>NC_052017.1:35895651-40895651 GCF_015832195.1 Motacilla alba alba | reverse complement strand
TTCACCCTATGTCACAAATCAGGGAAGCTGCTAATCTTGGGGACTTGCAAGGCTGTTCCAAAGGATCCACCCCACTCGTTCATTCTCTCATCATACGGTAATTTTGAGAGCATTTCAGCCAGTTTCTTTGTAATTAAAGACTTGGAAGAAAATCTTTGCCCCAGGAATAACTTCCAATAATTCAAGCCAACACACTTTTGCTTTTTGTCAAAGCCTCTTTGGTGCTCAGTGCATATACATATATAAATAAAATTCAATCCTCAGTTCCTGTGAGTCTCAGCCAGAGGCCTCCTGATTTAATTTTTTTTTAATTATTATTTGTTGGCATTTAAATGGTGAGGAAGTTTTTGAAAGACATGCCTAACCTACTTTTTTTAAATCCATGTATCCATGTCTACTGTCTAGAGCAAAGCTTTAGCTGCTAGCACACCTAAGCACTTTTGCTCATTCTTGTCTTGGCTTCTTGCACTGAGCTCTGAGTCAAACTTTCCTTCATGTTGTTTTCTGTTGTATTCTATTGCTGAAATGTTGTCTGTGGTTTCTTGTGCTTTTTTAATGTTTAATTTCTGTCCTGTAAGTTCTTTGTGATCTGAAATTGATGTGTAGATAAGAGCAGCTTCCTGCATTGCTAAAAGGACTGAGCTGGGGGACTGGCTTGTCATGGCAGGATTTTAGTTCATCAGGCTCCAACGCTGCCTTTATAAGCCCCGTTCTAGTTTTATGAGTTCAATATTCCTATTAAAATAAGCAGCTTGAAGAAAGGTAAACCATCAGAATCCTTATTGGCTTGGCTGCCTTTGCATTAGCCCTGTAGCACTGCTAGTACCTTGAATGTTGCACCCTTCTGTCACCAGAATTGATGCATAAACCTTTTCCTACCATCTGCATTATACATACACATCTCTTGTTAGCAGAAGCAGATCACCTTAGCAGAAGAAACTGGATTGTTTTGACTTGCTGGCCTGGAGTTCATATCTCTCAAAGAAACATAATTCTTCACTGTGATTTAGCACTTCCACGTGGTGTTGGGCTAAATGACCCAAGACCTCTGTTGGTGCACTGGCATGATAAAATAGCAATAATGTGGGAAAAAATACAATGTTACAGAACATGAAGTGTTCAGTGCAAGGGGTACCTCATGGATCTGGGAAATCCCACAGCATAAAACCACAGGTAAGATTCCACCAAAATGACTGAATTTCTTTTGTACTCAGAGGGACTGACAGTTGTGAAGAAGATTAGATCTTAGATGATCAAATAGGCATTCACAGCAGGTGTACAAGCCTCGTATTTGCCAACAGGAAGTCATGATATGCAGGTATTATGCAGGAACAAACATTTCTTTTGGATGTGACTAATTACTACAGGATTTGAAGCGAGTGTGGGTTTGTGTCATGCGAGTATAAATTCAGCATCTCATGCAAGATTAGCCATCAGATCGTTTGGATTTTGCTTTAGAAGAGCAATGACCACTGATGGTGAGCAAAGATAAATGCCTGAACTACATTTCAAAGGTTCGTTTCAAAAGAAATATAAGTCTGTCATGACTGCTTACTTGATAAATTTCCTGTTTCATTCTGAAAAGATCCAGTGTTAACTGAGAGCATCTACATGTTTTTGTTTTGGTTCAGATGTTGCTGTTCTTTTTTGTTTAGAAGTAGAGGGGGGAAAAGAAAGAAATGTAGCTTTCAGCTAAAGTTTACACTGTAAAAGTTATTCTCATTTTGGGACCAATTTTTATTGATGTGACTCATTAAGAGGACTCTTTTCACAAGTTTGGATTACTCAAGTAAATGAACTAAAATGAAGGCATTATCTTTTAAGATTAAATGATAAAATCTATGAATTAGACACTTATAATAGAACCATTAACATTTTTTAATTACAGTACTGATACCAGCTACAGAAGTAGTACATGGTAATACCTACTCATTCTTTTGCCTGTTCTTTCACTGTGACATATCATTATGGAAGGATTATTTAAATTCTATTTTTAGATTTAGAATTATGCAAACAGAGAGCAACCAAAACTGGAGATGCTCTAGTCACAGCTCACATGTTGTTTCAGGTGGTTTGAGAAAAAATAAACAGTAAAAAATATTTATGTCTTCTTGTGCTCAGAGGGACAGTTTATGGGGCCCAGAGGGACTTGGGGTCAAATGCTATGGGGTGTGCAGCCAGAGAACAGTCTCTGGACTTGTGAAATGACATTACAGTCTTAACCATTCCAATTAGGTGCCAAAAAAAGGATTTGGAGGCCTATGATGGATCTTTAACAATGACAAAGTTATGACAGATTCAGTATATACTTTTCAGCTCTGCAAGATTTGTTTATCCATGTAGCCTACTCAAAAAAACCTGAGAGATCAGGTTTGGGACCACAGTTGACCAAATGAAGCACTGCTCCTAACTCTCCATCTACAAACTGTATAATGCATACTGTGGATAATTGATTGCTGCTCAATATAGATCCCTAGGCAGGCTCCTAAGTCCTCTTTGTGCGCTGTTATAAAATTCCCTAAAGTTTTTCTTTCTGTCTGTCTCAGGTAACTGTTTTATTAAGAATATATTACAATCTCTCTGTGGAAGGACCCTAATGAAAACTGGCATAGGGAAAAAATACCTCTATAAGGATGCTCAAGAATTTGGGTAATGATTCTCTGATGAAACATTCTTTTGCAAAAAAGGGGTCACTTAGTAAGACTACAACTTTCTGCAGAAATACACTCATTTTCATGAAGTGTCTGCTGGGTGAAAGCTTTCCAGGTGCAGAGACAAAGACTCAGCTCTCCCATCATCAGTTGATGGCACTTATCTGAGATATGAAAGACTAACAGTTCAGGGGCATAAGCTGGTTTAATTATTGGCTCTATAGAGCTGTAAGCTATAGTAAAAGCTCTATTACCTTAATTGGCAGGATGCTGATTGGGAGGTGCATTTCCTTGCATGCTTCTCTTTCAGAATTCTGGCTTCTGAATATTGTGTAAATTAATGATGTAACTTGTGCAGAAAAAATACTCACTTCTATGATATCTGAAGTAAAACACCTGATTTGTTCTTGTTTCTAATTACCACCTATTTTAGCTCTGATACAGAAGTTGTTTCCTGTTTTCCATTTTCTCATATGATTTTTCTCTAGGAGATTGTGTGGGCTTTGAGCCTCAGATGATCCAAATTATCTTTCATTTGTGTTGAAATGAGAATATTCCTGCCTTGGCATTATCAAAAAGCTCATAAAAAGGAATGCATTGAGATATTCGTTGAAGGTTTTTCTCAAAATATAAGAAAGGTCTTGCTGTCATAAGATGGAAAGCAGTTGGAATTTTTTATAATAAACTGCTCTTTT
Organism: Motacilla alba alba; assembly: GCF_015832195.1. Lineage (NCBI taxonomy): Eukaryota > Metazoa > Chordata > Aves > Passeriformes > Motacillidae > Motacilla > Motacilla alba. The sequence continues at coordinate 40,892,305 of NC_052017.1, read as the reverse complement.
GTGTGCAAGATGTAAAAAACCCCTGCCACTGCCTTGTATAAATCAAGGTTGTAACATTTATTAATATCTTTTGAATATACGTGGTCATTTTTTCTGTGGAGGCGTCTTGATATGATTTGCCTTGACACTGTTCTGCTGAGGAATAAATAAGAGAACAGAGAAAACACAGGATGATGGAGAATCTGTACAGCATTTAGAACACACAAAGGAAATCATTTAGTGTATTGAACTTCTAAAAATGTACTTTGAATTGCTGTTTATTTTTAAAGATGCAAATTCACCTCTTGGGCAAATTAAAAAAAATAAAATTAACCTCCCCTCCCATAATTCCTGATACAGCCTTAATCAAAGCTCTCCATTTGCAAATTTCTACATTGGTAGCCTTTATAGCTCTATTTTCTAATTCCTTATTATCTGACCATCAAAATATGTGCCTAGATCTTTTAAGATCTGAGTAATTCCAACTGCAGTGCGCTTCAGGATCTGTCTCTTTGGTTAGGTGAATGGCTAAAAATTATAGGAAAGGAATGTATGTGGGTGTGTTAATTTTCTACACATGTTGCTGAAATGAAGAATTGATATAAAGATTAACAGACTGACGTTAGTGCAAATGAAAATTTGGTATAGCTTTTTTAAAATACAGACCCTTTTGGCTTTGGTTAATGAGGTCTGTCACAACTTTACATTATCTTTAAAACAAATCAAAACATTTTCCACTGAATCAATCTAATATTACTTAGCTCTTTTGCAATACAAAGTAGCTACCAAAACACATGATCTATAGGGCTAGAAAGAACTGTGTGTTCATCACTGATGGTAGGTAAAACCATTCAAGCAAAAGCCTCTAAATTGTCTTGGGATGTTCAGTGTTCAGGATGTGCCAAGCCTCTCTTATTTTTCCCACTGTGTTTTGGACTGGTAATTGGGAAAAAAATGCAGACTCACGTGGATCTAGTGTTGTTCTTGTTGCTTAGAAATACATGACATTTTGGAAATAACAGAATTGTAAATTTAAAGCTACTTCCACACAAATGTCACCTGAACCAACAGTGCTTCTTCAGCGACAGATTGGATTCACACAAGTGCCATTAGATTTAGAAATCACATTCAAATGAAATTAAAATTCTTTGATTGTTAAATAAACTGCTACATTCAGTGTAATGGTAACAAACAGGTTAATAACCAAGGTTAAATGTGCCTCTGCCCTTATCCTGTTTTAAAGGTAAAAACAGTAACTAATACCAAATCAAGCAAAGAGCTTCACTTCTTTTTTTTAATTTTTATTTTTTATTTCTCCTTTTTCTATTGAAGCATCTCAGCATAATGCCAGTGGATTACTCTCTTTACGGTTCCTCTTTAGAGAAGCCAGTCTAGGATGTTGCTGATTGTGTTGCAGTGTTGCCCTGTGTGTAGATTATCCCATTATTAGAGATGTGGGATAGAATCTGATTACTTCTCACCTCGGGATAAAATGCTGTAGAATGGATCCAGTCCTGCACTGACAAAAAAATGAGTGCATGTAAGCATTCACCTTCTTCCTCTCGATTCATTATCAGCCACATTTTTAAACCTTTTTATCCAGGTGATTCTGCTCTGCATTTCTTCAAAGAATCAAGTCTTTCTGCACAACCCTGTTCCCACTTGCCTGCAGTAATGAAAGCAGGTAAGAAAATGAAAAAAAAACCCAACATTTTCAGAACTTTACCTTTTATTTTTTTCTATATTGTATATGATACCATTACGGAGGTACTGTATTGACAGATTTATAACTTCTTTTCTTTATCAACGTAAGCCACAAGGTGATCTATTTTCTGGATAGACAGTACTCCTGAATGGAATGCAATCCAGCAAGCAAAGCATCTGACTTTGGAGCAATTTTCACTTATGTTTTGAAAACAGTGGCCAAGCACAGTGGCCCTGAGCTAAAAAGTTAACTTTTGTGTGCCTTTTTTTAATCTCTGAAATGAAAATGAAACTGTTTCCTTCTTTCTAGATAAATTACAATGCTTACATCTACATCAATATTTGTATGGCTTTCTGAGATCTTGAGAAAGAAGTTGCCTGTGTTATTATTATTTTATTGCTCTACCTTTTGAATTATGTAACTGTACTACTTTTTACCCTTTGAAAGACGGATTTTACTTTTGAGATTTCATAATCGTCTCCTATGACATTCCTGCTTTGAGAATTAACATCTTAAAAAAGAAGGAATATAACTCTTATTCTAAAGGAAGATATTTAGAAGTTTTTGGATGTTCATGTAAAGAGGTGAATCATTTGTATACATACCTAAATTTGAATATGGTGTCTGTCTGAAAGAAAGAAGTGCAGTGGAATAAAATATGTAATTAATATACAGTTTTAACTTGCTCTTAATGACTTCTCATTTGAGGTATGATTTCCATTTGTTTTTAGTTAGTTCTGTGTCACCAAAACTCTCCCATTTTTTTTTCCCCAAAGGACCCTTTGGTTCATTCATTAAACAAGATGGTCCTGATCTGGGGTTTATTCAAAGCTAACAAGCAATGGAGGCTGTTGTCTCTGAATAGTCATTTATTGTGTCAGCATTCTTTCTTTTGTTCTATTAGAGACTTTAACTTTTCATGTCCTGCTCTTTTGTTTCTTTTTTTCAAGGACTGTGGGGTACAGGACGTTCTCTGTTCTTTCAGACATCTCATAGACACATCCTCAAGGATAGCTCAAAGAAGTGAATTTATAAAGAAAAAAGGTTAACAAAGTAAAAAAGAAAGCATGATGTTGGTTACTTCTGTGTTTTTCTTGCTCTCTCTTCCCAGTATTGAAGGCTGATTCCTGGTCTAGTGTGTAAGAAGTAATGAATTACTGATTTCAGGGACAATGAACTAACTGATAAACGCCAAATGTCTAACCTATTCTTTATTACAAATGTTAACCACAGCACATTGGGAATATTGATGTGTAAATAAACAATAAAAGAATGTGAGAGGAAATCATGACTCTGGTACACTTAAGAGCAGCAGATACTGTATACCTTGACTTCCCAGAGATGCTCACTGAGGAGCTGAAGTGTGGGCTACATGAGCAGGCAATGAGGGAGATTGAAAGCTGAGTGAACAGCTGAGCTCTGAGGGTTGTGATCTGTGGCACAAAATCTAGTTCGAGGCCAGTAACAAGCAATGTGTCCCAATGATTGATATGGATCCAATACCCTCCCTTGAAGTGTTTATATTTTTCTCTTGACGTGCTGGCAACACACTAATTCAGCCCAAGGAGATGTTACTTTTTTTTTTTTTCCCCTGCAAGGGCACACTGCTGGCTTATGTTGAACATGGGGATGATCAACCCCTTGCACCAATATATGCTGGGGGCCACCCAGCTGGAAAGTAACTTGGAAGACAAAAAGCCTGTGAGTGCTGATGGTATCCAAATTGAACATGAGCCAGCTACGTGCCCTTGCAGCAGAAAAGCTGCTTTATTGTTGGGATGCATTAGGCAGGTCAGGGGAGGTGATCCTTCCTCTCTACTCAGCGCTGGTGGGGCCACACCCGGGAGTGCTGCGACCAGTCCTAGGCTCCCCATTGCAAGAGCCATGGAGACAGTCCAAAGAAATGCCATGAAAACTATTAATGAACTGGAGCATCTCTCCTATGAGTAAAGGCTGAGACAGCTGGGACTGTTCTGCACAGAGAAGAGAAAGCTGAGGGGGATCTCACCAGAGCATACAAATAATCACAGGGAGAGGGCAAAGAGGATAGGCTCTTTCCACTGGTACCCAGTGACAGAACAGGGCTGATGGGCACAAACTGAAATGCAGGAGTTTCCCTCTGAACATCAGAAACCACTTTTTCCCAGCGAGGGTGGCTGAGCACTGGGCACAGGTTGCCCAGGGACATTATGGAATCTCACCCATTGAAGGTATTCAAAAGCTGTCCTGGGCAAAAAACTCTAGGTGGCTCTGCTTTGTTGGGGGATTAGATGAGATAATCTCCAGATGATCTCCCTTCCAGTGTCATTTCTGAGCATCCTGAAATAAGTGTTTTAAATGAAAATTAACATGCAGGTTTAAAATACATTGAAAACCAGATCTTTGATCTAGGGCAAATTCTCAACATAATATAGGAGGCTTTTAGGATTTTCATTAGTGTGCATGAGAAAATGCTGTTATATCTTGAAATGTCACAGAGTAAGTTTACCTCTAAATATGCTGTGACAAATACAATAAAAAAATTCCAGACAGATGGATGTCAGAATTAGATATATTCTTGTGTAGAAAATGAGACTGCCCCCATGGAGACATTTTTGTAAAGAAAATTATAATAAAAATGTGAAAATAATTGAAAACTGAAATACAAATTCAATATACATTACTTCTATTATTGAAACTTCATGCCCTTTAACTCAAAAGAAGCTTTATAAAATATTATGCTGAACTGTGGCAAGACTGAAGTTATTAAAAAGGACCATAGTAAAACTACTTTTGCATTGAATATTTGAATATTTTTTATGGGAAATACGGACTGAGAATTTCTAGTGATAATAATAGAGTGGACATGTAAAAGTACATTTGGACACCCCTGATATTCCAGCACAGTTATGCAGAATAGTTAATTCAAGCAGCACTGTTCTTATTACTAAAGTAGAACGCTTAAAAAATTCTAACTCTGCAGATAACAGAATTTATTCCAAAAGTACTCTTTGATGTATAATTAGGTAGATACCATTTTTTTTCCTCTGTTAAGGTTCTTAAGATATGTTATCTTGAACTTCAGCTGACTTTATATTGATTCATCATAGCAATAGAAATTATATAGTGTAGAAATATTTTTACTGTGGTAAAAAGGTCTAAAACTAGTCTCTGTTGCTATCCACAATTCTCAGTGAAATCCTCCTCCTGAAAAGAAGTAAGAAATATGGGAATACATTGTTAACATATTCAGGAGAAGTCAAATGAAAACCCTGGAAACAAATCTTGCATCTGTTTCCTAGAGGGACAGTAGAAGTATAATTTTTCTTCATAAGGGATATTCACAGCTATTTGGAATATCACCTTAGAGGATTCTTTCTGTTCTTGTGGCTTTGTTTTCCCTGATCCTACCTGTGCTAGAGCAGTTTGTCTGCTAACAAGCTGTTTCTAGCAAATCAGCTTGCTTTCCATGAGCCACTCTTTCACCAGTGCACCATCATTGTCCAGGCCTGGTGCCATGAGGTATTAGAAGTTAGAAATGAAAATCTGATCTAGTCTCCTGTTTTACCTTCTGATTTTCCACTAGGACTACATGATTCTTCTCTGTAATGATTGCATGTCTGTGCACCTTCTGGTAATTTCCACAGAATCATGGAATTTTTAAGGTTGGAGAAGGACATTTCAGATCATCAGGCCAGCTGTTTAGCTCTACTCACCTTGCTTACCTCTGTTGAGTTTGTATCCTGGGTGAGGGCGTGCTAAGTGAGCCCCTACTCCTTTCCAACCCATGTCACCTCTTGGTATGGCCTTTATACCTCCTGGTCCCGTGTCAGAACATCAGCTACCTGACCATGCTGCACACCCCATACTTCCTTGAGGAATTATGAGGTATGTGCAATGGAATTTAGGGTTAGAATATATGGATTATTCCTACTGCTGTTTATGCTAGAAAGAAGAGAAGGTGAGAGAAAGTCAGCCTGCACTTGTGTGCTGAGGTTTGGATTGCTCTCAGAGTGCCGGTTTGGATCGTGGGATTGAGTTAATCATCATGTAAATCTTGGAAGTTTTGTTGATCTTTTAGACACCCCGGCATCTGGTAGAACTAGGACTTCATTTGTTGCCTGTTGTGAAGCCACTTTCAAGTGAGGAGAATGGACTGGATGCACTCACAGCACATGTTTCAGTGGGAGCATGCTGCCCTTCTCTGTACCAGCTGGAATTTCCAAAATGTTGGACATCTTGTGTTGAAGAACATGGAAACTGTACACAAGTCAAAGAAGGTCAAAGACAGAAATAAATGTGGCCAAGGTCCTCTTTTGCCAGAATGAGATGGTGTTTCTGAGTCAAGCAGATACAGTAAAAATTGTTATTCAACTGTCTGCCCTAAAAATGGGTCAAGATCCATGGAGGAATTCCAGTCCTAAATAAATAGTTCTGTAGTTCTGTATATCTTTGACAAAGAGACTGTACTTTGATTTCAAACTCTTCAAAGCATTTCTCTATGCCTACCAGCACAGTTTCCTCCTTCAAATAGCACTATGTCATCACAGTCAGGAGTGCATCATCCTCACAGTACTGGTAAAGCCATGTGATGAGAGATAGATTGTGTTACTGATTTCAACAGAAGGTGCCAGGCTCTGAAAAATCTGAAAAAAAATTAAATAACTATCTGAAAATTCTGAAAAATTGTCTAATTATGTATGGTTTGATATATGAATATGGGCTTAGGAAACAAACTTTATGGGCCAGTGTCACAAAAAAAGATTATTTATTTCTTTGTTTCCTAATGCTGTTATGTTTGAATAAAGTTAGTTTAAATAATCCCTTGAGAAATAAGATGTAGCTATTAAAAACAGAGACACACAAGCAACCTAGCTTTGGTTTGCTCTTTTGTACAGCTTGTTCATTTTGATTGTATCTTGGTATAAATCCTTGTCATTAAGTGCTCCTATACCTTACAGGCAGCATTCGACGTTTCCTTCTGAATGGATTGGATCTGTTCCAGTAGCAGATACTGTAATACTTATAATTTACTTTGACAGTGGATTATGTGGAACTGAATGTCCTAAGACATGCAAGTAAATCACATCAGCCTCAGGTTCTCAGCCATTGTGACTCTTGCTCCTTTGATACTTCTGCTATAGATTCCTTTGCTTGTTTGGCTTGACTTGTTTGCCTTCTCTTACCCTTCCCTTCCTTTACACTCCTGCCCACTCACTGACTAATTTCTTCCTTGAGTTTCAGAATTCAGTGGCACCTCAAAGAAAGTCAGAAATGACTGAGTGCAGGAAAGAAGTAAAGAGGGAGAGAGGTCCCCTTGCTGTGTTTGCAGGCAGTGCAGTCACAGTGGTGCCGATGAGAACTAGACAGTGAAACTGTATGGAAACGTGGTTCTTCTTTACTGCTATTTTCCATCTCACTACTGAAAGAATTAATTAGTTGAAGGAATCACATGGGAGTCTTTGTCTGGCATCTGTGCTTTTACCTCTTTTTTAATTCAGCATCAGGACTTCTCTGTTCCTTGAGCCCCATGGAAGTTCACTTTTTTCACACTTGACAAGTATGCCCCTGCTGTGTCTCTCCATGTTCTCATTCAAGAATAAAAAGATGGGATGACTACATCCGCTCATTAAAGCTCTTCTAGCTTCTTCAGAAATCCTTTGATTCACCTTTGGTTTTTTGACAGCCATGATCATATGGATCCATTTTCACCTGCTGTTGGTGAGCATACTCCTCTTCATGGCTGTACCTGTATTGTCGTGCTGGGCACGATTACATCAATTGCAAGCTGGATTAAAAAAGTGTAGAGGCTGCCTTCAGAGGTTTTCAAGTATGTTAATATACTCCCTAATCCAGACTCCAGTTGTGTCAGTGATACAGGAAAGTTCAAATGGAAGGAAGGGCACTATTAGTTATGGGTCAAATGACAGAGGAAGAGCAGAGAGTGAAGTACGTCCTATGTTTACCTGAAGCAAACTGCCAGTCTCAGTTGTGCTGGAGCTGCAGTACTGGTAAGTGTCTTTACTGGTGTCATGGTTTCAAACATCTGCATAGGCATGAAGGAGCCCTCTGATGTGTGTAAAAGCCTGCTCTGTAGTTATTCCTGCCTATCAGATGCTATGGTTCTATCAGCCAGCCCTCTGGTCATTTTTGGACTGATAGCCCTGGAACTCCTCACATCTGTCTTCAGGAAATAGTCAGGCACCCTCAATGGCATCTGCACCAGCAGAGGGGGAATAGGTATCTTTTCAGATTTTGTCCCTACACCGTGACATACCTGCCACTCCTGCTGTCAGAGTCCTCAAGTGCCAGGAACTGTGAGGGACATCCTCACAGCAGCCTTGCCACAGCACACAAACACAAGGAATTGCAATGTGTGGGAGTGCCCTGGCAGAGAGTGCCACATAAAACTGTGCTGTTTTATTCACCCAGGATTAATTTGCAGCTGCAGCAGAGGCCCCAGAGGCCATAGTTTAGCTAATAATGACTGAAACAAAACCCCTGGTGTCTGCTTGGGTAGACAGTCAATCAACAAACACAGGTTAGGGGACGCTCAGTGCAGAGGTGACCAGATGAAACATAATAACAGATTATGATGAAACTTAAGCAGATGGGATGATCTCATGGTATCCTTTGATTTAAAACTTTACAAAGCCATGCAATATCTCAGTGCTGTTCCCTGCTGGATAAGTGTCTGCCTTTTGCTTTTCACTTAATGCAGCGAAAACAGAGAAGCATACAAGCTCTATGGCAGAGCAGAATTTTTTTGGAATAAATTAAATTCTATTAAGCTAATGGATGGAAACTGTAGCTATAGTGTGAATTTTTAAGTACAGTGCGACTTCTCTCAATTTTCCCTGCAAATTTTCCAAGGGTACTATGAATTGCTGAGAATAACTAACTGTGCATCAGCAATAGCTTCAATAGCAGCTAAACTAGAAATGTTGAAGGCTCAGCCTTTATCACAGCACTGAGAAGGTTGCTTTATTATAGAACCTGTGCCAGCACTCGAATCACAACAGCTCAGAATGACCTTTCGCCATAACCAGCAGTTTACATCCTCTATACCCACAAGGACGAGCTGAGAAACTTTTTAATGAAAATGAAAGATATTTGGAAGTTTGCCACTAAGAGAGGAGAGGAGAAGAATTTATGGGCTGACTTAGGGGGAATACCTCCACAATAAATTTCTTAGCCCTTCAAAACATTCTTTCGTCCTATGAAGTAATTACTGAATATTAGTAATACATGTAAAATTATTTCTTTCAATTTTTTGGTACTTTTATAATGCCCCCTTTTTACTATTGAAAAATGTTAAGACTAAAATAAACCTTGGTCTTCGTCGTATCTTACTGAAGGATTTAGAAGGTGCAACTAAAATGGAAAATTGAAAAAATGCAGAAGGCGCTTTTTGTTGAAGTGAAAGGAATTTCTCTTTTCTTTTAGATTTTTAGCCTCAGTCTTGTGAACAGCTCTGAATAAGCCACGTCCCATGTCAATGCTGAGTCTAACTGATCTCAAGCAGTCTCAACAGGGAGCAGTTTCCTGGATCAAGGCCTTGTTTATTCCTGTGTGTGCTGAGATGTTTTGCTCTGAAATTTTAGTCTGATTCCCTAACCATGTGGATTCCTGTAAGGGATGAAACTCAGGCTATTACTTGTTTTATTTAAAAATCAAATTGGACATCTTGGACAGTAATATTTTTTCTGTATATTTTGGCACTTAGAACCAAAGCAATAAACCTGGTAAATCTCTTTTGGGATGTTCCTGTGTCAAAACATGTAGAGAAATTCTCTTTTATACAGTTTGATCTTAAAAGAGACTGACAGCAACCCTTTGATACTGATTTGCAGAATCATGAACAATTTACTGGTTTTGTTATTTTAAGTTGTTTTTTTTTCCTAGTCTTAAATATGCTTCTTTTAATATGTATTGGTTTAAAAGGAGCATTATAATTCAGTCTAATTAGCTATAGTCCTTGAGTTTGTGGAGCAAAAGGTTTTTACCTTTTCTATTTGGATTGTTGAAGCTGTAAAAATACTTCATTTCTTCCAAGGATAATAACTAACTACTTCTGAGCTACCTCAGAGTACTTCCTCAGGAAGTACTACTTCCTCCTTCCTCAGGTAGGGCTAAATTTCAGCCATGAGTAAATCAGATATTTATAATAATCTTGCATATGGAAATATTTCCACTTTTGTGTAATTTGTAGGTGCAAAAAACTATTGGAGTTAAAAACTTGGCTACAAATGGAAGTACTAATTTTGTCCTGTACAATGAAAATGTTAGAAAGTATTTAACCCTACAGGTTATTTTAAAATAGAAGTTTATACCAGAGTTGTGGTATTCTGGTTTAAGAATATGTTGGTTTAATTTAAACACATTCCTAATCAGTTTAAGGCAAATTAAAATAATCCTGCTTTAAATGTAGTGGATTGAACTGAGTTTCATGCAGTAATTTATAATACACACTTAATCAAACTGGTGCTACATTTTATAGACATCCCTGTAGGTTTTCATTTAGGTAAAGAAAATTGGCCCCAGTACCACTTAGTTTATGCCAGCATAGATCCCTGAAAAACGTAGCAACTGGAACAAAATGCAGTTTATTCCATTTTACCTTGGTCATTTAGCTATTTTTCTTGTGCAAGGCCAGACAAATTTCCTCTGTCCTCCTATTCCTCATCCAGTGACGCACCTTGACAAGATATTGTGCATCAGCTGATGTACTGTGACTGTGCACCTGTCCAAGCAGAATGATAGACTATGTGATTCAGCTTTGGTTTCATGGAGAGATGGCCAGGCTACCTTTGATTATCTCACTGTTTGCTGTGGTCTAAGAAAACTGACATGGACTGTGGCCATGGGTCAGCTGATCCTTGGTTGTCTGTTCCTCTTACTGCAATTTGTCTGTGTAGCAATTTCTGGGGGTTTCCAGACAGATTTTTTTGTGTGCCTGGGTAAACTCCTTTAAAATGTTAGCCTAAATTAAAAGGAATCTATTTTCTTCTGTTAACATGCATATACCCAAACTATGTTTCACTGCTTTAATCTTTTATTAATCTAGAATAGCTCTAAATACTTCTCTTGCTTTACATCACTGAAAGTTGTGTGTTTGCACATACCTCTAGGAGTTTGTAGTGATGCAACTGGTTTGATAGTTACTATAAAACTTGTGTTTTGCCAGTTTTTAAAATGTAAATGATCAAATAAACAATTTGATCCAGAGATTGTCATAGCTAGCTGTAATAACACTTGTGTGTCACCATTGTGCAGAATTAGTAACTGTAGATGTAAAGAGATTAGAAATTCTGGTTTGTGTTTGTGCAGCAGCTCTGCATGCAAGGTAACTGCTAAGAATTAAATCAGGTAATTAATCATTGTTATAGTAAAATCAACGCTGCCATTAAACTGCAGAGCTCACATAATATGCTTGTCTGCTTTTTTTCATAGCTGAGGGTAGTAACTTACCTTACTGATATAAATGGATCTCAATATACATCCTTTTGCACCTAAGTCAGTAACCTGGTTCTCATCTTGTTTTCTTTCCCTTGGCATCTCAAATATAAAACTCGTGTAAACCCTTTTGTTTTGCAAGTGACTATGATGAGCTTGGAGCTGTGTGAACAGCAGTGATAAACTGTTGTTGACTTCTTTGAGGCTCTTTTTTTGTGTCAAAATTGAGAGGTACCCCATAGTATGGGTCCAAGGTTTTGTTCCAAAGGGAAAAAAAAAAGCTGAGCCAATACTGCATTTTTAATGGCTGAGTCATCTGCCTCTGTCCCAACACCAGAATCTCATTTTAGGTCTTCTCTGAAATCCAAGTTTGTTTCCACTGGTAGGCCTACAGTCTGTGTTAGTGTAATTTCTATTATTGTAGTAGCTGATAACAGTGATTTTTGGATGTAATTGTTTTTGAGATTGCATGGTGCCTTTGATTGAAGGATTTCAAAGTATCTTTGAACAACATATTTAATTAACCACTACCTCAGCTTTACCAGCAGCTTTGCTTGAAGTAAATTATGGTCTGTGCACCTAGAGTGGGCCATGACCTTCTGAAAACATTGCTTGTTTACAGTTTTTCTCTTCAGCCTGCATATTTGCATTTCTAATTAAGGGAGTGGTATATCACTTCAGCACGTAAGGAAAAATACCTCAGGCTTGTCATTGTTATGGCTCACATGGAAGTGATTGCTCTGCCTATACAATAAAAAAGGTCAGTCTGAAGAGATTTTCTTGCATCCTCATAAAGAAAAAATGTACAACGAACATTTGAAATTTATAGAATAACTGCAAATTTTGGTGAAAAAAAAAATTGTGACATGAAGTATAATGAAGTGGTGTTCGACACGAAGAAGGGGTTGTCAATGCATCATAAAAAGAAGACTCTGTACACTCCTAAGTTGCAAAACACTGTTACTCATGACATCCCAAGGTATATAAATGTGATTAATTTTTAAGGTTCTGTTTATTACAGAATCATCTATTAGCATTTAATGAGAGTACTGTCAAGACTAAGTAGGAAATAGTTTATATTTAAAGGGATGTTGCAATTTTAAACATTCTAAAATTAATAATTCATCTTGCTATTATGTCTTGATCCTATAACTTGTCCTGTGCATACAGCTTTTCTGTCTGAAGGGAATCCCACTCGCTTCAGAACAGCTCACTGGGGACAGTTGGAATTGTTTGTCTGGGATGCCATCTGAAACCTGGCCAAGAAACGTGGTCTTAGCACTCCAGGCTGCTTATTGATCTGGTGACTGTGTTGGCTGTAAGAAGGGAAAAATAAGTGCTTTTTTTCTGTAGGCTTTAAGTGTCTGTCTCCCTTGCTGACTGCACCTCTGAAAAGTCAGGTCTTTATCATTGTCCAAGAACAACTGTCTCCTTTTTATCCTGAAAAGCTTGTGACATGACTAAATGAGGATTTAAGAGAACTAGGTTCTGTTTTTAGCTCTAATAGTAGCTTGTCAAATCCTGATGAAGCTTTTTGCCTCAATTTCCTAATCTGTAAAACGGGCATAATGATACCAGCATCTTTCTTGTGGTGCTTTGAGATGTCCTGATTAAAAATGCTACTATGACCTTTTCTGCAGCTACTATCCCCTTGTAAAAGGCCTGATTCTGTTAGATGTTACCTGAATGGTAATGAGACCACCTCTTAATGCTCAGCAATGTTCAGCCTGTGCTCAGTACTGTGCAGGAGTAGGTCCACATAATGATCCCTTTTTTTTCCTTTTTTGTTCACATCAGGTTTTTCTTTATTTTGCCCCATTACAAGACTGTGTTATATTTTCTATTTAATGTTTTGTAAGTCTTTAGCTAAACTAACAGGAGGGCATTAGTTTTGCATCCTGTTCAAAAGAAGTAGGAGTGCAGCTAAGATAATGCCACCATTGCTTTCAGTGTTAAATTACATATGCTTTCTCATTGTTTGGGGCTGAAATATCCTTGAGTCCTGGGCATAACAGTTAATTCTGACTGCAGCAATGCTCACTAATACTAATGAGTGTGGGTCTGATGTATGACAGAATGCTTTTCTGCCAAGAAGCCACTCATACCTCCTGCAGCTGATGTTCTTGCTGTTCAGCCTGGAAGGAATTTTATGGAGCTGTTCATCCAATTCCACAGGAAAAAAAACAAAACCAAACCCAACAGTGTTTCAGGAGGGAGAAGAGGCTGAAATTGATTCCAAGTAAAAATGTTGACATATTAACAGGATCCTTTGATAACTTCTTGAGGTGAAGAAATACTAAGACATGAATATTTGATTTTTCTCTCTGACACCTCCTATGCTCCATCTTCCAGATAACTTAAGTGCGCTTATTTGGTAGCTTGCTAATGTTATAGATCATCCAAGGAAGCTTCTCAGTAAGTTTTTACTCCATTTAAGCAAATTGCAAACTCTTCTCTAGTCAGTTAACAAAGCTTCTCAGCTGAAGCAATTTAATAATTCTACTATGGAGAAGGTAGAGTGAAATTTCTCCTGTCCTACAGCAAAGGTAAAAGTTTATTCCTAGATAATATTGTTTTGTTGATTGATCATGAAAATAATGCTCTTGTATTTTTTTCTGAATTTGTGGGACGAGGTAAGGACCATAGTAAGGAATCCAGTGTTCCACCTACTTCTATTTGCAGAGATAAAGAAAAAGTGAGACTGAAAAAGGCAGTAATCGGATTAGTTAAAAGTGATTATAATTTGTTTTGCTGTAGGTTAACAGCTGTCTAGAGGATAAGATCAAAACCTGTTCTACTTTGCTTTCTTTGGTCTTGTGCTGAAATGGTTTTATTTTTACTACTTGGCCCTTTTCCCAGGAATTCTTGGGAATTTAGCCTGAATTAATTGGAATGCTTTTTTCCCAACTGAAGAGGGAATTGTTCTAGGTGTAAAAATTACACTTGCTTTATTAACGATTCCTTTACATGGCAGTGTAGAGCCTAAAGGCATCAAATCAAGACTCAAGTAATCCTGTTTAGAACTTGGCTGTTTGATGAAGCTGCAGCCCTTTTTGTAGAAGTGCCTAATTTTATGCACCAAGAAAGTGAGATATTTCAGGGGGTTTCCAGAACGATTTCTTTAGGCAACAAATTAATGGCAAGAGTCATGAGAGTCAGCAGCAAGGAATGGAGGCAATTGGTGCAAGTATTGAGCAATCTGAAAGGAGCTAATAAGGTATAGCTCAGAAAATAATACATAGAGGGTGCAAATATTTTCTGTGTAATTCATAGACAAAGATGTGATTCTTTAATCTTAAGAAACTGATTTGTTAGTGGGGAGGGAAAAGAAATTGTGATGTTCAGATCACAGGCTTTGTGAGTTGTGGTGTGATCAATTTTTCAGAATTTTATTCTCAGGTCTCATATGTGGCCATCTCTGAGCATGCACAAAATCTTCCTTAATTGCTTCTGACTTGCTCTTTGGTTTATGTCTTACAAGCTGATCTATTAGGTGGTAACTGATGAGAAGAGGAAGAAAGGGTTATTTTAATTTAAATTAATCTCTTTGTGACAGCGGGGTTTGGCTGAGTAGATCTATTTATTACTAGGACCAGCAGGTCAGGTGGCTAAGAGTGTTTCATTACTGTTTTATTTAAAACACTCTTTAAAATACACACAGCCTGAAATCCTGACTTCATGATTGATTATATAGCTGGGGGCTTGGATGTTTGGTGAGTTGACCTCAGCACCTGATCTGCAGAGCTCAGCTTCAGACAAGGTTCAGTTTACAAGGTGTTTTAAAATTAGCCGGGACCCACATTGCGGCTACACAGAGATTTGTGAAGGAAATTGACAAATGAAGAGCCCAGGGATAAGTATTGACTTCTTGTTTCAAGAAGGAGTATCGGTGTTCTCTAGCCTGAAAGCCCTCGACAATATCTTGTGAAGTTATCTGTTTCACAGATCATTACACTGGAGAGGCTCCTTATGCCTTAATTTCATGTTTATATTACTGTGCTGATGAATTATTGTGTATGACAATGCCCTTTGTAAGGAAACATTAGCACAAAATGATTTTTTTTTTTGACTGCAGGCCCAAAGGTAGAGATGCTCCTGTAATTGCATGCGACACACATCCTGCTCCCCTAAATTCCAGTTAGCAAAAGCAGGGAGGAGCAGCAGTTTGATGGCCAGAAAGCACCTGGGCAGTACCACACAGGGGTGTCACAGGTGGCTGACACTGAGATTGGAAGCAGCCTGGTGCTGTTAGGATAACACAGGGCCTGTGCTCTCCTGAAGGAACCTATTTATAACCTGCTGCAGGAGCTCTCCTTCAGCAGAGTCTGTTGATTCTCTGGTACAGAAAGACAGGAGCAATAGTGTGGGGAACATGCTCCTGTCAGGCCAAGAACTTTTCTTTGTTTTATGAGCATCATTTATGACTGTGACCTTCAATGCAGAGGAAAAGTATCTATTTTATGGTAGTGGTGAATGCATCTAGGAAGCAGTAAGAGGCCAATCAAGGTCTCAGCAGATGTTTCCACTGTGGTAGAATAGAAGGGTTGCTACTAGCAGAATCACTGATTTTTATGTGATCCCTGCTCAGCTGCTGATAAAGAAGGGGAGATAGGGCCAACATGGGAAAATTTCAAGTAGATGATGAAGAAAAATGATAGTGCTTCAATGTTGTAAAGGAGACATATCTGTGAAAGAAAAGAAGGTTAGTCCAACATCCTTCTGCAAAGTAAGGGATCAAAGCTCCAAAGGAAGATGTTTTTCAAGTATTTGTGGGGTATTTTTTGCAAATGTTGCAATGCTCTGGCACTAGCTAAAATTGAAGTAAGTGTAGGAAATTTTATTTATTTATTTATTTATAATATGAACCAGAACAGCTACAGCTAGGTGTAATTCTGGGAAAATGTGCCTATCAGCAGACTTGAGTTGGGCCTTACCACTGGGTCCTGGTCCTGGGCTCGGGCTCTAGAACTAAAATATCCCTTTCAGAGGGCTTTATACAGGAGTTCTGTATCCAGAAGCTTTCTGGAAACACCCCGAATAAAGACAGTATTTGAAATCTTGCCAGATTCAGCTGGCTTGGAAATGTGTGGGATGCAACTGTTGGGTCCAATTACTGCAGATTGATGATTCCCTGTGAAAGGGACTCAGCCACGATAAGATAAATAGTAAATTGAATTTCCTTTACATTTTTTCAAAATCTTTAATAGGAAAAATTATATATATGTATGCAAATATTTCCTGAATCAATAAAGAAATGGGGCCATAAATAAAAAAGATGGTATGTTCTTGCATTTATTTTTCCATGGGCAAAAAGATGTTTCCCTTCCTCTGATATTTTTCTGCATTTCTCAGTTTTTAATAATTTCAGAATGAAAAGAGAAGAGAATCCTAAAGTGATGTTAGTGATGATCAGTTCAGACTTCTCACCATTTGCCTGTCATCCATCTGTCCTGGTCCCCAGAGCATGCTGTTTTTTATTGATAGAAATGGGTATGTTTCCTGCAAGCACTTCAATTAAGACAACATGTTTTCTTTTTACTTGCATTTTTCTCTTTAAGAAGTCAGCACTGTAAATTAATTTTTAACATGTACTAAGAGTTAGCATTAAAGGAGGATTTTTTTAGTTGATATGTTGTGGAGTACATTTTTAAAAATGAAAATATCCTTAAATAGATTTTAACCATTTTCTGAAGTTGCCATGGTTTTTTTACTTATTCATTGGCGTCTTTGAAGTAAAGTGGCCTGAGCTCCTTCAGCGATCTACAGTTAATGCCTTTGAGTCCTAGAGGAGAACTGTGCATCTTTCATTCGTTTATTTGGGAAAACTGAGAGGTTTCTACCATTTTGAAAGACCTATTCTCCTAGACAGTTCAAAATCTCTGCTAAACTGGATCTACTGTTTAAAGGCTTAGACCCCTGAAGTTGGTGTCTCTGCTCAAAAGAACAGTATCTCTGCCCTCATGAGTCTTTCCTAACTGTAGTGCATTTTACCAGTAATTTTACCAGTAGTGAGCCCTCTCTGATAAACAAGGTCATAAGTAATAATATTTTGTATTTTTAATTGGTAGCTGTTGGCAGATTCCATTATCTGTTCTTAACTTCTTGGTTATTGTCAAGCTAGCTTGGATTCTGGACGTTGTACTGCCTTGCAGAGTGACTTGGTTTTATTGGCTTTGTAGAAAAGAAAATTATGCTGTAAAATCTATGTTGAAAAAGCGGTTGGAAGGAAAAAGAAGTTCAGTGTTCTAAGCAAGCACATGTTTTGGGTTTTTAAAAGTGTGATTCTGTCAAACTTCTTGGAGCAGGAGACCTTTAAGTGTATTAGCACAACTCCACATATATCACTTAGGCAGGCAATGTGTGAATTCTTATTCATAACTGAAGTGTCTGTCATTAGACACTAATTTGTAATGTAACGTCAATAGTGGATCAAATTGCTTCCTGGGCTCCTATTGTATTTTCAAGGCTTGTTTTTGTCTTTGTGTAGTACTGATGACACATCCATTTAGGAAAAAGGACTTTTTAATAATACTCCTTCAGCAGGAAGGAATTTTGGCACCTATATCAATGCTGATAGTAGAGAGCATCTGCACTGTTTGCTGTGATCATGCAGAGAAAGAGTTTACTTCGTTTCTGCAGCAGTTATGTCTATAATTTCCCTCGATTGCAGTCTACTTTCATTTAATTTGTGCTCAAGGGCCCTTCACATAGAATGATTTCTGCTGGGTGAAAGATCTTGCTACAGCTGAGAGGTCACAATATAATACACTCTATTGATTGTAATGAATACTTGGTATTTGCTGTATGCAGGATGCATGGAGGAATCCATTTTTAATCCAGAAACAAAAGTAAAATATGGATTGATTGTATCTACAGCTTGCAATTGAATTAATGGAGGTTTGGTTTCAGTTTTGAGTGGTCTGTCACCAGCCTAACTATACTAAAACTCTTTGGTTTTTAAGTTTACCTTTGTATGACAGCCGTTTTGTGGTGTTATCATTGCCAGCTGTACAGGTAAACAAAGGCCTGCAGAGGAAATGGTTGTGTGGCCATTGGTTATTTCCCAAATTCCAGAAAACAGATAATTTAATGGAATTTGAGTAACAGGATTATAGTTCTCATAAAAGAAAAAAAAACTATTTGCTAATTCAAACATAAACACTATCCTTCCTAGCAGGCAATGAATAAAAATAAATCTGTTATATTTGGGAAAGAAATCAGACTCTATGGGTGCCTTCCCAAAAGACAGAGGAGGAGGAGGACAAGGCTATTAATTCCTCTCCTTTCTTTCTTTGTTCCCAGGACTTACTGGACCATCTGTGTGCTTCCTGTCTACACAGGTCACAAGTGCTCAAATTGTTCCCAGGTAAAAAAAAAAAAAATAAAAATCACAGCTTCTGCTTTAAATTCCCTGCTTTGTGCATTCGTGAAGGAAGGAAAAGATGCATTTATGAGTGTTGGGGAAGGCTGCAGGTGGTCAAAAGCATTCTTAGTGATGAAGTGTTCCTTACACTGAGCAATACAGCTGGAGACAACAATTCTCAGTTTTGTTTGTAGGTCATGGCAGCACTTGCTGAAGGAGAAACAACTGTGCTGTGAGATCTAGAGAACAGGCACTTACAGATACATAAGATTCCTGGCCATAGTACTGCACCATACTGCTTGAAATGACTAATGTGGCCATCCCAGAAACAGGGCATTTTTTCCCCCCGTGTTTGAATTCAGTCTCCCTGCATAAAACCCATTTGTATATTCAGGAGTTAATATGCTAAAGAAAACACAATTGTGTATATTTTTTTTTTTTTATTAAAACCCAATAAAGTCGTACTTAAAAAGGAGAAGGACTGCAATAAAACCTCAAAACCCATATCCAGCCAACCTGGGTCAAATCTCTAATGATAAAAATTATGCCAAATTGTTGACTTTAGAGTCACGATACATCTGTGTGCTATGGTGGAATTTGTCTCAGAGGATTTACCATACCAAATTAGGCTTGATAGCAATCTGATCTACAAACTTGTCTCTGAATGTGGCCAGCACCAGATGTTTCAGAGGAAAGGTGGAGGGAACCACCTGCTTTATACAGAAATGGAGTTAATGAGTTCTTTGCATTTGGTGCCCTTCTGAGTAATGGTTAGATACAGATTTAAGTCCAAAAGCAGAAAATATATTATTGTTATTATTGTTATCATGATCATCATCATCATCACAAAATTTATGGAAACTAGATATTTTTGCTTGTTTTATAGGTGCAAGTTGGCTTATAGGTTTGAACAAAACTCTTTTTTTAAAAGCTGTTTCAGTATCAGCAAGTCTTTAATCTGTGGCAGGAAGATAAACCCATAACTCCAGAGAAACTGAATTTCTGATGTCAGCCCCCCAACAAACAGCAGTAGGAGAGGAAGTGACAAATTTTTGAACTCTTTTTAGTGGGATCTCATATGTAGGGAGAAGGTTTACATTTATTAATTTAATGTTTTACAATAGCTGAAATACATAATGAAACTCTTTCTAGAGTTTCTGAACCTTCTGCAGCAGTCTTGCTTATTTTCATGCTCATCACAATTAATAGGAATTCAGTTAGACTATTGAGTTTCAAAGTGCATTTCCTATGGTTATGGTTTAGGTCAGGATGGATGGAACTTGGGTATCCATGAAATACTATGCAGTAATTTGAAGTGTATGAAGAAATTTGGATATTTATTGTCTATGTGAAAGAGTGATTCTTAATGCATAGAAAATAACAAAAAGTTACAAAAATAGCACTGTTTTTACTTTCAGTTTAGCTGCTTACTTGAGCAGGAGTTGTCAAGAAAGGAGATGAATGAGTGTTATGAGGTGAAGAGCATTTTCCAGATTGTTTGAAGTTTGTGGCTGAAGGACAGTTGTGAGCTTTTGCTCTTTCAATGTTTTAGTAAGTTGCTGGGTAAATCTCTTGGCTAAATTAGTTCTGCTATTTCTGTCAGTTATAATTCTTTTTTCATTACAACTGTCTAGCTGTGCTTTACCTAACAAAGTTACATCCCTGAAAACTACACAGCAGCACACAGAATGTCAAGCTGTGGTCTTCCAACATGAACCTATTTACACAAGTAATATCAGCTCTATAGCCCAAGACACCTAATATTTTTCTTTTACAGAGTAGAAAAAGAAAATGTATCTTAGAATTTTAATAAGTAAAAATAACCATCATATGAGGTGTACAGTATTTAAATTTGAAAAAAAAGAAGGAAGGAAAAAAAAAGCCAGAGAATATCAGGTAGAGTGGCAGAGCTAAGACTGATTTTTTTCCTCTCTTTCCCTGTGCATTAAGAGCAAACTGATAACAGCAAAAGCCACATCGTCCATTGGAGTTTCTCTTGTGCCACCAAAGTCAGGCTGGCTTCTGGAACTGCCTGGAATTCATGGTTGATGTGACTTTAACAGTGGCAGCATGTTGCCACAAGTGCTAAAGAATCATAGCTCATCAAACTCAAGAGATGGTGCTGTCTAGGATTTTCAGCCTGATCTGAAACCATTAGAAACCACAGGTGGCTTTAGTCCAGGTGATAACAACATGAGGAGTTTTATCTTGTATTTTAATGATTTTTAAAGAGAGAATTAGCAGTATTAGCTAGGAAAGACCTAGCTCCCCTGTCTGTCAGGTGTACATTGGAACTCTGAGTTCAAAAATTGGTGTGCATGCCAGTCTTCACAGATTACAGAAGAAAAAAGTCTCACTAAAACCTAGTTCTAACCTGGCTTTAGCTCTTAATGATTCCTAAGTTGGTTAAACTGAAAGACGAACAACAAAATTCCTCTGAAACTTCAAGGACAGATAATAATATTTAAATTTGGCTTAA
This sequence comes from Motacilla alba alba, assembly GCF_015832195.1. Taxonomy (NCBI): domain Eukaryota; kingdom Metazoa; phylum Chordata; class Aves; order Passeriformes; family Motacillidae; genus Motacilla; species Motacilla alba. The sequence goes on along the minus strand of NC_052017.1, from coordinate 40,871,344 downwards.
AAAAAAGGGACAAAATCATTGTACGGAGGCTTTTCTTCCTTAATGTTTATGCTGCCATTTCTTTAGTTGTTTTTTGACTGTTGGATATATTTATAGCCAGCTTATATAAAGCTAAGAACAGAAAGTCTGGTCCTCCTTTCAAGAGGCTTTTTTCCATGCTTCTTTTTTTTTAACATTTCAAAAATGAAGTCTGGTTTTTACTTTTTATATTGGAAGGTATGGTTTGGGTCAAACTTAATGATGACTTCGTGGTCATGCAGGAATCCCATCCTACCCTACATCTAGTCTGATTTTTTTTTAAACTCCTGGCTCCTGTTGTTTTTGATTCTGATTATTAGAAAGCCCTTTGCTGTAGGTGTCAGAAAATGCCTCCTGTTTTTCTCTTGTAACTCTCCTTATAACTGTATATTTTAAAGCAATATCCCCTAAGAACTCTGGCAATATACTGGCTACAGACGTAATGAGCTAATGTACAGAAAAATAAATGCTTGTGGCTCTCATTGTATGGTCAGAAAATGTTCTTGTATGTGTTCTTGACTTACGGATTATAAACAAGGATGTAGCTGGTAGGCAAAAAGGAGATGGTGTAGACACATGGTGTTACTGGTGTATAATGAACACAGAATACAAATTGCTCCAAAGTTAAACACTTCTAAGACATGAAAGAGAGGTGTTGAGTTTTGACGTTTTTGGAGATTTGTCGCAGATTGAGTTCTTCAGTGTAATAGTCTTCTAGAATTAGAGGAAGTTAAGATGAGCTGTTACCTGTTGGTGAAGATTGAAAGTTTTATTTCTTTCACATTCATATTGTAGTTTTCATGGAAAACCCAGTCAAGATACAATAAACCTGAACTACCTATGAAATTGTAGTCATTCATCACAGAACAGAATAATCTTACTCAGATTCTGCTAGAACAGAAAATTGGTCCTTGAACATGATGAAGGCCTACACTGCCTAAGCCTTTGAAGGAAGAGACCTCTTCCAAATCACAACTAATGAAAAGCAGAGTTGAGCTCTGTTTGTGGGCTAGTTGGTCTTCCCTTGCTGTGATCTGTGGCCCAAGCTGTTCACACAAACACTTCAGGGTAGCAGACCCGGCAGGCAGCAGGCGGCCTGGTGTAAGATGATTGAGTCCCAATAAAGTCATATCTTTTAATATCTGCAATATCTGATGCATTAACCTACACATAATGAGACAAATCTTTCTTATCTCATACAATAGAGCTGAAACCCAGACAATAAATAGAGCTTCAAACCTCCCCATCCCCCTTTTACAAAGTAAGCTTCATTTTTACACAGAAATGAAGAAAGTCATTTGCTGCTGGCTTGGGTACAACGCTTTTGTTATCAGACTAGAGTCATAGCTGCAATAGCAGAGTGTAGCAGAAATGCACGGAAATATTATTAACTTCCAAATTAAGCACAGTATTTGTGAGTTGCAGTTGGGAGCAGAGGATTTTTAATTAGAAATCTTGACAAGGCTTAAATGAATTGTTTTTGTCCCAGTAAAAAGTGTGGCCTTGATAAATTTCTGCTACTGAAAAGCAAGTTAATTTCCCCTGTTCAATTCTTCTTTTAGTGGCTGTTATACATCATAGGAACTAATTTATGGGGGGAAGCACTGAGCGGGAATTGATGATTATTTTAAGAACAGATCAGCACAAAACTACTCACACGAGTAAAGCAGGCTGGGATTTGGTTCCCCATTCATACTCCACAAATGCTATTACCAGATGCTTCAGCAGCTTGAATCCCTTCCCCCCATCTTTGTGGCATATAAGAATGTAATGTAACCCAAGGGTCTGCACTTCATTCTCATACTTGCTGGCTCATGGGGCCGCTGGCATCAGTTTTGTGCTCTATTGGATTAAATAAAAATAAATAATTTGTACTGTTTTACCAATTTTAAACAGGTTAACTCTTAAACCTACAGAGATGTGCTGTGTTCGGCTTGAAGTAGGAAGCAGATACCATTAGAAGCTCATGCCACAACTGCATCACCACCCTTTGTGGTGTGAGATGCTATAACTCATTCAGGGCTGCCAGCAATGCCTAAACCTCTTCTATTGAAATGAATCCTGTCCATCTACATTTGCAATGTAAACTGTTTATGTTCAGGTGGGTGTTGTGGCCAATGCAGGTTAGGGAATGCATGAAGTAGATGCAGGGGACCCTCCTCAAGCAAGGCATAATCTGCTTGTTTCTTTCTTTCTTTTGGATTCTGTTATCATAATCACATTACTGTCAATAAAAGCTAATGTTTTTTCAACCAGTTTTCCCGCCTCAGGAAAAACGAATCCTGGCGGAAATATATGAGGCATCCACTTTTTTTCTTGCAAAAAGGCCTTCTGGACTGATACCTGTTAAAGTCACATGGCTGCATGGTCAGAAGGGAATGTTCAGTGGTCTTTGTTAGAACTGTCACAGTCACAGACCATGGCAGTGTTTCTCAAATGTGCTTGGTTGTGATTTGAAAATTGCACTGTCATAGGAGAGGCAGAAGAAGCAGAAATTCTGATTCTTCTATTTTTCAGTGGAGCACCTGTTCTGTTCATGACACTATCTCCAAACCATGGAGAAGTGCTGGAGGAAAGCACAGAACAGATACCTGGAGGATAGTCCATATCTGTAAAGGATGGGGTTTTTTTTCAAATGCTATGTATGTTGAAGGCTTTGTCAACAGTCCCTGCAAGGGTGTAATAATGATGGCTGGCTCCAAAAGGCCAGCCCAGGCTGCAACATTTATGCGTATGTTGCAGATTCAGCCTCTGCAAAACTCTGTGGTCTTCTAAACACACAAAATTCCCAGAGCAGTCAATGATTTCAAAAGCAGCATTTGACCTCATGCTGTCAGCTTCAGCAATTATGCAATTCAATTAAATTCAAGTGGGAAAGTCACTTAGGAAATTTTGAAAAATCATACCTTTAATGAAGAAGAAGAAGGAGGAAACAAAAATATATTTATATATCTATAAATATATAGTGTACGTACAGACTGTGGTACGTGTTGAGTTTTGTTACTACGAATTATTCCATTTTCCCGAGCTGTTAGACCGTGCTCATTCGTGTGGCACATGACAGCCTTGTATTTGCGCGTTAAACCATATATCTTACTCATCTCTGACATACTTATTGTCAGATCCTTCTTCTAGGAGACAAATCTTGTCCAATGAAGGCTCTTATTTTGATGGACCTGAGGGATTTTATTTATTTGTTTTCTTTTTCCGTTTACATGCTTCTACGCAAATATGCCGATAAGGGAAGATCAAAGGATTTTGCCTTGCACTTGAAACAGAAGGTACAAAGGTCTGCCAAAGGCTCATTAATCCATTACTGATCCTGGGGTTTCTAACTTATCCTCTCTTGCTTTGTCATGTGAAGCCTTACACAGGGCACTTGGAGTGCAGAAGGAGTATGCTCTGGATGCCAGCCAAATGAAAGGAGACAGCTGAGAGGTAAGTGCTAATGCTGCCGAGGGCTGTGGGATCTGAAAATAGAAGGAAAATAATTGCTGCTGATGCAAATTTTCCAGCACACATGTGAGAATATGCGGATAGAACCAAATAGGTTCAGAAAGGATTTTCACTAGCACCTGCCTGAAACTCAGCCTCTTTCAGGCACAGAGGTCTGCCTTTGTTTAGATCAACCATTCAAGCACTTTAATGCAGCATCTACTGCCCGGTCTCCTCCACAATCCTGTTGAGTTTGGGACTCCCTCTCTCTATCTGTGTTATATTTTGGCTCCTTCATAGCAAAATTATTCTAACTTTTATCTCTAACTTGTCAGAATTCTGATGCTGGTTTTCAGCATCAGTGTCAGTGTTTTCCATAATGCCCAACCTGGGGTAAGATGAGTACCTGCACAATTATCAGAAGATCACATTCTCTCCTGTGCTGTTTTAAAAGTGACACTTCTTGGCATTACCTAAGATTTGTCCTAGGCAAATACCCTGTCCTACCTTTATTTACATGTGCTTCACAGCATTTTGTGCTTCAGTGACAACTTTTAAAGGCAAATTATTTATTCTCTCAGGTATTTGAGAAATCTGGGGTGTCTGTGTCATTCTAGGCAGTTACACAGTACATGATTGCTGTGATGTTGAGTAGGATAATCAGCTTTTTAGGAGTGTGTGACCACCAGTGGAGTGCATGGACTCACATACCAGCTTTTAAAGAGTGAGCGAGCAGCTGGTCAGCTTGACTCTGGTGCACAACAGGACAGGTAGGAAATCTGACAAACTTGACATGGTGTGACACACCAAAGGTCAGCACAGAAGTGGGAAGACTGATGAAGTCTAAAAAATGACATCTGACATATACAGATACAACCATGTGAACTCTTCCTTTCCCTGCTTCAACTCATCATGATGCCCTTTTGGAAGGGTTTCTCCAGTTAGCAGAAACTTGCTAGTTCATTTGGGAGAACTCCATCATGAAGCTGCAGGGATTTAGGACTGTCGACACCAGAACAACCCACTTATTCACTCTTTCTCCTCCCAGCTGATGAAGACTAGCCCTTAGCCAGAATGACTGGGTGGACAACTGAGTTCTCCTGGTTTGATCTAGTTCCCTGGTCTTAAAAGCCAACTACCTTGAGTTTAAAGCCTTTGCCACATATGTGATAAAAGAGAAGTTCGGGTCATATACAGAAAATGGAGATTTTTGAGCTGCAAATTGATTTAATTGTGGTATAAAGACAAATTATCTCTTCAACTGTATACAGCCCGAAAGAGTCTTACACAGAAGACCATCTTTTACCACAGTGACCTCTGTTGTGGAAGAAAGAGCTTTAGCTGGAAGGGAGTGAGAGCCTCTGGCCACTCATTACACAGGTTCTGGACCAGGCTTCTAAATAGAGGAAAAACTACAAGGTTTTATCAGCAGCATATTTCCTGGCATGATTTTTCAGCTGCGACTTATTTCTATTGTTGTTCTCAGATGGTGAGAACTGATTTATGAAAGAAGTATAGCTAGACTTAGGTAGACTCAAACAAGTGTACACTGGCTTTCATAAAGTTTATGATATGAGCTTGGTGCTACACTAACTTGGTAAATGGAGATTTGCTTCACATCTAATTCACATTTTCCCAGTAATTTTACTTTACTCAATCTTGCCTATCCTTAGTAAGTCAATGTCTTATATGCACATATATAACAGGTAAATGCTATCTGTCTGTGTCAGACATCAAACACTTGCCTTCCCCCAGAACTGTTATAATGAGATATATTTGCCCTCAGTGTAACATCTGATGATCTTGAAATATCCTAACCATGTAATTTCACGCAATTTAGTCAAGACGACATAGTTTATTTTTGAATATAATTTATTCTCAAGCAGTCAGATATTAAAATCTACTAGAGAATGCATTTAGATCTGTTTTAGCAGTTATTTCTCTTCCACACTCCACGAAAGATTTAAAACATTCAAGTATCTCATTTCAACTCCATTATATTTGTGCTGCTTGCTTGACAAAAAATGCACTTTTCATAAACACGTTTCTCTTGTATCAACACTTAGAATTGACTGGGAATCAACAGAACAGAGCTGGCTGCCAAGGCCTCATGTGAGCCACAACTGCTGAGAACTTGTGCTTTGAATGTGTATCAGCTCTCCTTCAGAATCTGCGGGGTCACTACAGTCCCCAAAGTAGTAACGCAGGGCCATATACTGTCTTTTACCTCTTCTGAGTGTGTAAGAATGCCAATCAAATGACATCTCCTGAGGGATGGGGTGGTCAGAGGATACATGTCCAATTAGGCTCCCTGGCACTCTCCAGCTGCAGCTGCTGCTGCAGCATTTTCTGTGCTATAAGAGAGAAGAAACGTGGTCTGCTGGCATCTGCAGCCTAAAGGATGTCCTTGGGACATCCCCCCAGATGTTTGTATTATTTTCAGCAGGTTGTTACCTGCATAGAATCTTTTTGGTATCTGGGATCAGAATCTCCCTTTCTCATGCTTGGATTAGAGGATCTGAGATGGACTTTCCCAAGCCTGATAATTCAATGATTCTAATTGATTGAAATGGGCTCGCTCTCTGTGCTCCTAGAATTAGAGGCAGTCTGTGTTCCTACAAAAATATAAGGTTTGAACAGTTAACAGGAGAGCTCAAAAAAGATTCTTAGGGTTTTTTAAATTTTTCTTTTTATTTTCTTGAACTCTGGCTACATAGGGAAAAAATGGAAAAGGAAAAAGGAGTTTTACTCTACTGACTTGAAACATATATGGGCATGACATTCATGAGCTTACTAATATGACTGTCATGTCCTTTACACAAAAATCATAATTTGCGTTTTCCATTTAAGAACTTTATATTCTTTATAAACTTACTTGAATCCTGTAAAGAGAGCTGACAGTTCCTAAAGAGAAAAAAGACCACATTATTATTATGTCACTTCTAGAAATGCTAATGGCAGGATGTGAAGGACAGCGTAATTATAGTGTTGCTCTAGTGATTCTTCAGTAAAGGCTTTCTCAGTACTTTAATTATAAACTACATATTTCAGCAGTTTAACTTTCTAGATTCTCAGTCAAACACCCTTTGGGTTTGATTCACACTTTGTGGTGTTTGTTGGTGTAAAAAAGCCTTGTCTACTCAAAGGCAAATTCCTGTGCAATGGGGAGCAGCCACATCTGTGGAGGACAGCTGGGCTGAAGAGGAAAGATGGGCAAGGAAAGAGCTCTTTTTCTGTGTAAGAATGAAACTGTTAGTGAGAAGTAGGTGCACTGAAGTAAACAGAGGTGATAAAACCCTTGGAAGAGAACCTAGGGAGAGCGTTAGGCATATATCAAGCAAATTTGACAGGCCAAGCTGAAAATCTGCAGAATATGTAAATGAAATCAGATGAGGTCAAAGCACAGCAAGAGTAAGAGATTTCTGCAACTCTCTAGACAGCATTATAGGGACCTGCTACCTCAGCATATCTAAACTTAGGAAAGGAAACTTAACACAGGGAAAGAACAAAACCGTCAAAATAACACCTTTTAGATGCTTGTCCAGCTGGCAGAATTCTGTATATTCTAGAATTTTTTTTTTTGGTTGCTGAATCCATTTGCAAAGCTTTGGTCAAGGAAATTTAGTTTTCAGGCAATGTATACTGAAATTCCATTGGGAAATATGCAATATTTTCAGACTCATGCCTATGAATTTATGAATAAGAGCTGACTTACTATGTAACAAAACACTTTCCTGAAGCAGACCCAAGGAAAGGGACAGATAGTTCTGTTAAGCTCTTTAAGAAAGAAATCTAAAAGCAGATAATATAATTTGAACAACACCGTGAACTTCTCAAAATTGGAAAGCACAAATCCAATGATTAGCAAGATTCCTTTGTTCAAAGAACAGCAATTTGAGAAGCCTGGTCTGCAAAGCCTCAAAGTCCTCATTAGGAGCTTGTAATCCTTAGTTTGTTTGTGTACTCTTATAAGGGCACACTGGCAGTTTTGCCTTGAGAGCTGCTTGTCCTTGGTGGGGGAGAGTATGAAGGTCAGAGTTTTAACTTCTGTGATAAGACAGTGTGTTGTGATTGATCTCAGTAATGATGACATGGGAGCTGGGCAGGGGGATTGAGAGAGGGAGCAAACACATGCTGTTCTGGAATAGCTTGCAACAGTTTTCAAATAAGAATGGGTAATACCTTGATTTCCTCTCGTTGCTGTTACAAGCCCTCCCACGCTCACCTATCTTTCTACTTCAGGCAAAGGATTTTTGAAAGTGGGAGATCTCAGAACAGTTCAAATATTTATTTTCCTGTAAAAATATTATTTTTGCTCCTTGACGAGGTAGGTAGGCCTGGCTTCATTCTGAGAAACCACAAAATTCATGGAAAAGCGGAATATATATCAGCTTTGGTAACATTCATTTTCTGAGGGCTGTGCTACAGCTGGTTTTCTCCCCCTTCATTCTCCTGCTGTGAGATGCAGTGCTCTACTGTGGAAATGGAGTGCATTTATGTGCCTGTGGGTGGGGAAGTAGCCAGCATTCAAAAAATCTTAACAAAGATTTATGAAGCAAATTATGTTGTTTGTTAAATTCCCAGATGGAAAATCAGAAACTCTGACATGGTGAGTAGAGAGGGTATCAGCAAAAAGCTGTGATTCAGGCAAATAGAAAGCCTCATGATTTAAGTCAAGATGAATTAGTATTCTCTTTCACTAATAACAAAAAAGGTGTTTTGCATTGTGTGTGTCCCACCTGCTGTCACCCTTCCTGAAGGGGAGTCCTGCATTCTCCATTTTTGTTCATTTGCTACTGGTATAGCAAGTAGGTGGTTTAGGGAGGGGCAATACCTGCCTAGTGAATCTATAATAATACTGATAATAGAAGGAATATGCTGCCACAAATTGTTGCAATGCAGTTGATTTCACCCTAGGAATTAATAGGCTTGGGGGGGAAAACAGGTGAGATGGGACTTGACAGAAGAGAGATTCACAGGCTGCCAGAAGCCTGCAGTACAGGGTCCAAACATGTTAAATCCCTCCCTCCTCTCTTGCCCAGACCTTTAGGTCCTCCCAGGCTCACAAGGGTGGCAGCATTGATATTCATCCTGGGCAAGGAAAGGAGAGCATCTAGTTAACTGGGAGGCAGAGCCACCCCGGTTCCTCCAGCTGTTTGCCACTACTGTCCCAGGCTTATACGGGTAGGAAACAGGGGCAGAAACACAGTTAGCACTGAATAGAGACACCACGGCAGTACCAGCAGCTATTAATTTTCTAATTATGTGGTGCCACACAATTTTGAATCATGACACCACTGTGTCAGCAAGTGCTGCTTGTCACTAAGGTCTTCGTGCTGTGACTCACTGCTGCCTCATGAAGCAGAGGGGAGCTGAAAGGCAGTGTTATCTGAAAATTTCTCATTTCCAACATTTTGTTTTCAGTAACATTTCAGTCAGTGTTTCTGGAAATCAAATTATTCTTCAGTTCAAAGGTTTTCCTTTTAAGTGCTGCATGTTGTGTTTCAAGTAAAAGTGGTACTCACCAGCACGCAGGCCTTTAACTAACCAAGATGCTTCTGGAAATGCTGACCTACCTCTTCTGTGTACTAATAAGAAATAATAATGTTTTCTTTGCAGGAATTCCAGCTGTTATGGGGAATGATGCTGCAGAAGGACAGCTTAGTTTGGAGCATTTCTATTCCAGTGGTGCAATGGAAAGTAAATCAACAGGTTTCAGCCATCTGTATTTGTTAGTCTAGCCCAGCAGTGACAGGTGGGTAAACTGCATTTCTCATTGACCTGTCTGTTCATGCTCTGCTCCCTCCTATAGACAATGGTTTTGCATCTCAAGTAAACAGAAAATTTAAAAATTGAAAAGCAAACAAGACAGTGCCATTGCAGGTGGGCGGCATTCCTGGTCCAGACAGCTACAGACAGTGGCTTTTTTTGGCTCTGTTTCTCTGTGCATTGAATCTGGGGTGCTCAACACATAAGGAGTTACCAACAAATTTGCAGTATGTGGGCAGCAAATGACAACCCACAGCTGTATTTTATTGCTGCTAAATTTTATTACTGCTGCGTGCTCTGTGTTTTCTCCATGGTATCTACTTTTACCTAATTGTAGCTATTAAATCATAATATCAGATTAGATATTATCTAATAATTATGTATCAGATAACAAGACCTTTTTAGAAGGCTGAATGGAATGGCAATTTGGCATAATGCAGATGACTCTCTAAAGCTGTTTCTTTTTCTCTTCTTCCTCCTCTGGGAAATGTCCATCATGAGTAGAAAAGTTCCAAATACTTTTCATTTGATGAATCCATAGTTTTTGCCCACTTGTTTCACCCTGCTGTGCTTCAAAGTGAAAGTAGCTGAAATTCTGTAACAAAACAGTTTAATCAGAATTTTAAAGAAAAAAAAATGGAATATTTTAAAGCTCGTAAATTATACAGTATGAGGAGATTCTCTAAACTACCTTTGTATACTCTGATAAAGTTTCTTACCATTCAGAGCAGCAGTGGTATGAGGCCACTAATGGAGCAGAGTCTCTGTTATGACTAGGAGGAAAAGAGGCTGAGAATTCTTCTCCTCCTGTGGTGCAGGTGAAAGTGTGACAATACAAGCTGCATTAAAGGACAAGACTAGAAATAAATGCATTATTTGAGAGAGAAGGCAAGGCATTATAAAAAAGTCCTGAAACACCTAGTGATGTATTTGTTCAGCAGAGCTTTTAAAAAGTGCACTAATGGCCCATTTTATCTAGCATCCCAAGTCAATGAAAAACGCCCATTGACTTAAATAGGCATTGGTTTGAATGCTGAGCTTTTACAAATAATTATACTCACTATCCTGAAGTTACCAGTATTTCTCTTCAGGCTGAATGCTGTTCCCTCCTTTGTGTGCCCTGACTTCAAAAAGTAAACGAGCATTCCCTTTTTCCTACCTACACGAACTGAAGCCATGGTGCTCCCACCACTACTCCCAAACCAGCTGGCAGATGTTGAAGTTTTTAGATTGAAGCAGCAGTCTGGACCCAGAAACACTGCTGGGTGGGATAACGATGTGTAAAGTATGTCTTTGTTGCATATCATCTTACTGGAGCACAGCTGGTGGCTTTGGAAACCATGGGACTTCTGAAGGTGTGTTTTCACTCCTTGCCCTCAGGCTGTTGTTATTTGTCCCCAAAACTGCCCTAATCCACACTTCCCAAGGAATCTCTTTTAAGTACAGTGGCCAAAAGTGTGTCCGGTGTTCAGTCCAGTGCACTGCCCCCTTACCTATGTTTTTTCCTCAACTGTTTGAACACTTGATTTTTTTCCTTAGTGGTCTGGCCATTTTTTCATTTTCTTTGCTACTATTGCCCACTTTGACATGTATTGAAACCCTCAGCAGTACATTTTATCATCAGAAATCTGTCCAAAAATCTGTAATAGCCAATGAAAAATAAATAAGATGGTGGCTGGGAACATAACTGGATTCCCTCCAACCTGCTGTGCTGCTACTGCTACCAGCACTAGTGACAATGGTAATAGCAATAGAAAAATCCTGCTTCAAATTCTTGGCATCCTCTTGTCTCAGATAAAGGCATGATGATATCAAAGAGCTTAAGCTGGTTCTGCAGGGCATGAATGAAGCCACTGCAATGTATCCTGCAGCCAAGCATCCACTTTTTAAGTTAGTAGAGATGCCGCCTTACCTTGTGTAGACAATGAAAAACTCACACTGAAGACTCAGTAAGACAGGAATTGCTTACTGGGGTGAAAAAGGATCTGTCTAGGCTTTCAGTGTTAGGAGATTTGTGTGTTATCTGTGATGATCTCCCAGCAAAGTATTAGTACCTGCACTGCACTGCTTTTTGGGAACCTGAGTATTTTATAAGTTTTTATGTTTATATCAGCTCAGGACTGATAAGAATAGAAATTGAACTACTTACCCACCTTCCCTATTTTGAACTTATTCTTTCTTAGAAATATAATCCTTCTCTCATAAATAACCCAGAGGTGTAAACTAATAAGTGAATGAATTACAGAGTCATAGATTTGTAGAATAATTTAGGTTTGTAAGGGATGTCTGAAGCTTTTCTAATCCAACACAAAAGATATCTGGTTTATCTGCTTTTTCTGTCTCTTGGTAAGAAGTAGAGCCTCATGGGTCACTAGGAATGTCTTTTTGGATTCTCTGTTATACCTATATCTCAAACTCAGGAGGGAAAGGTTTACAATTTAGAAAAACTAGTTTAGAGCCTCCATACAGAAATCAAATATTATTTACTGGGCAAAATTTTGGGGAAAGTTCCACTGTGCTTGCAAGGAGGAAAATGATGTGAATATCTTTTTTGCTGTTATTTTCAAGATGGAAAACTTGATGCACAAGGGTTTATTTATACTTACAGACTGGTACTTAAACAAATAAGCTGATCAGAGATCTCCAGCTTGGAAATGAGTTACTGCAAATAAGCAAAGAACTAAAAAGAATCTGTGTGAATTATATAAATGCAGAAAAATCTTTGTGAAGTGCTCTACAAAGGTATGTGATAAAAGAAACTAGCACAGGGTGTTCAGAGGTGAACCTGACAGCAAATAGACTATAATCACTTAAAAAAAAAAAACAACTGATTTGAACCCAAGGAGCTCAAAGGTCTTTGTTCTCAAATTAAAGATTAAAAAACCCTTGGCCATCTCTCAAGAGCTGATGTGGAATGTGACAGTCATTTGCTGGTAACCTCACACAGGATCATGAGATGAGGTGGTGAATATCATCATGAAACGCAAACAGTGTCATGTTATGATAGGCAGGATATTGTTGTGTGGTATATAGCTGGGCTAGCACATCTGGCTTGCTTCAGGTGGTATCATGACAGGTACTTTACAAACATCTAGAGCTCCTGCTGTCTGTATCATGCGTGCTAATGGCTTTGCAGGGACCCTTAGTGCTCTACCTGTCCTGCTCTCTTCCTGGGTCAGGTGGGGGTAGGTTTCTTGCACAAATCCCTGAAGCATAAGCATGGTACTTAAAAAGCCTTGCAATCAAAATAAAATAGTGTTTGGTACTTTTACCACCAAATACTGCTTTGCAAGGCTCTGATACTCGGCTTCCCTGAGCCATCAGAACTCTGTGGAGCCTGACACGGGTGGCCAAAAGTGTCAGGCAGCTCTGTGGAGTCTCTTGAAGTGACGTGAACTTGCCTTGACTGTTGGCAGTTTGGAAAAGAGCAGCTTGCTCTTCCAAATGCTGCATTCTGCAACGAGAGTTTGAAATCATTTTCTTTCTTCTCTAGACCCTCCTCCCTTTCAGGCAGATATGTGCTGAGTTCCTTGGAGCAAGCACCATTTCTTAACCTATTTAGAAGAGCTCGTTTTGATGTTCCTCTCTGTGCTCTGTTGCATGAAATTAAAGCGAAACCCTACTGTTACTTTACAAAAGAGGAAACAAATATGTTCCTATCTGAAGATAAAGAAAACTGGCATTAAAAGAGTAATTATTACAGGTATGTTAGACAAAATTATTGACTTGTTTATAGGTGATTGTTGCAAAGGAGATGTCTACAGCTGCCTATTTTCTATGTTATGAAAAGAACTGAAAAAACAACTGTGCAAGTCCAGTGGCAGCTTTGGAGGGGGCCTTTGCCACCATCTATTGGTGAATGAGGGGAAGAGGCAGAGTGATCTGACCTTGTTGATGTTCCCTTCTGTACCCAGTGCAATATTTGCTCCATTTTGAGGTACTGGGGGAGCAAACCTGTGTTTTCTTCATCTTTCTGTGTGAGAGAGTGCAACATGACTGCAGTTGTTTCCCCTGACTGAAAAACTGTCATGGACAAGTCTTAACAGCTGGCCTGCTGTCCCACACGCCTCTCAATGGAGCAGAAGGGAGCCTGTAAGTCACAGAGAAGAATGCTTTTCTAGTGTCAAGTCTCTTGTTAAATAATTTTGTCCTGGTTTCTGGCAATGGAATAGGGCCTATTTTCTTTGCTGGTTTCAAGAAAAATCACGCTTGAGCTTGAGTAGAGCCCCATTGCTGCTGACAAAGCTTGGAAGGGTGCAAAGCTAGAGCAATTGCTGGCATTCCTGCACTGCCCACCTAGAGGGGCACTTGTGAAATGACATCACTTACAAATAAAATGTTTGCAGAATCAATCCATGCCCCTAAAAAGGCAGGCAAGAAGAAAAGTGAAGAGGGTCAGTGCCAGCAGCTGAACCAAAAGTAAATCTGCAAAGTTGTCTCCGGATATGAAATCAGTCTATTTTATTGGATTCATCAACACTGCTTGCATATGCAAATCCCTCATGAATAAAGCTTTTGTAGTGCAGGCTCCAAAATGAATTCAGGTAGAGTCAGTTATAGCAGTGGATGAGCACAGAGACAGTTTAAAGGGGTTGCTTAGTTTTCAAATCAACAAATTGCTGTGATTCTACTTAATCCATCAAAAAAAGGGAAATAGAACAATCTGGCAGCCAGGCAGGAAGATAGAATGGTAAAGGACATAGTGTTCCAGCTATTTTAGGATCCATTTACACTATGAAACTGATGGCATTAGAGAACAGTTGTTGAACACATTTGGGGAACAGCTGTGTTATTGCTGAAGTGTAAAGATAAAAGTGTGTGTAGACCTGTCGGGGTGCTCAAGAAGAATAGTCTGGTGGTGGGAGGGAGAGGCTTCTCTTCATTGTTTAACCGTGTTCTTACTGATTTTAACTATGAGTAAAGAAGGACTGGCAGAGTCAAATGACTTGATGAACACTCTTTATTTCCATGAAAATGGCAGTTATTTTATATGATAACTTTGATAGCTGTATCAATCTTTCTTAAATAAGATTAAATAACCTGGATCAAAAATATGCCTTCAACATTCATTCAGAGATGCTCTGGTCATTGTTAAAGTATCTCTGTTCCTTGAACAAGACACTCACTTTTCCTTTCTTTTTCCTTTACTCTCAGTGGGGCTGCTATTTTGCTTGTGCTTCAGAATGGACCCACCACAGAGAAATAAATTGAGAGTAAAGAAATATGTCTCATCTCAAGATGATATGAAAGATACTTCTGAAGTTATCTTAAGGTAAGTTTTTGTTCTGGAAAAGATTTTTTTCACTGTTTCACTCACTTATTGGAGCCTCCCTGCCAATTCTAACCTGCATGATGTGTTTGAAATCTGTATGTATTTGTTACTTTTGGATGAATAACTGAAGCAAAAGGATGAATTGCTTTGCAGGAATTTTAGTATTTCACATTGGCTTATCTACCTGTTCACAACCACATACATGTACATGTACAGATGTTGGACAAGGATTTACTGTAGCCAGGGAATAGTGAGTGGTCTGTGATGGTGAAAAGTTGTCAGCTCAGGTCTGCTGGAGTGCAAGGGCTCTCAGAACTGCTTTCAGAAATACAGAGTCAAACAATCTCTGCTTTTTCCACTGTTGCAGTGTGAGAGATATGACTGTCATCTCACTACTGTTTTATACCTGAAAAATCAGTATTTCTCCCTTACTGGATTATTGGTAGTTTCTGAAAATAAGTGTTAAAGAAATGTCTTTGACTGCATGCTAGGCATGAGAAGTAGAACATTGATGTGAAAGTTACTTAGTAGTAGTTTCTTGTAATTAGGGTGTCTTTTGTGTTTTCTTGTTGCTAGCACGGTTGTTTGCACTAATTGTGTGCAGGCATATTGCACATTTTCTACTCTGCTATGTGAATAAATGTCCAATTTACATTAACTATGGTGTCCTTTGCTAATGCAGATGAGAGCTCAAAATCTTCAGAGGAGCTAAAATTCAATTTGTGAAGATCAGAGCAGGTGTTCCATCTCTCTTTAGTCTATATTGAGATATTGAGACAGCCAAAATGCCACTACAACTTAATCTTGACTCATATTTCTTGCATTTACAGCTAGGCAGTCTAGGACAATTTATATCAGCTTTTTATTTTTTGTGGTGATTTAATGTCTTTACGTTAGATTATGGCTTTAAATTCAATATGTTCTTACTGTGCTATAAATTCAAAACACAAACACAGTTCTTGTTCCTGAAAACCGACAGATGAAGGAGAAACAAAATAAGGAAAAGAAACTACCTGCCAAACTGTGTGGGAAGAGAGAAACAAGCAGTATATATGCTAAAAAACCACAAGAGAATAAAAAAATGTGTCTTTTTAAGAACACGTGGTTGTAGCACTAACAGAGGAAAGGAATCTTAATAGGGCTATTATGACATTATTCCTTCAAAATTTACCATTCCTCACCCTCTTTGCAGTATTGCACTTTTACTCAATTGGAATGCTGTGGTGAAGAAAGCTTTTAGTGCCCAAAAGACTTGTGGAACACACTTAGGGGGCATGTTTGCTTTATGCTGGAGAATCTGAGTCATTCATTTGCTGTTTCTCACATATCTTGTTTGCTCTCTTTCTGGGGAAGGCAAAGAGTTCAGCATTCCCTGGCTGCAGTGGCTCTCTGGTTTTCCTATGCTGATATTTACCTACCTTAGGTAAATATATTTGGTTTAGTAGAAGAAAACAGAATAAGGAATGGGATCCTTGTCTCTTTCCATCAGTCCCTCTCACAGATGTTCCTATGGGAAGAAAAAATTCTGCCTGAATAAATTAAATATGACCTACTATGATTTAGGTTATAACAGTAAGAATTTTAGTAGTACCATTGATATTACAGTAATATCTGGGTCCATTATGACTGAATTTGGGGATTTCTAGCTTACCTATGACATTTATATGGGCAAACGCTGAGGTGTTTCATTGTTTGCCATTCACAGAATCACAGAATGGGTCAGGTTGGAAAGGATCAAAGTGGGGTCATCTGGCCTAAGCTACCTGTTCAAGCAGGGCCATCCCAGAGCACATGGCACAGGACTGTGTCCAGGTGGTTCTGGAATATCTCCAGTGGGGGAGATTCCACAGCCTTTCTGGGCAACCTGTTTCAGTGCACAGTCATGCAGCCAGTAAGTTCTTCCTTGTGTTCAGGTGGAACTTTCTGTGCATCACTTTCTGGCCTCTTTTCCTATTGCTGGGCACTACCAAGAAGAGCCTGGCTCCATCCTCTTGGCAACCCACCTTTAGATACTGGTGGACAAAACTTCACCTTTATAGTTACTTTACACTGTTGATGCATTGCCAGATACATTATTGACAAAATTTTAGAGTATAGCTCTATGGAGGCTTTAGTTTGTTTATGTTGTCTTGAAAAAAATGGTTTTGTCAAAACACTTGAATATCGAATATTTAATTCAAATCAGTTATATTTTGGATTCAAAAATATTTCCCTGTTGGCTCATATTTTCCTTTCCTCATAATGGGACTGTGTCAGTCTCATCCCTTGTGAGAGAAAATCTTTAATGATGCAAGAGAAAAAGCAGCTAGGGAGCACAATGTGTGTGGGAGAATGGGAGCATTCAGCAGCCAGTGTATAGCTTCCATGGGGTATTGTAATAAAACAACTACATAAAACAGTTATATTTTCATATATAAACAAAAAATGGAGACCTTTCCAGCTTTATGATATGTTTGTTTTATTTTGCACATGAAGTAAATATTTTTTAAGACAGGAAATTGTTTAATGAAAATGCTTATAGCTGCTAAAATATAGATTAGCATCGCAAAAACTACATTTAGGAACTGGAAGAAATTTGAAATAAAAACTCAAAACATCTTATCAAAATTTTATTTCTAATTTTATTCATTTTTATTTTGGTCTATTAATAGCAACAACACATAAAATTCCTTTTCCTTGCAAGGATCTAATGGCTCTTCCTGGTGTTTCTACAGTCTTTGTAGGTTTCTTAGGAACTCCAAAACAGTGTTGCTTCTTGTTCAGTCAGTGGGATATCCTTTCATCATCCACAGGACTCCAAATTGATTTGGATCTTCTTTGTATGCTATCACCTCTGCAAAAAAAAATCATGTTTATTTCTGGATCTGTGAGGGATATATAATTATTGAGGCAATATTAACACTATAAGAAGCTTGAAGTTTATCAGCAGTCCAGTCGTACTTGAAAATCCACCTGACCTGAGACATCCAGCTGGCAAAGGTGCTTGTGGAAATCATTGCCAGAAATGAAATAAAAATAATGTTCTAAAGGGAAGATGCTTTTCTGATCAGCAAGAGGGGGATTAGGAACAAATTAGAGTTTTGATTTCCTGTAAGAAAGTTAAATTAATAAAAACCTTTTGATTCAGTGGGTTTTTAACTTGTTAGACTCTGCCTTGTTCAATTGGGGCTCCCCCCACTGAAGTTCCTGACAGTTCTAGCCTTGATATTTCTAATAATGCTTTCAATACCTCTTGAAAATTCCTGTAAAAGAGGATTAATGTGATGAATTAATCAAAGCAGACTATGTAGCAGTGTGTTTTCATCCCAGATAAATATCCATGTTCTGTTACTGAAGTTGATAGAATAGTTGATGGACACTGGTGACCTGCTTCTTACCATTCCTATGCTACTGGATTTTTTTGTTTTTTGTTTTTTTGGTTGTTTTTTTTTTTACATTCAGAAATTCATAAACAGGGATACGTATTTGGTTTTCTTCCTAATCTCGCAGCTGATTGCCTAAAACCTCCCATCTGTGTCTTGTGCTGGTTGAGCATACAAGCACTTGCTTTGATAAAATAGATGCTGCAGAGATTTGATGCAAATGAATTTTTCATGCAGACTGTTTCTGTGGGGCTGCTGGCACAAAGTTCCCAGGAAAAGCACGTGCCTGGCAGAGCTGTTGTAACCTAAAGAAACCTAGATGGTAGCTGATGAGGAACAACCATGATAAGTAACAAAAGCTTGTTCTAAGGTAAGGCTCACTTGGAGAGTGGTGGTTCTCTGTCCAGGATGGGCAGCTGTAGACTGTGAGATAAAAACCTCAGTTATTTTCATTACCAGCTTGTCCAGGGTACCTCCCACTGTATATATAAATGTTGAAAGATCACACAATATAAACCAGGACAGAGACTACCATGCTAAATCCAGTGGCCTCTAGAGCAGCAGCTCTTGCCCCTCTTCCTTCTTGCAATCCCAGCTGATTTATCTGCAGTGGTCTGGAGGGTTCAGTATGAATTAGTATGCTGAGAAACAAAGGCATTTATCACCACTGAAGGGAAACAAGTAGTATCAACAGTTGCTTCTATTAACAAAAACAGTTGGTTAATAGTGTTACTAGTAAAGCAATGTAACGATATGATTTTCAGAAAGGTTACTTAGGTTATGTCAGTATTTTCCGGGCTTCTTTTAAGTTGTTCTTAAATTATGGAAGCAGGAAAAAGAAAAATAACTGGAAATTTCCCAGATGTGATGCCTCAGGCTTTGCTTAGAGTCCCAGGATACTGCTCATCCATCTGTTCTTTGCAAGAGAAATGCTGATTTGTGTTTACCACAGGGAACACATTTTCCAAGGCTTGGCAGTAATGGTAGCAACTGCAAATCAGGGTCATGAACAGTGTAGCAAGAAGTGCCTTCAGCACTGGGTCTCCTAAAAATGCCTTCAGGTCCACAATTGTCATTGTCACATTAAGATTTTTACTATCTGCTCAGTTCAGAGAGTTTTCCTCAAGCCACCTTGTAGACAGCTTCAGACAAACTGAACCAGCCAAACAACGCCAAGCAAAATTGAGGCTATACAGTTTTCAGCCAATATGGAAGGAAATGTTAAAAACACGTGCACAGACACACACGTACAATCCAGTTAGTCTAAGTAAGGGGGTAGTGACACTTATCCTTTTTCTACCAGAGTCTAACTGTGTCTGTGTTCTAGACAGTCTCCCTCCACTGTCACTCCCCACTTACTTTTACTGCCTCAGCTTCAAAGTTTGCACTGACTAGCAAATAGGACTCTCATCCTCTTCTCTGCAGGAACTTCATCTACTCTCCTCTCTTTCAAAGGCTTGAGTGCCTTCAATCACCCATGGACTATATAATTGAGAATTGAGGTTTGGAATAAAAATGTGGGGGCTTGGCGGCTGGATCTGGAGACAGACACAGGGGCCAGCTGGCTGGCTAGCTTCTCTTCTCCAGGGTGGGCTGAAGAATTTATAGTTTAGTATCCTGTGGAAGCTATTAATATCACATATTTAGTGTTATAGAAGAGATGAATTACCCATGCATTCTCTAAATTCAAGGTCTCCAGTATATTACCCGTTTTCAAAGGAGATTTTGCATGACACATCAGTGGTGACAGTTCCCACAGAAAGATAAATAGTCACACATCATCACATTTGCCTTTAGTGTTTGTACCTTCAGTGTCATACAGTCCGTCTCCCACTCATTACTAGAGAGCCTCTGACTGCATTTGCTCAGGGCCCCCTTTTGGAGAGCAGCAGCTTTGTCTAGTCAGCACCTTTGGCAGAGAGCTACCAATAGAGCTGCTCAGTGGAATTAGTGCACCATCTGTGCTCTCAGTTGGGTTACTTCCTCATGTGGATGGTGCCATCCATTTGTGGCACTTGGTGCTCTTAACCCTGTACTGAATGAAGCTGGAATAATTTTTCACTATCAGAATCTCTATTCTATGTCCCTGGTGAGAAAAATGTGGATGTGAGCCTGGACTTGAGCCGATAATGTGGGCCTGCTGCCCAGAAAGCCAATCCTATCCCAGCCTGCATCCAAAGCCATGTGGTCAGAAGGGCAAGGAAGAGGATCTTTCCCTTTCCCTTTCCCTTTCCCTTTCCCTTTCCCTTTCCCTTTCCCTTTCCCTTTCCCTTTCCCTTTCCCTTTCCCTTTCCCTTTCCCTTTCCCTTTCCCCTTCCCTTCCCCTTTCTCTGTGTGTTATTTGTAGGACTTTTCCTGCATTGCACAAGTTATTAAACCTTTCAGCAGTGGTATTAGTTACAATCTTCCTTCATCCTCCTGTTCACCCTTTGCACTACTTTTTTAAGAGTTAAATTAACCAGGGAATTAATGTTGTGCCAATTTTTTGTAGAAAGCTCTCAGTAATTATTGGACTAACCAAATAATTAAAGTGTTAACATGTGTCTTTATAGTATTTGATCTAGCAAAGCATTTGAAATGTGGGAAGTATCCTCTTGAGAAGAGCAATATTCACTCAAGTATATGCTGATTTTAGAGTCTTCTCTTATGAACTGGAAATTTAAATGTTGCTTGAAAAGACCTCCTAGTGAATTTATTGACCTGTTGTTAGGAGTTTGACATGAGGGAGATCACCTCCAATTAACTCAGAAATTAAAAACTGTTCATAGCATTTCAGATCATGAAACTTTATGCAAGCTTCTTAAAACATACAGGAAGGATTTAATTATGTTTCACAAGCTGAGAAGGTGTATAAGTGTTTAAAAGATTGGATTTTTGGATAATAAATCCTTCAAGGCAGAAATTTTATTTTAAAGTATACATTTGTACGTGAAAGCTGTTTCCAAACAATCTAGAATATGACTTTGAAACATGCCAGCTATTTTTGCACCAGCTCCTCATGTGGCCATTCTTAATCCAAAGAGAGGATCTTTCTGAAATTGCTTCTAGCTAGTTTGGAAGTGGATTAGTATAAAGGCCTCCTTACTGGGGCATTAGAATGAGCACAGGAGGAGAGGGCCCATGGAGCTGCTTTTGTGGGGAAACTCTGGCCAGGCTGTTTTCCACATTGATACAGCTCATCACAGTAGGGCCCTGGTATTGACTGGAACTTTTCTCTGCTCCTGCACCACATCAGCATTTATGACTGACAGCACTGCAGACTATGGAGTTGTTTGAGCTGTTTATAGCTGCGCTCTTTTTTGAAACATAAGAGATATCTCTTTTGGGTAGATTTCCTCCTGGTAGCAAACTGTCACTTCCCAGGTTTTGTGCTGCAGTGAGATGAATGCTTAGAAAGCAGGATAGACTTGATTTTATTCATAAAGCATTGCTCATGTGATAGAACATCCTGGCTCCATCTAATTAAGCAATAATTCACCATGGGCAGGAGTGTTTTTCAAAGCGGTTATTGACTGCCTCAGCTGGATACCTGAAGGGCTTATGCTGCAGGCCACACACCTGGAAGAGCATTAGTCTTCTGGGAATTTATTTTCCAGGATGCTTTACTAATATTAAGTAAGTAGTTTTGTCCTGTGTTAAGGTTTTTCTGCTTATGTGGTGCTTATAATCTACACTGAGAGTAACGCCTGCCTTCGTGGAGCACAGCAGGATCTGTCTGACAATGATGTGACAGCCAAGACAGCTGAGTGCAGTCATTCCCTATTCCAGGTGTGTTACCTGAATAGGGCCTGTTTGCCCTCCTTAAAGGCCACCAGGGCTAAACTTTGCTGGAGGATGTATGGGGCTCTGATCAGGGTTTCACTAGTGCTTGCTCTCTTTCCTGCCTTTTGTTTAGTTTTTGTGGAATGAAGCTTCCAAAACAAATGTAAGAAAGAAAGATCAGAGTGTAGGATGAGTGGAGAACAGAAGCATGCACAGCCTCTGAGAGAGAGGAGAAAAGGGCATAATTGAACCATTTGTGAAAAGAAAAGGAAGAAATTGTAAGTAACAAAAAGTGCAAAAGAGAAAAGGGAGAGTCAAGAAGCAGGTAGCATCTTTAATGGAACATGGAAAAGCTGAGGATAAAGGAAATACAGTTGCAAGAGATGCTGAAAGAGAATTGCTGGTAGGAAAAATGGGCAATGAAAAGGTGTATGATCGGTATGATTTGTAATGGAAGGGAGGAAACCTGGAAAATATCTGGTTAGAAGCTATGTGGATAGCTTTGCAAATCTGAGATCTAGAAAGGCAATGGAAGAAAAGGCTCAGAAGCTCCAGTGAGTTTAGGCACAGGCAGGAAGGAGGCTGGTGGCTGAGGGGATTAGGCACTTTGGGGAGCTGATCTGTTGTCCTTAGGTTACAGGGAAAAGTGCTAAGGCTGATCAAAGCATGAAGATAGGAGCTACTGCTAAGAAGGCAGAAGGTAACTAGGAAGGACTTTTTCACACAATGGAGCTTCAATGTCATCCAGGACTTGTATTAAGATTTGATTCTTGTTTATATACCTTGGCAGCTGCATTATGGGTTCACAGCTCTGCAGGAGGTGATTTTGTGGCAGCAGTGAGTAACTTGTGTTTCATCCTTCCCATGAAAGAGTGCAAGAACAGTGTGAGTGAAGATATTTCTTTGCATTGCTGAGTCCAGTGCCTCCACAACCACAGGTCCTGTGGGCCTTCAGGCCTGGCACAGAAAAATGCAGCAAACAAATAAGCTTCACTTGGTGTCTCGAGTTTATATTCTGTTAAAATTTGTGAAAAGTTATAGCATCTGTGTTACTTAATGCAGCAAATTCCTGTGTATCTCTCTCTTCTTAATGTGGTCTTAGTCGTGTTGCGTTATGTTGTCTGGAAATATTTTTTATATATCTACATATAATTTATTTGAAAACAAAGACCATTTGTGGGTGAGAATGTGCATGGTGAATTATCCATCTGTAACAGCACTTTTGAGAGGCTCTTCCCCCACCTTTATTCTTTCTTGTGGAAAATACTTTCACCCTTCTTCTTCTCCCTTGTGAAGAAGATAGAGAACACATAGAACACCAGACTTAAAAAATCTTGTTAATTGCGGATTCCTTCTTGTTCTTTTTCCATCCCAAAGCTAAAGGAGATGGGCTGGAGATTGTCAAGGCACTAGAGGGTTATGGAGATACTCTGTCACCTATCACTTGCATGTGAATACAGCAATATCTTGCTGTAGCCTGCTGTAGACTGTGAGCATTGTTTTCCTGTTGTCGGCTGCTCACGGTGGTCATTCAGGACAGGAGCAGTGAAATGTTTCATGGAGTTATTGGGCAACAAAGCCAGCCTGGGTCCTGTCCCTGCTGCACTTGCACTTCTTGTATGGCTTACCCTCTGTTGATTCAGGTGGTTCCTGCTGCCACACAGCCACTTCCTCCCTCCACCAGTGGAATGGGGCAGAGAATTGGAAGAGTAAGGGTGTGAAAACTCATGGGTTGAGATGAAAATAGTTTAATGGGTATAGAAAAACTGAACACACAAGCAAAGGAAAGCAAGGAATTAATTCACTGCTTCCTGTGGGCAGGCAGGTGCTCAGCCATCCCCAGGAAAACGGGGCTCCATCACATCTAATGGTTACCTGTGAAGACAAACAACAGTGTTTTAAATCTTTTCCCTTTCCTCCTTCTTCCCAGACTTTTTTGTACGCTGAACATCATGGCACACAGCATGGAATATCCCTTTTGTCTGCTGGCTGTATCACCAGCTGTTCCAGCTGTGTCCCCTCCCAGTTCCTTATGCACCCCCAGCCCACTCACTGTGGGGGTGGTGTGAGAAGCAGAAAAGGCCTGTGTGAGCACATCTGAGCAGTAGCAAAACCACCCCTCTGTTATCAACACGGTTTTCAGGATAAATCCAAACCCCACCCCCACACTATCTAGTGTGAGGAAAATTAACTTTACTGCAGCCCACTGCTGTAACTGACAGTCAGGTAATAATATGATTAAGACATAAGATTTTATTTCTCTATTAATCACAGAGTTTGGCTTTTATGGTCAATGTATTTTATTTACAGGGTAGGCGAGGTTCTTATTTTGTTGTTTTAATGTCAGACTAGCAGAAAATGTGTCTTTTTCTAAGTCAGTAAAGAAACCCCAGCAATAGAACTTGCATGTGTGTGTGTAAGATAGTAGCTTTTGCTGTCAGAAATATTTTTTAAAATAGAAAGTATTTTCAGCGCTAAATTTAGGTTTTTGCTGTTTTAGAAGTTTAACAATCTTGGAGAAGGCTTGCCACACCAAACTATTTCTTTTCCAGGCCTAGTTAAACCTTCTAGAGTTAACTTCCTAGATGAATAAGTGAGTTTACTTTCACTGGTTGGGACTATGTCATGATGGCTTTAGTTCCGTGGCAGCAGGATACAGCCAAAAGGTGATCAGTTGCATCAGTTCTGCACCTTCAGAGGGCACCTAGGCAGACTGCAGTGAAAGAAAGTGTTGTACATATTCAGCAAACCAGGAACAAGGCATCTCCCTGGCCTCATGATGATCTAGGAGCTCACAGTGGGATTAGAGAATTTCTCCTATTCAGTCTGTCACAACAAGACAGACTGAATGGTGATGTTTTTAAGTGGCTGGCGAGTATCTGGCAATGTTCAGATAGGACAGACACTGTTCAGTCTCTGGTTGAATAGGTCCTATACTCCTCTGAGTAGTGAAATGTGTCATTAGTTGTGTTTTGGGCATCATCTCATTGGCTCTGTGACATGGTAGGCAGGTAGGCATGGTAGGCAGGCTAAGACCAACATGCCATGAATGGGTTTGAGACACTTTTCCTGCTAACAGTAGATCTGGTTTGGTGTCTTTCCCATATCCTTTTGTTTTTCTGATTTTTGTGCTGGAATCTGTACCTCCCAGTCCCTCTTTCTGGTGGCCAGAAGGAACACTAGCATGGATTCAGTATATCCTGCCCCACAGATCTGTTAAACAGGTCCTTGGAAAGCTAAGTGGCTGGGAAAATGAGAAGTGTGGAGATGTGAGTTCTCCTTGGAGCATTTTCAGGTGAAAGCTCTAGGTAATATTTGGGCTGGGTTGGCAAGAGTAAGGCTGTTGTCTACATGTTCTCTGCAGCAAGCTTGTGATACCTGGCTGACAAGTGTCACAAAACCCAAATGAGTAACTGCAGCAGGCTTGAATTCAGCATGCCTTTCCTTGAGTGAATTTCCATTTTCATTTGTGTCACTTGTTCAGATTTCCCCTAATCTAATGGTAATTTCCATCCTCTGAAGAATGGCAAAATAATCAATCTGTTTGACCTTCCTTCAGGTGATAGATGGAAAAGCTTTGAAAATACTGAGCCAGGCTCATACCTGCACCAGGATGTATTGCTGCCCCAGGGCCACCTGGAAGTTTCTGCCTCAGAGTATCTATCCTGTTTGCATATTAACTGCTCCAGGAGAAACTCTTAGAAACCTGATAGAAGGCCAATGTGAATATAAAGTCAGAGAGAAATGTTCTGTATTTTCTTCCTTTTGAGGTCCATTTTCAATGTTTTAGCTGATAAAACAATCTCACCCATAAAACCTCCAACCACTGTCGGCTAAAAGGACCTTGAGCAACAGAGTATCTGGTGAGCCTGCCTGAAATGAGGCTGTTATGTTTAGTGTACACATGACCTGTTCTGTAGACCACTAAAGGTGAATAATCTTTGTTCTGAAATAGAATAGTATTAAGATCACAGAATTATTTAAGGAGGTTTAGCCATGGAGATACTAATCTGTATCTGGAATGTGCTCCTTTAAGCTGTTCCATCTAGATCTTCAAGCTCAGACTTTGACAATTAAGGTGAAAGTGGTTTTGTCTGCAAAAGAAAACTCAAGAATTGGAAGTAATTAATGGATTTAATAGGTGGATTAGTTAAAACAGATTAATTCCTGAACTTCTTCCAAAGACAATTAAACTAAACCAAGTTAAGGCCACTTTCATTCTGAGTAAAAGCATCCACTTGCCAACTTAATGCAGTTTAACTAATCTTATTAAAGAGTGAATTAGGATTACTTATCCTGAATACTATCCCTAGTTCCTTTGCATTAAAACATAAATGACTTTACCTGTGCCTTCTTCAGGGTTTTAGGGCTTGGTTGAACCTGACACTAAGATTAGATCCTATGATCTCAGGAAAATATCTACATGGCTGCTAAGAACAAAGTTAATAGATTTTTATGAAGTTTGATGTGCAAAATTAAAACATTCCAGGCTATGCATCTTCCCTATTTTCAGTGTTTGTACTGTGGAATCTTACATGCAGAGTGACAAAAGCATCTAATTTTAGCAGCAGACTGGATGGAAGTAGCATAAGGGGTGGGCAGGTTGAATCACCCGAATTCTTATTGTTCTAGGATCAGAGTACTCAAAGGTGTTATGATCCTCCTTATGTAATCTGATTTTCTGCTATTCAAGGTTAGCAGGTGAGTTGTACCTTAAGTCCTGCTGAGTGCTGGGAAAGTTTTGAAGTTCTTCTCTATTATGTATCTTGACTTTGAGCTGGTGGCTTCTCAGGTGGAGAGATCACTCTGTGTGCCCAGCTCCTTGGCTTTTGCATGAGTGTGGCAGAACCTTTTTCTCCTGCAGTTTCACTCTTAGGAGTGTGGCTTGTTCCACTTTTTGAAGGTCTAATCCCAATGGAGACAAAGTACTGGGAACTTCTGCATTTGATTTGGCCAGTCTGTGGCAAATCTGACTTTACTTAGCTACGCCGTGGTTAAAAGAAAAATACGCTGCTGTTTTCATTTTATTTTGTGTTTGTTTGTTTTCTCAGGCCAGTAATAAAAACCTAATTTTATCACTTTAAAAAGAAGACATGCATATTTGGTGTGAAGTTGAAAATTACACTATCAGCTCTTTAGCACAGTATGTGTGTAAATATAAAATGCTTATTGTTGAAAACTGGCGTGCAATGCAGCTTACTGACTAAAGGTCAGGATTGCAGAAAATCATACCACTATTTAAAATCATGAGCAACAAAGTTATTTTCTTTCTCTGTGTATTTGCTTCTGTTTGAATATCGTACTGCAAGACTGCAATATGTAGCTCAAATTCAGCAACTGGTAGCACCGGAGTAGAAAGGGGGCTGTGAAAGCACATCTATTGATTTTCAGTGTGACAGTGTGTAGTGTCAGCAGTTGGTCCGTTTGCTCTTGTGTGGGATATCAGTGCCTAAAATCCTTATGATCTTTCTGATTTTGGTGAGACTTGTCATGTGAAGAAGTCGTGATTCCCATCAGCTAAATTATAATGCAAAATTATGCTGCTGCTTTTTTTAGTTCTGTTAAACCATGATTCTCAAAATCATCCTAAAGCTGTCCTTGCTTTATTGACTTATGTCTTTGTTGCTGGAAATGGATAATTTTTGATTGCAAGAGGATTTGAAAGAATAAGAAAGACACATGCCTTGTGAAATGTTTGAGAGAACTTGTCATGCTGAGTTTGAGCCAGTCAGTCTCAGAAGCAAGATGGGCACATTGTTCCAGTGTGGTGCCTGAGCTCATCAGACACATCCCCTTGACCCGAGCTAGTTACCACGCACAGCTCTGTGTCGTGCTTTTAGATTTTCTTCCTAGAAACAAGTGTGTTACCTCATTGCATGGTGTAGTTAGGCCTGAAGGAGACACACCAGCTCCCAATTAGGTGCCTAGAAAATGTTTGAGTAAAGATTTTTGAGGATGGGAAATGAACCTGTCTTAATTAACACCATGACCTCTTTACATCACTCAACGAATGTAGAATGAACTTAGAATGAAAGTAAGTATAGCTCAAAAGTACACAGATTCTCTTCTCTTCTCTTCTCTTCTCTTCTCTTCTCTTCTCTTCTCTTCTCTTCTCTTCTCTTCTCTTCTCTTCTCTTCTCTTCTCGGTGGTACAGGAGGACTTTGGTCTAGAATATTTTTTGGTTCCTTCACAAAAAAAATCTTCTCTACAGTGCATGTTAAATGAAATCATAATAATTCTCTCTTAACAGATAGTCCACAAACTATTTTCTCATGCACCTCTGTTTTTTTTTTTATGTGACTTTTTTTTGAAAGGACAAAGTGGGTATTAAAATATGAAAAGTTTTCTTCCTTGACAAGTGGCAAGGTTTTACTCAAGAAGAAGGCAAGGCACTTTAAATGTTGATCTGTGGCACTTTCCCCTAACTGGTTTGATCTGATCTGTTACTAAATCCCAACACTTTGTAATGCAATAAACTCCCAGTCTTTGATTACATCTGTCACCAACAGCGGAGCACTGATCAGAAAAATCTCACTTTGATTCTCTGGGTAGTGGATCAGATGCAGCAGTCAGAAGGAAGGAGATAAAGAATAAATGAACAACACAAAAAAGTGAACTTTTCATCTCTGTCCACAAAGATATTCTTTAGAACTGCAGATATTCCCTTCTATTTTATTCTCAGAGTGAGCAAAACCTTTCTATATACAGTACCTAAAAGTCACAGAATAATATGAAATGTCTTTTGTAAAAAGTATGTATGAGTGCATACATGGTGATAGGGTATTTCCAGTTGGTCCTTCTGTATAAAACCCTCCACACCCATGCATCTGCAATCTCCTAGCCCCTTCTTGAAAAACAGATGCCAGTTGCAAATCTGTTCAAATGCCAGCATCCTATCTATCAGTCTTCTGTGTTTAAATCTGATTGGAGATGAACACTTTCAGACTCTTAGATCTAAGAGTTCAGGCACTACTCATATTCACGAGCATTCAGACTCTTGGGATGCTAATACCATATCCTCTCTGGTGTCTCCATTCTGAGACCAGAGGTTTGCACAACATAAGAACTCTCAGTCTCAGATTATCGCTGGTCCTTAACGCTTCTGTTGTGACTTGGAAAAATTCAAAATTTTTCTTCATTTTCAACAGAATGGAAGCTCTAGCTATGGTATAGGTTTCTCAAATATTCAGAGTAGTTTCTGTTTGTCCAGAATCCCATTCTACCCCAAGATCTTCTTCCAAAGCTGATGTAATTGCCTGTGCATGTCCTGAGCTCACAGCATATTCCCATGCTAGTACATGTGTAACAGATTTTTTTAGGTGCCTTAGACAACTGCAAGCTGGAATAGGATTTGCAAGCTCTTAATCAATGATTGTTTTAAGAATAACATGAAGGAATTGTGTATTCCTCTTAGCTGTACTTTTAAATAGAAATATTTCCTTGAGTTATGGGTTTGAGCTATAATTTTTCATGTTGCTGTCCATATTCATGCTGTTTCTGTGATTTGGGTAAGTGATGATAAGAGCTATTCTAAAAGTAATTGTTTTCATATCAGTAGCAGGGCTGAAGTGAGAAAGGACAGGCACATTAATTATACAGCACACTTTATTTCCAATGCCAGCTCCTGCTTGGGCAGGAAATGTTTCTCTTTACTACAGAGCCTCTTTTGGCTCATGCACCTTTGAAGTTGGAAGCCAAGGTATTTTAGGAAGTTTCTTGTTCATTTAAAATAAAATGTACAGTAATTAGACAGAGCAACCAGTGCCAAATGCAGCGCATCACATATGAAATACTTAATTACAGAGAAAAGTTATGTGTTCCAATTGATAGAGTAATCTGTACTCTAATTTACTTGTCTTACAACTCATTACATCTGAGATATTGATTTTCCAGTAGATGGCTTTGCAGCATTTTATCTCTGAGTCCTTGGTTTGAGTCTGATCTGTGAACCTCTGTCAAATGAGCTTGGGAAGCTCAAACCTCTCTATTAGGTGGTGCCTGTGGAATAATCAAAGCAGACAAACTTCAGTAGTGCTGGTAATTTGTAAATAAAGGGCAGACATAAATGAGTCACTTTAAATGATGTGTCTTTTGAGACTTATAAGACTATGTCCTAGCAGGTAGCTGAAGTGAGCAGTGATTACTTTTTAATTATATGTACCTTGACTTTTAGGGTTTAATATCTCATTTATTTCAATTATACTGTGTGAAGCTTCCTACATTAAGCCGAAGGGGGTAGAAAAACTGGAATCATTAAACCTTGTTCTGATCTTTCATAAAAAGTTGAATACCTTGAGAGTGTGCTTCACTACATGAAGTAGTAGCTCAATTACAGGTGAGATCAACTGCTAACCTTGGTGGGGAAGACATGAGAAACTATTAACCTTTTTAGCAATTAGCTAAAGCACTGCATTTTGAGGAGTTTTTATAAATCGTATTTTTCAGAAGTTTTCATAGTTTGTAAGTCTTGAACATATGGGCAAAATTTATTTGTGCTAAGCAACTCAAAGCAACAAGACTTCATTGATATGAATCACGTGCACCCCAAATTTTCTTTGAGGAAGTTTTATTTGTTTGTTTTGGTTAATTTCCCTTATTGACAAATAACTCACTGGGATGTTATCTCTGCATTTAGCCTTTTTTGTCTTTTTTTTTTTTTGTCTTTTTTTTTTTTTTTTTTTTGTCTTTTTTTCTCTGAAGTAAATGGGTACTTTCCAAAGTGCTTACTGACTAATTTATTAGTGGACACACTACACTGTTAAGTTTCCTAAGTAACACTGGGATCTTGACCAGCCTCAAGATCCATTTAGAGCTATATTTCCTAAGACCAGCAGTTTGCTATACTGCATCTTTTAGAGGAAGATTAAAATCTAATCTTTCATTGGAAGATTTGCAGTTATTTCTCAGTGCACATTGATATCTGAAAGCAAACAGATTGGTGGTACTGAAATATATTTTTTTCAGGTAGCTTCTTTTTGATCCTAGTGAAATCTTTATTTCAATAGTAACTTGTGGAACTGAATTTCATGTGTTTTATCAGTTTTAAAAATCTCTTCTGTTTTAGGATGTTTCCTTATATGCCAGGATCCAGTTGCTGCATTTCTCTATACATTACTTATTTCATAGATATGTTGTATTCCCAGGTTTTGAGTTCTTTTGCTTTTCAAACAAAATCTGTATTTCTTTTTCTTTGTTTTCAATCTGTTCCAAAATGGAGAGACTTCTGTGATTTAATTGTTTTTATTGCGCTTCCCTGTTCTGTACTACTTGTGCTTTGGTTTTGGAGATATTGGATGACCAGAAAGCAAATGTGATTGTGCTGTTGATTTCATATAATGGCACTTTGATGTTTTCCAGATTGCTTGTTATCTGTTTCTAAATGAAGGCTAAGAGGTTATTTGTGATTTTCATACTGCCATTGGACTTTGTGCTATTCAGAAAGATGTCTAATTCTTTTTCTAAATGATTATGGGCACAAGCCATCAGAGCATGCAAGAAGCTCATCCTGTTTCTTCCATTATTCAGCATTCAACTCCATTTAAGATGCATTTGCTACTAGGTTATTCAGTTCCCTAATTACATTAGGTTCCTTAGTCACGGATCATTCTGTAAACCATGTGAGTTAGAAGAAAACAAACAGGTTCTTTCTCCCCTCAAAAAAGACCTTTTACTTTGCCCAGTATCAAATTTCAGATCACGTGCATTTTATAATATTTCTTTTCCATCTTATAGTCACATGGGAAGACACCTGCCTTTTGGGAGTGCCATTTCTTTTCAAGGGATGTCCTCACTTAAAGGCTTAAGAAAAGGGAACAGAGTGCAGGCTCAGAGTCCAAATTATTCCAGCTCTATTGGTTATTCTTACATATAAGTTCTTCCTTCCACAGGATTTTTGTGACAGGTTTGAACTGGTTGTGCTTTCAGCATTTTCTTTTAATGATGAGATCTTTTCTGAAGATGTTGCCTTGAGGATAAGTGAAATCTGGATTTTATTTAAATTTTGCCTCTCTGTACCAATTGGAACATTGTTTAGTACAGTGGCTGGCAATCCTTTTGGATCACTGCTATATCCTGCCTGAGTGCTGCTTTTTCTCCCCCAGTATTTAGATTTTTATTTGCTGTGTGGTGATGAAAACCATCTGGCACCCGAATTAGGTAGTCCCAGCAGAAGAAAAAGGTTCTCATTTATCAAAGGAAACCTTGCCCATTTACAATAAGGGACTAGTACACGTTTCAGTTTCTGACTTCCAGAGCAAGACAAGTGGTGTAGTGCAGGCCTGAGGCACGGCAGCCCCGAATATTATTTAACACACAGAATGAGGCAATTTTCTAATGAGATCACTGAGGATATCATAAGGATGGGTCTGTGGGATCAGGAGTGACTGGGCTACTGGAAGCAATATAGCAACCTTGGGCTATAAACTTGCCAGGAGCTGCTTAGCCTTGCTGATGTATCTAAACAAAAAGAACTCATGTGTTCACTGACAGCCTTGCTTAGGGCTGCATGAGCTTGTCTACAAAAACTGCAGCAAATTTCTGATTTAGGAGCTCTAGCTTATTACTTCATTACGTCTTTTGGTTGCTTGTTTTGTCCTACAGTATAATTCATTAAAACTTATTTGGGAGCAAAGAATTGGGAGCAGAGTATTTTATATTTAGAATGTAGAAAAACCTGGAGCTCATTTAAATGGTCTTACTCAGAAGAAGAAAAACGTGTCCGCCTTTCAGCCAAACACTTGTAAATTATTATGGTTTTGATTTATAAGAATTCTTTCTCATTTTACACATGATCATGTAAAGCTGACCTGTATGCCTAGGTGCAATAGACCAGAAAGACTGAGTGGAATAATAATAAGAATAACAGAACTATAAAGCTTGTCATGCTGGTATTTGTGTTCTCAGTGTCAGTGCTGCTTGGCATCATGACAACCCCATTTTTATCTGTTCATATCTAAAATTGACTAATTGCCAGTTTTCAGCAGTATGCAGAAATTTAATGCATCGTTAAAAGATCACCTAAGGAAGATTTCCTGAAAGTGGTTTTTCTTTTCTTTATGCCTCTAAGTCTATCAGGTTCTTTAACTTTAAACTTGTATCTAGTAAAAGTTTCTATTCATTTTGGATGATAACAATAAACAGTCACTAATTAAAAGTGAAAACAAAATAGCATCAAAAGTATTTGTTACTGTGTCTTCAACATCCCTGCAGAGGGCTGGGATGCTTGGGCACTTTTTGTTCCACCTTTTGTTGCATTTCTGACCTCGGTTTTTGATTAGTCTGAACGGTGTAGAATAGTTAATGATCTTTCTTGTACATGCCAAGATTGTGGCACTTTATAAAATTTTTGCTTTCTCTCTAATCTTTACTGCTCCACATTCCCTCCAATCAATTAGTTCTATGAAATCTACTTCAGCATCTCTATCAGTAGTGAGAAAAATATTATTGATTTCAGTGTGCAGTCATTCCAGTAGTTTCTTTATGAAGCATTAAGCTATCAGAAGTTGTGGTAATAGGGACCTTGCAATGAGAAAGCAAAATCTCAACAAGACATGAGTCCTGACCCTGTGTGCTGTTTCCATAACAATAAGGTGGAGCATGACCTTGACCTTATCTCAGAAGAGCTGTTTTTGAACTTACATTCAAACAGTGAACATAATAAGGAAGTTAATAGCATTCATCCTATGTTAAAGGAAAGGAAGACAAAGGAAGACATACTGTTCTTTTTTTGTCTTCTTCCTTGTTCTATAGATTTTTTAAAATGATATATGTAGGCTATAAACAAATCTCTATCCTACATTAATTTTTTTTTGTCGGCTTTTGTCTAGAGATTTGCTAACAGCTATTTAGCCTGCTTGCCCTAAGTAGATTAGAGAAGTCGTACAGTAGATCTCTCAAGCTCTCTATGGACCTGTTCTTGTCTAGACTGTGGGTAATCTGCTGTCATGTTATTTCTCTTTTTCCTAGTCTGTACCAGGTGTGTCTTAGAAATTACCTATATGAGGAGTTGGTGTGAAGGTTATGAGTGCAAAGTGCTACAGGCATGCCAGGCTGTCTCTGTGAGACCACTCCAGTGTGCACTAACAGCACAGCTCATAGGAGCTGGCCTATGTGAGGTGGAGAAGGTTACCTCCTGCTTTGTGCAGAGTGTCTGTACAGGCAATTAAACCTGAGTGACTACTGTGCTGAGAATTTGTACCCATTGTGCTGCATCCACTCCAAAAAGCCCCACTTTTACTGACAAGCATTTCATTTGGTGTGAACTCAGTTAGAAACTTCATTGTCCCCAGCACAGAGCAAGACGAAACACCTAAGAAAATGGAGCTGAGATTATATCTGTACTGCATGCTGTATTTGTGTGTAAAATTAGAGTGGCTGGATGCTTTGGTACTCTAGATTTTTAGAATGCACTGTTGTATGGGGTGGTGCAGATATTTGGTGAAGAGCAAAATGACTTGCAGGGACTGCATGAGAAGTAATACCAAAAAAAATGAAACTGTTTTGTTTCCACTGTATAATGGAAATTGGTAACACAGGTACTGATAGAAAGACACATTTGCATAATTTTATTTTGTTCCTAATATTCTCATAACACTTCTAGAAAATGTTCATCTCAAAAGTTGAATGGGAGGCATTGTTAAGTGGTTCAAGCACATGCAATGTCCTTGAAAGTTAATTAAGGGTGTTTCTGAGTCTTGGTTAACTGTGTAGTTGAATAATCCAGAGCATCTTTCTTTTGAAAAGATGTATCCAATGATTGTCAGGGATCTAATCAAGTCTTTGCAGTACTGACACTTGAGAGACTGCTGGACCCTATTTTATTGAGCTCACCTGCTGAAAGCTTTTGTCTGTACAAATGGACTGTAGTGCTGTTTCTTCCCTTGTGCCTCTGATGACTTCTTAGCTTAGGTCTAAAATTGGCCATAGTATCTCCAAACGTGTGTGTACATCTAGCACCCATTCTCACAATTTCAACTATAGATGTAGTTGAACCATAACTCCTCTGGGAAGCTGAGGTAAGTGCTATGTATGTGCCTTTTGGAAGTGACAGTACCCTTGATTGCTTGGGGGTTAAAAAAGAGCCAGAAAACAATAAATCCTGGATAAGTTTCCATACCCCAGTTTTCTTACTGCTCTGAAATGTATTTTGAACTCTTGGATCTATCCCTCTGGGATGGTCCAGAATTGCTTTTTGTAGCCTGTGACTGGTCTCCCAAGCTGCTGAATCTTCCCAGTTTAGCTCCTCTTTAACCTCAGTCCTTCCTGGAGCTAGACCAGCATTCCTGCTGGAAAAGAATGTACCTCTCTTATCTCCTTCCCAGAGCTCTCTCTTCTTACATTACAAACCTCCTTTGGTTTCTCTGGTAACTTTTCACTGCACAGAATTCCCATCTTACAGACAGATAAGAACAGCCTTAAGCATCCTCCATTAGTTTCCTCAGTAGGGAGAAATACATAAAGACACAGAGGCCTTTCATGAGGCAGTGCTTGTCTTTGCACTTGGTTCAAAACACTGCATAGACTGTTATCCTTGGATTTTTCAGATAGATCCTCAATGGTTTGGGGGTTTTTTGTTTGTTTGGGTTTTTTCCCTCCTTTTTATTATTTTTTCTTTTTTTTGGTGGTAATATTTCTTAGATGTTTCTGAACATAGGATTATTAGCAGCCTTTACAAGTGTGGTGGTCAAAACAGGGATACATAATGCTTGTATGGACACTTTGACATCCTGGCATCCTTGTTTGTCTCATTTCCTTTACACAGAGGATGCCTGTACACACACTTGCTGTAATGTACTTACACACCCGTGCCAGCTTCAACCACTCCGTTGCTTGTGTGTGCACCCAAGATAAAACGGGGAGGGGGGGGTCAGAGCACAGAGAACACAAGTCACTAGGAACTCAAGTTATTTTAATCATCTTACCACCATATTCTCAGGAAAGATCCCTGGGTTTTAGAGGTCATATTTTATTGTATTATTTCTACCAAGTCTGAAAACAAGACGTGATCTCTGAATAAAGTGTCTGGTTAATAGGAAATTAATGATTTTCTGTCTTCTGAACCCTTACATTTAGCAGTCCATGGGTTTATTAGTCTTGAGGTTCTGATACATAGTTTGCTTGCCATGCCACTTTACAGCAACATTTTCAAGGCTGAATATCCTGTGGTATATGTGTCTGTAGCTTTCTGCTCCTTACCCATGTTGCCTCTACTTACATAAGAAATATGAAGTCACCAGGTTGGCTTACCACATGATAAATGAGCTTTGACTAGCATCATCACATATGCAGTATGTAGGCAATCCTAAAACTCCTGTGACTCTCTAAAAACTGACTAAAAATTTTCATCCTGTGGCTCCTAAAGAGCGTGGGAGCTATGTACACAAATCAAACAAGGCTGTAACATGTAATATTTTTAGCTTCTCAGACAGACAACTCACCATCACCACCAACACAAACACACACTCAAACACACTACTGACTTTTTCAGTGATCTTTTGTTTTCCACAGCATCTTTTCCTTTTGTTTCAGGAGGGCCCTGAAACACTTTTCAAAGGACTGAAATATGCAAGGATCCTGCTCTCTGCTTTGCAGTGTTGTTATTTCTGACTTTAGTCCACCCTAGAGCAGAGTGAAGCAAAGGGTCAGTGGGGCATTCAATCTTACTTCCCCATATCCATATGCATCTGGAAGATCTTATTTTAGGCCTGTCAGCTTTTGCAGTGATAAGTTAGCAGTATAGATCACATATAAGCTGCATCACAATGATTTTTAAACAAGATTTATTCATTTAAAGTGGATGATAAATGGTACTCTTTTATCAGACTCTTGCAAATGAGATTAAAACAACATTATTTTCCTGGAGTAAGAGAACAGCTGGCACAAAGTTAATGTCTGTAGGTTGTGCTGTGCTTGCCTGACCTTGTAGAGATGTATAACAACAATGGGGAACATCCAGGTAGTTTTTCTGCTTCCTAAATCCTGTTTATGTTTTACAACCAGGTGCTGCCTGGAGTACTGGTAGGTTGTGGGTTATGTGAGCACTGTGGAAGGCTTTGGCAGGAATGGGCAGTGGACAAGACAGCACAGTCAACTCCAGCCTTTCAGGGAATCATGTATACATGCCAAATCTCTCCCAAAACTGTGGGAAGCACTGTTCTGTGTTTCTTCAGCATTTTAGAAGGTCTAGCATATTGTACAGAGTATCTTTAGTATGGTCCCCTCAGGGTTAGCTCATCCTGCTGGGCACTTGGTCTTGGTCTTGGTCTCTCCTGGATTCCATGAAATATCCTGATATTTTCCCCCCGATTCAGATACCATGAAGCAACGTAAGAACTGCATAATAAGCCTCACAGCCCTTTGCAGTTCTCAATTTGTAGCATGGCACAAAGAATTTGTGTTGCACGCCCTTAATATGACTTTGAGGGGATAAAGGGAGCCAAATGTATATGGACTTGTCAGGATTACTTACGCAAAGTAGCTCCTGAAATTAACTCTACTGAGAATTTTTTTGAGGAAAAAAGTTGGTTCAGTCTGGGGCACTGGGAGAGCTCATCATCGGGGAGAGCAGTGGATTTTTTGCCCTGGATGAATTCTCAGTCTACAGGATAAAATTTTCCTGTTGTTCTTTATTGCATTCAGGCAGAGGTCCTGTCCTTGTCCCTGGAGCTTTCTTGGCAGGAGGTTGGCTGTACTGAAGAAGATAACAGGATTGCAGAGGGTTGCCCTCACAATAAAGAAAAGTACTGGAGAGGTCAGGGAAGAGCTGACAATGACACCAGAGTTCTCTTCCACCGACTCCTCAAATTTCTTCCTGCCCCAGAACTTTGCAGGTGTGGGAGATGGAAGGGAAGATTTGCAAACTGAGAGTGATTCCTCTGACATCGTGTTTTGGTAACACATCTACATTTCCTTCTGGTGATTTTGCTCAGAGGAGCTATCCTGTGGTATATTTATCTGTAACTTTCTCTTTCTTGCCTATATTTCCTCTATTGACAGAAGAAATAAAGTCATACAGTCGACTTACCATATATCATTGGCGAATGAGCTTTGACTGGTGTCTTCACTCCAGGGAAAAAAAGGACTTTGTTATGCAGAGTACATGGTTTGTAATTTCCTGTTTCTCCCATGACACTTCTCTTCAGCATCTCTCCTATGAAAAAGAAATCCAATTGCCACTGCTTGATTTTTCTCCTGCTTCTGAGATGTTATTTTTCTAAGAATTCCTAGCTATGAGTCTGTCAACAAAGTCTGTAGCTGACGGCATTTTGCCCCATCTGTCACAACTCTGTATGCTTTGATAAATTAGCTGTATTGGATTGCAGACTTAAATTGGAAAGTAGTACAGAGTAATAAGTTATTTTATTGGTTCCTTCCTTTTCATCTTGGATTGCTAGTCTATAATCTACTCTACACCTGGTTGTCATGCACAGCACACAGGACAATTAGAGACATGAGGTACAAGACTGAAGACTAATTCAGTTTAATTCTCATGCAAGACCCTCCTACCTCTTGCAGTAAGTTCTTATACATATTTAAAATATTATGTTGGAGCTTTTCTTCATTCTGGGGAAAAAGGAAAACGATGGTCCCCCATGAAATGGAAGGTTGGTAAAACATCTAAAAGCACTAGATATTTTGAAACCCATCTGTAGACATATGTCTATAAACAGGCTCTGAGAACTGTTGAGAACAAAATGTCCTGCTGTGCTTCTGTGCCTGGTGCCTACAGAAGGAGTTCAATAGGAGTGGTCCGTGTTAATCTTTTGTGCTTGGAAATCTGAACTCTGATGTTCAGCTCCTCAAAACATACGTGAAACAAGGCGTATTAGTGATTCTATTGAGCAGACAAAAATCAAAGCCTGCACAAAAGAGAAAAATGTTCTCTCTTTTAAACCACTCTTCAGCTTTTCTGGAGAACATCACTACAGGACTGGCCTAGAAAGAAAAAAGCAATTGGGGATTTCAGAGTGCTCAATGTCCTTGCAGTGTGTATGAACACTGCCATTAAAGGCATGCTGAAAATAAACTCCTTTGAAAAAAACATTGTTAGCAATCAATAGGAATTCATGAGTACAATATTTTATAGATCAGAAACAGAGATTAGAACAGGTAAAGGTTATAGATCTCATACGCTCATCAGGCTTGGTAGAATTCAGTTTTCTTCCAGGTTGAATAAACTTTATTTGGGACTGTTTTATTTTAATCAAAATTAAAAGACATAATGAGGATGTCTGAAGAAAAAGTATGTTGTAATTTATGCTTCAAAATAATTTATAAGAAATTTATTCAGACATAGAACTAGCTCTCACTCCATTATAAGATAAAGAATGCACTGATTGATATAAGATGTGAAATTTAAAACAGAACTCTAAAATGGGAGACATTGAGTGCAGTACATTTCTCTGCCCCATTCTATTTGTTTTTCCTGTGTATGTTTTTATCATTATGTTTATATCATTATATCTATAGATGTTAATTTGTGAGGTGTTTCCTGTGTAAATGTGAAGGGAAAAAACACAAGAATGAGAACACCTGTGTGAGATGATTTCTAATCTATTTCGCTTCATCTCATTGTTCATTAGTGATAAAAATTGAACCCTATCTCCAACTCTGATGTAAAGTTGCATATTTAAGTTGGCCAGAATTTCATCCCAGAGAGTCTTGAATTATACAGCTATTTCAGTAGACCAATCTAACCTCGCAAATCTGGCCAGCTTTGTGCAGGAGTGTGTGGGTGACTCTGTACATAATTTTTAATCTTTGGATCATAAATAACTTAGTGGAGCATTATAATAGTTTGTTTTATGTAATTCTAATATTGCAGCTCTATTATATTGTGGTGCTTGGCCTCCATCCTACTGGGTGAATAACACAAATAAGCAATCACCTTTAGATACTTCAATTTTGTGGAAGGGGGGGATTTCTTCCCCAGCTCCTTAGGTCCCTGTCAATTAAAAAATCTTAACAGGGTTATAACTGAGACCTATATTGCTTTGAAATGAGCCCTCACGTTTAAATGAGATGCCTACCCTTTTTATCTTTCAGTTTTAAAGTCTTTTCTCCTGACCCTGATTCTAGACAGACATCCTCTTTCACCTTTGCTCATAGAATAAACAAACATTATGTTTTCATTGCTTCTGAGAAGGACGAGGGAGACAATGGTAGAAACAGTGCTGTGGCTTCTCACAGGTAAAAGAGAAGGGCTGTGTGATGTTAGGGTAGAGAATCAGGGCATGGCAGAGAGGAATTAAGCCCCAAACGCCTGTAAAAGGTGTTTAAATAGAACAATCCTTGCTTCGATGGGTTTGCAGTGTGAATTAGTATGTGAAAAGTGAGCTACTAGTGGTGACAGAGGAATTCTGGTTGAACTTTGCCTTTGTGTGTGGCAGAAGAGAAAGGGGTTATAAAAAACAGCTTTGCGGGGTGGAATATAAAAGTAATAATTCATGCGAGTGAATGGACACATCTAGTTAATTTTGAGGGGTTATTTTAGTTTTCTTGTTTTCTACATGTGACTGTTATTTTAAGTGGTGCAGAGAGAAAACAGCAGATGAGATGGCTAGATGGTGGCAGTAGAAGGGATATTTGCAGTGGGATTAGGAAGAACAAATGGTGCCCTTTGGCACAATAGAAGGGATTTAACATTCTGGGCATGAGGAAGTGTAGAGAACCATTAGGACAAATGGCCCAGAGATTGTGGGTTCACAGAGAAGGACAAACATGAAAAAATATCCTGAAGTACAGGATTTTTCTAAATGTACAGAACTGCATTAAATTGAAAGACATTTTAAAGGATGGTATAGTGAAAAGCATGATACAGGTAGGCAAAGCTACCTTAAACTGGCTGAAAATTATGAAATTTAAACTAGTTGTAGAATGGGACTGTGTCTGAGGAGCTCAAAAGGGGTGGTGAGCACAACTGGAGAGCAAAGCAGAGAATTTAATTCAACAGCACCAAGGAAAAGCTTGGTAAATGCCAAAGGAGCTTGTAGAAAGCATAGCTGTGTCAAAGATATGAAATATTCTATGATTGTGATCATCACATGAGCTACAGTTCATTTTTTCTACCAAGCATGTAACACTAAATCTTCTGATTTAAACCTATTTCAGCTTGTATATAGCTATGACAGATCTAGAGATAAGTGTAAAAATTGGTGTCTTTTAGTGTTACTATCATTAATCCTTTGGGGTCAGGCAATTCTTTTGTTTTGTTGCATACCGAGTCACCACTTGTACTAAAATCTGCTTTGCCCATAGATTATTGCTCTACTTTCTTGAATAAACACAAATTTATAAAATACCGAAGTTCTATGTCCTAAAAAAGGCCTGTGATGAGCTGGATAAGTAACAGCTGAAGCAAGTTTTCTGATGGCAAATTGTGATTTTATATTTCAGCTATTTCCAGTGAGAGGGCCATTCAGATGAAACAAACAGCATTAGCTTACATGTTACAGCTTTCCATTAAGGATGATTTCATTGGTAGGCACACTCAGTGCATCATCTACCATTGATGTAATTAACAAAGTATCTTCCCATGTTAATGGCTCTCAAAGCTCATTTCATGGCACAACTGATTTGACAGCTGTCTAAATTACAACAATGTGTGTTAATATTTTTCTTATAGCTGGAATTAAAGTTTGTCTTTGAGACCAAAATTACTGTCTCAATCTGTACTTCACAACACTAACTTTGACATTGATAGTCTGATAAATTGCTCAAAACAATTTTCAACCAGTCAGAACAGATATGATTTTCTTCACTTTGGATGAATATCAAAAGTGTTTAGATCCCCATCCAACTGTTTCATCTTACCAGATATTACTTGATAACACAATGTCATTTTGTAGTGACAGACCATAATTTTGTTCCTATTCCAAACATTGCCCTTTATAGGATATAGAAGCAATGCTTGAATGCTGAAGTTGATTTCACAACTTGCAATCTAAAATAGTATCATAAACGCTCATCACATAGAATATCCTAGTGAAGGGTTATTTTAGGAATAGTTTCAGAAAATATGGAGCAATATCACACTTTTTAGATCCAATTTGTAGGTTACATAAATTCTGACAAAAGAGTCAATCACAAACAGAGGTTGAAAATCCACTGAAGCAATGGAACAAAACTCTTGGGATACAGGTTTCAGTATCAGCTAGTGATAATTCCC
Source organism: Motacilla alba alba (assembly GCF_015832195.1). Taxonomy (NCBI): domain Eukaryota; kingdom Metazoa; phylum Chordata; class Aves; order Passeriformes; family Motacillidae; genus Motacilla; species Motacilla alba. Next base: position 40,829,561 of record NC_052017.1, on the reverse strand, counting down.
AAGGAAAAAGATTTTCTGCAAGTGAGTTTTCTAGGATTCTGAAATGAATCAGCACAACTAGGGATCATTAAAATATAAATACAAAAGGTCAATTGTCAATAATATATCCTATACTTGACAAACATGAAATCTCTGACATCCTGTCAGGTATATTTTAATATTTTTGATAAGATTAAATCATACCATATTTTACACAATTTCAATTTTATTTTTTTTACTCCACCTTTCTTTTTTCCTCTTTTAATTTTGACTGACATTGCAGTAACATTCCAGAGCACATGTTTGTGCTGATGACAACAGAAAGTCTATACAGGAAATTTTTTGAGCACTCTAAATATAGAGGACAGGATTTTAAACTACTTGACCACATGATTTTCAGAGATTTGAAGGGGATCAGCCTTACTGAGAGGGGAGAAAAAGTGAAAGGCAGTTGAATCAGAATCATTCTGATATATTTTAAGAATCCTTTTTCCTTTACTTCTCAGTCTTTTGTCTAAGGCACTTGGTCACATTTATCTCATTTTCTAGAAAGAGAAGGCAGCAATCAGTTGGTTTCTTGAACAATTTTCACCGCTCTTTTGTGTTGACTGTCACGAGCATATTTTATTGTAGTTACCATTCAGAATAACATTTTCTTAAATTTTGTTTAGAATCTAAAACATACGCCTGAAGACATTTTTTGACTGTGCTTTAGAAAAGGGAAATACTATAGGGCAAGAACAGTAATTTAAACATTGGGTAAATGTTAGGACCTGCTTTCTGTTTTTAATGCATAAAAATAATATGAAAGCCACCATGTAACTGTGGTATCTTCACACATCAAGCCTTCGTACTGCAATCACCAGTCGAAGAGTCTATCTCTACAGCTGCTACATCTTGTATCTAAGCCATAACATTTCTTATTATGGGTAATTTACAGGATAACTTAATTAAATAGGTAGTATTTGATAGGAGAAGTTGACTGTTAATCAAGGCTAATGCAGTGCTTAAATGAACTGGAATAACTTGCCAAGATATGCTTCAGTCATATACACCGTGAATTTTACTTAATACTCATATTACCTCAGGGCTTCTTCTTTTGTACAAAGTTTTACCCTGCCTCTACTGGTGACTATGTAGTGATCCTGTAGATCCAGGAGTTTACTTTCAAAGAACAGGGGAAATTCTGGAGGAAATAATATGTACAATTACTCCTGTTACAGCAGCACAAACGATCAGAGTTCTTGCGCAATAGGTGCTTTATATATATGAGGGAGGAAAGGGTCTCTGCCTCACATGGCTTGCTAAATAAACACAAGTAGGAAAAATTAGCTATTATTGTCTTCACGGACAAGAATTGAATAAAAGAGTAATTTACTGACTGGCCCTAAGTCATGCAAGAAGCTGATGGCGATACTGCTGATTAAATGTAGGCATTCTCAGTTCCAGTGCAAGGCTTCATCCAAAAATAAATCCTTGTTTGTTAGACATCTGAGTAAGAACATCCTGATAGATATCCTGACTATTCTTCCTCTAGAAAGCATTCTCATAGTGCTAGGTTTATTTTTAACTTTTTAAAAATTTCTTTTAAGACCCACAAATCTTTAAACTTATATTAAATTATTGGAAGAAGGACTGAGAAGTGGTTAAAGATGGTGTATACACAATAACTAAAATACTCTTGGGATTCAGTTCAGTTTTATTGCATTTAGTCTGCTCAGCCAAGTAATATATATCTAGTTCCAGGTATTTGCTTCTTGTCTCAGTTTGTATAGTGTTGGTATGAAATTGGTACCATAGATATTCTTTACAAGAAAGAATGATGTATGTCCCTCCATAAAACAATTTTGAACAGCTCACAAAAGCTGAGAAATGCTGGCTAATTTTCCCTTTGATTTTCTCCAGTGATGAGGAGCACCCAGGGTACTCAGGGATACCCTGAGTTCCCAGGCTATTAGTTAGCTGACCTTGTAACCTGAACATCACAGTCTGGTGTTACGTCTTGCAGACCAGTTGACAAACTCAGTTTGGATGTGTTATAAATGTGTGAGCACCATCTGTATGTGTACTTTAGTGCAGCTCTTTTGTCTTCTCCCTCCAGCACAAAGCCTTAAGGCCTTTGATTATTCCTTCTGTGGCTTGATGAGGGCTTGATAACTGAAGGATGATGTTAAAGTTTCAGTTTGAAGAGACCGGGCAACACACAACTCAGCAGTTTGCTGTGAGGAAGGGATGCAGGAAAGAGAAGCTGCATTATAATTCAGTATATTACCACACACATCTTTTGCTTATGAAATGAAATACTCCATTCAACCTAATAACACTTTTACAACATTCAAAGTGGAAGATGTAGTCTGCTGCTGCCAGGCTTGATAGAGCAGATATAACAGCTTCCATCAGGTTGTCATGGGGAATGTCACAGCCAGAGCCCCTCAGCGTGGAGCATTACCTGCTCTGCCATTTGCCAGGAGCTGCTACAGAGCCCAGGCTACAACATTTGTTTCTGTTATGCAAATACCTGAGAGAACTAAAATGAGAACTGAAACACTTTTTTTTTTTTTTTTGCCACCTGTTGGGTGTGGGGCTTTGCGAGGGAAATTTACTCATGGACCTTATAGTCTTTGGTCAGCTTGATTGACTTTTCTTGGCAGGAGAAGCAGCTGTTCCATGCCAGTCCCACGTTGGACCTCAGCACCGGCTGGGTGAAGAACAAGTTGAGTTATTACTGTCTTCTGCCTGATTTTATGGTTCTTCTAATGTGCTGGTCATTGTTTTATCTCATCACTTGAAAAATTTAGTAGCAACTACAATATGGATGTTAGCAGAAGGACCGGGATTCTTGCCTTATGAAAAAACCAGGAAGTAATGCAGGTCATTCTCTGTTAGTTATTGGATTTGAGTGATTTGTAGGTTCTCTTGGATATATATGAAAATAAGATTGCCCTAAGGACAGCAAGGATATTTAAGAATATTGTCTAAATCTATTTACAGATACTGAATTCTAAGTTCTGATGCTTTATCTCTATATTTTGATATGATGAAAGCAAGCTGTCTTCACAATTTTAAGGAAATGCTATTATACCACTGTATAAATCCGCATTAGGCTTGGATCTTGAATGCTTTAAACAATTCTGGTTCCCCCGTCTCAAATAAAATGTAAAATAGCTTAAAAAGTTAGTGAGATGAATAACAAAGATAATCATGGGTATTGAAAAATTTCCATAATATGAAGTTAAGTATGCTAACACTGTTTAGTCTGGAGAAAAGCTGGCTAAGGGACAACAAGCTAGAAGTCCCTGAAGCTTGACATAAAGAAGGTGAGTAGAGTTCATTATCCTTTCCAGTGCAAAACATAGGGACCTGAAATGAAATTAGAAGGTGTTAGTTTCACAGCAAAAAGAAGCATTTCTGAATATAATGGGTAATTCAGCCAAGAAAGCTATCAACACAAGATGCTGAAAAATGTTAAGGTTTTATCGAGCAGTTGACAGATTCATGAAAGAAAATTTAAGCAAGGCTGCCTAAAGAAAATTCTTTTATCTGCCTCAATAAACTGCAGGAAACTGGGGCAGTATTGCAGGTAAATGTTTATTTTCTTACACTCAGGTCTAGGCAGAGTTGTACTGGCCAGTGGCAGAGTTGATGATGTGGCAGAGATCCAGCATGGTGCAGCTGTTCTTTCCATTCCTGTGTCCTGGAATCAATATCACTGCTAGAAATGAGAAATTTACTCTGTTTCTGAGATGAAAAGTTCTATCTAGATAAAAAACTCCATTTTCTAAAAAAAACCCAAAAAGCAAAAAAAAAAAAAACAACATTCATGAGGACAGATGCATTTTTAACAGCAAATTAGCTAGCTGTTGAATGATTGCAGAAGAAATAAAAGCAAAAGTTTAAAAGGCTAACTTTTTTTTTCAAATGTGCCCTTTCAAATATTTTGTTGCCATGTACAATTGAAACATCAGCATTCAGGGTTGCCTCTGTCCTGGTCTGGGTCTGCCAATGCAGCTGGATGAGTTAGGCATCCCCTTCTTGCTAAGGTTCTGCAGAAGTTGGAATCTTTTTGTTTGACCTTCTAGAAATCCTTGACTGAATGCCTGCTCACGGTGCTGCATCTGCGAATTAGACTCGTATTATTTGGGTCACATGTAAGAAAACCTGGCCAGGTATCTTAACAAGGCAGATTAACATTCATCTGACACACACATCCTGGAATAGTGAGTGCCTCTTCCTCACAGAGATGCAGATCTGAATAGCAAACACTTCTTCCTTTTGTTTGGATTTGTTGTTCACCTGTGCTTTGATTTTATGTTCTGTAAAGGTATTCCAGAAGCATATTTCTTTCTAATGACTAGCTAAATGTAAAGAAAGACTATATCTTGAATCATTCTTCTAAACCCCAAGCTCTATCTCTGATCATATTTCTGGATTAAATAGCTTTTTTTTCCCTTAGAATTTATTTTTGTTTCCCAGTCTTACTAAGTCTTTTGCAGTAATTCTAGAAGTAAAACAGCATGATACTCCTACCCATTGCTAATTTTCTACATGGCCAAGAAATGTCAATAATTTAATTCTGGCAGTATCTCTAGAGTTCAATTCAGATAAAAAATAAAAAGAATACTGGTTTACAATTAATTTTACTCAAGTAAATATTTCCTAAGCACCATTATTGTATACAGTAGGAAATAGGGATAGCCATTTCCGTAGAATAAAGCAATTTGTGAGGTCTATCGTAAAAGGCTAAGAGAATGCTGCCTTTGCTTCACATCCCTTTTAACTGCCTCTATTAAATTTAAGGAATTGCAATAAAACTTGGGCAAGTGCTTTGACTGGTGAGCATTACTTGACAGCACTTATGAGATTACTATGTGCACAAGGCCACTTGGAATGTTTGCACATAAGAAATTATTTAAAATAATATTTATTTTCTGATTTTTTCTTATTTTTGCCTTTAAATGTCTCTCAATCTGCTTTTTTTTTTTTTTCTTTCCTTGAACAGAAAGATCTTTAAACAGTTCGCTGCCTCCTTGGCATTTCTTCATTCCGCTTTTCATTTCATGTGAAGTCCCCTGGGCTCTGACCAGTTCAAAATGCAACTTTGTAGTTTTCTGTGGTAAATGACTGACAGTGTTGGAAATTATGCTCCTTTTCTGACAGACAATTGTATTCACACTGCTAAGCAGTGTTTGGATTGAACTTTTAATTTAACCCTACTGGCTTTTTTTTTTTCTCTTTCTTTCAGCATTGTCTGTATTGTGATTTCTACCATGGCAATGTATCTTTGTTTCTGAAGCAGCTGCAGTTTTTTTCTGTGATTCCAAATGCATCTTTGGTGAACAGTTTGGGGTCTAATGAAAAAAAAAAAAGTGCTTTGTGTATTTGCTGTTGCACAGAATAACCTGAGACATTCATATTAAAGCCAGTTAAAGGAGGGGTCCTGCCAGTCTCTAGGAATAGAGACTGTAATTTTTTGGTGTCTGGTAGTGACTGATATGGTGTCAGTCAAATTACTAATAAAAAAGAAATGCTAATAAGACTAAGAGTTTTGCGAAAACTGTAAACAAAGCAGACGAAATTTGAACATAGCTGGAGTTCGAATAACTCTAATCATGTTAGTGTCTCTATGCCAGAATTTCGTCATGTCTCTGAGAAGGTTTAGGAATTTTTTGATACACTGTAAGTATCTTTCTGATATTTCACCCAGAAGAGAACTATGCATAGATCTCACTAGTTCGCATGCTCAAAAATCCTTGTGTATTTTGATGCTTCCAGTCCAAGACCTGCAGTATAGTGCTGCTGGATTTGTGGAGTGCTGGATTTGTGGGGGTTGTGAGATATTTCCATGAGGCCAGCTAATTCTTCCTTGGAAGAGGTGTGCAATAGCTGTTGGGGCAGCATGTTTTACTCTGCAGGTCAAACATCTGTACCAGCTCAGGACTAGGATCTATTCTGCACCAGTTACCTCTATAGGAAAAGAGAGGACAAAGTATGTGTGGCCTCCATCTCTACTTCAGACTCAGACTTACTGCCAGGATGCACCACAGATATGTCCCAGCTTGTGAAGAGGTTCTCTAACTCAGATGTAGTCCCAGGCATTGTTATTTTCAGGCCACCCAGGCCCACATAAAAATGGTTGATGCTTAATAAAATAAAGAACACAGTCATAGGTCCTGTGTGAACAGTCTTGGCAATGTATAACCTTTCATAAGTATTTGATTTACTTAAATAACTGGGAAACCTGGAAAGGTAGAAACCTTTTAAATTAGTAAAGTTATGAAATATTTGTGTATATAAAAATAGAATTAATTTAGTATCTAGCACAGACAGCATGCCATGTTTTCATTCCAATATAGGAATTTATGTCATTTGAAAGAAATTATGCTCTTACCCATATGTCTCTTTTCTACAGAACTCAATTTTGAGATATGTGTGTATTAGAATCTTAAAAACTGTATTATATTTATATCAGTTTTATCTGTGCATGTTGCAAGTGGGTGTATAAATGTCTTCTGAATGTTATTTGTTACAGGTCATCCCTTGCTTTGAGATGAGAAGTGCACTAATAAAGCTTTGGAAGTTCAAGTACAAATACACAGTTCACAGAATGGGATTCTAAGATGCCACAAACACCATTAAAACCTCAACTTTGCTTTTCTTCTCCATCTATTCACCTAAATGAAGTCTGACCACAAATTTCACATTTACTCATTTACTCATGTTATATCAATGCATTTCTAGCGCAAGCTACAGAATGCCAACGCAGTGTCCTGCAGGATGTGTTTTTCCTGTGTGTCAAAAGAAAAAAGAAATAAAAAAGAAAAAAAAAAGAAAGAAATCTTTCCACTTAAAAAAGAAATAGAGACTGGACCATCCTCCAGTATATTATTTTTTTTAGTTAAAAAATGACAATGTATTTCACTACACTTGTCTGTACTTGCGTAGTGTGCAGAATTATTCCATACTGCACTATAATTAAGCAGAAAATCCAGTTTATCTTGAGGTGCCTTTTAACTATAAGTGATAAATCTTCTCAGAGTGTGGAATCCTGTGGTCTGCTCGAGATTCAAGGGTCTGTGAGGAATCCAAAGAGCAAGAGGCAAAAACTTGAGATTGTAATTTAAAGCAGCCTCAGGAGCACCCTTTTCAAGCAAACATGAGCAGCTCAAAGCAAACACTGGTGTCTGGAACTGGGTGATATTCTATTTATAGGCATAGTTGCAATATAATATATGCTTATCATACAATTATATAAATAATGTAATTTAATAATATAATTAAATTGAATTAATTTAGTATATATCAATAGTCATACTAGCTATATTTTGCTATATTAGCATGATCTAACTGTCTTTTTATGTACAAGCTTGATAAGGACTTGCACAAACAGAACAGTTTCTTGCCTATATGGATAATTATAGTAATAACCACTCAATGCATTTATTAATCACACAGAGCAGGTGAAGGCTAGCTCCTTTTGTGCGCAGCTGCTCTCATGAGCCTTCTGGACACAGTACAAGAGTGGAGGTTGTTAAAGAGCTCATGGACTGCTTAAAAGGATATTACCCTTTTTCTGTATATTGCCTATTGTAGAGCTCATGCACCTCAGAATGTGCTATTACTAAATAACTTATTGACTCTGAATAAGGCATGTTCATGCACATGTGAGTCTAAGTCTGATTTTTTTTATGGGGTGGTTCTGAAAGAGCATTGTGATTTATGTATCTATGTATCCAAGTCAGTGGAGAAAATCTACAGTCCCATATCCCTTCTTGTAATGATTTAAATTCAAAAGTCAGTGTTTCGAAATTTTTTTTTTGCATTTTTGCATGTACATTTCTTAGCTTCAACTGACCAAGTATTAATGTGAAGAATGTCCCTATTCACCCTATCTTTCAGATCTCCCAAGTAACACGAGGTAGCACATCTGTTTTCTAAGCAGCATCCTACAAAGAATGCAGAAGCTACTGTAGATTTGAGAGGGTTCATGGGAGTGATGACAACATCTTTTAGAGTTATCTTTTAGTTTTTTATATGGACACAGCAGACATAAAAGTGCATGAATTTTTAAGAGTGGAATAAGTTCACCCACCTTTTGCTTTCATGGCCAGAATTTTTCCCATTATTTAAATTACTCCATCTCTGGCTTCTCACTTGTTCTTTCATCTTCAAGGTGCATATAATTAACATCTTAGCTCAGGTTAGATTCTGTGGACTTTAAAAGATTGAAGCATTTTTAAGAGAATGGTGAAGGACAATGACTGGAGGGAGAGGGGATTTCAAATAAGCAAAACTGTAAGGGAAGTAAGGATGATGGAGATGATAAAGAAAAGAAGAGAAATTTTGTAAATCTCTCTCCCTGCTGCCCATGTTCACACCTTTTCATTATGAAATTTTGCCACTTCTTTCCAGCTTAGTCTTCCTGAGGTAGAATCTACCTGTTGTTGTTGATATTCAGTCCTGTTCCTTCAGGCCTCTTAGATGGTCATTGACATTTTCCCAACAGCAGAAGAAATGTCTCACCAGCCTTCAGTTCTCTTCCTTCAGCTTGTGGCTGAAATTGGGCCTCAGATAGGTGTGAGCCCCTAGTTTGTCTGCTGTTAAGATAATTGTACAGATAATCCTTCTTTGCCTTTGCTGATAAACTGGCTTATACAACCTCACTATTTTCCCCAAATCCCACAGCTGCCTGCAGTTCCAAGGACTGTTTTGAATGGCAGGTTGCAGCATCCCCTTGCTGCATAGAATGCAGAGCATGAAGCTTCTGCTGTGTGTTAACTGGTGAGCACCTCCTTGAACAAATAGCATGATCATTTCTGAGTCATGCTCAGTCGCTCCTTGCTGTGTTAGTGGCAGAATTTATAGGTGGAAATAGAATCTAGAGCCACATTTATTTCTCTCAGTTGGCTTCAACAGTTGTTGGTTGTGGATTTCTTTTTGTGAAAAAAAAAGCTTTTGATTGACATTATTACGCTAGGAAGACTAGGACTGTGTTTACAGTGAATATGCAAAGCTATAGACTTTGTAGAGTCAAAATGTAGAGCATTTTGACTGTTTTTTATGATCTTTACACTCCCTCATCCCTGAAGAAAAGTTAGTAAAAAACAATGGACTTCCATTGGAAGTTGTAAGGTGCTCAAATTCTATAGTGCCTAAAGACTTATAACTACACAGAAAACATAAAAATGTATACCTACAAACATGTCAAGAACGTTTTCTAAAGTAATAATAATGAAACTTTTTAATATTAATGAACTGCTGAAGATAATTCTTTTGTCATATAAACTTATATATTACTACCATTATTCTGATCTTAATTGATTCTCACATAAGAATTACAGTTGCTAATTCTGTATTCATAGGAAGTGAATTTCTTCATTAACAATTATTTTATGGCTCATTTTAGCTGTGAAAGGACAGTCTCACTACATTTTCTCTACCTTCCTATTTCTATCTTTTCAATACCACTGATATGGAAATTCAGCATGTCAAACTTCTGGAGAGCTCTGATTTTTGTCTCCCTCTTAGCCCTCAGTCTGTTGGCCAACCAAATGGGATTCAGAGGTCATATTTTTAACCTGCTGTTGCAAAGCTAGCCTGAAAGGTGCTGCTAAGCTACACATGTCTAAGCAGGGAGGTCTGAAATGTATTGAAATGATGTAAAATTTTTTGTTAGGACTGATTTCTGCATTTTCCACAGGAGAAGATAGTGACAGAAGGAGCAACTGAGAGGCAGTCCGTGAAAATCATTTAATTATACTGAAGTGTCTCTTATAGTAAAAATGAGCTCCTTCTCAAGTAAACAGGGAGGTGTACAGCATCTAAAACACCTAAAAGCAAGCACACTGACCTGCTCACTGAGAACTTAGTGCATGCTTGGTGTCTACTATTTATCTCTATTGAGGGTCAGTTTTTCACCAGTATGTGGTGGTGGTGATAGAAGAACTGTAATTTTCTGCAACTGATATAAACAAGTTTGTTTTAAGGGGATGATGTCTACTGGACATAACCCAGAGGATAAGCATTCGTCTTTTCTTTCAGGATGGCAGGTGAAAGCGTGATTTCCCTTGCTTGGTCTAATGCATTTGTTGCCCCTGCCATGTGTGCCGTACCAAATGAAAACAGTGTTCCCTGAACAATAATGATGCTTTAAGCTAGTAAAGTTTGACTATTTCTTAAATTATTCTTTTTCTCAGCCTAAATCTGATGTATTTTTCATCCCCTAAAAGCAAGAGGAAAAATCTGAAACATGTATCGGATTGTGATTTTAAAAAATGCTATCTAGAAAACAGGGTCACTGACACATATGTGCAATATATACTTCTGGTAAACAGAACAAGATCATCCACATTTCAGCTCTTTTTTTCCAGCAAGGAGATTTTTGAAGACTTAGCGAGTTGAAAAGAGCAGAGCAGGCAAAGCAAGGGATTGTATTATCCATCCCTTTCACACTCAGCACGTGATGTTTTTCTGAGAAGCAAGAAATTTGTTTTCCAAAGACACTGTCAAGTTCACTGAGATTCACTGACTCCTGGTAGCAATGTTAGCTTGAGACAGCAGTGACAGGCTTTATTTCAAGACACTGCATATCGCACAAAATAAGCTTCCTTCAACTGGAATGATATCTGAGTTACAGCACCACCACCGTGAAAATTAACAGACACATAGATCAGCCGAGAAGCAAGTGTACAGGATTTTTGATCAGGCACAGACAGCTCCTCTCAGCTTTGCTGGTGATACTTTCCATAGGCAGCTTCTGTTTGAGGGGTTGCCCTGTGGCTGAGCACCTTGTGTTCCCTCCCCAACCTGTCCTTCCAGGAACTGCAGAGAGAGCAGAATGCTGCGGCAATATTCGGGCACTAATTATTTTTGTCAGCAGGAGCTCGTTTTGGCCTTTGATTTTGAGCTGACAGTTAATAGATAGGGCAGTTTCTGAAGTGGGTGTGTTTTACAGCACTTGGCAAATGACTGCCTAAATCACAGGTACAACTTGCAATTGCAGTGATATAAAACATCTCTCTGTTTACTCTCTTTATTGAAGATATGTATTCACAAAGAAGATATATTTTTTTCAATACAATGAATGGTATATTGGCATTGATAAGGTGAACTTTATGGAGAGAAATTGAGTAAACGTTATTATCGTTGCATTACAGGCAGAAACTGAGCTTGCAATTGGCTGCACAAGACATATGCCTACAGGGAGGGGCAGCCTGAGGCAGTTCTTACAGGGTAGAGCCTACAGAATGGACCAGGGCAGCTGGAATGTGTAGGGATCCAGGGCTGTGTCTCTACTGCAGGAGAGACTAGGGACAGGGAATGAGCCCTCGGGGCTGCTAATGCTTGTTTTGCAGTCTGGCACTGTTTTGTGTTGTCAGGACCAGTTTTGTTTTCCCCTCTCCCTAGTGATATTCTAAGATGTTTTGCACCTTCAAGGCTTCTGTTAAACCACAGATAATGCAACCTATAGCCTGCATTTTGTACTGATAAAGTGTTGTTTTGATGAGTTGTGACACTGCCATAGCATTATTTAAAAGGCTCTGAACTGAGAATAATATGCAATTAAATAGTGTTTATGAAACCAGGCTATGGGGCAACCACAAAGGGGAACTTCTGGCCACAGATTATGCAGAGTGATGAGGCAATGCCACACAGCTTGGACTTTATTTAGCAGTGTGAGTAAGGTCCCAAACCTTAGCTTGGTGTATCTGAGCTGATGGAAGGTGCTGTCTGCTACTAAGTGTGATATCTATGGTTATTTTCTAGCGGTCATCTCATGATCCTGTGTGGGAGCAAGAACTGAAATGAAAGACCTCTGGATTTCTAATTCTTGTGCTCCTTCTCTGCAGAAAATGCTGCACTGAAATACAGTAAAAGACAAATAAACACCTGAAGAATGTAAAATGACTGTTCCTGATGACATACAGTTTTGTTGTCTCATCAGTTCAATGGAGAATTGCAGTAGAGCAGGAGTAATTCTTCTCTCTGCAGCCCCTGGGAGCTCTGACTTTATTTGCAGTAGAAGTTGGACTGAATTCTGAAATAATAAGAACTTTAAGTCAAATGCATTACTAAAATTATGTGCTATGGATGCATGAGGGATTAAAGAGTTTAAAAATAATGATTTACTCAAGTCAGCCTTGAGGATCAAAGCTTTGGCTTCAATGCTGTCTCAAGGTGGACTTTAGTATCTCATGGGATAGTTTCAAGGCTCAGCGCAACACAGATAATTTGGAATTCCAAGCTGTCAACACCATGGATTAATAAAGCATTTAGAGTATCTTTTAAGTTATTATTGCAAGCCAAGTCTCACGCTCTTCCTGAGTGCTGCTGTGTTTGTTGCTGAAATGCATGATTTTTGTTTGGTTGGTTTTGCTGTTTCTTTTTTTAGGAAAATATCCTTGAAATTGAGAGTAGGCGATTAAAACCAGCAGGAAATGTATAAGAGAATTCTTGGTGGTCTAATAAGGGATTTAGAGACTCCAGCAGGGGAGAAGTATTTTATAAATTTAATATGAGGGTAAATAGTATTATCTCTGTTTTGCAAATGCAAGAACTTATTCAAGATCATTATTCATAGTCCTTAAGCTTTTGTGTTTCTTTTCTTAGCCAACTACATCATGGCCCTGTCTCCAGCAGAAGGGCAGGAAGATGCATAGAAACTGAATTTCTTAGCTGGGATTATCTCATAAGGCAACCTTAAATTTTGGCAGCAAGTCAAAGGTTTACAGCACATCAAGAAATGAAACATGAGGACAGTTCGTGGTGCTGCTATCAACTCTCTCTCTATCAACGTCCAACAAGCAGAGGTCAGAGTAATTATCTGCTAGTCACTCTTGGGGTCTTTGTAGCAAATGAGGCACTCAGATTGTGCTCTGGAAGAGCACCATAATGCTTGGGTAGTTTTGGAACGAGGCAGTTGCTCTGCAAGGCTCCATGGCCCTCTCACAGCAAGCTCCCGGACTGCTCTCAGCTTAGGAGGAAAGGATCTGATGGTCAGTGTGCCTGGTTCCTCCCACTGAGCCTTTTCCAAAGTGGGAAATATCTTATTTGCTTCATTGCCATGTGCTTGTTGGAGCAGAGTTCCGATCCTCTCAAATGGACCTTGTAGGAAATTGTTACAGTTAACGTTGAATGCTTGTACTTTGCACAGGTTTGGTGCCTTGAGCTGAAGGTTCTATTGAAAGACCAATGGAGTAATTGAGAAGGGTTGTATAGATAAAATTAACTGCTAACTTCTAATGTAAATATGAACATTTAGACAAATTGAGAAAAAGGGCAAAGTGACTACCTAATTATTATGAAAAATGGTATTCATGTTTTGTACAATTATGGCTATATTAAGCCTATTTCAAGCAACTAATATGCAGATCTGATTCAGAAGAGATTAATTGGTGATATGAACACTTAAGCTATATAATTTACTCTGATTGAAGAGGAAATACTAAAATGTGGCATTAGCAGATGTTGGATGAATTTTTGCTCTGAATCCATTCACTGAAAATGCTAGGTAAATCTCCCCTTATTCTGAACGATTAAATACTCTAATTTCTGGATTTGACTTGCATCTCTGTTTTGTTTCTTTGAATTATTAGTCAAGAGTCGTTGCTGTGGCAATAGCCAGTTCTGTGATGAAACGAAGCACATTCCAGATTCAGCTGTTAAGGTCTGTGTGGGGGCCCTTTGGCAGGATCCAGCAGGGTGCTTATTAGAAAACACCTGCCCCTTTCTGTTTAATATTCAATGCCATATTTTTGTTCTCCACAAACTCACTGGTTATCACAGGGCAAGTCTCTGGGCACTCCACTAGTTGCCGTGAATAATTCACTGCCACTCTTCTCACCCTAGAACAGAGAAACTGTGTTTTGTGTATCATGCTGGCACCAGAAATTCCCTAAATCCCTATTTTCTGAAACAAAAGGGAAGCTGTGAGTCATCTCCTTAATTCCATTGACAAAGAAATAGTTAAATACATTTAATTCACTCAAGCTCGTCGGTTCTGATCCAGAACCAGAATTTCATCTGCACTGTGTGGATGCTTCTGAAAATTGAAGTAAGAGAAGAGGGGGACAAATTACAAAACTGCACTATCTCAAATACACATCATAAAGCCTGATTATGATTAGAGTTCAATTGGAGGCCAGCTGTATATATGGTAGGGTATAGCCCAGTTTCATTTGCCATAAGGACAAAAGTCGCACCTGGATGCTAGTACACATGGTATGCAAATTTGCCTAAATGCTGTGAAGTCCTGAAGTATTACCAGAGCAGGATCCTATAACAACTGTGTCCAAAAAAGCCTAACTATGTGCAGCTAACACAGATATTAAATTGAATGCTTCTCTTACTATTATAAATGGCTGGTTTGCTGTCTTTGTCAGCAGAGTTGTGGCATTCATCCCATTGCTAAGAATAAGAATAAGATGACCATCTGCATTTCTGCAGAGTGATGGCTACCCAGAGCGAGTTCAATAAAAGAAAATTATGGCTTTGTGCTTTGCTACAGCCGATAAATCACAAGCAGGTCTTACACTGAGGCAAAAAATGAAAAATAGCATTATGTGGCAAGACTCTTTATAGGATACCAGCTGAGCAGCCACTTGAATTGTAATACCCCCAAAATGAATGTCATGCAAGTGGTAAGTAATGACCTGTTCATGAGGAGCTGACCATGCTGGGTTATTAGGGACACTGGTGGATACATGTCAGGAGATCCAGTGATTGTGTGAAACAGTGACAGCACATATATGCCAGCTATGAGGGTGTTTTCCATTTTCTTCCTTCAGAATAAATCACTTCAGTGCTAGTTCAGCATATCATTCCTCTACCTTTCTGTGACCTGGGGTCTTCTGGAACAGTCTACTCCTTTAGCCTAAAAGATTATGTCCTGAAAATCAAAGCTGGTTAAAAGACAGCCTCGGGGACCCCTTGGAAGTGGTACAGACCTGCTTTTTTGGGTTTGAATATGACTGGGGTCCTCTCACCACATACATCACTGTAAAACCTCCAGCTGTCTTATTTGTCAAGTAATAAAAGCCTTTCTCATGGGTGGGGACTCTAAAATCAACTGAAACCTAAGCAGGAGTTTTTGGAATCCCAAATCAGTTCTTCCAAAGGCAGTTGATTTTCTGGTTGTGTTTCCTCTTCCAGTTTACTTTGAAGTCAGTAGTTAAGGTTCAAGCAGTTTCTCCTTAGTTTAGTTATCCTGAGTGAGGAGTGCATTGCATGCATGGTTTTGCAAATGAACAGAAATGTGTGTGAAATAAAGATGGAGTGAATACTATGGAAAGTGGGTTTCTAAGTAGAGTTTTGAGTGTTATCTCATAAATATTCATTGATGTCTACAATATAGTGTTTTCAAGATAGAAGTAAACTAAATGATCATTTAAAGGCTATTTGTAGCCATTTACTTACAATAATAGGTAAACAACCGCTTAAAGACAATTTTTGATCTGAATTTAGTAGGAATAGCTTAAGGAGCCTCTGATCAAATCAGGTGTAATACAGATCCTACTGTGGCTCCAGACATGCAGAACTGCACTCCCATCTATTTCTTTTTCAATTTTACAGTCTCTGCTTAAACACATGGTGATTGCCAGTCAAGAAATGCCTCCAGGTGGATTTTCCCAAAGGACGCAGCATGGTGTCAATGGGAACAGTGCTTTAGAAAACATCAGCTTGAACAAATATTGAAAAACATAATAATGACTAAAATTCAGTTATCTAGAACGCTATTCCATGCGCTGTGGGGGGAAAGAAAGAAAAACTGAGAAAACATGTTTTTGAATCTGAGATTATTATTGTTTATTGTTAATTAATAAGTGTTTGGACTGTATTTATTCTGTAAAGGCCCACTAGATGTCAGCACATATCTAGGCTACCACAACTGGAGCAACAACCATCTGGTAGTAAGAAAAACCCTCTGCCCTGGAATGATGTCATTTAGACAGCACCTAGTTACTGGCTCAAAGTGTTTTGTTTGACTTTGTGAAGATTTCAGGTACCCCCACTGTAACAGTGACTGTTTCGGCCATCAAAATGGGGATTTTATGCCCATTACTTTGTGTTCTTATTTTTCAAAACATTTTCATTGCCATCTCCATTTGATCCATTGTCTTTCAGGAAGCACTTCTCATATGCAAGTCTACCAGGTGCAGCTTTATAGTGAGGATAGCTAATGTTTTGCTTTTATTTGAAGATTTAATGGCCAAACTTATTTTAAACATAAATATGACAATTCTGTTTTAAGTGGCAAAAAACTCTGAATAAAACTTCAGACATATTATTCATAGCATAATATGACATGAGGCAAAACCCTCACACCATGTGCATTACATGTGTGTTCCCCTCATCTGTCTTTCATGTCAAAAATAATGGGAAAAAAAATTCACTCTATTATGCATTCAGGCTATTTAAAATGCGTAGACACAGTTCACTGCTTGCACTATTTTAAAGCTAGATCAGAACTCTCCTTGATGAATTTTGCCACACAGTAACAAGGATTAGTATTCAACCATATATATGTTCACATGCTGTGCATCCATTACTTAATATTTGTCTAGATCCAGTGTCAAAATAAAGAAGAATTCGGGTGATTTTGGCAGGTAATCCATTTTTCTTAACCATCCATATCTTCAGGACAAATGTGTTTTTGAAAATATGACATATAAACTGGAAACTGTTGTTTGGGTTTTTTGCTAATACAGTGCAGGACATGGTTCTTAGCTATTCCAGCAATTCAGACCTACAACTGTTGCTAGCTGGAGTCAGGGGACATCGTGTCACCACCGAATGAGGCTGTAGTGAGCTGTAGTGCAACCCCTGCAGCTGA
The DNA here is from genome assembly GCF_015832195.1 of Motacilla alba alba. Taxonomy (NCBI): domain Eukaryota; kingdom Metazoa; phylum Chordata; class Aves; order Passeriformes; family Motacillidae; genus Motacilla; species Motacilla alba. The sequence continues at coordinate 40,812,754 of NC_052017.1, read as the reverse complement.
TCAGTTATCAGGAAAGAGATCTGTGCTCCCTGTTTGCTGTTTCATCAGAGACACTCAGCTGAAGCATGTGGGCTAAAACATCTAACTTCCCTGCAGATACCATCTGAGCTGCTCCCTGAAGGGCAGGTACAGAGGAAGCTTAGGGATGGGATGCCTCAGTGGAGGACCTGAAGTTAGCTGTGGTGAATCTGGGCCCATAACTTGAAGGCATTTGGCCCTTGGCCCTTGAGCCTCTATCACGAAAGCCTTAATTTCTCTGTTGTCAGTGTGTCTGTGCTGTGGCAGTGGCACTGCACGTGCTCCCTGCACTGAGTTACAGATTCATGCGGACTCGGAGGTTCTGGGGAGCCGGAGGAAAAGCAGGGAGGCTTTGGCTTGGAGTGGCTCCAGCCTGTCCTCAGATGTGACCTGGCATGAGAGGTGTAATCTCATAGCACTTGCAGCCATTCTACTTGCACTTAGCATATTTTGCTAAGTCCCTCTCCCAGCATCTGCCCAGGGTCTGCAGTGTGTGTTTTCAGCATGGCAGAACGTTCAGCAGGTTTCCAGGCGAAAATGCATTGCAATAACTGGCCGCCCCTGTGATGCCAGTGTTAGTCAGAGCACCAGCCTGTGTGAGGTGGTGCCTGATCCTTGCAGTGTTTCAAAGCTGATAAAGAGCTGACCAAATACAAGACAGGGAGGGATGCAGAGTAAGGGATAACTTGGATTCAAGAGTGGGATCAAGTCTGCCACCAAATTTTGCTCACAGAAAATACATCCTGCTGACCTAGAAACTTGACTGACCTTATTCACATTGTGCTTAAGGCAGGTTGCCTAGCAGCAGAGATCTTAGTAGAATTTAGCCACAAACAATATCTTGCTGTCTCATGTGTTAATAAAATTTAGGATGCATTGGAATTTCCATGCCAAAGGTGGAAGACAGCCCCTCTGGATCTCACACAAGCCAAAGAATGCAAATCTAGGCAGGATGGCTTTATTGCTCCTAGAAAATTAAGATTGTTTTGATTGTGCTTGATAACTCGTCTTTTTCTAAGGTGAAATAAAGGAATTAATCTTGTTTTTAAAACCAATTGCTCTGAATTCTGAGTATTTGAGCAGGCTAAAAATGCTGATAAGTGAGAAGGAGCTGAGGAGGAGTAATACTTGGTTTAAAAGTAAATTTCATTGTGACTACTTGCTGATTTCCTATCACGTGAATCCTTGAAAAGCCCATGAGGAAACTGGATGAATAAATGTGAGTGTTGGAGTTTATTAATACCATGTCTGCCTGGGATAAAATCAGTGATTTTTATGATTTTCTTGATTTGGAAACTGATCCAAAAGGCTTTTTTCCCTTTAGCACAACCCTGTGCCTCTTTCATCCAAAGCAGAGGCTGATTGTTAGCAGTGCTCATGAAGGAATGACAGTGTCCCTTTAGCTGGCCATTGAGTGAGAAGAGGTTCAGCAAAGGGGAAGTGAACCTTGCAGTTTTCCAACACATTTAATATTCCCTTTAGCATCAGCCAAGGATGAACAGGGAAGCTTTTGGCTCACCATTGAGCATTCTCTTTCTCAGGTTTGATCTTTCTCCATGGATGGCCTTTACTTCTATAGAAAGTTCCTTTGTTTTTTCAGATTTTGAAACCAGAAACACAAATAATGCTCAAGAATTTTAAGTCTGGTGAAAGGTAGGATGGTAATTTTCAGTGTTAATGCAGTACCTGAAAACATTTTCATTTCTGTTTGTTTCTAGAAGATGGGCTATGGCATCAACTAGTGGAAGCTTGCATATCTTTGCTGCAGTCTATGCTGGGAATTAAAATTGGCAGATAACTTGGTTGAACAGCTCCGCAAACTCTTGCAATTAAATGTAATATACACATGTACGTTATTTCTTAGTGTTGTGTTTTGGCTCATAAGAGCATTCCTCAAAACTAGCACACTCAAAATCCATTCCCATCTGTCCCCATCACTTGAATCAGACCTTCTACTTGTGGTGGATCTGTACATTTTTACTTGTTAGCCCTTCCTTGGTACTCAAGTGTTGATCAGCTTTGTCTCATTTTGTGAGTAATTGTTGGTTAAAAATAAAATCAAACCTGAGGTTTTCAGTCACTATTTGGTTAAAAATAAAATCAAACCTGAGGTTTTCAGTCACTATGTTTTTCTCCATAGAGCAGAAACATATCTTCCTTCCTGAAAGATAAAGATTGTAGCAACCGATTTCACATCTCCAGACATTAGGTATATGTACAAGTTATAAGCTGTGTGGGGATCTCTTTTGTCCAGTACTAGATATCAGTTGTTTTTCTAGCTTTATTTTTGGTCCTGGAATGATCCAAAAAAAGATAATGTTCTAGTACTTATTCATGATTGTGGATATTGGGATTCAGAGAAATAAGGTATGCCTTTCTAACAAGGAGGATAATTAATCACTGGAAATAATTTATGTAGAATAGTGTTAGGTTCTAGAAAATTTCTAATGTAGAAAATCAGAATTCAATGTTTTCTTTTGAAAGATTTGTTCAATTTCAACTGCACACAGTCATTGGTCATGGTGCAGTAATTAGTAAATGGAAATCTTATGGCTTTTAATATTTTGAAGTTCATTAATCATTAATCCAAAATAATTGGTTTATTGCTAAGAGGAAATAGTCTAATAACAGTGTCAGAGTATGGTCTTTGCCTCTCAAGGCCAAAACCTTACTATAAGTGGATAACAGGTTCAGAGATGTATTGATTAACTGTTTTTTTAAATGAGAAGCTTTCTCTATGTAGATCATGTTCTCTTTCTATTTATAGCATTTCATAGCTCTATGACTCTTGCAAAGAGGCTTATTTTCTCAAAGTAAGACTGCCTTTATCAGTTATCCATCATGACCACATCTTTTTGGACAGGACTTTTTGGGGATGCAGCGCTGCCCTGTGTAAGTATAAACCCTGAATCTTGGTGTGTCATGGCAGTCATGGGCTTAGAGTACTTTCATGTCCTGAACCAGCAAGGAGTGAGTGACTGCACTAGTAAACCTCTAGTTACAAATTCTGCAGGGGTACATGTAGCTTTACATGATGAATTGGAGAGAATGAAGCTGGCCATTAGAGTGCACTTGATGTTAATTGAAGCCGTGACTCATTCATTTGCATTTTTCCTTCCCACAAAGAATATTTAAGTAAGACCCTTTGCTCCTTATGAGGTCTTTAAATCTGTGTCTAGCTACATATCTGAGAAGCTACCAATCCCCATGGTTGATCAGAGGGTCGGCTATCTGGGCATGTACAGCACTTTGAAATCCAACTTGAAAGCTGACCAGGGTTTTTGGGCAGCCTGCCTTTCTGTAGCACACTTGTGGGATTCTGTGGCACTGGTTACTCTGCATCTCTTTGCCCAAGACCTACTCCTCAGTCAGTTTACTCATCATGAACCCACACTGCTGAAGTAAAAGTCAAACTAGGACAGTTTTTCACATTTCTCTTTTTTTAAATCCCTGCTGAAAATTAACTGAAGAACAAGTTGCAATGAGCACACCACTTGCCTTGTTACTGTAAATGCATGCAGTAAGTGACAGTCCTGGGCTCATTTTCAATTTGAATTGACCAGGTATCTGAAGGATAGAAAGAAAAACATTGCAGACAGCGACAGAATTAGTTGTATGTTACCCAGCAGGCAGGGTCCAAATAAAGATTCCCATCTCCACAAGGTGGGAATGGTTTGGCTAGAAATCCCTAAATATGAAAGCCTTGCAACAACAGAATGTTGTTATAAAATGTATCCTTTTTTATACCCTGAGAATAAAAAAATCCTGTGGTGTTGTGTAGTAAGGATATAATTTTCAACCGAGTTCTGCAACGTGCTTAAAGAAAGGTTCTTCACAAGACTTTTTTCACTTTTCTGTTAGATTCTAATGGACTATAAAATCTGGGGATTAATTTGGCGCATTAATTGCTAAAAGATTAACACTTTTGTAATTTTTCTAACAGTTTAGAAGTGAATTATATAATTGCACTGCAATCATTCCACTTAATTTTACTTCTCATGTCATTTTTGTCCCAGCATTAATTTTGTCCCTGTTGCAGCATTCAGCTGAGGACATATCTCACAGTAGTCCATTATCTGACCAGTCGAGCCTGCAGAAACAGGGAATCTTACTTAATTGGAAAAATGCACTGATGCAGAAAAGGTACATGTAACTTCTTGCACCAGCTATACCTTTTAAAAATGCATCATTGCAAAGATGACAAACTGCAACTGGTTCTTTGATCTGAAAGATTTTCAGGAGCTCCTGGAGTCAGAAAGCAGAAGGACTGAAGCCGAAAATTCCTTTCATGTCATATTATGGAATAGATGTATAAAGAATGACTGTATTGGGAAGCACCAGGTGACAATTTTTAGAAGCTCTTCAAAGCCCTCAGTGAAATCTGATTTAAGAGTCCCACTTCATTCTCTGCTTAGTAGTGTTCCCCAGGTAAACTGTATTCAAATGTTCTTCACAGAGTTAAATAATATGGCTACCTGGATAAATAACAGTAGATGGAGTAGTCAGCTACAGCAAATTATAGACTCGGGGAACAGCTGTTTTTCAGCTGAGACTTAAAATGAAATGGCAAAATTACACTGCATTATTCTACTACACAGTAGCCAGAGGATTTCAGCAAACTCCACCACACCTGAAAGCTGTCAAATAATAAGCAAATTATTCAGACAAGAGGAGTGGCTGGAAGAGTTCAATAACCTGAGCCCTACTGACACAACCTCTATTGAAAATGAACCTTGTGACACCAGATCAAATGTAACGTGACATTAATTTTCTTATTTCTGACCTTGCTTGACTGAACGTGCTGGAGCATTTAATTCTTTATGCTCACATCAGAAGGAGCTAATGGGAGAGTCCAATGGGAGCCAAGCCTTTAGTGGCCTGTCCAGTAGAGCAGTGTGTGAGCTTGGGCAGTTCCTTCCTGGAGTAGGGTCCAAAGTTTGACAGTCCTTGGTGGTTGGCAATTGTGAACTGTTTTCCTTGATCCTGATGCCAGAGCAGGTTTCCAAGTCACCAGCTGCAAAGCCAATGTTCTTGTGGAGGTGAAAAGAGCAAACCTCAGCCTGAGAAATACAGTAGAAATATCTCAGTTTACACCTACTGAGAAGTATGATAAAGCAGCTGTAGCTGATCAGAGTCTGTATTCTTAGCTCAGACACAAATCATAATCAGAGACAGTTTTAACATTTTGAATAGTATGGGGAGAAAAAGATGGAGATACATGCCATAATATATCATCTGAAAAGGTCTTGTAGGCACAGTCATCAACTGTTTAAAGATTTCACCATTCATATATCTTTTGAAACAGTCTGTTTCTTTCAGAACCTGCACACTTTAGATTTGACACACTTCAGCCAGAGAGGTGATACCACTACAATACTATATCCCAAGCCTAAAGAACCACAAATAATGCCATAAAAGTTGCACACATTCTAACACTGCCTCATTTTTTTTACTGCAGAAATGTTGATTTAGTTAGATCCTTAACTGTCTTTTCCCTGTGGTACCCTCAGCATCCCAGTAACAAAAAGCCATCTGCTTTTTCCAGCCTCCATTTAACACCCGAGCAGGGGGAGTCATGCTGTGCCCAGCATTTCATGCACTCATGAGAAAGAAATGGGAATATGTTCAATGCACTTTTTAGGGTTTGCCTAATAGCTTTGGAAACCAGTGGCAAGATTCACCCTGATTTTAGGAGCTTGTACATATTTATTTATTTATTTATTTATACATACATACATATATATATATATATATATATATATATATATATACATATATATATATCTCATCTAAAATGCAATATTTAAGGTGCTCCCCAGAGATCTCTCCTTCTACCACAATAAAACCCACAAGATTCACTCCACAGAAATTTGGAGGGGTAAATGTCTCACTCTAGGTATGTTCTGTGCTCATTTTAGAGCCTGATAAATGCTGAACAATGCAAACTAATCTGCAGTTATTTTGTGGGAATAGTTATTTTGTTAATACTAAAGACTCATATGGGTGAAGGATATAAATGTTACATTTGATGAGAATTTTACAAGAATACCTATCTTTGTTAAACCTACTGAGTTGGTGTTGTTAATGACATTCTGTGAATCAGAATTTGTGGAAAAGATCTGTATCTGTACCCTCTGCATCTGTAAATGTTCACTTGTAAGAAACACATTCAACATTTGAGAAGCTCTGCTTTGTCATTCCTGCAATACAGCTTTACTTACTTAGGCCTAATTAATTTTTGGTTTAATCTTTCTGCACTTCAAGATACATGGACTGAATTTTGCTCATTATCCCACCCACTTATGCCACTTATGTCAGGTTTGAATATGAAAAAGAAATCAGTGTTGTACAAAAGGGATACAGCATAATGACAAAAAATATTGTGCAGCAGAGGATTTTTTTAAATATTAGGGCTAAAAGGACAACTATTTTGCAGAAACACATTTAAAATTATTACAAGATAAATGCCCTTCTCAGGAAAATGATAGAAAGCAATTGGAATCAAACAGATAATTTCAAGGGGATAAAAATCACAGCAATAATAAATGGAAATGCCTGATGAATTTACAAGGAGACTAATTAGGCATATACTGTCTGACATTGCTTCTCATTGTCCAGTATCTCAGAGTCTAACATCAGAAAGGTATGAAGAAATGGAAAATAATTGTAATCCATACATTGTGAGGATCCAATGGGTCTATCACAGGAGAAAGAACAAACCAATATATTGTAAGTAAGTGTTCCACAGAACTGGTAACTGAAAATAAGTTTTTAATCACCATCTGCCAGCAAGCACAATGTTGAAATACACATGGTAGTAAACATTTTGGAATCCATAAGTCTTTCTGGGCAGCCTTCCTAAAAAATAAGGAAAACAATTTTGATATGTGTTTAGCTGGTGAGCATTTGGTCACCCACAAAGTCATCTGCTTGGAAATGTTGTCTTTGCCATTGCTAAGTGCCTATGAGAAGTGAATCCAGCATGGATGTGGTCTTCAGGACAGGCAGGACGAGGGAAGAGATGGAGAAATCTTGACTCCATTTTTCAGAAGGCTGGTTTATTATATTATGATATATATTATATTAAAAAAAAACACACTAAAACTATACTAAAAGAACAGAGAGACAGATGCATCAGAAGACGAGACAGGAATAGAAAGGAATGAATAACAAAGGCTTGTGACTTCAAAGTGTCTGATCCAGCTGCCTCCTTGATCGGTCATTAAGTAGAAACACCTCACATTGACCAATCAAGGATGCACCTGTTGCATTCCACACCAGCAGATAATAATTGTTTACATCTTGAAGCTGAGGCCCTCAGCTTCTCAGGAGAAGAAAATTCTGATAAAAGGATTTTCATAAAATATCATAATTACACATGGAAGCATGTGGAGGAAGAGAAGTATAGATGTAGGGCGAAACTTGAACAACATTTATGATATAAACCCTAAGTTCTCTCTGACATTGCCCTGCACTTTCAAATTCTTTGAGGTGAGTAATGAAATGTAGGTGAGATTGGCCTTTTCCAACTGTGAAGCTTTCAGGAGAGTGACTGTGAGGAGAATAAGACCCCTTTTTTGTGTCAGTGTGGTGGTAACAGTGGGAGGATATATCTGCAGAGGGCTGTGATACTGTATGTAATGGAGCTGAACACAGTGCTCATTGAAGCTTATCCAAAAGCCCTGTTTTGTCAAAAACAGCCTGTATGTAAATATTAAATGCATATTGAAAGTATGGTTGTGAAAAAAACTTTATTTTTAGCAACAGGAAAGGAGAATAGAGAACTGTGTCACCAAGACATGATATATGTACTATATACTTCTGGAATGGATCATTATTTTCTGAAACTACTGCAGAAATTGTGTGTTCCCATGGCTAAAAAGAGAGCACTTTTTAGAATGTTTACACTGAGAGATAAAAGTTCTAGTCCCAGCTTTTGCATGAAATTAAGATAATCTTAGTTCCAGTGGTTCTTAGCCTCTCCATCAACACTGATTTGGCTTTTAGACTGCTTTTCCCTCTTTTAAAATTGATAGCCTAAAAAGATCAAAGTGTTCTGCATGAGTTCAGGAAACGGACACAGACCTTTATTTTTACTTCTATGAAAACTGAATCAGATGAGTATGATAGTCTGATTTTCTAAGGACTTCACTCCCTAAGATGGATGTCAGCATATAGAGGAAACAAAAACCAACAGTAGTCTATGACACCAATAAGCTTAGTTTCTGGGTTTGCAGTAGAATATCAAATGCTTTCACCTAATATTTTATCCTCCTCTGTATATTACCCCCAGCAAGAAGATGGCTTGTATCCTGTGGTGTGTACAGAAACAACTAAACCAATGATGTACTGTGAATTGTTAAAAAGTTCCCAGCTCTGATTTCACAATTACCAGGTGTGGGTAATTTTGTGGCCCTTTGAAGGCTGAGTGTGGAATGTGCTATCTGGATATAAGGGTGCCAAGATAACACACACATTAATTGGTGAATACGTTGCCAACACAAGCTTGAGTTTTCATAAGATGCTAAAATCCAGGCTCAGGGAGGGGGAACACTCAAACTGACAGCGTGTAAGAAACCCCACATCATCAAGAAAAGCTGCTGCAGCAGAACAAGCAGGACAACATGACTCCAGCTCCTGGTACTGCTCACTGGTGTCCGCTGGAATGTGTCAAACAACTGAATATGAATGGGCTCCAGTGGGAGGGATGGCCTTTTCCTTGCAAATATTTCTTCAGCTCTTAAGTTGCCCCGCAGCAATAATGCTTGGCTTTTTATAGAACACTGCCTGATTCATTGGCAACCTTTAGCTATTTTATTGATTTAGCATTTCTTCAGAGATGCAGTGAAATATATGACCTGTGGACAATGAGATTCTTTTGAAAGCCAATGCTGATGACAGGGGTATGTTGTCTGGTTCAAGCTCTGCTGCCTCTGGAGTTCATTAGAAGTTATTTTAAATATGCTTTCTACTCTGTTTATGAACTATATTTCTTTTTTCACACTTGGTAAGGGTGCTGTTTTACACTGCCTTTAGTGTGTATTTCAAATCTTCTTGGCTGAATTGAGTCATTTCACGGTGAAGTAAGCGGAATGTAAGAGAAATATGCCATGGTTGGGACACTGTGGCTTAGTATATCAAAACCAATAAAGAATGAGGAAGAGGTTGGGAGGACTTCTAGATTCCATTTTATTTATTCGTTAGAAGTAATGAAGCAAAATGTTTATTGTTTGTGTCCTCTGAATGTTAATCTGCTCAGCAGCTGAAATCACAGTGAGAGGTGATAGCAGGCTCTGATGGAATTGTGAACACAAGGCTAGTTGGCAGGTTATTGAATCAGAAGTTAATGAGCAGGCAGGGCTGGGATTTGGGGTGTGGTGAAAGTGGATTCACCACACAAGCATTTTAGGAATAGAAGCACAGACCTGAGCAGCTAAGTTTATGTTGAGACATGGGTGGGTTAACTGTGAAAAGTTCTGAGCCTGCAAGAGCTGCCACTCACCATTTGATGCCAGCGTCTAAATGTAGCTCTAACTTCAGGTTTCTATTTCTGAAAACTGGCCTAAGTCTTGGGGAGTTTATAATTGTGCTGCTAAGGACAAAACCTAGCACAGCCGAGATAATAGTATTCACTGTCCTTTGGCAGATACTTTGTAATACCAACATGTCAGGCTGAGCATTCTTCAGCTCCTGCACATTTGTGTTTATCAAAAGACGATTCCATTGAAGGAGCTCCTACTTTCTCCCTCCTCTTCATTATATTTGCTTTATCTCTCCAGGTATCCCCCAGATATTATGATTGCAGCTGCTGCTGCTCAGCTGCTATTGCTGCACTGTTCCCATTCTTTTCCACTGTAGAGGTGGAGCAAGAAGACCCTTGATAAGCCTAAAGTTGCTTCTAGTCCACTGAAAGCTTGAGTCAAGAAGTTCAGATACAACATAGTATGATAGCACCACTCCACACCATGCAGGGCATGGCTCAGTGACAATGCTGAACAAGCAGGAGAGAAGCCTGGAGTTGATGCATCTGGATTTGGTGGCAGAGGCAGTAGCTGTTATTGCTACACATGATTAGCAAGATGTGAAAACAGCCTCATCCAGAAACAGAGGGATTTCCTAAACTGATTGGTCAGGTTCATGCTAGAGCCAGCGATAGTGTGATACAGAGTGCAAGCGGCTGGCCTTTCCAAATTCTGTCACGAGCTGTAAATCACAATGTCCCTCTTCTCATGTAAACAGACCTACTGTAACAGCTCATCTCTGTGAAACTTTAAATAGCCAGGGCTGAAATAACTCCTGTGTCACTCCAGGTTTGTGCTGATGCATAAAATTACACTGGGATGGAAATACCATGGTGAACCAGACTGGAATACAAGTAGTTGTGACTTTTTCATGTTTGCCTAAAGCCAGGTGATTGCTGGTGAGCCAGAAAAGCAGAGTATAAGTGCCAGCTTCTTCACCTGGCCTCCTGCAGAGACCAGCTTTTATGGCTGGTGAGGATTGCTACATTGAATGGTTGGTGTTGGTAGGTGGATTAGATTTCCCAAAAGAAGGTCTGATGAAAGCAAAACTGTGGTCCCTCCCCGTCCCTCCCACCAGCACAGGCCACAGAACTCAGGGCTTTGTGATTGTGATAGGCAGCAGGTGTTACAGGCCCCCAGGAGTGGGTCAGAATTTGTCTGAGGACCTCTGCTGACACAGGCATCCTCTTTCCCTTCCCAAAAAAAATGGTGTCTTAGAATTGATTCTGATGTTTTAATCTTTAAAGCAGGAAGCAGTGAGAGCAATAAAATTTAATCAACAGAGCACTTGTTTTATCAAGTAAATGGATAATTGTGACATTTGACATTCTTATGAGGCTCTGTCTCTTGAACATTTGCCTAATTATCTCCCCCCTTTAAAGATTCTGGTCAGATTCCTGTTTAGCAGTTCACTGCTTAATCAGATTCAGCTTTTCTGAAACATTTTATTGGGTTTTTTTGTTATTGTTATGTAGTGCATTCTCTTGGAAAGGTCAAGTATATTGTCAAATATTGTACTAATTTCAGTTTTCATTGTGTCAGAGCCCCGGACTTTATTTAGAAAACACATACTGTGAGTAGGTCATTCCAGTAACTAGCTCCATCCTAAAGAGCAATGGCATCACTCAGTTGAGATGTTGAAAGAATGTCTGTACAGTTAAAGGGACCCTCTCAAGATTCCTTTTAACTCTATTTTCTGTGTTTCTTGGATCACCCACTTAGAGCAAAGGTGTCTTTGCATTCCAGAAGCATGCTTTTGGTAATGCATCTGTGTCACCTAGCTATAGCTGTCAGAAGTGAGGCTTTCATCAGGCTCCCTTCTAAGTTAATGGAGGACAAAACATCTCCATGTGGTAACTCAGCCCCAGCATGTGTAATAACTAATCTAATGAAGAGTGCAATTTCCCTCTGAAAACCCTGCTTCTCCCAGCTGATAGAGAAACTGTAGAAAATGGCCTAGACCAGACATTCCAGATCTGTACAACAAAAGTTAGGTAAAAATTAGGTCTGCGTGGGCAAAGCGTCATTTTGTACCTGACAAGTCTGTGCAGGTTTCAAAAGTGACAGGAGAAATGCTTGGAGTAAAAAATAAAAATATATCATCAATAGTTCAGGAAGCTGTATAATGCTAATGCTTTCCATCCACTTTTGGATGGTTTCTCTACATGCTATCTCTGTTCTTTTCTTCCTTAATCTTCCAGTTCTGGTCCCTGTCAGAGAGAGAGGATTCCAGCAGGAAGGACCTTGGGACACACCTGCCATCAACTGCTACTACATTCCTGAGCTCCACCTACACGGAACATTTTTCAGTGTTCTCTCAGGTGTAGTTACAAGGGATTGATTTTGTGTGTGTTTGGAGAAAGAGTACAAGGACTCTGTATGATCTGAGCTCCCTTCCGGCTTCAAATAGTCCACAGACCATGTGCCAGCCCTCGGCGTGAAGTTGGCATTGAGTCCACAAAGTGAGCTGGTTTCCTGAATAGATGAGAAGGCAGGTGGCAAGCCAAAAAAAAAAACCAACAAACTAGTTTAAAGCCTGTGAATGGAGAATGAAAGGCACAGATGTGTAAAGGAATACTCATATTATAGCTCTAGACAGACATTAATGAGTATGTGTCCCAACTATCATGCCAAGGTTATAAGCCCCTGCTTACGTGCAAGACAGATCTAGTTTGTCTGGCTCAAACACTAGCAGATCAAACTCTCCCTTAATTACAAGATTTATGCCTTTGCCTTTATCCAAAGGAATGAAAGAGTAGTTCTTTCTCTCAAGTTCCATTGCTTTTGTTCTCATTACCATAAATGTAAAGGTGCCAGTTAGAGTTGGTCAGACATTTTGATAATTAAAGCTTTAAAATTTAATAGTGAAGTGAATGTTTTACACTTTGGCACTTATGGTTGCTCCATCAAATATTTTGTGTGATCTTCATTAGAGTATGAATACAGTGGAGTGCTGAAATACTTCAAATAATTTGTCCTCGGGGTCTCCTTCTCTTGATCTCCGTTTTTGTTTTAAAAAATTGTTGTCGTGTGGTGGAATGGTTTATGAAATTTCAGTAGTGTCACCCAGTAGTGAAGAGATTAGTCCCGAGTCCCCCACAGGATAAGGAATCACAGGTGTATGTTATGTGTGGCTGGCACTCCTCTGAATCTGCCAGCATGTCTATCATTTGTCCCACGGCCAGTGGAGAGTAAGGATGGCTCATTTAGCATATTGACGGCAGGGCAGCTAGAGCTTTTCACTCATTCAGAACATGATTTTCCTTCTTGTACTGCTCACTAGTCTATCAGAGCGATTTCATGTTGAGGTTTCTCTCACAGCTTCCAGTTTATTACACCAGGAAACATTTTGGTCCCACTGGTTTTGGTGGGAAGAATCACAAAAGTATTCCAAGTGAAGCTACAAACATCTCTCCTTTTACACCTCTGACCTGGTAGATGATCTTGTCCTTTCTCCTCTTCCTCCTCCTGCCTCTGTCACAATACGACACAAAATGACGACATGGATACTGCTGCTCTCCAGGTGAACAAAAAAGAGGGACCTTTATTTTCTGACTCTAATATTTATTGTTTTCCAAAAGTGACAGTGGATTGGAGGGTGACATGCCACCTCTCCAATGACACTGGACAGACCAAGAGTCCATTAATTTTCTCTTCCTCCATGAAAGAATGCAAAACATAAGTTATTTATAGAATTGTGTGTGAGAAAGTTTATTACAAGAATGCGAACATCAGAAGGCTTAGCAAAGTCTTAAAAAATCAGGGTGACATGCCTCCTTTTCACATGCACTCGTTCTCTCGCCGGGAACGTGCACTTGCCCAGGGAACGTTCTCTTGCCCCAGCATTCCCAGGGGTGCCTTACACGCAGTAAGCGCCCACCTGCTAGTGGTTTGTGTCAGAGGCGTTTGCTCTCTGCCTGGTGTGTCCTGGCAGGTGGAGCTCCTTCTTCAAAGGGAGGTGAGGAGCCACTGCTGTCCCTGCACACAGAGATTAGTAATTTCTTCACCACAGCAGCAGTGGCTTTAGTGCTCCTTCACTGCCTGCCTGCTGAGACCAAGAGTTCAGATTATTGTGTACTTTCAGGGAGACGTGGGAAGAGCATTCCCTGCGCTTTGGAAGTTATTCCTTTTACAACTCTGATTCTTCCAGATAGGCATGACTGTTTATATGAAGAGGATAAATAAATATGTGTTTGTTTTGAGAAACATGTTTGTTTTGAGAATACAACATAGTAGAATAGATTTAATTTCACTGCAACATTATCAACATTGATAGCAAATATCTTTAAGGCAGAACAGAAGGGTAATGTATTTCTTCTTCTCTTATCATCTTTGTATTGTTTTTCCTTCAATTTGATCCTGCTGCTGCAGTCTGAGAACCTTTATGCAAAGTATGGAGACAGCTTAGGCTCTCATCAGATTACTCATTGCCTTGCAAAACTGGATTTTAATGGGTACTTGATGTCACGTTGGGAAAATATTCTTTCGGGCTGCTACATGACATTATTTTGATATTCAAATCCTTGAAAAAAAAAGTGCTTGCATGCTGATTGGATCAAAAACTGGATCTCGCTTTTAGCGGATCTATGAATCTTTTTAGAATGCCCCACTGAAAACATTGATTATATGCCAGCAAAATTAGCATAACTTTTTAACCAAATGAGGAATCTCTCTTTAATTGCCCCTTTTTTGAAATAGCACCAGTAACACACAATGCTTTTGGTGAGTTGTACCACCTAAGCAGTGAAATGGAATAGAAAGGAAAATCCTCAAGAGTAAACACTAAAAAATCCACATGGCTTTTATGTCTGTGCCTACCAAGCAGTGAAGTGGCACAGCATGAGCACACTTACCAGGAAGTATCATGTACACTAAGGGCACTTCTGCAAGAGTGCAGGAATTCACAACACCTCTCTATTTCACTAAAAGCCTTCATGAAAACAAAATTTTTGTGCTTACCTGTGGCATTTTTGCAGTTTTTCAGAAGAGTATTCATATTTATCCTAAACTCTTGGGAGGAAATTCAGCTCCATTCATGAGCCAGGAAAAGGTATATACGACCATTATCTCTCACTTATAGCCTTGTTTTGATGGCTTAAGTGCAATTTTCTACACAGAGATGAATTTCATTCTCCAGTAGTTCTAAGGATGCTGTTAAAATTTGCTATATGTCACACTAAAAGGACAGCTCATCTTATGGTCCCCGTCCTTTACCTTTTTTTACAGATACACAACCTATAAAATATCTTTACCCAGCGCCAAATTTTATCCTGCCTTCTTCCTACTTTCCTTCCTTCAATAAGAAATAGGTCATATTTGGTTGGTCAGAACAATATTTGAATTTGAGATTAATTCAGTGAATTCTGTTGGCTGCAGCAACAACAGCAACAAAAAGCCTAAAAAGAAGAGATGGACATCTTGACAAGAGTAGTTCTAATATTTTTCCAAACATGAGTATTTTCAGGATAAGAACCACAGAATCAGAGAATCATTAAGATTGGGAAAAAACCTCCAAGATCATCAAGTCCAACCATTAATCAGAGATGTCATTCAGAAGGGAACTTAGAACAATAAAGAAAGGGAAGGTATCATCCCATTCTCTATTAATAGCCCCAAATCCAGTGGTTCTTGCTTGGATTTTGTATGAGGAAGTGTTAAATCTAGGCTCAACCCAAATTATAACAGTGGTTGCCACATCTTGAAACAGCATTTGTTATTCACCTCTAGGGTGGTGTCTATTGACTCTTCCTGACATAATATTTTTAATGTGCATAATACAGAAACATTTATTGCAGCAGATGAGGCAGGCCAGATAGTTTCCTTCACAAAAAGACCTGAAGCCATGCAGAGTGATTCTCACTGTCCCTCTCTGGTCAAGCAAATATTTGGATATAGTCTATGCTAAAGATAATATTCAAATTGAAAACAAATAAGCTAGTGTTAAAATACTCTTCCATTTCTTGGTTTGGAGTCTGAACCAGAAAAATTGGATTTTCTTTCAGTTTTATTCATAACTGGGAAAAGCTTCATAAGAATATGCTTTTAGTAATGTACATATTAATTATTATGTGCACTGTTAAGCATTAGAGCAGGAAGCTTTAAGCAGGTTAAACAGCATAGACTGTATTATGCAGACACAGTGTTGCAGTTGCAAACTCCCACCAAAGGTAAAACTGATGTAAATCTTATAGATGTTTTATTTCCGAGATATAGCTGAATCACCTTAACAAATTACAGGAGTAACCTGGCCTGTAAAAATTTTCTGTGAATCCTTTCCCAATTTCCAGGGACCTGAATGCTGGAAACAAACCAAAAAGTAGGCCTGTTAAAATGCTTAAGCTGGCTAAGTATGAACAGCCCTCAGCTCAAGAGTCAGTAAAAACTGTGTTACTGAAACAACAGGCTGGAAGGATGACCATTAATACGTAAATTACTGCTTATTCTCTGTTGTAGCCCCTTTTCAGGTTTGTCAAGGAAAAGATTGAATTCAGCAGCCAAGTAATGGAACTGGTGATGATAATTATTGAAAAACAGCATTGCTGTTTCCTTGTAACAATCCTGCTATGTGGTAATGTTTTTTGGGTTCCCAAGAAGTATTCCTTTTCATATAGAATTTATTTTTGGTGAAGAATCAATATTTTTCATCTTGTGGCTATGGAAGTTTGCTGAAGTAGGACAAGTTACATGGCTTTTGCATTTTTTTGTTGCCGGAGGAATGTATCCTGAACGATCCTCGAAAGCGTGTTCCTTAAAATAGGCTAAATTTCCCTCTACCTCTGGCATTTACAACATTATACCCAGCCGTTTTATTATGTTTAAAATTAAACTTCTTTTATCATTTTGGTAGCATGACTCAGTTCTCTTTTAAGATTTCCCCACATACAAGGTTTCCTCTTATTAACACATGTATCAACTATCTTATACCAGCTTCTCCTTCCTTGTCTGTCACCCTCAGGAAAGAACACTAAGGGCTTCTGCTTCAATTGTTACCATTTCCATTGGGTTGCTAAGCACATTTTACATGTAGGCTGTCAATTTTTCCTTTGCTTGCTTTTTCCCTCCTCTCTTTGCCCCCTCTTTTTCTCCAAGTCCATTTGTAATATATTTGAGGAGTTGCCCTTCAGCTTCATTAATGCATTGATTTTTTTTTTTTTGGGTAATTTATCTAATTCCCAGTCAAATGAGGACATGATACTTGTAAATCATTTAGTTCCTCATTAATCTCTTCCAGTGCTGGTTCCATTTTTCAGCTGTCTTCCAATTTACTATCTCTAGCGAAAAATATCCACTGTTCCCATCACTTGTCACAAGTAATGTCACGGTTGCTGTGGATCCATTGGCCTGTATAATCAACATGATTTTTTTTATTAGAAATCAAAATATTTACTGCTGCTGTAGAAAGCCAAATCTTTAATCCCATGCAAGGAAGTTCACTAAATGAAATGTAATAAACAGATCTAAAGCTTGCTCTGTTACTTTGTGCCAAGTCCTATTCATTAGTTTTTCTCTAACAATAGCTGTAGAATATTAAGATGCAGCTGAGAACAGCAGAAACCCCAAGAACTGCACCCTTATGCCTTGATACCTCACTGGCAGAAACCCTGTTGAGATGAGAAGAATAAGGACTTCAGCATTCACTTGAGAGTAGCAAATATCAGCTTAGTCAGAACCCACAGATAAAGAATTCTCTGCTCCTACCCAACTATAAACATTGGTATCACATCAGGCTTACAAGCTGCTTGCAGGTAGATTGGCAGGACAGGCAGGGGACATACAGCAAACTGGCAAGAAAATAATTTTCCTCTGAAACGGAATAGTGCTTTTAAGGGCAGTAGGTGATACTCCCCTTTCCTGGTCAGCACCAAACGCTGCCCTAGCAGAATAAGAAAGAGAATTAGACTGAATTCCCTACTGAAGGGAAAGGAAGGGCTGTCATTGCCCATAACTGTTACATCAGTTTTAGTGCTGAGGGAGAGTAGGCCTCACCTTTAATGCTTCCTGGCCAAATCTATCCTTCAGCTGTATGAGACTTGACTTGTGTCCCCTAACACTGCTCTGGACTCCGTGACAGCTTTGCAAAGCGGCTTTCCCTGCATTTCAGATATTTGCAGTGTACTTTGGTGTGAGCATATATATACTTTGTGATCTTTAAGATATTAGTCTTAACCACTGTTATCTTATTTTGAAAAGAGGCAGATTTTACCAATAGACTCTTGATGTCACTCATCCTGACTTTTTCTATAGCCTTTGTGCAACAGTCTCTGAAAACAACTTCAATGCTATGGTTATTTTAGTTGCCATCCAGTGACTCATCTTCCTCTGGCTGTAATAGGATTTAAGGACCATTTAATGTTCTCTACTGGGTATGGGGTAATTGCTAGGACAATAGAATGATAAGCATCTTCAACTTAATAGAGATGTTAGACTGATGGGAAGAATTGAAATATGTGGGCATTTTGTATTTGAGACATCAAATAAAAAGCACTGCGTTTTCAAGAACAGAAGTCCTGCATAGGGAAAATATGACCAAAAAAAATCAGAGGAGGTGGAAGAAATTGGTGTAGCTTTGTTTGTAAAGCATGTACTGGTTAAATTGCTGCCCCTTGCTGATCTGTCTAATCCTCTTAATGAGGCTAGGTAAGCAAAAAGGAGGCAGTAATGATGCTGATGACTCAGAGATTTCTCCGTGTGGAAGAAAACAAGCAGAAGACAATTGTCTAAACAGAGCAGCGCAGTGACTCTCCAGGTGTCCTTTGCACCTGTAAAATGGTTGCTGGATGGCAAACTAACTGAGCTCAGAGGCTTCCAGTGTCCCTGGGTGCAAGTGCTAGAATACAAATTTGTACATTGTGAGAGTGTGAGATTTGCTGTGTTTCAGCTACCCTTCAGCTTGCAGGATGCGTGTTTTCTTAAGCCTAGATTTGTGTTGATCCTTTATGTTTGAAGAATGACACAGCAGTAAATCAGCTCAGAGGCAATAACCAGCATGCAGAGACACTGGGTCACTTTGTTCTGCTCTGATGTGTGGAATGTAACCCATATTTCTCACTGAAACTACCCTTATCTGAGGATAAGGGATGGTACTTGTTTGACATTCCCTAATTAGTTTTGTTTTGTTGTTGGTTTTTTGTTGTTGTTGTTGTTGTTTTTAGTTGGTTTTTTTTGTTTTTTTTTTTCTTTTTTTTTTTTTCTTATATATAATGAAAGATACTTTGTGTTTAATGATTCCCCCATGTGAAGTTCTAGGACGTCATCCCTTCACCAATGTTGACTGCTTATTGTAACTTTTCATTGCAACATTTGTAATCACTCCTGTTGACCTGGGGCTGCAAACTCCATGGAAAGAATCCTGACCACTAGGTGACAGAGTTAAATTAGTTTCCTTCACTCAACAAGCTTTTAATTTTTCATGCGAATTGAAGCTAACTCAGCCAGAGAGATTGTAAGGACTTCTGCCCCATAAAACAGGCAAGCACTTGTGGTAAGAGAAGTTTTTTGAGGGGCCAGTTGAATCCCATCAGGCAGAGGATGGCTGTAAATATATGTTCTCACTTGCTGAATTTACCACTAGATTGTGGTACAGAAAGGGGAGCAGGGTTTCTCTGCTAGCTGTGCCTCCAAAAGGAGCAATAATACTCCTCCTTTAGACATGCTGATAGTGCACCAGCTGGATCACCCCTCAGATGGAACAACAACTGGTGGAATCCAGCAGGGCTTGGCACTCGACTGCCAAGTGATGTTAAGTATCTGTGCGCATGGCCAGAAGTTTTCCAGCGACTCAGGGAACACTCACATTTACGCTTGAGTCCCCTGAGGGAATTTATATGCTAAGAGGGGAAGGAGACAGGCAGCAGTTTTACATATCCAGACTTCAGGGTAGGGAGGTAAATACAGAGAGAAGTGAAATGTATATGCCCCAGCCCTTCTGTGCATCTGGTACTTAGTATCTATTTCACTTGAACAACATGGCCTTCTGCCATTGCAGTCTCATGCCAAGAAAACCACAGTAATATATGTTTGGTGCCAGCTCTACAAGTTACACAAAGAAAACTAGTTAGAAGAAAGTTTAGAAGATCTAAATGATTTCTGCAGGGGATTATTTTTTTCACCTGCAAGGCTTAATTAGTAGGATTCCAGATTGTAACAGTGCGGTGCTTGAAAACATGTTGGATTGGATTGAGACAGGTGGTTTTTTTTTTTAATGGGATGCAAGTTTAGATGTTACAGTGAAGTTGTTGAAATATCCAGCAGCACTTCCTCAGACAGCTCCAGCTCATGCACAGTGCTTTGGATATTGGAACCCATTTTGTTGCAGGCCAGAAAGTTTCACATTTGACTTCTTTCTCTTCACACCGTTCTTACATCAGATTTATTTTTGAATTTGTCACTTTAGAAATCTACATGACCTTTACCGTAATGTGGAATAGTTGTAGCAGGGTCAGTACAATGCATACTCAAACATACAAGGTGGGTGAGAATGTCAGAGGCAGAGCTGAACATCCCCCGTGCTTTGCCTGGGGAGCTGTTATCCTGCTATGCCCAAGAAAACAGAACAGGCTACAGAGCACTTCACAGTGCAGAAAGGCTAACTGAGCACTGCCTAGTAGTTTTCACTTTCCATCCTTACACTATAAAGCAAAAATGCTGGTATACATATTTCTAGCAACTGTGAGTTTTTGCACATTGGTAAATACCATAATTCTCTTCTGCTTGTCAAGATGTGCTGCTTTTGAGTGTGGGGCTTCAAAGGAGGCCATTTAGAAATATGATTTTCCAATCTGGATTGGCACTTATGTGCCCCCCTAAAAGCAAGTCACTGAGACTGCAATTTTGAAATCCTGCTAAAAAAAAGCATTATCTCTCTCTTGACATGTCTGTGCACTAACTGCTAGAAAACAGTTAAATCAAGGGAATATTTAGAGCACCAGTGGGAGAATAAAGTTGGTCCCTTAACTGTGACAGAGCCCATTTCAGTCCTGTCAGCTGTCTCTGTTCTTAGCTGAACATCAGAAAGCAAGTGGTGGCTTCGTGCTGCTCTCTACTGCGAGCTGAAGCTTCAGTCGATGTTAGTGTGAGTCTCTTATTAGACCCTTCTGTCTGTACTGGCTGCAGCTTCCTGCTTTTGATCCCTGATCTCTTGAATCTGACATCCACTTGTCCTCTTGATTGTGTAATGCTTCATGGAAGTTTTTCCAGTCCATCTGTGTGTAGGAGATTTTAAGTATATGCTAATTTAATTGTAAATTATTGACAAGATGAATACGGAAAGATCTGTTTGTATGCTTTTGATACTGGAGAAATCTGATCAGATATTTTCCATCAAGGAAGCCTCTTGTCCTGGTTTCTCCTCTTTGTATGCTTCATTGAGACTATCTCCTGCTTGGCAAGTGGTCTGAGAAACTGAGAACCAGCCCCCACAATATCCATAGCTGCACAAACATGAGGGGTACAGTCAAGTTTAGGCAGCTCAGGCAGACTCATTATGCTGGTGTTTGCACCTTTAGCTCTTCAGTGACAATCATAAATTCCTTTCCTGCAGTTTAGGATAGGGAGGCTCAGTGAATGTGTCGTGAGACATGCTGAAAAGAGCCCAAAGAACAGTTTTTAAGCCAGTTGGATATGATTAATTAAACCACAAGTGAATTTCCTTAGCTAAACCTAGCAGCAATCCTTCTTTGACCTTTCAGTTATTGTGGGTTGTGATTAGGATTATTTTTAGGATGTTATTAGGATGATTGTCGCTGTGATTAAGGGCCCCAAGCTTTTTTCCTCCTAAAAGGATAACATGTTCTTTTTATTTTACATTAAGGAAATCACAGACCTGTCACATCTTGCAATTGCTCAAAGGCTCCTGCCTGCTCCTGCCATGGCACTGCATCTCATTTTTCTCACCTGACTGTCCTTTGCCTTAGCCATCCACTAGAAACAGCCTGTCCTTTCTCCTGCTTTGTGGAGGCTGACGATGGAGGATGTGCATGACCAGTGTGACCTGTAGTGAGCCTGTTGTGGCACCTGATGTGTGGGTTGGTAGAGAGGCAAGGCCACAGCACTACGTGGAGCACAGCTACACCCTCTCATGAGAGCCAGTATTCAGGAGCCTTTTGCCAGGGTCTTTCCTTAATCTCCTTTGTACAGATCCCTGCTAATTATCTCTGTTGTAGAGAATATAGTTTATATTTTCATCCTGCAAACAGATCTTGTACAGTCTTCTCTGACATATGAGAATTCAAAAAATACTTGTTTTTATCAGGTCCAGAGACTGTAGTGCTGAGGTCCTGAGTTCCTCCAGTTAGCTGCCGGAAATTAAATCCAGGCTCTTTGATTCATGATCGTGTCTCTTTCCTATTATACCTGAGCACTGATACCCTAAACACCGAATTCTGGAAATTTGATTCGGAACTTCACGATCTTGGCCTCTCCATCTGTGTGCACATACCCAATGTCCTTATATGCTCTGAACTGGTATCTCTGTTTAGGGATTGCTGTCTAATATTTCTGGGACTTGGAATTTGCTCTTTTAGATTCTTGGCAGAGAGACCCGAAGCTGTCCTTCTGCTTTATTATTTTGGCCTTTAGCCTTTGTAGGGGTATGTTCTTCTTTCCTGAGACTTGCCTTTAGCTCAGCAACCTGTGAGAACTCTGTGATTTTTCTCATCTTTTGTCCTCTACTTTTGCAGGGACTCTGACCTAGTTGTGATCTGCACAGGTCCCTGATATTGCAGAGAATGAGAAATTTAGGTGATTCCTGAGAAATTTTGGTCTTGATGTTCTTTTTTCCATTTCCTTTCTCAAGTACTCAGCATCTTCCTTATTCTCTTGGCCTTAATTTAATATCTTGTGCAACTTTACACTTTGCCAACTTCAACAGCCTTTTATCTACTTGATGATGTGGAAACAATTCAAAATGTCTTGCAGGCCCTTGATTAAATTGTAACATTAGAAAAATATCCATATGGAGAACATTTCCTGAAGATGAATCAAAACAAGATAGTGAGATACTGTCTTAGTATTGTTTTTAAAACCACTATATATTCACATCCATTGCACTTGGGCATAGACTGCTGAAGCTGAAATTGTCCTTGTTGGAGTAAACATTGTGGAAAAAATTTACATGAGATCATTAATGATTCCAAAATACAACAGCTATTTTTATTTCTCTTCCTCCTAAAAAAATAAATTGGTGACTAAACTTTGATGATCTGAGCTCTTCCAGTGAAAGTTTTACAGATTATGTGAACAGTGTCATACGATTTCTATTGTTGGAAAAATGTTCTAGTTTTATCACACCTAAATATATACCTATTCTATTTCAGAGATTTTTTTTTTAAAAATAGCCCTTCTTGTCCACATGTCAATGATTAAAATTGCTTCAGTCTCACTGAGGAGACTCAGTGAGCTCAGAGTGAGATCAGAGCCCTTTTTCTGGTAGATAAGCACACCTGTAAGAGTGTATGCAAAGCCTAAGATGCATCTGAGGTCAGCTTCCCTCTCTGACTGTCACTGGATTCAACACCAACAAATGCAGAGGGCTTTCCAGGTGGCACTTAGTTCAGCAATTTGGCCTTAAGATGGGCCTCTGCTGCACAGTACTGTGAATATTGTGTTGGGGCAGTGTCTCTAAAGCTAGGCAAAGCTGGGGCCAGGTAGTGTAGCTTAGTTCATTTTCACATGGCTAAAAACCACTACACTGTGGTTGGAAAGGACCTCAAAGATCAGCTTGTTCCAACTCCTTGCCATCGGCAGGGACACTGCCCACTAGACCAGTTTGCTCAATGTCCCATCCAACCTGGCCTTGAACATTTCCAAGCATGGGGCATCCCCAGCTTCTCTGGGCAGTGTGTCCAGCACCAGGCCAGCTTCAACAGTAAAGAATTTCTTTTGTCTATGTATTACAGTATTTAGTTATTATGATTGAACTTCTTGAGTGTTTTATGTTCCACTGCAACACACTGTAATAACGATCACTGTGATGGTAGTGCCATAATGAGGCCAATTAGCAACTACGCTGACCAACAAGGAAAAGAACCTTTGCTATCAAACAATTTCCAGCAATAGTAAGGAAACTTTGTGAAAGTGTGAATTCTTAGTCCATTTACAAAGTCCATTGTGTTTGAAATGGTTACATATTCTGTGACTATGCATGTGTAAGTGGAGTAAGATTGGAAAACATTTGTTCCTTCAAGGGAGAAAAAGCTATGGTCCTTCTGCCTTAGAAGTGTTGCCCCACTTTGAATTCCAAGTAGCTTCTTTTTGGGCCAAGATAGTTTATTCCCATGGAAACTCTGCATTTGCACATTGCTGGTCTGAGCCAACTCCTTTCAGGCTTTTGTCTCGAAGTACTCTGTCCTGTACAATCCTGATCATGTGGTCATAATCCTATGCTTTAGTACATGTTTTCCCTTTCATCCCTAAAAATACACGGGTTTCATCACTTATAAGGTGACCCAACAAACACATCTCCTGTCACCTCATTTATTTGTTTAATGGTCAGCGCAGCCCAGCAACAAATGACAGACCTTTCACTCTTTGACTTTCAGTTGTGAGGGAAGAAGCAGAAATTCAACATGTGGCATGTCAGGGGTGGACAGAGAAGCATAGGTCTGATTAGAATTCTGTAGGTGATTCTAGCTCATTATTTTAAATCTTGACAGGACAGTACTGTCCTGTCATAGGTCTCTGATCTGCAAGTCATAAGTGTCAAAATGTATCCATGTTTTCTTCCTCTGTGTTGTGACTGTTAATTTATTTTTCTGCTTTTAGAAAAATAATGATCATCCATTCAGTTTGGTTAAAATATAAAGTCATCTAGGAATCCCAGGTCATATTTTTTTTTCTGGAAAACTCCAGTTGAAAGGCTTTCTGATAAAGAATGAAATTGATAATATAGTTGAAATACAGAGTTTTTTTGTTTGCTTTACTTAAATTTTTTAAAAAATATTTTATCATTTGGAGGTTAAGTTTTATTTCTCCAGGATGAGATATGAGAAAAGAGCTTTTTATGGCATTGTATAGTATGCGATTGTCTCTGGCCCCTGCAACTTGATCTTGGCAGAGGGATTTATCCGAGTACTGTACAGAGGCACTTGAGGTCATGGGGGATGTTTGTGTATTAAGTCATGAAACTCAATATCTTTGGGGTATGACTGGTCTGTTCTCACACATGCAGATGATGCAGAGATGCTCACTCAGTGTTCTGCAGAGCCCTTCACCAAGTCAGTACGCCAAAGAGCTCCTGGCTGTGACTGGTGGACAACGGGTTCACTGGAGTGAGGCTTGGACTAAAAAGGTTGGTAGTCAGTAGTCTGCAATGTGTCACACTGAAGGCTTTTGTAACACAATTATTCCCAGCTGAGCTGCTCGCAGGAATGGCTGGTGTTGTCAGATGCATGGGGATAGTCCTGCACAGAGGTTTGGCAGGAGTTGTTTAGTAATAAGTAGCAATAATTCCTTCTGACAATAGGGAGGCTCCTGACAGGCTTGTTCAGAGACTGATGGATTGGTTTATTCAGCCTGTCCCCAGGAGAGGACAGGAATTGTCCCACTGGGAAACCACACAGCACAGTCCTGGTGGTGAGCCTGAGCTGGATGCACCTTTTGTCACAGATACCTTTACTCAGACCATGAGTCTGAGTAGCAGCCTTTTGTCACAGATACCTTTACTCAGACCATGGCCAAGCAAGGAAATGTGACAGGGGATAACAGTTTATCACCCATTTGGTGAAGCTGATAGAACTGTGTGTTTGCTGTTAAGGCTAAGTGGGCTACTAAGAAAACAGCTGCAGAGCTTTAAGATCATATAGTTCCCTTGCTGATTGCTACTCTGCCAGCAGTTACTACTGCAGTGGGAAACGTGGCAAAAAGAAACATGTATCCATGCCTCTGCCATTTCCATCCACAGCCGATCATAGTGGAAACAAGCGTCCTTTGGTATTGCCAACTATCAGGTGCGTTGGGACAT
Organism: Motacilla alba alba; assembly: GCF_015832195.1. Taxonomy (NCBI): domain Eukaryota; kingdom Metazoa; phylum Chordata; class Aves; order Passeriformes; family Motacillidae; genus Motacilla; species Motacilla alba. The sequence goes on along the minus strand of NC_052017.1, from coordinate 40,787,257 downwards.
CACGGGATTTTGTTTTAAACTTTTTGAGCAGGGTTGAAACTAACACACCTCATGCTGAAATTAATTTTAAATTAGTTGGAAATCATGTAAAATAATGCTCTTTCATTGTCAAATTAAATCCTCAGATTCATATATAAATACTCAGAAATGTGAGCAGTTGTGGAGATTTTTTTTTCTTTATCATAGAGTTATGAATTTGTTGCAGACTGAAATAATGGACTTTGGTACTTGGCCATCATAGATGCATGCTACTTGAATCTTTATTGCAGCAGATCAAATTCTTCTATGCAAATAGCAAAAATGAAATCCAAGAAAACTGCCTTCATTAAGGTATAAATGAAACCATTTGCCATACTTACAAGGACATTCCCAACCTGCTTTTGGCATAAAATGTGTCTTTTACAGCTTATCCTGGCACAGACATCTTCTGCTCCTAATTATGAATGCCTTGGGGTGACACCAAATAAGCAATAATTCCAGCTGCTCCTGACAAAAGAAGACACTGCTGCACTGCATTATTTCTCTGATGAATGTATCTTCCCAATAAGCTGAAGCAGGCTTTGCATCAGCAACATCTGCAACAACAGGGAGTTAGAAAGTGGGTCAGGTATATTGATGGTTTGGAGAAGGAGAATGGATGAAGGAGGGTGTGTATGAATGTGGATCCACTTTTGCCTTTGTATCTTCCTACAAATGCCTTGCTAATTGATTCAGGTCCTCTGGTGGCAGCCACTGGGGAAGCTTTCAGTATAAAGTGCTTTACTTGGAGCTTCAGTAACCACGGCTGAAAAATCTGACTCTGTTAGAGTTAGTAGTAATTCATTGTCTTGACTCATATGGGGACAGCATTTGTCCTTGTAATTCCTGAACAGATTGAGGGCAGGATCTAGGTAGCACATTGATTATACTGCTTGCCCTCAGCACTGGCTCTGGAATTGTGCATGTGGCAATGACAGCTGGAGGTGAAAAAATGTCTAAAGTAAGATAACAAATTTCAGGAGGGAAGGGATTAAAATCTGCAGCCAAAGGGTTACAATCACCCAATGAAAAAGGTAGACAGAGACCATGTTTTGTTTTGAGCCTGATGTTAACATAGCAGGCAGCTGGACAGGAGGACATTTTGTGGAAATATCTGCAGTGCGAAGTTTGATTCCCTGGGGTAAGAAAGGACATGGTGGGAGCAGCAGCAGCTGCAGTCAGACTGAGAAATCTCTGCTTTTGCTGTTTATTTTAACAGCAGTATTGAGTTTATGTTGTGTTGATGGCTCTGGAGACTGTCTAGCTTTCTTTTTGCTGGCTGGGCAGGGTGGGTTTGGTCCCTCTGAGCTGCACAGTAAGTTTCCTAATGCATAATCTGTAAAGACCACCTTGAAGGAAAAAGAATCTTGAAGGAATCACCTCAGCCATCAAATATACTCCTTTGCAGTAGCAGGCAGCCCTGTGATAAATGTTTAATACAAGTAAGTCAACAGAAATGCTACTCTGTGTATCTCCCAGAAGCCACAGACCTTCCCCCAAACTTGTAATAACAAAAGGCCATAATATAAAAGGCAGAAACACAAAAGTACACCACAAGACAGGAAAAAAGCAGAAGATATTAGGGCAATACTGGTGTGTTCAGACTCTAAAGTACCAGGAGAATTTGTCCTTTAAAGAAGTCTAGAAGGTCCTACAAAGTAAACAATCCATCATGTTATTGATAGAGACCAAAACCTTCCAAGCCTTTCTTTCCAATCTAATTTGAAAGGATTTTTTGGCTTCATTCCTGGGGACCAGCTTAACCCTCGGTGCCTGAGCAAGATGCATCTTGATTTGGACAATTGTTCATCCTCCATGTCCATTCTGGTTTTTACTGGCCTCTATCTTCTGAGGCAGCTAATTAGATTCTGTGTTAGTATTGATGAGCCCAGATACAGTGATAGTGAGACACACAAGAAACTGGACACAGACTTTCAGATGCATCTTATGTTGACCGTTAACCCACTCTTAGAGAAGTTGTGTCAAATCTTGTAAAAACAATATTCTGAAAATAAGCTAACCTTTTTTTCTTTTTTTTTAATGTTTGCTTGTTTTTCTGTTAGATCTTTCTGCAGGGTGAGGGAGAAGGAGCTCATTAGAGACTAGCACAGGAGTATTGTAGGCTTGTTTCCCTATGTTGTCACTCTATGCGTCTGTCATATTTTTCTCTGTTGTTGTAGCATGGATCAGATGGAAAATCTGTCTTTTCCTATACATTTTTTATAAATTGAACTCCTTCAGGTGGGGCTGCTGTCAAACTAGGTTAACTTTTAGAGTCTCTCTCATACACAATGTCTGTTAAAATTACCCTTTGGGGTTTCAGGGCCACTAAGGGCCATATGCTTCTAGCCTTTAAACAAAAGAGAAGAAAGCAGAAGGGTTGACATTGTAAACAAGAAATCAAGTGAAAGCTTCAGCACATTCTTTACATCAAGAGTTTGTGTATTGCACTCTGGAGCAGGGCTCAGAGAAGAGGAGACTGTGAAAGAGGTATTAGTAGTTATGCTGTCCTTAGACAGAAAATGGCACTGCAGCACACAAATCACCAGGTAGCTCCCAAACAGACAAACTCAACTCTGAGTTGCAAACCTATGAAAAGTCTCATGCATAGTTCCCAACAGGTGGGAAAGATTTGGTTTAAAATGCCTCAATATACCAAAAGTTCCCTATTCCTTTTAGTGCTGACTAGAATCTGGAAACTCCCTGGATGGAGTTCTGTGATTTATCATTTTGCTGCAACATTTTATTAAATAAATTTTTTTCTTGGACTGGTAAGGGAAAAAAACTAATTAACTCTCTCCATTTTTGATAGCTTGCTTAATTATGAAACAAATTAGTGTCTAATTTTTATTGTTGTGAGAATTAGAATACTGAAAAAAGCCTTAGCATAACAAAATTATAAACATGGGTTTTTCCTAATGATTCTGGACTGGGTCAGATGTTTAGGTATTTCTTCCAACAAACTTATATATGCTTTGGAAAGGAAAAGAGAGTAATCTTTGGGAAAAGTTTTTCATTAAACCAGTTCTTAAAATTAGCCTCTGAGAAAATGAGAACAATAAAGTGTGCAAGATACTCAGGGCTGGGATTGTCAAGCAAAAAGTCCTGTTTGCTGTCAACTTAACAGAGTTTTCTTGAAAACTCTAATGGCACAGTTACTACATCCATTCTAGTACTAAGAATACTCAGGAATTTGTTTGACATCTGTAAAGAAACCAAGGCATCCAGAACGGAACAAAAGCTCTTATTGTCACTCTGCCCTGGTAAATGAACTGAATTACAAGAGGCTAGGATTAAAGAGTATATTCATGCATTTACAGAGAAGGGTCAAAAATAGTAGCAGTGCTGTCTTATGATGGCCAAACACTGTAATGAAAAGCAAATGGCCTTAAAGAATCATCTTGTAAAAGTGGGAGTAATCTGAGGTATCTAATTTTGCTACAGTAAGTCAATTTGTATTAGGGAGCTATGCTATTTATTGAGAAGTTTTAAACTATAGGGATTGACCTTTGAAGTGAAATCAAATATCTACATGATTAAGAAGAATTATCTGTGTCAATATTTGTAGCTCTATTTTAAAGACATTATTTTAAACTGTGCTGGTCTAATCTAATGATTTAACACTTTTAATACCAGTGGTAAAATAATCTTTTTCAGTGGTTGTGCTAGTTTTTTCTGTGTCTGAACTGCTACACTGATACCAGAAGTATCAGTGAAGTTTATATACCAGTTTATCAGTGAAGTTTGTCTATACTACACAAACCTTTCAAAATGGGCTGCTTATGTGGAGGATGTAACACAGAGCATGCAAAATCACATATTTTGGTTTTAAGTTGCTCTTGGCATTAAATGTTTGAGAATGGTTATGATGCAGAAGGGAATGCAATGGGTTTAATGTGCTATAGTTGGTTGTGAAGTATAGAATTTAATGATGTCTTTCTCTCTAAATGTGTGATATATTTCTCTGTACTGCTTTATGTAACTAGGTACTGGAAGAATATGTTAAAAATATGCATTCTCTCTTTATTTAATTCTTAATAGTGTGTTCATATATCTTGGTTTATATATTTGTCAGATATTCCCAATAGTTCAGTTTATTTTTAAAATATTACCAGGGTCTTTTCTAAATCAAGGTGGAAGTTCATTTTATTTTCTTTCCATTTCACTGCTGGCAAGCCTTGTATTTTGTGACTAATTTGTCTCCATTCCTTCTGATGTGCTTGTAGAGTAAGTCTTTGTATTCTTCCATTTTGTCAAGCACAGAAACTGTGCAGTGTTGTCATCTCTACTATTTTTAGTACAGCTGGTTGAGTGAGCAGTCACTGTTGGCATTTCTTTACCTGCGCAATCCAGAGAGATCCCAAGAGAAAAGATGTCTTGGCAAAGAATGCAACTAAAGTTTGAATGGATGATGTCTCAGGAAGGAATCACTTCTAAATGATTAAATTTTAAAAAATAGTATTGGGAATAATGATTCCTTTTTCCTCTCTGAGCAGCCCAATACCAGCACATCCCATGAAAGAGCCTATATAACTGAAAGATCCAGGATTTTCAAACACATCCCTCAAGCTGCAGTTGTTGGTGTTCAGCTAAGTTTTTTCTATTTTTCTCCCTAAAATTTCTCAAAAGCACTGTATGAATTTCTGTTTTCAGGAGACCAATTCACAAAATCCTAATATCTAATAGTGCTCCAAAAGCATTTGATGGTGACAGAAATGGCAGCACACAGGCTCCAGTTCAACCCTTCAGCGCTGTCTTTGCCAAACTGAAAATGTAGCTGAAAACAGTGAAAACAACCTTTTATTCAAAATTTTTCTATTTTCTCATGTTTACACTGCCATTTCTACCTAGAAGCTCCAGATTCTTTTTTATTTATATAATGGTCATATTACAAAAGGTCTCCAAAGGTATCCATGTCAGAAAGATACAGTCCAGGAATAAAGTTGTGCTATACTTATTAAGTGCCACATCTTGTATTAGCACCTTCCTCAGGCAAACCTGTCCCAGGTTTGCTTCAGCTCCATCAGCAGAATCCTCTGACACTTTCCATGGTGTTTTCTTTGGAAGAAATGGTCTTCTGAGTCCTTGAGAAGCAGAAAGAGGGATTATAGTGTTTCGGCAACAAGAATTTGGCTTTTCTCCTAGTCAGGAGCTGGGATTTCAATTTCTTTTTTGCCCGGTCATAATGTAAATTCACTGGCTCATTCCCATGCTCAAAGTGTGAAATGTGCTCCGTGTGCAGGGATGGAGGAGATGGGATTTCGGATCCTTAACCGCTCAGGAGTATAGTAGTTAACTTTCAGCAGCAAACTGGGGTTGCTTTGACTCTCCTGTCCCCTATATTGGCTGCACGAAAGGCTGTTTTCTTTAATCTAACAAAGGGAACTTTTAAAGTTATGTAAGAGCTCAGAATGCTAAGAGGAGTGAGCTGCTTAGTATAATTCTTAGCCTGAGAGGTGCTTTTATTTCTTGTTTATCTCCTTTGATCTCAGAAAAGATGCTTTGTCACCAGCTAACCTTTTCCTTTGCTAGTAAAAAGCTGCTGTAGAAATAACAAGCAAAAAAAAAATTTGCAAATATTACTGACATGCACTGTACAGTGTCCAGCTTCCAGTTATCTCTTTCCTGGTCTTAAGTTTGATTTTGCAAGGTCAGCTTGTTGTATATGCTACCTATTTGCACTGGGGATACAGCTCAGTGTTGTGAAAGCTGTGTGAAAACCAGATGCAACAGGACAGACTCGAATCGCAGTTGAAATGTGCCCACTGGAAATAGGTGGTCACTTCTCTTTCTGCATGGGGGATTTAGATATCAGAACCACTTTTAGTTGTCACAATCACAGTGTTTGGTGTAGCTGTGCTTTTTAACAAAGTGTATACTTAGACAAAAAGGAGTCATTGAAATACTTCTGCCTGTGCTAGCATGAGGGAGCAGGCATAGGCCAAAAGTGCATTCTGGTTTTACATAGCTAATACTATGCTGAAGTTATTCCCCGTTGCTGCTCCATTTCTCCTGGAAGACTGAAAAGCAGTAAGCCACTTAACTGAAACTGTCTCTCTAATCTACATGCAGTATTTACATTATCTAAAACATGCCACCATTAAAAAAACCTCTTTGTTCTGGATGTGGGATGGTGACAGCTGTTTGCTTCTTGTCTGTTCCTAGTCTTTGTATCCCAGCCAGGGCATCAACTGTTATAATCCCTGCATGCAGCAATTTCATTTTACCTCAGACTTCTTTATCCATAACAGGTGTTCACATGAAGAGAAGAAATTGTGCTCATTGCAGTGAAATTGTCAAAGGTCAAATCAGGTTTGAAGATGGCTCAAAGAAGCTCATTTTTTGTCCTCAAATGCAGTTTCATGCTGCTTGGTGTACATTGTTTGTACACAGAATTCTACATTTTCCATGGAAGTGAGAGTTGGGAGTAATTTCATTTGCAGAACCCACAGGCTAGTTTTTTGCTAAATAACATTGCTCAGTGTGGTTCTGAAATCGCCTGCTGCTTTGCATCCTTTTTAAATGTTATGTGGTCTGTGACTCTTGTTTTGCAACAGTAGAGAATTCATGTAAAATCTGTCTTGAATGGATATAAACTTCATTCTTTCCTGGAGACTACAGAGATGGGAAGCTGAAGCATTAACCCTCCTTAGCATGGTTACATGCTCTGGAAGACAATGGAGAAGTCTTTCACTTACAGCTTAGTGTCTCCGTCTGCTTCCAAATGGTTCCACCCCATGAGCTGCGCTGGATGGAGTGTTAGACCTGTTTGAGCGCATTTCTTGGACTCGTGTAACTTTCTGGGGGCTGCGTGTTACAAAGGACATACATTTTGATTCTAGAAACAATACTCATGCCTTTTATTTTATGGCTTGCTAATGTGGAAATTACAGCCTTTGCTGCAAAGGTATTTCAGGGTGGCATGGACTTAGGCTTCTTAAAATTTCCCAGTTTCATTTTTTTTGGGAAAACCACAAAGGATTAATTTTTTTAGGTGTGGAATAAACATATAAGTTACTTTATGTGAAAAAAAATAGGTATATAGGGTTTTCTTAAGATTCTTGACACTTCAAAACATCAAACTGGAGAGTTGCCCATTCTCTCCTTCATCATCTCTACTTCTGTGCCCTTCAGAGTTTATTGTCTCAGGAATATCTAGTGAGGCCTGATTCAACAGCATCTATTAAAAAAAAATTAGGAAAAGAGACATTGTGAGAGAATCTAATTAGGATGTAGCTGACTGAGGAGAGAAACCCTGTCTATTTACTAATTTCATCTTCAACTGTTGTAAAATTCATATATGGCTTTTGGAAGTCTCCTAACTTCAAAGATAACCTAAGGACTGATCTTAGATCTGTTCAGCCAGCCCATACAATCCTTTGCTACCTTCCTGTGCAAGGCAGCACTCCAGCTGCAGCAGCATGTGGCTCCAAGTGGGCCATGGGCCAAATACCCAGCCTTGAGAAAGAGTCTGCAGCTTGCCCTGAGCATTGTGCTACTTTTAGTACTTCTTCAGAAATACCTAACCCTGCTAGTTTAGAGATAGCTCATACATGCCCACACTAGCTGCAGTGACCACAGTAGAGTGATATCTACTGTTTCTCTAATTTTTTCTATCCCTCTCTGTGATCCCCATGGCTTAAAACAGGTTAGGATTCTTGCATTAAAAACAGAAAGACAAAAGCTATGGGCATGTCTGTGTATTTTTGTTTAATAAAATAAATCTAATACAGACACATAATGAGGGTGAAACTACCTTGCTTTTTTTAGCTATTTTCCCCTACACTCCCCTGTCTAGTGAAACACAGTGAAATAGGCAAAAGTGGGTTATATATCTATGAGAAGCTTTTGGTAATATTGTAAATCATAGGAATGAAGCTTGTCTAGACATTTTCTTTGTCATCAATGAGATCTTCAGATAAAACTAGGGTCTTATTTCTATATCCTCACTTATTTTTTTTGCAATTTCCAACTGTGATTTCCTTACTGTGCCTGTTCCCTCTTTGTCTGATTCAAATGGCAAACAGAAGCCATGCTCTAATCAGTTGCTCATCCTATTTTTAATTTGCAGGAGCGATTTAATCCTTCTGAATTACAGAAGGGGCAAGCAGCTCCATAAACCTGAGTAATGAGATTTGTTAAGCATTATTTCACCATGAAGATGTGAAACTGTATGCTGATTCCCAAATCTTGAGAGGTACCTCCTCCTAAGAGATTTTAAATTCTTTTACCTCCCACCAGAATCAACATTAGAGAAGGGATATGGTTTGCCAAGATTGATTAAAGGACAATGTACAAGACATACCAGTTATTCAAAAATAGTATTTCAATTTTGAGATCAAGCACTGTAGGCAGTCTACTGTTTAATAATATATGTTGCATGGCTGCTTTTATTAAACAGGGGAATAATAACAGATTTGTAATTCTCATTATTGACTTGAATGAACAACAGACAGCCTTGAAAGGTTATAAACGGACCAATTCGGATTACCTTTCTCTTTTTTTTCACAAAAATACAGATGTGATTTAACAGATTTAAATGCACAACATGGTTATCTGAGATGGATCTGTGAAACCACTTGCCAAGAGGTGGAGTAAGTTTCCATTTGAGCAGCAAGTTGGGATAAAGCGAGCAGCATGAGGTTGCCACAGGCTCCAGCTGGATGTCCAGCCCAGGCCTGCAGTGGAATGCTGAGAAGTCCTTCCAGTGCTTCTGATTCTTTTAGGCTGCTGTTTCCTGGTCATTCTGCCCCTGGCTCCACCAGCAGGGACAGCACTGAGTCCTGGCATTTGTCATGTCCTTGCCCTGCCTCGTAATGATCCAGGAGGTTTTGCTGTTTGTGAACTGCTCCCTGTGTTTCCTCCATCCAGTCTTCATTATATATGTGACCCCTGGGCAGCTGCAGATGTTCTGTCCAAAAGAAGATGTGGCCTATTTTTGTGTCAAGGGAATGACATTTGTTAATCTCCAATTTGCAAAATATCATCTCCAGAAACAGTCCTGTACTGCAGCTTAAATTCAGTACTCTCAAATTCCTGCTGGCTTTGTTGTCTTTGCTGATGCCTTGAGGGTCCTTACCTTGGCAGCTGATGTCTTGTTTCTTTGATGTTCTGAACTATGTGTTTTGCCAGCCATCTAATGCCATATTGTTCCTTTGAAGGCATCAGATGCTGCAACTCGAGAACCTACTACTTCTTCACTTTACTGTGTAGAATGATCAGTCTTCACCTTTGGTTGGCCTCCACTAGCACAGCAACATTATTCCTCTAGGCATCAAAAAGGTAATGAATGCCCTTCAGCTCCTTAATGCTTTTTCTTCCCTGTCTCAGTTACCTGCACCAGACTACTAACGTTTGAGTTCCATAGGTGATGTTGACACCAATGGAGGTAACCATGACACTTCAATTATTAATGACCTCGGATCGGGATCTGATTTTCACAAGCTCAGGGATCCTGCAGCTTTTTTTTCCCCTCAATTTCTAGTTGTGAATTCTTTTTCATTCTAAAAATTAAGCCCACATCTTCTTCTGGGGAAAAGACAGAGGAAGAGCTGAGACCCTAATTTATGCACATTTCAGGTTAGATTTGTGGAGTATATGGTAATTTTAAAAGCTTCCGTCTTTAAGAACATCTAAGGGCCCTGGCATTTTTCTAAGTAATTTCTACAAGTGAGGACCAATCACATGGTATTAGAATTTGCATATCACTATTAGATATTACAAAATCTTTGAGCATCTTTTGGGTAAAATTAAGATTTTTGTTTGGAAAGCACCCTTGTTCTGAATTTTGGAGTAGAGGATTTGGAAAAAAAAATTACGTCTGATCTCCAAAATGAACTTTCCCTCTTCAACACAATTCTTTCTTCCTTCAGTAAAGAATGAATTGTTATTCTAATCTTCTGTGTTAACCATTTGTTTACAGCATGTGGGTTCTGCATAGCTTAGAGGAGATTCCTGACTTGTTGAAAAGGTTTTGTGCTCAGAGAATAAACTTCAGGCAGGGGGACAGGTAACTAGATCAGAAAGGCCACTGAGAGCTTTCAGCTTTGTAACGTCAGCAAGTGTATGTTTTAACTTTGCCATATCAGCTTGGTAAGCAGCAGAGAGAAGATGCAAGTTCACATCCTGGCAAATACAACAATTTAAGAAGAACATTAGTTCATCAATATTTCAATGCAGTTCTCAATAGTTTATGTGCAACACAATTCAGTTGTGTGGTCCTGGCTGCTTTCAGAGAGGTAGGCATTACTCGCCGTGTCAAACCTTTTAGTCTTCACTGCATACCACAGCTCATTATGGGGGATCATAGCTTCAGGTGAGGTAACTTGATTCATTTATGCACAAACTGGGCAAGAAATCCATAAATATTTAAAACTGAAAATGTATATTTACCAGTGCAATATTGCATATTGAATTAGTTTCCTGGTTTGCCTGCCAGCATTTTAAAGTTTGTGTTTAATTACCACGTTACCTTAGTCTGATGGCCAGTCTTTTTAATGGATTCATACTGCTGCCCTTTCCTTCAGCTTCTCCTTAAGCTCTTCTGAGCTTCTTTTTGACACAAATGAATTGAAATCTTGTCAGCTTAGTGCACTGACAAATGAAAATAGGTGACTAATGTTGATTGTCTTTTGGTATTTCATATGCTGCTTGCCAAGAATGTCTCATGTACTGCGATCATTTAGAATCCTACACCGTCAGGGTAGTAATTTTTTTCAGACTGATTGCAGTCAGTTGACAAAGAATATCATCCTGAGCAGATGCTCACCAGTAGCCAACCCTTCTTATAATTACTTAGCATAAGAAGAAAAAATTAAATAAGACACAGAGGACCATTTAGTCATATGGTCCGATCTCCTCTGTATCCAGTGTCATTAAATTTCACACATGTACAAGCAGCGAGAGCAGTAGCAGTAGCCTGCCTTTGGCTAAAACCTGTCTTCCAGAAAGGCATCTTGTCCTGGTTGAGGGACACAAACCCATTAAAAATTTCTTGGTGCCTTTATTAGCTGCTCCGGTGATGTGTTGTCACCTTAAAAAGAAAAATTTTGTGCTACGTTTGAATTTGCCTGACTTCAGTTTGTACCACAGCTTCTTGTTATGCCATTCTCCACCAGATTAAAGAGCCCTTCAGAATCCAGTATTTTTTTTCTGCATGGAGGTACTTATATGCTGTAATCAACTCAATCTTTTTGATACGATAAACAGATTGTGCTCTTTACGTCTCACTTAGCAGCATTTTTCTTCAACTCTCAAATCACATTTTCAACTCTTAATCTGCTCCCTCTACTATTTTTCGACGTGTTTTTTTCAAAACATGGGCAGGAACACAGTATGCAAGATTGGTATAATCAGTGATATATCCAGAGAGAAAGCTGTGTTCCTTATTTCCTACTCCCTTGATGCAGGTCAATCCTTCCTTTTAACAACATCACAGTCAGTGTTTAGGATGAGCTGGTGACTACTGCCCCTAAATTGCTTCCAGCGAGTGCCATCACCCGCTCAGTGCACAACACCTACAATCCTTCAGGCTTATTACAGGGATTTTGCTATAGTAGATGTATTTTGTTTGACAAGATCCAGTTTGCCACTTAATTCAGACTACTTGGTTGCTTGGTACCTTTGCCATTTTATTCCTTTTGGGGTAATTTTCAGAGAAAAATATCCATTCAAAGAAGGTTCCTTTACTTTTTGTTCTTTTTTTTGTCATCAGTCATTTAGGCAAGGCCTAGTCAATTTAACATCTGCTTTAATGATATCATGGGGTACCATGGTTTCTTTCAGACTTAAAATCTGAACCATCAGTATGGATGGTTTTTTCTTTCAGACTTAAAATCTGGACCATCAGTATAACCAAACAAGCAATCTCATTGAAGAATAAATTTAGAGAAGTTTGATTAGACCTGGTCTTCATAAAAAAGACTGGAATTATTTCTATTAATTACTTGAAATATTTTTAAATGAAATTATTCTCCCTTTATTATTTAGGATGCCAGTGTTGGCCTGCATTTTCTTCTCATTGCACTTGCTCATTTTTTGACTACTGGTATAAGATTAACACCCCTTTGGAATTTCACAAATCATAATTCTTATCTTTCTTAATTACGAGCAGGTTGGAGCAGTTCTTCAATAATAATCCCCTTGAGATAGATCTACTTGTTTCTTTTGTAGCACAGAAGTAGTTATAGAACATGTTTACATTTTACAGATCAGCACACAAACACGAACTACATTTACTACGTGGGCCAGTATCATTACTAGGTTTTCTTTTGTTCCCAACACATTTCAAATTTCTTATTTGTCTTCAGCTGTCACTACTGTGGATATTTTTCTTCCCTATAAAATTATTAATTTCTGATATTGTAACTTGCAATTTATAGTAACTGTGATTTACATAATTTCTCTTTGTTTTCCATTTGCTTTCTGACTGACTGCCACCTTTGAGTTTTTATGGTAAAGTTGCTGCTCTCTGTGATTGCCAAGTCACAGTCTTTTGGCCATTTAATAAAAGCTTTATGAGAGCTCCCCTTTTGACATTCACACTAAATATGTTTTTCCTTGTCAGTTGTCCCTACTGTTATTCTCAGTTTGGGGAAATTAGCTCTTTGAAGCAGCAGAAATGCATGGTTTTGATTGGGGCTGTCTTTCTTTTACCCATGATGAATACAATCAGACCACAATTACTTGTTCCCAGGCAACTACAAACTCTTAATTTAGCAATGCCAATCCCTTTTATCTATCAAAATGAGGTTCAAATACTTACCTCTTGCAGTGTAGGATATCTATTGGGCTACAAAATTATCTTCTCCAATTGTACAAGTTATTAATGGCTTGGTAGAATCTGCTGTTAAGCTACAAAAGGGCGACACTTGTTTCCCAGCAAATAAGAAAAATTAGGATACTATTGTGAATAGATGTTCAATTCACATGTGAATATTTCACTACTTCCAAACATCTCTGTCAAATATTAATCATGATCCAATTTTAAGCGGAGGCATAACATTTTGGGGACATTGGTCGTTAATTTTTGGACACTTTCAGACCTTCCTGCTACAACAGTGCTGAAAAGCAAAGCTTGTTTACCTTTTTGTTTTAAAAGGTAGTAATTAGGAGTAAATTTATTTTAAGAGGCAGTAATTAGGAGGAAATCAAGGGCTGAGGATTAAGAAGGCCTATTTCGTGCTGTACGGGGCACGTGTCCTGGAATGAACTGGAACAGCTCATTCAACACAACTCATCCAGAGCCCTTAAAACTTGGCCTGTTGAGTTTGGAGAAGTAGAATGAGGGGGTACCTCACTACAGCCTACAGCTTACTTGTGGGGGGAAGCGGAGGGAAGGCACTGATCTCTTCTCTGTGCTGACAGCGACAGAACCCGAGGGAATGGCCTGGAGTAGCGTCAGGGGAAGCTTGGGTTGGACATTAGAGAAAGGTTCTTCACCCAGAGGCTGGTCAGGCACTGAACAGGCTCCCCAGGGAAGTGGTCACAGCACATACCTGACAGAGCTCAAGAAGCATTTGGACAACGCTCTCAGGCACATGGTGTGACTCTTGGGAATGTCCTGTGGCAGCGGTAAGGGTTGGACTTGATGATCCTTGTGGATCTCTTCCAACTCAGAATCTTCTGTGATTGTGTGAAAATTCCCGCCGGCGGGCGGCGGTGCCCGGCCGGGCTGCGGGCTGCGGGCTGGACGCGCCCTGCTCGGGGCTGCCTGCCCGCAGGGGAGCCACGCAGCCCCGGCGGGGCCTTTGAGACACCGCCTCAGGCTTTGGAGGCGGCGAAACAAGCCCGTTACCGCCAGCAGCGACCGCCACAGCCCCTCGATTTGGCAACGAAGGCAGCCCCGGGCATCCCGCTGTAGGGCAGCCCCGGGGCCCTGGCTGGCAGCCGTGCCCGTCGCCGGCCGTGCCAGCTCGCCCTGCCCCGCGGGAGGGGCGGCCCGGCGCTGCCGAGGGTATTTATAGCGGCCCCGCAGCCCGGGCGGCGCGGAGGCTACGGCGGCGGCCGGGGCGCGGCGGGAGCGGCCCCCGCTCCTCTCCGGTGCCAGCGCGACGCCGGGATGGAGGGTAAAGGCTGGGGGACACAGCCCTTTGTCCCTCCTCTGGCCCCGCTTCGGCCGGGCTGCGGGCGGAGGGGCTCGGGACGGGCTGGGAGGAAGGAAGCGGAGCGCTCTCTGCCCGGCTCGGGGCGTTGAACGCTTTCCTCGTCCTGCGGGGGCTCCTGCAGCCTCCCCATCACGGGGAACCCCGCGCTTGGCGAGGAGAGGGGCCTCGGGGCAGGAGCAAAGGGCAGGGTCGGCTCGCAGTGCAGGTGTAGGGCTCCTGCTGGGGATCCACCTGTAACCTCCTTTTGTTACAGCGCAGCAGTGGTATAGCCAGGATGGCTTAATAAGGTACAGACACAGACTTTGCAGCATAAAAACATTGCAGAACAGTGGTGTTGCTTTTTTCCCCCCTTTTTTAAAAATTTATTTTGTAAAATAAGTGATCCTTAAAAAGTGGTGCCTTTAATTTAAATTTTTAATTTTTTCATCAAGCACCAGAATAACATACTGATATATAGCAATATAGGGATTTGCTTTGGAACAGAAGGTCTCAGCAAGGGAGAAGTTAATCCTGTTTTATAAAGGTGTTATCAAGTTCTTTGCCCGCATGAAGAGGAAGGCCTTGCATCATTAAGGGAAGGTGAACGTTGACCATATATTTATAAAAGCTGGGACTGTGGATGAACTATAGCTAATACAATAATGACACTGCCGGAGGAGCTTAGAAAATGCAGAGATTAAATTTGCAGGGTTAAGAAAAGAGGAAGTTCTTAGTGTTGTGAATGGAAGCTGATTGCTAAGTCAGAAAATAGGAAAAGTGTTTGCAGATGGCTCTCCCCCTCTCCCTCAAGATCAATATTCTTGATAAGAATTTCTTAACTTATCTCAAATTGTGACTCTCTTATGAAAATCATCAAAATATACATAAGACCTAATAAGTTTCTTTTATGTTTTACACTAAACACAGATGAAACAGTGAAAAAGCTTTTATTCCCAGGTTGAGAAGTCTCTTTCATTCGTGGGTCATCCAAATTATTAGCACTGTATTAGTTAAAAAAAATCTCTGAACAAAATCATATTTTTGAAAGAAAACTGCATAAACTTAGTATTTTAAAAACAGCGTTTTTAAACCCTTTTTCTTTATTTGATGTACATTGAAGGAGCATTGTAAAGTTGCATGACAGTTCTGGTGTGTAGTAAATATGTTCTGGTGCCTGTAGTAGTTTCAGGCTGTACTGTAAGGACAACTGTACTACGTGCGTAGCAGGGGCAGTACTGTATGAGTGACAGCAGCTCCCAAAGTCATTTGCTTCTGGTGCAGCTTATATTTATATCCTCTGCCAAAACAACCCCACAGATACGCTGCCAGCAGTCACAAAGACTGAGATCCTGGTGGTTTAGCTGGGTAGTAGTGTTCTTGTGCAAATTTTGCCTGTTGTATGCTACCAAAAGTCCTAATTTCCTTCCAAAAACATTGGCTTGTGCTGGTAAGACAGAATGTGTCTAATGGTAATGTGATCCCTACCCTTGTTGCTGCAAGTTTTCCAGTCTCTCTCTACCTTATTCATGAGTACCATCTGTTATTTCTTTGCACTTTCCCTCTCATGAGGAATCCTTTACTCTCATAGACTTCTCTTTCCTTTGTCTTTGGTGATTTGCTGTGTTTTCTGCCAGGTTCTACCTGGTAAATGGGTTTCTCCTGCTACATTGCAGCCTTCTCTAGAAGCTCAAGTTATTGTAGAAATTTGGCTCTGTGGTTCTTGAGGTTGTACAACTTTGCTGCCTGCTGAATTTTTTTTTTTTTTTTCTTCATAAGCAAG
The DNA here is from genome assembly GCF_015832195.1 of Motacilla alba alba. Lineage (NCBI taxonomy): Eukaryota > Metazoa > Chordata > Aves > Passeriformes > Motacillidae > Motacilla > Motacilla alba. Next base: position 40,771,375 of record NC_052017.1, on the reverse strand, counting down.
TGTGAGTCCATTGTTAAAACTAGACCTAGTTTTAGGGCTGATCAGTTTCTGGGCTGATCTGTGCAGTTCTCCTTTCAGTGTCGATATTACGGGCTCTTCTCTTTTAAAGTCCTATTGGAAAGCATCTGGGAGAGAGGCTGAAGGCTCCTGCCTGTTGCAGCACTAGCATTGTGTTCACTTTGCACAGCTGGAGCAGCTGGCAAAGTGGAGTGGAGACTTGAATGTGCAGAGAGTTAACACTTGCAGAAGCTGCTGTGGTGAGCACAGTGGGAACGCTCTGAGGGGGTGACACTGGGTTCTTTTCCTTGTTTTCTTTTTAAACCCCCTCAATGTATCTGAAAGTGACCATTTGAATTTCATCTTGCTGATTTCTAGTTGAGCCGAATTTCTCTCAGACATCACCACTGTCCACAAGGGAAGTCTTAATGACTGTGCATGGATGAGTGAGAGGATTTTTTTTTTGGGCTATGCTTTCATTCACACAAAAGACAGCAAAATCCCATTAATGAGAGGGGGCCAAGTTGTAAATTCCTACTCCTAGCTGCAAAAAGGGATCTTCACTGCATATATACCTCAGTCATTTGGCATCAGGGTAGTTTTCCAAGGTTGATTTAGCATGCAGAAAGCTTGGCAATTTCTGTATTTGGAGAAAAAAAAAAATTGGTGAGCTGTTTTCTCTGGGGCATAAGTCTGAGTGTGCTAAGCAGAGTTTCAAGCATGTTGCTAGCTTATCAACAGATTTAGAACTGGCAATCACAAGAGGAAGGGAGCAGCCAGCATTTGTGCGATATGCTGCTTTTAAACTTCTGAATTGCTGGTGGCTCAGCATGTTTTTGTATTTGGTATGAATGGGGAGTTACGTGGTTATATGCCACCAGCAGACTGGGGAGGTGAGCTGGCAAACATTTTGTGCAAGGTTGCCGTGTTGCCGTCTCAGGCAGCTGTAACGTGAAGCATGGTAAAACACCCTGGGAGTTAGGGAGACTTTAAGGCACTGGTAATGTGACACTTAGGTTAGTATTTTTGGTCAGAGCAGGGGGATAGGATCTCTCCTGTGTCTTAAAATCTGATCAGATAAAAGAGGTAGTTGGATCTTTGCTAATATCACTTCACCAAAGGAAGGGAGACATCATTTTGCAAGAAATGAAGCTTGCATCAAATAAAGCCATTCTGTGTGAGTGCATTCATGGTGCTTTAAAATTAATAAGAATTTTCTTGGCAGTTAATGAACATTTAGTGAAGAAGCTTAATTTGACATTTGAGAAGTTCAATAAATAACTTTTCTTTCTTGATTAAGGCATCTTTTAAACTGTCACTTATACAACCAAGAATTGTCACTTTTTAATGCATTATGAGATCGTGTTGCATACTGATTCAGCTATTATTGCCTATTAAACAGTTTAGATAGATTTTGTTTGCCTTAATTTCCCTGCTCTTGACTATTTTAAGCTGCCTGCTTCTTTAAAGATCATTTATATTTGCATAAGCATTTATTACTTATTCAAGACAGAAAAAAATGGACACACTGAAGTACATGTCTGTATTTCTGACTTCCTCCCACTCTGTGGTCCAATTTGAGATAGTTTTTTATGCTCATCCCAGATGTTTACCTCTTCAAGGTTTGCAGAAATCAGAAGTTAGGTTTCTTATGGCCTTTTTTGCTTTGTCTTGTGTCGCAAATTGCAGAGGCTGTAGGAGGTAATCCTTGAAAGCATTGATAAATCCAGGATACTCATCAGGACATGGCTAATTTCGGGCCACTTCTCCCCTTTTGTTCTCCCATCTGTGCACACAAATAATCTTATTTTAGCATTACTAGGTTTTATACATATGCAATGAGGGAACAATAAATTGAAAAGGCAAATTTTTGTTCCCTTGTAGTGCATCAGTAGTGGTTATTTCTGTAAATAATTGTTGTCAGGCCTCAACTAAGGGTAATAAAAGGTGTCTTTGACCTGATTCAAATGTATGAATCTCTGTTACCATTTCTTGAGTATATGTGATCTTTTTTTTTTAGTGAAAAACTTGACAAGTGTCAGCAAATAGAATTGTCTTTCTAAAAGCCACTGGTCCAGAAACTTTTCAGTCCCATGAATGTCATGAGAAAGTTGGTCCTTAGTGACCACTGTCTTTTGTCAGCAAAGTAGCAACGATTCAGTAGTTGGTTAAATCTAGATAATTTGGAAATGCTTGTGTCTCTAAAGCTTAGCTATCTTTGCCCTTTGTCACATCTCATGTATGCTGAAAAGCCTTATGAATATGACCTTGTCCATTGGCAAATGTCAGGGTTTCAACAAGAAAGCTTGTCTTAAAGTGGCTTGGCATCTCTTGCTGGTTACACTGCAAGACAGCTTGCAAGGTCTCATTGAGCTGCTTAAACTAATTTTTCGCAAGCAGCCCTACTCCATTGTTCAGGGATTATTGAGCCCTCTTTGGGGCCAATATATCATGTTAAAAAGCTCTGGCACCAACTTGAAGGGGAAAGAGCAAGTGACAAATGCTGTTTGTACCTGGTATTTGGTTGCAGTGCTAATGCTGAGGTCAAATGACTGATTTAAGTTTTGGCATGGTCCAAACAAACCCCAAACAAAGTAAGGTATCTATTTTCTGCCTCTGATAGAGGAGAAATGGAAGACCCGAGTCTTCAATCCGACTACAGGCAGTGTGGTGTGGTGGCTCTGTTTGGGTCTCTTTCAGCTTGCCATTGCTGAGCTGTAGTGTGCACAGCAGGATCAGATCTGGGCTTCCACCAGGCACCATTGAGACTAATGCTCTAGAAAAGAACTGCTAAGGTCTTCTGTTGGCCCCTGACAGTGCCATGCAGCAGCCTGACCTCTTGCAGCTCAGGAGTGTTTTCCCAAAATCAGGTACTAAACCTATGGCAGGCACAACTTGAAATGATGTGTCCAGAGCCCTGCTGGGTCCTTCATCTGTGTGACCCATCTCTGCTGATGTGACCAGCCCTGTGATAACCGCCTGGGCAAGGCAACTTGCTCCATTTTGAAAGTGCATTGAGCTACTTTAAACTACTTTTACATTGAACTGATAGGCTAATAAATTATGAAAATTTATGTAGGAACTAGTTCAGAGAACCTAGTGGTCTGGAAAGTTACATCCTGATTCGCTATGCACTAGCTTCCCCATGTTAGTAAATAAGGGCATATCTCAGAGCTGTGTTCTGGGCATGAACAGCAATTGGAAATCCTTCCTTTGTAGGAAGCAGAAAATATGGAAGTGTTTATGATATGAAAAAGTGAGAGGAGAAGACTTGTTTTGACTGTAACTTGAATGTGCAGGTAAAACTTCATAAAATGAAATCTAGACTTTTCATCTGTTTCTACATTTTAACTTGCACTGAATCCCATAAAACTCAGTTTTAGTAAATTATTGCCTTAGTTGATTTTTGAAAGACTGGAGCTAAAAGTTGATTTTATATTATGATTAAAAGTATAGTTCTCACATGAAATTGCAGGCTGTCAGGAACCCTTTTAAAACAAGTTGCAGAACTTCCATTTGGATAAAAAAAAACCTATTTGTGTTTTCATTTAATCTTTTTTTTTCCACTGAACCGTAAAAGTCTCAGGGATTCTGTGTGTTCTATGTGGGTCACACCTGTATTCGTCATTTCTGTTTGAACTCAGCCTCCTGAAGTTAACTCTTGTATACCATACGCAGTGGTTTGATTGAATGTTGCAGATTCAGTCACTTTTCCACTGAAAAAGGAACATTCATTAGGTGTTCATCATCAATACACAACTTTTAATTAAAATGAAAATAGTTTTGTTTCTCAGATGCTTCCTACGCTGTTAGCAGATGTTAAGTGTTAGAACTGGGGGAAAGAATCTCACTGGGATCAGGGAGTTGGGATTTCCATTTCAGAGTTGGCATTTGCCGTTTCTCAGTTTTGCAGCAAGGTGAATTCCAATTCTCCACAGCCTTTCTTCCTAATTGGAAATGTTACGGCACGAATCAGTCCTACACTTATTGGTTTGGGCATTGCAGAGTTGTTATGAAAAATTAACACCAGTTCCCAAGGACTGGCTGCTTAAAATGCCTGAATCTTATATTTTAACTTTTACTTGCCGTTTTCTATTTTTTTTTTAAAAGCAGATCCTGCCTAGGACCACACAACATGACATGTTGTGAGCTTTCAGCTAGAAAGAGTCCCTCCTCAGAACTCAAGAAATACCTCTGAAAACAGGACCTCTGTCCTAGAGTGGTCCTTACATTCCCTGTCAGATATTCATTGTTGGGTCTCCTCTCCTCGTTTCATTCTCCCAACCCTTCCTTTAGGAAAGGGAAATTCAGGTGTGGGATGGAGAATAGGATCCATTTGTAGTGCTTGTTACTGTTCAGTGCTGGCAGTGAGCTCAATGAGTCTATTCAGGGGTTTTGGAGCCCAGACACAGGAACTTTTGTTTTCCTTGGGTCCTTCTCTATAAAGGTCACATTTGCCTTTTCACAGTCAGAGGATTCCTGTGGGGGGGGGCTGTTGCTGACCTTCTGAGGGGAAGCACCCAGCTTGTTCTCTATCCACAGGCCTGGTCCATAAATCTGCAAAACAGGAATATGTAATACAGGGTTGCATGAGTTCTACCATACACATGCCTACTCCTTTTTTTCATAAAGATAGCTTTTCCAGGAGAACAAGTAATTTTATATACTGGATTTTAAGAAAACTGCATCTCCTCTACTTGGCGACAGGCCTGGGAAATCAGTTTATGAAGAAACATTACATTTTTGCCCTAAGACTGGAGTGGCTTTACTTTATTCATATGTACAGAAAGCAGTGATTAAAGAAACAGAAGTGGCTTTAAAGATTGTTTATACCAAGGGACTCATATAGCTGCATAGTGTGGGACAAGTATGTTTTAATGCTTTGGTACATGATCTGGAACCACAGTAATTCAGTAAACATGGTGGAGTCTTGATACTAAAGGCACTTATTTTCTTTTGCTGGACACACTGAAAGAAGACCCATGAACAGATCATACAGAATGAAAAATTTAACTTTTTTTTTCTGATTAATGCTGGCAATTACCTCTGCATTTGTTGTAAGTAGAAATAGGCCTTTGGTCAAAGCCAGCTTTTTGCATTCCCTCAAACAGTTAGTGGGGCTAATACAGTATAAACTGAATAAGATTTGGCTCTGGAATTCAAGCACAAGCTACTCTTTCACAAGAACCCCCTTCTGTTTCTTCATTAGCCTTGTGAGCAGTAAATCTTTTTGATCATTTCATGCTACTCTCCTAAATATTGTTAGAATGGGCCAAGTACAATGCTTCAGTTTCTTTTTATAGTGCAAGAATTTAGCAGTCAAATACAGAAACAGATGAAGCTTTTAAAATATATGTAGTACTTACATAAAGATATAGAAACATCTGAAAAAATGTTTATTTTTCTTTCTGTACATTATTCCAACTCCAATTAATTTATGTTTGCTGCTGGGAAAATAATATTGATCATAAAAATGAAATGCTGGTTGGAAATACTTAGGCTTCTGTAATAGAATATTTCTTTCAGGATGAAGTATGAGAATTATGTGCTTGATTTTGCTGCTGCTGAAGCCAGTGGCTGAATGCCCAATTGCCTTCAACTGGAGCAGAATTGAGTCTTCTCTTTTGCAGAAAAATATCTTGAGCAGTCAGTAATTCTTAATCTCTGTGTTAAAGCACTTCTATTTGCTAAATTTTTAGTTCTGTTTCAAGCCTGGAGCCATTTGGCTGAAATTGTATTTGATATATTTTCTGGAAGTCTGTTTTCTGAGTCTGCTTCAGAATATGTTTCTGTATTCTCAAATAGGAAAGAACATATTTATTGCAGTCACTTCTCTATATGGTTTCCCTATCATATTTGAAAACAAAAGAGGTGTATATGATAAGATGCTGATTCTATGAAGTGGGCTTTCCCACTTCAAAGAAAGTGATGTTCCTTTAGTGCAGTCTGATGCGTCTGATGCAGATATATAAAAGGCCTAAAATTTTTGGAAAATAATGTGAGCATTTAATGAATGATTTTTTTTTTATAAGACACAATATGTATCATCAGCATAGTGTGTGTTTCTTAGCTTGGATGCAGAGCTCTGAGAATGTGGTAAAGGCATCTATTTAATTGTGACATAGAAAGTGAACTGGAATCTTTCTGGAGGTTCATCTATCTAAAGCATAATAAATTGATCATTGGCCTCTTTTAAAAATGTGATAGAAAGAAAAAGATATCATGGAATTTCAGATGTTTATAATCTACTTAGTTTTCCTCTTCAGGGTTTTACTGCAACCCAGAGGACACACATTAATTTTTTGATAGGGAAGAGTTTGGTCACCTCACAAGGACTTCAGAAGTCTGACAATTACAAGTAGAAGATTAAGTATCATCAATTGCAGAAAGGTCATGAGGGATGAGAAGAGTTTATGTATCCAGTAGTGGTTTCTGAAACCTGAAGACTACATCAGCAAAATGTGTGTGCTTGAGGCTTGATTTAGCAGCTGATTGTGAAATGATTGTTTCTGCTAATTTCAAGTAATGGTCTTATGGTATATTCCAGGGCAGAATTTTCAACAAACTCAGATTGAAATTATAAATGATAAGCAAAAAATTATTGAGGAAGTGGTAAATAATTGCAAGAAGTATTGCAATTATTATTATTTGCAATTATTATTAATCTCCATGAAATTATATTTGAAATTATATTATTGCAATTATAATTATTGTCCATTAAATAAAATATGGGCAAAGATGCAAACTCTTTGTTGGAGATTTACACTGGTAAAATGCTGTTGAAATAAAGTCTGTCTTCCATCTCTTCCTTCTAAGCTCTCTGCTTTGCCTTTCTTTCATAGGTTGTGCTCAAGTTCTGAAACAGATGTGAGGATTAGAGATAGGCCATCACCCATTTTCTAGATCATATCTTCTTCCTCAGGATCCACAAAGCATCCCAGGGAGACTGTAAAACTGTGTGTAGAGGTGAACAGACCTGCTTCAAAAAGGAAGCTGTTAAACCTATGATTCAATTCCCTAAAGGCCTGGTAGAAAAAGTAATGTAGAGTTCTGCTGTTGCAGAATTCTTGTAAAAAGATCATTGTAAAGTCATGGAAATACTAGTATCTTATCTCTGTGCAAAAGTGACAGGAATAGGGCTAAGGGAGTTACCAGTAGAAACCTTTTCACAACTCTGCTTCTAGCACAGAGTTTAAGGAGAACAAAAAAACCCCAAACCAATCCACCAAACAACAACAAAAACACCCCAAACAAACAAACAAAGAAAAAGAGTTAAAGAGTTAGTGAATTCTCTTGCTCTGCCACTTATTCTGCTTGTAACCAAAGGAAGTATCGATATCTGTGCTCTGCAATAGATATTTATTTCCCACATAGTTTTTTTTTTAGATCCATTCCTCTTTTTTGTAGAAACAAAACACCTTTGGCATATGTAGAGATTGTAGACTCTCCAGGTGATGTTAAGGTTGAAATTCTTTTTTGTATTTATGTTAAACTCTGAATGGTACTTATGGCAGCTATTTATGCATCAAATAACTAAGTCCCAACACAAAATTAGTCTCTGTTCTCTCTGCCCAAAGCCCTGATGCCTTTCATTTCCTGGTAATACCCAGGGTTTTAAATCTTATAAAGCTGACCTACTGGCTTGTGTTTCCAGAGATAAACATCTAAGACTTTTTCAAAGCTGCAGTTTCTTTACAGTGCCTCTGCTGTGGTGTGCTGGAAAGCATGATGAGAACTTATGTTTTTGATGTCTGTGATTTTCCCTCTTTGCCTGTTGAAGATTTAATACTGTTTGCCTGCTTGTTCTCCATGTGTCCGGTAGGAACATTTATGCCTTTCCTATAACAATGGGTTGAAGGCTACTCTGTTTAGAAAAATTTAGTATGCTGCCCATTTGGATTAAAAATAGAAGTAATTTCAGAAAGGCAGAGGGAGAGGGTGTGTGTGTTATATTTGTCAGTAGCATTATGAGAAGTGTGAGGTTCCTATCTCATCTTAGAATTTTGTCTTTTTTGTCATATCTCTTCTGATAAGTCAAAGTGAACTGAGTAGCTTCTCTGAGTCACCAGAAAATAAAAGCTCATGGCATTAGCAGGGTTTCTTTCAATCAATGGACCTTGAAGTGATGCGCATTTCTAAGCATCATTGTTGTTCTTCTAAGTCCTCCTGTGCATGAGGAGCTGTAATTATGATAAGCATGGTGAATGGGTCTGACTGCAGTGCCTGGCAGTCCTCTGGAAATTCAGTTGTTTAGACCTGTGAAAGAGCCACCTGTCTTCTCCACTTTGTAAGTGGAGCAAAAAGTAAAGCAATAAGATAAAGCTTTTTTGGGCATAGAACATACACCCATTTCTCCATACACCCCAGCCTTGCCCCATCCTCACTGTAAATGAAGACAACCCATGGTGGCAGTGCTGCCTGGCTCTATAGACCTTAGCTATTCTAAAGCAGGATCAGTGAACAGATACTGCCTGTAACCCAGATAATTTGGTTACAGTAGTTACCGCTTCTCCTTTCAGCGCGATACTGTTTCAAATATCTATTCCCTCCATATCTCCAAATGTCTCGATTTCATCTTCATCCTCCTGCTGGTGAAAACCAGAGTCCTGATCTTGCCATATGAAATCAATACATGAAAGAGATACGTGGTTGCTGCTGTTGGCCAGTGTCTTACAAGCATCTTGGATGAGCTCTCAGGGGTAATGCTAAGGTGGAAGTAAAAATGTGTTCATGGAACACATCAAGAGAGTATGTCTCCTGGGTAAAGGTGAGGGAGGGGAAAGAGATCATCACTGGAGAAAGCAATAAACAAGATAATCTTCTCAGCAGATTATTGTAATTAGTGCCTGAGGGCACTTAATGGGATAAGGGCAGAAAGAAGTACAGGTATGCGACATCGAAAGGTTTTTTTTTCAGGGAGTGTGTGTCAGTGAAGCCCTCTACAAAGAATGCAGAAGACTCTGAGCAATAGGACTGGCTGGTGGGAAGGAGCAGCATAAAGATACAGGAAACAGAGCTGAAAGTTATTTCAAGAAAAAGTGGGAACAGAGGGATGACTTGTGGAGGGAAACATTTTCAGTTAAGAAAAATGCCCATTATCTTTCTCTATATTTCTATTTGTACAGCTGTCGCATGTTCTAAGCCAGAACTGTATTTTTCTCTGTGTTTGGAAGGTCCCTTGCATGCTTTTGTATGTTAGAGAAAGGAGTAGATACAATACAAGTAGGCTATTATCGTCTGCAGAATAACAGTCTATGTTTGAAGTAATGTGATTTTTTTTTTTGTCTGTAAAGATTCTTCCACCAAAATCTAGGATTTCTGTACGGGTAAAAAGTCCATGTGAGGTTTTTCTTAAGTTGACTAAATCTCCAGCAGTGAAAGAATTTTTTTTTAGTTTATTATTTATTTATCCTTGCTTTAATGATGAGTTATTTCTCTTACAGTTGGTGTTCACAAGCAGGAGATGCTCCAGAAGAAAAATGCTGTTTTGGTAGATGGGGTCATCCTAAATGGTCCAATAATGGACTCAAAAGCAGGAGAGAAGTTTGTGGAAGAGGCCTGTAAGATTATAATGGAAGAAGTTGTCCAGAAAGCGGATGATGTGACAGAAAAGGTAAAGCCATAGAGTGTTGTTGAGACTTTGTAGTGAAGGTAATGAACAATAAATCAATTTTTATAAGCTCTATTTTATTGCATTCTAAGTAGCCTCAAAATTGTTTCTAGTCTGTGTTTGGCTCCAAAATAAAATACAGCCTTACAAATTAATAAAGAATGTATTATAAAACCTTCCAATAACATAATTAGCATACATATCTGCCAGAAAATTTTTTTTTTTTTTTTTAGTCTCAGAATACAACGGTCATTTTCTTTGAGATCACAAATGGCTGTAGTGTTTTTCATGTTTGGAGTGGGTTTGAGCTATTTGTTTTCTCCTCGGAGGCACTGGTGTTGGAGAAGGAGGAAAGTGGGTGTGGTACCACCATGAAAGGACAACATTATAATAATATTGCTGTGGGTTCTGTAGAACCTGCTTAAGAGGCTGTATGGAAAGAGGTCCTGCAAACAAACCGTGCTTGCCTTTGGGCATGCACTGCTTGCTCCCACCCCTTGGCAGAACAGCATCTGAAATGCTGTGATTATACATCTTTAGCTAACGACAGAATTTGAGCTGCAGGCTTCTTTCTTTTCTGCCTTTCAGCATTTCCCACTCTAATGTTTATGCTTGAGTGTTGCCTGCGACATGATAAAACCAACATCCCATGAGGCCAGCTTACTGGATATATTTTCTGGTGGCACGCTGCCCTGCCACGGGAAGTTTTGGGAAAGCAGAGCTGAATGGGGTGATTACTTTGTACTCTATAACCTCTTGCTCCTGGCTAAGCTGTTCATTGATGGTGTCTGCCCTGCTCCCCATCACTAGGTCTGTGAATGGCAAGCCCCTGAAAAGCTTAAGCAGATTCTTGACCTGGAAATGAGGGACAACGGAGAATGTCATGAGAAGATCCTGCAGCTCTGCCGTGATGTTATAAAATACAGCGTCAAAACCAGTAGGAATGGGATTTAAGCACTATTGCTCTGCATGCTGACTTAGATGGAAAAATTCTTACAAACCTCTGCCACCTTTCAGGGAACTGGGAGTGTGAATGTTTGTTTCCCTCCTGCCTATACAAGGGTGCAAACAGTTGTTTGACTGAATTCTGGTCACCGTAGGCTTGACTAATATATGTCATAATGGCAAACTAATAAAAAGTAATTAATGTAATGCCATTTGCACTAATAGTAGATTCTGTCATTTTGAAGTCTTGGGAAAGTCACCTAGACAAATGATATAACAGTCTAGCAAAACAGGCAGGAGAAGGACCTTTTTGTGTGATTTCCTGCTGTCTGAGTGATGAAATTTGGAGTCACCATCATTGCCCTCATATGTTCTTAGTGATGATTTCCCTACATTTGTTATTGTTCTATTTGAACAATAGTCTAGTAGGTTGTTAATTTGCTGATAGGCAGTAATTTGTGTTCCAGACACCATGAGAAGAGAGCCTGCCGTGTTTCAGAGACAGTACACCACAGCTCTGCAGGATTAGTTCACTATAGCTAACCTTTCTGCAGCGTGTGCAGGGTAATTCAGTCTTGGTGAAAAGGGATGAGCAACATCTGCTCAGGAAATAGCGCTGTGAATCAGTAGCTCAGGATTTCAGATGTTTTACAGCTTAGGCTGTATTTTGTTAAGTGAGAAAGACATTTGATATAGTTTGTTGTGCATTTCTGGGCTGCACTCCCTGCTACAATCACTGTTGCTGCAGAGTAAACCTATAAAATAATTTTGAGAGGGAACTTATGCTTTTGAAAACCACAGAAGAGTAGTGATACTGATCTGCAGGGGTAGAGTACTAATGATATGCAGATATAATTACTGAGTTAGTGGAAGATGTTCTGTTTATCTCACTTTTGCAAATTGCCTTTAGATTATAATATGTCACCATAGAAAGGACGTTGTATATAAAAATATGCTGTGCAAGTAGTCTTTGAGTATAGACATTTATTGAAGCTCTAGTTATAATATAAATGGGGCCATACTGTTTACCTGGTTTTGCATGTAAAAATGCTGTGTGCTATGGATTAAAATTTAGGTGGTGACCCTACTGTTGAATGAAGTTGTTTTTATAGTCAGCAATAGTATAGAATTTTGTCAAAATTAGTTATACCTCATTGTTTAAAGGAGGATAAATAAATTCTCTTAACTTCTTATTCATTTTAAGTGTGCAGCAAAATTTTTCAAGTTGTTAGACTGCCTCTCTCTCTGTGTTGAAACTCTGGTGGGAGAAAAGGCACAGCTGCTTGGGATCCTGTATTCTATGGCTTAGCAAAATTTGGCTGAGCGTCGACTGTGGCCTCTCAAAATCACTGTTTAAAGGCATTATGTATACTCAATTGTCAATCCCTTTTATTTTTTGCTTTATAAAACTTATGAACAACTCACAATTATTCTGTGCACCACTTGCATTTCTCAAGTCACATTTTGAAGTTTGAAAGTGCTTATTAAATTTACTTTCAAAGGAATGTCTAACTTTAGGAAGGGACAGGAAATCAACTGAGAGAGAGTGTGATGTATTCTCTTTTCTGGTATATCCTGTCACTTGCTTTTCATCTGTATTTCCAGATCATCCAAGATTTTTCAATCAGCTGTATGCTGGAATAGATTATTACTCGTTAGTGGCTCGTTTCATTACCGAAGCACTGAACCCCAGTGTGTAAGTGTAGTTCTTTGTCCTCTTGATGATGAATTAGTATGCTTTTTGGAATAACAGCTTTTTTTGCTTCCTTGCGTCTGATTTCTGTTTTCAGTGTTACAGAAGAGGCAGGAATTGTGCAAGACTTTGTGAGAGGAAACCCTCTGATTTAGATTGGCTGAAGTTGGGGTTTATGAGGAGTTTTTTTCAATGTTAATAAACCTAGACTTTTATCTCACTTAGTACATAAAAATAAATTAATCAGACTTAACTTAGTTGTTCATTCCTTTGAGGCATTCTGCACACAGTTGAATGCAAATGGTTACCTGTCTACTATTTTACTTGCAAATGCAAAGCTGAAATTTCAGCATGTGACCTACATTAATAGAATACTCTGGTGTATTACTTTGAGAGTGGAAGTGTCAATGAGATGCTGCCAGAAACGAAGCAATTGCTCTACTGTATCAGATCCATAATGTTTGTAGTTTAGAGTCCTTCTGCTGGTAGTGATCAGCTGCTGATAGATTAGGGAAAAGTGCAAGAAGCCTTTATCTAGTTTAAGCAATGCCATGAGTTATGTAGTTTTAATACCAATTATCATGTTGTTATTTCTCTTTAGATACACATATGAAGTATCCCCTGTGTTTCTGTTGGTGGAGGAAGCAGTCATCAAGAAAATGATTGAATTCATAGGCTGGGAAGAAGGGGATGGTATATTTAATCCAGGTAGGAACAGTTCAGATCTCAAGCTGAGTTATTATAAACTGCCTAATACCATTAATTCTATGAACATTGGAGTCATGTAGAATATTTGAAAATGTATGCAAAAGTGTAGTGATACACAAAACTATTTAATCTAGCCTTATCTTATGTGTTTCTAGTAATAATTTGGTGATTTTTACCTGTGAATGAATGAAAACACTTCTACATTAAATATAATTATATGGAATTATTTGAAATTAATTGTTTGTAGCTGATGCCCTTCTTGACCTTATTAACTATACCAACAGCCTCATTGGAAGGAGTCAACTTAGCTGACAGACAGGGAGCTGATTTATGTGCTAGATGCCAATCCATGGTGCCCTGAGGGCATAGATCTGTGTATCCTGCCTATGAACTGGGGGAGCAAGAATTTACATGTTCTTAACTCCTTTGAATTTTTATAATTTTATTAAACATTATGATAAGGCAGGCTAAACAGATATTTCTTAAGCTGCTTGATAAACCATGTTTTTCAAATGTTCTGTAAGGCAGTGTTTCAGCCCACGACACTGAAATAATGAAGCATAATGGTGATATTTCACAGATTATTCGGGTAACAAATAATTGGGATAGTTGTGAAGCTTTTATGTCTATTTTGGGGGTGAGAAGAGAAATTAAATGAGTACATGAGTTTAAACTCCCCCTCCCAAACTGAAGCAAAGTCAGTAATTCTAGCCTACACGAGTAGTAGAAGAATAAACAAGTTTAAAATCCCTATTTTTTAATATATTACTGATATGGATTCTTTTCATATCAAATTTGATGCATATTTTTTGTAGAAGCCTTACTTTTACAGAAGAATTTCTGGCTTAATACTTCATGATCTACTGAGAGAAGATAAATTAATTGCCCTTGTTTTGGTTCTAGTTTTATGTAAGGGTTTTTCTTACTGCTTAAGTTTTGTTCTAGGTGAATAAAACCTGTGTTGAGCAAATAAAACTTGTCCAGATCTTACCTTGCAGATCTTTCAGTTCCCACTCACTGTATTTATTTTTGTGTCTGTGTTTTCTTTTTCCAAAGACCTTTTTTTCTCCCTTGGTCCTCTGAGGCCTGGTTGCCCAAGAGATCTCCAAGGTTCTGAGCTTGGTGCAGGCAGCTGAGCTTGCTGTGCTTCAGTGTAGAGGAGAAGGTGCTGTGGCAGGGTTTTCTCTGTTGGGAAGGACTGCTTGGGCACAGCTCTTATTCCTCAAAGAGGAAAATATCCCCAAAGAGCATCCAAACAGGCTCTGCTTCTATGCCTGCTGCCTGCCCAAGGTTCATTTTATGGATGTAGCCTTCAGGGGCGGAAATAAACTGTGATGGATGCATCACTAGTATGCCTGTGGGGTTTATTTTTCCCTTCATAGGTCAAGCACTCAGATGCAGCAAAGGTACTCATACTGTGGCTAATACAATATTTGTATGTCTCTTTTTGCAGGTGGCTCTATTTCTAATATGTATGCTATGAATTTAGCAAGGTACAGATTTTGCCCTGAGATAAAGGAGAAAGGGCTCTCAGGTCTGCCAAGACTAGTTCTGTTCGCTTCAGAAGAGGTAAAATGAAAACAAAGAAAAGCTTTTTGAACTTTATTTTTTCAGTAGCTGCAAAATTATATCATTTGCATATCTGATGGGGCACTGGTAGAATAATTCTGACATCAATGTATGATGTGGAATATTGGAGCAAAGTGGAGAAGTCTGATGGTAAATTTCCCTGCTGAAGCTTTCTTGCTTTCAGAAAACAAACACAGATGTTGCTGCTTTGAAAACTGCTGATACAAGAATAGGTTGTACATGGGGCAAACCTGAAGCAGAATGTATGTGCTGTATTGTGGAGGTCTGCAGCATTTGATTTCCCACAGCATAAAGTCTAGCAGGAACTGTAGGTGGGTTTTGGATGTCAAAGGTTTTTTTCTGCATGTTAATTTGTACTAAACTGAGTTCTTGTGGGCCTGTGAGATGGCTCTCTGCAGCTCCCATTTTGCCCTGTGTCTGAATATACAGATTGGTTGTGGTACAGAGTCAAACCCACCATATGCCTCTCAGAAAAAAAAAAATTCTGGACCTTTAGGCATTTTTTCTTTAAATAATTGAAAATAACTGGCCAGTTTTAAAAGTTTTTGAATAATATCAATCCAAAATGCCTGTGGGAAATTGAGTTACATTCATACATTTATTCTGAAGGTAGATTTTGAAGGTGTTTTTCTCTTCCCTGTCCCTTCAGTTTTGAGAGTTTATAATTTGATTAGTGTAGAGTTGTTATTAATTCTGACTCTACTATATAAAAGCCCCAGTGGAAGCCTGCACAGAACCTTGTTGTATTAGAAAATATGGACTTACTAGGATAATTTTAGCTCAGACGTTTATGCTCCAAACAGTTTGCAGTGTAAATAGATGAGAGGCTTATTTTGAAGAAGCCTGAGGGATGAAGGCAGTGTGTAAGTTTTCCAAGATAACGTGTCTTTTGGAACTGAGCCCACATGTTCTAAATAAAGGTGGTTTGTTTGTTTTTTCCCCCAAAAAATTTTATTTTCTTGTTTGCTTTCTTTTCTTTTCCTGAAAAGTGTGTATATGAAAATACATGCCAGTTCATGCTTAATCCCTCATGTTACATCTTCAAAATAGTTTAGGAGGAAAAAATGAGTTTGAAGCAAGTTCCATAAATGGTTTTGAAGTGAAGCCCATGAAACTTTCATCATGAAGTAATGTTTTATTTCATTGCATGGTTTAACTACAATGTATTTTCTTACTCTGAAATAAGCAAACATTTAAATTCATGTCAAAAGAAATTTTAATTGTCTGCCAGAATAAATTTATTTTTATGTCTTTGCTTCACCAGGAAGACCAAAGCCATAAAATATAAACCTGACCAAGAAAAATAAAATGGTAAATTTTTTATAAGGACATGCTTTTGATCTCTAATACTTTGTTTGCTTCAAACAACTACATCATCTTTAGTACTCAATAATCATTTACTGTAAAAATGATGCTTTTGATAGCCAGATAGTGTGACTGTTTTCTAAGATCACTAGCGTTTATTCAGTGTTATGAGGCAGGAAATGGGCATATTCATTTATGATTATGTTAGATCTACCTGTACTGAGTCCAAGCTAGATGACTTTTTGGAAACTTTTGTTCAGATATGCCATGTTGAGAATATATGTAGTCAGTAGCCCACACCTGAGACAAGTACAGAAGCGCTGGTGTCATACAATCCTAGTTCTTTTATTATTGCTTTTATTTTGAGTCTTATTTAACATTTTGCACCTTTGAATCACAGAACCAAGGAATCATTTAGGTTGGGCAAGACCTCTAAAATCGTCAGGTTCAACCTTTGACTGACCACCACCTCGTCAACAAGACCATGGCACTAAATGCCACGTCAGGTTGTTTCTCGGACACCTCCAGGGATGATGACTCCAGCACCTCCCTGGGCAAACTTCCAATGCTTAACCTTTCCTGTGACAAAATTCTTATTGACCAACTTGAATGTCCCCTGGGACAGCTTGAGGCTCTGTCCTCTCATCCTGTCAGTGGTTGCCTGGGAGAAGAGCCTGGCTCCTCCCTGGCTACAGTCTCCTTTCAGGCAGTTGTAGAGAGCAATAAGGTTGGTCACCTCTGTTCAGCCTTTTCCCAGGCTAAACACCCCCAGCTCCCTCACCCACTCCTCATAGGGCTCACTGTCTAGATCCTTCACCAGCTCCATTGCCCTTCTCTGGACATGCTCCAGCCCCTCAATGTCTTTCTTGCAGTGAGGCCCAAAACTGAGCTCAGGATTTGAGGTGCAGCCTCACCAGTGATGAGCACGGGGGGCAATCAGTGCCCTGGTCCTGCTGGCCACACTATTGCTGATACAGGCCAGGATGCCACTGGCCTTCTTGGCCACTTGAGCACACACTGGCTTGTGTTCAGCTGGCTGTCAACCACCATCCCCAGGTCCTTGTCCACTGGGCCCCTTTCCAGCAGTTCTTCCCCATGCCTGTAGTGCTGTCTGGGGTTGTTTTGACCCAAGTGCAGGACAGGGCGCTTTGACTTGTTGAATGTCACACCCTTGGCCTTGCCTATCAATCCAGCCTGTTCAGATTCCTCTGCAAATCCTTCCTACCCTCCAGCAGATCAGTTTCCCACCCAGCTTGGTATCATCTGTGAGCTTCCTGAGGGTACACTCAATCCCTTCATCCAAAAATTCTTCATTTTTGTTGGATTTTTTTGTTTGTTTTGTTTTAACTGAAGAGGCACCTGGAGAAGCAAATTCTCAACCCTCCCAACAAAACAAACAAATGAAAAACAAAACTTGCAGAAATTAACAACCTGGGTTTATCTTCATAATGAATCAGGCAAGAGCATTGGCATGGAGAAGCCATGAAACTATAATGAACTGAGTATTGATAAGGAGTCAAAAGACATGACTGTTCATTCAAGGCCCTTGTGCCATTTTAGGGCTTGGCTGAAATAAAATTATTTTTGCCTTAATTTGCAAAGTCTCTAAGTTTCAGTTTGGGACTTGTCAAGTTGAAAGAATTGCCCTGCTGCAAAGCAAGGGAATACACAGACTTTCAATGGCTTATGTGATCTGGGGCTATGTATTTTTTGTATGTTCTTGGATAATATAAAGATGTATATTTAATGCATGGCCCACCCAGGGTCCTCATATATTCTGCTTGGCCTTCAGGAATAAAAAGGCTCCTTGTTCCTGTAAGCAAATGCTTAGATGTTCAAAGCTGTGGTGATATGCAGTGAACACTGTTTATGCTGCCATTCTGTAATACTTTTGCTGGATCATAGCAAAAGTATTACAGTGTGATTCCCCTTGAGACAGTAACAGCAGAAAAGTAATTGTTATATCCCACTTTCTGGAGGCATGATTTGTTTCTCTGTAGAAGATAAATGCTGTTCTAGTTGAAGATATCAGCCCACCTTTTTATTCCCTTTTGCTACCTGAGTCCCATCTAAACTTTATTCTAGCACAAGTACGTGCTACGTTGATGTGAGAGGTAGAAATCTGATAAGTTTGAGGTAAGGGTAGAAAGAGGATGTGTAAACACTTGAAATGTACATGCTGATGTGAGCAGTTTTTTTAGATGAAATGAAACTAAATTCCTCCCCAGTGCAACTTGATCATGTAAGTAATAAAGCGAGAGAACACAACATTAACTTATCATGTTGTCCCCTGTTGAAATTACAGCAGACAAAAATGGGTAATAAAACTATCTCATAATAAGGTAATTGCTTTATGCAATCATGTTTCTAGGAAACTTTTTAAAATCAAGAAAATACAAATTTATCTTCTGTTTTAATGAGCATAGGTAGAAAGTACCTTGTCTTTGCAAACATTATTAGGAAATGAAAACTATGTCTAGATATAGGAAAAATAGTTCAGTGGCACATCTTAAATGCACCAATGTTCCAATCTGATCTTGTGCTCTGAGATGGCAATTTCTTACTACAAATGGCTACAGATTCAATAATATGTCCAAACAAACTAAACTGTGAAAGACATAGCAAGAGTAACCTGAACTCACAGTATTTAAAATAATACTTTTAATCTGGATATTTCTTTCTCCTTTTTTTTTTTTTGGGAAGGGAACTATGAAAAGTGAATTAGTTGGTGCTCTTGCGACTCTAGCTGCTAAATGCTCTTTGGTATATTTTTTCTTAAAATGATGCAACACAGTTTAGCATAATGGCTTCTAGTAATGAAGAGGGGGAAAGAAATTCTTGCGTATTTTCAATCAATATAACTGAAAGACCTCTTTTTCATCAAAGAAAGCATATTTCAAGTCCCTGTAGTATTATGAGTCTTGTTCTTTTTCTGTCCTAGTGAAAGACATAATTTTCCAAGAAGTACAGAGGTTCTTCTGGAGGAAAAATAATTTCTCTTGCAGCCTGTCTATTTTTGTATTCCCTCTCTTCTTCTTTTTTCCTCTGCTTTTTGGTATAATCTCTCAGGTACTCAAGCCTCTTTTATCTTTCTTCCAGTCTCTCATACCATTTTTTATAATAAAATATATAATTTACTGATTGTCTGCTTACTAGTATACTGAATTTGCAGGTCTTACTCAGTTTGGAAGGATCTGATTATTGTTATTATTATAAGGTGATTCATACCTTTCATTTGAAAGTAATGGCTAGAAATCAGTGATGGAGGCAACTTGTATTTTAAGTGATTCACTCATCAGTCAAAAACATCTCCAAACTCCTGCTGAACAACACGCAGCCACTTACAATCATTATTACCTTTATTGATGCAATGTAAGACTAATTATCCACCTATGTATGTTATTATTCTTGTAGCAGTCTAAATGGCTGAGCCCTAAAGGCCTTGTGGATGTGTCATGTTACAAATTAAGCTTTCTTAAAACTACTCAGTAGCATCATGTCATTCTATGCCTTTGTTTAAAAAGTGGGTGGTGGTGGGGGAAACCTCTTTGTCAAAAAGAAAAAGAGCCCTTTGAGATCATCCATCTCATCAAAATAAGCGTGACAGGCTTTAATACCCTTAATATATTCATGCCCACACATTAAAATGTTGTACATTTTTCATAATTATGTTCTGCAGTAACTGCATTTGTGTGAACTCTCAGGAAGAAAATGGAATTAATTAACCACCTGGCTTCACCTCCTGTATGAAAAGTAACAATTCCAGACATCTTTGTGTTTGCTGGAGTATGCGTTATTTTAACCCTTCGGTAATAATGTGTAAAAGAGACAATTTTATTTTTATGAGAAGGGCAGTGACAATCCGAGTGTTGGATGGCCTTGGTTCTGAGAAGAGCTGTCTAGTCCTAGGGGATGTGGGGTACTCTCAAAAGTGACTCCACCTCTATAAGGGGGTAGTTTTGATGTCTAAATATCTTCGGGTTAAGAAGGTTACTGTATCTTGAATTCCCAGGCTAACTTTGAAGACAAATTAAGCAGAGATCAGTGTGCTCTTGTTCTGGAATAAGCCAAAGTGTTCTTGTGCTGGAATAACTGTATCCACAGTGGAGCAGGTCCTTATAAAGGTGAACATTGGAAATACGATTAGATAAATCATTACTATTTGTTGAAAAGGAAAAAGTTGTAAAAAGTATGTAGTGGTCTGTGGGCTTGAATAGCATTGTCACCTTAGTCATTTTACCACATTCTGATTAAATAAACACCCATTCACCCATTTGTAAAATCCTCTTTTGCACTCCACAGGCTTCATGGGCTGATGCCCTTCATTCAGTGCAAAGTGAGAAGTGGGCTGCATGTGTCTGTGTACTCAGATATGTCTCTGTGATGAGACCTAGCTAAAATTCTTTGCTAAAATACTAACTTAATTTTCTGAAAAATGCAGACTGGTTCACACTGGAACCTTTTGCAAAATCCCCAGTAAAGTCTGAAGATGTGCTGAGTCCTGTCTGAAGTCTGCTTGCTTTCACAGGAGTTTCTAAGGTTCACAATCATGTGAACTACACACCACCATGATTTCCAGATCCTTTTGCAGAGATAGGATGTTGAAAGCCTTGCAAATCCCCATTTTTACCACATCTGACGCTTTGGTAGGTCTTGAGAGTTGAGCTCCTTGATCCTGTGAACATGGGTTGTTGTATTAGGCCATGGGTCAGTTTAGCAGAGTATCCTGTCTCTGGGTATCTTGTCTCTGGCAGTGGCCATCAGCTGGGGATTAGAGAAAGCATACAGAATTGTTACAAACATAAAGTAGTAGAAGCTTCAGATATACATCCTAACCAAGGGTCC
Organism: Motacilla alba alba; assembly: GCF_015832195.1. Lineage (NCBI taxonomy): Eukaryota > Metazoa > Chordata > Aves > Passeriformes > Motacillidae > Motacilla > Motacilla alba. Next base: position 40,750,682 of record NC_052017.1, on the reverse strand, counting down.
AATTCCCAAGGAGTGGTGCTTTTGGACTTTCAGACCTAATTCATTGTTTCCAGGCTGTTGAGCTAAACAGCCTTTAGACCCTTTTGCTCATGCATTTCCTAACTCTTACGCTCATTGATACTTTTGACTCAGTTCTATTTAAACATTTTGAAACAATAATTCTTCCCTGATGACAGTTCAAAGCTTTTACTTTTCATTCTAATGCAGAACGAGCTCTAAGAAAAATTCTATGAAATAGAGCTTCTATTTTTTTTCTTAAGCCTGCATTTTAAACATAGTGCACAACTTCTTTTGTCTTATTTTCCCCGGTTTTCTGTGTGTGTTAAGTACAAGATGGGCTTTGTGATATGTACCTTATCAGTTTGTTTTTTGTGTTAGAATATGCTGTTGTCATGGCTGTTAGGTGCTGTTGTACTTGCCACTGTTCTCTATGTTAAGGAATTTGTTTCTCTTGTTTAATTGTGTGTGTACTTTTTTTTTTGTGCCTCTCTCACTTACAGTGCCATTACTCCATGAAGAAGGCAGCCTCCTTCCTGGGAATTGGTACAGAGAACGTGTACTTCATCAAAACAGATGAGAGGTAAGAAAGCAAAAGCCATTACTCTGATCTCTGAGCCTTTTTAAAATGCAGTAGTGCTGTACATAACTAACCTGTTTGAATGTAACTGAAAAAGTTTTAAATCTGTGTCCCTTAGAGGTAAGATGATACCTGAGGAACTGGAGAAACAAGTCCAGCGGGCCAGGAAAGAGGTGAGAGGGGGAGAGAGAGTGTGAAGGAGAGAGGAGTGTATGCAGACTGTGTGCTTGTGTCTGAGTGAAAGGAAGGAAAACTAAGAGTGACCAAAATCTTAAAAGTAGGGCAGCTAATGTAACAATGTCTTTCTTACAGGTGCAATCTGTTTGCCACAAACTTGTGGTACAAGCCAAGGCTTATGGGTTCTACACTCTTAGAAGGGAGGAAAATTCCACAGGGTGTTTACTGCTAATGAAAGTCCTGAGTACAATGCTGCTCTGAAGTATTTAGCACATTTCTTATAGGATTTCTTTTGCCCTAGATCCTTTTGTAAATGGATGCAGTATGTTTTCCTAAAATGGTTTTTCAGTTAATTACAGCAGCTATTGCTCTATTGCCTCAGCAGTGAGCAAGAACTGTAACATGTGGCTTAGTCTCTAAAACTATCTTACAAGCTTCAAATGCTAAATTCCGTCCCTTCTATTATTCTCGCTAGAGTGCAGAGATGTGCCTCTTTTCCCGTAGGGACTTTGCCAAGTAGAAAGTCAAAGGCAAGAATTTGGAAAGGCACTGATGTGTATTTGGACAGCATTAACATACATTCCCACAATCGGTAAGACAGTCCTTACCTATAGTCAACCTAATTTATTTTAGAGAGCTTGAAGGACTGAATGTGACTTCCAGAGGATCTTTTTTTGGCTTGATTAGTTCACCCTATTTCTCACTTTCAGTTTGTGCATCAGAACAGTAGAATTCAAAGCTCAGCCCTTAGTCCATGATGAGTGAATACAAAGCAGCTAGTGCAATGTTCATGGCATGGATGATACCTTCCATGGAATTCTATCTTGGGAAATCTGCCTTTGTGGCTGATAGAAAAGCCAAGGCAGTCCTGTCCTGACCTGTCTTGTGCTGGCATACCCACAACAGCTTACAGTAAGTTCTGATTTGGATAAATTTTCTGCCAAACAACCATCTCTTATTTGAGTTTTATGCTGGGTAGCATAGCTGTTGATACATGGGGGCCCTAATGACCTAGCAAACTCTCTTTTTTGCCTCTTTCCCTACTTTGTATTTTCTGAGAAAGACAACCTGTACTTTACTCATTTGAGCAAACTGGGAGTGGAAAAGGGACTGAAATAAAATAAAGCAATGGGAAGCAGGCTTGCAGGAGAATCATCTGTTTGCTTTTGCAAAAACAATATTCTTGTTTGTTCTTGTAACAATACATGTAGTGGTCGTTTGAAAGAAATCATCTGGCATTTGTGATTTTTTTAAAAAGGTTTACCTCAGTGTGCTATACCCCGCAATTTAAAAACAAACTGGTCTTCTTGCAGGAAAACACGATTTCACTGGCATTTTTAAGGAAGTTACAAGTGTATTGGAAGGTTTTCATTTAATCAGAGCTTCAGTGTGTCTGTCCAGCTGTGTCTGTTACAACTTTTACAGAAGGATGCTTCAGTAAATTACAGTAAATATTCTAATGACTCTAGACAACAGAGGATGTATTTGCTAGTGATTGAAGCACAAAATGATCACTGAACATGAAAGGCAAGAGTCTTCTCTTTTTAGAGAACTTAGGCAGGAAGACTAGTTTATTGTCAAGAGTAATAAAAATGTAATTCCCTTCTTTGTGGGAAAAGTATAATGGTAGCAATTACTGGAATTTGTAGATATCTGAGACTTGTCCCTCTATTCAGTTGTGCTACCAGTTGGCTGCTTGAGAGCCATTGACTTTCATGTAGCTGTGGGGCAAAATTGCTGGGAACACTAATAGAAAATAGATGCAATGGATACATCTTTGCCTCCCTCGCAAGAGTTCTGTACTCAAGATTTAGGCTGATTTGTAAGTTTGATTAACTATTGTGGTAGCTTGTACTCAAAATAAATGACCGAGAAGTGAATTAAAGGCTGGTAAGTCTTTGTGAATGTATGGGATTAATTTAAATTCATTCCAATGTTACTTTTCACTGCTTTAGCCATTTGTAAAGAAAAGCTAAAATAAAAATAAATCATAATTATGTACCATTCTAACAGTCCTCTACACTGTAAAGAAGGATGGAACTGTCAGAGTGTAAATGTGATATAAGCCTGTGTGTCTCTGTAGATGCTTAAAGTGGCAACGTTAAAAACAAAACAAAACAAAAAAATCATACTTCAGCTGGGTGAAGATACATGCAAGACTTGTGTGGAGTTCGATTTTTCAGCTGACGTCTGATTTCACTAAAGCTCCATTGAGTTACACACTTACATCATCTGGGAGATCTAATTCACTGCAAATGAACTTCAGTGATCCCAGCCTGCACAATTTAATAACACCTTGAGTGCCTCTTCAGTTAAGTGTGTTGTTCTGCAGGCCAGATGCTGAACCGTGTGGAGCAGCTCTTTCAGCAGTCACTTACCAGCAGTGAGACTGCGCAGTCACTGCTTGGGCAGATACCCTCAATTTCATGGAGTTGTTACAGACTCCACCCATTCTTTTTGTTGTTGAAGTTTCTGCTCCTAAGCAGACCCAACACAGATCTCCAAGGGTCTGTGAGCCAGAACGCTGCTAGCTGAAGGGAAGAAAAGATGGATGGCTGTCAGTGGCTGTCTGAGACCCCAACCTGACAAAAGCTTTTCTTATCCCACCTGACTGACCCTAACACCATCTGAGATTTCCGGCAGTCTCTCTCCTAACATTCAGTTACCATTTACAGCCCTTCTTCTTTCCTAGACAGGAGTGGGAGCAAGGGAACAGCACTGAGCTGCAGGTCAGGCATGGGATCAGACAGCGGTGACTGTCCCTGTCATGGTGTGCACCAATGTGGCTGAAGGCAAAGCACGTTCCCTAGCTGAAGTTTCCTCTTCACCAGGCAGAGAACAAGGGTGTTGTAGAGACAGTGCAGGTGGAAACCCTAAAGGGATGAGCCCTTTCCTTGCATGGGTAGTCTGCTGGCTGAGCTAATTGCTTTATTTTATCAGTCAGAATGACAGCATATATGGTAGTGAGATGTGAAAGACTGAGAATTGAAAATCAGTGTATAAAGAGAGATGTCATATATCTGGTATGTTTTGATTTTGACAAAACTAGCATCTGTCAAAACAGTCTGAAGCTGCAGAAGTCTGCCCTGGGATGGTGTTAAGTAGAAATGAAAAATGACTTTTTTTTAAAATGAAAAAAAAAAAAAAAAAGAAAGAGATCCAACACTATTAAATGCAGTACCTTCTGCTGGGAAACTAAAATGTGGATTGTCACATCTTTGTCCTACATTCCTAGACCTTTTTAAACTTTAGCTCTGCAAGTATACAAAGAAAAGATGAGCAGTGCAAATGATAACTTTTTTTTTTTGTTTTGAATCCTATTGCAGGGGTCAGCACCATTTCTTGTCTGTGCTACAGCAGGCACAACTGTGCTGGGAGCATTTGATCCTCTGGATAAAATTGCTGATATCTGTGAAAAGTATGGCCTCTGGCTTCATGTTGATGTGAGTTTGTATACTGCATGGTTTTGTTTAGCACTGCTTTTTTATAATTGCTATTTGACTGTTGATATTTCTTTTTTAGAAGTTGGGCTCTAATAACATTTCTTTTTCCTTACATAGGGACCAGAAATACGTTCAGATTTGACTCTGTTTCATGTGCTGCAAAACAGCAAATAACTTGGTTCTGACAAGCAGCCAAAGCCATTTTGTTATGGACAGGTTATGTTTCAAAATTATTTTATAATCAATTTCTTCTTCTCGCTACCTCCTAAAAATGCTTCAAGGATGATATACAAACATAAGTTTTGATTCTCTCCACATTCAGTTGGGGAATAGACACATTAGAATTGTGGTGTGATGTTCATACAGGTTAAAATTAAGGTGTGCTTTCTGACTCAACGAGTCATAGATTATTCTGTTTCATAATTACAGATTTGAATTTCCTGTATATGTCCTTATGTTTTCCTAAACTATTCAGAAATTTTTCTCTTTTTAAAAAGAAATTCTTTGTAATTTTAGGTTTGGATATTAAAATCCCGTAATGAATCTCTTTTGAATAATCACTGTGCCTTTTTATGACTTGAAAGAGTTAGCTGTAAATGTATTTTTCTAAAGATAGGCCTCTTCATATATTCTAAAATTGCATTCTCTTTATAATTGCAATGTCACAAATCCAGAATGGCTAGATTAAAAGTCATGGAGCAGTAAGAGAATCTGCAGCAATATTTGTGGAGATTTCCAGACCTGCTCTAAATTTCTGAAATGTTTGTATAATGTTGAGTGTCTAAAGAAAGATCACATAGGCAGTGGTGCATGTTTCAAATAAATGTCTCACAGACATTAATAAATAAAGTCACTGTATATGTGAGTCAAAAGAGTTTTCTTATATTCTTGGAGACAAAAGTGCAGAATTTAGGCCTAATATTTAAAATGTCTGCCAAGCCTCCTCATGGCTATGTGCTGCTGAGAAGAACTCACCAGATTTTCAGCAGGAGTGCACACTCCTGTTACACAACTCTCCTGTGTGCCTGTGTATAGCTGGTGGAGAGAGGGAGATGGTTGGAATCTGTGTTGGACCTTAGGTGAGTCAAATAGATGTGGCTGGAGCCATCTCCAGTGGCTGTAGGAGAGCAGTGAGCAGTCTCCCTGTAGATGAACTCAAATATGGTGAGATAAGCCTGGGTCCTGTTGTGAACCTTAGTGAATTGTTAGTGTTTTGAAAAGAACTAACTTTATTCATATTCTGATTTTGCCTCATATTAAATGAAGGTAAAAATGTCCAGGATTATCTTTAAGTTATTTTCTGTTTTGAAATGACTGTAGTTGTCAGATGTTAATTGTTTCCCAGTAGAAGGACAAATGTCCAGTAATAAATTTGGTTTTCAGTCTGGAATATCAATTGTTCTCTTAAGATGTGATTCATGTTATGAACCTCTCAGTGGCTCTCAGAAGTTCTGTCAGTATTTTCTCTATCTTTCACACTATATAAAGGGTTGGGTGGATGGCTGTTTCTCTATTTGTTTGTTAAAAGTTACTAGCTGTATTTATAAGAGGACAGGATATTGGGAAAGACTGAAAACTTTCCACAGAGGTGACATCAGGCACACATAAATATACAACTGTGCTGTGGTTGATGAGCAGACTGTGATTCTTAGTGGAACATTTTTTTCCCTCCCAGCACCACTAGAAAGAGATTTACTGAAATTGTATCTGAGCAGGTACAGTGAGACTGAGTCTCTGCCATTCAGAAAGACTATAGGAAACACAGAGAAGAGTTGGATTTTTCTTTTGCTTTTTAATTTTTAATTTTTTTTTAGCAAGCTTACATCTTACCACTATAGAATAGAATGTAATATTTTTGAAATCTTTGAGAATCTACAGTCTACTGAAAGGCCTGGCTTCTTGTTGAATGATTTACACACTATGCAGTCTAACAAGTGTGTACTGCTGTTTAGGCCTGCTGTAACTTTGAAGGAAAAAAGAAGTACAGTACAATTAAAACACAGAGTAAAACCCAGGTTAAGTGCTGTCTAATGTAGGACTTTTCATGTGTCATTAATAGGCATCAGGGTTATCTACTGTAAGTGCTCTCACAACCTGTTACTAAAGATATCTTATATGAATGGCAGTGGTGTTTTTTCCAGATTTACACTGATTTGTTTCATTTCAGAATATTTTCTGATCCCAAAAATTGATGTGTTTGCCTTAGGGAGACTCTTTTCATTAAATATGAAATGATAAAGCTTGTGATTCTTAGGAAGGGCAAAAGGGAGAATGTCAACAGAAATTCACTAAGCTTCAGGACAATAAATTTCAATAAAGTCAGAAATAGTAGATAAGCTCTGACATGAAGACAAACCAGAGAGGAATAACAAGTTAGGGGAAATGTTTTAAGAAGATAATACCAGTAGGTCCAAACTACCCTAGCAGTCAAGCTGTTCAGTCAAGCCTAAGAGCAAAGGCTATACCAAGCTTATTTTGTTCACATTGCAACATTCCAGCTGCATATTGTATTTTAACCTCCATCTCTGATGCCTTTCTTAATAACTTGTTTTGTATCATCAGTATGCCTCCAGCATTTGTGTATGTCATGTATTGTCTTCACGTAGCTTTAAATGCTATGTGTGAGTATTTTTTCCCTGGTGGTTCTGACTTTGACTATTTTTTTCTCCTATTGTTAGGCCTGTAGAGAAAATCAGGCTTGACCTATTAGCCCATGCTTAGGTAATTAGCTTAATCAGGCAGTGCATACTGTGATTCCCATCATTCACTTGTAAATGATTTGTTGCATAGGAAACAGAAATTTTCTCGTACCTTGTTACCAATTACATTGTGTGGGAGACAGGTTGATAAGAGTCATGTTTTGACCTATCCTGTCTTGCTCTCAGCTGGATTTGTCTTTAAAAAAAAGTGTCATTCTAGTTTGATCAATCTGCCCTCCTTCTGTAGTCCCATGGATGGAGGAGAAGCCATCAACTTCACTGTCTTTGCAGTATCTCATCAAAAAGCCAGAGAAACCTGCCAAGCTGCAGCTCTGGTAGTGAGTGAAAATCTAGCTGGAAAACCATTCCCACAGAGCACTTACCAGTGGTTCTCTGAAGGGGGAAAAACATTTGAGCAGGATTCCTCAAAGTCTGTCGTATGGTAGAAATTATCTGGTGTTTTTGTTAAACCACTTGGATGAAAAAGAGTGTGCTGACAAATTTGAAAATGACATAAGACTTCTGACAAAGGCAGTGGGAGGACAGGATTAGAAATCAAAGGGATTTTGACAATTTGGAGAAAAAAGTGGCAAAAACTAGGCTACAGTTCAATAGAGATAGAATTCTAAGCTGCAGTAATCAAGTACACAAAGACAGGCTGGGGAGTGTTGACTAGATAGCAGATCCTTACTGTAAAGCCCAGATATTTTCCTAGTTCACAAATCAGTGATATTTTCAAATAGAGTTAAATACCTTTTAGAATTGAATAAAGGAGCTACATAAAATTATTCTTTCTTTCTGCTTCACACGCCATCTGCTTTATCTAAATTTTGTCCAAATAAAAAGATGCAATCCAAGAAGGCCCTACAGGAGAAAGATTAGAAAATGGGAAACAATGTAGATAAACAGAATCATATTTATAAATTATGACCAATGAGGAAAGATGGAAAGCACTGATGTTATTTAAACTAGAAAAGACAAATAAACAGAACACAATAGTCTACCAAAGCTTCAAAAGGTGCTGCTAAAATAAAAGGACTAATCTGTTTCCCTGACCACTGGAGGTGTGACAAATGGTAACATTGTTTAGGACCGACACTTTAAATTAAAAAGGTGTTATTCCTGTTACACACAAATTAAGTGGTTAAATTGCGCAGCCTCCATCATTAGAGAGGCCTTTAAAACCAGGCAAAGCCAGTGATTCTCAGTCTCCTTAAATGCCTTCTCATTCATGGTGTTTTGTGGGTGTTTTTGTGGTTTTTTTGGTTGATTTTGTGGTTTTTACATATTTTTGTTAGTTGTTATTGTTGCTGTTGGCGTTTTTCTGTTGTTTGTTTGTTTTTCAGCCTTGGATCCTTAAGCACTTCCTCTTTGAATTGGATAAAGAATCATGGATCACAAATTCATCTTGTATTACTGTGGCTCAAGTAGAGTAATATCATTTCTCTCATCTAGATCTACAGTGGTATTTTTGTAAAAAAAAGGCAGAAAGTAGGGCCAACAATGCTGTGGAGGCAGTAATTGCTGGTCTCTCTCTGCATTTTATTTTTCACTTCAATGCTAACTGCAGGTGTAATTGATTTGTTGATAAATAATCTCTAAAAAAGATGTGGTTGAGAGAAATGAGAGGAGTAGGGCTGATCTTGCCTTTGGGGGTGGCACACTGTTGAGATGACCTCTCAACTGCCCTTCTAGTCCTGTTTTTCCCAAACAGTGTAGGAATGTCAATTTTTTCAAACACAGAAGTTTTGGATGCAAATTTTGTAGAAATTGATATTTTAACGGGTTGTCTATAATTTCTGAAAATCAAGGAATAACTTAGTGACTTTAAGTTTTGACTTTATAGAATCATAGAATGAGAGGAGTAGTATTTGTCTCTGAATAGGAAGTTCAGTTTGATTGTCATCCCATAGCATGGCAAATCTGGACTAGCTGAAGAAAGAAAGTTGCAAATCATAGTGCTGCAGGATTACCATGAAGTTGGAGGCAAAATAATTCCTACCTTAGTTCCCACCTGGAGTTTGTGCAACAGGAAGGATGTTCTGAGCATGACAATGTAAAATATGATGTGATCTGTTAATATATGGCATTAATGAGGATGACTTTTTAAGACAAGTTAATAACTTTCATCTCCCTTGTGAGTCTTTGCCATCCTGTCTCCCAGAGATAGCTGATCTTGTTCCTAATGTACGGCCTGTGAAGCAAATACCCATGATAAATTCATTATCACCTATCACATATTTTTATCTCAAGGAAAGAAAAAATCCCAAAACCAAACAAGCATATGTTTTCTATGCTTTGGTCAGGAATTTTTACATCAGCGATTTTCTTTTTCTTTACAATTTTTTTAAAAATAAACTGAGTCCAAATGTTTTGTGGACTGATGACTTTTGTGTGTCTCTGAAGAGCTTTTCTTGCTTCACAGGTAGTTTGCTAAAGTTCATTCTGCCTTCATGAATATTGAAAATCATTTTATATATTTATTTATCTAGCAGTAACTTCTCAAATGCAGTGTGTGACATGTTTAGTGTTTGCATGATCTCCTCACCTTTCCATTGTGGAGAAATGTTATTGTTTGGGAGCTGAAGGTTCGCAGTACCTGATGATCCTTGCAGAATTCATGAAAAACTATCACATTCCCTAATTCAAATTGTCCAGAAATTAAACATATGTAATAAAAAACTTGTTGTCTGGGTTCCTTCTATAGTCCCTGGAGAGACACATCTGCCAAAGGTATCACCCAAAGATGGGTGTCTAGATTGGATGGAAGTAAAAAAGGAGCTTCAGTGGAGAGCTCCTCACTACAGAGAAGGTCTAAGTGACTCTTAGAGCACACACTTAGTTCTTAGATGAGCTGAGGGAGTCTTAAGTAATTTTAAGCTCATTTGGGTTGCTGGTGACAGAAATGCTGCTGTTGCCCACTGACAGACTTGCTTTCCATATCTCTCCAAAATCTGAGCTTGGCCTTTGCAATTGCCAGAGATTATCCCTGGCCACTGTTTCCCCTGTGAAATTCTCAGAAAGGAATTGTCTAGCAGGAGGAAGATGTGCCAAGAGGGACTTGCTGGTGTCACTGATAGTTCCACTTTTTGGTATCAGGAGTGAGTCTGGCTATGCAAGGACATTTCAGTTCATTGCCTTTGCTCACACAGAAGGGCCACTCTGGTTTGTGGCTCATGTTCTGGCACAGACCACAACCTCCTTTATTCCAGGAGATGTAACTAAACGGAAAGGTTATCCCACTAACCGTGCAGTAAACAAAGTTTTAAATGAGATAAGATACCTTTGGAAATCATTAGTTGAAGTATTATCAAAACAACTTTATACAAATAGTATTTTCTTGTCTCTATAAATGTTCCAACAGGCTTCTTGGGGTGGCTCAGCTTTGATATCAAGGAAGCATTGCAGACTTCTTCATGGTATCCACAGGTAAGTCAGTAGAATCCATTTCCTAAGGATTGAGGTGGAAGTTGCGTGGCCTGCTGACTTCCATAAGTGCTGCATTTTTAAAAACAGTGGGGGAGATTTCTGAACCTGTGGTGGGTGTTGGTGTATGGGAAATCTGATTTGTCTGCTTGGATTGTGTTTGGTCTTTTTTGATTCTTAAGTATCCATGATTATAGATGCAATTTTCACCTCCCTTTCTCCATTTATGATTTTTGCAGGGCTGATTCTGTTGCCTGGAATCCCCATAAAATGCTGTTGGCAGGAATCCAGTGCTGTGCTCTTCTGGTGAAAGACAATTCTGTAAGCCCTCCTGACCTTTTTTATTTTCTTCTTCGTTTTTCCTTTTTTATTTTTTTTTGTATTCTAATAAACTGTCATTGCTGTAATATGAAAGGGGAAATAATTAGGAAACAGCTGAAAGTCAGTTTTACTATACTGCAGTACAAAGGCTGAATTGTATTATTTTGAATTTCACCAATTAGTTAATAAAGGGTGAATAAAAGAGAAGGGTGAAAATGATCCAAGTCACTGTACTCACAAGTGGTCAAATTTTGCAGCTGGTGCCCTTGCTAGTTAACTTCTGCACATGATTTGCATTCAGAATGGAGTATTTTGTCACCTGGGCCTGGCACACTTAGACACTGAGCTCATCAAAGCCCTCAGAATAGCTGCCATCCATCGGGACTGCAGCAGTGCTGCGTCTGTTTAAGGCAGGCAGAGCTCATCTGCACGTCCCCTTGTACGGGAGGGAGCACCAGAGTGCGAGAGGGGTGGGAGTCAGAGCACAGGCAGGTAAAGGTGCTGAGCCTTCTGTCCACACTCTACCAGTTCTTCCTCATCAGCAGGATGATTTAGACTTCCCAAAAGCCATGACTAGTTTAAAGGTCTAGCAAGAAAACAACAGAGCTCTGATCTCAAGACGACTCTGCAACATAGCAAAAGTACCTTCTTGCGTCTTTGTGGCATTCTTTTATCTCAAAAAAAAGCCCAAACAAACAGTAAGAGGTTCATTATTTCAACCTTAATTTAAAAATCAGACCTGCTAAAATTTATGCCAACTGGCCACCATTATGAGTTTTACCTTATACTCCATAGGTTATAACAGACTGGACCTCACAATGATATTGAGCCCCTAAGGTTTGCATCACTATTTTGTGGCCTTGGTTTGTAAATTGCTTTCATAAATCTCTGTCAAAACAACTGATATTTTCTATTCAGCTGCCGGGGTTTCCTATCCATGCAATTTGTTACGAACTTCTGTTGGTAAGAGCTGATGAAGACCAAAGTGCATAGTTGCTAATCAGCACTCTCTTGGAGCTGATTGCTCTAGGTCAGGGGTGAGACCTGGCAGGACAGCAAGGAGAAGTGTGCCACCTCATTTCCTTGGATTAGAGCCTGTGGGACTGAGGAGGATTAGATTTCAGGGTTACCATGCATCACTTTATCCTCAGCTGAAAAACAAACAGAATAAAGTTATTGACTAAGATTAATGCAGTGTCTTAATTGCAGGCTTGGGAAGATTTCAATGCTGTATTTTTAACTAATTAGGCCCAGTACATAGATATTGCCCCAGGTAATGATTAGGCTACTTGGACTGAATAGTGGAAATTTCTCAGGAAGAAAAAGGAAAGAAATGTAGCTCTAGCATTTCGAGTCACTTTATGAACATTGTTCCAACTTCAGGGCTCTGGCAGCCTTTTTGTGGCTCCCTTCTGTGCAGTGTAAGGTCTGGTAGAGTGATCCCATTCTCCCTTTAAACCACAGCTAGGCAATGTTGTGTTAGAAATACTTGTAAAGTTGAACCTTAGGTCTTTGAGGAGTGAAAACATAAGTATTATGGATTCTAGCATCAGATCCTGTTGTACAGTGAGACATGTTCTGGAATGCAGAAGATTTGTCTGCATTGGGAAGAAAGGTTGTTTTACTCTGCGTCTAATTCCTGGAAAATTGGCTCTTACTCATTCTGTGTATGTGCCAGTGAAGTCTTTATATGCAAACAGACACACATATAGATTTGAGTACTTTCTTATTAACTAGCTGGAATATAAATCCTTAAGAAAAAAAAAGATCAAATGCATATTTGAGACACTTTGACAGAGAAGTGTTGCTTCACTTTGATCCTCTCCATACCAGAAGAGGCAGCTGAATCCAGTTTCCCATTAAAAATGCTATTTTTGCACCAGTAAGAGAAGGGAAAAGTACATGTATCAGTTTCTCACTTGGGAGCTTGTTCCACTTCTTCTAAAGTGTATAAATACCTATGGCTTAAGTGAAGCACGCGTTTATATGTGAACATAATTCCTTCGTACTGTGGTTAGGATGCATCAGTGGGGAATGGATGCTGAGATGTGAGCTGGAAGAGTCTGGCGCACACTGCTCTGTGAGTGAATGTTCAAGGAACCAGGTAGATTCTGAAGTTCTGAATTCTCCAAGAAATCAAAGCAGAAAAATGTTAATTATGAATGTTAAGTCCATTTTTGGATTACCCTATCTCCCTTTGAAAGACTGATTAAGGAAATTTTGTTAGCCCATTGTCCCATTTGCTTTGAGGTCCATTTGGAAATTTTGAGTACTTCAGAATTAGGCTTAGTTGATTGTAAGTGAGCAAATTAATCCCCTTTAGTTTTTCTTGTTCTCTTTCATACTTTCTGTATGAAAGATAATCTTTAGAAGATGTCATCACATTTCAGTTGTTCTGGTAACACTGTAATTTCCCATTAACATAGGTAATAGTGGCTGTCTTTTTGGTTTGGGTTTTTCTTTTGCCATATTTCTTCAATGGGGGTTTAGCAGCCTTAGTATATTCAAGATGCTGAAACTGGCTTGTTAGAATGAAACATCATAATTAAATATTTTCCTGTGCAGATTAAAAAAAAAAAAACTGAAAAGAAAAAGATTGACTGCATTGAAATGCTGATAAAAGAGAATTTTCCAGCCTCAGTGAAACAAAATTGGAATATTTCCAAGGAAGGTAGACATAGAAAAGAGATATAAGTGTTTGACTTGATTAGAAGAGAGAAGCAATTTCACCAAAAGGAAAGAAAAGTTGGGTAATCCTTTGTAAAAGCTCAGATCAATGACTGTAGTTCTTCAGTGCTTTAAGTACTCAAGAAGTGCTCAGCAATTCCTTTTTCACTGCCATGCCCTGAGTAACTTTCATCACTTCTCCAAGATAGTCTTAGTCAGAAAACACTGGTATTGCTGAATCATGAATTGCAGCGACTGTCTAAACGCAAAGGTAGATGGACCAATAATCTCAAAACATTGGTGAAGTCAGTTTTGGTGTTATACGTTCTCAAAATACTAGGAATCGGTGTTGGGTTGTACATATTCCCTTAAAAACCACAGAGCTACTCCAACTTGTCCTTGCTGTCATCCATATCTTTGTGAATATTATCTACATATTGACAGAGAACTACTGTTCATCACCAGTGCCAAAGTTCTCATGAGATTGAAGTGACTCATGAGATTGAAGCACTAGTTCTAGGTAATAAGCAGAATTTTTACTTATTAGTCAAGAATGAAGTCTTAATGTAGCTAATGAAATCTCATTTTAGTGCAGAATATAATTGATTAAGGTGATGATGGCAGCCATCCACATGTAATCTCTTCCTCATCATTAGCAATATCATAGAGATATCTACCTCCCTGATTCCCCTCCAGAGCAGCTGCAGGAAGTGCTCTGTTCTCATTGTTATTGCTTGGGTTTAATACACCTGAGAGCTCCTTCTCACCTCTCAAAGCACATTGCTATAGTGTCCTTTAACACTACACTGCTTTTGACAATTTTCAAGTATGCTATTCAAGAGATTGTCCTTATCGCCTCAGAAAAGGCAAATCAGGGAGAGGCTTGTCTCGGGGAAAAAGATATTTTATTAATGAAATTGAAATTCACTTTTAACTAGCAATGGAAATGGAAAGAGATCAGAAGACTTGCTGTAGGTAAGTCTCTTCAATAAGAAAAATCTATTGAATTATGAAACTGGAGCTCGTGCTTTCAGTATCAATATTTTTTCATCAATTTTCTATTAATTAGAACACACAAAAACTCTTTATAGACTTCATCAAAATCAAAATCTCTTTGAAACTTCGTAGTGGACTGGGGCCTCTATGAAAATAGTATTTCCATTTCCTAAACTTTAACAGACTGATGATAAGGGTAGAACTTGCATTAAAAAGGGTAGAAAGATAGAAGATGCTGAAGGAAGAAACTCAAAGTTGTCCAATGGGGCCATTCTAATGAAACTTTTGCAATTCTTCTGAGCAGATGTAGCTGCTCAGTTATTGTGTGGAAAACTGTTGAGATCTTGTTGGGACTGAGAACCCTGAGGTAGAAAGGACAGAAATATGCTTTAAATATGCTTTCTTTTTCCTTCTACTTTTCCATCGTTTGACCAGGAAAATTGAGATGAATTTTTAATCTTTTATTCCCTTTCTTTTCCCTTCTCTTTCTCCTCCACCTTTCATCTTGAGTATTTCTCTCTTCCTCACAAAGGATGTTTTGTTTCTTTTCCTCTCTGCTCTAGTGACATGGAGGAGGATGTCACTGTACCTGCCTCTGGAGACTGGTAGTATCAGTATCTTCAGCAGGATTTCTTGAGCATGTTGCATTCTTAGTAAGATAAGCAGGAGGAGAAGGATCATAAAGCCACATGTATTGTCAGCTTCAGATGCACCTGGAGATTAAGACAGTACCTGCCTTTTTTTTTTAATAATGAACTATATTTCCAACAATACAAGCTGACTCAGGGCCAGAGTCAGCTTGTATTGTTGGAAATATAGTTCATTATAGTTCATTTTTCTTCTAGAGCCTTTTAAAAAAACTATGTAACTCTGCAAATGTCCTGTGATCTTAAGTGAACTTCTCAGTCTTTTGTAATAGTACCAACTGTGTTTAGGTTTCTTGTGATAAACAATGGTTACTATTTATCAGATGACAGGCACACTACTATTCTGTGGCATCCTCTATTGTGTGGCTGCATTGCATTCTGATAAGGCAGAAGATAGTGCCACATTGATCAACCCTGCTGTACACACACTGCAGATACATCATTCAACATTTTAAGTCAGTAAGAGACAAAGCAATGAGCTTAAATTTGTGGATGTTGCTGCCTTTTTGCTTGTTTTTTGGTTTTGTTTTTTTTTTTTAAACACCATGTCTAGTAAACTTGTTATTCTCCTGGAAGTAAAGGTATGAAGGTCTAAATGAATGGAGTACGGTGTCTTGACGGAATGACTCCAGTTTCTCGTTGTGCAGCTGCTAGCCAGAGAAAAAAAAAAGCTGTAAAAAGCCCGCAAAAGTATGGATGCTTCAGTGCTTGACTATTCTGTCATTTCTAATGTAATCTTCTTGCCTTTCTTTATTTGAGAAAATTGGAAAGTGGGTGTTAGAATCTTACGTGCTGCAGAGCACTGCAACCATCATTGACTTTCCAGCTGTGGCTACCCTGTGCTGCAGCTGCACGTTATCACTCTGCAAAGGGAGAGCAGACACCCGACTCTTTTTTCCCTCAAGCTGTCATGAAAACTGTCTTTTCACCAGGCTGAACGTGCTGCTCCTGTGACTAAAGAGTTCAGACCAAATTTGCTGTACTTTTATCAATTATGACAATGGGATTGTCAAACCCTTACAGAAGTTGTGGACAACACTTGGTGGTGTTCTCCTTTAGTGCTCTATTAATAGGTGTGTAGGTGGAGTTTTTTATTGGATTTGCTTTTTTGGAGGGAATTGAAAGGTCTAGGAGAGAGGCGGAGTTATTCTATGTGTGCCAGTTCATTAATACTTTTTTTTGTCTTGACCTTTTTACTCCATTTTATTTCCAGTCCCAAAGTCATAAGTAGGATACTGGAATGTAGAACAAGAATTGTACCTCAGTTGTGGGAATAGGACACTTTGATTAAGAGTGATATCAGACACTGCCATTTAAAAATCAGAATTGCAGCAGATGCAGAGAAAAGGGCAAATTGAGAAATGCTTTTTGTTGTTTGCTCAAACTGAAGAGTGAGATTGAGTTGGAAAATGAGTTGTGCTCTTCTTAGCACTGACAGATCCACGTTTTCTGTCTCCTGGGCCCCTCACAGGGCCACCCTCATCTCTGTTCTGTAACCTGCTTTCTGCCAGCCCTTCTCTCTACTTCATAGTTTTACAGAGTATATTTTGGTATTTCATTCTTCAACCAACAGCCAGTCCTATGCCTCTTCTCTTCCTCTGCACCTTTAAATCTGTAACAGCCTTTGTGCTTTCTGTTTCCCAGCCTTGTTCTCTGCTGGAACCTGCCACATCACTCATTAATCTTTGTCTGTTCTGTGCTGCTCATCTCTGCCCAGTTTGTTCCTCAGAAGCTGTAGGCTGGAGATTGCTGAATAAAAATAATTTTATTTAGAAATAATGATTAGCATATATGAAAGTATATTTTCTTAGATTTATTTTCAAATGTTACATTTGTCTGAAATTTGAAAGAGAGAAAAAAAATTGAGTTGTACTAATCTCCTTGTGTTTTTTCTGCTCAAACAGCCAGTCTATGCTAAATCCACAGTGACTATTTGGCAGTAAGGGCTAAACATTTATTTCTTTGGGCTACAATTTTCCCTACCTGCAGCTAACAAAAGAAGGAACAGATTGAGCCATTTGTGGACATGTAGGAATTTCCATTTGGGAACATGAAGGAGGTTCCTCAGGGGTTGTTCTTCATCATGGTGCTTATAATGCCAAGACTGTGGGTACAGTCCCTGTATGAGCCATTCACTTGGGTTGGACTCAGTGGTCCTTGTGGGTCCCTTCCAACTTAAAATACTCTGTGATTCTGCGATCGAAAGACTGGAGCAGGTGTCTCCTTCCTCTCTCTCACATCCATATGTGTTTTAGGGCAACTGTTTCTGTGGTACCTACTCCCATGATTTCTTGAGATCTGAGTCAAAATTCCTCTTCAGCCTGCCACTCTTCCATGACATTATGAAGAAAATAATCATAAATAAATGTTGGTTGTCAGTGTGAATTTACTGACATTAGGCTCATCCAGTGTTCTTAAACCACACCATAAGCTTTGGATGTTATCCTGCATGTCCAGATCTGTTTGATAAGCATTTGATACAGACAAAAAAAGAAAGGCTTTGGCTTATGAGGAGGTTTGAAAATGCTCATCACCAACCGAAGTCTCTATGGTGTTTCCTCACAGGGCCTCCTGAAAAAGTGCTACTCTGCTGAGGCTGCCTACCTGTTCCAGCAGGACAAGTTCTACGATGTCAGCTACGACACTGGTGACAAGTCCATTCAGTGCAGCAGGCGTCCGGATGCATTCAAATTCTGGCTGATGTGGAAAGCATTGGGAACTACGGGCCTTGAGGAGAGAGTGAACAGGGCACTGGCTTTGGCAAGGTACCCCCTCACAGTTTTAAGTTTGTCTAGTCTGTTTGATTGGCTGAACTGTTGGCACTGCTGGTACTCCGTATCCTGGAACAGACACCATTATTACATGTTGCCTCTATCCTTTTTTTGTGTATAATAAGTGGAACTAATAACAATAATAATTAGTGTTATTACATTTTCTACAATATTTAGTAGTGGTTATTGCTTCTAGCAATAACCATAAGCGTTGGCAAACATGGAAGTCAAAATTAGGCTATCAGTCTGTATTGTAGAACATTTATGTTACCTGAACTACACACATAGGACAAAGTTACCAAAACACTTTCTTTCAACACTTTTTTTTAACTGTGTGTTCTGGTGTTGGTGTAGAAGAAGTTCTATGTGCCAGCATCCAAGCTGTGTCTGGCAAGAACCAAAGTTTCCTGCTGATGTCATTCCTTGTGAAAGTGGAAATGCAAAAAACTGATAATGGAAAACTACTATGAGGACACTGTGTTAATATTAGGATATATATAAGCAATGTATGTATGAGGATGTATGCAAGCAATATTGTTCTGACATACTGAGTGGTTTTTCTCAAGTTTGCTGAAGTTCTTAATGCTTTACAGTGTGTTCTGTTAGGGACTGAAACAGCTTTTTCTTGAGATCTTCCCCACACCTGTCCTCTTCAATTTCATTAAGTTTTTGGTCTTGCAGAACTGAGTTTCACAAGTGAATTCAGCAAAATTCTTGGTAGAAGGTGTTTATAAAGAGATGGTGATGTCTTCTTTTCTGGGAAGAGACTCCCATTCACAGGTGGTTTTCTCTTCTCTTAGAAGAAATAATTTTGAAATAAGATAGCAGCCCATTAAAAAAAAGTTCACTTTAAGTAAAATGTTTGTTCAGAATTTATACAAGACAAAGGACAATGAAAACTAAACCAAGCTAGCTACACACTGCTTTAAGTCAAATAATTGATATTGACATTTTACTTTTTTGTATGAAATAACAAGTAGAAAAGTATTGAATGTTTACTTCAATCAAAATTCAATGAATAGTCTGACTCTAATGAAGTTACTTAAAGAGAAAATAAAAATATAAAAATGCCCCTGACCTAAACCCAGAGTGGGTTTGAAAGGAATAAAAAGAAAGAACCCAAACCAGTGGAACCAAAAAAAGTTGTGGCTTTTTCTCTGTTTTGTTTCTTTAAAGCCACTCAGTTTTTTGGCTGTTTATGTCTTTTTTAATATGTTCTGGTTAAATTGCACCTTGTTTTTGTTGTGAAGCATTGTACTGTTCTTTGTCTGTTCAGAGTAAGTAATTCTTTCCACTATCAGTAGGAGAATTCAGCCTTATCAAGGTCACTGGCCAAGGTCATTTGACTGACTGTGTAGTGATTAATGACCTTTCTGGGATCGATATTTCTGTTCAGCATTAGGATTCAGATGGTAACACTTCTAAGGAGTGACTGACTTGTCTCTTCTGGTTTTTGGTTTGTTTTTCCATTAAGAAGAAATTTAATTTATAGACATTATCTGAATGAAATTAAATATATTCTTCACAGGGGTGGCATTGCCATCTTGAGTTTGCGTGGACATGGTCACTGTACCAGGTTTACCAACTACTCAGCCATGCAGCTGTGGAGCCTTTCTCCTCATTTGTTACATTAGATGTTACTTCAATTGCAAGGGTAGTGTTCCTGAACAAAGACCTGGATTATTTCTGGAATTTGTCCACTGACTATAGAATTTAAGGGCAAGATTGCTTTTTTTTTTTTTTTTTTTTTGCTTGTAGCCAAGCAGAGCTGCAAAGTGCAGAGGTTTTAGGGTAATTGCAGGCATGTATTTCTGATGCAGCAAACTTTGCGTATTGGCTATTCCAGTAGTATCTTGTTTTTCTGGAGATGAATCATGCTTTCAGGGTATTAAATATCCCGGGAACATTGTGATGCTGTCTATTTGGAAAGGCTTGCTTTTTAAATTTGTAGAGTAGAGTAGAGCATCCCGCTGATTGCTTCAGATTTTTTTTTGGTGTATTTTCTTCCCCCCAATTATCTTTGATGTAGGGATGTTGCTTCATAAAGTACACTAAAAAGAAAAGAGACCTAAACTGCTTTTACAATACAGCTCTAGTTACTACATAAGCATCTCGGCATTTTATGCTTCATCTTCTTTGGATTTTTTCTGCCCGTTTCCTCTTCTGACACCCACTGTTAGCAGACATATGTCTACTTCCATGGCAGATCTCCACCTCTCATTTTCTGCAAGGCTTAATCACAGCAAACAACATTTCTCTGTGTACTTTGGTCTTCACTAAGACTCAAGCCCCTCTGACATGCTACAATTGTGACATGATAATAAAACTTCACTGTCAACTGTGGAGAGATGCACAAAGTAAATTGCTCCTCTGCCATCAAATGATCCTGGCAAGATAAATCATGGGCAATGGATTTTCTAACAGCTGCCTTCTTAGGTTATTGGCAGTGTAGTTAAGAACATGATTAACAGTGTTGTGAACCTGGCTGACACCAGGTAGCCTATGTCAGATTTTATACCTAGGTGATATAAAATAAAGGCACTTGAGGTAAGAGGGAAAGATATTAAGCATTGCAAAATTAGTCTAACAATCAAGACCTTAAAAAAAAAAAAAAGAAAAAGGAAAGCGATTATGCATAGGTTTCGCTTCCATAATTTATTAGAAGAAAAAAATTAATTGAAGGCCACTGTGATATGAATAGCCTGCTGATGTTGCTGAATATTGGTTTTATGGCACAGACAAGCATCTTGTAATAAACAGGACAGAAGCAGCAAGCTTGTTTGACATAAGATAATTACCTTGCAGATAATCATGTCTCTCAACCTAAGCATCAGTGTGGGCATTAACAGCCAGATACCAAACAAGGGCACACGGGAGGATCTGAACGGTGATGGCAGAAACGACCAGAACCGTGACTCGTTCCAGGGAGAGGAAACCCCTCCCCAGTGCACAGCACAACTCCTGAGCTGTGTGCCGTGGGCACTGGCCCTCCACAGCAGCAGTGCCTGTGCTGGGATGTGTGCTGGGAGGCAATGAGTCACAGGCACAGCACTTGGTAATGATAAACAACGTGACAACTCCCCAGGCGCTGTTTGGAAAAATGTGTGCCATCTAGGGTATTGCTTATTGCTTGCCCAGCCAGCCTGTTTCTGCAGCGTGCCTGCTGAGGAGAAGGCAGTGCAGAGACAACTGTGTTGGGGGTGTCCTGCTGGGAGCAAGTTTCAGGCTGTGGGTAGGACCGAGGGAGGTTATTCTCACAATATTTCTCACCAAAAAGAATTACTAGTGTGATGACGAGTAATGCAGCTTCAGGCAGGAAAATGCCAAATAGTGAATGCAAGAGAAGAGCAGATTTGTGCACAATCAGTAGTTTAACTGTGTCAGGTTTATTAATGTTTGCAATATTTTCATGTAGATGACTAAAATTTTGATGGAATGGAAAAGCAGTGTGAATTTGCAGTGAATTTGTTGAAATTTTTCTTTGTGAGGCTTTGAGGGTGGGAAAAGAAGAGGGAATTCCCATCTGCATCCTCTTTGCTTCAGAATTCCTGTGTGATACATGCCATGGCAAAGTTATGGTCATGTCTTTAAAAATTTCTGTAAATTGGAGCTGTTTGTATCAAAAATTTTGATACAAATCCACCTCTCCATTGAAGGCTTCTGTGTTTTTCACATGTGGCAGGTGAGAAAGAAAAGAAATTCCCATTTTAATACTCTTAGCATAGGAGGTCCAGGGACTGTTGTACATAAGCAGTGGTCCACTGAATGGAAAGTTGCACTCTTGTACCATGTGGAATGTGGGCAGTACTGGGAAAATTGCTGAGCTTGAAGTATGTTCAGATTTTTAAATTCTGGGCTAAGCTAAGAGATCCTGGTGACAGTAGAATGCAAGAGGTGTCAGAGTGCCCATGGAATAACATGGCAGCCCAGCACTGGCACCTGAGAACAAGGGATGGAGGTATTAATTTGCAGTGAGAAAGTTCACAACCTGATGCAAATAGGATCAATTTGTGCCATGTGGCTCTGCTGAAAATCTGTGCCTGAGGACAGAATTTGGCTTCTCCTTAGTGCTCCTTGGCTGGCTGTAGACTTCTTTTGTTTCCAGGAACTGATAGCTATTGCATTTTCACAGCAGGTAGAAATGAGGTTTAATGCTGTTGTTTTCTAAGTGTGGAAGAAAAAAAAAAACAACCCAAAAAAGGAATACGTGTTTAAAACCCTGGTTTTTTTTGCTGCTGTCTGTGTGTATTGTTCTATGCTCTAAATCCCTAATTTTTTAATTACAGATATCTAGTGGAAGAAATTAAAAAAAGAGAAGGATTCCAGCTTCTTTTAGAGGTAAGTGAAATGAGAACTGAACTGTTGTTATTGTTAGGAAGTCTCAATTGTTTGATTTTGTTCTTTTTAGTCAATTACCAACTTGTATTTAAAGTATCTAATCTAGTAAGTTTATGTATTGGAGATCCACAGATTTGATTGAACACACATAACATTTGCTGTGTTCCCTACCATCATTCTACCTAATTTCTTAACTTCTGGTTCTGTATTGCCTCAGGGAGTGTAGATGGAGCACTTTCTGTGAGAGGGAAGAGGCTGGCTGTAAAAAAAAGCAATACTTGCCAGACTTACAAATAAGATTGTGTGCTGGATGGAAAAATAGTTTGATCCTAAAAATGGACTTTCATTGTTAAAGTCCATATTTTTTTCCCTAGTTCTACTTCAACTCCAATCTTCCTAAAAGCTACCCAAAAGTTGTGTGTTTCACTTGTTTTACTAAACCTGTCAGCTTATTTCCTATTTGGAGAGCTTGCTTGGGGGAGGGTGGGTGTAGTGAATAGAGCTTGAGTGCTGCTTTTCCACCTGTCCTCAGCTCTTTGGTTAATGAGGCTGAATTTGGAGGAGTTTGTGAAGAGCTATCCTTTTTATAAAAACCTTTTGCTTTGTTGGAAGTGTGCTTGTATGGAAGACAGGCAGCTGTGTGGGGTCAGGAGGAAGAGAGTACATGGAGAAGAATGGGAAATGGAGTAAGTGCTACCATGAGCATTCCAGGTTAGGCTAGACAAAATACAAAATATAAAAAATACTTTATACTACTCATACAATATAAACTTTTCTCTTTAACTTTGAAAACTGCTGATCAGTTGAAGAATTTGAGGCCAGCAGCGCAGGATGGGGTCAGTAAAGTGGCAAATCTGTTAAAAGGTGTCCATTTCTTGTTATAGTAGACCTTAGCAGAGAGCCCTGCTCTACTGTAGATGTGAAAACTCATGGTAAGAGCAGAGGCTACTGTGTAGTTCCTACAGGAATGGGATACCTGGATTTAAAGTGGGTTTGAAAGGAGTGTTGTAGTATGGACTATGAGAAAGAAGTAGAGCT
The DNA here is from genome assembly GCF_015832195.1 of Motacilla alba alba. Classification (NCBI taxonomy): domain Eukaryota; kingdom Metazoa; phylum Chordata; class Aves; order Passeriformes; family Motacillidae; genus Motacilla; species Motacilla alba. The sequence continues at coordinate 40,727,582 of NC_052017.1, read as the reverse complement.
TCTTGAGTCCTGTGAGTTTTTCTATACTTTGAAAAAGGGTTAAAAAAGAGAAGTTGAAAGGGTTAAGAAAGTTTTCAGGGGTGCTGGGGGATAAGCAATGAGAATTCAAAGAAAAGATGCTATGAGACAGCAAGGCCCAGCTGTGCAAGGCCTCTCTGAAGGGAAGATGGGCTTCAGAAAAGAATCTTAGGAAAATGATCCTCTGATACATGCAGTGAGGAAAAACCTGTAATGAGGATTGCTCTATGACCTGGAAATGCCACTTGTGCTTGAGTCATCTTGAACTCTTCTGTGGTAAAATTGTTTACCTGCTTGAGTAAGACCTGTGACAAGATACCCAGAAACAGAGTGTGAAGCATGGCTGGGGTAGTTTTCTAGGATAAGTGGTGCTTTCAGAGGGTAATGATGTATTTGATGTGTGAAAGGAAACTGAGATAATCAAGGAGGCAATATAGGCAATGACAATATGGTAATGTATACCATCTGTCTGCTCCTGCCATCTGATTTTAAATAGTTTTGCAACAAACCCCATAACACTGAGCTAGTCCTTGTTCTTGTGGGGAAGGCACTGCCTTTTCAGAGTTTGTGTTTACATGTATACTACAAAGCAAGCTCTTTGGGGGAAGAAATGGGACTTTAGGAACTGATGTTTATTCCATTCAGCAGCAGCGCATGGGAGGTTTGCAGCTCCCTTCCTGCTGACAATGATATTCTTCTTGATGATTTCACTGTCTTTAATGCATTCTTTGAATGAAGCAGAAAATGATATGAGCAGCTCTCAGTGGCCTTTCGTGGAAGAACATCTCAGCTGGTGGGATCTCCTTGTTCAGGAGACTGCCTGGGATTATAATAGCAGCCACATCCACAGTGGGGCAAAGAGATGGTGTGGCTCAGCTACCAAGCTCCCTTTTAACAGTGTTTTTGTCTTTCCACTGGTACTGATAAGGATGGCATGTGGGAGAGAAGTGGGGTGTGTGAGTTCACAATCCAAATTATTAGAATCCATGTTATAATCTAGTTGCCATCTGAATGCTTTGCTGCAAATAGTGGAGGTTGAGATTGACTCAGTGATTTATGGGTAGTGTGGGATGGCATAACAAAGTGTATCTATTCCTCTTATTATTGTTCTCTATACAGGTAAACAAACAAAAAAAAAGTTCCAAATTAGCAGGAAATGTGTAGACATTGGACTGGCCTGCTGGGAACATTTTCTCAATCATATATGATACAGAAACCTCATAAGCACAAAATGTCTTCTTTTATAATGCATGGTGAACAGCCACTTTTGCAGGGAGCCTTGCAGCTAACTCTGCTGAGTTTAAAGGCAAAATTTCCCTGGAGAGAAGCAGACATGTGAAGTCTCAGTCTTTGCTCAAAAGACCTGCTTAGATATTACACAGGATACTTTCAGGATGTGGTGCACACCCTGCAAGGGGTCTTGAGATTCTTATAAAATGTGGAAATTGAGAAATTCAGCATTAACTCCAGCACTGTATAGTGTGCTCTATGATACGAGAGGAGATTGGCATTGTTCAGTAGAAAAATGATGAGGTGTGAAAGTGTTAAATGGTCACAAAATTGAGGTTTTGTGTTTTGTATAAAAGGCATAATTGGAAATTTCCATTTAAAAACCCCAAAACACTAAAAAGAAAATATATTCTTTAAAGTTGCTTCAAATATGAATTCTGTAATTTACCTTCTGTGCCTCTCTTACGCTTTTTCTAGCCAAAGTTTTTTACTGAGTAAAACAGAGTTAAAGATGGATATAGGAAGAAGAAATTAAAAAGGAGCCCCTGGCAGCAGCAGGAGGAATGGATGATATGAAAAATTATTTCTAGTTTCAAAAAAAGGGAAACAAAAGGTGACTTGGAGAAGGAAGCTTTAAGGAAAAGTGTATAAACTCAAAGGCTTCACCCTCACAAAAAATAAAGCAGAACTCTTTGAAAAGCTGTGATATGTATCCCTATTGCATCTTATAAACAATCACTTGTTCTCTTGTTTAGCCGGAGTATGCAAACGTCTGCTTTTGGTACATTCCACCAAGCTTGAGAAAAATGGAGGATGGACCTGAATTTTGGCAAAAGCTGCACCAGGTGAGTGTTACGTGTTACCTGAGGCTTACTGATTAATCTGTGTGCCAGATAAGAATGGGACATAGCCCTTGGCTTTGCTCACCATTAGAACCAGTCAGTAGACTGGGGATTTAATCCTTAAATAGATGTTGGTAAGATTTAAGTTTTTTATTAGTTTAGACAAATCTAATTAATTTTTTTCTTACTATAAGAGATGTAAGCATTAACAAGTATTCAGCTTGCCATCCAAGCTGTTAGCAGCTGGCAGAACTGAGAAGAGGAACAGTGTTGTCACATCTCTTGTCTAGACAGATTATTCATTACCTGTTTCATATACTTAGTGCTGTCCTTGGAACTTGGCTTGCATTATCTGTGATAATCTATGATAATGCAAGTAAGGAAGTGCTTAAGAATATATTTCTGATGTTAAACATAAATGGCAATGGGAATACAATGGGAAAATGCTGTGGGAAAAGCTTCACAAATGAGTATTTGGTAACTCTTTGCCATGCTGATAGAAAATCATGAACATCTTGGAAAAAAAAACAGCAGTAAAATTTTGAATTTACTAGTGGAGAAGCATTAGTTAAGACTTAATTAAGAAACCACTAGACACTGTGGTATTATGTTTTACTGAATAAGTTATTCTGTGAGGAATTGAATTTAATTCATTGTTCGCTCATCTCTGGAAGAGCTGTGGTATTCTGTGTTTGTTTTTTCATAGAATTTGCTACTAGAAGTTTAAACTAGAAGTTAGATATGTATATCATCTGCATACTATGTAAACAGGCATGCATGCTTTATATACATGCCTCCTGTAACATCTGCCATCATTTCAGCAGCTTTCACAGGAATCACTTTCAGTTTTTGCTGGAGTGTCTTTACGAGGGAGATCTTCCTTAACGCCATCTGTATTGTTTTGCAAAGTATAATTTTGTAGTCCATATCCATGCATAACCATAATATGGATGCAAGGGCTTGGCATTTACCATCCTTTCACAAAGTTGTGTTCCTTTTTTTCTTTTGTTTGGGGCTTCCTGTACTCTCCTTAGAGTAGAAACTATATGTGAGATGTATATAACGTGTGTGTGTGTGTGTATGTATGTATGTATACAGAGCCGTATAACAGCTCATCTACTCATGGAGGAGTGAGGATTTGTGAATGAGCAACTGAACTGGATGGCATAGAAGAAAAAATACTGCAAGTGTCACTGTTTGATTTATGTGGCTACAGATGGGACCAAGGAGGGAAAGTATGAAGCACAGCAAATGGCTTTGAGCACGTATACTTGAGTGGCTTATGGAGTGTAACTTACTGGGTCTTTGCTCTGTTACTCTATGGTGCTTCTAGTCAGGGTAGGGAATAGATACCTGCCTTTATTTCATGTACTAATATAGATAGAGTGATTCTGTAAATACAGATTTCCTAGCCAGTGTTTTTGGAAAAGAACTTGGAGGGAAAGAAGCTTGCACGCAATTTCTTCCAAGAACTGGCCACTGCTGCAGATCTCAACCACTCTTTTCATGGGCAAGGTGGCATTTTCTTGATTCTTATATCTCCTCTGATGAAAAGCCAAGAAATCCCAAATTCTAAGACATGAACTATTTCACTCTTCCCCATAAAGGCCTGGGAAAAAAAATTATTGCAAACCAGAAAAAGGCTCCCTAGGAAATGGCACAAATTTCTCTCTTGGAGGAAACAACAAATGATTATTGTTAGTTGTGTTATTTTAGACACTGCTGGGAAGTAGTTTGACACTCCAGAAGTGAGCCTGTTTCACAGTGAAAACATGTTATTTCACCTTCCTGATTCTCTACAGGGATAGGTCTGGGGTTACTCTGCTTTTTGGATGCTGAGGGCCAGTTTGGGGCATAACATGTATCAGTGAGCAGATGAGATGACAGCACTGGGTCAGAAAAAATAACACTGACTTGACTTTTTTAGCTCAGATCAATTTGTTTTAACATTGCTGATGCAACCAGCATGGTCACTATATTACATTAATCAATACAAATATATTGCTGGACAAGAAGGAATCCATCCTGATCAGCAAGGTGTAAATGATAAAAGCATTAAGGCTGGAGGGGATGTTACATGGTGCTGTTGGTTGACAGATGGAGCTGTGACAGTTTCTTGATTGCAAGCAGTTCCTGAATATTCCCATAATATCACTAACATGAGCATTAAAATGCTTTCATTCACAATTTCTCTTTTCACACCACATTTTGACATCACAGTTATTCTATTTATACAGAAATCAATCTTCCTTTTTGTTGACCTGCATAACTGACAATAATTAAGGAAACATATGTCTTAAAAATCCCTAGGGCAAGTAATTGATTTTATTAAACTACTTGTTCAGCAATATTGTTCAGAATAACATGCTGTCTTCTAAAGCTAGTTATATGAGTTTTAGTGCTGGTGAAAGTTGATAAGCAATTTGTTCAGATCTAAAGTCCTCAGCTTTGTGAAGAATTTGCATAGTCCTGTGCAAAACCTTGGAGGTTTTCTGCTGCACTGGCTCTTCTTCAGTTTCCATGGCCCATTTTATATGGAAATGTGTCAGGACTGACTGGATTGTAGTGTGATACCTGATTCTGATGTCAGCCTTCTTGTTGTCCTACATAGAATGTGTCTCTCAGAAGCTTAATTTCTTTTCTTTTCTTTTCTTTTCTTTTCTTTTCTTTTCTTTTCTTTTCTTTTCTTTTCTTTTCTTTTCTTTTCTTTTCTTTTCTTTTCTTTTCTTTTCTTTTCTTTTCTTTTCTTTTCTTTTCTTTTTTTTTTTTTTTTTTTTTTTTTTGTGGGGGGGAAGGCTGTTTGTTTGTTTTAAATTCTGGAGCCTTCAACTTCAGCTGTGAAATTTGAGCTCTTCAGAATCTCCTACATTCAAAACAGAAAGATGATAGAAGCCTGAAGGATTTGGAACAGCCGCTAACTGGGCATTTGATTCATCACCTGAACAATTTAGGGAGTGAGAAAACAACACGATGGTGGGGGAAGTAAAGAACAGCATGAATATGAATGGTACTCTGTTGTGCGTGAAATTGGGAATTCTGTGCACATCCACAGTCTGACACCGCTTTGATCTTTTGGGATTACAGCAGCAGTTGGCTGTGTAGTTTTATAAGCAGTGCAGCAAGGCTTAGGATGCAGTCAGATGGTCCAAGGCAGCCCATGCCCTGAGCACTGAGCAGCGCCCTGCGGCAATGCAGGCGGTATAACCCACAAACGATCCGGTGTAAAGCGTTTTCCAGTGCCATTCTTCACAAGTGACGAGAGATTTCCTCTTGTAGAAACCCTGCAAGCGGGCCCTCCGTGGTAATTGAAGAGTTGCTGGTAGAGCCAACTGGAAGTATCTGTCAGTGGCGTTATTTTGTCACTGCAGACTGGGGGCTGCCGTCTCTGACCTGGAGCTGACATAATTGTCGGGATGAAGGAGCGATGGCTTTGCCAGTGCTGTATGCGCCCCCCAGTGGGAATTTCGCTCCTTTCCTTCGGTGACACACCGTAGGATTTATTTTGTTTACTGCTGAGAATGGTCGGTGTATCACGGGGTCACGGTGAGAAAAGCTGAACTGGAAATTGCAAGGCAGAAATGGGAGTGAGGGAAGAAGTATAAGCACATAAGCAGACATCATTTCAATTTCTATATTTTCTCCATACCTACAAATATCTATGCATATTCTTGTAACAATCTTCTCTTTAGAAAATTCGGCTTTCTCAGCTTATACTGAAATGCATGCAGATGATGTAGAATTAGCTGATTTTTAGTGGTAGCATCTCTGGAAAAACTGGCAGCACAGAGAATGCTAGGGCACAAGGAAGAGGTTGGAGGGTTACATTTGGAACTGTCCTGTTGCTATCCTGCTGCTAACCCAGTCAGCTAGCCACGTCTTACTCATTCTGGAGTAAGTCTGCTGTAGTTTGTAGTTTGTAGTCTGCTGAAACTCAGACTTTGGTCTTGCAGACTAAAAGACAACACAGAAGTAACTATTTTAACAGAGCCCTCCTCCTGCAGGACCCTGGCCTTGCCAAATGATCCTGGAGGATGACTGTAGGTAGAGTACTATGTAATGAATACTGCTCAGTAGAGAAGGCTGAAGGTTTATTGCTAAGTACCACTTTAGGCCTCAAAATCTAATTTCAAATAGCGGCAGTAGGTTCCTAGTAAGCCTTTTGTGGTTTACTAAACTTTGCCTGCTTTGTAGTTCTAAAAAGCATATGCTGGAGTATTAGATTTCTAATGGTTAAGTAAAGATTTTATACACAGTTGTTAGATTCAGTAATTCTAGAATCTCAGTCTCAGACTCCGTTTCTGTGATGTAATTGGGTTTTTTTGGTTTTGTTTCCTTCCTTTCCTTTTGAGGATTTTATGGCCAAGTAATACAAAATTTATTGGCTGTAATCGAAGGCTCAGGATGCAAAGTCATGTTAAAGTAGTAATGTCCTGCTAAAGCCTGTATAGATAGCTTGGAATGCCATTTTGCCCCTCCTTTCTTTACCTTAGTAAAAGGTAACCTTATTCCAGCCTTTCTCTCCTATTTAGGAGAAGAATATATCTGTTATCTGAAGGCATATTTGTAAAATAGCCTGTCATCCTGAATGGTGTTGTGATACATTTGTGTAATGAGAGATTTCATATCAAAGCATAAATGTAAGGAGGTTGAAGAGGTGTTGCCTTGGCAACTCCTGAATCTTGTGGTCTTTGTAGTATAAATAAAAAAAACAAAACTAATCAAGGACCAGATTCAGCAGTATTTATATATTTAAAATATCTATTGATTAGGGTACAAGGTATGTATTTTAAATACCTATTGATTATGGTGCAAGATTTGAATGGGAAGGGAAAACAAGACCTCCAGTTAGTTGTATTAACAAAGTTTGTCCTCTGCATTTTGGAAGAACAAGACAAAACCAACAAAAGTTATAACTACAGTATTAAATGCAGTGAAATCAGATTTATGTGTAAGAAGGGTCCTATATATGTCACTGTAAGTGTATTTCTACTTGGGAATTGTGTGCAAAATGTTATTTTATTTGCTGGCATCCCTGTGTACCACACTTTGAGGTTTTTTACACTTGAACAAGGAAACAATTAAACAATACTGTTATGCGTGCGTGTTAGAAGAGTAATGGCAGAGACAGGGTTCTATGAACTTTCCTTATCTAAGTAACTTTTATGATAGTGAGTAGCCTACAGTCTCTAGCATTTAGCTCAGTTTGACACCAGTTTTGGTGGAGGGCCACAGCAAATTACAGGAAAACAAATGGTAAGATTTGCACATGGAAATACACAGGAGTTAGATTGGCTAAATCATTGGCTTCCATGACAAGATGACCAGCTTAGTGAGGAAGGAAAGGCTGTGGATGTTGTCCATCCAGACTTCACTAGTGCCCTCCCTCAAGGTCTTTGCTTTCTCTTAAAGCACCCTTCAAATCTGTTGTGGACTTCAAGAAACAAAAATCTGCAGGTGGAAGAGATTGCTTTGGCAATCTTTCTTTTAGACAGGGAATTGGTGGATTGTCATTTCAGCGTATCAGACGGGACTTCTGAAGGGGCTGTTTAAATAAATTTGATTTGTCAGGGGAATCAAGGTCAACAGAAGCTTCAGATTCACTCCGTAAAACTTAAGGCACTTACTCATGGAAACTACTTGAGGAATTGGCTGGTTTTCCACCATATTTAACACAGAGAACAAGAAAGGGAGCTCCCTGATCATGACTTAGGCAACATGCAGTCAGAAGCACCCTCGGGAAAGACTTCATTATTCAGAAGGGGAACCTAAGAGGTGCCATGATCCTTGATTGGCTGCATTATTTATAAATACAGGCAAAAAGAACCTAACATTAAATCCTCAGCATGCTTATTTCACAGGCTTCCTCAAGCCTGATTTCACAGGCTTCTGGAGAGAAGGGCTGCAAATCTCCTCCTGATTGAATGGACCTAGCTGCATTCTCTGTATTGTGTTCAAGAGGGGCAGAAATGCAGCATTTCAGGAGAGGTGAGATCAGGAGGCCCTGTGGAGGCAGGGCTGCAGGCAAGGACCTTAGGGGAGCAGAATGAGTAAGAAGATAATAATCACGATTTAAGTTGTAGTGTGACCATTCCTCAGCATAAGGTGATGCTTAGAAATTTAATAACAAAATAGGCATTAATTTTTTAAAGTAGCAACATCTCTTATTTTGCAACTACTACTGCATAATATACCGTAGCAGATGAATAAAATTTTTGTAGATTGGCTGCATATAAATGACTGTTATTGTTAAGAAGAAAGATCTAAGCTTTGACAAATGAGATGAATTAGTACAGTATAATATAATAGCAGAGAAAAATTATAGCAGTGTTTCAGTACTACGTTAATGAGGGATTTGCACACTTTCCCTCTTATTATGTGTCTTCTTCTGCAGTTTTATGGAACTCATCAGTACAAAAGTGAGTGTAGCTGTTAATTAAACAGAGTATTTAACATTACTTTGTTTTAAATGTATTCTCCATTGGGTTATAAGAATACAAAAATAACATGCTTTCAAAAAAATTGTTAATTCAAAGTCAAATATTTTGGTTTCAGTGTGTATCTGCTTATAAGTGGAATTTATGGGGTTTTTTCTCTTTTGTATTTATTCTTGCATGATTATGGAAGTAGTAGTGTTAGTCTAAGGGTCTGAATTGGCTGGTGAAGTCTTCATCAGGAGAGGTAGGAGTCAATGCACTTGACAATGCCCATTTCACCTTAGGACTCCGCCCAGGTGTTAAGGGCACTTCAGTTTATATTTTACATTGGTGAGGTTGTACACCTGCCTAACTTTCAGCCACATATGATAATGTGTGAGAGTGACCTGATCTCACACTTGCTCTTCCATGGGATATCTGGCATATCAAGTGTTTGTATGGGACTAGAACAGAGGTATATTTCTATGATTGTATTGTAACTACAGTAGATGTAATAAGATAAGACAAGGCTGTGAACTGCTTCCTATAATAGTCCTAAGTGATACTGTAGTAATTCATGACATGACAGTCACATTTCTTTCTACTTTGTCCCTTATTGCAGACTGACTTTTCAGGCGTGTGTAGTATCAGCTGGGCTTCAGTGAAAGACAGTCCCATTTGTGCAGGAATCTTTACATATGTTAGGCCAGTGGTACTTGTCTCAGTTGATGCAAATAGGCAACAATCAACGTCACTAAATAATACCTCTGGCAGCAAAACAACTCTATTTTAAAAGCATTGCTGCACAGCTGCTAAAACTACACCTCAGTTCTTGGGAGGAAAAAAAAAGAGAAGAAACCCCAATGATTTTGATGCTGAATGGTTTACTAGATGAGAGTGCAGGCAACTTTTGTCAGGGACTTAACATTGAGCTGTGTATCTTCAAGGCACACTGGGGACTGGGGTCTATTGATCCCTGGTGCCCAGCCTACTGAAACGATCAAAGCTGGTGGGAGGGAGTCTGCTGCAGCTCCATATGTTACGTTCAAGCTGAATGAGGATTTCATCTTCCCCAAGCCACCTGCAGAGCAAGATTGCTCAGATCTCCAGAGATGAAGTAGGTTTCACACTAGACGTTTCTTGCTTGAAATCCTTTTAAGGATAATGAAGGGTCCAATAATTTCTCCATGTGGCACACATAATGGCATGAAAGCAAGCTGGGGGCAGTAGACAAAGTGGAGGGAAATAAAATCACAAGAGAACCACAGATTCAAAGTAAAGGACCAAACCTTCCTAGGAGATGACTGCAAGGTGTGTTTCCACCACAGTATGTAATGCTCTGCGACTATACATTAGCTGGCACAAGTACTGGGAGCCATATGGCCACAGGCTAAACATGGTACTTAATTCAGATTAAAAAAGGAGCAGTTGACATGACTGTTCTTTCAGGACCAAAGCAAATCACCTGTGATGGTGGCATATGTTTTGTGTAGGTGTAATCCTTTCTTACACGGAAAGCATGGGTTCCACTTGTCAAATATCTTACAATTTTTGCATGCTGCCTCCTTAGACCTGAGCATCATTCTACCTTTCAGTTCAGATATTGAAAAGAACCTTCAAATCTTTGCATTGTTAAAAGCTTCACATATAATGAATCTTTCTGTTTGTATATAGGAAGCTTCTAAAAAGTCTTATTTCGTGACTGATAGGTCGACAGAGATAGTAGGGATTCAGTGGAACTGCATTCTCTGCTTTATAGCACAGATTCAATTTACTAAAGGGCACTTAAGTACTGCATAAGAGCTCCTTGCTATTTCTGTGTGAACAAAGACAGTACTTTTTAATTTGTATGGCTTTCAAATAGATACAAACTGTTACCCAGAGCAGCAGATGCTTTGCACCCATTGTTAAACGTCTCTCAAACTGTGGTAAGACCAAGAGGGTAAACCAACCCCATTTCTTTTCCAGAAAGGTGAATGTTTGGGGGGACTTTGTGAAAATGGTGCAATTCATAGAAATTAAGCAGCTAGCTGGCAACAGAAAATTGTTTTCTCTGTATTTGGGCACAATTGAAAAAGCTAATCTGAATACGATGTCAACTATGACATTTTTTGAAAGCAAATATTAAGCTATTTTCTGAGTATAGAAAACAAAAGGGAATTTATAATGAATGTAAGGGTTTATCATGTCTCTTTGTTTGTTTGTTTGCATTAAGAAAACTTCAATGTCATCCTTGTTTGTGCCTTTCATCATTTCCCAAAAGCATAACAAAAATAAGTACTTCCTACTTGGAGTCATGTTGCTCCACAGAACAGTACTGTATTTTTGTTCCTTACTGCTGTAGAAATGAAAAAACAAAATCATATTTTTTAATACAACACTAAAACTCTTTAGAACTGTCCATATGCAATGTTTCAATGTAAATACACGTGTGTTCTTATGCATACACATGTATATGGGTGTGTATTTACCCCCTGGGATCATATAAAGGAAAATTATTATTGAAAGGGAGAGGATGGAATAACACACAGTGTTACTCAAGTAACTTCATTGAGAAAAAAATACTTTTAAAAAGAAGGGAGCGCTGCAGGTCTTTGAGCTCCTGACACCTGGAGTCGGTTGTCCAGGACAATGTCCAGGTGACTTTTTAATATCTCCAAGGATGAGACACTCCATAACCTCCCTGGGCAGGTGTTTCATCACCCTGACAATGAAAAAGTACATTCAGATTCCTGTCAAACATAGCACTTGTTTGCCCAATCAGCCTGTATTTTCCTCTGCTTAAATGGGACTGATTACACTTCCTTTGCTTCATTTTGGAGTTAGAACATATTGGCTAATATTTTAAATGGCCTTTTGTGCTCTCTGTGAGGAGAACTGCTTTTAGCAAGGAAGCAGAGTTTGCAGAGTTTGAAGACACTCAACACATTTTGTTCTGCCTGATCTTATAGACTTTGTTCTCCTAAAGCAGCACTGTGCTCCTGAATATCTGTGCACCCCTTCATTCTGCTCTCTCTGCCATATGCACATTAATAACCAATGATAGAAGGAAAAAAAGTTCGAGTTACAGGTTGAACTCCAAACTACTGCTTTTCTGAAAGTGTCATAGATCATGTTTAATAGCCTGTGGATCAAAATGAAACCCAGTATATATCACAGGGGAACTCAATAATTGAAGCATACTGGGAATGTCTAAGTACTGGAGTGCTGAGGTCCCTAGCAGCTTCATTCTGTGTGCTGTTTTACCTGAATAAAGCCCTATCATCTATTTTTTTATAACAAATTTTAATCATATTTTAATGCACTGACTTAAATTATTTTATCTGACATTCAGGGGAACAATAAACTCCTTTTTCAGCCCCTTCCAACTCCTAATTTTCTGCAAATGAGAAAAACAGTCCTTGAGAGACTTTAGCATTTCAGAGTATCTCCAGTACCCTTGACTCATGGCTATCTCATCTCTGTCCTGGGTGTCTGCAGAACGGTCCCACAGGAACACTGAACATGTTCTCTGGGTCTGTGAAGCTGATCTATCTGTCTGCCAGCTCTGAATTTACTCCTTTCATATGAGAAGCCTCAGGGGCTCTCTGAAGGATCCTAACTGGTCTCCTGGTGATGGGAAAGCAATAATTTGCAAGCCTGAAGCTGCACAGGTGGTACTGTTTGGGTATGGTGAGGATGTATAGCTTTGTCTCAGAAAAACAGCAGTAACAGAAGGGTTTTGTGGACTTGCTGCTCTGCGGTTTGCGCAAGGGATAAATGCTTTTCCTATTTAAATGAAGTAGAAGGAAGGTTGACTTTTCTAGTGCTCTGGCAGAGAAAAAAACTTGGGATGAAACTGTAGGAATCCTGGCAAGATTGAGACCCTTGAACCTTTCTTGACTGAGTATTACAGGGCTGGTGTGCTGGGGCTGCAATGTGAGACTGTGCCACAACTGGGCTGGTGCAGGCTGTGCTGGCTGATCTGGAGCCCTCGGGGCTGGGGCAGCGAGGCAGCTGTGCAGCCCAGGTCAGTCCCCTCTCACGGTGTTTAATGGTGCTCCTCGAGGACCATCAGGTTTTCAGTGCATTGTTTCGCCTTGTGCCTGTAAGCTGCTCCTAAAGCTGCCTTCCTGCAGCTGCCCGAGCTGTGGCTCCCTGGTCCTGGGAGGATTTTGGTATGCAGTTCAGAGGATCTGTTTTACAGTGGGAGTTTGAACTGAGTAGGGTTGATGACTGAAGTGATTTTTAGGTGAGCATTAAGGTGCACTAGGGACTGGTAAGGGAACTGCCCACCAGAGCCACTGGCTTGAGACATGATGGCTATATATATTCCTTTATGATGGTTATACATACTCATTAACCTTGCTAATAATTGGTATTTCAATGCTGAAGGGTACATTTAGGATAACAGTAATACCTACTCCTCCCTTGCTCCTGTGCATAGGAGGAATCTCACTGAGAGTGAAAGTAAAGAGCCTGGCCAAGCAAAAATCATTCTTAGCAGTTGTTTAATTGTTAATGCAGGATTTGTCTTGCTTTTGTGCTAGTTAAACTGCAATGTGGAATGGAAGGCACCATTTCTTGGTGCCTTTCCCTCTGCAAGGGTGTGGTAACAGGACCTTCTCTGAGTGCTTTAGATATAAAGGTACTTGAATATCAGAAGTTGCAGGTGGATGAATGAACAGTGAGTAGTAGTGTGGTCTGTTGGTGATTTTTTAAATGAACCATTTCTACACTACTCATTAAAGTTCCTTCTGGTTACAAATCTTTCTGGTGGTATTGGTGGGGGTACCAGCCCTGCCAGCTGGTACCTGCTGTGGTTTCTGAATGAAACAAGTGTCTTCTAGCATACTGTTGGGTTTGACATGTTTAATAAATAACAGCAGTGAATCGACCATAGTGCAATAATAGTGATCATTAGATACATGGCATAGTGATTTTTTTGTGTCATTTCCTAGTGAGTTGGACAGAAGGAAAATAAAATCTTTGAGTTTCACCCTTAATTAATGGACTGCTACAACATGAGTTACTATGTGTTTGATGGAAAATAAGATTTTTTTTTTGCTTTATCAGCCAGAAAAGAGCAGCTGCTGAACAGAATTAAGTCTTTATTTTGCCTCACAGTCAAGGTAAACTTCTACTGTAGTCTGAAACATGGGTGACAATTTCACCACTGGCTTAGCCTATCTGGGAAAATATTTCACTCTATTTGTTATGAGGCATGAGTGGGGAACTCCCATGTCAGTGGAGTTTCAGAGGATTTAGGCAGTTGGGCAAATGCAGCATCTCTAAAAAAGAATTGCAATCATAATTTATAGTTCACAAATATTCAATAAAAGAATGGTTTAGAGGTTGTTTTAGGGTACTGTCATTGTCTACTTGGCGAGCTCTGTATTTTGGAGACTCTTCTCTGGGTAGACCAGTGACTTTTGTATAAGCAAATCTTCTAGAAAGGCATCTATTCTTGACTGGAAAACATCAAGGAATGAGAAACCTAACACATTCTTTGGTACCTCCTTTCAGTAGCTAATTAGCCTTCCTGTGCAAAATGGTGGTGAAAAAATGCTATCCATACTAAAATAGCCTTCTCCAATGTGTTTTTTCCTTTTGCTCATAAGTTTTCATCTCATTCTTCTATTCATAAATTAAATAGATTCATATCTTTAGGTCTTCATTAGACATTGAGTTATTTCTGTGGCTGTCATCATCATCCTTCCAATTTTCATTACTGTAAAAACCCCCAACAAATATCTGAAGTATGTATTGCTTGCCAGCACCTGTGTTTGCCAGCACCTCAGTTTCCACTGCTGTATGTGGACATAAAATTGTCTCCTTAATGCCTGTGCACTAGTTTATAAAACTGTGGATCATAGTACATTTTTTCTTCTACTTTATTTCTTTGGGAGGCTCTGTAAAAACAAAAACAAAAACAAAAACAAAAAACAAACAAACAAACCAACTCAAAAAAAAGGTGATGAATGCTGAAATGAAAAGTTTTCTTATGTGCATTAATTACTAATTTGAGCACAAAATAAATTGTCAAGACATCTTGGGTGGTTTGGGTTATTTTTCCCATCGGCATATGGAAAACAAACTGAAATCCCAGACAAATCAGTGGTCCTATGATCTGTGAATCTTTGTTTAAGAGCAGTCTTGACTGTTTTAAAGCACTCACATAAATGACCTAATTGCAAAACTTTGTAGTCTGCCTCTTGACAGAACTTTTAAAACCTGATTTTGGCTTGGGTGTAGAGAGAAAACAATTGCAGAGAAGTCAGTTGCTTACCAGAAAGGATTTTTGGCTTCTGATGTGTGACCTGGAAGCTCATATGAAATTTGTTTTATTGTTGACTGGTACAGTCTTTTCAGAGTCACTGTTTTTAGGGTAGTCATCCATTTTGAGCTGTCTCTGGTTTTTTCTTTGCATTCATAACTTACCTTTTGAGTGAGTTTGAGCAGTTCAGGTCTGTGCAATGGCTTGTCTGCCTCATTTTTCTCCCTTTGTGAGTCTCTCACTTGCAAATGGTATCAGCTGTCATTTATTGACTTTCAGAAAACCAACAGTGAGGATCAGCATCAAGGTTAATCCTGATCTCTGCGGAGCCTCACTAGCAGTGATGTTTGATCGACATTTTGTTTTTCCTGTGTGGGGAGATATGCTAGTTATTCAAATCTTGCTTGGTTCTTCTGCTTTCCTATTGTGTGGTCCTAATTTTTTGTGCTGTTCCTGTATGAATTGTTCCTGCTATTTTTCATTTAAATGGCTTGTGTAAGGCTTTCCTACTAATGCTCTAAGTGCAAATAAATCATCAAGAAAACTTGAAATATCAGCAAAATAATGAAGGTGGGCTGACCCAAAAAAATGGTGCTTGGCAAAGATATAAATATAACTGAACACAAAAGACTACATTTTGAATCTCTTTCTATAAATTTTAGAATTTATATATATTCTTACCCTTTAACTCATTATAAATTAAATCCACCATGAGCTTTTCTTTTTTAACTTCAGGTTTACCTTGACTTAAGCAACCTTATTTCACTAGGTCTATCTCCTTACCACTTCTAATACTAGTGCTTGTTTTCTGAAATTGCCACACTATCCTCAAAAATTATCCACAGTTTCAGTGAACGGTTTTTAATCTTACTCATCCAGGCCTATAGACCTAAAAATTTCTCTTCAGTAGATCTTTGACATCCTGATGGCTGCTGAAGGCTTGGAAAGATCATCAGATTTATGGTAGGAATCCCTCCCAGCAGAAAAAGAAAGCTTATTGAACATTTCTGCCTTGCCTGCATTTTTAATGATTTAACCATGCATAGGGCTTCAGTCATCCCTAATGTACATACTAAACTGCTTCTTCTTTCCTTAGTCCTGTCAATCAAGGTTTTATTTTCCTTTTGATAAATTTTCTTCATGTCACATCTGTATTGATTGCTATCTGATCTGTTTCCCTCTTTCAGCTTGTTAAATATTGCTTTGCTATCTTTCCTTTGCCAATAAATCAGGATGGGCTTTTAGATAAAGCTGTCTTCTTTCTTGATTGAAGGATTGCAGCTTTTGGCCATCTAATCTCTTCTTAAAGAGCTTTAAGCCTTCATCTATCTTTTCCACCTGAAGTTTTTTGGAAATTAAGTCTTTTAAAGCAGTCTTTGTGATTGTGACCATCCTTTTCCTTAGGCACCACTGAGTATAGTTAAGTTGTGATGAGTTCACAGAGGGAAGAGCTGATTTACAGACCAGTGAATAATTTCTTTGGGTCACAATATGGTTGGAAATGAAGATGTATCATACTGGGTCTGCTGGTGAGTTGGGACGGGGTGTGCAAAACTGATTGTTGTATGAATTAGAGTCTGTGGATGTGATGGGACAGTGTGTGGTTACAGGATGTGGTGACTGCTGGGAAGGAAGGTGAGACAAGGCCAGTGCTGGGTATCCATGTGTCTTGGCTGCTTGAATGATGCCTCAGTTTGACTAATATTATTTCTACAGAAATCTAATGTAGATTTCCCAGGAAAGATTCAGGGTCAGGCTGGATGGGGCTATGAACAGCCTTGCTGTAGTTGAAGGTTTCCCTGCTTGCTGCAGGGCTGTTGGCCCCGATGACCTTGAAAGGTCAACTCAGACTATTCTGTGTAGCATTTGTGCTTGTGAATCAGGCTGTTTTTCACGATCAACAATAGCTATGAGGTGATTGTGTTTGCTGTGCTGCTGAAGCTGCCAAGGTGCTCTGCTGGAAGTGGTTAGGGATGGTGATTAGCCCTGGCTGGATGACCTGCCCTGGATGTCCCGCTCTGGATCCCAAGGATGGGAATTCTGCTGTGTCAGGGCTCAGGGCTCGGGTCCGGCCGGCTGAAGAGCGACACGAGCAGCTGGGGGTCGCCTCTGGAGCGCGGCTCTTCCGAGCGGATTTCCAGCCGCAGGCAGTACTGGAGCGCGGCGACCATCGGGGGGCACCAGAACGACAGCAAAGCGCTGCAGCTGCTCGTCTGCGCTCAGGCTGCTAATGTGCCTTTGGTGCAGCCACGGAAAAAGCCCCGTGTTTGAGGGGGGCGAGAAATTCCTTTCACTTCTTAAATCAAAATAATTTCCTCAGTAATACTGCAAAATCTGTTTTGAAGGCATGAGCTGCTAAAGAATAAGCTAGCAAGCATGAGTTATCTCTGACTTTCCTTTCTTTTCCTTTTCCTTTTCCTTTTCCTTTTCCTTTTCCTTTTCCTTTTCCTTTTCCTTTTCCTTTTCCTTTTCCTTTTCCTTTTCTTTTCCTTTCCTTTCCTTTCCTTTCCCTTTCCTTTTCCTTTCCTTTTCCTCTCCCTTTCCCTTTCCCTTTCCCTTTCCCTTTCCCTTTCCCTTTCCCTTTCCCTTTCCCTTTCCCTTTCCCTTTCCCTTTCCCTTTCCCTTTCCCTTTCCCTTTCCCTTTCCCTTTCCCTTTCCCCTTCCCTTCCCTTCCCTTCCCTTCCCTTCCCTTCCCTTCCCTTCCCTCCTCGCTTTCAATGCTTCATTTAAAGTTATATCCTGATTTGCAAGGTTTATACTAAAAAGTTACCTTGAATAAGATGTATTGAATAATTATCATTGAGAGATCAGTCTCTAATAAAATATGAAACTTGTAAGGATTTCACAGTTCTTCCGAAGCATTTGAGTGCTTTATATGGAGTCTGGACACTGCAATACTTGAGGAGTTAGTATACATTTTTAACAGTAGTTGAGTGCTATTTTTTTGTTTTGTTTTGTGGGGTTTTGTTTTTGCTTTTTCCCTGAGAGTTCAGCTGATGGTCTGAATTCTAGATGTAAAGGGATACCTATAGACATTATTTCTGGCTTGTTGCTGGATGAGGTTATTAGCATGGGTAGATACTGTATAACAGTGTCTATGGCTACTGCTAAGTCATGGTATTCAAGCACCTTTGACTGCTCCTTCACCTGGCCTCATAAGAAAATGGGGGAAAGGAAGCATTTTTTCCCTTAAAAAGAAGGCTATTCTGCCGTCTACAGGCAAAGTCTTCTTCCCAGTGTCTCCTGAAACTCCTGCTAATCTTTGATAGGAATTCACAGTATTAACATTTAATATTGAAGGTATAAGCCTGTTTTAGTAAAAACATGTTTTCTGTTTTGTTTTGGTCTTTTAAAGTAAGTTCCTGAGGGTGAAGATGTTGAGTTTCTGTGGGTGGAATCACAGTATTGACTTCTGAAAAGCAAGTCTGTTATCCAAGAATTGGCCTTGGTTGGCCACTACTGAAAAGAGTAGTCCAAGTTGTCCTGAGTCATCTACAATGGTCAACACCTAAAACTGCCAGGGGCTTTTACCCCTCGTGGTACTGATAGTCTTCCTCTGTCCAGTTATCCTACTGATTTACCAGCCTTGAAGTCCTCCCCATTGCATGGATAAACGTTGAAGCACAATCAGAACGTGGGCTTTAGTTGTAACGATGCACACAGTTCATTTTTGTAAGTGAAGAATTTTGCAAATAATGTTTCTGACTTGACAAAAAAAATCAGAAAACAATGAAATAGATGTAGCATTTAAACACACGGAAGAGGCTTGGTGAAAGGATTCCTTGCTACAAACCATGTTGCTCCTTCTCACTAAGTAAGTTGGACTGAAGAAGACACTGTTTCACCATGCAGGTCTTGCTCTCTTTATATCCCTAGACCATGACAGTCAAGACTACTAAAAAACAGTATTTTCATGAAACAACTGACTGGAAATTCCTGGCATCTGGAAATTCCTGCTTTTTCAAGTTCACTAAGCCATTTCTTCTAGAAATGATAAAAAGAATTGTTAATCCTGCTGCTGCTTAACTTTAAATCTGTAAATCAGTCCTCAAACCTGTGTAGTTCTTTAATTCATGCACTAGATGGGGATCAAAAGCAGCCCAAGTTGTGTTCTCTTTCCCCAAAATCACAGCTGATGTTGGAAAATGAAAACACAAGACTGACAGATTTTCCTGCCAAGTTTTTAAACTTTTCTTGCTGTCCAGTAATGATAAATTTATTTAGTAGAATCATCTTAGAGATTAAGGTAGAGGTGCTGCTAAATTCATATATCCTGTTCTAACTGTGATTTTTTAAATCAGTTGTTGGATAAAAGTGTAGGAAGTGCTTCTCTCTGTCAGATCGTAAAACGTTCATCAAATATTCCATAACTTCAAGCTGGGGTTAGTGTTGTTTCCATAATAAAGGAATTCAAATATACTAGTTCTTGAAATAATTGCTATGGATTGAAACTTAAATCTCTGAATGTACAGATTGATTACCATTGGCTAAGACAAGGTAGTCATGAAGAAACAGGGGGGCATTACTCTGAAAACATGATTACAGACCTTTATAAGATTAGAAACAAACCAAGAAAAAACCATTTCTGTACTGCCCACTCTGAAATTATAAAACCTGCTCTAGTCCTGTACTTTCAGATTACTACTGGCTTCAAGGGAAGATTGTAAGATGTGTTTTGGATTCTGTAGCTGGAAAAAATGCATTCCACTGAAGAGAATCAGTGAAAAATATTCTTTTACTGAAAAAGGCGAGGTATAATATTCAGGAATGGAGGCTGATAGGTGGACCTAGACAGATCTGGGACAAGGGGAAATATAGTACAGTACAGTGCAGAGTGACTGTAGGTCACTAATATCAGTGGTGCACTGTTTAGATGCAAGAGGGAAATGCACAAAACCCAGGACTGTAAGATGATGATGTACAAGACAGACTGGACTGTACTATAGCTATTATGGGCCAAAAAAATATAGTTCAAATAAACAGTTGTAAGAGGGAATGTGTCACATGAACAGTAAATGTTAATAGATGGGAAAAATTCTTTTTTTGTTCTCTGTGTAAATCTGTAAGGAAGCAGAAGCCTGTCTTGTGACTAGAGCTCAGAGCCACTCACATGCATACATCCTTCCTCTGGCAAGGTTAAAAGCTGGTGGAAAGAACCCTAATTCTGCTCCAGTTTGGGAGGAGGTGCCATGGGTGATGGCTATGGCAAAAGATGCAGTGCTCAGGAGCCACCTCCATGTATGGAAAAATGGATGAGATCTGATGGTGCATGGAGCAATGGCATGGCTTAAATTAGGCTTAAACTGAACATCTGGATTGTCTTTTTTTTCTTTTTTTTCCCTCCTGAGCAGAACATAGGCACTCATTGCAGAGTCTTATCCAGAAGCTGGATAAAGTGATCCCCCGTGAATTTAACCTCAGTGTAAATATTTGTAACTTTTTGTGACTTCTGTGAGGCAGGCAGTGAAGGCACAGATCATCAGTGGTTAGGAAGCTGGATAGCAGCAAATACATATCTGCTCACAGGCAATTGTAGGGTTAAAAGAGCAAAAGGAAATTTGATGCAGCTACGACGTGTTTTACACTGGTGATCTGTGTAGCAATGAGGAAATGCATGGAAAAGCAGAATTCCAGACAACTGAACTGATGATATGATTCATACACTGACTTTTTCACTCAGCACTCATCCCTGTTATAATGAGAATCATCTGAGCAGAGTAAAATAACCACAGTTTGAAGCTTGTAGGAGGGCAGTAGCCTATAGCCATTCTAGATGTGAGAGTCATTTGCTCTGTAGCCTGTTGGAGAGCTGTGCCATGTACAAGATGGAGCTTTTCCTTTGGCTTTTTTTTTTTTTGTGTTTGTATTTTTGGAGGTGTCCACTGCAAGCCTGACTTTCATTCTAAATTGGTCCTACACAGCTGCATGCATACATATATGTAATGTATGCATGCACATAATCTGTGCTTTCAGGAAAAATTGATCTTTGCATGTACACATGGCCAGCTTGGCAGCAGTGCACCAAAGGAATTTGTATGTGCTAAATTTATAAAAACTGGCTCCAAACATAGACAGGAAATAGTGTCAAGAGAGTTGAGGCACACCCTTAGGATGGTGTTTGCACGTATTCTCACAACTGTTCTTGGTTAAAGATGGCTCTTGCTCAAACAGCCTCAGAAATGCAAACCTCGCATTGCTTCATTCTGTGCACTTTAAGATTTTGATCTTAGAGAATTTAACATATGATAAAACAATGAGGTAAAAACATATGTGGATTTAATCCTAGTCTGAAGTTCCATTTCAAGTTCATGCCAAATGAAGCTCCACCCCAGAGTTTTCTAATGATCAGTGTGCATTTGTGGGAGCAATGGGATGCCCCTGGGATAAAACGCAAATTATTTCTTACATACTGAAAATTATTCAAAGTGCAGATCCCTACCATTTCAGTGAAAACCACAGAATCATAGAATGGTTTGGGTTGGGTTATCAACCACAGAAAAGACTCCAGAGCAGAGGCAATTCAGTACAATGTCAGAAGGTGGCTGGCCTTGGGGCCCAGCAACATTCCTCCTTTTTCAGCCCAATAGGTGTGAGACCACTGTGGTTCCCTGTTCTCAAGTCCAGTGAGTACACAAATTCCAGGAGGTGCCCATGTGCACATGTGTGTGCATGCACACACACACACACACACACATAGAGGAAATATGTGATATACACACAGCTGGCTGCAGAGATCAGCACAGAGAGCAGTGTTTTTACTGGCATCCCCATGAACACTTCTAAAATCATGTCGTACAGACATGGGCACTGCAAACAATCATATTCTCTTCAGATGGTAAAGACTGAAGTCTTGATATGTACGTATATTCCCGTCTCTCTAGTCGCTAGTTTTGGAAATTGAGTCTATCCAGTTGCTGACATCTTGGTTGCAGGTATTCAGACCTCCTGTCCTGCTATCTGGCTTGTTCATCTTGGAGTTTATTAATGTTCACACACCCATGTAGAAGAAAGAAATTTGATTTAATAAGAATAAAGGATAGTCTGCAGTGATTAAGTGTGTGGTTGAGATAGGTAAGGGCGCTGACCATCTGTCTGTTTGTATTTGCCCTGTTAATCTTGTTTTCCCTGTATTTTTATGCACAAAATCACTTAGGTTGGAAAAGACCTCCAGACCTCTCTCTGTTCACACCTTTGGTTCTTCACCTAAGCATTGCATAATGCATTTTTCACACTGGGTTGCCCTTGAGTCTTCTTGTACTTTGCATATCCTCCCTCTGTATTTCATCCAGTGCAGCTTTTGGGGCAGTCCACCTTAGATTAGAAACAGCAGAGGAACATGGGTTTTAGATAGCCTTGATTCAAGATAAAATGTCTGCATGGACTTCATCTCACCTTGCTTTAGCCAACAAAAACTTAGTAGAGGTCTTCTGCTGAAGCCTGTGTAGGAGGAGAGAAGCTTTTCCAAACTGAGCCTGTCTATCTTAAGGCCTGTCTTATTCTAGGATGAGATTAATCACTCCCTAGCAGTGCCTCTTCTCCCTTAACTGAAGGCAAAGCCTAGATGGCTAGCATAGGCTAGATGTCTAACCTTTACACTGCCAAAATGATGGGAATAGAATCCTGCTTCCACATTTTATCCTCAGTGCTGAAGGCTGTGTCTCTGGGTAACATGTTGTACAGTTCAACGTACCTAACACTTCCTCTCAAGCTGCTGCTCCCCTTATGTGCAAGGCTCTTACAAAAATAACCAGCTACAGTCTGTAAACAGTGTGGGCCCTGAAGGAAAAATACTGTCAAAGATCAATCTAAGTCAATATACAGAGGTGGAACTTGGGAAATAGTCTGTGTTAGTGATGTGTGTGGTATAAAGAAGATGGAGTGACCAGGATTTGATTTTCTGTGATCCCTCACTAAGCCTTCACTAAGAGTGAAGCTCACAGCATCCAGCAGCCTTGGGTGTGCACTGTGGAGTTCTACCCACTGGCAGAGCTGGCTTCTGCACTGCAAGGGGAGCACTCTGCATCACATCCTGCTGCTGCTGCTCAGCTGAGCCTCCTCCAGGAAGGAAACCTCTTTGACCCAAATTGGATGAGTTTATATGTATTCTGCAAGAGCATTTGCAAGGCCAATTTGCACTAAAAATACACTGTCCTGCTCACTAATGTACCTGAGTGACGCCTAGCTTTGGCATAGAGTTGTGATTAAGATCTCAGTCATTATTTCCTTTCTTGTGACTCAGTTCCTTTCAGAGATTAAAGTGGAGATAATAGTGTTTCTTCTTATCTAAGAAGTACATTGAAATGTGAGGATGGAAAGGACTGTAAAACTCCAAAATAGAAGGAATTTTCCACTTATACTTAGGAGTATGGGTCCTTTTCCTTTTCTCTTTTTCTTTTCCCTAGCAGTAGCTACTTACTGATTTGTGGGTCTCCTTCTTGCCCGCTTAGAGCATGACAAGTAGGTGGTTGTGGCTTTAAGAGCATCAGGTTTTTAAGACAAATGGAAAGGTTTAAAAAATGGCATAGTTCAAACAGAGCTTTTGATTCCTTAGCTGTGCTGGTCCTGGCAAAAGAATGTAAGAAAGGTCTATAGCAGCATGAAGGAGAACCTAACGAAATGCACAACAATATAGTCATGATAGAGAAAAATAAATATTTTTATCCCCATATATTTAATTTTATTGAATATTATATGATTTAATTATCAAAGCACAGTAATAATGACCCATGCAATACTAATGACTATTGGCAACAAGGCTCAAGAGGACACACAGTCTAATTAACTTAAATAGGATGGATTTAATAATACATTGGATTAATATCTGCTAGAATGAAGTATAAAGATTTATTGTTCTCTGAATAAATATTGACCTCTTGCTCTCAGGTCAATAAATCTTAAGCTTGTGTCCACTTAAATTAGTATCTACTTATTACGTTAGCACTCTTCTGTTTCCTATCACCAACTTCACTAGGAGTAGAGGGGAGCTGCACTTCTCTTCTGCTGCATCAAACACTTCTTTTGGGAACTGAAGGAAAACATTGAATTTGCAGATAGAAGAAAAAAGGTCTGGGCCCTAAACTGTCCTTTTTTCACATAAAACTGTCCTTCCTTGCTGTTGCTTCATAAGAAATTTCAGAAATGTTCAGAAAAAATCAATTACTATTAATGCCACAGAAAAGGTGTACAGCTTGCATCATCTGCGTGATTAAACAGTCTTTATACTTGTGTGATGTGAGTGGTGTCAAAAATAATTTTGGGGATGTGTGGAAAGAAATCCTGCCCCTTCATGTGTAGTGAGATACAAAGTTGTTTCTAGGACTTCATATTTCATGTTGTGCTTTAGATATTTGAGCACAGATTCCTTTCTAGCTGTAAGAGTTTCAAGAGGAAAGAGATGGAGTATATTTCTTTTTCATGCCTACAAGGGAGGGACTACTTGTTACTCTCCAAAGGGGTCAGTATGGTTAGAAATATCTACAAAATCTATCTAAAGAAATTATAACTGAGAATCATTCCTCTAAACCAGTTGAAAATCCTTGAGACTGATATCCATTCAACAGATATTTCAAATTTAATAGATAATTTATTGGGTGATATTTGTAAGGAAACATGGGTTAGTCTAACTCTATCACAGGTGAATTTAGCTATAAAATTCCCTGTGACTTCAATGGCAGAGTTCTGTAGGTGAATGTTGATTAATGTGGAGAGCTTTTTCCAGACACACTGACCAGTCAGAAAATTTATAAATTTTTGTAGAAAGACTATTTGTATTTATTGAGTTCTGGAGAACTTTTTCAATAAAGGAAGTGGAATCTATGAGACTTTAATGGATAAGTTTTATATAGCAGATCATAATTGCTTTCAAAGCTCAAAACATTGTTCTTGCTCTCTCTCCTTCTCTGTAAGATTGTCTATGCTGGTGCAGAATCCTGACAAAGACATGCAAGTACTTTACCCTGCTTTTATTTTCTTTCTGATTTTGTGTGATTTATAGGTAGATGTGGCACTAAGGGAAATTGTGCCATTTGCCATGGTAAGTAGGGAATACCTGGTCAGACTGGTGGAAGAATAAGATCCTCAGAGCAATTTGGTGTACAGGATTAGAAAATTTCATCTGTGCCTCTGAATATGTCTTTATCTCTATGGTTTAGGCCCAAGGTTAGCAGATCTTTTATTTAGTGTATTCCTTTGAGGTAACAAATCCTTGGAAAATGGTTTCTAAATTTTGTGCCTAGTCTGCTGTTTCCCCTTCAACTGGCCTTAATTATCTAGGGATTGACTGCAGTTTAGTTCTACTTACCTCAGGCTGTTATTAATCATCATTACCTATACTCTGACTCTTTAGTTTGCAAATACTCATAGGTGCAAATCATTATTTTCCTTTCATTTTTCACCCTTTCAGATTGCAATAGAATTGCACATTTTTGACACCCTGGAGATCCTGCTTTGTTCTTTCAGTTTCCTGGTTGTCCATGCATTAATCCCAGAGGTTTGTAACATATGTTGGGTTTCAGTTGGGGATTAAAAAAAAAGATAAAACAGCTCACTGCCAACGAGGAGAGGAGCGATGCTGAGCTGGAGTGAACACTGTCTGGGGGCAAGATGTACATGGGAAAAATGTTGTGTTCACTTTGATAGGGCTTGGTGTCTTTTATTTCATAGCCATATCAGGATTCACCAAAAAGAGTCTCAGGCAGAAAAATAATTTTGATAACTGACAATTACTGGTCTTGCATTTCACTGTGTGGAGGGGCAAATGGGATCGTTTTCTATGTTAAATTAGGTGATCAAATTAGACAACTGCCTTGCTTTTGTGTTAGCATTTTGGGTCATGGTAGACACCATCCCCTTGTGCTCTCCAAGGAATTGTATGCAGCCTCTGAGAAAGTCAGTGTGATGGGGAGAAAAAAAGAAGGTATGAAATTTACCTAATTTTGTTGAAATACCCATTTTTCTTTAGATCTGGTTAAAGAATATGCATTGCTGCTCTGTAGTTCTTACTGTACTGTAAATACAGCAGGTACTAATACCTAATACCAGAAGCTGACTTAAGCAAATAGTAAATAAGATCTTAACAGTGGAGAATAATTCCAAGTTTCTGAAGTGACATTCCTTTTTCTACACTAGAAGCATGTTGAGTTTCTGAACTTGTGTCACCACATAATGCAACCATCTCCTGTCGTAAAATGTTTCTGCCAGCCCCAGACATTCACATTGCACTATAATTTCTTTATTCCCTCAATGGAATAGAAGGGAATCTCAGCCCTGTGCGTGTAAACCAAAAGAATAGGGTTTTTTGTTACTCTTGCTTTCAAGACTACATGCTACCCTTTCATCCTGGATGGAGAAGGGGAGCTTTGGCAGGGTTGAAAGAGTGGAAATCCTAGCCACTAAAATGGGAACTTAATAAAATGGTGCCTCGTGTAAGCTGTGAAAGCTTTTAAAATAATTACTTTTGTGAAACCAGTAGTGCTCAACTCTTTTGAGCAGATGAGAGCACTGGAATAGTAGTGTTGTGTGCTAGCCTCTGGAGTTTTCTTAATGCCTGCACTTTCTACATGGCTTGTTAATAAGATCTTGGTAAAGCAACACAGAAATTAAAGAAAAATAATAAGAATGCCATGTGAATTGTCTTGAAAAACCACATGCACTCGGAGAGAAGCAGACATGGGACTGTGCACGTGGAAAACCACGTTGTTCACCAATGTACTTTTTAGCTGTAAGTAAAAACACATACAAACTTGCTCAAGTGCTCATTCTGTTCTGGGGGCTGTTTGTCCTGGCTTCTCCTTTTCAGAGGCCAATACTTTGTCTGAAGGCTATTTTCTCTTGCTTCTTTATATATGAATCTCTTTATAAATGACCAGCCTAAAGAAGTCATTGAAGACAATCAAAATCTGAACCCAGCCCACCATCTCCTATTATTCAGGTAGTTTTTAGGGATTTGTGGGATTCCTAACAAGTCCTCTGGCAAAAAGCAGTGGATGGGAAAATGATGTGAAGTATGTGGTAGTGTGGACATATTGTGCAGCCCTGAGTGTGAGTCGAAGGTACACAGAGAATGTTGGTTCTGGGACAAAAATGCAGCAGCATCTGTTCTTCTTTGGTATGCTAGTTGCCCAAAGAACGTGGAAGTGGTTTCTGCTATTTTGACAAATGCACTTATTTCTGCTTTTGTTGCGTGGTGTGGCACAAGGGAACACTGGCGCAATAGTGTAAGGCAATAATTTATTAGTGGTTTAGGGATGTGGGCCCAGAACAAATTCTAGACAAAAGAAAAACATGTTTGGGTTTTACAGAGAGCCTTGGCTAAAGGAACAAAGCTGTGATTGGGTGTGCAAATATTTGGTATTTCGATTGTCCTGGTTGCTGTGACAGCTGAAAAATGGTCTGAGTTTGTTTTTAATTATCACCAGGAGGGGAAAAGCCTGTTTTAAAGCCAGCAACTGATGTTGCAGCAAAAGGCAAGAAAAAATATTTAACAGTGGGGAATATACTTTCTCAGCGTTAAAATATGATGAAAGCACTATTATTTCAAAATATTTATAGTATTTAGCTAGTTTTGTGAATACAGCCAACCAAGAAAGAAAAGTGTTTCGTTCATTTGTATTGCATCCAGTGATGGATATTAAAATGTCAGCTACTGTTCTTACTTGATGCTGACTGGTATAATTGATATCAAGCTTATCTTCTGCAATCACACTGGGAAATGCAGCAGGCATGTTGTGGCAGGTCTTTGTGAGACCTGCTTAACATAGAAATTATAAAATACGTATATCATACCTTGTGAATGCTCTGCCCACTTGTATCATGGTGTAGTGGGTTGGCCAATTGCAATAGATAGAATCACAGAATGATGGAATCATTTAGGTTGGAAAAGGCCTTTTATCTCATCGAGTCCAGCCATTAACCCAGCACTGCCAAGTCCATCACTAAACCATCTACATGGCTTTTAAATACACCCAGGGATAGTGATTCAGTCACTTCCCTGGGCAGACTCCTCCAGTGCCTGACAATTTTTTCAGTGCAGAAATTTTCCAATATATCCCATCTAAACCTCCTCTGGTAAAACTTGAGGCCATTTTCTCTTGTCCTATTGCTTGTTGCTTGAGAGAAGAGACCAACCCTCACCAATGTATGACCACATAAAGACTTCACTGTTCTGAAGGGTTATTTAGGAAAAAAGAAGCATGTTACCCAAAAGAGATGTAGTCCTTTGTCCAAACAGCCTCTGACAGGGTTTGGGACCAGTCCTATTGTGGAGTCTGTATCCAGTACTTCAAACCCCTATTCTATCATTTAACCAAGATAAGAAACTGTATTGTGAAAAAGCCCTGAAATTCGTAGATCATTATGTAAAAATTTAAGATTGTGTCCAAATACTTCAAATACTTCCAAATACTCAGGGGTTTGTTGACTTTTTTTTTTTTTTTTTTTGTAGCAATTGCTGTACAATGGTTTTGTTATGAAAATGCATGAATTCAAACTGGTCATTTCTAGCAGGAAGAATAACTTGTCATATTTTAACAGCCAATAGTTGCCTTTTAAGTAAAAATCATGAACTTCAAAATGAAAATTTGCCCCTTCTGCGGGAGACAAAATAGATTTTTGTGGTCAGATGAGAGGGACTGTTCTGTATAAACTTGTCTTCCAGTGCAAGAAACAGTTTAGACAAGGACACAAAATGTGTTTCCCATATCTGTGAAATCGTGAGAATGTGATCTTTCCCTTTTGTCAAAAGGGCAGCTTTTTTGTCTTTTAGCTACCAATCTTCAGCCAGTTCCTCATGTGGTATTCTGTACCTTGGAAAATTTAATCAAGGCTGTATTTGAGGAAGAGAAATAGTTTGAGCTGCTAATATGCTCCTGTTCTTCCAAAGCTGTCTAGCCTGCTTTTATGGATCCCTAGAAAGGTTATTGATTTACTGTGAATGTGGCTTTCTGTAGAAAAAGCTGAAGGCTGTTTGCAAACTGCCACCTGAAGCAGAGGCTTAAGCAGGAATTTAGATAATTGCATTCTGCTTCCATTGAAGTCTATGGCATTTTGGAAATTAATATCAGGGGAAGCAGAATGGGGTCCCGTGATTGGGAGTTACTGCTGCCAGCAACTGGAGTAACTCCTCAGTTTTGTGTTGCAGAGATGCTCAGCCACCTGGGAACTGTTCAGAAGATTTGGAAAAATGTTTCTGATAGTAGTTGCCAATATTAACACTAGTTTTTGTAGGCATTCTGTCTTTGTAGTCCTTGCTGGGTTAGTGCATTTAGCCTCATCCACACTACTCAAAGCTATTCACATGGGAAGTCCAGACAGGTTTGGCCAACAGAGTGGGCAGTCCCATGAGTTTTCTCAAACTTTCTTCTCTTTTACAAGTGACAGCAGTTCTACAGATGTTTAATTTAAGCAATGTCAGCACTTTTGATCCCACATACTTATGGTTGTAAAAATAATGAATTTCTTTTTTGCTTCGCCATTGAATTGTGAAACTGGAAGAAATTCTTGGTTTTAGTTGATCAGAAAGTTGTTTTCAGGCAAGCTAAAATGAAGCAATTTGCATAGTTTAAATTTTCTCAGTTCTTTTCTATGGGATTTAATAAAAATGGGTCAATTTTCAATTGAATTTAAGTTTAATTGAAAACAGTATTTTGAAACAAATACTCAAAACATGCTTGTTTCCAAAGTTTAGAAAAAGTTTAGTCGTTCCTGGTTTCTCTATTTTCTGGCTGATTGTATCTTAGGCTATTTTTCAAATTCATTTTTTTTTCTCTTCCCCTGAAGCAATCTATTTTCATAAAATCATTGCTTAGCAGAATACTTTTACCCAGCATTGTTAGCAATTTTGCAACTCACTGCTTTTGCCTTAGTGTTTAAATAAAAAAAACCCAAAACATAGTGTTGCTTTTAAAGCTTATAGCCTCTAGCCGACTGTTTGGAAAAACTGTTGTGATATGTAATATCAGGCATGACTAGAGAAATCCAGCTGGAGTCTGTGAGAATGAGGGCAGCATCCGGTGGCATCCAGGTAACAGATGTGTCAGGGGCAGGGAATAGAATTTGTGATGAGACAGTTTGAAAATACTCAATTAGGTCTAAAATGAGGTCACTTACAGATTAAAGGAGGGTACTTGAGAAAGAAATTTATTATCAAGGTTGACATGTGTGGCATTCACATTCTCTGGAAAAGTCCCTTTGCCCAGCATTTTTGTCCTGGGAACCTGAGAAGCCTCAGAGAAAAGGAAAACATTTATTATCTCATTTGCTTCTCCTTTGTTTTGCTCCTTTGGAATGTGTTTGGAGATTGTTTACTCACAGGTGATTGCTTTATTGGATTGTGGTGTGAGTTGTTTTGACTCAATGGCCAATCAGGGCCAACCTGTGTCGAGACTCTGGAAAGAGTCACGAGTTTTCATTATAATCTTTTTAGCATTTAGTAAGTATCCTTTCTGTATTCTTTAGTATAGTATAGTGTTCTTTAATATAATATAGCATCATAAAATAATAAATTATCCTTCTGAGAACATGGAGTCAGATTCATCATTCCTCCCTGCCTTGGGGATCCCTGCAAATACAATAGACATGGTCTTCCATCAGCCAGCCAGTCTGCAGTTGTCCAGCCTGAGCTTTCTTGCACTTTCAGCATATCTGTTCATTGCAATTGCCAGGGACAATATCAGTGTAGAAAAGTAGGGGGTTAATTAAAACCAGAAGGTGCTGATTTCTTTGCTTCAGAAAAAAAAAAAGACCAAAACAAACAAAAAAACCCAAAAAAACCAAAAAAACCCCACCCAACCAAGACAGCATATTTTGGGGAATTTTGTTTCTCTTTAGCTACTTATTTAGCTGTCCATACCCAGCAGCACCAATGCAGTTGAGGCTGGGGGCTTGGTGCATTTACCTGGTATGAACAAAGGAGCCAGGTTACTCTGCTCTGTTCTTTTGCATCAGAAGCTATCTGCTATTTTGGACCAAGTGTACAACTTGAACTACAAACTGGTGATAGTGGGGTATGTATTTTAGAAGTCAATGAGATTATGGGCTTTGAACAAACTAAGGACTTTGTTATCTTACTGGGATTTTTCCTTTTTGTTTTGTTATTAGAATAAAATCTGCAAACCAGTTCTTCTTACAAATGTCCATAATGTCCACCAAAAGGCAGCTAATGGCGAATGAATTCCAAAGCATAATACTGTGCCATGACTAATGGACTGAGAATATTACCTATTTAACAGAGCTCCTCTGCCTGTTTCCCTTTGCACAACAAACCCAGGTGCTAGAATACTGTTCTTGGCTTAAGAACAAGGCTTGCATAGCTTGACCAAGGTGAGAATGGTTTTGGAGGCCTTGCTATTTGGAAGAAGAAATTTTCTCAAATAGGACTTGCATCAAGTCCCCTGAATAGATTTTTATGGTCCAAATTTGGGAACTAACTCTTGGAAACACTGGGTATGGGATTCTCCTGCTGAGAATGTGCTCAATCCCTTTGTTGAGTCAGACTGTAAAGGTGGCTCCTGAAGTTAGTTATGCTGTTATAACCTGAGCCTGATGAAGATCCTTAAAATGTTGGAGAAATTTGGATTAAATGTCATTGATGGATCAAGTAGTAGGACACAGTGGTTTAAAGGTTAAAAAAAAAAAAAAGTTGCACTGTGATGTGACTGTGCAGAATCACTTTTCTCAAGGATACTTGAGATATGGAGAAGGACATCTGTTGCTCTTCTGGTCCCCCTGGTGCACTAGATACTTCAGCTGTGGTGTCTAAGCTGATCCCAGCTACTTATCATACTCCTGTGTGTATATGTGTGTAGATGTCCCAATACTGCTCTGGGTATTGGCATTGTCCATGTAAATATGTATGAGGATCAGCTGTGGTCTGGACTCTAGATAGAAACAGCTTTAAGTTTAGGGCTAAAACTTTTTATTGTTGGTGGTGTGGCAGAGTGCTGGCTGAGTGTGGGAAAAGAGATTACCCTGTCATTCAAGTTGCTAGAGAAGGAGCTAAACTACTCTGCAATCTTTCTTCTGTTTTAAAAAGCTCTGCTATCAGGAGTAAGGGAAGTATGAGCTGTTACAGCCGCTGTGTAGCTCTGCCCAGACAGACTGTGATGCACCCATCAATCCTTAGGAAAAGCTCCCTGGGCTCTGGCTGCACAGTACAGTGTGGGAAACTGGTGTAGAATGGCTTTGCACATGTGGCACCTTCTCCCCACATTCTGAGGTGGAAGAAGAACCTGTCTGATAGCTTTTATTCTGCAATAATGAGTGTTTGAAACAATAATCCCCAGGGTAGATTGGCAGGGGAGACTAGCAGTGGGAAGGAAGAGGTGAAGGGAGCAAAGGAGAGAAGAGACCTTCAGGTTTAGGATATATTACACTTAAAATTCTGAGACTGCTCCACAGATGGGCCACATAAAGAATTAGATTTGCAATTTGAACAAAGTTCTGTAGGAAAATAATTGGACTGGTGAAGCAATCTCACTCTCACTAAATTGCTTTCCAAGGACCCTATCCTGAATGGGGCTGTGCAGCTGTTTCTGATATTTGAGCATTTTCATTTCTCATTGACTTCAGTGAGAATTAAACTCATTGAACTCCTCACTAGGCAATTAGTTTCTTACAGGTCTATTTTTTTCTGCTGCAAAGTGGTAGCTGCCTTTCCCTTCTATTAGCAGTCACACCCTGTGCCACTCAAGTCCAAGCTCAGCATGCAGGTATCATCTAATGGTTCTTTTGTGAGACATGTGCTTAAACATTTGAAAATAGATTTTTTTCCTTATTGTTTTCTATGGATAGGATCCTTGACAGTTTTGTTACACTGACTGCACCACTTTAGCAAAAAGAACATGCAAAATATGTGATGGAAAGTCTTTCCAAAACCAATCCCACCAAAAGTTTATAAATCAATTTTTTGTTTTGCTTTATTTATGTAGGAAGAGTTTGTTTTGCTTTCAAAAAGGGATGAACACATTTCAAATTAAGAGGACAGATTCATTAGCATGGAGGATGAATGAGATAATAAATGAGATAATAAAAGTGAGTTTTTTCTACCTTTCCACAAGAGAAGACCTACAGAAATGTAGTATATTTACAGTCCTCAAATTACTGAAGCTGTAAATGCTGTAAATGTTTTTGCTTTCATGGCCTCTGTTTGCACTACTGCACATTTTGGGATGATGGATTATGGAGCACCAGGTGTAGGGATGAAAAGAATCAATAGTGTGATACAAAAGATGAAATAACTGTGATGGAACATCAATAAAGGCTAAAAGCTGCCATAGGGATTTGAATCTTAAAGAAGAGCCTGAGAAAGTGTATTAAGAAGAATTCACTTCTCCCCTTGCACTTGTAGTGTCTTTATTCCTTGAGCAGAAGTCACCCGGGGGCTCTGTCAAGGACAGAGGTGGAAGAATTTTTTCTTTTCTCTGTGTACATGGTGCCCAGCACACCACCTCAGGGTCACGATGTCACAGTGTCAGGGTAATGTCAGGACACAGCTGGTGTAGGTGCAGTTTGGAATATCTTTGGTCTGAAGTGGAGGATTTTTATTTTTTAAGAACTAAATTAAATTGAATTTGTTATTAATTTGCACACTACTCCCACAAGCAAACCAGATGAATACATTTAGAAGTAACTAGTTGCAGTTCATGTCCATGCTGTTGAGACATTGTTCTGAGGAAATGGCAGCTGTTCCTCTGCTGCTGTGGCCCATTCTCAGGGGACTTGGCCACTAAAGAAACACAGTAAAGCTGTTAGTGTTGAGAACTTTATCTGTTTCTATCTAAGCAAAAAGGACTACTGAAATATGTCATGTAACAATAAAGCTATTAGGTAAGTTCGGCATCATCATTTTTCTTTTGCAAATCAGGCACAAAGTTTTAGAGATGAAATAAATTATTGCAGGAAGCAAGGTTAGGTCACACACCTATTTTCTTGGTTCAAAGTCAAACCATCACAAAGAGAAGGAGAGGAGCTCACTCTTCTGAAATACCTTGGTGTTATTACTAATATATTAAAAAAGCAAGCTCTTTTAAAAAATAGTTTTGTCAAAATACTTAGTTCTGCCTTCCAAGGAATAGTCCAGCAATGCATTTAAGCTTATGGCCTATTTCAAGCATGACAATGCAGAACTACTCACATGCTCTAAGCTATGCACAAGATTGATTGGCCAAAGTTAAGAGCCCTACTGGGATGAGATCAAGTGCTCTGCTGTAAGGACCTGACTCTGCCAGTCTCACTCATGGGTTTTTTTCCTGCAGTAAGATTTCATCCCATGCAACACAAGACTGGTGTAGCCAAAAGCTACTCATGTCGTAAATCTACGAGATGAAATCTTACGTGCCAGGATCGGGCCGTGTCCTTTAATATTGCATCACACTGAGTTTTTTGGCAACTTGAGTTTTGCAGGGGTTCAATGCAGAATGTCCTCTAGGGACAGCTGCTTTGCAGATGTGGTGGAGAAGGTCATCAAGGGCAAGAAGTCATGCTTAGCCTGGTTAGCACAAGGAGAAACAGCTTTAACCAGCTGCAGCTGATGTTCTTCCTGAGTTCAAACCTTTGATCTAAAGCAGGAAGACTAGGGACCTTAACCCAGCCTGTCCCAGGTCACTGATGAATGCCTCAAGCACCAGGGTTTAGATCTTGCTCCAACTGTTTCAGGAACTATAGAACACAAGGGTCTCAGTGCTTTAAACCTGCAGGTCTGAGCTTGGCTTTCCTTGGGGCAGGCAGTGGGGAAATCAGGCAAGGAGTGCAAAACTCAGTTCAGAAAAACTCTGTAAGTCACAAAATACACTTCCTGCCCAAACATGCTGTATTTCTGAGTGTGACATCAAGCCTTTTTTTTTTTTTTTTTTTTTTGTCTCTACTTGCAGGTTGCTCCTATCATTAAGGAGAGGATGATGAAGAAGGGCAGCATGATGCTTGGGTACCAGCCTCACTGGGGCAAAGTAAACTTCTTCCGCCAGGTGATTATCAGCCCGCAAGTTAGCCGAGAGGACATGGACTTCCTGCTGGATGAAATCGAGCTTCTCGCTAAGGACTTGTAGCTTTAGCGCCACAGCATCAGGTGCTGCTCACGTGTGGTATTTACAGAGAGAGTGGCAGCAGCATTCTGGTGCTATTTTGTGAAAAGTAGTAAAAAGCTTGACATATAGTTTGGAAACTGTCATTTTACAGATTGGTGTTGAGATCTCTACAGGTAAAACACCCCTCCACAGGAAAGTATTTGCTGACAGGGGCTGGAGGGCAGGCTGGTGCTTCCAGCACCATTGCTGCCATTCTGGGAAGCGTTTCCTCAAGAAGGGAGCGCTTCTGAGGATGGTGTCTGTGCCTCAGGAAAGGCAGCTATTTACTGGGTGCCTGTGCACAGTGTAGCTCAAACTGGTCACTTATGCATGCAGGCAAAATTCCTCTGAAGTTGCTATTACGAGTGGATTTGTCAGTGAGCCTTAATATGCTAGTTAATTCTCTTATCTACTCTGTCAATATTTTAGTTTGGTAATTACCATGAAAAGACTGGAAATTGTGAACTTATATGAGATGAGTTCCTCAAGGCCACCTAACTAGTCTACTGTGAGATCAGGCAGACGGTAAAATGAGGCTCAGTGCAGTCATCACACCAGGAGGAACCTCCTGCACAAAGCCCTGAGTAACCAATACTGACCCTGCTAGGAGCAGGTTGAACCAGATGACCTTTTAAGGTCCCTTGCAACCCATTGGATTTTGTGATTCTATAAAACACAGTCATTTGGTCCAGTCAGTTTGCCAGTGTTTGCCAGTGTTGCCCATCCAAAATATCACCACTTTAGGAGAGCTGAAAATATTGGAATAACATTTAGAACTTCTTACTTCTTTGTCAACAGGAGTTACCTATCATTTCTGAATTGCTGTTCACCTTCATCTATTTTTAAAGTGTAAAGATTTATTTAGAAGCTTTTAGATGCACTTTAAAATTTTAACAGAGAAAAAAATATATATTTACCGGGAAGATATATATTTTTATGCATGATTACTTTATATTAATAATATAGCAAAATTACTTATTTGTGAATGTTTGTATTTTCCTACAGATTTAAGATTACTCGATTTTATGTCATCAATATAATTTTGTAATTTTACTCTGCTATTACAGTAGTGGTGATCAGAGAAGGTCTTCCTGTGATTTTAGGATATGAACAGTTTGAACATTTTTGGTCAATTTTAAATTGCAAAATTAAGTTCTGCGCTTTATCTTTGTGGTAAGAATTAGACTATACTTCTCATCTGTTTTTTATTCCATAAAAATAATCCATTTTATAAAGATAGAAATGTCTTTCTTGTGATGAAGTTGTTGCAGCAAACCAATGGAAATAGCCATGTCTTTCACCTTGTAATCAACATCTGCTCAATGTTTATGTTTTGCTGTTTACTCCTTATTCTGTATTTGAGGTAGCGTTGACCACTATGACCCTTCCTGCTGTAATGTTTTCTGTCCTCCTGAAAGCTGTTTATAAACACAAAGCTTCCCTGTTTCCATTTCCTACATTGTACTAGGATCCAACATTGGATGAAATTCCTGGTTCCAGTCTCCAGGATAATGGTGAGCAAAACTTAACAAGGTCATGATAACCAAGGGCGTCACACAGTCAGAGCAGAAGTTAAAAGCAAGGGTCACCTGCAGCCCTTGACAGGTGTCCTTACCAGTGTCCTGGAAGTGGATATACCTGTGCTATCATAGTGATACATCAGACTTTAAGCAAAAACCCATGTTGATAATAAAATGAATATCACAATGCGGCCCCTGGGTTTTGCTCTTCAATACCCACAAATCCCTCCATCATTTGTTGAAAGAGTATGCTTCTGGCTATACCAGTTATCCTGATCTTGGAAAGCCTAAATTCAGGGCCCATAAGGTTTTTTTTTTGCCTCCCAGTCACTCAGGATGGAGTGCAGAGTGCACAAGGAATGCTGCATGAAGGGGACGACTTTGCTCTTTCATCTTGAGTTAGACAGGACCATTACCCCTCCTTCTTCTCTTTTTCTTTTGATCTTGAAGGAAAAGACAGAATACAGTGTCAGTATGTTTTGTTTATGGTCCAGATTCATGGTGAGTACCTGATTTTTTGACTCATGGAGAAGTTATAACACCTTTCATCAGCTAAGAATCTGGTCTGTGGTGATCTGTCACCACGATCAAAAAAGTGTTACTGTCTTTCTCTTCGTGTTCTCCAGACCCTGTGACACTTATGGCACATGTCAGGTGGAAGTAACACAGTTCCTTTCTGTAGCAGTAGTGGCTATAGTATTTTTAAATGAGAGTAATCTGGAACTTTTTTCATAGTTGCAGAAAATAAGTCTCTGATCAACATGTGCACTTATTTCTTTGAAGCTATAGGTTAACCTTCCAGTATGATGTGAGTACCTTATCCAATTTCCATATATTTTCCATTGTTTCTGACCCCTTACTGTGTCCCAGGTGCACAATATGATGGTTTCATTTCAGGACTAATGTAATTTTCCCATAGTTGCTTATGTAGGAGTAGTATGTACAAAATGTCTATTTTGTAGCTGGTGATTTTAATAAAAAGTGAAGTAAATGACACCCCTATAAATACAGGATGTCTTTGTCATTTGTCAATCTAAAACTGCATATGCAAACATAGAAGGTACCTCTAAGCACTCCAGATAAATAACACTTCAGCTTTAAAATGTGAGACCTAGTTTAACCCTGCTTCAGGATGTGGTTTATCTGTGTGCTGTTTTTTTTGGAGGTTTTTTTTGTTGTTGTTTTTGTTTGTTTGTTTGTTTGGGTTTTTGTTGTTGTTATTTGTTATATTTTTGTTATTTTTTTGCTATTCTAGCTAGCTGGGATTGGCTAGGAGCTCCCTCTCCTAGTTACTGGCAAGCTCCATCATTCAGCATGCTAAACAAAGTCCTGGAAGTAGTGAGGTACATGCATAAATCAGTGTAGAAGCAGATCCATTTGTTGCCTGTAATTTCTTGTGTCTACCTCTAATAATTTTTTCATTATAAAAGGAAAGAAACATTTAGCAGGGATACAGAGGTAGATTTTACTCTTAGTTGCATGGTTTCATCTTGTGAGAACTTTGAGCATTTTGTGATGGGTCCATGTGCAAAATCACCCACATAAATCATTGTGCCTCGAGCCAGCAGTCCCTGTCTCAGGATTTCTCAGGATTTCTATTATGATTTTCTGTGATAAATGAGCGCTAATCATCACAGTCTGGTTACATATGATTTTAGCTCTTCTAACACCCACTGATTTAACTGGAAAACTCTTGCTGGATTGGACCCTGAGTCTTATCACTGGGATCTCTCATTTCAACACCAGTTTGGCACTCTGAACATCTCAGTTTATCTGTTCTATGTTTGTGCCTAGAGAGTCAGATTTATCTTTATTTTTGTGAGACTGAATTTAAGCATATTTCATTTGTATCCTTCAGTGATGCATTAAGATGCTTTTCAAATATCATTTGACCTGTCCTTAAAGAACAAGAAATGTTCTTTAAGAAAAGCCTAATGGAACTGGTTGAGTTACATTCCCAGAATGCCAAGTGAGAGTATATATAAACCTGTTATGTGCTTGTGGCTTTCTCATACACACGGCCCACAGTACTGATTCATGCTCAAGTGATTTTTATTTTTAAATCTCCAAGTGTTGTGATAGCCCTTACAAAACTGATAGGAAGTGTTGAAGGCAGAGAATAATTCAGAATCACTAAGTGTTGAGTTTGATCTCTTCTGTTAGGTCACACAGGAGTTCTGTGACAAGCCAAAAGTGAGCTAAAAGTGGCATTTGAGTCCAACATTTTCTTCAGGGCCAAATCTGCCCAGCCTCTCTTCCCTGTTGGCTACTTTCATGGTTTTTCAGTGGCTGAGTAACGTGGAAAATCAGTTGTTGGAAATCAGATGTTGCAGGTATGGCCCACTCATTCCTGTCCTCCTTTCTGTGGTGTAACTGGTAAATGCTGGTAATTATTTGAGCTTATGAGCACTGTATCTAGTGCAGTAACTGCTAAATATTGCTACTGTTAAATCCTGAAATAATGCAATTGCACAGGTTAATTTTGTCTTAATTGCTCACGCTAATTGCAGGTTAGATGCAATCAAAGCCACACTGCCTGGCAAATGCACTGTGTACACCACAAGAAACCCTAGTGGAGGGGTTTTCCTTCTTTAAATTGAATCTAGTCTCCCACAATTACATGTTTTGTCTTCAGATGTACAATTAGATGTTATTACTCTAATTCTGTAACTGCACAATAATCAACCAAAAAATTACTTTGAGAAATAAAACAAAACAAGGAAATTTGCTCTGCAAGAGGAATGAAAAAGAGAATATCAAAGGTTTCAAGGCAAGCCCACAGAACGGCTGTGTGGATGATTAACCTCTGCTAAGTTAATTGCTGTGTGCCTGTGCTGCAGGAGTGGAGCAGGAAAGCTGTTCCAGTCATGGAGTCATTGAAGATCTTGCACGTGCCCTGGAGCAATCTGCCCCAGCATGCCATGGCCCATCCAATATCCTAAAGAAGCCCTTCCAGAAGTCTAGACACTTTGTTGTACATCGCTGATTTTTGTATGTATCAAGGTAAAATTTATTTTAAAGTGGTCTTGGTAAAAAAAGTGACACTGAAGGGGTAATCTTTAAAAAGTCCCATAGAGAAGACCACTTTCAGCCTTGGTAGCTCATGTACAATTAAAGAACAATAGATCACATTTCTAAAATTCATGAAAGAAAACTTGTAAAATCTTTAATTTTATCAAGGATGAAGGCAAATAATAGAAAGTGAAAGATATGGACTCTTAATTCTGTCACAGATGTTCTGTATTGATGAATTAATTTCTTTCTTATAACTTGTACAAAGCTATTTAAAAATGGAAAGTATGATGAAAGCACTTGCCATGAAACAGCACAGACCCATGGAAAGTAACATTTTTCTGTACAACTGTGCACAACACCATTCTTCCAAGAAACTCTTACCCAGCTTGTCATTCTGGGAAATGACTCCTTAAATCTGTCAGGCACTGACACTGGCAGCTTTATCCATCCTTTCTTTTCATGCCAGTTGATATGAATTTTTGTTCTTTCTTTGTTTCTGTACCCTCTCTCATGCCTGTAAAATTATTTTTCAGAGGGGTATTTTCAGTATTTGGAGCTATAGGAAAAATGTCAGAGTAGCATAAGGGCTAAGATTGAAAGGTGAAGCAAGTGTAGTGCTCAGGTTTTCCTGATGGGATGTTTTGCCTTCCCTTTTCCGGTAATGGATTTGTCCAGATGCTCAGATGATGAGCAGCCACAGCTTCTGCTGAAACTGGTAACACCAAAATCAAGACTTCACATGGGAGACCAGTTTGGCCTTGAGAAACACAGTATGACAAAGAGTGGCAAAGAGAAATGCTACTTGTCCTTTTTTACAGATGAATGATACACAAGGAACTTAAAACTTCTATTTTTGTAAAAACTAGTACCATAGCTTTAGAAAAATTGTGGAAGAAGTCACTAACAGGAGACAGCAGTGAGTGAAAAATGGGACATACTCTGATATGGCCTTAGCAGAGGGAGCGTTGCTAGACTAGCCAGAGAGTTTTATGGGAGAAAAAACTTGATTTTCTAGACTAGACTCTTCAAGTATTTGCTGTTTCATCATTTGGGACAATCTACATAAGATGGGAAGCAGGACTGAAAATGTAAAGTGAATAGGACTGCTAGTGAAAGATGAGTAATGGGGACAGGATGATGCTTTGGTATTGATTCTGAGCTAATCTAACTTCATACTGTCATCACTAACCTTTCCAGGAAGATCAGACATATGTTCACAAAATTTGCTGATGAAGTTTTCTTGGAGATTTTAGAGTTTGATGTGCATGGAGAACTAGGTGGTTTCTAAGTATGTGTGGCAGAGGAGACAGTTAAAAAAAAAGTGCAAAAATCTCTGGGGACTTGCAAAAAGCAGCAAGCATTTTTTTTTGTTTAAGGTAGGACAAACTAAACACTTGCAAAACAGAAAATTATTAAGATAAGTATAATGATGGCATAAAAAGCAGTGTTAAAGCAGTCATGAGTTAAGTCTAAATAGCATGTAAATAAAGTCACCCAGCCAAGAAATTCAGTGATCATCAAAGCAGAGCTAGCCTCTCATCTGGAGAACAGCAGCAAGGAAACTCGAGCTGGGCAGCAGGCTCAGTGGCTGGTCCAGCTCTGTTATACCTCAAGCTGCGAGCAGTGAACAGTGAAAATATTAATTGGTGCTACAGAGCCAAAGCATAGCTCTTCAGAGTCATGTGCTCCATCTACTGGTGTATCCTCTGGTAACCCACTTGTACCAGGAGGTCTTTTTCAAAGAGCACTCCTGTACCTCTCATATGTGGCAGAGGAGGGAATGGAAGTGAAAGATCTTGGAATTTTTTTGGCAAAAATGATTTGTCAGAAAATGTTACTTTGATTTTGGCAGTCTCCATTAAGAACATTGAATTTCAATGGACTTTGGGGAAAAATATGCAGACCTGTGATTATTTGCTTTTATCCTGCCTAAGTAGTGACCAGAATGCCATGTAACGCATTATGACACTGGTGTATTTGAGGCATCCAAGATTAACAATGGAGAACTCATGGCAACATGAAAAATTCACTTCCCTGATTCTGAGCCACCCAGCCAAGCAGTAATTCTTTACCCTTGCTTTTTACCAAGGTAAAAAAAGGAGTTCAGGAGTGTATAAACCACTTTTAACTTGTATGACTTCAGAATTCTCAGTCTCCAGGCTTGATTTTATAATAGAATCATAGAATAAGCTGAGTTGGGAGGGTCATCAGGATCATCAAGTCTGACTCCTGGACCTTCAAAGGGTGCCCCAAGTGTTACACCACATACCTGAGAGCATTGTCCAAACACTTCTTGAAATCTGCCAGGCTTGGTGCTGTAACCAAAAACCTTTTCCTGATATCCGAATTAAACCTCTCCTGAGCCATCTTCATGCTGTTTCCTTGAGTTCCATCACAGGTCATGAGAGTGAAGAGATCTGTAGCTGCCCCTCCCCTTTTCTCTTGAGGATGCTGAAGACCACAATGAGGTCTCTGCTCAGTCTCCTCTTCTCTAGTCTGAACAGACAGTGACCTCAGCCACTCTTCACCAGGCTTTCCCTACAAACCCTTCACCATCCTTGTGGCTCTCCTTGGACGCTCTCTAATAGCTTAATGTCTTCTTTACATTGTAATGCCCAAAACTGCACCCACAACTCCAGATGAGTCTGCACCAGTCCAGAGTAGTGCAGGACCTTTATTCTGAAGCAATCCAAATGTCAGGGGTTTTTTTTTGTATTTTCCTTTCCGTGAGAAATATCAATGTTCTATAGGGTGTTGCAAAAGAGGATGTCCTGCCCCCATGCTCCAGAACATTTCACAATTTCCCACAGAACAAAATTTCCAGCTTCTTGGCCACTCTGAACTCAGACATTTGGAGGCATTGATTGAACACAGCCCTGGAACTTCTGTGGCAGGAAAAGATCTCAAGATCTCATTGAGAAAATATGACCTCCATCCTGAAACAGGATCAGTGATATCAGAGAACTAGCATCCAACCTTTTCCTAGTCTATAATTCATGACCAAAAATGCTGGAAAATCTGCAGCCTTCCCATGAGGTTTTTGTAATGGCTGTTTCAGATTTTTTCTTCCATCCTTGATAACCCCCGTGGTTAGGGCCAACAAGTATTTTCCCCCTTTGTGTTTTCTACATCTTCAAAGATTCTAATCGTATTAACCCTTAATTGTCTTCTTGTGTAGTCCTGCATTGCAGTAATTGCTCTCATGTTTCCTGAGAGGTCATGTTTTAAAATCTTCTGATTATTCTGTCCAAAACAAGGCAGAGGAGTCCTCTGGAACCTTACCAGGTTTTAAAAGAGTGGCAGGATCACTCTGTACATCTCTCAGTGACCACTGCTGTTTATCCATCACAGCAGGATGTTCACCTTCTTTTGCAACAGCAAGACATGATTGATTCTTCCCAGGTTTGTGATCCTCCCTGGACATTAGAGCTTCTTTGGCCAACTGCTCCAAGTGGCTTTTCCTCACTAGATATCTGAACATTTAATTATTCTTTAGTAAGTGTTTCTACTAAAGAGAATAATGCTTTTTCAACATATTTATTTAATCTGCCAAGAACAATTGGAATTGTCAGTCAGTCTGTCCTGCAGCACAATTGCAGCCTCTCCCAGTGTGATGCAGTTTGCAGATTCAATAAGCTGATATTTTTGTCCATCACCTAGGCTATTACTTAAAACAATGGATGTTGTGGAATAATATTCAAATGCTGCCTAAATCCATGTTGTCTCCTATTCTTCTGTCATTGATTTCCAGTCATCTATAAATAGTTTGATTCTTCCCACCCCTTGTAATTATCTGAGATACGAGGGACTGAATTGGTTTCCCAGCTCCTCTTGCACCCTTTCAAATGACAAGTACCACCTCTCTCCCTTGGACAACATGGGAGCAAGGTGTGCAGCTGCACATCTAGGGGCATGTTGCAGCTTGGAGAATTTATTCCTGGAGTGGTTGAACCTCAGGTTGGATGTGGATGGAGCCGAGACTGGCAGGTGTAGGAAGGCCTATTGGGGCCATGTGCCTGGCTGCTGACTCCATGGGAAAGTAAGGTCGTGGGATGGGGAACATGAGGGAACACTGGAATCTTGCCTTGGTAGAGAGTCATGATGTGGTTGGGACTTGCATCTGGATTTGGAGCCAGATGTGTACTCTCATTTTATGCAGGAAATTCAGAGTAGTCAAAGAGAAGCGTGGCTAGGTATGAGATTGTGAGAATGCATTTCACCAGCCAGATCAGTCAGGCTGAAAGAATAAAATAGACTAAACATTCTTCACCTTCTTGTTATCCTGTGCTATTTTGAAAATTAATCTTTTGTTGACTGATTTTAGCTAGAGAGAAGAATAATATAGCCAAAGAAGTGCAAAACAGTTTGACCTTTCCAGATACTTTTTTACATTTCAATTCTTCCTGGTGGGTTTTATTTTCTGTGTGTTTTTTGATTTTTTTTTAAACATTTCTCTTCATAAAGCATACTCTCAGCATTTAGTTGGCTAGGTTTCTTTAGAAGTGGAGGACAAAGATATTGCTCTGGATCCAGAGTGTTGAACCTGATGAGACAATCATGTAGGAGATATTGCATTAAAAAAAAAAAAAAAAGAAGCTATTCCCCTTCCCAATTAA
Source organism: Motacilla alba alba (assembly GCF_015832195.1). NCBI lineage: Eukaryota > Metazoa > Chordata > Aves > Passeriformes > Motacillidae > Motacilla > Motacilla alba. The sequence goes on along the minus strand of NC_052017.1, from coordinate 40,683,615 downwards.
CAGCTCTTTCCCCATAATTACTGTCTTAATGAAAGCACAACATGCAGCTCACAATACCTATGATTTCATTTTAATTACTACTGGAAGACAATTAAAGCAGTCATTTAAAAATGCAGTTTTTCACACCATAGATGGGACTCATGCTGGAGCAGTTTGTGAAGAACTGCAGCCCATGAAGGACTCTGGCTGGAGCAGGGGAAGGACTCCTCTCCCTGAGCAGTGGCAGGAACAACCTGTGGTGAACTGACTGTAACCCCCATTCCCTGTCTCCCTGTGCCGCTGTGGGGGATGAGGCAAATCCTGTGAAGGAGGGAGGAGGAGGCAGAAGGTGTCTTAAGGTTTGGTTCATTTCTCATTATACTGCTCTGATTTTTATTAGTAATAAATTAAATTAATTTCCCCAATTCAAGTCTCTTTCGCCTGTGATGATAATTGATGAATAGTCTCTCCTGGTTCTTATCTCAGCTCATGAACCTTTCACTGTATTTTCTCTCCCCTGTCCAGCTGACAAGAGGAGTGATAGAGCAGCTCTGGTGGGTGCCTGGCATCCAGCCAGCATCAAGCCAGGACAGTTTAATAGGGAAAGCGAAAGCTGCACACACAAACAAAGCAAAACAAGGAATTAATTCACTGCTTCCCATGGGCAGGCAGCTGTTCAGCCATCCCCAGGAGAACAGGGCCCCATCACATGCAATAGTGACTTAAAAAGACAAACAGCATCACTCCAAATGTCTCCGGCTTCCTCCTTCTTCCCCTACCTTATAAACCGAGCATGATGTCCTAAGCTCCAGAATATCCCTTTGGTCAGTCTGGGTCACCTGTCCCAGCTGTGTCTCCTCTCAACTTCCCAAACTGCACTCCCAAATTCCCAGCCAGTGTGGCAGTCTGGAAAGCAGAAAAGGCCTTGGCTCTGTGCAAGCCCTGCTCAGCAACAACAAACACATCTCTGTATTATCAACCCTGTGTTCAGCACAAATCCAAGACACAGCTCCATACAGGCTGCTGTGAAGAAAATTACCTCAGCCATACCCAGCACATATCCTCAAGTTAATAATTTTATGATTTACAAGATATGTGGCTCAAGCAGGAAGTATGTTGCTATGATGGTAAAGAGAAGGCATTCACTTCATAGCATTCATACATTCCTATGACTAATGTGTTGGCTGTGCGCACGATAAAGGGGATGAAGAAGATGAACATCAGCATTTGACCTTTCTGACCCTGTAGCCAAAGTTTATTCCATGCATTTGTCCATGAAAAAAAAAATTCATCTCTTCTAGAAGCTAATATGATTGATTTTGAGCATCGGGACAAGTAGTGCAAAAATAAGAGAGCTCCAGTCTAGCCATCCCACAAGGCAATCAAGCCTCAGCAAGCATTGTCAAAATGCACATTGGAAAATTGAAAGGCAAAAGATTTTTTGCAAAAATCCATTGTATTTCTTGCTTGTATTTTTGAGCTAACTACTTTGTATTATTAGCACTAATGTGAAGGCCCCTAAAGGATAGAACAACTAGTCTTTAAGCTGTTTTGTGAGCACTCTCCATGTGTTGGTGGGCAAAGCATGGTGTCAGTGCTGAAAACCTGCCTGCAATCCATAGACATGAGAAGTCAAATTGCTGAAGTCAAATCTACTGACCTGAACAGTGTTGGTGAAGCGAAGGGATGGTCCCAAAGCACACCCATGAAAGCACATAGAGCAGGCTTCTCCTCTCCCAATTTCAGCTGCAGGACCATTTTCTGGCCATGCCCAGGCTGCCCCTGGCTCCCTGCACAGTCCTGCTCCAACCTGGCCCCAGGAGCCACATTTGGGCCAAGCTGTTGACGTGGCGAGGATTGTGAGATTGCTGCATCGCCTGCTTGCTCTCAGGACATTTTGAGACTCTTTCACAAACCTTATTCTGCCAAAATGTTTTCATCTAGACCTAATAAAAGCAAATTAGACTCTTCCCCAGATCAGGAATTAATTTTGTCTAGTTGTGTGTCATGGCTAGAGTAAACAGTTTATACTTGGGCAAAGGCTGTGTTTAAGTATGGCTGGATCCTGTTTGGTTTACTGTGATTAACCTAAACAATTGAGAAATGTTGAAACAAGTTAATTTAAATTCTTCTTCCATTTCCTACAGCTTTCATAAGGTGAGGTTCTTAGAGCAACTATTCCAGAAATTATTTAAAGGCAAGAAAATTAATGTTAGCATTCTTACATTAAAATGAAATTATGGTGGTTTGCCCCGCCCTCCTTTCCAGATGTACACAAGTTGAACCACCTGCTGCTTAATGGGAGATGTCCTTATGCTCAAAACAGGAGCATTCCACTATGGCATTCTAAACATTAAAATAAATACTTGGAATCATAGAATCACAGAATAAGCTGAGTTGGAAGGGACCCATCAGGATCATCAAGTCCAACTCCTGACCCTGCACAGAGCAACCCCAAGAGTCACACCATGTGCCTGAGAGCATTGTCCAAACACTTGAGCTCTGTCAGGCTTGGTGCTGTGACCACTTCCCTGGGGAGCCTGTTCCAGTGCCCAACCACCCTTGGTGAAGAACTTTTTCCTGTTATACAATCCCCTGCAAGTTGTTTTTGCAGACTCTTCCTCAGTGTTGGGGCTGAAGTGTCAGTGATGTCACAGAAACACTGCTCCTGCTGCTCACATGGAGATAAGTAAAAGGGGTGGTAACCAAAGTACATGAGTGAGTCTGTGTAGAATTGTACAGGTCTTACCAAATTAAAAGTCTTGGTGTGAGATTTATGTCTTGTCTAAATTTTTTTAGCTAATTAAAAGTATAGCCCATTTTCTTTTGACCAGATGGCTTATGGAAAGCAAGCATTTTTGTTGAAGAGAATCAGTAGCTTGACTTTAATTTGATGAAAGAAGGAAACCTCATCTTTCCAGAAATGTCTGGATTCAAGTATCAGCAGTTATTATTTTTAACTTGCTTAGTGCCTGTCTTATTGACAGTCTGCTCCTGAATATGCTGTCTGCTAACCTATGTGCTGCAAATTGTAATTCTCCTTGGTGGCAGCAGTTTTGAGCAGATGGGCTTTGTGTTTTCTTTCACTGGATCCTTTCCCTGACAGCCTTTATTTCAGTTTTGTTGGATCAAAGATGAAACACTGGTTTTTGTCATTCTAGACATGCAAAAAGCTTTGCCATTTCAAAAAAAAAAGTATTTTACTTGAAATAATTCTCAAAAAGTCATGTGTGAATGCTCTGGGATACCCCAGAATAGGCCTTCTATTTCCATCTCAATCACTGAAGCAACAACCCTCGTCACTTCTGGTTCTGGGGAAGCATTTCTTATATGTTGCCAAACAACATATTCCCAGTTTAATATGGATATCTTTCAAATCCTTTCTTACTGAGTAGTCATAGCATAGACAGCCTTGATCAGTGAGTGCAGAGCATGTGTAAGGAAGTCAGATAAAGCCCAGACTTAAGAGCTGAACATTTGCAGCCACAGACAGACAGATGTTTATCTGAGGAGAAGTTTATACTGGCTTCAGTTTGAGAACTGGAAAGACAGTTTTCACCTTCAAGCAAAATCAGGAATTAGATGCAATCAATAGATTCTGTAAAAAAATTTCTAACCTTAAATGGTCTCCTGAAAGGTTGAATCATGAAGACCCTGACATATTTTTAACAGAAGGGAATCTCTATCTGGAGCTCTTTGTGCACAGGCTTTATTGAAGTGGGGTGGGGGGAGGGGAAGCTCCGTTTCAGTGGCTCAGCATACAGCTCTGATAACAGGTCCTGCATCTCAAGCTGGTTCAGTTCATCCAAAATAAAGCACTTGCCTATGCCCCACACACTGCCAGCTGGTGGCTGAAGCACTCTGTAAAAACTGGGACGTTTCAGAGAGCCTTATGTTACACTGGCAGGCGGCTGAGCTGTAAAATACAGAAACCCCTGCTCCAGCAGGGCTGAAAACGTTGTAGGACTGTTTTCATTCCTGGCTCAGCACCTGGGATTCATGTGGAGGAGGTTGAGAGTCGAGGCTGGGGAGCCCAATGCAAGTTGCTCATGTGTATTACAAACTGATGGAAGCTTCACCCCAGCAATACCAAGAGCAGATTATGTGGTTGTCTGCTCCTTCAGAAAGAGAAGAAGACAACTGTGGTCCAGGGAGCCTCATGCAATCACTCATGGGAGCAGAAAGACAGCAAACCTGGCTAGAAACCTCATCACCATGTCCGTGCAAGCCTGTTAGAAGCACATCTGATGTGTGGTTCCCTTGGGCTTTGCTTTCTCTGTATCATTTCTGCCCTAAGAGAGCCAAGGGGCAGTGTGTTAAACTGCTGCATGCAGTGGGCTTGCTTGCTCAGGTGCTGTTTCTGGAGGACAGACCCTGGTGGTCAGGGCAGTCTCTGCTGGGGTAAAGATGAGGCTGGAGGGCTCAGAGAGCTGCAGGAGGAAGGGCACTGCTCCAGACTGATCAGAAACAATGTTGAGGTGCCCTTTGGGAGGTCATGCAATATCTGCTGCTGGTCTTTTTTCTGAAACACAAACAGAGGAGAATTTTCATGAGAGGGAGACCAGCACCCTGATCCAAAACCGGGGGGAGAGGGAGGTCACCGTGCAGCCCTTGCTGGGCATCTGAAGGTGCTGGGGAAGAGGAATGGTTGGGAGGGGCTGCTGGCAGCCTGGGCATGAAGCCATGGATGAAAGAGCAAAGAGCAAGGTGAATTGGTTTTTGTTTCTTCTTCCACAGAAAATCCTTGCTGCAGCAGAGGAGAGAGAGAAGTGTTTTCAGCTGTGAGTGCTCCCCCCTGTGACACAGGACAGGGTCAGCATGGGAAGAAATGCCAGGGATCTTTGCTCTCCCTGGTTTCACATGGCAACGTCTTTGAGAGAGAGACATTTTAACAGGGGGGTTTAAGCATGCCAAACTTGATCAGGTGACTGTCTAATCTTTTTAAGAGTTTAGCCACCTAAATGAAACTATCTGAAGAGATTATCACCATTACAGCTGAGCAAATAATTCACAACAGATAATTTATGAGCTGCCTTTTGCCTTTGCCTCTTCATGAAGTGATTAGATGGTGCTCAAAGCATTCATTAGTCAAGAATTTTAAATCTATTTCCTGGGCTCGGTCCTCTCAGGAGACTCACAATTTGGCTGTATTTCAACAAACCACTAACTGTCTCCAGCTTTCTGCCCATGAGCAACACAGTTCAGCATCCAGAGGTCAAAAATAGGTGAGAGTGGCCAGTAGGTCAAGGCATGGAGAGGAAATGGGGTCCAGATGACCAGGCTGGGGCACCATGGACTCAGGTCAATTGAGTCTTGTGGGTCCTGCTGGGAAATGTAACCCAGCAGGACACAGGTGTCTGAAAGAAAAAAATAACCAAGCACCAAAATCCTACAATGAGGTGCATCACTTGCATTGACCCAGGCTGAGAATCAAATTTGTGCCATCCCCCCCACAGCAAGAGCCTTCTCAACACACACATGGTGTGCACCGACTTGCAGGAGTGTTTGCCAAGTAATAAGCAGCATGAAGGCAGCCAAACTGCATTCAGAAACAGGCAGACAGTCTGGAACTGAACTCACTCCATTTTCTTTGTGGCCAGAGGGAAAAATTGCCATGGGCAGAATTTTATTGAAAACACAATGCCAAAAAAAAAAAAAAAAAAAAAAAAGCAGGAGAGAGAGAGAGAGAGAGAGAGAGAGAGAGAGAGAGAGAGAGAGAACTAAGGAATGGGAAACAAATTAATCAATGTTCCTCTGGGAGCAAAGGAAGCCCTTGGACCCCAGTACAGCTGGCTTTACAAGAGGACAATATTGCAGGTGCTCTACAAGTGGCCCAGTTTGTTTCCAGGTGCATTCAGAATAACGATGTCTTAATGCTTTTCTATTTCTTTTTTTTCTCCTCAGAAGCTGGGTCATTATTTTTTCCTTCTTTTATCATTCATGTCTATTCCAGTAGCAATTTGGAATATCCTAGAAGGGGGTGAAATCCCCACTGTGCTGGAAATTATGTGAACTGGTGACACAGAGGCAGGCTGCACTAGGAAACTTCCTTATCCAGTAGAGACCACTGCAAGGTTCAGCAGTAAAGCCAAGGACTGCTTTCTGCAGTGCACAGCTGGAGCCTCCTTGCTGTGCACCCTGGTGATAAAATGCTGACCGACACGCTAATTAAGAGCTGCTCACAGCAGGATGTACAATGCAATATTTAGGATAAGAAAGGTGGGCAAAACCTTAACTGAAAAAAATAAAAATAGAAGTATATGGAGTACTTTATTTCAAGGATATCATGTACTTCAAGACTAAAAGATCTGTGGAATTTGCCTGCTACATTTTTAAAAGGCATTTGCAACACTTGCTTGCTGTGTTATGCCAAAAGGACTCAGACTTTGAGCCAGCATAAACAGGATGTCGGGGCCTGAAGGTCTTTGCCAATATGTGGCCAGTGGTGAGGACTGCTGAGGGGTGGCCACTGCCACCAATGCACTGGCACACGCTAGGGCCAGCCACAGGGATGCATGGCTTGCCAAGGCTCAGAAGGGCACTGCTGGAAACCACAGAGGTGTGGGCAGTGAGCCTTTGCATCCTGTCAGGAAGCTGAGAGCTGTTCTTGCACTTGGCAGAGGGCAGCTGGCTTGAAGGAAGAGCTGCTCACCTGTGGCTGTCTGCTTGAGGGACACCTAGGCAAGGCTTCCTTCACAAAGACCTCATTGTGCCATTTTAGACTAGATGTGGCCGTTGTCCTTTGTGCACCTGACGCTGCCTCTGTGTGTTGCTCTGTTCAGAGCACTGGGTGCCCAGAGAGACTCTGAAATCACTGACATGCTCAAAATTCAACAAGGCCTTGAGCAACCTGATTTAAGGTGCCTGTTTTGAACATGACCCTGGACCAGATGACAAACAAGCACAGAACAGACTTGGATGCCCCTGCCAGCCTCAGTTATTCTGTGATTTTGCTTGACTCATGAATGACGACATGTGGGTGCCTCTTTGAGGTATCCACACTTGAAGGTTCAAAAGGAGACAGTCAGTGCAGCAAAGTATGAGGGCCAGTAGAGGTTTTGGCACGAAAATACAATCTATGAAAAAAATGGTGATGTTAGGAGCATCTCAAATGCCAGTATCAGATGCCGGTGGATGGCACCCTGTGCAAAGGCTTAGATTCAACCCAAGTAACATTCAAGACAATTTGAAGAGGGCAGAGGGAGGTATCTTGCTCTTTTTTTTTTTTTTTTTTTTTTTTTAATATGTGTTCTGCATGCCTTCCATGGGAGGGGTATCACCTTAAAAAGATGAAAGCTCCTTGAGGAGAGCAGTAGCTGTAAGGCACAAGCACATTAATCACAAGCACTTCTCAGTGACACAGATTTAGTGGGCTGTCTTCTGGCTCACCTGAATCTCAGCACCAAAATAACTGAGGTCTAACTATGGCCTTATCATAGAATCAAATAATATATTAGGCTGGAAAGATCTTTAAGATCTTTCCAGATCCACAGAGTCCAACTGCTAACCCAAAACTGCCCAGTCCATGACTAAACCATGTTTGTAAGAGTCACATCCACACTGAGACCTGAGCCATCCGCAATCCAGAAGTAGGAAAGCACCAGCTGTAAGCCCTTTCTCCCTCCCTTCCTTTGAGACTAGTGAAGGTGTAACAGTGCAGGGCTAAGGGGCCAGCAAGTTTGGCCATCTGCTAGTGCTGTTCTGCTGAAGGGCAGGGTGGAGACTAGGGGAAGGAGTCATTAGCAAAGCAGGACACATGCACACTGGACAGACTGAGAGTGACATTCAGGACCCTGGTGGGAAGAAATGGACTTAAATAATTTTAGGATAGGGCTCATTTTAGGAAGAACCCTCTCCCTATCCTGGATGCTCCAGAGATGAACTTGAGTCGGTGTTATTTTATTTGCTCCAATAAACATTTGGTTTGTACAAAACAAAACAAGACGAAAACCCCCTCAAAACAGTTTACAAAGCAAGTTAAGTGTTTGAAACTTTTGATATACAAGAGTATATATTGCTCACATTCCTATTTCATACATGATGTACAGGTGAAGTATTCCTTAAAAGAATAAAAATTTTCCGTTACATGTAGTGTTAAAAAACCCCATAAAAACGTCAGTACTGTCAGGAACTACTGGTTGCCATTCCTTGACCTTCTGTGTGGATGGAGGAAGAGAAATGGGCTGAGACCCTATACCTGCCTGGATGCACTCCCCACCCACATCTCCTACCTCTGCCTACGGCCCTGTGAATTTACAACATTCCATCCCTAAAAAAAATGCCATAGTATCTGCTAAGTTCCACTGTAGGTGTGGAGGTTTTGCCCCACTCTGTTTTAACATTTCTGAGCAGTTTGGTTAAAATGCAAAAAAAAAAGGCAGAAAAAAAAAAGGAAAAAAAAAAAAGGCAGTTACAACAGTTACAAAACCATTTCAAATAAAGTATTTGCCACCATAAATCTTAACCCCTATTGAATAAGCATGATTCCTATTGACTTGCATGGCAACATATTCAAGAGGAATACTGATATTTATCTGTCAAAGGTGTTTAATAAACCAGATACATGTGTCCAGGATTGGCTTGTGCTGGTTGAATTTCTAAATTGCAAGGCCTGCTGACATGCCATGAGGAAGAGAAAAGTGAATAAATCACTGTAAAAACACCTAAAGACAAAATTTTCAGCATTTCTTAAACACATTGCTGTCCCGTATATAGGCCCAATGTGATGCCAACTGTCTCAAGCATTTTGGGGAACTGAAAGAATGTAAGCAAAGTCTGAAAGATCCTGTTGGAAAAGTCTTTGTTTTTAGTTTTTTTTTTTAATTCTGTGAATAGCTGACTTGCTGAGGCAGCCCTAAAAGCAAGCAATGCTGAGGGCGGGATATGGCATTAACCTATTGCTATAGAGCCTTTCCTCACCTCCAAGGTCTTTTTGCAAAAATAAAGGCAACTGCTGTCGCCTCTTACTTTAGAAAGCATGGAACAGGCACACTGTGGTTTGCCTAGCAATTAGACACACTGTACAGGGGAAAAAAATATTTGTTCTTATAGCAACACAATCAAGGTAAAAGACGGGGGGAAAATAATAGGACTTCCCACACTCAGAATGCACAGCAAATATAAAACATCTTCTTGGATTGTTGCTGGCCCTGTCCTGTTCTGTATGGTTTGGGGGTGGGATGGGAGGAGGGGAAAACTGATCCTGCTGATATTTTGCAACCTGTTCGCAAGCAGCACAAATTCAAAGCAATAAACATACAACACTAATGAATGATAACAAAACACACATGTAGGAAGGACCAAACCTCCTCACATGCCTGTTCTGCAACACTTTGAGGACTTTGGGGTTAAGATGAGAGGGGAAAAGGCATTCCTGAACCTTCCACAATGTGCTGCAGACAGGACTATGCAAATACAACTGCAAATTCAACTTGGTCTGTCTGCTGTAAGACTGCTCCTGCAACTGTGAACAGCAGGATGACAGCCAGGTGGTCACAGCACATGCTTTGAAAGTCATCTTCTTATTGCATATTATTCCTACTTTTTGGCAGAATGCTTAGTGCACAATTGCTGGTGTGGTGCTATACCAGTCTCCCCAGGCTCCTTCCCTAAAGGGTGGGATTTCTAATGCACTGGTAATTTCCTGGAAGCACTTTTTTTTAATAACTTTTCTTTTCCCAGGACATGGCTGTTTATAGATATATAGATAGATATATATATATACATACACACACATTTTTTATATATATATATATGTATATATATATATAAAAATAGCAATTTCATAGTTATATACAGGCATTAATAAAGTGCATAATGTTATTGGCTATTTTCAAATCCTTTTCCTGAGGAAGTGCTACCATATATAGCTCCTCCTACGACATGATGCTGGCCGCCAGTGCTAGGGTATGAGTGCTACTCCCCCAGCTTGTAATTCCCAGAATACATCTCCCTGTCTGTCCAGAGCTGGAGCCTAAAGGGAGTAGTGACAGCCTCAGTCCTCCAGGAAGCAAGTCAAGGCACTGATCAAGACTTCTTCCTTTGCCAAGGTGAACACGTCTAGGAGCGACTTCCCTCCGTTCCGGAGCTCTCTCGGGCACGCGCTACTTCGCGGTGGTCACGGAGCCGTCCTCGGGAATCTTCTCCTCCGAGCAGCTCCTTCCCGAGAGCCTGTCGTGGTGCTTGAGCTCGCTGAAGCGCTCGGCCACGCACTGCGCCGTCAGTCGTGCCTCGGGGTCGTGGTCCCAGCACTCGATGAGCGTCTCACACACCATCTGGATGCCCTGCAGGGAGCACAGAGACGTGAGGGGGCCAGCCACCAGCAAAGCCTCTCTCAGAGAGCTGCTTCAGTGCCCTCAGAATTTTGGGGGTTATTTCTCGTGTGTCCTGGGGGTTTTTTATGGGATCTGCTGCTTCTGTCATGGGGGTACTGTATTCTTTTTGGTTTTATTTTTAAGAAACCCTACTACAATATTTTCAGCACTTTAGTTGGAACTGTCATTTCTGGGCATGTGGTCTGATATAACAAGAACAATGATGCTTCAGACTAGTGATACAGAATCAAGCAGGGATTTTTGTTTAATAAATGTGATCAAAATTATTGCATAATATGACCTCCTGCTCAACCCACGCCTCTGCATGCCTGAATTCTGCTTGAGTTTTTCAAGCAAAATGCTGATTGCCAGCAATATTGGGCTGTACATCAGCTCTTTACAAATTCCTTGTAGACTACCTAAATCTGTGTGCAAATATGGGCCACAGTCCCATGAACACTTAAGCACATCACTCACAGTTGTAACTGTTTAACCTTCATTTCAATTCCAATGCAAATGTTTTCAGGAGCAAAAAACCACTTGCATCTCTGTAATGAATTTTATACACATGAAGTATTTGCCAGGAAACTGTGTTTTGCTTTATCATACTAAAAGCCCATTAAGTAGGATTTATCTTAAACTTATTTAAAAAAATAACATTTCACAACACTGCATTAATCGTATAATTTACCTAATTGGTGATGTTGACTGATGTCAATGCTAATAGTAGAATGTTACTGTCTGTATACAAATAACATTAGTTTTCTGCTGGCATTGATATTACAAGCAGTAAATTATATTAAATATTAAACATTAACTTGAAATCAAAAGTGCAACAAATCTCATTAAGGGGGGTGTGGGGGTAATTGTAATATGTAAATCCATTCCAGAATTCTATCATGATGAATAATTAGTTCATTACGAAAACACAACTGCAGAGGAAGGAAATGAATATGGAGGAGCCATTACAGTAAGAACAACTTCTATGGAGTTCAAAGCAGATCCTCAGCTGCTGCAAACTGACACTGCCATGCGGAAACTGATGCATCACTGCATCTTAGACAGCACAATGTGAAACACTGAAGGGATTCAGGCAAAGGGAATTAAATCCACCTTCATTATATTTCCACTAAGCATGTCATCAGGCATCTCCTTCCTTAGACTCTTAGCTGACCCCTTTTGGGGCCAGCTGTGCCCATTCTGGTGACACATGAGCACAAGTGCATGGCCCTCCCAGTTGGTGGGGTGCTCTCTGCTGGGGGAAGTTTGAGGTGTGGGTTTTATACAGGGAAGAAACCTCTGAAGTCAAATGCAAGACACCTAGGTCCAAATCCATGATCATTTTACTTGCTTTATAAACCCAGAGGTGATGAAATCCACAGTGTATCCTGCAGCTCTAACCCAGTACCTCAAGCTGCAACTCTCTGCACACTCAGCCTTGCTGTCAAGGGCTTTTAGTGCTGGTAGTATCAGATATCCAGGTTTCCCTCAAATCAACTTTCTTCCCTCGTTAAAAGCCCCTCCTCAATAGCCCTACTCCTCACACCTGAGAACATAAAGACTCTGCCATAGTCATCAGGTGGCAGGTGTTCCTGGTTGGAAAGATGATTGATTTTAGCCACTCACTTGGTCTTTTTTAAGTAGCTGTCAGACTGATTTTAACTTCCCAAATGAAATTAAAAAGGGAGTGTTACATTGCTCTTGATGGAAATAGTATATTATATTCTTGGTTGCTTGGGCTTCTATAAAAATTCGTGAAACTTTCCTTTTGTCATTAAAGACACTCAGCATATTTCATTGAGAAGTGGAATGACCAAGCCTCACTTCTCTAATATGATTCACATTTTATCTCTACTGATAAAACTACTGAGAGCAAAGGTGAAGAAGTGCATGTGTTTGGCTTGTTTCCGTTCAGTTTCATCTACTGAAAAATCTACTATTGCCAAGGAAGTGCAACCGTGGTGCTTGTGGATGGAGGAAGCTGACAAAGTGCTTTGTGACATCCAAGGGAAACGGACTGCTAATGCATGACCTGAATAAAACTAGACTGGCTTGCTAAGACTAATTTCATATTTCTTTAAACCTGTCAACAGCTGGGATAAAACTATGACTGGTTTCCATGGTAAACCAGATTTAAATCAGATTTACTTTCTTTGCTGAAGGTCCTCTGTAGTAGGATGGTCTCCCTGGAAATGGGGTAAAACAAATTAAAGAGTGCCCTGTTTGCAGAGCTACCAGTGGTGAATGGAGAAGGGCATCATGCTGCTTTTGGTGTTGGATAGTGCTGAAACCAGCCTGACTCAAACACCTTGATAGTGAGGTGAAGATGTGGTAGACCTGGTGAACTGCCCAACAAGGGAACTAGCAAGTGATACTATTAATAACCTATTTAAAGCTGCTGGGCGGACTGAGCTGGCCTGGAGACATCTGACTGACAGTCAATTGCTTTATATTATGAAAGCCCAGTCCCACTTTTTAACAACAGCATCTTCTAACATAACTCTTCTTGGAGTGAGCGTAGAGATTCCTCCCCTTGAGGAGTCCAATGCCTCAAGGTTACTCCCATGCCCTCAAGGTTACTCCTTGAGGCTGAGGGGAAGAGATTTGCCTAAGGTTGTTGGCATGGGTGCCTGACATCAATCTTAAGTTAATAATTGGCTTTGCTACCTTTAGTACAGTTGCTTTAATATGATTGCTTCAATATTGCCTCATAGGGCCCACTATATGAGTACTTACAGGTCCTATACTGTGTAGTACATAACACTGACTAAGACCTTTTTGTCTAGTCCTTATCATAATAAATCATTTATATTTTTATATCTAGTTTGGCAACCTTAATCATGTGGGACAAAGTTATATAAGTTATAATGGTTCAATTGCACCTATATAATCCTTAAAATGTAAACTGTTGACAAAATATGTGGCTAAGACTGAACCCAGCCACACCCAGACACCTCTGAGAAGGAGTTTAGAAAGCAAGGGGATCCTTTCTGTACCTCATGACTCAACAGGAGGGCTTCTCTAATAAATTTTATCTGAAGCTCCCATTCTGCCTGCAACAGAGGCCCATGTGTGAAGTTGTTTTTTTTGCCCTTTCAGAGCCTACACACAGTGTGCTTTAAGGGCCTAACTATTCTGTAGCTCTCTGGATGAGTTTTGGATGTCAGGCTTCCAATGTTTCTGTTTTGACTGCTTTTAGATTACACTGGTGTATAGCAGGAATACCGGAGCACTGGGGCAGGCACAGTGCAGAGAACTGCGGTGTCTGAGCCATGTCAGCACCAGTGCCACTGTGTGATAGAGTTTCTCCATGTGTGACAGACCTCTCCATGCAAAAACAGGTGCAGCCTGTTGGGCAGGGCACTGAGGTAAGGCTCAGGCTTCAGGCAGCAGCTAAATGTACAGCGCAGCTCTTGCTCCCCCTGTGTGGTGCTCTTACCTGATGGTTAAGCCAGGAGCTGGGGATCTCGGGTCGCCCTCTGTCTCTCAGGACATTGTCCTTCATGCTTTCCACACAAGGGTGTTCTCGCACTTTGGAGCCAAATGGGGGCTCGTACTCTTTCACTTCTGGGAAAGAAGCAAACACAGAGTATTTAACTGGGCTGTGCTGGTGCCAAGAGTGAAGGGAGCTGGCTGTTCTCTGAGGAGTAGGAGCTACTGATTAGCTGCTCGCTGCCACTGTTCTGCTTGACCAGCTCCAAACAAAGCAAAGCCAGTTGGCATTTTCAAAAATGTTTCAAATGTGTTTCTCACACACACTCCTTCCCTCCCCTTTTGTTTCCTAGCCAACGAAACAATTCTCATTTAAACCCTTTAGTACATAATAATATTAGCAACAGTCCAAGAAGCAGAGTAGTCTATAATGGTTTGTAAGCCTTTCAATCTCTGTTGAGGTAAAATGCATAGGGGGTTTAAGGTGATTTTGCGTGAGCCAAGCTTTTGAACAGTTGGTCACCTTTAGCTCTCCTGGAGTCTACACACTTATCAGGTGAAAAATAAACTGAAATCTATCTAGGTCATGGTGGATGTGAATGAGTGGACTGCTAGGATGAAACAGTTGCTTGGAAAGGGCAAAGACACAGTTAAGGAGCAATGCTGGAAGCTGCCATACTGCCCTTGTTTACTCCTAAGCTGCATTCTTTCGTAGAAAGTAGTAGTCTGCTCTTATTTTAGATTTCCTTCCCAAAATGGATCAGTTTTGGCCTGCGATACAGGGGCACAGCTTTTTGAAGGGGCTGCTGCCACTCTAGTTTTTGTTTGCATGTTGCATATTTTCTTTGCTTTTCTTTGGAGAGAGAAAGGAAGAGGCAGACATATGGGACCTTTGGAGAAAACTCAAGAAATCTCTGAGAGTGGAAATATTATAGTAGATGCTGACACAGTGTAGAAAATGCTGTGGTTTCTTTGGGAACAGATGGAGACTTTACTCACAGGCCTAATGACTTGCTGCTATCAGATAAAGATTTATGAACTTGGCCTGTTCTGCTGCCTCTTATTTCTTTCTAGGAATTAATTGAGGGCAAGAAAAACTGAAGTATAATCTACAAAGCAGTCTGGAGAATGCATGTGAATGCCCAGATGATGTGTGAACAGAGACGAATGAGCAGAGAGACAAATCACTGCTGCATGATGCTACAACCAAGTTCAACTGCAGTGCCCAGTGTTGCTCACTCCTCCCAAGGGGTAAAAAGTGTTGAGAAATGTGAATAAGGATTAAAGGCCCAGAAGAAATGGGAAGACCATCTAACACTTGGGTTTGTTTACTTTGGCAGCGAAAGGTAAGGATGGGGTCATATGATACACTACTGAAAATAACTAAGGATCAAGATAACACAGGTCAGATCCTTCTGTCATGTCTCATGACAAAAACAGGGTAGTCTTGAAGACAATTATCTTTGGATTTTTCTCCAAAGCCTTGAAATTAGGCTGTAGATCTCACTTGTATGTGATGGCCATGAGATGAAGACTTTATCAGGCTAATGCTTAAAAAGAATAGCCAAGTTACAATAACAAACATTTTGGAAGGGATATTAAACCTTGTGCTTCAAATGCTCAGCATTTAGAGATTCAGCTGCAAACAACTGTGTGCAGTGCAGCAGATCACCCCCTAGATGCCTCCTGCAGAGCTCTCCTTCCTTCTCCCTATAGCCATCTGCTGCTGGCCACTTTTCACAAGATGCTCTGGAGAATGGCTATGGCCCAGAAACAAAACGCCCATCTTCTAAGACCCAAGGGCCAAAGTCTGCTTTGCTTTCTTTCCTACAAGAATGCAAACCAGTTTCACCCACATTAATCTGAGTCTGAGATGACTCAGCCAAAGTAAATTTACAAGACTTTAGCCCTAGAAATGAATTAGGAAGTTGCCATGCTGCTAGTCAGTCCTGGGTTAGCATGCAGCGGATGCACAATGATTATACTGCACATACCTATATGTTCAAAGCTAACAAAATATTAAAGTTCACTGGGAGAATTTAAATCACATGACCTAGATGGCCATTTCCTACACCATCTCCATCAGTCATGGTTCAGTTGTGGTAGTGGTCATGGACACCAGCCAAGGTTCTGAGATTTTGCAGGGTGAAGATTTGGAAGAGTCTCGATGGCCAACAGAGGGAAGCTGGTGCTGTGGTGCTGACTTGTTGTTCCCTCTCACTAATTTAATCTCAAGGTTGCTCAAGTTAATGAGATGGTTCAAGCAGGAGAAGGGAAAACTCTTGCTGGCAATTGATAGGTTCATAATACATTTTTTCTGTTTGAGAAATTGTTTATAAGTTATGACCATTCCTCTTCCAAATATAAAGATTGAATAATTTTTTCATGTTTGGATGTTTTGTTGTTGCTTTGTTTTTGTTTATGGTAAAGAAAGAGAAATTTAGGCCAGATGCCAATTCACTGTAATGACTTTCTACCAATACAGTCATGCCTTCCCTCAGTTTGAAAACCATGCGGCGTCTCCTTGCTATTTATTATCATGCTTCTCTTTCCTTTGGAAAGTAAAAAAAAAGCCCACTAAATCCTCATGCAGTAAGTCATCCCAATGCTGTGGAACCTCAAGTGTCAGACACTTTTTGCGGTAATATCTGGTGTTATTCATGGATCATGTTTACGTGCTGCAGTTGATGTAACAGATGTCAATTTGAGGTAGGTTAAGATGTTTGCGGCTAGGTGCCTGTGTGTGGCTGTTTACAGATGCTGATTCGGTTTCTCATGCCTTATATGTTTCTTTTCATTGGTTTTAGACCAGCTGGGCACCAAAAATGACAGCTGGATGAAGTACCATAAATACATCAGGAACCACAAACTACAGAACCTTTAGCATTCAAAAATGGCAGACTTCCTTCAACTTTAACCTCCAGCATTTAATCTTTATGGTTGAGAGCTGACTTGCACTTCTAACTGCTGTACCTCTAGTTTCTTTTGACATTGGCCAAGCTATAGTTTTCAGAAAGGCTGGGATTGGATTTTTAACCCCAAACAGAGACATTACTGAAAATCTATTTGTTGTGTGTGATGAAAGCTTGGAAAATTGGCTCACTTGTGGTCTTTTTCTACTCTAAGCTTTTTGCAGTGAAATTTTCTTTGGGTCAGAAGAGCATACCACAAACCCTCTCGACATTCCCTTATGTGATCTGTCTTACTGATTTCTGTGGGACAACTTCTCATGTTGGATGGTGTTTTATTTGCAGGATCAAAGCAGGAGTGAGGTGAAAGTCCAGCAGAAGTCAACTGTGAGGCACAGTCCACAGCAGTGAGCTTGTGTTTGGGAACTTCTGGGTCTCTTTGAAATGCCCCTTTATTTAGAGCTTATGAGGGGGAAGAAGGGATAAATCAATTGGTGGTGGAATTACTGTGACAGCTCATGCAAACACAGGTAGTGAGTGCAGATAGTTCAGACAGTGTCTTTCTTCATGATAAAAAAATTTGGATATTGAATCTGCTAACTTGCACAAAGAGAAAATAATGCCCAAAGCAGAGCCCCAAAAGCTGTTTCATGGCCAAGTTTAAGATGCTGTCAAACGCTTACTTCATAAATTTCCCTAGGTTTCCCTGTTGAGGGAAGGATGCATTGGGATGAGTAAACTCATTGTGCACACATACTTCCTAAGTGACTTCACATCTGAAGATCCAAGATACAATCACCCTTCTAAAGATTTGGGAGTGCACGAGCCCTGCCATCAGTGTAGGCTTAGGGGCTGCTCAGTCAATGCACAGTGAATCCTGAGGTGGGAAAGTGGCAAATTCAGAGCACATCAGTGCTCAACATGGGGTGTGGTGCAGTGACCTTGTCCACTGCCATGTGGGCTTGTTGAAGGACAGCACTTGCTACCTTACATGTAGCACTGTAGTGACACTGGGAGAATTTCCAGGACAGGGGTGCCTGTCATGGGGTGACACTGCAGTGTGGATCTACCAAGCAGGGCTGTATGCCACTACAACCCAGTGCAGTGCAGACATGCCCTGATTGGGCTCTGCTTCACAGAAGGAGAAATTTAAATCAGCCCCCAGCTGCAGCCACCTCAGGGCCCACTGTAGAGGCACAGCCCTGCTGTACAGGCCATCTGATTGCTCCCTGCTGCCAGGAATGTCACTGCTCCACGTCAGTGTGATGAAAGCTGAGCATTTCATGAGGTACAGGACGCACTAATGTTTACTTGCCAAACTGTGGCTCTTGGCTGACTCTTTCCAAGTAAGCATAAGATAACTCCTGATTTTATTCACATGAAACACTGCTCTGGTAAAGCAAGGCCACCATTTTAAACAAAGCTCTGCTACTACGCTGAAGCTAGCCACCACTCTAGGCAGTACAATACTGCTCGAGCAACATCACCATTTTCTGAGGGGTTTCTCTTCTCCCTCTTCACCAAACCTGTGTATCCAAAAGTTCCCTTTCCCCTCCTTCTCCCCTGCCACCCCCAACAGTCCCTCACCCATAGCAGTTTCGATTCAAACCAGATGGTTTTCTTTTCTTTCTAGGAGGCTGTCAGAGAAATTACACTTGTCTCAGTCACCAAAGCTGTGTCACTCTGCAAGCGAGTGGTTGAGATGAAAATTGTATTTCTTGCAACGTGCAGCATCTGGTGCACAGCTGTTGTGCTGAATGAAATACCAAGTTAACAGCAGTGTGGAACAGTTGAAGTTCTCCCCAAAGTAGTATTGCTGAGTTTCTAAATATGCCTCTTAAATTATACTCTGGTGAAAAATCAGTCAACCTCGATCTTTGCCTCTGTCTCCCTTTCCCTTGTGCCCCATTTCTGCTTCTCCATATTTAGCACAACAAAGTAACAACGAACAGCGTGGCCTTTCACAAAAGCTGATCCCCACCTGCTTATTTACTACAGCAGCTTCACAGTATGGGTTGTGCTGCTGGGTATTTTTGTTTAAATGTCTGCTGACTGAAGAGGCCTGGCATAGGATGGAGGCTGTGTTTGACAAAGTGTCTGTAGTGAAAGGACCTGCCTGCATCACCTCCCACACTCACCGAACACCTGCATGTTGACAAATGAATCCCAAGAGCTCCCTTTGAAAAAGAAATAAGTCCCTGTACCTCTGTGTGGCTGAATGGCAATTAGCCCTCCTTCCTAGCATTCTTCCCTCCCTAAATAAAGTTGTTAATGCTGTTGTCCTAGCTAAGACTCCCCCCTCTGGCCCTCAAAACTGCCCTGATCTGACACCGCAGCCAAGCCTGCCCTGTAAAGACAGAGCCTCGATCTTTTAGGCTCCTTTGAAAAGGCTGTCTGCAATCAGGTCAGCCTACTCTGCCTCACATGCAAAGGCATTTTTCTCATTGCCAAACAGCCTAGGAATAAAAGAAGGGTTTACATGAGCAAAGGCAGCTCCTCAGGAAGGCTGCAAGGAGAGGAGGAGGGAGTCTCACAAGTGACAGATGCAGAAGGAAAGCAGAGGGGGAGCTGTAGTCATGAATCACTGTAAGGGTATTTCACCAGCTGGCTGCAAAGATAACCAGACTGCTCGAACCAGGGGAAAATCTGAGAAGGAAATGAGAGTAATGGTGCACTGCTGTTGCAGCTCAGTACCAGTGACAAGTTAAGGGATCTACATCCTGGGAGTTGTGTTTAACTGTTTTAGCCAGAGATGCTAAGAGCAAGTTCCAACCTCTACAGATCTGCCCTAGTGCTTCTGGGGTTTTGCTGGGGACCTCACCTCAGGAAAGATGATTGAAATAGGGAAATAAAACTCAAGAAATGTATTTCTGGAGATGAGACTGACTGAGGGATGAAATTAATAGGGAAAATCAGGATGTGGGTGGGGGTTAAGCATCACTTAAAAGGGGACACCGGGCCAGAGAAATATTTCCCTTTACTGAAATTACTTCAGCTCTTCTTCTCAAGGTTATTATGGGTCAATCTCTTCTCGCTAAACATGCTGGTGATTTTCCTTCCTTATGAAACTCCCTTTATATCCTCTTTTAGCAGTTGCCTTCTGAGAACAGCAGCAATAAGGTTTGCTTTTGCTGCAATCTTCATTTTGCCCTACTCAGCAAATCTGAACAGGAAGGGACTCAGGCATCATCAAAGATGAAAGACTCCATAGTGAACAGCTCTTATTTATACTAATCAGGTGAGTTCCTAAATGCAAGAAACAGAGACAGATCATGAGACAGGGCACAGTTCCTTTTTTTCAGGTTTTAAATCTCCTCTGCCACATTTACAGAAGTGCTAATGAAAGGCTGAGGTTGTGCCAATGCACTTAGAAACAGGTATGACCATGATCCATTAAATATGGATAGGTTTGCCTTGTTATATGTCAGACTGAGGTTCAGTTTCTGAAGCACCAAATGTTTTACCCTTAAATGTTTGACTAGAAAAGAATTTGGTGTTCTTTTCATGCTTTTACGCTAGCACATTCGCACACATACTCGCTTTGTAGCTTTCCTGGCAGGGTGCAAACAGGGGCAAATCTGTTGCCCACAATGCAGCCCACCCAGCAAGACCAAATGCTGGTCAGACAGAGCAGGAGATTGAGATGGAGGCAATTCCTCCCTCCTGCACATGGACATTGTGGTGCAGCCACACAGTCACTGTGCAGAGTGGCTTCAGAGACCTCCCTTGTGGTATCCCACAGATGCTGCCAGAGAAACAAGGAGCAGCTATGCACATCTTCCCCTGGGACATTGGTTTCCCTCCTGTACACTATGTTCCTCATAGCACAGTGCTCTAGCTTGCAAGACTGCCCTGTCTCTGTGTCTATGGCAGCCCTTCAAGGTGGAACCATGCCAAGTCCAATGAAAAAGGAGCCTCTGTGGTTTTGGAAGAAGGATAACAAATCAAATCACAGTTGTATATCTACTATAATATCCACATTAGTGTTACCTTTTACAGGCCGGCTCCTTAGACTGCCTGTGTGAGCTCTGAACTGTGCAACAATATTTTTTAGAATGACTCTTAGACAATTCCAGAAGGCTGAAGAATTTGACATGCAACTTTGTCTTATTTTAGTTCCTGAAGAAAGGTGAAAAACTTCAAACATGGCAATATGTATTGTAGATATCCCAACAGCAACTCTTCTGATTTCTAGCACATACCAGTGTTGCACACTGGGAATTTTGGGTCAACTTTAGGCAAAGCAGAAAGGGGGAGTTTTGTTTCAGAAGAAACTCTGAATATGAACAAGCATAGTGGCTTTTCATGGAGCTGCTCTGATAGTCAGTTCCAATAATTTTTTATTTTGTTACTACACTTTATACCACAAACATCCCTTGATTTCTCATAAGGATAATCTCTTGCAAAATCACAAAGCGTGATATGCAGCAGCTGGTGACTTTGGGAAAACAGGAAACTTTCCATCCCACTATGATGCCTCTTATGGAAATTACCAATAAGCAAATGTGACACTTAACTGGCCCTTACTAGGTTTGAGAATTAACATTCCATGAAAGTAAATGGGAAGCAGTTATCACTTCTTCAGTTTAATATTTCAAATTGACTTATGTTTCCAATTATTTTGAATGAGATCAACTAGACTGAGTCAATCCATGGCTACCCAAACTGTCATAGGAAACCAGACTTTAATAATCTTTAGAAGTGATCTACTTAACAGCAAACTTATCCTTACACCAACTGAGGATCAATTTACTCTGCACTTAGTGATTGGTGTTCAAGCCTGCTCATGCACATCACACTACTGAAGGACTGTTAATTTACGGCTAGAAAACCTTATGATAGGGAGAAGGAATCGCCCTCTCCCCAGACAACCATGAGAGCGTGTCTGTCTCAACATACTTTTAGAGAGAAGAAAACAGATGGCACTTACCTCCGACAGCGTTACAGCGAGATGTCATTTCCCAGAGGACCAAAGCCATGGAGTACACATCTGTTTGTTTGAAGGACTCCATGTTCTCCAGGTTCATCCTGGACTCTAAAACCTCAGGGGCCATATATCTTGCTGTGCCAACCTACAGGAGAAGAGATTAGGGAGAGCTCATGAGCTGAAATTGCAATTCATGTTTTGGATTCCACTGTGATTTAACTTCAGCTTTCACAGAAACAGTGCCATTTGACATGTATCCAAAAACTCAGGCTATACTTGGCGCAGGCCATATTTTCTGCTGCCAGGGGAATCTGGCATTGTCTTGACTACCAACTTACTTGCACCTCTCCTGGTGACGAAAAAAAAATAGCCCTTTTTAGTTCCTTAAGCAAATAATTTTGACTCTGACAAATTTTCTCACTCTTTGGCTATTCACAGATAAACTATGACCTTTGGGCCTGAAGCTAGTGTCCTTCTTGCTGACCAAGTGCTGCTGACCAAGTGTCTTTCAGATGAGCAAGAAACACATTCTATTATGTTGCACAGCATATTACAGTGTTAGCTGTTTCTTTTCATGGCAGGCTTAAAAGGAGAGTAAATGCAGGCCTGGCAGAAGAAAGCAAACACACAAATACTGAATGCAGAACCACACATTTGAATCTAAACAAAAAATCTGCCCTTTTGAAAAAACGTTCTCATAAACTTTATTCATACTGAGCAATTTTCAGCAATGACTTTAGCAGCTTTTCTGAGATCTAGATTATGATTTTGTATTACAGAAGGTGAAGTTTAAAGTCTGGTTTTTATCACAAGAAAGGATTTAAGGAAGAATTCTTGGATCACTCAACAGTTGCTCTCAAATGACAAACTCTTCACAGGGTATAAATAACATATCCCCCTTGAAGAACTGCAAACAGAAGTCTCTCATCAGGCAAAGACAGCTTCAAGTTGAAGACTGGTTAATGGCAGAGATGAACAAACACAAGTGGGTGATGCAGTAGGACATATGATTTAAGTGAGCTCTTTACACTACAGCAATCACTCCAGAGCTCAGAGGCAAGCAGGGCTGCGAAAGATCATTTCAGTTACTGGGTCTGCAACTGCAGACAGCCACATAGTAAATGCACAGTCTTGAGAGAGCCCTATGACACCCTTTTTATAAGCTTCTGTGAACATGTCTTATCACCTCAGGCTCAGGGCAAATGGTAAGATGTTCCACAAAAAGTGGAAAGTGTCATAAGAAGAAGGAAAGATCAAGAACATAGTTTTGTCATAGGACCTTGCAACAGCAGAAAATCTCTGTGTCGAAAATATCCGAATGGTTGTAGGATCAAAGCCTTTATAAACAGAGGACAGGAAAAAGAATTCAGTGTGAGCAGTCTCAAAGTTAAGTTCCCTGCTACATTGACACTGATGAATTTAAGGCCAAACGCGTGAATAGCAGCTATACGCTGAAGAGGTACTTGGGACAGTCATGTCTCAGCACCACCGAGGTGAGCACCAACTCCCTTCCCTACATAAAATGTACATATGGAAACACTGGAGCAGAGGTTGTTGCTGCTCACCATTAACTCTCTAGACACATGATTTCTTCTCCAAGCACATCCCATCCAAAGCTTAAGAAGGTTGCCTGCTCTAGACACAGGTCCCTCACATTGCCACAAAGTTCTGTTCTGGTCTGGCATTTAACATGCTCTTTGCAGCAATGAAAAGGATTCTGCACATTTGCAGGACAGTGGAGGATGAAGGCTACAACTAAAATGCACAGAAGAATGCGCGGACACGCTTGAAGAATGCTATCAAGCCAATCTTATATCTATCCTGCTTAAAACTTCTCATGTATTCCATTCTGCTTATGTCCTTTTATCTGTATTTAGATTATTAGGTCTTTTGGTCATAGACACTTTTTCTGTATCTTGAAAACAAGTGACACCTGAGTCTCAAAGGCATTTTTAGGTATCTAAACTATGGCAATTAAGCTGATTGCCCCTCCAGGGTCCGGATATGCTTCTTCTCTGCAAATACCAGTCTGCTTTCAGTTCTTGATTTTCCAAAACTTCTAGTGAGGGACCATCTCTCTTCATTTTTGTGATGTTTGAATCTTTTTTTACTGGAGATCATACATTTCTTTCAAGCTGTTGAGAGATGTTCCATGCCCTGAGGTGTATCAGTCAGAGAGGCAGTATATAATACTCTTTATCTGATATGAGAAACCATCTATTACCAGGGTGCTGATGCTGCTCAGGTACAGAACTGCTGGCCTTGCAGCCACCTACCAGTTCTCTGAACACAGTGGGAAGAAGTTCCAGATTTATAAGGTGACATTAAGTAATGTCTGCAAATATTAACCATCATGGATGACCAAACTCAAAAGACCGCAAAGGTTCTATAGGGGAAAAAGGTGGTTTCCAGCCTGGTATTGTAGTCAATAATGGCTTTATCTGCATGATATGGAAGGTAGTTGAGCAGATTGGAAAGAAGATGGCTTTGTAATCCCAACAACTTGCCTTCAATATTAGTGTCTAAGGATGACCAGAGAAACAGTTAAATACTTACACTCTTATTTATTTCATTGAAAGCTCAAGTTTTTCTTGAATTAAAAATTGGGTCAACTCCATTATACAAGTTGTATAATTGAATCTCCTGGTGGCAAGGATTTGAGTCAAAGGGTAAATTCTAGAAATTATGCATAAGACAAATCTTGGTGCAAGACTTCTTTAATAAAAGCTACAGCACTGAAGCTGGCATGTTGGGGAATTAAAGTGGGTTTCTCTTGTGTGCCCAGAAAGAACAAGGCAAAGTTTGGAGTCAAATAATTGACTCATACTCCTTGTCACAGAGAAGAATGACACCAGCTGGGTCACCCCAAAACAGACTCACTGAAGCTAAACAAATTAAAACAGTCAGCCTCAACACCAGTGCCCAAGGACACTAGCTCCAAAGACATAACCTGATCTGGGCAGCCCTGTACTTTGTCATCAGTGTTGGTGTGGACTGTGGAAGTGGGAGCATCTTCCTACTTCCAAGTGACACTGAGCAATGCCAGAGAAATCAGCTTGCTATTAAGGGTCTGCTTTAAGCAAAGTGTCTGTGGGTGATGCATTTCAGAGTCCTTGTCTTGCTCCAAATGGGACCAGTCTTATGACTGACAATCTGGTATGACTTCATTGAACTCTAAAAAGTTCTGGCATGCTGGAGAGAAATTACATGTAACAGAGTGGTGTTTGTAGTATTTTCAATATGACTCCACTAATTAACATTCACTCATGGCTCTGGTTAATAAATCTTCTAAAAATGAGATCAGAACAGTTGCTTTTCAATAAGGAGACTTCCAAAGGCATATCCACATTTGATAAACAACAGTAAAACTCCTGTAAACTCAACAGAACACCACAGACTGAAGATCTGTCCCTGAAAATGTTCTAGCCGAAAATATTAGTTCCATGTGAGGTAAAAGTCTTTTTAAATGGACAAGATTTGAGTGATAAAAATATAAATATAAAAATATACAAATACATGTATAATTAAACTATTAGGAATTAAGTTAATGAATGATCTGAATTTATACTGCGGAAGTTTTCATTAAAAGAGACAATATGTAGATGTAGGTAATCTTCAACACCTTCATAAACATCCCTGTCAAGTAGATGAGTATTATCCATGCTCCTTACTTGAAGAATCACAACAAGGCAATTATTTTTATTTGACATCCTTGTATTTGCTTACATGTGGAGAATGTACCATTCATTAAAGATGTCTATTTTTGTGAATTTTAAAATTATATCTGTCAGTAGTTCCGTGCTTACAGCTTTTGAGGATGCAAGACTGACTTCATATATGCTGGGGTAGACCAGGATTGGGTCAAGTCACACAGAAGTGTAATGTCATCAGGCATGAAAACTGTGTCAAAGCCCCACAAGATGAAGCAGATCCTTATTGTATTTGTGTCCGTTGCAGCAGCACCATGAACAGTTGCTAACAAGTTCATACATGCTTGGTATAAGTGAGGGGATGGTTGCATCACACACACATGCAGGTCTCCAATCATAACAAAACCTGCATTGCATTTCTCTCATTGTTGCTTTAATCTTCAGAGCTTCTTTGTTTATAAACACATTCACAGTAATTTTAAATTATTTTAAGTCAAACCTGTCATAGAAGCCTTTTTCATCTTTTCAGTCCAGGAACTGACAGACCAACTGGTACATTACCTGGCCCCCCTTTCAACCTTCTAACTTACCTGCCCACTGTTCGCCAAGTCATCCACAGACAGGGAAGGGTCCAGCCTCAGGGATAAACCAAAGTCACAGAGACAGCAGGTTAAATCATTTTTCACCAGGATGTTGGAGCTCTTTAGGTCTCTGTGTACAATAGGTGTTTTGGGACGACCACAGGGTGTGTGATCACTGTGCAGATGGGCAATCCCTCGTGCCAAGGACCCACCAAGTTTCCAGAGGTCCTCCCAGCTTATAATGTGCCGTGTGAGATATTCCTGCAAGTTTCCTTTAGCATGGAAGGCAGTGATCAACCAATACTGTTTGCCAAGGTCTGTCTTACGCTCCTCTGCTGTCAAGAACTGGAGTATGTTCTCATGCTTGAGGTTTACATCTGAGAATATATCTTTCTCAGTTTTCCAGGAAGCATATTCTTCATAGGAGAAAATCTTGACTGCCACAGTTTCATACTGTTCTGATGTGTTTTGCTTCAATTTGGCTTTATACACTTCAGCAAACCTTCCTTTGCCAACAACAACGTCCAACTCAATGGGCAGCAGCTCTGTGTTGTGGTTGATGTTGTTGGCACACGTGGAGCTGATGTCTGAGCGGTCGTCGTCTAACATAATGGCACAGCCATCACTGCAGTCCTTATGCTTCTTGGGCTTAACATTCTTCTCCCATGCCTTGCTGAGCTTCCTCTTCTTGTGAGTGCGGTAGGCATAAAAGATAACAATCACAGCAACAGAAATCACCAGTAACGGGACAAGACTTATGATTGTTACTTTGGAAATTTCATCTTTCTCCTCTGGCTTACGGGGGTCATCTGTAAAGAACAGAAGTAGGGTATGCATGAAGTTATATCATAGTTTGATATGTATAGAATGCTGTCAATAATTATAATTTTTATCCAGAATGCAATACATTATCTTCTCCACTAACAGCAAATAATAAAAATTGTCACTGCTTTCTTGCTTCAAAATGTTGTTTTGTATGTATGCCTCTGCTTACCAGGACTTTCCTGTCTGCTTACTTTATAAAAAGCCAGAACTGAACAAGTAAGAACCTAATGTAATTTAGTAGCTTTATTCTTCTCTCAGGCTTTTAATACATAATGGATGAAATCTTCACTTTCCTGAATACAATAGCCAAAGTCTCCTGTACTTACTCTGTCAATGTATTCTTGACAGAACTGCTCCTTTAACCACTAATTACTAGAACACATTAATTTTTCTATAAATAAACAGAAAATGAAGCCTGTGAACTCCCACTTGCCCAGTTATTACTCCAGATCCAATATATTTTAGTAGGATCCCGGCAAAGCCATCTTCAGGAAGTCTGTTCACACACTATACAAAAATATTTAGGGAAAAGTATGTATGCTTGCATACAGACCCAAAAACCAGAACTCATTCTCATGCTTTGATATATGCGAGTGAACTAGAACTAATTGCAAATAGTTCTAGTGGCTAGACCTAATGCAAATACCTGCATATAAACAGACTCAGAATGGTCACCACCACCACCCTCCAGGTACTTCTATATGGATTTATGTGTTGGAAAACTTCCTCTGTGAGTTCCTTGCTGGCTGTACAATGGTCTTCTGCTGTAAAGATGATGTTCACTGCAGTGCACACGCTAACATTCTTAGGTGGAACATATAGAGAAGAGAAGAACAACATCCTAGAATAGGGATGTGCTCTGGGAAGAGTACAGATTTTTATCCTACAGGTGAGAGTTGCCCTGTCACCTCTAAAAACTACCTTCTAGCTCAGTATTTCTTAGGGAAGACAACCAGTTTAAAAGTGAATAGTTTTGTTACAAGAAGAGATTAAAGGAGAGCCAGAGTTTATATCTGAAACTGATTTGATTGAACAAATGGAAATTTACTCTCTTTCTTTCTTCCTTTGAGTCAGATAAATGTACTGTATCATCTTTGCATGAGGCAGGGAATTGTTTAGAAGAGGTCCTGGGAGCCTAACCTGAATGGACTGAAACAAATGAAGCTGCAACTACAGTTAAGCAAGTAGCTTGTGGTGGCAGCATGATGCTGTGGCAGATGCTTACAGCCATGTCATTGACTCAGGCTCTGTGCATCAGGCCAAATAAGTCAATACAAAAAGGAAAAGTTTAATAAGCTCTGAAGGGAAGCTGTCACTAACTACATGAGCCACAAGTCACTGTTTCCCCTACTCTATGCCTT
This sequence comes from Motacilla alba alba, assembly GCF_015832195.1. Classification (NCBI taxonomy): domain Eukaryota; kingdom Metazoa; phylum Chordata; class Aves; order Passeriformes; family Motacillidae; genus Motacilla; species Motacilla alba. The sequence continues at coordinate 40,655,638 of NC_052017.1, read as the reverse complement.
TCAAAACACAGATGAGCAATGCTAAAACGGATAAGGGTAAAAAGTCTACAGTGAGAGCAAGCAGTACCTCTGACCCTCCAATTTCACTTGTAATCACTATTCCATTGTAAACCCAGCTGGCAATTAGCAGGAGCCATCAGCTGTTCAAAGGCAGGTGATAGGACATCTGAAAAGTATATTCTTTTTATTTGGAAAAAGGCTTGCATCCTGAACCAGGATGTGCTTCCTCTGTTTGAAAGGTTCATCAACCAGATGCAAGTGGGTAATTAAATCCTAGCCTCTCTCATGGGGTTTCAAGGAAGAAGTGCCTTTCTAGCACTGTCATTCCCAGCCTAGCACAGGTCAATGACAAGCCCTAGCAGGACCTACAAAAATATATTTCTTCTATTTATGCAAAAGAACTTAAGGCAATCCCTCCTTCCAGACCTATGCAAACCACAAATCCTTGTTCTCCAGTAGTTTCTCTCAACAATGAAATGTTAGTATATTTTAAAATTATTACATTTTAGATCAAAACAATACCTAAGAGTTCATCACAGATTAAAGCCAACTCTTCTGCTTTTAAACATATTGAAGAGGGGAAAAATCTCTTGTGTTTGTATGGCTCTTATGGGAAAAATATATTTAGAAAGTCAAATGTCACCGTCAGTAAATAGATTTGCATTGCTTATTCCCTCGTGCATTCTTCGCTTCTAGAAAATCTGCTTTATTAAGAACTTGTGAAACACCCTGGTGGAGGAGAACTGACTGCATTGTGGGATGGCTGTTTTGGAGTTTTGACTGCAAGCAGGTCACGACTACGTGACACAACTGTGACCTGTAACAATCAGAGAAAGTAATTTTATTGAATATTTGGGGTTCTGTTTTGCTGGTTTTGTTTTTTTTGTTGTTTTTTCTTGACCACAGAAAAGCATGTTTAAATCTGGACTCTGCCCTTGGAAATGAGTAACATGTCATTTATATCATAGGGTATACTCTTTCACAAAGATAAAAATGTTTCTTTAGGGATTTTTAAGTCCTTTTTCTTTGCCACAGAGCTGCAGTATGTAGACCTGATCTGAAATACAAATATATTTCAAAATGAGTGACAAAAGCCCTAAGATCTATTAGTTATCTTTCAAGCAGTTGGAGGTAGCTGGGTGCACGTTCAGCTCTAACTGAGGAGAAACACACCCCACTTCTTTACTGTTATGAACTGTGTGAGGATCTCAAATCATTCCTACAATGTCCTAGAGCAGGCTGTACTATTTTGCTCTACAGCTGAGAACTCTCCAGCAGAGTTCTCAGCTCCTTCAGCTCTTCCTCTTTTTGCACAAGAGAAAGCTCTGCTTGCGGTACAGGGGAATTTCTGGTAGAAGGGAAAAAAAAAAACCTATCAATGTTGCAAATGTTACTTGAAAAAGAATGTAAAAAAAAGTTAATCAAAGCAGAAGCTGAGCAGTTTGGCCACTTCCCCCTGGGCACTGTATCATCCTGCAGCCCTGCTGTAAAGTGACACATCTGCTATGGCATGGTTGCTTGGAGGAAGCAGAGAAGAAGGGGGTGAAAAGCATTCAGCTGCACAACCCCACCTAAAAGCAGCAGGGACAAAGGCTGTGCTAATTTTCAGTATTAAAGACACTGGGCAAATCCCACTCAACGTTAGGGAAGTGTAAGAATGAGCACACATCAGGGAGAACTGAGTGTCAGGACTGACAAGGCTGAACTCTAAGCTTAGGAAGGGACCAAGCTGCCTGACAGGAGAATTAAAGGGGATAGCAAGAGCAAAGAGCTAGGGGCACTGAGGTGTGTCCTAAGCAAGTCACTTCTGGAACTGCCTTTGATTTTGCCTGATGATATGAGCAGAATCAAATCAGCCATTCCAGCACAAACTAAGGATGGGGTACTTCTCAGCAAAATCAGTGTACAAAATCAGTACAGGATCAAAATTCAGAGCATAGCTGTATGTTTGCATAGAGGCTATCCAACATTTTATGGCTTGACTAAGGAATCTAAGAATAAATATGTTCACTTATAAATAAATACCTATGACTGAAACCCCATATTTTAAAAAATGGGAGTGCAGCTTCCTCTTTCTGAGCACTGGAATGAGCAAAACCTGGCTGTATAGGCAGACAAGGAAATGGTTAAATGAAACAGCCTTTCATGTTTTGCAAACGTGCTCCTAAATAACTTTCCCTACCCAGAACTATTATTTGGGTGGATCAGTCCTTTCTTAAGCTTCAAAAGAGCCTATTAATATACCATAACAATGGAGAAGTTGAGCTAAAAGAAAGCTTCCTGTATGTGGTTTAAACTAAGCACAAACCATCTGCATAACCCTTAACACTACCAAAGCCTTGAGGGAATAGGGCTCAGGTGCCAAGGAAAATGGAAACACTGTACAGCCCCTGTTCAGTCAGGGAGCTTCAAAGCCCTAGAGCTTGCAAATTCTTTAGGTTGGTTTTCATGCCTTTGATACAACTTTAGTGTCACTGAACTTTGGAAGGAATAAGTAAAACAATGGCAGTGAAATGAGGATACACACTTGAATGGCAGGGCAGCAGAATGCCCAGCCAGTACTGACAGAACTACTTCCTTGCTGTCTGCTGCTCCTGTGAGCTCTAAAGCTGCTGCCTATTCAATTGCTAGTCAAAGCCACAGAGCAGAGAAAGAATACATTTGACATTAGCGGAACTCAAGCTAAATAATCAACACCGATATATTGCAAGCTTGTGCAGAGTCTTAAAAATTCCCAGAAACACAAAGTCACAAAACATGGTCCCAGAAACAGAACTGTGATCTAGTTATTTCGCAAGATCCCAAGACACAAAGCAGCCCTTTGAGCTGACTGGAGGAAAACTCCATTTTGTAGAAATTCTGAGGTTTCAAAGTTTGATTTGAATTCCACACTGGAATGAAAACCAACACTTTTCCAATGCTTTTGCCTGAACAGAATTTCTGTTCAAATGTTGCAGTTTGGCAAGAGATGTATGTAAGTGCTGAATCCCTAGCAGTGAGTGGACTGGTATGGGTGGAGTACAGCAGCTTCAAGTTCAAGACCTGCTCTGAATTAAGGGAGAGCTTTTTACAAAATGGGAGTTTGAACCTTGCATGTGTAGTGATTTCTGAGCAAGGCACTAGGCAACAAAATATGGAAAAGCCTGCCCACTTCTTTAGTACTGTCTGGATGAAAACTAGCTCCATAAAATGCTTCACTTTCAGTGAAATGAAATTTACTCTGAACAGCTGTTTAGAGTAATTTAGTTTATCTCTACTGAAGAATCCTAAAGTGGAAATGAAATTCTGTAGCTCTGAGTTTCATGTACATTCCTGATTTTGGCCTTTTTAGAATTAAAATGGCTTTGAAATCTTCAGCAAAACATTTTTTTTGGTGGGAAATATGGATTTTCAAAACAGAAACTCTGCTTCTGACACTCTTATACTTTTCCCTGAAACCCCTATCTTCAGGACAAAAGTGATCTGAAAGTTAATCCAACTTTTAAAAATTTCTGCTAGTTTAACAGGTATCGTTTTGGGAGGTTTGAAGATGGGGGTTGGGGAGCTTTTTTACTCAGGGTGGAGGGTGTTTTCTTAGGAAAATGGTTGATCCTGACACAAAACACTTGGTAATAATCAAATTCAAATGCCTCACCCCAAATTAACCTGCATTTTTTTATCATGATAGCTTCTTGGAAACATTTTAATTTTTCATGCTTGCTGGAGATGATTTTTTTTTTTTTTTCAGTTTCATAGTTTTGCTGTGCAGGAAATCAGTTCCATCCCTCTCTCAGCTCTATGCTGAACCAACTCATGGCAGAAGAGAGAGATTACTAGATTTTAAAAACAGAGTGGGCTCTATCTTACCATCCAGTGGAAAATAAACCCTGGCATTTCTTGCAGGCTTTCCTGAAGGTTGAATTCCTTCAACAGGTTCCTGTATTTGACAGGATCTTTTTTCAGACTAGGTAAACCAAGTCTGTCAAAGGCCAGTAAGTTGTGCTTAAGCTGTATGTCATCATGTTTTAGTCTGAAAAGGATATTACCAGGGTATCCAAAAGAGAATCTCTCTCCTGGAGAGGCACTACCTCCGGTAGTTGGCAGGTCTGCCTGGCCTGCTATAGAATTATGGAATTTAGGTTGGAAAAGACCTCTAAGATCATCAAGTCCAACTGTAAACCCAGTACTGCCAAGTCTACCACTAAACCATGTCTCTAAGTGCGACATCTACAGATCTTTTAAATACCTCCAGGGATGCTAATTCAACCACTTCCTTGGAGAACCTGTTCCAGTGCTTAACAACACTTTTGGTGAAGAAATCTCCCCAGCTATCCAATGTAAACATCCTTTGTACAGCTTGGGGCCATTTCCTCTTGTTCTATTGCTTCTTACTTGGGGGAAGAGGCTGACTCCCACCTTGCTACAACCTCCTTTCAGAGAGTAGTAGAAACAAAAAAAGGTTCCCCCTTAACTTCCTGTTCTCTTGGCTAGACAACCCCAACTCGCTCAGACACTCTTCACAACTTGTGCTCTAGATCCTTCCCCAGCTTTGCAGCCCTTCTCTGGACATGCTCCAGCACCTCAGTGTCCTTGTAGTGAGGGGCCCAGAGGATTTGACGTGCCCTCAGCAGCGCTGAGTTCAGGGGAATAATCACTGCACTGGTTGTGTTGGCTCCACTCTTTCCAAAACAGGCCAGGATGCCATGGGCCCTCTTGGCCACCTGCTCTCACTGCTGGCTCGTGTTCAGCCACTGCTGACCAGCGCACCCCCGGGTCCTTTTCCTCCAGGCAGCTTTGCTGCCCCTCTTCCTTCAGCCTGCAGCATTGCAGTGGGTTGCTGTGACCCAAGCGCAGGTTCCAGCACTTTGTGCCCTAAGGGTATACTTTAAGGTATGGGAACCCATTCACCTGTTTTTTGGGTATTTGACTGCCTAATATTGCTCTGCAGTCAACAAATGGCTGGCAAACCAGACCCAGCTGTCAGAGCACTTAATGCATGTCACTGCCCAGTGCCACCACTTATCTCTTTTCCTGAAAGGTAGCAAGTATGAGCTGTTTTGAAGACCAGTGACACACCCACTGCTGCTCTCCCCTGCAGACCTGCAGCTTTGGCCTGGGAGCATGACTACCTAGGGGATCAGGACTCAAGACTTCTCTGCAATGCCCAGGGAAAATCCCCAGTTATGTGACCCAGTTACATGTGTTACATGTTGGAAGAGTCATGCATATGCATCTGTCACCTGATGAGAATGGCTGCATCTTAGTCACAGGGTGGGGGGAGGGGGGGGAAGGCCAGAAACTTGATTGCCTATGGGTGGTTTACTTCAGCAAAAAGTCTGGGCAAGCAATGACCTAATGGATATTTCATCTATTGTAAGAAGAATTTCATTTTTCAACTGATTGCCAAGTATGCTCTTCAGCACCCAGGAGGTCTAAGAAACTCTTAAGCTCTAAGACAGAACAAATAGTTTGTTGCTGCTTTTATTCCCTCACTGCTGGCTAAAAAGTAAAATTCCTTGGTTTGCTGGCACAGCACCCATTTGCTTAAAATCTTCCACCCCACTAATGCATTCCCTTCTTATCTCTCCCATTCTAATAGGTCCCTTCACTGTGTGTACATGGCATCTCTCACACACTTTGACTTTTTTAGCTGAGCTTTCCTACTCAGCAATATGAAAGCCAACATATTTTAACTTTACATGATGTGACTGAGTTTCTGTGATACATGGCTCAGTTTGGGTGTCTGCTGCTGTTTGCTGGTGGATTTCTGGAACAAATCAATCTCTCCAGTTTCAATATGTTTCAACAGATGCCACACATTAACCACTATTTTTATTCTCAGGCTGAGTTTCACCCCTCCAACCTTTCCCAAAATATTATGTTGCCAGTGTTAGTTACAGTTTGTTTCTGTCTGTAATTATTAAAGTCTCTTCCATGACAACCTGATAAAAGGTTGGCCACATTCCCATACTTATTAAGCTCTCAAGTGATGCAAATTGTAACAAATATGCCAACCAGACTGGAAGAGCACTGCCTAGTTTGTTTTTACACAAATCTGTAACTGAGCATGGTTATTTTCCTAAGAAGCGAACAATATAAATAATACAGAGCAAAACAAAATCTTGGCTCCTTCAGCCTCTTTTCATTCTATTTCCTTTCTATCCCATTAAGTGAATCAGATGTTCAGCATTACACAGCCTCTCCTTTGGTTACACACAGCTGCAGGCACTGGGTGGGACTCTAGTGCCTGCAAATACCTAAGAGGAAACAGAGAACAAAGCCAACATACAAGCAGTGAGAGGCTCTGTGCAATGTTATGTAATGTTACTGACCTCTTTTATGGGGCAGCTGGAAGACAGTTACCTTCTGACCATGTTAGTTGGATAACAGAAAGAGAGATTAATGAAAGCCTTTGTTAAAATTCACTTGGAAGCAGTCCAGCTGTAATCATCTCCCTTCTGATGTTCCTTGAGCACCGGACAACTCATCACATAAGTATTTATGGACTGGTGACTGTTTGCACACAGATCTTAAGTCTGAGATCCTCCTATGTGGTCAAGTAAAATCACTAACACTTTGACTCTAGTAAGGAGAGGAAGAGGAGAGAAAGAAAGGAAAAGACAGGATCAACATATTAGAGACAAAGGAGAGGTATAAAGTTAAGGACATTTTTAAACATTATCCATATTTCCTGCAGTCCGGGCACAGGACAAGGCATCACACAGGCATGCTTGTGGTGATTCAGGCAGCAGAGCAGCACCAGCTCTCCCAGGTAACAACTGTACACAGTGAGCAATCACAGCACTAGGAGCACTGCAAATCCACAGGCTGTAATTTGTTCAGGCAAATGACTCAGCCACAATTGATTAATCAAATAGGCATGTCTCTTACACTCTCAATTAGCCAACTCTGTAAAACCATGATCAATGTAAAGTTAAAAAAAAACGCTAAAAAGTAGCACAACACCCTCCCTCCCTCAACACAGTTCCCCGATTAGCTTCATTATTCTCATAAACTCTTGTCGACCTGTCAGTCTTCTCTATCACTGAGGTTTTGGTATTTCAAGGCAACTGAAATGGTTCAGAGTTGCTGCTAAAGGTTTCTCCCATATCTAGGTGTGGTGGGAATGCCCAAAATAATGACTTCATCTTGCAGTAGGTGAGCACTAAACACAGTCTACCTAAACAATCCCACAGACACCTCGGTTGCAAGCTGCATGGAGATCTGCGTAGCATGGCAAGAGGCAGGTAAGGATAAAAAAATACCACCACCATGTCAGTTACTAGAACGAAACAACTATAAACAAAACAGAACTGTGTTGAAATCCTGGTTCCAACTTTTGAGTTCTCTGCCCCGCTGCTTGGATTTGAATTTCATGCCCAGGATAATGACTGCTTATATACTGGCAACGGTATTTAAAGGATTTGTTTTCTTGTTTGCAGATTGATAAATGACTGTCCCTAAATGAACTGCACAAGAGGAAGGAGTTCCATTGCACAGAAGGTAGGTAGGTCATGCACTAAGTAACGTGCAGGAATCCCATCTTGTAATTTCTGTCCATGGAGAGCAGGCTGGATGTGGGGCTGGAAAGGGCACAGTACTGCCTGGTCTCTTAGGGTAAACCAGGCTTAACCTCAGTCAAAGAACTTGGGATTGTTAATAACGCCCAGCTTTGTCTGGCAGCTGTCATGCTCGCACTGGCTAATGGCTGGGAGAGGTGGTGAAAGGAAAGCTGAGGAACAAAGCTGCCCAAACATCACAGGAAGACTGGGACTGTGCAAAGAACTACAGACAGACCTGATTCATCCCAGCAGATCAAAGCACAAGAAGGTAAAGCAAGATTCAGAAGATTCACCAGACACAACCAGACATCAGGATGCAAAAAGCCCTCGTAGTCTAGTCCTGCTCTCATTTTTTCCACGACAGAAGGACCAGGCCTCTGTCTGCTACCTAGCCAACTTCTAGCCAACCAAGGCCTTTTACCCCAGTTCAGGCTAATCTTTTCCAGTGGTTTTGTTCCCTGGCTTTGCCTTCTGGTAACGCTAACATTAGACTTTTGAATAAATAATAATTACAAAACACTGGCATTGAGATTTGCTGTGAGAAGCATTTTTCCACTGCAGGGGTATAAGCTGCTTTCCAGTCACTCACAATTTTGTTTGGCAAAAAAAGAGAGTGATTAAAAAATAAACACAGAGTAGTCAGATTTACAATGGTTACCTGTCTCCTGCATGTTGTTTCTCCAGGAACTACAGAATATTATTTGTTGTCATTTTGCACTCAGTGTTTTCCACCAGCTGCCTGTGGCCTGGAATGCCAGGGATCTGAATCAGGGTCAGCCCCCTGACACAGCAGAACTACAAGCATATTTAGGCACGTGTTTGACTGTGTCTTGCTTATCTTGCAGATTGGCAATTTAAATGAAAATCCATACAATAAACAGGCATTTGACTTTGATGTATCTAATTCAAACATTTCTAAAGTCACTCTTGAGTGAGTTGCAACACCTCCAATACCCAAAACCATCAGATCCTTGTGTCTAAAAATGGAGTCAGAAGGTTTGCCCTTCACGTTCAAGACTCATGCAAGGCAATAGTGCTATAAACCAATTCTTCCATAAGCAATAACAGCTCAGCTGTGAATCACTGGAAGTCAGTGACTAACCTTTGGTGGAAATTAGGAGTTGTTGCCTTAATCGGGATTTTCTTTCTTACCTCAGAAACACCAGAAACAAACTAACTCTGGTCTGTCCTATGTGTGCATACAGGAAGAAGAGGCAAACCACTAATCATTCATAGCAATACCTTGAAAGGAAACGCTGTGATTAACAGGTGAAAAATTGCTATCTTTTTATATCCCAGTTTCTGCTAAGAAATTATTAAAATCACTGTTTGATCAGGCTTTTTTAAGAGTAGCTCTTGTCTCGCTCTTTAAGACTACAGAATATGCAAAACCACTACAGAAGAATTCTTGTTCTGGAGTACAAGTGTAGAGAAAAAAAAAACAAAACCCACAAGAACAATGTACAGAATAGATCTGGATGACAGTCATTCCAAAGGCAAAATTATTACAGGCTATTATCTAGTTGTCTGGAGGAGCCATGGACCAGCTGGCTGTGATGTTCTGCTCAAAGTTAAACACAGACAGGAAACCGCATGTCTGATACTGTAAAAATCGTTTGTCTTCCTGCCATGGCTAACCAGGCAAGCAACCCAAAGGGGCTGTTTTCATTTAAAAGAAACACTAATCCACAACAATAAAAAAAGGAATGACAAAGCCTCAATTCTCCCCCCACCCCCCGACTGGAGTTAATGCCTGTGTTTGTGAATGAACTGGAAATGTTACAAAGTGAAGTTTTACATTACTTTCATTTTTATCTGTAGTAATTCACTTAATACATACAAATGCAGCACATGGTTTTCATGAGCCACCTGAAATGCTTACAGCACGTGACCGAGAAGGAAAGGCTCCTTCTAGGAGGTAGGAGTTTGAAAGGAATTTGGGAAAAAGATTGGGTTTAAACTTCTACTACTCCTTGTAGGTTGATCTGGAAGTGTGAGTGAGCTGCAGAGTTCATAGGAATCAAGGCACTTGGCGCTGAATTTTAGATTGGTTTTCATAACTATACACACCAAAGACACACATTTATCAGTGATTGGATTCAGCTACAGCTCCAGGAAAAACAGCTATAACGTGGCTAACTCATAACAATTTAGCCAAAATCCACAAGGGTGTGGTTCATGTTGTACAAAAACACTAGACAGCTGACACAGATTAAGATCTCTTCTCTGGGGACACATTCTCTACAATAAAACCAAGCAATCTGTTAGAATTAGGTCCTGGGTCTACCACTTGTGCTCATATCAATATCAGTATATACTCCAAACCCTTGAAAGGTCACCCAAGTAAGGGTTGGTCACACAACCATGGATGAGCAGTCAGGTTGTCTGGTTTCAAATCAAACTTGACAACGGGATGAGAAAGACAGGGATGAGGGGTGGCATCAGAAAGGGATAGCCTAGGCCAAGGGAAGCAAAGACATGCTAACTTGCTCTTGGCTAATTTGGTGTGGTTTCGTGACCTAAACTAGTTGGCCTTGGAGGCAAGGAAGTGAGAGCTACAATTGCTTACAGTCCTTCACCTCAGTGCAGTCACATACCATGTTTCCCGGGAGTGGAAACAGCATCCCAACCCTTCCTTATCTGAGGTAACAAGGACCTAATGATATCCTTTTCTCAGGAATTTATAGGTGATGGGGATGGGTGTGGTGTGCCACACCCATTTAGAGGTGTGAATACACAAATTTCTCCATAGGAGTCCTCACCCTTCCCTGTGAGAAACCTGACTTTGTCTCAGTAAAATAACCACACTAGGCAGGACAAAATAAAGCACAAGGGGTGTGTGCACCCACACACATCTGTGTGTGCAGCAGTAGGTCCACCAGCACTGCACACACCTGCACTGCCTTCACTGTGTCTGCAGTGGCCCCCATCAGAGCTCACGGTGTGGAATGGGGATGGGTTATGCACTTGTGGTTTGGTCTGCACTCACATTTCCCTGGTTTAACTGAACTCATGTACACTTCTTGTGCCATATAGGTGGTGGGGGGGAACATATTCCCCAGAGAAGGAACCTAGCTTCTTCACACCCACCACAGGAGAGGTGCAGATGGTCAGTTACACCAGAGAAGCTGACTTAAAATTCACATCCTATCAGGTTACCAGTAACATCTCTATATGCAGACAACACACTATGGCAATACAGCCTTTTAGAAGAGGTAGGACCTTAAAAATGGCATTTGCCTTTAGTTTAGATTTTAAATGTAATTGTCATGTGTTGCATTTTGGTATGCCAACAGAACAACTGTAAACATCTTGCTTTCATCTTCCATCAGCTTTTAAGTGCAATATCTTGAGCTGAATATCAGACTTAGTGCAAAATGAGGACACCCTGGCAGGAAGAAATACCCTCAGAACACAGAAAAGAAAGGTTGAGATTTTGCAAGATTCAAAAAAGACCAAAATAGCACCTCTGCCATTAGAAGCTCTCCCTCACAAAATGCAATTCCAAAGGACATCGGAATAACACAGTTAATATTACTTACTTGCAAGGAATGTAGGAATGCAAGGTAAATTATTAAACCTACCTGATGTAAAAATGAGCATATCATTGCATTCTTCACCTGTGCAGGAACACATGAACATCAATCCCCCATCATCTTTCTTTTCCCTCATTAAACACTGCTCTGATTTATAGTCATCCAAAATGTGACCATACAGTGTTTCCTGGGGATCGTGGCATATTGTTTCTAATGTCACATTTTCATCATTCTGTCTCCTAAAGATGAAAAGGAGAAAATTGAAATCAAAAGAGGAATATTTTATAAAGGCAGCAGACAGGACCACACCTGGCCAAAATTTACCTCTTTTGAGAACATAAATGGCATTTAAAGAGCATAGTATGTTTTTCTCTGTCCTTCCTGAATGGGCCAAATTTGGCACTGGCTTGGCTCCTCACATTTGTACAATGGCACAGCTATTCCTGTATCATATTACTGCTAAGCTCACAAGAGTGCCTCTGAAAATCTCACTTAGAATTATTCAAGCTAATGCTCAATGAACTGCTGTGAACTTCAGAACATACTTTTGGTTTTTGTGGTCACTGAGCAGACAGTAAAAATCCATGAGAAATTACGATAAAAACTGAATTATTTCCTCAAAATCAGAGAATTTCTAGTGAGTTGGTCTTTTCATTTTGCTTTTGAAGCCTACAATCAACACAGTTTGTGCTCTGAAGGAGTTATATACAAAAAAAAAAACCCTCAACCAACCAAAAACACCCCAGCAAAATATCAATCATAAAAAGTAATGCAAGTTAGAATTGCCTCAAAGTCATGGAAATATTTACAGCTGATAATCTGGACCACATTTCTGTGTTTTGTCCTGGTCCATGGATTAAATTTCATTGACAAAAGATTTGTAGTACAGTTCTCAACTTACTTGCCTTTTGGATAAATGGTCATGAAAAATCAAAAATATGTCTTAAATTGTACAACAGCTCCTTTCTATGGCAATAATATACACTGATGACTTACTAAAGAGTCACAGAAGAAATATGGAAAAGCACACTGCACTGATCCTAAACTGAAATGCCTACTTCCAATTATGCTGAACATCTCAAGTCGATGGACACAACTAATCCCTCAGTACATGAATTAGTTATGTCCCTCTGTAAGTGGTTCTAATTATTTTACTATATCAGCAGCAATGCTGCAAACACTCAGTTGTGTTCCTTTAGTCCAGTTATTAACTCATTAAGAGCATTTCTAGCTTGGTTTGGTAGGACTGGATTCCTATTCATGAAAGGTCAAGGGAAGTCTCAGTTTTCAGACTGGAACACAAGCTTAAAGCAAATAAATCCTAAAAAAGTATTACAACTCATTTTCATAAACTCTTGATTTCTTTGAAGCTAGACAGAGGCTATATAAAAAGAGTCATGCCTACATCAAAGACTCTACCTACACAGAATTTTTTTCCCATTCAGAGGAAGTATTTCTACCTATACATGGCAATAAGCCTCTTGTGATAAATCTACATAATCTAGTTCACTTGAAACCTGAGGGAGAATTGTCTTTGTTCAGCAACTGTCACTACAATCCTCTCTTGAGCCTCAAATCTGTTTCTGCTCTTGAGTGCTGTGGGTGGATGCAGCTTAATGGCTTGCACAAAACCATGCCTCTTTTCCAATAACAGTGTAAGCTGGAACAGAACTGTTTTAGAAAAAAAACAAGTCCCCAGAACATTTCATATCAGAATTGTTAACCTCTAGCAACTCTCGGTATGCTGTGCAGAGATATGAGCTGGAAGCGGGAGAGCAAAGCCTGGTGAGGGAACAGGGACATTCTGAATATCAGTGCAATCAAGGAAAGTACTAAGCAGTGCTGAATGAGGGTGTGCTCCTCTCCCCACCTGTATGAAGAAATAACTTACCATATAGCAACACAGACTTCACTACTCTTCTCACAGATAGAAGTGATGTTGCAGTTACTCTTGCACCGATGTTGGTTTGAGCAGGTTGTTACTTTAATATCACAAAATTTGCATAGGTTTGACATTTTCAGTCCACTTCCCTTATTTCTTTCTACAGGTGATGTAAATTCAGCTTAAGAAAAAAAAAAAAAAGGAAACTCAATAATGGTAGATGATCAGATTGCATTATTGCTTATTATGAAGATAAGGTTTTCATCAGCAGCAAACATTTCCTCTTACCTTAAATTAGAAAATCTTTGATCTTTCCCAGCTCCCAATTTTCTTTACAACAAGGTAAGTGCCACGATGTCAAGACCAGGTTAATCAAAGTGTATTTGAAAAGCGAAATGAACTTCTATTGACTTCACAGGGAGCAAAAGTTGCTCCATAATTTGCAAAATCATGCATTTTCCAAAACCAGTTTGCACTGAAATAGCTCCTCTGCACTCAGCCATTTGCACTACTCACAGGCAGTGTATCCGTCCCCCATGTGTAACACTGCACAATGATCTGTGTGCCACAGTAACTGCGGGTTCCACACTGAGAATGAACATTAGCTGTGTGACATCACTATAACATGGATCAGCATGAATTTTGCAATTTTGTCTTTACTAACCTGAGGCATAATCTAGGTGCAATCCCTAATCTGATTACTGTTCACACATAAAAACCACAGGGCTGGAACAGACTTTGAGCTTAAGGTAGATGGTCTGCCAGAGGATGTGGGCGAAACTTGAGCTAGAAATGCAATAGGGCATTTGTGCAGCTCATGTGATCTACTGCAGGAGTCTAACTGGGCTAACGGCAGGGGACTTGAACTCAAACTAACGTACAATGACAGCCTGTCTTGTAGATGCCTGCTTTGACCCAACAGCTACTTTTCTGCACCCAGAAATTGAATAATTACATGCTTACTGGTTCTGATTCTCAGTACTTACCATCTGCTTCAGTGTGGCAGTGGTAAGGAAAGAGATATTGTTTTGTGCCAGCATTTGAATTTCAGGAAACATACTTTTAGCTCAAAAAACTATTTTGAAAAAACAGGGTAACTACAAGGAACAGAAAATGCTGACACAAAATTCTTTCTAAAGCTAAACGAACATGCAACTATCTGAAGTGGAGCAGACACTCAACAACGGTTTCAGTCTGACTCACTTTGCAATGTAATTGGAAAAGTAGGGTGAACCACTTTGAGGAGATACTGGGCTTACATGCAGCACAGCCCTTCTCTTGTAGCCACCTGCGTGTTAAAACGGTGTTCATATTGCTTTCTGTAGCCAAATGTTGCTAGTCAACCCATAACAGGCAACCAGGGATTTATAATTTCTCCATCTCTACTCAATTAGCTGAGAAATCAATTTTTTCCTTCTAGAACTTCACTCTTTACTACCATTAGACTATTTTATTACAGGAAATAAATATACATGATTTTTCCAGGAGGAAATAAAAGGGCCTCTTGCTAACATTTTCAATGGGGTTCTGAACCACTGTGAGAGACTGAGAGAAAGGTCTTCTCTCTTCATCCAAACCACGCATCTTTCTCATCACTAGCATGCTCTGGTACTGACTAAGGTTTCTGATCTAACAGCCACTATAATCAGTGGCAAAACTTCCAATGGTTTTATGGTATAGAAGAAGATGCTACACAGAGGGGTGGTTAGGTTGAGCTCACTGGGTGTGGCAGTGGGCTCCTCCCTGCTTTTGGCTCAAGCAAGACCAAATGGGGTGGTTGTGAGGGCTGCACCTGGCTTATAGATGGACTCTGGGAAGACAGATAACAACACAATAGCTGAGGGCCATAAAACTTACTCAGCAGCTGAGGTCTAGTTGAGCATGCGCCAACCAAAATACAGCTGGCATGCAAATACTACTATAAGTCAATCATCTTACTCCATAAATAGGGAACAGCCCAGGGTCTGCTGACCTCTCCTGCACAGCTGTGGGCTGCATGCCAGGATCTCCCCTTGAACAGGGATGCCTCTTGAGGCTGCAAGAATACTTATTGCACTAAATACTCAGTAAGTGAAAGGGGAATAAGCATGCTGAAACTTTGAAATCTTAGCTAAGTGAGATAAAGGACTGCTTGTGCTCATATAATCCTTTAGACCTACGTTCCTAGCCTGGAACTAGATCTGGATCCAACCACACATGGAAACCATCTGAGAAAGAGGTTTAGAATGCGAGGGGGTCCTTTCTGAACTCATGACTCAACATGAGGGTGTCTCTCACAGTTTTGTCCCACCTTATTCTCTATGCAGTAAATAACCAAGTGTATGTCACCATCAAAGCTTGTTACAGCACTGTCATGTTTACTATCAAATTTTGTCAAAATAAACATTGCTACCTTTCCAAGGGAAGTGTGCCACTCCATTTGAAACACTGGGAGCTCTTACTGCCAGCATTCTCCACCCATGTATATTATGGGCTGGCAGAATTTTAAGCCCCAGGTAAACATTTCTTGTTCTGTTGTGTTGCAACAACTCCCGGTAACCACATAGAGGAACAAAGCCTCATTGAAGCAGGTGTGGTGGGAACTCAGAAGGTCTTGAATGTAGTATTCTATGAAATATATGTCAACATAATCCTCACTACAGCAAATGGTGCAGCTCTTCTGGATGGTGTACATCTCTTCTTACTTACCACATGCTGAAGAGAAACTAAGTCACAACTTATCTAGGTTGCAGTAATGATCGAAACAACCTTATAGTAAGGGACTGTCCCTCTACCCAGAAAAAAAACCCCAATCCATGGTCCTAAAAGACTGGAACAAAAATAGAGACAAATATTGAGGGAGAGGTGAAGTGACTAACCCAAATGTACACAGGAAACCTGCGGCAGGGGTGCCAAGTGTCTCACAACTGAGCACAGAGGAAAGGCATCAACTGCATCTATGCTGCTTTCGGCTCCAAGCTTCCATGGCAGCCGTGGCATCATGGATACCTGTGCCATGAACATGACTCAGTCCCCTCCAGTGCCCACAGCAGTGGAGCCAAGAGTCACACGAAGGTGGGTCCTTAGGTAAACTGTTACAAGCACATTATATTTGTTGAGAGAAAGGGTTTGGTTCCAATGCAGTCCCTGGCTGTGCCAGGTTCTACCAAGGCTCACCCACTGGAACAAATGGATGAAAATAAGTATGTTTGGACCTCTTCCAAGGAGGGATATCCAACCCAAACTACTTGATAAAAAAAAAAAAAAAAGAAAAAATAAAGAAAAAAAAAGCCATCTAAAAAGCTGGAAAGCAGCAATCCCCTGTAAGGTCACAAACTTTAAGTTTCTAAGGTAGGCATTAGTTTAATCACTAGCAACAGTAGCAAAAGGTTGGCCAGTTAGGACCAGGTAATTTCTGATCAGGTTTAATTACTATCAAAAGCTAATTGGGTTTTGGGACTTGCAGAACTGACTACACTTATATTTTCTCTCCAAAATTCTTCTAACAGAGGCTGACAGATCAGTGACTCTTTATTCATGCCTCTGGCAGTTCTAAAAACTGTCTAAACTGCCCAGGTGGACAAATTTTATTCCACGCTTCAACATTTGGTTTAAAGTGAGACTGCAGTTTACTTTCCCTAAGACTGCCATAATGCTCTAGCAGATGTTGGTCTGTTGTTTGTTATTACTCCCTGGCCTTTTCCACTGTGATAACCCATCTAGTTCCAAACTAAAGCTATGTTTGACTTTTTCCATCTGATACAGAAACCACACCCTGCAGATGGCCTGAGAGGAAATCTGAAGTTAGATAGGAACTTTGATGTCACTCTTTGTTTACAGACTGCTACTAGACTCTGAGAGCTCAGAAATCCTGAAAAGATGGGTCTTCTTCCAAGTCACATGAACTCATACCTATCTTTAATCAACGAAGTCCTGCCTGGAGAATGACAAATTGGTAGGATTCTTCCCTAGGAAAGTGTATTCACTCATTCCCTGAGGGACTCATAAGCAAGAAGTGGTTCAGGACCAGCAGATGCTCCTCTTCTTGTAGTCACTTAAATGTTCACCTCTAAAATTATTTGACTGTCCTGCTGCACACTTCATACTACATGAGCCATCTCCTCAAGATTTTCTCCTGTTAAGAAAACCAAAGTCACTTGAACACTGTGGACAAAAGCAACCTTTGATTTTGCATGATAAAAAAGTGGAAATAATTAAAAAGTTAACAGAGAAATCACAGATTTGCACAGGTGAATGAAGCCATCCTAAAGCGTGTGCTTGTATCCTAAAATTTGAATTTGCCACCCACTGTCTAGTGTTAGTTTTCTTATTTTGACTTCTACAGGAAGCCTAATTCTAGCTTTCCTTGCTTCTTTGTCCATGGAGAGGGTTACAAATAAAAGACCGTGCTTTCTTGGCTATGAAACTTTCAGCCAACAAGTTCAGTAGAGATCAGCCACTGTGGTTAAAATGTATGGAATGTGCAAGCCAACATGTGGGCTGGACATTATGGAAGAGACACTAGAGCAGTCACATTAGAAATGTCCACTCCATGGATTCTAGTGGAGCCAGGCTTGCAGAATATCATTTCTCTTCTGTGGTTCACATCTTTATTTATGATTTCTTAGGGCATTATAAACAGGACACCTCACCCCAAGTCTATTGACTTTGCTTGAAGTGGTTTGCTTTGCATCTGTTGTCTGTATCTATGTAACTTCCATTGAGGCCTAATGTTGTAGTTTACTTTTCTCCTATTTTTAAGATCATTACAGAATTCTCACAAGCTAACAATATTAAATAAAGCCGAAACTAACATGCTGTCTTTTTGGAAATATCTACACTGGAAAACTTTTTATGTCTTAGGATGCATTTCAGAAACAGCAGCCAATTTCTCTTACTCCTATCTTGTAAAATCCTGTTACAGCACTTCTATTCTCTCATCCAGTGTCTCTGGCACATGTATACTTACAAAACAGCAGGCAGACCCCATCCTCCCCCCCCAAAAAAAAAATGCTGAGAGAGACGTTGGGATGGGAACTCAACTACTCAGCTGCTGTGAGACAAATCCACCTGACAGGAGAGATCTGAAGATTTCACTCCACTACATCATGGAAATCTGCCAGGAGGACAATGTCTTTATCAGAGCCTTGAAGCAGATTGTCCTTGGTCTCCCAA
Source organism: Motacilla alba alba (assembly GCF_015832195.1). Lineage (NCBI taxonomy): Eukaryota > Metazoa > Chordata > Aves > Passeriformes > Motacillidae > Motacilla > Motacilla alba. Next base: position 40,637,525 of record NC_052017.1, on the reverse strand, counting down.
AGAGCACAGCTCCATGACATCATAAATCTGTGTTTGGAAAGTACAGTAGCAGCTATAAAGAGCATCCAAACTGTATTGCCTTCTCATCCAACAGAAAGACATCAAGTTTTGCCAGGAACTGTACTAAACACAGCATGACTTCTGTTTTGACTACTATCCCCAGCACATGATCTACAGCCCTAGTGGAACTTTGACTGTTACGGAGACACTGCCAGCTTCATTAAATTTGCCTTACACATCTTGATGAATTAACTGCAGGAGTGAGAGAGTCAAGGAAAATGCATGACCTGAGTTTTGCTTTCAAGACCTGGATGTATATCCTGATGGCTACTCTTAAGTATACTGATTATGTCCAGCATGGTAATACAAGGAAGTGAAGACAGAAACATAATCAATCCTAAAGATAAAAAAAAATCATGAGTTACAAAATCACAAGACTAGTCAGACAGATCATGGAAATAAAGGAAGGGAAAAAACACAACCAAAAAAAAACCCCTGAAAAACAAAAAAACAAACCCCAAGCAACCAAAAAACAACTGCTGAGTTCTCCCTTACTTGCCATTGCTGGCTGCACTCTGAAGAGTGATTTTGAGACATGTTTTGAAACTTTGGCCATGAGCAGGGGGGTTGGAATTACCATCTAACTAGAAGAAAAGACACAATAAAATGAAAATAAATCATTGGGATCCAGGAGGTGGATCTTCAAGAAAAATAGCTGTATTTCTATTACTCATCATAAAATCACAGGAGCTGGCAACACTGCAGATCACCTAGTAACTCCCATCATAACAGGGAGGGTTTCACAGGGTTACTTCGGGGTAGCCCTATGAAATATGTATTTTCAGTTTTTCAGTTGCAGCTGCCATTTCTAAGCTTAATGTCATCTGAGCTGAAATGAAGTGTCACTCTGGTACATACTTCTATTTTCACCACTGAGTATGAGTTCACAATGTTCACACTATCTTGGACACTGCTTCGGGGGCAGTCCTTTATCTCAACCATGAGCTAACCCAGCAGAATTACCATGGGTACAGGACTTTTATGATTTTGTGACTGTTTCTATTAAGATTAACAACAATGATTATCAAGAGTGCTGAGACAGCCTCTGTAAAGCCAAACATGCGCTATCTTTTACGTACAACTAAAATATGTCAGAGGAAAACAGGTTCCATGAATGTTTAACTACCCCTGTGGCAGGACTCCAGGAAACCACATTCCTATGGATTGTTCTGCAGAATCTCTCAGCCTCGATCTTTATCATAGTCACAGACCACTGACTACCACAGAGCACAACAGCTGCCTTAGTCAGTACTTAAAGTTGTGCCTTTAAGTGTACTGATTGCACTTCTGCAAATTTCAGGGGCTCAGCAATGGATAAAAGCCAAAATAACTTCCTGTTTGAACACAGTACTTTGTGAACTATTTGGAGGAGATGCATCTCATAGCTTCCCCCTGTCATGTAAAGGCTTTTGCCCATTGTAAGGAAAAAAATGCAAGTCACACCTATCACACCAAAGAACGATTTGGTGGGGGTCACAGGCTTTTTTGAGGTTTGTGTGACCGGTTCTTCAGCCACGACTGAGAAGTCTGCTAGGAAAGAAGAGAGCAGACTAGGTAAACCAGGTTGACCAGCTAGACCTTGGCAAGAGTAGTTTGGCCACCCGCAGCTGAAGGAAGGCCAAGGTGGAATAAAGGAAAGCCAGAAAACCACTGATGAACTGCACTGAATTTGGGAAACCACCATTTCTCATCTACCAGCAGGCAAGGTAAAGGGGAAGGTACATGCAGAGGGAGAAGACAAAAGGAAAAGGAGCAGGAGTTGGAAAACTTCATTTAACTCGCCTCTGCAGTAGAAGTGCCTGGTTTTTAATAGCAAGTGGAACTGACAAAACTTTGCTGCAGGGATTGCTGCAGGCATTGACACAGACATAGAATCAAATCTGGCAGGAGTTGGGGGAAGGGACACAACCAGAGAAAATGAGAGAGGGAACAGCACACTGGAGATGCTGAAGATGAAGATAATTTTTTGTATTTAAAGCATTAAAATGCCACTATTTTTATCCACAATTTCCAAAATGAGTGATCATTAGCAGTTTTAATCATGGGCTAGGCTCTTCTCTCTGGTACAGGGCACAGCAGTGCCTAAGAAAAGCCTAAGAACAGAGCTCGCTGTCATGATTCTGACTGACAGCAGTGCAGGTGAGAGGAGACTCCAGCTCAGCACTTTAGATAGAAATGTGAAAGCATTCTGAAAACATTATTTTGATGCCTCATATAATGAGATAGATTTTCACCTGTGGATCCTTAACTTGCAGTGCATTTTCTGGCCACTATTTAGCACTCCGTGGCTGGCATAACAAAAGAATACTGTCTCCAAGCAAAGAGGCTGAAAAAAATCTAAATGATGGCTTCCCATAGGGCACTTAAATGGACGCTTCATCTTCTCCCGATTTCAACCCACAGCCTCCCTAACAAAGCTGGTAAACAGCACACAGCTCTGGGGAATCATATGTGATATAATAGCAAGTTCAGTTTATTCAAGTATGACTACAGGGTCTAGGTTTTTTTCTGCATAATGCATTGAGTTTGGAATTTACTGGAAGTTGTCTTCAGCGGTTAACCTCTCCTGGGACTTCAAATATACAATGAACATCGAACACAGCAATGTTCATCTGGTTCTCAAGATTAGCAAAACCAGCTTTCCTGCTTTGTTGGAATAAGCATGATTCATGGTTCAGAACTGATATTTGCATAACTAACTCTGACCTGTGCACTAAGAAGCATATTCTGCATCGAAACCTCCTTTTGTATTTTCCTCTGCTCAGTGAAAGCTGTCATTACTTCACTTGAAACAGAGCTGAAAATATAAACACTTCAGCTTTGTACAAATATTATTTTTCCAACTTATACGGTCTGAAAATAGACAGCAGTCATTCAAGCATAATACAGTTATTTCTGTGATATTTTTTCATGACAGATGAGTCTCTGTGGATGACCCCCTAACATTTAGAACATACATAATAAATATTCTGACTCAGAAAAATACAAATATGCCTCTACTCTCTGCTACAGAACCTTGCCCATGCAAGGCTCCAAAACCCCATGCATTTGTACCTTCTATGTAGGTTGAATGGAGTATCTGAACTTACTGCATCTCTTCCCTCATCCAGTCAAGAAAGCCTGTTTATAGTAACCTTCTTCTCTCCACTCCTGTTTCCTCAGTAGCTACACCACTGCCTTCCTGCTTCAAAGTATGATAGAGCTCTTAATTCTTCATAATAGCAATGGGGAAGGTGAATCATTTGTCCTGATGGAGGCACATACTGCCTCCAAAAGCTTAATTTATATTTCTTCCCCTTATGTCTCTTATGAAAAAAGTAATGAGGAACATCCATCTTAAAGAGCCATTTACCCTGTTTTCAAGGGTCCATTTATTAAACTCCCAGTTTCCAACAGGGAAATTCAGAAGCCTACCCAGTACAGGTGGAACAGAACTTATTTGCTAAAAATGTTATGGCTAAGCTATTTCTATTAGCCATAAGTATTCCAGAGAGACACACCCTGGCACTTCAGTTTATCTCCAAGGCTACTGAATGTGCTCAACTGTCACATGCCAACTGAAAAGCCCACGAGACCTTAAAAGAAATTGATCATATTCTTAAGGTAACAGTGCTGCTTATTGGGAGCCATCACTTTCTTACTTACAAGCAGTCCTTAATACCTGGCCCAGGATACCTGCTTAATGCAAAGGCAATCTTGCCTGCCTTTTTGGGTGCATCCTCACTGAACAGGCTACAGGTGGGAGGAAAGCAGAGAAGTTTTGAAGTCTGTGTCTCAGGTCAAGGGACCGCAGCTTGTGCTAAACTTCCGGGCACTAGAACACATTAGGATCCATGGTACAGGCAAAGAGGCAAATTTCAAAAGTGCTAGGAGCTTTCTGCTGTATGGTATTGCCAAACCCTGTCATCCGTCCCATGTTCTTCCATGGTTCTTCTGATGGACAGAGTTGGTGGGCACATTGGTACATTCCCTTACAATGACAACTGCTATGCTGGCTCTTCACTGTGACAGCAGAGCATGCTGTGCAGAGAGAGCACTATCCTCAACTCTCGCATACCACTGTAGCACCAAAGACACATAGAAATCAAAAATAGTAACATACTTGCCTGGCCAAACACAAATGACACTCCTACAAGACTTTTGTTTAGTATAAGGCCTTATCCTGCCTAATTTTCTGAATAGCTACAAGTAACTAAGTGCTGCCCTGGCACACACACACCATCACATGAGTTTATAGCACTTAATTAAAGGGGTGGTTTTAAAGTTTTCATCAAATCCTGTAAAACCTGGATCCTGTTAAATTTCCTCAATACAGGTTGTATTAGGACCAAGTCTAGTCAGACTCAAAATTGAGACTACCACACATAAAGTTGTTGTGGTTTACTCAATTACTTTAAAATCAGTATAAGCTCCAGAGGTCTGAATTCCATGTGTGAAAAAAGCTTTTGTGTTACTTGATTATCTATCTGCAGTATTTTCAGCAGTAATAAGGAAGACTGGATAGATAGCAGAAAATAATCTCTTCCAAATGCAAAATGGAAATTCTTTGAAGACCGTGCTCTGCACTGGCTGCATACAGAAACTCAGGTGGCAAAAAGCCAAATCTTTCTGCTGAAACTACAGTTAACTCTCTCTAGTTAACCCTTGCTACAGCTAAACTCCTGCCAAATGTATAAGCTCTACTGTATTCAAAAGAGCACACTAAGATAACTAAAACATAGAAGAAACTGTGAAAATAATAACTAGAAGCTGCTGTGGCTTGCCAAGAGTTAATACAGGTGGGCAGATGTTTATTAATACTGTTTGTTCACTCAGAAGACTGGCAGGCATGTCCAAACCCTCTCTAGTCTCAGAGACCTAGCTCCAGGAAAGGTTATGAGAATATCTTACTTTGGGGGAAGACTTTTGCTTGCTTTTTAAAGTAGTGAAAATGAAGCACAGACATACAGACTGTGACAAATCACACAAAACAGGAAATTCAAAGTTACGTCTGACTCCCACAGGTTCCCTTTGATACAGCCAGGTCGCTTGGTGAATCAGAAAAAGTATCACTCCTGTATTTGCCATTTTATACTTTTAATTCTCATTTTTATTATTTTTACTAGTATGCCCTAAAAACTACTGACACACACTTTCCTGACAGGTTGAGAGGTCAGAAAGCCATACTAATCTTCTGTTTTGAAAGGCTCCTACCACACGCAGCTTCACAGAGCTCTCATCAGATCCCTCTTTTGGGGATGCCACTGCAAAGGCCTGCTCAAACACACATCTGACATCTGGATTTTAATGTTCCTTTCTGATGCAAAGAAACAACATATTTTGAGAACAACAATTGTCTGCCTCGTGGAGAAGTCCTCAGACCATTTTCAGAAAAACGGCACATTTGTATCTAAAGCATTGTGAACATAACAGATCTTCTCTTTTTTCCCTTTCTCTCTAGTGAGGTCATAGAGGAATATCTGCACAAAGAATTTTGCAAAAAACATCAGTCATGTTCCCCTGCTCATTATTTGTTCACACCCTCCATTGCACTTTCTCCTGCCTCCCAGAGGAATCAGACCGCACCTTACCACACCTCCCTCCCCCTCCAAAGGCCAGCCTGACCCAGAAGAGTTCTCCAGTCTAGACATCTATCTGACAACACAAACACAATGAAGAATGTGGTATGAGGAGTGGCAACCCACAGCTGGGGTAAAGCAAAACTGCATATTTCCACTGCAGCAGCAAGGGCTGAAAAGTCTCTGTGGATCTATGGCTTGAGCTACTTCTGGGGAAAGGTCAGGCTGCCCAACAAGCCAGGGGCATGGGGAACCTGCCTTCTGCTGCTGTCTCCAACCCACAGTCTGCTTTCAAATGTTACATACCCTGAGACAGGAGATGACAGCCCTTCCAGGAGATGAAAGGGGCTCTGCAGTTAGTCTTTTCTGCCAGGCATCATCACTGCAAGGGCAGATGGAATTTGCTTAGGACTCATCAGCATGGCTTATGATGCTTTGGGGAGCATTCCAAGGACTGATGTTTCTTCCCAGACATATCTGCAGAAGCACCTCAGGCCTCATAGTTGTTTAAATCCACTGTAAAAGTGGATTCGAGGTTATTTTGATTTTGAAGTATAGAAAAAGGACTTTTGGTGTCTCGAGTTAACATTTTACGGGAGACATTTGAGAAGATAGGAGACTGAGAAGACAGTCACTCTTGACTGTTTCTTCAGCAGTACAGAGACCTATCAGATGCCTCCTCTTCACAGGATGCTGGAAGAGTCAGAACAGTCTTGTTTTTAGAATACAATTTTTTCAAGAGGAAGGATATTAAAGGGACAGAGTGTGTGAAGCACATATATCCTATGTCTGACACGAAACATTTTATTTTGCTGCAGTTCTGTAATGTGAACACAAAAAATAAAATTCAACCAGTCAACCCAATTCTGCTTTGTTTCAGGGGAAAAATGTGATGAATATTTACCTGAAACTGCCACAAGTCTGGGAAAACACTCTGTAAACCCAGACAAAAGTTTTACTTTCTGTTCTGAAACTTCTACAGAACTGCAACTTATATCTCTGATTTCAAATATCCTGCTTCTGACTACAATTCCTTTCTCTAAACTGGAATCAAGAGCCTGTGAACCAATGAACAAAACTTTAGTCAAACAAAGCCAAACCCAAATAATAGATTTGGGATTAAAAAAGAAAAAAAAGTAAATCAAAAGCAATCCTAATATATAACACAATAACTGGAATAGGCTGCATCTGTTCAAATATCAGTTTAAGCATCACATTTACAAGAAGGAAATTCTGCAGAATTATGAAGCACAAGGGGCAGAAATAGCATGAGTAAGACATAAAAAGATTTTATGTCCAATGGCATGGTTTGGAGCACATAAATAGCAGGCCTGCAATTCAGTGTTCTAACCTCACCTAGGCAGAGATATTTAAACAGAAGTTTCTCAGTCTTTTTCCACGCACAGTTCCATAGTGAGCCTCTGCACTGGCCCTTCACAAGTGCACCTTTTGTGCTGTGCGTTAGGGGTGCTTTGTGCCTCCAACCAGAACCCAGATTCTTCAGGCATGATCTCAGCAACCTGTACAGCCAGGATTGGAGCTGTCAGAGCAAACTGGCTTTGGCCACGGTTCCTGGGGCCACCTTTAAAAAGGATGAGGTCTGCATGGCAAGAGTCTCTATCTGTACAACAGAAAACTCTACGTGTGTGCACTGGTTGCTCCTGAACCAAACCAGAATTTCCGTGGTATTTTGTAACACTCCAGTAGGTGCGGGGAGAAGCTGCATGCATACAAAGGCTCACAGCTGCCCAATCAAAATAAGCATTTAAATGGATTAACTAGACAACTGTTCTTTCAAACTTGCAATCGTTACACAGCTACATAAAACACAGGGATTTATAAATATTTGTTTTTCCAGATAAAAGGAGGATATTAGTGGGATTTTTTAAAAGTGAATTCACTGCCACTATCTGTTCCTCCCAGCCATTAATGAACAAGCAAGAAAGCAAAACAAAAACAAGGATGTTATGCATGCAAAAATTGTAGCAACAATTCTAAAATTGTTACTTGGGAATTTTGGTTTAAGCTTAACATAAAAAGACAACTTATTAATATAAGCTGTGTAAAAGACCTGATTTTATTTAGGTTTTTGAAGACCTCTGAACTTGAGGAATATTTGAGAGATCTGGAATTTAAGTTAAGGCACAGACCATGACTAGAGGATGCTATTATGGTACCAGTTTACAGTATAACCTACCGATTATGATGAGAGAATTCTACACAATTTCTTTCTCTAGAACAGAATAGACTCCATCATTGCTAGTCTATTTGAAAAACTGTTTCCAAATAAGAAGACTCATTTAACAAGTCCACATCCTTAACACAGACACACAGAGGCTCCTCTGTCAGCTACTGATGGGCAAACATGTTTGTGCGGAAGCTCTGTTCAGAGCTCCTTTTTACTGTGAGAAGCCATTTTCCTTCAAGAAAATGGTGTTTATGAACCATTCTGTCCCCACACAGCAAGTTTTGAATGACAGATTCAGGAAAACAGTATTGAAAAGAAATTACTCTCTTTCATAATCCATCAGCTCAGCTAAAATAGTAAATCAGAGGAAAGTTAGACACAAATGTAATCCCCTAGGAGTAGAATCACTTTGAATAGATTTGAAGAAAAATACACATCCTTCTCAAATTCAGTAGCTTGGATGGTTATATTTGTCTTTGTCAAGTTACATGCAAAGAAGCAGAATAATAGAATTCAATACCCTGGGGACATGCTATCTTGATAGATGCATCTAACTGCCACAGCTATTAATGAGAATTATACACTGAGTATTGAGAAAAAGGCATACGCATAAAACTACACACTTCTAATGATGTTCAACCTTAGGAAAACTTTCTTTTTCAGACTTCTGTTGCAAAGATCCTACTGCTACGGCACACTGTTAGTGAGTTATCAGATATCTTGGTAAAGATGTATCTCTCTCAACAAAGCTGCATCTCCTTTGTCTGCCAGAGGTAAATTTGCTAACATATCCCCCAGGTATTAGCTGCTCCTTTTCATGCATTTGCAAATTACTCCCCGCAGTTAACTCTGTGACTGTGAATCACTAGCTGGTAATACCAGCTGAAATAAGGGCACAAAATAAGGGCTCCTTCATTTCCATCTGAGGCGGAAATTTTACTGGGCTTAAAGGAAAATAAAAGCCATGAGTGAAACCTGCCCATTCTGAAATAAATAGGTGTTTCCCCCTTAAATACCTCTCTTGAAACTGCACTGAAAGGTCCTTATCTTTGCCATTATTTGTAAATCACATGCAAAGAGAATTCATCCACTATATCATAAAACTGAGTACTTTAAGGACACTTGCATCTATGTGAGTGTATGGTCCACCCACATTAAAAAAAAATTAACTGTGGACACTAAAAGACTGGCATGTAGGAATACAACACTTTTCATTCCATAAAACAACACATTACTCACTGCTTGTAGCACCCAGCCCCCAGCAGGGCTTGCATTACAGTATAAGGGGAGGACATTCCCACATTAGGTGCTGCTCAGCAGGAAGGGACTTGCCAATCTAAAATGTTTAGTCTACCTGCCTGAAGATGTGTGAGGGACTGCAGGCTCTCACACTTCTTTTATTATGAGGCAGAATATAATTGTAAATTTGAAATGCACACATCAAGTTGCATTTCCAGGGTTTTCCCCTCCCAGCTGCTTTATGTAATAGTTGTTACTCTAAATCCACTATTTCAGTCCTCCAGCTATCTCTTCAGTAATTCTTAAGACCATAATCTTTCACCAGGACTCCAAGACAGCATATACGCTTGCAAGCTTGTTTAAAAGAAACATTGCAAAAAAAAAAAAAAGGACTAATTTAAGTCTCTAAGAAACAATTCCTTCTATTGAGGAGAAAGCTGGGAAGAGATAAGACAGAATCACAAGAGCAAGCATGCCAAGCAGCAGCTCAGAACATACCACCACCTCTCAAATTTCATCTGAATACCTCAAACTTCAACCAATTACTTCAACCATTTTTTTTCCTAACAACTAAGAACTGTGAAAAGCAATATACAATGACACTTGATAAATTTTTAAATGGTGCAGTTCATTTCTGGCACAGCATTATGTTCCTCTGCTACTACATAATGTTCCTGCCGCTGCAGGACAGAAGATGTTTATTGTCACATATATGAGTTAAATTTAATAGGATAAGATCTTCACCAGATGCTGTGATTTCTGAGTGTTGAAATGTCAACTTATACTCATTGATGTTTAATATTTTAAAGTCATCAAATGTTTCTGGATATTGGTCATCATCATCCCTAATCTGGAGGGCACTTATTCAACTGTACAAATCAGTAGGAGTCTGCAAGATGTTTAAGGGCTTCTATGAAATGCCTTGATCTTTTTAATCAAATGCCAAGTAGATTAATAATTACATCATGAAAATACTATTTCAACAACTGTCATTGAGGAAGCTGTGCATAATATGGTCATAGCAGCCAAGGCACTCAGCATCCCTTTAAACACCACGAGCCAGTTACATGCTTTGTTATGGTTTCTGGCAAAACTGCTCAGTGACATGGGCAGCTCATTCTCTAAACCTGTCACTTTGGCACTTCTCACAAATACTACACTCATGTAGAACACAGTTTGTTTTTAAAAGTGTTCTCATAAGGCAAAACAATTCCAAGCTTTCCCAACACAGTAATAGCTTAGACTATAACAGAGGAAAGTGTTCCATAGCAATAGAGAAATTTTTTTAATTCCTTGGATGTAAAATTTTATAACTCATGCATATTTGAAATACCCCTGTACAACATTAGTTAGCAGAGCAGTTTAACTGTTTTGTTACTTCTGGAGATGCTAGTCTTAACTCTGAGAGGGATGTGAGTGCTATCAGCCTGGTGGTATAAACCTGCTGCATCAAAGATTCAAAGGTTGCAAGAGCTCTATGACTCTGTGGATGGTATTCCTAGTCTGGCCTTCTGAAAGTGAAGCCATTTCACCCAGCTAGTTTTGCAAAACCCTAACTTACCTGGGTATGTGTTTAACAAGCCAAACCCGGTCTTAGTTTAGAGACTCACATTGGAAAGTCTATCACATGCCATGGCTGTAGTCTAATAATGAAAGTATCCTGTTTGCTAAAAATGCACACCTTGTCTGGGGTGGTTTCACTCACCTACAGCTTCCATTTTTCAGAAGGGATGTTTTTTCACCTTTCATAATATCCTCCCCCATGGAATCTGAAATATCAAGTTAGCACAGCTTAAAACCCTATTTTCCACCAACTAACTGTGGTAAACTTCCACACGAGCTCTGCTACCTACAGCTAAGCATTCTAAAAGAGCAGATTTAGCTAGGTTGCACTACCTTAACTGCACCTTAAGGCAAATTATCCCAGTTAGTGGTGTTTATGTTATTTATGGAAACTTAACAAGGCATGGCAAAGTGCCTACATATCTGACCAATCTGACCAACCATATCTCATATCCAGCCAGAGAACAGCAGCTGTGGGTACTATTCCTAATTCTTTAGCTCTTTCTATGCCCAAAACCACAATAATCCATCATGTTGAAAAAGCAGGAATTAATAACACTAAACACTCACCTGAAATTGCAAAAAAGTCATCATGGTTCCAAACAAACAGTACCTCCTCCTTCCTTACCTACTGCAGGCTAAAGACAGTAGAGTAGAAATTGATGCCCTGGTAAATGCAAACCATATCTCATTTTCAAAAGCACAGTGGAAACTTAAATCAAAATCCACCTTTTAAAGGGAAAAGTGATGATTGTATGGGCAGTCTAAGCACTCATGCTAAGCAACAGCTAGGAAAAGCAGGTGCCAGTGCTTTCTATTTCTAGGTATGTGGTTATGATAGTGGTAAATGTGCCTTGTCATTAGCTTTCAAGAGTAAGATACTTCAAATAATTAGTGGTTTGCTTCTAGCATTTGCTACCCACCTTCACTCATGAGAAGGCTAGTAAGTTTCTGCCTTCAAACCACCAGTAGGTACATGCCTGATAATCATATTATAAGCCACCAGAAGAAAAAAGCCTTGTTTGGAATGTGCAAATTGGCTGAACCATGAATAATATATATGTGGACAACTGAGAGAAAAGTTAGGCCTTCAGTTGTGAAACAGAAGACAGTTACCAAAGCTTCCATGTGCCTCACCAAGCTCCTGGCACACAGCCTCTTAACCAGAGAAAAACAGGGGAGAAAAAAAGTGCTAATATATTATTGAACTTGACAGGGTGTTTGAGACTGTTCAGAATTTCTGGATTCTCTAAAGGCTCTAATCCAGAATTTCTGTAGCAAAAGAACAGGGGTTATGACTCTCTTTGAACCTCAGTTTCCCAATCACAATTGACAAGTGTTGAAACAATCTGTGTTAATTTCCCACAACTTCTAGAATTGTCTATAGAAACTGTAATTAACACACCATTGCATCACTTTTTGCCACATATTAAGCAACACAAGTTGAAACTATGGAAATACTAATATAAATGATTGTACTGAAGTTTAATGGTGGCCTCAAAAATACAATGGATGAAATCATGGGAAGCTGGAAATCTGTGTTTGAGTCTCTAAAGACTAAGAGGCTTCTCATTTCCTAGTTCTCTGTTTTAACCATAGGCTTAGATACAAAAGTTGTTCTTAGTTGTAAGTCACCAACAAAACTTGTCTCCTTCTCTCACATGAAATAAGGAGCTTCTAATCCCTTCCAGTCTGTATAGGATGAACTTTCATGTCAAATACAGGTACTTTGAAATCCTTTTAGGGTCAAGTGCATATTTTTTAAATAACAGGATATGCCTGATTCTTCATTCTGAACCCCAGTTCATGAATATTGGTGATTTAGCTGGAATCACATTTTTATTTTCCTTCATAAATATTAAAATCAGGGGACATATATGTATAAGAATCCCTAGGCTGCTCCTGCACTAATAAATATTCATCATGCCAATGTGGCCTCAGGGAAAAGTGAGAACAGCAAAGCCCCCAGCCAGCCAGAAACCTTAAGGCAAAAGTATAAATGTGAAAAGTAAGGAGTGTGTGAACAAGAAGGTGATGGAGAAATAAAAACAAACAAAAAAAAAGGAAACACGTTTTGGTCATATTTTCCTTTCCAGAAGAGTTTACCAATCCCTTCCTGCTGAATGTCCTCCTATATCTATTATCCAGAGCAAAGAGAGAGCAGATATGGCTTTAGTTACAACCAGACAGTGTGGTATTCCTGTTTACATGCAAACTTGGGTTATGTTAGCTCTGAAAGCCTCATGGCCTGGCACTGTACTTACCAGATGAGAATACTACAAATGCAATAAAAGGATCAGCTTCCCAGATTTTTGACTTAAGGCATTCCCTTGTGGTAAAGCTGGGTGAGGAAATGGAAGAATAGACTGAGAGGAAAAAGGGAAATTCAATAGCCCAGAAGCATGTATTGCTGACCTAGTTACTTTGTGAAGGCTTAAATAAAGAAGCTTACGAAGTCATGACTATTACATGGTCCCCTCTGATCTTTTCATGAGGATGAGAAATGGTTGTTTTCAGTTCAGAAAGGAAAAAAGATTCTGTATGTAAAGTGTCTCTTTGTTGTGCTGTGAACTCCCTGGAGAGAGTATCAGTCACCCTGCAGGGGCTGGAATAATGAATGAATCCATCAGGGAACAGGCTTTCTTCTCCTGTGACATGCTTTGGGGGACCACCCACACACATGTCAACCCTTTTTCTGCAAAGTGCTGCCTCTAAAGCCTTCCCCTGTCTCAGCCAGCAAGGATCCTTCATCCTAGAGCCTTTCATTGATGGAGTTTAGCTACTCAGGCTGAGGAGTGACATGACCATGGGTCTCCCACTTTCAGGGCAAAAGCTCTAACCACTGTAGGAAAAGGAGGCAAGGCAACCGTGAAAATTGGTAATAGGAGCTGTGGTGAGGTAGAAGGTACACAGCAGGGCAGCTGGCCTACTGCCACAGCACAATCACTGCGGAATCACAGATCTCCTTGTATGCCAGAGACAAATGAGAAGGGTAATTGCTGCATGCTGGTGGGCAGAACCGGTCAAAGGGAATAAAAGATCAACCACCATCTGCAAATGGCAGCTCTTCTCCATTGGTTCCTGACCGCAGATTGTTCAAATTTTTCAAAATCTCATGAAATGTTTCCCATTAGTGAAACACACAAAGATTTGCTCCTTACTTCCTGCACCCTTTCTGTAAGTTTCTCAAGAAGAATGGAGCACATTGAAATCACTACCCAGTCACGTTAAAGGAAAGCTTAAGACAGCTACAGAGCTAAGAGCAGAGCATCCCAAGTGGAGCCTGAATTTGCACAGGGGATACTAACTGCATAAAGAAGGAATATTTTAAGAGACTAGAGGTGGAAGAAAAAAGCTGGGAAATAAAAAGATGTAGTTACATCTATCCTATTTCCCCAAGCACAGACTTCAGTGGCCAGAAGTTATTCACATACACCGCCGGCTGCAGTACGTGAAGGTACGCTGAGTCCTGATATAACTATGACTTCACATTTGCTCTAGCCACAGAGCTCCCAAAGCATATGGAAGTTGGTCAGGACAGCCTGGTAATGCTAAAATCAGGAGGGCAGCCAAAATGGTAAGAAATTTAATCTTCCTTTGAGAACTAAGACCTGTCTTAAATTGTTGCTGAAGCGGTGCTATCCAAACCACTGATGTACTGCTACTTTTTATAACAAGTTTTCAGCAGTATCTAAGCTGCTAATTAGGCTCAGGGATCAGACCAGATCAGTATCTCAAGACACAAGAATCCTGGATAGCTGCTTCTGCTTTTTTCCCTGAAAATAACCACAAGAGATAACCCATTACTAATCATCTGTGGTCTGCTTCAAAGTTTGGCCCCTTGTACAGCAACATTAAAGATGTGCTTACATTAGTTAGTGAGATGAAATCTACAAAATTGCCACATTATCATCCAAAAGCCCCAGGCACCATCAAACCATGCCAACAGGTATGTATAGGCATGATGAACTTAATCCCATTCTGGGCTGCAGAATGCACATCAGGATTAAAACTGGAGGGAGATGGCTCACCTGCATCTCACATCTAAAATATTTAGATCCAGGAGAATTACAGGTCAACACTTGATAAATCTAACTGAACCCCCTTTTCTTGCAAAGTCAATAAATTGAGAACCAGCTCACTTATGATCCTTCTGAGTAAAATGTTTAACAAAATAAAAAACCACATCCACATTCTGAGAAGGCCTTTGTTCTTTAGTTCTTATTTTGCATTCTCCACTTTTCTTCCTTATTAACTACACCAGCACTAGAAGCTTATCAATGATGAGGGAGCTTCAGCTTTCATACATCTTAGGAAATGCACACAGGTGTTTTCAAAGGAAAGGCCTCATCTTGATGAGAAATCCTCCTTCTTATATATTTATCTTTTTTTGGGACTACCTATCCCGCATCAATTCATCTGCATCCTCCCAAATTCCCCTACCATGACTCTTCCTGGGCAAAAATCCTTAATGATACCTTAAAAGAAGATTGGAAGTGTTCTCTTTCTGAAATCTCCCACCCTTAATGTTCTGAGGACTTCAAAAAATTGCAGTCAAATTACTCTTTAGCTCCAAGAAAGAGAACCAGATCACTCTGGCTCCTGTAAGACTGATACCACAAAAGCCCCCTCGAGGGAATTACAGCCTCATAACATACAGTTGCCTATTATTTATTCTGTGGCCAGATTCTGCCAGCTGGTATAAATCAGGGCAGGTTCCTCGGCTTCAACAGAGGAAGCTGATTTATGCCAGCTGACAGTCTGGCTGCACACGCTCCACTTGCACAATGCTAGTTTTTAAAGAGACCTGTTAAAGTGCCCCAGGCACGTAAGAACCACGCTCACTCGGGTCTTTACTTGGAAAATGTTGCTCCAAGGAATAGCACTGAGACCTTCCTGCTGCTCTCTGGGTGTACTGTTCAAATTCACAGAAGAAAGTCTCTAAGCCCTGACAGAGCCACCATGACCTTGGGAACAAATATGCATTTTCTAATGTCCCCTGCATAGACCAGTTTTTTTAACTGAGCTTTAATGCTGCATTAAACAAAGCCCCTGGGAATATCAATGAAATGTTTTGGAAGAACTGATCGGCTGCAGAGAGGGCAGAATTGATCTTTCAAAACTTGTGTTACTGGTAACTATAAACACACTATAAAGAATAGGGTGTGACTTGCAAATCACTGGCTAAACGTATAGCTTTGGCTGCTTGATAAATCTTTATTTTTTTTTACCTTAAAACCTCAGGTATCTACTTAAGAGAACAGGGAAACAGCTCCTTTGAGGGTGTGGGCTGTAGTGCTTGGGTACAAACAGAAGACAGTAGGAACAGAAGACAGCTTTCTAATACCTCTGGTTTCAGATTGCCATTGAAAGGCACAGTGTTAATCCCAGGTGTCACTGTAGGGATGTAACTGCTAGGTAGGTTGTCAACACAAAGCATGAAGCATGCTCAAAGTGTGAGGAAGCAGACTCCTCTATCTGCTCCTGAAATCCATTAATTTCAGTCCAATTTTTGCCAAAACACTGCTCTAGGTGAGGAGAGAACTGGAATCCTGAAATCAGACTAACAGGACTGTTAATAATCAAAATTGTGGTTCCTTTGCATGACACAAATTTCTGAATAAAGCAATTTGAAACAAAGACTAGAAGACCCCAGCCATTCAGAGCACTGCCATTCCCACCCAACAAGGAGCAAACGAACGCATGGCTACAGGTCAACCTTAAAAATGCTGTCAGGGGAATGTTTTTCCCACCCCACAAAGTGCTTCAACATTTCATACATTCTCATATTCACAACAGAGTGAAACCAAAGTCATTTGAGGTGTTAGATATTGGGATGTCTATATATGCATGCCCAGTGGGAGTGACAGCCCTCCAATATCCTGGGGAGAGTGGATAGGGGGAGCTCCAGTTTCAAATGTGCATTTTGTGAGTCAGGCCATGCACTTAATCCCACCTTTCTTCCATTGACCAGTGTTTCGTCTAATTATTGATTAATGATTATTTTTTTATCTTTCTATATCAGAAATTCCACTGTGGCCTATGGAAGAAACAAAAAAAAAAAAAAAAAGGAAATGTTTCCTGATGAAAGTACTGGTACATTTCCACAAATTGTCTCAGTTTTGACAAATCAGCATTTTCCCATGAAAAACAGTGTCAAAAACTCTCAACCAGCTCTAATTCCAACCAGATTAACTCAGGGATGAATGCCAGCAGGAAGTTCTTGCTAAATACCAGTTGTTTGAGCAAGGGAAAACTTCTTCCTGAGGATCTTCCCAGAGGTGAAAAGGCTTTAAAACCCATATGAAAAAAAGGACAGGTAGTTCCAGCTGTAACAACTACAATGGCATTCACAGCAAGAGAAAGAGCAAGGAAATGGCATATTTAAAAAAATATGCATGAACATGGACAAATCAGCAACTAGTACTTCCCCTGCCAATGTTATCGTTTCTTAAAATCTAGAACAGTTGCTAAAGCTTTGCAGCAATGCAAACAAGCTGACATTAGTCTATATGAACTGCTGGGCAGGGCCCTTAAAACACGCTTCAATTTCAATTCTGCTTAAATCTCTAGAAGCTAATGGACACATACAAATCATGAGCATGCTGTCACCAGGAAAATGGATTTAAGCAATTCCTGGTGACATTTGCTAGTTCTAACTACTCCTCTGGATGAGATTCCATCAGTGCATGGCGTTTGAAGCAGTTTGCTCTCTTTACATATCTTACCCTAAACATCTGTACACAACTAAAACCATGTTCTTTCAGGCAGTAGGATATAAAATGTTGTACTCAACAAATGCCAGCGCTGCTGCTCTGTCACTATGCCAGAGTGCAGACATAATATGGAAAACAACTGCTAAAGATTTAGCTGGGTCACTGAGAACCCAATTCTGCAAATGCTTAGTGCCAACCCATTGCTCAGGGGTATTTGCCCTGTCCCAGTATGTACGCCCACTCCTTGCTGTAAAAGCAATCTATCCCCTGTAGTAAGAAGCTTCTCTGCTGTTTCTTAATACACCTGCCAGTGAAATTAAACTTCCAAAGGACTTTGGCTGTCAAAGACAAAACATACTCTTTCTGATTTATTTTAGTCTATTTTAACCTTCCAGAATAAGAGTTCATAGAAAAGCGCAAGTATTTTTTCTTCACCTTTCATTTTATTCTTGAAACCATTTTATAAGGGTTTAAAAATCACTTCCCATTATCCTATAGGGAAAACAAACACAAAAAAACACCACAAAGCAACAAAACCCCCTCTAACACCAACAAAATTTAAGGCTAAAGACCAATTAAGTAACCCAAACCTCAGCACTCACTCTCTTAGACTAGGATTCAGCCAACTTTCTTTTTCATATCAGGACTGGCACTCCACTACTTCATGCTGGGAACCCCTTGTACTCTACAACATCTTTAGAGACTGGCTGATATCTCAGTCAATTTTACTGAGTTTGCAATGCTCTGGCAACACAAAATATCTAATGTTCCTGGGATGTGCCTACTCGGGTATTTCCCCTGAGTCAAAAGGCTCCTCTGGGGCAAAGGAAATGACGCCGTTGTCTCCCACCTACCTCAGGGCATCCTTTCATTCCTCCGCTTGGCAGGTGCCAGAAGGGCTGTGGGAACCATGGGAAAATCAGGGCTGTAGCAGCCCATGTCCCCACTGCTGATCCCGGGACCACAGAGGTGGCTGGAAGCCCTGCCTTTCACTGTGCCACCAATGCTGGACTGCGGCCCTGCCAGCCAGGGTGGAGATTGCATGATCACTTTCATCAGAATCTGTCACTGCACGAGTGAGCACATTTCATACCTAGCTGATATAAATGCACCCTGTTATGCAAGATCCAAGAGTAATAGATTGGGCACGACCTGTTGGTGTTGCTCACTTTGGCAGTACTGGATAGGGCACAGCTCTTCTGAGGACGGAGAAGTGGCAGTGAATGCTAGCAAAGTGCATGTAGCACCTACATACATTACTGAGAAAAGAGTTCTGATGCCAAAAATGCAAAAAAAAAAAAAAAAAAAAAAACAACCAAAACCAAAAAACCAACAAAGTATCACTTTAAAAATACCTTGCAGAGGAAATATAAGCATCGGAAACTCCAACAACGGGTGCTACAGTGATACTAGGCTCTTTTTTTTTCTCCCCTCAAAAGAGCAAGTGCTTTCTAAAAGACTTTGAAAAAAAACAAACTTGCAAAAACCCCCACAAATCAAACCGCAAGGAATTTTCCTTCTGGTAAGAGCCTGACACCATATTTCCTCCTGTGTTCAGAGTTAACCTTCTCACAATGACAACTTTTATTTGGCACCGTTATAAGATGCTGCATCTTTCAAACTGTAACAATTCATCCCAGAAAGGAGTATTCCATTTTGAAGCAATGTTGTTTGGCTAAATATATGTCATATAATAGTGTTTATAAAACATGAGTGAAAAAATACTCTGAATATGAAAAACTCTGAATTACTGCATTGCCCTTTTTTTTTGAAATTACTTTTGAAACTGTTTCAGGGAACCCGCTATAACTCTGTATAACTCTACCAATGCTAATGGAACTATATTCATGTGCAGCAGCTTAAGATCCGGCTCATGATTTTTTAATAGAAACCATTCCAATATGGAATTCACCACCTGAGTATTAGAGAAGCTTGTTAATGCCAATGAACTAAACATAGCAAGCAAACAAAAGTGTTTTTCAAAGTCTTAGGTATAAAAGTCTCACAGTTCAAGGATACCCCATAAATAGAAGAAAATGCAATACCATCTCTGATATATCCCAACTTCCCTCCTGAAATACCTGGAAAAATGCCAGTTTTAATGGGGGACAGGAATGCATTTTAGACTCAATCCTGTTACAAACATGTTCCATCCCGTTACAAGATGTTTGCCCTCCAACTTCCCTTTTGCAAACATCTGAAGCTCTAAATTCGACTTTCCTACTATAAAATTAACTAACTCTGATACGCCTTTCAAAAAAAATAGACAATAATGCAAATAGAGTTTGGCTGAATGGAGAAATTTAGTTCCTGATGTTCAGAGATGAACAATTATTACATGAATGATTCCAAGCAACAAATTTGTAGTTATGTTAACCCAAAGACAAACTACAAATTCATATTCACTTGAACACACTAACACAAATTTCTTATGTGGGCAACTGCTGTTTTGCACGGACATTAATTGATAAAATGCTCAATAAATCATTCAAAAGCATTCAAAAAAAAAAAATCACACCTTGCCCCTTTACTCTATGCAAAAAAGGTCAATTACTTCTGTGTGGTACAGGACATGAGAGTATCTTTTTCAAAGGAGATAATTCCTATTGTACCTGTTCATGAATTTGCAGGTTTGTCCAAAATCTTTATGGAAATGTGTCATTCTTGTCTAATATTTTTCTGTGAAGAATGCTAAAATGAAATTTTAGCTGGTGCTTTGTTAACCAGCCATCTGGTTAGTTAGAAGGCACACCTGGGAACTGAGCTCTTCTGAGACTGATATATCTCCTTTTTTTTTAGCCTCACTATACTGATGAATTATTACAAAATAAGTAGCTTTTTTTTTTTTTCTGTTTTACTTTCCCCCAAGCATTTGGCAGCTCTAATTTTCATTCTGGTGCCAAAAAACTACCAACATCCAAACCTCACACTTTCTCCTCCACAGAACTGTTGCTCTCTGATCAACTCTTCCTGTAATAATAGAATTCTATAGCACAATAGAATCCTATGTGATTATCAAAACAGCTTTTGGAGCTATGGAATAGATCACCTGACAAAAGGTCTACTCAGTTTTGGTTACTGTAGGCTGTAGATGAAGATGAGTATGAAAAATGCTGGAATTGTAACCAGTTTGTGTTCTTTTTCCTCACTGGACATATGACAAGAAAGAAGAACAAACTCTTGAGCCATGCCCACTTTTAAAAATCTACCTATAGTTTGAGACTGTCTGTAACTGATTGAGTGTAAAAAAAAAAGTAAAATAATAAATAACACAAGATTAACAAAAGCTGAGCTTCCGCATTGAATTTTTTTTGTGATGGGAATCTGCAAAAGTTTGAGGCTGGGGTCAAAATTAGGGCCATCGCTAGTTGAGTATGATTTACATTAATGAAAAATTATAGAAAATATATATAAAAATAAAAATAAGCTACACCCCTCAAATTTAATATAACTTTGAGTTGTGGGACACCACAGTGGCTTATTCTTACACTGTTCTTTTCTTCTGCCCTAAGCTTTCATGAGTAACTTTGCAGGTATGCAAAACCTGTTGACTTTGACAGGGCTGTTAATGAAGCATGAAGTTAGTCAAAACTGCACATAGCTAAAGGCAGTAGCTATTCAAGAGTTATCCACTTCATGTTATTATGTTTCAGCCAAAATTTGGGATCAACTACTGACCATGAATGGACCAGACAGGAGAATCAGAGGGCCCAGGGCAAAGTTTGTAGAAGCCCTGGTGTCTGCACACCTTACCTGAAGACTAAAACTAGATATGCCATTACAAGACATCTTAGAAAGCTACTTAATTCTTCACAAGTGTTTCAGATGCAGTTTGCTGCAATCTCCTGTTCTCTTAGGTTCATCACTTGTTCTGCAACGTGATTTAGGGCCTAACCTTGATATCACAGATGTTAATTCACAGATGTGGGTAACTACTCATAGGACAGAGACAGAAAGCTGCTCAGGGCAGGAATCTTGTTTTTGCAGCCGAACTTTAAGCTTATAGTACATTATAAATTATGATATGAAGAAAACTGCAAACTGCAGACCCCAAACACCTATCTAAGGATGTCTTGGTAGAAGCAGGGTAAGGACTATAAAGTGTCTCTTTAAAAGTGTATCAAACAACATGCACAGTCAGTCCCAGAGGAATGAGTGCTTTTCACTCCAACAGCTCACAGTCACGGCTAAACTCTGCTCTCAGCAGAAACTCTCACGAAACCCAAGTTTCGGTAACCAAGCGCAGACCCGCACAGCAGCGGGCTCTGTGGCCACGCACAGGCCCGCGCTCTGAGAGCCACCCGAGGCACCTCCAGCCGTGCGGCCGCGGCTGTGCAGCGCAGCCGGTGCCCAGCCGAGCGGCGGTGCCGGGGCCGGAGCGCGCTGCGAGGGGGCCGCGGGTTCCCCGGCCCGGCCCGGCGCACGGGGCCGGCTCCAGGTGCGGCAGCCGCCGCATCAGCTGCGGGCAGGGCCTGCAGCCCTTCCCCCGGCCACCGCAGGCAGCCCCCCAGATGCCCTCTCCGGGCTCCTCCGGCCCGAGCAAACCCTGCTGATTTCCTGCCAAATCCGCTCCTTTCTCCCCCCCTACTCCCTCCACGGACGGACCTCAGCTTTGGCCGCGGAACCCCGAGATTCCCAGTCCTTTCTTCCCCGCTTACTCTCCCGCAGGGCCATCAACAAACACGCTCAAGCCTTCCCGAAATGTTTCCAGCCTCAAAACTTTCTTAGCAACCG
Organism: Motacilla alba alba; assembly: GCF_015832195.1. NCBI lineage: Eukaryota > Metazoa > Chordata > Aves > Passeriformes > Motacillidae > Motacilla > Motacilla alba. The sequence goes on along the minus strand of NC_052017.1, from coordinate 40,615,467 downwards.
CGTCCCCCGCCTCCCGCGGCGGACGCCTGTCCCTCGCCGCCTGCCCCCGTCCCCTCCCGCCCCGCTCCGGCCCCGGCAGCTGTCAAGCGGCAGCGCGGGCCGGCGCGCACTTACCCCGGAGCAGAGCGGGGACCGAGCTGCCCATGAGCACCCAGAGGGAAAGGCGCAGCAGCAGCCGCCGCAGGCTCCTCGGCAGCCGGGGAGTCATCGCGGAGCCGGATCGGCGCGGCCGGCGAGCGGCGGGCGGGGCGCGGGGGCGGCGGGGAGGCCGCGGCGGCGGTGGCGGGGCTGGCGGGGAGCGGGGCTGCGCCGCTCCGCTGCTCGGGACCGCGGGTGACTCACTGAAACTTCACTTCGGCGCTGCAGGGGAAACAGGAAATCTTAAACTTCGCAAACAGCTGGGCAGGACTTTCTTACTCTTACAGTAGTTCCTTCTCCCCCTTCCCACAGTCACCCCCTCCCCTGCTCTCGCCCTTTTTCTTTATTTTTTTTTTTTTCCTTTTAACATGAAACCTCACCCAGTTTGGTGTCAATCATCTGCCAGAGGCCAGCCCCTCTCAGGTCTGGCTCTCCCACCACAAGCGCGGTCGGGGCCAGCCCCGACGTGCAGCCCGGATGGCTGCGCCTGCCTCCCTCCGAGGCGGGGACCGGGCACAGGCACCCGCCCGGAGCTGCACTGTGGCTTGCGAGGAGTCTCAAAGTCGACAGGAAACCGCCAGCTCGGAGGGCTACTACTCGCTCGCTGCGAGTTGAAAAGGACCCGGTCGAGTCATCTGGGATATGGGGACTTTGCAGAACTCCTCCCCGCATCCGTATCCCTGACCTTAACGATGCTGCAGCAGCAGCCTGTTTCCTCCTCTGCAGAACGGGCATCATAAAGAAGCACGTAACCCCCAGATGAACTAAAGCAGGGAGCAGGGAGGTTGAAGTCAGGGTAACAGCAGGAAATACACAGACTAGCTGGGCACTCCGCTTGCAGATGTTGAAGCTGACTGGGACAACTTGTCACCTGATGCTTGTTTTGCTCCCAGATAGGCTGGTTGTGCACTACTTTATCTCAAATGCTGTGTATGTGACACAAATGAAGTTTGTCTCCATCCCTCTCCAAAGGAACTTCTACCAGATTTTGCCTTCTCTGCACTCTCTAGGACTCAGAGAGTAGGATCACACTGGTGATCCACACTTTTCATGGCCCAGTCAGAGACTGTAAGAACCATTCAATTTTGAACCTGAATAAGGTTTGAGCTCTCTGCCAGTATAAATCCAGCCACTGTATAGCCAACAGTTGTATTGACGCCCACAGTCTTTCTTCCTCTCTGATTTAAATAGCTGGGCATTGATTGAAGGGTAAACTGATGCAATGGGGATAATTTGAGGACAATTGTTCCAACGTTGTTGATTCGCTTTTGTCTCAGTTACAACACTAGTTAGAGATACAGATCTGGGTATTTCAGAAAGAGGGCTAAGCCCTCAGGGGGAATATATGTAATCCATATTCTGAATGTCCCAGATCACCTCTGTTCAAATTTGGAAATGTTTGCATAAAGAATTGAATTGGCCTATAACAGACATTAAAAAAAAATCCTTGTGCTTTTATGTAAATTTAGTTTTAAACACTCCCTAAATGCATATTTTCACCATGGAGTCTCAGTTTATGGTACAAAGTCTCATAAACCTTTCTCCAAGAGCATTTTCCTCTCTCTCACCCTCTTTTAATATAGTCAAGATTCACTCAAACAGGTGGTGGTCACCACCCTCCAGAGGTAAGAAAAGTTGCAGACTCCCCTTTGAGCACAGACTGGAGTGTTCTTATCAGTTCCTGTGCACCAGCTCTGTGCTAGAAGGCGACTGTGTTTTCAGTATCCACTTAAACAAAAGCAATTCTCAACCCCCACAAGTATATACTGGGTGCTGTACACTGCTCTCTCCTCAGAGCTGTCAAGTTGCAGGTGCCAAAGAGTTGCTGTTTGCTTAGAAAGTTGGCTGTGTGTGCTGAACTCTCCTGTTAGTTTCTGGTGACTACCTTCCAACATGAGAAAAAAAGTTTAAAAGCAAACAAGTACAGATTTAATACTACTATTCAAACCTGTCACGATCCAGGCGTGACTTGGCAAGCCTGACACTGTCTCACTTGCATCTCTCTCTCCCTCACATGAATGCTATGGCTCTTCTCCAATGCAGCCATATTCTGCCCAGTCTCTCTCATCCAGGGTCTGGCAGTAGGTGAGGGGCTGGCAGGAGATGGAGGCTTTGGGAAGGGCTGTACTCAGGTTTCCAATAGTCTCAAATCTTTGAGTGCAGCCAAGCATCACTGCCCCTTCTCTCACATGAGGTGATATGGCACCTGTTGGCCAGCAAGGGAGGAGTCTGCTACAAGTGGACTTCATGAATTTGATATTTCCATGTAAGCACTGCCTTGATTTTTACAGATGCATCATGCAGTGAAGATTTTGCTACAGCTGTGCTTTGGGTGTTCAGAGAACCTATGAGAGTGAGAGATGTTACTAGAAAGTTTTTGTGTGGAAGGAAATCTTACCTGGATACCCTCAGGGGAAGAGTAGTCACCAATAGCCTATGTGGAAGTTGAAGTAAAGCAAATTTTGGTTTACAGATTTATCCCAGTCAGGCTTATTAGCAAAAACTCATATTTTGCCTTTTTGAGTACTACAAACCTCCCTGTTAGGGCCCAAATGCAGCTTAATCAGGATTCCCTGGACAAGCAAAATATATGAAACAAGACTAAGCTGGTAATTTCTTCCCACTTCCTTGTTCATAGCCCCCAGTTCCCTGTTTTCAGATAGCAGTTTCTTCTAGATTGAAACTGTGAGTATTTTAACCTCAGCCTGACTGAGGTAGAGAAAGAGTCCTCTTCAAAGAGTGGGAGATTAAAGGTGTAAATAATAATCTCCAGCCTGACAGGGTAAGGGAAGACAGTTACTTTCAGTTCCTCACTTATAAAAGACAAAATATCAAAGCACTGAATATGGTGTTTTCTTTCTAAGCCTTTGAAATATATACTGAGAACACAAACAATTTAGTACCTCTTGCATCTCAGGGTCTCCTAGTGAAAACATGCTAACTGCTTCTTGCTGCAGGTATTAAGTACAGCTTTTTAAACAGTCCATAAAACTACCAAGTAGAAATTATGTCTCTTTGTTATTCTATTTTCTAGCTTTCAGTATCTTATTTCTGTCAAAATCCCCCATGAACTACAGCATTATCCTCGTAGAAAAAACACTTTCAAGCTTCTACAAAACATGCATTGTTACTAAAAAGCTGTTGTTTCACTTATCATACACTCAAAACCATTCTGCTCACAGTCACAAGCCACTGATGTCCACAATAAAGCAATTATTTTGATTAGTTTATTAATTCCAGTGTTGTTTTATGTAAGAATCCCAGAACAAGATAGTTCCCAGACACAGGATTAAGTGAGGCCTATACAGTTGCACTAGCAGAACATAATATTCATGCCTGTGTAGGGTTGATGTGCGTGGGGTGAGACATCTCAACTTTAGCTGCCTAAAAGTTAGCCTTGGACTGAAGTTCCAGGAGACGGCTGAGAAAACCCATCGCCTTCCTCACCATCTGATGGAGCAGTCCTGTTTTTTCGCTGTGATGGAATAGTCCCAGATCAGGTTCAAGAATCAAAGGATGGAAGACAAACGCTGGATGAACAGAACTGCCATTATGGTGGCAGCAGGCTGTTGATCACCCACATTCCCTTGGTCACACAAGGAGGCAAAGGAGTCTAGATATTTTAAAAACCTTCTAAACACAATGAGCTCATGATAGGGAGCATAATTAGCCCAGACATCTACTTGGTAAGTATCTGATTATAGATGACATGAATCCTAAAGAAAATGCTCTTTGAATTGTATACATCACATAAAGTAAGCTGCAAGATGCTTTACCCATTGGCAGTCATTGGAGTTAATGCCTGTCATTTTTGTTTGGAATGACACAAGGCAACCAGGTACATAGTATGCTGAAATTGCCTTACTGAAACTATTTATGAAGTAACTAGAATAAGTAGCTTGACCCAAATAAAAACATTGATGACTCTGGACAAGTTTTGTCATAACTACTTTCAAAATAAAAATAGGAATTCTGCTTTTTTTTTTTTTTTCTAAATAAAACTAGGAAAAACTGACATATCCCATTTTGATGTTTTTATTGCGATACAGATTGGCTTTTGTTTTGAAGCAGACTATTAGTTTTGATTTTATTTTTTTTTTTGTTCTCACCATTTTACATATAAAAAAGGACATGGGAACAATATTTGACACTTTGATTTCACTACAGTTAGGCAAGAAGTTTATTTTTCAGGGAAAGTTTGGCATTTCAGTTCAAATCAAAGTCAAATTTTGTAAGCCTGTATTATCTGAAACTCAAAAACTCTGTTCACTGCAGCGCTCTGTTCACAAAACTGACATTTGCCTGCTAATTTTCAAATTGAGGGTGCTTGGCATGGAGCATTAGCCTTTCAGCATCCTTGATAAAAGCTCTGCCTGTCTTGTGTATCATTGGCTGAAGAACACATTGTCCTCTTTGGAGCAGTGGGTAACTGTTGTGCCCTGTATCGCCATTTGAATCACATTTCACTCTTAATTTAGGTTATCATAGAATACAGAATTACAGCTACTGTTAAATGCAGTTTTCTTATTTTGTATAATCACTGGTTTCAACTTGTTATTGATAATTTGCACCATTATGAGAACACATGCAGCCTCAAGCAAGGACATTTACAAAAGGTTACATTCATTGTAAAATGTTTTTCAAAACTTATAAAATGTGTTTGGACTTAACACAGCATTTATGCTTATCTCATAGATATAATCAAATTAAAACATCTGTTGTGTGTAATCATCCGTCAGAAAAAGGAAATCAGCTTGTTATCAACTCCTGCATACATCAGAGGTAACAACAATAATGTTATCTTCAAGATTTATCTTAGTAAAGCTTTCTGCACAAATCTCCTGAATGACACTTATCAAAAGGAGGTTTTGAAATATTATTTGAATTAGCACTCCATTCTCAGGGCACTGCTGTTCACATATCTCTGACTTTTAGCTATAATGCAAATCAACCTTTTCTAAGCTTCACCGAATTGGCCTCCTCTGTGTTTACTGTGACTGTGTAAATACCCTGTAACAGTGAAAGCAGAACTATGTTAGTGTCAGAAGAGATATCTTCTGCAGTGCTTCTGGCAGGAAACACCATTAATGTCACCACAAAACCTTTAAATGAAAACTTCCATCTTATTTTTCCAAAAGCAAAGGACATTTGGAGACTTTATACTGTTTTCTTCAGCCTCTACCAATGAGTATCTGAGCTGGAGGGAAACTTGCACACTTCCATAAGTGTGTTGTATTTTTGTGCGGGATCTTTTACATGTATAAAGAACTTGTAAAATTAAGTCTAGATGATGTGGCATTCTCAAAAGACATGAAAACAAATTATTACAGATGTACTCTGCATATAATTTAAGTTGCTCAAAAATATGGTTACCCATGGAACCTGTCTTCATTACCGCATAATTTGTAGTATTTACTATCATCAAAGCTTGTTTTTATAGGCTGTTCATTAGAAAGAATTTGAACATTGGATGCCAAGCCTCAAAAAATATCTGAAACTATCAAAGAACCTCAGTAGTATAACACAGAGGCCCTTCTGTTTCATTTTTCCCACAGGAACAAAAGGGAGTTGTGAATCTATCATAAAATATATCCCTAAATCTAATCTGAAAGAATCTCAGTACTTCAACCACAAAGCCCCAGAACTGAGGAAAGCATCCTCCCACCCCACCAAGCAGAAGATCATCTCTGTGCTGTTCAGGAATGCAGCACACTGATGATGTTAAAGTGGCTCATTTGACCGCGATCTTTAAACAAATTTATTTGCGATAGCACAGCTGTTCCTCTCAGGAAGGAAATGCACGCTCCCATAATTTTTATCTGCAAGGCAACTTTATGATCTGCGGTCACAGGAGGTGGCTACTGTGCTTTAGAGGTCAAAAGCAAGCAGTTCAGGAGGATCCAGAATGCCTTGGGAGTTGGATATTGCTCCGACAGAGCTGACCCCATAACAAATGAGCTAACTGCGGCTTGCAAATAACTTAGCTAATAAAATTAACTTTTACTATTTTCCTCTTCTGTGACTAAGATCTTCATCAAACTAGCCTGCAAGCCCCATTTTCAGGCTGTGCACACACAGTCTCCCACATCTTCCAACTGGTGTGACATCTCCCCAGTCGGATGATGGTGTCCATGCAATCCTACCAGCCTTGAGTGTTGGGCAAGCATTTCCAGTCACATCTCAGGCCAGAGTGGCCAGGCCACCACCAGTGGTTTCAACTCCTGGCTGTAGCAGTCGAATGCTGAGCAGTGAAAACTACACTGTGCTCACCTCAAACTCTCAGATGTGAAGAGTACCTACTCTGTCTGTTAAGTTGGGACAAATATTAGGGCATTAAAGACCTCTGCAAGGATGAGGCAAAGATTGTTAAACCACAGCTTTAGTGATACTCAACATTCCCTGCATTACTAGAAAAACACAGGGGCTATTAGAGAAAGCTTTAAGGTAATTTGCACCCATTTTGTTACCTTTTTCAATATTAAAGTGTTATAGATAGTTCTTAACTGAGGATTAAATTCTTTGAAGATAATAAAAGATTTATATTGACTCCACTGTCTATGGAAAAATAACACAGTATTTTCTGTCAATTTGACAATTCTGGAGTGTCAATTTCCAAAGTTCTGTGCCCAGATATTGACTTCAATGCGGGAACAAATGCACATTGCTGGTTCAAAGTCAGTTTTCCCTTCCATAAATAACGTGTACAACATTTCTTGCTCAACTTTGCCCTGTGTGTAAGGATATTTCTGTCTTTAGAGAAAGCAGTTTGGTAATTCTTCTGCCTACTACAAATAGAGGTGGAATTGACAATGATGAAAGACGAAAGTGTGAGTGAATATTTGATGTCTCTTCACATGCTTTGAAGTATAGATAAGGAGACATCTTGTCCAGTGCTACCATAGTTTGATCTCTAAATCATGCAGTAGCTGGAGCCTTCCTGTCCTGAGGGACCTCTGCCAATCTTATATCAAAAAAATGCTCAAAAATTGAGGAGTTTGTAGGCTTCATGGTGAGTAAAACAAGACAGCCAGGCAGCAGAGTGGGATGTTGTGCAGAGAAGTGTAGTGATGCTCCTTAGGGAGTGAGAATATCCTGTTGAAGTCAGATTGAATTTTCTAAAGAGCTTTTATAGTTCTTGCTATTTATTTGATGCATGCATTTGCTTGCCATAAATACTAGCCTGGTTTTCATCTCTATCTTTCTTTGATGATTTCTGAAAAACATACTAATGTTTCAGAAATAAGATGAGATGGAAAAATCAACTTCAATAATCTCCATCCACAAATGAAAAATAATTTACAGCTGTCTGCATGACATTATTCTTATATGATTTCAATGTTTTTCCTTTAAAGGGCATGCTGTTCTGAATTGGCATGTCTTTCTTTTCTTCATTTTGTTGCCTATTTTTGCCTCAATTCTTTGGGTTCCTTTCTCCCATTTCTCCTATTCTCTATTAAATCTTTCCTTTGTTTATTTCAGTTAATTTGTTCTGAGTGTTATAATCCATCCCCACTGATGTTTCCTTTGGGTGTCAACTACAGACTACTATGTAAAAATTTAATTTTTTTAACATCCTTGCTATTACTACTATGTCAAACAATGCTAATGTTAGTCTTACAAACTGCTTTTCCAAAACTGTCTTTGCTTGTGTGTGCACATTAACATTTCATCTGAAAAGACCATGACTATTAGTTTCATAGTTAGCAACTACCACACTCTCGTAATTAAACAGTGCTAAAACCTCTGGGCCTCACATAATTGTTTTTAGCCAAAACCCTGAATAAAGGGCACGGGGAAATGAGTGTGGCATAACATACTTCACAGCTCATTTATTTGCCCTCTTAACCACAATAAAGAGCCCCAGCCCAGGCTGGTCTCCATTTCATTACCATCCTCAAAAATGTCTAGCTATTTTCAGATGTGCTGATAAGCCGATATGTAACGTCCTGTAAAAAACACCATGGCACAAGGTCCCACCTTTTCTAGCAGTGCAATCATATCTGTGTGTGTGGGGCTGGCAGCTGAGCTGGGCTTGGCGTACCAGACTGAGCTTGGCCTCCTGGACAGAACCTGTTTTCACTCCTGTCTGATCTACTTATGGATCTTGGTGGCATGTTGAGGAGTGCAGTTCCTATTTTCACTGTAAAAAGGTGTCTAATTTGCAGCAATGACACTAACTGCATTCTCTCACCTGGTCCTTCCAGTTGTTGAGTCCTCTCTCAGTCTCCCTGCAGCTATTTCTAGCCCCTCTGAGTTCCTGGCAGCTGCCATTTCCTGCTCAGCCCACTCAGCACATTGCATGGTTTGCTAGGCAGCAGCCCCCAGGGCTGGCATGGTTTGACATTGTTGCTTTCGGTTGTTGCACCCTTCAAAGAAATGCTGGGGTACATGCGTTTGTCTATCCTGTGTGGGTCACACTCCATGGCTCTTGTGAAAGATTTTACATGGTATTTCCTGTTAAGTTTCTTAAACTCAATAAAGATTCAAGGGGAAATGCTATCTGAAACACCTACTAGGTCACTGCTTAGTTTCTTTCCATACTTAGCTGCAGTGGGCAAGAGAATTTGAAGGGCAAACAGGATTTTTTGCACTTCAGTGGTGTGATTAAAGTTTGCTGGTGTCAGTCATACTGTCAATAATGATTGACAAGGTGGTTTTCATCTCTGAATTTCTACCCATAAAAATTTGGAGTAAGTACTTCTTGGACTCTTTAAGAACTTGGATGTCTAGGTGTTGTTTATTGATTAGTTTTGATGTTGTTCATCCTCTTGGGTGTTGGTGAGAACAGTAAGAATCTGTCAAGGACCAAATTTTACACTGACATTTCAGGTATTGTTCCTTCCCTTGCCCACGCTAAGCCAGACATGGCCGTCAGCCCAATCATTTAGAACACAGGCTCCAAAAGTCTCCAGTCCTACAGAGCATCCTCTGAAAGTCAGAATCCCATCCATGTGCCATGACAAATGGTGCCAGTTCGTGTTGCATGATGCTTGGAGCATAGAGCCAAGCTCCACAGCCTTCCTGTTTGCTGCTCATTGTACACCTTTGCCAAGACAAAGGAAGCCACACCTTTGAAGGGGTTTTGCTGGCAACCAGAAGGCAGGCGGGTCACGGAGGTGATGAAGGGAGCAAGATACCACTTTGATTCTTCTACATGGAAATGCAGACCTCCCTCAAACTGCTAGTGAAGCAAATGTAAATATAACTTAACCTTCCAGTGAAGGTAATCACTAAAGGAACCTGAGTAATTTTTTTCACTGCTAAATTTTGTAAAACACTTTTTCTCAAGGTGCAAATTATCGCAATTGCACCATTCATGACCATAGTCTCTTCCTCTCTTCAAGGAGCCATAAAAGTTTTCTAAGAATCAGAAGAAACCCACTAATTTTTATACATGAGGAGATACACTGCTTCCAACAAAGTGCTCAAAGATGCTCAGCTGGAATGCATGGAGAAAGAGGCTCCTGGGAAGAACGGGCAAATTTCTTTTCTCATGAGTGAACATTATGACCTAAAAAAAAATTGCTTTGCCTATAGCACTGAATGGGTTTTTAAACAAAGTATATTTATTCTCTTTCTGTTGTTTACTTTTGTGTATGGGAAATGAGTAGACAAATTTGGGATAACTCATAACTCTGTGGACATGTTTTTTTTCTGTGCAACACGCAAGAAATAAATACTACCCCACAGTGTGGATAGGATTTATCTATTAGGATTTATAGGGCAGAATTCCTTTCACAGGTGTAAAACACCATAGATTATATATGTACTTCATAACTCTAATATGTTTTCTTCTACATGGCCTTTCAGGTGCAAGCATCCTTTTCTTTCTAGTGTTCATGCTGATGATTCTTAACAAGACATCTGTAGAATCAAAAGGGATTTATCTAAGGCTTGCTAACCTCATCACTTACTACTTATAGCTGAGTACCAATCACAGACTAGCAACATGAACTTCCAGGTGTGAAAGAAGTGGTGACAAGTGAGAACTGCAGGTGTTGATAGAGTGTGTAAGCCAATATGTGATAAGCAGCTACCAGTGTGAACTTTAGTTTCAAAGACTAACACACATTTTGCAAAGGCAGCATTTGCAGCCCTTGACAGGAATTAGAGGTTGTTTTGCAGCACCCACAGAATAACCTTCTGCTGTTGCTCTACAAAGGGTGCACACCACTTCCAGCTTTTGCAAAGCAATTTATCGTAGACACTTCTTTGTGGGCTCACCCCTGCTGTGCTGGTGCTTTTGTACACAGGCAGCTATGCTGTTTAGAACATGCTGCTGCTGGGGGCTTCCTGCCTACCTCTGCAGCAGGCAGCCATTTCTGGCCTTCAACTGCACATTTAGGAGATGGGCCCCACATTGTAAAGTCTGAATCTGGATCCAAACACAGTTTTCTTCAGCATTCACAGGAGATCTTATCCTAGGTTTGGGCTTGCTCCTTTCAGATCAAAGACCAGCTGCAAAACTTTTATTCCAACCAAAATTTCCTCCAAGTTTTGGGGTCTGGGGTTGCAGCTCTGGTTTAGCTCCATTTCTAACTAATTTCAAAAACTCTATATGTAGAAAATTTAAAGCCAGACATTTGTCCCATTGAAGGCAGTAGAATCTTGCTTTCTTGACACAGAGTGAAAAAGGCACTTAGGTCATATAGGTAAGATTAATACTAACTAGAATGTTTAAATTTTTTTCTGACAGGCCTAACATTTGGTTGGGAATCAGCCACCCTAGGCCTCTAGAATTCTCCATTTTGTGATCTCATTTTATTACATTACATGCATAGACATGTCTATTTAATATTAACACAAGGAACATGTCCAAAAGACAGTCCTTGTTTAGTTTGACCTTATACCTTCCAATCGTTGCTTCTGGAGGGGTGGGTTGTTTCCTCAGAGATTTGCTGCAGAGATAGGATAATAGATTGGAGTGGACTATCAAGCCATGCCAAGGAAATGATTGTTCTATTCCTGCCATTGTAAAAAAGCCAGGTTGGAACTGGGTAGGTGAGAGCTGATGGTGCACTGAATGGCTCAGAGCACCTGCTGCCCAAAGGAAAGGACAGCACCGTAAGCACTCCTCAGGGACACCCATGAGTTTTTAGAACAGTTTTGCTCTTAGCTCTTTGTTGCAAAGGGTTTTGGCAAACATCTCACTCTAGGAAAAAGAGTCTTTCTAAAGCAAATGTTATTAGTTATCTTTGTTTGTTTGTTTGTAACAAAATTAAAATTGAATGGGTTGCGCTCACTGAGCAGCACAGAAACAGCAGTTGGGTTGAAACAAAATGAGCTCTAGTTGAAAACCCTCATCTTCTGATACGGTGGGCAATTTCCTCACAGAAGTGTGATAAAGTTTATTTGTATAAACAATTGCTTCTCCAGCAGTGTACAAAGAAACAGTAGCGGGAGGTATTTGTGGTCACAGCTAAGCAGTCTCAGTGACCTTAGTTTACTAACCTAGCACTGCGTTCTCTTGGGCTAATGTCAGCCTCTCAAACACACCAGCTCAGTCTCTGTGTGGAACTTCATTGCGCTGGATGAAGGAAATCTTCATCTATCTGAATCTCATTTCAGCTGATAATGACAGCTGTTTTTTAAGTGCTAAGAAAACCACCAAGAGCAAAAAGGCTCTATCTGATGTTAGAGGTCAGAACAGAGCCCTGGGAAAACCTACAGTTGTAGCAGCACCTGTCCTGTCAAGCTACTAGTCATGTAGGTTAGGCTGTGTAAGGAAGGAAAGAGGGACAAATTCCTGTGTTTACTTATGGTCTCATCTCAGTTCTGTTACTGCTCTACCATATGAGTATAGGCAAGATTTTCTGTAAAGTAATTTCAGGCAAAATAATCCACAATGGAATTATTTTAAGTAGTTGTTGAAGAGACTGCCAAGGGAAATGAGAGGAGAAAGTGCCACCCGTTTTCTTTTAACTGAGTGGAAAGAAGTTCTTGGGGAGTACTGTGGTAGAACTCATGTGTAGCATAGTGTCTTGGCATTGTACAGTATTTTGTGCAATTGCTGTGACAGCAAACCTACCTACAAGGGTTTCGCAGAGAGATTAAAGCAAGGAAAGCAATTTTTACTGGGGAGACTTATAAAACAATGCCTCACAAGTGACAAGAAGCAGCTCTTCAAGGCTACCAGTTTACACATAGAATGACAGAGTTGGCAAGCATTTTTGCAACAGTGCCACCTGGCCTTCCTTTGAAGGAGGAGAGTGCAGCACACGGACCCATTGTTTAGGTGGAGCACTGCAAAAATGCCTTGTTTAAAGCTGACTGATACTTGTAATGGGGTTAATGTTCAAGATCAAACTGTTTTGCAAAATAGTTAGCACAGGTGACTGAGTGCCTCTGAGCTGTGGTCAAGAATAAAATATATGCAGACAAATTCAAAGGTGTCCAACCTTCTTCCTTGAACAAATGATGACATTCTCAGAAGTTCTTGATTTGCAATCAGAACCAATTAGATTAAATCAGTGAGAGAGATGTCTCTGGATTTATTTACCTTCATTAATGTCAAACAACATTGGACAATCAGGACTTGGTGTGAATCATCTGGAAAGGATGAAGGCATTAGTATTTCTTTTTCTCACCTAACAAGGTCCTGTTTTAATATTAAGGCAAAATTCTAAACTCTTCCCCAGGTGCTATAATTATATTACTGCTATTTACTCTGAGTGCTTTTCTAATTTCTAATGTAACTGTTCCTAAACTACTGAAGTCTTATTGGGTAGTAAGAACTCTTCTCATGCTGGAAGCTTAAAGAATTCATATTGCTCAGCTGATCAGGAATGTTGTTTTTCTTCAGTGTGAACTATAGCCATTAGATCCATGTATTCATTTTTTGTCACACCCCTGAGAAATGACTCCACTGTGTTACTGCCCCACAAAGGAGGGGAAAGAGGGAAGCAGCAAATATAACAGCTTTCCCTGATCTGAGGAAATTGCACAAGGAACATTCTTTATGATATCCCTAAGAGGATCTGTTGGGTAAACCAGCTTAGTTCCATATTCCGCAGGAGTTCTCCTTATTGATGACAGTAGAAAGGACTAAGATTTGGTGAAGTCTTCTCAGAAAATCTTAAGAAACATACGCTTTGTAAGCTTTGAAAGGGAATGACATTTCATTCCCTAAGCCAATTCTGTTAAAATGTTTCAAAAATATTTAGAGTTTTCACAAGTGTTTATCTTGCTGTTTTTACTGCCACTCCTCTTCCCCCGGTACACCCCAGCTTGCCACTAAAATGAAGGGATAAATAGAAAAGCACTAATTTTAATTTCAGACTACTCTGATGAATCTTCTCCAGATTTGAACAATAATAATAAAAATATAATCTTCAAAATAATGCAAATTTATCATTAAAGAAAATATGAAATCTATTTTTTTATTACCTTTTTCGGTCTCAGGAGCACTGTCAATAATTATGGTGACTGCTTTGGGTCCCTAAAGAAGGGTGGTGGTAGTAGAGAGTCTCCTGTGCTTAGTAAAATGCAACACTAAAATGAATTATTTGAGTTAAACCAATGCTGTTTCTCCATGGACACTGTTAGACAGCTTTACTCCTGCTTTGTGTTGCCAGAGATTAATTCAGCTGGGAAGAATAAGACTGAGATGTCTCCATTAATTATGCTTATCTAGAGAAAATACCAGAAAAAATCGTATGTAATAAATGACCAGAAGCTTAAGGGAGATGGTTGTGAAATGACATATATTCTTTTGAAAATTGGAAGGATGACTGATCATTGGAAAAAAACCCCATGTCCAGATGATGGTAGATTCTGCATTTCTTGACGTCTTCAGGCTGAGGAAATGTGTTGCAACTAAAGACAAGTTACTGGACTAAGCCAGAATTAAAGAAAACATGGGTCAGACTAAGTTAATTATTCATATGTTCTGACCATAAATTACAAGAATCTCCAAAAAAGTATGAAAATCATAGGAAAAGTGTGGGCAGCAGCTCTCTCTGTGTAGTTCCAGCTGCTTGTTCTCACTGTCTATGGGTTCAGGACAGAGCACTTCTCTAACCCATGGCAACTGGGAAAGTGAGATCCTTTAGCTTTTTTTGTTTTGAACTAATCTGTCTTTTTCTCTGAGCTTATTTGCTGTTTCTACCAGGCTCTTTTTGCATGGATAAATTTGGATTTTTGGTAGAAGTTCCTATATGTATGGCAGAAGGGAAGAGCCATGGCTTCAGCTTCATGGAGTCTACTGGGGACAAGCATCCCTGCCTTCAGTCTGACAGGAATGTGGAAATTTTTGCTGAAGTATTTGTGTGAATTTTATTAACTGCACATCTAATGCCTTGTCTATACACTCTGGGGTGCCCATTTTCCCCAGCAGTGGTCACTATGAATGGGAAAATGGCTCTTCCCATGAGTGGCTCCCACCAATAACATCTGTGTTAGATGTTTCTGCCTGCCTGCCTGCTTTCCCAGTTTTGCTACAAGAATAGCAGTTTGGAATGATAATTTCTCCCTTTTTTTTTGCTGTTGTCGCATACAGGAGATAGAGTGAACCATTCATTTCATTATAGAATCACAGAACATCCTGGGCTGGAAGGGACCTTGAAAGATCATCTAGCCCAACTCGCTGAATGCACAGAGCCAAAAGGCAGCCTCTATTCCCAAAAGATTTACAGTCATACATAAATACAAATTTTCTACCAGCCTTTTTTCTTCTACTCAGTGAACTAGTCGCATTCATCAGATGTGCAGTTTAGGCTGCAAGGTTGTCCTAAAGCACAGGAAGGATTTGTTTGGCCAATGTATGTCTCTCAGTCAGCAATGAATGCAGCCAGAATGGTGGTGGAAAAGGAAATCGGGGAAGAACTTTATAGACACACAACTGCTCTCTTGGTCATATGAACAACCAAGACAACAACCTGTGATTGGTGCAAATGAACTGTAATCTTCTTCTCCACAGAAATATGGGATAGCTACAGATTTACAGCTGGCTTTCTGTCATGAATTCCAGTCAGGTCTGCTGCTCTGTTTAATTCAAAGCAGCAGCCCATTTCCCAGCTGGTGCTTCACAACTTAGGATCAAGCACATCTCTGAGACCTGAGTCTGGTCCTTACAGCTATGTAAAACATATGGTCATTGCCTCTTAGCTCTGTAAGATATTCTAAAATGAAAAAGGTTGTAGGCAAGCCAGTTTGCCCATGAATTCTCCTTGTGACACACATACTAACTCAAGGGTGATTTATATTTTGAAGACCAAAAGCATTTTTCCTATGCAATTTACTTACTCTTCCAAGCTTTTTGGCCTCAGTGCAGTAACAGTCTGTGTATCCTCACTTTCACCTAAGCTTTCTGTGCCAACCTTTACTACTCTGCTTTTCCAAATAAAAACATGCATTTTGATGGAGTATTCCTTTCAGTTTAATTTACTTTGTTCACATTCTTTGCTATCATATGAAAACCACCCTTTCTACAGTGGTTTAACCTGTATCCCCTTGTATTTAGTCACTTGTCAAAATAAACCTAAATATTAAACTGTTTCACTGTTCTAAAAGCAGTTTCTAAATACAACCTCCTTCCACCCTCCTGTGTTTTCATTCAGAAACTGTTGATTTACTTGACTAATTCCAACATTTTTGTTATTGCTTAAGAAATACACTGTCTTAACAACCTCAAATTGAGTATGAAGCAGCAAAGAACTCAGTATTTAAGCAGAAACAAATTCTGTACTGTATGAATAAATGACATGAACTGACTTTTGCACTCAGAAGGTCTCACTCATGGAACTCTAGAATTCAATTTTTTTTAAACCCCAGAGTATTTGAAAAGCTTTATGGCCTCCCTTGAAATAAATATTACTGAAGCTGGAAAGAGCCTAAAGGTAAAAAAAAAAATGAGCTTCTAAGCCTAAAATCCTAAACAGAACAAGGCACTATCTGAATTTCTTCCACAGAATAATCAAAAGCAATAGTAAATTCCTTGGTTACCTCTGCATATGGTCTGTGGGATTAAGATTTACCAAGTTATCGGTGCTTTTGGGAGGTTAGTTCTGTTTTGTTTTGTTTTGTTTTTTGGGAGTGAAAGGAAGAGGGGATTATGGAATAAAAACAGCTGTTGAATTGTGTCATATGTGGTAATAAGCTCCTTTCCTCACCCACCCAATCACATAGGGAGAACACCAATATTTCATCAAGATGATCAGAATCCAGAAGAGCATTCCACAGCAGCATTACCTTGGCAGAGGTACAGGTATCACAAAGCAAATCTAGATTGATTTTGCAAATAGTTCTCCCACATTTTTTCCTGAACCCTGTGATCTAAAGCACATCAGAAGTACCCAGTTTACTCTGACATTTCTTCAATTCCTTTGAAAATTATGGCCAAGGCTGTAAACAGGTACTGAGAGAAAGCGGAAGCCAACTGAGCGACTTGAGTTCAGACTTTCAGGGCTAAATCACCTTACACTATGGAGAAAGTCAGCAGTTACTTTCTGGATCTATTGACAGGTTTTTGATTCCACTTTTGCTACAAGAGCTCAGGATGGAGGTGACAACTCCATGAACCACTGGGATGACATGTCCATCTCCAAGGAAATGGCGGAGTTTCCTAGTGTGCTGAAAGTGAGAGAAAGTATTTCTGGGAATTGCTGCAAATTTGATCACCCATGTCTAATGAGGAGTCAGCCACAACTTTGACGAATAAAGGCTATATATCTTTGAGGAAAGGTGGTGACAATGTTTTGGCCAGCTCTTCAAAGTGCTTCTCCTTTCAGCCAGACACACTTCAGTCTTGCCTGGGTTCAGCCTGAGCTGACTGTGCTTCATCTACACACTGCCCTGTAGGCATGTTGATGTGGTACAAGTGGTGGTGGTTGCATTGCTCAACAGGGGGTGTACAGGAGGACAAAGAAGACAATTTAAGTTTGAGCAGAAATGGTAATGGTGAGATAACTTATATTTAGGCAAAATTCCCTTCTAGATATTTCACTAACACCTTAGCACCATCAACAGCCTCACCATGTACTCTGAGCACTCAGGAAGAGGTGCCAACCCCTGTCTCCTGGTAGGAGCTCACTTGTCCAGACTGGACTGAGTTGTGCTAATGGGGATCAACTAGCAGAGCCTCCTATTGGAGCCCTTCTGGACAAGGCCTTGTGACACAAGGTACCTCAGAAGAGTCCCTTAACTTCAGCATAGCTATGCCTACCCTGTGCTGTCAGTAGGTTATAAACAGGCTGTGCTGGCCATGAGAGATTCCCTCCCCCCCCCCCCCCCCCCCTTCTGTCCCATTGTAAACATGCATGCAAATCACTGCATGTGAGTACAAACTTGCCATTCAAGGTCTGAACATCTCAAATAAATGAGCAGACTTTCAAAAGCCCCAGAACTCATGCAGGAACCAGAAAGAATTTTTCCAAACCGAATAAACCAAAACCCACTCTAATACCAATGAGAGCAATGGGAACCCTGGACAGTCTGTGGCTGAGATGGCCCAAAGGAACTGAGCTCCGGGACCAGGAGCTCTGCACAGGGCTGCTAAGTCCTTCAGAATACATCCTTCATTGTTGCAGCCTCATACTTTGGTTCAGAAAAATCACCAATAGATGCCTTTAGCTATTTTTAGATTATATTAATGATTCTCAGATTGCAAATCTGAAACTGCCATCTGCTCAGTGTTCCTGCTTTCTGAGTGCTTGTGTGTTCTGTTTTGGTTCTGCCTAACACAGATTCTTGATGCCATTGAAGTCAAGAAGAGTTTATTTTTAAAGGTGACCATGGAGAAACTACCTGCAGAAATTGATAAAGTGAAAGAAAGATACCCATAGTGCAAAGATGTTTCATAATGAATCAAAGAAGAAAATCAGTCTTTAAAAACAGCTGAACATATGCTGCATTCTACTGAGAAGAAGAAATACAGGTGGAATAAGAATGCTGTTATGTGAAATACATATAGCAACATTTAAGAATGTTAAATAAATTGATCATTTGCTTTAGCTGCAGAATTGTAAACTGAAAATAATGTCCCTTTTGCATGAGGAAAAACACTCTAAAATGGAATTGTTCAAGAAAATCTGTGCAAACACAAACTGTTCCCAAAGGCAGAGAGCAAGTCACTAAAAAATTTGCTCTAAAAATCACTGTGCTGATTACCCTTGCCTACTATGTCATTTTCTCTTCCTGCAATTCATCCATAGTCCTCAAACTTGCAATCTCAGGATAATAATTTTCACAGTGGATGCAAGCAGTATGGTGAGTGAGACTCAGGTGAATGCTGGAAAAAGCAAGCTGTCTATTCAGTTCTCTGGTGGGCTGAAAGTTAATCAATTACTGCTGTGAACTTACCGTTTTGGAGGTTTCCTTTCAGCCTTTTTTTTCACAGCAGAGCCTTGAATTACTGGATTCAAATGGATGTCAACAATTTATTAATTCGTAAAGCTCAATTTAATACTTAAAGCTGAGACATCCAACCCCTAAGACAAATACCTCTACTTTTTTTTTTAATATAGATATGTTTTCTTTTAAATATCAGATAATATAAATTGGAAACCAGAACTATACTGTATCAGTAATTTCTTTTACTTGTTATTTAATACATATGTAGGCAAGAAAGAGAAAGAAGTTGAGGGGGACTGAACAGATGATGGGGACTTTTAAACATCTGTTACATTTCCAGAATTCCATTCCTGGTAAGACTTTGAAATGTCACAGCTGCTGCCCTTTTGCTTGTATGATTACTTCTCCAGCTGTGTGGAAATGCTGCAAAACCATTTTGTGACCTGTCACAGAAAATATTTTGACTCAACAATCAATAACAGAGAAGTTCCTACTAAGTGCTATTAGCTAACTCGGTGTCAGAGTGGATAAAAAAAATATGGTTGGTTCTTAATCATTGTATTTAGAGCTGAAGTGTTTAGAATGCATTTTCCCAGAAAAGTTGCATTCCTTATTCTTTTAAGAGTTTGCAACTTGGTTCTTTGTATCTCCTCTTAACACTTAAGCCCAAGTTAAGGAAAGGGTTAAGCGACAATTTAGGAAGAGACTTTATCTGTCACTGAAGACTGATTTCTGACTCTGAACTATGTGCAGGGATAAACCCCCTGCAAATCAGAAAGAATTTTTTTTTGCGCAATAGACTTTAGAAGTGGCTAACCAAGTACCCGAGAAAATGAAAATGGATGAGGGGGAAAAGTTATCTAAGAGAGCTGTGAGGCTGGAAAAGTCTGGGAAAGCACTACAGGGAAGTTATTCCAATTGCTTTATAAATACTTCCCCTGATGGTTCTGGGTACTATTGCAAAATGTCTCAGTTATCAAACCCCGCAGAGACACGATTCTGCCATTTCTCAGACAGGGCTGACTGACTGCTGGCCACCTGACAAACTGGGGAGATGCTCCACAATTGTAAGTGTCACTGAGCTGCCAAGTAAAGCCAGCGATCTGCAGGAGGGTGAGGGATAGAGGGAGGGAGGCTCACCAACCTCACAGTAAAGAATTTCTCCCTAATATCTGATCTTAGCCTTTGTAGATACTCTCTCTCCAGCCTTTCTTGTGAACACCCTTCAGGTACTAAAAGATCTCAGTTAGGCTCCCCTGAAATTTTCTCTTCTCCAGGCTGAATTAACCCAATTCTCTCAGCCTTTCCTCACAGGAGAGGTGCTCCATCTCTCTGATCATCTTGGCAGCCTCCTCTGTACTTGCTCCAACAGGTCTGTGTTTTTCCTGTGCTGGGGACCCCGGAGCTGGATGTGGCACTCCAGGTGGAGTCTCACCAAAGGGAAGCAGAGGGACAGAATCCCCTTCGTTGCCCTGCTGCCCACGCTGCTTTGGATGCAGCCCAGGAGACATTTGGCTTTCTATGCTGTGAGTGCCCATGGCTGGGTCATGTCCTCTCACCTGTCACCCACCAGCACCCCCGAGTCCTTCTCTCCAGGGCTGCTCTCGATCTGTTCATCCCTGGCCTGTACTGATACCAGAGGTTGTCCACAGCCGAGTGTTTTCTACCATCTTATGATACTGCTCCTTAAGATTAGACTGTGACCTCTAAATGTCACCTCATTCAGTCTTCAGGAGAGATCAAGAGGGAATCCTGTCACACATGCAAGTACAAGAGCAATGTTACATAGCCGGCTAAGGGTACATAGCTGGCTAACAACATTTAATACCTGTCAGTGTTCATTATCTTACCTTACATCAAATTGTTGACTGTGTCTGAAAGCAGGAAAGATTAAAATGGACAGTGGGGTGTGTTTTTATTGGTTGGTTTGGTTTTTTTTTTTTTGTTTTGTTGGGTTTTTTTTGGTTTGTTGTTTTTTTTTTTTTTTTTTTTTTTTTTTTTTTTTTTTTTTTTTTTTTGGTTTTTTTTTTGAGAGGAAATAAGGCAAAACTGCTGCTGGTAACAACTGCCCACAGATTTCCCAGCCTGTCATTACAAAGATGTTGAAGAGGAGATTCAAAATTTGGCAAAAGAACTGATTTTCAGATAGATGCTTTCCCACCTCACTGAAGAATGTCTTTAAGAAAAATCATTCAACCCTATTAGTAAACTTATGTTTTCTGGCTTTTTTTTTTCCCATAAAAAAGTGTTCCCAAGGGTCAGTCCTTAAGACTCCTTCCAGTAATACTTGCACATGTAATAAAATCCCAGGATGACAAGATTCTAGACTGATTAGACACATTCTATGATTACATTGGATTAATTTCTTAGAAAAACATTGCATTTTCTGTAATTTGTTTCATAACCTGACACATAAGGTCAAATATTTAGCCAAATTCGTGGAAGAATTATGTTAAGTGGGGTTTTGAAAGATATTAGTGGGTGGAAAATTAAGCTATTACCACCATTTTCAAGGCCCTATTTGCCTGAAGTACTGGTGAGCGTAAAAGTTACTCTTCAGGCTCTGTAGGGAGCAATGCTTTGGGAAAATAAAAGGGTATCAGACTCTGAGCCCATGTTGCACTTGTTCAGTCTTTCAGATTTTCACCCAAAACACCTGACTGAGCAATATTTTCACAGGAATTCATGTGGGAAACATAAAAACAAGGGTTATCAGAGACTAGCAAGGGAAAATCATAACCTGAGAAATAAGGATTTAGTGCTACAAGTGGGATAAAATCCTGAATGCATTTCCTTCTGTCAAACCTCCTATGATAATATATAGCGATATAAATCAGGATGTAGATTCAAGTATGGGTGATAATTTGTCTGTCTTTCTTCAATATCCTGCTGGTAAGTGTGGTTTATCAAGGGATAAACCTTGATGTGACTGAGTGACTTCCTCATTTTCTAGAACTCTCTCAGTATTGGAAGTTGATACTGTGAAAAAAAGTTTCAAGGGGAGCAACAGCTGGAGCTTCTCAGGAAATAGATATGCCAGAGAGGAGACATTTGACAAGCTGTCTTGTGCCTACACACTGTGTATTTGTCACAGAGAACAAGTTGCTATGCCAGAGAAGAGCAGGAGGGTTTAAGAGAGAACAATTCAGTTACCTAAACACAGTTGTGACAGCTGCAAATGACACAGGCCCTATAATAGACTTCAAGACAGACAACTGAAAGCCTTAGGCAATACCCTCAGCATTGGAAGGTCTCTGGACACTGATGTTTACGTGAGTGAATCCCACCCTGACAATCAAATGAAGCAGCGGAAGGGTTCTGGTGAGCAGGGAGACATCTGAGGTGGAAGGACAAGGCCTTGAGAAGACAGTCAGAGTACACCCACAACATTCTCTTCTAGAAAACCTATGGGATTAAACAGCTCATTGTGGGAAAGACAAGATAAGAGGGAAGAACATGAAAAGGGGACAAAAAGAAGAACTTTGTTCAGAATATGGACAGTCTAACACTGGGCAAAACCAGTCCTGGAATGGGGATATGAAGGGTGAGGAGCAAAGAGGGAGGTAGAACTAATTTGGAGAAACATGTACAATCCACCAAGTTCAAAATACATGAAGTAATAGACCCTGTGTCATGAAAGTAGTTTCCAGTACTTTTTCAGCAGTTTTCCTTGAAGAAGACCAATCACTAATTTCTGCAGCAATGTGGAGGATGATCTTTTTAAACTTTGCCCAGTTTTTCCATAAGCTTTCAGAAACACTCAGTCTTTCCTAGTCACTTCCATACCACAGCTAACATGTTCCCAGACAAGGAAATTAAAAATACATGAACCTGACAGTTTATAGGACAAAGGAAGAAACCACACAAGAAAGAAAAAAAAAATTACAGGGTTTTGATTTTTTCCTCTAAACAATCCAGTGGGCAAAATTCTCTCAGGAGTTCTCTCTCTGAAGTAAGGACAATTACAATGCTGTAATTAAGACAGAAAGATTCCTAGTTATCTCTAATTACATTTTGATTTCTACTATTTTTTATGGTTCATTTTTTTGGAAAGCTATTACTCACTGGAATGAGCCTGAACAGCTGTGAGCCTTTCTTGGTGATATGGGTTAGGAAATACTATCATTTGAACTGATTAAGTGTGCACGTTCCACTTGTCTTTATCTCATTAAATTGTAATAGACAATGCACTGTACACACTGGAAAACACACAGATCACACGCACAGGAGACAATCATTTGAGAACTGGAGACACCAGGCTTTCCTGGAGGCCACCTGGGATTAATTCCCACATAGCACAGTACGTATCAGTTTAATAGACCTCATAAAACTGGGATTAAGATTTCAGCCCTACATTAAGGCACATGACAAATTTTCAGCTGTTTTGAAAATGAAAGAGAGAGAGAGAGTGAAGGAAATTTTTTAGAAGAAAATGTGGGACACAATTTACATTACAAAACTCCGCTTACCTAGGTAATACAGTCTTTTGCCCAGTGGCAGCAGCCTATCTGAAAGGGTTGCATCAGGATGTAATTTTCTTCCCCCAAAATAGAGATTAAAACCTGCCTAGTAAAAGATCACCAGAAATCCAGGACGTGTTACACCTCCAAGACAGAATGTTTTACTGATGGTTATTTCAACTTTTTATGAGACAATGGTTTCCAGAGCAGTTTAAATTTAAACAGAAGCAGGGAGGTGTTGCCTTTTACAGATCTTTCTTCTATGATATTGGTCTATCTCTAGACCACACAGCATGACAGAATACCTGTGTGCCATCTTTGGTTTTCCTACCCTTCTTTTTACCCTTTGTTGTGGACTATTGCAGCTCTTAGATCTATGCTTGGGAAATACAATGACTCAGAATAATGTATGTTTCCTACATGAATAACAAAAAGATAAACTCCCGTTACACTCCCTTATGGCACTTGATGCTTGATTTGCTGAAGTTATAGGGACTAGTCAAATATTAACAATCTTCAGAGCCTTTGCAAATGTCAAGGCTGTTTTGCCTAAGGTCAGAAATTATGCAAAAACATTTTCTTAATGCAAAAAATATTTCAAAAATTCCACACACACACATATATATATATGGATTTCAGGTTATTCTCCAGTGAACTACACTGAAAATCTCAAAGCCCCATTTAGTAATGCCCCGCCTGCCTCTCTTAGCCTGGGTCAGTTGCCATGGCATCTGCACAGCCCTTTAAAAAGAACCCAAAGCCAGTGTAAGCACATCTGAGTCAGCTCAATGCCTGACCTAACAAAAAACACTGCTGCCTAAAAATGGGCACTCCTAGTAGATTTTACCTGAAGCAGACTAGTTTAATACAGACAATAACACTACTAAGGCAAGACAGTGCATGCAACAGTTATGAGCAATAAAATAACTAATTTTGCCGCTGCACTTGTCAAAGAATTAGAAGGTGTCATAACACCAGGTGTCAGAGAAGACAAAATAATACACCAATGCACAGACAAACACCTAATACCCAGGGTGAAGGACAGGTTTTTTTTAAAAAAAATTTTTTTTGGTTATTTGGCACAGGTTAAAACTTCAGTTTTGTCTTCACTCAGATGTTTCCAAAAATACACGGGTGAGAAACATACGTTTGCTAGGAAGTTTGTGAGAGACTGTGCTCACACAAGTAGTGCTGATATGGCACATTTACCTCCAGGGAAGTGATGGAAAGATGTCTGTTCAGGAGAGGACCATGCTCATCTCCAAAGGGACATCTGGGTTCATTTTTCAGCACGTGTGGAATCTCATTCAATGCCCAGGCTTATTACAGATTTTGTGATGGAAGGAAAAACAGCATGAGAAACAGAGGCCAACAATTTTGTTTCTCCAGTCTCTGATCAGCCCCTGTCAAACTCCTTTTCCTGCCAATAAAAGCAAAAGAGTGTAGTGCTTGAGTGTGTAATAGTGGGAGTCAGAATTCATAACCACTTAGAGAAATCCCTCCTAAAATTTTAGTAAATACTAAGGAATTTGAACACTACATTTCATGCAAAGTACTGGACATCTATTTTTAGCACAGCAAACTATCTCTTCCTAAAGCAGTCACTATTAAACACTTTTTGCAGTATGTTAAAGAGAAGGGAAGTTTTGCCTGGTAAATTTTATTTTTTTATAGTATCACGAAGGAAGGGTTTTGGTGGTTTTTTTTGTTCTGTGTGAACAAAGGCCTGTTTCTTCAGTCATTCACAACTGACAAAATAATAAAAAGAGTACATGTTACATGTTTAAGTGAGAGTAGTAGGGAGTGTCTTGGGTCATTTGCCCATGCTCCAGACTCCAGTTTTAAAAAGCAGGGACTAGGCTGTCCTGCTGCTAAATCTGCTTTCCTAACCATTTGAGTCTGGAGAGCTAGAGGTGAATGACTGCATCTGGTAAGCAACTTTCTTTTGCTCCCCAACCCGCTGAAACCTTAGAAAATTCTCCAAGCCTTACATGCGGGGCTGAAGTTGGGAAAGTCTCAGATACAATCTAACAGCGCCCTAATCCAGGACAAAAAGACACACGCACTGTGTGAACCAAACGCTGCCCGTTTGACTCTGCCATACCCAAGCCTCCTGCAC
Source organism: Motacilla alba alba (assembly GCF_015832195.1). Taxonomy (NCBI): domain Eukaryota; kingdom Metazoa; phylum Chordata; class Aves; order Passeriformes; family Motacillidae; genus Motacilla; species Motacilla alba. Next base: position 40,590,462 of record NC_052017.1, on the reverse strand, counting down.
GCCTGCTAATGGAAAAAGCACACATGCAAACGCATGCAGGTTCCTTTGGAACATTCTGCCCACTGGAAGAGAAGAAATCTGCCTTTCACATGAAGTCATTTTGCCAGTGTTTTGAATAGTATTTTCCGCATGTTTTTTCTATGAGATCAGCAGTCATGCCCTACTGTTCCACATTATCAGCTTTTTTTTCCTCCACCCTGTGTTTTACATTAGCAAATCAGCCAGCTCTGAGATCATATTACGTCAGTTTCTTGCTTTCTTTTTTTTTCAATTTCTGTGTTTCTCTAATTAATAGGAAGTGGCTCTCCATTAAGGCCTACAGATGACAAATGGCTTCCTCTCCTCATTTGCGCACAGCTCAGCTGCGAGCCCATTGTTCCTTGAGCTGCTCTTTCCCAGTGCTGCCAGCCCCGGGGCTGTTGTGTTTCACAGAGCGAGAACCACTCCAGGAGCAGGACAACAATGTCATGGATACATTTGTCCCTCACCAGCCAGAGGCCCTTGTGACAAAATAAAAACGTGCACACAATAAACTTTGACCCTTAATTGTAGCCTTTCCCTAAGGAGGATTCATCTCACTTGACACTGACCTACTGAAAGGCAGCTGTCTGAGCTATTGGGTTACTGATGCTTCCTCTGTAATCACTGGGGAGGAGTATTCAACCCATCTGAGGTGGATGAGGGTTTTCAGGAGGTGCCTACTTGCCACTGGCTACAGAGCATACTGAGGCAGTGACTAAATTAAACGTCTACTTTCCAGATGACTGAAGTGATATGACATGAATTCCATTGTACATGACTTCCTGCACCAGTTGAAGCCTGCTCTGAAAGAGAAATGTCTTCTTTATCCTTCAGTCTAAGACCGTGAACACTACTTCCACTTTCTATTTTGAAGCTGTTGGATGACTTTTTTTCCCGCTCTCTCTCTCATTAATAGAACTGGTAAATAATTTGCACTAAATCATGTACTTCAATGAAATTAAAATTTTGGAAATAAATAGTGAACACCTCCCAGTTTTCTTTCAATGCATACGCTTTTCAAAATTTAGTGACTGCATCTTTTATAGACAGTTGGGTAAGAATATTCAATAATTAAAATTCTAAGATTGAGGGTTAGTCTGGTTTGGATTCATTCGCCACAGAGTATTTCTCCTGTTCTGTGGCAGAATACAAACAGTGGTTATTTGCAATAACTCATTTGACTCTGCTTGGTACTGGTTTAAAAGCATGGGAATGGTCTGTTACAATGACTCAGTTGCATGGCATTAATTTTGAGCTGAGATGGAATTATTTAAGATGCTGAAATATGATGGAAATTATCTTGTCTAAAAATTGAGTTTTATGAGCTGGAAACATATTTTCTGCAGATAAACCCTAATAAACATTTAAATTTCATAGTTTCTAAGAATACTATTAGTGAATTTATTTGCTGCAATATTCCTGAAAAAATTATGTAGAGCAGAATGATGTATTGGAAATACAGTCACTACTTTTTTCAGTTAGAAGTTAGAAGCTGAGCATTCGCACAGAACTAACAACAGGTTAGAAAAATAGAAAAAGGAAAGGTTGAATTGCTATTCCCATTATATTTCTGCTCAAACAAAATGTTGAAAATTGTTTGGTTGTCTCTGGTATAAAAGATGTTATGAGGGAGTGGTCATTTCAAATATAGCCATTCTCACTTGCATATTGAAATCTGAAAATAATCCCAGATTTTTATTTAGGAAACAAATCCTTGAGTTCTGCCAGTTATTTTTAAAACAAGCCTGGAATAGTTAGAACTGGGTGGTGTCACAGAGCAGAACACATACACAATAGCTGTTAAAATGAGATGTCATACTGACAAAGCTCAGGAGACAACACCCTGTGAGAAAACAGCCTGTGTTACATCCATGGTCTTCTCTGAGTGTCTCCACTGAGAATCCTTCCCCTAGAGTCCTGGCAACAGCACCCTTCCAAAGAATCTGGAACCTCTTTTGCCTTCCTAGCCTTGTCCTCATAAATTGCTAGAAGATAAGTTGCCTTCCAACAGGCAATTCTAATGTGCTACTTCTTTCTTGTTCTTCTGTATTTAAATTTTGTTATTCCATATTCCTCTCCTGCATGGGCTGGGATTTCCTAAAGTGTCTTCTGTGCAATGGAACAAACTAATCAGCCAGCTAACATTCTCTATCCCCTTTATTAATTGGTCACAGAATCCAAAGAGTAGAGCATTGGACATATTTCTATTATTGAGGTGAGTAAAGGAAATGGGATGTGTCAAAACTGATACTCTGGCAGCTAAATGCTATAGCAGCACACACTGCTGAGAGTTACTAGATGGAGGATCTGTTCCACAGAGGTGTGCTGGTAAGCTGATTTAGCAGCTGTGCCTAGATACAGGTCCAAACAAACAAGGATCTGAAAGCTGGCTCCGAATCAACAGCCTGGTGGTGACCATTCAACTACTCTCAGAAAACATTTTGTTCCAAGGCTTTAAGTGCTTTCTATTTTCTGCAGGAAAATCTCCACTGAATTACTGTTATGCACCTTTTACCCAGCAGAGGAAAATATGTGATTTCTTTGCATTGACAAGTTGATTTAATACAGAATCCTAGTTGGTAATTTGGCATTGGTACAGACAAATTCCCAAAAATTTCAGAAGTGACTGTGTAAAGAGGGTGACAGGCATTAATATGCTTTGCAAAAAAAATCCCACACTGATAACTCAGCACATTCTTCTGTGTTTTCTTTGTCAGGTTCTCTTGAAGAAGCATTTTGCAACCACACTCACAGAAATTCCATTTGGTTGCAAGACCTTTGCCCACACTAGAGAAAGCTATGCCAGCATTGGAGTAAAATTACATCCAGAACTGTAAGGGAAGTAAAACATATAGGAACATTCCTCTCTCAAAAGCTACTGGTGAGAATGACAGGCAGTGTCCCCTGAGTTTTAGAAAAGCTCTGAAAATTTCTCTTTCTGTTTCCAAAGCTCCATTTCCAAGAGCCTGTTTGGCTGATGCAGCTCTCTGAGATCACGTAGGTTTAAATGTTTTCCTTTAAAAAGTGACAGCCATACTACACCTTCCCCAACAGGAACATTTCCTAGCTAAGAGTAATAATTATCAGCAAACCCCAGAAATTAAAGGCAAGTTGTCTGAAAATATATGCCCAGTCACAATTATTAGGGAACTAAAATTTCCTCATTCCCATGAACAGGAATGTCTATCAATCTAACAATCAGTTAGATGCAACAGATCCAACTTCTGGTTGAGGAATCCAGAGATTTATAGGATTTATAAAGTAAATCTTTGGTTTTTAGGTCACTGGACTACATCTGGCCTACTTTGGTAATGACTAAAAAGTGTTATCATCACTGCAAGTGGTGTTGTGTTCACATTGGTGTCTGTGGGGGTTTATGCAACTTGAATGGACTAAGTTTTTCTTTTATTTTTTGTTAGAAAATGGGGATGCTCTTGCTCCAGTATCTGGAGAAGGTAGACAGCTCCAACATAAAGGAATGAAGTAAAAAAAGAAATATGATCATAGATCAGAATGGAAAAGCCCAGTCATCAGGAGCATACACAATCTGTCTCAGGACAAATGAATATTCTCTAGGCTTGTGAGTCTAGTATCCTTCACAACATTATAGAGTCAAAACAAAAAGGAAAAAGAGGCTGGGAAAATTTATATCCTTACTATTGTAAGCCATGCACAACACCTGGAAATGCTTAGGATTCCAATAACATCTCAGAATATAGCTTTTTAAATTTTTTTCTTTACAAACCATACTAGTATTATTCACTCTATTTTTTATCTGAGCAACGTAGATTGGCAAGTACTATAAACATTTCTGGAAATAGTCACTCAAATTTTGCTTCACCCAGACTTAAAGCATTGATATTTATTTTCTTGGATTACTCTCTTCCCTGGGGACAGAGCCAACATCAGAGTAAATGTCACCCCCTGAGAATATTAAATGATTGACAATTAGGTTATTCTAAAAAACAAGAGAAAAGGAAACTTAGCTACTCTCACTGTAATGCCTCAGTATTACTCTAGTATCAATGTGTACCACTGAGAAGTAGTTTTGTAAGTCAGATACCAAAACTAGGAATAGAATAGCTGATTCCCCGGGTTCTATTGCACATTTTCTTTTTTTTCATGTTTCTTTGTTTCATTAATTAAAAAGTTTCTACACAAAGCAATGGAGAACAATTTATTAAGAACTTATTAGAAAGAAGATACTGCAGACTCTCCCCTACAGTACAGTATTTACTATTTTGCTGGGCTGGGCTTCCTTGAAGTAACCCTTGTGCTTTGTTTTGGACAGAATTTATCAAAAATTCTGCTGAAAACTTCCATTTGCTGCAATGCTCATCATGTCACAGTGCAATAAGAGCAGGGCTGCTCAGATCTACCATGTCACCACGCAGTGTTTAGTTGTGTCCTCGTGCTCTCCTGCTCATCCACCTTCTACCTCTGGACAAGGAGGTGTCTGATGCCAGGCTGCCTGTGTTTGTGCTCTGTTTGCACAGGGCCTGATCCCACAGAGTCCCTGTCTGTAAGCATATACCAAAGCTCTCTAACTTATATGAGATAAAATATTAAAAAAAAAATCTCTTTTACTTACACAAAAAAGACAAATAAAAGTAATGGAAGTAGTCACATATAAAATATTATTAAGAGGAGAGCTTTGAAGTTAGTTTTGAAGACAGGAGGAGTCACAACTCACTGGAGAAGCCAAGCCCCTAGAGAAGGGCCTGCTGCTAGATCAGGCCAAAGTGAATTTTGGGTGGCAAACAGGACAGGCTCAGTGAAACAGGAAGGTTGACAGTTACAGGGGACAAAGAAGGGTCCTTGCCAGTCCACATATTTTGTAGCCAGGCCAGCTGGATTTGATGTAGACCGCTCCAAACCTGAAAATTCTGTTCCAGACAATTTCAATAGGGAAATGAATATTTTTACAAAATGAAACAGAAAAAAGTTACCACCCACTCTGCTTGTCTTCCTGCAGATTTTAGCACACAGTACTGTCATTTGCAGCTTACAGAGTACTGCAGGTTTCTGTCCCTGTGCCAGCTTGCAGAGTTAGGAATGAGACAGGTGAAGGTGTTGCTAGCTCACCGTACAGCCAGTGGGGTGGGTGAGCATGGGGAAGAGTAAGGGGGCGGGTACAGAGGCAGTGGTGTCACATGCCCAGCAACAGCTCAAGTGGAATAACTGGCAGTATGGATGCTGACAAAGTTGCCTCAACGGTGGAAGGTTCTCAAGTGATGGGAATAGGTCACATCTGAATTTTTTTATTAGGCTGTCTACATACCCAGAAAAATACAGGTGCTTTGGTTTGACCCAGTTTTTTCTTTTTTTTCCTTTTTTTTTTTTTTCTTTACAACTAATAATTAGAATTGGATTTTAGATTAAAGCCCTTACTTTGGAAAACAGTTTTGTGCTATAGAGCACAGTCCATAGCCTGTATCAAGGCTGCAAGAGTGCAGGTCACCTGTATCTGCAGCTCTGGTATTAGACTACTACGAACTTGCTTAACAACCAAACATGCTGTGACCATGTCTTTGAACAGGGCTTATTTCAGTGCAGCAATAAAGGTTAAATTTCAAACCAGCATATCCCTCAGTTAATGTTTCCTTTAGCCTTTGATGTCTGTTTACTCTTCCCTATACCTGTTTCTATTTCAGGTCAGAGGGCATTTATGTGTAGGTAAGAGTACACATATCTAAGAGACTATTTCTGCAGGGATATTATAGAGGGTAATTTTAGGTCCAGGACACATACTGAGCAGTGGACAGGCTGCCAGAAGGATTATAAACCCAGTCGTGTGTTTTTCAAATCCAAAGGACAGGTTTCAATTAAGCAAAGCTAGGTTTGGCTGTAACAGAAATCAGTGCCAGGTAGAAAAGGCTGCTCTGATCCCTTTCCTGCCCCATCCACCCTTCCCATTTTGTACTTTTGGCCAGCTATGTGATGAACATTTGCTCTGAACTTGCACAAACCCTTGTAGCATGATGGTCTGTGGAAAGCAGTTCCAAGGTGAAAGGTTTGTATATAGCTGGACAGACTAGATTGGTGCAAGAGGCATGTCAGAGGCTGGCCCATTGCCAGGAAGATAACCCACCAGTCGATATTCTGGAAGTCACTTGCATTAGACAGGCAGGAAGATGCTGTGTATTTTGCCATTGTATAGGTTCTGACTCGGTGCCAAAATAAGCTCCTGAAATGGATGCACAGCGCAGCATCTAAAACACTGCACTGTCCCAACTGTGGTAAAAGGAAAACACTTCTTTCCCTGTTGCTATGTACTTTGGCAGATCTCCCATCCAAAGAATTGTGCTCAAAGTACTCTGGAAACACCTGCCAGGAGACTACTTGGGAATGTTGTTTAAACAAGCCTACCTGCCAACTTTCCAGCACTGTTGACTTTGCAGTACCAAAAACGCGTCCTATTTTAAAATAGGCTTGATGGATAACAGGAACTGGGCCATAAGGATGAAGCACAGAATGTGCTTAAAATCTGCTTGCAGTTTCTGAAGCTGCTTAAAGTATGTAACTGTCTAATGTACAGACATTTCAATATGCAGCAGTATACATGGTTGAACTCCTGACAGGAACACATACGTAATAATGGTATGTGTTGATGCTGTGTGAGGAGAGGAAGGATATGTTTTTCCTACAGTAATTTACTCTAAAAGGGCTTCCATGTAATTGTTTTCTGATAAGATGTCTTTTTAAGTGTGTGTACAATATTTTTAGAGGAGCTATAAAAGTTTTCAGGGCAAAGCTTTAGTGTACAGTGTTTGTTCTCAGGGGAGGTCATGCAGAAGCAGAGGTAAAGAGAGCAGCCTCTTGCCAGATTTGTCTACTGAAGGGAAGAGGAGGTGCAGACAGACAGAAAAAATGTCTTTTTTCACACACACACACAGACTCAGAACGCACACAAACACACTGGCATGGCCAGAGTTATCAGGTAGTGATGAAAACACAGTCTGCTTCATTAACATTGGTCAGTGCAAGACATATTGACAGAACTTCTAATGGAGGAAACTGAATTTCCTTCCATCCCCACTATGCACATACTTCTATTTCCCCATACCGTGTGTTTCTTTTCAGATGCAGGTAGCTCAGTGTCCATTTAGTTAAATTCCCTCTGGCCTCTTTGAGGATTTCAGAGATCTGTTCACGTCTTTCTTCTTGGCCCACTCCTAACACGTTCTTGTGATGGAGAACTTGAATCCCATAGCAACTTTCTGTATGTGAAGGTCTGTGAGGTTCTTCCACCCCCCTTTCACTACTGCTAGTAATAACCTTAGTCCATAAATTTAATCTCTTCAGGGAACTTCGGCAAACATGGAAAATGGCTCTCTAAAGGATCATCTTAGGCACAAGGAGGAGGCTCAGCCTCCCTGACTCAATCATCCACACTATGCAAGTTCAGTCCTGCAATAACTCAAGAGGGGCTGCATCAGAGCTTTTGCTGATCCACGGATGTGTCAAAATGCTTACATCTACAGTTGCAATTAACTCCCAAGAATATGTAGCAAATCAATGAATGTCCCTCAACATTGCAAACAGGGAGCTCTTTCAAGCTCTCTCAAAAATTTCCCACTGTTGACCCACAGCAGTGAGGAATACATCTGCCATTTACAATGCAATATTTTGTGAACTTTAAAACTGTTCTAACCAGCTGAAATCAAGAAGCTGTCTGAAATGCTCTTTATGTCCAGATAAAAAGAAACTGTCTGCTGTGCCAGCAGAAGTATATAACTCTATCCTGAAATATTTACAGCTTTATTGGGCTGCATTTTTCTCCATCTGAAGCCAAAGAAGTGTTTCCCAAAGACTACTGACTTTGCAGGACTATTTATTTCCAGCTTCTCTTGATTATCAATGGAAAGATTCTTGTTGACTTCAGTAGGAGCTGGATCAATGATCATATCACTGAAGTCATAATTCATTAGACAAAAGGCTCACAAAATTTAGCTGCAGCTACTCTGTCACTAATCAGTGGATAAAAATTTTGCTGACCTTTCTGCTGAAAAGGCTCCTGTGCCATCAGAACAGTCCCAGCTGTTATTCTACAGTTTAGAAAATATTCACAAATATTATTATCCAACTTTTCATCATGTAAAGTGCTCTGGCTCTATCACTCCATCTTAACCTGTGGAAAAGGCAGAGGTATCCCTAATGACCAGAGCAGGCTGAGTACTGCACAACCAGCTCCATCAAAAACTCTAAAATGCACAACTCTGGCCTTGGCGACCCTTAGCATTTGCTTTTGCAAGCTTCCATCTCTCCTGTGCAGTATGCTATCAAGGAGAGAGTTCATATCCTCAAGCCCATAGCAGATACATGAAAATGTAAAAATCTCCCATATCCCTAATCAACAACTGAAATCCACAGATGTGTGGCAGGGATAAGTAAAGCCAATGCACATACTTTAGTTTTCTTTTTTTATTTTCTGTAGTGAGATTGACTTGGCTTTACATGTATTTTCCCTTTTCTAGTGTGCTGTGATTCCCTTCACTGCCGTTACAATCTGATAGCTCAGTACATCTTTGCCTACAGTGGTTTTTGTTTGTTTGTTTGTTTACTTTTCTACAGGAATGCTGCAGCATTTGCTTTGTTTTATGGTTTCCACTACATCAGAATTAATTTTCTTTTTTCAAAAATATAGAAACCAAAACCAAAATTGTGTCTGTTCAAGATATTTTTAGGAGGAATAGTGCTCTAAGGTGTTTATTTTTAAAAGCCTTATGGTATTTAAAAACGTTGAGTGCACAGAAAATAAATGCAGCACTTTGATATTCCTGCAAGGTTTGGATCTCTGACTTTATGGGAGGAAATTTTGTTTTAGTTATTATGAGCTCTTTTATCCATTGTCTAATTCTTGCTTCCTGTATTTTAAGTACAGGAGACTGAAGAATTAAGCTGATTGAAATCAGAAAAATGTTATTTTAAAAAGCTAAACATAATTTCTGAGGTGAACTGTCCTATACATAGAATTCTTAAACATGAGAATTTTTCAGCACTCTTAAACTGAAATACTTTTTATTACAAGGTATTGTGCTTGCATACTCTGAAAGATGCTTGAGATACTTGGCTCAGGTTTATCTTCTATGTGTAATGAAGCCTATAAAGCAACAAGATAACAGATACTAAATTACAGCAGCAGATATGAGTGAGAGGTGGAGGTTATATTCAGGGCTGTTGGTGATGTCATATTGTGTTTATCAAGAACTCAGTTATTATATTTCCCATATTAAATTTTCCTTTTAGAAATCTCTTTTCTGTGTCTGAACCTACAGACTGCCATGCATATGCAAGCCCTTTACCTCAACCTGAGGGTCTTTTTTTTCCCCAGAATAACTATAATTTGCAAGCAGTTGCTGAATGCAGCTGTAATCTTGACAATTTAGTCTGGAAAACTTTAGTCCTTCACATTGAATTTTTGGAGTGAGGTCTTGAAGACACAGGAGCTTGGGGACTAAGGACTTCTAACCAAAAAGCCTCTCTAATCTTACCACAGGTGTGGGGAGATCAGATTAAGAACTATGAAATGTTCCTTCATTTTATTTTGGGGTTGACAGTTTTGCTTCTTCAGAAAACCTTTAATTTTCCTTCCATCTCCTTTCTCTCTGTAATTTTAATAGTTGAGATGGAGCTACAAAGACTCAGTAATTTCATTCAAGCCGCAACTAGACCCTAGTTGCTTTCAGAATTGACTGTATTTGCCTTTAGCCACAAAACCTGGGTCTTAAATGCTGGCTGTGCTTGGCAACTTTCAAACCCTAATAATAGGGAAAAAGATTCAGCTAGGAATTACAGAGCAAGTTGCTGGAACTTCACCAAAAATAGTGTCAGACTTGTGTGTGCTGGGCAACTGTCACTGCAAGAGACTGTAGAGTTCTTTGTGGTAAATGGGTCAGAGAAGGGTTGCTAGTGAGAACTGATAACTTTGTGACAACTTGCTCAGCGTGGCAAAAAGCAAAGAGTATGGAGAGTAGCATGAAGTGTTGCTGATACACAGGAATTCCTAATCCTAAAATGAAAATTTTTTGGAGCTGGTCCAAGGTATGCTATTGTTTCAGTGCCTAATGTTGACCCTACGTCTGATTTTTGAAGGATGGGAAAAATCTGCACTGCATTTCATGTCTCCATAACAAAGAAGTAAAGTGGTTATAAGAACCATCTACCTTGGTCTTATGAAATCTGAGGACTTCTGAATATTATTTGCAATTTTGGCTGGACAGCTTGAGTCAATTCCAGCTCCCTCAGTAGTAAAAAATAAAAAAGAGCAGCAGAAAAGAACCTGCTAGTGTATTCCCTAGAAATAACAATAATAAAAAAGTGGTATGCAATGATGTGGTGGTATGTGAAAAGGAATGGTATGGCCATAGAAATACAGTGATAAACAGCAGGGAATGATATGTACTAGCAAAAGTAATTTTCTTCTGCACTACTCCTAACCTCTTGTTTTTCTATTGAGGCCAGGAAGCAAGGGAATGGCACCAGGCCCAAATCAAAGCAGACATGTAAGAAGCCTTCTGGGACAAGAGCAATATCCCCAACCAGCCAGATCAGGTGAGAAGACCTCACATGTTATGGGACCAGCTCTCCCTGCCCCTCCATGTACTGCGCTTCTCCCTATCCCCTGCCTGTGCCTCTGGTTGTGATCATGGCAGGGTGGCTGTGGTGCCACCAAATGGCAGGAGAAAAGAGACGAGAGGCAGAGAGGAGAGCAAACATGCACCAGTACCAGCAGCAGGGGCTCTGTGGTTCCAGGATTCCCCAGGAAGCATCCAGATGGGGCAGTCCCATCATTCTGATTGTGGCATGTAGCCCAGGTGACATTTTGGTGACTATTTGCCTGATAGTGTTAAAGCCTTTTGCTGGAGTCACAACACTCTGTTCTTCTATTGAAAAGTGCTAATCAGTTATTTTCCAGCAACTAACTCCAACAGCATTGACAATCACCTTTTAATTTATGACCACTACCCTGCTTTCTTAAAGTTCATTTTATTCATAAACCTGCTGTTTTGTAGTGGTGTCTGTTTTATTTTGATACAAGTGCAGATGCAAAATGTAACAGTTTTAATAATTCACAGATTTTATATCTCTAACAGTTTTGCTATTCACTATACTCTGATAGGCAATGTTATCACAGTTTACTGGGCACATACAAGTCTTGAAACAATTCTGCCCTTTTTTTTAATGAAGATACTAATGAATGTGGAAAATATCTCAAGTTAATTGGTTCCTCTCAGAGGGACTGGAATGGGAAAAGGAAATGACAAGGGAAATAGGTATAAAAATAAACCATTCTTGTGCTCTAAATTTCCTGATCCCCTGGAGTTTTTCATAAGCTGAAGGAAAAACCTCACAGCTGGTGCATTTTTGCATTTTAGATGCATATGAATAGGAATATTTATGCTTTAAAATACCAACATAATTTTAAACCACCATTTTCTAATTGCGGCTGATATGTGCTTCATGTGTTTCTTGGCGGCTTCATTTGGAAAAGACACAGGAACCTCAAAAAGTGTAGGATTTCATTAGAAAAAAAAAAAAAAAGCACAGGCTGTTGTATATATTGAGGAGCTTGCCAAGCCTATGGGAAATCAGAGGAACAGATAGGCCAGCCTCCTTCTTCCAAGCTCCATCTCTATGAATTAAACTCAGGAACATTTTCTGCCTGGGACAGAAGAAAGTCTTATGTGCCTAGGTAAAAAAGAACAGTATGTGCTTAGGCTAAGCCAATTGCCCAAACTCATTTTCCATAAACAAGGCTCTGCTACGGAGACATAACTGTGTTTAATCCTGTCTGGATGACTTCATTTGCTAAGCACTCCAGAGCTTGCCATAGACCATGTGATTCACCCAGCTCCATTCACTCCAGAAAGTGGCTCTCTCTTTGACTCTGAAGCAGCAAAAAAAGGTCATTTATCAGAGCAGTAGAATTAACACTGGGTCATGAATACCCTTAAAGGTTGTGTCGGTTTTGCAACTGAAACCGCCACAAAGGTGTATCTCTCCTTCAGGAAAAGTCTTTCCCAACTGTTGTATTTCACTGATTTTTATCCTTTTCCTGTTGTTTTTAAATAATCTCAAGCCAACATGGATTCACAGCAATTCCAGTTACTGGAGAGCAGTAAGTGTCTCATCCTGAACATAAAAGAACTCCATGTTTTGATTTTTTTATCCATGTTATATCTTAGGACATTACATAACTGCTTCATACAGCAAATAACTTCTAACTGACCTTTATGCATTTCTGTTTTTTTCTTCCCCACTACAAGGAAGAGCTTTCCCTACCCATGTAAGGCGAGTTGGAAGCAGATGTTCTCTAAAGTCCTTTCCAACTCAACCAGAAAAAGCTGGATTTTGAGTCCATTTATGCCTTATGTCGTAACTGTCTTTGAACTAACTCAAGCACGCAGACAACTGAGGAGTAAGAACTGACTCAGAGACAGTGCAGGTTTTGGCCCTGAAGGTAAGGCTTTCAGATCTGCCAGTGAACGTGAGGTGCCACAAAGGTTTCTCAGGCTGAATTTCTCTCCACCATACCCTCGAGCTAGAAATGCAGGCCAGGGAGCAACAATCCCTGGAGTCTAATTAAAAGATTCTGGCTTGTAGTGTGGGAAATGCCTCCATGATGAATAGCACTTTGCTGCACTGAACAATCTGTTCTTAAAACATAAAATGGATGTGCTGATTGTAAAGTGGGGATCTGTTTTATTTGTACATAACTAAGGAGCATTTGCCTAGATGATATGAATAGGGACTGGGCAAACTGCTAGAACTCTTCAAGAGCCGGCTGCAGCCAACTAATCAGTGGGCAGTGACTATTAGTGTGGAAATCTGATCCAGAAATCTGATCTGGATCATAAGAGACGTGGACCCTGGCAAAATCTACAAATCCTGAACTTGTCGTATGTTTGCTGCATAACAGAGCAGCAGACATTTCTGCAGCAAAGACGGCCCAGATCTGGAGCAGAACAAGGCAGTTCAGAAATATCCATCACGGTGCTGCACCAAATACTGCTTTAGATGACTTGACTGCATTTTGTTAATATCTAATTCATTCATGTTCACAGTTTACACAAAGAGGCCTAAAGTATGTTCCCTGCTATTCCTATGCCATTGTCAGATTCTTTCAACAGATCAGGACAACAAAACTGATGCCATGCCTCAAATGTGGGAAGCCAGGGATCTCTTTCCAGTGGGAGATACTGAAACCTAGTCTGAAACAATGTTATTCTCACACTTGGACCGCAAACTCCTGGAACGGAAAAATATTTTCCAATTCAAATTTTGTCATAAATGACAAATTATCCTTAGAAAATTTAATTTTACAAAAAAACCCCAACCAACCAAAAAAGTGGAAGACTGCAAACCACCTTGCAAGAACAGAACTGAGTGTGTGGATTTGGAGGACAAATTTCTCAGGAAGGGATGAGGATGGTGAGCAGATACAGGCCTTGACTACTAGAAACAGTCCAAGAGAATCAAGGCACAGCATGTAAAGTACTTTGCAAAATACCAAGATATGGTCAGCTAGTACTAAGTAAATGCTATAATGTATATTCAGGCTGGATCTTCAGGGGGATGCAAGGCAATTTTGAAAGAAATCTGCTGTAGCTTACTCAAGAGTTTTGCTGTTTCTCCTGTTGTCTTAGTATTAATATGACTTTCAGAATGGTTTTAAGCTTTTTGTGATCCCAAATATTGTAAACTCTCTTGGCTTTTGTTTGTTTATTGCTGCTCAGTTGAACTGACCTAAATTCTGGGACAGTGTCTCTTGCTGAGAGATCAGTATCTCATTTCTCCTTTTGTGGACTTGGCTTTTATTCCTTTTGTTAATCTCATCGAGATTGCCTGTAAATCATTCCCATCAGGGCTGGTTTTCTCATTTTCTGCTTTTGTTTCTAGTGTATTTTACTGGCTGTCTTCCTCTCAGGAACAATTCCTGCAGCCAGGCCAAAGAGCTTCTTCAAAAGGCACTTACTTAAATGCCTCTAAAAACTGAAAGGAAGATGACAAAATATCCAAACTTGAAACTGATGTACTCAACACAGAAAGAAGTAAAGGGAATGAGAGATGGGGATACCTGAGGAACTAAGCAGCACCACCACAGGGTCCTACCCAGTCTCACAGCACACCAGCCCTGCTGTCTTTGTACAGGTTGGCAGGCAAGAAAGTACTTAGTTACTCAGCTGCCCCCTCTGTGTCACAATGCCTAACTTTCTTTTTAGATTTTACACTGCAGACATCAGTACCTTTAGGCACCACGTTCTCTAGCAGAGTAGAATTACATACATATATGCATACACTTCTTTTGATGACAAATGCTGTCACCAAAATTATAAGAAGAAGCTGCAGTTTAGAAAGAGAAGTATATTCCCTACTAAAACGTGAATTATGTACTAAATCTATCTCCTGTCACATCATGATTCAAAAGAGTTCCACACCCACAGTGTCAAAGGCTGAGTGTATTCTGTGCAGAAAGATATCTTTAAATCAGGTTTTGCAGGGGAAAAAAAAGCCAATAAAATCTGTTTGCCTTTTCACACCTCAAAAAATGAAATCTCTTTAAAAAATTAATAACAGATGGAAAAATAAAAGACCAGATTTTTGAAGCTAATAAAAATAGTTATGATTCCCAGTTTACCCTGCTCTGCAGTAGCAAGAAATATCAGACTTGCCTGGGCTGTTTGAAACTCCCAACTAAAAATGGTACAAACAAAATTTGGGCTACAATCAGGTCATCATCACACAAAGGATATTAGGAAGAGAGCAAAGAGAAATTTATTTTTTTTTTAATTCAGATGAAGCGTTAAAGCAATGTGCATGAGCCAATTCCACTCCTCACTGGATACTGAGACTCTCTGGTTATGAGAAACTGTTCTTCAGAACAACCTGATTTGAGCTGCTGGATTGGACCTTAAAGGACTTGCAAGAAAAAACTCCAACAGTTTGTCCCCCAGTTAGCACTTTCAAATTTGTTTTCCAAAATCTAAATTTTAAGAACTTTGCCTGTTCTATAGGTTAGATATTTTTTCTCCTATCCAGCTTCTCTTAGTGCTTGTAGAAGAAAAAGAAAGCAAAAGTCACTCTTTAGGCTAATGAAGTGTCTTGAGGATAAAGAGGGAAAGAGAAAGGCCTATATCTTTATTAAAATTTATCTGTCACTGGGGTTGGTCCTGTGCAACTCTTGTGAGTCAGCCATAAATCAGCCCAGTTAAAATATCATGCTATACATACCATTCCTTTCTACTCTCATGACATTTTGACTTTAGAAACAATAATGTCAGCCCCTGTTATCTAGGTTTGTTTGGTAATATCTCTTTTCCTTTTTGGCCTGTGTGTCTCTCACTTTCCCAGTGAGTGTCTTGCTGATGGAAATTCTTGTACTTTTGCCTTTCCCCCTAATGTTTCCTGTAAGTGTTTTCTTTTAATGACAGTTGATGTTGCAAAATAAATGAGAAAATTATATACCGTAAACACCACATTTCAGTTAAAATCATGTTTCTGAGAAGAGATGGACCATTCCAACTGAAAAGTGAAACTGTCCCAGTCCCACAGTTGGACTGGATGTTGATGAGACACAGAGATTTTAGCAATTGCTGGGATGAGATGAGATGTGGGTCCTAGGCATTTTCCTAGAAAACAAGAATGGACAGCTTTGTAAGTCAGAGGACACACACATCCTCACCCCCTTTAGCCTTTCCAATTTGCTTCATCTAAAACTAATCTGGATTGCCCACAGCATGGGGCTTTTATCAAAAGGACTGAGCAGAGACAGGGTGGGGATCCTGTTATGGCAGGGTGTGTTTCTCTGCAGTTGTAAAGACTCATCCCTCCATTGTATTTACAGGAAAAGAAAATCAATCTTATGAGCATGTCCTCATCTTAACCCAGTTTCTGTACACACAGATAAGAATGAAATCCAGACTCCCCACGTCCCCTGGGCTTTATCTTATTGACTGTAAACCTCTAGATCTGCCATGTACTCTAACACAGAGATATTACTTGTAAATTGGTAACAGAATTCTCAGGGATGTAAAATATTTATAAAACCATGGATAAATGTGGATCAAAGTATTATCTCAGATTTTAAAACATTCAACTGAGCTAGGTAATAGTAGAATTTTTTTTAGCTCACAGACACTATTGAAGAATGATAAATTAAGAACCAAATCAAATCCCTACAGTAAGTTTTAGTCTAAATCTGAATAATCCTTTTTAGCAACATGGAAAGCCATATCATCTTCAAAGCTGCTCCACTTGCTCAGCTTTGACACTGGGGTTATGCCCAGACCTTTTTGTTCCAGAGCTTTTCTGGCTTCTAGATGCAGTGGAAGAGTCTTGAGAACTTCATGGCAGAGAGGAGCAAGCAAGGAGCATATCTTGAGACTGAGTTGCAAGAGTGTATTAAAACTGCAGTCCAGGTTCATCCTCTGATTGAGATGCCTAATGAATAAACTGGCTGTATGAGAGCTCTGGTGGAGTGAAGCATTTCCCGAGCTCCATCTCCCCAATAAAAAGTTACCATTTTTTACTTCTAAAAAAATAAAAATTAACACACTTACCCCAGTTTGTCCATGGGCTACACCTCCAAAGTGCTTTACTCCAGCTCCACCAGACTTATTTCTCCTCAAGTGTCACCCCAGATGACCCAGTGGGAAGAATCACATTCTCTGTGTCAGCTAGGGCAAGGAGGACCAGAGGACACCTCTGCCAGTGACAGGCTGCTGTGCCCCCACAGCATGAGCTGGGCTGAAGGCTGGGCACACACCAAGCGACCCGTGCAGCTCAGCAGCCACACAAGCAGGCTGTGTCCCTGCAGAGTGCTACTTAGATTTGAAAAGGCAGCTTGATTTCTGCACCTCATGTGGCTTGCCCCACTGGAAACCTGTCATGAGGGTCCAAATTGCACAGACTTATGAAAAAATAGAAGTCAGATAAATATGGAAAGACTAGAATGATTCTTACTAAGAATAACACTCTCCTGGACTGTCATACAGCCATTGCAGCACAGGAATAACAGAACTCCTAGATGACAAATTTTCCTGCCTTTAGGCTTGTTATTTTTGGATGCTGAAAACTGTCTTAATAAAAAAAAAGTTTTAAGATGTTTCTAGCTTATCCTTAATACTCAATCCTTAGAATTTTATTAGAGTTTTTTTTTTTTTAATGGACAGGGAAACCAAAGAGAGTGATACAGAGTGAGTTTTCTTAAAATGGTGGAAGAATTAGGGGGAAATATCTGATATGAAATCTGTAATGGCAGGGGTATCATCAAGGCTATGGAATGACACAGATAGATATGAATATTTTGGACAGAATATTTTGGGGAATAAAATAGTTGTATAATAATTTTCCTAATAATTTTTTTTAAATTGAAATTATGTATTTTTCATATAGTCTCTCTTTTCCTTTTCCAAAAGGAATGATCTTTATCAAAATATGCTTTTCCAATGCTTTAGTTGAAAAAGGGTTTTGCAATCACCCACAGAACAGTTCCAGTCAAGATCAGGGTTTCATTCTTGCAGCTGGTACTATGCTGTTATTTCCCCTCACACACAGTGAGTACAACCATTAACAGCATGGTTATGGGATATGGCAGACACCATTTCACACTGCTTCATAAAGCAGCATTCCTTACCAGAACTTTACTACCCAGAATATTAGAGATTAAGGCAAAACAAGGGAGAAGCAACCAGGAAACTGCTGTAGAGACAGAGAACAAAGCTGGGAGGACTTTTCCCCCCAGATGCACAGAAAAGTTTGAGGACAGGCAATGTGCTTGGCAGAAATGAAGTGGCTGAATTTTTTTAAGTGTGGGAGGAAGCTTACGTGAAGGTACAGAGCCAAAAGGGCAATGAGGAGATGGAGGAAGTTGTCCCGATGAACAAATGTGGCTGAAAACATTTAGAAGTACTGTCTGACTTGCAAACTCAGCAGCACACTGTTCAGTCCATCTATAGTGCATCTAACAGCACTGGTGTATACATTAGTGACAGCCTGTGGAACTCAACCCCTTTTCTGCTCTGCCATCATGTTAGGTTAACAGATGGACGTGTTCGCATAAAAAGATTAAAATGCTGAAAACATTGCAAGCATGTAATATTTACTAGTAACTGTCAGCTTTCTATCTCCTACAGCCATTTTGCTTCCTCACATATAGATGTATTTACATAATTTTCAAAATGCCTATTATCAAGCTGACTGTTATGGTACCTCTGGAGTGGTTATTGTCTATTATGTAAACATAGCACTGCTCCAATTTATAACAATCCTGTTATTTACCCCATAGAATGTGCAACTCTTCCAAGTGAGCCATTACTGACTGCCACCTAAAGTAAATTCATCTTCAGCTGCTTTTGCAAGCATGAGTTGTAACAACACTTAACATTTCAACAGTGCCATGCATTTCGGAAGATCTCAGTGCACCTTATAAACATTAATGGATGAATTCAGAATTAAAAGCAGATCTCTGGGGAAAAAGTTAGAAGTAACCCAATAATTCACAACCAAGTCCCAGTTCAGGAAGAAGTTTAATCGCGGGCACAGACTTCAATGTGGCTGCTTATGTGTCGGAAGCTTCCCACATGCCCAAGTTCCCAGGTGACTGCAAATATGCAGGGTCCATGACATTCATTTTTCATCTCTTCCTGTTGGCAGAACACACTCAGTTTACAATCTTAACACAGGGGGTCTCTCTGCAAACCAGTCTTAATTCTGTAAGACATTTGGTTTGAATTTCATGCACACACTCTCCCCAGCCACACAGTGAGTTCATTCTTTTCAGGTTCCTTGTATTTTGTGCTAACTCTTCCCAGAAAAGCGCTCCACCCCACTGCACGGTGTTCTTAGAAGTGCTGGAGGGAGGCAGATGGTAAAGTCAAGCAGAGCTTTTCCCAGCTGGGCAGCAAGGACACAGATCTGCAGACAGGCATTTCTGCTTGCTGAGGCTTTGGAGCCTTCAAAGTTGTTAACAGAGAAAATAGCTGCAGGTGTCCAGACTAGAATGTTAAAAACCCACATGTTTCCAGTGCAGATCAGCGACATACCAGGGAATAGTAAAAAAACCTCACCTCCAGTTACTATTTTTCTCTTTAAATCCAAGATTTTGAATTACTAAGATATGCCATGACCAAATGGTATTCCTCTGAATTGCATTTTCTTATGACAGCTTATTTGGGAAAAAGGGAAATGGAAATGAAATTTTATATTAACTTCACTACAAACTTTATATATATATATATATAATATATATATATATATATATATATATATAATATATATATTATATATATTATATATATTATATATATATATATATATATTCAAAAAAGTCCAAAAAGTCCAATTATCCTCTAAATTGTACTGGCTCCTGAAATGCTAAAAACAATGGAGCTAAACAAGTCAAACAGGAAGACAGCAGCACAAACAAGAAGAAAATTCTGTCTTCTTATTTAAATTAGTAAAAAGTCAAAAATGCTCAATAAAATACTCTAATATTTGCAGTGCCTACAAAAAATAGTAATAAATAAATTTAAAAGAGCTCTTAAGAGACATCATCACCTATGCATGATAGCATTTCTCCAAGAGAGAAGGCATAGTGAAGCAAGTCAAGCCTTTTCACTTTAAGAAATGGAATAAATATTTAAGCTCTAAAAATTAGCCAGGTTACTACTGCTGAGTTATACTGGATTGCATTTTGTTCTGCAAATCTATTTTTAAACTACACCAAAAGCATGCAAATGTTCTCTGGAGCATATGCACTGCACAACCTACTTCTGATCAGGCATACATTTTAAAACTGAAACTCCAGTACCAAAAGTGTTCTCAGAAGCAAATTCCTACACAAGTGGTGCATGGATATCAGATGATTTACTGGGCTCCCAAGGGTGCCACACCACTGAAGGTCTCTATGAACAACATTTCAGGTTCATATGCAGTTGTGCCTTCTTAGACAGTACCTGGGAGACAGGTTGCACATGCACCATGGATCGAGCAAACACTGGTTGAAGAATTGTCAGATGGGCCTGAAACAGCCTTGCAACAACGTGACATTCTGTGGACTGGCAAACCAATTGCAGGGTAAAGCAATGCATGGCAGGAAAACAACTCACAGGAAGCTTACCCTTAACCTTCCCTCTACTTTATCATACTCTCTTCTATTATTTACTGCTGCCTATAGATTTTAACTCACCCTGCAATGATACAGGAGAATGCAATGTCTGGAAAATTGGTGGAAGTGACTTCCGTAAGACAAGAACCTGGTACTTGTCTGGCAGCTGATTGACCTTGCTGCACCTCCGTTTAAACTCAGGGAGGTAAGTCATACTTTAAATCAAAATAGTTTTGATCATCATTTGTGTAACTAATGAAAGCATCATTTCCATAGCCTCTCTCAAGTGATACTTAATCTTCTGCGGTAACTGAGCAAAGATTTCCCTAAAAGTAGGACTCCTTTTTAAAGGCTGAATTCTGGGTTCCATGAAGTTGATGGCAAAATGCTCACTCCTTCTGATCTTTTTTTTTCTGGCTTTTCAATGATATGTGAGTAATTTAGAATGGAAAAGTGCACAGTCTTACAGTACTGAGCAACATTGATGCGACAGATGAATGATACACTCAAAAAACAGAGAATTTCGAATATCCCTTCTTCTGCAGATTTAATATAAGTCAGATCCTTCAATATTGTATGGATGTGGATTATATTAAAGAGTTTGAGAACAATCTCTAAGTAGTGAATTGAATACTATCATTCAAAAACATAATACAAAAATGAGTTAGAAATCACAAGATATGAAAGACTTGAGAAAAAATTAATGGTCATGCTCTCACAGCTCCTAATGATAAATGATATCTTGCATGCAGATAGAAACTCTCTTGCCTTTTGCTTATGATGAGTTTTTCCACTCTATATAACTGATACAGAAAAAGAGGACTTGAAATATTCCTAATTACAGGGGAATTCTGATGTGGAATATATATCTCATTTCTTTATGCTCCTCTTATTGCTTTCTTGAGAGATGCATGGAGTGCCAATTTGAAATTCATCAGAACTGGGTGTATTCCAACTCTCCCCAAACATCAGAGGTTTGGATGCAGCTGGGCCCTGTGTATTAGCAAACATAGTTATTTGAAACCTAAACATATGGGTCCTTTGTGCTGTCTCATGGAGTACAGCAAAAGATGTGAAAAGGGTTTACATTTTATCTTTCAGCACGAAAGGTACTGCAGGACCAGGTGAAGGAGCCTCCCCCATCAGCACAGGTTATGGGGATGACCCTATTACAGCTTTTTTCTCAGCTCCCTCTGAAATGTCAGTCCTCTAAAATGGGAACAAAAGACACAGGCAGAGGAGGGAGCGCTCAGTCTGTATTTTCTTTCTCATGGCCCATTAACAAAACACACTTTAGAGAGGTCTCAATTTACAGTGGGAGCCAGTCAGACCTAAGAGCACAAAAATACAGGAAAATCAAAGAGCTTTTTAAAAATCTCTCTCTTTCTTCAGTTTCTACACTAACCACAGTGACCAAAATCAAAGAACACAGCTTATGCTACTGCCAACAAAGATTCTGAAGTCAGAAATTCTGAATTTTTTGCTAGACTTTTAGGAGCAATAATTTAATCAGAATACTTCCAAGGGTCTCTTCCCATTTGATTTTATTCTCTGTCCCTATACTGATTATATAGCAATAGATCTACCAGTGAAAAGACTCAAGTGATATGAGATTTTCAGAACCTTTTTTCCCCACCTTCAATTTTGGAAACTATCTTCACTTATTTCCGGAAGCAAAGAAGTTCAAATGATAAGAGAATGAGTTTCAAATGACCATCTTCCAAACAACTGACCTCCTCTTACATGTGTTTCCATCATAGTGTAGAGATTTACAGAGTCTATTTTCCTTCCTCTTACAATTGTAAAACTTCACACTTAACACTCAGGCATCCCCATTTCATTCTTTCCCAGATGCCTTTCAGTCAACACGACAGCTTAACTGCGTCTTTCAGCCATGTAGTTTTGCAGCCTTGCTGCCCAGCACCATTCCCCTCTTCAGAAACAGATCATGTTTCTGGATGAGAACTTTCAAGGGCATGTCACATACACTCATGAACTGTCACTGTGCTTTCTACACCTACTTTGGATACCATGAGATTTGCCTCTTGAATATATATATATATATATATATATATATATATGTATATCCAGTTGGCTTTTGATATCCTCCTGAAAAGGCAATAGCTGGCTTTATTTCCACCCAAATCCAGGCATTTAAGTGAAGATCAGAATTAGAAACATATTCACTACCTGTAGTAGGTGACTGGCCTCCTGGAAGACCTTAAGCACCTCCACAGACAGACCCTTCAGTAGGTGCAATGTCTCAGCCAGAAAAGAAGCTGCAAATTTAGGTTTGATTATCCATTTGAAAGAAATGTAATGGAGGTAATTAACTCCATGTGACTACCCACAGACTTGCAACTAATTTTATTTGTCTATTTTGTGGGATCAGAGTGCTTGAAATTTAGCAGGACTAGGGCTGAACGTCTCAGAGGATAGCATTTTTCTTCCTTTTCTGTAGCTATATAGTCACAGAGTATAAAATTGGTGTTTACTTACTAGAATTTGAATTTCTTATTCCCACAAGTCATGCTTTGCCAGTATAAGGTGCAATTGTTTGTAGTGAACCATGCAGACTTTAGCCTACTAGTCTTGCTCATTTACTCACATTACTTATTTTTGGGACCAAGACATTTGCTTTATCAGTACATATTAAATGAATGTGCTTTGGATTTATCGCCTGTAGTCTTGGCTTGAAAGCACAGGTTGAGCTTCTATCAATTCTATTTCTTTCCACACCAAATTCATTAGAGTGAGTAGAGGGACATGGGGTAACCACTGAATATGAGATTCGGCCCAAAGCTCATAAATGGTTTAAGCATTCCATCCAGCTGCAGAACATGTCTATATGACAGTTTTGGGTTTGGTTGCATGGAGATGACTGTAAGAAGTGGCTGCCTGGCAAAGTCTGAAGCAAAGACCACAGCCTAATTACTTCCTATTTGTAGAAGTGGCTTTAGGTAAATTTACTATTAAAAGCCTCAGTTTAATTGTTGAAGTTACAGACTTTTCCAATGAAAAGAGAAATGCAAAGGTGGATTAGAATAACCAATTTTTAAATTTTTAAAGATTTTTTTTTTCCTCTCGGAAAAAGCTCAGCTGCTTCAAAACCTTTAGATTAAGGTTTACCCAGAAATCACTTTTGTGGGTTCTGGGGCTCCTGGAAAGTGGTTAAATACCTGTGAGATGGCAGAGTAGGCTCCACTCAAGTATTGAAATGAGTCAGTCCCCTGTTCTTATAAAGGTTGAAGGAAAGAGTCTTTTGATGGAATCCAGAAAACTTCACCACTCTCCAATAAAAGTTGTTACTGTGTGTTGACTGGAGACATTTTTGCAGCTTCCCCGGGATAGGGGGCAATGAGATCCACTTGGGAGAGATCACACAGGAACCCTGCATGGGGGATCTTCACACACTTAGAAGGGCTACTGCTCCCCAGCTCACTTTGCAGTCAGGCCATGCTGTGGTAAATGCTTTTGGGACCTTAAAGAAGCCCCTCAAAGTGGACTGTCCTGATAATTTTCACTGGTATTGAAAATGCATTTTCTCTCATAACATTTTCTTTACAAAGTTGAACAATAAATGAGGGATTGATTCTGCAAAATACAAGCCTCCTTGTGTCCCACTAGTTCCATCAGCATGGAGAATGCTCTCTAGGCTTTAATACAACTCTAAATTTCTCCAGCCATATTGCATTTCCCAGGATTAAGCTATCCAAACCTCCTCGTGGAACAACGATTGCCACTTTTCCTTTTTTATCAGAGTCACCACAGACATGGGATTGCATAGCCACAGAATCTGGCTCTGCTTTACAGCACATCTCCTACAACACCACTTTAGCTGTTCAAAGTGTTGACTGCTGCAGCTCAAGGGGCCTTTTCAATACAAGGATGAATGTTTTACATTTTATTTCTGCTAAATGTAGAGAACTCTTTATATTGTACAATATTAACTGCAGCTTTTTTTTTTTTAATATATATGTGATCAGAAGAGAAGCATCATCCTGTGGGGATCCTGCCAACTGGCTTGATATCTACTCTTCTTTTCCTTTAATGCTTCTGAGAAAAACATATCAATTAGTAGGATGAGGGGATGGGGAAAAATCTAGGGTTCCATTTTGGGAAATTTAGCTCATCTCAGCTAGCTTTAGCTACCTTGAAGACAAGCAATCCAAGCCAGTCACACAGGACCACTCATTCTCTCTTAAGAGAGTTGGGTTGAATGAGTCCCAGGAGCTGCCTGTCTCTGTTCCTCCATCTCTAGAGAAAACTAGGATAATTCATGCAGATTAAAGGGTGATATTTAAGATAGATGACTTCAAGATATAATTAGTATGATCCTTGTGCTGAAGCCCACTCCTTGCATGAGAGAAAAAAAGAAGAGTAAATTCTGGTGAGTAAATGGCAGGGTCTATTTTCCTTTTAATGCAGGATAGAGTTTCAAGCTTTTTGTACCCACCATTTCTAATCCATTGTTTAAATGATGAATTCTTGCTTCCTTGCATACCTAATAGATTTTGCTCTTATTTACAAACTGACAAGTTTCATGCATGGTCCTGATATTTTGAGACATATGACATTATCATGCATGTGAATAAACACCTGAGAACCATCCTTCAGGCTGTAAGGAAAATGAAGCACTGCAGGGCTGAGGGAGTGTCGTGATGACAGAAAGAAGGCAAAAGAGAGGAAGACAATCCTAAAGATGACAGCCAATAAATATTGTTGTGACTCTGTTAAGTGATTATATTCACTCAAGAGTCATATTTGTGCAAGTACAAACCTAGGAAAAATGCCAAACAAAATTATTTCAGTTTGGGGAACTGTTTCACATGCAGAACACTAAAAATTTAAAGTACCCCTCCCGGGCTTTCAATTTTCTGTTTCTCTGGCATCTTTACAAACAATATTACAATATGATAATGTGGTGTTTTTGTAGCCATGAGCAGTACTGTTTAGTTTGAGTCTGCCTGATGCTTTTCCTTCAGGCTAGATGAAACAATTGCACGTGTGAAGACTTGTCTCTGTTGTCCAAATGTTTCAGCTGGTCTAATGCACACAACAGCCTTCAAGTCTGTTGTTGCTTTCAAAAAGAGCATGCAGACACCTCTGGTGTTAGAAGTTACTGTAAAAGACCTGGATCAATGCTTCCCTGCAACAAAGGCCAAGCAAGGAATTGAATGGATGTTTCAGTTAAACAAGCAAAGAGTGAAGGGCAGTGCTGGGGAGCATAACAGCAAGCGTGGAATGTGAAGAGGACTTAGGGAATAACACCCAACACCTGCAGCCTCACTAGCAGACAAATATTCAATGCTCTCAGAAATGACTCATTCTAATTTGGGAGTGTAGAGGACAAGCTTTGACAGCACAGTCAAAGAGGCATCTCTTATTCCATGGAGCCAAAAGGCTGCTCTTTAGCAAACAGCATACTCAATGTAATTTTAATCTCACCACGAACATTTTCCAAGCTTGAGAAAGGAAAGAATCTCTGGATGACTGGTTAATCAATGTCCCCCTGCTAATAATTGCTGTTGAAGGGCTCTTGTGTCTCTCACTGACAAAGTGATTTGTTAAAAAGCTCTAGTTATTCCAAGACATTTTTGGAAGGGAAAGGTGACAATGGGATGTTGGGGAAGGGGCGGCAGGTGCCACTTTCTGCAGATTCTGAGAGCAATGCTATTTCTTGACAGAAGTAAAAAAAGTAGAAAAATCCCAATGACAGAACAGAACAACATGTGAGTAAGGTTTGGCAGTACAGATGACTGCATCCAAAACTCACACCTCATATGATTTGCAGGCAAGCCTGCATCCCTATACTCATTAGAGCCAGAGCTTATGGTGATTGTGGCTGTCAAAGCATTAGAACTCTGCTGTTCCTGGATATATATACAAAATGACATCACACAAAATGGACACTTCAGGTTGCATCCAGCTAGTTTACCCAGTTTCTATTGCTCCTAAAGCTGCAGTGCCTCTAGCAAGGACATTCCTGAAGAGAACACATTAAGAGCTGGAATTTCTTCTCTGTAGGAAATTCTAGGCTTCTTTTTTCCCTCTTTGGAACAAAAATACAGACATGTCAAGAGTTTCCTACGGAAGTGAGAAATTCCCAAATATTTTGTTTCAAAATAGCTAAAATGACACTGAAACTGGAGACTGTGACAGACTCTTGCTTAATGGCCAGCTCCTTCATGTAGCAACAGGGAGTCAAGGCCCCGAGAGTCCACAAGTGAGGCAACAGATGAGGAATACAGGAATTAACATTCCAGCTCATGGGCTAAGGTGCCCAGAGCAGGGTCCTCACACAGAGCAGGATTTTAAATTGGTTTATTTAAGTCCTGCTTTCTACATGAACCACCATCAAAAACAAGAAAACAATGTCTCAGCCTCTCTTTCTTCCAAACATGAAAGCAAGATTGTTCTGGGCAGAATGAAGTGCTGTAGTTTAGGGATTTGTGGTGGGTTTTGGTCTTTTAAAAATTTTATTTTAGGTCATTTTAAGAAACAAATGTGTTGACTCTCTTTTCCACCCAAATTATCTGTAAGTTTCTTGTATAGATATAAACAGCTATTCTTTCATTAAGGAAAAAAAAAGGCAGTTTATTTCTGGAAAATTTCAACAGTGTCTCCATGAAAGCCCTGAGAGGGTTTCCCAGTATGATGTCTCAGCTGCTGCATAACAATGGGCCAAACTCCAAGTGGGACCTTAGATTCCTTGGACTTCTGGCCTCCAAATGCCTGTAAGAGATCCTGACAGCCATAAAAACCCAGAGAAGCCCTGTGGGGCTGAAGAAGTGACTTGCTGGGCTCTACAACCTCTTGCCAGCAGGAAACAGCATGCAATGATGAAAACCTCCTTACAGTTCTCTGTCAGTTTGCTAAACTGACAGAGTTCCACAAATCATTCCAGATGTGATGAGTCGCCATTTTCTGATCAAAAAAAAAAAAAAAAAAAGGGAAAAAGGATGGAAGGATGGTTTAACTGGAGAATGTCCAACCCATTCTATTCTTGGATGGCTAGAAATTCTCTCATGCTAGACTTCCACCTAGCATGCTCCAAGTCAGTGCCTCCAAGCACACTTCCCACGAATCTCTCATGTCAAGGAATACCAGTAGTTTCAAGCTAAAAGCACCTTCAGCACTGCCACACAAGTGTGCTATCCCTTTCACTGTGTCTGCCAAAAATCTTTGCTCTCAGAAACAGCACTAAAGAGCACAGGTAACAGAAAGATGGAAGACCAGTTTATACTGAGAATTCTTCCAAATGCAGTTGACTTTTCAGAATGACTATGGTTTTCTTTGTTTTAAACGTCTCTAAATTTGTCCCACAATTGAATCTTAGCAGACGGAGAAGCATGTATCAGAATCTTACTGTAAGCTGGAAGAAAGTTAACAGTCCCCTGACAATCAGGTACATCCCAAAATGTGAGTTTGACTAGCCTAGCTACAAGTTCTCCACACAGTTGTCTACACTTGTTAGTAAGGTACCTACCCTCCTGTGGCTTGTTAAGTGCTGTGCCTACCTATCCATTCAGTCCCCAATAACATGCTCAAGTGAGCATGGCAGAACAACGGCAGCTTCAGAGACATGGAGTTCCTATCAGTTCCATGAAGGCTGAGCAGAGCCAGGCTATCAGTGCCTCCCACGAGGGAACAAGTGAAGAGTGTTTATAGGATACCAGGAAGTCTGCAATATCAAAAACCCCTCTTAATGACTCCACTGCTGGTAAGGCTTAAGCAAAACCTCCCAACTTAGGACTGTGAAGTCAAGGACCAAATAAATTCCTAGTAAAGTAAGTTTTCTTCCTTTTGATGCTTGCAGTACTTTTTTTTTTTTTTTTTTTCTAATGGAGGAAAGCAAGATAATGTCATTAGGAGATGTAGTTTCTTTCCTAACTTCAGCAAGCCAGTCTTGGTCATGTACTTGGTCATTGATTTGGTCATTGCTTCTTCTTTAGTACAAGGGTTGTTGCAATTAGGAGTTTGCTAGTTTTGGATAGTTACAGACTTGGAGTCAGACTGGCTGTGATTGTGTGAGACTATGTGAAAACAGCTTGTGCAGGCAAGAACTTGGATATCTTTTAACAATTTTATCAGCCAGTCTAACAAGATATCTAACACCTCCATACAGGGAATGGAGTCATTACTTCATCAGTCATTACCTCAGCTTCCAGCGAATTTAAAGGAAACTTTTTAAAAACAATAAATGGCAGAATAACTGTAGGATTTTGTGCAAACAGCAAAATTTTCAACCATGTTGACTCTGGTTTTGAGAAACTAGAAAATCATAAGAAAATTTATTGTTTCGAAATTTTATGATATATCATGGTCATAAAGTCCCCACCATAATTTATGATGGACATACTCATACCTTGCACAAAGGAGAGGTAGGGGAATGTGGAACTTATTGCTTCAAGCAAAAAGAGGCCCAGATAATATATTGAAAATACTATTATTATTTAAATAATTTTATCTAATTTGGAGAGCAGAATGTTTGAGCTGCTGGATGTTAAGAAAGAATACAAACCATGCCAAGATCCTTAAGTGAATCATTGACACACAGTGTAAAATCTGCAAGGGCTCAGCAGCAGTGTAAATTTGCATTTCCATAGTCATCCCTGCTGAGATGATCTCAGATGAAACAGTAGGATCCACATATGTAATTTAGTGCAGGAACTATTCAAGCCTGTTCTACTGAAATATATAGTGTATTCAATTAGTTTTATGCATCCTTATTTGCCAAACACTGATACCCCTTAAAAAACAAATGTTCTAACCAATTTAGCTTCATTCCTGTCAGGAAATTAGTATGAAATGACAACTGGCTTTTTAGAAGTGTTTCTTGACTATTTTGATGTGTTTAGCAGGATGATGCAGCACAGCAGATGCTGTTAGGTCTAAATCCAGGAGAAAAAAGTAAAACGGGGACTCTGACCTTGTTCTGTTGTTTAAATCTTTCCTGGTTTAGCAGAATGTATAAATGTTGTTAAGTCAAGGGCCAGTAGTTATCCACTATTGGATACCTATTATAGTTATCCAATGTAGACAATAGTTATCCATTGCATATCTAGTTCTTGCTTACACAAATCTCATTAATAATGTCCAAGCGTCTCTGAAATATTCATTTCACAACACACACGTCAGTGAAATACTCATTCTGACACTGGGGAACTGAAGTGTGTAAGTTTCTCACTTTGCCGTTTCCACCCATGGGTGGACGCTTTGCCTTAGCCAAGGTGTCCAGAGCAGCCCATCTTGTCACTGCTTTGCCTATCCACGCCCAGCATCAGACAGTCAATTCCACAATACACACCCCTTACTGCAAATCCTGGCTCCACAGCTGTCCCACACACCTCCATTTTTCCTCTGTCAAAGGCATTTCTAGCCCACGGCTCATTGTGTGCAAAGTATTTGCCTGTCCTGTGCTCAGTAGGTCAGATTCCTGCCTTGAACCCTGGGATAGATCTAACTATACAGTTAGTTGATAGTTTCAATGCTGGTTTTAAACCCCTCCAGATGAAGCCACCCCACATTCCTGTAGGTGACCAATAGAATAGTCGTGAACTCTCCTAACTTGTGGGACATAACTTTAGGAATATTGGTGTAAATATCCCATCTTTCCTCCAGGTCCCTTATCTCTTTTGGGCTGAGACATCTTAAATGCATTTTAAAGCTTCTCTAAGCGTGAGTCTCTGCATGCAGGAGGGCATGTGCCCATCTGTTGTTTTCTGGAATGGCAGTGGTGACTGACGAGACTGGTTGGAGGACTAGTACCCAAAGACCCTCCTGCCCAGTGGAATGATCTTTGTTCAAATCCTACATAGCTGCTAATTTTATTCAGACAGTGACCTAGTTATCCCATTCCAGCTAAAATCTCAGGATTGGTCTAGCAAGCAGACAGCACCGCACAGTCAAGAAGGTGAGATGCTGAAACATTCAGGAGTCAGTCTCACTAATGAGCACAGTGAAATGATAGAAGATCAATCAGGTGCTGCAAACCATCCTGTGCAAGTAATTTTATGTGTTTTAGTTCGTACTTAAGTTAGCCTGGTTCCCCAGACTGAGTGTTCCCACCTTTCAAGGTGGCTCTCTCCAGGCAAGGTGTCTCACCAACGCAACTAGGCCTGCTAAGTCTGCCAGACAGCACCAGAAAACAGCTAAACTTGCAAAATTTACTGCCTTTTGTTTGCATATAGCCATAAGGGATTTGTGGCAGGTGACCAGATATAGGTTCATGGCAAAGCTGCTCATCAAATTCAAATTTCAGTGTTACCACTGGATTATCCTTTCACCCGGAGAAGGGGGCTTAAAGCTTTATCAGTGTGTAGGTGGCAAATGGAACAAGTGCTTATCAACACACACAGAGCAAGGTAGAAAATATGAGCAGCATTGACATTTTAAGCCTTTCTGTGAAATGATCCATTACTAAATATATCTTTTCTTTTATATACCATATCAGAAAGGAGGATTATGATCAAAATGTCATTTTTAATTGTATTTTCTATCCTTGACTTGGTAACATTTAGAGAAAACTCTGAATCCTTTTCCCTAAAAAGGAGAGTCTACTCTTCCCAGGTGTATTACATAAAATGAATTATTTACAGCTCCATGAGAGAGATTTCTTTTTAATTAGAGGTATAATTAGTGAATCCTTAGTGTCTGCTTTTACAAATGGTTAGTATTTTGTAAATTCTTAGAAAATTGATTTTTACATGATGATTTTAATGGTAGCCATGTAAACCTGAGCAAAAATGAGCTGTTTTATAACAGAGACAGAAAGGCAGGAGGAAAGCGTATACAAACTTTGCCATTACTTCATTTACGATTTGCTGCATATGGTCCCACATGGAGTTCAGTACACAAATAAAAAGCTATTTAAGATACTCCTTTAACCAATGCACATGTAAACCACAGAAGTCATGAACAGGAAGAGATGTATATGCTGTGTGGCAGACTGTGCGAACAGAAGGTGAATTCCAGAAAAACCTTTTAAAGGAAAATGTGTCACTTTCTGCCATTCAAGTATGTTTATTTTGACTTTAGAAAAGTCATAGTTGATGTAACTTTATCAGATTTTTTTTTTATTTTTATTTTTAAGTAACCTCAAAGCCAGAATCCCTAAATGTGGCACTGGTGTTACTGTAACTGAACAGAATTAGACACTTCGAGTGGAATATTTTTATCTTCTGACGTAAGGACAAACTGCAGCTGTTTCAAAGGTGCTAAAGCTTTCACATCTCCAATTAACTTCACCGGTGTAAAAGATTAAGAATTCGGAAAGTGAAGCAACCATCAGCTACATTTGCATTGCTTATATGAGTGAGGGATTCTGCTATTTTCATCTGCACTTTGGGCTTCTTAATGAAGAACATTTTTAGAGCAGATTCTGGTTAGTTCTTCAACCTCCTTGAAGTTACAGCACAGCTGCTTGTACCACTACGGTGACAGAACTGCTGGCAGAGAGCAGTCTGGTAGCACTAGATTATATTTTAGGGGATAAATGTAGGGAAGGGAGCTATGGTCATGATTGATATGACTAAATACATCACAAGTTTGGAACTTTTGCAAATATCCCTCCCAATAATTTATAATGTGCAAAGCAATAAAATAATTTACTTTAGCACCAGGCCTGTGAGGGAATTGGCAATATTTTAAAGCTTTTTATGTTGAGACCTATGTGATTTTGTTGGGATTTGCTCAAAAGTCTCACTGAAAACATCTTTAAGGTTACTGACACAGTTTTCCCCCCTTTGCCAGTAGCATAAAGTCTGGGGCAAGGAAGCATTTTAAATTCCAATTTTTAACTTTTTTCATGAAAAGGGAATACACCAAGACATCAGGGAGAAAGTGACTCATAAAACAGCAAAAAGTAATCTTTGAGGCAGAGCAGTGACTATTATTCCATTCCTGGAGGTATTCAAGGTCAGGCTGAATGAAGATTTGAGCAACCTGATCTAGTGGGAGGTATTCCTGCCTATAGCAGGGAGTTTGGAGCTAGATGATCCATAGAGTCCTTTCCAACCCAAACCATTCTTGGATTCTATGATTCCATATATCTGAAGCCAACAATTTCGAGGCACACAAATATCTACCCCAAGCACAGAGCAGCTGTCTCTGTTTATCCTCTCCTAAATGTCTAAAAGTACAGCAAAGCAAGCATGGCCTGTGACAAAGAACCAGAAGGGTAAAGGTTTGCAGGAAAGAGAGGAAGCAGCAAATGGACAAGGATGTGATAGTTTAAGACTCCTAAAGCTTGAGGATGTTACAAATTATGATTTTTAAAATAATTTACCAGGTATGGACAGACATTTGAAGCACTTTTAAGTCAGCAGTACTTCTGACATTAAATTTCAGAAGATAAGGAACTCAGAACCTCATCATATCAATTCTGATTTAAATGCAAACTTCCTTTACATTGCATTTCTTTTCAAATCCAGACACTATTTTCCAGGTAGTGAAAATATAGCTACAGTAGGGTAATACTTTTTTTTTTTTAAATTTCCATATGGAGCTAACAGTCATGACACAAAATAAACCAACTTTTATTTGTATCATCATTATTAACAATGGCTTTGGAATCTGAAGAGATGGGCAACTATTTACAATTTTATGTGGTGTCAAATTCTATTAAGGAAATACTAATGCTTACTGCTTTGCACCTGCAAAAGGCTCTTTTGAAAAAAGACTCTTTTTAAATCGGTCTTTTTACCAGACAAAATGTTCATTGCTAAAATTTCCATTTATGTGACTATAAAATCAGAGTCAGGATCCAATCCATAAATTCCTTTGAGGTAGGTAAACATTTCTTCAATTGCACAGAAAAAGTAATGAGTTGTTTAAGTTAAGTGATTTTCCCTTACAGGCATGTATTTGGAACTAGAGAATTCTTGTATTTAGTTTTGTTCATTTCTCTACCACATTATACTTCAAACCAGTATTCATTGAGGATTTACACTAGGTCACATGTGGACAATAAGAAAATTTGAGGGAGAAGTTTTTTTATTTTCTTTCTTGATTCTTTTCTGTCTCAACTCATAAACTTGAGTGGCTTTTACAGCTCTCAAATAAGGAAGACCAAGCAATTGCTTGATGGCCAGGAAAGAATGTAGATCAAGACTTTGACATCGATTGCAATTGAATTTTCTCAGATCCCCTTGTCTTTAATGTTTCAATTTTCTTTAAAATATGTGTGCTGTTGCATTCTTTCTTCCCCTTCCCATCTCAGTCTGTTCCTGGACTTCCAGATATTTTTGATTTTATGTGACAGGTAGGGAAAAGAACATGCAGTCATCTCCATGCTTTTGTACTTTGACAACATCTTCTTTCACTCTCTCCTTGTCTGCTCCACAGAACTGACCAAGAAAAACTTGCTTGGTTATGACTGACATGAACAGAGGCTGAACTCGTGTTCAGCTTTATAACAATTGCAGACTGCTCTTTCCTCTAAGGTGTCTTTCCCCCTTCCCAACACAAAAACACAGCTTCGGGTGCCTGACCATTAACTTGTCTCTTCCATCTGAAAAACTTATGTATTCCAACATCCTCTTTTACAGATATTTCTGTCCTTCGCTGGCCATCTTGTTCCACTTGGAAACAGAGGGATGTGGCAAATTTATCTCAGTAAGTTATGCTTTGGATATGTTATAGCTGAATAAGAGTTTCAATTTTTCAATGCTTACAAAGCCTTATCTCTTGCAGCTAGAGCCTATTTGAACATGTTAAGCACTTGGTTATTTCCACTGACAAGATCAATTTGGTACCAAATTAGAAACCATCTAACCTTCAGTAGTTTGAACAAAATGAGTGTTGAAGAGCTAGAGCTTGTATTTGCTGAACTCAAAATGAAAAAATTCTAAACCCTGAGTAACATTCCTGACCTCATTCATACTTGAAATACCATCAAATATTATGGATCAGATTTTTAACTTGTTCAGCAACGTGAGAGAAGCTCTTAGCTTTTTAGAGGAGCTCTTAAAGAATTTTTCATATTGCAAGATTGATGCTTAACTTAAATGTGAAACCTCAAGCCACTCCCTTAGAAGACTAGCACAGGGGAGGCTGCTCTAACTACCATTACTGGTAATATTATCGGTCCAACAGGCAAAGGACTTGATGTGTTCCGAGACTGAGCATCAAAAAAATGTAAAAGAAAAATAAAAAAGTAAACTCCTAATTATTTAGAAATATTTGCAAAAAGGGGCTGGAGTGGAGGAACGAGAAAAAAATATCTGCATTTTGTGGAGCATAGTTTTTCTGTTAAAGTTTCCTTAAAACATTTGTTTTTCCAGATAATGAGCTCTCCCTTTCTTCTTTCAGGAATATTCTGGACAAGAAACTCCAATATTTTTGTGCTCAAGTCAACATTTATAAAAAAGGAATTTTGACTGTCTGTACATACAAGTATATGTCTGTTCCCAAGAAGTCAAGCGTGATAAGGATCTCACAGTGATTTTTTAGCCAATGCACATCCTGTATCTTTGAACACAATCAAACAAGTACAACTCATTTTTTTCTCAATATGATTTGACTGAATGTTTCTGGAGCAATGCTGTAAGAATGTGCCTGCACCCTCAACAGCCTGAGTTTTACCAAATACATAGTAAAAGTATGGCTATGACTGATGCAAATTGCACCACTGTTCTTGCTGAGGGATTTCTGGAAAGTTCTTTTTCTCATGCATTCTGACTTCACCCTGAAATATTCTTTAGGAAGGGGCCTCTTTCAGAGGTGCTGATAAACCTCAGTTCCTCTGAAAGTAAGTGAGTTAATGAGCTTTTTGCACATTGCTACAGCGTTCTAACATTTTGAATGCTGCTTCAAACCATACCTATCGTGGCTGACTGTTTTCTGCTCTAATTTGGGATTTGGCCAGAGCACAACATTCACATCAGCCCTATCTTGACATCAACAGTTACTTACGTTTCTTCATTATTCCACTTTTACCAGCTGGCCTATTATATTATATTATAGCATGCCACAAGGGATTGTCTCAATTACATGAGGTTATGCTACATCTGTGAGCATAATGTAAAACTGGGGTTGGGACAATGCTGTTTTCTCACAGCTCTGGCTAAGCAAAATGGCAGTTTTACAAGAATGGGTGCTGAACATTAAATTAGAAACCTAGAGATCCCCTGATTTATAAATTACTTTTACACGAATGAGTTATGTTACCACAAATACATAGCAAACAAATATGCAGTTAAACTGCTTGAGCATGTGAAGGACTCCTTTATCTGTCTAGAGGTGCTCTGGAAACTTAGGCTCAATGTTTGAAGTTGAAAAAAAATCCTTAAAAGCACTTCAAATAGTCAGTCTATTGTGCAAACTGCAGTGAAAAAAGGTCTACTTCTAAATGAAAGCATCCTGATAGAGTGGGCAAAAAAGTGCTCAACCTCTGTATTCATATCACTGGAAGGGCTGTCAAATTGTCTAGGCAGACAAATCCCGAGCCAGGATGAAACGACTGTGCCAAAATATTTCCCTTAAACTATATAGGGGCATCTGAAAAAAAAAATTACTTCAACAAATCTGATTTAATTGATACCAGTGGGACATGTTCAAAAAATCTCTGTTTTCATTCTATTTTACAAATCATGAAGGTGTATTCACATTTTGTGAAGGTGTGGTTCATGCAGTAATACTTTTATGGCCATAGACATTAGGAAACAAAATAAAATGTTTGGTGAGAGAAGCAAACACCTGCATCTTCTATGATTGTGGGTACAGAAGAAAATGGTATAACACATAGGAGCATACTGTGGCATTTAGTCTGCTACTATTCAACTACTGCTGTGAAGGGAGCTTTTGAGAAACTAAAACAATAATGTTATTATTGTCACTAAACAATACTGCTCAAAGAGTCAGTGCTATATATAAACTCCTAAGAATGTTTTCATCAAGCTGGGAAGCCAAGTCTTTGTGAGGCTGAAAAGAAATTTTAGTAAGTGAACAAGTGTCCATTCTGCACTGCATTCCCCAAGGGTTAGAAAAATAGCAGAAGTCTACATAGTTTATAGCATATCAGCATCTTTTTTCATATACAGAACTAGAAAAATGAAAATATATCTTTGTTTTTTATGGATTTTCTTTAGACTTCAGACTACTGAGCTATTCTTCAAATGCCTCTTGCTTACAAAGACTTAACATTTACCAGAGGATCGGGCAAATTCCTCAGGCATTAGAAGCATAGTTGATTAAAAAAGCCTGTGTTTAGTAATTAAAACAGTGCAGCTAATCCACAAGCTGAAATATTTTGGAAGCAGATCATGGGGTGAACAATGCAGCTGTCAAATAAAGAAGAGCTTTTCTCATAAGGGATCACTTCACAATACAAGCATCTCCAGATCCCCTCGAGCTATAGTGCACTTCTGCATAGTTGAAGACTTTTAATATTTCTTAATAGCTGATATAAATCACAAAATTTCATAACTGTGCAAATTTCCTAGGGTTGGTTTAACACTTACAAAGAGCAGCAATTTTCTGCCTTATCCAGCTAATGCTTACATGCAAGTGGTTTTGATTCAAACAATGTAATTAAGATGGGTTTAATATATTGCTGGTCATCCTTTTGTAAGAGCTTTGCCATTCCATATCCTAAGTGGCTTAAAACTTTAAATTATGTGATTAGTCATGACAGACACGTTAGGAGTGGAAACCCCAAACTGATCTGCAACAAGAATCAAGGAGCCAAATACAGCGAACTTAATAGTGGGAAGGCCCCCTTTCTTTTTCTTTTGTCTTTCTGAGGGACTCTGTCTGCTTTCCTCACATCTGTACTGCTTGATGAGAACAAGCAAGACTCACAAAACATTTGTGGCAGCCTCAGTAAGAGCATCTGCTATTTTACAAGCCTTAACAAAGTCAAGGTGTATTCTTACGTCAATTTTCAGTCAAGGAAGTAATAATTGACTCTTATTCACAACATTCCCCCCCCCCCCCCCGCCCAAATTTCTGTTACTACAGTCAATAATATGCTAATCTTTCTCAGTTATGTTCCTCTCTAGCAAGCATGGGGGAAAAATGTCTTGTTTGCTGTAGAGGAAAATAACAAGGATACTTAATTTGTATCTGGTATTTCAGAACCCATGACTGGGATCATGATCACCAGTGAAACCACTTCACCTGTGACTGCCATCAATCGTAGCTTGCTCTCCCCACACTCATTCACAGCAGGCCAAACGTGCCACACTGGAGGTACTGAACCCTGAGGAGCGGCCATTACCTCCAACATTCCCCCAACAAAAGGGGAATCACAAGAGAAGGGAATTCCTGGGTGGGACACTGATCTCTGAGGCAGGGAGGTGCTCAGCAGCACCCTACAAAGCTACCAGCAAGGTGCTCCTTTGTCAGCTCTGTTCCTGAAGTTGCATCAGCCTTCACAGACCCACAGACACAAGAGGAAAACGACAAGAGAGTCTTACTGTTCACATGGAATTCAATTCAAGAGGTAACAAATGACTAGGGAGCTTGTCTAGGCCTGGCTGGAAGGAGAACAAGTTATTCAGTTGTGAATTGGAAAAAGGGTACAGTGCCATTTTTTATAAGTTTTACTTTCAATGTCTTTAGGCATAAAGACTAAAGAAAGAAATATATGGGAGATCTCCTTTCTATTATCTTTCTTCTATGAATATTTATGTAACAAACTACAACTGACATGTAGTATCTGGTAGGAGCTCCCTATTTAAACTAATCCATGTAAATTACATGGGCTCTTCACAAAGGTCTCCTTGCTGCTTACCTTTACCTCATAGAGAAGCACATCTACAGGTATTCTCAAAGCACACAAGAATACAAATGCCCATAATCAAATTGGATCACACTAAGAAGATTATGTCTGCATTGATTGAAAGGCACTACTAAATCTGTCCAACATCCTACAGCCCTTCAAAAGACCACTCTTTTGCCGAAAATTTTTCCCTGCATTCCCAGTTATCTTCTTAGTAAGTAAGGTTACAAAAACAAAAGAAATGTAAAATATAAGGCTGATGAAATAGGGAAATATAAGACAATGGATATTTCTAAAGGAATAACACATATGAAACACCAAGCTCTTAATTGCCATTAAATTTAACCTGATGCTTTAAGAAAAAAAAAAGGCTATTAAATTTTTCCTCAAGATTACTTTCAATCAATCCAAAGCCTTAATTCTGTTAAAGTACCACAAGAGAAACACAAATTGCTTTGCAATATGTCTGTAGAAATATAAGTATGGGAGATCCCAGAATCAGACAATGGAAAACCTTAATTGGTTTTCATAACTCCAGTAGAAGACAATAGTTAATCTTGGATGTTACAGAACACACACTGAACATTTCCTTCCTCAGCATATTTGTGTGTATGCATGTTTCTGTGCATTATTTTGATGATGTTAAATAAGAAATCCCTGTTGCAGAAAAAAATGAAGTATGAATACATAGACACATTTCTGAGAAAATGACAAGAGGTTGGTGGTTGTGGGTCATCATCATTTGTAGAGGTCCTCACACCGCCAAACAAACTGCATCATGATGTACTTGCTTTCAGGTCACTATGGAGACTACAGAGCCAAACTCTGACATCCATATTTCCTTTTCCTCAGAAGTGGTGGAAACCTGTTGGCCTTTATGCACTTAAGAACTGCTGGCTGGCCAGGGTCAGAGGTTGGCTGACTGTTCTTAAGTACTTGACTCAGTACTCAGCTACGACACAGCCCTTTTATTCTCTGCCTTGTCTTTTCACTGTATTTGTTTCAGAAGCTGGGACTGAATTCTTCAACTGGATGAAGTCACAGCAAGCTTTGCTTTTGGCTCCAGCAGGGGCCGTATCCCGTATCACTGTGGGCTCCATCTCCCTTTAACTTACAACGTGTCAACATATTTTTGCAGCTCTATAGAAAGTACTGTAATCTTTAAACAGATGCTTGTTGTAGATAAGTAGGGAATGGTATACTCTGTGCTGATTCTAAATCAAAACAGTGCTATCTCTGTGAGCTACTGAAAACACTTTGGTTTTCTTCATCAGCCAAGAGCAGTGCAAGGGATTCTCTGCTGCTAGCCTGAAAAACTACCAGCCAATTGTTTCATAGAGCCAAAATTACCTATGGTTATCTTGTATTTGCAATACACAAGGAGGAGGAATGGAAAAGCTGAGACTTCTCCAAACATCTCCACTGTTTACTCATTTTAATCCCTGAGAGCCATCAAACAAAGAGGGTTTTATTTTTCTCTCTGATTCCCGACTTGCTTTGTTGTTAAATCAAAAAGGTGTAACTACTTCTTCACTCTGTTCAAATCCAACGACAGCTTTCAATGCATTATCTTAATTAGGCTTCCAAATTTGTTCATAAGCTGTCCAGGTCACAAGGAGAATTAAAAACAAACACAGGCAATGTATTTCTTCATTGCTTCTACAGACAGCTGTATTTGACTTGTATTCAGAAGCAAAGCTAGCAGGATGCACATGACTGGAAAGGGCATCAGTGAAGTCTGACATGGGTTAAGCTTCTGGAAGCTCTGCTCTGAACTCTGCAGTGCCTCTGTGACTTTGGGATTTGTACAAAAGATACAGGCTTAGTAACTCTCAAACAACACGCAGGTACTGGAGCTGAAAAGCTCACCACTAAACTGCATGAAATATTTATGCAAGGATAACAGTTGTGTTTCCAACACACATAATAGATTCCTTGCTCCTATATACTCCTCAACACCATACATTAATGATGCCTCATCTACAGATTTCATAGTTATCAGTAATTTTATCCTAATTCTAAAATTTGTCCCCCACAATTCCCTCACATCCACAAGTCAACTTTCAAAGTAAGGACTAAGATATAATTTCCCCTCAGCTTTGCTTTTTTTTATAGAAAAGATAATGTAATAATCATTACAATGTTTGTAAACTTCCAGGAATTCAAAGGCTTTTTAGATTTAGATTTTTTTTGCAGATTTTTCATCACTTATGAGACAAAACCAAAACCCAACACTTCCTCACTTTTTGCCCTTTCACGGCAAAAACACGACAAAAAAAGCAAGATCCATCATGATTCAATGGATATATTAGTCAGAGTTAAGCTCACACATCCAGAGTTGATGAGTGATTTCCTAGCAATCCATCCTAATGTTCCAATATTAGCCCATCAGCAACTCAGGGACAGAGAAGGGACAGCCAAAACCAAAAGCATACACACATTTTGATCCCTTCCCCAATTTTCTGTGCAAGTAAAGTACAATATTTTCATATTTGCTGACTTCTTAAAGTATTTTAAAAACCCTCGATCAAAAAAATACTATTTACTACAAGAGAGATAAAAGGGAATTTAAGAGGACAGCTATCATCCATAGGAGCAAGCCAAATAAATTTGTGGACCCTAACTATGAATTTTCAAACTTTCAGGAGTTTGGTGGCTTGTGAATTTAATCTTAACTCTGAGTTCCCTAGGCTTTAAAAAATCCACGTATAAATACTTTTCTGCTAACTATAACATTCTTGCAGGGTGTTGTGCTGTAATTTTCACTGTGTTCACACTGAAGCCAAATGGCTTTCACTTAAAAAGCACCTCTGCTAAGGCATAGATCATTTCTAGTACCCTCGCTTCAGCACTTTGCTCTCCTTTTATGCACACAGAAGGCTTTTACACAAGGGTGACTGTCAATACCTTTAATCCCAGCGGTGGTACAGGCAGAGAAATGAGATCCTTCCTCCTACTCCCCCAGGCAGCTCTGCAGGTTGGTGGTTCTGAAGTGCAGAGACCTCGTATCAGCTGCTGCACGTTATCTGTGGAGCAATTAACAGAAGAGTTCACTGTACAGAGCTGTCCACTGGGATCTTTTGCAGAACCATAGAACCATTATGGCTGGAAAAGGCCTCTAAGATAGACGAGTCCAAGCATTACTTTTCACAGCTCTTACAACAGATCCCTGAAAACTGCAATCCAAACTCAGCTACTCTAGTTCCAACTACTGCATGAAGTCCTGAAAATGTTGCTAGAGCAGCAGACTGTCTTTCAGACGTGGACTAGGGGTTCTGAGGTAAGACCGAAGGGCAATCACTTTTCTTCTCTCCCCATTTCTCAGATGCTATTGATCTAAATACAGAAGAGACTGAACTTCACTGAAAAGTGCATCCATAATTTTTTTTTAATTTACAGTGAGTGTGAACTAGCAAAAGGGTCGTATTACATTTTTTATATTTACATATTTCTTTAGAAGATAACTGATTTTTTTCATAGGTTTTTTTTTTTCGAGGCTGAAAAGTGATGAAGGTTTGCATTTTCAAATCATATTCAGGTACAGCCTGGACAATCATTTCTGTGGTATTGATTGTGAAACACTAACCACAACATTCAATTAAATAAAAAAGGTAGTATTTTTAAATGTATTCAGCCTCACAATTGCATTACAGCAAAACTGCACTGACTTTATCATTTGTCTGCATGGTTTCTCATTTCCTACTGTGGTATTTCCTTTTGTGATGAAATAATACTCCTATTATTTTCTCACTGTAACCTAGAGATCCATTTTACATATAAACCATAGAAACAATTCTGGTTTTTATGTTCCCTTGTTAGTGAACATTCAGGATCACCAAGTTCACCCAAGTCATTCTCTGCATTTCTGTTGTATTAAATACATAGAAGTCTTTGTAAAGAACTAAGAAACATCTTTTTTTATCAAAGAATCATACAATATCTTGAGTTCGAAGGCACCTACAAGAATCATCAAAGTCCAGCTTCTGGCCCTGCACAGGACAGCCCCAAGAATAACATAATTTTCATTTCTTGTGAATAATTAATTTATCAAAGAAAAATAAGAATGACACAACTGAAACTATTCAACTAGTCACAAAGCTTTGCAAAAACTTTTAATCAAATCCTTGCAGAAGCATCAAAATATTGAAAAGTTCCATTTAAAATACTTAGTTAAAAACTAGAGAGCAAAGTAAAGTAGAAGGACTAAAAAGGGATTAAAAAACATTAAAAACATTTACAGACCTACCCTATAAGCATGGGAAATACTACTATAAGAATGCATCCTGAGGAAAAGTCCATAAAAGGAAGTAGTAGTCAGAGCGTTACTTAAATACAATTGTTAAGTATAAAATAAATACCATTGTTAACGATCATATTTTTAAAAATAAATTGTATATTTTAAAGTAAAAATATGTATCTTACAGCTCACAGCTCTAAGAAATACACAATGCAATTTGGTTTGCATTAATATAGAGGTATTTAGTTATTCATCCTGTAAAAACGGTTTCTATTTTTTATTATTAGAAAATACTAAGCATCACTGTAGATGAAGGAGTTACAGGATTTTCGTATTTTATTAAGCAAAGATTCATAAGACATAACACAGATTTGGAAACCCAGAGAAGGGAATTGGAATACAAGGTTAATAATTTTTAACTTCAGTGCTATCAGGAAGAAATAAAAATCTAATTTTCATGAGGCTACACGTTGTCTTTCAATTTTGAGATCTCATTCATCTTTTAATCTTCCCAATCTTGAAAAAAAGAAGTATAGTAGCAGGAATAAAACAGAGCATTTTAAGCAGCAGGGGGTTTGAGAATCATACCTTTTCATTAGATTCAGTTGCAATCAGAGTACCTAAAATGAAGATTAGCCCTTAGCAGTCAATACACCATCTGTTCCTGGGATACTCAACGGCTGATGGCCTGATCATGTATTTTAATGCGTATTAACTTACAAGGGCCACTAAGAGTTTCACATCTGCAGGAATAAATGCTTCTAAAAAGAATTACTTTTGTCCCTTCTATTTTCATGTTAGATGGCGTAACAATGAAAAGAATGAAATGGGAAAGATACTTTTTAGGGCAGAAATCCATTGGGAGATAGTTGCATATATTATGCCTCTCAGCAAGTAGCTGAATCAGTAAGGCTTCATAGAGCTCTCTGCTGCTGGAAAGAAACTGGTGCAGAGAAATCTGTTTGCATTTCAGCTCACTTCTTAATATAAGTGAAAATAGCCAGAAAATGTGCCTGTGTCCTTGTTTCCCTCCAAGACAGCAAATCCCTCTGGGATCAAAGTGCTGTGGGTTGGCTTGGACAGGGGCTATCCTTCAGTCAAGACAGGTTTCAGAGAGAACCGAGCAAGGCAGACTAAAGAACCAGCACACTGGGCTAAAACCTGGTCTTTTTGATGCTCTACATTGTTGAGATAAAATGCACAACAGGAAAAAGGAAATGGTATCTAGAAATACAGGGAGACAGAATTACCTGAGCACCTGTAAGCAGCCATCACTCTGCCAGCACAGCAAGGTCATTAAGCACAGGGCCTACAGCTGCCCCTGCAAGCTGCTGGGGAAGGCAAAGCAGAGCTGCTCTCTCTAGCAGCTGCACACCAGGGTTAGCAAAGTTTAATGCCAAGAACTCCAGTCAACTTTCCCACGGTGTCATTATCTGCAGGCCAGTTTGGAGGTGCAGCTTGATGGAATGCACACAGGGAGAACCTCTAACAAGAAGAAAGTTTGGCTGCAGACAAGCTTGACTCTAGGCTAGAGGTCTTCTACCCTTTCCCCCAGCAGTGGCAGAAAAAAAGCAGCAGGCATAATTTTTGCTAAAGAATCTGAATTATTTTAAGTTCACTAAATTTCACTTCCTTGCACTCACTAGGGTGACAAATGTCAGCAGCAATATCTTAAGAGATAGCAGATAGAGCAAGAGTGTCAGATTACATAAAAGCAGTTAATGCTTCCTTAGAAGCAGAAAGTTTCCTTCCTTCACACCAAATTAACTCAATGAGACTGAAAATTAAAGTAAATTAATTTTCCTTATTTTAAACAAATAAATCCTCACTGACCTTTGGAATACAAAGCAACACAAATACAAATTAAAAATGAAATCAGAAGTTTTCTATAGGCATCCACAGGAAATTTACTATCCTGGCTTTAAAACGGGCCTGGCTATATGAACAAGGATTTAATTGTTAGCAATTATTTTCACATGCTGCTCATTAATTCCAATTGTTATTAAAGGCAAAGGACGCACTGTGCGAATAGCTGAGTTCAGAATTATTTTTCAGGAGAAAGCACTGACTATCTATGATATCTGAACTGTGCAGATATGTGTTTTCTACAGGTGCTTCACACAGGAATCAATAGGTGAACCATGAAAGTACTCAGCCAATCCTAAGGCCCAAGTGTTTGGGTCAAGAAGCAAAGTTCTGTTTTCACAGTTTACTCATAAATGTCCTGAGCTGCATCTTACTGATATCATAGAGCTGTTGGTGACTCACAAACCACTTCATCTGAATGACTGACTCTCTGTGAAATATCAAAGCAGAGGTTCTAAGAGTCTCAAATTAAATAAGCTAGCGCTTTGACTTCTGTGAAAGTCTGAGTGCTTTTTGCCTGTTTTCAGAACTCCATGCTGTATAGACAAGCCTGGCTGATATGATTCTTCCTGATTTCTGTCCATGTCATGCATTATTTCAACAAAGAATAATTTTAAAAAAGAAGGGAAAAGCTAGGCATTCTCTGAACTATTCTTTTTATTTTAACCACTGTGATGATTTTTTTTCTTTACAAAAACCTAGGGTCTACAAAAACCAGCCATGAAAATCCTACTCTGAGAAATCACATTTCCTCTAACTTCCCCTCGCATCCTGC
Organism: Motacilla alba alba; assembly: GCF_015832195.1. Taxonomy (NCBI): domain Eukaryota; kingdom Metazoa; phylum Chordata; class Aves; order Passeriformes; family Motacillidae; genus Motacilla; species Motacilla alba. The sequence goes on along the minus strand of NC_052017.1, from coordinate 40,545,728 downwards.
AGAGTGACTTGAGGATATTTTGTCTGTAAATACAGAAATGCTAACACACATGAGGATTTTTTTGTCCTTGTTTCTAGAAAAGATTCTAACACATCCCTCCATGGCTAAGCAAATCAACTGAGGAATAATATAGTGCAGACCCACAGATGCAAAGGTTGTAGAAAACCTCACATGGCTTTGCAGCTGACTTTGGAGTTGATTTATAGGCTGTCACCAAATCAGTGGTCAGAAGCTGACACAAAATGTCTTCTGCAAGCTTTGATTCCTTATTCAGAAAGTCTTCTTCATTTATATTCTATTGAACCAAACAACCCAGGATTTCCTCTCCCTTTGTTGGATGGCTTCCTGTTCCTGCAGCTGCCTTCTGTGATGTCAAAACATGAGAGTTAAGTGTTGCCTGAGGATTATGTTGCCCAAGTCCACCAAATAAAATCAGATTGGAGCATTTAATCCTTTTAACATCTCTAAATATGTGGGTTTAAACAGCAAAACCTTCTGTTTTGTGGCAACTCCTCCCCTTCACCAGACAACTTCATGACAAGTAAAGATTCAGAATGACTTGCCTTGAATCTTACAAGTTGCAATATACTGAAGGTTTCCTGTTATCTTTTCTCCTTTACTGTAGCAGAAAAAACACTTTTTCTGCATTAAGGTCTCATAGGATCAGATCTCACTGTATATATAATTACATATTATTCTTCCCTTCCCATCTGACCTAAATCAATTCTTCTGGTGGCAGAGTCAGTACTCTGAATAAAGCATCAGTTGTATTGAATGTGCTGGAATTGGCAGATGGTTGGTCAGTCATTCAGTTTGATATTAATTGCTTCTTTGAGATCTCTTCCAGAGAACTGAGGACAAAATGCATAGTGTCTTATTACATTAAGAAAAAAAAAAATCACATCTGAAATTCTTTGATGAAAGATTCATCTGCCTGGCAGACAATGTACTTTCTCCTTAAGAGTCAAAAAATGACTAAAAAATTCCATTATTTAAAGATTATCTCATTTCCTTCCAGTGAGTTAAAAAAAATCAGACATTTTGTTTGGAAGAAAAAATGAATTTTTTCTTACTATTTGAACAACACTTTTTACTGATTAATAGAGGAGGGTTCTTTTGCAGGAAGGTAATGTAATTTTTTCATTATGATTAATTTTTAAATTCCTCACCACTCATTTATGCTCAGCTGTGTTCATGTGTCATTTAGTGGCTCATTTTGACTATAGTAGCAAGCAGGGGTAAGATCAGTTAAAACAAGAATATTTAGCACTTGATTTTAAAGACTGGAGGTTTAGAAGATGACCTAAGCAGCTGGGGTGAGGTCTGTGGGTCTGTGTTTCATGTATTATGGTGGGTCTACTGCTAGAGCCAAATAATTTTCTACTGGTATAGAAAGTACTCCCACAAACTCTCCTACATACTAGTAATTATATTCATGCTTCACATCGGATAAATTTTCCCTGCAGTATATTAAATGTATCTGGCACCTAAAAATCATTATGTATGATTTAATCTCAGATTCATTACTTCACAGATATGTAAAATGTATGTTGCATCATTTATTCATTGGCCATTAGAAATACATAAAATAGCTGTGAGCTGTTAAAAAATGTGGCATCCATTCTTCTGATACTTATGTGTTACTATTTCCGTCACAGCAATTACAGCAGGTGCCAAATGGCACCTATTTCTTTTTGATAAATGGTATCTTATGCAGTATTTAAGGAAGTACTGTGTCTGCTCACCCTAAACATTTTTGAAGAGGTAACGATCAGTTAAAACTGGAGGCTGCTTCTGCAGCACTGTACTTGCTAAGCAAGCTAAATGCCTTGTTTCAAAGCCTCTCTCACCTCAAAGGTCACAAAATTCCTATGCCATTTCTGTGCTTCACTTTTGCACTTTTCCCTCAGTCCTTTCCTTGGTAATATTTTCTTTTTTAGTAAGCATGGTGCCTGCCCCAGTTTTGTCCTCCTCCTATCCTACTTGTGACATCATGGTGGGTATCTGGACCTTAAGCTCAGAAACTGAAAATCATGAATGTTTTAACTTCTGCCACCTATTTACAAGCAACTTTGAGATGCATCAGTAACACAGCCAGTGTTTTTAATTTTTAGTAATATTTTTCACTGAGTCTAGAAGCTTCATCCTGAGCTAGCAAGCATCACATTAGCTCCACTGATTTAAATTAACAACAAAAATCTACACCAGCCTTTGTCTTCAAAAAAATCTAAAGAATTCTTGGGACCTCATATGGAAAGATGGATAAACACAGGACCAAGATTTTGTCTCAAAGCTGAGCCTCCTTAGGTAAACAATAAAAATGGCTTAGTTGCATATGGCTGTATTTTGCTCTACAACTGGAAAAATACACATTAACCAGAAATTACTGACATTGGCTAAGACTAGTCACTTAATATTTTATGACAGCAAAATAAATATGTTTTTTCCACATGGAAGAACCACCGGAACAGGACTGAGAGCAGCTTGGATACTGTGAGCTCACATGGCAGGTTTGAGAGACAGACCAGTTGTGCTCAGAGCAAGGGAGGCCTCTTAGACACTGTCTGGGTGCTGTGACCGGGAGCTACCTCTGCCCTGGTGGATATCAAAATTCAATGACAGCCCTCAAAACACCAGAACAAAGGCAGCAATATGAGCCAGCTTTTCAGGTGGGTTTTAAAAGTTCTCTGGGCTCAACCATCATTATTATGCCTGTAGACAGAGAGTACAAGCTGAAGAGCTTGTGCTGATAGCATCTTCACAGGCAGTTTTGCCATGCTGTGTAGTAGCTCTCTCTCTAAGAGTTGTTGTACTTTTCCCATTCAAGTCTACAGATAACAGAGCTGTTCCTGTTTTGCTTCTGAAAACGACTTCAGTGTCTCTCTATCCTGCTGCCTAAGTACACTGACTCATTTGAGCCAAAAGGAAAGTGGCTTTAGGAATGGGAAACTTTATTACAATGGTCATGAATCAATTCCCAGTTCCATACAATTAGTGAGGGCACACTGGAGTCATGCTCAAGAATGCTGCTCTCAAGAATGCTGCTCAGACATCAAGCAGCCACACCATGTATTCAAGAGGAGGAAAAACAAGGTGTGACCTAAGATGCTGTAAAGATTTAGGTAGTGTGGTGAGCTTTGCAGGGAGGTTAACTAGCCTGGGTTTAGTGCTGGGTTGATGCAGCTGTGCTGCTTCCATTTCTGAAGCTAGTGTCTGCTGGAATTTAAGCTGTGTTATGTGTACAAAGCAAGTTACTCAGGGCAGCCAGGTATCTCTTACACAGCACTTTATCTCATGGAATACAAACCCAGAGAGCTGCACTGAAGATGACAGACACTCAAGTGGGAATAGTTGGACAAAACCACAAAATGCTCACTGGAACTATTAAAAAAAACAAAGTCTCATATCAGCTAACCTGTTAATCATGCATGCAAGATGGCAAATGCCTATGGAAGGGTTAATAGGAAGAATTCTTTACTTTCTCAAGCCTACTGTCCCATCCTTTTAGCAAAATCAAGCCAACAAATGAACAAGACCACATTGCCAGAGAGAGGATCTGCAAGAAATATTCTAAACCAGAAGAAAACACATTTGGCCACAGCCGCAAAGAGTCAGTTGACACACTCAGCAGAATATCTGAGCTTATGAATAAAGATGACAACTGAGAACTGAGCCAAAACTCAGAGTAAAAACTACATAGCAATATTCACACCTCTAACGAAGCCAGGGAATTTCTGGCTCTGCATCTTTTTAGCTTTAAATATGACATTTTTGGCATTTTGCCTCTTCATGTGTGTGTGTTTTAGTAGTGTAAAGAGATCTTAACTTTAAAGAACCTCTTATTCTGCTTTTTTCACTTAAATACCCTGCTAACAATCTCTGAAGTCAGGGCCACATGAGCATCAGAGAGTTGGGCTCAAAGATAAACAAAAATACAATTAGACCAGAGGGATTTTTTTTCTCCCCAGGGTCCTGCCATTTGCATGTTATCTTTTTTGTCTTCAATTCAGTTTTGGGTATGCTGACACTCCTCCATATTTGTTTCTGGAGGTACTTTAGAGCTAAGCCATAAGTGAAGTCTAAGTCACTTCTCACCAGCCCCATAAATTTGTCAGATAGGAAAATGCCAAAATAATGTGTAAAATTACTCCATCAATTCCTGTTGCCTTACAAAATATCTTGGCAGGCTAATTTTATTTTCTTTAGAGCATCTTGCAACAAGTTTGCTGAAAACATCTTGTTTTGACAGATTTACTGTCCAAGGTTTTTTGTTTTGGTTTTTTTTTTTGTGTGCAATACTTGCAACAATTTCAGCTTGTAATTAGGAAAAAAATTACACACAATGGTTTGTAAATGGTTACAAGGGGCCTTGCCCAGGCCTAGGTCTGGAGAAGGAGAGAGAATTATCCTCATCAAGTCTGCAACCACCTGTGGGAAAAAGGCATGTGGGGGGATGCAGCTGCTCAAGGGCTGCATTTAGAATGAGCTAGATGGGAGAAATGAACCAACAGTAAACGTCATGAAATTCAGTCAGGACACCTGCTCTGCTGCCTGTGGGACAGACTAACATCTAACAGGAAACAGGTTGGGATTGCTCGGCCGGGGAGCAGCTCTGTGCAGCAGGGACTGGGGCACACACACCTGGTTGAACCTGAGCCAGCAGGATCCTGGCAGGGATGAAGGCTGAGTGCCCTGGGCTGTGTCAGCAGGAACACAGCCAGCGAACGGGGGAAGCAGTTATTCCTTTTTGCTAGGCATTTGTTTGGCTGTCTCTGGAATACTGGGTTCATCTCTGGGCCACTGAGTATGTGAAGGTTGTCAATGAACCGCAGCTCAGCAGAGAGTCCCTGAGGTGGCCGAGGCTAAAGCACTTGTCTTGTGAGGAGAGGCTGTGGGAGTGGGGCTGGTTCAGCCTGGAGGTGGGATGGCTTCAGGAACCTGCAGCCCCCAGGACCTGCAGAGGCTCAGGCTCTTTGCTGAGGTGAATAGTGGCAGAATAAGAGACAGCAACCATAAATCAGAATGAAGCGTTTGTTTCTTGGATATCAAAAATGTGAATTTCCATGAGGATAATTTAGCAGTAGAGAAGGAACATATCTGGTAGGCCAAAACCCATAGCAAGCTGTCAATATCTTGTTGGTTGCAATGTATTCTCTTTGTTGAGCCCTACTTCTCGTTCTATTGCCTCAGCTGCTCCAACTGCATATTAATTCCTTTGGAGGGGAGGTACCTGATGAAATACGTTTAAAATAATTTGTAAGTCGCAAGGAAAAAAAAAACAACTTGGGGAAGGATGCATAAAAAAACTGTGCCACAGTGCTGAGGCAGCAGAAAATAATCACACATAATCATATGTGCCAATACAGTTAACAACTGAAATATTTTGTACACTGTGATTAGATTAATTGACATCAGCTTTGATGAATGTTGGGTATTTCATCTTTAAAAATAAATTTTCATGAGAGAATGTGCTTGCGTGGTCTATATTCACCAGTGCTGGTGATTTTTGCTCATTTTCTTCAAAGGGCTTTCTTCCTTTTAGCCATTCCTCACATTGACAAGTGAAGAAAAATTTGACCCAAGTCTCTTTGTTCCATACTGACATCTAAACCATTGGTGTGGAGGCGTTTGTAGTAATTTCTTCCTTAGGAAGAGATCATGAAGTTACAGATGTACATACCTCCCGATTGCCACAGGTCACTACAGACTATTACCCTGACACATTTTGGATCACCTAATGAGTGATAAAAAAAGGCACAGAAAGCATTTAGAAGCTCATGAGATTACACATCAGTGACAATGGAAACAGAGATGTGCTAATGAAGAAGCATTCATATCAGTTAATTTTTTTTTTTCTGCAGTCCACATGTGAAAAATGCCTGTATAAGTGCATGATACTCTAAAAAATATTGGTCTGCCATACTATCACAAAACAGTCCATTTCATCCACTGATTTTACAGATACTTTCCCTGTGAAAGTTTAAGGCTGAACTGCTGAATAGCCTCTGCCAGCTTGTGAGGATTTTCTCTATGAGCTGAGGACAGCTTTGAGATTTCCCTACCTTGCAGTACAGTGGGTGTAGGCTCCTGGCTTGCAAGGGGGATGTGTGGTGTCCGCAGTGTACGTGCTGGATGCAGAGCCAGCATCGCAGCACACACTGCTGATTTCCTGGCTGAGTCAGCCAGAGCTCTCCCCGGGGCTTTTCCTGCACTACAACTCCTCAGCAAGCTCAGACCTCAGAGTCACAGATGGGTCCTATCAGGTGCTATTCTTATCAATTGTGTAGGCCAGGAGATACAGCAGCAACATGCAAATGGAAAACTCTTGTTGTAGCTACCAATACTTTCCAAACTGTAGTTTCAACCACTAACATTCAAAACATAAAGGACCAATTTCAGTGTGGGAATAGCTCAGTTAACTTCTAGGAAATGATAATGACCAACCCAGAGATAAATTTTCCTCTAACCATGAATGCAGTTAACATAAACAGCCATAGAGAAACTGTGTAGGTCATTGATTTCGTAGATTATTTTACATGTAAACTAACTTCACCTTCTGGATTTAATGAGTGTTTATTCAATTTTATAGACTGTTATTTCTTCAGAGGCCCTGATTCACATAAAAATCTCATAAGGAAGGAGTTCTGGTATTCCAGCTGGTAAAAATTAGCTCTATCTTCATTCTCCACCTGCTTTTCGCTTTGTTAGGATCATGTGTTTTCTTGTGGTTTTATCAAAAAAGTGAAATACAATTTGATAGCTATGATTTAAATAACAAAGAACTTGTGGGTTTGGATGTAGTAACCAGGACTGTCTGAAAAAGCAGAGGTTTGTGGAAATTGATTTGCTATATTCACTAAGACTGAGCATTCTAGTTCTCACAGTTATTTAGGCTAACTTGAAAAATTTGAGCCTTGCTTTTCTAATTGGAGTTTCACCTTTTTTTGGTCTAAAACATACATACTTAGTGGTCCGGGCTATTGGCAACTCTTAGCTACTGGTCTCTGCAATCTCCAAACTCTCAGATATCAAAATATTTTTTTCTCAATTATGTTGAAGTTAAGTGACATTCTGAAACACTTGTACTTTTCCAAGTGTTGACGGTAAGGCAGAGAACAGTTGAAAGCTAAGAAGAAGGACCTGAGTATTCACCCTCAGACAAGAACACAGCCTCTCCAGTTACCCTTCTCACAGAAAAAGACCTCCATAAGATAAGGCAAGGATGCTCAGCTATGAAGACTGTAAGACTAAGAGGCAGGAATGCGGAGTGGAAGGTAGGCACTGAACACGGTATTCTTTAGGTAAGCAAACACTTAAAGAAACTAAACCACCTATGTGTGGTATAAAATTCCCTTTGTGACATGGGTAGAATGCTTATGTTAAATGAAATGCCGTAAAATACGAAATCCAGCAGAGAATCACTGAAAGGAGCCCTGCCACTGCTTAGTCAAAGCCACGCTGATGTTTGAGAAACTAAAAGCTCTTCCCTTCTCAGAGTGTTTCTAATGTTCTGTTGTTTGCTGCAAACAAGGTAGAGCAATACAGCTCTACAGGATGCTGCTTGCAAACTGAAGAACCCACAAAACTTTGGTGCTTTTTTTTTTGTTTTTAAAAGTACTCCTATAGATAAAGTACTTGACCCTGCCTCTATGCTGCATTATTCATGAGGCATACTTTGCAAAAAGCTTAACAGAGAAGTTTAGTTTCAATTGTGGCCAGGTAATTAAGAAAAAAATATTCTTTTGCACAGAAAAGAAAACAAAATAACAAAGCTGTGCATTCCTGAGGTTATTTTAGAATGCATTTGTTCCTGTCTGTCACTCTCTGTGGTAAGGCAACAGAACCTGTGATTTTTGACTAACTTGGAGCTGCAGCCACTTGTGCCAGTCACTTTGCTGAAGAGCAGAGGTGGATGTTCAGATGTGGTGGTGATCAGCACGCAGCACAGAATCAGCTTATCCACAACCATGTCCTCCTAATCTGTGCGCAAGCACTGTCAGAGTCAACAAAGTATTACATAAAGGTATCAGCAAGAAAGATCCAGTGTGTAAGTACCATTCAAAGTAAGTTATGGCCACAGGTCTGATACTTTGGAAAAGGAGCTGTTTCAAGAAACTATTCCTTTTCTCTGGAGTTAGGTTATACCATTCTTGCCTTTGCTGGAGCTAAAGAAGGAATATACAGTATTTCCTCAACGCCTGTAAAGTGTTTGCAATAAATAACAATTTTAAGCTTTCTCCAAACACATGCTTTCAAAAAGTTTTGGCCTGTCCTTTGTTTCCTGAAACCCTCTGAAGTCCACAGATTTTACATCTACACTACATTGCTGATGGAAATGATGCCTTCCTTTTCTGTGATCCATCCATTTCCTTTCTCTGTGGGCTGGTGTGTGTGCACAATCCATAAACATAAATAGATAAATATAACTAAATATATATACACAAACACACACACACACACATATATATATATATATATATATATATATATATATATATATATATACAAACATATATATAAATAGACCTGTCTCCAGGTAGGGACATGAGTAGCATAAAAATGAGTTATGTAGCCTATTTTTTTCTTTGTTGGGGTTTCCTAAGGAACATGGTAGGTTATAAAAAAACCCTGGATCAAGTAGGTTTCAGATTTCATTTTAATACAAATGGAAGTTATTATTTGCACAGCATTGGTTCTTAAATTCCATTAAAAAGCTGAGTCATCTACTTAAAGGCAAAATTCTGGTGAGGAAGATTAATTGCTCTTCAGTGAACCCCCCCCACCCCCTCCCCCATATTTAGTGGTAGCTGTGTTTATTGCAGATGGAGTTCTTGACTGTACAATCATTACCACTGACATCACTGAAACTACTTAGAATTCATGAGCTAGAGACTGACTAAAGAATTAGACTGGTATTTATTCCCATTCTCAGGATGGGTCTGATCCTGGTTTACAGGAGACTTCTCTGATTGACCTGGGGAAGAGTGCTACTGAGCTCCAAATTGACAGTGTGATTAATAACAACAGCACAGTGATGCTCCAGTCTGTTTCATTAAAATGGATCCTGAATTTTTTGCTATAGAGATAGCGCTCCTTGTTTCATCTGTGTCCTAGTACAGGTCTCCTGATCATTAAAGTAGCTGAAGAAACAAGCAGAAGCTAAAGGCCACCAGGTCTTCTGCTGGTATACACCACTGCAGCTCCACTGAAAGGCAATGGAGTTTCAGCAGTTCAGACCAGCTGAAGCTCTTCTGCTGAACTGCTTCTTGTAAACTGGAAGGTAAGGCAGAGCCCATATACCACAGAGCAGGCTCAGAATCTTTGAGCTGCTTTTTCTTTGTACCCAGGGAATGTGCAAGTACTCAGGGGAAAGTGTGAAAAGAGGAGAGAAGCCAATAGCCAAATAGATGATTGTGCTGAAGGAAGAAAGAACTGTGAAAAATTGAAGAATAATGAAATAACATGGGGCAGTTGGGGGGGGGAAGCCCGTGATGTTTGGTCCCTCAGTAAAGTTAATTAATAGCTGGAAAATGTGAAACAGGATGCAAAAAAAAAAAAAAAAACACGTGGCAAATACCAATGAGGCAACCAAGGCCATTTAGAGCACTTCCTATCAAAATTCAAACACATGCAAAAATAGAGCTGCAGAGCACATGATTGTTCTTCATAAATTTTAGTTTATTTTCCTACTGGAAATTACCAAAGTGCTTTTTTTTCACAGAAGAAACTTGAAAGGTTTGTGACTGTGAATATTTTACTCAGCTTGAAAACACTCTGAAACCCGTTAGCTGAAGGGAAGGTGCAAGTTTCACATTGCTCCAAACCTCACTCGCTGATCTCTACAACTGTAAGCTATTTTCTCACAGAGGCCAGCGCCACTTCTGTGGAGGGACCCAGAGACTTTCCTTGCTGTCCACTCTTTGTCAGGATCTACATAACATCATCTATGGGGGTTGCCCAGGATTATTGAGTGCCCTGCTTCCCCAGCTATCTTTCATATTTGCATGCAGCTATGCTGCTTGGGAACCCTCCACAAATGTATTGGCGTGAGTGCGTACTTGGGTGTGTTTGTGTGTTTGCCAATATATTTGGCACAGACAGAATGCATCTGTCTCAAAGAAACTACAGGATATCTACTCTGACAGCATTCCAGTAATGACATTGAACTGAGGCAGACATATCTATGGAACAATCATGCATTTGTCTGGTCTTTTGAATCTGAAATGCTAACTTGAATTGGAAAGGGCAAGGCCCTTTCAGAGCGCTCATGAAGTAGTTGGGAGTAGGAGATCTAGAAGACTTAAGTTTTTTTCTATCTTGTTCTTTGGAGCCTAAATATGCAAGAACAGAGCACAGCCCTGAGGGAGGCTTTGCTCCTGCCTAAGCCCCTGACCTCAAAATGGAAAACTTGGAGTCAGCTAAGTCTCCCTGACAACAAAGAGGAGGGGAAATGGAATTGGCACTCCACATTATTAATTTATTTGCATTACAATTTCATTCTCAAATGGGGAATAAAGTGAATCAACAAAGAGTGGTAAAGAAGTGATCTCTTGTCTACTACAAAAAACATATACATATGTATATGTGTGTGTTTAGATGTATATATATCTATATCTATGTATGGAATGGAGAGACAAAGTCTGCTTGCCCTTGGGGGCATGGCAAGCAGTATTGGGTGTGCCAGGGCAGGAAACAGGACTTATCTTATCCTGTGACATTTTGGGGTCCTCTTTGAGCCAGGAAATGCCATCATGACCTGCAGCAGATGAGATAAAGAGCTCTAAAGAGGGCTGCAGAGTCTTTATGAGTAATCAGAGCCTTTATGAGAAATCAGTTGTTCAAACAACTGCTTATATTCTGTGTATTCAGAGAAATTAGTACTAATTTCCCCACTTTTTTCTTGTCAGTGACACCACTGGCATTTTCTCAGAGGTATCTCAAGACCTGAAATCTACCTTGTGTTTTGGAAAAAAACCCCAGCAGGAATGCTTGGCAACTTGAAGAATCTATGACCAAAATGATCCCTCTCTGCCTTCTCTAGTTCAGTTTCCCTACCTGGTAAAAGGAAGAGTTAAAGTGAAAGGAAATGGAGTATGACATCAGACCTGAGGCCAAGTCCTTAATTTGTTTTTTTGCTGAGCCTGAACTCAAGGAAGTCAACTGGATCCTTGCCTGAGTAAGTAATGAGCAGAAATTAAGGAAGGGCTTGAAGCCTGGGTCTTTGATGATTAGGTCAATGCCTTCCGTGTAATCCCAAGTGACCAAAGGAGCACAGAGAAAGAAAAGAAAACTACCCCTTAGCACTTCCCATTGCCAGCTCAAGCAGGAGGACCTCGGTGCTCATAGAATCGGGATTCTACAACAGAGCTGTTAAAACCCCATGGAAATGAGACAAACACTGGGGCTGGGCAATTGAAGCCAGGTGGCTGCAAAGTTAAAATAGAGCCATTTACAATTTTTACAGATTCCTCTCTTCAAAATCACTGTGAAGCACAAGGCTGAATGCACACATCTCCTCTGAGCCCACCACAGGATTCCAAATCAGACTGGAGATACATTCTGCAAAGCAACTGTCCAAGGATGTTATCCAAATGCCTATAACACCTACCTCAGTGAATTCAATGCCTGATTCATTAAGTCCAAGGACTGGGTTTGCGAAGCTTTCATTGAAAGTATCGTACACTATGCAATTACAATAAAACAGATGACTGCTTTTACCTACAGGTATAGGGCCTGTACAAGGCAGATTGGTTCTACTAACACATAATATCATGCCAAAAGTTATCCCAGAAAGAGAATGATAATGTTCCAGAAAGTAACCAGTATGTGACCCTGCTTGGTCTCCAAGAACTGCGGACACCGTTTTTCTTGGATCTAAATGTTATGGCCAAATTTTGTATTGAGTCATTACTCAGACAGTCTTATTGACTCCAATGGAATTGTACCAATCCAAATCAACCCCAGCTGTCCAACATCCTTCCCTTGACTCCTAACCCTTTGCAGTCCTATTCTTCCCACCTCACAAAGCTTGCCTTGAGCTAATTCAATGGCAGGAATACAAATGCAATACTGCAGAACTGACCAGATTTATGTATTCATAGCCATAGCAGCCAGAGAGAGTCAGTAATCCTGGAATTATCTGATTAGACAGCACACAAAGCTAAATTTAATTTCATTGTTTTGCTGCCTGTGGCAGCAGTAGGGAAAGGAAAGCTATTAGTAATCCCCTTCTGTATTGCTCTCACTGTAAATAAGTGTTTTTAGTGGATTACCCAAGGATGTAGATTTCATATTATAAAACATTCTTATTGCTGTATAAACTATGGGTGTAAATTAAGGTGTAAAAGGTAATGAATATATAACCAAGAGTGCTCAGGGCGTAAGCTCTTCAAAGGGCTTGCTTGAAGACTCAGATCACAGCACCAGCGAGGATTTATACTTATACTGTTGATCTGACACAAACAAGATCATTTTAAACAGGAGAGAACTTGAGCAGATTAAATAAGTGTTGTACAAATATGTATACAGTTCTGCTTCACCCCATTTCCTCCCATGCACATCACTTATTTGCATTTATTATATTACAGGTAGGAAAAATATGTTCAGTTGCTTAGGATTAAGCTCACAATGAGCAGAAATTGCTACGGTAAGTACTCAGTGGTTTGGCTGGCTCCAGCACTAAGGAGGCAGCTGGAGGGCATCCTCACTGCAGATTGTGTCAGGAGCCGTGTGTGTGAAGGGGAATCTCACGCTCGCACTCCCTAGTGCTGAGAGACTCTGAGTGCTGAGTGTCTGTCACAGAGCTACTCTCACCTTGGGGAAAGATGGGAGTCAGGTCCTCTGGGATGCCTTTGCACACCATTGGCTGAGGCAGGCAAACAAGCTGATAGGAGCCAACCCAGTCTGGGAACTCTGCCAGCAGGAGAAGGAGAAGGCAGAGTCTGTCTCTGACATCTGCAAATAAAGATGGTGTTCCTGCAGTGCTCATAGAGGATGGCTGGCAACACTACAGAGATCTTCTAAGAGAAAGTAAGACTTCAGCTTTATGAGGTTTAAAAGAAGTTCTACTTACTACGCAACTCTTTGCATTTGAAAAAGAGCCCTCTGCAGACATTAATGCTTTCTTTTGCTCCTCTCACAAGCATTTGACATATTTTTGCCCACATAAAACTTGCCCACCAATTCCTTTGTGCCATGCTTTTAGGAGATGTCATCAAAAATCATTTTCTTCAATAATAGTTTGCTTCTACCTCATGTAGCATATACATGTTATACATGTATCTGGAAGAGGACAAGCATCCAGAATGTATGATCTCCCTTGTTGGCTATCTGACTAAACATGAGGTCTACACTACATATAGCAGACAGACAGAAAGAATTTGGGAACAGCAAAAGTCAGGGGACAATAAAAGTGTATTCATTTGGCTTGCTGTTTCGGGGTTGCCAGCAACGAAGTGATGGTGTTTGTACACTTATCCTTCATGTACCCAGCCATGTCATTGTTACCCAGCTTTCAAACCTGTGCTGGGACTTGCTGCAGAAACCAGTGCCTCTTTACAGGAAAGCAGTGTGTGCATATGTGTACATATGCACTGTACATTACAGTGTAGGATTCTGCACAGAAGGACACAAAGTGCATGATCATTCAAGAACCACACCAGCTGCAAGTAGTGCATTTTGCCTTAGCACAACTGCGTTCAGCTTAGGACATATTCCAGGCTAGGCTGGAATAAGAAAAAGCATCTGGTGTAAACACTTTGGGTTTCAAAGTTCGAAAGTCACTTTCTGCGACTAGTCCCCTTTGCAGTATGCAGTGTAATGGCAGATACATCTGCTGTTTTCACCTACATGTTCATTACCAAAGTGAGAAGAGCAGGCTGAAAAGCATACTAAAATGAAAGCACAAGGGTATTTCTTACAAGAAAAGTGGTCTTAGGTAAAGGGAAGAGATGGATGTTAGCCTGCTCAAGCCAGGAACACAGATACAGACCTCAATGTAACTACAGATTCTGATACCAGATTCATTACAAGCTAGACATTTATTTTGTACAACAGAACATAATTCTGAGAACCTCTCCAAGAAACAGCTCTGTAAAATCCAAATTCTAAGGGAAAACAGAAATTAAAGGTTAGAAATAGGATCTTCCATGTTCTGCTACATATCAAATTAGTTGTTTTAATTACAGAATATCAAGTGTTAAAATTACTGCATACTGGGTGGAATCTGGCAGCCTCATGCAAAGAAAGCAAACAATAGACAAAATACAGTAAAATCGTGTGTTAAAAGTCCTCCAAAATAGTCTGCTATTATAAGTCGATATTTTCTGAAGCTGTCAGATAAACAATTTTAGGTATCTGCAGAGTCTGACATGATGGTATGGCAGATCTGTCCAACCACAAAACTCATCAGCTGGGGCTTAGCAGTTTACCCAGCTGCAAAGCCCAGAGCAGGCTGAAGTAGAGCAGGGACAAGGGTCTGGCACAGCCTGTCTTCACCCACCTGGCAGATCACAGATAAGCAAGCCACCATTTGTAGGCTACAGTAGCTGAGATGCCAACTCCCAAAAATCCTTGGGTGGTACTGCGGGGTCTCAGAAAGGCAGGCAGAAGTCAAAGTACATAGAGAAATACTGCAGTGAGATTGTGAGAGATTAACTGAGAATCTGAAGCCTAAGATTTTATCCCAAGATCCTATAAAAGTCTCACCCAGGAGCAGAGCACAGCACAGTCTGAAGCTGCATTAAGAAACCAACCAACTACACAAAAAATAAATCCCAGTTTATACTGAAAGTAGCAATTTTGTTTTAAAAAGCCTCCTTCAGCTATTTCACCCTTCCCTTTGGTTTCAACTATTATTCAAATCTTTAAAATTCTGAATCCATTAATCTGGTGGAACCAAATTTCTTTTCTGCAAGGAAAGAGGAATGTAGGTTCAACAAAAAACCAGAAACTCAGTGAAGAGCAAAAGTACTTTAAGTATTTCAAAAGGACCTGCCTCTTCCAAAAAAAAAAAAAAATCAATTGGAAGTGTGCAACTGATAAAGAAATCCTATAGTACTTTAACTTGGAAGCATTCAAACTGTTGAAAAATAACATTGCAAGGTTAAAGAAATAAATCAAAGTTCATTGGCCAAATTCTGCACTCAGAAAAGAACAGCTAAGATCAGAATCTCTCCCAATTGCTATCTGTTTTTCTATTTTATAATTAAATCTTGCAATCTTTCCTCAGACAAAATCATCCTCTGGGATTGCTGGCATTTTTTAGGACTTCAAAAACTTGGCACTCAATGTTCTCAGGAGGAAAATCTTTAAGAGTTAAAAGTATATAGCTGAACTGCAAAGAACTGTCCAGAAGTGGCACGACCTCATCCCCTAGCAACAGAAATCAATAACAACAGAGATAATATAATTACACCACAGAAAGGATCCAGAGGGCAGATTATGTCAAGTATTATGTTGTTAAGAAAGAATGACATGTGAAATGGACAATTTTAAACATGAATGAAAACACAGAATATGTGCAAGGTCGATAGAGAAAAGTGAAATACGAACACAGAATAAATTAGCATGCAAACTCTTAAAAGGGAAAGACAATTATTCCTGTTCCTGCTTTCACTGATTTATTTATTCAGTACACAGAATCAGATTCCCAGGGAAGCAGAGAAAAGCATCTTATTTCACAAGAAGCATAGTGGCACAGGGAAAATAGATGACCCTATGATGACAGCCTTGTTCTGGAGCTCTGAAGACCCAGTTCATTTCCTGTTTTGGTACAGATGGTCCATACTACTCAGACAAACTGTGGGCTTCCTGTTCCTCTATCTCCCATTTGGAAAAGAGTGCCAGTAGAAGTATAAGGATTCAGAGCTGAGATGGAACAGATACCGCTGTAGTCTGGGGATGACATGGAATTACCTACAACAGAAGGATTCCTGTCTGCATTGGCATGGAACACTTATTTGTCTCTTGAACAATACACTTCACTTCTGCTGTTAAGGTTGCTCAGGTGCCTAGAGGAGGCAGGACATAGTGCCTGGGCAGCTTCCACTTCTCTGCAATACTTGGAGCTCCAGCACCACCCGCCTGCCAGCACAAAGGGTATTTGGAAATGTGTTCCCTGATAAAGCTCCCTGCCAGTGCTTTCATACAGCTTTGAAACACTAAGTAAAGTGGGGTAACTTTTCAAGGACAATCTCATTTAAAGAAAAACTTACAGATACCAATAAAAGCCTATATGCCTATTGCTTTACATGATGCAGCAATGTCCTATCACCAGATCACCTGATACCTCTCCCACAGTTTTGCCTATTTCTTCCCTATACCACTGCCGTGTGAATGTGGCTTTCAATTCAGAGTCCTAAGCAGGCTCTGGCTAAAGTGACCCTGCCTTTTTCAGCCATGTCCAAGATATTTGCTGAAATTAAACTACTTAAACTAACAGAAAATCCAAACTAACAGCTGCAAAAGGAACATCAGAAGTTAGTAGTGGTGTCTCATAATGATTTCTACATATTGATATCATACATACTGATTTCATACTTACTGATATGCATTCCATACTTACTGATATGGACTAAGCTACAGCTTGGTGAACTCACTTTCTACTCAAGGATCTCAAAAGCAAGAACAAGGTGAGATGTTTAAAGTAACAAATTTTTGAGGGGGTGAAGATGTGCACTAAGAGTATGATTTTCACTTATTGCATTTTTGGCAGAAGTGAAAGAACCTTCTGAATGCAAATATATGCTCATGAACACTCTTAGCAGTACAGCCAACAATAATGAAAAAGCCCAAACTAGAGAGACAGAGAGAGAAAGAGTATTAGAATGTATGTGAGATGTAACTCACACTATGGGTTTTGTCTCTTAAACAGACTTTATTTTACCTGTTCATTGCCATCCTTGTGGTACCTGGTGTGGTCAATCTTACTACCTCTGCATCAAATTCTAAACTGATGGGGTTCATACATCACACATGGACACAGAGTGGCACCTCAGCACAGAGACTGCATCCACAGCAATAAAGGCAGCAGGGCCAGGAACACTCCTGGACACTCTGTCTCAGTTATCCATACTGTTAACTTGTAATGTGTCCAGGCACAGCTTTGGCCCAAGGCTGATAGCCCATCCTGAAAAAGTCCTGAGCCCTGTTCAGAAAGTGACACTGGCCAGGGAAAATTCCCAATGGAAGACACCTGATTTAGAGAATCAGAGAATTTAACAGTATGGACAGGTTCTTCCATGCTATTTGGTCTCAAAGCCAATCCTGGGGACATTTAATTGACTCATACGTACATTATCTGTGGTTATTTGTGCCTTCTTACCATGAGAAACAAGTGCTACTCTTCTAAAGTATTTCTAATTATTTTTTAATTAGAAAGGTTTGAAGTAATTATTAGAGACAATTGCTTCTTGCCTCCAATCTGTGCAGAGTCCTACTGCATTTTTCGAACCTTTACAGGCAAGACCCAAAACTGGGCACCTATCCAGAACTGCTTTGCTGTTATACCCATCTTTATATCTCTTTTATGAGTAGAAGTAGCTGATATCAGACCAATTATGGTCATTATTCCTGTCGTAAGATGTAAAATTCAGCACAGATGGTATCTTATTCAACCTTAACATGATGCAAACAAAAGAACTATTTTAACACACTGTATAAAATCAGGGGACTTTCCACACTCTTTCCCAGGAGTGCCTGAGAACTGATGATTTAGTTGTCTTGGCACCTACCCTAGACCCATCAGCCAAACTAGACTATTTTTCCTTCAGAACAATATGTTTTGCAGATATTACTAAATCCTGTTTTTTTCCCCCAGCTTCATATGGAACTGTGTTAATCACAGCTCAGTGGATGGGAGAATCAGCACAGTGGATGCAGTTTTGTAAGCCTTTTTCACAGCCTGCACAGTCAGGCTCCTCTAATACTGGCTGTTACAGTTCTCCCATCTGAGCTGCTGTTTAACTGAACTGCTTCTCCTTTGTATCACCCAGCACATCTTTTCTAAATCCTAAAAAGGTTTATCCAAGACTAATCAAGTTGCTGATACTCCTTGTGATAAAAACGAGCTGGAGTGTTCAACCAGGACTCCCTGTAAGTTAATTTGAAGCAAGGTCATTACCTATTACCTGCATTTATTAGCAGTTTTTGAAGTGAGAAAAACTTCTGAAAGCTGAGGTTAAAAAAATGAAGCTGAAATGAATTAATACTTTTTTTTTTTTCTGTCTGGTAATCGTACAATCTGCAGGGACACAGATTATTTCTATAGTTCAATTTACTGGTGTGTATTCATGTGAAGTAAGAAGATTTTCCACATGAAGTAAGAATACTTTGATTTTTTTTTCTGGCAAGTACTGTGTTAAAAAAAAATTCCGGTGTTAGGTCAATTTAACACAGAACAATATAGAAATGAATTGTAAGCAGGTAGAAAATGTATTCAATATTTAAAAAATGCACAGATTATGTCCCAGTAGTAAAGAATGTACACAGAGAATCCTGTCGTGGTGACAGGATTCATGATTATTCTCTGTTGTCTATGATATTGCCGTTCCTCAAGGATACTGCAGTTATTTCATAGGTTGTTAAATAGTACATGACATCATGGTGAAAAAACTGATTGGTCTGTTTGGAGCTGTGGAGAAGAACATAAAATCTTTGCTACTTTATAATTTAAACCTATATTTAAGCTAAGTTTTAGCTCTTTTTCACTGCTAGTGTCTCTGAGTATCTAAATGTCAGCTGCCAAAAATAATTGGTTTGGTATCTTTGTTTAGAGCTCACTGTAAACAAAATAAATAAATTAATTTTTGGTCAACTCTTTTGAAAGAACTGCATTATTTAGTCAAGTCGTGTACTTTATCACCTCTAAAAGCTCCTCAGAATCATTTTGGCTCAGAACCATTTAAAAATGACACTGAACAATGCTGAGTATATGTTTATATAAATGAGCATATTATTAGCCTTGATCCAATCAATCTTGCATTTCAATTGCTACAGGAAATGGCACTGGCATGGATCAAATAACACACACAAATCATTACGGCTAAACAGAATGTAAGTTATTGAAAAATTCCTCCCTAATTGGTGAAAACATTTGTCTACTTCCCTGCCCTCAGCTTCTTTCATATCTAGTACACAAGAAGGTGTGTTGCTGCTGTTCTGAATTCCAGTGACATGTTCAGGATCACATACCTTTATAAAGAAGTTAAGTAACTTATGATCTAGCTGGATATGGACAACAATACTTTTGTGATAACGTGTGAGGCAGAAACACTGTAGCTTTGAGAGGTATGACTGAAAAAATGCTAATAAATGTTCACTGATTTGGTGTACAGTAAAGAGTGAAAGGGTTCACATCTTGAGTTGACTGGAGAAGTCTTTGAGAAGAAAAAACCCCTGTCAAATTTACCAATTATAATGTTAACTTCCAAGTATTTCCTGATTTGCTGAATAAAATCCCAGGTTTCACATTTGTAGGTTTTTTCCCCTCCAAGTTTAAAAAAAATCATGGAACCATACGAACAATAAAATAATATAAAACTAGAAATGATACAAATTTATCCAGAAGTTTCTGAGGAATGAAGGCGACACACTGTTTCCCAAATTGTGCTATAAAAAAAGGCAACAAAACCAAACACCCTTGCAATCCTTCAGCAAATCTTACTGTTGTAAATGCATGGCTAGATCATCCTAGAATGTGGCTGGGCAATACTACAGGAGAAAGTTAAAAGGTGTTTATACACAAGTAAAAGAAGGGGAGAGCAAATACAAAAGAAGAACCACAAAGGGCTTAAAAGAAAAAGTACCTTTAGCCTGGTGTAGAAGATAAAAAGTGAAACCTTACTAGGTGACTGAAGATAATAGAAATATGATCTTGGAAGAAAAAAAATACTGTGAGTTTATTTCAAATAAGGCCTTGACTGATAATGCTGCAAGTGTTGCCAAGGGGTAATCTCTTCCTGAGTATGGCTCCTAAAGAATTCTCCATGAGAGCATGGAGCTGTGAAGGAGAGCAGTCTGCCATGCCCTTCATTTCTGCTGCTCAATGCCCTGAAGAAAGCAAGAGGAGTCAAATGGAAGTATATCTAAATTTGCCCTCAGCAGCTGCTTCTAGCAAACTGTTCCCATGCCCAAGGTAATGCAGAGGAGTAAAGGTATTGGTATACAAAACGAAGGGCCTGCCCTTGCCCTTGCCAACCTATCTCTGCTTCAAGAAGTACATTAATTTTTAAACTGAACAGGAATAGGCTTGAAATATGTGCATACTTTTTTACAACTGTTTCTTCCTCAGTGGGAAACCAAATAGAAAAGGCTTGCCCATTTTTTACCCACTGACAGAATGGGCCTGTTGGAAGAACAGCTCTTCTTTGCCCCTTAAAACACAAAGGATGTGATTCTTGTCTGCAAATGAATAGCAGAAATAACTGCTGAAGTTAGTGAAGCTCAAAAGTAATGAAAATGAGAACCACATCCTAAATGTCAGCACAGTCCCTCCAGATTTTCTGTGCTGCTTGGCACTTAGACAACACTTTTTATCTGAGGAACACAAAAGGCCAGTTCTTAGTTCAATTTTGTAATACCCTTCTGGGGCTGGTAAAATGCCCAGCTAAGGGAACTTGAGTACAGAAAGGTTAAATAATTTACTGACAGTCACACACAGTAAGTAGCAGAAACGAAAGGCCCAAATGCCCAGACCTGTGCAGTAAATGTAACAAGCAATAAAAAAATTCTGGTCATTGTCAGTAGATTTGTGTATCTGTACTTTAATGGAATGCATTGACTATGCATCCTTTGGGGCTTAAATGCTCAGTAAATCAAACTGAGCTAAGGCTTGTTTTAAATAGATGTAGATTTCTAAAACAAATAGCAGCATTCACTCAGAGAAGTGGATCATAACTCATGGGTAGGCTGTTGTTTTGGAAAGAATAATCAGCAAAATGCAGGAAGAATTTTTAGAGTGTTTTCTAGTAACAGTTATTACTCCTGCACCATATTACATTTAATAGCAAAGTCCCTGCTGAAACTGCAATACTGCAAATGCCTAAAATGGTTCTTTGTGGAGGATAGGAATTATTACATTTAGTTGCCATGCAAGGAAAGCGATGTCCATTTGAAACTGGAAAAGAAGAAGATTCAGCTAAAACCAATTTCAATTTTGAATACCTCAGGTAATGACAGTTGATGGAAAATGGAACTAAAATGCTACTCCATTTAAGTATCTGTTATACAATACTTTTCACAAAAAACTTGATGAAAAATATGAACTTGTTTTTCAGGGCTTCTGGAATTCTAGACCAACATGCTACCCACAAGAAATCCTATTTAGTAGCATTTTTTAATTAGTGAAAATCCAGCAATTATAGAAAAAAAACCCAGTAATATTCAT
Source organism: Motacilla alba alba (assembly GCF_015832195.1). Lineage (NCBI taxonomy): Eukaryota > Metazoa > Chordata > Aves > Passeriformes > Motacillidae > Motacilla > Motacilla alba. The sequence continues at coordinate 40,524,343 of NC_052017.1, read as the reverse complement.
ATGAATAGGTAGGTCATCAATAATTTACCACAATGGAAAATCTTCTTTCTTTCATTTATAGCCAATACATATTACAGGAATATGCATTAAATTTCCAAGTGGCATGGAGCTAGGACAAATTGTGGGTTCTTTAGAAGACAGGATTAGCATCCAAAGTGATTCTGCCATTTGGAGAAATTACCTAAAAAACATAGGATGTAAGTCTGAGAGGACATACAGTTAAGTAAGACTAATTAACTGCACAACTATATAATAATAGTAACAGGAAGAGTAGCTCTTTAGATGGGGCTTCTTTAGTTTAGGTGGGGTTTCTAGTGCCTCAAAAGCTGTGTCAACAGTGTCATGTTGTTTGGAAGAAAAAAGATAAATATTATACCAGGGGACAGATGTAAAGCAATTTTCAAGACATAGGATGCCAATTTCCAGTTTCTGCCAGCTGCTGTTACATGCGTGCTGAGTGAAGTGGTAGACCTGTGCCCAAATTTCAACTCAGGAGCCATGAAAAATAAGAGAGGGAAAGAGGAAAAGAGATTCTCAAAACACAACCTTGAAGGAAAGATTCAATAAATAGTGAAGGGGGGTGGGGTAGGGAAGAAGGCAGAGTTGATAATCTGTCAAACATAGAGAAGGCTAATAAAAAAGAAGGAAAATGCATTCACTACGCCTAATACAGCCTAAAGTTCTATAAGAAGGATTCAGGATGGGCATTGGGAGGACCTTTCAAACAGCAGGAAAGGAAAACTCTGCAATAAGCTGTAGGAAGCTCTACCATCTTGGAGATGACGCTGAGATATGTAATTACTGGAAATCACATTGACACGAGATGTGTAGATGACTTCCCTGGGACTCTGATCCTGTTCTGCAAGTTACATTTCTTTAACATTTTAGAGAAATATCAGCATTAATATTTTTCTCCTGATAGAGCATGCTTGATTTCATCACTTGATCAGAGCTTCCGCTCAGATAAAGATGGAGAAGATCTAAGAGGACCAAATGGCTCTAACTATGAGATACCCAGTCCACAATTCACTTCTCAACTAACACAGTGCCAGTAGGCAAATGGGAAATCTGAAGCAGGCATTACTCTCAGAAGGGTTCTAAGTCTCAGTTGTGGATGTTGCAATCAAAACCAGTGAGAATGAGCTTGAAGTTGATCAAGTTTGACACTTAGTTTTGCTCACAGCTAACTAGGGTGGCAAAGAGAAAATCATGGTCTAGAGCCATCTCATGCACAAAGATCTAACATTGTAAGCTGTGTTGACTGAAACACTAAAATGCAGTTAAAGAATGTTTTAACAGATAAATCATACCTGGCTTTGATCATGCATATGATGCATCAGAAACATTTTGATTGGTGCACCCAAGCCTATACTGCTTCAAAATGATCTTTGCTTTGCTGTTTCTTGCAACCTTGCCCGAAAAATGTTTTACCCCAAAGTTTAAACTAAGGTTGAGATATTTAAATAATCTTACAACCATTGTTCTCCCTCTTCATAGCTTAAAAATATCTATGTTTGCCTTGAAGAAATAGGCATATGGTAGTTGATCCTGATATTCATTATATAGAATTATAAAAGCTTACTGCAAATAGATCCTCAACTCCCAAAATCCACCTTTTTTTTTAAGAATCAAAGTGTATTTATTACTTCATACTGGCTTTTATTTTTGTAAACCTTCACCTGTATGGACCACAGACAGAATAAGAGTGAGAGAAGATGAGGAGAAGAAGAGGGGGAAGAATGCATCAGAGGGGAGCAAGAAGAGAGGAGGAGAGGGGGAAGAACAATCCTAACCCCAGTACCTCATCTTTACTTTTAAGAGACTTTATGTTACAGACCCAAAAGGTATGAATAAATTCAAATCATGCTGAAAAATCGCTGTTACTCTTACATTCAATAAGTTTATATAATTGCTAACAATGGGAGAATTTGGCCTCTGAGTTTCAGATGCTTATTTAAATTTTCTCTGATTAAAACACTTGAAACAAACCCCTCTCTTCATCAGACTCTATGGCATTCAGCAACTTAAAGAACAAAATGCTTCCCCCTCCATTTTTCACAGATATCCTGGGTAAATTACTGGATAAAATTATATTTAGTGTGGCTCAAGGGTTTCTAGAATTAAGAACCTGGTAGCTGCTTAAAAGTAAAACACAGAGAAGCTCGGGTTTTGTGTGTATACTGAATGAACCAAGGCCAGAGCATATATGTCTTCCATTGTGCAAAACTGAATGTGTAGTTAAATTAAGAACAATAGGTATTCATAAATCAGCACAAGTGCCCATGAGAAACAAGTCTTCTAATTAAATAAGAGAATCGGTGTTCCTTGTTCCGGGAATTGTTATTTGGTATTAGGTAGGATATATTGATAGTAGAGAGACTTTTTTTTTTTTTGTGAGAAGAATTATTTGGTTTATTTATCAAAAACAGCTCCCTTCCTACACATTATTCAAGTTAATTTGCACAACTGGTTTGGAGGGAAATACTATTTGTGGTTTTTGAAAAGGAGCTATAAAATGCTCTTACAGAAAAATAAATCTTTGTTATCAGAATAAAACAAAACTAAAAGTAGGACTTGTGTCATTACGGTATTTCATTCTGTTTTGATTTTATAATAAAAGGCAAAACCAAAGGAACCCAAACCCATCAAAAAAACCAAGACAGGCATTAGTATCCTTACTAAGGGAGAAAGTTCTGCAGTGATATGAAAAAAGAGTTGATTTATTGTCTCAACAATACTTCCGAATTTGAGTGGAAATAATTCAAAGTTCTAAATATTCTCTATTTGGTGAGTAAATGTGGCTTGAGGAATGGCTTTGTAATTTTCTGATCCTGATGCTTCCCAAGTAGCTGTTTTTCCATCATCTTATCAAGGGAAGACAGAAAGCAGAGAATCAATGTTTTCTAACTTTGGTCCTGCAACCCCAAAATTCATTCACCCATTAAGATCCCTTACAGCTTTTCAAGTAAAAATAAGAAACTGAGTAGGTTATACTTGGTAATATAGTCAAGAACATGTACATTTCAAATCATGGGGACAAAAACCATCTCACTTACTTTAACCTCTTCTTAACCTCTTCAAAAATGAGACATTCTAAAGAAACTTTCAGAAATTTGTCTTCAAATCAGCTGTTAAAAAAAAAAAAGTCAGCCTTTATACAAACAATTTTTATTAAGCCAGGTTGACTGAATCCCATTTATCACAGACTAAGGGAAGTAACACGGCCATGTTTCCTGCACAAAGAGCAAGTACTTAGATCACCAGTTTAGGAATTAGATTGTGTTCTCACAGTTAATCTGAATTTCTTTTCAAGGCACAATAATCTCTTGTGTAGACACACATAGAGACTTGAGCTGGCTTTGAAATTCCATCTTCAGTTTTACTCAAACTGCCCAGAGAATAGTTAATACATGTAAATTCCTTTATTTTCCTTTATGTCCCTTGATGTACAAGTTCAAAGCAAGGAAATCCCATCAATGCCTTACTTTGGATGAGGCTAAAACTCAACTTTGAGATTGTCCTCTACAGTATTTCCATGTTAATGTACATTAAGCTGCCAGGGCACTTTGCTTGCTTAACCAAGAATGTGCACTGCACAACCTGAAATACACAGGGTATTTTGCATATTTGAAACTTTTTATCTTCACAAGAGATGATTTGAGCTCAGAACTCATTGTGGCATGGTGGTATGAATATATTTCATCATGAGTAGCGTTTTAGGGTATAAAGGCAACTATTTGCTATAGATGTTTTTAAATAGATTTAATTGGTTTTGGGTTACTATTTTTCCACCCAAAGAAAACCAAATTCTATACAGACATTTTGGTCCTGTGAGTTATAGCCCAAAATATGTAATTTTTTAATATTTTCCTTGAGTTTCCTTGCTGAAAGACAGAGTTAATACTTGAATATTCTGGTTTGAAAATGAAAGAAAAAACAGGTTTTGAACATTCTGGGTTCAATATCTTCTCTTCTGCTGAAGCTTTACATGATATATTAGACATACAGCATCCCTGGTTCTTTATGTTAATAGTGTCAGAAACTTAGAAATTAAGTACTGCACTAACTCTCTCTGTTATTTAACTCTGAGCAAAATAGAATTATGATGTGATTTCAAAAGCAGATGGGCTAAGGCTCTTTTGAAAGTCTTACCCTAGGACTTCGGGTCATGAGTCTTGCTGGAGTCCAGTCAGTGAAGCAGTGGAGTGAAGGCTTTTAAAGTATTTTCCTGCTCCAGTCATGGCTCTCAGAGCTGAAAATTTGTAATCAGGTCATTTGCATCATTCTGTGGCAGCTTCTAGAAGATTCGGTAATTTTAGTCATTCAAAGCACAAAGTTGTGCTTTGTGGATTTGCGTCCACAGAACCATTGCTACTGGCATTTTGACACAAGGCAGGTTTTTCCCTCAATGTTTGTTTAAAGCAATCACTGTAGAAAAGTTACTACTTCTCTAAGTATTTATATAGATCTACCATCAAACTTGTGGGTCTATACCATGCAGATGTAACAACTAAGAAAATGTTTTTTACACTTTTTTATGCCCAGTTGGGTGAGTTTGGTGACATATCAAAAAGACAGAACCCAGAAGCACAAGGAAATAAAAGCACACCATTTTTAGGCACTATTTTTAGGTTCTGCGGTGTTAGAAATTGTTTGTTAAGGCTGCTTGCCCAGGGCATTGTACTCCCCTTGAGCTTCCAGAACCCAGAACAGTAATAGACCACACAGCAGTGACCATCAAGGGCAGCCTTGCCTTTCAAAGCCTTTGATTTCCAGCCCTATAGACTACGTTATTTTCATGGCCATTGTAGGGCTGGTTTTTCTCTGCCTGCAGCATTTTCTACAGAGTAAATTCACAGGCCATGTGTGAGACTATATGAAACAATTCATATAGAATTTTGCCATAATTTCACAGAGGACACACATTGTCACTGCCATTGTACCCAATTCCAAACACAGGATGCTGATTCCCTGACAATGCAGCACCAATGAACAACATTTTATGAGGCAGAGGAAAGTAGTCTAAAGAAGCAGAATTTCACTGGAGAAAAAACCCCACCAAACAACAAAAAATCCACCCAAGCAAGCATAGTAAAACTGAAGCCCATTACAAAGAAAAGATTGAGATGACATGACTATTTTTTCCCCCCATTGTTAAATGTAAACTAAGTTAATGGCAAAAAAGTCGTGGAGGATGAGGGAGGGAAGTTGTGGATGATTGCTGCATTCTTTATTACGTCCCCTCTCCATCCTGGCGAGCTGGAACATCAGTGCAATTCTCATGCCAGCTTCCAAGTAAACAACACGCACTTCCTGGCTATCTCTAATCTGGGCAGCAATGTGTGTGAAAGGAGAGTGCTGAGTGATCTGTGGCTGTGACCAGGTATCCTGTTTTGACAAGGGTCTTTGTCCTTTGCCCAACATATTGCAGAAGTTATTCTTGACATTTTTGTACTATGTTTTATTGGAAAAGACCTAATTAGGTCTTTTGGGAATGATTTAATTTGGATTACTGAGAAGGTTAGAGGGCCAGAGGTAACAATTAAAAAACAACAACAACAGAAAAGCTTCACTTATAAAATGTCTATTGCTTTCAACATTTTAATTTCAGTTAATTCAAAGATATTCTCTTTCCTCTAATTAATATTTACACTATATATTATCAGTGGTTCAAAATCAAGTTTTAAATTTGATTCTAAAATGTTTTGAGGAGTGAAAGGAATTGTTTTTGCAGTTGGCTCACACTTCCATTCTATAAGTATATGCTGTTCAAAAGTTATTTTCAGTAAAAGACTTCTATTTTGGAAAATGTCAGTTAAGCAAACCCCCTGGCCAATAGAATATAATGGTTCTAGGGAAGCTCTGCTGGCAACAGCAGAAATCAGAAACAAATTTCAAGATGAACAAAGTGCAGATTGGTGTAATTAATTATTTGGTATTTGGATGAGATGTCAATTAAGATCCATGTTTTAAAGACAGACATGCTGTCTCCCAAGTGAGTGGTCTATTATGTGGGCTGAAGAGAACTCTGTAATTTTACCCAATGAGTCCTTAGATTCACCCAGATGAAGAGTGTTGTCCATAAGAGAGGTTTAAAAGAGGCTGAACACTAGAGATAAAATTTTGGCCGGGGTAGAGTTCATTTTCTTCACAGTATCTAGCACAGGCTTATGTTTTGGATTTGTGCTGAACACAGAGCTGGCAATACAGAGATGTTTCTGTTATTCCTGGGCAGGGCTCACATAGAGCCAAGGCCTTTTCTTCTTTTTGTACTGCCACACTGGTGAGGAAACTGGGGGTGCTTGGGAAACTGGGAGGAGACAAAGCTGGGACAGGTGACCCATGCTGACCAAAGGGATATTCCAGACCTCATGACATCATGATCAGTATAGAATATGGGTGGAAGAAGGTGGAAGTGTGGAACATTTGGAGAGATGCTGTTTGTCTTCCTGAGTAACTCTAGCGGGAACACCTGCCTGACCATGGGAAGCAGTGAATTAATTCCTTGTTTTTCTTAGCAGAGCTTTTGCTTTCCCTATTAAACTGCTTTTGTCTCATAAGTTTCTAGTTTTACATCTCCAATTCTCACTGTAATTTCATTGTTGGAGGAGAGATCAAGCAGCTGCATTGGGCTTAGTTGCTGGCTGGGGTTAAACCACAAGAGTCACACAGCTGACACAAAGTTTAAGTGGCTGTTCCTCTCCATCTCACGTAGAGAAAATACCTGAATGGGTAGTTCCCATATTCCACCCAGTCGCCAGAGCCATCTAGATACCGGCATTTTTCATGGGGAAAAGAAACCCCAAACCCTATGGTTTTATGGAGAAATACTCATAACATGGTGCTTTTGTTTCCAAGTTAGCTTTAGTAAAATACTCCATAATATGGATGAGGAAAAGAAAATAATAAAATTTATGTAATAACAATTGTTTACATGCTAGTCCTTTGCACACTGAAGACTTGTATATTTTCCCCTCTGTGATTCCTTTGCACTTTGGACCAATCCATAAGCTGATTTCATTGGAACCTGGTTCACTGAATAAGATGGATATAACCATCCCAGTTGTGGGTCCAGTCCTAAACCAAAGAATGCTAAAGTAGGCTTGTCACTGACTTCCATAGGAGGCCACTGTCCCTTCCATAGGAGAGGAATGGATACCCCCCCAAACCAAAAAACGTGTCATTTATGAACTTAAATATCTTAATTAAACCTAACATAGCTACAGATTTTTCTCTGGTAAGTGGTGCTGGCACCAAGTGAGGGAAAGAGGAGACCAAACAAAGGCAGGTTACTTGTGTTAGTAGAGACAGCTGGAAGATTTAGGCAAACTCTGAACTGAGAGGACATTTAGGAAGGCAACAATTTATCTGCTGTGTCCAGCAGGCACAGAATTTAACCTTTCTCTAACCAGCTTTCTCCATTTACTACACTTGATGACAAGAAACATTAACTAAAAATGGCTCTCAGGTACCTGCTTAAAATGTTGAATTTTCAGGAAAACTTAATACCTCAAAACAAATTCCCATGATGCTATCTTAAAGAAAAAAACAACTTGTATTTTCTTTTTTTCTTCTGAAGATGAATTTCATCTCTGGATATCTTGGAAATTTCCAACCAGGGAAGGAAAACTAGAGCCACACATTCTCCCTAAATTCATTCCAATCGCACAGGTGTGACCTTGGGATGACCATGACTTGTAATTTTATTACTCTAGAGTTTTGTTGGATAATTCCCCTGGCATCCTAAATTGCACAAATCCAATGATACATGAATATTTTGGAAATGTTAAGAATCTGCTGTTGAGTCCTACATTTCTACATTTATAACTATTTTTTTTTGAGAATCAAATATTCATCATCGATTTTCTCTCACTTCATTGTAATATTTGAATAAAGGCAAACCAGAGGCACAAATTCCCATTATATAAGAAACAGCAGGACATTTAATGGCATAATATGCAGTTAATATAGGGACTGACAGTGATGTTATATATTGTTGGGAACTCAGTGTCAATGAACTTAGAGCAGACCTCATTAAACAGCAATAATTTGCTTTTTCTTTTTAAGGCAAAATCCCAGTTCCACAAGACATTGAAATGGATTGTGATTCCAGAAGTCCTTCTGAGCACAATGCTCACATAAGGACCACTGGAGGGAACTAGTTAAAAGGATTTACTTTTAAATTATCTGGTATGAACTGAATATATTAGAAATAATGAATCATTACAAGCTGATGCCTTAGAATGCTAAATCCTCATTTTAGTTAAATATACTGGAGCTGCACAGGAATGATCTTGGAGGGTAATGAAAAGCAAAATAATGACAGATTAGCCAGTTCACTAACTTCTCTGATTAAAATCTTTCTCCATAATGAGCAAGCCAAATTAAATGGAGGCGTGAGGTAAAAATATAAAACATACTTTTTTTGTTGAAGTTTCAAGCACTTTAGCAAATTTTGTGGACAGATTTCAGATTCAAAGACCAGAAATGTAACTTGAGGTGTCTCCCTACATTTTTATTGGGATATGATGCTGTGCCAGTGGTAAAGCCTAAATGAATTAGACAAGTAAGACTTATAACACAGAAATTCACAAACTGGGACTTGAAATCAACACTTAGAGTCAATTCCATGCCTGAAGAAAATCAATAAAGAGATGGATTTTAATCAGGTAGAGCTTCCCCAAGATAACTTAGCAGCATTCTGGATGCAGCAACTTGCAAACATAGAAATCAACAAGTCCAGCCTTGGTACTACCTTAGATAGATATTTTTTTTTGTTTAAATTTGTTGAACGTGTACTAATGCAACTAATTAGTTCATTTGGGAAGCATCATTAAGAATCCAGCTCCCACTGGATGAAAAAGACATGGTTTCCAAGGAAAAGTAAAGTAACCCAAGAATTACTTGAAAAAGTCTGAGGCCCTAAGCTGTCATGTTCTCTTGCAGCTCATGTGGTTTACCTGCCTGCACAATCCACCTTGTAAAATTTGTAAAACTAGTGACTCCAGTGCATTCTTTATTATTCCACAGTCTAAAACTAGCCATAATTTAATTTCATTTACACTGCGGTCAGTCCAAATAAATTCTCTGGGTAGCATCCTGAGGTTTTTTAAGTCAAGGACAAATTGTCCATTTACATCACTGAGACGAGTTCCCTCTAAATTTGGTGGAGTTACTTCAACTCATCTCTGTGCTATCAGCTCCATGTCTCATCTTTTATATCCTGGGGTTACAGCATAAATAAGGGAGCAATTAGAGATGCAAACCAAGTTTCAGCATCAGTGTTGGAAGCGGAATATGTCACACTAGGAAAATAAAAATGTGAATCCCAAATGATTTAGGCAGAGCTGCCAAAGGGAATATCTAGCATTTCCCTAATGGAAAAAGTGACTGTTAAGTGGAAAGCATAATTGGAAAAGTACAACAAAACTTGAAGCCATATGATGATTTATATAGAGCGTAGCTTAAAGTACGTTCACCTGTTATTCCCTTTCTAAGGTCTTCAAAAAGAAAGTGTTGGTCACTTTTCCAGGGGTCTCTCAAATAGCAACAGATGTGGGGAGAGCCTTATATAGATGTCCTGGTTTTAAAAAATGTTTTGCCACTATCTTTTGTTAAGCATGAACCTCGGAAAATTTCACACATTTCTAATTTCCCTTACTTGTTTGCATTGCACTCATTGTCTGTGGCTATTCTAAGACTCAGAGACAATACAGAACAAGTTATTTTAGAAAGGGAACTCAAGAAACCCAAGACATCTTTTTTAGCAAAACTGAAAAGTCTGCCTATATCAAGTCTAGCCAAAAAGAATACTGGTTTTCAGCTTGTTAGGAGAGCTCCAGATTTCCATGAGTCGCAAAAAGGTAGCACCTCCAAAAATTTTAGTGTCTGGGCAGATTTACGGTTGGACTTGATGATCTTTGTGGTCTATTCCAGCCTAAATGATTCCATGGTTGGTGGATCACTGGATGATGAGTCTGACTGGCTGCATGCAGGCTGGAGTAAAATTTCTTCCAACCCTCAGCTTTGTGTGCCGTGCACAGGCAGTATGGTTGTGTTTCTCTCTTATACCCTGCAGCAAGAGAGGCAGGAAGCCCCACTAGCTGACTGTCATATTTGATGTGGTCTGGAGCCCTCATTATGCTTAACTGCTATTACAGACCTTTCTGGAACACACCTGAAACAAGAAACATGGACAGGAGTGGGTATTTCTCAGACAGTGCACTTCAGATCCCCTTTTGCTCAGAACTGACTTAAAAGGCCACAATCTGATTTTGTTTTTCAGTTTGTTAAAGAAATCCATAAACTCACAGATGTTAGAAGGTTTGTTTTCCTTCATTCTGGCAAACTAAAATAAATGAGAAACCAAAACCCTATTTCTAATAAAGAAAAAATATTAGAGGTGAGTGAACCATGAGTTTGACTGGGTCCTTTGGCATATAGGTATGTGACTGAAATAGCTCTGAAAGAGACCAGTAATTATTAGGAAAAAAAGAAGTAAACATGTCTTTTAACTTAAACCAAAGTATACATCACCTTCAAGATCTTAATTAAATTTCTCAGCAGGAATAAGCTCAAAAAGAAAAAAAAAAAAATCTTCAATCAACTTAAGAAGACTTCCATAACACAAAACTTTGCGCTATTAAAGGAATTTCAGAGAGGAAACACAGTATGAGCTTTACAGGTAGACTGACAAGAAACTAAAAATCCTCAAGGGGAGATATTACAAAACCTAACTCTACTTCCTTCTTGCAGCAGACAAATCTGACTCATCTTTTTAATTAAAAAATAATTAATGTCGCTCCATCACTTTTAGCTAGGAAATCAGTGCCTTCCTGATACATTCTTAAAGATTTTACTTTCTACTAACTTTGCTTCACTTGTGTCTTCCTTTTCATGTAAAGCTTGGTGCATCACAGGCTCCAGTTATATTCCCAGTCTGCACCCCTCACAGACAGCCTGGTCTGTATTTTTGTCATTTGCAAGATGGTTTGTGTGAAAACCATTCAAGTGCCCTCTGGTGACTGAAACTCACAGTAAATTTACAGCTCAGTACAACAATCATGAGTATTTGATGGACCCAGAAATAGCAATAAAGTGGATGTGGATGTGTCATTGGCATTTCCCTGTTGCTGTGACCAGCACTGGAACATCTCACAAACAACATGCCTGCAAGCCAGAGGACAGAAACCATCCACCTAATGTAGGGAAGATAGATGCTGTGATGACAGGAAACCACACGTGTTTATTACTTTGCCAATCTTAGGTCTAAGACCCAAGAGAAATAAAAAATAATGATAATCTATAAACAGTTTATTGCATTATTCGTGAAGCAATTTCTGCTACTTTTATTACTCCATTTAACAAAATAATGGTAGAAAAGCAATGTACTAGTAATGGTAGGCAAAGTTTCCATTTTACCACAGGCTGGAAAATGGATTGTAAAATTTATGCTGTTTCAATTAATTCAGATTTTGAACACTGTGATGTAACTGAACGACAGAATAACACCTTATTCCAGAAGTGCACTATTTATTTGTCTATCAATTTATCAATTAATCTAGAAGCTTAGCCTTTGGCAATGGAGAATCATATAATGCAATACATGTAAATATTAAAGCCAACATAGCTTGATAAAATGGATTCAAATTCAAAGCAATAAAGTATGAAGGAGAAAACCATAAGTTAAGTTTTAAATTTCAACCATTTAAGACAATAAAAAATGGCAGAAATACATGGAAATAAAATTTTAATTTCTATTTTAAATAGTAAATAAGTAATAACTTTTTCCTCTCATAGCTAAAGGAGATCTACAATTCCTTTCCATGCTCACATTCAAAGCAAAAAGGGGTATTGCACTGAATTAGCCAAGGAAACCACAGTTATTTATCGTTCTCTGGCAGTTCCTTTATACCAGGATAAATTTGATTATGTTTAAAGATATGTTTAGACATTAAAGCCAGCTCAAATTCTGTGAAGCGTGAAGAATGGAGAAAGTAATGAAAATTCAACAAAGGGCAATTCTGGGGTTTTGTACTGGTAAGTTATTCCTCTGCAAACACTTGGAGGCCCTGGTATTATCACAAATTGAACACTTTGAATAAATGCATAGTGGTTTAGTCAAAGTATGCCACTCTGCAAATTCTTGTTGAAGTGGGATAGTCAGCAAATAATATGTAAGCCAGAATGATCACTTTTACAAGGTGTTTTGCAAAATACCTCCTTTCTTCATGTGCTTTGGTTTTTCTGAGTTATGACAATAAATACTGATCCATGTGAGGGCTTCCTTGAAAGTTTTTTTTACTGCGTGCTTCAGTAAACCCAGAAAGCTCAGCAGAAAAACCCACTGGCAGGCACAGCCACATGCTTAAAACCAGAAACAAAAAGTTTCAGTGTGTGTTAGGAGATAAAATCTACTACACAACATGACAACAAATCCTCTACAAGGGTGCCTGTTCTCCAGCTTATCACTACTGTTCTGAATTGCTGTTACTTCCCCTTCTTTTACCTGAAACTTTCTCAACCTGCAAACCATTCAGCATGTAACATTTTAATTCTTTTTATCCTTTTTGTTGTCTGCTCTATTTCTCCTTTGTCAATGTCTCCCTTAAAACATTACCTGCAATATTATTTTTGTATTCTTATTTTCCTTTTTTTGTCCTCCCCTCTCACAAAATGACAAAAATGTTATATTGCAGTTCTCATAGAATGAACATTCCTGAAAAGAAATCAAACTCAAATTTAAGGTTGAAGAATAAACCCTAAAACCATCCAAAATTTCCACTGGCATTCAAGGGTCCCCACCTTTCAAAAAACTCCTGCCAGAGCGGATTTTAATAGGGATGGTTATTGTTTTATTTATTGGAGCAGGCTTCTTTATTGTGGTTCTATTTTTCAAGTTTGCCTTAGAGAAAATCTCTTAAATGGTTTCTAGACCTCTTGAAGGTCTCAAAAACAATCTCTCTGCACTACCAATTTTCTTTTAGCAGCAGGACAAGTTTGCCTGCCAGCAAGCCAGTTCTTTGTCAGAATGAAGAGCTTCTCATCAGTAAATGGAACATCTTCAACACTGTATTTCACTCTCTGCAGTAATAACACAGCCCTACCAATGACTTGAAAATAATTAGCCAGCAGCAGCATTGATATTTTCTTCATTGCCAGTACTGCTCTTCAAAGCAGTAATTCGTCTCTCTTCAGGAGCATCAAGCCCTTCAATTGAATAATGATGGACTTGAACAAATACCAACATCAGCTGCCGAATTCCTACTGTGGAAGCTTGTAATCCAGTTTTCTTGTGTAGTAATCTAGTGTTTTTAGAACTACCATCAAACCCTCCATGAGCGTGATATACTTGTGTGCCATTAAAGTGAAGTAGATGAGATCTAAGCTTCTGAGGGCAATGTTTTCTTTTCAACACACATTTCAAATAAGTCTGCAATTCCCAAAATTCTCCCATGTTACCACCATGTTCACACATTCCAAACAAATTTGGTGAATTCAGTGACCAGTTTGCTTTTTCAGTCCTGAGACTACAGCAAGCAACACTGTCCCTTTCGTATCAGCATGTAAATCCTCCTACAGAGCCTCTCCAACCAAGACTTCAGTCTTTTGAACAATCTGTCTAATCCTCTTCAGACACAAAGAAGTCCTGAAGCACATCTTGTGTCCCCAGTCTAGCACTTTGATTTACACTGTCTCAGAAATGCACAAAAAAAAGAGCAGCTAGTTCTAATGCAGGCTCTAGAAACATTTAACCTTCATTCTCACCAGTCTTTTTCATTTCCCTGTCCACACACTACTTTTGCACATGGGAATAGGAATGATGCTCTGTATTTGTACTTTACTGGGACTAAAAATGTGCTGTCCACCTTCCCTCAAGCCTGCAGCCATACTCCAACAATTTAGGAATAAGATAACCCCCTTTGATTCAAGCAAGTCTGATTGATAGACAAATGGTAGTAAAAACAACCTCTGGAAGGGAGCACATGGTCAGATTGCTCAGCTGAGTAGGTGGCTTTGTCTGAGTAGCCATAAATTCCTGGAGGAAGTAGGTGAGGGCAGTAGAGACTTTGCACAAGCCTAAAAACAGTAACAGTCAGTGAAAAAGCAGTTTAGGTGAACTATGAAAATGTAAGTTCTTCCTGTGTTCGTCAATGCTATACCCCAAAGTAATTTTCTTTAATGAGTTAGTCCAACTTCACTTTTTTTTGGAGAGGGTTATTTCCTTTTTGTAGAGTTAATCCAAACCACCAGACAAAATGGCTAGATACTTTTCTGACATCTTTTTTAAAAAAATCACTCAAGGTTGTGTGCTTATTTATGCAAGTATATTAGGAATATCAGCTATGTAAATCAACAGTTGATTTCCCAATTAAGCTGACTGGTAGCAGCAATTAAGGCAGCCATAGGTGGCCTGTGACAGTATAGTCAGGAGACTATCTCCATTTTCAAATTGAATAGATTTATGTATGCCTTCTTAGTAAATAAGCAAATTGTGGTTTCTTTTACTACAAAGTCTGTTTTGGTTTGATTTGAAAATAAATCTCTTTTTCCTCTGTGCCAAGAAGAATGTCCTTTGAAGCTAGAAGTGAAAACTCCAGACACAGTTTGCACCATTTCTAATAATCAAAGAGCTCTTAACGGAGTACCAACACACATTCCTCTAAACAGGGCACTTTCTCAGATCTATCTGGCTTGCAGCGCAGCCCTCCTACCTCATTATTTGCATTACTAAAAGCTGCTTGTCCTCTCCATCCCTGCTGCCGAACAGCTCACTTCTATTGATGTCTAAGATGCCTAATGTCTTTTTCATTCCTCTTGAGATTCCACTTCATTGTCCTATTCCTGCTCCAGTTCCTCACTGTTCTTCTTTGATGACCCAACAACTCGGCAGAACTACCTAAAATTTGTCAATTTTAAATACTTATGTTTTGGGCAAAAAATCCCAAACAACCAGAATATTCTGTCTACCTGTCTACGTGGCCTTTTGCTCCCTTTCTGAACCCTTGATGTATTGCCTGAGTGCACCTAATATGGAAAAGAAATTATTAGGATGGCATTCATATAAATCCCATCCATCTTCTTCGACACTTCCTTTTCTACGCTTTGGTTCCTGATAAATAGAGTTGGTCAGGAGATTTTCCAAGTAGGCCTAATCACCAACAGGAATGCTGTCTGAAAAGATCTGTCCCAGTCATTTAATTCCTTGTTTCTCTGATACATTACCAGAATAACAATGCTTCTAACAGCTCTGATTCATGTACAGCATTGTTTCAGTTCTAGGCAGCTACTGAGGCTCCCACACTCAGCTCGCTCCTTCTTGGGCTGCTGAGTTAAAACAGAAACTTGTTCACTGGTTTGCTTAAAAATGCTCTGTGGAGAACTGCTGCTGCCTCAGGAGTGAATTCCTGGGCAGCATTGCCATTCATTTAGGACTGGTAGCTCTGTTAGCTATTCTCAGCTATGTTCCCATGAAGAATACCTAGGTTAGAAATTCACTGTGGCGCAGCATGTAAGTAATTGGTCTTGTACTTTTGCAGTTTGCATTCTACACTGGCCCTTATGGTCCTTATGAAAAGGAAAAATCTATACTCTAAGAAATGTTAACAGCAACTGTAAAGCAATTCTTCCCTCACTCTGTCCTCAATTTCTGTCCAAGCATGCAACTCCTGAAACGTAATTAAAACCTAAAAAAGATCTAAATGATTCTTAAATGTACTAAAAATGGAACATCTGCTTAATTTGCAAATAACTCAGAAGTTTAGGACTATTCACATTTGCTTCAAGCAAAACAAACAAACAAACAAAAAGCACAAGTGTCATAAAACTAGGAAAATATGATGAAAATGCCTCCAACCACCATAAGCAACAAATTTTGATACCCTTCATTCCACCCACAACTCAGCAAAACCAATGTTAAATAAATGAGAAATGGCAGATTCACTTGTACTGAAGCAATTTGAGAATTCTGAAGTAAGCACAGAGAGTTGTGCAGGAAAGTGTGTGGAAATGCAAATTCACAAAATACAAGTTGCCATTGCTTTTCTTGCAGTTTTGACTAATGAGGATGCAGGCAGGGGAGAGTCTGGGAAACATTAACAGAAAGAAAAAATAAGGCACTGCTAATAATATCCCAGGCTCTGATTCCAAGTTTATTATTTTATGGCGAATTACATAGCTAACACTATTAATATTTAGCCTAAGTGAAAAAAGACAGACAAATTACAGGCTAAGTCCAGCTGCACAGAACACATACCCCATCTTTCTCATTTGCTTGTTTAAGACAGCTTAAGCTTGAGTAAGCTGCTGTTTGTTCCCTTACATGCTCACCTTCTTCCGTTAACACTTTATACTAATTGTTGTTAAATTGAGGTTTTCCTTTTAAAAAATCTGAAGTGGGAACTAAGGTTTGCAAAATAAATTTGTGTCAGCTTAACTGCAGAACGCTTCATTCTTTGGCAGTAAAACCATAAGATACCATTTTATATAAGACAAAAGGAGCAGGTTTAATACTTTTGTATTTAACTGAGACTTCCATTTAAAATTTTTTATCAAAATGATCTCGCTCATAAGTTCTTGTAACTTTTTTTACAGGCTTCAGAAAATACACATGGGTAATGAGAAATAATTGTGACAACAGGCACTCTTGGATGAGGATAGGTTTTAGCCTCTAAAATTTGCACAATAGACACATGACTTTCATGTCTTTGAATATCTGTCCAATTGAAATCTCAACAGCCTTGTAGTCTTTCTTCTGCTATTTTTAATACTTTTCAGTTTGCTTGCACTATACGACACTGTTTTGTTTTTCTGTGCAACTCTTCAGTTCTGCCATAACTGGCATCTAATTGCACTTTATTATTATGCAAGACCGATCAAGAGTATGTTGAAACCTTACATGACAGCTACAGGTCAGTTCACATGACACTGGTGCAGATAAGGCACAATGTAGGGTTTTAGTCTATCATTCCTTACCTAAACAAAATTTGTGTTCAAGGAAGTAGAAACATTGCCAAAAGATTTACACTCATATTATGCTTCAACTCTGTGCCTGAAATTCTATTCAGAGAAAACCACATTTTCACAGCACTGACAGTAGAAATTAGAGAAAGAACAAAGAGATCAGTGGAAAAGAGATTCATTAGCCTGAAAACATGGGAGTATTCAAGACAAAATTAGTGTATTTGAGAAGCACGAAGAATTAATCCCCCAGCACACTTCACAAAGGTATTTGGAACACAGTGGGAAAATAAAGCAAAGCTGCAGTAAGATGTTAAGTCTGGAAAGCACTGGAGAATAGGAAAAACGAAACAGTTAATATCTTTACCATAAAGACAGCACAGTATGCCATTTATATTATTAAATTCCAGATGGCTATTCTGCTTTTTTTCTTTTTGTAAAACATGGTGAAACCATGCAAGCTGACCAGAAGAAAAAAAAAAAAAGAGTAGTAAAATTTTATCACTTCAAAATGCCACAAGCTATGTACTGCAGATATTCATTTTGCACAGACAAATCAAAACTAATCCTCTACTCAAAGAATAAGGTGATCATTTCTCAGATAAGGTGACTAGCTGCACTGCACTCATGCTTTTCTGACTAGCATTGAGGCAGACCCAGGAAAAGCTTATTGAGTGGCTGCACTGATGAATGACTCACTGTGAACCCTGATGCTAATCAGGAAAATAAACACGGAAGTTCTGTAAAATGCCCTGAAGCTGCAGTTAGTCAGAAGAAGGTGAAAACAAAATCTTGACAGCTCTTCCCTGGAATGGTGCTGAGGTTATCACAGGTGATGCATCAACAGCTCCTTAAGATAAGAGTGCAGAGAAAGTGAAGTAGCCAGGCTGACTTGCTACAGAAAATGACAAGCCATCAAGGAAAGGCACTGGAACTGCGGAATGCTCTGCTATATTTACCTGTGCTAACCAGAACCAGCAGCTTAGTATGACTGTTGGCAACATGAAATTCCAACTATTCATCCTCTGGCACATATTTTTTAACAGTGATTCTAGAAAGTGAATTTGTTCCTCCAAAAGGTAGAGCGCTTTCTGTAACTATTAAAGAAAATTTCAAAGGCAAATGATCTGAAGCTCGGTGGCATTTATGCCCTCAGGATATACCTGTGGACAATTAGCACTGCTACTAGTTAAGATCTGAGGATAGACATTCACTGTGTCTCAAATGTAAAACACAGAAAAGATGGTCTCTTTCAAAAAAACCTTTCAATTCAGACTGAAAAATTCAAAATGGAAACTAGGCGTGATAGCAGCAGGGCATCCAAGAAAGCAGATGACAGACTGAGGTATCAAAAGCATTTATGTCACATGTTCTGAGAGTCACGTGTGAAATCATTTGGCAAAAGTTCTGTTTCCTATTTACTTGCTCTAGACAGATATATCGAGTTTGCGGGTAGATCAAGCAAGGGACATAGGGACATAGTAGCATGTAAGTAAAACATCTCATGCCTAGATGCCTATCCCCTCCAAAATAAACACCAAGCTCCTGCTTGAGTACTGGGATCCTTATAAATGATGTGCAGTTAAAATGATAACCCCCTGGCATCAAGATGCAGGTGGAGCTTTCTGGACATAGTCAGCAAAAAACACCAGGCCCAGGATCTGTCTGAAATCCTGCATCTCTTAGGAGCTTTAAGGCTTGAGCTAGAACTGGGGCAGATGTCTGGATTTCCTCAGGATGAAATCTCCTGTGAGCAGGTGCTTGCAAAACTGTGTTTTTCTCAAGCAGGTAAGCAAGGCTCACTTTTGAATATTCAGCTTCTGAAGGAAATAAATAGTATGAGCTATCAGATTTTAAACAGTAGCCTTATATAGAAATTAGAGAACTCAAAGAAAACTTCTGGGCTCCTAGAAAAGCACCTAGCTCAACAAAGTATGGGTGAGAGAGGAATGCTTTCTTCCCCCTTTCAGGGGTACCATGTGCAGAGTTTTATAATGATCCTGGGGCTAGGAGAGGAGCACGGGGCTCTGTTAAGCTGCTGTCCTACCTCCCAAGTATGTTAAAACTGTAGGAAAAAGGCAGTCCTGGAAGAAGGGACTGGGACTGCCCACAATCAGCCAAATCCCTAGCCATGGATACATAAACTCACCCCCTCTTTGTGCAGTTCAGTGACCGCTTTGCAGATTCTCACGTTTCAAATTGATCTACAAGTGCTATCATCCCTTCCCTTTCCTTTGGCAACAGCTTATAGATTCCTCTCCTACAGAAAAACCCCATGATCATAAAAAAATCCACTACAAAAAAAACTCCAAGGCAGGCATCAAAACCAACAAAGAATAGCATTTTGCTGAACCATTTCATAGCTGCTTTGTCCCTAGTCCTGATTAATGTTAATGGGACCTTCTGCAAAAGCACAAAGAGGAACCAAGGGCACTACTTTGTGCCTGGAATTGTAGGGTTCCCATTTCCTGAGGTTCTTTCCTGCAGCAGGAAATAGTCCAGCTGTCCCAGTAGAGAGGTCTGAGTCGTGCTGAATCACTGCCCAACACGATGTGAGGGGGTCGGAGGCCACGTGCAGTTTTTGTCATGTTGTTTTCTTGTAATGTCTTTCAAATATAAGCACAAATTAGGACCACAACAGTTTTAAAGATGGAACGGCCCACCATGCTATTCACACAAATATCTATAATGTTAGCAAACAGATACGATATCCTGCCTCCTGTTTAATATTGCCCTAATAGATAAAAACCTGCTAATCCTACTGGGGAAGTAACATTTCAACAGTGAATAGGAACTGCAGGAGAGGAAGGGTGACCTCATGCTTCAATATTGGTCAGAGGCTTGAAACACCTAGGTTTGTGTTCTGAAGTGAGAAGATCAAACTTCTTTTGCTTAGGTACACATTCAAATGAGATTTTTCATGCCTAAACATCGATCATGTCAAAACTGTAGTCCTTAAATGCATGATCTCCACCAGGCCCATCTGCCTGGAAAGGCTAATTCTCAGAAGACCCCCAAATACATAACACACTGCAGAGAATACCAATTTTAATGCTGCCTGTGGAGAAAAACTAGAATTTTGTTTGTCTAGGTAATGATGACAATAAATTAGGCAAGCCAATGTTCCAAGTTCCAGGTCTTGCTCCAAAGTCAGCACATACTTCATAGCTGGTTTATGTCAAATGCAAACCCTCTGCAAAGCAGTAACTTAAACCCAGTCCTTTCCTTTTCCCTCATAAGCATCCAAAAATTATGCTGAGTATCATATTTCCCCTCTCTGGCCCAGTGAATGTGCAACATATTCCCCTTAAGTGGAACAGCTTCAGGAAAAAGAAAGCATCAGCCATATGGAGTTCTCACTAGTCAGTAGCCATATGGAATGCTCTCTTCTGCAAGATGTGGGTGTCTTCACCAGTCAGGCGAAGACAAGAATCAGCTGCTGTCTCCTCTGTCCTAGATCAGTGTTCTAGCCACTGACATTGCCCTACTACGACAGACACAAAGCTACACTTGAGAGGAAACATTGACTCTCTCTTTATTTGCTGATAGGCTGCAGGCAAGCTGCCTTGAAAAGAAGATATTGTGGGCTGCAGTTCCCAGGAGTGGGTCTTTTGTCTTTGTGGAGTTGTATGGAAGGAGGGGGTAGGTTTTAAGTTGTAATGCAGCAGTGCATTGCATGGTTCAATTAGACCAAACAGGTGACTCTCTGTTGACCATTTTGGTTCCTAAATCTCTCAGGGCATCCAGTCTTTCCCAGGCAGTGTTTATTGGGTGCTAGAAGGAACCTAAGCAGCAGTTTGTAGCTCTCAGCTTGAGTTGTGCTGGAGTCAACAAACACAATGGGCTGTGCTTTGCCCAAGGCCTGTGGCAAAACTGTGACAGCATTCATAGTTTGTGAAATGCTCAAGGGCACTTTCAGAACAAAGCACTATACAAAACTCAAAATACTGTTGGACTGATTTCCACACCAGAAAGGAAGCAAACTGTCTCCTACCAATGCCACTGGCAAAATTCCTTCTTGTCAGTGACAGCAGAAGGAGGTTCCAGACAACTAGAAAGCCAGTAAGAGATAGTGAGGAATAGGAATACCACTGAGCAGCATTGCATTTTGATTTTTTATATTGTTTGTACTTTACATGGAAGCTCTTTCCTATTTTATAGCCCCTGGTCTAGAGAGTTGGGGTTGTGCATTCACTGCTCTGAGCCAGGAATTTCCTCCATGTCTTGGTGGTGGTTTGTGATGGGGTGCACCACCCCCAGTGTGTCCACTGGCACAGGCAGACAAAGGGCAAACTGAAAACCCAGGAGGAGTAGGGAGTGAAACAGAAGATAGTAACACCACATTTTGCAGTAACCAAATGCCAGCTCTTTTTGAAAGCGAGGAAGATAGCTTATCCATCAGTCTCCTCTCTTTCTGACTTGTATGTCACATCCTTTTTAAAATAGTTTCTCCTACTGCTTGTACACTGACCAAATTAGCAGTGGTTAGTAGGAGGCTCTGGACATCACCTTGCATGCCAGAATATAAACCATGGTAGCTTTTGTGTATAAAGAATCTTTAGGACTGTAATTTCAACAGTAGCCTGTGCATTGAACTGGAAGTGGCTTGGAAAAGCTGCCTTACTATAAAAATAGATAATTCCTCTTTCCCCCCTAGCAGTGGGATAGAAAATGTAAGAAGCAACATTGCCAAGGCACAAATTTCCTTCTGAATCCCCTAAAATTTCTGTTCAGTCCCTGGCACAAATACTAGGTGCTATTAAAAAGCTGGAACATACACTAAATTAGGAACTAAAGAAATGGCAGTGATGATTTAATTCTGAATGTGTGAAATTCCTGAGAGATTCCTGAATGATGTCCTCAAACATTAGTGACTTCATCCATTAATTCAGATAATAAAAGTTACTGTAAACTACAAATATGCACATATCTACAGTAAATTATTCTTGTTCTATTGTACTATTCTATAAAATTATTTAAACTTTTCAGAAAAGCAGACAGGTTTCAACACTTCAGAGAAATAAGAAAGCCCTAAATAAAAATTATCACTGAGTGAAAATCATGCTAATTCACTAATTTTAAAAGGGCATGCATCCAGGAAAGCATTAAAGCAACTTACTAAAACAAACATGTATTTTTGACAAAATTCCTTTCTCTACCCAGGCTTAACTCCTTGATGCCAGCTGAACCTAGGAGGCTGGAAGAATAAATGTTGAGATTATCAGCAGGGCAGTGCAAAGCCAAAGGCTCAACTGTATTGAGTCACATTTTGGGCTGATATGAGTTTTCACACAAATGAACTACAAAGCCCTGTAAAAATTTATAAGGTCCATGCTGACAGACCAATAACTATCAAGGAGATGCTAGTCTGAAAAATAATCTAGAGGAAAGAGAATCAAAAGAGATTAAAAAGAGGTCTGGGTAAGCTCTTGCCCATTAGTCAGAAATCAGATGAAATATTTAGATTTTGTGTAGGCTGTCTAGTTCAGGACAATTTCTTAAATGCCTAATAGAAGACATTTTCCTGTTAATGCACAGCAGTAGGTGCTTCTGCACAGGATTGATGGAACCTTGTTTTTTAAAAGCTGAACGTATTCATTCTGCATTTGCCATCATATGTTGAGAACAAAATGATGGGGGGAGGAAGCAATTAAAAGTTAGAAGGATAAATTTGTCTCCCTCCAGTCCAGAGATTTAAACTATGAGATTTAAACTATGCTTTATTAGTTGGGTTTTTCTAAAATCCTAGTACTTTTGAATTACAACATTTTATTCACGAATTCAGATATGCAGAAGAGGTCAAACACATGATTTTTAGGTGTTACTTATGAGAAGTCTGACCCTTCTCATGGCATTTTATTTATTTACTAAATTTTTTACTCCCACTATCACTTTATTTTGTTTAAAGATAGACAGAGATATTATTTCCCACTCACTCTTTTCTCCACTTGCTTGTCCCTTTAATTTGCAGTTTTTTATCTTAATAAGCTCTGAAACCATTTGTTGTTGAAGCAGTTTTGCCCACTCTGCAAAATGCAAGTAGTTGGTTTTTTTTTTCCACCTAATTCACAAAATGCTTTGGGCATTATTAAGTGCCTGTAGCTATAAATCACAAGTCTTGTAGCAATTTTTTTTTCAATGCTCTTACTTCATACATCACAGGATAGCCAGCACCATCTACACTTTGTGCAGTATCTGTTGCTTTGAGAGACAGCAGATTTGGATGCAATGGCCCAGAGCTGTGAGGCTGCTGGCCAGAGAGGCAGCAAGGCAAAAATGCCAAGGAGTTGTAGCACTGAATGTTTCCTTTCATGACCATGGACCATCACCATCTCCACTATTCAAAGCAGCTTCCTGAAGAGTCACTCAAAGTAGCCCTCCAAGGTCTGACCACCCCCAGCCACCAATATTATGCCATGCAAATAGGTCACTTTGAGTCTCTGGGATTAAAACAGCAGAATTGCTCTTCAGGAAAAAAACATTTAAAAAGCCTCATTTCCAGAGTATCCCATACATTCTTTCTCTTTCCACCTTGAAGTGAGCTACAAGAGTGGTCTTGGAGTTGCATTAGTACATGGTATTATCTGGGATTGTTTTCAAGGGCTTAATTAAAGCATTTAACAGTTTTAAGTCAACAATCACAAGAAGTGTGATGTGGAAGTATGGAATTTACCTTGAATTCAAGACTTTAAAAAAATTGTAGTTTGTTTCTGGGAAGTATTTTGTTCCCTGTGAATTACCAGGAACCTTATATTTAAAGAGAGTTGAGATTTTTTTTTTTCCCCTGAAGCAGATACTACAATTCCAATTATCACAGATCACTGTGCCATCTTTGAGAAATTACATTTCACCTCCTTTTTAAAACCTTGTCAACATGCTAAGCTAAGTCAAGGCCTCAGTTTTTTTTTCTGAGGTTTGGGTGCATGACCAAAGATATTTACAGTAAGATCAAGTTCAGCCCAAGCCTTCTCCTCCAACTTGTTTATATCAAGAGTTACTGTTTCAAAATTGCCCTTTCTGAATTCTCCCTGGTTTTCTGTCTCTGCTTCAGAAACCCCTTAAAACGCCATAAGACCAGTAACACTCTTTGGATGGTACTACTCTCTTTTTATGAGCCATATAAAAGATTGTTCCTCTAGGGGAATGGATGCTTCAAAGGCCGAATTATTTCTCTCCCTTTGTCCAGGACAGACTATTAACTTCTCCATCCTTGTATGTTACCAGATTTGTTCTTCTCACCATATTAGTAAGAATAGTAACCCTGGGGATCAGAGTGATATTGCTGATTTGAGAGGAAAAATAAAAAAAATAAAAAAAAAAGGGAAGAAAATTATTGTACTCTTCTGTAGCAGTTGAACTGCATCTTAAACAAGACTGAAGATGGCTGTCAGTACATGGTCAATGCTGTCCAGGTTCTGTTTTATGTAGTGGAACAAAAGACCACCACATCCTTACATAAAAAAGGGCCCTTTTTAAAAGTTTTTTTAACTGTTTCTTTGGTGCATCGGTTAAGTTCTTACCATATTCCTGAATGTTCAGAGTACTGATTATTTATTAAAACAAGGACCAGCAGAGCTGGAAGTAACTATAATCCATGCTTTCTACTTTTACTTCTACAGTGCATCCTCTAAATGGAAGTCCTCAAAAGATAATAAAATTTATCTGATCTGAATGTCCTGAACACCCTACATGTAAGGGTTTGAAAGGCACATGTTTTTGATTGATGTCAAAAGTTCACCCAAATATGCATTTTCTGGAATAGTTCAGCTCCATGACCCCTGGGAGCACACCTTTGTTAGCACACATATCTTTTTAACCACCAACAGCATTATTAACAATACCACCATCAGTAGACACTGCTGCCAACTGGAAGCATTCTCCATAGAGATGTTTGAATCCTGAATGGGATTAGAAAGCCTCAAAATGGAGCTGATTTATACTGTTGGAGAACTAACTGATGTTCACCCCTGTTCTGGCTGCTTTGCAGCAAAATTTTAACCTTTGTAGTCTTCAGTCCACCACCATCACCATCGATTAAGAACAAACGCGAAACATACAAAAACTGGCTGATATTATTGTAGCAGTGCTGCTGTGGTCTTTGCAATGACCCTGTTACTTCTAGAACAATCTCTCAAGTCTCCAGAAGGTTTTCAAATGAAGTATTAGAAACACTTTTCTTTCACTCATTACTTATCCTTTCAGTACCTAAAGGGCACCTACAAGGGAGCCAGAGAGGGACTTTTTACAATGGTTTGTAGTGGCAGAACACATGGAAATGTCTTCAGATTGAAAAAGAGCAGGTTTAGGCTAGAAATTAGGAAGACATTCCTTACTATGAAGGTGGAGAAACAATGGCACAGGTTGACCAGAAAAGCTGTGGTTCTCCCATTCTTGGAAGAGTTGAAGTCCAAGCTGGATGGGACTCTGAACAATGTGGTCTAGTGGAAGTGGGGAGTACAATTAGATGATCCCTGAAGTCCTTTCCAACCTAAATCATTCTATAAATAACCACCACCGTTCTTCATTACTCTTCTAAACCTATACCATATTTCTGTGACTAATGTCTACTAGAAATTTAACCTAAAGTTTGGTGTTACAAGAATGGTGAACGGTTCAGGACTCCCGAGTCAAAGACAGACACTTTCCACAGCCAAGGAGGAACAGTTACAATAGCTACAGTGGGTAGATGGTCTGCTTATAGTCCCACAAGCTTGTTTAATTCAAATACATATAAAATACCACTTCTGCTATTCACAGTAATCTATGCATTGTTCAACTATAAAGAGAGACAAAATCTCCCCTCAAGACAAGTAAAGGCTAATTCTAATTGATTCAATAACACTCTAATTGATAGACTACAAACTCCCTCAGAAAAATACTGCTACTTCAACAATGATGATGGAGTCTCCCATAGAGCCAATGTTGGAAGTTTCATTTTTTGGAGCATCTTTCATTATAAATTAGTGTGGTTTTAACCATAAAATGATGGCTAGAGGTGTCCTGGTGTTATTTCTCATGCCCACTGTAGCAGCACTCTTCTCAATCCCTCATTGTATTGCATGGTGTCTGTTTAGTTTTGCTTACACTACCAAGACAAACCACTCTTTGATTCTCTGAAACATCAGAAAAAAGATAAGCTGTGAGTGGGACTTTGTTAATGGATAGTGAAACTAAACCACACTGAAAAGATTTGACTGGCTGAAAGACATAGGAGACTGGTATTAAAAAACTCCAAACAACCATCACTGCGTCCTTACACTCTTCCACCCTCAAGTATTCACGAAATGAATGAATGAATTCAGTGAAAAATGGAAGGCATATTATATTTCTTGTAAGACACTTACAATTTCACACACACACTTATGAACTGCCACTTCAAACCCACATTCATTGTCCAGCATCCTCTGCCCACATTTCAAGTACCTGAGCTCCCACTTCTCAACTTTTACACAGGGCAGTTTCAGCTTGGTATGAAAATAATCCTCAAATTTCTTTACATTTTGTAATTTATATTTCTTTCAGTTGTCTAATGAAAAAGAGATTTGGAACGTCATAAACAAAACTATTTAAATATTAAAAAATGTTAAAAGAAACCAGCCAACATTGATTAATTTATGCCATTTCCATCAAACTAGACTTACAAATTTCACAGACTGCTGAGTTTCTAATATGACTCTTTGATTAAAGAAGCTGAGAAACTTTGATCTGTTTGTTAAAGAAACTTTCCCCCCCCTTATATTTATAATTCCCATATAGTCTTACAATTTCTGTAACACCAGCCTATTTTTTCAAAGGTTTCATACTTAGGCTTAGGCAGCAATCATGGTAAATTCCACAGTAATGTTGTCAATGGTTTCGTCTTGGCAATTCTCAGTGGAGTTCCACTTGTTGGTATGTGGGGCTGCCCAACTCCCTTTTAATCTGGGCATGACATTTTTCAGTACGCTTTTAGTGCTTCCTCGGAAACTTACATGCTGCATTTTCACTTAAGAATTTATATCAACTCCTGCCAAGACTAAATTCAGACACCGTGATGGCAGGAGGCTGCTCTGCCAGTCAGCATCAGCACTAAGGGATGAGAAAGCTGAATTCATGGGGTGGGGGTTTAAAGAACTCTGAAGTGCTCCTTTAAAAAAAAACTGGTATTCGGGACATTCAAAATAATCATAATAAGGCAAAAAAACAAAACCATAGCTTGGCTATGAAATCAGGCTGCTCTGATGTCAGGGGAAGTGAAAGCAAACAGGGCCTCTGAGCTTTTTCTATATGCAGGAGTGTAGAGAGCTGCTTCACTCTGGGACAGGCTGTTTGCACGCCGAGGTGCATGCGTTGTGTTGGAAGCTGGATACAGCTGTGGGAGCATTTTGCTCAGCAATGGTGCTCGTATTTGTCATGGGAACTGCTCCCCTGTGCTTCTGTCACTGAGAAAAGCACTTGCACAAGTGTAGAACCCCTTTCCTCTCTCTTCCAAGACCCCTAACAGCCAAGTGTACTTCTTCAGGAATGAGGTGGAAAGAGCTGAGCAATGTGCAGCCAATAAGTAACATTTAGAAAGTATGCCACTTAAGAACAGCCAAAACGTCAGAACAGTCAAATGTTTTGCAATATCTCACTGAAAAGGTAAAAAGAGCCTTACATCAACAAATTTTCCTGACAGTTTTTATTCCTCTCATTCTTTTGTACTTTTTATTTTTATCATCACCAATGCTTTTATTAATTTCCTCCAGCATGAAGCAATTTTAAATAAGTTCACACCTTTGTTCACAACAAGTTGGATTTGGTTTTTTTTTTTGGTGCATGTGTATGTAATTCATTTTAAAAAGCTGTGCAATGAGAATAAAGCTTTCAAATAAGCTCATGTGGTATATTACTCTACTGGAAGCATAATGTCACAGAAATAATTTCCAATTTCAATTTTTTGCACTTGCAGCAATTTTCCACATTTAGTTTTATCACCTATGTCTTACAGTATTGCCAATATCTGTAAAAGAATTCCCTATACCTGCCAACAACAACAACAAAAAATCCCACAAAAACAACAACAAAACAAACAAACAAAACCAAACAAACAAAGCAAAGCATGGGCAGAATGTGTTTCTTTGGACTTCTATTTATTTCAATTTATTTTTGCCCATTCAACTAATAAGCTATGGGTACAAGTAAATAAAATTTCAACCTCAGCTTTCGGCATGGACCAAGAAAGCTACTTTATTACCAGAGGAAAATTCTTGGATTAAATACGTGAGTATTTTTATGATCTCACGTCAACTTTGGATTGTGCTAGAGGGAGATTTTTATTTTCTTGCTACTTTATGTTTGATTTTATAGCACTTTCTCAAAGGAAGTCAGATCTTTTTGTTTAGCTCTGTATATACCTATTCAGACAAATCTTTTTGTTTAGCTTTGTATACTGACTTAGCCATATGAGGAGGGCTATGGGGAGAGTGTAGAGGGTCTGATCTTCTGATTTTTTTGAAAGGAAGAGATGCATGAAATACCACAGTTCAAGCTTTTTATCTGTAGTTAAATCCCACTTTCTCCCCCTCAGGTAAAAATACAGTTATACCCTTCATATTGTTATCTGCTGGACTCTCCTCATGATTTCCATCATGGAGAATATGAGACACAGCAGTTCAGATATTTTGCCTTGTAATCTCTCCAAAGATACTTTTTGGTCCAGTTATGAAACAGTAATTGTTGCTTTGCAAGACAACAGCTTTGAAGAGCTGAGAAAGATTAATAACAATTTTCTTAAAACTGATGTTTTGTAAGGCTTTGGGAGTAATCAAATTTCCTTTGTAATCAAATAATAGTATTAAAATAATCAAAGAAAACTATTTGGCAGTGTCTTGAAAATGGTCATTAGAGACAATATAATCAGTCTTGTTTTGAACAGCTTGGTTGGCTAACAAGCAACATCTACTGTTCAAGAAGGGGAGGATTTTCTAAGTAGAGAGAAAACCACACCAATGCATCCAACCACTAAAATTGTAAAAAGGCTAAGCATTACAAGCAAAAGGTGATCAAGGAGATCTCTCAGATGACTGGAAGCCATGTAGTATGAGAGAGCGAACAAAGAAATGATCTTTTACTGTATAAATTGAATACTTTGAGGGCACAGAGTTGACACGCACAACTTTTTAAGAGGGATTTGATAACTGATCCACATGACATAAGGAAAACTTTGTAGACTTTTATGAAACTATTTTTTTAAAAAAGCCAGTTATCACTCCTTTTTAATCAAAAAATCTAAAATGATCATCAGGTAAACACAACTATGTGGCTGTCCTGTTTATGTGCAGAAGCCTGTAATTCTTTGAACTACATAAAGTCAATTCTTTCTGGTTAAATGTTATCAAATATTCTTGAGCCTACTACAGAGTGGTTTTTTCCTCTGTTGTTACTAAATGAGCAAATATTTCTCCACCACTCTCGTTTCTGTAGTATCAGTAGAGAAGAAAGATGACGATTAGCTGTGCATTGCAGCAATGATTTTGGCATTTGTGGTTTATGAGTCAGTTATATCTTCCATGCAGGGGGACCAGACCATCTCTGTGGAAAGGAAACAGTTTTGCAGGTGAGATGTCATAGCTGCTGAGATGTGTGACTGTATCTTAAAAAAGAAACTGATGTCCTCCCTCCTAGAGGTAAAGAAAAAGTTGAACTTTCACATAGAATACCTATTAGCTAGGATAAAACTTCAGAGCTAGCATGTAAAGTTATGCAATCTTACTTTATGCCACTTCTGAATAATAATTAGATTCAAAGGATAATATTCAGGCTCAGTATTTCTCGGCTGGCTTCCCTCACTCCTTTCTCCTGTGTGTTCTTTAATGCAATAGATTAGCATGGAATAGACTCACATGGAATTTGAATAGGAGGAATTTAAAATAAAAGAACACTGTGGGCATAGCAATTGCTTTGCTAATGGTTAATAATCTAATCGTGCTCCTTCCAAATGCATTGAAATAAGAGGATTTGGTGTACTCTGAATCACAGACAAACTTACAAATCTGTTCAGTAGGACTAAATAATGAAGAATGCAGAAGCCCAAAAACTCCAAATTATTTTAAAGGGGTCAAAATGGTCACTATGTTTCTTACACTTACTTAAAATGACAACAAAAAAGTGCCATTGTTATGAAATGAAATGTTACAAATGCAACTGTACTTGATGTAAAAAAGCCATACAGCTATTTAACTTTCCTCACCACCATTTTGGCCCTATTCTTTCTTGTGGTTTAGTAAGAAGATAGTTAAAGTTCTCAGCAGTAGGAGACTCATCTAAATAATAAATATATTCCCAGAAAGGAGCACTTCTCAACTCCATCATCCTGTCACAAAATCTGTGAGGAAGCTGGTGCTTTACTAATTAGCATATCATCTTTCCTTGTGCTGGGAAAACATAAGGGAAAAAGAATATTTTAAGCATGATAAACTTAAAAACTGGGAAAAAGAATATTTTAAGTATGCCCTAAATGTCCTGAACTGGGAAAACAGCACCATAAACTTACTGTCAGATATAATTCTGTATAGCCCACTAGAAGAAACAGAGGGAAGAAAGAGAGTTTGGTCTCAGTGGAGAAATGCCAGAGATAAATCTGGCCAAATATTTTCACAACAATGTAAGAAAAAAAATAGTCTCTACCACCAGAAAAAAGAAACCCCAAACCAAACTTCAAATAACTTTTTCAATAGCTTTTAAGTTTCTAAGAAAAATTGCTGTATTCTTGAAAGAGAGACCCCTGGTTTCTGCCAAATACCAACCAATAAAGAACTCTCTATTCATATCAGAGGATGAAAAGTTCTCAGAACAAAGCCATTTTATTTCCAACTTTGCCAGATATTAGTGTAAGTTTATTTTCCAGGGAAACCTATCCAAGGCAAAGTACTTTTCCTAGAAAAAAAAATTCCACTAACTTACGTCAAACAACAAGGAAAAATAACAAGCAAAATTCCTGAACCTTGAATAGCAGCTCATAAAACCCAAAGGAGGAGAACAGTTTCCTCAAAACCAGAAGAACCTGTGGCAGACATTCTAAAGTCTTTCTGCAGTGAGAGCTTGTGCGTTGAAGACAT
Source organism: Motacilla alba alba (assembly GCF_015832195.1). Lineage (NCBI taxonomy): Eukaryota > Metazoa > Chordata > Aves > Passeriformes > Motacillidae > Motacilla > Motacilla alba. The sequence continues at coordinate 40,493,306 of NC_052017.1, read as the reverse complement.
GTTTGTACAATAAGGGAAAGAAGCAATAATAAGCAAAAAAAAGTGGTGACTGTTGGAAAACTATTGTAGAAAATGTCTGTCTTCATAGTTCAGTAGGTGACCCTGTGCTTGAAGAAAGGCTATGACAGAGAGGGAACTGCAACAGCACTGTGTCTTATGAAAAAACTTTGCAAACCTGAGCATTCAGGAGTGTACTCTACCTGCTATCCCTGCATACTAATTCCTTACAGTTTACAGTTCAGGACTGAAGAAACTTCAGAATCTCATCCCAGAACGTTTCAGTGCAGTGTGTAAACACAAGAGATGTGTTTTAATTGGCAGACTCCAGTGACCTGTGCTCTGACAGTGCAGGATGCAGCTGAACGTGTCTCGAATACAGAGCAACAAGTTCAACACACATACCATTGTGCAGAGACCACATGCCTAAACAGAGAAATTTGAAATAGCTCTTGAATGTTTTGAAATCAGGCAGAATAAAATCTGCTCTTCACTTACATGAGTGAATTCAGTTAGCAGAGGATGCTTTCCACTCTTAATCCCATCCCAGGAAATCATCAAAAGTCATTCCAGTTTGAGACTCTCCAAGTGCCAGGAAGGGGTTCTGACCTGGAAGTTAGCTTTGGAGGTTTTTCAGGCTCCTAAGTCTGTCTCCAATGCTGTGAATTAGTATTAACAAATACCTGCTAGCCTTCTGTTTCTTATGGAAGATGGAGGTTATTTTGTTTTCCATGCTTCCTTTAACAAGAATGTATTCCACCACAATCCACCACTCCCACACCTTCAAGCAGCAGAGAATGGCAAGATTATAAAAATGCTTCCAAGGGTTTGTTTCCCTTTCACCATATCCAGCTCCTGTGATAAATATCAATCAGGATAATTTTCCTATGTGTGCATTTTTTTCTATACTAAAATAAAACCCAACACTTCAAAGCACAGACTGTGCTGGATAGGACTACTCAAAATGAGAGTTATGAACCTATGTTCAAAAGCCATACTCATACTGAAAAGTATTTAGCTTTCATTACACTTAATTTACCATTCTTTACAAATGGAAGCAAGGAAAAAACATGTGCAGTTGTCTGATTCTACTTTATGATATATAAAGTACAGTGTTTACTGCTGTTTTTGAAATACAAGTTTTCTTAATTTTTTGATAGTGGTTTTATTTGGGAATTCTCAAGATGGCAGGAAAACTAACTGGAAAACCAGAAATGTAGTTCTATTTAAATTAAGATGGCAAAATACAAGCTGTTATTATTAAAAATATCAGAGTTTTACTGAAGTATTTCTTTTTCAATTTTAAAATAAACAAGTGTAAAGAAATTCTAATGGCTAATGCTTCTAATTTGCTCTTTTATTATCAAAGAAACTAGACATTTTCAGAAGGAATAATAAACATTACCTAATAAAGTTGTACACATTAAAATACTTTTATTTTCTTAGTTAATTTTATGACTCAAAAAATTTGACTGAACAAGTCCATGAGCAACCTAAAGTTTGACCTTCTTTGAGCAAGGTTTTAAGCTCTCTGCTCTTCAGAAGACACTTACAATCCACATGAGTCTCAATAGCATGGCTATTTCTGTTTAATCCTCTATCTAAATTAATTGGTTAAAAATATCCAACCAGGTTCAGAGTAAGGCTGAAACCTGTGCTTACTCCCAGTGTCAGTGCAACTGTAATGACCTCCATAGGATGCTGTGTCTCATGCTGGGGTCATATTCTTGGTTTTTTTTCCTGCCTCACCTTCACATTTTAAATTAACATCTATTTTATTCAAATTGATAGCAAGACTGGAAAGAAAAGCTTGATTTGCAAAAGATGAATTATTTGTATCTTCTTAACAAAGAACTGAAAAATGATAAATGCGAGCATTTTGGTTCTTTCAACAATTTATCACTACCAACTACATTAACAACAGCTATTATTCATTAAATTTATAAGATTAATATTTATTTCCACATTCTGTATTGATTTATTGGGCTGAGACATAACTTCAAAATTGTGAAGAAAAATAATCTAAGCTGTAGAAAATGCTCAAACTAGGAACACAAAGCTAATTAAGATCTGGTGACTAACACATGTTTATGCTTTTACTGACATGCAACGGATATATGCCAGCACAGCTAGTTTTGTTTTGTTGGGCTTTTTCCTTCACAAACACAGCTGTTTGCAATGAATCAATTCTTGTAATTTCCCAATTGACCCATAATGAAAGAGAGCAGCCTGCTTTAAAGTACAGTTGTAAATATCCTTTCTTAATCCATGTTTGTGGGGCTACCTTTGTAGTGTCTTCTGTGAACGTGAAACTGGAAATGCATGTGTGCAGGAATGTGTATTCTTTCTACAAAGAAATACAGAATGACATTGATAGCAAATACATGAAAATTATATGACAAATCATCTCTAAGAGTGAGGTCCTGCCTTGGTCACACAGAAGTGCTATCAGTGGCGTGATGAACATATGATTATATTATACTGCCCACAACATATTCTGGATAAAATTCAGATCCTAGGAATTTAAAAGCTTTCTGAAAAGAGCGTTCATTAATTATACTTCACCAAAATTTTTAATTTCTATCCCAGTGAGGACAACCAGGAAGCTCCCGATTCCACCAGAATAGGTAACAGCAAGATTGTGTTTGGAAGAAAAAGTCCTTGGATAGTTCATGCTATTTGACATCATACCTATTTGTATCTCCCTTAGACCATGATAGCTATCAGGAGAACTGAAAATCTGACTATAGAAAAAGAGGAATACACAAGATTAGTCTCATTTCTACCTTTCTCAGCTGGTTTAGTACAGACAACTGATACATGAGTAGCACTTTTCAGCTTCAGGTCACTACTCTGACAGCCTTTTCTACCTAGAGAAGTGAAGCAACTTCTGCTGTATTTAACAGATAAAGCCAAAGACTCACCTCCTGATTGGATGAAGGAACAATAACAATACAGTACTTTCTGAAAAATGTCAGTGCTTTTCCTGTGATTAAAATAAAGCTTTTCTAAAGTCATCTATAGGCAAAGGCTATGTAGTATATGCCACAAATTCTAACAGCCTAAACAGACACCTGAGTTTGTGAAATAGATGCACAAATACTATATTGTGTTTGTAGCACTTAAAAGGGAGCATCAGCCAATAGTACATCAGTGAAAAGACTCATCATGTGGTATGACTTTCATGGCAAAATTAGAACACAAAGGAGTTGTCCAGCCTTTGCCTCTGGCTTTTGATGATCATGGACAGATCATATTTCCTAAAGACCTCCATAGCAGCTCATTTAAAGGAACTCCATGAATCATCTTGCAGCAAGCTGTAAATGTTGTTCCTTTGAAGCAGCCAGAATTCCTTTGAGAACCTCTCTTGCGACAAACTCTGAATAACTGTCAATCACTTGCCTCGGCGTTTAATGATATGAAGGCCAAAGAAAGAAAAACTTACCTAGAAAAGATATATGCAGTAAAAAACTATCAGGCCTGATCCACACTGCAGGTCCAGAACACAGCCTTACAGATAGTTAATAATGTTCTTGGGTCCATTTTGCTGTGATGGAAGCAAGGACATTTACCTTTGAACTGAGCATCCAAAGAGGTCTTTTGAAAGTCTGAGCAAGAAAGGTTGATTATACCAAGAAATAAGTGGAATACATTCTATGAGAAAAGTCATATATTTTTAACTGTCTAAATAGTGGAAATTTATTGTTAGCATTAGAAAGTGCTATAAAAAGAATGATACTGTGAGTGTCTAAAACATATTTGGCTAATAACCATTTTTAATAGATAACACATAAAATGTTTTTATTTAGCTCTATGGCAATGTGTTTTCCAAGCAAGAGCAATATACCTCAATAGAGAAGCAGTACTTTATAAAGGAAAGAGTTCCTTGGCAACATCAGTTTTACTTCTATCTGCATGTATTGGGACATAATACTGAAACACAACCCTGTAAGGAAAACCTGCAAGCCTAGGCCCAGCATTCTTATGACATGGCAGACCTTAAAGGTGGCAAAAATGTCCATGAGACTTTATACATGGAAACCAATCCATGATGGGTTGTTGAAATTCTCTATGAAAATCATGAGTTGTGTAGGGTTTCCCAAGTAAATGAAGATGGGGAAGATCCTTTATTTGGTATCACTTTAATAGATGGATTGGAACAGAAAGGAAAATGTAAGAGGCACAAACAGTTCCCTTCCCTTCAAATAATTTTGACAAAATTCAGTGTTAAGAAATTACTTCAATTACTTCACATATTTTAAGTCAGAGCTTACATTGGCAACAGCCCATTAACAGGTGACCCGAGTTGTAACTCAGTAAAAAAATAAAAGAAAAAAGAAGATAGGAATGTTTCCTCTCTGTCAATGTAAGCCACGTTTCTTTCTACAACGTCCGCTATTTTCCAGGGGATCAAAAGGGTGAAAAGTAGCCTATAGGCAAAAAGTGATTTTTAGCAGGCAATAGCATCTCATTATCTCAATGCTACAATAACGTACAGTGCAATGGGAAGTAATATTTCTTCAGGTAAAAATGCAGCCATGTACACTGTAGTCTTCAATCAAGGAGTTGGGGAAAGGCAGGTGGTGGGAGTCACAGTCATAAAACAGTTACACAAAACCACAGATGTCTGAATAGATATTTGTTTACATTAGATTTGCTTTATGATTAAAAAGATTAAAAGAAAGACTAGATTTGGAGAGGGAAGGTAAAGACAGATAGAAAATGATGAGTGAAACTTATCCTTTATCCCAAAAAAGAATTCTGTAAGAAAGGCATAGCATATTCAGAAAAGCCATTATTTCATATCAACAGGAGTGAATTAGCTGTAGATTATATGGTTGGTTTGCTCTTCAGCTGCTCTATCTGCATTATTATAGATCTTTTTTCACAGTATGAGTTTAGCAAAAAAGACATGAGTGAAGGCAATCGGAGTTTTATGATTTTGGAAGTAAAACAGTGAGACCTAAATTTCAAGGGGACCACCTTTCTATGAGCTTCTGGAAAAACAAACTTGGAACACTGACATGAACCAGGGAGAGCATAAACTACTCATTTCAATCCTGCAAGAGTCCACTTAACTCCTCTTTCTGAACAGATAAATGAGTGACTGCAGGCATGATAAATTAGTTCAGCTCTCAGCAGTCACAGTGACAAAAGCAGTAGAATTCACGTTTAGGATTATTTTATATAAGCAATATCATGGACATTTAAAGAGAATGAGTCTCTTTCATGGTGATTTGATCTGCTTGGCACGCAGAGTGCCTTGAGAAGCTGCAGGCTGCTGCTTGCAGCTGTGCTCCCAGACACTCCTTCTGGTCTCATGGTAGCTGCTGACAAAGAGTTTTGCTACCCACAAAGCTATACCACCTCCTATATGACAGCATAAGCCACCAAAATACCTCATCTGTAGTAATGATTTTTCCTGCCACTGGAGATGCTGGATTTTCCCCTAGTCCTGGCTAAGAATACAAGGTCAGAATAACTTTCCTTTATGTCCACCCTTCTGAAAAGTGTTCTTGTCTTCTCCACAAGCCAGTACAGCTGTTGAAAGATAGAGAGCCCTGAAAACAGACTTCTATCTTCTCTGACCCTTTTAGAGGACTGGGTCTTGCTGTGAGCTTTCAATTGGCTTTTATGCATGACCAATACTTACAAAGTAACTCCCTTACTTTTCTAACAGGAAGAGATGGATGCAAACACATTCTGAAAAATTGGATGCAGCTGAATCAGAATAAAATGTTTTAAGACCCAGTTTCACCTGCAGTATTTTGAATCTGTGTTATCCCAATTCTGATCTGAAGGCTTACTTCTCACATTTAGAGTTGGTGAGACATTTTATTGAGCTGGATATTACCATACTGACATATTAGACAAGGACAGAGTTGTGAAACATTTTCTTGCATTTATTTTACTGCAGTGGAGAAAAGAAGTAGCTGATTTTTTTATAGAATTAATTTGAAGGTACTATGCTATGGATCACATGCAGTGAGACAAACCTACATATTAAAAGCTACAATTCTACTATAAAAGTATTTTTTCAAAGTCTAGTAATAATTCAAACCATATAACCAAATGTTACAGTCCATTTTGATCTAGTTCCATCACACATTCCTAAGCCATACTGTAAATCCCGCCCAAAACAACAAAAACCACAAAACAAAAGCTCAAAAAACCCCACCAAGAAACCAGAAGGTAATCACTTTGCAAGCTTTTTTATTTTGTTATAAAGCCAAGCTTTTGGAAAGCTTTCAAGACAATGCTAATTCTTGAATAAATGCCACTACAAACTGCAAATGTATAGGATAGGCAGACCAATTTCTGGAGAGAGAATATGCAAGCATCCAGCTGAACAAACCACACTGCCCTCTTGTCCCACCCATATCCTTTTTCTCCGCACAAAAGCCAGAAAACAAATTTCATCTTGATAAAGTGAATGCTGACTGACTGGAGGTTGGTTTGGTTTTTATTTTTAATAAATTTGCCACCTTGACAAAACCTGCCCATTTGCTCTATCTCTATATGCAACCAAGACTGCTTTTCTGAAACACTTTCAAATTCTCCTTACTGCCAGGATTACTGAACATTTTACCTATCAGGCTTGAATCCCCATGGCTATGGCATTATTCAAATACTGCTGATACAATGGTCTCTGCATACAGCTGCTCCTGCTAACACGTACCAAGAATTTTATTGTGACAGCTTGTGAAAAAAATTACATAATCAAAGGAAATGTGCTAACACCTTAAGTGTCCAGTATCGAGTACTTCATCATAGCACAACACCTACAGGAAATGCCTATGACATCCACAAGTACTAAACGAATCCATTAGGATTAGTGGTGTTAAAATGAATACCAGATGCATTAACCAGGGACTGCATAAAACAAAATGCTGCACAAATGTTTGCATCCCAATCCCAGCTTTCAAATAACATCAGCAGATTACCCTAAAATCATTACTTTGCTATTCTAGTTCCTTTCCTAGGGAGCTCTAATGATAGTTCTTGCCCTACAGTGAATTCATATTGCATCTGGCACAGGAAATTTGGCATTTCAATTTACATAACTGTTTTCAATTGCACAAATTTGCTGTTCCCTAATTCTCAGCGTTCTTTGAACAACAGTTTTCAATGCTCGACTGAGAAAGAGAAAAACTGAGCCAAACAAGTTTTCTTTCCCTCTCTCTCTCCCTCTGTCAGTAGGTTCTTATGCTTTTTGAAATGAAGATAAAAGAAGGCTGAATGTCAGATTTCAAAGAAGAGAATTTGTCCATCATTTTGCCTAGTTTAATTTGGATAGTTGGGACTGACTGATAGAGACTGGAACATGTGTTACAAGGAAGAACTGCAGCCTGGGTGAAAATCCAGAAGACAAAAAGTATGACATTTCCCAAGAAATAGTGTTCTTGTTTATGTCAGATCAAAAGAGACAGAGATAAATGATAGTATTTCTATGAGACCAAGAAAAATCAGTACAGCTTTATTACTGGCTGAGTTTGAGCTGGAGCTATGGAAGGCAGATGTGCTTCTCTTGGGTATGTCCAGTTCCAAGGCATACATTGCTGCATGTTGAAGGAGTAGGCAATGAGTGAACAGTGATAATGCACTACAGTCCATCCATATTAAATAGTAGTGTGGAATTTAGGATGAAGACAACAAAGGTGGACTAGAGAGGAGGAAATGTGACACACAAAAATAAATCAAATCAAGCTTTAAGGAGCTGCAGACACTCTTGCCTAATCTAGTGGTAACTAAAGCCCTCTGAGTGCTTGTAAATCAAGGGAAATACCATTATAGTGAGACCCAGGATTTCAGCTCACACACTGAGGCTATTTACATTTATTGAGAGAGAAACAAAAAAGCTGATATGGTGAAATTGCAGGAAAGTACAGCTGTGGAAAAGAAGAGGCAGGCTAATCCTAGTTTTGTTGCCAGTGTCTCTGTTATTAGGAACAGCAGTGATAACATTATCTCTTCTGGTTGTCATTGACATCCCTAGTTTATGAACATGTTTCTCAATTTCCCAATATTGGCTGCTGTGATATATTCCATTTTTGTCATTACCTTGCCTGTGGCAAGACACCTAGCGTTTGTAGTAGTGCATTCTTCATGTGTGATTCTGGTGTCTGAGACAAAAAGAAACAATTTGGCTTCTCAAAAGGACGTGTCCTCAGTAAAGATGGAAGCACCATCTTCATCCACTCAGAAGAATCTATTAATAGAAAAGATAAAGCCACAGAGTGTGGTCTCTCCTAGCAGCTCCCGATGAGATATGTAGTTCTCCTTGCTGAGGCAAGAACACAGAATTGACAAGCAACAGAGCTCAAGGGAATAAAGCTTGCCAGAACTACACTGTCTCCATGTGCAGCCATGTCCAGTGTCTCCTGGCCTCTTTGGGGATAGAAACAGCAGCCACAGGGTGGGCTGGGGACACAGAGACAGCAGGAATTTCCACACAGAGGAGAGAGGAGGAGCTGAGCTCAGTCAAACAAAACACAATGCCAAATTTCTAAGGTACGTCTAAGCTACAGAAAAGACAGGAACCACTGGTCTATGCAAATCCCTTCTGTCATCCTGAAACCTTCTTGGCAGCCTGGCCCTTCCTCTTCTTTCTGCTTTCATTAACTGCTGCCACCATTCCACCCACTACAGCTGTTTAGCCATCTCCTGTTGCCCACTCATTAGTGTGTCCCAGTCCCTTCCTTCTCCTGGCCTTTGCTGCTGCTTCACACTGCCCAGAAGGAAAACATGCCAATCACCAGCTCAACAGGTTTGGGGAAGAAATTAGAAGGGCAGATTTGACTTTTCAGCCATTATGTGGCAGAATTAGAGAGAAAGCCACAGACCAATGATATGTAGCATAATTAGAGCTTTTACAGATTTTACCACTTGTTTTTCCCTGGCTTGTTTACAAATTCACTGCACAGAATATTCCAATTCCATCCTAAAGGTCAATCAAAGTAAACAGTTTTAAGAGCTCTTGAGATAATTTTGAAGAAAAAATTATATTGCTTTACTTAGGCACCCTGCAGAAGGTGGTACAGTATAAACACATAGAAGTTTCTCAAGTTCCTAATAATTGAATGCAGAGAGTGCACCCTGGAATATGTACATAAATGCTTGTGTGTGCAGTGTTGTGGACTTACTCTGCTCTTTTAAAATAAGTAAAAGTTCCAGTTTACATCAGAGAGGTCTGATGGCAAGAGCAAAATATTCCACCATGAAAGCAAAACACCACAAAGGATTGAAGCTGTATTAGTTGTTTTATCCCTGTAGTTAAAAACAAGAAAAATATATCCAAACCCCAGAGTCTGTGTTGAGTCTACTAATGTCACTGCCAATAAGAGTTAAAATTTCAGTTCCTATGTTTGTCTTTTTTGGATATATTTCAGACTACATTTGCAATATGTGGTCCGACAGGGAGGTCTAAGAGAGCTGCCAAATTCCTCTTCCCCCATATTCACAAAATGAATAATTACCTCTCCCTTAACCCTCCCAACTTTTTGATATAATGGAAGCAAAAATAAATTAAAAATTATTTAAAAAAAAACCCAAAAGAGAATAGAATAGAAAAACTAAAGCAGTTGTCAAGTGTTACCATTTTCAGAACCACTAACAAAAAATTGGAAGTTATGACCATTTAAAATGGCTATGGCACTTTGAGGTGTGGTTCTATAGCTGAAATTAATTTCCAAAACCTTCTGTAATTCCAGTGAAGTCAAAAAGATTTGAATGAGTTTGTTGCACTACATTTATGAAATATATGGACAATGACACCATTCATAAGATTTTTTTACAATTCTAGCTTAAAGAAGCATGGGGCTTGTAAAACTGGAAAAATATTTTTTTACGAGGTTTCATTAGTTGATAGATGCTTTAGCTTTTTGGGATTACGCATCTCCATGTCACTTCATATTCAGGAAATACAATTCTATACTTGACCAAATGCTGATTCAGAAATGGCATAGCGAGAATCCACTTTAAAATACTTAAAAGCCCCCTAAAATTATAATTTCAAAGAGAGCTTGATGAAATAATCTATGTTCATAGTAATTTTTTGGGTAGAAAGAATGAAGATCAAGCAATCAATATTAAGTTTAAAAGCCTGTATGTATGAATCAGTTACATAAATGTTGTCATAAAGAGCATAGTCCGCTCTTAGGCATGGATTTAAATAGCTCACATCAGCTTGAATGTAAGCTGTGCCAGGCACTCACAGGCAGAATTGCATGGGAAATGGTCCTTTTTTATTTTTATGCCTTCTGAACAACAGGCACAATCACACAAAAAAACCCCCTCATTTGAGTCTTCACACATGTCTCATTCTGAGATCTAAAAGCTGAATGTCAAAGAGAGTATATCACAAATCTCCATTGCATTGTTTACTGTGGCCTCTGTAGAAAACAGCTGTTCATCATTAACCCATTTTTGTGTTACCAAACTGTCTTTTCTGCAGCTCTCAGAAGAGCAGCATTTACAGGATCCTTAAATAAGGTTTTTGGTTTAGGATGAAGAAGAGGGTATAGTTTGAAGGGCACTAGACAAGTACTAAGCCAGTCAAAGACTGTGTTCTAGTCCAGAGCCTCGAGCAGACACTACCAAATACTGTTGGTTTCTGGTTTTGTAATACTGAATAATTACGACTTGAATTCTTCCAAATGGAAACAACATCAAACACTTGATCCTGTTTTTAGAAGGTTTCTATACTACCTAGCAAAACCATTGCATTGTGTACGCTTCACTAGTGTCTCATAAAAGAAAAGTTGAAGAAACAGAAAGAAATTCCACACTGTTCTCTAAGCTTATCCACTTTGGTTCATATTTATTTCATCACTATAGCTATTATTATTATTACTTCTATGTGAGCATTGTCTTCTCCACTTCCCACCTCAGGTTACTGTAACAAAGTGACTGGCAGCTGGAGATTTCCAAAATTAACCCCAATGAGCTGAGCAACTTTAAGAGCGTGACTCTTGTCAAGATTTTCAGCAGGCACTCGATTATCTTGGTGAAACAAAGGGCAACTTTTGACTAATCTTACCCAGAATGAAGTGTTTCACTGCAAGCAAAAAAAATTATTTTTACTGAAGAAGAATGGAACTCTGAAGATCTGTTTAAATTAATTCTGATTATAAACTACGCTATTTTCAAGGTGAGCATTTCATCAGAGGAACACTAAAAGAGAAGGTGTCATTCTAAACATGAGCTGAACAACTACTCACATGGGGTACTGCTTGTTGTGACTGCTGGCTCTCACACCAGTGCTGCCATTTTGCATAATGCATAATGCATAAGGAGACTGAAGACATTCAGACTAGCGATGAAGATCGGTTCACAAAAACCCAAAACAATCAACAAGTCAGCGACAAGATGCAGAGGCTTGTGAGACCGTGCGCTGCAGAGATTCAAAGACTAAAACTAAGCATGCAAAAGTAAAAGATGACCTTCCCTGGTCAAGGGAGCCCATCAACATATTTGAGGAATTTCTGCCCTTGCATACCTTACTGATAGTCAAAAATGCCCAATCTAAGATAGAGAATATATATATTTATATATAAAAGGTAATCTGAATTTAAGGACAGTTTCTTGAAGAACATGACCAAAGAAGGATATGATGATCAACCCCACATTTTGATCTGGAGAGAACGGCATCAACAGAGATGACAACTTCAGCAGTAGAGGATCATATCCAATATATTTAACATCAACAAATTTCATTAGCTTTTTATATTAAGCGGGCTAAATTGCTACAACTGTTCTTCCTGACATACTGCCAGTGGCTCAGCACAATGCTAGAACACAAAGCAGCAAAATAACAATGCAAAACTAAGTCCTGACAACTCTTTGCAGAAGAAAGATGAAAAAAATCTTTAGAAATTCTACTTCCCATAATCCCTCCCAATCCCAATAGAGAATAAACCTCTTTTCCACACAAGGCTATATTCACATGCCAAAATAATTAAAAAGAAAAGTCTTGCACAATCCCTTCAGTTGTAAAAATGACATAACTGCCAGCAGATGAAAGAATTAAAGCAGAAAGAACAAATTGTTAGCAGCAGAAAGACAGTCAGGGACTAGCAGAACACACCCTCGTGGCAAATAGTGCAGCTGTTCTAGTGCTAAACACTTGGGGCACGATGATCTCTTGCTTTTTCAGTCTATACCTGCTTCAGATTTCTCTTCCTCAGAAATTTTGAGTGCATGGAAAAAGAGATGCATTAGGGCAGCTCCATTAGCCATCAGATATCCAACAGATCAAAGTGATTTTGGCTCAACGTCCTTAGATACCTTCTTGATTACAAAGAGGCCTTGACTTCTCAATCTGTGCTCTTTAAAACTCCTTCTAGGGGCTCTTACTGGGCAACAAATAACAAGAAGATCTGTTTATTAGGATTAACTTTATAATTACCTGTTGGGTGATTTTATCCTGGGCAAAGAGAAGCAATGATCCACTGTAGAGAATTGTCTTAAAATTTGCCTGTGGTTCTTATTAAGTGCTACATTTTAAAAGATTATCTATGTTTTTCCCAACAGTAAACTTGTAAAAAATCATACTAATGTAAAATTGCCTCATGCCTTGCACCTTGATACTTCTTTATTTATATTAATCCTCAAATGCTCCACTTAACTGAAAATCCACAGAAACTCTTTCAGTATTTTACATATTTCAGTTCTTTTTTAAATGTTAAAAAGCTTCTCTGCGATTTTCTAATTCTTTTTACCATAAACAGTCATGTTTAAACATTGAATACTCTTTTGAGATTTTTTTTGTCACTTGTGGTTTTCTATTTCAGCTTGTGAACCGTGTTGCAGATGGTATTCATTTTTATGCTTAAGTGAGGTGATCTTTTATATTAATACTGTTCACGCTTATTCATAACTGGCTTTCTTTCAACAAAATAGAGTATTTGTGTGCTCTGTTCCACTAGTACATAATGTACAAGAATTTTTCTTTCTAAGAGTCAGGAATTCCAGCCAAACTAAGTCTCTATATAAACATTTGTCTGCACTGTTCTGTTGTTTATCCCACTCAAAGAGAGATGAGGTGCAACTGGCGAGGAGATTAAATTAGACCGTTGCATATAAATTAATTAATCAAAATAGACAGGAGTGTGTTACAGAGGATCATGTTCAAGTGAAGGATGATGTTCAAGTGAACATTTCTTCTAAAGATATTGAAAAACCTATCCAAGGCAAATAGCTTAGACTAGCAAATGACCTAGGTGCTGCTGTTTTAAGTAAAACAGCAATTAAAAACTCAGTGAATCTATAGGTGTACACAAAGTCAGCATTAGGAATTCAACTGTATCCAAATTCAGAACAAATCCAGAAAATAAACAGCACTAACTACAGGTGTGGCCAACATTTAATCACAGTACTCTGTCTTAAATTCTTTAGGCTTGGGATTTGTTTTTTTACCAATATGAAATACATGTGCTAAGGAATTCAATGCCTGAAATTATTTGACTTTCCTACAGTGTACCAACCACTAGATGTGAGAACAGTAAGGAAAATGGCTTTATGTCAATTTATGTAAGCAGTCATACAACTATTTGAAATCCAGAATTTTCTAAGTGTGATATCGCTGCATGAAACAACCCACAGGGCAAGAAGATTGAGTGAGAAAAAACTTGTCTTGCCAGAGTAAGGTGTGCTGTGGAACCAGTAGAGAAGAGAAGGTGAGAGTCTAAAGATACCTGTTTCGGTCTGTGGTCTGTTTAGGTTAAGGCTGTTGATTCTGTGGAGATGTGGATGTCACCTGGAAACTTTATAGAGTACAGAATCTTCAAGTATACTCCATTATTACAGGGTTATTCTATGGGGCCCCTACTTTCCATCGGTTTTCCCCATAATACAGTGCAAAATGAGCTGGGCACTGAGTGTGAGCTGGAGAGGGACACTGAATGCACAAAGATATGATTAATATTTTAGATCGCCACTTTTTCTGGCTTCAATCTCAGGATGTTAGTAAAGTCTGCATTCCTTGGAACAGTTATATATCTTTTTTTTTTCCTTTTTTTTTTCCCCTGAAAATTAGGTTTCAATTCTCAAAAAATTCTCTGCGAGTGGAAATGCCACAAAACCTCTCTGCAGATCTGAAATCCAACCAATTTTTGTCTAGAGCCATTTGTCCACTTAGCATCTATCCATTCTTAGAGGAGATATTTTTAAAACATCGCTCTGCTTCACCCTGAACATAGAAAGGCAGTAAACCCTGCTGGAAGTCCCTGAGTGAAAGGTGAAATGTTAAATACATTATTAAGTACTATTATTCAATAGGAAAAATCAACATATCAAGAAGTACAGCATACTGAATTCCCCTATTGGTCTGAGTTACAGAAGCAATTGGAAAAGTAATCTCCTGGGGAAACCATGCCATTAACCTCACATAACATGGCACAACCTGTCTCAATTTTCAATCCCTAACTTTCAGGAAATGTGGCTCCATGATAGCAGTAAATGTTTGTGTCAGAGCTAAAACTAAACAAACCTCAGTGGAGCTGAATATGTTGCAATTTCCACTTCCTATTAGCCTGGCTGCCGAGGGGTATGTGCCTGCCTGCAGTACGGTGTGACAATCACAAGTGTGTTGCTGTGGTTTAAATTAACTCTTTTTTTTTTTTCCCCTATATTTGACAGACTAGCAATGTGCCTATGGTTCCATGTTGTATTTGAAATAAAGGAAGGAATTTCCAACCCTTTTAGCTTTTTGCATCTCACACAGAATCTAAGTCAATTAATTTTGTTCATGCTTCTGAGAGTCTGTAGGTTTTCTTCTGTAGACTTGCTTATGTCACTGCCCTGTCATCAAAATATAATTACACAGCATCTGCACACATTCCTGTGGCTGCAGTAGGATATAACAAGCATAAAAATAAAGCTCCAGTTGCTTGGTTGGTAGGTTACATCAACACAGACTCTTTAAGATATCTTTGAAATAGGTGAAATTGGTCCACGGAAACATAGTGAAGTACAGCACTGTGCACCATTCATGCATCAGTTCAGTACTTTCAGTGATGGCAGAGAGTGCAAGGGCGTGCTTTGTTAGCTTAAATTTTTTTAGAAGAAGAAGCAGGACATTTGGCTTTGAATTCTTACTTTTCAAGGTCATACACTTAATGTCTTGTCTGATACTTGATGTTTTCCATTTCATCTTCTTGACCACAACTCTTCTATAGCTAGCAGCCCACCTCCTCTCAGAACCTTGCTGTGAAGGGAACTGTCCAACTTGATTGCACCCAAGGGACAGGACGCAATTTATGATATTAGAAACATCACTGTTGATGTCAACAGAAAGTCAGTACTGAGACAAAGCTGGCAGATGGAAGCCAGACAAATGCAAAATTGGAAAATACTACAGTTGGCTGCCAGTGTGAATTACTTTCAGGTGGTCAGGTTCATTCCTAATTAAGATGGCACCCTCAGCATGCAATCCTAATGAGCCCTCAGCAAAGGCGTAATGAGTCCTAATTCTCAGCTTGCATAGTTGCATTTCTCGAAGTGGGCTGGTTACTATGCAACAAGTGAGGCATAACAGAGATCTTGCTTTTGCTAAGTGAAGTGGGAGTCAGATGAGATTCAAAATTTGATTAGTTCATTTATGTGTGCCTGTTTTAAAATAGTCCTTGAGAACGAAAAAGGGTAAAGTTCCCAATTTATCCTATCATTATGCTGGGGAAGTTTTGTGGTTTACATGGAATTTATAGCATTTGAAAAGACATAGAGAATACACAAAGTTTCCTGTATGTCTTGAGTCTTTTGATATCAGAACTCAAACTAGAAAAAAAATGACCTTCCGCACAGTTGTCTTGTAGTTGAGTGAGCTTTATAATAAAGCTTCAATAAGGAACTTGGCAAGATAGTATAAAAGTCACGTCTCTTGTAGGGATGTGTGGCTAAGGGGTCATAGGGCTATCAAGAAGATCTGGCCATTCCTGGCTGAGCCACAAAATTGTTCCATTGACTTTAGAAAAGCTTTTTCCTACTGCAAATAAAACCAGCTAAGTAAAAGTACCTATGCAGCCTCATTGCTGTTTACTGCCTATAACACCAAAATAGATTCCACGCCTCATGGGCATTTGATGATAGCTGTTGTTCACAACATCCTAGAGGTTCATTGACATGATATGGTTAATCACAGCCAATTCTAAAACTCAAGTTTGTCCAGAAACTGACCTACTACCTTCAAAACAAAGAGCCATTTTAACTTCAAGTCCCATTTGAGAATCATAGATGCTACTGTATATGGATAAAGAATTGAATTATTGCACCTAAACTCTGTGGGTAAGAAGAGTAGAAAGGTTATATTCTCTGAAAGTATAACGGTAACTCACATAATGATAAAAACACCTGATTTACCTTATCACATAACCTTATTGCTTGGTGCCTAAAGTAGCACCAAGCAATAAGGGATTTAAGTGTGGTGTCCTCCAAAATTTTTGTTCATAGGACCATGATGAATTTTAACAGGCATTCAGATTACTATTTACTCAAATTATTGGGAGTATTTGGATTACAGGTAAAATTTTAGCATGGTCTTCATACTATAAAAAAACTTGCTTACATTGCTTGCTATGATGATAATATTGCTTGCATTGCACTTTGTCAAACATGTTGGGGTGCTTCTGGTTGTCACTCATTAATATTTTCTTATAGGTACCAATACTTTGAGCATCTGGGGAAACACTACGTCAGTTTGGTGAAAAAATATGAAGTGCCAGGTATTCGGCTAACATGAATCAATGCTGAATAAAATTAGTCTGGCAAGGGAAGTTTTGCTACTATGTCCAGGCTGGTGTGTATAAAGATACAGAACTCAGCATAATAGGGCATCATATTCTATGGCAACGTAGGCTGAAAATAAAACTGGTTGATTTACAAGAAAATGTTCCTCCTTTTCTTCCCTCTCCCTTCCCCAGTGCCTCAAGAAGCTGCCAATACAAGATATAAATGCCACAAAGAGTTTCTGGCTTTCACAGTATCGTGACCTCTCACAGATATGCTGAATAGCACTTTAAGAAACCATCAGGTAATATTTTGGCATAGACTAGTTTGACTCAGCTGTTTCATCCTCCTCTCCCCCTACTCAACTACACATCAATCTTCCTTGACATCTTTTTTCCTGGGTGCTAGGCATTGCTAGATGCTAGCACAAATTTCAGAAATTCCTATCACTGTTAGACTTGGTTCGGAATTTTATGTGATTTTTATTTTAGTTAGGAAACATTAAAAAAAAAAAACAACAAACTAAACAAGTCATGGGAAAGTCAGTCTGTAATGAAAGATCAAGTTTAACCTATGTTACACAGTTGCAAAATTGTCTTATTTTTTACATTTTCAAAAGCACTTAATTTCCTTGGTGAAAATGACTCCTAGTTTTGAAATTAGTGTATCCCTCAATTAAAGGGTTAGTAAAAAACTGCAAGAGGGAGGTGGGTGTGACAGGAGTAGGGTTAAGTGTTAGACCACAGGGAAAAAACCTTCCTGTGATTACCAGAAAGACTTGTGACTGTGCTACATAGACAAAGTTCTACTTACAATAAAAGCATCAGACAGGAAAAATATTGCCAAAATGGTAAGAAAAGCTTTGAAAGGACAGAGCACCAAAAACTCAGATTCTTGTGATACTTCAGCTAGAACTGGATGGCTTCTTAGAGGCATCTTATACTATCCCAACGGCTAGACTAAGTGTGCTTGCCTAGGCCTCAGATGGGTTTCCCACCTGCTCTTAAGAGCTGTCAGTGGATGGCAGCTCTCCAGGATCCCTAGTGATTCCCATCCAGTCTTCAGACATCTCCAGCTCTATAGACACAGATTCTAACAGAACATTTTTAGCTATGCCAGACCTTGACCTTAAAAATTAGCCTCTGAACCACTAAGAAAGCCGGAAAATTCATTGCAGATGTCTTCTAAATCTGTACTCAAACTGCGCAGTCTGGAGGGTTCTAGAGTCATAATAGCAGTGCATAGTCCACGTGGATTTTTTTTGCTGTTGCTAGGAGCAGCCTTCCTCCTGGTAAACGACACTAACGGAAAACTTCAGTGTGATAAGACAGCACAAGACCATATTTTCTGTTACAGCTAACTTTTGGTAAGTTCTCTTGCCTTGAACATGTTGTTAAGACTGCTTCTTAGTACTCTTGTTTTCCCCTTGCTGAAAGCCTCACTTTGCCTGCTCTTGGCAGAGATAGTTCCAGGCAGAGGCAAAATGCCAAACTATCTAAGCAGTAGGGAAGGTAGCCTACTGTACACAGCTAGGGAAGGGTTGAAAGGATGGCTTGGGCACAGAGGCAGCGCCACAGGAAAAGCCTTGTCCTCTGCCTCACCTAGACAGGATCACAAAAAGCAGATCTAAGGCTGTTGCTTCTGTCAAAGAATTTAGAATAAGTGATGTAGCAGCTACTGCAGGGAGTTAATATCCCTGCCCAGCAGCAGCAACTGTCTCCTGTGAATCCATTACACCTTTTCTTTATCAACAGCTGGAAAAATAAACTTCTATTCCGATCTGTATCTCCAATTCATCTTATCAAGTGTCCTTGGCTACGACTGGAAAGTGTGCCTGTCATCTTTAGAACAACAAAATTCAGTCTTGCCTGTACCACTGAATGTCTGAGAAAAATCTGCTTTGGGAGTGAAGTGGTAAATAAAATGATCTAATTTCCATTTTCTGTAAATTTCAGACAAACTTAAAGACAACCTTCGATAACACCACTCTTCAAAAGCAACTAAATTTCTGACTCTAATCTCCTAAAATTAAAATTCTGAAATTATTTAGAAATATCTATCTAAGGAAGCCATTTAGTTTAGGTTGCTGGAGATGTTGATGAGCTTTATCTCATAGGTTTCAAAGATTAATATGTTTCTCCATGAACATGTTCCTAATCCAAAGTAGACCCGAATTCCACTGAGTGCCTAAGGATGGTGAAGAAAACCTTCCAGTATTCTTGAAATTCCAAAAGTTTATAATGGAGACATTTTATTAGCCTCCCCAAAACTACTTTCTCCCAGCTGGGTATTATAATACCAATGTGGAACCCACATAATTGCAACCTCAATTATTCATACAAATTAACTGCTCTGTTAAAAGGTTATTTACTGTTGGAATGATTTATTAACAGCTGATAATATATTTATTTATAAGTAGAGAGGGGAAAGCCATAGGGATTTCAGTTTCAGAAACTACATACTCAGTCTTATGTTGGTTTTGCCACCTGAGACACCAAGCTATCCAGGAGCAGATCAAAACAGGAGGAGTTCTACTGGTTCCAGTTTTTCTTTATTGACCTAGAAGTATTACCCCCCTTTTATCTTTTGTTTTACCTTTAGAAACTATGAAAAAAACCTAAAATTTTAGCCGTTGCCTCATAGTAATGTAAGTTAGAGGTTTCAAAGTATCAGTGTTGCAGGAACATATATAATGAAGAATGGCGTGAAGTTTTGAAGTGCATATGCCAAATGCTGTCATCAATATTTCATTAGTTCCAGATTAGAAAAAAATCAAGGAGGAAATTGCTCCCATACATGATAGAAATATTAATTGCACATAGGATCTAGTGTCCCACTGCAACTCTTCCACTCATATCAGGATAATTGGACCAGCTATTCACCCCATGAGGCTCAAGAAAATCAAGGCAGCTGTTAAAGCTGTGCTGGGGATCATACCTCTCCTTCTCATACGTCCATGGAAGTGGTTGTTTAAGTGAAAATAAATGCAAGCTCAGAGAGCGCACAGCGTCACTTAAACAGCGCCATACATTGTCTAAAGCAGAATTACCAATCCAATCCCTCCTGAGCAGAAGATCACGGAGAGCAACTACCCTTTGTGTGTCCAAATTGCTGACCCTGTGATGAGCACAGTTTAACTAAGGGGAAGAGCAAAATAATTCTCCAGTGGTGTCCTTAGAGCAAAGCAGCCTGGAAGTGTGGTACTGGCCAGCCTGGGAGAGTGTATAATACCCAGAACATGACAATTACATTCTACTCCACATTTCACTACAGGAAAACATTCAGGGATATTTACTTAAACATAATGATAAACAGTTTGAGAGTCAATTTTATACACCTACATAAAAGAATCACCTGGAAACTGTGTCACCACTCTAGCGTGTACACCCTTGCAGCAGGTCTAAAGGCAGTGAAATTTCAGCTGTATCCTCTTCTCCAGATGAGCAAACTTTTAAAGGCTCAAAAGTTATGGCTGCTATAGGAGAGATCAAAGGCCTTGTAGCAGGTGTTTAAGCAGCTGTTCCTGTCCAATTTCAGCCCAAACAATTCACAGCTGGCTATGAAAAAACCTGCAGAGGTAGCTCAGAGAGCTACTCAAAGTTAGAGGAAGTCTTATTTTCTCTTACGTGGTTTGTTATGGAAGAAGTAGAATATTATTATATGATATTTTCTATGTAATGGCAGGAGGAAGAGCTTTTTCTGTTAAATACCTGGTTAGCTAAGGACTTAGACTCAACAGCTGTGCTGAATACATCTGAAAAGCATCTTTCTGTCTGCTCAAAATGCCTACAAACACCTTGCAAGGAATGGAGCTAGGTGCAGAAGTAGCAAAGAAGGAAAGACTAAATCCCTTACGTGATGTGGGACATCACAGCTCAGTTGTAATCAAAAGAGACTCACTGACAGCCTGATGTTATTGTAATGGGGTATTGTATTGTATTGTAATTGTAGCAATGAGCAAACATATGCTGAGTACCACAATTTTCCCACTGCTTGTTAATGCCTATTAAAAAATTGACAGTGGTCCAGAAAACAGCATTACAGAATGGAAAATAAACCATACAATGAAAGGATGTATGTCCCTTTTCAGAGGAAAAGGACTTGGTGGTCTGTGGTTTATAATATACAGACAAAAAAATTCTCATTAATAAGATGCACAAAAATACAGCATGTGAAAATTGAAGCTTGACATTTTGTGTTGGAAGAAACAATGAAATCCCTATTTAACAATGAGGTGACTTTTCCGTTGTTTGACATCTTTAAATGAAGTAGAGAAGTTTAAGTTTAGGAGAGGTTTAAGTTATGTGCTCCTGCTGCTCCAGAAGGTTTGGGATGGAGTAAAACATCGGACTGAACTGCCTTGGGATGTGCAAATGGATGTACATTTTACATTTGGAAAACTGTTTATACTGCCATAAGGAAAGCAGGCAACTGCAGGATATGCACAGTGCACACTTGCTGCCACAACCATCCTTAGGAGACTAAAAACAGTGTTCCCACTCACTGTGGCTGGAATGTCATCACATTGAGGTAACTGAGTGTCACCCCAATGCATACCAGACCCTATGGTGAACTCACACCAACATGATAAACATCAAAATTTGCACTACAACTATAAACATCCCTAGATTTTCTATTATGGAAATAATTTTGGTAGTTAAATATTTTCTCATATTTCTGTTTGAATAAAAACAAACAAACAAAAAACCGGAACTAACACAAAACCAGAGGATTTCTCCTAACAGGATAGAATTTTTTGAAAAAATTAGGTTCTGATCCAACATGTCTTTCCTATTAAAAATGTTTCATTTTGCATAACCTTTGAAGTACTTGCATTAAAAATTGAAATACTGATTTGAAATGAAATATTAAATTATTTCACTAGTGGCAATGTCAGCACCATTGAAAGTACGAGGTAGAAATTTTCCAAAATGAAGTGTCATTGAAAACTTTGACAGAAGGTTCTGATTCAACAAAGTTGCTTTTTCCCAAATAGAAGAGAAAAAAAGTGTCAGAAAAATGATTAACCCAGCTTTGAGACCTCTGGAGGCAAGTTGTGGTGTAAAGTCTGACTGCAACTGAGGAAATTAAATACCGTCTACACTCTTTAAAAGGCAACGCTTTTAAAAGTGCGTGTTTTTTTTCCCCTTTAACTTTTATTCAAGCACATTTAGCACACCTGCAAAGAGTCAGGGGGACTGTCCTGGCAGCTGACCTCCTTTCACTAGAGAACAGTTTGAAAGCAAGGAAAAGCAGCGTTTGCTTCCTTTCTCTTTCCTTTTCTTCTCTTTTCATTTTTCTCCACAAATTTCAAGCAATCCAACCCTCATCTGTGTAGACCTCCTGCACTTAGGAGAATACAGCTCAGCTGTGGCAGTCATATTTTCTGGAAAAATCCCTTTGCCAGGGATTCTTCTTCTGGGAAGCTGAGAGGCCTCAGAGAAAAAGGAAGACAATCATTATCTGATTTGCTTCTCCTGTGTTTTGCTGATTTGGAATGTGTTTGGACATTGTTTACCAACAGGTGCTTGTTTCCTTGGTTTCATGTGAATTGTTTTGACTTAATGACCAATCATGGTCAAGCTGTGTTGGGGCTCTGGAAAGAGTCACGAGTTTTCATTATTATCTTTTGAGCCTTCTATAAGTATCCTTTCTGTATTCTTTAGTATAGTTTAGTATAGTATTCTTTTATATAATATAGTATCATAAAATAATAAATTAGCCTCCTGAGAACATGGAGTCAGATGCATCATTCCTTCCTTCATCTGGGAACCCCACAAATACAATACTCAGCATCCATCTCCTTTCAAATTCTTGGTCTAATTTGAGACACACAGAGAGTTTTTCATCTCCTTCCAATGTAGAATGTTAAGAGGGTACTGGAGTTCAGTCATTTTAAAGCAAACGAGAGGAGCTGGCAACAAAGTAATGGAACCAAGAGTGAAGACAGTCCTGCTGACGCAAACAATCCTAAACTGAGAAATGACAGTAAGGGAGCCACCAAAACCCTGCCAGTGAATGCAGCAGTTAGGAATAGGGATTCTATCCCAAGCAACATGATTTCCTAACCATGGAAAATCATGTAGCCATTTAGAATATTTAGTCTTTCAGATAAGGTAACTTCATATGCTTTCCACTGTTATTGTAAAATATCAGATACTAGCCTGAGATTTGCATGAATTAATGTAAAAGTTCAATTTTCGGATTGCAGGGCACCCACGCTGCAATTAAACAGCCGACCCCAGGCAAACAATTTCAGGGAATTTACTCTTTGTCAAAGTCTTTAAATATGTCACTCTTTTGAGGGGTTAAATAAGAAACTATAACAAAGATATCTGCCTTACGCAATGCAGAAAATTTACTTCTGGATGTAATCCATGCATGCTTATAGGTACACAGTTTTTTATATATACATATATATATATAATATATATATTATATATATACACATATATATATTCCTGGCACATTTGGAAGAGCTCAGAGGGTTTTATAGTTTTATACATATACACCACAGGCTGTTTGAGAGGTTATTTTGTGCTCTGTAAACAAGGTAAACAACTTTTTTACAGAGGTTGAAACTCTTGAACTGCTTTTTGAACCAAAACCAAACACAGAATTTTAATATTTAAAAAGCTAAAATACATGCATTAAATAGGGCATGGGATTCAAGCATGCACTGATTTTATGGGCAAATAAAGGGGAACTTAAGCCTCTGCTCCCACTTTTCTAGTTACCTTTGCTGGGTGTGTGACATGAAGTCTGTGGCAAATAACTGTTTTAAAAAAAGACAGAAAAATAAACAGAAAATAAGCCCACTCCTGCACAGTTTCTTCTTCCAGCTTCATCATTGTAACCAGCCCTGCTCATAAAGTAGCACAGATTTCCTCCTTTTTGGATACAGGGATATATGACTGAAATAGGTCTGTACTATTAACCATAATCTCATATTGAAGGTAGGACCAGAATGTTGAGTGTAAAAGCTGATCTCTCCATCTTCTTCCTTCAGTAACCAGTGAAAATGAGTTTGACTCTTTTATTCTGTTTTTCTCCAGCTGTTTGGCCATCTTATCCCAAAAAAAAACTACTCAATAAATATTTGAGAACTTTCCTCCCACTCTCTCTCAAATCAATTCACCCTGTGCTTTAAATTAATCTCCTGAATGGGCTTCACAGCTGAAGAGTAATGTCAGGACTAAACATGGCTGAGTTATGAGGACTGAGGCTGTTCAGCCTGTGGTCCTTCTGATCTTGGCCAACAAGTCATTACACACCAGTACCATTTCCCATTGGACTGGAAAGAGCACAAATCCACATAGTTTTGTATTAGTTACATGAGGTCAAGCACCTTTAGCATCCTGGATCTTTAAATGCTTGGCTGCACTGGGTCAGGAAACTCATGACAAATTAATAAAGCCCTATGAGATATTTGGAGCAACAATCAATAGCTATGCCAGTGACATCATTATTATTATGAACCTATTGCAGTTTGGCAGAGTCGTGCCCAGTAGAAGTAAGGGAGAAGAGAATTATCTGATATACAACTATATTATGACCTGAGGCATTACATGTGCTACCCAGTTGTCAAATTTCAGGAAGTGCTGGTTACCTGCAACTCAGATTGAAGTCATCTCCTGTGACTTGGCTTAATTTGTAAGGAGTATGGAGCTTGCAAGGTTGAATGAGACAAACAGCAAGATTAGAGCAGTGTGCAGAGAAACGAAGAGCCCAGTGCATCTGCAGAGACAGCTCTAACAACACTTTTTCTTCTACAAACCATGCTTAGGGTTTGCTTTGTTACAGCTCCCAAGGAGTATGTATTACACAACTACTATAGCAAGAACTAGCTGCCACAAAGCCAAAAGGGATTTTGCTTTGTTTTTTAACCAAGATATCTAGAAAAGACAAAGATGACAAAGACAAAAGAAAGATGATGATGATGATGCATAAAACTGATACATCAAATCCAAAGGATGAAATACTGTAACAGTCAAAGCTCAAACTTAGAACTGGTCAGAAAGACTCCTGGCATTATCCAACTGCAGCATCGGAGATTTCCTCTAAAATCAAGCCTTGCTCACCCACTTCTCTCCTCCACAAGGCAGCTGGTATCAATATTAGAAAACATAGCTTCATAACAGTCTGTCTCATTCACATGAATTTACTTACATGAAAGCAGATGATCTGTGGCCAGGCATTTAGCTCTCAAGTGCAATCCTCCTGGGGGTTTATCCTAAGGGAATGAATCCCAGCCAAATCAGCCTTGTTAACCTTCCCACTAAGATAATGGGGTTCTAGCTGACTTCATTACTCAAAGAAAACAACAGGAGGAGGGAGGAAGGCAGAGCAGTGGCTTAAGCTTCCTTAAAATTATTGTCAGTGTTCTCTGTAGGTAAATTATCTACATTCATCTGGACAAGATCATCAAGCAAGAGACTGAGGGGGAAAAGATACGATGAGGTCAGCGATGCCTTGCCTCTTTCTGCAGAGGTCTTGGTACAGGAGAAGGCTTCACTGAATCCCTTGCTACCACTCAAGCTAAAACAGGAGTGTGTATTGGGTGCAGTCCTACAGTCATGTCCAGTATGGCAAAGGGAATCCGTCTCAATTACTTGATATCCTTGTTCATTACTTAATAAACAGGCCTTTTATTTCAGCCCACCCTTGCCTGTGTGTTTAGTTCTGAGAGTCAGGATTAAGCAGTTTTCCCAGGATGATCATGATACCTCTAAGGGCCTAGACAAACTCATTGTTTTAACAGGTCAGGTTCTTGTCCTAAACTATGGCATCAGGTCACTTTCTAGAAGAAAATCCTCCCTCGGCATTTATTTTTTGCCTTATACTCAATACTTCAAAGTCATCCAAAGTCAGCATCTGCTTCTTCTATAACTGCAGCAGCAAGAATGGGGGAAGCATTACAAACTTCCACTTTACTGCATCTGGATTTAAAATACCATGCACAATTATTAACTGCCTCCCCTGGAAATTTCCTTCCTTTATTTTGCTCAGGCAAGCAGGTTTTGGAAACTTGAGGTTGAGTAGCCTCAGCAGCACGAAATGGTCAGTGATTTATTAAGACAAGCTGTAGGTGCAGAAATTCTCACCAGGTGGCTAATAAACAGGCTTTGTGAAATAAAACTGAGGGGGGAAAAAAAAATCAGTGGCCTTTTCTTGGGGTAGTTTCAAACATTTTAATTATGCACTGGGGAAGGCACACTTTTTTTATATTATTATTTTTTCAAACAGTTTGACATGCTCTTTGAATGTTAAACAGACTTGGCATTTTCAAAGTCAGTATAATTCTGCAGTGGAGAAGGGGGAATATATTAATATAGAAATAGTCTCCCTTCTGTGTGGAACAGCGTTTAAATCTCATGGTGAAACGGTCTTTCATAATGAATTACTAGTATAATCCAAAACCTTAAGAGGGCTTTGATCACACTTCAATGTGCTTCTCTATCTATGGTGACACAAGGTAACTGAGGCTGAGGAATATTGCATACAAAACTCTTGGAGAAGTTAAAAGATAAGCCTTCTTTTGGTTTTGTTGGTTTGGTTTTTTTTTTTCCTTTGCTAAACTGAAGAACAAGAACATGTTCCAAACCATGGGATAGGAAAGAAGATAAGAAAATATGCTCTGGGGTGGCCAAAATAGATATTTCAACAATAAGAAAATAGTGTTTTGAAGCAAGTTATGTATCTTGCATATATAAAAAGGTTAGAGAGGGGAGCCTTGATAGTTTGTCAAGACAATGGTGAATCCAAATTGTTTAAATATTGATAGTAAAAAATTTTGTACGGTACCTAATTTTTTTCTAGAGTAATAAAACATGAAATCTTGTAAACCATTTGTTTTTGGTTTTCATCAGCTTGAGGAGAAAAAAGTCTTGAACTAAAAAGTACATTGATTATAGGAAATATAAAATAATCTTTTTAAAAATGCAATAAAAAGAACATACTGAAAAAAGACAAAAATAGACATTGAAAACTGACGCAAACTTTGATTCCAGAATTTAACTGAATACATACAATAATTTGTGATTCCATTAAAAAAAAGAGGAATAATGTTGTAGTGTGTCATTTTTGTTGCAGATGATGTAAAGTTGGTATGTTCTGTTCACCCCTGTTCACTCCTGTTACATGGTTCTGCCCTGGTTCTCCCCTCCCCATCAGTTCATGCCAATCCCCTTATCTCCACCCCAATTGTCCTTATTTGTGATAATTCATTACTGTAACCCCTCCCCAGACCCCTATCCATCACTCAGCGTCCCCTCCCGTTGTTCCAGAATCTTCTGCTGTTCCCGTCGAGTGATTGGATTAGGAGCCGGGGTCCCGCCCCCAGTTCAAATGCATTTGTCACCCCAACTGTCACTCCTCTGTAGCCCCCTACCCCCCTGTTTCCCGATTGGACCTGGGTCCAGTTCCACCCCTGTTCTCCGCCCCCTTTATAACCCCGTGTAGTTGGCTGCCCGGGGTCCCCGGTCGGCTGGTTGCCCTGGTGTCCAATAAAACCGGATTTCTACCCCCGGACGGAGACCCTCTTTTCTTCACTTTGCCGCAGCTGCCTCTAAATATTACAGCCAGGCGCTCTCTGGACACGGCAGTGCCTCCGGAGAGTGCCCCCCGGTGCTGGCTGTGTCGGAGCTAGCCGCCGTCGATCCTGCTCCCCCAGCCGGGAGCAGAGGGACACAGTGCAGCAGAATAAGAGGATTTTTTTACAAGCATCACTTTTTCCTTTCTTTCACATTTCTTATATTAGTAGTACCTTGTATTGCCATTGGATATTAGCTGGTAAACAGATTGCTGTAGGTCAGTTCTTGATGAGTCATTTGAGAACAGACAGCACCCTTTTGAGCTGGCATCCAGTTTTACAGCCCTCTCTTTGTCCATGGGCCAGAACCTTTGGCAGAATGTGACCTCGAGAGATCATTTGTGTAAATGACAGAAAGAGAGAGCGTGTGTTTAGCCACAGAGTATTTCCATTACCAACTGTCCACCCATGTTTTATGTTCTTTGCTTAACGTCACTGAGAGAAGATGTAAAGACTGTCCTATGACCATCTCTATATTACACCTTAAATGAACTGCACAGAGGCATTTCCCACAGATTGGGACCCAACAGCACTGCAGCATTCCAAAGGAGCATATGCAGAAAGCATGGTTGGTTACAAAAGGAGAAAGATCACTCGCTGTGTCTATGAATAGGTCACTCAATTTGCCAAGCTATGAAATAGGCAAGCTTTCAAAAACTGAAGCACTTGGGATCCAGTCTTTCTAGGCCACACATATATCAGCCCACTCCAATATACTTTTATTCACTCTTAGGCAAAAAAGGTCCTGCTTTCCTTTTCCTGCCGCTTGTACTAACTTCCTCAAATTGCATAATTACTTAATAAGAACAAAACCTGAATTCAAAGATAAGCAAAATATTTGGCTTCTTTTTAAAGCTTCAGTCCAGAAGCTCATGGTTGCAACTACACAAACTCAGGTTAATACTTAAACATTTACTGAGGTCAGACCAATCTCAATTACATTTAAAAAAACTTAAAACGCCCTCCCGAATGTAAGCAGGAAGAACTCCTGGTAAGCACATCTCTCAAACTGGTGGGAGACCTCCACATTTCTGAGAGGATTTGCAGCTGTACTGGGATTAACTCACTTGCTGATCCTTTTGAGAAAAACTCTTGTTTTAAGTAGTGTTAAACAGTATTTTAAATTTTGCCATCAGCTTCTTAACCTTGATGGCCATGTACATCACCATAAAGATATGACTTATGAAAAGACACAGATTAACACTTTTGCAGTAGAAACTGTTCTTCATCAAGGATTTGTGGAAATAATAGTAAATCTGTGGTACACACAGGCTATAAATTCCAATGTAAAGAGTTTAATAATGTGGAATGACTATAAGTAAAAGAACTCCCCACATCAGAATTGCCTTCCTTCTTGGCCTCCACCATCAGCTGTGAAAGCAATAACATCTCTCACTGATGTGTCAAGCAATGATCCCATCCCTCCATGCCAATTTCAAATAAAGAATATTATCAAGTAAATTGTCTAACTTTTGAAATGTATGGTGCATGGTAGAACAGTGCTGCCTTCTGCCCCAGCTGTAAAATTTCACAGAAATGGGTTGTCACAGCTGACAAAATTTCTTTTGAGAAATGGCCTCCTTTCTACTGAAGAACCCAAATTACCAGTCCCAGTGGAGACCATAGCATCGCCCTGGAGATGCAAGACCATCAGGATAAATAACCAGACAGAAGGACACTCATCTTAATTTTCACGTAATGCTCTGTCATCTTCTGAAACTTGCTAGTCCTGAGAGACTTAGAGTACTAACCAGATAAACTATAAAATATGGCAAGGAATGATCTACAGTGACTTGTGCATCTTTCTCAATCCATAAATAACTTTATATTTCATTTCTGGCAGCATGACAAAGCAAGGAGGTAATGAGCCATTATGGAAAACCCATCTGTTGCTCATAAGGGGAAAGGCTTTGTGCTGGTAGATTTAGAGAGGAAAATTTTCACTGCAAGTCCTGTTATTCTTAATGAGAATTGCCCATGCTGGAAGTGTACCCTATTATGTTCCTTCACTATTTAGATGTCTATTGTGTGCTCCAGCAACAAGGGAAAGTTATTATCAAACGAAATCCCATTGTGAAGTGACAGTGACATTCAGGTGGTGAGGGAAAGGAACATGGAACAGGGGTGGCTGGGAGAAAACAAGTACAAATGCACTAGTCAAAATTTCTGATACTACAACAAAACCAATAAAGAAATTATTTTTGCATGCACACAGAGAAGCATTGTCTACTCCAAAGCCCATGTGTTTTTTAATTCTCTCGCTAAGTTTCTTGACTTAACCTTTAGATTCCCAGTTAGAATTTTAACCTTTTATAGTTTTACTTGATCACTCTTCCATCTGCTCTAGAGAGGGTGTTTTAGGCAAAAATATCCTGCCTACTCAGCAGGGTTTTCAGGTTTCTCCAGAGCACTGGAGACTGTCTGCATCTTGAACACCCTTGAACATCAGGAAAGATAAGGCTTTCATCACTCCTTTTGCCTGTGATTTGTTTAGCTCATGCACACACACTGGACGCCACCTAGCAGTTCTGTAGCAGATTCTGCAGCTCCTGGATCCCACAGCAAGTGCAGCAGGACAAGAGGCCAGGGGAGAAGCCACTTGGGCCACAGATTTCACTGCCTAAACTTGCCAGTGCCACAGGACAAGACAGGTGCTCAACCACAGGGCCTTGACCATGCCAACAAACAACTCCTCTTCCCAGCTCAAAGACTCAGCCTTGAAGCCACAGACACACAACCTGTGGTTTCCTGCTATCATTTCTCTAGTATGGGATCCAGGGCCTGAAGAAAGAGTCAAGAAGCCTTGTGGAATATTATGAGTTCACCAACACCAAAAACCATAGAACACATGGAAAGAGAGCTGTAAGGGAGTAATAATAATGGGTTGATTCTAGTCCTAGCAACATAAAGTTACTGTCACTCAGGCAAAATAACTTTGCCCTTGTCATTTAGAGAACAGGAGCAGGCTCTGAAGCCAGCCTGAAACAACAACATGTTAACTTAGCAATATCCAGATATGCAAAAGAATTCAGTTTTAAGAGACTCTTCTCTGGCTGAAGACCTCCAAAAATGCCTCTATTCCAAACTAAGTCTCTGTGTCAAAAGCAGTGGGCCTTAAACAACAGCAAGCTCCTCCTTTATCTTTCCAAAACAAAGCTATAATGTTAATTCACCACTTAAAGGAAGACAGAATATTGCAACCATTGCCAAAGTTTTCTCCATTAATAAAGTAAAGCTGATGAGTCCCCATATATGTTCTGGGTATTCTTCTGATGGCTTGATGACCAGCAAAAATTTTATTCTGCTGCAATTTCCCAGTGTGGATACAATTGAAGTTACTGCCGAACTAAGCAAAGCAGATGTCTGAGCAACAGAGGCAACATGACAAATCATACGAGGCACATATGTTGAAGAGCTGTTGTTCAATGGCCTTTCCTATTGGGAGGCCTCAAGTACTGTACAAACATGCCTTTCCTTTGCATCAACTCAGTGAGGCTGAGGTGACATTCCGTATGCTATTCCTGAATCACTCACACCTGGAATACACAAATTAGTTTGTGAAGAATTACAACAGAATCTGCTGAATTTTGCTGAAATTGTAGGAGGTCTGTAAGTAATCAGAATAAAGTCAAGAATTTGGACAGATAATTATGTTTGACATGAAGTACCCTGTGCCTCTTCAGTAGCCATTAGCAGCAATATTAGCTGTACACATTTCCTCAGCAGTAACAGTTAAAGAAGTAGAAATCTCTCTAAAACAATTACTTATTGATTCAGCACTACTTTGGGTAATCACAACATCATTTTCAAACGTCCTCTGTCCAAGTACTAAGTCAGACTATTCCTTCGGGAGCTGGTGATCAGTTTACTATGTCATGCTACAACCAGCTCCTTTTAAAGCTCTAAACTGAGCAAGGAGCTTCTGGAGTCACCACAGCAGAAGGACTGTGTTGCTTTAAGGATTCTCCAGTTGAAGAATCATACTCTTTTTCAGCCTGTGAAGACTAACACAGAACTTCATAAGACCACATGTGCCAGCTGCAGTTTTGTGAGACAGTTTTGATAGAAATGCTATAAAGAATGAAGAGACAGTTATTTTAGTTTTGTGTCTCAGTCTGTGTCTATGTACACATGCAAGCATGCACAAGCCCTGAATTTATAGAAGCTGGATCTTGTCTCAGAGATCTTTTGTTGGGATATGGTTTAAAAATGAGGATAAGGGCTCAAGGAAGGTCAGGACAGCATCAAGGGTAAAAAAAGAAAAGTTGGACCATCAAAACCAACGCATTAAAATTTAACAGAAACCACCTTACAACACTGAAAGTAGAAAAGAACTATGCTGTGTCCCCATAGCTCACGTATAATAAAACTTCAGAGAATAAAATTCCTTGGGGAGAAAAGGAGAGGCATAAAAAGCCCAGGCTGGGCTGCAATGTGGTACATCTCCATGTCAGCAAGTTTCGAATGACACCAAGAGATCTGGCACACACTTTATATAACATCCTGCAGAACTACTGTGGACAGAGGAGTACACCTTTTCCTGAAGGCATAAAACATGCCTTTGCTGCTGTGGAGAAAACAGGATGGGGAAAATGTATGTTTAGGTGACAATCTAGCTGCAGGGTAAGACCATGACTGGAAAGAGCAGTCCTTGCACTTCAGCTGGCCATGGTACAAAGCTCTGTAAAATTTCCCTTTCCTTCCTGAGTCTGTATATCTGTCCAATGTCTCCATGCTGCCTAGCCCTACAAAAGGCAACAGGAAGAAGCATTCTGCCTGGAAAATTCTGTATTTACAGATAGAACATCCATAGCACAATAATTTCCCTACTTATTAATGCTTATGTCACATCTAAATTCACGTGCTCGAACACCTATAGGGATCAGCAAGTTCTTTTGAGGAAATCAAGTTATAGGAACATAAAAGGACAGACTACTCCATTTAAGAACTGCTTTAAGATTCTTTCTAGCATAAGCCATAATGCTCACAACAGAACTTGCTGCTGCAGTTATACCAGTGTAATGTACTAGCAACCCCCTTTGAATCAGACAAGACCTTATTTCACCAGCAGAAGGCCTGCTTGTTGTTCTTCTCAGAAAACCTTCTCTCTTCTGCTGCCTGTCTCTCTGATGAGGTTCCACTGCTGTCTCCCTGGGGACGGTGGCATGTACAGGGCTGTTTTCTGATCTCCACAGGCCTTGAAAGCAGCATGATCAAATGGATGACTGAAGAGACCTGACAGGCACGCAGCTGTGTGCTGCAGCTCCACTGCCCCCTGACTTCCCAACTCATCTGTCTCTCTTGTCTCGCAGCGTACAGGCAGGACAGAGCAGAAGATTAAAGCCACATTACCCCTTACTGAATTATTCCAGAAAGAAAGCAGATATCAGCAGAGGACAAAGATAATGCTCCCAAGTAATAAAGCAGACAACAAATTCTGAGAGTCCCTGTTCTCTAATTGAAATGAAGGCTCCATTTCACTCTCCCCTGGATCTTCTTGGGTATTCTTGAGGTTTTAACAATTTTAAGCTCATTCAGGCCAAAGAGATTAGTTCTCCATAAAAAAGTAACAGCAGAACTGACATGATTACCTGTTTTATAAACATTATAAACAACCTTCTGAAACACTTTTTTTTTCCCCTGAATAGCTCCTTAGGGTAGATCTGAGCTGAAGAAAATTGTAAGCTAATGACATTTCTTCTTGATTTAAATTGACTTACTCGATACCATACTAAACTTATTTTAACTTAACCTACAGCAGAGCATCCACACACACCTATTATAACTGCAGAACTGTTCAAACACAGTTTTTCTGGAACAGTTTTGGGAAGAAACCATAGCTCTTTGGCTGCTTTAGAGAAGGGAATAGATAATTGCCCATACCTCACAAGGAAAATCATATGCAGTTAATATTCAAGAGAGTCTAAAGTGTAGGATTCTAGTGTTGTTTTGTAAGTCATATTTCAGCTTCCATTTCTGAAGGCTGTCCCTGCAGAATTTAAGACTGCCCTGGTCTTAAGACAACTAGACTGTATAATTGAATGCACAAAGGAGAAGATGAGCAGGTACCTTGACAGTGAATCTTAAAGACTTCCTGAAGAATCAGAAGAATTAACGAGACTAATTATTTCATTGATGGGTTTGAGTGCAGTGTACCTGTTCTTGATGGCACAGTTGTACCTGCACAGGCAGCTGAAGGACACAAAAGCCTTCCACACACACCTCAATAGTTGCAGTGCTCAAGTGTTCCCCAGACCAGTTTAGGGCAACAAACAGATGTGTATCCTTGAGGCCCACATTAAACTGGGAGATTGGAGGTTCCAAAACCCCTCTCTCTATCTTCTGTCATGCCATCAGAAGCAGACGACAAATTTATTCCATACTTTTTATACCTAGAGAAAATACACTCACATTTGGCAGGCCAGCTCCTAAAATACATATCTCCTATTATATTTACAGTAAAACCCTGTCTTTCTTCAAAAACAAAACAAAAACTGACAAATTGTGTTTGTCTCCTTTGCAAAATGTGTAAAAAATGGCTCTTGATTTTATTTTCATTTTGTAGATGGCCTGGGTGTGATCATAAACTGGCAGTATAACATACAGAGTGGCTTGAACAGTATGAAAAAACCAGCATTCCTAGTGGAAATCTGTAAAAATAATTCATTAAAAAATACTGTATCTCATTTAACCCAATGATTATAATGGAGAAAATAGTATCTTTACATAAGCAAATTTGAGTTCATCTTTTTATTTAAAAATCTGTCAACACATTGGAAAAGACCTCATAACACAGTTATCATTTGATAGCATAAAGCTCAGATTCATCAGGCAAGGAACAGATCCATAGAGAAAAGCACAAAACAATTTGGACCCACCTGCAGAAGCCTGGTTACAGCCCTGCACAGTTCAGCAATGGTGGGTACAACCCTGGACTGGGCTTCTTTCCTAGTCACAGACTCAGCTGAGCCTTCTGCAGGCCAGGACCAGGCAGCATACATTATACTGGTTAATATGTCATACCACTGTATTTACCAGCTTGAAAGAAAATTCTTCATTAGCGCTCTCTGCTTTTGATATCCTAAGATTTTAATTAAGCACTGTCACAACAGGGTGTGCATTAACAGAGCATTGGCACATGCCTTTGGAACATTGTGAAGCACTGGACCAGAGACCAATTACCTTCTACCACCCAAGCAGTACAACAGCAGCCCATTAATGCAAACCCTGGTGTGGCCTGTTTCAATTAAAGTGTATTTGTGAAAGGACAGGCAGTGTTGGACCGCTGAGAAAATCAGATGTTTTTAGGCTAGGATCCCACTGATTATTCAAACTTTTACAAATGTACACACTGAAATTCAGTAAACAAATCGCCCAGCTTACTTGGTTACACTGCATAGTAAGAAACAGAGCTATTAGGAAAACAGAATGTAATTTCTATCTGAACATAGAGAAGGTGAGGAGGAAGCTGTGGTGTCAGCACTTCTGCTCTCTCCATTCCCCCAAAGGAGGCTCGGTTTCAAGACTCTGGAAGAGACAACATTGAGGAGAAATAGGCTCTGCTCACTCCATGACAGGGTTTATCCATGGATAGAGTTCATCCAATTACGTAGCACAGTGCAATTCACTAGGAACTTAATATTCCCTTTGTGTCTTGGTTTGTGGTTTGTTAGGTTTTTTTGCATTTACTACAAAGCTAATTTTCTCCTTGCATAAAAATTTCATGCATGGCTTCAGTAAAAGACACATACACACTTGGCAAAATCTGTTTTAACTAAACATCCCATGCACATCAGGCAACTCTTGCTTCCTCACAGTTTTTTGTTTCCCTTTTCTCTCTCCACTCCTTTTCCACCCATGTATTTATGTCAGACTCTTTAGGGTAAGCATGAGCCCCTCTCAGATGCTCATACAGCCCCAGATATAATGCCTCACACTTTAATGTCTTTCAGCAACTTTAACAAAAGTCACAAATAAAAATAAAGCCCTGACCTGTGGCCAACTGGCAGACAATAATTGCATGTTACAGGAGGGGAGCATAAAGCTGTGGATTTGATCACCACACTCTAATTCAAGTGCACAAAGGCCATAACAATACAAGTCGCAGAAAGCACAAAATTGGTGGCAAAAGTTCCTTGGTATGAGTCTCACTCGGTGTCCATAGAAATCAACTTGTCCTAGTAGGTTAGTATAAAACAGTTTATAACTATGCTGTAACTATTGCCAAAATACAGGGCAGAATAAATCTGGCAGGAGCACCTAATCTGTAAGGAGCCATATCCTACCTTACTACCTACCTACCTACCAGGGTAGGCTGAGAGATGATGGACTGGATGATAGAATAGCTGGTAACTGGAAGCACCAGAAAGAGAACTAGTTAAACAGCAGAACAATGTTATTACTAGGAAGTAACTAGGAATGAAGTTAAAGTGATGTTCTGGATGAGATTTTAAAAGAGAAGAATTGTGAAGTTCCATGTAGGAAATTAAGGTGGGTTCACTAGCTAGAGAAGTTTTGAAACTGTTCAGAATTCCAGTAATCTTCTATTAAGGGGAAGCTGTCATTTGTAGGAAGATGAAGTGGATTTTCCTTCTTAATTTTCCTGTTTTTAAATGAGTCATAAGCCTGAGCATGTAATGAAGTGAAGTCATATAAATGAGCTACCTTCTCCCAAGTCTCAGAGGTGAAGCTTGATACCTCTGCAGTACAGCTAGTTAGTCACACAGTCAGCATTAGAGCCTCTAGAGATTTCAACTGCAGTATTGCATGTAGCAGTTGGGCTTACTTCTGTGTTCCAGGATCTACCTGAGCCAATTTTTAAATGAAAAACAAGCCATATGATGAAGATACGTTACAAAATTATGAGATATTGTTCCTCCTAGTTTGTTTTCTTTCTTCAGGGCACAGCCTAATAACTCTAAAAAGCAGATGTCATCTCATGTCAACTACTCTTTCTTTCTTGCTGTAATAATGAAATTTGCCAGTTCTAATTTCAAAAATGCTATGTCTTCTAATCCTGAGTCCCTATCTAAGTATTAGGAGAACAAAAGCTTTTGTTCTGCAGTTAGCCAGTGAGCTGAATGCTGTGCCTGTTCTCTATTTTGTGTTAACAAAGTCCCAAGGCAGACAATATGCTGCCCGAACGATGGATATGGTTGAAATATTGACAATTAGATACTGACTTCTAAGCAAAATTGCAAACATCAAATGAGTTTCCAGCACATTTGAGCTGATGTCACTGTTTCTCCAGCTACCAATTCTTCTGGCCTCTTATCTGTTTTTATGGAAATTTATTCTGGGGTTGACTTTCTGATGTGAGAAAATCTCTCTCCCATCTTTTCACTTTCTTTGAAAGGAAAGATCAGTCTTTGAATCCTGATCAAAAGGTAGTCAGAGAAGATTGGTAAAGAAGCCTCTAAACCTTTAATTAAAACCAGTAAGACATATTTCTTCTTTTTTTTTCCTGTACCACATTAAACAGGATGCCTTGCAGGACTTTCAGGATAACTTAAAAATCAAGTTTATTCTTCTCTTTTCCAGAGGAGATGATCATATCATCGGCGATTGCTCTTTAGATTAGTATCTTATCAAATTATTAATCAAAGTGTATATATATATATAAAGTATAAAGGCAATATATAAATACACTAAATACACATAAATATATAAAAAGATATAAAGCATGTGTCAACATAGATATGTATATCAAATATGTGTAATATTGGAAGCATTAAATGTCATTCCTAATTAAATTTCTTTTAAGAAAGAACTCAAAACCAGCACATCCTAGATATGGCATATATATTTTCTGATGAAACACTATAATAAATTTATTATAGGTTTTCTAGAAGCCCTGTACACTGGTACCTACTGACAAAACATTAGTGCAAGTCTGAGACTAATATCTTGATAAAACAAGGTATAAAACATTAAAAATTGAACCCAGAATAATATATTGTTGAGTTTAATATTAATGTTTTATATTTTTCTATTTTATTTATACTACATGGTTGCTACAGATAAGCTGTAAAAGTGTAAAATCCTTATTAAAGGTTAGTAGTATCTTGCCTTTTTCTACCTTTGAAAGAAACTTTGAGTAAATTTTTTACTCCCACAATAGGTTTCTATACAGAATGAGTCAAGTTGTTAGGATTTGGATTGCAGTAAACATATCTGATTGAGTCCTGCATGTACATCTTGTCATGGAGATTCAGTTGAACTTTATGAATAACTACTTCATTCACAGTGTCCTGCCTGCTTTCTGCAAAGTTTTTCATGATTGTGAGGTGTTGCCACAGGGATAGCAAGTAAAATATTCCCCAAAAGAGAGCTAAGGGTGTTTTCCATAACCACTTGTGTGCACTATATATATATATATAATAAACATACTATACTAAAATTTGCATTGTTGTATCGCATTTAAAATACTACAGTTATTTTTAGAGATGTCTAGACTCTCGAAGTGACTCCATTTATAATCTTTCCTAAAACATCCAAAATAAGACAAGAGAAATAAGTCATAAATTAATCTCCTAAACGGCGCTTTCCTAGGTTAACCCCTTCTATTTCTCCTAACAAAAGCCAATTGCTAACAGACAAAATGAATAGTTGTTAATCTTTGTTGCTAATAATATTTTCTCAAGACTGCGCAATATAGAAGTTGAATTAGTTCTTCATGGTTCAAAGACTACCTGGTAGAAGTTAATATCACATAAAGTGATATAATGGCCTTCCCTGACAGAAAGGGGGCATAAGGACATTATTAGTGTAAGGGTACTACTTTACAGGCCAACAGAAGAAAATTATTCTTCCATAAGGAATATCTTTTCTCAGTTGCTAATAATTGATTTCTTGCTTTAAGTCAGCAATTTATTGCTGCACTGCAACTGTACAAAGTTGAAGACAGGATTCCAACAAATATGAAAATTTTTAGGTTCAAATATTGCCTATTGTAATAGTTTAAATAAAATATAAGGAAAAACACAGTTCCTCTATTATTTTCTATGTGTTGTGTTGACAACACTCTTACAGCTCATTAAAGATTTGTAGGTTTCATGATTTTATTTTGTCCTGTCACTTCACTGATTTTTTTTGCACATCCTGCTAAAAAGGCAGGGAGCGCTAGATTTCCATGTGTGTTTTTAAACAGCAGCTCATGAGGCTGATCACTAGTTGGATTGATTTATGTTTTAATTTTATGGATGATATCACACAATTATCTCCAGATGGAATAATCGGGATGAAGCATTGCCAAAGAACATTAGACACTAAAGAAGTCAGCCAATGCAATCCATTCAGTACTGTAATTATTTTTGTTTTGGCTCCAGATATTTCTACAGAGGCACAAACTCATTCTGGTAGGGCCTTGTTCAGTATCTGAATAAGTCAGTGGAAAGACTTCCACAGATGAAAGGAGGCTCTGGCTCAACACCCCATAACCCTGCATTCCCTCCACACATTCCCCTGTCGTATATCTCAGAGATTCCTTCACTGTATTTCCTTTCTCTTGCCTTCCTCTCTTCTGGAGTCAACTCTTGCCTTGTGTCCACTGGTTGGTTTTTTTTCCCCTTCCCAGAAATCTGCAGATGATATTCAGACTCATTTGTTTTGGTTTATTAAACATGGACAAATGAAATTAAAACTTGTTCAGCCTGGGTATACCAGGAAAGTTTTAATTCCTACACCAATCTATATATAGTTCTTATTTGTATGCATTTATTGGATGAGGAAGATTGATGATTTCAGATTTCTTGGTGTTGAAGTCAACCAAATATTTCTTCCTAGACTGAATCCAATAATCTAAGAGACAAGTTTCTCTTTTTTATTTTCTTCCTGGGAAAACAAACAGACACTGTCTTGCTTAACAGGTCCCATTTTATTCAGCATCCAACATTTCAATGCATACAATTAATTTTATAGGAGTGAATTTTCAGAAGGACCTGCCTCAGCTAGCAGCACAGATCACACTACAAACACTCAAACTATATTTAGAAACTTAAATAAAACCTAAAAGTTGATTCTGAAATATAAGTGTAGACTCAAGGTTGTGACTATTTTGGCTGTACTTCCTACTGCAGAGCCCAAACAAGCACCACAGGGGAACACAGCAGATGGCCCTCTTAGGACACATCTGCATTGGTAAATGCACTCTCAGAGAGCTATCAGCCACCTCAGGAACTGGAAGCAGTGTCATGACACCAGTGCAGCTTGCTGAAAGATAGAGATAATTACTGTGGATTCAGAGCTGTACCAGAGTCTTTATAATGCTTTCAGGACACATGCCTTCCATCTTGGATTCTTTCTATAGCCCCACAGAGAAGTAAATCACATTTCAACAAATAAGTCTGACCTGCCCATAGACCTGAATGAGTTGCTTTGTCTTCATGATACACTCATGCTACCTTAAGTATGTTTGTTTATTATCATGCACTTGTGTCTGGCTGAATGAGGCATGACAACCTATATCATGTCCTAATGCATAGAGTTCTGCTTGCTTGTGTTCCCAAGCCAATGAGTGAAGCTTTCAGGCTTAAGGGGTCTGAGCCAAACTTTCTGAGTTACACAGCTTTCTGCTAGGTTTTGGATCAGCTGCATAGGTTGTGACTGACACTTGATATTAGTTGAACAGCATGTTCTTTTTCTCCATATAAATATAAACATAGAAAGGTTTTAGTGTAGGGTATCATGTCCAATTATTTCAACTAATTCCTCAGAATGCAAAGGGGAATATTATTGGATGGGTTTGTGTCAAATCTGGGAATCTTTTAGCGTCATTTTATCAACCTCCACTATAGACTTTTCCCTTAGCTTTTTCTGACACATTCTTTGTAGCATATCACTGACTTAAATATCATTAGGAAATATTGGAAAAACAGACAAAAATTGCCCTTTCTCTTTGCACTGGTTCAAAAATAATCAGATAGCTGTAATAACCATTTCCTTACAAAATTCTTAAGACTTTTGGTCAACAGCCATACAAAAGAAGGGTTGTTTGCCTCTCATTTCACAGAAATGTGTATTTAAGTTTTTAGCCTTAACCTAAGAATCCAGGATATGAGTTTACCATTTATGAGCTACTCGACAAAAAGTGCCCCTCTGTATGGTCTGTGATGGCTTATCCTTTAACAGAGCAGCAGAAAGGTGTCTCAGAGGGTAGAACCTCTACAGCAGCTGTCACAGATCTGCTAATGCTGTGTGAATTCCCTGAGCTTGCACCAAAAAAGCAAGAGGCAATGCAGCCACTTGGTTACTCCTTCTACTTCATCCCATAATTCAGGCAATTTCTCACTTCCTATAAGTAGCTAGGCAGGATAAATCCCTTTAAAAAGCTACTGTGTCCCATTGCAGTGCACATACAAAGCAGAAGAAAAGTAAAGAGACCTGGGATCTGAAGCACACAGATACCATAGGCTAACCTGTAATACCTTTCACCAGAAACTTAATGCTGAGTTCAAAAGGTTCTCGCTGAATAAGGTGCTAGCTCTAGCCACAATACAAGCAGGTATGCTGACAAGATGACAAGTGAATTTATTAGACTGGCATTGAACCTGAGCAAATAAATCTTCTTGGAACCTCCAGATTTGTATAGAGATGTTCAGGTGGCACTCAATAAGCCTGGCTGGCTTTGAACTGCCTCTACACAGTCCCATTCCTTGTGGGAAATAGGAACACAGCACTGAAGTCTTCCTGATGACTCCACAAAATGAGACTGAGTCTTTAGGGCTATTAGTTTGTGTTCTGAGACACAGTGTGGCTAAACTGCTCACAGACCCCAGCTGGCTGGGAAGGCAGCACAGCTGCCTCTTCCTGGCATTGGGCCTAAACCATTAAGTATGGGCAGCCTAAAGCTGGCTGGGTAAGGAGAGAGCTCAAGTATTTCTGCTTCCATCGTATGATTAACCTCAAACTGGTTAAAGCATCCACAGACAACTGAGTGTTGATTACAAATAAGTTCAGAATCACACAAAGAGCATGTGGCAGAGCCCAGGGCTCATTCAGATCTACACCTCCTGCATCTCAATCCTGTGCCTAGGAATTAGTGTACACGACTGTTTCCCCTTACCAGAATGTTTTCAGTCATGTGCCAGTAAGTAAAAGGTAGCTTCTGTTAGCACCTGAACAAAATCATAACTAGCAGAAGACACCTACAGCAGTGCATAGGTTGTTAAACAAAAAGAGTACTGGAACAGCAGTTTAAAAAAAAAGGAAATAAAAAGTCAAGTGACCATTCCTTACTCCTGACAAGTGAGGCACAGCCACTCTGATCACAGGTAGTCCCTCCCTGTGGCAAACTGCAGATGTGAAAACTACAAATCATTTCTTACCAAGTGCCCTGCAGTCCCCACACGGCACCAAGACAAAATTACCAGTTAGGGGTTTTATTTCAGTCTCTGGATTCAGACTGACCAATGTGATTACTGACTGTACTGTAATCTATCACAGTTTGCAGCTTTAAGCTGAAGCTGGGTGTTGCCTGAGCACATTATGAGGATGCTTGAGGGGTAGATTCTGCTGGCTTTACATTGACAAATCATAAGAGAAAACACCACCAGACACACAGCAGCCTTAGACACTCATCCTTCTGGGGGAGGCCTGTTGGGTGTGCTCTTTCACACAGCTGTACCCACATGGTGGCTTAGAAAGCCAAGCTGTGTGACCCAAGACAGAGCTGGGATGGGGAGGAGTACAGAGTGGGCGCTAATACTGACAATCCAGGATCCAGTGCATGTGTGTTGTCTGGTCTGCTTTTCTTGAAGCATGTACATTTATCTTGATGTTTACGAACTCAATTGTATAGTTTAAAAACAGATATAATTACATAATTACATTTAGAAGGCATTTCAGTATCCCAGGAGTGATGATGGACAGAACATGTGAATACTGGCACTAGTCAGTACATTTTCCTTAGACATAAAAATAAAATAGCGTTCAGTTGGAAAGCTTGCTGAAGTTAATTTCATTTCCATCCTAGCAGCGTGCTTAGTGCTAAGAGAACTCTCCTAGGAAGAGGCTATAAATATCTCTTTCTCCCTGTCCCCTCCCCAATTACTAAAAGAAAACACATATGACTGTGAGGAAAACAACTTGAGTGAAAAAAAATAAATCAGAACTTCACAGAAGAAAGGAAATGCATCCACCATTGTATTGTGACAGATCTCCTTGTATTTGTTTGACAAACACATTGAGTTTGTACAATACAACAACTGAAAATGAGAGAAGTCACCTTTGCCTCCCCCTAATTATTATCAAAGATTGTGCAATGAGTTTGAAAAATTCCATTACTGGCTTGTGACTTTATTATTTCCAATAAAAAGAAACTGTGCTAATAGAGATAAGAAAGGTAAAGGAAATGGAAAAGCATTCTGCATGGATAGAAGGATAGAAATCAAAATTCAGCACCAACATTTCTCCTAACCTCTCAGTGAGGATCAGTGGCATTCTCCTCTGCATTTACAGACTCTTGTTTCAGAGAACACAGCAGAAAGAATGCAGAGGTAGTAGAAGTAAGATTACAATAAAGTCAGCTAGCCCCCTTTGATTCCCAGATGAGGGCAGAAAAAGCTACATTGATGCAGTGTAAAAAATTTGACCTCCATCTTGCACTGCATTTGAGGGAGAATATTCTTGAGCACTAATGAAATACAAAAACCAGCAGCAGAAACAACTGTGGCAAAAAGGTATGACAGACATGTCCAGTGTTTGGGAGGTGGCAGAGGGTGTTGGTAATGCCTGAAACTGCTTCATGACCAACATTTTGCTCCATTACCCAAAGCAGCATGTCACTTTCCCTACTCTACAGAGTGACAAAGTAAACAACAGCTTGTGGATTATGCTAATTCATAATACCAGTAGGAATCTTTTGTCTTCTAACACATCCTCTGAAGACAATCTGAATCATGGCAAGCAGTCACAAAAATAGCAACTGCTTGTTCTTGAGATTGTGGAATTATCTTATAAAAACATGCCCTTAAATGATATGTAACTATTTAGAGATCCTAAAATTGTCCAGGTAAAATATGTCCTGTCATCTAAATTTCCTTCTATGCTACAGTAACTGCCTTGTGGCTGGAATGGTGAGTGAGGGTTAAAAACCCCCTAGAAAAAGTATATCTTGATTTTGATATAGAATTTCTATCAGCAGTCTATGAAATTAGGTAATGACTCCATTACAATACAGTGGATGAAAAACCAATTTCTTTGGCTTCCATCCCTAAAAAATGGGTTTTAAAGGGATGCACTCTGGGCCTGATTCCACTCAATGCTTTCTTAATGACCAGAATGAGGTATGAGAGTATATGTTTATATATTCAGTAATGACAATTATTGGGACTGCAAAGGGTAGGGTTCATCGCAGTGTTGAAAACTGAATATGGTTGAAATAACAAAACTCAAAAACCTCAAAACAAATGTAAAGTACTACAGGCTGGAAGGACAGATCAAATATAAGACATGGGATAAAATATGTAAGCTGTTTTACAGCAAAAGAGAAGCGAGGAAATTGAAGTAAGTAATAAATAAATTTTGAGGCCAGAACATGGCATCAATTTTCCTCAGTGAACTGTATTTAGTGCTGGTGAAATTTGTCTGGTGCACCTTTCAGTTTGGGACATGAAAAATTGAAGAAGGGAAGAAAATATCAAGAAGAATGGTGTGAGGGCTAAGACACTAATCATTAAGAAAAGCAGAATGATTTGATGAAGTAATCTTCTCTGAAAAGAGAGTAAAAGTAAAAAATAAGTAAAAGAGAATAAAAAGATATACATTTCAACACTTTCCAGTATGTACAAGGGAGAAAAATCAAAAGCCACTATGGGAAGCCTAAGAAAAATTCTGAGCTTCTGAGTGTAATCAAGAATTGCAACTAGAAAATAACTAGAAAAAAGGAATTATTTAGAAATATTTTCTATTAGAATTATTATTTTTAGATTGCTCCAAGAGGGGCTGCTGGCTTATTAGTCCTCCATCACAGTAGAGGAAGTTCTCATCCACAGTCTCTGAAGTCCCTCCTACCCATATACTCCTAAAATTACATCAAAATTTATTTGTACAATGACAAAGAAGTTTTGGTACTGTGCTCATATATAAACATGCTCAGAGCTGAACAGTGACTCTCTTCTGTGCCTTTTAGGTGTTTGTGCTAGGACTTCACAGGAGTTTAAGAAGACAAACACTTCTGTGCTTCAGATTATATGTTTACCAGAAACTGGGAATCTTGATCTAACTACAGTGTTTGCAAAAATCGTGTTTCTGGTCTGCATTTCTTGGTAATAAGACCTAAGGTACAGGATTACGCTTTTGGCAGGTGGTGGGAGCTCAGGG
Organism: Motacilla alba alba; assembly: GCF_015832195.1. Classification (NCBI taxonomy): domain Eukaryota; kingdom Metazoa; phylum Chordata; class Aves; order Passeriformes; family Motacillidae; genus Motacilla; species Motacilla alba. The sequence goes on along the minus strand of NC_052017.1, from coordinate 40,448,677 downwards.
CACTAACGAGTGCTTTGACCCTCCAAGGTAAAGAACAGCAAAAGTCAAAAACTGGTTTAATAAAATATACTGTTAAAGGAATCAATGCCTCATGGTTAAAATGGAAAAAAAAAAAAAAAAAGGTTGTAGAAGTCATTTAAAGAAAATTCCTAGACATTAGAGTTATTCCTAAACAAACTTGTTACTGACATATCTGTGTGTCATGAGGCCCATGCACAAACCTACCTGGACCACCGAAGTGTTATTGGTCAATTCATTATTTGCTCTAATTCTAGGAAATCTGCCATTGAATACTGAAATGAAAAGTAGCCAAAAGGAGTTTGTGAACTGAAAGTGGTATTTGTGAACTGAAAATTGTATTTGTGACGTCTCGGACTTCATGGGCAATAAGCAATTCTTTGGTGCGTAGTATGAACTGCTTACCATAAATATGATCTCCTAGGAAATAATCTTCAACATGTAACTTTTGTAAAGCTCAGTTACAGATGCCCTTTTCACCTAAGACTAAACTAAATTTGCATAATCTACACTGAGTTTCTCTCTGTCACCCTGTCATAAATGGCAGTCTTTTGACTAGTCAGTTGAAGGAATGATGAATATCTTCTTCCCATGGCCCTAAAAGTCTGGCTGGGTATAGAAGGCAAAGGCAGGGCAAGCTTTCTGGCATAGGGTTTTAAATTAATTTACTTCCCCTCCTTAAATCAAACAATTTCATCATTAATGCCAGTTTCAATATTGCAATAAAATAATTTATGGGGCCCAAACTAGATAAATACTTAAAAAAAACCCCACAAACCCTAAGAATTAAAGACCTTGAAGGATCTTGCAGAACAATTTACTATTGTCAACTGCTGTATGGCAAGACCTGTGGCAGCTGTCTGTTGTAAGGAGAAGATATTTCATCTAAGAAATTAATCTCTTCTTAAAGGTTAGCTTTACTCTCAGTGAAAATAGAGGCAAAAACCGAAAAAAATCACCACAGCTATAATTTTACAGCCACCTGTTGGGAACATAAAGTCTGTCTAGCTCTGCCCTGGCACTACCCCAGTTCCAGTAGTAGGAGTTCAAAATACACAGCTCTCTACTCTAGCTCACCCTGACAATGCACGCAGAATAGGAAATGCTTACAAGGGTAATTTAGTTTATCTGGCCTGTGTAAGGCTCTCCTGACAATCCTGGATGCTGTGCCATGTCTTTGAATAAATGAGAAGCATGCCTCTCTTTTTTCAAATTGAAAATTATTTCAGTGCACAGACTTCCATTACCACGCCAATCCCCTGAGATTCTGCTGAATCCAGGTGATGACAGTATTGCCAGTATCAAAGTTTATTTCTCTGCAATCTTGCCTAACATTGCCCTGTTGGGAAAAAGCCCCCAAAAGGGCTCGAAAAAGTAGCTGGTCTGGATAAAGGAAGCAAGCAGGCTTCAAAATCTGAATTCTGACTGCCTAGTGCCAGCCGGTCTGAAACACTGCCCAATTGTCCAGGCTAGCCTGCAATCATGTGAGAATACAAAGCTACACTTGTAATCTAGACAAGCAAATTGGCTGCTGCTTCCTGCACAAAGATACAGATTTAACTGGAGCACTCTCCACTGCAAACACAACTGAGGTAGAATCCCTTAACAGTATGAACCAACAACCTGGATTTTGTCCTTTCTTCTTTAAATGGACAAGTACCAAAAGACTAAACTGAAAATGTAGACATTTAAATTTGGACACATGCCTATTAATATTCAAAGTTCATCCGTTCGAACCTCATTTTAAAAGGGTGACCAATAATTAGGTCTTCTCTCTGCAGAACCTAGGATGTGGTAGTCCCTGTTTTGGCCACCTACTTAAAATGCTAGCCAAGTTTCTCCTCACCACACTCTCTGCAACAAATACAAACTTGCCCTACACTTAGCCATTCAAAGATAATTTTCTTATCTCACCTTCCTGTTCATCTCATGGTCTATAACTTTTCTAATTCCCTCCCTGATTTTCTTACTCTACTCCATCGAATCCAAGCTGCTTCTCTTCCCTTTTTACATGGACCACAACCTAACTTCAACGTACCTGTTACTCACAGTGGAAAAGCCGACTTTTACCTCACCATCCATGGCTGCCATCCTTGCCTTAATTTGCATTTGCAACTGGCTATCTAAGATGCAACACTAAATAAATTGGTGTAGAAGTCACCTTTTAGCATCTGTAAATACAGAATTTCATTTTGCATCAAAAATTGTCAAATTCTACAGAGATGTAAATGATAGAAAAGAGTACTAGTCTAACACTCTAGAAATCTCCACTAGTCTTCTACTGACTTCTACTGACCTACTGGGCTTCTTTCTGTTACTAAATAAATAGCACTGAGCTTACTAACCTCAATAATATACATAATAATTGTCAACCACTCCAGCTCCTCTCAGTTAACCTCACTATCAGTGTGTCTACAGTCATTATCAAGGTAGCCCACACGCCTGACAATGTGTTCCTGGAAAAGCCAGTTTGCCATTTTATAACAGGTGTGGTCAAAAACCACACATCTGAAAGCAATATACATCAGTTGTAAATTATACTTCAGACTCAACTTCCATCTTCAGCTTTTAGGACCATCGTATTCTCTAATTATTTAAACTTTGGAAGGGTGAAATCTTTTAGCTAAAATTCTTACTTTGTCACTGGGAGGAGTGGTGGTATAAAAATTAATTGCAATTTTTCTTTGTTTCTTTTAGAATGAGTACCCAGAAAATGTGGGCCTTTTGAATCTTTCCCTCTCCCCTGTGCCTATTTGTATATTTATAAACATTTCTATCCTCACACGTATATATATGTCTCCACAATCTGAATCTGGATTTTTGTGAATGGAATGGGTCTGAATTGTTGCTTTGTGGAAGTTTTCTGGGAGATACAAGATTTATCATGCTGTTTTCAATCAAATTAGACTTAATAGATATAAATATTCTTCTTTAGATATTTATTTAAAATTTCTGCAGTTGCAGAGATCACAGACTACTAAGTTAACAGAAAACCTAATATTTAGTCTAAATCATTCCCACAAAATGCTTCTTTAACCTGTACTCAGAAACAAACTTTCCTTAGCCTGACTGGGTACTCACCAGCTGTTAAAGTCAGCATTCTCCTGAATTGGAAAAGAAATCTCACAGAAATCCAGGCCCACTTCTTGTCTCATCTATCACTGACAAGGAAAGCAAAGAAGACTCCTTCCTTCCTTTAAACAGCACCCTTTTATATTTTTGAAGGCTGCTACATTGTGTCCTCCCACTCATCTGATGGAAAATCTTCCTAGATCAAATTTCCCAGGTGTCCAATCCTTTCTCAAGACTGATGACTTCTCCACATCCCTTTGCAGCATGTGTTTGCCTCTGTAACATAGTAGCTGCTGTGGGAAACTTGACATGCATTCACCTAGGTCTGACAGGCATTTAGATCCCTATTTGTCTTGTTTGGAAGTTTTTGGGACTCCTCACGTTGTCTTCAAGGGGAGCAGTGTCAGATCCCATTCACAGCAGCTCATGCATTCAGCTTGATTACTACAGGTATTCTGAAAGATGTGAGAAAGCCAAGGTTCTTTTCTGAAAAAGGATCACACACATTCTGTAATTCCCTTTAGAGCTGAGATAACCCATGAGAACAAAGCAGTAATCTTGGCTCAGACACATACTGGCTTTGCTCTTTGTGCTACTCTTCAATGTTCCTTTTTCTCCCTGAGCAGTGTTTCAGGAGTGCTGTTGCCTCTCTATCAGGGAGGCTCAGACAAGTCATCAACTCACAAATCAAACTTGCTTGGAGATCTGATTTGCAGTTAGTCCAGCAGTATAGATAAGAGTTCTTTAGTTGATAAAAACCTAGTTTACACAATCCACAAAGTCAAAAAAAATTACTAATTATAATTGTAGCCTGCTGACAAGGCTTAACATCTATCAGTACAGTAGGTTTAGGGTTGAAAATGAAAAATAATTTAAGAAAAAACTAAATGAATCCACTTCAAAGACTTTAAACTGATCAAAATAGCAATGTTTTTTCCCCCTTTCTTCATAAAAATATATGTGAAAGCCAGAAAGAAAACCAAGGATAAGATATGGACAGGATAGCAGAGAAAAAAAAGTGGAACAGAGCTATAAGCTTTAGCTTTGATAATGCACATGAAAATTAAGCTCATCCCTTGGTAAGTTAAAAAAAAACCAAAACCAAACCAATTTAGTAGCATGAAATCCTAAAATACCAAACTGAATGAAAAAAATTGTTTGATAGTGATCATGAATGAACACTGAAGCTAAACAATTTTCAGACACCATTTGGTGAGCTACATCAATGAACAATCTTAGAATAACATCCTCATGGCTTTATATGGTTATATCCAAATCTGTAGTGGAAGAATTTAATGGAAATAGAAACCAGCAAATAACTGCAATAATCAATGAAGCCAACAGAGAGAACCTTTTCTTAGCTTGAAAGGTGTTTATAAACACATTGCCTGTTCATTTATTATGTATTTTCTCTATGTATTTTTAAGCCTTAATGTTCTTTTTCACCTGCAGAATTCATCACACACTGCATGTTGCAAAATGAGTTACCCATACTGCACCTTGGACAGGAAAATTATCTCATTTCAACTGGAGTGAGAGATCAAAATAGGTGAAGAGTCTTTAAATTACTTGGAGAAAGAGTTCTGACTTCACTGGTCAAGATCCTTCATCTGTGTATTTTCTTTTGAACCATTTCTATGCAGCCCTTTGCTACATGGGACAGGACAATTTGTTAGAAACTGGTTCTAGCCAATAGTGAGCGTAGTCCAGGATCAAACTTAAATGTGTTTCAATGATTCATGGTGGAAGGTGCTGCAGTCCTGAATGCAGTTCAAGAAGACAATTGGCCAAAGTTATTTCCTGCAGAATTCAACATAAACTGCAGTATTAGGTTTCTATAACTAAATAGGTATAAGTAGGATGGGCCACAAGCATATAGAACATCTAAACCACTCCTTCCTCTGAAGCAGAACGTGCTGGCAAGAAACTCATTCCCCAGATTGGGCAGTATGGCCAGGATAGGATCAGGATGGACAGGGAAAGAACACATTTATCAGATTTTTACACTGGCTTTGAATGAAGAAGAATTCTGTCAATCCTCATGACAGAAACTGCTGCCCAGAGATGTGTTCCAGGAATTCTAGTGTTAGAAACTGTCTTTAGTGGGATATATGCTGCCTAAAAATAGGAACATGCTGTCAACACAGACATTTGAAATTCCTTCATAATTAGACCAAGGGAGGTCTCCATAGTACAGAAAAAATAGTTACAGTAGGATCAGGACAACAGGGCAGGTTGGGGGGATTATTAGCATATTTGGATAAAATCCAGAACATACTTAAAGGAAAGAATGCTGCAGTTATCCTTTTCGACAAATACAAACCAAACCAATTATTATTCCTTCAAGATATCATTTGCAATAGGATGTAGTGCTACCACCTCCCTTCTGATTCATGTATTCATATTAAGACCCTGCTTTAAAAGATAAGAGAATGAGGGTCAAATTCCACCCGTACCAGCTTGGGGTAGGGCCTCAGTGAGAGGCCTCTTGACTGAACTGTGCCAAAATGAACATCTTTCAAACTTCCAAAATGGATGTCTCTCAATATTCCCAGCTAAGAACTTAAACTTCACCTATGTGTTCAGATGTGTTGGAACAAAGGCTCCCAATGGCTCTAAAATGGGAGGGTGCCATCACAAGCTGTCTGTACACTGTTTTTCTTTCTACTCTAATGAAAACGTGACAGGTGACTTAGCTCTAAGAGAAGAGGCCCACCCTCTTGGTCAAATATTTTTGCAGTGGCAACACAACTCCTTGCTCCTAGTAACACAAGTATCAGAAGGAATGATGATCAAAATTCCAGTTCAGAAGGCTATGCAAGGCTGCCTGTGATATACTTGCTTTTAAGAACTGAGTTCCCACCATATTTTCCTAAAATCTATTCCAGCAAGATTTCAGCTAGCCACTCTCCACTCTTCATTGCTATTCTACCTTCTGAAGTACTGCAGGAAGGAAGGGACCTTTCTGCTTCAAAATATCTATGGAATTTAGGTCAGAATAGCATAATACAACAAATGCTATTAAATTACAGAAGGCTTGCTTTCTCCACCTAGTGGCTAAAATACAAAGCTAATATCCTGTACAATACTAGCTCCCTAAGGAAAAAAGGCAAAATAAAAAATGAAATAACAGTACAAAGGATAAAAGATAAATCCTCTGATCCACTAATACTTAGTGGCTTAATTGTACTGAAAAAACTGGCAAATTTTTCCTCTCCCCTCATCCTCAATAAAAGAAATTTTGCCTTTTCAGGCAAATCAATGTACATTGGTTTTGTCCTCAATGAATGCTGTTGGAATAAGGTCCCTAGAGGTTCAAAACTCCTGGTTTTTTTTTCATGGAAAAGGCATAGTGCAAACAGAGGAGACAGCTATTGCGACACCAAGAGCTGTCCAGATGCTGAGCAACATGACAGGAATAAATGCAAAGGAACTATTTTTCTTACATTTGTGCTTCTAAGCTCACTGTGGGCAAGTTTTCCTGACTGCCATAAGTAGAACAGCCCAAAAAGGGAGGAAAACCGCTTTTTCTCTGATTACTTTATAGTAAGACCTCACCCAAGCCTGGGCACCTCAAGGTAGACTTCTACATGCATTGTGGTTTCCCAGGGCTTTCTTCACAATCAAGGGAGATGAGCAGGTGCCTATCTAGAGTGAGTCTCGTGGCCTTTCTCAGAGCTTGGCTTAGTTGGAGCTGCACTGGCTCCTGCCATGTTCATCTCTTTAGAGGAGGCCTAGGAAAATTAGCTCAGAATCAAACCATTTCTAATATGAGGTGCTAAAGAAGAGTAGAAGATTGGTACCTAGCATAGTAGGATGGGAATTTTTAAATGTTACATGCTTTACTTTTCAACCTGAAGAGGCTCTGGCCTCTCTGAGTGATCAAGACTCCCAGTGAGCACTTTGTTTTCAGGATCAAAAGTCCAGTCAGCATATTCTTCACTATTTCAAAATAGGATGGGGACAGAAGAAAGTTTTCTGTTCATATTTACCTCCCCCATCAGCTGATCATGTAAGCTAGCTGGCTCTAAGTTGCACAAATTAAGAAACAAGAAACAGAGGAAATGCTGAGATAACTTTTACCACTTTCTAAAGGCCCAGTTCAGAGAATTCTGAGGTATTGCACTAATAATCTGGCTCAGCAGCCACCACTGCTTATTGGTATACTCAGATTTGTTCAAAGATGACAAACCCTCGCCTACTGTGTCATAAGAGGCATAGTTCAGAAAAAAAGCATCTCAATCGTCTTTCTGGTAATGAGAAACAACAGAAAAAAATTTCATTCTTGATGTCCAATACATCCAGGCCCATCCAAAAGTATTTGTTTGCACATGTTCTAAAAGGCTAAGGAATTCAATGTTCTTGTGTCTACAAAGAAAAGAACCACACTAGAGTCAAATTCCCAAGCAGAATGAATTTTGTAAAATAATTGCAATTACTAAACCCCTGGTTTTGCTTGTGGAGAGCACACAGGGTTGGTTTGAGTTAAATGATATTTTTGTTTGCCCTTTCATTGAAGCATATGCTTAAGGGCTTTCCTGATTATACATTGATTTAAATCTGCATTTAAGTGTTTTTGCAGGTCTTGTTACATCAATGACAGTCATAAACAGGACCTAAGAGAACCATTTTGATTTCAGGATTTTCAACATTACAGGAAAATTACAAAAGTCAATAGGCAAAAAAATCCTTAAACCTGCAAAACTCCACTAACAACCCCCTACATCCCCAACACGTGGGGGAAAATAGGCTTTATTTCTATGGTTTCTAATGCAATAGGAGGTGGGGGGAAAAGAATTTTTAGGAAAATATTATCATTTATGTTATCTAAGATTAATCTGAAATAGTTGTTTAATAACTCTAAATGTCCTTTCAGAGTTACAATACCAGGTTTCTCAGAGGAAGGCACTTCCTGAACAATATATTCTAAGAATTACTGACCTACTTTCACTCTTCTGTTCAAGCAGTGGAAAGTATTGAACAGATACTTGCGCAGCTACGAAATATTGCAAGTTTAAAGCAACTTAGGAAGAACCAACACCCAGCAGCTTTAAACCTAACTTTAAATTAATAGACTTCTCTCTTTTTCTAATTAGTAAAGATAGTTCATAATGTATATCATTATAGTAGTGTATGATATAGTAGCACACATTAGTAATACAGTTTTTGTATTGTGCATCTTTGAAAACAACGTCTTCAACCTACCTCTGACAGGTTGAAAAAAGCCCATGACTTCTATATCTTTCACTCTGCATCTCTGAACAAGCTTATTACTTAGAGATAACTACTGCATAATTCATTCACCACCTTTTTAATTAATTTCAGTAGATTTTTCTGTGCCAAATTGAAAGGAGAACAACATATTCTGCTTGTTTTCACAAACCTGTAGAGGGTCAGAACACACTCTTCAGCCAAAATAGGATATGTTATTTCAGCACTGCATTACTGACAGTATTTTTCTACAGTGTGGCAAGATTACTGTAACATGCTAACATGATAAAATTGCTAGTCACACTGCTTTTCTCTCCACAATCTATCTTAGCATCTCCCTTTTCAGAGAAGGATGACAGCAACCCAATGATGTATAATAGCTGACATTGCTAAATCTCCTTTTCTATGCTATAAAGACCCATGGTGGAAATCTTGAAGCAGCTCCTTTGTTAAATCCTTTACTAGCAGTCCCCAATTTAAGTTCTCTCTATTTGACCATGGGGATAGAGACACAGACCAATAGTACTGAGAGATAGAATAGGATGACTCTTTAAAGAAATTCATAGCCTTTCAGGAAGAATTTGCAATTGCATTTCAAACAGGGTCTAGAAATACCGGTGCACTGTGAGCTTTGTGAATTGTTTTAATGACATCATCTGAGCACAAAATGGATTCTTTGACCTATCACTCAGAAAACTTGCGCTTTGGATGAAATCTACTTTATTAAATGTCGAACTATTTCTGCCCCCAGAAGAAGACACCCCAAATATAAGCAAGGACATTCACATTTTCAGCTAAGAAATTACCCAAATATTTGAAATCCAGTACAGGTTGACAGGAGTCCCACAGACAGACTGAAAGAACAGAGCTGTTTGCATTTCCCACTCAGACAGAGGCTATTTTTAGATTATACTGGTTCACCAGCCAAGCAAGATTACTGCTATCCTAAAGGTGAGATGGAAGGGCAGTACAACTCTTCACTGGCTCAGTAAAAATGATTGTTACTGTGAGCGTATTTTGCCTTTACTTTTTAAAGATGTTATTAATATTCTCTGAGTCAATTAAGGGGGAAAAGGCATTTTGTTTCCTTTTGCTTTTCTGCAAGGACTGCTTCATATTGCTTAGATACACAAGTTACATGTTGCAGCCAGCAGTCAAAGGCAATCATGCATTTGTGTGCCACATTTCCACTAGGAAAGACAATATGTTGGTGGTACAAATGACAGCTATTTGCACTGCTTGGTCTTCAGACCTGGCAAAGGTCATTAATAGTCAGCATGTACCAGAAGATTTTTTGCCTGTGCTCTTCTATAGTGCTCAGGGGACTGAAATAATGAAGCTGTCAGTGAAATCTCTTTAAAAGGTAATTGCAGGCAAAAATACAAGCAGAAGTGAGAAATAAGTTGAAAAAAAAAAAATCCCTGGCTACAGTTAGCGAATTACTTGGGTGGTGGGGGAGAAGAAAGGGGAGAAAATGCTCACCAGCACAAAGCCTGATTCGCACTTGCTCTGCTCCTGCCCACTCTGTCCTAAGCTATTTCACTCTGCTGAAGCAATTTCACATTGTGGTGATTGAGACTTTCAGAGGCTGATTCCTCATCACCACACACCTCGTATTTCTGGTGCAGTGTAATTTCATTGTACAATGTTTTATTTCAACTCTCTGCTTGAGCAGACAATTAAATACAGTACTACATTAAGCTTATACCCCACCACTTACTAGAAGGAAATCCATATGAAACATAGATTTCAAAGCAAGCTTCTGCAAGTAAGGAGGAGTTTGTAAAAGTAGGAACTTCAGAAAATTACTGCTTATACAAATGTGTTTTTTAAACTCCATAGTCTCTATTTCAGCTCTCTGAATCTCCAAGAGATTCTGATTTAGACTGGTATTTAGGGGGGAGGCCCTTCAGTTTCAGTTTGGATATAATCAAACTAAGCCATGCCTTCATTTAGATATGGTCTCATAAATCCATTTCAGACTGCCTAACTATACATATGACTTTAAATTAGACACATTTTAAGTGTCTTAATGCAGTCCAGAGAGATGACCACCACCACACCACATTTTTGGTTGCAACTGGGGTAATTTGAATGAGTCATTTTTCACCTATAGGAACTATTTATCCTTCAACTCCTGCCTAGCACAAAGCCAGTTGTAATTTCCAGATAAATCTCAGGAGACAAACTGACAGTTGAAAGAAAGAGAGAAGCCTGCAGCTGTGGAGTGCACAGTACATGACTAGCTCTCATCTACAAACTGCTCCTAAGCATGGCTTAGAGTCATAATAGACACTGATCTGATGGAAGGCCTTGCTGTTTGTTTGTGGGTAGGGATTTTTTATTTCTTTTTAATCACAAGCACCACAGAGTTAGTGTGGTGTTGTAATCAACACTGTAACATGACTCTTTTTAATAAGATTCACTCATTTCTCACACTTCAGTCTGACTGCTGCTGATGCTTTCCAGCTTATTTCAGTGTACACACTTCATACTTGTACAGCACTGAAGCATCTCTCAAGATTTGTTTTCATGACCTCTGAAACACTTCAAGGTTACTTTAAATCCCCTAGTTCCTCTCCTTCCTCTCCAAGCAGACACATAATACTTAAAGTTTAAGTATGCACAGGTCATGCCTAAGTATATTGTGGGTGCCCACAAGTCCTGCTCATCAAGACTCCTTGGAGGGAGCAAAGGAGCATCTATTCAACATGTACGCTCAAGAATGTCCAGGACAGGCTTTTCTGTCTTGCACTACAAACACAATCTGTTACCTAAAATTAAAAGGATGTGCCAGATTCATGGCAGGTATTCCTTCTCTGGTATAATTGTGTTGCTGAAACAAAGGCAGTAGCTTTGAGTTAAAATTTCAAAGATGCAGAGCCCTGCTTCCTCCCTTAACCAGAGAACAGAGCCACAACTGCTGGTTCCAGTACTGGTCCCCTGATGCTCCATCTTCCTACAATCCTGCTGCAGTATCAATATCAGTGAGCACAATATGAGCTCCTTTGCCTCAGAGTTATGCCTTGTCCTCTGCTCTCAGCAGCTTTCTTATATCTCTTGGTTGAAAAGATCTCACTTTTTTACTAAGACACTGGGAATACACCATGCACTCACATGAGCTGCTTCCTTACAATCTGCTGTAAGTAAATATTTTCAGTTTGAAAAAAACTCCAAAAAACAAACCTAACCCAAAAACAACAATGCCAACCAACCCTTTCAAAGCAAAAACCCCCTCAAGCACAAAATACCAAAGAAAACAAAAAAAAACAAGAGCCACACCACAGCTAATCCACCACCCCATACCTCAAGCCACAAGGGTGAGTGAACATAAATAATCCGTGTGGTTTGGCATGGAGATTTTTTGTGGGGGAGGTTTGTTTTAACTATGGAGATTTTTATATTTTCCTATTGTTTTCTGCATGTTTGTTCCCCTAAAAAAAAAGAAGATCCAAAGTATTCCTGTTGTTTAATTGACTATGGCTCACAATTTCTGAACCTACTAGTTAACTGTACCAAATCTGAGAGTGAGACAGATCTCAAAGTAACAGTGTATTTTTTTAATACATGTTTTTTCCATAAAATGGGCTAAAGGAAAGTTCCAACAGGAAACAGATGAAGCATTGAAAGGTTAGTTAGCCTAGACAGGCTTGCCTTTTGGCACTCATCAACCAGGCAGCCAGTCAGGCCACATTTAGCTGTGACCCAGTTATGGTATGATAGACTTTCAGATCTGGAAGGCTTGACAGGGGATAGATTAGAGGTTTTACGATGAGAGAATAAGAGCACAATGGGGAAAACAAAAAGACATACAACAGGAAACTCATAGGGAGGTAGAGAAGTGAAGAGGTTGCAATATCGAAATTTGTAGCAATTCAACTGCAACCAATTTATTTTTCTCAGTATTCCTGTTTGGAATTACAAAAGACAGCTTCATTTATTCTTCCTGCTTTGCTCACTATTTCTACAGGAAAGACTCCAATAAAAGTAAGTACAACAGCAATGAATTTAGCTTTTTACAGTTGCCCTCACACAGACCCAACATCCTTCTTCCACCTTCTCCCACACCCTCAGAAGTACACAATTGAAGAAGGACTGAGAGAGAGCTAAAATCTGTTACTTCTCACTGGTTAGTGAAAATGTGATGTCTGTGTAGATGCTATCAAATTCTGGTGCAAAACTCTGGTGTGGTTGCACTCATAAGAGAAATAAAAGATGGCTGAAAATTAATCATAGTGGGAGAGGCACTAGATTTTAGTTAAGAGGGCATATTTCTTAATATGTTCATCTTCCTTAATCGCTCTAAAGTAGGCAGGCAATTATTCTGCATCTATTTTGTAGAAAACTGATTTTATTTTAAAATTACAGCCCTATAAAAATGCAGCAACCTCAGGATTCAAAGGCAGTCATATATCATAATTTCATCTTAGAATGCATACTGACCGTGTTTACCATGTGTTTTTTTTCTAGCAAACACCCCCTAGAAATAAGACCACAATATAGTACACACATATTAAGTAAGCACAGGGAATTATTTCTCCTCTGACATGGATGCACAGCCTCCACTCACTTCAGGGGCTACACAAGGCAGGCCCGGACCTCTGTTTTCAGTGTAAATTCAAATGAAACATTAAAAGTCTACAAGCAGTAAAGCAGAGAGGAAATAATGCTGCTCTGCCTGAAATAAAAGGATAGGCTATAATTTCACTGTATGTGCTTGGTTTTCAGTTCATTCATTAAGAGATACTGAAATATAACCATGCAACCACTAGTTTAGTTAATTATAGGCCAAGAATCTCAGTGGACGATCTGGCATGTTTCTGCTATTGTTAATGAAGCAATAGTAGTTGATACCAGCTGAACACATGGTTTCTGTTATCATGGAGAAATAACTGGCCTTGCCCTTGTACACTTACGGAAGGAGGAGGAGTGTGGAATAAGAAGGCAGAGATATTGAATGCCTTCTTTGCATCAGGCTTCACTGACAGGACCAGCCCTCAGGAATCTCAGGCCTAGGTCCAGGGAAAACCAGAGGTGGAAGGGGGAGTTTCCCATGGTCAAGGAGGATAGGGTTAGAGATCACCTCATCAAACCTGGCATCTGCAGCTCCATGGAGCCTGAAAGGATGTGTCCACAAGTGCCGAGAGAGCTGGCAGACAAGAATGTGGTCAGGAGCAATAAGCATGGGTTCACTGAGGGTAAATCCTGCTTGCCAACCTGACTGCCTTCTACAATGGCAAAACTACCTGGATGAATGAGGAAGAGCAGTCCACATCGTCTGCCTGGACTTCAGCAAGGCTTTTGGCTATGCCTCTCACAACGTCCTCATAGGCAAACTCAGGAAGAGCAAAGGGTGAAGTGGACTGAGAACTGGAAGAATGACACATCCCAGAGGGTCATCATCAGTGGCACAGGGTTTGCCTGGAACATGTCACTAGTGGTGTCTCCAACAAGAAGCAAGCAGAAACTTGTTCCTTGTTGCAGGAAGTTCCACCTGCATAGGAGGAAGATCTTTATACTGTGCACTGGAACAGGTTGCCCAAAGAGGGTGTGGGGTCTGGAAGTATTCTGGAAATATTCAAGATTTTTCTGGACAAAATCCTGTGCTCTAAGAAAACCCTGCCTGCATAGGGAGATCAGGAGATCGGACCAGAAGACCCACTGGTGGTCCCTTCTGACCTTGCTGCTCTGTGACTCAGTAATTAAATACAGAGTCTATTATTTATTTATCAATAATTTGTTATTTCTGAGAAAGTTACATTTCAGGTTGTAACTTCTAGCTACCTAGAGCAAATTCTTTAGAATCTGTTAAAGAGAAAAGTTTCATTTTATTTTATGGTTTTGGTTAAAAATGGTGTTTGCCTTTCTGTCAGACTTCTTAATGCATCAGGGAGTCATACCTAGAGTTGAAATACACTGCTTTAATATGATTTTGTTCTATGATTGGAGAAAATACCATGAAAGAAGAGGACTAAATCACACCTTATTTTAGCTCCAGAAATGCTTCTCTTAGGTACTAAAAAATGTAAATACAAATCCAGTAATAATGCATTTTACAGTTAGTTAACCCACTACCTTCATTTTGACTTGAAATCAAATCCTGTGCTGCATACTCATGTGTTAACATGTTCACCTGCCAAAACAATCTTTCTGGTCATTAGGTCCTCACCCTCAAAACAACCTATTAATAAACTCTGAGAAAAAAAAAAAAACCAAAAAAACAAAAAAACAAGCAAACAAAAAACAACCAACCAAAAAAGCTGAAAAGGCAAAATCTTGTAGCATTTGCTGTAGGTGTTGAATTACATATCAAGGAAAAGAGTTATTTCCATAGGTTTGTTTGCTTTGGTAATTGATGTCTCTTCCTCTTGTGTTTTAAAGCTGTCTTTAACAAAATGACAGCTTAAAAGCCCTCCTTATTCACAGCTTGAGGTTGAAATAGAATCAAGCCAGAGCTGGAATGGCTTTCCAAATTAGCAAGGGAACCTACTGTTGAAGTAGACTATTACCCTGCGTGTGTTTGTGCATACAGCCTTGTTTCTCGTACCCACAACTGGGCTAGCTATCATTTACTCACCTCACAAAGCTGCCTCCTTCCTGTTCTTCTCAAAGAATTTAGTTAAAACAAAAGAAAAATCAACATAAAGTCTTTTGTGCTTGAAAGCACTTTTCACTTCAAATGGCTGAGCTGCATCAAATCATTTAGGAAATAAAGAGTCTTGAAAGTGCTCAAGGCAAACACAGTGGGCTGCAGTTTCAAAAGGCGAGAGGCTCTGAAGGGCTCATGTCTGGTGAGTACATACACAGTGTAAATGGTACACAAAAACCAGGGCTGCAGTCACATCAAAGAAATATACAGTGCAAATTGCATAGATCATCTGGCTTGCAGGTCTGCTGAGGAACCTCTTAATGCAAGTACCAAGATAAGACTTTTTTTTTTGTAGAATTCAGCCAGTGACATACATTTTGAGGAGACCTAGAGATGCAAGGCACTTTAGAAATGGGAAATCTAAGCCACATAAATGCACCAAAACATAAAAAGAAGACCCTCAAAGAGTTAACAACAAAGACAGAACATGTCCTTCCTGATCAAAGTCTCCTACCCTTACACAGAAGCATTCTGAATTTTAATGGAGATTAACAGAAATTACCTAGCTATTGGGCTGGCTTGCTTACAGGTATTAGCACTCACAAAGCAGCCTAGCATGCTAAGATGATGGGCAATGATTTCCCAGATGTCTCTTGATCATTTTCCCCTTGATTTCAGTTTGCACTGAAATCCATACAAATAGTCAGTAAATGTGCTCCTTACAGAGACACTCCAGAGCTCAGGAGCAATGAAAAAGGGCAAGATGAAAAGCAAAACCACTCCACAGCTTTTGGGATATAAAGGGAAAATGTCACACGCAATCAGCTGTGTATGTCTATGGGCTGCAGTCAGAGCACTACTGCACATTGCAGCCCAAGAGCCCTGTGCTAACAAAGTTTAAATTAAAGGAGCAAAAAGTAAGAATTTCATAACTAAGTAAAGGGCACACGCAGAGCCTAAAACCACCAGTAAAATTGCAGCAACAGCAAAATGAGACCACATGTCAAGAAAACTAAAGAAACTGCTGACTATGATAATGAACTACCTTGGAAAAATCACAACCTTATTCCACCTTGCCAAGAGAGTTGGATCACATATTAGTCCTCAAAGCAACTTAATTATTACTCACAGTTCACTTTCTCAGCTGCCTTGCTGCACTCCTTGGACTCAAACAATAATCACGGGATAGAGTGCCATACACTCAGCTCTGCTGGGTCAGCATCAAGGGCTAGGTAAAAGGAATCACACATGACTTCATCTGCCTAGTTGCTTTCCTCATCAGCTGCAAGCACTTCTATTTAGCTCTCTGAAAGAGCTGATTAGGAAAATATGTGAAAGGGGGTTGTAGCCAGGTGTGGGGCAGTTCCTTCTTCCAAGTAACAACTGATAGGATGAGGAAATGGCTTCAAGTTTCGTCAGGAGAGTTTTACACCAGATATTAGGAAAATTTTCTTTATTGAAAGGCTTGTCAAGCATTGGAACAGGCTGCTAAGGGAGGTGGCTGAGTCACCATCCCTGGAGGCATTTAAAAGGCCTGCAGATGTGGCACTTAGGGACACAGTCTGTAGCGGACTTGGCAGTGCCGCATTAATGGTTGGGGTCAATCTTATAGATCTTTTCAATGATTCCATGATTCCCTGGGAAAAGTGGATGCAGCTAGGATTGACTCAATTTTCCTGGCTTAGGCACTAATCCCCAAAACCCAGGTGAAACTCAGCCTAGCTCTATTATCTGCTTCCAGTGAGAGGTGATCAGAAGGGACAGCATGGGATGGCTGCCCCTTTCTACGCAGACCTGAAGGTGGAGGTGTGTGCCCTTTTCACCTCCCTGCCCACAGCATAGCTGAGTTTGCAGGGCATTCAGGTGTTAGTTTTGGTAGTAAATGCTATTGTGCCTCTGGTATTTCACTGGGCATTTTTTCATAATTTTAGGTGGTTTTTTTTTTCAGAGGCTAACTTTTCTTCCTAATCACAGATCTTTCTTTGACTTAGATTATTGGAAATGACACTGTTTCAAAAGAGGCAGAGGAGACAGGCCCTTGGAGGTTTTTTCACCCTACATAAAAAGAGAAGTCCCAAAAAGCTTCATAAAATCTCAGTTTTTAAAACAGTTTCCTACTTGAGATTGATTATCTCAGCGAAGTGTCTACCCTGGGATCAGAGTTTAGTGGTTTGAGACAGAGGAGGTTTAGATGAATGTAGAAGCAGCAAGAGCAAAACCTGGTCCTGCCCAAGCTCACTAACCCTGGCAAGAAGACAATGGTATTTATGTTGGCCAATGGTATTTATGAAGGCCAAGGCTTCTGAATAGATGATGGAAAAGAGATGTACCCACGGCCAGCCGTGCTCACTCAGGGTGCTACTACCTCCCACAGCTCATGGGTGGCATGGGCTGCCTGTGCTGGCCCTTGCACACAGACACATGCGCACTCTTCAGTCACTCTGATGTGAAAAGGATGACTTGTAACAGCATTAAACTTTTCCTCCAGTCTCTCCAGACTTTCTGTCCCATGTTCTATGCAACATTCTCATGGCCTGCCCAACCACAGTCCCCTCGTACACGCTCAGCTGTGGGATTAATACAATTTGACTCTCAAAAATATTCTCCTGATGGGACTTAATGGAGTCAGAAAAATGAGTTGGCAAAGGGATATCCGACATTAAACTTAGTGGCCAGGAAAACTTGGAATTTATATTTTAAAATAAGAGTGAGTCTTAATGTTAATATTAATATGTTTTAATATTATATAAAATGAAAATGAAATAATTTGTTAGGGAAAAGTTTCAGATTTGAAATACATTGGTGGGGGCAGGGAGGAGGGAAGGCAAACTTCCCGTTTTTTCCAGCTTTTTTATTTCAGGTATTCTATCATGCAATAGAATCAATCTTCACTTAAAATATATGTGCCAGTGCAATGTATTACTGTTTTCAGGGGACCTATTTTCACAGCAGAGTGCTACCTGGCGTGAGTGAGCCCATGTGGCATGTTCTGTCTGTCTGAAAAAATCTGCTTTGTTTTGGGTGTTTCATCATTATACCAACAATTTTAATATTCATGGCTCTCTAGCCTTTGTTCCCTAACCTAGGGCTCTCCCACCTTTCTTCTGTTTACCTCCTCATCCTCTCTTCCAGCACGTCCTTCCTTTTATTCTTTTCTGAGTATTGCAGCCCTTGAATCACACCCCTGTTGCCAGACAGTTTGTCCTCTGCGGTGCTGAATGGGGCACTTCAGAAGGCAGTGTGTCTCCTTCTCAGGAAGCGAGGCTTATTTCACACACAGAGAGGAGCAGCTATTCAGCACAGCGGGAGAAATTACGGGACGCAGCCTGGAGGGGAGGTCGATGAGACAGAACATTTTTCTGGAGCTTTCTGGCTCCATTTAACCTCTCAATAAAAGTAGGTTAGAGCATCCTGATATTAAGGACTACGTGAAAGGGAAAATGAAAAAAAAAAAAGTGTAGAGAGGGGAAGGAGGGGGAGAAGGGAGCCTTTGTATAGGAAAAATGTCCTTGCAGGTAATGCACATAGAATTCCTTCCTGATGCATAGTATAAAGGAGGGGATTATTATGCTTGGCTCGAGAGTTTTCAAGTGTGACTTTTTTTTGCCAGAGTCAGGTCTGAGATGTCACAAGTCTAATCACACTCACTTCTGCATCTGGGCTAGGTGGGGGAGAGACTAAAGAGGAGAGGGCAGAAAAAATATTGTCATGTACAGTTCATACAGGCAAATCTAGAAAATAATCTGTGCTGTATTCTTAAAAAAAAAAAGTGTCTGAAGGTCCCAGATTCTTTGCAAATACAATCAATCATGCTTTCAAACAGGTGCTGAAGTGCTGAGCAAAGACTTTTATTCCCATTTCTCTACATGGGAAAATTGAGGAACTTTCCCCAAAAGGTAGTGTGAGCAGCTCTGGACTGGCCAGCTACAGGTGAAGGGATGGGGACCATTAAAATGAAATGTAAAATTGCTTGTTAATAGAAAACACAAAGAGAACCATGAGGAAGCTATTTCTTTAACTTCATTGCAATTACTAATGTAGACTCATAGTGAGGGGGAAAAATAGATCAGCAAGCCAAGGCAGTTTTTTACCCCTGAGTTATGATGGATAAATATGTTTGAGTGGGATTTTATAATACATTATTTCTGTTTTAATCAGGCACCATAAAGCAGCAACAGGGCTTATATACTTCACAGCCACTTTGGATTATTGAATGCTCGCAGTAGGCTAAAAGAGCACTTACAGTTCATCAAATTAAGCAAAAACGTATAAATTAGGTGCCATCAAGCACACAAACCAATGCATTTATGAGGAGTGAAGAAGGGGAAATAGAACAGATTTAAAGGATGAGGCATTAAAATGTACTCTACAGTATGCTTTTAAGAAATGACATTCATGACTGAAGAAAATAATTAACAAGCATCTCAGTCTGTTTCTATCCATCCATTGTGTGAAGGTAAGACCTATTTCTACATGTCTCCCTGGTCAACTATCCATCTTCCCTAGCCAGATATCTGTCTTCCCTGGTCATTGATTATTGCAGTATTTCCAAAGAGCATGATTTATTGTCTCCCACACATGTTGCAGCTTATATAGCACACCTGTCATGCAAGGCAGGCTCAGCCTGGAGCTAAACATCTGCAGTGTGGATGCAAAGCTCAGGGTGTCACACACAGAACCTGTTTTGTAGGATACCATGTGGAGCAAAGGCACTGGTATGCTATGAGACAAAAATTGCAGCCTTCTGCATGCAGAGCAGCTTTCCTGTCACATAAAAGCCTCATCCAGGTTTAATGATCCTAGGAATTTCAATACTTCTCCCTGTCTCTGGGCTGTCAGAAAGGGTACCTAAGTGGAGAATCTCAACTTGCTTTTTTGGCGCTATGAGTTTGCCAGTCAGTCACTATTTCTCTTCTTTGCTGCTGGTTCCTGGGCACCCATCATAAATCAGTGATGCATTTTTTCCCCTGGTGGTTCCCATGCAAGTTTTCAATACATTCAGGATTTCTTAGGCTCGTAGCTAAGACTGGAGGCTAAGACAGGCTGAAGATGTCTTCTGCAGGATGGGGGGCAGCAGATGCCAGCCCATTTCAGAAAGGGCTGCAAATGAATATCTTAGAGGCATAGGGTGAGGAGAGGGCAGTTTCACCTTTGTGAAACCTAATCAGGATGGAGGGAAGGAACAGCTGGACATGAACAGATGGAGAAAAAATGCCACAAACTTTTTTTCTTCCATATACACTAAGATAGTATAGTTTCTGCTGTGTCTTTCAGTGTTGTGATAGGTTATGAGAATTGCCACAAAGATAATAGCACAAGCTAAGATAGCTCTTGAAAAGCATGGAGGGAAAGCCATCAGGATTATGAAAATGTCAGAAATTAAAAAAAAAAAACTTGGAAATGAATCACCAATCAAAAACCTTTATGCATCTGATAAGCTGTTTGTAAACAATAGCCATATATCTTTAGTCTACATTGCAGAATGAAGCACCACCTTTTCAGCAAGGACTTTACAGTAACAATTAAACATCATTGTCCTCAAAACAGCTACTATTGTTTCTCATCTCTACAAAGGCAAGACCTCAGACATTCTGTAGTCAGCTGAAAATCCCTATTGAAGACTTTCCAGATAGAGGAGAGGTTTCGTTTCTAAAATAAACCAAAACAACTGAGAATTAATTAAGAAAAAAAAAAAAAGGGAATACTAATTAACAGCCAAATTTGCCACCTGTGTTTTAAATACTAACCTGCTAGATAAGGAAATTTTTTTTAGTATTATTTGCCAGTTTCTACTAAAACTATTTTTTCTGTGTCCTTTACCAAATTCTGCTCATCTTTCAGATTTATACAGTATTCTTACAGGGAACGTGTTAGATAAAACTACCGAAGAGTCTAACTAAGATAAGGCAGGTAAACAGTTAGGATAGAAAGCATTCCCTTCCCATTTCCTACAGAAACATTGGGTAGGCAGCCCATATTGGATATGGAACAGTTGGACTGAAAAGATTTCACATCTGGATTCCATAAAATAATCCTTCTGAAACTGAGCTGTATATGAGAATGACCATGCAGTTGATCTTTCAGTTTAGAAGAAAGTGGCTACTTTAAATTGTGCTAGAAAGTAAAATTCATAACATGCGCTGCCTCTTTAATAATTTTTTTAATACTCTGAGGTGCCTGTACCCTGAAAGTGTTGAAATACAGAAGCATTATTTCTAGCATGGTCTCAATGCATGGTGTTGGCTGGTCTTGCTCCTCCTTCTGCCTTGTGTGGTAGGATAAAAGGCAAGGCAAGTCAGGTTTTTAGGTGTCTAGTACTCGTGTGTTTTCATCAGCAAGTGCATGTCTGTGGCTGCGCTCATATGCGCATCCATTTATACAAATATGTACACACACACACACACACGTATAGATCGTGGCTATGGCTCACAGTCTGTGGTGCCATCTGGTGGAAAGAAGTCAGCAGCGGCCCTACCGCCCGGAAAATAAACGTACGGGGAGCCTTAAAATAGGGAAGGGAGGAATGAAACACCCAAAGAAGGAAGGTCTGATCACATGATTAATGGAAGCCACAGTGCTCATCAAAACACAATCAGTTCCAGTCGGTCTCAACACCTAAAGCTTCTTGCCTTGACTGTCTCAGACTGTCACACTCATTGATATGGATCAGCAGTCGTTGATGAGCATTTAAAACCACAAAAAGCTTGAATGAGTAATGGAAAAAGAGAAATACTCCCTCACATGTCTAGCTGTCTCTTGTCCTGATTCTGAGTTAGAAGGGTTGGAGTCCTGCAGACTTACTAAATGGAACAGCAGACATCTTCAATGTCTTCAACTTCTGCATCTCGTGGAGAACCTCTAACAGTGAGCAAATACACGAATACAAGGTTGGGGTTTTTTTCCCCTGATGCCCTGTCAACTTTATCAGGCATGAATTTTCTCAATTTCTTTCAGTAAATGAGTTCTTGGGATCAAATTACATGCCATAACTTCTAGACAGTAAGAACAATAATTTGTTTTAAAGATTTCTTGGAGTAATGTTTGCCATATAGTCAGAGAAAAGTAGTCATGTTTTATATGAAGGATGTGGGGGTTTTTTCTCTTTTTTTTTTTTTTTTTTTTTTTTAAGAAAAGAAAATGGACTGGTTACATTTTAAGAGAGATATATTTTCTTCAAGGAGTGCACTCACATCAGAACAGATCAAGGCCTAAGGGAGCCTGCCCAATATGAGTAAGGTCTAATTCTTCACTAGGTTAAGCAAAATTTGGTCATTTGGGAACGTTCTTTTTTACAGAGTTATGATATACTTCTAACTGTGTACTCACAATTACACTGAGGCTAGGGATAGGCCTAACATTGTTAAGTCTCCCATGGCAGAAATACATGCAGCAAAACCAGTTTGGTAGAGAAACAAAAAATAGTTGAAATGTTCATCAGTAAGAGTGGTGACATTACATCATGCTCATATTCTTATAAAGTAGCTTTAAATAATAAAATGTAGCTGATAAATATCAGCTTTTCTTTTTTCAGATTAAGATCCTGAAATGAATCAGTGAATTAAAAAAATGATCAGGGTTGTTTCTTAAAAGGCTGGAAAGTTTGTCAAATGTACTGTGTCTCATAAAGAAAATACTCTGGAAAGCAGAGACTTTAAGTACATAGCTGAGCAGCCACAAATACATATCTATATACCAGCTGTAATTAGTTTCTGCAGCTGAGGCAAATGGGCCCCCTACACTTCTTCCTTCAGTTTCTTTCCCCAGGCTCC
Organism: Motacilla alba alba; assembly: GCF_015832195.1. Classification (NCBI taxonomy): domain Eukaryota; kingdom Metazoa; phylum Chordata; class Aves; order Passeriformes; family Motacillidae; genus Motacilla; species Motacilla alba. Next base: position 40,426,018 of record NC_052017.1, on the reverse strand, counting down.
CTTTATCCTTTGCCCATTCAGTGGTGGTATATCACTTCTCCACTTAGTTCTCAGGCTCTCTTAAGGCTCCATTCACCTCTCTGACAGCCATCAAACCCTCTCAAAAAAGTGGATGGAAATGCAGTGGGGAAGAGAGGTGATATGACTAAGTAAAAATCCCATCCTGCTGAGATAGCATCCTAAGCCATTGGCTGTCTTTCTTGATAAAGAGGGAGAAAAATCTTGGATAAGATTTCAGAACTTGAGCTGTGGTTGAACCATCTTTATAGTTGCCAAATTAAATATATTCCTTGACCTTCAAAACTCAGCATTGTCAAAATGCGTTCCTAAAGCTGACTCAAAAAAGAAGTGTTAAAATGTATGACTCCTGTTTCAGTACTTGCCTTATTTCTGCAATTCTTGCTTTTTGGTCTTGTGTTCTTTTGTTTCTCACTGCTTATATTATGATGTCTGAATCACAGGCTGCTTCTTGTATCCAGTGAACTCAGCAGAATAATTTGTATTGACTTTACTTGGTATAGAATTGGATTTACTGTCCATTGCTCTAATCTGCTAGATTACTTTTCTCCTGCTATTTCTTTCCTGTATGTAAATAAACAATGAATATAAAGAAGTTGTACTTATTGGCTAATGTGGTTATTGGAACATTGGAAACTAAACTAAAGAAATGGCTATTTTTGGGAATAATTTTCACACCATTTTTTAAACAAAAGATTTGTCCTTAAGTTTTGACTATGAGTCGTTAAAAACAAACTTCTGTTTACTACAGAAATGAAACATTTCCTAATATCTATAAACCCCCTTTCTGCCTTCCTGTAGCTGAGATTCTTCCTCACCACCATCATTCAACAAATCCATTGGGAGAAAATTATCTCTTTCTCCCAGTTTTTCTAGCAAAATTTCTTGGTTTCTGCATAAGCTCAGAAATAATTACTTAGAAGGGGAAGGTTTCATTTGTAGGACAGCTCAGCAAATTCAGTGGTGAATGCCTGGAAGACCCTGTGATGTGCATTGTTACTATGATTAATGACTCTTGTTATTGATGCAGAACCATAAATTTATACAGGATCTTCTAGAACAAGTAACAGAGTAATGTGTTCTGCTATAAAGAGAGCAGGAAAATAGCTAAGATTCATAAAAAGCAAATCTTAACAGATAAACAAACATATAACCAAACTATGAACATGATATCCTCCCTTTGTAGTTCTTGGTATGTTGTCTTTTCTCTGAGATGGAAGGCAGATGGGGCTCTTAGTGGATATAAGAAAAGCAGAACACAAAAAAGAATTTGAATTTAACAAGGGACCTGATTCATTTTCTCATAAAACCATCACAAAGTAATTTGAAGACAATTTGTTTACAAACACACACCCAAACTGATGTCTGACTGAAGAAACTGACAGTAAATGGGATGGTGGCACAATTTTGGGGGGCAGGAAAGAGACCTCCTTTTCAGCCCCAATGATTTCTTTGCAGGTTCAAAATGGCCATTATCCCCTGTGGTCTCAAGGTGCTCTTTTCTCTGGGGTGCTGCTGCACATCCTCACTCAACAATAAACTCTCTGCATGGGTAGTGACACAAACTTGATGTGTGGCAAGTAAGCGCTGATAGTGTCTGGTAATCTGCAAATTATTTAGGTAATCAACAGCCAAAGAATATACTCACTGGGATCTGGTAGTATTTGCCTTGTTTAGATATCCACCTCTGCCTAGAGCCAACAAAGGGAAGCCAAAATAATGTCCCCTGGGGCCTCAAGAGCTATCAGAGTGATACAGCAGAAAAATCCAGCAGGGAATTGTGGGTTCCATGTTAAAAGAAATTATTCTCATACAGCGGGTCAAGCTCACTTTCAGTGGTTTTTGATCCTAAAATGGAAGGACTATCACCTATAATTGTTCAAAATAGAATGCATCTCAGAAGTGATTCTAATTTTAAAAAGAAATAAAGTGGGAAAAGTAAGACCTAAACTCTTGTAAAAACCTCCAAAGTTTGTATTTGGATGTAGAAGTGAAATCTAGTATAATGAAAGAGTACAAAAATGGGAAACCAAGTGACATATGGATGTTGTATTGGCAACTTGTAGGGAAGGAATGGGTTCACATGTGTTTCGAAGCTGAGGAAAGAGGGCATAGACAGGATTGGTTTTTCCTCCTTACCGCAATGTCACAAGAATTCCTTACATGACCACATGCATCACAGTTCTGAAATTCCTCTGTCTTTCCTGTGTTCTCATACCGTACTCAAAAGAGCAATTTAGCCTCCCTCGAGCTTGATTCTTCTGGGCTGCTTTTGTTCTCTCTGTGGTCATACTCCATAAGGTTTCCCATTTCATGTCATGTTCGGCGCAGCGACTCCTTCAGTTGGCACCTCTCACACGCTGCCTCTGGCTTCATTCTTAGAACACCTCATAGGTATTTCCACTGCTTTTCCTGAGCCTTAATTACTGAAAATGTGTCTGGGCAGTATCAACTGACACTAAAATGATTTCCCCTTTAATGTCAATTGAAAAATGAGTTCCGTTTCTTGCTCCAAACGCTACTTTCATGTCAGTAATTTCATGAGGCCCCGGAGAGTTTTACTAGAGCAGCCAGCTGCCATGGTGGAATCGTGCCGTGTTGGACCAAGCTCTGCGAGCACGCACTCAGCTGTTACTGGCATTCTGCATTTCGAGTGCTCAATACTTACAGGAACGCCAAATATTTGGAATAGATCTGCAATGGGTCGGAAGTGGAGACAGTGCTACAGGGAGCACCTCTGCAGACAGAAGCAGTAATGAATTCTATTGCAAGAAAAGAAGGATTGAAGGCTTCTTAAGTACTGCTACAGGAGAGGACTGAGAGGAGTTTTTTGTTGCTCATTATGGTTGAAAAGATTCCCCTGCTTAGGTCTTTCTCTGACCTCTGCACTGAGATCATTTTTCCTATCTAGAGTCATGGACTTCCATGCTTTTTATTCTCTACAGACTACATCTCTGCTGTGTATGTGGCACCTAATGGCATCTGCAGCCACTAAAAGTGAGGGTGGCAAAAGCCCAAGTTGGCACTGGCATGCAATGGTGTGGATCAAATGGACAGGCACGTTTTGCACGTGTGCCTTGCTACCAAGCAGATTTACTACCGAAACTGTTGTAGGAAGAAAGAAACAGGTTGTCAGCTCTGTAGCTTGCTCTTTCATTTGATTTCTGGGAATGGGTTTTGAGTTAAAGAAGACTGAGTATAATGCCATGTAATTTTATCACATAAAATTATCCTGGATCTGTTTATACACAGGTACACACATTCATATCCACAGCATAATGCCTTTCTTAAATGGCACTTCCTGACAGGGCAGAGGAAAGCAGACCTTTGCAAAGGATGGAAAGCAGACATCTTTCTTGACTCTGGTCAGCACCTTAGTCTGCAAACAAACTTATCACACAAGTGTGAATCTTCTGTAACTCTTTTTGAAACAAGTCTGAAATACTCAGTGTCTGTCCCTGCACTTCTGATAAGGTCTGTTGGCAGGTGTAGCTGTGCTGATTAAAAGTCTGTGTGTATTGGGGTTGGGGGCAGGCAACAGGGAGCTGAAAAAGCAAAGTGACTGGGGCCTTTTTTTTTTTTCCTGTGAATAATTTCTTTTGGATGATTGTAGATATCACTACTGAAAAAAGTAATCCTGCTATAAATTTTTTCATCCCATGTTTCTGAGCCCTTTTTACCAATAAAGTGAAAGCTTGCTTGCACCACAATGAGGAGGAGACAATTTTCTGGGCCAGATGCTGATGTCTTGCTATTTAACATTCAAGTGTCCTTGTTGCCTCACAGCCTGTGTGCACCTCAGCCATCCATGCTGCTTCAGTTCTTTCCCTTTAATCTGTGCACAGAATTAATTGGAATTATTTGTTAATTCACTCACCAGAGCAGCTCATGGTCACATATCTAAACCTTTGTAGCAGCCTCCAAAGGAGAGGAAAAATAGGATAGAGACTCACTAGCCTGCCAAGCCTAGGGAAGATTCTTTCCTACCTCTTCTCTTTGGGAAGTTTTTTTAGTTTTGCACATTTTTGTCCAATTATTTAGAACATTTAATACTCCTACATAACAGACAAACTGCCTCTCTCAGGTAAACAGTCCACATAACCACAGTGAGCTTTGATGCTCAAGTCCCTACTTTTTAATGAGAATTCTTTCCAAGCTTAACAAAAAATTATATGCTTTGGGAAAAAATAATGAAAGAATGCCCAGCAGAGAATCCAGAGTGGTTGCAGCTTGTTGAAGCTATACTTTTTGAAGGCTTCTCTTCGGTGCTGTGCAGGCAAGAAATAGAAATCACCTCAGAAAGTTAAACTCTGCATGTCAGACAGAATGTGTCATGGGGAAGGGAGAGATAAATAAGCTTGAAGTGGATTGGGAGGAGCAGGAAGTTCGAATAAAACCAACTATAACTTAGCAAAGAGCAGAGGTTTTTGCTGTTGCAATTCCCTGATCCTGGGTCTCCACAGCTGGAGGAAGTTTCTAACACTTTTTTTTTTCTCTTTTTTTTTTTCTTTTTTTTTTTGGTGGAGAGGAGACACGAAGAACTTGTCCTCAGGACTTCCTGTCAAGAGGAGCTGGCTGCAAGAGCTGAAACATATTACAGTAATAAACATAATTCACACAGGCAGGACTGGCAAATGGTCTATATGCTGCAGTCCAGGCAAGCCCTTGATGTGAAAGAAAACCTTCTTTGTCCAGGGGCCTCTCATGCCTCTCTTCAGGGGCAGAGTCCTTGATGCCCTAGGTTTAAGTTTTTACATTTTTCAGATTCTGCACTGCTTTAGTGTGTAGCTCTGAGCTTCACATTAAGGGATGGTTAGCTCTCTTCACAGAGCAGCTAGACAAAACAATTTCCTTTCTAGCTTGGGACCGATGATAACAGATCCAAATTTCAGGCCCAAGAGCATAAACAATGGTGGAATGAAGAGAGAAAAACAAGAAGGATGGGACTTCATAGCCTAAAGCTATAACTGGACATTGAACTCCAATGTGCAAATGGAACAGAACTTATAAAAGTGAGAGACCTCGTGACAGGTCGTCCATTTTGTGACCCTTTTGGGTTCATCTTGGGTGTAGCCCTGGCTGGGCTCTTGTACTGCCCAAGGTGTATCCATTGAGGCCTTTTAATAAATACCTACTTTACTGTTTAACTTTGTCTAGCCTCTGTTCTAGGTCAGCCTTGACAAGGCATCATCCTCACTAGAAGTACAGACCCAGTTCCCAGCACACTGTAAGCATGGAAAGGGTCATTTTCAAAGGGAAAGCAAGGAAAAAGTGTCATTCTCAGAAAACACTTCTAATGCAAGCCCTGTCCCCAGTGTGAAAGACAATAGAAGAGCCAATTTTATGGCCAGCTCGCTGCACAAGACATTAAAGTTATGTTCAGGTGAGGGGCTCTTCTACAAAGACAAACCAGTTCCCTTGTGTGGTAGAAGCAGCCCAGCTGTGAGCATCCTGTCTCAGTCATTGCTACAAACACTCATCACCACTCAGAGCACGCTCAAAGCTTTAGTACCTTGTAAAGGTCAGTCTGGCTGTCTTTTTGGATTGAAGAAATATTTCATACTTGCCATACAGGTCTGCACAGGGGTGAATCATGCACCTCAAGATGATTTTGGTGGCACTGAAACTACAGGGTAACTCTATTTTTCTAAGCAGTAGTAGATGTTTCTTTTGAACATATTTTCTTCTGAAAAAAAAAAAAGAATTGGATACTCTCCAAAAATCAGCATCTGCAAACAGCTGCTCATATCCCAAAGCCCTCACAGTGCAATCAGTATGTGAAAAGGGAAACAGATTTTGGAAAGCAGTCCTTGAACTCTGTGTTATAGCCAGCTATTGCTGTGAAAAGTAACAAGGAACACCAAATCCCACCGAACTCAGGTGTGTCAGAGGGACTAGCAGAAACCTGAATCACTGAATAGATTAGGCAGATCATTTTTCCCTCCCTCATAAGCCTAGCAGAACATGTCTTTTTTTTCTGCGTTTGCACGGCACCCCGTGGAGACTGAGGCCACTGTGTGTTACTGTAATAAATATTTACTTGCTCATTTGGAAGCATGCATGGGACATAGTGCTGAAGGGTCACAACTGAGAAACAGGGGTGAAACATTGCAAAACTGATTTTTTTTTTTGTGGTAGCTTTCTGGGCCTCAAAGACTCACCTTTAGAGCAAGAAAGCCAGGTTGTCAGAGTGCTTTGTAAGAGGAGAACCTTGAACTTGCATCATAAATGGAGAAAGGAAGCACTGGGTCAGCTCACCACTTCTCTTGGTGGCTTACTCAGCTTGCTGTGCAGTGGTTGTTCTTTTCTTCAGCTAAGGATTGCTGTGTCTTGCTATCAGCTGAGGAGATGTGTCTAATTCCTTGCTTCTGCCTCTTCCTCTGTACTAAAAAGAGACTCAATGGTGGCAGTGCAACTTTGCGTGTCACCAACACTAACTAGAAAAAACCAAGATGATGTGTGGAAAGCTCAGAGCAGCCTGGACTCCACTAAGGAGTACTTCATACAAGATTAACACCAGGCAGAAGTTGCTCGACCTGAGGAAGAGACCATCCTAGTCAGCTGCTGTGTGATGTAGCACAACTGTTAATAAGGAGGCACTGATTTCTGAGTGAAAAACATGGAACTCAATCCCACAGGAATTATGTTCAAGGAGCTTACGCGATTTTCGGTTGGCTGCATGTCAATGGCTGAATTCCACAAAAGACAGAGAGTGTACTGACTGGTAAAAAATGGTGAAATAAATCAAATAATAGGTGTAAATAATGGTTTCTATCTTTTTCTCACACAGTTCTATTTTTCAGCAGCCTTTCCATGCAGCAGAACCTAGGGCCTCAGCTAGTCACACTATAAACATAAGCCCATTCAACTTTTAAAAGTAGCTGCATCATTTCAACTGCATTGACTTTCAACTCCTCTATTTAAAGCAGTGCACATATCTAGTACATTACTTAGCTATAATTTATGCTCCTTCAAGTAAGTTCAGTGAGGTACCTGTGCAAAGCATATGCTAAAAGTGACCACACTTTTGGCAGAGGTCTATACACATAAATTTTGAAAAGGAAGGAAGTGGTTTGGTCACAGGACCTTGCTAAAAACTGGATTGTAACATTGGTAAACAAACCTTGATGACCATGCATGTGTTTCCCCAAACTGACAGGCCCTAGTAGGGCTTAAGTGGAGGGATGTGCAGTCTCCTGCCTGTCTCCCATCTGCAAGATGGGAAACATCCCACGCCTGCCTTGCCTGCAGCAGTGGGCAGCTGCAGCCTCCTGTCTGGATGTGCTGGGCAGCACGTTCCCCTCCAGGCAGGCTTGTTATCTGCCAGGCAGAAATCTTCCCCTGGTGCCTGCAGCCTCAGGACCACTTCTGTTAGCCATTAATTAGCACCATGGCTGGTGCTCGCCTAAGCCAGATGGAGCCTTTGCCCTGTGCTCGGTGTTCTGCTGAAGATCAGATTGACACAAATGGGGCAAGGAGCTGAGGCACAAAGGCTACAGCAAGTTTGCCAACAGTCAGATGGACACTTTGGTTTGAATCATGGCTTGCTTAGTGCTTTCAGTAACTTCTGTTGCAGTCCTGTCTGCTCCTGACCCTTTGCTTCTGTGTTTGCTGATCATTATTGGCACTCTGAGACCTTGGTCTTAATGGGCAAATTCTGGTCATCCAAGATATTAAAATTAAAATTTATACAAACCTGCTCATTGTGGAATTGTCCTGAATTTATGCTATACCAGCTATTGATTTGTTTTCTCTCTTCCCCTCTACTTGAAATCTCAAGGAGTGACAGTCTAAGGACACTGCTTTCTCCACATGGAAGTCATGGACATCCATTCCAGATGCAGACTACTGATCAAAATGGCTTTTGCCCTCTGGAACAAACTTACCTCACACATGACAAAGCCCCATTTGTTCTTATTCTTTAATTCTAAGGCTAAGACAGATACAATGATATAATTTGCCAATTAACTTTTTTTTTTTTTGACACTGACAGTGGGACCAAGAGGATGAAAAGATAAAGGCTTTTTACCTGAACTTCTGTGGAAGCTGATGCAAACTCCCCTTAGACTGGTTCCATATGCACACAGAGAGCCAGCTGACAGACAATAAACCCAAAACCACTAATGCCACAGTTGTTAGCAATTTCATTTTAGTAGAGCTTGAAGTGGAATGATCTTGGAAATGGAGCAGTCCTGGCAGTGACAAAGATGAACCTGACACCAGAACATCAACAATAAACCACCTTTGCACCATCTGTGTTAGTGGAACACAGTGTCCCACTTTCTGCTGATCTCCCCAGAGAGTTCCAGGCAGGCTGCAGCTTCAGCATCCTGCTTTCCTCCTTTTCTCACCATCATCATGGCCAGCAGCAATGCACATTTCAGCACAGGTGCACTTGAAAAAACCCTTCTCAGCTGCTTCCTCATCTCATTCCTCTGCCTTTTAAGGATTTCTTTGTTCTTTCCTGATTAAGCTGAAGGGAGTTAGAAGCTCATTGATGTGTATTTCACTGGGCAAAACAAAGTGAAAAGAAAGTGTGCAGGCGATCCCACAAAACATGTATAGGGCTGAAGGAGATAGGCACATTCCTGGTAGATAAAAAGGAGCACTCAGTGACTCCCAACCTGTGAACAAAGCCACTTTGTTTGGCTGGGGAGGAGACTGGAGCTGAACCCTTCCACCCCATCCTGTCCTCACCTTTGCCACAGAAACTGCCTGGTGGGAAGAAATGCACAGGGCACAAGAGAGCTGCTGAGTGAAGCAGCCACGGGGAATGCACCAAATACCTTGTTCCCTGTGAGATATGGCTGAGGAGGCAATTTACTTTCCACTTTCCTTTCAAGATGAAGTATGGCTCACTCTACCACTGCTTAGGCTGTACTTATTCCACAAATAAAGATTTTCTGTCTTCCATGTGGCAACTTTTGCCCTGAAGTCACTCTTTAAAATAAACCTCAGAAGCAGAGGCAATGTTCTGCTAGCAGGTGCACTGCTGAGAGCCTGGACAGCAGATACCCACCAGCGGTGTACATTCAGTCCTGGTGTGAGAAACACTTCCTCCTGCATTTCACCTCCTAGCACGTGAGTGGCCGTGCTGCTGGCAGGGCAAGCAGAGCTGTCCTGTCTCTTTGATTCCTCCCTTCCATTTGGTGAAGATGAAGAGGAGGCAGACTTTGCTGCAAAGCCTTTCTGCTCCCTCTGTGCTCAGCCACAAGAGTCAGAGCCTTGGGAAGCCTTTCCAGAAAGGTGCCACAAGAACACAGAGTCACCCAGCTCTTTTCTTTCTTTATTTTTTTATTGAAAGCTTCATCAAAGAAAACAGAAGTTTAAACCTAACATCCACTGATCTACAGAAAGCCCCAGGAGTGGGAAAATGGCAGCTATTTAGGACTGTGTTACAAATGGAAAACATAAAAAAAAAATCATAGCAGTACAGATCTTTCAGAGACATTCTGAGACATCAGCACACAGATGCCCATATAAATAAGATTCATAATTTAAATGTATCACAGAGGTTCTGTATTCTACATTTTGGCTGCAGTGAAGTCTGTAAGGGCTGTAAAGAACCTCTGACCCATTTTTGTGATGCATGTTTTCTTGATAGGAAGTTCATCTGCTTTCAAAGCTGCTTTGATTTTTCTTACAGATAGAATCTATTCATTCTCCTTTAAAAAGGAAAACAATTAAAAATTCCTAAATGAATTCTGTACACTTCCTGGTTTTACATAAAATTGTTTTGCCTCAAAAAGATAGTAGAATTTTCTTCCACTCTGGAATACATCATATTTAATAATACTTCAATTACATAAACATCATGTTCTCTTCTTTAGGCTGTATTTTTGGGCTTTTAAAAATATAACTGACTGTAAATTTCACCAAATTCATAAAATTATTATCCAAGAGAAAGACACTTAAAGGCAGAAAATTAACGTTGGGCAGATACTCTTTTAAGGACAACAGATCCAGATCTTGGAAGGTGCTTACACCTTGCAGGCTTTGGACCTACAAGGAAAAATGGATTTGTGAACCTGTCAAAGGCTGACATTTTCCACTTCATTACACATTTTTATTAAAGTGAAAGAACTCAGCAGTCACTGTTGGGGAGTTAACAGTTGAACTGAACAACTTCAATAAACACAAGAATTTTTTTCTTATCGTGGAAACCTGAACCAGCGCTGGGATTATTTCTTTTACAGATTTACTCTCATAATTTTCTGTTCAATTTTGACAAGGAGCATGTTAATAAAGGGGAGAAGAAAGGGTCTCTTCTGCCTGCTTTGAGGCACAAAGGTGAATAAATCTCTGGGGTACATACAGAGCTCTAGCCTATTTGGGTGACAGGAGCAAGATAGAAAAAGTTGGTGCTCTTTTTGAGAGAAAAGTAACTCTCCTTACTCTGCATCTTTGCTGCCTGCTGAGATTCTAGAAATCTGCTCCACTGAAGGGGAGGAGAAGTCTGCTGCTCACTCAGCCCTCCTTCTGAGAAAGTGTGCGTGCATGACTGTGTGTATGCGTATAAGAACTGAAAGGAATCCTTGTGCCTAGAGTCAATTGTCATTAAACAGAAAAGACTAATGCACCAAATGTCAGCAGTTTTGTTGTTTTCTGTTTTGCATTTCCATCACACCATGACTGTTTTCTTGGTTCACACAGGGCTACCGAGAAAGACCAGGAAAATCCCCTACCCTAGGGCACTTCTTTTATATCCAGACCAATTTCATGTCAAATAAAGTTTTGAAAGGAAATGTTGACCACGCGTGTATCAAACATTACTATCTTCAACTACCACATTTGGTCTCATCACTAAAAATGGATTGATTCATTACTTTAAGCACATTATCACTCTTTAGCATGACTCTTGCTATAGGTGGAGTTAAGTGAGTCTGCCTAAACCTGTTTTGCTCATGTCAACCTCAGCATTAAAATGAAGTGGCACGAGGAGCACCATCAAGCTTAAAACCATGAAGCATGGCAATTTTTTTAACACTCAGGATCAGTCTCAATCTTCAGTACCATAAACAACATAATATAGATCCAAATACTATGACATATTAAAAATAAACTTTATTACAATGCAGGCTTCCTCAAATTTGCTGAGTTTTGGTACACATACATACATAAATAATACCCTTCATCTGATTTTTACTCGAGTAAAAATCCATTCGAATGCTACAGTCCAATTGCCCGTTGAAAGTTTAAGCCCTCACTTCTCTAATGACCAGCCTTTATCTTCCACGTTTGGGCATGCATCCATAGCAGAAGATGACACAATGTGATGCAATTGCTCTCAGATATGCCTCATTCTGCATTACGGTGGATTTCTTGACCAACACAACCAAGGCAGTCTCTTGGTAAACAGAACTACACAAGTAAGCACAGGCTAAGGACATTTCAAGAGTCTGTTTCACCAGAAGGCAATAAGAGGACATTCACAACTTGAGGCCTGACTGTCACAGGTGAAAAGTGCTTACAAAACCAGCAGTAGAGCCAGATAGGAAGAAGAGTCCCTCTGCAATCTCAGTGGGAACAGTGAGATTTTTTCAGTGCCCTGATCTACACTTGGGTCAGCACCTGCAAATATAATACTCTCTTCAGTTCCACTGTGTCTTTTTTTTTTTTTCCCTCAATGTTAAGTGACAAGCCCAGGTATTCAGAATTTTCTAGCCATAATTCGTAGTTTTCTGACACCCCTTTTGTATTTATCTTTTAAGGTAAAAAAAAAAAAAAAACCAAAACCAAAAACAAACCTGAACATCCAGATTTGATTATTTACAAGAATTCAGGTGTGATGGAAAGTACATACGCAGTTCAGTTCATGGATTTGATATTACTTCTAGACCTCTGGGCCAGGCACCATTGCCTTAGACATCTAGAGTTGCTTCTGCAATCTTTCAGGAACTCTCCTGATATTTAAAGCTAATTTAGCAAGACAGACAAAGATATTGACTTTACAAATTCAGGTCTTCAAAAAAAAAAAAAAAAAAGGAAACCAGAAACTAAACAGAGCATAGCTATAAACCTTCAAAAAACCATATTAGCCAGAACAAACATAAAGAAAACCAGTTTAAGATTTCAGAGGCCACCAAGTGACAACACCCATGCACCAAGTGTGCTGCTATTTCACTGTTCATTTTTATCTCATTTTTAACTTTTAGAAATAAGTTACGACTTTCTGAGCATTTTGTAAGTTCCAAATGAGCTTTTTTTCTTACCTTATGATCTATGACTGTTTATAATCAAGGCTCACAGTGTTTACAATTCACAGATTTCAAGTACCAGTTCACTGTTTTTTATGGGGTCACTAAGATGATGAATTGTATTTAAGGGATCCATTTTCTTTCCTCTTCTTCTTCCTCTACTTCTTTGCTTTGTTTCTTTTGCTTTTAAACATTATTGAACATTATAGCATGGAAAAGAAAGGGAACAATTCTAATACAGAATGCACTTGAAACACTTTAAAGTGACAGGCACTGTGATATCATGTTGCCTGCCTGGCTTAATAAAAAAACACTGAAATTGTTTAACTTTGCTGAAAAAAAATAAGAAAAATGTTTCTGAATGTATAAATAAAGCAGCAGAGTTCTGAATAGAAACAAGAAGGTACCTCAGCATATTCATCAGCCACATGGTAGCTACCTTGTAGCCTCATTGTTGATAGAAAATGAGACTTTTTGTGTGTCACATTAGAACTAACACAGAAACAAATGTCTTTAGTTCATATTTAACTGACTTGTGCCTGGGGTTATCTCCATTTGTACAAATAATTCAGAGAGAGACAGAAAGAGAGTATGTGTAGAAAGGAAGAAAATAAGGCTAGATTGATTTTTTTCCCTCATACGCCCTCTAAAGAAAGAGGGAACCATTATCCAAGGACAAAATTCAAGCGCCCCTCTAAAAAAGCAACAAGTAATGAGACAGCACATGAAACAGAAAGAGAGGTTTGGGATTTGTTTCTGAATTAAAAAAACATCTTGTGGATGATGTTGTTCTTTTACTTTGGCATCATCTGGTTTTCAGAAGTGTTGAATACCAACAACTACTTTGGAGGAAGCAGAAGTTTTATCACTTCTGAAAATCAGGCCCTCTTTCTATGGTGAAGAACCATGTGAACTCCCATTTCTCTCTTTTCTATGTTGCATACCTAGCAGCATTTACTTGGGAAACCCCCTCCCCCCTCCCATTATGTTAAAAAATACGATCTTGTTTTATCAATTTAAAAAAATAATTGAGTTCTTTCCCCCAAAAAAGTCAGGTTAGGGAAACACAGACCTCTTTTTAAGATTGGGCAGCTGAATCAGATTGATCCCATACATATGTTTTCATTTTCCTTATTTTTAATGGATACCCTGTCTCTAATCCACCACAGTAAATGTGATGAGCCTTCCCCTCTCTTCTGGATGGAGGAAATTTTAAAAATGTTTGGTTTAATATTTACACATAGATATGTGTGTATGTATGTATATATGGAAATGCTGCTTCACTTCTGCCTCCTTAAGGAAAAAAATCATCTTTTGACTTCCTTCTCACCTTTTTCATTTGTCTGTTTGGAAGAAGTAAGGGCCATAATCAAGATTTCTGTATGGAAAATAACTGTCATTTCTAAAACAGGTTGTGGTGGATTAAATTTGATTTTTTTTTTTTGCCTGATCATCCTAATTAGTGATTGTCAGCCAACATATTAAGACAACAGAAATCATAGCAGAGAAGAACAATTTTTAACTTCCTGTCTGCATGACAATATGACATAATTTTCAAAATTTCTGCTTGTATGGGAGAGCTAAAATGAGAACAAATATCAAGTTTGCTTTCTCTTATATCTACCTGGCAACTCAAATGCAACACTGAGAAATAAATGCACAATTAAGGTGGCTATGCATGCTGGACGATGACAAAGACTGAGGTGAAGAAATGAATTGGTATGTTAGAATTCAGAAGGAAGACTGTTGTTTCAGTAGAAATACCAAAGATCAGGTAATTAAAGAGAAAAACTCCCCAAAATTAAAGCCTGCCTGGACAGATTAGTTGGTAACCCAATCCCCCTTGCTTTGGAATGTTCTCCAAAGCACATCATCAAAAACCTGGACAGCTTCTGATACCAACTATTCTGAAATTTCCACTATAAACATATGCAGTATGTAAAACACCAGTGGAAGATAGTTTAAACAAACAAGAAAGTAAGAACTGGTCCGGCCATGTAGGTCAAATAAAGATTAAAAAAAAGAAAAAAAACCCTCTATCTTCTGGACTGCGTTAGGGTGTCACTTCATCTTTGGTATAAAATAGGCCATCCATAGGCTGCATTTGTTCACAACTAGGAAAGACTACAGAAATTGTCAACAATTTCTTCTATCTATTGCTTTTTTTGCACTTTTTTTGACCATAAGCTCCTATCTACTTAAGTTTTTTTAATGCTCTTAAGCTAGGTTTTTGCAATGTGACAAGCAAAGCGGACTAAAAACTTCTTAAAGCTCATAAAAAAGACTGCAGATAAAAAGCACTAATGCTTTTGCTAGCGATCACGCTTTGTAAATAAAAAAATCTGCATTCTGCAAGAAAAAACCCCTGCATTCTGTATAATGCAGCAAGTTTTTTTCTCAATTCAATAACTTTACTGTAAAATGCTTTAGCCTTCTAGATTTTTTTTCTGTCAACACTTAAGACAAAGTTCATCAAAGTCCCAGCATTTTTCCAATCCTTTCAGTTGCCACAGTTCCTTTTATCATCAACTTTTCTTCAAAAGAAGAAAATCATTTTCTTTTAAACTGTACAGTTTATTTTTTGTTCACCCCAAAAACTCAGTCTATTAAACTTCTGCACCAGCACCGGTGTGAGCAGTTTCAATTCATTCTCGGGTTTTCTAACAAGACGTTGACAGCTTGCCTTGAGAGCCTTTGACGTCCTTAAAATTAAGGCAATTAAGATTCAAGATAAACCTTACCTAAACATTTCTTTAAAAAAAACCCAAAAAACAAAAAACCAAAAAATACTCTAGATTAAAACAAGAAGAAAAAGAAAATGAGAGAAAAAGAGTAGCTTAATTTTTGAGGAAGACAACTGGTTTTCATCGCAACTTGCTCCCTCTTGACATCATCAGTTTTTCTGTTTAAAAAAAAAAAAAAATCTAGCTACACCTCCAGGTAAATTCTGAATTCAAATGTTCGTCCAGATGAAATGTCAACCCAGCATTTTTCCTCTGGGTTTTTCCTTTAGTTGAAAAAAAAAATAGCAAAAATAAAATTGTCAGACTACATGACGGAACCATTTGCACAGCACATAAAAACACTGTTTTGTTTTCGTTGGGAAAAGTAGAAAAAAAAAAGCATTCATTTGACGCCTGTGCAAACTGGAAGCCAACTTCTTGTTCAGTGAAGTTTCTCCATTCAAGGCAAAGATTTCAGACCGACATTCTTCAGTCCTGTTTATTGTCTGTAAAAACAATTGAATTAAAGTGGTCATTAAGTCAAAACAACTTTGAAATAGCCTCCTCTCCTTTTTTTTTTCCACCCAATTCCCTTTAAAAGTTATCCAAGCTAAACTAACTTTGCAGCTGTTTAAATATGATACCACCACTAAGCTGAAAATAGTCAGGCAAAAACAGGGAACTCCTACTTTGGGGACATTAACATATCCTAAGCAGATGAATTTACTCTTTGAATGCTAGGCATTCATAGGCAGTCTATCTGCACTGAAATGAGATGAATATATGGCTTAACACTGTGTAAATCTTTCACAGGTAATTCAATAGGAGGGTGAATATTTTCACAATAACAAGTGCCACTATTTCTTTTGGGTATTAATAATAAAATGAAAGATAAAATTGCAATACAAGAATACAACCAATTTGCTAGAAAGAACACATTTTCTGATGGCAAGAACAATTACACTGTGGAGCAGTCTGCTTAATGAGCCAGTTAAGGCTAACTTAGCAGAAACCTTCAAGGCAATATTAATTAGAAAAATATATATTTTTATCATATAGTGTCATATCTTCCTAAATTTAGCACAGAGAACAAGGAAAACTATCAATCTTTTTCCTATGGAAGGTACCTCTCATTTTGTGTTTTTGATGTTTCCTGTCACTTAAAGATATGTCACATCTAGCTTATTTGAACAAGACTGTAGCAGATCTTTATGAGAGACCCAGAACCAACATAAAAATTCTATTCTGTGTCTAGGGCTATCTGTAAGAGTCAGCTGTTGCTTTTCCCAGAGTCTTTCAAGCTTACATGGAAAAAATCCTTTCCTGACCAAAGTTCAACACAAGAAAGTCCAGCACCTTTCCTTTTGCAAACATTAATGCATTTGCCTTGCTTAGTTTAAAATAAATCTTAAAATTAGGAGTTAAATTGTGAAGAATATCGATGACCTAACATTTGACACAGAACTTTTTGTCTGGGAGTGTAAACACAGAACTACAATTTTAAATATTAAATTTGCCAAAAGGCTTTTTCATTGCATGACACTTGAAAATTAATATTTTGAAAGTTCAGAACAGATTTATGTGGAATGCAACAATTAACTATTTTCTTCAGGTTTTCTATGCATAATTTCTGGTAGGACTACTCAAGTTGGAACCTCACCTCCGGAGATTTTACTGCCCCTATGGGTTGAGTGGCTGCCGTACATGCGAAAGTCCAATACCACCAACAGGTCACAGCACACAGCCTCTAATCTAACCTGGCGTTGAGTTTGCCTACAAAAGGCTCCAGAAGAACATAATTCTTTCCACATTTAAAATCAGAGTATGTTGTCCAGCAGAGTTTTGCTTGGAGGTAAGAGAGTATGCTTTTTGGGGGCAAGAATAGCCATTGATCTCCACTTCAGAGTCTTCGTGCTTTTATGTGCAAGATTAAATATTTACAAGGAAAAAGGGGAGTAGGGTCTAAAATAATGAAGGTGATTTCCTCATAAAGAAGATTTCTCTGCTCAGAATTAAGGGCTTTTTTACTCTACACAATATGTAGCCAGGTTTTTGCCATGAAGTTATCATTTCTGAACTCTGTGGGTGGGATCCTCAAGTACAGCATTCAGCATATTAAATAAAAGAACACGTATGCTGATTAGAAAGTGGAACTTAAATTCCAAGTTTCATGGTTTATTTTTACTTACAAAGAGAGTACAGAGTCCTTATACCACCCAGTTCATTCTTAGTACATTTTCTCTCCTTCGTTGCCTGCAATTTCATGATTGTTGCAAAGAAAATAAATGTAAGGAAATATACCATTATAACTTTTCTCCTGACTGATCAGCTCCCATGAAATAATTTTATATAGTCTGCCTGTTCCTTTGCCTATATCTGACAAAAATCATTGTCCAGTCATGTTAAATACTTCCTTATATCTCACGTTGACAATCACCGTTTTATATCTGGCATGATGTTTGTTATTAATAAATGTGCCCTTTGAAAAGCAGAGTAATAAAATAATACTTTAATTATAAAACAAATTCACTTGGTTTTATATTAATGGTTACTGGAATATTTTGTCAGAAGTTATTTTTTTAAAGACAGAGATTGTGTATACTTTGGTTTGTTTCTACAGCTCCCCACACTGCATTTCTGTCTACAACTGGCAGATATAAATAGAGGGCCAATTTCAGGCTAAAAAAATACTGAAATAAGCACAATAAAAAAAAAATCTGTGGTGGATCTGCCTGTCTGATTAAAAAAGAAAGAAAGTCCTCTGAATATAAATGCCAGTGCCATTACAAGTATATTCATTGCTGCAAAAAGGCTGTAGCTGACAAGGAAAGATGAGGGATCTCATTTTCAGGGAATTCACCACATGAGCAAGAAACACAGCATCCATTTCAATAAAGAATTGCAATGTAGTTTTCACCTGCGCTGGAAAAATGCCAGAATCTGCAGCTCACAGCTACCTCATGAGGGCTTCTACACCTAAGTCGTTATGAGGTCTTCTAGACCTTTTTCTTTGAGATGTGAGAGAAAGGGAACTGGGACACAGAAATCATCAGAACCAAATGCTACAGAACACACTCATTAAAACAAGTCAACAGGATGGTACAGATACGAATTTCTCTCTTTGCTTTTTATATTCTGTAAGTATTTTGCAATCATTTATTTATAGGTGCTAGAGAGACTGGCAACTAGAAAGGATAAGCATACATAGTCTGTGTCTCCAATTGGGTAACTTGTGATTGATTGTTTTTGCAATATGTACATAGAGATATAGGCATGACAATAAATAGTCTTCTCTTTTATTGTGGTCAAAACCACATAAATCTGAAACCATTTGATATGTTGGTACATACATTTGTTTGTCTATGATGGTAGACAAACAAATGCATCCTTCACTTCCAGAGCTCAAAAATGAAGCAAAGCAATTGACAAATTGTCATAATTCTAATCTTTTCTATACCAGTTTGTATCTGATGCCTCTGTAAGTACAGAGTCATGATGCACTGACTGACATATCTATCGTATTTCTTGTCTGGCTATCTCTCTACTTTCTTCCCCAAGATAAAACATGTATAATTCTATTTTCAAAGTGATGCTGGTGTTCAGTATACATGTATTAATGAAAGACTGGATTTGTGCTTCTTCCTAGAATCTGTCCAACATTTATCAGTCCCAGTGAGTATCCTGTCAATATGAAACCTTCCCTTTGTGAAGATTTTTATTGTAGCAAAGAGAAGTTGTGTTTGAAGAGATTATTCTGAAGATGAAGGGACTCTTTAGAAGTTCTAAATACAGCTGTCAGTTTATAAAGTTTGAACTTTCTAAGGTATTCTGTGGGAAGTAAACAAAGGGAGCAGAAGAATGGAGACAGATTGAATAGTGCTTCTACCCACCTCCTTCTTATCCCTCTTCTTCCATTTCCAGGTTCTGCCTACTCCTTATTTGCATGGCAGTTTTGCACAATCACAAATACCAACTTGGGGTAATTTATACTGCTTCATTAACTACACTTTCAGAAAGAAACCTTTACGTGTGCCAATGTGCGCTGTGCCAATATTTTCACCACTGCAAAATTTAAGCCCTTTTTAACCTCTGATGGCAGATGCTGCTTTAGCCCAGCATGATGATTGTTAACACAGTTGTTGAGATCCTTCTGAGTCCAGAAAAGCAGCAGACAGTTAGAGAGTATATCACTGTGGGCAGGAGCTCAAGGACATTTTGCCAAATTGAGGATGTCAGCCAAAACCTTTTGCTAATTACAGTGCTATATATCCAGAATTCATCAGAACTTAACAAAGCTATTCAGAATTTGTATTTCTGAAAGAGGGAGTGAAATTTGGCCTGCTATAATCAAGAAGCAAACCCTTCTGACTCCAAAGCCTACGCCTACTTACTTAGACTGTTGGTAAGAATATGCAGGCGCATGTTCACTGGATGTTTCCACTGTCATCTGTTGCTGTTGACCACTGGCTTCCTGTGATGAAGATGCTACTGTCTGTGGGGAAGTATCAGCAACAACACCCTAGGGAATCAAATGAGAACATGAAAAACTTACTAATTTTGCTCATGGCAGTGAATTACGTAAAAGAGCTCATCACCAGCTCACCGTTCACACATTTCTCTAGAGATTGAGAGTTTGAGGTAGCAGAACCACATGCTAACACAACAAACTCCATCAGTTTTAGAAAGCTAATTCAGCCACAAGAAGATTTCTCAGCCTGCCAGTAGTACTTGGCTCTCACAGGTTGCAGTGAAAAACATCCTCCTCTTTGAGGGCAGTTCCCTGCCCATTCAAAGCTAGAGGCAAATCTGATTCTGGTGGATTCTGGGTTTTACTTCTTGGCTTTTTCACAACATATACATGCTTCTTCTAATTCTTGCTTACCTACCCCAACTTCATAGTGAGTTCACATTTATTTTGTTTGATTTAAAATGCAATAAAGATGGAATCTAGGCCCACCGCTTTCCACTTTACTACACATCCAAAAGAATTTGAGTCACCTTAGAAGAATGCTGCCCTCTTCTGCACACTGTCTCTATGCATGTTCCCTTCAAAAATAAATTTGCCCTACGCTAAAGACTTTATTCTTAAGTCAAAGCTCCAATGAAGTTTTGTTTTGTTTATATATTTGCAAAAAATAGATAAGTAAATACATAAAAGATTATATTCATGAATGTAATGTTATTTCTTATCCTATTTAGACAGTCTGAACTTGGTTTAAGTTTTTTGTATGCTTTCAAAGCAAGATACATTTTCTTTCCTCTACTCTCATGCTTGGTGTGTTGGTCTCATGAATAGCAAGTATCTTCAGGGAACATGCTTTATTACTCTATTGCACACAACAGAGCCAGAAGGGGGAGCACAAAGCACTTGCTTTGTTTTTATTTGAGCTTCGTGTAAACAACAGGTAGTTTATTTTCAAGCATCTGTTAAAATATCAGTTTCATTTTTCAGAACTTCTTTGTATCTATTGCTTAGCAGACTGCCAGTATTATATTTTTCTGTCTACTTCCTTGTCTTTATCCTTCTCCTTTTGTCCATCTCATCTTGAGATTGTAAGCTCTCTGGGGCAGAGACTGTATTTTTTGGTCTCTGCTTGTGGAGCATCCAGCATGGTAGGGTCCTGGTTCATGATGCTACATGAATACAGATAAACATTAACAATAATCATCATCACTAGATAAGAGCAAAACAGGCTATAGATTCAGATAACATTTTGATTATTATAGTAGATAATTATGACATTGAGTTACTTTTGAAGGCATGGCTGTACTAGCGAGTGATAGGGAGGAGGGCTCGACAAGTAATTTAAATAAACCTTAATTCTCGTTTGGACAGGTCAGCATGGTGTGCAGCCAACCCCATGATATCAACCACTCTCTCTATCCCACCATCTCCTTTTAAGTCAGATTTGTATCTGCCTGATTTAGACTTAAGAATGGCAATTGAAAAGAGGCACTCACAGTGCATTTGCAAACAAATGAGGTTTAAGGCAAAATAATACCGAGGCAAAAAAGACTGAAACATAACCAACTCAGTACAACAGAATGGCAGTAGTCTTTCCTGTGAGACCTTATCTGGGAATAACTGCAAAGAACTAGGAGAAAACAGGATAAGCCCACTTGACTGCTGGTGAAGCCACAGCAGCAGTACCACCAACTCACATCTTCAAAGCACAGAGTAGTAGTAGCACAAAATCCAAAGTCAACACAGACGAAGACAGAAGTACAGAGACCCTGGCACTCCTTGCCTTACCCGAGAGTAGGGCAGAAGTTGTTAATAAAAGAGGGTAGTGCCAAAGAGAAACACACAGGGAAGAGGATGCCGAGGCTCCCTCCTCTCGCTGTGCTCAGCTGCCCTTATGAAGCTTCACAGAAGTGGAGGCCAAGCTGACGCTCTCCCAGCAGCTTGTGGTCTACAGGGTTGAGTAAATACTTACTCATTAGACTGTCATCAGCATGACTCAGCCCCAAGGAGGGAGGGAGCGAATCCTTCCTCAAGGATGAAAAGCACTCAGTCAGTGCAGCATCCTCCACGTCTGTATATACAAGAGGAAGGTTTCCATTGCTCAATCACTTTTTCTGGTGGCTAAATGTTTTAGCAATTACCTATGCTTGCTAAGGACCGCATCAAACCCTCTTGCAATCTTCTCTTCTTGAAATCTCTTTTGGTTTCGTGGTCTGCCTGCTGGGTTTGTTTTCCTGTCTTTTCCCATCTCCCTCCCAAGTACATGGGGAAAAAATAGTCATAATCACTGATGTTTTTATTCCGTGTCCTGCTGTACAACAAAACAAATGCAAAACAAGAGCCCTTGCAAATAATTTAAAAAATAAAAAAGAGGGGTTAGAAAAAAGAAGGAAAAGGAAAGAAAGAAAACAAAAAGATAAAGAGATGTGCAGTCCTCATTTAAAAAGCTGGAAGCTTCCAGCTACCACTCCATAAAGAACCTTTAGGCCCCTTTCAAACAACAGGTGCACAAAGACATAATAAGTAAGAGTTTTGTTCCCCCTTCACTCTACTTTAATGGATGAAGATAAACTTACTTCAATAGGGACAGCTGTTGGAGGCACAGGAGTGTACTGGGGAATGTAGGTCCCTTGCATAGGTGCAGCAGCAGTCATGTACTAGAACAAATCAAAAGCAAATGAACAGCAGAAAACCACAATTAAGATGCATAAAACCACGTTAGAAGAATGATACTCTTTCAATTTCCCATTCAGAGCTTTTAGTAAGAGTACAGCATATTATTTCTTTCAAGTAAAGACTTTAGGTAATGGTACAACTGGTACAGCTATTAAAAAAATCATAATCTTGAACTCCAAACTCAGGTCATATCTGAATATAGGCAATATTAAACATCTCACTGACAGAAGCACATTGTTCTCTAAAATTGAGAGACTCCTATTTGCACTTACAAAAACTCAGTGGAGACATGACAGCAGTACATACATATATATATATATATATATATATATATATATATATAATGTATGTATGTGTGTGAGTATAGTGGTTACAGGTACAAAGCAGTCTAAACAATCTTTTGGAGTCTTATTGACCTGATCTAATGACACCTACAAAACATGAAGCATGAAATTTGAGAGGTTTATTCCAATCTATATTTACCCCATCAACAGCAGCAGTTGGGTTTACAGGGATACAAAGCTGCAGATAGGTGCAGTCTGAGACAGGAGAAATAAAGCAAGAGCAAGATCCATCTGGAGTTTCTCCTTTTGTACACAGGTACCTTAGCTAAATTCTTATGGCTTATTCTTACTATCCAGGGATCTTTCCTGTGCATTTTTAAACTTGTGCACATTATTATAGCAACAGTTTGTATTAGCTTCTCTGAAACATGGTCTCTCCCAAGTACTACAAGACAATATTTTTTAAAATTCAAGTATGCATGGAATTTTGTTATTGTTATGGCACTGATTTCTTTATATACAGCACTTCTCAAAAACATCTTGAACTGAATGCCACAGTCATTGTTCAAATTTTCAAATAAAGTATTGATATTAAGTCCTTAGATCTATATGTACTTTTCTTTCTACAGTACACTCCTAACTACTTGTCTTCACTGACAAGAATCTCAGAATGTGCCCAATCCCCCAACTGACTGTATGACACTTCCACTACACGTTATCTTCAAAGACACACCAAAGATCTGAATCAGCCCACAATGTATTTGATGAATTTTAAAATGAGTTAAATATAGCTTTGCTTCCTGGCAGAGCTAGGAAGTGCTTGCAAGATTTCATTCCGCTGTTTACAGTAAAATTTACATTTAAAGCACTCTCCCACCTCAATTCTAAACTAACTGGATGGTTTGATGTGGCTGTCACAAGCATTGTGAAATTGCAAAGTGGGGTGAAGACTGCAGCAATGCTGGAGAAACGCCTAAGGGAATGACAACAGCATATGTAAGAATCTCACAGCTAAATTCTGAAATGTTCTTTCAAGTAGAAGAAAATAAAAAGTATTTAAGTGAAATTGTTTTCTATTAAAAAAACTAAGTGAGGATAATTTGTGACACAGAAGGTATACTTGCAATATGAGCAGCATATGGTGTTGAGAACCATCACAGTATTTCCCCCCAGATTCACAGTGTTTTCCTGAACTTGAGCAAAGAGACAGGAGTGCCCTCAGTGTCTGTGGGCCTATATCAGGCCATATTTTTCTGCAGCTCTTTTTCCTTGTTCTTCAGGAAGAGAATTGAATTCAATAGTGTGTTTTATGCAGGCTAACCCCCCAAAAGCATTGGCCAACTCTCACTATTGTACTCAGTGCAGTTGGGCTGTTCTCCTGCCTCACAGATTAAGAGCGAATGAGAATGCTACGGTGGGGGGTTGCAGAGCTCCTTCTGCTCCATTCATTCTGCCTTGTAACATGCCCCTCACATGTTGGTAAGACATCTGTTGTGTAGCATTGTTCTAAATGTGTCAATATTTAACATTAACCTGAAGCATGCATTCTTAGAGTTCTGCAAAGAGCTGCAAGGGTTCTGAACATCCATGCAGTCTAGCTTCACTTGTACAAATATATAGAAAATTTATTTGAAAATGTTAATTTAAATAATAAAGTGGTATCATTTAAGTTGAACTTCCTCTGTTTTCTTCCTTGAACCTGGCAGAAGAACAACATGCAGACTCTTACAAGATGCAGTTGTCTGCCATTCCCTACCTTACACACAAACCCATGTGACTTAATATACAAACAATAAATTACTCAAGTGCCTATTAATTCAGATCACTCAATTTTTGCAAAATCCTTTGGCACTGTGTTCTGTAGCACAACAATGGAAACTGTCTGGGAATTTACTGATGTCTTTGCTGACTCTAAAAGCACTGCTCTCAGTAGCTGTGCAGTTTCTTACTTTTTTTTTATCTCTTTTTTTTAATCTCTTGAGGCAGATCCTGATCTTACTTTCCAGCCTCCTTCATGTTGCTTCTTTCACTGCCAGACAATCTCTAGGGAGACTGTACTGTTGACTTGAGTGTCACTGGTGGCTCTGGCCAAAGCCTGCTTGCCCTGGTCTTTTCAGCTACTCACACCTCCTGGTTTAATTTTTTTTTTTTTTTTTTTTTGCAGAAGTTTTAACTGAATTCAGTGAAACAGCAATGATTTAAAGCAGTGGAGACCAAAGCTATCAAGTTACTTTCCAGAGTCCCTTGAGAACTGTAGGAGAGTGACTTCTCCCCTGTATGTAACACTCAGCATGTCTAAATGTCTGTACTAATGGTGGATCAGTTTTTCTGACAAATCCTTTAGAGTTCTATAATTAAAAAGAAAAATGTTGTTAGCCAAATTAGTTCCACCAATGGCACAAACAAAATCAAAGTACTTGTGGCGAAGATTTTGGTCACAGGAAAATTTAGCCAAGGCTCAGTGTTACAGAATACTGTTGCTTTATAAATGGCCCTGGATCACACAGCAGCAGTGGTCTGTATCACAGGTACACATATTGTGCCCTTCAGTGGAATGTCCAAACATATTTAATGCCTTCCTCTTTACGAATGTAAAGATACCCTCACCATTTTGGGCAAGAGTTATTGAGTCTGCAATTAAACACTTTATGGGGGTTGGAACTGGTTCTCTATCTCCAGAGTCTCATGGAAGGGTTCATTGAGGCTTCTGTAAAAATCTTTGCCAACCTATAAAGGACAACTATGACTTAGTTCTCAGAGACACATAATTGGTGTCTGAAGCCCCCTCGCATGAAGCACAAGGGAGTCCCAGCTGAGACCACATGAATTTGGAGGTGTCTGCCCTGGTGGATCAGTTTCTACTATGGGAAGTAGTGCTGAGAAGCTGCTTTAGCTTAGTTTGTTTACTAACAGTGTAATGAAAAAGGAGACAGATTAATTTTTGTTATAACTGACACTAGCTCAAGCAAGTTTACATGTATTTCTTTCCTTTGTGAACTACATAATCCTAATTCTCTGATCTCACAGGATAAATAAAGATTACACAGTGCTAAGGCACAATGTCAGTGTTGATACTTACAACAATGGGTTTGGATAATGCAAGAGCTGAATTCCTTGTCATGAATATTCATGGTTGGTTGTTTAGCAAAATGCTTCCTGAACACTGCTGTTGAGTAGCTCCCATAGCCAGCACACAATGAGCTCACTGGAATCTGTGTCTCTTCCTAGGTCCCCCAGACACTTTACCTAGATATTCTATTAAAAAATGTGCTCTGGATCTGTTAAAGTGAGTAGAGGCCATGCTAGGAGGTGGAAAAGATATTCAGGTATTATTCTGAGATTTAAAGAAAACTCAAATATTTTATATCTACTCAGTTTAAGATCATCCAGGATGAAAATTCTCATCTAAGGACATTTTTGAGCTGAGGGACTTGGTTGTAATGCAGCTTGATTTGGAATACAGTTCCTGTAAATGTACATACTCTGCACATGGCTTCCCATCTACCTCAAGAACCTCTTGTAACTTGGAAGTAGGCAGATGGCAAACAAAGAAGACATCTATGTCAGAAGGCCATCACTGACATGTATTTTTTCCCATTAACCACACTCAGTACAGTTCGTCCTTCATCCACACATGTCTGTGAAACAGACACACCATGACTCACATGCTCAGCTTAGCAGCACCCAGCTACATCCACTAAATATTAATATTATGAGCACTGAAATGACAGAATCTGAAAAACCCAAAAGCATCCTTTCTTTGTCATGTGTTTCCATCAGGATTAAAGATTCTTGCACTGGGATGTGATCAGTCATTCAACAAGGTATGTGCAAGGCAGAGGAAACCACTGTTCATTCTTCCACAGCTGTACAGGCTTTGTGGGTCTAAAAGTAGAAGCTGCTCATTTCTGACAGCAAAATGAATAGTGACTCTACAGGCAGAGATGATGGATCTGGAGGTTATAAGGGAGCTTTTCTCAGCAGTCTGATCCTTTAAAAGCCAGTAATTTCTACCACAGAAAACGACTACATTGCTGGTGGCAACAGGCTCCTAATTTGCTTGTAAACTATTGTTTTCTTCATACAGTACAGAGAATGAATGTTCTCAGCACTGAAGAGGCACAGTATTGCAATATGATTCATGCTTTATGATGCCCAACTGCTTAATTCAGACTGCACTGATCAGGTACCAATTTGGTCTATATGCTACATTAAGAATTCTACTCGTGTCTTTTCTGATGGGTTTCTTTTGTTTTTTACCATTTTGAAATGACTTAAATGTGTGGAAAAAATATATAGCTAGACAACGAGAGTGTTGATGTACAGTTACACTTCTGTTCTTTCAGATACTGCCCTCTGTGACTACAAGGAGTTAAAGGACAGGAGGTAACAAATGAGGAGGTGGGTTTAGGGGACAAAATGAGATTCCTCAAGAAGGATCATGTTTAATTCAGAGAGCAACATCACTTCTTTGAGATCTGCAAACAGCAGGGTATCCCAGCCTGGCTCCAGCAAGGATCATGTTAAGCCTGCAGCAAACACCAAACCCAGAAAGGTGACAGGCATTGGGAAATAAAAAAAACAGGAGGAAGGCAGCTGCCTGTACCCAGCAGAGTGAGGGAGAATGCTGCAGTAGGATAATAGGATTTACTCATCAAAGGTGGAGCTGAGTCACCTGCAGAGAATTTGCAGGAGCTTTTACACCGAGACTGTGGCACAGGTAATGTCCATTTATTCATCTGCCCTAGTAAGCTCTTACCCTGCTTTTCTCAGGCCCAGGGTTAATGCAGAGTCAGGCATCTGCCTAACAGCTGAGGTACATAGCAAACACCCCTTACTCCAGCCATTAGTTACTGAATTTGAGCTGAGAAAGTGCCTGAAAAAGTGCCTCTTGCAAGCCAAACTATTTCATTTACATCAGCAGAAGACTTTGGCTGCTCACTCTGTTTAAATTCTGAAGGCCATCATTAACAAAATGTATAAGAAACCACCCTAAAGTTCAGCTCTATTTATAGGCCTAGTTGCCTATAAAACAACACAGCTGTGATTAGACAGAGGCTGCAGCAGATACATTAACTCTCTTGGTCACTATGAGTACTGTGGGATTTTAGAGACTGACAACAGTTAACAATCTGATCAATGTTGAATAAGTTTCCTGGTATAAAGAAAACGAAAAAAAGAACTTACGAAATGAGATAGTAACAGATATGTTGCAGTAAATCTGGAAACCTCAAACAACGTACAGAATCAACAGACTTGCTAAGGACAAACAGCAATGAGCGAGGAAAAAATGTTTAAGAAGCCTTTTATAAATTCCATGTGCAAATGCTTTTCTGGTGTTTTGCTTTGGTTTATATCAATGTATATCTGTTGCAAGAATCAAAGATCTCTTTCCTTCTATCATCAGCCTTCATGTTCCTGAGAAGACACAGAGCCTTTTCACTCAAGGTGAGAGCCAGAATGCAGAAGCCTTGTACCAGAATATGCTAGCAAGCCTTTACACCAACCACCACAGCCTGCTAAAGGGAGATTAAACAGGATGTCTAACATGAGCAAATGCTAAACCATATATCTGAAATAAGCTAGGATTCCAGAATATCTGGTCTTCAATGACTATTTGTGGTTTCATATCACCACATGAGCTATAGTACAGTGATAATGACTTAGCTTTTCAGGATTCCCAGAATTAATGCCAGGGTTTGTTTCTGCCTTATTTTTCTTTTTTTTCCTTTTTTTTTTTTTTTTTAATCTTTTAAACCATCTGAGAAGTCTAGACACTGCATCACTAACAGAATTACGTGAAAACATTTGCATTGCTGGAAAACTGAAGGAAATGAGTCTGTTGGCTGAATTTATTTTTGTCTCTTTTTTTTTAAATATATTTTTTTAACCTCATGAATGAAACATGCCCTTCCACTTTCAAATCTCTTTCCCTGCAAAGAACAAAAACTGCATCTCCCTTTGACCATTGTCAGGTGGTTATAACTTTAATGAAATATAGAATAAAACCACTGCTTTTTTCTCTCTGGTTCCACCTTCTCATTTGAAAATACCCTGTTCTCCAATTGAAAAGAACATTGTCTTGCTGTGTCCTCTTATCCCATAGTCTGGCACCGAGATACAGGAACTCAGGAAGAGAAAAGGACCATCTAGTTCATCAGTGCCAGTGGCAGTTCAATGAAATACAATATCCAGCTGCCACAGTTTTCACTTTAAACTTAAAATATCTTTTGCTACCCAGAAGCATTCTCATTTTCCAGCTC
This sequence comes from Motacilla alba alba, assembly GCF_015832195.1. Taxonomy (NCBI): domain Eukaryota; kingdom Metazoa; phylum Chordata; class Aves; order Passeriformes; family Motacillidae; genus Motacilla; species Motacilla alba. Next base: position 40,397,392 of record NC_052017.1, on the reverse strand, counting down.
AATCCTGTACTTATTCACTGGCTGTTATTAATTTCACTTTCTCCCAATTAAAGAATGGGAGAATAAATGATACGAAGTTTTTGCATATATTACAATAATTTTGCTAATAATTATCAACCAGGCCTAAAATATAATAATATAATTCCATTTTACCACACAATTACCATAGTCCTATCAAGAACAGCTCTGTCATTCAACAGAATCCCATCGCTGGGCCACTGCACTCATTGTTCAGGCAGAGAATAGAAATCTTCACCGGATTTAACATTCCTTCCCTGCTGCTCAGTAATACAAATGTATTTAGGAATGCTGGCTATCAATTCCCTTTCAACCTTCCTAATGAGATGTTACCTAATTCTCTGAGCAAGTTAAATGAAGGTGGAGAGAATAATAACTTCAAGAACTATATTTGCAAACTAATCTCCTTTTCTCTTCAGGAGTTCTAAACATCTTTCACAAATCCCTATCTTTGGAAATCGGAGTAATACAAAGGTATAGAAGAAAAAGTGCAGATGAGCTAACCCCTTCCCCCCCTCCCCAAGCTACTAACAGGTCTTTTCTTTTTTCTGAAATTCAGTCCTGCTACTAAAGCACAGTGATCAGGACTAATCAGATAAAAACTATGTAAAGTAAATAAATATGAGAACAGTCAGATACCCACATACAGCTGTGCACCATGCTCTCACTAGCATACAATTTGTAAAAACTGTAATGAATGTAAGCAGTATAAACAGATAAATAAAAAAAAACCCTAGCTCATTCACTTTAACCATTTTTTAGTCTAAAGGCTGGCACTACAAATGAACTGAGTAAAAGTCTCAAACCACTTCCAGATATCTCATCAATGTGTGGAAAGGGCGAAATCAGAGGAAAACTCATCAGGATGTGAAAATAAATTCCCATTCTGATTGCATCTTTCATGAATTGGAAAGTTTCTTTCGGCATTTGACCTGAGGGTGCCAAAGATCCTTACAGTCCATGTGAGTGTACTGAGGCCCATGATAATTTCAGTCTTCCTTGTGACATTGTAGGTGGGGACCCATGGAGACTGTGCAGGAATGTAAACTGATCCCCCATGTATGACTGCATGTATGAACAGCCCCAAGATGTGAAAACTGATTTTTTGCATAATTTGAATAATGCCATATGTCTGATGGATACATTTGCAAGAGAGGAAGACTTCTGTGCTTAAAACAAAGAACAAGACTCTGACAATTTGTTGTATTTTCTTAATTCTTCAGTTCTTACATGTTTCTCTATGAGAGAGGCCTTTTTTTTTTTTCCCTAATACCCTCTATATACCTGTCCTATGAATGCACATTATGAGCTCTCTGGGGCAAGTTTCTGAGCATGGGTTAGTGCCTTCTTTATTACAGTCCTGTCTGCAGCACCCTATATAAAATCAGGGTATAGTGACTCTATCATAATCATACTGCATCAGTCTTAGTCAACCAGGGGTGGCAATCACTGAGAATCTGTGTGAGATTCACACATTTATATTCTTCTTTCAGATCTTGTATACTGAAGTAAAAAGGGGTAATGCAGCAGAATTATAACTGTGGCTTCAGATACTTAAAAATTCCCTATGCATCCCTTTATTTGGAGATTCTTAGACATTTCCATTTAACTGCAATTCTGCCAATTAGTCCCTGATGAATGGCTGCTAGTAAGATGAAGGAAAACTGATCTGTACATTTTCATATTTTCAACATAAGTTAAAAAAATTAAAATGTGTCGGTGAATCTCTCAACATATAAGCACACTGAGCTATTATTAATAACACATCCATTTATATGAACAAATATTTTTTTTTCTAGAGGTAAACATGTCTTCCAGATGCTGTTACATCTCCATGAATTTGAAGAGTCTAAAGAGAAGCAGACTGCTTCTCTTGCACGTGTGCAAACGTGCTGTATGGTTAAAACAAAACGAGAACTGCTTAGACTCTTTAAATAACAGTTGCTCACCAATCCTCACATGCACTTTCCATTGCTCTTTCAGACCAGGGATAAAAGTGGACAGCTCATGGGCCAGCTGTCCAAGAATGAAGCAGATGAAAGCCAGGACAATTACTTGGAAGCTAAACCAAACCAAAAAGAACAGTAAAAAAAAGACAAAAGGGCGCATGAATGTCAGTGTTTCCAGTTTTCCTAGAAACAGGAAGAATTTCAACATCTCCTGCATGAAAATGCAGTCATGCCAGGCAGAGGAAAGGTAGTAAGATTGAATTATACCACCAGTGTACACCTTGGACATTGTTAAGAGCAGCTAAAGCATGATATTCTTCAGTCCTTTATCTCTAAAAGATCCTTAGAATCCAGACCATTTGGCTAAGTATCATGAAAGATATCACTGTGGGAAGAGAGGGGTGGGCAGGGCAGGACAGGGACCATTTCAATATTTCATAAAAAACACTGCTGTTCACCAGTACCCTGCATCCAGAGATGGAGGAGAAGTTGCCAGTTCAGTGAGCCTAAAACACCCTGGAGACATCACCTTTTGGGACTCACCCTGGAAGCAAACAGTGGCATTAGGGATGCCTTGCAAGCTGACCTTCCTGAATTGATGGTGGACATACCAGTCCAGGCTTGGGCAGTGAGAAACACATTCCCTCTGGCAAATGCTGGGCCCTTATGCCTAAAGATACAAGGAAAATCAGCCTGCTCATGGTCATGCATGGATAAACATCCCACAAATCATACACTCAGGCCTTCCAGGCAGCCCAAAACAGAGATGGTGTGGTTAAGTAGGGAGTTTATAAGCCCCAAGAGCCCTGCTTCATATCAGCCTTCAGGTGAAGCTCTGGGGTGTCCTTACCTCTTCCTACACATCTGGAAATTGACAGGACCTCTTCAGTCTTCAAGCCAGTGCCCTGCTTTTTTTTCCAGGACAATCCCACCAAGTTGCCTCACCAAAGTAACATTCCTGGGGTTTTCTGACTTGGCTGCCAGACCAATCTGGCCCTCAGTAAAGCAGACCTGTAAGCCGACCCAATAGGAGGTTTGGAAGCCTGCCCAAAGCATTGGACATGCTGAGGCTGCTCTGGAACATGAAATCCTGGGAGTGTTTTGCAGCTGCTAACAGAAAACTGACAGAAACCAAGATGGACATTTAAGCCAGTTGGCAGCTGCCAAGGTCTTGCAGATTTTGTATTGGGAACAACATGAGGCATTGTTTCTGAAAATTAAATTCTGTTTGGAATTTCTGGCTCAAGGGAGAATCTTTCTGGTTTGTTCTGAGTTTTTAGAAGATGAATCAGAATTAAACCAAATTTCATAAGATTGATTTCCCACAAACTGGAAACCATGAGTGTTGCTTGGCCAACTCTTCATCTATCTGCAACTTCAGCAAAAGGATCAGCCATATTCCTATTTGGATGGGGTAGGAATACTAGAAAATACTAACCTTTAATGGCTGGTGCCAACTTCAGTACACTTTAAAGTAAAATGTTTTAAAGTGATGCAATACAAAATATTGCTTCTCATTGGCATAAAAATTGTTGTGTCAAAATCTTTAAATGTATTTACATGATCACTAGCTTTGCTTACATGGCAGGGCTGTGGAAGGTGGTAATAGTGAGCTTTTTTGGGGGAATCTTTGTTTTTCCACTTTCCACAAACTCTTGAAATTCTTGTGGAAGACGGATTCCCTTAAAATTAAAGTCAATGCCCTACTGATAGAGTGTGACTGTGTAAGAACATTACAGTGTGCCCCTCGGTATGCTAATTATCAGCTGTGGGAGGATCTCTGAGACACATTGGGTCATATCAGCAACAGGGCTAGAAAGGAAAAGGAGAAACCTTGACTTTTAGCAGAGTGGACCGAACTACACTGCTATGTCATGAGCTTATCTGCCATGTAATGATCTGCTAACAATGTTGAACTCCTAAGCTTTCGTGATAAAAATTACACAGAATCTCTCCTAATTTGTCATTGTTTAATCCAAAAGATAAGGGGAAGAGGTAAAGAAGATACCAAAAAAATTTTAAAAAGCCCCACAAAACAATGAAAACCAGAAGAACAAAACAGAAAATGCAAGAAGGAAAAAAAATCCCAATACCTCAAAAAATAGACATCCCTACTTGCCATAAGTCCTCCTGCCTTATCATCTAATCAGTAATTCGTCTCCTAGAGAGAGGTCCCCTTTAGAATGCCTCCCATTTTTGACTCCTGAAGGTCTTTCATACTATTTCCCTGTAGTATTTTCTTAACCTATTAGATACTATTTTGTTGGGGAAATGTGATCAACAAGCTGATGAACCATAAGCGAAGCAGCCAAGATCGCAAGCCTGATGCTTCAGCTTTAACTCTCACTTTGTACAGGTGAGCAACTTAACACATAGCAAACATCAGGTTTGTTTGAAAAATAAAAAAGTGCAAGTACTCATTTTTCATAGGACACTATTAAATAGAGCTTCATGGGTATGCTTAGTAGTTATTTTACCAGGAATAACATCAGCAATGCTTGAAGGGGCCAGTAAAACAGATGTGTCTTAGTGCTGGCAGAATAGCAGCATTCCAAGCCTGTTCTTTGGGTTCTTTCACTATTAGTTTTCCAAAGGAGACAGAATCACCTCATATGCATTCAAATTATATACAATTATCATTTGGTATGGATTTGTGCTTTAACACCTTCTTACAGTTCCAGAAAATACATGCACTGAAAGTTTTCAGTGCTGTTGTATGAATTTTAATAACTTCTATGGCTAATAGAGAGCTGACCAAGTATAAAGCAATTCCCATCATTGGAGAAAAAAAATCTTTTAATCAGTCTTGTCCTTGCTGTCACTGTACTGATTGTAAATAGTTTTAGACAGGGCTAAAAGAAGTCTGGCAGCAGTCTCAGCTTGATAGACGAGTATGCTGAAATGGTTGCTCTTGATACATTTTTTCAGTGAGCACATTCTTTGAAAAATTAGAAGCAAAGCAAAATAACAAAATCTTCCCAATTCCCTCCCCTCTCTCTAATTCTGATAGAGATTATGAGGAGAATAATCCAGGAAGGGAATCAAGATTGGGGAAAATATAAATACATGTTCAAACACCCATCTTTCCTCCTTATGAATGCCCTTTCTATGACAGAGATGTCCAAACACCACTTAAGGAGCAACAGCAAAATGCCTGACAGACAGGCATGGTAAGTAATGGCTCAAAATGTTTGCAAGCCAGACAGAAAGGGTGACTTTTTCTTTTTTTCTTTTTTTTTTTCCCCCCCCTGAAAATCCTTTAAGGTAAACTCACTCCATCTCTGCTGGCATGCAGCCATTTTCCTATAAATTCATATTACAATGCTGTATTTCTAATGGATTGGGTATGGTGCTTTTCCATTTTCCTAATGAGAAAAGCTAAAGGCCATTACTTGTTCTGATTAAGATCCCAAGGGAAGAAATGTGATGTGTATATCACCAGGCCATACCTAAAGGAAGTATTTGGCATTTCCAATCAATCAGATGAAGGGTAGACAGAAAAAGTCTTATCCTGTGACTGCAGAGGAAGAAGATATAGGGGGAAAAGAAACCATAGAAAGTGTCTTTAAAAGGTGACTTACAGGAATCAGTTATAATGATATTAGTATGATCAATGACTAGGGCTACTATCTGGGAAGGATGTAATTACCAAAATGAAAACTTTCAAATGGGAAGCCTGATCAAGGGCAGAGGTACTGTCATATTTCTCAGAGCACTGTCAGCTCTCATCCAGGCAATGTATTACGGTGTCACTCACAAGCACTCTGAGGTTGTGCTTCCCTGGGGTGGGAGCAGACCTAGGAGTGAGGGATTGAGAAACTTTGCATCCAGCTCAGAAGCGTGGGTAAGTCTAGCCCCAAAGGCAAATTCAAGATTAAGAAAGATAAGGCTGGGCAAAGGGGAAAATAGAAAATTCCCAGTCATGACTGGCTTTAAGGAAGGTTTTGCAGCAGTGCACATTTAAAAACCATTTCAAGAGAGAGAAAGGAAATGCTGTAGACCGATGAGCTACTTGTCACAAAGGAGAGGAAACAAAAAAAATGTACCAAGAGATGCACCGCTCAATTTACAGAAGGATGGTCTGGAATATCCTCTAAGATGTTTCAATATGCAATTCCTACATGTTTAATCCTGTTGTCATAGATTTTTTCAAATTTATATCTGAATGAAATACGAAGTTTAGAGACAATTTTCCATCCCTTTTTCAGTGGCTGCATGGTAACATCTTGAAAATGGTACAAGATAGCTGTTCCAGATGGCAAATAAAATGAATAGAGCTTGGAGATGGGTGTTCCAAGAGAGAACAAGATCCCTTGACTGTGTCACAATGCAGAGTCAGAGGTGTAGATATACTTTAAATAATATATTAATTTCACATAATAAATCAATCTGGAACATTAAAACTGACAAAAAAACTACCACCCTACATCCTCTCAAATGGAATTCCAGATTAACAGAACATTACTGTCAATGACAGCAAAACTATAATAACTGATAAGGTCAGCAGGAGAGATAGTCTCCTGTACTCTTCCAAATCTGTATTAGGGCATTTAGCTTTCCTCTTTAGGACACCACTGATTCTTTACAGATGCTTGGGAATGCTTCAGATACTGCCACTTGGGAATAGAAAGAAAGGCTGTAACACTTTCCTCCCAATGTGCTTTAAAAGAACGTTTTCAACCCTTCCCTTCGTCATGAGATCAGGAGGCAAAGGTGAGAGATGTATTTCTCTTAAATATTATTGGTGACAAGGCATGGATGAAACATACAGTGCCAGAAAAAAAACAAGAACTACAACTGAGAAAGCTGATCTACAGCTATCAAACAGAAATTCAATCATCTTCAGCTTTCCTTAAAGGCATATATTTAAAATATTCCACACAGGCCCTAACAAGAGTTCTCAATGAGCTCTTCTTATCCCTCTGCTCCAATCATGCGAAAAGGAACAAACGCTGCACAAACACACCCCAGCCTGTACAAGCAAGCAATTCTGGCCTCTTATAAATGCCACAGCCTAGTCAGGGAATTGCTCTTCTCAGGAGGATCTTGCAGAGTATCTATTTCTAGGCTAGGCTGTCCATTCTGGCTCTTTGATGCACTTCTGGCTCTGGCACATGGACTGACAGGAAAGCTCAGACATCTTCATTCTGCTCACTGGCGCTCACTGATCAGCATAATGTTCCCTTTCTCTTTTCTTTTTATACACATTATATATATTAAAAAAAAAAGAAAGATTAAGTGCTGTGCAAATATTTGCACAAAGTTCTAACTGCATCACAGATTTCCTTGTCCAAGAATATGGCAGAGATGACAAAGTGGCCATTTTTCTGTCAAATAAATTTATATCAACACTTTAAAGCCACAGGACTTTGCATGATTCACCTTACAAAGAAGGATTGCTGCTGACATACAAGTGTTACACCAAACTCACAGGCCACATTGCTAAAATACAAACTAGCAGAGTTAACACTTCGATAGTATAAAACTGGCTATTCCTGAAGCTGAATAAGGGCATTTGCAGATTCCTCACACTTAGTGGCTGAAGTCAGGGACAACAAATTTAATCTTAAAATGGGAGGGTGTGTGCGGGGGATGGTTTGCCAGCCTGCCCAGCTGTAATATCCACTAACAGCCTTGAAGGAATGGTAATTGTGAACTGAAACAGCATCTGCTCAACTGTCATCTTTGCCTCAGGACTGGAACTTTTTTTCCTTGTTGTGAAGATCATGAGAAACACTGCACGGAGCATGAAGATGAAAACAGAGCAAGATTAAAAACATTAAATACAACCACCAAGACACAGCTGTCCATACTGCTAGTGAACTCAGGGAAATACAAATGCCAAAATTTGACATTCATGATATAATTTGGTGTGGGAATTTAGGACACTGAGTTAACTGCAAAATTCTATATTAAAATATTTTTCATTATTATTAATATAGAGGACAGATTATTACAGCAAGAAGCAATTAAGATTCACTGCTAGGCAGTAAAGCCAAATCTAACTTCAACTGGTAAAATCTTCTCTTTTCTTACTGAGAAGAATGGGCCAATTAGTTCAGCTGCCTCGACCAGAACAGCTTATGGCAGTCCATCACACTGAGACTCTGGGCTTTGCCTCAAATGTTCAGCTAAGCATCCCTGGGTTTAGAACAGGAGCTGCTGTCCATACTATAAGAAAGACTACACTGTAAGGAGGTAATTTACCTCAAAGGGAATTGAAGAACTTGCATTAATTTGATTATTTATTCAAGTGCTGCTATAAGGTTTAATTAATATTTTTAAAACACCTTGACAATACAAAATGCATTATAGGTGCTGCTGCTGCTATTTGTCAGTTGTTCTCTGCCTCAGGATGTCTCTGAAAAGACTGGAGTCCTGTTGTGTTTGGGAGGGAAAGCAAATGCTACATATTCCCTCCTGTATAATTTGTACCTTAGGGAAAAAAAAAAAAGAACAAGAAAAAGAAGAAATTTTTGCCATAAATCTGCAGGATGTGTGCAGATTGAGTTAAAATATTTCCATAGAAATGTCACAGCTTCATAAACTGAACTAACTGAACTGCCTAAAAATAAGGGCTTCAAACTACTTACTTTCAGTAAGTACTGAAATTTCTTAGTTTACAATAGGATCAACTCTGCCTGCAAAGATCTCTGTATAACAATTATAGACAAGAGACACTAATACTTTACACTTCTGTGCCAAACTTGTAATTGAAATCATATAATTAAGAGTCCTTGGAACACATATCCAATAGTGTATGCAATAAAGTAAAAAGTCTAATATTAAAAATAAGCTCAAGATGATGCCATGGTGCTTAAGCCATATTTTTCTGTTTTGAAATGCAAGAAAACATAACACTGCTCATGACATTTGTATGAAAACTAATGAAAGACAAAAGTGGATTTATAAGCCTTGAAACGTATTATTTTCTTTGCCTTCTGTTGCAGATTAATTACTTTAAATTTTTCCATCAATCATTTTCTGATTTCCAACTCTGTTGCACTCAGTTTTAAACAAAGGATAAAGATTGCAACAAGGTCAGTGGTCTTCTGCTCTCAATATTGTTCAGGCGCAAATAAAATGAGGAAACCTACTTCTTCAACCAATGGCCACACACTGAGTGGAATTTTTTGCTACTATTTCCTTACGTCCCCTAAGACATCAAGGAAATCTGAAATTGTTGCTACTTGCATTTTTTACTTATGGATAAACGTCACGTAATACAATAATCTTATAGAACGTGTATAGGAAAATAATACCAATCAATTGAATTATGGCCATTTTGTTGGAACAGCCATTTATTTCCAGATTCTGAGATAAGTCCATTGTCTTCAGAGGAAATCAGTTCTACTAAAGCTAGTTAGGTGCATTTGCATGTTAAAAGAAAGTCAGCAAAATAGCTTTTGTTAGAAAGTTATCTTTGAACACTAAAATTTTGAGCACCAATTTTGATTCTGTGGATAAACTAGGCAAGGTTATCTGTGGGAATACCATCATAGCCCAATTCACACTTCTCCTTGTTACTGTATTTTTGTCACTCTGGTGTGCACTGTCAAAAATGGCAATTGAAAAAAGAACAAATACAACTCATGTTTTAGTCAAATGCAGGTGTTTCAGGTGGAAAGGGCTGGCAGCAGAGCAAAATTACTGTAAACAGGAGGAAGGTAGCAGTCAGGTGCCTGAGCAGTTAAAAAAAAAATCACTTTGGAAATCTTAGCACCTTTGGTCTATACTGCAAACACTGCACACAGCTGTGGCTCACAAGCCAGAGAACACAAACAGCATGAAGCTCTTGCATCAGTGAAATCAGTTGGTGTCATATAAACATTATATTGATTTAAGAGAAACCCCTGAGGGAAACACAGCAAAGGAAAACCGGGAGTTGAGGTTGGCAAATGCGCAGTAATTTGGACGCTTAGATACTAAAGTCTTACATACAACTACTAATATTAAAAAGGCAAAATAAGAAGCATACAGGTGAGTATATCACATTCAAAAGTCATAAAATGTCATGAAGGATAGAGCAGTCCTTCACGGGACCAGAAAAGGATGTGCCTCTGGATACGAGCGCTCCCCGGACCATCCCGATGAGGTGTTGCTCACCTCTGCCACACAGTAGAAATCTGCTGAGTTCAACAGTTCATCACTTTGCTAGAAAAACAATTCAATTCAGCAAACTCCCAAATTCACTCAACACAGCTGCTCTCAAACCCCTTGCTACAGCTCAATGAAAAGTGCTGACTGAGATGTTTCATAGTAAATATTAGGTATAGCAGAAATCTCCTCCCAAACTGAGTCTTTTAGGAGCAAGAGGTCTCACACAGAAACACCCATAACTCACAGATAATAAAATACCATCAGATGGCACAGAGGCTATTGCCATCAGCAGCTCCCTATAGATTTGTAAATCATTTGAACAAAGCTTATCCTTTTCTGAGAACTTCAGGCTGAAATAATGGTATATACAGGATACCAGTGTCTTGCACAATGTGTGAAGACTGTACCTTTAGCTCCTTCATTTAACCTTTCTTCACAAATGAGTGAACCCTGAACAGGCTGCTCTTTCCAGAAGAAAACAAGAAAGATACCTCAAAAGCACTGGTAATTTGTCTTACAGGAAGTTTAAACCTTTGGGGTACCAGTTTGCCAACCATCTGATAAGCCATGTGGATTAACTGTGAAATGCACTGTGAGCTGAAATTCAGTGGGATATGATACAGGAAAAGGCAGTGAAATTCAATGGAATATTATTTTTGTGAGCAGCTGCAGGTCCAGGACTTTGTCCAACACACAGGCTATGTTATCTCTTCCATTGTGTTTAAAATACGCAAAATACTGAACATCTTTCGGATTAAATTCACTTTCAACTCCATTGTATGTGTTTTCATGTGTAACATGGCAAGAGGTCATCTTCCAAAACACTGCAACACCTGCAATCTAGCGTTTCTGTGAAGTCCCAATACCTCTTGAATTAAAGAATTTCCATTATGAAAGAACATGGGAAATGTAATTCAAAGGTTGCTGCTCAGAGCAGAAACATTTTGCTTAACAAAATGTACCCATCTTATTGGAAAGAAAAAAAAAATAATCCAAAGAGTTCAGTAGACTTACTAATCACACAAAACATGTTGAAATGAATCAATCTCACCTCTTGGTTCCAAATGTGTTTTAGTAAGATGATACTGAATGGTCAGTTGCAACATATGTTTACTCTTTGGCTATAAACCCCACACATTGTAAATAAAATGTTATTTTGATGCACAGCTCTTTTCTGAGTCTTGTTGATGCACAGCTCTTTTCTGAGTCTTGGTACATCAGGCTCAGTAAACATTTTAGAAAGTTTTTATAATACCCTGAAATCTCGGTATTTAAATGAATTTAACTTGTTTTGAACTGAAATAACAATGTCTCTCTGTGGTGAAAAACAGAGGTTGGAGATGAAAAAAGGCTATTAGCCACTGCTCTGGATTTGTGTCAACACCTGGAAATTCCTCCTGTGGATTTTAAAGTCCAGTTGAGTTCTAGATGTCCCAAACAATGAACTTCATTTCAAACACTAGTCTAGCTCTCAATGTCTTCTGCAACATATTAAAATTATGCTTTCTCTACTCTACTTTCATAACCTTGTTGTTAGCACCACTAAAATTTCTTTTCCTTTCCATGGATACCCTTCATGCACCTAAGCTGTGTCGTAAACCACTGTTGTCTTTCACCTTCACGTCCTTTTCTTTCAACTACAGTTTACATCTCTCTCTGAAGTTGATACAGTTCCAGTGCTTCACCTTAGACCCAAATGATATTGTGGGAAGGACTGCACCAGTACTTCGGATAGACTAGCTGGTTTCCCATATAATCTACCATGTTGTTCTTTTCCACTGACAATACAGCTTCTTCAAGGATTTCAAGACTTCTTGCTGTGCTTGTGTGCACTTGCACATGAGGAGAAATGACCACAGATCTGTTTCCCAGCTCTTGACAGAGAAGAGCTGTGGAAGCAGCACCTCTGGGAGACACTTCTTGCTTTTCACATGGCCACAGTTTTGAAAAACACCCTTCACCTCTCTAAGGTGCCTTGCCTTCACCTCAAACTTGCCTTGTATCACAGAGCCCCCACAGAGCTTGTTTTCACCACTTATATTTGGATTTATTACTTCTCTGGAAAGACCATATTCCTCATTTCAGTCAGAATTACCTAAGCCTTGTTTAAACACAGGCAGGACAATAAAAACAAGCTTCATTCTAATAAGGCAAAGAGTTCTCTTCTTCATTGAAAAATGGAAAACACATTTACAAAAGAGAACCATATCAAGAAAATACAGATGACAGACCTGGCATTTAGAGTACTTTTGTTTTCCACCTCTTATTGAGTTTGTCAGTTGTAGGTGTGGCGGGATGTTTCAAACTTAGAATAATTTTCAGGATTTTTTTAAACCTAATATTTGTTCCTCTCTTTTACCTCCCTGTCTGCTAAATAAAAGATTCTTTTTCTCCCCAAAACTTGCCCTGCCATTTGTAGCATCAGCGCAATTTCACAAGAAAATGTGTGAACATTATATTTTTTCCTCTTGAAATTCAAAGTATTTAGGTGAATGACCTACTAGCAGTTAGCAAAATGAGTTCACAATCTTGGTTCATCTGTAGGAGAGATACCAACAAAAATTTCTGGGAGTATGACTACAGATGAGTCTTGTTGGGGGGGATATTCTGAAGCCCACTAAATTTATGCCAGATACTACTAGTTTTATGGCTTTCAGTTCCTGTTCATTACTACAAAATAAAAAAAGTTCATTTCATATGCAGTGCATGGCTGTCACTAAATAAAAAAGTAACATGCTTGGAAGAGGTGGCTTTGAACTGCACTCCCATTCACCAGGTAGCACTTCTAAAAATCACAAAAAGAACTGCAGCAATCATATTTAAGAAAATATACGAGAAACAAGCCTCTAAATGTTCTAGTTTACAGCTATGTAAAGTCATCTGCAAATCAATTATATGAATGAGGTTAGCTTGATGATGAAAATGAAGTTATATTAGTTAGGGTTTTTCTGGCTGATAGTTTTTGCTTTGCCGGTCCATCACTGTTGCTTTGTGTTGATGTGTATTTTTATCACCACAATCAGGGAGTTGATTCCTTCTCTGAAAGGGAATCTGGGCTAATGTCACTTTGAGTCAGTAGCTGATACCTCAAAGAGAGGCAACAAAAGCTCTTTGCTCATTTGTGGAAGTGATGTGTGAAGGTAAAATTTAACACAGAATAAAAGCTGATCTAAACCTGCTGATCTCAGATGAGGTGGTGCATGGACCAAAAATGGAATTCCCTCCATCTATGTTTATTCAGCTTTTACATTTTCCCTTCCTGCCTACAACAAGTAGTGGCTTTGAAGATTGGAACACTTGCACACAAAGGCAAACAGTAAGCCACTACCAACAAATGGCAGGAAGGTAGAGCCGAATTCAGAAAAGAAGGGGGAACACTGGAGATATGATTTTATAAACTCTATTCATTCAAAATACCATCTAACCACAGCTATGGTCAAACATAGACTGTGGAATCTGTGTTGAAACAGATGAGCAGAAAGAGTCTCATCTACACAAGAGCTGACTGCTGTTGACTGCTTAGAATCTGGTGCTTTTCAGTTGCACTGAGTGCCCCTTTTTATCTCAAATTACACGAGGTAAATTGGAACTGCCTTTCAAGAGAGTGTTTGGGAAAAAAGGTGCAGGAGGAGTTACTTGTTTTTTATAAATCTCTCAAGAATTTATGCTGATCTTCTCCCTTCTAACCAGAATCAATTCTCCTTAAAGGCATCTCGTGCCCCAGACAGCTCCATGTTGTTAATCACTTACATTTGCCCTGGACTTTGGCTGAGTAAAAGCATAAGGAAGATCTTAGTTTCAGCCTGAACTAGGCTATTTCATTTGAAATGGGTTCAGTCCTATATTTTCCACACAAACAGTAACTGAAACTGTCAGTCAATAAATAAAATAAAAGAGCTCTAAGATTAACACCTGATAACGTGAAAGGCACAAGACTGCAAAGAAACTTTGCTCCTGTAGCTCTCCAAGGACCTTGTGACATACAATTAGAATAACAGAGAGTACTTTTTGAACAAGAATCTGAACACGAGGGGAATGTGATGATGTTTCAGCTCCATGTAGCTGTAGTATCTGCAAATAGAATGGAAGATTAAACAGGAAAAAAAAAACAACAACCCTATCTAACAAAGCAGTTATTCTGCTGAGGCCTTCAGGTGACATTTTAAACCACCAGTGACCATGGAGTATCCAAAGGAGATAAAAGATAAAAAACCTATAACAAGCCTGTTGTTCCATTGAAGGGTTCTGGAGATATCATCAAGCCTTGCTGGCAACAAAAAAGAACTAACAAAGTGAAAGATAAGACTGATGTACCTGCGTAACAAGCCTGCTATTCCACTGAGAAATTTCAGTGATACTATAAACCAGGAAAGATGAGTTAAGGCAGTTTGCAGTTTCAACAGGATTCCACATTATGTCATTGCAATTCTTTATCCTGACTGCATTTTTAATACAGAGTATGTGGAACAATTAAACAATTTTTTTTTGTTTGTTCTTCTTGCTGTTTAAAAAGTGCAATGGAGGGTTTATTTTGTAAGTTGCCTATCAAGTTTCTAAATTATAAACTGAAAGCAGAGTGAATGTCAAGTGTGAAAAACAATTAAGCAGCCCAGTTGAACTACCAGCTTGGGTAAAAAACCTGGCTTCTACTCACTCTCCCATTGGTGTGGGCCTCAAAGATTTAAGATGAAACCAGGCTACACTAAGGCAGTTCCAAAGGAGAGTGAAAAAAAAGCTAGAGTTACCCCTCTGCCTATGAGGACTAACAAAGGCTGCCTCAAACTATTGAAAGAAACTGGAACCCAAGCAGCGTCTGAAATGGATGTTAACACCAGGGAGGAGAGGGAAACCCCAACCAAGAAAGTGCAGAACTGCAAACTTCCTTCAGGAATGACAAGCAGAGGAAAAAGAATAAAGCAAATCTGCTTTCCACTGAAGAGGCAGATTCTTGCTGCTGATGGCCAAACTTGGAAGTGCCAAGGAGCAATAACTGAAAGCAGTGATCAAACTGCTCAGTTTTTACATTTCTAAAGGTTTTTGTATTATATCCACTCAGGCATCAATCACAATGTTATTAAACCACGAAGGAGATGTCAGATCAATGGCTGCATTGGAAACATTTTGAGTGATAGGCTGATGATGGAACAATTCCAGCCTCTATACATTATTAAACACATACTAATGCTGCTCTTTCAGTGCTACCCTTACAAACTCACACACTCTATTCTCCCTCTACAGTATCTTCTTTAATAGCAGACCTAATTGTAGGTGAATATTACACAGGAAACAAGACTTACCATAATAAATAATAATAAACTAGAAAAAAAAAATCAAGCCTTAAACCTCTTGTCTATCTTCACATTATGCCCTCTGGCATTAAAATTTCATTTTAATACAATTGTAGGAGCTGAGACTGGGTTGTCAGCCTTAATCAGAATATTCAGAGCTATTGCTTTCTTGCTGTAATCTTGACATAATTTAAGCTTAGGTTTTCTTTATGTATTTGCCCACAGCTAGCACACCCATGTAAATGCTTTTTGCTTTTTGAGTGAAGAGGTATCTATGAAAAATACATATAAATACAACAGAAACCACCCCTCTGGCAGATTGTCTGCTTAACTCCAGATTTCAAGCAGAATGGGGAAGTGATCAGAGCAGCACACACGCCTCTCAATTCATCAGCGACAAAAACTGTATTTTCACCAGCAGAAATCAATTTTATTTTCATAAAGGCAAAAAAGAATTATGTTCTTGGAGGATAAAGCACAAAGCACAGTAACTAGGACATGCAAATGCTGTACCAGCTTCTCTCACAACATGGGAACATAGGGTCAAGATGCCATAAATGGCACACCTTTACCTCCTCTCTCCCTCCAGTGCCCTATACCATCCTTTGGCATTGGAATCAAGCAAAGATGGATTTGCAGCTTTTCCAGGCATCTTGGTAGCTTGCTTAGGCATCCTCCTGATTGGGGAATGCTTGGTATAGTAGAGATGTCTAATTGTATGTGGACAATTCAATAATAGATAAGAACTAAGAATGTTAAAAATACAATGAAATGAAATTAAATACACATCTTTGGGAGTTAGGATAGAAAGAAAACTTCTTGCCCCTATTCATGGCAAATAGTTTCCTAAACAAAATTATTTGTGTTTTGGGGGGAAGGCTTTACCTAGCAAAAGGGAAATGCAGCTGACCATTAGTGAGTCTATAGGAAAACTTCTTTGTTTTGACTGCTGAATTGGATGCTCCCAGATGGAAGTGAACACCCTAGCAGCATGAAGCCCGACCTGGGCTGGTGACCAAATAATCAAGTGAATTGAGGCAGCTGCCCCCTGGATTCCCATGGGTTTTAATGTGTGCTTCAGGGCTGAGAGAGCAAAGCTCAAATCCAGTTTTTGGAGTGAAGGCACAAAATGGCAGAGGCTGCTGTTACCCAGGTCACTCACCTCACCAAAGAGCTAAAGAGTGAAGGGAGATGGAATGGCTCCCTCTGTGAAGGGAGATGGAATGGCTCCAGCCTGGACAGAGTACTTTAATGTTTTAAGGAACATCAAAAGGCCTAGTAATTCCCACAAGAGATGAAGATGCATAGACCCTTGTGCTATTTTTCTAACTCACTCACTAGAGAATAGATTTTCTGTTGAAGCAATGTTTTAGAAACCCAGTATTCATACTGAATCAGGCAAGTGTGGAGGTGGTTTTGAAGTCAACTCTCACTTAAGTGACCACAGGGGTCTGTTTCAGCTGAAAAATATGTTATGTTAATTAGCAGAATGCTTTGTCTAAGGAAGTGAATATATGAAAGCCTTCCAATAAAAACTGCTTTGCATACTGCAAGCTTTTAAATTAAATGGGGACAGAGTTACTGCCAAGAGTGAGTAGAATTATTTGAGTAGAATTATTTGTGACTTTTTGTCTTGTTTGCGTAAAAAAATCTGGCTGGTTTCTTGCAAGGTATCTGGTGGCTGTTTATTGCACTCTGTTGCACAGCTTTAAGGATAAAATTGAAAAATATATTCATGACAGAAATGTATCATTTATATCTTTTATCTTCCCTAAAACCTAGTCCTGCTGAGGTACTCACAGTAGTATGGCTCGGACTTGGCACAATTCTTCATGCTTTATGCTCTCAATGCTCCTCTATCTTGACCAAAACTCAGAATTCCAAAGAAATGAAGTAAAAATATCTCTAAATAAACCAAATCTCTAAATAGCTTGTGTTCCCCATGTTGTTTTGTTTGTTTGCTTGTTTGTTTTTTCTGTAACAGAATACATGCTGAAGAATGAATTTCACGTCTGGATGGATACATCCAGCAAAACTGCTACCAGCAGCCCAGATCATGATTTCTGATAGGAGGAATTCCCAACAGAAGAAACTCCCTATGACATCCATGATTATACTGCTTGCATAAGTATTTAAACTGAATATGGTGCTGACGCTGTTTTAATCTAAGAGAAATCTTGTATGTGATAAAATAGGGTGTCATTTGAGATGTTTGAAAAGCCTATGGATATTGTAGCACTTATCAATCATTTACTCTTTCTTGCTCTTTAAGTTTTCTGCAAATGACTTAGGAGTTTTACAGATTGTAAACATAAACATTTATGGTGTACCTCTGAATGTATTTCAACAAATTATCACAGGGAACGCTGTGACCTTGAAAGATAAAACTGTGTAAAGAGCAAGGAAAAGAGAAAGGAAAGATTTTCATTTGGTTGCAGTAACATGAGTTCAGGATCTCATTGTCACCCACTAGATGACCCACTGCCTCTCAGAGTCTTTTGCCTGACTCCCCAGATGGATTTGTTACTGTAAGCACTGTAACAGTGGTCTCAAGCAAAATTTTGGGATTTTCTAGTTTGCATTAAGATTGTGAGACAATGAGCGCAGATGACAATGTCTGTTAAGTGTTATGGAATTGAAAATGACAGGCAGAGGAAAAAATTCATAGGAGCTGCCCAACAGCACAATCAGAATTAATTTTCCATTTCCTTGCCTTAACCGTTAAACAAGCTTTGGAATCACAATAATTACACATGCAGAAATTCTCACTAGACCAAGTATTTCATTCAATTTCATGAAGGGGAAAATGCTGAGATTAACTTTGCCATGTAGTTCCTACTTCTTTTGATTATTGAATGCAATATTTAAAATGTCAGGAATAAACAATGAACCATCATATTTAAGTTTCGTCGGAAAAAAATACAGAACTCTTAGATCTCAACTGAGATTTTTTAAAGAAGTGGGAAGAGACACTGGAGTTAGAATTAAATTCACCAGATAAAGTAGAAGCAGCAGAAAAGAAGAGATCAGGAGGAGAGCCAACACAGTGAGTTAAATAACTTTGTACAGATGCAACTGTATTAAATACCTTATTCAACTAAAAAAAAGTTGGAAAACTGTGTTCCTATAGATTAGTATCAAGTAGAACAGTAGTGAAAAAAAGGGTAAATGCATAACAGAGCATGTTATGTAATTACATGTTTCATGTAATCACTATATATATAAAGAGCATGTGTGCTAAAGTAACAGAAGTGTAATATGTATGCCTGTCTTTTGCAGAAATTTATATTACATGCAGTGTGCACACATTCACTTATCAAACCACCATTACGGTCTGCAGTTGCTGTATTTTAGGAACTTTTCAGAGAGCTTAAAGGAATTTAGTTAAGAGTGGTTTTTGCCTTTCTCTGACTCTGGGGGAGTTAACTGTGTATGACCTACACAGTTTAAAAAGAAAATTTGAAAACAGTTGTTGAAATATGCATATTTAAATATGATATACTAGAAACACAGCTGGCCTTGACCAAAAATCCCATTTCTAAGCCTGCAACAAAATACATATGGCTGGCTGCTATGGTTTGAAGTGAGTAGTGGATCCTACCACAAAGCCAGAACTCCTAATCCCTGTGATATGAAACTTTCCCGACTGACAAGCAAACAATTTAAAAAACAAATTGATAGAGCAGTACTTTCATAATTATGTGAGAACTAGTACAGATAATTCCTTTAAAATATAGATCAGGTTTTGTTGGCCTACCCTTTTACTACTCATGCTACTTTGTCATTTCTGTTCTGTAATAACTAATGCTTACTGTATGATGGTGAAGCCCTCACTTCACCATCAATAGCGCTGAAAAGAGTAGTTAATTACCTTAGGAAACTCAGTAAGCAACAGATGCTTTGCAATAGAGAAAAAAAGAATGATCTTACCGTTCCTGTTGTGCCCAAGGAAAGGTGGTTCATCTGTTGGGTCAGAGGGCCCATCATGCTTGCTGGCTGCATTGACATAGTGTGGTCCATTGTTGGTGTTATCACAGCACCCTAGGAACACACATTATTTACAGTTCAACCTCTCACATTCAGAAAAAAAAATAAAGAAGAAAAAGGCATTCTTTAAATGAGTAAACCTGACTGAAAACTTGACATGAATCTTAAAAGACACTAATACATCTGTCAGAAAAAATATGTTTTGCTCCTATTGACAACCAAGCTACACACATATATTATTTGTACTGCTAATGAGGCCATTTTATGTCAGCTCCAATTAAGTGTCATTTTTTACTTCATTGCTACTGACAAACAAATGCATATGTTCTTTCTATGATGTATGCTACTGTACATTGCAAAATGCCTGTCATTTCCATTTTTCCATATCCTATATAGAACAATCTTACAGACAGAACACATATGTCCCCAATTTTCTCTGCCTGCTAAAGCCTTCAGTCTCAGAGATCTTCAGCCTATTATGGTGATTATCTTGGATTTTTCCAGCCTCAATTAAGAACCCTTACTCATGGTATTTTATAGCTGGTTAATTAAGACTGGCTATTGACAGTGAGTTCGGTAGTGACACCCATTTAAAACATATATACAGTTTTTAAAAGCATTTTTCTTTTCTGCATGAAAAACAAAGACATTAATAACAATGACCATATGTACTAAAGCAAGACTGAGACTTTGACCAAAAATGAAACAAAAGACATGCCATAGGAGCTTTAGAGAGAGAGCTCCTTTGCCATTCATATCCCTTGGTTTTTGCTCTTCCACTCCCCAAGGTCCCATGTTGGCAACATCATGACTTAGTGAAGTGTTAATTCTCTTCAATTCAACATTGTAAAATGCTATTTCCTGTGTTGGTTAGAGAAAGTCAGTCAGAAAGTGTGGTCTGCTCTTTTTCTTGCAGATAGTGACATAAGGCAGTATTTCCAGTCATTTCTTCATAAGAAATATTAATTTTACTTTGTATGCATCTTTGTGTGCACACATCACAAACTTGCACAATCACATTACATCTGCTACAAAGTGTGAAAACTGTAGATGAATGTATCTGTTCAAAAGAATTGACTTTTTTCCCCCCTTTGAGAATACTGGAAAAATTCACCTATAAACAAACTTGTTTAACCAACCTGTAAAACAAACTTGTTTCAAAATTCATAGCATATCTGTTCTTACATGTCTATCTCACATTTACATAGAGCTATTTTTGCCAAGGATCTGATTAGAAGCTAAGGATTTCAAATTTTCAGTTGCAAATAGAAATAAATAAAACCACAAAATTCTGGGGAAATACCAATTCAATTTTGCCTCACCTTCCAGCAATATTTTTTCTATGCACATCCTATCTGAGAAGTATAGAGTCTGCAGCCCCTGCAAACTCATTCCTTGCATGCAGTGGGGTAAGAAGAAGGTAGGATCCATTTGGTCAGTCATTTTTGTAATATCCTCAGCATATGAAACACATACACACTTGTTTTATGTCACAGAGTGGATTTACATTGCATTGACAAGAGTCCCTAAAGAAATCTGACAAATTACAGAAGCTAGCCTCCGTGGAGTATCTGTCGTGATTCCAAATAAATGCTTAGGAAACAAGCCGATCAGTGTGTGCGGATCAAACCTGCAACACTTCCCACTTTTGCCACTTTATTGGCTATTATTAATTTGCACTGGTTTACATTGATTAATTTATTGATTAACTCATTTAATGAACCACCACACAGTGAAGTCTTCCTTTTGGGTGAAAGAGTCTAAAAGCAAGTCTGCGGGGCACACACCCATTCAGCCCATCCAGCAGTTCCTGCACAGCAGAATCAATGCAAGAGTCTGAAGAACAGCCATGCACAACAAAAATAATCTTGTTTTGCTTTTGAAATCAGTGGCCTTGGACACCATGCAGCCAGATGAGGTTCTAAGGTTTGGGCTTCAACTGCACTTTTTGGTTATGATAGGACATTGTAAGCTCTATGCTCAGAGCGATCAGCATTTTTTACTCTATCAAAGCATACACACTTATATACATTTGTCAACCGATTAACAGTTCCCAGTTCCCTCTACAAGCAGTGTTCTTCTTTGGCTCAAAGGTGGAGAATTGCCTCAGGGCTTTCCATGACAGATAAGTTGGGCTTCCACTTGTGATGTCAAGGAAGGTGATTCTCCCTCTCTTCTCCATATTCATGATATCCCACTTTGAGAGATGCATCCAGCTCTGGGGGCCCCAGCATAAAGAGAATGTGTCCCTGTTTGAGAGGGTCTGGGGGGGCATGAAGATGATCAGACGGCATCAATGTATGTAAGCATCTGAAGGGAAGGTGTTAAGAGCATGAAATCAGGCTCTTCTCAGTGTTGCCAAGCAATCAGGCAAGAGGCAATAGGCAGAGACTGACACATAGGAAGTTCCTGAGGAAGAACATCTTTACTGTGCTGGTGATCCTGCACTGGAACAGGCTGCCTAGAGAGGTTGTGGAGTCTCCCTCACCGGAGATACTCAAGAACCCTCTGGATGCAATCCTGTGCAAAGATGCTTATTGCAAAAGTACAGTTGGAGGAACTTGCTGTGATTACATATGTGACAGACTGATAACTATTTCTGGGTTTAATTCAGGAACCTGGAAATAAAGAAGGGGCTGTGGTGAAGGAGGTCTTATGGTTTAGTGTAACAAATGTAACTGCCAGACATAGAATGGAAAAATCTGAGAGCAAATGTCATTCAGCAAGTAAGTAAGCACAACAGGTATTGTAAACAAACTATTAAAAAAATATGGACTAGAGAGAAAATATATCAAGGACAAAAAAATTGCTCAGACAAAGAAAACATATCATTTTCAAATTGAAAATATATATATTCCTGTCCCTAAATATACACCGTTTAATACTCTAGAAAAAGAAGCTGGGAAAACAAATCAAATATTTGCAGCTTTCCTAAGACAGCTTAACATGTTTTAAGCTGACAGTTACCTAGAGCAGAGAATTACATGCATTTCCCAGATCATTAATTCACCCGTTCAGAATCTTCTTGTGATCACGTAGGAAAGAAATTATACTTAATTAAGGAAATATTGTCTGGTTGTTAGGGCAACCCCCAGTCTCCAGACCATAATGCGTTTCATATTACATGCTGTCAAGTCCATTCATATTCAATTTATTTAGCTGTAGAAGACAAAAATGTCTTGCCTCAGATGTTGCCATCATATTAAAAGTAATTTGATTCTTTTCAGCCTATAATACATAATTGCTGATAAACATCCAGTTGGCTACTGGCAAAGGTTATATCAAACATATGGTTTTGTCTTCATCTGTTTGGATGTCTGATTTTACTGAGGTTGTAAATGTATAGAAAGGCATCTCAGCATTGCAAACTATTACTTAAAGCCCATTTTAATGACAAAAAAACCTGTAGAAGAAATTATCATGAGACATTTGCCACTGTCTTTGCCAAAAAAAGTAGTTGTCCTGTCAATTATTTAGATTTGTCCTGTTGCCCTGTTGCCTCAGTAGGATTACTTTTTTTTTCCAGTTCCCACAAGAAATGGATTATAATGACTTTTAAATTTGGCAAGATATTCTCAGCATATGATTTGTCATATAATTTTGTTGATGTTAGAGTGGTTTTAAAAGAAATTAACAGGGCAAACGGTAAGGAATAATGATACAGACAAGCATGTTTTTTGTGACATTTTGATAAACCTAAGATAAGCTGACATACACATTTGATTTCCTCTCCACTTTATTTGAAAGGTCTTGCTGTTTTAGAATGCTTTAAGCTTTATTAACATACTTTTCCTATAAGAAAGTAAATGTATATATTTCAGAATATAGTCTATCACTTTCAAAGAGAGAAGCTGGACTTTAGGAGCACTGCACCCCACCCTCTACAGCAAAAATCTCAAATTACAGGAAGGACACCAAATACAGTTTATTATATGAGGTAAAATATCTTTAAATATTTGCCAATATCAAAAGGCATCAGCAGAACAAGCCTATGCTGGTGCAAAGACACATGCCACCTTTTGTCTGTTGAAGGGTGGGAAAGTGACATCAGAAATAAAAAGTGTATTAGGAGGCTTTAGGAATGGAGAGTTCACTAGTTGAGAGATGCACTTAGGGGCCACTGGGAGGATGGATTAGTTGGTCACAGATTTCTACAATATTGAACTGCATTAAAGGCTTCTATTTTATTTCAGTGTTCTAATACTGATATTGGACTTAAGGGGAAAATACCAGCTGAATAAATATTTTTTAAAGCTTACAGTAACCATCTGTTTATTTTAAAATTTACTTTTCCTTTATTTAAGAAGTTTAAACAATTTAACCATACTCACAAATTCTGTTTTGTAAATACTGGTCAATGTAAAGCCAATAAACTTTACATCAGAAAACTTACTTTTCAAATTTGTTTACAGCTATCTTGTGCAGACATATAAGCACCAGGCCATTCCATCTGAAAATTTATTACCCTACTACCAAGTGAATGCCTTTATGTTATCAAGAACATGTTGTTCCTTGAGGTTTTATTAAATTGAGTGAAAGGATGACTTTCCTTATACTTATCGGACGGACACATCTATCAAGAATTAATACGAAAAAAATCAACATACGTGCTTTTTTGCAGAGAAATACACTCTCTCTGCACACTGAACAAATGATGGCCATATTTCAATTGATTTACTGTTCTGTCTAGTTCTGACTTATTTGATCTCCTTGGACTGCCTCTCACAGGCAGCAGAAAAACCAGGTCCCCTTGTCAGAACTGAGTCTACTGAACTACTCCAAACTAGTAGGTAAGGGTCAAACTCCTATGACTGTTGCAGGAAGAGTAAAGGTAGCTTTGAAATATTTTCTGTCCTTGTCATCACCTCTGTTGGGAATATTTGTTGATATTTCAAAACAAAGGAAAACTTATATTCCCTTTCTCAGTGAAAAGGTTGCAATTGCTGTGGCATTTGCCAGTTTATCAGAGGTTAAATCATGATTTGAGTATAGTAAAGAAGATCAGCAAACATCAGCTAAAAATGTATATTCTGCAAATCTTAGGATTTGATTTGATTTCATTACATTGTTGATTTCAAAAGCTTGCTAAAAATGTGGTAAAGCAAGCAAGAAGCCCAAACCCTCCACTAAATTGAAGCAGCTTTAACTTTGCAATAGGCAAACCTGATACAGACCATCAATCCTGAGCCCTGCTTTTGTACTGAGTACTTAAACCTCAAGCTCACATGGTAATATTTTGAATCATGGGCATAAATTCAAATTCTTATCTGATGTCACCTTCATAATGTAGTTGAACCTCCTAGGAGCAATGGGCACATTTGCTTCCCTTCCTTTGTTTTTGCTCCATGTTTGTGAACTTCTTTCCTCAGCTGAAAGAATACATCATAGGTCCAAGAGAGTTACTGCCCAGAAGGAACTGGTTTTAAAGAATTAAGAATCCAAATATAGTGTGGTAAATAAAGAACAAAGGTGACCCTTGTGTAGGCTTCACCATTCTTACAACAATAGCCAAGGTTTTTTTGATGGTTTCTTTCCCATTGTCCTTCTTGCATTGTATTTCCTGTCTCCTAGTCTGAAATACAGCTTTGATAATGTACAGATACTAGCCTTCATATACAAATGCAGATTAAAAGGATGTAGAAATGGGAACATCAAGATAAAAGGAAAAGACAGCTGATGCAATAGGAAGAATTTTATGTTGGCAACTGTGTGCACAAATAAAGCAATAACTGAAATGAAATTGGACCAGTTAATAAATGTATTATATCGGGCAGTACCACATATGTCAGTAGTTTATGCTTTTACCAGGGTAGAAAAAATGAGTAAATATCATAGCATAACGCTGTCTGTTAATCTAAAAGGACCTAACAAAAACAAATAGCATTTATTCTGCAAACAAAAAGCTGCCCATGTCACTCAGTGCCTGAGATGACTTTTGCATGGTGACTTGTATCTTTCCACCCAAAATAGGGTCTAAAGAGAAAGGCCATTCAAGAAAGTGACAACATTTACAAATATTTATAAATGGAAAATATACCTGAGTTCCTACAGGGACTCTGAAGCAGATTTTGTGAGCCCTGTGTTAGACCTTTGCCCTTACTGTCTGCCCATGCAGGTTGGACCATAAACCCATGTGCTTCTCCACAGACTGAAAATCTGAAGTTTTCATACCTGTCTTCAACTTGCCCCAGAAATAAAATAAAATCACTGGTATTATATGCAGGAATAACTGAGTATTTTAGCTGGGGTCTGCTATCAGAAAAGAGCCCACAGCAACTAGGAAACAACCTGCTGCAGTGGGGTATTCATTCCAGCAATTGCTGGAGAAGGCAGCAAGGCCATAGGCAGCTCTTGCTCCCTCATCTGACCTATTCTAGAAGGGAATGAGAAATCTCATTTGCTTTTTTCCCTGCTCTTCAGCTTATGAGTATGCACTTGGCTGTGTAATGGCTTTATGCAGCCACTCCACATATCAGTGCTTTTGTTGTGTCAAGAACAGCCACCACAAACAAAAGAATCCTCACAACTCAAATAGGGTTTAGCATCCCCCGAAAACAAAAAAAGAAACACAAAGGTGGCAATTTGCCTGGGACATAACTTCTGTAATACACAGATCAAATCTTCTCCTGCCCTTCCCACTATCAGATTTCACAAAAGAAAGATTTCAATTCATGTCAAAACAAGCAATTCCATTCTGTTTATATGCTTATATATATATAGATATATATATATTCTGATGTGGATGAAATCCTTCCTTCCTCCACTGTCTCCCAACAGCTGATGTGCCATCCTAGTAAATATGGGAATCAGGAGTCTCTTTTCCGTAGACTAGTTTTTCTTAACATCAGAAAGGAATTTCATCTATTAACGTTAAATCCAAATAATACTTCCCCTCAAACAGCTCTGTTCTATTCCCTCCCTTCTTGCCTATAACCAGGTGTGAAAACTCACTTAATGGCACATCTTAGGTGATAAATGGATATTATCAAACTGCACATTAAAATACAAGTCAGAATCAGATTTAGCTAACATTTTCACTTTTGTCTTAGTGAGTTCAAATGAAACTTTCAAAAAGGATGTCATATTTGTATCCTCAATAGTTTGATTTTACATATACATATATACACACAAAATTACACATGGGAAGACAAATTGTATTGCCAATTCTATTACACCCACTCAGGCCACAATATTTTTTCAGTCTGTGGATAGGTTTTCTTTAATATTTGAAACTCTCGGTGCAGGATTTATTATGGCAAATGTAACTAAGAGCAACTGTGACTGGTTTTTAAACTTCCTGTTCATGAGCATCATTTAATGAGCAATGAGTACAAACTTCTGTTATTAGCTGAAAATGCTTACTAATTTTATTTTACTCAGGCAAACTTGCTCCTAAAACAAGAAAAATGCTTGACAGAAAATTTTGCCTCCAGAGGCTTGTGCTTTTAAGTAGAGGTACAGAGAAGGTTGGTGACATGAAAGCATGTAAGGTGTTTAATGTAGTGGGGCTTTGTCTCTCCCTGGATCTCTAGTGTTCCATGCAAGGTGAGGCAGTCCCACCTGTCTCTGTGCTCCACAAAGGCATGAACACAGATGTGACCCAGTGTCTGACACACTGGGCTGTTGATCTCTGCTTTTCTGGCAAGATTCAGTGCATAGGTCATTTGGCAGGCACAGAGAGTGCTTAACTGGGTTTGGGGAGGAAACTCCAGTGCCACTTTTCCTATGTGCACTTCTAGCCTCGACGCTGCAATGGCCAGTGGCAGGGCAGGAGCTGTGATCTGTAACAGATGTGCTGTGTTTTGCTTCCTGCCCAAAACCTGGAGGGACTTGCACTGTGTGAGCTAGAATCTAACAGCTGAGCTGGATGAAAATATTCACTAATTAGAAGGACAAACACTGACACTGAGAGACATCAGAAATTATGAGGAACTGGCTATCAACAAGAAAAAAAAAAAAAAAAAAAAACAGAAAAGAAGGCAGGTAATACAATCCTAAGTATTAAGGTCATATTACAGGTAAGATGACAAAAAATGACACTCCACAATGAAGAAAATGGTATAGCTGTGTGTGGTGTTTACAACATTAAAAGGACTTAATAAATCAGACTTAGATGGAAATATCTGAAATACCTTCAGCATTCAAAACAGTGAGGTGGTATCACTGAATGAAGTTCCAAGGAGACATACTGAGGCGCTAGGGTGGGAGACAGCAGAGTGCTTCTCTGTGAGATCCCAAATACTTGAGAGGACAACGGGAACAATAGTCAAGGAATGGCTAGTATCAGGATGTTTCCCTGCAATTCTGAGATCAGAAAGGCTCCTGTAAACCAGAATTTATTAGTGATTGACAATAAAAATAAGGCAGCCTTACATAGTTGCTCCTGGACTTCATGTCAGCTCTTCCAATGTCAAGCCAAAGGGAAGTCTTCAACATCAGAGTTAATTCCTAGGTGAGGCTCAAATCTAGGCTGCACTCTCAGAGCCCCGCTGATGTAAGGGCTACCATGTAATCCAGGTACACAGCTGCATGGGTGGGTAGAAAGCCACCTTGAAATGCTGAGGTTAATGTTGCTGTGTCACTCCTGAACTCAGCTACAAACACAATGCCCATCCTCCATGAGGATGCACTATGGTGCACTGCCATCTGCTGCCTATGTCTCAACTCCCGCACAAAGGAAGATTAAAGGTATGGAGGCTCTAAAAATGATGTCCTTTCCCTCCTCATACAATTTTTCAAATTTAAAAATTCTGGAAAGCTGAAGAGGACCAGTAATATGCACACAACCTTCACAGGAAACCTTCTTATCCTACTTATTAGGAAAGACAGGTAGCAGAAGATGCTATAAATGAAACCCTGTGTGAGTAAGGATGCTTTTCTAACGATATGCTTCTGTTCAATAATAGATTTTAGACTTGAAGATGATAGACTGGGAAATCTTGTACTAAGCCACTGTTCATGTTATGTATCAATTCAGTTCTAGATCACAGTGATTCATACCAATCTTTAAAACTAAAAATGCACCTTATTAGAGAGGACAAATACAGAAATCTGTCTCTCTGTCATGTTCTGTTAGATTTGTAACCTGTAAAGTTAAACAAAGCCCTTTCCCACACAGTAATGGAAAGACAACTATTCCAGCCTGCCTTTCCTTTCATTTAAACCCCAAAATTTTCACAGCCTGTGTGTCCTGGCCCAGATCCCAAATTGCATTTCATTTTCTGGACTTGTAACTCCTTAGGAGAGGCTATGGATGGAATACACCCCATTCCTTATTTGGATTTGTCCTTTGGTTAGAACTGGCTACCTGGCACTGCCAGCTCTGTGGCAGTCCTCAAATCCAAGACTGAGGCACGTATTTCCTTCTTACCTTCTATTCCATCATTAAAAGTAACACAAGACTATGCCTCACTCATGCCTTTACAAATATTAAGCATGATTTTTCTGACTTTAAAATCTCCAGACCAGTTCCTCCTTGGACTCTCTGCAAGCAAAATGCCACCAACACCTGGATTTTGCTGTTCCTGGACAATCCACCCTGCTTTGGATGATGCTCCCAATGACACCATTGCAGTTTGTGCACTGTTTTGAACAACTGAGACTATTGACACAATCTGGGCAAACTATGGTTGCAGAAGTGTTCCAACCTAAAACTTCTCTCCCAGATGCATGAGGCCTCAAGAGGCCAGTAAAGCTGATGACAGCAAGTACACAGGGCATGTGCTTCAAAGGTAACCACATCTCAATCCGTGAAGGTACAAGTCATATAGATAAAATCAAATTCAAGTCCTCAGCTATGTGTCACCAGTCAGAAAAAAAAAAAAATGCAGCCTACAGGGGGTAAACAGATTTTTTTAAACTAAAAATCGGATATTTTAAGTTCTCCTTTACTTTAAGGTACTTCCAGTGAAACCAGCCTGTGTGTTAGAATGAACAATTAACATTTTTAAGCCTCACTTCTACCAAAGATCTCAAAGTGTTTTAAATCCTGTGTGATATATAGAGAAATCAGGAGCTGGTCTGTTATCAGGGTTCTGGGATGAGTCTGGGTCTACATCTGAACTTTCCCAAGTCCATGAGTGTTCAGACTGGGGGGTATATCTTGGTCATCACCATTGCAGGCCCAAAGAGAACATTCCATTTACACACACCAGTCCAAATTGATCAAGAAAATGATACATTTTAACTCTTGATTCATGCCGAGCAGATTTGAAATAAATAAGAGAAAATGGCTAACTTGAGTCTACTTTGCTCTACACTCCATTGTCTTTCAGAAGCAAATGAAAATATAGAGGAAAAGCAATTTAAAAGCAACCCATGTGAGTAAATATTCAGGGCAAAAATGGTTCAAATAGTCTAAGAAATGGACATGAAAAGTTCAGAAGGATGCAGATTTTGGCTATTATTAAGGCTAGAAAGAAGAGAAAGTAAGCGATCCAGCAAGGATTATTCTACTTTTTTTTAATATATCTTTACTGATTAAGAATGACTAAATTGATATATTTTCCCTTTTGTTTTCTGTCCAGATAAAGTCACTCTTGGGCAGAAATCTTCCTTATAAAGTTTCAGCCTAGAGCACATTTTTACAGCTGAGTTATTATCCTTAAAATACGAGTTCATACTGGAAATGCTGGCAGCCCTCTGAACTATTGTATAGCAGTGGGAACAGCTGTAACACGTTAAATATGTTGAAAGTACATGGGGGGAACAGAGTGGCTCAGGGGCCTGGTAACAGAACAGAGAGTCTCAGTGCTGGGTCACCAGGTTTGGTCATTGCTGGACTGAAAGTTTTATCAAGCAACAGCTGCTCAGTTCTGCTCAGGTATCAACCACCCACAGAGAAACCCTCCACCACAGAGATGCATCACTGTGACTGATGATGTCCAACAGCCTTCCCAAGGGTTGGGAAAGGTAGAAGGCTGCATCTCCACAGGTTACTGATGGGGGACAGGCTTGCATGGTCCTTGGCCAGCATGCTGTTCTGCCTACAGAGGGTGTTTGCCACTAGCCGATGGCTACTGGGTCTTCTCAGGGCACTCAATTTTATCAGAAGGATGGTAACCACCAAAGACTGTTCCTTTTTTTCCTTTTTCCACATTATTGAATGGACCACACCCATGCCATCACACTGCCAGTTTCAGAGGAATTGCCAAAGCAAAATGGGCAAATGAAGTCAAAGTCTGCTGCTTCAGTTTTCCCTAAATGAATTTACTGGAGTAAATCAGTAAAGTTGCTCTATTTTACTCTTATCCATATCTATGCTGCAGTAATCTCTACAAAAAGATTTTATTTATTATAGCTTTTTTTTTGATATACCACCATTTCCCACCAGCCACTGTGTACTTGTCCATGGGAATGCACAGCAAGCAGTCAGATCCTGACATACGACAACGATTTTTTTTACTTCTTTGTGACTCTGTGGTTTCCAACGCCATCTGATTTGCAGAAGTTTAGGCTGAAATCAAAAATTTTTTTCGGGCAGCTTTCCTGAATTTCTTTCAGCTACTTTAGTATTGTAGAGGTGTTCAGTTTTCTCTGGAAAAAAAAATCTTTATGTTTATTTTCTCTGGCATCTAAAAATTAACTACCATTGTGGTCTACAGTAATTTCAGAGGTTCCATGAATAAGCCAAGAAAGAACAGTTCAAGTTTTTTTCAAAGTAATTTTCTAAACCCTACCTGAAGTAAATTCTTCAGGCTACAAGGCAGCTGATGGGAACTGTCTACTACCAAACACTGCTCTGAAAATGCCTCAGACAACAGAGAGCACCTTGCTCTGAAGTCAGAGAGGAATAAACTGGTGACTCACTGCTGTGGTAAATGTACCAGAGTCTGACCCAAACTGGATGATCAGTCTTCTATGAAGCACTGATCAGGCAGCTGAGTCTGCCATAAGTTCAGTAAAATGGCAAGAAGATGCTTTGGAGGAACAAATCATAGAGTAAGCTAAAGAAAAGAAGGCCAGCAGGATGGTATACACATATTGCTGAGATGAACAGTAAATTATTTGGGGGAAAAAAAAAACAACTCTGAAGGAGAATAAAACATCCTGTGAATCCAGGTCACATTTGGCACATAATTGTGACCAAAAGAATGAAAGACATTGAGCTGTCAAAAAGCAATGTTTCCACCATATTTCAAAATGACATATCATTTCAGAATTTATCTAAATTTAAGTGACTAAAAAAAAAAGCTTAAGATTAGTTCAACAACCCAGAAATGAAAACAGGGAGATTATAGATATTTTGTCTTCGTTCTTCTTCTCACCCTTTCCCCACTTCCTAAGTGGTCTCGGGGAGTGGAGTCAAAACAACATTTTCACAACTTTTTTCATGTCACTACCCTCTCCCTCTGCACATTTTCACTTGAAGATATGTTTTAGAGCTATTATTTGATTCTGACCACAAAGCCAAATTTTATTATCCACAGAGTATTATATATGTAATAGTCCTGTCAGTCCTAGCCAGAGGCAAAGGGTAGCCTCAGAGGTAAAGGAAACAAGAAACGTCCAAAGGAAGATAAATAGGAATGAGATGATAGGCAAATGGCTAATACTCCCATCTTTTGTTGAGAGCTGTGTGGACAGAAAAATAGTGCTCTAATTAATTCCAGAGTGACAGGGACTCGAGGGCCGGGTTCTGTGCACTGCGTGCTTGTGAATCTTCATTATATGTGAAACCCCTTCCTTCAAAACCAAACAAACTCTTGTTTTGTCTTTGACATCAAAAGATGCATCATAACTAACAGCAGATGTTCTGATAAACTCCAGTAGAGACCAACCTCTTGGCAGCCACATTTCTGTTCTGCAGTGACTTTTCCAGTCACACAGAAAATCCACTTGTGGGACGGAAAAGTACATGAAATGGTTTTCTGGTAGTAATTCCTGTGGTATTTTCTGTTACTATCGAGGAACTGCAGCATCATGAAGGACCATCGTCTGATGTTTCAGGTCAGGGTCACTGCAGATGTTATGAATTCAGGGAAGTAATGCAGAAGTGCACAGCTTGAAGAGGGAACTAGATGAGGCAAAAATTTTAGCAGAAGCTGATTGCAATTTCAGTGGTTCAAACTTCAGTAATCCAACAAT
The DNA here is from genome assembly GCF_015832195.1 of Motacilla alba alba. Lineage (NCBI taxonomy): Eukaryota > Metazoa > Chordata > Aves > Passeriformes > Motacillidae > Motacilla > Motacilla alba. Next base: position 40,364,964 of record NC_052017.1, on the reverse strand, counting down.
CACAGTAACATACAGATCTCAGTGAATTTGAAAAATTTGGCTTGAAATCCTGGCCCTGCTGAAATTAATTACTGTTTGTCATCAACTACCAGTATTTCACATTGTTTTAATCCTCTGAGACAGATGCCAAGCTGTACATCACTATGCAGGTATCCAAAAGATTTTTATAGCACAGACAGATTTTCATTAATTAGTTATGTCTGGCAGAGATGATTCTGCTCTTGTTTTCAGAATCAGATTGTAATTCAGTGATTTTTGGTTTTTTTTCAGTAATCCAATTGTAAATTTTGTGGCCCTATGATGCCTGCAGACTTGTTTAATCAAGAAACAAAATTTTGTTTTCTGGCAAGACAGCCAGCTTTTCAAGAAGCTCAAGTAATTAATAAAGATAAGGACAACCAACCTTGGAACAGGAAAGAATCAAGTCTAATAAAAATTTCCAGTAAGAAACCATCTAATAAATACTTGTTATGCACACTGAGAAGGATCCTCAGGCTGAAATGTTGCCATAAATTATTCATATGGAAGTTTTGGACTGTAAACAAATTTATGAAGATAATGATCTCTTTGCAATTCATGAACAAAAGTGGAGGGAGGGGTCAATCCCCAGAATAAACTGCGACGTATAAATCCACCAGCTGGAGGCATAAAGTACTGATGCAGAGATTCACTGCAGAAATTGTAAAATAATCCCTGTGTGTTTTCTCCTTCCAGAAAGACAGCTTTGAAGAGCAACTGCAGAGCCAAATAATTTAGCGTATCCTCATTTGCTGCTCTTGACCAGAGCAGTAATCACAAGTTAGAAATCAAAGTCTTTGGACTATAATGGGTGAATCAAATGAGGACTGTGCACAGCATTAGCCTGTGCCTGCTTACAACTAGCAGCAAGCAAGCGTGAAACCTTCGTCAGTACAGACCGCAAGGGGTTGTTGCAACTTTGGGAAACACTGATGTTCATTTTTGTTTGATGTACCAAACTGCTTTTCCTCAATTGAGGATTCATACTGACTGACTAGGTGGTTTAATAAGCTGAATGAATTTCACAATGGCAAAGTTTACTTCCAGTACATTTATTTAATGGCTGAGGGAACTGATGAAAGGGAAATAAAAATCTGATGAGGAGAAAAAAAAATTAGTCTAGAATCTAGACTCCCCCAGGACAATTTCTTGTGCTTTGTATCCTCTGTACTGACAGACAACATATTTGCTTTCTAGCTAATTACCAACAAGACTAAAATTTTACATCTTTGATGTGTATGAGATCAAAGAATATTAGGAAATAAAAGTAAGATTAACATAATTGTCTTGTACAGCTATAATAAATTATGACTACATATACAATCAGACACCCCGCTCATCAGGAAGGCATAAACTAGAATCAATTGAACTATACAAGAATCTTGTTTAACTTTGTTTCCTCTGCAGTTTCTCACCTCTCTTGACACCCACCACTGGATCCCAGATGGTAAGCCACATAAGAGGCCCCCATCCCAGTGGTCTGTCTGACACTCATGAGATCCACAGAAGCTCCTGTTTCAGTTGTTGAGACTTAAAAAAAACATAGCAGCCTTGTGCAGAAGTGGCAGGTCACCAGTAGGGGATGAACTAAAGGATTTCCAGGTCCAAAATCACATATCCCTACCACATGCTTGATCTAAAGGATTCATTTCTATTTAGGTTTTTTTATTTTTTACTATTATTGTCTACCTAATGTGCTTACAGAAACTGGGCACCCAAACCTCTTTGGGAGCATTTTGTGGTAGTGCAACCTTTTTCTTTTATGTATCTAGGACACGATTCTCATCCATCAAATCCGTGTGACAGCACGCTCAATTTAGGAAAAAAGGAAAAGGAAAGAGGGGAACCAATGCTTTGATGTATACCTGTATCTAATTCATCATTACCATGGCTTAAACAATGTGTTAGGAGTGTTGCATTTTCTTTAAACTGTCCATGAGAACAATGCTGCCATATAATAACTGATAAACACCTAGCTTTGATTGGTCTCCGGTCTTAATACACACAGCATGTTTGTTTACTCCATAAATATCTTAGTATTCCTACTTCCTCACCCACTCGACTATGAGAAAAAAAATAAAATCAAAGGCAGCCAAAAGTAACTGCCTTGTAAGAGTAAAATGGGGTGGGAATGTTTGGATCACTCTGGCTCATTAAGGTGACGTGAAAGGTCTACTTCTGGCTAGGAGCTGTGAGTTATTCCTTCAAGCAAAAGCATTTTGAAGGTTTTATTTGTCATCAGGTGGCAGTGACAATGAAAAACGTCTATTGCACTTCAAGACAGCTGGTAATAAAGCAGCACGGGGAACGACTGACAGAATAACTATACCACTGTAGCTTCTAAGTTTTTACAGCCACTCAGCTGGAGTTATACCATTGTATTAAAAGTGGTTTGGGGTATAAAAAACATTTGATACAGAGGGGTTCTCTCCCTCCCCATTGCTGTATGAGGAATCAGCGCAACAAAATTTGGGTAAAGTGGTCTTTTGCTTAATTTAATTATTGTTTTTACTATGCAGTTTTGCTTTAGTTCACACAAGGGCAAGCCTAAAAATGTTTCTGACTTTCTGACAACTGCCTCATTCAGCACCCTTGCAAGCAGCTCCCAACGAATCTCAGTCTTCAAAGGCACATTGTTTTTGTTTGTTCTCATTGTAACAGATGTTTTGTATCATGTACTTCAATGAACTAATTCATCTGCAGAGGACCGCCTACTCTGGCTGGTGTGCATCCAGCTGTGGAAATAGCTCAAGTGTCATTTGTGACCACTTTCATTCCATTCTTCTGACCTCACAGGATCTCAGTGACCGCATCCAAGCCCATTAAAAATAAACAGACCTGAGAACATCCTTTTAAAAATTTTCCAGCGGAGGAGTAGTGCTACTCTAGGCAGGAAGCCTTTCTGGAAAGAATGTAACTGATGCTGAAGGAAGATTCACTGAGCTCTGGAAGTATCCTCCAAAACATGCTGCTTTTATCATATGAACTACCCAGTCAATATTAAGAGGCACAGGAGCAATGTCATGTGTGATTTTGATGGAGCTGAGAGCTTCTGACTAACTCAGTGCCATATCAATTAGCCTGAGCACCAGACAATCAATCACCACTTCTGCTCTAAATGTACTGAGCTCCCATTAGAAGCTGCAAATACCATGAGGCTGCTTCATCTCAACACACTGAGCCCTTTTATATACTGTGGCTCTACTGTAATATATTTCTGAAGTAGAAACAAAATCAATCTGAATTGCTCTGGAGTGGAAGCATATCCCATTAACAGCTGTGCACCAAGATTAAAATGTATTAGTGGATAAAAAATAGTCTGCGTCTGTAAGAAGACAATAGCTGCTTTCTTAAAAGCGACCAAATAAAACATCCAATAGCAATAAAGAACAGACTTTCTGAAAACGCCTTTAGAATCAGTTGGGATCACTTCATCACAAGTCAAAACATGCCTGGGATGGTGCAACCATTCCTTGATTAGCTTCTTTAGAAGCAGAAGCAACAAGTTGCTTTCTGAATTTCTCGAGGAGTCGACTGCAGTTTTCCACAGGAAATAAGTGTTTCCTGATAAGATGCTGATCATACACTTCAATACTTGGTCCACTGTATCTGCTAATTACTTTCAAACCACTTAGTCAAGTCACCCCTTAAGAGGAAATTATTCAATTGCAGATCCACTGAACTGAGAAACTCGGTGACCAAAACTCCTTGTGGAGCTAGAATTATCCACCTGTGTAAGAGGGCTCGCAATGCGTCAAACCAAGTAGTTAATTTTGGTTTTGAGAAGCAACTATGGCTGTAGTTAATTAGACAGCTTGGAAGGATTTTTAATATTGTACAACATCAATTATTAGAATATTTCAGAAGCCTTTGAAAACCTTCAGGAAAATTAGAGCCTTATATCAATCATCAGAACTGATTCATCACTTTCAGGAAGTTGCATTCCAAGCCCTGTATTCTACAGAGAAAATGTTAAAACTTTCTGGCAACTGTCCTATATTTTAAAGATGGTAATTCATCTTCTCACCTCAGTTCAGGTGTATTTATTATAAACTTGCTCTTTGGGTATATCTAGGGGTCAGCTGCTCTGAGGTCTAAGCAGATCATTAAGAAGGCATGAACAGCTGGCTGCAGCTCGTGACATTTTCTGTAGTTCCTAACTCAGAGGTCAAAAAAAATGGGCTCGCTCACAGCGACACCAAAGAATTTCACATTAATTTTCACTGACTTCACAGTAACTCATTAAATGGAGATACCTAGGGTACAAATGGGTGCCTGACAGAAGAATCTTTTGGGATTTTAAGTCTTTGTCTGTCACACATTCTAGCCTTCTGCTCATTTTGCTATTGCTTCGTTTGTTTGGCTTGGGCTTCCACTTTGGAACATGTCAGAATGATAGATAGCATTCTTTGAAATAGAGAAAATACTTCTCAGAGGGAAACCACCACATTTGAGTAAAACTATTGTCCTTCAGCACATATAACATACAAAAGTAGTGCCTGTGATGCTCTTATGACTTATACTGGATATTGGAATTGTTAACGTCAAAGAGTTCTGTCCCTTGTATTTATCCACAAGACTTTTATCAGCACAAAAGAGTTAACATAGCTTTTTGTGCTGTGAGAAGCAGAACAAATATTGCATAATGCCTGGTTACATATTGTCCCAGCTTGGCCAAGCAGATGAAAGGAAGCAGCAAAGCACAGTCGCATACTTCACTCGATACAACAGCACTCATGGCATGTTTCTACTTATTTCTTCACTTGTCTGTAGAACAAAATAATGAAAAGAAGCTCAGAGAGGATTCAAATGCATTGCATATTGTGGAAGCAGGCAAGCAATCACCACAAACAGATCATTGCTAATCACCACAGCCCACACTCTCAGAGCCATGACCTGTATCACTGATTCTCATCTGGAAGACAGATTTGAATGGCATGTAAAACTCAGGGAAAAATAAAAAAATGTACACATTTTGAATATTGTGAGAAAGTTCTCTTCAATTGTGGTATTTGAAGCTTCCCAAACTCTACTACAAGATGTGTATAATGAGTTCACCTGGCTTGCTTACACACATGTCAAATTTTTTTTTCCCCTGAAGGGATGCAGTTACACATGTTGGTACATTTATGTTATCCCAGTGAAAACATCCATGGTTACTACCCACTGAAGTATGAAGTCCAGAATCTCAAAGACATGCACATCACCTGTGTAGGCCAAGTGAAATGTTTCTCAGGGTTGTAGCCAAACCTGAACTTTGTCATCCAAGGATAAATTATCTTGCTTTTCTACCCTGGAAAGTGGAGGCAAAGCAAAGGAAAGACCAAACTAGTATGCAGTTCCCAGGACCTACTCCAGGTCCCTGCTTTTAACACTGGCATGGATTGAAGATATGTTTGCTGTGTGAGTCCAAATCTGAGCACTGAGTCATAACTCTTCTCTGGGCAGCAGCAGCAGTACCAAGACTCCCTTTCAAAGACCACTTTCTCCTACCATTACCATGCTCTAACCAGCTGCCTAAAATTTCCTTTATAGCCATCTCCTGGTAGAACCAATATGCCCATGGTGTTGAATACCTGTGAAGATTTAGGTTGAAATGTTATAAAATTGGATATCAAGCGAAAGCTGAAGATGTGAATGGGGTGTTACTGTCTGCAGAAAGCAGCACGAAACCAGGGAATTGCACAGGTCTTTCATTTCAAATTTTTCTTATTCCTGTGCTCTTCCTGAGGGAAGATGTGGCCTGTCACAGCTTTAGCTGTCATGATGAGTGTCTTTGCTTGCTGCACTTGGAGTGAAGTTAGCGAGGGAGCTAATACAGCTTAGCTACTTCCACAGACACAAATCAGTGAGATGGGGTTCTGCTTCTGCTTGTCTATCAGAAACACTCAAACTGCTCCTGACAAATGTCCACCCCTTTCTCTCCCTGAAGAAAGAACTGTGACAAGCAGCAGGAAATAATCATTGCATCAAACACTTCATCCTCATTTAAAATAAGTACATTTAGAGCAATCCTCTCCTTTCCACAAAAATGACGTGGCCTGCCAGCAGGAAGAAATGTCAGTGGTAGAATGCATACAACCATGCTTTTCCTGGCACACTGCTTGTTCTCCTGGACCGCTGAACTCTGGGTTAGCCAGGAGCAGCTGTGGCAGTGCGGATGAACCAGCTTGACAATGGCAGGTCTCTTCCCCTACCTGCCTACGGAAAATATACTTCTAGCCGCAACTCTGTCAGATGTGGGACATCTGTGAATGTGACACCCACCCCCACCTTCTTGGCTAGAGGCAGGCAGTAGACCAGTAATTTCCAAAGCTGCAAGCAAAAGTTTTTTATTGATAGTGCTTAAGAGGAAGGCTACCAAGCTGGGAGCTGACACCGACTCACATCCTGTGTGGATTGGGCAAAGAGAGGGTGCATAATGATTTGCAGATTGCTGTACTGCAAAAGTACAAAGGCTGTTTGAAAGCAGGCTGTGTGCTGTGTGAATCATGCGCAGCCCTCTTGTCCCACCACAGGGATCAGTAGCAGAGTGTCAATCCTGTGATCCTCAGCTTGAAGCTGAAGTAATCATCCAAGTTATCCCAGACTGAACCCCCCATGAGGACTCCACGTTCTGTGAGTTTACAGCATTTTAGGAGGCAGAAGCAGACAACCATTAATGAGGAACCCAATTGTCTTCCTGCTTTGGGATGTGCATTTATGGTTTGCCATGCATAGAGAAAAGATAACTTCCACTCAATTGCTCGCTCGGAAAAGCACAGTGGTGAAAGGCTACACCTGAGCTCTGGGGTGGATGTTACAGACAGGGTCTCTCCTCAGCAACAAGACCTGAAGTGACATTACAAAACATCTCAGGCTGCTTATGTAATAGGCACAGATTGGGAAAGGCTATCCAGCAGACATTCTTTAACAAGAGCCTGTTGTCTGTAAAAAGAAATTAAAAATTGCATTTAAACCATAAGAAGTGAGATTTCAGCCCCTAATTTCCAATTTCTTGTTAATAACAGGCCATTTGATAAGAGAACCTTCTCTGCTGGAAGTGCATCTCTTTGACAGGTAGTCCAAAGACAGTGGTTTCACTAAATAACAACTTGGCACTCCTTCAAAATTCTTCAGATTCTGTTGATCACTGTGTTACACAATTCATTCTTCATCCATCCACTATGAAACAGCCAAAGAATGTTCAGTGTTTATGCTATTATATTTCACTATTTGTTTTCACAATCCTGTAAGAAAGAGGTTGAAGCCATCCTCTCAACAGCACTGCAGATACCACTGACTCACAAGAGGCTTTGTGGCAAACACTGCTGAATGCATGGACTTAATCCTAATTCACACCACTTTGAGAGGAAAACAAGGCCACAAGGTTACAACCTGAAAACTGTAATTAAGCAATTACTCCACTTCAATGGGACTAAGATCAGTTTAGGAAAGATACACATGATTTACCTCTGTACTGCAAAGTTTAGGTCAATATTATATTCTTTCTAAGGACATTTGAAATTAAAAGAAAGCATTTTACCTATGATAGTTAGAAACGAATGCGAAATACTGTTAGAGCTGACTACATTCAACGGTTTCATTAATAAGCTACTGCTTATGGTATCTTGAATGTTTCTAACTTCCAGGGTGTCAGACCACAGCCTACATTTGTACACCGAGATAAAAAAATAAATTGTTAGCACTGCCTCTGCAAAAATAATTTTAAAATAATTATGTTATTAAGATGCTTCAGCAGTTACAGTTGAGAAGGTGCTAATTAATCAGCCACTTACTCAGACCCCTCAATAAGTATATCAGGAATGAACACAGAAGGGAGGAAAAAAAAAAGGGAAGAAAATGCTGCATCTGGAGGCCAGAAATAAGATTAGCTATGAGACTTTGCAAATGATATTCAAACACCTAACAAAAGGTTTCTTACACAGATAAGTGAAAACCAAGGAGAGAACCCAGAGCTTGGCTCCCCATGCAGGATGGATGGGGGATGCTTTAAGGTGTTTCAGAAGGAGCCCCAGAAGAAGAAGGACACTCTCAATTTCCTACATGAACCAGCAGACAGCAGAGGTAGCACTCAGAGAATGAGTGTTTGGGCAGAAAAATGAATACAGACAAAGGAGATGAAAAACCCAGAGAAGTCACTGAGCTCAAGGTGAATTGAGGAAGCAGGACTGGATCATCTCTATTGCAGAGCTGGAACATATGAGCACAGGTCCAGCGGCCAGGACTAAAGGATATTAATGAAGATAGAACATAGATAAATCAAAGATAGATCTAGCTAACCTCATTTTTAAAAATAAAATAACCTATTTTCTCAACAAAGGACATGCAGCAGATCTAAACTCTCTGAAGGTCAATAAAGTATTTCAGGCAGTGCCACAGCCAGAAATTACTAAACTTTGGGGATGATAAAGGATTAACTAAAGCAGAAATGATAACAGGTTGTGCTAAAAGACAAGCTATACAACTTCAGTGTGAGGGTCACTAAAATCTCCCTTAGGATTGCTCTCATCCAATGTTTTTAATAATTCCCTTGAATAATATTTGGGGAAATTGTGAAGTTGTAAGGCACATTAAGTAAAGTGGCAAATTAGAATACCTTACAGGAAGGCCTAGATTAAACAGAGCAAGGCACAAATTCATCACGTCAATCAGGCTAACATGTGGTTTCCTTTATCACGTAGGAGCAGCTGCTGGAAACGTGGAAGAAGGAGAAAACCTAGGTATATCAGTAAATTTAGGATGACGGCATTACCAGTCGCAAGTACAAGGGAAGAAAGATATTTTACAATGCAGCAAAGTCGTCCCAGAGAAGAGAAGGAAGTATTAAAGCTATTTGCACAAAAGGCTTGAATCCTGTGAGCATTGGCTGCCCCAGAAAAATGAATTCAAAGTGGAATAGATCCAAAGAAGGGTCATCGTTGCAGCCAGAGGTATAAAATCCTTGCATTACTGCAAATGAAGTGATGTTAACATAGTTAACCTAAATTGAAAATGCAGGTAACATTTTTATCTATAAATTAATGTGGTGAACATTGAGAAAGGACAACAGTTACTGAATGTTGGGAGAATGTTTGACCAAGAAGGAAGCAAAATGAATAGGAGCAACTTGGAAATTAAAAACTGAGTGCTAAGCCTCAGAGCAAAGGTATTTTGAAACAAACCTCCTGATAGGATTATCAAGAGGCATAAAATCAAAGTATTTAATCAGGTTTTGCAGGGAATTATGTAACACGCCACTGAGATTAGCTCAGTTGGTTAGAGCGTGGTGTTAATGCCAGGTTTTGGTTTCGATCCCTGTATGGGCCATTTACTGGAGATCTGGACTTGATGATCCTTGCGGGTCTCTTCCAGCTTAGAATATTCTGTGACTCTGTATGGTTCCTGGATACAGGAATTTTGAATCTTATAAACCGGTCACTAAGTCCTTAGAGTACATTATTATAATTTTTTACACAAGTCCTGCACTAGAAAAATCATGATGCAGTTGTAAGTAATACATAGATTAGCTAGTTTCCCCTACTTATGTAAATTGGTCCTTGAATACACTTGGCATAACATAATGGTAATTTATGGAAGTGCTGTTGTTCCAAGGATTAAGAAGGTGCCAGAGTCTCCTTCATCAGCTTATTGCTGCAGGCGTGATTCTCTTCTAATTCTTGCTGTTTCACACCTATGCAATTCAATTTTCTTAAGTGAAGTTAAGTCTTGATTTATACTGGTAAAAATCAGATCCAATATTTCCTTTTGTAGCTGAGACAGGTTCATTTTAATAATTAACATGAAAACCCTGAACCCTAATAGCATCACTGTGAGGATGTTTTTTGAGGCATCAATCAATATAGGCCCTTGTTCCGCCAGAATTTCCACAAACTTCTACTAAAAACTATTTAGCACTATGACAGTTTTATAATCGTAATAAATTGGGATTTGAAAAAAGAAAAATCTGAAACTGAGCCTAAGAGAAAGATGTTTTCTCTGAGGTCAAAAAGCTGATCAGTGACAGATGAAAAAGTATCTGTCACTAAATGCTCTAAGCCTACATGTATTATTTGAAGCCAGTGTGAGGAAAGGCAGGCTCAGGTAGAAAAGGTACTGCAGCAAGGAAAAATATAGCTATAAAATACATTTGTAGCTAAACAAGTATGCATGATTTCCATTTGGAATTTTCTTTCAATACCATTTGAAGCCTCTGGGACAAAACCTCAAACTAATACCATATTTTAAAAAATAGTAAATTGATTAACCTTGAAGATTACACCTTGATTCATCCATAATTTTCTTCCTATTCAATTGTTTATAAAAGGACATCTTGTCAATAGCCTAAAACTTGACTTGATCCTTCACTAGCAAGAATTTACCTTTACAGCTTTGACAGGTTGTGCCAGTCTTTTTAAATCCTATTTTGGAGTTATCACAGTTAGGGTGCTGTCTTGGCATCACTCTACTTGTAAATCACAGGCTTTCCTCAAAAATCCTCTCCTGGGTTTGCAGAACCCCAGTTCCAGTTTCCTGCTCCAAAGCTGCTCAATGCTTCTCCTATAAATGGAAATGCTGATTTCCTGCAGTTGTAGGGATGGAGTTTGGGAGGCAGAAAGGAGATCCAGGTCCCCTTCTACTGGTGAACAGTCCTCTGGTAACATCTTGTATTCTTAACTGTGCTATGGAAATGAGAACCACATCTTCCTCATGGGAAAGGCACCCAGAGATTATTCCCAGCCTTGCCACCAACTAGTGTGAAACCTCTGTGCTCTCAGACCACAGAGCACATTCAAAGCTCTTTGCTGTCTGTGGCAGATGAAAATTGTTGCCTTTCCCTTCCGCCATCACAGAACTTGCACGTTTGGCAATTGCACGACATGACCACCTTTGTTACAAGCAGGCTGGGGTCTGGCTTGCGACATGCACGTTGTCTGATTTGTTGTGAGCCAGCAGAACAGAGCGCTCTCTGTGGAAGGTGGGAAACATCAGCATCAACTGCCAGACAGCAGACAATGCCAGGCACAAAATAAGAGAAAAGTTCATGATGGAGGGTAAATTTGAGAGGACTGTAACACACGTGTCACATGCCTCAGCCCATTCACTGCACACATATGCATGCATAACCAGAATGCATCACATGGGGCAAAATACCTGATGGTGAGCTAAATTCAGCCCTCTGCTGACCCCGTTACTCTCTGCAAACTGTTTCATCTAATTCTTGGCCTATCATTAATAGCATCCATTTACACAGTCCACCACTCTCTCCTGATCCTCTCACAATCTGCCTACTTTCTAATCTACCACCTGGTAAATAAGTAACTTGACCAGTGCTCACCAAATTAGGAATTTTTGCTCAAAATGGCAAACAAAACATATGAAAACAAAACAAAATATATGAATATTACAGATTTGTGTTCAGGATTTTGACTTTGTGTAAATCTAAAACTTGATAAAATGCAAATCTCCATGAAAACAGAGTTGTTACATATATTAATATGAGATAAATTAAGTGCCGCTGAGAGTCTTAGGTGATGTACACGGAGTGGGAAAAGTGAAAGCCGAATGCAGGCTTTGTACAAAATTAGGCATTGATTTTTTTAAAAATGCACTACATTCTTCCACAGAAGGTACTCTAATGTCTATTGATTAATAACTATCTTTTTTAAAAAATAGTCCCCTTTGATGAAACTGCTTTTAAACAGCTGCTGTATTAAGGTTTTTCTTGACAATGAAGGTTGATGGGTAAGGTTGCATCTTTTCTGTTAAAAAGAAATCAATATTCCATAACCTCAACCAGAATTTCCTGGCTTCAAGAAACTCTGGGGAACCTTTCAAATTTAGTGTCAGATGCCTTCTTTTCCAAATATCTTTTCCATTTATGTTTATAGATTTACATGAAACATAGAAGTTATGTTTTTTTCCACTAATGTAAATGTCTTTAAACAAACTCATGGTTTATCCATTTAGTGTTCATGCTATCTGTAGAATATTTGAAAAAAAAAGAAAATTTTACTAGAGCTCTGAAGTCTTTTCAGGATAAAACAGCACACCACAAGTTCCTCAAATGCAAGGGCTTGTCTACTGGAAACATTTGTGGTTCTCCTGTCCATGTTTTCTAAGTGAATCCATATGTGGAGTGTCTTGCTGCCATCACAAAAAATGCTCAGTTTCACTAGGGGGCTCTAACAGAGTGTCAAAAAATGTTGGCAATCAAACCAAACTATATCTTTTTCTGGCATTCGTATTAATTTCTACAACAGCAGAACAAAGGACTGGAGCAATACTTTGATATGATTCCAGAAGCATTGTATAATCAGACTTAAAAACTGCTACACTTGAGTAGGAGATGTAACTTGGCTGAATCTCTTACACCTGTTTTCTTTTAGAGGTCTAAGTTAGTTGAACTCAGGCACTGCTTTTCTGTCCTGGGTACTCTCCCCAGAACAACACCACCTGGCACTAAAGGAGGTCAGCAAGCACATGCTCACCAGCTTCTGAAAAACCTGTTCAGGTAGCACCGAGACAACATCTGTATACAGTGGGTGCTGGGTGAGAGGGAGGCAGAACTGACCTCATGGGAGCCTGCCTGCCCCAAAGGAACATTGCCAATTACTGTCTTGATTATAGGAATTATAGAATTTGCAGTCCTCGATTTTCTGCCTCAGGGAACACTGGAATTAAAATTGCCCAGCAGAACTTTGTCATTGGTATTTGGTTAGTTATTTCAACCTCTAAACACTTTAGCCTTAAGAGTTCAAGTAAGTTCATGTTCAAAGGATCTCTTAAAAATATACGGCTAAAAGTTGAAAGACTTGCTGAAGATTCCAATTTCTAAGGATTATTTCCTGTTTACTTTTCATACCAGCTAGCTGAATTCTCACATTTCATCTTGGAGGCAGGACTCAACTGTCTGCAGAGGACATATTTTGTTTTCTTACACTCAAACTGGCAAACTCAAGATAGATTCCTGGCTCTGTTTGCTAAAAAGGTAGAGCAATAAACGTGAGGTAGAGAAAGCTGTCTTGGGAGAGGGATGTGGACTGGAGCACAAGGAACTTCTTTGTTCCAGAGTGTAGGAATCATAACACTGAAACTGCTGTGGTATTTTGGGTATTATCCAAAGCAGCAGAGTCGCTAGTGAGAAAATGAAAACTGATCCATTCCAGTTGAACAATTTGTACCTTTTATGCTACTACACTCATGCACAACAATCAAGAGGCAAGAATCTGGAGCCCTTACTCAGCCTCGCTTCTCACCAAGCTAGGGGTTTTACACTGCTTATGAAATAAGACATGTTTTTGTTGGTGATTTTAAAGACAGACAGATTCCATTCAGCCATGGGCCACAGGAAGGATGACAGAAAAAAATAATAAGGGTGTTTGTTAAGATATTCACTTCTCTAGAAGGACTGTAAGGGCTTGAGAAACTTCCAGAACAGAAGTTCTTTCCAACATACTTTATCATTATCATTTATCTTTATCATTATAGTGGGACATTTTTCCATATGCTGCTCTGCTTACAGCCTTCCTGCTGCCACTGGCATGCTCCTTCTCCAGCTATTATATAGAAACTATTCCAGACTGACAAGAACATCTATCTGTGCATATCCAGTGATTGCACACACAGTTTTACTTGGAAATAAAAGAGAATAAGAGTAAAACCAGTGTGTACATGGAGTATAAAGGTAGCACATTTCTGTTGGTTCATTAAAAAATTGTCTTTAGAGAGGAAGAGTACATGCTTTTTTTTTGTAATAAAGATTTGAATCAAATTTTTTTTTTTTTACAAATGCCCCTATCGGTAAAAATGAGATTGTCTACATGTGAATTGATGTGTAAACATGTTTTTCAAAGTATCCCCATAACTTTCAAACAGCCTTCAGGGACTACAGGAAAAACACAGTAATATGGCAAATGTTATAAGTCTCCAGAATAACTCTTATCCCCTTTATGTTTTGATTCTGTCATCACTATCCATCTATCCTTATCCTGAGGCAGTAATGAAAAATAAGACTTGTTTCAAACATGGAAGAGTAAGCACTGTGCTTTGAAAGATATAGTTAACTAAACTGAGCCTGGACTATTATCAGTGCATTAAATGTTTTGTCAATTTCAATCCAAACTCACACTGCTGTAACTCTTTTGGAGCTTGCCTTCCATTAAAACTGCGGACAGTGACCAGGGCACATGGCAAAGCAATGAAACTGCCAATTTTTAGGTATTCTTACTCTGACACAGTGAAAGCAATATGGGAAAAAGTGGTGAAGGTTCAATTCACAAAAGGTGTATATTTCAAAAGTGTCTGAGTCACACATGAACTTCCAGGTAGATTTTTCATCATGTCCACATGATTCAGGAATACTGCTTTCCAAAACCCTGAAGATTGTGTAAGCATTAAGATGTGAGAAGTTTTCATGTATGACCCTACTATTGCCAGCAGAAGTTTATTTTCAATACTACTTATTCAGAAATAGCAATGCTATTTGATATTATTTTTCCATGGCTCTTGGAGTAAGACCAGTAAAAATCACTGATAACCAAAAATAAAACCCCTCTAAAAATTGTATCTGCAGTTGTTTATTAGCAACGTCCTACAATATCAGTTCTATACCTGCAGCGTCCTTGACTGTTCATCTGACTTTCTCCTTTCAGGATAAAAATGTTCTGACTATTGTTTTCTTACAAAATGCAACTTTAGTTGTTTTCTGTTTTTAAGGGTGTCACAGAAGTAAGAAGACAAACAAGACTGAGAAGGGAAACCAGTATACTCAAATATTTTGAGCTAATATATAAGTCATTTTTGTTTTTTAGGGTCAGAAGTTTATCTGATTGTAGTTAAAAAGCTACAGAAGGAATTGGAGATACAATCTTTTACTACAGTGGGCTTTTTAATCCACCAAGTAAATGGATACAGAATGCACACATGCACACATCAAGAAAATGTGGCTGAAATTGATATACAAAGGGAAATAAAGGACAAAAGTGTCTGACAGGCCAACCGACTGCAGGGGTTATCGCTGAAGAAAGCTTTGTATTGGCTGCACAGGGAGGCAGATGGGAAGGGAGATGAGACAGGCAGGCAAAGGAAGGACAGACACAGGATGGTAGCGCTGCGCAGCCCAGCTCTTCTCTCCTGTCAGCAAGACTGCCAGTCTGGGAGAACACTGCCCTGTCTGTGCACAGCACGCTGAGTGAAAAACCCCCTTTGTCTCCTCTACAGCATGGTTCTGCCTGTCTTTTTGTCATGAGGGACACTACATGACGTTAAATTATACATAAATATCAAGTAGGACTTTCTGTCAGAAATGAAAAGCTAATCATCCAGTAGCATGATTTAGTGGATACTTATAATCAAAACAAAGAATTAACCACCACTGTTTGAGCAATTCAAACTGTGCTTTCTGTATGAGTTCATCTCTACTGACAAAGAATAATAGAGGCTTAACAAAATGTTCTCCTTCCTGGGGCAAGGGGAATGTAACATTTATCTGCAGTGGTGTCCAGGGGGACATCACATGCCACAATCAATCACCTCATAAAATATTACGAAGTAAAGTGGTGGCAATTTAGATAATAGCATGGAAAACTAGCTTATAAGAAGAAACAGAAAGCTAACCAAAGTGGAAAGTTTCTGGTTTTATCAGCTCACAGGATTACCAAAACTCACACCCTAAATTCTGCCAACTTTATTGTAATCTTTTTTTCTTTTTTTTTTTTTTTTTTTAGCTATGGAGGTGTCTAGAATAGAGTCTATATATAGTTAGGCATGAAACTACAAAAACTTAAAACGAACACAGATTCTTTATTTTCTTTCAAAACAGACCATTAACTCTGAAGTCTCCTGAATTCTCTGTGTGGCTATACTCTGACAAGTTTTCAGACATTTCTAATAAAGAATTCATCTCTGAATGACACCTGGGGAATGGTAGTTCTGCCTTTTTGCTTTTTATGCTTCCTTGGTACTAAATGCCTCATGTCTTCTTAAGAACATAATCTTTGGAAACATATGGGAAAAATCTGTCAGTGAAGAGTCTAGGATTGCTACAGAAAACACATGGAAGTAACCCACAACAGCAATGAGACTGGAACAGAAACAGTACACTCCTTATCCACTGTCACTCTGCTTTTCCATCCAGAATCACACTTCCCTTTTTTGACATGACTCTCTGGTTCACAGTGAACACCAATTTAACTCAGCATTTGAGGGTGCCACTCACTATAAGAGACAAGTTTTCTCTTCATTTCCTTACTAAGGGGTAAATACATTCAATTACCTTATCATAATACCTTTCCTAGTACTTCAGGCAAATGCTTTGCTCAGTATTGTCAAATAAAACTCAAACACACAAAATCTGGGATTGCTAGAGTGCTTAGTTTTTTCTTTTAGAAAGGGACTCTTTCTGCAAGGATTGGAGATTCTTTGGCTTCCACAAGTCTCATCAAATACACACATCTAAGACTTCTTGTGGTATGCTATTAAATCCAAATATTAGAATGCAAGACTCATGTTAACTGTGAATTTGTTCAACACATTTAATTTCCCTACAAGGAATACAGCAATAGCTTTACTCCACTGAGACAGAAGGTTCCCCCCAGGGTCTGCAGAGAGGTGCAGCAGCAGGAGTTGGGTGCCCAGTCAGTCCCACACTGTACTCCCTGCCTTGTGAGAGAACTGAAGAACTTGCCTCCAAAGAGCTGAGGGGTGTGGAAAGGGGGCTACAAATCGGGATGAGAGACTTGTGCAACTAAACAGATCCGTAGTGGAATTAAATCCATGTTGCTGTACAGTTAACTCTCACCAGAAGTTACACTGCTGTGAAGTCAAAATATTTGAACAAAAATATGAATAACAAACAATCCTAAGCTACAGATCTTCATTTTATTATTACTCCTCTTCCATAAATCAGTGTATTGATGATTATGTGGAGCATGCTTTTAAATTTTGATTAATGGCACCGTCAAGTGGATCTATACCTGAGAAATTCATCAAAGCTAGAAACATAACTAAAGTGATCAGTCTATAGTGGAATTCAGTATGGTGTTTTTTCCTGGTATATTGCTAATATTTTGGTAAAGAGCATCCAAACTCTTCTGTGAGGTAAACAAAAATCAGCTGCACTAGTTCTAAAGAACGTTCATTAGAAACATAATGCAGCTTTAAGTAGTTATAAATTGATAAAGACGATAATTTACTCGGGGCAGAGAGGGAAAGAGTTGACTGGCCAAATCATAAAGCAGATTCAGATCTGGTAGAGACTCTCTGAGACAGTTGTGCTTCACCCTTTTCCACTACACTGAAATGCATTACTGAGGCACTGAGGATCCTTGATACAAAGCTGCACAGGTCATTTTTGATGGATAAGCATGTAAGGGAACGGTCATGTGTTGATCCTGGCAATTCCAAGTACACAGGAGTGCGTGTCTTATCTTGCAGTCCCTGAAGCACAGCTTCAGAAGCAACACTTCAGAACTTGTTACTCTCTTACAATCAATGCAATTAGACAACACATGAACCATCCTCCCCTTTCCACTAAATCAAATGGTGCTCCTTAAAGTAACAGAATCTTTACGGCAGAGGGCTCTTGTCTCAGGGAGCAGCTGGCTGCTCTTTCATGACCCCGGACTTCAATGTGACTGGACAAGCAGAGCAAGGCTACAATGGAAGCACTTTTAGCTAGATATAACCAAGTATCCACTTACTGTTGGTTGCATAACATATGGCGGATGAGGCATCCATGAAGTACTCTGGACCTGCACATCAAATACTTTTAATTAGCATAGAAAAGTTTAAAACTTAAAGACTTACTTGAAAATATTCTCTCTATTACAACTAAGGTGCTATTTTAACAAAAGACTTAAGTCTTATAACTCAACACAAAATTAACTTATGCTTCATAAAGTTATTGACAAAGGAAAAAGCTTTCAAATTTCATTTGATAATGTTTTCCACCAAAGTCAGAAGTCTGAGTGATTGCACCACTTCTATGAATCACAACATTTTATCTCGTAAAGAAGTCTTCAATATTCCATGTTGTCCTATTTTTTCATTTGCATTGTTTGCTTTCATCCATCAATATAATCATGAACATGTCATCCAACCGACAGTGCAGGAGACAGAAAATGTTCAAAGTTTATTTTCAAAAGTATCCATATGAACTTTTAAAGGTATAACATTTTCAGAGATCCCAGAATATCCTAATACTTATTCTGTTTCCAGTAAGAACTGCAGATCCAATTCAGAGTTTTTGAAAATTATTCTAATTGAAAGCTTTCATGGCAAAGCTGGCTTAAGAAGTCTGCCCCTCCAGGATCATTCTTAGCTTAAGCATCCTGGGGTCTGTTCCCACCAGAACTCTACACGCATTAGTAAAGACCTTCTTTGTTGTTCATCCTTATGAGTACCATGTAACATATTGCAAGGATATAATAATTTTACTAAGAACTAGGCACATTATAGGGTGTTTGTATATTTGTTGTGGCATCTCTGAGCCATAAATACCTTTTGTGCTATGTGTGAATGGCCCACATGCTATAGAATTTTGTATTTTAGTTTCCTTTTGCATCAGTCTGGACACCACAACACACAAATACACAAAAGATGTAGTTGTGCTAGAGCCATCAGAGGACACCTCACTTGCTGTCACAGAGATGGATGTGCAGCACCTCAGACTGAGCATGACCAGGAATAACAAGGAGAAAACTACAAGGTCCCACTTCTCCAGATGCCCTTTGATTTTGTTCATAAAAAAAGTGTTGAGAATTAATTGTATAACAGTGTGCTCCAACATTTGTATATGTTTATCAAAGCCCAATTTTTGTTGAAAAGCAAGTTCAGCAAAACATCTTTAGAACCAAAACCAGCACACCCACATGTGAACACACCTCTACTGCAACATTTTCTGCTGGGAATCCCCATGAGCTAAAACACACTAGAGCTGCCACAGCTTGCTGCTGCTCATTGCTCCCACTCTTGCACCCCTGCAGCTCCTTCACAGTGCCAGGGTAAATGTCTTTGAGCTTACACTGCAAACTACCTAAGAAAAATAATACAGGTTAAAAAAAAAATAAAAATGAATGGTTTTGGCTCAAATGCATGAAACCACAAACTGATGCAATGGTTCAAACCAGAATGGGAAAAGGGGAGTAGCTGTGAACTGTGGAGCAGTGATGAAAGTAAGTGGCTGGGGTGGCTGGGTGGCCTGAACTCAGTGGCCTGAATGGGAAGTAGTATGGCTCTTAAGCCAGCTTTGCTACTGAGAAAATTGCGTGTGAGCCTCACACAATGCAGTGTATATCCCTGGCATTGACTCTTCTTTGGTGCTGCCATTACTGAAATTTACTGAATTTACCTCATCAAAACAACTTTTGTTTGGCAAGCGCTACACAGCCATCTCAAATAAAATCATACAGAAGTCAAAGAGAATTACAAGAATCATTTATCTTCGACGATTGAGTTTAAAGTACAGTAATTTCTCAGAATTACCTGCAAGCAGTACCATACCATCTACAATCCTCTAGCCCCAACAAACCAACCCTAACATTAAGACCAGCCCACCATGCAGCTTCAAAAGTTTGGGTAGCTTATTTCAGGTAAGACTCAGAGTTGAAAAGCACTGATGGCACAGGAGAGAAATAACTACAATTGGAAAATGTATCGTCAATGACCAGCTTCTGTGAAGTGGTAAGTTCCCAGACAATGGCTAATAATAAAAATGTACAATCTGGTTTTGACTACCATCTCAGAAAGCCAAAACAAGACAATAATTTCCCAGTGGAGATCTGAGAGGGATATGCTGAAAAGAGAAATTCTGAATGACATGGCATGTAGCAGACTAAAGAACGACTTGAGGATACTTATTCTCAAGTAATTTGCTTTGTCAGGGATCACTGGATAAAAATGAATACTTTTAAAGGATGTAGTTACTGAAAAAAATATAGCTGGGGTCAAAAGGTCAAAGTATAATGAAGTCAACATAAATTATTAAAAAGAAACACTTAAAAAACTTTTGGCTAATGAAGGGGAGCCGAAATGAGGAAACAGTTCAACAAGA
This sequence comes from Motacilla alba alba, assembly GCF_015832195.1. Lineage (NCBI taxonomy): Eukaryota > Metazoa > Chordata > Aves > Passeriformes > Motacillidae > Motacilla > Motacilla alba. Next base: position 40,344,914 of record NC_052017.1, on the reverse strand, counting down.
ATGATAAGCTTCTGATGTTGTCAATTGGAAATTAAGCAAAATGTTTATCAGAGAAGCTGATTGAAATGAAGAATTACAGTGGCTTTCATTACTGCTGTAAAGAATGCAGGAAACACTTAAAACTCTACCCAATGATACCTGAATATTCCTAGAGAGCCCTTTGTTTCAAGAGTGACTCAAGAGTGCAAGCAGTCACAATTTTCTGTGGTATACACTCTGCCTTCATCCACATCCAAAACATCATTAAGTGGGAAACACAGTAGACAAGTGCATATCTGACGTACCTGATATGTAGAGACAGGGGAAGCAGCAATGAATGGCGTGATTGATGTCTGTGGAATCATGCGGTTTGTTGGAATACTGTACGGTGAGGAATAAAATCTGCAAACAAAGAACAAAGGCGAGAGGTTTTTGAACCTTTTTGACTACTTAGGCTCTGACTAAATAATTCACTGCCTCCTGGGCAAAGACAAAAAGAGTCTACCCTGGTAATTATGTCCATCTAATTCCAAAACCACAATAAAAAAGATGTGATGGCTCCATTGAGCAGATCTTGAAAATGGAAAGGAGGAGGAATATTTACACAAAGCATATTTTTTTTCACTTCAACTAGCACAAATATAGAACTACACAATACAAGAAGCAATTATCTGAGATGCAAAGGCAGCTGATTTTCCAGGGCGCTAGCTAGTGAAAGGAAATTTCTTACACGATGTCGAAGACAACATTACTGATTTCATTTTTACACAGGGTACTGTTTTCTTTTCATATCCTAGTGCTTCAGTGCTGAGAATAACACATTCTGTATACATGCCTGAATTATTTTATTAAGGGGTGGCTAGAAAAACTCTGGCTGAAATTTTCATATTCATCTATGCAGAGAGCAAAACCCCCTCTTTCTGGTGAACTGTATCAGGAATTTTGAGGCTAAATGCCTCAGGCAGCACTGAAAATCTCAGATTTAGTCAGTTTTATTTCCACTGTTGCATGCTATGACAGAACCTGCACCATCTCTTGCTTGATGGTAATAAATGTTATATTCTTTCTTCTTCCCTGTGGGTTAATGGTTATTGATAAAATTCACTTGGAAAATATCATCACTATTGCTGTGATTGTGTTAGTACTTAATATGTGTATGCTTGTAAAGATTTTTGCATTTGACCTTTCTGCAGTTTTAACTGTAAGCCAGAACAATAAAATTGCTTAAAAAAAGAATGTTTGTGGTTTTACTGTTGTCTAAATGCCTGTACATTGGACTCAGAGAGAAACACTCGTGCAGTGTTCTCTTGTACAATTTAAACCTCGTGTAGATCATTCTCATATAGGATGCACCAGTAAGTAACAGAAGATTCTGCGCAGTGACATGGATTGCATTCCCTCTCTTTTTATATTTTTTCCCCCTCCCTACTCTGAGGCAATCAACATTAGCTTTCCATAAGAGCTATGCAACAACAACAAAAAAAATCATTACTGGTGTTTAAACAAGTGCTCTATTTCCTGATCACCCTGGCATCACAGATTTAGTACTAATCAGTCTAGTTCAGACTGGATGCATTCATTCTGGATGCAGGCTCAAATAACTACTGACTTCAACCAATAGCCTTGGAAAAACAGGCTGCTCTCTTTGAACGTTGGGCAGAAACAGTCAAAGTTAGGAGGGGAGAGGGAAACAGAGAAGCAATCATTTGTTCTTTCTATTCCAAATCAGATTTTAAAATGCCAAAAGCAGCAGGTGGCATCTGAGTGATTTTTTGTTTAATAGAAATATAATGCTATTTTAGGACCATTTATCAGCCCTCACAATGCTCTCACAGAGACTATTTTAAAATTGTGCCTTTGCCCAATTTTATATATATCCTATTATGAGAACTTAGAGGCAATTGTATCCCCATGCTTATACCAAATATTAGGTTCACACAACATCGAGGGAGAAGGGATTTTTATACCACTAGGCAGAGTCATCTATGGCACTAGCATGTTGCATATTACCTAAACCCTTTTACAGGGTTCTCCCAGAATAATGTTAACCAGAAATCACTTGGGCTATGCTCTTGCTAAGTGGGTCAACTAAGAAATTTTGTGTGCAGCAAATGAAAATACTCAATGGCAGACTGACAGAATTTAGTCTATGGGTAAAATGTGTAATGTACAGAGATATATATAAATCTTTTAAACTAAAAATAACATGAAACAAAAAATCTTTTGAGAAAGCCACACATTTTTGTTTATTCTTTTCTCATTCTGTTCATAAACATGGCATTGATGCCGGGCTCATACCCTTAACCATGTATGAAGCACTCGGACAAAGACAAGTACCGGGAAGAAATAACTTTCCACTTGGAAATAGTGCTGACTCTTTGGAATAAACTCTCCAATAAATCCCAGCAAATACTAACAAAACTTACAGAAAATGTGTGCTAAGCCAAGAATTTGACAGACAGCTTGCCATTTCACTTTCAGCTTAGAGATGCATTTATCTGAATAGCACACAAGCCTGTAGAATATATACTAGGGTAATGTGGAAAATACAGCCCTTCCCACACCCCTGCCAATACCGTTTATCTGTCACCATTTGGAATGCTCTCAAATAAGCATCAAATGAAACATACCACCAGGACATTCAGCTGTATTGGGAAAATCCATGCACAAGGGCATCAAGGAAGTGAAAAGAAGAAGCTCTGATGATGCAAATAACAGTGCAGGAAAATCCAGTTCATATATTTCAATTTTAATAATAATAATAAAAAATCAAGTGTTACTATCTCAGCCACTGCACCAGGCTGCAAAGAAATTATTTTGCAGTCAGGAATTTCTTACATCAAGAGACAAAGGCTTGTCTTCTCTCCTCCTTTCCTTTGGCCAATTGTGGCCAAAATGATCTAATAGTAAAGGATATGGATGTCTCTGCCATATGTGAAGAACAGTGGTGTGGTGAGGACAGAGATGTCTTTGCTGTGGATGGACTCAAGCAGAGCCACCCTGAGGTATGGGATGCTCAACCTACCACACTGTTGAGTCATTTGCTGCCAGGACAGGGCTCACTGACAAAGAGGGCTCAACACACCCTCACCCATGGGACATTGAGGCATCTCTCTAAATTCTCTTTACATACAAGTGGGCGACTATCCTCATATGTAACTGGCATAAGTGGCACGCTGGGGATCTAATAAGAGACAAGGGGTACAAAAAAACCAAAAGTGGCCTGCTCTGGCACAAACCCGACAACATGACAACAAGATTTGCAGCTGAGGACCTTCCTATATTCAGTCTTAGGCTTTGCCTTCCTTTTTTTCTTTAGGCTTAGGGAGAGGTGAAATGAGGTGGAAGATATATCTTTTAAGTTCATTCAAGGGAATACAGGACTTTCAGTCTACAGAATATCTACATCAGAAAGAGGAGTGGAAAGAGATAAGAATTATACTGGCTTTGATTTGTCTTTGATATATTAAATTATGCCTCCAAGTTTCCTGGCATTAAAATGCACACAGTGTATCTAGTACAGTGCACTAGGTATTATGAGAGCTGTAGGCTTTGTGGTGTAGTTGACCTGTAAGGTCTAAGGAGAGCTTTCCAGAAGGCTCAGCTGCATTTTCTGCAGATGCAGTTTGCATCCTTACGTTGATCTGTGCAGTTTTTTGCAGGTGCAAGACAATGTCCCTGCTCCTCAGCCTCAATTGCAATGCTAGGACTACAAGCATGCAGGTGGTGAGGACAAGGCAAAATGGACGTCACCCTTGTGTTAAAAATAGACTTTTTCAGCATGCCTAGATTCCATAAGCAAAGGGGAAACTCATCACTAGTAGGCAAAAAGATGCTCCTGGAAGTTCCTGAAAGAGGGTTTATAAGGGGCTCAAAAGAACACGTTTTTAAGTGATGTTAAAAAGAAGCAAATTTCCAGTACCTCATCAGGCACACAGAGACAGCGCTTTAACAACAGTTTCTGTTGCTTAACAGACAAAGCACATCCTCTGCTACACCAACCCTCCCTTTGCATTTGGGGACTGCATTATCTGCAGTGTCTGGTCACTATTTCCCTGCCAAAAAGCGGGAAAAAAAAATTCCATATGGTTCCCATTCTACTGGGGAATGTGCAAGCTTCCAGACAGAATCTGCACAAGAGCAAGATCCTATTTGCACTGCAATAAACACCATTTGCTCATGCCTCGTGCCTGCGGGCAGTACTGAAAAAGTTAGATTCATAAATAGTATCCTGGGGCTCACATAATGCAAGAGTATTACCAAGCATTATCAAGGCAGCAATTTTCTGTTGCAACAAGGCACACAGTCAGATGTTGGAGTTGGAAAAGACCTATCTGAATATTGAGCCCATTGGCCAGCAAATGCACAAAATTGTCCCCCAGATATGAGGTACTAAACTGATAAAGCACATCGCAATCTAGTCAAATGGCCAGGAGGACTCCAGCCTCAGGAACATTTTAAATGAGCTTCCTTACCGTGCAAGTACAAGAGCTCTCTCCTGCTCCTTGTAGGAGTGCATAAAACTACTAAAATACTGTTAATGCCACAAATTGAAAAATCAATAGCATATTACAACAGGCAGACTACTCCCCAAAATAAAACCCGAGTACCTTTGTAAACACAATTCAGAAAAGACTGATTATAAAACAAAAAAAAAAAGGCAAAGTGGTTGCCAAGTGAAAGGATCTTATCTACTGAAGTGTGTGCTTACCATATCTTCAGTACCTCATACTGCAATGCTATGGTACACTATGGGCTGGATTCTCCACTCCATTATACCAGTTTTATGCTGATGTAACTCCACTGGATGCTTAAACAGAGCTACACAGGCATAAAAACAATATAATGAAATGGAGAATCGAGCTTTACAATGTAATAGACTCAGAAGAAAATCATCTACTTAGCAGAGGAAAAAATCATAGTCATTTTTAGTGAGAGCCTCTCTCACACTGTTTTATTTCTGCTATAGATTTTTAAGGCAAATATGCAGTTATATGGTAATAAAAGTGATAGTATGACACCATGAACAATATGAACCTACCTTTTCATTTGGAAACAAGAGTCCAGATTGTTCCTGAGGTTTGGTTATGGCCCAACTCAAAACCTAATATAATCCATGCCTCTTAAGGAACTGTGAATTTTAAATACCACCCCATGACACCTGCTGCAGAGACATGGTTCTCTAGTAGGCTTCCATCCTCCACATAATCCTGTGTGGATTTAGCAACTTAGATGCATCCAAATGCATGTATCAACCCTATAAAGAACTCTAGTAAATGTCAGCATGTGTAGGTAATATTTCTTTTTAAATTTTGTTGGTGGTTCATAACTCTTCAGAATCATCACCTTGACTTGGTATCTTTACATTTCTCATCCCTGGACTCAGTTCACTACATTCTGCAGTGGTGACCCCAGATGAATGCTACGAGGAAAAGACCTTTGTTTTACAGATCTTTGGGTGACATTGCTCCATGCAAACCTTAGTGGCTCGGCCCACGTTACAGCCAAAGTATTCTGCAGCCTTTTAAGCACAGGGTGGGTCTGCCACACTGCCCTTCCCACAAGGAAGATGCCCCTTTGCTGAGTTAACCTGTGTTACTTCATAGAGCTTAAGAGCCTTTAAGTCTCTTTCCCCATGGCCACATACCGATGCTGGTGTCAGCGAGCAGCAGATCAAATTTACACATTTCACAAACAGAGCATCAAGGTGCTCCCAGACTTTATTAAAATAAAGCTCCTGAGCTAGATTTTCACTGTACTTGCAAGTAAAGAGGCTTATGAAAACTAGAAAAAACTTAAAACTACAGGATATATAGAGATTACTGTGTGAATGTCTGGTGAGATAAAAAAATCATGTTGGACCAAAAGGGTCCTGGTGATCCTCATGATACCGCACACAATCAAGATCTCACCACAAGAGCATTTTGAATGATGGTTCAGTCCTGATAAAACTGAAAATATTTTGACACTTTAGAAAAAAGACATATGTCAAAGTAGTAATTAATTATCACTCTTAGAGAGATATCTGGTAATTTAATTTATTTCTTGCCTTAAAAGAATATTAAAAAAAAACAGCAGAACTGAAATTCTCCACTGGGTACAATTTCTTCACCCAATGATCAGTGACAGCATCTTCAAGCAATTCAGTGACCAAGCCACCTGAGCAGTCTGAACACCATAGGTGTTCTTTGATATAAATAATGTCTGATTCTGAGATAACTTTCATAACTTCAAAAGAATTCTCCTTGAATTAAAATCCTATTAGTCTCAATGGGTCATTCAAACTATGGTTTCCAAAAAACTCACACAACTGACATGCAGGAACTTATATGAAAAAAAGAAGCCAGTTGTCCACATGAAACGCTGCTGTATTATGAACCAGTAATGTTTTTGCTTGTAGATTATAATGTTTTACCAGCTGAAAAGTATGACAATAGAGAAGAATGACTCATTTGGAGGTCAGAATAGGGAAATAGAAGCAGAGAATTCTGAAATCACAATTACAAACAAGCTTTTTATTTTTCTGAGTTTGGCCTCTTCCTCTACAACACAAGAATATCACAAGTCCTACAAAATAACTCCATGTAAAGGAAAATTAAGCAAAAGAGACTAACTATTAGTATTGATTTTTTTTAAACTACTGGGAATGTTAGGGTTTTTTCCTAAATGCTTCAACTAGCAGTGCCCTAACAAATATTTAACAAATAAACCCATTCTTATCTCTATCAATAAATTCTCTCCTTTAGCTGGAGAGCACAGATGGGACTATGTATGGAATTTGATAATCATATCACACATCACTCTGATTAGTGTGACTGTCAAAGAGTTCAGGGATGAACTTCCTGCTTCTTTTCAAATTGTTGTTAACCTAGCTGAAAAGAGAGCTAAATTTCAAGGATATGTTTTTCTAGTTTATGAAATAATTGGAAAAGTAATAATGCAGGTAAATACTATGATGATGTAATTTCACTGCTTGGTTCAAGAAAAAATTGCAGTTCCTTGTGTCAACAAATGGTAGCTGAGGAGTAAAGAAGAGGGTTGCTCAGAATATTACCCTTAAATCCCATCTGCTTACACACTAATTTAAGGCTTTCTCCCTATCTGGCATTTCTATTCAGACAATGACATGGAAGGCAGCCAGCCTGCAGAAAGAACCCCAGATGAAGTAACAGCTCTATTATTCAAAATACATTGGAATCTTCAATGATTGTTTTAACAAAAGCCAAGTCAGTAAAGGGAAACTTTACTGGTTTCCACTTCATGACAGAGAGAGATTAAAAAGACATCTACTAACATTTGCCAAATAGAGATGGAAACTATTAGAAAAAACAACTTCCCATTCAGATGGATATTGCAAACAAGAAGGCATAAAAAGAAAAGGAAAACTAAAGAAGAACTTGACAATATAGCATTATATGCTTCAGAAAAGAATATGACTGAGTGGATTTGCTTTTCAAAAAGTTTCACTACAGAAAGAGAAAACAGAAGATGACATTCAAAATCATTTTTAAAAAGACATTAAAAAACATGCATTTCTTACCCATTCTGTATAGCAGCTGTTGGATCGTAAGTCAAAGCCATGCCAGCCTGCACATAGTTAGGGAAGAAAAACAGATTTTTACTATTACTGAAGGAAAAGGGGAAAAAGAAAAAAAAAAAAAAAAAAGACATGAAACATATTCAAAGCCAATATGAATAAAAACTGTGTGCAACTTAAATAGAAATCTAAATTCTCAAGGGAAGCTCAGATGGCCAAAAGCAGCATGGACAGATTGGGTACCTCCTCAGCCTGAGAGATCACTGAGAAACAGATCTGTTCAGTCTGCTGGTTGCCATCTTTCCACAACATTTAGGGAAAATGGTGGGGGTTTTTTGCACCAGCATCAATGAATAACTCCACTGAGATTAATGACTTTACAGCTGAATATTCACTATAACAAGACAGGGCCAAATCCTGCTGCTGCCTGTGAGATGGGTGGTTGGGAAATATTCCAAAGCCAACTTCATGAGAGCTTCACAGGGAGGAGTCTCATCTTTCCTGCAAAGGTCATACCCCATATGACCCCTGCCTACAGTTTCTGTGAGGTGTAACTCGTAGTTAAGAGTTAATTCATTACCATGAGACAGGAAACAAAAAATGGGCTGTGAAGCAGAAAAGCTTGAGCTTTCAAACAAAGCTTTTAAAATATTTCAGAGGTCTGGACAGCAAAAGAATTTGTTAATGTGTTACACAGAGCTTTTCAACTGCCATTTGCCACCAGGCAGACCGTGACCTGTGCAAAAGGATTTGGCAGTGTCAAAACATTGTCCAGCTAACAACTGTCATCCCTGCCACCGTTAGCAGACATATCCACAGGTACCACAGGAAAGGCAGTGAGAGAGCTGCAGACAGTATTAAGCACTTTACCTTATGCTCCAACATAGCAGTCAAGGTCATGCAGGAAAGACCTTTTTTTCCCCCCAGCATTTCCTTAAAGACATGGAACTGACAATCTCTCCTCCCACATACTGCATTTGCTTTGACTTTTTGCCTTCCTTATCGATTTTTATCCCTCCCTTTGTGAAATGCTTTCCAGTGTAAGACTACCAAGAGATGAGAAGTTGTCCTTTGCGCAGGGTAAGAAGCATAATGGAGAGAAACTCTATTGCTCAAGGTTGCTACTCTCCCTGTGGAAGCAGCTCAAAAAACACCACGGCACCATCCCACCCAAGACACTGTATTCCTCTTCATTTTTCATACATATCCTATGCTTGTTGCCTGAGACAGGTAGCATTTTCTTCAAGGACAGATGCTTTACCAACCACGTGGCATGGTCTGTGCTCCTGCTGGGAGCTTTTCATGCCCCTAAAGCCATCTACCAAAGTACTTCTGAATAACGGCACCTGCCCCATTCCAGATGGCTGCACAGACAGGTCAGGAAAGCGTTTGGGCTTGGCTGGTTCCCAGGCAGGCAGGTGAGCAGCCTGGGTAATGCACTGGTGACGAGCAGGCAGACACTGGGCAGCACTCCTGGAAGAGCTGGGTTAGCCTGGCAGCTGCAAACTGGTCTAAGAGGAGGTGGTCCAAATTTCCAGAGGCCAAAAATAATTTCTGATGTGGAAGGCCAGGTTTCACGCTACTTTATGCTGCCAAAAAAAGGCTCGTGTCCTTATTAAATTTGTATATTTCCCTCATTATTCTTTTAAGCAGATGCTAGGGCAAATGTTTTGCTTTATGAAAATGCCACTGTTTTAATAAAATATGTAGTCTCTCCCAAGCAAAGGATAATTCAGGAGACTATATCCAAGTACATGTGGCTATTTTTGAAAGAAGTATTGATTTAATACAAAGAAAAACAAAATGGCTACTTCTGCAAGTTTTAAATGTCAGAGAACTGAATTTAGGAAGACCCAAACCACTAATGATTTTGATGTAAAAAATAAATTAGCTTAGAAAATCATAATCCCTTACTTAACTTGGTTTTATATTTTTATGTCTTATGCATGCTCAGCACATTGTACTGTTTAGTAAGGCTGCATTAATTACTAAAGGAAATGTAGAAATTTCCAAACAAAAGAGAAAAGAAAACTTTTTGGCTGCAATACATTTTTGAGGAAACATACTGCCTTGTTATCCTTTCTCATTTCAACATGTATAAAATTTGTTACTCCTCTCTTTTTCTATTCCTTCACTGGTGAAGACAACTTACATATTACGTACAAGCCCTAGAGGGACAGAAAAATTACTTATAACTTTTTTTAAAAATACTCTTTAAAATAACTTAAGATGTTCCCTTTAAATTGAGATGTTTACATTTTACATCTCATCTCTACTTGGACTAACAAAAAAAAATTAGAATTTATTGGAAAAGGACATATCCAAGTTTTCTAAATTACGGAGTTTCTAGATCAAGTTGTCCTTAGAGTTACTGGATCAGGGCTCACTATATCCAGCAGTGACTGGGGGATAAAATACAACAAAGTAGGTGGGTCTGGGAGGAAAAGTGAAAATAAACTACTGGTCTAATTTTAGTTTCTTTGACATAAATAAGAATGAAGCTGCAGGAATGAAAACCTACAGCAGCCCTTTCACTTGCTGTCCACATGAGACCTGCAAACACATTTGTGCCACTTTCATTAACTTCTCTCATGGATATTCGAGCACATGCTCATGGCATGGACACTCAGGTCACCCTCCAATCCCATCACACCCAGACCTGGGTGTGGGTCCATGCAGACAAACTGCACAAACTCAGTTCTCTATATTGGTATTAAGAACAGGGGACACAGCTGTGATCCTGAAGAGTCCATAATATGATAGGCTAGACACTCATCTCCTCTTTGTCCATGTCCCATATCCATACTGCATGGAGACAGATTACGAGAACCTGTTCAAGTACTTCAGCAGTGACCACTATAAATATCACCATCACATTTACCAGTAAATGAAAAGTCTCACATTAGGCAAATAGGACACAGCGTGTGGCAATATGTGCATATGGTAACCACCTACGGCTGGCCCAGCAATATTGCTAATATCCCCCGTTGCTGCATAGCCTTAAACAGCTGCTATTTCAAATAGCTGCTAACACAGGACTATTTACTTCTTTCTCATCAAGTTGTATAATTTCTCCCCACAAAATTATGCTGGCTGGAAGCCCAGGAGTGGCAACACTTAGCCTGGACCGGTCAAAGATTTATGGTCTGAAGCATCCTCATTCATCAGGAATAAAAACTGATGAGCAATAATAACTTACTGGAAAATTGTCTGAACTTTCCTTCATAGCAGACAAATAGGAATTCCAAAAATACCGAATGCAGAATATTAGGGTTGGCCTCAGACTTCCGTGTGAGAGTGGTCTAGCTCATTCTGTTAAAATCAGAATTGAATATAGCCATCATAGTGCTAATACAGGCAGAACTACTCCAAGCACTGGCTGATGCCTCTATAGCAGCCCTCTGCTGTGCTGAGACTGTTTTCTTCTGGGTCCTTTCACCCACTGGTTTGCTTGTGTCTCAGTAGAAGGAGAGGGTCTTATTCTTTCTTCTCATAGTGACACTTCCCGACAAAATGGTACCTGAGGGAGTGGCTCTGATGATGGAATGCTACTTCAGGAAAGTATTTGTCAGACAAATCTTCTATTAAGGAACAACTGAACCACATAATTTTCATGCCACTCAGCTAGATAATGGCCCTAGACTCAGCTACTGAATGAAAACACAGTAATAGAAATAAAGGTCATTCTTAATGACTACTGGTCTGTTCAGAAAGTCAGGTGACAAAGAAATTAACTCAGCTTGTAAAAAATATTGATTTAAAAAAATATTACTTAAACCATATGAGTTTATTTGTCTCTTATTTTTAACAAAGTGTCTGAACTTAAAGGACATGTGGAAAGAATGAAAGTTTTTTGTTATTTTTTGCTGCAGTTTTCTAACTGTTGACAGCAGTGAAAGAGATTCTAAGAACAAGAGATTCAGTCTGCACCTGTCTTTAAATTTAGACTCTTTATGCAATAGAGAGCAGGAAATATCAAAAAGTATATGGAAAACAAGGGTTTCCCCAGGAAGTTCGAAGGCCTTTTGTTCAACACTTTACTGTGAAAATTTTTCCATGGGCAAAGACAAGATGTTCTGTTTCTGGTTGGATTTTTCTCCCCTCTTTTTTATGATTTGAACATAAATGATCTGATCTTCAATATCATGTGAAATGAAGTGGGTTTATTATTTCTCTACTCAATCCCTGTGATGTCTCACAAGAAAAAATTTAGCAGTGCAGTATCTGTCTTCCAGCAAACATAAATACCTATAAATGACCAATTTCTTCTGTGAATCTTCAGTGCAGCCAAGCATCTTCTGTGTTGCTGGGAAGTTGCTTTCATGTACAACTCCACCATCATATCCCCATATCTACTCTCAGCGTACACGTCTTTCCGACACTGTGCAAAAATTCACCACAGTATCGACCTGCTACAAGATGTGCTACTCCTCCTCCTCAGAGGTGAGACCTCCACATCCTCTCTTCCAACCTGCCCTGGCCAGCCTCTGCCTAGTGCTGGAGCACCTCTGCAAGGGCAGGCTGCTGCCACTGCAGGATCTCGGGCTGTGCAGGAGGATACAGTCCATTAGAAAAAAATGGAGAGGCTTGGAAATTAAAAAGGGGTGAAATGCATGGATGTGGTGGGCTTTCCAAGCAGAAGGCCCCCCAGATTTCTCCTCCTTAAGGTGAGATTTGGAAAGGTAAGGTTGTACACTTGCACTTCAGAGATTTCAGTGGTGAACTGATGTGAGAGTTACACTAAAAGATAAGTCTGTCCTCCGAATCTCCACCGACTGAGAGCTTCACCCTTTCACACTGGAGGGTTGCCATCCCAGGGCATGCTCTTGGCTACTAGGGTGGAATCAATTGAAATTTCAACACTCAGATTCCTGTACTTGTTTTTTTCCATCACTAATATCTGCCAGGCATCACAGCACAAGGATCTCTTGTGACCTGATAGAAGATACCCTTATTGAAATGCTTTGAAGAAAGAAGAGAGTAGGGAGAAGAAATCATCAACCCAGATGAGATTAATGCAAAATACTGATTTTATAAAATAAGTTCAGTCACCAGTAAAGTTAACTTGGCAGAATTCCTTTCTTTGATTATTTAAACAGTTCTGACAGAAATATTCAACATTATCAGAAAGACTTCTGAATTTAATTGTGAATAACTGCCTCCACCTTTCCTTTTTAGAGAGGAGAAATCTAAAATATAAATGTGACACCTCTCAGATATTTAGATGCATATGAAAGGGATGGAGCATTTCCCAGTGATGTGTGCTCCTTAAGAAGCTGCCGATACTGAGGGGAAAAGATTTGTGAAGAGGGAAGTATATACTACTGGTGCCAAACTTGGGAAGTGATTCATGAACCTCAGAACATCAGAGACTGCTCCGATAAACACAAAAACAAGTTCAGATACCCAAATGAATGACAAGAGATGCTTTTGTCCTACAGAACTGGAATGGAAGTCTGACATACACAGCTTCTGTTCTTGGGATTGAGTGACCTTCTTCCCACTTCAACTCGTCTTATTAGTTAAAATACAAGTGCCGAAGACTACAAAATTGAAAAAAAAAAACCAAAACAAAACCAAAAGAGAACATATATAATATTACACAATTATTCTGTTTCCACAGCCACTCAATACATTCCACCATGTCATCTTCAGGTCTATAAATGATCTGCTTTTGGGGATCTGGTATCCCCATTTTGCCATGAGTGTGATCCAGTGCTGTTCCAGCTGTGTATTACACTCACATCTGCACACTAGAAGTGTGTGCTGTAGTGAGTTGGGAAGAATTCTAGGGGTGGCTGGCAGCACTCCTGCTATCTGTTGAGGATACAACAGAAAAAGGTATGTCCTTTCCCTGTTTACAACATTTGTTTATTCTGCCTAAGAAAACACTGCTATAGCAGCAGAATTTGGAGGAAAACCCAATTGCAGGAAAATCTCCAGGGCAAATGGCATGACATTTTTCACCAGAGAAGGAAATTCAAAGCTAAAATAAAAACAAAGAAAACTGATCTCTAAGGACAGCTACACTGCTGATTCTATTTTAACCAAACCATGGCCCTTTTAAAATCCAGATTGCATTGACAGCGATTTCAGTAGGCTATTGGTTTAAAATATTTCTGTGTACTTTATAAGCTCAAAATCCAAACTGATCTTTAGTATTTGAGCCACTGAGGCATCTTTTCAAAATGTTGCCCAAAGCAATAGCACCTTGTGTCATTATTCTAGACCTTTTCACCTCCTGGTAAGTTATCTTTTGCCCTTCTCCTTCTCCCTCTGGAGAGAGGGCTTCTTTTCAGATGCCTCTCTTTGTTAAACTGAGCTTTTGTTGAAAATAGCATGCAAAGTGCCAATGTTTAACTTACAGGCATGCTAAATATATGTAGTAAATGTCTTTGTGGGTAGTTTACATATGAGGGTACTAGTGCTTATCTCGACAGAACTGGCAATTGACTCCCACAGCAAAGTTAAGTTACTTGTCTAGGTATAAGAAAAGTTACTTGTCTAGACACTCAGGATTACAGAACACAACTAAGTAGTACCTATCTCCTCGGAAGCATAAAAAAAAAAAAATCCATGCCTGAGTTATGAATAGGCCTGGAATAGAACTACTAATCATTTCTAAATGCATCTGCTGGTAAAGAAGAGACCATTGGCACAAGGATCAATTGCTCAGCCCTTCACTGACTTTACAAAAAAAATTGTTAAACTTTAACCTAAAATTTACCTCTATTTTTTTTAAATTTTCTTAAACAAAAAATTGCCTATTGTATGTTTTTCTCTCTAAATTGCTGTTTGCATTAAGGAAAGTTGTAACAAATAGTAGATAAAAAGAGAAACTGTTATAAAAGCAACATTCCCAAACTACCAGGTTATTTTATTATTTTAAGAAAGAATTAAAAACATGCTTAATTCTTTGGATATTCCATGAACTGAGCTTGAAAGACAATAAAACAGAGTAAGGAGGAAGAGAAGAAAGGGAAGGAAAGGAAGGTAACCTATTGACTCCTTAGGAAAAAAAAAAAGTAACTTAGATTATGGAAGCAAAAAAGCAATCAATGGAAGAATTATTAGTGACAATTATTGAATAGTATTATAGACATCAGACCAAATTCAATGGCAATTATTGAATATCATTATAGACATCAGACCAAATTCAATGCATTCAATGCTGCATCTCACTGTTGTGATGCACGCAGCAATACTGTAAAGGTGGTACTCTCTTACAAGACAATGCAGCTATTTAAATAGCACAAATTTTACAGAAACTTGCAAATGAAATATCAAAGAGTTCAACATACTGTGACCATTAAAAAAACCTTAATCACATTGGGTTGACCAGATGTAGAAAAGCTACAATTTCTAGAAAACAGTAATAAGTTTAGGTAGAATTCTCCCTGTCTACCATGTAATTTTCAAATAAACTTACTTTTAAATACATGTATCAAAAGACTTTATTTCTGAATAACCAAAACAAGGCTTCATTAAATCTGCAATAGAAAATTATGTTGCAAAATTTATGTTGCAGTTTTTAATTCAATCTGATCTCATTTTGTGATTACACTTGATTCCCCGGGTGCATTTTTGACTAAAACATTTTTGGAGATTTATGTCACCCACCTCTAGACTTGTCAATTGCAATTTAAAGGTAAATTGAATCAAATATTTTACAGACAGAATTTGAATATGATTATCCTCCACCACCATCTCAATATAATCTTGTCAGGTTCAGTTTCAAAACAGAGTGCTTAATTAAACCAGTGTGAGGAGAAGCTAGCCCAAAAAAAGAAATTACTGAACTTTGTGTAGAAATTATGTCAGTTGCTGGGTCAGAATTTCACTGCAAATATTTCCAACACTTGCAGGTTTTACTGTACATTTATTGCACCTGTCTATTGGATGCCTAATTTGACAGCCTTATATAAAGCCATCAATAATATAAGCTCTCAGCTCTGTAGTCCAGAACTGGTAAACCATCACAAACACTCAGTTAAATGTCTCAGTAAATCTGCTGAACATTTCCTGAGACTCCAAACAAGAGTGTAAGGGTAAGGACTAGAAAGCATTATTCAAGGTCTGCCATTCTTCTCTGGTTACAACTGGCCAAATAATCAAGCACCAAACCCACCCCCCCAGACCTCTCAAAAAGCCCCTGAGAAATTCAGTGTATTCCTAAATATTTGGCTTTAAAAGGGCAGGCAATTTAACAGCCAATCAAAGTATTTCTCTACGGTTATGAAGCAATCTACAAAGATGTAAGACAGGAATAAGATTTTCTACTGCGTTCTGCAGTATGACCTGACAACTTCACAAAAAACCAGAAGAAATCCTGTCTTATAAAATTCCATAGAAGCTCTTCACAAAAGAGAGCAAAACCTCTGAGGACAGCAAGACCAGAGACATAACACTACAGCAAACCTGCTCCTCCCCACTAAATCTCCTGCCATTCCCTCCCTACAGCACAGTACTGCGCACAGTGCCCGTCTCCACTCTGCACACTCAAGTCTGAGGCCAGTGACAGAACTGCTGCTGTCCTTTCTCTGGGAACTGCCCTGCCGAGAAATAATCCTTCTGCACGCTCAGTGCTAAGGCTGGCTAAACCTCGCATGGTTTAGAAATGCCCTTCACAAAAGTGTTCAGGAATGCAAAGGCTTCTCTGAACAATAGCCAAAATACATCTTGGTCTAGATACCACAGGATTTGGCCAGGGTGGGAACACTAAGGGAGTAATCTCTTGGATGCTGTTTCAGTACTTTTCTTTGGAGAAGAAACCAAGAGCAGAGGTGAAGGGAATATTTCCAGATTGCATTTGTCATCAGAACTATGACACTTGTCATAGATCAGTTATTTTTCACTACTCACACTGCCTGTTTTTTAAAAAGAAATTAAAACCTACAGAAATAACTGCAGGAGGATTACTCAAATGCTGCTACCTAAAGAACTGAAAGGTAGATTGTTTTTAGAATAAGATTGTTAAAGGACAAAGGTTTTTCAAACCTTATTGCATAGAAATATAAGAGTAATTATACAGAAAGATTTTACATTGGAAATAAGAAAATTACCAGTGGAGAAGAAATTCAATAAATGAGGGACCCTAAAAGAGAACATGCTTTCTTGTCTTTGATGCTCTGGGTAGTAAATATCCAAAGTGCAGCAAGGTATTAACCAGATGTTAGTAAATGGAGAAAATCTGAAAAAATTTAGCCTGAAATATTTCTGAGTTTGAATCTTTACCATCTTTTCATGTTTGTACATTATCCCATGACAACAGCTCTGTAGTTGACTGTGATCAACAACAAGGAATGATGTCTTCCAGCACTGAAAATCAGTTTTTAAGTGTTGATACTACAAACATACCAACCACACCCTGCCTCCAGGTCACCAGGATATCACTGGGCCTAATAGGCACCGCTCCACTAGCAACAAATGAACTACACAAGATGCAAGAAGCTAATGCCCTGAGGCCACAGGCATAATGGTGACTTGCTGGCTTTATGTTCTCTTTTATTATTGATTTGAACTGAAGGAAGTATAAAACAGCGTAGATAACAGCTATGATGGCATTTGCTTTTTAAACAGGGATTTAGATGTCTTTAAAATAAGGATTGTTGACCTTATTGTTGGCTCCTATACATAAATCTTTGTTTTTCAAGCTATGTATAAGCTGGCCTGAGTCTACTGCTTGAAGTACTTCTTGGGCACTTGTTCCTCAGTAGACCCCTAATATGACAAACCCTAATGGCTCCCGAGAAGATAACCCCATTTTTTGAGACATACGGTGTAAAATGCTGCAATGAGCCTTTGGAGACTTCTGCAATATCCTGTAGCAAACGTGTCTGCCACACTGGCCTTTTCAGCCCACAGAGCTAAAAAGGGACCCTTTGCTGTTGGAACAGTGTAGAACAACCATGGGATGGTGGGAGAAGTTTCTACACTTTCAAAAGGCCTTTCTGTTTGTTTTGGGAGCTCACCAATAGTGCTAGAGTATATATGTCATTAACTAATGGTCTGAAAAGTATCAGCTAGAAAAATCAAGTAGTTACAAAAAAGCAGAAATACTCTAGAAACATGTAACTCAGAAACAGCAAATTTTTTAAAATTGAAGCAAACATAGCAACACTCACGCCACCCCCCAGCCAAAAAGAAACACCTTCCCCCCATTCTCCTCCCAACTTGTCTTCTAGAGGAACACAATTGAGACCAACACTCTTTTTTCCTTGAAGGCTCAATCATAAACACAGAGAATAGTTGCTTAGGATAGAAATACTTGCAAGTCCTTCAGCCTTCATACCTAACACCATGTATAAGCAGGCACTGTGATCAGATCTACTTTATTTGTTCAAGTCCTTTTTCGGTAATAAAATTTAAAACAGTAAACAAACTCTTGAAGAATCAAAAAAATGCCTTTCTTATTTCACCTTCATATGGAGTCACTTCACACAGAAAAAAAACTCTAGTAACAGACTACTTGCAGCAGAGCAGAGAGCAACCATTAGATTATTTTAAAATGTTGTATACATAATGCAGCTGAGGCTACTGTAAATTGCTTTGTCTTCGACAGAATGAAGAACTCAGTTCAGATAAGCTTTCAGAAAACCTTTACATGGACCCTACATCTGGATACACATCTCTCTTTTGGGACAGCTCTCATATTCCCTAAGGATATTTTACCACCAGAAACTAGACGGAGGTAATAGCATTGCTGAGTTGCTTCAGTGCAAATTGATTTGGTTTGTAAAAGGCACACCTTGGTTTTTTGCTGGCTCACGAGTAAGAGAATCCTCAGGTCTGCCTGCAGAGCACCCACAGTGGGACCAGGCTGTGCACAGTTCCACACCAAGCTCGGAAATTCCCCTTTCCTGTAACTTTGCACTCTGTACATTATCATAAACCTCCATCTCCCCACTGCTTACATTGCTTTTGCTGTATGAACCTATTACATTTTGTGTGCAATCTGATTTCTTCACAGTCTGAAAGGTAGACTTCCAGGTCTGTCGCTGACTTCTGCCAAACCCCAGGAAAATAATTGCTACGTGGCACTTACCTCTCCTTCTCTGGGCCACGGCCTTCCATTCTGTGTGTATTTGCTTTGATTCTGGCGCTTCTTTTGCCCTCCATCAGCAAATTTGCACAGCAAAGGCTCAGTGGGGGCTGTGAAGACAAGAAACCCAGTCTATATTAGCATCCCCCCCAAAGAAAGTGATTATACCAGCAACAGTAGTGCTTTGTAATACTGATCTTTTGAAGTAAAATCTTGCCTTCTGCAGATATTTTTTGCCTCTTTTAGCCTTGGCTCCACTGGCAGCTGTTCTTATTAACTAAGCTTCAAAAAATATATACTGGCAGCCCTTAAAAGAATTTAGCAAATATTGTTGAAAAAAATAATCAGCCTAAACAGAATGTTAAGTTGCTGTAGTGGAACAGTATAGTCAGGCATTAGTTCCAGCTACGTTAGACACGTATTCATGACCAGCATTAGAGCAAGGATAAACACTGCTTTACTAAAGCAGCTTTCTGTTTTTTAATGGTAAAACCTTTGCATAAG
The DNA here is from genome assembly GCF_015832195.1 of Motacilla alba alba. Classification (NCBI taxonomy): domain Eukaryota; kingdom Metazoa; phylum Chordata; class Aves; order Passeriformes; family Motacillidae; genus Motacilla; species Motacilla alba. Next base: position 40,325,853 of record NC_052017.1, on the reverse strand, counting down.
GAATAAGTGTTCTCACTATTTTGGTGTTTCTCAATATCCAGTCCTTTAAAAATCTGACTAAACAGAATAAAATGGAGACTTTTGCCAAGCCCGGTCCAATCAGCTTTCTTTTTCCTCTTAAGTCCTTCTTTTAAGCAAGTTGGCAGCTGAGAAAACCCTTTTCCTCTCCAAGTGAGATCTGGAGTGTGTGAATACAATAGTCAGGAGGGGCCAGAGTCCCAGGAAGAAAGGATAATCAGAGTGCTGCACACCCCGAAAGGCAGCCCATAACAGGGCCCCCTAGAGAAGAAATTAACACACATCAAACGGGCACAACAGGAAGGAAACTTGGTGTCTTGGGATCTCTTTCTCATCTACCCAGCTTTTCATGGACTCCTAAAAGATTTTTTTTTAGCCAAAACTTTAATTACTCTGCTGGTGGGAGCTTGTCTCTCCTGCTTAATCCTTAAAAGGAGGGCCAAATTCTACCCACTAACCTACACTAGGTGAATGTTAGGGTTGTGCTTTATTGCCTACATCAGCAGAAAAGCAAACCGATATTTGCCTGTTTGAAAGAAACCTAAAAATCATGTGTCACATCTGAGTCTCCTCAGGAATCTTCAAGTTCCCAGGCCTGATAAGTCTGTAATTAATTAACCAAGAGTTTCCATGGAGAAACTAAGAAATCTGGGTTTTTTCCTTTCCATTTCCTGTTCCTGGGAGGCTAGAAATGTTGAAAGAATACAACTGCAGAGACATGAAGAAAATTTTTGGGCAGGGAGGCTAATCAAGTTGTAGACTTATTTATTTGTAATAAAAATTATTATTTGGTTAAGGGAAAAGTTCATGCTGTATTGAAACAAGTTAACCTCCACTAACCTCCTGATTATAGCCAATTCAAAATGGGTCAGAAAGTATAGATTAAAATTGTGATCATGTAAAAACTGCAACCAAGAAACAATGCACGGAGAGAATCTCACATCAAAACCACAAATTCGCATTGGAACAGCATCATTTTGGCTACTTCTGAAGCTACAACAGCTTTGTTTTTTCATTACCATTTTACCAGGCTAGTAATTTTCAAGGTCACTAGAAACTGAACTGCAGGAAACAATCCATTATTGGCAGAAAGCTCGACTGTGTGACCCCAGAGGTCCTTCCCCACCACCAACTTTGACTATTGTATCAGATTTTTCTAGAAGCAATGCTCAGCCAACCATTTTAAATTTAAAATAATGAAGATTTAAAAGCATCCAGGTGGCTATGGAGATTCTCTCTGCAGATGAAGAGACTTCACAGGGCTGATTGCCCTGTGCTTTCACTGGTTTTACTCCATGGCCTGATGCTGCCTGATTTCAGAGTGGTTACTTAGAGTTCACTTTGATGTGATTGTGAGGGAGGAGCAGGTGCTAAGCCAGCATTAGAGAAAGGCCTCTTAAACATCACATCTGAAGCTTCAAAAGCTTTTTGATTTAAGCACTGAACAACTACCAAGTAACATATGATACCATTAGGATGACCATGCAAAAATCATCTGCACAGTGGATATTTACACACGCCCTGATCATCTGCTAATGAACACATCTGGTATTAGCCCATGTACTGTGATGTGGTTTAACAAGCTACACATCCTCTCTCTCTATTTAGCCAACCACAAATAGGAAGCTTTTACCATTTCCAGAATCCCCTTCTCCAGCATTACCATCTGACAACCTCATACTTGTTAATTAGCGGCTTCCTAAGGTTGATTGAGATCGAACAGAGCTACCAAACAACTTTACTAACGCCATCTAGAAAAAATGTGAAAAAATATTGTATAAACTTTTCAGGAAGTTGGAAAGAAGGTGGAAAAGGACAATGCTCTATACAGGCAAGTCTCCGCATGGGAAATTATATTCCTCTATGATAAAATGAGGGTCATTCTGTGGATAAAATCAGTCTGTGTTGACCAACATTAAAAGAAGTAAAAATTTCAAAACAAAATATTCTGACAGGAAGACAGAGCCCATATAGGATGTTTTCAGGTTGAGGATTTTCAGGGTTTTGTTGGTTTTTTTCCCCCTAAACACAGGCGTGCAACATCAAACAAGACAGATTATCTTAATAACTCTGAAATGGTGTAGATCCTAATGGTTTACACCTGGAAAGAATTATGGTAACCAACATATATATATATATATATATAAAATATGTATATGTGTATATATATATATATATATATATAAACCAAATTAATAATCTCTCTTCTTTCAGGACATAAAGTAGAATGTAATAGTCTTGGGAGCTCAAAGATGTTGCTCGAAGTACACAGAAGAACTCAAATCTTGGTTTACTTCAGCCCTTTAGAAATGCTGTGTAAGAAAGGTCCTCTAGTCTTTCCAAGATCAGATAAACCCAAATATTAGTGCCATCATTCTTACTGGTCAAATACAGAGTAACACAAGATATTAGAAAGACAACATGCCATTCCACCATGTGAGCATAATTCTTTCTAAGTAAAATTATTTTTTAATGGTTTCATTAAATTTCCAACATGCTTTAAAAATAATAAATTTACTTCAGCCAAGAAAAGGATCACAATTACGTACCATGGTTATCAATTCGAAGAAGAAAATATTTAGGAGCTAGACAAACAATATCAATATTAGGTGAATAATATTTATGGGTTGCAGTAGAAGTGGTATATTTCACCCCAAATACTTCAGAAGGGGACAAAAGAAAAAAGGGAATATTTAAAACTTTTCAGCTTCTTTTCTCTTCCATTCCATGTAGACAGTCTTCAATTTATGGACTGCATTTTTACTTTTGTCTTTTTCCTCTGTATGAACACATGGACTGAAAATAAATGCCTGTCTCTCTGCCTCTTCTCTCACCTTTTGTACTTCTGACTTAATAGAAAATGTAATTTGGATATCTGTAGATGTTCACATTTTGAAGTGATAAGCAGATCTTTCTATATGGTTCTTGACATCCTCTAAGTTTTAAGCATATGTGGTATTTTGAAGCGTATCTGGAAAATCTACTGTTGCTATTTTCCTGTTAAAAAAGTGAGAATTGATTCGCTTGAAACAAATTTCAGGCTATTCCATCCTGATAAACTCTTCAAGATAGAAGGCACTGCTCTTTCACTGACTTCTACCTGACAGCAACAAACACAAATATCAAGAATAAATAACTGCTTTAACCTGAACAAGGTTCATTAAGCCATAACCCATTTTTCAAGGCAAAGATTTAAATGCTTGCTGCAGTTCTCATCCAAAGCCTTCTCTAGTTAATAAGACATAAATAGCCCTGAACTTGGCTTTGAGTCTTGAGAAGGAAATGGGATCAAATTGATAGTGCTTCTAAACAGCATTTGCCAAGATATTCAGGGCTGCCTTAGGAGAGGGCAGTAGCTGCTAGTGTTCAAATTCAGTTCCCATGGAAGTCAATGGCTAAAACCCTATCTCACTTCAGTCAGGCCCTGAATTTACTCTGAGAGTTCAGTGGAGGTGAAAGAGAGAGACTGGTTTTATGTCAATCAAGCCTGTCGATATTGTTGGAGTTCCCTCAGGAGATCAGCTTCTCATGCTCTGCTACTTTAGATGGACAGATTGTGCAGACAAACAGCACAGAACTGCCAAAAGGCTGTTAGTATCACCAAAAGCAACACTGGTACTTAAATAGCACAAAAACTTCTGAAGGAAGAAGAAGGGGTAACAGTGCCCCCTTCTCAAATCTGGCAGTCTCTAAGAAATGTTCCAGCTCAGGAAGGGAATTTCAATTAAATTGGAGAATTCAACAAAATAAAGCAAACTCCTAACTAATTCTGAATACATAATTTCCGTATTCTTTCATTCATTGGAAGGCAGATACACTTGAGCTCCTACATGTGCAAAAATGTATATATTCATGAGCATGTGCTTCATAAAGGAAGATGAAAGCTGTCATTTGCATTTGGTGGGACTTTTTCATTATTTCAGGTGCTCTGAAACTTTTACTGTCTTAAGAGTTACTGAGAAAAGCCTGTTCCCCCCTGTCATTTAGCATCATCTGTCCAGCAATGGCAAAAATTACGTATACAAAAAGCAGTAACAGAACATTTTTATGCATTTTTGCTGCTTTCACTGTGAATATTTTTGAAGACAGAGTATTTTTCAGCATGTCAGGAAGAGTTTAATCTCTTCTCATTTTTGCAACAATGAAAGTAACATTTTCAGTAAAAACAGCCATGTGCATTGTGAACATTCATGTGGGTCTTTAGCAACCTCTATTTTGTTAATGTGAAGAAAAATAATTAAAAAGTCATTGGTATGACAATGAATGGTCGGTGCACAATTAATGATCTTTTTCAAAGTATGTTTTAATGAGAAAGTTGGATTAATTTCTTTTTCAGCCTTGGCAAATCCTCCTCCACACTAAAAAATGGTGCACAGTAATAATTGGGTTCACAATTAGATCAAGCACTCATACTGACCAAGCTCTGACAACTATTTCAATTCCTAACTGCCTTCCAAATTCTAAGTAGTTTGGTAACATTTTCATGTGCAAAGCACACAGAACATCTGATTGAAACACCCAAGAACCAAACTCTTTGTCTGTTATAGATCAAACATTTGTAGTCTTTAAAAAAACTTCACCTTATGGTAACATCAAATCCATTTTGTAAGGACGGAAGTATTTCACAGGGAGACATGAGAGACACAAAAGCTGTACAGCAAGGCAGGACAGAGCAAGTTTAAGTTTTGATTTAATATCTGGGCTCAGATGGATGTACCCAGCAGGACTATGGTATTTACAGAGCCTGCAGAGTTTATTTACAAAATGAATGTTGCTGTTGTAAGCTTTGAAAATGTAGAAGTTCCAGGACCCCATGAACAGAGTCAGTCTCTGCTCTTGTGAGTCCACTGGCTTCTAGGAAATTCCTGCCATGCAATACTTTTTCATCCCAAAGTCATAAATAAACAAAACTTGAACTTCAAGGAAGATTATAGAACAAAACCATAGCTATTCTGCTCTCGGGAAATGAAGATGAAGAATTATAAAAGATGGTACGTGACAGAATAGGACATGTAAGGACAAAGTGTTAGCTGAGTAAGGAAACTATAAATAATATGGCAAATAACCACTTCATGCTGTCCTGCATGGAGTTGTTAAAGGACAGAGTAATAGATTTTGTCCCGGAAGTCCATGATACAGGATGTGATGGCACAGGAAAGACTCTTAATGTTTACAAGAGTTACCTTTAACAGAGGTTAAGCCATATACAGCATATTTCATGGAATCATAGAATATCCTGATTTGAAATCACAGAGCATCTTGATCCACTAGGATCATCAAATTCTATCTCCTGGTCCTTCACAGAACAGCCTCAAGAGTCCCACCATGAACCTGAGAGTGTTCAAATGCTTCTTGAGCTCAGTCAGGCTTGGTGCTGTGATCACTTCCCTGGGGAGCCTGCTCCAGTGCCCAAACACCTTTGGGGTGAAAAATCTTTTCCTAACACCCAGCCTAGACCTTCCCTGATGCAACTTCAGGCCATTCCCTTGGGTCCTGTCACTGGCCACCACAGAGCAGAACTCAGTGTCTGCCCCTCCACATTCCTTCATGGGGAAGTTGTGGACTGTGATGAGGTCTCAGTGTCCTCTTCTCCAGGGTGAACAGACCAAGTGACCTCAGCCACTCCTCATTCAGCTTTCCCTCAAGGCCCTTCTCCATCTTTGCACATTTACTAGTATTTTAGTTAAACTTAACTACATGATATTAATTTGTATTTGTACAGATGATTATAAAAGCAAAACAATGAGTTAGTTATCACTGCATTTTAGTTTCTATAAAACTTCAGTTTTACAACATAAATATAGAAACGGGGGTAACAGTTAATAGAAAAGGACACCAAAGTGAAAAAAATTTAGAGCAAATATCTATTTGGGTGAACAAGAAAAAGGAAGTGATCTACTTTTGATAAATTGTATGAGACTTTAAGTAACTATCTCTTTTTCACCTCTTTGTCTTAAAAAATGGGAAGCAATCCTTTCATCTTTTTGTATAATAATTGTTCCTAAATAGCAAGAAAAAAAAATAAATCTCAGAGAGAAATAATGTGTCAAGCAAAAAAAGTTAGGACTTCTGTCCTGTGAAACAGAAATTACTTAGAGCAGGTGGAACAGGTATGTGTACATATGTGTATGTGTATGTTGGAGAAACAGCATGCCAACATGGAAGTGTGGAGCAGATCTTGTTGCAATCAATCTAAACACTCAACCAACTGCATGGAAAACTTCTGCTTAATGTTGTTGTTGTTGAAATGTCTATAAATATTTGTTAGAGCAGACCAGAAACTGGAGTCGCCATTCTATAAGAAACTGCAAGATTCATTTTACAGTCTGTTTGGTTTTTTTTTAAACTATTTTCCTTTTTAAATTTTCAGTGGAACAGTGGACTGGAAGCGTCTGATTCAGACCTAATAAAGTGCTCCATTCCAATCTGCTGATAAGGAGGAGCTGTTGTAAATGTTATTGAAACAGATGCTTCAATATGGTATGGAAAGTTAAATCAATCAGAAGAACTGAGATACAGTATTAAAATCGTGCTGAAATGTTGTAATATGATGGTCTAATTTTATTTCAAACTCCATTTCTCATACAACTCTAGTGCTGGTCTCTGTTGGAGAGAATGAATGCATGGTGAGCAGATCCAGAATAGAATTTGGAATTTTATTACTTAATTTTATTAACTATTAAATCATTGTAAAATACTCTGCGCTTTAACACTGGAGTCTTCCTTTATTATAAACAAAATGCAGAGCTCAGAGAAATTAGACCTTCTCACTGAACCCAAAGCCTCTCTACTGAACCCAAATTTAAATTTGAGGTAAGCACAAGCAAGAGCAGACTCAGGCCCACTGTTTTTGCCAGAGAAATCAGCTTCCTCAGACTTGATGATACAGAAAAGTTCTGCCCTATTGGAGGTCCCCAGCATAATGCTGAAAAATTCCAGCTGTGGTTCATCCTTTGTAACCAGTGCTGTGACAGCTCTTCACAATCTTTAACAACTGGATGAAAAGGAAGTGGAAGGAGTGATTTATTTTGCAGTTTTAAAATTTCTCCAAGAGTCTTTCTAGCAAAAGAGTAGATCTTACTGAATGACTGTGCAACTAAACCAACTAAACATGTGCATCAGTTTGCACAAATAATTTCACACACCTATTCTTAAACCCAGTGGTTTTTTTCCCATGACTTTCAAATAGGATCTGTTACAAATTGAAATTTAGGGCACATGCTTTTAATGTGCCAATTCTAATTGCAAAACATGTAATTCAACTGGGTTAATATGTCTTCCAAAAAACACTTTGATAGACTCCCTTGGATTCATGCCTCATTGGAAAAGCCATGTACAAAAGAAGCAAGATGGTATCACATTTTGAAGAGAAGCATTTGTTACAAGTCATTGCAAATCACATATTATCTTCGAGACAGACAATAAATAAGTATTGAACTGTTAATTTATGTTAGATAAGGAAAGCCTCTGACTTACTCAATCATCACGGTTAAAAGGTGAATGTTTAAGAAGCCCATTCACCCTGTCTGAAGAATTTTTGTGTGGAACTTACGTGCTCTAACTTCCCTGTTTTTCTATCTTGCCAGAGTAACTAAACAAGACACTGAAGAAAGAAGAGTCCATGTAGCTCTTCTGGAAACAATTTAAATAATCAGTGGAATAAAGATTTATGATAACACAACGGTCCCCTATCAAGAGTTTCTTCCCACTGACAAGAGCTGACAGCTGTGAACATTTTTTTCAAAACAAAACAAACATAACAACAAAAATTATATTTTTAATGTTTTTGCATAGATTTTTGCAAATACTAATTACTGTCTGGGATTCTGACTTACACAGTTAAAAGGAAAAAAGAAAAAAAAAAAACAGAATGGTCATCTGTACCACTTTTATGCTACTGACTTACTCCATCAGATGCTCATTGGACTACATGATGGGCAGGAGCTGATTCCTCCAAATAAAATGAAAAAATGCCAAACTTAAAATACATTCCTGTATTAAAAAATAATTTAAAAACCTTTTTGTGTCGTTCATTGTAAATTTCTAGACAATGCATGATTTGCCACGCAGACACACATTTCTACTGAGTGTGACAAGGAACTAATAGAGATCAGGCAACGTCCAACCCAAGATCCCAAGACGCAGCGAAACTAATGAGAACACTTTCACTGGAAGTAAATATGACAGCAGTTACGCTGAAATAGATCTTACAAACTTTGTTCTTGTGTTTTATTTGGTCTTTAAACTTAAAACTGAAATCCCTTCACATTGACAAAATGCAAAGAGAGTGAAGACAATGGCTAACCTGTCATCAGAACCAGTATTCAGGGGAAAAAAAAAGTTACACAGTGAGGTTCTGCTGTCTTACTGTGTTGCTCATCATCCCAGAGAAGCATTAAATCTGAAAATTCATACACTGAGGCAGTGAACTAGAGGAGAGGCCTAAGTTGTATCACATTTTTAAACCAGTAGCACCCTGATTTTCGTGCATGTATTCCAGACTGGTGCTCCTGAACCAACTGTGGTTGATACATCAGCTGTGTGGGGCCCTGGACTCCAATCTGCAGGTAGAAGCTCACTGAGGAAACCTGAGTCTCTAAATGTGAATCCAAAACCACTCTTTAAATCCCCCTCTGAGACTGCCCTGTGAGCTTTTAGGAAGATTGTACTTCATATAACTTTTTCTCTTCTCCCATCTCACGAGTTACTTTGGTTGGATGAAAATGGAGATCTTGTATTTCTTACTGTTCAATTATTAAGGAACGGCAACAGAGGCGGCTTCATCTGAAAGGCTGAGCGATTTTTAAATGATCTCATGTACCATAATTTATAATGGAAAATCAGGTACAAATAGTGTGATATGCTTTCTAGTTCCTCTCTAATGGAAATAAAATGAATCCCTGGTAATGGGTGACCCTACTTGCTTCTGTGGTCACCCCTTTTATTTTTTCAGTGTTCTCTTTAGTAGTCTCAGGAGAAAAGAACAAATGCAAAGCTTTTATCCAAAGCTGCTTCACAAAACAATAGCTCTGTACTTCTGCTACAAAATCTATTTTTACTATTCTCAGAAACAAATATTATTGATCACAGAGACTTTGCTATTCCCACTGAGAAAAACTTACTTGCACTGACAGTTGAGAGATAAAATTATTAGAATTTATGCTGTACAAATAATTAATTCTGGTTCCATTCATAAAAGGTTATTTCATGTAGCTGTTTAAGTGTTACTCTAATATCTAGTGTGGAATCTATTTATTTTAAATTTAATTTTATTATGTTTTGTATTATTTTTGACTTTGCATTTATTTAGATAAACCAGAACATTACCATCATATATTCCTCTGTATGACACTGCTAGAACTAACACTAAAGAGACAAAAAAAAAACCTCTTCAAATATGTTTTCAATATAAACAAGGAAACCAGGACAAATGTCTCGTGTCAATGAAATTATTTCTTTCCACCAGCATAATGACAATTCCTGAACATACACATTTATTGTTTAATAACTGAAGTTGAGTTTTGGGATTCCAACACATGTATACTACTAATGTCCAGAAGGGCTTATGCAACCCAAGGTTATACTACATGAGGGAAAAAAAAGCATCAGTTATGACCATCAGCTTATTTAATTCACGTGTATGTGTTCTATTAATATTTTTTTCTTTTTCCTAGTTAGGGGAAGACACTTTAATTAAAAAAGGGGCTATATATATATATATATATATATAAAATGCTAACACTATTTGCAGCTCTGTTACAGCCTGCTAAAGCTGCAGAAAATATATACAATCAATAAATAAATAAATATTTGGTTTGGGTAAAAACGCCCTGTGTGTAGTCAAAGTAGTAACATGACCTTCTTGACATCTGAGTTGAAACAATCTATTTCCAAAAGCACTGATTACTGCAGATGCATGAAATAGTCCACATGAAATATTCCAGTGTAAATGTAAAATAAAGTTAATTTTTAACCAGCTATCAATCTGTTAAAAAGTTAAAATATTCAGAAATGTTCAGACCTTTTTTTCTCAGACTGCCTAGTGAAAATCCTTTTATTTAAATCAGTTCTAATTAACACACACTCTAATAACAACTGCTGGGTGCAGCAGCAAAAACTCTAACCACTGATAATCTAAAACATAGCTCAGTCATATAATTTTGCCATTAGTCTGAGAAAGAAAGAAAATCTGAAGGGAATTTTTTTTAAATTTATTACCCTTCTTTCATTTTATTCTTCTGCATTCACTGAAAGTTCTAATATGTATGCCCTAAAATGAAGGAGTTTACTAGGAGCTAACAGATAGCATTACCAGCTTTCTCACTTCAATGCAGGAATAATTTTAAAAAGTGAATTTGACCCTGACTGTGACAAAACCAGGGCTGGGTATAGGTTGCAAAGCAGGAAGCATTTGAAAAACAGTGACTGACTGATTCTTAAAGGCAGGAGTTGATTTTGCTGTTGTAGAGAATAACCAAGCCACACTAAATCCCTTGGACAGCATAATTTGTGTACCACAAAACCTCACTGTGCTCTCACCATCTTCTTCTGTAAATGGGCCCAAAGGGAGGAAGAGAGTACTTTGGAAACAATACATAAGTAAGGATGCTGATACCCTTTACCTTTTTCTCCCCAGAAGAAGGGGCGAGTAGCAGCTCAGAACAAGGCCTGCACACAGCACCAATGGAACACATCAATACCCCTTGCAGCTCCAGCCTGATGCACTGGCTGCTCCTCCTGGTAATTTCCAAGCCCTGAGTCTGAAACACAGAATTTTTTTGGGTAGCAACTGTGCTGAATGGCTACTGCCTTCCTCACCAAGTACCTGAAGGTAGGGAGCAGATATGGCAGAGGCATTTATGTGCTAGAAAAGGAAGATAAGACCTTGGAAAAAAAATACTCAGTAACTCCCATTTCCTTGAAGGGCAAGAAGGCAGAAAGGCCCTGTAGCAGATGACCAAATGGAGCTCCTGTCAGGACATCGAGGCTTTGCACCAGCTTGAAGTAAGCCCCTGCCTTCAAGGCACAACTGTACCTGTGGTTTTCATGACAGAGAACTGCACAGTGGAGTCACTGGGAATTTTCCACTAAGTCACCAATTTATGATGACACTTTATCCAAGGGAAAGACAAAAAAGTGAAATTATAATCTTTCCCCAAGACAATGGAAGATCTTACTCATACTTCTTAGCTCTTTTCAAAATGTGTTGATGATACCAACACTAAATCTAATGTGCTATGACATAAGGAAAATTCGATCCCTTGCAGCTTAAAAATCTTTTATTATCATCTGAGACAATATCCTAGAATATTAAACAGATGACACTAAACCCTTCTAAAATTTTCAACTGCAGATCTCTCAGCTAAGGGTAGACAAGGAAGCAAACTTAGATATTAGAGACTGAGTGATAGACTAATCTTTAATGTCGTAATACATTGCTTACAGATTTTATGAGGGTCATCCTAGATTCTACTTTGCCATGCACCCAAAAATTACAAAAAGAGTAGGATTTCAATGCTAAGATTGGCAAAATAAAAAATCAGCACTCTACTCCTTCAGTTAAAAAAACTGGAATAATCAGAACATGAGAGAGCCAAGCACAAGGAAGAATACATGAAAAGGAAAGAAAGGTATAGAAATATGCAAAGAAAAACACTTTAACAGAATGAATGGAAAAATAGGAAAAGGAGGGAAAGAAATGTTTCTAAAATGCCCTGGAAAATGTTCAAGCTTTACAGAAAAGCAAATGCAACTCATGTCCTCCATTTCTGAATGACAACAGGGGCCTTCAAAAACACTTCACAGAGACAGCAGAAAAAGGAAAATTCTAGCAGAAATGCCTGCTTAAATGCCACTGCCTATAGCAAACAGAATGACAGAAGTTTATAAAAGATGTAGTTTTATCTGAAAACAGGAAAGGAAGACCTATTCTGTTGCATTGTGAGGAACCCACTAAGGCTGTGGATGGTCTCAGGGGCAATTGTTTGGCATCAAATCACAAAAGAAACTGGGAGAGACTACAGAGTTTCCTCTATACAAAAATATCAAGTCTCTGTTATTAAAGTAAATTCCAAAGCTTATCTCAAAACTCTGTAGATGGGCCAACACTTACATGCCACAGAAAATAAAATTAGAGATGACTATGTGAACAATGAAAAAGCAAGGACCTCTCTTCCAGATAAATTACATTATGAGAAATAGTAATAATTCTTACACCAAAACACATAATTTTTTAATGTTTTGTCCCCATTTAAGTGGGATCCTTCTTTGGTTTACAGGCACATGGATGCAGGCAGGCTGGCATGATGAGTCTGTGTGCAACTCTGTTCAAAGCATGATTGTAACTCAACAGCAGTATCAAAGTCTGGTCTGGCAAAACCCATTTCCAGCTGATGTGAAACAGCAATTTTCTTCACAGCAAATTATTTCATGAATCAGCCAGCAGGGAGTGACAACATTCTGCTGCCAGTGACTAAGTGTATGACCTCTGGGTTGTAATTTCCACCAGCTTAAGAAGAGTTCATTGCAAACATGAGCTTATTTTTCACACTACTGTTAAGAGCGATGCTAATCTGGCTCTTGATTTCCTTTCTTTCTTCTTTTTTTTCTTTTTTTTTTTTTCTTTTTTCCTTTTTACCAGCTTTATTGTTTACAATGTAGTATTTCCCTGGAGACAGAAAACAAAGTCTAGAACAGGTTGCTCATAAAACTTGAAGACAACACAGCAAAGTAAGAATTAAAGGGCAGCAACTTTTCTACTTCAAGGAATGTGGCAGGCCTAGCAGAGACCTCATGGTTTTCTCCTGTCATGAAAAGGCAGGTGAGTACTGAACCTTGCAACCTGGCGAGAGACAAGCAAACTGAAGTGAGAGGGAAAGAAACCTGTTTGAGAATGCCTTCTGATACAGAACTAGAAACTGTGGAAAAATCGCAGTCTTAAGTATGGTGAGAAGATGAACAAAGAGTTTTAAATGAAGGGTGAGGTAAAGACTGAGTACTGAAAATATGAATATTACCCAAATTATCAAATGTTCTCCAAATACTTCAACTAGGATCTGCACGCAAATAAAATTTCCAGCTAATGAACCACAACAGACTGATGTCAGTATTAATTCTACTGAATTAACACAACACAAAAATACTCTACTGCTTTGTGTGACTCAGTTGTAACAATGAACCATGCTAGAAAGTCTTTTATGCCATTAACAGAAGTGTTGAGGAGAGGAAAAATAGAACCCAAGATTTTATTTAGCATTGGGATTCTGTTTGATTCTTGATCCTCAAAGGAGTGACAACCAATGGTTAAAAGAGCTGCCATTAAGCCACATTTGTTATTTCTACTCAGTGCAGTTCTGTTTCTTGGGTTGTTACCAGTGGGGAGAACAAAGTCTCAGGCTCTAAAGCTCAGCTCTGAATTGAGAAGGACAAGCTGATAACCAGTGATTCTTAGGCTCTACGGCAAGGGTGGAGGAAGCTGTACTGAAAAGGCCAGCATGGACTTGTTGGTGGAACAGGACATGAAAAATGTAAGACTTCTTTGTCTCCCCCTCTGTCTGAGGTAGCCTAAGAACTGGATTTCTGGGACATGTGCCATATGATTAATGTGGATCTATCAAACTGTGCATTCAGAGGGACAGAGTCATATGAGATCTCTTGAAACTTACTGGTGGGCAACATGATACATGCATGGGGTTTTTAACTGGCCAGGAGAGAATATATTACTTGGATTGAAATACAAGCACATGTGACATCAGATGAAATCAAGGTGACCCAGGCCTCAGCACAGCCTGTTTGCAACACACTGCTTTTGCTAGTGGATAAGCAAAGATAAAAGCACATTTAGGCAAAAGCTTCTGCTTTAAGGGTGCCTATGTGCCAAACCAGAATAACATTGCCAGCAGACCTGCTTTATAGTACCAGAAGAAAAATGTATTTATTTGAAATGGTCAGCTTAGACCAAACTGGCTTACTTTTATTATCAGTTTTTCCTGTGTTTACATAGCATATAAAATGAGCACGGAATTAATCCAGGTTTAATCCTCTATCTCTTATTCCTGCTTTGTAATACCCTTGTAGGAGAGTCTTCTCACACAAACTGAACTATTAATATTTACATTATGCAACATGTTCTAGTGCTGCAGGATCAGGGTATGAGCATGCCTATGCAGTTCTCAAGCTGTGTCATGCCAGGCTCCTTCAAGGTAACTTCTGCTGCCACTTTTTGCATTCTAAATATGGTGGGGGTTTTTACAGTGCTTATCACTGACTTTGTTTGCAAACACCTTACAAGCACTAATGATTTCATTTTCCCAGTAGGCAGTGAAGTATTTCCTTTGTTTCACAAAGGGACGAGACGCAGCACAGGGATAATTGAAGTTGTCCAGTGTCACACAGTCACTGAGTACAGATCTCCCGACTTGCTGTGCAGTACTTATTCACAAGTTAACCCTTCTCAAACAGCTCTACCTAGCTGCACCATTTTCTCAGCCTCATTTCCCACTTCAATCCATGCCAGGAAAAATCTCATTCAGCGATCCAAGATTGCAATGCCACCATCAGCTCACTAAGTTCTTTATCAGAAGGCAGCCTGATCCATAGTGCTCATCCAAATTGAGCTTGTAATGATAATAAGGACTGCATGCAATTACAGACACACACATTTCTCTATACGTGTTGTACATAACATATGTGCATATACACATATATGTTGTCTGGGATCTGTAGAAAGTTATCAAATACAGAACATCAGAACAGTAAATGTGCAGTTATCCAAAGCTTCAAACAAACCTGTTTATTCACTGCAATATTTAGCTATTCCAGGCTCACACTCATATCTATATCCCTAGAGGGCAATGTCACCTAAGAGGTGCTCATGTCCCTGTCATCTTCATGTGAAGTCAAAGACAATGCTATTGCAGAGACAGACAGAAGTAAGGCTGTACTTAATAAAATTTGCTGAAATTAGACTTGTCCCTGTTTATACTCAAGAAGTTTTGAAGCCTGATTTCAAGAAGAGCAAGGTACAGTTGATTATCCCAAGTTTACCTACCTTCACAAACCTCTGGGATTTTCCTACTATGTCCCAATATCAAACAGTGTAAGGCATAAGTAAAGGCAGAATTCACTAAGGTCTTAGAGACCAGCATGCAGAAAACCAAACCACTAGAGAAACTTGAAGGGAAAACAACACTCATTTTCTTCCCTGAATTTACTGTCTTGCTGCTTCACAACTAATTTACTTTCTGCAAAGCCAAGTTTCCAGCTGGCAAGGCCTATGTCTATCCTCAGGTCTCACTCCACGTTTACTCTCAACATTGTTCAACTTGCATTGTTCAACTGTGCTGCCAACACTGATGGGCATCATTTCAATGGTCTCTTTTTCATGTGTGAAACAAAACCCCTCAGCAACAATGTTCTAACTCTGAACAAAAAACGATGTTTGGGTGGGGAAGTTTTCCAGCAAACCTTCTGACAATGCAACTGTTTTTAAAAATCGGAATAATGCCATATAATTGATTTATTGATGAACTTAGTAGCCTGGATTTACCCTCTGAAATATAAAAAAAAAGAAGGCTTCTGTTGTTTGCTTCCTTTTTGTTTTAAATTATTGATAATTATTTCACAAATGTCTTCCCCTGACATTTGATTTGCTAGATAATACACAAACATACAGTTTCTAATGGGTTTTCTGTCCTTTTAACCTAATTTCTTTTTTCATTACTTTTCATTTTATTTCCAATTCCGATATAAAACCTGTTTTCCAGAAGATTTTTGCATGATCTGAAGCTTCCTCACTTTAATAATATAGAGAATGATATTTTAAAACAGCAAAGCCAAGATCAATGATAGCAGAGAAGTAAAATCAACCCATATTTTTAACTTTTCTTTGTCGTGTTGAACTCCTTCACATGCATTCTGTCCAAGAAGGTTCCAAAATTATGATGGAAATTAATAAAAGTTATCTATATGTTAACCTTTAAAAAAATCTGCTACATTGAAACAGTTAAATGAAGACCATAGAAGAGAGTTCAGCATAAGAACAGATGTTTTGCTGTCAAGCTACTAGCTAGCATTGTTACTGTATTGCACAAATACATTAGCTAATTATTCATTAGGGAGATCACAGAGATAATCATTAAGAAATGAAAATTATATATTTTACATTTTTAGAACACAGAAGAGGAAATAACAGCTAAAACTTCCAGGATATATATGAATGTGCACAAAACAATGGAAAAGTCTCAGTGTTAAGGGAAGAGAAGTAGTGAGTAAGAATTCTAGTACACTCACTGATTGCAGTGGCAGTGACTAACAAAGTCCAGTAATTTATTTGCTATAACAGCATTTAAACTCTTTGGAACAAAGGAGGTTGTGGTAGCAATTGTTCTGAGTGTATCTTTGGGATTGCATTAATTTACTCAAATTTTATCTGTATGAAGAATTATGCTGTTTTTTCTCAGTTTTCCCCAGCCAATATAATTTGAAGTCAGCGGGACCTTGTGATTATTGGTCTTACAGCACTGCAGGTCCACCCACCACTCCATTCATAAATGCATGAAAATGCAGGTCATCCTTCTAAAGAAAACCACTTAAAAGTTTAAAGGACAATAGCCTTTTGTGTCCTCTGCTGGAATCCTATGTGACTAGGAAAGAGACATAAATTTTTTTTTCCAGTGAACATTCACAATATGCTATCTGTATATCATCATTCTCTACAAAGACCCACTGAGATTTCCTAGCACTGCATTAAACAAATTAAATGCATTTTTGTATTGCTGTCCTATTCAAAAGATTGCTCCCATGCACTAAGACTCAGAATAGAAGAAGCCCTCCGAAAGTGAAGTCTAAAGAGAACACATCCAATCTGCTATTTAACCTATTCTTCCCATTCTAAAGACTTTTTTTTTTTTTCCCCAAGGTGTGGCCCTGGTTAGAAAGGATAACACAATAATGATCTCCAAGCAACAATACCTGTATTGTAAAATCGCAATTTATTCAGATGCTCTTTCCAGTGTAGCCAAAAGAAATAACCTGACATGCTAACGGACAGGTTTCTATTTAAACAAAAACGAAAAAACAGAAGTCCTTAAGAAATAGCCTCTAAAAAACATGGGTTTGACTCTTCTCCTTGAATTCCACTGACAAAAGTAATAAGCGAGGTGACAGGAAACTTGATATTAATTCTGCAAGTTCTAACTAGATGTGCAGGAGATCTAAGCTCAAGGAATAGGGCTCGAATGCAGAGCAAATAGGCAATTATTTTGAGCAGGAGAATTCTGTGCCTGATGATGACTTGCCTGTCTCCATTCTCTGCAAGAATCTTCTATATTGATGCCTATATTCAATCTTAATGCCTGATACTGAGTGATGGGAAGCTGTAGGGATTCTTTGGAGATTCACTGTTAATAGTTTTAACTCAGTTGCCGTGTCTGCTGGGATATTTCATAAATACATAACCCATGCCATGTGATTGGAATAATTAACTAGAATCACACAGAGCACATAGCTTTAAAACTTTTGCCATCTTCTGCTTTAGCCCCTCATCTTCTCAAAATAACAAATGCTGGTAAAAGGGCATGGAGTGATTTCATCTCCTCTGCATGCTTTCATGGCGCATTCACACAGCTCCTGCCTCTGGATTCCTTCAGAACCTCCTGCATGAGGTTCTGAAGGAATCCAGATTTCCAAAACCATTTTTTTCCCACATGCTGGGATGGCTGCAGTTCTTCTCTACTGTCTGTATGGACCATTCTACAGAATATATGCAAGTTATAATCAGAATCTGAACATTCCTGTCAGAAAGAAAACTTCAGGATTTGAGTGAAAATGTTTTGAGAAAGAAAATCCTGCTGCAAATGTGCTTTTCAAGCAGCTTAAAATTTATCCTGCTGCTTTTTTTCCCCATTATTAATCTTCTGCTTCTTGGTCCTCTCTTTCCCAATGCAACATCAGCTCTTTTTGTTAGCATATGACATGCAGGAGGTTTGTCTGTAAGGCCTCTCCATAAATAATGCAATTGCTATGGTTTCTGACCTATCTAAATTCCAGCATTTGAAGTGGACTGCACTCATTTGTATGAATGGACTTCCATGACATGGATCTCAATGAACCACCAGTAGCAACATTCTCAGTATTTGCCTTTCTTGCATTATTGTATTAAAGAAAATGAGGAAAATTATATATGGTCCACCCCTAGGGAGGGTGCTTCAATTTACTGTGCCAGGTGTCTGACACATGATTCAGGCATAGTGACCCCTTCCTTGAAACCTACCTTCTTTATTCTACAGTCTTCCCTGTTCCTTCAAAATAAGGAGGCATCCTGAACAAAATATATGTTCAGAGGTGCAGGACTATCACGTGTTGTAAAGTGCTCCCACTCAGTCCATAGGAGAGAAGCCCAGGGGTATATTCAGTCTGCTGAAAACAATCTTGCTGCAGTATCATTACAATGCAATCTTCATTTCCAATCCCATCAAAACACATGGCAAAAAACTGTTTTCTGAAAGCTGGATCTCATCAGATCTTCTCATAAGAGTTAATGTGGCTTTCCTGATGATCAACATGAACATGAGAACATTGGCCCCAGAAACTCCATAAGGTAAGGGTGACAAGCATGAAGCCAGCAAAATTTAAAAATAAAAGGAAAAATCATAGAATTTAAGTTTTAGGGTCAAATTGACAATGGGTTGTGTTTATTTTTAATAGTCATGCCTAGTTAATTCCCTTCAATTAGTAGTTGTTGAAACTTTAGTTTGAATTAGAAAAAATCATATCACTAAGTAATTTAACAATGGTTATTACCACTTAAGACTTTCAGATGCGTAATTATGCAAATCCACCAAGCACCATTCTGACTATATTTTCATTACTTGGCAAAAATTGCTGCTGGAGGAATGAATTTACATAATGTCATCTGCTATTTCATTTACATTTTTTATTTCAAAAATAAGGTGTGTGTAAGGTAACTTGTACAACAGTTCCACTGTTCCTCACCTCCAATTTTAATTTTTTCCTACTTGTTTAGTAAGGATGCAAACATAGGACTGAGAATAAGCAAGGAATCAAGAATACAGCTTAGGATATTTCCTAGTACTTGTCCTTTGTCTCCTAGTACTTGTCTTTGTGTGTCAGAGAGTATGTACTTTGTCATTTCCAAAGTACATACTCTCTGACACACGCATACATAATTTTAGACATAACCAGAACTTAAATGCAGATCTAGATATAATGAAACTTCCCATTTTTGGTGTACCATGAAAATGCATATATTTTACAAAACCAAAAGCATAAAACAAAAAATTGAGATATTCATCTCATTCCTCTCTTCTGACTCCCTCCTCCATTTCTCCTGAGTGAAGTATTTGAAGACTCTGGGCTCTTCAACACTCTTTCACATGGCAAATAAACGAAATGATTCTTTATCCTTACAGCCTCACTCTACTGCATTTCATATCAGTTCCCACTGTGTATTCCTCTCACAAAATTCCTTACCAGTCCAGTTTTCTGTACTGCACTGAATGGCTCCATACTTGGTGACACTGTGTTTTCCATTACACGTCTTGACTACCTAATTGGTTGACTCCAGCATTACAACACTCAATGAGTCAAAAGTAAAGAAACTTGACCAAAAATTTCTTCATGTTTCAATAACGTCAATCACACTCACAGAATAATGCAAAGGAAAACAAGGAAAAGAAGAAAACCACCCTAAAGGCCAAACCAGGTCATTTTATTCCTATAAATCTATGGCATAGTGGGCTGAACATCCTGTCCTCACCCTCACCATTATTATGGGCTTGAATTACTGGACCACAAGGTAGTTTATGGTATTAGTTTGCCTACAAGGAACAAACAAAGCATTTACTGCTGAAGTACAGAACTAGAAACAGAAGACACATAAGACAGTATTTGGCATTTTTCTTAATGAACAAATAATGTAACTCATCAGTTTTCTGGTAGTAGGTAGAGACTTTGCAAACAGAATTTCTAAAATGGATTACCAGGAGAAAAATTGTGATAGGGACTTTCAGATGCTTCTACATTCTAGACATATACAACACAAACTAAAAGAAAAATAAAAAGAAAAACAATGCACATTTTACAGGAGAGATGGATCAAGGAAAAGATGTTAAAACCCAAGTGAAAGTTAGTTCAAACTCAATTTCAGGACCATTGAAATATATGAGGTTTCATTGTGTGATCACGAGGAAGGCAATTTTTGTGATTTTCATTCAAGAGAGAAATGCTACAAAATCACATCCCTTTGGGCAGAAAAACAAATACTCTGAAATAAAATAAAATACTGTACTTTTTTCTTGTTCCAAGTTTTTTGTTTGTTTTCAAATTTTCTGTCCTAGTTCTAAGTTCTGTTATTTCAATTTAAAAGTTTCCTTCTCATTTTTAAAGGGGAAAAAAATCAGCACTTCTTTTAGAGGTTGGCAACTCTTCCTGAGTTCTGCAACTTGTGCCCTTGTCTAGAGATATTAAACTTTGACTGCAACTTCTCCTGCTTTGAGTGACAAAATGAAAATTAGATCAATGTAGCTGAAGTTCAGAATTGTTGCTGTTGACACTTTCTTTGTGAATTCTTTCTCTTCCCATTTTCACCCAAGATAGTTTTTTTACTTGTTTCCATTTTTTTTTCATCAAAACATTTCAGTTTTATGTATCTGCAATACATTGGGCTGTGCAGCTTTTGGATATGAAAACACTGAATCTGTGTTTTAACTGACCATGTGAAATAAAAAAAATAAGTTATGAAACATTTTACAAAATGTTTTTTCCATTCTTTTGGCACTTTGGGATTAACTTTAATTTTAAAGTTGAACAAAGAACTATTTGCTATTCCCTCTGGAGACAACAAAAACAAAGTTACTACACACATTTATTGCACATACTTAAATACATTTATACCAAAATTCAGAATGACTCAGTAGTCAATGAGTCAGTAGTTAACTACTACTTGTGTCACCTCTGTATAGAAAGAATCACAGAAATAAGAAAAGATTCAGTAGGTGATTATTCAATTATCACTAATAGTGGTGGTAGCATTGTGCGCATACTGCCTTGGAAAATACCAATATAATATCCATGCCACACAGAGTACGCTCTAAATTAGAGAGACAATATAATGAGAAATGCATAGAACCTTTGCATAGCACATTTGCACATAAATGAATTTAAAACAACACATATCCCATATAAACACTTCTTGTTTTTGTTTTTTTTTACTCCTTTAAATTGACACGTCTTATCACACTACAGTATGACTGCTATGTTTGCAAAGATATTGACACCAAAAAAGTCTATATAGGTGTTTATTTCTGCTTGTAGCATGTGTTCAAGAGCTGCAAAAGAACAATGAGGCTAGATCCAAAATTCTTCGAAGCCTATACATTCAATGTTAGTATTAAAAACTCTGTTTAAGAATGAGGCTGAGATCTGCTATTGTCCTTTCCGTTTTAAGCCAAGCTGCTAAATACTATTTTGGTTTTCTACTTAAATGACGAAAACCTGCATATGGTATAATAACCCTGACTATTCCTTTACTTCACCTTCTGTAAGAGGGGTAACCCTGTATGTATTGATCTGACACTGCTAACTGGCACTACCCAGAGTACAGCATCTGGTGAATCAACCACTATCACCATAGTGGCACGTTGCAACTTGGCCCAAGGTTTTTTGGATTCACAGCACAATGTAGAGAAAGTTTTTACACATAAACTACCACCTTCCAGCCAAGTATGCTGTGTTATCACATGTTTTATTATAATTTGTGATACCAGACTACGCTCAGTGTGCTGATCTGCAAACTGGCTTTCTGAGGGAGGAGATGGGGGAGTCTCATTTCTCTGCCAAAATGAACTGTAAGAGAGAGTCATTATATCCAAGTCCATAATAAAAGATTGTGCAGTGCCATCCACAGTTCACGTAATTTTTTTATATTTTACTGCATTTGGTATTTAGCTTTAACATTGAACAAGTTACTTTTCTCTCTCACTGACAGGTTAAGACCTTTACAAATCTCTTTTTAAGAAACCTGGCAAAACCTGCACTGCTCTTCCTCTTGCTCTGTTGAAGAGAAACACACTTAAACCTCCAGCCCAATATTTACTGTAGGTAGGATCAGAGCTCATTGGCTTCTCAGGATGATTTCCCAAAGCATCACCTAACACAACAGAGATGGTGGCTATCTGCTTCTGCAGGAGCCTGCCTGAATAAAACAAACTCAGCAGGTTTTACTAGGGACAACTGCTATAATTTTTTCCTAGTAATGTCACATTTCCTGTGAAGTTTATATACTCACTGGCTGGGTAAAAACCCTGCTCAGGATATGTGTCCTCTCTCCTGAGGCTGGGAAAATGCAGCACAAGGATCTGAGCATACACATAGCAAACTGGGGAGCCACACCACAAATGAAGAAATAATTTGACATCAACCTTATGATTTCTAAGCAAGATCTCCTCATGTTATTGAACTTCTACTTTTCTGAAGGAATTTTTTCTCCTTAAAACAGATTGAGGCATAACAGATCTCTCCGCGTGAGCTGCTCCTCCTGAGATTCCTCTATAATCAATTAAGAGATGAAAAAGAATCTCTTATAAAATATTAATTATAATTAATCGGCTATATGTCCCAAGGACTTGGGACATATAGCCAATATCAGAACAAGATGAAACATGAATTGAAAATGTCTATTTCCTACTGTTAACTGTGAGAAGAGACCAAGTGATGTAGTAAGATGCAAGCTTCTACATCCAGCTTCTAGTGGGTAAGTTTAAGCTCTTGAGCCTGAAGATTAGAATTTCTACTCATAGAAGTGCTTATCAAAATGGAGTTAGAGTTGATCTTTTCTAATCTGACTAGCAATACTATAAAAGCAATATTGTACTGAATATACTTTTCATGGTAAAAATATGCAGAAAGGGTTAAAAAAAAGGACAGTTAAATCATAAAATCGGCTAAGAAAGTGGGTAATTGCTCTTTACATAGGGAAGTTAATGATTCTGATTAAAAAAAGCTCTTGGCTGATTGTTGATGACATAGCAAAAGTTGAAGTCATTGATTTATATCAATGCAAAGGGTACCTTATGCTGCAGTATTATGTCACTGTCCTACTGTAAACAGAATTCCTTCTCCAAAGCCAAAAGGAAAATGAACCTTGATCTTATACATTAAATTTAAGTTTGCATATGTGTTGGTGAGAGTCTGTATTTGTACCAGCTCTCTTTAAGATCAACTGAAGCTGCCAACGCACAAGGACAATCTCTTCTTTGTTTGTGTTATGTTACTGCTAGATTAGTTTATCCCTTAGCTTAACAGGTCTTATTTCTGGCACAGTGATGCACGAATGTGAATGAGAGGTCAGGGAGAAGGATTCCTTTCAGCCTTTTTTCCTGCGTATAAAAAAAGGGAACCTAATTATGAAGAATTTGTTTAAGACTCCAGTCTCTTTCTCTTTTTGTCTTGTCTGTGAAAACTGTCCTCACCATATGGATGGGTGAAAGACAAAAACAACGACAGAAATTACCATCACCCCATTTTCTCTACCTACAGAAGACACTCATATTTGGTCCAAATCCTGGGCTCAGCTATTGTCTTCAGTTCCTTAGCTCTCTTAGCCATTCACTTACTTGCATCTAACACCAGTCCAGCATAGCAGATGCTTTCATTAAGTATGCTGAGAAATGCTGGTCTGGCCTGGAATTCAGAAAGAAACTCAATTTAAAATCAAAATGAATTTAAATGTCTCTGGATATGACACTGCTGAGAGAAACATTACTGAATCTCTCAATTTATTCCACAAAGAACTTTCAGGTAAATATATATTAATGTATTTTTGGTAGGTCTGCAATGCAAGTTTCATTTGTTTCTGTTAGAAGTAATTTAAATTTAAATTCCGAAGCTCTAGACATCTGAAGAATGCTTAGGTTCTCTTAATCATGGTAAAGCACCACATACAGGGATTAAAAGAAGCCAACAGCCTATAGAGACTCTGTTCAGAGAAGTAGCCACTTGATAGCAGTAAGGTGAGAGTAAAAAAGAAAACAAAATAAAATCCCTCTTAAAACTTCCAAATAGATTTTTAGAGCCAGCAGGCTTGAATCTGGTGTTTAACCAACACAACTAATTACCTTCAGCCTAAGAATTGAGAGAGGAAAAAAGTGAAGCGACCTCTTCCAGGCAACATCTGAAGCAGTGTCCAGTTCTGGGCTCCTCAGTACAAAAGAGAGACATGGAGCTCCTGGAGCAAGTCCAGTGTGGCTAACAAAGGGACAGGAGCATCTCCCTCACAAGGACAGGCTGAGAGAGCTGGGCCTGTTCAGCCTCCAGAAGACATGGCTGAGAGGGGACCCCGTCAATGTCTGCCAGTATCTAAAGGGGGGGTGCCAATGGAGCCAGGCTCTTCTTGGTGGTGCCCAGCAATAAGGCAAGAGGCAACAGCCAGAAAATGATGCACAGGAAGCTCTGCTGGAATGTGAAGAAGAACATCTTTACTGTGCAGACAACCAACCACTGGAACAGGTTGCCCAGAGAGGTTGTGGAGTCTCCCTCATTGGAGATACCCAAGGACTCTCTGGACACAATCCTGTGCCATGGGCTCTGGGATGGCCCTGCTTGAGCAGGGAGTTTGGACCAGGTGACACCACTGTGGTCCCTCCTGACCTGACCCATTCTGTGATTCTGTGATTCCGTAAATGCTGTCACATTCACAAGCTTACTCTGACTCTTTGAATTAAAGAAGATGCTGGAGGAGAAGCTGCAGCAAGCATTCCAGCTGTGGTGGGCAAAAGTTGTGAGTCAACAGCTCTGCTCCATGGAGAACAGGGTTTTTTTTTCCTATTTTCACAAAATCTGACCTGGGAGAGACAGCTGTGCCCATTGGGACTCTTCTGTCATGTAGGGGGTCTCTGGCCTCCAGCTGTCAGAGGAGGAAATAGGGAAGTCTAACTGTGGGAGTAGAAAGAGATGCTTAACCCTTACAGCCCCCAGTAATAATCACCATTTGCAGAGCACCCAACCAAGGAGCACTCCTTGGGCAAAGGGGTAAGCTGGGTTTTTTGAGGTTTGACTTGGGACACTTTTTTACAATGATGTTAGAGTAGTAGCCCACCTTCTCTGACAACAAGGGAATGTCAGGTCTACTTATGTTATTCCTGGGTTTTCTTATCTTCATGCAACTGCCTTTCACATCACTGGCGATTCATGTCGTGGCAGTTCACAAATTTATGCATTACAGGCTGGTGTCAATGAGAAAAAGTGGCAGGTTTCTAAGTGGTCTATTTTTGTTTCTGCAAGTTTTTTTTTTCTGGAAAAGCTAAAAATTCTATTACAATAACTTGGCTGTCTTCCACTTTCTTCACTAATCAGACTGCCTAGCAAGTGACTTCTTGGTAGCTGAGAAATTCCTATCTTGCAGGCTTTACTAGTAACACCAATTAACACAGCAGGAAATATAAACATTTCTGCCACAAAAGTGATTATTCCAAGGCAATTACACTCTGTTGGTTAGGGTGAATAACTCCCAACTCCCAATACCTGAGCAAGTTTCTACTCTCCAGCACTGGGGGGAAAAAAAAGAAAGAAAGAAGAAATGGAGAAATGGTTTTTTACCTTTCTCAAGAAAGAAAAGCTAAAGTCTCAATAAAAAGAAAAATCCCCAAGCTGTATTTTTCAGAATGTGAAAATGTATGTGAGATGTAATGTCTATTAGCTTCTATTTAGCGTCTTCCTCACACCAGGGAACTTTATAATAAGAAGCAGCTGAGGAGAAATCAATGTTGGCCTCCATGGATGTTCTGTATTCATAGGGATGGCTCCTCTGATTGATTCGTTGGCAACATGAGATAAAAACAATTTAAATTAAAAAAAAAAGAACTTAATGAGAGCTAAAGCTTATATGAAGAAGAGTGAGAGACTAACACTAAAACAAGGAAAAGATTTTTAACAGCTCCTCTAACCTTGCTTTATTAAAATTTTCGGTGCATGGACAAGGGCAATGGAAGGAGAATGGCTTCTCCCCTAAATTTGACCTGCTGAGATAAAATAATCAGGTCAAAACATTTGAGGCTTTGCATAGTACAAGAGGACACATTTCGCTGAAATAATAACAGAGAGTCATTTATTCTTTTCCAGTTTGCAAAGTAGACAGCCATATACTTATTTTAATTTTTTTTTAATGTTTTCTTATGGAAGACGTAATCTACTTGCTCTGTGGCAAAGCTAGTCCTCCAAGATTGCACAAAGCACTAGTGGGACAATGCAAGAGTATACAGTAGATTGTGGGTCAATCCAGCACTTCACACTACCTTTGAAATATAGTTCTACGTCAAAGAATAATTCTCACGACTACTAAAACACACACAGGATGCCCCTTTCCTCTTCCACACAAAATTTCAGACTGTACTATATACATGTATGCTTCATAGCCACAGGATACTCATTTTAGCAAATGTTTAAACAGGGAGCCTCTACCTGAAGGCATCAGAGAGGGACCTGGAGCATTCACAGAGGTATTAGAGAAAATGAAGCTTGAAAATGGTGTGAAACATAAATTACACTGCACATAAATTCAGCTCAGTGCCACTCTCCATATGAAAAGCTAACTACATATTCTGGTAGAACTACATGTTCTGATGCATATTTTCTTTCCAATCAGCATTGTGCATTTCTTATCTGCACCACAGGTCTCTGCTGTATATCCTGAAAGTGCCTGGTGCACAGAAATCCTGTTGAGATCAATGAAACTTCTATGCATAGAAGGGGCAAGGAATGAGCAACAGAGATCCCTGAGGTAGATAAGTCTAAAATCAAGTTCATGGAAGGTGAATTTGCCCTGTGTGACTGGTAGCAGATTTATTTCAGGTTTTATACAATGCACTGAAAGCCAAAGATAGATCTGGGGTTTTACCTGTCAATGCTTTTAAAGGAACACTGAATTCATTTTATTTAGAGGCAGATCATGCCAGTCTGTACACTGACCAACAAAGAGAAGTGACATCCAGCATAGACACAAAGTCAGCATATAGATGCACTGAGGAGAAAAATATTCCAAATTGAGAAAAAAAATCCAAATCAAGTGGGCTTCTCGAATCTAATGTATAGCTGTGCACTTAGTCTGAAGTGCTTTGGGCAGAAAAGAATCAAGATATAACACTTAGGCTTAACAGAAGAGATCTTACTCTTGTCTTTTGTCTCCTGGTGGTGGTTAAGTGGCAGAACAGAGCTGGTTAAAATGCAAAGTGCTTTCATCCATGCAGGATTATGCCCCTCTCTCTTCCTCACAATTTCCATTTTTGTGCTTTCCAGCATCATGCATATTTTCCCAACACAAGACAGAATTATGGGGGAAACAGCTCTCATAAGGATTCATACCTTATCCTCAGTCAGCCCATCCTAGAATTTCATACAGACTTCATGGGATCACAGCTGCTGTAAAACACAGCAAACTCTGAAGGACACCAAGATTTTAGGACAACAGCTGATAACACTGCCAGAACACAGAGCAGAAAGTTTGGTTTAAAGATCATCTGTTTATGTGATTCACTTTGTCTCAAAGCTTTGCAGTTTGAAAAAGTCTTTTTTCTTCCTCTGAGTTAGTACATTCCAATGTAACAGTCTCTGCAGCTCATCCCTTGTAACTCATCAATGTAATCAAAATGTTAACATGAATGACCCAGAAAGTATGCAATCACTCAGCATTGACACAAAACTACCTCTGTCAGGCCACATGGGCTTACAAGGCACAAAAGAGCTTTTGGCTGTGAAGCACAGATATTTCAGCAAACACACTCTGCTAAACATCTACCTACAGAAGTTAAAGCTCTTAATCACACAGTTCTGATCATACAAGTGTTCCCTAAGTAAAAAATAATATGCCCTTGTATTTTAATCTCTGCAACATTTCCATAAATTGTTAGTCCATTCCACTGCAGTGTATATCCACCCAGCTCTATTTTCCCCTAATGTTATGATTTAGCATGTTCCTTACTTTTTTTTTTTTTTAATTTTAACAAAGGAATCTTCTCTCTCCAGAATGAGGAACCTTTGCCTGTTCTGTGCATGATGAAGCACACAAGCTGCCATCCACTACAGGGCCTCCTCTGTTACTAGTTCAACTTCATCATAGTGAAACCAGTCTGCAACTAGTCCAGCAGTCCACTAAATTCCAAGAGTAATCACATGTTACTGACAAACTGCTGAAACTTAGAACAAATGCCAACCAATCAGTGCACATAAATGCATTGGCTTGTGCTATATTTCTATCCCATCCAGGTTAGTGGCACAGCAGCCAGCATTTCATCATTTGTCCATAAAACGTGTGAAAAGTGGAAACCTGGAACCCGTAGCACAGTATGGCAGGGGGCCTTTCCTTGTGTCAAGCTCTGGACTATTAGGAGATACTTCAAGAAAAATTTCAAGCCTCAAATCCTTTGTGTAGAAAAATGCATCATTGCACTCAGAGCAGAGACAGCTTTCTTCACTTAGGGATGCCCAGCTCAGCAGATGCATGCCCATGAGCAGTTGTGGAGGATAGAAAAGGTGGTTGTATCTCCCATAAACTCCCACCCCGCATGGAGAGTGAGGAGTCATTAGTCCTAAGAACATAATCATAGAACCAAAAAACAGCCTGGGTTGGAAGGAACCTTAGAGATCATCCAGACCCAGCTCCCCTGTCGTGGACAGGGGCACCTTTCAGTTATCAGGCTGCTCAAAGCCCCATCAACCTGAACCTTAAACACTCAACAATTCACCTGAGGATACCTCTGGTTATGACTGCTATGCAAACTTTGTTCAATTCCTGACTTTGGCAGCACAAATTGTTTACATACAGATGATAAAAAATCAGCTCAAAAATGTAATACAAAACAATAGATCATGTATTCAGATATATCTGTTTGCCACAAATGAAAACACACCAATAGAAATCAGTGAAATATATTTTCAGCAGAAATGCTCCAAAAACATAGGGCCCAACCATTTACACTAAAATCACTTCTCACTAATTCCAAGATCTATACTCTGTTTTGAGGGCAGTCAGTAAAGATCAGGAGGATTACTAACATATGTTTTGCTCTCTTAAGACCCAGGTATAGAAAGCAGGAGTTCTGGGCTCTGTTTTTTCCTAGGACTCAGAGACTCATGCACTGTACAGGAAAAGCAGGAGTCCTTGGAAGGTGAAGTCAACTCTGAGCAGGATGCTTTTAAGTAAAAAAAGTATCAAGAACTCCAAAAGATCATCTTACTGTATCTTTACTGGGAAAACTGGGGTGTTTTCCTCATACACAGGAATGGAATCAAGCTAAAATAAGAGGTATTTGGAAAACATTACTTGGAATACTGCTGACAGACACCAGATTTCTTAATCTGTTGATTAAGAATACTGCTGACAGAAGAAAGAAGATAGGATCCCTGTGCTGGCCCTAAATATGAACAACTCTGTATCCTGAGGCATGACGAAAGAAAGGGGCAGGTGTAGTCATTTTTTGCCACTTTGTGGTGGCACCATCAGCCAGTGAATCTATCACCAGTAATGGACAGATTTTCACAGCTTCACCCTGCAAAACCACTTAAATGAAGATTAGCTTTTTTTAAAAGTACCCCATCCCTTCTAGCATCCATTTTGGCATTTAAGATTGAATGCTTTAAGGATCTGAAACACTGGATGTTTTATCTTTAATGAGCATCACAGAAGCTCAAACCATTAAAATCCACTCACCATTGATCACCTAGAAGAAGAGAATATCCTTCAAAGTCATGTAACATTTTCAACATAAAGCATTGACTTCTTTTGTACCAGCTTTGAAGATATCTAAAATGCAATTTCTTTACATCATATCAACAAGATCTTCATCAATTTAGTGAGAGAAGCATGTGTGCATTTTGTTTTTACTCTCTTTGCTAACCTTCCCCTCCAAACACATAACCAGGTCCAAAGGATGATTAAATACATAATGGGATGAGGCATAATGTGACATCTTACTGAAAGATAAGAGGGCAAGCAAAGTATTTAAACTTTTCTTCTAGCTTGTCACAGATAAAGCAAGCACCATTATATAGCATAGGCTTCATGTTACTTTAAATATCCCATACAATTCCTATAAAGCTTTTGTGTAAAATCCTTCCCTGCATATATAGAAATGAATCATATCACATTATAGCTTGCTATGCATTCTTCCCGGAGCACACTATGTTTTAAATTGCAAAATCCATTTTTATTTTCTTTTTCATTTGTCACCTCACCACTGGAAGGAAGGTTTCCTGGCACGTATTCCATTGCATGCCTGACAATA
Source organism: Motacilla alba alba (assembly GCF_015832195.1). Taxonomy (NCBI): domain Eukaryota; kingdom Metazoa; phylum Chordata; class Aves; order Passeriformes; family Motacillidae; genus Motacilla; species Motacilla alba. The sequence continues at coordinate 40,295,542 of NC_052017.1, read as the reverse complement.
TCAAGTTTGCCTTCAATATATTAGTATAAAAAATCGAGGATAAATGATTACATGAGGTCAATGAGCAAGTACAGGAGACAGTAAGCCTACATGATTCATTGTATCTTCTGCTACAAAACTCTGAGACTTTTTGATGAGAATACAGATACAATAAGTAAGCACTTAGCAGAGATATAGCTCATTTTTTTAGTACTCTGATAATTTTCAGGTAATTTGGATAAATAAACCTGATATGAATATACGTTCTTTGTTATCTGTCATCCCACAATACAGTAATGTGCTGCACAGCGTAAGCCTCCCATAGTCCTTAATGTAACTCAGCCACTTGGAGACGAGGCACCGATAGATTTTCTCTCTGAGGCATTCTCCTTTTTAATTCTGAATTAGTACACCGTCCCGATCAATGTATACCTTCACAACATGCTTATGCAATACAGCTTTAAAACTGGTGCAAGCATCTTATAATGCTTTGTCATGCATGTGTTCTTGGAAAAGAAAAAAAGTAAAAAGAGTAACACGTAATACATGCATAAAGCAGAAAGGTTGAGCATGCTCTGCAGGGCTGAAACACTTTTCAGAGGACTAAGGGAGAATCCGTAAATATTTAACGTTGCTACAAGCAGAGGGATTAACAGAGTAGAGCTCTTTGATCAATACTTGCAGCATCATGTATTATTTCCAGCGGGCATGAACAGCAAAATGCTATTTATTGACCAAAGTATGCTACACATCATTGAAGTTTAATAAAAGGGGACATGAAATTCTCTCTTGATCAGGAGTAAGCCCCTGGCCTGACTGTAGCCTAATCAACCATTTCTTGCACTGCAGTAGCACTTGATAGTTCCCAGACTCATTTTTCTGGGAGCTTTCCATGACATACAAAAATCCAGTCTCTGACAACAAGAGATTAAAGTATTAGATAGTTTAAGATGAAATTAAATTAGGCTGGTGCAACAGAACAAATAGAAGTATGAGTAGTGAGAGGGCAAAAAGCATAAAATCACTTGGGTTCATAGACTAATTAGGACTTCAATTAGGAGTTCAGAATAAGAAACATTTTTGGTTTAGTTTTCTAGCTTATAAAAATAGTAAGAAAGAGTTTTGGCAGCTTTTGTCCCACTTTCATTGTATGCAGTGCTATACAAGCCAAAATGGAACAGCAAAATGAACACAGCTGCTGAACAGGAGAGTGCTTGTTGGGGCAAACCAGAAATGTCCCAATCAGACTAATGGCACAGACAATGCTCCATATCAAACGCATATAAGGAAAATTCCAGGAAGCAAACTGTAAACATCTGTGAAACAAATGGACGGTAAGAAAACATTATTTGCCCTGTCATCCTGAGTCTCTTAAAATATATTGCAGGATTCTTACTCATTAATCTCACTGAGATACATATGGAAATTACCTAGCGCTACTTGGGAAAAATCAACCTGTGAACTTAACTCCAGTCTTTTAAATTTCACATGCTTCCAATAGCTGAAATATCTTGAAACAAATGGTATGGTCCCCACCCCTTATGCAAAACCCTGCTGCACATACAACTGCCAAGAAAAAGGACAAATGAGGAAATTTGCATCAGTCATTCCTAACATTAAGACCTTTTGAAGATAAATTACTGTAGTCCACTGTCCTCCCAGTCTGTTCTAAAATCTCCACCTTTTCTGTTCTGTAACATGCAATGTTTGTTGTATTTATGATAAAGCTTGAAGTAGATAATTGACCAGATAAAATCCCATCATAACAGAAGTGCATTAGTCCAAAGTCCAGGAACATACACCCCTGTATGTATAGGGGCAAACCAGACAACAGAGTCTACATGAAACGCTTTTCCTCTTGATGCTGAACCCAGATGAATTAATGTCACAACAGCCAGTGCCTGAAAATTGTGATTGCCTGCTACTAAAGAGACCAAATGCTCACTCGGGTGCAAGGAGAGGACTTCCAGAACACAGGAGCTCAGCTGCCTCCAGACCCATCACCTCTCAGGGCTGCGCTCATCTCTCTCAGTTCGTAACCTATATTTGACACTGCTGAAGCTAAACCTGGGCTGCTTATTTGGAACTAGGTAATTGGAATAAAATGAAATAACTTCCTCAGAAGGGAACCCTCTCAATTTTCCCTTCACAGCTGCACTTTCTGTTACTCAATTTCAAGGAAACCAAAGTGACTGAATGCACCTGACTTAATCTTTTTAAAGGGCTCAAATATGGCTTTCAATCTCTCTTCCTCGCTGACTGACGTATCACATCCAGGAAGCAAAGAGATGCTTTCCTTGTAAACTCTGACTAAACTTTTCCAGTCAGTGTATTTTAACTCTTATTTCTAAGAAGGACAAAGGTTATTCAAGTAGACAATTGCTACTTCTGAATTTCATTTAGCGTATATCTCTCATGAGGTTTCTAAGTGATAGATGTCAAAAGCTAAATTTGAAATTCCAAAGAACCCTTCAACCACTTACCAAAAATGTCATTTAAAATTGTCATTTATTAAGAATGATTCTGGAAGGTAAATCCTTAAATGAACATTTTATATTTCCTTCTTTTCAAATATGGTCCTCCTTTCCCTGACAAAGCATTTTGAGTCCTCTTATGCAGTTATAAGCTTTTCTTAAAGTTTTTCAAGTGTTATGATAACATTTTATGATTGCTTTTAACAATGACACATAATCCAAAACACCTAAGAGGGATTTCAGGGAACAAATTTCAGCAGCCACTGAAATAAGAAATCACCAATTTCAAAAGGTTCCTACCTCAAGCTACCAGACTGACTTGTTTTCTACACCTGGTTTAAAAGATACAACAACTCCACAATGCTAAAATAAATGAAACCAAATCAAATAGTGCAATGGTTGAAAATACTGACAAAGAAATGATGAATAGAATAGAAATTATGAATGAAATTAAAATAAAAATCCTTTTCAAAACTCCAGCAGGTCCACAAGAACTCCTTAGGGCATCTGATGGCTATTTTCTTGGCTCATAGCAGGGCTGATGCAAAATACATTGTGTACATAAATTACATGGAGTGATGAAAAGAGGATGAAGAGAAGAGCATATATGCACTTAAAGAGGAACAAAGACTTCAGGAGTAGAGTGAAAATATCCTGTAGGAAATTTCTAAAGGCACTAAAGAGGTGAGTCAGAGAGACTCAGAGAGGCAAATTACAGTGTCTGCTGAGGTAGGTGGTGAAAGGCAGTTCATTGGTACACATTCAATAGACAAAAGCCTAAGGGAGAGTCATATTGATGAACCTCCTTGCCATGAAACTTTCCCACCTCTTTTGCTTTTTAAATATGAATTGTGTACATAAATGTGTGTAAAACATTTTAATGAGATGTACACTTTAAATGTATTAAAATGAATTATGCAGAAAAGCAGTAGGAGAGCAACAGATGTACAGATCCAAGGGTGACATGCTTAGTTTCACTTGATGAATGTTTGTTTTGTTGCTTTGAAAAATTAATGTAATGAAATATTTAAAGTGAACAAGAAACTTTAAAATTAACTTGGGGGATGGATTACTTCCTTACAAGGACAGGGTTTTATTAAGGAAAATATGCTGTTAGCGTTCGAATCAGGACTCTATGAACAACCATTAAAATAAGCCAGATATTTTAGGAATGCCTTACAGACAGTGTGCTTTCAAACCATGGTATAACACCTCTTATGGACCATAAGACCAGAGAACAAACAGGAAACTTGCTGTTTTCACAGCAAACTTACAGGCGGTGTTTTCAATTTAAGAGGTGGTGACATGATAGCCTTTAAAAACTTTTACAAGCCGATAGAAGACCAAGGCTGTCCACTGGTCCAAAAAATTCTGAACCAGCGCTTTTACCAATACCAAATAGTTACAGTAATAATTCTAGAAACTTTAACATCTAATTGTCTTCTTTTCACGTACTTTACCAAAGGAGGGAACTAGAAAATGAGAACTTCCTCCATCCCATATTTCTGCTATTAAGTGTCTGTCTTCTTGTCTAGAGAAGGATTTTCTGAAGTTTATGTTAAGTAGTGAAACTTTCAGTGGTCTTTAGGTTTGAAAACCCTGTTCAGGTATTTAAATTTAGGTATCTACACCAAAAGGACATCTAAAAACCAGGCAACAGGTTCTCTGCCTAGGCTCTTCAGCTTTCATTGGCAACAGCTATGAGGGATCACATATGTCTGCCTGATTCCTCAATGCAGTCTGTACAGCATATAGACAAGCAGCAAATACCGAACTTTTGATTTCTGAGTTCAAATTCCAGAATTGTAAATAAGAGTTAGGCTGTAATGCCCAATGGAAAGTGACTGTGAATGAAGCAACAAACTGAAATTGTTAATTTTGCCAACAGCACCTCAGGGAATCTGAAAATTTTTAGTTTTTTTCAAAGAGAAGGCATATTCTTGAGGATATCTAGCCTCTCCTCCATGAGAAAATTTTTCTTGAGGCAAGTAAATGAGAACAGAGGAGGGTATGATGACATAACTTGCAATGCCAAGCCTTTGAAATGATAGCCTCATGAGAAATAACATAAATCAAAAGGATTCTTTGATTTTTCCTTTTTAAAATAAGACCCCAAAACCTCATATTGTCCCCTATGATGCTCTTTACCATTTAGAATGGCTGGTAGCCAAGAAACACAATCTAACCATGTATGAATGATACATGTCAAAGTTGTTCTGCAAAAACAAAAGAACTTTTTGTGGCCTAATAATGTTCCCTGACTCTAATCCATCTATGAAGAGATTGCTACTGATAACAGCACCAGCAGCAATGGAAAACTCTCTGTGTAAAAACACAAATTTCAAAAGATGTGGAAATTGTATTATTTTGGTAACAATTTAACCTCGAGCCTTTTCTGTGTATCTGATAGACACCCTCCCTCTCCCCATGTATCTTGATCCCCTCTATACAGGATCAACATGTAGAACACATTTTCATGGTGGACTTTACCAAAATCCATTTTACTTTCATGAAAATTCAATTAAACAAGAGAGTGCAATTATCTGTTTACTGGCAAACAGGCAGTCCACATTAGTTCAGCTCTGCTTTGCTGAGCTGTGTTCAACGGCTCAAAGCATTCACATGTTTCATTATGAGATTTCATCAGACACCCTGGCTCCAGCACAATGGCACAGAAAATGGAATGCACAATGCCCACTGCTCTCCACATTTTGGCTGCAGCTTAAAAGCTGACCATGAAACTAGTCAGCTTAAAAGCTGACTACAGAAACTGTTCACAAGTATAACGAAGGTTATACTTGTGATAGGATAGCTTCATACATATATGGTTTGTATTTCCCACATCTTATCCAGGCTACTTCCCCTCTCTCTTTTTTTAGCATGGAAAATTGAAAATTAACTTTCATGGCTTTGCTTTTGCCTCACTTCCATCACAATGCCTAACAAATCAACAGTACATATAGTATTTTATATTCTGTTAACCACATGCAGCCTTACATAGTGGTGTAACTTCTTACCAGTGCACACAAAGCCACCCTGTCCCTGCATGGCTGAGCTGGCATCCACATGCTGATGGCACAAAATACATCTGACTGAATTGCCATTTAAACCTGAAACTCCTGATGGAGCCAGAAAAAGCTTTGATCCTGGAAAATGTTTCAAGTGAGCTGTCCCCCTTCCCATAGCAGACAAATCTCAGATCTGAAATGTCACGCACAATTACCCTAGAGTCTTTGACTCTGAATCTCCAAATAACTCCAGGCATAATACAGGCTCTCCTCTTCCCCCAACAACTTCAGGACTTGATTTTAGTAAAATTTAAAGAATTTTCTTTCAGAAGTAGTGGCTAAAATGAGACCTATGTCTCAGTATAGAAAAAAAAATATTGCAACACTGATTCTTACAAATAAGCAGAAGAATGCAAACTGTTGGGAAACAAATAGTAAGACTGCCTCGATATGCAGGCTATCTAAAAATTTCCAGGCTTCTTTTTTATTCTGTGTTTGGAACTTCTTTAATGAAGACAAAACATCCCGGTGGAGCAAAAACCCATGGGCATTTGGAATCGGGTTTGTATTGTAATTCAATATTGCATATTACAGCAATACTGTGCGTCACTGTATCATGCCTGTGTTGTGATTTCCACATATTGCAACATGAATCTTACAAATCTAAATCCAATGTAACATCAAATATCTTCAAAACCCTACAATTGGCATTAGAACATTGAACAGTCGTGCTGCCTCAGACCTGTTGATGAGACCACAGTTTGTAGGCCAGGACTGGCATTCACCAAGTTTTGCTAGCATTACAAGGACGAGGAGCTTGGTGAGTTCTGTGTCAGCAAGAGGGGTCTGTGGTTCCATGGGGCTCAGGAAGTAAGGCAGTATGGCAACTCATGATATCAAGAGGTTGTGCAGGGGCAACTATCCCAATGACCATCAGACTAGTCTTCTGATGGTTCATGGATACCTGGAGCAAGCAGGATCGAGGAAAGCAGAGGCTGCTGTCCCTCTGAGCGGCATGCTAAAGAGGCACTTCACTGAGCCATGGTTTTTTCTTGACAAAGAAGGGCAACCAATTAAGAAAAGGGACACCAGAGACAACATCTTTGTACAGAAGCTATCACCAATGCTTGTGTAAACAATGAGGGGGTGAAGCCCACAAAGCAAACTGACAGAAATGAGCCCAGGGAGGCTTCTCAGCTCACCAGCATTCTCCCCTTAGGCATATATTCCCACCCTCACTGTGACCAGGCAAGAAGGCTAGTCATGCATGTGATGACCAGATTAAGTTCACTGTGCAACATCAATGATCACTAGTCCTGGCCTGAGACAATAGCAGGAAATCATTGACCAAAAGCTCATCATCCTTGGGCTAGGAGATGGGCACAGGTGAGGTATGTCCTCACAAAGTTCAGTGAAGAATGTACAGGCATCCACAGCCTTGTTAAGAAAGCTGAACTGAACCCAACACAAATGATGCCCACAAGGTAAAGAGCCCTTTGCTTTAGATAAAGAGCATTACCAGTTGAGTAGATCACCTGTTTATGTAAATGGAGTTCCTTGACTCAATCCAAAGGGTGTAAATGTCCTTCTGAACCATGCAAGAAATATCTACAAATTTCAGGCCTATGTAAAGTATAACATACAGGCAGCTAATAAGAGAAATTTGGAAAAAAACCCAAACCAATAGATTTGAGCTGGCTTTGAATCACATGCTCCTCTGCAGTGACTGGGAATGTTGGGTATCATGATACTGCAGCATAAGACTGGCCCTGGGAATCATGCTTCTATTCTGTTTCTATTTAGTAAAATGATTGCCATATCATGCTTGTGTTGCAGTTTCAGTGTATTGCTCTTCTAAAGCACATCCCCATTTCAAGTATCTTTAAACAAATCTGGAATTCTTCTCATGTGAAATGCTGAAAGAACCAGATCAGAGAGTATTGGACTCGGACAAGCAGAGTCTCAGGAGGAAAAATGTTTTTTTGTGGGCTGTTAAAATGATACTACTTAGAATCTAGGGGTCAGAGATTCCAAACTTACCCCTTTCTATTTTTGTACAGTGAAAAAACCCAATAATTATAATGAAGAATATAAATAGAGTAGATAAGAATCTTTTCTCTGAACCAAGCAGTAAGAACCATGGGAAAGCAGTGATGATGCCACTAAGTGCTTATTCCCCGGCATCCTCTTCCTGTGAGCTCACAAGCCCAAAGACATTCTCAGAACTGTCATCTCACTGTGCAGGGAAACAAGCAAACTATTTAAAGGCAAATAAGGGTAAAAAAAAAAAAGGAAAAAAAAGAAGGTGAAGTCCTTTAACCAGGAAATTAAATCCAGGATCTGGCAAAAGTCTTAAGCATGTTTCTAATTTTGGCAAAGGAGGAGATTGAGGATCTTAAAGACTATCTATCTTTTCGTCTGGAATAGAGCTTTGATATTTCCAAACAGGCAACAAGCAGTGAAAAAAATTCAATGTACAGTAAAAAGAATGAAACTAAAGACCAAATATTAAAAGAAAAATCTATCAGGATGTCAAAGTCAAGGGGAATTTCTGAAAACTGGATGTTTCTAAGACTGACACAACTTTTAAAAGCTAGCACGGAAGAGGAGGAACTGTTTCAAGTTGATAGATGCTTTTGAGCTCTTAACACGAGAAAACAGGAAATACCTTAGGAATTGTTATTTTGGTTTTGGCAGATACTAGGGACAGACCTTTAAAGTGCCACAAGAGCAAAAGGATATCCTCTTGAAAGGAACACAAGTCCTTTGCTAAGAGCTAAGCTCAATTGCAGAAGCCTGTAAGAATGAACTAAGGCAAGTGAATGTTAACAGTCATGGCTCAATTCCCTATCCAGCTCAGTTGAGATCTAATTCCAAAAGACAGGTATTTCAGCACAAAAGCATAAGCCACAAATTAAAAGCAGTATGCAGAAGGAAGATGCAGGCAGCAGTGGTCTCAAAAATCGGCACACAATTGTAAAATATCAGGAAACTTAACTCCTTAAAATGGATTACCTAGGAAAACAGGTTTATAATCACTAAAACCAAAATAAAATCCATCAAAACCATCAAAATTAATACAATCTGACTTTAATAAGAGTTAATGAGCTTGAACTAAGATGTAGGATTAAAAACCAGATTTCTTTTGAGCTCCATTAGTGAAAAAGTATATGAAAAAGCTATGCAATTGCCTGTAATTATTATTCTTAGCACTCCAAACTTCCTGCATGATATCTTCTCTTGTTTGGTCTCACCTTCACTGCCAAAGAATGGCCAAAGATTTTCTCTGTATTATTCTGTGGGCTAATTAATTTGTAAGATGGTAAAATATTAGGGACATTGAACAGAATGGAAATAGAAATGCATATTGAACAAACAAAAATGTCCAAAGCATTCTGAGTATAAAAAGAACAGAACTGTTTTTACTGTAAGTGGATGTGCTGTAAGTGGATGTCAATATGCATCTAAAGATTTGGCGATTCAGAGGAGTTCTTGGCTTGCTCAACCAATTGAGATAAATTGATTTTGATCTATCCAAACTTTTTAAATTTCATTTGTCTTTAAGAGAAAGATAAAAACTGTCATTCAAAACCTTGGCAGATGTTAGAGAATGAACTTTGCTCTCACCCAAATACTCTTTTAATCTATATACAGAAGGTTCAGACTCAGGAGATCGTTGCTATTCAGACAAAAAAAAAATCAAGCATTTATTTAAAATTTGAGTAGGGGTTATTTAAGTATGTGCTAAGAAACCTTTGTCAATCAAGGTCATCAATGAGATTTCAGGGGAAAAATAAACCCCCTATATATATTTATACATACACACGATCCTGTGAGAATCAGCTTTAATGGAAAATGGGCTTGCCAACAATTCTGGCATGACAGGTGGGAGCACAGCTCAAATTTTCCTAGGCTATTGGACTGTATCTTCATCTACAAAAAGCAACAATGCAAGGCATATTCAAGTCAGCATGTTTCACATGTATCAGAGCTTGGAAAGCCCAAGCAAAAGGGATATACCAACACAAGTAACTGTCACATGGATTTAGCTCCAACGACAAAAACTTGTTATCAAAAGACGTTATCAGAAAACAGAAGGTTTCTGCTGTCTAACCTGTCACAGGCTAAAACATTAAGCAATGTTGACTCTGCATTGGGAAAAGGACACAACAGACAGGCTCTAGGTTAAAGTCATTGGTGCCCAGTCTGCCTACCAAGAGTGGAGGAATCTGTGCTGTGTCATCATCCAGCAAAACCCTTCCTTCAGGAGACGATAAGTGACAAGATGCAGACGGTGTCTGATCTAGTGCTGCAGGCACAGCACATGGAGATGCAGGATTGTATTTACAAGAAGTTCTGTGCAGCTGAGGCTGCTCAAAACCCATGGAGGAAATTTTTGAAATGCTGGCATAAAAGACATAGTGACAGCAAGGCAATGCTAGCTGCAGGGAAGACACACTGCACTCAGCCTGCTGGGAACAGGGAAGAGTGATGGACAACCATTTGATTAATCGAGATATTCTCTGCAAGGTGCAAGGAAAGTGAGATGCAGTCAGTTGTTTCCTGAGTAGTTGCTTGTACAGGTTAAACCGGTTCTTAGCAACAAAGTAGCAGTTGAGGAAACACTAAATTTTTTTTAAAAAATATAGATTAAACCAAGGACCAAACATACCATATTCGTAACAGCTGAACTCCCTCACAGAAAACATGATGTGTGGTTTCCAAAGATCTCTGCTCACAGTTGTAGTAGGACTGACATCCCAATGAACTTGGCATTGTGTTGGCCTAATCTTGGCCCTTGGCCTAATCTTCCCCTGCCACATCCCTCTTAGATGCTGCACAAAAACCACCCCAGTCTGGAATCCATCAGCTGTGTTAGATAACGGAGGTACTTTGATTTCTTAACTAGTGTTTGTAAGTTCTGACAGCCACACTTAGTTTTATTCAATGTACTTGTGCTGGCTAAAGCCTTTCCCAATACCTTCTTAGGGCACTATTACAGCTTTCAGATTGAGACTGGACTGCTTGGGAATCATTGTGTTCCCGGGAAATGGGCTAATTACAATGGCAATCTTGCACAGCAGTTACCACTAGTCTCTGCCTATATTGTTTCTCCCCTGCAAAAGGTTAGAAGCATGAAAATAAATAGAATTAAGTCTGTGTTTGTTATTGGAAGATATGCAGCAATCAGGCAGAAATGTTTTTATGTTCACTGCTAGGTACAGGATCTGATGCATGAGAAATGGTAATGAGATAACAAATTAGCCATTGATTCAGACACATCAGTGATGACTGAAAGCCATTATGTGGTAACTGCTCTTTTCTGGGGGTCTGTTTGAAGTATGTTGGTGGTCCTCATGTATTTCCTAGGAGAAGAACATCTGTTGAACAAAAAACACTATCAAAATCAATATAATTACCATCTTTTTGAAACTCTTGAGATAAAGGAAGGGTGGATCTTTTTCCTGACCCTGAGCTGATCTTTCTTGTGTGACAAATAGAAGCTTTCAGCTTCCAAGTTGTTTTTGTTGGATGAAGAAACAGTTTTATTTCCCAGGTCTGACAGTCAGGCTCTATCTATTAATTTTCATACACTTGGTTACATTAATGTTGATTAATAGTTGATAGTTTCAATTAAGCCCAAAAGACTTCAATACCTAAGTATCCCCGAAAATTATTTGGACTGACATACCTCTCACACAAACTAATTAAAAAAATGCCCAAAATGTTAAATTAGTAACAGATACCAGAGGAGTAATATGCAACATACTTAGAGAATAAGCCTTTATGTCGCTACTCTGGCACTCAGAAAAACCTTCTGGAGTCAATGATCACACAAAATGATCAGAACAGCAGAATCTTGATTCAGACCACCCATTATGTATATTTTTAGGGGTGCTAAATATTTTTTACTCTTCCAAAACCAGCAAACAAGCAATGTCTTGGGAAAAAAAATCCCCTTAAATTCAAGGCACACCCCAATCCAAATATCTTCCATATTTCCCACCTTCAACTATTATTTCTTATCTACATCTCTTATTTTTTTAGGACGGAAACTAAATCCCACTTTGGATGCAGCTCCTAATATACAATGCTATATCAGCAACCTGGGTCATGTTCTACACAAAAGGACTATTTGGTTGAAATTACAGGCAGACAAAACATATATAATGTTTAAAAATTGCCTACCAACACCTTAATCACACAAAAAAACCCTTTTTTAATGATTAATCATTTTTAATGATTATTTATTCTTACATTACAGGCAGTATGCTGAAGTAAAGATAATTCACATGGAAAATGAACTGCTCAATCTAAACTTGTATGCACCACACACCTGCTGGAATTAAAGCCTCCTAAGGCAAAGGTAAATTTCTTGGTGCTACTGCTCACATCCAAGAAGAATGCTTTCAAAGAATCCAGCTCAGTTTTCCCTGGTTTCTATTAGAGCCACCCTTGAGGCTAGTCTCAAATAAAATAAATTACGGATGAAAATAACCAATGACATCAACTCCTACATCAGTGAAATGCAGGATCTTGCAAGAGATTTACTCCTTCTTCTGAAGGCTTCTTTTGAAAATTCCAAATGCTGAGGTTTTCATTACACTGTAACCTAAAATTCAGCTGATGAAGAATTTCTTTGAAGGGCAGGTGCTCATTCATGGTGCTGTTACCATGGCTGAGGTTGGAAAGGGAAATCCAGTCAAGAATAGAGTTAGGAAGTTGCTGGGTCATATTTTCTTAATTTGAATACATATTTTATATTTTAATAAGCTCTGAATTAAAAAGTTTCACATTTGGTCACAAAGTTACAGTATTTGCTGAAAGGGAGATAGAGAGAGAAGGAGGGGAAGATGGGAGAAAGGGAAGAAGGGGAAAAAAAGGGAAGGAAAAAGAGGAAAAAAGACTCAGAATCAGTGAATTCATTGTGCAATCAGTAACCTAATTGAGAAGGATGCTGATTAGATTAGATTCAGTAATTTAATAGTGTAACTGAAGAGCCACCCATGACAACTGGGATATATATATTATTGGTTGTTCTTGGGGGATTACTTTTTTCATTAAAATTTGCATTTTTTTGAAATATAAAAGTCTCATGTGAAGTAAGGATTGTTAAACTTGGCATTTAAAAGTTATTTTTCCTACCATATCTTTGCAATCTAAAAGTTAAATTACTCCTTTGCCCTTTCTCTCTCTCTTTTTTTTTTTTTTTTTGGTTTTCTTTTTCTTTGCTGAACAGAAGCAATTCCAAAAATACTATATACAGAAAGATTATATACTGGGTGGTAGGGTAAAGGCTACATATAAAATGCTGCTTTAATGAGCTTTAACAAAAAGGACAAATGTAAAATCAGATATCCATCACCTTTCCCCTCCCTCTTGATGTCTCTTACATTGTAGAAGATAAATTGCAGACACATCATAGACACTGAGGCAGCCCAAGTAAAATGTAGGCTGCTTTGCCCTTCTTTCAAGTTCCTGTGATTGAACCTGGGAAAGACCTTTCTATGATCTTGTGATCAAATGCTGCCATTCAAAAAAGAAAGGCTCAGAGAAATGACTAAGAAATGGGGCTTTTATAGCTGCTCAGGACTGCTGACCAGCACAATGACATTGTTGCCGGGACAAACAAATAAAAAATCAAACAGAATCTTAGCCTCCTGCTTCCCCAGTGCTTTCGAGGCTGGATTGTTTTTCTCTGTGTTTTGCAGCAGATTCTAGGAGAAGGGTGAAAGAGAGACTTCAAGTATGCAAGAGGCTCCTTGAATGAATACTTGAATACCTTGAGGTATTCAAAACATACGGGGAAGGGAGAGAGAAGCTTCTAGTATTCAAAACACAGGAAACTGCTATTGTGGTACCACTGATCTTACTTTGTCAGGATGAATCTCAAAGGGAAATATCTTCACACCCTACTTCAGACACTTCATGTCACTTCATGCTCAGGGGAAAAGGCCTGCAGAAGAGTCCTCAATGCTCCTCTGGTGCCAGGGACAGTTTTGCTTTTGGAGGGAGGGAGAGAGGGAGACAGTGTGGCAGAAAGACAAGACTACAAACGGAGGACAGGCCCTGCAATTCTTCCCCTTATATGTGTCTTCCCTTCCCATGACACCCCTCTTTCTCAGTAACAAGTCTTTCCTAAAAGCATGAGCGCTAATTTTTTCCCAAAATGCTCAAGGACACATAAAGCGCCTGCAGGCTGACTTCTTGCAGACAAGTAATCAAAAGTTTGGATACAAATCCTCTCTTTCCAGCTACCAAATTTTTCACGTGCTCTGCCAATGAAAATGTCTTTGTAGGAAACTCTCTGTACCAGCCCTCATGGGACAAACCCAGGTGAAAGCCTCCATAAGGCTGTCTGCCACCCAAAGGCACTTCAAGGCACCTCTCCTGGATGTTTGTTGAGTTACAGTGGCGTTCCAAAACATGAGAAAATTCAATACTCCAATTTTATTGAGACATCTGAAAAGTCCATTCACAGAGGCTTCCACTTCTGGTTGAAATACAAATGCACAAAGGAGTGTGTCAAAAAATATCTATTTGCACATTGTTAAGCTTCAATAAAATTTTTTTTTGTTCAGCTTAATTGGAATTTACAGGGTAAAGGTAAAGAAGATGGAAGCTTCTGACATAAATTTCTCTACACTTTGAATTTAAAAGTGTTCAATATATAAGCAAGTGGAGAAGTGTGAGGGAGGGAGGAAAGGAAGATTTATTCTATGAAAGGCCTGAAAGGGAAATAATTTTCCTCAGTTAAAAAAAACCATGAAATCATGCAAACCACTTGCTGGGTATTATTATTATTGAGCATAACACACTATGAGCTCAAGCGGTTAGTCTGTGCTCAGCCTTGCTCAAGTTGGCTTTTTAAATGACTTTTAAACTAGTTGGCTCAGGTGTGACAACACCATACTGCAGCAGTAGGGTCTGCAAAGCAGATGTACTCCATCATTTAAAGTGTCCTGAAGGGACTAATAAAGTAATGCAGGAGAGCAAGAAACAGGAGGAGTTGTGCCACTGCTGGCCACAGCTGATGCAAAAGCAGAATTGCTCCCTGAAATCTGAATCGCGTACAAATAACTTTGCAATATTCCACATTGTTTCATGCTCTGATTTGCATGTTTTTATTTATTTGTATTGCTTTGTTTTAAATTGCCAGCCCTTTAGACCTAAACAATCTGAAATTCAAGCTGTGAATCTTTCTGGCTCATAAATTTTGCCTGCCATAACACCTGCGCAACTCGTCTGTCTTGCCTTGGATTTTACAAGCGCATCCAAGGAACAGCACTGTCCCTGGACCAGCAACTTGTCGACACTTCTCCTGCTGATGTATGAGGCAAGACAGAATTCAGTGCATACACTCTCAGCTGCGCTGGGGATGCAGCAGTAGCATACAGAAGGGACTTCTTTATGCTTAAATATATCCACCATTTCCCATAAAGGGAATGGATTTTCTGAATTAGAAGATTTACACAGTCACTCTTAACAGCCCATGAGTTAAAAGAAAAAAGTATATATTGAAATTAGTTTAGATAAACTGTGGCAGACTTCATTGTCACTAGATATTATGAATGACAAAGGAATGCAGTTCTGTTTATGCTGCAGACTTTTAGAAATCTTAGGAAAGATATGACAGGTGCTCCTGTGGCGGGAAGAAAAAAAAAGGAATCATCTTTTCTCATTTATATGCCATATTGTTCTCTAACTTTCATTCTTTTATAAGGAATTCCACCATGTAGAAGATTTTAATCCAAACTGCAGTAATGTTATTTTATACATCATGACCTGAATTACTGTGATATCACAAACAAACTGATCTTATGCATTTTTTTGTTATCTCTAGTTACAAAGTAATACAAAAAACCCAACCCTGTAAAAGACTTTCTCCCTAATTACACAGGTAGATTATAAAACTCAGTATTTGATCATATTGCTTTTTGAAATACAAAAAGATACAGTTTTTTTCCTAGGAACTTACAGACCAATACAAGATCAAATGAAACCAAACATAAATGTGAAGCACTTCAGATCTTTGACACTGTCCCCATCATCAGCAACTTTATGTATTTTTGGAAAAGCAGGCTTTAGATGATAGCAGTATTCTGCCTTTTCTCACACAGCTTTCCTCATGAGCTCAAATCACATGGTTTAGCACTGATACATACCTCTTAATATCTAAAATACAAATTGGCTCAGCCCTCATTCCTCAAGGAAATTAGTGTGTACCAGCTACTGGTGTTTACTGAGTAAATAAATATGTCCATATCCTCCTAACCAAAGGGAGTCTTTTTTGAACTAAATGGAAATGGCATAAAATTTTGAATACTTAGGAATTTTTCTTTTTTGCTTTTTTGAAAAATAACCCTTGCATTTAAAGAATCTAAAGAATATACAATCTTTAAGATCCAAGAAATCTAGGAAATTGGAATGCGTCTTTGCATCATGACATGGAAATATGTGGTATGGAACCAGAAGCACCTACAGCAATGTCAGCACAGTAAGGACAACTGAAGGTTACATGAACTTAATTCTGAAGAAATAAAAACAAACAAACAAACAAACAAAACAACAAAGGAGCTAAAGAGAGAGAACTCCATCTTGTTCAGTGGCACAAAATGACTCACTTCACATTTGAAATTCTTAAGAATGCCATGAAGCAAAACAAGTATCATCAGATTTTAAAGGCTGTCTTTGAAGGGAAGGAAACTTTAAAAGTCCAAGAAACACTTGATTTCAGGTGAAGTCAAACTCTATTGGAAATCTATTGCTGAAGAGTTGGTATACCTTGGATTAACTACAAATGATGTTTGCTCAAGCACTGGAAGGAGGGTAAAGCCAGGAGCCTGTGCTGGTGGCGTTTGACAGCTAAGAGTCTAAAAAGGAGGGCAAACATGGAGCAGTGATGAGGTTTTGGCACATCATAGATGCCTGCACGAGCCAAAAACCAAAGTCACTGAGATATAAAAAGGGAACTGCTTTCTAAGCAAAAGGTTTTATATTTTCCAATAACTCAGTACCCATTCTGCAGTTTCTTGGTTAGAAAGTTCATCTTTAGGACCATCTTCTGCAAAGCCTATGTAATCTTAAACATTTTGTGATACCTGAAAAATGAAACTTTCCCGAGGGACCCTCTCTTCTGAGAGCTGTACACACCACCTAGGCACCTCTTAACACCCAACACCACCCCAGCAAAAGGTCCACAGAGCCCACTGTGCACAGAGCTGTTTGTCAGAGAGACCTGAGCTTGGGACGGTGCCTGCACATTGCTAAAGGCATGGGAAGCACGTGGGGCCCAAAGCAGGACAGGGGTTACAGAGGCGTCATTGTCATCACCAAGATTCAAGCAGGAGTTAAAGATTTTACCTGTTCGTCAAGATGAAGACTTGCAAAGAAGATGAAACCAACAGAAGTTAAAAGAATATTCAGAGGGTTCGTGATGTAAAAGAAATTTCTGCTAACAATGAGCTCAGTTTGTGTATTTATGGAGCACAGAAAGGGAAAGATAACAGCAATCCCATAAAAAATGACAGCCAGAAATTGGAAATGAGGAAAATAAATAGGAAATTTGTTAAACTGTTACTTTTTATGAAGGTCTTTACAAGGATCATATTTTCTGATACAATGAGGAAGAATTTATCTAGTGCAGTCAGCAGATAACAATGGAAGTATTTACCAACCTGAATTCTTAGAATTCTTAGAATTCTTAGAATTCTTAGAATTCAGGTAGACAATATAAAAGATTCAGATAACATTAATGTAGTATACATGAAAGGAACTGAGAATACAAGAGAGAAAATCTGGGAAAGAAATTTTTTTGAGGATAACAATATGTAAAAGACGACCCCCTTTTTAGACTAGTTTCACTGAGTATTACCAGTAGAAAATCTAGCAGAATCCCCTTTATTCAGATTTCTCTGTAGCATTCAACAAATGTTTTAAGATATCTACAAACCAATACCTGGTTTATAGTTTTGGCTCCTGTTTTATCTAGTTTAAAATGACAAAAATATATGCATATATACAGACAGCAATGCAAATGCCCCAAGAAGAAATATTTGAAAGAGTTTTTCAGTGTTTTATCTATATGATTGAACAGAGAATTAAATAAAAAAAAATAAAACACCAAGAGACAGGGTCTAAAAAGCTATCAAACAAAACATTTTAAGTTCATTCACTCAGAAAAGCAATTTAGAGCATCACTAATGACAAGCAAGATAGTATTTGTTGATATACTAAGAGAAAAACAGTGGAAAATGTTGTTAATATCCAGTACACAGTTAACCCTCAAATGGAATACTGTTCCTTCATCACCATTCAAGGCACAATATCTGAGAAAACATGTTGCTCTAAATAGAGTATTCCAAGTTCTAAGTCTACTTCTCTGAAGCAAATGTTAACCATTTGAATTTACTCTCTGTGGTGCAAGAACCTGAGAGATGTCCTAAGAGGAATATTTAAACTAAGGAGAGAGGCAGAAAATATCAATTGATTTTGGTGAAATGAGTCCACAAAAATGCAGTGCTTGGAACATTTTCAAGGAAAAAAAAAAAAAAAAAGAAGCATGCCCAGTAATGATTAAAGCAAGATATGAGGTATTTGCAAATACATCTGTATTGTTGCAGATAATTTCTTCCTATTTAAGAATTTTTACTCTAGTAAAAGTCAGTATAAAATGATAGTCACTTGATACTTGTGGGGTTCCCAATGTACACAAGGATAATAATTCCCTCTTCTTTCTTTTTGTCAGGTATTTGTAATCAGATTAGCAATAAGAAAAGGAAGATTCTTGACCATGTAATGTAGCATTCATGTATCTCACTTGCTTTAAGTTTTCTCTGAGAAAGTAACTGGCCCAATGTCCTCTGACAACTCAAATGAAATTTAGGATATACTATAACAACTAGAAAATGCTGTGAGGGAGTATAATGGACATATCAGCAGAGAATAATTACTGCAATTGAGGCATGTTCCTGTGAAATTCCAGAGACAAAAGTAAGAACTTGTTAAATTTTTGCATTTATTCAGGAAGACAAAAATGAAGTTATTTAAAAACATCCAAGGATACTGGGACATGAACAAAAACCATGTAAATATCATACCCTAAACTTGCCCATCCAAACAGAAGCCAACTTGTTACTGAGAGATGAGCTAGGAAATTTTAATTTAATTCAGTGATTGCAAAATGTCAAAAATTAGCAGGATTTCATATGAAGACTCCTATTTACAAACAAAAATAGATGCAGGACAGTAAGACTGAGAGAGAGCTACCTGCATTATTAGCAGTGCTCTTCACATCTCGATGGAGATGTAGAACAATACAGAATTCATTTGCTGATTTTCAGTGTGGCCATACAGGGCCTACACCATTAGTTTCACAGGAGGCTGAATTCTCTATAGGATGAAAATATACCCATTGGGCTGTGTAGGTCTACTCATCTCAGGGAAGCAGTGCTAATACAGGGAAAAGGAAAAAACCTCTCACAAATAAAACCCACTGAAATAATAATCACTCAAAGCTACTCAGAATATTTATGAAGCTGACATGGAATCTGCCAAGAATTGAGATTTTGCAGATTTCTGGAGATGACTGTACTTTCTCAGTCTGAAAGAAATGCAAAGACATTAACTAATTATTTATGGAACAACCAATTATTTTGTACTGTAAATCTAAGACTGAACATCATGAAATGCTTATTAGTTGAGCAAGCAAGATAGTGGAGCAATTCCTTCTGGAATGGAATGAAGCCAAGGAGTTGAACAGAGACGGGCCCTTAATGAGAATTGCTAACTAACACAGACACAGCGATGCTCCATTTACCGAGGCACTACACAACTGACCATCAAAATGTTTCAAGAGACAGAAAATAACCTTTACATTGTAACTGGGTTGAAGCAGAGGAGTCTGGAGCTACAAGTGCTCAGTTCAACAATTTCTAAGATACAACAGTGATTGAAGTTAAAAAGTCAAAGAAGGATACATGTGTTTTTGCTTTCAGAAGGTACAAAGGACAGAGCCTCCAAAGTGCTCTGTGTGCCCTCCTTTCCTTCCAGTTGTAACACTGCTTTCCTGCTGCATTGTGGGCCCAGGCAAGCTTAAATATGGCCTGGCTCAAACATCCAGGTACACAGCACTTATTCTCTTGTAACTTTTTTCTGACTTTCAAGAACAATAAAAAAACCCCAAACCTGACAACAACAAAAAGCAAATTAAAGAAATTCAACTGCATTTACACCTCATTTGACAAGAAAAAAAACTAGTTGAAAAACAGCTCTCTATTAAAAATTAATGTTTGAGATAACTCTTTGGGAAGGTATAACTGAGTCAGGTGGGGTATAACTTTATTCTGGCCTGAAAGCCAGAGCTATGGTGCCCAGTCTTTCTAATGGGCTGTTCAACATCATGTGAAAGCTCCAGATCTTCCTTCATGACTGGGTAACCAGCCAAACTGCTCCTGCAGCACAAGAGCATTTTATCCTCTAAACATGCTGATCTCACAAACATTTGTCCTGCAGAATGTATGGTGACACATCACCAGGATCACATCTCAGGGAACCCAGCAGGGCGAGACAGCAGGGATGGAGGAGAGCTGCCAAAATGATTTGTCTGGTCCATAATTCCACCGCCTCAGGCCAGCAGCACATGGCCAACAGCCAGGTGGATTTCTTTCTTGATGAGCCTCATGCAACCTTATATTAGCTGGTAAACCCAAACCAGAACATTAGAGCTTGGATGAGAGATGCAGACATAAATGCAAAAAACTCTTTCAGTTCACTGCTACACCTGAAAGAAATCCATTTGAAAATCCAAAATCAATGTAATTTAACCCTAAAAGTATTGATCCATTTTTGCTCTCATTAAGATCAGGCCTTTGAGCCGCAGAGTTAATAACAGATAGTGTTGCACATTTCCGCTAATGTTCTCTGGTTCTTTGCTTTTTAACTGATATCCATAAAGAGGTCACAGCAATAAACTACAGATGATTCTCCTTCCATGCCAATTACTGAGATGCTGGGAGGATCCTTTTCAGACTATAATTGTGATTTTCCAAGTACATTAAGAGACTTGATTTTCCTTCCTGCTTCATGCAAGACACTTCTGTCTTTGCTGAGTGGCTTAAAAAACAGGTTCATAGCACCGATGTAGAAACTGAATACAAGCTTAGCAGGAATCTACAACAAGAGGAAACTATGAGCGAATAATTTTTTGCACTGGATAAAATGTAAATGATCCCTTGAATCAACCCCACTGCTAAGGTCATCATGTTTATGCCCTGGCGTCTTAAGAAGAGGAATGAATACAACAAATCTTTTAATTATGGATTTAAAGAGTGACCTACTCTAATAACAAGGCACAAACAGCCTCTTTTAGGTGGACCAAATACCCTGTAACAAGTTATAACTACCTGTGTTTGGAGATAGAAAATCTGCCTCCCAAAATTTGAGGATAAAATGGGATCTTACAGATACCTCGTACATAGCTGAGTGAGTTCAGTTAATGGTTCAGTGATTTTTTTCCCAAGCTGCATTATGCTATATCTCCATCTGAACAGCACTCAGGTAAATTAAAACCCTTAATATAGTCACTTCCCAAATAACCCTTGCAATTAAATGCCATCTGACAACAACAATCATGAGAGAAACAGAGTAGACAATATTTTCAATGAACACCTTTTCTTCCTCAAGAAACTAAGAACTGATTCATGTCCTTTAAGAAAGCATCAAAAGTTATAGCCATTACAATCCAATTTTAGTGTATCTCTTGAAACGAGATAACAAGAAGTAAATAATCATGCTCTCTTATCGAGACCCCTGTTTTGATGTACAACATTGTTCATGTCAAATACCCAGTACATTTCTGATTATTTAAAAATTAAAAAAAGAAGAAAAAAGAAAATTATTTTCAATTTATAGCTTTCATTCTTTACCATGCAGCTTTCTGTCTCAAGCAGGCTCTGTAAGAATATTCTACTTTAATACTGGATTTAATGATGTGTCCTCTATGAGACAATTGAGAACATGACCATGGAGCACACAGACTTGTACTGACAAAGCCAGCCTTACTGACTCCTTGCTATTCACACTCTTTCCATTGGGTGTTGCTATGATATTAAACAGATTACTGCTGGGACTCAAAATGTGCACACAGAAAGGCAAGCCAAAGGTTAAAGTTCTCTGCCTATGCTGCTCAAGCCCATTGTTCTACGCAGCCCAAGTTTGTTGCACTTGACAAAGATGGTGGTGTAATTCACTAGCTAGTTCTGAGAAAAATAGTCAGTGACTACTTTTGAAAAAGCAGTCTTAATATGGAGTCTTGCAGCTTGTACTAAAAGCTTTCTCTTCTTTCATGAAGGTGATCTGACTAAAATTTATATGTACATTGCAGCACTCAATTACTGTACACTGTAGCTGTGCAGATGGCTTTCTTTTAATTAGAGTATTTAGTACATCTTCTGCATAAAGAACCAGGCAATGAATAAGAAGAAATTTAATGAAAGTAACTAAAAAAGGAAATAGTTTAAAGGAAGCTAGGGGGAAAAAAAAAAGTGGGAGATAACTTAGGACACAACTCTTGCAAGCATTTCCCACTCATTTAATGCAGCCCTTCAGGAAAAATCCTTGCCAATTTGTGGCCTTGGAGAGGTCTTATCAAGCAGTAAGTATCAAGCAACTGATCACTAAACTTGGCACCGCTGATGAATGCACGGATGATAGCTAAAGATTTGAAAAGCAAAATAATAGCTGGAACTTGACTTTCAATGTGGCACAGACACACCAGTGAATGTGTTCTAAGGGTATTGTGAGAAAGTGTCAGGATTTCATTAAGTTATGGCAAGAAAAAATAACTTTATATTTGAAATATCCTCAGGATTAACAGCTACTGCTGGTAATACTGGTAACAGTAGCGAGCAATACCAAGTAGTAACTGTGATGAATATAAAGCTGCTACAACCTGAAATCCTGGATATTTAATAATCAATAATGAAGCTATAATCAATAATGAATTAATAGTCAAGCTTTTATATAAGTTATATTCCTAGTTTGTTAGAAAAACATTGGCATTTAGTTATCTGGCCTCTATACTAACTGGAAAAAACAAAAAAACCAAACCAAACCAAACCAACCAACCAACCAACCAAACAAAAAACCCTAAAAAAAACCCCAAGAAAACAACATTCAAAAGGGAAAAAACACAGAGAGACAACATGAATTTTATATGTTCTTAAATTTGCTGCTGTCAGGCAGAAATGCTTAAAACATACAAACCTGGGTAAGAAAAAGTTGCTATGGTTCATAAAAGATAGGATTCAGCCAGGGAGATTATATGCCCTCCTAGCAGGGGCAGTAATTTCAGCCACTCTCAGGATAAATTCCAGTATTTCTGTATTCTAAACTCTTCAGTGAATTTTAAATTTCACAATGATGGCTAGACTTACCTGGTAGACCGGGTGGGGTTTTCAGATATTTGCCATTAAAATGTTGAATTACTACTTCACATTTTTCTGTAGACTCCATTCTGGAAAAGAGAAGAGAGTGGGATATGGGTAGAGGCAATTTGTGTTACTAGACTGTTACGGGAGCACTTAGTCAGTGAAAAAAACAAAAGGCAGAAGGAGAAAAAAAGGACAAGCACAGATGCTGAGAGAAACCTTCAAAGCTGTTGTTGCTGATTTTTGCAGAGAAACTGGTTGAGCCCATAAGGACAGAGTGTGGCTCCTGAGGAGGACCTGCCACCCTCCGTGCCTGCAGCTGCGCTCCCAGCTGTGTTTGAGCCACAACCCTGTCAATGAACAGTCCCCTTCTGGCTCCAGGGCATCACCCTGAACAAGGACATCCTTTATGCTCTCACGTGCTGCTTGGAAAAGCAATGGACATGTTTCTAGACTCCTTTTGCACCCAAAATAACTTCAAATGGCTTAAAGAAATGAATTGCAGGATTTGGAGAAGAACACGGTAGATTAAACAACAATTATTAAGGATTACAATGTTAAGAAAACAACCTGCAAAGACAGGCTTTTATAGTAAAACCAAGGAAAATGCATATATGACTATTACAACATAAAGCTGAGTTCTGGCTGAAGTAATTTATGTGTAACACCAGCAGAGGAAATGCCTTACTGTTTATCTTCTATGAGTTCAGGATAACTTTCAGCACTTAAACAATAAAGTATTAACAGTGAATTGGTAAATGTATTTTTGAAGAATTGTTAAGAATACAAAGTTACTAGTCAAATCTCAAACCATGGTTATACCACATCTGGAAACTCACTATTGCTTCAGATCTTCTAAATTAACTGCACACAAGTCCAGAAAAAGAGTTAACTTTGCTACAGAGGGGATTTAGAAACTTTGAAAAGAGGAAAGAGAGAAATGGAAAGCTAGTAATTTCCTAGAAATGTTGTGTTTAAAAACCATGTTCAATGCTCCTTCAATACATCAGTATGTACCTCCAGGTATTCTCCACAAAATAACTCTGCTGACATATATATCGCTTACTTCTCACCAGTCTAGATCATTTTAAAATGAATTTATCCACTACTCTTCCTGTCACACAGTTTGGGGAAAGACTGGTTCACATACAGCAGCAGTTTGTCTCTCAGGATACAATTCTGCCAGAAAAACCACACCACACCACAAAGAAAGCAAAAAAAAAAAAACAAACCCAAAAAAACAAAAAACAAAACAAAAAAAAAAAACCAACCCTAAAAATTCTTTCCCATTTAATTCTTTAAGGAAGTCATTCAATTGTCCAATTGTTTCAGATGAAATTAAAACTTTCCCCTTCCAGGTTGTATCACTGTGTATCATGTGGGCTGGGCTATTTCTACAAACACAAAGGCAGTGACTTTCATTCAGATTTAACTAAGCGAATGTCTGCGCTGAGCCTTTAGAGACTCTTGTCTCTGAAAGAATAAATGCAATAAAAGTCTGTTTTCTGTAGCTGCAGGCACTTGGTGTCAAACCATGTTATGTTGCACCACACAGCAGTGACAATTTCATTTTAATACATGGGGTACATTTTAACAAGCCAAAGCAATCCCTGCAAAGAATGCAATATATAAGCTGCCAAATGAAAGAGACTCAGTGCACTTCATGCGTTTTATGTGGGAAGAGAATAAAAGTGAAACCCACAGTGTTCTGGGATAAAAAGCCCATAATTCGAATAGCACTCTGAAAAAGAATGTGCACATTTTCCTCTCAAGTTTCACAATTAACGGCTCTCAAATGCCATTGCTGGCTATCTGTAATCTGGCACACGCTTCGCTTGAAACCGACACCGGCATTATCGACTCAGCCTGAAAAGGCAGCACAATAGACAAAGCCCTCTATACATGCTCCCCTCAGATGTGTTGCTGAGTAACAACTGCATCCATCCTCTGCCCACCCCACCTGAGCCCTCGTGTGCTTTCTGCAACTTCTGCCTGTGGGGGTGGCCTTTCCCCCCGGCCGGGCAGAGGCTGGCCAGGCAGCCACGCACTGATCAGGAAGGCGTCCGCCCCAGGGCCACCAAAACATGAATTATAATTGTCCACAATACCCCTTTGCTTAGAAATAACCCTTTCAAATTGAGTTCTTCAGGATGATTAGCTCACTGACTGACTGGGAAAAATTAGGGGTACAGAGCAACCAGATATATTAGCAAAACTCTCAGATTCTTGCCTTAACAAGACCTGGTTTTAGTTTAGTCAAAATTCTGACCAATATCAACCACTTATGTGTTTTTTTATGTGTCAATGCCTATGGCAGGCACCTACACGTGAGTTGAAGCTATCCACACACACAGATTCACACATTTCTCCTCTTCTTGTTTTATCCATAAAGAGCTGTATCTGGGCAGAGGTCCCAAAAATATCCTTTCTTTAGGTCCACATTAATAAATTCCTCCTACTTTTCCTACAGAAAGCTGCAGCACTCTTCTATTGTAGAATGTGCTTTGAATTGTTCTTCTTATATGAGCCAGCAATGTTTCAAAATGTTGCATGAGACTGGTATTTAATAAAACTATCACTAATGGATATGTTACTTGTTAAAAGTTGTTCTGTGAAAGAATGTCAGCTAAGCACAGGTAAACTTGGGAGAAGAATTGAACTTGAACACATTTTTCAATATAGGCATTCCTTTCATAATTTACAGAACAAAAATATGACAGAATATAATATTCTGAATAAAAGGTAAAGATTCTAGATGCTTCAAAACTTTCTACTGAAAGACATAAATATTCAACACTTGCTGGAAAGGGAAGGAAAACAGCTTCACATGATAATAGAAATTTGGTCTGATTAGATAATTTGTGAAGTATTGCTTTCAAATTCTTTTCAATTGTATATTTTTGGTGTTGATCCTAAGAGAATCTAAAATAATAATTCATCTTTAAATGCAATTTGGAGATAACCATAATGCATCTGAGTATTATTTTGAACCAGGGGTGCACTGCAGAAAAAAAATTATCAAAGCCATAGGCTTTTATAATTTTTTTAAAAGTACAGATAATTATATAAACTCAAAGGAACTAATAAAACCATGATAATTTATTTTTACCTGTGTCTATATATCTCTTCGTTCTAAAACTAAGTTGTAGGGATCCCAAATACAAAATAAATAATAAGACTGTCTATATTCTGTCCAATTTGAAAAGAAGTAATTTTTTTTTAAATCTGAAGAATGTTTTTATTTTTTTCTAGCTATATTTTGTAAACTAAAGATACTTTAATACAAAAAGTAAAAGAAAAAAAAATCCAAACAAACCTAAACAGTGGATGCTTAAACAAACATCAGAATCAAATAATTTGATGTTCAGATCTTGCTATTAAATATTTATTGTATTATAAGAATAAGAATAAAAGAATTTATTTTATAATATTAATCTTATTTATCTCTCTACAGACCCCAATGGCACCAAAGCAGTCATTACGTGATGTTAGAAGTAATAGGGAACATTTAACACGAAAAAAAAATGAAGAAAAAAGAAGAGAAGAGAAGAGAAGAGAAGAGAAGAGAAGAGAAGAGAAGAGAAGAGAAGAGAAGAGAAGAGAGAAGAGAAGAGAAGAGAAGAGAGAAGAGAAGAGAAGAGAAGAGAAGAGAAGAGAAGAGAAGAGAAGAGAAGAGAAGAGGAGAAAATAAAAATTATTTTAACCGTCTACCTAAAGCTCTTATACATGCTTATTATAAAGATTGATGCAGTGTCAAGAAACAACTTAATACAATTTTATATAAGGAATACCATGGTAATTACATAATTATTACCTGAGAAATACTCAGTACCATGTAATTACCTCTTAGTGGAAAAGTGTGGGTGTGGTTTACATATATCCTATAGTTACTTTGCTTAATAATAATAATATATATGAGAATCAGGACTATTTTTTTAATATCCAGAGTAAATATTTAAAGATTAAATTTTTTTCTACCACATTTATGTTATGATCAACACAATAATATTGTTTACATTTACAAGAGTGGGAATAATAAATCTTTGAGAACAATGTCTCCTTTCTATTTAAGGCATTTTGCAAGGATGGAAGCAGGTAGGTAGTAACAGTGTGGGGAGCCCAAAGAATGGAGACCACAGTTAGAATACACACCACAGAAGTGAATCTCTGTAGCATATCAAGAAGATGACTGGAGGGGCAGTCTGATAGCACTGCATAAGCACCTTTGTGGGGAGAATAAACAAGGGAGTAAGGACTTCTTTACTCTTCCTGAGAAAGCTGTGACAAGAACCAGACAAATTCAAAAGAGAAATTAGGCAGAAACATTAACTGCAAGGAAGATGATCCACTGGCAAACATTAGATAGAAAATTGGTGGTCCTTTTTTTCTGGTTGGTGTCATAGAATAATTTCTATAAGTCTTATTTTAGTAAGACATGAGCATTATCTCAATATTAGGTAACGGGTAGTATTTCAGTATTTCAATTGCCTAGGATATAAAAGATGTGAGGCAAAATGATCTTCAGGTCTCAAATACTCAAAAGCTACAAGATAGTTTAGATTAGCATGAAGTTTCCTATGTTTTTCATCCTTCCATGGAAACACATTCACTATTTTTAAAATTTATTTTGCTAATTTAATTCCAGACATTCTAAGACCCTGATGTGGCTGCAACCTGATTTCCTCCTTCCCTGTAACAGATTTAGGTATCTTATCTCCCCAACTTTTCAGTCAGTAAGAGATTGCTTCAAGATGTTTGTGCTTTTTTGGTTTGAATCCATTTTATGCTGGAAAAAAGCTATTCCCTTTGCCACTCACAGCCTAAGAAGACATTTATTTTGACAAGTTCTCCTCATGCCTCACAAATTATATCTTTTCCCAACATGTCTTGCCTGTATATTCTTCAACTGTCTGCCTGAACAACAGGAGGTTGTTTACTTTCTCAGATAAATATAAAAAATCTACAGAAACCACTCTTTTCCTCTCGAGATGTGGTTCATTCTATACCTTGCAGCATCACCCATTATGCCAAGGGGAGCTGCCCAAGCACCTCTGCACTACAGCATCTGTGTTTACAGCAATCTCCATAGAGAAACCTCTTTGGGTCAGAAGAAATTACCTCATTACATTATCCTGAAAACCTCTGAAAGATGCATAGCTTCCTTTAAGAAAAAATACCCTAAAACCATAGAAATTTAAGGCTCATCTCTCTCGTTTTACTTCAGTGGAAACTGGAGCATAACCATTTCTACTGAAATCCATGCAGAGCTTCTATAAATAGAATAATGATCCTGTGATGGCTCAAATCTCGTTTCCTAGTTTTTGTTGCTCCCTTTTAGTTGCTGAGTTGAATACTGTTTCCAAAGACTAAATTTAAGACATGTAAAATGGGGACAAGCAGGAGATAAGTTTAGTAAAAAAGATAGAAAAAGTGAAGAAAAGCAACCCATTAGAAGCTTTTCCAGAAGAATAAGGTAGGGAAAAGACGAGGATGAAGCCCAAACTCCCAACAGCAGAGTGTTTAAATGCCTCACAGCAGACCCCCAGCTAGGTCACAAAGGGATGGAAGCATCTTCCTGCTGTGTACCTTTGCTCTGAGGTGAGAGCTAATTGAGAATCTCTTGACTTAGGTCATTTGCTGGGAACAGCATCATAACGTTCTTTTATGACCATTTGTGTTGTACAAATTTTCTCGTGTTACTGGAAAAGAATAGCACGAACACACAGCCATTTCCACCTAGACCTAGGCTGATTTATGCTACTGTCTTCACAGTCTCAGGTTAAGTATTGTACTGGTGCCTGCCAGCAGTGCAATACTTGACTGTCTGACTGTCAGCATTTCCATCATAAATTTCTCTTTTCAGAAGCTTATGACTTGGTTGTAAAATGTCGCTTGTGGGAGGAAACTTGCAAGGTCGTTTTAAGTTACAAGACAGCAAACAAAATAAAAAAGTTAGTGGTTTCTAACTCTTTCTTTGCACTTTATCATTTAAAAAGACCTATAAAAAGCTTGTTCTGCTGTTCAGCTGAGTGTGACAAACCTGTGTATGGTATTATTAATGCTACTATCTCTTTAGGGAAGATACTTAAATAATACTTGAATGGTATTTTATTGTGGGGTTATAAAAAGCAATTTTTATTTCATTGATTCAGTGGTACCAGTGAAGTCCCTCCCCAAGGTATATAACCAATATCTCCTTGCTCCCTTTTCCAAAGCCCAAAAAGTTCTTCAATTAAACTCTCAGTAACTCAGGTTTGGATTATGCAAATTTCTCAGCCAAATTACCTGATGGCTCCCAATTTTCCAGCTTCCTCTCTCATCACCTTTCAGAGCTGCATATTCATCTTATGGAGTCCCATTGATATTTGTCTAGGGATCCTGATCCATCTGTCCTTCCCTGGAGTTTGCTTTTTCCTGCTTCTTCCTGAAAGTGCAGCTTCATGCCTGTCAATTTTCTTAGGGATGTATGAAGTCCAGCAAAATTTTTCCAGGTTGCAACAGCAGATGGAAATGTGAAGGTCTCAGAGATACATCCCCACACAGACCTCCCTACCACCCTGCAGTTTTGCTCTGAGGCTTTTCCAGGGAGGCCTTTCAATGGAAAAGTATCCCCACAGGCATTGGGATATTTTACAGATATCATACAAAGTCTTTGGAGCATGTTTGGGATTTCCAAATCAGTTTGGAAATCAGTTTAATACCTCAGTTTCACCTGAGATATTAAATTATAAAGCAATTTCCTGGGTAAGATGCAGGATGTGACAGATCATTCTTCTGACTGAAAGTAGGAATGATCCTTATAATATCTAAACCTGTACTACCATCCCAGATGATGGATTTATTCAAGCTAAATTATAGCACCTTTTCAACCACCTTCAATTAAACCCTTGAATAAGGAAGAACAAAGCACTTTTCCTCTTCACAAACGCATCCCTAAACTGCCTGAATGTTCTCTATCCCTTGGTGCTCCTGACACTTCTGCTTCCAAAGTACCAACATCACTGATCCTCAGAAATCTCTCTCTAAATATTCCTCCTAGAAAAACAGCACCACTGCTTTGCCTCCACTGTGATTTTGTCATTCCTTTATCTTCTCGCACCTGAACATCTGGAATTCATCCTCTGTAGGCCTGTGGAAATCCAAGTCTTCCAGCACACACAGTTACCTCTTTATAAGTGGCAACACTTCTTCAGGATGAAGATAAATATTTCCCTCCAGGCTCCCAATACCATCTCCTATCCAGTAATTCCAGCCTCCCTCAAAGACCTTCTTACTATCTCTGATCTGCTTTTTACTCATACCATCAACAACACTATTAATGTTGTTTGCCAAACTCATAAAATATCAACTTTAAAAGTATATCTTGAAATTTCAAATCCAGCTTCTGTGGATTTATTTCCTTTTTTTTTTTTGTTTGTTTTGTTTTCTATTGTTTTATTCTCTTTCATCTTGCTGATTTTTTTTTTTTTTAGGATGAAGGACCACGTTTTTGTTCTAAGCTCTGAAGAATACACTTACAATTTTAAAATGAAAGATCAGCTGTTGAAATTATTAGACAACTCCCAGCAACAGCTATTTAGGAGAAACACCTACAAATTTAAGTATTGCGACAAAATTCTGTGCAACGGCATCACAGCGTCATTCCCTCTTTTAACAGGCAATCTTACAAAACACTGAACTCAAAGCTTCACATCCAAAGACGTGCCTTCTTTTTTTCCAATATCCTACTTCTAGTAAGCATTTCTGCCCCCTCCTATTTTGCATTTCTCTCTCTGCTCTAGGATAGGCTGTGTTTAGTCTCAGCTTCTGCTTGCCGGTGTCAACAGAAACACCCCTGCCAAAGACCACGGCAGTGTGAGCCCTGTGGAATGCCAGCTCCCAAGGATTACCTACCTGTAGGCAGGTAGGTAATATGGCCTTGAAGTAAAAAGCATGGGCCAGGGGTGAGGCAGAAGCAGATGTGTAGAGTTTATAGCATGGATTGGCTTTTATGAAGCCACAATTGAAGTCTAAAGTTTCCCTTCCCTGGCCCCTTGCTCTTAACTCTCCTCCCAGAAATCTCCCCTGGGGTGTACCCAGGCATAGTTGGCTCAGGCCACAGTGAAATGCTCTGGAAAGATTCAGGAAAATCTGTTCAGTTGCTTTTGAATGATGCAAAAGAGAGGAAATTGTTTCATGGCTTGACTTTCACTCAGAGCTAGTTTTGTACACACATACTCTAAGGGAGGCTGTTAATGTCATCAGACATAACTAAGATAATTTTGATTCAATAACATTTGAAGTTCTCCAGGTTATAAATGATTGAGTAGCCACCTGCAGTACTATAAAACTGCTAAGCACACCCATTTAGAAGAAAAATCTGACAATAGCTGCCTACCTTCAGTCTTCTGATTGCTTTTTGAGTGAATATACTTATTTTGAGATTGACTATTTCCATGATTGGGCAGACTCAGAAAGTGACTTTTAATCATCACAAAATGTAATTAATAACTTTGAAACATCACATTTCAAAATTGCTGGATGATGCATCATTTCAGCATATGCAAATTTAACTTTTTCTCTGGGGCTTCGGTGGCTCTGTTTAGAGCTACACTAAGCATCATAGTACATTCCACAGGCAGGCAAGATATGCTTTGATAAAAGGTCCCAATCCGAATAGCCAGGATCCTCCCCTGGGGTGCTGATTTGAACTTCTAAAACCTTATTTGGACTGGAAATCCAGCTTCCATCCCCTACCTATACTGCATTGGTACCCACTCAATTGTGCACACGCCATAATACACTAGAATGAAGCCTTCAGGACTACAAGCAAAGCTAAACCAATTAACAACCTGTTTGGTTTGACATACAGGAAAAGGATACCAGATAGCACTTCTTTACAAAAAGAAAGTCAGCTGGTCATGTAATTAAGTATTGTATTGTAATTCTGCAAAGACAGGAGTCAGCATTCAACTAGGGTTCTAAATTCCTGGATTAACTTCAGCCTGACTCAAATCTCAGTGGGAGATCTGCTGTATAGTTTGATGGAGCGAAGGTTTTACCCCACTGTCATTTGCATGGTGAATTACACAGCCTACAAGTTAGATCATTAAAGATCCCCGAAATATGTCCCATAACTAAACACACTTTCACAAAGTTAGTCAATTTTCAAAAAATGTGAGTTTATCCACGACTCAGACTAATCTGTATTTAGTGAGCTAGAAAAATTCATGTTATTATCTGCAAGAATGCACAAGGAACAGCGTGCCATCTTTCAGAATAAATGTTTTGCCTTTTCCCATTGAATTCAGACAATATTACCGAAACATTTTTTGTGCATGATGATCTTTCACATCAAGGGCTGAGGCAACATTACAATGTAACTTTTTTGGAAGCTAATTTTTTATCACACAGTACCTCATTTCACTCAGTGGTATTATGACACTAACAGAAGTGCCACGATATACCAAGATATGATGGACTTCAGAGAAATTTGCAAGATGAAGAAGTTATTTTGCCTCCTCTACAAAGCAGAGTGCTATGAATATTCTGTAGAAAAATGATTTAGGATTTTTTCCCTTTTCTTTTGAAGCAGAAGGCAGATTTGCAGTAGAACTGCAAATTTCTCTTCTTATTTGTTTTTTCAATACCTTTCTATATATAGCACTCTATTTCTTGGCTTTTGAAAAGAAAACTATTTGATTTGAGAATGTTTCAAGCTGAAGAAAATCTATGTAAATATTCCCTGAGAGTAAACATGGAGCCTTGTCTATCTGTACCAACAATGAAATACATGGTAATAACATGTTGCCCATTCTGTCTAAAATGTCTGACTACTCCATCAGGGCTTTTTCTATGCAAATATTTCTCCTTAAGCTCTTTTCAGAGCTGCAGTTTCAGGAAGCTGCAGCTTTCAAGGAAGACACTTTTCTTCAGTCACAGTTCCTACCCTTTGCTCTTCCAGCTGCTAAGTTTACTTTCTCCTGTTGCAAAATCTTTGTCAAATATTTAAACAGTTTCATAGAATGGTTGGAATGGACCTTAAAGACTATCTAGTCTCTTTCCAGATTTCTTACAGGACCCCTTCAGGTACTGAGAGACTGCAATAAGTTCATTCCCAGGATCTCCTAAGCACAGGCCTTGGTTTCTTTACCAAGTGCGTGCTTTTTGCTGTAGGATATTTATTATTACCTGAGCTTGATCCTGAACGAATAGCTCACTATTCCCAGCCATTTTTATTTACATATACCTACACAGAATGAACTGGTTTTTAGAGCAATGAAATGAACGTCCTTCCACACGGGCATTTCCTGGTGGAAAGAATGGACACAACCTGATAAAGGCGCCACTCTGCATCTTCCATAGCTGTGAGACTTCACAGACAGCAACTGCAAAGGACCAAAGGCAAAAAAATGTGCATGAAAAGTAAGAGCAAAGGTTTCACCTGGCAAAGCCGACTCCTCTGCTGACTCCATTCGCATCTCTTAATATTCTGGTGGAAATGACATGTCCAAAGGGTTTCAGCATATTCTCCAGTTCCTGCTCATCCATGGACACGGGTAAATTTGAGATGTAGAGATTTGTGGGATCTTGCTCTTGTTGCTGTGACAAAACAAGAGAAATATCCTCAGTTAGGCTTAAAACAGTAGAATAGCTCATGACTCGTACAAGAAGGGCTGCTCAAAATAGGGCTAAGCCAAGAATTCATATCTGCATTAGCAGAAAAGCTGGGTAATCTTTTCATGATGGCAACATATTTGCCAAATTTTTTCAAACTCTCATGCATGTGCTTAATTCTGTGCGTGATTGCTCTTATTGAACTCAGTGACACTACTCATTTATAGAAAATTACTCTCCTGAACAAGTGTTCTTGGATTTGTGTCCTAATTTAGCAAAGAGATTGTGAAGAAAACGTGATTTCTCCAAATGTGCTAATGTTAACATAAACAAAGAACAAAAATTCAACATATATTTTAAGCAGATGTGCTTTCCAGCCTGAACACTTCCCATTCGGCCTGTTCATCATGAAAAAGGTTGATTGAAAACAGAATAATTTTCATAGTGTCTTCTCCTGTTCTTTCCCCATCAAAAATGTCTTCCTTAATAATAAGCAACACTATCTAACTGGGCCAGGGGGAGGAGGGGGGAGTTCTGCAGTTCAACCTATGGTCTTGGGTGAGATAGGTCACATGTTTATTCTGAGACTAAATGAAAACATCTTATAAAATAAAGCCTGTAGCATGAATAATTGAAAAAAACAATTTTGAAAGCAGCTTTCTTGTTCTATTTCAGCTCTTTAGGCTAAACTTTCCATTTTGGTAACCGGTCCAACTCCTATTCTTGCCTGCTGAACTCCTGCATAGAAACATGAAAGAGACATAGATGCCATATGTAAAATAACTGTATTGAAGCAATGAAAAAAACCCTTGTCTACAGACAACCAGGTCTTGATTACATTAAATCAATTTAGTTATGCCCTTGCAAATTTTCATGGCTCTGTCCATTTTTATTGATACAAGCTTTAAATAATATCTGATCACCTGCCAGTACAAGCCTGTCTGGGATCAGGCATTACTACATAATTTCAGCTAATATTAAATAATTCAGCTAATATTAAATAACCAAAAATATAAGATGCAATCATTATACTGTGCAGTAATCCAGACAGCACCTTCTCTGAGAAAGTTCTCTGAGACAGAGTTTTTAATTCTTTCTATTACACATTTTAATAGGCAGAATTAATTTGTACCTGTTCAACTTTGAGTTGACAACAGCGATACCCTTTTTTTGCTGAGTTGTCCTAAAATCAGATTAATAACCTTGCAACAGCACTGCAACCTTACACTGTTATGAAATTACACACAGTCCTGCAGCCATCTGCCCTGGTTTAACTAAACTAGTTTCAAATTTCACTCCATTAAAATCAGTGAGGATGTGCCTTGTCAAATACAATCACACATTCTATTTCAAGAAGATGTATGAAGACAGGACAGAACCAAGATATCTGCTCCATCACTGCCTTGTACATTCAAGGCCTCAATATAGGAAAGAGAAATTGCTTCAAGCTGTGATTCACAGTCTTTGCAGAGACAAGAATGACTAAGGCAAATCTAAGGTAGCTAAATACCAGAATCAGAAGCTGAAGAAAGTTTATAGCTTCTCTTACCCCAGGCTCAAGGGAAATTTTAGCCCTATTGAATGAGACAAAAAAACTGCAAATGGAGACTGCAAATGGAGACTCCAAAAGGCCAAAAATCAGGAGGCATGTAATACTGTTGTGCAACACTGTTTAACATGGAATCTGATCTCCGGGCTATGGATGCTTGTCTTTGGATGTACTGGCTACTGACCACTGCATTCTAGCTTTGCATCTCCAGAGTCACTACCCCACGAAACAACACATTACTGTGCATGATGAATTTTTCAGTGTTTTACAAAACAGAAACAAAAG
This sequence comes from Motacilla alba alba, assembly GCF_015832195.1. Lineage (NCBI taxonomy): Eukaryota > Metazoa > Chordata > Aves > Passeriformes > Motacillidae > Motacilla > Motacilla alba. The sequence continues at coordinate 40,260,222 of NC_052017.1, read as the reverse complement.
ACCAAAGCAGGCATGTTTTCAAACTGCTGTCCATAAAAATATACCCAGCTATTACCATGTCTTTAAGTAAGGGGCAGAAGAGAGGAGAGGAGCACCATACACGTGAACACTGAACTTACGGCAAATTCAACTGAAGTTACAAACCTCAAACATAGAAAAACCTTATTTCCCTTTCCAGTTATCTTTCCCTGCAGTCATCTTCATTCCTCTCACATCAATTTATATTCATACACATCCAAAAGCCAGTTCCTCTCCAGTAACTAAAAGATGCTAGTGAGGGGTCAGAACTGCTACAGTACTAACAATGGAAGGAAAATCATGCAAACAGTCCTGGAGGGAAGGTAGACAAGAAAAGAAAAGAAAAGAAAAGAAAAGGAATATAAGCTTCAGATCACACTTTTAGCTTCAGGAAAAGCAAGGAGACTGAATGCAAATAATGAATGCAAATAATTTTCTTCATCTCTCTTTTTTTTTCCTTTACATTTTTCACCTTTTCTGTATGCAAACTATATAAGTTTTATTGGTACTTCCCCCCTTATCCATGCTCCACACCCCAAAATCACACAAAAAATGAAAGACGTAGGAATTTGGAAGCATCATCATTGTTACTAAGTACTTTGAAAGGGTGAGGAATAGAAGCAGGTAAAGCAGAGGTATTCAAAAGCAAATCGAAGCAGAAAGTTTTGCAATTCCAATTGGCTCAGTTTTTCAGAAATAATTCTATTATTATGCAAACCTCTACCTATTGATTGGTTAAGGGCTTTGATTAATCCACCAATCAATGCTCAAGGACTAACATCTCATGCTAATATTTAGAAAAAAATATGCTGATGAAATCCCTGTAGCCAAAGACCAGACTAATGTGGAAAAGTGGAGTTATGCATCAGTAACTTCACGACAGCCTCTGCTTTCACTGAAGCAACTCAGTCCCACAGCACATTAAAATGAGAACTCCTCCTTTGACTACTCAGTTTTCAAGCTGGGTCATACAAATAAAATAAATAAGAACCGTTGCCAATGTGTTTCACTTCTGAACCAGGAACACATAAGCCTTTTAACTGTGCTAGAGATTAAATGTCGTTGTTTTAAATATCCGTAGAAAGTTAGTTACACTCTGAGGATGAATGAAAGACTAGCAGACCATAGTCACTCTTTCACAGGGATTTGCCAAGCCTATCTTTTATCAATGTGATAAATAAATGCTGCAAACAGAGAGAGACAGATGAGGCCACTCATGCTACCTCTGCAACACAACAGTGTTTACTAAGGAATGAAAAAATTCACATTATTTTTCCTTACTATACAAATATAGCATTTAGAGAAATACCCCTTTCCTTTACAGAGAATTATCAGCCCACAGAAGTCATATATCACACAAGCAACTGAAACAAGATGAAATGCCTTCACAGTAATGCAGCCAGGAGCTGAGGAGGCTTTACAGGGGTGATGTGGAACCCAGCTGCCCTATCACTGTGCAGCCAGACCCCACTGCCACCTACCCCAATGAGCTCCCATTTCTCAGGTTTGGTCCCACTCCCAGCCTCTGGCACTGAGACTCCTTGTGATCTTTTTCAGTGGTGCAGAGATCTCTGGTGTTCAGTGTGGAGGTCCTAACACACACCTCTCATTTTGCCCAAGCCTTTCCATCCCAGATTCCCCAAGCTCCCGTGTGAGATATTCTCTCTCCTATCCCTGTGACACTGCTGAGCTTTTCACTGTCAAAGGTAAGTGTCCTGCTGTTCAAAATGTGCATATTTGTTGACAAGATAAGCCTAACCAGAAACATAAATCTGAGCACCCCATGAACTACTTGCCTTTCATAATCCTAACAGTTGACAGCTCAGTTTCTGCCTTCAGTGAAGAAACAGCTCCCAGGGTTGCAGGACTAATGGTGATGTTAGCGTCTGGATCGGGCTTCGTGTGGTTCATTTAATTCTCTCTAAGACTTTTCAGTAGACATTAAAAAAATGGTACTTCTCATCTTGGGCCACTAAAATCTCATTTATTATTGTCTCCAGTCCCAAAATGCACTGGTTGACCAGTCATCAGTGAGAGAGCTGAAAGTGTTTTGTTTGATACTGAAGGTCACTTCAGAACTGCATCTCCATCCTATGACCCCAACAATCTGGGCAGGAACCAAAAGGGTGGGTGGCACGAAGCCACACATCACCACAAACAACTCCAGCAGCACCGTGACTTGGATGCCCCGCAGCTGGAGACTTGGAGCCAGCACTGTGGAGCCACCAGCCAAACAGAGCCTGGGCTTTGCTAGTGAGTTATTAGAGTCCTAGAATCACTAAGGTTGGAGGAGATCTCCAGGATCAAGTCCAACCAGTAACCTAACACTGCCAGGTCTACCACTCAACCATGTCTCTAAACACTACATCTACATGTTTCTTAAAAACTTCCAGGGACAGTGATTCTATCACCTCCCTGGGCAGCCTGTCCCAATCCTTGACCACCCTTGCAGTGAAAAAATTTATCCCTCTGGACCACACAAGAGACACCATGCTGGCCCAGCACCATGGGAGAGTGAGATACCTGTAGATGCAGTCTTCCCAAAGCACACCTGTCCCTTGGATCTAATCCCCCACGTGTGAGAAGGGCCTCTCCAGGGCAACCAGGGCCAGCCACTGCAGCTGACTGCTGTCCTGGAGGCTCACAGGAGCAGGGGGTCTCTGCAGGCTCTCTGCAGTGTGGCAGCACATTTCCTGTACCTTCCCCAGGCCCCATGCCAAACACAGATAAATAATGGGTACAACACCAGGCCAAGTTGCTGCTTCATGAAGAGAGTGGTGCAGCAACTGTGCAGCCTGCTGTGTGTGCCAGCTGCAGAAAAACCACGCTCAAGACATGCAAACTTGCAAGTGCAGTCTTAAGGCATGATCAAAAACCTGCTCCTGGCTATCCTCACTGATGTTCATTTTAGCCAAGATCTCCCATTTGACAGCCCAAGGATTTTCCACATACAGTTTGCACTTGCACTGCAGCCCAAAGAAGCAGGGATAAACTTATCCAGCCAGTCCCAACCCTAGGAAATCCTGGCACGGCCTCACACCTTAGGCTAAGCGCATTCTGGTGTGTGCCAGTCTGTGTGGGTACACTGAGTGCCAGAGAATGAGCCAACAACAACAAGAAATTAAGTCAATTTAAGCTCCTCTCCAGAGAAGTGCATGGCTTTTTGCAACTCCCTTTGCTCCTGCTGCAGCTTGTTTCACCATTATTGTATGAGCATAATACCTCAGCTCCTCTGGTCCTTGTGCTCCAGGGGCATTAGCTGCATGCATAATTTGCAGCTAGACCATTCTGGCTGGGGATGTGTATCATAGACACTCTCAAAGTGGTCAAAACCACACCTAGAAAGGCTTAGAATTGTGATTTTTTTTTTTAATTCCAATTTGAAAAAAAAAAAAAAACACCAAATCTTAACATTGGAAGGTTTAAAATTGTGAATACTGCAAACCAGCATTAGGTCAAGCCCATGTTTTTGATTAGCTCAGACCTACTCCAGTGGTCAGCAGAGCAGGCGTCCTGCTGCAAGGCTCTGGAGTTCAGCAGTCGGGAGCAGTTGTACTGGGGAAACAGCCAGAAATTTTGTTACTGCCTTTAAGCAAGAACTGGGCCAGTCACTCAGCTCCCAAGGCCTGTGCCAAGGAAGTGAAAGAAGTTCATAATGCAGAGGATTTGAAGTACACTACACCAAGAGCATTTCAAACGAAAAAAAAGAAAAAACAAAACCAAACCCAACCCTAGTGGGGCGTGTGCTACAACTCCAAGTTTGCTGTTCGCTTTGCTAGGCCCTCCCAGACACTTTTGAAAGGAAGGACAACGTTCAGATGGGATTTTCCCGCCCATCTTGAGATAATCTTTGGAAGCAACGCATGAAAAGCTGAAAGAACAATTCCTTCTTGTGTGAGCTGAGGCTAAAGCTCCTTACGCAGTAGATTTAGTAATGCATTCCTTAAAGACACGTGTAGGGAGGGGCAGACAGCTTTTGGCAATGTTATTTTTTTCCCAAAAGGAACTCAAAACTCTTCTAATCTGTGATCTCAGTAAGACTGGAAACTAAGTGTGTTTGGTTTATCTGGAAACCTTATGTACCGATTCCTTTTATTGAACCTAATTTATTTCTCCTTAGAACAGCTTGCTCTAGGAAACCAAACACTGATGAGTTCAAATGATTTTTTTTTCCATCTTCCAAATTTATTCTGGGAATTTAAATTTGCATGTGGATCAATATGAGATCCTGAACTCCTCCTTTAAAAGATATAATCAATATTTATACTATTTATCAATAGTATTATCAATATATCAATATTTATTTATTTTCTTGTCTTTAATAAATTGAATCTTCATTATACTCATTTTGACACAGGTCAATATTACAGGTCACCTTTAGAAACAGTTCTGTCTTTTTACATGCAGGTTCAAAACACCCTTTAAGCAGTTTTTTCCTCAAATTAGTTCATCTCTGCCTTATGGCTACTGCCTAGATCTTCAGCCTATGCATTAAACTTCTTGTTTCCTTTAATGATCTACGTTGCACTTCTGTATTCCCTTAAGACAAAAATAGCCATGTTTTTTATAGAAAAAACCATTTATGTGGATCCATACATATGAAACCAGCTCATTTATATGGAAACATTTACGTGGCATTTCACACATTTTCCAGTGTTTGCTCACCGTTGTGAACACTGCAGTTGTATGGCAGCATCAGTCTCATCTTCAGTTTATTAAATGATTTCTAAACTGAAGTCTGTATAGCCACTAAGCTTAAATGAAATTTAGAGGAAGCATATAATATTTACCCTCAGAAGATTCACATTCAATAATTTTTCTTGTTTTATTTTTTTAATATTCAGATTTTTAGTACTGCAGATCATGAGAACTTTTCAGGACATCTGAAAGAGACATTCATTTAAAAGCTGATCTTATGCACATTTGGTTGGACTCACAGACCAAAATTTGGAACGAAAATATTTTCCCCCCAGTTTTCTATTGTTACTCCATTTAGTCCTGCTGCATTTTCATATTAATGTAGCATATTTTTTCCCATGTGCAAAAGATGCCTGGTTTCAGACAGAGTAAGGTACTGAATTTATAATTTTAATATTTCTATTTATAATTTATAATCCTGGTGTTTACCTTCAGCTCTAATACCTAATGTCTTCCAGGAACATTGAGAGATGTTCTCTCTTCACTGACCTATTCAGGCATGGCAGGATGCTCCTAACTTACTTAATCACTGCTAGATAGGATGAATATGGGCTAGTAATGTGAAAGTTAAAAGAAAGTCACCTCAAACTCCACCGCCTCCTGGTATCAGAGAAGTGACAGCAGGAAATCCTTTTCCTCCTTCTCAGAGAGGATGGGAAAGAAGGGGATGGTGTAGGGGTTGGGGATGGGGATCTTGACTGTGTACCTGCATGTGGTGCCTTCCCAATCAATGAAGATACACTGATATGAATTAAGTGACAGTAGTCCCGCTTTCAAAGATTTTTTACATTACATATTTGGTTTATAAAAAGAAGGAGCAAACTAAAAAAACTCTCATGAAACCTTTGCTATAGCAATGGTCCAGACGATGCAGCCTTCCAGATTTGCCAATGACATATTTTGAGCCATCATTGCAGTATCATGAGGTGAACAAAATGAATGAAGTGCAGCTGCCAGGGTTCCCTTTGACTTTTTCCTTGCTTATTTGCTTGCCTTTGTGTGGGCACATTTTTAACAATATAAAAAGCTATATCAATGGCCAGTTAATTATTGATCCCTGGCTAGTTTCACTCTCTTGTTGAGGACCACACCAAAAGACTTACAATGCTGTACAGAAAGCCTAAACTTCACATGGATTTTATTAGTGCACAATGTATTAATAATATAACAGATACAGTTGAAGGAAACTGCTAAAGTAATGCAGGCCTCCTTGTCAAGAGTATTTCTGAGGCTCTTTTAAAGAATCTTGGAATTGTTTAAGTTGGAAAAGACCTTTATGATCACTGAGTCCATCCCTTAACCCAGCACTGCCAAGTCTGTCATTAAACCATGTCCCTACCTGACACACGTACTTGTCTTTTAAATCCCTCCAGGGATGGCAACTCCACCACTTCCCTGGGCAGCCTGTTCCAATGTTTGACAATCCTTATGATGAATTTTTTTCCCTAATATTCAATCTGTACCTCTCTGGTGCAACTTAAGGAAATTTTCTCTTGCCCTATCACTTGTTTCCTGGGAGTCTGACCTGGCTACAACCTCCTTTCAGGCAGCTGTGCGGAATGGTAAGGTCTCAGCTGAGCCTCCCTTTCTCCAGGCTGAATAACCCCTGCTCCTTCAGTTGATCCTCACAGGACTTGTACTCCAGAACTTTCCCCAGCTTTATGGCCCTTCTCTGAACCCACTTCAGCCCCTCAATGTTTTTCTTGTAGTGAGGGGCCCAAAACTGAACACAGGATTTGAGGTGTGGCCTCACTAGTGCCGAGTACAGGGGAACAATCACTGCCCTAGTCCTGCTGGCCACACTACTGCTGATACAGGCCAGGATGCCACTGGCCTTCTTGGCCACCTGGGCACAGACTGGCTCATGTTTAGCTGGCTGTCAAGAAACACCCCCAGGAACTTTTCCACCCTTCAGCTTTCCAGCCACTCCTCACCAAGCCTGAAGTGTTCAGTGGCGTTGTTGTGACCCAAGTGAAGGACCAGGAACTTGACCTTGTTAAACCTCACACAATTGACCTTTTCCCATTATTCCAGCCTGCTCAGATCCCTCTGTAGAGTCTCCCTATCCTCCAGCAGATCAAAACTCCTGCCCAACTTAGTGTCATCTGCAAACTGACTGAGAGTGCACTTGATCCCCTCATCCAGATAATTGATAAAGAAATTAAACAGGACTGGCCCCAACACTGATCCCTGGGGAGCACCACTTGTGACCAGCTGCTAACTGGATGCAACTCCATCCACCACCTTGCCCTGGTCCTGGCCATCTAGGTAGTTTTTATTGAGTGAAAACACATGCATCCAAACCATGAGCAGCCAGTTTCTCCCAGAGACTGGGAAACAGTGTCAAAAGCTTCAGTAAAGTCTAGGTAAACAGCATCCACAGTCTTTTCCTCATCCACTAAGTGACACACTTAGTCATAGAAGGAGACCAGGTTGGTAAGCAGGACCTGCCTTTCACAAATCCATCCTGACTGGGCCTGATGCCCTGGACATCCTTGATGTGCTGCAGGATTGTGCTCAAGATGATCTGCTCCATAACCTTCCCTGGCACCAAGGTCAGGCTGACAGACCTGTTCCCCAGATATTCCTGTCCCTATAGATGGGTGTCACATTTGCTTCCAGTCAACCACAACCTTTCTGCTGAGAAATGATTGAAAGTGGTCGATGAGCACTATGTCAGCTCCCTCAGTATCCTTGGATGGATCCCATCTGGCCCCATGAACTTGTATAACAGAACACTAACCATTTCCCATGGGAATATATGGGCTTCATTCTGATCCCATCCCCATCTTTCAGCTCACCTGAACAATTGCTGGTGTTATTATTAAGGACTGAGACAAAGAAGGCATCAAGTGCATCAGCCTTTTCCTCATTCTTTGTCACTGTTTCCCTCTACATCCAATAATGTATGGAAATTTTCCTTAGCTCTCTTTTTATTGCTGATGTATTTATAGAAGCAATTTTTATTTTCTTTCATGGCAGCAGTCAGATTACCTTCTCTTGGGTTGTCAATTCCAACATTTTTTTTTGGGAAGAAGCCCTAATTATTACATGACCATTCTCAGGTGCTTCTGAGGTTTCTAACACATCAATAACCCCTCTATTCTTGCTCCTGCATGGATGTCCATCCCCTATCTCCACTGAGACAGCAGATCTCGCTAGCACACTGTCCCTCACATTGGCTTGATGCCCCCAGGCTTATCACTACTAAGCCTGGTTTTATCCCTTTTCCACTTAATTTTTTTTTTGCATTAGGCATTGTCTGAAGCATGAGCTATCTCCTCAACCAAGACTGTCTAAACATGGGTGGTTTCACAGGGAAAATACTGAAGAACCGAGGACATTTGGTTATTTAAAGAAGCTTATTTTGTCTTAGGTACCTTCAAAAGGATCTCTGTGTTGTTTGATGGTCTTCCAAAGGCTCCAATACACACTGACAGATCGACTTCATAGTAGCTGCCGTGCCTTTTTAGACTTAGTGCTGACTACATGTTTCATAAATTATCTTTATTCTGTGCTGAGCCCCATCTCATGTTTACACTATGATGGTGCAAAATTTATTAAGGGTGGTGTTTCCAAAGAGTCACAGGAGATTTGACCCCAGTATAATTATGCAACCACTATTTAGCAATAATTAGGCCTAATCCACCAAACACTATAAATACAGCTGAAACTAAACCTGCAGCATCCATTTTCTGTATAAGCTTGATTGTCATGAAGTCGTGTCAAAAGTCTGCTAACAAGGTCACTTTCTGAAAAGACACAGTGATTCTGCACATGGACACAGAAAACACTCATAAGTGCTATTTTGAAGGAAAATATTTTCCCAATGCTTTTCAAAAGTATTTTATTGTTATTCACATACATAAATTTAAGCACTACTGAACTTTATAATGACCCAAGAAAAGAACTCCTGCCATTTGAAATTCTTTTCCTGGAGTCGTCTAACCAGAAAAGATGTGACTTGGGCACCCAGCATTACTGGGCCATCACTGAAACACTCTTAGCAGTTACTCCTTAAACAAGGCATAGACTAAAGATTGCTCTACCAAATTTTGTCCAAAAATTGCAAACAAGCAAATTCCTAAACCCCAAACCTATGAAGAGCAAAACCAAAAGATGTTGTAAGAAATTATTTGTCTCAAATGCCTGTATCAGCTCCACAGTGGAGTATTATTTATAAGTACTGTTTTAATTAAAACCATGAACTTTAAAAGAGTTCACAGTTTATATATGCCCAGGATTTCTTCTCTCTGTGCAAACTATCAGAGTGCTGTGTCTGCTGTGTAAGCTGGACTCAGCTTTCTTTTAATTAAGTTTGTTCATGGACAGCACAGCATTTGCTAAAGCTAAATATTGCTGGAACTGAATTGTTATTGGTCAGTCCAGCACAGAGCTGCTGCAGAACCTTCCATCATGCAATTCACCTGCCAGTGGTGATTTGATTTGCCCTTTGTCTTCCGTGGGAAATATGGGCTTGAGTCACTATGGTTGCTGCCTTCAGATTCTATAAGATACATGGTACCTCTCTCCACTTCCACAGAATACAGCTGTAACCAGAGCTATCAAAGACTGATGTAAAAACCTCTTATTCATACTTTTGCTATTACAAGGTGAGATTTTTACAACTCCTTACTTCTTAGTCTTCCTAGAAACAAATTTGTAGCTTCCAACTTGCACAGTACAGTGCAGCCAAAAGGCAGATCAACTCAGAAACAATGATTGTGTCATTCTAACTTTGAATATGTTGTCTCCATATTCTATTTCACACTGTTTTAGTGACTGGTTTGCTATTTTTATTGCTGTTAAGTAAGAATCAATTAATTACCTCAGATGATCTGATAACAGTCTATAGCAATTTCTGAAAATGTTACACTAACCCTTACCTATGAGCCTGAAATCAGAAACTCACTTTTAACCTCTGGAAGCAAAAGGCTTTTTTGCTAGATGAGCTGCAACCTAAGTTGAATACATTATCTCTTTCTTTTGATTTTTCATCAATGGTATGCTGGTGAACTTCTGACAGTTTTCTATTGCCCACTGGACAAAATTGCCTCAAGTATGTTTGTTTCTGTTATGCTATACTGAGCTAATGACATGCTGATTGATGTATATTTTGCAGGATTCTCTTACTGATATTTAGACAAGAGTCAAGTCCTTTTTCTCCACAGAGAGTCAATGAATCTTGCAATTTAACTCTGCTATTCACTTTCTCCCAGAACTGTGTTTTACATGATGCTGTCCAACAGAAAGGGTGAGTTTGTGATGTGCAACAGAGAGCAAAGAGGTCAGGGAAGAGATTACTTGCTTTGCAGAGGACACAACATGAAATCAGGCCACAGTATAAACTTTCCACTATCAATAAAGGAGGAAAGAAAACTAATTTGACCTAAATTTCCATATGCACTAAATCAATAACATTAAATTAACAGCTTAATTTAAAGCACTCTTTAAAAAATAACTTGAAAGTATGCACTGAAATGTCCCATTTTAATTGATTCTTCTGATTATTATTTGTAATTTTGAAAACCATGATACAGCAAATAATAAGTATTTAGTATCACTGCTTACTTCAGTTCTTTAAAAGTATCTGCAGTGCCAGTGACAGTAATTAGTTGAAACACTTTTTTGTATGTATGTAAAATGCTCAGTGAAAAAAAAATGGATTGCAATAATTATGAAAAATAAATTCACAATTATTTCTTCTCTAATTAAAATCATACTTCCTGACACCTGACATAAACACCAAGCATTTCCAGACAAAACTCTTGTTATGTGAGGCAATATAACTTATACAAGAATTCAACAGTTCTACTTTACATAAGCTGAAATATCAAGAGTTATGATAACCAATACTCAGAAGCTGGATTTGTGCACACAGCAATGCAGATTCCAGAGTAAATGGTTCAAATTATTACAGAATTTCTAGATCTTGTTTTTAGTCTACATTTGTTAAGATGGCAACTCTCAAGAGTGGTGAGTCCCGGAGCTGACTGGGCTGTTCCACTTCCTTACCACCAAGCTTAAAGCAGAATGTCTATGTTCTCATGACAGTTACACTAGACCAAAAGGATTGCAAATGGCAGTGAAAACAAATGGTTTTCTCCCTAATCTGTCTCAGGATACAGTACCACTTGCTCAGTGCAGAGGTCAGTGTGCAGTGTCATTGTAGAGGACAAAACTGGGTTCCTCAAACTGTAGATAAAAAGTGTTTAGGTCAACCTGTGCATTAGTCCCTCCTATGGAACTGTGGAGACTGTAGCAGGTGTTAGAGCAGAGGTTGGATGCTCCTCCCTCAGCAAAGGAAGCAGTGGGACTTCTTAAACAACAGGAGCATGGCAAAGGTGAGGGCTTTGCTGTCTGATCATCCAGAGGCTATAGGATGGCATAATGGAGCAGCAGAGCCACAAGTTACAAATGTGGTACTGTACTTGGCCACAGCAGCTTTAGGACTGTCTGCCCACTATTTTCAGCAGCTGTTCTTTCCAAGGACAGAGTATTTGCTCTGTCATGGCCTGATCCTTCTCTTAACTGAATGCTACAGAAAAATTCTCTTTGGTTTAGTTGGCAGCATCAGGATCTGTGCTTGGAAAATATTTTCCAAGAACTGCATTCAGTTTAATAAAGATGCAAATAGCCCAGTGAGTAAATTTCTTCTGATGATTATCATGCATATATTATTTTCCTTTAATATTTCGTTTCAAAGCTGCCAGAAATATAAAGACAAAACAGATTTGCGCACAGGGTTAAATTATGATCAGTGTTGCATCCACCTGTAGATCAGTAGTAACTTGTGTTTCTCTTGAGAAACTTCTCTAGATTTGAGGCTAAGTCTGAGGAATCTAAGGAAACTCAGATTTCTTCATTTAAAATTCAAAGACTTAACATTTAACTGTCTACACTTGGACTGGAAAAAGACCATAGCTATTAACAGTAGTAAATTATCAGCACTGGGACAGCATTAAAAGCTTTAAGAGGACTTTTTGGGACAGTAAAAGGCTTTTTAATATTTGACCTACTGACCCAAAGGCGAATTCAAGCAGTGCACAGGTCCCATGTGATTGCCTGTGAGGAAAACGGAAGGCTTTCTTTTGTCATGTTTTGTGTTACTTCCTATAAACCATAAATGCAGTCAGAATTTTCTAGTCTGGGAATTCCTGTTGGGATAAAGGTTGAGGCCTACTTAGCCTGAGTCCATACAAACTGCTAGTGAACAGTTATTCATCTTGATGCACATGCCAGAAATAGAAACCTACTAGTCCTTGAGGATGCATCAATTTTCAAGGAGTCTGGATACTTTTAACTACTATAGAAACCTAAGGAAAAAAAAAATCTACATAGACACTGCTTAAGGAAACCAAAATCCATCGTAAAACACTGCCTTGACAGCTTTATTTTGAGAAATCTGTATTTAACACAGACAAAAATACCATTTCCATTTAAGTTCAGGCTCAGCTCACAAAATATACACTGCAGAAATACTTGTACTGTATCTAAATGCATCAGATATAAAAAGGCAACCAAGTCATGTTTCAAATGTGACAAGGGATTGTTATCACTCAGAAGCACGACAGATGCAACACTACATTTTCCCTCTTTGTGGAATTTCCAAAGCTGAGTCAGCATGTCGCAGCAGAGGGTTAGCAAGAAGGCCTTGAAATAATCAGTTTCCACTCCCACAGATGAAAATGAGGAAATATTATGAGTAAGGGAGGAAAATGAAACTTTCATTTATTTAAAGCATAACATACTAAAAATAGAACAAAAAAGCAGGGTTGAATTGCTGTGATTACCACTGCTGGATCCCACTGCACGAAACAGTCCTGAACTGCTGAGCTGTCTGTGCTTTCCTGAGCACCCATCAGAGCAGGTCTTGCTCTATGTAATGAGACTGCCTTGGTAAATGAACTTGAGATTAGTGGCCAACATCAGGAAAGAAACATGCAAGGGTTAATGATGGGGTTAAAATCCTGCCTCTTTGCCAAATGGAGCAGGCATGGATGGTCCCATGGTGTCCAGGCTGGAGTCTCAGCACTGCTGGAACTGTCTGTCTGGATTTTTCCTGCCAGGGAATTCCACTGCTTCACAGCTGCTGTCAATGCCATGCCCATGCACAGCAATGACAGGAAACAAATTGATAACCCATGGGGGCCAATTATACACTGCTCAAACACATGAAATTTCACTAGAAGAGTGGAAAAGAAAGTGATCTTTCTAGATCCCTTCACAATCCTTCAGAAATTCCATGCATTTAGTCAATCATGGGCACAGATGTGTACGGAAGTTAACTCACGTAAGTCATGGAGCACATAGTGAATCCTGATGCTGCAGATGAGCTAAGTGCCAAAGCTTACCTTCCCTGACACAGGAACCAAGTGCCACTGGGGAAGGAAGCATTATTTATAAGGGTATATTATGCCTTGTGTAGGCAGAAGATAGGGATCTGAGCAGTTCTGTGCATTGCCTAGAGGTTTGGGGAAAGTCGGGACAGAGTAGTAAGCACTCCTACATATCAACAATACTGGGGGAGAAAGGAAGGATAGAGAGAGCAGCATAAGAAACATGGTTCTCCTCTTGCCATGTGATGAAAGCAGAGAGGAAAGGGGATTTCATTGTACCTTTTCATCTACAAAAAACATAGTCCAAGATGGCGGGGGGGGGGGGGGGGGGGGGGGGGAAAGCAGTGAACCAAAAATAGTCTATGAACTCTCTTACATCCAAAAACCAAGGTAAGCACAAGTTCTTAATGAGTTTTCCTACAAACCTTTCATTAGTTCCTTCCACATTTCATATCAGCTAGAAGAATGCTGTTTTCTCAGCAATAAACACTGACTCAAGTTTTCCAAGCCAATGAATGTTTCCAGTTGCATATTCACAGGGAAAAAACCAAAGTCAACAATTATCTGCAGAAGTAAGCAGAAAAGCACTCTGAAATTAAAATAGGTATAGCGAGGTGGACAACATGGCCAGTTCTATCCTCCTATCAAAGGTCAAGAGAGAATTATAAAGCAGATTTTGTTGAGCTGTGAGGGGCAATAACCTGGTCCTATTGTGGAGAGGAAAAAGAATTTCCTTCTGCTCAAGAAACTGGTGTGAAAGGGCACATGTGATGCTCTTGTGGCAGAAACAGTTTTGAGAAATCCATTAAGCAAAGACATCTGGCAACCAACATGGAATAAGATTCAGTTGTCAGCTGGTGAGATGCATCAGGACTTGGGTGGCTGGACAGGAGCTGTGCAGAACAGGGCTGTTCAGGGTGGGAAGGACAAGCTCGGAGGTGCTTCTGCATGAAGCTCATGCAGTTCTTTGCCTTTGTAACCCAGAGACCAGGAGGCAAACTGTACAAGGATGGCACAAGATGATACAAGAGACCAATACAGAAGAGATTGAAAGATACTGCAAGTTGAATTCAAACGAGCACAATACTTAAGCCTGAGTGCACACAACCGGTCCCTGAAAGGAGGAGAAATGGAAGAAGGAAATGGTCCAAGACCTGTACCTCCATCTTTCCTTTTGTTTCCAGAAATCTGGACTTGGCTGGCTGTGACTGCTCACATGTCAATGACTTGCTGTGCTGTACTAAAGTGGCGTGTGAGAAAATGCACTAGCATTCCAATATTAAGCTCTCTGAGGTCCATGCATATGTGTTCTTATGGCTATACAGTATTTCAGCTGTGGGTAAGTTCTATATATTTATGTCAGTGAGCCTGTATGTGTGTGTAGATGCATGGGAATCATCGAATGGCCTGGGTTGGAAGGGGTCTTAGAGGTCTTCTAGTTACAACCTCCCTGCCCATGGGCAGGGATGCCTTCCACTAAATCAGGTTCCTCATAGCTCCGTCCAGCTTGGCCTTGAGCACTTCCAGGGATGGGATATCCACAACTTCTCTGAGTAACCTGTTCCTGTGCCTTGCCACCCCATGGTGAAAAACTTCTTCCTAATATCTAACCTAAATCTACTCTCTCTCAGATTTAAGCCATTTCCCTTTGTCCTGTCACTACATGCTCCTGTAAATAGCCTCTCTCCATCAATAATGGAATAATGTGTTTGAGTACATAAGTATAGTGCTGTATTATATGCATAACAACAAAATATACACGTAAAAGTGCATTCCAGTTTACATATGCTTTCAGTTTTGAAGATCTGGCTAAACAGATGCCTATGTGTAAAAAACACATAAGACTACATCCAGACTTCCAAAAAAAGGATGCACATTTGCAATTATGCATCATATGTGTAAGAGCCTGTGTATGAAGAGTAGGTATCCCCTTGCATAGTCACTTAATGTGCTTAGCTGGTGGTCTGCTTGTGTGTGATTAAATATATCTGCATGTAATCATATTTTACATTTACTTGTATATGTGTATAAACTGTTCATATAAAAAAGTGATGGCTGCATCAATCCAACAAATGAAGGATATTATTATTCTCTTTCTCACTTGTAAATCATAACCAGCTCTAACAATTTCTGCAGTAATAAAACTGTAAGACAAGATGTACAGGCAGTCCTTGAGTTCCAGACTGGAAAGGAATTACAATTGGGCATTTTGGATGTAGTGGATGGCTGGGAATTAAAGAAAAAGGAGAATCTTCTGCAGGGTATAGAGGGAGTCGTGTGGTGTCCTCCTAGGATGTTGAAAGCTGGACCTGGTTCTTGTGCTGGTCTTTAAATGATCTGAGTCATCAGGACAACGGGGAATGTGTTCAAACTGAAAGAGGGTAGGTCTAGATTAGATACCAGGAAGAAATTCTTTACTGTGAGGGTGGTGAGGCACTGGAACAGGTTGCCCAGAGAAGTTCTGGATGCCCCCTCCTGGCAGTGCTCAAGGCCAGGTTGGGGTCCCAAGGGGGAGTTCCGAGCAACCGGGTCTAGAGGGAGGTGTCCCTGCACACAGGCAGGAGGGTTGAAGCTGGATGATCTTTGAGGTCCCTTTCAACCCAAACCATTCTATGATTCTATGACTTTATTCCAGATTCAGAATCCTTTTTTTTTTTTTTTTAATAATGAAAAAGACAGCATTAAAGAAGAGAAACTACTGAACTCTTTAGGCTTCCGGATTACCTCTCTCAGGTGCTGTATTCATAACTTGTTTTCAGAACAGTTTTAGTGGAAAGAAAAGCTGAAGGCTTAGAAGTGGAACATCTTAAACTCTCAGCTCTCTGATATTACACCACTAGTGCAAAGAAGTAGAATGAGAGAGAGCCATTTTGTCATGCAAATTAGGAGTGCTTCATCTGAGGTGCACTTGTTATGCCAGTGCTTATCCTTGCTTATCCTTTGTGATACTGATATCATCAGTTGATGACATAAATAAATAAAAAAACCCAAAACCAAAACAACCTCACCCATTTTTTTTTTTTCTGGAGGTAAAATCAGTTGTTTCTAAAGGAGGTAAGATGGAAATGATACCTGTGAAATTCCACAGTTTCTGAGGTTCCTGTCATGAGTTTAGCAATTCCTGGTGGCACATGGTAAAACACATTGCTGTGGATGTGTGAGCTTTCTTTACTAGCTGTGTAAACACTTTAAACCTAAGGGAGCAAACCTGCTATTATGCAGTCCTGAGAAATCTGTGCTCAGCTCAACTTTGTCAACAGATCAAACTAATGCTACTTGTATTCTGTGGACCATTTAAAAAGGAAAAAAAAAACCCGACTCACAAAAAAACCCCACATCTATGAGCTAAATACAGAATTGGTCACAAAACCCCAAATCTCGCAAAAAAGCCCTTAAAAATGCTCAGGTTCTCCAAGAGAAAAATAAATATACACTGAATCCCGCTGAGTAATGTCTCAGTCTGATGTTGACTCAGTTGTGGACCTGCAGATCGGTGACTGCCACAGATGGATTGCACATCCAGCAGCCTCAGGATGGGATCTGACACTCAGAGGTTTCCCAGCCTTTCCACGCCAGGGAGCGGATGAGGCTGGCTCTACTGGGAAAAGCGTCAACAACCTCTGCAGCTTGTTTGTTTTTTATGGGAAATAGTTTCGAGTTACATTACCCTATTTTTAAAGATCAATAAACTTAACCTGCTAGGCAGCCTTTCACAGGTTCTTGAGATATTACATTGTTTCAAAAGATCAAGCAATTCCTTGAGAAAGTAAATAGCTAAGGAATAGAGCTATTTGCATTTACTGTGCTATTAATTTTAGGACCTTAAATAACAAAATTTAAAGAGTTCAAAATAGTCAACTATGAGAAAAAAATATTTTGAGGTAGTCAACCAAATCACAGGCCATGCAGTGAAACAAGAAGAAAAAACAAAACACACAACCAGCTTCTGGCACTTGTGGTACACCTAGAAAATTGGGTTGTACTGTCCCAGAGTTACTAATCCACATGTTAGCAACAAATTTCCCCACTTTTCGATTCTGCTAAACCTGCCATCCATTCTATAAGCTCCGAATTTAACATGAAGAAAAAGAAACACTATTCAGAGACAAAGCCCACTTGAAACCAAGGCCCCGAGTACTCTGGGACAATTAAAGCGCAGCCTGGGTATATTAATCACAGTCTTCTGGCCCATTTCCAAATTGGGCAATTACAATCTGCCTACCTCAAATTCTCCCCAGAGTTTCAAATGCAAGAGTTATTTGTGATTTCCTTCCTATAAGAAGTGTTGTTTAGCACAGTCGGTAAAGACTGGTTTCATTCAAGTGATGGGTGAATAACCCACATTGACTATAGAAAATGTGTAAAAGCACTTTAGGATCCTTCAGGAAGAAGGACACTTATTACATGGTCATTTTACAGTGCTTTTATTATTCTAAGAGGAAGTCCTCCTATCTAGATATTTCTTCACAGGCCTCTTAGTAACCAAGTAGTTCAGAGTTTAGACTTGTTTTTCTAAAATTACATTATGGTAGATTATTTTTTTTGTTAATTGAAGATGATAGATTTGAAATGCAAGCACCGTATCACAAAGACAGTTTAGGAACATATACACAACTTCTACTTTGAAAACTATTCAGACAATTCCTGAGCCAAAAAAGATTAATGATTTATTATGGGGCTCATTAATCAAAAATTGTGTGTTCATGTTTTTTAAAGGACCAATTCCACTGTTCAAGTCAATTAGGTCCTCTAAAGCTATTACATCGGGAAGGAGCCACAATATTACCAAGACTTCCTGCAATATTGTTGAGACTTCCCCAAGTGTATTTAGAGTATAAAATAAATGCTATTATTCAGGAGATACTGAATTGCTAAGCTTCTTAAATTTGTACAATTGGGAACTTGAAGTACATTAAAATGCTGAAACTCATTAAGAGTCCTTTTCACAGCTGCAAAATCGTTGGCATTCACAGCACCATGCAGAACAATAAAACACTCCCCACACCTTTGAACAGGGCGACTTCCGTTCCTCCAGCTCCGCTTTAATGAATCACTGAGGCAGAACTGGTATCTAACCTCTCCGTCAACCTCTTTCATTGAAAGTAAGAAACAAAAAGCCACAATAACACTAATATTCTGAACAGAAAAGAAAAATGTACAAGTATACTGTACTAACCCTCCCCCAGCACAAAAACCTCAGCTATTGCTGAGTCTTTGTTAGAATGTAATTCAATTTTCTCCATCAACAAGAAACAAACCATCTTCAGAGGCAGAAAACAATCCATGTTTTTTTCTCAAGTCACCCACCAAACCATGCCAAGTAGACTCTGTTTGTCTGGGTGTCACTTTTCCGAACCTAAAACACAGGACTCAGCATTTGGGTGGGTGTTTTCACTAACACTAGCTGGAAAAGGTCACTCTGCATGCCAAAATGTCCTCCTACTCTGATCACTGAAGGGCTGGATTTTGTGCCTCCAAAGCGGTGCCTCCAGAACAAACAGCCCAAGTCCTCAGGAAACTTGTGGACACCCCATAAATGTTTCTGACACATTCTCCAGCAGATGCACAGTGCTGGTCCTGATGATCAGAAGACAGTGCCTTTCTGAGATTCGACACAATCCATCTTTCTCCAAATGCATCAAGGTAAGCAGTGCCCAACCCTTCCCAGCCAGCAGCCAGCCACTCTGCGCACCAAGTGGCCGCAAACAGCACTTAAAACCAATCCCCCGCTTTGTTCTGGGAACGGTATGTTCTGCCTTCTCCTCAGTCAGGAGGGTCACAACTGCACCTCTCATATCTACAGGTCTCACCAACCCCACGGCAAAGAAACCCAAGTCTTATCAACACCAGTGTGCATCATCCTGATTTCTTCAGCTAAAGGATTTGTTTCTAAGTAAATTTCCATTGGGCCACCTACCGCGCTTCCTTTGGTATTTGAAAAACAGAAGGAAAAAAAGTCAGTAACAAACCAAAAATTAAGTGAGAGTAACAACTATGGAAATAGTGACTACCCTAGACATTTCACAAGATTCATCATAATCTTGGTGCTGGACAAAACTGAAAGAAACAGTCTTGGGACTATTATTTAGCTCATTAAATTCTATGTGCAAACTCTGTCAGTTTATTTCAAACTATTCCCCAAAGCAACAACTGGATTGTCTCCCTGAGAGGGGGAAGTTTCTCCCTTTTCTCCTCTAAACATTTTTGAAAGGAAAGCACAATGCCAAACTGGTGAAAAGATTATCTATTTCAGAAGTGGGTTTGAAAGATTCAACAAGAGATATTCACAATAAAGATCACAGAATTAATTACAGAAAAAGAGGGGGTGGGGTTCTGCGTGGGAGTTCCTGTCTACATCAAACAAACTCAAAGAAAGCAACATTATGAGGGAAGATTACAGTATGACAAAAACAAGGCATGTGGTTAAAGCAAAAGATGCTTTGATAGTGTACAAGCTGAGATGGTTTTGTCACCGGCAACAAAAAAACATAGCTTTCAAAGCTTAGCTGAAGAGTACTACCTCAGCCCTACAGTTCTTGACAAAACACACCACCACTGGCACATGGTTCTGGCTCCATATGTTCAGCTGGTGATACCTAATGCATTCCAAGTGAGGAGAGCAAGAAAACTTGCTTGCTGACTGCCACAGGAGCACACACAGGTGTACCCTCTGCATATCCCCTCCAGGATTACATTCCTCAACTGCTTCCCGGCCATGGGGACTTGGGACCAGGCACTGTGGGGCATGGCCATCAGCACTGTGGGCAAAGGAGGCGTCTGCCTCCATGCCAAATGCTGCAAGAGACACAGCAGTGGCAAGTACCAGCTTCTTCCGGAAAAAACCTCAGTAAGAAAAGGGCTCTACCAGTTTCATCTGGCCAGTTTGGGGAACTGATTGATACTTGCATGGAGACAATAAAAAGATGGAAAGGAAACCTCTAAGCTTTTCAAAACATAGCTGATAGTCATTTTTTTTCCATCTGAACAGGAAAACAGTGCCCAGCAGAAAAAGAAGCATTTTCAACAGCTTTTTATCCTTGAAGTGTTTTGGCTTTCCCTCCTGAATTCATCTTACTCTTTCTATTGGATCATTTCATTACAACAAAAGGGAAGGGGTCAATGTGGAATCCATTCCCTTTGCTAAGTCAAACAGAACTCAAGCTTCCACCTTGAAATCACACTGTAAAAGTTATCTTATACTGACAGCTCAGGGCTTTCCTTGTCCTATAATTTAGAGTAATTGAACTTTGCAATCGTGTATTTTTGCAAACTTGTAATAGAATGCCAACCTTCTATCACAGTCTTATCAAGTACTTTAATTTATTTAGCCTAAGCTTTTGTTCTCTTGGAAAATCACAAGTATTCTTACATCCAAGCAGTACAATTAAGCATCTCTCCTTTTGCAGTGTGACCAAGTAGACCTTAAGAGCTATGATAATCTCTTAGAGTATGGACCAGTATTTTTACACAGTAAATTCCCATCTGGAGAGAAGATCTTGGCCAGAATTATTTTAAAACTACAAATCAAAACTTTCCATTCTGCATCCCAAATCATTGCACTTGAATAATACTGGGCATTTGGAGCTGAAAGCACGTGGTTGCTAACAGTGACTGAAGTGCCCACAAAGGCAGAGGTATGAGCTCAAATATCTGCATGCCCATCATGGAGACTTGGATGTGCATTATGCACCTGGCTATGTATATCCTACTCTGGCTCTGGGAAAAAGACTTGCTTGATTTCAAACAGATTGCCTTCAAGCATGAAATATTTTCTATTTTTCAAACCAACTTTTGAGAACAATTTGAATTATTTGCTTTCTTCATTAATTTTGCTTTGACCCTTAACATGGGAAGTTCTTTCCAGAAAAAAAAAACAACAACCAAACAACTGAATATGAATCGTTTTCAGGCGTTGTCCAGACTCCACACTGTGGAAAGAAAAGCATTTACTAAAGTTTTAGGCTCACAAATGAAATAATAATGTTTATGTGCAGTATTTAGAGTATCTGGCTTTGGAGTTGGGAGCAGGTACCTCATCACATCAAGTTTCCCTCCCACATATGTGAGAGATATTTAAGAGATGTTTTAGCTTGGGTTGTTGTCTTAAGGGATCTCAACTGCAGTAATCCAAAACTGCCCTGCTTTAGCACGAATCTGGTGCCAACCTGCACATCCAGGCAAAGACTGTGTGGATTGCAGACCCCAGCCCAAGGACTGTGTCTGATTTTAAAAGCTTTTTCTATGCACTGCCTATGATTACCCGTTTAGAGAAGAACATGAGAGGAAGAAGCCATTCTAAATGACTAGATAAATTTAACTTTGGTATCTAAGGTCAGACCAAGAATTTTTGATTAAGAGTTTGGGTTGTGCTTGCTTTTACTCTTGAGTTCCAGTTTGATCCTAGAAGCCGCTTGTGGCAGCTGAAAATGGTGCCATCCCTTCAGGTCTCATCCTCATGCAGATCTCAGTACTCTCCCCTGCAATCCCCTGTGGTTTCAAGCATCTGGCCGTTCCTTGCCAGGTAACATTAAGAGGATGAGTGTAAGGCTCAGAGTGGGGCAAATGAACAGCTCATTTTCCTCAGTAACACCTGATGTGCAAATATGATCTGGAAAGACACGGAACACCAAAACCTGTATTTCTAAAACAAACAACAGTAAACAGAAATAAAACCCCAAAACATCAAACCACAAACAAACAAACAAACACCCACCAAAAAACCCAACCAAAATCAAACCAACAACAAAAGTCCTCACCAAAGAAGCAAAACCAGCCAAACAAAAAAGGATTTCTCTTTCAGCTGTTTCTAGTATATGAGTCAATGAAGCCTTAATCAACCAAGCATTTTGCTGATCTAACTTACACTAGTTATTATAAAATCTCTAGCAGCAACAGAACCACAGAACGAAAATTAAGTTATCAGGGAAAATCTTTCCTCGTCTTTTTCCCTAAATACTATATACATAAGAAAATCTGGAGGCGAAAGACTTCCTATATTTTTGACATAAAGTAGCTAAGCCTTCGTTCAACTTCAGGGAGGCAGTTTCTCAACTGCCCAAGTAACCAAAAATAAAAAAAAAACAGAGAGTAAATATTAATGTGGTCAAGCAGGTTCAACACAAATTATGCTGAATGGCATGGGCTGTGCACAAGTGAAAGCACAATATTTGTTTGTAAATCCCAAGATCAAAGGCTAGAGAAACAATAAAAGAGTGCATATCACTAAACTCATAAGATAAAAGAATACCTAAACATAAGGAAGATTGTTAACCAGCATCAGCATATACCAAATGTACTTTTGAATTACTTTTGAAAATGCAATCCTCTGGGTTTATGTTTGCATTTTCACTCTTCTACACTTGTGCCCCCTCTATTAAAAAGAAATACTATTTTTTTTTTAATTTTTTAACATGTCAAACTTGCAGCTATACTAGAACTACTAAACTTCCATGCTCACATGGTTTTAAACAAATTCTTTAGTTTGCCAACACAAAGAGGACCAAAATGAGTTGAAATCTTATGGAAATGTGTTCAAAGCTAGGAACAGATTTGTGTACCTAGCAAGCTGAATAGAGTTCACAAGTTAAAAGTTAAGCATAGTTCAAATCCCCTGAGAACTGCTACAAGAGCACTTTCTTCCTGAAAATACCTAAATAGTTAATAGAGGAGTTAACAGTTAATGATGCTTAAAATGTGGACCTTAATTCATTAACTTTATGGGAATGATAAAATATAGCAATGGGCTTTTCTAACGGTTTCCACAGTTCACCCATTCTCTCTTAACGGGTAGGATCTCAAGCTTTATGGTAAGCATAAAAAGGCAGCATTTGCCATCTTGGTGAGGTCGCTGGCCTACCTAACCTGGAGATTACATCCCTTTACACCAGTTTTGTCATCACAATGCAAAACTTACAGCAGCTTTTACTAATATAACAGTGAAGTTTAATCATATACATGGGAAAATGAAAACAAGTCATTACTGCTTTATGCAGTACATAGAAAATGGCCTAAATTAAGATACATTTCAGATACAAAGTTTTTCCACAACTTGTCTTTGTTTGCCATTAAAATGAAAGGCTGGGTTAGAAAATTGCAAGACTACATGATGACAGAGGGTCCAGACTGGACCCTCTATTGCCTGTCATGGCAGTGGCAATGGTTTAGGAAATCCACTGTCCCTGTCTTTGGAGACCCCAGAACAACACCACAGTTTCTGCTGCATGGAGAAACGACAAAATGTTTTCAGCAAAGCACATCTTTTAAGTTGACATCATCCTTCCAGAACATGTCAAATACAGCCACTAAAACTCCAACCTACATATGGTTTAGATTAAAACTAACAAACAAACAAACCAGCCCTTAAATTATGAGGCCTTCCAGGAGCAAGAAGCCAAAAGTACAGTAATTGCTTTATAGAGCACTGCAGGGACTGCCAGCAGAGCAGCACATCCGGCGCCACTCAGAGCAGAAAGCGCTCCCCATTTCCAGTGAGCAGGATGGAGAAACAGCCTCTCCCAGGGCAAAAGGGATGCTGGGATGCTCTCATCCCCGATGCACCCTCGCTGGAACATACTCCCCCCCCAAGGGCACCTGCACTGACAAAGGAGTGAAAAACCTAACACACAGCACAGAAAATCCCTCTGTGTAGCCTATGCAACAGGCTTTGGACCTGTGCCTCAAGGAGAAAAGAGCTCCAGGATGGTTTGGTATTAATGACAAAAATGAAGAAATTACATTTGGGCTGCTTCCTACACTTAGTAAAGGAAATTATGCATTTCCCACAAAGCCTAATGCCAGCTCCACAGGGATTATATTACTATTTATTGTTTTGTTTGCTCAAATAAAACACCTGTTGAGGTCAGCTATTCAAAGAATTTTTAATATACAAGCCTTACACTATGGAGAGTAAGAAATGTTTATAGAGGCACTCCTGGTAAGATTGTTGGCTTTTTTCCCCCCAGGTAGGTGCATAATGATTTAATAACAGAAACAGCATGCCCACAAACCTCTGAACCTCAGATTTAAATAAAAACTAATATATCTGAAATCTGGATATCAGTCTCCTTCAGCTTTCCCTGTTATGGAAGGAGGCGTAACCCTAGGATACGGCATCCTTCTTTTATAAAGTCCCATCTTAAAGTGTCAGGAGTCAAGGAATTAAAAACAAAAGCAGCATAAATCGCTGTCAATCATTAAAGTCTTTGATCTGCTCGTTTCTTCAGAAGGCATTATGCCTCCTAAATGGAGGGATCAATCACCCTATGCCAGACCTGCTGCTAGGCACTCCTGCGCCGCGCCACCAGCACGGAGGGCAGCCCATCACAGCGCATTCCAACTCCCCTTCCAGGCAAACCAAGGGGCAAAACCACACCAGCAGGGAAACAAAACAACACAACACAAACCCCTTTGTGCAGCTACACAACATGACTGCCTTCCCTTTTGGCAAATTTCTAGGCTTTTCTGTTAAACAGACGCTCACTTTGGTCTGCCTTTCCCTATACGTTCTCAGTGTGTGTTCCCCCACCACCATGCCTCACTAGCAAACAGGATTATTGGGGATGTTTTTGAAATCAAGGAGAAAATGTTTATATTTTCATCCATCCGTGGCCACATGAAATTATATGTTGGCCTGCATTAGCTTGTCTCCTCCTCTCCTACAGTAAACAAACAGGCTGCATAAGTAAAGGGAGGAAAACTTATTTACCTCTTCCTCAAATGCCAAACCTCCCCAAATGCAGCATGTTTATCTCACAAGGAAGACTGAGCAGTTAAAAGAAAAGGAAAAATTTTTAAAAAAATTAACTTTCTCATCTATGCACAGAGATACATATGCTGACTTAGCCACGGTTCAACCCAGACAGGCCCTGCTGCCCTCTCTTGCAGGAAGGCTCAAAGCAAATGCAACCTCAGTGCCCTGTACCAATGCAGGAGATGCAATGAGCTCCAAACAAATTCAGCAGGATTAGGCCCTTGATTACCATCCTGGCTGCTGTTAGAGGTGCACAGATCTGGTGAAAAAAAGAGAATTTTAATACTAGCAAATGGTATCAATCAACTGCTGGCCAAGAAAGGGTATGAACAGAATACCTGTTTAATATGGTTGTGCTTGGCCTGTGGCAAGAGTTAAATAGGTTTTCATCCCAAGTCAAACATGTTTGTCACTTAAAGGTTTCTATTCCTCTCATGTCTCCCAGGCCTTGATTCTGTTGTCCTTCCTCAGTTTGAGAACCCTTTTCCATAAACATTCCTTTTAATTTCAGATTATGGCAATCACGAGTACAATCTGGTCTTTATAAATAGGGAGTTGAAGAGAAAACAAACATCAAAGAGATAAAAGTAGTATTGTACTTTAAATTATCAAAGTCTTTTATTTCTTTTAAAGGAAGAGAATCACTGGTCTTTTCCAGCTGCCTTGCATCATCACAGCAATGCAAAGCATTGTAAATCCAGTTCAGGGGAATGGTTACAGTGAGTTAGCAGCTGCTTGACATCACTGGAGCAGCATAAAGCAGCAAGCATTTCAGTCTAACCCCTAATCTTTCAAGGCACTTTACAAAACAAGAGAAAAGGTTTTTCTCTCCATAGTGACTGCTGCTTAACTGAGAGCACAGAGCAATCTAGTTAAGAGGAATAAAAGGTACTAGAGAAAATCTCTGAAAATAATTTTGAGGTACAATTCGTACACTTTTCTCTCCTTTGGCTAACAAGAACATTTAAGTCTCCTCAGTGTAAGTGGTGGGAGAAAACTGTTTGAAACAGTTCATTTTCAAACCTGATTTTAGACAGGTTGCAACATAATGCTTCAACACAAGTTAGAAGGGCAGATTCACTGTTACTTAGGGCTTGGAGCATGGAGAAATCAATGCTCAGATTAAAGACAATAAAGACAGATAAGCACTTTGGGTGAATATGAAATAGAAAGAAAAATACCACTCTCAAACCCCTCCTGCTTACCTAAAGCAAGGTAAGTGGAAGTGTGGTATCTTCCACAAGCTGACTGCAATGCTTCTTTCACTTGCTTTCAATTTCATTTCTGTTCAAGGCTTCCTCTGTTCATGAGCTGCCCTGCAGCCTGATTAGCTGAGCAATTAACTATGCCCTACATTCTTCTTTTTTTCACCAGGCTATTGCTTCATTTCTCAGGTGGATGGAGCAATTGCTCCTGTTTGGCTAAGCTCTTAACAACCACAACTACTAATTTTCCATATATTTTCAGGCAACCTGCAGTCAGGAGCAACCATTTTTTCCTACCTGAATACCATAGAGAATGGGGAAATAATGCCATGGGAATGGCATCCCCTGTCAACATGTGCTCCACCCAACATGTGCACACACACACACACACATACATTTATTTGCTTACAGTTGCCTTCTTTTACCTTGCCATGTTTGAAAAATGACTAGAAAAACAAAAGTAGACTTCATTCCCATCTCCTATCAGTAAACAGAGGCTATTTTATCCAAGTTCCTAGGGAAATGAGGCAAACATAGGATTACAGAATATCCTGAGTCGGAAGGGACCCACAAGAACCATGAACCCCAGCTCCTGGCCCCTCACAGGACAATCCCAAAAAACACACCACTTGTCTGAGAGCATTGTCCAAACTCCTGAACTCTGGTAGGCTTGGTGCCATGACCAAACATGCTGTTTGTGTTCATATTTTTTTTACCTAATAGCTGCTAAACCCAAGAGAAAGATAAGGTTTTCAAAGACAAACTATAGTTCTACATGTCTTTTGTCATAAAGGAAGATAAGAGATCAAGCAAGTTCCCCCAGCTGTAAGGAGAAAAAAAAAAAGACATGTTAAGACTGTGTAAAAGGGAGTGATGTGTTAAGAATGCTGTTGCAGATAACTGCAGCATCCTTTTTTGGCTCCACTCTGTGATAGGCCTGCACTGTGGGTGGCTGCATTGCAGGAACACTCAGGTTGCCTGAATTACCTCTGTCTTTGCATCCCCATTGACCTGCACCCACGCAGCCAAATGCTTTACTTCATTTGCACACATGTGAAATTCTTCATCCCTACATCCCTCCCTCCCATTGATTGTGGCATGTCTTAGGTGGGGCTGGGCTCAGCACTGCAGCCTGGCTGCTGCATCACTCCTGATGGACATCCTGGAAGCACTTGGCTGGCTGCCCCATTCAGAAAGTGGGAGGCTTGAGCACAGACAACACTTTATTCAAATGACAATTACTGGAGTGCTTTCTTGCAAGCCATTTCAACTCAATTACTTCAGTGAGCAGTAACATTTAATTTTACAGCCTGGGAGCACAGTGATTCTGTAATTTAAATGTTCTTGACAATTTCAATCATACTATGGTCTTCATGCAATTTGGTTCTTGACATTGAGTGGCAGAAACTGCAGAACTGATGCCACTTGCCTCATAATCATGCTGTCACAACAACCTGGCAGCCTGGCAGCCATGCTAGCAGGTCCTGGGCACATCCATAGCTCACTGCCACTGACCAGCCAGATAAAAGGACAGCAGATGATGGGGAAGAAGGCAGAGTCCACACTAACACACCTGCTGCTCCTTTGGGAATCCAACAACAGTAAAAACAGCAATTCACCCTCAAATATCCTGGATTCCTTGTAACACAGGAATACCACATAAAATCCCAGAGACTTCAGGTACAGTCCATCACACCAGTCTGCCAGTCTCATTTTCTACTACGGGCATTCCACCTGTAATTTGCTGCAGGAACAAGCATTCTTTCTTCCCCTCCCTGAAGTGCAAGGAGGGACTCAGTGTGGTGGGGGAATTTGGCAACTCACTAGGTGACAATATGGCTGTACAGATCCCACCTGGTCTGCATGTCTGAAGGATGGCTGAAGCCTACATCTCAGAAAAATTAGGACCTTGCTTTCAGAGGCAAGCAGAGAGGCTGTAATGCATTCATCAGAAATCACAGTGAATGTGCACACCTTCTTCCCAGGAAAAGCTAATAATTAAAAAATATATATATTAAAGAAAATACATTCCCATTTAGGTTTGAACACGTAGAAAAAGCAAAGGTTTTAGACCTGTCTTTCTACAATTAAAAAAAAAAAAAAGAAAAGAGAAAAGGTCAATTTACTTTAAAATTTAATTATGAATACTAGATATAAACATTTCTGATGACTACATGGTATCCAGTTTGGACTGTTTGTCCTCCTAGTACTGACACCCTCACTTTCTATTTTCATGTTTGAGAAAGGCAGGGATGAGTGGTAGACATGGACAGTGACAGCTGGACTTCACTTTCCTCTACCAGCCCAAAGGAAAGAGAAACCTACACCATGGTGAAACAGGGGGCAGCTGAATGCAATGCCAATAGCACCATTACCATTTTGCAAAGGCACTCTTTCATTCCTCTTTATGCAGCTCTCCTTGCCACCTCGCCAGCCTGAAGCCAGGCAAGGAGAAGGAGAAGCAAAGGGCAGCTGTCTGACCACCCAGCAAGGAAAAGTGGCTCAGCACCAGGCACAATCCTCCTCCTTACTTCTGAGCTAGACATGGAGTAACATTTCCCAGTCTTTCTTGCTTTCCCTCCTTCCTCCACCCAGTTCTTTTCTCCCAGAGGACAAGAATTATCATTAGGAAGGTCATTTTATAGCTGCTGAGTTTCTCTCTGGCTGTATTTCAGCTGAAGCTGAAGTTAGCACGCTGCTGGGTGTGAGGCAGTGCCCTGCAGTCCAGCTTCTATCCAAATCCCCAGCGCTATAATTAAAGTAATTGCTATGTCCAATGAAAGAGGTTTAATTTCACAGGGATTCAGGCAAAGCCAGAGCGTGTCTTCCCTTCCTGAGGGCTACATAACAAACTCCAGTGGCATGGAATTTCATTTTGTCATTTTTAATTGTTATTAATTTTGAGGAAAACACCTGAAATGTTTCCAGAAGTATGATCAAATATGTTAGGCTGTGGAAAATGTGCTATCTGCAACTGAAAGCAATTTTTGAAAATGTATAAGAACGCATGACAGCAAGTGACTCCTTTCTCAGGAAAAAAAAAAGTTTACTCCAAATGAATATGCTTCCCACGAAGCACAGTTTTACCTACAGAAAATGTTTGGTGCTGGAGCAAGTATTTAGTCTTGAAAGACAACCATTTTTTGAGTTATTGATGAAAATATTAATAAAACAAATGAAACATTTCTTTTTAATTAAAAAAGTAGGCAGTAAACAATACCAACATCCACACAAACTTTTCTACCCACGCCTTAGGAAACTATTCTCCTGTGTGAACTCCAACACTTTTTATCCAGAATTTTTTTGGAGAGAAATCTATGCCTACAACTATTGCACATATTTGGTAAACTCAACATCATACTCTATATGTTTTTTTACAAACAGTCAAAACGTTCACATGTAAATCCCAATGCAACAAGTGCTGGAATTATTGTTTCCCACAAATCATCGGGTGACACATTCATGGCTCAATGCTCTGGATTTGCTGTGCATTGTGACACAGCAAAGCGTGCATGAGCAGTGACTTCAGCCACACTGCAGAACATCTGCACACTGAGGACATGGCTACAGTGCACCGAGCTGCCCCAGGGATTCCTAAGTTAGTTGGCAGTGAAAGTGGAGTTGAGTTTAACACAGATCTCATATACTGCCCAGATAAAAAGCCTTGAAAAATCCCCCCGACTGTTTGTAAAAGAAAGATATTAATGGGAAAAAGTGGGTGATGATCCTTTTATGAAACTCCCCTCTGTACCTTGGTTATCAAGAGATGACCATTGCACGAGCAGGAGGACTGCTTGGGTGGTTGCTTGTTTCCCAGGGAGGCACAGGAGCTGTCTGCAATGCACCCATTTCAGAAAAGAAAACTCAAAACATCTGGAGCTTTTCTTTTCTTTCTTCCCAAAGAATAAAATGAGTTAAATGCTTCAGATCCCTGGGAGACTTGATGTGCAACTACATATAAAGCATCCACTCCTCTCTGTGTGAATCGGCTGCTTGATGCAGCTATGTGGAAACTGGGGGGCTGGGGGAGCTGTTGGTTAAAAAAGATGAGAGTACATTTTCCCTGAGGCTGCAGTTTCAGTCCAGCTCCAGAGTGCCAGAGCTGTTGCTGCCAGGAACCATTTCAGTTATTCCTGTGAAATGATGGATGGCCTCAACCCATTCCCTAATGAAGATTTCATCAGGAAGGGCTGCCATTGCCATCAGCTTCTTTTTAAGGGCAGCTTTAAAGGATAGGCTAAAGAAAAAGAAAAAAAAATCAACAAAAAACCAAACCCAAACACTCACCACCCTGTGCAGTTCTCTTCTGAAAAGTGAGGTGCTAAATGGCAGCAAGAAAGTCTTTGAGAGATTCCTTTATTGTATTTATTAGCATCTCCTTTGTGTAAAGCAGAGAGGAAAGGGGGAGAAAAGGCCTCTCCCACAGGCTGAGACCTCAATGAACAGTAGTAAAAGATGGTGTTGAAGGAACCAAAGTGTGCATGCCAATTCATGCTGCGAATTCAGGACATCAGCTAGTTGACAAGGAGTTTCTGTTAAATTCTATAGCATCATAGTGGTCAACTTCATTGACTGCTTCACTTCTGCTGCTGAATGTTCCACCAAAACCTCTCTTAGGTCCCTCTTATTTTCTTGAGTGTGTTTATGCACCACATACATATGATACAGCATAATGGAACACAATATTATTTTAGCTAAAGAAAACAAAAAAGAGCAATTCTTACTTTAATAGTGTCTTGTACTAACTAGATATAACAAGGACAGAGCAAAACCCCAGCAAAACAAAAACAAGCAACCATCTAAAAATTAATGCTTATTCGTTTAACCATATTCTTGTTATCTTAAGTACTAGGGTCATCTTCATCCATCTTTTTAGGAAGAATAGGTGACTACTTGTTCTCTGGTGTTATATCACTTTTTCAGGGATTGGCTACAAGATGAAATTTAGTCATCTCCTCTATAACAGTGGTTTATAGGAAGATTTTCCCTTCAAAAACTAAATATAGAATAATGCAAGTAGCTGAAATCAGGACAACATGTTACATTTTTTCAAAAAAAAAACCAGCACCGTCTCCCTTAAAGTAGAATAAAGCCCTAAACTTTCCACAAAGCCAACAGCTGAGTGAGAGTAGCATCAGGCTGCTCCCACTGTCTTCTGAGAAGCCACAGAAACTTCTTGAATTCAGAGCTTTAGCATCATTGCTTTTAATGTACTACCAAGAAAGAAAATGCATCTGCCTTAAATTTGCCCCTTCTTAAGAGGGCACAAGCAGGTCATCCCACCAGCAGAAGACTAGATGAAGAAATTATTTGTAACACTCCCCCAAAGATGAAGATGAGCAACATCACAGCCGAGCAAGGTGTGATTTTAAGAGTGCCAAGACAAGGGAAGTCCTATGCACTCTTTACCCAGCTCCCACTGTTGTTAGCAGGGAGGAAACACTCCAAAGAATACTGACAGTCACTATTTCCACAGCTCAAAACCTAAGGAAATGTTATTGCTTCACTTAAATTCCCATAGCTATTGCTAATAAAGAAACATTGTTCCAATGGCAATGATAATGCTGGACTTCATAACGGTGGTGCCCGCATGAAAACTTCAGGGCACTGCATCTGAAAGTGCCTGGTACACTGTGGATGCTACATCAATGATCACAGCTTTGATTTCAACATGAAAACTTGGGGGAAAACAATTTTTTTCTCTCTGTAAGCACACTCAACATGCAAACTGTGACTTTGTGCACATTTGGAACAGACTGATGGGCTTCAGACTGTACTTGCTGATATTAGCAGCCCTTCTTCACACATTGGTGATGCACTCTCTCCGTGCTTCCATCACTTGCCATGAGGTGAGTCAAACCCTACACCCAGCCAGAGGTTTCAGGGTTAATGCAGACTAATTACTTAAGTTTCTAAGGTCAGTTTTGTGCAGAAAATGCTGTTGGACCAGTATCTATGAATGATATGAAAGACCAGCTGTGAAGAGAGGTAGCTGCTCACAGACATTGACATCTTTCCACATAGCCTTTGTACTTATTAATAGTTTTCTTCTTCTTCAGTGCTTCCCTCACTGGAAGCAAATACAAGGCTGTAGGCTTTAGCATCACAAATAGGGGGTGACTCTTTTAGGAATGTGTTAGCATTTCCAACAATCATATCACATGTCTTTGTTATTGCTCACTGTTTTCCTGTGTGGATAAGCTTTACTTGTTAAAAATCATCCAGTAAAAGAAGTGCAGAGAATAAGAACAACTGAAGATGTTTTCAAGCCTTACAGAAAATTGTTTTTTCCCTGGGAATAATATTAGGATTTAAAAGTTTAAAGTCATTCAGGGATAAAAACAAATATTAGATCACTGAGATATTGGGTGTTTCTAGTTTCACTTTACGGAAATGAGTTCCCCTCCTAACTACCAAAAAATGTATTATTGTACTGTTTTGGAGAAATATCCTACTATACTTTCACAATGCTTCAGCCTGTTGCTTCTGCTAAGAGCCATACAGCATTTGGCCAGGTTCAGCACAACTGTTTTTACTTTGTCTAGTCCAAAGCTGCAACTTTCACACTTCATAATGTGAAAATGACATCACAGCAGAAAGATTACCCTCATCTTTTCAGATGATCAGTGATGTATGCTTTATGCTGTCCAAAACTTTCAAATATAAAAAATAAATTTCAAGAAAGATAAATTAGAGGAGTATGCAGGTCAAAATATCCAAATTTCATCTTGTACAAGCTGGTATACTCAATACTTTTTCTTTTTTTTGTTACATTTATTTACCTTATAAATGCAACTTCATAAGTAGCTGTCATATTCTGCCATTTCTGCCATCAGATGTATAGAGAGAAATGTAGAGATAATATTCCCTTCACTGGTAACTGGTATACTCTAAAGTATACTTGCACAAATTATACATCTTTAAATATTTCTGGTTGCTGTTCTTCTGTTTATTTGAATCCAAGTTTTTACCTAAATGCTATTTTATTCTTACTTGTCAAATCTCTTTATCAAACAATAAACAGGAACCGTCTCTCTTTACTAGCTCCAGAATATTATAAATGCAATGCAACTAAGCTCTAAAAAAAGAGTAAGAACAAACTGTAATAGATAGCAAACTGGGATTGCTTTGTAGCTCACTTGAGCATTGTGAGGAGCAAGTCCAACCTCGACAAGCACCGCTCAGTTTCAGCACATTGTAAAGTTATCTCATGTTGGGACTGAGAGAGAAATTGAAGCTTCCATTTAATACAACAGGCTACGTTAGAAATATATCCTGCCTGGTCCTCATTAAACTTGTAAAACATGACTGCAGGAGTGCAGTGCATAACACCCTCTAATAGCACCATTTAAATACCAGTCAACACTGTAGACAAGGTAGAGAAACGTGACCAAAGTATTAAAGCTAAGTCAGCCCTGAAATGTCTGGAGTTTAAATGTCTCTCCAAATCTCTTTGGACTCGGAATCAAGAAGTAAAGTCTTGTGTGAACACAGAAATGTTTTTTCTCCAATACCTGTTTGCAGTCGGGCTTCAAATACCAAGAAAAAAAACACTAGGAATATCAAGGAAAAAAATGTAATGTTGGAATAAAAAGAACCATATCTTTTCCTTTTCACCTCTCACTGAAAGGCTGAAATCATTCTTTCACCCCACAGAATACTTAATTCCAATGAAATTCTTCACTTCAAAGAATTCCTCCATTATCTTAAAAAGGAAATATGAAGCAAGCATTCTCCAGGGGAGAGTAAACACTAATCTAACTTGCTGCTGAATTTTAAGAGTGAGGGTTGGGGGAAAGAGCATTCAGTAAACATTAAAAGCAGCTCCAGACAAAATGAAAACAAAATTAAAAAAAAAAAAAGGGGGGGAAAGCATAAATGACAAATCCAGGGACAATGCAAACTGATTTTGAAAGGAAAAACACTTTTCTCCTTACTGTTTTCAGCACAATTTTCTTTTAAATACACTTTATCTGTTATTTGTCTTAAAGCATGTTAAGCATGTATGTGTGAGCTGTTCCTCTAGCTAATTACTATTACAGCATTATAAACAGAAAGTTAACTAATACTGAGAGGGTTTAGTTTCAGAGAGGCATGTCTAGTCCTACTTTCAAGCTTTGCAGGAAAGACTGTGCTTGCCTCCAACATTTTTAATCTTGGAAGAATTTTCTCCTTTGAGATTGAGATCTAGTAAAATTTCAGAGTTGTTGACTTCATGGAATTTATTTAACTTCAAACTTCAATATCAATAAAAATTCAATGCAGTTATCTGAAAATAGCCTTATTGAACTTAACTAAAACTCTACTGATGGATAGGAAAATAATGTTCAACACAAATAAATGCATAAAATATTTCAAAGGATCTGAAAGACTCCCATCCAAAAGCGATTGTTTCAGCAAGTCTTTTTCTACCTTTCTTGCTTAAGTGCTGCATGAAATAAAATTATTTCCAAAACGTTTCTTCATAAAGTAAGTGTTCAAGTGAATCAGTACGTGTAAACAAGCTCTACTGAGGATTCATGCTGCCAATTTAGGATAAACTATTTTGTATATTCAACTCCATTTCTCTGGTAAAATTTCCCTAATGAAATGTAGTAAAACTCACAAACCATCAGATCAACACACACCAGCAAAATTAAGCCCCTGAGAATATTCACTGCTTTATTTTTATTAGTACTGCTTTAAATATTCAAAATGTATGGGTCATAAAATTATGCTTAGAGCAACATTTTCTCATAAGTTCATTTGTGCATGTTTTAAAATAGATTTAAAAACTAAATAATTTTAATCTCAACCTGAATGCAGACACAACCAGCAGCAGTAGTGATGGAGGCAGATCTTGATAGCCCCACCTCAAATTGTTAATTTTAGGTTGGTTTAGGGCAGGAAAAGGAATGTATTTAAAAGCCTGAAGCAGTTTATATAATGCTTCAAATTTCTAGAGCAGCCCCCACATTCCCTTCCTTACAAATACAAGATAAAATTACTTGGAATTTCCTTATATTATTACTGAATATAGGACAAACAATAACACAGTCAAGAGTCAGACATGGTGACCTGTGATTATTTTTCATGGAAAGATCACAGGACAATATAAAATCTGAGCAATTGACTAGAAAAATGGGCTTCCATGTAGTTTAGACACATGCGTCTCAGCCTACAATTTATCACTGATCACAAAATTATCCTGATCACAAAATGCAAGAGGAAAAGTTCATGTCTACTTTTTTGCAGATGTAGGGTATCACTGCAGCCCTATGCACAGGAAAGCCACAATGTGATTTTAATGGGAAGGGGGTTTTTTTTGTTGTTGTTGCTTTTTTGTTTTGTTTTGGGTTTCTTTGGTTGTTGGGTTTGTTTTTTTGGGTTTTTTTTTGGGGGGGGGAGGGTGTGGGGGTTTTTTGTTTTGGTTTTTTTGTTTTGTTTTTTTTGTTTGTTGGTTTGGTGTTTTTTTAAAAGTTTTTTCCCCTCTCAAGAAAGCCAAGACAGCCTGTGATATGACACAGATAACCAGATAACTTCAGGAGATAAAGGATGCATTGTCTGCAGTAACTGGGAGAAGGGTGCCCTCATGTTCTCCCCAAGAATCAGAAGATGCTAGACCCATGCTAAATCGCAGAGGATAGCCTTGCACCTCCCTCCTGAGTTTTTTGTCAGGTCTGAATGTAAAAACAAGGCTGAAGAAGAGGTGGAGGAAGGTGGGAGGTTGTGCAGGGAACCTGGCAGCACTGGGAAAAGATAAGCTGCTGCTAGCAGGATCAGCAGGGGATATGACACCTCATATTTATCCTCAAGAGCCTGGAAGCATCAGGGACAATATTCAGCACAAGCCAGGCAGCTCCACAGAATGCACTCAGATTTGAACTGCACTCTGCCCAGCTTGTATTGCTGCAGGTCTGTGTGTTCCACGAGGAGAGGATGCAGAAGCTGCAAGAAAAGTCACTATGAACAGCCACCTCAAGCACATAAAAAAGCTTCCTCTCCTTTCCTTTCCTTTCCTTTTCTTTCCTTTCCTTTCCTTTCCTTTTCTTTTCTTTTCTTTTCTTTTCTTTTCTTTTCTTTTCTTTTCTTTTCTTTTCTTTTCTTTTCTTTTCTTTTCTTTTCTTTTCCTTTTCCTTTTCCTTTTCCTTTTCCTTTCACCTCTTTCTTCTCCCCCATCCCTCTCTCCCCACACTCCTCTCTGCTGGTCCCTCTCATCAATGTGTCCCCTAAGAACTGATATTAGTTTTCATTTTCTTTTACTTCTGCTTGAAGGCAGGAGCAGAAGCTTCCACAAACAGAAAGTTCCAAAGCCAGTGACTTCTGGGTACAGGCAGTACAACTGCCCAGTACTATCAGGGATTCTCTGTATGAATTAGTCAGTGGTGAATATCTGTCTCCTGACTTCATAAAAACTATTGACAGAGTGCAAACTGGATGGAGACTGCCTAGAGCAGAAAACTGCCTGGCTGGAGCCTCGGTGTTTAGGCAGCCACAACTGGTAGCATGGCCTAAGAACATTGGGAAGGATCAACAGTTTGGGGGCTTGGTTCCAGCAGTTGCCACCAGGAGAAGTTTTGGAGCAAACCCTAGACCGCTCCTTTGGTCTTGAGTTAGATCTACATGCCGAGTTTTATCCTTCCATAGTACAAAATTCTGCATACAAAAAAAAGCCTGCCTTGGCTATTACTCAGAACAGGCCTAATGTAATATCACAGAAAATGATTATTGAGAGGAATCTGAAAGTATACAACTGGTCATCCCTACAGAGAAGATCACTTTGGTAGAGAAAAGGAATGAAATCCGATGCACATCAGATGGTACAGGATCTTAAGAGAGACAAATTGACCCAAAATGCATATCTAGTACTCATTTCCTCTTGGGATGTTTTTTTTTTTGTTGTTCAGATATTTCATGCCAGAAAATAAGGTATCTGGATAAGAATCCAAACTTTTAGATTCACCATAGAAAACCCACTTTATTTGACTATGCAATGAGGCAAGAAAAATTTTTGTCCAAGAGTTAAAAGAAAAAACCAAACAACTTTCTTGGGGAATACAGTGAAATCACAGACCAGACAGCAAGAAGACATGACACTGGCGAGGTGCAGACCATAATAACATTTCTCTAGAAAGACGTCAGTGCTTAAAAGTGACGGGACACAAACCTACAAGTGAACATGTACAACAACCACCCCAAAAACACTGTGTGATGTTATAGGTGGTTGAAAACCATTTTTAATGGAATAAACCTTTCAAATGCACAGGGAAATATAACAGCCAAGAAATTACCTAAATGCTTTTCATAACAGATTCTCAGTAGAACATTATTTAAATATTAAGACTTATAATTGATGAAATTACTATTATAAAATATTATTTTAGCAATAATATTTCCCAAAACCTCTTCCTTGCATTATACTGCTCCTTATTCTATTTTCAGGCAGCCTCTCTAACACAAAATGCCAACATTGTACACATCAATGGCCTCGAGGGTATAATTAAAACTTGTTATTTACATTTATTTTTTAAAATAATTAACTGGGAGCATGTCTAATGAATGGTAATGGGGCTTAAATTGAGACACAATATGTCAACTACCTTGCCATTTGGAAGCGAACTCCCGTGCAGCTCCATGTGATCGGGAGCACAGGGCAGACGGGGAAGCCCCGCGAATGGCACTGCCAGTATAAAGTCAATGGCACACATTGGCTGCCTGTTGGTTACTTTGAAGAACCTGATTTTCACAGACTTCTTTATTTTGCATACAGCATCGATGAGTTAAGGCACTGGCTTGGTTTTTGTACACGTCAGAGGTTAAGCAGAGGCTTATCCATACCCTAAGCTAAACCTGCTGCGGTCCTTTGTTACTACACTCCCTCTGTTTTCCACTACTCATAGGTATGTCCTCAGTTGACACAGTTTATAGGACATGGCATAAGCAGCTACTCATGCCAGAATAAGCTTCTGACTCAGAAAGAAGCTATGCATAAAGAAAATCCTCACACAGTGATGTACTTTCAAAACGCATGACCTCATTCTTCCCCAGTCAGGCTCTCAAAGGAAAACAGACCCAAACAAAACATTTTGTGGAGTGAAATATGAAACCAGTGTCGGCTAGGTCACTTCCAAGAGTGAAAGGCAAATTGCAGATGTGTAATCAATGTAACAGTGCTTTTGTTCACTTACTACAGGTATAAATCCATTTTCCCAGCATCCTGAAAGATTTTGCCACCATGGTGCACTCAGGTCAAAAGCAAAGAATTGACCTATAAAGGTGTACTCATTCAAACCTGATCACCGGTTTGCAGTGCTAGTACTAGTCTTGTCCATGAGTTAAAAAAATATAAAAATCTATTTGTAATGTTTTCTCTAATTTTTTCTCTAACAGACTCTTGTAATCAGTTCAATTCATGTAAGACAAACTCCCTAGTTTTCATATATGGCTTCAAATCTATTTTCATAAAAGATTAGCAGCTGTTCATGTGTAATACATATGTTCCACAGGGTGAACAAAAAAATCGCACTAGGAAAAGAGCCTGAAGGTATCTGTGTCAACAGTAAAATACCTACCACATGTCATATAATCAAATGAATGAAATTCCAGGTTGTAAATACAATAAGGAAGTAGAAAGAACATGACATTTTTCAAACACATCATTCATAAGCTGAAGAATAGTTAGATGTGTGTTATCACTGTTTATCTTTTCTCCCCTGCCTTTAACTTCTTCCCCTAGGTTTGTCCATTTCCAGGCTACTTTTTTCTTTCAAAATCCTTCTTGTCCCTCCTGCTTCCAGGTAA
The DNA here is from genome assembly GCF_015832195.1 of Motacilla alba alba. Taxonomy (NCBI): domain Eukaryota; kingdom Metazoa; phylum Chordata; class Aves; order Passeriformes; family Motacillidae; genus Motacilla; species Motacilla alba. The sequence goes on along the minus strand of NC_052017.1, from coordinate 40,221,433 downwards.
TTTTTTGGCCTGTTGTTGTGGGCTGCACTGCTAATATTTGATGCCACCTAATTTAGGCAAGTCTTGCACACAGCAATACTAATGAGTTTGTAGTAAAGGCTGCAATACCTAACAAAGCTCGTTTGACATCAGTATGACTACCTTAGCTCTGTGAGGAAGAGTTTAAGAAAATGCAAGATATGGATAAAGAAATATGAGGAATTATTTATCTAGATCTATTTTATAATGTGTGCTTATACAGGGATGCAGTGAAAACCTCAAGTAATAGGCCAAAAATCCATTAATTCCTTACCTCAGCTAAAGCAAAACTGTGGCACACAGAATTATCACTTCAGACTATAGCAAATCTACTCTTTTTGTCTAAGGATCTATTCATCTTTCTTTAGACATAAATATGCATGTATGTGCATCAGTTCAAGGTCAAACAGAAGGGAAACAATGCTTCTATTTCAACACTAAATATTTAAATTTTCGAAACATCTAAAAATATTTGAATAATTGTACAAGCAAGGGCAGTCGCTCTAACTAGATAATGATTTCTTTGTATGATATACAAGAAGAAAGTGCATCGCAATCCCATGTATACAGCTGGGTGCACTTCCACAGAGAAGGTAGGAAAACAGCAACCATAGTGCATATACTGAAAGAAAGTAGAAGGTGTATTCTAGACAGAAAATGTACTCTACCTATAATATCTGACAGTGTGAATAATTTCTTGGCTGCTGGCTAGAATATATTCTGCAGTTCATTTTGTTTTATCACATTATTCACACTTTTTTCTGGAACAAGCCGTTCTCTTCTTATAAGACTACACTCTAGTGGAACAAATGAGCTCAAGCCTATGATTGATTCTCCAACATAGTTGAGATGCTATAGCTTTATTCACTTTTTTTAAACAGCTTTATTCATTTACTACCTCCAGCATGACTCCAGAGTATCAGCTATTCAGAGAAACAGCATTTTGAAAGGTTCTTTCCGTGCTCAAGGAGGTGGTGGTAGCTTTTTTTTTCATAGTAAATTCCATGATAAGGAGGAGGAGAAGTGCCCGACACAAACAGACTGTCTCTGCTCACCAGTTCAAAAAGTGCACTCCCAGAAATATTTTCTAAAAGCTTATCAGTCTAAACATTCCTCTTCAGCTCTGTTTCCCTGTTGAAATGCTGTGTGAGTCTATTTGGATCAAGGCAGCAACTCCCTGTTTTATTTCCTGCTGAGGAACTGGCAAGGATGGGAAATAAATAGCAATCTGAGCAGGGTCCCTGGAGAAGTTAAAGCCATGCTGTAGCTGAGAAGGTTTTGTACAATGCTCTTCTGTCACAGTGTCACCAGAAAAAAACAAAAACAAAAACCAAAATGAAACAAATCCAAATTTCAATATTAAAAAACCCCAAAGCAAACAACCACAACTCTTTTTTTTTTCCGAAGCTATGTACAAAATTTTTAACCTCTATAATAACCAACAAAAATAAACATATTTTGGGAGATACAAAATTCACACAGAAGTAACCATATTCTTTTCCTGAAAGACTCTCATGTTAAGAGCAGAATGACAAGGACTACCAACTACCACAGATTCCTCTTTCTCAGGACTTGCTTGTTTTGTTCAGAGAAATTTTTTCTAGGAAAAAAGAAAAAAAAATACCCTTTTTCCAAGATTTTCCTTGATGTCTCAGACCTGCAACATGTCAGCTAAATAGTTCACACACAATTACGTCTGCTCAGAAAATCCCAGGAAGAAGGATGGGACACATTTATTCATTCTCATTTTCAAATCCAGACATTCAGAATAATCCTGGAAAAATAACTACATTTCTTAAACATCCCAGTAAAGGAGACATTTCCAAAAATCCCCCAGGAATGAAAAAAAAATTAACTGCTAGTTTTACAACTCAAAAAAAAAGATGTAAAAATATCAAAGGAAAACATTCGTTTACATAAAATTTTAAAAGTACACATTTAGTCACAGTCTGAAAGTGACCTAAGTTGCTTTTCTTTATGACCAATTGAAAGCACCTAAACTGAGTTGGGCCCCATCAACTGGAAACAGTCTGAACATACAGCCAATTCTGCAGTGGGGATGTTAAGATCTGTGACAGGTGAAATTCAATGGCAAATAAAACTGGTTTTAGCATAAATTTTGAAAATAATGTTGCACATGTGGATTGAGAATAGCCACTGATACCTCACACTATAATGCTTTTGCTCTTACTTTTCAGAAGTATTTAGTTGCTGTTTTAAAGGCAAGAAGTTAACATGGTGTAGCAACCATGGTTTATAAAAATGTAAGTCTCTAGAAGGGAGACAAGAAGTAAAAACATGCATGAATTTAACTCAGATCTCATGTAACAAAATGACCTTTTAAAGTTCTGCTTAGAAGCAGCTGCATAATTTACTCTGCCACAATCTTTAGAATGCTCAGAAGGCTGGATAAGGAACAAAATTCAAATATTTGGAACTCAACCACTGAATTTTGGACTCCTTCCTTTTCCAATGTCTTAACTTTGTTTATCAGCAACTCTTCTGCTGTGCAAATAAAATTATAACCACTTAACTGAGCAAGGAAGAGATGCCTTAAATTAAAAGTGCTCCGTGAAGAGAGCAACTGTGTAAAGGCATCATGCAAACCAAAAATGACAAAGAGCAGAAGCAAGCTAAGCAACTCCATGAGCTCAAGGATCTCAAGAGGAGAAAGCTGTCGTTTTCCAAAAGCTCTACCTCCCTCCTTTTCCAACATACAGGACAGGAGAAATGTGAAGAGAGCAGAACTTCCCAGGGATTGCAGGGGCAGAGAAACAGGGAAAGCCACAGCTGGTTCTTGTGTCTGCTCACAGAAAGGCTCCTTGCCTTTAGAAATACCTTTTTGTGTCTGACACTACCTCTTGCTGGGAGAGACTAAGCCTGCCTCTCTGCTATAAAGCTAATACTCACCAGGGGCTACAGCAGTAAAATAAAGAAGAAATAGTAAACATCATCTTTGTCTCTCTGACAGACATAGGGGTGGGAATCACTGGTTTTACACCATTTCCTTTAAACTTGCAAACACCAAAACCCTTCCTCCTGCAGTAGGGGAAGAGCCTTACTGCACTGCACCCTCTGCCAGTGCCACACACTGATCTGCCCTTCTGTGCTATTGCAGTCGGTATGATTCACCTCAGGTACGTACTAAATGTAAAGCTTTTTTATTTCTTCTCATTTTCAAAATAATTAATGTTATTTTTAGGCTTAGGAGAGAATCTGTAAAGTCTTCTGTGCTACCTAGAAGCCATTCACCATTTGTGGTTTGCATGTTTTCTTCATTTGGCTTCTTCAGACATCCTTGTCAGCAGCTTTGGAAGAAAGGGACTTCAGAGCTCCTGAATGACCCAGAACCCTTTCACACCATCCCACCAGCTGCCTCAGGCTCTGCAAGGCAGTGCAGCACTGCAGCACCAGCTTCCCTCTCTGCCTGTGCAAGAGGCTGAGCATTTAGCGCTCTGCTCAATGTTTATTTCAACCACAACAAATGGGAAAGAAATGCACACTTGATCTTGGCCTCCTCCTCACAAGCAGGGGCTTCTTATCTCTCCTCCTACCTCTTCAGAGCTGTAATTTAGAGCACAGTTCTGGGTCTGTTATATGCTACTTGGAAGTTATCATTGCTCCAGCTATTCATGGCTCATAAAGTATTGTTCTCTCAATTGCACTGTATGGCTCTTTGTGTGGAAATGATGGATGAAATGGGATACATATTACTTAATGATTAGACTTCTGCAAAACATGTTCAAACAGATATGCCAGGCTTGATGATACCTTATTATCATCAATGAAACAGAGACAGCATAATGGTGCCATGTATGTATTTCTCAGCAGTAAATGCAAGGGAAATGTTTCTGTTTCAAACCCCGACAGCTCTTTAGTCTCAGTTATTTCAGTTCAGCTAAAGATGACATGCTAAAATGAGGGCATTTATTACTAAGTGGCATTAAGAAGGGGGATATTTAACCTACCATTGCTTACAGCAATGCATGGAGAAATCATCTAATGTGTGCTGGCAGTAATTTATGACATTGGAAAAAATGCTATCATCTTTTTTCCCCAGTCTGTGGTCTGGCTTTGCAAACTACAAGCCCTCAGGAGCAAGTTTGATATAATGCAGCTAATGAGAATAAGTGAGCATACTGCAATATTCTTAAAGGGTTACACTGCTGAGTCTTTGACTCTTTATACTTTTTAATTTCCTTGTACAAACAGTGCAGTGAAAAACGGCAAAATCCATTTGGCTGGTCTGTGCTACAAATTAAATCCTTGATTAAATTTTGGCAATTACTTCTCTGGGTCTTTTTCATTTAAACATTTTTTAATTCATTTGAATAAGCTTCTTAATCATGATTCTGGCAATCCATTGTATAGCAAGACAAACTCTAATAAATACTATAATGCAGCAACAGACAAACAGAAAGATGGATGGATGCTGAAAAGGAAGGGTTCTGTCTTTTGGGCTTTTTTTTTTTTTATCTTGGTAAGTGTTGCCTATATCCATCTTTCATGAAAGTTGTATTCCAGTCTTCTGTGATGTTGAAATTTATCTCATTATGTGTTGACATTTCCCTTTGTGATGTCAAAAGCTAATAAAGACTCCAGGTAGGGTTTCAAACCCTCTTAATAAGAGGGTGGAAGAAAGATTAAATCATCCTTAATGCACAAATCAATACTATAGTCAACCAAAGGGTACAAATTAAGAGGAAAATGTGAAGGGCTGTCACTCTTGCAGCAGGAAAGATGTTCGATGGACATTTTCAGCAAAGTTGCTTTAATTTAGCTGCTTAGCCTTTACTGCACAGGATTGTATTACCTATTGAAAAAGTATCACAGAACCTGAGCTCTTCTCTGGAGGTTTTGGGTGGATTTTTTTCATCTGACAAGACCAACATGAGACAGCAGGAGGTAAAGTACCTCCTTAGTCAGAGAGGAACTGTCTGAGCATGGAGAGCAGCACCGTGCCCTTTTCTGTGCAAAAACCGTGTGAGTAAAAGCAATGGCAACTTGATGAGCACAGAGTCAGGAGAGAGCAGAAATTAAAAGAAGCCCTACAGGAAAGAAACAACTGGGTGAAAATAATAAAATGGTAATAATTTATTTTTAATTATTGTGCTACTAGTTTACTGCTACAAAAAATGTGTAGAAAATATTGATAAATATAGAAGTTCCAAATTCATACAGTGCTTATCAGTGACCCTAGAAAAGAAAGAGTTAAAGTCTTACAGCAAGGCCAACTTGATATCAGACAGGAAACATGCTAATAATCTAACCCAGAATATCCCTATTCCTGTAACCTCTGCAAAGGCCTAATCTCACCAAAACAGAAAAGATAACCTCTGTGATCCTGAGAGGATAAACAAAGGGAATGCACATGCCCTGTTTTTCCCCCTTTCCTTTAAGCCAGAAGTCACCTGTAGACATATTTTGCTGCTTTTTCCCACTGCATTCCAGAGGCCTGGCTTTATGCAGCTCATAAAGGTGAAGAATTTAAAAGCTGTACATTAATTTAGGTGCACTTAATTGCAATTTCACCATCCCATTACATTGTGGGCTCAATGTGAGGTAAAGGCACAAAGAAAACAGATAAATAGAAGACCAACAGAGAATACCTAGATTATATTAAGAATTAAAAGAGGGGAGACACTAACTTTTGGCAAGCTGTATTAATGCTGCATCTGCCTCTTCTTGTCCCTAAAGGCAGGGGACTGAACTCTTGGGGATTTAAGCTGAAAGGTGAAGTTTCTGCACACACGTTTGCTAGCATGCAGGGGATACAGACTCGGTGAGCTCATCTGTTCAGTATAAACCAGCAGTGGATAAAGATATCGTGCCCAAACAATAAGTCTGTCAATGCCATGTCATTATGCTTATGCTCAGTTTCACCAATAACACATGAAGCCTTTTTGAACTTCAAATGTTGGGCCACACAATTTAGTGTACCAGCTAATAAAATCGGGGTATTCTTTTTAAAGCCTCTTCTCATGACAGAATTTCATTCTCTGGAGTGTTCTTATCAAACTTCTGTTATGATCCTGAATAAAAACCTAGTGCCTGAAAAATACTACAGTGAAGAAGGGGGAAAAAAATCCCAAACAAAGCACAAGAGAGAAAAATCCTTACCAAGATAAAAACCTTCAATATATCACAACAAATCATATTAGAGCACAGGTGACAAACACTCCAAATCCATCACCAGGAAAGAAAAATAAACTATGATCTACTTATACAAGTATAGTGATATGAAAGGAACAAAGAAAGACTAATTCACGGGGAAATTACAAGCTCTGAGCTTCTAATTTTGTAGATTATTGTCATTTTCTCTACAGATGTTGGCACAGAGAGACAGCTTTAACCCTGAATTCTCTTCTTGCATAAATGAGGGACTACCAGCCTCCTGATACTAGATTCAATATAATATGAAAATTAAATTTGGCAGAAGTAAAAGTAAAATGTCGTGTATAAATCTGTTGAAAGGGTAAAACATAGAAGTCACATATAATATCCTCAGGATCAGCATTCTATTGCAAGTGGATGCTTTTCTGTAGAATCTGTTAATTCAGTAAAGACTGCTACAAGACGCAAAGACTTTCTCACTGTGATTAGAAATAAATGTCTGAATTACATGTCTGGATGCCCAGGGATTTCTCTAAATGAAGCATGGCAGTGTAAGGGAGACATGCAGCTCACTACCTTGGATAAGGAACTATATGAAGTCAACAATGACAAGAACTCAAATCCTGCTCTGAGCTGGGCTCTTCACAGGTGCGTATCATCTGCAGATAAGACTTTTCTATTTTCTACACCTTCAGAATATTACCTCAGTTTTGGTGTTAAGGATAAGACCTCTGCTTTGAAAGCAATGAAAATATAACTACTGGCTGATTAGTTGGTGCATCAGTGCATTTCCATATCAATTATTATGAATCAGAAGCTTGGCCAAGGGCTTCCATAAGCAAAGGTCTGGCAAGGATGACACTACAGTCAGACAATTCCCCCTCTCAAGTAGCCATCCAAAAAGCAGCAGGCTTTTTTCACAGCTCTATTTTTTTTCTAATGATTTTTTTTAAATTTTAAAATAAAAACTTTTTATGAGCTTCAACTCCAGCACATCACAGCCTGCCAAATTCATCTGCTTATAGCCCTAGGCTGAAACATCTTTTAATGCTCAGTTTCTACAAAGCCTGAGAAGGACAATTCCAAGGCCTGTGTTGTATCCATTCCTTCCCTACCCTACTCTGCCCAGCTGGCACCTCCTGCCCAGCCCAAGGGGCACCTTCAGGACCTGGCACTGGCAGAGAGACACCTTTGTTAATCAGTGTAGGGGGCAGGCTGCAGCCCAGAGCTCATCAGGACATTACCATGCAAGCCAGCATGTTACTCTTCCCTATTCAGTCCCTAAAGGAATCGTGTTTGACAGAAGTGAACAGCTGCTGTGTATTTAGAGATGTGAATGTATTGCATTATTTAATGAATTGTGTCATTTTAATATAATTATTACTAAAAGTCCAAACGTAAGCCTATTTTTATTTATGCGTAAATTTTTTACCCACTAAGCATTTTCAACTCTGTTTGCAGCTAGAAGTGCTTTCACAAAGTTAGACCACCATAGTACTCCCAGTTTTGTTTGTAGATCCTTATTCAGCCGCTTTCTTTTCAACAGGAATGATCTCCTCCTTTCCAGATAGTACCAGGACTGTAGCTGCACTGCTTGCACTTGAGCCAGCTCCTCTGCATGCCACTAATATTGCTATCTCACATACAGTATTCCTGGGTTTTTAACAAATAACATCCATGCAAGGATTCCTGTTTCTCCTCATTTTGTTGGTAAAACTCTTTTATTACCCCAGCGCCTCCACCCACATGTTCACTCTTGCTTAATATCACGACAGTAATACCTATGTCAAAAAGTCTTGAGCGTGAATTATTCCTTCATGTGCTAAGAGAGTACCTCATGTGGAGCAAAGGATGAATTTCAACAAGCCACTTGATGCTACCAATTTCTTAACACACGAGCAGCCTAACAGGCACCAGTGCAGCTCAGCAGGTCTCGCTGTCAAGCCCACAGCACGGCTCGGCTCCCACCACTTACAAGGACACGACAAGGCAGTTTTGATCCTGGTGTTCACTTTTACCTTCAAAACAGCACCACTAATAAACTCACGGGGTTTTCAGAACAAGAGGGAATAAAAAGGGAACATGGGTTGTGACACTTTGCTTCCTTATTACTGGAATCCAGAGCATGACTTGACTCTGCCTTCCTACTGCTTAAAACTACAGTGAGGTAAAAGGATTTTAGAAGCGGTGCTCTGCCTCTAGCAGCAGACAGATTCAAAATGACTGGTCACACAGCTCTGGTGATCACATGCACTCACAGGCATCTCATTTTATGCACTTATGCAATAACCTCATTTCTGAAAGTCATCTGGAATCATTCTCTGGGGCTGGGACCCTGGGCCTGACACATGTTCTTTTTGGAAGGTGTTTCTGGTTTCCCAACTGTTGTTCTGCATTGCTCTAGGGCTTACAGACACTCTAGTGACGGCCACAACCTCATGCCTTATTCACATACCTCTATATTGCTACATTACTGGGTGGATACCGAATTAGTCATCACCAAGGGTCACTGAAATATTCACCTATTACTTCATTTGCAGTAGATATTTGTGTGGATGCTAGCCAAGTTAATGCTGAATATGTTTTTCACTTGCAGTATTAGACAGATGATGTCCTTCTCTTTTTCTTAAATACCTGTTGCTATCAGAAGGAAAAAATGTCTATGTATCTTTCCATATATGTCACACACATCTGTATGAAATCAATTAAAGACAGGAATGTTGCTAGCCCACCTTAAAAAATGCCTAGGTAAAATGTTTGTACACCAAACTACCCCATGCTGGGTTTCTCAAGGATATTGTTTATTTAAAGTAGTCAGACCAAATGATAAAATTCATTTTAATCTTAAACAGCACAGAGTGATTACAGAAGGGTAGTGCTCTGTTTCTTTCTAAAGAAGTAGAGAGCATCATGTGAAACTGTCAGAGGTCTAAAACAGATACAGAGATTTAATAAAACTGTAGAACTCACTGGCACAAGATATTTTAGATGTCTATGCATCCACAAAGTGGTAAGTATGGAAAAAAGATCCCATCTGTGTGAAGCAATCTGGCCCAAGGATGTCAGGGTACACCCAAATATGTCTGTATTTGCCTACAATATCCCTACGTGCTGCAGAAGCAGGACACAAGTCCATTGAAAGCCTCTCTCAGCAGTGCACCCAGGCATGATGCTGTTTAATCTGTCCCTTATTACTGGTTTTCATTTGCAAATTGAAAGGGGGAGCTGTGGGCAGGAGGGATGTAGCTTGTTCCTCCCAAAGGGGTGCTTAAAATCCAACCCCTTTTCTGAGCAGCCATGAGTGGAAAAGGCAGCAAAAAAATCCTGACAGGCACTCTTAATGAAAATGCAGCCAGTTGTAGTCCCTGTGATAGAGAAAAATTCAAAGAAAAGGAAGGAGCAGCCAGTGGGGCTTCACAAGGGACTACTCTGAGGGTTTAAAGAAAAAAAGCAGGCGTACTGGAAATAGAGAGGATCCACACAAGACTACAGAGGATCAGTAAAGACTTGCAGGGAAAGTAAGAGTAACAGGATAGCAAGGGGAGTTCACGCTAGCCAAAGGGATTAAGGGGAGTAAGAGAGGCTTTTACAAATACTTCATGTCAGGCAGGAAAAAGATGGAAGAGGCTCACTAATAAATGAACACTAGGACAAAAAAAAGACAGGGACTCTAAAATGAATAAATCAAGTTTTAACAAGGGACATAAATAAGAGAAAGCCAGATAATAAAAGGAAAACTGGATAATAAAGAGGCAGGTAAAGGGAAGCCTGAGTTGGATGTTGCAGCACTGAGGCGCAGGGAGCACAGGGCAACAGGGGAGGCTCTGCAGCAGGCACTGCTCCCTCTGCATGGGGCAGAGGGGACAACATGGCCCAGCAAAGGCTCCCCATTAGCGTTATAAGGCAGAGCATGTTCCTGCAGCTCTGTTGTGTCCCTCTGCCAGAAAGCAAGGAGGGAGTGAAACAGTTCTCCTCCTCCTCCTCACCCACCTCAGAGTCCAGGAGAAGGACAGGGAACTTCTCTCACGATCTTGCAAACATAATTGACTGCACAAAGCTCAAAGGCATGTGAAGTCAATAGCTCGTATTTTGGACCCAGAACCATGTTGTGAGGCTATTGGGCAGAGAATTTAGAAAGGATCTTCTGCCTGTCATGTCAATTCTGTCTCCCTTTGACGATACACTGGTCCCCATGCCCTGGTTTACTTCTCAGACCTGCTGTGACATCTCTTATGGCACTTCCATCAAAAGTTTAAAGTTTAACCTGCTGATCAAGTTTAGGCTTTTCCCCAAAGAAGCACAAAACCTCAGTGGACAGCAGAGGTGGGTAGAAAATTTCCCCCAGAATACTTGTCCTATCCATGATACCCATGCAGGTGGGTGACATACATGGCCAGCAGCTCAGGTAAAGGCTTCCAAAACAAACCTAATGTCACTGCAGAACACCTATAATACAAGTAGAGATAGATCAAAATCACCCATCAGTTCTAAACTGCCCTTCAAACTTGACCTTGAAAAATGCCTCCCTGGATAGCATCAGACTTGCCTCAATCTTATATTTTTGGATTCCACTTCTCAACAAGAATACTACCAATGTGATGGAAATGTATGGGCCACTTGATTGCTATGTGTCCTTTACCACTCTAAAACTAGGCCAAAACGATAGCAATACAGTCAGATGCCAGTGCCTCGAGAGCCACCCAGCAATTTCTGAGAAACCTTGAGAAACACGCTTTCAGAGGTTAAGATATTAAATAATTTAAATGTGTTTATAGACGTTTTCCTGATGTAAACTGTATTTTTGGACTCTCCACCTTGGCTCTATTAATATTTCTAATGCAGCAAGTTCTCGAGTGCAAAACAGACCCAAGAAGGGAGTGAGGCTCCAATTCTGAGCCCCTTTACCCTCCTACAGACCCCATCTGCGAGAAACTTTATACAGCTCTGAGAACCCAGTGCTCCACAGAGAGCAGCTCCCACCAAACCTACTGCTGCTAACTCAAAAGCACCCAAAGGCTGCAAACCTGAGCCATGTGCTCCAGCTTTGCTTGCAGAGGGGGTGGGACGATGCCTGCCACCTCTGACCCCTCTCATGCAGCCTCCTCTCTCTGCATGGCCATTTCCTGCCTCCTCCTTGCCCTAGAAGAGAACCTTGTACCAGGTGAAGTCCTAATCTGCAGGGACACCCTGGTGCAGGAAGGAGGGCTGCTGAGCCCTGTGCAGAGGCATGGCTCAGCCCTGCTCTCAGCAGGTATTGTCACCCACATGCCAAGCCCACCTGCTCCACTGCTGACCTAACAGCTTCCTCCTAATGGTCTTCAGCTCCACACCAGCACACAGAGTAAAACAATTTATGCTGCCAAATGGAGATGCACAGAACCAATGTACCAACCAGCAGAGATATTCAGCTTGTTCTCTGCCTATTCTACTCTGAAATGCACCCAATCTCATTAAATTGCTGATCAGAGATTATTAACTCTGAGTACTTCCTTCCATTCTGTCCAGCTGTCTCTAGGTTTTCCCTATCACCTGCCAGAGGAGCCCACTAAATTTCCACAAGAGTTTTAGCCAGTTTGATAAATTAAAAAAGAAGCAAGAATGAATGGAGCCCTAATACAATTTGTACCAAGTGGAAAGTAGTCAGAGCTACTATGTTGGAAAAATAAGCAAACACAGCCATTTACACTGACTCTTTCTCCATATATCAGCCTCTAGACAAAAGCACTTGAAACCACTTCTCCTGTTTCAGACAGGACATACATTAAACTTACTTTAGACAAGGGGGGATAATTAAGCTCAGGATCTATTAAAATCTTGACATCTGATTTAAAGTACAAGAATACATGAAACAACATGTGTCAAAGACTCCAGAAATTTCCAGGCATTAGGATACAGGAGAAGCAAAATACTGCAACTCAGTGACCCAAATTAATTATTCCACTGAAAACCCAGAAACTGTCAACATTAAGCAGGGACACACCAAACTACATTGGAGAAATAAAAAGTTACTTCAAAAGGTATCCATTATTCTTTGCTAATACCCCTAACCTCTCCTCAGTTTTTTTTGATAAGCTAATGACATAGGCTGCTGGGGGAAAAAAGAGCCTGCTGTGAAGGAAGAATTAGGTAGAGCCAGAAATCAGGAGGCAAAAAATCAAAATGTTTTTAAGATACAGGATAATTTATGCACTAACTTTGCTTTTCAGAATAAATTTGCTGCTGAGGCCCCAAGGATGCCTCTCACTGAAGCAGAATATTATCAAGCAGGAATGAGTGCTTTGCTTTCTCAAAATCCCAAACAACTCAAAGAAGAAAACCTGAAACTTATTTACAAGCATCACTTGTGCACCCTCAGCCGTGAGTAACAGATTTCCATTAACACTCTGAAAGAGTATTTGATTTTTACAGACAAGCTACAGGCTATGCTTAGCTTTGGATACAGCCAGTGACCAAGCTTCAGTGATTAATTTTTATGTGAATCACAATTATTATGAGAATGTCTGTGCTGTTTTCTTCATTTTCTGATTTTTCACTTTCATGTACTTATGTCAGAGACTTCAACAAAACAGATTTATAACCAGGGACTTGCATTATTACCCTTGACTCTTTCATCTTCTGAAATAATGTAACATCTAGTGTAAACTTGAACAAAACCAATGAGATATACACAGTTTATCTGTCCACAATAAAATTACACAGAATAAAAATGACTCAAAGAATATTTCATCTTTCCTCATCTTTCATGTAAATTGAATTTTGCTACTGTGAGCTCTTTCTGTACACACAGGGGTGAAAAACCAACTAGTTTTTATGGCATAATGAACACTTAGCTGCAGAGAGAAGCATTCAATTGCATTTACATTTTGCAATTATTTAATGCCACCTATTAATATCCAGCTACTGTCTCCAGCTGTCCTACCTTGCAAGGTGGCTGAGCATGCAAAATGTGCTAAAAATGAATTTCCTCCTCATTTCCATCTTTGTTCTACTAACCCATGGCTCTCATTGTCCCTGCACACCATTCCCACCAGGAAGGCAACTCGCATTAAGCACAGCCCCAGCACATCAAGCCTGCTGCCAGCACACTCTCAGCTCTGCTCCTCTTTTCTGCTCACATGTCACAGTGCCTTACTCTTTCTGGGTTTTGTTTTCTGCAATCACTACCCTATTGTTGCTTGGGAGGTTGAGTTCCTTGTCTACCTCGGGAAAAAAACCCAGCAACAGAGTTCTGAATGCCCCAGGCTGTGATTTTGTCTTATCTTTCCATCTATTGGGAAGATTCAAGTGCAACATTGAGACTAGTAGAGCCAAGTTTATACTGTGCCACTGATATTCCAGAGATAATTTTCTGAGAAGCAGACATCTATCTAAACTGATCTCATGGCTGAATTTCAATTTTCATAGTTTGGATCCCTGCACACCTTACATTTGAGTACTGTTTTCCAACCTGCTGAAAGCACTGAGTGGGGCTGCTGTGCTGTGAAAACTGTGTGGTGCACCTGTACAGAGATAGATGCATGTCACCCATGCAGAGATCCATGTCAAACCAGACACAAAGTGATGTGAGGTCTGAAGCATTGAAGGAAGCTTGTAATAAGTATACTTTGAGAGCTTTACCATATTATTGACCCTTTTCTTTCACGTAAGCAGCCTGCCCACTTTTAGTTTCCTTACATGCCCTCCTTCACCAATTCTCAAGTTGACCAGCATCTCCCTCAGGAGCCTTCATCTCCCCTCAAAATGAATACACATGAAGTCAGATCAGCTGATGATTAATCCCACTGTGTCTCTAAAGGGTCAAAATATTGGCCACAGAAATCAATGGTCAATCATGTAATGACCTCAGCAGGACTCTGATTGCATGAGCACAAGAGAGCTTACACAGAAACCTGGCTGTCATGTGGATCTACTTTGGAGCCCCAGGGTATTACAGAGGCTGGCAGCCAGAGTACAGAGGGGCAGCAATTCTCTCAGCCACACGTGCAGATGGATTTTTAGGTATGCTGCAAATAAGTCCCAAAGGCAAGAAAAAAAGCCCAGCTTTCTTCCTAGTGTTGTTTCATTGCTGGTGACTGGTAACACCTTTCAACTCTCTTCTCCTTTGCTCTATAAAGACTGTGCTAGCAGAATAGATCCCACTGCATGAATCCATGAAGACCAGTGGACCAAGCATATTTAAGACCAAGTTTCACACTAGTGGTGAAACTTCCCTTGGCTTCAGTGTAGGAGAAACTCATCCTCTAAGCTCCAATCAGAGAGCCTGAGGTTTACCTCTGAAAACTCATATACTAATTTGGGTCAAAACTTGCAGAATTCCTACAAATCTGCTATGACCAGCTCAGAAAACACATTTATTTTAACTTGGGATATGAAAACAAAACTCCAGAGAAAGGCCTGCTGAAGACCAACTGCTATTCTCTCCAAATCTTAAGAAAGACTCTCAAATGTTTACACAGCATTCTTTTAGCTATAAATAACTATTCCATTTGCTATCTACTGCAGCCACATCTGGTTTAGACAAATGTTTTAAAACCATTCTGCCCAGGTGGGGATTCATTTAGATACACAAGCCGGAAAAGAGAAATTAAAGTCCAACAATAACTGTACACTTTTTGGAAGTATGGGATGGGAGTAATGCTGAGAAGATACTACTTCACCAAAGTTTCCTGACACTCTGCTTTGGATTGAGTGGGTCAGCAGCCAGCCCAGGTGTAATTCTGAAGTGTTGCAGATGGGAAGATCATACAAAAGATGTGAAACAATCTCACTACAAAGTTGAAGTGCTGAAGAAGTCAATGTGCCAGAGCAAGGACTCTGTAGCATCAGCACTGAGCCAATCCTTTCTGAATGACATTGATTCATGTCCATTGAAAGACAGTCAGGTTTCCAAGGATGTAAGGAAAATCCAAGATGCAGTCAGCTTGAAGTAGAAAGCTTTTGAGAGAGGTATGGCCACCAAGTCTCTGTACTTTGTTTCTATTTTTTTTTTTTTGGGGGGGGGGAGGTGGTGGAATTTTCTTCCTTTTCTTTCCAGTCCCAGACAAAACAAGGAAGGAAGAAAAGTTCTCAGAGATTCAAATCTGGCTTTTAAATAAATGTCCCACTGTCTTGTGAGAACCAGTCTTTTGTGGAACAAGTGTCCCTCCCTCATATGGGGACAGAAAAGGGAAGGTTTTAGATCTTGACCAATAAAATGAATCTATGAAATACTGACCAGAGCTGCTACTCCTCACAAAACTGCTACACAAAGACATCATTTTGTATTGCTGATATCTGACCAAAGGCAAAGAAGCTGAGCAATGTGCCTCCATGTCAGGAAAAATAATGCAATGCTTAGATTGTGCCAAGTGTGGAAGCCCACTGGGGCTGAAAGGGAGGAAATGCAAACAATAAGCCTTTAGTTTCGCACTCCACAGCACTACTCTGAGGCTGAGCATCCCAGATCTTTTCCAAGTGCTGCCTTCGGAGCCTTACAATATTCTTTCTGCATGACTGAAGCATAAAATAAAATAAAACTAATGATAAAATAAAATTGTAAATCATAGGCTACCCTTCTTTCTCTGAATCACTAGGCAATTTTCTGAAATCCACCAGAGGGGGGTTTTGCC
Organism: Motacilla alba alba; assembly: GCF_015832195.1. Classification (NCBI taxonomy): domain Eukaryota; kingdom Metazoa; phylum Chordata; class Aves; order Passeriformes; family Motacillidae; genus Motacilla; species Motacilla alba. Next base: position 40,205,693 of record NC_052017.1, on the reverse strand, counting down.
CAAGCATCTTACAGCCAAAATCTCATCTGTGCCAGAAGTTATATTGTGAAATGCCCCCACAGATGTTAAGAAAGCTTTGAAAACTTCTGTCTGATATTCCTCTTCTAAAACTCCGTACCACTGAGGTACTACTGATAAAAAAAAAAAAAACAACACCCAAAGGCTCCAAAAGGAACAAGACCCAAAATCACTGCTCTGCCACCATGTTTCTGAGCCTTCTTGCAAACTTAGCTTTGAAAAAAATTAAACTCCTATTTTAACTTTTTTAATTAAGAAATGAACTAAATTGAATTAAAACTATTTTTAGATTTAACCTGCTTACCTCATAAGTAAACAACTACCTTGAGACAAAGTGTCTGAAACACACGTGGAAATGAATATTAAACCCTTAGTATAAAAATACCTCCTGTGGATTTCAATTTTGCTTTTAGACTCCTCTTGGGAAAATTATTTTACACACAGGTGCAGATAAGAGCAGACTTAGATAAAAACTGGTTTTCAATATTTTGGGGCTGGATTACAGACTAGTAATTCCTCTGTAAAGCCACAACAGTAAAGACAGCCTGGACAGATGCTGAAAACGTACATATGTACATTATAAATCTTACACAAGATTAGATACTGCTCTTAAGGGTGTTAAGAACCTAACAAAACACCCACAGCTCTCACGAACAGAGCCAAGATAACTAAAACTTGTAGTTTTGGACACCTTTTCCTCCCATGGGAGGCTGAATTGTGTGAGAAATATATTCAAAGCATACCATTAGCCTAAGACTTTCCAAAAAAGCACTCTGGGTTAGTTTTTTTTTATGGAATTTCCATGTTTAGGAGTTAAGTATCTATCTGCTTTTAAAAATCTGTCTTCAAGCATAAGTGCATCTTTAGATATCTAAAATAAATTTTAAATTCTGGCCAATAGTGCCCCATTTTCTTCCATCAAGCCTCCATAAGTTAATCAGCCAACTCATCACTTTGAAAGCAAGAGCAATTAAATCCTTGTATTAGAACTGGGTCCCGTTAGATCTCTTCCAGCAGAACATCTTCTTAAATGAGATCTGCAAGAAAAAGACATCTGCTGGAAGAACTGGGCTGTAAATTACAATTTGAATGCTGATGGCACTGAAAAAAAGAGAAAGAACTAAAGGCATTTAAATTCCTATACCTAGAGAGGTGTGTTTTTTAATTAGATGGGAGAGTTGACAAGGCTTGGATAAGAATATTTTTATGTGCTCTGCCTGAAAATACAGATCTCTCTCTTCAGTTCTAAGAAAACTATCAGTTGGATGTGATTGTGTGCTATAACTCTATTTGTGGTATAGTCTAACACATTGCACTAGTGTGTTCCAAGGGGTGCCTTCCTAGGAAAAGCCAGCATCCATGCAAGCAATGAGAAAATTTGCCTGTGGAAGGCATGGCTTGCCTTGCAGGGCAGGGGGAGCACAGGACCTGTGTGTGGGTACTGATCCATCATGCCTGTTTCCAGGTAGCCTTGTGCTCTCTGAAGGCAGATAAATAGCTCCAACATGAGAACAACCCCACCGCTCCACATATTAAATCAATTTGGCCTGAAGGAGGCTATGCTAATGATGGCAGAAAAAAATTTTAAAAGTCTCTCTCCTTTCCTAGTCTGACTTTGGATATAAATCTGTGGCAAAAGAAACATTTGTACTTGGTCCAAATAAGTTGTTACTGAGTGAGTTTGACAGATTGATAACACTTTCTTTGATGCAGTAATAAACATTTTCAAACAAAAATCAAGATTCCTTTTTTCCGTTTTAAACAAGGATCTGGAGAGGTCCATTATTTTCAGTTCAATATTCCAGGCATATTCCAGGATTAAAACCAGCTTGGTTATGAATATTTATATTTTTTTGTCAAGTACTATAAGTAAAGAAGTCTGTGGAAGGACAGCTTTTACCCCCTTACCCTGCAGCCAGCACAGAGGTGCCCAGTAATAAGCCACCTTGTGAAAACAGTGGCAGGAAGGCTAAAAGAGGTACAGCAAAGTCTTCAAGAGGTCTCCCAGCTACCAACCTGACACAAGGCTAAGTACATTTACTCTCTGTCCTTTAGAGGGCACAAGATTGATTTCAAGTGCTGGATAAGCAATGTGGATGAGCTGGAGGAGAAACCAAGGTTAAGGAGAGGGTTTGAGGGAGCATTACTATGCAAACTGGATCTCTCCCCATTTGGCAGGCCTCTGAACAGAGATGAAGAGAACTGCTTGCCATAAATATATGTAGGGCTGCAGTGCACCAGCTCTCTTGTGATGAGCAATAAGGGATCAAAGCTGATCCCTGAGGCTGCCATGTGCAAGATGCCAAATAAGTCTCTTATGGACTTCCAAACCCATGACATTTCTTTCTTCCTTCCTTTTATTTTTTCCTCCATAATTCAGAGATGCCCAAAGATCTCTGATATTTCAGCAATCTACTGGGGATTGCCAGATGAATAAATGGCTGAAAAGCCACAATAACAGCCCACACCCTCCCCTCTTGCCTGGATTCACTGAGCAATGCCAGGAGTTTCATACGCCCCAGGAGCTCAAAGAGCAGCACGGGCGACTGACTGTCTAGTAAAATAAGGATGATTAAGTCAGATCAGAGTCATTGTTTGCCTTTATGACCCACGTCTAGTCTTTCATCACATTTACAACACTTAATCCTTAATAGGAAATGCTCCATTTATTTTGACCACTGATGTATTCAGGACAGTCTCAAGGGTCAACACAGTTTCCATCTTTCTTCTTCCCAAGCTACATTATTAGTACTGTCCCATGGGAAAATCGGGCTCCAGCTTATCACTTCAGTTTCTTGCAATTTTCTGAAGAAGCTCATTGAGAGGAAAGTGAGGGAGAGCCAGGGCAGAACTCTTTCCCCACATAAGCATACCTACAATTTGGTTACATGTTACATGAGCTTTGGTTAAATGATCACTGGGAGATTCCAGCAATGCTTGGCTGACATCAACAGCATTTCCCCTAAAATATTGCAGGACTGCGGGTTATTGTTCTTCCACCTTGATTTGTATTGAAAATGGTATTTATATAATTTAGCTAACCTGGGGTGATTGTCACTGGGATTATTAACTGTGTTCATATTAAATTTTTCACATATTTGAGTAATTCACATTAGGATAATAATGAATATATTACATTTGAGGAAAAGAAATATTTAGTTCTCCTTTACAAATAAGTTATTCTATTTATTATTCACAGAAGACCATGTATTTTTACATCATTGCATTCTTACTGTGGTCTGATCATTTATAAAGTTTTGAAGTCATGGATATCATATCACTGAGAGATCCAGTTTCTTTAAACTTCCAACTTCTTTTACAGAGTTTTTTGACCAGGATAAAATATTTTCCCTCACAAACACACTGTGACAGATCTGCACGCCACCTATTTGTTCTGTTTAAAATAATGGTAGACAACCAATGGAAACCTGACAAACCAAAATATGTAGTTTTATAAAGGAGGGCTGCACAGATGGGTACATTTAGCAAAGTCATTTTCCACCAGCCTGTGAGTATCGAATTTCTAAATTCTTAAGTCTTTATTCATTCACTCTTGGAAGGTTTAGAGGCCAATTCATTTTCTCAATCTCTCAACTTCATAAATTTTCATTATTTGCATTTTAATTCAAGCACGACCTTCATTCTAGATTCAGAATGAGTTAAGATAGGACAAGAACAAAAGAAAAAAAGGATTCTTATAGATGGTAGAAGTAGAGTGAAATGAAGGAAAGAATATAAGTTGATTACAGATTTGAAAACTTAGAAACACCAGGGAGAAAGCTATTTATTAAAATTGGAAAAGAAGAAGGGAGAAAACTCCAAAATAAATGGAGCACTGATTAAAACCTCCATATTATTAAACACATGGAAATGAATTTAATGTACTTTTAAAAGAATGAAAAATAATATAAATATCAGAGGAAACCATAGGCAGGGGACTGCCTCAAGATGAGAAGACGTCAAAATGAAGAACATGGAGCACCGAGGAAAGGTACCCTTAAAAGGTCATTCTTTCTATTCATTGCATAAGTTTGACTTTGCCACACATTTCCAACACTCACAGCATTTTCTGTGGTATGGTTTCTGTGCTGACCTTTTAGGTTTGTCTACTGCAGTATTTTCTTTTACTTCAATATTTTTTCTTTAAACATTTTGAATCAATGATTTAAAGTCTTGTTAGGTAGAGCACTAGTAAAAATAAACCCCTACACAAAGAACAAAAAGAAATCCCATGAAAAATAACTCTCCAGAACATTTCCAGCTTTGTCTCTGGACATGGGCGTTAGACCTCCTCCTCAGGGCTAACCAGTGAGCTTTACTGGGGTCTCTTCAGTGTTGTGTGGGAAAGCTGCCTGGTACAAACACTTTTATATGCAGCATCTCTTAGGACACTAAAAGCTTAAGGATTGATGCAGTAAAGTGTGAGCCTGTGACTGATGTGGCACCTGAGTATTACGCTGGGAGCAAAACGATGGGTTATAATGCCAAGCTCTGACATAATGGCCTCAACCAAGTGATTTAAGCTCTTCGGGCCTCTTTCTCCTCCTATGGTCTTATAAATACTACACAGGCCACAAAGACTTTTGTCTCTCAACATTGCCTGCTCACGCTGTTCCACTTTAGGGACACACAGGCTGCCAAATAGTGGTCCAATGCTGGTGTTGAAGAAGAAGGGAAAGTGAATTTTTCACACACAGCAATGGTATCGGTAGCATGATACCATTTTTCACGTATCAGCAATGGTATTTCTGGTCTGGCAGTAGGATTAAGCAAGACTGACAAAACCTAAACTCAAATGAGGTTGAAATTCATGGTCTGGTTAAACACAAATGCTGTATTTCCAGTCCAGAGTATTTCATTTGATGGCATAAAGAGATTGAAAGACTATAGCAGCAACATGGATAAAATCGGTCAGGAACCTGACCACAGTTTATTAATACGAAAAAGTGAAGCGAAACAAACAGGGGGAAAATTGGATAAAAATTGAAGGCCCTATATATTACATCAAGATTTGAAATGATAACTCCGTCATCATTATCCAGAGTTCAAAGTCCACAGTTATTTCCTTGTACAGAAAGGCAGACTGATATTCCCTTACGTCAGTTAAGGTCTTTTTTCCCCCTCACTCTTTACACAAAGCCCTTCTTGTCACTGGGAAATTCCTTAGACGGCAGCAGGCTCTCTTGCTAAGAATGAACAAGACACAAAGCTCAACTTCTGCAAAGCACTGCTCATTCAGCAGATATTAATTTGAATACTGAAATCAAAGTGTCTGCTGACAGCTCAACATCACTGGAGAAATGCAAGACCCATGATGTAAAGCTGTGAGAGGGCCTTCAGATTTGTACATACCTATGCATTGCCTCTGCCCCTCTCAGCAGGAGTTTTAAAACTGGTGGTCCTGAGTCTCAACATCTCAATCATTAATCACAATTTAAATAATTAATTAAAATGGACCTCAAAAGACAAGGAAGCCTTTCAGCTATCCTATGTCTTTTGGAGCAGAAGTTTGATGATGGTTTTTTTCTGCTTAATGAAGTTGGTTCTACAGGCCCCTATCCTCAGATTGAGATAATTTCACTTAAAAAATTCTTTTAAGAAAAAAGCCAAGCACAGCATGTGTATCTTATTTAGCCACATAAGGAATATTCAAAGACCAAATCTCTAAACACAATAACAAGTCCTGCTTGTTTCAAGACACTGGTTTCATAGTCTCAAAAAGTCAATCACATAAGTAAATTGTGCACATAGACAGGACATCCAAGAGTAGAAATTTAATCATTTGTATTTTCTTAAGGAATAATAAGCAAAGAGGATTCCTCAAGAACTTCAGGAGAATCTCACTAATATTTCCAAAAGTTACAGGTGACTACTGGCCAAGAAAAAAAAACCACAAAAAACCCCCCAAAAAACTAGATAGGGGGGATCTGAATCTCCTGAACACAAAACAATGTTTAGAAGAACTATACTTACATATGAAATGCATTGCTATTCCTTGCTACTTGATATAAAAAAATGAAACTATGTTGGGCATACTAACAATTGCTTACATGACTCTACTGGACCCTAGTATGGGATGCAGCACCTTCAGTCCTTAGAAGTGCTCTGGAACTGCTTTTTCCACTAAGTCAAAATTAAAAAAGAAGTCGTGCTTTTGCAAAGCTGGCTCTTGCAGACTTTTTCTGTCAAACTTTACAAATGCATTTTTGAAGATCAGCTCAGATCTGGTACTCATTTGCAAGTGAAATGCTGAACTTGGCATAAAGTTTAGCTCAATTCTTCTCACAGGGTCACTTCTTCCCATTCTCCCTTTTGGTGCATAATGCCTCCTTGGTGAGTTCTATTTAGTCACTAGGGTCTCACATGAGACATTGGTATATCTTCTTAAGGAATTATTGTTATTTTTAATTGGAGCCATTTGCCCTTCTGAGAAATCCACAGCACTAATGGCAGTTCTTCTGTTTCTGACCTCCACCACCTCCCTGTCAAACTGGAATGGAAAACAACCAGCTCTTCCATTTAAATCAGCTCCTGCTGTCAGCGACAACACCCAGAGTTACACAAGTAAAGTTAAAGCTGAAAAAAATGCACAACCAATCTCTACTGCTGCTGCACAAGCTGTCTTCACTCAGTTCAACTCCCTTAATCTGAGCAAGGTGAGAAAGATGAAAGGAATTTAGACATAGCAAAAATCAAATTGAACTGCAACATCTGGATCCAAAGTGTTATTCCTCTGTGACTGCTGCAGGGAGAGACAAGGAGTGTCAGGATGGAGCAAAGATGCAATTCAAAGCACACTGAATAGGAAGACCATCAAATTTCAAGTATTTTATTAATCAGTTGTTTTCTAGAGATAGGAGAAAACTCCATACCCGTCTTTCCAGGCAGAGTTGATGCTCTGGCCCGATGTAAGAGCAAGCAGTCTTTCAGGCAGGCCAGTTGCTTTAGCACTCTTTCAATTAAGCAAGGCTTAGAGAGGGGAACTGAATGGGCATTTTTCTTCTCTTTTAAAATTATTCTACTTGAAATTTATTTCTGCTTTATGTAGGGGTAACTTTTTCATGTCCAGGGATGTTGTCCAGAGACAAAATTGCAGCACCATTGCAGGGAGTTAACCAAGCCAAAAGGTACCTGATGATACCTAAACCTTCAGCAAGTTCAAGCCCTCTGCTTTCACGGGAAAAGTTGAGAAGCAAGCATTTAAATATCTTCTGCAGCCCACAAGAATTCTCTTTTAAATGCAAGTATAGGAAAGGCCCACATTTAGAACATATCCTTCTTCTTCTCCTGAAGTAAGAGCAAGACATATCTTGCCCACTTACAAGAACAGTGGGTTGGACAGCAGAAATAAATATATGACAGCACGAGGTCTGCTGCCCTTGCAAAAAATGATGAAACATTCAGGGATCAGCATTTTTCGCCCCAACTACTTACAATCCAAAGTAGATATTTCAGGCTGGCAAGTTATACCTCTGAGGACAGAGTTATGAAATAATTTCTCCCCTGGCTTGATAATAAAATGGGGAGAAAGAAATGACAGGCAGGATAAATGTGCCTGTCACACAACTAGCAAATAGGAGAATCAAGCCTTAAGCACTCTTAAATAAAAAAAGAACCACAAAAGCAGAAAACCCAAACATACAAACTTTTGCCGCAAACTGAATTAATTTTTCTCCATGAAAAATCCTCCCAACCGGTCTTCTATACCATAGATATGTCATGTTGTTTGACACCTGGCCTGAAGAAAACTTGATAATTGTTGGCTAAGCACTAAGGTTTTGTTGGGTTTTGGTTTGTTGTTATGTTCCTCAGTTTACCACAGGACATTAGAAAAAAGGAAGGACGAATGATGTTTTTTGACTATGTTATCAACGTCACCCCTAGGGTGACCCCCCTTTTCCTCCATCTTGGGACATCCAAAATTAATAAGTCTTTTTTATACTTAATGCTTGATGGTGAACTGAGAAAGTAGCAAAAGAGGTTATCTCAAAGAGTGAAAGCAAGTCTGAACAGAAATGCTTTATCATAATTTAGAAAAAACAACCTGACAACAAACAAAGACAATGACATGATGCCTCTCTTGTGTCTTCCATGGGCTACACTGGGCTAAGAGCTCATCCCTAAAAGCTCTGCATGTGCAGCTGCTAATGCATGGGAAATGTGATTAACTGACTTGAGAAAGGCCCAGAATTACTCCCATTCTGACTAGATTACTGGATAATTAGATTGGTGGCACTCTTCCCTTACTGGGCTGTCAGATTAAATCCTGCTGGTTTTCTTCAGATAACTGTCATGTTTCACAATAATAAACAGGGACTGACACCAAGTCTCTTCGTGTTCAAAGGAAGCAAATGCCTCTTCTACCCCCACGTATCCAAACAGAAAAATGCTCAATGCACTTACTATTTCATTGAAAATGTCATTAAATTTGATTAAAACATACCTAGTTGATGAACCTGGTCAGAAACATTTAACTTGACTTGATAAATGGGAATCACAGAGCTTTGAATACTCATCTGGCAGATTACTTAATGGGAGGGCAAAATCAAATTATGCTGTAATGGGGGATAAAGAAGGAACATTTCAAAGTTCTGCTTTAAGAGAAACAAGTCTCTCATTCACATGCTCCTTATGGGGATTTGTTCAGTCCAAGAAAGGAGCCAGCAGGTATGTCTGAATCTTCCACATCTGCTTAATGTGGGAAGTGAAAGTTTTTCGTATTCCTCAAGTCCCATAACTGGTACTGCACCACATGATGCTAAAACAATAATATTTATGGTATTTGGCTCCACTCTTCCTTCCATGAAGACCTTAACAGAGCTTGATATTAAGTCTGTGATTTGACTAGAACATAAAGTTCAGTTACCAGTTCCCAAAATACACAAATAACTCTACCATTTTCAAACCCACACATTTAAATCTCATGAAGATCAATAAGTTTGATGTTTCTTCCTGAAGTAATCAGCGGGTTGGGAAAGTCTTCTAAGAGAAAAGAACAGACACATGCCAAACCTGAGCCAGTGTCTTAACTCAGCTGAAAACAGTGCTGAGCTTCCCATCATCCTGAAGAGCACAGAGTAACAGCCCTGGGAAAAAAAAGGTTCCTAACACAGGGAGCTTTGCTGCCCCATTGTAACCCTACCCCAAAACCAAACCAACTCTCCCCAGTGAGGCACCCATGAGCTATCACAGCACCACTGCCGTCTCGTTGCTGCGGATTTCGAGAAGGCTGCTATTTGGAACAAAGCACAAAGTTTGATATTCCAGTATTTTTTCTTCTTGTTTTAAATTACATAATAGTGTCTTATTTGAAGTATTGCTGCTGCTAATTAATAAAGGCAAAGTTTTCTATTTGCCTGGTCGCACTGGCAAATTTATGCAATGTGATGAAAAATTTATCTTTTGAAGTTTGCACAAGAAAGAGAAATTGAAGCCAAAGAAAAGGTGAAACATCTCTGACCATGTACACCAGAATATCAAAAACATTAAAAGTGTAAATCTATACCTGCATTTCTTTTTTTTTTCCCTGCCTTCTAAAGGCTTTTGGGTTTGGTTTTGTTTGGGTTTTTTTTGTTTATTTTAAACTGGAAAAGTTGTTTACACTTTTCAATGAGATTATCTGCAATGAATTGGGGAAGGGACAGAGTTATAAACAACAATGGCAATAAAGTATAGGGTAAATAAGCAGCTAAAACAGTAAGCTATAAATGTAAAGAGCATAAGCTAGCATTAAAAAATATATCACTGTTATAGGGCTTGCATTTAAAACACTAATGTATGTTTATCATATTCAATATGAATAATAGTTCCAAGGACTCGCAGCAAGAGTTAGAATAACAAAACTAATCATGTTAACTATATGGAGATACTTATCTAGAGATAAGTATTTTTTTTTTCCACCCACAGGTTCTGTTTTATATAAAACTAGATTATAATCATTTGTCTTTTTCACTTATGACTGAAACAGAACCATCTTGGGGGGAAAATGAACTGGCTGATCTACAGTGCACAGCAACATCAAATAGCAAGTCTGGATAAGGAGTGACTGACACTTTACCTAAGGAAAACAGAAAAGGGATTACAATGAACTTCTTGAACTAGAATTTGATGAAAACATTCAAATTAACTCTTTCCACTCTCACAGATTGAGATGAACAGTAAAAATTGAGAGATTGTCTCCATCAAAGTACAATAAAAAGGGAATGCTTAGATGTTTGTATTAATGAACTCTATTTGTGAATACATGCTAAATTATTATCTTGAGAAATGACATTAGCAACACAGTGCCTTGAAGAGATCTTGACATTTGCATATGTCCTCTGAATGCTATAAAAAACTAAGTTCCCACAGAAAACTGACATTCCCAACAATTGGGGCCCTTGTGTGCCTTACAGAAAACTGGTGTAAAACTTCAAAAGTCCGTTGGCTTCAATGGAGCTAGGCTGATTTATATCTATGATTTATCACATACCCTCGCCCATTTTCAAACCCAGATCTGTGACGTTTCTTAATAAAGTATGCATAAGAAAATTGCTGATGAGTCAGAGCCCTGGGTGGATAATTTTGGTCTACTGGGTATAAATGTGTTCTGATCACTACTCAGTGGGCTGGGATTAAAATCAATACAGAAAAGGGTTTGGAGTAATTTTTTAATAAAGAATTCTTTGTCTGAGTAAGGGAAAGAAAAATGTCATTGACTACTTGACAGAAGTAAAATGGCACTTGTTTAAGGTTGCTCGGGGACTTGGAATGGCAGAAAATGACCTGTGAGAGATGGATTAATATAAAGTTAATCCTGCCACAAGAACAAATACATTATTCACCTGTCCGTGCTGTTTATGAGATGGATAGATACATGTCCATGCAGTCATGCACTCATAAAACCTTGCCTAATATTTGAAATACTTTGCTTTTGCTTATTTGCACTATAGCTCCTCATGCATTGAGGCTGCTTTGAAAACACCTGTTGAAGAAAACCTTCCCATACAGTTGTGACAGAGGAACTCCATTTTTCTGGGTTTTCACCCTCAGGCTTGCTCAGGAGCAGGTGTGTTTACGCTCACTATGATGGAGGTCTTCCCTGGACACCTGTCCAACATGAGCTGAAAATAAACCCCTGACACCCTTCACGGTGTCTAACAACTATCAGATGTTAATACATCTTGGCTATTAAGGAGTGGGACTATGATTAAACCCAGCATTGTAGGAGTAGGAGGGTTTTAATCACACTCTTACATGCACTGGGGAGGGAGCGCTCTCCATTTTGAAAGGCTCTCATCCAGTCCCTTTGTGAGAACTCAACGCAGTAAACCAATAATGTGAATAGTATCCACCACTTCGCGTACTTTGGGTGGCCTTTCTTAACAAAAGGTTATTCATGCCATTACATTATGAGAACCCCTAAAATCTCATTAGCAGCAATGAAGCAGATCCAGTGGCAGTAATAAACTCTAGCTTAAATTAGAAACAGCTACATTTTGCACATTCACTTGTGTATACATGATCTGTTTGTTGATAACCAAAAATTACCAATTTATTAAAGTTTAAGTAACTTAGAGATGAAAAATAATAATCAGCAACCTCTGCATTTAAAGTAATAAATCCTTTATTCATCCTACAGCTGAGCTGCTCCTCTGATCATGAAGGAAAAATTAATTAAAACACCTTTGCAGAAATTACATCCCAGGGTGAAATGTGGTAGAGCCAAAGTAGGCTCGCATTTACTTGCAGTGTGTGGTCCCTGCTGTGAAAAAACACACAACTTACAAGAGTCACTCACATTTTAAGTATTTCCAGCTTGAATATTCACTGCAAAACATCATTGCTAAGTTTGTATTCAAAAGACACAGCATAGTAAGAGTTCTATTTAAACGCAAAAGGAATGCTTTTTGTTTTACAGCTGAACACTCCTCTCTCTCTATTCCACTGAGGAAAACACTGCATACTGCAATTCAAATCAAGTCAAGTTTGCTTTCCTGTATGAAAATTCCTATTTCAACATCACAACTGCTATTAAGTTCAAAGGAAGCTGACAGTTCTGCAGTTATTAAGTTAAAAGATGGCCAACTTTCAGCTGGAGTCATTGCAAATTAATTCTGCCTTACAAGGCCACATTAGGTCATTTCCTGAGCTGGTGGTAATAAATTGTCCTTTCCATCATGTAAGAACAAATGAGTGTAGTGAGGTTGTCCCGATGTGAAAACAGGAGGACCAGGCTAGGCTGGGCTCAAGGAAGTGCTGTAGGGGAGCCTGAGCCACCCACACTCAGACCCACCTCCAACTGGAACCTGAATCTTGCCATACACTGAACTTAGGTGCATGTCCAAGCTAGAGTGTTGCAGTAGGTATGATCTCACAGGGCCTCTTTTACAGCCCCTTTGCTTTCTCATTTTACATTTCGGGTTGTAACTTCACTTGCCAGCTACAGGGCAGAGATGGCGGAGTGGAATCGAAACGGGCTGAGATCAGCAGGTTTTGTCTTACAGGTTTGATCTCTATTATGTCCTCAGCTCTGAGAAGCATTTATTTATTAATGGATGTATAGGAAGGAATAGAGTTGGCAGGGACATGCTGTGTAAACAAGCATCAAACTACTGACATTTTCCCTTCGTGCCTTTGTGCTGAGTAATTTGCCACAGCCATGTGAAAGCACTAGTTAACAAAGCCTAAAGCCCAGGATTTTCTCTTCCTATTAAACTATTCCGTTAGCTTCATTTCTTAGAATGCAATGACCTCCAGGCAACACACACATTTCCTCAAGTAGCGGGGGAAAAAAAAATCCTGCCTAAACCTTGCATGGCCTCAGATTTGTGTAACCCTCTCTCTCTATAGATACAGAGATGCCACAACATCCAGGTACATGGCCACCCTTTAATACACTGTATTATCCTACATCTTTCATCACCTGCTGTCTTCCACATGAATCTCTTCCACTCATGGGGCAAGGACTGCTCTTCTCTTGATTTGTTCAGAGTCATGGGCCTGATCCATGACGACTCTAACACGAAGTCTCCACGGTGTCCACGTAATGATCAGGATCAAATTATGCAAGCTAGTGAAGAGACACCTTTCCTGAAAATAGCAACAAAACTTAGGGGAGTTTTGCCATTATCTTTAGTGAAGCTATCACTTAACCCCGAAGGTCCATAACTCATGTTGCAAGGTGAGTAGCAAGATGTCTGCACTGGGCCTCTGACACCTGACTTTCATGATAGGAACACAGATTTCCCCTTTCTGGCATTTCTGCTTTTTATCATTGAAACCTCCATGGCTGCATTCTACAATGGTTAAGTGAATTTCAGAGAGGACGGCACAGATTAATCCTCATTATTGCTATTACTATCATTATCACTAAGTTAGTACTAAAAAGAAGGAAAAAAACCCAAAACCTCAGACTCCCTGGCCAACAAACGAGCTTAGGTTTAATTGTAAACAAAATGGGCCTGATAGTAGGCTTTTGCACAAGTCTTAGACAATCAAAGCTACTGATAAACAACAAGTCTTGTTTACCATGGGAATACACTGCTTTTTGCTTTGTACAAAAGAAGGAAACCTGAGAGCTGGGAGAGCAACAGGGTATCTCCATAGATTAAGTAGTATATCTTACAGCACACAAAAAATTAGTAGGAAAACCTATACTGAGATGGCCACAAGTCCATTGCTGGGCTTTGAGGGACTGAGGAGAATGCAGGTCAGGAAGAATAACTGGCAGATTATCCTGCCTTTTCCCAAATCAGCAAAGAACATTAAAGTGCGGCACACAGTCTGACAGCACAAGGCCCCACAGGGATTCCAGGCTTCTCCAGCAGGATGTAAGAGCTCTGAGTTCAAGGCCCTACATCCCTGATACCTAGCAGGCTACAGCTTTAGTCTACTGCCCTGCCCCAATGATTATTCAATTTTTCATGCAAGGTGAGAAAGGTCTGGGTGAGAGAGAATGAGAATGTCTTCTTTCAAGACGGCCAATAATCTGATGGAGGGAAAATCACCAGGCATGTAAGAGACCCTCCTTAGAGCCATAAGAGACCATACCTGGAGCCCCTGCTGCAAATTAGACTGACTCAGGACTGAGGCCAAGCCACCAAAACCTAAGCGAGTTCCCTGAGCTCTGAATTATTAACCGTTCCAAAAAAAAGAGATTCTTTCACCATTAAACTTCTGCAGATCTTTTCTTTTTCTTCTTTTTGGGGATAAGTTCAAAGAATACCTTGTCCTTTTCACTATCATATTTATCTACTGGTGTAAGTGGCAAAGCAAAGTGAGGTTAAGTGGTCCACTGAGACTCATGATGAAAGCTTCTACACACAAATAAGAGATGTACAAGTATTTAAGTTGAGAAGGAAGAAGGTAGAAATATTGAAAACTGATAAACAACATACATAAATTGAAGTTTCATTGCATTCAGAAAATTGCAATTGGAAGGACTTTGGGAGTGCATCAAAGAATTAGAATCTTTGGGGTCTTGATAAATAGAATTTCTTCATGAAAAATAAAGTCACTTAACATAGTTCCACCAAGAATACAGCAACTAGTCCGGTGATACCATAGATATTTAACATATGCAATCAGGATAATTTGTTCACACAACACACTGCAAAATAAATCAAGCAGGCTGATTATCTTCAGTTGAACTGAAGTCAGACATAATTGCTAACACATCGGCACATGCTATTCATCATAGCACTCATATTTTTCACCTCAGAAACTAGCCACTCATTGTCCTTTGCAACCATTTAGTCATTTCCATTGCTTTGAGACCTTAGTACTCTCATTGTCATATAAATTGCATTATGGCTACTACACAAATCCTTTGCAATCACAGTCAAATTTTCTGAAAATGGAAAGAACCCAGCAATATAACCAAGTGAACCTCATGGAGCTCAAAATCCCAGGAGAGCTGTACAGTGCAGACAATTAGTTTTTGCTTACCGGTAATGTTTTGCAGGCAAACACAAGACAATCAAAAACAAAAAAAAAGTCCCCTCTTAAATAAAGAGAATGGATAAGAAATCTGAAAGGGGAAAATTGCAAAGCACAGGAAGAAAAAAAATCAGAAACAGAATTTGAGACTATCAAAGCTTGCCTGTGTTTCACCTCTGTAAGGTCTCTGCATGTACTTCTACCTATTAATGCATATCCACTGACGTTTTGAAAACAACATGAAATAAAGCAGGTCTGTTTGAAATAGCATCTTTCATTATTTATTTCCTATAAACCACAAACTGCTATGCAATGCATTTGCTGTGATTGGGGAAAAAATAATTTTTATTACAGTCTGAGTCATTTCCTATTTTCTTCCATTACCGAATAATAATTTAACACAGTAAACAAATATCCACTCATTAAAGATTTTTAGCAGACTAAAGCTTTGAGTCATTGTTCTGGCAAAATTTACTTCTCTGAAAGCTCTGTGAAGTGCTTTGTGATCAGTATTACACAGGTAATGAACACAGCACATGAAGATAAACAAAAAATGTTCCGCGTTTCAGCACACTGAAAATCCAGCCATGCAGAAGAGCTGCACATTCATTAAGTCATGCTCATTTTAAAAATCTCCTTTAGCAGCTCTCAGGATGGCAGTCAACAACCTCATCACTGGTTTAGCCCAAAACAACACTGCATGGGTCTCATCAGAAAAAAAATAAATCTGCTAATTAGTACACAGCTCTGGGAGGCAATGTCTTGGGTCCATGATGGGCACAGAGACATGGGGAAAAAGGCTAAGAACAGCACACATAATATGGGCAGTAAAAACCATAAAATAAGAGTAAATGGTTGAAGATTACCTCCTGACGGCCTTGATTAAGTTTAGCACAAGGCAGGGCTCAAACCAGCCATCTTCAGATACATGGTGGAGTGTGACCAGCTCTGTCAGACTGTATCTCACCTCCAGGGCAAGCACAAGTTCACAAAAGTGACTACTGAAAGTTTAGAGACCAAGAGAGAGAATAGCATTTAAAAAGTTTTGGTAGAACGGAGAGAGGAAGCAGGAAGCCATTTTTCAGATGCTGTTCAAGACAATGCATGGCAGAGACTACAGAAAGTCTGAAGGAATCTGGCCTTCTCCTAAAACATAAAGATGAAGACATGTGTGTGCACTTTTTGTTTAGATCTGTACTTTCTCCAGTGCTTTGGTAGTCAGAGAATACTACTTGGCTGTGGTTTGCCAAACAAGTTGTTGTTTGCCATTTATGATGGTCAGTATTGATGGTGATCACAGAGGTCAGGGAGCAGCATACTCTGAATTAAAACTAGACCTGCTGAGATAATCACCAACATGTGTTCCTGCTCAGGGTATTCAAATAAAATATAGAAAACTTGCACAACTCTGTCCCAAGACTTGCAGTAACCAGGATGCTGAAGGCTGGAAAGGACTCTGGGAAAAATCAGGAAGCGATAGAAGTCAACCTGTAGCACACACTTTTAAAATCCTAATAATTTAAAATTAGGGAACAAATCCTCTTGTCCTGAATAACCTCTATCAATTTTCAAGTAACAATAGTAAGATAATGCCTATATATCCATAAAACTGAAGCTTCAGCAAGCTTTTGGTGAGAGGTACAAACAGGGGCCCAGCCTAGGCAATCTCAAGTCAGCATCCCATCCCAGGAGAATAGGCTATGCAGCTATGCAGTTAAAAATAGCTGGAGTTGCAACTAAAAATCCCTCAGGAACAGAGTGGGAAAGCCAGGAGGTCTCTGCAGCATCTTCCACACCCATGCACCTGAGCCCTTTACTGGTAAGCTCTCATAGGAGAGCTGCTGAAGACCTCTCAAATTAGCAGAAATAGCATTCAAAAAAGAAAGAAAGTTCAACAAACAAATCAGACCAATAAGTCAGATACAATCCTATTTTTCTGTATGGTACCAGTGAAGTATTTTGAAGCTGCCATGAAGCAGAGCTGATGGCCTGTGTCAGGTCCACGGGAGCCAGATCTCCTGTGCAGTGATATAGGAGAAGGAGATTCAGCTGTCCCAGTCCCAGGGGAAGCAAGAGACAAGAAGCCACAGCAACACCGTAGACTTCATCAGCAGCACCAGATGGGAGGACCTGCACCCAGCATCCCTCCCGTGACACCCTCTGTTCCCTACCTCCCAACATGTTCTGTACAAAGAGGATTCCAGAGCTTCCCTCTAAGGGATCTACTACAATAAATAAGCTATTACTGTTAAGACCAAAAGGTATCATCTTACAACTCTGATTTCTTTTAGGTTTCTTCTTTTAGGTTAAGACATCTAGAGGACTGAAAATGCACACAACACCAGCACAGTCCTGTACAGTGAAACCAGTGGCTCTGAGGACATTTGGAAGCTCTCAGGTTTGTTTGTTTTTTTGGTTTTTTTTTTTTTCAATAAGTATCTGGGACTCACTATTTCTCAAAACATCCAGAAATTTAACAAAGGGCACCCCTTCTCCCCTCCCTCAACTCTTCGCATAATATTTATTTTACCAAACCATAATCAAAATTTATTCAGCAGGTATTTTAGCATCTGGCATTCAAAGAGGCTGCAGAGGAAGGAACAAGCTGAAGAGAGATAAGGAGGTAGAGCAGAAATAACTGGAGTTGAGAGGGAGGAGGTTAAGATTGGTTTTGCACATTTCAAAATATTTTACATTTAAAGATAGGACTGTGAAGCTCCAGATGACACAGTGTTCTACAGCGATATTCTCCTCTACAGTAATCTACAGCACTGATATAAAATACCAGGGGAAGAATAGATGTAACAGCCAAACATTATAAAACAAACAAATAGCCAGTCTTTTTTTTTTTCTTCCTCATTTTTAGATCCTGAAAATTCAAGAATTGCCAATCTTCTGTCACGAGTGGCTCCAGAGACTTCTGAGCACAGTTTCGAACGCTTCCTTTTTATTTTATCATCTCTTTTCCAATTCTTCAGCCTCCTGTCTCTCTATTTAATTATAGAGGTGTCAATGAGGTTGATTAGAGCAAGGTTTTTAGGAGCCAGGGGATTGCCATTATAAAAATCTGAGGAGAGGCAGTTCTGATGAAAATCTTTTATAAATAGCTACAATTTGCAACTTAGTCTATTTAAGAAAAGAGGCCAGAGGAAAAGGGCATCTTAACTCGGGTCACATCACTGCGCTTCATGATCTAGCCTGGAAATACCCATTTTTATAAAACTCCCCAAATGCTTAAAACCTAAGGTACAAAACCCTTACAGCAATCCTCTGGTAAATGTGTACTAAATCCCCTGCATGCCTGAGTCCCCGAGCCTGCAATCCTCTTCAATGTGAGCACTCAGTGCCTTAGCTCAGGCTGTACCACAATATGTTTTTTGAACTCTGGCTCCTCAGCACAGACTCTATTTGAAGAAACATGATAGCAGGCATTGCATTTTTACTTCTCCATGCTTTTAGATAACTGTTGTTCTTGACAGTACATGTTGCAATATTCTATACTGAGCAGAAATTTTGTTACAAAGGCTCAAGGGACTAAACTTGTAACTGAAAAACTGACTCTGCACTGTTATGAACAGATAACAATATAGGCAAAAGACAATCCGGTATATCTTTTTAACCTTATAAAGCAATCTACTTGCTCTATTAGGCTCTTTTTCCAATAATGGCTGTATGAAGCTATTCACAACATAAATTAAGACAATTACTAGCCTTGATTCCCACTTACCCAGTCTATAATTATTCCCATATCCTAATCTACTCTCACTTGTTTCCTTCATATTTTCCACGAGGTACAAAGTACCTCGAATATAAACAGGCACGAAGCTCACCGATGCCGCATCTACATTTGCATTTCAGTGTGAATCCGGCATGTATATTTTATGCAAATTTCCTAATTATTCCTACTTGACATGTGCTGGTTGATATCACAGAGCCATTGTGGAGCACAGGGAACTCAGGTACTTTCAGCTTAAATTTATCCAGAAGTTCAGTTCAGGACTCCACTCGATGTATTTCCAGCACAACCAAGCCGGCTGCCTCCAGGGCCTGAGGAGAACTCGTGTGAAATAAAACCTCAGTGAACTGCACAGTGTGGATGCCAGCTCTGCAGCACTGTTTGTCTCCCCAGATCTGCTCCCATTAGTCCAAACTGCTCCTTACACTAGGCACAACCTGAACACTGGACTTGGGCAAAGACCTGCAGTTCTCAGCTTAGCTCAGCAAACTGCCCAGCTGGAAACCACAAACCCGCTTTGCTCTCTGTTAAATAATATACCCACGTTATGCAGATCTAAAGATAAAGCAAGTGAGTGAGGAGTTCAGAATCAGATGTCATTTTGGTCCCCTTGTGTCACTCCAGCATTGTCCTCAGCAGCAATGCCCAAGAACGCAACATCCAGTAACACCTTTCAGTCTTCACTGGTTCTAGTTAAGGACAGGAAGGTTGACTGCCCACTGCTGTCCCCAGGTCTGGACAGAAATGATGAATTCTTAGCAGCATCAATTTAAGAAAACACCTAAAACTCCTTCATGATTTCTGTAGGAGTAATAGTGCTATTTTCATATAAATATTGCTCAAGTAGATATATATATATATATATATATATATATATATATATATATATATATATTCTTCTGGTAGTGTGAAAGTGAAATGGTTATACATATATATATATATATATATATACACATATATATATATATGTATGTATATGGAATGATCAAATTTAGTTTTATTACGAGGACATAATTTTTACAATGAGCATGCCCTAAAAAGTGTCAAAACAAGTGGTAGGGAAAAAAAAAAGTCCCACCTGGAAACAGAACTTACAGCAAATTAGCCTTAGTGACCAATAAACAAGATCTCTTTTCATGGTCATGGTAAATGTGTATGCTGCCTAGGACAAGGAAAAACATATTCCCCAGACAAAAAGTAGATTTAGTAAGTCCTGAAGAGGTTTGTGGGATATTTACTAGTACTTGAATTTTAAAAGTCAGCTTAAATTGGTTAACTAACATATCAGTGTCTAACTTTCTATAAAGATAATAAACAAATACCTGTGAAGTTTAGCCACATATTTGCTGTCGACAAGACAAAAAGCATCAACATACTCTCCTGGGAAAACACCTTCTTTGTTTGACAGGACTTTTTCTTGTCAAGGACAGCACAAACACAATACACAAACCACAGAATAAAATTAAATACTTAGAAGAAACCCTAACCTATCAAATAATCGTTCTGTCTGTATAAGAAGTGTCTTGTTTAAAAATGGCAGGAATATATCTCCTCTAATTTGCCAGTTCAATGCCATAACTATATTAATGTTGTGTGTTTCCTGGCAGGTTCACTATAAAGATTTGTAGCTATTCAAACATTCGCTTTTGCTTTTGATGAATATGAATTTTTCTCCCCCAACTCCTCCACATCTCTATTTGCCTTCACAGAATGGAATTAAGGGTTTTCGAAAGTATATCCAAGAAAACATTTTTATTGTGGCAAATTACAGAAAAAATAATACTAGTAAAGCACTGTTCCGGAAAAAAAAAATTAGGCTTTTTTTTTTTTCCTCTGGAAAGGCTGAGCAACAAAGCAGGTGCACTGGGGAAAAAACAAATCTGCTGGCTTTGCACAATGGAATGGAAAGTCCACTTTGTTTTATTACCATTTCAAGCTGCTTACAGACTTCAGTGTGTAATGAAAAAAAAAAAAAAATTAACAAAATCCAGATTTTTCTTGTATATGCTTCAGGAAAGTCCCTTGCTAAAGCAGAGCAGTAGAGGTTTTCTCTTGTTTTTTCTCCTGTTTCCCTTTTCTCCCCTCCCTTTTGAAAGGACTGTTGTGATCTTGAAAACATAATCTGGGAAGAAACATCTGGTCTTCACTTTTTAATTACATTTCAGTCATCTCAAAGGCTTTCCTGGAGGTAGACCTACCTACAAGGGCTTACTGTCAAAACTATAGGAGTTACAGGGCTGCTGCATAAATGGATCAACTGTAACGGTGGATTTGGGACCAGTCTAAATAAATAAGATCATGCCACGTAAAACTTCAGAAGCAGGGACTGCAAACAAGCAGATAGAGAGGTTTTGATCCTGACAGAAGTATGGGCTGGGGAAGGGCAGGGAAACCTTCAGGGAGAGGATAAGGCCAGGGGCAGAAGAAGCATCCAAACTGAATGGTGGGAATAACCCAGCAGCCTGCCTCTGGCCACTGCCCAAGCCTTTTTACATAGGAAGCAAGAGTAGTGCCTTGTCAAGGTCAAAAGCAGTGCCCTCCCTCAGCACTATCTCCAAATGAAGATGGAAGGGAGAGCAGCGGCACGGCCATGGCAGCGGGGCTGGCCGCCAGGCAGCCACACAGGTGGGCTGCAGCCGCCTGCCTGGCGGCTGGGACTCGCTTCCTGAGCCTCCCCCAGCCCAGGTGCTGACACTCTGGAGAGCACGTGGGGCGAGCAGGAGAGCTGCCAAGTACAAGGTGTTACCCTGGACACTCAAATGCCTTGCTACAGTTCTGAAGCATGTAGTAATGGAGATACGTGAGGATAAGGAATTCACAATTTGTTCAGGCTGCGATCCAGCAAAAACCACTTAAGCAGGTGTATTACCAGCAGAGCCACCAGCTCCATCACACACAGGAAGCAGACATCCAGTTTTCCAACAACAGGATCCACACCATCCTGAGGGAGTGGGAGGATCACTTTGAGAAAAGCCCTTTTTCCTACTATCCATTTCCAAATTTTATGTCAACCTGGCCACAGTATTCCCTAGAGTGCAATGGAAACACTGAACAACAACAGAGAAAAATGCTTCTCTCCTTCTTTCGTCTAATATTTATGCTACAGTGACAAGAACAGGGCTGCTCTGTGCTATGTTCTGCACAGATAGAAAGTAAGAAAGTATCCAAGAGCAACAGGTATCAAAAAGAAAAAAGCTAGAGAGAGTACAAAGATGGTGAGAAGAAATGAGTTGACCAGTGTCACACAGTAAACCACCAACAGAGCATAGAAGAGTATCCACACTGCCCTGAATTTGTTGCCTCTTAATCTGGAGGGCTGGTACTATCTACTGTGTCATCCATGCTGTGGCAGCCCAGAATGAAAAACCAAAATCTGAAGTAGCAGATGTAGATTTTTTTTTTTTTTTTAATAATCAGTACTATGTGCCTTAGAGTACTTTGGGGACATATCCTGTACCAAAGTCCTGAATCCTAGCAAGTATTTTGCCATTTCAAATTATCTAGTAAAAAAGTGGTAAAATAGTTTACTCCCTTTTTAGATCTCTGTGTGTGTATATATGCACACATATGTACATATTAAATCTAATATGTACTGACAAGACAAAGTAGTTTTCCCTTATTCTTTCCTTTACATGAACCTAATGAGGCTCTGCAGGGCTGTTATGTCTCAAAGTACCTTCAGTGACAGATAGGTAAATAAATAAATGTGTCATCCACACCCCTTTTTAAGATCTTTGCTCACAGTGTCCATAGCTGGTAAGGTCGACCTGACATAAACCAGTTCTCAGCAGGCATCTCCCAGCTTTCAAATAACCACTGAACTTAAACTCTGCAGATAATAAAGAACCTTGTGTCAAAACCAGTGCCTCAGGACTTTGACCTTGCAGTTAAACCTCAAAGGTTTGTTCTGAAATGATGTAATCCACAAATTATTTTTCTTCATTACTGTTTTTAAACTTCATAGTGGTGAATAGATTAACAGAAAACCGTGACAGGCTGGAAAAATACTTACAGGTAACAAAGTGAGAGCAGAAACGATTCCTAAATTTTCATTAGCCTTCCTTACTACAGATAATTAGCAAGATGGAAATCGTTGATGCTATTTGAAGTAGCCTAAGTCATGACAAACAAAAAGGTCCCACTTTGATTAGCAAATAAACTCCCAGTAACCTCAGTTGTTTGGTGTTCCCAGGTGGCAAGGATTGGGTTTGACTTTTCTTGTCCAGAATAGAAGTGTACTGACCCTGAACTTGACTCAGCCACATTCAGGGCATGGAGTTTTCCCAGCTTTTACACCTTGTGTTGGCTGCTGTTAGTTTATACTGCCTTTCAGTTAGACACAAGACCTTTCCTTCCCGAGCTAGCTCCACAGTCCGTTTAAAAACACATTTTCTAAGAAGGAACAGCTCTATTAAATAACACTCTCAATGTGATCCTGCCAATATTCATATTCAATTGCTTGACCTGTAGTGGCAAAAATATTTCATGAACCTACTGCTGCACATCCAGTAAACTCACATTTGGCAGTGATGGATACTGCTGGCAGGCAGTGCTGCTGGCCTAGTCCAGCCACACAAGAAGGCCAGTTGGGGTGTGGATGTGGTTTCTTCACTACACTTATTAATTTCAGCAGCTTAGATGATATGTGATATTAATGGATTAGCGGCAAAGTTGGGAAACACTTACTTACATTTTAAAACCACCAATCCTTAAATTTGGGATAAGAAAACACAGAAGGAATCCCAGCTCAGAGGACAACTTGCTTTTAAAACCACTGCAGCTAGAGAAAGACATATGTTTGGACAAGATTTATTTTTATGTACTTGGGGACTGATCAAGAGTAAAGCCCTGTCACACCCTTTCCAAACAGCCCATGGAGAAGTAGTCAATAAGCCAAATTGCTTCATTTCCTCTCCTGTCCCTCCTTCTGAAACCCTGCCACACACAGGTGATGCACCTGATAGCTGGATGCCAGGAAAGTTAGTTAGGCCTGCAAATTAGGTTCATAAACATATTACCTATCTGATTAACCACCTACTAAAAGAGAGGGACCCAAATAAACAAATAAAAAAAATCCCAAAAGAGACCTGGAGCTGAGGTACCCTGAGCATTTTGGGGAATAAACTATCCAAGACTACAGGGTCTTGTTCAGAATGAAGAACTATTAAGAAAGATAAGGAAAGAACCCTGAATATTCTGGGTATTTCAGGAGTGCAGGGTACTTGAAGCCAGGTTTTACAGCAAAGGAAGTTTGGTGGATTGCTTCTGCAATGCCCTTTGGATTTCCATGAAGGAATATCCTGTGAATAGAAACACAAGCATTCACAAAGCTGAAATCAAGATAAAAAGAAGCTAGCAGTGCTGCAGTTAGAGCAGCACCAGTGACAGTGGCATATGCCTTTTTGTCACCATAACATGAAAACATGTACAACACTTATATCCTGTGCCAGGGAGCCTAAGCCCTGCAACCTTCTCTTGGGGTGAGAAAAACAGCACAGAATTTCTGATCTGAATGTAGCCTGGACAGTCCTTGGGATAAACAGCAATGAGGGCTGGTTGTCTGCCTGCTGCATAACATTTTGGAAGGGATGTTAAGCTCCAGCACAAATGAGGGCAGCGCCTCAGAGCTACTAAAGCTCCTTGCCATGACATGATCCAGACGCAGCGTCTCGTTTCCATGCTGCACTTGTGGGCCTCCAATCCCTCTTCCAGCAATCAACAGTGGCCCAAATGGAAACACAGTTATAGGAATTTGTTTCATTAGCCTTCTGCACCAACATTACGTTTCCTTCGCACTCCTTTAATCTTTAAAAAAAGAGCTACTGATTTTAAAGATCTTGACATCCCTTCCCTCTTGTGCACTAACCCGTCCAGCACAAGACAAGTTACCAGTACCTTTACATTTTTTCCAAAAGAGTCTCTGGTTTCTAAAAGAAAAAGAAAATGAAAGAGATGTGATTCTTCCCTGAAGTCTCCATAGATATTTGTTTTCTCTGGATGACTGTTTTTCTACATTTCAGCAAATGGCCTGGCTGTGTGACCCTCCCCCTCAGCACCTGGGAAGCACATTGTCAACTCTGGAAGTGTTTATTCTCTGTAGATTAAACAGCATTTGCTGGATGGTGATCACAGAAAGTTGTAAAAACAGATGGACAATGATCTGTCCAGACTTCCAGAGCTCACCACGAAAAGGCTACTTACATAAAAACATTTTGCTGAAGGATCAAAGGATTTTCTTCCCCCCTCTCTATACTCAGTTATGAGGTCTTTTATATAAACATGGGAATGCAAAACAACCATCTTAAATAGTGCCTAAATTCTAACTTTTGAAACTAAGATGCTAAATTAGGCTAATAGAATTACTGGATCAGTTTTAAAAAAAACCACACAAAACCAAACCAATCCTATGTATTTTCCTTTTCCCATTTCACCTGCATCTTGACAACCTTTCATCTTACAATCATGCTATTTTCAAAGAAAATAGCAAAACTATTTATTCTCACTACAGCTCTAGATCACACTGATTCAAAAGTTGACATCAGTGTGCCCTCTCATGCATCAACATAACCAAACAATGCACTGTTTAAAAGCATACAGGCTTTCATCTTGGAATAAGAAATAGAATTTTTCTAGGTGGTGAGTTCAGCCGTGAGCTGTACACCTCTGACAAAGTCTTGAGGTCAAGCTAAATGAGAAGATGAACATGAATTCTTAGAGTAGCACTGCTCAAGAGGCTATGATGTGATGAAAGGGGGATACAGGATGAGTAAGTACAACACCTTGGCTCTAGTGCTTGCAATCCAGGAACTGAAAGTGAGGTCCAAGTTCTCATTTTCACAGTAAGGACTTGGAAAAACTGGAGCAGTTGCAGGGGAAAAAGCAAGAAAAATGATGAAAGGATCAAAGCATTTGCTTCACAGTGTGAGATGCAAGATGATCAATTTATTTAACTCATCAAAGAGATGGTTTAGAGGTGGCTTAGTCTCAGCCTATGAGTGCCCATATGGGAAACAGAAATTTAATAGATGAGTTTCTAACCTAGGAAGACATTACTGGGATCAAACAGCTAGAACCTGGTTTGTTCATATCATAAAATCAATTGCTACCTCTCTGCCACCAATCCCGGCTGTATAACCATCTGGTCCTTCTTCATATACTTCGAACTGAAATTTAAACAGAAAACTAACCAAAGAACTAAACAGTATAAAACAGGAAAGAGAATTTACATGAACAAGAAAAACACCAGTGATCTGAGCAGAATGCAAATACTGTTCTTCAAGCTCTGACTTCTCCTCCATTCCATGTTCATGTTTTTCTGCGTTTTGTGTTTCTAATTAACTCATTTACTCATTTACTAACGGTTTGTTGGCAAAGAACTAACTTCTCTGACAACAAACATTGTCTTTACGCTTACCTTCATGCAATCAGGTTTCTATATTGCCTAAGAATTCAATATGAATAGTACCTTTACTTTGTGTACCAGGAAGCTGGAGTTAATCCCTCTCCTGGAGAGCAGCAGTTTTCAAACTGGAGATAGAGCATTGCCATTTTACTGGCCCTTCAGAGGTTATCAAGGGGACAAGATTATTAGCATTTCTGCTCCTATAAAAAAGTGTGGCCTCCCAAGCTTTTAGGCATTTCGTGATACTATTTTGCAGTCCCCATGGGGCATGCATCTTTGTACATTTAAACAGAGTTTAACAGGCATTTAAACAGAGTTGGGAGGTTGGGAAAATCTACTGTACAGGAATGTCATAGTGCTACTGCCCAGAAGGCAGCAGTACTTTTTGACTTTTTTTTTGCTAAAGAGGAATTTTGTATAATGTTTTTAAAAGTCTGAGTAATACTATAAATTTGCACGTGCAACTTTCAGTATAACATCCATTATTTTTAGAGAGTAATTGATGTTGTTTATTTTCTTCTCTTATGATAGTTAAACATTGGAATTTGACAGACAGTTTAAAAATAAAACATAAGGAAACTCCCAGAATAGGTTTCAATCTAAACAAGGCAGATAAATGTTGGGAAAGGGAAACACCCCATGTCAAGAGCACCATATTGCCTGGCATGCAAAGCATCAGCATGATTGTTTGGAGCTTCATGCTTTCTTGGTCACATCCTCAAAACCATTATGCTGCATCCAGAAACTTATAAGGAAGTGGGAAATATGCCAGCCTTTATCAGAGGAGGCTGAATGGTTCAGTACTAAAAGCTGCTAGTGCAGTATAGTTGCATGCTGTACATATTTAATCCACAAGTACCAGCACTGTGCAAGCTGTCCCAGACAAGCATTTTGCCTTGTGTGGGATTTTTTTTTAATACATTTAAAGCACTTTGTACAAGTAATAGTCCTGAGATACATACAAAGAAAAGTGTTTGCCATACCAGTGTGTGAAATCCCTGAGCTGACAAGCTCTGTTACAACAAAGAACAGAAGAAGACCCCACACTTGACTTACCTAAAGAGCTCTTCATGAGCAGCTGAGTTGGACTCGAAGTCCGACTAAGAAAAGGCTAATTAAGAGCTTTCTCTTGTGAAAAGTTAGGAGGAAATTACAGAAGTACAAAAAGAGAAGACAGAGGGACATGAAAAGTCCAGCCCCCCAACCTAAAAGATCTTTGTAGGACAGCAGGGTGTGGGGATCCCAGCAGTCTCTCTGTTCCTGCTCTGATCCCATGAGCAAGCAGCTTGCCCCTCAGAACACAGTGCAAGGAGGGTGAGAGCCTACTCCTTCCCTGTCTAGACTGTCACACTGGGAAAACTCAGACACTCCCCTGAAAGAATAAAATAGCAGACATAGGGAGGAATGAGAAGAATCCTCTCTCAGAAGGTCTCTCAGCTTTCACCCCATACCATAAACTGCACCTTGGTGATGCAACCATGCCCCTGAGAAAATAATAATTAGGTGCACATCATCAAGGAGGAAGAGCAGTTCAACTCTTTTCAGGGGAGATGCTTATAGAAGATCTGCTCTGGATATGGCTAAACCATTGTTCCTCTTGGTCCTTGTCCTGCCAGCCCCCAGTGTGAATGTCCCCTCTGGGGTGTGAGACCAGGGCCACTGCTCAACTGACACACGTGTGTAAACGGGCTCACAAACCATGAGGGAAACAGGGGTAGTTATGTCCTTTACTCATGAGCAAAAAGAAAGCCATTTAAACAATGGAAACCAAGGATAAGTTAAGTCTGTCTTTCATCTTTCTAATGATGTAAACAAAGTTAATTCTTTTTTTCCCTATCTTTGTCTTCCCTCCCTTCTCCCCTGCTCAATGGTACAGCACATTAATATAAGTTTCAAATGGAGTCCTTGCCCCTGACAATCAGCTCTTCTTGCTCCCTGCCTCAGGAAACACAAGATGTTTGGCTAACTCTCCTCTTTTAATTTATGGAAAAGAGCTACACTACTGACTAGCAATTATAAGCAAGATTAATGATTTGCCAAGAGACCTCTTTGTACTTTCAACTACCTATACAAAAGCTGCTCTTTGTCTATAGAAAACAAATAGTGTTTTGAGAGAAAATATGACACAGTTACCAGACTGGAAATTTTTCCCTGAATAGTACAGGTTGAATATTTTAAGCCAGTGCTACTGTAAGGCTGCTTTGCACAGTGTCTGTTCGTATCACGTATACCCTACCAGACAGAAACTCCTCTAGCTTACTCAAACCCTTACACAGCAATGTTTTAGACAAGGAAACCTCCATCACAAAGCAGCAAGCACAGTACAGACAAACCATATAGCCAGTTAAGTTGCTTTAATACTGATCTGGTTTTTTTTCAAAATACTGCTACTTCAGAAATATTTATTGGATCAATTAATTGTAAAACCAAGCAAAAAAACCCCAAAAACTTTCTACATACCTTCTCTCTGTCACTGATATTTTTTTTAAATATTGGAAATTTTGTTCTAGGAGATGAGAAAGGGATCACGGATCACTATTACAATGAGTTAAAATGTCTTTTCCCCAAGTCCCTAGAAAGCACTAGTATTGTTTCTAGGCATCACTGTGTTTGCTATGAGGACTCCTAAATGTCCTTTCTCTGTGATGAATTCTTCATCTTTGTGTAGCTTAAAATTTAAACAAATCATTTATATATCACTGCATGAAAAAAAAGACAGAGGCCTACAAAAATGCACCTAGCTATTACATTTTCTTAATGTGCCTTTCCGGCTGCTTGCCTTTTTTGCTTAATTGCAGGAGAAAAATTATGAGCAGTGCTGAGAAAAAGAAAAAAATAGTTATTCAAAATAGGACTCGTGGTGCAGAAAACAGATTTATATTCAATAGATTGTACATAATATGCTCAATAATGGTTACTATCTAATACAGGTCCATCCTCCCATATACACATACATATACAGAGTATAGATATTTTCACTCTGCAATCTGGAAAAGTACTGATAGCTTGCAAATCCCACTAAAATTGGTGAGAATTGCTGGAAATTATTTGTATCCTGGAATTATTCTATGACTTGGAAGAATGAAGACTAGGACAAAAGAAATAATTGCAGTGACTAACAAAAATATAAGTGATTTGTTAAAAACCCCAAATGGTGTAACAGGGGATCATGTTTACTGCATACATCTATCTTTCTAGGGGGGAAATTATGACAAACAAGGAGTCACTGTAGTGTGTTCTCTACGTGACTACTCATCATTTCAACAATAAATTTATGCATAATTTCATTTTGCTACTGATAGATTCAGATTACCAGGAAAATTATGTATATATCAAACAGCTGCATCTGTTTTGCAATACAAACACTTTTTAAGAAGACAAACAGGTCTGAATCTTATGCCTTCAAACATTGCTACCATATTCCTGGGAAAAATGTTCCAATAATTATGATTAGTGCTACTTTATGTTGGGTACTAAAAGCCCTGGGTAAATTTGATTTTTTGACCATCTTTGTAAAAGTGTATCTTTTCCTTCTACTCCAGGTAGTTAAACTAAATACAGGCCAACACATTTTCCCTCACACGAGTTGTGGAGGAACCACAGTCAGCTTAAACATATGCAAGGCTGTGACCATCTCCTGCTTACATCGAGTGACATCAAAGTCACCAGCCAAAACTACAATTCAAGCTAAGGCAGTTTATTAGAAACCTCTGACTAAGCTCACTGCAAATGACCCCGTGTTCCAAGGGCACTCTCAGTTCTTTTCCTCAGCAAGGAGGCTGTGTTTGTAGGGTAATTCTGTAGGGATTTCCCCAGGAACTCATTCTGCCCATGTTATGAGCAAAATGAAAATCAGAGAGCTGAAGGTCAGAAGAGAGCTGAGCTACAGACAGAAAAACTGACTGAGCAGCTAATATATGCAGTTAATATATTTCTTTTTAAACAGAGTTAAACTCACCTTCTGAACAAAAACTAATATGATCAATTACAATACTAGAATTGCACTATATTTTAAAATATTTTTCTGAACTAAGGCCTGGTTGCAGTATGTCATAGAATTTGGTAAAAAAGAGGGAAGAGATTTACATTAACACATTTGCTAAGGCTGTGCAGATGTGTTAATGTAAATTATTTGTAATTCAGTTGCTACTTATAATAAAGCACTTAAAAAGATGATGACACTAAATAGAGAGCATGCAAAATAATGCAAATGGAGAAAAAAAAGGCCAAAAAAATTGAAATGTAACCACAGCATTGCAAAAGCTGAGAATATAGTGACAAGATACGTAAATAGAGATTGAGGTTTACTAATCAATCACAATTTTATTTGCAAAATCCAATATTTTATACTTTTTTTCCTTTCCTCATCAACATTTCACCCGCATTTCAAGTAGAGGAGCATGCAGGGAGGGAGTGACTGCTACATTATCTGTTATATTCAAAGATTATTAATTTACCCTAAAATCTGAAATTTCAGAAATAAAGTGGAAATACTAATGGTTAAAAATGTTTGACTAAGACAAGGCAATTCGTGGTTATTTCTATGAGCACCAAAGTGGAGCCTGTAGAAACCACAGGTAGTTTGTAGCTGGTTCTAGAGCAAAACTTTTGGAGAGCTCTGCTTCATGTGACATAAACAACTGTAATAAACGAAGGCAAGCTGAGTATTTAAACAAACACGTTCTTTCACCATCAAATTAAATGCCTTCAATGAATATCAACTTTCCTTCCAGAAATGCAAACCTTCAAAACTGCTTCCTACCTCAACAACAGCTACAGATTACCCAGCTATGGACAGCAAACACACCATGTTGTATTTAAAGCATGTTTTTTTAAAATGCTGGGCATAGCAACGAGGCATTAAAAAAGGTATTGTGCCAGTGTCATTACAGCACACAGTCTGCAGGTTGATTAGTAGGACAGAGCATGGTCCCAACTATCCTTATTTCTGCTTTCTGCAAAGGAGAGAATTTATGAAAGAAAGCCATAAAGCATGCCACATATATCAACAATCAAAAGCTCATCTGCATTCCCGTTCCTCAGGATGGTTACATTCTAACACCTCCTGAAACATTAATGCTTTTTTCTATAATTGCTCCCCTTTTGGTAATTCAAACCCAAGGCAGTGCCACACACTGGAAAAGGGAATTTAAACAGGGAAGAAGAAATGCTACCAATGCACAACAATAATGGAATAATTTCACCTGTTGGAAATCAAGGGGCATTTCTTTTCTGCATGGGTAAAGGCCAAATTTTTTAAGAGGCATCATCCTAGGCTTTACATCTGGCTTAGCACCAAGTTCCCCTTGATGTGACATGATTTATACACAAAGATCAGTACTTCTCTGTGGTAGAAAACCACAGCTACTGCAGAGTTCCATTTCCTATATCATCTCACATAATTTCTTTACGCTGGCAAACTTTTTGTGGATTACATACACAAGGAGGAGTCTTACCAGGAGTGCTATGAATTTACATAGCTTTTTATCTGTCACCTATGGGCCTGACTATTCTCACTGCATGTAGGACTCAGTAACATTCATGCATTTGCAAATCCTTCTGCCCATAGAAAATAAAAAAGAAAATTATTTTTCTTTGTTTCATACCAATTCTTGCAAAAAACTTCCCTTTTTAAAGTTTCTATTCCCCACTCTCAATCCTTTCTTAATGATCTTTTATTTTCACTAATGTTTTTTACTAAGCATCTTTAGAGGTGTTCAGGAAACCTCTAGGTAAGATGGGAACAGATCCATTAGGGAAAAAAAATTGCATATCACCAATGGCAAAAAAAATTATGCAAAACCATGTGAAAATTGCAAAGGATAACACCTTCTCTTTTCAAAGTTTTCCACAATCAGCTCTAATATACTCCCCATAACTTCACAAACTACACAGATAAGGCAAAAGCCTCATTATGTAATTAGACACAATCTTTTAATTCCACAGTGAGCACCAAATGTCTACCTGACACCGAATAAATATGTGGGAGGCTTTCCATTTACTTCAAAGGTTACTGGACTAAACTCTGTGTGGGCTCACTAATGAGCAACCTGACTTGTGCTCATGAGCCTGGCAAAGGAAAACTCCAAGAAAATGCAATCTCTACAGCTCATAATTGTTTAGATGCTGGAAAATGAAAATAATGAACTGGTAAGAGACACAGCCCATGACATATTTGCTTTTCATGTATGCCACTAATCAAAATCTGGGGCATACCATTGGAAGAATAAAGTATTTTTTTAAAGAATAGAAAAAGAAATAGAGCCTAAATTTATTATCTAGGGTGGGTTGACAGCTCATTCATAACTTTGGCAGGAAAAGGCTGTCATCTATTTGGAGACGTGCACAGAGACAGTGCAGAGAGAGGCATACTTAGGGGCATGTTTACACTGCAGTGCAGGAGAAACTCAGCCATGGTCTTAGACAGTTCTCAAGAAGCTAATTCATCTTGCTATGAAAATTAGATACAGACCTAACAGGAATTATTTTCTCCAGAGCATCTTTAACCCTCACACACCCACTACCTAGTATCAATCTAAAGCTTCTTTAAAGCATCAGCTCTTGATAAGATTAGGTTGAATTACAAACATGAGATTGGTACTTTGATTTACTTTGTGCTAAAATACAGCCAGCACACAACATTGGGTTTTTACTGCTTTATGGAGTATACAATTACATGAAATACACATCAAACTCATCTAAATAGCTGGCCATTTAACTGTCTGTTTGGAGCAGTTGCATACTTTGTCATCCCGTGTGATCTAAAGCACAGAGTCAAGTCTGGCTGCTGTTTATAATTTAAGATAGGTAGCTCTGAACAACAGGGCCTTTTCCCCTCCTCCCTCTCAAGCAAGGGAAAGCTCTCAAAAGGTCAGGCACCAATGCAGTTTACTGAATAAAGCTCAAGTTTGAAGAATGTGCCTTCTAAAGTGATTTTACTACCTGGGATGTAATGAGTTTTACAGACTCGCTTTGTTAAATTGCCCTGACAATTTCCATTTCCACTTGCTTCAATCATATTAACAGAAGCTAAAGTTCACAAGTAGTAAAATATTTCAGTGTACTGAGTTGGGTCTCTAAAAAATAGATCACACACTTGACAAACATATAGGACACAGCGTTTGGCATTCCATTTCATGTTTGGCTTGGCATATCTCGTTTAGGGCAGGACAAGACGCCCTATCACAGTATCTCATTACTCATGGAAATAAAACATGGTTACACCATGGGCTTGACAAATCCCATTTAGTATGTCAGAAGGACGGGACTGCCCCAGTGACTTGGAGTGGGAATGAAAAGGGAAATGTTGGAGATGCTCCACTGAAAGGGAAATGTACTTCACATCATAAGATATGAACATACAGAGCCTAGGTAAATAGGTAAGAAATCAGAAATCACTCACTGAAATGAGAAAAAGGACAGAAGAAGTGAAGACAGTGAGGATAAGTCTTGTTAATGAGGGGATAATTCTCTCATTAGAAGAGTACACACACTACTCTGTCACTACCTTGTGTAATTGCCTTTGCCTTTTTAACTCACACAGTCCTTGGGGCATGGGATGGATCTTCCTCTGCCTTTGGTAAGTGTCCATTGCTCCTTGAAAGGTAAGGAGCAATCCAAACAAAAATGACCAAAAAATGATAGTTTCCCCTTTTCCAATGCTGAAAGAGTTCTAAAACTTTTTAGATTTTGCAGAATATAGGAAAGAAAACTTTGGTGAATGATTATATCATGCAAAGGAGGATTTGAAATCTTGCATTAATTCAAAGCAAAAGTTTATGATGTGCAACACAAGAGGCTCACCCATGAATGCTGATTTACAAATTTTACTTCCCAAGTGTTTTTCTACATTATTATCCTTAAGTGCCATAGCTATGGCTACATGTCAGCACTATACCGAGATTTAAATTGATTTACTGTGACTTTGATTTAAAACGCAACTCGATTCAACCAAGAGAAGAGGTGGGCCAAGAAATGCTTTTGCTAAGCTAACCCACACTAAGTGACACATTGAACAAATAGAGCATCTTGACATATCCAACAGCAATCTACAAGCTCACTGAGTGAGGGAGTCAGACAAAGACCTTTAGGTTGCTGGTTAATGAGCTACTGAAGTTCTTCAGAGACAAAAAAAAAAAAAAAAAAGGAAAATCAATTTCAAAACAAAAAATTTGGAACTATGCATTATCATCCAACTATTCTCAGAAACATTAATAATGCTGGAACAGTTTGAGATACAGTCAGTACTAAACATAAAAAAAAGAGGGGAAAAAAATAAAAGAGGTAGTTAAATAAATGCTGTACTCATCACTCATTGCTCCTCCTGAGTCCCAGACTCCAGTAACTGGCCTGACAGCACGGTAACCAGATCTGATGTAAAAGATCTTTATTATATATACTTATCTGGCTGCACTGACTGAAGGTGGCAGACAGTATGTGAAGGGAAGATGAGCGCATAATGGGAATACAGTTCCCTAAATCCCAGAAGGAATAAAAAACCTGTAGCGATCAAGGTAAATCAAAGCAGAATGAAAAGAAATGCTCATCTCATTTAGATGCAAATATTTCCGGATGCCACTGCACGCCACCTCTAAACAGTATCTCACAGATAGTATTACTTTCATTGTACCAACAAATGCCTGTCTCCACTCTAATAATGTTCTCTTTGATGCACATGCTGTGGAAGAGTTGAGGCATATTTACATTCAATCAACAAAACTTCATCAGCACAGCAAGATGAACAGAGATCATATCCATAGCCCGCATCTGACCTTTTCATCGCTCTCTCCCTGAATGCGCTCATGAGGCAGGCAAGTGTGCACATGCACACCAGCAGAAACCAGAGATAATGCTTGAAATCAACTTCTGCCCAAGGCATCCTGATTGTTTCTCCTATGATAAGTATTTTATTCACTTCAAGCACTGGATTTTAATTTGCAACATCCACAGAGCTACGCACAGTGTTGGTGCTCAGGTAATGAGCATTTAATGGAATTAGAAGAAGGCAATAAATAAAAAACCCCTCACATTTCTTAAATAAGTGTATTACCTTTAACTGAAACCACATATTTAGTAAATTACTTATTCACTAATTAACGGTATTAAGCCAGATTCATGGCCTACTCATCACAGGCCTGTGCATATTGCAGGACTTTCGTCCAAAACCAGGTTATTACACATAAACCACTTTTCAGAATCCATCCACATGAATATTTTTCTCTGAAAATACATGCAACAATTACAGGTTAGTTTATCCTTCACTGAAGGAGGGATAAATCAGCAATGTATTACTGTGATGTAATTTGTTTATGTGTCTTGACCTTTCAAGTTTTATGCAGTTGGACCTCGATCCAATCTGTCATTCAGCATCTAGAAATAGAATCTTTACACATACAGTGAACAGCAGAAGTTAATAACACTTCTGATGCTACAGTTTCATCTTAACAAACACAGGACATAGCAAACTGTATAACAGGTATAACAGGGCAAAGTGTAATACTATAACAGGGCACTGGATGGAAAGCTTCAGATACAATGGCTTCTTTCTTACATTCTGCATAACGGGGGAAGCTACTGACTTCTAATTTTAAGAATGCACATTCAATTGTGCCTTTTTACTTTGTTAGGACTGGTTTTGAAAATTCTAAGCTGTCTTAAAACAGCTAAAATATTTGCCTTAATGTACACTGCTTATACAAGTCAGTTGTGGTCCTCTTTTGGAAGGGTTTTTGAAGAAACTGCTGGAACCTCACCTGTGATTTAGGTCCCAAGATGCCTCAGTTGCACCTCCTTTCAGCTCTTCAGATTTGTGAGGGAGGAGAGGGAAGAGAGGGTTCATGGATTCAGCAGGTCAAAGTGCACATCACTGACTGTGGCTGATAAAGAGAGAGCTGCCCAGAAGGCCAGATGCTTAGATTCTGGTTTCAGCTTGATGGGCCAAGCTGACATCTGGGAAAAATTCTGTTATCTCAGCTTTGCCTTCAGGCTTCAAACTCTCCACAGCAGGCATGGAGGACCCACACTGAGACACAAAAGTTTTGTGGAATCATTTAATATGGATATTTTCCTCTATTTGGGACTTGAGTTTTAGAGGCAAACCTGATCCCCATTCCTAAATTCTTCCAGAATAAAACCTTGCACCTCACATCAACAAGAGTGAAAAACAAAGTTAGTTGCTTGTTCTCAAAGAAAAAAGTTTTTGGTTGCTTTTGTTCTTACTAATATGTTAAGGAAGGGCAGTTACATTATTGATGACCAAGAAGAACAAAATCAAATATTTGAAGTTTTTTTGCCAAATACATGCTACCTTGAATTATTTTTTCAAAAACAAAAACTAAGAAAAAGCGTGAATGGAATTAAAGATGAACAGAGATCATTTGTTGAACAAAACCCTTCAAAATATTCCATTTCTGCTGCAAGATAAAATAATAAGCAGAGATAACACAGTGGAGTATTTTACATAGGTGGAATATTTGCTAGGGATCCAAACCGTCTTGAAACAATCTTGAAACAATCCAGCAAATCTTTCTAACAAAAGACTTTATACTCATTGCCAGCTGAATATATGTGTTAACTTTGGGTCCAAAATATAGGTCTATATTTTAAAGCAACTAACTTCAGAACCACAAATGACTGCTTCATGACTCTGAGCAATCTTGTTTTTAAACATGATTAGAAGTGGCAGTACAACAAGGCTGAGGGTCATCTGAGTCATCCAAACTTCCAGATTTGAGCTCCTACTCACAAAAATCAAGTTCTGCCTTGAAACAACCAAACGTGATCCCCTGAAAAATATTTGTACACGTATGTGTCATCTGGATATTTATATTGGGACAGCAAGATTTCAAAGTTGTCTAAAACAAATATTAGAGATATATATCTCAAGAGTGCATCTCTCAAGAGAACCAATTTGAACAGAGTAGATCATTCTCTTAGCAAACTGTTTGTACATTTCAAGTTTTTCTCTACATAATATTGATGTGAACTGTAATTCTGACCAAAAAAAAAGAGATCACAGCACAACCAACCAAAAACATGAAAGGAGAACTAGAACTCATTTGCCTCTTATAGCTCCCTAACTTAGCCCTGTATTTCTCACCATTCTATTTTCATGTTAAACCTTTTAGCAGTGAAGTATCTGCATAGATAATAGTTTGTGGTGGCTGTTTTTCAGTTTTTTGTTTTTGTTTTGTTGGGGTTTTTTTTGGTAATCTTTAAGGTAATAAAAACCTGCCAGGTTCATGGAACCTAATCCTTATTTCTTAAAATGTGAGATTTTATCATAACTAAAGCAAATGTTCCCATGGGGCAAAAATTCCAAGATTTAATATGTTAGAAACCCATCTATCCCCTATTGCTAATTTCTCACATTCACTTTTCTTTGTGAAATGCTGCATTTCACAAAGCATTTAGAGTTTAGAAACACATAATTATAACTTATTTTCTATATCTCCTATTTGGCTTACTCAATTTTTGGAATTATACATGGCTGGAAATTAGGCTCTGGGACACTAAGCCTCTCCTAGCACAACTCAAGATACTTGGGATGTCACTGGCTGTTTAACACCAGCCAGTTGGTGTATTCACTAAAGACAAGCTGAAGAACAGATCTTTAGCTGTGAAGGTTTGCAAACACTTGTGGCATAATTTTAAAACTTTTGTTTATAAAATATAAAATCTGTATTTGAATCTAGACCTGGTAAGGCATTCAGAGATTTAACAGAGCAAATTAAACTTAACAATAGAACATGCAAAATAATGTAGTTATGAATCTACTAAAAATCAGAATCTCTAATGCAAACTCTACAGTGCCCATCAGTCAACTAAAATATACATATTACAGCACAGCAGACTCTCTGAAAAATAGCATACAGCTCCATTCAACAAGATTTAAGAAAGATGGATTTTAAATAGAAAAGGTATAGAAAAACACTATCAATCAGTGGAATAACACAAGGAAAACTGTGAATATCCCAGAAGAGAGACTTTGTCTGCCTGTTGCAACAGCACCACCCAGCTCAGATCCAAAACTGCAACAGGGTGGTGATAAGTGTGTAGGAACGCCCTAAAAATGATGTATTATATTCACAATAGCAAAATGAAGGATGCAAATCTTTCTTCTTTTTTGATGCTTTATGTGGATTGACTAGAGTGGAAAAGACTAAAGTGAAAGGACTCCACTTACATGGGGACCAAAGGGGGACATTACAGAAAAAAACCAAACATTTGTCAAGTCAAATACCACCATTAAAAACTTCTAAAATATTAAGTTACAGACCAACACAATGGGTTATCAAAAAACCCCAGCAAACAGTCAAGAAATAGTATTTATGGCTATCATTCAATGCCTGATCTGATCTATGGATTGCTAAGACCAGGTGACTTGAGAGTGCTATGTTTGTGAGAGGTTTCCATCACTGACTCAAAGTGTTTCAGGTCTCAGCTACTACACTGATTCAAAGGACCTCTCAACAAAGAAATGGAGAAACCTTTAGTAAAATCCAGTATAAAGTAGTAGATGATCCTCCCAGGAGGAAAGTGCCTAAATTGCTACATTTTCAGACCATGTCCTTTAGATAAGTCTGCACCAGGCTTCCCAGATGTCTTAGGATCAAAGAGAGCCAGCACAACAGTCACTTTGAGGAGTGCAGAGAGACACCCCTGTAACCAATCTAATTTGTCACTGACATGAAATGTTGAGTGTCTTCAAGGTACCTCTGTAAGTCAATCTGGAAATTTCTTATGTACTCAAGAGAAGTAAATAGCATGCAACAATGTAATCATGCAAGATGAAACTATTTATTTGAACTTCAAGGAAAGCAAAGCAGAGTCTGCATCCAACACTCCTTTTTAACACAGAAAGCCTGAGTTCAAGCAGACCCAGAAGATTGATCATACAAAAGACAGCCATTATGTATTTCAGCTAATTAAATTTTATTCTGAAAGGGAAGCATTTCCATTACTCTAGGCTCAGCAGCCCCAGGAGAGAGGGCAGGGCAGCGAGACCACTGCGACCCCATTATAGCCAGACTTCAGCCTGGTTTGGATCAGTTCTGGCTCCTTTACCAAGCCCACGACTTTACCATGGGCAATGTGCTGTGCAGCGGGAAGGCAGGCTGAAGTGAATTAGGCCATGCTATTAGCAGTGCTGACCTTTCACTGATGAACAGTTTTTAAGCAAGGGAAAAGATTTTTTGGAAGCTAAGACACTGCGAAAAGCCTCACTTCACTGACTCCACGTGCTGCTTAATGCTGCGTCCCTATAATAAAGCAACACAGACATATAAATGATAGTCCTGGCTTTCCATAACAAGCTATAATTGGAGTAGGTGACTAGGAAAATGTTTATATAAATGGTGGGATCGTAACCTTTTATGCAAAATGGACAAATAAGTTATAGAAATATCTGGGAAAACCTGAGGCTGTGTAGCTCTACTGCAAGCTATAGGCACAGTTAAAGCAGACACTAAATCACTAAATCTTGTCTCAGAGTTTACAGTTCTGTTGTCGTTTTGGAGTTTTTTGCCAGGTTTTGCTGACAGATGGAAAAATACTGGCTGATTATGACCAAGATTTAATTTACCTCCAGTTTCCTTCCTATTTCTACAGCACATGCCTAAAAAACCCACATACTATTTTATTTTCAGGGCTTAGAGCTATTACTAGCAAATAGTCATACTCCAACAGCACGTACTATGAAAATATCACTGCAATACTTTTTGCTACTCATGAGAATCTCATCATATTATAAAATTTTCTCACTAATATTTCTAAATTATCATCTATAAATGTGGGCATACATTGATACAAATATAGTTTCTTGAATACGTATCAACTAGGCATGCACAGACTAAAACCCCACATGTCCATACACAGAGAGACACAGCTGTGATACCCCACTGGAACAGCATCATCTATCGACTAAGTGGGGTAGTAAGGTGCCAAAGATACCTTTGAAGATGGGAAGCTTTTATTCAAGGTGGCTTCTCTTTCTTTATCTGTCTACCAACTGAATTTAAAGACCAAAAATTATTCAATTGTATGAAGTGACGTCTGAGACACAGACTTCAGTCTCAACTACTGGAAAGGTATGTTCACTCATTCTGAGGAACTCAAAGCCAAGATTTCTAGCATAAGGACTTAATTATCCCAGCTCCAAAGTTTTTGACTAGAAACTAACATCTTTTTTCACTATCTGTTTTCCTTTTTGAATTGCGGTAAGAATATCAGGATAGAAGATGACTGTTGAGTGGTAATCATTGAACACTCCCCACTTTGCAACTTACTGGCATCCACATAAACAAAGCTGCATCCATTTTAAAAAGGCAAAAATATACCTCCAACCAAATACCATATCCATATTCTAACCGTGTGTTCACACGGGGGAGGTCCAATTTTTCCAACTACAAAAATGCCTTTACAGCTGCTTTCATCAAAGTTTTCATTGTTCTCTGTGGTTTTTGAGAGCACAAAGTTGTGAGAAGCAGTAGAAGAAATAGCCATTGCACCTCCATTAAGGCAGTGTAAGGGGTGTCTTTGGGGGGTGTGTATCTCCCAGACATATTCAGTACATACCTTTGGGAACCACAGAAAGACTCCATCTGCCTACGCAGTGGAGGAACTGGCAATTTGAAGCTCCTAGGTTCTTCTACGTGTCCACCATTTTGAGCTATGACTAATAAAATGACTAATATTTTCTGCCATGAGCTCTCAAGAAAGAAGAATATGAATATAAATCTCTCCTAAATAAGGATTCATTGCACAGCATGACATCTGCTGCAGTCCTTTCCTGGGTTTAGATATGAAGGCATGTGCTGCAACATCACTGGTCACATCATGCCCAAGCAGTGGATGCAAAACAAAATGCACAGGGGTGCTCCAGTAGCTCCTGGCAAAGATAAAGTCCTCAAGCCTGCTGACAGAATTGGCCAGATATTGATCCATTGGTGGCATCAGTTTCAGGTATTGTTCATCAATATGACAGATATTAATTTGATCTAATATTTAAGGAAAGCTGTGACCAAACAATTCCAGACTTTAAGGCAATTATTTACAATACCTTATTTATACAGAGATTGGGGGAGTTGGATATATTTCCTTTTGACACACTGAACACATGTCCTCCTACTTGGGGTTATACTTCTCTTCACTTGCTGCTTTAAAGGAATAGCTCTGTTACATTTTTTTTAACACTTCAATTATTTCTGGGGTACATTTTTCTAAAGCTGACAGCTCTTATTTTAAAAATTGATCTTCCTAGGCTTAATCAAATATATGCATTTATCCTTGTGCAAAATGACTGCCTTACAAAGTACCTGATACCAGCCAAATGTACTATTCCTCTCTGTGTCCATTTTCCCATTTCCCAGGCTGCAGCACTACACAGCATTAGCAATACTTGCCTCATGTCCAACATATTGATATAAAATGACCCTCTAAGCTTCCTGTCAGCTCTGCTCTCGTATTACAAAGCCACTTTAACATGCTTCACGTTCATTACTTAGCAACTGCTCCTTGCTTCTAGGAACCACATCCTTATTGACGCACGCACATCCTGGCACATCTTTCTTAAAACTGGAAACAGAACAGGGATTAAAGGAAGTTATGATTGCATTTTATAAAATTGTAAGTGCAGTGAAAAGGATTCATAGGGAACAAGAGCCTTCTGTCTCTCCTGATACAAGAATTAGCAGGCAATCAATGAAATCTACTTTGCAGGTCTAGAGCAAGCAAAGAAGATGGAACTTTGAAGAAGATGAAGTTAAACTGAAAAATTTCTTATGGCTGGATGTTGTGCTGCCAAAATTTTAAATGCAAAACAGGCATCATAAATTGTTTATTTGGGGATGGGGAGGCAGTTCTACAAATGACTATTCAAGAAATCCCAAATTGCAAATTGCTAGAGGCTAAGAGACTACTCTGGGGAAGTATCCTCAGATGCTTGTCTGGTTCTTGTACTCCTCTGTTGGCACATGCTATAGTGCAATATCAGAAACAGAATCTGATATCAGAAGGAACTTTATTCTGGTCTGATATAGCCAGAATGGATTTTACATTCTTATATCTCTTACATTTATTTTGATCATATCAAAGTAAATTTATCATGACTACAAATAGAATTCAACTGTTCATGTCATCATTATCTCCCTTCCCGAGCACAAATAAGTAAAGGTAAAGGACTAAAAAATTCAGTAAGCTTCCATTATGACTCAGTATGTTGCATGTAGCATGAGCACAGCCTAATTTCATATTTCTATACAAAGGAAAAATAGAGTTTCCTAATATAGTGACAAAAATTATCATTCATTAGTGAACAAAACTGCATCTAAACTAAAATTTATTTAGATTACAGCCAGACTACTCAGTCATATCAGTTGAATGGGAGACAGTTATTAACAAAGAAATAACAAGCAGAGTATTCACTAGAACAGTAACATTTAGATATTCAGAGGAGGATGCATAGCTGCACAGGGAATATATATACATATTACTGGTAGATTTGTGTTTACTGGTAGAGTGTGCACCTGTGTATTTCTAGGCTGATGAGCTGTTATACAGGCACTCACA
Organism: Motacilla alba alba; assembly: GCF_015832195.1. Lineage (NCBI taxonomy): Eukaryota > Metazoa > Chordata > Aves > Passeriformes > Motacillidae > Motacilla > Motacilla alba. Next base: position 40,163,052 of record NC_052017.1, on the reverse strand, counting down.
TCAACTCAGAAGAAATGCCACTGAAGTTTGCACACCTGCTTTCCAAATCAAACCAAATAATCTGAAAGTGGCCTGGTTTTCACACAAATTGCATTGCTTTGTTGAAGCTGTATCTCAGTCCAGACTGACCGTCACCCCAAAAAGCATGAACCTATCCTCCTGCTGGTGGTCACATGAATCATCACACTAGATACAATGAATTTTTGTTTCTCACCTTACAAAAGCATTGTCCTCAGGCTGATCTACAGAAGAACATAATTAAATGATATGTCACTGAAAGAAAGGCTGTGTCCATTTTCTACCGCAGTAATATTTTCTAAAACCACAGTTTTTTGATCATTTCAGCATGCGCTGGGTTTTTCCTGGTGAGTAAAGCTGTGCTTACTGAATTTAGAACATAGTTGTGCTCAGTCTGAGCTGCAGATTCCCAAGCTGCATAGTTGTGGTCGGATAACTCCTCCGTGGGGCGTTTGGAGTTTCCTGAGTATGGAGGCAAAAAAGAATTAATCTGACTCCAGTGTTTAACTCATTTGCAGGACTCAGATTTCCTGTTCTGCACACATAAAGGGTTTGCAAAGAGTGTGTAAGAGCTTCCAAGATGTATAGCTATGTGAGTGCTAAAGATAGGGAGCCCCATTCTTCTCCCCGGCTTAGATTGCCAAAGCTCTGTGGATTTCAGCTGTATTATTACCAATTCAAATGTGTTCCAACTCAGAGGAAAGTCAAGAACAATGTGTATTTATGAAAAAAGGCCAACTCTTGTTTGGCTGAAGTTCATAACCCGAAAAGAACCCAGTAATTCCACTATTCTTCAGCCTAAAAGTTGGCTACATTTTTCAGTTTCAGCATCTGTTCTGTGGTGCAAGGCATTAATAGCATGGAGGTGGATATATTTACTGATTGTTTGTATTTTAATTTTCAAAGGCAGAGGAATGTTTTAATGTTAGATGAAGTTACAGTATTAAAAAAAAAAAAATCACGTAAATCTAGAAACTAAAGCAGCACTTGAAAAGAGAAATACCACAGCCAGGTCTATCTGAGGTGATAGCTAGAGAATAAACATGATTGTGTGTGCTGTAAGATTTTCTAAGCTAACCTAGTGGTTAAGAAAGATGCTGAGCTAAAATTTTTGGGAACAAAGGAACATAGTACTGACCTAATTCCTCTCAATTGGCCAACAGTAAAGTTCCATGCACTTTCAGAGAGCAGAATTATGTCAAGTTAAGCACTTCTGAAAACCCCCAAAGAAATTATTGTTTATAAATTTGGCAGGTGTGGTTCAAATACTGTCAATGTGCATACCCTCCTTCATGCTGATCTACATGTTTTTAGGAGCAACACATGCAAGTGTGAAAGGACTGCTGGATTTTAGGGCCGCCAGGATAACTTGATGTTCTTTCAAGAATGGCTCAAGCTAATGCATTCTATATTGGCTTGTGAATGCACATCTAAAAGCAGGAAAAGGATCTTATGATCATTTCACACTGGCTACCATACAGTTCTCAGGTAGAAGCTTAAAATTTACAAGGCTGGATAAGACTAAGAAGTCCTTCCATTAATGTCATGTATCTTTGCTACCACCCCAATCTATCATTGTGCAAAGCCACTCATTGCTTTAGTCTTGATTGTCTAGGATGCTCATCGGACACTGTTGTCTGCTACTGCAGATTTTCTGAAATTTAAAGTTAGTCCTTTGCTGGCACATCTGTGATTTGAATCCTGAATTTAGACAGTGTTTCATCTGAAGGAAAAAAACAAAACAAAACAAAAAAAAAAAAAAAAAAACCAAACCCACAAGAAAACAACCCACCAAAAAAACCCCAAAAACCAAGCAAGAAAACCTTCCAGGCATATAATTGTAAGAAATTTTGATATAAAACCTAATACCAACAAATAATTTAGTATCTTCTTAATGCTCTTGCTTTGCCAATTATTATCCTTTAAGAAATTGAAAAATGTCCTATATTTGCAAAATCTGCACTTAAAGGCCAGCTCCATCTGGGAAACTATGACTCCCCATCCCAAGAGTAAAAGATAATTTATGAAAAACAGAGGTAAGCAGGCAAGAGAGGATGAGGACAGCATGACTTTGATAAGCAGCAGTACGTGAAACTTGGAACTCCCAGTTAGTGCTTCTGCAGGACACCTTTGGAATGGCTGACTTGGTAAAAGAAATCAAAGGAGAGAGACACTTGCACGTCTACTTCCAAATCTAAACTGAACTACCTCTTATTTCTTTCCAGCTGTAACTTTCCATTTTCATTGAACCCAGGACTGTTATCAATTCAGGTCAGTATTGGTCAGCTGGTATGGGCTGTGCAAAAGCACAGGGAGAGAGGGTGCACATTTTTGGAAGATGAGAGGAGAGCTCACTGGAGAATGCTCCACACACATACATGAGCTGTGCCAAAGGTCTCTGACAACTGTTGCTGCAGCAGCAGCCTACGCCTGGCTGTGCAATTCATTCAGAAATGATGTGGAAGGTGGCCAGCACAGCCATGTTCTCAGCTTCTCCTACACTGCTGAGCATGGCAAGGTTTCCAGAGGCACCAGCTCCTGCCCCAGCAGCAAATGAAAACTGTGTTTCACGAATCACCAATACAAATATTAAACTTCATACAACAGTTCGGTAGGGATGGGATATCTGATAATTAAAGCACAGGAGTAAAGCAAAGCCTGACAATTGCAATATTGAGCTCTAAAACTCCTAGAGTCCCACTTTGGTTTTAAAAGGAAGGTTAGCTCAGTCAGTAGAGCTGTTAACCAAAAATATTATCAAAAAACTCAATATCCTGAGGTTGTTAGATAAAATTTGCAGGCATTTCAATCATGAGTTAGGAAACCTGTATATCATGTATACAGGCCATATTTCGTATTGTACGGATAGCATTCTAATTATTTTCATGAATTTTTAAACAGCAAAAGCAAACAAAACTTTTCATTAAAATAGGTTAAAAAAACACTGGAAAGAAGAGTTTCCTCAGAGTTTTTCCATTTTAAGGATCAGCCCTTTAAAGTATTGGTGTCTGACAGAGAAAAAAAGGGAAGTAATTTAAAAATAAGAGAATATGAAGCTGAAAAATAAGCAGACAGAATGAAGTTATTTGGTCAGCTGACTCATACCAGAGCAATGCTTAAAACCTACGCAAAAGTCTGGAAAATAAATAAGATTTTCTTCTGTGGGATTTCCTTTTCCTTGGTTCCTGGAGAAAATCTGTCTATTTAACTATACAGCAACCAGTTCTTTGTTCCTCTTTAGAAGCTCCTGTGCTTGGCTCTGGTCTGTGGGAAATAGCTCCCTTTTGTCTTTCACCTAAATGGTGATTACTCCCTGTATTTAAGCTTCTGCATGATGGAAAGATGAGAAAAATATCACACAAGAAGCAAAATCACTTTCTGCAATTCCCTTGTGGAGGAAAACACATCAGAGCCTACTGGCACAGACCTTTCTTAGAACCAGTTCCTGCAGTGTACTCTCTGGATGGCAATTACTGCAGCAGAGTAGTCAAGAAATGATTCCTTGGACTTAGACAACTGCCAGTGTTACTTAAATATTCCTTCAATATCCGCATTTTTCATGTAGGTCTTGAGGATGTCTAAATTCATTATATGTACAAAAGAAAAACCCAGAGAAGATACATAAGATCAAATATGTTTTCAATCCTTTTAAAAGCAGGACTGAAACCCTTCCTTTGTGAATGCATTTGTTTCAACACTCTTGATGGGCTGGTAGGTATTAAAGAAGCTATTAGATACTCTGCAAGAACCTACCTCAGCCTGAACTTTCACATTATGCAATCTTACAGCAGACTAGAACTGAAAATAAAGAATGGTAGAGAGGACCCCAAATGTCTGTGAAGGGATAAACTGATTGCACAGTTCAACTACAGGCTGACACAAGCTCAGAAGCTCAAATTTATTTAGACAGCAGACTTCTATCGATTTTTCAGATGATTTAGACTCCTTGGCATCATTAAAACTTACATATAAAGTAGATTAAGAAGAGTCCTCATGAATGTGCTGTTCTGGGTGAAGGACTATTGCAAATCCCAAGAATAGATGGTCTACAGATTTTATTAGAACACTGATACATTTTTCATGTGTACTAGGCTTCTTTGCCTACTTGTCTGAGCCAACTCCCATATTACTAAGATTCTCCTTATTAATTTTCCATATTCTGTCTATAATATTTTTCTAGGAAATGCAGGAAAGGAGCATCTGGAAAAAAAACTAAACTGATACATAAATCATGCACATAAGCAGTGGTTTTTTTTCTGTCATATTTCTGTAGTCCCTAGCATAAAGAGACAACCAAATCAATAATTCCTGTGAGATTATCTAGAGGCATATCAGTTGTGCCATTTTTAGTAGAAAGACAACCCCAAAAAAACACCTGGACTCTATGAGCCTGACCAAGCAAGCACTACATGTGCACAAATGAATCTTCATGTCCCAAGGCACACAGGAAGCACACAGCAAAATAAGCCAGGCCAGCTAGGAAAACATCCCTCAGCAGCTGCATAGCTGAGGGATCAATAAATGAAATGCTTAATAAGCACTTTTGAAAAAGATGGACAAACTTAGATGAACATAGGACAGCTGAAGTGGCCAGAATTCCTGGTTCATGTACCTCTGAGAGAAGAATGCAAAAGAAGCCGGGTGACACCTGAGTGCAAGAGCCTCACACAACTCTCCTATGGGTGGGAGGTTGTGTGGGTCCTTGTGTTGGTCTTTGTCCCACCAAGTGGGCCATATGAGACCTCATCTCCTCAGCTGCCACCACTACCTCTGCAGGCATACTACTGCTGTTCCTCTCCCTCAGCCGAATCCTGAACCGCCTGCTTCAAACCAGAACAAAAAGAGAAATTCAGACATGTTTAACAGTTGGGATTTTTCCCCTTTGTGGGTTTATGGGGTGTATTAGCCTCGACAGAAGAAGTCTACCAATACTGATGGGACTTGGAGCATCAATCCACCAGAGTTCAACCGTCTTCCAGAGGCAGCACTGTAAAACAAAATCAGCCAAAATGCTGTCCAAATTCTATTAAAAAAGAGGGAGGCAGCTGTATTTTAGCATCGATAAAATGAGTATGTTTTACTCAAGTATCCACAAGATACTTCTGCTAGCCAACATGGACAGGGGCTCAGTTCTGCTTTTTGTTTTTCAAAGAAGATTCCTGGATTTCTGTGAGAAAAATTATATTGTGTTAAAACTGAGAAAGAACCACTCTTTCCGAGCAAGAGCTCTCTCCAGGAAAACATCAGAGACAATACCGACACCAGCATATTTTCTCCCACTACTGAAGAAGGCCAGCTCATAGAAGGAGTTGGCAAATGCCTCTTTCACCTTTATTCAAAAGCATCCACAGCTGGACTGAGATCTTTTGACATTTGCTGAACACAGGTTACAGTCTGTCTCCTCTCTGGCCTCTACACGGGGCAGTTTCACTGCTTTGCAATGCAGAGTAAAAGAGGACAATGATACTATGAAAGCATGGCACACAAGAGGTTTAGAGAATTTCTTCAGACTTAACTTTTTTAAATTTTGATTTTATTTGAGAGCCACCATTCACCACTAATTAAAACAGCTATTGAAATAAAACTGCTCTGGCTAAATTTCCAGAAATGCAGGTTAGATTATTGTTCTGCCCCTTTCCTCAAACCTCTTCTGAGTCCTCACTGTTAATTCCAACACTGGCAGGTAATGCTGTCTTTCAGTCCTGTTATGCAACTTGGCTTCCAACATATGCAAGAACTAACATGTTTCTCCAATGGATTTGCTTTCCCAGGCTCCTGCCTTCTCAGCAATGTGAGGTACTTTGTGTGGAGTCATCTCAATTTCCTTTGAAACTGCATTTTTCTAAATACTTAGATTTTTTCAGAGATAAGAAAAGCCAGTTGTATATTTATCTTGAGCTATCAAACACACTAAAAAGAATCTATCTGAGATTCCAGGCACCATGGCTAAATAATAAAAATACAGTCAGTCTTATGCAAACAAATCTGTACACACCAGCTGCCTCAAAATCTCACAGGGCACAAAGCTGCTCCTGCCACAGGTTCCCCAGAAAACAAACCAACCAAGGGCTGGTACAGCTCTTCCCACCCTGAAAACACCAGGCTTTACTTTTAGCCCCTAAATATTGGACAATCCAAACCACAATGTTTTAAGCCGCCATATTTTCTGGTGTTTCCACGAATATAAGTACTGCAATTATTCATTGTTCTGAATCCTGACAACCCCAAGCATAGATTTATCTTTCAATCCTATCTTTAAATCTGTAATTTTAAATCTGTAACGGTACAGTTTTATATGGATTTAGATTTTTTACAGATTTATATAGATTTACTCCTTTCTAGAAAGGGCTATTTTATATCAATCATTAGGACAAAACATATCTCCTGTCTTTAGTTTCTTTTCCACAGCTTGACTAATGCATCAAATTGCCTATATTTTAACAAGGAGCTGCTGTATATCTGAGAAATAAAATAGCACAACCCTTAGCAGAAGTTCACATTCTTCTGCTTGCCATCTTTTACCCATTTGAAGCAAATATTTTTTATCACTATGTGTCAATAAAAACTAAGAACCAATAAAACAGCCTAGCTTGCATTGTGGGACGCTTTTAAACAGAAATACATCATTGACATCAAGTTTCTTTCAGGCACAGTGAGTGTAATTCAGTAGAAGGCAAAAGAACTTCATTTACCAGCAATTACTTTTCTCCCTACAATAAAAGAATAATTAAAAAAAACCCACACACCAAAAGAAAACTATGTTTTTACTAAGACATCATTGAAAAACAAAGGTTTAAACCACCAACATTCCTTTAAGTGGAAATCTTCAAATCTGATGGTTGTTTATTAGTTGATTTCCCTCTTTTCTGTAATTACCTGTTTGCTTTCACTGTTTTAGATTCTAGGACAGCATCCTTTCTAGAGAGACTAAACCAGGTATTATTTGTGATTCTCAGGCAAGGCATTTTTAACGTAGAAAGCAACAGCTATTTTTGCTGGCTGACACAGTTTAGAGCTCAAAGACACATTATTCCACCTTCAGAAAGCCAACAGCTGGACCACATGATGGTCATTACTATAACCCCTGTCTCACCATCAGCCCCTTTGCCTGGGGATGAAGGACAATTCCAAGACCAGAGTGACTGAGCTCACTGTTCTCACTATGGCTTCTGCAGCCTCTGTGAACAGATGCCAATCATCTCCAGACAGCCTTTAGCAACTATTCTTTTAGCAACCTTCTACACTCTCATTTATGTCCAAAAAAAAAAACCAAAACACCAAAACCTCAACAAGCAGGAGAAGCCAAACCTAGGCAGATCAACCAGATTTTCCTTATGCTCAGTCAATCACTCCTTCAGAGAAGCCCACCAGCCACATCAAAAAACAGTAACTTTCCAAAGCAAAGGAACCAAATGAAGGCAACTTCAAGGTGAGGAAAAGGCAACTCTTTCACTTGGTATTTAGCAAAAGGCATTTCCAATGCTCTTCCACTTCAGTGCTCTGTCTTACAACCCTTTCCAAACAGGGGGACAGAGAGAGAATCAGAGCAGAGCCCATTACATGAGACACAGCTCTCAAGAACAGAGATAAACCATGGGATGAACAAGGTGCTGGAGCCAAAGGATGAAAGAATCTTTGGAATAAGAAATCCAATACCTTAAGAAAAACAGGAGCAAAATAAATCTTGTAAATTTAACCCAACAGCTGAAATAAACCTGCAATGACAGAGTTCTTCTTACCTTTGCCATCTGCGCCTGCACGCCATTTGCTTTGAGAGATGCTACTGCTTTCTGTGCTGCTGCAGGACTGTCAAAATCTACAAAACCATAACCTGGAAAATAAACAGATAAATACAGATTTTCAGTATTATCCATGTGTATGAGCACAGATAAAGATTTTATTTTCATAAAGAAGGAAAATATTTCCATTCTCTCACACTGTCTCATAATCTTGCAGTAGCACTGCCGCCACACCTCTATTTGTCACATCTTTTCTCCTGAACCTAGTGGGGTTTAAGGGAATGCAGTGACCTGAAGCTTCAAAGTGCCAGCAGATATGAAGCAGAGGGGGAGTGTAGGCAGGTCTTTTTTTAAGATTAAAGGTTCCTGGCAGCAGAAGGGCATACACACTCAGTGCTCTGGAGTCCTGCCCCATCTCTTCCATGAGAGGACATAACATTATGGACCTTCCTGGGATACAAAGCTACAGCTTGAAGTGTCTGGTTTCATGAGAAAACATTCCTTCTCCTGTCCCTTAAAGCCATACAAAGATTAAGCTTCATAAGAGGAGGGCCACAAGTCTGTGTGGCAGATAGGGCCATGTGTGCAGGGGCAGGGAGAGCAGCCTTCCAGCAGGTGGGACCAGCTCAGGGAGAAATCCCCATGTGTGCTCTACAGGCAACTGCCAGATAGCTCTAGAAGATGGTGAGATAGCAACGTCTCAGCTTTGGTTAAACTACATCCCTTTCATCTCCCTGCCCTCTCTGCTGCAACAAGGGACAGATCTCTGCCAGGAATTGCTTTGGGGTATCATCTGAACAGCAGCTTAGAGGTTAGATCTTAGGGATTGGCAAGGGATGATCATCTGCTTTTAGGTGGCTTTCTTACTCCCAGTATTTGTATTAGTTTAGTATATTAGTCAGACAGTCACTTCCTATCTTCTCTTCCTCCCTCTCCATTTTTTTCTTCCTTTAGCCAGCAACAGTGGTATGTTCAAGCAAGCCCAGTGCTGTTATGCTCTTAATGGACAGCGAAAACTCTGAAAGTATTTTTATTTTCCTAAAGACATAAAGCAGGGGTAAGAAGACAAGGATTCATTATGCTCGTAAAGATTTCAACTGAATTAGGAAGATCTAAAAATCTCACCAAGCACCTATTTAGGCAGCTGCATATATTTCACAATCCATCCAGGGAAAACCCCTACATCTTATTAAGCAATTACAGTGCAGGTAGGCATGTGCTGCTCAGACAAGCTGTGGCCAAGGGCCACATCTTTGGCATCTCCCTGGAAAGCCATATGGATGAAACTGAACCGCTTGAAAGCTTTAATAATATTAGCACAAGCATATTTATAGCTTCTTTGCAGACATCTCCATTTACTACGTCAATACACATCCTACAGGAGGCAACCACAGATATGATTTTGTGCTGTATCCATTTGTATTTCTTTTCCCAGCCTTTCTTTCTACTCCTGGGAGATTTCATTGCCATCCTCTCTGCTCCAAATCTAGGTATAAGATTGTGTGCTTGCTATCACTTTGCCCCTAAAATTACAAACATCTCTATTATTATTTTGGTATGCATACATTGCTCAATGTCCAATCATGAAAGAATTTTGTGTACATGGATGTTTTTGTTTCTTGGCTTAAATCTCATCCACAAAGTTTTAAGAAAATTAAAAGAAATACGAAAAAAGAAACAGACAAATTGTTAAAGAAACTGTTAACTTAAGGAGTGTGAAAAGCACTATTCTATAGCAAAGTCAAGACCTGAACCTTTCTTTTCTTTGCTCAATTTTCTATTTTGGTTTGTTTGGTGAGGGGTTTCTTGTCACGGGGAGGACTGGGGAGTTTTTTTTTTTTGATACGGCGTCACTACAGATTGAGGGAGGCTGCGATACAGACACTGACAGATTGAGGGACACTGTGATAACAAATCTAATAAACCCTAGAGTTTGATCAACTTGGGGATGTGAGGAGTGTTTGACCTTCTCTGATTCCCTCATTTGATTTTCCTTTTTTACTGCAAGCCATTTTTAAATCAGCTTGTCCTACATCGCATTTTCCTTTGCAGTGCTACCCAAGCTCTCTTCTCACTGCAGAGCAGCAGTAAAGCTGATGCTGCTTTGAACTAAAAAACATGCTGCAAGAGAGCAAGAGTCCTCCCTGGAAGCCTTTGCCCTCTGGAAGAGAAACTTCTGGGAGGAAGGAGATACAATTAGATGCAACTTCCAGTTTCCTATATGAGAGTTCCTGACAAGAAGCCAGAGCTGTCAAATGGGAAATCTGAAATATCTTGGGAAATGATGGGATGGCTTGGATCAAACACTGAGAAAATGACTTTTTAGGACAGTGAGGTGGTCTTCTCAGGAAACAAAATTGCTTTTTTTTTTATTTCTCACCATTTCCATGCCCAACAATTAGGAGGTAAAAGTGCAAAAGTAATTTTAATATTGTCATTAAAAACAGATAATAGAGTTAGATTTTTATATTTAACATCAGTGTACAATGCAGGTTTCATGCATGAAGGAATAGAAAGGAATTTATTTTAAATCTGACTTTCTAGACAGCACAGTAATTATTCAGAGCTAAGTTAGTTTTGCTTGTAAATAAAAACCAGAATGTGTAAGAATATTCCAGTGTTGTATCATAGATATCAGGTATATCTAGCATAATAAATCATTGAGGAGTAACATTAGTCCATAATATCTAAAACCATTAATATCTTGTAAGGATTTTTTCAGTGGACACAAAGGGCTCTATGACCATATCAGAGATCCAGTGGAGTCTCGAGACAAAAAAACCCACATCTTTAGCTGCCCATTATGCATTCTAGTATTACTACTCCCAGACTCACTGCAAAGCTGTTCTTTTTCCTTCCCTCAAGCTCATTTCCATTCCAAGTATCTTTTTCTAGCCCTCCCCCCTCCTGACACATCTCTCCACCACACACAGAACATCAGGACAAAATCACTCCATGGCTGAAAAGCCGTCCAAAGAACATCAATCTGCCGCAAGGGAAGCCAAGTTCCCAGGCTGTTTCAGCATTCAAGTATCCTTACAAGAACCCTGCAATGCTATATAACAGAAAACCAGGCATGATGCCTTTTTGTACAGTTTCCGTTCTTCCACGTAGATGTTTATAGTCTATGTTAGAGACCTACACTAAAATATTTCATTGGTTTATAATCTCACTTAATTCTTTGTTTCTTGGGCACTAACTAAATAGAGTTGGTTTTTCTGTTTGGGTTTTGGGTTTTTGTGTGTTGGGTTTTTCTTGGGTTTTTGTTTGTTTGGGATTTTTTTTTGTGTGTGTGTTTTTGTTTTTTTTTTAATATACTTGTCTGGGTGGATGAAAAGTTTAGCCCCCACAAAAGCTAAAAGTGGGTCTTGGAACATCCTCTCCAGTGTTCTCCAGAGTGTAAAAGAAGCCCCAAACTCCCTGTGCTCCTTCCTTCCCTCTTGTCCAGGCTGTGACTGAAGTGGGTTGTGCTCCCCGCCAGCAGAATTAGGCTGCTGTAGCTGCTCCTGGCAGGTGTACTGTGGCTGAGTTTGGCTGCTCCAGCATCTATCCCTGCTCTGTTCCCTGGCTCCTCCTGGGAAAAGGTAGGAAAATGGTTGGAATCATCCCCTGGGATGAAATTCAGATCAGGGTCTGCCAATCAGACGCTGCACTAAGAAAAAACATTTATTTTTCCTCTTTTAAAAACAAGTGCAAGCCCCACCAGACTGTCCCTGTGTTAGACTCAAATTTCACAGTTTTTTTTTCCCTTCTCTTTCCTCTCCATTTTTATTGTGTGTTCACTGCCTTGTAAACATTCTGCTCAACGAATTATACATTCTTTCCCCCCAGTTTTTATGCAGAACATCATGAAAAACGAACTCAGATGCTAAACCAGGACCTTCAGACTGTGCTCACAAGAATCCATCACCACCACAGGAAACTATAACCAAAAGTATTTCCCTTTTTCCTGAAGCATCCTGACATTTTCCTTTAAGAACTCCAAACAAAAATAACGAAAGCTGTGTTGTCTCCTCCTAATTTGAGAGATGGGAATTGAACTTATCACTAACCTGAACCCATCATCTCAAGTGTACTTACACTGAGGGTGACTTTGGTACTCCAGTGCTACAAGTCCTCCAGGATCCTGAGGTTTTTTTGAAGAATGACATATTACAAGTTCCCCCATGCAAGCACACACACAAAGAAACACAGGACAAGACTATCTAGAATAATTGTTAAAACCTTTCCTTTAAGAAATACAGTGCCTGTAATTGTGCCTGTAATTTTGCACTGGCCTGTTGCCATTAGGGCTCAATAATTAAATTTTAAAAATAAAACCAGTATAGTGCTGTTTTTTTTTAACCTGTGGGGAAAGAAAACAGCTAAGCATCAGCAAACTCAAGTTTATAGCTAGCTGCAATAAGTGCTACCCAAATACACGGGCAGACACTAAACATCTCCATCTCCTATAACCTAAATGGCTGGGGGCCTCCTGGTCTCAGTTTCTCAGTTCCATAATTAAGCTTGGCAGCAGGTTCAAATGAATTAAAACTGAATGTCACTATTTCCTCAACAAATCCCTCATCCTTGTTTTTTCTTACTTGTCAGGAGAAGACCAGCAGAACAGCAATTAGTGGTAAGCAGTGCAGTGAAAAAGAACCAAGCATACACTAATTAGGTCACTCGCCAAACACGTTCATTTCATTGGCAGATTTAATCAATGTTTTCCTGAAATGTCTTAAATCTCCTATGCTAATTTAAAGTTTTGTTATTGTTGTTACTTTAAACACAGATGGGATGCCTGGAGATTTTCAATTGCTTTCCACAAATCCATTTCAAAATAACAACCCCTCATATAGTATATCATCAGAATTTCGGCACAGGTTTTAGGAAATGGCCTCTAATTTTATGCCAACATTTCTGTGCCTGCAAATACCTACAGGTGCAATTTTGTGGATTTAAGTAATTGCAGGTGTGTAGGGCTCTTAGACATCAAACTCGGAATTGCCCTGATGGATCGGGTACTTAGGGGTAATGCCAAATAATTTAAGGGGCTGCCTGCCACTTGAGGTTCCCGTAATTCTTGTGAAGTGCTGGACAGTGGCACAGAGCAAAGGTGAGCTTCCCCTGGCACACATGGGCTTTCCACTTCACCTCCAGGGAGCTCTGCTGGTGTAGTGACAGGAATGAGAGCCTTGCTGCCTTTTTGGAGCTTTGAGGCAGCTCCTCAGTAACTGCTGAAAGCAGCATTAGTTACTCAGAGTGTATGGGAACAGCAGTTTCAGGGTATCCTAGCAGCTTGGTCCCCCAATTAGTGATACAGCTAGCATACCAAGGTGTTTTTTTGCATGGAAGACGCTCCATCGGCAGTCATCATTGCTGTCGCCATGGGAAAGGGAGTTGCCACGGCTGCTGAACTTATCTGCACTGCACCAGCCTGCCCTGCCCTCCTTCCTGTCCTACTGCACAACCTCGGGTCCCTGCAGAAGCTCCCATCCTTCCTGCTGGCGCTGCCCCCAGAACCAGCCCGCCCACGGCCCCACAACCACCAATGGGTTTGAAAGGGCAACACGCAGCCAAGCCACAGCTCGGCAGCCACCGGATCACCCAGGGTCAAAATAAAATGAAAAAAAGGCCAAAGAGCATAAGCGTGGTTCCCTAGAAGTGAGGAGTGGAGTGCCCTGGTACGCTGCTGAGCTGGAGCTCTGCAAAGACAGGAACTTCTGGCAGGGGAGTGAGAAAGGAGAAGCCACGACAAACGAGGGAAGATAAGTTGGGGATGGTGAGCTCTGAGCCTGACCCTGACACAAGGCCAAACACTACATCGGACCTCTGACCAGGTGCTGCTTTGAATCACTTGAATTCAAGTCAACCAGTACGCTCCGTTTTCTGCCTCCCACACATCCACACAAGCAGAGACAAGAGACGAAGACCTGCTCCATCCAGCCAGGAGACTGGCATGGAGTCTGGGCACTAATTCAGCCAGTGTTCCTGGCTCACTAACCTTGAAAGCACCTAAATACATTGATGGGGAGCTCATGCATACCAAGGAGCTCTTCTGGTTTCACTGATGCCAACAAACTCACTTCATCACAAGAGTTAATGGTTGGTTTCTCTAAGTTAATATCTTTGCTTCCTTCCTGACAGATGGAAAAGGCTGACTGTCCCAGGCAGCCCCTACTCCTGCCAGGCCCTCTGTACTAGGCGCTGATGTGGGCGTTTAAGGGAAGTTGTGGCAAAGCAGGAACTCGAGCTCTGACATTTTCCCACATTGGAGAGCTTGACTTGGTCACAACGACTGCTTTCGGCAGCATAAGACATGCAAATTTTGCACAATATTACATAATAGTGGAGAAACTTTTAAAATGTGAACACAGACTTGCTTATGTGTAATTACAATTCCATTATACCTAAACTTTTTTCCCTAGGTCTGATGCGCCAGACCATTTGGAACTGTGCTTGCCACCAGCATACAATGTTTTTTTAACGCAAAAAAAGTTCCCAGTCCTTGTTTTGACCATCTAGAATTCAATATATCCGATCTAAAATCCAGAACAGAGAAGACTGAGCATATCATACAGGTTGGGTCTTCAAGGAGTGTCGAGGTTGTTTGGACAAAAAGGAGGCTAAAGTAATTTCAAGAGACTGCTTGCTTTTTTCATCAATGTTTCAGCTAATGTTACTTAGAGACTGGAAATGAAAAACCACCTCCAAAAGGAAATGTGATGAGGGAGAGGAATACCAGCCTAGGGAAGAGGCAGCAGTCAAAATTACTTGATGAATTAAAGAAACCATTAAATAGAATATATTTATCACAAATACCTTAATTTAACTTTATGATACCACCTCCACATATATATCTATACATATGTATGTATACATTTGAAGACACAAACACTAGTATAAGTACACAGCTAAGCAAATAATATAATCAAAGATAATATAATTATCAGAGACATTGCTCCTTCACACTTAGGAGAAACCACTAGGATTTCACAAAAGCCTAAGTTAATTTGAGTTTTCAAGTTCACTTTTGCCCAGCACTTATTTAGAGTGTCTCTTAAAAGGCAGTATTTGTTCTGACAATCAGTCTGCAAAAGAAGTGATTATCTAGTAATTTACTATGCAATTTTCAGACATTGTTTTATGCTCAGATAAAGAATCAAATAAAAGTTTTATAAGCCTTGGAAAATTAGAGTTAGCAAGCAGAGAGGTTGAATCACCCTTGAAAACAAAATTACCAAAAACAGCTTTTTCTTTCATTGTTCAAATTGTGCTAAAATATTCCTACAGCTCCAAACGCTCAGAGTAATAGTAAAATAGTCTACATCATTACTATTTTTAAATTTCTACTTTATAAAAATATTCTCAGTGGCTAGAAAGTGGTGAATCATCACCTTTTAATTAAAACAGCTAATACATAGTTAGAAAAATAATTGGAAGTGAAGACTCTTAAATGCAAGAAAGAAAAGATAGTCCCTTCATTTCAGATCACTCCCCAGAGATGCACCTACATTGTTAAGTATGCATATATAGCTGATTTTTTTTGTTTGCTTTAGCTTGATATGGAAATACAGCACAAAACTGTCACTTTGATTATGTTTCTGCAGTGATTTCTTTTGCTTCTTGCATTATTTGAATCCCCTTTAAAATAAGAGAACTGCAAAAAAATCAGCACTAACTAACAGAATTTTTAGAGATCTCTTTGCAAACACATTCTTAATTTGAACATTCAATTACTTTGAATTAAGCAGAGAGTGCACATGAATACAGGTTATTATTAATTGCACTGAGTAACTAATGATAATATTTTAATGCAAAACTGAAGTATGAAACTCATGATGATCTTTAAATGTGTTTTAAACTGCTTCTAAGTTATTTTTGTCAATCTCTGATAAGTAAAGGAAACAGTACAAAGACACCTACAAAATTTTGCTATGTGGGAAAGAAGTACTTATACAACAAGTAACTATATGTGTATGCATATTCATGTCTGTCTTTCTGGAACTTCATGCTTCCAAAATCTTAGTCTCTGAAGGAACAGAAGCAGATCTCAAAACTGACAAAAGCTCTTTGTGAAAGATGGTTACAATAACAACTGTGAGGGGGAGAGGCGTAAGAAGTTATGAATTTAGCAAATACACCTATCAAGAAAACAGTATTGCACTTGAGTACCCTCTCTCAATTTACACTGCATTCCCGGCAATTCAGGACCCCAAAGACTGCAAACTGAAGAAAATCCTAGAAAGAGCACAAACATAGCCATAAAAATCCAGATTTTGCAAATGGTAGAACACAATTTGTTTATCCCTAACAATATGACAAATGTTTGGGGCCTTAAAAGTGAACCTACACGTGCATGAATACTTATGGGTAACCCTAATTGCAGCACATCACCAGCACATACAGAGAGACCTAAGACTTTGTGAGGACCTGTCAAAGAACAAAAATCTTGGTGAAAATAAACAGAGGGAAGTTGAGAAATATTTCCTGGTATTTGCTAACAGCGTGAACTTGGATTAATCACACAAAACCAATGATGGAAAATTCATTGCTCAAGTTACTAAAAATGGACTGACTAAAGAAAAAACATTATCAATCTCGCAGTGTCAGAAGAACAAGAGATAAACACAGTTTTCAATCTTTAACTTTCAAAGTAAATCTCTCTGCAAGTCCCATTGATTCACTGTCAAAATTCATAATGAAGAGTAACTCTATTTTAAATACAGGGATATCTTACATCTACAATTGCCATATAAACCTATTTATGATTCAACGTTACAGTGATTTACCACCATAACATTTTTATCAATACATTAGTTGTATAATGCAATCATTAAGATTATTTTCACTAGATTTCTGTAGCATGAGACAGTCATTGTGGTTCTGCAACTGAGCTAAATTTCTCACTTGAAGTAGTGATTGAAGAAAGCAGAATGTTCTCCCAAAGAAATACAGCAAGAGGAGTGCTTAGTTACATATTTATATAAAAAGGAGGGAAGGATACAATAGCTGTTTCTTTCCTTGACTGAAGAAACACTCAGTGCCTCACAATATTTTGCAATACCCAGAACAAAATAGCCAGAATTTGCAGTTTCAGATTGACATCACCTGCTTTGAGATCCAGAGTTACAGAATCAATTAATAGCTTCCCTGAAAAACTTGAAAGAAACCCTTACACCCAAGACTGGAAAAGGGTTTGCTTTTTAAACCGCTATTTTTTTATATTCACTTTCTTCTGATTACAGCGACGTCCAGATGCTGAAGTTTCAAAATACCACAAGAAAGACTATTTTCTCGGTATTTCCAGACAGCAGGAAACACTGACACTCTCATGAGAAAGTCTGCTCTTCTGAGGTTTCATGCTCAGTTATGCAGACTCCAGAGCTTTACTTAGCTTGGATAATGTTTGGGTAAGATATGAAATCAAATCTCTTGAGATTTGTCCATCACTTATTTTAGACCTGAGCGACTTGAGTAAAAAACCTGGTGTAGAGAAACAGTTTAGGAAAATATCATTCAGCCATTACTTCTGAAAGCTCCCAGTGCCTGTGTAAAACAACTGATTTTCTCTTCTAAATATTGGACCTCAGTTTACCCAAAGCTAAGCAAGTTATCCACCAGCTGTTCACCAAAAAGGCACAGGCACATAACCTAAGAAACTATGAGACTAATTCCAGCTCCTGAGGACTAGTTAGAAATAAACATTAATACTGTCCTGCATCTCTCAGGGTTGGAATCTGGCATGGCATTCCAGCAGGAACTTATGGAGAGAGAGAACAGAATCTATGGGTGCTTTACTTCCAGTGCACCACACCCATGGAAGACAGCAGTGAAATACTGGGAGGGGGGAAATGAAATCTCTCAGCAGCCAACTCTACCAGCACTCATTTTGAACAGTGATACTATTCTAGGAGGCAAAGGAGGATGTTTTGTATCACCCAGGGATCTTCGTCAGAAATGAAATATTCCATTCTCTTCCCAACACTGGATTGCTCAGCAACCTTAACATTAAGTAACTGCAAATCCTTGCAAGTAGGAAGAAACAATCTGACAAGAGAAGATGCACTTGGTGATCACACTGTGATTACTGTACTTTATTAAAAATAATTTTCCTTTCAGTATGTTTTGACAAGAAAATAGAAAGCATCTTGTGCAGGCTTCAGGAAATATTAAAATAACCCAAGGTGATGAACGTGCTATTATCCAGTCTGTTCCAGAGGGAGGATGCTCAAGTACTGAAATGGTTTTCATTTCAAATACACATTCATTTTCAAGACACCGCACTTGAAAAATTGGATTGTATATTTGTCACACAGTAAGCAGTGATAAAGAGCACAGCAATTTATGTTCTTTATGCAAACCACTTGTAATTCAGAAAACAACTATAGTTTCTAAAAGGCAGCAAAATGATAACACTTTCCCAAGAAAGTGAAATTTTTTTTTCATGCCAGTTGCCCAATTCGAGCATGCCAGCCTTTGCTGTGATAAACATTTTGGATAACATGAAAAGAGCTCCTATTCCAACCCATCAACACTCATGCTTTCTTGGAGCTTTAGGCAGAGATGAGCAATTCCTTCTGAATATTTCATATTTCTAAGAAAAGGATCCTGATACCACCACCACGCTAAAATACTGATGACCTTTGAGCAAGAGGTCAATGTGCTTTCAGGAAATGACTGGTGATAAAAACCAGCATTCCACCTGTGCTATGGAGGAGAAGCACAACAGAGTTGGATAGCACAGAGCAGGATAAGCCACAACAGAGAGGTGAGAACAAAATCCATGTTAAAGACACAGCATACATTTTTGCCCAATGATTTTGGACTTAGACAGTATTTCAGAAAATCAGAATGCAAGCATCCCTAAAGTTTTATAGTTATATTGCCCAGGGTGTTCTTTTTTCTTTTGTGGTTAAATACCAATTGCACCTTCTGAGCCTTTTTTCATGTATCTACCACATTTATCTGTAGCCTGAAGTTCCAAAATGCTATTATTATGGTAGCCAGAAATGGCTATTAGTTTTCCAGGCTGAGACAAAATGAAAAAAAAGAAATTAAAAAAAAAAAAAAGGAGAAGAGAAGAAAATAAATAATCACATCAGAAAATCTCTATTCAAGATCTCTAATCCATTTTCTTCAGATTTGAGTAAGTTCTGCAATGTAGGTAAGTGGAAGACACAAGATAAAGTGGGTAAAGTGCAGGCTTTTAATTAAATCTGAATTTTGAACTAGTAGAAGTTTCCTATCTCTAGAAAAAAACATCTCTCTAATACATGAAAAAGAATTAAGTGGATAATATAACATTTGAATCTGAAGCAAACACCTTCCTTCCTATCTTGAATTTTGGGTAGCTCTTCAGTGTCAGCTTGTGTGTAACATTCCCTGCTGGTACAGAACATGGGGGTCCCACACCACAAAGGTCTGATGAAGGTGCTTGCTGAAGCCCATGCTGAAGCCGCCTGGATGATGACTGTGAGGCATCAGGAGGTCAAACCAGCAGGAGGACAATCCCTTGTGTACAAATGCCAATATGTAGGAAGCCGCTTGCACACTGAAATTCAGTTAGCCACAACTAGCCTTCACAGAGCTTGTAGAGAAAAAAAGGCACAAATATGGGATTGGAAGAGACATCCTGGGTCTTTCTGGAATGTGGATGATGAAAAGCCAACATTAGATGAACACATGGGGCTACATCAGTGACCTACTTTTAATATTACCCTTTACTTACTGGAAGCATCTCATCTGATACATCCTTGTAACATATAGATTGCCTTCACAACTGTGGCCATTTATGGCTTGGGAACTTAAAAAATCATCTGATACTTTCCCTAAAAATAATCTTCCAACTTTCCATTCAGGATTTCTTCTATTACTTGCTAAGAAAATGATTTTACTATTGGATTTTTTCTCTTTCTCTCAAAACCCAGTCCTCAGGATCATCTAATTACCTCTCCATGTAATTGCCTTGTGTAACAAGCAGGTACTGAGGGTGCTTGGGCAGCAATATCATTGAAGAATAAATGAGAAATCTGATACATGCCTTAGAAAGAGGGCGTGGGTGGGCATTGCTGATGGTGGTGATTTCTGTGTCCTATCCTGAATTCAGATCATAAGAATATCAGCAAGGACTATGTTCAGTAGCTTTTCCTAAATGCTCAGGCATCCTTTGAACATAAAGCTGTTAAGTTTAGGGCCCCCAGAGACCCTTAAGGATTTAACTAAGAAGCAAACTAATTGATATATATTGCTAGTGAAAGGCCAAGTATACAATGGAAAACAACTTTCACCACATTAAGTCAGTTTAAGGTATGAATTTCAAGGCTTAAAAATAAAAGATAAATGTGAGGAAGGCAGATATGCTAAAATATTCTTTTTAAAAATGAAAGTGAGGACAAGGCAGATATAATCATATTCTGTTATAAAGGAGGGATACTTTATTATTAAAAAATCACCATTTTTATAAATTATACAGAGAATTACTGAGATGTCCAGGTCTGCAGTAGTTTGCAGAGAGTGGTTGTGCATCACAGTAGTACAACAAATAAACAAAAATGAAAGAGGAAGCAGCAAGGAGTTGAGCTGGCACACACAAACTCAGCAAACGTATTTTGCCTAGGAAGTCAAAATGCACAAAAAGAGAAAAAGACATTTGAAATGCCCAGCAGGATCCTCATATACCACATCAAAGAAATAAAGAAACAGCAACCAAAAATTATTTTTTGGTCTTTCACGGAAGAGTGAGAAATCTCCCCACAGTTTTGTGTGTGTGTGTGCTCTTGGTCAGTCCTTCAGCCTTCGTTTGCTGTAGCAGGCGAGACAGGGAATAGACACAGGCGCTGCCGCGCATCTCTCACGCAGACGCCAAATTCATGTTGGTGTTGTCAATGCAGAGATATGTAAATGTTTTGAGCCTGAATGTCTGCTTCCTGTCAACAGCAAGAATTAGCCAGACAAATATCCGGCAGGCACGGCTGTGCTTTCTTAAGAGTGTAAATGTACTAGAAAATTTGCTGCTTGCTTTATTGCTGGCCTGTTGCTCTCAAAGCTGTTTCTGTGACCAAATGCAAAGGAGAGCACCTTCCCACACTACCACGAGACCCTGAAAGCAGTGAGGGGTTTGTATGGAGGAAGATGATGAGGTACTAGCTGGCTGAAAAAATGAACACAGAGTTACTCAGGGCCCATGACCAAAAGGGTGCCCACAAAAGGAAACCCATCTCATTTCCATTACACAGAGATGGCAGCAACTTGCTACTCTACCCCTACACCTTCCTAGGCACCACTTTGTATTTCTGGGGCAGACCTGGGACTCTTTCTTCCAGAGGTGACACAGGCAGGTGGTGCATCAATCAGGTGATGGCACGTCCATGCATTTCTGTTTATAATGCAATCAAAAGATCCTGTACTGGTTATTTCTATTACATTGAGTGATATTGTGTTATATGACTCTGAGAGCAGGTTTATTTTTCACTTCTTAAGGGCAAGGGTAGGGGGTAACATGGAGCTGAGGTGCAAATTCCCTCACGTGCCAGGCTTGGAACCTTTGACAGAAATGGGGATTGCCATCTATTCTCATCTATTCATGGGGTGCAACAGCTTCACCCTCCCTTGTGCTCTCTCCTGCACTAGAAGACAATATGAGGTTCCAGCAACAGACAGGGAAGACATTTGGAAAGAGAAAACCTCCCTAGTATTCCAGAAATCATACCATTCTGTCATGTCATTTTATAACTTTTTTTTTCTTTTTTCTTCCCAGATGTTTGGGACAAACATTACACATGAAAAAAAAAGTAGCCTTTCCTTGCCTATATCTAGAAACAAGCAGATGGAGCAAATGAAGGATCTCATGCAAAGCACAATGGCATGACATGATGGGAGACAGACTACAGTATTAGACAGCCTTTCCCTCCCTAAGTCTACACTACATCTAATTAGGATGCCCATTTCACCTTCCTATCATGGATTTTGTCACTTAGGAAGTCTGCATTTATTGCATCAAGGCATTGTTTTCCTGGATAACAAACCCTAAGATCTTTTAAAAAAATAAAATAAAATAAAATAAAAAAGTCCAGCAAATCACATTATTCCAATCCTAATTCACATACGTGGCACAAGTGCATTGCACTTGTTTAATCGGCAACCAACAGAATCAAGCTTCCCTCAGGAAAGTCAACATTTTAGTGCATGCTAGAAGAATTAAGAAAAAGCCATCTTCCAACCAAAAAACAAACTCCACATTTAATAGCTTAAAATGAAGCCACTGAAGACTAAACATCTGGGCTTTTTGGATATTATCCCAGATGCTGTGTGTAGCACCAAAGCTCTTCATCACGGTATCCTCTTAAGAATTTGAGTAAGATCATTCCCCCAGTATATGTTGCTTCTCTGCAGGACACCACAAAATCATGCATGTTGCAATAAGATCTCTTTGCTATGTGTGTGGAGATGATACAGAACCACAGCATTTTAGATTTCTTTGGGTTCTACAGGATTCACATAGTACTATCACCCATCTGCAGCAGTAGCAACAGCAACCACCCATGTGGATCACAAAAGCCAGTTAGAGAGGGATTATCAGAAATACTCTAATAAATCAGCAGTGTTTCTAGAACTTCCACTGGAGGTCAGTGGGATTTTTTTTGTTCCTGAAGTGTAACAGGCACATCCACAGTGCATCTCACCAGCATCCATCAGAGACTTTCCCACCAGCGTTGAACAAAGCAGTATTGCCTACATGGCAAAGAGCAGTGCCTGAACAGTGTGGTCCTCCCAGAATATTTAGGACTGTTTCTCATCAAGCATAAAAAGAACTAGCAGAGCACCACTGTGTTACTGGTTTCAGTACTAATTTGGACAAGCCTACTCAGTACAGCACCATGCTTTTGAAAACCCCAGTTCCTAAACAACTTGTTTTGAGATCTCCACTGGTCCCATCTTCCGGGCTATACCAGCTGTGCTGAGACACAGCCTGGATTTACTGGGACTGCTTCACAAAGTTCTGGACCTGGTTGTGTGCAGAAGGTCAGACTGATTGGTGGATACATTTAAGCTCTGCAAATTTCTGAGAAAGAGTGTGTGGAACATGGCCACTGGAAAGCGACTGAACCAGCACAACATTTCATACGCGAGAGGCACAGAGATTATAACTATAGCCAAACTACACAGTGTGAGAGAGCCACACAAAAGACAAAAGTATTGGATAAGGCTGAAACAGAATTAGCCTTAATAGACAGTGCCTCCCTAGAGCTTTTATGCTCACAGCCAAGCAAAACGGTTCTGCACAGGAAGACAAGAACTGCAGACTTCTGGCATGGGTCTTGAGACATAAACAGTATGAGAGACTTGTTCCCATAGTAGAACAAAGAGGTGAAGCAGACCCCCTTGAAACAAACAATTCCTGGCCATCATACCATCCAAACAAGCACAAATAAAATTAAGTGTTTCATTTAAGCTCTTTTTTTTTTTTCACATACATAAAGTAGAAAAAAATATTTTTAAAGTTGCTGGCTTTTTTTGTTTTATTGACCTTCCTGTGCTTCCTCTAGCAAATCACTCACAACCACATTTTCCCTTTTTGTTAGAGATACATTGGTAGTAGAAAGCTCTGTTGTAGACTGTTTTTGTTTCTTTTTTTTCCCAGACAGCCTAGTCCATTTTTTTCCAGTTCTGAGACGATCACTCCTATTCTTCATTTTCCTCCTCTCCCTGCTCCTCTAAGGTGACTTAAAAAGAGAAAGACTCACGGAATAGGCTAGGAAGATGGCTTGATTAATGACTTTTCCACTCCTGTAAGTAATTTCAAAGGAATCATTCTATCCAGGGATGACAACAGGGAAGATGTTTCCATAAACCCCAGTATGCTTCCTGCAAACACATAAGTATTCCAGTGCAGGCAAGGAGAGAGTGAA
Source organism: Motacilla alba alba (assembly GCF_015832195.1). NCBI lineage: Eukaryota > Metazoa > Chordata > Aves > Passeriformes > Motacillidae > Motacilla > Motacilla alba. The sequence continues at coordinate 40,139,402 of NC_052017.1, read as the reverse complement.
AATCTCATTCTCTAGCAATGCAATACGTTTCCTTTTCTGTTTGCTTTTTCTCCCCATACTTTCTGTTTTTCCCACACTTCCCATGTTTTTATCTTTCCTTCACTCTGTTTTATGTATTTCTGTAATTTTCTTCCACCATCTCCTCTTTCCTAGTGTTTTACTAGCTTCTTCAGCCCCCAATTTGCTTTGTCTGCTAATTTCAGCAATTAAGATGGAAACAGTAAAACAGTAGTTCTCAAAAAAAAAAAAAAAAAAAGGAAAAGGGAAAAAATCCACCTCAGCTTTTAAAGTTGGGACAAGAAAACTGGACTTTGAAAAAAGGTGAAAAGTAAGGACAAAGGTCTGTTTTGAAATGATAGTGCAACAAAGGAAGCAATTAGGGAAAAAAGTAAAGTGAAAAATGAACCCAAGTTTTCACTTGGAATTCAAGTTTTCTTTCAGTTAAAAAAAAACAGTTCTTGTCCAATATGTTTCTGTACTTACTGATTTTATCCATAATGAGGAATAGACTTGCCAAAATATCATGAGTCTTACTAGTAATGAGACTTTTAGACAGAGAAAATGCCAGAGTTTCTAGATAAATCAGAAACAGAAAGTACTAAGTACTTAAATGGAAAATTTCTCTAATGAAGGAGTGCAGCCCTGTATCTCAAACAAAACCAGGCCCCCAAATTGCTGTACTTACATTTTTAATAGTCTGCCATGTAACCAACTTTCTAGGATTCACTCTAGCTGCCTCAGGAGGGGCTTTGTTATTCACACCCTGCAATACGCAGGACAGTTTGGTCCTGGCTGAAAGGCAAAGGGCGCAGAACAGAGAACCCAAAACCTCCTCTTGATGGATGCTGCAGCCTGAGGTTGCAGCACATTTCTAGTGCAGTTTGAGAAAGCCAGTACTCTGCTGCTGACACAGCTTTTGGTTGCCTGCTGCAGGGATTCCCTGCCGCAACTTGCTTCACAGTCACTTGCTTCTGTCCTATAGAAACAGCTAGAAGACATTCAAGTTGAACTTGGGGCCTTGGAAGGTTTCTGAACACATTTAATAGAACTATCTTTTTATCAAAGGAACATGTATTGGAAGATTATTATTTTGCTTCTCAAAGTATGGTTGCTACAGGAGAAAACTTGTTCACCCAACGACAACTCAGAAGACAGCTCAGCTTCTGAACCTCAGTTTTGCCCAGCTTCAGGTAATGTTGACTAATTTAGGAGACAGGAGCACCACATTCTTTACGTGTCAGAGGAAATGGAGAGCAGCTCCTTTGTAGGGCACTTCAGAGCCCGAAAGGTAAATTCATTTTCTGAACCACCTCTGAAGGAGCTTCTCTCTGCAGGGTTTATACAGATTCTAAGAAAAACCGTTTTAAAACTGAGAGTTTTGTGTTTGTTTCTAAAACTGGGCAGGGCAGACATTTCCCTCTCCAAGTGTCACTATTCAGCCTTTATCAAGCTTACAGTGTGGGGTGAGACCTTGCCAGCTCATGGCATGTGCCAAAAGGAGAAGAAAGGAAGGGAAAGGAGGGTGAGACTCTCACGCTGGGATTGCACACAGAGGAAGGGACAGGGTAGTGAGGCACTCATGCAAGGCACAGCATAGGTGGATAAGGAAAGAAAAAAAAAAATCAGGGAGATACGTGCACACTGGATTTTAGTTCAAATAAATAAAAACTAGGGCAATGCACCCATTTTTATCACAAGGCTTCACTAATGAGAACACTGCTAATGAGAACACAACATGGACAAAAGCTTCTCTCAAAGCTTTTTCATTCAACACCAAACACTTCCCAGTCAAAATCCAGAAAGACTTCCTAATAGGGATTAGCTCATTTTCATTGTGAGCCAGAGGCCTTTGGGAAAGAAATACCAAGTGTTTGGTCAGGAAAAGTAATTTGGGCCAAATATTGTTCTCATATGGTCTTGGTCTCCCTTTCCCGCCCCTCTCTGTTCTCTCCCAATGATGATGAAGGGTATGACTGTCACCACTACTTCTTCCTGTTAGCACATAGGAAAGGCTCCAGCAAAAGGCTCTTGCTCAATGCCATTCATTGCAGCTAGGTCATGCAGACAAACCACAGCAAGCTGATACAATGAAAAGCAAGTTTTAGCTGGAAAGCATGATTTTTTTTATTTTTGTCTCAAATTGTTCAGCTCTCTTATATAATTTTAAAGCAATGTGCTACTATGTGTATTTTTAAGGAGCTGAATAAATCAAACCAATGAATCCTTTCTTCTTGAATTCTTTTTGCCTTACAAAGTAGGCAGAGCATACAAGCATCCATATTATTATATGTATGCATAAATTCTAAATAAAAATAAGAGGTCAACTTTGGTGAGATTTACTGGAGTGACATATCCCCACCAAGTATGCAGCCCCCTAATAAATCCTGAAGTGCTCCCTTAAATTTACATAATACATCTGCACTATCACTCCAATCCAAATGTGGATTGATACAGACATCTCAAGGAACAAACAACTCACTGCATAGGCACAGACTACAAGAATAATCATTCTCTGATTATGGCTGATGCCCAAGAGATTAGCCAGCTAGTGGAGAACTATCTACCATGCTGGCTCAATTTAATGAGCACTTCATTCACCCTCAGTAAGATTCTCTTTGAAATTAAAAAAAAAACAAAAAAAAAAACAAAACCAAGACTGTAGTGGGTTTTTGCTTAACTGAAAGTGGAAAAACACATTACACACTTCAGGTGCATCTGCTGAAGTTCACCCTTACCATGGGAGATCAAAGCATTTTTCTTAATCTCTTCTTAACTAAAACAATTCAAGCCCATTTTCATTGTTACTTCTCCAGGCTGTACCTTTCAAGGACAGTTCTACTGTTTTTTAATCTAAAATACAATAACCTGCTTCATACACAACAGACATAAATTTCCAAATCTCCCTGTGCCAGGCAAGGGCAGTAAATTGAGAAAAGGACGAGGACAGTAACTTCAGCTGTGCAAAGCCTGTTTCCTAGCAGGGGATCAATAACAGCTGACTGCATTATGGGCAGAGAAAGCAGCAGCAGCTTTGCTGTTTTGCTGCTGGAGGTCACCACCACCCTCAGTGCAACTGAGCCTGATGAGGCACATGCCCAGGGTAGAAAGGTGCAGAGGTCCCTGAAAGAGCTCCAAACAAACCAGCCTGTTGCTAGAAGCAATAGAGCTGCAGGACCCAGGGAAAACCGTCAGCGCAGACCCAGGTTAGGGCAGCACGTGCCTCACAAATATCTTCACTTCTTCCACAGCTTAAGTAGGAATATTTTTACTTCTTTTGGCCTCACACATCACAGCTTTACTTGCTACCTCCATTTCCCTAACAAAAATAATAATGGTAAAAAAAAATTTAAAGCACAAGTCTTATGAGGAGCATCTGAGGAAGTTGGGGTTGTTTCGCCTGGAGAATAGGGGGAGGCTCAGGGAAGAGCTTATCACTCTCTACAGCTAGCTGAAATGAAGTTATAGGGAGGTGAATGTTGGCGTCTTAGCCCAAATAACAAGAAATAGGACAAGAGGAAATGGCCTCAAGTTATGCCAGGGGAAGTTTAGATTGGATATCAGGAAAATTTTTTTTCACTGAAAGAGTTGTCAGGCATTGGAACAGGCTTCCCAGGGAAGTCGTTGAGTCTCCACCCCTGGAGGTATTTAAAAGATGCATAGATGTGACACTTGGGGATACAGTTTAGTGATGGACTTAAAAGTGCTGGGTTAATGGTTGGATTCAATGATTTTAAAGGTTTTTTCCAAACTAAATGATTCTATGGTTCTATCTCAGTTTTGTCTTTGCAAGGGTTACTCTTTGCTCTCAGAAAGGAAGGATGAGTTAGACCAGCTCACAAAGCTGCAACTAAAAGGGTGAAATGAAATACAGAGTTCTCACTTATTCGCCGACATCACCAAAGAGGGAATGTTACTTTGCTTTATCTCCCTTTCTGTTTATCTGTTGAACTTGTCCTTCTTATTCCTTTTATTGCACCAAGGCTAAGGTCTGCAGACCTTCCTGCAACTTAACCTCCTGCTGCCTCAATTTCTTCTTCTGTAAAATGGGAGTAATACATTTATATACCTTTTGGAAACTAGATTAACCAATCCAATTAACCAGTTATCATGCATTTGAAAAGAACTCAAGCTCCTCAGAAGCAAAGCATTACGGTAACACTAAGTTTTATTGTTATTGTTGTAAAAATAATCAAAATTCAGAGGGAACGGGAAGATGCCAGCTGGCAGATTGAACATCCAGTCTCACTTATTGGCAGCAGGACCATTGCTGATTATGCAAACTTGTACTTCCAGACTTCAACTGGTTAAGGAGCTGTTGTCAGCTTATTTCACAGAAAGCTCCTCGTGGCTCAAAATACTGTCTGATCAGCTTCTTTTCATGGATCCAGGATTCCCAAAAGCAGAAGTCCTTAAGCACATGCTAAGTGTAAAACGAGCATTTAGGTGCTCTGGTTGATCAGACTCACAATAGAAAACCTCCTCAACGCAAGAAAATAAGTAGGTTTTTTCCTCACAAATATACACACATATTAGAGTATCCATGGCCAAAATTTATCTTAATAAAACTCATCTCCATTTGCATAGAGTATATGCATATATACATATATATATACACACACACAAACAAACATATATAACTAGTATCATACATATTTCATTTAAATAAAACTTCTCTTTGGGGCTTGGGTCTTGGTGTTGCAGAAAGATTGTAAGACTCTGCTAGGCTTTCACTCAGTCCTGTTCAAGATATCAGAATTACCCAGGTCCAGGGGATATATTCCAATTATAAAGGGCCTTTCTGGATGTCTAAGAAAAGTTACGTGGTCAGGGACACAGGAAGATGGATGTGTGGCACAGAACACACCAAGGTAACAGACTCTATACTGGCAAGCATGGACTCTTGTTGAAAGCTGAAAAATAACAGAATCTGTGAGGCTGTGAGGATGTACAACAACTTTTGAAATAGAAGTTTGGAACATTTGGAGCATAGCTGCATCAGCAAAAAAAGGTAAAAAAAAAAGGCTATGAGAAGAGTCAACAAATAGAATCTCCTCCTGGAGTAATTACTCTTCCTGGAATAAGCAATAGTTAATAATGAGAAGCAGACAACCACTGAAAAATGAAAATAAAAACACAATTTAGTTGAAGAGAGAAGATAGTTACCACACACAGGAAGCATCATTAATTAGGGCTTCTAAAAGAAGATTTCTCATCTTGAAGGAACTTATTAGCAACTGATTGCTCCAAGGCAGGTTTCAAAACATGTGAAAATAACAATTATAGAATGTTACTAGCTAGAAGATGACTAAGATGATGAGATCAAAGATTAAATCTTCAAGTTTTTTATATGGTAAATTCCCACAAAAGAGAATGGGAAAATGGGAAACTTCAGCATAATGGAGATATCGACAACTGAGTAGAGAAAACTACAGGCAAGTCAGACACTGAGAGCCATTGCCTACTCAGCAAAAAACCAAGCTGATCACCAGAGAGCTGTTTCCCCAAATCAGTGCCACCATATGTCCTGAAATGTATCCATGTATTAGACCATCTCACCAGGATGTTAGAGAAACTAACATCATGAGCAATGTAATTCTTGATAGGTAAAACTAAAAATCCAGCTTGGAAAAACCTGATGCTCTCACTCTTTTAGGAAAAGCGACAGCTAGCAGATAGCTGGAGGATCCAACAGAAGATTTGGATACCACTAGAGACATCTAGGCTGACCAGAAGAACAGGGTTCAGTGTTCTTAGATCAGATCTCGGGAACTGACACACCTCAGTTTGGTCTATGACAGCTGAAAGGCAATACAGCAGCTCCAGCTCCAGGGAGGCTCACCTGAAAGCCTGCATGGGTGGGGATACCAGCATGAGAAAGAAATAAAGTCAAACCAAATGTTAATTTCGCCAAAATACGTCCTCAAAGGAAAAGGCAGGAAAACATAGTGTGCAAATCAAAGCTGATCTAAATGAGTCTGATTATTGGTGACAGGGAAAATAGATGACCCATATTAGCATATCTAAGAGAAGAGCAGACTGGATTTCAGAGTCCAGAAGATATTGTGTGCCTACCGCGTTTTCACCTTCAGAACAGTTACTGAGAAGCACATCAAGTGGCAAAACAAGCTCATTAACTTAATCAGTTTTTGATGGCATCTGACAGCCTCCATCACTGCTCACTTAAACACTAACAGAGGCATCTGAAGGTTGATCAGAAGCAAAACAGACCTTTGTTGTTGCAGACACAGGGGGCTATGGCTGGATTGTTCTTTTCACCAGAGAAGAACAGCATAAACGATTTGTTTTTCAGGTCTTGAAAGACAAAGTGAAAAGACTCCCCTTACACTTTGCCCCACGCCAGTAGTAGCCACCTTCCAGCCCATCCCAACACCTTGTTGGTCACAGCACCAGCTCGTAGGACTCTGCCGTGAGTGGCACAGACATCGTGGCCACCACTATTATCATAATGTTGTTAAATTTGCTTACTTGTAGCATCTCTGCATCTTTATTCTCATGGATACCTTTTAAAATAATGACAAGGCATAACATGAGCTATCAAAGTGAAACAATAAAGGCACGGGAGCAAAATATGTTGTTTGTCTTCTGCAGGACACTGCCACGGATTTTGACATGAGGAATGGATAAATGGATACTGTCTAAAATCAGTGTACCCTTTTAGCATGAGGCCAAAGTTTGCCATTCAGTGCCAAAATAGCAAAGTCACAGTTCAACTATCACATACACACCTCAAAACTTCATACCCAGTAATGATAACAGAAACAAGATGCTGCAAATGGTACGTTAACAAAAAACACAGATCACAAATGAACTTTTAATGCATAAAACACAGCAGAATTCATAAATATTGGCACTGGCATGCACATTAAGAGGGATATTCACAAAGACCTATCAGCAAGGTGTTAAGCACTCACTCATTCAAACAAACTCAAAATCTGGCTGTCAAATCCAACACTTCAGACTGCAATACATGTCCTCTTCCCCTTAACAAATTGGCATAGAACAATACCCTTGAAAGATAGATTTATGGTAATAGTCCCTGTAATTTATCTTAAAAACAGGTGAAAATACCTAGTTCATTTGCTAAGAACAAAGCCTTACCATAAACCACCAGGCAGCTGGGGAACATATAAGGGTATCTCCCCTTAGGCATTTCTTTTGTTCAGGAAGGGATAATCTATGAGTCCTGATAGGGATGTCCAAGAGTGAGTTATTATTTGAGGATGTATTCCATTTAAAGTACATCATCTACATATATTTATTGCCCTTATTCCATTATTTTCTATACTCCACAGGATATATCACTGGACATACAAGCATTTCTGGGGTTCTCTTGCTATAAAAACAAACCCTGGGTTTCTACTGTTGGTAGTTCTCTGATCTCAGATTTCTCAGTATTGGTGACTCATCTCAAAGTCAAACTCAAGAGTTTATTTTCCTAATAATTTTTGATTTGTTGGTGGTTTTCTTTTGCAGTGTTTGGGTTTAGCAAAAGATGAGGCTTGAGGAACAGGAATAAACAAACCTGACTAAGCACATAATGCTACCTCTTTGAGTGCCATTTTAAAAGATGACAAAAAAATATGACACTGTGATAATCATTGATTATTTGCATTATATTGTAGAAGAAAGGCTTGTACTACCCTTGGGGCCCACATTGCAAAGCCTCGTAGAGCAAAACAGGAGATATATTTCATGTCTCAATCAACTATGGATAAAATATGCATGACAATTTCAGCTTGGGAGGCCCAGAAAGATTATTTATTTTTCCTGTCTGGGAAAGAGTTATTTGTTTGTTTAATTGTACTGTGCCTTTTAATAAGGAATGTTAAGGAATCTTCTGTTGACAGGAAAAACAATACAGTCCAAACCATTTCAGCAAGAATGCCTATTATTCACTGGATAGCATTATGCATATGACATGCATTGTATTTGCTGCAAACAGGAAAAACATTTGCTGTTTTGCTCAGCTGAACAGAGAACAGCTTCTCACCCATTTTTTTCCAAACACTAAATATTACATCACTGTGAAATAAATTAATTGTTCTGTGCTGTGAATAAATAAATTAAAAAATTCAATATGCTGCTTTGAATTTGCAGCTCATTTCTGCAAGACGGTTTTGCAGTAGCTCTAACATATGAGTTAAGTAAGCCTTTCTGACAGGTGTAAAAGCCTTTCATACCGCTTGCAAGGTTATGCTAGCAAAATATGACAGAAAACGTGGACTAGTCACAATATCATATGCTCCATATCAGCAAGTATCATAACAGAAAGGCTCACTATACCAAATAAAATGTACTATGTGGTAAAACAGTGGGTACGTAGAAATAATGACACAACAGGACAGGCAGGAGCTGGGGCTCTAATTTAGCATGTTGCTCTGCCATAGGATTAACCCAAATGAGACTCATTATCTGGGAAAAATAAAATAATGAACTTATCCATCAGGAGCATTACCCTGTGCTTGGCTAAGGAGAGAGGAAGCAACATTTATTTATTTGTTTGCTTTTTTAGAGCTGAAATGAACTCATGCAAGGTTATGGCAGTTTTCATATGTACTGCCTTTCTCTGCCGTCCTGTTGCATGCGCTTTCTTGAAGGGACTATATTGATCCCTCTTCCCAGATGTTTCATATTTGAAGAAGCATCATAAATCACTGCTGGAGCAGGAGACATTGCTGGCTTTCCCCCATACGGTGCTCCAAATCTGAATTTGATTCTGTTTTGCCTGGTTAGTAGCTCACGCCCAGCCCTTGGCTCAAGCACCTGTACCCAGCTCATCCCAGCGATATCCTGCGTACTGCACAAAGAACATTTTGATGGCCTTGGAATGCTTTTGCTTGCTATCAAAGCCGGGTGACTCTGCTAAGCCACTCCATTCAGAAGAACAACTAATGCTGGAAAAGAACTATTTTCTATCATAAGATGAACAGCTGATGAGCCAAACATCATCTAACTACTTACTTGTGATTTTGGAAAGAGATCTACCCTGGAAAAAAAAGGAGCCTGTGTGGAACTGCAAGCTGGACTTCAATCAGGGTCTCTATGCTACAAGGCCAGCACTTCATTTGGTATGTGATCCAGAAACTTCTGCAGAAGGCTTATGTGAATTACACATTGCCTCATGTTGAGAGTCAGGCAGTTAAGACATACTGTTCTAAACATCCTTGTTCACATGAACTTCAACCACTATTTACTAGCATTCGAGAGAAAAAAATAAATAAAAATGACATCAACACTGATCTAATGCTTCGATTTTTCACTAGGAGGACAGCTGTTTATACCAGTATGCCTCACATCTGTGAAAGAGCATGACTTATCAGACAGCTGAGGGATGTAGGGAGCAGTACTGAAAACCAGGTTTTAAACTCCCCAAACCTGAACTGACACCAAAAAAGTAGATTTTTTTACTGCCTCCCTTAAAAAAATGCCAAACAAACAAAACAACAAAACAAACCCACAACACCATAACCAGTCTTCAGAGAAAGAAATACGAACAAGCTAGGTATCAACGAACAAAAAAACCAACCCAGCAGGATATATAAACTAGGGATTAATTGTTTTGCTCTGTGACCATCAACAAAGTCTATCCGCTAGCATCTATTTCTAGAACTTCCAAATTCAAATTACATCTAATGAGTTTACAGTACAATTTTTAAAGGGTCTCGCCTGAGTCATAAAGACTGAAGCAACCATTAAGGCCCATTTGTTAACAGCTATGATAACTACACTGTCATTATGCTCGCTGTAGGACATTGTGCTACACAAAGGACTAATGTTATTGCACCAGACTAGAAGCACTTTAAAGTCATCTTGTGCAACTAGTTAAGACAGGCAAAACACATTTTCTGATTGTAAAAAGCATTCTGGAAATTGCCAAAATTCATGCATTAGCATCAGCTATACGTGTAAAATATGACGTTATTTTACCATTTAAGTAGACTGCATTAAACTGCCACATTTAGCTTTGAAATTTCGTAACTATGGTTATCTAAACACCACTGTTATGGTTATCTATGCATTTAGGTTTGATGACAAGTTTTGTCCTCTTATGCCCTTTAAATTATTTTCATTTGAGGCGGCAAATTTGTCATCTCTTCTTTTTTAACAATATTAATTAACATGTTATTTGTATTATAACTGTTCACAGAGTCTAGACAATGACATAGAGTGTCAGCAGATATCTTAGTAAAAGTGATGAAAACTATGGATCTCTGCTTGAAGCTTGATGGGTAATCAGAGCTTATCTACTTGCAATTAAATTGTCACCAGGCTAAAGATTGCAAATTGAAATCTACTGACCAGATTCTGGTCTTAATATATACCTGGAGAACACTGACAATATGAAAGATTATTCTAATTTAGAGTGATGCAGCTAAAATTAGATTCTGAGGGTTTGTGTCTTCAGCTCTAGAAATCAGGGCTTTTTAAAATGCACATCTAAGATATTGTTAGAAAAAGTAGCTTTATCTCAATCTTAAGGATATTGTTATGTTCCCACTTATTTATAGAAAATTTAAATGGAGCAATAGCACATCACAGAACCTTGTGGCTATGTCCTGTCAGACTGGAAGGCAGACAGGAGACCTTTGATAGTTCTTTTTTATGAGAAAGGAGGTGTCTCTGACAGCATTGATGTGAGGTACTGCAAAAGAACTGAATTAGTTTTGAGGGGACTGCTGGACGGATAACAACCGCTACCATACCTTCACCCCAGGAAAACATGTAGCACTCCTACAGGTTGTGTGAATGTTTCACTTCAACGATTGATCCAAGGTATTCTCAGGAAGCCTAATGACTTAGAACCAAAGAAAGCAGAGGTATTGCACAATATGCAGTGGTTTATAGAGATAGGTCACAAGATGGCATTCTGCTTTGCACAGAAGGATGTGAAAGACAACTTAGAATAAAAGTTTTAAAAGTCAGTCTCTAGAAATCCCAGTTAATCATTCATTAATATACAGCTTTAACTATGATCCTGTGATGACTTTTCTAGATAAGCAGGAAGAATTAGTAGGCTTTTTATATAGAGCAAAATAGGAAGAAAGAAAGAAAATTTTGGTCAAATCTGTATGTTGAAGGCAGAATCTGTCTGTTGTATGTTGGTATGCCAGAGAATTAATTATAATACCATTTGTTTATGCACTTCAGAATAAATAAGGCATCACAACAGGGAATGAGTCCTTGTCCTCTCTTCCTTACAAGTCACTTTATCATTATAATTTTCTGAAATAATTATTTATAAAAGATTCTATATAGATATTCATTTGGGGGCATATGCCTAAAGAGATAATCACTTAATATATGAACATCTTAATTTAGAGTTAACATTTGGCAGCATGTTCCTCTTAATGTTTATCTGGTAACCACCAAAATGTCTCAGTTTAGAGAGGGACTTTCATCTGAGGGAGAAGGATGGGAGGTGCATAACATCTAATGTCAGAGCAATATTTTAATCCTCTCATCAGTCATAAACCTTATGTCTTACAGTGTTTATACTACTTACTGTAGCTATTTAATTTCTAAATCAAAGGCTTTCCCACATCTTGCTATGATGTCTTCCTACATGCTCCTGCCTACAAGGTTTTCACTTCTACTTCCCATATACAAGTCAATATCTTGACACACAGGTACAGCTGTGTGCTGGTGGTCAATTCATGTCCGAAAGTTGGGTGCTTACTTCTTCTGATTAAATTTAACTTCTAGGATTCTAGGCCAAACTAGTGAACTCCTCACTGCTCTGATTACTTCTAGTCTTGCAGCTTAGTGCCAAACTGCTTCAGGCTTTTCTCTGACCAAGTGCAATCCGCAAGCAGTCCTAGACACAGGCGTGTTCACTGTCCTGGGCTACATAACCCAACACTTTGACTTTCCAAGTCATTAATGCTTTTCTCTGCATTTTGTTCCTAAGGCAGATACAAATACTTCAGGCTCAACAGCAGAATGAGCTGGGGTGTTGCCAAAGAAATAGTTCTCCTCTGAAAAATACCCCAATCTATTCAAATTAACACAAAACAATGTTGTGGTTTCCATAGACCTTTCACCTCCACATCATAATTTCTACGAAAAGTTGTGACAGAGCTAAGGGAGGCAGAGCAGCCTGAAGGTCAGGACACCCTCAGTGGGGGTGGAAGGGGTCAGGCTGGGTGCTGATTCAGACCCAGAGCCCCAGCCTGAGCCTTTCACCTCTCAGCCAGCTGTCTGGATAGGGTGTTCCTTTCCATGGTTACAATTAACAGTGCCAAGTGAAAAACAGGAGAAACACAGGTACAGACAAAATACATTTTACTAGACCAACAGATAGTTGGAAAACATACTTGCGCACATATAAGCTTTCCTTCAAATTCAAAAAAGCTTCTGTTTCTTCTCCCACTCTCTTCTCCCATGCCTCCATTTTTTTTAAATCTTGAGTTCAACCCAATCCAGAGTAGGTGAAGAAATCCTCAAAAAGACTTAACAGATGGGAAACCCCTGTTTCATCCAAGAGTATTAATTCACAGCTGACTGCAGCTGACAGAAATGTTGGATCTCGAAGGGGAAAAAACCTACTGAAACAGCACTCCAAAAGGACATAAGAAAGTACTAGGCAAAAAGCTTGTTTCTAACTTAAAAAAAACATCATGGAAGTGTTGTTCCAGTTGACACTGCCTGCTAATACAGTAACTTGCAATAAAAGTGATTATTTGGATTTTTAAAAATGTTGCAGAGATTTGGGGGCTTAAGTCTGAGGGTCTTATCTTTGTGATGGCTATCTGTAACTACACATACTTGTAACTAGCATATTTACAGACAACTACATTTATGCTTGGGAATGGTCCACATTCTTGGCTTTTTCAAGATAGCCAAGAAAATAGTCCTTTTATTAGTTCAAACTCTACTGACACATGGGCTTTGCTAAAAAACACAACTCAGCTGAGCTGCACAGATGTTTTGAACTGGCCCAAAAGGCCAAGCAATGTGATCAACATCCTATCACCTAAAATTGTCTCCCTGAGCACTCAAGTACACATCTGTACTGCATATTTCTACTTTCACCAATGACATCTAATAAAAAACAACTAATTTAGCACAATCGCCAGTGGATTCTTCAATATTTCACTTAAGTCAAAAAGAAAACATCGTTTTTAGAAAAAACGCAGCTATTTAATGTATCATTATTGCTGCTCAGACTTGGAAGCCAGGCAGCAGACACGCAGCTTACAGAAGTCACTGAAAGCAGGGAATAAAAATGTATTTTGAAGCAGAATATTGATTTTTATTTCCTTTCTAAGGGCATGTGGAATTTTCCCTGGGTGTAATTCAGCTTGCCTTGTCAAGGCAGCGTTCTCTTTGTGTGTGCAAATTGAGTGTTTATCCTTTCAGCCACTTGGGAGCCGGTGGCTTTGTGCTCCTGGTGCCCCTGATGCCAGCAGCGTGAGCATGCTTTGCTCATCCATTTCTTACCAGCCTTTCAGTGCTGTGACACTGGGGCTGAGCTGAAGGCTGCCTCTTAGCTGCATGCACTTATGATATCATTGTGTTTCCTTTGTAATCCTTCAAACAAGGACAAATGTCAAAGAAGCCCTCTAATACTCAAACTCTGAACAGACTCTCCACGTTCTCCATTTGCAGCCATCACTGGTGCCCACTGGTCTTGCCCAACAACACAAAAAGTTTCCAGCAAGCACATACATTGCCTTCTTTTGTCTTCTGTTTCACAGCCAATCCCCTCCTTTTTTTTTTTTTTTTTTAACCTCTGTGTATTTCTAGGGCAGTTTGGTCCTTTTTACTATATGTGATCCGTTAGCTGCATAACTTTACAGACCAAAATGTGTGTTTCAAAGGGATTCTCAGGCACCTAAAACCTGGGAAGCTGAGGGAAAAAATGAATTAAATGAGGCTAATTTGTCTGGCTTCCTATGCCAAAACCATAAAGATGACATGAAAATCAGAGACATAAATGCATGGATAGGTGGTCTGGCTCCAAAAAATGATGGTTCTTGAGTTCTAACATGTGGGAGTGGGATCATTTTCCACGTGTAATAAGCTCAACTATTTATTAACATAAAAGCACTTTACAAAGGGGAAAAGCTTTTCTGGAACAAACACAAAGTTAAAAAGAACAAAAGAAAGAATTAAGAAATTTTAGTTTTTCATATTTAACAATGTTTGTTCCCGTAAGTATAAAGCAATACTTCTCTCCCTTTATGATAATTTAAAAGATATGCTATTAAGAGTACAACAATACCAGGAATGCATAGAAGGGAAAAATGCCAGCAATAAATTAAATGTACTGATAAATGATAGGAACAAATAATGGCATTCTACAATTAGAAATATGGCCAGATTTTTTCCCCTTAATGTTCCAAAAAGTTTAGCATTAGTATTTTTTTTTCTTTTTGCATTTTTTTGGAAATGTTTAATAAGCCTCCCAATTTCCCCTTGTCCTTCAGCCATTGGAAGCAGCATGTTGAGATTCAGAAACTATCTGCAAGTACTGAAATGTTTCAGATTGGAAAACAATGTGGAAGCTAGGTTGGTTGTGGGACACTGCCCTAGCCTTTCACCTCTGTTGAGCTGGGAAATGAAATCTGTCTTAGGTCATAAGTCAAATGGGCTTCGTGATATGAAGGAGTCCCTCAGGAACGCAGACACAGAAATGAGGAATGAGAGAGAGACACACACTAGGACTCATAACCTACTTCTGTATTGCTCTGAGACAGCTTCCTATTAAAACCTCATACAAGCAAGCTCCTTCCTTCCAAATTTAACCTGGATGTATCCTCTACAATCACAGAAAAAGCTAAGCTTTCAATCTTCAAAATCACACACAGATACACAAAAAGCTCTTCAACATTTTTTGGACCTAGATTGATCCTTATTCAGCACACTGAGCTCTTGGCATGGAAAATGCAGGCTTAATTCTTCCCACCCCTGTCTGTATAAACGGGTATTTGTGTCCCATGCCCTGTCATGTTCTGTGAGGTGACTCACAGCAATGCTGGCCACTGCCCTCAGAAGCCTGTGACACAAGCCTGCTCTCTGAAAATGGGGTTTGGATGTTCAGCCTCATCTTTCTTTATTTAATTCTGTAAGCCTTTATCTTATGCTCTTGAATCATCCTCCAGGTCAGGTAGTTAAGGAATCTCCTATTTATATCAATCCCCTGTAGCTCAGGACAGCAGTAAAATGCTGGTGTGCCAGGAGGATTACCTGAGCAGAGAGGTTTTCACTACAATACTTTTCCCTCCCTGCCACTAGCACTAAAAATGCAAGGCAAATCCTATAATGCTTGCAGGGAGTAGCAGTGACTTTGTGCAGTCCAGTTCAGACAGCTAAAAAGCTTTGGGGCACCTATGACTTTTTCAGGGCTCCCTGTTTGATCACTGCCCTGCTGCAGCTACAGCTACACATTTATTCCTGTGATAAACACTGAAGTTTTTATATGCATTCATATGTGTACATAAGCATACATTGATCCGTGCAGGTAGCAGAGGAAAGGAGCTAGACAATGAGATATTGCAGGTAATATGACAAACACATCCTTGCATTGAAGGACATGTCCAAAGACAGTAATACAGTTCTTTCCTCCAGCTCATGAAGGCTGTGCTTAGGCTGGGCATACTGCAATAGAGCTGTAGCAACTGTATTAAAATTGTTTTTCTGACAAGTAATAGCAGATTTTCAAGAGGCTTTACACATGGTCAGAGATTCAACACTGCCATTAAGGAGAACAGTCAGCCAGTAAATATCTTGTGCTGTTTTTCCCTAGCAGGAGTGTAATTACACCCCAGCATACCAAAGCGCTCTATCTCGTCCTTGCGACCTTTGTCCTTTAGCAAACCCACAAAGGGAAAAGCTGGTATTCCTGCTCCAAGAGCATCACATACGAGTTTTAATCTGCTTCAAGATTTCACTGCCCTTAGAAACACTGAACTCTCTTCTGTGTGAACAACCTGACAAGAAGCCAGGCAAAGGGCCACTCGCCGGTCAACAGGAAGTAAGCTGGGACAAAAGGTCCAAGTTGAGGAACGCTTCTCTGGGCTCTCTGTTGATGTGCAGCCTCGGCAGCCTGCACTTGGGGCAGAGCCAGCATAAAAATGTACTCTGGGTAACTGTGGGCTTTGATTAAAAAGCCACAGCTCTTAATAACAAAACCTGACTGGAGAGAAAAGAGGACTGAAAAAGAAAGAGCCAAACTTATGAAAAATAGCTCGTGCCTTCAGGCTCATTTTAAAAATGTGTTTTATTGAGTTTTTACTTGATTAAAGGATATTCTTATTCTCTCCTTAGATACTGTCCACTGCTTCATACTGCACATCAATAAATGATGAATCAATGCAAAAAGCTCAGGTAAAGCAATCCAGAGCCACTGTGCGAACTAGTTCATGTTTCTCTCAGCATCTTGGAAAAATGAGCTCTTGAACTATTCAGAAATCGCATTAAACCCACACATGGATAGAAAATAATCGCATTTCCAGAATGTCTGTATGTGCCCTGACACTATGAAATACTAAGTGTGAGTAGAACTGATGAGTTCCATGAGCTCTTCTGAGTTAACTGTTGTGAGAAGGAGAAGCTTGCAGGCAGCTGAACCTGGTGGTATTGCAAGTACCAGAAGATGTTTCTCACTGAAAAATCTCCAAAGTAGGACTTTGAACAGAGATATGAAGGCTCTTTAGAGATCACATCAAGGGCTCAAAACCAAATCCCTTTCCTCACTTGAAATAGCCTTTGTTTATACAAAGAGCATGTAAATGTGTCTTGCGTAGGAATATCTGTCTGTAGCCATCCCTGCAATTTTACTGTATGCAGCTTTGGGGAGTCAAGTGGATGTCTCTTCTTCCTCTCCCCTCTCACCCTTTTTAAAAAAGCTTATGAATTTCTTTTGCACATAAGGAAAAAATATCCTTAAAATGAGATTTAGCTCAAATATGACTTTCTAGAACAGGACTGTGTATTCCTCTCCAAGTAATTTTAACTGGATGACTAAAAATTTCAATTGAATTATTAAAAATAGAAAGATTCTATTTCCTTACTGCCAGAAAAATTCTGAGTGCTCTGAAGTCAGCTCAAAAATTATCACTAATAAATAGAAAGAATAAAAATAATTCACAATTTAAAATTCAGCAATACAATTCGTAGTTTCATATTGGAGACTTTTCCACTACATTCAAAGTTATGCTTATAAAGCCCTTCATATTTAAAATGCGGTTAATTATTTTTTCTTATAGTTCAAGATGAAACCAAAGTAACAATAAAGGAACAAAATACTATCCATCATCTGTTTTGTTACCCCCTTTGCAAGTTCTCACTCCATAAAAAATGCAAAGCAGCTTGTTGCTCCTTTGTTGAAAGTAATCTCTCCGGTATATAATGTGCTTTTACCCCAATGTCCTGCGATGTGTGTGGACCTGAACAGTCCCTGAGGAGCATGCAAGGACTTGCTGCTTCACAGTAACCTGCACATAATGAGTCTTCAATCACTCCCTCTCTCCTTCCTTTGTTGACTTCGCCATATAAATAGGAAGAACAAAAAAAAAAGTAGTAAGAAGAGATTTTGCAACAAAAGTAATCTAATATGGTCATAGTAGGGACATAATTTTAACTAAGGAGGGCAATGACTGCCTGGCAACAGCTTTGAAAAGTATATGCTGGAGTTAATAGCATTGGCAAAGTGACCAATGCCATCAGAGCACAGAAGAGCAGATCTAACTGCAATGAAAGAACACGTAGGTGGTGCTAACACCAACGACAATAATCTTTCCAGTTTCGTTTGGAGGTTTGTGCCCTTTTCTGAAAGCCACATTTCATGACCTACTGTTAAAGTCCTGAGTAGAACAAAAAAATAATTACAAGGTTAGATAATATGAGCTAAGAGGAAAGACTGAAAACTCAGGTTGCTGGAAAAGGCAGAGCAGAGACAGGATGACTGTAATCTGGTAAATTAGCAGTTGCTGCAATGTATAAAGGTAAAACTATCTTTCCTTGTTCATTTGGAACAGTAGCCTAAAACACAGCAAGGAAAATAGATTGGGTGTCAAAAAAACCCCACAAAAACCTATGGGTAAGCATATGGTTGCCTAGTAATATTTAGGAATCCCAATCATGGAACCTTCTGGGGACAGGATGTAAGAATAACTGTAGAAAACAACTCAGCCTCCCTTTAAGACCAGGTGGAAGGACTAGATAAATTCTTCCCAGCCCTATCTTCTACAAGTATTATTTTTTTTCTAGCCTCATTTTAATCTCACTTGGAACTGCAGAATTCACATTACTATTACAAGGAATGTGTCTCACAACAGGTTTATACTACTGAGCAGTCATTGATAATTTGAAGCCTGTAATAAATATGTTTTGTAACTAATGAAAAGGTATACATATTAAACTACCAGCTGAAGAAAGATTATACATTTCATTGCATATTTTTCATTTCATTTCATATTTTTTCACTTCTAAGGATACCAATACTTTTCTCATGTTAACCTCTGTGAATTAAAAGGGGGACTAGTTTTCAAAAGCTTATGTATGATGTGGATATACAGATCTCAGTTTTACAAAGGAAAATAAATAGCATAAGTATAAATTTTAGGCTATCCAGTCAATTACTACACAGCTGGCATTTCTGTTGCTGTCTGCTACAGTCTGTTTAAAATTACGACCATCTCTCACTGTAAAGCTTGCAGAAAACTTGACAATGGTTTCTGATCCCTATTTTTATCTTCACTGCTCAGTAACAAAACCTGTGGAGGACACCTGCTTCTATCTCCTGAACATAACTTTCTGCAGTCTTGACTGGTAGGAAATAATAAACCTCAAAACTTCATTATAGAGGTAGCCAGCTCTGTCATAGGGATTTTCTATAGTTTTCCCCTCTAGAATTCAGAACTTCAGACTGATTTGTTAGGAAAATCTGAAAGATATTCTGGAGTACAGTATCTAAAAGACAAGGAACTCTGATTTGCTATTTCCTTCTTTTGTGCATTCTGTGTTGTCTTCCTCATTTGTTCATGTGTTACACCATCAGGCACACTGGAATTAACCAGAAGATATGACCCAGATGTAGTGCATTTGTAGTGGAAAAAGGCAATTTCAGAGTCTAGTGCTTAATAAAATTTTTGCATGATTTCCTACAGCTGTTATCCATGTGTTATTTCAGGATAGATGAAACACTGCACTGTTAAAGAACAGAAACAAACACTCAAAACACGCTGAAAATGCAAATCCACAAGTGACTTTAATGTGGGATGTAAATCTAACAGAGTATTTGGGGCTAGTGCTAATAAATAACCACTGCGTTACCCTTGCCACCAGATTCTGGATCCCAAAACCAAAATCCTACTACACATATGTATTTGCCATGTGTAATTATGGCATCCTGATTTGTCACTGGAGTCTCTTCTTTCGCTGAGGTTTAATCCTGTTTATTTTTGACACAATGTGGGTTCTTACTGCACTATAGAATCTAGAGACAAAATACTAAATTTGTGAATTAAAACAAAATAGAAATCCTTCCATTTGAACTCCATGTCTGATGATTCTAAGGGCCACAACTATGTGTAAGTTTCAAATAATAGTCCTGAAGCTTTAAAAGAACAACAACTCGCTTTCTCTTTAAATGTTAAAGAAAGCAGGAATTGGTTTGCCCAATGCTATGAACCAGGATGGGATCCTCCCTCATTTCCTACACCACCTTTGAACACAGAGCTTTTGGTCTGTCTGTCACACAATAGATAAGTGAGTTCAACAAGTGTTAAGTTTACCCTAAAAAACAGACAAAAACAAACATCCATGCTTATGAATACGCTGCTACTGCACTTGGGTGGCCATCTGCAAGAGAGGAGATGCTGGGACCAAAGTCTTCCCTGGTATATTTCCAGTGACCTCAAGGTTACATCAAAACATCAAGTTGCCCATTGCACTTACTGATACACATCAGGATTTTTAAATAAAAACATGTCTTGGGTGAGAGAGTTCCAGAAACAGATGCACAAAGTCTTAGAAGAGTTTTATACTCAGCATGGTGTAACTGAGTGATCCTGTCCAGCAAGACACCGGAAAAGCACATTAATCAAGAGCCAAAAGCCCACATTCTGGATTTTTTTTTGTTTATCTTAACATAATTTGTTTACATAAACTTTGCACAATATTTTTCAACTCAGTGTTCCTTTGGTATTTACTTATCTTCCTAGAAAAAGCTTCCTGCCAAATAAATAATTAGAAAATAGATTTTCTCCTTCCTAATTATTAATTATTGCTGCTTGTAAGAGAAGATATTTAAAGAGACTTCATAGTTAAGAACAGCTTCCTATGACACGTTCATCAGTAGTTCCACAATTTCGGCCCTTTGCACTGTTTCAGATAAAAATAGAACATAAAATGATTAGAAAATATAAGGCTTTTACAAAGGCAGATGGCTGAAAAGATCATTCCAGGTACAAAAAAAAAAACCAAAAAAACAACCCAATCCTAGGCTGTGATTTAAGAAGGCTTTTTATAAAGGGAATGGGATTTTGCAGAATTTAATTTCCTGAGGACAGGCGTTAGAAAGAGGGGAACCAGTTGCAGACACCTAGAAGGTGGCAGAGTATTTATTGCAGCAGAGTAAGGAGTAGGATCCAGATCAACAGAGAAACTCTGTGGTATCTAAGAATGATCCTTCCATGCCCAGAGCTGTGGCTATAATGCCAGGTAAACACTGACAAGTGTGCTGTCATGCTTCAGAGCAGAACACTGGATACCTGACCTTCAAATGCTCTACTGCTGCCGAGAACATGTTTTTATAAAACTATTGGAAATGCATGTATCAAATCTCCTTCAAATACCTCCATGAGGAGTAATTAATGTTGGGAATTTATGGATTTGCCCAGAACTAGTCACTTGCAGGACAAGTCACTATGGGTGTTCATGACAGAACTTGTTTCTCTTTTTTAAAACACCTTAAATAACCACTGAACAGACACCTTTGAAACAGGTTTCATTGTTAAAAAAGTGTTGGCCTACCAATATCAAAATAACACACCCTCAAAAGCAGCTGTTTCACATTCCATTCATCAATCTTTTGGTTGCTTATGTCAAACATTGACAGGTTTAATGTATTGAGAGGTAGGAGTTTGTCCTTGGCTCTAGCAGGAGGGAGGAAATGACGGCTGAGCACCGGCTCACAGCACACATACTGAAAAGCCTACAGACTAAACTGGGGCCTTGAAAAAACTCATCCTTCCATGCCCTGGGATCACCCCACACAGCCACCACAGGAGGCACAGATGTGTCTGTGTGTCACCCTGAGCAAGGACAAAAATAGCAATTCCTGAACTGTTTTTTGGATGCTCTTTGGTCCGTGCAACAATAACGGACATAAGCCTCAGGTACTATATGCTGGGCAATTCCAAATCTCCCCTAGGCTTTAAAAAAAAACAAAACAAAAAAAAAACCAAAGGAAGTATGCTTATGCAAACACATATACCAGAATGTTCTGCACTAACACAAAGCAAATAGCCCCTGCAAACAGAGGCATACCCCAAGCAGCCAAATAGTGTATGCAGTTTCAATTTTGTGGGTAAAGCTGTACCATGGAAAGAAAGTACAGGTATCTTCAAAAAAACATGTGTCCTAAAAAGAGCAAGTGGGAGAACCTGTTGCCTGATGAGCCAGCTGGCAATGGAGACAGCTGGAAAAAACAGAAACAAATGTGGAGGGCTGTTATTCTGAAATATTCCCATGATTTAAGGAAAGAAAAGGCATTGATAATACTGAATTAAGATCTCTGCTTCCCAATGACAGTTTTGTACATAGCGTTTGGGAAGCCATTTGATCACAGCTAGCACTGTGATGCAAGCTGAATTTTGTCCTGTCTTGCAGTGTCCCTGAAACAAATGTGTCTGCCCTGGTAATCCGCTGTCTAAAGGAAAAAAATAGGGCTGCAAGGCTGAGCTCGAGTTGGATCCTGTTTCCCCACAAAACTGGGAGCACCTCCAACAGTTCTCAGGACAGTCCTTACTGTCCTGAGGGCTTACTTACTTCCCCTGGGGCTTCCTTCCCCCAGCTGCTTCACAGCTTGCTATGAGAATCAGGGCAAGCTCATTCTCATGTACACATACCCAAGATAATTTGTTTGGGAAAGCAAGGCATCAGCTTCAACCACAAAGACAGCAATCTTTCCTGTAAGTTTGTAACACCCTCTGGTGCAGCAGAACATGTTAGCATTGCATAAGAAATTCAAGAGACATACTTTATTCTATTTGTGGTATACGTTATTATTAAATTCATGTTGAACACAAGACTATGTTTTAAATTTTACCAAAAACCTGGTCACATTCCCATCCTCATACAGGCTAGTATTTCCAGATAAAAAGAAAGGTTATGTTCATATCTTGGTCTACTTTAGCCCAGGAAATACAGTGGCTACATTACTGGAGCTACTTGGGACTGCAGCATTTGTCTTATGAAAATAGTCTGAGGGAGCTGGGCCTGTTCAGTTTTGAGAGCAGTTGACTGAGAGAGGACCTCACCAATGTATATAAATATCTAAAAGATATGTGCCAAGAGGGGCCAAGCTCTCCTCAGTGGTGTCAAGCAATAGAACAAGAGGCAATGAGAAGAATCTGATGCACAGCAAGTTCCACCTGAATATAAGGAAGAACTTCTCTACCATGCAAGTAAAGAACAGATTGTCCAGAGAGGGTGTAGAGTCTCCCTCACTGGAGATTTGCAAGAAGTGCCTGAACACAGTCCTGTGCCATGTGCTCTAGGATGGCCCTGCTTGAGCAGAGAGGTTGGACCAGGTGACCCCACTGTGGTCCCTTCCAACTTGACCCATTCTGTGATTCTGCGAACAGCAGTTTTGGCCACCTAGCTCTAATCCAATCAGGAGTACCTACACTTAACTGAGAAATACCAGAGGAGTAGTCAGTGAGTGTCACGGCATATTTCCTGAAAGATTGTCCTGGTTATAAGGTAAGCAGGGCCTACCTTGGATAAGAGAGGCAATAGTTATTTAGCCAACTCAACTGCCCAATTGACACCTTCACCCAGGAGGATAATAAAAAAATAAATAAGACTCTCAGGATCCTCCACCTTCTCTGGGTATTATATATGGTTAGAGGGAAAAATGTCTCATAACAACCACTGACCTGCAAAATCTGCTCTACCACGCAGTTTCTTTAAAATTCTGCAAAAGGGTATTAACAGTATGCCTCCCACATCCTGGGGTGCTGGGAGATCAAATGCATCCAAGACTGGGAGGCACTCAGTGATGCAAGCTATGGAAGAATCCAAGACAGACAGATAATCCTCATTTATACCATATGGGGAAACACTGAAGCAGAGAGAAGTTAAGCAACCTGTCACTCCAAAAAAATACGTGGAGAGTGCTGCAAGGAGAATTTCATCCCCTTTCCCCAGTGCTTAAGACACTTGGAACAAGCTTCAAGATGAAGAATATTACTGCAAATAACAGCATGGGAGACAAGTGACTAGCAGATTCCCAACGACATAGCCCAGTGCATATGAAACATCTTCTCCTCCATCCCATCACTGGTATTAGCATATAGAGCACAAAATGACTGAATGCAGCATGACTATAATCGTTTTGATAGCGATTGTTTAAGTCAGTCAAGAGAAGAGCTGGCTGTCACTTCTAATCCTTTTGTTTGAAAGGTGGCAGCACCAGCTCTGCCTCAATCCTTCTGCAGGATCATACACCTCTGATCATCAAGGGCTTGCTACTACCAAACAAGTTTCATGGCAATGTATTAACTAATGACATCAGAAGAATGACTCTTGATTTCCACTGGCATTACCTCTGCCTGGGTGGTTTAGAGAAAAGAGTTATCAGTTAAGGAACAGTGATTTAGAAGCCATAAATGTGAGGACAGAGATGCCCATAGGATTTGTGTGTTAGCTTTGCTTGTAACAATAGATTAGAAAATCAGACTGAGAGCTACTAAAAAAAAAAAGCAAGAAACTAAAGATGGACTGATTAGAATTACTGCAAACCCTGCACTTTTGAAATGTAGGTCTAATAAGAAGATATTAATGGGTCCAGGAAGTTTATTCATTTTGTGAATTAACACTTCTCCCATGTGTTCATTCACAAGTTACACACATGCTGTATTTTCCATGTGCAAAACAGTCACATGTAGTGATTTAAACCACCCATGAAATCAGCACTGTAAAGAATTATTGTTTTGCTAACAAATGTACACACGAAAATGTAATGTTTTTCAAAATTGTTTACAAATAAAATTGCACTGCCATGTCTCTGAAAGAATAAGCACCAATACTTCACCAGATATTTTAGTACAAATTTTGTCAAGCTCAGCTCTCCAGAAAAGTCCAGTTTAAAACAATGCATCTTTTTAGAATGATTTGAGCTGTAAAAAAACATATATTTATAATATTAGCAAAGAATGTCTAGCAATTTGCTGTGGCAACACTACTTCAGAATTCAATGATACAATTACAAAAGAAAGCAGATTACTTAAATATGATATTTTATGTCTGTCCTTAAGCTTTTCGAGGAACAACATCAACATTCCAGTTAATAATTTAAAAGGAAAGACAAGTGTCTGATTTTGATTTAGCTATCAAAAGCTTTTCATTGTGTAACACTGCATTCAGCAGTTCTCTTGATTCTTTCTAGGAAGAAAACAAAGTGCTGAGCTCATCAAGTTTAAACTTAAAACAGCAAAGTACCATGACACACCATGACACTGCTTTCTGATGGCTAATGCTGATGAAATACAGTCTCCCTCCAAGACTACAATGTGTCTCACACTAACCTAAACAGTACTTGCCATAAACAATGGCAACTGTGAAACTCACCGCATTAAAATAGTGATGGAGAAGGTCCACAAGGATGTATGGCCACAATGAACTCATTACCAATTCAAGAGCATATGTGTGGGAACATATCTGCAACTGTTTATCCATCTTTACTGCTATATTTTTATTTTCATGAGTCACTGTAGCTATAATTTGCATGAAGTGTACTGCTACACATTTTTAGTGGATAAATTTGGAATTTTCATAGCACTTCTAGTAGTTTGCATGGCCAGAAATCATTATGTTTCCCTACAACTGTGCAACATGAAAAATGCGGAATCTCCTTTTTGAAACCCAGGTTTACTACACAGCATTTTAAAATGCAGACTTCATTTTTATCATTCAATAGTTTTATTTCACTTGCCAGGACTCCCTGTTTTAGTTTTCTTAACTACACCAATTAATGCAGATTTTTTTCTGGTATAAATGGTTTTACGAATTATTTACCTCCTGGAGACAGTTGTAAAGAGTTTTGTGAGATGCACATGAGACAGCAAAGAAAACTCAGAAGGTTTAATCCTAGCTTTGCCAACACTTCCCCCTGAGACTGTGGATAAAAGACAACCTCACCCTCCCTCCTTCAGTAGCTTTGGTTTCCTTGAAAGGATCTCAAAATAGACTAATAGACCACCTGTGAGGAGATCTTAAATTCATTTAACTCTTACAGTGAATACAATTTCTCACTATTTATAATTTAGTCCTATTGCTGATCCATTTAAACAGAAACACTGCAAAATCCACTTCACATGTCTGTTAACTCTGAAGTGACCAGCAGCCCATTATTTGTGACAGTTCTCCAGTTTGAGCTCGCTCAGTCTTCCTGTTACATCCATTAAGACTCTTCCATAATCTCAAAGGTAAAGATTTAAAATGCATGCATTCTTTCAGAGTATTCCTTATTCTTACTTCTCCTGCTCAGCATTTATTAGTGGCCTACAGCAATTTGCCCCAGGCCAAGTATTATCATCAGTGCTTTTACACAGCTTGGCCTTTCTTCCTAACCAATCATGGAAACATGGTTCAGAGAAGGTCTCCTCATTGTCAGATGACAGAAAACCACATTATTTTTCTGTAATTCATTCTACCAAAATATTAAGTCTTGGAGAACTTTCAGATGATAATTCACAGAACTTTTTGCAGCAGGTGTTGGCCAACATATCCTAGCAGACATCATCTCTAATAAAGGATTTACTCTTTTCAGGAAAAGCTCATGTCATTCCTTCTTTTTGTAGCAGAATGTACCATATTTGCCAAGTGATAAGGACATGCTCTTTCCAGCCTTTATTTGCTTATCAGCTGGGACATGGGCTTGGTTGTGTTTGGGTTTTTTTCCTACTTAGGTTCGTTTGGATCTTTTTTTCTTATTTGTAAGGTGGTTGGTAATATGTGATGTACTGTGGGTACTGTTCTCCCTTTGAAACAGGAGTGCAGACTATTAAATGTAAAAATTATCTAAAGTGCCCTTTTTCACAGAACCATTAAGATTGAAAAAGTCCTCTGAGATCATCATTAACCCAGCACCATAATATTAATCACTAGATCAGGTCCCCAAGTGCCACATCCACTCGGTTTTTTTAACAACTCAAGAGATGGTGACTCAACCACTGCCCTGGGCAGCCTTTTCCAATACCAGAACACTCTTTCAGTGAAGAATTGTTTTCCAAACATTCAACCTAAACCTCCCTTGTCACAACTTGAGGCAGTTTCTCTCATCCTGTTGCTTGTTACTTGGGAGGAAAACACTTGACTCCACCTTGCTACAACCTCCTTTCAGGTAGTTTTTGAGAGTCATAAAGCCTCCTCTGAGCCTCAAAGGCTCTCTGCTACAGACAAGATCCTAATTTTCAGAGCCCAAAGCTTTGCTCCTTGCCTTAAAAGCCTCCTTTGAATGGACAAAGCCTCATTTCAGAGTAAATTCTCCAACACTTACAAGTTCAAAGCCTCATGTTCTTCGTTTTTAATACCTCATTTGGAGCATCCAAAGACATATTTTTAGGGTGTAAAGTCCTGTTTTTAAGGCCAAAAGATTCATTTGGAGGGTCCGAGCATGTCTATTAATACCCATGGAAGAGGAGAAGAAATTATGGTTATGTCAAGGTTCAGATGACTAATGACAGACTAAGTATTTGTTTCATTACTGAGTTGTTAAAGTTTACCTACAACTGACATGGAATATCTAGGACACAGATGATAATAGCAGGGGAAAAAATGAGGGAGGGCAGATGTGATAACTGTGTACAAATATAAGCTAGAATGTCATTAAGGAACAGAGAGTCTAATTACTTATTTAACCAACAAAGGGTAGAATAGGAAAGAAGGGGCCTCAAAATGTTAAGAAATCATTCCAGAAATAGCACTGATGGAAAAGGAGAGACATGCAAGCTGAGACTTTTGAAAGGTTCATGCCAGGACACCCACATATATATCAAATGGCAAAAATCATCACATTATTAAAATCACCTATGCCCTAAATACTTATTAAGTAGGACTTTCTAAATACATTTAAGAACTGTTAAACTGGTTTGATTTTGTATCAGATCATAACTACAACCAGTCTGCCTTTAAATAAAAAAACAAAAAAACAACAGCAACAACAACAAAAAAAAGGCAAACAAAAATGGTTTAATGGCACTGATATATAAAATCCCAGTTTACAAGGTCACTCACACACTTACCTGGGGTAATGCATCTTGTTCTGATCAGTTTCATACCAGCAATTTGTAAACAAACCAGAGGGTTTGTTCACTGATGAACAATAACATTGAATAGAGGTCAGCAGAAAGTTTTACAAGGAAAGATTGCTGGAGATCAAATATATCTGTTGAGCTGAGTAAATACAAGAGAAGAGGAGTGCATTTTAACATTGAACTATAATATTGAAGGGTAAGAAGCAAAAACCAAAGAGGGAGATGAATTAATTAGTGTGGTGCCCAGAGGTAGGGGAGGAAGGATAATGAAGAGTAGTGGGATTAAATTAGGAAAAGCAAAATTTAGGCTGAGTATAAAGAAAAAAAACCTACTAATAATGAGTTTTATTATTTCGGGAATTAGTCTCTCCGGTGAAATGATGGAAACACCTGTCTAAGATTTAGGACTTTTAAATTTAGGTTGCACAAAGGTGTTAATGCATGAACCACGAAGTGTGCACAAAGACAGACACACTTTGAGGAACAGAACAGTGCTGGTAGGGACAGAAGGAAAGGATGCGACCACATCCTGTTTCAGCTCCATGGCTACAGTGCAATTACCAACATCCTCTCCAAGAACTGCCCAAAACACAGCCTACACACACGAGGCACAAGCTCTGCTTGCAAGCACTGCCCACGTGGAAAAGAGATGGCCATGTGCACAAGTAGGTGGTTGGCAGGAGTTCCTGGCCCAATGTAGTTCCAGGCACAGTGGGGCAAGGACACATCAGCACACCTGATCTTTGCTCCCAAATCCAGTATTAGCTCTCTTTTCCACCCTTGCAGGCCTTCCTTGCTGTTACCTTGATGGTAACAGCAAAAGAAATCCATAACCAAAACTGCAGCACTTTGCTGCTCTACCTCAGGTAATTTTGTTTGGCCATTAGTGAGCCCATGCCACAGCATCCAGAGGCCAGACTTGGTGCTCCAGTCACAGCACTCTGCCTTTGAGCACTCTCTGGAGTCAATAGTGCAGTTCAGAGGAACAGCTGCTATTGCTCCTGCCTCTTCATTTAGTTCATGAAGGCCAAGCAAGCCTGCTAACACCATCACAAAACAAAATAAAGCATCCCTTTCAGAAAGGGCTGCAAGACAAAAATGCCATACACTGCAGCTGGCAATCTGATGTCTTGTTTATAGCACTTTTCCTGCTATCTTAAGCAGGAAGCATCACCCAAAACTGTTCTAACTTCTGGTTTGGTTTTTTTTTCTGGGGTTTTCTTTGCCTACCTCACATAAAAGTAAAAAACAGCAAAACCCTTGTAGGCAATTCTGAGAGTACTGGCAGGACCACAACTGGATAAACAGTTTGTGCCTAATAACAGGCAGGCTGTTCACCCAAGTGAAAAAGAAGGGTTAAACACTGTAGCTTTATCAGGAAATTTGAGGCTTTACACTGGAAGCAATTTGTTCAATGGCTATTTTGACCATAGAACTTCCTAATCTCAGTTCCCATAAAGTTTGGCTTGGAGCCAGCCAGAATGGTTCGTTTCAGCTGCACAGTTATCTTCCACAGAGGAAATAAAAGGATTTCAAACCCCGGAGTCATTTCCTTTGGTTCTCGGCTCATTCAGAAAAAATGTCCTTTCGGTCAGTGATATCTCCAACTTAATTCCTGCAGCATGACTTTAAAAAAAAAGAAGAAAAGTCTTTGTGGGAAACTTTTTCTGAAGGTTTGGAAGTGTGCCCTATAAGCTCTTTGCCAGTTGGTGTAAAATACCTTCTTTGCTCCCAGAAGTTTGCAAAGAAAAATGTCCACTTCTACATTAACTCTGACCTTTCCAGAAGTTTTTACTCATCTAGCAGTCCCCATTGAATAATTAAAGGAGGTATTCACACTCATACACACAAATATATGAGTTTCCAGAACTGTGCATCAAAATAATCCACTAAATGTGTTTTAATCACAGGGATTGATGCACGTGGAGCTTCAGAGGTAGTAGTGCAAGCAGAACAAGCAAGCACTTATCAAGTGCAGCAATGCATTTCCCAAAAGTATCTTAGACTTTGAGATATGGTAAGCCTCGGTATCTCGCTTTTGAGAGTAGCTGACAAGCATTTGAAGATTCAGCCCTGAATCTGAAAAGTGATCCATATGGTCCAAACAGGATATATTTAAAATAAGTACGCAGGCCAGCCAACATAAATACCAGGAGTACAATGTCCTCTCCGAGTGAGTGGGATACATACTCCTTGAGGCTGCCACCATCTTAAGCAGGTAGTCAGGGTTTCACTGAAATAATGGAGATAAAATTTTTATCACGCAATCTAGCTGTAATGATCAAATTCATTCCAAGCGCGTCAGACCCATGAACACTACCTTTACATCATCATGAAAGGGACAGGAAGCTTTTCAAATATATCCTCAGGCCTGCGGTATTTCTAAGAGTCCTATAACACAAAATACTGAGGTGCAGGGCTCAATATAAATGGCAGCATTTGTGGGTTCTGTAATAGCGAGCTTACCCATCCTTTGTCCTAAAATGAACTTTGAAGCACCAGGATGCCGAGGAGCTGACACATGTTTCTTTAAGAAGATTGATTTTAGTGAAACTCAAAGCCTTCTTCAGTACTGTGCTTCAGCATGCATCTAATATTAAGTATACACATCCTGAGGTGGCCCCATCTTACGTTCAGAAAATTCAGAAAGCAGAGTAAATGACACATGCAAAATGGAAACATTAATGAGTTGAACCCTACTGTCAACTTCAAATGTCAGTGCCGATCCTGATAATTAAACTACTCTTTCCAGGAAAGTTTATCACCCGATTAAAATTACAGTTTTAGTTATGATTTATGAATTGAGCCTCATATAACTTATCCTTAAATGCTCAGAATTGTTTCTTCCTGCATTATAATGATTGAAGGTGTTATGTGAGATACACTGAGACATCAACTCCTCATAAAGTAGTTCAACACACATACACTCACATTTACACGTATCTCCATATATATCACAAGCTCCTTGATAGCACTGCTCTGCAAAGGGAACAGAGGCCTTAGAACTGAAGGCCTTCTTTAGTCTGAGATGTTTTCTTACAATGTCTTGAATAGCACAGACTTGACCTTCAATCCTTCAATCTGTGGATCTCTACCAGAGAGGAGATAATCTACAGTATTCGATCTTATTTCTCTTTTCTGAAGGAATGTGGGGGAGGGCTGTGTCTATTCAATTTATAAAATAAATTTTAAAAGTAAAATAAACAATGAAGCACAATTTTCTATATGCCAATCCAAACATTTCTGTATTGCAAAGTTCCCTCTATTTAAACCATTATTCCATTATTTACCAGGATAAAATAACAGTGCCAAGGTACTGATGAAGTATATAGAAAGAAAGGCATAGGGGAGATTTACAGAACAGATAATCTTTCTGAGAATAAAGTAGACCGAGACTGTAATTGTAATGGTACCTTTTTCCCATTCTTTTCTAAAGCTGTATGTAAATTCAAACCAAATGTTGAATGGAAATTTTTTTCCCCTTTTACATTCCACTCTTCTTCTCCCTTTCAGGAATGCCAAACACAGGAGCTGAGTGTCAGTAAAGACTGACCAAACTAAAACAAAATTTCTGGTTTCACTTAGTCCTAAGGGCAATGTACTTCTACTCTTCCCTAAAACACAGTGGGAACATGGAATTTTAAAACTGTAATCTGAAAATCCATTTTTTTACAAGCCTTATTAATATGAAATGACTAGGTGACAGTCAGAACTTCCATTTAAAATAACAGAAGAAAATTGCATAGCCAGTCCTCTGCCTTATCCTCACTTCCAAAACACTGAAAGCTCACCTTGCTGGGCTTTTGAAGGTTAATTTGACCAAGCCCATTTTGGAGTTGTTTTTTTCTTCTTTAATGCGCAAACCTGCAGACATTTCCTAGGCCTCACACTGGCAAACATGCAGGTAATTTGTAAGGAGATGAACTGTAACAGAGCCACACTTCACTCCTCCAGTTCCTGCTCCCAAGCACTTCAGCCAACCATCACAGCTGCCCCCACACTCTCCCATGCGCCCCAACACAGCCAGTCATGCTGGCTCAGGATGAGTGAGACAGTTGTCCCCTATTTTAACTCAAGAGCCATACTTTTTCTTCAAAGAGCTGCCCTAGCAGCGGTCTTCCAGGTAAAGATTTGCTCAGAAGGGCTGTAGATAGCATGATGGAGTGTCACAGTCCCTGGAGCCCTGAGCCAGCACCCAGTCACAACGGCCCAAAGGAGAGCAGTCCTAAAGGGAATGTTTCTCCCAGCTCCCTCCACACTGCTCTTTGTGGGGGTGCAGCTACTGAGACTATTAAAAGAGCTGTATGAAAATATATCTTACAACATTTGCCTGACTACAGACTCAGAATATTGGGGGAACTCTTCAAAATAATTGCATGCACTGGGGCAAGAATCCTGACCCCACTCTCAAGCAGGCTCATCCACAACTCCTGCTGTCATAAAAACTGAGTTTGCTCCACCCTCCATACCAAAACTTGGCTGCTCTGGTGGTCAGAAACTCTCACCCATATTTAATCACGGCCTGTTTACTCTCACTTATTCTTGCTGCCAGCATTGTGCACACATTTTTTTTCCCTTGCCTAATACCAGACGCTGATTTCTTCATAGACATTCCTATTTTATTCTGGTTTTGTGAATGTTCTTTTAAATGCTATGTCTTCCATTCCTCATCAATCCTTCTCTATACTCTTTCGAGTAAGAAGAGCCTCAGCATTTCCAAGAACAAACTGAGACCATGGAAGCATGAGTTTGACTGCATGGAAGAATAGGAACAAACTCTAGCTTTTGTTTATAGGGCATCAAGAGGAAGGGAAGGTCAATTAGGTTACCTGGATAGAAAGAAGTGGTAGGAACAACACTATCAAGTAGTTTGGGAGAAGAAATTAAAGTAGGAATTAACCAATTTAATATGCCAATCATCATTTCCATGTTTTGCCCATGGGAGAGCTGCACACAAGGGCAGCAGGTCCAGGTCTATTAGGGCAGCTGCCAGTTCAAGGCAAGACTCAGGTGGTAAAGCAGGATTTAATCCAGTGCTGCATCTTTCCCACTGTGAGCTGCTAATGTTGCATCTTCTTGCATTGAAAGTGTCCCTCTAGAACTTGGAGCTAACCAGAAGGAAGGAGCAGGTTGGAGGGATGACAATCTCTCTCTCCAGGCAAGCAGATGGGGGAATAGAGAAAATTGAGAAAATCAGAAGGTGATGACTAGATCTATCCCTCTTGCAAATAAAACACTAGGCCCAAGAAGCTAAGTGGACATACTGTAATGCAAAGTAACCATGGAGTCACTCAAATGCAGTGCTGACAACACAACTGAAACATCAGTGGCTCCCTAAGTGCCTTAAGCCTTAAGAAATAGGATGGGTAAACTTAACTACATACTACAGTCAGAACACAGTCACAGAAAAACTGTGAAAGCAAGGCAATGAGTGGATCATCTTAACACCAAGGTCTAACATGCATGGCAAAGACAGAGCAGGGGTGCTGGAGGGCTAGAAATGATCAGACAAAGCATGGCAGAGAGCAACACATAACCTGCAAGAGCTGAAATGCAGAACTATGCAGAAAAGCAGTAAGGGGAGTGCTCATAGAGGACTTTTACCATCCCTACACAGATTGGGCAAAATGAGATGTAATGCAAAGATCACATTTTTAGGTGCTGTTTCAGAGAGCAGCTGCTTAGGAAGCCCAGAACAGATGCAACTCTTAATTTTAAATGACCACAGAGAAGGTTATAGGACAAATTGACAAAAGTGAACACTAACAAATTGCAATAACAGATGGTATTCACCCTCCCAGTTTGAAAAGAGCTCCAGGACACAATAACTGACTACACACACGAAGAAGTGGTGTGCAGGGTTTGTTTTTTTTCCTAAAACTGACTTTGTACCTGAGGACTGGGAGGTGGCACACATGGTCCCAACATTCTGAAAACACCCCAGGTAAGATCCAGGTATGTAAAGATCTGTAAATTAGATGTCATATCACCATAAATTACAGAAACAGAATAAAATTAATGGAAATAAAATACGTTGAAAGAGTTAACTTGACTTTTGTAGGTTTGTCTCACAGACCTATTGGAGTACTTTGAAAAGGTCAACAAGCCTGCGGATAAGGCTGATCTGGCTAATATAGTCTGCTCGGATCTCCAAAAGACATTTGACAAGACCCTCACAAAAGACTTCTTAGGAAACTAAGCAGCCATAGCTTAAGAGGGAAAGTTCTTGGGTAAACAATTGGTTAAGAGATAAAAACAGAGGGTAGAGGGCATGATCTTTCCTGCAAGGGGGGAGCAGGACCAGTGGACTTCCACAGGAACTTTGCCAGGACCCTTAGCGCAGATTTCATTTCTAAATGACGGGAAGAGGCGAAGCAGGGAGGTGACAAGATTATTTAGGAGACAAAACAGGAGATGCATCTGTGAAGAGCTGCAGAAAAACCTTATTAAATTAAGCAACTGGGTAATAAACCAGAAGAAGAAATTAAATGGAGATAAATGTAGTGATGCACATGGGAGAAAATTCTGGCTTTACATTATGATGCCCTTTGAAATGTCCATAAAAGTGTCAGCTTCCTATTTGCTCAGAAAGGCAAATTGAATTCCAGGAATTATTACAAAAGAAGCAGAAAGCAAGGCAAAGAACACCCAGCAGAAATATCTACATATATTTCCCTATCAGCTCCTCCTTTCCCATAATTTTTGAACTGACTGACCACATTCAAGCAAATTTGGCAGAGGTAGCAATCGCAAACACTTTTAAGTTCCAAAACCTCAATCTCATTACTAGACACTGGTGAAAACACAGCAGAAATTTGTTAATCCCAGCAGCCTCAGAAGGATTTGTTGCACAGCATACACCCGCCCCCCTCCTTTAAGTGTAACAATTTTACTACTTCTGCAGTAAAAAACCCCCAAAAAATAGAGCATGGCAGGCAGAGCTATGCAATTCTTTCTAATGTAAGAACTCAAATTCACCCAACTTGATAAATATGTATGTGTCTCCAAAACTCGAAGCATATTTAATGTCTGTTCCATGACTTTCTTCTCTAATTACTGTCTGTAATAGCAATAAAACCAGTTTCCATTTAAAAAGGAAATTAAGATAACAATGTGCAACAAATGAACAAAAAATTAAACACTAAAATACTGAGCATAGATGTTTGGGGTTTTTTTTTCCCCCTAGTTTTGGGGCTCTTTCTAAAGATACCTTCCATCAATAATGTGGAATTTACCCTGCAATTTACTGTGAGCTGAAGTGACTGACAAGAGCAACTAAGATACCTCAGGCAAACCAGGTCACTCAGACTCTTTCTTGCTGTTTAGTGATTAAAGGCTGACCACAAAAACCTTTACATTCTGCAGAATGACATGCTTGGTTGGTTAAATATGCAGGCAATTAACACAGAGATAACATGCATTTAAATGGAGGTCCCACTGACCCCCATCTCCCGACTGCAACCTTTGCTCTGAAAGCAGACAGCTTAGCAAAAATATTCAATTAATAAAAAGCCATGAAGGGCAACAACTCCATTTCAATTAATTTAAAAATAAATAGTGTTTACTGCTCCATATTTAATAAGTTAATAAAAAACAACAGCAGAACTAATATCACAAGTAGCAAAGGAATGTGCCTGAAAGATCTTTATAAAGATCATATAAAAATACCCAACCCTTTTTCTCCTTTGTTTAGAAGAAAACAGAACATTCTATATGCAATAAAATAAAGCAAGCCAGTTGTTCAATACATTTAAGCCCCTTCTTTCTTGCCTCTGTCCATGTTCTGTACCACGTGTGGTGCTACAGCTTGCTGCAGCGACTCCCATCCCTCTCTCCAAGCATTCCCTACTGCTTCCACCCTCTATTCTCATACCCATGCCTCCCTCCCAAACACTTTGTGGGCCAAAATTAGCACAAGCTCTGGTTCCACCACAGAGGAGCAACTTCTAGTAGTTACTTCAGGTAGACCAAAACTAAATCCATCCCACATTTCTTGTAGCAGGACAACTGAGTGTCCATTCTACATAACAGGCCATTTTCTGAAAATATTTAACTTGATTCTATTTGAAAGTCCCAGCCCTCTTTTGCTTTAAACTGGACAATAAGTTGTAAACTTCTATGTGAATAAAAAATTGACAGCTTAGAGACTTTGAAATTGGAAACCAAACTAAGAAATATTTAACCATTTGTAATTTTTAATAAAAACTTGTAGTTTGGGGGTCCAGAGAAACCATGTATCACACCACTGCCATCTAATGGAAGAAAACATCAGCCAATTATTGGTCCTGGGGAAGGCCCAGTCAGACAAAAACTATTTCATCAAGTAGGAGACTCATTTCTAGCACCTCCTTTTCTCATCTATAAGTTTAGCTCTTCTCAAAGCATTCTGGTTTTAAAAAACTCACTAATGTTATCCAAACATACGATTATTCTCAGGAGAGCTGAAAGACTGGTTTGGTCAGGGTTTTTTTGGTTTTGGGTTTGTTTGGTTGGTTGGTTTTTTGTTTTGTTTTTTTTTTTTTTTTTTGTGGAGAATTCAGTAATTTAAAGAAATGCCATTTAATTCAAAATCCTCATATTACTTATGGTACCTAAACTGATTGTAGACCCTGCGCTCTTTTTCAAAGACCTGGGCTGCAAAGTCCATAGGACAAGGTTGCCTTTTAGTTATTTTTTGTAAAGTACAATTGTTTTCTGTACTGTTGATTAGCACCGAGAGCTTTAGTGCTCACATACCTGTATATGGCTACCATGGCCTAAACAGATGGAACAATATTATTAATGCCCAGCAGTTCCTTTCCCAGAAGTGGTGTGGGTGGGTTTTTTGATCAGCATTGAGGGAACTACATCTTTATTGCCAGCAGTTATGGTTTTTCTCCTGTGTTGCACATCTATTTCTGCTCAAGCAATCCTGCACCATCTCCAGACAGGCAGCCCTCAGACACCCGGAAAGACAGATTAAATAAAAAGGATGGCCCAGTCTCTTAGTGTTTCACAGCCTCATACCCTCTACCAAGAAAGAGAGCATCTAGTTAATTCACTTGGGTAAGCGAGCGCTGCTCTTTGAAACAAAAGCAGGGGTGTGCAGTAATAGGGGAAAAGCAGTGACCTCTCTGCTGGCAAACCACAGAAACGAATTCGCGTTGTAATTCACAGATCTGATTCAGAATGGTTCCTGTTGAGTACCCACGCTCAATAAGAGCCTGTCAATTGGATTCATTAGCAAATTGTCACTATATCAAGGCAGCATATGTTTTGCATATGCTGTATACTCTGTGAGAGCCTAATGGAGTAGGCTGTAGCAAAACTAAGGAGCTGGGCACTGTCCTCCTCCTGCCTCTGCCCTGGGTTTCTACAGGTCAGCTGCTGTGCTGCAAGTATTGAGACTTTTGAGAAAGTAACTTCTGAACAGAGAACCGTCACTTTTGGAAGAGATGACTTGCCTTCAAGCAACCAGAGATCGAAAAGATTTACTGGTGTATAGGATTCTGTATCATGGCATCAGAAAAAAAGTTTAAGCAAAGTGATTCTTCAAGACATTTGAAAAAGCCAAGGCATTGTAAGGAAGCTTTCAACAAAGCTGATTATGAGCCGCTGTTCAGATAAAAAAAAAATTCTCTTCTGTTCATTTCTGCGCTATGAAATAGATATTTCCAAGTCTGCTGAGACCACTAAGAGCCTACTAGCATTACCCAGTCCCAAAATGCACTTCAAGTGCATGCCAAGCTATTGGCAAAGTTTTATACAGACCAATGAATAAAAACATTAATCACTGTGTACAAATGGAAATTTTACTTTTTTATTTCTCTGGAAGGAAACAAAGTTAAACCAATTATTTGTCAGCGATATGGGCCTGCAGATTTTGGAAGCAGTAAATTAAGAATAATCACAGATTAGATATGTCACAGAATACTTGAGCATCTTTGGTCTCCCTACATAAAATATTTGCTAGGCCATTGGTTCATTTATGAAAAGATAATGACCCAGGAAATTTTTTTCTTTAATTGCAAAGAAGCCATTTAAGAAAGTGTCTAGGGAACTAATTAGGAAGGAGTTTTCTCTGTAGAGGACCTGGCTTTAAACTCACTAAACAACTTTTAGAGGTTTTGCTTGAGACAGAGCACTGTTTAGAGGCAGTCAAGAATGTTCGCTGAGGTGCATTTTGCAGGCATTGGGGTGGGTATGTCTCAGTCCTCACCATGGTGATGCACTGCCCAGTGCTGGCATGCTCCAGCTATGATGACTTGTTGGGCACAACTCATTGAATCCTTTCCTATTTCACTTCAGCAGATGTGAAAAGCATTCAAAAATATACAGACATGAGAATCTCTACCTCCAAGCTAAGATGAGATTTTGCAAAACACTTGCACATTTGCCAAGACATAATAATGCCTGCTGGCCAATGCAACAGGTGCCAGGAAAATATGTTAGTTATGATACCAAAACACCCATGAATACATCATCTGTAAATTCAAGGAGACAACTATGTAGTTATTTTTAATATATATATGTAGCTTTCCCACCCTCCCATATTGCTCCTGGTAACTTCTTAAAGTGGTCAGATTTACAGAGCATCATAGGTCTTGAGCCCAGAGATTAAGCCAGCTTTTATTTGCAAAGATAGGGGTGAATTTAGACTTCATTAGTGAGGGAACAACCTCATGTTTTTTTTACTGGCAATTCCTTTCACTTCATTTTGATATATGCCAGCCATCATGGTGTTTAGATGCCTCCTTTAGGTATTTTTTCTTAAGATTTGACTCTTGGTCTCACGTGGTTCCATAGTAATACCACTTATTAATTTAAGCAGAAAAAAATTATCTCATAAAAATCACAGGAGTAAAAGTAAAAAAACCCTGAAGTTTAAAAAACCTTCCAGAAAACAGACAAAAAACCCTCCAAATAGTCACAAATTTTAAACAACTAGCCTCATGTTGTTTAATGTATCTTATCAAAACACACAGCATTTTAAGTTTGCTTTTTTCCTTTCAACTGCTTCAAAATGGGGACTCAGTGACACTGTTGAAGACTTCGTCCTTTTATCTCTGGAGATTTGGTTTTATCAGCTGGCTTGCTAACCAAAAGTGGTACAACTCAGCATAGTTTGTGCACTCTGTTCAGGAGACCCAGGAACAGAAGGACCAGATGAGCTGAGGCTGCTGCAGGTCAGTGGTGAGATGGACCAGCAGAGCCACAGACAGAACTTGCTGAACGCCTGCCCCACTCTCGAACGCTCGGCACGTGTCCGGCTTCCACAAACTGCTCACTATCAGAAAACCTGCTGAATTAAAATATTCCATATTGCTGCACTTCTCATAACTTGAGAACTATTATGCCACTGATTACATAATGCTTTGGAGTGGATCAAAAAGAAAAAAAGTGAACAAAACAAAATTAATTTCAAAAAACCAGCACATCTATTGCTACTCTGGCATCGAAAACAGGACTGATTTATTAGCTACACAAGTCTAGGGTTTCAAAATTAAATAAGTCTGTTTTACAAATTATTTACTTTCTACAAGATCCATTTCCCCTTGAAGCACACTGTGCATGCCCTCCTAGTGTGAACAGTTTACAGTCTGTGATCAGGCACAGACTTACTTGTCTGGATTTTTTTCCCTTTCAAAATGGCAATTCTGAAAATCATAAATTACACAGCACAGTTATTGTAATTCGAGCTTATTCCCAATAAATAAAATTTATTAACTAAATAGCTTTCTATGTAGCTTAGCTCTTTCCCACCAGCTTATTATTTTACATAGACTTGCTTCACATTCCTAGTCACAATCAAATTGTGCCATTTTAAGAATATGAATTTAAAAATATAAACTAAAAACGCAAAATTTCATATAATCACAAATAACCTTCACTCCTTTTAGAATATGGCAAGAGAATTCTTTGTAAAATTTGAAGCTTTGAAAGTATTTTATCTAACACACATACCAAGGTATATCTACTATATGAATATAAGCTTTGTTTATCAGAACACCAGAGCAGAAGCCTCCAGCTCATTAAGCTCCAATGCATTAGTGTATTTAGGGATGCTGGTGAGCTTAAGCATATGAGTACCAACAAGGCAGGACAGACTCCTTTTGGGAGATATAAAACATCACTTTATCATGCCATTCCAATTATCTCCAGCACTTATAGTAAGCCTCCAGTTATTCCATTTTTGTTACACAAATAAACTCTCAATTTATAAAATAGGTCATGGTAAATTTTACGTCCTGGTCTAAAAACAGCAAGGCAACTGGAGAAATAAAATTGTATGTGATATATGGTGGGTTAACACAGATGACCTCATGGCTTTTTTTTTTTTTAACCATAAACCAACCCCAATCCTAATGAGTGCATACCTGCATCCAGTTTTAATATTTTAAAAAGAAATAGATCATTGCTAACATTTCTCAACCAGAAAAATGTCATAATGAAATACTAAAATTATAAACAGAGTCACTGTAGTTCCCCTCATCATGTTAGGCACATTTGCCTCCTAAGACAAACACTGTTATTCAACATATCAAGCCACCCACGGTTTGTAAAAAGATACATAAAATGAAGAATATACTACTGAAGTGTTTGTCTCCTACAAATTTAATAGGTTTTAGTTATTAAAAAAAAAAATCCCACAGGTGGAATTTCAGACTTGTAGTAATTCTCCTGTACTTATCTTCTAAGGTACTAGCAAAATACTCAAAATCATGCAAGCCCCTGATTAAACCAGGAAGCAAATCTGCATGCATGCAATTACAGTGTCTGCAAGGGCAGACGCAGATGACAGTAATTCATACTCTAAGAAATGGGCTTGTGTATTTGGCAGATTAACTGTTCAGTATTCCATTGCTATGAGGTATGGAAACTGTACTGTGAAACAGCCATTACTCATTCCCTCAGCTCTGAGCACGTAGGTCTACCAAAGGCAAGCCAGGCTGGAGAGGGTGGGGGGAGAGGGCTGGAAAGAGAGGAGTCTACACATTTCAGATTAACGCTTCTCTTGAATGGTTTCTTTTATTTCATTTCCCCCACTTTTTAAATTAGCAAATACAGTAGGCCCAGAAGGGGAAATGCACGAGGGGAAGAGGGAGAGAGGGGAGGGAAAGGGAAAAAGCAAAAGCAGCCAAAACTCTCCAAACTTGTTCATTAGGGGTTTTGTGTTTGAACATCTGAATGAATCATGTGTCTGCTTTTCATTATTCTCCATATGTATTTGTTCTTTGCTTTGTTCAGAGATTTCGGGCCATGCTGCCATGACTGTGCTTATTTTGTTTTATATATTGGTCTGTTACAGGGTGATGGTTACTTCTCCTCTGCCTCGCTTAGCTGTTACGCCACCAACAAAGAGCAATCTGAAAATGAGAGGTTATATGTCAAAAGGTGTCCCTAGCGAACTCCCTTGCAGCCTATATGATTACTTTAGATCTGACTGCTTAATTCAGACCAGGGAGAAATCCTGAGATAATACTGCTCCTTATCATGACAGGAATGCTGTGGGTATCCTTAAAAATCTGAGGTATAATGGAGAATGACTTAAATTACATCACTGAATGTCTTCCTTATTTCTCCAAAACACTTCTTGCTAAAACAGTAACATTTTTTTAACAGATCTGCTGTTACATGGATGTTTTGAAAAAATTTCCTTGCTAAATTAAATCTTTCTACTTTCAGCTTTACTCTATACCTTCATCAACACACAAATAACACTGAAATAAATTCTGAAATCACTAATCATGTGATAATTTTTGTCATTGAATTTAATCCACCCTACTTCATTGGATACACACTACAGGATGATGTGCTCATTTAACAAGATAATCTCTTACTTGGCAGAGAGTGAGCAAGACCCAAAAGACTGGAAAGGAGCAAACAAATAGTGAGTCCTTCTTTTTTGATGTTTGAATACTGGGTATTGTTTGAGGGTGTTTTTTTGGGTTTGGGGGGAAAGGGGGATAGTGTTGTGTGGGGAGAAAGTTGGTGGTTGTTGCTGTCTGTTGATTTTGCTGGGTTTTTCTAGGGAATAGACAAAGAAGCCACTGTTTTAGAGATAGTTTTAAACTTCAACTTTCAGCAGATAGGAGAAAAAAGGTCTA
Source organism: Motacilla alba alba (assembly GCF_015832195.1). Taxonomy (NCBI): domain Eukaryota; kingdom Metazoa; phylum Chordata; class Aves; order Passeriformes; family Motacillidae; genus Motacilla; species Motacilla alba. The sequence goes on along the minus strand of NC_052017.1, from coordinate 40,097,806 downwards.
GCTGAAAATGCTGTGAAGTAGGTGTCAAACTGATTAGCAGATTCAATTTTAAAAATAAGTTCTCAATGGCTCAGTATCGCACTACCTTCTGTACTGAGAGGGTTTCCTCAAAAGTCTTCCCCAGGTCTGTCATTATTCACTCTTTTCCACATTATCTTGTCCAGTGGATTAGAGAAAACCATTTATTAACTGTGAAGAGGATACTAAAGAGGTAAGTGCTGCAAGCACTCTGGAGGCTTAAGATTATACTCAAATCTTAGTAAATTAAGGAGACCACAGAAAAAAATAGGATAAAATTCAATACAGACAAATGAAAAATTCTAGCTCTAGGAGGGAATAATCAACAACCCAGAGGAGAGCATGCAATAAGGAATGCCTGGCTGGCAGCAGCTCTGGAAGAGAGTAACAAAACCAGGGGCTGCCCAGAATCTCTCAGCATAAACCAGCACTGTTTTTCTCATGCAACACCCTGTGCCTCAGAGATGCATCTATATTTTAAATACATTTAAAATTATTTATATGCATACATCAACAAAGAGGAGAGACATGTGATCACAGAGAAGGCAAATGAAACCCCTCTATACTATTTAAAATTATCAAATTTAGTCCAGTTAAAATTCTATGCCCAGCTCCAGATTCTTCAGGTAAGGAGTGAGCTGATTAGAGAGGCCAGCAAAGTACAATATATTGAGAAATTTAAAACAAATTGCCTTAAAGGAAAAAGTTAAAGGACTAGTGTTTAGTCTAAGGAAAAGATAAGGCAGATGCAGATCAGTCTTCAAATATACATGTTTGATACAAAAAGGAAAGGAATAAACTGTTCTACATGTCCACTGGGGATAAGAAAAGAAGCAATAGACTTAAATTACATCAAGAGAGATTTGGGTTAGACATTAGGAAATGCTTCATTATAGTGAGGAGAGGGAGTTTTATCACAGATTGCCTGAGGAGCTCGAGGAATCTCCCCCACTGGAGGCCTTTGAGCAAAGGTTACAGAAACACCCCACAGCAGTGGGTTAGAGCTGATCCTGCCCCAAGGCAGGTCCTGACTGCTTCAGGTCTCCCACTTCTAATTCCTGGGAAGGTTTTTTGGTTTTTTTGGCAGCCTTACTGAAGAGAAAGAAAATTGTACCCAGCATTTAAAGCAGTAAAACATCTATTATTTTTATGCCATAAAGCATACTGTTAATAAATCCAATTATGTTTATGATCTTTTAATGGCACTGTTTATGTCATAAAGATCCATCTATGAAAATAGAAATAGATATCTCTGCCCTACAGTGTAATACAACAGCATGAAAGTAAACTAACAGAAAATACAAACTCATTGTTATATGGCTCCTATTAAAATAATCTTAAAGCTAACTATAACATAAAGAACACTAAACCCAGACATTTTTCTTCCTCAAAATTTTAGCATTCATATTCTTTACATCACATTTTGTGTTTCACAAACAGATCCACTCCTTTCCTTGTTTACCACTGGCAATGGGAGCAAAGGAAGTTCTGCTCACAAGGGTACTCCTTTATAATGTAATCCTAAAAAAAGCAAAAACAACACCAAACCCTAAACACAATGAGGTCTTGTTCCTGGTGTGATATTCAAAGAAATACTGAGTGATGTTATCAGAATTCTTCCAGAAGAGTGCCCCAAGGAAATCAAACACACGTTCAGGCAAAAGCAAATGCACAGCAGTGCAACTTATGACAATGGCTCATGACCAACTGTGTTGGTAGAGTTTTCTAAGTCTAGAACTGCAGTATTCCAACTTGCTTTTCTCCTGAGTAGCTAATAAATGCTGTTTCTGGCAGGGAATAGAGAAGGTCACACAGTTCTACAAATCTTAAAAACATCTTTGGCATGGGTGGCAGGATTTTTCTTCCATCTCAATCTCCCCAGAATGCTTCTCTGCTCCTTCTCTTCACCCCGTGTCTGGCCACTCACAAGACAGTCCTAAACTGCAATGCCTTTTCTTTTTTACTAATGCATATAGAAATGCTCTCCAGGATGTATTTCTTTCCAGGAGAACCCACTCTAGCAGATCTCATTACTCCAGAAGTATTCTGTACACCACTAGTGGAAAGCTACAGATTCATTTTCAGGCACAGTTTCTCCACCATAGACTTAGTGACACTGCAGACTCATAAATGAGTAACAATTCTAGTCCTGAGATAGTACTACACACGTTAGTCAATATTTTCCTCAGCAAATATAGCTACATACACACACACACACAAAACATGCTGTATTTCATTTAAAAATATTTTCATACATTAGCAGAAAAATTAGGAACATAAAACTGGAAGAGGAATTATTTCTGTATCTCATGCAAAATGTATCTCATGTATTGCAACTTGTAGATCTAATTGTGTCATAAAAAATATTTTCTTCTTCTATTAGCATATGCCAAGACTTCACAAAAATATAAAAATTAGACCAGGTTTTCCTTGGGAAACTTTTCCCAAAGGTTTCTCAGTTTTATATAGGAAATCAATTTGCATCACTGATGATATCATTCAAATCAGACAGCACTATGTGGTTAGAAGGCAATTTACTCTTCTGCCGAAGCAATTTGATACTTGTTCTGATTTGTGATTTTCATTTTGTTTGTTAATGAAAAAAATTAATGAGCAATGTTACTGGAAGCACAACTCAAAGCTTTGGCATTATTAAATATGTTTGTAATATACTGTGCATTATGTTGATTGCACAGTTGGAGCCAGAGCTTTGCCAGTCAAGCCACCAGTCAATCATTCAAACCGATAATGAACTCACAGGGTGGACACTTTGCACGTACCTTTGCACTGATTTGTGTTTTTGTCAAGAATTGCCTTTGTGGATACAATTTTCCCATACCTATGGAGAAAAAAAAAAATCAGAGGTACAAGTTACTATATTTTAGTAAAGGACATAGTGATTTTTGCATGCATATATAACATATCCTAGGAAGAGGTCTAGAGCTCTTGAAAAATGTTCATCTGATATCCTGGAGAGATCCCTTATGCCACTAGCTCAAACACCTTTAGAGTTCCCCAAGAGCACTTGCCACAACCTGTCCATCTCTGTTCCATGCACTGCCAGCATAAATGCCAATCATAGGAAAGATCTTAGGACGCTAGTAAAGAGGCTTCTTTGACTAAATTATTTTAAGTTTGTTTAGGTTAAATACAGATGGACCACATTCCTTCAGGATTAATGAAAATGCAGGAATTATGGTCACTTTTTATAGGCAGGCATGCACAGCTGTGCTCATGTGTGCATCCATGTCTATGTATACACATTCTATCTAGTTTGGATAAACAGAACCTTTGAGGTTTGTGTGCATCTCCCAGCTCTTGCCAAGATGAATGTTAACACTCATTTGAATTTATATCTCCTCCCATAGATAGCATGGCACCGCACTGCAATTTGACAGACTAAGCACGGCGAAGAGGGAATTTGGGCAGCTACAACTTGTTATTTAAAGCAACTAGACCATAAAATAGGTATCTGTGTTTATCTCACAGAGGTTAAGACTAAAAATGCAGACTTAACAGTAAGTATCACGAAATCCTGGTAAAAGATCACAGAGAATGGCATTTATGGATGACCATAAGACATCAGAAGAATAAGTAAAATAATTTTATTTCTCAAATCACTGATACATTTTGGTCTTTGTGAAGAGAATTTCCCTTAAAATGACCTTTCCAACATTTTTTTTAAAGCATTATTGATACTCTGATATACTGGGCTTTCATTTGGAGGACTTTTCCATTACACAAGTTTCTACATCCACAAAGGACATATTACTAGGAAAGACTTAAGAAAATTATGTCTTCTAATGGCAAAGCAACACCCATGGAAAATAACCAACATCAATTATAAACCATTGAAACATATGGCCCACAAATGCTTATTTGGTTAATCTTTATTAATAGCAATATAAATTTGGTGTTAGTGACTTCTACTTGCAATCCAGAAACCAGAATGTAGAAAACCTTAGTGCTATTCCCTTCTCTGCCTCAGGAGGAAATCCATGTCTGCCACTACACAGAAAAGAACCCAAGAACTCTAAGGGCAGCTAGAGCACTGTACCATATATTCAATGACACACTCTTCTTTGTCCTATGGGTCTGTAAACAGCCTGAGAAAACCAGTCAAAAGGAAAAACAAAAAAAAAAAAAAAAAAAGGGAGACAAAGAATGGTACCATAACTCAAGAGTGTAAAAGAGATCATTGGATTTCAGTCTGGAATCAAGGAAACACTTAATTACCTCATGAAGTGGAGTAGCACCTACAGGAAAGACTGGGAATGGCCTAACTAAACATACTCTTTGATACCAGCAAAAAAATTGAGACAAAGTTCTCCGCTCAAGTTTCCATACTACAAGAGACATGCAGCCACTCAGCTTAAGATAATGGGCACTGTCTCTGCATCACTCATGAAAGCAGCGTAAAGAGAGATGGAAAGTGAGACTTTCCATGTCACTGTTTTTCATTTGCCTAAGAATACACAAAAGCAGTTGTTTCCATTTGACTTGCATTTGAGGAGGAAAAGCATGTTTTGCTTCATTTTGTTTCAGTCTGAAACTAGTCAGAAGAAGGAAGAAAAACTGACTTAAGGATATTAACAGTTTGTGTAAACTAAGTGAAGCCCAAATTCAGATATCTTTTAGGAACCAAAAAAGTCAAACAAGCCTTCCTTCCCTTCACCTTTCTCCACCCCCTTTTTTTTGCTGACTCTGTAGACCAGAAGGACTTTGGGCTCTGAAGGCAGGCGCAATATGTTGTTCACGGCATTGTGATAGATACATGGGCAGGTAGTTGAGAATCTGTTTTAATAGCTAGCTCCACTCCAACCGAATATATAAGAAATTTAATGTTAACCATGAGATCACATGCTGTTCTAACCTCAGGTGTTTCTAAAACTGGGGCCTTTATACTCACTCACGTTCCACTTAATTTTATAATTCTTCATGGTAGTACCTGAAGTTGACTTTAGCCTCTAAGATATTAGAGCACATGTCTTTAGAAGGCAAAGAAAAATTCTGTTCAGTGATTTATGGCTGTTCAGTGGGTCAACCTACCCAGCAGGAAATTTGGCCCTTGCAGTGCATCTTCATTTATTTGATTTACTTAGATTTAATATCAAGTACATGAAAAACATGCAAAACCATGCCTATCTTGTACAGTAATGCGCCTCTGACAGATATATGGGAAAAGAATCCAAGGAAAATCAGTGGCTAACCCACAACAACCTCAAGTAAAACACAACTCCTACCTAAACTTCCGCCAATAAAAACTGACACCCAGCCTCCATTTCAGTCCAGCCACTCCTAATGAATTGATATGTTGTTCCATCCAAGTCACCTGAGATCTAGATGTTTACATTTCTTACCAGCAGAGACAGGCATTTGTGGTTCCACTGCTTTTATTACAGATTTCACAGAGTTATTTGCTGCGTACTGCGACCCTGCAAACACTTCATTGCACTAGAGATTTTACTCACAGAATTCTGTTCCGGTCAGGAAATGCTTCTCCCCACATTCAAAGTTATGTGCACACCTTCAGGTTTGCAAAAACAGACATCACAGTGGTAAGAGGCACCACAATAACAAACACTGTTATAGGCAATTAGCCATATGTCGGCGATTTAATCTACTGCTATAAACCCTGAGTGTTACCGCAAGAAAGTAATTGGAATTAATTTGGACACTGTTTTACTAAATATTTCAAGCAATTATTCTCCAGTAATCAGAACATCAGTTCTGATGAAGAATGTTAGTTTGTGTGCTGCATGAAATCAGGAAGGTATTTTGTTCCTACGAACGCGGTCATATTTCTTTCTCTCATGTGTGAAGTGCGGTATTAAGCTATAGCTCATCTCCAAAGTTGTTTGGCTTTCTGCTTGTTTTGCCTTTAATCGTAATTTGATTCACCCAGAAGTAAAAAAAAAAAATGTTTTCAATGGGAATTGTTCACAAAAATAAGGATAAAATACATCACAAGAGTTTACCTCTTGTTCTCTTATATTTAAATGGAAATTTAAACACAGCCTGCACACCTGTGTTCTATAAATTATGGATATCATTAATGTAAAGAAATAACAGGTATGGTCTCCTTTTAGTGAGAAAGTGTGAGCACTATTTTATTTTCTCTTGAGTACAGTTCATGGAAGTACTCTGAGTACTCTTATTGAATCAAAAATTCTGGTCATAAAAGGATGATTGAATTGAGTCCACCTCAATCCTACAAAACAATGGCTGTATCATTAATGATAACCTACTGTACCATGCTATCCAAGTAAATAGACCTAATGAATCTGAGCTGGCTACCTCAAGAATGTGGCTATTGAGCATCTGAATTGAAATTGCTGTTCAAAAGGTTTCCAGGCACTCTTCTTGAAGTGTTATCTAAATGTACGGTAACCACTAACAAGATTGTTCAAGCGCTTTTAAAAATCATTGTAATTATTTATATTCAATAATGCTTTTCTTTTTATGTAAGAATTTTCCTGGAAAACCAGGTGGCCAGATTTTAAAAGAGCTTCCATGTCAGAAGCAACTGCACAGACTAGGACTTTACCACATTAATGAAGAACCCATGCAATGAAATAGCGACTAGTTGTCTTTGTTGTTTCTCATAATATATAAGGAATGCCCAGAAAATTATAAAGTTTAAAATCAGCAGGTTCCAGAATAGAGAGCTACATTGGGGAAATACTGCCACAGCCCAAATTAAAAGGAAAGACACATTTGTGCCCTGGAAGTCACATACCACCAGAAACTGAGAGAGGATACCAGAGCAGCATCATCACATGTTGTCCCTGTTTTAACATCCTCCACAGCTGCTGAAACAAATTCCTATCTGGCCCAGCCCAGCCAGTCTTACATTCCAAGAAAACATTCAGCTGGGGGTGGAGATACCTTCTTAGAAACATAACCAATTCTACTTTATCGTGTATATATCAGTGAAACTGTTGAAGTCATCTCACTTACACTATTAAAATTGCGAAGGTCACTTTAAAACTCTTCCCTTACCAGCAGCAGGAACTGACACCATGTCACACAGAAGGCAGAACAAAGGGAAGAGCTCTGCACAGGGAAACAATCTCCCTGTTCAGCCCATTCTTGAGAGCCCCATCCCATTGCACCCCACCTTTTTAGACTACTCAGCAGACTCAGGAAAGATGCAAGCAATGCAAAATAAGCCCTTAATGTATGTACATCAAAGCAGATCACTTTAAGAGCTTTCAGGCAGGCGGTCGATCAGCACTTACACAGCAGACAAAGCTCAACGCGCTCATTTCCAGGAAGTTATTTGATAACCACTGTTAAAATGAAGATAGTTCCTGAAGGAAACCATTCAGCTGTGAGTGGATACCCCTTGTAAGATGCATGAACCTTAACCACAGCCAACCCCAAACAGAGGGGAATTTGCTGTCTCAAAGCACACAAAGAATTTGAGCCATTTCTCCTCCTGCTTGTGGGAAGCTAGGGTGCAGGGAAGGTAAGTGGACAGCTAGGATTAGGAGACAATTGACATTCAGCTAAGGACTAGCTCAAGGCAGAGGAGCCAGGTGCCACCCACCCCACTGCTGGCAGGTAACATGCCAAGAGAGGAAGCTGGCTGAGCGACAGCTGTGACCAGGAGCTGCTACATCAAAAAATGGAGGAGGCCAGGCTGGTGGGGGCCACTCAAACTTTTCACTTTTTCCATGTCTTGAGGGGAAACAAAACCTCTGGGACAAGCACAGCATATTCTGTCTTCTCTCAAATCTCTCACCACTCACCCAACTCTGTGCGGCTCGTGTGCTGCCATCCTCCTCTACAAGGCAGCAAGTGCACAGGCATGTACAAAACACAGCTTTTACCCAATTCCAACCACTGCTTGTATGCTTCAAAAAAAAAGTGAAGCTTGGAATTGAAACTCAAGTTACCAGCATACAGAACTCTTCCTTGCTTAGCAAAAACCAATGGAGTTATCAAGTAATTTCTGAGTTCAGAGCTTAATAATTATATCCCCAGCATTTGAGTTCACTCAAGGCCTCAAGCATTGCTCCGAGCACAATCCACCCAACTGAAAACTGTCTGCATTTCTGGGCATTTAGGTAATGTATGCTTTTATCTTGGGAACTTTTGTACTGGGATGAATTTGACCAGCAGTAATTGGATTTAGATAAGCAACTCTGAGGCTCTTTCATTCTTGTGAATTAATATCTAAATAGCATAACCAGGTTTATTTTGTTTAAAGCAGATTTTATTAGGCAACTCATGGGTTTGGGGAGAAAATAAAGCCCACATTATGAAGACCTAAAGTACAGAAAGAACTGCTGTTGAATTTCTTGGAGAGATATTTTTCCTATAATACACTGTGACATGAACTTACAACATCCAAACATGTACAAAGGGAAAAATTCACTCAATTTTTTTTATATTTGCATGATAATTTCTGGGCATTTAATCTACTGCATGGCATTTTAAATGCTTACATTTTTTCCCCCAAAATGTAAGACATTACTATTCTGTCCCTTAATGAAGACTGAGTTGCTTTGTTGCCCTTTCTCTGTATATTATTTTTAATTAAAAAAAAAAAAAACAAACTGAAAATTTAAGAAAAATTCTTATCTTCACGCACAAATACAACAACAAAACGCATGTCCCTCAGAGCAACTCACTCCGAGCAGTGCATGGCTTGGGGAACAAACGAAAGGAGTTACTTGCAGGGAATTGATGGTGTACTGGACTGATAAGACCATGCTTCTGTAAGAGTTTAACATTTGGATGCTCTGTCTTCACTAATTACTTTGGTCTGGCTGTCATCTTTACACAAATCATTCCTTCACTCAGTAAAATACAAGCTCTTCATACTGTCTCTCAGAGTATCCCACTGGACACAACGTCCAGCTCACAGCTGGATAAACACAGCTTGCAATGGGTGAGCAACTGGCTCATGGGTTGGGCACAAAGGGCCACAGTGAATGAGGGGACACAGAGCTGGCCATGGTCACTAGTGGGGTTCCACAGGGTTCCATCCTCAGCCCAGTGCTCAAAATCTTCATAAATGGCTTGGACACATCTGGAAGGGATATTAAGTTCACAGACAATACAAAAGTGGGAGGATCTGTTGTTTCTCTCAAGGGCAGAGAGACCTCGCCAAATCACAGGACTGCGCAATCACCTACAGTATGAAGTCTAACAAGGGAAAGTGCCAGATTCTGTGCTTGGGACAGGACAACCCTGGATGTATGGACAGACTGGAGAATGAGAAGCTGGAGAGCAGCGCTGCACAAAGGGACCTGGGGTCTTGGTTGATAGCAAGTGAAATGTGAGAGTCAGCAGTGCCCTGGCAGCCAGGAAGGCCAGCCCTGTCCTGGGGGGCATCAGGCACAGCATTACCAGCCAGGCAAGGGAGGGGATTTGTCCCACTCTGTTCTGAGCTGGGGCAGCCTCACCTCTAGCCCTGCGTGCAGTTTTGGGTGCCATAATCTAAGTATAAAGCTAACAAAGCGTATCCAAAGGAGGGCTGTGAAGATGGTGAGCGGTCTAGAAGGGAAGCCATATGAGGAGCAGCTGAGGTATCTTGGTCTGTTCAGCCTGGAGGAGACTGATGGGAGACCTCATTGCAGCCTGCAACTTCCTCGTGAGGAAAAGGAGGGGCAGGCACTGATCTCTTCCCTGTGGAGACCAGTGACAGGATCCGAGGGAATGGCCTGAAGTTGTGTCGGGGTGGTTTAAGTAAAGGTTCTGCACCCAGAGGGTGACTTTGATGATCCTAGTGGGTCTTTCCCAATTCTGCACAGAATATTCTGCAAAGTTAGCAAGCAATCTAGACTAAAAACTTGTCCAAGAGTTTCAGAAACATCATTAAAAAAGGGAGAGGGGCCTGTTAAATCTTTTGTTTGTACATCTAAACCAGCCCTGAGTCATTAGCAGCAAATACTGAAAGGGCAGCTCAGCAATTTTGAAACTGAGACCTTCTACTTCTGATCTTAACAGCACAATGAGAAGCCAAGTTTTAAGCAGACAGTAATGAACATTATAGCATGTGGGAAGAGTGAATTTTCAAGAGAATGCAAGCTGATGAATCACCAAAACAACATATACATATTCAATAGTATCTTCTGGTACAGATATTTACTACTAAAGGTGGGGTGATCTCACTCACACATGGGCTGATTAGTCACCATTGTCCCACATCCACTGAAAATACATTTTTTTGAACTAGGATAGAGAAAAAGCTATGAAACCCATAAAAAAAACTACAACTGCATTATACAACTTGTCTATAAACACTATAATTGCTTTAGACAAACAAAATCCAAGATCTTACCATTCTATTGAAGAACGGTTCCATGTTAGGAAGAAAGAACCTAAAAAGCTGTTTCAGATTATGGATCATGCCATTTACAGATCGTATTCAGAAATTCTACTTTTCAGAAGATGCAAATACTATTTATCTCAAATCACAGGGCTCTAATACAGCCCTGGAAGGCTGTGTTAGGTCTTTTGGTGCTCTTTTATTGAAGACTAGGGAAAACTTAGTAGTTTTAGTGAACTTTGCTTCTTGTAAAATTTCAACAACCTCAGAAAGATAATCCTGTAAATAAACAGGCATGTAAAGAAACAGCTATAACTAAAAAATTCCTCTGCTGTCAAAATTCTAGATTTCCTTTCCAAAGGAAAATCTACTGCTATTAAAGCCCAGGAATGTGTCTCACCTTCACCCTCACTAAATTGAAAGACTTGTCTCACATTAAAATTAGAAATGTATTTACAAGACAACACATATTTACCAAGAAAAAGAAGGTCATACTTCATATTCAAACTAATCTGCATTTATATATCTATAGATGAACCTTCAACTGTGGAAAAACAATTTCATATGAGAGTGTACAGGCTTGAAGGCTTATTGCAATTGTTTTAAGTATTTGGGAAATTAAACCAGGTAAAACAGAAGTTAAAGTAAATGAAATTTAAACAGACACAACATTTGTTGGAATAGGAAGACCTTGAACTTTCAGACCTACAAGATGTATATCATTTTAGTAGTTCACAGGTAACTTTTCCTGTAACCTTGTCCCTTTCTTTGCCCAAACCAGAACAAGAATTTTTTCAGCATGTAAATGAAATTAAGTGGTTTAACCCAACACTTGCAGACATCAAGGATAGTTTTTTCATTGCCTTCAGTAGGTTCAACCTCAAATCCTATTGACAGAGTTTACAATAAGGCTATCACACCCTTGTTACCCAGGACAGAATAAAACGCCACTTGCTAATGTGGCACTCCCCACAAAAGCCTGATATTTTACAGAGTTTTTCCTCAGCTTGTTGCAAGTAAGACACTTGGCTATTAGCTGCAGTTTCTATTCTAAATGCTGTTTATTCTTAATTAATGCCATGTATTATATTCATATTAAATCTGTATATTTAAATATTGAAGCTATTTAAGACTATTTAAAAATTAATTACATTATTTTATATCATATCAAAATTATTACATTTATGTTTTTACTTTGACAGAAAACTATGTTTTTCCCTCACAGTTCTGCCGTGACAAATAACTAGTGTTAATAATTAATTAGCAAAATATTCTACAGTTGCTAAATTAAGTACAGAAAACTAAATTCATGCACAAATTAATAACTATGATTTCATGTAGTACAGTTCAGTTCTTTTTCTGGGCCATCATTAAATCTTCAATTACTAATTATTCCACATTTTCAAGAATTCAGATGTCTTAAAAAATAAAACGCAACTTTTGTTTGCAGACATTTAGCAGTGCCTCAATTTTCTGTATGATAGCAGGCACTATTGGGAAGACAGTTTAGGGATCTGAAACCCTTCACAGAATGAGATGTGGTTTACTGTAGCCCGTCACAAATGATAATGTCAGGCATACCCTAAGTTTCAAAAGGCAGTGGATTTATTAAAAGTCCAAATCTCTTCTAGGATAAAGACATTGCTCATCAGCATTGGAAATTAAAAAAAATGAAGCAGTTCTTCAAACTTGAAGAATTTCCTGTATCCAACAATTCAATTATTTTAGATATTGTGGAAATACCCACCCCCCCACCCCCCCAAAATATCATTCCAAAGTGTAGAATTTATTTGCTTTGTACGTTCTAGCATGCTGTACTGTCTTGAATCCAATTTCTCATTCACAATCTTGCTTACTTAGGGAAGATTCATTGTTAAATTACAGTTGGTATGAGCCAGCATGCCAGCATACCATGATATTAATCTCTGAAGTGTTCAATCATTTAACAATAGCCTCATTATTCAAGGGAACTCTGAGAATTCAGTTTGCGAAGATTTTCTGACATTTCACTAAAACAATTTACTCTTAAAAGAATTCAATGACTGTAATATATTGTAATATACATATGTATACATACATGCCTCAATCAGATGGTTCCTCTCTAATAATAGACAAGAAAAAGAAGAAGAATTGAAAAGAAAAGGAATTACAGATAAAAGCAAGAACCCCAGCTACCACCAGGGACCGCGAACTCAAACTGATAATTTAAAGCTAAAGCATTTTATAGGGTTCACACAGAGGCCACTTGAGTCAAATGTGTGAGTGAGACTTCTGGAGTTCACACAGCTCCCATTTCATTATTTACAAGTTAGAAAAATCCAGGTACTTGGGTTGTCTTTAGAAACGATAGAGTTTTGAGAGGAACTGTTTCTTCAGTATTTTACATTGCAAAATATATCATTTGGGAACTACATCATAGAAAATATTCTTTTTCCTCAATATATTTAGTTTAATCCTTTTATTTCCAGGGCTGGAATGTCACAGTTGTATTCACTTTCCAAAGGCTGAACTTTGAAAAAAGTGGGACAAAAGCGCATATTTTTCTCTGCCTGAAATTTTCAAGAAGAAACAACAAGAGCTTGGATTTGGATTTTTACAATTATGCGGGCAACAGTTCACACTGCTCACCCAGAACTGGGACAGAATACCTCTGGGTTTGAGTTCCTCTGAATTTTAATTCCATCTAGTATATTTATAAAAGCAAATATTTTTTAGTCCATTTATTTGTACAACTCTAACATAATGACAGGCTCGAAAGAGTGTGCAAAAACAGATTCGATAAGCTATTTGTTCGCGATACTTTTGAATACTCATGCACATGTACAATTTCAGGCATGTTGAACTTAAACAGGATGAATGACATTTCTCAAGGTTAAATTATGTTTGTAGGCTCATAAATTAATGTGCTTGTTTGGTGTGGAAAGTCCTCCCTACAGCCTCAACACAGCAAACAGATGTACATGGGACATACAAGTAAGTGCATGTTTCCAGTCAGCCAGGGCTTTGCTTTCCTCAGTGCAAGGCCTATAACCACCACAGTAATTAGTCTGAAGAAGACAAATCTGCTCTGGCTGGTAACTCACCACAACTCCCAGGTATTCACCAAAACCTGCTCTTGAGTGATAGTTATGTCAACAATTAAACTCAAACCAGTCGAAGCTGCCCCACACACAATACAGGTACACATTTTATGAATCATGTAATAATATTTTTTATGTTTTCAAATCCACTAAAAACTTGCAAGTGAATACATCATTAAATGAAGTCACCTAATATGAAAACACATTTAATGGTTTAAAAAGATATTTCATTTAGAGTCCTTATCTATTGTATAACTAATTATTCACTCTTTATTATCCAAAGACAGATGGAGGTATTTGAACAGATTAGCCTCACTATGTCAGGTGGATAAATATCTTTGGAGGGAGAAAGTTTATTGAAAACTTCATTTTGGATCAGACTCTTGCTTTCCTGAAATGTGGTATCCTTCTGCTGGCTCCAAGGGCTGCCCTAATTGACACTGATGGAGCAATTGCCCCATGTCATGTAGTATTGAAGATCTACTTTGAGAAAACATCAAGGGGTAGGTTTTGCAGCATAACTAGCTGCTCATCAGTCAAGACTTCTGAGCCTAAGAAAAACAAAATTTTAGTTAATCTTGCGCCAGCTGCTCCCTCTGGACACTTTGGCCATTAGGTCTTCTACAGAAGAAAGCCAACACTGGCAATTGCTGTGCTCTGCTGTGGTTCAGTTTGTGCTCAAAACCAGCCAACAGGGAGCAGGAAGGGATGAGACAAGCCATGGGATTCGCTAAAGAAATAAACTCTTTATATCCATAGAGTCTTCTGTCCTTAAAAGGACACATGGTTGGTCCTACTAGGCAGAACCCTAGAAGGAAAGCAATAAAGAGATGCATTGTAGCCCATCCTTTCTGAAATATCCATGGGCAGATCTACAGAAAGGCACAAGAATTTAAATACTTTATGTTTCTGCTGAAAATTTTTACCCCAGGAACATAAGACTCACTGAAAACACAGTGAGCCCATTTTGAAATCTGACCAGTAATGCTGAATTTGGAAGCAATTTAGCTTCACTTGCTTGGGAGCCCTCAAGAAAAGACTTTTGTATATTACTGGCTTCAGGCATCTTCAAATAAACTAATTAAATAAGATACAATCCTCAAACCATATAAAGATACACATGGAAAATCTGAGACCTCATTCTGAGTATTGGGCATACTTTGAGAGAGAGAGAACTCTGATTCACTGGGATAAATCCATGTCTTACTGAAACTAGTCAGGGAGCTCAGTGTCAATTGCTCTTTAATGCACAAGAAAAGGTTATTAAGTTAATTTTTATATTAAAAAATTACAAATAAATATGACACATCCTTTTCTTTTGCTTATATATTTGAAGCCCCTGTTATAGACTCGGGCTGTATTTTCATACTTCTCTTTAGAGCCATGAGGGAAAGAAACCTACATTTTCATAAGAATTGAAAGCTGAGCTCTCTACCTTATCACATGCCTGAGGAACTAAGGGTTTAAGAAACAAATACTATGAACCTAGCAATAAAATTTTGAGGCATGGCAACACCAAGGGCTACATCTTCATCAAATATTAGTGAACAACCCTGCTCACTGCTTGACAGTTGCATGGTTTGGGTCCCAGAAAACAATCCCAAGGAATAAAAAAATATAGCAAGGAACAAATCCAGTCTGTGATCTATTCCCTAATTTATAAAAAGAGCTAGATTTAAACACAGATCAAAACCACAGTGCTGACACCCCTCACTTCTATCACACACATAAATAACAGGTATATCCTATAGAGATAAATTATATTCCAGCATAATTATTCTGCCAAATATAATCTCCCAAAGGTGCTGGGTTCGAAAATTACTAACACAAAATTTACAGTGATCACCTGTAGCAGCAAGCTGCCTGCTTTTTAAACATCCCATCAGAAGCAGTGAACTCACAAAACCTATGTAAAAAGGTCACAGTCACTCTTCATGGAGTCAAACACATATCCTACAAGACACAGGCAAATATTCTGCAAATATTTACAACTCTAAATGACTGAATTAATATCCTGGACAGTCTTGAATGCACCCAATGGGCAGCTTTCATCAACCTAGCACTTGCAGTATCAGACCATGTATTTATGCATTTCTTAAACATCTTATTCATCCACAGCATTTACACTCTTTCCTCCCACTTACTCAGACTTTGGGAGTTTCTGACTCTTTCCCTTTCTGCTGTTTAAGAAAGGAAGTTCTCAAAAGACCATCATATTGAATAAGAAGCCAAGGCAAAAGTAAAGGTCTGCTCTAGCTACTCATTTCCCATATGCCTTTGCCCTTGGCTTTACTTGGGCTTGTTCCAGAGACCACAGAGATCAAGAGAAAAACCTGTGGATTTGCCCTGTTTTGCAATTTCTGAGAGCCATTAAATGTTACTCTGCATGCAACATTCCATTTTGTAAGACAATTTCCTATGTTGATACTTCAGTTTCTTTGTGATTCCCACATTCTCAGGACAACAGTTTCTTTGTTCAAGCTTCCATGTTTATGGTATGTTATCTTATCTCTGGTTTAGCCTTTAATATTGAGCAGAGTCAGAAAAGAATCATCCTCTTGTTTGAGATGCAAAGGTTTATGTCTGCTTACATTTTTAAGATACACAAACATACTTTTAAAAGTCTAAAAAAATATACTCTTATTAATGCTGTTATCTGAATGATGATATTTAACCCCAGTTGCAGCTTAGTTCCCTTATCTACCTTGTGAAATAGCTTTTTTTTCTCTAGGATGCTGTCATGTTAGTGTCATATCAGAGTCTGAAAAACCTTTCTCCAGCTTTGCAAAGGGAAGAGCAAAGTTGAATCAGAAGGAAATTCACAGAAGTGAGAGTGAAGCAAACTATTACAGTGTGGGGGTTGGGGGGGAGAATTTTCATAGCCTCCCAAAGTTGAGAGAGACACTTAATGTCGCAGTGAAACTGATTCAGAGACGAGACACAAAAGCATAAGAGTGGAGAATGGCCGAAAAATTCAGGCCCTACTCTGAATTCCCAAGCTGCACCTGCTCATGGTGAGGAACACAAGGACCTGTCCACACCACAGCCATGCCAGTTTTGCTGGAGAACACAGCTGTGCTCTCAGCTGGCTTTGACCTGGTCCCAGGTTTCACTGCATGGCTGCATAATCCAGAAGCATCTTCAATAGAGGCTCCTTCAGGAACTGCATGCTGTGAATGTGAAATGCAAACTACTGACTCAGTTCTGCATGCTTTTCCCCATCTAAAAGCAAGCACTTAAAAAGAGAAAAAAGAATCATCATTTGTTTAAACCCCAGACAGGGTTCTCACCAACCTCCCCGTGTCCCCCATCCCCAACCTTCTCCCAAAGGCTGATTTCTCGCCCACCTCTAAGATTAGTATGTTCAAGACCTGCTCAATTTTGACAGGGGAAGAAAAAAAGCCACCTCGAACAGAAAGCCTTTTGAGTCTTCCCTTAGTTTTGAAGCCTTTGTATTTTTTAATCCCTGCTCTGCCAATTTTGTCTCCCTTTCCCCTCCTCCCCCTTCAGTGGAAATTTTCTACTCTTTACAAGCCTGTCTCTCTGCAGAAAATTGATTTCCCCTAGGATACTGCTATCCTACTGTTCTATGCATGGTCATTAATGACCATCCTGTTCACCACAGAGACAGACAGACACGGTGGCACTCCTCCCCTGCTCCTTAGCACAGAAAGCACACGGGGAAAAATTGTAACAGCCTCAGAGCTCAACCATACCAAGAGTTCATCGTCCCCAGAAAACACCATACAAAATCCCCAAATGAGCTATTACAAGAATAAAATTATTCTAGCTGGTTTCTGTCACTCTTCACTTCCACTGCATTAGATTGAATTTTTCTTCATCTCTCCCAGGTAACAACCATTATGTAGTTTCCTCTCTCCCGGAGGAGGTAGTTCCCTTCTTCCCCCACATGGGAACAAACCCTAATCAGATGTTACTTGGACTCATACAGGTTTTTACCTGGGGACTGGCATCAGGCTATCCAAGGGCAGAATGCATTTCAGCACAGAGTGTACAACCTGCCTGAAGATGTGAGAAAATACCTGGGTGCTGCACTTGCCATTTCATCTGCTTTGCAAGTAGTGTACCTGCTGGCTTCACCATCTTACATCTGACTGCAGCAACATCCCATCCTTGGAGTGACAGACAATTCTCCCCTTAACTCTTGGTGTCTCTGATGCCAATGGGTAGCACAAAATGACTACTCACAAAACTGCTTAAGCCTTCTCTATAAACATCTTGTGGATGGACTCTAAATTGACTCTCTCTCCTTCTTGACCCATGGGGTTCTTGTAAGAACTTCCTTTTGTCCCTGCTGCTACAGGGAAGTACAATGGAGGACTCAAAGTCACAAGCTACATTACTAGTTTCAGCAGGACCAAAAATAAGAAAAAATATTCATAAAGCCTAAAGATGGATGTTCTGTTGTGGGTTGTGTTTAGTATTCAGCTTGGTTCTAGTGAACTTATGTTAAATAAACAGAAGCAGTATCTTTAAATCAAAAGGCAAGCTTTAAACAAAAGAAAACCTTTTTAGTGACTGTGATCAGAAAAAAACCCAACTCTAAAAATTAGTTCTGAAACTGGAAGAGGGCCTTAGCTACTGAACTGCAACTTGATCTGAAAAATGTCAACACATTGTGAATGCCTGATGCAGCACCTCAGAAAAGCTGGGGTGGGGAACTGCCCAAACCAAGATATTCATATTTAAATCTCACATTGTCCAGCTACACTTTGTATATTGTGCTGTGATTTCTTATATAACTCTCAATAATGCTGGCTGATATTAACCAAGGAAATCCTCTGCATACAAACAGGACAATCCACCCCACCGTAGGTCCCATAAAATCACACGCTGTGTAGAAATTTCCAAATACCTCGACACAATATGGGTGAGTTAAGGATAAAGTTTCAAGCCTGAACTCCATAATTTCCTGTCTTTAGCTGGTCTACTCAACCCTTTAATGCTACGTTAATATCATTTCTGTGGGTGTGATTGAATTACCCGCCACTCCTGATGCCAGCATTAGTGGATTTCTGTGTAAAAGGAGAGCACACTTTACTGCTCATACTGTTACTAAATACCATTAAGCAGAGCAGCTGCAACCCTCCTGATAGCAGGACTGGAGGGCTACCTCGTTAGGAGGGGACAAGCACTTTACTGCTGGCACACAGCCTGAATCCCAAGAGCCCTCAGCACGTCCAATTTGCCTTGATGTCCCCACCAGGCAGCCTGCCACAGCATATCCCTCAGCCAAAAAAAGTCCCCAGGCCTGTAAGTCTGCTGAGATGCAGAGATCTCTCTCACAGGCTCAACATCCCAAGTCCTACACGATGCTGCCGTGACTTGGCAGCTTGAAAAGATAGAGATGGATTTACTTGGTGACCTTTTGGCTCCAGGTGCAATAGAGGGCTGCTAAAACTGTCCACTGAGAGCACGCCTCACACACTGGTGACAGCTACTAACTAGTGGCACAGTGCTTTAAAAATCCCTTTCCCAAGTCTTTGTGGAGAGATTAAAATGCCATACGTATGTGAATTGTAAAAACTCCATGGCAGCCTCCAAAGTGAGATTCAACATGAGTTTCTCATCAATACCCTGGCCCTGCTAACTAGCACCTACTAAGCAAATATGAGCCTGACTATTCGGCAGACACATCCCTCTTCAGAGGAGGATTGCCTTAGAGAAGAGAGGGAGAGATGAGGAGCAATGGAAAAAAAAATGAGGGAGAATGAGGAGTTTACACATAGTTGGCTCACTACACACAGACAGACAAAATCATCCAAGCAGTTGCAATGAGCTGTAGTTACACTTCCTGCCTCTCTAATCCACCTCTTCCTCACCAAAAAATGCTTCTATGCTGCCTATGCAGCCATACTTGACCAGAAGCAGTGGGAGATTCAGCTGCTAGCAATGAACTAACCACAGCCCCATGGTCTCAATGGACTATGGGAACAGCATGGCAGAGACACAGGACGGACAAGAAACGTGGTCCTGTTATTGAGAAAAAGTCTTGTTTCTCTGTATCTAAGTTCAGTAAGAACCAACAAACAAACACAGGAATCTAATAGGAATCACCACTTGCAAATCCCATATTATAAAAGAAAGAGCTTTTTCTTACCACTACATGAAAACAGAGATGCAACAACTACATTTCCAGAAAGTGCTGATAGCTTTTGCCAGCTGTATCATAACAACCTGCCTCCCACGTCTATAAGACCCGCTAAAAGTTATGTCTGTAGTCCAATTCTTATGTTAGGCAATGACTAAAATCACAGCATAAGTATAGTACCCTGCTTTCATTTAAACCCCACCAAGGACTTGGTCCCATTTCCTATTTTTTCCACCATAGTCATCATTTTTCATTTCCATCTAAAAGCACTTGCCTTGACTTTATTTTATTCTGAGTCAAGAGATTGTCCTATATGAATCCTTCAGGTCCTTGAACTGGCTGTATGTTCATATGTGTTCGTGTGTGGGAATTATTTGTTATAAGGCACTTCATTTGTTTGTTCCTAAGGCACTTAATAAGCTTTATACTGAAATATTTGTGTTTAATTATTATAATTAAAAAAAAACTTTCTAGCCATAGTCCATTTAATTGGCAATTCTAAATTTGGTAAGTAAATAATAACAATAATAAGTAAAGCACAGGAGACCTAATACATTAAAGGTGAGTAAAGAAATTGTTAGGTATGGCTTGGATGCAAATTCTTTACTTTTAAAACTAAAGCTTCAAGGGTGCTGCAGTTTTCACATTCTATGGGGTTTTGTTGCTCACAGCCAAGGATGGACAGACACATAACTTAAAATTAAAGGTAATCAAAACGTCAGAGGTTAAGAGATGAGCTTCTGCTTCTGACATAATGCCAGTACCAGTGTTCTGTGATCTCACAGAGCATATGTGGCCCCTCCTGACACTCCTACTAAGACACTACTATTGTGTCCTCAATGCAAAAGTGTTGTTATCTTATTGCAAGAGTCCCATACCTTCTCGGTGATTTTTCATGGGTAGTTCTTCTCAACACTGCTCCTTCTTCTACAAAGCCCAAATAGCAACTGACTCTAGGTCCCACTTCTCCCTGTCTTATAGGACTGTTCTTCCTTACTGGTTACAGCTGTGAGTCAAGCCTGTTTCTGATCTTGGATAATTGGCCTGGCTGCAACTCTTTGGGGGTAAAACTGCTTTTTACACATTTCTTATACTCTATTCCTACCACATACTACAGCAGCTTTTGAGCATCCTTTCTCCTGCTTAAGAACGCAGATGTCCCAGTAATACATTTCATCCACTTAAGGATATATGCAAACATACATAAACTAAATATAATAACAAATGTTCATAAACATGAAATAATTAGTTTTAAAAACATTTAAATGATGCCTGCAGTCCTTGATGAAATTATCTGAAGGCTGGAGAAAACTGTCTTACAATCAGATACTTAAACTGCCCCATCTATTTGGATTCTTAAAGGAAAAAAATCTGAGAAGTGACTGCATAAGTGCATCTGGGAGAAGAATGGAGCAAGAGAATTCAGAGAGATCCTTAATGTCATTACACCAAGAACAAACAGCGAAAAATTAAGACCAGGAACTTGATTTGCAAGTGGGTTAGAAATTCTGACCAGGGAACATGGTTAACATGAACAAACTCTTAGCAACAGTGGTAGGCTTGCTGTTGTTTTCATATCTTCAGTTCCAGAGTGGGTGCTGTTCTGGAACACATTCTTTACATCAAAATAAATTTCTATGCTTAATCCAGGAACAAAGAAAGGAAATTTAAAGATCTTAATCAACCAGAAAATTATGGTAGACTGTCCCTTAGTCTCTTCTGGATCTTAAATCCTATGACTTTGTGAATAATTTTATCCCTTTTAATTATTAGTTCCCTACTATAAAAAAGCTAAAAAGTTAATGTTCTTCTTGAATCAATGAATTACAGAAAATAATTGAAGTTTCATAATTGGATTATAACCCCAGGAGAATATGGAAATGCTCAACTGGGAAGCTGAAGTAAGGAAAGCATGTCTGTTTTCTTTTTTTTCATGTGATCACCAGGCAGTAATATCCATAAATGCTTCACTTATTACCTGCATCACACTGAAACAATAACATGCCTGTGATCCTGCAATAACTGCTATTTGAACAGACTGCTGTGCTTCCATGAAGTTTCCAAGGACTTGGGTGTCTATTGGCAGAAATCTAATTTCATACTAGGTCAAATAATTCCACATTGCTATTGCCTTCATTGTTTTATTCAAGGCTGCCCCGAGAGCTGTGACTCGATACCTTCCAAGAGAACCAGAATCTAGAGGTCTCCACGTTCCCCAGAACTCCTGATGGGGACACAGAAAATACATGCCCAAGACAGAGAAAACCTTTTTAGATCTCTGTCAGTCCAACATCTTTTAAAAATTAGGCTGAAAACATTCCGTTGTTCCTGTCTGTGTTTATAATGAGGCAAATAGAAAAACCTCTGACATAGCTGCAACAATTCTAAGAAATTCCTTCTCCAGTGAACATCTTTAAAACAAATTAAAGCCTTTGCAGTTTTTAACACAAATCTAGTAGCAACACTTGTCACACAAATAATTCTGGGAAGTTACCAAATACTTGGAATGAAGGACATTGCATGCTACATAGCACAGAGCTCTTGTCGATGCTTGTTTGGAATGGTATGAGAAAGTCTAGCAGCTGAACACAATGACATTTTTGTTTTCGTGCTGATAATATTCAATAGCTTTGCCACCAAAGTTGGCCTGCCGCTTCCCCTTGCATAGAAATTGCAGGCATGCATTGAGGCTTTTGCCATTAGCTGGAAGCAGTGCCCAGGTTATTCTTGGTTTGGGGAGGGGGGTTGTTAAGCATGGTATTGTTTTCTTTCAGCAAAGCTTTAGGACAATGTAGTTCTCAAACAGAGCAGAACATTATCTGCGTCATACCTTCAAGGAAAAGGTTAAAGAAACATTTCTGCTACACAAATGTCAGAGTGTGAACAGCATGTCTCCATCTCCTCTGAAAAGCTGGTGGCTCCTAAGGAGTATAAACCACATGCCAGTCACAGAACTTCCATCTCCACTCTGCACATGCAAGACAGCAACTGGCTCTGCTCTCCCACTGCTGCCATCAGCTCTCAAAGGATATGAGATCAGAAAGACACACTGAACCTGACACCATGGAATTTAGGAGAACAAACACCAAAAATGCAGACAAATCTAAAACACATGGATAAGCTTCAAAACAGAAGAAATAAAGATAACCAGAACTTGCAATGCCACTAAAAAAAAAAACCAACAAAACACCGCTATGACTTAAAGGACAGCAGTGAAGCAACCTTTGTCAAACCAACAGCATTTCAGCCAGCCGCCTCACTGGAAAACAGAAACCAAGCATCAGAGTTTTACAAGACACCTTAAGGGGCTGAAAAATTCAAACTGTCGAGAGATCCACGGTTATGAAAGCCCTTTCACAGAGAACATCCACATTATAAAAATAGACATGTCCCACAGACTTTTATGGTGGAGAGTCTGTCTGTCCTTTGGACAGTTTCTGGCCATGAGCACTTTCAGACTCAAATGGAGACATGAGTAGCCTCATTAATGGATGGTGATGCCACAGCTGACTGGCTCTACAAAAAGTATGCTGGAGAAGTGGAGAAAGAAAGAGGACAAGGAAAGACTGCAAACATATATGTCAGCACAGGTTAGAAGAAGCTCATTAGCTGTGTTGCCCTCCTATCTCAACACCCCTTCTGCACAGTAAGCAAAACAAGTGGCTGTTATGGTCATGCCCTTCACATTGCTACAGAAAACTCAATATTTCTGAGTTCTCTTTTTAGTTGTGGAGTGTTGGTTTTTTTTTTTTTTCTTTCTTTTTTATTCCACAAGGACTTCAATTAAAATTCATCAGAAGAAATATTTTCAGCAGCAGTGTCTGAAAATGCTGCCTCCCCCCATATCTTCCATTAAATCAGGTTCATCCAACTTGAAAGGAGATGAGAAACTCTCACTGACACTCTGTCGCACACCAGTGAAAAGACAGGCACATTCAAAACGAGGAGAGTGCAGGTGCCCATTTATTACTTTACGCAGATTATTTTTCTGCCTTTCTTCCTGACAATGGGAACGTTCACATCCCAGATGGAGCTCTCTGTAGTGCTGTGGGCATTTGCTGACCCAAAGTTTTGTTTTCCCTGATGAAAGAGGCATGGTAAGAAGAGGATTGGTTTGTTGCCTACTGAGGCAGCTTTAATGTTTGTTTCTAACAATGGAACACGTTTGGGGATTATTTCAATGGCAGTGAATGTACAAATAGTTTTTCAATTATATCAGGTAAAGGAAGTAAAATCTGTACACATCCCTGTCCATATTTACACACTGAAAAAATATAATATTCATATAACTGACTGTAAAACTGCAAAGCAACTGATTTTGGAGATGAAGATGTTGTTCAAAGGAAATACAAGGTCACTGCTTTGCATCACTTCAGACCTAGAGAGTTCCACAATGTTTCTCACAACACTGATAAGCATCACCACTATAAAGATGTCTTCAATGCAAAAAATTAACAAATCATGTCCACAGCATCACTTTTCTCTGCTTTTATGCCTACATTATGCATCTTTAGCATTCACCGTTTGGCTCCTGATAAAAAGCATTT
Organism: Motacilla alba alba; assembly: GCF_015832195.1. Classification (NCBI taxonomy): domain Eukaryota; kingdom Metazoa; phylum Chordata; class Aves; order Passeriformes; family Motacillidae; genus Motacilla; species Motacilla alba. The sequence goes on along the minus strand of NC_052017.1, from coordinate 40,073,767 downwards.
TGACTTTAAAAAATTACCCTTCTTTCCCCATCCTGCCCCTCTTAATAAACTTTAAGGAAAAGTCCATGATATAAAGACCTTGAGAAGAATGCAGATTTCTTCAATGTAATGCATCAGTGTTTTTTTTCTTTGGTCTGCAAACACAAACATTAACAAATCAAAGGAATACACTCATGCAGTTCCCTCCTTGCTTTCTATCAGCACATTAGTCCAGCAGGGTGCTTGGTCCAGCAGTACACCCTTCTTAGGACTGACTTTGCTTCCTGATTTTACTTGGAATAACAAAGAAAATCCAGTGGAGGGGAAAGGGAGAGATTTGGAGTTTTTTTACTTTTTTTCCCCCTCAAGTGTGGGCATTTCTTTAGCTCCCATGAAGACTGATCTCTTCAGCAGATTTCATAGCCATTCCCAGTTCTCATATTACCAGGATACACCGAACCAAAATATCCACCAAGACTTTAAGCAGGAACTATTCCCTGTGATGCCACATGGTTCCTATATGAGCTAATCCCACTGAATGAGTGCTCTCACCTTCCTGCCCTCTCAGTCTCTGCTATATCACAGAGCAATGGTGTCAGCTGATATTAATTACAGGAGGGATGGAGGTTGTGGTTCTGTTTGAATTAATATGGAAGACAGAGTGCACATTGCTTTAACAGACAGAATGTTACGGAATGCATTAAATTCCTTTACCACTCCAAAGGTTACTTCTTAAAAATTGAGGAGCAGACACAGCTTAATGCTCTGTAAGTCCGTAAGTTTCAAATAGCTTGGGTTTTGTTTTCACAAGGGTCAGGATGAGAACATCAGTTTACACTGGGTACAAATTTTGTCTGACTTCATTGTGGAACAGATTTACTGCTGAGATTGTTTTGGTATTTTTGGTCCTGAGCTCACTATGGCAATTGTATTTTGGTGAACCTTTATTTTATCCATAGTTCAGAGTATTTTCAATTAATTTTATTTAACTTGTTAATGCAGTAAGAAAAGGAAAGGAAGAGAATTTACTTTCCCACACCTTCATTTCATCAGTTTTCATATAATATAATAAATATAAAATAATATGATAATATAATATAGTCTTGTTATTTAAACAAAATAAAAGGAAAATAAAAATAGTCAGGAATGTATAACTCTTGCCGCCTTAACACATGGCAGGAATGATCATTATGAATTTGCTATGAGGCTTGGTCTAATGGAAATGTTACACTTGTTGCAGCTATTAACAAAACAACGTATCCTGAAAGGCACCTTGAACCCCTCTGAAACCTCAATGAACTCGGCCTTTTTCTGTGAGGGCAAAAGGAATGCACACAGTTCATTTCAAAAATAGTATAGAATTTAAGTAAATTAATGTGTGACTTTTCAATCAATAACATCAGTTACATTAGCCTTGGGACTAACCCTTTAGTAGAACCTAAACAGTGACAGCCTGAATATTTACTCAGGCGTTCCACGGGACAAAACCAAGGACATTCAAAATCAAAGGAGAGCCTAAAATCTCACACTTAATAAATTGTCAAGGAGTCAATCAGGATACCTTCGGACAAAAGAGAAATTAAAAAAAAAACCACAAAAAAAACCAAACCCATTAAAACAACCAACCCCACTAACCTAAAACAGCCACAAAACATTGAATAATCTGCTCAAAAGTACCAATCTAGAAGTTATTTAAAGAAAGCAATACTCATGGAAATCATTATGCAGCAGGGATTTCCCATACCTGGAAAACCTCAGAGAATTCTGTCCTATCTTCCTCAAGAGTTAGCACACAGAGCAGCACACAGACTTACTCTCTCTAGGTTTAGATATTTCTATTGTTGTTGTTGTTTAATTAATTAAATAGGCCCTTTAATTTTACCTGGAACACAAAGAACTCAAGTTGACTGAATCAAGATGGACAGAGGTCATCTTTTGAATACTTGCCAATGTCTTAATCGTGCAATGCAGAAGGCTTAGGTTTTAGCCAAATGCTGGAGTTTTTAGCCAACTTTTCAAAATTTCTTGTGGGGGGTAAGAAGAGATATAAAGCAACTCTTTTCCCAAATTTTCTTCCCCTTCTGCAAAGCTTATTTTATCTTTTAAAAAAGTTTAGGCCTAAATCTTCTTTGGTGCAAAAATGTAAGAACAAACAGAAATACCAAAATCTTGAGAAGCAGACTGACTTCTTTAAATTGTGTATGTTTTAAACTCATAAAGCTCAGATGTTTAGTTTGTGCATGAGATTTCTTTCAACTTATCTTCACCAGGATGCAGTTAGGAAGAACAGGATGAGTCTAGTATTACAATAAGGCACTAATTCATCTGTGTATGTTTTTAAGAAGATCTTAGAATTCTTCTGGGTGAAATATAAGGCAATGCATGAAAATTAAAGTGACAGATTATGAATATTTCAAAGATAATAATTTATATTTTGCTTGTAAAATGACACACCATGCAAATTTTCCTATCTAAAATGTTACATTTTAAGGCTGATTATCTTCCCTTTTGTTAAAAAGTCTATTTTTACTGGATACACATACAATGATAGATACACATACAATGGTGTGCATCACTGCACCAGCAGAGTGTATGTACCTCTGAGAAATAAATAATAACTATGTGATACTTACTAGTAACATTACGACATATGCAAGTATTTAGATTTTAGACTAGTAAGTTCTGATGATCAATATAATCACAGATAAGTATAAAGTCTCCTTTTTTAAGAACCTCAGAAAAGGTTAAGAGAGGCCAAGGTCAATTTCTGGCAGTTCCTTTACTCAGTGTTTATGAAAATCCAGATTATGCATACCCAAAAGAACAACAGATTCTTGCTTGCTTTAACACTTTTACTCTTTTTTGATGTAACTTTTGAAAGAGTTATTGTACAGAGTCCCAAAAGATACAGTGCAACCTAACAGCTCCCTGCTGCAAAAGCGAATTTGATGAAATTCTGCTGGACACATGTTAAACCAACTGCTGAGGATCAGAACCACACAAAAAGAAAAATCTTCCCGTAGCAATTTTTTTTTCATTTACTCAGCTACTGTACAGTCTATGATGACTTGTTTTCCTTTAGTTATATGAACAGTTTGACAGATTACTGTGACAAGGTTACTCTCAAATTGATAAAAGGTTTGATAGTGTCGGAACATTTGTCAGAAATGTCTCACATCACGTGTAATGGACTCTGCACTTCAAGCATCAATGGTACTCCAGTCTGCTGTTTTCTGTTTAGTGTGCAACGCACACCAACAAAAACACAGTAGAAAGACAGAAAAGCAGGCAGGATTCATCAAAACAACCCCATACTTTATCAAACAACTCTGATTAAAGGAGTTTTGCTTCCTTAACTCACCTCACAAAATGAAATTAAATGAAAAACTTTACACGTGACTTGAAGGGTGGCATCCATATGGGGCTAAACCTGAAAATGGGATGGGCTATGATAATATACACATGTAAACATAAGTGTTTACAGCCTTTCCTGTACTTCTGACAGGGAAATATTGTGGGTTTAGAACATTATTACTCAGCCTGTCAAATGTGAGACATTAGAAATGATAGTTGTACTGCTAGCAGCCTTGTCCCATGCTAGAGCAGAGGCAATGGGTTCGGAAGGGCTCATTTTAGGCACTGGCAGCTAGCCTATGAGAACCAGTGGGCTGGACATAAGCCAGCTTTGGTGAATACTTCCCTTAAATACAGCTCCCCAAAAATATTGTACTACAAAATAATAATATAGTTTATAGATTGGAATTAAGGTTTTTACTTCACATCTTGCAGCAAATGATGCTAATATTAGGCTATGCAGGAAGACTAGGAGCCAGCACCTTCTGTTCATTTGTAAATACCTGTTCACATGAAGACTTTAATGCCTGGTGAAGCCCCAGCCACGTAAGCTAAAAAAGAGCTCTACGGAGGACAACATTTCTAAGCAGAAAAATCCTCTTTGTTCATGTAGCAGCAGGCTGTTTTGGTTTGGTTTTAGTGGGGTTTTGGGGGTTGGGTTTGAAGGTTTTTTGGGAGTGGGAACAGGTGAAGAGATAGGAGCTTTATCTACTTCTACTGTGTAATCACCTGCAAAGGTAAAGAAAACATCTTGCAATGTATTACTTGAAATCTACACATTGCTGTCATGAGCAAGAGTGTCTGAGATTGCTTAAAACACCACTGGCAAGAGTATGAGCAAAAATCAGATTTAAGCATTTCTCAGATCACACTGCAGCCTGGAAAGCAGGTTGGCGGGGGGGGGGGGGGGGAAATGCACCACCACAGCAACCAGTACAAATTCTTGTATTTTCATATGTTTAAGTTTCCCTGCATTGTCTTTCTCTTCTGCCTTGATAAATTCTTTTAATTTTCTGAAAAAAAGAGTCAAAAGAACTATCTGGTTTCTCCTCACTGACATTCAGCCGAAGGATAGAAAAATCAGCAAAATTAGTGGCAGTATTTTTCTTAAAGAGCATCTGCTCACACAAGAACCTCATGACAGCAAGACAAAGCCCTCTAATCTTGAATCAGGTTAAGTTTAGTGGAGCACATTAAAAAAGTTGCCACAGTGCTAAAAGGAAGCTCTGAGATACTTGATTTGCACTTCCCATACGCAGACAAGGGGTAGGGACACAGTGCCTGAACTTCATGACTCAAATATCACTGCTCACACCACAGTCTCATACCACAATTGCAGCACTTAAGCACCAAAGCTGTGAGGCTCCTTTAGGAATTGTTAGTTCAGTCCTGATCAGCTGAAAGGGTTTATGTGAACTGGAGAAGGGTCAGACTGCAAGAAGATGTATTGCAAAGCAGCTTTTTGAACGCAAACCAGCTTTTTGAACATCAGTAGACAACAGTCCCTTTATACCTACTGAGGATCTGGCCCTTGAATTGGGATGATCTGTGACTGTCACATGTGGAAAGTGTCAGTGAATGTAGTTTGTACAAATGTTGGACAGGTACACTCACATTTCAGCTTGCATGAAATACAAAACATCACCAGCACGCTATTCTCCTGCGAGCAGTGAGTCAGTTCTACCCACAGAAGCTTTAATAGTAGAAAGTCACAGGGAAGAGTTTCAAGCTCTCTCAAGTCCAGGTAAGGCTTCAGTAAGACTGCTAGCTGCAGTCCTGCCCAATCATGCCCACATGACAAGTACTCAGGGAAATCTTCCAGGATTTTTAATCAAAATCAGGAAAGGCAGAATACCATAAAATTGTCGAAACCCACTGAATTGCTACTCCTACTGCGAGCTTCAAAACAACAGTCATTTGGATTCAGGTCTGTAGATCAGCCCCAGATTGTTCCTTACTTTATCAGATTTCATTTATTGATATCTATTGGAAAGCTGATTTTTGATGACAAAATACAGAGATGATGTTGTCTTTTGGAACAGATGACTCTATGGCAAAAGCACTGCAGTTCTGCATCATAACAAGAGTGCATTTTCCTTTCAAATTTGTCCTTGTGCTTATTTCAATGCAAAAAAAAAAAAAAAAAAAAAAAAAAGTGTTATGCTATGTTATGCTAAATTCTACCATGGTGATCTCTGGCTAGAATCTCCAACTGGATTATTCCCCTCCCACATGTCAACAATAATAACCAAGACTTTGGAATTCCAATCATGTTGTCATTCCATATTGTCCACTACATTTAGTCAAGAGAAGAAGGGTAGAAGAGTGCAACTTTTTAGGAAGTAGTTCTTTTGATGATACATGAGGAGCAAAAAGCTCCTTTATGCCACTTCTTTGGTTTCAACACAAATAAAACACAAAAAACCCCCAATCTTTATCAGTACAGTCTGCAAATATGGCTCTCAAGATAATCAGGGAGGTAGAAGGTGCCACTTTCTACAGCATCATTTTTCAGTGGCACTGTAGTTAATTAGATGTTAATTATATGGCTACAAGGCCACCTTCAGTGGGTTTCATACTTCTCAATCTTTGAGCCCAGCAATGTGACACAGCAATCATAAAATATGATAAATGATTTAGGGAGGAACACCCATGTTGTGTTGTGCACTGGGTTGTGATTCACAGATCATTATAACTATAAAATCTGTCATTAGGGAGGTTTTCCTGCCATGCAAATTCTCCTTTTAACACAAGAAATCAACCACATTAGAGCAAACAGAAGTCAATGTGAAGGCCCTCACCTCTCTTCCCCTAAACTCACTACCTGAAGGTTTTTAGCAGGCATTAATTAGCCATTCAAACTAAAGGAAAAACAGTCAACCTTCAAGTGCAGGAGGCTTCTGATGCCTTTTAGGGGCCACACAAGTGTAAGCAGGAAGGCCAGCTCTGACATCTTCCTACAAAAGACACCAAGTATGGGAAGGGCACTTACGGCTGGCACAGCTTGATAAGGTCCTGGTCGGTGGTGCCGGGTGGAAGGCCTCGAATGTACAGGTTGGTTTTACTCAACTGCTCTCCGCTGCTGTTGTTGCTGCTGTTGTTGCTGCTGTTTGTGCTGGGGCTGGGAGGAGCCATGGGGTGGGGAGCTGGTGCATAGGACTGCTGGAAACAGAGCAAAAGAAAAAGGTTGTTACTGCAAAAGGCAAAACAGCGCAGCAGAAGCGTGTGCATTACCTGGGTAAATCCAGAATTATGCTATGCTTGTCCTGCCCTCCCTGACCACGTCCAGCCACCCACTCCTATGGCGCCTGTACCCACTCCAAGCCAGCAATGCCTTGCAAATGCAAAACAGGACCAACCAACATTTTGAGTTCAGCCATAGCTACGAAATGCATTATTCTACTATACTTTTTAACTTGGAATTAAAGTAGCTAGATCACAAAACAAAGCTCTGAAATGACAGATACTCAAGGAGTAACTAGCATTAAAGAAAGAAATTAAACACAATCTGCTCCAAGAGTATGCTAAAACACAAATAAGAATATCTAGCCAAAGGTACAGAAGCTGGTGCCAGAAGCCGAGTTAGTCTTTTCTACACATGAGGAGCACCCAGTACACACACAGTCAGGTGGCAGAGGGTTGGCCAGTCTGGGAGAGGAAAGAAATTCCAAAGCAGCCTGAAAACACTCTGTTGTTACGGATGTCTTTCGCAATAGAGAAACAGGGTTTGGAAAAGACGATCAGGCCAAGACCTTCTGCTCTCAAAATCATACCCACTTCTGAACAACCACAAACCACACACAGCAACTGGGAAATATTGCTTAAGAAGGGAGGCATTCTCACAGGGAAAAGCAGTATTTTCCCCTAACTCACTGGTAAATACATGCTGTGTAAAAAGACATCCACATGCTAGAAAAATTACCTAAACATCTCCGATCTGAGGCAACAACTGAGAATTTCAATTGCTGCAACCATCCCTGGCTCTCTGACCACTGGAGTATTTACTCACAGCACAGGGTGCTTGCCAGGAGAACAAAGAAACAATTGGAAGGAGGACACCATCCTGTCACCACTGTGACCTATGCAGAAAAGCTGAAATCGAGGGAAGAACTTGCAGGAGCTGGAGGATCCTGAGGACCAAACTCCAGATGGGCAGCCAGGGGAACTGGAGTCAGAGCTCCTGGAATGTAACTGCCTGCTGAGAGGGAGAAAATCCCATTTCTACAACGCAATCAGCACACTCTGATAGCTTTAGGTGTAGTGACAACAGCAGGTAAATGTTGGAACAATGCTAAGTTAACCATGCTATGCTAATGGATTAATAATAGCAAAACATCTGCAATTTTCATTACAGCAGCAATGACACTTTAGTGACTTCTAATATGCTTTTAGGCCTTGAACAGAGAAAATATTTAAGTCTGTGAGTAATTCTGATCACGCTAATCAACTGCCCCTTTAATGTCAGCGGCTCTACTTTAGTGCTTATAATTATGCATACACTAAATAACAGTCTTGGTAGATGGATGTTTCTAAATTAGTAGCTCTAAACTCTTTCAAACAAGTTCCTTTGTTTAGTCCCTTATTTAGTAGGAAAAAAAGTTGGAGACTGTAAGGGGAGCATCAGTGACAGGTGATGATCAGACGTTTCATTGAAATACAACACCACCCTTGCACCAATGCCTTTCCTCCTGGCCTCCTCCTTCCTTCTTTCCAGTTTTTCCCGTTTAAACCAGCAGAGAGGGAACACAGCTCCAAGTGTCAAGACATCAGAATCCCTCTGCAATCTCACCTGGTTGTAATGTGACTCAAGCAAGAGCCATTAACAGAAAAAATACTGGTTTTTAGTGTGATCACCATGCTATCAAGTAATGACATTCACTGTCATCTCCAGTAGAAGAGAAAGGGCAATGAGCTCCCTTCCCCAAGTCTCTGCACAGATACTTTTGCTGACAATCAAAAGCACTTAATGCATACGGATCATATTTCTCTGCACACACATTTTATCACTGGGTAATCCCCACCCACTCGAGCTTCAATGTCATTCCCAGAAATAGAGAGCTGAAGCAGCAGCCTTGAGTACCAGCACAGGCACCACCTCAACTGAGCTCCAACACTGGGGACACATCTTGGAAATCAGCTCCATGCCGTAGCCACAAGCCCAGCTGGATAATACTACAGGCAACACTCACCTATATTAAATGTGTAGGCATCTATAGATTATCACATCCTGTCTGAAAGCATATTTAAATCTCTGTGCACTGCATGGCCATGGAAGAAGCAGGTATGACTGTGTATAACACACTGGGCTTTGATATATCAAGAGCTCAGGAAATATCCCATGGTAATCTTGCACATTTTGAGCATTGCTGAGGTTAAATAAAAAGACAAACAGAGATTGAGGTTACATTCTTACTGCTTTACCCTACACCTCCCACGCACACTGAATGCACGTAAATGATGTAAAGCAGTGAGAGCTCTTCCCATAAGCCAATGAAGTGCTATGTACTTTAATTATTAATTGTTATTATTATAAATGTCTTAGCAGGAGATAATGAGTAAATGTCCTATTCTCACACCAACCTAATAAGCAAGAAGAAAAAAAAAAGCGTAAATTTACCTTTGAAATACAAAGAGCAATTTTCTATCTATTATAAGATCTTTATCCTCACACAGAGGAAAACACTGGGGGCCTAATTCTAATTTAAGCTTAAGACATTTTATCCCTTTCAGCCAGCTGAAAGGAGATGTAGAAGTGAACACAAAATAAATTTACACCAATTTTGAGGCCACAGCTATTAAAAAAAAAAAAAAGAAAAAAAGTCCTCAGTATACAGAGAATGAGGCCGTATGACAGGCTGTCCCTCAAGTAAGAACTGCTCAGACAGCAAGCACACATGGATGCCTGGGTTCACAGCAGTATCCTCGGAGATGATTCAAGGGTGGGCAGAGAGGCAGCCACACTCCACTTTAGGGGATGCTGATCTCCTCAGCCCAGCAAACACTGCTACACTCCAAACCCTCTTCACTAATAAATCTCAGCTACTGGAGCCCACAGTAATTTCCATGCATATCCAATACCCCAGAATACCATCTGCAGAAAGATTACAAAATTGCCTGTACTGAGGCTGATGACATCTTCTGGCTGGTTGCCAGACTAAAAGCTTCAGGTCAGAAGAAAGCTTCCCCTTCTTGTTTCCTGAGCTGCTGAGTGTATGACTGATGGTAGAAGTATGCACTGTGCCTCTAAATGAGCAAAGGATCTGGTTTGGTAATCTCCAAGTAATAACTGGAGTGAAAGAAATGACTGGCAACCTAATGATGATCCCAGATATGGACCACTAGGTACAGGATCCTGGATGATGCCAAAGTGGGGCACTGTCTGGGGAACCACCTGCACACCTGGTAGCAGGAAATCTGTGCCTTGCTCTGATGTTGGACCCCTCCATGGCTGGGGGAAAAGCACTTAACTTCTCTGCCTCGAGAGCCAGAAGAAGCACCACTATCAAGACTGGTTCAAAACACCCTGACACCAACCATAGAAATCTGGAAAACAGGTTTTGCCACGACAACCAAGTACAGGACCTACACCTCTAGAAAAAAAAACCAAAAAAAAAAAAAAGGCAAAGAGAGAGCTGGAATTCAGAGCTGGTTTTGCCTTTAATTTTTCACATAACCAATGCAACCAACTCATTTTTCAATTCTCATGCTTCATTATTCAGTGGAGAGTGTGTGGGGAATGAACTGGTTTGTAGATCATTCCAAGCAGCTTATTAATTTAGCATGGATGGCTAATAGGATTTGTTTTCATCTTTGAAAAATGAATGAAATTTCTCCTTTTTCATTATTTAAAAGCGAAAAAATTAATGTGCTAATTCTTATCCATTCTCAGGAATGCACCCTTCTGCTTAAACCCTACAGTTCAATTCTTTGAAACAGTGTCCTGTGAAACTGCACACAGCTAAGCATGAATAATGAGATACACCTTGGTCTTTCTAAGTGAATAACCCAGAAATGCTGAACCAGAAGCCTCTCAGATATTAAATGAACAACGTTCCTCCTTCCAACATCCAACCTCCTTACACAAGAACAGTATTTATCTTTCCATGGCAACCAAGTACTCTTAGGTAGTTTTTTCACTAGTTGCAAGCTTAGACTAAAGTATTTTCTTTCCAAAGCAAAACACTACTTAAAAAGACAAATTTCAAATATTTTTCACATACAATTCCTTTTGGATGGGAATCACAGGCCCCAGATGCCAAGCTGTAGAGTCTGCTTTATTAGCAGCAGCTGGCTCCTTGGCAGGCTTCTGAGGCGGTCGGGCTTGTGGTTTTGGAGTGGCCTCAGAGCCTAGGATGCAGCTGGACAGCTATGCTAATGGACTAGCCAATTTGTTTGTAGTCACCTTTGGCTATCCCAGATTTGTACTCTTTTATCCACTTGAAAGGGAGGTCTTGGAAAGATTCCCTATTAACACCGATATGTTGACTTTTCCTATCATAGTCCATATTTTATATGAAAAAATGAGTACAACACACAGTCCTACATTAAAACATGTGTTATTTAAGCAATTGTGAACACACACTATCCATTTCACTCTGAATGGAGTGTTTTCCAGCTGCTAGATTCATCTAAGTGCCCAATTACAACACAATTCCCTACTCTCCCAATTGAGAAAAATAAAATAAGACAAAGTAAATACAAATAAATTGTGCAAATACCACTTTACAGCTCACATTAGGAAAACACAGTTCTCTCTATACCCTACTGGACGAAGGAGTAAGTTTTGTGAGCTGGAGAGTTCTTACTAGTCAATTATAGAGAAGATGAGAGGATGCCACCAACTTTTAGACTGTTGATGGGATTTTGGAGCTGAGTGAACAGAAAATCTCCTATTAAGCAAAAGACAATCATCACAGTTGAAGAGAAAGCAGAGCAGTAAGGGAAATATAGGGGAAAAGAAACATACATCAAAGTAACAGCAACTCTTCTGCCTTTGGTTTGCTAACTCAGTGAGGAACAGCACCAGAAGGTAAGCTGCATTTCCCATCCATAGACAGGTGGAACAGAAAAGTGAATAAAAAATGAACATCTAAGTGGGCAACACAGTCACCTCATGTATTTTAGAAAGGCTGCAGTCAAGGGAACTCCAGCTATAATTTTCTTCCCAAGTCTGTAGGGCATTCAGTGCTCTTACAGAAGCCAGCCATGACTATTGCCTATCTCCCATGTGGCCAATGAAAGCCTGGAAGACAGAGCTTCTTTTGGATTTTTCTCTACATATATAAGAGAAAATAAACAGATGCAAAAACGTCTGAGTTTTCTAACCCCTCTGCATAGTAACAAAGCTTCCTAGACTGTTTCTGTAGAAGCACCAACTCACCTCTTGGCAGCATTTTCAATTTGGAAAGGAATGGCATGTGAAAACGTGAGTAAACTCAGAAGATGGACACAGACAATAAGGTTCAAAGTCTATTCCCTCACAGTTCTTTCAATCAAGAAAACCAGAACACACCTCAAGAGGCTTTTGATTTCTCTGAATTCCTTCCAAGGCCTTTAAAAGTGATTTGCTGGATACAAGAAGCCCAGTGAGTGATAGCTGCCGGGTTATACTCTCTGTACCGCAAATCACTGTGCTACTCCAAGCAAGTCATTTAAGTTCCTTACATCTCAGTTTACTAATCTGTAATGATTCTTCCTTACCTTCCTAAGGCATGTATAATGCTCTGTGATTACTGGATGAAAGACACTACTAGGGATTGCAATATTACTTAAAGATGTGGAAAATATTATTGAAGTCTAACTTAATAACTAAACCAAATTCTTTTGCAGATAAAAATGATTTCTGAATACAATGATTTTGCTATTCTGTATCTAAACTGAATGAATGAAATAATTTAAAATAATAAAATACCAATACAATTAATTTTCTCATTAAAAATTTTTTATTTAAAAACAAATTTAGAATTATATGTTCTATATTGTATGTAATTGCAATGTATGCATTGAACTCACTTTATTCAAAATAATATCTTTATTATATGTGAAAAAGGTGTAATTGTGTTTTGCTTACCCTTTCATTTCACACAGGAAAAAAAAAAAGGTCACTTGGGGAAAATGGAAATTATGAAAAAAGCCCCAACCTAGTCCTCCAACAGACACAGTAGTCATTCAACAGTCAGATTGAAATTGGGATTTGATGGATCAGTAAAATACTTTGAGATCTTTGCCTCACCGACAAAGCTGTTGAAATCAGTAGGCTAAATACTCCAGAGGCCTACAAGTCCCTTGAACCTAGCACAAAGAATTAAAGATCTATAGAATGACAGCACAGGCAAAGTTTGGTTCAATTTTCTCTATCCCAAAATAATTCTTTTCCAAGTCACAACTGTGCAGATTTTAACATTTTATAAATATTTACAGGTAGACAATACAGAGAAATACAGGCATCCACAGGAAGAAGTTCTTTACTGGACAGTACCCACAAAGTAGGTCTCATTTTATAGAGTTTTCTGAATTAAAACCAACCAATGAAGCAAAGAAAAAGCTCCAGCAATTCACTGTTCTGACTGTCTTCAAGAGCACTGAGAGTTTAGCAATCATTAGGCAGGGTGACATACACGAGAAGCCTGAAAATCTTCTCACTAATCATAGTATCTCTAATTTCCAGTAAGACAGACTGAAATAGTCTGCACTACCACCATTATCAACAGGAAATTTGAAAAGTTAATTGGTCATGGTGTAAAGGAGCTTATTTTTAAGTATGATGAGAGTGGATTAGAGAACATTTCATTAGGAGAGTCTGAAGATCATCTCACCTGAGGATGAATGGGCCCCAGCACAAACAGTCCAAGACAGGGGAATGGCACAGAAATTAGAAGCATTGTTTTCAGATGGAGAATACCCTGGCCATCACTGCCTGCCTGGGTTTTGGTCACTGAATAGATGTAATAGATGCTGCAGAGCTGCCAGCTCCAACTCTTCACCTTCTCCTGCCCACATATTGTTATACCACAGATGGAGCTACTCATCCCTCATAAGCAATTTTCTGCTTATCCACAGACTACACGTAGTTTGGGTCTAAAACATGGTGGCTTCTCTGAACTTTAGGCTTCTTACATCCAGCCAGGAGGGTGCAATTTAGTCCCTAGCATTAAAAACCCAAAAACTAGCAATAAGAGCTGTGTCATCAAATAAATATTTTCCAGAGTGGAAAATAACCTTCACAGCCTTGTCTCCTCCCACTTATTTCATGGCAGGAGGCTCCCATGACAGAATATTCCCGAGGCATTATTTATTTCTCCACAAGGGAGAAGAAGAATTCTTTCTATAGATAAAGTATTTTGGCGCTTTGGCAAACTCGTAAACAATAGCCTATATCCTTTGACATAAATTACTGTTATTGCTTCATTATCCAATCCATTCATATTTTATTGATGCACTGAGACTAAATGTGAACAGACTTTAGATCTTAAAATTACTAAATCTGGGCAATCTGGACAATAAAACATTGCAATTCCTCTAATAAGAATATTTTAGAGCACAGATCAAAATATGATGGCAATTACTGTTTGTGATACAACAAATCTGTGGTTTAAAAAAAAAGAAAAGGTGGGGGGAAATAACAAATTCAAGAAGAAATTATCGTTTGTGTTTACATTTCCACATGTCCAGTTTAGGGGCTACAATGAGCTGTTAGTCCATTTGAAGGTTAAGAATAAAAATGCAGACCAAGAGGCTGATACTTAACTCTCCAAATGTTTGCAAGTATAAACACATATTTGGTTCTGAGAAACTAAATTTACTCTCTGGGTATTTGTTTACATGTGGCAGCCTAAAAGCATCTTGGAAATGAGCTGCAGCAGGCATGTGCTTTTCTGCACACAGTCCACACATACCCCGGCATCAACACTACTGTGAGGACCTGGCTGCTAAAAGAGCCCCCCACATAAACCTGAATTTACAGCACAGAACAAAACTAAATGTCGATATCATCTCTTTCCTCTCCACTTGAGAATTTGGCGAGCAGAGATCAGAAGCAGATGTGTTTTCATTCTGCAGAAAGAAAGCCCAACCAGAAAGGTTTCTCAAGATCCAACCAAGTTTCCTGAATTTATATTTCTTATAGAAGAATTAAGCAGGAAATCTGCCACTGTTGACATAAGCACTGTTGGGATGGAGGATTCAGGGATGGCAGAGCTCCCCAGGAATGTTGCTCATCATCTCCCCATGTTACCACAATGATCTTTTCTGGATGTGCATGGGGAAGCTCTGCCTCCTCCACCCATTATATATAAAGATGAGCTGTGCCTCACGTCCTGAGGCCAAAAGAATCCACGGAATGCAGTGTTTGGGAAAGGCTTTTCCTTTCCACAACAGCGTGGCATCATCACCACAGAATCTGGGGCATTTCACAATAGCCAGAGTTCATGTTTTCTTTGAGACCCCTCGAGCTACAGTAACACACTGGTCCTAGGCAGGGTGCCAGAGGATGCCCACAGAAGATATGAGCCATCACAAACCTCACCACATTTTTGCTTCCAGTGCAAACTCATCCAGCACATTCATCACAGAAAACAGCTTTTAAAAAATTGCCCACACAAATCATTACAGTTCCTACATAATTCCTCACTTAGGAAGAAGAGTACACAACCAACCTTGTGAGACCAATGTATGTAATGTCATTTATAGGAGAGCTAGAAAACCTTCCCAAGAATAAGCTGATATAGTGGGGGTAAGAATTTAAGTCTAGGTTAAAATTAAGGTGCCAGCCTATGGATGTAGCTGGCAAAGGTGGTGCCAGTCACCTTCATGCTTCTGACAGCCCTGAATACTGTACCAGAAAAAGACTAAGGGACACAGGGAAGCTGAGGTAGGGCTCACTGCAGGGCTCACTGGGGGTGTGAAACCCCACATTAAGAACCTCTCTGTCCCAGTCCAGATACTCCTCTATATTCTTAAAACCAGTTGACTGTGTAAGAGAGAGAACTTAATTATGAAGTCACCATTCTACATGACCTGAGATACTGTTTGGACCCATGGAAAGACTGAAGAATGGGACTCTGCAAGTCTTAACTTGGTGGGGAGGTGAATTCCAGACCTTCTTCAGGTTGAAATGTGCTTTGAGCATCACATGACTGGCATCCCAGAAGCACACAAAACATTATGAACGTGGGAAGGTCAGCAAGATACACCAGGAGCATTCTGGGATGTGAACTGTGAGCTTTAAATCAATTGCTACAGAAGATGAATAAGCACTCTCAACTTTGTTACTGCACATTCTGATACCTTATCAAATCTCCATTTTCTTTAGATTTCATGTGGCAGACTTGGGAGGTAGTATGGGAAAAGCTGTTTAATTTTAGTTGATTTAACAAGTATCTAATATAAGTTACAATTAAACCATCTTCCAGACATCAATCAAATCCACTTGAGGCAAAATCTACTAAATAAACTGAATAATTAATGCAAAAAATATGGAACTTTTAATTCTATCTTTGGAATTTTCAGCATTAAACACATTTTTTTTCCTTAAAATTCAGTTTTCTGTAGATTTTATTGATTTTGAGAATGAACTTACTTAAGCACGCTAAGAATGAGTGCAAAACCCCAACACTAGTGTCTTTTGGGATCTATGAAACAAAATATTGTGATACTTTTGTTTCCACTGATACTCTTACAAGGAAGTCATATATACCTTAGGCTGAATTGAAGCCTGAGCACTAAACTCTCAAGATACATCCCATGTTCACACCGAATGCAGACTGAAGCAAAGGTGCTAATTGATCAGCCCACTCACAGGGGTATTTGGCCACCTGTCTGAGTAGATGCCACAGCAGTTAATGCCCAGCATGCTCTTTGCTGCCATGACTTGAGGTCCTGAAACCGCCAGACTACTGAATGATGGAAATCTTGTAATACTCAGAGTCACTTAAAGATGTCAACTAGGTTTTTTGCAACTAGTGAGATTCTGGCATGTTTTTCCTACAAGATAAATAAAAACTACAAGGCTTTTTTTGAAAGGTAAAATTAACTTCAGAATGCCAATTTGGCTTCAAAAACAGTGCATCTGGATATAGATAAACCTGACCAGCTGCTTAGATATGCAAAGTACCCACCACCTTTAAATTTGCAATCCAATATTATTCAGTAAGTCCTTTCCCATGTAATTCCTACTTATTTCTTAAATGTTTCCCCTACCTCTGATTTTAAGCAGCTCTCAGAGCAGGGGGGAAGAAATTTGAAAGCTCTACATTTACTATGGCGTAAGTTCTCAGTCTGTTCTCATTTCTTCAACAACAGATCATGCCGCTGTGCTTGTCCGAAGTTTCAAATGTCATTTGACTCATGCACTCAGAAATGTTGACTCAATTAAAATATCCACACAAAACTAACTTTCAGTTTGCTAAAGGCAACCTGCTCTCTTTTTTCTGATACGCTTAGGATGTCTCATGGTGCAGAAATTTGACTTCAACATAACCACTTGCTTTTTCTCAGTTCCATAAAATCGTCACTATTTTCTGCTAAATGTTGTGGCACGATGAGCCAAGTGTCTTGCTAACAGACACAGACTCAGCTGAAGATGCTCTGCCTAAACCATTTTGGGCTCTGTGCCATGTGCTTTTTCCATACCGTGCAAAGTGACAATACGAAGATCCTGAACTTCTGTGCTCAGAGGTGAAGAGCTTTGCAATGTGGGGACGCAGCTGCTTCGCTACGCATGTGTGTAAAACCCAACACACCACTAATTGGGATAATGAGGTACTCCTGTTGTAAGCAATAGGAATTCAGAGTAACAGGGTACATATGTTAAATTCCTGAAACAAGTCACCATCTCTATTTACTGTTTTTCATCCAAATGATATACTTCTTGATAAACAAAAGCTTAAATTTCCTTCTGCACTGCAGCACTGCCTCCAATCTCTTCTGTTAGCTTTCTGGCTTTTTGACCTTTTAATATTCTTCATTCACGCATGATTTATTTTTTAAGTCGGAATTTTTTTCCTCTGGAAAGAATATGTATTTGAAATAATTTCAAATGTTAAATCAGGATGAGCAAAGGAAGAAAGAAAATCTCCTTAATACATTTTCTTAATAAATGTTGTACCATGCTTTAGAATAGAAGCTTGAAGAATTATGGCATGTAATAATAAGGTTTATTTTTCAAATCAGATACATACAAATATTCTAAGTCTTAATACCACTTAATGCCTCTGTCATAGGCTCATATGCACAAAATGTTGTGAAAAAAAAAAAGTTTAAGTCTAAAATGAAAAATTATTTACTTTAGAAAAACCAAACCAGAATGGGGAAGAGGGGTAAGTACAATACTTTTAGCAAGCATTACAACTTTTGTAAGAGTAACACACAGTGTTACTACCTGGAGCAGAAAGATAAATTCGTTAGGAATACCAGCTAGTCTACAGGAGTGTTGGCAGCAAAAGGAAAACTAAAGAAAAGATGTGCATACTGCTCAATAGGACAGGGGACAAGAGACAAAGGGCAGATGAAAGCCCTTGGTGCTTAGACGGACCTGGGGTGAGAAGTGCTGCTGAGGAAGAGGAGCATTAAGTTAAAAACTACTCCAGGAAGCAGGGAGAGGTTACTGAATACAAACTGTAAGGGAGCCAGCCGGGGTCACTCAGAGGCTGCTCTCTCTTCTCTGAAAGGCCATAGAAACTCTTCAGAAGAGAGAGGACTGGGAGATCATCAGGCTGGCCACAACCTAACATAACTAAAGAGAAAAGCCTCATAGGTGCTGTGTCTAAGCATGAGAAGGACAAGAGCACCTGTAGGGATGAGCAAGGGCAAACTACAGTTGGCCACCTTGCTCACCTTCTGTGCTGGGACAAGAAGCACTGTCACCATGATATTTTATGAAAATCCCTTTGCCAGGATTTTTTTCTCCTGAGAAGCCTCAGAGGAAAAGAAAAACAATAATTATCTGCTGCTGTGGAATGCAACAGGTGCATCTTTGATTGGTCCATGTGAGTTGTTTTTACTTGATGAACAATCATTGTTCCAGCTGTGTCGAGGCTCTGGTCAGTCACGAGCTTTTGTTATCATTCCATTCTATTCCTTTCTAGCCTTCTGATGAATCCTTTATTCTTTAGCATAGTTTTAGTATAGCATTTTTAATATAATATATATCATAAAATAATAAATCAGCCTTCTGAAACATGGAGTCAAGATTCTTGTCTCTTCCCTCATCCTGGGGACCCTTGAACACAACCACACAGCTCCACAGATCAGGGGATGTTGCTCGCCTTGACTTTAGCAAGGTTTACAATGTAGCAATGTGGTGCTGTCACAACAAGTTGGAGGACAGGAGGGACTGCACCAACACTGCAAGTAACACCAAGGTGGGGGGAGTGGTTGGACAACTAGAGATAAGGGCTGTCTGAAAATATTATTGTCAGTATATCCAATGCTACAAGAAAGAACTACTCAGCACAAAGCTCCTTCACCTCACGCATTCTGTATGCTAAAAGCTCTCCAAGTTTACTTACAGAACAAATGACTACTAAGTGATTTGTGCAGGTACATCCTATAATCAAATTCAACTGCACAAAAAAGATTTACTAAAACTGAGACGTCTGAACTTTATTCCTTTGTTATGCTTTGACCTCAAATTTAGTTCATTTGCTAAAGTAATTATTAAACAACAACGTTCCACACAGATTTCAACGGCAGTAGTATTTACATTAATGCAATATCCCTGGATTAAAGGAATTAGAAATACTGAATATCCTATTCCTCAGCTTCTTTGAAGATCTACAGTGTAGACTAAGAAAAGACTCTCTAAGAAAAAGCAGCACTAATTTAAGGGCAGTCTGGTTCTCAATTATTTGAAGTTAAATAAACTGAAAAGTCTTTAAAAATCTCTGAGACTAAAAGTTACACAATTAATGCCACTACCAGTTGCCATCAGATAATCAAAGTTCAGTCAGGGTAAAGATTTAAATTACGTGTATCCATAGTTATAACAAATTGATTTTTATTTTTTTTTTTGCTTTTTTTCTTTTTTTATCATCTTCTTAAAATGGTGAAGGGATTCTGACTCCCTCAATCATATCAAGGCATGGGTCCCAAAGGGCAGCATACTCAGTCCAGGTATCAGAGTATTTAGGCTCCCTGTCAGACACAAAGTGTCACACACAGTCGGTCTAAAGGGCTAACTTCAACTGAAGCCTCAAGTTCGGGGAGTTTGATCCAAGAAAACTTGGAAAAACATCTGCAAAGGGACACTGAAAGACAGCAGCAAAATACTGCAGGTCTTCCAGGTGGGTCTGAGGACAGCTGCAGGATTGAGTCCTAGTTAAAATGAACCAAACTATCACTAAAAAAGAGCAAAGCCTGGCCTCTTGTGGAAAGCACAACATATCCAATCAAGTGTTTAAATGACCATGTGCCAATGACTGATCACAGAGGATCCAAATTCAGGCTCATGAAGAATTCCAATATTTCCTAAATTCTGACTGTTTGACTCTATAATCTTAACTTCCCCTGACAGAATTAGCAGAGCATGATAAAAGGAGCTGAGAATTAGTTTCTGTAAGAAACAACCCATTTGGGAAACCAAAAGACCTACCCAGCAAAAAGACTTACATTTGGGTGTTGCTAATAACAGGTGGGAACATCTTAGGAAATGGCAAGAGAAATGCAAGCAGAGAGTAAATATCCCCAGAACACTTTTCACTTTGCTACCAGATGTTGTACACAGATCATCATCCTACATCTTCTGTGATATGACCCATCAGACTTCAGTTCTCTAAAAAACTCCTAGTGGGAATCAGTTTTAGAATTAGATTTTATATTAAAAAAACCAATGTGTTTAAAATCTGCCACCAAAAAAAGTGTAATTGATGCTTGTCCCCACTCTTGTTTTACAAGAAAAAAAATTGCAGTGGCTCTTTTTCCCCCTTCTTCCTTCCATTCAGAACATTTTATGTGAAACATTTTAGCCCATGTCTTATGCGGACAATCCTCAAAAACACGAGGAGGTGGCAGCCACACTGTCAGGGGGATTGCTATCACACCTTATGCAAGTAAATAGAAACACTTAACACGGTGATGCATTTGACACAATACAGAGACAGACTATTAAAAGCACTGGATGTTTTTAAAACACTTTTAAAAACAAATGTCTATATTTAAAAATATTTTTTCACAGGGATTTTTCTTGAAAGAAAAAAACAGGGAATCCTAGACAAAAAGTATATTGATACTCTTAATTCTGGTGGTGTTAAATATCTGTGTTATCCCTCATATGCCTAATATTTTTTTTTGCAATGGCTTGCCATTAAATTTCATTTTGTGAAGCCTGGGCTAATGAGTTCTTGCCAGGCAAGAAGTCTTTCAAAGATAGAAACAACCTTTTATCAGGGTATTGTATGTTTCACTGAAGTCCATTTACCATTACAATTCCCTCATCCTACCACACCAAACAGGGCAAATGCTGCTGCAGAGGAAGAAATAGATACAACATCATGACACCTCTGGAAAGGACCGTGCCACAGCTTTTGGCTGCCAAACAGAGCCCAGGTTTCCTGGCTCCCATCTCAGATCCTGAGACCTTATCCTGCTCCAAATACATCTGGAACAGCCCCTATAGCCAGCAGACCTTTGATGATCCACTGGTCTGGCAAGGAAGACACAATTTAAAACGTCCTTTGCAGGCTGTATACTGAGGGCTTCTGAGCTACAAGTGGTCTCCTGACATCGTCTACCCTTTCTTTCCCTGTCCCCTTCTAAACATCATCAGCTGCATAAAGATGACTCAGAACATCTGGAAAGACAGGGTTTGTTTTTGCTCTGATGGCAAAATGAGTATAGGTGAGAGTCAATCTGCAGAGTGATTCCTGCAATTCAGTACCAGAGCTCTGAAAAAATACAGCAATGGCTGTGAAATTCCAGTGCCCATATCTTACATTTATTCACCAAAGTAACAGCTCTTCATTTCTCATTAATGCTTTTTACAGTCTTCAGTAATTCTTCTGCAGGACGCTGTTAGTACATTAACACCAGCCAGGAAAACAAGACTTGGAAATACTCCCCCGGTCGCTCCCTGCTAGGGGTGCCATCGAGAACGATGGCACAGCGCATCCCAGCTACCTTCAAAGCACTGCCACCCTCCCAGAGCGTTAACTGCCAGCTTTCTGCAGCCACAGTCTGCAAGGCTAAAGTTAGCAAGCAGCATCTTGCCTTGCACCTCATCACATGGTAGGAAACAAACATAAATAGGGAAATACAATATGTTCCTAAAGGTGGAGTCGGAATACTTTCATCTCTGTAACAGTTTGGTAAAGGACACTTATACAAGCAGCGTCTCATAATGTATCATCTGTTACTTGCACTGTCATTTGCTTTCTGCATAGTGCTAAAGATGACCACCTCTAAATGTGCTCTTTCAGAACTGTTTCTGGCCTGAATCAAACTTTTTAATATCTATGCTACAGACAAATTGTTTTAGTAAGCACCACTGTGTTGCCAGATGAGTATTTATTCTTGCACCCTTCTGCACGGATAAACACCAACCTTGCAGTGGATTCATCTCCTTGGCAGCTGTTGCACATTTCCGCCTGGACTATTCCAAACTTCTCTGCAGGCCACATCCCTCCCTCTTGCACTACTGAGGTGCAACTAATTGAAGGCCACATGACAGACTTGAAAGATAAACGACTAGGTCACATTTATCTTTTTTCTCCCTTTTCCTAAACAGTGCCATGCACGTCTGAACAGCCATGAAAAGCAGCCATAGCTGCTTTTCAAAACCTTGTCCAGAGGACTCACAAAAAATTAGGTGTATTGAAGCTTCAAACGTAACAAAGGGCAGAATTAAATCTTCTGAAGTTGCATCACAGTCTGCACAAAAAAAGAAAGTGTAGCCAAATTAGTATCTCATTTAGGACTTTTCTATCTCCTGCAGAAGGGAAGCATAAATAGTCCTTTGTACACATACGAAACCCAGACATATATCACAGTGTAACATAACATGACACAGCATACAACAGGAGGGCATAGAGCTGATGTGATTCAACTTACACAGAGCTCTGTCAACCTGCTTCTAGAGCTTATCACCGCGCTGGCTCAGCTCTAGCACAGCTCAGTCAACTGCCCCATGTACTGCTCCTCTAGTGCAGTGTGCCTGTGGCTGAGGAAAAGTGGCTTCTCCCTGAAGCAAGGTTCTGGCTTGGCCACAAATTCCCAGGGCAGCACCCAGGATGTGCTGGAGCCACAGCCGTGTCAGCAGAGCTGAGGTAGGGAGAGACTGAGGAGTTTGAGGGTTTTTTTGTTTTAAATCCTCAGGGATCTGACTGCTTCTGTTTTAGTATCCCTAATTACAAGTATGGTTATTTTGGGCCTTAAATGTTTTGAGCTTTTATAAAATTAGCTGCAGCATTTTACTTGAAGATGCCCTGGCAGAGGGCAGTTCCACAGGCTAGCAGCCTACTTGCTAAAACAGCATTTATCAGCTACTCACTTGATCACAATCATATTTCTGTCAGTTCACACTTCAGTTCAAATTTAAAGACATCTTTAAAAAAAACAGACCTCTTGATTAGCAGTTCTCACCCAACATCCCAAGTTTGTGAACTGACCTTGATGTTTAATAAAATCATTTATGCCAATAAAAGAGAATTAAAAACAAACAAGCACAAAATCCCCTCCCCTGACACAATTGCTAAGGAGCAAACAAGGCCATCACCATTGACTCCTTTCAAGCCATTTATCAAATTACTGGCAAGAAAAAATAAGGCCCAGCTTCATTACAAACAGAACAATAAAGAAAAAAAGGTTGAATATAAAGGCATAAATACTCACAGACAATAGATTAGTTTAAGAATATTTTTTTTACAATATATTTTTGTCAATCATCCAGGCACCAGGTTTTTTTCACTGCACTTAAGAATTATCGTCAAAATTACTAACAAAATTATGTGGCTCTTTCTGGTTATGTTTCATGACTTTGAATTTCAATTGGTTCATGAAATATTTCATTATTGATCAGAGCTTTTTAAAATATACATACAACATTCATTAATGACATCAGTATGGGACAAATAATTTTTATCTTCGTAAGCAGCAGCTGGTCTTACTCAAACACCCAAAGAAGCTTATTTTTGCTGCCTGTGTTCCCAGACTATCATTCATATTTACAGATTTTTAAAATGAGCTCAGCTTTTTTGGAAAAAAAAAACAAAAAAAAACAAAGTCCTACCAAACAGAAAAACCTCCACCTAGAAAGAATCCTCAACCCTTTTGTCCAATATAAGCCTGCAATTTTTGTATTCTGCAATCACAGGCTTAAAAGTGCCTCAGCTGCATTTATTAGCTACGGGGTGGCATCAGAAGATCAGCTCCCTTTGCCATCCCATGTAGGCTGAGACAGACACCTCTCCCACAAGGTTATGGTCCAAGGGCTTGGTCATGCTCTTGTCATCAACATTAACAAGCAAGGACCACCAAAGTCCCACAGGGCAGACAGGTTTCTTAAGCAGGGGGGAGATGCTGGGCAGAGGAGCATGGAAGTCCCACCAAGAAGGGGATGCAACCCTCAAGATCTCAGGCAGCACCACTCAGCAGAAGGCCACTGCCTTGCAGCAGCACTTGACCCCTTCTCCGCATTCATCGCTCTGCAATGGAGCGGAAGCTCTCAGAAATGGATGTGGACAGTGCTGCTGGCACTTTGTATCAATTAATAAATCTCAAAATAAACAATATCAATTGTGTGACAAGGCTGCAAAGTGATTAACAAGATGCCTCATAAATCAGTATCAACTTGCATATTTTGAAATTAAAGCAATCAAGGCTATGAAAGGAGAGCCTTTTTTTAAGGAAGGTAAAATTGGCAGGATAGGAGGTCTCTTGACATCTAGTACCAATATTAATACTTGCACACTAAGTGAGGTAGTAGGATAATTACCCTTTCTGAAGATCTGGAGTATTGGTTATATTAGCAGGTTAATTTTCTCAATTTTCTAAGCTCCCTTGCAGTGATCCACTGATGGCCAGCCTCCTTCTGACAGTTTATCCAAATAACTGACACTATTGCTGTTATCATTAGAATAGCTTTTCTTCAAGCTGCCATTGTTTAGCAGCCATGGTCTGTGTATATGGAAAGAAAACCCATTAAAACTCATTTCAAAGATCTCTGTTAGCCCAGGAAATATTTAACAGCAGCAGTAGCTATGCAACAAGAAGGTTAAGCCAGTTAGTGTTTGTGACAATTGCACTTAGCCATTCTGTCCAATGGCAAGAACATCTTTGCATTTATCAAGGGAACAGATTTAGTAAGAAACTACACACAGCAAGAAATAAATGAGAGATGCAGGGAAAACTTGTATTATTGTGGCATCTGCTAGAGCTATTTTAGAACGGTGTCCCCCTGTGCTGCTCCACTGATGGGCTTGTGCGTATCGACTAAAATTAAAATCTGTTTCTCAGACACTTATAAATAGGCCACAAAAACTTAACACATCTCAGGTTTTGTTTTGCTTTTTGTGTAGTCCCATCATTTTCTGCATTCATTTAGAAAGTGTTTCAGCTTATGCTTTGCAATGGCCCTTGTGCCCTGGACCTGCTGTGAAAAAGGCTCTGCACTTCCCTCCTCCTGTGCAAAAGAAGATATTCTTTATGGCACACCCTTGTCCCTCTTGCACATAGGGCCAGTTGCAGCAAGAGTTTGCCCTAAGGAGTACTCATTTCTCAAACAGGACTTCTGTATTAAATCCAAAATTTTTGTGAGGACAAAGCAGGCTCTTTGTTCCCAACAGCTTTGGGAATCCAATTTCTTAAAACATGGGTAAAAATTCTGCTTCATCTTCTACTTTGCCTATGCACAGAAACCCCTTGCACAGTGAAGGCCAAACTCCTACGCCTTTTCACAACTCACCAACGTTTAATTGCGTTTTGGCTCCCATTAGGATGTGGCGGTCTGACCAGACAGCCAGAAAAACATAAACGCAGAATGGCTTTGAGCAAGATTGCAAGCCCTCTGCTCCCCTTGGCAAATCTGAGCTACTTACACAGGCCCTGAAAGAATTGGGGCAGTATGAAAATATGCTCAACTGTGAGAACAAAGGTTGTGTAAAGTCAGCCACAACTAACTTCTAGAAAAATGCATAGACCATCACTCTTACCACAATATTTATTTTTTTTTTTTAGTGGGAGTTACATGCAAGGTCTCTAGACAGAGAGAGGAAAAAAGAAACTGGGAGCCTACGAGAGGGAACCAAAATGGTATGTCTAAAATCTAAATGAATATGCTAATCTAAAAGCTTCCTTACAACGTGACTGGGTTTGGAACACAGAAAGCAGAATATGACATGATTTGAATAAGTTGCACTTGGCAATATGAAGGAGAACTGCTGAATCACTGACTTCTATTTCTGGAAAGATGAAGTTTATACTGATTCTGGCTATACCAACACATTAACTCTTTGTGTCATCAGTCTTCACACACTACTATCTAACGTGCTTTTCTTCTTCTTCAACAGGATGGTAAAGCTTACATGTAGCTATGTAAGTGTTTCCATGAAAACCACACTGGTTACTTCTGGGTGGAAAAAAAAAAATCTATCTGTATGATCAAAATGACCATCAGCTTAGGTAGAGAAAATTCTTTGCATGCTGAAGAAAGAAAGTGCCAAACTGAAGAACAGAACATCTGTTATAGAGAAGGCTATAATTATCTCATACATCTGAACACCACTGGGCATTGAAGTTACTCGAGCTATTTTGCCAGATACTCTGTGTTCAGGGCTCTTAGTTGACACCAGCTGGAAATAATCAAGAGCTTGAGAGGCCTGTCAATACAGACCTTGCACACTTCGAAGGGCACTAATTTTGATGTCATATGCCGAGTCTTCTTGCTCTAAGGGGATGAAAATCTGAACTATTTTGCTGCCACTGTCTCATATTACAAAACACTGTAACATTGCTAACTGTAGCACTCGCAGGTTAACAACTACTTCTGTACCATCCATTGTGGTGTGCTTCACTGGTTAGGCATTTTAATGGAGTCCTCGGCAGAAAGAAAGCAAAAATCCAGCAAAATTGCCACTCTGCTACCTTACCTCCACCCAGCAGAAAAAGCAAGTGGTTTCCCTCAACAGATGCACACTAAGTGTTGTTGCAGGTGCTTTTCCCTGGGGATGCCAAGCAAAAAAGACTCAAGGTTATGTGCCCCCAAACCTATGTGCAGGAGCTGGGCGGCTCTCTCTGCAGAGGCAACTCCCAGGCCCAGGCCCCACATTCGAATTCTCTCAATGAAAGCCTTTCATGGGTGCATTCTTTGGTATTTTGTTAGCTTATCATGCACTTCTGCTCCACTCACAGAGAACATATCAACTGCAGCTGAGCCCCGGCAAGAGTTTTTAAAATATCCACCTCATGTGTTCCATCAGCAGATCACACAAGAAAATAGGGGAAAGGGTTATAAAGCTGTTCCTTTTTTCAGGACAACAAATAGCTACTGTTCTGTTTTTCCACAAGTAATATGCATAATTGTTCACTTATGGCAAAGCAACTGAAAAAAAGAAGTAAAACACATATTTCCCTGTTAATTCTCTGTCTGTGCCTGTGCTTTTCTGAAAAGGGGATCAAGGTAGAAAAGGAACGATAAAAAACACAAAGAGCAAGAAGGAGAGTGTACAACAATCTCCTTTGATTCTGGGAACACTAGAGGCTAAAAGAAACTCAGCTGCCTGGGTATCTCAAGGACAGATTCCCACGTGAGACTCCAGCCCGGCTGTGTCACAGACACTGACAGATGGGTTTCCCCAGCCTTGAACAACCTAATGGAGCTTTTAGCCAATTTGCATAGTGGCTGTCCCTGGGTGAAATGGGTACGTGTCAAGGACATTAAGCAGGCCAAGACAAAAGTGAAATAGCCTTGTATACAATATCACTTCTTACTGCTTGCTATTTTTAACCCCCAGGGGGAGGAAAGAAGAAAAGAAGAGAAAAAGAAGCCTTGCTGAAAGCCAGTTGTGAGGCAGCAAGTTCCTGCTTTGGGGAATGGGCTGAAGCAACAAGACACTTTTCTTGCAAAATGGAAGAACAAAAGCACTGTGCAGACAAATATTAGCTAGTTTCTTTGCTTTTCTTTTTTTAAAGCAGAACATTGTTGAAGTCTCCCAAAGCCTATCTATATTGGTGATCTATTTTGATCCCAAACTCTCAAAGAAAGCATGTGAAGCTGATTCCTGCACTTGAAAGAGTCCAAAATATCACCTCTAGTGTCCCACGCAGATACAAGAGCGAGGCTGCTGCAGCTCTGTACAAGATCTAAACCTAAGGCTAAGTTTTCTCAGGCCTTAGTTCAGAATTTCTTTCATATCTCCTAGCACCTCACACATGGCTGCTTCCTAACAAACTAGGAAGAAGAATGAAAAAATTCAAATTGGACTCACAACAAAAATTTATATCTTGATGTGAAATATAAGGTCAAGCCCCGAGGGTGGCTGAATTACCTGCTGAATTGCTGCAGCCCTCGCGCACTCCAGGGAAAAGCACTCGTACTTCATATTAGCTCGGCAATCACCACAACCTCCTGGCTAGATTCTGCTCTCAGCCACATTAGAATAACTCAGCTACCAGACAATAAGCTGTGATTGAAAAGTTGGGGCTGAGCTGCAACTTGTGCAAAAGGAGCCCCTGCATGGAATCACTGAATTTTCCTGCCTTACCTTCTTCTTCAGCCTTGTTCCTTACAGCTTGCTCTAACGCACAATGGAGGGTCTGCCAGTGCTTAAACTAATTCTTTGCCATTTAGTAGAGATCAGATTAAAAATTAAGCACGTAAACAGAGGCTTCCCTGAGAAAAGATTCAGCCCTGGCAACTAAACTCTGCACATAGCATAAAACATAACCACAGGAAGTGTCAAACAGTATTTTTGACAGAAACAAAACCCACACCAAAAAGGCTTAGGATTTAACCCAGTTGAGCCATAATAAATCAACACTGAGCGAATCCACCCCTATGTGATGCTACAAAAAACTAGAGATCTTCAGCAAAAAAGAGGTGTGTGCAGATTTGAGATTTGTTTATGATCCTCCTGCTCATGGTGAGTGATTATCTATCCTGAGAACACAGGAGGGACCAAGAAGTTAGGTCCTGGTTTTGAGCGTAGCTACCTCAGTGCTATTTTTGATTTTGTCATTAGCTGGCTGCATGATTTTGACTAAGCTGTCACTAGGGACTTCCATTGCTTCTAAGTGAAATGGGAACACTAACTTTATTTTAGGCACTTCTGAGGTCATAGGATAGAAAAGCTCTATAAATGAACATTATTACTGTCAGCAATACTGTTCTACCACTTCCATGGTTATTCAAAAATTCAAAACCAAAACCAACAGTAGTGCACAAAAGAGCTTTCTAACAGCTATCTGCAAATCTAGGTTATGACATAGGTCACCACTTCATGTGTTAAAAAGCTGTAGGATTTCCAGATGAGCATCTTCAGTCATCATAATATTTCAAGCCCAGTTCTCAAGTCCATTTAATTAGGGTGGATGGAGAGGGATAAAGCCCAGAGGGTGTTTCTGCTTGGGTAATGTGTTTGTTTAGCATTACAAAAAATGCTATGAGCTTAAGTGTAAATTATTTGAGCCTTTGGCACTATTCAATTATATATGCTAATTTTAGATGGAGTAGATTGTACTTGAAATAACGGGATTTCATGTGAGCAAAGCCTTCTGTGGTGAAATTGTGTTGATACCCTCTCAAATTTTCTCTCTTGCAGAGACCACCCCTTTCTCACTGCTGGACTTTTATTGTGAAGAGAGGATTCACTCGTGGTGCAACAAATAAGCATTTCAATTTAAGTTTCTCATTCAGTTCAATTACATAGGAGCATGCATGTATCTACCCAGTAGCTAATGATAGGGAGTTGTAAGTACTGTCACTTCACTTGATTTTAAGACTTTAAATTTTATTAGAAATACGTTATCTACTGAAGTTGTAAATAATTTGATTTCTACAAATTAGGTGAAAATTTTGAGGGCATTTAAAATAAATAAGTTCAGGTTTTTTTACATGTTAACCAATACAATACAGCATTTCATCCCTTTGTCATTTCACCTTTTGTAGACAGAGACTGGATGACCAGCAGCAAAAAGGTCAGTCTAACAGAACCAGAAGAAGTAAGGCTAAGGCTTAGTCAAAGTAAGGCTAAGCCAAATAGCAGAGATAAACTGCTTTTTGCACCTGAGTTGGTTGCTCTGCAGTAGCAAGCATAGAGCCAGCAGCTCATTCACAGTGAGCTGAATTAATTTAAGGTTGCATTATGCCAGGTAGACAGTTCCTTACACAATTTAAAAAATAACAGAACGTAAAAAACGAAATATGCAGAAACAACATGCAGCCTCACAATACCCAATATCTAAAAATCTAGAGCCTATCTTCCTAATGGAAACATCAGAATAACACTCAAAAATATCGGTATCATAAGGGACAATTAAACAAGGGAGATTTTTTGTTTCTTCTATACCTGTCCTGGAACTAGGAAAAATTAAAGTCATATCAGAAAAAAATTACTTTGAGCTCAATTTTGATGGCCTTTTCTTGGTTTCAGGTTGGGGGGGATGGGGTTGGGTAGTTTGGTTTTTGGGGGTTTTGCTCATTTTTAATTCAATTGCATTTAATTGGTAAGACAGATATTTATCAAATAATTTTGGAATAGCAGAGAATGTAAAAGTGAAAAAATTATATCATTATTATTAACAGCACTTTCTTCACTAAAGAAGGTTTGAGAGTTTTATATACACAGCAGCAGTCTGAAATGCTGACCTCCTCTGGAACTTGGGATCACACCTCAACCCAGCAAGGCAGATTCAAAATTTACAGCTTAGTGACAAGTCTGCCAATTCATCACCACTAAACCATCTTGAGCCCTATTTGGAAGTGGCACAGGTCAAAAGAGGAAACCACCAGCTGCTGAAGAAATCCCTTCTCAAATAAATTCATTCCACAAGTAGGCAGCCTGGCACTAGGTCTCTCACACACCTTCCCCCAGCCTCCACCAAAATCTGTGCTGCAGTGGAGCCATAGTCATCCGGACTTTTCCACCTACCTTCCAAAACCACAAGCATAAATTTTAAAGTGTTACCAAACTTTAGGAAGAGTTAATGGAAAGAGTCAAGAAGAGAGTAAAATATAACCACACGAAGCTCCAGTGCTTCTGATGGTTGAGTTTTCTTTAAGACAAGAGTGGCTGTCCTGTTATCTTCCAGTCTCTAGAGGCACAGCAGTTGGACATCTTAAGTTGAAGAGTAGATGAAAGAGAAAATTTACTACTATCCATCTTTAAAGGAAAGTACTAAATAATTTAACAGCTTATGCAAACACCCAAAGAGAGGATTTTGGTGGAACTATTGTTCTGGCAAAGAAAAATGAGGCAATTTAGGTTAGTTTGACCAGGAAATGCATATTCATATCTATACACCTTAAATATGCCTACCTGCATAGCTATTTTATCAAATATACTCACACAGCTCAGATTAGGAGTAACTTACGTTACCTTAGTTTAAATCTTTGTCCTAATTAATTTAAACCAAACTCTTATAAAGCAAACAGAATGTGGACTCAGGCTTATGCATACAGTCTTTAGCATCAGTTTAATTACATCAGTTTGAAATTACACCATAAATTGGACTAGTGTCATTCTGCATAAGCTTAGCCCCTGCAGCATCAGACACCTAAACCCCATTGAAATGCTGTAACAGTCTTGAGCTTAATTCCCTCAAATTCCTTAGGAAATCCTAGCCTAAACTGTGAGCAGGAAGCAATCATACCAAAACCCTTCTGAGATGAAGCAGGCAGCTCACATCTCCACCAGAGCTGTTTTCCTACCACCCCTTGAGTAACAGAATACTTTAACCATGTGCTTAGTGTTTTGCAGAGGAGCAGTAGAGTTACTCAGGCGTTTAGGGACAAGTTGTGCTCAATTTTTGCTCTTTTTGGTTACCTCTGCATCAGGTGGTATCTCTATTGTGGAGCAGGTATTTCTGCTCCTCAAAATCTGCCACTGAAGAGCACTAAGGCTTTAGTGAGGATTGGTGGGTTGGGGACCAGCCTGCTAGGTCATCTTCCCCATCATGCAGTGCCCTCTAAAAAATGCAATGGGAAGGGCTGGAGTGCTGCCTGGCTCATCTTCCTCCAGCAAACTGCCCCCAAGAGAAGAGACTCCCGGACTGCGTCTCCATCACTGCGGTTACTCTAAGGCAGACACCAAAAAAAAAAAAAAAAGTGTCTGAAGGCTGTTAGCATGTAATTTTGCATACCTCAATACCTCATGGCTGCTATTTCAGAAACAGTTTTCAGATGAGTAATTTGGCGAGATTCACTGTTTGCAAACTGCATACTTGGTCTAAAGAGCACTTACAGTGATGTCTACAGCACCAATGTTCAGGCCACAGATCTCTGTTTACCCTGCTTTTCAGACCACCCAATCTGCCTGCTTCCTCACAGTGCTGATTATTACTTACTCTTGTAAAACTTCCACTAATGGCTCTTCTGATATAAGGACTTTTTTGGGTTTGGTTTTTTTTTGGGAGGGGGGGGGAGAGTTTGGTTTTGTTTTTTTTGTTTTTTCTTTTTTAGAAATAAAGGGGGGGGAAATAATAATGTTAAAAGAAGTAAAGTTCAAACTAGAAAAGTTCATGTCCTGTCATTCACCATCTAGGAGAGCTGCGAGGAGCAATGCCATACAAAAAGACAAGTTCTCTAACTGGCAGGTCTCCACCAGCCTTTACAATTAACAAGCTAGCTCATTGTCTGGGTTGTTATCTAAATTACAGTCTAGGCATTTTCTGCTAATATATTTTCTGACTTTTAAAACACTATACTGTACAGTACCTAGTACAAAGGCGTCTTTCTCTAATTCTATTCAAATCTCTATTTTCCTGTTTTAAAAATTAATTACTGTAACCATAGCCCTAAGCAAAGTAAAGGAGAAGGGGAAAAAGGAAGAGAATGTGCTTTTAGCAAGGAGGGAAGGGAGTTCAGGTGTTGGAGTTTTCTTTGAAGCAGAGGCAATAAAAACTCACTACTTTTAAAAAGACTTAAAATCTATTTTTGATCACATCACATTTGTTTTATCAGCATTCATCAACAGCAACAGGCAACTGACAGAAAGAACAAGATCAGCCCTTTCTTATGACATATCTGAACCATTGAGTTCTTGTCTTCTTTTTATTTATCTAATTCCAGTAAAAAGAAAATTACTATGAAACTTTTTTTTAAAGGGATGATATAGTAGGGGGATACAAAATTATAAATATTAAGCATCATCACAAAAATATGTTCTATTATCTTTATTCTACTTATAGCACATAAAAGATAAAATGCACAAAACTTAGGAAACATATACTAGGAGTTTCACTAAAATCTCATAAACAGGCATCTTTGGATCAGTCTTCCCAAAAACAAGCACTTTTTTGCTTTTACTTAACTTTTGTTCCTTGAGATTCCCCTCCCAAGTCATCTTTTGTATGCGTAAATCTTGCACATGTAGGCAGGTATGCTTTTATGCTTCTCAACCGTTATTTTTTATTTCAAATACTGGAACTGCTTTTAAAACATGTTAACAACAATTACATATATCCCATACTCTTCTTTTGGCCAACAGGAAAAAGGATTACGGAAAAATGGAACCTGCTTCATTAGTTGATTGTTTATTTTGCATTTGTGGAGTCTGTAAAAATAATGTTTCACTCCAAGTTAAGAAAACATAGTTTTCTTCCATTCCAGAAAACAGAAAAACAGCAAGGTTTTTCTCACCATGTATGTCATCATCAGCAATATTCCTTCTGTGACTGAAGGCAATGTAAAAGAAAAAAAGAGTTTGCTATAACTTTTAATGGTGAAGTTATAGAACAGCCCATCAATAAATCTATTTTAAAAAATCAGCAATAATTACAAACCATTGAACAACTATAAACAAGATTTCCATAATATCTCTGATGTTTGCTTTTCAGCAGAGGGTTTTACTGGTGCCACTTGTCAAATCTGGCTGACATTATTTAAATTAAAGAGCAACAAAAATAAAGCTTCTTTTTATGACCAAGAAAGATTACAGATAAAGGAGAAATTTCTCAAAATTTACTTCATCCTTTTAGTGAATAGTGGTCCTGAAACACTAAATCATTACATTATGGGAAAACACAGTGAAGGCTGAAAACCTCCTTTAGAAGATATTTATCAGCAAGTTGGTGTTTACCAAGGAATTAGTTTTCAATTAAAATACGTACTACTTGAAATTCTAGAGATTAATTCAGATTATTCAGTACCACAGTAAAGAACACAGCTTTGGTTTTGCTGAATGTTTTACATTTCTCATGAGATGGGGTGCTGTAACAATAGTCCTCCCTCTATAGGTGCATACACATCTAATTTAACATGATTGTGGGTTGGGCAGTTTTTCTCACGCAGACTTCACTGAGACATTTGTAACATAAAGAAGTTAAGAAAAATCCTCTCACTACTGAATGTATTCAAGAAGTTCCTTATTATTTTTGAAAACTGTTCCATCCTCACTTTTCCCAAGCAGTATTTATTGCTAAGACACATTACCATCCCCTTGCTTACGTTCCCCACGGCCACACAGTATAGGTGCCTCACAGCAAACCTGAGCACCAGCAGCAGGCTGACACCAGTGAGGTATAAATCGCAGCAACTTTTAGTCTGCTCCATCTGGCACCTGGAAAAAAAACAGTCCTCTGATGGAAAGCTGTCATTGGTGTCAAGCTAAATCTGACCCATCCTTTCAGCTCAATACCAGCAAAAGCACAGAGCCGGTTTGGGATCAATAACTTAAAAAGCTGTTTGCTCTGATTTGTAATCCAAACAAGTATGTGGGAGACAAAGAACTGGAGGATTGAGCCCAAAGTCATTACTTCTGACTTTATACTTCCAGAAATACATCTTAGCCATGCATTTTAACGATTAGCCTTTAAAATATCCACATTTTGAAGGTTAAACATATATAAATTGTAAACAGAGCACAGCACAGACTCAACACAGGGTTTTGAACAAGAAGCATTAATATTTATTCAAAGTGCAAGGCTTTTATGTGAAAAAATAATACCTTTTCTTAGCTGAAACACGTTTAAAGGTTCATCTTCTCTGAGGAAAGTATCAAAATGCAGTGTGACAGATAAAAATCCAGCACATACCATGTCCATATTCACATATAAAAAGATATTTTCAACCTTTCAATTCAAAGACCAGCAATAAAAAAATCCCTCTCATATCCTTAGGATGCTAAATAATCATTTCATCCATGTCTCAGTACTGACTTACAAAGACATGACTTGCCTTTGCTCTGTAGTTTTTATATACAAACAAACTGAGGACAACTCATTGTTATGGAAGTCAGTGGGATTGTCAGCTTCTTTACCAAAAAAAAAAAAAAAAAAGCAAGCTAGATGCAGCTGGCTCACAACTCTGGAAAAATATTGAAGATGACAGAAAGAGTATGATGTTTTGGCTCTTCTGCAGCCATTATGATATTGAGCAATATGCTGCAAAGAGCTATTGCAGTAAAGTGCTGCAAGACCACCTCCTTGCTGAATAAAGGTCATGCAAGGACTCCGTTGAATACTCTGAGCTGTATTGCTATGTCTGCATCTTCCAAGTTATAATTTTTATGCTTCTTTCCACCATGAATTATCTTCACATACTGACAGAAATTCTGTGTAGGTGAATAATATCTTTCAATTCCAAACATCACCAAAAACCTAAATTTTTTGTTTCATTTTTACCATCAAAACCATATTATCTGTTTGGCTCTATATAATATAGATTATTTTACATTATTATTCTATAATTGCTTGAAGAGCTTTTCATGATCCCTACCACACAGTGGAAACACAGAGGTGTCATTCTTGCCCTGAAACAAGAGGATACTGCTCCTTTTCAGGGAGTGCGCTGGTTATCAGAAAAATCCCTACCCACCTGTCCCCACCACAGCAGTTGGTGGCAGTGGCCAGATGTACAGAAAGAGCCCTGCAAGGACAGATGTACAGAAAGAGCCCTGCCCATCTGACAGGTCCTGACAGCCCCCCAGCACCTGCCTGGCCCATGTGCTGCTGCCAGTACCCATCACTACAGGGAAACCTCCCTGTGTCCCAGGCTAATCTGTTTTATTTCCATTATGTTATCTCATGGTGCTTTATATATAAATAGAATGTATACATTATATAGATCATGTATATTTGTGCCTACATAATGTATACAATATATATACATACACATTGTAGGGAACATGCATCAGCAAAACGCCTCTCTTATTGCAGGGATTGCTTCAGTCAATCTAATAGCTGGCACAGTAAAACAATTTCACAATTTGTACTCTCTCCCATATTTTATATTTTCA
Source organism: Motacilla alba alba (assembly GCF_015832195.1). NCBI lineage: Eukaryota > Metazoa > Chordata > Aves > Passeriformes > Motacillidae > Motacilla > Motacilla alba. The sequence continues at coordinate 40,038,056 of NC_052017.1, read as the reverse complement.
GAAGGGGAAAGGAAAGAAGAGACTGGAATTTCTCCCTCTAGTTATTCAGACCACAGAATCAATGTAATTCTGCTGTGTTCATTACATTATTTTTCCCCAGAAACCGTAATACTACAAAAAGATTAAATTAAATAATACTCTAAAAAAAAATAAAAACCAAGCAGTTCTTTAATTTCATTTCAATACCATCTTGTTCTTCCAACAGCCTCTCAGATGTGCAGGAAATGGCTTAATGATGTGCCTTTATTAAAGGGAATTGCTGAGGTGTCTCTGCAGGTTGCTCCCATCCCCCAAAAGTTTGCACAGCAACAACTCTGAGAATACATATCTGCCAGCAAAAAATGTCTTCATCAGAGCCTTCTTTTATCACAGAAGCTGCAACAAAAACAGCACTTAAAGGACATAATCATCTCTACTCACAGTACCTCCTGAACTGTAAACACAGTTTAAAAACTGCACGCCATGGAGCTCAGGCGTGTTATCTAATCCTTTAGAAACTTTATCCTACTGCAAACACAGGGAGCAGCAATGCCAGCCACACCATGTGCTTCCACTTACTGACCCACTCCCTTTCCACAGGCACACAGACACCATCCCTCACCAGGCAGCACAGAAATGCTAACACAGCTCTCATGGCTAAAACACTCAGGGCTCACCTGGGAAGCAAATCCAGCCCTGCCTGTCACCCTCACAGTGCCCCCAGACGTAACAACAAGTGCAACTGTGCATTGTATAGGCTGTCGTCTAGAGTTATATTCCCTCACCCTTGCCTGCACCCCTCCAGCACTTCAGCTGAAACGCAGAATGAAAGGAGTGTGGTTTTCTAGTGTAATATCTGGAGCTGCTGAGCTTACTCTGGCTGGTGGCATGTTTGAAACACTACTTACCTGAGCAAGTGTTGCAACACTCTGGCCACACTTATTTTGCTAGCAAAGCAGCCAAACAGCTTGGGTGACTTTGCAACTGCCTTGCAGGGCAGCACTGCAACAGTACAGGCTTTGACAGCCAGACCTGTCATAACAAGGAGGAAACAGATATTTTTTCTTTATCTTCATTCAGTCTGAACAAGGTAATTTGATCTAAGTAGAAAGCCATTCTTTTATTTTCTTGTTAATAGTGCTGAAGACTCCTGGCAGCACATGTGATCACAAGTCTCACTCAAAATGGCCTTGGGAACAGCAAGAAATGCTTGGTACCTGTTTCAGAGCTTTGAGTGGCTGGGACAGGAGCAGCCCTCCACACATCATCCTTCCAGTGACCATTATGGAGCCAGAGTCTCAGTCATAGCACCAACACTACCTTAACTTGTAATGGAATACAGCTTCTCCACAATGAAAGCAAACAGCAACTGGTAGGTGAATAATTCTGGGCAAGACAACAACTGAAGGGTGTGAGCTTTACCCTGTACCCCAAATCATACCAGAACAAACTGCACCTGAACAAGCTCTTGCTTTTGTAAATCCTAGTGCTGTGAAAAGCTGATTTTTTTTCTGAAGGGTAAGCAGAGCTGATTTTTTTCTGTCCCCATACTTTCAATACAACTTAGATGCAGTAGTTTCACTAAGGATCACATGATATTTTGTAAAAGCTGTTACCCATTTCTGCCTCCATTAGTCTCTGTCCCAACACTCTACATCACATTTGAAGTGCTGAACCAGAGAGCTTTCAAGTCCTAGCTTGCATTGATTTTTAAAATCTGCCCACAAAGAGGAATCCTCCTCTACAGATCAATTTACATGACCATCATGACACTAAGGTCACAGACATAGGAACAATCTTTTGCCAGGTAGCTACCCTGCAGAACCTGAAGGAGCTCTCCCAGTGAAATTAGCTTTGCCACTGGAAGCCTGCACGGGACCCTGCTTTGGATGAAGTGAGACTCAAAAACTACATTTCAAAACCACACATGGAACAGATGAACATTCAAAGGTTTATCATTTACCTCGTCTATTTCTTAGATAGTACTTGTTTGAAAAAAAAATTAGATGTATTTTTGTTAGGGTCAGCCATACTGTAGATTACAATTTAGGCCAAACAGTACTGATCAGCTTCATCCAGCTGCTCTCTAACGTCACAGATCGTGTACTCGCCAAGCACAGCTTCAACACCAAATCATTCTCCACACAACTACTTCAACCATCCCTATAAAGTTGATAAGATCTCAGAGACAAAAATTGACATGTATACAGGTATGAAAACTAGAGCAGAAGATAATATATCCCTGTGCCTAAAATTATACATTGTAAGAGAATTCCTACATTGTGCCTGGGTTAATTACTTGCTTTATTACACGACAATTTTTACAGGATTAGCATACATTGGTCTAACAAAGGGCTATGAAAATTTTTGCTTGCTTCAAGCCAAACATGATTTCTAAACACCCCTGAAAGCCACACACAAAGCTAGACCTTAGCAGCACCCACACAGAGATGTAAGTCATGTTGCATTAGACCCTATGAAGTGAAATTACAGCCCACATCCAACACACAGATTGTGTCCTAGCAGGCCAGATGTTGCATGCATGATTAACTACCAGCCTTCTAGGGGAATGCGACGAGCATACTTGTACATGTCCTCTACTCAGACTGTCCCTGAAAATCTCTTTTCCTTTTTTTTTTTCTACTTTGTGAAACAGAGTTCAGCTGCATTTCATACAGATTTTAGGTGCTGTTTGATTCCCATTGTCATCGCTGGTGGGTAGACTGATCCACAGAAAGGAAAGGCAGTCCCAGCTCACAGGAAGCAGCAGCAGCCCTGCAAGTACCCCCTCTGAAGCTTTGTTGAGAACTATTCATTGCTGTGCACCCAACATGCACTCTTAGGATCAGTCAAAACTACATCATGACCTTAAGCAAGGATTAATCACAACAACAGGGAAGAGATACCTGTGCAAAGGCACTGCTGCATTCACTACCTACAGAAAGACATAACAATTTATTCTCATGTAAGAGATGGGGATGAAAAGCCAAGGGAACAAAAAAGGGAAAATTTTTCCACCAAAAAGCTGCGTTGGGGATCTTGACTATGAAATACACCGAGCAAGGAAGAATGAGTGAATCTTCACTGGCCTTCACTTTTGAGGCATTTAAAAATGCAAAGATGCTAATTTGACATTTCACAATATTATTATTATTATTATTATTATTATTATTATTATTTCTGTTTTATTCTTTTTGTGTAGAAAAAAAGAGGTTTAGACAGAAAAAAAGAGTTTTAAAAATGAAGCACAGAGTTCTTAAAAGGTTTCGATGACATAGGGTATTAGCAAAGACCTTACAAATCACACCTGGCTGAAAAGACTAACAAAGACCTTAGAGAAAACAAATTCACATTTTGTAAGACAGTCTGAAGACATTCTATCTGTATTTATCTTATTAGCATCAAGCAGCTGACACTACCATGAACACTGCAATGCAAAGGTATCGTGTATCTGTACCATTCATAAGTGTTTCTATTGTACAGCTGAGGACTCAGTAGAGCATCAGGGGGAGGAGGAGATTTTTCTGCTTCCTAATTAGCTGTCAAGTGACATATTTCTTTTTATTGTCTGCAACAGCATTTTGGGAAATGGTTCCTCAGTACATTAGGTCACACAACCCATGCAAAGCTAAATGCACACTTACTATTCCGGGATGTGAAGGTGCTTTAGTTTTCAACCAGACTACTTATTCTGCTCTTGTTTGCCAGCTACCCTTAATCTCCTCCACATCTCACTCCTTGTTGGTCTGCTCCCCACTTTACCCCCAGTACAAATAACATCGATTTTTTTTGAACTCTTAATCTAGATTGGCAAAAGCATTTGTTCAGCTGTTTGTCCAACAGCTCTCCACTGTCATTTTGCAGATGTTCCACTCAATTTATTGAAATTTTAAAGCTTGCCACTAACACAGGAAAAACATTTTATCAGCATATACTTCAAATGTTAGGCAGGACATCTAAGAAACTATTAGATTCACATCAAATTTTGTTTTCCTTGAGGGGGAAAAAATTTAAAACTGTGTTTCTACTTCCCATCAGACATCAGGGTAATACCCATGTCTTTTTTGGTTACTTTACTTAGTTCTCAGCTATTGTTTGAAACCGATGCTTCAACTTCTTTAAAAAGAATTAAACCCATTCTGCTCACATTTGTGCCAATTTCTTGGACTAAATTTATCAAAACTTAGTTGTACCTGTAGGTCACTGAAAAATAAGCCTCTGTCTAGGAGCTTTCTGCACTACTCAGAAAAGGAACAAGACTCAAACAAGACTGCAACTCAGAAACTCACCTCAAACAAGACTGCAACTCAGAAACTCACCAATAGCTGAGCAGCATCATGAACCCTTTCAGCTCCTCCCTTGCATTTTGTGATCATTTATACTTCTGGATGAGTTTTGATTATAGCTCAGCCAGTGTTAGAGAAAAAGGTAATTAACCATAAGTATATTCATTACAAGCACACACCCATAAACTGCAATATGAACATCAACTGTGATTCCCTAAGTGAGGGAGTCCCTCAAGGCTCAATTATTTGCCACTTTTGCTCCATTTCAGATGTTAGCAGCCCTACTCTTCTAAATGGGTAATAGCTACTGATAACCATTTACAAGCAGCAATTAAGAGTTTTAAACCGATACCAATAACTTCTCTCAAAACTGGGACCAAGCTTTACTTACTTTTTCCAATTTCCTAGACAATTATCTCAGTATTATTCGTTTCCCACATACTTTACTGAATCACTATTTTTCACAACATACACCTAGATGTTTATTGAAAATCTCTGGCCTGTAACAATCAGTACCAATAATAACTGATACTGAAAGTATTGGTACAGATGAATTTTTCTCTATAGCATAGAGAAATCACCAAGAATGGTGATTAACTTTGGATGAGACCATGTTAGTTCAGAATATCTGCTTATATCCAAGTACAGCAGACAAACCACGTTGAATAAGCTCTCAGAGCCCCACCTTTTCTGAAACCAACTTCTACCCCCTCTATAATTGAGCCTGGCATGCCAACATAATTCTAAGAGATCTGGGAAGAAATCAGTATCACATAATGATTTATCATGTGCTAACTAACTGTCTATTCCACATTCCTGTGACCACTCTTGAGCAGCTTTCCTGCTCCTACACTGAGCTATTAGCTGCACACACACCCATCTGAGACAGGAAACAACACAAAACACCCCAAATGAAACAGGATCTGTCCCAGCACACTCAGAAACTGATCGGCCAAACCAAAGCCTGATAACACACTCTGGATGTTGACAAAACATCCAAATGTCTGACAGCCTGCAAAAAGGAAAACTCAGAAAACTTCCAGCAGAGGTGTCTGAGCTGATCATGGCAGCAAGACTCTCATTTCACATCACAGCAAGAGCGGGCAGAAGCCTCAGAGCTCTCAGCACCAGAGACCAGCAGAATTACCCTGTGTGAGTGATAAAATACAATGTCAGGAGTTTCAAAGTCTTTATCAACACCCTTTAAAAATATTTCCTTTGTTATCTAGATTTTTCCCCTCTATCCTCTTACCCTGAAGAGCATGGGACTTTGCATTTTACTTTAGTCATTAATTAATGATGGTTTGACTCTCATAATTTCTGTTAACCAGTTTTATATACCAAGTCGATGTTTCCACAAATCCATGGAAAGATTGTAAAAAAAGTAGTGGATAGGTACTCCAAGGAGTAATATAAATATAGCGCAAACATTCCACATGTTAAGAGTGAAGAGTGGGCCCTGTTTACATTCCTTTTATTTAGGATTCATTCTAGAAGAAAAGCCCTACTCTTCAAACTTTTTAAACTGACTTTATTTTAAACCCTTTTGTACCACCTGCACCTCTCCTTCCCAAGGTTACACAGCTTGTGGCAAAGCATACATATGGAAGCAGAGTAAGAGAAGTGCTTTCACAGTTATTAGCTTGAAACCTAGTCAAGTGCCAGACCCAAGAAAAAATAAAATTAAATAATCTATACTTTTAATTGCACTTTCAACTGCTTTTTTTTTGTTGTTTTTTAAATTGTTTTTGTTTTTCTTTTTAAAACAAGTCCTCTTTCTGAAAATAACAAAAAAAGAAAAAAGCCCAAACAAAACAAAAGAACCCACAATATAAAATAATACAGAGCTTAGACACAGTGCCTGGTGGGTTCTTTGTTGTTTTTTTTTTTCCTACGGTACTTATATACTCTAGTCAGAGCAGAAGACAGAAAAATAGGAGCGTATAATATATTCATCTTTCTTCAGAGTCACATGAAGATGTACTTGGATAAGGCTAAGGGAAAAAAGGAATAGAAGTGATCTCTTTTTTACAGTGCAAACTTTCAAACGCGTACCACATTAAAATCAAATATCTAAATGTAGCATCTGTAGCAGTAAACAAAAACCCACAGATCCAGCTAAAAAGGTTGTTGTTATTGCCATGATCTCCAATGCTGAGCTTGTGCTGCCTGAAAACAATGAAAATTAAGACTCATAAGCAGCAGTCAGACCTCTCAAGAATGTTGATACCTCTCTCCCAGAGTGTCATCAGCTCCTGACAGCCAGATGCAGACAGGCAAGGTAAAACGTTTCAATCTGTGCATCCCTCTGGTCTGGCTGCAGTGCAATGGACGACTTCAAACAGCCCTCAGTAAACAGTCTTCTCATCACTCCAGCCTGGGCTGAATTTTAATCAGGGTCCTTTAAATGCCATTGAGCAAATCCATATACTATGGATTGCTTCTTGCATGCCTCCGGCCAACCACTATTTGGAGGGTCATTTATTATTTTTAGAAAACCAAAACAATCCAAAGTTACAGTACATATCGCAGCACATCTCAAAGCAGAGTGCAGTTATTTCTGGGCATTTCATATTGCATGTAAATGAAGCTTTTAATTATTCCTTTAACGTGACATAGTGGATGCATCCATCTGTTAGCCACAAGAGAAGAGGAGCTAGGTTTATCTCACGATGCATCAGCAGTTAAGTTTTCAGGCCATGCAAATGTAAAACTTGGATTCAAAAATTCACATATTGTGCACTAAAGGCAAGCAAAATACAGAAATATGGGAAGAGTTCCCAACTGTAATAGTACCAATAAAGAGTCTACAATTCAGAAGGGATGGTACATATGATGAAAACACTAAGCCTGCTCATAAACTACTTTTTTTTTTTTTTTTGCAAACCTGTCCCAGGGAAGGTTAGACTCTGTGCATCAATTATCAAACCAGGAGTATGTCCCTAGTAAAACGGAAAGCTCAGCAAAAACTCATTAGAAAGTGTGTGTGTGCAGAGGGGGGGAAATGTGGTCATCATTTGACTGCTCTGTTCTGCAAAGAACTGTATTAGGGAGGTGTAAGCCAGCAGAGTGCTGACTGCTACAGTTCTCTCTATCTCCCATAGATAAGTCAATTAATCAAACTTTGCTTACTACCTGTCAAAAGCCTGTGCCTGTCATCTTGTTGAAATACAGAAGGAATGCAGGGGCACTTCCTCCGCCTGCAGGTTCTCTCTTGCTTAAGGAGTGGTTCCAGTCATTTTGAGAAAACATTATTTTGTCCTGTTAAACAGCTTTAGGAAAATTATCTTCTCTGTCTTTCTTGCAAACAGAGCAGCTGACAAGCAGGAAGGGAAGACTTTCACCCAAAGAGAGGAGTGGCACTCAGCACAGCATCTCAGCGCAGCCTTTAAAACCACTGTAGTGCTGCTGACACCTTCCTCCTGTCCAGGGCTTGGCTTGGGCCAGGCACCAACATGGGTATCATCCCTTGGCTTCACAACTGTCCATTTGAGTTTGAATTTCAGACTGAATGGGCAGTCTCAGGAGCAGCAATCCACATAGCTCTGCTGGCTCACAGGAGGAGAGTGAAAGCAGGTCTTTCAAGAAATGCATGTCTGGGAAAAATACTTCCTTTGCCTTTATGTCAGGCCACCATGATACAATCACAGCAGCAATGTGAGATGAGATGATGTTTCTCTTCTGCCATAACAATTAAAGGCATTATTTCCATTATGGGAAACGTTTGGGAATATTCTTAATTGGAGACTCAATAAACATTCTTTAAGAAATGATGTCATGTCCTTTTGACAGGAACAGGGGAAAAAAAAGGCAGAAGAATTTTCTCTTACACCTTGAAAAGCCTGAGGACCTGGATTTGTACACATCTGGAATTCAGACAATGTGTAAGTGGTCTCTATAGTTCTTGGAAAGTATCTTAAAAGAAGGATGTTTCCCTAGGAGTTTGTAGAAGAAAAACAGAATGCCACAAAGGCTGGCTTTCATTCAAATTTGAGGAAGACATGAAAAAAGGCTACGTATATAAATCCTAAAAGACCTATGTCAGGGAAAACAAATGCAGGATAAGGACATTATTGCTATTGCTCACCGAGGCCAAAATGAGCCCAGGAATCTGGGCAAACAGTCACCATATGATGAATTGAGAGTCCACCAAAGTAGATGGAAACATTACCACTTGTTACCATTTGTTCTGTCCAATTCTGGCCTGTGATTGACTAGGATTTTCAGTCCTTTTAAAGTAGATATTTCTCTCACATTATTGCCTGATGAAATGCTAAAAATGACCAGTTGTTGAATACAGCCAATTCCCAGAATACAATAGTTTTGGATTAGTTTCTGAACTAGGTTCAGACTAAGCATTTTTAGGTCTATTTTTATTTGTATTGAACTACATGCTTCAGTGTTTTTAGCTGTTTGAGCAGCAGTTGCTGCCACAGACTACTTTGTGGCAGCATGAGCAAGAGTTAGATTCAATATTATTATTTGGAGAGTATTTGAAATTTTTTTCCTCTTAAAATTGCCCTGCATATACATTTGTTTCTAATGGCTTCTGCAGTTTCTATAAGAGGGGAAAAAAAATGCTCTTGATTAAGTTTCCCAACCCAAGCATAGTGAGAGGCCACATTTACAACATGAAAACATAATTCTGGCTATGGTTGAAGCCAATAAGACAAATTTAATTCCTGTTAAAAATGTATCTCTTCCTAATTTTTGTTTCTTAGACTTTCTGACTAAACTACTTTATTAGGCAATCAAAGCATAAGGTAGCAACTAAGAACTAAAATTCTAAGTAGGGGATCCAGCGTCCTCCACAATCATAACCTCCAGACATTTAAAAAAAGCCCCACACAATCAAGCAAGATTCTGCTGTTTCCACTCCCTAGCTTTTAGGCAGAAGCTTTCAACTCACAACAATCCATTTCATTAATTGAATTCTCCCACTCCGAAAAAAATTCAGAATTTTGGAAATGGAAGAAATTGCAAGTTTTGCCTAAATACAACTATCTTTTTTCTCTCTAGTGAAATTTATGAAGGAGTATTCCATATCAATTAATCAAGGTAGACACCAAATTCTTAATTGGAAGATAAAGATTACAGCCCCCCCTTGCAAATCTGCGTCCAACTCTTCTACTGTTTTCCTCATGTATTTGTATTCCTTGACACAGACTGTGCTCCTCCCCCTTACTCACATGCATGGCATGGGTGAGCACTCTGTCATGCCTTAAGTAGTGCAAAGGAGCTAAAGGTAAAATGTTCCAGGTCAAGTAGGCAATTCTAGTGGTTCAAGAGACAGTTTTTGACAGAACATGAAGTACACTCTTTGGTTCTGGCCCACTTCACTAACTGGCTGATAAGTACCTTGAAACATCCAAGCAAACACACTCATCAAATGGGGCAATTTAACGCAAGCAAGATGGCTTTGGAAACAAAAAATTGATTCCTACAGAGTTGACTCTGCAGGTTTGTACAGGCACTATTCTTACAGACTGTTCCATGAAAGGATCGTTTCCACTGGCCCCTTGATGTGACTTTTGGATTCTTAGAGTTATTCTTCTAAGCTATGTTGCTCCAGTTGCAAAACCCGATGAAGTTAATTTGTCATCCTGATTACACAATGTATTCAATGAGTCCATTTTACAATATAATATTGACTAAAATATTAATAGGAAGTGTTGACAGGAACCAATCCAAAATAGCAACATGCACTCTGTTATTAGCAGTGTAGTTTCCACCATTAAAAAGTCTAAAAAAGCTTAATTGGATTTTAGCAGCCCTAGAAGTCAAGAAAGGAAAAGAACCTTTCAAAGCATTAACATCTCAAGCTCTGCAGCATGTCTCAGGAGCCAGCACAGCCCAGTGACTTGTTATGCTTGTGAAATATTGCAGAAGATCACCAATCCTTTCCAAGTCCTGTTTCTTTAGCCCTTGAGTTGAAAATTAGAACATGGCATATAAGGAATTTTCACCTGAAGTTTAAAATGCCTGTATACATAGAAGTTTAATTTATTATTCTAATGACTTTCACAGCTTGAGATTCTCACTGGGAGACATGCCTGTATGCATTTAATAAGGCTGCAGAGATTGGGACTATTCCTGAAGGACTTTCCGAATCATTTCCAAAGCATCTTTTTATAGCTGGCAAAGTATAAATTATGTAAAAAGGCAATTAGATAGATACCATCAAATCTATTTGACTGTTAACCCCTCTTTGTTAGATTAATCTATAAACCTGAAAAGAATCCACTTTTAGCATTCCAAGACCATGCTCACATATTTAGATGTGAAGATGTAATCATTCAAATAACTGCGGCAGGGGGGCAAGGAAGGGAGGGAGGGAGGCAGGGAGGGAGAGAGGGGCAGGAAGTCTTCGTGTTCTTCTCCTTTTCTCTTGAGACCGAAACAGCACGTTCATGACAAATATGCTGTCCTATTACTATGATGTTGGTAGCTCACAAACATAACTAATGATCCTAGCATTAGATTTTTGGAAATCTGGCAGAGATCTGATACACAAATGTATAAAAAAAAGTCTGTTATATCTCCTTTCCTTACTGATGAAATCCTAGTTCTCTGGGGATGTGAGAATTGAGAAGAAACATTCCCACACTTCCCATAAATCTTCTAGTAGCAGAGAATGAAGAGAGCCAATGGCACAAAACAGAGTTCCAATTAAGCCACATAATTTTTTTCCCACAAGAACGTCCCACAGGTAACAAAACATCAGGGTTGGTGCCACAGCTCTCCGCTCCTTTTCATAAAGGGCACTTCATTGCCTTCTTGGAATTCACATATCATGGCACTGAATATTAAATACAACTTTCATAGGGAGAGCAAGAGCATGAAATTCCCTAGAGTTTCTACCAGGGCCTAACTTTAGTCAAAAATTTCTCCTCATAAGGAAGTTATAAACAACACACAGTGTGTTTCTGCTATTGGAGGGAAAGATTCAAAGCCTAAAAGTTGCCCATCTCCAGTGTCAGTGCCCTTGGAGCCAGACAAGACCATTCAGCCTCAAACACTAACTGCAGCCTGCCTGTAATCCAGACTCAGATCTGAATACCCTCTTCTTCAACCATCTCTAATTATGGGTAACCTTGATTTGCTTTTTAGCTGGATAAACAGACAGGCTGGCTCAAGCGTTTCTCACCCCATGGCAGAAGAGTAGATAATACATACATCAAAAGTGCTCTCTTCCCCTTCACCGCATGACTTCTGTTTTACGAGGCATGCCCAGAAGTAGAGATCATGTTAAACCATTTGACAAGAACATTCACTATTTCCTCCCCCCTCCCAGAAACTGACTGTGAGATTCTAGTTACAAAGACATTTTGTCAGCTCACTGCTGTAAGTGGCCACTTTTCATACGCGCCAGCTAAGCAGAAACTACCTGAGAGTTATGAATACTTATCAGATTGTGTGAAAGTCACAGGCATCACACTGCTGTCTGACTCTCAATAGCAGGGGACTTCTGGGTGTCATTTGGGAATGAAAAGATGCTGTCATTACTCCAAGAGGAGAAAGAGAGCCAAATGAGACTACTTGTGAAAGCAGCCCAATGATAGAACATTTTGATTAGAATAAATGACACCAAGAAATTGTCTGCTGGCAACCACACTTTTTCCTATTACAAGAAGATGATATAATAAAAGGGAATTTCTTTGCCAACTCTCATTCTACTGGGAGGTTTCTGAAACCTCAAATTTCATGAGACAACAGCCTCTAGAGATGGAGAAACAAAGGCAAGTATTTTCAGCTAGTGCTTTTCTGGGGAACAAAAAAAAAAGATTCCTTACTTATATATACATGCACTTCCCTTCCTACAACTGATCTTGTTTCTTTACAGGGTGAAAATCTTGCAATTCAAAAAAACTCAGACTATTAGGGGCACTCTTCAGTAAAATTATGTTGCCTGGCCTGAAAGTCCATCAATAGTACCAATGGGTGCTGCTTGCTCACGACCAGCAAAACTGGTCTTCACAAGGAGCAGATAGATGATCACTGTATGGAGAGCATTTGAGAGCTGCTTGTACCCAACAGCATTAAAAGCTGAAGCCCAGCCCAGTTCAGAGCTCTCTGCATGCACTGCCAGCTCTGCACCTCAGCCACTGACCTGTCACAGGGCAATGGTTTGGAGGCATCTGTGCTCATCTCTCGGCCTCTCTGTCTCCAGCTCCTCTCTTCCCTCACCAGATATTTCTTCTATTCACAGTTGAAGAAAAGAGACATTGCTAGTACACAGCTGTACTTTGGGGGGGTTTAGTATGAAAATACAATTCATGCCTTTCCTCCACCAGATCTTTTCCTTCTCAGTCACCAGCTAGACATTCCACCCTGGAATAAAGCTCTTTTCCAGACACCTCAAACAGATGGAAGGATTCAAAAGAAGTTGTTCTGATGTGTGTGCCATAGTAAGTGCCTGATCCATGCAGCTAGAGAGCCAGCCCTTCTTGAATGAGTTTATATTTAATTCTACAAAACTGAACCAATCTAAGAGAAGAGAAACGTTGTTTTGGGTATGGGAAACCCAGAAACCAGAGCTCAAATACAACTTAGAAAGCAGCTGGAAACTGCACTGTGATCATGTTCTTTGCATGGGACTATCCCAAAAAAAATGCATTAGTGACTGCACAGGACACTCTTCCTCTCTCTTAACTGAAAACTCACCATACACCTCGGAAATATTTACCTAGAATCTTGTTGAAGTTGGTAGGTACTTGAGCCGTGAATAAGTCTGGAAGAAGTGGTATTCTGTAACTTCCCGCCCAGCTTTGCCTGCAAATCTCTCCAAGTGGTCAGTCACAGTGAAAATTGGTTTAAATGTTCACTGAGAGCCCCAGCAAGCCTGAAAACTGAACTGACCTTGGACTGAGCCACAGTTTGTAGAAAGCTAATCAGGTACCTGCAAGTCCAAATAAAAATAAGCACATAACACTTTCAGCTAGATCAGGGGAAAGGGAGAAAATCAATACTAAATACACTGCAAATTTTATTTTGTGTTTTGAAATACGAACAGAACCTACCCGTGGTTAAAACTCAGATAATAATTTCAGTGAAAGGAAGGTTTCAGCTCCTATATTAACTGAGAAATTTGATCTATAAAAATAGTAAAGTTTTTCTCCACATTTTTTCACTAAATCATTTGAAGCTGACATTGTTTAAATATTAAAACCCCAAACAAACCCAGAAACGAGCAACACACAGGAAGTTCCAAGTAGAAAGAGATGAGCTGTTTTGATCTAAGCACTCTTACCTTAAAGGACAAACTATCATTAACTTAGATGGAAAATTTTAGGTTTATTTGGTTCAATGCAAATCAATGTTTCAGCCAAGTTTCCAATTAATTGTCAGACTTGAAAGCCCTTTCTACATCCAGCTCCCCAAGTAATGTATCTTCCGCCTTGCTCTGGTCCTCCTGCTCGCTTTTGTGTCACTTCCTACATGGCTTGAGATGGATGCCCCCAAAAAGTGGTATCACTCAAGAACAAATGAGCTGCTGAAAAGCCAATGAGTAATTATGGCAATCCTACATCTCTCTTACTTCTTGGAATTCAACTGCTCGAGTTTCTGGAAGGTAACTTGCAATGGGTGAGTGCCCAGGACAGAGTGCCCCAGCCAGGAGGAACCTAAGTGCCACATCTAGAAATAAAAGTACTGTTTTGTCAGGTCAACACTTCAGTGCTCTTGGGAAGTCATCCAGATGGAAATTGCAGTCTCCCCCCAAGAGCCACATCCAAACACTCTGAAATCAAGGTGCTGTGAGATCAAGTTACAGCTGTGATGTTTTTCACGTTTTAGACCAAGACCCCAATCGCCACATCAGCTCCTTTCTGCCACATCCCAGAGCTGTGGCAGCATGAAAGCCTTGCAGCTGACCTGCAGAAGATGCACCAAAGATGCCTGAACTGAGAACAGTCTTAAGGCTACTTCAAGTGCCACAGTTATCCCCAGCACTTACCCTGTAGAAAGCTGCAATACTCTCACAACATCACTCATGCGGTGACCACAGACCACTTACCCAGGTTCCAGCCACGTGGTCGATGCTAAAAGCCTTTTCTGGAGCCCTACACATGGGTAAACCTGACAGCAAAGGCATGACAGCTTTGCATGAGCACAGCCACCCTACGCTCCATGGAAGAGGGACTCCATCTCGCTGCTTTACAAAGCATCACACACATCCTTGGGACTAAGGAACATGCACTAACAGCAAGAAGGACTTAAAGAAATAGTATTCATCCTACATGTTTCTGATCACAGTGAGGCACTCTCCTAGGCACAGGGGCCGTTCAGAGTAGAGTTTACCTCTGGCAAGCATAGTCATTTGCAAGCTAATGCTCTTAGTAGAAAATACCCATTTATAACTTTGAGGATACACAAACAATGAATCAGACCACATCAGACCTCACAAAAGCTCATCTACAAAAAAACACCTGCTTGTAATTTAAAGGTTTGAGTTTTGGTTGTTTTATTTTTAATTAATTATCCCAAAGTTGTGCTAAATTCCAGATAGATACACCACTTTTCAGTACCATTCTTTCATGCTTTTTTCAATGCATTTTATTAACACACACTGCAAATAAATTCTACTGTAGAGTGAGTGAAAGAGGGATTGTAGAGAGAATGAAAACATTTAGTGGCACAATGCAGATTTTAGGCATTCAAGTAAAATACAGGTCTCAGACCTCCTCATGTAAATGTGGAGACAGCAAACTGAAAAAAGATGGGAAAGAAATTGAAAAGAAAATCCTCTTTTTGCATTGAAAAGTTACTTTTGTTATGAAAAAGACTAAATCAAATAGTAAAAATTCTTGTGACTCAAACTATATTATATTAATGTGGCTCCACAACATAGTATGCTGCTACACTGTATAAATTAACTTTAGTTTTCTGGAGACAGTAAGTAGGGAGTGTTTTGTCTAGCTACATGGGATCATGAACAATGTAACAATTTCAAAGCATTCCCTTCACGCATAAAACCCCTGCATACTGTTAATATATCCTGACTAGATTAAAAGTCTTGCAAATGATTTTGCCTGAAAAGCCCTAGTATGAGATCTCCTTTAGGGAAATATCTTCAGCACCAATTATTTTAATTGACAAGGAAGCCAAGAGAATAGCAGCGAAGAGACAGAGACAGAGTAGACCAGGAAAGGCTCTGTTTCCCCATTTGCTCTCACATCCTGGAGTCTATTTGCTATTAGTACTTGCAGCCTTCCCCACCCTAACTATTTATATTACTACCACTTCATGGATATGTTGAAACTTTAAATCATGGGAGACCATGTAAGAGTAAAACTAAATAGGTTATCGGCACCACAGCCATGCCTTACACACCTTTTCTTTTTTTTTCCCTTTAAAAGCCCCACTTCCATCACTTGCTGTCCCCAAATAGCTGGTATGCTTTCGAACAGTTTTAGCACACCACAATTACTTCCCTCCACCCTCCAGGGAGGAAACAAAGGAGAGCAAATGTAACCTACTCGGTGTGATAACAACTGTGAAATCTTCTGCTTTCCGTTCCTCACTCCCCCCACAGTGCCCTCCAGAAGTAACCCGAGCCTACCATCCCATCAAACCAGTGACATTTTAAGGCCCCTGTGCAAGGGGGGAAGAAAAAAAAAAAAGTTGTTTCAACCTTGGGAATCATGTGGAATCCACATAATTTACTATTTCCTGTGATTCATCAAACTTCCTTCTTCCCAAGAGTAATTGGTCACCACTTATTTATACACCACAGAGAGGCTTAACTCCAAAGGTCAGTCCAAGATTAAAAAAGAAGCAGATCATTTATTGAAGAAATCTGGGTGCTTTGGGGTTGTTGGTTGCTTCTTGATTTTTTCAAATTTTGGTTGGGGTTTGGGTTTTGGAAGTGGGGGGAGGTATTAAATGTGTAAAGAAAAAAAACCTTACATGTCTTAAGCAGGCACTCAGCCTTTCAGAAAACACGTGTTACCATCACTAAAGCGGTATCACAGCGTAGATTTAGGATGCAGAACCTTTAGCAGAGAACTGCTTATATGTGCGGTAAATCAGGCCTCAATTTCAGGCAGAAGAACTAGGAAAAGTGGGAGCATGCACCACAGCACTGCACGCTCACTTTGGCAACTCCTTTGCCCGTTGTAAAAGAAAAGGATGTCACATATTTGATGCGGACCTGCCTTGACACCCAGGCAGATGGGGTGAGTGCTGGTAACAAAAATACTTCTGCGGGAAGAATGTATGTGCAGGGCTTTGTGTTTACAAAGCAAACCGTTTGGTTCCCCTACAACAAAAATGTTTAATCTTTACTATAATAAGAAAGGAAAAGCAATTATGAATCTAGAAGCCCAGAGGAGAAAAATAAAGTAGTCCTTAAGCTCAACATTTCAGACAAAACTGTCATTCTAACATTAAACAACTACTCTTAACACACATACACTTTTAATAAACAGACACTAAGACACTATGGAATGGAATACTTTCTCTAGCTAAAACTTCTGCCCAGTTTTCATGCTCTCTCTGCACCTCACAGCCCTGCAGCCCCATCTACACAAATTAGTCAAGTAGTAAAAAGAGATGCTTGAACAACTTAATATCACATAAACTGTGAACCCCAGTATGGAGGGGCAATTCATATTACCCGTGTTAAAGATGTGAGTTATTAAATGCTGAGATATAAGATGTCCAATCAAAAGGAAAGCTTACATATATAAGTTTAAATGCACATATATTACAACATCGGGGAAAATACAGCATGTGACATAGCTGACATTAAGAAGGGGACATTCTAATTCAGCCTATTTGAAAAACTAGAAAACACAACCCAGCTCTTCTTTTAGGGTATAACTGAAGCATATCGAGCATATTTATTTATTATATCAAGAAAACAAGAGAAACCTGCAGGAGTTAAGCCAATTGATGTAGAACAACCATGTATTTTCTAACCTTCTTACAAATTCCAAAGATCTCCTTTATGGGGAGCAAAGGAATTCCAAACATCCTTGCAGGGCACTTTGCCCCAGGCATTAACTGAAATTCCCACCATGATCAAGTCAGAGAAAGAGGAAAAGAAACCGTGTGTTTTTTAAAGTGTATATATATATATATATATATACAAATACACACACATATTTATATATATATATATATATAAAAGTAAAATTATATATATGCAAACAATGTGTAACAATACGTAGTCAGTTGTATTTCAGATGAGGAAAGAGATGGAATTAGTTGTTAGGAATATTTATACTCCTAATAATGATGTTAAATATGATTCTCCGTGATAAAGTGGCAAATGCAGAAATCCCAAGATATTTAGGAAAGAAATTACATGTTACTGCTTGTATTCATGTGTTTAGGTCAGGTTTTGTTTCACTTTTTTACCTTCATATTTTTGTTAGGAAATATCTGATGTCTGAAAAAACAGGGATCTGAGACAAAGCCCTTTCTCCCTTCAGCTAAAACACTTCAAGATTTTTTTTTTGCCCTTTAAGCATTTCTATGTACCTGCTTAACACTGGTCAGATGCATGGTCAAGATCATAACCATTTTTTCAAATTAGTTCAAAGTACTTCTTCTACTTCAAATTAATCATTTTAATTATGCTGTCAACAGCTGCATCACGGCTTCAAATCAAATCTGTTTTGTTAATGAGATCCTGTTGCCATATGCTTTTTACCCAATACTCTTTTAAATTGCTAAACTAGGATATTCCATTATAGGCAGGTCTTCATATAGACAATCACTTTAAATAATTTAAAGAACACATTCTGAATTTTCATATTCACATAGAAAAAAAAAAAAAAAACAACCTCCTGGAAGTCTTGTCTCAGGAACACAGGAGTTTTGTCCTTCATTCAAATTGTCATAAAAGTAACAGGGGGAAAACCGGTTTAAATGGAAGTGTAGCAGAGAAGGAAGATAACAATCCTTCCCTTTTTTCTTTGTGATGAGCTGTGATCCTTCCTGTTTCTGCATTTGCTTCAGTGAAGCCTTCCTAAATTGGCAGGATTTTAACGTAACAAAAATATGTACTGGCAAGGTCGGGATTTTGCTCAGCTTTTTTCCTCCCCTCCCTGGTGTTCCTTTAAACCTTACAAAAGAGCCTGTAGACAGGACTGTCAGGTAAAATTCACAGAACAAAAGAATGCAAATTGCCACCTATTACCTCTCAGGCACATTTCAAATAACCAAAAGAAGTCTAGATAAATGATAAGATTCCAGTCAATAGCTCATTTCTGCTATAACCACACGGCACTGAAAGGAAATGCACTGCAGTTAAACCAGTAGTGATTACTGGACAAGAAAAATATAGTTACCTTTTAACCATGGCACAGTAGCATTTACAGATCAAAAACATGTTATTAAACTCACAGACTGGCCACTCTCCGCGTCTTCTCGGAGTATTTCTCAAAAGCTAACATTTCTAACAGCACAGCACCTGAAAGTATGCATACCTCGCATTTTCTTCCCTGGCTACAGCTTCCATAAATCCCATCTGCCCCTCTCGGAGGCGGAATAACTATCCTTTCAAGAAAAGTATTAGCTTTTGTAAAGTCACACGCTTAAAGCTGCCACTGAAGCAAGGTGCTTATAAGCACTTTGTGTTGGCCTAACCCACACTCTTTTGAAAATACCACCCTCGGGCAACTAAATCCTTGGCCTAATTTTCAAAATTGCTGAAGATTCAGCAGTTTCTAATCATTGCACGGGAACTAATGGGGTGTTAGCAGTTTGAAAAACAGGCCACTTATTGGAGTCCCTTAGGACCAGAGCTTGGGATGCCTAATTTTACACAGCCATTTTTAAACAAAGCAGCCTTAAGCCAGGCTTTTTTGCCTAAACTTTGGCCAAGCAGCCTGCCCCTTACATTGAGAGGCTAAAAAAGGCTGACACATTTGAATCTGGACAGGGGGATGGGCGCTAATAAGAGCAAAGTTTACAGAAACTGCATGGGCAGTGGAAGAGGTGAATGCAGAACTGCTACTCTACGGAACCGCTGCTCCATGGCAGGTGCCAGGAAAAAAAGAAAAGGAAACCAAGTAGAACCATCACGAATTAGCTGTGTGGAAATGAAAAATATGTATCCATCTTACAGGAAGACATAAATTAGGGCTAGAGCACTACTGCTTAGGCACTATGCTGGATCATCAGAAATTTGAGTTATAAAAATGTTGCTTCCCAAAGGTCTTAACTACAATCCTAGCCTCAGTACACAATAAAGCATTCCTCGATGCAATGCCTGCTGTTTGGCTGTCAGGAACAACTGGAACCCTGTGACAGCACACCTGACAGATCATGGTGCTGCTGTGCCCTGCCTATGCTGCCAGGGAACAGGTGAGCTCAGAGGGTCCCAAGGCACTGGAAAAGTCCTCCATACCGAGCATGGCATTTGCAGGCACACGAGAAGCTCCACCTCAAGCTTCACAAACAGCTTCCAGTTGCCCTTGTACATTGTGTTGCTCTGTGTGTATTACAGCTGCTTCAGAACTGAAAATAACGCACACAGGAAAGGACAGCTTGACACTAAGAAAGCAGCTCTCTTGTGAAAGTATCAGGAATTTGGCGTTTGTAAAGCAAGAGGCAGCTCATGTTTGTCACCAAATTTCTGATAACTTATATAAATAGTTATATCTGATGCTTGGCAATGCTGATATGTAAAATAAGACAGCGTCTGAATGGCACTGGGCAACTAAAAAGGGAAAACAATTATACATAAGGTCAAATTCTAGGGATTTCTACAACTTTTACACACATTTGCAATAACTATTTTCATTCATAGGACAAACAATGAAAACAATTATCAAGGCTGGATCTAAGTTTTTTAAATATCCCACAGGAAGGCATTTTATAATGCACTGAATCTATTTAGCAGTTTGAGAACACCACTATCATCAGCCAGCTAATAATGAAGTCAAAACATTACCCAGGCAAAGTATAACACACAGACAAATTCTATCTCCTAAAAGTCTGAGCTGTATTGGAACATATTTTCTACACAAACATTACTGGTGTAATGCAACAGATTTATAAGATGTATTCTTAAAAGCTTATTATCAAACAAACGTTTTATGAAGGATGATATGTTGTGCTTTATGGCAAGGTTCTGAGGTAAACTTTCATTTAAATGCAAACTGTAAAATGGTCTAAGCTTTATTTTGGCAACTAGATGTGCACGGAATTCATCCCTACTCCAATTTCATCATATCTTTAATAAATTCGTGTAGACTGAAATTGTGCCTAGCAATTATTTAGGAAATATGACTCAAGAACCTAAATATAGTTTACAAACATTGCTAAAATATTTACCAGCAAAATAGTGAAGTCTTTTCACTTTCCCCATAACGTAGTTAAATTCCTCTTTTGGGTTTTTTTCAGTGATGAGAAATAATTTTTCCCTTATATCAGAGACACAAGCTCAAAGGACAGATCCTGTCCTGGTTTAAATGAGCCAGCTCGGAGTAAATCTATGTTGCTCAACTGATGATCCCCCTCAAAGAAAACAACTCTTGCTTTTTATGTCATCAAACCACTTTTCCCGCCATGAATTTCCATTGCAACTCTCTCTTATGGAAGATGAATTGCAGCAACAGCTTACATACCTCTTCTATTTCAATTTTGCCATATCAATGTTTCACTAGCCTCTATTTCCTCCTTCTTTTCCCCTACAGTAATGACCAGGATTGCTGGTCATTATATCCTTCACATGCAAGTGCTGGAGTTAGCCAGGTTGGGCAGCTCTTCCCTCTCAGCAACAGGGGGGGAAAAAAAAGCTACCTGCTATGATGAATCAGAAGACTTTCATGCTGTTTCTAATTTTACCATTTCATGTTCAAGTAATGCTGATCACAGACTTTTCTTTCCTAATTACTGTTTTGGATCAACTATATGATTTTTTTGAGCTGGTGGAAGAACATCAAAAAAGTACAATAAGCAAGCAGCGCTGCTGAGAACATAACACAGGCTAGCAAAGGAAAGCCAGTAAATAAGAGATTGAAAAAGGGAACTAAATGTATGTATCAATGAACAGTTTGTTCAGTTCAAGGTAGTTTAAATAAATCAGGATTTAAACAAAAGAAGTTTGTCTTTGATGATGATGTAAGTCGTGTTAATATCATTTCATTCCCCCATATATTACCTCTTCATCTCTTAAGAAGAATTAAATATTTGCCCACTGAAAAAAACCTGAAATACTTGGCTATTTTACAAGGCTGTAAATAATAGCAAAAAACAACTTCTAGTTAAAATTTGGGTCTCATCAAGGCAATTTATGGTAACACAGATCTACATACTTAAACAAAGGTGTTTCCCTTCCAGCTCTAGCAGCACCAGATACAGAGGACAAATTCAAAAATTTGTATTTCCAAGCAAAGAAATTAACATGGAGCAAATTTTATTGGAAATGCATTTTCACCTCAAAAACCTTTCTCCAAGTCTCTCTGCATGCCAAAATCTTTATGTAAATAATAATTAAAAAAAACAAACAAAAACAGAAACAAAATCAATATGTGCAAAACCCAAATAGCCTCATACTACCACCTGGAAGTAGTTTTTAGCTAAAAATTGAACCTGAGAAATCAGATTCTAAAAAATAATTCAGTTCACTCAAAAAACAAAAAAGTTTCTGAAACTGGTTTCTGCCCAGCTACGCTTGTCCTTTCCTGAGCCTGCACATGTGCAGTTAACACTGTAGATTCCAGCACTTCATGCTCCCCATCATATCCACACCTCTGTGTACAGATAAGACTTCAATTTAATGAGTTACAGTTCCTGGCTTTTAACAAGACAACTGTATTTCCATGGTGCAAACTTTTACTGAGACAGATTACTTCCCAAATATCAGGCCCACTTTGCTTGCTCATTAAGCTCCACTGTCTGGGGCTCCCCTAGCCTCCCAATTTCCAGATAGTTTGTCCTTAATTTTTTTTTTTCTCAGATAATTTAGCATTATGAAACTTTTGGATTTATGCAATAAAAGTCACAAATTAAAAATTACATATATGTATACATATATATATATATATATATATATATATATACGCACTTAAATGCAGCAATCTCTGCAGTACCTAGGTTATTCAATTTATTTATGGTATACACTGTTAGGAGAAAGTCTTGTTACCACCATTAAATTACCAACAAGGAGGGTAAGTATGAATCCTGTGGTTGTATCTATCTTAACTTCCTGCAATCTTAAACAAACTGTTCCTTAAGTATTTAATACAAAAATTCCTATGCAGACACTCACAGGCTTTTATTGTTATCTCTATTCTATGTCCACTGTTATCTTGAGAATATTTTGATGTGTGTGTACTGTTGATTGACCTGCTTTGTTATAAAGAAAACTACTATTACCTAGAGTAACTTCATCCAAAAACTGAAGAGCAGTAATACACTGCTTACAGTTCTGCAGGTCTAATTAAAACAAGGATATGGCATTCAACTCCTCTTTAAGCATCAAGAACTGAAGACTTGCCTGCAAATTCTGCAAAATACTTTCTATTTGCCTGGCTCATTCACTAACATTTTAGGCTGACTCAAAACCCAGTCATACACAAGTGCTACATAACCAAGCAGTGTATGATCATCCACAAAGTTTCGGTGGTCTTTTTTGCCCTATCTCAATAAACCAAGTTTAAGGTAGAGAGCTGAATGGTGATCCAGATCAGAAAAGCTTTTTTTTCTCTGCAATGCTGAGTTTAAGTTATTTCTAAGAGGCACTTAGTAGTCATGAACCCCCATATACTGTAGTCCTGGTGTTTTACCTTGACCCTGACTAAGGGTTTTTTTTTCCCCTACCTACTATCACTAGAAAGGATTTTCAAGAATTGCATCTCATCATGTCAGATTCTCCTTGCAGAGTTGACCTCTTTGCAAGTCAGAGCCTGGAAGTATCAGGAGAAAAAAATGCAGAGCAGCTTCAGCAGAAGTGATGCATCACTTACAAAGACCAGACAGACTCAAAATCATATTCACATCAGTGATGTTGCAGTTACAATACAAAATCAAGTCCAGGAGTTCTATCCCTCCTTCCTGGCATTTTGTTCCCCCTGGTCATTCCTACTGAACTGTAAAAGCTGCACGTTCCTGAAAGTGAAGCACACTTCTTTTAGGGGCTTTCCCAACATTTTGGTGTATTCCCCAGTGGAATTTTTTGAGAGACCCCCTTTTTAATGAGGATAGATCAAGAGACAGACAAATCACAAGGAAGCACTAAGCTGCTGCAAAAACACTCAGAGAAGGGAAGACAGGACCACTGGGTGAGCCCCTGAGCTCCTGTGCCTCAGAGCCATGATCTGAAGAGCTGAAGCAGCTACTGCTGCCCCTTTTCCTGACAGCACTGTGGCTGGAAATGTAGATCTAGATAACAGTCCCGCTGTGCTATACAGAAAGGGGTATTTAAACTCTTTAAACTCTACCCACATCTGTATTATCATCACAACTCAGGTGCATTCCAACATGCATTGCATCTACTGAAAGCACATTTCTCAAAACCTGTAATCCTGGATTATTCTCTTTTCTTTTCTTTATGAAAGCCCTAAATTTTGGGTGTCTCCTTTTTCAACACTGCACACAATGTAGCAGTACTCCAGGATCCAGGGAGCATTCAGGAGTCAGGCCACAAATCACACATCAGGAATTGGTATTCCCTGATAGCACCTGACCCCTAGTTAGACCAACTGGTCTGAAATGTGCTATATAAGAGATAGGTATTATTACTATAATTTGTCTCTTTTGTGCCAGACAAAATATTCTGAATTGCAGCTTTCCTTGTTTACATGAAAACAAGGAAATTAGCTTTCTATTTCCCTAGTGCTATCTAGGGAATGCAAAAACAATGCCCTAGAAGAAAGGCTTTCAGAGTTTGCCACAAAAAAAAATACTTTAGGGCAGAAACCTATGAAAACATGCTTGAAGTGGGAACTGCCACTCAAGGACATCCTGAATATGAAAAATATTATCGTACCAATCCAATTATTAGTCTATCTATTAAATGCTATCTATATATTAATACTCAAGCACACATGATTACATATTATTATAGTTGTTATAAATACTGATTATATTTAATTTTAAATATTAATTAATCAAAATAATAAAATTTAAGTTACATATATAATTATATTTTATGTAAAAACATTTCCAATTCAATACCCACATATGCATAATGTGATGAAAATTATTACCTTAAGCATTGAGGTGCTGGTTTATCAATATAATTCCTGTGCTTGTGTACTCTGATTGCCTACCTTTCTTTTTAAAGGACACTATGCCAGATACATTTTATAAAAAAAAACAGAGAAAGTCTTGACTGGCTCTTTTTTTGTGGGTTTTACGGGAGTTTGCTGTTATTTTTAAACATACAGCAAGTACACACTAAGATAAAGGAAACACTGTATTTTAATTGTACTCAGGGATACTTTGTAGTTAATTGCACTTGTGTTTTCTCAAGCAGCTCAAACACTGCAAAGTCACAATCCTAACGAAGTAGGAAAATATTATCTTTTCAAATCTGACGACAGAAATCAAGATGAAGTGACTTTTCCAAGGCCACTGACAGACAGGAGAACAGAAAGAAGCAGAATCAGCCTTTCAAACATTTGATCTTTTACTAGAGAGAGGTCTCCTTAGCTGAAGCAAGTCTATTTTGGGGACAGTTACAAAAAATAGCTTCAGTTGAAAATCAGGGGCTTTTTCTATTTGGCTTTCTGAGTTAGTTGGAATGGGTAAGTAATGGAGAGACTCATTAACTCCTGTGCTTTTCACCACTGCTTTCAAAGCAATCACAGAATTAGCTGAAAATTGTTCTCTGGCCTGTCCGTGTTCTCTATTGAACGATTCTCATGATAGAAGAGCCAAGATCTGTGACCTAAACTTGGCTCCAATAATGCAGAGAGCAGCCTCTCCTCTGTGGTGAACTGAGCCTTGAACAATTTCATTAAAAGGAATCACTGGAAAAGATGAAATCGATGCTGTCATAACACAATAGCTAAAATCGTTAATACAGATCCTAATTTAAAGCAGGCAAAAATGTAAATTTTCCCTATCTTCTTTCACAGAACAACATGGGCCAGGCTTTCATGGGAAGCATAAACTCACCTGCAGTACTGATAGCCAAGTCCAACATTTATTAATTCCAACAACATAAAAAATAATGAAGGTGACAGCTCCATTTTGTAACATGGAGCTGGTCAGACTGAAGCACACTGCAGCAGTAGGTGACCTACCATGTAAATGAGATAGATGGATGTAATGAAATCAGCATGTTTGTCACCAAATGATCCTACTGCTGTCAAGCAATTTCAGTCCATGCTCAAAGATCCCAAGCACAGGTCATGGTAAAGCATTCAATTCAATACCAAGAACCTTATCATATTATTTCACATGAAGAAAGATTGTATGGTCAAGCAGTCTGACAACTTTGCCTATGAAGGACAATTTCTCCAAAATAAATGCCAACAGCTTATTAAGTTACCAATACATTGCTAAGCTATAGTGACTTAATGCCGCCAGGCTGAAATATTTTCTGATGATTTTTAAAGGGCAGTGCTGGGAAGCTTGCAAATCACACACTCACATTTTAATGAAAGGTGTGATTACTGAACATTTACCTTGTATTTAATTAGAATGAAACATCAATAAGGCTCATTTAGCATCTCTAATATTTCAGCAACTTTTTTTAAAGGCAGTAGCAAACATTCGTTTTTGATTTATAGTTTTGCAGTTTTGCATTTGCTGGGTTCTATTAAATGACTGAATGACAAACAGTGCAGTTTTGTCAATTCCAAAGACAACATAACTCTGCCGTGGTTCTTGCACAGAACTCGAATCAAAGACTAATTTAAAATCAGTATAATTTCCTCTAAAATAACAACAATGGGTAGGGTTATCATATGCAATTATGACAAAGGAATGCATCTGTTTTTCTGATCTAGCTGTAACTGTTTTGACTGCTTCCTAATGCTTTCAAAATTACACACAGCTGACGTATTTTTTCTGAAATTAAAAAAAATAATAAAGATAACAAGGCAATAACACGAGAATACCTTTGCTGAAGACGTCACATGCAACACAACTGATTCCACCTTGCCTGTCTGGTTTCAGCATAAGCTGTTCCTTACGCTACATACCTCAAACTCCCTTTCAGCTGGTGGCACAGTGACAAACCAGACACAAGGTGTAATAAGACATTTCCATCTAGCTCCATAGTATTTTGCTGTTTCAAGCATACTTGGAGTCACAAACCCCAGATCTAGATCTAAGTTTCTACAAAGATCTGCTGATCGAGGAGCAAGGCAATGACTCCAGCTTCCCTAGACCAATTTCTTTGGGCTAAACTATAAGAATCACTTGTGTCTTCTTTCCCAGAGACGAGAAAATGATGAGAAGAATAGTGGAATATAAACAGAGGAAAAAACAACACATTACCCAAGCAAAATTTGCTTTCAGACTGGAGCAGAACCTGCACCTGACACCCAAGTACTCATGTACTTATGTATAACATAAGCTTGCCATGTAGCACTGTGGCAGCTGGGATGCACAAACAGTCATGGAAAAGACCATGACAGGTTTGGCCAAAGAGAGCTCACAGCATGCTTCATTAACATCCTGCTTACAAAACAAAAAGACAAAAAAAAAAAATCACCCAAAACCCCATCCCAGAACACCCACAAAAAACAATACCACCACACACACACCAAAAAAAAAAAAAAAAAAAAAAAAAAAAAGAGAGAGAAGAAAAAAGAAAGAGAAATTTCAGTATGGGAGAAGTCCCATGAAAGCCAATAGAGCAATTCCCATGCCTTTACCCTACAGTACCAGCTGCAGGTGCTGATTGCCACTGACAAGACTCTTCTGGACCAGGCTGCAAAGACATTCTTTGGAAAGAAAAGCCTTAATGCTGGCAGTAGGCACTTAAGCACAAAATCACTACAGAAAAATCTTACTTTCAATTTACTTACAGTTCAATGCTTGTGCACCCAAACAAGAAAACAACTTAAGAGAAACTTGTCCTTCTAATGCAATATTGAGCAGCAGCCTACCAGGTAGGAATATGTATCTGTTACAGGAAAATTTAAATATTTAACATCTTATGTGATAAATGTCTAATATTTACTGAAGCTCATAATGAATACTTGTCTAGGAGGAGGACATGAAACTGCACTACAACTATGTCATTAGAATTTTTTGAAAAGGAAAATTTAATTAAGTAATTTGCCAGCCAGCTTGCTAATGATTTCATGACCATGCTACGTAAACATTATTTCCCTGCTTTAGATGTTTTCAAGCAGATATTGAAAGGGCATTACATTTGCCAATGGCCTCTCTGTTCTAATTCATGGGAACTCATGACAAATATCTGCTATAGAGGGCTCCGAAATCAGAGGAAACTGTCAGACACATTCAGAAGGTATCCCACACAGGTCAGAGCTTTGAAATAAAGCATAACTGAGCATCTCAAAGCTTTCTGGTTATTGACTGCTCCTTACAGGTCATCTGTACACGGTCAAGACATTTAAACAGGAACATCTTTGAAAAAAAAAAAGACTGCAAGAGACAAAAAGGACCATTCTCTGATAGAAGCTCCAGACTGCCTCTCACGAGTTTTGAGTTCAAATTCAGGATTCTGCCAGGCTGACTGTGGATTTGAGACATTTCACTCTCTTCACCTGTCATTTCCAAAGGGGATTATTTGTGAGACTTGCACTGCCATGAGGCCTTCACCTACAAAAGGAGTGGAGTTTAGGAGCACATACATCCCTGAGCACATTCTACAATTAAAACCAGAAATCAGTAAATTCTGAACAGATTGCAAATATTTTTGTGCCACAAGGAAAGGAACAATCTTTGAGAGCATGTGTGTGGTAACACTGACCCCAGCTGCCCTTGGAAGTGGGTGCCAGGTCTCCAGACACTTACAGAGGAATTGAAAGCTCTTCTGTCAAGACACTCTCAGGCAAGTGCTAGACACCCTTCTGCCTAAGCACACGTCAAAACTTCTTTGCACTCACACTGGCAGGTCAAATTTGTGTTTTGCAATCAAGGCACACACACATACAAAAAATGAAAAATAAAGAAAAAGCTGGAATTACATTTTCTGATGGAACTGATGTAACAGACTGAAAGGAGAATGAAGCCTCAGAAGGAAACTCTAGCAAAACCATACTGAAATGTGTTTTTAATTTATAACAATGCTAGAATCCAGGACAGTTATGAACTTGGTTTGTTCTCAGTTCATGCAGACTCTTTTCTCCCCAGAGTAACTGCACAGTATTTCTTGCCCTCCCAATTAGCATGGTCTCCCAGCTCTCACTGCAGACAAAGTTAACGTGAGGAATGCAAGTGCAGCTCTGCCTATCTTTCTGCAGGTAGTAATTTTGTTACATCAACCTAATACACACCTGTCTCTGGGCAAACTGCTCTGTGTCACAGGCCATCTTGTAACCATCAGATGACAACTTTTCAGCACTGCTGATCTGAACTGCATTCGGGTAACGACAACATTGACAGTTCTTCTGATTTTCTCATATTTGATGTTTTATTTAAAACCCCAGCTGCTCCAAACAAATGATCCTCTAGGAATGTCAGCTTTCATTTCCCAAAGCATACTTTCAGCCCTCATGTTGAACATAAAAGCCTGTGAACAGGAACCAAATGTACCTTGATGTCTCAAAAATTCAAAGCAAAATGAAAAAACACAATGTTTACTTACATATCATCATTTTAGGGTATCAGACTCCTTTCCATTAAGATTAGGATTTTTTTTTTCTCCTAAAAACTAATGTGACTAGCTAGAAAATTTATCTTGAATTTCAATGAAAAATTTGCTTACAATAGGAACTGTTTAAAAGGCACAGATGTACTAAACAAATTTGAAAAAAAAGTAGTTTGGGCTTTTTTGTTCTCGTTCTCTTCCCACCCTTTCCCCTGGTCTTGATGGCTGCTCATTAATCTCAAGAGATGGAGGACTTCATCTTGACTCTGGCTTAGCATTTATGAGGTACCTGAACACTTCAGTGTAAAGTGGATTTCTTTGGAGTTTTTACTTGAACCTCTACAAGGACTCGGGGATGGAGTGATTAGTTGGAAGGGATGTCCTGAGGATTTTGACAGAAGTCTTTAAGGCAAGAAAATACTTTAAGTTATCAGAGAAAGAATGGAAGGCATCCCATTGTGTAGGCAAAACAAGGACCACAAGGAGTTAACTTCTGTCCAACTTGCAATCTTTCCTCATATTTCACTCAAATGCAGAAGAATGAATTTATAATGCCAAGATTCAACTTTGCAAAACACCACTCTCCCACCATTATGCATTTTAAAAAACTGGTTAATAATATACATTCATACATAAACCAATGCTATAATTGAAGATTCCTTAGAACAATGAAAGACTAAACAAATCCTAAATTTACAAGACTCTGTGGTACTATTTAAGGACATCCCTGTGTTACTGTAGAATTCCAAGCCCAACTCTCACACTCAGTCGCAGGGAGGATCCAGCTAATCCTACACAGCAGGAGGGTTTAGGAACTCTTCTGCAATTAGCCTGAGGCCTGAGATGAAGAAACAGCTACCTCCACCTACCTCCATCCCATTTACTGTGGGCTGTAACATGCTCAGGCTCCTTAAGGGTTAGAAAGCCCTCATCCCCCCAGAAGAGACCCCAGAGGGACGAGGAGAACTTCTAGCTGGGCTGGATGTGGGGGGAAGGTCAGTCACCAGTTATTTGTGTGGCACTGGCTGAACAGCATCGTCACTCTTGCGCTGACAGCTCCCATCCAGCTGCCATTTGATGCTGCAAGACAAGCAACCTGCACACAGACAGACTTTGCTGAAGTCTTTGGTAATAGACCAGCCGGGAAGGAAAACATCCCCAAGGGAAACTGAAGCTTCAGCTCAGCATTCAGTATATTCATCATCATGGGATTTTAACAAGAATAGCAGCTCAAAGAATAGAGGAGTTTGCCAGGAAAGAGAGAAATCACCATACAAAGCGACTTCAGCTCAGAGATACCAGTCAGTGACACTTTTGGCTCCCCCCCTCTACCCTGGCACAGTCCTAGTAACACACCTAAATTCAAAGGAATTTTACAAGAGAGGATACAGTATGTAAAACAAAAATCAAATCTGATGGGACATACCTGATAAATGTGTAAAAGGAGCAATTATAGGAAAGTAACAGATATTGTGGCACTTCACATTTCCAATCAAAAGGTGTCAAAGAAAAAAAAAGAAAAAAGAAAAAGGCTTTCAGTCTCTCTACCATTTGTATTATCCACAACTGCAAACCAAATTTAAATTTGGAGGACTAAGGCTCCTACCCCTTCCAGTGGGTCACTACATGGACATTTTCCATGCCTATTTCACTGCAAATCTAAAGAATTTCAGAATTAGTTTAAGCATGCTGATTTTGGTGCTGTCTGACTTTTCAAGACTCACAAATGAAAAGCAACATGCCATACTGAATTAGTTTCTCATTCAAGTTCTATAATCCTGCAAACAGGATTTGCACACTCACCATCCATACGCTATCTTGAAACTTTCCCCCAAAGTTATTACAGTGAAATATTTAATGTTCCTATCCAATAAAACTGCTTTTATATTAAGGCTGAGAACAGAGTTGTCTGCATTTGTATAGTCTCACATTTAAAAAAAAAAAAACTCTAACATTTTTAAACTAATTTTTTAAACTATTTTTTTTAGTTTGTTTAAAAAAAACAAACTAAAAAATTCCTAATCTGAAGACATACATAGAAATTGATTTATATTTGGAAGAAGAGATCATTTTCTTTTCTAGCGTTATTAATATTTCAATCAGCTGTGCTGTAGACCCATCACCAGTAAGATGTTTGCAACACCAATTAGAAAAATTCAGCAATTACAACAGACCACAGAAGCCTTCATTAATCCATGGTCAAATCTCATTATAACTTCAGTTATGTGATGTATAACCCCAAACACAAGTGTCCGCAACATTTCTGAACAGCACCAACCTGTGTTTTAAGGAAGCCCTCACAAAATGCTCTCAAAGCATCAGCGCTTTGAGACATCATCACTGATGGTTAGAAATAAAAGTATCAGTGATGTAGTATCAGTGGAAGTGAAGAGTTAAAGGAAGAGCCCTACTTTAATGCAAGGAAAATGTTTCCCACAGTAGTAGATATACAAAAAGAATAATTGGAGGTAGTAAGAAGAGAAGCATTATGGGAAGGAAAAGAGAAAACTCCACCCCATCAATTCTTATGGAGTATTCACTCCGAATAAAATCTCTCCAAACTACTGTTTGATAGGGCTAGAGAGGTGGAAGATGAGCAGTCATCTTTAAAATTTTTGACAATATTTCCCTTAAATTTTATTAAAAACACATGGCTATTTCTTTCATTCAGCAGCCAACTTTGAGTTAGTTTTTAAATATTAGCTCCATTCTCTCTTTAGCTCCCCTTTACAAGGACAGCAGAACACTTCCTACAGGAGAATTAAAGCCAGATGCTGACAACTAGACCATGAACCAATATATTACTTAAATTCTATATTTATACACCTCCAACCTCCTTGGTATCTCTGGCCAATTGCACCAACACACCTGTTGCTCAGGGTATCACTTGTGATCAGGTACTGGCCAGTGTGAGGAGCAGCAGTCAGGCACCTCCAATTTTGAAAATCTAGCTCTTCATTAAAGACAGTATATTACATAGGGCCAGCAATATACTTTTAAAATTGAGAAATGTTTTTATTGAGCCATTCCAAGCCTATGCATAGGATGGCAATGTCATCCTTCTCTCTCACTTGCCTTGGAAAAGGATGAGTCAGCAAAAAGACAGAACAAAGTACCTGGCATAAATAGTCCGACTCCTTTGTTTTCAGACCACAACTTCCCTATTACCAAGGAAACACATGAAGGAAAAACAAGATACCATTAAGGAAAGAACTTCCAAAATACATAAAAAGAACCTCTACTAACACGCTTGGTAATCTTGCCCTTTGACCAGATGAGCTTAGTCATGCCTAATATGGAGCTGGGAGCTTTTGCAGAAGCAAAACTTCAAGGATGCAGCAGTGATGGAGAGAAACATTGCTGCCTTTTACAGGCCTGAAGGATCCTGCTTCGGGACAGGGTGCCTGGAATCGACACCACCCCCCACAGCCACAGCAAAGGTGTGAACAGATTTGCTCTGGGTACCACCACTGACACTCACAACTTCTCCTCCCCTGTTCTCTCTAATTATGAGAAATAGAACCCAACCCCCTGATGAGTGATTTTGCCAGAAGGTATCCCTGAACATTTTGCTCAGTCAAATACCATGAATCATGTGAATAGAACAGGAATGGAAGAAACCTGACTCTATAGAAATGCCTTCAAATAGCCTACGGACTTGAGCTGAGATTTATGGGTCTGATCTAAATCCCTTTGAGGGCAGCGTAAAGACCACAACAGGGTAATGCAGGAATTCTGTTCCTGCTGTGAGAAAGCACAGAAGACATGCCATCCTCTGTTAATTATTTTATTTCTACAAGGAATTTTCAGGAAAGGAAAACCTGGCCCTAAAACATGAGAAATAATATATATTACTGAACATCAAAGCTTACTTTAGTAAGCTTTTAATATGATTTTATCTCTTTTTTCCCAAAAAAATAATGACACTCTACCTAAATTACAAGCACTTTGATATTATATACAACTTTATTAATCAAATGAGCACATTCACTAAGAAACTTGATCAAATCACACTGATAGGCAGCTAAGAATGATACAAACAGTTGTCTAATAAGAGTCATGGATTAATCCCATTTGATATTTTCTTACAAACATATGTGAAATCATGTTGTCTTATTTTGCTGTATACAATGTATTTGTGCATTTATAATGCACTTAGGAAGAGTACATAAAAGTTCTTCTTAGCTGTTATTCACTAGAGTTTCCACCTACCATTTGATATGTATACAACAAAGCCCAAACAGAATTGAAACGTGGTACGTGCAAGTTTACACTTCTACTTTGCATTACTTCTCACACTTTTAGGTATTTCCCCTCCCTCCAGAAACATATTTTTCAGGTTTTTTTCCTAGCAGCACTGACAAGTCCAAGCCAAAACCCTGCTCCCTGCACAACCTAAAGTCAGATGTTTCTGCTCCAAAAGGTTTACAAACTAAAACACTATGAATGCAAAACAAATGGATAAAACAGTGTCTACTTGGATAAATTGAGAGACTGACAGTGGAATGATTTTTCTTGCACATATACCTCATCTGTAAAGCTACACCATTAATATGCCCTGAATTTTAGAACCACTAACCTATCAAGTCCTTCTGACCAACAAGGATAAAGATACAGAGAAGTCTTAATTTAAGAAAAAAAACAACAACCTATTGCAATATTAAAATTTGTTTTCCTAATGAAGACTGGATTCTACTGGCAGCTGTCTACATTGTGGCATTGAGATTTTAGGGCCTCTATAATTTTATTTCTTTTACTTTTATAAATGCAGAATATGTAATACTGCGTTAAGACTGATGCAACTAAACTGAGTTCTTACAGTGAACTGTAATTCTTCTTTATTATCTTTATTCAAATACTGCTTGCAAATTGTACTCTGGCTTTACAACTATTTATTTCAGGTTTGCTCTCAGAAAGCTAAATAGGAAAAACATTGTTTGCATCATAAAACCACTTTTTTTTGTTAGCTTTGCTCTACATTCTGAGGAAACGGTTATAAAAGCAAAGATTTCACATGGAAGACATACAGATTTCCATGACTACATTTGTGTTTACAAATAGAAGAGGATGCATGTAGAAAACTAAAAATTGAACATTTGTTCCTGGTTCCATTCTTTGCAACGAAGACCAGAACTTGCTGAGGCTACTTGTGTGGCATCCCACTCCACAGGCAGCTCTGCAGAAACTGCTGTGTTTCCGTGTTTGGCTCGAATGCAATTTACCACCCAAACCGAGCACACAGGCCCTTAGCAAATGCCTGGATATTTGTAACCACCGTGCCTTTGCTCAAAAAGGAATCGAGACTTTTCCTAGCTGTTGCACCCAGTTTTGCAGAGCAGTATGAAATTCCTGCCCATGATGCTCCCAGTGTCAGCATCACAACCCATTACCAGCATCACCATCAGCAATATCACGCTGGTGAAGCCTTGTCCCCACCTGCTCCTGATAGCTGTACTGTGAAGCATCTCCTAAAGAAGAAAGCATTTTGTTCAGAGCTCAGCAAATTACTGCTTTGCTTTTGCAAGGGTTGTAGTACTTGCAGAAATGCACACACAGCTGCATATTTTAGGAGTTTTAATATTCATTATATACTATGTTGGAATGAAAATCAGACTACCAATCTCTGTTGAGGCTCCGATATTAGTTGGACACCATAGTCCTTTGGGATCCCACTGGGAAAAGAAGAAAACAAAAACCCCACAGTCCAGCCTTGTATCATTTTATAAGGATCACGGCCAATGGGTGAGGGGAAGGAAGAGAAAATTTTTCAGGAGATGGCTAGTGATATGAATGTTTTTCTCACCAGCACAATGAGATGTTTGTAACAAGATGCCAGGTCAATGATGACTCATCATTTTTTAGCAAGCCTACAAACATTGCCTTCTGAGCCTCAGGCTTTTACTCTCGTGACAATTCTTACCCATCATAATGAGATTCAACCCTGCTGGGGACAGCAATACAAGCTTCCTCACACTGCTCAGCCGTGCCTATTGATACAGATCTTTGCACCAAAGATAGAATAAAGATTTCAGATCAGTTTAGGCTAAGATAAAATTGGAATACTACTCTAGCATAGCAAGAGGCAGTTGTGCTTGTGTGCTACTATGCTTATGCAACACCATCACACACTTGAAAGGAAAACTGAGGTTTACACCAGGCGCTTCTTCAGTATCAAGTATCTCAAATGCAACTAAACCTTGAAATAGGGCATTGAGCCCACTCTTCTCAGGCAAACGCAATGCACCAAATACCTACCACTTTCTGAGCAGCAGCAGCAGCAGACATTGAAAATAAACACTTCCAAGTAATGCAAAGCAGTCTATTATTACATTGGACCCCTTCAGAGAAACACTCATGCCAAAATCACTTCTACATATAAGAAAACCTACAAATCAGAACTAGTGAGTAGACTTGCTCACATATTGAGAAACAACATGGATAAGAGGAAATCTGATACTTTATTTATAACTACATCTTGGTAATAAAGAGGTTAAAGGCACACCATAGACTGCAAACACAGCTTTCATCCTTACAAATGGATAACCTGACAAGCAATGTGTATGTGTGTGCCTTTCTGTGTCTGTGCAAATGAATGAAATACTCAGCATCTTGTATGAAACCAGAATTAAAAGATGTTAATTATTTGCTTACTAAAAATTTAGACATGCTACATTATCTCTTGGTCATTTTGTATACACAGAAATATACACTGGTTCCCAAGTACAAGCTAGGGAAAAAGCTAATAAACAGCTTCTAAAATTATTACAATATATATTCTAAAGATATGAACTGCAAAGCATGCTCCCAATAACAGCAACCAAGTGACTTTCTGACTGTTTCCTCCCTGATCTGTTTATTTCTAGCAAAGTTGTGCTTGTGGATCATCTTGTTCAAAGAAATGATTTTAAAGTAAATACAGACACATTTCTTCCTATCAATCATGATCCTAGGGATCAAAGATCCTTTGTAAAAAGAATTTCCACCTCTTTCTCCCAGATGCATTCCTTAGAATATAAATCCAGAGAATGAGACAAGTTGTATAAGGTTTTCTCTCAATACACACCAATGCGCAGAACAGACCTGGGGACAGACACTTAAAGGACTGCTGACAAAAAGGCACAATGGGCGAATTTCTCTATCACTAACCCTGAGGCCATTTGGCCTATGTAACTCCAGGCAAAGTGATTTCCCTGCCTTGAAATCCTAAAAGTTTCTCAGGACTACATTTTGAAGTTCAACAGAAGAAAGAAAATCTCTTATATTTACTTTGGAAAAACATGTGAATCAGTTGAGAAGGCTACTGCTCTGATTTCAGAGTAAAATACTAGGCTTCAAAAATTGTCTGATTAGAAACAGGGCCTCTAAACATGTCTATCTTGATGGAAAAAGTAGTAGAATGTTTATTTTTGCAGGTATTTGGCCTGGAGAAAAATATATGAAGCAGACTGAAGTTTCCAAATCATTTTCAATTACTCTGCTGGGCTAAGGAAGAACAGATCCTTCTTGCTTGGACAGCATTCTCCATAAAAACACAAGCTCTCCTGAAGGAATCCATTTAACATGGTCTTTAAACAATACATTTTGTCTAAGCCATTACTGTATGTCTACTTTTCTGCATCTGTGAGAGTAAGAATGATTTCATTCAAGTATCCATTTCCTCATCTGGTCCCAGACTGCATTGCAGACCAGCTCTGCAAGCTCAGTATGCTACATCCAGGGATACATTATCCACATAGGAACTTCAGTTCAAAACCAGTACCAACAGCACAATGTTGTTCTCCAGAGTCTGAAAAAAAAATAGATTAAGAGACACAGACCAGTTCTGTGAATCATGCTGCACCAAATGGAGATAGCTCAAGGTACAGTGCTTGTCTTTCAAGACACGGAGTGGTCAACTACCAAACTTTCTTAGAGTGAAAATAAAAGAGAGAGAAAGGGGGAGAAAAAAGGTTGTATAGGGGCAAGTTCTTAATTCTGTTGAATTTTCTCTCTATTAGGCAATGCTGAGAGATACAATAAGCTCTGGATCATCCAAGAGAGGTTTACTCGGTAAATCAGCATCACTTTGAGTAAGTTAGCTGCTCACAGGAAAAGCATTGCTCCAAGATCTTAGTGCATCACCAAGTTCAGCTGGATGGATGTTTTTGCTTTTTCATTTTGGACATAAATAAGCACCTCTCCTCTCAGAATCTGAAATGAGGATTTAATTGACCACAGAGTCATATTCTGTATTCAGTCAAGACAACAGAGAAAGAATAAAAGATGATGGTCGTCACAGCCAAGGTATCTTCTAATGTGAAGCAGGGAAGAGATAACAGGAATTAATCAA
Organism: Motacilla alba alba; assembly: GCF_015832195.1. Lineage (NCBI taxonomy): Eukaryota > Metazoa > Chordata > Aves > Passeriformes > Motacillidae > Motacilla > Motacilla alba. The sequence goes on along the minus strand of NC_052017.1, from coordinate 40,000,768 downwards.
TATCCTTTTGATTCACAGAAGATCTTTTGTGGAAGAACGGCTTTCCCAGAGGATTCAAAAAGGATGTATTGTTTTGATTTAGCAGCAACAGCTCTATTTTTTCATAGTGATTTTCATCTTCAGTTAACATTCATCTGAGCTGAAACTCATTCTTGACAGCACTTATCCCCTTGTGTTTGTGGTTACAGCAAATCCAGGGTAATCCAGGAACTAAATTATCATGTATGTTTCTCTCTGTCTCTGGACAGAACTCAGGTAGAAGAAAAATTCTGAGAAGTAAAAATGAATACGGTTCTACTTCACAGATAGGTTGGCCTTGTCTGGGAAAGCATTCAAACAGTAGCAACCAAAGGCTGAAAAAAAAAGGCTGCCATTCATGTACAAACTAAAAGAGAGTATGAAGATGCACCTATTTTTGGAATCTACCTAGATACCAGGTGTCAGATACACCAGACAGAGCTTTGCTCAATTTGTTCCTCAATCACTTGAAGTTAGAGAAGGATGTCAAATGGGTTGCACTGTTCCAACCTCAGGAAGCTCAAAAAACCAGCTTCATTCAAGTCTGTGCAAGTCCATTGATAACAAGAAGAAAGTACATTTGCACTTCTGATTCTTGCTTATTTCCAGAGCACAGCCTTGCTGGACAAAAATGTCATTATGATAAATGTAGCGAGTATCCCCAAAATTAACAGCCAAGCAGCAAAGGTAGGGGAAAAAAAAAAAGAAAAACAAAAGAAAACCAAAAAAGAAACCCAAAAAAACCCAACCAAACAAAAAAAAGCTCAACTTCATAGAAGAATTCTCACACACCTTCATTTACTTCCACAGAAAAGAGAATTTGTAGCCTCTTTTTCCTTAAGAATAATTTAAGGTTTGCCCCAAAGCTCTCACTTTTCAGAACAGAAAACCTCATACTAGATGCAGAACCTGCCATGCTCCATAGCAAAGAGATTAGGAAAGAGAGTGAAGAAGTGGACAAGGACATTTGCTTTCATCTTTGACATAACTCAGGTCTCCTTCCTAGAGATCTGTAAGAGCAAAAGGGGCCACAAACTCCAAGAAGCAGCAGAATTAAGATAAGCCTCCTTGAGAGACAAAAGCTGTCCTGTGATATAACTGAAAATGAGACACAGATAGAGTACTGCTAGTCCAAAACTTAAGTGTCTCTAATAATAATTCAGAAGCACGAAGGCTGTTTTGAGCCAGACAGAAGCTAAGTACAGAGCATTCATGATTACTGCTGTCTAAAGTTCCCCCTTACCTAAACTGATCAGGCTGAAGCATCATTTTAGGCAGAGGACCTTGACAGGATTTAGAAAGAAACACATGGCTCACAGAATGCTAATTATTCATTATAAGTAAGCTCATGAATAGGATATTAGATAATATATTTCAACCAATATTCTGTGGGTTTTATTCCCAAATATGTGCTAGTACTACAGCACTAGCCATGTCAAGACAAATGCACACTAGCACTGTGTAGAAACAGCAGCACTAATGAAGTAGATTTCTTCGGGGAAAAAGTCACTGATGGTAGGAAAGTTACTGAGCATTAAAAGAATAGCCTATATAAAACTAAATTGGTTCCCTATCTTATTTCTGTTGGGGGAAAAAAAGTCAAAAGCTGGATTCATTTTTCACTGGATCATTATTATGCTCTTCTGGATATTGTCTGCAGTGACTTTCATTCCAGGAAATAATATAAATCTAGTATTACAGCTGAACTCAGGAGTCACATGCACTTTAAAACCACAAGTTTAATTGGGTTCTGGGATCAAAAAGTTATATCCAGGTTGCATTTGCCATTCTTTCAGCTTCCAATTGTCCTTTCCAAATCAGAATTGCTAATAGAAACTTTTACAAGTCTGTAATAGTGAAAACTCTCACATAGAGATAATGGCCTGGATTGTGCCTGGCTCTGTGAAGGTGTGCAAAGGGGAAAAGATCACAAAGAGCCTACAATACACAATATATTTTCTGCAGGGCAAGCCAGGATTCACAGCCTTCCAATTTATGGAGCACGGGCCAGTGCTAGACTCTCAAAAGCACTCGAGGAGGGTTCTGCCTGCAGCAATTGACTTGTCTTGAACAAGAAAAAAAGGACAGACATGGTGCACCTTCTCAAAAGAGGCAATAACAGCCAGGCTTTTAGAGAACAGCTGCGTTTTCCTTCTGCTCCAGCCATAATGGTCTTCAGGTCTCTCAAATTGTACTAATCTCGCCCCTTCTTTGAAGAACCTTGAAAATTCTTATCTTTGAGTTCTGGCCAAGCCAGAGATGCTCATATAGGTTTTGAAGAGAAAGCAGATTAAAATTTAGTACTTATTATGTGCTGCTCCTGGAGAACGGCACTTCTCAGCTCTGATTGCACCCCACAGAGCTCAAAACGACATCCCTTTCTGCACCAGGAGGATGATAAGCTAAGCCTAGCTCACAGAGAGGATGCTAGAATGTGGTATTGGACTTGCAGGAGCTGGCTGACAGTAATAGTTTTAGAAGAAACACATGTTACAGTGACAGTAGCAAGTTTAAGCTCTGGGTCATATTAGTGACACTGTAGAGTGCTGATAAAATCACAATGCCAAACTGTAGCTTGAAGACCAATATTTTATGTAATAAACATGCTTTCTCTACTCTAGAATAGGCACTTAACTTTTATTCCCTAAGAAAAAAAAAATTGAGAAAAATATCTATCTTTGCTATCAGAAACAGTTGCCAATCTTTCAAAAAAACCAGGAAGTCAAATCATCAAGGGAGTTTGCTGGTATTTGTTTTGGGAGTTTTATATTTGCAATTCAAATTATCTAACACAGTAAAATTTAATTTTATATAAGTTGCATATTATTTGCAAACATCATTCTAAAATAATTGGTGACATTAAATATAATCACTTGAGAAGGAACGGAATGAACATAAAGTAACAAAAATTAAAAAGAAAAACAAAAAAACAAACAAAAAAGAAAGAAAGAAATCCTGCCACTAAGATGTCCTAACATCAAGAAGTTACTCAGATGGAGCTTAAGTTTTTGTATCAATCTCAGCAAAAAATGTGCAAAAGAATATAATTTACCTTGTTTATCGAACAATACCACAATATTATTCTTTTCTGTTAACACGTACTGATAAATACGAGCCCAGAACAAATCCATCAGCTGCAGGGAGTGCCTGCACTTTCAACATCCTTTACTACAAAAGAATGTTTTCCATTCTGCTGAGGAAGTGCACCCCTTTATAAACATGTGAATCAAAGGCCCTCTATTCTTGAACAAAACATGTCTCAAATTAAAGCATTAAATCTTTCCTTAATCAAAGGAGCAGCAGAGGTTGAATAGGAAAATGATTCTGCTCAGATGTTCAGATTTATCATTATTATTATTATTATTATTATTATTACTAGAGTAGTGAGTAGCAACAAAAAAAAACAGACTGAGAGCTCCTTTGGGCAAAGCACCAAGCAGAACATGTGGACCCCACTGGCAAAACGGGAAGCTGGTGACACAGGACACCTTGGGACACTACCTCATCTTACTTGACACATGTGTGCTCCTCAACTATTACAATTTCAAAGTTAGTGTCATCTATTTTAATGGCAATGATTCAGGATAGTTTAACCTGCTTTAATGTGCAGCCACAATGAAATTCTGCTGAGAGGCAAACTTCCAGCAGCACAGAGCCAAGTCTTTGAAATGCTTCACCTCACTTGTGACTCTGCAAGCACAGCCTAAGAAAGTCCTCAGCTGACAGAGATGACAACTGAAACGGCAACACAGAAAAAGGGTGTGTGTCAGGAGAACAGGAGAGTTGAGCCAAACAGATGAAATCACTGGTCCTGAGCTAAACAGCACACTAATGGCACAGCTAAGAAGATAAAGGGCTCCCTTCCAGACTACCAACCCTATCAGGAAAGCTTTCAAACTTGCTCACCATGACCTTGGGATCTTTTTTGACCAGTTCACAAACACCCCTCTGAGGGCAGCATCCCTAGACTGGGTTACCACCGCAGCAGTCAGAACTAAACTCATGTGCCTGTGTAGCTTACTCTGCTACTTGTAAAAATATTCTCCCTTCAAGTTGCAAAAACAGTTCATAGCCTTTTTCCATCTAGCCCCAAATCTTGCCTAGTCTACAATAACCAGAAAAAGATGGCTAAAGGAGAGGACGGGAGCAGAGGAAACATACAAATAACTACGCTTGACTATACTCTCAGCCCTTAACAATTTGAATGTTTGGCATTGCATGCACAGTCTTTTGGAAGCAATTCCTCAGTGACTTCTATGCAATGAAATTATCAATTCTCATTTGGAACCCAGGTGAACTTTTAGCACGCCATTACTCTATGGCAAAATATGTTCTTTTACTCATAAACTGTGAGCAAATCTCCCATTCTGAGATTCAAAGTCTGGTGCTCAAACCATGCAACTACTCATGGTGACCAATCATAATGGCTCCAACCAATTTTAAACATTTTACCCCATTCACCCAGTCAAAAGTCATCCTTGTCTGCAATCACCACATTACCCTATTTTCCAATTATCACTGTCCTTCTGTTCCACAAAATATTCAGCCAGTACCATCAACAATGATGCCAACACAGGCCACAAGAACAAAACCAGCAGGGAAGAAAATCCTCTTTGAAAATAAAATATTGCTCAGGGTGGGAAGCAGGCTGTCCATCTCTACACCTGTTGTCTCTCTGTACCAAGTCCCTATTGGATAAGCAAATAGGCATCATCCCCACAACACAGGAGATGTGTGCTGGCATTGCACCTATATAATTTCAGGTAGGGAGATAATTCATTCTACTTCTAAAGTAAAACCGTTAATGTAATTTTTGAGACCCACGTAGTATTGCCATCACAACACCAACAAAAACATGCAACTGTTATCCAGGCTACCAGTTTGTCTTACCATAACTTTGAAACAACTTCTGTGACCAGTACACATCAAACATTCCTATGAGGGCAGGATTCCCGGATCGGTTTATCAGAACAGCTGTCTACACTAAACTGTCGTGCCTATGGTTACAAGAATGTGCCATGGCTAATCTGGATCTGGGTGGGATTAACTCCCTACAGCTGCTGGTGCTGAGATTTCTGGCTCTATTTAATTTGGCAAAGAACCGCACAGGAAGCTGAAAGACTCAGTCACTATAGTGAAGCTTCTGACATTTTTATGCCCGGACCCTGGAGAACCCAAACACAACTCAAGCCAGAAGTCAGTAAACTATTCAATTCACACAAACAGGCATGTAAACTCAGGTTGCAGTTTTGTTACCAATTAAGTTGCCCAAAATGCAAGTTGTCTTTGCCCTCTCTACCTCCCTTGGCTGAGTATTAGTATTCCTCTTGGATGCTAGTTCTAATGCTTGTTTGGCCATGTGCTCAGCTGGCTCAGGGAGCACAAGGACAAAGAAAAAAAAAAAAAAGAAGAAAAAAAAAGTGACAGAAACCAGAATGCTTTAGCTTTCAGCCTTATCTGCTCCCTAGCCTGATTCACCTGGTAGCCACACAAATGCAAATATCTGCACCAGGGAAGGAGCAGCTTCCAGCAAGGACAGATTTACCTCCTACCACTAGAACTGAATTAAATAACCATGAAACAGCAGTGTGGTAGGGCTGTGCTTGTCCTCTACAGAGCTCCGTGGTGTTGCAGCAAAGGGAGGAAACAGGTCTGCTTGTCTGCAGCACTGTATAGATCACAATCCTGCCATGGCTCTGGACAGCCACTTCTTAAGATGATTTAAGTATCTATAAACACTGCCTGTTCAAAATTAAACAAATTAGTTGGTCTGACAGTGCACATTTGCTAATTACTTCACCAACTCTTGGACAGTTTATCTAAGCCAGTAAGCCTGGCTCAGCTTTCGTAATAGAGAACACACTTTAGCAACAAAGTGCTGTACAGAGCCCAGCCTAATTTCACAAGAACTTCACAACCTGCCATCTTCATCTCTGCTGAGATAAAAAAGAACTACCCCTTGTTCTCAGCCCTTGGAGAAACACAAAGGTCTATGTAAACCTAGGGCAGAATACTTAATTCTCCACAAGATGTGATTTTTCCCTGTTAACATTAAATAGGATTATCAGGGAGAGATTGGAGACTTTCACCAACCCTGCCTGTTCTGTGTTTGGGAAACTTAGGTTGCTGGGAGTGCCTCCATGGTGTGTATCCACAGCTAATTAGTGGCAAAGACCCCTCCTGTGGAGTCCATCAAAGTCACCCCACACCTAACGGGGTTGCTGCACAGAGATCTGAAGCTCTGCCTTCCTTCTAGAGGGAGTCAGGGATTCCCCGTCACCATACAAGAGTGAAAAATCAAATCCGGGAATCAAACTCAGGTACCTCACTCATGAGATCACTAAGGCTGGCAGAAACATCGATTTTAATCAAAATCAAATAAAAAGTGAGCCACTGAACCTTCAGAGAGCTGCCACAAGCAAAGTATGTACAGCTTCACTCTAAAAGACAATAACAACAAAAATATCATAGACTCATCTGTGCTAAAACACCTTTGACACTGGCCACAGGAGCCATCCCAATAGACTTATTCCCACTGGCATGTGGCTTCAAATTGCATCCCTTTATACAGAAATGCCTAAGAGGATTTGCCTCAAGAGAGGGCTGTCATGACTGCATAAACCTTCACCCAAGGGTTCTTCCCTATGGAAAAAAAAGCTTTAATTTGCAGCTAATGCTTTACATTACTTTCTCCATTTGAGGCTTCAGAGAAAGAGGGCTGGATCTCTGCATCTGTATGCAACCAGGACCTGGACACCTGCTCAGCCCTTCAGAGGGAAGGAACCTTGTCCTTTTTCTACTGATAGAGTCATTCCTATCACCAGGATCTTGGATCCAATGTCCTCACCAAGAGGTCAAGTCTATAGACTTGTGCATTCTCAAACATTTAGTATTTCTAGTATGCCTCCATTTACACCTTTGATTTCTCAGTGATTTCCTCACCAGGAAGCTTAACAAAGGACTGTTTTGAGATACAGCCAGAAATGTTTCCCCACACATCCCCTTCAAAACTCCCATGATAAAAGTCATATATAATGCCTCCTATTAACAAAGGACTTTTGGGAACTAAAATCAGAAACAATCTGTACAATACTGCAAGTGAAGCTGTTGAAGTACGTTTTAGGAATAAACCAGAGGTTTAAGAGTCTTTAGATAACAAAGAAAGAGCCATGATGTCCACAGTTAAATATTATATGATACTTATTTAGGCCTGTCAAACAGCATTTATTTTTCCCCCTTACCCCCTCCTTTTCATCTAAAGCATCCTTCTGTACATTAAAAAAAAAAAACTTAAAAATCTGCTTCCCATGTAGCCAATGGATTCCACTAAGCAAAAATAAGAGAAAAAGGAGAAGAAAGAATAAAAGAGCCCCAAGAAGATGTAGTAGGCAACACAAACTCACCTTCCAAACTGGCCTTTTCATTTTAGTTTGGGAGTTTCATCCTTGTTAGAGAAACAGGGACAATTATGTTCTCCAATCTTTAAGGAGGGCGGCTGAAAATCATTAGCAACACCTGCATCTGCAAATCATTTTGTAATGCTCTGAATGAAAGATGATAATAAATTGCACTGACATTCATGGAACATTTGCAATTTCATCATTCAAGAGAACACAGGGATTCTGGAGGAGAAGCACGATTGAAAACCTTATATGATAGGAAATAATATGGGTAGTTTGCATTTATATAGCTCCCACCACCTGAGAATATTAAAAAAAAAAAAGATACCAACTGTATCTCTGAACATCTTTCATAAGATTTTATAGGCCTTCTTGCCAACCTCAGATCAGAAAAGGAAGACAAAACAGTGAGTTTTTTCTTCAGTTCATACAGCAGGGTAAAAGGCAAAAGAAGAAACCAGTCAGGAATTCCTTGCTCTACCTACCCCATGGCTTCCTAAATGCTTAAGTGCTACCATCAGAAAAAGAAAAAATTCTCTAAAACATAATGAAGTGGCACAGAAACATTTATCAATGCTGCAGTCTGGAATAGAGTTTAGCCTTTTAGCAATATACTCTGAACTGAGAGATGAAATAAGTTGCATAGCATGTAACTTATTCCTAAAGCAAATTCTACTGTAACTTAATTAACATACAAATACAATTTTTCTTCTATTCAATAATAGAAGGAAAAATCCATTCTATTCCCTAATGAACTACAGTTAAAATTTCCTTTATTTCTGCTCTCCGATAATGGAAATGTTACTAGTTCATTTCTTTACTTTTTCTTTTAACCTTGTTTGTTGCAGGAATTTTGGGGAGTACAAACAACCATAAATTGAGAAAACTTCCTAAAACCACTTGGACTTAATTGTTTTCAACACAGCACTTTATATTTCAGCATTACCGTGCTGTCTAGTCCTCTTCTAATTTTCCCCTAGCCTGAGAACATGGTTAGCTGGGGAGCAAAGAGGAAACCAGGTGGCTTATGAATAATTAGCACTTTTTATAGTATTTCTTCCCGTGCATTTCTACTAGCACACTGTTCCAAATTTAATGGGATTCTGAATACTCTGAACATAAAGAGAAGTATTTACGCGGAGCAGCATTGTCTGTCTTGGTTGATTTATTGTTGGTAGAAAGAACTCATTAGCTGTCAGGCCAGTTGCTGAAAAGACTATAATGCCAATGCACAAAGTTGACATAATGAAAATAAAGGAAAGAACCTGGGCCAAATTCAGAGGCAATCTGTAAGGTAATGTAATTTATACCCATTTATGCTCACTCAGATTCCCTTAGAACTTGTTCTACCCACTCTATTGGTCCACGAGGGAATCTAAATTGATGTAACGTATATATCAAAGAGTCAGAAACGCTGTAAGGCCCCTAAGTCTGGGGCACTTAAAGTCATGCTTTCCTACATATTGTTCTCTTCATTAATCTGTCCTGAACCCTCCCTCCCTTCACTGTCTTACCCTGTGATTTATGCCATCAACAATCCCTGAAATGCAATGGGCCAAGTGAGAGGCAGAGTGTAGGTAAATGAGCATGACTCAAAGGAAATCTAAATAGATGTAACGCAGAAGTTAGGGAAGCCAGGTGTCTCTCACATGCACATCCACTCTTCCCAGTGCTTGGATTCAATTTGAGATTTGGCTCTGCATATCCTCCATTACCACTGGCAATTGAATTTGTTACTCAAACGATACAAGGAGTCACAGCTCATAGACCTTCAATTTAGGGCCAGAAGAAACATTACAAGGATCTAGTTTGACCTTCTGCACAACAGAAGCTAGCAAATATAACCCAGACACCCCTGGACTGAACACAGCAAGGATGAATGAGAAAGACCCAATGTCAGTTTAAAGACTTAAAGTGATAGGGCAATCTGCTGCATCCCTCAGCAATATCTTCCAGTGGTAAGTTATCATTGCCTTTCAAAATATGCACTGTGTCATCTGCTGAATTTTACTGGCTTCAACTTTCAGCTGTTGGCTCTTTGTTCTACTAAATTTCTCTGTATATTTCTTATAGAGTATATATTGAATTGCCTCTCACCCTTCAGTTCACTGTCTCACATTTTCTACATCCAGACTCCAAAGAACATAAACTTTGTACTCAAAATAGTTTTACAATGAGTTGAGCTTGCAGTGAAAAGTATTTATATATGTTATCCTGATAAAAGCTTTTTCATTTGGGAGAGGAAACAGGACAGCTGGAATCTGGTGACCACAGTCTCTTCCTTCAGTATCTGAGCACTCCAGGATATTATCAATTGGAGTATTTACTCTCTCTATCTGAACATACTGGGAAGAAGAGAATGAGAGCCAGGGTTGCAAGAGGCTTGATTGTTAAACCACTGCTCTTCAGTTCCTTCCACAGGTCTCTGACTGACAGTTATTCTGCTATCCCACTCTAAGTGAACACTCCATCCCACAAAAAAACTCTGATTTTATCACCATCTGCTAATATACAGAGATACATCGTCAGCAGTAGCTCTAGTGGCAATGATATATGGTCATATTTTCTGGTTTCCTGTTGAACTACAAAATAGTGTGTAACAAAAAATCCTCACATCTTAAGAGAGACCTCATTACAAACTACATTACAACATAAGGAGTTGCAGGAACACATGAGAAACACATAAAGAGGTGCTCTGAAGTGGCATTCTGGTTTTCTGTCAACCCACAAATGGGATTGACCAGAACAGGACGTTTTCACATTGTTTGCATTTTTGTTTCCAAGCCCTCCAAGAAGGTTTGTCAGACAGTTCAATATATGCCACTGTTGTTTCTGATTTCAGAGGCTGGCACACTAGTCTGCTCAGCACAGGCGTGGCTGATGCTACCTGTCCCAGTCAGAGAGATGTTAAAGGTCTGTGCTCTGTATGACTGAAAGAGATGAAGCACAGAGTAGGTCAGTTTCTCTTCTGGTCGGTAATCTAAGTCTTGGATAGAAACTAGCTGGCTCTCGGCAAAGTTAACGTTGCTTTATTATCTGTCAGCATTCTCCGCTGTTCATTTGGAACATCTGCTCCCCAAGAGGGGGACAGACTTTGCACAGGAGCATCAAACAGAGCCAGGAGGAAGCACATGGCTGCAGCGAACCGCAAAGAGCAGCCAGCATCAAACACCGGTTCAGCGCTTCCTATCGGCGAACGCCTTTCATCCTGTGGCCTCCTTCACCTCCAGCCTTGGCCTCTGTCTGCATTTACACCTTCCCAGAATAAAATCCTTGCTTCCCCCACCCACTTGGTAACCATCATTGAGCTAGTTAGTCTATGACTCATCCACTTCAAAACCCTGCTGACTCACAGGCCTCAAAAAGGAAACTTGCTCAAAGAACGTACTGAGACGTGGGTACGCCATCCATGCCAGCGAGGAACTCATCCAAGCTGACCGGGGCTTTTTACTAGGGAAAGGGAAGGGAGATCTGTCTCATTTGTGGATCTTTGTAGTTTCAAAGCCTAATTAGCTTATGGATATTTATAACCAAACTATACCTCAATGGCCTGATTTCCAAAAATATTATGCACCCAGTAGCTCCCACCAAACCTAATGGGTACTCCACAGTGAAAAATATAAGGTTACACAGCTTTTCAAACAAGAATATACAGGCTGACTTCTTGAACCCATGGGCAAAAGCTGACTTAACTCATGTGATAAGACATGTTTGACACCTTTGAAGAACTGGTTAATGTTAAGTTAAAATAGCAGCTGTAGAAAAAAAAAGGTAATTAAAAAAAAAGACACTTCAGATGAACCTATCACACCTGAGTTGACTGTGCTCCTTCACCTTCATATGTTTAAAATTAGGTTTCTTATGGGGGAGGGACAGCAGGCTCTCCTGGAAGGAAAAAAATTAAAGAACCAGACAAAATTGCCTTTATTTTTTCCATTTCACCATATAATTACTAACACACCTACACAAGTAGGCAGCAGAACCCTCTCTAACCAAGGGTGAGGGATTCAGCAGCTTCCTCAGCCACATCTCTTACCATGAGGTAGGAATTCCTTGTGCCTCTTTATAATACAAGCCATTGGGAAATGTCTGGTAGAAGTACTGTAAATCCATTTGATTTCACTTCTGAGGAAGAGAGCATGGTCCGGATGAGGTCTCTTCTAATACTGCACACCTTCTAACAAAATGCTATCAGCATATTGAGGAAATGAAATTTCACACTGCAAGATTATCCTCCTTGCTCTCCCCATTTCTCTGAACTCTACCAGAATTTCTCATTCTCCAAAAACTGCCTACTAAATGCACAGCCTAGTTCAAATCCATGCCTTAATGATGAGTGGTTTACCTTCTATTTTCTCTAGCAATGAAATGACTACCAGTAATTTTTCAGCCAAAGGTTACCCCAGACTTCCATCTTCACTAGGACACCTCTGGAAGCACTCATAAATGTTGGCAGTAGGACAGGTCTATATTGCTCTAGAAAAACAGCAACTAAGCAATGATGACAGGATCACTCATCTTCTGAATTAACCACAGGACTCATTACTACAATTTGAGTTTCTTCAAAAATTTCCTACTGTTCACATCCAAGGAAGACACCCACGCATATAAACTAAATATAAACTAATCAAGGTGTTTCTCTGACAGACTAGAAAGAAAGAGAGAAAACAATGTTATTTTTATTTCTCTTTGAAATTGTTTGGGAAGAGCCAAGTACCTTGTTTAAACAGACTACATAGCTAGATAGATAGAGTAGCAACATAAAACTAATATTGAAATGGTTCAGAACTAAATATCTAAACCAGTTAGTAAATCCTCTCACTGTAATCTTTCTAGCTTTAAGAACTTAGTCCTGTGTACTAATTTAAATATTTACTCTTACTAGAATAATTTTAAAAGGTAGAAGATTGCATCTAACAATTTACATTAGCTGATATAGATCTGGAATGCATCACCTGTAAAACTGCAAATATTATTTGAATGTTTTTCAAACAATTTAAATAACATTGAACAACAAAAGAAAACCTCTGTAACACTGGATATTTGATAACTTATCCCTTATCTGCTTGATGTGACATTTCGTAAAATACATCTTTAAAAGTCAGTAATGTATTCTGAATGTAACACTGACAGTTATTGTACCCATAACCTCAGTCAAATCATGAAAAGGAGAAGAAAAAAAATTTAAAAACCCACTTAACATCTTCCAAAACAACAATCTAAAAAAATATTATTAGAATGTAAAATTACATAATACATTTTTTTTAATAAAAAATCCCACCTGGTGTATTTTCTTACCCCCTAAAGAAAGATGTGTCAAAGTTTGCACAGTTCACTGGGGACTTCAAAGTTGCTATCAATCTCTACATAGAAAGCATTCAGATACTGCCATGATGGGCAGCAGTATAAAACCCAAAGAGAAAGAGAAAAATAGATAAAATGCCCTTAGGAACAAGTTTCTTTCCAAGAAGGCTTACTAAACCAAAGCTTAAATTGAAACAGTATTATTTTTCTATGTAGAAGCAGTTTTTCATCTTTTAACTCTCTCTTGTTTGTAATACACTCACAAAATGAAATTTCTATCCTAAAGGCCAAATTCTGACAGTCCGTTTCCCACTGAATAACTCCTTATCCTGTATGCAGTGCTGCAGTTTCAGCAGGGTTGCTGACAAGGCAGTGTTCAGCTGGGAGCACACCTGGACAACAGGATGGGGCCCAAAGGGAAAACACCTCACAGGTTACCAGGCTCCAAACACCAGCACTCCATCTGTCCCAATAAATCACTTCTACCAACCTCAGTGGGAAGAAAATTAATACAATTAAATCAGGCATGGGTTTTTTTTTTTCCCAGTTGTCTGCTTTGGATATTCCCACTCTAAATGCTGAATAAGCAACAGATACAGCAGCACTTGGCATCAACATGAAACAAAAATCCAGAATTTCAAGATGCATGTCTATTTAAAAAAAAGTCAATCATCAGCTGAGTGTTAAAACTACTACTTAAAACTACTTGAGTCTATAAACTCAAGAAATACTCAGCACTGCAACCCACACCTAAACACAGGGAGCCCTGGTGAGGCTGGATGTTACATCCCAAGCCTTTTAGAAGACTTCCTTCTGCTTTTCATTGTGTGACTTTTGAGCCTTTTAGGTATATCTGGATTAGACATTCAAGCTTTTCCTTGCAATCTAGAGGGAGATTAGGATAGGTAGATAAACAAACACACATTTTGACAATTTAGATCCTTTAGAACTGAAGTACCTTAGGAAAAATAAATTCCTGCCACCTAGTATAACTGAAAGAGCTGGTAACAGACCAAAGCAGTAAAAATTTCTCAAAATGCATGTTTAATAAAAATCACCTTCACATAACTACTAGAGAAGCTTCTGCTGCATTTTTTCTGTCTAAACAAATAATCATTTTGTGGCAGTCCATGCATCCCAAACGGTACAACACTTTTTAAAATTAGAATGAAATAAGGGAAGAAATCACATTCCTCTTCATTATCCAATCTAAGTTGTTGAAGCTAAATAAACAATAAAGGTATTTAAATCATTAACATCACACTACTAACAAAATGAAGAGTTACTTGTTAAAAGAGATACCTGCTTTTGGAAATATGTTCTATTCACAGCTATAAATAAAGAATACAAACAAACAAATCTACCTCAAAATACCCAAACTTCTTCCTTTTGTCTCTGGACTCTTTTTTCTTCCCCTACAAAAAATACAATAAAAGCAAGAGGTTTCCCTGTCAGCTTGCAAGCACTATTTAAAAAAAAAAAAAAAAAAAAAAAAAGGTAACATTTAAGCCCTAAGGAGCTCTTGGTCTTCAAAAGTGCAAAGTACATACAGTTCTAGTTGAAATTAAAAAGAGCTGCAGGTGACCAGCACTTCTGGCTCTGAGGCCCCAAGCTACTGTACAGAGCACTGTCCCTTTGAAATTTCAGCATTTACCAGCAGCCAACTTGCTGAAGTGCAAGACACACGCACCCCTTTCCCCCACAGTATTTACTTTTCAAAAGCACCGAACAGTTTGGGAAGCATGGCTCTCCTGCAGCGTTACAGCCCTGGTGAAACAGGAAGCAAGCATGAAAAAATACCAGCTCTAATCCTCACCGAGCATGAGCCCCCAGCCACTGCACTCCAGGATATTTCCAGAGCTCTCATCTGCTGGGAATAGACTTCTTGTCTCACACTGACCTCAACTGCTTTGCTCTTTTGTCCAGTTCCATTACGTTCTCCGTGAAGTCAGCCAGCAACATCAGCTCAGACTGTGTTTGTTCAGTGCCAGTTGACTGACACAGGCAACTCCAGAAATCCACACCATGGCTTCCTTCACTTTGCAACACCCAAAATCTGCCAGACCATGCATGGGAGACTGGCCACCAAACAGCAAGGATGGAGAAATTAAAGCCCAGGTAAGCACAAAGGTAGCGCACAAAGTAGAAAAGGAGGAATGATTCTGTGCAACTGAAACCCTAAATATTAGGGAAGAAAATTTTTTAAAAAATCAGCAATGCACAAACTGGGAAGGCAGAGTGACTCATTCCCAAGGTGAAGGAGCAGTGTACAGTATGTGGGTAAACAGTAAACAGTACTTGCCACCTACCATCCAGGTCCTGGCACTGCTTTGCAATGCAACCTCTTACCAGGCACTTCACTTCTCTCCTTTGCTGTTCCTGCCCACCTTTGTGAGGCTGCCTTATTTACATTGCTCATATACTCTTGCAGGCAGGGACTGCCTCTTCCCCTGGCTTTGTATGCAGCTCAGCACAACCTAACTGCACAGTCAGAAGCAGTCTGCAAACAGTAAAATACCATTAAAAAAAAGAGAAAAAAAAAAAGAGGGGAAGAATATGACTGGCTGAGGAAATACAACAGCAATATCTATAAATAACAAAAAAGTTTTGATGGTCAAATGGTAGAACAAACACCAAAACATCACTGCATACACATTACAATTAGGTGAAAGAAAAATGAGAAACAGTGGAGTTCTCATAAGGCTAAGAAAAACACCAAAACAGGGGGAGGGGGGAAATCAAAACAAAGACATTGGTGAAGAAGTAATTTTGCTAAATCACAAATGATGGACAAATTGTATAACAGAAATAAGGCTTCTGGCTTTCCTTACATTCATGTCATGGTAATGACACCCTTATGCCTCAGCTTTTTCAAGGTCTGTTCTTGTCACCTAAGCTTCAGATCACCTCTTTGACCCTCAGGCTGGTAAAAAAGACAGCATGAACTTACCTTACAATCTGTCCTGAGAGCAAATGAGAATGTGGGAAAGAGGAGGAGGGAAATAAAATCCACCTATCTCTACCTCAAAATAGCTGACTAGTGCAGAAAGGAAGTCACCCACTGAAGGTTAAGAAATAATAAACAACTAATAATTTACTCCTGTGCTAAAAGAGCAGGAGAGATGAAGCATAAACGCCTACTTCATCGGCTGTTGCTGGAGCATGGCAGTCCTACTTCATTCCTCAACACACATTGTAAAATCACAATCTACATCTGTGTGGCCATTGGCACAGTTCCTTGTTCAGTTTTAAAACACCAATAATCAACGCTTGTTTGTAGTGTTTTCACACATTTAAAACAAAACCCTCGGGACACAAGAAGTTATCAGCATCAAGAATATCATCATTTCTCTCCCATCCATGAAGTACCTTTGAGCCAAACAAGCTGTGATTTTTAAAAATGCAACTATTTCCAACAAAACAGAGAGGGAAGCACATATGATACTATTACAAGCCAAGGTGAGAGGAATAAAAAGAGTAATGACAACAGAAAATCTAAAATAAGTCCTGGCAAGGCACATGACGTCAGGCATGAGAAAACCAAAGCCAGTTGGCTGTGACAGTTCTGTATCTATCAACTACTACTTAACTAACACCCACCCATAAATAACTTCTTTGCTATTGCCTTGGTGACTAACAGGGTGCTGTAGATTTGAAATATTAACCTGAAGGACTCAAATGCAGACCAGTTTCCTTACACAATGTTGAAATTGTGACCGTTGTTTTTCTATAAGCTTCCCATCAGTGCCTGACAAAGCTGGCAAAGGCCAGTGGGACTGGGGACATGCACTGTTTGAAAGCATTTTTCTCTTCTCCTTGGAAGAATGAGAAGCCCTTTGAATCCTTGTCCAGGTGTCTACTAAGTTTTTGTCTCCTGGAAACATTTGGGCCAAGCACTGTTCAAATTTCTAAAACATTGCAAGCTGTGCCTGATCTGCCCCTCATAGCACTGGCCAAACACCACAAAGATCTTTTTCAGTCACCTTAGCAGGACTGCAGTCAACCTCCTTCCCCAGCACTGGGGACACAACAGGGAATTCCTTTCCTCCAGAAAGTACATCCTCTCGCCCTGCTCCTTTTGTCCTCCTCCCTGGCAGAAGGAAGGCTCAAGAGGAAGGTGTAATGTTGAGCGAGCAGGCAGGTTCAGCCAGTTGTAAGTGGTCTTGCAAAGCGCCCTGTAATTCTGTGAGTCACATTGGGTTTAGTGTCAAATGTCTTTGAGAACTCCATCAGCTAAAGCTGTGGCCACTCAACACTTTCGGATAACTATAGATGAACGTGTCCCCTTCTAAAAATGCTTTCCCCTTCTTTTTTCCAGCTTTTTCTTCATTCTTAGACCACTCATGCACCACATTTTCTCATAAAGCAGCAACAGCATTCCCCACCTCCAAATTCTGCCCAAAGAGAGAAGGTGTGGATGCTACACAAGTCTATTCTCCAACTCTTGATAATCCAGTGCAGGCTTCTGAGGTCATTATTTGCATGCAGCCATTGCATGAACAAATAAGGTTTTTAAGGCACCTCTCAGAATGGGCTCTGAAGATTAGTTAATGTTTATACAGCCCACTGAAAATTGAAATGACTGCTATATGCTAAGTATTACCATCACCAGGGATCCATTTAAGTCAAAGCAGGGCAGACAGTGAAGGAAACAAAACTTATTTTTTCTGTCCAGCACAATTACTGCCAGACTTATGCATGCTAAAAACACCCAATAACCCATCTAACACAGTAAATTAATGTTTATGCTATTAAGTTTAGACAATCTTAAGCTGAAAGCTTTTCAAACTAGAGGAAATTGCATGTTGCACAGGGACAACTGTATACAATTACAGTGATTTCATAAAATGGCAGAGATATAAAGCAGAAACTGAGTGGCCGGCAAGGCTTCTAAATCACACAGATAAAAAGTATGTCCTGGTGGGCCAGGAGTCTACATCTTTCTCACAGCTGTTCCTAGAGACAGGAATTATATCCATAATCTCAAAATTCAAGACAACTCAGTGCATTGTACACCTGTATCTGTGAGGCAATGGCAGACACATCATTTATCAGCATGTGCTATTACTGTCATTGTGGAGTCACCATACATCAGCCAGTTTTATTATTATCCCATCTTGCACCACCAGCTGACACTCACAGTAAAAGCAACATTAAAAAGGACATGGAAATATTTGGACCAACCCATGCTTTTCTTTAGGATGCAAAAGCTCCAAAGAGACACAAAGAGCACAAACGTGAAATGCAACGAGTGCGATGCTCCCCCAGGCAGAAAGTTCCCAGCTGCTTTGCTAAAGGCCACAGCAATATGTCTGCTTTATGCTTGTTTTCATGAAGAATTGTTTAACAGTGCACTTAGTGCAGCTTTACATCGACACAGTAAACGTCATCTTAATACAGCCTAGGTAAAGCTTTCAACTTACCAAGTCCTGCTGCATGCTTTGTCAAACATCTGAAGGACTGCAGTGCCTCTGACTTTTTTCTGATGTCTTGCAGGTATAGAGTGGTATTAAAGGGAGTTTTCATGAATGCAAAACCAGGCAGAGGCTTTTCTAAGAGCTATCAGTCCTATATTTTACCTTATTCATTGTACTGTTCACAGCACATTTTTATTGCCAGTCGCCCTTCCACTAAACAATTCCAGAAGTGTCATTTGCACACCAAACGAGTGTATATTGTACCGTTCAGTTACATGTGGCAGATTATCAGGTTGTGTATAGCAGCTAAGCAGAACATCGACAGCTGTGTAGACACATCTCAGCTGATACTAAAAGAAGTCTTGTCGGCAGTTCTGATCTTGAAGTAAATACACTGAAAAACTTAGCTCCAATTAGGCTGAGGCTGATACGATTTTCTGGAATGAACACTAAACGAATGTGGCCGATAACACCATCTTTGCAAAATATCTTGTTTGGTTTGTCTTTACAGGATTACATTTTCAAGATAAAAATGGCCTGACTTTAAAGCGATATGTCCCTGCTGTTCGTGTTCACAAAAATTTGAATTTTGTATTTTAAGCTGTGTGTTCCGCTTCGTTAATATGAAATTGCCACCCTGCATCACTGACATATTAGCCGGGCTCCAAGTGACCTAATTCATTTTTAATATTTCATAGTTTGTTAAAAGCTGTAACAAGAGATCACTAACACGGCTCTGACACTCCCCGTCATGAATCAAAAGATGTAGGGAAAAGGTCATGTACTTACTAACTGGCACCAAACCAAATTCATCACTACAAAATGAGAGAACAGAAATGAAGACTGCATTTCCCATTATGCTTCTCTCTTTGTAAGAGTATCCATCAACTTGCATGACCCCGAAAGCAGAATTTATTTATATGCATGTCCCCCAATAAAAGGTCAGAGAGAAGTGAGAAAAGAAGAAATAAGGATTGCAGCTTTGTCTAAGCAAGTAGTGCCCTCCCTTTAAAGCATACTCAGCAGCAGCAGCCTTTGAAGACCAAAAGGAGAAACAATTCCCAACCACATAAAGAAACTAACAAGTCCCTTATATGGCTAAGAATTGCAATGCCATTTTTTTCCACAGCCAGAAAAATTAGAGCAAGAGGGGAAAATAGAGCAAACTTTAAACAGGCAGCTCTCTGAGCACCGGGGAATTCACACAGGCACATCATTCCAGCTTTAAGAACTGCCAAACACTTTCTTCTTTAAAGGGAAGGAGGACATTACACCAGGTGAGTCCCTGAAATCCAGATTTTAACTCTCCCGTTGTAACTATGGATACCTAGCTTTAAAAACCTTTTGTGATGTAGCGGTACACCAGGCTCCCTTATTTCATCCTCTGGTGAAACGCCTCCATCTGAAGTTCCCTAATGTCCCTTCATCTCACAAGTCACCAATACACCACTGCAAGGTTTTGCCAGCTCTGGGACTGCACATCCAAACCAGCTCTCTGCCCTATCCACTGCATCTTCAGACTGCCTTTCACCCTCCCATAACCCTGGCACAAATGTGGCCAGCTTCTCAACAGGGAAGGCAACTAGACCGCATCGGATGTTGTTCCAAATAACCAGAGTCTCTCACAGGCAAGACACACGAACGAGACTTGATGGTTGATCCAGTCCTGCCGTCTCCCATCGGCAGGAGGAAAGGTCAGGCGCCTGCGCAGCATCGATGCTGAACTCCGAATGGCTCAGCCTGGCTGGTCTCTAAATATAGCTGGGCAGAGAAAGGGCTGTGAAAGTGGGTGGGGAAGGGAGTGGAACAGAAGCCAAATGAGCAATCAGCTAAATGCAACAACACCATGTTGGTCCACCAGTAAGACTTTCCCTCTCTACTATGCCACGATCTGCAGTAGAGTATTTAAGCACAGCTTCAGGATTAAGGCTATGAATGCAAACTCGCAGAATGAAAAAAAAACCTGCTGGTTGATTTATACTTGGGGAGGGGGGAACAAAAATCTGTTCAACAACTTATCTTCTTGAATAGGAGTGACATCACTTCCACAACATGACAGCACATAAATCATCATCAACCACATGGTACTAACCAGAAAACATGTGTCAGGAAGACACCAACAAGGAACAAAATATCAGAGTGCTTTACATTGTAAACATGCAATCTTATGCGTCTTCTGACTTCTACTATGATCTATATACATCAGGTGGTTTATTTCATTCATTTGCATCTGAATGAAGTCAATACAATTAACAGAGCAACCCTCATAGAAAATCTGTCCAAACTATTTCATCTGCATGATTATACCACACATGAAGCACTTAAAATGTAAATATTTACTTTTTAATAAACTATCCCATTTGATGCTGAAGTTAACTTTACAACAAATAAGCAACTTATTTCCACTATGGTTGCAAGCAAACCCAAAACCAAACAAGATAAATAACAAAGACAGATGGACGGAAGGAAAGAAGAAAGGAAGGGGAAAAAAAAAATCTTTCCATCCAAAATAGCAGGAAAAATAATATCTTTCTCTTATTTGACAATGTCAGACCTGAAGTATTTCAGCTAATAAAAAAAAAACCTAGGAGATTAGACTTTGCTATAAACCAACAAAATATAAAAAACAGTATGACTGAGGAATTCAACAGGAACTTCCAATCTGCAGCTACAGATAGGACAAGCAACCTCTGCTTAAGTTCTCCATTTAGAAATACTGTATCTTCAGAAAAGACCAACACAGAAAACTGACTTGTTTCAAATTTCAAAGAGGCTACACAGTATTTTTATCTTAAGAATTACATAACTAAAAGCAAAACCAGTTCTCTGATACTTTTTTTTTGTGGATTAAGCGCACTTAGCCTCTTGCAGAAACTGTTAATCTTCATTACAGGCACTGGGCTCCATGTGAGACATCTCCTATGGCAATTAGACTTCCCCTCTGTATAAATCGTATCTCAACTGGCAGAGAGAGAAATGGACAGAAAGACAAAGCATCTGGTTTATGCTACTCATTCTCTAAAATCATAAATCACGAGAAATAATGTTAAATAGAAATTAGAGCCACAGCAAACACAAAATGCTGTTAAGTATGAGATGAGCTATGTCCTCGACCCTTTGCACAATTTAGAATCATTTTGATTTACTGTTTTTATTTCTTTTGTGACTGTTTGTTTGGGTTTTTTTTGGGTTTTTGTTTTTTTTTTTTTTTTTTTTTTTAACCTGCATGTTGTTCAGCTGTCCTGGTTTTGCCATGGTGATCAGTATGTGCTTTGTGGGCCTGATTCTGTCTTGCTGAAGACAACTGAATCTTTTTTATTGATTTCTCAAAGGTAGCAGAACAGATCCCTCTCACTATAACTTCTATTCAATAATATTATTGTTAATCCTCTACTTTAAATATTGGTACATCATTCTGTATCAGTAGGCACCATCCTTGGGCTGATACCTGCTTGGTTAGAACAGCTCTCTTTGTAAAACTGTTTACTTCGAACGTTCCGTTTGTTACTCGATCTTGCCCATACGAGTGGGAAAGCAATTGCAAAACACCACTACAGGAATACTCGGAGTATAGGCTCTGACAATATCTGAGTAAATCACTGTTCTCTGTCTCCCTTCTCTGCCCATCTGCAGTCTTTGGTATGGAACAACTATATCATAAAAGCTCTTATTCACACATGCTTTTGATATTACACTATTTAATCGCATACAGCTGTAGCTGATGAGACTGTTACAAAACACAATTTTAATGCAGCACTGGAAGCAAATTATTGAGCCATATTAACTATTTTCCTCTACAAGAAAATTCTAGCACTAAAATTCTTTTCTTCAAGGAAAAAAAAAAATCACAATCAGACTATTTGTTTTTTTAATAAGTCTGGTCCTCTTCCTGGACAGTCCAGAATGGGGTTGTTTGCAAGCAAATTCAGTCCCTGCCTGGAGTTTAGATAGTGGAAAATTTACTTCCCACCCCTAAAAAAAATTAATTAATTAAAATTAAATTTAATTTGAAAACACTGCTTGCAATTACATGCAAAGGGAATACTATACAGGCTACTCACAGCAAGACCTGAAATGAACTCAGACATCCTACTTGAAATGCAGCCTTTCTTATCTGTTTTTTAATTCATGGAAATTTAAGAACCGACAGTCTGATGATTTTTACCAAGATACTTGAATTAAAGTGCAAGCATACCATCATGCTTTCCTTGAAAGAACTTCATGCATTAAAAACCAAACCAGTTCATTTCTGAACCACTGCACATTATTTTGAAAGGGCACCTTGTAAAAGGCATTCTAAATTATAACTATTAACACACTCGCCACAGCAAGATCTTTGTAGCCTCATCTGGCAAATGCTTACAACTTCCATCTTTTGTTAGAGAAATAAAATATCTGCTTACAAAATAAATAGCCATAGAGTATCATAATATATAAGTGTTTGAAGTAGTAAAAATTTGAATTTTTTTTTCCACAGGTTTGGTCTGGGGGTTTTTTATTTGTTTGTTCATTTGTTTTTGTTTTCTTTTTTTATATGGTGCTTTTATTTGTGAGTATTTGTGGGTTAGTTAGTTTTCAATTTAAACAGACTTGCATTGAGGCAACATGTGAACAGAAGATCAATCAAGAAATTCAACACCATTTTAATACCTATCATCATGTCCCTTAAAACAACAAAAGTATTTTTATCCAGGCATGCAAGGACAAATGGAAAGCAAATGAGTTCACATATCCCTTCATTTTTCAGAGGAACACAACTTTTATCTTCCTTATTGTTTAAGCCAATTGGCAAATACTAGAGCCTGATATTAATATTACCATCAAAATCATAGCCAGGCTGAAATACTTTTAAATGGCATTTAAATGAATTTGTGTTCCTTTTGGGCAGTTTTCTGAGGCATTTAAAGCATGCTGTGACATACTGAATCAAACGGGGCTAAGTGCGAACAAACTTCATTCCTAGAAATGCATTTCTCTATTTGCAAGTGTTTGCCTTTACTTTGGCATGATCACATGGGCTCCAGCTAGACTTTTGAGCTCTGGCAGTGATCCAAGCTGCAGATGGTTGGAAATGCAGCCTGAAATCAGTGTGTGGTTGATGAATTACTCCTTACACCTGACCCCTGCTTCACACCAGGCACCAAACACAATCTGAACACTACCAGCCAGAGAAGCCCTGTCAGGCATCTCCGTATCTGGAACGCTTTCTTCAAGGCCTTCTGTATGGCCAGATGGCCAAAAGTGGGGAATGCCGTAAACCCACTAAACAGAAATGTGAGTGGCTAAAGAGCACGGGATTGGTAGGTAAGGGGTGAAGAGAGGCAAGAGCTTTGCACTGATTCCAAATGCACACTTTCTAGAGGAGAGTGATGGAGCAAGGAGGAAGTTATGCTCATGCCACACAACTGAAGAAAGTCACGAAAAATTCTCTCATGCCAAAGATGCCCTAAAAATGTCAAAAAGGAGATATAACACACACCCAAATGTGTGCCCATAAAATCACTATATCAAACTTAAACTCTTTTGAGTACACCTGTTTGAACTCCCTAATTTTTTTTTCACTCAGCTGGGGCATGTATCTGTCATTTCAGGAACAGGCTCATTAAGCCCTCTTGCTTGCTAACAGGTTACTCTGCATCCCTTTCACAGCCACAGAGATGGGGTTTTATTCCGACAGGTGTTGGGAAATCACACTTCTTCCTTTTGCACGTGCACATGCATGCATCAGGCACACAGAGATGAAGAGGTACAGTGGGTACTGTAAACACTGCCTCTCGTTTTGGGGTGTTTCTGCCATCTGACTGGGTTACAGAGTCAACACCATGAGAGTTAAACTACCAGACCCAAACCATGACTAATAAGTAGGAAATATCTGGAGAATGCATGAAAGCAAACCGCACGGAAATAGCTGCTTAACTGGCATATTTTTACCCCAAGAGCAGGTAGAGAGATCGTAAACCAAACAATTCCTGTTGACAGGTAACTGTGGCACCTCCTCCTTTCTACCCAAGTGATTCAGGTTTTTTCACTAGACTGTTTGCAAAGAAAGCTGACCCCAGCAAGAGGTCTAATCATAAGCTGCAGAGGACAAAGATAAAACACATCACCTTGTAAATCAAGGAGACTCTTTCAAATATATTCAGAGTTAATATTTTTCTCCCCTTTTTCTCATTACATGATATTTCATAGTGCTTATTTTTGTTTTTTTCTGCGCTAAATGGCAAAGAGAAAAGAATTTGCTTTGGCAAGCAAGAAACAAAAGAAAGAAATTCAGACCATAATGCAAGATTTGGCATCATTAACATTCTACGTGACAATTTGCAACATACTCCTCTAAACCAGTTGTTTGAGTAGTTACACCATCAGCAAGGATGCAACTAAGGAAATTCTCTTAACATCTCAAAATAAAACAAAAAAGTACCACAAATTCTCATCAGATATACATGAGCTGAACCACTTCCCTGCAATATTTTTTGCAACAAGAACACAAGACTATGCTTCGCTTAAGCCGTAACCAGAAACACTTACTCTGAAATAAACTCCGAGGACAATTGGACTCTCGCCATACTCTCAGCATCTGCCTAAAAAAGTTCCAAAACTGTACGTTCAAACCGAAGTTGTCAGACAGCATCACACGAAAGCAGAAATAAGGCTATGTCTTGCCTCAAACTCAGTGCTTGTCCTTAAGAGACATATTAAATTCCTTGCAATTGTCTCATAAGGACTGACACTCTCCCCTTTTTCTCTTTTTTGGATGACAGTGGCTTTTCCTAAACCTGAAATTGAAGTTTTAGCTTCAGTGGTGGCATTTGATAATGAAGGAGCACAAATAAATGGAATGAGTGTTTTGTGTTCCACACACTTTGTGTTCCACAAAAGGCCAAAAAAACTCTAAAAAGTTAAAGCAATCAGACAAACATATGGAATCCATTTTTTCTATTTATAATCCCATTACCCATATAGCTATTCATTTGCACCCTTTCTGCACAACAACGTGCTAGCCACGTTAGAAGACACATACACAGAGTCTGTAGGCTGGAATCCTGCGCAGCTCCGTGCTCCCCCGTGAGAGGGACGTGATGTACAGTAATGCGGTACTTCTCAAAGGAGAGCAACTTCAGCAAACAAGCAAAGCAAAAGCAGCACTTCACCCAAACACGCTGGGGAACGTGAATTCCCAAACTTTGCCTGTTGAACACGCTGCCACTCTGAATTTCAGAAGCTGTACCATGCCATAAGAAAGCCTAGAATTTCTTTCTTAATTACAAATGAATGTGCACCATCCCCCTGCCCCCCAGCATGCATGACTATGAGCATAAAAACACATTCTTTCTGTAGAGCTGAACCCTACCATGCTTGGTACAAAGAGCAGTTTTTGGAAAATAAGAAGCTGAAGTTCTCAGGCTGGCTGGAATCATACAAAGGTTTATTTATATGTGTTGCTCCAATAGGGATGATAGAAGATACAGCTCTCCACCACAAGATTATTTGATTACCCAACTATTAGCTTTAGACATACAATGGATCTAACTGCTTTAAAATGTCCCAGAAGCTGATGGCTAGCTTTAAGGTAACAAAATCCAGATGCTGCCTGTCTGCACTACTTTAAAGTCTTATAGTCTATAGAAGAGAAATACTTGCCTCTGTATATATATACATATATATATATATATATATATATATATATATGCACACGTGTATGTGTGTTTATTATTTAGAGTTTATGTACGCCTATAACTGTGGACCAAGGAAAAGGGGAAAAAATAAAGGCATATAAAATGTATCACCAATTTGAAATTTTACCTGTCCTTACTGTAATAGTGCAAGTATGCCAAGACTGATGCACATGACTTTTCACAGGGTTGATAATTTTATATACCAGCTATAAAAATGCATTTAAGTTATTTGTTAAAGCAAGGGGTTAAAAAAAAGTCATGGTACAAAAAAAGCTATTTTTTTACTTTAAGCCCAAATATAAGGTTAATTTTCTCAAAAATGCTTATTTTACAAAGTTTAAAAAATGAAGAAAAAAAGAAAGAAAAAGGACAACTGGCAAAATGTAAGCTACATGAGTAAAAGGCATGGAATGTCCAATATTTCTCCTCCAATACTCGAGGCTATTGTTCTTTCAAAAAAACACCACCAATTGTTTCATGTCCTTGGCTTGCCAGGTTTTGAGGAATAGCATCAGCCTGCGTCCCCCAATCCCCCAAACAGTTAAAGCTATAGGCAATATTGCAGTCAAGCTAGTGACGGGCTGCTGCTGCAACAGCAACATTACACACTAAATGGTCACGAAGGTAAAATGCTATTTGGATTGACCTTGAAAGGAAGGGGTGGAGAAATGATAAATTTCACGCCAAAATACAAAATTTTAAAAAGGATGAATTTTATACCAAAAAAATATCTGCATGATGCCGTGAAAGGAACAGCAGAGCAGAGCAAAGAAGTGAGAGGTAACCCTGCCATGAATTACAAGGCTGTAATCATACTGAGTGCTTCTGGTGTCATCACAACTCCAACCAGCCTGAATCACAGTTTTTACAATTAGTTAATTTATATAATGCAGTAGTCAGGCTATAAACGTTAACGGGAAAGTAATTTTTATTAACAAGGAATATAACTTATCCTTTCCCAACCACAGCCAGATCAACATGCTTCAAACCAAAAGTCTGGAGAAGTCAGCCTCCCTTGTGGCATTTCACCACACACAGTTGCACACATCAAATTTCCCATGTGTTAAATTTGCCACAGGAGCACAATGTGTACGTTTGCACGCAGTACCATATGCACGTGTGAGTGCGCTGCCTTGGCTTTTCCCTCCTAAAGGATGTTCGTTTATTTACTGAAACTGTTAATCTGTGGCTGTGAGGTCACACTTCACCTCGTGAAGTGTGTATTTTTTCCTTTTTCTTCCCTCCAAATACAGTGTCCTGACAGGGTTTGCAAACTTTCGGTTTAGGGCTTTCTTTTGTTACTGTCCTTTGGTCACAGGAAATCTTTTCAGAGAGCAGACTATTATACAATGGCATTATAAAAATAAGGCTTTAATTAACTAACTGATGGCCAGGTAGCATAGACTTCACTCAGCCTCTCTAGGAGAGGCCGGCCTGCTTTCCAGTCTGCTGGCATTTTAAAAATTATTAAGAAAAGAAGAAAGAAAACGGAAGCGTCCGCGCTTGGATACACTCTCCAAAAGTAGCTAGCCTCTATTTCTAGACCTTCTAAATGCAACAGAGTACAGCCATATCATCCTCAATATTTAATGAAACATTAAAACCAGTGCAATGCACTGAAACAAACTCCACCAGGTTTACAGACGGTTAGCTCCGAGCTCTCCTCCGAGCTCCACAGCATCTCCTCCTCAGCTGATTAAAAGTTTGAGTTGCCAAAGACAGCTTTTCTAACAGCAAAATGCTTTTAAGCTGTGAACAGACTGTAGAGATCACTGAAAAATCCACCAAAAGTGTTTTATGTCCGATGCTGTCCAGAGCAATCTTTATCCCATGCTGTAACAAACACACTACCTGCCCGCTGTTACGATAGCGTTAACCGCACTGTTCTCCCCAAACAATAAAAGGAATTAGCCGACGCCAGCAGCCCTTGGGAAAAAAAAATAAATTAAAAGAAATAAAGAAATACATGGGAGGGCAGACAGTAACCTTCCTGCCTCTCTCACGCCTGCTTTCTGCTTACCAGCTCGGCTCTGTGTGATACAAAACGCGAGAAATAGACAGAAAAATCGCCAAAGAGAAGAGGCGAGCCCGCAATTCGCGCGGCTCCGCTCTCCATCCCCCGCCAGGCGCCCGGCCCCGCCAGCCCTTACCTTGGTTTGGAGATAGTGGGGGTAGTAGTAGGTGTACTGAGGGTACATTGGCTGCTGGTCCAGGCGTTTGCCCATGTAGCTGGAGTCCTTCTGGCTGGTGCGGGGAACTCGTTGGCAGGGTGTAGTGCCCCAGGGCCTTTCTTCCTCTCACGCCGCTATTCCTGACAGCGCGGGCGACAGAGGAGGCTGCCGAGACTTCCTCGCCGTCTACCGCGCGCTACTTCCAGCGCAGCCAAAAACGCGCCCGCACGAACATATACGTGTGTCTGTGTGTGTGTGCGCGGAGGGGTGTGTGCGGGTGTGGGTGCGTGGGTGGGTGGAAGCCCCGTGCCCGGGTGCCCGCGGCGGAGCAGCCCGCCTCCCCCGCTGGCAGCAGCGTGCCTCCGGGGGTGCCCACTGCCCGGCTCGGGAGGGAACCGTCCTGCGAGAGGAGCCTGGAAGACAGTGCAACTCCAAATCTCCGCAGAGCCGCTCGCTCTCTTGCTCGCTCGCTCGCTCGCTCTCCTCGTCCTCTCCTCGGCTCGCCCCGCTCTCGAGCCCTCCCCTCTCGCTTCCCCACCCACCCCCCTTCCAACCAAATAAAAAAAAAGAAAAAAAGAAAAAAAAAAGGAAAAATAAAAAAGAAAAGAAAAATAAAGAAAAAAAAAGAAAATAAAAAAAAAGGGGGGGAGGGAAGAGCCTTCCCCAGCCTAGTTGCCGCTGCCTCCTTCACGGAGTGACATGGTGTTCAGGGCTCGTCCTGTCTTTCATTCAAACCCCCTCCGCGCCGCGCCGCCGGTGGGAGGGACCTCGGCGCGCCGCTCCCCCGGGAGGTCGGCGCAGGCCGCGCGGCCGCCTCCGCGCCCCCGCCCGCTCCGCGCCCGCGCCGCACCGGGCAGCTCCGGGAAGCGGCCGTGGGACTCGGGAAATGCGAACGCCGCGGGGCGGGGGACGAGGGAGAGCAGCGCCAAAACGCCGTTTTATATTTATTATTTTAATTTAAAATATATATATATATATATATATGTATTTTAACAAACGGGAGGGGGAAGGTCACGGAGCCTGGTCGCCGTCCTCCCCCTTCAGAAAACTACTCCGCACCGTCATCCGGCACTTCGCGGAGAAGCGACCCCGGGCCAGACATATTAAATACATACTTTGTTAAACCGCTTATATAAGACTTGGTTTATTTAAAGTTGGAACAAAATGGAGGAAGAGGGTAAAGAGGAAATTCGGCCGGCCTGACGTGCGGGTGCCTTCCCCCAGACGTGTGAAAATATCACGGTGCCACAAAAGTTACCCGCGGCTGCGTTTTCCCCGGCCGGGCTCCCCCGCATGCAGCTGCCGCAGCCCGGGCCCAGGTGAGGGCCAGGTGTGGCCCCCGCGTCCGGCCGAGAACCCCACACCTGCCACAGATCCCAGGCGTGCAGGACCTGTGTCAGCACCGCCATCCCAAATATTTATCCTCGGAAAGACTCGAAGGAAGAGTCTGTTTTACAACAGGGCTATAAATCATCAGGAAAAAAAAAAGTGCGTGAATAACAAAATGTTTCCTCTTGTACACAAATCCCAGCGTTTCTCTTTTTTTATAATAACTTATTTCTTTAACATGTCATCGGATTCCTGGGCCTTACTACAGTGGTTTTGCCTATTTATAAATTTTTGGAGAAAAAAATGTGGGGCAGCAGTTTCTTTTTGTTTTTATTTAAATCAACCATAGTATGGCAGCGGGATTGTCAGCTGCTGCATTATCAACCAAATTGCTTTAAAAAAAAAAAAAAAGAATTATAAAAAGAATGTCTTTAAAGGGACATTTCTCAAGGCTGGTAGAGCTAAAATTAGACTTGCCAGCTGTGTTTTGGTTTGTGGGCACGTGCTTGCACATGACAGGAACATGGAAATATCACGCTTTATACTCTGGCAGTTTGCTGTTCCCATAAGCAGAGGGTTTTCTTATGGATTCCCATAACTGCCCCATAGCCAGTCCAAAAGGGCAGTGCAGGAAGCCATACACAGGCTTATAACACAGTACTTATAATACAGTACTTATAATGCTTACATACATGCCTATGCACTGTTCTTTCATCACCAGGCATTCATAATCGTGGGTAGTTAGGTACCAGACCTCTGCCATACAGTGGGAGCACCATGCCATGCTCACACAGGTATTTGCCTCCTGTGGCAGGAGATAAACTTTTGCAAAACGAGTGCTCTGTTCCCAGAGCACTGTGCAGGCAATCAGCAGGTTCTTGCACACCTGGACGAGCCCTGTGGAGCACTACCATTGCCCCGATTTCCAACAGACTCAGAAGAAGAGCCTGGTTGGGTAAACTATTGAGTATTTTCATTCCCTATCTTTAGTATTATCATTCCAAGCTGGCCAGGACCATGCGGCCCCTCTTCTGAGGATCCCTCTTTTTCATTCATCTTCTCTTCTGAGAAGTGAATTTAGAAAAAAAAAAAAAGATAGGAATGGGAGGAGAAGCTGCAGTCCCCGCCTCCCAGCCCCACGGTCTGTATCACTGCTCAGCTTTAAATACGCTGCTTCTCATTGTAGTGCATGATACTCTTGCTTACAGTTTCTTCTGCCCCTGCCCGGCTTTCCCTGAGGGTGAAATAGACTGTTTGAGGGTTGGGATCTGCAGAAGTGAATAGTGATTACTTGACTGTACGTGATACTTTGAGCCGAGACAACTTTCAGATTGTTCTTTCAATTGGCAGAATTAAGTTGTTGTGCTTCTCTCCTCACCTTCTCAATTTTCCCTCAGGATATTAACGCAGTTTTTCTTGCTAAGCGTTTTGCTTGTAGACGTGGATGTAACCAGATTTGGGAGAAGAAAGAATCTATGTGTACAGGGTGAAATAAAGGATAAATACTAAAGGAAGTAGAAAACTCTGCATTCTGACCAAGAAAGCTACGCGAACATGCAAGGTTTTCCACGGTCATTAATTTAAATCTGGGAAGGGCTGTTTTGTCTACATCATCTGACTACTGTGAGTATTTCAAATCATGCCATAAAATTTCAACCCAAGATTTCCACACGCTTCTCCATCAGATGCACTGGCTAGTAGCTCCATCAGTTCTAGCAACTGAGAAAAGGTGGGAAGCTACAGAAGTGGGACTATTATGTGAGTGGGGAACAGCTCCGCCTTTCATCTGCTCTCTCTCAGCAAAAATCTTCAATGTGCAGATGCTTTGGATTTCCCTTTTCACCTGTAATCCTGACCAGGTGCTCAGCAGCCTCTGCTGTTTGCTCTGAGTGCTCAGCATCTCACATGATTGAGCCTTCAGAGACGCAAGACAGAGTGGAGGCAGCAAAAATAGGAATTCAATATAAAAGAGTGGGGGGCCAAGGGGAGAAGACAGGAGGCAATATACCATAGCAAAAATGCAAATGAACAGCCACAAAAGCAGATTTAGATAGCATACAGCCTCTGAACAAATGCTAGTGCTGGAAAATGGAAAATTTCCATTTGCAAAATACAGACATCAAAAAGATCATCTGTGACTTGGGAGCACACTGTTTAAATAGAATCCCCTTCATTTTCTGGCCTGTGCATTTGAATAACTGAATCCACTTGCAAACTGAAATAGCAGTTTGCCTACCGAGTGTTAAGTATAAATGTTCCTCAAAAGAAAAGACAAGCTGTTCGATCCCAGTGAGCAACAGTGAGCAACTTCACAACTTTTTTTTTCTTCCTATGGGAGGGCTCATTATGAAGCCCCAGCCAGTCCCAGCCTCGGGAACCCAGGGAACCAGATCCCAGGGCATCTGCAAAGGCGCTGCTGCCACTGCTGACACTGACCTAGGGCAGATTCAAGAGCTAGGTGAGCAGTAAGGATCCCTTCAATGGAAAGTTTGGAAATAAAAAGAAATAAATGGAAACACATCATCTGTAAACTTGACAGCCAAGTGCATTCAAAGACAGGCACCAAAGGATATTAACCCTGCAACAACCAAAGCTGTGGATAAGAAAACTGAAGTTAACAGACAGAAGGAAAAAAAAAAGAAAAAAAAAGAGACTCATTTTCCTGGCAGCCTGAAGTACAGAAATATTACATATGTTTGGATGTATTTTTACCTGTCATAGAATGCAGATTTCTTCATTCACAAAAACTAAATTAAAAGAAAAAAGCAGATACCTAGTAGAACATTCAGGGGCTTTTATTTGATAAAATATGATTCTACATGCACTTTTACTTTTTTTTTTTTTTAATAAGCTTACCTATCCAATTAAAACCTTCTAAAGTCAGATACCAGAGTCAGGGAGAAATTGGAGAAATTCAAACATTTTCTAGCTCCTTGCTCTTGAAAAGCAGCAATATGTTTTTAGAAGATTTAATTTCTGGCAAAATTATGTCAAAGTTTTCTAAGTCAGGACTAGAGAAGTGGAGATACTACCACCTAAAGCAATATAATAGGTTAAAAAAAAAGAAGAAGAACAATTATATTTGGCTCACATTTTTCCTCTGTCTCTCTACTTTTATTCTCTTTATTTACTCATTAAAGCTATTACAAAGGAGACCATTGTGATGCTTAACAGCTTGTTTACAATGGATTACAAGAAGAGCACTGATTTTATTTTTAGATCTGTCAGCTCCTTAAGTCCAGCTACCTTAAAACTTTATTGATGAACACAGAATTTTACTATTTAATGGATCATTTATCGAGCTGATTTGCCTAAGGAGAGCTAAGCAAGTTTCTAAGAAGGGACACACCCTGGTGCAACCATCAGTAAAGCATGTGATAGCCACGGAGAAGGTGAAAAGACACAGAAGATCAAAACACTTAGCTTAACAATGACAGCTTTAAGTGTCTGGGATTGACAGAACGTCTCTGAGTTGGGGGATGCCACTGTTCTGAGGTGCTTTCCTTTCATAAGAGACCAAACACCACTGGAATTGGCTTTACCCACACACACCCCTTCCCTGCCTGCAAGAGAAAACCTAGCAGGTTTGCTCTCCAACCTTCAGCACTAACCATCACAACAGCACAAAGTCTAGAATTCGGCAGAGCTACAGATGGCCTAAAGTAAATCTGAAAGAGTTAATGGATAAGATTTTGGACAACAGCAAAGAGTTGCCATCTATCATCATACTTCATTATTTTTCACTTTATCATCTTCTGTCTTTACATTATGGCTCAGGGGTTTCCATTTTTCTACTTTTACCTGAACACCCAGTCCTAAAGGAAATCTTTGGACAGCAGCAGAGTGAAAAATTTTAGATGAAAAGTGAACAACAATGAACATTCATTAAATTGTTTGTGTTTTCCACCTGATATAATCCCTTACAAGCACAAGCCACTGAAACTAGCAGTCAGTTGTACAGACAGACTGAAATTATGAACTAATATCTTCTTTCTTCTTCTTCTTTAATGGATACAACCAAAGTAAATATTACTTAGTCTTTTGTCTACAGTCTGTTTCCTACACGTCTCTGAACAGCTTGCAAGAGTTAATTCATCCTGCAACGTGGAAGTGGATTAAGTAACATGACCAGTCAATGGCAATACTCCAGTTGTGACAAAAAATGGGGGATTCCTCTCACCCCACAAACCCTCATTGTGTGGTAAAAGCCACAGCAAATAAGACCAATGGGGCAAAAGCTTGGTATTTTCAGTTCTGGAAGGGATTCCTGTGGCGAGAAAGCAGTGCAATGGCAGTGAGGGCAATGTGAAGAAATGGGAGAGAGACACTGGCTATAGCATGTCACAGGATCACACAGCAGTAGTTCAGGGCTTTCAGAAAATGCCAGGATTGTGCACAGGTTAGAAGACAGGCCGTTCAAAGGTGGCATATTCCATAGCAACTCCACATCTCAAGTTAGTAAATACTGCATCTGGTCCTGAGTCTAAACTCTTAGGATAAGAAAGACAAACAAACCCCCAAACACTAACAGGACTAGCCAAGGCCATTTCTCTCTTGCAGCGTATTAACTTAATACTACCAGCATTAGATGTGGTATGGTTCCAGAGGGAGAAAATTCTTTACCTCCCACCTTCCTCCCTCCAAAGTCCTGCTTACTAGTCATTTTCCCCACCCCTTGTTTACTTGAAATTAGATTGTAATCAGGGAACATGAGTTTTTTTTCTCTTCAGGAAGTTTATTTCTGAAGGTAATGGGGAGATGTAAATATGCTGCCTGTTTACTGAGGCTCATAAACATATACGAACACAGGCAATTAATTGTCACTGAAGGAGTTCCAGCAAACATAGAAAATCCTAGCTTTTTAGGGCATGTTTGACTAACTGTTCACCCATCATGTACTGAATTACTTAGTGAGATATTAATTTTGTGCTCCAGCTGAGGGTAATCACAGAACAAACTGGCATTATTCAAGTTACTCTGTGAAATTACAGCAAGGGTAAGCTTAAGAACAAAGGCCAGCAGGAGTTGAGCCTCTCGACTTGAAAGGAATTATCTTTTCCTCTAATTGAAGTGAGGACTGTTTTGTTTTGTTTTTTCTTTCCTTCCTCTTGCTAGATTTCCAACAACACTCTTTGGCAGAAGGTCTCCTTGCAACGGGATTTTGTGCTTAAAGCCTATGAGCAGGGGCTTGTCTGCCTGGGAAAGTTTACTGATGTAATTGCACCAGCATCCTCAACAGCTAGAGTTATACCCACATAATGCCTCATATGGGCATTCTTCCCCGGGAGTGATTATGCTGGTAAATGCCCCTATTTACACAAACGCAGACTTCTGGGTCCTGTTTTCCTGCTGGTGCTGCCACTGACCTACACCATGACCTTGGACAAACCACTTCTCCTGCTCCGTCCTCTCTGTCTGTGTCTCACGAGCGTCCACTGGAACTCTTGATGGTGAGAACAATCTCTATGTTTTTACAGTGCCACAGGGGAACCTCAATTTTGGTTGGGCACCAAAACAACACAGCAGAAATCTGTAATAATGTATGCAAACAGTTTGTTGTTCTACCATCCAGACGGCTGCTATTAGAGAATTCACTGGCTGAGGCTTTTTTTTTCTTTTTTTTTTTTCTTTCCATGAGAAAAAGTTAACAATAGGAAGGAATGGAGGGTCATTTCAGGAGACATTCCATCGCTATCAAATATAATAGATTCTGCTTTCTCCATACTTATATCCTCCCCAGCACGCCAAGACACATTTCTTTTTGTCTCTTTCATATCTGGCAGGCTTATTTTCCCAGTAAGTAACAGTTTATCTAATGCTGGATGTAAATAAGGTCTGAAGGAGCCTTTGCTAACAATTTCTGTTTCATCTCCTGATAGACCCCCTTGCAAAACATGGTTTAATTATGGCACTACCCTTGCAATTTTGTCCAAAATTTCATTCAAAAGTATTTATAAAAATAATTCTTCATTACAACTACTGGAAACTTTATGGTTTTGATGAAATCTCAAAATGTTACCTAATTTTTTTCAATTTAGTTCAAATTTTATTTTTTATTTTAATTTTTCCATAAAAATTCTGCCTTGACTCAACTGCAATAAATATTTTCCTACTTAGTCCCCCTGAAAAGGGAACAATCAAAGTCTAAAAAAAGTCTCTAACATATTTTCAAAAATATCTTAAGCAAAAACTATTTTATCACTACACATGCAGGAAAATATTATTTAGGAAATATCCAAATGAAATACCCCTATTTAATTCAGTCTCTAGGGAACTGTGTTCATCACTTGTTTGTTTTTAACTGAAATTCATGACTGGGAAAAGCAATCTGCACTTTAGCTTGTGCCAGTAAGCCCTACAGTAATTCTGAGTCTATTCAATCCAAAGTATTTTATAAATAAAGAAAAATCACAGGTTGGGAGGAACTGTAATCTTCAGCCATAACAAAATGCTATTCTTTTCCTTCTCACCTAAACACAACTGGGAACTGAAGTGGAAAGCACATAAAAACACATACTAGGACTGCTAGTGCCTTCTTATCAACATGCAAAGCTTCCCTGAAAGCATTACGAGAAAAATTGTAAGTGTCCACTAAATATGGAATCAAAAGATTGTGTGTAACGATTCCCAACAGAGGGGGAATTTCTGGCTCTCAACTTCTGTCTCACCAAGATAGGGAGAGAATGCATAGCAAATGGAGGAGTACGGTACTGGGAGTTGGGTAAAAAGTTCCGTGTGCAGGTAAGCTGCAGACTTGAACCAATTCTCCGTTTTTCAAATCAGTTCACTCTTTTATAGGAATAATGGCATTTTTTTGTAATGGACAGCTTCCATTTACCACAGAACCAATGCAGCCTGCTGTGCAAAATGAAACCTTATGTCACACTAGATTACTGTCCATCATAACCAAAGAAAATGTATTGAACTGAATATATTTGGTTCAGGAAACCCGTATTTTGTCAGCTGCAGTATAGTTCATTGTCCACTAAACAGTACCAATCCCATTCTGAACTGAGCTCACTGTAGAAATGTTTCACCTCCTAATCCTGCACTTGTACACTTGCCAGAACAAAAGGGAGGGTAATACCTGACATCTAACAAAACAAGGGTTAGGACTGACACTTTGCTGTACCAGAAAAATTCTTTGGGTAAGAGATCATTTATTTCCTGCAAACAGAAAAATGCTAATTGTAGCTCAAATCTTCCCTGTTTTTCCTCTACAATTTCTTTTTCTTTTGCTTCCTCCCCTGCTTCATGCATCTTTTCTTCAGTCTTGTTCATCAAATATTTTTTGCCTTCAAAAAATCTCATCAAATCTCTACATTCTCATTCATCTGAAAGTTATCTGGCTTGAGAATAATTTTCCTGCCTTCTTTTATGTATTCCAGCTGGAGTTTTTAATAAAGCACAAGGACTCAAGGCTACTGTATTTTTATTAGGAGATGGTGGAAACTTTATGGTGATTTCTATTCACATTCAGCAAATGTTCATCCCTATTGTTCTAGCCTATTTACCGCTCCCAACATCCTATTCCCAAATAGTTTTCACTCTGTAATCCTTCATCTGTTTTGTTTCCTCTTTATTTCTGTCCCTGCCTAACTGCCTGTCTTGCCAGCACAAGCACTTTCTTTTTCTTGAATTCTCTCTCCATTATTTTTTCTTTTGCCCCCATTCCTCAACCACAGATGCTTTAGGCTCCACTTTCTTACTTATGTTGCAGTTCTTTGAATATAGAACAAAAATATTCACGGGGGGAAAAAGATACCACTGCGCTATTCTTTTTAACTTGGAAATCCCTCCTAGTAGACGGAAAGAGAGAGCAATGTGCCATAAACATCTAAATTCATGTCACCTGAGGTGCCTTGGCAGGGTTGTGGACGGAGTTAAAATAAAGTAGAAGGTGAGAATATTAAGTTCATTAACAGAGGAAGAATTGGGTCTCACAAACTGAGGATCCAATCAATCTCACCTCTTACTGACTTCTTTTCAATAAGGGGCTTTAAAGACATTTCTGCTAAGTACAGATGTACACAGGTTCCCTTCTCCTCACAACTGCAAGTTGTACACCCCTGACATCACCATGCTTGTCTTTTCAGGATCCTATGGCAGCAAGACATACATCAGCTTAAAACCTAAAGAGCAATTTTTGTCAAAGAATTCTCACCTCATACAGCAGGGTAAGAATTACAGGCAGAAACCACTGAAAGCGAGTAGGAGCTAAATATTAATCTTTTGATATAGTTTTGCAGATTAAATACTGACACAAATTCAGCTTGGAGATAATTTGCAATCGGCATTTTGGGTTGGTGGTACATTCCCACCAAGCAAAGGTAGATGTTTCTCTACTGTGAAGAGCTTGTACAAGAAAAAAAAAAAAACAAACAACAATAACTTTATTTCATTTAATTGTATTTTAGCAATACATATTTCTTTGTGCTAGTCAATTACTTGAATGTTTTATCAGAAGGGCCAGGAGTCTTCTGTCACTATGGGGCCTTGACATTTCCCATGGTCTTATTCATTGGAGTGAAACACTGGTTTGTCAGAACTCCAGCACTGCAGCCAAATACTTCCATCCTTCAGATCACATCCTCCCTTCAAGCTCATGGTGAGAAATTTCAGTCAAACCATTTGTCCTTTTCCTGTTTCTCAAGAAAGATACCTTTTTTTTTTTTTACCTGTGCTGGAATAAGGTGGTGCCAAATAAAGGCAAAAATAGCCAAGCTCATCCAGCTTCTTCTCCTTGGATAGTGACTGGAAGGAACCAGAAGGAAGGTAAGGTTCCTTAGAACATGTGGAAGAAGGACCAGAAATTTGCCCAAATGGGCAACTCATTCTGCTAGGGACATACCTTCTACCTTTTTTGTGAAAACTTTCCAGGTGTGGCCACATGAGAAACACTTGAAAAGGAACAGTCCCTGCATCCTCAGCATATATTTCCCTGAAGGCCCCATACCTGCTTTCCTCCCAGCTTCCACAGACCTCTGCAGACAGACAGGAAATGGATCTCCCTCCCAGGAACAGGAGCTGTACAGAGCAGGAGGCAGGGATGATGGGCATAGCAGGAGATGCTGGCACATAACTCTGGCAGTATTGTGAGATATTGCACTGTCTCTGTTGAGCTGTTGGGGTGCTGCCCATCACTCACTGAGATGAGGAGGTGTGGAGGAGGGAGCACAAAAGGAGACTGAGGAGTAAAAGAGGGATGTGCCTTGGTTACAGGGGTAGTGAAGACAATACATCAAGGAACTAGTGTTATAAAAGGACCCCAGGGTGAGTAAGCATTATAGTCTGAGGTGGAAAAGAAATAGGGATCTCAAAATACCTGTTGAAAATGGGACCCGAGGTTAAGAATCAACTAAAATTGAGAATGAAAAAGCAGTAGTGATGGCAACCAGGTAGACAAGACAATCCAAATTGATTAGGAGGGCTAGGCAGGACATGAGAGGAGCCAAAACGGGTGAGAACAGAAGGGTACAGAGACATACAAGAAAAAAAAGAGGACAGCTCTTTTCCTTCAGCATCCGGGCGGTAACCCCCAAATTCCTGACATTGACCACTCCTCTGTTGTCAACAAAAATCATCTACACCCAGCTGCAAAGTGATCCAGCCCCTTCTAGCACTGGTCCGCACAGACTATTAAAATCTAATGCTGCCAGACTCTCCATGTCTCTGTGATAAATAGAAAGATTTCAACCTTGCTGACAATCCATTTGTCAATATGCCATGGGATGGCATTTTCAGGTTCCTTTATTTTTTAAAGCTAAAACCTTTTTCACACATAAATTAAATTAAAATAACAAGTGGGAAAATTCCATATGATCCCACATTTAAAGTTAATGAGTAATGGCATAATTATAATGAAAAATAAAATGATAACGAGTGTTCACAGAGAAGCCCATTATAACTGCATAGAGAACCATTATTTTGTAATTTTATACCTTTTGAACACTTGACTTTGCAACCTTAATGCTTTTTTAACATTGTTTTTTGCCTGTGTAATGATAGATAACAATCTCCAGACACCATATGCAGTCTTCATATTTCCTTGATACCTTTCAAACGAATTTTTATACTGAGTATGAGAAGAGGCCAGTGATTACCTCATTGAGCAACAGCCAGGAAATAGTGGGGGATGCATTTGATTGTTACCTCTCTGCACATTCATAATTCCTATCTCAACAGCTGGGACCATGTTACAAACTCTTGGGCTTGGTTCATCTTTTTTAAAGCCTCTTTTTATGACAGTTTTGTAAAATTTTTCTGATTCTGCAGTTCCCTTCTCCCATTGTTGTGACAGTGGAAGCCCAGTTAACGAGGTTTTGGGACACAATTAAATATTTTACTTTATTCATTTAGGGTTGTGGCTGAGAGCAAGGCATCAACCATTTCCTTCACTCCTTTCCATCTGACACTGTACTGATTTACCTTAGTTTTATGTGCTGTCCTTCACTGCTGGACTCCTTCTTAGACACGGTACTAGGCACATTTTTTAATTGGAAAGAAGCATTGCATGCTTACAGACTATCATCATATTTCATGTTTACTGCTAGGAAAAGCCAATATTAATAAGGGCTAGTTTGCATTTCTTCAGGCATTACATATTTTAGCTGCAAATGTCAGCTTTTAGCAAGCTCTTAGCTCTTCTTTCCAAAGTATTATAATAATAATAACAATAATAAATGCCCCATAGGACTGTCCCAAATCCTTGTCACTCAAGCAACTCTGGGTCACCTTAAAGCCACTGCAAGTCCCTGAACATCTGCATTATTCAGACTAGAATCCTAATGTGTACCGTATAGCAACCACCGCTACACTACCTGCATGCTTATATGCAGGTGGTTCTCTTGGCAGCTGAGATTTCTGTTTGCAATAAAAGAAAAAAAAAACCTGTTTCTAGTAAAGAGCAGACACTTTGGGGGGCCAGCGTAGTGAGCTGACTACCTGTGGAGCACACATTCTCATTTCCAGCCGCATGACCCTGAAGCAGTCATTGCAGTCTGAGTGGAGATGGGGAGTTAACACTAAATAATATTAGATAAGAGTCAATCTCTAGTCAGCACTCTTCAAACAGCAAGAGAAACATGTCTTAGGTGTAAAGTGAGAGATCAAGTAGGAGGTAACAGTAGTGAGGAATGATAGGGCAAATGAAAGACCCTCTCTGCATGCTTCTCTGAATTGGTCTTTTCTATTATTAAGTTCCTGGCTGTAAGAGAAAGGTGATGGATCCTATGCTCTCACTGTCACAGCAAGTCATTCACTTGTTCTTCAGCCTCACAAAGAGCAGTATATGAACTTCACCAGATTTATGTATCTATTTTATGCAATGGTTTAGTTGCTGCCTCTGTACATGCAGGAAACACAGTAACACCTAATTCAAGAGCTAGTCTTGTAACAGCACTAACCAGCAAGACAAAAAAAAAAAAAAGAAAAAACAATCAGGTGATATATGGTTACGTAGTTGTATAACTCCTACAAGGATGAATGAAAACAGATCCTCTAATTTCCAACATGCTGCATTGAAAAGGACCATCTCTGAATTGAAATGGTGGATGGCTCCCTATGTACAAATATTCACACACACATGTAACCTATGATCCAAGTAGGCTGGTAGATGACAGGGTGCCATGGCACACTTGGTCCCACAGGGCTGTCTGGAAGCACTTGGACCTGATTCAGCAGAACTCCCACTTAAACATCACAATCATTTCCTGAAGCAGCTATTAAAACCCACTTGCAGCAGCAGACTTTGCAAGCTGCACACCCTGCCACTCACTCCAGCTCCCCTAGGAGCCCTACAGCGCCTGTGGCTCTGCTTGTATGTGGCTCTGGAATACCTTCCGTTCTCAGTCCCCAACTCTGGCCTCCTCCTCAGAGCTGGTGGTTGTTGCACGTCTGCCAGCACGAATACCAGCAGCTTTTGGCTGGGGAAGAGGTGTCATACCAAGCCTGGGATTTCTGGAATATGATACTAGGATTTCTACATTAGCCTGATGGAGCTTCTGAATTTCCACCTTAGCCACTGTATATAACACAACAGAAAGTATATTAAAAGACAAGTTGCAAAGTGAACAGGTAAAATTTTTAGAGCATTGGAATTAAGACTGCTTATTCCACCTTAACTACATCCTTGAGTCTCTTCATTAGAAAAAAATCTGCAGAATTGCATCTAATTCTAACGGGAGACCCCTTGCCTTGTTCTCAGCGTTGAATGGGCACTGCTAGCTGTACAACAAAATATTTCATGTTTTATCTTCTCATCACTTTTTAATGCCATACCATATTTCCTGTACAGCACTCAAATTCTGCTCTGAAGACAGAATTATTAATGTTTGCATAGACTCTCAAGCAGGTTTTTTTTCACTATAGTGACAGTGTGCTTTGTAACACATGTAAATTTATCTTCCTAACGCCTCAGGAGATGGAGAACTGTGTTCATCTCCAGCTAATAGGTAGGCAACAGAGGCACATAGAAAATTCACCAAAAAAGTCAGTGCTGGATTCTAGTGCACATTTTAAGGAAGGGCCTACATTTACAGAATACTGTGTATTATATGGCACAGTTCTGCTCAAAGCTCAAGCTTCTGCCAGTCGTCAGCCACAAACAGAGTGACCAGCAGTGAGAAAACCTTCCTGTCCTCCCCTATGGGATCAGCCCACCAAACTGCAGCAGTAAGCCTCATGTATATCCTGGCAGCAGAGAGACCTTGGCAGGCAGGTGCTGCTCCAAACCCCAGACCTGCATGCTAATCTCAATCTTCTTGCTCAGTAGACTTAATCCTACTCTTACAGCAACTGAAAAGAAAGATTCCTAATAGGAAAGGATGGGAAATCTTAACAATAAGTAGTTCCATCAATCCTTCTCTATATATAAAATTAATGATACTGAATTGTAAAATTATCAGAGAATGAAGCAATAATTTTATGAAATAGAGAGTTAAAATAGACTCCAAAGGATTAACATCCACAGTAGATTATCCCTTCCATACTAAATTGGGTAATGGATTTCTCTGAATAGGATATTTCTTTATAGCAGAAGCATGAGATATTCTTTCAAAAAAGATCTGTAATATCTTACTTTACATATGCTTTGTGTTTTCTTTTGCTGCTTCCTTCAGCCATTTAGAAGTAGTGATCTTGACTGATGACACAAGTGCATATTCTTGTTGAGATATCTTAAAAAATGGGGAGGAACACATAAGTCACGCATGATCTTCTTTGGAAAAAAAGAGCCGAGGTCTCCACAAAGATTTCTGGTCACTAATGGAGTACGGTAGGATACAAGTAGGCAAAAATAGCAGTGTGGTTAAGATACTGGACTAAACTTGGAAGCTATCTTCTGGTTTCTGGCTCTGCTGCAGACATCCTGTGTGTCCTTGGATAAATGCCTCTTGTGAGGCTAATTTCATTTATGTGCTCATGTACATAGTAATGAGCCTCATAAACACCCTATAAATATAATCACTTGAAATAATTTTTAAGGTACAATCTCTCATACTCAGTGAGGGATTTCATATTCTTCTGGGAAATGAAAAAGTGTTTTCTAGGCTAAAGGCATGAGACTGGTTTGGAGCCATCTCTATTTCAGTGGCATCTGTGTGCACATTTAGATTTGGCACATGCAGACGGTTATGATAAAAAAAAGTCTGTATTATTTGCACTATTTCTCATTTTCTTTCTCAGACTGGGATTGTTCCTATTTATAGGAACTCAGACTGTAGGAAGCAAGGAGAGACACATGTATAGATGATGATATCTTTGAAATATGTACTGGCTCCAAGTCGTTTTTGTTCAAAATTCTTGGAAACATCCTGTAAAAATCTGTGTGCATGCACAACAGTTGTGATTATTCACATAGACTGCACTGTAAATCACAGATTCATTCGTACATCTGGAAGTT
Organism: Motacilla alba alba; assembly: GCF_015832195.1. NCBI lineage: Eukaryota > Metazoa > Chordata > Aves > Passeriformes > Motacillidae > Motacilla > Motacilla alba. The sequence continues at coordinate 39,957,553 of NC_052017.1, read as the reverse complement.
ACACGTCTCCCCACACACAATATGCATAGCTACATAGACAATTCACAAGTAAATTTCTACAGGAAGGGTGGTCCTAGAGCAAAGGCAGATCTGCCAAATCTGCTAACCAGTGTGATATTTCACCATTTGTCGTGCAAGGTGCTCCTTTACTGTTTCAGGGAGGGGGTTGGTGCTCTGGCAGTCTCTGTTACAGACATCCAGAAAGGCCAGGTAAAAAACCACTGCTCACAGCAGGTTTGCTTCAGGTGGGCTGCAAATGCAATACACCATAGACACCGGGACTAGCCAGCAAACACAAATTGTGTCAAGGTTAGACCACCAGTGCCCCCAGTTTTGTTTGTGAATCCTTATTCAACCACTTCCTTTTCAACAAGAATTATCTCCTCCAATATGTATCTTTGCAGTTGTTGACCCTCTGTGGCTTAGAGGAAACATAAGGTACCAGGAAAAAGTAAATTATGAAAGTAAAGATTTTAAGCCTATATCTATTGTCTGCACTTACTGCCTATGACTTTGTAAAAATACAACTATCTGCTTTCCAAAGTAGACATTCCTTACTTGGGATGGGTCATTTTAGAAACCTCTTTTTTCTTTTTTTCTTTTTTTTAAAATTAATATATGCAGTTCAAAAGCTAGGCATACGCATTCAATTCTCTATGGATCATTTATGGGCAAAACAGATCCCAAGTTTGAAAATTCACCCCATCAGAAATATGTTTGCCACAAACCAAAGAGTTTAATAATATGGAAGTATAACAGAAGATACTCTTGATGATAAGCCAGGAACTAGTGTTCATTATTAATCTGTAAAGAAACAACTACTGTTGCCCTTAAATCTCTATAGCATTCCTTGCATCATATTACTGTTTTCAAATAACTAGAAATGCCAATACCTGAATGAATCAGATTACCACAAAATAGTCTCAGATTGTTAGAATACAAAAAAAAATTGCAGTTCCTAATATAAAAGGGAGCAAGCAATAAGACAAAATCAAGGACACAAGCAAAAGAAACCTGCTGTCTCCAAATAAAAAGCATTAAGATGCAATGCAGCTAAAAAACCTGTGACTGCAGGTTCTACAAGAGCTGATAATTCAAAGGTGATCGCTTACATATAATCTTTGAAAGCAAGTGCATAACTACGGGGATAGTCTATAAGTTGCAGGAGCATTTTAATTTTTTTTTTTCCTGGATGGGAGTCATTGTGTATCACAGTTACCTAAGTGACTGCAATTCAAGTTCATTTAAGGGCAAAGGTATGTTTCTTGAGCTGCTCCTGCTGTCTGATCTGTCAAAGAATTAACAGCCTTAGCAGTTAGAAACAGAAGCCTTACCAAGCAGGATGCTTTTCTAAGGGAAAGGAAAGAAGACATGAAATTAAGAACCAGGGCCTCTCAGGAATGGCCTGAGCTATTTGTTACATGCCTCGGCACTGAGATGTCCCAGTAACAATAAGGCTGCGGCAAATCAAGAATCCCGACACTCCCAAGAACTTGTGAATTCTGGCAAATAAGCTCTGTCTGGGGAGATGAAGTGAAGAAAGTGAGCATATACTCATTGTCACATTGCAGTATCATAACATTATGAATAACATTCATAATGCCATCGGATACCTTCCAAAAAAGATTCCTGATACAGCAAAAAACTGCCCCTAATATTGGCTCATATTTTATTAAAGCTGAGGATACAGTGACAGCTCAACAGTAAACTGTATGTAACAATTACTCAATAACACGTTGTAAAGAAGGCTTCAATAGTTTCTTGCTTGTATCCTTTGGGCTTTTTCTTCATCTTTTTTTCTTTTTTGTCATGTAATGACAAGGACATTGCTCATGTTCATTGAAATACCTCCAACGATACAAGCTATGATCAGTAACACGTCTACCAGCATCTCACTCTGCCCTTATATTGCTATTTTCTATTTTTCAGGGAAATACATTCAAGACACATGCACAGAGTAAATCCAAAATGAGCCTTAAATAATCTTGTTCAGGGCAACAGAGAATAATGAATGTGTCTTCAATGAGGGGCATAATTACAACAAGCTGTCAAAGGAAACTTTAAGAAGGTTTGGGGGCAGGGGGAATTAAAAGCTATTTACCTCTATCAAAGCAGAATGAATAAGGGTAATGAGTAATAACCCTGAGAAAATGACAACAAAGGGGAGCAGTCTCAGCACCATGAGTAGGAAATTAATCAAGTTCCTCTTTTGTTAACAGGTGTTACACAATAAATTCCCTGTATTCCACCCTGAAAAAGCATCCTTAATACCAGAAAATAAAAAAGTTCTAAGAAGTAAACAAAAAAATAATGCTACCTTGTCCCTACAATACATCACTGGCAAATGTCTCAAAGCACCTTCTAGTTCAATACAGTAAAAGAAATACCAAAGCTCAGTGTTTCATGGCATTTGGCTTTAAAATTAAAGGGAAAATCCAGTGTCCTAAATTAACAAGTAGGCAATGGATGCATGACTAGGAGATCCATTTGGACGACACTAAATGATTTGCAGGAAGCACAAGGTAACAGCTAACAAAGCCCCAGTGTGCCTACTGGAGATAGGCAAGCTTGGATATCTTGATCACATCTACCACACCTCAGTCCCTTAAACCAGGGAATACTTAGTTCAAGTCAGAGCAGCACAATGCAGTTGTGTAAACAGAGGACTGAAAATCAGGAAATCCTTAGTTCTAAAATGGGATCCAACTGTGCCCCTTTTTCCTGTCCACAAAAAAGTTAATGAAGCAGCCTAAGCAACCCGCCCCATCCTCCCCCCCTGGACAGAAATAGGAGTGTGTAACTGCCAGTCTCAGTGAAGTGCTGGGAAAATTAACAGGGATGGATTGAATAAGTTCACATCTTTAACATATTCTGAGGAAGCAAAAGGCTCCATAAGAACTAAATATTATTGAAATACTGAGTAGAAGATCTTTTCAAGGGGAAATTGCTACATTTCCTTTCCTTATGTATCGATTACTCATTAATGCAGCAAAACTGAGAAAGATCAGATCTGACAGTTCTCAAGGAATGGTTTTCACTCTTACATATGCTCTTGATTTGACACTACAAATAAAAATGTTATTCAGTAGACCCCAGTCATCTTCCAAAACTACTCCTGAGGGCCACAATTTAAAGACTTTCTGTGCAAATTATCTTCTCTAATGTCCATTCCAGTTTATTCTTTCATACTTATATGTACTTGAGAAATAGCACACACAAAGATTGCTACTGCTGCTTCTTGTAAAAGTATTTGAGGATAATTTGTTTAGATGCTTAATAATTTCAGAGATTATGAAATATGCTTTGCACCTTCAGATTTATCTAAACTTCTAAAAAAACTATTTAAATAAATATAAAGCCCCTGAAAAACAAAGGCTATTTCTAAGCAAAAAGAAAAAAAGAAAAAAAAAAAAAAGGAGGGAAAAAAACCCCAATCCCAAGAGTATTAAATGTTCTGTATGTAAAAGTTAATGTGAATGCCCAAGAGAGCTCTATGCATTGAATGCAAAGCTATGGAAAACACAGACAAACATATTAATCACAGAACTGTGAGCTGAAAAAAATTTCAGAAAGCAGAAACACAAGAGGGACAATGGCAAGGTCATTCTGCCCTTTATATCAAATGACATATTTACAAATTGCAGTACATAAAAGTTTAAAGAAACTCAACCAACCCACCAAAAAAAAAAAAAAAAAAAGACATTAAAAGAAAAAAAACCCCACATAAACAAAAACCCCAACCAACCCAAAAATAAACCAATACCAAACCCAAACAACACAGCACCATCTTTTCTTCACTTTTTGCACTTAGGCAACTGACATAGTTGCATTGAGGGATGTAGGTAGATGAATGGCAGTAGGTAATATAAATGAGACTGATTAGGAGGAGGGCAGCATTTGGAAAAGACCCTCTAGAAAGAAATGAGCCATGTAGAGAAAACATGAGAACCCTTCTGCAGAATAGAAGGCACTAAATTACATTTGAGTTTTGCTCTTCTTTCAGAAGCTATTTGAAAATAAAAAATGTTCTTTGAGTAGCCATAAATAATTTCTTTAAAAGGACAATGATCCTGTACAAGAAATCTCAGTGTCAAGGTCTCAAGAGAAAGAAAGAGTTCTAGAAAGCACCAAGTCCAATTCACTTGCCAGCCATGCACTTTTCTCCTCCATTCGTTTTGAGAATCTCCCCCTAAAAACTTTCACAGCTTTTTTATTATGCACTTTTGCTTCACGGTGAACAAATACAATTAAAAGCAATGGTATATAAATGTGAGAGTCATGAGCCTTGGAAAAGCCAGTGAACCTTGCAGCATATTTAGCCCTTAAGTGAGATTTCACATGAACGTATACAAGCTTTAGATCATGTATTAAATTGTTTTGTTCAGAATAAGATAGGAAAGTTGATCCAATCACACTAAATCCTGAAGAACCAATTTATGTCTGAAAGCACACAAAAAAAAATCTCCTTTACCCAAACGACAAGCTTAGAATGCATTCCAAACTTCCTGTGTGTCATTGGCCATGCTGAGCAGACAGGCCTATGATTTCTAATCTAATCAGCCTCAGAGTGACTGTGAAACCAACAGCTGTGTCTGAGCAATCGGAAAAATAGATACAGAACAAAGGGGAAGACCATCTTATCAGGGCTTCTCCCTCAAGTGCATAAACTCAGCTTCAGTGGAAAGTATAAATATTTCATTCACTATTTTGTACTGTATTTCTCCTGGGATTTGTGCTCCAACTAGTTTCTTTTAAAGGTGCATTAATGTCTTCTTTTAACAGCATCCCTTCTAAACTTTTCCCCTTGCTTAATGGGCCTGAAGGGATTAAACCCTTAGCAGAAAAATGCATCTGTTGTACATAACATCACAGTATTAGACTATCATAATACCAACTCATTTATTCTCATTTTGTGGAAGTATACCTTCCCTTGAGAATGATGCTACAGGGTATATTTCCTTCCTGATGCTTCCTTTCATGTATTGTATGATGTTAAGGAGAAACACTTGTATTCACACACCAGAAGCCCAAGGCCCACATTTTGCCTTCCATTTTGATGCCACATTATGCCAGAAAGGTGTCTAGGCTGGCCAGAAAAGAGCTCCAGAAATTCTTCCTGTCTCAGTGAATATGTATTGTATGTTCTTTGTGCTTCTCATAGCTCTGGACACTGACCAGACAGAACTGACTTAAATTTGCTTTTGATTTAGGTGACCTCCTTCCTGTGCATCAATTGGAGAAAGCTGAGCTTAACATGTAAATGAGGTCAGCTGTGGTCTAACTGCTCAAACACACACCGTAATAGTCAACACAAGCCCAAACAGTGATGCCACTTGTCTTGGACTGGGCAAGGCTTTGTCTATGCAGTTACAGCTTCCATAGTCCTTTGGCTTTGCATTAGATAGGATTCCATGCAAGTGCATCATAGTCTCCATCAAGACCAGGTCTCCAAAACAGCCTTGAAATCATGAAATTAGAGGGACTACAGGTAAAACCTGGTAACTACTCTCTGTTAGTTTGGTAACTAAGCTTTGGTAAACTTGGCAAAATTTATAGTTCACCTGAATGGAAAGATGTTACTTCATCTGTAACTAACTTCATTTTAATCCAGATAAAAGAACTTGTGTATATTTCATGCCAGGATTAAATGTAAGATGAACATTTTCCTACTAGGACAAGAGAGGAAAGATGGTCTTAGGCAATATTTTCCAGGGGCTGTTTTGAAGAAACTATTTTTTGAACTGAACAGAGAAGAATGTTTAGTTCTCCTAGCTTACATGATAGTGATCAGGAAGAAATATAGAGCCAATGTTTAATGGTTCAAATGGAGATGCTGGCAAGGATCTGGCTTGGAAAGAGACAGATCTGCAGAGGTTTTGACTCAATATTAATCTATGTTGAACTGAAAACCCTAAGTGCTGGAAAGGGGAAAGGTACCAAATTTTCCTCTTTCTTCATGCCAGCTTTTTTACAGGATCCTATGCTCTTCCAGCTTTAAAGGAAGTCATCTGTCTTACCTTAACAGAAAAATAAGATGTCTGGTAAATAAAATAGGCAGAGGATGAAGGGGTCACTCAGTCAGAAAGTAGATTATGCAGACTGCAGTATGCTTGCAATGTGACAGACTTCCTCGAGTACACAAGTGTGTTAATCAATAGTTAGGATCTGTCTAAATGTGTAACAAGCTTCACCTTTTGAGAACTCATATTATCCAAAAGGAGGGTTAATGAACATTAGCACAAAACGGAACCATGGTTGCAAAATCCTAAAATGACAGGGAGAGGAAAATAACACCAACTTGGAATCATTGCAGGCTTAGCTGCTGAATGATGCTGAGAAGGGCACAGTCCCTGTTGACTGAAACTAGACATGAATTCAAGCCACACAAATTCCAGCTCAATTTCAGACTTGCCATTATTTTTGCAACCCTGCACAAATCAGTAATCTTCTTGACTGGACTGCCCTTGCTGTCCTTCTCAGTGCAAAGAGTGGAATAGTCTGCTCTGCCTAATGCACAGAATTACCAAGGAAGAAAAGACTGCTTCTTATCCCTTTGCATGACTTTCCTGTTTACTGTAAAGCTTCCCCTATTAGCCGGAAAATGTAAATACATTTGACTTCCATATTGCAGCAATGTATGGTTGCATAATCTTTCAGTCTGGTCAGCCTTCCCAGTTGTCTCTCATCTTCCCTGCATAGCATCTGTTTTTCAAAGACAACAGATTCTCTGCTGTTGTCCTGGGACAATGCTGGGACATCTTCCCTGAGGAAGACATTTTGTTGCTGTTTTGCTTTGTGTAAATTAGCAGCGACATCTTCTGAGATTTTTGCTAAACCTTTGGGGCTGTTTTTCCTCTGTAAGGTGTCTGAGAAAAGTGTCAGCTCTGTTTTCACACTGGACAGCCAACACATACTGTTTTGTTGGCGCTTTCATTATGCTGAACTATGTAAAAACCAATGCACAGTGTTAAAGGCAGAGCATAATAGAACTGTATTATTAACCTCAGCCTCTGAAGAATCTTCATGTCTGTTTATCTTAGAATACGGATAGAATACCTTAGTCAGGGTGGCAACTGTTACTAGATTCTCTTTTCCATATCACTGTTAACATGTGCTGCAAAAACACAGAGCCCTATTGTGAGATTTTGTGGTCTGTTTTACTTTACCCTCAGCTGATAGTTCTCATTTATTTATTGACATCACAGTATATCTAATGTGGAAGCTCCTGAGACTAAGAACTTCACTAGGACATAAAAATTGACTGGTTTTGGTTCTTCCTCCATTATGGAGAAATGTTCAATTAGAAATCCCCCAAAGACAGCAAATCTTTAACCTTTGGCATCTTGGCACTTTTAGAAAATTAACCCATTTTGAATTGTCTCTTGTTAAGCATTGAGGATCAAATTTGCTTATCAGTTTTAAAACTATGGATACATTACTCTCTCTCTCTCAAATTCCTTTTACATCCATAGAGCTATCCACACTTCTAATAAATCTGAGCTGGATCCAAGACTATATTGATCTTTAGACACTGGCTGTGTATATTAATCTCCACTATTTTTCTCAGAGTGTATTTCACTCATTGACGAGGTAATTGGACCACTGGGCAGGTATAATGCAACAACCACAACTATTTCCACAGAAAGCCTCTTTCTGATTGCATTTTAAGTTACTTTTCCCCAAGTCTCTCTCATCGATAAATGTTGACATTTTTGCAGCAATGGAGGATTACTTCAATCACGTAGAAAAGGAATATATAAAATTACCAGGCCCTTGTAAAGGCTGGCTAGAAAGGTTATAAAAGCAATAAGCACCTGAGTCAGGTAAAAGGTCTGAATACGTGTGTAATGAAGGAATAGTTACATAAGTACTCTGTTCTATTCAAATCTGAAATAAGCACCACTATTCAGTTTACATTTCAACTTGTCAGACTGATCAAAAAAGAAGATGTGCATGTGAACTGAAAATTAAGAAGGAAAAATAAAAAACATTCCATCAGGCAGTAATATGTAGTTCATCTTTCAAGTGAGGAAATAATGACTCTGCACGTGTGCCTTTTGGTGGAATGAAGGCCACAGCTTTTGTGAAACACACGCAAAGGTAAGACTGGAAGTTAGATTTGTTTTCTTATCCCTTAAGATGGCACATAACAGCTATTCCAAGGATTTCTAACTGGAAACAAAGGCTGAAAACTCTCCAAAGATTTCAAGGTAACACAGAAGCTAAACTTGAAAAGATTACATCAATATTGGGTCAGTCAGACTAGCATCCCTCTCACTGCAGGCACAGTGTTGGCCCAATTTCCTTCTCACCAAAAGCCAGAAATCATCAGGTGGTGATATATACCATGCTTCAAAAGGAAGATCTTTTCATTATACTGTTGGGGTCAAATTCTGAACTCAGATGTACTAGTACAGAGCTACTCTATCAAAACTAGGAGAGCTGTTCCAAATTATTGAGTAAAAGAGAAATTAGAAATTCCAAACTCCACCCAGACTTATAAGGAGACCATTATTTTGTTTTTTGCACATGTACACAACTATTTTATGAGGTCAAGTATGACCTTATGTTTAAGGAGACCTCAACATGCTTAGATCCCATAAAAGAGAGATTTGGCCTTCCTACATCCTCCCTCTGTTCTCCTATCAGATCCTTGCCTGATTTCCCAACTCATGATCATGGGTTTTCAAATGCTCTCCCTCCCAACCCACTTGTAAGCACTGAGATAGCAGGAGCTGGAGTCTGGAATGAAATCCTACCAGCCTGCCTCATGCAAGGCGAGGTCAGATGCTGAGCAGCCAGATCTTGCTAAATTCCTGCTGGCTGCCTTGCACAGCAGCGGGAAAGTGCAAACCAGCTGATTGACAGTGACTGGCTCCTGCCTCATGCATAGATTGCTCAAATTTAAGGGCAATATATCTATATTGTAGAAAGGTTTCCTTGGAAAAAGGATTCTCTTTAACACCCAGTAATATGGCAGAACTGAGAACTTGTGTGTCCTTTTGATTCGTATTTCAAACCTTTAGCTTCAATTTTGGAGAAGCTGCATGTCATAAATCCCTATCTCCCCCCTCCACACTTCAAGCCAATAAATTCACAGAAACCTGATCACCTATGAACACATAGTTTCCATCTTTCCTCCTGGGTAGCTGCTAAAGTAACCAATTCTTCTCAGATGGAGCATTTCATGTTCCTCAACTACTCCCATTGCTCTTGTGCCTAAGAAATTTCAAAAAGAAGGCTTTGTTCAGAAAGGGTCATTTAAATGGACCACCAAGAGTAATGCAGTTTACATCCTTTCCAAAGACAGTAATTGATTTTATTTAATCACAAATTTCATGCAAGCTATATTTCTGTATAGTCAACCTTCTAACCACTCTCCAAACAATCTCTTAAAAAAAAAAAATCCCGTATCTGCCATACCTAAGGATCATACCAAACTTTGAAGTGATTTAACAGTAGACAGCCACTAGCAAAAAAAAAAAAAATCATTTGAAACTTCAGAGGCTATAGAAATTCATTGTTTCTTTTAGCTGATTATAAGCTTATAGCTAAGATTATACAAAACAAACTTTAATAATTGCTAAAGAGCAATGAGTATAAATTCAAGCTGTGTCTCATAGAAAAAAAATTAAACAGTCTATAAATTGTATCTCATAATAAAATGCAGTAGCTACACTGTGCTAAAAATAAATGATCCTGCTACTATTCTAGTGAAATATTTTATTAAATCCCCTAAAGTGTGATCCAAGGCTCTGGGATTCACCCCCATCCAGTAAAGCTGGTTAGAGAGAGAGCAGAGGCAGCTCACAATTACATAGTTACCAGAAGAAATCCTGCATTTTACTTGTGAAAAAGAGCGAAATAGTTCTCTCTGCTGTGTGAAAACACATCCTCGGCCCACTTTAACAGCAGTCAGGCCACCGCAAAACATCAAAAATATCTAACTTCCAATTCAGGCAACAGGTTTAAACCCACCAAAATATTTGTTTTTTCTCAGCCAGCATAAATAAGCATTGCTAGAAGACAGTTAATAGACCAGAAGCATGGGAAATTAGTAAAATCTACAGGCTGTTAACAGTTACGAAATACTCTGATTTAGCTGTAATTGGGATAAGGAAGTCAGACACTGCCAAAAGCTGAAAACTATTTTATTGGAAATGTCACTCCACAGGTCCTGTTAACAGCCTGGCCTGAGCCTCTGGCCTGGCCTGAGTCTCTCTAGGTGCTCCTGCATGTCCACAGGCAGGGCCAAGGACTTCTCTGCACAGCACCTGGGTCGGGTCACTATGGTTGAATTGACTTTGCTTGCTCCTGAGGCCTCAAGATGTCCAGATTGTGAAAATAGCTAATGGAGCACTGGACAGCCAACACTTTGGAACTGATGGAAATACAGAACTTGCCAGTGTCCAAGAAGGAAAGATTGTTATCTGCCAGGGAGCAAAATTATGATTAGAATATAAGGCCTGCTTTGCAAAAGTGATTTAACCAAAATTTGTTCCATGTAAAGTAACTATAATCTATAATTAATAGAAAAGTTGAGTATTATCTATTTTATGTATAATTCTAATTTTGAAGTTTATGAAATATTTTCCCTACAATTTAAATTTTAAAAATAGCTTTTTCTTCTACATGTCCACCAGCACGGACAGTTGTCCATCTCACAACATATTACATTGCCCCAGAAAGAAAGAGAAGGAAAATAACAGATATACTGGGAAATGTTTACTTAATGGGACAGAGCTCTTCATACTCTGACAACACAGTCAGGGGTTCTGATAACATAATCAAAATTACTAACTCTTCAAAAACCAAGGACTTTGCTGTATTTCAATTTTATTCAGAAACTAACAAAGGAATAAGCAGGGTTTTTTTTTTAAATCAAATTCTACTTTCTTTTTTTCTTTTTATTAAAATTATGTCTTCTCAGATTTCAAGCTATTTGTTAACACCTGTGAAGGTGGTTGTACGTAACCCCAAGAGTTATTGATGACTAATGAAATACTTGTCTGGGAAAAGACAGAAATATTTTCAGTTCAAGTGTTTGTTCAGATGAGAGGTTTCAAGTCAGTTGGCAGCACTTCAGTAAAACCTCAAAAAGCACTTGAGCCCTTCTACCATCTTAGCTACTCAATTCTTAACCCTTCAGCCCACGTGTATCTTGACTTCAGTTTCAGTGCAACTAATGGGTATTACAGCCTTTAGTCCTTGGGGCAGTGTCTCTTCCACTTCAAACCCTAACAGGAAAAAAAGACATCTGAACACAGGCAAGGGAATAATGACATTTCCACCAGAAACAACAGTAATCTCTCTGTTTAAGGATATCGTCACTCTCACATGCAACAATTAAATATTCTTTCTCATTTTGCACCGGTAAGTCAACTCCTTCTTGGAATTCTAATCTTGGTCCCCCCACTAATTGTGTATTAAATTATGGAAAATAAATGTTTCTCACACTGTCCCTCCCAGGAACTGCCTGTGGGAGGAGTTCTCCAGAAAAACCACTGAGAACAATTGTTTTTTTCCCATTTTTCCTTAGAATTGCTGTGATTCTTCCATAAACATCGATAGCTAAAAAAGAAGCAATACTTCTGTCTCAGAAAGCACATCAGCTGCAAGCTCTTGGAGGCTGGGAGAGCAGCAGTGTCTGGCCCTTCAAGTTTGCCTTGCTCTCTACCATGTCCTAAGACAACTGTATTGTATTGTTGAGAAGAGATAACTGGGTAAGACAGATCTTAGTTTTGCTCATTTTACATTCCTGTGTCACAAGTTGCCTGTAACCTCAACAAACACCTTGCACGGCTTCTTTGCATTGCTCCTCTTGTCCTGCCTGCATGCTGCCTTTACTGCCAGCCCATCATCCCCCTGTGGCCTACATCACCTCTTTTGCTCTTTTTTCCTTCAGCCCAGCAAGGGCACTGGCACCTCTGGCTCTGAATTTATGAAAACAAACAACAACAACAGTCTTAGAGTGATTTCTCACCAGATAAGCAGGCTATCTTCGAGGTAATATTTTGAGATACAGGCACAATCTTCTTTACAAACCTCAAACCTTTAGAGAGAACTGGGGAGTCCAAGCACAATGAATGACAAAGTCACCGCAGTAGGAAACAAATTGTTCCTGTCCCTCCAGTGGCACAAACTTGCAATCCTGTCCAGATTACCCAAGCCAAATCCACTCCTTGAACTCTGCACTTTGAAGAAAATTGTGGGGAAAAGTCTCAAAATGGAAAGAAAATGCCAGAAGCATAAACTGGCAGACCGATACTACTTGCATGAAAGTGAAGGGTAGATACAATATTAATGTACATATTTGGGGAGTTATATTAGAGACCATTATTTTAAAAGCTGGGTTAAAATTGTTACTCTGTCATGGCATTATTAGCGAACAGCAGGCAAAACTAAGGATCTATTTTTGAACTCTCCTTCACAAAAAAAAATTTTTCACTTTTTTTCTTACGTCTATTAGAAATTCAGGAAGATAATTTGCTGGTTTTAGGATGGTAAACCACTGTCAGAAATATTTAGAAATACCTCAAACTTCCCATGGCATCAAATTCTCAGGGCTATTCCCTTTACATGTTTACTTAGATTTGAAACTACAATTGTGCTTGTGGGTGGCTTATGTAGCTCTCTCAGTTTGCTGTTTATTTACAGCAAATAGAGCTCAAATAGAAAGGGTTTCTCCTTCTGTACCTTGGAATTAATCCTGATAGATGCTCACTGTAAGTAGTCCAAAAACTAAACAACAAAATAAAACAAAAAAACCCACCACCCTCCCAAGTACAGCATCTCCTTGTATGGCAGGATGTCCACATATGCAGGGAAATGTGTCCCTTCAACTGGAATGAACTGTCATATTAATGGAAAATGGAAATTTGCTGTTTAAATCTGCAGCTGATTTCTACATCATCTGAAACACTACAAATTGCATTTCTCATTATGAGGAAAAACAAAGTCACTTGGGAAATTAGTTTTACTTCTCACCTTCTTTGTGTTAAAAAATGTAAAAAGTCTGAATTGAAAAGCAGGAATAATTGACAGATTATTTCCCCAGCAAAGGGTTATTATGGGAACACATAAAAGTGGACAAGTATTCTAAATTCATCCTAGAAAAAAAAAAAAAAGAGGAAAAAACTCTTTTTTAAAATGCACGTATAAAATAAAAACCTATAGACTACAGACTTGGAAAGACACTCTAAAATGTTCTGTTAAGATCTCACTTATCATCAGTGCTGAATTCAAATGAGTTTCAAACATACTGAATTATCACTTTGCAACATATTACTTACCCAGGATTACTTTAATTTTCATCCAGTGCTACTAAAAATTCAGCTCTCCTCCTCTGCCACATCATTGTGTACATAATGAACTTTATGATTTCTTACAGGCACAATCTATTGCTTTTGGTTTGACTTTCAGGAAGTTTTCCCCAAGTAATTTTTCAGCAAGCGAAGAAAGTCTAAATAAAAGAACTTTCCTGATGAGATTTGGCATCTTATTTTATTACAAGACAGGATACTTAGGTTTTTAAAAGATTAATGTTTTGAATAGATCTTTGCAGAGCATATGCTTAAGAAGCACTCACCCTCGTGTCACCTCTAATTTGTCCAACATCAGTCTTTTGGAAACAAAAAAGAAACAAACAAAGAAATAAAACAAAAAACCCCGTGTAACTTCTTTTAGTCATAGATCAAACTTGTGGAGGCTTCCACAGGTCTACAGAAAAAATATTTCACTGACCAGGTCAGATTTCATTTGATTTTGGACTTTGTACTTTGACTTTCAAAGTGAGAGATCAAAGATGTTGGGGAAAAAATATCCCATATGCCGCAGGGTGATCCACGTAGGGAGCCACCCTCATCTCTACCTCAGGCAATTGTCTCTGTGCACATGGATTTAATGCTGTCTTAGAACTGACAATGCTTTCAAAACATCAGGAAGGCCAATGGCAAGTATTACTGCATTACTGCAAGTATTCTGATCAGGGAGGCAAAATGCTACAGAAAAAAAATTGGGTGAGTAATATCTTGTGGTCCATTTAGCGAGGTGGTAGGTAAGAAGAAACATGACTGCCTATCCCAGTAATGCTCCATATTTAATTTCATTCCACCTTAGTTCTCCTAAACTGTAAAGGAAATGCTCCCCCATTGAAATACTGAGGTTAACTGTAAATATTTGTAGGATGCTACGGAATCCTTTTGTTAACTAATCTGAAAAATATAATCAACAAAAGTGCAGGGGAACATGACATTTCCTGGGTCTAAAGCCTGGGCTTCTTTCAGCAGCCTGTGTTGCCTCAAAGAGGACAAAAGCAATTTTCAAACAAAAGCAGTGGTGAACATGTATTTTTCAGCAACTATCAAAATAATTTCTAAAAACTACCAAAAAACCCCACCAACAAACCCCAAAAACTGAAAAAGTAAGCAAAAGAAAACAGCAAAGGTATTTTCTTGAGACAGAGCTAAGTGCTCAGAGAAGAGTTGAGGGATGAATTCCAGCTTTGCACAGCTCTGTAAGTGGGTGATTGTATTAAATATACTTTATTCCAGCATTTTTAAGCATTCTGAACACTTCTAACAAAGTAGTTGGAAATAAGAACTATCCACAATTGACAGAACAAATGTAAGCAACAGCAACCGTACAAGCAATTATGTAAAATGTGTCTAGGGAATTTCCCTCCATCAACTAAGAAAACAACACTGAAGAAAACCATATGGGGATGGAGTATAGCATGAAAATATTTTAACTGTTACATCAATAGGAAAGCGTGAGGATTTCTCTTAGATGCCATTTCTTAGAGACTGTGAATTTTTCTTCTTCACCAGTTGCAGGAATACTGTTAGTTTTACATTCATGGAATTCAAGAGCAGATACAGACCTGAAAGGTGAATTTTCTAACTATATTGAGAATTTTTCCAAACATTACTATTTGTCCAGTCTAGAATTGATGCAGCAGAGTGCTATCAAGGCAGCTTCTTAAAATGAATAGTGTGACTACCTCAATCCCCACCCATCCTGGACAGTTATTTTTACTATTCTACAGTACTGCAGGAAAATTATTGTCATGTTACAATTTTATATAGACTTTATTTAATAAAATACTACCAAGCTGAAGAGTTTTTTCCTCCAAACTTTTAGATTTAGATTGACCTATAATAAAAGTGAATCATTTGTAGGATTTCATTTAGTGAGATTGGAGTCCTTTTAGGATTTACCAAAATATTCAGTGATGTTAATGTCTACAGTAATTAATCTCAGGAAGGCTCTTTGTTGTTCTTGGGTTCATTTGCTTTTACTACTGCACATCACTCTCCCTTTCGATACACAAAATCCAATGCAAGCAAAGTGACTAGCCAAAAATAAGTTCATTTGCAGGGGTCCACTCCTATTTGCAGGTTCTGGTCTTTGGATTTTTCATGCTTTGCTGAGCACTTCATTTGGGTTGGCAGATTCGGTGAGTCATATGGTGACAATTCTCATTTTCTGCTGCATCTGAAATGTCCACTCATGGCATCACTGACAGCTAAAATTAGATATTTGGCAAAGCAGTCCTAGGAACTAAGGGCTTGATCAAGTTGCCTAATTATAGCTGCCTAGTGCCATTTGAGATGCCCTGGAGTACCCCCAGCAACCACAGAGACCTGGCAGGTATCACACAAAACCTACAGGAGACCTGTGGTCCTCCAGAGCGGGAGCTGTAGGCAAGGAAGGATAATCCCACATTTCAAAGGGCACAGGACCTTTTGTTTAGACTCATTTAGGAACTGAACACTATGTGCTTGCCACTGGGATATTGAAGAGATCAATTCTCCTGTCTTAGCTTGTTCTTGCATCACATTCCATGTCTTTGCAGGCGGGTGCATGAACTCTCACTGTTGCTCTGTGCCTGCTCTTTGGCACAGAGCACAAGGAATAAAAAATATGAAAATAGGTCAGAGCAAGCATTAATTTTGGTGGGGGGAAAGGGTTGGTAGAGAACCTCTTCCAGGGAATGGAAGGGAGGGCTTGCATATTTTCTCTATATTCATCTCATCACTGTTTACTCAGAGGGAAAAAAAAGAGATCTGCTTAAGGAATTGTTCACGTTAGTTCCTATTGTGTCATGGGCTTTCCTTGGAGGTGTCCAAAGCAGAATCCAGTCTTGCTTAATTTGTGAAATTTGACATGATTTCAGACTGAGGTTGATAAGGTTTGTGTTTAGGGAGTCCTGATGGCATCTCTAAAGATAGTAATTCTTCATCCACCTCTCTTTTCTGACAAGATTGTATAAAAGTAGAATAAAAAATTGCTTTATTCTTCTTTTTCACATTAAGCAGAAAATGGCTTTCTTAAGATTATGCATTTGCACTGGACTCGAGAAAACAGACCCCTGCAGAGCATGAAATGACACTGGGGAATATATTTTCCTTGACATACTGGGCATTTTTCATCTGAGGCAGCTCTCCACCATTCCCTCCCCTTTTTATTTTTAACATAGTTATGCAGTACCTCATATAGCAATCATTCTTATATTCTCCTTAAAAAGAAAATGAGCACCAACAGTACAGAGGGACAAATAACGCTTATCATAATAAAAACATTATGATCTCAAAGAAGTAAGCACTATTTGGAAAATGGTATGAAAAATACAATGTTCATGTAGTTTCCCAGTGGCCAAAATTTCAAATTTACTCATGAAGGTGTAAAATATTTCCTAGAGTCCTGCTGAAATTACATGAAATCTAATAGTTTGATGCCCAAGGCAGGGCTAATATACTTTCCTTACTTCAGCCTAACAATTCAACTGCCTGAATAAACAACACTCAACAACTACCACAGCTCAAGTATCTTCTGAATATTAGATCCCTTTCTCCAACAAAATAAATCTCATTGAGGCCAATATTGATTCTGACTGGCAGATATTTCTGTTCAGATCAGCAATTTGCTTTTTTTTTTTTTAATCTGAATCAATGTACATTGGTCTTACACTACTCTGACAGGGAAACTGCTTCTAAACCCCTCTGCTTTCTGCATTAACTCGATCTGTTCAGCCGCACAATGGATTGGTTAAGATGATTATTAGTGATATGGCCGAAGTTATTTTCTCACCATCATTATCAAATAGCGCATTCAGAGCATGAGCTAGAAATAGCACGCTTAAAGAGTGGCTAAATGGAACAAATGTTTAAAACTAGTGTGTAGTTAATGAACAAGGATATTCATTGATGTACTTCCCAGTCAGAAACGGAGATAAAAAAGCTTACTGTTGAGTAGAGATCACTTAAGATATTTCAGAACCCAATGTAGATTGGTGGTGGAATGCAAGCCATGCCAGGAGTTCCTGGCAGTTGGTGACTTCTGTCACCACCTGGTGAATTGTCACCACATGGCACAGCCTCACAGGCTTAAATGCCACCTTGCTCTTGCTTCCATAGAGAAGCTCAGAGGATTTGGAGTCTCCCTCACTGGAGATATTCAAGAACCACCCGGACACAATCCTGTGCCATGTGCTCTGGGATGGCCCCGCCTGATCAGGGAGGTTGGACCAGGGGACCCCACTGTGGTCCCTCCCAACCTGACCCATTCTGTGATTCTGTAAAGTCTGGGGAGCACTGTTACTAGGGCACAGGACGAATGGATACACCCAGAGGTGTTTTCTTAGAGTTGGTTTGGTCTCAGTGTCTAAAAGTCTTAGTGCCTAAATGTTTTGACCATTCTAATTCCTTTATAACTGTTAGACATGCTTTTATGAAAACAGGGTCCAAGAAAATATCTTCAGCTTGACTGAAAAGCACATCACAAATTTATGTCATCTTAATATTAAGCCAAGGAAACCTTGTATTTGTTTAAATATTAGAAAATTATAAAATATAGAAATATATTAATACACTATTTTATAAGTATCAAACATTTAGCAGACTCAAATAGTTTAAAGTAATTCTACATAGAAGGGATAAGAACTGGAAAATTTTAAAATATAGGTTAGCCTGTTGGACAATATTTTGAACAAATTTTAACAAATTACATTTGGATTAAGGAGATCATATATTAATTTATTTATGTCTTATGCTTCAGCTGGGGTCTTAAATCTGTCATAATGCTACAGAGAAGAAAAATATTTTAAGATGGATAGAGACGGGACAGTTTGGAGAGAAAATTAAAAGTTTATGAACTGATCTCATATTCCTATAAAAAAAAAATACACGCTTCTTATTAAAATCCAGTGTCACCTTGATGCAACTATCACTTAAGTAGCATCTGGCAGTGTCAGGTAGAGTTTCTTAAAGGCTCAGATCTTTTGGCTTCTAAAATAGTAACAAAAAACCCAAACCAATCTTTTTTTTTTCTGAATCACCATAGCAGGATTAAATAATCTGTACAGGGAAGCAGATTTTTCAAGAAATTTTTAATGTATGACACTAGAGAAATGATGTGGCATCTAAATCACTAATATAAATCTGATGAAAAGGCTGCTTTATTTGCTATGTGTGTTGTTTAAAAGGAAACACACAAAGAATTTGACAATCTGAATCTTCTGTTTATCCGAGAAACTGTACACCTATTCCTTATACTTGGAGAGAGATTTTCTGTCAGCATTCATGAATTTCTCTCTTGACCCTGAGCAGCAAGAGATATATTGCAAAGGCAAATGTTTAAAGTTTATATCAATATACACGTGGGACAAAGGTAATTTACTCAGTGAAGGAAGAACCCCCTGCTACATTTAATCATGCTCAAGTACATGGGAAAGTGCCCTTACAGCTGTTGTTTCTCTCTGCCTTTTTAACCCAACTGTTGAGAAGCCCTTTTCTTCTCATGAAACACCTTAAACCCAAAGCCTAATTAAACTAGTAAAACAGCACTAAACCTGGTGGGCAGACTTATCTCCAGTCACTACAGTTTGCAATTAGATTTTGGGTGAGGGTACAGGAAATCAATGTTATGTTCACCCCTTAATGAGAACATAAACACTTCCATATTAAAGGATTATTTTCTTAAAATTCCCACAGGTAAGCAGAGATTCTTGCACCTGTGAAAGAACAAAAACATAACAAAGAAAATAGTGGGAAGCAAAACAAAAAACTCTCTTTGCCTCATGTGGAAAAGGTATTTTCCTTTCTCCCATGATCTCAAGAAAAGCCAGATGAGAAAATAACAGTATGTATACATGTGGTCAAGCAACAAGGTCAGGGCAAAACTCAGAGCCATTTGCCTCTTTAGAACCACCCTGAACCAGGCTTGTTTCAGTGTACTGATGCAATAGATAATAAAGACACAAAGACAAAGAAGTCCATGTTGGCCTCAAACACCTTCTACTTTTGATCACCAGTGAATACGAACTGGAATGTCTTGGTGGAGGCCAGTGGGACTTCATCACCTCTGATCATGTGAGAGCTTGGCTGAGTGTATTCTCCAGACAGAAACTGCAAGTGTATATTTTGGGGCTTTTAGAGAGGGAAAAAGCAAAAGTGAGATATCTGTGGGAGACATTCTGCACAGCTGTAGAGACTGGAATCTGCATTAAAAATGTCCAATAGCAAGGAGTCTCACACTCAGCTGCAGATATGCTGATACCAGCACCATCACTGAACATCCCTGTAGTTAGAGACTTCATTGAAGAAACCTCCCTTCCCTCGTGAAATTTAGGAATTGTATAAAGCAAGAAAAAAGCTTCTCCTTACAGGATGTAATTTGCACAGAATGACTCTCAAGTTTCTCCTCCATTCCCCTGTTTGGACCAGCAACTAATACTTTGTGATCGCTAGCCTTGTTTACTTCTGCTTTTCAATTCCATTTCATTCACTGTCGTTTAAAACAGAATGAACTATTTTTATTTTGGATGCAGTAAAATTAGATGGTTTTATTCTTCCAGACATATGACTCCTAAAAATGTATAGGGTTGGTTTAAGAAGCATTCATTGAGTGGGAATGACATCCCTGTTGGGTCTTGGGTTTTCAGTGAGCAAGCGAGACAGGGTAATGGGTTTTTTTTGAACAAATTTAAATATGGAAAAGTCCTCAAGAATGTTACAGCTAACAATGTAAGTTCACTTCTGCTGAAAGAGGTTATATGTAGTTTTTTTCCCTCCTTTATATTTGACATGCTGTTTACAGACAGTTTAGCTGTTTTCCACAAAACATAATTTGATTGGCATTTTTCTTTCTGAGTGGGTTTATTCTTCCTTTTAGAGAGGAAAAAAAATCTTTACACTTCCCTCCTTCCCCCCTCCCCCCCTTCCATTATTTTGGTCTTAAATAAGGAAAAATATTTTCAACCATGCCAGTTACTCTATCTAGAGGGACCATGACCAACACAGATATCCCTTACGAGGTTAACAAGACTAGAAAAAGGTGTTTATTCACATGGAACGTCTTACAACAAAATATCAAAATTGGATGTAGTCATTCAAATAATTTAATTTGGTTTTAGTCAGTTAACAAGACTTCGATGCTGGTTGCCCTTTAAAAAGCAGTTATTCATGAAGCCATACAACTTAGCCATCACAAAAGCACTAACATGCTTAGCTTTCTTTTATTAATGTTACATGATTTTTTTTTTTGTTTTGTTTTCTGCTTCACTAACATTTCAAGAAAAACAAAGTGACTGCCATGTGGTAGAGTTAGTCTTGGAATGGCAGCACAGCCTTTTATTCCCAAATTCTGAGATTTTTTTTTAGATCTACACAGCAGGCTGTATTTTCTCTGAAGGGAATTATACCTCTTACCATAAGCAGATGCAGTTTCCACAGTCAGTTCACCTATTGGCAATAGGCTGTAAGAACAACAAGTTGAATGCTTGTCCTCCTTCTATTGCCCTTTTTACCTTGAATTAACTCCTCTGGTAAAAAAAAAAAAAAAAGGAGGGGGAAGATATAGAGGGGAATGTGGAGTGGGACAAAAAAAAGTCATGTATGGCAGAGAATCACAAGATTACTCCATTTTACGTTTCAGAAAGGTCAAGATGACCAAACTTCTGCTTCAAACACCCTCTATTGCAAAGCATCAGGTTTATGTCGCTGTTCCTGATGTACCTGAGCATGCAGGAGGAAGTGGGGAAACATGAACATTTAACTGCCAGAAGAGACTGGTATCTATTCCATAGCTTATTGTCTTGCATTCCAAGGGAAAAAAAAAGATTTGATGAATAAGTGCATCTGAGTTTTTTGACTATGAGGAGCAAAAAGGACTCTGTTCAAAATCACACAACAACATCCCTTTAGCATCACACCAGACATCACAGGTTTCTCTGGGAAGGTACAAGTGTCATAAACTTATCAGCAAGTAAAAATAGGGACTGAAATGAAAAAACTTTTCTATGTACAAGCATTAACCTGACTTATTTGACCCACAAATGGGAATTTTTTTTTTAATTTGAATTAAATAGCTTTAAAATAAATCGGTTCATTTTGTGTAATTCTCACGTAACAAGTATGATGGGACAAAGCTGCTCTGCAGTTTCATATGACCACAGCTAGAAACTGTTTGTTTACCCCATGCAGAATTTTGTTCTGTATGCTGATCTTTTCTAGTTATTAAGTTATTAATTATATAGTGAATATATTCACTGTGGGCTGAAACCCCTATGTAGCTTGAGTATCTTAACTCAGTGCTGGACAGGTTTGCTCTTTTAGGAAAGGGTGAGAACTTTCACTCTTCAGATATAGATTCTGAGCTACACTTCTGAAATCTTGGACCCCATTTTCATCACAATAAAAAAAAATAAATTATCTAAGTAATGATGGATCCACAATCACTGCTTTAAAATCTGCATCCCAATGAACTAGTTGGAGAATGCTCACACATCCTTTTCCTCACACAGCAGTGCCCAGAGATTTTTAAAAGACTGAAAAGGCAATCCCATCAAGCTTCAATATATAATTAATTCTTTTACTTTCCAACTCCCAAACAAAATATTAAGATAAACAGCTTGACTTGGTATCAGGCATTGTTCATCATATGCTCTCCTTTACAATGCTACAGCTTTCACAGTTCTGTTTGTCTTGCATAATGTACAGTATGTGGGGCAGTGAATTACATTCCTTTCTAAGAGACCATGCTGAATTACTATTTCTTTCCCAGGACTCAGAGGTGAATAATTGCACCTGTCCTCCTTAAGCAGACAAAAGACATTAAGTCGCAGCCAAATGGAAAGAAAGATTTAAAAAGAAAATCACTTTATAGTTTGGCAGGAAAACAACTCAATCCAACCTTTCACCCAGCTGTATACAACATGAGGATTTCTACAAGTGCAGCTTCTGGAGAAAATGAAGTCTTCAAAGAAAGACTGCCCTAATAACAAAGCAAAAAATCAAGGTGCTTTCTAGAAGTTTAAAAGATCCTACTTTTGAAATAAATCATTGACAATACAAAAAGAAAAAAAAAAAAAGAAAGAAAAAAGCTCAACAACACATCTAAATGTTTGTGGGCAAATGTTCTCATTTACAGGATACAAACAAAGAAAAAAAGTAGGATGGGGGAACAAACAAAACCACAGGGCTTTTCCAAGACCACACAGAGATGCAGTAGGAGAACTTAGCCCAGAGCAGAAGTGAAGATGCTGGAACTTCCTGACAACCTTGACACTGTGTCACAGGTTCGTGGTATCATTTAGGCTGGGAAAGACCTTTAAGACAGAGTCCAACTGTAAAGATTTTGTGACCATGCTGAACATAAAGGCTGAGTTTTGCTCTCCTTGACTGCAAGCAGCTGGCAGAGAGATCTGCAGCAGCTCTGGTTTCAGCAGAGCAAGCCATGCTGGCAGGCATCCAGGGACAGGTCACCAGGGCAGAAGGACAGAGCCTCGAGTATTTGCCTTTGGTGCCAGGAAATTCCTAGCACCTGACCATGCCAGAAGGCTAATGCTCAAAAAGATGAGAAAAAAGCATGAAAGGTGAAAATACTGAAGAGAATTTCTGCAAAGACCTTTGTAATATTTCCAGACCCTTACAATCTTTTTCCTCTTTCATGGAAGCTGACCCAATGAAGAGAGGTATTTGTACATAAATGGAAAAATATTCTGCTCCTTGTGAAACCTCAAGGTTGTCAGTCTCTTCGGCAAAAATCGAGGCACTCCATCTCACAGCTAAAAAGTAAAATGCCATGGAAAACTACATTAAAATATTAGCAGCCCCCAAATAAAATAAAAGCAGGAAAAAAAGGAAACAAAGGAGTGATTCCATGAGGGGAGATGGCCTTGCAGAAAGCAAGTCTCTTTCCCCAAAACCACAAATGCCTGTTTTTGCCATCCTTAATGAGAACCTGACACAGCTTAGAAGAGAGACTCTGGTGGAAAGCAGAGAACATAACTAACCATACCTGCCTTCACCTAGAACTTTTGGGCTTCACTAAAACACCTCCATCACCTTATAGTTACAGGTTTTAGAACAAAAGCAAACACTGCCTAGTTATATACTTGGAAAAAATACAGAAAAAAAGCCAGGTTTGACAGATAAGGTACCAACTTGGAATGAATGGAAATCAACACTTACTGCCATTCTTTTCCTCAAACAGCTTAGGGTAGGATCTCTTTCAGTGCCAGTGCTTCCCTTCCTATTTTCTATCCCATCTAGTTACATGCCTTGTGATAGGAACTTTCTTTTACAGTATTTTTGATACAAATCTGAGGTCAATAGAGTCCTTATCAAGGAAAAAGTCAACACAGCACTGTGATGAGTTGTTCCCTGGATTTCAGAAATAAATGAAGCCTGTTATTTTGTGCATCTCTGTTTTTCCTCTCAAAAACTCCAGCTTCCGCCTTCTAGAGTGATGCAGAAATACCTTCTACACAACACCTTCAGTCTCCTCAACATGAAGTTCTCCCACAGAAAACTTAAAACTGGACAAAAGTAGAGAAATTAATGAAAAACTTGCCCAAGACTGACACACAGATCACAATGTCTCTCAGGTGTTTCTTTCAGAGGAAACCCAGCTAATAAAAGAGCAAACATTTCAACAAAGGTGACAAAGATTAAAAAGGTGACAGAGATGAAGATTTAGATTGCTTAAAAAATTAGGCACGTAAGGAACTCTAGGATTTTGATTTTTTTAGATCATGTGCTCTCAACAGTGTTTAAATCACTGGTGGAACACATGTCAGAAATCAGCAAGGGACAAATGATCTTTGGTCAGCATTTGGGTTTACAGTAAAGCAACATTTGAAATTTATCAAGGGTAAAAAAACTGAAATGTCATCAAAAGAACATTTCAATTTTGACAAATCAATATTTCCCACAGACATTCATTTCTTCCATCTCCCTTTGTAAACAGAACTCGCTGTCAACAGTGCTGCTGAATAGCATCCCCGGTGTAAATAAATCCTCAAGGCAAGGTCTAAGGGCAAAAGGAAAGTTTCATCTCTTATGCCTTCCCTGAATTGGGTGGGTTTATATTAAATCAATAACCCCAATTAAAATTAAGAGAGAAGAGTCCATTGGCAAAATGATTTGAAGTAGTATTTGCTCAGACTGGTCCAAAACTCTTCACCCTTGGAGGCTGCAATACAAGGAAGTTGCCTGAGCGTGTTAATTATTTAAAATGAAAGCAACACAGTTGTTGGCCTTTTGCGATAATCAATCTTTCAAAAAGTGTCAGGTGTCTCCAAAACATGTGACAGGTTGGCAGTTTGTAGCATCTACTGTCAAGCCCTAATACCAGGATTTTCTCTGGAGCCTGAAGGAACTCATCACCTTAACTAACAAATCCTAAAGACAACCTGTCTGGCTTACTGAAAATGAGATGGAGAAGCTAAATTAGAACCATACATCTCCTATTTGCTAAATTAAAGCAGAAAACCAAAACAAACACTGGAGGCGTGTATATACATATATAGACACACATTCATGAATACAGACAGAAATGCATATAGAGATATGTATAGGTAGATATATAGCTGTAGCTGTAAATTACAGACATTTACTAAGATCTGTATTTACTGCCTCCTACAAGCCCATTTTATAGTCTAAATTTAGGGAATTTTCTTCTCTTAAAAAAAAAGAAAAGAAGAAAGGAATAAAAAAAAACAGCATCTGGTTTGGGTTTTTTAAGTCTACGAAAAATGCCATCTTTTTGTCTCCTCCTCCACTTGAGTATGCAAGAATAAAAAATGTAGAATCAGCAAGAAAATTCTTGCTTCCCATAGAGTCTGTTTATAAACAAAAAGTTCCCATCCCCAAAATGGTTGACTTTACTAGCATTTGGAGGTGATGAGAAACTTTCCAGGAGTAGTTATGTTACCAATAAGTGCTGTGGGTATATCTGTGTAAGTACTTTCGGTAATTTCAAAGATCTCAATTCAATTTCAAAGATCTCAATAATCTCATGGGATTATACTTCCCATGAAGAAATCTTTCTTCTTGAGAATAAGGGCACTGGTTATTTACAGGGGATTTTTTCCCAATCCTGCTAGCATTAATTGTTGAAAAAAAAAATAGTCCTGTGGTTTTTCCAGAAAATTTGACTTTTTCTGTTAAATAACACCCAGGAAACAAATTAATAAAAGGCACCAACAAACATCAATCTACAAAATTCCTAATCTGTCACGATTAACAGAAACAATGACAAAACATAAAATGTGTGATGTGTAAATGAGTAGAGGATGCCAGAAAAAATAACATTAAAACAACACTTACAAATAAAAAACCCAAATTCTGAAACCAAACATTTTTAAACTCACTTACGTGGAACTTCTCCACTTCCCCAGACTTTCTGAAAAATATTTGTTGCGAGTCAATTGAAGGGTTTTGTCTTACCAGTGCTTTCCCTCCCCTCTGAGAGGCACTGCCCTTTTGGAGCAGGGCATTCCACTTCAAATTGTAATTGCCATCCATCAAAAGTACTCCAGAACAGAAAAACTCACTTGGCTCACTTGGTCAACCTGAGCCACCCGTGGGCAATGGCCTTTCACATACTCCACAGACCTGGCAGGCAGCATCTGCAGCACTGTCCCTTTGCAGGAGCCAAGCAGAGCCACAGGCAGCATTTAACACAATTATTACAGTATCCTGTACACATTTTTGAATAAAACTGCTCTTTGGGGTAAAATACAGTTAACTACTTTGGCTAGAGTTCTGTATTGCTGGTGACTTTTCCCTACAACCCTTCACTAAAGTTCTATTTCAAAGCTTAATACACAAAACAAATATGCTGGATAACTCAAAGGCGGAATGTAAAACCCATTGGTGGATTTTGTGAATTTTTTTTTTTTTTTTTAAGGCCTGGCCGAGTTTTAATGGGCTGTCACACACGAATTATTATGAAAGCACTACAATGAACTGAGCTGATAAGCTGATCTGATCAGAATTAACTGCATGTGATTGCTGCTTTGAAAAGCTGGCCTAAAGAGGCAGCATTGAAAGCAATCTCACAAGTCACTGGTACCGCTTGCCTCAGCTATAAGTAAGCACAGATGGTGAGAAAAGTTAATTAAGAGACATATTTGTTTGGAGGGTTTGAAATTTCCACCCTCTCTTCTCCAAAGAAGCCAAGCCACAGTGAAAATGTGTTTTACGTTAGCAGCCTAATAAGTTCATCTTTTTGAGGCTCTGTTCCTGTAGATGGAGGTAATAGATAAACAGAATAAATAATTTATGTCAGCAGTTAGCGTATGGATTTGCAGCTGATCACTAAGCTACTCATTGCACCTGATAGCTCCAACATCTCGTCAATTAAAAATATTCCTTTCTCCACAAACCTTCATTACTTTTCTCCTAACTGGCACAGCTTCTCTCTTACAGCACAACTGATACCAAGCAATGGAGATGTCATCCTTTTGATTCCCACTTTAATGACTGCCTCTTCATTTTATACTCTCACTTGTTCTTGCAGGATTTCATGAGGAACATGTCAGCAAGCACATAAAATAGCTTCTGGTGATCCACTTCTCTTTTACTTCTGTGGTTGGGAATTCTCTTTCCTACTTCTTTCCAGACAGGGCTTGATCTTTCCCCGGATTAATTAATGGGAAAAAGCTGGGGCTGTCACCAACTTTAGAAGATCATAACACATCCTTTACACTTCATATACAGTAAAACTGTGACCAAAGTGACATCTGGCAGATATTTTGCTCAATGGTCCTTCAACAGTGTATAATTTCTTGGACCCATTTCCACTTTTTTTCGTCTGTGGCCATTATAACGACAAGGGCCAACAGCACCAAAGAAATACTGGCTAGAGAATGGTAGGGAGCAATCTCACATGAAAGGCCTATGAAGGTAAGAAAGGGTTAACACCAATGTCAGAGAAAGCCAAGACTTCAGAACTGCAAGTGTAATTGAGAGGTTCTTAGAGAGACACTTCCAATTCATGCCTACTGTACTATTTATTTCCTTTCCCATCACTGCTGATTATAAGGATGTGCATGTGTAAAAAGAAGTTTCTTCCTCTCTAATCAGACCAGCTCTACTCCACGAATCCACAATCCACTGTTCGTGACATTACAAAATGAATCAGGCAGGAGGCTCAAGTCAGATCAGAAAGTGACAGCTTTTGTTTAAACAGATATCTCGGAAATTAGTGATGACAGGATTATACTGCATAAGCATTTCACTCTTTGCACTTTCTCTCTAAGGAGAGGTGCAACAGAATTATTCACTGGAAAGATCTTAGTATTAAAAAAACCACAAACCAAACGATTGCTGATCTCTTCTACTTATATTTCTAGAGAAATAAAGGTCTGTTTGGAATACAATACCCCTGCTATGTATTGCATGCTTCCTGAATTTAAAGAAAGATGCTCCTTAAAACATTATAATGTATGGTCATATCATATTTAGTATGATGTATGAATTTGGTATGCATCAGTAAATTGCTTCTGTCAGTCTTATTTTGGTGTTATAGAACCAACTTCGAGTAGAATATTTCACTTACAAAAAAGGTGTTCCCTAATTAGGTTTACCTTTCAGAGAACAGGATCATATCAGAAAACTAGAGACTGACAACCAACTCCAGGCCTGCACCGAGAACCTTCCTACATCATTCTGGAAAGATTTTAGCCAAAAAGCTTTATCTGTGTTTTATATGTATATACACTTAAAACTAATAACTTAGCCATTATATATATGTATACATACAAATTGATAATTGTATCTCACATCCCCAGGTGGTTCCTAAACATTGTATTATCTAATCCCATAAAAATGGCAGGTTTTCTAATTTTATAAATGTATACAAAATAAGTTGTTTAAACAGTCAATCACTGAGAGCTCACTACAGATGCTAATCCAATTTGTGTGGTAATGATCAGAACAGTCAGTTTACATAAAGCATTACAGCTGTGCAATGCTGCAGTCCGGCAGTTCTGTCATCAGCAATGAGGCTCACCTACCTGGAACTGGAAATTTTTCCGATGGGCTCTGCATAGTCATGCTGACAGTGAGTAAGCCCTTCCATTAGACTTGTCCACAGTGACAGCCTTGCTCCCTTTCTGCTTTTCTATCCAAGAATTGTCAGCGGAAATGTGTAAAAGGAGCTACAGCTCCTTCTACTGGGTCTTAAGGTTTCTAAGATTAAAGATTTGAGATCCTACTAGGGCTTGCAGAATTGAGTGGAAGAATGCCAGTAGTGTCTTACAGCACTCTGCATCACATTTCTTTTTAATTCTGCTTTTCACATTCTAACTAACAGCATAATTTCAGAAGCAATCACGCATTTAAAGAAGCCGTAGAAAGAAGTCTGGGGACAGACTGTTGGAATGGGGACTGCTAAGCAAACTGATTGTCTGATCCATATATGACATCTCAGATGTAACAGCTTGTAAACATTATGTGTAGAGCTCCAAATAATAACTCTACAGATTTAACCAATCATGCTTTGAAGGCTGTCACTGATCTAGTGGAGCATGACCAAATCCTGTTAGAGTGCAGAATAGATTCTAGCTGAAAGTCTTACATACGCCGGGTTGGTATCTAGATAAGGATTTCAAAGACATTGTGCATGCTACAGAGATGTATGCACATGGAGAAATTAACACACACGGCTAAATTCACCATCCCATGGGCATAAAACAAAGGTTTCAAAGGGTAACACACTCTATCACAGTTCATCAGGGAGTATCACATGGCCAAATTCCTTCATAAGTAAGGACTGACTTTTACAAAGGTAAGCATGGCAGGTATCTGAGACTGCTATATGAAAATCCAAGGAAGGCATAAAAGACTCCCTTACAATTTCAGCTGGAATACTCCAAAACTGATGAGATCTGTGTTTGTTTTCTCACTTCACAGATTAATTCCTTTAAAACAACAGTACAGTCTAAGCAGTTCATTTGTTAGAGTTAATTCAATGAACAAGATTTCTGAAGATCTGTGAAATTCTATCATCATTCCAGCAAAATGTAGAGAAAGGGAAATGAAGTGAGTCTTTGAGACTTTTGAAAAAGCATGGGTAGGAAGCCTGTGTAGATGTGAAAGTGCTCAAAGGACACTATCACTCAAAAGTTCCTATCTTGCCCAGCAGGGATAATCACAATTACTTTGTCTGTTTTTTTATCTTCCTGTGTGAAGAAAGTTCAAGAGAAAAGCATGACTAGGTGTCTTCTCCTATTCTGAGCAATACATGCTGTATTTTTCTGGCTGTAAGCCTCTGAGTGTGAATGCCAGAATTTCAAGCCCCTATTACCAAAAATAATTTACTATGTAAGGACCATCTACCACATTATCATTTATATTAGTATACACAGATCCTGCAGGGTATCCTGCTTCCCAGTATAGCTAGAAATTAGCACCTTCTTGTTTGTTCAAAAACTGCATTGCACTGTTGACTGTGTTGGTATGCAGTCTGTTTTTCTCTTAGATAATTCAAGAGCTGAAAAATTACCCTGTTTAAACAAACTTCCTGTTCTTTTCTTTCCTATGGTGGAAGGACTGTTTTTAATCAATGGTTGCAGCACTGTGGAAGAGAGATGCCAAGGGTGCTCTCTGATAAAACAAAATAAAAACCCCACCTTTGGCTCTGACATACTCAGGACCAGCCAGAGTCATAAGGGTCTCTTAACACTGCACTGTGTAAGATATTTTTTCTTTCATTTAGATTAAAAAAAAAATAAATTAGAGAATTGATTTTTTTTTTAGTTACATTTGGCCCAATTAAAATTAATCTTTTTTTGTCTCCTTCAGCTTTTCTCCAAACAGTAGAGAAATCCAGAGCTTTTCTCTTGGCGCTGTCTGCAGGGACTAATATCTTTAAGTACTCCAAGGGTAGATCCAACTCCCTGACATTTGTCTGCCTTGAACTTGCACAGTGCTTGTAAGTTTGTTAGCCTCCAAAGTGTCAAGGAACTGCAATGATCTTTAGACATATTCCATGTGGAAGGCTTTGCAGAAACAGCTTCATACAGCTCTACAATCTACAACTTGTTCTGGTGAACCTGTGTCAGATGAGGGCAAATAAAATCCTCTGAAGTAAAGTAGATATCCAGTTGAGCACGTAATACTGGGAAGATTCACAAATAAAGGAGCTCACTCATATCCAGCTTTTATTATTGTCATTTACCATAAAAGGGTTGGTTTGAGCCCAGATTAAACAAATCCAAGTTAGAAACAGGAACCAGACAAAGTCCAACTTTGTCATATACAATGAAACAGATATACAACCAAATATTAAGGTTTTTTTTTTTCCCTTGGAAACTTGAAATTCATTTGATGCTGCAGAAGGGAAGAGCTGAATATCCTGGAGTGCCTTGCCCAGGCCTTGCTTATGGACTCTCCCTCAGAGAATACAGAAGTAGGGAAGGTACGGAAAAAGCGTGTGATCACAAGTGGTTGGCGCTGCAATGGCAGCTAACCTGTTACAGCTTCTTACCACCAGCTTAAGAAATCTGTCCAGTCTCTCCTGAGTAGCGCTGCAACAGCTCCTCAGATGAGCCAGAACCGAGAAATGTGCCAAGTTTTGCAAATGTTTGAACCCAGGGATACTGAGGGCAGGGCTAATCAACCAATCTGCTCAAAGGTTTATGCAATTCTGCACATTCTAAAATCCCTGCTTTCCAGCAATCAGATAAATCAACTTCCAGACTGATGTATCGTTTCCAGTGACTACATATTAAGATGCTCAATGGAAACAAATATCATACAGATTGTATATGTATAACCTACAGATATTGTACTACAATTCTAGTGGAGCTACCCTCAACTTTGGTCTAAACAAAGGAAAGAGGAACTGTGGAAGTAGCTTGAAAAGACTGAAATTTCAATTCAAATTTTAAGCTCTCTTCCAGGAAGTACAGGATTCTTCTTGTATGCTCTTTTACTAAGCAGAGTCAAAGCTTGAGTCATAGAGGGGATAGTGTTTATTCTAACTGATCAAAGCTAAGGAGCAGTTAATGATTTGAATACCCACAGTTTAAGATAAATTAAGCTGTCATGGGATTCTCTTTGAGCCATCACTCTAAACAAGGGAAATATCTGTGCCCTTGTGATGTCAAATACTTTTTATTTCTTCACAACAGTTTTTATCATTTTCAGTGACACCATAATGGAAGTGAGCAAACAGAAGAATCCATAGAGATGTTTAATTTATTCTGAGAACTCATCATCCCAGAAAAAAAGTAAGATTTTGCAAATTTATTCTTCTCCTTTATTTTAATTACCCTGTTAATGTTTGAGACAATTCCTAAACCAAACTTCTGGCCAGAAGTCTGCTGGCAGGTAAGATAGCAAATCTAAATCAATTCACAAAGATCTTGCAATAAGACTGCATAGCACAATTTCCATTCTGTACCAAAAGCTGCACTTTCCCATTTCCCTACTGGAATTCACTATAGGATGGCAAAACTTCATTACATACACACAGCAGGAGGTTAAGATGCTATGTCTTTCAAGAAGTTCTATAACCAAATGTCCAAAGCTAAGTTCAAATCCAAACATTAAAACAACAGAGTGTGGAGTGGGGAAGAAAGGAAGATTGCTTACACTAATGAGATTTTCCCCCATTAACTCTCTTGGGGTCTTTCAAAACCAGAAACTACATGAATGAAAGGGCTCTGCTATAAGCAGTCAACAATACCAATATGAGAAAAGTCACTGTCAGCCTATAGTTGTGACCCTTTCATGACTGTCAAATTAAAACACACAACAACACTGAGCCACCCTTCTCCATTCCTTTTGGCCACCAGTTCATGCAATTATAGAAGACCAGTAGTCTTTGCTTAGCAACAAGATTGCATGTTCACCACTGATCACATTAATGATAAAGTAGTGAGTCAAAACAAACCTAATGATGAGAAGAGTCCTTCTCTGACTAATCCAGACAATTTAAAATGTCTGAAATAGAAAGAATAATTCATTCATCTTACAGGCTCACCAGAAACAGAAATGAGGCCATCTGTAATACTGCTTTTCAGACTATGTTTCTGACACCAAAACCCAGGCATAAACAATAATTTCATGCAAGGAGAAAGAATTCTAAATGTACAAAAAATATATATTTGTACTGAGGCATAAAACTTTCACATTTGCTTATGTCTAAGACTCATTCTAACATTTTTTTTACAGTTGGGGTTAGTATTAGCGGGCTGTTCTGTCTGGCATTGGACATAAAGACTGCTGGAGAAGGGTCCTGAACCACCAGCCCCACCTCCACCTCCCAGGGAATCACAGAGCTCATTCAGGTAACTGCAGAAAAGGTTTTCATTACTTACAGCAGGATGTCCAGCACAGTAGGTGTAGCTAGCATGAGACTGGTAGTGCAAGCTTGCTCTTGGAAAGGTGTATGTATTCCAAGCAGGTTGGCTGCTATTCCACTGGGAGCTAAAGCCAGGGCTCATGGTCACTCTTGATTTACTGTTTTGGTACGTTCTCACTGTGGAGCTGGACTATCAAAAAAGAAAGAAATGCAACGTAAAAATAGCTTTTAGGGAAGAATACAAATAACGCAGCTATAAATCATCGTTGTGCATACATATAATTCCACACGGTCTGGAACTAACTTGAATGTTTCCTGTAAGGAGCTGGGAAAAGCAAAAAATGGATTCCATCAAAGATATCAGTGAAAGAGCTACGTCACTGTAATGCCCAAAAGGAGGCCTGATGACTGTTGAACTTCAGGCTGGGATATAAATCAAATGGACAATCGATACGTGATAGAAGTAAGGGGATGTTCTGAAAATGTGTAGAAGGTACAATTCCAAGATTAATTGTAGAAACTTCCATATATTTTTATTATATTGACATTTATTGAACAACTGATCACTTATGGCCATTTTACAGTAAATGGCACTGGGGCCAACATTTAGATCTATTTCTTGAAGACTTGAAATCCCATCTAGTGGCTAGCTAAGGTTGAGCCATCACAAAGCTACACATCAAATATGCAACCTTCAAAGCGCACTATAAAATTTAATGATGTTCTAATTACTTAGGAAAAAAAATCTTAAATCTTGATTTTTTTTCTTTTTTAATTCAATGATTTCATCTGGACTACAGATATGTGAGTCACACGCATTCTTTCTGTCCTTCTCTCATTTTACTTTAATTGTTGCTTTCTGTTTCTATGTTTTATGCAAAATATTCCTAATAAACATCTGCACTGTTAAGGGTGGTTTATTAGGGCAGCAAAAAAGAATCAATTTTCAAAAGAGTAGAAGATGCATACGAGTGGATGCATTTTTAGCAGGTATTTAGGTTGGTCTTCAAAGACATGCAAATGTACTTTTTATTCCATATTCTGCTCTTCATTTGGATTTTGCTTGCCTTCTTTTTATTGGCAAAGGTGTTCTAAATTTCCCATGCAAATTTACCCCAGCTAATAGTAGTTATTATAAAACTAAACCTATTCTTTTTAGAGCACTAAATTTACGGTGACCTTGTTTATACAGTGAAAACTCGACAAATTCGAGCACAAATAATATTTCTTAGAAATGCTTATAAACATCCCTGTTAGCAAATTGATGCTATCAATTTCAAAAGCTATACTCAAGAATGACACTTCATTTATTTTTACCCTCCTTTCAAAGACAACTTTTATACATCATATGTGTAGCATTAACCAAATATCAATATGGGCCACCATCAAACGAGGTGTTTCACATGATCCAAGACCATTCTTACCCTGAAGTGCTTACAAGATAAATGAGAAGGTCAGGGAAAGGATGAAAAAGCAGAGTCTGATGTAGAGGCATGAAAAACAGCTTCATAAACATGACTTTCAGTTTGATTTCAATGCTTCAGCTCAGTTTCATTGGGAGAGAATTAGAGAAATGGAAGTAAAAGAGGACAGAGAGAAGACATACAAAAAGGTTTCAAGGACACATTCTAGCTGCAAAAATATATACGCTGTAGTCTTTCCAATTTTTAATACTGTATTTAGACCAGCTGCTTGCAGAAACTACAGGCCATGCTGGCATGGGCTGAACATGCCCTCTTCATTTAATTTAATTTTCAAAAGTTTAAGTACACAAAGTTTGCCTCAGTTATCAATTGCTGTATAAACTTTAAGTTCAAGAAAAGGCCAAACGACTTCCTGCATGTGTTTATTTCCTGTGCCGCCGATTAGGAAGCCTGAAAAGAGCAGTTTCCGCTCACCAGCTCTCAATATCTCGACAGATTCGCCTCCCGCCCCCACTCCTAAGAGAACGATTCCTGCGGTGTGATTTCTAAAGATTTAACTTACGACTAGCTGAACACAAAGCGTATGAATGAACACTAAAACCCACACTAAACTCTCATTAGTCACTGTGTGTGACAAGTGGTTACTTTGTTCTTACAAAAGGCTTTAGGAGAAAAAAATATCTGCCCCTACAGTTAAAGGGGCTTATTTGAAATAAATCTTTTTGTATGAATTTAAATCATGACAAATCAAAGGAAAGAGGCTATAGCTACAGCTAGGCAAAAAAAAAAAAAAAAAAAAAAAAAAAATCCAACCAAAACCCAAAAAAAATAAAAAAAAAACCAAAACAACTGAGGAGTTTTAATGCGGGGTTTTTCTTTTTTTTTCTTTCCCCTTTTACCCTCTTTCCCCGAAGAGCAGAAACTCCATTTTCTTTCCTTTGACATATTACTTATCTTTCAGATCACTCCTCAAAGACAAGTCTTTCTTTCTGGGCCCTGGTAGACTTGCTTCTACATAAGAGATGAAGGCTAGGTTTTGTTTTGGCCAGATCAAGCAGGTTTTTAGTCCTAATGTACTTTTCTGTGTACATTTCTCCCCTTCATAAGTGTCAGATATTCAAGTGTGGCTGCTTATTAACTCCTCTTAAGAAGTCGATCCGCCATTGAATATTCTGTGAACACTGAGCTATTCTATCCTAATAATAACTTTGCTCCTTCCTATTATTTCTGATGGGTTTTCATTGTATGGACCGGTGGAAGGTATCCGTGGCTGATGGGATGTAAAGGTGCATTGCCAGTTGTGATAATTGTTAACTGATTATTTTCACAACAGCAGTGAACTCCACTACAGTAAGGAGGGATCTGCTACTGGCACTACTCTGATGTGCACAATCCCCGTTCACTTCTGAGAGAAAAGGAGCAAAAATGAGCCTGTTCTTCACACAGCCTGCCTGAGTTGCTGGACAGCCTTCTGCCTGCTGCCTGGCTTTTGTTTGTGTGCCACACAAAATGCCCTCCCCATTCTGTCCCCGTGCTGGAGACACGGTTCAGCCCCAGTGCTAAATCCAGGCACAGAGCTGAGCCCCTCTACCCCATTTCTATTCCTCCACCCAGCTCCTACCACACACGGGGTGCATGTGGAACAGTAAGGCTTTCAGAGCACCAAGGATGCAGAGGGTGTCCTTCCCATGCAGATCTCTCAGGATGCAGAGGCACAAAATGAGAACCCACAGACCCCTCAGGGTGGCCGGGAGCTATGGGTGAAAGGTCCCTGAGAGGAGATCCCTCTGCTCTGAATAGCTCTGGTCAGGGACCACCATGTCTGAATCCATAAAAGCTGCTCTCTTGCTGCTGGATCCCCTCCAGAAAAAACCCAAAACATAGCAAAAAAAAAGCCAAAGTCAGTGGAGACAGGATAATTGGCTTTGAAATCTTGACGAAATACAGCTTGTCTGCCAGAATATAGGGATCTCTGCACCACCAGCCACAAAGTCCCAGGACAGCCCGGTCCCGCAGGTGGTCAGGGAGCAAGGATGTGAGACCAGGGACTCCAAAAGTTGATGTTTGATTTTTCTCTGCTCAACAAAATGCTGCATACCTCTGCAGCCTTCTCAGCATAGTGAAGAGGCAGCTGTGGGAAAGACACTGGACCAACTGGGAGAGCTGGAAGGGGACAATGGTGCCTGGGGGCGGGTGCCTGGGTGCTGGCAGTGCAGGACAGACCCTGCCAGGTGAGGCTGGGACTGTACCCTGCCATACACAGCCACTCCCGCCTGGCTCCCGGCCACCCACACACTTCAGGGCCCAGCTGCGCCCTGCTGCCTCTGGGAAAATGGATTTTGGAAAGAGCAAAACTGCCTGGGAGTGAGGGAAAAGGTGAGAAACATGCCTGTGAGCATCGGGGGAGAGCAGGAGGAGGGTGAGGAGGCTCCTCTTAGCCCCTGGAGAGCCCACCTAGAGCAAGTGTGGGACAGGATCTGTGAAGAAACCCATGCTGGAGGAGGTGGAGTGGTCCTGAAGGAGCTGTGGCCTACACTGGAGCATAGGATGAGCATGAGGAGCAGGAGAGGGAGAACACCCAACCTCCCTGTGCCAGCAGGGATGGGAAGCAGGCTCAGGAACAGAAGAGTGAAACTGAGCCTGGGAAAAAGGCAGGGTGAAGAAGGGGTGGGTATTATTGTCATAATTTCCCCTTTCTTCTCACTATGCCAACTTATTTTAACTGGTAGTAAGTTATTTTTCCCACACGGAGTCTGGTTTTGCCTGTGAAGGTAATTGCTAAATGATCACCCTGTCTTTATCTTGACCCACGAGCTTTTCCACCTTATTTTCCACCCCGTTGAGCATATAGCGGCCAGCAAAGATAAATTCACCACAAACTGGCAGGTCTTGTGGCACGTGAGCTTTTACTCAGGATTTAGAAGTGTGTCTCTTTCCCCTTAACTACTGATTCCATCAAGAAAAGGAATCATGTCTCCCCATAATCCTAATGTCTTATTTACAGCTCTTAGGTTGTCAATGGCAGCCCACCACTGCCACTTCTGGGACCAGTCACCTTCTCTCAGAAAACTTATGCAGAAAATTATCAGATTAAAACAAACAAAACCCACCACCAAACCCAAAACCAACCCAAAAAAGCCTACAAAAACTTTTGCCCTCCTTGTTATGTCTTGCCAGAAACAAGAAATATTATAAAGCAAGAGGAGAATTTTCTTTTCCTTGAGTAAGCCAGTCCAGTGCCTTCATACCCCAAAGGCCTAACGTAATGTAAAATTGAGATCAGTAAAATTAAAATGTCTAAGCATACTTTAAAGTGTAACTTTTTTTTTTCTTTTTTTTTTTTTTTTTTTCCTGTGCCTTAATTTCTCTGGTTTGTAAGTATGGAGAATCTTACTTTAAAACTTTTTAGAGTAACCTTTTCCTTGTGTTTGTAAAAGATTTGAATAGATTTGGACATAAGCATGAGTGAAGTGGAAAGTGTTATTAGTATTATTAGTACTTCTTGAGCTTAACTGCTTTAGTTCTTGTAATAGCTGATGTGTGAAGTCTAACAGTGGAAAAAATAGAACATAGTATTTATGGAACACTTTTTATCATCAAAGCACTGTGCACATTTTAAACGCTGGTGATATTTTTGACTGGTGTAACATTTCCAAGTTTTAAATAAGTTTACAGTGGATGTAAGAACTAGCAGCCTCTCCTTTCTATTCATACGCGAATAAAGCACTCCCTTTGACTAGGACATTAAACAAAACTGATAGTTCTGACAGAGCCTTAGTCTTCATGTCATCACACCATGCCCTCCACTCCTTGGCATTTCAGTGTCATCATGCAGTAAACTAACAGGAAAACTATGTGCTAACTTCTGAATTTCTACACCAGTCAAATGCAAGAATTACTACATCTATCAGACACCTTTCTGCCAAACATTCCAAGATGCCATGATTATTATTTGCTTTGGCACTCCAAAGGAAGGAGGAGGCTCAAATGTTCTCCTCCACACTACCTCTTGACTAACATTGACTTTAAAAAACAAAACCAAAACCAACAAACAAATGGGATTAAAGAGGTGTAAACATCTGAATTCAGCCTCCCATTTTTTCCTCATTTTTTAAAAGCAACTTTACAGAGCTATGATGTCATTTTCTTAGCCCACACAATCTGAGCTGTTTTCAATCCCCTGGATTTTCATTATAGAATGGTTCTGCCTTCAACTGCATCTTCTGGGTTTTTTTTTCTGGAAGGAATTGTGATTGAAAGGGTATCCACCCTCTTCCCATATCTCTTCAAGGGATTTGACATCCCCTATTTTGGATGCTAAAATGATTACAGAAGATGAGAAAAGCCAAGAAGAGAAACTGCCATTCTGGAGGTACTGCTTCCAGGAACTCTATATGCCTGTATTTGGATCAGGCCATGATGCAAAGCACAGTCCTGTGCTCTTAAAAGTTTGGATGCTTTACAAATACTACTGTTTCCATACTAGAAATCAAAGGTTTCCTATAACCTGTAAAAGTAAGAAATGAAAATAGCTTCCTTGGAACATTATTGCATGAGCTAAAATGTTGAGGGGCTTTTTTATGCTCAGAGAAAATATGAAACTGGCAAACCAAATCTGAAGTTAGTTCATCACAAAATCCCCCTGAGAGACCTTAAAGATTTGGGAAACTGAAGAGTGAAGGTTTTCTTTTTCTTTTGGGGTTGTTATGAAAACTAAACATGGAAGATACTGCAGATTGGTTTTGGAGTTTTTTTTAATGGCAAAAAAGAGGAATTTTGTGCAGCTACTTTTCCCGACATAATCACTCACCATGGCTTGCAAATCTTTTACAGTCTAGGACCAGATTCCATCTGTTTCAGTAAGAAATGAGTTTTTAATATTTGGCCATTGCAGATTTCAAGTTTATCAAGTTTGTCTCATAACCTTTAAAACAAAACTTTAGAGACATGACCAAATTTGAGAGAAACATTGTTTTTCCAGACATGGGATTGAAACTCAATATGCTCTACCTGGAAAAACAGGATCAACTGAGAGAAATAGCATTCCACTGAAACCACAGAGAAATGATGAGGCTGTATTTCATACCTCGGCATACATGTAAGATTACAGCTCATCCAGTGGAGCACTGAACACTTGCCCACATCTTGCCAAAAGCCAGGATGTGCAGCCCATCTGCCCCCTCCCAGTAAGTGAGAGAGGAATGTTCTCCATGGGATTGCCTTGCTTGGCAGGCAGGCTCCCTGCCAGCCAGGTGAAAGGGACCCAGGTCTGCACAGCTGGAATACTTACAGCTGGGGCCCTGTACAAATGCTAACTTGGGAAACTTTTTAGGATAGGTCTCAAATAACTCAAGGAATGTAGTCCAGAAAAAGATTTAGCCATTCATTATTTTCCCCCAGAGTTATTATGCCTTGAAAACAAAATATATATGGCTTTCACACTTTCTGGTTAGAATTGCTGTCATTTCCAGTGACAACACTGTAATTCATGTTGTACTTTTAACTGTTACTTGAATCCCAAGAGCATTTTTTTTCCTGGGCAAAATATGAAACATTGCTCTTGTAGTTACAAGAGAGTGAGCAGAGTAGCTGAAAAAATGAAGGCCTTCACAGCTTGAGGAAGAGGCCGTGAAGAGGCTGGTTTTCTGCCATCTTAGCATCCACATCAGGGGCAAAGAATTAGTAATAGGAGATAGACCAGATAGGTAATCCAGATTAAAGCCTTAAAACCTCTTGGCAACCTGTGTGGGACACACCAAAAAAGTTGCTCTTACCTGATGATTCTCTAAAGCAAGAGACCTCTCTCTGTGTTTCAGTCAACTTCTGCACACACGCCCCTCTCCAAAAGCACTGCCACCACCAGTTCTCAGCAGGCACAGTCAATGCAAAGGCCAAGAGACTCAAGAAATGCTCCTGTACTTCAAATTGATTTCTCCAGAATAAGAAAAGGAATTTTGCATACATAAGAGATGCTTCTAATGGTTTTGTTACCCATGTAGTACCAAGCCATAGAGAATAGGGACATTCATGCTTCTGGACCACTCATTTGTATGTCTTCCTTCCACAGAAAGGAAAATGAAAGGTGACTTTCTAAAACGTATGTATTTTATTTGTTTAACTTTGTTACCCTCTTTGTAAAAAGTAAACAGGGATTAAAATGTATTTCTGGTAGATGGGATTCTTTTTGGTCTAGTTGAAACCTTTGATTTACTTATAAACACAGTGAGTATCTTGACTCCAAGTAAGGCCATGTCAAAGTTTCTTCTGTTCAGAATATTATTTAGTCAATGTATTGTGATAAATTTAAATCATAACAACCTCAGAAGGACACTGTCTGTGACCTTCTAATGGAAGGTCATTAAGTAATTTTTTTCTGAAAATAAATCACACGAGCATTTGTTAAATTTATTCCAGCCTTTTTTAAAACATCACAGTTGCAATTTAAAGCAGTGAAGCATTGTTTTAACCCAAGATGAGCATGAACTGAGTGTTTCTAGTAAACTCTGGTATGATAGCACAGGCTAAGACCCTTTCACAGATGACCTGAATACTTCTGATTTCTAAAGAAGTCACCCACATAAAATAAACCACTCAGTGCAATACTCCTACGAATGCATATAGAGCTCATCTGCACAGAGTGAGTGGAGAAAACAACGTTCTTCCACCAGCAGCTGTTGAGCACATAAGTCACAGAGGCGAAGAATTTGTTCTAGATCAGAAAGTCTTATTGGTGAACTCTATTATTAAGGGTATTTGTTGATAACATACAAAACATATTACTGACAGATCTCCAGAGTAATATTTTACTAGGCCTAAGAATTCCTGCCTCATGTGTCTGTTGCCACTCTTTAAGGAATTTTCTGCTAAATACACAGCAGTATTTGGGACTTATATAGCATTCTCTTGGTAAACCACAGAACAAAACAGGGTGCTGTAAAAACTGAAAAATAAAATTATTGTTATAAATGTATTTCCTTAGGATCACATTTCCAAGTACACAGGGCTCTTCTATCAATTCTGCTGTAAGCCAACAAACCACTTATACCTGCATCTTATTTTTTCTGTGTAACACCAACTGCAACACAAGTTCAGGAGCTTTACAGAATAATGACTGATTTTAGCATTTACCTGTGTGCCAAGTTGGGACATTTTACAGACAGCTAACATCTTTTGTGAAACTCATTATTTTTTGATAGTTTGGGGAGAAAAATAATTATTTTATTACCACTTGAATTGCTTCCCCTTTTACGGTACCCAAAGGTATTTTTCACTATGTTCTACAAGATCTTAACATTTTTTCTGATGTATCTGTTTACTTCATGTATATTGAATTACTCCATGAACAATAAATCAACCACTGTCTTGGATACAAAATGCATTTTCCTCACACTAGATCTGCAATACACAGGTTTTTTTAGACAACCCCAAGAGTAACAACTGGCTGACAATTTAAGCAAATCTGAAAAATTAACCAGTGAATGTAATCTGGACTGAGATACAAGGGAGGAGGGATGCTTATGAACAACTGAAAAATGTCCATAGCACAACATCACTTTTACAATACTACCAAATATAGTCAAATTTCTTTCCTTGGCTGCAGTAGGGCAAGTGTTGATTCCAGCATCACATGCATATAACAAGCCTTCATGTACAGAAAATGCTTATTTTACTGAATGAATGCAGTTATGAAACACATTTGGCCACTGGGAAGAATTCTATAAATCCTACAAAACTAACCAATGTACCATTCTCCGGCTAACTCCTGTGGATGGGCTTGCATGCTTTTGTAAACCTCACCGTGGGATTAGGACATTTATCAAAGCTATGATTTCCTTCCCATAATGTTATATCTATTGTATACCAGGAGTTCTGCAGGTACATGATTTATCCATCCTGTCATTAGCTACAATACCCTGCAAACAGTTTTTATTTTCTGCTCGAGAAACAAATACTCCTCCCATAAATTGTTTTACTGCTGATTGGTGAACAGGCTCCTGCTCCCTTGACAATAAAACAGCTCGCTTTCTTTGACCATGGAGTTATAATTTCCAGCACAACAATCTGAAGCTCAGCACCATTTCTTATGGAATTAAGTAATATAGGGAAAACTATAGCTCACTTTTCAATATCGCACCTGAACTCTCATTATCTGTTAAGCACCAACACGTTTGATCACTTGAGGGACATTACAGACAACATAGCCCTAAAGATCCAACCAAGGGAACACAGGAGGATGAAGCAAAAGGCAGATAAATAGAACAGACAAAATCATCTTGTTAAATTGAAATGAAAACCTGATATGAATTTTGCTATTCGAATCAGGACTTGCCAAAGGTTTCAGTTGGGCTGAAAATGCTCCATGAACATTTTAAAAATAAGGAGCAAACTGATAGCCAGGAAATCCAGGAAAGAAAAGCTATTTCTTACTCAGTGAAATCATACACAGACAGGCCTTTCACTCAAATTAATTATCCATAGAACCACATATATTGTATATGACACATTTGAATGTGAAAAGGCTAATATCCTCTGTCTTTTCCAGTACTCAACTGATCCTTTAGAAATGTAATAGACAGTCTAACAATTCCATTACTTCAGTAGGACAGACAAAAAAACAAAAGAGAAAGCAGAATGAACTGCAAAGAGAAAAAGAAAATAAGAAGACATTTTCAAGACCTTCTCTCAGGGTATTCCAAATCAATTTCAACTGCCTCAGATATCTGTTGAGTATCAAATACAGAACAGAGGAACATGCACACAGGGCTATTGAGTTGTCAGGAAAAGCTGCTTTTTCTTCCCTTAAGCTTTGGGCACTCATACTGGAGAAGAGAGAAATTATTAACTTATAGAAAAGGATGAGCAAATTATACCTGGGAAGTTGACTATAAACTGTATGATTTCAGTGTAGTGAGGACTTCCAAGAAACCTGAATGTACAGTTACAGATTTCATTAAAAAATTAGTAAACCCCAATGAAAAATGACACTAAAATTCCCAAAATAAAATACAACATAAATACCTAAAAGATAATACGCTACAGGATCAGAGCTTATAAGATTTGCTTAGTTTTGTTTTTATTTCCCTGGGAAAAAAAAAGGCAATGAAAGGTTATTAAAATCCAAATAATTCTGCAGATTATTGACAATCCTATAGTCTAAACTAGCATGAAGGATACACAGGCATCAACAAACAAACAAAAATACTATTAAGTTAATGGAACACTGTGAATCTGAAGGAATAGAGCAGCATAAGGTACACATGAGGCACTCATGCTGAACATCTGACCGTGCAAAGCTTCTCTGGCTTTGGTCTGCACGGCATTCAGAACAATGGGACTGCTCACGACTTCAAAGTAAACCATGAGTATGAGCAAACAGATCCCTGACAAAGCTTTGCCAAAACTACTTCTTGAGTTAAACACAGCTCTCTCATGCATCACTGTCTACTGAATGTAAAGATAATATCAGTCAAATGCTTCTAAATATATTATAACACTTTTATCATAAAGTATCAATCTGAATGCAAACAAGCAACCTCCCCATAACAGTCCTTTTCCCTCAAACTATAAACCACTCCTTTTATTCTTACCAGTTAAAGATACAGGGCCGACTTGCTTTTGGCCAAGCCACAAGTGTTTCAGATTGGCATTTTATACTTTATGAACTGACAAACCAAAATAACAACAACAAAATGCCAATTACTTACATTTTAGAAAGGTTACTGCAGTAAGAAAAACCCAAGCAGGTCTGAAAATAGCTTCAGTTGTCATGAAATTACACTGCTGAGAAAAAATAAACCAAACATACTACACATCGAGGGGCTCTAAGTGGAAAGCAGAGATCTTTTGAATCCTTTTGGAGGGTGCTCAAATAAGAGAAGTCATTGAGCCTCAAGAGAGGAAATCCAGCTGAAGCTCCTCAGAGCCTGGCATGTGGAGCTGTACTTCTTCACTTAGGAAACACTGACAGCTAGGGGAATAACTCATTGCAACTCATCCTAAGGGATTTTTTTCCCATAGTGCCCAACAGGATGAATAAAATTCAGATCCTTCCTATTGAACTTCAACATGATAAACTTGACAGGTAAATGGGGAGATTGAAACCTCTACTTTTGCTTTTCTCCCTGATGTAATCAGAGCCCCCTTTTATGTTCCCAAATGTTTGTTAAAATGTTAAAATCCAGATTTTAAAATATAAGTACAGCAATCGTGTCCAGGCTGCAAAAATCAGATGAGAAATTAACAGAGACTGGGCAGAAGAGAGAAGATGACCAGAAGCCACAGCAGAAGGCTCTGAGGATAAACAGACACTGTCCTGCCACATTGTTCCCAGTTGGTCTAAAACCTCTGCTTCTCAAGTCAAAGCGTTTCTAGAGTTGATGACTGTATTTCCAAAGCCTGAAGATGAGTAGAATTTCTTACCCCTCTGTAAGGACTTAAATGGTGTTAAAATGCTAGAGAA
Organism: Motacilla alba alba; assembly: GCF_015832195.1. NCBI lineage: Eukaryota > Metazoa > Chordata > Aves > Passeriformes > Motacillidae > Motacilla > Motacilla alba. Next base: position 39,913,072 of record NC_052017.1, on the reverse strand, counting down.
TTAACAGGAAAATAATACCCTAGAAGTTCCTTTAAAAGGCATATTTTGAGTCTCATGTTTCTATGTCAGTAGATGACCTCTGCAGCTCTGTGCTTAAAATATACACTTCAGGGAAATTTCCCATACAGTATATTCAGTCATATCTTTTGTATCCCAACATGTACGGGTGCCATAACCTTCTAAGAGAAACAGGAAAAAAACAGTAATAATAAAAGATTTGTACAGAAGCTTACAACATTAGTTACCCTATTCTACCTGAACAGTTCAGAACTTTCGAAGATTGTCAAGAGATATTTTTGGAGGCACATTATTTGTTCAGTTTAAAATAAATTTTAAAAGTTCCAGTCACCTGTAAGTAGCTTCATGATTATTTAAGTGCAGCTTTCAGCATCTAGTGAACTGTTACATAGATACTGAGAGGGTAAGTTAATGAGTATAGATATAAAAGAAAGGGATCTCATCTACTATATTGGGAATAAAAAGATGGTTTTTCACCTAAGGAGGAAAACTATTATTTGGAAGATCTAAAATCACCATTACCTCCGAATCAGGCTTCTTATGTGACTTAAACATTGTACAGTTCTTTCCCGGCCTTTGTAACAGAATTTACTGCTTCCTCTTTTGCACCCTTTGGGAGAATGTGTGACATCTTTTGTCCATTCAAATTTTAACAGCAAAGTCCCAAATCAGTCACTAATCATCTAATCACTGAATCAGGGTTTTGGTCAATTTTTAGGCATATATGAGTATGAAAGCTTGTACGATCTGGAACAGCCTCAACAAAAGACAGAGAAAGGCCTCTAGTAATTCACATATATCATGTAAGTATAATTAAGTGGAATAAATAACAACACAGGCAGAACAACAAGGAGGATGTTTCCAATTTTGTTTAAATCTGATGGCAGACTAATTTTTTAATGAAGTAAAAAGCAAGAACATTAATTAGGTGGATTTAAGAGAACTAACGGCATAAAAAAGCAAAGATGAGGGAAGTAGATTGGAGGACCTGAATCATTATAATAGAGCTTTGCTTCATCTCATTCAGCTATCTATATTTGCATGTATACATTTATGTCTATATTACATAAGGGTAAAATGTTGACATTTAAACCACTTTGTTACAACAAGGTGTTACAACATTTATGTTTTATTTTGAGCATTCTTTTAAACTCATATATTTCAAAAGAAATATCTAGAAACATTTATTTAGGAGGAAAGGGTTAATATAATTTTTTTAACTGTCTGCTGCTAAGATTTTATATAACATTAATGCAGAATGACACCGGAAAAAAAATTATGGTCTACAGCTTAAATAATGAAGAAAATCCAAATATATTTATGTCCCTATCTCCTGCAATTTTAGAAATATCTGCTGTAGACTGTCATTATATCCGAATTGTTTGCAGACACTGCTGCACAATGGAATAGTCAAACTGTTCAAATATTTGATGGTGTTGTCAACCTTTTAACAAAGTAAAAAAAAAATCAAGTGGCTGCTGAATAGATGCTAGTCACACCATGATTTGAGGTTACCCAGCTTTTTTACAGGTCTCTTTTACTTAGGCCATGATACAGAAAAATGCGTATTTTCTACATTGATTTTCCTAATAAGAATTGTTAACTTAGTTGTATAGGTCAAATTGATAGAACATACATAAGGGGTTTTTTGCTGCTGCCTAAAATTCTGATTTGAGTCAGAAAAATTGTAATTCTTAAAAAAACTCTCCAGAGAGAATATCAATTAATGCAAAACAATTTAATTAGTTGATGAAAAACCATTTTTAGTCAAAAAATATTTTAAAAAAGCAGAAAATTTTACTCGAAAAAAAGTAAATATTTTCTTCTATCCTCAAATTCCAGCACAAATATGCAGGAATATAGATGCTATAAAAACAACAGAATTCAAATTTAGTAAGACAAATTTTAAGAAATTCTTTGATTTCATGGATCATATCCAGCTGATCAAAGAAAGGCAAATTTGTTAGATGAAGCAGAAGATATGGTGTTTATCTGTCTCTTTAACATCAGAGTCCTACATTTTGACAAGATTCTGATAACCATTCATTCTGCAAAAATTTGATAACTTTAGCAAGTGTCATTTAGGCCTTGGATGTCAGTTTTGTTCTGGATGCCAACATCCCAGTGCACCAAGAGCCCTTGAGAATATGCACAGCTGTAAGCACAGGAAGAAGTCTACAGGAGCTCAGAGGATTCATTACAGTACTAGAATCATAGAAAATATTTTCATTTGAAAGACTTAAATATCTCATGGAATTGAACCTGTTCTGAAGATAAAAACTTTATTTCTCCGCAAGAACAAAAAGATGGAGGCTTAGATAGGAAAGGGGGGACTTCGTTGTTTACTTTAAAAGGACATAAATCTTCAGGATGCAGGGTATACAAGAAAGCTAGAAAGATTAATACTCCCTGGGCAGGATATTCTACTCTTATTATGCACAGTATATCTTGCACCTTGTTCTGAAGCATTTAGCAATGGCTCATGGAACAAGAGATGTTTAATGGTCTGATACGGCCTTGCTGCATCGATCACTATGATACAGCAATCAAAACCAGAGGGTGCATATGGCCCCATTTGATCTTTACATGAGAATTCCACTATGCTAATCTCTAAAACATAGCATCAGATTATGCATTTCCTTCCCTTGTGCTTTTCCTTGCTTGAAAATAAATAAATCAATCAATACCGCTATGATGCAAAATTTCTGAACTTAAGGGAAGTCAATAGTGTTTGTAGGTTCTTGGCAGAATGCTACCTCTGTGGTAACAGGGTTGCAAATTGCAAGGAGCCCTATTGACCTTCTTCTTTTAATAAACTCGTTTTTGGAAAAAACACACACATTCATTATGTCTCTTACTTCCTGGAGGAAATATTGGTGCAGCTAAGGTCTGGAAACAGAAGACTCAATAATAGGAACAAACGACTGAAATATTTCACTGTCTTGCTTCTTCCCTCAGTATTCTTTCTACTTCTATTTACTTTCTATTAAAGGGGTTATTTTTTCAAAAGGTAAGTCATCCACTGTACCTTTTTAAAAAAAACCCACATTTTTGCATGAAGAAAAGATGACAGAACAGAAATAATTGGTTGTGTAATCTGTATTTAAATACTTACATTTGACTAGAGAAGCACAAGAATTTGCAGACAAAGTAAGTAAGCAACTAGCATCTAGATTTTCAACTATCACCAGTTCAGACTGTTCCTGGGTATCCATTTCATTGTCCTCATGACTCTTCCACTCCTCTCTTATTTCAGCACTCTTCTTGTGAAACTTTCTTCACTTCTTTCTCTTTAGATATTGCTAGCAGTTTAAAGTTAGGCAAATATATGCAGAATCCCCACCTGATAATTTGTATCCTCATCTGACTCTCAGGAAACAAACAACAATTTAAAGCACAAGACTAAATGGGCAATTAAAGAATTTGAGGTTTATAATGGCCAACAAAGCCTCAGGAACCAAATGTCTGACATGAAAAAAATCTATTATTAATTGCTTCTGATAAGAAGCACAGGCACCTCCCACTGATTTTAAGAGTTGATATAAACTTTATTAGTTTTTACTTATCTTTTTCCCCTCTTCAGGGTTCATTGAGTTATGCTGAGATTGATATTCATGAATTTAAAACATTTTTAAGAGAGATAGTGAACTTTTTTTTTACAATTAAGACTTGACTTTGCATTATAATAAATTATTGTTATTGATATTAAATATTATTAAATATAAAGCAAAACAGTCATAAGCATGTCCCAGTTAGACTGACCACAGATGTTAGCTGGGAAATGAGAATTTATGCTAAAGTCCCAAACTGAGCAGCAGCAACATAAAAAGAGTTTAAAAAATAAATTTTCCAAGAGAAAGACACTCACATGCTCTTGTAAGTACACTCTATTAGCATCTTATATGAGTTTAGTATTTTCTAAGCAAAAGATTTCTTATGGCAATTTGGCAAATGAAAATCCCTGGGGGTAGCCCTCTTTCTACTTGATAATTGACAACTTTCCCAATGAATGCACAATCCTGGTTTTTCCCTCTTGCCAGTAAAATTTAAAGTCTATGAAGAATGATGTGTTTGTTTTCAAGTATCCATAAAGAAAAAGGTGATAATCTGAAAAAAAAATCTACAGACAACTAAACATGGGAGAAATTTTGAAAATGGAAGAGAACCAGCTGGGAACACTTCCACACAGACTTGGTAATGCAAAAAGAGAAACACTAAATTTGCTTAATGATATCTACAAATAACATTAGGTAATTAGTAGAGCCGCACTGTCACGGGACACTCCTGCTAATATTAACTATTCAATAGATAAAAAACACTGTAGGTCACTGTGAAAAACAGTACGTTTCTTCTATTGAATATTCCCTAAAGGTTAGACAAAGGTTAGACAGTATTTTCACCAAAACACGAGTTTCTTCCTTTTCATTAATGCTACCCCAAACTAGGGAGAAACAGGAGAAGGTGATTAGAAGACCTACTTTTTACTTTGTCCTCCTAAGTGGCACAATGAAGCATCAGTCTGACACCAGCAGATGCTAAATCAATTTTTTTTCCTATTGTATCTAAGAGAGAAGGTTGCTTCTGGAGAACACAGTTCAGTTGCTAAATTAATATTCACACTGTATTTCCACATTTCTACCCCAGAATGAGAAAGGTCAGATCATGTGGAGACAGAACTGGGAGGTGGGGAGAGCCAACCCCTGAAAGAACAGTTAGGAGAGCTATAGGCATGTTGTGTAGTGCAGAAAGTGGAAAGATCACACAATGAAGCACTTTGACTTCTTGCCAGGTATACCCTGAGAAATGAATTTCAAAACGAAGTTTTAGATTACAGACGGCTTTTCCAAGCCATTGCTGGCAGGAGCACAAGTGTGGAAAAGCTGTGACACCAGCAATTAGGGATAGAAGAACCTGAGATATTAAGGGAAACTTGTCAAGCAGAACTTAAAACATCTAAATATTTCTCCTAAATATTTGCCAAAAGAAGAAATAGAAATTGCTTTGGCTCTGCTTGCCTATAAATTTGCACCTTCTGGATTTATTTTTTTTAAATATTCACAGATACTAGTTCAGAACTTCTATAAACATAATACTAATCCACGTCTAAAAGTATCAGGAACAGGGAGGCTAAAGATAGAATTCTTTTAAAATATAGCATGTGGTGTGCCAGCCGCACAGTCCTGTGAATTTCATGTTTGTCCTATCTGTCCAAGTAAAACACACTGTGAGCATCTAAGCAAAGCTCCTTGAATTCCTCGCTTAATGTTTGCAAGGAATCCAGTTGAAGAAGCATTTGCTGAAACAATTATGTTGAAGAAAAGAAAGCATACACACTTAATGAGTGACAAAAAAGGCAAAGTACTTAAGTCCTCTCTTAAATGACCCTTATTATTAACCATTCATGGGGAAAAAAATCCAAACTAGTAATTAACATTCTAAAACCTCATGTAACGTCTGCACCAATGCTAGCAGTGCCATCAAAAATGACCACTGCAATGAAAAGAGTCATCTGGCTTTTCTAGAAAACCCTGAAAATTGTAAAGAAAAGAGGCATTGAATAAATTATTTCCCAGTACTTAATAGAAAATTATCATTTTTTCATAAATTCGGATAATTCAATCTGAATTTACGAAAAATTTATGGAAAGCTGATGAGTTGTTTTTTTTTTTAAAGTAGGGTGGAAACAGTTTTATAGTCTCCAACACTCAACACTAGGGACAAAAATTATTTACATTTAACACCTTCTGCAACAGAAGATGCAGAAGGTGTAAAATGTAAATGCAAACAATTGGGCTGGCTCCTGCTTCCACAGGGTGAATGAAAAATTGCCATTGGCACTGTTTCAGGCAGGATGTATTTCTAAAAACATCAACCTAATGTACAGTACCCCTCTAATGTCCCCACCAAGCTGCTTGTCACTGTCCCCAAATCCTTAGTAAGGTCTTCTAGGATAAAGAAGTGGAAGAAAAGATGTCCAAACAATGCTCCAGACAACATGAGCTTAAAATCACATAGTTCCAGCTTGCTGCAGGAACTATTTCAGCTCTCAGCAAATCTCACAGCACAAAGACTTTGCCTTTTACTTCTCCTGCTGGGTCTAGCTAAGGATTGAGCCCCATAGCTGAATTTTGAGTATCCTTAAAGTCTGTGGATCACAAATTGTAACAGATGTCCCTGCTGTGCAGGGAGTTTTGTTTAAAGGTCCATCTGCCTTTTGTTTAAAGGTCTGCAGACTGAAATCTGGGATTCTTTGTTTGCATCCTGCAACACCAGATCTTTCAGGCCACTCACCATAAAAACACAGAGATTTTTCTGAGGGGTATGAAAGATCAATACGTTGCATACGTTTGTTCTTCTAAAAAGAGAAGTAGCTTGAGACCATCTCAGGGTTTGGCAGGACACAGTCTGACTCATGGTAACGTTGCCTCCACAGAATTGGCTGCCTGCTGCAAGAAGGAAATAGATACAGGCACCTATGGCTTTTTTTCTATAAACCCCCCGTAAGACTGAGTGCTCTACACGTCTGGGGATGTGGCAAGGGACGGAGACACCTCAGCATGGCTAGATGGAGAATTTGGGCCAGGGAGTGGAACACAGGGTCCAGAATATGGTCATTTAGAGGAGAAAGGCAAAGACACTACAGCACTATTATACTTAGCAAAAAGATGCACGTTTCTAAAATCTGAGCAAAAGAAGATAGTAATGATGAAATGACATGAAACAAGAATGGAAGAGAAGTGAGAGACTGAAGAAATGAAAATCAGGATATGGGAAGAGAAAATAGCAGAAAGGGTACAAGTGAAAAGAGAAAGAAAAAGTATTTACTATGCAATTAGATTTCATGCAGAGATGCACTCAATTCCTTCCTCTGTCCGGCTTACAATACCACTTTTCAGAAGAAATTCTCCACACTCCCCTCAGCACACGAAGGGGGAGGCTTGGTGGGGGGAAGGGCTTCTTCATGCTCCTCAGAATCCACTGCTCTTTTCCAGGTTCTCCCATTAGATCAGTACATTTGGGGTTTTGGATGAGAAATTTGCAGGAGTGAACGAGATACTTGCATTTGAGCAGAGCCAACCCCAATCTAGGGGTTTTCTGAGCAGGCATTCATCATACTCTTGGGAAAAGAGGCTCCAGTTTCCTTCCTTGCCTTCCTCAGCTCACTTTCATCCCAGCAGTTCTACGTTTCTTTACAGAAGTAGCACCTCACTTGTCTGTACATTCTCCAATCACCACCAGGTTCCAGTGGGCTTATTTTCCTCCTGTTCATCCGCTAAGAGCATGAAGTTATGTCCTACTCATAATTTTATTTTTTTTTCCCTCAGTTCACCTCTTTGGCGGCCAACGGGCAGGCCCACAAGCTTGAGAAACAACTGTACAGAAAGCCAAGAAATTGTATCAGTTTTCCAAACAGTTTTAATCGTTGTCTTTGCTTAGGTCAGATCTTCCTAAGAAAGTCTTTATTGGCCTTCCTTTGACTTCTCTACCAAGTCCTGCATAACTTCTTTGCAGCCAGTTTCCTGCCTCCTGGACCAAGTCCTGCATATGCAGTCGTGCCCAACACAGGCGTGCCATTCTGTTTTTCTCCCCTGCCCAAGCTCAGAAATGACATACCTACAGATATGAAGCCTTGAACTGAATACAGCAATTTCACAAAATTGACCAGAATTCATGGGTTGCGACAATGTTCACGTACTTGAAACTGGTTGCAAGTCTTCTTGTATCTTCAATTCTTTGCTATTTTAAAATAGTCTGTTTTGCCTCTACTTAACAGCCAAAGGAAGTCAGAGTGCATTTTCCAGCTATTTCAGAAAATATTCAGCAACAGGAAATATATTTTTTCAGACACTTACAGTAAATCTTTGCCATTGTTTTAGAATCTGGCATCCTGTTCACCAGTTTAGAGAACTCAGAGAACAAACACTACCACACACCTGTAAAGCTGAGTAATACATCAGCACAGGATTTTTTAAACATACATTTATATATTGAAACCTAAGAATGAATTATTTTTGTACTTACATCTTTATAAAGGCAGTAGGTACTGGTCATAATAAACAGAATATTTTTTCTCCTGTAAAAATATCACAGGTTCACTATTTTCTCCAAATGGTATTACTTTATTTTTATGGAATGCCTTTACATTTTGTCAGAAATCTGACGTCCATGTTCTTTTATTATGAGCAGAATTAGAGAGATGGGTCAAGTCTTCAGCATGACATTCCCCATTTTTCATGAATCAGTGAAATGTTCTGTACCTCCTTTTCAGGTTTATTCTGTCATTTTGTGAGTTTTCTGCACTATCTTTGTGTTCACATTTGAAAGACCTGGAAGTTTTCTAAATTCTATTAAATTCACCCTTTTTTTCATATTGGACAATTCAAACCTTAGGCTTCACATTAGTTTCCTGGGTATAGTGGTCACAATTTGTTACAAGACTTCTTACATGGCCCCATCAGTGTCAAATATTTATTTTTCTGCTTCAAGCATCTATTCAAGATATTTGTTTTTAACTCCTGTTGTTTGAGATCTTTCAAGACCTTTACTATCTGTGACTGCAGCTCCAAAACCAACAGTCAAATTTGGCTTGGAGAATTTTTAATGGGTATTCTCTCCTACTGATAGTTACAGAGAGGTTCATTCCTTCTTCCAAGGAAAGACTTCTCAGACAGTGCAACCTTTAATTGTTTCCATAGTCATTCAGTGTGTTCAAGATCCAAAACTTGTCATACAGCTCCATTTCCCATTTACAGGCAGGCTGAAATAGGGTGAGATTTTCAAGTAAAGGATTTTTTTCCCCAAAAAAATAGAATATGCACACAAAAGCAGACAAAGAGAATGCATGCTGAAGATGAAAAAAGAATTCGCTCCACTCCACTAAAAGAAACCAATAAATGCTTTTACAACAACAGTGAAAAGCTAACTGGGGTCTGAACTTGCTCTCACTAATGTCAGTAACAGTTTGATTCAATGGGAGCAAAGTAAATCCCATTAGAGCCTTTTACAAAAAAATCCTAATAAAAGCAGACACTACAAAGTAAAGGCCCCGTTCAGGCCTCACTTACACCACAGCCATTGTAAAGCCACACCATCATATCTGGGGTCGGCATTCAGAGCTGGAGCTTTTCAGGGCTACACTTGCCACGTCACAGAAAGCCAAAAGGAGATGCTGCTCTGAAGTGAGAATTGCAAGTCTCCCCTGGCTGTGGACTTAATACATTATTGTTAGGTTTACATAAGATCTGGCTGGGTCCCAGTTGAGCATTCCTTGACACTCACACTGCCTGATTTATGCTGTCTTATTTGGCTGGTAACAGAATCAAATTGGTGACTGGTTTTGAATGAAGGCAATTAGGGTGCTTGATTGGTTTTGTAATTTGGAGAACACTGCTCCAGAGCAGTCAATTGTGTAGAACTATCCAGGTCTTTAATCACTGGTTTCCCTGTGTAAAGAGCTGATACTTTACATAATCTGAAATTTCTACCACCTATAATTAATTCCATTCTCCCCATTACCCCCCTTATTGCTTCCTCCTCTGCCCTGCACCTGGCAAAAACATTACATTTTACTGGAGAAAAGGTTAACTATAGTGTGGCCAATTACTTCAAATGTATAACTAAACTTTATTTACAAGGTCAACCAAGTGTATGGGGGTAACTATCTTCACAGAGCATCTGACAGCTGCTGTGACATGGAAGTCCAACACTTTCTGTTAGAAATCTATTAGGAAGAACTTGTTCAAATTTGAGTTAGGATAAACAAGACACTTCTCTCTGCATATCCTAGAAAGCAACATCATCAACAGAGACAACAGTTTTACGTAAGTCTTTTGGGGAAAGAGTGGAAATTCTCTATTCAAAGATTTTTCTTTCTCTATGGATTATAAAATAAGAAGATCCTCAAGTTTAACTCACAAAAATTAAGCCAAGCACAGTATAGGAAATCATATAAAATTTGCTGATGTATAGTAACCATATACCTTTATGAAACACAGTTTCTTATTTAAATATACAGGCTTCATATATTCCAAAGCTGAGAAATAAAATTGCACTCAAGAGTTTCCTCAAGCAATTTTTTAATTCTCAACAGTGGATGGCAATTGAAGTATACATTTACAAGATAAATAAGCAAAGAAAAACTCTGTTACATGATATACTAGGCTACATCTTCTGTTCCCTCACCACAATCTGCACTTCTGACATTTATTCAGAACAAGGCTGTGTTCTGCACAGTGGCTTTCAGATCACTAAGTCCCAAACCTTTGGGTCAATGAAAGTCTCTGCCATTGATCACTGACCAGCACAGAATTATTCCAAACAGCTATCTGAAATGGCAGTTCATCTTACACAATGCTGCAAGCAGAATTTCACTGAATTTCACTTCTCAGCAAGGCTGCATAAGAAATAATATGTGCTTCACTGAAGGGTGCCACAAAACCCCTGGTCAGCTCAGAAGATGTGAGGCAACTTCAGGGCTTTCCATAATGTGCCCTAATTTTATACTCCTCATTGAAAGTCCTCACTATAGCTGAACCCTGAAGACACATTGAAAAATCAGAGTTTGGAGAGTCAAAAGTTTTATTAGTAAGTAATTAAGTAACTAATTAGGTTTTATTAGTAGTTAATAACATGTAAGGTTATATATCTTTGTACAAATTCCCTGCATACACTCTTAATTTATTGTGGTCCTGAAAGTTCTCAGATTTTAATAAAATATGCCAAATAGAAGTAAACTCTGGTTTCCACTCTCAAGTAAATAGGAAATCTTACTGATTATGAGGCAGTAATGAAACTGTGTCAAAAGGTTTGTATAGCATGGAGTAGATGATGTTAGTTAGCTGCATTTAGTATTAGTCAGAGTAAGCAAATTCTACTGTAATTGAAATGATCCTGTTCCTTGAAATAAAATATAGAGGAAAGAAGAAAAGCCTCAGATTACTGTTTTGTTTCATCACTTACAAGCAACAAAGAATAACTGAAAATTCATTATCATCCTTTGGTACTGTAAGCAGCTATGCTGTTGCTGTGCAATTTAAATACCCAATCATCCCATAACACCTCACCAGAGCACTACTCATGGTATGTTCAAGAAGAGTGATAAATTTGAACTCGACTGACTTTAATGTAGCTGCTCACCTAATAACATTCACATACAACACTACACACAGAAGCATTTATTTAGACAAAATTGGCTTAACTACTGCAACCATTGTGAAATTACTAGCACATATCTGTAATAATCCCTAGAAGCATTCTAGGTAAACCCTCAAAAACTGGATAGATGCTTTGATGGAGTTTCTCCTCCTAGATGACAATGTTCATTGGAGAAAGAATGAGGAACCGCATCTCTGCCAGCTCCCCAGACCACCATTCATGCCTGTGTGACATTACTGGTAGTGCCTGGAGTCAGCATGTCAGATTAATTCTTATCTTAAAAAAACTCCAAAAACTGATCTGAACACTTTGTTGTGCTCATCATATTGACCTGAAAAAAGTGCTTGCAGTCCCAACCTAAGCTTCCTGGGGACAGCAGCCATGGGGAGAAGGTGACTCTTCTTCCAAGGACAAAGGCACACAAACAGGTAAAAGTCAGGGACCTGCAGTGTCTCAGCCCTCTGTGAGAAACTCTAAATTATTTCTCCTCTGAAGTTCATGATGCCAACCTGAAGGGACACACAGCATATCTGTGACTGAAGGTGCATGTCTGCAACAACTTGGCTGCCTTCCTATAGATAGAGAGTAAACTTGAGAACTCAGATTCTTGGCTAGAAAAAGGAAATTAAAACATATACAACAAATACTGTCACAGGGTCAGGAATTCACGTCTTCAGCAACCCACATCAGGATCCAGCAGTGAAGCAAAGGAAGGTACAGAACATTCCAGTGAAACACTCCCCCCTCCCCCCCCCCCCCCCCACCATTTTGCTATGTGTTTCAGGTGATTTTAGAAACAAAGGAAGAACCAGGAGCTCTGGATGAAGTCAAATTGGTGACAGACTACAGGCCATGCCAGCAGCCTTACCAGGCAGAACAGGATTATTTCCAAAACTCTCTCCAGACACAAGGAAATGAAGGAACAGCTCCAATTTGAGGGCCTCAACGATACCAGTCAGAAGCACAACCCAGGGCAAGCCAAAGAGCATTGAGCAACAGCCAGCAGGAAGGGGAAATTCTTCCTCGTGATTAGTGGCACATTCCAGCAGTGTATCTGAAAGGGATGATGGCAGAAAAGCTTCACATCCCTCTTTCAGCAGCAGGGAGGCTGGCTCCAAATCAATCAGGAGATTAAGGGATCCCATCCTTTGGGGAGTACAAAGGAGGAAATAATATGCCAGCAACCTCTTCTGCCAAAATCCTTTCTTACAATCCTCTCTTTGGGGGTAATAGCAATTCAAGTATTAGGAGTACAAAAGAGTGCTGGAGAAGAGAACAGGAAGGTAAGAGAGGGTGCAAGTCCTCCTTCTGAAGCACTGGCCTGCCCTGAGACCACAGGCTGAGCTGCAGAACTCCAGGCTACTAAGCTAAAATGTCTGAATAACATCTAGATATAGGCGTAATTATAGGAATCGTTCTTTTAAAGCACAAGATACTGTAGATCACAAAAGGGTAGGAGTTTCATCCTAGCACTGCCCACTTCTCATTGAAAAATCAGACCCCCAAGAGCTGGGAGATTTCTAAAAGAGCAATGCAGCACACTTGAAGCTGACTTTCAATCTCCCCTCTGGCCCTCCAGAATAAGGTGTAGAAGGAAGACAAAAGTGTTTCACCCTGCAGTTATGCTTACAAACACTCTCCATGCCCCCTACTGCTCAAACCGAGTTTTACCTTCGGGCAAAAGAGCCATCATCCCACTTCTTAAAAATACAGAGAATTTTCTTGACTGTGCTGTTCCCTGCAATCCCTAAGAGCCACATTTTTCTTCACAGAGCAGTGGGAAGCAGGGGGAGGAGGAGAAATACTGCTGCCAATTGATTCTAATAAGAGAACTTAAGATGAAGGAAAAAAAAGTAGAAAGGCAGCAATTAAAAGTGCTATAGCTGGGCAAAGCACCAGATTTTTTAGCTATTTTCCCTAAATCCTAGCTCTCAGGCACCAGGATTCTGCCTGAATATATAACAGAAATGATGGGTTCATGTCTTCAACTCTGACACCTTCATGAGAGATATTTCCCACTTCATCCCCAAAAGCCTCCTAACAAACAAGCTATGTGCAGTGCTGCAAGGAGCCAAAATGACACAATGCTTCACAGGAGATGGCTAAACATTTCTTCTTGAAATGGGAGCGTGGGGACTCTCCTGAGAGACTCTGGAGAAAGCTGACTTGCAAATGTTTAAGAACCTTGTCAATGAACAACTGACTGATTCTGATTGATTCAATGAAAGTGCTCTGTACTGCTGAGAGGGTATTTACAAAAGCAGGGTTTAATCTAGTGAGACTGTGCTCCCACCAGAGCCAATGAACAGACACAGGCTTGCCCTGGGCAATGTGGAGAGGGAAGTCATGCTAAAGACTGTCTTTGTCAAACGTTCCACTGTTTCCCACCATGCACGGAACGCCCATTTGCTGACATGGAGCATTTCATGTATCATGTACCCTTTCGGGAAGCATTTATATGACAACCTCAAGAACAATTAACATAGAATTGTTTCAACGAAATAGAATAATGAATACACTAAAGAGCTGAACTGTAAAAGATTCTAATTTCTCCACCAGATAATGTAGAGCAAAGAGCAAACATGGAGGAAGTAACAGAAAACATGGTTAAAGGTGAGTTTTCTGAGCAGAAAATACCTTTAACCCTTGCAACCCAAACAGATTAACAGAGTTTACTGGAGTTGCAAAGGAAAAAAAAAAATCTGAAGACTGAGCTTGGAAACCCTGGAAAAAACTGATGAAGAGCATTCACAAGTAGGGCCAGATTAGTTTTGGATGTATTTTGCATCATGTAAGATGTGTTACTTTACACATAAGCGCATAAATGTTAAGCTCATGTTAAAAAAAATTTTAAAAAAAGAGCAATCCTAGGGGCTCCTACCACAATAAACCCCCTTGTTTTAGATTTTTTTATATTCCCTAGATTACTGAAATGGTTGCAATTCAAAATGAATGCACCAAAATGCTGTGTATAACAAGCAAAGGGCACACACCCCATATCAGACAGTTTTAGCAAAGTCTTCTGAAGGCTGCCAGAATATTGAACAATTCATACACTCCGTTAGCACTTGAAATAGGAGAAATTGCCTAATTTCTTTTGAAAAACAATGAAAATATACTTCAGAGAAAAAAAAAATTCACAAGTCAGCCAATCATACAGGCTAATGTTTTTTCTAAATAATCAAATATTATTTAGAAGACTTGCAAACTCATTTCACTTTTAACACTACCACCAGATCACTGTAGCCAGAATGGCTACATTCCACAGGCACACACAATTACAAATATTTGTTGAGCACTATACATTATTCACCATTTTAAAAATTCCTAATATAATATTTATTTGATATAATATATAGATAAAATGGTCCATAAGCCTTCCACTTTTTTTCTTTATTAACATAGGAAAAATTCAATTTCTGTCAAGGAAGTCCACAATTTTTCCTATGTGTTCCTCAATTGAAACAGCTCTAGATTAGAGAGCCTGTTCCACAAAAAAGCATTGTAAAGCAAGCATATCTCTGGTTACTTCAACTGTTCATTCTACAACTTTGACCCTCTTCAATAAGTACCTTTGACTCTTATGTGATTCAGAGCATCCCTATCCATGGTTATATAAAGAAAAATCCTTTCATATTAACATCTTTCTTTCTTGTATTTAAATTCAGCCTTCATTTACCAGCTTAAAAAGCTCCAGCATCCCTTGGACCTGATTTTCAGGTAAATGTGGCCAGTGGGAGTTCTTGTCCATAAACAGACAGATTTTCCATGCTGCATTTCCTATCCAATAGCCTAAACAACATAACTAGTCTATCCCTGCTGCTTAAGCTTTTCTATTAAGACAGTCTGAATAAAAAGTGTAAGGGCTTGCTCTGCAGGACTGCTCTCCAGCATATAATCACAGATCTTACCTGTATGATCCAAAGCAGAATTCTTACACAGCCCTAACTTTTTTGCTTGCTCAAGTCCCAAGACCAAAAAAGAGCCATAACAAGAAACTAGTACCCAAGGCAGCAAGAAAATGCATGTACTTTGATTATTCCTGACAGCTGCCTGATATCCCAGCTATCTCTGCTGAAAGGGGGGGTTCCCTGAATCATGGTTTACCAGGGTGGCTAAAACCTCTGGCCTCAGTGTCCTTTTGCCAACTCTGCTCTGGCTGCATTATTTGGATGTTACCACTTCAGTCTTCAACAGCAGCCATCAGGTTTGTCAAAAACAACCTGCCATGGAGGACAAAGCTCCATGATTCAGGAAGAAATGGGTAATGGAAACATTTAATGGAGTAAAGTAAATTAAATGGGATAAAGCAATCTAATGGAGAAAGCTTGTATCTTGGTGCCTATCTCTTTCACAGATGCTTGCAAGGGCTTATTACAAGTTAAACATTGCTCAAAATTCAAATCTGAAAATTCTCTGAAGAAAACTTTATGGGAGCAAGATGGGTGCCTCTTTTGACTCCGAAGGGAAATATTTCTGAGAGCTCATCCATTTCATTCAATTCACCTTAACAGTCGAGATGCTCAAAAAAGTGCTAATTAGTCAACTCATTAGATAGTGCTTGGATTACAGAACCAACGTTATAAAGCTCAGTTCTGGCTATTAATTCTACATTTCATTAGATCCCGAGCAGTTATGGAAAGGAAACACTTGAGGGAAGCTCCTTGTACGAGCTCCCTGCCATGGGGTCACGTCTGGGTGTGGAAGACATCTGTGTGCACAGCGAGCTCACCTCAAACCCACAGACACTACCAAAGGCAACAGAGAGCTCTGCAGCCAGCGACACAGCTGAAACCCAGACTCATTGATCAGCACTGAAATAAAATCTGTGTCAATGAAGGGATTCATATAGAAATATCACAATAAATAAACCAGCAGATACCTTCACTGATTTCCAAAACTACCAGATCAACACCTATGCTAACCATCTGGGAAAAATATATTTGGATCAGCGGGACAATGAGGAAAGGTCATTATTTTAAGAAGTTCTATCAATATGCAAGAAGACAGACAAAACAAAGCATTCATTAACAGCAAGAGATGCCTCAGAGCACACTTTCTTCTTGGCAAACATCAAATGCATAATTCCTTGTTTCTTCCTTTTCCTTTATTTTGAATGCAACACAAATAATAATGAATATTTATTAGCCTAATTGCTTGAAGGCCTTTCCTCCTTCAGCCCTCTTACACACACCTAATTTTTTATTCCTTGTCCAGTTGAAGTGATGCCATCAGTAATCAAATAAAGAAAACACAATGAATATAAAGAAGGGAGAGAATTTTAAAAAAAAAGAAGTCAAATAAAAATTTAGTTGGAAGAAATAGCAAGATGCACAGAATGAAAAATAAGTTTGGACCACAGGAAACATGAAAAAATGTTTTCACTTCTGATTTTCTCCCCTTTCTTGCTATTTCCTTGAGTCAAGTGTTTTCACTAGATAATCCAGTTCACCTTGAAGTGTTTTTCAGGGCAACAAACCTCAAAAGCTTCTTTCACTGCAGAAAATTGAGCTAAAATGGACTTGTATTGCTAGCATTACTAGTCCAGTTTCATTTATTACTTTTCATTTACTGTTTCATTTATTTACACCCAGCCAAATTCTAAGGTCATATATTAGAGATCATCACATAAGACTAGAGAGAAGAACAAGACTCAGTGACTTTTCCTGATGCTTGCACTGACTCCTCCTGTGATTTCTAGACAGTGAGTGACTGGAACACTGTGTGATAATATGTAAGGATCTCATCGTGCAGAGAGAAAACAAGTTGGTTTTAAAGCCCATTGATATCATTAAGGATTTTACTAGGGATTATGTTACTGCAGCAAATATTGCTCAGCTGTCTTTCCCTTCCTTATCAGTTCCTCTATCCTATGAACTCTAGCTGCGCAAGGAGCATCTGTAATCCTAAAGGGAAGGAATAAACACACACTGCATTGTCTCTGATCCTTCCTAAATTCAGATTTAGTGACCTTGCTAATGTTCTTGGGTTAGTTGCACTTCCTTCCTTCCTTGCCTGAGAAGCAAGAAAAGGAGAGGGCCAAGGCTTGTTTTAGGTAAATGCAATCTGACTTTGAAAAAGCATAACTATATTAATAGCTAATGTACACCATTAACTACATCAGTAATAGCTCAGGGGACAAATTCTCATGAAAAAAACTATTTACAAACCAGCTGAACCAAATTCCTGAAAATGGATTTTTGCAGGAACATGTTAACAAAGAAGAAAAAATACCTTCCTTATTGAAGCATTTATAATAAAATTAATTTTTTCAGTACTTCTGATAAAAGGAACAATGATGTTATCATGAGTGTGGGCTATTGTAACATTTAGCAATATGGTATTTTTATATTAATTTGCATTAAATAATGTGAATGAAGATGTAGACACTGATCATGTGGATTTATAATTTCTGTCACAAAAGGTGTGTAGTAATTAGCAGTCTTGGTAAAAACTCTTGGTCACAGATGCCGAATTCAAAAGGTTACTCCTATACACCTCTTCCTGCCAGATGTAGCAACTGTCCTCTTAAGTGCAGTGGCTTGCAGTTCACTTTGTATGATGAACACAACGATGAAGCTTAACACCAGAGATATCAATACCTGACAATGTGACCTACATTACCTTCCAATTATTATTACAGTAATTCATAAGAAATACACTAATTACCTGAAAAAGTTCCTTGCAACTCATGAGTGCAATACAGTCTTACAAGTTTGACTTACAAAGATTTAAAAGTGCTTTGACACTCCTTGTGTGAAGATAGCCCCATTCAAGAATAGAAGGATTTGGGGTTTGTTGTTTGGGTTTTCTTAAGCTAGTTACTAGACGTAAGTGATAGGACCTTGTTATTGCTAGTTCATTTATGTGCACAACATACACCATCCTTTCAGGGAATTTAATGAACCATGCAGAAGGAGGAAAAGAAAATATCAAAGGAGTTAGTGACCCTTGCCCCAAAAGTAAATTGTAAAGCCTTCCTAGTATTTTTACTGTAGCATCTTTCTATATTTGCAATGTACCTATGCTAGAAGTCGAGCTGTTATCACCAAAGAAAATTGATGTACAACTTGGGAAAGCTGATTGAGGTGTCAAATGTCCCCAGGTTTAGAGAATTATTTAATCAATACAAGAGGTATAGGGCATGCAGTTTGTATTGCTGTAACTTGTCTCCTTTGAAGCTTTGTTGTTTATTTACAGCAGATTGGAATGCTCCTCTGCATTTGAACCGACAACCATCCCACTGAAGTTCCCACGTTAAGGTCAGATGCCACTTGCAGAAGAACTTCAGAGGATTCCATTATCCTTCTCTCCTCCTTTTGCAGGAAATAGCTTCAACATCCTTTAAACAAAAAGAAAGCCACTCATCATTCCAACCCAGAGCTCTGGATCCAAAATACCTGAATTTAGAAGTCTGGATCCAGATTTTTCCAGTGTTCTTGGATGTATCATTCTTCATGGGCAACGATAACATCAACTATTTGCCTAATTTTAGTTTTCAAGTATTTAAGCCCCATTGTTGAATCAAAAAGGCAGCTGTTTTTCTTAGGACAATCTTTGCAATACCCCGGTAGCCATCTTGTGCAAATTGCATATTTCCACTGACTTCGATAAATAGTTTTAAGTGAAAATAGATCATATCACTTTGCACAGCAGTTTTGATTTACTCAAGCTGAGAATTTGAATGTAAAGAGTAATTTGGAGGTTAGGTTATTTCATCTTTTAAACCTCTACTTATTTCCCTGCCATTATTTGTGGAACAACCTACCAATACTAAAGAGTTGTATTTTCAACTTAATTTCTAGAGTTTCCTTCACTAGAATTGCCTATACTTACTGAAAATTTTGGAGGGATGTGAATGTTTCACTTTTAGTAACCGTTTCATAAAAAGAAAACCCTTCTTCAGCATTGTACCTTGCCAGGAGACCAAATGTAACAATATAACCAGATTGAAGGAAAAACTTTCATTAAAGGCAGAAAACTATTCTGACATTATAATTAGTCAAATCTAAACCTCATAGAGCAATGACAGGAGTCTTCAGGTAACAAAAACATTGCTTTAATTTATGTTAACATGCTGTAAAATGCAGAGACGTGCTGAAGAACCCAACAAATTTGACTCTAATTTTCACCCTGACTGATACAACAATTTGGATAAGTGGG
Source organism: Motacilla alba alba (assembly GCF_015832195.1). Classification (NCBI taxonomy): domain Eukaryota; kingdom Metazoa; phylum Chordata; class Aves; order Passeriformes; family Motacillidae; genus Motacilla; species Motacilla alba. The sequence continues at coordinate 39,893,737 of NC_052017.1, read as the reverse complement.
GCTGTTATCTTCTGACAGGAAAATCAGGCACTTTGTAACTAGAGGAAGAGTGTACAAGTGGCTGCAGGACACAGCTGCACTTCTCACACCTCAATAGTCAGGATGACCCATGTTTAAAGAACACAAAATGAAAAAAAAAAAACACAAACTCCAACCCCAAACCTATTTTTCTATCCAAAATCTGACATTTCATGTGAAATTGTTTCCCTCTTTATATGTCATTAAAAACCAGATAATGCTGAGAAGTGTCTGCTCTTGGGGAAGAAATAAAGGAATTGCTATCAGCAACACTTCACTCTTCAGAAGGGCTCAGATTATCAGAGTTATTAGAGTAAGAAATGCATTAAAAGTGAGGAACATGAGATTGCAAATTTACAATTTTTAATGAGCTCCACCATGGGAAAGTGGGTGGCTATTTCATGCCCAATCAGAATTCTGTCACTAGCAAATAGCAGCGCCTTGGGACCAACCTTTCCAAGCCCAGTGGCACATGGACCCCAGGGTGCAGGAGCTGAGCCATAGAAAGAGAGATGGCATCCAGAGTGACAGGACAACACAAACGTCACTTATTCAAGAACACAAACAGAAGGGGCCCTGATATGCTCTGCTGCAACTGCATCTGAAATAGTGCTTGGCCCTCTGGGCACCTTGTCTCACAATAACCACATACAGGAAATTGAGAAGCTACAGGAGGAGGCAACAAAAGAGATCAGAGGTGTGACATTGCTTCTATTTGGGAAAGAGACAAAACCCAGAGAACAGGACAATAAAAGTGTATTAAAGAAATCAAAATTAATTTGGACAAGTGGTGAGGAATACAAGGATAGGTTGCCCAGAGAAGCTGCTTGTCAGTCTTAAAGGCAGCCGAATAAAAAGCTTTCTCAGGAAAAGCCCAGCTAAGCTGTGCAGCTCACACCCTCCAACACTTTGGATGCCAGAAGTATGAACAGCTGCAAAACAGATCGCAGAGAAAGGATTCAGTGATCACTGTGAAGGTTAATAGCCTAGATGCAACCTTGATCTCAGAGCCACTAAGCCATTTATTGCCAGGAACTGGGCAAATAAGCAACCCAGCAGGACTGCTCTAGACTGGTGCTTTTCATATTCAAGATGTATTCGAGTTTATACACGCAATGGCACTGTTCTTTTAAAGGAATTTTCACAAGAAACTCTACCGAGTTCTTTCCCAGGAAAAGTTCATCAAAAAAGGTTATCTTCCTAAAAAAACTTTAGTTTTGACAAAACTGGCTCTTTCCACTAGGGGAAAAAAAAACCCAAAGAGCAGCCAACCAGTTCTTACACTCCATGTAACTGAGCCGAGTGGCAATTTTCTTCTGAGCTACTTCAAACTAGGAAGCATTCCAGTCAAACCAAAGATACTGCAGAGTTCATAAAAGAAGCTCCCCACTGAGTCACTGTGTGCATGGGAGCTATGTATAAGGTGAGCACTCAGTTATGTCTCCTGCTGACCAAAACACAGTGCATCTTGGGTTGGTAATTTTAAATAATGAGGTGAACGTGCAGCTTGTATTGAAATAGGTTTTTAGAAGAAATTTAATCTAAATTACTTTAAAAACAAAGGTCATCCTCTTTCCCTGCCTTAGTTTTCCTCACTGACACAGTGGCAAAACAAACAACAGAAAGAAAAAATACTGTGTAAGAATTTTCATTGTTTTACACAAAGTAACTTAAGAACTATTTTTCAGTCCTGTTGTCATCCCCAACAGCAGCTGACCTGCTTTATTAGAAATAGAGGAAATTTGCCGATTTAGGGCAGAGGTTTCAAGAAATACTAATTTCACACAAACACACATGTATATATATATGTATATATATATACATACATACAATGTCCTTAAACAAAAGGACAAAAGCTGGTGATATCCCAGTAAACAGCTCAATGTATTTTTAAATCTCTAGGCCTAAAATCATAAAATTGAATATATATTTTCTTGAGCCTCTAAGAAATAATAATAATAATAAAAAATATAATAATAATAAATTAATAACAGCTGTAATAAAAAGAAAGAAAAGTTTTGGAAAAAAATCTTTATGAACAGAAAAGAAAACAGCAAAAATTGTCCTTTAAAAATTACAGATGTCACAGGGTTAAAAAGCCTTGCTGTCTCCCCTTGGAACAATTCTAAAATCAGAAAAGAAGGAATGAAGGAGGTAGAATGAGGAAAGTTCACCAGAAAGGACAAATCAAGCAATCACTCCTTTGGAGCACAGTTATTTTTGAAGTTACCTTATAGTTTTTCTTAATATTAAAGGATTCTTAAGATCAACATCTAAGATTTTAAAAGCTTTTAGATCTTTTTTTTAACAGTGACTCATCACACCAATGAGCTGAAATACAGATCTCTGTCTAAGATCAAAGAAGACACATCACAACCCAAATATAATTTAAACTTACAGTTTGTCAGTGCACCACCTCCAAGATATGAGCACATTTTTTTGCAAAACTATTAGGAGTTCCTCAGTGTGCGCCATAGTGAGATCAGCAAGGATGTGTCAATGTTAAGAAAATATGCTCAACAGCATACCAAGTCCTCCTCATATTTTTTTCTTTCCTTGCACATAACTCTCCTATTTTAATGTACTAAAAATAAGACCAGAAATTAATATTGATGGCAAAATAGCTTACCTTGATCTTGAAAATATCCCTGCTTTTATACAAGAGAAATGCCATAAAAATTAGACAAACTGCAGGAAGAGAAATATCCCATATTTTTCAGAGAAAAAATGCTAATTTCCATTCCCAGTTGTGCTGAGGCAGTGCCAGCGATTGGCTCCATATGTTTCAGCAATTGGAGTCATATTAACATTCTTACAGTTCTTTTGCTTTCACATGCTTTGTCTTGGTTGCATTATGCAAACCCGGGAAATCCAGCATTTCTTAACACCCTCCCCTCCAAATAAAGACCAATTCCGTTTCTGACTACAGTGGTTTCTCTATCCAAATCCCAACAATGGTGATTTCTCCAGACAATGCAAGGAGGAAGAATGAAACCCATACCTGGCTTCCAAAATATATTCATTTTTTTAGGAAACTATGATCGAGTGCATAGCAACATGCAAAGATCACTTTAAAGGGAAGAGCATCCTGGCTTCTTGTTACAGCAAAATGTCAATAGATTCTACTTGTATTTTTCTTGGGGGGAAAAAAAAAAAGGCAAGCAGAAGTTTTCATCCTGAGCTGGTGACAAATGAGCAGTAAAATGCTAGTTGGGCTGAGACAAAGAAGACTAACTTAAGAACTGTAATTTTCATCAGCACTGGAATATGAGTGGTAGGATGGAAAACCCACATTCCAATGCATAACACTGGCAAATATATTTTTCCAAGACAACATGTTTTTCTAATGCTTCTGACCACAAAGTCATCCAAGTGCACCGTTGTCTTCAGACTAAGGTAGATCTGCTTAAGATGAGTAAAACTACCACAGCAAGAATTTTACATAAAGAGTTCACCAAAGTTTATGCTTCACCATAAAAAGTACAGGAGGATACTAACTGGGAGTGAGTGCACTAGTTCTCTTTCAAACAATATTACTAAAAGTCAGTGAGTCAAATCACAAATCTTTTGTCACAATAAAACTCCTACTGAAGTTAGTGCTGGGAGCAGGGAGGTAAGTAAGAGCAGAGCATCAAAGAGAGGAAATACTGCTTTCTTGGATTTTACTGCGTTGCTGCTTATAGGGTGGTAGATCATATCCCTACTCCTAAGTAAAAGATGAAACACCATCATAAAATAGGCTGGCATGAAACAAGTGCTTGTGGTCTTACTGGTATGGGGTTTTTCAATTTTAAAATCTGACAAAACCCAAATCTGATTCAGATTCCTATTAATTTAAAACAAAAATTCTTGTGTGACTTCCAACCAGCAATTTCTCAAACCAAAGCTTTGAAGTGCCACCTAACCGGCAATAAAGGGGGCGTCTATGCTATGGAAACACAGGAGAATTCAGAAAATTCCTTTCAAGGACAGTGGAATTTTTAGGACTATGCTCCATTTAGAAATACCAAACACTTTCAAAGCAGTAAAGAGAAGAAAAGAAAATAAAAAAATCCCCTTAAACTGAAAGCAGAAACCTTCTCCTAGCCAAACCACGGATTATGGATAGTCTTTCTGACATGCATTTTATGGTATTTACAGAACTTAACTAATGAATCTCGCAAGACACTGGTGACTGAGATCTTGCTGCAGCAAAGCCTTTAAAACATCTACTTAAACATAAGTCAAGTGGGGGGAATGAGTTTTGAGCATGCATCAAAGATTACTCTGATTATAAAGTCATGAGGATATGTCAAAGGAACAAAGTAAAACAAAAGACACTAAAACTAATCAGATGATATTTATGAAACACACACTTTCAGGACTAAAGTAATTTCTTTATAAAACAAACCAGGGAATAGTCAGAAAAAAGGAAGAAAATCACACTAAAATTGTGAAGGAAAATAACTGACAACTAAATGCAGCTGTATCACTGAGGAAGAAAACATAACATTTACTCTTACATTCAACAGATCTTCTTCCCCCCGCCTCCTGAATGGGCTGACAGAAACTCTGCAGACACAAATTATAGTGCCACATTTGTCAAATGCCACTGTGAAATCTTAAAAAACTGTTTGAGTTCTGTTGGTTGTGAGCAGTGCCATTGCAGACTCTTCCCAACAAAACACATTTGGCTTAAAATGAAAATCAAGATTATGCAGAAGCATTAAAGAATGTTGGCAAACTGACTGACTACAGTAGAGGAGAAACATATTGTTCTCTGCAAACTGGACAATAAGTTTTCCTCATTGTCAGGTTCTTGTACTGAATCAGGAATGAAACTTCCACTACCTTTAATACTTTAAAAAAAATTAAGTACTAAATATGCATTAAGAAAATCAATAATTTGACTATGAAAGGAAATACTTACCTTCAACCAAGACACTTCATAGTTTTAGAACATCTGAGGAACATGAGCCATATTTTGCCCAATCATTCTCAGTGGGGAGACAAGGTTGGAGAAAGTTTTAACAAATTGTTATGGAGCTGTGTGACTTGAGTTAGAACAGAATAAAATCTTCATCCCTCCAAGGCCTTAAATCTAAGACTATGGTTATGGTTCTTCCCAGTGCTTTACTCTTCAACTTACACATTTGGCATGAAGACAAACCCAGAACCCACACAATCCTTGGCCACTTATATACAGGATACAGTAGTATTACCGTTTGTCTCTGAGGTCTTTGAAGACCTTTGTTGAACCTCCTAATCTCTCACTTTCAGTGAGAAGTTAATGGAGGTCCTGCTCTACACCATTATCTTCTTACCAGATCCCTCGATGACTTTGGAGATTGTGGAGAAGAATGGTGTCACATGGTGCCATTTTAACCAAACACTTCTATATCACTGAAGAAGGGAATATTTTTTTCTTCCTGTTATTTCACTTGTTTGCCTGCAGGGAGGCTGCTTAGGACCCTTGATGGTCACAAGACAGTAAGGAAGTCCCTGAAGTATAAAGAAGCAGAAAGCAGCAACATTCCCCTAGTGGCAGAAGCATCAGCAGCAGGAAAGCAGGAATGGAAGCTGGATTAACATGGTTTAGCAGAAAGTTTCAGCAGCAGTCACCAACTGGCTCCTGAAAGGAGTTTGAAGCAACATAGGGGTCAACCTCTTCTACGAGGCTACTAGCAACAAGGACAAGAGGACAATCTCAATCTGTTCCAGGGGAGGTTCAGGTTGGGCATCAGGAAGGATTTCTTCATGAAAAGGTTGTCAAGCATTGTAACAGGCTGCCCAGGGAGACGGTAGAGTCACCATCCCTAGAGGCATTCAAGAAATGACTGGACACATAGCGCCATGGTCAGTCAAATGTTTGACTTCATGATTTTGGAGGTCTTTTCCAACCTAAATGATTCTGTGATTTTTTCAGGGATAACATCCCAACAGGGTGTATCTGCTTTTCTGCTGTGTCCAGTAAATACTTACAAGCTGAAGGACAAGGACAAGTGACCATTGTGCACAGGTATTCCCACACCAGCCATAAAAAGGTGGCAAGTAGGTTTTTCCACTTGATCACACCCACAGACATTACTTGGCAAAATAGATAATGAAGTAAAGCAGCTGGATGACAGTAAATAACTGCTAAGGTGAACTCAGAGTCCTTTTGTTTTGCAAACAGTACTGTGTGCCATTAATTACAGGCAAGGAGAAACAAGAGCACCTCCAAGGCAGATACCTGGAGAAGCAGAACATGACAGCGCCAGAACACTTCTCACTAGCAAAAGGATCATGCACAAGAGGGAGATACAAAATGCTCAGACATAATACTGCCTCAAACACTTAGCTCATCAATAAATTTGTCTCCCTAACATGAACACTTGACCAAATGCAAAAATACTGAGAAACAGAATGCTTTATTACTTTCAGCACAGATGTAAAAAAGTGTTGATATATTTCTGTACGAAAAATGCAAAGGAACAATAAGCCCCCTTCTCTGCATTTGTAAGAGGCCAACTGTCCTGATTATGAAGGACAATAACATGAGGCTTAGCTTTTGCAGGCTTTCTAATTTAATTTCTTATCACCCTTGTTGATAGCAGTATCCCTTTTGTTTATATTTTAAAATTAACAAATAATCACACTGTTTCAGAAATCTGTAGGAAAGGGACTCCCACCCGGGGGTAGGAGACAGCTGTGTTTACAACAATGTCATTAGGACTTTTCTGTCAGTAACTAACAGATCTCTTCAAGACCCAGTGCTCTGGCACTCTGGACACGCTACAGTGAAAACTGAGCCATGAAAGGCCAAGCCCAGAGACTTCATTAATCTGTTTGGGCACTATAGAGACCTGCCAGAATAGAGCCACACCGCATTTCCATGGTACAGCTCCAAGGACATGGCTCTTTTAGAAGACAAATTATCACAGCAGGAGATCAGAGTGACAGCAGAAGACTCCCTTCTGTGTGAGGAACAGCTGAGAGAGGGTCCAGATTTTTGCTGTTGAATGAACCTGATTTCTCTAATGAGCAATATGGTGAATGGAGAGATTCTTCCTGCCACAACTCCCTTCTGTATAGCTCACCCCAAGCAGGTAATCTGGCCAGAGATTGAAAAAGTCAATTCAAAAAGCAAATGTTACATTTTGGTCTGCACACATAAATATTAATGATCTCTGACCAACAATCACCTCTTCACACCAATGTAAGAGGAGAATGCAATGTGGTTGTCAAGCTGATACAACACGCAGCCTCAATTTTCAAACGGGATATTGAGTAAATGGTCAATTTCATACACTCCCACAGGAAGCCAAATTATTCATTCAGAACACCTTATTTTTATACATATTTGCATTCAAAATCTGTTGTCACCTGTTTGCATGAGTTGCAAAATGAAAGCTTCTACTTTCTCTGTTTTCTATTTATACATTAATTTTTTCCACACAGTGGAATGTATCTCTTTACTGCTTCCACAAAAATCTTGTCAACAACCCACAATTAATGATACCATGAATTATTTCACTGAGATGCAATAATACCAAACGCCTCAACAACATTTTAAATAAATACCCTCCACTCAGCACAAGAGGGAAGAGTGAGTTAAGCCAGCATCTGCTAAACCACCAGAATTTTTACATCATCCCTATTGGAAATATTTATCCATTCTAATGAGATTTAGCAGAAAGCATCCCATGCAAAAAGAGGACAGCAGCTGGCAGAAAGGCTGCTTAAGTTCCCTACAGGAGGTCGTGCATGCTCTCATTTGTCAGGGTCACTTCAAAGGCTTTGCTTCCTACCTTGTGAAAAAGAAGGCATACAAAAGGGACTGTGAAGGACCACTTCACTGCCTCTTTTCCTCATTTCACTAATAGCTACTATGAAGGGCACTGGGGATGAGGAGTGGAATTATGATAACCTGTTACATGCCCTCTCATCCAATGCCAGAGGCAACGCTTTCCAAGGCTCCACACCCAGGCTGTGCAACGGGTTACAGTTCAGGGACACACACAATTCAAGCTCTGCCTTCTTTTCCACTTGACACTTCAAGAACGTAGGACAAAAAGTGCCTTGAACAAAAAGTTCTCAAAACTAACATTTTCAAAACAGCTACCTAATTTATTGACTTTTCTGGAGTATCTCTGTAACTTCAGTTCATGTTGGGGAGGAAGTAGGAGTAGCTACCTGAGAATTCCAGCCCTAAATGCAAAGAAGAAAACTGGTATTTTAAAGACACAGATTTCATAAGAAACTAAATGAAATTACTAACTTTGCTGTCCCCAAAGTTCCCTCAACTCCCACAATCCCAAAAGAGGAGGTTATTTTTCAGTTGAAATATCTCAGGACCCTAAAACTCACCTTCTGAGCCTATCACATTTCATAGAGGTCACTTCAGAATGGGTTATATTTCCAACATGCCTCTGTCTTGTGTAATTGAACGGAGTGGTTCATGGAAGTCTCTCTTGAGGTTTGGGTAGGGAGCTTGGAACAACAGCGTTGTGATTGCAGTTTACATTTCTTGTGAAGAAAGGGTAATGCAAAGCAATACACTTGCAAGACGTCTGGGAGGCTTTATTTAAAAAGAAATAAAAGTATTTTAAATATCTAAAGTATCTACTTCTACAGTATCTGGGGACTCAGTCACAGGTCACTTCCTAAAGTCACACCAAAAAAAAAAAAAGAACATCTGTTTTTGAGGACCCCAAGTGGCTCCCAAGCCCACTGTGGCTCCCACTTAGGTAGAATCCATATGCAATCTTCAAAATCTTTGAAGAACGTGTATAATCATTTGCTTTTTTTCATACTTAGAGAAGGAGAAGCACAGGACTTGACAGCGACTTTGCACAAGGACAAACAACTGGAACAGCCAAGGGAAGGACAGAACTCAGGTGCTTTATTCCTAATAAACTGCCTTACTCTCTAAATCATTTTTTATATTGCCATTTCCTAAGTACACTGTGGCACAGCAAACTCATTAATTTACTAACAACTGTTAGTAAACATTTTCCTGTAACATTTCCCCAGTTACCAGCTAATGTTTCATTGGAAAACTGAAGCTTTTATTGACAAAGCCATTTAAAATGTAAAATGAATCATGCAAACCTGCGAACAGAAGGGGAAAAGTAATCCACTGGATAATTACACAGGGACATTTCCAAACGTGAGAGGGAAGGGCTGAGGAGACCTGGCCTGGCCAGGCAAGTGAGAAAGGAGAGCTTTCACCTTTATCTGGGAGGAGCTGCTGTAACCCACCTAACCCCACTGGAATGCACGTGCTGGGGCCGTGTCTCACCAGTGTTCTGGCATTGGGACCATGGCAGCTTTCCTGTGGGCAGGGAGCGAACTCACATTTCTGTTATGTTATCCTGAAAAGTTTCCATGGAGACTGGCATGAAAATGGCAATAGACCAGTGAGATAGAGATGGAAAGCACCAGGGACGGAGAGCCCAAGGTCTCAAACTCCTCAGGCCAGTTGCTGGGCTTTCCATGCCCACAAAGTTCAGCTCTATCCTCCTGCAGCAGCAGCCCATCAAAGAAGGTTTGATGGAGTAGGTAAATGCCAGCCATTAATAGTAATCTATCACAGCTCATGAACACCTGGTTAACATACATTAGATTGCTTCAGATGTATTTGTGTGTGCAAAGGTTGTTAAAAGCAGTGTTAAAATGGCACAATAAAGGCAGGTGTTTATTTCCCAGGACAAAGCACAGAATGCCAATGGCTTTCCAGCAGAGTGTCTTGTCTTGAGGTTTTACTGAAGCAAAATACCATGATCAAATACTGTTCTCTGATTCCCTACGTGCAGGAATGATCTAACTTTCAAGGGAATTAAGAAAAAAAACGTCATTTTTTTTAATGGAATAGTAACAAGTCAATTTTTTCACATTTCTGGTTACTATAGCGCACTTTCAGAAGTGCCACTGGGAGCATTAAGATCTGCTCTTGCTCAGAGAAAGACCCAGGAATACTTTAACCAAGCCATAACAGGCACAGGGTGGGGAGAAGGGGGAAGGCAGGAGATTGCATTCCTGCCTGGAGATACTGGGAGCCTGCAGAGGGATGGGTGAGGGCCCTGGAATCCAGAACATGTTGAACCTGAGGGCTGAAATGTGTACCCCATTCTGTTCTATCTGGGCACTGCTCTTTAGAAAACATTTACATAAAATTCAAAGCTTAAAACTCTGCACAGGCCAACAATAAAACCTGTGCAAAAATAGAATAAAAGAAGGCTCAGGATGAGAGGAACCTCCCCATGCATGGTTTCTGGGGGCTTTTTTCTTTGTGCATTTTCTTTTCTTTTCTTTTTTTTTTTTTTTTTCTAGATGAAGGCAGAGCTGATGAAGCACAGGCTCCCCACCACTGAGTTTAGCCAACAAGCGCAACAGGATTCCAACACACATTTCTGCTTTTCAGAACCATTGTGAACTTTATGGACCATGTTCTTCCTCCAGCCACAGGGCAAATGCTCCAGGAGTGATTCACAAGCCCTGCCACTTGGTACCAAAACACGCTCCCCTGAGCTGGTTAATTTAAGACTGGAATTAGTCTCTTTGTGCTGACAACCTTTTTATGAAGGCAGCATAATCCCACAGAGCACTTACTGCAAGCATTTCAAATCCTGATGTTTTATAGTGTTACTTTTTACAACATGTGTGTATATTTGAAAGGTTTCTTTGATACATTCCTTTACTGCAGCACAAAGCATAAAATACAACCCACAGAGCCTGCAAGTTATTGACATTGTTCCTTGCATTTGCATACATAATGGCAATGTCATCTAATTTGTTTTCAAGTACAATTTACAGCCTTAAATAAAATGTTGATTTTTAAAAACATATTTCTGATTTTACTTTTTGTACCACAGTGCAAAAAAGGCAGTTTAGTCTAGACAAAAAAGGTTGTTTAATCCAATAATCTCTCTATAAACCACTGAAACAATGCCATCTCTTTCTGCGTATGTATCTCTGGAAAAACTAACAAAATTTCTGACATTTCTGGAGATACTAAAAGAGCCGTAAGCGACATTCTCCACAGAAAGTTCTGAGGTCAGACAAGGAAACCCAAGTATTTTAACAGACTAAATAGCTTAAGTTTGCATTTTATGACACTGAGTAACAATACATACCCAGCAGTTTTACACGTCTACCTTAATTCCTCTTAAAAGTCTCCTTAGCAGCATAATAAATGCTGTATGTCTGCTACGGCGGGGCTGGTCCCGAGAGTGCTGACAGAAACCCATCAGTCACGGCTCCTGAGAATGCACCTCTTTCATTTCAGAAAGAACTTCACATATGACTTACTTAGTAAAGCAGGAAGCAGGTCATGGGGTAGGAGATGCTGAGGGACACAGAAGCTGCTTCTACTCCTTTTGCCCCAAAATAAATTATGCTGAGACAGTAACGTATGTTAAAACAAAACAAAAACAAAAAAAGTCTCACTTCTTCTTCTATCTTGTACCTTAAATCTTCAACTCAATGTCCCACAAAAGCTGCAATTTCAACTGCTTGTCCAGTAAAGAAGACAAGATGGACAAGTCTTTCCTACGTAGCAAAAGGCATCATTTAATCTGCAAGCAAGTTGAAGACCTGATAATTCACTACATCCAGCTTCTAAGGAGAAAAGAAATCCCAAGGAAAGTGGGGAGGGGGAAGGCAAATGTCTCGTATTTCAAGATAACAAAGAGTCCTTTCTATTCTGAGCAGTCCAAACCAAGACAAACTTTTCCAAACCACAGAAAACCAAAAAGTGCAATTAAAAGTGTATTTATGAACATATGAAAAAAATTACATATATACATTTATGTATGTATGTATATATATATATATGCATGTATGTATGTATGTGTGTATATATATATATATATATATGTGTGTGTGTATGTAAAACTAGGCCACTTATTGTAAGATAATTTTATACCTGACTTTCTGGAAAGGTCAAAGTGGAAAAAAAAAATTAAAAATGGGGAAAAAGGCACACCCTGCCATACTGTGAGTTCACCATGTGCTCCTTGAACACTCCTTGAACAGTGTTGTCTCCTTTAAAGCCACACTTAGTTGCAGCTTTCTCCCGTGAAAAGATCAATGCTGATATTTTGGATATTCCTCTTTCCTGCCTTTCCAACAGACTATTTCTGATTAATAACTTCTTGTTGCAAAAAAAAAAAAAAAAAAAGAAAAGAAAAAAGAAAAAAGAAAAAAAAAGAGGGAAAGAAGAAAAAGAAAAAGAATCCCTTGAAATCACAGATCCTTAAGATCTTAGAATTAACAGCAAGCGTGATAATTGATCACAAATTACCCAGAGAAATGACTGCTGACCTTTAGCTAGCCTCTCCACTACTGCCACCCACTCACCTTATGGTATTCCCCACTAAGCACCTGTCAAACATATTAGCAGGGCCTTAGTTCACTCCTTTCAAGAGGGTCACAAATTTTGAAAGTTAGGGGTTATAATTGCTCACTTTTTCTGTGTATGCACACACACACACCAGTGCACATTTTAATACTATGCTGTCTGGCACTCCTGCACATGTTATTTGGGATCATTCAAGACTTCACTAGTGCAGCTCACACATTGTGTCTCTGATCTCAGAAAACGTGTTTGGATGAGGAACATGTTGCAAGTGCAACAAAATAATTATTATGCCCATAGAATTCCTTCTACCTTCTTTTATTCACTCCCCAAATCTATTTCAGGAACTAATCCTATCCTTCTGACTCTCAGGCATCAATGCATGTGCCACTGTAGGCAGAATACAATGGCAATTAAAAAAACTATCAGCATAGCAGAAATGCCTCTCCATGAGAAAAAAAACCAACAACAACAAAAAACTGAAACAGGCAGACATAGTTTTCTTCACAAAAATTTACATATTAAAAGCTGTATTTATCAATATTTGATTTAAACGTCTGTGCCCGTACATTTATTGAACAAAGCCAGATGGGTGCAGGCAGCTGCACATCTGTATTCATTAATAGAAAGGAAGAGAGACATTCACAGGCAGCCACAGCAACAAATAACAGAATGAAAAATGTTTGGCTGATTTGTAAGCATTTTACCTCTGGTCATCAACAAAAACTGGAGTCTTCCTCAGGCCTATGTTTATCCTTAACTTTAAGGACCAAAGTGCTTAAGTTAGGAGAGTAGCTGATGCAATCAGTGGAGAGAGATGCTTGCAAAGGTGCTACACCCCACTTAAGACATGATTAGGTTGATCTCTCCTCCTTGGCTACACAGGGAAGCTACAGTTCCTCAGTCAGATGATAAATTTCAGCCTCAATATTTAACTGCCAAGAAGAAATTTGAGTTTATAGCAACCTAAAATAATGAAATGCCTTTTATGGAGTGGGCTTACATTACCACAAATACAATTACGTTTTCAAGAATGTTCTTAGCATAAAGGATTGAAGTAAAAAGTTCTATTTGTCTTTAAAATTGAAAACTAAAGTTCACTTTCTGACTGAAGCTGTGACTGCACCACCTATTTGAGCATCACATGTGATGGAAAAAGATGTACAACCCAACTTCTCTTGCAATCTGTACTGATGGAACCAAGATAAAGTATCTTCTGCAGGAATTCATCAGTTCATAGGATGAGGCCAACTATTTGGGACAGCCTATTTTTAGTTACCAGACAAATAACCTTCAGACATGAAAAACAACCATCAGTCTGACAGCCACCATAAACAGGAAAGGGCAACTGCTCACAGCTGTAGCACCTAAAGACTCAGATCTAAAGCCCCACAGTTTCCAAGAAACACAGTTCTGAAATTAAAACTATCCATGAAACTCCTAATTGCTAAGCATGCTGGGTATGCATATTTCCAAATTAAAGATGTTTTCTTGCTTAAGTGGGAGCTGAGTCCTTCACAAAAATTAATGGTTTCATGGGTGCTGATCACCTGTAAAGTTTATGGCATTCCCTTAAGACCGTGGGCTGAGGAACTCAAGTGCAGTAAATGCAAAAATGAACAAATTAAATTTTAGGAGAGAGGACAGACACAGGCAGTGCACTAGCTCTGATGGATCTTTCTCAGTGGGAAGACAAGGGAATGGAGGGGGAGCAGCTAATCTGTTCTGCCAGCATAATGCAATTCAAAAATGAACCTTGCATAAAACTGAAGGCATTTTGAGGAAAGGTCTTCTACATTTGGATCCTCCTTACAGTACTTGTACCTGAAGATAAAAGGGGATAATAGGACCTCAGTGTGAGACTTAGAGATAACATAGGACCAGTGAGAGATATGTCACCAGCCTTTGCACTCAAAAATACATCTTCTAGATAAATTACTGATATTATAGAACCCAATACTGATATTATAGAACCACACATGGTTAACTCTGAGTGAGGAGAAAACTCTATGCCTTTCAGTCTAGGTCACTACCACTGATAGCTCTGCTTCCAGAAGGAGACTCATACACAAAAAACCTAACTGGCTACTATGCTGTGTGCAACAGGACTTAAAATTAAACACTGACATAATCATGAAGTTTAGATCATAACAGCCTCCTGCCAATCTGCAATATTATGCTTAAATCTGGCAGTAGAACATGGAACAACATAAATATTGCATCAGTGCTTTGGAGTTTACAGTGTGTGTTTACAACTTTGCTTCACAAAGACTATACTTCATGTACTCTCCATTGGGAGCCAATATCAATTCAGCAACTCACTGAAGTGCTTTATGCAGAATAAAGGTAAATACCTTAATGCCAGAAGAAAGAAGTTACTTCTTATAACAGGTTACGGAATAAAACCATCCAGGTCCCTACTTCTGTTGTTCTAGGAAGAATGCAGTGAAAATGGTGTAGCAGATCCAGCACTGGGCAGCAGGGACTGAGCATGCAGCACAGATGTGGGAATTGCTGTGCTTTGCATCCAAGAACACTGTCTGCAGAAAAGCCTTAGCTACTTATCACGGTTGCTAATCACCACTTCTGGGAAAACAACAATGTGACAGGAAAAGCTTCAGTTTTGTTCCAAAATCCTCAATGCAAAAAAAAAAAAAAAAAAAAAAAAAAAAAAAAAAAAAATTAAAACACCCTTGTTTTAAGTATTTTTCTGTGTCTCAGAAATGAAACAAAGACAGAAGCCCTGCTAATACCCCACCCTGCATGAGAGCACACATCTATTTTGCAGGGAAGGTCACTTCCATAAGTTATGCACAGAGTCATGACCGCATCAGCTTCCTAGAGCCACCTAGGCAGGCTGCACACTGCAGCACTGGAGCTGGGCAGCTCCTCCTGCCTCCAGATGCTCTGCTGCTCCCTCAGGGCTGCTCTGCCCACCAAAGGTTCGTGCGTCCTTGTATGCGCTTCACACTCCTTCCCTACGCCCACTCTGCAGCAGCCAGATGAAAGCTTCACCCAGCCCTCCATTCTGACCACGTTTTAGCCAGGCTGTCCTGACACCTTCCCTCACACACACGCACACCTTGTCTCCCGAGGAGGAAATTAAGAGCCAGATGAGAGGTGCCTGGGGCAGCATTTCTCAAGCAAGCGTACAGGAGCTGCGCGTGAGGCTCTCCAGTAAACTGTCAAAGCTCCAGCTACAGTGAAAGTATTATGTTTGCAGTCCTTTGAAGGGATATGTTTTCACGTGGTGACCACACATGAAGTCCCTCATGGTCACGCATGGCCACCAAGGCAGTACTCAGGGATGCCTTGTTTACCAGCACGATTTTATGGACTTTCACTGCCAGAAAACTGGGATGAGGAGTACTGGAAGGGGACAGAGTGTTTACATCAAGGAAAAAAGATCTCTCAGCCTGCCAGGAGCACAAGCCTTTCATGCCTTGGCCCTTCTATGTTTTTTGTTCATTTCCCCATGATTCCATTGGAACCCAACACCCACACACTCAGCAAGAGAGCATTTGCTTAGTAAGAAGAACCTGCTGAAAACCCCCTGAAATACAGCTTCATGACTGAACAGCTTCCTCAAGTCATTTCCTGAGGGAGGAGATCTGGTCTTGATTTAGCTGAAGTCTCAGCTGCAGTTCTACACAATGGTAAAGCCTGACAGGTACCAAAAAGGTACCTTCTACTCTGTGCTACCGATCACAGCAGCTTCACTGATCATCTTCTGCATAATTTGCCCTTCACTCGTAGCCAGCACAGTCTGGGGAAGAGCAGACATTTCAGTCTGTTTTCCTGTGCCTAAGACCTGCAATGAAAATCACCCAAGCTCACTTTTCAACCACTTTTCCAGGACAAGCGGCCGCTGGGCGCTGCTCCTGCTGAGCTGCGCAGTTGTCTCAGGCTGCAGCCCACATGACCACAGCACTTAGAGGAAGCCACAAAGAGAAGGCACCTGGCAAATCTTCATCTCAGAAAACCAAGAGAAAGTAGGTGCAGCGACATCTTGTACTTACTGTACACTGAAAGCAAAAATCTGACTGACTGCCAGGCCTCAGATCAGAGAAGAGCCACAGCTCCTGATTTGGCTCAAAAGAGAAACTCTCATGCATTTTAATAATTCAACCTTCTACAGCATGCCATGGTAGATGAAATCATATATATTTCCTTTCCAGAGTGCTTTCAGTTGCTTATAAATTTGCCAGTATTGCTTAGCCCAAAGCCAAGGGCTTGGTTCCTGCACGAGAGAGACAGACCTCAGCCTGGCTTCAGCACAAGGGTGTCCCTGTTCTGACACCTTCTCTCCTGCCCAGCCCAGGGCAGCAAGAAAGGGCAGGAGGCTGCAAGAGATCATTGCTCAGCCAAGGCACGTTCTCCCCCTCAACAAGTGACCTGAAGGGCAGTCCCTTATCTCCCCTAGCTGTCAGAAGAGATGGGAGCCCCCAAAAGGTGCTCCAGTGGTTCTTTACAGATCTGACACCAGAAGACTGGCTGCTTTGACTGAAAGATCAAGACCTAAACACTGGGCTTGGCTGATTTTTAATTTCCTCAGTAAACCTTCTCCAGCTTTTCCTGCTGCAGCCAAAGACAATTCTGTCTCTACTTCTTCAGTGGCTCCAGCTGCTGCGAAAGTTCTTTTCCACTTTCTCTCACCATTCAAAACTGCCTTGTGCTACACAGTCTATGAGTAAATAGGTAATTAAAGAGACCGAAAAAAGTAAAAATATTAAATGGGAAATTCTGAGGCAGTCTTTGCTTCCTTTGACTGCTGAAAAATCAGTCAAGTTTTCTTCTTGAGAGTAAATAGCTTCAGAGCAATTAAAAGGTATATTTGGTTTTCAGACAACCATACAGATCTGCTTTGTGCAACACCCTTTGAACACCTGAGAGTTCACCTGTGAATACATTGATTTCAACTCTTCGCCCTCTCCTGCACCAGAGGCAGTCAAATACCCCATCTTGAAGTTTGTATCTCACAAATGATTTTGCCTGTAAGGGACAAAGAAACCACCGTCCCATGAAAGACTCATTCCCCCAAATACCTACAAATTTGAGTGGCACAACAAATCAGCCATCCTCAGACAAACAGAGGAGTTACTTTATGCGATGCTAGTTAGGGAAGCTGCCCTCACGGAGCACTGCTGCTTTCCTGCTCACCAACAGCTTCACACACACCAGCTCAGCTCACCAGAGCACAAATCACTGCTGAGCTACTGAGAGCCTCTGCTTCGGGGTTTTAAAAGCTCACAAACTGCTCATCTCCACAGGAAAAAAAAAATAATCCTAGGCTAAAATTCTCCCCTTAGGTGGGGAGGAAGGGAATGAAAAGCAGACACCATGGCAAAGCCCTTTGTATTATTGAAGAACTGAGCCCACCACTCTCCTGCAAGCACAACTCCCACACTGAGATCATAATTCACAGATTCCAGGGTCAGGTTTTGTTCCAATTTTTGTGACAGAAATTGCTCGGGGTGAGGCTTCCTTATCTGCACTTTTGACAAATGTGATTTGCCATTAAACTAAACCAAGACCCATGTGCTTCCCTCTACTTCAAAAACTTTTTAAGTCATTGTCCCTCGGAAATAAGAAATGTGCACAGTGTGTGTTGTAATCAACATCACAGGAGAATTCTGCTCCACTGTACACAAAACTTAGCCAGTGTCATTTTAAAAAGAGACATTCGGCATACACAGGTAAATAGATAGATAACAGTAGATACAGATCTATTATCTCTATTTATGAACACAGGGAGCCCTGGATCCAGCTCCCTCCTTCATCTCAGGAAGAAACAGCTTGGCAAACGGTTGGCAGTAGGGCATTTTACAGTTTAAACAACACACACAATCCACAAATGCAATTCCTACCTGAGAAAATCCCATACTGTGTTCTGACTGACACGTCTCCTGAGGTCATTTTAAAAGCTACTTGTGTCCTGTGGGTTTATTTTGCTGTAGAGTTGTTCTTTAATCTCCCAGTACCTATACATCAGGACCATGTCCCATCTGTCAGTTAGCTGATGGGCTGAGGCAGGGTGATGGAGAGCAGAAAGCGATGAGATTTCACTGCCGCTTGTCAGTCACTGGGAGGGGATGTGTGATTTTTCCCTGGTGGAATGTATAATGAAAGGTTGCCCACCACCACATACTTAAGGCAGACAGCAAGATGATGAGCTTCTCTGAATCGCAAACAATTTCAGCTCACATTCAGGACTGTGGACCTCAGTGCATGAATATACCCTGACTGCTAGAAATGTCACAGCCATCAACAAGACACACTTAGGAATGAGGGAAAAAGCCATAAGTGAAGAAACAAGAATTTTGGAGTAATGGCATGGTCTCTTCTAAAGCTATGTGAGACCATGTTTTCCTTTTTATTGTCCTTTCTCAGTGTTAGCAAATAGGAGAGGCATTTATTTAAAAATAGTTCATTGCTGGTTAAACACACAGGATAATCTTTGGTTCCAAACTCCTGAAGCTTCAGACTGCAGATGTTCTCCCCTGCTACAATGAATCCTAAAGAGCCTGACGGTGCCAGGACCCTTAGAGCTTGCTTGGCTTATCATTACTTCTATAGATTACATTTATGGAAACAAAGCAGGGCAGTTTAAATTAACTGCTTTTCAAGGAGCAAGCACAAGCAGTGATACTTCATGCCATGAAAAGAAGCATTTTCAGCCTCTTTTTTGCACCTGATGTGGCTTTGCCTCTTGGACCTAAGCAACCTGGCATTTCCTACACCGCAGAAGTCTGTGCTCCCAGAGTTCACCAGCCAACATGTAGGATTTTGTGGTTATGAAGAAAGCTTGAGCAAAGCACATTTGGAAATGCAGTTCCCTAGCAGGAGCCCTGGGAAACATTTGAGCCCAATGCCTCAGAGCTACAGAGGCAGAAAGAAGTGAACAGATGTAGCATTAAGTTGAATGCAAAGTTCTCGGTGCTGCAGTTACCAAAGTGAAAGGGAGGAATGTAAAAAGGTAAGGGATTTATTACAGCCACAATCTCATTCCCTCTATGCTCCTGCTAATGCATATAAGAATTTTGCAGTTTTCTTTTTAATGGATGCTGTTTCCATGGGCACAGAAGTAGTACCGGTCTGCACAAAGGCAACTCCTCTGGCTGTCCACAAAAGGCAATGGATATTTTTATCAATTAGTATTATTTCACTAGTGTCTCCACACACAGCCACAGATCTTCCCCAGAAAAACCCAACTGAAATGGCAGCATACTTGTTCTGTCAGTAGTGCTAAATTCATAGAGACACGCGGTCAGAAAACACCAATTTGTGCTTTATTTTTGCATGGCTGTGGGTGCTTCCTTTCTAAATGCACCCACATAGACCACAACATATGGCAGGCAACTTTTGCAAATATCACCCTGGGGGGGACACCGAGGGAGTTAACTGGTGATGTGGCTGTTGTAACATCTCCAGAAACCAAGATCTTGTCCATCTCATTGTGTAAGTTGGTACAATGATATGCACTGCTTTTTCAGAAGAAACATCTGTGTTGCTTTTATTTGCTAAGTGTATACAAGCAGCTTCATGTCATCATATGGGTGCACAGGCAATTAATCCTGGCATTTCCATTAGCTTGTGCAATGCGAGTGAGACCAGGCTGCTTCTGAGCTGTTACACCTACAGGTCAAGACAAACTTAACCTATCAGTTCTTAAGTATACTTGCACTTTATTTTGACTCATCCATTAGTAGTGATGAAAGCATCCCAGCTTCACAGCTAGTTCAAGTTTAAATTTATCCTCGTTCATTTTCACATTTCCATGTAGACCAAGCCACTTCAATACGTTTCCTTTGACAGGACTTCATACATAACTAAAGATCTCCAAACTTTTCAATGCCCCATGAGAAAACATGCTTTTTTCAGTTGATGCCCGCTTGAGACAGTGATCACTTCTACCTAATTTTTTGTAATGTCCATGGTCTATTCTTAAAAACCATAATACTCCAGCAGCATGCAATTCTATGTAAAAAAAAAAAACCACTCTTTTTTTTAAATTAAGTTGAAGCCAAAATGTTATCAATTATAACTAGAAAATCAAATGACTCAAAGTCACAAGCAAATAAAAAATATATCTATCTTAAAATTATAAAGCATTGTAGGACTTCGAAGGGAAGGGGACAACCATGTGGTGCCTGATTGCTGTGGCTGGCTTTTCCTGTGTTTTCACTGCCTGGGATGAGTTGCACACAGCTGCAGCACTACTGCTACTGTGACTAGGCTAGCACAAGGTGAGGTAAATGGGAATTGCTGCTGCTCTGCAGGGCAGACCTGCTCTAAGACTATGTTTAGAAAACAAATCAGAGTATTCAAAACCAGGTAGAGTTTTCTGTCAACATCATTGTGAAGGGAGTTGTCATTGTCTCTTAATGTACATAAAGATAGCAAACTCTCCCATTTGGGATTCTGTAAACTCTGTACTGTCTAAAATAACCTTTAAAGACACCAAGAGATATTTACTGTAAAGCAAGCTTATTGTCAGAGATATTCTTCAAATTTTTATTGACTTCATTGTTTATAAATGATGTTGAATTTACTTTTTAAAGTGGGAAAACAAAATACCCACTACCATTTCTCTGCACACATGAACAGCAGACTTGCTGTAGTGCTTGCATAATAAATGGTGGGAGCTCTCTGCCTTTGATGTCATCTTAATGAACATAGCACTTTGGAAACAATGGCAAAGAGCACAGCAGTACTTAAATACAGTCCCACTAAAGCGAGGATGCTCTTGGTTATGTGCCAGCTTCCCATCTCCAGGTTCTTCATTACTTCGTCTCTCTCTTTTCAAAACACTCTTTTCTCCAAAATACAAGGCCAGGATCTCAGCTGATAAAGAATGATGCAGCCTTGGGTGATATTTACTAATTTGTCAGTTCAGAAAAGAAGAGACATAAGTGTATCCCAGCCTTCTCCATGCTCCATGCTCAGCTGTGGCAGCTCCAGTTCCCTGTGACACCCACCTGCCCTCTCTCTGTACCATTGGCTGGTGAGTTGGCTGGGTTTGGTATCAATCTCCTGGGATGGGAATGGAAATTATGTAGCTCTCACAGCAACTTTCCAAAGCAAAACACTTTAATTAAATATTAAAAATTGATTAGCACAGCACTTGATTAATCTCTGGGTTTATCTGATTCTGCTATTCAACTTTTCAGTATTTTGCCCAATTACAGGTTACTAACACACAGCTGTGCTGCACACACCAATAAACTAAGTGCAAAAAATATTTTGGGGTAACCACTTATTTTTGAATGCTCAGTAATCACTGTATTACAAAGTGAATGTGACAGGATAGCTACAAAGAAATCGTGCCTTTCTTGAAAGCCAAATTCATATCTGAAAACATCTCTCTGGAATTACACACAGCAGGATATACTTGTCATCCCTAATTTGGCAGTGATGGGCTTGCCTGATTGTGATTTAGCATTTGAATTTTCACTTTGTTAAGAAAAAAAAAACAAAACTAAAAGAAGGCCAAATCTTTTAAACCTGGAAGCTGAAGTTAGATACTTAAATTTGAGACTCATCAAAATAAAAGTGCCTAGAATATGCTGCTTCTTTTATCTTTTTGAAGAGATGTTGATAGAGTCTCGTAGTGAGAAAACAATGCACAACAGATCACCCAGTGAAACTAGTAACTGATTATGTATGGATCTGAGCAGTACTGAAGAACAGGGCTGGGAGTAGTGAGTATCATCACACTATGACTTTTAATGCAGCTCTGACACTGCTCATACCAACTAAAAGTCTTCTGATTAAGCTAAAATAATCTGAGAATATGCCATTACATGATCAGAATGATTGTTTGTCTTTAGACTTCCCTCTAAATCACCTAAGACCTTTGCATGCTATATAAATAAATTACAACTAGTACTTTAGCTTCTTTCAGACACAGCCATTATAAGAATGTCACTGACATTTTAGTCAGGATATTCTATTTAGTTTGAAATATGATAGGAGCCTAATGAGGTTTTAACCACAGAAAGGCAAATGCTAAGAAGCCTGAAGCCAAATATACCTAGGAAAATTAAAGGAAAAATCCTATAAAAACTACATGGAGAGCAAGCGGATGGTACCAAATGCTGAGCATGCCCTCCGTATCTGGAGCTCCGAACAACAAAAGCCATAGCAGGAGGAGTGTAGCAGTGGAGATTTTGCTCTGGCTGCAGTACATTTACAGAAGCTCCAGTAAGGACACACTGAGCGCAGCTGCCCAGTCCTTGGCTGCAGACAGGATCTCACGTGGCAGCCTAAGACAATGCATCCTGCAGAACATTTTCCCACAGGCAGCAGACGATACGAACCAGAGGATGAGCTGGACAGCTGGCACGACAGAGCCCCAGCTGGGGCTTACCCAGCACAGAGCCTTTGCCCCACCAGGCAACTGTGGAAGAAAGCATTCTCCTGCCTTCTCACTTGTCTTCACCTAGCACATGGCAGGGTGCACAACCTCCATGACTTTCTACTATGGTGCTCTTTCATTTATTTACGAGTTGCATAGTTCACCTAACAATCAGCCACTTTTTATTTCTGCTTGCGAAAGCTGAATGCAGAGGTCCTTCAAACCATTAAATATCCATCAGCAAAATAACAGTGTAGTTAGTGAAGGATTAACATATTCAAAATATGTATATGTTCCAAAGTTAATTAATTTCCAAGTACAAGCACTCATATGACCACTGGTTAGAACAACCTAAAAGCAATGCTGGAGCAGTATAAATCAAATTAAATTACAAACCAATTCTGAAGCTGTATGTTTAAGTGCCCCCATCAACTTGTACAAAATTATAAAAACTAGGAATTAGGAACAAAACTCTGACTTGACATTCTTTTTCTTAATTTGAATTTAACTGGATTACACATGAATTACTAATTGCTGTTTCTAGTGACCCATGGTGATAATATGAGCTCTGTATTACAATGACCTGACATTTAATTAGTTTGTATGAGCAGATTATGCAAAGTTTTATCATGAAGTGATTTAAACTGATACTGCCCTTGGTAATGCAACACAGCAATAGTGAAGTCTGTGCGTTGGTACAAACATAAAATTTCAAAGAGAATCCATTAAAGGAAAAACCAATTGATTAAATGCAAAATGAAAACAAGCTCTGCAGAGTATTAGGTACTAAATTCTATTCAACCAAGCTTCAAACTTTGTAATCATCAACTTGAACTATGTAAAACAAGCATTAGTCACACTTCAACTACTGAATAACTCAGTCTGTATATTACTTGCAATTCAAAAAAATCCTGAGAGCTCCACTAGACATTTATATATGAGCTACAAAACCAGCTAATCTAGATATCATTTTGTGTGGGGAGGAAGCATTTGCCTGCCTGATTCCCATATGGAGTAACACTCTAAAATGGGTAGCAGAATAAGACTACATGGACACCACTCTGCAGAGGAAAAAAACCAGAAATTACTGCATGACAAAGTATCTTCCCAACAAGCTGAGAATGTTTCTGAAGAGCTACTAGCAAGTTCAAACAACATAATCCAATTTAAAAAAAGGCACAAATGCCACTGAAGACCAGACTCCACTTAATTTACCTCTGCCCATCACTGGAACATCTGATATAAATCAATAACAAAAACATTGGCCCTTTCTAGCCTCATTTACTCCTTCAGGGCATATTCTGATAGAAGCTGGGTTTTTTTGTTTTTTTGGTTTTTTTTTGAGGTGCTAATTTTTTTTTTTAAATTCTTAAAGACACTCTTAAAGATTTATTAAGGGAAAAGGAAGTATTGATCTGAAGAAATCCTACTCCCCCTATTAAAAGAATTTTCCTCCTACTGAAGAAGAATTTACATAAATTACAGAGTTCCTACGGGCTTCATATTTATCTGGTAACCTCTAAAATGTGTTTCTTTGCTGAACCATTAGATTGACACCAATCTAAGTGCTGCTTGACGAAATTTTGGACATCTCTACAGAGAAATGAGTCCAGGCTGTGGAGGAAATGCTTGCCTGTCTAAAACAGTATGGAGTAAGAAAGGGAGATCAAGTTGCAGCTTTACAGCCAACCATTAGGGACACCTAACAGTGTTGCCAAATAATCAAGAGAGCCGTTGAGCAATAACCCAAGGTCTGTCATTGGAAAACAGATGCTGATATTTGTTATGGAGAAGTGTGTGATCAGATGACAGCTGTGCATTTCACTTGCTGTTCATTTTTGTTGCTTCTGTGCCAGAAAGGACCATTTGATCCTGCAAGGCTCACACAGGAAACATGAAGCTGTGTCAGGGAAGGCCTAGGCTGGATATGTAAAAGGTTTTTATCACAAAGGGTGAATGAGCACTGGAACAGCCTCCCCAAGGAAGTGGTCATAGCACTAAGCCTGACAGAGTTCAAGAAGCATTCAGACAACACTCTCAGGCACATGATGTGATTCTTGGAGTGTCCTGTCCAGGACTCAATGGTCCTGATGGATCTATTCCATCTCAGCCTATTCTGTGATTCTATGATAACCCTCTTGCATGGGCCCGTGTGACATAGCCTGAAACATTTGCAGAGTAAGTCTCTGAGGGAGTTTTTTTACTTTGCATTTCTATTTCTTGAGTACATGTGTGTGTATACCTTTCTAGTTTCAGATCTCCACCAGCATTCATAAATGAACATTCATCTTCAAAAATTATGATCCTGATGACCTTATTGACTTTGTATCTGTCAGGGTCCATCAAGATACTCAGAAGACGGGAGAAGCTAGCTGGATTTGAAAAGGACCTGAATAGTAGGTAGTTCCTTGAAACCACAGGAACCAATTGTCTGTAAATCCAGCACACAGTCTGCAGTTAGGAAGCATTTTCCAGAATAAAGTGCGGCACACCCTGTTCTTGGACACCCTGTGTCCCCTGTAAGTTAAATACCAGCTGCTCCCAGAACGCTGTGCTGCAGGTCACCTCTGCCTTCGGTGCTGGCTCGGTGCAGAGCTGCTTGGTGGGAGCACACCTCTGCAGCCTGGGATGCAGGAGCACAGCTGCTGCCTCACAGGATGGACCATCTCCTCAGCAGCACCCCAGAGACCACCTTGCATCCAGCAGGGCTAACAGTGCATGTCTTGAAGGAGATACCAGTTCGCTTTAAATACTTTCTCACTTTTCAGCACTACAGCCACTTAGCCCCTTACTGTCACTGTAAAAGGAGAGCCAGTCTTACAGCAATTAGCAGTATTTTTCAGTTAGTCTGCCCTACAGCCCCCCTGGAGAAAACAAATGACCAAGAACCTGTGGGTCACAGATCACTGCAGCCATACAGTTTGCCATACCCATCTGCCTGGTGCCAGAGGACTTTAACTTCTACCAAGAAAAATGCAAAAACCAAAAAACTTACGAGAACTTGCCCACTCGCTTACCTTTACAAGTACAAGGGTACTTCATTCACATGTCCCCACTCTTCCAAGGATATCTCTACTTCACTGAGTCAAGGCAGATAATTTCCAAAATCATGTCTTGGCAATGAGGTATCAGTTTCATCCATTTCTCATTAGATAAGCCCTTAAAATATATTGCTGGCTTTGAAAACTACACAAAAGTGTATGTCTCTAAATTGCTTGTAATATTTGAAATCTACCCTACAGCCTGAGCTGAAAATTGCACACAGCTGAAGTCTACCTCTATTATTCATTGGCTTCAATGAGACTATTCATGCAAAAGGTCCAAGGCAGTTTTAGGGCTTTTGGTAATATGTGTGTAGATATATCTTTTTACTTTTAAAAATGAACGGGGATTTTGGAACAAGCATGAAGATCATAAAGTGGGTAAAGATTTTTTTAAACCACCACCAAAATGCAATCATGCTGGAAGAAGCTGACAAATTTCAGCAGCTCTTTTTCATTAAAGTGCATTACTTTAAACAAAAGCCCCCAAGGCAAGCTCTGTGAGAAGTTTGCCATGATGGGAATATACTCATGTGAAAGAAATATAGCACAATCTAGCACATTCATAGAAACATCACTTTTAAATATAAAGTCCATTATTCATTATTAAAAGAAATGGATACATATGTGAGAAAAACACCCATCTTGTGGCTACAAGCCTGACAGCAGTTTATATTCTTTGCAGAGTATTTTACATCCACAATAAATGTGAAAGAGATGTATCTATCCAGCTTTAAGGATGTTTCTTCAGGTTTATCGCCACTGGGAAATAGCTGTGTCTGATTCAAGAAGAAAAGAAAGCTGCATTTAACGAGTGACTCAAAGTGCCAGGAAATTCAAAGATGTGGGAATGCTGGACAAGCTGAGACAAAAATGGCAATGTCTGCTTTACACTGTAGGGCACATGGTAGCCCCTGATAACAGGGGGACACTGTCAAGAGCTTGACAAAATACACTTCATAAAATAAAGTGGTGTAAGTCTTCTTTCATTACAGTCACAGCAGTTTATGATGCAAGGTATTGCCTCAGCATTTTGTGGGATATTCTTTTGGTCTCCTGTTCGAAACTAGCCAAAAAGATAGATAGATATTAATAGCACTGATGCACAAGCAAGTTATCAGAGTGCATCTACTTTAATTGCTGTTGTATTTCTTAACCCTAGCAGGGCACACAAATACTAAAAAACAGTCACTTGTGCCAGAGAATCCATATTTAACCAATATATCAGGTTAAGATTCTAATTTTTCTTCTGTAGGATATTCCCACTGTTAAAATTTACAAATGACAGATGCTCTGAAGTTTTCCACAGTAAAGACATTTTAAGCAATGTCATTAACACTTTCTAAGACCTTTGTGGCCCTGAAATTGCACAGATGGCATCTCCTCAAGCCCTGATGGTCCTCTCCAGCTGTGCAGTGAGACAGTGCTTGGAGACTGGCGGTAGCTTTTTGTTTTGGAAGTTTCTCAAAATATGTTGCCTTGAAGTGTGGCAATTTCAATATGCTGTGGCTTTTTTCCTTCCCTGCAACAATAACAAGAAACACATACCTGGGGAATAGACAGAGAGTGGAAAGAGACAGAATCCACCAGGGATTGTATATTCCCATCTCAGCTAGAATAAAAAGTTAAATAGGAACACTTTTTTGCTACGCCTGTCACAGTGGTTGATTCTGCAGTCTTCAGAGTTAACTACTTGGTTGGATTTGGGGTTGAAATTTGGTTGAACTACTCAGAGACTCACTTGCACAAGGTTTACATATCTGAACATGTACTGGAAGGGCACATTGCCTTGCACACAAGACAG
Organism: Motacilla alba alba; assembly: GCF_015832195.1. Classification (NCBI taxonomy): domain Eukaryota; kingdom Metazoa; phylum Chordata; class Aves; order Passeriformes; family Motacillidae; genus Motacilla; species Motacilla alba. Next base: position 39,866,198 of record NC_052017.1, on the reverse strand, counting down.
TACCAAAGGGCAAGAGTAATCACCAGAACCCTCTGCCTCTGCAACTACTATGCAGCACTAGGTTTTAGTCAGGGAATCTCTTAAAATTAGCAGCAGCTTTTGCTCATCTAGGAGCACCAGACTAGATTTGGCAGGTGATGCACAACAGGATCAAGCTCATTTCTGGGAGCACACGAGGCACCAGGTAACTCAAAAGGTAATTTTGAACCATTGCAGAGAGCCAGAACCTGTTGGAGAGGGCAGCAAGGGTACCTTTGCTTTGGTAACATGGATCAGGTTCAAGACATCCATCTTCCATCCATCTACCACCTTCCTCTGCTGCATTCAGGAAATGCTTACTCAGCTTGTAAAGGTGACCTGCACTGCATGGCTCTACAGTGGCCAGGTGCAATCAACACCTCTGTGACTATACAGACCATTGGCTTCTACACCACAGGACCTTTTCTTTCAGAATGCATGGGCTGAATGTGGGATGAGTTTTGGACATTCGTCTTTGGCATGGATTTTCCCTGAGATGAGGACCAGTTGAAGGAGCAAGGCCCTCTCACCGATGTCTAAAGAAGATCTAGCCCTCAAGGGTACATCGGAGGAGGATGAGCAACAGGCTGCTTGAAACCTGCACTGGGAGAGCGAGTTTCTCTCTTCTACCTGGAAAGCAGGAAGTAATTTTGAACCACTTAACTATAACCCCTACATCACCTTTCTAGCACTCATAGTCCTTTCTCTACCTTTGCAGTTGTAGCACAAGTGAGAGCCTGGCTTTAAACTTTATAGTGATTTTAGTGGGCTGCCAGCACTTCTTGGAGCACACAAGGCAACAAAGTGAGGTGGCATTTTTTAATATTTGATATTGCAGGACAAGGTGGATGTCATTCTACGGAATAGGATAAAAAAATAATAATAAAAAGAGGCATTTCCTTAACCAAAGGGCATCCTTAATGCTTCATATGATCACTCACTGCAAACAGGAAAAAGACAGGATCTTCTCAAAGGAAAGGCTGCAACCATCTTTTGTAATGGAAATTTTAAAGCAATTTACAAGTGGGAACTGCTAGTGACTCTTCCATTAAAAACAGAAGATAAATCAGTTAATCTGGAAAAAGTATACAAACCCAACAGGAAAGGGAAAAGTTTCCAAACTGATCAATTTAAACTAAGAGCCATTGATTTCACACATGCACTGCTCCTGATTAGAACTGGAAAGCCAAGTTTGCTACTGTGATGTTGTTTTGCTCTTGTGATTTTGAAGCAGTGTGAAGGGCAGAGAGACAGAGGCTGGGTTTTAATAGGAATTACATCTAAACTCTGCTCATCACTGAAGATAGAATGTAATCACTTAGTACAACTAAGGACACTGGTGAAAAAATTCTAGATGTCAAAATGTTGCTGAAGCGACAGCTTTATCACCATGAGAACAAAACTGCAGGAACAAAACTCTGCCATAGCAAGATCCTGACACATTAGTAACCTTGAAAAAACCTGTGACAAATGTGCTCAACCCCCTAAACCAAACCAGCAGTGGTTTGATACATGCTCCAAAAGTGAGGTAGATTTTGAAGTTTCAGTCACTTCTGTATGTTTACAAAGTACAAGATCGAGGCAGAATATGTGTCATAGATTCACAAACCTATGCAGAAACCTGCCTGCTACAACTACATTCCATTTCTCATCCTGGTTAGGTTGAAGAGAAGTTCTATTGCCTAATTGAGGAGGAGAAGCCTATTATCCCAAAGCACTGAAAAACAAATACATTTCCTGTGGCCTGAATAAACTAGGTTCAAGAGGTTGCCAAATAGGGAGGCCAACCAGTCTGCAGAAAAATTTTAGTGATCTGACAACTATATCGAGATTAGGGACTAGTTATCAAGTATATGTTTAAGCCAAGGTCCTGCTGCCACAAGCATCTCCACAACAAAATGCAGGTGGATGGGTAGACAAATACATATTTGCATCCAGACAATCATATTCAGGAAATCTTGATAAAATGTGTTTAATTTTTCCAAATACCTTCAGTACACTTTCAGATTAATCAAAGTAACTTCAAATCCCAGAAAAATATTGAATGAAATTAAAATATTTGCAAGTAGCAATTAAGCAGACAATGAAAGTTATTAAACAAACATAAATGGCTCCCGTACATACCATATCTTACAAACAACTTATTCCATGGCATCATGGCTCTTATGGAGAATGAAAACGCAGAAGCTGTACTAGGTCTTGACTTTAGCAACTATTCCAATACTTGTTCACCAATTTATCATAAACAAGACAATCAACCAAGGTATAGGTAAAACTCTACAGTTTGGTAAAAGACTATTTGCAAAATCATACAGGCATTGCTTCACTGTCAAACAGGAAAGCTGAATTAAGTGCAGGAACCTGTTTTCATTCTGTGAGTTTCCAGTATTTTCATTAAAAATTTGGTATGATGAAGGACTAAACGCCCGGCCTGAAGAGAGCATCAAGGTGAGAAAGTACAACAGATCCTTTGGAGGAAGAGATTTAGTGTCCAAGTAATCCTGAGACAGAGGGAAAAGAGTCTGAGCAAATGAGGATTCACTTCAGCAAGTGTGGAGCTGCAGACCAGGAAATGTGATGACTGCATGTACCTATATACATACATGTGTATATATATATACACACATATATATATATATATGTATATACACACACATATATATGTATATATACATATATATATACACACATCTATATACCTGTGCAGCTGACAAAAGGCATAAGAGGAAACAACTGGAGAGGCATTGGGTCTTCAGAACAGGATTTGCAAATCTTAATGGATCGTAAACTGCATGCGAGTCAAGAATATTTTGCTTTTGAGAGAAAGCAAATATCAAAGTGGGATGCATGAAGGGGAGCACTGCTCCTAAGACAGCTGAAGAAAACCTTCTGCTTTGCTCAGAAGCAGTAAGGCTCCCACAGCTGGAGCACTGCAGCCGGATTTGGGCGCAGTATCTAATACCAGAACAACACAGGCCGACTTGAAGGATTTCAGATGAAAAGAATTATCACCAGAGGTCTCAAAACCTATCCTTGGAGGGAAGTCTGGGAAAAGCAGAGTTGTTTAGTCTAAAAATAAAGATGTCTGAAGGGAGATACGATAATGATCTTCAAACATAGAAAAGGATTGCTAGAAAGAGAAAGGAAATAAGCCCTTTTCCATGTGGGCCAAGGTTTGTATGTCTAGAAATAGGCTGAAAAGGCAGCAAGGGAGATTTAGGTTAGACTTCAGGAAGTGCTTTCTTCTAGTGGTAAGAATAGCTAAGTCCTGGAAGAGTTGGCTTACAGAGACCTTATGATCACCATTATTTAGGCCTTTTAAGAACAGTTACATAGACGCTTGTCAGAAACATATTGGTTTTATCTGCAGTGTCTTGGGGCAGGTGGATGGACTGACTGACCTCTACAATATTTTTTTTGCTTTCAACTTCCACTGTAACTATGAAAAATAAGTGATTGGAGTATAAACATGTTTGTTTCTAGCTGAGCATCTCTATCTTTGAAAATGTATGAGCAGTCGGCACCTCCTCTGAGTCGGCACCTCCTCTGTCGGCACACAGATAAAGTGGAGATACACAGATAAGTGCAGTAGGGGGGAGTGCCTCAGAACTCACAGACAGACCTGAGTATGGTTTCTAACAATGTTTGGCTTCTGTCCTGGAATAAAGAGGACACAAGCTCAATCTCTCTTCCTCCCCAGGGAACAGGTGGTCAGTGTTTGCTCTCCACCATCCAGACCAGAAACAGAAACACAGCAACCACAGAAGGAATGGGAGCTGGCCTCTATGCCCCACTGCCCAAGAAACATTCTCATCCTCCAATTTTACTGCAGGAGATTTGAAAACAAGACCTTCTCTGTCAGTAAAGGTGCAGGCAGGAAGATTTGGTCCATTTAACACTAGATATTTACCCAGATGACTTTAAAAGCTCTGCATGGATTTTGGACTGGCATTTTTTTTCTCTTGCGGGAGTGCAGTAAAACACCAGCTGCTCTTAATGTACCTCGGTGAATAATCACACTCAGCTAATTTTCAGCTATGAATGATTAAGCACTTCATACAGTATGTGAACATAAAGAGCCATTTTCTCACACTTAAAATATATTTGATTTGAGAACCCAGTGAGGCGAACCCGCTCCACACCAGCATAAGGAGAAGCTGCAGAATTAGACAATTACTCATTTGCATCCATGATCTTGCGTGACATACAAATTCTACAGGAAAGCCATGACACCCCTGCACAGACTGATACCCCTGCAACATTGTTCAAGAGCTGACTGCACTGCCTGCTTTTACCCCGGGGTTGCCATGCACATATTACACTTTGCAGCTTTTAGAAGAACATCTCTAGAAAAATCTGAGTTTTTTAAAAGAGGAAACTGTCGAAAATTGGCAGGTCATAATTTTGTAAGCCTTACTCATTACTGAGTATTTACTCCTGCAAACTGTTTGCTGGAAGTCAGTTTGACAGAAAAAAATACTGTTCACTGATCTGACACAAAAATTGCCAAGTCATGCTATCATTCCACATGAAGACAATTGCTGTTGCTTTAGCGTGGACTTGGGTTTAGGTTTTCAGCCTCAAGTCAACAAAAAGCATGCTCTTACAAAGCTTTATTATGGAAAAGATTTTCAAATTCTCCTGAAGCTAGAAAATTTAAATGCTCTTAGAGAGCTCAGCTCTCTACTCCTTTATTTGCTCATTTCCTACATGAATATGTGTTGCTAAACAGGAGCAAGAATTGTGGGCTTGGCCATTAAAAATGTGCTTCCACCAAGAGTGGTTATGTATTGTTCTCCACTACAAAATGGTAACAAAGATGCTGTATTGTTTTAGCACTGACAGAAATTTTTGGAGGTCACATCCCCTGGAAAAGCCCTTGTAGTTATGCACAGTACGTGGTCATCCTTTCATGAGTGATTTTTTGCTATCCTCCATCCCCAAGAAACTCCTTTGCATGACACACGTAACACAGCTCTGAGAAGCATGGGCTGTCAGGAAATAGCTGTTCTGATTCTGCACCAGCAAATGGAGGTCTGTACGTATGGTAATAACAATTTACTTTTTATAGAATAATAATAGGCTTGGGTAATTCCTGTGCCAACAGATCAGCGGCTACTGTTTCCACTCAGAGGTTATGAAAGATTCTGCCCTCACCCCTTTCCAATGGCCTCTTGTTCCAGAACAGCTGAGTGTTATTTTTAAGCCATAAAATTGTAGGAGAATGGCTGGGCAGCTATTATTAACAATCATACAGAATTCCACATAATGTGTGTCTCAGTCCACTTTACATTCTACCACTTAGCACAGAAAGCACAGGCTGAAATAATTTATAGTCAAGTGACATTTTGCATGTATAAAAGATACATCTCTTCGAACAAGGTGAGTGCAAATCTGTGGTCTCTGTTCAAAGAAAACTTAAATATAAGTCAATGAGAACAATGTCTGTGAAAACAGAGCCTGCCTGGCTGCTTTCAGAGCATAAGATCAAGTTTATTCTTTCCAAAATTCCTTAGTGTGCAGGACTCAGGAACAGCTCTTTTATCTTCAGGTTCTCCATTCCCCTGATGATCTACCTGCAGTTACTACTCCAGCTGTCCTTTTCCTGAATATAATGAGATTTTTCTGCCTTTTTCTAGTTGATTCTCACCTACTTTCTGTTCACTTCTACCTTTCCCTGACAATGATATCCTCCTCCCCTTGTCCATCCTTTTTTTATGACACAGGAATTGAGAGCAAGTAAGGAGAGGAAATTGCCATGGTGGCTAAAAGGATAAACTGGCAAAGAGAAGAATTTAGGTCCTTTTGGGAGGAGATACAACAACTCCTATTCAGATTTCCTGTAGATTTTTTTCTTCCTTTTCAGATTTGTGAGAAGGACGCCAGAACCTAATCTTTTCCTTCCTCCTTTCAGGTTCAACAGGAAATTAGCTGAACAGCTAAAGTGCCCACTCTGCAGCCCTTCCCCAGCAGGCCCTATGAATGTCTCCAATTGTTACAGTTTGTTAATTGCCATACAGAAGTTATCACATTAATGCAACTTTGATGCCAAGAATAGTTTAAACGAAGTTAAATGAGTAAAGCATGCCTAGTGGTTCCCATTGTTCAGCCCCATAGACAGGCAGTGAGTTGGATAATTGGGCATTCTGACACTTCCAACTCATTTGTTTCATTACACTGTGTTGCTTGCACTCAAACATCTGCAAAAATTGTGAACAAACAGATCTAGGAATTCTTCATGAGGAAAAAGTTGCTGTATTCAGATTGCTTATGCACTAAGAACTTGTAGGATTGGAGGGTTATTTTGTTTTAAAGACAAGGGTTTTTTCCTCCCAAATGCATGTCATGCTAGAGCAACACAAGCCATTGAAGTCAAAGTCCTAAATATCACACAATGGACATCATACTGAAAGCAGATTCCTCTAAGATCCTGAATTTATCCTAACATCACATCCCATTACTATTACATAGGTGCCTTTCACCCTAACAGGGACACACAGCATTTTGCAGAGTCAGATTCCACAGTCAGATTACTACAGTTCCTGGACTTCCCCCACTCCCATGGGTGCCAAGAGATATCCTGCACTTAGAGACAGGCATTCAGCCCCTGCCAAATAAAGTACTCTTCAATGGATATAACTTACTGCGAGCTTTTCCTAGCTTTTTAGTGGTAAAGCTTCCCTGACTTCCACAAATTTTCCCCAGCAGAGAAGCACTCTGAAAGCAAGAGTTGCAGAATTGTCAGGCTGGGCACCACTCATTTTTGTGGCCTAACGTGACGCTGGAACGCAGCGTGGACTCTCTCGGTACCTTCGTGCTGGCACTATAGGACGTGCCAAAACACATCAAGTCCACTTGTACATCTAGTTCAGTAACCTGCCTCCAGCAGTACCTCTGTGCTTCAGGGGGAGACAAACCTTTTGTAGAGTGTATAATGAGAAGAGAATTTCCCCTGTCTAGCTATTCATACAGCAATTTGTGGATAGCCTGATGGATGAGAATTGATTAGCAAGACTTGAAAGGTCAGAGGTACGCACAGACCTCATCTGCAGTACAAAGGACAGTTTATCCTCCACATCACAGGAAGCATATAGTGAAATTTTCACTGTTGCTGATATAATATGGGATATATTGCAACAGCAGATTAAATTCTAATGCAGCCTTTATCATTAAAAATCCCAACACAGCTACGTTATTCTTCTGAGCCCACATTCTCAACCTTCCCCAGTTAGATGGTTGGTTTTTTGAAGGCTACTGAATCTTGATTTATTTGCTAAACTAAATTCACAAAGCTTCACCTTCCTGAGATGTGTCAATTAGCTGGTTGACCAAGCCCCCTCAAAGTCCTAGCACTAGAGCAAGGTAATTTTATTTCTACATAATCTTACTGAATTTTTCTCTGTTTGAGAAGTGCTATTTTCTAGAAATAAAAAGATAAAGATTCTCTGCATAAATGCTCTCACCCTCTGAAATTCTGTTGAGAAGAAGAATTGTTGAGAAGCAGGCACCATATTAAATACTGAAATAAAAATGCAGTGCAGCAGCTGACAAGACAAAAGCCCAAGATATCTCCAGTTTGGAAAGAAATAGTTCAGATGTTAACATTTCCACAGAAAGGATTTTCTGTGCTTGAACCAGTTCTTTTTTAACCTTATGAACTTGTGAATCTATAGTGGGTTGTGTATTTTCTTTGGTTAGGTGGTTTGGGGTTTTAACTCCAACAAGCTTCACAGCATTTGACATAAACACCATATAAGCAGATTTAAGGTTCTAGCCCTGAAGGTTGTAAAGAATCATGTAAAATCGTGAACCTAAAGGTCTGAAATCCATATGGTAAAAAAAGATCAGAAAAGTTTATGCTTTACAGTTTCTGGAGTTTTCAATCAATCTCATCTCTTGGGAGCTGGAAGTGTTTTCCTGAATGTGAACATGAGCAAAATACTGAGCAAGGAAATGAGGCAACAAGCAGACTAACAAGTTTTGTACAATGTAAGTATTTTTATACAACTGCAGATACATGGCACAAGATTTTGGGATGACTGCAATGAACAATGGAGGGAGCTGGTGGACAAAGTACTTGCTCACCTAGGACTGAAAATAATTCTTGCTTCCTGTTTTTCTTATTTCATATGCACACACATATATAGGCATATGCACATGAACACATTCTAAATAGCATGTACAGTCATTTTTTAGTACTACTCTAACATTTCAGAATTGGGATATTAAGCACCAGGTGTCGGAAAGATTTCCACAAAGTTATGCCAGTGCAATCAGGAGGATTATGCCAGCAATATTACATTTACAGAAGCTGGCCCTAAGGTCATAAAAGTTGCTCTCTCATAGCAAATGATGAGCAGGATCCCTGAGAATACTGTAAAAGTGGCAGATGATTACATATTTTTACACTTTTATTTAATAATTTTTGTTAGCCATTTCATTCTTGCACCAACCCTGCCATACTTCATAACTCTTACAAATATTTCATTAACACACTGAAAATGATTTAGTTTCTCATCCTGCAGTGCCTGCATGAATCATCATTCCCACAAGAAGGGAAGGAACAGCTACACTAACCCAGGACAGTGCAGAGCTCTCAGAAACCTCAATACATAATTCACACATGTTCCTATCGTTCTCTTTTTCTATAGCTGCATCCTTTATATTTCCCCCCGGCCAGGAAAAGTCCATAACTGCAGACAATGAAGCCTCACAGCCTGGTAACAGGACACATTATTTATTTATATGTAGAAAGAAGATGCATATCATGTGACTTTTAACGGCTTAATTCAAGTCTGTATTACAAAATTTTCTGATATCCCCTGTGCTTTAGGTTTAGTTAAATACGCCGAATACTACCCTTGGTATGTCATTAGGGTAACTGAATTAGAAAATGGAGTTTCCTTGGAAGCCAGGATCATTACAATAGAGGCGTCCCTCCATTTAAAGAGAAATCCATGGTTAATAACATAACCTTGAAGAAGTCTAGAACACAGTATGCTATTTGAATATAAACATAATTTGAAAAAAAGGAAGGGAACCAGCACCATTATGCTGTAACCATTTTTTCAACTCAGGACTCATTTTGCATTTTTTGAAGAGCCACTGTTCAAAGAGAGGAAACCAATTTAAGTTTTGTATATGTACATAACACAGACCAAGGTTAAAAAAAGAAAAGCTTCACTCTACTGAATTGTTATTTTAAAGCATTTCCGAAATATCTGGTAAATTTGCATTCTCCTCTGCTGCCCCCATCAGATTTTCATACATTCTTGAACCTTAGCATTCTCATTGGTGGGAAGTTTTTCCAAATCTGAACCTCACAGAGTGGATTGTAAATACAGAAAGTATTAGTGCTAGTTTCATCAATATTTTGAACTCAACACAAGCAAAAAGCACTTGAAATTGTTTTGTTCCTGGTATCTGAATAAACTAAATTCAAAACTGACTAAATTGAAAAAGAGTTGTTAGAGTGACTGAAGCTTGGGCTACCCTTTTTACCATGTCCTTACAAAAGTCCTTTCCAAAGATCAAGATCATCTTCTCAAAACTGAAACATCTTAAAGCATCTTGCATCTGACACTTAAATAAAGCTCCTCAGTTAGATTTCTGAACTTCTAAATCGGCCAATAGTGTGTAAGCACACTGGAAAGAAAATAAATAAACTGAGGAAAAAAAATAAAGACCTGACAAGAAGAAATATATGTGGGAAGGGTAGAAGAGGAGAGGGAAGAAGTGGGAAGAATTCACAATAAATCACAACCCTGCTCTACCAGCAAGGATCAGTAGATTTCAGCTGAAGAAACAGTCAAGCCAAAAGCTGCCTATGGCTGCAATGAGTTTCTGAGCACCAGAAAGTTTAATAAAATTACGAATTTGGCCAAAATCAGAATTTATCTCTTTTTTAAACACATGATGCAGTTCCCATCAATGACAATAAAAGCTTTGCCAGTAAACCCAAATACAGGCTCAGAGACTGCTATTATTAATTCTCAGTTCTTAGTACAGGGGCATGAAGTGTCTGTAGCAACTAATCGAGCTTGGAGCGTGGCTTAGCCACCGAGCAAGGCACTGAGCCTTTGGCCTGGGTAGTGGACTGCATTTCAACCCCAGCACATGGGTTGGAAGGCAAAAACATGGAGAGGAAGACACTCGCTGTCACCAAGCAGTTTTATATTGTCACAAGAATTTCACACCACACACAGGCATGTACATACCGTTATAGACATGCATATATAAATATACACATATTATTCAACTAGAAACAGATTAGCATCAGCTAAATAAAAGTGAACATACAGATTTCAAAGAAAAATCACACAAGGTAAAAAAGTGCTTGCCTGTCTGTGGCATCAGTTGAAGAATAAATGTGATAATAAAAAATCATCACGAAATGGCATATGGTACATTTTTGTACACATATTATTCACTCATTTTTTATTGTATTTGACTTGACACTGACAATATATCTCACTCATTAGGGGAGCTTATATTTCAGTCTCAGCTGTATGTTAAAAATCTCCCACTGTTATGTGGCAAGAATACATAAAAAACAAATAGGCAAAAGCACGCTCGCCTGGAAAGACTTAATATTTCTCAAAATGTTCAAAAATTATTCTTCCCATTAAAAATCCAAAGTCAAAGGGAGAAAATACAATTGTTACCCTTGATTTTTCCCTGGTGTTTCATTTATTACATCAAGAGTTCCCTGATTGGATTCAAATGCAAAGTTGCTCCCATGGCTTCAAAGTCAGAGTAAAATGAAAAATGCGCTTCAGCAACATTGATACTCAAATAATATTCCAGAATACTGTCTTAATGGCTTTACACTTATTAAAAAAAAAAACATAACAAAACTTTAGGGGTCCTTTTAAATGAAATAACAGAATGATAATAAAAAGCAACAAAATGAACCATGTACTAAAGAAAATCTTGTCCCCTCTTTAAACCCCCTCTGGAAATACTTGTGATTTTTAAGTTTTCTTGTGAGTCTGAAGAAGTCTCTCTGATCCACGAGCACTGACATCGTCACACAGACTCCAAACAGGCATGCCACATACCAAGGGGAAGGCTCTCATTGTGGGCAGTGCTTTGAGAAAACAGTTGGGTGTAAAACCAGACCAGAGCTGGGAAATCCCAGGAAGAACCATTTCTCAGAGGGAGCATTTCAACACCAGATTCTGTCTCACAATTCTCACCAGATTTCTCTCCAGCTATACCCATCTGTCTGCAGAAAAACAGGCTGGAAAAGAGGTCCAGAAATTGCTGTCTGAACAAAAGCTCCCAAAAAGTTCTCAAAAATAATTTAAATAATCTAAAAATACTATCAGTCTGTTATAGTATCTAATAGTACCTACTATTTATTTTACGTTGGGGTCCAGAGTCTTAGACAGCTGCCATTTAATGTAATTTCAATTAACCAGAAGACATTAAATAATTCAGAGGAAATGAAGAAATAGCCCAAAAACTGCTGCCCTTTGTAAAAAATATCAGATCATACCACCACTCTGATTCCAGTCTTTTGGGACTCCCTATAAGTTGAAACCACATTAATTTCAATCCTTCCTTCCTCTTGGGAGAAAAAACAATGCAAGGATGGAGCAATGACACCTGTATTTGCAAAGGCAGTATTGCTTTCCCATGAGGTCACCTCTTGCCCTGCTCCCAGGTGAGCTTCCATCTGGAATGGTTTTCTTCAGAGAGAAGCCAAGGTTTGACATTTTTTCTCTGACTGGTGCAACTCAGGCAAAAGCAGTGTGTTTGTGAAAAGTAAATGGGGGAAAATGCTATATTGTCCTCAACCAGGAAAAATGCTATACTGTCCTTCACCTGGAGTAGTGATGTCAACCCACCCAAATCAGCGGCAATGAGTATGTCATCCCCTTAATGACAGGGGATAAAACATCCACAGACATACCAAACTGGGATTGAGTCACTGAAGGGAATCAGCTGGACAAACCCCTTTCAGGCCACATGAGCACACCAGGGCAGTGAAGAGGCTCATGGCTCATCTGTGTTGCTAACTCAGGAGCTGTCAGGTTGTCAGTCACACCATGCTACATAGGGATGGATTCAGAAGGTGTCCAGACAGGAGATTTTGAACAAAAAGTATGTGCTGCTTAGAAGAGAATCAGCCAGAACAGCCTATTTTACCAATATTCCTTGCTCAATAGGAAATTAGTACTCTCTGACTCTTTACCTTTGTTATAAAAAATATTTCTAATGTAAGGGCAAAGACATGAAGTGGGTAGAGTTAATCTACACCTAAGCCCTGAACTTAAACTGTGATATTTCCACATCATACACAACCCTTGGAATGATGGTATTTTACAGAAGGTTTATCACAGCCTCACCTAAATCGCAGTCTGATTAAACGGGCTTTTCAGTTTTTATTCTTGTCCCTCCAGGATAACGGGCCCAGACTATTACAACTGAGATATTTCAGCTTAACAATACTGTGAGACAGCGCTGCTCTTTAGTTTCCATCCAGAGAAATAATACTTTTGAAAGCAATACAGAATATTCTCCAGAGGGAGAATGCCAGGGTTAACAGACATCAGGCTTAGGAGTGCATCCATTGTCACCCAGGTGGCCCAGCATAAAAGGATGCTGCAATCTCTGGCCACTGAGATGCATGAGGGGACTGCATCTCCAAGCCTGACATGCCTGACATTTATATTTGAATGTAATATTTTTCGTTTTAATAAAGAATCACTGGATCATCAGAATAATGGATAGCACCGGTGCAAATATAATGAAAATGCCAAGCTTTAAATAGCTTGTTTAATTATTAAAAATGTTACCGGAAAAAACTAACTTTGCATTGCTGTCAAGATCAAATGAACATGAATTTCAATCAAAAGAGAGGCTATTGTACAATATATTAAAACATGAGGTTCTGCCTACAGTAATTATTGTGCACAGTGCACAAAGGGGAAAAAAAGGCAACACTATCAATCACAGTCTGTCCACATTCAGTCAATATGAGCCCCTCCCCTGCTTTGTGGCACAGTTTTTTCTTTGTTAGCCATATTATACAATACATGGAGCTTTCAAGAGCTTGGCATTGAATGTGCATTAAGAAAGGCTCTCGAGATCCTTCTTGAAAGTAATTCAATATCTTTTCTAGTTTGAGAAAATTGCAATAAGCTATACAGCGTCTTCTTTTTCTTTATTTATTGTTTTTTATTGTTAAATCATCAGTCATCTGCTACTTACCACATTATCCTTTCTATGTGATCATACTACACAGAAAACAACCTTCTCATATGTTCATCTGCATTACAGTGACAGTACAAGCACCACTCAACTCAGGCTGCTGAAGGACTTGATTCTGCATCCAAGAGAAACATCAGGACTAAAATTTTCATTTTGCAGCACTGTGCAAGGTTTGCTGAATAAGTAGATGCTTTTAATTTTCATGCTAAGCAACTGCCGGGGATAATACAGAACACACTGTCTTGCAAGAATCCCACCACAACATCTGTGCATGCTAAAAATCTTCAACTGCATAACCAGCTAGTGGCTCCAGGATTTTTCTTGGGTTTTTTTAAGAGAAGTGGGAAGTAACACTACACGTGTAGTTGCACGTCCTTCTTGTCCATCTTTCTGCTTCTACTTCCCAAAATTTTGCTGGTCTGCAACTTCTATATCAATCAGAATGTGTAGTATGTATCCTTGGCAGGATTCCACTGACACTTTCAAAATATTTCTACCACTTCTTTTGAAATTCAAGTTCCTTCCCTCCCTCACACCCATTTTTTTAAAATTTTCATCTTCATTGTTTTAAAATTTTTCTTGACTTCTGACTTTTTAAATTTTTGCTCAAAGTTTTATTGCAGTATGGCAAAAGTTGTCGTGCTGTATTGCTCATTTGGATATCAATAAAGTACATTTTAAAAGGTAAGAGTCAACCTTCACAAAGTCATAGCTTTATGGTTACCCAAGTATAATTTCTGAGCTATATATAATGCATACACTAAAAACATTAAAATGCAGATATATATAATTTTCTCCAGCTGGCTGTAACACATCCTGTTTCTGTACATCTCACCACATCTGTGGATACAGCAGCAAAAGATCCGCTTCCAGGGTGAGCCTTCTCTTAGGGAAAGCACCAATGGAACCAGTTTATGCTAAAGCCAATGGGAATTTTGTCCTCAGGCTTCCTACCAAAGTTAGAGCAGACATGAAAGCTCTAACACATCTCTGTTGAAAGAGTAGGGCTTGCTGCCCATTTTACTGAACACAGGTGTTTGTTTATTTACCCATGTCTGTGAAAATCTTTACATTCTCTAAGCTGAAGATTCACAGGGATGCTTGAAATTAAACAACAGAAGCAAAATGTCCTCCTGCACATGCTTGAGGGCACGATCACAAATTCTGTAACCAGGGCTTTATCTCAAGAGAGCTATAAAGCTGTAATAAAAACCATTTTATTGCTAGGCTGTCCCATGATGGGGCTGCTGTTCTCTCATGAATATTGGAGATGTCCTGCACTTAGCCATAAATGCCCCCAGCATTACAAACCACTAAGCACTTGACTCATTCCAGCAAAACACTTTAAAGCCACACAACCTGAAGTGTGTATCCAACCCTATGCAGACTATTTCCAAGTTCATTTCCAGAACAGAAGAACCCTGTATGGTTGTGTCCTGTACACAATGTTACAGACAAAGGGAACCAAGGCCGGGTAAGGACATGGTCTTTTTATCAGTCCAGTGGATAAAGCCTGTAAGCTGAAACCACAGTTGCTGATTGGCTGTATTTTTTCCCCTAACTTATAGGGCTGAGTTCGTCTCCTCTGACTTCAAATTATTTTCCTGGGAAAAGAGGGAACTATTCCTTCCTACCATACTGTCAACCATGATACCTTATCAAGGCAGCCATTAAAGCTCCAGCCAAAATACGTAAGATGGACTGAAGAACACATGAAATGGATTTCATGAGAAGCTTGGCATTGAAAGACTTGCATAAAAGCTGTAGCTTCTTTCCTGTTATTCATATGGCCACCACCCAAAGCTGGAGAGAGCAGCACCTGGTAGAATTCTCACAGAAGCAGGAGGCAGATTTTATAGCACAGCACCACATTTGAGCAGTAAAACCACTTCCACCCTACAACTGGCTTATCTGTGATTAGTGAGTGACTTAACAAGATCAACCTTGTCAACTTATAACTACGCTGGCTAGCGCTTTTTAAATATCAGCACTGTCCCTATACCTGCTCAGTCCTGAGCATGGTTTTTCATCATTAATTAGTCACATTAGGACTAACAGCAGAGAAGATACAGGAAAGTAACTGCAATGATGCTTCAGTTTTGTGCAAGTCAAGGGGAAAAAGCACGTGCAAGGAAAGTTGGGAAAGTGCCAGGCAATAAATTAAAAATTACTGAATAAATCCACCTCATCCCTCCACCTCACAGCTTTTGTGGACACAAGTTCAGAGGATCAAACAAGTATAAGTTCAACACATACTCAGACAAGGCATCTACTGAAGCATCAGGCTCTCTCTGCTCTAGTTACAACCTCCATTAAAACTGTTCTGTGAATTTTTTTAAACGTTAGTTTCAAGTTTCACAGATCTCAATGCAAACATTTTAACTGATAATAGCATGAAGAAATTGTTTGAGGAAAGTCCCATCTTGTAACTACTTTAAGACTGCCTGTGTTGTCCCAAGGGAATTAGTTGAGAGGACAGGGACAAAACACTGAATCTATTAAGCATGTTGGGCTAAAAGCAGTAATTGGCTTCACTTGATATTCTGCAGACCTAGTTGCATTATGCTGTATTAACTTTTCATGGCTTCATGCAGTGTACATTTTTTGACATTGCTTTCCCCTTGTCCCCATGAGAGCAGTCTGTCTATTCCTTCATCTCTGTTTACATTCTTTCAATAAATTACACGGATAATTCTCTATTTTGCCAATTCTTCACTACTGGCATTTTTAGGTTTGCATTTACATGAGGCATTCTAAGTTTATGAATTGAATTGGAGGCCATAAAGTTAAAACTAACAAGGCTATAAAAATGAATTTGCCTTAATACTGCAAACATGCTCACAGCAAAACATTAGTTGCAGCACGTTTTTCCTCATTTTCTCCTTCTTCCCCTTCTCATACAGCACTTGCCTCAAGCCATGGAGGAGAAGGCACCTCACCCAAGCCTTCCATTAGCAGAATCTATCACAGCATAGCATATAGACGAGCATCTTCATTTATAAACATAGTTCTGGGGCAATCCAACGAGCCTATCCACAGCAGCATCACAGTTTGGGAGTAAAGGAGCTCTCATTATGTGAAATACAACTGGAAATAAACTGAGCTGATGCTCAGAAATTTCCCAGTAACATCTCTACAGCTGG
Source organism: Motacilla alba alba (assembly GCF_015832195.1). Taxonomy (NCBI): domain Eukaryota; kingdom Metazoa; phylum Chordata; class Aves; order Passeriformes; family Motacillidae; genus Motacilla; species Motacilla alba. Next base: position 39,849,819 of record NC_052017.1, on the reverse strand, counting down.
TCAGAAGAGAAACAAACTTATATAAATATATTCCAGGGAACAAAAAAAAAAAAAACAAACCAAAAAAACCCAAACAAACAAACAAAAAAAACCCCAAGGTTCTGCAATCAGAGAAAGAAAGAGAAATATTTCCCCAAGAAGAGCTGCTAACATCCATACCAAAACAAAGGAAATGAGAAATAGATGGGCCTTGCCAGTCTACACCATAATTTAATCTTTACGGCATCTCTCTGGAAGGTTGGGTGCCAGTCAGTAGCTGTATTTTCACATAAATGATGCAGACATCAGTTCAGCCTTTCAGACACGAATGGACTTCTGCTGAAGAGCAAGTACTGTGTCAAACCACCCCAAAAAACCAGAACGGTGAGGTGCTGCTGAGCTCCATTTGACTCGCATTACCTCGCACAGCCTGCACCAGTACTGTGTGACACGGCCCAGGGAGGAGCAGGAGGCAAGGCAGTGGCTTTGCTTGCTCTTAAACCAGGAAACTTGTAGGCAAAGATGTAATTCTATCCTAGCTGAGAAAGTTCAGGTGTTTGCAAACCCAGGGTTTTCAGGATTCTGGGCCAGCCACGTACATTTGAAACTGCAATGTGTGTATTTAAGGCTATACCATAGGAAGCATTTGGAAATAAAGGGTTAAAACTACATCAAAACATTTTAGCTAGATATCAAAAACCTTGATAAAATTCTAACATCATGTAAGAAACTAAATTTAGGATGGCAAGAAATTCAGTGGGATTTAATCTTACATGCAGGAAGGAAACTTGGTGAAAACAGTCTGACCAAAGAAATGAGAGTCTAATGGCAGATCTGATGATCCGATTCCCAGAAAGACTGCCGAACAATTTCAGGTCATTGACATGAAACCAGTTCCTACCTTAAACAACCTAAGCTAATTTGAGTGTTTAATATATGAGTTATTAATTACAATTAGAAACCCTTGTCATAGTCCAGACAGAAGATTACTTCCTTGACTTACATGGTACCTTATCCTGATATTATCTAAACCCACAGCTTAAAACAAACAACAGCAAGGAAAGATCACTCCCAAGAGCATAACATCAACAAACCTGTTAGATTGAATTGAAAGGAGTTTTTTTAGCCAAAATAAAGATAATAGATTAGCTTTCTCCTGTGATTTGCATTTAATTTTTGGCTTGCTAATGAGTAAAATTTCCAGATTATACAAGACTTTCATAATATAACTGGGGAGAGAAGTCCAACTATTTAAGGCAGGGAGCAAGAGCTATTAGAGCTGTTCATAAGCATTTTCCAAAATAACATTTCCATGGCAAACAGCACTTCAGCAAACAAGATTTCATTCATGAAAAATAAAACCAAAACGTTCCTATAAAGCTGAACAACTTGGACCTTTTTAGAGTGCAATTTGTAGCTTTTGTGTTGTCTTACATGAAATTAAAAAATAGACAATAGACATGGAATTATTTTTCTCAAAGGCAAAAAAAAAAACCCCATGTAGATCTTTCACAGAAGATTTTGAAGTTTTGTTGTTAGTCGGCTTAAAAAAAAATTTTCATTTGTCCCAGAACTTTGTATCAACTGAAAGAACCCATCTCCTTCAAGATTCCATGCTTTGTATAACCTCTCCTGCTTCTAGAAGGTACAGGTGTATGCAGGCATGATCCTTGAAGTCAGCATCAGCAACCACAGCTGGGCACTTGCCATTCACTTTTGAAAAGAAGCAAAGATTTTTCCAAGCTAAACTGAAGAATGTATCTGCCAGCTCCTGCCCACTCGTGTGTGTTTTGTAAATTTGTGAACAACAGCTCTGAAGCAGATTGAGAAAGACAATAAAACACTGCTGAAGCTTGCAACCTTTGTGATATGTCTCCCTGAAAGTGGATTTGAAACTGAATAATTGCTGGCATTTCAGGCAAATAAGAGTCTCATTATTTGACTTACAGGGAAGACAATTATGTTGTGTCATCCCTAAAGCTAGGCATGACCAGCTGTGTCCTAGGCCTGCACAGTCCATCCAGAAGAGCAGCTCTCCCTTGTAGGTCCCAGGCTGCTCCAGGAGACAAAGGCAGTGATGTGCAAACCTACAGCATAGCTCAGGCAGGGCCTGAAGGCCCCAGGCTGAGCTGAGACATTTGCCCTGAGCCACCCTGTGGAATCACAGCTAAACTGGATGAACACAGAAGTCTTACAAAACCCACATTTCACACAGCTTTTTTTTTTTTTTCTTCAAATTCCTTCAAGTGGTCAAATTACCTAAAGAGAATCCACAACTCTCACCCCCCATGAGATGGCACATTCCTTTTTCCCCACTAAGTGACAGAACCTATTTGTAGAATGGGACACAATTACCCATTCAATGCCTTCTGCTATTGCAGGGCAGTGAAGAAATGTCATCAGACATTTCCTCTACATGTACTTCTAGGAAAAGGAAAAGAAGAACAGAATAGAACAATTCCTCCAGAAGGGAGCTACAATGACCAAGTCTGACTGCCTGACAGCTTTGGGGCCTACCACAACTTATAGCATTGTATTAATGGCATTGTCCAAATGCCTCTTAACTGCTGACTGGCATGGGGCATCAACCACATCTCCAAGAAGCCTGTTCCAGGATTTGACCACCCGCTTGGTGAAGAAGTGTTTCCTCATGTTAAGTCCAAACCTCCCCTGACAGATGCAGCTTTGAGCCATTCTTGTACACCCTGGTATAGGATTCCAGGAAGAAGAGACCAGCCAACATTCCCTTCTCCATTTCTTCTCAGGAAGCTGTAGAGAGCAGTGAGGTGGCTTCTTAACCCTATTCCCTTAAAACTAGACAAACCCAGTGTCCTAAACTACTCCTCAGAGGACATTCCTTCCACCTCTTCCACCAGCATTGCTGCCCTTCTCTAGAGTTACTCAAATATCCTAGTAGCCTTTTTAAATTATGTGGCACAACTTATGGGATAATACTCTTACTGTGTTCTCTTACAGTATAAGAACACAATTAGTACAGTTACTAAGTTAATTGTTTCAGGATACGTTATGTCAGCATTGCACAGCCCTTTGCAGAGAAGAAAGCATAGTCTTTAAATGCAGTAGCTATCAGTTCATTTTCAAGTATAAGTCAACACATGGGCTTTAGCTCATAAATCCCATGCAATTTGAAATCCTTGATACTTAAAAACTGTCTTTTTCCTAAAAGGTCTCTGGACAGGGGCCACTCATGGTAAGCAAATTCATCTTTACACTTATTCTGGCTGCTGGTCTATCGGATCTCTGTTTGGACACATCAAGCTTGCATCAAAATATTAAGGTTCTTTAACAGAACAGACAGTCTGGCAGCTTTGTGCATTCACTACAACAGTTTTTCAAACTAATTATTTTTATGTGTGCCAAAAGATGGCTTTTCATGTTTCTTCCATGAATTAAAAAGTTCTATCCAAAAAACATCATACTGATAATATGATTATATTGATAGAATATGATCTCAGGTTTCAGGTGGGCATATAGGAGACAAAACCTTCATTAATGCTTTGCAGTCATCTTACAGGTGTGTAGAAAGTCTTAGAGAGAGGCAGTTGTCTTTTATTGTCAGGTGGATAGTTGGCCAGTCAAATCCTTATCCACATCAATGTTATCAGCAGCAAGATTTTTAACTAGATGCTTGCAGAATTCCTTTAAAAACTCAGCAAACCTTTATTCACACTGCTGGAGAGTAAGGCATATCTCCATAGGCAGGAGCATCACTAACTGCTTCAGACTGATCCACCAGCATTTCATCTCTTGTGGCTTTTTCAGTACCTGGGCTGACTTGGCACTTTCTCCATAGAAACTTCCAAGAGGGAACCTCAGTTAATGCCAGCTGTGGTTATTTTCTTTCCTAGGAGGCAAGCATCCATTTTGAAAGGGCTTAGACTGACAGCAGCAGCTTTCTTGTTCAGAGCCCATCACCACAGTGCATCCATTGCTCAGCTGGCAGGTGGGAGGCTGGACGTGCTGGCCATGGCTGCATGGAGCTGTGGTCCAGCAGGCTACTGATGGGTCAAACCCTCACTAGGCTAAGTTCCAGGCTCTACTATTCTTTCCTGGATGTCATCAAACATATGGAACAGTGAACAGCATGGCTAAGTCTTTTAAATGTAGATTGCAGAAAAGCATCGTTCAGGAAATTTAGATTTCCTTGTTATATCAAAGTCTTGATTTCATGGCATCTCAACAAGGTAGTGCAGATCTGCTGCTGCTGCTCCTGATTTAACTGAGAAAAGCAATAGGCATAGAAGATCAAAACCTCAAACAAAAGATCTTCATCATGAACAAGGAAGGCCAAACCCAAAATGTCAAAATGTGGTTTATGTTGAAAGAAAAAAAAAGTTACTGTAAGTATTTTATTCACCAGTGCATAAGTTAGGACTGAGACTACAGCCACACACTCCCTACAAGACCACACACTGCGTTCAAGCTCTTGCACAAGCTGTCTCTGTTTAAAGGTGGAAGCTGTGCAAGTGTAACTGAAAAACATCTTTATAGCCTCATTTTCCCTTTACAGAAAAATTCACTAATTTCTTCATTGTCATTACTTTTAGCTGTCATGTATAATATCCTGCAGAACATTAGTCTCCATAGAAATTTGTCAGGCATTAATATTTGGGAGTAAAGGCAATATAATCTTGTTTACAGCTCTAGCTACAAGACTTCTTGCTTATCTTGGCATGTTTCACTCACACAGATTGATGCTTCAATTTTTTTTTTTTTAAGGTTTTCCTAACCCAGCCACATTACACCAGCAAGAGTAGCTAAGCTAAATTCAGCATATTCTGAAGACCCAGAAACACACAAAGAGCCACATCAAAAGCCAACTCTGATGACTCCTGCTCTCCATAGCAGGTTAGCCAGGCTGCAGATTAGCTACACCTCAGGTTTAAGTACTTCCCTTTGTGGATCTAGTTTGTACCTCCAGTTCTTGATGGCTGAACTGTGGCACCACATGAACCCAAACACTCTCCCAGAAGCAAGTAAGTTTCTTCAGACAGTGATAAGCACAAGTTATTAAACCCCCTCTACACTAAGCACATTCAAGCCAGAGTGGGATTTTTGGAACATCCACCAAAGATGGCCAAAAACCTGCTGGGGCCAGGAGGAAGAGAAGGGTCATACTGAGTCTTTGTGCCATTTCTATCCACAGCCCATTGCACATCTCTGCAAGGCCCTTCTGAGCTTCTCACAGCAGTTGAGAGCTCTCCCCCTACCTTCTGATCCTTCAACACCCTTAGGGATTCTTGCCAAAGGACTAGATCATCTGTAAAATAATCTCAATACACAGATACTAAACAGGAAAACCAACAGTGTAATTCAGGCATCTGTTCTATGATGAACGTTTTGCTTGCACATTTATGTAGCAGCTACCACTTTCACCACTGAAGTGCTTTAAAGCTACAGCGGAATGCTGTTCCCTGCATGGCACAGGCAGGCAGCTCTTGAGTTATACTTTGATATTCACACAGAAGACAATTGGTGCTGGGGTCTTGCCTTGTCCATCCTCTGGGTGGCAATATCAGTTTTGTAACATAATTTGCTTGGCCTCCAAGTCTGTTGTCCATCAGAGATGTAATACATGTGCTCCAGAGTCACACTGTGAATCAAGCCAGTGCCCTGCAAGCAGACAGGCTTAGCAGAGTTAAGCACTGCTGCTCTGAACAAACTCCTAACGTAGGTGCAACTTGGGATACTCTCTGCATTCAATTGACATTGGAACATATCTTTTTTGCCAAGCAGTTCAGACCTAAGACTAATGTCAGAAGGAAATGCAGCTTCCACCAGAAATGCTTCTAGGTCCAGTCTTATGAGCTTCCCAATTTACAAAGGGTAATATCAACCCTGGAACAATTAACCTGTGTATCAAGCACCAAATTAGCATGTGCTTGATGTCTCCTCTGCTCAGCAGAAAAAAAAAAAGTGCTTTTGGCTGCAGGAGTCCAACTGAGCAGCATCCTACCCTCTTTCAGCAGTGTAGCCTACCAAGCGGCACCCGTGTGCCAGGATCTCTGCTCCCTTCCTCCAGATGGCATGAGAACCAGCAGGACTCGTTACTTGTTTTCAATGTTTTGTTGCACTCTCTTTGGAGCACTTCTAGTTTAGACAGTAAAGACATCATCATAAAAAGATATTACATTTGCACATAATGCAATGCCTAGAATGAAATGCCAATTCTTAAGTTACTATATGGTTGTTGACTAAACATTACTGTAAAAAATTATATGAATTATGTAAGCATAAAATCTCTCAGGTCTCTTTTCCTATTTTCACCACTTGGAATTATAAAAGCAGACATAACTCCAATATCTTAAACAAAAAAAGGTTAAGTGAGAGTAGTTCAGAAAATAAATATTAATCAGATATTTTTCATTCCTCTCAGAACAATATCCTTCTCTTTAAAAACAAATAAAAATTCAACATCCTAACAGTGAGAACTGAGGTCTTTTACTGTACTTCTCATTGAACAGTTCTATTTCTTGATTTTTGGCTTTATTGTAGTACAGAAAATTCTTCTGAGCAAAGAGAGCACTGGTCCCTTTTCTTCCAGAGACTGCCAAATGAGACACACTGCAATCCAATGTGCCCATATCCATAGCACACATTCATTCATGGCGTGATTTCTCATTAACAAGGCAGCCTAAATCCAACAGGATGGCCATTCTTTTACAAGAGGCTGCAGAGCACAAGGTAGGTGAAAGAGCAATTTGAGTATTTTCTTTCATGCCCAACTGTACCGAGAGCACAGATTTGATCGTTGCCTGCTGACAGATGTATCGCTGTTTACTCCATGTCCTTGCTTGTGGGTTTCTCCTCTGATCTCTAACAGGATCCACTGGGGCTTGCCAAGCTTCAGCTGCTCAAGTCTCTTCTCACAGGAGCCTGTAATGCTCATCACAGGAAGCTGTGTAAAATTCAGCTACCAGAGCATCATATACTCGCTAAAACCCAAAAGGGACCATATCGGTCCTCAGATGACAGCGGGCAGATCTCAGTTTCAAGAAAAACAGCAGTCACACATTTAAAGGTGAAATACAACCCAGGAAAAAGCCCCCAGTGCTGGGAATAACTGGGAACAATTTACAGAGTCAAATACCTCCTTTTATCATTTTGTGTTTTCATAGGTTTCATATTGAGTTTCTCTCCTTTTATTTAGCAGCAGAAAATTTATAACAATAGACCATCATTATTTGTTATATTTCCTTAAAGGCTTTGTTTGATTTATGCAGTGAGCAAACCAAACAAAAAAAAATACAGCTGCTTCTAAATTTATGAGTTGGTGCTACAGTCTGTCAATATTTTGCAGAAATGGTATTGCAGTGGCTAAGACAATCAACTCTTTCAATACTAAGATATTTTAGTGCTATTTCCACTAACAACTCAGGGTCTTGCTGTGGTAAGACATTGCCATTCCTACACTGTACAGGACCTTCTGGGGTGCATGGGCAGCCAAAAAGACAGCCAAAATAACACTGTTATTGGGTAAGAAACAAGCATCTTCCCATGAGAGAGGTAGAATTTCTAACCCAGAACAGACAGGCAGAAATTCTGGGGACAGAACACCCTTGTATATATATTCAGAAGAGGATTATGGCTTAGAGGAAATTTCCTAGATAATGTTGCCACATAAGACTAGCGTTATCACCCATAGAGACAGAAAGCAGCTAAAAGCAGCTGAATTATGCCTTCCTGATGAATATCATCTTTATTGCTCTCATGCCCTTAAGATCAAATTAGCTCATACTGAATAATTACTCATGTCCCAAAAATGTGCTCATCATCAAGAGTAAACTCAGATTTAACCATGAGAACCTTAGCCAGGCTAATAGACCAGGCCATTGCAGGCAGGGATAGTTAGCAGCAAGTCTACAGCTAAGATAGCAAATATTGGTGCTTCGGAAGGAAGCTGCAAAAGGATGCTGGGGTTAAAGCTTTTATCATTGTACTGTCACTAAATTTGCAATTTTAAAAGCAAGCTGGGCATCTGAAAAAGGGAATGCTTGGGGTAACCTTATTGTGGTATTCATGTAACTTAAGGGGGCCCACAAAAAGATGAGAAAATACTTCTTGCAAGGACGTGTAGTGATTGGGCAATGCAGAGCAGCTTCAAACTAAAAGAAGGGATGTTTAGGTTAGATACTAGGAAGAAATTCTTTACTGTGAGGGTGGTGAGGCACTGGAACAGGTTAGTCAGAGAAGTTCTGGATGCCCCATCCCTGGCAGCGTTCAAGATCAGGTTGGATGAGGCCCTGAGTAACCAGGTTGATGAAAAGTATCCCTGCCCACTGCAGGTTAGAACAAGATGACATTTAAGGTTCCTTGCAACCCAGGCCATTCTACGATTCTTCAACACAGATTTCTCAAGAATGAGACTGCCATCGCCTAACAAGACATATTAGGAGCTTTCTACAAAAAATGGCAGCTTTCTGAACTATTTCACATTCAATTCTTTGATTTGCCTCAGATTTTCTCTACTGTAATATGCAAGAGGATTGATGTAAAGCATGACAGCCTAGATCTGTGGCGGGGTAAGTGCATTAACCAAGACAGTGCATGCTCTTGATTAACAGTTGAGACACTCCATCAGCAATCTAACCCTAACAGCAAGGAATAATTTTCAAAATGGGGTAGATGCATAAAAATTCACAAAAGCAGTTGTCAGCTTCTAAACTCATAAGAAATTGGGTAAATGTGGAAATTCTTTCCGACCTCATGTCTTTAAGTACAGTTTGCAGTGTGATGATCACTATTGTGGAAGTGCCTGACTGAATTATAATGCACATCTTACTGTGTTACTGGCAAGATTACTATCAGGTTATTAAATTCACTCTTCTGTTGTTTTTACTTATCAATATACTAAACTTCAGTCTTCCTGAATTTGAAATATGTATTTATTAACTTTTTTGAGAAATTAAATAACTCTTCCTGAATCTTAAAACAAAATATGTCAAGCTCCTAAATAAACAAAAGCATTTTCTAAAATATTCTACAGGAAAGACGTATTTCATGGAGACCTTCATTTCATTGCAAAAAGTCATAGGAATCACAGGAAAATTCAGGAGTACCATTCCACTCAATGTCAGCTTAGGCAGAGTACAGCCCTACCTACATACTGCTCCTAGGCCTGATCATCCAATCGGATTTTATTTATGCATCCATTTAAACATCTGCCCCTAAGATGGGCACAAAAATAATGCAGGAGACCACATCAGAAGTGTTGCTAAAGACAAGAAAAATTATACCCTCTACTCCTCCACTGTCCACAGGCCAAGTGTTTTACCACAAAAGATTGGTCAGATGCTTTACTCCTGTTAAATCCATGCTGTTTGCCCACTCACTCTTTTTCCTTTTAATCTGTTCAGAAATGTGCTATTCAGCTGTAAAATAGATCTAAAAACATACAGGTTTTTTTCCCTTTTATTCAATACTCACAATAGTAGACCAATGGAGGGGGCCAGCAGGTGCTAAGAATAGAAGTCAGGCACTATTTAAGATATTCATCCTGCTCTGTTCTTTGCATAATAGTCCAAATTCAAAACACTTGCACCAATTCATATTAAAACCCATCTTCAATAAAGAAAAAAAGGTAAAGCATTATATCTGTCTGCTGTGTGCACACATAAGGTATGGGTGGAACCTGGCAAGTAGTTCACACTCAAGACCCCTAGAAATGCATAACTACAGAAAAATTCCACCTCTGACTGAGCTATCAAGGGAAGGATCAGTTAGAGCATATGTTTAAGTGTGGTGTTCCAAATTACTACCAGTGATTTCAAGAATAAATCAAAGTCCTTCTGCTTGAAGTAATAAACATTCATAGCCTTTAAACCAACATATAATCATCATTTTGTTAATGCTCCTTGAAACCAATAATACCCAAAAAGTAAATACTTAAGAGCAACTGAGAGGCTTGGGAATAAACACTATTTTCTAAGTATCAGCATTTATGACTAATGCAGTTTATCATCATCTCAAAAGAACAGTGTAGGGTGCTGTGACTGCCTGCTCATTGATGCTACAGCTACCAACACTACCCCACTAACTTCAAGGTTACCATATGACACATAACAAATTATGTGGCAAATACTGTCTTCCAAGTCAGCAAACTCTTAATTAGATCATATGGAAGAGTCATGACTTCAGTCCTTAAGTGAAATTGGTCTACTTTAAAAAGCTAGGCTGTTTAACTAGTGAGTGGTCTGCATATTCTTAGAAATAGCAATAGTCAGTATGGGGATAATAAAACCCCAACAAAACAAGGTTTTGTTCAACAGGACCACATGTTGGGAAGAGCACTGATTTTAATGTTTGCCAGTAATATCCATCAAGCCTGCATGTTTACTCAGGACCTTAAGGTTAAGTATATAAATAATTTCAAGATCAGACTTTGATAGCTCAGCTACAGAGAGGTCAATATAACACATATGCACATATTGTTGGGATGTTGTGCTGGCATCTCACTATAAAAAACAAAAACTAACCAAGTAGTGCATCAGACATCAGAAAAAAACACCAAAAACATCAGAACAGACACATCCACTGTTTCATGTATACAGCATGAAACCCAGGAAAAAAAAGGAATAAAACTAAGACCTGTGTTTACAATTACCAGAATCACATGAAGGAAAATAATACAGTTTCTTAACAGGGAAAACTGAAGTTTTCCAGGAACTTTACTATCAGAGGGTATTTTAAAAGGGACCACAAAACATTCATTAAAAAAATGAGCATTTATCTCTCTTGCCTCTAATGCATATTAAACATAAAATGGAAGAGGAAGCCAAGGCAGCTCCTACAGGCATACTCAAAATCAGAAATTTAGATTTCTGAAAAAGCCGCAAGCCTTCAACAAAAGACAAAAACTGATGCCACACAAAAACTGTCTTAGAGCAGACTGATGTATGCAGATATTTTCATCAGACTATTTTTGATCAGAATAAAGAAAAAAAAATCCCTTCAAATATCTTAGATTGTTAAAGAGATCAATAAAAAGAACAATAAGACCTCTCTGCTTAGTCATAGCAGGAGCTTGTCAGAACTTGCCAGAACCATCTGCACATTTCAACAGTACAGAAAAGTACCAGTAATTCCTAGAAACCTTATGCAAGTACATCACTCAGCATACATCCCTTCTCAGATATTCAGGTGAATCATGCTTCCAAAGTGACCATGATGACAGAATCTTATGCAACTATTAGCTAATAAAAAAAAAAAATCCCCACAAATCCAACTGAAAACAATATTTACCTGGAGAGAAATAAGACCAAGAGCTGCTTTTCCTCTCTGGGTACATCTTCACTTGCAACTAGAACAAGTTCTGCCCAGGCATTCCACCCAAGTACTTTGTCAGTACCCATGCTGAAGATATTTCTTCTCCAAAGAATCTCTTTCATTTTGTACTAGAACTTCATGGGAAAAGTAAAGGACTACAACAGTATTTTTTACAAACATCATTCATTATGACACAAGGAAGCCTGAAACTCAAGTGTCAGCTGGTATCTGCTAACAATGTTTATTGCAGTGGAATTTCTCTCCTCCCTCCTCAAATGAGAGGTGCATTTGTGGGACCTCCTATTTGAGGTCACAATTTCTCAAGTTGTAAAAGCAGAAGAGAGTTGAATTTCTCATCAGAAGGTATCTGATGCTCAGAGTTTCCTGGCAAAGGCACTTTTTTAGCTGATTCCTCCACGCTGCAGCTCAAACTACCATCAGATCATGAAGGCCCAAGAGACCAAAGGAAAAAGTGAGTCACCTCCAAGAATCTCATGTTTCTTGATTGCTCCCCACAGATGAGCTGCTGCATCCAGATCCCACCAAATGGCAGGAACACAGCTTAGCAGCAGTGCCTTAATGAAACTGAGGCACTACAAAGTGTATCTGAGCTCGGGTATCAGCTCTTGTTTTCTCCACCGAAGTCTCAGCCTCTGTTCAGGTCACAAAGGACTTTGCACAGTTTGTTCCTGGCATGCTTCAGGCTCAGCTTATACCACGAGCATGAATTGCCAGAAGTGAGAAATTATGAAAGAGCAAGAGGGGAAGAGTCCTCAGGCCCTTTTGCAAGGTCACCAGTAGCAGGTGCCTAGCAGGGAACCGAGACACAAGGAAGAAAGACAAGCTTTATAGGGATAAGAACCTTGGGCATGCTGAAAAATTATTAATGGGTAATTCCCAATGAGGACAGTAAGCCAAGCAGGAGCTTTCATGCCTACTGCTGGGGGAGTGTGGGGAAAAAAAGAGGAAAAAAAAAAAAGAAGAAAGAATAAATTAGACTGTTAAGACAAATTCTTATGTAATTCTACTTGGATATAGTAGACCTGACAAAAACCAAAAAATGTCTCCAGAAAGACACAACTGCTGTCCCTTTTGGTCATCCTGTCTCATGGTTTAGACTAAGTGGGTTGCTGAGTGTCAAAACCTGAGGTTTCATTTCAGTTTGTCTAAAGGAGGAAACAAGGGACTGGCAGGAGAAGAGAAAAAATGGTATCAAAACAATTTCTAATTTCTTGGCCTCCATTTTAAACTTGGTTTTCCTCTAGTGACTAAAAGGAGAAGGTCTGAAAAAATTATACAGTGCCTTATTAGAGAATTCACCTCCTCCTGTGAAGAGTACAAGAAACAGGTATTTCCACAAAGCCTTAAAATATTTTACTTGCCTGCTGATCATCTTGGTCAAGTAGCAGAGCTACAACTAGCACCAAAACTGGCACCACATTGATCTCATTTCAGCTCAAAGTCATGGGGGGACAGGTTACCTCCAAATGGTGAGTAGGAAATAGAAGGTGGCTGTCATCCTTGGGATAATGACGCTTTAGCAGATGTTTTTAGAGGCTTCCCTGAAATAATCCTGGAAGTAATGCTGCCAGTCTTATTCAGTGCAAGATTTAAATGCTGGCTAGGAATTGCACTCTTCCCACAAGCAATGGAGGCAAACGGAGCACACATGTGAATTTGAGAAGGAACTGCAACATATAAAACCAGGTAGAGACCCACCTGGAGTTCCAAAGTCATACAATGATAGCCTGGTTAAAAAGCAAAGACTTTGAGATTTGCTTACAGGAGTGGTAAGAGGGAGCTCTAAAGTGGAAATCTCTCAGACAAGCAAAAATAGAGTTACTAGAAGACACAGGGAAAGGAAACGCAGCTGAATGATTTACACCACAGGCTGAGAGGAACTGATAAGAGAAAGGCACAGCCTATTATATATGTAGGAGGGGGGTTCTATACCTAGTGGCTAATAGCAGCATCTTCTGGCTTTCAGGGCTCCTGCAAAGCCACAGCACAAAAAAAACCCCAAAACATATCATGACAAACCCTACAGGAAAGGGATGAGAGATACACAGCTGCAAAGACAGAAATCAGAAGAAAATATAGTAACTCTAACCAATGCATGGGAAGTGTCAACTATCAAGTTCAGACTGAAGTCCAAGAAGCTGAGGAAGCAGACATACAAATCGTTCACTCAGTAGAAATGGAAAAATGTATAAAAGAAGGAAAAATATGATTTTGCACAAGACACAAGGTAAAAAAGTTAAACAGAAAGGCAACATATAGGTGCAGTAGAGAAAAGCCACAACAAAGTTTATAAGAAAGACTTTGTGTACAGAATCAGAGGTAATAACCATGACAAGAAGATGATACCTAGCCTTACAAATAAAGGGAAAGCAGCAGTAAAAAAAAACAGCAGTAAGACTGCAGGCATTCTCAAAAGATGAAATATTGTATGCATATGACAAAACTAAAAAGAATGAGAGCAGTTTTAAATCACAGACTAGTAGCAACACCAAGGACATATTTGTGTGTAGCAGGCACAAAATAGATAACACAACTAAATGGCTCCAGAGACAGCAACCAGTATCAGAATTATATCTTCACATCTTTGCTAGAAACAGACAGGGAGGTAAAACACAAGAGAAAAGAAAATCAATATGAATCTCTAAGAGTAAAGCTATGTCCAGACCATGTACTCATTGTCCACCCAAAGATCGTGCTGTTACCTGAAGAAGTGCGAGCATTCCAACATAAATATTTCCTAAAGACATTAAGTAAACGCAAAGGTTTTTTAGCTTTACAAGTTGCAAAAGTGTCTTCTGAAGTTTTCAACCCATAAGTTACTCAGTTGTCAGAAAGAGTTGGGTCTCACTGAAATTCTACTTTAATTAAAAAAAAAAAAAAATTTGAGTCCCAAAATTTTTCAAAGGGACCTTTCTACAAAAAATTCCGAGGTTTCCAGTGTTCAGAGCTTTTGTTCCATGTTCACTTCTGCTGAGGGAACAAACTATCACCTCAATGAGGAAAAAACATATTTTTAAAGTCTGACAAACAGCTAAACGTACACCATACTGTTGCAATAATATCCAAGAGCAGGATACCAACAGACAGAGAAGACTTTATAGTAAGGTCGCTGCTAGTACAACTACAAGTTCAAAAAATGATCAAGGGATATTTCAGTGACTTCTGTAAGACAGTCTTGCAGCAGAAAGCATAGTAACTGGATAAGAACATAAACTGTTAAACTAAACTTGTTTCAGATCACTTCAAGGTAACAGCTGGGGGTGGAGGAGAGGGAATTAAAAAGGAAAAATTTATATCAACTGCACCTGCATAATCAGACACTGCAGGGAAAAAAAACTTCATACTCAAGCACATTTTAACTGTCAAGGTGTTTTGAAAAATACTTCAGTGTTACACATAGTGAGAGAAAACACTTTGGCTGTGTAATATAAAATTCTTTTTAGGAGTTTCTGAGAAGTATGTGGGAGTCACTCTGAAATAGAACCATTTCTCTGGAGGATCTAAGGATACAGTGCATTCCTCACCAGAGCCATGACTGTTCCCAGCACAGAGCTGTGATGTGCATTAGGATATCCAGCTAAAGCAATAGGCTGCAATTGTGCTAAAATGCACAGCTGATTTTCAAGAATAGTAGAAATCACCAATTTCACCAGGAAAAGAAAAAAAAAAAGCCCACAATAACATCATTATCACAGACTATTATCTAGACACCTGGGAACTAAAAAACCTGTCAGACATTACCTCAGTGACCACTGTAATTAAAGCAATGAACCAGTTGCTCAGCCACGATACCTGAAAATGTGAAGTATCATTACAGTAAACCGGGCTCCCTTCTTTTTGTGTGATTTACCTGGAAACGGGAAGTCAGGCATGTCACACACCATTTCCATAACAGAGAAGTCAATCAAATAGCAAAACTCAATAGCAGTTAAAATTGTTGTGTCTAGTCAAGAGGAAAAAAAAAAAAAAGTGTGGCAGGCCATTCTGAACTGAAGCAACTGATAAAATACTCAAGCAGCAGAAGTGAGTTTAAGGCAGTCCTATGTGACATTAAGACATGCATTTTGCTACGTGACAGTCACACACAGCAGTTTGTGCAGTCTTGAGATGCACAAACAACCCTCCTAAACACAGCAGAAGAAAGGTCAGTTACCAGAAAGGTTAAGTGATTACTTGCATTAGCAGGGCAACACAGATCTTACTGGTTGGAACAGGACATTAAACAGCTTACTTAGATGAAACATTTATTTTATGTCCCTCACAGTGATTCTGACACATCTTATACAGAAGTGTTTACCAGTATGTGAGGCCTGTGGCAGAACAACACATACCACTGATTATTTTTTCCTGCAAGCACGTTATGAAATCACAAGAAAGTGCAACACTAAGGAAAGAACCTGGATGTTAAACTGCTTTTACTCTCTCCCTTTTAACTTTTAATAATGAATAAAACAAAAATAACAATTATAAAAGCCACATTTAACCCCAAAATGTAAGAAGAGGAAAATAATTTTAGGTCAAAAGCTAGACCTTACTAAGGCTATTTTACTAGGACAGTATCATTAATTACAATCCAAAGCTTCCATAAGTTTAGAAATAAAATCAAAATTCCCCCTATTTAAAAGCAGGTATAGCCACTCCTTAATACACACAGTACCCAAGAAAAAATGTACATCTATTGATGCATTATTTACTCATCACCTTGTATACCATCTCACTGGGTATTAATTAACACATGAAAATGTCCAGTGTATTTAATAACTAATTAGAGTGGAAGCTAGATGATGTGATCCCAAATTCAAGCCCTGGGCTGTGGAAAGACATGTGCTCAATAGGCTATTGAAATATAAAGGCAGTGCTTGGAGCAGGGGAAGGTTACAAGCTCCACATTAGCAGAGCTCCCTGCAGCAGAAGTGGGGGAGCACACGCCTGCCCTCAGCAATGAGCGTTTGTGGTTGCATGCAGGATGAGAGTGAAACAATAGGCTGCTCTTCAGAAATGCATCTCTGCTATCAAATGCCTCTTTCCTTCCTTTTCAGTTGTGAGCCACTAAGCCACAGGAGCATCGTGACTGCATGTCTGATTGCTGCATGAGTATCAGAAAGCACCTTTGAAGTGTCATGATCTGTAATTTAAACCTGTAATACATCTTAACACAATGGACTGCAATATCCCTTCACAGGCAGAAGAGGTGTTCCTTACACAAACGTTTTTTAGTCAGCAAGAAATTTCTTTTTTAAGTAGATTTCAACCCACAAACCAACTTACATTAACCAAGACAGCAGTCTAAGGCACGCAGCAGAGGATCCGTATTTACAGTCAGTCAGATGAAGTCTGACACAGATGGTAACAGGTAGGACATCTGACATTACAGATGATACCATGTCCTTAAACAAATTCCATTATGCCCAGGTACGTATTGAGCTGCAGTAGTTTCAGATAACAGAGTGACCTTTCTTTCATATATGCTTTGATACTTAAGTAAAGAAGGACAAATTAAGGACAAAATACAAGCTTTCACTTTGAATTCTGTCTCCCCTTCTCCATTTCTTTCATGTGCATTACCAGGTATAAAAAGCATCCACAGCAAACCACCACCAAGCTTTCAATAGTCTGTTCACCAGGATGCAAGTGGGATTTCATTCGCATTCAGCAGTGCTGTGAAGGGATCAGACTCAATTAAACCACTTTTTTAGAATTCTCTATAGCTAACCTCTAAGAGAATTATCACAGTGCAATCAGACCAAAAAGGTAGTCCAGAAACACAAATATGCCATGCTGCGTTTCTGAATTACTGCAAGCAGCTGAGCAAGCAACTTATTAGCTGAACAGGAAACCAGGCATGCTTGAAAATACAATTACTGCAATGTTAATGTGTCACTGTCACTGATCTGGACTTTAGAGTTGCCTTCACAAAGGGAAAGTGACCAAGAGTGATAACTATGAAATGCAATGGGTGGGAAACTGTCATCTAACTGTTGCCAGGGGAAAAGGGGGAGGTTGTCTTTGATTTAATTGCTGTTTATATGTTTTTATAACAGTTTTTTCCACCTTATCAAAATACCAAGTAAAACCCTAGCATGCAGGAAATTCTTTGATGTTTTGGATTCTCCCCTGTAAAATTTCCCTCTCCCCAAGCTTCTGTATACATCAGAGGCAGCTATAGATACACCAAAGCATAGTTTTAATAAACTGAGATACATATCAAGGATGTGGTTTACAAATATTTTAAGATTTAATGCTTCTGCCTCCTTGTGGCAGATGCTGGCATGAGCCTCCCTCCAGAGCTGTTTCAGCTGCAAACACGTTTGTCAGCTCTGAAACGCACAGAAATGTTGGCTCTCCTATAAAATCATCAAAAGGAAGAGTAGAGTTAACATTTTAACTGAGTGAGAAGCCACAAGAAGTTTCAGGACAAAAGAAACAGGGAAAAAAATACTGGAAAATTTGTGGTGTCCCCTCCTCTTCCTGAGTTAATGGTTATTCAGCACATCCCTGCAGGCACCAGCTCAGGGGAAAGCAAGGCTGGGCTGGGTCCTGATACTCATCTAGAAGCCTTAGCAAGCTGAGCCAACAGGAATCTCTGGCTTTGATGTGGAAAGCATTAAGTTGCTTAAGACTTGGTCTGTGCAATGCTTACTTGTCTTTTTGGAACACTGACACAAATACAATATGCCATGGTGATGGATTACTGTCCCACTGCAGCAGAAGCTGGAAAAGCTGACCTGCCCTACATGTGAAAAATATTCTCTATAACCAAGAATAGTGTTCACCTTCAGATCACAATAATACACGCTTAAGTAAAAATAGAACAGCTGCAACAATTCAGAAGTGAAGTCCAATGTCCAAGCAGGTCCTGTACTCCTCCAGCCCTGAGATGAGCAACTGCTCCAAGAAAAGGTGTAAAATAAGATTCAAGCATGGAGTTGTACTGCTCCAGAGCGAGCAATCCTGTCTTCTGAACCCTACTAAAGTGACAGCATTCAGAGCCAAGGGTTAGATATGCATTGTTATGCTGAACACACCTCAGTAGACTTCTGTTCCTGAGGAGTTAGTGAGCTTTTCAGTTTGTTTTAGGCACCTTCACGGAAGGACTTCAGTCAGACTTTTAATGTTGGAACCCAAGCATGTTGCAGGATCCACACCACTTTTACCTAAGAGTTTGCCAATTCCTTGATAGAGTTCAGGCAGATCTCCTTCCTCGTGGCACTTCCAAATTACAAAAGAGGTTTTAATCAGCACCCTTGCTGGTTGCAAGTTCAACATATATATCAGTAAATGTATATATTTATATCATATGTAAAGATATATATGAGACCCAAGCATCTCTTTGGGAAACAGGCATCATATTCCACAACTCTGAGTAACAAGGTATGAGCCAGAGCTGAAAGTTTGGTGCTTTCAGTTTAGTTTATTTGCAGCTCTTCAACAAGTCCTTTCAGTAGTGATAGTTTTGTTGTATTCAGGGACCAAAATTGAGAAGGTCTTGAGAAAGATCATATCAAGGGCAATATGAAAGAAAGATTTAAATACTCAAAATTGATTCTGCAGATGCTACTATAATTCTGTAGTGGGGCAAAGTACACAAGGAGTTAAAAAATACTACAGACGATGTCCCTAAGTGAAAGCTTTCTTATTAAAAAAAAAATTAAAAAAAAAAAAAATCACTGCAACCTTAAACATGAGGAATTCTGAAACTGTTCTGGAACAAGAGTACCACTTAGTTGTGACACGAAAACACTCTAGATCATGGACAGTTCCTATATCAGTCAAAACACGTGGCCTTTTATGTTGTTTTTTTCCTCATACCTCTTAAAGCAGCTATATCAACAGTTTAACAACCACTGTTATGGGGAGGATTTCATATTAATATTTGTACTGCAAAGACTGGTACAACCACTATTGCTTAGTAACTATAAAACTTCTCATATACTACATTTGGGAAATAACATCCTAGAAGAAATAAGATTAAGGAGAAGTTAGAAAATTGGACTAAAAAAAAAAAGCTTAAGACATTTCTACTTCACAATGCAATTTAGTTAGTTAACTAACAGACTAAAATGAAAGCATACCAGACTACTGCTCTGAGATAAAAAATTTAGGCCCAATGACTAGAACTGAAAACAAGTAGCCAAAGGGCACAGAAATCAGAATTTAATCTTATTTTCACTTAGTTTTCCTTACTTAGCTTTCAAAATAAGTGTAAACACAACATTCCTGGATAAAAATCAACACACAAAGTTTTATGAACATACAAATGCCAGTAGCTCACATAAAGCTTTACAACCTGGAGTTTGTCAATATGTAGTCATTTGATATGTGCATTGTGCTTTTGCCCCAGAGAAGACAGAACACAAGTGATGGAAGCCCAGGTGTAATATATTTATTTTACCAAACTGTGTATTGGCTGTAGAATTCATGCTTCCCCTTAGAGAACTGGAACCTCATGAACACTTCCTGCAATGTCCTCCTCTGGACAATTCATGCTTTTAATTTTTACTATCAGACACCTGTAGTATACATCACTCAGTAAGAGAGAAACTCCTCCTTCAGAAGTTCACAGGATAGTATGGAGAGAGGTACTAAATTCCTTGAGGGAGATATTTCATTGTAGGTTTATTTTCCAAAGGAATCCAAACAGAGCTTGCTGGCCTACTGCATAGTCTCCTACTACAAGGACTACAATTCTACAATTTTCTCCTTGTATGGTCTATTTTCCGTTCAATACAGCTAGATTTCCACTGAGACCATAACATCATCTGTTTACATATTCTGTCAAGTGTTCCCAAGACCTACTTCAATTGTTTTTCTAAGTGTAGGGCCTCTGCTGTAGGTCCTCAAATAAAATGCGTGCAATATTGATCAAAGTCCTGCTTGCACTCCATGCAAGATTCAATACATTCCTATTAGATGGGTACAAGCAGAGCTTGATCTTTAGCAGGATAAGCAAGCTCTGTACTGCAGACCACAACAGAGCTCAGTTGTTCTAAGTGGCTTAGAATTTTGTCTGGTCTTTGGAGATCCATCTAAAAGTCACTGGGAGGATTAACAACAATTTTACCCCCTGCTTCTTATAGTCCAGCCATGGTTATGAAGGCACACAGCATGATTTTGCTTACCACTTCCACTGCCCATAAATGCAAACCATGGAAAGAAAGTTCATGTGCATTAAAGCTAAGACTCATTAGCATACTCTGCCAGCTTATCAACTCCCACCACAAGTTTTTGATGGTTACATTTGCAATCCTGAACAGTACTCTAGTTTTCCCTCCTGAATTTTGCAACAATCCAGTTGACATTCTCATTTCAACCTGTGCATGAAGAGGGATTCAAATCAATCTCATCCATCAAGGCACTGTCATTCATTCTTGGGAGTTCAGATGCTTTCCCCATTTGAGCACCATTCACACTTAAAGAAAAAGAAACCAAAAAAACCATCTCATTTTGCCAGAGTCACATTTTCCTTATATTGTCAGTCACAAATTTGTGTTTTCTTTGAAGCCTGTAGGACTTCTGCTTGGGCTACTTCAGCCTTTTCAATAACTTCTTAGTTGCTTTTGGTTTTGAAGTTTTAATTCAAGTTTCTACACCTATGAAAATTTTGCCCTGATACATTAATTGTCTTGAACATCCACTACATCTGAAGCAAGAAATACAGTGGTTTTATGATAGGATGAAAGTCACGTTTGTACAGAATCATTCTTTCTAGTTCTTTGCCTACATTATCCCTATTTCAATTCCCTTCTTAGGAAACCTGGATATTTCATATAGAATGGAATTAAGGTCCTGGCCTCCCACATCAGTGGACTTTGAGGTATTACTGTAAGTTACTTGTAGGCCGTTGGTGTTTTTAACAATGCCATCACCCAAAATGTGTGAAACACTGGTGTTTTTAAAAATAATCTCAGTCAAAGCTGAAAGTCCACTTCACAGGCATGGTAATGGTCACTCTACAGAAGCCTCTCAGACAGTGGCAGACCTACAGAGTAATAAAGATATTTATCATGGACCTTGAAAACAGAATTTTTAGATAGGGTACCGAGCTACGGATAAGATTGAGTCATGCAAGCTTTGAGGAAGTTAACTAGCTTCTGCTAGGAAGACATAAGGAAATTCTCAAAGAATTTCCCTCTAAGTCTAAAAGCTGATCATCAGAATGAAACAGGATCTCTAAACATGCTGGGAGAACTAGCACCCTGAATCTTACATTGATTTAAATCACCAACATAAAAGTCTCATTTTTTTTCTAGCACCATATTCTTGCTTTTCAGATAACTGCCACCAATGCTTAGCATTAACAACTAACTGAGTCACTGTTAATACAGAACAGGGGGAAAAAAGGCTTTCATTTCCTGATTACAGTTTGATTTCAAATATCAACACAGCTTGATGGAACAAAAATGGAGCACTCACACAATTAAGATCTTAACTCAGTAGGCAACTAATCTGTGCCTTGAAACATGACTAACAAGCATCTTGATATAAGTGAATTTTATCAGTGTTCAATGACTATTTAAGCTTATGTAGAGCCATGTAGTAGACAGCAGAGCTCACAAGCTGTTGAAGCAAAACTTAAATACTGAGATCTCTTGTTAACAAAAGTTTTTTAGCCAAGACCAGCTCCAAGATAGACAAAGAGACCCTTTCTAGAGTCCACACTCAAAAAACCTGGGACAAAAAAACTGACTTTCAAGACAGAGAATATCTGATTCTCTCACTTTGAGTTAAAATGAATTGTATCCTTTGAGGAACTGGTCCATATGTTCAAGAGGTATTTTCCATCCCCAGCTTTTATGATTCATACATAGATTGCAATTTCATTGCTACGGGGTAAATACATTTTAAATTAGACTATATAAAGAAGCTCTAAAGTTGCCATGACAGTTGCAGCAAAACGCCTTGTCGTTTCTCATTACAAAGCACAACCTATCTTTATAACCAAATTAGCTTTTTCAGCTATTCCCCCAAATGTAGCCTGCAGATTTATTTCTGTTGATCCACCAATTGCTTCTTTCAGATTTGCATGGCTAATTATCAAACAGATGATCATCACTTAGATTATTAAAACAATCCATCAGCCAGCTATGTTTTCCTTCATGCCAAAGACAGGAAAGGGGAAAGGCTCTTAAAGAAGTTTTTGTCTGGACCTGGTTTAGAAAGGCAGAGACACAGTTCTATGCCACCAGCCCTGATTTGACCATCCTCCCTAGACATGCCCCGAGCCCCAGATCAGCCCCTGGACATAGCTCAGTACCGGCTGTTACTCCTCCAAAGGTAAACCCTCCTCCTCAGCTAATGTTTGCTCTGGAAAACCATCAATCCTTTTGTTAGTGCAGCTGATGGTGGACCCAGCCATGCCTCTTCATTGCATTTCCTTTCCAGGTGTAAGGCTTCAGGAGCATGAAAGATGAGAGGCACAAAAAGCAAAGTCCATCTGTAACTTTTAAATACTAGAACAAGGGGGCAAAAGGCTCCTAAAAACAACTTAAACTCTTCTGCTCCCACCTATCTTGCAATCTTTAAAAACATTGGAACACTGAAGAAATCAGGGGGTTACAGTAGTATGCATGTAGGCTGCAATTATCATACTAATTATCGTCTGCATCAAATTGATTGCATTAACCAGAAAGCAGAATTAAAAAAAAAATCCCTCTGAACTGTTCATTCCAAGAACAATTAACTCTAAAGTAAGAAGAAACATGACGAATTGCTGACAAGTGTTAAAACATCATCTGTTGGCATCTTCTCTTTCTTTTAAGATGTCATAGCAAAGTCAAAACGAAGACATCTACCACAGAAGATATCAAATGACACATTTAATAGAACACGAGGCAAGATGTTTGCATGTAACACGCTTTGTCAATCTTTGCTATTAGTCAACACATCAGGGATACCAC
Source organism: Motacilla alba alba (assembly GCF_015832195.1). NCBI lineage: Eukaryota > Metazoa > Chordata > Aves > Passeriformes > Motacillidae > Motacilla > Motacilla alba. The sequence continues at coordinate 39,826,636 of NC_052017.1, read as the reverse complement.
AGATAACATAATGAAAAGACCCTCTTGCAAGATTATGTGCAGCTTCAAACAATAGTATCTGAAGTTTGTATGACAAGATCTGAACCTTGGGAAGAGTCAAGAATAATGTTGCTAGACACAGCAAGGAGACAGTTTCCTTAAAAGACTCATAGATTTAAAGAGTTCTGAATTCAATCAATTCACTATAGAATTTTGTTAGAATTCAGCTGTGTAGCTGTGTGAACAGCAAAACTAATTAAGCCTGATAGTGAATGTACACACATCTTGCAGCTGATTGACTTTAACTGAATTATTCCTTGAGCTCTGGGGTAAGCTCATCCCTTAACCAGAAAATCTGCACAGGAGCGAAAGTTTAGCCTCATTCTTGAAAAAAACACAGACACCAACAACTGAGGTTTTTGCCCTATGTTAGGAAATCCATAACATGGCCAATGTAAGAGAGCTAATTGTGGACATCAATATTGGAGGCAGACTGGGCCGCAGTGATCCCACATTGCTGGAGTTTTCAGTCCCAAGAGATATAGTTCAGGTAAAGAGTAAAGTTAGGCCCCTGAACTTCAGGAAGGCAAACTTCCAGCTCTTTAAAAAGATAATCAATAGGAATCCCTGGAAGACTGCCCTCAGGACAAGAGGGCAAAACGGAGCTGGGAGACCTTTAGGAAGTCTTCCATAGAGTCCTAGAGCTAGCAATCAACATGAGCAAGAAATTGGTCACAGAAGACAAGAGACCCAAATGGCTGTGTAGGGAACTGCTGGTCAAACTAAAGGGGAAGAAGCAACTGCACAGAGGAACCAAGGACAGGTAATCTGGGAGGAATACGGAGATAACATTCAGTTGTATAGGGATGGGGGGGTGAGGAAGGCCAAGGTGAAGCTGGAGGTGAAGCTGGAAGTGAACCTGGTAAGGGGTGCAAAGAACGACAAGGGCTTCTACAGGGATGTTAAAGAGAAAAGGAAGGTCAAAGAAGGAGTATTCTCCCCAGTGAACAATACTGGAAAACTGGCAATAATAGATGGAGAGGCCTGAAGTACTACACAACTTTTGTTACCTCTCTCTTCAATGGCAACTTATCCTCCTACACCTCTCAAGCGGATGCAGAGCACATTGGGGACCAAATTCCCTACTGCAAGTAAAGAACATGTTCACCACCACCTGGGGAACCTGAATGTAAATAAGTCTATGGGGCCAAATGAAATGCATCCCAGAGTCCTGAGGGAACTGGCTGATTGTAAAACCACTCTCCATGACATTTGAAAAGTCATGGCAGTCAGGTGAAGTCCCAGGTGACTGGAAAAAGGGAAACATTGCACCCATCTACAAAAAGGGTAGAAAAGAGCACCTGGGACCCATGCCAGCCTCACCTCTGTGCCTAGCAAGATCACGGAACAGATCCTCCTAGAAGCTATGCTTAAACACAGGGAGGACAAAGAGGTGATTGAGGACAGTCAGCACAGCTTCACCAAGGGCAAATCCCTTCCTGACTAACCCAGTGGCCTTCCATGACAGAGTGACTCCATCAGTGGACAAGGGAAGGACTACAGATGTCATCTATGGTCCCCCATAACATTGGTCTCTCAGAAGTGGACAGAGGCAGATTCAATGGCTGGACTGATAAGTGGAGAAGGAACTGGTTGGACTCTTGCATGCAGAAGGTAGTGGTCAATGGCTCAGAGTCCTAAAGGAGATCAGCAACAAGTGGTGTCCTTTGGAAGTCCATACTGAGACCAGTGTTAATTAATGTCATAATGACCATTAATGACATAAACAAAGACAAAGGGTGCACCCTGAACAAATTTGCAGAAGACACATCTGAAAGAGGGCATGTCATACAGAGGGACCTGGACAAGCTCAGGAAATGGGCCCATGGGAATCTCATGCAGTTTAACAAGAGCAAGAACAAGGCGCTGCTCCCAGGTCAGTATCAACACAAACTGGGAACAAACCGATCAAGAGCAGCCTGGCTCAGAAGGACTGAGGGATGCTGGTGGATGAGAGGCTGGACATTATCTGGCAATGTGCACTTGCAGCCAATGTGCACTTGATCCAATCCAACCCTAGGCTACATCCAAAGCCACATGGCCAGCAGGGCAAAGGAGAAGATTCTGTCCCTCTTCTCCCATCTGTTGAAACCCCACCTGGAACACTGCATCCAGCTGTGGGTTCCCCAGCACAGAAAGGACAACAACCTGTTGGAGCAGGTCCAGAGGAGGACTGCCACCACAATTAGAGAGATGGAGCACCTCTCCTATGAGGAAAGACTGAGAAAAATGGGATTCATCAGCCTGGAGAAGAGAAGGTTTTGGGATGACCAAATTGTGACCTTCCAGTATCTGAACAGAGCCTACCAAAAGATGAGAGTTTTTGCAAGGGCATGAAGTGAGAGAACAAGGGGAAATAAGTTTAAAGAGAAGAAGTTTAGATTAGCTATCAGGAAGAAATTCTTAATTGTGAGGGTGGTGGGGCACTGGAAGAGGTTACCAAAGGAAGTGGTGGAAGCCCCATCCCTGGAAGTGTTCAAGGCCAGGTTGGATGGGACTCTGAGCCACCTGGTCCAGTGAAAGGTATTCCTGACCACAGCAGGGGTTTGAAACTAGATGGTCTTTAAAATTCCTGCCAACCTAGGCCATTCTATGATTCTCCTCCATGAACTGCCCAATGGCTACTGAAGGGTGATCTCATGCTTTCCTTTGGTACAGCCCTACCAACATCTCTCCTCTGTGGTACTCTTACAACTCCCATAAAAACCTCACATCTCTGAAAGGTTCAACAAACTTGCATCCTTCTTTTTCCTCACCAAATTCAGTCAAAGAGGGAGCAGTCAGCATTCACCGATAAAATACCAATAAGCTTAACTTGCTAAGCCAAACAGGCAAAAAAGACTTATAGGAGGAACATTCCTGGGATTTCACAGACTGAGTCTGCAGTTTTGAAGTGAGGTTTCCAAAAGAGGTTGGGAATCTTCCAGTGACGGTACAATATGTGACAGAGGGAGAATTTGTCTTCATGGTTAAAAAAATCTGCAGAACAATATAGTTTGCAGTCTTTTTAAATCTTAAGTTCTTCTTCTAGAAGAAAATAGTTTTGAGAGGCAACAAAAGTGCAGCTGACAAATAGCTTTTGGAAATATTTTACATCTACAGAAGCCATTACAAATGCTGCTAGTTTTTTTCCCTCATGCCCAGCACACACATTTCTCTAGACAAACCTGAGCACACTGAGCAGACGCTTAGGACAATACATACATTGGGTGTTTGTCATCAAAAGTAATTACACAACAATTGAAGAGATAAAAAGTTTGCTGGCCTAGCAAACAAAAAAAAAAAACCCAAAAAAAAAAAAAACCAAAAAAAAACCCAAAAAAACCACCAAAACAAAAAAACCAACCAGCTGTTTAGAAACATCATTTTGAAAAAGGGGGTTTTCTCCCCTGCATGCTGATTTTTAAGATTAGCCAAGCTATAAATGGAATCTTCTGAACTCTGACTTGAAAGTGCAACATGAAACCCAATGGTATCTAACAAAGTAATGATAACTTTCCCTTCCTGAGAAAGGAAACCTGCTATTTCTTCCTCACACCTGTAGAAGAGAAATACACTATATTGAGTCTTGGAAGAGTCCTCCTATGTTTTCATAACCTTTACACCTAAAGTTTAACATTTATGCAGTATAGTTGGGAGAAATTTAACATAATTGGTTTACCAAGACTTTGCTATTGGGAACCAATGCCCAAATCCCATGCTTGGTGAGGAATCTATATATCCAACCCACAGAGTAGACTAGAGGTACCAGATGCACAGATTGCAGAATAGAGCCTGCATTTTGTCATTTACAGTGACTATAAAATATAAGCCCATCTTTTGAATATAAGTTTGGGGTTCTTCCTAAAGATACCATCAGTCTTCATACTGCTGTGTTAGTAGTTGTGTCAGACACAAAGTGTTTCTCCACAAGTAGTTAAGTGAAATCATGGGTTTGGATCTTATGAACACCATTGCTTCCCTCCAGGCTCAGGCTCTTACCCCACTGGAGCTTAGGAAACAGCTTTATGTTCAATTCAGTCAGCTGCCTGATGATTTTGCCCCAACAACAGGTAGCATAACTGGAAGAGCAACCTTTGAATAACAGTGCACACATTTACCCATATTCTACCATTGACCATTAGGAAAAAAAATTCCGTTTCCTTTTTTAGTTCCCCTCATATTTCATTTACAAAAGCCTTAACTTTTCACAGCTAAGTTTATGTTGTACTTTGGTTGGCTACAGACACAATTGCTCCCGAGTCTCATTTGGCTGAGTTATCTTCACACAATAAAAATAGCTTACACATCCTGGTGTACTGATGCATTTAGCTGAGCAGCCAACTCAGTGTGCCCTGCTCTCCTGTTACTTGCAAAGCAGTCACTGAGATTAACTCTGCCTTTGCCCATGACCTTGGTGAAGTTGGGGCTGCCAGTGCAGATTCCTGTGGCTTTATAAAACATATGCCAGGTTCAATCTTCCCTTACATGCTCCTACAAAAAGCATCGTGCCAGAAGCAGCAGCTCACAGATTTCACTGAGGAATCATCAAACTTTGGAAAGTAAAAAGAACCTTTAACATCAGGTTGCCAGTTGAACCTAACAAGCTGCAGCAGAAAAGAAGAAGTGTATGAGAGGTGAGACACACAAGAAAAAAAAAAGAGAATGGCTAATATTTTGTCTGCTACTAATAAAGACTGACCTAACACATGGATCAATCTTTATCAACAGTTGACAAAATCCCACAAGGCTCTCATATGCATAATATGGCTAATACAGTGGATGGAATAAGAGCAGCAGATCTGGAGTGCTGATCACAGAGATTCACATTTTCCAAACTTTCAGTGAACTTAGGGTAACACATGATGCATAGAAGAATCATTATGCTTCTAAGTGTTTAACTACTTACATTTGCTCTTGCAAGGCACTGTCTCCATCTCACATTCAAATTTAATGAGTGATCTAAGGTAAACCTAACAGAGGCTTGTCGAAATTCAGTGAGTACCTTTGACATGTCAAAAAAAATCTGTTTCTATCAGTGCATACTTGATTTTTCCATGTGCTTATCCAAATGCAACAAAGACCAAAATGCAATGCTACAAAACTATGATGACCTACAGTAAAGAAGACTGCTAGTTCTGAAAATATATATTATGTAAAGGAGGTATTTAGGGATTATTCACTCCATTTATTGCAAAACTGGCAAATTTCCCTTATTAAGTCTAACTAAGCCCATTGAATTTTGCTACTTTTTTTGGTAAACACCAAGTGCCAGGAGGAAGGAACGTATTTCTGTGGCTTGGGTTATCTGGTTTTGTTTTGCAAAGTTGCCAAATCTCACTTGACTCTTAAAAATAAGGTTTAACCCTAGTAGCTGGACTAAGGCACTGTCATTTAGATGAGAACACGGCAGCTCAAACCTAGGTCAAGAGTGAAGGAATTCTGTTGCCACTTAACAGCTGTTCAGTGGCTTCTGGGAAAATTGTTGGTGTTCACAGTAAGTTTTCTAGTGGACAGGCACATAACCTAAAGTTTACTGCCACAGTGTGCAGTGCTCAGCAGAAAAGCAAAGAGCTGAGTCATCAGGGAGACCGTGACTTTCTCAATACTGACTTTTTCCAAGTCAGACTTGAGGCACTGAAGGCAAACAAATAAGATTTAAACATTTGAGTACATTGCTATTTATTACTCTTTATTTAGTATTTAGAACCAGCTATCTTCCACCAATTTAAAAGAAAACTCACTTCACAGGAATAGATCTTCTGAGCCATTGCTCCAATTATCTTTGTGTTTGGGCAGCCTGCCAGAACCCATCAAGGAAACTCACTATTACCCATCTTCCTGCTCCAAGTAGTCATGAATTCCACCTTCAGGTGGAATAGGCTACAACAATCCCAATTGCTACCAGAAGCCATACCTAGTCTGGCTTCCTAAAACTAAATAAGTTCTCTACTCTCATGCTGCACAATTAATCACAAGGTTCATTTTGACCTTGTGTGCTGTGAAAAAGCCTACTGAACAGACACCTGTCTAATTATCTTCTTACCAACACATTACTGCTCCAACACAGACACAGGGAGAACACAAGGGCAAAAACAAGGCAAGGGGAAAGCAGGGACATGCACAACAGAGACAAAGCAAAAGATATAAATTACATATACTGAAATCTCTGACCTGAAATTCAATAAAACAGCTGCCACAGTATAGCTGGAACATCACCTTTCCTAGCTTCTGCCTTCCTGACTGGTATACTGGTATTTCCATCATCCCCATCACAAAGAAGCTGTATTATAAACTATCATATGGAAAGATAAAATATTTCAGCTGTTTGAAACATAGACACTACACTGAATGTTTATCAACATTCATTGTCTATCCAGATTCCTCTGAGAAACTGCTAATCACTTTGTACTGAAATATAGTACTTATCCCTGTGTCTAAAGAGCAGGATATTGAAGAAAAACCACATTCTGACCTTAAGGCACTGATGCCAAGTTCAGCAATGGACAAAGCTTTGGCTACCAGCAAGAAAGCAATGAGCTTGTTTTGCCTCTACCAGAAAGTCAGAGCAATAACTCTGTAACAAAGCAGCAGAGGAGCCAGACAGAGGAACATTATGGAATCACAGCTGAAAGCCCTCCTGTCCTGTGGCCCATTGGACATAGTTTCACTTTCTGCATTTTTTACTTCATTAGCTCATAAACTAATGCCTTGCTAATAGATATGAGGGGGAGAAAGATGCTGAAATGTTCTATATTATTTTTAATGGCATTTAATACACACCAATTATTCTGCAGGCTCATTTAGCACCTAATATTGAAGAGGCATTCAAATATTTCTAGAAAGTAATATAATCTAGGCATTTCTAAAGATAGTCTTGCTAACAACCTTTGTGCAAGAGACTTGGAATATTGCCGCTAAGATCCAGCCAACAGTGGAGACCACTGTCAGATTTCACCAGCTCCCTAATGTGCTCATGAGCAAGAAAAGTCAGCCTATCACTATCTTCTACCTACATACAAGGTGGATTTATTTGTGAGATCTGACTAGGTGCTACTGACTTTTTGCCTCTCATTAACAGTTAGGACATAGCAAATTAGGACGATCGTTGTCCCATTACTCTTTCTTTTAGGATACTTAATCTATGGGGTTTTTTTCAATGCCTCGACCTTAAGCTGGCATCTGAAATATATTGTTTCTTTTCTTTTTTTCTAAGGAAAAAAGAGGGATTTTCTCTTAATTTTCTTCATTTTTACTAGCACACAGTTCTCAAGTCATTACCAGTAATGAGTCAATTGTTAACGTTAAAACTGCTTTCAGAGACAACCGAGCTGCAAAGCTGCATGCCTTGCATCCCAGCCTGCCTGTGTACCTATGATTCCTGATGTCACACAGACTGTCCCACACAAGGATTTGCCATCACTATAAGAAGCTCTGCCTTGGATGTCATCCCACTCAGCAAAAGCAGCATCATCCCTGATAAAGTGCCACTTCCTCATTCATTTTCATCAATTCTAAGAGCCACTTGCACTTCAGGCAGCAGCCTTCAGAGTACCACAGAAGGACTAAGTTCAGAGCTTCTCACAAAATCGCTTCAGACTTCATCAAGCAATGCCAGTAGCCAAGAACATAGTGTAGGCAATTTTGGTTCATTAGCATCTGTATCTTCTCCTTGATCCCATCCCTCAAGCCAGTTTAGTACATCTGAAGGCAGTAAGATCCCACAGCTCCACAGATGCCAGTTCAGAAGCTGTGATTTTGTTTGGCTTTCCTGCCCACCCTTCAAATTTCTTAATCCAGTTGATAAATTCCTTGAATCAAAAAAAAAAAAAATTAAAAAATCAACCTTTTAGACTAATGGCTTATTATTCTGACATTGAGAAAGAGGAATGCTTGAAGAAACCTAGCTTGAACCAGGTACTAATGCCTCTTTCCCAGGGCAGTCAGAAGGAACCTCTAAATCAAGTTTCAAAGATGCCTCCCCTGCAACAAGACATTTTCTCAGGCTCAAGGGGCAGTGGAAAAAAAAAAAAGAAACCCAAACAACACTATTCTCTGAACAGCTTTATATAAAAAAAACCCTGAGCATACAAATTCCATGTGTCCATGAGAGCGATAAGTTGATAGAAACTTATTAAAAACCTTCCCCAGATAGCATATTTGAGATAGATAAACATGCTTCAGTTTATCCAATACAAAATATGAGCATGTCTGGGTAGCACAAAGCAGAATAAGCCAGGAAAAAAATGTGTTATTTTCTGTGACTCATTGACCTCACCCTTTCAAATCTCTCACCTAATGGACCTTCCAACTTCACAAAGATAGAGGAAATGAAAAAAGAAAAACTTAAGGGAAAGAAGGAAGAAATCAATTTAACTTTTAACATTTCTTAGATGCATCAAAGGTCTCAGCTATGTAGTTCTATTAGGTTTGTGTGTGGATTCTTGTAAGATGCACGTGGAAAAGCCTTCACTGGGTTCACTGCATGAGACTAAAGAAAATGCAGACTATGAATTTTGAACTTTAATCTTTTTCTTTCCTGGAAAGCTATCTTAAAAAATATATTAAAAAAAAAAGTTTAAATAAACTATATATAGATGCTGGAAAGTTGCAAGGCTGAATAGAAATCCCTTATCCAATACAAATATTTTGCCACTCAGCTCATGAGAGCGCACAGCAGTATTCCAGCCTCCCAAACGGAACCGCAGCAAGCCTATACATCCTCACAGTTGGTACTGGCATTTACAATATCCATGAGGCAAGTTTATGAGCTTATTAAACCCAAAACACAGAAGACAAAAGCTGACAATAAACAAGGAAGAAAAAGAAAATATTAGAGTGGAAATGACAAAGGAAAACAAGAGTCAAACGTAAGGGGTACAATATACGTGGAGGGAAATTACCACGGGCATGCTTTAATACATTAGAACACTTTTTTTTTTTTCCTGCAGATGTTGGACAGTCCAGACATACTTTCAAGCAACATTCCTGGTAGTTAATCCCTCAACTCTGCTAGTGGTTTTACAGGGTTGTAACACTACAAACAATCTTTATTATGCACTTATGTTTCCCTCCCTTCTCAAAAAGGAAATCAAGTGTGTAGAGCACGAGGTGCATTTCATATGATTTGCTAGGATGATCTCCTCCTGACTTAGGAATTCATCTCCTTTTAACAGACAACTGCAGACACACACAGGAAGAGGGGAACAGTGCTCGTATATATCAGTTATGAACTTTTTCTTGCTCACTGTCTAATGCCCTAGGACAGAGCAAGCAATAACCACTGAAAAGAGTTAACATTTTGTCTATGTATTCCTCACTTTTACCCTCAACAGTAAAATCTAGTGTTGAAAAAGTCAAAGAAGAACACTTGGAAAACTTCGCAAGCAGAAGAACCATTATATTAAGAGAAGGCACAAAACCCTCACAATACTTTGCAAAAACAGGACTATTCAAACTGAGAGGATAGTGAAAAAGGTAGCTAAGAGCCCATGAAGCACTTAGCCACTTTTTTGCTCATCCTAATCTGAATACAATTAAATTCATGGTTTCTTTTGCTTTAGGTTTGGAGGCCAAATCACAACTTAATGGAAGTTTCCTCTCTTAGTGTACCAATGTCCTTCAAAAGGAAAATCCAGCATGTCAGATCAAGGGTTTGTTCACCATGATACTTCAAATTTTTCATAGTGTAAAGGGGGTTTTGGTGGTTTTTTTAAATGTATATGTAGAAGGGGTTATGCGAAAACAAAAGTAGAGGCTGGAAGAAAGCAAAGCCAATGCAATCATAACTGAAAAGACACCTGAAGAGTTTTTAAAGACAAAGCTGATTTAGTTGAAATACATTGTTCTTTAATAATAAAAGCAAACCATATCCTTGTCTATAGTCAAAAAAGTCTTTCAATTTTGATACAGTAACAGAAACCCTGAATACATTCAAATTCTTATAAAGAATCATTCACTATCATATTGTTTCCTGGCTCTCACTTAAGAGTTTCTGGCTTCAGTTTCAATTAACAAGTTTCCCAGAAGTTTTGACCATTGCAACCACTTCACAATACACCCCTGGATCAGTGGGGAAGAAGGCTAGCATAGGAGAAAACACTTCATGTGTTGCCAAAGGGCATCACACATCCACACTTGCAGCTTAAGTGACAAGATGCAAAGGATAGCAGGATCCAGCCACTATAACCATCCCTGACAAACCAGAGAGCCACCACTGCATTAGAGGAGGCACAGCTGTAACAAGCTCCTCCATGAGCAGCAACTGCATCCAAGCGCTTGCCACAGTGCATCCTGCAACAACCTCAGAGAGCAGCATGACCCAGCTGGGCTAGTGCAGGTAGGTAATGCTCTCAGATCCCCTCACAAATTCATTTTAAAAGGAAGCATGTGTCAACCTGAGCTTCATATCCTTTTTGACAAGGGCATATTACCTGATGGGGCTGTGAACTGGACCATCTGCTGTAGGAAGGAGCACCAGAAGTCTTGTTGGCTGTAGGTCTCTGCAAAATAAAAGAAGGACATGTCAAATATTCACCCACACATCCATCATACACGCAGGCAACTTCACCAATCTCAACCATGTAAATACCTATAGTAAAAAAAAAACCCAAAAAACAAAACCCTAAACAAGAGCCCCCAGAAACCACAAATATGAGACAGTTGCACTAAAATCACATAGATGGAAGCTTGATGAATTTGCAACCAATGCTCTGTTCAGCCATGAACCTCAGGACCTCAATATTCACTTCAATTTGTACTTGGTCCCCAGGACTGCATATTTAAATGCTAAACCCCAAGCTAAACTGAGGCTACAAAGCACTACTCATCAGGCAGACAATTAACTCAGGTTAAGCAAACAGGCTGTAAAGGAAGAGCAACTGACATCACCTCTCTGGACTTGTGAAAAGCCTTTGACATTGTCCCGCACCAGACCCTTGTCTCTAAATTGGAGAGACACAGATTTGACAGACAGATCAACCAGCAGATAAAGAACTGGCAACAAGGTGGCAATCAGTTGGGGCTAATAGCTCACTGTTAAGTGCAAACAGTGACACACGGTGTTTCTCATGGGTTGGAAGGATTGAAGGGAGAGTGTCAAAACAAAATACTTGTGCTTTCAGAATCACTTCACCTTACCTAAGTTTCATTTTTTGAATATTTTTGGAATATGTAGTGGATTATTTATACACCAACTTTCTTTTTAAGAAAAACAGCCTTTATGATTTATCTCTACATTTCTTTCACCCATTTCTCTATTTTTTTCTCCAAAGCCCGAAGGAAAAATACCATATTTTCACATCCATACCACATTTCCATATCATGCGTGTCTCATACAGACTTTACAATCAAACTGCCTTTGATACTGCAGAAGAATCAATGCATTATGGCATCTAATAGAACCCCAGCAATTATTTTATTACACTTTATCGCTGGTTTTAAAATTATTTTATATCATCAACTTCAACATCACCTACACCCAGTTTAAGCTAGAGTCTAGTGTAATAGAAGAACTTCAAATTCACTCCTTACTTATGTGAATTTAGAGCTTAAAAAAAAAAAAAAGGAAAGAAATCAACCAAACAAACCCACTGGATACCACAGCCAATAACCAAGTACTGGGCAAGCATATCACTACTATACTGTGTAAGCTCATGTGTTACAGAATCTTCATGACAACAAGGCTACTGCTATCAGGAAGACCAGGTGAGTTTAAGTTTCTTTTGCATGAGATCTGAATTCAAACAGGCTTTCCAGACATAAGATACTAATTTACCAGTACATTATGTCACCAGCAGGATGCTAATAAGGGGGACAGATTAATATTTGAACCATATGGACATAAATTACTAAAAAAAAAAAAAATGCAATTGTGGCATCCATGTGAGATTTATACCACAATGTAGTACAGTCTTTGTAAGTATGAAAATAAATAGCTTATGGCTTTTAACACCCAAGGATATAGTACATTTCTATGCCAATTATAACCACAAGGGCTTATACATCATTACATATTCTAAAGCTGGCATGTCATTCTAACTAATGAGAAACAGCCACTGCTGGAATTATATTTGTGCGTTAGTCTATCAAAAAGCAGTTATTTTACAAATTTAATTATTAGCATTACTGTATAGTGCATTTATCTTCTCCTAGACACCCTTAAAAGGATGGGCATTTTTAATGAACAGATACACCATGTAACCAAATAACACTTATTTTTTGACAGAAACTTCAGAAAAGACAAAGTGCACACAATGCTAGTCTCAGCTTCATAGAAAAATATCTCCAGAAGAATGACCAGCCAATCTCTGAACAACAAATTGAATAATGGGATAGCTGGAGTTTTTTTTCTAGAAGTACCTGGAAACCATTTTCCAGCAAGATACCTTTCCACAAGTACTACACATCGTTCTTAATTAATATATATGTAATGTATGTCTGTCTTTAGTATCATCCAATAAAGCTGCATCTTCCTCCTGTCTAAACTCATAAATACTAGTCTTGGATTTCATTACTCACTCCAATACCTTTAGTAGGTACATTTCCTACACAGCAATCACTCTTTTGAACTTTTCTGTCTCAGTTTCAAGGACATCCAAAAGATAAATATCCTACAGAGAAACAGTACTGCAATATTACAGAGAAACAAGCAAATCTTTTCCAGGACAAACAGCCAGCAAACAAATACTTCCCAAGACAAGAGCAGAAGATTTTTTTTTTTTTTAACTTTACAAAAAAGAAACTACTAGCACTTCAGAAATACTTATTAGATTACTTCCATCTTCCAATATGATTAAGACGGCATTTTTTTAAAAACTGCAAATAGTACTATAAAAGACTTTTGTTTTCAAACTTTTATTTTCCCTACCCTTCCAGGCTTTCTTTTTTCCCCTTCTCCATTCACAGACCAAGAAGCAGGCTCACTTGCATATTCCAAGGCAACCAGACTACTGGGTTATAGAGCAAAGGCTTGCGCTGCTCACACAGAGAAGCTTCTGTATTAGACCATTCAGAGCAGATTCTGAAATATCTAGAAAATACTTTCATCCAAGCTCCTGTCCTGGTTCTAAAGGGCAACAGGAAAAAATCTGAAGGCCAGGCCACAAGCCATGCTCATCTCAATGGTTAAAATATTTAAAGCAAGTAACTTAAAAAGCTATGCATGAGCAAATTCCAAATGCACACGCCCCCACCCCTATTTTGCTGCAACCAGTAGAAATTAGACATTCACCTACCTCTAAGAATACGTCTCTTGATATCTAGCAGTATACATCATAGGCCAGACCATATTCTCTGCTGGATGAGTAGCTTTTGCATACAGCTTGCACCTCAAAGACCTCAAGGTGTTGCATTTTCACAGCTATTTTACCACGGAGAACACAGGCTGCATTCAGCCCTTTAAGCCATATCCCTTCCTTCAGTTAAAATCACCAACCACATCACTCCTCCTTTTGAGAAAGAAGGAGCACAAACACAGGGTATTTAAGAATGCTCCCTCTGGCACAATTAGCACTTTAGCCCAAGCCCTGGACATAAACTTCCTCCCTAGTCTTACAGAGCCCCCTAACAGCATGACTGAAATGACCTAAACCAAACAGTCATCAACACCTCCAGAGCCTATAACCAGTCCCCCTCTTAGCCACCTTTACTTCCATTCTGCTTCCCCAGCTAATTTCTGCTCCCTAAGCTGCCTCTCAGCCATATGCAGATACAAAAGCTCCTCCCCAACCATTAAAACTAATTAAGACTGACTGCCCTAATTACCTGCTGTCCAAGCTGTTCCTTATATCCTGCCCCCTTCCCTCATTCCCTCCACCTGTGAACAGAGGTCAAACTCACTGAGCTACAGACGACCACCTGTTGTTTCAAAGGATGGCAAAGTTTTGCTAAAATTTTAGAAAGGTTTAAGAATCACAGTAGACTGTACTTCCAAAGGCAGTAAGACTGAAAACTGGATGTGTGAGCTTTGTAACTGAGATGGAAGTTGTGGGAAAAATGGAGAGGGAAGCTGGTGGTCTGCACACTGCTGCCCAGGCAACAGTCAGAGAGGAGAAAATCTGATTCAGGTGCAACGCTTCAAGCAATAGCCAAACCTGAGCCTGAATGTGAGGAATGCCGATGAAACATCAGACTGCCTCCAAATCCTAGTGAGACCAAGAAAAAAAAGTACTTCTCACTCTCTTAAAGTGGCACAGATAAAAGAAGAGCAAATGATGCAGTATATGTGCAAAGATGCTTTTTTTATATGCAGCTCACAAGCAAACAGTTTTCTCAGAAGATTCCTACTACTGAACACAGTAAATAACATAGCAAGAAGCCAGGATAAAAAGACTTTTAGAAGAATACACAGAAATCAATACAATGGAGTATGGCTCAACAGGAGAGTTCAGGGAAATATGTGTTACTATTTCATTCTTGGGATAAGGCAACCAGTGACTGCATGCAATACATATACAGTCCCTAAATAATTCCTCAGTCAGTCAAGGAGAGCTCCAAGATAAGGCCACACTTCAAATTTATGAAAAAAAGGCAGAGCCCAGAATTACAAGTGTCATTACTCTCACAATATTTCTAAAAGCAAAAAAAGGAGTATATATTCTGATAACAAAGGCAACATTTATAATTGGTTCTACACCCAAATAAACTTATAAAGTCTTGTGATGCGCATGGCAATTCATCCCATTAGTCTGGAAAAGTATCCTGAGATGGGATGATTTACTGTCTGGAAGTACCTGTCTCTTTCCATCCACTCACTGGAGAGAAAGGCAAAGCAGGCAGTTTAATTGAGACAACTAACTGGGGATTCCTAATGTTAGGTGAAATTAAATCTACCCACAGTCCCTGTTCTCCTTGCTACCAAGGGACCTAAGCAATTTGTCCTCTTCTATGTTTCAAAGGGTTATTAGGGTAGCAAATTTGTTATGCAGTCAGGGTACTTGTGAACTCCCACAAACTGTGTTAATGTTCAAAATGCAGCTCATTGGTAAAGACATGAAACACTGTCTTGACTTGCAGGACTTGGAATTTTTTGGCTGGGCAAGAAGGGGAGAAAATTATTTTCATTATAAATAGAGAAAACAAAATATGAAAAGAAATGGAACATATACAAAACATGTAGTCATATCAAAACCATTTTTCTTCAAAGAAAATCTACTTAGACTCACACCTGTAGTACTCTGAGAATACAATTACAGTTACATGAAACACCTGTTATACCACCAATTCCTGGGCTCTTTGGCTTTCTGGCACAAAACCTTGATGGCATTCAGCTGGTCCCTAGTTTATCTGGTTTACAAAAGATGCTGCTTCTTTAAAGAATACAGAGTCCAGTTGTTTATGTATAGATGGATATGAAATTGAGGATGTATTATGCACTGTCCAATATCTAGAATTGTTTTTTTCTTGTATTTGCTATAGAATTTCCCTCATTTACTCTTAAATTAAAAATAAAAAATAATTTCCTGAACAAAGTTATAGAGACAGCTGACAACTGTGTAAGATTTTAAGGCACTGAAGTTCTTTTCCAAAGTTTGGTTTTTGTTTTTGTTTTTGTTTTTTTAATGGAGTTTTGTATGTCTGTGACTTTTGCAAAGAGGAACCAGCAATGTTATGTTAAAAAGAAACAATATTAAGGGGCACTTCTTGTGAGACATAGGTCTTTGGGTTAACTTGTTTATTTTTTTTTTTCACACCAGGAATTTTTTAAGAAAACACAAGTGAAAAATAAAGTTTTAACTTTTCATACTATAAAAGGCTATAATATCCTTTATGACTGTCCAGGAACAAATAATGAGCAAAGTCCTTTTTATATTAACCACAGCAGACTGGAGCAGTGGGAGCTGGTTTTTGAAGTATTATTTCTTTTTACTCATTGAGCTTATCCCACAGCAATGCAGTACAGAAAATGACAAGTTATTAATTTCTATGTACAAGGTAAATAGAAATGGTGACAACTTATCTGATATTATCTGTTCTAAAATGGTGCTTATAGGAATTACGAAGCCTGGAATTTGAACCAGTAATATCTCATGAAACAACACAGACTTCATGCCTACATATCAATCCATACCTGCCTCTGGTCTGGCTCCAGACACCCTTAAGCCATGCTGATTCTCTGTGTGAGGTAAGACCTCACACACTTGATAATACCAAATCCTTTACAGCCTCTTCCTCACAAACATCATCTCAAGGGATCAGAGAAGTCAGCTCAGTGGAAAGGGTATCTCTGTGCTTCCAATCTGGTACCACAACTGGCTCCTCGGGGAGACAAGCCCCAGTAAAGCCTGTTCATTACAAATGTGCTGCTCACCCATGAAGCCATTTTCACTTCTGTACAATAAATATACACAATTCCTTCTCCCTTTGAAACCTCATCCCATTTTTCAACAATACCAATACCACGCTGGAAATTCATAGCTAGCGCTCGGAACATAAGACTAAACAAA
Source organism: Motacilla alba alba (assembly GCF_015832195.1). Classification (NCBI taxonomy): domain Eukaryota; kingdom Metazoa; phylum Chordata; class Aves; order Passeriformes; family Motacillidae; genus Motacilla; species Motacilla alba. Next base: position 39,810,173 of record NC_052017.1, on the reverse strand, counting down.
TTCCAAGTACTTTAAATATCCATGATTTCTTCAAAACCCTACAAGTTAAAAATCCTCCAAAATTTCCTAGAAAACTGCCTGCTTCCTAGCCATGCCAGCTCTACAAAATTGCAGAGTGATGGATTTTTTTTTTTTGTTAGGAAAAAAGGAAGACAGGAAAAAGTTATATAATCAGATTAATAACAGGAACGTAATTTCATTACAGTACAGCCATGCAGCAGTTTTTACCCCTCTACAGCAAACATTGCTGATCATGGGGTTAGGACATGATGCGAAGCGCAGTGATGTTGACAGCAGTGGAAGGATGGTAGGTTATGTGACAATATGGTCTTCTCCTCCATGCAAAGGGTGCATGATGCATATTTCAGCTTGCTTGGCAGCTGAGAGAATAGCATATGTCAGAGTGACATCATTGTTTTGCAGTGATGAGATGATGCAGGGGAATCACCAAGTATGTTGCTCCATAAAAGTGTAAAATCAGAAAGAAAACATTAAGAAAGCAGCCGATCTGGATAGAAGGGCAGGACATAAAATGTAACAGAGTTGCAAGAGGTAAAGTTTATAAGTAATGAAATACATTTATAAGTTGTGTATGAAAAAGTGTGTAGTGGGAAAACAATCTTTCCTTAACGCTGTTACACAATGTCATTAGGGATTACTTCCTCTAGCTTACAGGAATCAATGTTATGACAGGAAGAGACAGAGCAGGAGAGATATTGACTGAGCTGTCAACCATAGGAGTACATCTCTCTGAACCTGTGGGTTTGGGCTTTGATGAAGCAAATGCATTCAATAGACACTTTTATAGGAACTCAGGCACTCACTCAAAGTATTCACACTTCATATCCACTGTCTAGTCACAACCATCAACATAGTGACTCATAATTTTTGAGGTGAAATTGTCAAAAGTAGTATATGTCTATCACTCAGCCCCATCCATGGATTCTTGACACCTAACAACTTGACATGGGCCCTGAACCATGGTGCAGGGGTTGTCATGACACTGTGATTCCCTCTCTTTTTTCTCTTCATCCACTCCCATTTACTTATTTAATAAAGACATTAAAGGAAAAGAGGAAACCTTCTAGACAAAACCAGAGATAAAAATATCATTTCTACATAAACTCTCTTTACACTTACCAACCAGGAGCTTTGTGCTAAAAAAATCCCAGACCTTTCCTACATGACCTCTCATATCCTATTTGATTGTTAAAAGTAATAATTAATGTATTTTTAGTTTCAAAGTATGCATTTCAATGGTAATGAAGTCCACGGGCCTTTTATATCTCACAAATCAAATAAGAACTGATATTAGGAATTGTGCATTAGAAATCCATCTCAAACCACATCTACCTTAGCAGAACTGACTGGCCAAGCTTGAGCCAACAATACAGTAACCACTAATTCCTTCTCCTTTCCAATTTGTATCGATCAAGCAAAGTGCAGCATCCTTGAAATCGCAAACAAGCTGAACAACTGTTACTGTTGGGGAGAAGCAATAACATATTTCTTAGGAATTTTATCTGGTGAAAGAAATTTTCGGTGGAGATGCTATAGACACCATGATTTGCTGCGCAGTCAGCACCTTCTTCCAAAGCCAGAGAGAGATGGAATATATGCTGCAAAGAGATTGAGGAACAACCTTCAAGTCTTCCAGATGGAGTTGACATAAAGTTGGCATTCTTACCCCATAAAATGTACAATTAAGAAATTCTAAGAAAGTCACATGACATAGAAACACGCAATTAGATAAAGAGGAGAAATCAGCTGGGGAAAACATAGAGACATTCAATGGTTTGAGGTCAAGAATTCTCCCAAGCACTACGGAGAAAGTAGGGGTGCACAACACAACCATATGAGAGAAAATTTAGTCATAAAGTGGCTTTCTAAAGCAGCTGCTTTTGTGGAACTAAGTGTAACATTATGTTAAGCAATCTTCTATCAGCAATCAGTAAGTTAAGTGACGAGCCAGGGAACACCACAGTATGGATATCACCAGGACAACCACTCCTATTGAAAGAATGCTCAAGGAGGTATAAGATGTGTTATCAGAAGAACTTGGAACATTTGACATCTTTTATGTCCTTTAGACTCTCACCATTTTCCTGAGTAAATGAAATGCTGGGGTATGAGGAGATGTAGGGGAAATGGTCACAGCACCAAGCCTGACAGAGCTGAAGAAGTGTTTGGACACTGCTCTCAGGCACATGGTGGGACTCTTGGGGATGGTTCTGTGCAGAGCCAGGAGTTGGACTTGATGATCCTGATGGATCCCTTCCAACTCAGGATATTTTGTGGGTCTATGATTCTATGACACAGTCTTGGCTATGGCAGGGAGCAAAATGGCATTCATTTTGTGGGACCAAAAGACCTGGCTTTCTTCAGAAGCTTGCACAGGCCTGCAAAAAATGGAATTAACAGGTCTACGTTGATTTGAGATAAAGGAATAACAACAAGAACGTAAAATAAATTGATTGTAATGAGAGCTGTTCTATTTGAGCAGCTAATCTGAGAAAGATTATCTGTTCCATTTTAATAGCAGACAAGAAATATGAAAAGTGACCGAGAATCTTTGAGTAATATTGGATCTGAGGTATTAAAAGATAACAAAGTGACCACACTGAAAACTGGTACTGAGTAGGAAACCATCGGACATGCACTATAGAGAGTATCAAAAAACATTAGAAGAACAAATGCAAATATAAAAACAATGGATGCTCTCATAAAGGCATAGAGGGACCTTTCCTTTTTTTATTAATGTTCACCAAAGAAAATAAGAATTCAGATTTATGCTCACATTGAAGATTATAATAAAGCCAGAACAGAGAATAGCCTTGATAAGACAGTGCAAAAGACAACAGTGCAGAAATTAAAGTAAAATATGGCATACAGTAGATGTAATAATCTGAATATTTTACATGTGTTTCAGTACTGGGAGGCAAGGGTGTGAATCATGAAGGTTCAGTAAAATACAAAAATAAAAATCTTTATTTGCAAACAATGCAATCATAGAAAGGTGGAGGAGGTACTATAATGATCTCTTTTAATGGTGAGAGATAAAAGTGAACAACAAATGGTTATTTTCTAGATAAAGGAGTCATTCCCAGAAGAATCAAATTTTTAAAGCATTCAAAAGGCAATTAGACATTCAGGAAAAATGCTGGCAATTCCTGCTAAATTATTAAGACTCGGATGCAATAAGCTTAGTCAAATTTTTTACAACCTAATTTTGATAATATTTCCTAAGAGCAGAAAGTCACATTTCCAATTTCAAAGCCAGGATGTATTGGAAATGTAGGAGTTGTTTTTTATGTTTCTTCTCATTTCAACCTCAAAAATCCAGCTTTCATACCTGTTACAGACACATACTCTTTAAACACAGGAAACAGTGAGTGATGGCAGACATTGGTGTCTGGCAAAGAGTTCCTTTCCAAGATTAGTCACAAAAAAATGAAAACAAGCAATCACTTTTTGTTAGGTGTTGTCTCCAGGAAAAATGCTGATATAAAGACAATTAAAGTGTAATTTCTTAGAGGATTTAGGAATAATCTAATGGGTCTTTGGCCTGTAACGAGAGTATCTGACATCTTGGAACATCACAGCACAAGTATGTGGCTGTTTATTAAGTAGGAAATTGGATGCTTTTCAAGTAGAGATACAATGAAATTTCTGCTCTGTTTCTTAGCAATCCAATGCTAAAGTGGGAAGATGAAGAAGCACCACACTTTTCTGATCAGTCCAGTCATTGGTTGGAAGGCACTGAAGCAATCTGCCTCAACTTCTGAATAAGTGACTGCTGCAGGAAAGACAAGGTCAGAAAAAAATGGTGGGTTTGGATCAGTGAACACGAATGATATTCAAGGATTATAAAACCAGGTAAATAGCCTTGTAATGATAAGATTTTGAGCAAGCTTTCTGCCAGGCAATGAGGTTGCAATGAGCTTGGTAGCCTAAACAGCTGGCAGCTTTAAATAATAGTAGAAGTTTGTGGGAGGAATAAATTCAATTATTTGCTTCTTTGAATCTAATGACAGAAGGAAAAATTTCTTTGTACAAAAGGTCCTAAAAAGTCACCAAATTAAAAAAAAAAAAAGAGATCTCTTGACAAGGTATTGCCTAATCATCAGCTGAGAAAAGCTGAAAAATGGAAGGGGTGACATTGTACTGCAGTTTGACTGGAGTCAATGCAAGCACTATATAATTGGCATAGGTGACAGCTGCTGTGACTGGGATGTGTGCATGGAGTTTGCTAGCTGCCAACCACCACAGCAAGCTTACTGAGCTCCTGGGTGCATGAAGTGATCTCATTTTGTTATAGACATTTCTAGAGAGAACTACTTAGCTGACTGTTCTGCACAGGATTCACACCACCACTCTTACTACCCAAGCATTGTGTTGAACACGGTTTTTATAGGGATTCTAGTCAGGCAGGTGATACTCTTTTGCAAACAGAATTTATGTAAATGCTGTGAAATCCTACACCTATTGTCTCCACCTACCTTCCTCTTCTACCAGCAGCAGCTGTCAGGTGCTCCCTGATCCAAACCCCTGCGTTCACTCCCTGTGCTCAGCGAGCATTCCTTCTCCCCCAGGCCTAATCTAAACCCCAACACCACAGAAGGTGAGAGGATTTCATATCTGGCTGCCACTGCAAGAGGAGAGATGCAGCAGAGTGGATAGAGCAGCAATAACTGCAAAAATTTATCATCCCAGCTTCTTCAAATGCCCCTCCCTGCTCCGTGATCAAGGCACACCAGAGCAATAAATTCTTCGAAGAGCCCTTAAATCTATCACATTAATTGCTAAATGCAGAGTAGCCATTCATCTTTCCTGCTAACATGGCAATGCATGAATTTGCTGTAAGATTTTTTTTCTAATGTTTCCTTATGATTAAACTATAAAATAAAAGAAAATGTAACATCACTGTCTACTTTGAGGCTAATGCTTTTTTTGAAGCCTGGAGAGGAGTTCAGCATGAAAATCATGAAAGATTAGGAGGACTGTCAGCACAAAGGGACAGATATTTTCCTGCTCTATTCACATGAAGTCTTAGCATTTAAAAATGCATGTGAATAACACTTATTTTTAGACTTCAGAAAGAATAAACAACACCTATATTTCCAGAAATTTCCTAATAATATTCTCCTAAAATTTCTTTCCAGAAATATCCCAGAAAGCCTTCCTTCATTTAGCACTGAGAGTAAGTGAAATTGGACTGTATTTTACCAAAGGGGTCAAATATTTAAAACAATAATATCCTTTGCAGTTGGTTGATAAATATACATGGAGAGAAACTTCAATGAAAACATAGGCAATAATAAGAGGCAAACTTCAGATTGCAAGCTTGTTCTTTTGTCAATTTGTTCAGCATTAAGTAACCTTGTCAAATTAAGAAAATTCCATGTGTATTAGGAAAGGCTGCCCTCTTCAGACAAACTTAATAAAAGGTACACAGAAGTGCTGAGTGCCTTAAAGTTAAAATAAGAATGTGGTGAAATTAACTGTGCAGCAAAATATTAGCATATTAACTTTCTTTTGCTTAATAACAATTTGTTATCACATAAAGAAAATAATTTTTTTGTCATTAGCTACACATTAATGTGCGGGTTTTTAGACTCACAACAGATCCATTTATACAGTTTCTGTAAGGCTGCTCTAACTTCAAGTCGTATGCTGAAATATAGACACATAATTAATTAAGAAATCTCTTGACTCTGTAGTTTCCCTATGTCATGTTTTGTGCTGTCATATGGAAGAAAAACACAGTTTGCTGCACTGAATTTCTGTGACAGGGGAGTTTGCATTAAACATTAAAAAATTGCCTTTTTTTCCTCTAACAGAACTTGGGGTTCAGATAGGTTTTCATCTCCCTGATGACCTAAACTAGTGAGTGGAAAAAAGTCTTTGTCATTATGATTGGTGTTTTATACTTGATGGCTATTTTTCATTTCATTCATGAACAACTAGAAAACAGCTTACTTAGAATGTAATTTTTTTCTTTTCCTCGCTATTTGTCATCTGAGTGTCTTCACAGGTGAAATTGTGGATTTTTATCTTGCATCACACCAGGTGGCAAAACTCAAGGCTACCAGATATTTTCCTGGTGAATATCATAGAATTTTCATAAGGAAAACTACTTGTATGAAGTAAGCAACTGTATTTGGGTTAATGACTGTAAATAACAACTTCCAATTTACTGGGGAGGTGACGTGGACATAAATATTTTTTATTGGTGTTTTACTTTACTTTGAAAACTGAAAGCTGTATCATAGAATCTTCAGAGGAGACCTAGAAATACATATTATGTTCCACAATACCAAACCTAATACTTATCTATCCACATTTTTCAAGACCTTTACCAGGACCTGGAACTGTACTAGACAAAACAGCCATTAACTCTCAATATAGCCCCCTAAAGTTCTCCAGAACAGGGAGCAGAGACAATTCTACTAAAAGATGGTCCTGAGACAGAAAGATACAAGGGATTTAGCTGCCAGTTTGATAAAAGTCTCTCCATTCATTAGAAAAGGTCTTTTTTCTAGCTTTTCAGCAAAGCCTCCAATCTCATAATGTCTCAAGAGAACACACCTAAATGCCCAATAAGTTTATTGTCTCAAAGCATTATAAGTGCAATTCATTCTATATTCTGATAAAAAATTTGAATCATGTCTTCTTCCTCATTCACCACATCATAAAGGCCTCCTGGACAACAGGTCATTTCATTTATCATGTCCCTTTCCACAGACAGCCTCTTCAGTCTCTGAAACAGGCAGTATTTCTAAGTTCACTTTAAAAAACACACCATGCTCATAACTTTAACCATGTGAAGAAGTCTCTCTGAAGACTTGTGGGACTTTTTTTCCCCTTTGTTAAATAGGATTTGGTTTAAGATGTACTTTAAGTTAAGAATTACTTAAACGCTTTGTTGAACTGAGGCCTGAAATGGGACTTTAATTTCCTTAACAACTCTCAGTATACCATTACTAGAATAAATGCAGAAAAATCAGACTTTCTGAAAAAATGTGTCTCGAGGGTGCTAGTACAAGCAAATTACGGAGCAGTTAAATAATGCCAAACTATAAATCTCATATCTACCAACACTTATCCATCTGTCTTACCAGTATGCTAAGAAGTAGGTCTTTTTTAAAGACTGAGATGTTAGAGCTGGAAATGAATACTTGCCTTTTAGTCTCCTCCTATGCTATGGTATTCAGTTTCATGTATAATTGATGGGCTGAAATTTTAAGACAGACTGAGTAAATAAATTATGAGTATTCAAAATATCACCCTTTTGCCAGTAAACCCCTGTTATTCTTCACACTGACTCAGCCACCTCCCATGCTGCTATCTTTATTTATAGGAGTAGTATTTTCTGTGATTTTGTAGTATACACTTACTAAAATGATTTCAATGGAAATTATTTCAATGTCAAACATAACCATGATTTTTTAATAATCAAAACACAGTACAGCTTTGTTTGGGTATTTTTCCTTCATTCAAATGAGACACAGTGTAAAAGAAAGGCATATTAGTTGAATACCAGCATTTTTTATGCTATTGCTAGTTTTTGCACAATAGAATTCCTAAGAACTGTGCTGTAATTCTTTCCTGCAGTGAAACACAGGGGTGTCCACATTGGCATTCTTGAATTTTCTTAGGCCGTTAAATCATAAGGCTGCCTGTACTATGCAGAGAGATTGGGTTATGAATTTTCTGAAGTGACAGATCCCGTTATATAAGCCACTGGCGAGTCTGGGAATGCCATTCAACATTTTCAGCTTTGGAATTAATTTTATTCTATTTTTTCCCATGAGAAAAATGAAAATGTTCACAATTTTACAGGTAAGGAGTGCAGTTTCCATGACAAAATCACATCCCTGGGAAAACCCCAAGTATTCCTTCCAGCTGTGGGTATACAGAGGTACAATTCTGACCTGACAGCTGTGGCACCTGATGTGACTTATTGGAAAACTCAAACAAGGATGCTAAAATTAAAAGGCTGCTGGAGAAGATAGCTCCAGCTTATTTCTTGTAATAGGCAAGGCTAATGGACTTGAAAAAAAATCTAAGAAATCGTTTTTGCAGAATGCATTATAAGCCTCCTTTATATAAAAATACTGGTCTTTTCACATATGCAAGTCTTTCCATTGCTTTCAGGTCCAGGCTAGTAAGAGGGCTAGTCAGGAAAGCCCACTGTCCTTCAGTATTACAGAGGTGGCATCAAAAGTGAACTGTAACCTAACTACCTGATACCACTTACAAAAGTTAATATACAATTACACAATTTAGTTCATTCAGTGACAAGGTGTAATCACAGCTTACTGAGTCCTTCCAGGACTCATAAAGTAGATAACTGGAGCAGTAAGAACTCTTCTACGGACAGCAACTTTCAGTAAAAAGAATTGGAGCAGGTAAATGAACACATGCAAGTTTATTAACAGAGAAAGAATGCAAGAAATGAAGCTTTGCAGTGACATAGACATTCATTTTGAAAAATTACAGGAAGCCAGTGTAAATTCAGAGACGAGGAAAAGATTGCTAATTTTTTCTTAAATAAAAACAAGAAAGCAACCTAACTCTGTCCCAAATAACAGCTGATAAATTCACTCAGTTTGGCCTGTGTCCCTCATACCTTGGAGTTGGGATTTTCAAATTTTACTGGTAGATGAATGTGAAATGCCCCTTCATTCCTTTGAAGAAGCCAGTCTGAAGCTGCAATGAGCCTGCAAATAGTGATTAGCATTTAAAGTGGCACCCTGAATAATAAAATGTCTTTGAGCTGGATTGTAATTTTCTGGAAGTGAAAGATACTCTTTACATTTACCTCACAGGAGACTAATTTTGGTCTTGTCCCGCTAAATGAGAGGTCACAAGGTATCAGCTCCAATGAATCTCTCTTGGGCTCTTCAGGTAATATTTAATTCTTGACATTTCATTTGCGAGTTTTCTGGAGGCTGTAGTTTGTGGCCCCCTGCCCTGTTCCCTTCCAGCCTGAAGAGCAGTACATGTGGTGAGCCAGGCTGCAGAAGGCTGCAGTGCCACCTTCCTGCTCCAAAGAGCTGCACCTCCTCCCAGGCAAGCCTGAATAACCATCTCTGAAGTCTGACTTTCTCACACGACTCAAAAATCCTGGTACCCACATCTGGACCCTGATAGAGGTATGGGGCCGTGAGGGTTTTTGTGGTATCATCTGCACCTCTCCTAGCTGCTGAGACAAAGTTCATGGCAACCACTTATAGTGTTCAGCTTCAGCCAAGTATTTAATCAGTAAATGTTGTACCAGGCTAGTTAAAAGCACACAGGAAGGATTTATCATGACATCAAACTGAAGCCTATTAAAACCAAAATAACAATTGAAGAAACCCACAGCTAGGTAAAAATATCTGAATCCACAAGTGGGGAAGCGTTCAAACAGCAGTAAACTCTCATCCCTATCTGCTTCTGTGGAAGTAGTGTTAAGCAGAAATGCCTAATAGAAACAAACCTAACCTGGGCAGGCTCTTTCAGGAGAGCAAATAGACAGAGAAGTCTCTTGATGCCCATGTAAACGTCATTACCTCTCTTTCTACCTTCTGCAGCAGCCCACACAAGGACTGGTCAAACAGTTCACAGAAAAGGGCAAGCGCAGGCTTCACAGTTGTACGTTCCCCAGAGAAACTTCCTCTGCTCTGCTTTTTAAAAAGCACAGTCTCCTGCTTTTCTACAGTAATCTTGAAATCTTCCATTTTCCATACTTGACTATAGAAATCCTCTCTGGATTCCCTGAAAGAAAAATATTAAGCAGAACACCCAAAGTTTTTTAAAAATACTGTAGCACTTGAGTCTCTGCCTGCCACTCAGTGAAACACAGCAATTTAAAATTACTGAAGCTCTTAAATTAAGTGCTTAAATTTGAAGGTGATCACCACTCTGAACATGTGAATTGTACAGCTATCTGAACTATCAAAGCTCTTCAATTTACTCCAAGCAAGTAATTTTTGGAAGTGATAAGGGAGTCTGTGATTGCCCAGACTGTACTGATTTAAAGCTTCTGCTCAGTTTTCTACTCCTTTTTAAAAGTATTTGAGCAGTTCTGCTAGCTTATAGAAAGACTGATGTGCTGAACACATTTGAGCAGCTTGGGGGATTGTGTGTGACTTTAGTTTTGCTTGTAAGTAACCATTTTGGATCAGTATTTTCCTTCCGGAGCCATGTCAAAGCAAGTGGTTTTACCTAACTCTTCAACAGTTGTGTGGAGATAAAAATTGAACACCCATATCCATTTTCAAAGTCTTCAATTCACTTAATAGACAATGTACAATTTTCTGAGTGCACTGAAAGTGCCATTGCTTTGTAGCTATAAATTGAAACCTATAATGCTCATCTCCAGGAAGCAATTATTAACATCTTTTTTTATAATATAATATATTTATTCTTGCAATTTTGGCACACAGTGCCTTTTGAAAATATTTTCTTAAATGAACTAGTAACAGCTAGTTGCCCTCTGTAATATATTATTCAGTGATGAAATACTTCCATTCCACACACAAACCTCTTACAGCTGCAAGGACTATAGAAACATAAGAGATTCTAAACCTCCTGCATCATTCTTTCCTGTACCATCCAAAGTAGCTTCAGGCCAGTACAAGGCATTGGCAGGTTTGGTTTGGTTTTTGTTTTTTTTTTAATTTGGACAGCTTTCTACATATTCCCAGAATTGTTAAATATTGCAGTATTTCTCATACTGCATAAAGCTCAATTAGAAACATTCTTTCTGTGGGCCTTTTTCTTGTGCTCCTCCAACTGCCCTATGGCAGAGCTGTCACGGCTGATGCTCTGCTTTGATTCACAAGTCCCAGCAAATATTTCCCATTTTCCTTGCTGAATAGCATTAATGATAAAGCATAATTATCTGAAAACTCTGATGAATTCTAGTATTTGTTATAATTTAATTCCACTCAATGCCTCATATTTTTAAGGCACTCTATCTATCAGAAGTAACTTCTGAGCTGAAGATTTGTCAGTTAGCCTTCCCTTGTAGACCCTTGAAAATCAATTGTCTTTCAAGTGGAGGCACATTCTGGCTATTTGACAGCAGATCCTTTTATACATCTGTACTGACCCACAGTCCATTGCAAAGGATGTGCATTAGCATTTGTATGCTCTGCCTCCTAAAATACCACGTGAGCTGGGACCTGGGGCATTATTGCTGCAATATCTGTTGGTTACACCTGATGGATGACCAGCTCATATTTACAATGCTAAGATGTCTTGAATGTGTGTGTGGATTTGGGGGGGGGGGTTTGCCATTTCAAGGACTTTTGCAACCAGCAAAATCTGATTCCAGAGAGTTTCTGAGTCATATGGTGCTTGTGCTGTATCCACCTACTTTTTCTTTTAATGTCCAGTCAAATGCCAGAGGTGAGATAATGCAGTGACGCTTGACATTTATCTATTATCAAATCATTGGCTCAAGATAACATTGATCTAGCTGTGCATGCTGCACCTCAATATTTTTACAGGTACACTGTGACACATCAAGATGTTTCAGAGTTATTTGTAAAGAAATCTGTCACATGATTTCAGAAAAAAGTATGAAGGTTTTTTGAAGTAGTTTGATGTTCTCTTGAATGACTAAACCTTGTGTGAAAAATTAGTTGGCAGGTTAATTCTCCATGTCAAAGTCCAGGCTGCAGCACTGCCATTTCTTTCATTTTGGTTTATATATCAATGTGGAAGAGTTTGAGTGTCAACAGAAGTGTAACAGTCATAGTTGCTTACTTTGTTAATTGCTATCACTTTTTACATCTCTATTCTTTGATATTTTGGCCATAATGCTGCATTCCCATCATTCTGTAGGATTTTTTCCTATTTCCCTACTTTGCAGAATAGTTCCATAATTTATCAGCCCTCTTGTTCTCACAAGCATTTCCCAAGTGATATGAGCTTCATCTGAAATTTTCTCAAGTTTCTGAATGTTTATCATATTTTTCTACTGTACATGTAAAGCAAGTGCAGTAATAGTAATTTCTGAACAGTCAAAGTCTTAAAGCATTAATAGTTGAGCTGCTTTACCGCAGCTTAACCAACTGTTTCACCTTCTTGATTAAATTATCCATGTTGTTCCTTTCATTTCTACTCACATTGCCTTGTACTACCCCGTCCTTAAAACTTTTTGTTGCCCCTTTTTTCAAAGGTATTTCTGAGCAGTTAATATTTTTCTTGTCTTGTTTCTTTACTGTCCCTCAGTTACGCAGACTTCAGAGACACTTTTCTGAAAGTCAGTAACAGTGGTTGCATCATCTATGATATGGTCATTCAAAAAATTACAATGGCACATCAGGGCTGACTTGTTCAGGGCCTGAGCCTCAACACACGTGGACTCCTTTCATTGGTACAACCTGAAATGTGGGGTTTGTGTCTTGAATAGCCTTTTCCTTATGCTTTTTAAGACTGTAAAAAGAAAATACTTGGAAAAGAATTCCAAGGCAATTTTGGGCCCCATTCTTTGCATTATAAGCTGGGATCAAGCTGGTTTAGACTATCCCTGGCAGAGCTTCCTTTAACTGCTTTTTTTTGAAACCTCTAATGAGGAGCCCTGAATGAGGGTCCCAGTGCCACAATTGCTCACTGTTCCATCGCTCATATATGTTTTGGAAGATAAGTTTCCCCTTAGGCCTCTTTTTTTTGCTAAATTAGACAAATCAGTTCCTTTACCTGATTTCCATAAGCAGGTTTTCTAATCCTCTTTTCCCGTTACTCTCCTCTGGGGTCTACCCAGTCTGTCTACTCTTAAGCCCATCTACCAAAAACCATATTTCAACTGCAGTTACACCAGTTTCAGGAGGAGGAGAGCACATTTCCTGCCACTGAATAAAAAAGTTTAAATATCCCACAGCCTCATTCTCATGTTTTTGCATCATCATAATAAAAGGGTGTGCTTTTTTTATGAGTATGTTCTTACCAAACAAAAAACTTCTAGCATCAACTCATCTACACCAGCTCACATCTTCAAGAGTTGACCCAAATTTCCTTTTAGTAGAAGTCAAAACAATTGAAGCAATCCTTGGTGACTCCATTTAGATGACTCCTATGACTTGTAGACAGCCAGATTTAACAATGATTTCCACCCACTCTGAACTCTGACATTGGGCACTGATTATTATTTTTTCATCATGCTGATCTAAAACACAGGGATGACGCTTGCTCAGTGCATTTCTCAATATATTTTGACTGTCTCAACTTTTGTTATTGCCATTATTGCAGAGCTCCTGGCCTAGCAATGTTGTCAGTCGGAGCACGCTGATGAGTAACTCCACAGTCATAACTGGCTCTTAGCCTACGAGTGATGGTGCTGTTTCTGCATTAATGTTATGCTCACTGAATAGTAACTATCTTGCACCCTTGGATATATTACAGATTTCCTCATTTTTAAAATGCTTTTTGTCTGCATTGATGTTTGTGCACTACAAGGATTTAGGGCTTGCATTTGTCCATTTCTGTCATTGCTGCTATCAACTTTCATTATTGCAACTATTGCTCTAAATGTTCTAGAAATTCTCATACATACTTACCTTCAGTAAAGTCTGTTGTAGAGACCTGGCTTTCCCAACAACTCACGGAAAGACATACAAAAATTGCCGAGTGCATTACCTTGCTTATGTGACTACCTTAGTGCGCTTTTGATGCTTGACTTCATTTTGCTAATGAGTATAAGTTATAGAACTATCAATCACCTGCCAGTCGAGCAAACAGTGAAATTCATTTCATCTGGCCTCTTTGACCTGTTTAGACTTAAGTGGCTGTACCAGGAGTTAAAACTCCAGCCAGCAGAGATGATAGGATTATTGAAACACAGGGTCTTTCATTACCATAAGGGGTAGCCCTCAAAGACTGAAATCTCAGTGGTGGCACTTGCAAAGATTAACATTCCTGCCAGAAACCACTGCCCAGCATATCAAAACACATATCAAAAAGGCAAAAGCCTGAATGCAAATTTAGGCAATGAAACCGAAGTAGCCCAGTTTGGGAAGGTGCTGAGTACTCACAGCTTTCAACAATTTTATGGAATTAAATGAAAACAGTACGTGAAATAATAGACTTAAGAGAGACAAACACAGTGGCACATGGTCTTTTCAAAATAGAAACAGATCTTTGTGTGAACTCAAATAAAAATTCTTAAAAGGTAAAGTGACTAATTGCTTCTTTTTATGTAGTTTAATGGATGGTCTTAAGCCAAGACAGATTTAAAATTTATCAAAGTTTCCTAAATAATTGTGACTTCATGGTCGCCTGAATAATGGACTGAATAATAGGTTAATCAATTGACTGATTCTTTCACTGAACAAAATATCAAATGAAAATATTCACCTATTATTTGTATTCATTTGTATTTAGAGGTAAGCACATACAGATTTGACTTCCTGCCATACTGCAAAAGGATGGAGTATTGCAGCATGAAGCATTCAGAGAGAATTTGTCATCCACACAACTGAACTGCGGGCAAGGGTGACTGTAACTCTGCCTCGTAGAATTCACAGCCCAGCTCATGCTGTATTTGATGTGCCAAGGAAAAGGTACTGACACTTGTCCAGCCCATCCATCAACAGCAGTTCTTTGGGGAACTCCCACTCTGTTCTCTGCAGAAGATGCAGGGCCATGCAAGCAGGACACTGAACCTGGATAATACCCAGGATGAACATGGCACACACTGTCTGACACCAGCTTGCAGATTTGGGGTGCAGAAGAGACAACAAACGCAGTAAAGAACCTCTGCCAAACAGAGGAGTTTTTACCTCTATAAGACTGACACCATTGCCTCCCAGATAACTTCATACAATTAGGTTTTGAGTGGACTTTTTGTGAAAGATTCAAGCCAGCTTATAGTATGCAAGAGCACCGTTAGGAGTTGTCCACAAAAGGAACAAAATGTGAAGGAAGACATGGAGATAGTCATGTTATAAATAAATCCATGAGTCTGCATTTAAAAAAATAAATGTTTTAAATGTAGGGCATCTTTGAATCAGGTGCTAAGCTAAGAGGTTGTTTTCTTTTACTACTTTTGCTAGTTCTAGGTTATATTTTCAAGTGTCAAGTTACTTTTCAGAGCAGTATTGCATATATTTTTTGCCAAAGCTAAGCAATACAGATCTTCTGAAATAAAAGTGAATATTTATTTGACAGCAACCTGCATTACAGTAACCAAATTAAAACACATTTACTATTTCCTGTGCTGGCTTTCTATTATTTATCAAATGTTTCCATTTATATATATATTTAACTGTTTATATTTATAAAAATACATAACTGTACACATATCTATGTATATGTATGTATATAAATCTATATATATATATATATTTAACTTAATATGAGCATCTTTGAAAATTCATTATCATTTCTCAGAACCCTCCAACAAGGGCTTTATTGTTCAAAGCTGCTGTAAAGAGAGCTGCCCCAAAGGGAGCCATTTGAACTGCACAACAATGAACTTTATTGATCCTACATAAGTCATAAGCACAGTTACATTTTTCTGAGTGCCTTCTGTGTGCACATTTTCCTAATGACAGTGTATGTGTGCCTATATATTAATGTTACAGACAACACCACTGTGCATCACAGCGCTCAGCAAGCACATGGTCCAAAATCTCCAGTTTTGGAGAGGGATCTCTGCAACCCTTCTGCATTCTCACTGCCATTATACAAGTTTATTTGAAGGTAACCCTGGACCCACACTAAAATACAAGACTGCAAAGATTTCCTGGCTTTTTATTTACACTTGATTGAATTGTTCCAGTTTTGGTTTGACAACTATACCTGTATGCTGGTCCATTCACTCACATTAAGAAAAATAAAAGCGGCATGTGCATGGAAATTAAATAACTGCCTCCAAGTAAGTGTTCTCACAAATAATCTGGCAGGTTACTCAGTAAGTTAAGCAAGTTCCCATATTTGGACAAATTCTTTGTGTGCCCAGACTGTGAAGCACAGAAAGGACAGCTCTTGCAGACTGGTACCATAAACATAGCCAATGTCAACAGGTTTTATTTTACAGCAAACATTAAAGAGGAGATTTTCAAAGAAACATAAGAAAGTTATGAGCAACTAGGGATCAAACACCTTTAGGCTCCTCTGAACAGCAAAAGGTCAAACAAAACAACCAGTACACCAGGCCATGCCAATTGCCACACTCTAATGTTCCCTGAGGTTTCAGTCCAAGAAATCAGGACCTTGTTTATGGAAACATAATTAAAGCACTTTCTTTGCTTTCCTGTAATGGACACTTTAGCACCTGGTAATTAAAGGGAAATACCTGAAAAATCTGTCATTGAATTTCACTAAGGCCATGCATTAGATGCCTATTTGCTTTCCTGTGGCAAATTTGGTCCCAAATTCACATGCCAGGGCTTCTTTGACTCACTGGTACAAACCAGAGTGCACATTCCTAAATCCTCTGCTGCTTGGCGAGCCTACCTGCAGAAGCTTCCTTCCCATTTGCACTTACAGGAATTTAGTTATCTAGCATGAGGCTAGATAATAGGCTCCACTCACTTCCACTGTTTAAATGTTTGGACCCTAATTCCTGCTACAATGCTGAGAATATCAAATGGGAATCCTGCCCTTAACATCCACAAGTGATTCACATATATGCTTCCCTTGGCTCAGACTGTGCTCAGGCCCATCTGTTTGAAGTCACCAATCCTGCTTTGCTGGTCCAACGCTCAGGCAGCAATGCCAAGGGACAGGAACAGTGAGCAGGATACTGCTTGGTCACGTAAGGCTACAGGAGCCTTTTCCATTGCTCCCACCCCTGCAGTCACACTAGGTCACTTCTGCTGCCAGTCTCTCTCAAAAATGCCTCACATCTGGTCACTCTGTGTGCAGGGCCATGAAAGTGGGATACGGTCCAAGGGAGCTTCAGCTACACATGGTGGCTGCTGTGGGTGAAGCTTGTCTTCACAGGCTTGCCCAAGAGCCCATGCCCATAGCAGAAATTTGTAGCTCAGGAAACAAAAAGTGATTCTGCTACGGACAAATCTCCTTCTTATTTGAAGGATCAATAGAACAAAGGTGCCACAGGGACCCAGAGCTCCCCACACACATACTCAAGTCTGAAAAAAACTAATGAAAGACACAAGTCAGAAACAAAGGACTCTGAGTAATGAAATGATTAGAGAGAAAATACAGTTGAAAACTCCTGGAACACATTATAATTTAATATCTCATTATTTACTAGGCACGTTGAACATAACACGAATTTCCCTCTGCTCCACCAAGCCCACTTCATATTCCACAGAGTCTACACTTCTGTATCTTATCCAAGCTGAGATGAAATTGTCTTGTATATCAGACAAATGTACTAGAGAGTAGCCTACACTTTGGTAATGTACAATCTGAATGTTCCCAACAGTCCAACTTCCACATCGTTTAGAGAATTTGCACTCACACATTTTCAATGCATAATGAGGGGTTTTAGCAGTTCATAATTATTAAGTAGTTATTTTACATGCCCTTGTGTGTGGTAAATAATACCATAGAGAAAAAAAGTAACCAAGGGTTTGTATAAATGATTCTGCATAAACCTACAAGCTCAGGTTTTAAATCTGCATTATCATGTTGGTTCAGATCTTTAGGCTTAGGTCTGAACAAACATGAACTTCAGGGACATTTGAAATTCAACTCTGTATCCTGACCTGGATTTTCTAAATGACCTTTGAAATTTGGAACTAAATCCAAGTGTTGCAGAGTCTCTATCTGGAAGCTTTTTGCTGATGGATTTTCATTCAGTCTAATGTAGGTGGCAAATTATGCTGAGAATAAGTCATTTTCAAGAGATCCAAGGTCTGGCATACAGACTACTGCTTCCAGCCATTTTAAATGGAAAACAAAGGTTCTTCATTTACCTCTGAGGCTTCTGTCTGATTTATTTTGCTTCTCTGGTTTGCATTTATTTGATTGTTTGTGCCAGGTATAATGGAGAAAATGCAGGCATCGCTAGAAAATCTGCAATCTGCAGTCCCTCAGCCACATTGACCTCTTGCAGACATGCCTGAATCGCAGCAGAAACGAGAGATGGCAACTCCCAGCTGGACAGGCCTTTGCAGTTTGCCCAGATGTCAGAAAACTGGTCTTCACTGGCCAAGATTGAGACAGCCATAACTTTTTACAAAGCAGTGAAGCACATACTTAACTTTACTCACGTATTTTAACTTAAGAATGCACTTAACTGCTTTGCTGAACATGGGCAAGCTGAACATGCTTTGCTGAACATGGGCAAGCACAAACACTTGCCATGCCACACTGGCAATGTAGGGTCAGTCACTCTTATAGCACTGAAATATTCTCCAAAAATCCTGAAAATGGAAAATACAAGAAATCCTATTTATCAGGTAACTACTCCAGTGTCATAAAATCTGTGTAGCATGGTTTGAGTTTGAAGGGACCTTATATATCACCTGGTTCCAACCCTCATGTCATGGGCAGGGACACCTTCCACTAGCTCAGGTTGCTCAAAGACCTCTCCAACCTGACCTTGAACACTTCCATGGATGGAGCATCCACAGCTTATCTGGGCAACCTGTTTCAAGCCTCACCACCTTCAGAGTAAAGCATTTCTTCATAATATCTAATCTAAACCTACCCTCTTTCAGTTTAAAGCCATTTCCCCTCAACATATCACCACATGCCCTTGTAAAAAGTCTCTCTCCAGGCACCTTAAGGTACTGAAAGGTTCTCTAAGGTCTCTCCAAAGCTGCATCTTCTCCAGGCTGGACAACCCCATCTCCCTCAGTCCGTCTTATCAGGAGAGATGCTCCAGCCCTCTGATCTCCTTGGTGGGCCTCCTCTGGACTCATCCCAGCAGTTCTTCTCATGCTGGGAGCCCCAGAGCTGGATGCAGTGCTCCAGATGGGGTCTCAGAAGAGTGGAGTGGAGGGGCAGAATCCCCTCCCTTGCCCTGCTGGCCACACTGCTTTGGCCATTCTCTTGTGTCAATAGATGGAAATGAGGAAAATGTCCCTTCATCTGACAACATCTGATAACTAAAATCCAACAACCCCAACAGTCTTCTGACCCTTTCTGGGAAGGCAGACATTCAACTTATATTGGTAAGCCAGCAGATCTAACCCAAACGGAAACCAAAGAGAAACATCATCCCATTGTACTATAACAAAAATGAATTTATAAATGTAATTCTGAAAAACTGACTTGTATTTCTTATTACTGTCATATGTCTTGGTAATATAGAACCATCCACAACTAAAATTAATTTTAAAAAATTATTTTTGAAATGCACAGAAATTCAGGCAGAAGTCAGTCATATTTTCAGGCATCTATTAGTTGCTTTCTTGATGTGTTGAAGAAATTAAAGGAATAATAAAGTTATTACCTGCAGGAACTGATAGTCCTTTAAAACAACTTCAGTTTCCTGGAAATGTAAAACTCAAAAGCTTCAATCCAGTCTGAGAAAAAAACATCCCAGTTCCAGGGACAGTAAGCTACTGAAGCAAGTCTTTTGTTCGCCTTTTGACCATTTCTGCATGCAGAACTCCCTGCAGTGCTGTCCAGCTCTGCTTCCCAAGTGCTTAGAAATAAGCAATCTACCTTTGACCATGCCTTAATCTACATTTTTCAGGACAAAAAATTCTTGGCTGCTATGCTGATCACTCAACTAGAATTTTTAAGTACCTTCTAAAAATCTCACATCAAAATAGTGCTTTGTCCTCTGCCCATTTTGCTGCATCACTTTTCATTCTCTTTTCTTAAAGGGAACTATGGACACATTTTATTTCTGCTGCACTGGCAGAAGATTTATGTCTTGACAGATTCTTCAGCATAATTGTCTCTGCATTTTGTGTGAACAGTTGTAATTTTTTAAATTGCATTGTTTTAATTAATATTTTAAATAGAAATTACACATAGATAAAGAGAATTAAGCTCTTGCTGAGATGAAGACCACTGGAGTCAGGATTATCATATTGTTTTTTGACTAGTATTATGTGTGGTTGAAAGATGACCTGAACTTTCTTCCCTCATCATAAAAAGAAGAAACATGAATCAGAAGTCAACCTTCCATTTTAATCAAATTGCCCTGATTATCTGGTATGGATCTAAAGAAAGAAGGTTTAAATACCTCCTATGATGGAAATATTTCTGAATTAATCTGACAGTACAAGCAAAAAGAAGTAACTGATAGAAGCAAATGAACTTACATTATAGGAATCGGGGAACAACTGGGGAAAGGGCACAAAAATTGCAAGAACCAAATGATTACTGTGGATTGTTTCTACATTTAAAAAATTAATTAATCTATACTTTTAAGGCTACTTAAAAGGAAATAAGAAAAAGGAGAACATAAATTTGTCTGTCTATGGATAAAGTGCATTACTGGATTGCAGTTTTTGCTGAACTTTACAAAAAGAGAGTAGTTTCATATTAATTTAAAAAAAAAAACTGATCTGATGATATAGCTTTCTTTCTGGAGAATCAAAGATAGTTTTCTGAAATGGGTTAACATAGGTGTGAACTAAGAGGCAAATCCAGAATCAGACCTCCTGCTGTATGCCTAGGAAGGAAAATCAAAATCCTTCATTGAGAACAGCACTGCTATTTCTTGCTTTTCCTATCAGAGCTCTTGGGGATAATAAAGTTGTATATCACCCAAAGAGCCTCTGACCTGGAGGCATTCCTGTGTCTTAACTGTGTCTTCTTCTCACCTGGACATCAGAGAGAAAAGATACTGGGGAAAGGCATTGGGCTGTGCAGACAAACCCCAACTGCTGTGAAAGAGTTGAGATTCACCTTATATCAAAACAGAGGCTTGCCGTTCTGGCAACACAAAATTTGACAAACCACTTAAAGACCCTATGAACACTCTTGAATCCTACTTTATCCAGTGAGAAGTAAAATATCTCAGGTATGCTGCCTAGAAAAATTTAAGAAATCATGATCCTTACCATAGAGTGCCCATGAAAAGAAATTTACATATCCAAAATTTGTCAAAGGTCAGACAAAATCTACCACATGCTGACAGATTAGTACCCTAAAACACTTGAGAAACATTTTTCAACCTGAGAACCAGCAAACTACAAATTAAACTGTCATTTAATGTGTTCCAAGGAGATGATTGTGATTGCCTTTAACAAGTGGTTCTTCCTGCACCATTCATGCCTTAGTTTGTCAAATGTTTGTTAAAGGCAGAAACTAAGATGAAGCTGGATGTAGCTGTAACACTCTGGAAACCGTTTTGTGTAAGAGGATCAAGTTAGGAGACTGTGGAAATTAAAGAGCTGTAATGTGAAACCTAATGTATAGTAACTGTCAAGTGAGGTAATGTAGAAACTGGAAAGCCTTGTCTTAGAGTTAATGCCTTAATCCCAACATACCACTTACACTGTGAGGAAAAAATGTAAGAAACTGAAAATCCATGAAACAAGGTTATGGAACAAAGCCAATAAAATAAACATTGTCAGTGGCAATGTGTTGAAATTGATTTGTTTTCATTCCTGTAACAGGTACTTACTTTCTGATTTGCCAAAATCTCACAGCATCCTTTTATGTTCAAGTTATTCTGAAGTCTGTTCTAGACACTAAATATTAATTATGAGTATCTATGACAACCACTGACTCTAAAAATAGAGCATTTATTCCATCCAATGCCTGAGCTCTGAGGTATTAACCTCTCAAAGTTTGGGATAACCAGAAAATAAAACTGTGACACTAAATGATGTGGTTATTTGGTGAATAGTGAAAAAATTTCCTTTTAACTAAACACAAAAAGTAGAAGAGTTTCCTGATTATTGATAATAAGCTTGTGCTCAGGGCCTAGCTAAATCAAAGCCAAGTGTTCTCAACCACAGAAACAACAAAAACTGATTGAACGATAATCACATGTGTTTTGATTATATGCATCCTACAGGCTCCCACAGAACCTCCCAGTCCTTAGCCCAGGCCGAGCTCAATCTGCTGTCCCATGGCAAACCATGCCAGACCCAAACCCACCAACTTTCACCGTTTTGACATTAAAAAACATGATGAGGGGGTGGGCAAACTCAGCCTGAGGACTACCATCTTGCCAGGGCCCTGCCTGTATCCATCCCCCTGGAGCAGACAAAGCAGCAGAGAGCACCTACAAGCTCCATCACATGTGTACCTACATGAAACAGGGCTCAACACCTCTCTGCAGGACTCTCCCGCATGTCCCATCAGATCTTTTCACTGTTTCTCAAGAGAATACAGAGTGATTTGGATGCCTTCCCCTTGGAGACACCTTTGGTGGAGAAAAGGAGGAGAGGAACGGAAAAACTCACTCTTGGATTTTCTACTTGTGTACACAGGTTTTAGAGGACTTTGTGGACCTTCCAAAAAGCAGTGAACCAAAAGACACAGCACCATGGACAAGAAATGGGGACACACATCAGACAGACATACTTAAGACTCAGTGAAGGAACAAAATTAGGACCACTGGCATCAGCCATGTTGGCCCTTAATTTTTCTGTTTAATGTTCAGAGCAAGGGCGGTGTTGATATACACCAGACACAGGTCAACGTACTAGAGACAAGCACATTATTTGGCCTCAAGGACCACATCCATGCTGCTAAAATAGTGAAGTCCCACAATAATTAGTGCCTAGCCCCATGTTTCCCACAGGATGTTTGAATTCCATCCCCAGGTTTTGAGAGGCAAGGGAGTTTAGCAGCATGCACACACATTGTGCCATAGCCCTTTGCTTCAGTGATATCAAAGGATCTTTGGTGTAACTAAGTGTAGAGACTTAGCTGCAAAAAGGAAGACCTAAAACTCAAAAGGAGAGGCAGCCACAGTGTCACCCGTGGTGAAAGACTGAAATAGAGATAAGAACAGAACTCATCTTCAGTACGAATATTACCAGCAGAAAAGTTCTGCACTGCCCTGGTTATTCCTTCCTCCACAGCAAGGAAGCATCCTGGCATGAGTGCCTGTAATGCAGGTGTCCCTATACCCTGAAAAACATGTCAGTTCTGATCTTTTCACTATTACAAAACTGCAAGGAGTCAGGAAATGTTGCTGCCAGTGACAGTGGTGACTGCTGCCACTGTAACTACATTACCCTTCAGAACAACCCCTCCCCTAAGAGATGGTAGGAATGACAAATTAAAGTGTTAATTTGTTAAACTGAAATAGCACTGTCAAATTAGCCTGGCTGAAAGTTAAAAATAAATCCATTCGCTACTACACAGCCAAAAGAAGTATCAACTGCAGAGCCAAAACAAGCATCATACCCTTTGATAGTAAAATTCTGTGTGTACAGCAGTCTTACAAGTCCAAGAAAAAAAAAAAAACAGGAAAACAGGTAGGCAGCTCAGAATATTTGGTTCATACAAATGCAGCAAGTCCGACAAGGACATTGCCTCTGAAGAGGCTTCAGAGAGCGAGCATATGCATCTGCTGAACACCCCTGAGGTTCACCAAAGTGACTCAAACCCTCTCTTCTCTGACTGCTAATCTGGTAGTATCAAAGACCGATCACTTGTGACAAAACCAACAACTACCAAGTAGTGAATTGCCTCCTTACAGATAAAGAAAAAAATACACTGTTACAATTTTTTTTTGTGGATGGAGGCCAAGCTGCATCTGTTCCAAGCATCAAGGCCAAAATATCATCTACAATTAAAGCATTGCTGACAATGTTGTTGAGGCTACATGAGGCAGAGCAGATTACAGGTCATCCTGCAGCTTGGAGGTATATTGGCACTGTGATGGTAGTGGTAATAAAAAATGTGTTTGTGTCAGTAAAGTAAGCAAATATGACTCAATGCACACAGGCAAGAGACAGGCTGAATAAGAATTCACTTTTCTAAATGTAACCACAAGTTGAAGCGCCAAGGCATGGTGGCCTACAGAGCCTCACTGCTGGACAGCTGTTGTGGAAATCTAACAGAACATAATTGAAATTAATGAGAGAAGAAAGCAACACTCACAAGCCTACCACAGTAACTGTTTTGCAAAAGCTGAAGCTCTTCTCTATCACTGATATATCCAGGAAGACATTAGATAGACTGAATTATGACATTTGATAAAATACCACAGCATAGGGGTCATTAAAAAGGGGGTAGGTAAATGCAGGCACTGCAGAGGCCCTGCCTTATTCTCACAACTGGAAATACAGAGTTGTGGAGATGAAAAAACAAAACAACCAAACAAGTACAACTGAAGCAGTCAGCATAGTCTTCACCATCTGGGAACCCCTTTGTCTGGGAATGATCTCTAAGCCCATGCTAAAAGATCAATGAACTGCAAAAGACGTCTCAGTCTGCCTGGGAATCTGAAGAATGAGTGGAATCTGGTTTTGCTTTGATTTCAATTTACCCAGCCCACATTACAATTCTGCAACACACTGTCAACCCAAAAATATTTGTTCTATTGCCAGTGTCCTATCACTACTGAAAGGGAAACAGTGATATTTTGATCATGATGGGTAAATGGCAAAAGCACATGAAATAAATTGGGGGTGCAATGGCAGTTGGAGAGAGGAATAGCTGGGGGGAGACTCATTCCCTAAATAACTCAGTAAGCCAATACTTTAATACTCATTGTGAAGCGTGATCATGCTGCTAATGAAGCAATAAATCCTCCCTTGCATCGGTGCTGGAGGGAGGGGGGTCAGAAGGTGGAGAGAGCTCCCTTTCCTTTCTCATTAAAAGCAGCAATGCAAAATGCTTTAATAAAGCTCAGCAATGTCCTAGAAGGAATAATCAGCTAATGCCTCTCCTCACGAAGCCATGTTGCAAAATGGCACGTCTCCTTGGCTCTTGTGGCTTCTCTCCTGGGACTCCTGTGCTGAAGTCAGCACCAAGCCTGGCCCTGCCCTCCCCATCCTCCCTGCAGCCTTCATCCACTTTGGGACTTGGACAGTTGACTTCCAGACCTGGACCAGCCAATTTAAGCATAAGCATCACTGAGTAATGCCTAATCCCCCTCCCCCTCTACATATACTCTAAAATGCCTTTATTTTAAATTGCAAAGGAGAGAAACATTTGCTTTCCCAAAAACCGAAACTGGCAAGGAAAAATGAGCAAAGCCTATCTCTAATTAACGCTAATCTGTCTGCCTTGTGTACGCACCAGTGAGGGAGCCACAGTACGCTGCAGATCAGAAGATAAAAACACACTCAGGAGTTCAACTGCTTTAGAAGCACAACATCTGTTAGCCATGTTATTCTGCAGCTATCCAACAAGCAGAGCACTCTTCACAACACTTAATAGCTTATGCATTATGGATGCTGCCGTGGGTACAGAGGTACTTGGGCTCAGGCTTTCCTTCTGCGCAAGTCTCAAATTAAAAAACTACGGGCAAATCTGGGGAGTGCTCCTCCCCTCTCATTCCTTGCACGGGAATTGAGAGTTCAGGGCCAAATTCTGCTACCAATTACACTAATATGGCTCCACTCAAAATCAGTTTGGTGTTACACACAACAATATCTGACTGACTCCATCCTTAATTCACTCAGTATAGGGAATTGGAATAAAATTGTAAAAAATCTCTTTAGACGAGAACATTTTAAGTCAGCTATTGTTGTAATATCTTTGATTGATTTAGTCACTATATTTTTATTACAAATTAATAAAGGAAGGGCACATATTATTGGAGTTTATAGGTTTTTCAATTACTGTTTTCCTATTGTTCTTCCTATTATTCAATTCACCAGCTTCTTCATATAGTTTATCTATAACTCTAATGCATTATGGTGCTTCAGAATTTATGAAGGATATACAAAGCATATAAATCCTATTAACTAGCCCATCATACTTATAATTGATTCAATTAAAATGTTGTATGTGTCTACAGTACATAAAGGGGAGGGAAAATAAAACTGAGACCAAGGGGTTAATAAATTCTTGATTATTTATATTTTTTTAAACTTCTCTGCCACAGTGGAAACAAGACACAGCACGAAGATGCTACATTCTATTTCTTAAACCCTATAGCCCAGCATGTAACATAAGAAGTATAAGACATCTGAGAGCAACTTAAAATTATTTTCCTATTAATTTAAAGGCCATTTTAAGGTCCCAAAAGGGACCATTTTGTCATTCTAACATGACTCTAATATTCACAAGGCATGAGCCATAGTATTTCACTCAAGGATTCTTTCATAAAGCTAATGCTTTCTGGAAGAGTTGGGGTTTTTTTCAAGTATCCAACCTTCATTTAGGGATTTCCTTCTATTTGTTCCAATTTTGTAACATAGCCTTTCTGGTAAAAACATACATTCTGGCAGGTTTTCACATCATATATGCATGCCCATGTTAGGTATCTAGCTTAGGAGAGATTCAACAGATCAAAGTGAAGGACTGGAGTTCCC
Organism: Motacilla alba alba; assembly: GCF_015832195.1. Classification (NCBI taxonomy): domain Eukaryota; kingdom Metazoa; phylum Chordata; class Aves; order Passeriformes; family Motacillidae; genus Motacilla; species Motacilla alba. The sequence continues at coordinate 39,783,852 of NC_052017.1, read as the reverse complement.
TGCCTAGTCAATGAAAGGAGGCAGTCAGTCAACTTCAGCATACTGAGTCAGAGACAGCTGAAAGAGCTAAAAGCAGACTAGGAGAATAAATACCTACACCAACTTCTGTTCTGAATTGCTCGAGATCCTCCTCCTACTGATAGCTGCTCCTTCCAACTATTGTCTTTGGCAATACACTTCATTTGCCAGACTGAATAGGCAGCTACTTTCTCTACAGCCATGCATGCAATGCTGTAATAACTAAACCACATGGAATTTGCAATGTGACAGTGAGACAGATTTTCCAGAATTCAGATCATTCAGAAAGGTCTTTCTCTCTTCCTTTTTTTTTTTTTTTTTTTTTTTTTTTTTTTTTTTTTCTGCTGTCTTTATTTCAGTGCCAACTCAACACAGGGTTTAGACAACAGAATCCTAAGTGTCACTGAATTGAATTTGTGCTACCAAGTCATTTATGTGCTTTTGTAAATCACACCCTTGAACTCTGGATAGGACTGCAGCATTACCCTTGCCACAGAATCCGAGTGCAACATCAATGTGTTAATTCCTGTTTCTAAAGCACTTTGAAGATGCACATACTACTGCATTGCACCCTGCAGACTTCCACTGGTGCTAACATGGTACAACTCTGTTTTCTCCCTCCCTCCAGCCTGAGGATAACAAGACCAAAAAATGTGTTTTTCCTGTGCATTTGAGAAGACAAATTTTGATGTCCCAGCATGAATTATTCTGCACCACACAAAAATGCTAATTAAGCCTTTATTCTATAACCTGACAGATGTTTCTGATGCACTGTTCATCCATTTCCTACTGTACAAAAGCCAAAGTTTTAAACTTTTTGTATTATGACGCAATTAGCATTATTCATGAAGACAGCCATCAAAAGTCTGCTTGAAGCACTGTCCCATTCCTCAGAGAGAAGAATTTTGAAAGACAGGGCTGGAGACTGCCCTCCCTGTGCACTGGCTAGACACGACGCATACACACACATATGCAGGGAGTCCACAGGCCCCCATTCCTTCTCCCCACACACCCCCACTTGTCTTTCTTGCTAGGACCATCTCCTGTTGCTCATAAATTCCAGTCCTGGTGGCTTACACTCACTACTCATGCCCAGCCCACGCAGCCTAGTGTTGTGCATACAGAGAAGCAGTTCAAGCAAAAGAAATGTGCTTTTGTGACTGCAACATCATAAGGAACAAAAGTTGAATCAAATATCTTGGTAGCTGACCATCCTATTTCTCTATGGCATAGAAGTTTGTCTCGGTGCCCTTCTGCCCAAGCAGTGGCCTATCACTACCGGCTCCCACTGTCAACTTCCTGGAGGGTCACAGCAAATTCATCTTCATCCCTGTTCCTTTTGTCTTATCGTCTACACATCTACACAATATTCTTCTGGTCTTTTGGGGGTTTTTTATTCCTCTTATCTATCACTATTCCCTCTTCTCCTCTACTCCCCTAAAAGAGCACATTAATACTCCAACCTCCTCAGTTTCCTGCCCTTGTCACCAAATCAACAATTGAGAAAACACTTGTCCTTTTCTCTTTCTTGTTCTTTTCTCTCCAGTTACTCTGGAGTAACTGTCAGAAAGATTCCTTTAAAAATACAGATTCAGCAACTACACTCTCTTAGTTGGAAGGAAGCTTGTCCCTGGGGTTGTGATTATACATATAAAGACAATAATAAGACTGGGGGCTGCAAAACCGTGTAGCAAAGGTAGAGATCTTAAGGTCTGTCTTTACAATTCTCCAGAGGTTTAAGCTACAGCAAAAAAAATCTTATTTTACACATGTGTAAGAGCTGTGAAAACAATGCATTTGCCTGTTCATCACAAATTTCACTATAACACATCTCAAGAAATGCATCAGTAAGAGGAAAAATAGGCATATAAAATGTTTAGGAAAGGGATGCACAGAAATGAACATCCCTAATAAAGAATCAACCCATTTTTTTCTATTTGCAATTTTTTAAAAACTGTATTTATTAGTAATATACACCAGAGCTATTATCTGTTACTGTAAAGCTGAAGATGTAAGCTATGAGATCTGTGACCTAACAAAGCAAAGCTAAATAGTCACTCTATCATTGCTTTACATACTTCACATAGTACATCAGCAAATAGGCAGGATAAAGATTTCTAAAAGCAGAATTTAATTGAGTCAAAATGGGTTATATCAAATTCCTTGCAGTAGAAAAGACAGAGTTAGGTTAGTGAAACCTGGAAGTGTGACACAGATAATTTACCTATAAGTTTATCAAGAGTAATGATGGAGTAGTAAACTGAGGATGAGACCAAAAAAGCCCTAAGACTAAGACAGGAAGACTTCCTATGAGGATCGTCCAATCCTAAACCTGATGTCCCTTCCTTTTGCCAGGCTGAATCCAAACACCCGATTTATGGATGGGAACCCTGTTCCTGTGAAGAAATACACACATGTCATGATTTAGGAATGGTGCTCCCCAGTTTATTGCTCCCACTGAGTCTCCAAACCATTTGCTGCTTACTCCCTCCCCTCTCCCTTAGCAGGATGGACAGGAGAACTGAAGACACAAAAGTTGAAGATCACAAGTTGAGATAAGAGCAACTTACTGGAAACAGCAGTGAGATAAGAAGACAAACAGTTGCAGCAAGAATACTAATGCCAGAGGGTGAAAGAAAGAGGCCAAATACCCAACCCCTCCTCTGCCATGCTACAGTGACCTGGAGGAGGGCCCTTCCCCCATCCCCAGCAATGACATGAGGTGATGGAGAATAATCTCCAGGTCCCAGCCATGCCCCTCCTGGCTACTGCAAAAATCAACCTTGTCCTGGCTGGAACCAGGACAATCCTTCAAAGAGGCAGTCCAGAACAATCCATACCCTCATCGTACATCTAGAGCAAGCACTATGGGCAACACTATGAAGAAGGATGTGACACTGACACTGTCCTTCCTGTGAACTCATGAGAACTGTGAGAACAGAGAGAGGTTTCCCTGCTGAGCTGGAGGGATAGCAGGAAAAACAGTAAGGATAGCTTTCCTCTCTCACACAAACACAACTACTGCGGGCTTCAGGATATGTAACAGTAGCAAATAAGAAAAGCAGGGATGAATTTTCAACTACAGCAGCCTCGAAGTTAAGTCTTTTTATATGCAGGGCACTGAGGTTTGAATGAACCCAGACTGGGACGGCAAGTGTCTTTGTTTTTCCTACTGAAAAAAAAGTACTAAATTGTTCCTGATCATTATGTATTTGTATGGAAAATAGCTCCCTTTCTCCCTCCAGTGAGTTAAAAAGATAATGGCCATTTCTGCCTCTTGGTGAACTAGATATAGGGAAGAATTTTTCCAGAGGCATAGTGGATGCCTCATCCCTTGAAACATTGAAGATCAGGTTGGGCAGGACTCTGAGCAACCTGAAGTAGTTGAAGATGTCCCTGGTCATTGCAGGTGATTTGGATGAGTTGACCTTGAAAGGTCACTTCAACCCAAACTATTCTATGATTCTGTGAAGGACCTGGTTGTACCAGCCTGTGTCAGGGGGAAGTCAGCAAACCTACAGGGTGGTAGCCAACAAGAGGTTTAGGAGCACATGGCTTGGGTATAAAGTAAAAGCCAAGGAGCTGCCTCTTACCTGAAGAAATGTGAGCCAAATAATCCCAGATCCTGTTTACCCAAGCAGAGGAGCTACCAGCATGCACTCCCACATCACCAAGTCACTCTGCTTCCCATCAAAGGACCTGCAGCAGCAGGCATGGGACCTGCACAGTCAGGGGGCTTTCCTTCACTGAAGGCTTTCCACTGTCTCAGTATGAAAATGTTTGGTCAGACAAAAGCAGCCCTGGCCACTTACACTACAGAGAACAGCAGCATGGGGAGTCTCAGGGACAAAATACTCTGTAAGTAACTTCAGACACCTTCAAGCTATGGCAGTGGCTGTTGGCTGTCCTTATGTTTGTGCGATATATGACACACAGTGCGATTGATCTATTCTATAGCTTGATCTCACCATATTGACCTAGTGATTCTCAGTCCCTTTTTTAGTCTATGGCTCTTTTTAGATTAAGTATCTTTAGAGCACAGTCTATTTCAACTGGTTTGGATATCTTACTTAAGAGGTGAAAGTCACATCCTCCCTCTTGACAGAAGAATGGGTCTAGATGACCAGGAAGCAGCAGATACCTGCTGTATGCCCACTGATGTACCATGAGAGGCTGCATCTGGTTTCTTTCATGTCACTGTGTCCTGTGGAGCTAGCCCTAAAGATCACAATGATTCCTTTAGTCCTTAAAGTCTATTAATCTTCTAATTAGAGCTAATTAAAATGAAATGCATTTTTACTTTTTTTTTAGACAACTTTCTCTTTCATCATTAAAACACTGACATTTTTTAAATGAGCTCCCCTAATAAAAGGAGAACATTAATATACTTGATTAGTATTCTTTTCTAATAGTTAAGACCTTGGCTTGTCCAATTACACATTTTTATATCATTAGAAAACAAAGCAAGAAGCTACATGTAACAGCACACCCTGGTTAGCACAAAGAACCCAGTGTAAACAGAAAACAACCAATTAAGTGGTTCTTCTGGATATCAGGGATGAGGGAAAATACTTCACTGTAGTTTTTGAATTGTGTTTAAAGTACACACAATAATTTCGTATTAAATATTTGGGGTAAAGTGGGTGCACAACAGCAAAAAGGCAAAGGGGTGCATAAGTAGGACATGTCTCCTCTCAAGCTTCCATTTTTCTCTCTATAGCTCTTATGAAAAGCTTACAGCAGCAGAAGACAACAGGAGATGTGTCATCTAAACAGAGGTAGGCCATTAATATATTGTTTAGAGTAATTGAAATGCATTGCACAGGATTAGTTGCCTGACAATCATCCCAATTAAGCAGGCGTGTCATTGATCAGCATAGCAATTAAGAGGATTCTAGGGTATCAGCAATTTATTCTTAGCAGTCTCAATACTAATTGCTTTCAAGCACAAAACCAGGTTCAACATTCTTTAAAAGAGAAATGAGAGAGTCATTGGAAAATTTCTTGTTCTTGTTCTGTTCCTATGAATGAACTGTGGGCTAAACTAGATTAGGAGAATTCACAATACTGCAGAGTTGGAACATAGTAACAAATTATTCCATCATTATCTACTGCTAGCAACAGGAAATGACATGATCAAATGGAGCAATACTTGGTGTTTATTTTAATCTGGATTTTGCAATGTTCCTGTAAGTCAACAATTCAAACTCCAAAGGCAGTACACAGTAAGGCAAAGGTTCTGTGGCAGCAGAGCAGACAGACCATGCCTTCCTACAGGTTCTTTGAGAATGAAGAAATGTATCCCTGCAAACCACCAAACTTTTGGCATCCATTTAAGTCCAGTTTCAAGCTGGTGTGACTCCCCACACTAGCACTCCCCAGTCGGTGTCCTTGTGCTCAACCAACACCTAGGTCTATCCTCTGAGCAAATTGATTATTTTGACACTGATCTGTGTTTTACAAGTGTGTTGGGGTGTCTGGTGGTGTCTGCTGCATCAGCTGTGCTCGGCAGATTCTCTGTGCAAGCAGGTGAGACTGAAAGAACAATGCATTGTACCCCAGGTATCTACCTGAGGTAGATACCAGAGGTATCTTCCAAAGGCTCCCAGGAGCTAAGTTGCCACGAGCATGAGGAGGATAGAAAAGAATTGATAATTACACAGGCAGAGTGAGGCACTGCTGGGCCACAGGAACAGAAAGGAGTCAGGCTTGGTCATAACCTGAGCTTTGACACAAGTCAGAAACCAATAAACCTCATTAAAGTTCCAATGAGAAATCTTGTTTGTGCTGCAGAACATGGTTCTATGTTTTCAGGCATGATTTTTTTCTTTTTTTGTTCATATAGTTTTTATTCATGTGCATCAGTGAGGAAATAAGTAACAGATATCTAAATTGGAATATTTACATTTTTGCTTTTCTTATTGTTTTCTTTCAACACCAAAACTACTGTGAACTGAGTGAAGAAATTAACATACATAACAACTCTAAAAGCACACTGATTATACTTGAATGCTTATGAACAGCAGCATCTATGAATATTATTTTGATGTATTAAAATCTTAGCACAGGACTTTATCTTTCTGAAAATTCAAATGTTTGGTACTATAGAAATACATACCTGATTTTAAAATATTTATTGTGCAGAAAGCATAATGTTTGCTGTTAATGACAGGATACAATGATTACATCTATATAAATATGCTAGTTTACAAGCTACTCTTTACCTAAGGTTAATTTTACTTTAAGCAAGTCATTTCCCTCACCAGGATCTGCAGACCAGCACACTGGAGACAGTGAGAGGAGGAGGGAACCTTCTTCTCAGTCTTCGGAAAATCACGGAATCATTAAGTTTGGAACGGACCTCTGAGATCATCTAGTCCAACCTTTGACTGATCACTACCATGCCAACCAGACCATGGCTCGCAACTAGACCAAGTGCCCATCCAGTCATTTCTTGAACAGCTCCAGGGATGGCGATTGTCTTCCACCTCCCTGAACACATCATGCCATTGTTTAACAACTCTGCCCTGAAGAAATTCCTTTTGATGTCTATCTGAATCTCCCCTGGTAGAACTTGATGCTATGTCCTCTCATCCTGAAAATTCCAGATCTCTTTCCAGTTCATTTTAAAACTTCCAAAGCCTTATGCAGAAAGTAAAGAGTACATTTCAGCCTGGAGAAGAGAATGCTCCAAGGGAGACCTTTGAGCACCTTCCAGTACCAACAGGAGGCCTACAAGAGATCTGGAGAGGGACTTTTTACAAGAACATGTAGCAGTAAGACAAGCAGTGATGGCTTTAAACTGAGCATAAATTTAGACTAGAAAGCAATTGTTCACTATGAGGGTGAGATAATAAAGGGGATGCCTAGAAATGCACTGAAACCATGCCTAGAGAAATTGTGGATGCTCCATCCCTGGAAGCGTTCAAGATCAGGTTTGATGGGGTTTTGAGCCACCTGATTTAGCTGAAGATGTGCCTGCCCACAGCAAAGGGGTTGGAACCAGATGATCTTTAAGGTACCTTTTACTCAAATAATTCTATGATTCTGTGGTTTTTCTGGTGCAAACAGGCCACCAAACCCATATTCTAGCTTCATGTCCATAACAAGATGTAGATATCTCCTTTTCCTTTCCTACCTGAATTTAACCTCCTCAGACCTCTAGACTAGGGCATGGCTAATATCCTCATTTTAGAGGTGTGAGACCCAGAATGACTCACTCACACAAATAGCCCAGACAGAACCCAAATGGGATTCGGAATTTCCAAGAGCCAAGAGTCTATTGCCCTAACACCTGGACATGCAAACCGGGAGTGTTTTTTAAGGAGCAGCTCTTCTTTTTTAATGAGCCTGGGACTTACCACTTACAATTCTTCTTCATGCCTTGTTTTGCAATTTTGAGCAAACAGTGATGTCTTTCCCTCCCTGTAAAACTAATGTTGGCATCATTTTATAAGGCTTTGATATCCTGGCCTGATAGATGCAGTTCCTATTAATCCGTTAAATACTATTTGGCATATTGGACCCTTGCACTGAGAGACAAGAAGAACACTCTATTCACATGATCCTAGCCTAAAGAGTAATAACTGCAATTAAATTGTACATTGCTTTTTGCAGAGGTCAGTGAGGCTGCTATGGGTAATGGGACAGAGAGTGCAAAACTAGCAATTAAAATAGCCTCAGTCTCTCCTAAGAAAAGATGCAAAAGCATGCAGCAGATAGACACACTATGCATGCAAACATCTGTTGTAAATGCATATTTGGCAACTCAGCAGATAAACAAATGGGTCCGTGGGTTAAGAAAAATTGTTTCTTTTCAGGAGGGTAAAGCCTGCAACGGCCTGCATTTTAAGTAAATCAGACTCTTTCTACTTGCAACAGTGAAACTCCTGATTTGCACAGCTTCACAACTACTCATTTACTAAGAAAAAGGGAGTGCAGCCCTTGTCCCCAAACCAGCTTTTTCCTATTAATTTCACTATGCTTGCTCTATGTGTAATGGAGCCATTTGAAATCCTTCCATCTTGTTTGCAACTTGAATCATGTCTCTATTTTTAGCAGACTTGGAGCTACACTCTGACTTTACCAAATGGAAAATGTAATCATGTCTGTGTTATGTATAACAAAGTGTGTGTTTGCCCCAAGCCAAATGAACTGCATCATCAGGATTTTGGATGGAGTCAGATTTTGGGGACAGCAACAACCCTAGGAACTAGCCCTGCCAGCAACTTTGCTTTCCTAACTTGCATTAGCTGGAGTTTTGTGACAGCTCCCCAGAGAAAGGTGCTGAGGCAGCACAGCAAGAAGACAGTGTCTCAAGAATGCAAGAAACCAAATTACTCAATTTGTCTGTATAGTGGAATGGGATTTGGTATACTCAGTGGGAAAGGACACAGTAATCTTGGGGTAAAAAAACCCAAAACATTTATTTAGGAAGAGCATGTATGCAACATGCTTATAAGTGACTCTCAGTTTAACTAGCATTGGCAGAGATTCAAGGGTGTGAAACACTCCTCCCAAAGTCCACGGGGGCTGATTTATGCCACTGGGCAGCCTTTTCACATAATGAGTTTCCCTCCCAGAGGCTCACATTTACTACTTCTGTCCTGCTCCAGAGGAAAATCACATCTAGCTTCCAGGCTCTGCATTTAACAGGAACAAGAACAGCAAAGCTGACAGAGCAACTGAAGAAACATATGGCAGCTCTGTGCATATGGAAAGGAGAGGTGTGACTGAGAGCATACTGCATGTTGTTGCTATTGGAGCCCCTCAGAAGACCTATATACATGCAGTAGGGAGCAGGAACCCTAAGCTGTTTTTCTCTGGTTTTCAGAGATTCTTAAACTAGCACCTGCTAGATGTGTTATTCAAAGCATTCCAGATTAAAAAAACAGCCATTCTTTTTCAAATACTTAAAACGATTAAATATATATTGTGCCTTTGCTGATGACAATAGAGAGGCATACTGTAAAAATAACTTCATGCATCTAATCTGATTTTCCTCTTACAGCAGTTTTATACAGTGTAATGTCACTGATCCCACAGAAATTGCTACAGATTCACTGCAAAAGAATCCTGAGCGATAAGAACCACCCGGTGAATGTCACTGTCTTAAGACTGGTACATGATATTTTAAGATGCCGTAATAAATGCCTGCAGAAGCCACAAAATTTCTTGAAAAAGGAATTCTGAATCATCCACATGTGGGACAATTGTTCTTCGGAAAAGTGGTCTTCCCTCAGTGGAGGAACTGTCAGCATACAATTATAGATCTCTGAAAATCATTAAATCTCCATGTTTACTGGAAATACATTAGTGAGAAAACAACATTCTATTTCTCCAAATGTCTTTTGAACATAATAGCTTTTTTTTTCTGAAAATGAAATTCCCAAATCTGCTAAGAAATTACCACAAAATGTCACAGTTCTGTAATTAATAATTCAAGTCTTTTCTCTACCCCAACCCATAAAGAAATCAAAAATACAATTGAAATGTTGTTTGCCTGGCAATATGTATTCTACTTCACAGCAGCAGTTGTCAGAAAAGTACTTTTCATGTTAAGAAAGACACTTTGGGCTTGGTTTATAAACAAATTTTTGCTGTTACAAATTACATAAATCAAGCTAACTACATGATTTACATCAATTGCATTATATCAAATTAGCTGCTAAAATCGAGCAAAACCATTCTGTTCTCCTAAAAAAATGCTAAATGAAGAAAAGCAATTCACATCAGGCAATTTGTAGGCATTTCCTAGTTGTTTGCAAAGTTATGCTCCCACTTTTAGAAAGGCTGCAAAAATATTTGGCATAACATCACTCCACCATACGGTAACTTTGTTCTGTATCAATTATAATCTTGCCTTAGCACTTTGCTCTTCAGCAATTCTCATGCTCTGCAATTTAATTTTGTCTCTGCTTCCACGTGGGGGAATAAAGGAACAGAAGGAGTGGGTTGAGCCACGGACCCCACCATTTTCCCACTTTCTAAATAAAAACCAGTGCCAACAAGCACAGCTGTGGCAATGAAAGGACAGAATAAATTGCACAGGTAAAGGAGTATAACAAATGCTAGGAACCAGGAATCCATCAAAAACATGAGTGTCAAAACAACCTTCTACAGAAAAGCAGATACACTTTAAAAAAAAAAGTTATTCACGTCTTCCAGTGCTGTCTGGGTTTGGATGAGTGTCTGATGCTATGATGTTGGCCCTCCATCTCCGAACACTAGTCCAGTCACAGACACATTGTAAAAAGCTGCCTGCAAGTGAAAATCTCCTCTCTTTGGAGGCTGCATCAATTCACTTCTGAAGTTCCCAGCATAATTTTGTCGGATCTCACAAAGCACCATCACTAGGCAACCACTTTTTGGTGGGCTCCAACTTATTGCTTAAGACAAGTTTCTTTCTGTTCTATCCATCGTCTACCACTCCTTCCCTAGGGGTGTTGAAATCTGTCAACATTTCTTAAGACAGAGGCAAACAGTTTTATTTCTACATGACCCCGTGGCAACATGGTATTGCTTTCCTTCACTGCCTCTAAATGTCTCAGCATCCATTTGCTTCGTATTGAAACCGAATTGGTAATTGCCCAGAGTCTTGTCTATTGAAATGGATTTAAATTCTAATCCAATCCACGACTGTACCAGACTTTTTTTTACAGTATTTGAGTTGTATTTTAAAGGCATCTAAAGCCTTTGATACTCATTCTATGTACAACAGCAGCAATAAAAGTGGTGTGGGAAAAGAACAAGTCCTTAAAAAGCTTGCAAGCAGTGGAGAAGCCTGGAGCCCTGAGTCCCCCAGTGCCCTCCAGCTCCCTACCAGCGTAAGCCCTGGGCCCGGAGCATGAGCCAGCTCTTCAAGGGAAGGTGTGCAAGCCAGGCGTGCAGAGATCACTCAGCCCCTTAGACCCTATGGGCTGCAGCCTGTGTGTAAGGGGGAAGCCACTGCTTCCTTTTTTAGGAAGTCTCTGCTTCAGAGTCCAGACAGTGCAAACAGGATCAGGGAAAGAGATGTGTGCACACTATGCAAAGTGCAATGTGGGATGTTTCAAAGACAATCTCTCCTCAGTCTGCTTCTTTCCTCCTCTCTTTTTCTGTCATTTTACTCTTAGCCACCTCTCCCCACTTTCTGACAATCTCTCACCATCAGAAAAATATGTTTTAGAAACATATTTCATTTCTCCAGTCCTACTGTCAGATTTGTTGAATCTGTCCTGACTTCTAGAGAGTCTCATGTGCTGTTGCTTCTTTTTAAGACTGCTTACATTTTACAGATGGAATAAGACAATGGGAAATATTCTTTTATCATATATGATTAACCTGTGGGAATTCAGATCTTTGAATTAGGAAGTTTTCTGAAAGAGCTATGCCCCTATTTCACCCGCTCAATAAAAAAATTTTATATATATACATATATACATATATATATATATATATATATATATATATATATACACACTTTGTACAACAGATTCTTATGGAAAAAGCTTTTCCTGCATGAAGGAATTTTCCCCATGAAGAAAGTTTACACCAGGCAGGAATGTTTTTGAATCTTGCCTTATGCTGGATGAGCTGTATTCCTGTTTTGAAAAGAGTATGCTTTTGGCAACTCAGCATTTACCTTACAACAAGGACAATATAAACCCCACAAAGGAAACCACTACCACTGGAATGCATCCAGAAGAAACAGAAATCCCACACCAGCTGAGTGGAAGGTTAAAGCCCTGATTGGTAAATACTAAAGTATTCATCTTGCAGATTTTTGAGTAGTCTGTGAAAATCATTTAAAACAGCTATCAGAAGGTGTCTTTGTGAAAAACAATATATAATATTACATCAGTGCCAGCAAAGAGGTACTGCTGCCAGCTTTACACTATTCCAAACAAATGTTGTCCATGCTTTGTGTGAGGTATTTCTCATTTGCACAGAAATAACACACAGAAGCTCTAATCAATGACGTGGACTCCACGGTACCGGCCATTAAATGGATACAGGCAAAAAAATACTTTCCTACAGAATGTGATGAAGGGATCCAAAGCAGAAGATTGACCCAAGGGAGAGAGAAGTGTTTTAGAAATCTGTCTAAACTCAATTGCCATTCTTTCATTTACTTTACTATGTTTGAAATATTTAAGTTGCTTAAGTTCAGAAATCATCTGATACATCTTTTTGTTTCACACAACTCATCTGGAGTTTGATACACCTAATTATGTTCACATGATACTCCAAATTATGGCATAATTAGTTAAACTATGGGCCTAGGAAAGTCTGAAAGCTATTCAGAGCAACATCACTCAAATCAAGCTATTCAGTATGAAACAGAGGTCATGTGGACAACCATAATTCTGAACAACATTTTGCAACTTTATCAAAACATTAGGAAACCAGGAACCATGTAAAATTAAGAGGACAGATTGTTTTACAATGCAAACTCCTGGGTAGAAGGAATGATATAAAAAAAAATAGTTGTGGTTGTAAAGCAATCATGGTATTATATTAACCTATGGGGTTAACATTTATGGTTACCATTACACCATAGGAAATGGTTCCAAGTTCCAGTGCCAGAATACTTAAAATCAGCATTCAGATGTGCTCAACTCATCAGTAAATCTCAATCAAGCAATCTCATTTGAATAAGGTGAGACTGAGCTGCCCACACATATTTACAATAAATATTGGACTAGCAAAATAAAGGTCAGTTTCAGTTTTTAGTTTTCAAACTAGTTAACAGAGTGATCTTCCCTTCCTTTTTGCCTTCTTTGAACAGTAGCTCAATGAAGATTCCATTTGTTTAAGCAAACAGTGTCAATAACCACAGATCAGAATCAGGCCCTAAATGGATAAAAACAAGTAGCATAACTAGTAGCTGGGAAGCAGGACTGACTGAAGCAATTAAGAAATAAACCCCTATCACTTCTTGGAGTTCTGGGTCAATACGGAAGACCGTGTGTCTAAGCCACCAGAACTGCAAGTTTGTTTTTGTTAGAGAAGTGAGAAACCTCTTGGGCACAGTGACAACTCTAAATGTCCCTTCTTGCTTAACGAAAGAGATTACCTCAGGCAAGGTACGAATCTTGCAATGAAAAATCCCAGTATCCATCAGAATTGGTGTGCAGGACCCAGAGGTGCTAGGCAGTCTGCAAGCACACAGGGTGGATCACTTCTGCCCCAGAAGGGCTAATATGAAATGCATCACCAGCTTTTGATTAGAAGCAATTGGAGCTGGTTTATTATTTTAGTCAGGAAAAAGCCTGAAAAATTCTGTCTTGCTGTGTGTTTTATCTTCCATTGTGGAAAACTAAAACAGCAGCAGCAAATAAACCTTGTACCAATTCAATTTGGAAATCACAAGTTCAGCAAAAACACAGAGACACAACAAATTACTGAGGTTACCAGGTTTGAAAAGACCTTTATGGGAAGACAAGGTGAACTAGAAGTGTAAATAAGTTTTTAAAATTGAATGAGTTTTCTAAGAAAGCTTTAAAACAGACAACTTAGAAGGTGAAGATATAACAGAGATTTAGAATGTCATTTAACCAAGGGAATTCAAACTGAGGAACAAGGCTGCTCACCTCTGGAACAAATCCTCCAGCTCCCCAGGAAATCTGCTAGAGTGCAAGGAACTGATAACTATTGCAGCAGCAGGTGGACCAGGGCCCCACGGAAACCTTTCCCACAGCTGTGCTTATGACGATGCCAGAAGGCACCAAAGGCCTGTTCCATAAATCAACAGGGATGCAAAGGCACGTGAGGAGCAGGACGCACACACAAGCTTCCCAAAACAGGCCAAGCACCACAAGCAGGAAGGAGAAATGTGTAACAGAGGCTGTGCATTATCTCTACAGTAAGGATGCTGGGACAATGAGGATGGCAAAGGCCATGGCCATGTCCTCCTCATTCACAAACATGGCACAGATAAAACAGGCCAACACCACAGACCCATCACTTCTTGCCTTCCTTCCCATCTAGAAATTGTCCCAAAACACATGATATTTTGGTGGTAATACCAGTGAAAGTGGCAGAGGTTGTGAGCCTTTTGGCTCAAAGTCAAATTACTGAAAAACTCTGCAGACTTGCAGAGCTTCTTCCACGACTGCCCTAATTTGTGTCTCCACTGCAAACAGTGAGTCAACAAAGAACCACCTAAAGAACTCAGATTTTGCAGTTTCTGAGCCTTCCCTTTTCTCCCTACTCATCTGTGCTGGCAGGTTGATTTTTTTTCCTCAATCTGGGCTTAAAAATAAAAAATAAAAAATAAAAAAAAAGACACCAATTTATTTTTTTCGAATACTAACAAAACCCAATGGGAGAATCAGGCAAGAAGAAAATTGCAGGCTTTTCAATCTCCTATTGTAGGGAAGTATGCTGGAAAGACATTCATAAAATGAAATGAATGTAAAGAGTACATCCAAGAGTGCAGATTAGTGAGGAACGCATGTGCTAGGATTTGCATAATTCCAGCTGGTTGGTGGAACATTTCATATTAACAATAATGCTAAAAATAATGTATTTTGAATATACTTGAATAGACTACGCTTAAGCACTGCTGTTTTCTTCACAGTCGTTGGGTGCTTTACGACAATCAAAGGCAATGGCAGGGCAGGAAAATTCACCCTCGAGTGAGGTGGTTACAGCCAGCACTGCAAACGGCTACAGCTATTGCAGTGAAAAACGCTAACATATATAATCAAAATTCCTCCACCTACTCATCAGTAACCCTTTAGTGCCTGCAAGAATCCAGACATAAAGTTCTTGGCCAAGTGAAGTACAGATTTGTTTGATAGTGGGTCTGAATTGCAAGGAAGAGAGAATCCTAGAACTCCATTGTCTCAAAACCTCACATCTTTCAAGAGTCTTAACTTCAGTGCCTCTAAGCTTTGAACTGATAAAAAGATATTCTTTTATGTTTACAGGTTGCTCTCTCTAAGGCTCCTCTACTCCCAGCTCCTAATTTTATTTTGTGTCTTTTGATTTGGTGGGGTTTTTTAAAGCCCAGCTCCTTCAATGATATGTTTATGTAAGGATTTCATTTTTCCTTTAAAATAAAAACCCAGATGCTCTTAGCCTTCATTGTTGAAAAGAGGAGTTTTGAAAACATCTCCAAGCTGAAGATAAAAGATCAAAAACCAGAAGGCAAGTAAAAAGAATGTGCATTTTTTAAAGCCCCATTTTTTTTCAATAAACTTCATGATGCTCTTGAAGTAAAACATGATTTATACAGGTTGAAAGTGGAGAAAAAAAAAAAACAAATAAAGAAAATGCCTTCCCCTGTAAGCATGAAAATACCTGCTTAACCATACATACCAGTATGCCAAATAAATTAATGGAATTATACCCATGCATAAGTGTGGACATGTATTAATATTCACAATATGTGATACAAAGTTTTATTCATTTTTGTTTCTATGTATCAAAAGTGAAATATCAGCCTTGAGGATGTGATTGATCATGGCTCAGTCAACAGAGCATCCAAAACAAACCCTAAATCAAAAGTGTTGCATGTAGACATACAGTATGAAGATGAAAAAAACAGCACATCAACCAAGCTCTGTAGTTACCAGATACCCAAACCAATAAATAAAATATGGCATTTATCTGTGAATAGAAAATACCACTTATGTAAGGCTAAAGTTCGGGAGGTGAGGTGACAAAAAGAGGGAATTCTTGAACTGACAATCTCCTGAAAGACGAAGGCAGCAGCCTCCATTAAACTCAGAAAGAGTCAGTTGGTAAGTCTGACTTAGGAATGAACAGTAGATATTTGATTGACTCATTCATACCTCAGCTTTAATTTTTCAGTGTGTCAGTAGCTTGATTTTCAGTCCCGGAGCACCTACAGCTCCACTGAAGTAGTAGGAGATGTGAGAATTCAGCCTCTTTGAAAATTCAGCTAAAGGCACTTGGAGTTATGAACAAAACGCAGGCTCAGTTGCATGCCTATTACTGTACCATCATTATGACTGCTCACAAATTAGGCACAGAGTCTCGCACATGGTCTTAGTCATATGGGGGACAGTTTCAAAGACACATCATGAGATGATATGAAACCAACTGCCTATAAAAGCACATACCTTTGAAAAGCTCACCCTGGGCTTTGAACAGTTTTTCACAATGGTTCTCTTCGAGGATTTGGTGGTAATAGAAATAATTCCTTATATATCACTGGATAAAACCTCAAGATTATTGAAAAAAAGGCTTAGGTTTTGTGCAGGAGGAGGGAAACTTCGCACATTGCTCCTGGGAAATCTGTGATGCAACAAGAGGAACAATGTAGGGCAAAGATCATGCAAGAGGGAAAAAAGTATAGCTGCTACACTGCTACATAAGGGACGTCTCATTTTAGTCCCCTAGTAAATCCCTTCTTTTTTTTACAGTAAATTCATGCCACAAGGGCAAAAAAATAACCTACCTTCCAGTTAAAGCCATTCACAAAATCAACACAGTTTTGAACCATCCCTTGTTTGCTCTCAACCCATTAAAGTTTAGAATTAACATAACCTAGTTTATTGGTTTTTCATGCTCTTCAATATTTGTCTTTTTATACTAGACCCAAAACTAAACTTCAGAGGCCAAAACTGGGGCAGGGGAAAGGGAGGAAGGCAGGCCCCTTTCATTAATCTCAGGCAAGGGTTTCAATCTCAGACTCACATAGGATTCACAGTATAACCACACAGTTAGCTTTTAAAATTACCCAAATGTATTCAAAATGTTTGCTTAGTTGAATCTGTTACACTTTGAAGCATCGCTCCATGCCATAAGGGTATGGCAAGGAAATAAAATATGAATGATAGCACTAATAAATTATCATTGTAAACTACAACCACACCTTTACGTGATCTTCTGATCTTTACTGTGAAAAATGCATTTAGGCAATAAGTAAAAAAAAGTTCCTTGGAGTATATAATCTTCTAAAATGTTATGAAGCAATGGAAAAAGAGTGATTCATCGGATACAACTGTAATTTCTTGTGCAGTTCTGATGAAGCCAACGGGAATTTGCTGATATTTGGGAGATTTTACTCTATCCAGATACTGTTATGCATATTGTTATGATTTAATTTTTTTCTCTGAAGACAATAAACTGCATGCAGCTAAGCACCTGGTTCTGAAAGAGGAGGATGAGCACAGGGCAATAAGCCTTACAGCACACAGGATAACAAAGTGATGCCATCCAGAGTCTGGGCAATATATATTGGCCTAAATAACGTTTATGACCTGTACCATAAATCTGCTTATCAGCCACATTTGCAGTTTCATGAGTCTCTCTTCTTCTATTCCTTGGCTAATTATTGATAAGCAAATTATTCAAATTATTTGAATTATTTGAATTAATTGATAGGTAAATTATTCAAATCAGTTTCAACTTGATTTTCAATATGCCTGATCTCTAAGACAATTATGAAACAAGGAGTTGGACATCTGAATACTTTTTCTCCAAATTAATTCCTTCCCATGGATGAATGCTTGATGCCATGGTAGATTTTGGTTACATAAAAAATGGAAGATTCCTCCCCTTAAGCCCTATAAAGCTTGATTTACCACCTAATCTCATACATAGGGGAAACCAAGAAGGTGAGCAGAGCATAATAGTGATGGCCAACCCAGGGATCTTAAAAAGGTAATTTAACATTCTGGAGACCAGATTTTCAATTTGAAAACAGAATATAACCTGAGCTAAAGGTATATTGGAACACTATCAGAACATAATTTGTCCACAGAACATCTGCTGATAAGAGAAAGGAGGAAGTCACCACTACTTGATCATCCATGATCCATCCATCATCCATGATCTAAGGGAAAAAAGTGAAGATCCATTTGAAGAGTACATGGCATTTGGAATAATTTCATGGGCAAATGATGATGTTATGTATTATCTAGTCTTCAAAATGTTAGTTTTCCTTGCTCCTTTCATTTTGCCAGTGTATGGTTTAAGCCTAAGCTTTTCAGGGAAGTCTTTTTTTTTTTTCCAACTTAGTTACAGGAATAGTCAGAAGTTTTATGTTTTCCCAGTTGAATGCAAAGGACAGATGTTTATACATGCTAAGGGGCAGTTAATTTTCTCTTCGTGCTCATACCAAGACAGGAGTGAGGATAGCATTTTGCAGGCTTTGCACAAAGAAGAATACCAGGAGAAGAGTTGTAGTTATGCATTACAATTCAGTCACTGCAGCTGGATACAATCCATATGATTTGCTTACATCTTCACAAGATCTTCAAGGCATATCAGCTGCAATGCGTTATTCACAATGTCAAATATTCTAGACAGGCCAGAAATAAATCTGTCTATGAGCTATTACTAAGAAATCATCCATCAGCAACACAAAAGTAATCTCTGCTGTATTCTAGTCAAAGTCCAACAGAGAGGGTCTAGCACATTGGCTGAGATCAGTTGCTTCCTGAGCTTGGCATTTTGCCATTTTTTCAGTCATCCCAGAAAGAAACAAGGAATTACGCAGTGTGCTAGCTTGCCAAACCAATGACATAAAAAAAACCCTATTAGTCCGGATTGGATTATTGTGTTTTCAAGGAAGGTGATAAATAAAATGAAAAAAAAAATTTACATTATGTACATAGACACTTCATAATGTGAGGCATATCAACTATCTTTTCGTCATGTTCTTCCTCTCTCATAAATCCTCTACAAAGTGCTGATACACATCAATTCTGAAGAGTTGTAAGAGAGGGACATAGAAAAATAATCTAATTTGATACATTTCCACTGTGCCTGTATGTATGAAGAGCATAGGTATTGTCTTAAATGAGAATTTGTTTTCTGCAAGCCTGAAGATAAGAGAAGGTTTTAAAACACGCAAGCATTCATCCCTCTATCTCAAGAACTCCTACGTGTAGGTCACTGATAGAAACAGCTAGGTTTGAAGGAGGGAAAGGGAAAGATATGCTAAATATTGATAATATTTTCAGTTCCTTCCTCCTCCCCAAATCCTGTCTTCCTGAACACTCCAGACAAATAGAACATCCATTACTTTTGTCCTAATTTCTGTCAACGGTGAACTTCAATACAGGCCTAAATCTCCTGCCACTGCAATTGGTGAGAACACCTCTCTAATAGGACTAATGTCAGCCACTGTTGCCAACACAGCCTTATAGCACAGATCAGCCTGCCCTTAAACCACTTTGAGTGGAACCCCAGTTCTGCCAAACACTTAGAGACAATCACAAAAGAATAAGGAAAGCACGACTCCGGGTATTTTCTTCATCTTGGGAATTTTTTTCAACAAAAGCAAAACAGCCAGCCCATGAACTCCCTCTAGAACAGGGTGTACTCAACTCATATGCTTCAGTCTCGACAACAAACAGCCTGTGCTGCTGGGCTTAATTGCTGCCTGGCAATTCCAACACCCAAACTTCTCCAGCAGTTTTCAGATGCTTCAATAGCACGGCTCCCTGGAAAACCATCAGAATCCATTCCCTGTCCTGTATTTTTCCCACTTGTCCTGAAGACTTTACCTCGCAGCTCACTCTGGTTCACAATTGTCAATCATCAAAAATGCTGCCTTGACTACAGTTCCACCCAGACCATACTGCAGGAAAGTAATATCTTTGGGGTAGGATTCATCTCACCTAACTCACTTTATTTCAGAGTTCAAGCATATATCCTTGGCTAGCCAGCTAATTCCCATCATAATCAGAATCTTCAGGCAGCTGAAGATTCATTTAACTCCAACACAGGCTTCTAAATTAAGTGCAATGAATTTACCTCTTTAACTCCTTGACTACAGAAGGAACCCAGAGAATTAACTCTGGCTATTTGCTTCCTTTTTTAGATCTGGTTTAGCAGTGGTTACATGATCTAGCTCCATGCAACAGTGTCAGATCCTGGAGGGAATTTGATTGGCATATATATTCTAAAAGATTTCAAATATCTTTCTAGTTGCTCTCTGTTTACCCAAAACACCATATGTTCAATAACTTCAAGCCAATCTCTAAGAAGTCTAGCTGAGGTGTTCAAATGTCTTAATCTGTTCCTCTCAGAAACTGGAAAAATGCATTTTATGAGATAATACAGCAGGGTCCATTTTTTCATAAGACAATCAACAATACTTTATTTTATGTTCCATTTCAGACTTGCACAGGAAACAAGGTGCCGGTGTTGTTCAACATTTGGTACTTTTCACTTTGATTTTTCATTGGGCTTTCAAATCTGCATGCAATTTTTGCTTTCAAACCAGCTGAACATACAAACACAACTATAACTGATTTTGGCATTCAACAGAACAATCAGAATCTCATGTATTTGGGGCTTCTATTACCAGAACCCATTTTAGCTACTTTTTTTTTTTTAGCATAATAAAACGATTATGCAAGAAACTACAGTGTCATGCTAAATCTTCCAGACATGAGAACAAATTAATGACTTAGTGGGTGAAACTCTGGAATGCTGACAACTGCAAGCTAGGCTCCTCTAATGTACTGGTAGCATGGTTAACAGCCTGCAACCAAAATGTCTCACAATCCTTATGTGAACCATCACTTTATGCCTTTAAACTTACACTGCTCTTATACCATTAAATCCCTATTTTTTCCTTGCCGAAGCTTACTTTATTTTCTTGGGCAAATTCTACACTAATACCAAAGGTTAGCCTGGGGTTGTTTGGAGAAACAGGTGTATATGGAAATGAAATGTATATCAAACTTTGTGGATATTCACACAAGGTAAAATAGATTTAGCTTGCATGTTGAGATGCTGGAAGGGAGAAGTATCTGAAAGAGTAATTAAGAATAAAATACAGTAAAAAGCTATGTATCCCTTTTATCTTACACCCTATTTAACTTCCTGCTTTTCCTTCAGCTTCCTCCCAGTCAGATCTTCTTTCATATAACTTACATATTAAGTACTTTCATGCTCTGTGTAAAAATATTGTCAGGTTGTTCTAGTTTCTAGTAGGGCAATTACTGAGACACAGGTGTTGTGAAAAAATAAATAAAGGAAGGCTTTTTTCAGAACCTTGTCACAGAGAAAGATAAACCAGATGTTGTTACCCCTGCTCAGACCCCTTCTATTATTGTGCTTTTTGGCTTAGAAAATTCCCAAATCTAGGAAAGTATAACCAAGTGGTATTTCCATAAGCTCACTGAGACACCTTGTGCTGGAGATACTATCTGGACTTTCACACTGAGCCTGTTTCTGGCACTTCTTACACTTACTAATTCCCACCTGATGAAACAGACCCATCAGCCTACAAAGCCAGGCAGCTCTGGGGCCATCCCTGCCATGAGACATACTCTAAACTAGTCCAAAGTCATTTTTCCTCCCTGCAGAAACCTATGCCAAAAACCCTGTCATTTTCAAATCTCTACTATAACATTTCATGGCCATTCCAAAAGACACCACTGCTTTCAGAATGCAGTTATAAAATACTACCCCATAAACTCTGAAAACTATTCAGGGGACTATAAAATCATCACATCAACTCTCACCAAAAACAAGTGCAGAGGGGGACAAGTAATAAAAATTCAAACTTCTTTAAGGAAGGACAGTAATTATGTTTTTATTTTACAGTAATTAACACCACCTCCTTGTTACCTTTGCATTTTTTAAGGTGTCACACTAAATGACGCTCCTCATAAAAAGCAACTTTTAGCCATTTCTAGAAGGCAGAAAAATTACTACTGAGTAAGAAAGCTAAATTGCTTTCCTTACAACAACATATTCAAAAAGCCTTACAGGTGTGTCCTGACAGAAATAACTGCATAAAAAACCTAGAGATTTTACTTTGGATTTATTCTTATAGGGTGATATTCTGCTTTCACAAAAGCCAATGGAAATTTTGACATCCACTTCAATGGTGACAGAATTTCACTCACTGAGTTAAATGACATTTATTAGATTTTCATGTTAAATGCAGAGGAAAATCCTGTTCAGGATTCCTGCTAATCCAGACTCAGAATTTCTACACAACTAAAGCAAAAAAGTTGGTAACCTCAGATTTCTTCTAAACTGTACAGAAATGACCCAATTTCCCACATTCTTTTGAATACTAAATCTTTGAAGCCTGAGATGAGGGAGGAACTGCTATGTTGCACTTTGAGTTTCACTCAGTATTCTGACTGCAGTCTTTGTGAGTCTGCAAGGATTTACATTCATTGTCTCTCCAGAGTCACTTGCAAAATGATTTCTAAAAATTCTCTCTTTCAACTACTATTAGGCACTGTCTAACACAGGAACAAGGAATTCCTGGCCCAAGGGCCAGATACAATCTGCAACTTAATTTCAGGCAGTCTGCAGCCAAATGACTTCGTGTGTGTGTGTATTTATTATTGACTAAAAAACCAAAGTGCTTATTGACATATGATTTGCCAAACGCCTCTGAGGGACCTAGAGGGTCCTTCTCAAGGAAAGGACCTCTACTCCAGGGCTAATAAACTGCAGCTCAACATTACAGATACCAAACAAGCAAGACAGAAGCATAAGATTGCAGATTATTCCAGAGTACATAAATTCAGTATTCCAATGTGATTGTCATGTAGGTTTGCCACGCTGATGCAAAGGGCACCATTAGTGAGCATTAGTGAGGCTACTCAGTGCTGGCAGCTTCAAATCAGTAAATGGCAAAGAAATTACTATACCTTGAGCTTCAGAGTTCAGAGAAGATTAGGGGACTGCCAGGAAAACAAACAAACAAATAAGCATCTTTTTGCTTTCAAAAATTTTTTGAGCATTCGAAACAGAAGGTGAGGATGAGATAGCACAGTTTCTGCAAGGCTCCTTTTTAAACAAACTGTACTTTTGTATCAAGCAACATTAAAAGAGAATGCAATAGATTCAGAGGGAAAAAAAGAGTTCAGAACTGAGGAAGTTGCTCACATCCTCCTGTTACTTGATCTGAACCATTTCATATCCATCTAGGTTATGCTGTTTCCTCTATCTGTCACAGATAAATGACTGTTCATGCAGTAAGAGCCACTGCTATGCAACAGCTGTGCTCTAATGGACATTTTAAAGCTCCTTGGATTGGCAGATGCAGGGAGGGAGGGAGGGAGGGAGGGAGGGAGGGAGGGAGGGAGGGAGGGAGGAAGGAAGGAAGGAAGGAAGGAAGGAAGGAAGGAAGGAAGGAAGGAAGGAAGGAAGGAAGGAAGGAAGGAAGGAAGGAAGGAAGGAAGGAAGGAAGGAAGGAAGGAAGGAAGGAAGGAAGGAAGGAAGGAAGGAAGGAAGGAAGGAAGGAAGGAAGGAAGGAAGGAAGGAAGGAAGGAAGGAAGGAAGGGATGATGAGGTGGAGAGGCAAATGAGAGAAAGGCAAATGTAATGGGTTTACATTGTCACCCTTCATAAATCTTGATTGTGTCTTCAACAAGATCTAGAAAAATCACAATTTCACTCCAGGACAGGGATGTTCATTACCCAGGTTCAAACTATATGAAAAATTGCTCTGGGAGAATCATTCACAATTGATTTATGGCTAAATTGAGAGAAGTGGAACTGCCATGGCCAACCCACTGCCTTCAAAATATCTTCCAATCTTCTACCAACACTAAAAGCTTTGCAGGAAACTGCTTGTATCATTTGTGTACCCAAACACAAGGCATTAGCCCAGCACATCCCATTAATCATTCCAGCCACCTAGAAATGAAAGCTGTAATAAAATGGAGAAAGGGAAAAAATTAATAATTTAGTACTTGATCTTGAAATATACCATTCTAAATAAACACTCTAAATATAATATACATTCTAAAATAAACACTTCTCTCTTTATAAGCCTGAGAGAGTCCTTAACAATATTTATATTACAAAATCTAACCAATTTATTCATGTTTCTTTAAGGAAAAAAAAATATAAATCTGTCAGAGGGAAGACTCAGGCTTCAGAATATTTGTTCATCTTACTGTTAAAAAATACGTAATTTCTTGAGAGTTGTTCAAGGCAAGCTAAACAAAGGCATGGCTTCGTATGACAGATCGTTTTGGAGATCAGCTGTTAAATGTCTCCATATGCTTCAAATCAATACAAAGGGCACATGGATGTTTAGATTAATTTTTATGCTCCAAAAAGTGCAAAAATATCTAAGGTCATGCATTCTATGCTCACCAGGAAGTTCATCATCAACAGACACATTACTTAGGAGCAGCATCATGCCTTCAGGAAAATTTAGCCGGTACGCTGCTATGGCACAACAAACGTGTTGATCCCGAGCAGCAGCAGAGTGAAAGGAAAGCAAAAGGAAGTTAAAAAATGATGATTCTGCTTCAAGGAACAATCTCTTAAAGCAAAAGGCAACTTTCTGACACTGCGGAAGGAACTAGGACCTACTGTGAAAGAGCCATCTGTGTACAACCCTGAAAGAAGGAAGTCATGAAAGCCACTAGAAAAAAAAATCACACTGTGTTATTCTTGTTTACGTCTATTGAGCGATCCCCTATCATGCTTCACTATAAATTCGTTTGTGCCTGCACACACCCAGACACACATATTTGTTCCATGTACACCTGAGCAAGTGGCTTTAGGCCACTGTTTTTTCCCAAAGCATGCCAACTAGACTAATAAGATACCACTACATATTATAAAAGAGATTTTTAAAGTTGCACAGTAGCTGAATTACACTGTATCAGCACAGGCACTAGACATCTCTATCAA
The DNA here is from genome assembly GCF_015832195.1 of Motacilla alba alba. Taxonomy (NCBI): domain Eukaryota; kingdom Metazoa; phylum Chordata; class Aves; order Passeriformes; family Motacillidae; genus Motacilla; species Motacilla alba. Next base: position 39,759,243 of record NC_052017.1, on the reverse strand, counting down.
AGGCTTTTTTTTTAAATGAGTACAGTACACTGTATTATTAACTTCTCTTATAGAATGTAAACAGGATTTCAGAAGAGGAACTAATCACGAAATATTAAAATAACAGTTTGAAAACTGGAGCATGAAGAAACTGAGTAACAAACCCTCTGACGAGGTACATTTGTTGGGAGTTACGTTTTTATAGGAATACAGCTGTCACCTATCCTTTACCCCTCTTAAAATCTTAAAGTTTTAGTCATGACATTAAGACTATCACTTCCCAAATTAGTCATAATTACTATATTTTTGAACCACTGTGGGGTTTCATCCTGAACCCCTGTGGGCCTATGCTACAGGATGAAAAGAGACTAAGTTCCTGACCTCTTACCTCCAACATAAGCAGTATCCTCCTCCATACTTGTATTATTTCTCCTCTTCTCTATGTCCTAAGGCTATATTTTTGCTCCTTCTTCTGGCAGGAGCTTTCTCAGGCTCTTGAATGTTCTTGCCACCCTTTTTCCAATCCCCCTATTTTAGTCACATCCTTTTTGAGCTCAGGAGGCCAAAACTGTGCACTGTGTTCTAGCCAAGACCACAGGCACAGCTTTATACAAGAGGCTGTACAACATCCTCTCAGTTACTCAACTTCTTAGCAGTCTTCAATGTGTGCAACCTAATATCACAGTTGGGTTTGGGCTGTTGTAATTTGACCAAGTGTCCCCACTGATCTCTCACACTCATTTCTTCTGGATCTGTCAGGACTGACTGTTCACATTCAATCGTTCTTTTGCACCACTGATCTTCATCCAGCACTCTTCTGCCCACTTGGTGGAAAATTTTAGAATTAATACTTCTAGCTCCTCCTGAACAGACTGTGTAAGTATTTCCACACAGATTTTGCAGCATGGTGGCTCCAGCTCTCGCTCAATAAATACGTAAACAACAGAAATCTTTCTTAATTTGCAGATGTCCAAAGCCCAACTTTGGTCTCTTTCCACCCCAACAGATTAGCCTAACCCTCTGCTTTTCCTCTCCTCTCTAGCTTTCAGTCTGATAATAGCATTTTGTCTGTTACTCCACAACATTGGAGTTTTTGTAGGGTTTTTTTTTTCCAGAGCTCTGTCACTCAACAGCATTTTCTTTCCAATTACTCATTACTTTTCTAATACATTCTCCATGCTAGAAGACCACTGAAACATTGGCTCTTATGGCAAAAAACAAAAACAAAACACCAAAACCCCCCCAAAAACTGGTGGACTACATCATGCCTCTCTAGTACTTTACTATTGTTTTTTAAATGAGGATTTCAAGGGGGTTGCCAAGTCCAGATGTGAAGTGTTACTTAAATATATCACTGAATTAACTACCCACGCCTGTAACTGATTCACAGTTGAAGCTCTGTTTCCAATAGAATTTATAGGAGACACAAGGCTCAAATCACTGTGAAACCCAGCCACAAATCAAAGTCCTCCTTGGCATATGGGACCAATTGGTCTAGCAGAGGTTTGCTGCTGGAGCACTAAGCAGTTCATGCTTGAATCCCAGCCCTCGGCCACTCCATTTCTGCTCACAGCACTTTGCTATCTTCAGTATTGCACTGCTCTCCTTTGCAGATTTGCCAGGCACCCATGCAGATTCACAGGTATTTCTGTATGACTTCTGGAAACCAGAGCATGCCCAGCTATTCTAGAAGCCTGTCAAGGGTTCTTCTTGCCTCAAGGCTCTACAGAATTTGAATTCTGAGCTCCAAAGACTCATCTGAGCTCCAAGGACAGGAGAAATGAGTAGGACACAGTGTCTTCCATGATCTCTGCTGCACCAAGGAAGCAGCTCTGTCAAGGATGTATTTTTAATCCTTCTGCTCCAAGAAAAGGTCAACTGGATGCTGTGTACATTTGAGGATGAACGCTAGGAAAGAACAAGCCAGAAGGATTCTACCGACTCAAGCAGCATTTTGGAGAAAGGAAACAAAGGAAGAAAGAAAACCTCATGTGTATGATGTGGTCCATCTTCACTTTCATCATCTCAGATGGAGAGACAGAGACCGCTGAAACCGTATCAGAGGCCAATATGACAGCAGGGTTATTGCAGATGATATCCATAATAAAAAATGCAATAAAATTACAAGGATGCACTGGTGTTATTACACTTTAGAAACTAAATTCCAGCACTGAAAAACTGAAAGGCATAGACATCTGAAATCTTCCAGAAAGCCCTCACAATGACAGCATTGCTTCCTCAGGTCTCAGTCCTGCCTTGCCTGAAATTAGTCTGCCTCCTTTTCAGTTTCAGCCCTGCAAGACTAAACCTTGGCATCTTTGGTCCATGTAAGCATCCACAGGTCAGTGAAGAAACTGCAGCTACTTGGATCCCTTGCATCCCTGTCCCACACTTTTTTTCAGGAGTCTGCAGCATTATCAATGTCTCATTATTGAATCAAAAGCCACCACAGCGACTGAAATGCAGCCCAAAAGTGGGCACTTCTTGTCTATTTGCCACCCAAGTCAACAGCACACAGGGCAAAAAGACAAGAACAAAACCCCCTATGTGTGTGCTTCCCCTGCTCCATGACAGCTGCATGTCATCATGTCATCCACCCCAGGATCACTGTCTCTGGCTTGGGAATATAGCTCTGTTCCCAGCATGCTCCCCATTTGCCTGTCAGTTTAGTGCAGTGGGTGCTGAGTAACCCTCCTTCTTCCTTGCATCAGCATCTTTAAGTCTTTAATATTCTGTTTGATCTCTTTGAGGCTGTGGGAGGAGTAAGCAATTTTCTGTCTGGCTTATTAGCTAGGTAGGAAACACTCCCCAATAAACACATTCCGTAGCATTGCCTTTAGACCTCTTATCCATGACATTGTTCTGCCCTTTTTTTGGTTTCTTATAAGACATTTTTGTTTAACTTTACGCATTCAGGCAAGTAGATATAATGCAAATAACCTGAGAGCCAACGTTATTTATAACTCTACCGCACATAACACCCTCATTCTCCCCACCACCCTTTCACTCTATAAAAATATACAAGAGTAAACAAGCACTCCAGAAAAAGAAACCCAGGCATCCAGTGTTAAAACTGAACAGCAAAGAGCTTAGCAGCAGCAAATATAACCTCACCTCCTTGTGAATAATGCCTTGCTATTTAGTCTGGTTACAGATGCCCTATGCTGCAAATGCTGTGCAGTGATATCAGCTTTTCTCTACAATCTTTGCCACAAGTCTGGAGGATTATGTAAGTGGAGGCCAAAGAATCCATTTGGAAAATTGAAAAACAGCAAGTATGTTTAAAAATTAGGACTTAAAAAAATTTTTGTACAAATCAGAATGAAAATGCTGAAGTATAAACAGTGTAGTGTGAAAAAAATGACGGAAGGGAAGGGAAGGGAAGGGAAGGGAAGGGAAGGGAAGGGAAGGGAAGGGAAGGGAAGGGAAGGGAAGGGAAGGGAAGGGAAGGGAAGGGAAGGGAAGGGAAGGGAAGGGAAGGGAAGGGAAGGGAAGGGAAGGGAAGGGAAGGGAAGGGAAGGGAAGGGAAGGGAAGGGAAGGGAAGGGAAGGGAAGGGAAGGGAAGGGAAGGGAAGGGAAGGGAAGGGAAGGGAAGGGAAGGGAAGGGAAGGGAAGGGAAGGGAAGGGGTCTAGCTGAACAACTTTAGAGGAACAGCTTTGCCCAACTTTCTGCCCAGATACTGTGAGCAGCATTTCACGTCAGTTGTATGCAGTTTCTTTCAATGCACAGATAAAGGGGTAAGTGTCACTTAAAACAGAAACATCTATTACTCAAGCCTCCTGCTCATCACAGATGAGGCATATCCCTGGTTAACAACATGGGCTTCATCTCTGTGGAGGCTTACAATAGCTTAAGAGCATTTGGCCAAAAGTTCCAACACGCCTGCCATCAAGCTGAAAAGTGAAAGGGCACTCAAATGCTTATTTTGTGTTGTCTCATGAAAAAAAATCTTTAGAAGAATGTTACAGGGAAGCTTTTAGAGAAAAAAAAATATTTATTTCTTTCCTCTTCTGAGGATTTCTGAATTTACACTGACATTTGACTGAGCAGTTACTTAGCATGCTATACACCACATTTCACTTACAACAACAGCGGACACAGTAAAGTTCCCCTTTTCCCCGGAAGATGACAATAGTGTATATTTTTCATAGAGTTTTACAATTTTTCAAGGTTTGGGGGTTTTTTTCTTCTTGTTTTAAAGGCTCAAACAAAGGAAAACATGTTTGAAAGGAAGGCTCTATGATGAGAGGGACACTGAAACCAGAGATACAAAACTTGTTTCTATGATACATTAAATATCCTACCATGCTCAAACAGACACACACAATAACATTTATATGTGCAAAGGATCCACAACCATAGGTCTTCCACCACCTCAAGAAGTTGCTTCAGCAGCAGATTTTGTAATCAGTCAAAGGCACCTGTAAGACAAAAGAACAAGGAACAAGTGTTAAGAGAGAGACACTTTTCCCATCCGCAGCTTGTAGCTCATTAGAATTTGCAAGGATCTTTAAGATCAAGGGTGACTAATTCATCTCCTGGTCCTGTGCCATTCTGTGATCAGCAGATGACTGATATCTGATTTATCTGTGATCTAGGTGTACAGCAGGAGCAGCAGGGCTGTCCATGGAGACACCCAGCAGTACCCAAACCTATAAAAGATGGAGGAAGTAAAGCAGCATCACACCTGTCAGCCTCCAATCAGCAAGACCACCCTCCATTTGGTGCACAAAGTGGGTGTTTTTACCCACCACGCAGCATTATGGTTTATGTCACTTGTGTTGCTAACAGCACGCTGGGGAAAGGTAAGACAGCAAACACACATTTGTAATACACCACCCAGCTCATCAACAGGAACAGTAAAACCTTTAAAACAGACATAACAGCAAAAGCAATTAAGGAAACTCCTTCAGTTCAGAGCTACCTGGGGCGAGCACATGAACTGGCATACAAGCTGCCTGGAGGCCCTGGAGAGCAGTTGCTGAATTAGTGAGGATTGGAACAACTAATTGGTGATTGTTTATCAAATAATACACTAGCAATTCCACTGTGCTCTAAGAGGGAGGCAAGAATAAAGCCATTTCAGGTGCCACCACTGTGAACTTAGCATTTTTCTAAGATACATAAGACATATTCTTCAACTCTTTTAAGTGTCCATATGCAGACTAGACAGAAGCTGGCAGGAGGCACATTTATAAGTGCATTTATTTCAAGTGCCTCTGCTAGTTCAAAGGAGTCAAACAAAAACTGCTGTCTAAAAAAAAAACACAGATGTGGTTTGGAGAAGAGAAGGAGGACAACTTATCACTTTTGAGGTGGGAGGAAGGAATGGCAAATATGGCACTAATTAATATAAAGCCTTCTCCTTCCTTGCTGCCCTGCTGTCCCCAAACACACAAAATGAGGAATCTACTCTGCTCTGCTCTCTCAATACTCTTGGCACGTACCTCCTTCTCTCTCCCCCTCGCACTCCCTCTCTCTCCATAAAGGGGCATGAAATGAGAAATTTTAGCAAGGTTTCTTTACAGAAGAGAGGCTTGGCTTCAAGCCCAGTATACATATGTGGGAGGGAGTCTTCAAAGAGAGACTCCCTCAGCGCTGCCCAAGAAAGCTGTACTTCTCACGGCCCGCGAGCGAGGTTTGCTGGGACTCGCTGGCTCGAGCCCCACCAGTCCCTCAGAGGGAGACAATAAATGCCCAAGGAGGTAAAAACATCTGCATGATGATGTCTTGAATTTTCCTTAGTTTGAACTTTAGGAAAAAACGACCACGAGTCAAGAGGAAAAGCTAAATAAAACCCCAAACCCAATCAAAAAACAATCAAAAAAACCTAGGGGTGTCACTGGATTTCCCTTCTACATAGCATGTCCAGTTGTATGAATTAGTCAATTTATACTAAGGATTATTTGTTGTCTTTAGCTTTGTACAGATGATTTCTTTTCAGCAACTCCTTGCAAGCTCTTGTAATGGTGTGTTGGTATAGTCACACAAGCATAGACAAATACATTTACAGAAGGGCCATTTGCAGGTATAGTTTAACAACATTTCCATGAACAAATTGAGTTGTCCAAGAAAAAAATCCTTTTTTTCCCCCCTGGTCTAACTTCATACATTCTAGGGTTTTTGCTAGCATAGAAATGATGACAAAACTATAAAAAATCCCTACCTGACACAGCTATGCCAGCAAGACTAAAGCCTTCCTCTCAATTAGGTTGAAGTTCTTCATATTTAAGTAACATTTATATTACAAGCTTTTCCCCTCACAGCACAGTGCATCCTCCCCAATCACCTGGCTTTGCACAACTTCCTGCCCATACTCTGGTAACCATGGATCTCCTAGACAGCATTTACAATATCAAGTTTGCAATTGCAGGCTCACCTCGGGTCATTTAAAAGGAGTATATTTTTGATTATTTAAAAATTTCCCTCCATCATACAGACAGACATTCTGCAATTTCTGATGAACTCTTGTCCCCAGCTTACAGGCAATTCTGGCCCACTTCTTGGTATTGTGGTAGTAAATGCTGTACCACACAGTTGAAATGTATGTTTGCTTTAGTTGTGTCTCCAACCTGTTTTAAAATGCACAACATGAATCAAATGCCTCTAGTTTCCTCAGCCATATTTTCTCTTTGAACATATCAGGAGGTAAACAAAGCAGACAGCTCTTAACTGATTCTTTTTTCTCTAATTAAATGGGAGTTTCTTACCATGCCAAATTAAATCCAGAATGCTTCAGTGTAGATGCCTGAAAAAGAGAGAAAAGTGTTTAAAAGACAGTCTTTTGCTCAATGAAAGTCTAACTCCACAAAAAAAAAAAAAAAAAGAACTATTGCCAGCATAATTCTATAGGTTGAGTTAAATAAATAAATACTTATCTGATTAATTGTTGCCTGGAATCCATTTGTGCTTGTATCTCTTGAGTTAGAGGCCATATTAATAAAAGTGCACAGGAGATTTGAAATCTGAGGACAACCTAAAGCTTGATTCTAAGAAGGCTCAATGCACCAGTACTTTCCCATGGCGTGGGTGAGACAGGTTTAGTCATCAGGTGTGACAGAGAGCAGTCTGTTGCAATCCAACATTACGTGGAGAGCCAACTAGAAAGCAACGTATTTAGCACATACACTGCACACATTACATTACCCTCAAAGAAAAGAAAATCAGGTGTTTCAGTACACAGGCTTTATTCGGGTCAGCTGCATTTCAGTCTCTCTGAAAAGCTACAGCAAGTGCCTGGATAGAAAGATGTTCACAATTTGGAGATTATTGCCAGACATCAACATCACTGTTATTCACATGTGGGTAACACACTAAGGTACTATGTATACAGCTATTAGGACAAAAAGACCCTTCAAAATCATTAAAATATCTTTGCAAATTAGGACTTCACCCTGAATCTGGTTTTGTCCATCTCAGACTTCTCTTTTTAAAAATCCTTCTACCTTTCTTTTCCACAAGAACATTCACTGAAATCCTTCCACAAAAGCTCAGATTGCTTTTTAAGGGCAGGAGCTTGTTTGTCATGTATTTAAACAGTACCCTGGCATGGGGTGGGTGCAATTACATAGCAAGAGACAGACGGTATACACTCAGAGACTGAGGAAGTTGAGTATCCTATCACACTCACGACTTTCACTTTTTCCTCCTCAGGCAAATGCAAACAGCCTCAGCTCCTGGGATTCCCCAGCTCCCAGCAATCTCTGGTGAGGTGATTCCTTGAATCAGAACTACATCTTTGTGTACAAATTGGGAGAGTTTTGTGTATCTTTGGGAGAGTTTTCTTCAAGGAGTATGTCCAAACACCCCTGTTGACATGGGAATTCTTGCCATCTATAATATCCCAGGGCAATTTCACAGCCACAGGAAGTCCTTTTTGCTAGATTCAAAACTGTCACCTAAACATTCTCTTGAGGCTGCTTGACTCCCATGGTATGGGAGAGTGAATGGGCATTTTCTATTTGCTTTCTCTATGCCACTTGAGAGTTCATAGATCTTTGTTTCTTTCTGGTCAGATAGATGCCCAAGTATTGTTTTCAGTCACTCCACGTTTTTATCAATATTTCCTGTATCATCTCCCCTTTTTTTGCATCCTTTCTAAAATGATGGAACAAGGATGCAATATTGAAGTGTGCCATACATTTATGCTGTAGCATAAAGATTCTTGGTTTTGTTCACAATTTTTTTAACCAACCAGTCTCAGTATTCAGGTTGTGGGTTTTTTTTTTTCTTTTTCTCATTCCTACTGCACATTCAGCAGACATTTTTATACAATTATTATAAACCAAGGTTTCTCTCCAAACAGTAATTTACATTCCATCACGATGTATTTCAGTTTAGAATCATCTCTCTTCCTCTGCACTATTCTATGTTCTGTCAGGTGGTCCTTTGGTCACTTTGTATGGTTAGGCTGTTCTGCAGTCCCATAGCACATCCTCACCTCAGCTATCCTGTTTGATCTGGCATCATCAGGAGGCTTTTTTGCCTCATTTTCCACCTCTTTCAAGACTATGCTGACCAGCACCAGACTCAACAGCATGACCTCATTGGTCTTTCCATCCCTTCCCTAAAAGCTGGCCAGTTTCCCCTCACTTTTATTTCCTAAACTGAAATTATTATTAATGCAATTAACAACTTTGCACCTTAGCCCATGGCAGCTTGAAGTCATTGAAAGTTTTTGAAGATGTATAAATAACAAAACAAACAAAACTTAAAAAATTTGTTTATGTGATTATAACAGAAGCCCAAATATCCTGAAGCTCAAAAATCTTCTGTCCAAAATCTACTGTCCAGCCCTTCTTTAAAGTAACCCTTACCCTTCACACACCAAGTTTTAAGCTTCTTGAAATGACAGCGTACATTACACCCTGGAACAACTCCTCCCCAGCCACAGGAGTTACCCCATCTGTGGGGAATGTGTCACTTGCCTCAAAGAGAGCTTTTCTCACTGTGCTTTCTTGAATCACAGGAAGCTGCTAACAGGAGGGCCAGTTTCAGACCCAATTATGGGCTGCAAATGCCCTGTTTCTTCCAGGGCCATTAAGCCAATAGTAGGATAGTAGGATACATCAGCTGTGGAGATTTTTTTTCCTATATAGTCCATCTGGAAAGACATTTTTTCCTGTTCTTTCGTATTTTGGAAAAGCTGTAGTTCTTCTCCCCCACTCTCAGTCTTCTTGTGCACATGCATAGGTTGAACAATGATGCATGTTCCATGCTCACACAAACCCTCTGGCTTTGAACATCGTTCAAACGACACAATGCCACATATGGTTTCCCAGTGTTCAAGAACAGTTCAGAAGTCCCAATTTAGACACTGAGGCCCAACAAATTAAAAGGAATGTGATGCATATGTTCCCAGTTCTAGCTCAGCAAATATAGAAGACAAAAACATCAAGCCTGGTAACTTAATATTACACTAGATGAATAAGTATCATTTTCTAAATAAAAATAATTGGCTCAAATATAATGCCAATAACCCTTCAGGGACTTGGGCTGGTGAGTACCATTGAGAATAATAAAAGAGGCAATTCTTACTGCACACATACACTTTAAGAACAAAAACACAGTGTGAGAATTTTAATTCCAATGATTTGGATAAAGCTGGCTGTCCTGAATCAGCAAGCAAAGCACAACAGCCACAGTGAAGTACAAAACCAAAAGAACTGTAACTTTTAGACAGCAATCCAACCTCAGCTAAGCACAACTCCAGGATTGTTAGGACAACACATCAAGTGAATGCTGTGCTACAGCATGTAGCTTCTTTAGGAATAGGATCTCCACCACAGGAAGCACAGGCCCCCGGCAAACACCAGGTCTGAAGTGGCCAGTGGTCCTCACAGAGCAGTGCTGTGGATGGAAAGGTGTCTGCTCAGGCCCTGCATGGCCCTTTCCTGCACCAGAAGCAGTACATAATTGCTCCTAAGCAATGAAGAGTTGAAAAAAAATAAAACCTGAAGGAAATGGACACTGGTATTATTCTGATTCTGCCTTCTCCAGCAGAGTTCTGCTCCTTGCAGCCTTAAAGCACAGAAGCAGCTGGTACTTTCTCCTCAGAGGAGGCTACTCCAGAGACTGGTCAACATTGCAATTAAAGGATACACTTATTCATTACACAGATCCTCTAGATTTCCCCAAGGTAACCAGTGAAACACCAGTCTACCTTTTTCAAGGACATAAACGCTTTGGGAAGAGAGCAGTCAGCCCCTGCCATCCTGGCCAGGATGCACCTCCTGCACCACACGTTGCTTCCTTAAGATCCAGTGCAGCAGGGAGCAAGGAGTGGATTCAGCCCAGCTCATTCACCAGTTAAAAATTAATGGCAAATGCAGCCACTCTAGCTGCAGGTAAGGCACCCCAGAGACCTCTGAAAACTAATGTCAGCCCTCCAACTCCTGTTCCTATTACAGCCCTAATCTTCAGGTTCACCCACACACCGGCAAATGCTTAAAGCAGCCTGTTACCTCTACCAAAGGACAGATTTTAACTCGGCTCACATACACAGGAAGGTAAATGCAACATGCCGATACACACGTTCTGCTGTCAAAGAAGGACTTAGAAGTATCACATTTTTAATATCACATACTTATTTACTGATGCCTGCCCTAGCAGGCATATGTAACCTAATACTGCATTTTACTGATATTGCAGACGGTGTAACCAATCTCCTAAACTCTCAACAGTCTCAATGGATTAGTATGATGTGTGGAGCAGTTTTAGCTTACAAAGCACTACTTTAGTGTGTAGAGTTATTGATTTAACTTAGAAATTCTGCTATGTCGTGTATTTTTACTGATTTACCTTTACAGTAGTGTAAGAATATCTTTTCTCCCCCAAAAAAACTTTGACACACTTTCTCATCCTATACAAAATACTGCTCCTACTAGGATTTCAGGGCAGGCACTCAGTAATCAAAATTATGGATTTTTTGAAAATATTTTTGTGTTGCAGGGCTCCTGCCACATTAGTCATGTCTATTTTTTTTTTTTAATAAACTTGGCATACCCTCTAAACTTTCCAGAAATTTCTCAAAGAAACACCTGCAGTTATATATCAGCGTACCTTCTCCCCTCTTCCAGCCTCAAGCTGGGCACATACTGATACAAAAGGAAAAATTCTCCCATCTGGAATACTTCCCAAAGGTACTGATACATTTTCCTTCTCAGCTGCAGTAGTCACTCAATCCTCTAGTCTCATCTCCTTTTGAATGCTGCAGGAATCTCCCATGTGCCAGCCCCAGTCCCAGCTCACAGTTCTAGCACGTATGGAAAGCTGCAGCTGAATAGTGCATACAAATGACAGCAATAAAATAATGTTTTGGCATTGCTAAAAGCTTATTTGGAAAGCACATTTTAAAAACAAGACCAAACCTGAGAACCACTCAGGAATGTCAATGGCATTCTCCTCCAGGTTTTTTTCATCATTAGTTGTCTCTGCAGCCATGCAATTCCAACTCCTACCTTCTGCCCTGCACCACAGCTCTTTCATCACTGCATCACAAATATCTTTTCTTCTGTTAACTATTCTGTGTTTGAATCCTCCTTTACTCCACTATGTTATTCAATAATAGCCCCCACCACCTCTATCTTTCATTCCTCTGCTAATCAATGTGATATTGAAATTGCTTCAATTTTACCTTATGATGACTTCACATGGCATAAACCACCATCAAAAAAGAAGTCTAGAGTCTAGCTCTATAAATATACTCTCCCCCTTTTCCTTTGCAGAGGTAGACTTACATCAATAATTAAATATGCCAAAAGGCTCACCTACTCCATATCTTGAAGTACCCCAACTTACCACATTTTTGTACGTTCAATGAATTATAGTCTTTGACTGTATTCATCAAAACTCTCCATATCAGCCCATGCCCAGTAGCCAGTGACATGGCATGTGACTTTAGTAATGGCTCAGACTTACAAAAAGTTGCTGCACATCTGTTGATTCTCATCAACCAGTTACATGTATGTTTTTCTCTGGCTTATGGCAAATGCAAGATAACTCACAATATCTTCAAAAAAGTCTTGCCTCATAGAAAGAATGCCATATGGTTCTATCCCACTTCAACACCACAAGGAAATTGCCACAGAAAAGATTTGCACATTAAAGCATCGCTTTAATCTCAGATACTTTACCTTGATTTACAGTGTTCCCACACCTTCACAATTTAAGATAATGTTATCATAGTATCTGGATGCTACCAAATTCTCACTATGTTAAAAAATATTTTTAAGTTTATATTTAAACTTCTGTTATGGTAAATAAGGCCCTGTGATTTCAGAAGGCACATAGATCATAGACAAATGGGTCTAGCAACCAAAATCTTCTCTCTCACACAATGATAAATTGTGCCATTCTAGCAGCTATTTAGACCTCACTGCCTGAACTCATGCTGACCTGAAACATACCCATTCCTTCATTACCCCAAGCTTCGTGTCATGTGCAGCATCAAACAACTTATCTTCTTCCTGCTTACAACACCTCCAGCAATAGCACTCTTTCCAAAGTTAAAAAAAAAAAAAAAGAAAAAAGGCAAAAAAAAGCAGACTATTTAAAATGAAGTGATGCTTATGAAGTTAAAACAAAACAGAACAGCATACCCGACTCTGCTCTGTATTTTTCAGCAGCAGAATATCCTGCGGTGGCCTCAGCCAGCTGGGCTCTGTGACCCTCAGACTGATCCCTTGAGTGTGTTCCCATTTTATCAAGCAATGAACACTCCAGCCCCAAAGCCAGCAAGAAGTTTGTCACTGACTTCAGCTGAGAACAGGAACTGGCTCAATCATAAGAAACCTTGAGCTAAATAAAGCGGCAAGAAAAGGCACAGGAGGGAGGTGGGGGGTGTCAGCTCAGAGTGCTGTGGGGCACAGCTCTGCTTGTTACCAAGGTTACTTGGTACTTCCCCACATAAGATTTCATTTTAAATCACCAATAAATCTGCAAAAGTTTGACCCCCTCAAGTGGGAAACTAGGGTTGAAATGCATTAAATATGTGCTGCAGCCTGATTTGGGGGGGAGGAAAAGGTTTTCAGACATAATATTGTAGGCAGTTTTGAGAATGAGGTTACAGGGAAATGTGTGGATGTGGAAAGCTCTTTTGCAGTAAAGACGCGCCACTATGGCCCTGCTTTGGGTCTGACAATAAATATGTTACAGATCAAAAATTTACTGATTGCGTCAGGCACGTGTCTAAACAATAACCTGCCCAAATTTGAACAGGTTGTAAGTCCTCAAACAGAATGGAAAAGAAAAACACCAGTTTAAAAACAGTCAATAAAGATATATTCAATTTTTAGCTGCTTTAGCTGTGATAAGCTGCTTAGGCAATTTCAGCCATTCCCTCAAGGCTCCCAAGCCAGCAGGTTTGCTCCAAGCCGGGGCTGAGCAGGACTTTCCCTAAAACTGCAATTCCAATGTGCTGAATGCTGTTCTGTATAAAAGCATAGATACTCTCTTCCTCCACCAGTATCACCTCACCATCACAACACCTCATTTGCTCCAGTGAACATGGAAAAGAAAGTTTTCAGAACCAAACATAGTAGAGACAAAAGTGTCAGGCTTGCAACATTTAGGGAGAAATAGTGGGGAAAAAAGTAGGTAGGTAGGGAAATTTCTCTTCCTAAACCTTTAATGACTGGCCTGGAGAGTCATTAGATGAGTCAATAGATGAGAAATGGGATCTGAAAGTCATGGAAACCGGAGATAATTCATGAGTCTGGCACTGAAATATTTTTTAAAAAACATGACAAAGAGGTGTGGCAATGTGGTGTGAGTCTCAACTCTGATGATCTTGGATGCAGAAGAGATGCTGAGACTATGTCCAAGGGGTACCAGCTGGCTGAAGAATCTTTGGAAAGGAGTCCACGCTTAAGGTTCAGTGGGAACAAACCAACATGGCAGAAAATACCAAAGTCCAAGCAGAGACAGACCAGAGGAAGACCCTTGATCAGGGTAATTTTTGTGGCTGAGCCAAAAGCTAAAATTTCTGTCAAATATCTATGAAGTGAATCATAAATGGGATTGGTGCTGCTTCATGCCAGCCTGTGGAAAAGATGCTTGGTGGCCACCAGTTATTCCACCAGTGGCTCTGCTTGATGTGCTGGACAGGAGGATCTCTGCTCTGTCCAACAACTCACAGAAGTGCACATTTCACACCCTGCAATTAATTTGGGGTTTGCAAAAAGTGAGTTGGCAGGGAGCAACTTATTCCCCTGCGTCTCTCATATTCCCTGGTTTGTTCATGTAGTTTTATTTTAAAAGGCTTGATTCTGTTACCTACAGCTGAATCCATTCCTGCGGTGCCTCAGCCTGTACTTATCTACACATCTCTATTTTTTGAAGCTCAATGAGAGTTAGGAAATTGTGTTTTGAATGTGCACCTTGTCATTGCATAAAGACCTTATACTGTGGAGGAGACGAGAAAAGGGATATTTTTCATGCTTGAGAAATAGTTATGGCCATATTGAAGAGTACAGCCTCCTTCCCCTCAAAGAGTGTTTTAATGCTAATATCATACAAGACGATAACTTTTGCACCAGGGTAAAATCTGATCTGAGCAGCCTCATTGACTTAGGACAGCATTCCTTCTCATGAACAACACAGACAGTATTCTTCTGGGATCTTTTCCTGAATTTACTTAAAACATGGTGATTTCAAGTTTTATGTGCCACTTTTTGTTAGTTACTCAGAGAAACTTTGCTAAATAAAATCTGTAAGCATCACTACAGATGGGAAAAACAGAGCCCCATGAGAGAATAGTACTTGCTCCAACTCCCTATGCAACCCAGGAGATGATTTGGAAGAGAAGACATAACTTCCTACCACCCAAGCCTCCTCTGTGGCAACCCAAAAAAAACCAAAAAACCAAGCAGATCCAAGATTATTTAACTCGTGGTGACACTTGCCTTTCAGTAAAAAGGCTGAAAAATATCTTGACCAGTTCCACAGCTCATGAACTTACACAAAACTTTCCAGTTCAAAGCACACAATAAATCTGGCATATGGCATGTCTCACCTGCCACTCTGAGAACTACCAGGTCATTTGTTCCCTGGAAGGATCACTTCATTCAGATCCTGGTGCTGTTTCTTTCCCAGTGCTACACTGGTTGCATGGCTGACAAAGGAAAGGACAGTTCTTGCCAAACCTGCAGCATCTCAGAAGTTTCATCACCTCCAGGGAACATTCTTGCATTTCCATTACTACTCCTTCCCCCTTCAAATGCTGCTCCTTGGTATTTGCTGTTCACCACAAATGCACTGTTTTCTGCACAGAGGTTGGGCCAGCACAAGCCATTTAGCCTGGCAGTTTGAAGAAAAATGTTAGAATGCCTTTTACAGAAGAACAAACATTGACTCACGTTAGGAAATGTCACTTGTGCGATGAGCTGTTTTGCAAGACCACCATGGTTGCACTGCCTCACTCTGATCAGCCACATTAGTATTTGAATACTGGATGACAACAGTTGAAGATTAATTCCAGTAAGTTATTCATGCCTGGAGGTTCAGATTTCCAAGCAGAAGCATGTGGGCTAGACTCTGGCATTTCAGCACATCCCCAAGGAACGTGCGGTGGGAAGTCACCCAGCCCCAAGAGGATCAGAGTAGCTTGTACCTTTGCAAAATAATCCCTCTCCCTGCTTCCCTGTATCCAGGACATTTCACCATCAAAGATGATATGCCAAGGGCCTTTTCTTGCTTCCAGCCAGCACTGCCAGAGAGTATGCTTACAAAAGGTGTGGACATACTCAGCTATTCCCAGACAAGCAAGACAATGTGTTTGTGTACTGGTCAAGTCAGGACCTGTTTGGTCCTCAGCATTTATTTCAGTTCCATACTCCTTACATAAGAGTCTTCAAGCAAGAGAGACTTTGAGAACATGACAGTGTGAGAAGAGATCCTGTCAAAACATAAGTGTGAGGGCCTATGCGGGGAAGAGCCTCTCAAGAACACTTTCTGCCACAAGAACAAACCGCTTCCCTCGGACTGTTCCTGACACACACAGAGCATGAAGCTGATGCCCAGTAGCATTACTGGAAAGCCAGGGCAGAGCGGTTCAGCCAGCCAGCACCTAGCCCTCTGCAGGAGGAGATCCAAGGAGTGCCTGCATCCCACTGCTAGTTTGCGCCTAGGGTTTGAGGAATATAAACAGCAGTGAGGTTATCTGAGATATTATATATTTTTTCCTGAAGTCATCATAATACGCACTTTTTCTTCTACCATGTCTTTTTTCAAATAAGGGAGGAGAAGCAGTCAACTTCTCAGGTGGGCCCAGCAATCCCAGCTGAATCCCAGCAACATCTAAGGGAGTGCCTTCAGCATGCAAAACTCCACTGAAGACAGGAGTAGAAGATATTACTTGCTGATTCCCACCTTTGCAATGGAAGTTCAGGACCAGCAAAAAAAAAAAATCTCTATTCAATACTACCAAATCACTACACAGAAGCTACCAAGACATCAGGTCTTAAACATATGAATCCAGTTATTATTGCCTTCCTGAAACTCACTGCCTGACACCTCCACATAGCAAGTAACAAAATATGAAAATTTTGGCTAAATATTAATTAAGAGTTATGCAAAGCAGTACAAATTGAATTCTTCAATATACTGAACACTATTTTAATAAACAAACCCATGTTTATGCTAGGGAGAAGTTCAGACAGAAATCATCTTGAAACATGACTTTCAGCTCCCATATAGGAACAAGCTACAATAAAACAATTATTAAAAATAGCTGCAATTTCTCTACTGATTGGTACTGAAATCCAGAAAGATTTTTAAAATAACCAACAAGAGTGTGAAAAGTTTCTTGGGCTAAATATAAACAGTAAAAAACATTGATCTTTTAGGCTTTTTGAGGGACAAAAAAGTACAAATTCAAAGTCCTCTCCTTCTCCCTCCTTCTATGACCTGGGCAGAGACAGGAGACATTTATAAGGATGTGCAGTAAAGTCAATTTTTCCACTGCTTTGCAATCATGTACCTCCATAAAACAGACAGAATGCTGCCAGTGGAAAGACAGAGAATTTCTGCTGTGTGCCTTTTATCCTGCTATTTTACAGCAGTATGGGCATAAAACAGGATCATACAGCTCTCATGGATCATTACAGAAGTCCAGGTCAACAAAGATCGGGCTCCTTATCTAAACTGTCAGCTGTGACCCTCATGCAGATACCCTGCCTCTAAAACACACAGCACTGCTCTGGCAAAGGACTGCTGGAAGTGATTCTGTGCTGTTGTCTGCTGAGATTACACAGGCCACTCCAAAGATTTCCACCCCTTCCACATTTATTAGCCAGCCTCTGAAGTTTAGTGCCACAAATTATCCATATTGTAATGCAGCATGTTTTATGCAGCTACAAGTTTCTCTAGATCACCAACACCTCAACAAACTGAGAAAACAAACAAACAAACAAACAGACAGAAAAAGAAAACCTAGCCAAAAAAGAAAAAGGAAAAAAAAATGCAAACAACAAGCTAGAAAATCATCTTCACCTTAAGCAAGCCATGTTAGAGGCTCGATTTTAAAAGCAGCAAGCTCAGGATTTCAGCCTAAGATACAGACAGTGTTGAGACAAGGGGTTTACTCCAAATTCAATATAACTAGTATTTACCAGGGGAGGGAAAAGGTTCAGAATATAGAGCAGGTCAAGTAAAAGGATTGTGCAAAATTGAAAACACCTGCAAGGTGGGGCACATATGGTAGATCTGCCGACTATATAGGAGTAGACAGGGAGAAAAAGGGGCTTGTATTCTGGATGGAAAAGAGCTGTCTACTGCCACGAGCCAGCATCTGAAACTGTTGAAAAGCATTACAGCCATGTTCCCAAGCAAACACTTGGGAACACTTGTGTTGGGCTTAATCCTCACAGCTTCAGAGGGAGCAGCATGGGAACTTACTACACAGAGGTCAGTGCTTTCCCATTTTATCTTAGTCCTTCCCAAAGAGCAAAGGGCATGTTCAGGCGTGAGCAAGCATTTGCAGAAGCATTGATGCCATCCTGCTCAGGCTTCCTTCTCTCCAAATTTTAGCAGGGCACAGACACAAGCACCCTGAGCAGACTGTGTGCAAAATGTTGGGGTGGGGGATAAGGAAAGGAGGCAAAAAGCACCCCCTATGTATCTAAACAACAATGGATAAGACAGTGAATTAACTAATTTGGGGTTATTTTCCCTTTAAATTTTGCTTAAGAATCATTAAGAACTGAAGAGATAGGAAAAATTCTGAAAGAACAGCTGAAAAGATATGGTTTTACAGCCTGTCATAGCATTTTTTTCTTACAATAAAATTGATTTTACTAAAATATTAAATATTAGCTATAAGAAGTTATAGGGAAAAAAAAGTGTATTAAATATTAGCAAAAACTCTCTAATAGTGTTGCTCCAGAGTCACAGCCAAGAACCAGCTAGGAACTGGCTGTGACAACTCTGATGCTTCCAAGGGGGCAAGAGCAGGGAAGACAGCAGTAACTCACCAGCAGTAGCTTTCCACATTACTCATTTTTTCCAAGCAACAATCTCAAGAAGAAAACTTAGCTCCATTCCTCCATACTGTTCCTCTCCCCCACTGCCCAAAATGCAGTCCTATCACAAGTTTAGGTTCTGATCCTAGCTATCCATAAGTTTTGTAATAGTCAATAAAAGCACAAAATAATAAATAGATAATTAGATCTAAGTATTTTCATGATCCAGTCTGCCCTGGCTCTTGCTTCATTAATCCATGCACAAATGGCCCTCAAGCACAGGTGATTAACACTGCCAAAAGCCAGACATCCCACTTCTGTACTTCACAGCAGCTGAATATCAGAGGATGCAGCACACCCTTGCACATTAACTGAAGCTCCTACTCATCAGCAGCCCAAAGGAGCAGTACTATTGGAAATGCCATTTGATTAGTCTGCGACTCAAGGAAAAGAGCCTTATTTATTATTAAAGCAAAAATTCTCATTAAACTGTATTTTTCAGTAGACTAGCTGATCTCCACAACTTTTTAGCTTGTTCTCTTACAGTCTTAGCAGCGTACCAAATACAGTGTTTCACAAAGCTAGTTGGAAAGAGTTTGCAGAGCCTTTTTACATCATTCTCATTTTAGCTAGTATAATGAAGATGGATATAGAAATATTTAGCAGAAAAAAACCCTAGAATTTCCCCCCTTCCTCAAATTCTTACAAAGCTTCACTTTGGGGGCAATTCAGCCTCCTTTCAGAGCTGATCTTAGAGACTGTCTTAAAACAGGTAACAACATTCCAGATTTGGAAAGTGAGAGGTCACATAATGCAATTACTTCAGATAATCAGATCTGCAGAGTTACTGAGACATCAGCAATGTTTGTCACTGCCTCACAGGAGCTTAAAGCACATAAACAGAATCAATTCCAAGTCCAGACTCCCAAACAAATAAATCGGTTACCCAAACAGACGAGAAAGATGGAAGCAGTTTTCCCTGAAGCCACTCAGATTTACATCAAGAGAACAGAGCAACCCATGGTTTCCAACTACTTTAGAATGTTAAAGGCAAAACATAAATTGACATCATAGTGTCATCTTAATAAACACAATCACCATCAGTATCACAGTCCAAGCCTACCTACCACTGGTCCAGTCTACCACTTTGAATTTATTATTGAACAGGGAAACAAAACTGGAAGAGGTTTGTTTGTTTGTCTGTCTTTGAAATTAATTGGTGAGTCAGTATCCACCAACAAGTAAGTCAGGACAAGAACGCTTCCATGCATGGTCCTCCTCCATGAGGTTCCAGCAAACTTTCTGCAGAAATCAGTTAAGAGTTGTGTCTGTATAAAACAGAGTTCAGCCAGGTACTGTGAGAATTATAGTGCACAACACCTATTCTATTAGAAATAAATGATCTCATTTACATTTTAATTATGTGGAACAAGCCACTCTCAACAGGGCAGTTTGCTAGAGTTACTGAAGATGTACAGAAGTTATAATTTTCATCATAAATGCACATTATGTTCTCATCAGAGAAAGGAAAGGACCAATAGGCATATTAGAGAAAATGCCTGTCTGGGAGGTGCCTCCAAATCTTCATGAACAGTCTCTTCCTATCTTGCAGTGTATTGTTGCACAGCTAAATATCACAAGAAGTCTCATTAGTCGAATGGAAATAAGTACAGAAAATATGGTACTTTTCATTGACCCTTTGGAATGAATAACACCATACAGATTGAAATCACATCCAAATATCTAAAGCTGTAAATAATTTAACTCTACAAGCTCTAAATACATTCCAATAACTACAGAATATACTGGTTCCTCTCTTTTATTTAGAGTTTCGCTTCTTTGAATTGTGTACTCCTTAAAATAAGAACCTGCCATCCCTGGTGGATCAGAGGACGGAAACACAAACTCTTGTGTAGGTGCTGCAGTGCACCAAAATACCATTTCCAATATTTTTCTCTTTTAGCAAAGACTGCAATCAGGGCTGGGTCAAAGTCTGCTTAGAGGATGGGGACATTGGTTTTACTGCATGCCTTTTGTACTCACTGTGATCTTAATATTGCTCATGAGAAATTCAAGTAGTGTTTGGCAAATAACTATGGCTCAGTGAAACAGCCAACACCCACTCAAATATTAAAAGACCTTGAAATACACTCTTCACAAGTTATTTCTACAGTGGCAATCACATGTTTATGGGGTGTTAGTACTTACAACAAACAAAGTCCTTATTTTAAGCTTTTAGGTAGGGAAGAAACATTAACCCAGTGTTTTCATTTCCGAGGAGACAGACACAATCATTAAGTTGAAAGCTATTCTGAGGAAGATTTTTCTTCAGCATTTCTAACAGGGCTTGCATCATTTTATACAGAACACTCATGGGAGCCAAAATGAGAACCCTTCCATGTCACTGTCACTGTCTTTCTGGCTTTAAGACTATGAGCATTATTGTTTTCATGACAGAAGAGCTTCAGGATAACAGAACATCCCAGGAGAGCCTACAGCTCTTTAGTGAGCATTCCCAAAGTAGGGTGAGAGATGGTTTTGCACGACGTCAAGATCTGGGTCAAGGCCAGACATAACCCAGACCAAGTCTCTGGGATACCCAGTGGGAGGATTCAACAAGCACTGTTCCCTTCTTTCTTCTCTTCCCATTTTCTGGTTTTTTTTAGAAAACCTCAAGATGAAGCAGAGTTACTTTGGGAAAAGATCATCGGTTACCCACAAATTATATTTGTAAAATGCTTTCTTCCAAGTTTCCCAGAAAAGAAAAAAAAAAAAAAAAACAAAACAAAAACCAAAACCAAAACAAACAAAAAAAAAACACAGAAGAAACCTGTCTCCCAAACCTCCTTTCCTGCTACCCCAAAAGAGGCAGCGGGCTAAAACAGCATTATCTACTGATACAGCTTTCATTATACATTGAAACATTTTCAGATCACTTTCAAGATGCTGTCAATGGCATAAAATGGAATAGCTTGATGATGAACTTCCCTTAGATTCCAAATTTTATGTGTAAACAGAGTATGAATTTAGCAGTTCTACCCACCTTACAAGCACATTACTGTCAAAGGAAATCCCCACCTCAAGTGAGTATTTTTTACATTTTTTTATAAACCCTGCCTGAGAACTGGGGCAGCTCAAGAAGGACACCTCACAACAGCACACAGATATTTGAGTACCACACTGTTATCGTCTCTAACCACTCACTGAAAGATGCCTTGCAGCAGAGAGTCTGTAGCCTACAGAGCAAGGAGAGAGTCAAAATGATTTAGCTCATTCGCCACCCCCCCCCCCCCCCCCTTATCATCATGCAGGAGGAGGAGGACGATCTATTGATACTGGGTGTAAAGACAGCTGCTCTTCTGATCCAGCATGGCTTTTGTTAGCAGCAGCAGAGCTGGTGAAAGAGAACAAACGCTCTCCCATACATGCATTGTTAGGGCAGGAGACAAAAGAATACCTGTTTTGAATCACTGAGGACTATTACTGTAACAAAGTACAAGATAACATTTCGCCAGAGGATACAAGAGATTCTGAGAGGAGCAACAATGGAACCAGACAACCTTTCTGTCATCTTATCAAAAACTGCTTGGGGTACTTACTGAACAGTGGGGGGGCAATAATAGCAAATAGAGAGCAAACACAGTTAATCTTTGCACAAAGGCTTTTTGATAAGTAATAAAAATAGAGTTAAGAGAGGCGTGCTAGCCTTTGCCAACTCGCATTGCTTAGAAGAAAGGATATAAGACAGGCCTAAACAATTTTAAAATAAACAAATCCATGCACAACAGGGGAATGTTGCATGAATGAATTTTCTCATTCTCCTTTTTCAAGCAATTCAAGAAGCAATCAAAGCACTCCAAGGTTTGCTATGCTTTTACATACATTTTTTGACACATTGCTTTACAGAACCTTCACAACAGCCCACTATCAGTAGCTTTGGTGTCACTGTATGGTATGTAAATGGAATAGGCAGATCTTTGACATAAAAATAATAATCTCTGGTAAAATTACAGTACTACAGTGTATCATAGCATCAGAACTATGGAAATATTAATACATGGATCTTTGACAATACAATGTAAGATGTCACTTTGAGCAGTTATTATGCTAATAATGGACACTTATTATAAAACAACATGAAAGAGGTAAGCTATGTGGGTGTAGAAAGAGATATTTAGTATTCTGAAAATGTATTTAAAAGGGAAAAAAAGCAAGTGCTTCATACAGCATCTAATCCCACATTAGGCAGATGAGGAGTTCCCTGGCAGATGGGTGTCAGGGTACCCTGGGACTTGGATGAAGCAGCACATTATCTCTCAAGGGAGCACACATGCCAATATAATTTACAGCATCCTTCGAGCTTGTTTTTGTTATGCAGTGGGCCAAACTGGAACCAAAATAATAAAGGCGAGGGGAAAAGTGGCACTAGAGCTTTGAGGATTAACTAGGAAAACTGCTCATCAAGTCCAGCAGGGTTTCAAGAGAACATATTCTGCCCCATGCTCACTCACTTCAAAATAAAATAAAATACATTCCAATACTAAAGAAAGAAAGAAACCACAATGAGGAAAATGTCTCATACCAAATTCCCTATATAAAGCAAGCAACAAGCCAGCATCATGACTGGTTCCATTCAAGCTACAAGAAAGTGTCCATTTACATTAAAAAAAAATACCAAGACTATTAAATGTTGCATTTAAAGCCAAAAGAAATATTTACAAAGAGTTTGTAATATAAAGAGGAATCCAAGAAAAGAGAGTCTCTGTTTGCCTGATGGCTAGCGAGTAAATTTGTCTAGGGTTTTTCTAGTTGGGAAAGGTGCAATTTATAGATATTCTACATTAATTCTCACTTGGGCTTTTTTGCTCTGCAATAAGACCCTGTTTTCCACCTAATCTGAACTACAGAGTTACTGTGGGGGCAGAATCAGCCATTTGGCACAGGGCTACTGCACTCTAAATTCAAACCTTAGCTGTGCTTTACAAAAACTTCTATACCACCAAAGCCAGCTGAAGCCATTCTCATCCTTACAAATACATCCTCAGCCCTGAAACAAACACAAATGCCACGTTTGTGAAGACAGAGCAGAAGATGCAATGCTTCAGACAACAGCCATAAATAAAATTCTTACATGCACAAACATAATCCATTTCAAACAGGAATGTTGGTGCTTATGCTGCAGCCGTTGGAAATACCTGTCTTTCAACATTAAGCCTTGCAAGGATAATGCTTAGCTGCAATCTAAACCTGGGTGATTGCAGCAGAACAACCAGAAGCCGTGTGATTACTTATTGCAGCTCCCAGTCAGGGAGAGGGAAATTGGCCACGTAGCTCACATGCAGGTACAAGGAACCCCTTGTCTCAAACAAAATAACACAGGGAATTATTTGGATTTTGCTTACAGTTGCAAGGATTTCCTCATGCACATTTCTGTGTACAGATGCATCTCCAGGACAATTGCTCTGACATGGACTAGATTACAGATCCTTCTTTAATTACTTGGCAATTTCCTGGGCCAAGTTTATTCAACTGACCAGCCACACACCACCTATCCTTCCCCTTCGTTCAGATTCCTACAACTTTTCCAGCTTATGTGCAGGCTCCCTGATAGCTTTATGGCCTTTTACATGGTTTAGTTACCTTCTGTGGTGGAGAGAAGGCAATGGCCACCAGCAAAAGCTATCAACAAGAACCTGGGAGTCTGCAAACTAAAAGTTACTGCTTTACTAGCATGACAGCAATAGACAGCTGTGACCAGCCACTGCTGCGATCAAATCCCTGACACTTTCCCCATCTACAACTTGTCCTTCCCTGACTTTTCATTCTGAACTTAATTACTGCCCAACATACTAGGAACAGGATTTGCACAGTGGTATTTATCCAGTAGAAAGCACTACTGCTATCATCAGTTAGACCTGGAGCAGGCTGGGAAGATGACAAGAACACAAGGCATACAGGAGAAGGCATACAGGAGAGAGCAGTAAGTTTTCCACTGTACACGCCCTTCAGATATATGCAGATGGGGGAGAGGGGGAGAAAAAGAAAAGCCGTAGGCACATTCCTACTAGCTATCATGATTAAACTCCTACTTTTAAAGTATTTAGGGTTTTTTTCCCCTACACCTTCAGTTCTAATAATCAAGGTATTTTGTCATACTTGCAAATTTCCCTTTACAGAAAGGTGGCGGGCAGAGCATAAGAAAAGTCTTGAAAAGAAGATTCCTCCAGAAGCTAAAAAGCAAAAGTCATTCATAAATCATTCATCAGTCCTAAGCCGGGATCCGGTTTCATGACTTGAACTGCAATGTCTACCATAACCACTGAATTTCCCTTCCCGACAGGTGAACATAACTCATTTTGCTCTGTGTGCTAGGAAGCTCTGGAATTTTTCTTGGCATTTTAAGATGAACTGTCCCTTCAGGCTCTTATAGTCTCCTCTTCTAATACCAAAGCCTCAATTAGACCATGATTAAAGAGGATGTACTTACAGTTACCAGCAGAAGGTAAAGGTTGTCGGTTTTATTACAGGTCAGGAATGTGTTTCTCTCTGTATTCTAGACTTCAGAGTTTAATGGGGAAATAGAGTTTACTAATAGTCAAGTCAGATTTTCTCAACAGGATTCAATCTTGATTATGAATTAAACAGGCATAAAAATATCTAACCAGATGGTTTCTGCCAGTCAACAGAAGTCTTAAGGGGAGGAGAACTTACACTCATTGACAGAAATATCTAACAGAAAACTAAAACAAATCCAACAGGAGATGCACATCACGTGATGCTTTAAACTCCTCTTTGCTAAAAAACCAAGAGTGAATCTGTGTACTGAAGAACATTGTTTAACAGAATTCTTTAGCTCCATTTTCTTTGTGAATTTGTTTATCATGCTTCAGAGTGCTGATCAGTTTTTAGGAAAATGTGATGAAAAAGTTTTAACTACTGTGGCATACAAGCCAGGCATTGAACTCCTCACCCCATTTGCACTGAGGCCCAGTTCCATTTATTCTCCTTTGCTTTTGACCAGTTTCCCTCTGCTTTCCTCACACTTCAGCTTCTGCACAGGTTCAAACAGCTACCTATTTTTTTAATTGCCAAAGAAAACACTGCTTCTCCTGCACAGTTCTTCACATTGTTTCCTCAAAAAGATGATACCCCACTTAGTGTTTCTTGCACAACATTCATTTTTGGATCAGTAAAAAGCTGAAAGTCTGGTAATGCACACTCTCCTAATTTAGAAATGGAGCTTTATAACGCTGAAATATTGCAAGAAGCTCCACTGCTTGCCCTTCCATTAATTTGTTACTTACTGTGTTGGATTCTCATCAGCAATTCTTAATTGATGTACTCTGAGCCATGCCATCAAATATTCTCTATGGATCCAGTTGGCAATAATGGTTAATTTCTAAATTTTGGAAAGTTAGTGATTATTTAGGTTGTGATTACTTCAGAGTAAATA
The DNA here is from genome assembly GCF_015832195.1 of Motacilla alba alba. NCBI lineage: Eukaryota > Metazoa > Chordata > Aves > Passeriformes > Motacillidae > Motacilla > Motacilla alba. Next base: position 39,733,352 of record NC_052017.1, on the reverse strand, counting down.
TATTCCTGCATTTTGGAAAGCCCCAATAAAGAGTGGGCATTGCTACAGATAAATAATATACTGCAATAAGTATTCTTATAATGGTAATGTATGATGCACGGCCATTTTCCAGATGCTACAGAACTAATTGTGCTGCCAACAGAAGCAGCCAAATCCAAAACAGATCCGTATGAGGAATTACTGTTGAATCAACCTCATCAGTGAGAAAAGCTTCTGCCACACAAACCTTTTTTCACCTTAGCATAATCTTCATGAAGTTAATGAAATGCAGCCTACCCCTGTTACCTCTCTTACCCCGGTAAAACCAAAGCAACTCCCATACAGATGAGTTAGAACTGATGTAAAGGGGAACCAGGACTAAGGATATTTTCCATCAGGGAAAAGACTGATCTGCTAATGCTGTTAGTGATGTGACACCACTGCAAAGCAGCCTTTGCGTGGAGCAAACACTGCCTGGCACAGATTCCACCCTGACCCGGAAAAACAATGTAGTGGCAGAGCTGCCATACTGGAGCTGCATCACCATCCAAAAGTTCTTTACATCCTCAAGTCTTACAGCACAACTGGCCCCGGTGGTTTGTCTGCAGGGTAAAATATTTCTCCACAAAAAGAAAAACCATATTTTTCCTCAGGTTTTAAAAGAAGTAGGCAAGTAGGATGTATGGACTTTAGGATCAGAAAGGGTGACTAGAACATCTAGTTTGACTTTCTTGAAATAAAAGCCAAAAGTCTTCAGCCCAATATACAAATATACAATACAAACAAAACCACCAAGAGGAAGACTTATATCACAACCTTTCCTAAGTCACTACTTAGCTAATCTTTAGAATTTTAGTATTATTAATGCTCCTTTAGAAATCAGTACCTCTAGCTCCCAATTATTTTAGTAACAGGATCTCTGAGCTGTATCATGTATAGAAAATTAATGACCTTTAAAATAGAAGGTTTACTTACACAGACATTAATTGCTATTGTAGCACAGATGAATAGTTAAGCAGGCCCATGAAACGTTTTGCTCAATAACCTAATTCAAGGGAAGGAAATACTTTATGCAAATCCTTGGATGACAAAAGGTCAAATGCAATGAAGTTCTTTTCAGAGAAAAAACCTGCTTAGGTCTATTTGCCAAGTACTGCAAACAGGTTAACCATACACATAATTAAGTTCTGAATCCCTTTATGATCATATGGCATCAACCTGATTGCAATTACGGTGCCTTGGGCAGAAGATGTCATTTTAAGTAGAGAATCACTACTCTGGACAGGTTTTATAAATGATTCTCATTGATTATCATTTCCAATTAAAGGAAATAAAAGCATTAAATAGCCACTTTGATGCTGGAAGTGACCTTTCACCTGGACTATTTCCCTAATGGATGAGGGTTAAATTTACTGTGACAGCACCTAACCACATTGGGTATGGCCTCAAATTTGATGGTACCAGTATCACATCAGCAGCAGGCTGAGTTGTTAAGACCATGACATGCAGTATTTGTACCAGAAGTATGATTATTAGTATCCTAGGGAGTCAGAAAACCTAGGCATTTTCCAATCACCTACTTTACATTTCAGTAGCTAAAAGAATTACACATAACTATACTATGACCGACAGCAGGATTTCCAAAGGAACACACATTTTTCTCTTTTACATTTCTTTTCTGCTTAATGTTCCTCAACTTTATTAATTTCAGCTCTAAAATGTTGGTGTTCCCAGTAACAACCAATAACCACAAGCAAGTAAATCATAGGTAACATCCCTCTCTCCAAACAAAGAAAATATTGTATTTCTAACATAGTACTGCCTCTTTCAGTTAGCACAGCCATGTGAAATTAAATATAAAAGCTCCAGTGAGTGATTTTTTTACTAATCCTGTGTAACACATTTTGCAAAAGTGTCAAAAAGAAATATAGTTCAGTTGCTGAATACAGAATGGAAATTGTTTACTTTACAATCCAAACTTCTCTATTTACATAAAAATAACTTCACTACAGCAGAAATTTTAGGCTACAACACAATATTAATGGAGTTAGACTGCATATTATTCTAAATGGGTTATTTTACAGTCATTGCAACATTAGATCTAAATGCAAGACATAGACTTACACTTGCAGTTTATTTTAGTGTGCAAAAAATATTTCAAAGAAGAGCCATAGGTAAGCATCAGAAAAGAGCTTTTCTAAAACTACCACCCTCCTAAACCTTGTATTTGTATACAGGCACAAAACTCTATTTCAGTATTAATGTTACTTATCTCAGAATTACAACCTGATATTCCCATGAGAAAGACTGAAACACTTTCTGTTTGTAGAACAAGCTATGTATCACCTTTGCTTTAGTTCTTCACTGACATTTTTTTAGTGTTCATTTTACTGGCACAGCTTTGTTTTACTGTTGTCCTAGCTGTAACTGTACACTACACATGCCTCTCTACAGTCCATCCACGAAGGAAATGAATCATTACATTTTACTTACAGGGCCTGACTTTTCAGTGCAAGCTGTAAGGTTTCCATCCTCAGTATCACTCAGCACAGGGGCGCTTCCATTAGATTGTGTTATTAGCCAGGAGTCCTCTGGAGAGCTCTGCTTCCACCGGAAAGTGCCATAAACATGAGCCGCAGTGAATGCCAGCTGGGAAGAGAAATGCATTGCTGTATCCCTTTAATGGGAGAAGTTGCTCCCCAGTGCAGCTGGCAAGCTGTTCTCAGGCTCCCCTTTGGAGCCAGCCAGAACACAGCAGTTCATGTTCACCAGGAATTACTTTCTATTTGCTTTCATCTTCCTTTAGATTGAAGCAGTATTTTAACAAATGGAATAAATTTTTTAAAGCTGCCTCTACCATATGGCTGGGACAGTCTGCAAGCTTCTGCTTTGGGAGGGAGGTGATCCCCATCACTTCTCTGAGCCTGAGGGAAACTGGTATTGATGTCAGCAGTAGCCATGAGCCTGAGGAACATGTCATTTACTCCAAGCAGCTGTCATGCCTGCCAGGGCCAGGGCTCCAGGAGGGCTGAGCAGCCACACTGCCATGAACTGTGAAACCAGAGCTTTCACACCATTGGTTCTGCTGCCTCTCCAGAGCTATATGACCTATTGAAATCTCTAGGCTTTTTCCTGAGGACCTAAGAGGTAAGCACCATTTACTGCTGAGACTTACACAGTTCTGAAAGTCTTGGCTCCACACCAAGTGCCAAAGTGCAAGGGCATCAGACTTTCCCGCAAGGAATATCTTCATGTAACAGGCTCCTGTTCAGCTTGCCATTAATCCACATCTGGCTGTGAGAACCTGTCTCTGGGTTACTGAAGTAAGATCAAATCTGAAATTCTTCTAAGGTAATATTTTTGAAAAATTATTTTAACCAGCTCAGCTCCCCCACTGACCCATCAACTCTCCGTCCAGTCTACTGAATCTGTTGAAGCTGCATCCTCAGAGATCCACAAAGAGGGACTGAAAGAAATGGAGAGGAGGAAAAGAAAGTAGTAGGCAAAAAGTTAATCTTGGCTCTTGTCCAGTGCCTAACGCTTACTTACACTAATGAAGAAAAATAAAATAATAACAAACAAAAAACCCAAATGAAACCAAGAAAAAAAAGAAGGGGGACGGGAGGAAAACAGAGGGAAGGTCTCAGACCTTGAGTATAACTGGGTCATTGTCACTAGGCCGTGATTCTGGGGAGTACATAGTTTGAGAGACAGAAGACTTGGCACACAAAGCAGGCCACAATAATGAGCAATGGCAGATTTGCATGTCAGGTCTTTCCACCATAGTAAAATTAGTCTACTGATACTGTAGGCATGACTAAGGATGGTGGGATATGAGGGTAAGTGGTAGAGACAAAATGAATGATTAAATGGCCTCAGACCTAACTTGTGACCTCATTCTATCATAAACAGCAAAAAGTGAGAGAACTCGTGTGTGGATCAAAAACCTGGCAGAGGTTTAGCTGAGCACATGAGACAGAAGAAAGAGCACAGCACACTCATTCTTGGGCTGCCACGATGTTCAGTCTGCACCAGGGACACAGAAGACTCAGGTAGCATCTGGGTCCCAGAACAACCTCGCTAACTACCATGGGAGATGATTAGGCTGCTTCCAGAGATAAAAAGCAGCAGCTGCTGATTAAGGAGAGCCAAGAGGCAGCAGAGACACTCTCAGAGTCTGCTGCAGAGCAGTAAGCAACAAAAACACTGGAATCCATGTGAACAAGATGTCACTCTCCAGATCTCTTATCCATGTAGCATACAGCTCACCAGGCTGAATGGGGACCAGCCCAGAAATGCTGGTTAACTCTGCACTGCAGTCTTTCCCATGGTGTCCACAAATCCAATTCAAAAGCCTGTTTCTAGGCTCTTCTGTTTGCTCAGCAAAATACAGTCCCCTTTAGGCTCTAGGAAGTGTGTTCAAGACGTGCCAGGATATGTCTAAGAGACTCAAGTCACCAGGGTGTGGCAGCGGGTGAGAACAGGTATCTTAATTTTCCTGCTCTGTCTGTGTTGCTTCTCCATGGCAATTCTCAGGGGCCCTTCCATTAGACTGTGCTATTAACCAGGAGTCCTCTGGAGAGTTCTGTGATCCCAGTTCATTTGATTAGCAGCTACAACCATGAACAAACTACCTTGTCCTATGATGCACTCCCATTCCCAAGAACCAAGCATTATGCAACACTGAAAGCTTTCCAAACCTGTCCTGTGTCATACTCCGGAAATCAGACAAAGGTACTTGCAATTATCCACATGTATGGGAGAGACAGTCACCTTTAGAGACAAATTTGTGGCATTTGCTCTTCAGAAACACTGAAATGCAGTGATTCAAATTCCTAATGAGACCATAAAAGAATCTGCTGTGGCTTTTAGGGAATAAGCAGACATGATGAGATTTTGGAAGGAAATGGGCACAACTGTGGTAATCTGTACAGTAACAAGAAATTGCTACTGGAGATCTACCCAGACACAATACTGCAATTGAGAGATTGCACAAGCAGCTAAATATGGGAGAAAATTGGCCTCATCAATAAGAGGGCTGCTTTAAACAAACAGGCATTTACCTTTTCCACCATTCTTTTTATTTTTTTTAATCCTTACCATTGCAATTGGATAGAATAATAGAATCATTTAGGTTGGAAAAGACATCTAAGATCATGGAGTCCAACAGTTAACACTGCCAAATTGACCCTTAAATCATGTCCCTAAGCCTACCCTGTTAAACTCTTGCCCTCGGAGTTATCCAGCGACTTCAACTTCCATCAGCAATGAGCTCCTGGTATGGCAGAGCATTTCTTCTGACTTACTTTTGACTTTGTCACTTTTAACCTTCACCAAATGCTCCTTGTTCTTCCCTGATGGTAGAAATAACATTTCTTGCTCTGTAAAGCCTACACCTTCGTTGTCTGTAACCTTTTATCATCTCACTTCTGATTCATTTCCTCTCCAAGGTAAACAGCCCCAATCTCTTCAATCTTGTGCTATATGAAAGTTTTTCCTTGTCTGTTTAAAAACTGATTTATGTAAACAGTTAAAAACTTACTCTGTTAGCTTAGCTTGTATCTATAAATTAGCCATGCATATTAAATTTGTATTAGCTAGGTTTCACTGAATTAAGTGTATCCACACAGGATTTTTCATGAAATTCCTAAAGTCAGTTTAAAATGACACCTTTTGTTAAAGCAAAGCAAATGAAAGTGTAGTTAGGCCATAGCCAGTTTCTGATCCACAAATACTTCCAAGAAGAATTCAGACAGTTCTTCAGGAGAGGGTGTATTTCAGCAGACCCCTTGGAGAGTGTTATCTCCACTATCCTGAAATTCATGAAGCCCCCACGCATACCAGGGAGTAATTCTTCTGAAATATTTTCCATCAGCAACAGAGGGATTTGTTACAGAATTAACCTAACATGTTTTACCTTGATAGCACCTCCATTTGTGGGAGATAGATAGTTTATTGCCTAGGCAAGGCAAAGTGCTATTAAACCACAGATTTTAATTCAGCTGCAAGTATGCTGCCCTATTGTACTCAGAACACAAAAGCGATATAATGAAAACTGCTATAAAAATTAATTCTGAAAATATCAAGTACAATCATTGTTAAGTTTAAACAAAGGATATTTGCTAGTTCATTCCAAGACTTAGTTGCTCTCAAAACCCAATGAAAACTGGCTTTTACACATACAGGCACACAGAGACATTTGCCTATGGAATAGAAGTTTTAAATTATGGCTATTAAATGCATGGTATTTCTTAATGACAGCATTCATTGTTATCCTTGTAATAATACATTTGACAGAGGAAGAAAAGAGGAATTTATCGAAAAGCTGCCAATGGATTTTAATAAAAAATACTTCCCAATAGAAGGCAACAACATCCTTATCTACTAAGCCACAAGTGCTTGAGTATTTCTCAAGGAATTTAGATGCACTATTTTGCAATAGAAACTTACAGAAAGTTACAAAGAAGCCAATAATTCTGAAAATCAAACATACAGGCCACTGGGTTGAAAGAAAGTAATTTCCCACATTAACATTCAGATCTATTATACATGCATACAAATTTCCATGCAAATCAGACTTCACTTATTGTGTTTTTTGCCTTATTTAATGAAAAATGAAAAAGACAGAAGAACACCTAACCCCCTCCATTTTGCCTATTAAGTTGCTGCTGCCTGCAGGACCCTGGTGATGGCATTTCCACTGAGGCTAATCACAGAGAAGTGTGCCCATAAACAAGAGAAAACTCATGCTCAGGTTAGAGAGAGCAGCCACCCAGCCTGTCCATCACATTCACCTCTATTCACACAGTAATTGCTGTACTCTGGGAAACTGACTAGACCCATCATGATCTCAGAACACTAGTTATCCCCTACTGAACCATTTTCAAAATTGGTAAATAATACAGCTAAGTATAAAAGGAGAGATTGTCAGACAATTCAGCTTTAGAGAACTCACTTTCACAGTATGCAGAGAATTGGTGAAAGCAGCTAAAATACACGGTCCTGGTCACTGCTACAGCTGCAGCCCTGGCAGAGATGCCTCTTTGTGTCCATGCCATGTGTGTGTCCCCTTGACACTTCCCTATAACCTTCATTCCTCTTTTCCCACAGGGAAATGTACTGGCAGTCTCCTGCCCCCATCAGCTTCACGCTGGCGGGATGTGCAGGCTGGATGGGCAGAGCTGCTGTGGGAAAGATTTACAAAAAGCCCCATTTTGCTTCCAAATGCCTTCCTGCCAGCTCACTTCTCCTGCCTAACTCCACTATCTATAGCTTTCAAATGCTTCCCCTTCATAATCACACCTCCTACTATTCTGAAGACTATTTTCTGGGAACGCTGAACATATTTGTTGGCTCACTGGCCCCTAGCACACTGACTGCTCATTCAATAGCATTCACACAAGACTGGAAAAGACTTGTCATCCTCTTACTATCTGGCACTCTGTTAGTAGCTTACTACTGTTTCCCTCTGCAGTACAGGTCCAAATTGAATGTCAGACACAGGAAAATGCCAGCAAAAGCTCCGGTTCACAGTCAGGAACCAGCCACAGGATACAGTCCAAAACTAGATACACACTGGCACATTACCATTATTAACACAAGGTTTGCCATGAGTAAAGCCCTTTGTCATTCTTCTTTTTGACAGTGAGGACAGGGAAAATTAGAGTTATTACAGTATTTCAAATATCTGCTGGGTGATAACATCCTATAGCAGTAGCATTAGTCAAAAACTCAGGCAGACACTAGGATAAACAGATTCTCCTGCTTCCATAGCCAGGACTTCTCAGAAGCAAATTCCCACGGAGATTACACAACCTGCAGCGTTATTGTCTCCTTGTCGCCTAACTATTCAGACAAGGAAGGAAGGGATTAGGCCTGTAAGTCTTCCTGCTCACTAGCCTGCCTGCCAAACACATCCACCACCCAGTCTCATTCCTCCCAGTGCCTGGCTCTGTGACTGACCTCCCCAGACTCTGCACAGCCACAGCAAATACACCTGGGTTATTCCTGATGGTGGCTGAATTGTCAGCTAAAATAATCACCTGGCTGTCACTGGGAGCAACACAGGTAGGGCAAAGGGGAGCAGCTCAATGCGCATGCTTTCAGTCGACATGGTAAACAGCTAGCATATGGTAATTCTAAGGGGGCTGACACACTGCAGCAAATTATTAAAAGGCTGACACTCAGCTGAAAGAGCTGACACTTTAAAGTTACTCCCTAGCACAAAAGTGAAAAAAATGAAAGTGAAATGTGACTGAACTGTTGTCTCGCAAGCTCATATTTTGTTGACAAATTTATTTGTAGGTATGAATTCGGCCCTTTCTTAAGAGTGTCACCATCAGCTGCTGATAAAAAAGCAACCTGACTCTGTTACAGATGTGTTACTCCTCAAACTGACGCTCCAGTAAGAGCAAGAGGACAAAGAATTCTGCTCTTATAAATCTGTTGTGCAGGCTAAGGCTACACTATCAAGTACGATATTTGACATTGTTGCGCATCCCTTCTAAAAAAGACTACTTAGAATTTGAAATATTGTATTACAATGAAATACCTCTTTACATATATCAACCTTGGAAAATGCAAGTTAGACAACAGTTTCCACTTCAAAATACATTTTCTTTTTAAGGTATTTCAAAACACTGTTCAGTTTTTACACTAACACTTTATATCAACTGTCTATTACCAAAAATAGATTCAGATTAGGTATCACATCCCCAGCACACTGTTGTTCCTTAGTCTGAAGACTGTTTTTGATACAGTAGGGTATGCAATTTTATACTGTTGAAATATTATACTTAGTGCTACATGAACATGTAAGTGCAAGGTTTCATTGTAGCAGTACTGTTTAATTACACAAAGGAAGATGGTACTTCTCACTTAAAACCTCAGAATTCCAAGATCAGATCATGCAAGTATGTAAGACTGCAGTTTTATCTGTAGTTGCATTCACTTAAGACAATTGTCATGTGATTCGTACCAACTTTTGGAGCTTAAGTGCATCTGAAAACTCTCTGTAGATGCCATTTCATTTTAAAAACCATCAAAGCATTTTCCAGCACAGAATCATCCAGGAATGATGTGGAAGATTTACAGCATTCTCCTGCTCCAAGGAAGGATAATTCCTAATCCCAAACAAAATCTCATCAAGGGACTTTCTAGAAGGTTTTGTGTGGAACATAATAAGATTTGAACTATGCATGTTCAATAAAATTGTTATTTTAGTAAACTTTAAATCTTCAGATTTATTTGAAAATGAGATCTGTTCACATTCCTTCCTTTTTCTTATTTTCCAAATTTGGAAATTACTCCCAAAATTATACTGCTCAAAACAATTCTCTTACAGCTCTGAAGAATAGAAGTGAGTTTCAATTTCCCATTGATACTATAGAATGTCATTCTCCTAAGTGTGTAAATGTAAGAATTCTGTAAGTTGTTAGAGCACTGACAATGCACATCTAACCCCATCTGAACCTGCTAATACACCTTTCTCTGGATTATTTTTTAACAATCTGTACTTCTCCACTCCCTCATGCATAATTTCTACTCGTAACAAGTTTTACTTGGTCATAAATAATTTTAAGTCAGTAAAACATAACATGCCTGTAAAAAACGTGGTGAAATTCCTTTGCTAGTAGGAAAAAAAATTTGTCCTTAGCCTACAGGAAGTAAAATATTAGATCTCAGCTTTAAAGATGCTGAAGCACTTTTCCAAACCCTGTGTTTTTTAAATTTAATAATTTACTAGTCCTTTTTGATCCTTACACTTCTGAGCTGATTCTGAAGTGCTGTCAGAGAGGTACAGCAAGTCATGGCAAGGGTGTGGTCTCTGTTTTCTGTTGCAGAGTCCCCAGGAGCACTGCCAGCGCACCCTGGCACTGGTTTGGAAGGAGATCAGAAGAGAGGACAGTGACAGACTACGGATATGAGGTAAGACTTTGTCTCTCTCTGTGGCCAGTATTGCATTGGCATCCAGAACCAGCTGCACAAATGGAGCATGGGAATAGCATTTTACCTATGGTGAATGTGCCTCCAGATACTACAGACCAAGCAGTGGCCTGCCATACAAGCAGGTCGCATTCCCTCATTCTTTTTAACTGAGGGAAAAGGATGAACTGCCTTGTTCTTCTTTTCTGTAACTTAGCCTTTAAAATTTATCACTAGATCCCATTGGTACATTTATGCATTTTACATTGGTTTGGCTTTTAAATATGAGTTTTATTATTTTTGCCTCACTGATGTACATATGGTTCTCCCCCATTATTTTCTGCACCATGATAACATAACAAGTGTTAGTTGGAAAAACTCAACATTTTCTTCCTTTACTCAGCACAACACATACACTTCTGTTTGTGCACAGAGTAGCTTGGTGCACAGTGCATTTCTGTACTTTTCATTTGGTAGCTCACCTTTTAAATTCTCTGCAGTGATCTCCACACCACCTTTCAGAGGTCCTGACCCTGACTACTGAACTTCTGTACTTCTCACAGTGTTCTGGGTAGCTGTGACAGTCTCTGCCACAGATGTACGACAAAACAAGGACCATACTGCATGCTGAGACTATTGATACCACAGAACTGTGTGTCAACAGGTGCAACTGCTGTGACCTGAGTCTTAAAAATGGCAAAAGTTCTACCTATGACAGGTTAATCTATAATTTTCCTTTGTGTAGGTGAGAAACAAGCCATCTCTATCAGCAAATAGGAGAGTAATGCTTTAGGCCCCTGTTAACTGTTGTGTCACTGTCTTCCTGCTCCTAGTTCTTATTACCACACAGTACATAGTACACAAGTACCTGTTATCTATCGTTTTCTGACTTTACTGTCTCTAGTCTCTTCCAGTTACTACCATCAGATGTGGATGTATGACTAAGAGGTGTCATATACGACACCATATGACTCTGATCATAGGTAACACACACAGCCACTTGTGAAATGCAGACTGACGTTGCAGAATGACACCTTTCCATGGGCTTTGCTTGAATCTGCAAACATGGGCAGCATGGATAGTTCTGGATATGGGGAATAATGCCAGTCAGTAGGACAGTGTGACCAAATTGATAACCTGCTGTGAGGAGCCAAGACTGACTCTAAAACAGCAGCAATTAAGTACAAGTGTGACTGCATCACCTGACTGGTTAGGAAGACCTCAGTGACTGTTTTGTGTGCAGCAGCATGCAAAAGCATATGACTGTAAAACAACTGCCTGAAGAGAGAAAGTTGTTGAATCTTACCAACAGGCAGAACATGCAGAGCAGAGAGCAGACCAGAGAGCCCAGAGCCCTTTTCCTGCCCTGAGCACCGTTTCCCAGCACACGATGATCCCAGTTTTGATCTTGATCTGGCTGATTATCTCATGGCAGTCCTGTGGTGTAACCATTCTTGTAAAGATTCCCTGAGACACATTGACCTTGATCACCTCTGATGCTCTAACCTCCACATGGCCTCTCTCTGAATTGATTCATCAATAATTTATCTTCTGCACAAGGTGTGTCCTCTTGACAAGTTCAAGAAGTGACACCCCTGGATCCCATTTTAAGGTCACACAAGGCTATGCTTTGCGTAAGACCACAACAGCACATGACACTGCATTAGCCACCTCCCTACTGTGGGACGCAAATGAAGTCTGACTCTTTGTTGCTGCCTTGCTCCTCTTGAAGACCTACCTACATGACTTTCCTTCCCTCTAAGCTTGCTACTCCTCCCTTCTCCCTTTGGAAAGATATTCATGACCTCCTTCAAACTAATGTTCTCTGTTTAAGCAAAAATTTCCCCAAGCGCACAACAGGCACCCTTTAACTGTATGCACCGAAGTGACTACAGAGCATTTGTGGATGTCTGTCTTTGAGGCCACGCCAGCAGCCCCACCATTTCCCTGCATCCATCTTAACAGCCATCTGATAATGGTGTGTCATTTCCTGTGCCACACCATGTGTGCAGGGATGTAGAGGATAATGCAGATGCTGGCTGCTCTGCTTAAGGAAAAAGTCATTTTATCACTTGGAAATTTCAGCATGTCCCTGACATAGTAAAGTTGAAGCATGTTTCCAGTTATAAATTAGTTCATATAGAAGCACTCTATAAATGGACTGATCTTCCCGAAACCACTTACTAGATCGGGGAAAATTTAGTTTAAGAGCATATCCTATGACAGTGGGAGAAATAAGACAGGACAAAAAATGGGGATTATTTAAGTTCCAATATCTTTGGGGAGATCCTTTTTTGCCTGTCATATCTCAAACCAAACTAACCTAAATATTAATGTATCTATTTTCTTTGGCAATGACTTGCTGTTGCCATTTATTAGATATGAAACAATAGGTGGAAGAGAGTAAGCCAATTAATTATTAAAAGTGGTTTTCACATACTTTGAAAGTCTGCATGTCTTCAAAGCACACTCAATAAAGTTAACAAGGCTAACCAGGGCACTGTACAACTTCTGTGAAGCCTCAGTTGGCGTTTTGTGAATGCTGCAGAATTCTGCTGTGTGCTTAACTCCACATGGACCCAGTGCACACTTCATAAAGCTCTTTTGCCTCAAAATACAAACCCTACGAACTTCTCTCTTCTACCCCTACTCAAAAGTTGCTGCTTTCAATTAGCTTTCCTGCAACTCCCTCTCTGCCCCTCCATGTCCCTCCCTCTCTCTCTTAATTCACCTGAAGAGCAGAAGTTATTTACAACCTACCCCCCTACATCATGCCCAGTTGCCCATCTCTGAGGACCTGTAGTGCCCCTTCCTGTGTCATGTCTGATTCACACAGTAACTACCTCAAGGCAATAAACTACTCTTTTTGAATCCACAGAAAAGCACAATGCCTCTTTATTTATACTTGTTGAATACAAAATTGCTACTAAATATAAAAGCCATAGAAGTTATCTTTGATAGATAATAGCCCTTTAACTCCCTTTCCACAAAGACCTTGAGTATGTTAGTTTGGATCCAAAAGCAGATTTTCTGCTATGGTCTCCTAAAAGTCAGTACAGACTCAGTAATAACCTCAGTGAGAAAATCATCACTGGGTAATAGCAAAAAAGAGATATCAGTGGTGCTTGAGGCACTTGTTGAAATCAATTAACACAGACTCCGTGCTGATGGACCAGGCATGGGTTCCACAATAGTTTCATTTAATTCTCCAATCAATTATAAGAATCTTTCGCAGAGGGTCTGGAACTAAAGGGGGGAAGGTTACCTTTATTTTCCCTACACCTCCTGATCACATTATCACTTTGAATAACTTGTGTCAAATAGCTTTTTGGAGACAATAAACTCTGTAACCATAGGACAAGGTGTTCAATGGAATGAACTCCAAAGCCCAGGAACACTAAATACATTAACCAAGCTTTGTGGCTTCAGTCTGTAATTTTGATTCACCCAACACTTGCTTTTCAAATAAACTATTCCTATTCTGCTTCTGTAACAAGATTGGTCTTCATATACTATATGACGAAAATAACAGCTGTATTTAAACACATGGCAGAAGCCATTAGGCATGGAAGAATTACTCTTTTTCTAGTAAATCATGTCTGTCTAACAACTTTTATACATGACTGTCCTTGTCCATACTATGAGCCAAATGTTGTCTTGTTTTATCCCAGTTAAGATGCACTGGTTACTACAGCTCCTGAAACAATTTACATTGCCCCTGTATCTCAGAATGTTATCTGGGGAATTGTAATAAACCAGAAATTTTTGTTATAGGCAGAGGAGAATTTCAGAACCATGTAGAAAGGATGACAGTGAGGAAGCAAAGAAACTACTGTAGAATACTAGCATCTGCATTGCCTTTCAGATCCTTTTTTTTTCCTTCTACACATTTAAACATCACACTAAAACTTGATCTGATCCCTACTTTTATGGAAATTATTATCAATGGTCCTGTTGTTACTTTTCCCATTTGCAGCTGTACTCCCATTTTTTTTACTATTTGGGTATTTTCAGAGACAAGATGTTAAAAAACAATAACTCTACCGAGACTCTGCAACTTTTTATACCGTTGCCAGACAATTACTACTGCCAGCGAGTCAGTAGAAAAATCCACCTAGCACAAGGTGCTGAGAAATAATCCCAATCACTATATGAGCAGCATGGCTAAAGCCAGGCAGAGAACAACCAAATATGGAACCAAAGGAAAACTGAACTACTTCACACATCAGTAACTATGTATCTCTCTTAGTTTAGTCAATTAAGTAAACTGAAACTTCAGTCTAGTAAAAATTGCCGTGCTGTAAGGATTCAGCAGAACACAGTAAGTTTTTACCACAGATAGAGAGTTCTAAAAACACTGTGAGCATTTAGGAAAACACTGGGAATAGCATGCAACAACATGGGCATTGTTCGTCTCTAGCTTCATTGATTATCCATTGTTTGAAGCCTCAGATTTGTTACAAGCTGGCACTCAGCTCTTGGCCAGGAACTCCTGCGAATACTGGGCTTTTGAGAACAAGCTCTACTTAAGTGGGAAGGATATGCCATGCCCTGGCCAAGCTCTGAGCTGTCACATGCAGTCCTGAATAGGACTGCTTTCCAGTCTCGGCACACAGGCATGAGCACATACCACTACATCTGAGTCAAGGCAATGTCCCCACTGCTCAAGAGGAGTTAACAAAGCCCTTTTCAGTGCTGCATCTTTGTCCAAGTAGGAATCTTCACAACCCTTCTGCAGCCAAGACAATATTGCCTTTAACCAGAGAGCCAGTTCTGTGTTTTCTGCATACAAAACTTGTGGTTGCATTGCCGATGATTCAAGAGCATTGCTCATCTCCCACCCATGATGTTCATTGTTTATGTCGCTGGATTTGTTACCAAATCAATTACATATGCATTTAATTTCACTTTGTATTAACTCCAAGCAGTATTTACTTTTCATGAAATCTCTCTATTACAATGAATATATTTACCCCAGGAACCAGTCAGAGTGTGATCACCTTTTCAAGATTCATCCACTTACTGATCAGTTGGACAAAAAATTTAAACAGCTGTAAGACTGGTAAACTCCACCAAAACAATTCTCATAAATTTTATTTGAGAGGACAACTATTTTAAATAGCATACTCTTCTTTCAGAAATCTCTGTATTGGAGAAAATTTTCAAGAATCATTCACATGCACTATCATGTGTGTTGTTTTAACACAGACACAGGCAAATCACAAAAGTCAATTCCTCACTCTCCAACTTTATGCTTTAACATAAAGCACACATTCTCCACATTCCAGATTCTGGGATTCAGTTAATTATCTTCTCAGTAGCTGGTACAATGCTGCATTTTGTATTTAGTGTAAGAGCAATGTTGTCCTACTATTGACATTTACTTAAGGTAAGATTTTTTTCCCATATCATAGAATCATAGAATCTTAAAGTGGTTTGTGTTGGAAGGGACCTTAAAAACCATCTAGTTCCAAACCCCTTGCCATGGGTAGGGACACTTTCCACTATACTGGGTTGCTTAAAACCCCATCCAACCAGGCATGGGGCATCCAGAACTTCTCTGGGCAACCTCTTCCAGGTGCCTCACCACCCACACAGTTTATTCCTAATGCCTAATTAAGAATTATCTCTTCCAGTTTAAAGCCTTTCCC
Organism: Motacilla alba alba; assembly: GCF_015832195.1. NCBI lineage: Eukaryota > Metazoa > Chordata > Aves > Passeriformes > Motacillidae > Motacilla > Motacilla alba. The sequence goes on along the minus strand of NC_052017.1, from coordinate 39,717,798 downwards.
CTTGTCCTGTTATTCCATGCCCTAGTAAAAAGTCCCTCTACAGCTCTCCTGTAGGCCGCCTTTACACACTGGAAGGCTGCTCAGGATCTTCAGAGCTTTCTCTTCTCCAGGCTGAACAGCCCCAGCTCCCTCAGCCTGTCTCCACTGGAGAGGTGCTCCAGCCCTCTGATCACCTTTGTGGCCTCTGCTGGACTCAGTCCAGCTGCTCCATGTCCTCCTTATGTTGGGGTACCAGAGCTGGATGCAGTGCTCCAAGTGGGGTACAAGAGTAGAGCAGAGGGGGAGAATTGCTGCCCTTGACCTGCATGCTGGTCATGCAGTAAAAGGAATTCCCAAAATACGAGACAAAAAGTAATTTTGGTGGTATGAAAATGATGAGGTCTTGTTCCCAATATCTTGTCTCCTTCTGGATTCTTTGATGTCTAATAGAACATGAATTTGTTATTCTTGACTTCAGATACTAACAGTTTCACTCTTTCTCTCTCTTCTTCGCATCTGCTTAATTTTGTAACAGAGGCACAATCCTAGGTTCATCTAAGGATTCATTCTCTCACTAAAAAGAAGAGTAAAGCAGATACATAAAATGCGTCAAAATGCAGAAGTAGACCTGCCTGCAAAGCAAGGCTTTCAGTTCATAGTGAATTTCCTCTATTTTTTTTTTAATCTGAATTTTTTACTTAGTCTTAAAGCAGATAGCTCTCGGGTCTTGCTCATCAAAACAGGTTAATGGCAGGGTTAATAGCTTTGCTGCCCACATCAGCAATACAAAGGACTAAAACCTCCCTTCCAGAAGGACCTGCCACGCGCTCTGGCTTTGGACAACTATTCCAGGAACTCATGTCCATACGGTCATGAGTTAGCCTGGCTCAGAGCTGTAATCTGGGAATGTGCAGGATAAATATCTGAATATGAGGGACTCAGAATGTCCTGGGTCTGTGGTTTTGGGTCAGGCTGACCACTCAGGCAGCCACCAGGCTCTGGGAACTCTGGAAGAACAGGGTGCTGACTTTTTTTCAGACCACTTCATCAGGAAGAAACAGATCTATGCAGATCAATACCAATACCACGATGGTCCACAGCACAGACAGGAACAGCTTAAGAATAAAGAACAGATGCTTAAGAGTGGATATGAAAAAGACAGAGTTGATGTTGCTGGGCTGGGGAATGATTTCTGAAATCTTCTTACCAATGATTTAGACAAAGGCACATTATTCTCCAGCTCTGTCCTCACTGAAAGCATACACTTGAATTTCTGACCAACATCAAAATCTCAGAATAGCAACAGCCACAAGTATAATTTTCTGCCATATCTGTGTGGTGAAGAATTTGTCCATCTATCCATGCAATGGCCTGACCTTGACTATCATGCCTGCATTACATCTTGGCAGAACCATAGCCCATGATACACTTGGCACAAAGCCTTCAGTACTTGGAAACTCCAACTAATACAAGGTGGTGCATTTTACACTATTATCAGGAGAAGCTGCTACCATCCGCAACCAGTAGTGTTGTCGATTTCTGCTTTCTTCATCCCACACACCCCATACCGGTTCCTCACAGCCATTACTGATTTCAGTTTCAGTTTTTGGTTCTTAACTTCTGATTGCTCAATGGGATGGGTCCAGATTATTTGGCAAAAGAAAACTCAATCAAATCTCCAAGAAACATGACAGTGGTTGACAACTCCTCTTCTGTTCACAATGGAACTGCCTAAGGTAAGATAAGCACATCGATCTGAGACTGGAGTGATCTACCCCCCGAAAGAATCCCCACCATCTGCTTCAAGCATAAACTGCATTTCTTGAGCCTTCTCTCTCTAAATGTAAACACACAGTAACATGTGGCTTTCCAAATCAAACATAACTAAATACATAAGAGAAACTATTAAAAAAGAATTCCCCTGAAGTGTCTTCCACTACTCAATGACCTACTGCTTGTGGAGGATGAGTGAACAAGCACTGCATAGTTGATAGCAGTATTCTTGTAAATACACTAGCAGAAGGCTTTCAGATACTGATGATCAAATCATGTGTACAGCAGAACAGAATTCCCAAGTTAATACCAAGTGCCTTTCCCCAAAGCACTCAGCTTTTCCCCTCTAGAAGCTCACACTTGGGTGCCATTATCACACAGCACTATCACAGGTGAGCATCCTGGGAAATAACACACCAACAGCCCACATAACACCTCCGAACTCTTGCATCAAACACTGGGAAATTGGTCGTGAACCAGAATACAATGTAGCCAGCCCACATAAGCTTGGTTTTGCTATAACCTCGATGTGCTCATTTCCATGTAAATATACAGAAAGTTCTTCGCTTTGGAGCCATTTCACAGATGGTTTTATACCTGGAGTGTAGGTATAAAGTGAAAGCTCTTGGGGTGCTTGTAGATAATTTGTGCTAAATGATTTGTGCATACCAGAGAGATGCAGAAGTCCTCCTCAGTATGAAACATTACATTTCCAAATCCATACCTCAGACCAACTTTTGGAGAGCTTGGGAACTTTGGAAAATGGAAACACTGTAATAGACTGGCTATAGCTGAGGGCTTGAAAGTCCTAACGCAGGGCTCAGGGTATCACCTCTGGGAAAACTCCACCCATCCTGAGCTGTGAGCTGTGATAAACCTCACCCAAAGGCACCAGTTTGCAAAGGAGCTGCAAAGCTGCCTTCTACTCCCAAAGTGCACCGTATGCTGATCCTTGTAAAGATGCAATCATTCCAAGATAAGCTGGAAAGAGTCCTCAGTACAATTTAGGGGCCTGGATCTGTTGGCACCGAGTCATGGAGTGGCAAGATGGTGTGACAATCCACCCACACAACCTGTCACAGGCATCAGCTGCACCTCCAGCCAGGAATGAACAGACAGGATTGCAGGTTGTTCTCTCCCCCAGTCACTCACTTTGCCACACTGGAGAATGTCAACATGATTCTGTATATAGGATTAGACCTATATGCTTTTAACTAAAATAACAGAAAATATTGGAGGAGTGTTGAAAAATATTTTCTGATGTGTTTTGCTTTAAGAGAAAAAAATAGTATCCACATAGAGTCAGCCTATTAGCTTTCTAAATCTTGCACTCTACTATTTGTGCTTCATTTTCTCCCACCCAAATGGCAACTAGGCTTTAAAGCACCAAGTACGGTATACTTAATAAATTATAAAATCAATCTCCATAATTTCTATTCTCATACATCAGTCAGAGATGGTCTCAACAAGAAGATATATGAGAAGTAATCCAGGTCTTCCTCCAACAAAGCACTTAAGCACACACTTCAGCATGTCAGCGTCCCAGCTGAAGACAGTGGGATATATTTCAAGTTACACGCGTTTCAAAATTTTATTGAAGCTCAACAACAAATAAACTAATATACAGCAGGGAAAAAACCTTCAGTATCTGTATAAGTGAGACTATGGTAGTATCTTCTACTGAAATTCCATAGACTTAGGAAAATAATTGCTTTGGTTAATTCAATGTTCCTTTTGGAGGCAGTGACAAAAAATACTTTTATTAAAACATAAATTTGACCCAGATCCTTTTAGATGGAAGTAAAACTCTTTTTATGGCCGCTGGAAATGGAACTCAATTATTAAATATAAGATTTTTTTATATTTGAAGCATGATCCCAAAAAGCAAATCTGAATGTGACATCATGAGACATTGCAAGATCTTGATATTTAGAGATAGTCATAATTATACATTGTCAGGAATCCAGGTTCTAATGTTCTTTACAATTTCCATGTAAAGCGCTGACACTTCTAGCATGTATCAGTGTGGCTCGGAAGTTTGTATAAGGGCCAAAAGAACAGTGGTATAGTTATTTCAATCAATTTAGAAAGTTCTTAAATGATATTTCCAGAAATGCTTGAGTTCAGTTTTGTAGTTGACTTGAGTTTTTTTCACAATGGTGCTGCATTTTACTATCGCTCTAATGGTTTTTCCCCTTCTCATTATATTTCTGTTGCCAGTACTTCACCATATATCTGAAATAGTTCTGCACTAATAAGAAGTACTGGTTGTCCTGGGACAGCATCCAGAAAAGATACATACATTTAGGGAGGTTTGAAATATCACGGCACATCCCAAAAATACAAGCTAGTCATTGCAACAACCTTGGCAATGGCAAACTTGGAAAAGCTAATAGTGGAATTTAAAAAGATGAATATATCACAGTACTTTAGCATGGCTATAGATAGAACAAAAAACCAAAACAAAACCAAAAAAAAAAAAACCCCAAAAAAAAAAGACAGTACTTTTGTTTACATGTCCAGAAAATGCTGGCAGATACAGAATAAAAGAGTGCAATCCTGAGTCGTCTAAACACATTAATTAGCCACACCAGAGAATCAGGTCTTCTTCGGTGTTCATTCACCTTGAGTCACACCTTCTTTGCCTTCCTCATGTCCATGATTGGTAAAACATTAGACTGTGTGGTACATCAGAAAGTAATTATTAAGCATGGATTTCTGCTGATGGCAGGGTTTTAAAATTCTCGAGGCAGCGGCAAAACGAAGTCATGTAAATGGCAACCTTGGTTCTACATTTTAATTATTTTGAAATAAAATTATTTTAAGTTTAGTAAGTAGCACAGTGCAAGGAAAGGGATTCTAGAAGCAATCACACACACACAAATCATTCAGCTAGGTACAGTAACATGCAGTCACGACAGAATTAAATATTCATAAACTCAAAGGAGATGGAATTCTATGTTCATCTATCACAATATGTAAACCACCAGTTACCATTTTAAAAATAAAGCCCTTAGATCCACCCTCTTAAACTGTACAGGCCCTGTTTAAATGATCCAGCATCGATACCCTCTTTTAATTAAAACAATAGCACAGATTTTACTGAACAGTGACAAACCCAAAAGTGTAGGAGGCAAATGCTGAAAACTCAGAGTCTACATTTAAAAATACAATTTTTTAAAAATATAGCATGAGAAATCTTTCTCATGACAACTGGAGCTCTAGTCATGCAAATATGTGGTGTGACATAGTTGTTGCATTGATTTATTGCATTGGTCGCTTACATTCCTTCATTGTGTTACTGTTCTCTTACACATTTGTAACAAAACCAAACTATAGTAAAACTAGTTGAAGAAACACGGCTCAAATCCAGTACATGCCAACATTTCTTTTTCACATTATTCTAGGATTATAATCTTTTTGGGGTTATCTGTGCATTCAGACAATTACTCGGATTTCAATAAAATATAAACGGATGTGTTTTACAGTCTAGCACACAGGGATCACACCTTGCAACCATCACCGAATTACGATGAAACTTACACATTTATCAGTCTCTGCCTGTTACAGACCTACAGACACAGCAGAATTCATCGGCTTCAGTTTAGCAAACCCATGCCGAGAAAAATGAATGAAGACAGTGCCCACAGACAAAAGCACTGATCAATGCACTCCGCTGACATTATCTTAATGGCAACCTTTTTCCATCCCATCCTCCCTACTTTCCGATTCTCCCAGCAGCAGACACATCCGCACCAAAGGGTGCGATCTGACCCATTTCTCGCTCAACTCCGTCACCCGCAGGTTCTCACTCGGCAGCGAGCAGCCGTCCCCCGGTCCGCAATGACACAGCAGGGCTGGAGGGACACAGCGCCCGGGCTCCTTCCCCCAAGTGACTCGCCCCTCGCCGCCGGCTGGAAGTCGAGGCGAGGCGCGGGGAGGGAAGGGGAGCGGCGGCCCCGCCGGCCGCGGCCCCTCGAAGTGAGGTTAAACTTTGGCGGCGGCACCTGGGCCGCTCCCGCCGGGCGGGCGGGCGGAACAATGCCCGGCGCCCCGGGCCCGGCGGCGGCGGCCCCGCGCTCCCCGCCCCGCCGCCCCCGTGTCCTCAGACAACCTCCGCCGCCGGCCCCCCGCCTCCCGCCGCCGCGCTGACAAAGGGCGGCGCGGGGCTGCCCGCGGCCGGGGAACGGGAGCGGGAGCGGCCCCGCCCGCCCCGCCGAGCGCGGCCCCGGGCAGCCGGCCCCTCCGGCGGGCGCGGCGCCGGCCGGCCGGCGGCGGAGCGGACCTACCTTTTTGTCCTCTTTCTCACTGCCGTGCCTCCGCTCCGGGTGGCCGCTGTCGGCGGCGGGGGCCGGCTCCGCGGGCTGCCCATCGCGGTGGTGCGGGCGCTGGTGCGGGCAGCCGCCAGACCCCGCCGCCGGGGGGATGGGCTCCGGGCACGGAGAAACTCCCTTAACATCCATCTCCATCTTCCAGTTCACTGTATTGCGAGACAAAAGCAGGCAAACACTTTCCACCACCCCGCGTCTTTCTTCTGCTTTCCTTTCTCCCTCTTTTCTTTTTTCCTTCTTTCTTTCTTTCTTTCTTTCTCTCTTTTGTTTTTTCCTCCTTCCTCCCTTCCTTCCTTTTCCCCCCTCAGGAGGCCGTGACACGCATGGCTCTGGCCGCGGCTGCTGCACCGATCCGGCGGCTGCAATTCTCCCCTAGATCCTCCAGACTTTTGTATCCAGCGTGCGTGTGTAAGAGTGACTGTGTGTGTCTGTGTGTGTGCGTGTGCGTGTCCTTGGCACGGCGGCCTTCAATCGCCCCGAAAGAGCAAACGCTAACTAAGCAGATCTCTCGCCACGAAGATCAACTCCCGGCCCCAGCCTAATTGTGGTGGTTATTTACTTTACGCTATCTGTGTCCCAGGCCCGGACAAGCCCTCCCGGCTGCAGCCCTTTGAACAAAGTTAACTGGAGGGAGCCGAGCACGGGGAGGGGGTGGGGGCGAGGGGAAACCACCGGGGTTTAACACGGGGGAAGTGACAATAACCCGGTAATGTCAAGTAAAAGTTAAACCTCCCCCTTCCTCCCCTCCCCCTCCCCTCTCCACAGCCCAGGCAAGCGCAATACAGCAAAGCAAAACGAGCGATTTCAGACCTGTGCAAGGTGCTGGTGGCGAGAAGAGAGCAGCATTTACCCGATTGTTGCTTTTATTTTATTTTCCCCTCGCCTCTCCCCCCAGCACCACCCGCTATTGCAAATGTGGGCTCCTTGATGTTAATCTCCTCTCAGCGGTCTGAGTCTATGCGTGTGACTGGAGCTCCCTCTCTCTCAGGCTGCCAGCGCCACGCAGCACTGCACAAGGAGAACTGAAGTAAGGAGAAAAACAAGAACAAATCCAGGCTGGAAATCTAAATCAGTGCTAGCCACCGGCTCTCCGATTTTATCAACACAGATAAAAGAAGAGAAAAGAAAAAAAAAAAAGAAAAATCGCGTGTAAGCTGCTAAATCAGTTGTGACCGCAGTGCACTCTCGACTGTTTTATTCTTTGTGTTATCTTCCTTCTCAGACTGAAGTTAGACATGATAGGGAAAAAAAATGCAATCTCATTAAGAGTGGTTTATACCAAAACAAGAATTTCTTAGTGGTGTCAGAGCCAAGCCAACTCTTCAGCTATTCCCCTTTTCATTTCAAAGAGATGAATAGTGAGCACAGACCTGATCGTTCTTAAATCAGGACACCATCAGGTGACCAGTCTGCACTTCTAAATATAACACCACATTGTCCTGAGGAGCAGCTGCGCTGGAAGTTAACTGGAAACATCTCCTAAGAGCCTGCAGTGCAAAGATCCAATCTATACATCATCCAGCTGATGCGTGTACTGACCTCTCCAACAGCGACTACCCGCTCTGCAGAGCTACTGGGCCACATCCTCAGGAGCTGGTCTGTTTCACGGCAAGAGGGAACCTGTCCCAGGATATTTTGGGAAGCAGGTGACTATCAGGTACTTTATGACACCCTTTTATTCCTGGCCTTGGGTTGTGCTATCCCCAACAGTATCGTTATTTTGCAACCTGAACAGTTCTCATTGTTACAATATATTCAGACAAAGGGCATTGCTACAGAGGAAAAAAAGTCTTAGTCACACCAAAACGGTATTTTTAAAATACACATCTCTAAAGATCCTTTTGTATTATTCTCAATGCATGTCAAGTATTTACGGTCCCTGCTGTTTTCTCAGATTGGTGCAAATGAGGAGCCTTTCTACTGAAATTACCAGCATAAATGTTTAAAATTGAGGTAAATAATTAGACAATCAAGCAGTATATATTAACTTTTATAATCAAATACTTCAGACTACTTACAGTCATCCATTTGTAATCATTGCAATAGACTTTATTGAAAGGCTACATTTTGGGGTACAAAGCCTTATACCTTCTGGACACTCTTGCAGTTCTGGTCTCATAAGCAGAAAGCAGTACTAACTGCAGACTGGCACTTTGGAGGGGAGGGCTGCACGGCCGCAATGGCTGCAGAACGTGTACCAAGGTGGACTTGTCAGCAGAATTGCCCAGAACAAAGCAGTGAGCTCACACAGCTGATAAGCCATCCCACTGTCTGTCCAGCTGCACAGTCACCCCTTCCTTCCACAGAGAAGAAGTCATGCAAGGAACAAACTTCTGTCCTCTAGAGCTTTTCAGTCAAAGTACTCCCAGTATCACAGGTTGGAAAATGGCAAAATAAAAGTGCAAATAAATATATTGTTCGTTCAGGCATTACAGTGCACATTTTTAAAAACAACTGATAAATTACGTAGAAAAATTCCCATGGTGGGTAAAACTAAATAATCCTATTAGAAAATAACAATTCCCAATCTACCATCTCAGAGACTGTAAAGTAAAATTCGAAGCAAAACCAAGGCACCTAAAAATACAGCAAAACTTACCCAAATACAAATATTTGTCCATGTGCTCTGAAGATTACTGGAGCTGGACATTGGCAGAGAACCAAGGAAAACTAATTCCAAAGGTGGGGGCCCTGGATTCAAAAAGCTCTGCTCCTAATCCTAGAGAGTTTAACCCCCAAAACCAAAAGAAACTTCTGAGATAGTTTAAGTGAACATGATCATACATAAGAAGGGCGGGTCATAGACTATATGAAAGTCAGTACAAAGTTTTGCATTTGGCTGCTGAATTTTAAACTTCCCTTTCTTCCTCTTTTTTACCCCATCTTTCCTTTCTGTGCTGCAAGAGATTTACAACTCTATTGCAAAAATAAAATTATTAAAAACAATTCATCATAACAGTGTGCTCTCAGTTGTTCTCTGCACAAACCAGATTGCTGTTATTCAAAGGATTTCTAGAGAACTCTAAGTAGAATATATTTTTTTAGGCTAAGGTAAAGTTCTGAATAATCATTGCAAATCTCTGTGAGAGAAATAAAGATCTCCAGGCCAAGCACAATTTGAGCTAGAAACAGTAACTACAAATCTAGAAATGCTAACAGATTGGACAGGAAAACATGATCTGAACCAGCAGCTTGGGGAGATAGGAAGCATGACCTCCTTCCAATCTATTCAGTGAGCCTTCTGAAGAATGGGACTACAGACCATGATAATGCAATGAGCCACAAAACTGAGCAGCTCATCAGTATTGCCTAATGAAAAGGTTTTGGAACCTTCAACTTACTTGGTACACACACTGAACTAAAACCACAGAATTGTATTTGGAGCTGAGGTGGAAGAATGGTGAACCAGAGCATTTTACCCCATGGCAACACTCTTGGAAGAGCATGCATTTGAGAAGCAGAAAGCAGGGAGTCTCACTAGAGGGCAAGCCAATCCACACCAAATAGGCTGAGTTCCCAAGAAAACAACATTGTGTTGGATGCTTCTCAGATGTCCTGACAGACTGAAAAAAATTAGCATGGATCTTTCACTTAGGTGCACTGTGGTAAACCAGCATATATTTTAGCTTCTATGTAGAATAATAAAGTGCATTACTGAATATGGACTATCTATTACCATACACAACATATATTAAGGATTTCTGAGCCCACATCTATTGTACATTTTTCAAGAGAAACAGCATTAAAATATTGCTGGTGAAATCAATACTATGACTCATTAAAACACACTCCATGCTCTTGCATATTTTGCAGTTGTGTGTTGTACTGTAAAATGGGTGTAGGTGACTAAATAGACTGCAGAGACACTGATATTCTAAAATGCAAAAGGAAGGCTTTTCATGACCAAGTACATTCTTCATAGCTCAAAATATTAAACTCAGGGGGTGATGACAATATTAATTTAATTATAGGCCAAGAATTGCATCAATTTGATGGAAAGGGTCAAAGACTTCTGATAGAATTCTGTGTAATTTTTATCTTGTTATTCTTGGTTATGATCAGATGATAGTAAAACATACTGGGCAACCAACATGGCAGGGAGATTCTATGTAGTCCTAATTAATAAGGGTAGAAATGGTGGGAAGACATGCACAAATTAAATGAGTTGCCTGAGATCATAAAATAGTTCAGCAGCAGATCAAAAAGAACATTTATGCCCTTTCCACAATCTCTTCTTTTGGTCATTTGTTTCACTTAGCAATTTGTGACCTCTTGTGAGTAGTTAGGATAACTGCTCAGAAACTAACTAAAACATTTATTGATATTTACTTACATAAGAATTAATGTTCAAAGCTATTTTCAGGTCTTTCTCAAGCACATTTGCATTTACATTAATGTGGATGAACTGAAGATGTTGCATGTAAAATGTACAAAAGTGGTTACTACAAGTTAGCAAGACTTACACAATCTTTATAAAAATGCAGCTATCGGAGCATTTTGCTTTCTGCTGCCTCACAAATCTGTTGGTTCAGGATTCATCTATCTACTGCACTCAGCATTTGGATAATTTTGACCTTTTACCACCCTTAGACAATTCAAATAAAAGGTTTCCTGTTGTCAACACAAGCTCCTTGGGGCTTCACTCAACAGTCTTATCTGTCAACTTGCATTCTAGGCAATTTCATTTCTCACTTAGGAGTTGCAAACAGAGTTGCTTTCTCATGAAGGCTCTGACTTTATCGATAATTCCCTCCATACTGTACCTTCAAAGTGGCTAATACAAATATCCAATGGGTCATCTTCCCACTCATCGATCTCTGCTTCTGCCCTCGTAGGCACTTTAATGCAGGTAACTAAACATTTGGTAACCTGGGGACTTCTGTAATTTTTGAGATCTATCTATGCAGGTATTTTCTGTCTCAGAAGTCTATAATTGTATGTGCTTAATAAATACTATCCTAAAACAATTACATTGCCCTGGGATATAAAGATATGCTGTGGATGTTCATAGAGAGTAAAAGCTGAATATACTGTTTGAATTTCACCATTGTCTACACAGTCCACATGAAAATTGACACATTACAAGCTACATTTTCAAAAACATATTGTTTTCTAGTTTTCTACCCCCAATTTTAATTCAGTTCTCCCCTGCATTCTAATATTTTTGCTCACAGATCCCAAACCCACAAAGAATGGCTGCAAAACTCAAGCCTTGAATGATATTTTTGACACCTTTAAAGATATATCTTTTCCTTTTTTGGAATAAAGAATCTTGTAATCTACTGAACTCCTACATTTCCATTTCTGGAAAACCATCAGAATAGAATTGATAGGCTTAATGACTTTTAAACACGAACATAGCTCCTTGTAGTTTAAATTCTACATGACTGACAAACAAAACTGTTCTCTGGCCATAGCCAGAGCTTCATCCTTTCTTGCCCAAGACAATGAGAGAAATGGCCATGCACTCACTTTCCTTAGCAGAATCATGATTTGAGCACGCAAGTATCTGTTCTTTTTTGTGTGGAAGGTTTCACTCACCTCAAAATTGTTACATGAAGTTGAAAGAGAAGCAGCGATTTGTGCTGACTTTTCTGAGGGTTGGCCTGGACTCGTAGCTAGTCAGGACATCACTGGGTGGGACAAAAGGCCTAACCTGGGAGGCTCAAGGGGAAGAAATGAAGCTCTGCGGGAAATGGGTGGCAGAAAAGCCACGTTTGTTTCACACACTGAAAACATCTGTATATCACTGGGTGATGCTACAGTCTTCTCGGTTCCTGTGGTAAGCCTGGATCTGTGTCAAACTGAAAAGTTTGACACAGTTTTCAGTACCTGGGAAAGGAGTATCTCCACTGAGTTCACTTAAGTTAGAAATTGGGAGAAAAAGTAATTTGTCACTATAATAATTTTTAGAAACAAACAAAAGGGAGATGCTTTAAAACAACAGAAAAAGAATTTATCTAGATAATTTCTTAATGGATGTTATATCTTCATTGCTAGAGAAGAAGCTTACAGAAGTAGACAAAGGCATGAGAATGTTCTACATGAGATAGAACATCTCCAGTGGCAGCCAAGGGTTGGTGTGCAAGAACTGAAGTCTGGAGTCGCACTAACAGGGAGAGATGGAGACAAGATGATGTGTGGGCTAAGCCCTTCAGCCTTTCTGCTTCCCCAGCTGATCTGAAAGCCACATACAGCTCTGCTGCGTAAAGTGCAGAGATTTATGGAGGAACAAGTGCAGGTGTTAGGAGCACCAATTCCTCTCTGAGCTTCCATGCCATGGAGTGTTCCTATGTGCCTTTATATCTGATATTCCCAGTGGAATGGTAGGGAAACATCATCAGAACAGGAGCATGCCATGGAATAAGGAAGAAGCCCAGAACAATTACGTGTTTAGGTCCAGCAATCCCTTTTTTTCTTGGGTTTTCTTTCCTTTTTTTTTTTCCTTTCCCAATCTCTTCTCATAACTTCTGTCTCTTGTAGTAGGGTGAAGCATAATGACTCAATGTGCTAATAGCATCTTATTTTTTTCATAGCAGACTGCATATATACATATGCAAATACAGTTTTGAGCTGGGATGATGGGTTTTGTTTAAAACTGTCAAAATGAAGTCTGGAAAATTTTCTTGATGATGAAAATAGATCAGTAATCTGTTTGGTAGTATCTGTGTAAACAATATGCACAAACCCACTTTCTTAAAACATTTCTGCTTTTAATTCTTAAATTAATGCATACTGCTCAATTTGACTACTTCTTTCAACGTCTGCTGGCTTTCTGGTCCTGCTGAGATATGCCCCATTCTCTCCTTGTTCTTTCTACAGATTGGAAATTCATTCAAACTCATCAACCTTTGGAGTAAAAAAACCCTAAGTGTTAAGCATAAATCAGACTGAACACAATTCATCACATCTTCTAAAGGCTAAGAACTGATAACACGTGTATACATTATCAATTATTCTTCTGGTCAAGTGCAGGGACTAAAGTACAGGATTTTCCAGTTTTTTCCTCTATATTGAGGTCTTCACCTGAAACTGGTTGAATCCAGTGAGACAGAGTGTACTTATTTAAACAGTCTTCAGCACTTTAATATTTACAAAAGATCTGACTTTGCTGTCTCTGGCTATGATAAACCTGTTTTGATGCCAGTTTTACAACTACAAGGTGAAATAAAGAACATGGTTCTGAAGGGGAAACACAAAATCCAGGACTTTCCCTTTGCAAAATAATTTTAAATTCCATAAATAATGTCAATATATCTATACTTTGGAGCTAGCAATGTCTCCTCAATTGTAAAAGCCATCTTTTCATTATTTCTGCTTTTTTTGGATGCTATAGAGAAAAAAAAACCCACAGAGAAAAAATTGGAAAGAAACCTTTGCTGAGTGGGATATCATATATCTTCAAAAAGCAACCTGAAAAAATTATTTTTAATTTTTCTACTCAGAATTGTAGAGTTTAAAATAGACATTTGAAGGAGTGAGTATTAATGAATATAATAGTGAAGCAAATTATTAAGGAAATGAGAAGACTAGAAGATGCAAAATACCTAGGAAACTGATGAAAATTAAAAACACTGTAAACAGTTTTCTGACTCTGAATGGCAAACTTAAGAGAGATGAAATGCATCAAAAGATGAATGCATCAAAAAGAACATCTTTTTGTTCCTTGAAAGAATGGGTTATTGTCTACTTGTATTTCTTGGACACCATCAGTGGTAGTTCACTCACAAAATAACAATGGAGGACACATCCCTGCCCCAAGGAATGTACAATCAAAAGAGCCAATAGAAAAATGTCCAGTCATTGCAAAATGAATAGAATTAGATTCGAAATTAAGCAAATGTACTTAAACAGCAATGCCTCCCAGCATATTAGCAATAGCTCAGCAAAAGACACCAGTCAGCCTAACCATTGAAAGATAGATGTTTTGATGACAGATTAAAAATAAATAGACATGGTAATGGATATAAAGAAAATAAACTGAAGTTGCAAGGAAATGTTTTAATTTGAAAGCTGAAGTTCTCAGGTCAAATATGCTGTCAACAGGGTATGACACTTAAGGTCTCAAAAAGCACTCAAAGCTAAACTTCAGCTCTGTGTATGCAAATCACTGGTGTGTGTGGTTGTTTATCACTGTCACTTGTACAAGAAAATGATAGAATTTACATCTGTAAAAGCCTGTTTGTGCTTAGTTTGTATTCAGTTAGCACATACAGCTGAGGTTTGTATGCATATCTGTATATTTTATCATTTGCTTGCAGAAAAAGCGGTGCTCCAATTGTACCTGAAAAATAGATGTCATATTTTGAAACTCTGGTTCTGAGTAGTGCTCAGAAAAAGCAAAAGTCCCAATACAATGGTTCAGACAGAATCTAATCTATTTCCAGCAATGACACCAAAATAAGATAACACAGTTTACAATCAAACAAACAAGATGCCAAACATCATGCAGATGTTAGCATGTGTTTGTCTGTTTCCTTTCCTGTGCACTTTAATTGACAATGAAACAGTTCATAATTTGGACAGTTGTTAGAGGTCACTTTACCTCAGAGAAGGTTCTAATGCTTTGCTACAAGCAGACACGATTCATAACTCTCAGTACTCTTGTTTGATCCTGACATGAAGACTCATGGCAGGTCTGTTCTTTACAATGGTGTCAGTCATGTAAACATAGACAAAATTCCTGGATCAGGAGAGGTGTGAGGCTGAATTAATCAGCTTACCTCTCTCTGTGCCATCTTTGGCATTGAGCTAAGCCCTTCACCAAATTCTGTATCAGCACAGTCCAAGCTATCCCCAGTGCACAGGGATCCATTGGCCTTTGTGTATTTGCCATTAATATATATTATTTTTGTATTTATTCATATTTCATAGGGTATTATAGTAAGATCTAGATAAAATTTATTGAGCGTAAGTGCTTAGATTCTGAAACACAAGGCCCAACTGCCAAGGGGAAGCGTGGGACTATTAGGCTCTTCACTGTCCAGTTTAGTTCTTGCATTTGCCTCCAAGAGACAATGTTAGCCCTCAAACAATAAACCACATTAACTCATAGTCTGTGAGTCTATCTATACATATCTATTTATCTCGTTTTGTGGAAGCGCCAGAAGAACTCACAGCTCCAGAAAATACTTGAATTCAGAATCCAACAGCAATCCAAGAGAGTACGTTCTTACTTCTTCATCATCCAATTAATCTATTCTTGACTTTCAAAAGGTACTTTCCTTGGATCTACCTATATCTACCTCAATTGAACCTCTTCTTCCAGATAAGATCAATGGTGTCCCTCCATAGCAGAATGCAATATACCTAAAAATGGAATTCAAGTTTGAGAGCTAGAGGGTGTGTCTGTGAAGAGAAGGCCTATGTGAAATAGAGCTAGCAAATTTTTTCTGGTTTAATACTGGAAATCTGTCTGGAAGATAGTCAAAGTACTAAACAGCTGCTACTAGAAACAATAGAGCTGTTTAATAACCTGTTTGGTCCTGGGAAAATCCCTATTTTCTTAGAACTAAGCCAACGGCAAGATGCCTGTTGTTTCTTGGGGCATTACCACACTGGTGTCTCACAATAAGAAAACAATTTTGCAGGAAAAAAGCCCTATTTTGAGTGCCTTCTCTGAAATCAATTTGCATTTCTATTACTTTCTAATGAAAAACATTGCAGTTTACATACTTTGCTGTATTTATACAGCTTTTATAAGCTTGTCAAGTTATCTATTTTGTTAGCCTTCTATTAAGTGCTCTGGAATAATTGTGTTTACTGTATTAGGCACTTCTGTCTTTTCTAAAGAAAATTAGATGAAAACTAGGAGTTGATATCTTATCTAAGACCAACAGGCCTCCTACTCCACTACCCTGACAGTGCCCAGTGTCAAATACACTTCAAAGGAAAATAAGTAGACAAAAGTGTCAAATAAATATGCAATAACTAGTGGGTACTAGGCTTTCCTCTTAATTACCACCACACTGTTATTAACTTATGCCAAAAATAACTAATTATATCTACAGTGTAAAAATATTTTTTGCTGTAACTCCTTTAACTGTTTTTCTCTTTACCTATATAAAGGTCTAATACTCTAAGAATTTAAAAGCCATTTTAAAATTCCAAAATAAGGTACAGCAAAGCAAATGCAGATCAGCAGACATTACATTCTCAAACATGAGTAATGACTCAGCGTTGTTCAGATGTGCATTTTTATTTCTACAGCTGCATCTTGCAGTGCAGTGCTATCAGTCAGATTGAAGCTCTAAACAATCTGGTGATTTTACAGTTCTGTGACATCTAATAGCTCATTAACTTTTTTTTTCTACCTGTCACAACATAACAATCTATTTAAAGAGCTCTTATTTAAGATTTGCCTCCTACTAAAAAAACCTCTGTTCTGGCACATGATTCAGAGGGATGGGAGGATTAAATAGGTACAAGCAGATAATATTGCATTTGGGCCATTCTTTCTGAAGAAACTAACTTCACAAATGCCATTTAGAGTAAGAACTGTCTTATTCTCTGTTTGGGAAACAATATGGTTCAAGTATAACTGCAATTTACAAAAATAAAGAGGACAAGAAAATATTAAAAATAGTCTCTACATTTCATTAGAACGTCCACTCAAACCATCTTGTGTATTTGTGCATTTAAACATATGGGTATGTATCTTTATATAAAGCACAAACATATATAAAGCATGTATTTCCATATCATATGGATGCACTTACCCCCCCTCCCCCCATATGTGACATGGAATAGTGGGTATATGGTAAACTAAAATATCCCTGCTTGTCATTTGCCATGTTTCAGGGTGAACTAGAAAAGCATTTACAAGCAAGAAATGCTAAGGTATTGGGAAAAAATATAAAATGAAATTAAATAAAATTTAAAAAATAAAACTATGTTTATCAATGAAAATTTAAAAGTTCTCTTCAAGCACAAAAGCCCATTGAAAGCAGTCTCCAGCGGAGGAAAACAAAACCCAAAACAACCCAGAATAAAATCTTGATTGATGAAAAAATTCAAAAATTTTGGAAAAAGGAATTAATCTGAATAGAAATTAGCCAATTGGTGTAGCTGATTATGGATAAGTGTTAAAAGAATAGCAAAAGACTAAGCAGAAAGCTAAAACTAAATTAAATGGATGCAGAAGACTGGCTGGAGAACAAGTTTATGATTCAAGAGTAGAGAAAGAAGAGATATAAATTGAAAAGATGTAGGACCATATTGCCTGTACATGCTCTCAAGTGGAAATTCAGAAAATCTGGAAAGTTAAAATTACAGGTATTGATTTCACTAAAAAGATAAAAAGTTACTATTATATTGGAAGATCTCATTTGGCCCGTTCTGGGTAACTAGTTTAGTATGCATTACTTGTCATAGTACAAAGAATTCTTAATTGCTTGAGATGCAATTTCACAGCTCAAGTCTTCAAGTGAATCCATGATTGCTTATTTGGTTCTGGTGTATATTTTAAGAGTTGTGGGAAAAAATTCTCTGGAGTAATTTCTTTTTCAAAAATAAAAACTTAAGTTTTTGGCATAGCAACCAAGTTATTTCTACTGGTAAAATACAGCTCCTTGTTATCTCGCTAATACTTGGCTAAATATGTTTTGTTTTCAGGAGGCAACTGAAAGGAATCTGATGTATGAACAGCCTTTATGACTGATGGTGATGGTTTGATGAGTGAAATCCCTGTTCTTCAGAAGGAATTTTACATCAATGAACTTCTTCTCTGCACTGAAAAATAGGGGTTTCAAAACAAAACAGTTCAAAGGTGAGAGAAGTTTTTAAAAATTCTTGTGAAATACTTAATTCAGAGAAAGCAGCTTTGTCATAATATTCAGGTGCTCATTGGTAATCAAGTTTTGGTTTTCCTTCTTATTGTTTAACATTTGTAATAACTGAGATGCACTGAACATTGTTTATTATCTTGAAAACTGTTCAGGTTTTCAAGACTGTTTCAGGTTAGCCTGATATGCTTAACTTTTTGGAAAAAAAAAATTCATTGTAAATGCAAAAGATTATTAACCCATTAATTACAATTAAGGCTGAAGGAAATGCAGCTACCACATATCACTTGTAATGACTTACAATTAAACAATCTTTAAAAAATTCTAACAGTGATATTTCAAGATTTTTGCATGGGCTGAGAAAAGCTGTACTTAATACAATATCCAAAGAGATTAAGCGGGATTCAGTTTTTATAGACATAAGATCATCCAAGGGAAACCTTTTAGAAACTTTAATGGAAGGTTTCAGAAAAAGGTAAATATGATCCAGCTTCATAGGCCTCAGCCACCCGAGGATGATACAGCCTATTTGTAAACAAATGGTTATTTATTAGCTGCGGTATTTGAGAGATGATGATTGCTAGGGATTTATGAGTAAGTCATCTCATTTCCCTTAATCATGGCAATGACTCAATATTCCCAGCTAGAATGGAGTTTCAGTATGTTCCACCAATCTTGCAATAGACTTTATCACTTGGGTATTTTGAGTTTTTTTTTAACTCTAAGCAAGAGTGATCATAAGACATGATATCTGTGGGGAGCATTTACCATGACAGAGCACTGCATGCTTAGCAGAACTACAGTCAAAATACTCTTTTCTCTTTCATAACAAAGCTTCATTTGTAATTTAATGTAGAAGTAAATATCAGTGCTAGTAAAAATGACAGCAGGGAAGAAATGGTAAATAGTAAGAAAAAATAAAAGTATAAAGGTTGCATAATAACCCAGTTAGTTCTACTGAACAAAGGCAAAGGAAACTCCTAAATGCTTAGTAACGCCATCAGTTTTTAAATACACCCACACAGTGAGTGGGAATGGATGAGTTCCTATCTCCAGAGCTCTAGTAAATTGGGCAACATAGCTGAAATGACCGGAAAATAATCTACTGGATTTTTGTCCTTTGACCTTGCAAATTTCTTATCACTGAAGTTTTCCAAGCAGCTAGATTTTGAGCTTATACATACACCCCTGTCTTTTAACTTCCTAAGCTTAAATATGTCTCAGATACTTCCATTACTTGGATCTTCCAATTTAGACTTTTCCTTCTCAGAAGCACGTGGCAACAGAAACACAAAGTATAATGTAGACTCTTGAAGGTATTCTCAGAATGACTGATTCATGTCGGGTTTCAGTAAAAAAAACTTGCAATTATGAATTTTTGAGGAAATAGGTATATGTTATTCATAAAAGACCAAAGAGCAACAGGACTACATTTGGAAAGCTCATGCAGCTGCCAAGCTTCTAAAAGCAAAAATTCTAAACAGACATTACATCATATGTACTCACTCTCAACTGGTTTGTGTTGGTGGGTGCAGTACAGACCTCTGACATGCAACCTAGTAAAGTACTTGAGTTGTGAAAAACTGTCCCTCTTCTGTGAATCAGCCACAAGAGGCAGGTGAGACATGCATTTCATCTGGCCTACAGAATTATTGTCTGGCTGGAGCAAAACACTAGTTCCAGGGGAAGACAAAGGTAATACCTATCTATCATTTTCTAAGCAGAAATCCTCCGCGGGTGCTATTTCCTGTACGTCCATATCGCAGTCATAGATTCCTCTGTGGCCTTCCCAGTCAAGTAATTTCTTTCTGAGATCCAGACTGTTCCCACTCCTTTCCATTAACTTTGCATTTTAATTCCACTTTTCTCTGCCTTCGTTTCTTTTCCCTAATAATTTCAGTTACTCTCTCTTGCCCTTTGCTCCATCATTTCCCCCATCCTTGTAACACTCAGGCCCAGCTCCTAGCGCTCCACTTAGGCAATTTTCCTTTTATTGCTGTGGCATCAGCAGGGGTTCTTTGACACTAAAAGAGAGATAATCTCCTGCTACAAACTCTGTTCTCCAAACCACAATACTTGTCAAAGAGAGGAGGAATTGCACAAAGCCTCACTTGGCCCCTTCAGTCTAGGCAAGGAGCAGATCCAGTAAAGACGAAGCTTTGGAGAAGGTAACTGACAAACCCTAGTGGCTAAAAACATGGAGGTTTTTTCTTTTTTTTCTATCTTTTCCCTTGAGGTTATAAATGCAAGCCAAATGTAGGCAGATTTTCACAGTATAACTCATGCCAAGCTTTAGGCCACTGCTCCAGAACATAAAGATAATACAGTTTCCTTGGTAATTGTAAACATTTCTCATAGGAGCAAAAATATTTTCCTATGAAATGTATTGTGAGGCATGGACCTGTTTTCTTAAGCTTTCCAAAACAAGCAAAGTACTACATTCATTTCAGCCTGAGGCAGACACCTGCCATGGAAAACTTCTAGTTGAGTATTTAGAATTTAGCAAAATTGTATTTTATCTGAAGACACTTAATAATGGGAAAAGACAGTGTCTTAAATAGGGGGATTTTTTATGTGTTTATTTTAGATTTTAACTGTACCCGGCATTGCGGGGATTGAGTTATTTCCTCTCAAGGGGATGATAGTCATTTTGCAGACAATCTTAAAAACAAAATTTAAATACAGCTGTCTGCTTTGTTCTTCAAGGGCATGGGAGATGCTTCAAAAAGGCTGAATTGTGAACTGAACAAAGCTTGTTTTAATAATTTCTGTGTATGCCTTTGCAAGGCATCTGAAAAAATATCCATGTGATTTCATCAGATTCAATGATACTGGGTGTGTTTCCCAGGATGAGATTAGGCAGATTGCCTTGGGTTTGCTCCACAGGAGACAGGTCAACTACCTTTATTGCATGCCATCAGCAATGTGCCACTGAGACATTTCCAAAAGATTAAATACTTCTCAGGATTAAGAGGCCTGGTTAAAACAGAAAATTTCCTTTTTTGTTTTTGCTACATGCAATGCCTATTAGGGGGCTATAAAGGGGATTATGGAATCATAAATCACTAACAGTATTGTTTGCTGAGGTCTTTTTGTTCTTATTACTTGTACCTATGAAAGTACACGCATTTTCAAATTGTATATGCATGTATATTTTTAGTAAAATAAGTGCAGAATAATATGTTGTTTAGCCTCCCTAGACAACTGCTGCATTTCTCAAGTCACTGTGCCAGCTAAGCTTTGCTTTGTGGTTAGAAGTGGCAGTTGGTATAATTATTAAAGACAAGAGATTTTCAAGGATTCAAAGGATTGCTTATCAGCAAGTACTCTTTATGTGACTCCATAATAATTCCTGTTCTGTAGTAGAGGTTTCTTTAAAATTCACTCTACAATTAAGAAGAATGAAATTTAAGAACTACGCTAATAATGGTAAACTCTATTTCTTGTTACTTATTTCTCAGTCTTACATAGTCACTCTTTCAGTTTATATTATCTGACTGAATAATACAAGCTTCGCATATTTTGGAATTTACCCTTTTTGATCAAAATGTTATTGAGTACAAGATACAGAATCTCAGTCAATCAAATAATTACTAAAACAATTACCAAAGCCTCACATGACACTCCCATATCTTTAGTATTAAATTTTTTCTTTTCTTTTAGAAGCAGTTGTAACCTTCTGTCCTTGTGTTTGCTCAATACACAAATGAAGGCTGGCATGAGGTTCATAATTTCACAACATTACAGGTCAGTCTCAGAGGCTGCAGAATTATGGATGGAGGATCTTATTTTTGGCTAAAGTCTCACAGAGACCCCCCCTTTATCTTTCCAACTATTTTGCTCTGACCCTGTCTTTAAAATGGGCATCATGCAGTGAAGCACAGAAGTTCAGATGCATAGATCTATTTTGAAGCTTTTGCTTCCAATACATCTCCTCTAGAACTTTAAGAAAATCAGTCTCAGATCAGGGTCCCATTGTGCTAGGAGCTGTACCAAAAAAAAAAAAAAAAAAAAAAAAAAAAAAAAGAGAGAAGAGAAAGAACAAAGATGACTCCTACTCTAAAGAACAAAAATAAAAAGGAAGACTGGGGGGGATTAATAATTCTGATAGATTTTAATAGGCACTTGGGTATTAGTATAAATATTAGTAGGCATTTATGCTGTATAGGAAAATGAATTCTGACATTAGAGACCATGTTATATAATGTAAGACTTTTAAACTAGGTAAGAAATATCAAAGCAAGTGCCAATGGAAATAATATGAGATCAGTAAGACTGTACTTTCCACTTCTGCCAGACTTAATCTCAGAGTGACTGAATTAGTCTTAGGTTTAACTTAGCCTATCTGGAGGAAGACTGACAAAAATAGATACATCCACTTGCCATATTTGTACTAACACTGGCTCAGGTTAGGGCTCAGAGACAAAACAGGACCCTGTCCTGAGAAAACATTTCACGGCCACTGATTCCATGTTCATACTCAGTGTCCCAGCTGAGGATACATTAGGATCCCTGCTTCTTCGCAGCTTATTGTTTAGAACTGGGATAACGTTTTTTCCCCAGCAGCTGCCTAGCTGTTGACATTCTTCTGCTCTTTTAGAACTATTTTTCTTTATGATAGGACTGCAGTCTTTCTGCCAAGCTTATCAATAATGCACTGCATATATGTATCTTTTACAAAATATTCATACTGTACTGTTTTTTAAATTATTTCTTTTGTCTCATGTCTCCTTCTCTCAACACTTTTTTAAATCCTCAATCCTTTGAAATATTTTCTCTCTTTAGGGCAGGAGCATTGAACTCTTCCTGATGCCTCACTCAAGAGTGTAAATCAGCACGATGTATCACATATACTAAGTTTGGGATATTGAAATGTCAAGTGCAATTCTGAAGAAGGTATGAAGGACACCCAGTGCCTAAGGAGACTGAACCACCATTTCCTGAGATACCTGCAGCCAGAAAGGATGAATGTGATCATGGCATAAAATAAAGTTATTCAAACCTGGCAGCGCTCTTGGAAGAAGATAGCTGTGCAAACTTTCCATGTTAGGCTCAACAAAGTGACAAGCAACTGCAGAATAGTTTGGTGACAATAGCAGTGGAGATTTCCTGTATATTCAGCATGCTTTGGAATGCAGGATACATATCCAAGGTGCTTTAAGAGTTAGCACTTAGTAACATCCTAACATTGTCTCCTCATGTTAAACTGCACAGTACTGTACACATGCCAGTTTCCATTTTATTGTACAGGATCTGGTTTGTTAGGGAATGCTCATTAAGTTCTCTTCAGTTAGCTATTAGGCATGCAATGTAGGCTTTGCCTCTGTTTTTGTGGAGTGTGTGTTTAAAGCCCATTTCTTAAGGCCCATGGTTATCCCAGGCCCACTGTTTGGGTATGAATGGTGTGTTTATTGCGTTCTGGAAAACTGAACATGAAATAGATTTGGGGTGTGCAGCAGACTGCAAACTTAATTCATGTCCAAGCAAGTTGGAGCATGCTTCTGACTGAATCACATATGGACAAGCATCAGCTGCCTTGAAGTGCCATAACCTGGCCAATGACAGGTCAGCCATGGGACTCTTCATAGGAGGTCCCAGTGTTGTGAAATACAAAGACAGATGGATTTGTAGGCCGTGTGAGCTCCATTTCTTAGCCTGTAGGGAATGCTACAAGTGTCCTGTATTTGACCATGAAAAGCACTAAGACACATCAAGGTGCATAGTAGCCTTAGTGAGCTCCATGGTCCAGCCCCTAAGGTGCCATGCAGACATAATCATATTAATGATCTAGTCTAGTTCTTTTACCCTCTTCCACAAGCCAACCCTTCAATATCAAAAAGTGTTTCGATTTAGACTCTTCTTTACAGAGAAAAGAAAGCTCTGAGATATGTAGAGCAAATAATTATAATAATTACTTGACAGCATTATTATTACAGTGTTCCACCTGCTCTCTTGTTCTCCGCCATTGCAACAGCAACTCATTTGTTCAGTCTTGACTTGAGTGAAGCACTGCAGTTTCTTTCCAGCTCCTCCAGTGATGGAGAGAAACTGCAGTGCTGTGCAGGACCTGAAAATGTGAGTGCAAAAAATATGCTTTGCAGCTCTTTGGTTGGCAGAATGCCCCACCGTATGACCCAGCCTGCAGAGAATGACCTGAAACTATGGAAATGGGACACAGCCTTTCCCTCTGCCATGAACAGCTGTACTGCACCTACCTCTGGCCTCAAAGATAGCGAGGGATTATAGTTCTTTTGCTTATAGCAATGTAGCTCACATCATCCATTAACTTTGTGCATGATAAAAATGCTTCATTGTGGTGATGCATCCTCTCTTGCAACCAGCTCACAAAATTGGCGAGATAAACTTGAGAGAACAAGATGCACTGTTCTGAAAGATGATACAGTTTATTTACATGCTCTGCAGATCAGAGAGCTTGAGAAGGCAGTTTGCCTCCAAAATAAAATTGTTTGGTTTTATTCCATGTTCCAATTCACAATCATATACTATTTGCTCTTCAATTATTGTCCTCGTAGCTTCTTTATTTTTACTGCTTTCCATATTTCTAATGCTGAACTTTTCTCATACTATTTTTCTCCATATAATTAACTTTGAATTTTCTAAGCAAACTTTCCTTGGTTTACCTATTTCCTTCCTGTATTTGCAACCACCTTTTGCTCTTCTCTTTTATCTCTGTTTTCACTACTTTTGCAACGCCTTCTAATTTGCTTGCTATCTTCTTCTTAACACTCCTCTCTTTCATATTACTAATAATACTGTTAAGTACGACATTTTTAAGAGATTGTGCTGCTTCCTTTCTTGCATTCTCAAAGACTCTTGGCAGCATGCAACCTGAAGAAATCTGTTTCCCTAAAGATCAATGTGAATAAATGGTAGGACACATTGTTTAGGGAGCATATTGTAGTTCTGAGGAACTGGCACCTCTCTGATCTTTCAACAAGGACCACTCCTACCTTACACTCAGAGAGTTCACAAACTCAGGTTTTGCTAAATTTAAGTAGAAGATTCACGGATTGTAGATGTAGCTAGAGATTTTTTAAAAATCCAGAGATTTTTTTATAAATCCACTGTGCTGAAGAAACTGTCCTCTCCAGCCACATCAATCTATTAACTCTAACTTCGGCTCCTTCCATGCATGCTAAAATCCTGCTCTGCATGCCATTCTTGTCCAAGTACAGCCAGCTGAAACAAGATGATGTGCTGTTTATCTTCCTGCAAGGTAGCCAGAAATGGTACTGTGCCCATACTGCTTATAATATTTTGGCTGTCAATCATCTGCTACAAGTACCTGAACAGTGAAAAACTCAGAAACAACTCCTCTCCAATATCCATTACCAACAATCTTTGCTCAAAATGTTCAGATGTAATCAAGATAGCAAGGAACCAGGGAATTTTCTGTTATATCTTTCTCACCTCTACATTAATTTTGGTATAACTTAAAGCTATTTATTCAGTTGTTTGTTTAATGGTGAAATTTTAGTGCTTTTTTAAGGCTTCTGTATGGCAGGAAACTAAGCCTAGTATTTAACCTAATTAATCAGCTTTTTCTGACTCTATTCCTACTAAACACCAGAAAAAAACACAAAAGATCAATTTGTTTAATATATGTGACATGCTATATTAGTAAGCATATTTAATACAGTACATCATGCATCTTTTTATTTTGTTTTGTAAATCTTCAAGCATCCTGTGAAGTTCAGTTACATTTTTAAGTATTTCTCATAACAATGCAGACAAGAATCTCCCAACTCAAAAGAATTTTAATATTTTTTCTTAGTGATTACCAGTTTGACTGTTGGTTCAGTAAAGTGAAATGGATCCCAGCATAGCTGTCAGGTGAAAATCAAGATATGGCTTAAATTTGTATCATATTTTTATTGCAGACTTTTTAGGGTACCTCTCATCATTGCATTTATCAAAAATGTCTCACCATTTGCATTTCTGAGTTAGCAACGACTAGAGTTCAAGTTTTAACTGAATATAATTGACTTCACTACCTGTTCTACTACCTGAACTGTTAGACACAGATTCAAAAATAACGTGAAGGAAGAATAAACTGGTGTTGCCATCACAAGAGGGAATCTCCTGCAGCCACTATTCCTGTCCTTGCTCTATTCCCTCTCTTACATCACCAGATGTACTTATGTGACTACACAGTGAACAGGACAAACAAGGTAACCTGGACAATCTCTAACTCCTTGCTGGAGGGGATATGGGATTATTTTGATCCGGATTGGTTTTCTGATCTAATTTACTAAATACTCAGACAAATACTTCACTGCATCAAGGGACACTGAAAAAACCCCACCAAAGTCAGAAGGACTGAACTGCAGCAATGTCAATTCAATGCTTTGAAGCTCTGATACTAGAAAAGTGTAATTAAAATAAAATGGTACCTAAAATATATCAGCGGCCCTAGCTAACTGTGATGACAAGGCAGTCATGAGAGATTTCCTGGAAAACACCAATCTAGGTAGCATAATTATTGAAATAAGGTAAATTAGTAGCTAGTTGGTTTTATACTAAAGGTATAAAACCTGTTTCCTTTAGTGTTTCATATTGCCTGATAAGAATTTCTCCCTAGTCTGTGAAGAAACTGTTTATTAAAACTTTGCTTATTTTGGCTTGCTTACTTACTTTTAAGCCTTCTCAGAATTTTGGCCTTACCTCTCGGCTGCTTTATTTTTCTTCCCAATTTCTTCTGAGAGATTTTGACAGAAATCCTTTTGAAAAATCACAGTAAATGACTTCCTCAAGATGCCCTTTATACACTGTACTGTTGACTCAAAGAATTTAGTTGGTCAAGAATGCAGGATTTACCCTTGTGGCAGCTAGGTCAGTTTGGTCATATCAGCATACATTTATCCAAGCCTTTCATTACTTTCTCCTTAATTATACTGCATCAGTTCTTATGATACTGAAGAGAAGTTTGCAAGCCTGTGATACCTGGAGTCATTCTTGAATCCTTTTAAAGATGGGAACAATGCTATACAGTTTTCAAACATCACTTTTTTTTTTTTTTTTTTGCTTTAAGCAATGTACACATTTTAGAGCTTCACTTTCATATTTTATGTTTCTCTTTTGCTCTGAGTTCTTTTGTCTTCTAGTCACAAGCAACATGTAGCGAAGAAGTTTTTTCAAAGACAAGTTATTTTGCTTGAGGCCATAAAAATACTAAAAGATGACTGGCCTAAATGACATTATTTATTACTTAAAATATTTCTTAACATTAATATATAATTATGTGACTCTTTAAGAAACCTCAATAACAAGAGCTGTCAGAAATAAAATTGTTTTGAGAATAATTTTAGTAATATTTTCTTTATAAAAAGTCTCAAAAGGAATTAAATTATTGCAAAAATTGCACAAAATAATTTTAAAGGTCTTTTCACTGAAAAATTAATGTGAGAGTGGTGACCATTTATCCTGTAAAATAGCGAAGGGAAGGCCTTTATATTTAAAATTAATATTTTATCTGTCTCTTTCTGCCTGTTTCCTAATTCCATTTTTATCCACTTTGTTCTGTTTCTCTTTTCCTTCCCTACTCCTTAGGGTGGGATGAAAGAGGTTTGCTTTGATCTTTATTCTGTTTTGTAGGTTTTTCTTTTTTAAGTATAATTTTAGTTGTAGGACAGTGAAATGAGCACGCCTTGGATGTTCTCTACCATAACTAAAAGCTGTGTAGCAGCTAATAATCCTCTGGACAAACATGCTAGTTTTGAAGTGAAAAAACTCTTAGAGACTACTTAGAGTTAAATTTTCTGGTACTGAACTTAATGTTAACCAAAAGGGATTATATATGAGGATCAAAGGACAATTAAACCCCACTATTTTTTAATATTGGGAAAAAGGGGGGGTCAAGACTATACAGCTGAAATGCAGTTTCTAATCACTGAAAGATAGTGCAAATCAGTTCCAAACATATAAATATTCATCGTTTTCCAATAATGCATTAAAAATTGATTTAGAATCAGAGAAACTTGACTGGTTTTATTTTAGCAGCTATCTAAACAGTCATATTTCAGTTATCTGCAGGTTTTTTTTATCTAAATAAAAATACATCTATGTGGTAAAAAAATACTACTTCAGTTTTCATCTTTAAACTAGCAAATAAACTAGCAAGTTTTATAGAAATTGTGTCATGTCTCAGAATTACCACTTAAAATAATTATTCCTTTTAATAGTTCAAACTATTCTGCTTCATGAAGAACCAGTGAATTTGTGAGAAACTGGGCAATATGTGAGAAGAGTTCAGCAGGGCAGTAGTGAGAGTGTGGAGACACAAGTCACTAAGTGATTCTCCATGGCTGAATCCCAAGGTATGTTATAAAGTAAATGCAAAAGATCTGGTTTTGAGCATCCTAATCTAGGGAAAGATGTCTCTGTCCATGACTGCTGACTTGGATTCAGTGATATTTAGAGGTTACTGTTAACCCAAAGCAATCTATGGGTTTCTGAAAAAATAAATTTAATAAAGCAACATTTCTTAGATGCTGTCACTAGTTCTGTACCATCTAAGCTTACAAAAAAATCATATGCAAAAAAAAAAAAAAATTTGTGAAAAAAACATGCTGTGAAAAGTATCTCATGAAGAGCTACGATATTTTTCTGGACTGTGAAAAATTACTGTATTTTTAAGCCTGGCTCTATCTCATATGACTGGGTGGTTCTACAGTATTTCTCCTGGTACTAGATTCCAAAAAAGTCTTCAAAGGTGAGGTATCATGGTTCTGAAGATGGTAATAACAAAACAGAATAAAAAAGGTGGCTGCTTAGATAGCTTCTGAAGAGAACTGTGGTAGGAAGCAGTATTTGGTTCAGACTGAAGAAGAGAAGGCTCAGGGGCATCTTACCAATGTATACAAATAACTGAAGGGACATTGCAAATAGGACAAAAGCTCTTCCCAGTGGTGACCAGTGACAGGACCAGAGCCAATGGGCACAAATTGAAATGCTGGACTCTGGCCAGAAAATCAGGAAACACCTTTTCACTATAGTGGTGACTGAGGACTGGCACAGGCTGCCCAGGAATGCTGTGGAGTCTGTCCTTGGAGATATTTAAAAGCTACCCAAACGTGGTCCTGGGCAAACAATTCTGGATGTCCCAGCTAGAGCAGGATGGTTGGACCAGACAGCCTCGGGAGGTTATTACAACCTCCACCATTTTGTGTTTCTGTGATAATCCTTTCATAATGGAGTCATTTTGCACCAGGAAAGGCAAAACAATGCAATAGTAAAAAACACAGCGTTTTTGTCCAGATTTTCTGGCATTTCAAAGCATTTGTAGATCTGATGCTGCAGAAGTACAGGAAGAATATGTTGAAATAAAATATTAATAACTGGGAGATTGAAAAATACAATTTCTACTGCATAGAAATATGAAAGGTAATGCAGTCACTAAACTACACTGAATCATTACATTTTTCATTTTCAAGAGGGTACCAGGAGTACAGTCTCTTCTAGTACTGCTGCTCCTCCTGTTTTCTTTAAAAGCATTTGTGGGAAGAGGCCAAATTTCTAAACAAATTCTAGATAATTTATCCCTAAAATTTTTTGCACATACAAGATCACTTTTAAGAAATATGATCAAAGTCTGATATATTAATCTTTCAATAAGAAATTACAGTACAAATAATCTTGCCAGAATAATTTTTAAAAGTAGAGAGTAAATAATCAGGAGATAATGTTCTACAGAATGTAACACCACAGCAAAGTCATTCAAAATACAAAGGTAATTTGATGAAAACTTTCTAATTGCTAGAAGGCTTTTAGAAATGCTGGAAGATACCAACATTTTTTACAGGAGATAATGTAAGTCATAAATAACGGAGTTTGTATTTTATCCAGTTTTGCTTTTAACATTTGGAAATAGTTTACTTATACTCAGAAATAATGAAGGAACAAGAAAACTTCTTTCTTACCAACACAGGATATGCTGTTACCATCAATTTAGTTTCTTAGAAGTCAATCAACTACAAGTTTCCTCTGTCAAAAACTCAGAATTTTAAGGTAAAGTCTGTCCCAACATCTGAGTAGGTAAAGCTTAAAAGATGACCACTTCTAGACTTTAATTTCTGATTTCCATCCTTTTGGATGATGTCTTGGATCAAATTCCTTCAGAACAATTGATTTCAACTATGTGGAAATATGTTTCATGCATTTAACTTAGTCAAACATGCTATTTGATATCTCAAAGGAGAACTTTTGGTTTTGCAAATTTTGGAAAAGATTTATAATAAATTGCAGTTGAAGAAATGCCTTCGGCCCATATGGCTGTCCTCAAAGAACACTGCACTAGCAGACAATGCACAAGTCTAAAGTTTCTCTTAAAGCAAAAGCATATGACCCATTGCCTTATAAATAATTTCAATCTGACCTCCCTCTACATGTAAACACAAAAACACCCTGTGAAAAGAATCAAGACAACTTTCGGATCATGCAGAATACTTAAATGCTGTATAGCCCTTCCCAGTTGCTTTTTAAAGTAGATGTAGATTCTGTCTTACTGTAGGGAAAAAAAAACCCACATGAATTTATTACCTCATTCTGGGGGATGAGGCAACAGGGAGGTACATTTCTATCCTTTTCACATCAACTTTGACTCAAAATGAGGCCCTATAACACAGGTGAAGCAAAGAACGTCCAAACCTTGCCCAAGAGGCTCTACAAGCAGTGTGCATGAGGGTGCATTTCAATGCTAATAACATGTAGATTATATAAACATAGCCTTACTGTGTCTGACCTAATGGGTCATGATGAGAAAATAAAGACAAGAAACAGATGAAAGCTGAGAGAGCTCAAGTATATCAAAAGCATTACTCTTAAAGGGCTTTCCTGTAATAAATAGTATAATGAGAACCAAACAGCCTGGCATGAGATAGAACAAACTCTGGGCTTTCCTGGGATAATGCTCCCAGGAGGGAACAGCAAAAGAAGCGTATTCTCATGTCCAAAGACAATGCAGACCACTAATGTTTCAAGGCCTGTGAAAGGAACAGAGTATAACAGAGTCTAAAAAGTTGTCCCAAGTGGCAAGTCTCATTTCTCTGAAAAAAAAAATAATTTGAAAATTATCCAAAATATTTCTTTTTCAAATAAAAGAAAGTTCATGGAACAACAAACATTAACAAGTTGAGTTATAATGCTGTGTTTTAAAATAGTCTGCAGTACACTGAGACATCTTTGTGAGGTATGGAAATTTCTTTCTTCAAAATCAGTTAGAAATAAATTGCATCAAAAAAGGCAGCCAATTATACATCTCTACAAATTCCCAACATTGAATAATAAATTTTGATGGCCATGAAAGAGTTGAAGCAGGTATCTATTCTGACATTATCTTTTCCAGCTCAAATGCTGTATTTTTGTTCAAATTCCAGTGTGTGCTACCTACTGTTACGTTTGTAACTACCATTGACGCACCAGCTCTGTGTAATCAAAAAACTTTGCTGTGAGACTGTCATTCTCACTTGATTCTTACACTTCATAATTTCCACAAGCCACCAGATACAGTAAGACTATGCAAGTTATCATCATTCTCTGCAGTTCTATAAATTAATTTCCTATTCACAAGACAGAACTTGTACTGAATCCAGTTGAGACCTAGAAAGGCAGATCTCAGGTGTAATATTTTAGCACAAAATGAAGCAGAAGGGAAGAGCTCTGATTTTTTTTCCATAAAGGTCTGACCTTAGAAGCACACTCAAGACGTTTATGAAGACTATGATGGCCCACTTGAAAGCTTACAGAAAACCAACCACCAGCATTCCAACCTATGCATCCTACCTTGTCTGAGAAAGGCAGCAGAAATGTCAGTACAGTGTGAAAAAGTCTTTCCGTATCTGACCCTTTTTGATAAACTGGATGCAAAATGAGAAAGTAAAAAGTCTGCCTTGGAGAAGAATACAGCCAGCATGATAGGATGCAGCCCTTTGAATTGCAACACGGGATTTGATCCATGTCACAGTGATCAAATCAATCAATTCTCACTGATCAAGTGAATTACAACAAAATATAAATACTTAATCAGATATGTGGCCAGAGTAGCAGTTCTGAGTAATATAGTACATATTAAGGAACTGAACTGGGATAAGAGTGGTCTTTCTTTTTATAGATGGTTCAAGAAAGTTAATTCAGAATGAGTAGTACTGCACCCCTTAACAGACCTGGAATTTCTGTAGGCCAACAAGGAGAGATTCAAATTTTAGTGTTCAAATTATGGAGTACATCATAGGAGGAATTAGTCACCACATAAGAAATGTTTAGAGATTTCAACAACATTATTTGCTTTTAGAAATTTCATTAATTGAAAAGGAATTTTAAAATTTCATTTTATAATCATGAATATACTTGCAAAATGCAAGAAATACTCTAGTCATGAGTTACCAGCAAAAATAAGTATATTTATACCTTTTTCCTTGTATTTCTCCTTTTTCTTTCTACATGACTCACAAGCTGTTTTAAAGCAACAGCTTTGCAACATGCCTGAGTTCCAGATATTTTATGCGATGTTATTTCTATTTTTTGATGATTGAAAATTGTATCTCAGAAGGGCATTATTTGTAAGAAAAATATTC
This sequence comes from Motacilla alba alba, assembly GCF_015832195.1. Classification (NCBI taxonomy): domain Eukaryota; kingdom Metazoa; phylum Chordata; class Aves; order Passeriformes; family Motacillidae; genus Motacilla; species Motacilla alba. The sequence goes on along the minus strand of NC_052017.1, from coordinate 39,685,341 downwards.
TTTTAACCATCAAAAAAGGGTTTCACATTAGCAAAGCATATAGAGCTAAAACCAGGAGACAGAAAGATCAGGTCTCATTGATACTAAAGTGAATGAGGTTAACTCTGTTTTAGGTTAGGACATAATTTATCCCAGAGTTTTTACTTATTTGAAATAAATGCAAATAATTGCATCTGAGTATGAAATTATTGGGTCAGTACTATAACTGATTATAATAGAAATATTATTAAAAGTGAATACTTAAGAAAAACGTGTTATTTATGCACAGAAATCAAAATAGACATCCTCACCTTTTTGGGCAGAACACTCTGTAAAAATTGTTACAAAACACCACAAGAGAAAATAAAGTCCCTGAGGCTGAACTCTCTGGAAAGGGCTATGGATTTTTTTGTTTGGTTGGTTTTTGCTCATCTGTCTCTCAGATACAAAATTAGGGCAGCTTGGGAGTTCTACTTGGAGAAAAGAGGATTGTGGGACAAAGGACCATACACAGCCATCTTCCATATATCCATACATGGCTATAAGGCATATATAATACAGAGGGAAATAAATTATTTATATATTGGTATATATGTTTAAAAAATTTGGTTTATTTCATGTTTACCACAAATACTTTTCCATTGTTTCCACTGAAAATAAGATCACTTGAAACTGGTCATACTTTACATGGTTAATATGTTTCTTCACAGCTAACATTTATTTCTCTAGCCAAGGCTCAGAGTGGCATACAGGAAATCATTAAGAAGTATTTTACTGCTTTCCAGCATGTGTACATGAACTAATTTTATAACATACCTGCAAAGATGGAAGAAGCCAAAGAATTATTGCTGTTAGCTATTTTTTAATACAATGAAGTCAGCAGATAATTGTGTTTGCCTTAATGTTAACTAATGCCCCTCCTACTGTGTTTTAAAAGGAAGTGGATCAGCAGGAAACATTTAATTTACAGCAGCTTCTTGCTGTTTATGTGAAAATCAGCTACCAGAATAACAAATGGTTATTTTATGTATGATTTATTTTTTCCTTCTCGATAAAAATTTCTCTTTCAGAAGAAAACACATATACTAAGAAACAGGAAGAAATATTTTAAAAATACTTGAAATGTCAAAAGTTCAATGCTTTTTTACATATTGTAGCCTATTGCAGTCAGACTATTTTATAGAATTAAGAATATTTGTGAAAATGTGTCCCTCACAGCTGTAGCTAAGGAAACAAGTGGTACTCAACAATTTTATATCCTAAAAGTTAATACTAATAATTATTTTCCATGTTACTGCTAAGAATGCTCAGCAAGAAATTTGACAAGCAAAAATAGAAGATTTTTTAAATTCGGTTTTAATTATTTCAGGATGCTTGGTTTTGCTTTCTTTTGGAGGGCCTGACTTCCTTTTCTTTTTGTCTGAATTGACAGCACGTATCTTCATAAAGACCACCTATAGATGTGCTTACACAAAATTCCATACAGTATTTTCAAGGACTTTTAAATCAACCCACAGCTGTTGGGAATGCCAAACAAGAAAACAGGGAAATAAAACAAATAGTTGCTATTTAGTCTCCAGTATAATTTTAATATTACATTGAAGGGTTATCTCACTTAGTCGTATTTTCTTACACTTTTAGGTACTGCAACTTGCAGTCACTTCATAGGTTTATCTATCAAAACCACATACTCTAAAACTGGTTGTGAAGTCTAGTGTTTTTAAAGTATTTTTAGTGCAGTTGAGAATGGAATTTGGTCAAATATCTGCTTTCATTTCCTGTGTTTGCCTGTTAACTATTTCCCTGGAAAGCACAGGGATATCCAGCAAAACTAGGACTGGCTAAAGAAAATTATACAAGTGCTTCAGAAGGTTTACACGGAAACAGCTGGAACTCCACTTGGAATCAGTATGACAAAACAACCTGTGAATACTTACTCCTGTAAAATTGGGGAAAAGAAAGCCTCATACTGATACTGAAATTACTTCTGTGATTCCTGTTTATTTCAAAAATGTTTTTATAATTAACAGTATAGATGAGGTTCAGGTTTCCTAAGTTTCACTTATTGGACCTCCTAGACAAAGAACAAAGAGAACATTTATATCCAGACAAGGTAAGAGCAAAGCAAGTCCAGCTTCTCTTCCCTGCTCCTCCATTTCCATCCTATTCTTTCCAAATGCCCTGCAGTTTATATGAAGATGAATTTGGCTGGAAACTGTAATATGGCTTTTTTAGCTTCATTATTTTCCAACAGATCTAGATTTAAAACTCCTAAATTTCATAGCTCTTCCTGAGTGGAGTTTTTTCACACCGCACAGTTTATAAAATAATTAGCTAAATTAAAGGATCATCTGAGATGCTACACAGAACAATGTGTGGCATGAGAATACCACAAAACCTAGTAGAACCTTTCTTTTGGATACTAATGACACCTTTACTTATATGTTGGTTCACCTGGTTTTAAGCTAAATCTAGTCCAACAGAACTCTCAACTAAAAAACACGAGGCAAAGTAAATGTTGTAATCTTTCTTTACACCATACTTAATAAAACAATAAGGTACACCAGTAGGACAGCAAACCATCTTGTATTCCAGTGCCAAAATGAAAACTATTACTTATACTGAAACACTAAGGATGTGGCTGCTGAAAATTAGGAGTTTACTTGCTTTTGTAATTTATATTATCTTGAAATTATTAGAAGTAAAATGTAGTATGGCAATAACAAATGTCTTGGAAATTGTTTTTTTTTCTTATACCATTTATATATACTCTGTATATATATATATTTATTTATATATACACTATAGTATATTATATATATATATATACTTATTGTAACTATAGTACTATCATTCCAATTGTAATCATTTAAGCATATTGAAAAATAATAAAACCAAACAAATCAAATACTCTAAGAAGAAAATCTTTTTTTAGGCAAAGTAATACAGCTGGGAGGAAAAAAAAAACTACAAGAAAAGCTGGGCCTGAAGTATACAACTGACTTGACTGCTGAAACACTACTATATATATGAGGAGAAACAAACTCTTTTCTCCTCACAGAGAAAGTATTAAACATTTAACATGTATATAAGTAATTTCTGATGACACAGCCCTCATAAATGAGGAGTTCTATGTGTCTTACCTCCTCACAAGAACTGTTTCAACAGAGCATCTTAGCACACTTTTCCTTTAAAAAGATTGTATCATTTTGTGAAATGACATTAAACACCCGTACGTCTTACCATTTCAAAAAATGAAATATTATTTCCAGGCATATCATTTCATAAAAGAGTTATAAAAGAGTGGCTGGAAACTGACTGTGGGAAAAGAATAATTTCACTATTTAGCAATAATTATAATACTTAGCTTGTTCTGCTAGTGTTTTTTAACAGGGAAATAGTTCCACAATTCCACACTCTGAAAAACAGCTTTTCGATTTTAGAGAACTCTGTTGCCTAAATATCTTCCAAGCTACTCCAAGTTATGTAGACCCTAAAGGAATTATTTTCACCGATAAATGAGACACTGAAGGTATAAATGGCCTGTCCTATTACCCAGTAAGAATTGTATCTGCTGTTGTTTTCATTAACGTAGCTTGGATCAGAAATTAAAACCTGGTAAAAATCACAGTGAAAATCTAACTAATTACAAATAGCAGTAAGTCACTTAACAAGCAGCAGATGTGATTTTGGGGAAAAAAAAGAAAAGAAATAATTCTTACTTAAGAGTGTCTAACTTCTGAATAAAATAATTTTATATTTTATATATTTACTCTGAAGATCCTTGCAATTTTTAACTATTACCTTATCTGTGTCTTCTTCTTCACAATTCTTTATTATAGGGATCTTGCAACTACAATGACCTTCTTCCCCTCAACAGTGTTGTGAAATATTTGGGTTATGTATAAGGGGTTAGTTTTTCAGTGCATTTCTACAGCATCCCATGCAGCAGGCTTTTTGATGCATTTAATACATTAATGAAAGTTTACTATTATCTCTTAATATTCTCTAAATTAGTACACACTAAGGAAAGTCAGGCAAATTTATTGGGATATTTCCATTGATGTTAGATAAATAATCATGAAAAAATACTAACAGGTCACATTCAGTCCAAAAGCACAAATCAACCAAACAATAAATGAGCTTACACTTAAAATCTAAGCTTCTTGATTTGTCATCCTGTGCATTGAAGTCAGCTTGAGGAGTTACTGCCCACATCAAATATTAAACCTCTCTGCAGAGCTAAGATTTCTCCTTGTAAGAAACTTAATATAAGCCCTGCAAACAAAGAAAAACCTATATTCTGTCACTTTAACCTGTACCTACACAAATATATGCAGTTCTCAGAAAGGCTCTGTTTCAATAAAACTTAATTGTGTCTTATACCCTGTTTTATACATAAACCAGCCAGGTTTCTTTTCTTTTCTCAAGCTCTTCTCTCTCCTTCCCCAAATCTCATGAATTTCTGATACTATCCATCCCATCAGAAAAGTCTTTGGGCATTTGCAGACACTTACAAGAGAAGTTCAGTACTCACCTATACTTGTTTTTCAAATGCCTGGAAGGACAAGAAGTCCTGAAGTTTGTACTTAGAAATTCTATCAAATGAAAGTGCATTACTGTTCTCCAGGTCGGCTTCTTGCAAGCCCTCCGTCACTCCAATATCACCGGTTATTACAATAATTATTACTTTCCCTTCTTAAAGTACTAACAATTATATACCTAGAAGAGTCTGCTTTATGTGTCATTATAACTTATCTGATTCTCTCAGTCTTAGAATATTGTTCCATTAAGTTCTATTGTGAGTGCAGCCAATCTGCAAACCTTTTACTTATCAGTAATACTGTATTCAACAACCACAGCTCTTGTGTTCACATGTAATTTAAGAAATAGCAATTTAAATATTTTCAACACGTAAGTTTGACTTATTTTAAGGTGATGCTAATTTTATGCCTTTTTGATATTTGTTTTTCACAATATATTTAAACTCTTTGCAAGTTCAAGTGAACAAGGAGTCCCATACAGTAGTATACAAAGTTCTGCACTTATTTAATAAACAATTTTTATCAAATGATTCTGTGTGAAGAACAAGCATGTTTAATCAAGAGCAGCAGAAACTGCTACAGTGAATTCCAGGTTTGGATTGAGGCTTGTTCTAGTGCATTGTGCATTTTTAAACAAGAAGTTAAAGAAGGATGATACCAATTTGTTGACTATTTTTAAAATATCTATACTGAGAATATACTTCAGATAAACTAATATGCTTTAGTTCTGGCTGCTGTACATTTCCTCTAAACATTTTTCTATAGGGCAAAATGGTGCACTAAAAATCTGCTGAAGCAATATGCTACTACTTAGCAAGTTCAACATCTAAAAATTGAGTAGGTAGTATTCCTGTAGTCTCTACTAGATCACTGTAAAACCCACCAATCTGGCATGATTTAACATGACACATAAAAGCTGCTGAAAATGGAAGAGCAACAGTACTACAATTTTAAAGTTATATAATGTACATTATACACAGAAACTCAGCTATCTTCAGCATTGAAACAGCTTTCTTTTTTTATAGCTATTTCCACTTCAACTCAAAACATGAAGCTTTCAAAATCCTCTGTTTAAAGACTAAAGTAATTCAGTATTCATCGCAGACATCTGCTCTAACAGACAAATCCAGATGAACTTTGTACTTTCACTTCAAATTTGCCCTTACAGAAAGAAATTTTGTAATGGCATACTATTACATTTCACCTCATCATTTTTCAAACATCAAGTAAATGTTTCCTAAACCCTTTATATGTTTAAATAAGTGATCATAAATATTCTGGACCAAAATGCTCCAGATAAAAAAATTCCAGGAATGGATTAAGTACCATAGTGCCCATTTGCACTTTCATTACTTAGAAGCCAAAGGCAGGCTTTTGCAGTTAGATTCTATACCATATTTTAATGTTCTTGAATCAGGTGCCAAGCAAAAAATTAGTATAATTGTTATTGAACACCTAAGATTATTGTATTCTCTTCATACAATTCTATAAAATCATGTTGATTTCCTTTCCTTAGATCATCAAGATTCATGACAATTCCTCAGTTTCAACTTTCTTCTGGAAACTACCAATATGTTTTTCTCAAACTCGTGCAGTAATTAAACAAATTTTATATCAAAAATGTACTAGATGACAGTCTATTAATCCATCAGTCAAAGACTGCTTATCTGTTTTTACTTTGATCATCTAGGTTAAGATTTCTCTTAAAGGTCACAGTTAATTCAGTCTTCTGAATTTTACCCTGTGTGCAATGTCAAGAAATGTTACCACAGTAATCATTAGTTCTGTGCTTGTAAAGTGAAAATGTTCCAAAACTAAAATAAACTAACAAGTCCTCAAGTCATGCTAACTTTTAAATTGTTCAAATAACACAAAAACAAGTGAAATGACATGGGAAAAAAAAAGAAGAAAGTGATATAATGATATATTTTGATATGTAATATTTTTAAACTAACACATTTTCATTTCCTATTTCCTCTATCTGTTTAATATAAACCTCTTTCTTAATTATTTACTAATTAATAAAGTCTGGAGAGATATAGAAGGTTATATAATTTTCCTCTTTTTTTTACACTGAATGTTAAATGCAAAGCATAGAACTTAGACAATTTTTTGTTAAAAAACCCCAGAGGTTTGAAGTGCCAGAGTCACTTTAAGCACTGGCCCATATACTCCTATGCTTTGTATAACTAATAAAATCAGTACCATTGCTATTCCCTATGTCTGCCCATCTTTCTTAATGAATTTTTGTCTCTTCCCATAAAACTTGCTCAAAAAAACCGCAATACTTCCCTGTCTGCAATGGGTTTCCCACATACAACAGAAGCGCAGCATTTTGCCTTTTTAAGTGGCTACCAATATTCAGTATACGGGGGGGCTTTTTTATTCTTAGTTCTCAAAGCACAAAGAAAGAAATGCTCATTTGAAAACAGACTGCCTAGGAACTAATTCAAGCTGAAATAATCTTGACTAAATAACAAACTCTGTTGTATTATAAAAATAAGATAGTATTTCCAACACTTCATGGCTATAAAATGCCATCATTTACAGATTATCAAGGCAGGAGGGCAGGCAGATTTCATTTTGTAAGGTCTTTTCCTGGTAAGTATGGAAAATGAAGATAAGTGCATTGTACACGGCAAGCTGAGAGGAGAGGTTAATGTTATTTCAATTCTTTTGCATGTTTGAGGGACTTGTTTTATGTATCAGAATTTTAAAAAAGAAGCAGAAGAAAATCAAGGCCAAAAGGGACTATAACTACATTAGCACAACCACACTTCCTCTGCAGGCCAAAGAATCTCCTGCTATTACATCAAAACTAAATGTCTTTGTAAAGATTCCAAGTAATGACAATCTTAATCATGTGTTCCAAAGGTTAGTTACCCTCATTGTTAAGAGAAATACACATTTTTTATTAGTCTGGATTTGTCTACATTCAGTTTCAAGCTTCTGGACCTTATTACATTCTATATCGTTTAAGGCCATTAAATACTAGAAATCTTATTTTCATGCATCTATTTGTGGACTCTGATCAAATTACATCTGAATCCTCACTCAAACATATTGAACAGATTGAGCTTTCTAAGCCTTTCATCATAACCCCCATTACAAGTAGCACAGAAACATTCCTATAGCTATTTCTGAATATTTTTTTCAATAATTTTTCTTTTTTTGAAATATAACAACCATTATTGAAAGTAATATTACAGCAAGTCTAACTTATGCCATTTGCCAATGTTTTTCAACTTTTCTATTCCTATACCTATTTTGTGTCAGCAAACAGTACAGGAAAAAAAAGTGATCTACACACCCAAACACTCTACTCTGATCTCACAGTACAAAATATCTAAAACAACTTCTGGAGAAAAGAAACCATTAAATATATGAGGGTGAATGGAAAATGAGATAAAATGACATGACTAGCAAAGAAATCCTGCTAGAATGACTGGACATCTTTAGAAATTTTATGAACAAATAAAAAGCAGAATAGTGTTTGTCTAGATCTCTGTAACACTCTACACAAAAAGTTTTACATGAAATTGGGGTTATTGCTGCAATTGTAAGAAGTAAGGAGCTGGCTCTGGAGGAGATGTCAACTCCTATGAGCTAGACCTCTGCCCTAGAGTGAAGTTAGTAGTAGAGTTCCTCAAAGATCATCTTTGAGAACAATCTTATTAAATATTTTTAAAACTCCCTGGCATAAAAAGTAGGAGTGATGTCAATGCCTCCTAACCATGTGTCAATACAGAGAACTGAACTAAGATAAAGGAAAAACCGGGTGACTCAGTGACTGGAGTAATAGAAGTGTCATGACATTTAATAATACGAAGTATGAGGTTGGGGCACAGGCTCCGTGCTCAAGGCTTCTTAGCAGTGTATACTAAATTGGATTTTGATGCCCTCAAGGAGAGGATAAAATTACTTATTTTCTCAACATGAACAGGCTTCAAAACTATATTTTGTGATGATGACAGAGGAACCAGGACAGGAACATCTTCCCTGAGAAGTTTGTGTTGCTAAGCTAAGCAACATCCCTACCACCAACAATAAACAGCCATGGTCCCACTGCCTTCTGCACAACCCTCTCTGTCTCGGGGCTGGAGCCATGCACCCTGTCTGAGGAGAAAAACCAAAAGCTACTGGCAGAGGCAGAAAAGTGAAATGTGCACACCTCAGGTGAAAAGAACTTCCAGTTCCAGCATCAGATAGCCAAGATCCCAGTTTGCTCTGTGCTCACCTCTGTCAATGGCCAAATCCTCCTAGAACATTCTGTTTTCTCCAGTCTGGAGAAATTAAGAGGAGGCAACAAAGGTCATAGCTAAGTAACGCTTCCCAGTCCCAATAATATGTGGCTATGAGACTTAAACCACGCAGCCCTGTTAGCAGCAGGGACTAGCTTAAACTCTTAAATCCTTCTTCCACTCCCCCATATTGAAATGAATCCTTTTCTCTTTTGTTATCCCCTCTAGCAATCAAGTAGACAGTGTTGGAGAAAAGATGTGAGCAGCCAGCATAGCAACAGTCATGAAATTAATGCTCGTGTGATCTTGGCACCCTGAGCTGCTAAGAGAGGATGAAATATGGGAGCAATTCTGTACCATGATGATTCTGCAGACACATCAGTCTGTCATCATACACAACTATTTATGCCTAAATCTAGTTCTGTGACAGTTCCTCAGAAACTAATACACTGAAAACCTATTAGGGAAATGAAGATCATAACATATTAGTCAATCTCAGGACAACTGAGCCACCAATGTGATGCAACCCTACAAGGCAAACATGACCTTAAATCAGAAATGATCATTTCAGTAGAGTAAGAGAAGACTTTATGCTATTTTACATGGCACTAATGATTCCCTGTGTATACTGCTACGCAGAATTCTGGCAACTTATATTAAAGAAAAAGGGTTTTAAACTGGGACACATGGAGAACTGTTACTAGGATGACCAGAGAATGGAAATGTCCCTGTTTTGTAAGACAAAAGTTGAAGAAAGTGGTGGCTCACTACTTTTTTTCCTTACCTCCAGTTCCACATTTTGTTTTGGCTTCTGTCTCAACTGTACCATTCTACCAGCCCCAATGCTCCTGCACCTATGCAGTGAACTGAATCAAGGAACTCATAATCAATAAAAGCCTTCCAGTCATCAGTTTCCTGATGGGATTCCTTTTCTGAGTATGGAAGTCTGTGGTGGCAGACAGAAAATAAAACCTGAAGCTAAGAGTAACAATGCAGATTTATGATTCAAGTGCAGATCATTGTTAATAAACACATGTTGAAAGGAAATGCTGAGAAGGAACATAGATGTTTAAAAATAAGGACAACACAAGTTTGGAGAAAATGGTTATACGTCTACTAGAAACCACATTTCAGACTGGAAATCAGAAATTTTAGCTGTCACAAAAGTAGTTGTAGTTCCAGTTACAGGGACAAAGGCATAACCTGTTCTTACAGTACAGCTACCATCTGCTAGCTCTTTAGAAGTTCTTTTGCAGTCCCATATTTAACAACTGTTTCATATTTTTTATAATAAGTATGCATTTAATTGTGTTGAAGTGTAGTATTTTTTAAAAATAATTCCCAGGAAGTTAGAGATTAGTAAACTAATAAATAAAACAAAGTAATTCCAGTTGTACATCTGGACAAAGTGTAACATCTGGAAATGCTACTAATAGTAGCAAGGTGAAAGAAACTTCAGGCAGGGTGTAATTTCTCTAAAAGTCAAAAATTACTCTAACAGCTTTCTTCAAAGAATTGCCTCCTGTATGTGGTGTGAGACTTTCAGATCTTGTACACCCTCGGACCCATAGCCATATTGTGACCTGATATTTAACAGAATCTGGTACTTAGTATTTTGGGTTTTTGAAACTTGTCCTCCTGTTTATATGTCCAAAGCCATTATTTGGCTGCAAAAAAAAAAAAAAAAAGTGAAGTATGCAAAAAAATATATAGGTAGTTAAAATATTCTTTTTTAAATCACCAAAAAAGTTCCAAAATATAGGTAATCTGTTTTCATGAATGTTAAGTGGGAGTTTAATCTTAGAGGGGGGGGAAAAAAGGAGGCACCTTCCCAAATCTTTGATGCCAGTTTTGAGCATGGTTAGAGCTCATGATTTTGCATGAGAGACTTGACAAACTATGGAGTCTTGAAACATATCAACCTGCAGGAATTGGATTATATTTAAACATACATGGTAACGCTTGCTTTTCATACCAATGAGTTGTACTGTGGCAGCTCCTTTGGGAGGCTCTGCTGGGAGCAATGAATGTGCTCTTCTTTGCTTGTTTGTTTTCACATTCTTTGCATTGAAAGAGTTACTTTGGGATTTAGTTTTCCGACAACTTGATAAAGAGTGACTATTAGATACCAGAAATATGCCTTGATACAATTTTAAAGAAATTCTACCACATTTAATTCAATTGAGACATATTTCAAGGGTTAGCTGAATTACACTGTTCAACATAATCACACAAAACAAACGTTTACATGCCACTTGTTCAATAACATTCATATGTGACCACGTAAGTCTGAACTATGTCTAAACACATCAAAACCCCCTAAGAATTTTTCAGATTTTACACCTGATCCTGCTGTCTTGCCCCTCAAAACACACCCCCTGTGTGCCTCACAGTTTTGCACTGGCACATTTCAAATATCTACTTTTAAAATACAGAATAATACACAAAAAAGGGCATGTGGAAAAAAAATTTAAAATATGCAAAAACCAGTAATATGAAAGAAATTCAAAACTCAAATAGTATTTACAAATACAATTGCTTTTATGATATTTTAAAATACATTATTACAATCTTCTAGTTATGTTTTAAAAAGAAATTTTTTTTTTCTGTCCTAAAGAACATCAGAATTGTGATGGAGGGGTTCCAGTTTTTTTTCAAAGTACTTTAAGAGCTATAAATCTAAAATTGGTGGACATTAAAAAAAAAAACAGGTAAGAGATGCAAAAACTGTGAACCTAATACCTTGCTTATCATCTCTTTTAATCAGAATATTAGAGATTCATATTTTACAACAAATTTTATAAGAGATCTCATTCTTCACTTGAGCATTACTACCTTTTTGATCCTGTAGTACTGCCAAAAAACATTTCAAAACCAATACAGGCAGAAGACAAATACATCTGACAAACAAAATAAATTATATTATACTGGTTATTCATAAGATATATGTACTCCTTACCTTTGAAATATTTATACAGGTGTTGTAATTGATTTATTATGTCACAATAAACCAGTATAATAAACCATTTCATCACACTTTTCAAATTACTTCCATTTTAGATGTGTAGATCTGTGGTCTCTGTTATTATTTTTAATGAATAGCAAACATCATACCATTAATGAATAACATATAATAAAAATATGTTTGTATGTCTCATTCATTGTTAAAACATCACCTTCCCCTGAAAGGGACACATTAAATCTGTTTATTTTTTGGAAATTCCTGCTATGTAGCAAACTACTGACAGGCATTTGTCATCACCGAAAAGGTCAGTGGATTTGGAGCACTTGTCTTTTTGTAAAAGCAAAATGTATTAAGTTTGACAATGCTTTTAAGCACTTTGCCACAGGTTATCCAGAGAACCATTCTGTGGTGCCAGGGATTTTCGTGGCCCCTCCCCATCTCATTACAAAGTCTGGTAACGATGCCACTGTTTGAAGGGCTCATTTTTGTCAAGTTATAATATTTATGCCATCCTGTAGCACACTGTGCACTCCTGGCTCCAAATACTTTGCTGCAATAGCTCACCCCTAAGTGAGGCAGTCAAATTCCAGTCAAAGCAGCCACTCCAGCAGTGGCTACATTTGCACAGTTTTTCCATTAAACATTGGTTTCATCAAACAAACTGTTTCCTGTTGAGAATAGATCTTCTCCAGTACATTTGGATCAGTAATTGTCCTAATGCTTGTTTCTTCAAATCTTCAGCAGTGTCTTCTATGCATCTTTCAACAGTATTTACTGACAAGAGTGCATTTTAGATTGCTGCTATATTGTTCTACCTGTGTTATTTCAGTGATTTTTATTGCCGTGGGAATAACAATTGTTTCCTCAATGGCATGTGGTCTTTTGCTATTATCTATGAAACTTCTAGACTCTTATCATTAAGTTTTGCAAAGTGCTGGATTGAGCAGCCTGACTGAAAACATCACTGAAAAATATTTGTGAAGGTCTGTCTTTCATGTTCTGAATGCATAGCTTTCTAAACATCTGGCTAACCATAGTGGCTTCATACCACCTTCGGCTGATATCTGAAGACAAAATACACGTTTTGGTGAACTTCATTAACAGTGGTTGTCAGTTCATAGAATCATAGAGTCATAGAATCAAACAATGATAGTTCCAACCCCCTGCCGTAGGCAGGGACAACTTTACTAGATCAGGTTTCTCAGAGCTCCATCCAACCTGGCCTTGAACTCTTCTCAGGGATGACATATCCACCACCAGTTCTCTGGGCAACTTGCTCCAGTGCTTTGCCATCCTCACAGCGAAAAACTTCTTCTTAATATCTAATCTAAACCCACCTTCATTCAAGTTTAAGCCATTCCCCTTTGTCCCCTTTGCCCCCTTAGTAAAAATCCCCTCTCCTTTTTTCTTGTAGGTTCCCTTCAAGTACTGGAAGGACACAATTAGGTTGTTCTGAAACCCTCTCTTTTCCAGGCTGAACAAACCAAAATCGCTGAGCCTTTCCTCACAGGATATTTCAGTCTTGATAATTTTTAATGTGTTTGATCAACTTATTGTCAGATCCAATCAGGTCACCATTGGTTTTGATGTTGTGTGGCTGACAAAGAAGTCACACTTGGAACAGAAGTGTCAGCTCTACCATTTTCTTGTTCCCTGCTTGTGTTTAGAATCATCTTCAATGACAGTTTCTTTGCAGGACTCTTTTTAAGACACTTGTCCATTTTGTGAGGGTTAATGTAATCAAAACCAGTTAATGCAATCTGTAAATCCAGTTAAGCAGGCACACAGAAAAGGGAATTTAGACAATAGACTGAAAACAAGTAAGTGACGGCAGCACTGTCAACCCCTCTGCATTGTGGAGCACCCAGTGCTCCCCCAGGATACCTCATGTGCCATACTGGAGGTGACCATCTGACCAAATGAGAGCCACAGTTTTGTTTTGGGTTTTTTCCTTTTTTTAAAGACAGACTCGTTGGAGGAGCTGTGTGTAAGTATGAGCAATATGACCAGATGGAGAATAAACAACAGCAATAAAGATATCAGGTGGTGTCTGTTAATCTGAATTTCTACTGAAGAGAGAAGAACTCTCCCAGGAAGACCTAGTAAATCTGAATAATTTGAACAGTTGTGTGATTGCGTGGGTACTGGGTTGTGTGTCTGACTGTTGGCTCCATCAAACTCTGAGATGCCATCCAGGTGAGCTTTCAGTTATTTGTGATCAGTTGCAACTTCATTTTGTGGCTTCCTTCTCTGACTCGCTTAATACCTCCTTCATTCTGCTTCCCAATCCTGACCAGTCTGCCTGCCTGCTTCTTGAAATGAACTCTCACCTTTCCCTTCTATTTAGTATATATTTTGATTCTGTGGCATTTTCATTCCAAGTCGGATCCCTGAGTATGCTTTCATTTTTTTGCTTTTTTTCTTTTTTCTTTTTTTTTTTTTTAATATGCTCTGTGCTACTCCTGATATCTGTTTTTTTGGCTCACCTTAACTTTTTTCTACCTTGATTCTGGTCTAACAGTGATCACTGAGCCCAGTTGTCTTGCACCTACCTACAGTTGTTTGATATTGTGTGGAAATTGACAGTACGAATAAAAAAATGGAACTTTCACAACTATTAAGCATGTTTAGAGCTGTTGCTTGAAAGCAGCATCAAAACAAATTGAACATTGCAGTAATTTTCTATATATTTACTGAGACATGAAAACTCCCTGGGCATCTGTAGGAAATCCAGCATAGATCTCTCTTTTTCACTAAGAATATTGTTCAACTCTCATAATATGTCATTCAGGGAGCACCAGGCCTCTGACTAATGATAAGGGATAAGGTTTCATCAGGTAGTGACTTGTCTGCTATGGCATTACCCAAACTAAAATGTGGATTATTTTCCTATAGTTTCTAAAATAATAAGGTGTTCCTTATAAAAACTAGTGATTCTGAATCTGAAAAAAATTAAGCATAAAAGAGAATATAATTTAAAAATTAACCTTTTTAGCAACTGTTTCTAAATGTGATACAAGTCCCAATACTAACATGTATTAGGACTAAAGTCTTCAATATTAGACATTACTTTAATAAAACAATAATAAAATCTATACTTGTAACTGGTATACAAAAATAAAAGGCTTCTATATTCAATATCTACTTTAAGGCTTCTGTTCAAATCTCATGTCCTTTTGAGATTTCTGGTTTCACAGCTTTAAAGAAGCCTATCTGAAATCCTCTGTATTGGTAAAAGAGCACTGAACTGAAACTTAGTAACTTGATCAAAAAATCTACCATGAAGGATCAGATATTTTTGGGATCATGCTTTTCACTTCTTTGACAAGAAAAAAAAGTGAATGTCTGTGAGTTTTTGGCTTCTAAGCTTAAGCAGATGTTCACATCTGAAAACAGAGATTATCTTCAACATATTCATAGCACTCTTGGATTTTGCCCTACCCAGGTACCAGGACTTGCAGCTGAAGATACCCAGCACTCCTAACATGAAGTGGAAAGACAACTACAAAAATATGAACCCTTGTACTTTGTATTTTTTGGACCTCATTATAACTTGATGGTTCTCATTCAACATGGTATTCACCTTGACTGGGACATGGTTCAGTCACGCTGGACCAGACTAATGCATGTTCCATTAAAGCCTTTTGAGAGTAGCATTATCATGATGGTTTGCTGTTGTCCAAGATCTTTCCCCTCATAATTCTGAAAAAAATCTGTCTTTTGCTCCATACCACCCTTTATGGTGGAGCTCCTCATGAACTGCAGCTTGCCAGCGAATAGTGAGAAATAAATCAGCACCTTAAGAGAGTTTTGAAACTGGAGAGACTCTGTCAATGGGAGAATTAAATTCCTGAGCATATCTTATTGAAGGAAATTTACCATTAAGGGTTACTTCTGTATATTGTTGTTCGTGGAATTAGCATCCTCTGATTATAAGCTTACAAAATCTTTAACAAATCTCAGGGTCACTGAAATGAACATTTGAAAGTCAAATGTTTGTCTTAATTCCTATTTCCAAGTATGATTATATTGTAAACTGGCATAATCAACTGGAAATTTGCTTTTTGCCAGTTTAATTTCAATCTTCCTTTTATTTTACAGCAAGAACTCAAAAGGAAGGATGGGAATTCCTCCTTCAGTGGCATTGTTCTTGAAAACATTCATAAAAAAATAACTTGGAAACATCTGAGTGTGAAGTGACCACACACTGAGTTAAACCTCTTTGACTGTGATGTTACCCTGAGCAAAGTAAACTTTGATGCAGAAGATGAAGTGGCAGAAAATTTGTGGTGATAACTCTTAGGGACCACCATTGTTAACAAGGAAACTACATTCCTTCAAAGACCACAGTAGATGTTATGGTGACAGTCAGAAAGCTGCACAGAACATAAGGAGGTATAAGTTCTTCTTCAGTTAAGCACAGGTAAAATGTTTTAAACAAAAGAGAAAGCATAGTACTTAAGCAGAATTTCTGATTAAGGTGCTGACTACTGAAGAAGAGACATTAACTCTCCCATGGCTACTCTGAATATTTTGATTTGTGCTTCTGCAGTTAAAGCAATAGTATGTAGAATAATTCTAATCCAGGACAGGAACTTCATTCAGACTTACCAGTGAAGATGCAGCAGATAGGTATGTACCTAATATTTGGATAACTCACCAAGTTTTTCAGGAAAATAGGATAGAATGATGCTTTATGAGAGCCCAACATGTCCCCCTAAGGAAAGTCAAACTGATACTACAATTCTATAAGCACCCCATCCAGACAGAAAAATATCAGTAGTAATGAATTTTTTTTTGAAGTTTGATATTTTTAAAGCATTGGAAAAATGAAATTATACACACAGGTTGATGCTAAATAAGCCTTCAGGATTTCAGAAGTTGAACTATTCACTCAAAACTCAGGGAAAAAAAACCTTCACTTTCAGAGCACAGGGATCAAACACAATTCCAAAGAAAAACCAAACCAGACACCCAACAGATGCAACAAATACATGCAGAAAAGTACTGCCATGTTTCCTTCCAAATTAACTTGCACCAAAAAATAATCTTCTTATTTTATTTCTTTTTCTGAACATTGAAGTTATGTAACTGGGATAGATAATGTCATGGCTGAGGAAACATCCACAATGAGAGTGTAAAGGCTGTACCAGATGAGTTTTAGGATACAGTGCTGGGATGATGGTACTAGTATGGAGAAAATGGATCTATGTAATGCTGCTGAATCACTGCTTTGAAAAAACACTATTCTTCAAAGATTCTTCAGGTGATGGGAATACTGAATCACATCTTATCATAGAGAATGAATATAGATGTAAAGATTATTACTTCCTCTCAAATTCCCTGAAGTCATCTGCAAGTACCTTGACAAAGAAATCAGGTTAATACAACCTTGGATTTCTGAAAGGCACTTAGCTCCTCACTCTAGCACTATAGACTCTTAAGACAAATAAGAATGTCATGGTTTATGGATCCTCAGACGACTAAGCCAATGACAAAAAAAGGGAAAAAAAGGGGTAAAAGCATATCTGGATTGTTTTCTCAGTGATAACTTTTCACTAATGAAGTCCAAAAATTGGCCTTTTTTTGTGCAACATGTGCATAAATTATCTAGAAAACTGAGTAAACATCAAGGGGATTCTCTAAGTATGCTCTAATATTGATACTAACTTGTTCCAGAAAGAGGAAAGACATGGGGATAAGGAGCTGAAAAACAACACCAACAAACCAACCAAAAAATAGCAAAAGACCTTACACACTTTTCTAGACCTGTCTGGGCAATAAAATGGCAGATGAAATACAGGGTAACTTAAAATTTAAAAGTGATGAATATGGGAAAAATATTTACCTTTATAAAAATAACAAGCTGAAAAATTGGCAGTTAAACATGACCTCGAAGTTATGACAACTCTATGAAAACATTGGTGCAATATTCAGGAACAATCAAAAGAGGAAATCAAATATTTGGAATTACTAAGATGGAACAGAGGAGCACATCACCATGCCACCACATTATTTCACAAAGCTCCTAAATCTTACAGGCTGCATGCTTTTTGGTTCCACGAGAACAAGACAGAACAAAAAAGAGAGTGGTAACAAGGAATCAAGGTAGAGAACACCTTTCAAGTATTGCAACATAAGGTAGAATTCTTTACCTCAGAAAGGGATGGCTGACAAGATCATAAAATGGAAATATACTAAGTCTTGACTGGCATAGAGAAAGTGAAGAGATTTTTTTATTATTTCCTATTTCGCTATGTTCTTACAAAAATACAGACAACAATAGGGGAAGCAGTTGCTTAAAGGAGAAAAGCATAACAGTACAGCTGTGAAGGAAGACCAATGAATGTTTGCCACAGAACAGACAAAGTATTTTGACTACCGAGTTAGCAAATGGAGAGCAAATTATAAAGGCAGTTGAAGACAGAAATACTTGCCATTAGGAAATGAATACTTTTCCGAGGACAATATTGGGAGGGGGTGGTGTGTGACGCTCCTCGCGAACAGGGGCAGGGAAGGCAGTCGGTGGGGTGAAGCCGAGCTCCGCACCCGCAGCTGGGCTGTGACATCTCGTGGTCACACGGTCTAAGTGCAGTCCAGGACACCGCGCTGCAGAGCACCATTTCTTTTGCCTTCGATATTAAAAGCAGAGACCCTGAAGACGTGATCAGTGGTGTGGGGCAAGCGGAATAAAATCAGAAGAGTACACTACGTATAGGCTCTCTATATAGAAATGGCCATTCTTCTAAAATTGAGGAAGTGAGGTTATTAGTGATATATGAAAGAGAAAGTTGACTCAAATGCTGTTCTATCATTAAAACAGACATACTTTCATTAATGCTGTTAAATGTGACTTCAATTATTGAGGAAAACAGACTAAATTTTAAGCCTAATCTGAATCAAAAAAATCACAGACCACCTGAATAACGCTTCCTCAGCTGTGAATGGAATTGGATTTCGGTTTCACGACACGCAAACTGTATGGTTCTAGCAGACACAAGGACATGAAGTCTTAAAGACCCATGCCTCAGAAACAAAAGATACCTCTTTACCTGAAAACCCTACTGGAATGCAACTTTCTCCTAACCTTTGTTTTGGCTCCGTGCATCTTTGAAGAGCAATTCAGCTCATCATGGCTAAAGCAATACTGAAATTTTATTTTGAGATCCTCACAAGAAAGAGGTATGTTGAATTTCTCACACCTATAGTACAAGATTTTAAGTCTTACAAGTACTTTCACTCATCTACTTTTAGGTTTGTGAAGAGATTGAATATTTAATTTTAAAGGCAAATAATAATTACAGAATCGCAGAATATGCTGAGTTGGAAGAGACACACAAGGATCATTGATTACAACTCCTGGCCTTGCACAGAACCATCCCCAAGAGTCACACCATGTGCCTGAGAGCATTGTCCAAACATTTCTTGAACTGTCAGTCTGGTGCTGTGAACACTTCCCTGGGTCTGAACCAGTGCCCAACCCTATTAAAGTTCATGTTGAATGTCATTGCATAAAATATATTGGATAACATGGTCACTAAGGTACCTATTCAAGTGAAAATTTCTAATATAAAAAAATTAAATTACTCAACTTATCAGACTTTTTAATCATAAAAACAATATTTCTTGAATAAAATATGAATAAAGTAACAGAAAGTGTTTTTTAAAATCCACACTATTCTATCTACTCACAGTCATTTAGATTTTTTTAATTTCCCCTATTTTATCTGCTTACAATAACCACAAAAGAGTTCACTTCTTCAGAAAGTCCCATACAACCTTCTTTAAGGGTTTTTTGCCCCTGAAATCTCAATTAGTATTTGGTTTAACAGCCTAGAATAAGCTTATATATGACAAGAGCTCAGTTGTGTTGCAAATCATATTAATAAACTTTATAAGCAAATTACAATCTTGGCAAGAATATAATATTAACAACATAAAATGAGCATAAGTACTGCTCCCTTGTTATTAAATTGCAAGTATGCTTTTCCTAGACTAGAATTAAATACATTCATGTGGAATACAACAAAGTGAGGATTAAAGTCTCCCATTTCTATTTTTTTAAGTAATAAAAATGCAGTCTTCAGCAACATAAACCAAGTGCATTCCAAACATTTCAGAAGGAAAAATCTAGTTCTCAGCAGCAGGATGAAGTCATGCAAACAGAGTTACTGCTGTGAAAAGGATTGCAGTACTATGACCTTTCATAAAACTCTTAGTCAAGGCATAAGTAAGTTCAGCTGGAAGACAGAAGTACCCGAACAAGAGGCCAGAGAAACTAAAGATATCCACACAATAAATAATGTGACTGTATACATACAGAAGGAGGGGGACTACATTGCTCTGCTATGACTGTTTTGTCCCACACATAAAGTTGTACAACACACACATTTCCAAGAGAGCATCTTGACTTACAAAGTCATTTATACTCAGTCTAGCATGAACTAAGCCAGGATGTAATGATAAGAATCAGGCAGCCTTTTCTCCATATGGAAAGGAGACACTGCTGAAAGGTGGGAAAATGTCAGTGCTGCTGCTGTCAGATCCGTACAGAAGAAATCATCGTGATACATTGTGATTCACTGTGCATCTGTCTGATTAACTCTGCAATTGACAGAAATTCACAAAAATAAATCCAGCACAAAACCATTCATGACCAAGTTTCCATCCACTTCTATTTGACAGTGAATACTTCCTATCCATTAGGTTATATTTTTTCTACAGGTAGATCAAGGCCCCTCCTGAACAGCAAGCTTAGTGTAATGTCTGAGCAGCACTTGTGAAATCTTGAAACTTGTAGTTGAGACCTGCTGGTGGGGTTCTACACGCTTTAGACAAAGCTGGCATCAGATGTACTTGAGAAGGTAAACATTAGTCCCAAAGTGCTACCAGAATGAAAATATATATACTCCCTGATGTTCATTAAAACACAGCTCTCTTATTTGCGCCTGCTGCTGAAAGATGCACCTCTTGCTCAGGTTTGAGGGGAGGACAGAAGGAGAGGGGTCAGAGTTCTGGAACACTTACATAAAGCTGCTTCTCATACCCCGCCCCTCTTGGTCAGGGACGGCCTCTCCCACAGGGAGATCAGATGTGTCTAATGATCAGAACAGATGGATGTGAAAATTGAAATAAAGTCCTGAAGCATGTTATCTTGGAGTTCTCACAAGCAGATGGTTCTGAGGACTTTTGGAGGAATGCTCCATAGACCTCATGTATAGTACCCATTTGGAGTTAATTTTGCTACCATTCAGTGCTCTAGGTAATCACCTTTTCAGACAGGCATTAGTAAAAATTCAATGAAAGAAGTCAAGAGGACTACTAATCTCAGGAGTAATCTTGCTTGTCTAGCAGAGTGGCATGGCAAGCTTCCTCCCAATCTTAGCTGTGAGATATGCTTCAGCCAAAGGCAAGAACACAGTAATTCCTTTAAGAATTTTTTCCTCTCTACAAGAATGAACACATCTTTATTGAGAAAAAGAATTGAAATGTCCGAAAAAAACCAGAATTATTATATTAAGAAATACATGATGAGCTGGGTGAATTAAGCGTAAATTGTATCAGGCACATGACAAATACTTCTAGTCCTTCATAAAGGCCAAAAATTCAGTTTGTCTCCAAACAGATTAAAAATTTAATTTCAGCCAATCTAAGACAAACTGGAAACTATTTAAATTGTCAACTCTTCTTGGGGGCCTATCTGTCTACACTCTACACCTGTACATTTAATAATTGTTGGAGGCTCTAAAGATCAGTGACACCATGCTATCTTTCCTTAAGAAACCACTCCAACACTTATCAGAGAAATAAAAAGACAGATGGCCTTTTGTGGTGGGTTGACCCTGGCTGACTTCCAGGCGCCCATCAAGCTGCTCTGTCACTCCCCTCCTCAGCTGGACAGGGGGAGAAAAACATGACAAAAGGCTTGTGGTCAAGATAAGGACAAGGGAGGTCACTCAGCAATTACTGTCACAGGCAAAATAGAGTGGACTTAGGGAATTTAGTTTAATTCATTACAAATTAGATCAAAGTAATGAGAAATAAAACCTTAAAACACCTTCCCCCTACTCCTCTTTTCTTTCCAGGCTTAAATACTGTTTTTCCTTATCCTCTCCCAGAGGAGTAGGGGGACACAGAGTGGGGGTTATGATCACTTCATCACGCACTATTTATGCCACTCCTTCTTCCTCAGGAAGAGGACTCCTCATACTCTTTCCCTGTTCCAGTATGGGGTCCATTCCATAAGAGACAGTCCTCCAAAAACCTTTCCAACATGAGTCCTTCACACAGGTTGCAGTCCTTCACAAACTGCTCCATCATGAGTCTCTTCCATGGGGTGCAATCCTTCAGGCACAGGCTGCTCTAGCATGAGTCCCCGCCATGCTAGAGTAACTAGTCCTGCCAACAAACCTTCTCCAGCATGGACTCCTCTCTCCATGGGTCCATGGGTCCTACCAGGAGCCTGCTCCAATACAGGCTTCCACAGGGTCACAGCCTCCTTCGGGTATCCACCTGCTCTGCCATGGGGTCCTCCACAGACTGCAGATGGATCCCCGCTCCAACGTGAACCTGGACTGCAGGGGCACCACCATGGGCTGCACCATGGGCTGCAGGGGAATTTGTGATGGTGCCTGGAACACCTCCTCCCCCTCCTTCTCCCATGACCCTGCTGTCTGTGGTTGCTTCCCTCATGTATTCTCATTACTCTCCCCTACCTTTTCACAGCAGTTTTTCCCCCTTCTTAAATCTGTTATACCTTTTTTTTTTTTTTTTTTTTTCCTTTCTAAATCTGTAATCCTAGAGGCACTACCACCATCATTGATAGGTTCAGCCTTGGGCAATGGCAGGTCCTTCCTGGAGCCAGGCTAGCACTGGCACTTTTGGAATTGAGGGAAGCTTTCAGCAGCTTCTCACAGAAGGCAGCCCTATAGCCTCTCCATTACCAAGACCCTGATACATAAACTCAATGTACCTTTTCAGATTTTTCCTCCTATAATGGAAGTCCAAAAACAATAAAAACGATAAAAAGGACATTCATTCTTGGGCTAGTAAACTTATACATAAATAAGAAAAGTTTATGGTAATATTACAGAATATTTTTTAAATTAACCAGGACTCCCTTCTGCACAAAATATTACATCTGGCAGGACTATTTTTATTTATTTAAAACCAATTTCTTTTTAGTTTCAACATTCCAATTTATTACTATGCATGTATGCACAGGTATATATTCACAGATAGAAAGCTGTGCTGTGCCTGAACATTCAAAAATGACAGCACTTCAACAGTTTCTAGCCCAAATAAGTGAATATTGAGACTTCCTGTATGAATACATTGGCATTCTGCTGTTTCTATCAGTATAAACCAAGCAAGCATTGGCTGTGGGTAACATAGCAACTATCTTGCAAGGCATTATTGATTTATTGAAAATTAAGATCATCTGAAAAATGGTTCAAATAATATTAAACAAAAAAAAAAGATTGCACTTTTGAGCTCTCTGTTTTGTATTCCTCTAAATGGGATGTAAGGAATAACATCTTCCAGAAAAAACATGCTTGTCACCGAGGAACAAGTGCTGATACACTGAACAGAAGGAAGAATAGATTATAGTTGATGACAGCACACAGAACATACTGTCTTAAAATATCCATAAGCTATATTACATTTAGAATTCCAAAATAAATAAGACAGAGATTTCATATTTGATTTTTTCTGGCACAAATCTGGGTAAACTAGAGTGCAGGGCTACTCAACATAAAGTTATTAAAACAAAATTATATCCACAGTCTAATCTCTGGCAAGCACTCAAAAGCAGTCAAAGCAATAGTCATGAGATAGTTTTATTTTATGGTAAATATCTGACATTTTCATTAGTATATACTGGCAAAAAATGCTTATTGTTGTTCCAAATGCCTATAAAAAGGAAAAATTAGTTCACACCCCCAAAAAATGGCAAGTAATTTAGAAATTACTTTCTATTTCATATCAGTTTTAAGCTCCTATAAGATTGCCAGTAAGCACGAGTAAAAAAATATTTTGGTGAGGAAAATTGAAGGTTTTATATATAAGTACTGCTTAATCAGGCAAAAGATCCACATAGCACAGCTCTTCGAGTAACAAAAGGAAATGCTGTGTAGGGAGAACACACATCCAGCCAGCTTCTCCCAGCACACTCCCACAGCACCTACAGGTGTTGGGTCAGGAATGTCAGAAACATACACTTGCCTACTTTTGTTCTTACTAAGTAATTACTTTGGTTATGACAACAATTCCTTTTTTAACACACTTGTACTACCTGACTACACAATTTCCAGTAATTTCCAAGAGTTCAATGCCTACTGCATAAAGCAGCAATTCACTTGTCTCTTAAATTCACCTCCAACTACCTTAATTGAATGCCATCTAGTTTTACTACTGTGAGATTTGGCAAGCAACAGTTCCACATTTCTTTTATCCACTTCCTTCTCGATCATAGGAACTTCAGTCCTATTTCTGTACCTTCTTTTTTTGCCAAATTGAATCTACCGCTTTGGTTACACTACTGTATGCATGTGTACTTTCAGATACAGTGTAAGTGTAACTTTCAATTTTTAATCTCCTTTTAACTTTAATTTTCTTTTGAATGGAATTTTTTAAGCCACTTCTAAGACATGGTTTTATTTTTCAACTTTTGACAGTCAAAAAATCTCAAAATTCCTAGAATAATTAGTGTATTATTATGTCTGTTAATACCTATATAATATGAAAAATCAGTTTCCAACTACCTTTGAGCTTAGCTACATAGTAACTCATGTATGAAAATATTCTATCAGTCATGTGTGCATAATGTGTTATTTTCCCAACCTTAAAGGAGTTTGGAATAACTGTTAATGTGTTTTGGTGCAACCCAAGCTCTGGAACAAAGAGTAACCAGGAATTCAGCATGATAGCTATAACAAAGGCATCTAAATTGTACATCATGCACTGTCTGTTACCTGGATTGGAACAAAGTTTGTCAGAGCACCCTAAAAAGTAACTGAAAGAAAAAAATAGACTTCACAGGAAGTCTATTTGGGAGATGTATCCATATCTCTGCTGCCATCAATTACTGCATGGAATGCATTAGGAGGAAGAAATAAAATCCTTATCTTACTTTGAAAGCTCTCACAGGTGAACAATTATATTCCACATTGACTTCATCTGAATTTTGTGATAAACCTCTGTACCAACAGAGAGCAAGTCCAATCTGATAAATTTAAAAAATTTAGTTTTTCCATTTCATTGCTATTCCTGCAGTAGCAGGACACACTAGCTGTTCATTTTTTACTTTATGCTTATTATAATTTAAAAGCACAGAAAGTAAAGATAAAAAGCTTCAAAGGTCCTTCCTTTATTGACTAATTTTGCAATTGTGATTGTCTTTGTAGACATTCAGAAGTCCTTTCAATGATGCTAAAATCCAAAAGTACTATGACACAAACATCACAGTTGTGCAATTTTTCTCAATTGGGAATCATCCTGCCCCAAAATAAATAATGATTGTAAAACTTCAATTGAAAGAACTTCTACTGGAGTAACATGCAAAATGCATGTTTTGTATTTTCGATCTTCTTAAGAACTTCTACTGGAGTAAATGCAAGATGCATGTTTTGCATTTTCTATATTCTTAACTTTGTTATAAAAGCAAAATTCACAGAAGGACTTGGAAAGCTTTCCTGTTCCACAGCAGAGGGCCAGGCATTCTGTCAATGCTGCAGCTGGCAAGAAGAGGTAACCTTTGCTCCAGAAGAGCCGCAGCTGTTTGGAATCAATGCCAACAGGCTTGGGAACCACAGGCCAGGGCATAGGCGTGTCTGGGAGCTCTATACAAAGCTGTGCTGTGGGCAATGTGGGAAAGGGGTGAGTGCTGGGGGTGAGGTTCTCCAGAGAAATGGGCAGACAACAGTTGTCTTCTAGAGAGCATCAGACAGAGGTTTGCAAGAGTTCAGCATATTCATTTGTGGACAAGATTATGGCATGGTTTCCAAGAAAGTAAAACTAATAGAAAGCCCTGAGGAATAAAAAGCTTTGAAAAATGCAGAGGTAGGGTGGGGAGGTCAGGTCAGATTTTGCTCTGTTGAAAAGATGAGATCGGTTTCCATGTTTCTCTTGTTTCTGTACACCTTAACCCAAGCCTTAGATCATCAGAAAAGTCAGCTTTGCTCAAAGGCAACTGGTATTAGAAGGTGGAAATCACAACAGAGACTTCTTAAAAACATTAGTCACTAAAGTTAAATAGGTATCAATAGAGACAACATGAAGAACAATCTAATTAAAAAATACACTGGTGCTGAAAATTTGATACAAATCATCCTGCCCCAGTAATGGAGCACAGATTCAGCAGTGATTGAAGTAATATTAAGTGGTTTTCTACAACTAATTTTTATTTTTCAAACTCTTGAGAAAAAGAACACATCTAAAATATTTGTGCATATAATACAAAGTATGTCCATGTGTTGACAAAAAAGATGACCAAAAAATTAGGATTATAGCCCTTGTAATCTTCCTTTGGCTATCTGCACTTTTTTCCCAGAACTGCTTCCTAGAGGAAACTCCAGACAGATATGATTACTTCCACTATTATGGGGCTCAGTCTCTTCAGGAAGATCCTTGTCAGAAATCCAAAAATTAAAATATGGATGAGTATCCATATAGCAATACCATGGCTGAGTTGTAGAAACTCACATCATCAGTCCCTGCTTTAAATACTTTCCATTTTCATTATGAACCCACACTTTATACAGATACATTTTTCTTTTTTTTTTCAGCCATAGGAAAGTAAAGACTTTGCAAATCCTTAATTACAAAGTGTCAAACTGCATTTATTCTAAATTTTTCAAAAATCTTTGCGTTATAATAACTAATGCAACAGATTTTTTTTTTCAAGGAACGTTTACTTACCAGTAAAGTTATTTTTAGTTCTTTTTATGATCTAAAAATAACATCTTGCAACAAAAGCATTTTATCTTTACACACCATGAGGATACCAGGAAACTGTCAGTCAGTGCATATGCAATGGATTACTCCAGCTTCTGACATCTGATTACTTTCTGACTTCCCTATCACCTTGGGAAGAAGGTAAAAGGAAAAAACTGCAAGAAAGTGTTGCAGAGAAAAAGTAGGACTTTGTAAAATATATATGTCAATACAGTTCTTTGAGATCACCATTTCCCTATAGTTCTGACATCCAAATGAATATCATATATTTAAAATGCATAATTAATTATATTAACATTAATGGCATTTCAACAACAAAATCATTACATTGCCTCCCATTGTCACTCATTTTCTAGTTTACAAAACCAGGTTTGTTTTCTTTTATCCCAGAAGAATGACTATATTAAAAGATTTTTTAATTTTAGTTTTGTCAAATCAGAATATTGCACAAGGAAGAGAGTCTTGTTAAAAAATTAATTGCTTTGGTAATGAAATGAAGTATGACAGCAACAACCCTTGCCTACATTACAAGGTCAGTACAGTGATCAGGAAGCACAGCAGGCACAACTTGAACCCAAGACTGGTTTTAAGTGGTTTAACTGCAGAATATGACATTGCTGGTACATGTATGCACGAAAAAGTAATAAAAAAAATTTTAAACATTAGCAATACATTTTGATATGTGGACAACATGCCTGGATGGCTGGTCCATACTCTTTTCTTTTTCTGTCATGTACATTCCAGATGATCGGGAAAGACATTCATAAATGCATTCTCAAACAAGAACCCAGTAGAAAAAAAAATAGGAAGAGCATAGGCCCAAGAACATGGAGCCTACCTTCAGTAGAGCATGCCTATCTACAACTCTCCTTCTTCTCATGGTTCAAAAAAAAATGGAAAAACCTCAGGAAAATGCTTTTCTGAGAAGCACATTAGTCTATCCTGAATTGTGATTATTCCTCCAAAATTAATGAAATTCATTATCTTTCTTGGCCTTCTAGAAAATGCTGCAGACACATCAAGGAGCAGACTGGACTGGACCATCTCTCTGCATTTCTTTTCACATCACGCATACCAGCTTTGAAACTGCAATCTTGGAATTCAACTGGCTTATCAGTATTTAAGTGGTAGAAAACAGAGACGAAAAATTATGCCAAAGGACCCTCCTGTTCATGAAAGAGACCCATACCTCTGTAGTAGGACATGTTTTTGTTATCATCTAAATGGCCCAAAAAGAGTCATTCTGTTTTCCTGAGCTGAAAAGTGACAGTTTTCTTGAACTCAACTAAGATATTTAAAATACTGAACCTGTTGGAAAAGAGCTCCATTGGTTAGGGAAGACTAGAGAATACAAAGCATTTACAGTGTGTATCACTGAACTGGAGGCTTATTAAGCCAGTCTCTAATTAATGTAACTATCTCAGCAGAAAATTACTCACTCATTCTTTTTATAGTACCAAATCATCTATTTATCACAGTACCCCTTAATAACTTCCATGAATAAGGAATACAAACATTTCCTTCCTATAGCCTACTTCCCACAAAACAGCTCTTCCTCCCCTCCCCCCAAAAAAAGAAAATAAAAAAAAGAATTCAAATAAACAAAACCACAAAATGAACCCCACAAATTCTTCTCCTTTCCCTTCGCTCACTTAATGTGTTTCACTAAGATTTGTACAAGAAATCCATAAAGAAACAGCCAAACAGCAGGGAAGCCTGCATTTGAGCAAGTTCTGAAGACATTTAGCTGAAAAAAGTAGCTACATTTCCAATTCTAAATACTCATAACAGAGAGATGAGCAGTTTGGGATTAACACTGAAATAAAATTCAAAAGCTTAGTTAGGAAAGGGTAATGGAATTTTAACTGGTTTTATCATATGGGTATATAGAAGTTCAAACTCGTTGTAAATAACAAGACCAAGTTCAGTGTGATGAAGACCAGCTCCCTCTGCTCAGCTGAAATTCTTCCAGAACACACTGCCCTGACAGTCAACAGAGGTCTCTGGCTCAGGTACCCTGATTCCAGCTGCTAGACAGTGACAACACATTAGGTGCCAGCTACTTCAGTGCCTTCCACAAGGCAAGGCAGTGCCCATGGGTCGGGACATAGTAGTTTTTGAATGCAGATAATTTAATGTCTTCAGAGAGCTGCCAGTCCTGACCATTTCTCCACCTTGTATTTTGACATTTTAACAGTCTGTTACTGGAAATGACAACAGCACTCATACAACGTCAAGGTTTACTATAAGAAAGGTTATGAATAAGGTGACAGAAGATGCTAACAACCCTAAATTATCAACCTAAACAGTAATTAAAACCAAGGGTTATAGAAAACAGTAAAAGCATTTCACGAGGAAAGAAAACATCCATTGGAATTCTGATTGTGGAATCAGACAAAAACCAATTTGCTACAGGAAGCTGTCTCAGGACACTAGAATGTTCTGAGGGTACTGTTAGCTCTTACCACTTTCTTCTGCTGTAATCCATGAAAGAAAAAATAGACAGACACAGCTTTAATTTAGAGACATTCAAATTAACCCAGAGCTAACTAGTTTGATAATAAAAGTATTGTTTGTTCAGCTTATGAATTGCATACTACTGATAGTTTTATGTTTTCTTTATCATACTGAAATTATCTCAGTGTGCTTCATCTTGGCCCATTTGTGCCACATCCTACTTGCACTGCAGAATAAAACTAAATGCACACATAAAATAGATAAGAAAAAATGTCAACTAAAAAAATAAATGTTTAATAAGCTTAATATCATACTGAGCCAGTAGCAAAACTCTGGTCATACTCTAAATTTCCTCCCCTCATCCCTGATTCCTTTGCAATCCAAAACCTTTTTCAGTAAAAATTGTAAGAAAAAAGTTTATGGCAATAAATAGCCATATTTGGAATGGCAATGGCAGTGCCTCAGAGTTTATGCATTTTGTAGCCAAGATTTTCTTTCAGAACAGAGTTCCCTATAAAAAAAAAATGAGTGAAGTGACCCCTCCAAAGCATGATGTTTACCACCAAATTAGTTCTGGACAGACCTCTTTCTGTTTCCTTTCTCTTTTCATTCACACACAAATAAACCTTCTGGCAACACCACACAATAGTCAAAATAGAACTTCCAAGAGTTTTCCAGACATTTGTAAAATCGTACAAAGCTTCAAACAGACAGTTCTTTCATTTGATGAACAGAACAAACCCGGTAGATGTGCCTTAGCTACAAAGAAAGAAAAGTTAGTCAAGTTTACTGAATGCAATAAGGACCTAATATTTTGTTTTAAACTTCAAAGTAGAGAAGGGACAAAGTAAGAATAACTGAAAATAATATTTGCTTAATCACAAACAAGAGATGTTCAATTTTAATGCACAAAACAATTTAGTACTTCAAAATCTAGGGGATTTTGGGGACATTATTAAGGAGACAAAAGAGAAATTTAGCTCAGCTGAATTTAGTAAAAGGTTTGACACTGATTTTGTCAATCAAAAACCATCCCTACTCCTTAAGCTATAGATGATGATGAAAGCTGAATCTTCAGTATTTTATATTTTTAGCCTCTTTAGAGTACTACCTTCCTTAAAAGGAACTTAATATTTTTCATCAGCCAAAGCATCTGGTCTTTGCAAGGATTCACCATTTCAGCTAATTCACCAAGGCAGCACCATTAGGCTCAAGGAATATAAATATACGTAGACCTACTGTGATTTAAAAAAAGAAAATAAAGAAAAATTCTTCAGATTTACTGAGAAGCCTGCTAACGATTAGCAAAAACAAAAACAAAAAAACCCAAACCAACAACAACAAAAAAAAACCCTCCAGCCACTAAACTCCTATGATCAACCACTTCTTCCTTAACCTGTTACGGCTCTGGATGAGGGGAATGAGGGGAGGTTTTTGCGAGGAGCCCTCAGGGCGGGGAGGGCTCCAGGGACGGCCCCTTTCTGCCTCCCCGCCCGGGGCTGCTCTGCTCCCGGAGCGAACCGGAGCGGGCGCGGTACCTGCGGTGTTCCTGCAGCGCTCGTCGCCTCACGGAAAGCCGCACCCGAGCATCCGCGGGCATCTGAAGCGAGCGGAGGACGCGGAACCGCCCTGTCCGCGGCCGGAGCCCTCGGGCCGCCCTGCTGAGGGGCGAACCGGGCGCCACTGAGCGGCATCACTGCCCGGCTCCCCGCGCCGCAGGACAGGGAGCCCGCGGCCGAGCCGCGCCCGCCGCCGCTGGGCGCAGCCCGCGCTGAGGGGAAGGGGCTCAGCAGCGGCGCCCCACGCCCGCCCGACGGCGCTTCCCGCCAGGAGCCGCGGCCGGGACAGCGGGGCTGGGCAGGGCGGCTGTGCCCCTCCGCCCCGAGCCGGCGCCTCAGCCGCTGCCCCGCGCCCTGCGGGCATCTCCGCAGCTGTGCACGGGCTCGCTGAGCCCGTCAGGCAGCGCCCGTCCGGCGGTGGAGGCACAGAGCGATGTGAGGGAAAACGCTGCGGGAACACCGGGTGTGAGGGGACCGGACCCGAGAAGCAATCTCGGAGCTTGACAGCTTTTTAATTTGGAGCTTCATCTTCTTTGCTGGCAGCTGGGTAAGGCAGTTCTTAGTCAGAAACTTGTCTTCATAACCTTTTGCTGCACAGGACCCAGTTGCACCCAAGTCAGCAAGCCCTGCCTGGTGAAAATCAGCTTTACAGGTCTTTCTCAAATCTTTTTCACTAAACCTTTAGAAATTATTCTGCAAGGCCATTTGCTATTGCAATAGGGATAATTTATATGCTGTAAGGTTAAAAAAAAAAAAAAAAAAAAAAAACAAAAAACAAAAAAAAAGTTCTTCCACTGCAGTGTCCATAAAGAAGTTGGTTCACTGGAAGTGTCACCAACACCTGTCCCTCATACAAGACTATGTGGGGATTTTTAGTCATAGTTTTCTTAGGGGACTGTAAATACCTCAGAATTAATCACAGAAAATGTACCGCTTTTGTTAAGAAAATAAAGGTGGGTTTTGCTTTTCTTCTGTTCTTAGTCTTTGCTTGCTCTTTGCTAGTCATAAATTATCCAGTTATGCTTCTGCATTTTAATGACTAACAAAAATCCTAATCAAGTAACAAAGTATAAACATATCCTAAACAATTCCACTCAGACAGACCTATCTTTTTTTTTTCTTTTTGTGTTATCAAATTGAGAGGAAACCTAATGTCTTTACAAGCAATTTGCTGGGTGAAGGTATAAGTGTTAACGTGTTTGAAATAGGTCTTAAGTCTCTACTGACTTTGGACAGGGGGTTTGCTGCAGAGCCCAGATGGCTTGGCTCCTGGAACAAACAACTAGGTCTGCACAAGCCTGAACTTCTGAACTTTGGGGTAAAATAGTAGGTTCAAGGGGGGAATATATGGCAGGCAGTTTGGGAAAGGCTGTACCTTCCTAGTGCCTCAGCAATGGGGAAAGGAAGAGGGCAACTTGTGGCCAGGAGTTCAGGATAAAAGGAGGCTGTGCCCTCTGAAACCTCGAGAGAGAAAACCCAGCGTGTGCATGTCCCAGTTGACTCTCTCTCTTTATTTGAATAAGTTGAAGGACTTCTCCATCTCCTTTTTGGACATAAACCTCCGGCGTTTGTGGATTTTCCTGACAAAGTCCTTCCTTTTATAGCCTTCCTAAAGAGGCCCTGCAACAATAGCTAGGACAGAAGAAGCTCCAGCTGCATGCCAGAGTCACCCAAAACCATGAAGATTTACCTTCCAGTATGGCCTGCATCTGTCAAGATAGACAGCTAAAAAAATACCAGTCTAGTCATCTTACAAAGTTTAGTAATTTTGAAAAGGCTAGCATTGTTCCAATGACCTTGCATAGCACATGTTACTGCATGGACTTTTTTTTCTTTTCATGTCTAATAAAGGGCTTCTTTTGGTATAAATCCATAAACAATGCACTTAAGAAATCACACCGTGTAGTGTTTTGGGATTGGTTTGTTTGTGGGTTCTTTTCACCTTTTTTCTACCTCTACAGCTCACTACTGACCTTAAACAGACGGCTTTGTGCTGGAGCAGACTTATTTTAAATGTTACCTATGCTTTATCAGTAATCTAGAGAAACGCACAATTGGGATTTTAATTGCATGCATTATTATTTGGTATTTCCAAATTTTTACTGTAATGCACCTTTGTGTCCTACTTTGACTGGTGCAGGATTGCAAAAGTATAAAGAGTGCCGAGCCATTATCTTTGAGCAGGACAGGTTTTGTGATCTTTCTGTTGCTTCTGTACAATGTCAAGCACAGAAAGGGATCAGAAGAAAGCAACTGTGACTTATTTTTGTATTAGCAAGGACTTGCACTGCATAAATAGATGTGTTTAACACAGCCTTTGCATCTGTCAAAGTGAAATCTAATGTAATGTGGTTCACAGAATGCTGATTTTTATATCAAGTTTGTTCTGTTCTAATTATATGTAATAAGACTTTTGTATCATTCTAATTGTACTTATTTAAATCACACATAATAGAAGTAGTCAAGAGAATTCAACAGAGCACAGGGAGTAAGCTGTTCTAAGCACACGCTTCTAATGCATCAAAGTTATTTAACTGTCACAGAATCATCGTGGTATGCAAAGGGGCTGGAATGGACCTTAAAGATCCTCTAGTCCCAACCCCTCCATGCCATGTGCAGGGACAACTCCTACTAGACCAGGTTGCTCAAGGCTTTATCCAGCCCGTCTTTGAACACTACCAGGGTTCACACTGCCATCAGGGGCCTCAACATTTCTGAATATTTTATCTTCTATTTACCATTTTCTAGGTGAAAATCTGATGTGGTTTCATTTAATATTATTTATACCAAACAACTATATTTGATTGCTGATTGGTGGGCTTTTTTCATGATGGAATTTTTAACTTTTCTCTCTTGCAGCAAAACATCGTCTTCCTATAAATCTGAAAAACAAACAATGGAATCAGTTAACACACCTTTCTGATGGGTCATGAAACTGGAATGTATGTAGTACTGGAAAGTTACTAGTCTCAGTTAAAGACACACCTTTTGACACCGGATGCTCTGGCACACACCCTTGTGGCCATCTGTTATGGTGAATTATTTGCTAAAGTCTGAAAACAGCTGGGATTTGGTTTTGGTGGGGTTTTCTTCTTGTGTTTTAAAAGTCCAGTATTCTGGTTCTGCAGGCCTAATGCTTGTGCCTGGCAATGTATCTCCTTTGTATGTGCTTAACATGCGCTGGGATTAGGATGTCAGACTGAAGTACAGAGAAATGTCCTGCTAATTAGAAGATAATTCTTGGTAGCTTCCAAACTCTAGGCTGGGCAGTTTACAAACAGCTGTGTAGACACATGATGGTGTCACAGGAAAAATCTGTCAATCTAATGGTATGTTTCATTATGTTTTGGGTTTTTTTAATTCCACAGTTGTTAAACAAAACAATGCATGCCCATATGCAGCTGAACTATGTATGTTTTTACACTTTCTAATTAGCTTTTTAATTCATACCCTGTTCTGGTACTTTCTGTGCAAAGGGGTGATAATAAATTCATTTTTCTTTGTTCAGAAATCAAAGCATGTTTCTTTCAGAAAATATACATGACATGATGAACCACTGTCCACCTGAAGATTCAGCATTTCAAAGAAAAAATACAAACAAAACCAGACGCTCTACTATTGGAAAATTCTGACATTAGT
Source organism: Motacilla alba alba (assembly GCF_015832195.1). Lineage (NCBI taxonomy): Eukaryota > Metazoa > Chordata > Aves > Passeriformes > Motacillidae > Motacilla > Motacilla alba. Next base: position 39,651,002 of record NC_052017.1, on the reverse strand, counting down.
TTTTAATAACTGTCTTTAAGCTGGTTTTAAATGTGTAGCACCAGGTTTTACAATATCAGCCATTGTTTGGGGCTATTTTTTGTTTAACTGTTCTGTAGATAGGATGCCAACTGTGTATTTTATAGGGAAAAAGATTACAAATTAAATACATGATTAAAAATAAATGTGATAATTAGTCTGTGAATGCTATCCACAGAAATAGTGGGCATATTTGATAGTCCAAATCCTTATGTGCTTTTCTTCTGGATTTCATAATGGCACTATTTCAAATCAATGTTAATCTGTGTAGTAAGACCTCTGTTCTGTATCTTAATGACATTCAAACACATTTGTATCCATGTCATATGAATTGTTACAAAGAGGGGTTAACTTGGAAATAGTATTTTTTGTCCTTCAACCGAAGGCTGCTGCCCTCTGTAAGAAACATAGTGGAAAATAGCATTGTACTACTTTGGTTCATAAAATCAAAAGCAGTTTACATGTAACATAAACTTTTAGTGAAAATCTTAGTAATGGTAGTATGCTACAAAATTTTAAAAATTTGTTTTGAGGTCTGTGAGCATGATTAATGGAGAACTTGCGGTTTTGGTTTTTAAATTAGATTCTTGTCCAAATAACAATTCCCTACCCACAGCAGGGGTCCTGTTTCCATTTGGTCTTTAAGCATTTAAGGAGTACTCAATATTGCAACATTTTTCCATATATAGATCAATTTTGCAGGTTAGTACACTTCCCTTGCTCCAGATGACTTTGTGGCACAGTTGCCAAAAGTCCTTTGGGACTTGGCTAAAGAACTCTCACAACATAAAAGCAAACTGCTTGTTTTTTTAGCCGCAAAGGAAACTCCTGTTAGTTTTAAATTAGTCTTGAAGAGCACAGCTGCTCTCCCCTGTAGATCTACATTAGACTTGTTGAATCAGCTTGCTTTCATTCCCTCTAACAGAGGTCCTGATCTGCAATTTAGATTTATTCTTGCTTCATTTCGACCTTGGTGGAGGAACAAAAGCTGTGGTTTTGGCAGATGAGGTTGCATGCGATGATCTTTCACCCTGCTGTAGCAACAGAACATCCATTGCCTTTCATCTCCACCTCTAGCTTGTGGGGAGAAAAAAAAATTAAAAGAGTATGAATGTAAAATGTTACACCATGTCTCACTAGCTCTTCAGCTGTGTGCAGGTGCAACTTCTCAAGAAGCTGGAAAGAGTTTGAAGAATGTGAAATGGATGGGCTCCTCTGCTGAGGAATATTGGGAGCAAGCTGAGGGCAGCTTCTGCTAAAAGTCACTGATCTTTATTGCTTTGCTACAGCCTTATTTTGAATGATGGCAGGGAGTGCAGTGAGCCTCAAAAAAGGGGAAAAGTGGGGTTTTGGTGGTTGCCTGCTTGTGGAGATGCCCAGTGGTGCTGGAAGAGTGGGCACTGGCAGGGAGCACGTCTGTACCCTCGGCAGACAAGAGTGGAGTGTTGTGCTCGGTTCTGGGTTCCTCAGTACAAGAAAAACAAGGAGCTACTGGAAAGGGTCAGTAGAGGCCCCTCAGGGGTCTCCTTTAAGGAGAGACTGTGGGAGCTGGGCCTGTTCAGTCTAGAGAAGAGACAACTGAGAGAGGATCTCATTAGTGCATATAAGCATCTCAAATGTGGATGCCAAGAGGATGGTGCCAGAGACAGGACAGACATCAATGGCCATAAACTAAAACACAGGACGTTTCACCTCAACACGGGGAAGAACTTCTCTACACTGAGGAGGCAGAGCACTGGAACTGGCTGACCAGGGAGGTCGGGGAGTCTCTCTCTCTCTGAAGGAATTCCAAACCCCCGGACGCGTTAATGTCGCACTGCTCGTGGTCACCCTGCCTTGGCAGGGGGCTGGGCCTGGATGATGTCTAGAGGTCCCTTCCATCTCCAACAATTCCGTGATTCTGCGAGACCGCTCCAGGCGGTAAGGCCCGCCCGCTCCAGCTCCAGGCCGCTCGGGGCCCGTGGCAGCCCCACCCACGGTCGGGCGGAGCCAGCCCTCGGCCGCGCAGGCCGAGGCGCTCGGCTGGGCGGGGCGGCGGCCCGCTTGCACGCCGGGATTTGCAGTCCGCCCTCCCTCCTCCCTGCCCGGTCAGGCGGCGGGGCCGCCTCTCTCCTTCCGGGAGCGGCGCGCGCCCGTTGGCGGGGACCGGGAGCGGCGTTTGTTGACTTCCTCGAAGGCGGCGGGGGCGGCGCCGAGCCCCGGGAATTCCCCGTGGTGGCGGAGGCCGAAACCGCGGCCGGGCCGGCGGGGTGGGAGCGATGGGCGCCCGAGGGGGCCCGAGCGGAGACCGCGAGGGGCGGCGCTGCCTCCCCGCCGAGCTGAGCGCCCGCCGCTGACCCGCCCGGCCGAGCCGGGCCCGGACAGGTTGGTTCCCGGCGCGGGGGGGGGGAACGCGGGGCGGCCCCGGCTGGGGCTCCCCCGGCTGGGGCTCCCCCGGCTGGGGCTCCCCCGGGTACTGGGGAGCTTCTGCCCCGTGGAAGAGGAGCGACTCCCCTTGGGAAAAGAGGGTGGTCTGTCGTTTCTCCCCTTATAGTAGAGTCGTCCTCGTAGAAGCCCAGAATTGTGAGGGTTGGAAGGGAGATCATCTGGTTCAACCCGCCTGCCGAGGCAGGGTCACCTCGAGCAGGTTACAGGTGACACAGGAACGCGTGCCGGTGGGTTGTGAGTGACTCCGGAGAGGGAGACTCCACGCCCTCCCTGGTCAGCCTGTTCCAGTGCTCTGCCTCCTTCATATAAAGTTCGTCCTCATGGTGAAGTGGAACTTCCTGAGTTTCAGAAGGAGCAGCCTCTCGGTCTTGGGCCGTGTCCCTGCCCAGTCACACTTGGCCGGAATGAGGGGTCGTCCCGTGGCGGGAGGGTGAGCAAGGAAGGCTTCCAGGGACCGCCAGCAAGAGCAAGCTGGGGTTGGGCCTCGGGCACGCTGTTAGGCTGGTTGTAAAGCTGCCTCTGGTCAAGATGAAAAACTGCGTGGGTTCTCGGAGCTGCAGTTTGTGCCTTGGTATAGGGGAGTTTGGCAAAGGAAATGGGCAAACTACGGGTGTAAAAACAGAAACATGAACAGAATATTTGACAGGAATACAGGTGCTGCAGGCCCTGTTAGTTTGGAAGAAGGAAGTGCAGATGAGCATTGGGGTAGTTGTGTATGCTAGTGGTACTTTAAACTTTTTAGAAATTGCCTCTTGAAATCCTGGTGTTTCACCTGGTAGGGAAAATACCCTTATCTCGTCAAATAAATTGGTCCCCTAGCAACTTAGAAGTGATTGTCAACTGTTTCAGTGAGTGCTTTTAGGAGTTTTTTGTTTCTTAAGGAATCCTTTCATTTTCCCACTGCCTTTCACTGTATGTATGCAGTAAAATCAGTATGCTGGAAACAGACTCTGGAAAATGTTAGGGGAGAATTTTTGCCAGGACAGTAAAGTTTGCTCTGGACTCCAAAGGTCAGTTTCTCTTCTGAGACAGTTTTCTGGGAGATGTTGTTATGGGCTGTGGGAAACTTGTCATTTCCTGGATAGTGGTATATGATCACATGCTTCTGCTGCTAATAATCCAAGTTATCTGTTCCAACATCTGTTTTAGAGTTTTAGTAATTCTACTGGAGTCACTGTAGAAGCCAAAAGAAATCTAAGGTTATGACTACTTTTTGTTCTTTGAATAATTGCTGTTTAATAACAGGACTTTTGTTAGAAGTGTTTATCAGATAATTGCTCTATAGCATAAGTAGATGATTATTGCTCAAATTTTAAGCAGAATTTTTTAATCTAAACTCTCAGTGAAGTCAGAAGGCAGAAAACACTGGTTGACTGAACTCTAGATTAGACTATATGAAGGGCTTAGCCACCTTCTCACTCCCAACACCTGTTTTTTGGGTTTTTTTTGCTAAAATTTATAATTATTCAGAACCTTGTTTGCTGCATTCATAGTTTAGAAAAGCGTGAGGTGACCATTGCCCAAGTAACGCAATGCCCTAGGTTATGTTTTACAATGAAAATAAATAGTAAAAAGTTTTTCAAAAGAGCAGAGAGGGTGAAGTGACATCTTTGTGCAGCAAAAATGGGTAATAAATGAGAGATAGTTTTAAGATTGCCTAAATTTCAGCAAGTATTCTACTTTGGTTTTCAGTATATCTGTTTTCTATGTGACACTCAAAAGGTGGGGAAAGTGTGAAAATGATTGGTTAAATATATGAACAAACTGTACTTAGTGTACTCAAGGCAGAGAAATAGAATCATTTTATCTCTCAGCATAGGAAAATCATAGAGTTGCAAATGCAGTAACATTTCTTTCTATTATTTCAATAGATGCATTGAATTGGAGATTGTGCACTATAAAATGTTAAATGTGGGTTGCCCACTTACGAAAGTGGAAACTCCCCATGCTATCCATATCATATCCATATCATATTTAGAACAGAATTTGGAGAAAAGAAGAGAACATGTAGAAGGAAACAGGATAAAATGCAATGTGGTTTACCTTTTGATACGTGTTTTTATTCTTTCACAGACGGGAAGTCTGACAGTCCATATTGAATAAAACAGTGATAATGGATCCAGTTTGCCAAGATGACAATGCTAGGATTAACAAAGGGGTCAGGATAGGGATCAGCATGGTAGGAGTGAGTGGGGAGTTCTGCTGAAGTCCATACCTGTGTCCATTATCCATGGTTCCCTTTGGACTCAGTCTTATGTTTTTGCTAAATGTTTATACTATAATTGCATTAATTAACTAATTTACATGATTATACAGTGTTTTTATATGGAGTTCTTAGTGGATGAAATTGTAGATGCAACTAAAATTTGACAGGGCCTTTGGGGAGAAGAAACAAAGTTTGAGAGGGTAGGTGAAGCATAAATGATTTGAATATTCGAAGTCATCCACTTAGAAGCTGCTAAGTGGAACTTAGGTTCAAATTACCAGGTTTGTCTGAAATATTGCTATATAAATCTGAATATAGAATTTTAGAAGACAGCCCAAGTTGAAAAGGAAGATCATCTGGTCCCGCTGTAAAAGGGAGCCTGGGTCGTATTTGCTGGCATCCTGTCCAGTTGTGTCCTGGAAACCTACAGATGTTGTGTTAGTGAGTTGCAGGATTACCAAGGGCCGTTGGTGAGACTCGCTTGCCTTCCAGTAGCTGTAACAGATGAAGCACATTTCCACTTGAATTAAAAGTTAATGCAATTACAAAATGCTTATCAAGGAACTTGTGAACTTACTGAATGGTAATTAATCTATTTAATTTAATAGAAGGAGACTTGTGATTGGGAGGTAGGATCTGCTGTTTGGTTTAAAAAGGAAGATGGGAAAAATAAATCCAAACCAAATTCTCTAAACTTTTGGAAATAGTTATTTCTTATAAACCTTGTGAAATGGGAAAGAATGAACAGCAAAAAAAGGGTTTCAGTAACCTTTTAAGATACTTATATTTGGTGCTAGAAATGTTTAACAGCCAAAAGCCATTTTGCTCCTACTTAGGTTTGTTTGACAGTACTGCTTTTAATTACTTTCAACATTAAATGTAATAGTTTAATAAACAGGATTATATGATGCTGTAAGGATAATATTTTTTTGATTCCTACTTATAGGTTTTTATTTTCCGCCTTTTCAGGTAGTTGTCAGGGAGAGTGATTATTGTGACAGCATCCACAGAAAGGCAGATTGAATACATTACATTGAGGATGCATAAGGTTTGCAAATTAACAGTGAAGGTACTGGAGTCTGACACTCTTTGGAGAAGTAAAATTTATCAAACACTGTTGTCATAAAATGGGCTTTTTATTGCTTTTCTGGTCCTTGTGAGAGTAGATTATTTATTGTAAAATGAGATTGAAAAAAATTGCCTGTTGTACCTAAGGAGATTTTACTTGGCTTTTGTAGCTTACCCAGATGTTCGGGATAGATGCGCCACAGTGATCTGGTGTGTGAGCTCAGAGACAGTGAGTTTCCATTTCCTGAAGGCAATAAAACGAAAGTGCTCTGGAGGTGTGACGTAGCTCACTGCTGACATGTTTCTGAAGGAGCACTGATTACACTGGGACGGCCGGGCTGTGTCCCTGTGCTCAGGGACTCGCCAGGAGGGCGCTGGGCCTGTGGACTTTGGCCATACGGAAGGATGAACAGCGGCCAAAGTAGCAGCTGCTCAGATGTGTCTCTGTGCATGTGAGAATTTTTATTGCTCTTTAAAAATGGAGCAAGTATGTGTAAAAAGTGATGCCTTTCTCTGTAGAACAGTCTGCTCACAACTGGAATCAAAGAGAACCTAAGATTTCTGAAGGAGAGGTGCAAAGTGATGGATGCTTAAAGAGACTGGAAGTCTTGCTTGTTTTAACATCTTGTGTCATGCTCCAAGTACTGTGTGGAGTTTTTGATGCTGGCTGCAGGAATTCTGTACTATTCCTTGCTGTGCTGAAGTATCTTTTAAAAAAAGAAAAAAAAAACAGTATAGCTTTTCTGAAATTAAGGTGAAGGTTGTAACATGCTCACTCAGGATTCCTTTGGTTCAAAGGCATTTCTTGAATTTAAAGGGGTTTTTTTTATGTTTACATGCATTTATGTATACCCTTCTCTGTAAGGCGAGATAAATCCGTACAAATATTATGCTGTTGTTATCAACAGCTGGAAACTGCTCATGCTACCATTAGGAAGTCAAACCCTTCAAGTCTGGAAGGCAAACAGGAAAACAACCATCTTGAAATTATTTGCATTTGATATTTGGAAATATTTTGAAAACTGTTTTATTCTCTTTGAAATCAACCGTTAGGCCAGAATGAGAATCTGCTTCATACTGGGGAAAATTTAATGTAATCCTGCTTTTACTATCTCTCCTTCTGATCTGAGAATAAGATTAGCATTTCAAACTACAGAGCTCTGTTTGTGCTGTGGTCTGTTTGCTATTAGAGCCTCTGCATCCCATGTTCCTCATATGTAGAATGTGTTTTATATTTAACTGCCTCCCATGGTGTTAATGACTGGTGTTCTTAAAGCTCTTTAAAGAGAAAAGCGATGTTTCTGCCAAGCATTAGTAAGATATGGGAAAACATTATTTTGCTCAAAATGTTCAGTGTATTGAATCAAAGCTGTTTTATAACCTATGTTGAGCAATAGAAGTGGTTGCTGTTGGTTCTTCTGTTCTTCACATTATTTGAAAGAAAACTTAAGTGGTGCCACCTCTTCAAACTCATTTGCTTATAAACAGGAAGCATAATTAGTCCTGCTAGAACTTAATGCTATTTCCTGTCAACAGTGTATTCAGGTTGGGTTTTTTGTTTGTTGGCTTTTAAACATTAGTTAGTTAATACAAACAGTAGTACTGGTACTCATTTAATGTATTTAGTTTTGGACATAAAGTCCTTTTAAGTATGCTGTTTCGTGTGCAGATCATTCTAAAAGAATGAAATATAAATGAAATGTATTTATCACAGGCAAAATACTTAGCTACTGTGCTGAAGTCAAGGGAGTAAAAAGTATTAGGAAGACCTTTCTTGGGATGGGATGTGTGTTAAGTGGGATTGTGAAGTTTGCCTTAAGGAGGCCGAAATGGACATCAATTGTATTCAGAGACATTAACTTGTCAGTATATTACTTCAAATATTTTAGTGGGAGATCTTTCACTTGAACTGGTTACTGTAGGACAGATTATCTCATGAATTGCAGCCCCGGAGAGGTCAGTATTCACTCAGGTGTTTCAGAGTGTCAGCTCTGGGACATTTTCAGCAGTTCATATGAGTGTGACTTTGAATTAGGAGAAGTCAAACAGTGATTAAAACAGGGCAGAAGTCTGTGGCAGGACTTGGTGAACCGTCCTGAAAGACCTTCTGGCATCCTTCTTCCAGATTTGAGGAGCTGTAACCTGTGGAATAATCAAAACATTTATTTGATTGTTGCTGCCAGTTCGTATTTTTAAAATGAGAAATATAGTAGTGGAAAATCTAAATTTTGATTCCGGTCCTTGAATGAAATTAAAGACTACAGCTGGAGTTGGGGATTTCTTACAGACTTAGCCCCTTTTTCTATACTGAGTGTTTTTGTCTATCCTGACAGCAAAAAAAGCTGGGTGAGCTGTGCATTTCACCATGGCTTTTTATAGTACTGCTGATCTTGAACTGTGTAATGGCAGCTTGTCATCACTTAGTATGCAATACAGTTAGTCAAAAATGTGTATATTGGATTTTTTGGAACTGTTATCTTCGGTGTAGAAATTTAGAAAAGCATGCAAACAAAGTCCCTTTGAATTACATGGAATTATATGCTTCTCTTCTAAACAATCTCCAGTTCTGGCTTAGACAGCAGCATCAGAAAACCAGAGTTGAATAATCCTATAAACTAAATGAGATCTTTCAAGTAAAGAAATGTTAGAGTAACTGGTCTTCCTAGTGGGTGCAGGTTAGGTGTGTACTTGTATTTATAAAATAGTATTTGCTTATGCTGAGTCTTATTTGGAAGATGTTTCTCTCTTGGAGGCTCATAAAGGCACTTTTAGTTAACAAAATGCAGAATAAATATGGTCCTGTTTTCCCATATTGCCATCTCCTGGTAGCACTGATGTGTGCAAGAAATAGGGAATGTATGATGCTCAGGTTTAGGAGCTAGAGGAAAGCATGGGGACAAAGATCTGTGTTATGTACAAGGTCACAAATCTGCTGCTTTCTTTGAGAGATAATGATAAGCTGTGACACCTCTTTAATGACATTTGAGTCAAGTGTTCCGAGAAAAGGAGATGTGTTGCCTTGAGAGGACAAGCTCTTGGGAATTTGATGAGATGGGTGACAAGACTTGCAGAGCCTTTGGTGAAATGGGGGAGGATAAGCTGGTATGTTATGCTCATCTTGGAAGACAAAATGAGCAATTCCTTCAGTCAGTTAATGCAGTTTGAATGATGTGGTGCTTCTGGTCAAGGTCACCTTGTGCATGGCATGATACTGTTCTTACAATTAAAAGGAAGCAAACCTTTCTTGCAGGGTTCTTCCTACTTAAATATCACAGAATATTCAAGGCAGAACAACAAGCAAGGGAAGCTTAGGCTACTTTTTTTGTCAGAATACATCAAACATACAAGGCATCTATTCACCTCCTGAAAATAACCATTAAAAGGAGTTCAGCTTTGGTTTGTAGTGTTCTTGTCTTTTCTTCACTGTTGAAAAACTCCGCTGCTGTCTTATTTAGTAGAAATGAGCTGTCACAGTTTTTTATCATGTTGTCTAACTGGCTTGGAGCAAATTGAGACAAATGTGATAACAGCACTATTGTTCAGCAGTAGCTGTACTACAGCTCTTCATAATGCTGCACTCCGAAAGCTTTCCAGCATGGTGAGAGAAATTTGACCACACCGACAAGCTCCAGGCCTTTACTTCTTGTAACCTATAAACAAATGGAAGTCTAGTTTGAATTCAAATAGCAAATACACAGTAGAAGCAGCAATTGTGACTTGGGGTTTTTTTTCACTAATGCCTGCCTTTTCTGCAAAGTTCTGCTGATCAAGTCAATTTTCTGTTGAAGTAAGTTTTTCCTGCAGTACAAAAAGCTGTCTTCATTATGCTCAGTTCTTTCATTCCAGCATTTCTGTTGGTTCATTAGCTAATCATCAGGAACCTAAGGATTTGTTGAAGGGGGAAAAATAAAAGTCTGCTTTTTGTAGAAGTCACATCACTAGTTTGTTTAAAGGGGGGTGGTATTATCAGGCACTTTGTCACAATTTCTTAGTACTGCATAGGAATACAAGTAATCTTGATGTTCATAACTAAAAGAGATGTGTCTTTTTTTCATTGGTTGTTTTTGCATTTTGGAGGTTGGCTTGTTTTTAAATAAATGCAAAAACTTGCTCCAGATAACTTGTAACTCTTAAGGAAAATGCATTTGAGGGTTTTCCATTGAGACCTGTTGCTCAAGAAAATATATAGAATTTCTTTAAGATTATATTTTCTGATTGAATGTTTTGCTGTGCCTGAATGACATAGGTTGTAACAAAAACTCAGTGTAACATCTACTTTGCATTTGTCATTTACGTGGATCTGCCTAGTATTTTAGAGTGACACTTTACTAATGATCACATTATTGTCAGTTTTCTCCACACATATTGAGGCAGGTCATGCTACTGTGCATGTTTTCATTCTCATCATATTTTCAGTCAAAAATTACTGTAATTGTTCAGAAGGCGATTTTCTACTGTGACCAGGGAAAGAATAGCTACTCATGCAGCCTCTTTAAGGACAAATACAAGTATAATTTAAGATTCTGTTTTAAAGTTTTGGAAAAATATAAGTATTCACATTCAAAAATAAAGAGGCTTTGGCACTTGTGCTCAGGAATCACGGGAGCTAGTTGATTTGTTGGAACTGTACTCTTTTACTGCTCAGTGCTGGCTTGCAAAAGCTCTGATATAATATTCCTTTGGAGTTCAGATAGTTGGTACCAGCCAAATTCTACATTGGTGTTAAGACTTAATAAAAATGAATTTGAGGGTTCATACATATGATAGATACTCAAAATATTTATATCAAGTAACAGTAAAATGTATCTTTTCTAAACAGTGTGTTTTCAAGGTGACATGAATTTCAAGATTTTTCTGTGATATTAAGATACTTCCTGATTATTCAGTCTTATCTTGTCATTCTTAGACAGAAACACCCTGCAGTATTATTTTGGAAGGTTTTCAAACTCTTGATGAATTTGTCTTTGTGAAAACTTAGCACTTATATCTGTCTTTTTAACAGCTGTCATGGAGGAGTTGGTAGAGGATGACATCTGTATTTTGAACCATGAAAAAGCAGACAATGCTCACAAGAGAGACAGCGATATTCCTGTTCCATCCTATAGTGGAGATGAGTCTGTTGCCTCACACTTTGCACTTGTCACTGCATATGAAGATATCAAAAAACGACTGAAGGAGACAGAGAAGGAGAACTCTTTCTTAAAAAAAAAAGTGAGAATTTTAGAAGAGAAGGTAAGAAAATAGTTGATATACCAGTTTCTGATAGCAGCTTCTTTTTTTTGCTCCTGGCTGGATGGAAGAGAAGAAGGTTAAGGATTTGAAGTACACACTTGAAATAATTTCCATGTTAAAAAGTTTTTATAAATTGTTTTATTTATTTAAGTGAAATGCAGTTTGTTCCTCTGGTAGTGTAGTTGTGTCATACTGGCATTTTTGATTCTCACTGGGCACATATATGATGCTATGCAAAGACAGTGGCTGATTCAGACAGATGTGTAGTTGTGTAGAATTTGTCACTGTAGTTTGGGTGCCTCTTCATGGTCTTTATTAGCTTGGGCACACGTGACACAGTATTGTTGAACAGTGAGGTGCAAAGCTTGTAAATTATCAGAATCCAGGAACTGTCTATCAGAAGACCCTTGGGCATACCAAAATGGTAAAGAAAAATTGGTTGCTAAGAATATCCACCTAGGTCTAGCTAATCACAGCCTCAAGTGTGAAATGCAAAGTTGCAATGCCTAACGTTGGCTGGATGGCTTTTGATGCAGTAATTCTAAAATGTAAATGAATATTGGAATTTGTTTTATAGGCAGTTTCTCATGGCCATAAACTAGTAAAGATCATTAAAGCTAAAAATTGACCAGGGCACAGGTTTTTCTCTCCAAGTAAGGAATGCCATGATAAAATGTATATCCATTGTTCAGAGCACCGAGTGTCTTTGTACTGCAGAAGTTCTTGACTTTGATAGATTGCTTTCTTATATAAGATGCAAAAATAGATCCTAGTGTTAGAGCTGAGACATTTTTTAGGACTTTCTCCTTAGTGTGCTTCTGACTCTTAAGTTTTCTTAAGTGTGCATTATTTTCTGGCATTGGAATGAAGAATTGAGTCACACTTGGCACAGCTTTGAGACACTTATTTGGGAATTCTTGGTGAAGAGAGGATTGACTTTTTCTCAGAAAGGAAAACAATCTCAAGACTGTCTTTATATAAGGTTTGGGGGGATGTTGGGAATAGGAACATAGCTTTAGACCTGAACCATGCTAAGTGTAACATCTTTTATATTGTTACTCAGAATCACAATAAACAGGATTTGACCTTGACAATTCCTTTTGTCTTGTGTGTTTTGGTTTGGCCTGGTTTAGCTTAATTCTCTTGACGATGCTACTTTGTTTTCACTAGAGAAAACTGCCAAGGCTGTTAGTGACTTTCAGTCTTTGTCAATAGCTAATGTACCTGTATGCTTAAAAATATATATGGGGAGTTACCCCTTTGGAGTGTGTCATTTCAACCTGCATGGAAACTTCCAGAAAACTTATTAAGGCTTGTGTTCTATTTGAGTGGCTTTATTAGGGGGAGAAAATATAAAGGACAAAACTTAAAAGGAGTCGTACACATACAAAAAAAAAGCAAAGGGCAGGAGCTTCCTATCTTTGTGGCCTGTTTTCGCATACTTTCTTTGAAGCAAACATATTAAAGAGGAGATATTTAAGGTAGATACGTGAGTGTCAATGCTTTTGTTTTAGTATTTTTTTTGTGTGACTCCTAATTTTTAAGAAAATATGCAAATCTGTTGTGAATATCTGCAAGAGGTACATGTAAAGGAAGTGTGCAGAATAAAAAGAATGGAAAGGAGAATGCAATACTTAATTGAAGCAAGAACTTTTATATGAATGGATATAATTTGATGTAAGACTTCTTTTCTTTCTGCCTTATTAAAAACACTGAATATATTTTAACTCTGTTCCTCTTTTTCTAGCAATACAGTGGGTAGTGGTTATTCTGCCTTGCTTGTCTTTTGCCATAGCAGAATTATTCTGCTTTGGCTTTTTGTACATAAATACGCTGAAAAAAATCTTTATTTACATTATGAGGTATTTAAAAATTATGTTGGGCTTCCTTTGAACTTTCTGTGTGTTGTGCATTTTTATGCTTAAAACTCCCTTCTCAAAAAGCAGTTTACATTTTTTTAGAGCCTGGAAAAAGTATGATTAAGGGGTTGTCAGTGGCAGTAATCATAACTTATGAATGGTTTTTAAGTACTCATAGGAGTGAACTCATAGCAGTCTACTCTCCATGGCAGGGGGGTTGGACTAGATGAGCTTTTAAATGTCCTCTTCCAACTCAAACTGCTCTATGATTCTATAAATTAGTGAGCATTAAGTATTTTTAGAGATTTCAGAATCAGTAGACAGCCTTTGTTACACTTTCGTAAAAAACTTTGGCCCGTATCAGTGTATTTGATTCATTTGTTATCTAAACTGAAAAAAAAAAAAGGAAAAGCTGTTAGATTAATATGGCAGGCTGTACCATTGCCTTTTTAAAATTTTGCAGTTCCCAACATTAGATACAAAACTTCTCACTTCTCCTGTGTGTTGAACGTTCAGGTGCTTGGCTCCCGGGTGGAAGAGGAATGCAGCTCAGTTGGGCGGGAACAAGTCAATAAGGCCTACCAAGCCTATCGAGAGGCCTGCATCGACCGCGACCATTTGAAAAGCAAACTGGAAAAAATGGTGTGCCTTTTTAAGTAATGGCTTCAATGCTTGCTTTTTCAGTACTGCATAGTTAGTACATGTTTACTGTAGAACTTTGTATTCTTAAGATCTGTGGTGTTGGTTTTATCAATCTTTTAAAGTACATGACAATACTTTCTGTAGAAATAACAATTTAAAGTACCACAGTTTTATTACTGGGCTAGAACAATGCTTAAAAAAAATCAAAGCAATATTTTTTGTTGTTGTATTTGTTCTAAAATATTGAATTGTCAGACATGATAGAAAAATGCTTCACTAATTATTTTGGGCTGGGGTTTTTCTCCTCTCTGACAATAGGCAAAAGAAAGTGCAGAATCCTTGAAAAACTTGAACGAACAGTTACAGTCTAAAGAAGTAGAGCTGTTACAACTAAGAACTGAAGTGGAAACTCAGCAAGGTATGCATTTGGTTACTTCATCTTTAGTTTTGTTGAGTAGCCGTAGTGGTTATATTGTGATCTCGGGGCATGAAGAGATTAACCCTATGTAAGGGCAAGGTAAGAGAGGCATGAACAGCAGTGAGGTGCTTTGAACTTGTCTTCATTCTCTTGGATGGTGATGCATATATTCTGAGGCTGTTATGTTCTTCCACCCTAAGTGATTTACAAATTTGAGAAACAGGCACCACCTAACAGTTTATAGGCTGTGCCATGTACATCTCTGGACCCCGCCACCTTTTCCTCAGAGCAGGGCAGAGGCCTGTTCAAGTATAAAGATCATTCAGTCAATCCCACTTCCTCTGGCACCTGCAGAGGGTCCAGTATATTGCTTTGTCTTGCTGTTGGATACGACAAATACAAGAGGATGTTCTGTAGCAATAGCTGCTGCTGCCAACAGTTACTTAGCTGGCTGGGAAATGTGGAAAATAGAAAGATGTTGGTTCTAGAGAGCCTGGTGAAAAGAGGAAGGAGAAACTAACAGTATATCCTGGCAATTCCAAAAGTCCAAATCCAGCATCTTACTGCAGTTGTAAAGAGTGCTCTGTATGTGATAGATGTGTAAAACAAAACACCATGGAAGGAAAAAAAACCCCTTGATTAATTTAGTTACAAGAAAATGCCATCTGTATAAAGTTAGAGTATGGACTGACTTCAGAGTCTGTACAAATGCAGTCGTTTGAAAGGCACTTTTGAGTATAGCTGTGCTTGGATTTTATTACTCTCCAAGAGGACCTTAAGCATGCAGTGCACTACTTCAATTGCACAAATGTTTAAACCTAGAAAAACAAATGGCAGGTAGTGCTAGTATCACTGTTGAGGACATCATCATTTCAGGAGGTAAGAATTGCAGAGTTTGTAAGGAGAGTTCTGAAAATGAGATGATTTCCTTATTTGTAACTCAGTTTTACTCGTAAGTGGATTCTGAGTACCTTGTTTAAAAAGAAAAAATAAGAATCTGTGTAATTTAAGGCTGTTTAAAGTGTTAAATCTGGAAATAAGTGTATCATGTAGTTGAAGACTTGTGGGTTTTCTTCCTGTCATGTTCCTTCTTTTCTTGCTGTTTCACTAATGCCCTGCTACTGATCTGATGGTAGCATCAGCTTAGGTTGCTTCTTACCATGTGAATTGCTTCAGTCTAACAAGATTTGTGTAACTTTTATGCTTTGCCCTTTTGTTTGGATTGTATCTTTTGTTGTTCTGTGTGCAACTTCTTGATGTTAAACTTGGGGAAAACTTAATGGTAAGTGATGTAATAATACAAATCTGAGGGCAAAAAGACTCATGTTTTCAAAGCATGTAAGAAGTATGCAAGTTGGCATATATAACGTGTATTTGCCATAAATTCATTTTTTTATTTCCAGTGCCTTTTTATGCTAGTACTTCCTTTTTCTCTCTGTCAAATGTCCAGTGCATTCCCAGAAAGTAGGGCTCCATGCTTAAACGCAGAAAATAGACCACCTCTCCCAACAGCATTACCAGTGCTATATTTCTCTGTTGCCATAGACTCCATTTCTTCAGAATACAATGTTTTTCTAGGGCATGGACTGATTGAAGCATCTTGCATATTGAATTATATTCTTTGGACAGAGAATGGAATCTAATTGTCTTGCTTGTCTTCTTTACAGTGATAAAAAGTCTGAACTGTACTCAGGCTAGCTGGGAATTAGAGAAGCTGAACAGTGACCTGAAAGTTCATAGTCTGGAACAGGATCTAGAAAAACTCAAGGAGGAGTGCTACAGTCTCAGGAAGGAGTTGCAAAATTCCAAGCAGAAGGTACCTTAATTTTTAAGGAATTTTTGTATTAATGGCTAGTTTTAAATCCCAAGGTCAATCAAAATCAAGGGTTAAGAAAAATGTGAAGTATACAATTGAGGGAAAGATTAATATCTTGGTAAAATTAACCTTAAATATTTTAATAGACTGTCATTTTTCTTGGAAATAGGGACAGGCTCCTCAGGGAAGTGTTCATGGCACCAAGCCTCTCCAAATTTAAGAAGTGTTTGGATAACGCTCTTAATTAGAAAGGCTTTAGGTAGTCCTGCAGTGAGCAGAGAGTTGAACTTAATCCTTACAGGTCATGTCTAACTCCAGATATTCTGTGATTCTATACAGGTGAGATTTTCCAGCCATTGCCCATATAATAACAGAAAATAAAGATTTATGATTTTTTATAAGTAGCCACTGAAGTTCTATGTAACCTGGGCTACTAAGAAAGTTTGGGCAAAAGCTGGCCTCTATTATTGTATTTTTTTTAAAACAGCAACAGGATGCTAATGTTTAAAGATGCCATGGACTTTGTTTAAGGAGGTCTGGCACTTTTCCATAAGGTAGTTGCATGAAGCTTGTCAGGAAAGTACCTTTTTGGCATCTTGCCTGCCATTTCTGGGGCAAATACCTCTTCTGAGGGACACATTTTGTAACCTAGGCATTGTTAATATCTCAAAAAGAAAATTAAGATAACAGTAACAAAAAGCAGTAAGTTATTGTCTAGTGCATTCTTTCTGCTTTCCATCTTACCTTTGATGAAAGGTACGGTGCCAGTCTCTAGGACTCTGCAGTCACACTGAGGTGACACAGTGAATGTAAAACATTTAAATGTGACTGTCTGAGGAGGCAGACTGTTATAGATTCCTTATGGTCATTGATAATGATGATTATGTAATCTGGAATCACACAGCATTTGAGTGAGTATGCATTTTTTCCACTAGGTGGGGATAAAGCATGTGAGGTGTTTTGTTAACTTCCCTTACTGTTGGTTGTTTCACTTGGGCCTGGAGCTGTTTCAGGTGCTTTCAATAACTTTTAAATCTGAAGGCTTGCTGTAACCTTTGTGAAGTTCTAGTGTCTTCGTGTAACTCTAGAACAGATTAACAGCTGCATAAATAATTGCAGATTGTATTGTGAGAGTGAATGATGTCAATGATGTCAAAGAGAACAGACTATAATAGTATTTGTAAGGAATACTGCATGTGACATTGTTTAAATAATGTTTATACCAGCAGCTTTTGTTGCACAGAACAAATACAGGGGGAACAGCTTTTTGTTTTGTTTTGGGAGGTTTTGTAACATTGGTTTTTTGGGGGGAAGGGGGGGGTTGTTGGTTTTTTTGTTTGTCTTTAATATAATTTCTTCTTGATCCTGGTAACTGCTTAATACAGGAAATAAAGTGCATGTTTTCCAATAGGAGTAATACAGTGCAACTTTTTTACACTATGAATGTGGGAGATGGTGAGAGGTCAGGAGGGGAAAATCTGTCAGGTGAAATACAGTCAAGTGTGATAATGGGCAATGACAAATCAGCATTATTTCAACTCAGCTGGTATTTTCACTATTACTTATTTTCATTACATTAGTTAGTTTAGCTAACATATAATGAAAGTAAGTAATAATGAAAATGAAAACAGGAAAACATGTTTTCAAATGTTTTCTACCTTAGGCAAGTGTATTTTCTATTTTTCTGTACTTTAAGATATTCTTAATCAAGTTTTACATTATAGCTGATGCAGTGTACACTGTATTGACAAGTTGCTTGAAATATGCACAGCCTGTCTTAAAGCCACTGTAAAGGGATCAAATCCATAACAGCTTTGGCTAGAGGGAATGATAGGAAGGGAACATGGAAAGAAGGGATATGAAAGGGAATGAACTCATCACAAGTGAGGGTCTAATAGAAACACAGCTAACAAAGTGAGCCCAATGTTTGATTTGTTAAACAGTCCTGGTAAATTCAGTGTGGCTGCCTATATGTGCAATTTTAAAGTAGTCTTTCAGACTGAAGGGATAAATTATGTTCTGTCATAAAAGTAACTTGTGGAAGTAAATCTATACTGAAACAGCTTCCTTTAAGTTAAGGATCTTTATATACTGTGACAGAGAAAGAACAAAAAAACAACTGTTTAAAAAGCAAAAATTGAGAAAGACTTTTCATGTCCATTTAAGAAAGTAATCAATCTCTAATTCTGAGAGTTCTGCTGTTTTAAGAAAGAAGAGTATGGAGGTGGCTGAGCAATGCCTTCATATAAGTAGGTAGTTTAAGCATTTTTTAGTGGAAAATCTTAGTAGAATTGAAACCCACTTTTGAAACCCACTGCCAACACAAATGAAGACTACTTGCGAATTTCAGTACTAGGCAAATTGGAGTGTCACCGCCGTTGTTTGAGAGAGAAGATCTGAAATCATGTTCATTCATTCTCTCTCTTCCCTTCACTCTGTTATGCAGGACCAGGCTCAAGAGGAAAATCCATTATATGGAGACCACCTTCAAAGGCAAGACATCCAGAGGTACAAAATACATTATTTTCAGTTTACTGAGAGACAGCTAGTTGAACAAGTAAATTATTCTTGCAGACTCTTTAGGTGTGTTATTTCAAGTTACATAATTTCGTTAAAAGTCTAGGTATAGTTATTTAGCAAGATCACTGTACATTTTTTTTTCTTTGTTGTGTTTGTAGTTCAGGATGATGATGATGAATATTTATATAGTTATGCCTGTTGGTGCACTTACAGCATTTTCCACCAGAGGGAAGAGCGGCCCTTCACAACGCCAGGCTTTAGTGCAGTGGGCCTCGGTGCTCCTTGGGTGTTGAAGAGACTTTTCAGCCACTGAAAGAGAACATACAGACACTTCCCATCATCTGTTCTCTGGTGCTGTGATGCTAACAATGCACACACTGCACACAAATCACACTTTGTCCTTTCACCTTGACCGGATACTTATTCCTGTGGTTCCTGCTGGAGCTTTGCTGTCAGCCTCACACACCTGATAAAAGATGTTCTCTCAAGACACAGCAGTTATCCCTTTGATCACTGCTCTGATCAAACTGATCATTTGATCAAATGATTACTGATCAGAGCAGATTTATTCCACCAAGTGGTGCTCAGGTGGCAGCCATGTAAAATAGCATATGGACAATATAGTGTTTATTGTAATATAAATACTAAATGTGTAATAAATATGTAAGCCCATCCAAAAATCTATGGAGAAGACACTTGAAAAACCTCCTATGAGAAACATTTGTTGTAGCAAGCAGTCCTGTTTTTTATAGGAAATGGAGGCATTTGCACCTAGTTAACTTTCTGGAAACCTCATATTTCTGGAAACTTCATATTTGTGAGCAGCCTGCAAATCTGACTTTAAATTCTCAGTGTGCAAATCTAATTTGCTGTAGATTTAAACAGGCTGTCATAGGGAAGGTTCATATTACATGTTAGAAGGCAGTATAGGATAAACCTCCAGGCACAGGGAATCCTTGCTTTTCAAATACAAATTCCTTGAAAATTAGGCTTTGCAATGGGATTCTAGGCCAGTATCCACAAAAACAATTAAAATCAGTTGCATGTGATTTAAGTGGAATTCTGATACCTGCAGCCCTTTGCAAGATGCTTGTAAAAGTGCTAAATGCATTTAAAAAATTCATCCAAGCACTTTCCTTCTGGTTGGTGGCAGACACTTGAGCTGTCCCTACATTTACCACTTCTGTGTTAAATATTGGACAGTTCGGGTTTGACATAACTAAAGTTTTTGATCTTATTTTTTAGACCAGAGCATGAGAATTAAGGAAGTGTGGTTGCCACATCAGCTGTAAAATTAAGTTTTCGTCCCTTAAGAGTTGAAAGAGCCAAAAGGAGTCTGCAGTTGAAAGGCCACTGGTTTAGCTGAACTTCTTGAAATATCAATTCTGAAAATTTTAACTTTCTATCTGTCAGAATTGCTGACACTTAACACATTATTTATTAAAATAACACCTTCTTTTGTTCTTTAACAGAACTTTATGAATTTGAATGTTTGTATTCTGGGGAAGTGTTTCTGTGGATAGAAGTTCTATTTCTTTGTGTTAAGGGAACTCTCTTAGTGTTGACTTGCATAGTAGCCACTTCTTAGAGTGATTTTGAGCACATTTGTGCTTGATATTTCGTGTAGGAGTGATCCTATATTGCTGTTTTTGAAGGATAGCATTACATACAGTTATAAAGCTTATTAATTCTTACTCATCTCAATAGCTGGAGATATTGAGCTGTTTTCAAATAAATGCCTTTTAGTGAATGTAGTGAGGAAGAAAAAATTCTGGAGACTCTCATCCATTATATTTGTCTTCAATAAATGTGTTTTGGTAGAATGTTCATCATGAAAAAAGCATTAAATCACTGCATTCATGTTTAAGTTGAAGTAACTACATCCTTATGTCTTGGAACACTAAGTTAATTATTAATCAACATAAATGTGATATTCAGTGAGCCTTTGCTAGAAATTTTACCAAGAAACATATGGTAATGCTGACTTTTTTTTTCCTTCTTAATTTTCTTACCAGTTACTAACCTGAAACATCAGAGTTGGAACAGTGCTGCTGTTGCTAAATATGTTTCTTGTATTATGTTGTCTTAGAGAATGAATTGGAACACTATTGTTTACAATGTCTGATAAGGCAGTGTATAACATAAATCAGAGGCCTTGAATGTGGAAGAGTATGGTTTATATTTTAGATTGGACTCTGTGTGTATGCTCGGTTTGGGTCTCAGGTATTTAGTCTGAATTCAGTGTAGCAATGTGCATGGTATAAGACCCAAATACTGGGTTTTGTTTATTTGAAATTAAAATCAATCAATATTACTAGGCTCATAATATGTGTGGGGGTATGTGGTCATTTATTGAAAGGTACTCAGGGTTAACACTCTGCCTTTTTTATAATCTGGTGTCACTTTAAATACAGTATTCCTTTGAGATGACTAATTTTATTGGAAGATGGTTAGTTTCAGGTACTGAAATGAAAAGTAAGCTTCAAATTTCTTTCCTTTGGAGAGTTGAAGTTATTATTACCTAGTATGTCAATATATAATGCATTGTTTATTGCAGTAGCAAGAATCAAATTATATACAAAGGTCCATCCATTTAAGGGAATTCTCAGTAGTGTTCAGTCCAGTTACAGTTATGGTACTCCAACAAAATTTGCAGAACAATTTATTTACAGTCAACACTTGATAGGCATGTTAATAGGCTGCTTTACAGGCAGCAATATTTAACTTGTAATAAATTTTTGTTTTGAAAGTTTGCAACAAACATATTGGGACCTGAAGAGAGAAATGTCCAATTTGCGTGTAGTGACTGACAAGCAAGCTGAGGTCCTACGAAAACTGAAAAGGAACCCACCAGGAGCCAAGAAAGGCAAGTCAGTGTTGGCAAACACAAACCACTGATTCAAGCTGTAACATTTTAAAAATAAACCAGCTATCATATCTTATCAGAATCTCATCAATTGAAGTAGATAAGCTAGACTGTATTATGGTTCCAGCTTCCCCATTTTCTGCTTTTGCTTCTGTCTCATACTGGTCAACTTCACACATAAAGGTGTTGCTGATGTGTTTTTTCTTCAGTACTGTATTCTGTTCCCCTTGTGGCTTTTTTCTCAGTCAAGTGTTGCTTATGTGCACAAGGCTGAGGTGTTAAGTTTACTCGTATTTGACCTTTTACCACAACTACTTCATATTAGGGGGGAAAAATCTTTTTGCAAATGCAGTCTTATTTTCCCAGTACGGAATATATGAAGTATTAAATTTGCAACATTTTAAAATCAGACTTTAAAAGACTGAATTTCCTTATGGTTCCCTATTTCCTTATATGGTGTTCAGAAAAGTTGTCTTTTCTTACAAAATGCTACACAGTGTGACATTTTCTGAATGTCAGAATACTGGGGAAACAAAACTGCCTTAAATAATTTTAAGGGTTAAATATTTTTCACATAAGGCATTTAAATTTTCCATGAGCACTTCATCAGACAGTTCTTCTGTTCCATACATATGTTTCTCTCAAGCCAAATGCTAGACCAACAGGCAAACAAACTGTGGTAAAGAGTTAATTTCCTTTGTTTTCTGCTCACTTCAATTGTGGTCTTTACTGTGCTCAGAATACTCGGGAAGACAGTGAACTTGGTTACAGTGTACTGGTGACAGTCTCTGATGTCCCTGTCCATTACCAGATCAAGACATTTTGTTTCTAAACAGCTCAGTGAGGTAATGACAGGATTCACCTCTCGAGCAGTCCCTGCCTTTGTGGTCAGCAGTGACTAATGATCACTTTGTCTCTGGTACTTGGCTGATACAAACTGTCAACCCATTTTGTAGACTTGGCCATATTGTTACCAGGTGAGTCTGTGTTCCTACAATTCTAAAACATGTTTGTCAAATAACTGCAGCAGAGAAACTGGGAACTGAATGAGTCTAAATCATCTTAGATCTGTCAAGGTTTGATGTGATCATATACAGTCTTTATGTCCTTATTTTTAGTTTGGAGTTACCTGTTTTGCCACTACCCAACTACTTATTTTTCTCTTCTCCTTGGTGAGGAGACTCATTTTCTGCAGTTCTTATGCAGTTGTTCATCCACAGCCATAGAAGGCATTCTTGATTGATAAGATGCCTTGATCTTGATTGATCAAGATTGATCTTGATGCCTTTTTCCTTTTCATCTGTAGACTTTTTTCAGTGATTTTTCAGAAGAATGTGAGTGGACAGGTCTGATCTTGGTCATCAGCCACACTTATGAATGCAATACAGATATATCTTTGCTTATATTTATAGGCAAATCTTGGCTTATGCAAAATATGGGTACAATTGACTGAAGCCCTCCACTTCCTGTACCTCTATTACTTTTGGCATCTACAAACCAGCTGCCATTGTTGGAGGTGCATTAATTCTAAAGAACTCGTGTTCGTACTTTGTGTGGGACATGAACAGTATCAGTTAACATGTGGATTCTACTTAGAATGTAGAAAGGCATTTTATGTAATGTATGGAGGAATTTTCAACAAATGGGTGTGCTTGTGGGGTTTTTAGTTTATTTTTTTTCTTGGTTTTTTTGGTTGATTTTTTTTTTGTGTGTTCTTAGTTGGTTTTTTGGGTTTGGTTTTTTGGTTTTTTTTGTACATTTTCAATCTATTTTCAGAGGATTCAATTTTTCTTGAACTTCCAAAGGTCTGTAGGCCTCAAATTGCTTTACACCTGCCAGCTCAAAAATGCCAAATCCAGTGCTTTAGCATGTCTTTCAGACATGATGCCCATGCTATTGGAGAGTGGTTTGGGCTGGCATCCACAAATTTTAATTTATTGTGACAAACAGAAGTTGTATTCTTTGACCAAGATACCAACTTCTTTTTCTGTCCCTTAAGAACAAAAGTTTAAAATTACAATTCATGCTCAAGATTAACAGCTTCTCTAGAAAACTCTATGTAAGATGTGAGTTTTAACTCAGGAAGCATTAATCTACTCTGGTTATGTGTTTATGTACATTATCACTACAAAACAAAATGACCTGCTTGTATTTGGCCATATGTTCAGATGTGTGTTGAAGGTACAGCTCTTCCATTTCAGGTAGATCCTGTTCTGTTTCAGACCCCCCCCACCTAACAGTTTAAAACTCCTCTGGAATGCCACATGGCTGAACATTGCAGTCTGTCACTTTACTTTTGAAAGTCAGACAAGAGAACCTGTGAGCACCACGTGTTTCCCCGTACTGCTTCATGGGCAGTGAGAATTCGGGTTCTGCATGGCACGAGAATACAAGTTGTTAAAGAATCAGTAGAATAGGGAGCAACATTCAGTCTTCTGCACCTGGATGATTTCTCCAAGCATGTGAAAATGGTCTCTGTTTCAGCATTCATTTCAGTCTGGTCAGAAAGATCCATCAGTTTATCTGTGTTGAAATGGGAGTTGAGATATCCTTGGAGTTGGGTGTGTTTTAGACATTGTGATTTCAAAATTTTGGGTTCATCTTAAGACTGGTGAGGGTAGTATGTTGTTTTTAGATTTCAAGTAGTTACTGAATATGGTCCAAAAACTTGTGGCTTGAAGAAACTGTGTTTAACATCCCTGCTAGACTGTAGTACATTTGGGGTACATGAAAAATGCATTAGATAATGTAATTTTAAAATCTTTTTTTATCTTCTTCCTTCAGCTGCCTGTACTGCACCAGTGCAATGTGTTGACTTGAACATTTCAAAGGTGAATTTGACATCTGGGGTAGTCTATAAAAACCTGTCACAAAACAATAAAGCCCTCGGCAATGCTGTGTCTCCCCCTCTGCTGAGAGATGCCCGTGTCCCATCAGAAAGGGTGACCCTACAAGCTTGGACAGATGAGAGACCAATTCCAGCTGATGGCAAAATGTTTCAGGAACACCATTCCTATGGAAAGAGCTCTCTGGAAGATAATTCCTGGGTATTCCCAAGTCCTCCAAAGCCCAATGAGAATATGTTTTGGGAAATGAAAAATAATCCAACTTTGTTAAACTGTCCAGCAGATTACCTGGATCAGTGTAATCAAAACTGTCTGCACAAGAGTTAAACAATTTTTAGAATGGACAGAGGCATTTTTGGAGTGATTCTGAATAGGCACCTTAATGCTCGAACTTTTAAGGAGAGAAAACAAATTGCTTGAAATGTTCTTTCTTTATTTTTAATTCTAGTTCCAAATCAGAAAGCCTAGTCTTCCTCTGCTGTAAATCAGGAGTGAGTTCCTTGATGTTAAAGCTGTGCTGGTATAATGTAAATACAAAGAAATCTAGCATGGGGCCTAGATAGTCTTGTACTGCAAATGACGTACATTTGCTAAAGGTTACAATGAAAAGTGAGTTTGTGGAATAAAACAAAATAATCCAGTTCTGTATTTGTTTGCTACTTGTATGTTATCAAGAAAATACTTGGTATCCAGTGTTAGAACTTGTACCAGCTCTGAGCATATATTTTGACAGTGTTTTTTCAGAATAAGAGATAATATGAAGAATTGGATTCTCTCTTCCTTCCTCCTTTCAATTAGCTTTGATTCCTCTGGTTTGTAAACGCACTTTTCTGTAATATTTAACTAAAAGGTGAGTTTGGTATTTTTTTTCCAACCTTGATTTATATGAGAGTGGCAGGAGAAAAACCACCCTTAGACTATCCTGTTTCAACTGCCTCATTTAGGGCTTGATTGTGAATGGTGAAGGACCGTAAGTAATGCTGCTGCTGAGCACTGTGAATCCTGGAGGTTCAGCTTGTTTCCCTCAGTTCCTGCTGAAGGAAGCTGCTGTAACTGCAGCGGTGCTGCCACAGACCCAGCATGCTCACAGTGCAATTTTCCATATTGTGCCTCCTTTGCACAGCACCACAACTCTGACTCTTCATTCCTGTGGTGGTGAAGGCTACTAGTTTTTCTTTGTTAAAGAAACAAAGCCTTAATTTAATCAGATTTGGTGTTGTTGCATTGTTGATATACAATAATAAGTATTTTTGTGGTGTCTTTAGTATGCCACTGAGAACCAGAGCTACTGGAATTCCAACTACCTGCTTTATAGATTATGGGTGTCTAGGCACTACTTTTTCATTATTTTTTTCATCTTAAAGCTGTGAACTGTTTCTAGACAAATATAATTTATGCTTTTTTTTTTTTTGTGAACTTCTCTGCTTCATATCTGGCTTAATACAACAGGGTTAAGTGAAATGTCTTGACTGCTCAAAAAGTTGAAAAAAAATGCATTGTATTTTAGATCCATGATGCCTAACTTGTAATGGGCAGGAAGACATTTAATACTGAATACGCTATTTACAAATGTGTGGGTGGGTGAAGTATTCAGCTTCACAGATCCAGCTTAACATCAAAGTAATAAAAATTAATTTCACAGCTGTTTAGTAGCTAATTATCTTAAGATGGCTTGCAAATACATGGGGAAGCTGTGGCTGTAGCACAGCCACAGTAATGACGGGCTGTAGAAGTGTTAGGAGGGTGCTACGTGACCTGTGTGGTTCCAGACACTCTCCCCTGCACAGTAAGTACTTCAGACAGAGCCCATCTTTCACTTTGTCCATAAAAGGCAAAAAAAATGCCTTCCAGACACCTTCTCCTGTAGTACAAACAGCATACATAAACAATGTTTCCCATTCACCAGATATTGTTTTTATCTTTCTATTATCTTGCTCACGTATACTGGCTTGTCTGTGATTAATGGAAATGGTGTCAGATGCTGGAATTTATTCTGACCAATGAACACAGCTGACTCAGGGGAGTACAATCTCTTGGAAAGTAATAGAACAAAATCCAATATGCATAAAACAAATCCAAGTCACTAGGCTTTAGCTGATAGAACCAACTACCTATGTAATAACAAAGAAAACATTTCTCATGTGGCTGCATAAGCTATATGGTACCTAGTTCTAATGTGGTTTACTTTTGGGGTCCCCCGCCTCAATATTACAGAGGTTTTTTATTAAGGAATGTAATATTCAACAGGCATTAATATGATTTGTGCAATGAAGGAATTCTACTGTGTAAGATATTAAATAAATTTATTTTTGTTTGAAATTGGTTCCACTAACAAATCTCCTTTCCGTATTTGGCACAAAATTTTTTGCTGAAGTTTTAATTCCTTTATTGTGTATAAATGTTATTCCAAATACAAACAATTAGATTTGAGGTTCATTGCTTTGACTCAAGGAGAAAGTCAGCCATCTGCTATAGCCTGCTTCAGCATCTTCTGGGAGAAGTATCCTCCTGGATGTTGAAGTCTGAAGGATTTTTACCTTTGACTGCTTGTGTCAAAAGGTTCCCAGCCTGTCCTGCCCTGTATGAAATTAAAATCAAGATTTTCTGTGCAGAGCCTGAGAATTTCCAGGTTTTGCATTTGGTTTACATTCTGTGCTCCTTCCCAGGGTGGAGAAGGGAGCAGCAATGTTTGATGAGAGGGGCTTCAGGAGTGCTGCTGCTAACTAGGGAGAAGAGGGAGTGATGCCAGAGAGTTTGCTGCAGGCAGCATTTCCAATCCAATCACTCACTGCCAGGTCCAAGCTGTAACATTTGAAAAGGAAGTCCCCAGATTTGGAGTCACTTGGGAGCTCACTGGCTTGTGAAACATCTGTTGGGTCTAAAGCTTACAATCAGATTTTGACTGAAGATGGAAAAGTCATTTAAATCCACGCCACTAGTGGCTTACAGCGCTTTTTCCATTTTCAGAAGTGAAACCTTTTCATCAGTGACAGCACATGATATGGAGAAATAGCTGTAATAAAGGGGTTCTGGTGTTAGTGTGCACGTGTTACATAAAACTGTAAAATTGCATACAGTAAGGACCAAGGTTCTCAAATGATTATGTTAAATGACCCCAAGAAACTTTTAACTTGAATCCAAACTTTGAACATCTTAAAGCCTCCACCAATTTGACAATTTTAAATTTAAGAAAGCACTAACTCCATTTAACAGAAATGAAAGCCAGCTTTTGGGGCAGGAGAAGGTTGTTGCTTTGCACATTTAAATGATCAAATGGCAACCTCATGATTTTGTACTTGGGTATTTGGTGAGTTGGATGAACCTTCTAATAACTTACATGTAAACTTGCACTGTTTGGTTAATTTTAAGTATTTTAAAAATCTGATTGTTTTAAGTTTCCCTGCCAGTTTAGTGGCATACAGCTGATCAGTTTTCCTCTCATGTGAACTAGCCATATTGAAGAAAGCAAACCCCCAAATTAGCTGTGATCCATTGTCCAGTTTTTACAGCTGGAAAAAGACAAGAGCAGACATATGGTGGAGTTGCAGTAAAACAATACCCATTCCAAGTAATGAAACACAGGCCCATGTAAGGATCACATGAACTATACTTGTGGGATAAAGCAGATTGAATTTTCTTCCAAAACCAACTTGCAGCAGACTTTGCCACTCCTGTGCCACGACAGCTGCAGCTTTAATGATGCTGTGGGCTGGTCAAGGAAGAGTAAAGAGCCCTGGTATCTGACATCTGTATTGTCTCCTGATCAATTTTTAACTCAGTGGAACACTTCCATTCCAAGTGTGTTTGACATTTTTTTGATCAGCAGAGTAAACGGGAGGGAGGAATTATTTGCAGGAATTACCTGAGGAGGAGTATGGCTGTAGTAAATGTGGAGCAGAATGGGTTTCTGGCTTGCATGTTAATTTCTGGGTGCTGTCTCAGACTGCAGTAGCTGTTGCACTGCCCTTTGAAAACCCTGTGCATTACAAACTGCCCCTCATATTCCCTCCGAGTTTGGGTTTTACTCTCTGAAGGCAAACTTTTAAATAAGTATATGACACCTTCTCCTTCTTTCCTCTCATATCTTCCATTCATAGGGGGTGCCCCTCAGGAGCTTGAAGAGACCTTTAATACAGCCAGAGAGTGCAGCCTCCAGTGAAAAATGGGGGTGTCTGGGGTGCCTGCCAAGTGCTCTGAAGAGGACAGATAGGCCCCTGTGCTGTGTTTTCTTACACTGATTAGAATCCAGGGCTGCCTCCAGTTAACCTGAGTAGGAAGGAGAGTGTACGGCTGAGACAAAACCAAAACCGAAAATAATTCAGTGGTATGAGTTTGTCATGTCATGGTACTCATTCTTTCATTTAAACTTTAAATAAAAGATGTAAATGCAATTCACGTACAGGATATGCACAAGATACTAAGAAAATGAAAGGTGTGAAACCAAGAATTCAAAGCTAGGGAACATCACATTAAGGCCAGAGGTGTATTTCAGAGGAAGCTGATGCATGATCCGAGGGCCAATCCCTGCTCTAAGTGCATAGCAGAGTAAACAGAGGAGCTCCAGTAATCCAGATGTAGAAAAAAGATAAATAAATGGCCAACAGTACCATTCAGTGCATGGAATTTCAGGTGTGACATGTGGGCAGGTTCACATACAGCCTGTATTGAAGGGTGGGGAATGCAGTTTCACCTGAGCTTTGTTCCATTCCACACATCCCTTTCTCTCCTGCTGTCCTGGTCACTGCACTGGGGCTGCCCCGCACCTGCTGCTCACAATTTCTGCTGAGCCACAGAAGGAGACCTGCCTGAATTGCTGGTGCTGTTGTCTGACTCAGGCCTGAGCCACAGCTGAGTATGACCCAGGGGAGCCCTCAGTGCAGGCACACACCGCTGGCAGCACCCAGCATTGCCTTTAAGACAATGCTCACTCCCACCCCAATGCTCTGGGGAAGGGCTTCTGCCAACATTTTCAGTCACCCAGGCTGGCTTTTCAGAGGTTCACATATTTTCATAATGGGACAGATGAACAGCCACTGTCATTAAAAACATGTCACCGTCTATTTTAAATTTCCTCCTTTTTAAAATACATACAACAAAGCAACTAATTAGGAATATTTTTGTTTTCCAAAACCCTTGAGATAAGAAGCTGAGAACATGTGCAGGACACTGTTCCACATAAACTATTTCAAGGTGGTTACTTTTAGAGCTGAGTGCCACTTAAGTTTGCCTAACAAGGCAGAATGCTACACATCTTTTTAGTTTGTCACTCACAAGTCCAGTCCTCCACCCAGTCTACTGAAGCAACATTATTAATGATTATTCCAGTAACAGGCACAGAATAAAGGGCAATGACTAACCTGCAGCATTAAGTCCTTCATATACATGTGTCAGACTTTCCTCCTTGAATAGAGGAATACTGTTTGCGGTGTAGTATTAAAATAAACAAGTAAAATGTTGCCTCTTCCAATGGAGCAGTATCAAATCCTACTCCATACTCAGAAAATTACTTTTTTTTTCTTCTTTAATCAGGGCATTAAATTTACCAAGTTTAAGTGCAGCCTTTCCTGCCTTTTAAAGAATTTAGTTATATTTCAGAATGTCTGGATGATACTCCAAGATAGTTTCTAAAACTTTCTATTAGTATCTCTAAGTGAAGCCATAAGTGAATCCATTTAAGCAATTACAATTAATTTTTTAATAATTTAATTAATTAACTAAAATTAAGCAGCTTCAAGTATCAGTACACAAAAGATCATTTGTGTGCTCTTTTTAAATTAGGGACCTGCTCAGTTGCTGCAATGTGATCTGCATCTTCTACGGCTGGTTTAGTTGTTTACTCACCTCAGCCTGGGATAATTTTCCACGTGTGGTCACTCACTCACTCCTGAAGCATGGCAGCTTATTCCCTGTTCTCAGGGAAGGTCTGGATGAGATTACTTTCTCCCCTAGAGTTGCAATGGTCAGTCTGGGCCGCGCACAAGCGCAAGGCATCCATCCCTTCTGACAGTGTAGGCTTCAAAGCGCGTCACAGTGTAGACTTAAAAATGAGTTACAGTGCAGGCACAAGTACTGCCAGGCTCTCATCTGACAACATTTTGATGAAAAGGGTAATTCACATTGGTCTGGGTAGCTCTTCAACATTTACCATCCTTCTCTTCTAGTAAGTGCATCTGCATACAGTCAGCTTCAGGAGATGACTAACAGACCAACGTCAGTGTATACCCAATCTGTGACCAGTTAATACAACTTAAATTATTCACCCTTAAGTTTTTATGTAGCCTGGCTCATGCAGCTAGATATAGGCTTTAAACTCCAAATGGACATGCTGGAATTGTAAACTCCAAATTGTACACTGATAACAAAATCTCAGGTCCAGATAGAGGAACACACCTTTGCAACCTCTCATGCAACTGTGACAGCATACTCTAGATCTTTAATTATTAAAAGTTTTAAAGTTGACTCTTAATTTCAGACATTATTTTATTCTCCATTCATCTCATTTTGTGTATTTCAGTTAAACTCCACACAGAGTGGTACAGACAATTTAAGTCTGTTTAAATCAAGTGAAATCCAAATTGCATATAAAAAAAAAGTTCATTTTAAGTTTTAATCACACATTTGGAGTAAACTTCTGTCTTTTTTTCTTAATTCCAGTTGCTCTGTATTCTTCTCTTTGCTTCAAATATTCTGCTTTGCATTCTTCATAGAATGATGGATCAGAATAGCTACAAGACAGAAAAACACATATTGTTTTTCATCTTGGAATATTGAACAGATATTGCACGAGTACCACTCATAACTGATCTTCCTTCCACACCCAAAGAAAACTTGTCTGCCCTTAACAGTAAAATACCTTTCCTTTTCATGCCTCTGTAGTGAAGCCACCAAGAGGAAAGGCAGAAAAATGGAAACATGTTTGGTATTTAAGTTCAGCTGAAGAATTCACTTGCCGTTATCCTCTTCACCATGGGAACCTGCTGGAGGTGACTTATTTTTTAAATGCATCCACATAACTACTGGGAATAGGTTCAAATGTATGTCTTTTAACAGTAGATTTAATGATCCTCGATCATTACATTAAATTCCTTTCTCTCGTAATTTTTTTTGAGCTATAATTATTCAACACTATAAACTTTTTTTTTTTGTCAGAAGAATTTTGTTTAATTTTATTTTTTTCAAAAGGTGAAGGAACAGACAAAACTGAGTAACTCCAGCAAGTTCTGACTGCAGTTAGGCCTAAATTCTAGCCTGGCTGCAGATGTTTTTTTTCATCAGTTTCTAAATACTTGAGGATAACTGTCTTAGTACAAAGGCATTTATTTTTAATCTCAATTGCTGGTTTAAGAGAGCAGGACACACCCAAAATCAAGCCAACCTTTTTTCCCCTCAGTCAAACTCAAAAACTTCGCAGCCCTCACCCTGGGAAATTCAAGAATCTAACACTTCAGCCTAATGGCACTGGGGGTAAATTAGGACTTCCAAAAAAGATGTTTCAATCCACCATGGCATTGAGTTGACTCTCTCATATATATAACAATTTCCCATTGCTCCTGCTACTGCCGTTCACAACAGCAGGACACTTTCAAGACAGACTAAATCTTAAAAAACAGAAGCAAAATGAAAAACAACTTTTACTGCCTTACTAACAGACTACGAAGAAGCTTCACTGTGTGCCCCTATCCCCACATCTGTGATGTACCAGAGCAAATAAAGGGCTGCAGGTCCTCTGGGCTGAAATCTGTACCCAGGTGAATCAAGAATAGAGCCTCTGTAGCCAGAGATTCATAAGGTAAATAAAATCTTATCAGTTAGGGCCCTGACCAGCACGGTTTTAATAAAGCAAAGACACCATTTTCAGAAAATACATCCAAGTCCCTAACCCTGCACGGCCCTTTTCAGAATAGTTAACATTTCTAGATTAGTACAGGCCATGCACAAAACCCCAGCAAAAGCTCATGAGGGACTTACTAGCCAACCAGACAGTCCTTCAGTGCTGCGTTCTCCTGCCGACACTTCACCACCATCAGAACACCAGTTTCTTGACAGCATTTAGTAAATGCTAGGGAAAAAAAAACAACACAAATGACATTAAAGTTAGAGAAATGACAATAGGTGGAAAAACCCTTTATGTAGGAAGTAGCAGACCAGATCTGATTTATTATTAATATAACCATAGTTGGCCCAGATTCTCATACTGTTTGCACGGTCTTTGTCACTTGTTTAGCAACAACACTTTAACTGGGATTCTCCCCTCATCATGTAGCACATTCACACACATATTGCTGTTGCTAATACCATTTCTGAAGTTATTCTTGCAGCAAATCCAAGATGCTTGTGCCTGCTTTTCACATGCTCTACTCAGGGCTACCACCTACATCTCTGGCACTTAAGAACAATGAAGTTGCTCAGTCAAGTGAAAGTACCTGGTCTGTTTTAAGGACCTTAAGACTTAAAAACAAGTCAGTGAGACACTAAAACAGAACAGCAAAGTCATGGCTAAGGACATGGGATTAATCTGTGAGTAACTAAAATTATGTCTCATTGTTACCAGCACCCTGTACAGATGTTCCACAGAATAATAACCCTAGATAAGAATTGGCTGTTATTTCTATCAGGAGATTTCAAACTGTTCTAAGAGGTAATCAGCTACATTTAGCAGATGGAAAAGAGAGAGAAAGAGAGAGAGAAAAAGAAAGCCATGTGTCCACAATCAACCAGGAGCCAGATCAAGAACAACATTCACTCCTACCACCCCTTCCAGAATTCCATCCATTTCTACTCCTCTCAGGTCTTCCTGGTAGCGATTTAATAGGCAGCAAATTTAGGGCATACAAAAATTATTTTCTTGCACATACTTAGCAAAATTTACAGCTATTCTAGTAACATCAAAACTTTAAGGTACTACATTACACAACAGCTAAATCATGTTACCTATGCTCAGTGTATAGGTACATCAAGACTTAAATAAACAAGAAAGAAGAGATTTGTGCCTATAAAGCCAGCACTCCTGTCCTTTACTCATAGCAGATGCCCACTGAAATGGGCATTAAGCAATTGTGGACCTCAGTGGAACAAAATCCACCTTTTAGAATCCTCGACACTACTGTTAAGATTTTGAGAAAGTGATCCAACAGCTGCAAGCAATCCCTAGGTGAGATTAATCTGCTTGTCCACGCTATTATTAATTAGGCTTTCACTAAATAATTTACAAGACAAGGTAGTGTTTGCTGAAAGTGGTGATGACAGATTTCAGTGTCCTTATACTGTGAAACTCTGCAAAGAACTGACTTCTTACCAACTTCAAACATATTATTTATTGGTGAACACATAAAAACCTTCTCCAACACCGCACCCAGCATTACACACTGGCAACTCCACCACATCCTACATGGAAACCAGATTAAAGTGTGCAGAAAATAGGATTAAGTTAACCAGTTACTTACCAGCTGGGAAGACATTGTAACCTGTGCTCAAAGGTATCTATTAACAACCATACCCAGTTTCTAAGATCTATGTGTTTTAGACTTAAAGTAACCCAAATGCACAAGCACAGCTTTGAGGAAACACCTGGACAGTTCAAGTTTACTAAGCAGTTTAAGCTCAGAACAAGACAAATGTGTTATCAGGTTATCAGAATATTTCTTTAGTTTTCAAGGGTGAATCTGACATTTCTTCCATTCTTTCCTGGACTATTTATATTGACTGTTCCTACATCAGCATCTCAGAAAAATCATACCTCTTAGTATATTTCCAAAAATGACCTTTGGTTTTTTTGTAGGAAAAACATACAAAGCTTTTGAAAGCTTTTGGTTTGTTTAGTTTGATTTGTACTCTCTACAGGCACTACTTTAAGTGCTGTGCTGAGGTTTTGGATTGGGTATTTTTTTTTTTCAGTAGTAATCATTTCTTCTGGAAGCTGTGAAGTAAAAAACCACTGAAGACAACAGGAGGTCCCTCTCACTTGTTAACTCACCAGTCTTGATTGGTTAAAGGCGTGATGTCCCAGTGAACAAAAAAAGCCTGAACTGCAATTGCCAGCATTCCCTGGCTTCAGAAGGCCCTGCCTGTGGTACATGGCCAGGCACTGTTGCAAAGTGATAAAACTGCTTCCAGCTGTTTAGCTTTAACATTACTGAAGCTTAACAACAGAGAGGAAGAAGGTTAAAGCATATTAGGCATCCTTATATGAACACACAAAACTTGATTATCCATCTCTTCTGTTTGGCAGTCATGTAAGGAGTGCAAGACAGGTTTAGTTATAGACACTTACTAGAAACCTTCCAGGAGTCTGGAGAATATTTTTTTTTAATTTTCAATTGTGCTTTTGTCTTGCTCACAGAGGGGCAAGTACCAACCTCTTCATTCTCCTAACCAGTGACAGGACTCAAGGAAACGGCATGAAGCTGGGTCAGGGCTAGTTTAGGTTGGCTATCAGGAAAAGATATCCACCCAGAGGGTGCTGGGCACTGGAACAGGCTCTCCAGGGAAATGCAGGAAAGCACCAAATGTGCCAGAGCTCAGGAAGCATTTCAACAATGGTCTCAGGCACATGGTGTGATAGGGGTGTTCTGCAAAGGGCCAGCAGTTGGACTTGATGATCCTGATGGGTCCCTTCCAACTCAGCTTATTCCATGATCCTATGACTTTTCCATGAAATGAAATGTGTCAATGCTGAGCAGCACAAACAGTGTTTAATCCACTCGTTTGGAGAATAATGTCAGAAATAGTGCTCAACAGTTGCAGATATCTCAAACCAAGAATTAATCTCCATGTCTGACAAGCCTTAGTCATTCCTCACTCAGGCAATATCTGCATTGTTGACCAAAGTTTCAGAATGCACAGGAAGACACCACAAAAGGAGAAGATACACAGCATCTAGTTACAAACCTATTTCAATTTAACATTTTAGCAGCCATGAGGGGTAATCAGAACACTAAAGAATCCAAACAAAGCCTCTTCCTGATACACTGCACATTACAGAAAGAATAGAATTGATCTTTTCATAATCTTGTGTATGGTACTATCTTTATGACTTCAGGAAATGGCTTTCCATGACTTCAGAAGTTCATGGGCTGATAAGTTTTCTTTCTTCCTGCAAGAAGCAAGCTACCAAAACAAAACCTCAAGCAGCAGTAAAACAAGAGATAAATTTGAGCAAGTCTCTAAATTCATTGCAAACGTTAACACAAAGGAAAGTCATTTTTCAAACAATAAAAGTTATTCCCAATATTTCCAGATACAAGCCAAATAAACTGAGGAACAGAGCTCAACACCACAGAAGTGAAAATGCCTTGTAAGAAAGAGGAAAAAGGCTTGTCCTCCATCAAATCAACCCTTTGCCAAGGCTTTTCTAGGACAGCTACATATGTCC
Source organism: Motacilla alba alba (assembly GCF_015832195.1). Classification (NCBI taxonomy): domain Eukaryota; kingdom Metazoa; phylum Chordata; class Aves; order Passeriformes; family Motacillidae; genus Motacilla; species Motacilla alba. The sequence goes on along the minus strand of NC_052017.1, from coordinate 39,615,713 downwards.
ATCACTGAATGCTCTGAGCACAGGCAAGGACAGATCCACTACTGCGTCAGCAAGCTGCAGGTGCCTACCAGTTACCACGGAAACTGGCTACAGACCCTCCTTTCACCTGCAGCAGTCATGGTTCATGACATCATATCTGACATAGGATACCCCACAGGCTCCTCTCCATGCCACAGGCTCTGTCTAAAAGGATGCACACAGAGCAAAGATCTCTTCTCGAGGCTACATCTCAGAGAGACTTCACTGAACAGCCCAACACTGATTTGAGGCTGGATTTCTTCTTTATCTCTGATGAAGAAAGCTTTGCATTTCTGTTGCAAGGTAAATCCAAAATAAGAGGTCGCAGTTCAAAGAGAATTTTAAGTCTCATTACATTCTGGCCATTATGGCCACATAGAGAGATTTTAACTGCTAAAGCAAGCCTGCAATTTAGTACCTTTTCTAAATCAACCAGTATATAAGGCCAAAATGTATCTTTGCCAAGACAGAGGTCTGCTGTTAAGTGAACAAAAGCTGAACAGTCATGTCTGAATACAGAGCAATTCAGTTCTGCCAATTCTCACCTGCCCACTATGGCATGCTGGCATGTGCAAGGGATCTGCCTATGATGGGAAGACCCCATTTTCAGGGAGAGACAGGAGGGCTTTTTGGCTGAGGCCAGAGATGAGTGAGTCCTTCCAAGGACTGACTCTTCAGCAGGGAACATCTCCGGCTCTGAGCAGCTCAGAGAGCTGCTGAGTTTGGTCCCTGGCACCTCCCTGTGGCACTGCCCTGGATCCAAGAGCCAGGTTTCACTGGGTCTTCCCATCCCAACTTACGCACCTGAGAAAGCACAACACAAAAAACTAGGAGAAATTTGATCCTGACATATGTAAAGTCACAGAACAGAAAAAAGTAACTTTTCAAAGCCTTCTTAATTTATCTATAAAGCTAGACAGACATGCATTGTCTTTCTGTAATTCCCTTCAGATACAGAATTATACAAATTATGTTGGAGGCATGAAGAATTAATTTTGAGTGCCTGACTTAGTATATTTGATGGTTGATTAAAAACTTCTTTAAGTTACAGAGCACTCTTTTTATTACGGTTTCTCTGATAATTAGCTAGGTTGGCACAGTAAAGAACATTGTTTACAAAGATCTTTACAGTCCACACTAATCTCTGCTGAAAGAAACAGTATCTAAGAAGAATGTTTTTCTTTAGTATTTCTAATTGCTTTTCCCCCAACTCTGTTTTATGACTTTACCACAAGATAATATGAGAAGCAGATGGAAACTGACGTGAAACTGGCTAACAGTTCACTCATCACAGAGCAAAGACTGGACAAATTATTTCCCTGTCTGTTCAAGCAGCCAGACAGGCACATACAATGCACAGTAAAGTATTAATTTGAAAAGATCAGATACATTACCAGAAAGCTACAACAAAGTTGGTGGGGGTCCATGAACAGATGTCCTGTGACTTACAAGTCCTAATTTTAAAAAAGGAGATAAAAAGTCCTGTCCATTTTAACTTTAGAACATATTCATAGGTTCAAGAAATATTTGCTCCCTATGACAAAAATATAAAATTTGTAATATTTTGAGTCAAAGGTACAAACCAACATCGGGCATAAGACACAGGCACAGCTCTGCAGAATAAAGACGATGATTTTCTTCCACACCATTAAACCAGACAAGGTTAAATTTAACACTGTTAATCTCAATGTCTACAGGACTACAAACAGTAGACAACATAAACAAGGCAACATATTCATTATGCAAGTGTTCTTTATGTACCCTACAATACCATCCCACACCCAAACAGGTTTCTTCACTGTGCTGCATTCAGAATGAAATGTTGGAATAGGTGTGTTGGACTGCTGAAGTTTCAGTTATCTGTATATAAAGGGAAGACTTAATAAAAAAAAAACATGTTATGTCCTGCCACAAGCTAAAAAACAAACTGAAAGTTGTGGGTTTTTTTTGTAATTTAATAAAGAGGAACAACCAGCATCAGATTGTATTTGTAGCAGATTTCTAAAGGATTTTTACTTTTTACTTAAAATATTTTTAAATATTAAGATAGTTAATTATTTCTTCCTCCAGACATCAAAGTCTTCCTATGTGCAAAGTAAGAGAAGAATAAAAAGTGGGACTTATCTCCAGACAAGCAGCTGCATGGAAACTGTGTTGATATAACACCAAGGAATCCTCCTCATTATTTTCAATGTATGAACTGTTTGTAGCATGAAGGCTGTTTCTGAAAGTTCATTTTTTGCAGATTCAGATTATAAAAATACTTGGCACTTTCATATTGCCTCATATTGCGAAGTGTTGTACATTTCACATCATGTTGGAACCGTAGTTTTCTCAGTTATAATTGTGCATCTATTTTGCAGATGTGCTTGTACACAAAATAAATGAAATATTCCCCATTATCAAGATAAATTGATCCTCTCAGGTCTGGCTCTCGTTTATTTAAAGACTTTACAATTTTACTACTTAAGAGAAAGTCCTACAGAGGTGTTATCTCACCATTTATATTTTCTCAACACTTATGATACTGCTATCACACTCTTAAAATAAGAAAAAAAAAAAAAAAAACCAAACCATCATGATCCAGACCAGACTTATTCTGGGGTAGGTTTTTTCCCCTCTACACAAAAAAAAAAAAATACTAGTTTTATCCAGTGTTTGGGTCATTACTTGGGCTGTACCACTAAGTGGAGAAAAAATGCCCAAATAACAAAGGGGATTTGGGGGGTGATAGCAGAAGGAGGAGGAAACAGCTCCCTTTAGAATCTAAATAAGGGCAAAATTTTAAAACCTACATTTGCAAAATGTGTACAAAAATATTAAATGAGCCAAAACATTACCAGCAACATTTTTAAGGGTAGTTATTATGCTTTTAATTTTGTATTAAATGATGATTCATTAGCTTGTTACTTTGAAGATGACTCAGTATGCACAGACAGATTACTGGTGCATTTAATGAGCCAGAGGAAGTAGTAGCATGAACATGAAGAGATTGTTTTACGTTGTAGAGTATGAGCTATTTGATATTTCCAACACAGTACAAAAGAAAGCTTCTCCGTAGATTGCTCATGGTTCAGTTAACATCACTGAATATCTAATACCTCCAACTCAATTAATTCTCACCTGATTAAGATCAGTCTGATATTCAAACTAAATCATCTCTCCAGTCAAGTAGAAATCAATATTTCTGATTTTACTTTTAAATTACAACAACAAATAAAATACATGCATCGTCAGTATGCTAGGAGTAGCTTTCCTATTCTAGCCTTCTATAGCATGCATAACACAGCTGATTAAAGAATTATTCTAATTTGAGCAACAATATATATAAGGCAGATTAATTTGAATAGAAGGAGATAGCATGAAATAATTAAATGCATCTTATATAGGGCAAAGAGAAAATTGACATAAAATAACCTTGATTCTTTCAAGTGAACCTCTGTTATCAGATCAAATACTTTGTCTCTGCAAATATTCATTTGCTACAACATAAAAATCATATACTTTCCATTATCCTGCTCATCACCAACCCCCCAAAATCTGCTCCATTTCAGCTTTTTTAGCTGCAGGCATCTGTCCTAGGTGAGGTGATCAATACATACTAGCACACAATACAGGACTGGGGAGCAGAGAATCCCAGGAATGCAGGAATATTAAGGAAAGGATATTCATCCTCCTGGCCAATCTTTTCCAGGGCACTCTCAGCATAGAAAAGCAGCTTTATCTTAAAGTACAGAGTGCAAACAGAGGATCCCCCAGTAGACCACAGCATCTCTGGCACTCCAAAATAAAACGTAGAAACCTCCCTCATCTCATGACTGAGGTGAACATACAGCAGAAGAGAAACATCAGGAAGGCAAACAGCACAACTGTGATCTGCAGAGGAAGAGTATTTCCCAAAAAAATCTAGAAATTGTTTATCTAAACACAATGCCTTGGGATAAAGAAAGCATCTTACCAATATCCTAGAAATAAAACTGAAGACTTTGCTTTAGGGAACATTTAGAGATAAGAAAATAACATACTGGATCAAAGGGCCTATTTGTCCTGTACACCATCTTTCTCAGAAGGCAGTAATAGCTACTTTAAAAAAATGTGTCAGAAAGTCTAAATTATAGAAAAACATCTTTTCAAATGAAGTTTCTTCTTAATCCTTATCAACTGTAAGCCTGGCTTATACCTTGAAGCACAAAGTTCTCACATGCCCTTCAAAACCCTTAGGAACCCTTAGGATGTCTTACATGGGGGGGTCTAAATGGACAAGCATCCAAACCAAGAGGATGAAAGAGGGAAAAAAACCTCCTGAAACCAGAAAGGTATATGCTAGCCTGGATTCCTTCAAAATCTATCTGCCCTGGCCCACCCAAGTCCTGCTAAACTCCCAACTATTGCAATTGTAGTTCTTTGTTTCATACCATGCGTGCTTTTTTCATTAGCAGGTTTTCAAAATCCTGCTGCAAAAATTAATTGGCCTCAAAGTATCTCTCAGCTGGATACAGAAACAGGCCAGAGCAGTAGGGAGCAAACGCACTCTACCCAGATCAAAAATGTTTGAGAGCTGGTTGGGTTTTTTTCAGAACATCCAGTTACTCGCTCTGCAAGTGCCACCTACCTACTTAGGAACAAGAGTCTCCAAAGTTTTCATGTCCTACATACATTGATATTACAAGGATCTAGGTTTGGTCAACTGCTTGCAATGGGCTTTTAAAATTAATATAGGAAATCAATGGCCTATTTAAACATTCTGTTTCAAAAATTATTTTTAAAAATATAGGGTTTTTTTAAAATCACAATACCACAGCAGTTCTGAAAATTGATGTAAGGCACATAGGGATCCTCCAACATCAGTTAATTCAAATCAAAAGTCGTTGCTCAGCTGCCCATCATTTTATTACAGAAATATTAGCAGGGTTTCTCTTGTTTTCAAAGCCAACAACCATTAAAGACAGAATTTCTGGGGGAAAAAAAAGAGGATCTTAAGAAACTACCATCAAGGAATGACAAGCACATTCACAGAAGCCATGAACCATGAAGATACAGTCCCATTCCCATGCAACGCAGAGGCTTGTGCTGGGGGAACTCCTCTCACCAGACTCACTGCATGAGTCCTGCAGTTCAAAATTTGCTACCTAAATTCAGACTGAGAATGTGCATGTTTCTAAGAGGCATAACCAGAAACCTCAAGCAACAGCAGAGAAGCCCTTCTGTCTGTCCCAAAAGACCCACACTTATCCACAACGGATCGTTGGACCTTCTCTTTCCAGTTTTATAATAAGCACCAAGAAAATGGAACTGAAAAGCAAAGTTTAAGAAAGAGAGTAATTGTTTTGTTTAAGAAAAGCACATTAAACAAGGTGAGGAACACAGCCAAACACAGCAATTCAAGCCAACCCAATCAGTTCAACTAACAAAGCCCAGACAAATACTTAAAAGAATTAACAAAAATATGCCAGATTAAAGTAATTAAGAGGTTTTTTAAAAAAAGAGTTCTGAAAATAACATATATGTGCAATCTCAGGATACTTTCAGGAGCATTTAGTTCTGCCATTAGGACAAGGGCAGGTCAGCTCTGCTCATTCTATGTCCTGCACATATGAGATCTGACCAAAACGTCTTCTTGGGGACAGGAGTTGGAAAGACTACAGTTGGTTTTCAGTTTCATATGAATACTGAATGCACACATGAAACTTGACTAGGAAAAGTGTTTTCCTAAGAGTCGCAGAGTCAGAAAAGAACATATACCTTAAAATGTCAGGCAGTGTTTTCCTGACTATTGCTAAATGATGAAATACTGTGGAAGACAGAATTTATTAGCAATATATGTTTAGTCACTAGAATTTCAACAGAACTTGGACTGTAACAGCAAAAGCAGCTTTGGCAGAGATGATAAAGAGAAATGTCTACTTGTTAGTTTTGGTGCCATAGACCTGATCTGATCCTGACCTGATCTGATTGTCCATCCTGGATGTACAGAGTTGTCAGCATTCTCTGTATGCATGAGTATACACACCTACCTACATATGTGTGTGCACACATTTTGCACCAAACACACAGGAATCTAGTACACTGTCATATTTTTAAGTAAATTCCAGCAACCCAGCTCTATAAGAGCTACAAGACAAGTCCTCCTGCTTCTGACTAAGCAAGACAGGCAGAGCACAGCAGTACACAAGAGGGTTATGTCCTCAGGAGACATAGGAGAAATAGCAAGGGCATAACTATTATGTATAAGGCTTTACAGTGACTACTTTTTCAGTCAAGGCAGATTTAAGTGCTCAAATATGACAATCTGCTGGGCTATGCAGGCAGATTTTTCCAGAGAAGCACATCTCCTTTTCTTCCTAGTGAAATTACAAAAATCTACCCTTTTAAGCAAAGTGAGCACATTGCTGTGAAGCATTTTATTTGGGTAAATCATGATTTGTCCACTAAAGAAACCCGCTTGAGGAATGTTCTTGTCAAGTACAAGCATCACCGTCTCTATAAGGCTTCAGGTAAAGCACGCCCAGCAAGCACAGCCACCTGGTTAAACTGCACTGGTTTTAAACAACTGCTTCCTTTAAGACTGACTTGATCTAATTTTCCTCCCACCCTGCAGTAAGTATCCCTGACATCAAGCGTTACCATACCAGGCGCTGGAAGAGGCAGAACTGGAACAAATGCAAGTTCCCCCATGGCTACTGTCTGTCACTGCCTGCTTTTATATAAACAAGTGCATCCAACTTGAGCTGCGCAGAGCAGCCTCGCCTCTGCCTCTCCTCCCGCCTCCTTCGGGAGCTGCCGAGCCACTCGGGGACAGCTGAGAAGTTCGGATAACAGATGATTTAAAGAAACAACACCCCTCCCTCTGTCCCACAGCGACTGACTCTTCAGCCGAACTCTAAAGGCAAGATATATCTATTTGTCAAAAACAGAGCTCCACGGAATGGAAGAAGTAACAGTAATGTCCTTCTACCACACGGTGGGGGTAGAGCAGGGCATTTATATAACTCCTGAGGAGGCATTTGCCCAGCTATTCCACCATGACACCAGCTCTCAGTTACACCGTGCTGTGTCTGGGACTCTTCCTTTCCCCCTGTCCCAGCTCAATTTAATGGATTTCCAAAACTACCTGTTTAACGCAGAGCTCCAATACCGAAGGTTGGGGGTAGCAGTAAGAATAGTTCTCACTCCTTTGAATGAAACAAAATATCCTCTAAGCAAAAGTGAAACTGCCTCCAGGGCTCCAGCTGGAGGGTGAGATGGAGCACACAGAATAGGGTCAAAACATCGGGTCTTTTGAGAATATAGAATACTCCCAATATATAGAATATAAAATATTTATACAGTCATTAAAAGAGGAAGTTACTTTCCCTCACAGGTCACAATTCATCCTCAACCACTGTTCCAACATCTCCAAAACAGTTATCATGTACTTACCCTACTTTCCAGTAAATGTCTTTTTTTTCAAAAGCGACTAGCTATAGGCTGGTGTGGAGGCAGGAATTCTTCACCATGGAAGAATTCCTGCTGAAGAATTCCTGCTGACTGAGGTACTACTCAGTGCTAGTAAGGATGACAAAACCAAAGTGCAAATTTTCCAGGAAAAAAAAATTCTGCTGCGTCCATATTCTGAAGTGAACAGTGAAGAGTAACTCAATCCTCGCAATTGTGGCCATCGTGTGATAAAGTACATAAACTTACTTTTTTAAATAAAACTGCATCATTGACTATGGAGGCATTTAGAATTTCAGACTACCCTACTCATTTCGTGATTTTGAAGAAATGACTTTAAACCATTAGGCAGGAAAGCACACTATCAAAACTTAGCAATATCTGGAAATTTGGTAGTAACTGTGTAACATTCATCTTTTATCTTCTGTAAAATGTTTTAAATAAAGGACTGCAATAACCAGGTACAGTTCTTCAGAATAAAAGTTGTAATTTTGAAGACAATAAAATAGACAGGGAATTTACAAACAAGTCTTTGATAAATCTACACAGCAAAACAAAATGCACCAGAAACTAGGTATGAAAACCCCTCAAAAGAGAGAAACTGTTTTGCAGTGTAAAGCTTAATAGGCAAATGGCATAAAAATCTGTGTAAAAACATTGAATTTACTAGCACAAATCCAGGTGTAGTTTGGTACACTGAAGCCTCATGGACACAGCTCTACCTTCTGAAAGTTGATTACACTGTACTCCTCAAGCTGTATGCAGAGGAATTCAAGTTTAGCAGGAGGGAGTTGTTTAAGTGTATCTACTCTGCCTGCTCCAATTATCTTGTTTCTGATGCAAAAACGTCTTAGGGCATCAACACACAAATAAATACAGCATAAACAGTGTTATGAAAGAAACAGCAAAAACAATCACATAGATGCGGTTTCCATTTTTAGAAAAACAACCAAACTCTTATGAATTTATTTAGCAATTGTTAAAGTAAGTATGCCAACAGCGCATCTGCTACAAAATCATTGGCAAAGGAGGTACTGAAAGTTAAGACAAGGGGATGTGTATCTGTAGCTCCAGTTTAGAAGCCATTTGTCACTTCTTCCTATGGCATGAGGGTACTTCTAATGAAATATCACATGCCTATCCAAGCAATCAAGAACTACAGTTTTGTCAATTGCTTTCTAAAGGAGGAGACTAAGTTTATTCCTAACACCTTCAATCACAGACCAATATCCAGGGCTCAACCTGCTGTAAGACCAGAAGTGACAGAAGACCCCTGTGCATTACTCAGTGGCAGCTGAGGACACAAGAATCTGAAGCAGCATTCAGCAGCTGGGAAATGAGCAGAAACTGACTGAGGGTCCTGGTGCTGCCTCTACAACCCCCTGTGACTTTCTGTCTTCTGTTCATGTAGGACTGAAAGTAAGGACCTTTCCTGGTTGGGACTTCAGTGCTATGACTGGTTGACTGTGAGTGCATTCTCCACCGGTACAATGAGATTAAAAAGAACCTAATCTGGCTAAAAATCTTTCCTCCATTTTCTGGGTTTTGAACTAAATGAGTTTTACTCACTGAATGCAGATGTACACATGCCTCTATCACCACAGATTTGTCAGCATGTAAGTTTTTTCCAAAGACTTGTCTCACCTTTATTCTGAAAGAAGAAAAAAACACCCAAAAGCTAGCATATGCTGTATTAATGTAAAACCCCTAGAGGGCAACTAAGCTTCAATTTCAACCTGCATAAATATTCAGCTCCTTAACTAGTTTACAGATTATGTAAACTATTTCCTTCAACCTTGTTTTTTTTTCCCTCGTTTAAAAGAAATGAATCCTTTTCATTCTCAAATCACATTATTGCTGCCTATTTAGTGTAAGTTAATCACCACTGCCCAACCAGAGACTGAGTCCTCAACCCAACAAAGCTCAAACGTGCGCAAAAGAGAACAATAAAGAAAACACATGCAAAGGCTTCATTTAAACAAAGACAGAAAACAAGCATATGAAAGTCTGAAATCACTTTCTTTGCATTAAAGACCTTTAACAATACGTCTTGTTTATTATTCAGCTTAGAATTAATTTATTGCATGGCATCTGTTTTCTTGTACAGCAGTCTGGTTGCAAGTCTCAAATTTATAAATTGAAGTTTACACTGTTGAGATTATTTGCCTGTTTTCCCCTACATACCAAGATTTCAGCCTTATATATTTGGTGACCAAAAAAAAAAGTGATGAAATAGGAAACAAGATGTCAAATTAGTTATAAAAAATGGCTTCATTTAGATTTTGGTCTTTAGCTAGAGTCCAGGACTGCTGCCAGTGGTGAAAGTAAAAAAAAAGGAAAGTAATTGGAGCCACAAAAGTAAAAAACCTATATTCAATTACAAGGGCCCTTCCCAAATTTTAAATTGGTAACCAGTGTCCAGCTGAGCCTTGTTTGACATGAACCAGCAGGCAGCAACTGCCTTTCCCCTACTCTGATCAGATCTTGTTGGGAGCTGAAAGACACTATCCTGCCAGTCCACACCTGCACAGAACTCGCAGACACACTGATGCTTAATGTTAGAGAAGGCACTAACAAACCAGTGGGATTCCCAAGATATGGAAGCAACCAGAGACAGACACTAAAAAAAAAAAACAGTTCAAAGACATTCTTAGGAAATGCTTGCAAAGTCCAAGAGTTTCTACAAGGCTTTTGCAGAAGATCAAATACCCAAACAAAAATTGATAGCACTGATATCCTCGCTTTATGCATACCAATGCAATGTCCCATATGCTGAACAGAAACTAAGAATAACTACGAGCAGAATACATTTTACCTCACTTTAGCCACCCAAAATTTCCATGTCCCACCCAAAGCTGATTCTGAAAGTACATTACTGTCCTTGTTGCTCTAAGCCTTGACAAGGAAGGGGGAAGGGGAAGGGGAAGAGATAGAGAGGACTACAACTGGGATGAGATGTCTCCCATCCTACATGACTCAACCAAAAATCAAAGGAGGAGCTTGAGGAGCTGGCGTTAAGTCTCCAAGGGTGTTCCACTTGTAAGGGTCTCCTCTCTGAACACTTCAGAACAGGATGAAGTAACTTCTATCCCCCGTAAGCTTTGAAAGACTGCAGAAGGGAGAAGAGGAAGGCTAGACTCGTTTCTTACTCAGATTCATCCCCTCTGATTGCCTGAAATACAACAAGCTTTAGGTATTCATTCTGAATTTGTTGTCACAAGTTCAGTCAAGGCTTAGAGACCTGAGGACTTGACAACTATTAGTACAAAAACGCCCGAGTAAAATATTATTGTACAATCAGCTCAGGTCTGGACACACAAAAGACTGTAAGTACCAGAACTCTTTATAACACAGTAGAACTGTGACATCAGTGTATCAACCTAACAATCAAATTTAAGATGGTGATTGTATTACATTAGAAACAAGGAGATTCTACCTGCTTCACACAAAAGAATTATAGTCACTGCTACAATTTACTGCTTACATAAAAGGGATCTGGCTGAACCTGATACCACAACCCAAACATTGTTACCTTTAAGTACTTTTAACACATTTCCCAGAGGCAATTATTTCTCCTCTTTATTAGAGTGGCTGAATTAGTTTCAGGCAAGTCAACTCATTGCAACTCAAACATTAGGGCCACAGAGGTCTGGAACAAACAGCACTGCACTGAAACCACTGCAGAAAAGAAAATCATGAGACCAGAACTGTTCATCCGGTGGGAGAAGGTAGCCAAAGCACTAAAAGTACGCAATTTTGTTAAATATCTTCCTTCTACAGAAGGGCAAATACTATTTTTTGGGGTTGTAATTTACTAAGTATTCTCTGCCCAACAATGAATGTTGCTAAATGGTTTGTGCACAGTCAGTAAGTAGTATTTGCATGAATTTGACAGCAGAGTGAAGAGGAGAGATTCCCCCAACAGTATTTTGGTTTAAAACTGCTGAAGTTTTATAGTTACTCAACAGATGGAGCACATCAAAATGAACTTACACCAGTCTTGCTGAAGCAAAAGCATCTTTTCCACACCATTCTCACTCTCCACAAAGAACTCAAAACTTCCTCAAGCTGTTTGGAATGTATAAAATAAAATATAAAAATCATCACACATACATACACAAATATGTTTTTTAATTTCCTTAAATTCGGAATAGTTTTCAAAAGCATGGGGACACCTCTATTACAAAGAAAAAGCTGAAGAACCATTAATACTACTACTCAACTGTCGTGAGGCATTGTTACACTTTGCTAATATAACATATTTTAAACATAGGACTTTTGATGTAAGTCATTGAAGACACCTGAGAAGCTGTGAGCTCTTCTAGCACCCCATTAAAGATTAGTTAATTACTAATTAAATCTTAAGTTATATAACCCCAAACACTATACCATTCTTTTGTATTCCTCTTTTCCATATTATATGGAAAGCAAAGTTAAGTTTCTGTTCATTAACTATGCTGAAGCCTACATTTAATGTAAAAAAGCCCCAAACCACTCAGAAAAGACATGCAAAGAAGCACAAGGAGGAAATCAGGAGAGGTCAGAAATGACAAAGATTATTTACACCAGAGAAAAATAAGAAGTTCTTTTCACCATTGGTCTTATGAATCATTCTGATTGGACTGTCAGAGTCACTGTAGAAAATTATCACCCCAAAGGCAAGAAAAAAAGTAACGAGCAACAAAGTTTGAAGTTGTAGACTGTGGTCACTCTTGTTCACTGGATATAATTTTCTTCAAGCTGAAAGCACAAGTTCTCCCTCTGAATTTAAATGCCGTTTTTAACATCACAGCATTAAAGATTCTGGGTGTCTGTGTTTAAAATACTTCATGCTCCTGAAAACAACTCTGGAATCTCGGGGTTCAACACCTTCTCTAAGCCATTTTGGGGACTCTGACAGAAATAGTTTTCCAGGATGATTACTGAGTAAGTATTTTATTTTTCATTTTCCCTTTTGCCTGTTTAACATAAATCAGATCATCCTCTTTCTTCCATATGAAGTCCTGCTATTATTCAGATTACTGCCAGGAATCTGTCCAATGCATGAGAATCCAAATTGCTTGATATACAAAGAAAAATTAATTCAGGCATTAAATCAAAAAAAAAAAAACAGTAGAAAGCAAAAAGCATTCTTTGAATGGTAAAATAGAACTAAGCACTGAAACAGGCCATAGTAGCTTAAACATTACCCAAATTACAGGACAAACACAAGCATACTAGGTATGGCCTGACGAGAAGGTGATGGTCCAAAATGTCTCCCCAAAGTCCTTTGCAGACCTGCAACCCTTTCATGCTTGATAAATGTGCCATCCAAGGGCACTCAGGTTTGATAAGCATTTCACAGAACTGAATTTCATGCTTTTGAAGCATTGTTAGACCAGTCTAGATTGCATCAAGAAGTCTTACTTTCAACTCTCCATGTCTTTCTACACTATACACTTTCTGTACATTTGCCACATATTAAACCATAGCATTCAGAAGTTCTTCTTGCAAACATTGGCTGCGTCTCCCTAAAATAACTTTTAAAAGTCTGACAGTCTGCAGCCATAGGTGAGATCACATCTCAAGCCACAACTCTGCAGTGCTTTATTCTCACCAACTTCACGAGCATCCCATTACAGCAAAGAGCACGTGACATTTCTGTCACCAGGAAACAAAGCAGGACCTATATCAAGCCTGGCATGCAAATGTAACAATAATTTTTTGATTTTGTGCTTCAAAAAGGGCTATTTAAACATCCCTGAAATATGCTGTTGATCTGAAAGCTTGAAGGGCATTAATTAGTGTATATTGAAGAAAAGGGAAAAGAAGAATAACTAGAATCTCCTTGGGAGATTCCAGATCACAGCCAGAAAGAAAGAAAACTAAAAAGTGTACAGCATTATGGGTGATAAAAGTAAAACAAGGAAATCCAGAACTTCTTGAATATCAGAAGCCCCACAAAAAAGACATTAGTGACTTAAAGAAACCTTTCTTTATACTAATTTTAAGAAAAAGGTAAGAAGGCAGATCTCTTAAAACCATAATTGAAGTCCCAAATTCCCTACAACCATTTCAACTCCTTCCCAATACCATGAATAAATACTAAGAGAAGAATCTGCTCACTCCATCCAAGGGAATTTTTCACACACAGGTCTTCTACATGTTCTTCTTCAAAATTCCTCATGTAAGCTCCTTTGCTACTCACTATCCCATCAGCATGACTACCTTCCCTCCATTCCTTGATTCCTTTCAAATCCTTTACTAGTATTCCACTCAAAGAGAACAGTTGAACTGCTTTTCTTGTTCCCTGATCATAAATTTAAAGTCTAATCCATACCTCCAAAGCTCTGTGCAGCTCTAGCAGTCCTTGATCATCCCTTTTCCTATCCTCTGACCAGCTCTGCAGCTCTTGATTCCTCATCCAAAACACCTCTCGCCTTCTGTTACATGACTACACTTCCTGTAGAGGTATCTATCCTGACTTGGGCCAGCAAATGTTCCAGGTACTCTTTCCTGCAGGACTGTTACAAATAAAAATCAAAGGGATGACAATATAGCACAGTGCTTTATGACCTTTCAATTCTGTAGCCTTTACTCCCTTCTTAGGCATCAGACCTTTAAGTAAAACACTCTCCAGAGCACAAATCTCCCCACTCTTTTTCTACGCAGCACCACAGAGACAACTACTGGAAAGCATTTACAATGGCAACAAAACTAAACTTGGTGGTGGGAAAAAAGGGGGGATTATTTTTTGTTCTTGTTATTAAAAGGACCTGAAAAACAATGTACAAGAATGTAGTTTTATTCAGCAACAGACAACACTGTCTCTAGCATCACAAAAACCACTTGTGCATTGTCAGTGTTGTTACCATAGGACCCATTAACTACTACCCATCAGAGAATATGTGCTAGAGGGACAACTGCCTCAGTTGGAGCTAAGCAATCTTTAGAACTACTGCTCTACATGTAAGAAGAAGCTTAAAATGTTTCCATCCCAAAACAGGATAAAAATATGAGATTTCATTATTTTCAGAAAACAATGAAGAACACTTAGACCAAAAAGCATGAAGAACACTTAGAACACCACATCTTGTTGAAAGTGTGTGTAGTTGCCAAACTATGTTTCAACGTTGTGTTCCCTTATTGCCTGGTAAGACCTGTCATTCCTGCCTTTTTTTTTTTTTTTTGACTGCTTCTGCTGAGTTGTAACATTCTACACAAAGATATGCACAACAGGTATAGGTCTCCAACATACAGGAGATCAAAACTACAACTCTCATAATCCATTGTCTCATTAAATCAAAGCATATTAAGTAAAATCACAACTCCTATTCTGATTTCCATTTAGTATTAATTCCTGTTGAACTTCATGTCAATTTCTGAGATTTGGAGAAGCAATTTTTTTTTGGCAAATACACTTGTCAACTTCATGTGTTTTCTAAAGAATGGACAGAAGTTTTCCCCATCACCTTACGCTCAATACAAGGTCAATATATTGCTTTTAGGCTGCCTGAATGCTCACTATTTATTGTACTTCTGAATTTACAGAAGCAACATTTTGATCAAACTAAGTTTTATTTTCCACTGCTGAACCTAATGGTACCTATACAACACATTCTGACTCCAACAGTTGAAAAATATCTATTTTCTGTGTGAAACTAACCCAAGGGTAATAATAATTCATATACAACATAAATATTTATACACAGGCAATGAGAATATAGCATGACCTCTTAAAAGTATTAAGATTCATTTACACTAACTGCTAACTGTGTAACTGTTGAATGTAGTAACTACGAGGGGTTTATAATGCAAAATTTCAGAGCAACTACTTCATACATTTTTAAGGACAAGCAGCTAAAACAACAGCTACTGTGAGTCACATGAACTGCCACTGTTCTGTCCACCCACGCCACAGTAACACCTCACTGTAACACTCTAACACTGCACCCATAGGTTCTTGCACCATCAGAATGGATGCAAAAAGCCCCTCACAGAACCCCAAGTTTGTGCTCGTTTGCTGGTAATAAGAATGACTGACACAGAAGAATCAAAATGTGTTAAGTGGAAAGGAAAACTATGAGATCAGCAAACACTGTATATAACACCTGGGAAAAGGCATTAGTCAGCAGCTGGAACAGAACCCTCGCCCTTTTGTTGGGAGAACTTGACCATGTCTCCTCCACTATGGACACTCCCCTCACACCGTTCCCTAAAGACTGATCTAAATACCATTAAATACCCCAAGATCATTAGATACAGGTAAGGTTGCATTTCTCTATTTTTACAGTTTGTACCAATCTTACCTCACCAGGACCCTAAGACACGAAACCAGCTATTCAACCTAACATTGTAGAGTGCACTAGTGGAGAACTGGAAATAATTAGAGCACATAAAAGGCATATACATCAATACTAGCATAATTCCTGAAAAAAGAAGTTTGGAGAAATTATGATAGAGAAGAGTCTTTTAAATTTTTCTCATCCGTGGGCAAAGAATTTCCAGGTACAGAAGTCAAATGAAGACAGCAACAATGATTCAGCTTTAATGGGGAATTTTTCAGGGAGTAGTAATATGACTAAAGGGTAGGAACAACTGATGATTTGGATGCTTAATTTCAAGTTCAACTCTTCTAACACTCTAAGAAATTATACAACAGGACAAAGGCAATTAGTTTTTTTCTTTCTTTATATACAATTAAAGTATTCCCATTCTGCAGATGTCACAACATTTTGGAAGAATCGTTTTCCTCCTAAAACTGGATTACCAACTGAACACCATAATACAATTATTGTAACTTACTGTAAGAGCTGCAGAAGAAGCAAACTTACTGTTAAACTTTCAGCAGTTAGCTTGGAGAGTGCTCTTGTCATGGATATTACTACCATGTACTACAATAATCCAAAACCACACAGGCATCTTCTTTTTACACCAGCATTTGTTAAGAACATGTAATTAATCTGGGCTATATTAATATATTTATGCTGGACAGGGAAATCAATTTGAAATTCAGGATCTTAGCTGGAAACCAATAAAACCTGTAACTTGAGAAAAGCACGTTGAAAGACTGCACAAAACACAGGTAACCCCTTGAGGTTCTCATCTATGAGTTCTGAATTACCAATATCACTTTAATATCTATACATAAAATCTCTACCAGGTAAAAGAATCAAAATCAAAACAGGGCTTGTAAGATATGGCAACCTGGCTGAAATTGATATTCATTAAAGTACTCTTTGCATGAATAGGAGCATTTGGACTCTGTGGTCTTTATCAGAGCCCCAGCTGGTAATGGTTGAAGGTTAATGCCTTACCCCATTCTGTTCAATTTTCTGTCCTAATTAGTCCTCTAAATCTATAGCTGTGAGCACCAAGTGTCTGTGCTCAAAAGAAACTAATTAATGCTAGCAAATTAGATCAAGTCCAAAGATCCAACAGCCAAACTCTTAAATGCTCCTTGTTAATAGGAAGTGTAGCTGTCAATAACTGCTGTTGGTAGCTATAATGAGGCCTCTTTCTTTCACTGAAAGTGATTTCATTTCTCTTTGTCCCTGTAAAAGCTGTTCCTTTCCCTAATAAATAAAAAAATAAAAAATAAAAAACCCCACACAACTAAGTTGCAGTGGTAAAGCTAGCAGCAGTCTGACCCATTTCTTGTCATCAGCTGGGTTGAAATGACATGGACAAGGGGAAGAACAAAAATAATCAAATGAGGCAAGTTCCCTCCCTGAACATTTTCTTCGAAGTGCTCAAAACTAGTTAGAACACTGAAATTTAGGTCATCTAGCAAGAAAATATGCCTTCATATTTCTTTTCTATAAATTAGCTTAGGGTAGTCAATGCTATTATCATTCACTCAAACAAACAAACAAACACACACAAATCTAAAATCTCATTCTTCAAATTCTAATTTACATATAGCTGTTCTCTCTGCCCAGTTTCTTGGAGCAAAGCTCAATATACCATAATCCCTCTAGAGATCGTACTAATTCACATAGTTAAATGCGATGAGAGTAAATTTTCATTGGAAATGTATAGCACTGAATAATTTTTTTCCAAAATAAAAGCTATTGTGTGCAAATAAGAGCATCATATAAAAATTCAGCATCTTACGCTCAAGGAATGCAAGCCAAAAAAAAGCTCATAGCAATTTACTATTAGTACTAAATATAACTGTACACTATCAAAACATCTAAAACAATTTAAATAACTGACTACTGCACAACACATAAAACATAATGCAATATTAATCTTTTCATATAAGGTCATGTGGTCACACAATATGACTATAATATACTTCAGATAATAAACACAGCAACAGAGGACAACAGTTTTCCTCCATTCTCCGCCTGCAGTTTTCTTGCTGAATTGAAATTATGTTCTCATATTATACTAAACTTCCTCTCACAAAAATGGAGTTGCAGATAATAATGCAGCTTTATTTTTTTTGTCCTCCTAGGAGAAGGCTCTGGTGGTCATAAAAAACATCTGTGATTCTTCCACTGTAACCTCTCAGGCTTTCCACCAAACTCTGAATAATATAGATATAAGCATGTAAGCCATTTCTGATCACAGAAGCTCAATTTAAAAAAAACTTACCAACAGCTGTCATGTTAACTCATTGATTTTTATCAGTCACTTGATCTTTTTGCTTTAGAAGATCACTGTATTCCCAGATACTCCTAGGAGATGTGAACTTGAAAAAAAAAATTGTAAGGACCATATTTTCAGAATGATGCAAAGTGGATTAGCAAAGTTCAGCTGTAAATGCTGATTTTAGCTTTAATTTGCTATAAGACAAGAACACTCACCAAAAATTTTAAGTAGAGCTGTCATGTAATTTCCCTCTACTATCAGTCTTAGCATCTTCTGATGTCAGAACTGTAGGTACCAACAGGTAAATCCTCCCTCAGAATTCAACAAGGGTTGGCAACAATTGACAGAACTCAGTCTGCAATACCAGGGAAATGAAGAAACATCAAGCAAAATTTGCTAAGGATTTCACATGTTTCATTATCTGCATTTCTGATAGGAAAGTATATATAAAAAGAATGAGTTTTTTAAGAAGGAATATCTAAAAGTGTGCTTGGGCATTTAAATGTACAGCACCACATGTAGTTCAATCAGAAATTTCTTTGGATTTATGGACCTTGCTATGTCAGGTGTAAGGGTCATGGTCTAGAGCAGGTGGCCCCTAGGGGGACAGAGATAATGTCAGTGACAGGACTGTTGAGTAACTGCACATTATCAAAACTCCTGATGACACTGGTCATGCTCAACTGTAGAGAAGCCTGCAGTAGTGTTGCATCCCATCATCTTCACTAAGTATCAACACAAGCCCTGAGGAGGAGAGGGCTAATGGGAAATCTGGAGAATGGGAGGAGGATGGTTGCTTGGAAATGTCCTTTTCCAGCCACACTTTCCAAACCAATTTTAAAGCCCTGCCAAGTATTATGAGATTTTTTCAGCAATGTAAGTCCAGTTGCTTTAATTACACAGCTCCTCCAGACAACAGAACCAACACAACAGTGCTCCCCAGTGAAGGTCCTCAACTCGGTACAAGGAGAAATATCTTCCTTGTGTCTCCCTCATAAAAATTTTTAAATAGATTAATATTTTTTAAAAGGACAGAACAACCTGTCATCTTGATCAAATGGATGTCTGCCACAATATGCTTAAAATAAAAAATGGCTACCTTTACTTCACCATCTTTCTAATGGCAGAACCAGGCTGAACTATCTGTCCCTACAGTGACCCTGAAAATAATGTAGGCCTGTTTCCTATTGAATCCTTCAACCTTACAAAGGAATCTCAGTTACAGAAGATGTTTGCAGGTCCTCTTCATGACCTTAAGGGCCCAAATCCAGATGATGTGACAGTAACAGACAACAAAATTCAGAGGAAAGAAGTTCAGAACTTAAACCCCTTGTTGATGGAGCAAGTTGCTCTTTTCCCAGAAAAAAAAGAAAAAAAAGGTTGTGAGGTTTTGGAAGGTTGGCAGGTGAGCAGAAATGCTTTACAATACAACAAATACACGAAACATCTACAATAAACTTAATATAGAATTAATTTAATGACTGACTCTGTGATCCAGTAATTTCTTTTTGGGATCTCAATTCAATACAACTTCTTCAGAGTTTAAACTCAACAACGTCTCAAAGTCAGTCAGTCAGTCAGTCATTTCTATTTTACAAGCCAAGTAACCCAAAATTAAATCAAATTAAGCTGACAGCCCAAGTTTGTGTATTTCTGTTACTAAAAAAAACCATCAAGCTCAGTTTCAGAATCTGTAACTTTTGACAGCTGACTAAGTGCTCTCAAGAAATTAGACAAACTCCTCTGTAGAAATGATCAAGAAACAACCACAGCTCTTGCAACTTTTTCCATGACTGTCCCTAGTTTTAGAGTATGGAGCTGTCCCCAGTTTTAGGGCATGGACTCATGGAAAACAAAGCACAGCTTGGTCAAACTACAGAACTTCTGATGTGCTAAAGGTCACCATTCTGATGAAAAACGCTAACTCCAGGTTCCTGAAATTTGCTACAAATTTGCTTTGAGGAAGCTTATTCTTATTTAAATTTTATAACTGGAAATGAAAGCAAAACAGGAAAACAGCTTGCTTAAGAAATTATTTCATAAAAGCAGTAAGTGAGGCAATGGCTAACAAATGATCCTTTTAATTACTTAGGTTTGAAATGCAAGGACATGCTGATACAGAAATATATAATTTAATATTGTTTCAGGCAAACTCATGCTATAGTTTCTAAAAATAGAGTGAAACATTCCTGTATGACAATGGTTTTGGGGTTTTTTGTTTGCTTGTTTTTTGACACCTTTGCTCACAATTTCACATACACACATACATGGATATGAACATACACACATACATGGATATGAACACAATAAAGCATATTTACATAATGGTCACAAAAAATTGACTAGTGTTTCCCAGAAAGCATGTTAACAGAATTACTACCCAAGTTGACAAAATTACTAATATATCCATTTTCACTGAAAAAAGTGCTTGAAAATCTTAAATCACACAAAAATCATTCTGAAACTGACAGCTACAAAATTCTTAAGAAACATGCAGAACACACAAGAACTTATACTGGAACAATCTGAAAAAAAAAAAGTTGTAAGCAAATTCAAATAATCTAAGTAAAATGAAATATGACCAGAGTAGACATACTTTCCATGGTTATTTCTTCCCTAAGCCGTTTTGGTAGGCTGACAACCAAGCACAGCAATGAGTCAGCCATTTAACTGTGTGCTAGGAAGCAGGATCACTTCTTAAGTTAACAAGACCTTTTTTTTTTTTTTTTTTTATTTATTTTTGTAACCCTTGGGGTTTCTTTTCCCTGGACGGCTCTGGAACACGTGCTGGACAGGCTGTCATTACGTGCATTATTAGCTCTGATAAGCACACAGCTCTAGGTGGTATAGCTGCAGGCTAAGGCACTGGGCTGGGTACAGATGGACCCTGTGCTCATGCAGAGCACTATTGAATGTCTAGGGGCTCCCCATAGGGACACATGTGAACCCAGCCTGATCAAGCCAATTGTAAGGGCCCATACTTGTGGAACAGCTTTATTTCTTACAGTACCGATGCATTCATCACAATTTCCTAAAGACAAAAAGAAACAGAGGTCTACTAACAGGAGTTTCTGAAACATGAACTTAATATAAAGCAGAAAAATCCTACATTGAGAGCAAGTTAAATGAGTAACTCTGCTCTCAGTGTAAACAACTCCATTTCATGCACACAAACCAAGTCACAAGAGCTTTGATTACTTAATTACACAGCTTATGTTCATAGCTTATAATTGTTTACAGCATAAAAAGCATAGCCTCTTTACTCTGATTAACACCTATCCCTGTGTACTAACAAGACAAATTTATTCCAGGAATAATCTCACAATGGATTTATGAGATGGTAAATCTACTGATCACAAAACTGCTTAAGCTTCATTTCCCATGGTTTGGTCTCTCCCCTCCACCCAGATGAAAAGGTGTACAACAAAATAACTGAAGCTCTGCTGCCACCTTTTTATTTTAATAGAGGTATTAATATGGGGTTTTGCTTGCCTATTTGATAAAAAAATTATTTCAGAAATACTCAGTTTCCACTTCTAACTTTCACACAATTTGATCAAAGCTGGCTTACAGGTGACAGAAGAATGATAGGGAGATGGATGTATCCACAAACTTTATTTTCCTGAAGATACAAAACTAAACTCTACACAGGAGAAAGAAGGAAGAAATTATGCTTTTGCTTAACATCACAGAAAAAGAAAAACCATAACACTTGGCTTTAAAATTTATGGAGGGAAAAAGATGGAGAAGCTGCAAGGTAATGGTCCACAGCTCACAGCTCAAGAACCTCCAATATTGGCAGCTGCCACAGAAAATGAAGATGCTAAAACCAAAGTCCTCATGTCACACAAAGTTCAGAGGAGAAAAACACATTCACACTGTGCCTTTGGTTAACCTCAAACAATATCATACAAATAGCAAGCTCTCAAAATACATTTAACTGGCATCTTTCAAATGACCCACACTACTGCAATTGCTTTTCATCTTCATTTTTTTTCCCCATCAGGTATAGAATTCAAAGTAAAAATGATTCAACTATTGTTCAAATGAAAAAAAAAAAGGTCTGTTAAGTCCTTCTGGCAGTGCTGGAAGGCACCTATTACATGATGCCACTTTCCTTTGGCAGATATTACTGTAACACTACTTTTTTAAAATTTTTGGGGAACCTCTAAAAGCAGCCGCTTAAAAATACACTGGTCCACTTTACCTAGACTTGACTCTAGTCATAGAGTGCCCTAGTGATAAAACTCCAGAAACTTCCTTTGAAGTTTCTTAAATAATAGCAAAACACAAAAAGCCACATGCCATTGAGGAAACAATTGTTCTTCTTGCCATGGTAAAAGTCGCTGAAATAATTCAGGGAAAACAATATGGCAACAAACTAAAATGCACTCCCTTGTCAGTAAATACTGTTGGAAGATGCACAGAAGACCCTGATGAAGATTTGAAGAAACAAGTGTTAAAACAAGTTACATAGTGTGGGAGGTTTGCTATACAGTTGAGTGAAAGTACAGAAGTTTTTAACTTCTCACACCTTGTGGTATTTGCATTTCACCAATGCACAAATGCACAAAAATATATGGTTTTTTTGGTGAGCCACTAAAGGAAAGATGTACTGGAGAAGATCTATTCTCAACAGGAAGTAGCTTCTTGAATAAAAGCCAAGGTATTATGGAAAAACTGTGCAAATGTAACTACTTATGGAGTGGCTGCTTGACTGGAATAAAAAGGAATTCCAGACTAAGGCTACTGAGAGGGCAGTGCACATGAAACTACTACACTGTCTCACTCAGGGGTGAGTCATTGCAGTAAAGTAGTTGGAGCCAGCAGTGCACAGTGTGCTACAGGATGGCATCAATATTATAACTTGACAAAAACAAGCCTTCAAACGGTGGCATCGTTACCATATTTTGTAATGAGATGGGGAGGGGCCACGAAAATCCCTGGCAGAACAGAGAGGTTTGCTGTCTGGATAACTTGCGGCAAAGTGCTTCAAAGAGTTGTCTTTTCTTAAAAAAATGTGTCAGGTTTGACAAGAGGTCCAAATCCACTGACCTTTTCAGTGATGACAAGTGGCTGTGAGTAGTTTGCTACCTAGCAGGAATTTCCAAAAAATAAACACTCAATGTGTCCCTTTAAGGTGAAGGTGTCATTTTAATAATGACTAAGAAAGTAACTCCTTTGCAAAAGAAAACTTGCATTTTGGAGAAGGCATTTTGAAAACAGGTATTTGGATATGTTCACCTAATTATGCAATTTTTGGTTTGGTTCTGTTGGTGAACAAAATGTGTGTCACCTACAAAAACATCCTATATCTGTACACTTTAAAAGGATATCAACAGAACTTTCTAACCTGATAAAAATCTTCCCAAGGAGAGTTTTAGGGAGTTTCTTGAAAACACTGACATGCAACACCTTCTTGTTAGCTTGGAAGAAAAATTGATTGACATCAGGGGAGAAGATAATTTATTAGCCCAATTTCAAGCAAACCATTTGCAAACCTTGTGGACAGGACTGAAAAATTAGTGCAGTTAAGTAAAATTTTGTAAGTGCAAGCAACTATGTACTTCTTCCATGGGGATCTATGCACCTCTGTAAGGTATCTTTTCCAGGCTATTAATATCAAGTGTAAAATATACCTGATTAATATCAGGTGTATTTTATATCCTATTAATTCATATCCTATTAACCTATTAATATCAAGTGTAAAAATACACTGAATTTAGAACCAGGTATTCAAATTCCAGTATCACAGTGTTTAAAAAAAAAAAAAATTTTAAAAACTATGATGAATGTTCAGTCATATAGATCTCAATAAAAAGTAATGTTTTAAACAGTAATCTTTTTAGATTGATAAATATTTAAAATATTTTAAAGTACTGTTTATTTCACCTTTATCTCATCCTTTTTTAACTTCTATTTTTATGTTTTATAATGTACATAACATACAGTACAGTGAGCCATTTACATAATTTATAAATGAATATACCTTGGGATTGAAGGAATGAATATACCAGGTGGGATTGTGCAGTCAGAAAATTTTTACTGATGGGGTGCATGAACAAAAGAAGTTTAAAGAGCTCAGATCTGGATGACCAGATGCAAATGCCCTCTACTGAAAGCCGACACTTGTACAGAATAATTCAGTGGCTTTTCATCCATTCTTACATCCCTCTTATAGCAGCATTCTTGGCTAACCTGTGTGTAAGCAGCTCTCAGCAGAGGGGATGACACCACTTTAAAGAGTTATTAAGGAGTTATTAATTTAAAGAGTCCAGTACTCTTCACAAGAAAATGAAAGCAGAAGTGCACTGCATCACCCTATTTCAACATCTGTCTAGTAACATGTGTGTGTTTATGTGCATGGATCATTTCAATGCTGGGGCAAGGAAAGGACGCAGTAAGTTGGGAATATTTAAACAAATTTGTTATAATGAGAGAAGCCTTAACTGAAAGTTTGTATGAGGCAGTTGAATTTATTTAAGTATTAAATACTTCATACAGAAACACAGTAACTATTGTGCTGCTCTGTCACCACCAGATTGAGATGTGAAAAAAATTGTATTAATCAGATTAAATTCTATAGTCCTTGAGAGTTTTCATTTTGGAAAATAGTCCACATCACCTAGCAGCCAAAGCCAACACAGCAGATTTATATGCTTCAATACTGGTTTCACAGTGAGCTGATAAGACGGAGATCACACATATTAATTCTCTGACTATATGATTTCAAAAACAAGGATTATATTCAGGGCACAAAAGTGAGTACATCTGATCTCCTAATGAATATTTGACTCTTACCTTGCACCTTATCTGAACACAGCTCCTTGGCTCGATCCCTCATTATTTGTGGAATCAAAACATCTTTTTCTACATGTCTCAGCTTAGAATTCTCTGCAAGACCGAAAAAAAAGTTTTGAAAAAAATTTGTTAGCTATACATCAGAAAAAGTCAATCTAAAGAAATAACACAGCATTGTTTATATAACATACAGGAGCATACTAAAACTGTCACAAACAGCAGCAGAAAGTACCATGAAAAGACCACACAGATCAAAAGGATGGAAAGTCCAAACTTTGCTCAGATACAAATATGAGCATTATCTTGAGTATTTCTACTCTGTTTAATATGTACTGTGAACCAAACATAAAGGAGCAAATTCTGGCAGTACATTTGAATTTCTGCCTTATTGAATAAAAAAACCTACATACAGACAGCACAGCAGTTAAACACTTTTATTTCTGGATACTAATATTTTTCTATGCCCATGATCTGTATGTACTTTTTCATTCACTGACACAAAGGTGAGAAAAACAGCACACACTGGAGCACAACCTAGAATTTGTATGGCTATGTGGAAAACTTCAGTTCTTCAGAAGAAAACAAAATCTCTTCAGTGGAAGATCTAGGAACTTTTTCATTCAGAAATCCAACTTAAAAAGAAGTGCTGCTGCCTGATTTCTATACGTAAAAGTAAAGTTGTAGTTTGCTTTCAACTGTCTCCAGAAATCTCTTGAGTACAGCTAGTGATTTAGAATAAACAACACAGACCATTATCAAAACAATACTGCTTTTCCAAATCCACTTTCTTCAAAACAAAGGGATAAGAATTCATCAAGAATAGTTTTTTACTTCTCAGTTTCTGAATTTAAAACCCTTTAGAGGACATTTGCTCAGAACACTGTGCAGTCCAATGCTGTTTACAAAATAGCTGGTTTTCATCTTCAAACACACTATTTATTCATCTTCTGAAGTTGACATCACATTTCAGAATAGCATCAGTTGGGATGCTCACACAATGGAAATTCTACTGTTGGTATGGAAATTCTACTGTCAGATAATTATTTTGAGTGTCAACCATTTCAATTTGAAATCACTCATTAAAAAGAAAAGGAGATCAAATGAAGAAAAATTAAAAGTGCAGGGCATTGAAACTAAGTAAAGAAGCTGGTTTTAGGTTACCAACAGCTTCCAAACACTATTTTTCAGAGCATTTTTTGTTACATCTCCATAAAAGACAACTGAAACCAACATTTGTCATTCTTAAGTCATCACCTTTTAAAGTTCACTAATGCTAAGAGATTACATTGAGATTACACAGAATTGCATATGTAATATTACTACTGGAATCTGGCAACAACAGAGGATTAAAATGAGCAATATACCTAATCTGAAGACATTTCTCCTCAAAAATATCCTTCTTAGCATTTCTACAGCAGGAAAAAAACCTCTATTCTGTACATACAACAGGAACATTAAAAACAGATAGCTCACTACTTTGATTTGCTTCTATGCTCTGATTTTCATATTAAAATACTACAAATATCAGATTTCTACAAATATATTATTTTAGAGATAAAATATTACAAATATCCTTAATTTTAACTTTCTGCAGAGTATCAGTGCAATTACTGTACCAAACACTTGGTACAGCACACAGCTAGAGACAAGACAAAGCTGTCAGAAAACTTCCAAGCATGTTTTGCAAACAGGACAAATCAGTTCAGTGGAATGACACGGCAGGAACTGCACCACCACACTACACGCCTCAGCTCCACTCACTCCAGTCAAAGCAAGTCAAAAAGTCAAAGCAAGCTGGCACTGCAGCCTTCCTGCCCTCTCCCCATCCCTATGATGCTCTTTTCCCTCTGCCCACACAGACAGGCTCAGCAGCGCTGCGGTGAATGAAAGGGGAAGGTAATTTCCTTTAAAGGTATATAAATTTCCTGTTAGGCAATTTTTCAACTAGGTAAATTCCCTGATCCTGTTCACTGTATAACTCCTAAGCTGCCCAAATGAGGGAATTCAGTGAGGTGAGGACAAGAAGAAAGACTGAAGTATCATGAGTACCACTGGTTCAAATTACAGCCTAAATTTCTGCGCTCCACACTTTCTTTTTCTAAACTCAACTTGGCTATACTGGTGCTTGGAGTACACAGATACAAATGCAGATACAAATGCCATCAAGTGGGTTGCCTGCCACCTGTCACCAAAAGGGCAGTTTTACCAGTGCTACATTGCCCTCACTCACCCCCATCACATCATCATTCTTCTGCACCTAACCTTGCAGTGAGTGAGCAGGTAAAAACAGAGAACTAACCCAAATACATGTAAAAAAGGGCTTCTCAGCTGATTTACACTTTGGAGTAATTAGATCTACTTATATACTTCCCATAATTAGCATCATGGAATATCCTGAGTTGGAAGGGACCCACAAGAATCACCAAGTCCAACTCTGCACAGGTTCAACTTTGATACCACAGCATACATGGAAATGGAGCAGAGAGGAGAAGTCATCAGGGCCTGGGAAGAGAAGCTGGGTTTCCCCTGCTGGCAAAGCTGGCCAGAGGCATCCATGATTTTCACAATGACAAAGCACAGGCCGCCAGTGCAAGGATGGTATCCCTCTACTGACAAAGAGAAGTGGGTAGGAATGCAACTACAGGTTCAAAAGCAAACAGGACACAGGGCCATCTGGGAAAAAACAATCAAGCAAGCAAAGGAAAAGAAACCCAAAAAGAGAAGACCTCCCTGATAGCCCAGAACAGTCAAAAAAGATTGTCGGGTTTTCCCTTAGGTTAAACACCCAATCTTCTGTCTGATTATTCAAAAGAAAGAGGCGTAAGACTGATAGCAAGGAGTAGCCCTACTGGTGTTAACACCAGCACAACCAGAACCATGACAGAACTGTGCTCCAGGCAAATTCCTTCTTTTTAGTCCCATGCTGTCAAGTCTACAAATGCTGAAAATGCAGGAAGGAGAGGGCACATCAGGACACCGAGCAGCATCCAGTAAGAAGAATGAGAAGAGGGCTACAACAGTAATTCAAAAATAATTATACAATAGTATAAAGGAAACTACAGTAAAGACTATTTATAAACTCTGTTATAAATAAACTCTGTTTTTAAAAAATGTTTGTATTTACAGGATTTTGCTTTTGTATTTTTAATTAGAAAATATTTAGTACTTAATAATGGTTGGACTTGATGGTGTTAAACCTAGCCTAAGTGACTGTATAAAAAGCCCAATAATTTTAATTATTTTACACTGTCTAAGTTTCAGGCTCTGGGTACAACTACCTCTCCAAATAGCTCAAATGCAGATGTTCAGTTTAAGCAGTACTGTATTTACTTGTAAGTTTCTACTGAACATCTTAAATATTCTTCCTTGATTCTGAACTATCCATTGAATTACAATTACAGAGATTTTCCTTCAACAATCTTAAAACACTTTACTGAAGTCAGTATCCCTAGGATTTACATAAAATATTTAAGAAAAATAAGGTTCAAATGTTAAAAATAGCAGATACCAGCTAAAGCAAATGTGTTCACAAGCAAAGTACCTGCACTTCTGATACTGATGTACAAGCACTTGCAAGATCACCATCAATTCAAGCTATTCACCTCTGCAGTAACATATATGGCAACAACTTTCAAAGAACACCTCAGAAGCAAGACTTCATCAAAAAATAGGACACAACCATGATGTAAAACCATCAACTCCTTCTGCCTTTTTTCAACTATATTATAGTTTCCAGAATAAGAACTTTTCCCCCTTTTGAAAGTTCACTATTCTGCTCTAAGAAAGGTACTTCTTGCTCTAATACCAGATACCTGTGGACTAGTCCCTACAGAAGAACCTGCATTTCAACAGTCTTACTCCTGTTTTACTTCATCATGAAAATATTATTCCCAGACAAGTAAGAAATATATTTTTGTACAGTTTGCCTTCTGCACTTGAAAGTTGATACCTTTGGTATCATCCACATCCTCCACACACTTTTCCTGGTCTTCTGGGTAGGCTGTTTGAAGCGATCATGGTCTTTTGCCACATCACCCCTCAGATTCCAGAGGGCCAGAGAAATGCTAGCAGCAGCTTTTTCTTCTCCCTCTGCCAGTCGAAACTTGGGCACTTTTGTTAGATCAATTTAATACTCTGATAGCTTACCCTTACCTGGTATTCTGGTGAAATTTCTAAGTACCATCAAACATTACAAGGGACAAACACAGCTAATCAACTAAAGGTTACAAAACAAAGACTAAATACTACAAATACTAAAAAACAAGTATTTTGTAAAAACATACACAAAAGTTAGTCAGAATTAAAACCAAATGCAGGCTTCCAGGGGCTACAGCTAAGTCACTAGCTCCTTGAAAATGTAATTCTACAGACAAGGAATCTGTGTGATAGACTACCGAATGCTTCCTAAAGACTGATCAGCAAATTCCAGAATGCTCCTCCTGGGGACAAGGAACAGGTGAGAAGATAAAGAACAGTTAAAGAAATTACAAGTTTGCAGGGGAAAAAAAAAAAAAAGGGAGAAAGGTGCAGAAAAGGGAATACCTTTGTGAAAGAGAAATTGTTTTTCATAAAACCTCAGCCCAGAGTAAAGAATTAAAGAGAGAGATTACTTAAGACTACAGGGCACAAGACTACAGTTGTAATAATAGCCTTCTGTGGTTGATCAAAACCCTCAGCTGCAAAAGCTCTTTATTGCCATGGAAGGCCAAGGACCACAGCTGGCCAGTTTAATAGTTTTGTTATTTTTCTAAAAATGATCAAACCCCAAGAAACTAATATACATTAAGAGGAACAAGAACATCCCAACCACTAGAATACATCAAACTCACTCTGTATGGAAGCTGGCAAAACAGATGACAAATACTTTGCTGACTTTCTAGCCTCTGACCAAAGGACCCAGGACGGCCTTGAGAACAACACGAGCACCATGTAGAGTTGTGCTGCAGGCAACAGACCTTTAAAGGGGAAAGGAGAATGAAATACAAAGCCGCTTTACAGTCCTAACAACAAAAGGGACTCTAGCAGCTTCTCATATTAATTAGGACACTGTTACAAGAAGAGGATACCAAGATAAAAGCTCTCCTAGAAGACTGTCCTGAGAGAAGTCATGTAATCTCCCCACTTCATTCAACACAGCTAGTAAGTGACTTGCTCACCCTTTACTGATCCTGCTGGTAGTTAACGGCTCTGCTCTCATCTCTTTCATGCACAGATTACTCAGGAAAGTTGAAATCTGCTCTACCCAGCTACTTAAAGAACCTCACACTTTCTCCATCCAAGGGGAACTGAGTCAAGCAATTCCAGTAATAGTCTTTGAAAATGTGCTTTTCTAGTTATACAACCTGTAATTTGGATTTTCTAGATTTGTTATTTAGCCACGTTCAAAAAATGTTCAAAATAGTACTTTAAACACCATTGCTTTTTCATTAAGAATCGCAGTATGTATGAAGAACAGAGAAACCTTTCGTAACTTTACATTATTTTAATTAGCAATTTTACTACCTCATGCTTTTCTCGAAATTCCAGTTATATTAACTTTTAAACATCAGTTATGCTCCTTACTAGAAAAAATGCTGTAGAAAGTTCAGTCAAGGTTCATGAATCCAAGTTAAAATACAACACAATGTAAATTATAAATATAAAAGCAATCACTTTCATTATTTTGGGAGATTGACTGAGAAATGTGGAGCCATAAAGGGGAACCCTCTTTTTTATTACACCTTAATGTTTTTTTTCCTACCAGTTCCCATCAAAGCTAAGCAGATGTGAGTAGACAGATTTCTAAGATACTCGTCTTTTTTAAGCTAAAAAATAAAACTTGAAAAAGTATCAATAAGATCTTCAGCACTAGAAATAGCAATTACTAAAGTGAAAAGGGAAGAAAACCAAGGAGATGCATGCAGAATTACCATTCTTTAACCTACACCACATTTTAAAAAAATCTCCACTGCAAAGAAGCTGGTTTCCTGGAAGAGAAGGTCTTGTTTAATCTATGACAAGTCTACTAAAACTTGAATTTAACAGCAATTCTGTCATTTCTTCCATATGCAGAGCTATAGTTTACACAATCCTTGAGATGGTTTGGAGAATGAATAACAAGTTTATAACTAAGTTGCAAAATTGCATTAATTCAGAGGATTCAGTCACTTCATGTCACTTGGTAAAATTGTTTCTGTGAGGTAAATACTCCATTCCATTACAAAGTTTTGCTTTAGAACACTTGCCTATGAGATAAAAATACACTGGAAAAGTAAACTCTTCTTAATAACAGAAAGAGCAGCACAGGGTCCACTGCCTGCTTATTGGCAAACATTCCTTTCATCAATCAGACTAGTGGTTCTAGACATTAAAGTTTTTTTACAAAAAAATAATCAGATCTATTTTAGTGCACCTGTAACAGTGTTTCGCGTAAGCAAATATGATTAGAGCTCAGTACTCCTCCAGGAAAAGAATGCATTCAACTCAAAATTTTCATCTCCATTATTCTGCCTAGCTTATTCCCCTTGTATTAAATAAAAATTACCATTCTTAGGTTATTTCATGCGAATCATCTATGCATATGTGCATCATAAAAACTTCTCCAATAAGTGTGTATCATTGAATCAGACTGTATCAACTACTCAAAACCTCTGTTTGAAAACACTAAGTCACACATGGGAACAAATTCATTTAGAGATTTACCCATTAAAGTCACGGGAGGAAAAAAAAAACAACAGATCTTTCTAAAATCCTAGGGTCTTTTCCTACAATTTTATTTGATGTATCAATTAATACTTTAAGTATCCAATCCTGTAGCCTTCGGGAGAGCTTCTGTGCCTTTACTGACAAGGAATTAATGGGGTCAAAGCTACAGAATAATTTCAGCATCCTGCTTTGTAAACCTCAGTCCTAAAAAAACCCTGCAGAATCCTGTTAAAGGCAAAGAATTTTATCAGTCAAAGACATCCAGTGTGAACTGACGGGTGATGGACTAGGACCAAACAAACACTTTTATACATATGTGAAATGCTATAGAGTTTGGTAATTTCATTTGCACATCAGTGTTTGCATACAAACTAGAGCCTTAAGTAGTGAGCTTCTACTGAGGTTTTAAAGTATAGAAGGACAATATGGAATGACAGAAGTGTTATAATCCAAGTGAAACTAGATCTGTGATACTCTGAAACCCTAATTTAAAAGCAAAAGAAACCTATCAAGGCAGCTTTTCTATGCAGTATCCTTTTCTTCTTTTTCTTTAAATGTATATGAATAAATTTATTTGTATTTAAAAAGTTCCAGATTTTGAGATCTTTCTAATACTGACAACATTTTAAATTAAGATGGAGTACAGGGATGACAACACCAGGCAAAATTTCCAAAGCTTTAACTTCTCACCATTCTATCATCACCTCAAAGTCAATTTTCACCTTTTTCACTGGCTGAATTTGTTATCTTACATTTTGCTTTCAGGCTCGTGCTCCTGCAATATGGCAGTACTGGATTACGAGAATGCTGTTTGCTAAAAGTGAACAATGGCTGTATTACAGCAAGTCTGTAATGCCTAGAAAGAAAAGGAAAAGCAGACCTGACAAAGCACACTTTCTTGTTAATTACATGCAGATTGCAAATGCTCATACATCTAGTGAGTAATAACTAAAGCCAAGCCGACACAAGGAGATATTTTTACACTGCTGATCACACAGCAAATCCAGTTACAGAGCCTGAAAATTAATTACAGATTAGGACTTAATATTTACTACTGGAAATAATGCAGCTTCATTAACAAGAAGCCTGTACCATTGTTCAAGTATGACAGACTTGCCAGTTAGGAAAACTTAGGTGGTGAGCTACCTATAAAGGGAACACCTCAGCCCACCTCAAAACCCATCTGAAAACAGGTGGGAATTCCAGCAAAATGAAGTAACACAACTAGGGCTGTGGGCTGACCAAGGATTAAACTAGGAGAGCCAGTTTGCTAGTACATTGTAAAGCTTCTGAGCACTTCACTTGGTAACTGACGCAAAATCCTCAACACTAACTTTCTGTCACTTAAACAAAACACCATGCAGCAGGATTTCAGCAACCAAATACACATTCCAGGGGTTTTTCTGAGATGCCAAAATATACTAACAACACAGGCACAATTCAAATCCTATATATAGGATAGGGTGGCACACTTTTTAAAAAGTCAAGCCCACACTTTTGAGCACCTCTTGTCTGAAATCAGTCCCAAGTGTATAATCCCTGTTTCTTCTACGCCCTCTCTAACTAACAGTGAATGGGGTCCAATATTTATTGCTTACTTCCACTTGGAGTAAGAAACAGAGAAAGGTCCTGAAAAAACACAAACTATCTGAATTGTATAAACCAAACAGATCATATAAAATAGAGCT
Organism: Motacilla alba alba; assembly: GCF_015832195.1. Classification (NCBI taxonomy): domain Eukaryota; kingdom Metazoa; phylum Chordata; class Aves; order Passeriformes; family Motacillidae; genus Motacilla; species Motacilla alba. The sequence goes on along the minus strand of NC_052017.1, from coordinate 39,582,510 downwards.
AAGCAGTGACATAAGAAACTGTACAATAACTTGCACCAGAAACAAGAGACGAGTAAGAAGTAAATCCGACACAGAAAGAGCAAAGTACCCAATATGGATGAGGAAGGGATGCAGGAAAATCTAACAACCAACAAATCCCCCAGTTATTACAAGAGGAGATGTTAACCATCTAAGATGGTTAATCTTTATGATTAATCAGCTGCTCCAGCACTACATAATTTTCAGAAGTGTGTGTGACAAGGTGTAATGAAAAACAACGTAAATCGCAAATAAAAGTTTCATTGCAGAAACAAATCTGCCCAAACTCCTTGAGAGCTTGAATATTTAGCTCTTTAGCCACTCCTTTCAAGATAAAATTTACGCTTTTCATTCCAAATAAAGAACATGACACACAAATGAAGAGCAAGGCTTATGAAAAACAGGACTGAATACCATTCTTCCTGCATTTTTTTTAAAAATTCTTTAACTGGAAGTAAGGATTAAGAGACAAATAAAAAACAATGCCTACCTTTGACTTCTGTACCTCTGTAGTAAATGAACAATCAGTACACACAATGTAAATGAATGAACATCTTGGAAACTAACATCAGGGATATGATTAAAACACACCAGTGTTCTCAAGTTTCAGAGCATGAGGTGACAAGGCTAAAAGCCTGTCAGTTACATCAACACAAGGATTGCAGATGTTATTCTGGTAACTTATGTTATTAGTCACAAAACTTATCTAAAAGAAGTTTAATTGAAAGTTGAAAAAGAACAGCTGAAAAACAGCTTTTCCTTTTACTTCTATGTTTTGTTCCTTTGAATTCTACATTGCTTTATCCCCCATTATTTTATCCTTTCTATCTTTTGAAGCTATAATTTCATTCTTTTCAGTGTATTCTTCTAGCTCTAGTCTTACTGCCCCTGCCACTTTGAAACAAGTCATATCCATTCTGCAAGACAAATTTTCTCCATCCACTGATAAAACTGCTGTTGTATTTAACAACCTACACTTCCACCTGACATGAAGAAATAGACATGTTAAGTAGCTTAGGAAAAATATCAAAACAGTCTTCAGACCCTCTGTTTTTAAGCCCTATGTCAAGGATAGGTACCAAAATCTGTATTGTGTATCTCAGCTATCGTCCACGACTCCACTTTATGCATCTGTGAATGTTCAACTAGGGGTTCAAACATCACCACCTGAAAATGACAGCTATAACCCAAGTGCACATTAAAAATAAAATGAGCTTTCTCATAACCCATGGCCTCTATTACTAAAAACTGCACCCTACATAGCTTTGGAAGAGCTGCATACAAAAATCAAATTCAATGCTGGGCTGCAGCACATTGATTTTGGAGAAGGATTAAACAAAATAGTGTAACATTTTCCTAAACTGAGAGAAGCTGTTGACTCCCTCAAAGGCAGAGAGACCCTCCAGGAAGACCTAGACAAATTAAGGGGTGAACAATCACCATGTGAAATTTAACACAGTTTAACAACTGGGGTGGAGCAATTCTGGATGTACAGACAGACTGGGGAAAAGCATCTGGAGAGCAGCACTGCAGAAAGGGACCTGGGGGTCCTGGTGCGTAGAATGAGAGTCAGCAGTGCCTTGGCAGCCAGGAGGGACAACCCCGTCCTGGGAGGCATCAGGGACAGAATCACCAGCCAGGCAAGGGAGGGGATTGTCCCCCTCTGCTCTGAGCTGCGGCGGCCTCACCTCGAGGGCTGTGTGTTTTGGGCACAATACAAGAAGGATATAAAACTTTATGAGAGCACCAAAAGGACAGCTACCAAAAGGAAGTTGGTGAGGGGCCTAGAGAAAAGGATGGGCCTAGAACCACTCAAGGAGCAACTGAGGTCACTTGTTTGTTCAGCCTGGGCACTGAAGAGAGACCTCGTTGCAGTCTATAGCTTTCTCACAAGGGGAAAAGCAGAACCTTTGAGTTAGGGGAGGTTTTTTAAGCCGGATATTAGGAAAAGATTTTTCACCCCGATGGTGGCTGGGCACTAGAACAGGCTCTCCAAGGAAGTTCTCAGGACACCAAGCATGACAGAGTTCAAGAAGCACTTGGACAACACACTCAAGCACATGGTCTGATTCTTGGAGAAATCTTGGGGAAGTCAGGGCCAGGAATTGGACTTGAGGATCCTTGTGGGTCTACTCTAACTCAGGATAATCTGTGATTTTATGAACATAAAATCTTGTGAACATGTTTACTACCAATTTATTTATTGCATATAATCACCTAATGACACAACTACAGTTTCTTCCCAAAAATATGGCTATCAAAAAACTCCTCCCATACAAATCACAAAATTCACAGGTTCTACAATCTGAGTTTCAGAGGACTCCTTGATATTCACTCCCTACTGCCTTTCAAAGCCATAAGAATACTTGTGTCTTTTGTGACCATAAAATGAAGTATCAGTCATGGTAACAATTTACAGAACTGTGATACTCCCTCTTTTTTTCTCATCTATGAGCCAAGAAGCAGTTAACAACGATGACATTAAAACCTACTGCACCAGGGTATTTGGGTTAACACCTTGCTAATACAAACAGGGCAGCTCACACCTCTTGCAGCTATCGTTCCAGTTTCTCTACTACCTCACTTAGATATCTCCACGTTTAGTTCATTCTGAGGTTTTCAACAGAGCAATATAAGTCAGAAACTGATGGGGAGTGGGGGGGAGGGAAGCAAAAGATAGTGGATAACAAGGTAGCAGATTTAGAAAGGTGTCAGTAAGCAATGTCACTGCTCAGGAGATGAATCTCAGTATTGCTACCACACAGCACATACCCAAAATACACCCTTAGCAGTCCTACCACAGCTAACATACAACCACAGCATAGTTTGGGAAGGACAGATAATGTCATTATATTCATAAATATGGAAGCAGAATGCTGATGACTTCAGTGTTTGGTGCCATGCCTTTTGTTCTGCACTGAAATCACAACAGGTTGAATCGCTAGGATTAGCTCAGCTGTTTACAGCATGCTGCTAGCGACACCAAGGTTGTGGGTTTGATCCCATTATGGACCGTTTACTTAAGAGTCAAACTCGATGATCCTTGTGGGTGCCTTACAACTCAGCCTATTCTGTGAATCTGCGAATTAACTAATGTAATAACTAGGCTTTTCCCAAAGGACAACAGGGAAGTGAAATTATGCTGTAGACAAACATCCACCTCTTCAAATGCCATGGTAAGTTTTATAACGTTTTCTTAACTGAGTAACAGATCAATGCTTAGAGGATTCAATCAATAAACCCAGAACTACTCTATGAACGCCTTGTTTGCAAGGCCTGGAGACCCAGGTCCGAGACAGGCTTCTATCAGAAACTGAGAGCCTGGCCTTGGGCAGCATCCTTCAGCTTCTGCAGGAGCAGCCACAGGCGGCAGGGACCGAGGTGCACAGCCACGACCACTGCAGGTCACCATCACCTATGGCAGACTGAACACCTTGCAACAGCTTAAGGGAATGGCCTCTTAAGACACCAAGCCGAAGGCACCTGACTCGGGAACTCCGGGCACAGTGAGTGAGCACTACACGGGTATAAAGGCCACGGGCTTACATTCACTCCTGTGGACACGTGTCTACAGCCATTCGAACACGACCTCGGTAGCACGAAGCCGAGGACAACATAATCTTGGTGCTTTGCCTCTACGTTTGTTACACAGCCAGAGCGGCTACAGCAGGCACCCGCGGGCGCCCGGACGCCCCGGAGCTGCCTTCGCCCCGCGTCCCGCCGCTGGAGGTCACGGCGGCGGCAGCAGAGCGGCAAGGAGGGAAGCAGGAAGGTGGCGCCGGGAGCCCGCTGAGGGCACCGGGAACGTCCCAGTCCGCCGGGAACCTCGCGGAGGCCGGGCGGGAGCCCCCCGGGGTGGCCCTTCCCAGCACCCACCGGCGGTGCGCCGCAGCCCAGGCCGCCGCCCTCTCCGGTGGGTGTGAAGGGCCAGCGGAAAGCGACGGGGGTTTCCCACAGGAAGCCGAGGCGAGCGGCGGCGGGGGAGAGGAGGGCGGGGGTGAAGTGAGTATGTCTGGGGGGCGCTCCGCCGCCCCGCCGTCCTCCCTCCCTTCCTTCCTCCCTCCCTCTCTCCCGCCCGCCCGTCGGCCGCCCCTACCTGCGGCGCCGGGGGCAGGCTCCATCTGCGGCCCCACGCAGCGGCGGCAGCTGCGCACACCGCGCGCGCGCTTCCCCGGCCCCGCGGCGCAGGCGCGGCACAGCCCGGCCGCTCCTCGCGCTCCTCCCCGCGTCGGGCGGAGCCCGGGGGCGGCAGCGCTGAGGGCGGAGGGTGCCGGGCGTGTGGGCGGCACTGCGGCGGCCCTGAGGCGCCGCGACTGGGCCGCCACCGCGGTGATTTCCTGACCGTGGGTGGCTCATACTCTGTGAGTCACCGAGGGATCGCAAAATCACTGAGTGGAAACGGGGCCGCAGCGGGTCATCTGGTCCAACCTACCTGCGCAAACAGGCTCATCCTGGAGGATTGCGTCCGCGTCGTTCTGGAGTATCTCTGGTGAGGGACACTCCACACCGTCGCTGGGCAAGCCGTTCCAGTGCGTGGTCACCCGCACAGTAAAGAAATTCTTTCTCATGTTCAGGTGGAGCTCCCTGCGCACCAGATTCTGCTTGTTGTCTCTAGTCCTATTCTTTGGCACCACCGAGCAGAGCCCGGCTCCATCCTCTTGGCACTCCCCCCTTTAGACATTTATCTACATTGATGAGGTCCCCTGTCAGATGTTTCTTCTCGAGACTGAACAGGCCCAACTCCTTTATCTTTTCCTCGTAAGAGAGATGAGAGATGCTCCAGTCCCCCACTCATCCTCATTGCCCTCTCCTGGATCCACTCCAGGAGCTCCAGGTGTCTCTCCTGTGCTGAGCCCAGAACTGGGCTCCCGACAGGCCTGGGTGCTGAACACTAGGTTCCTGGGGAACCTCAGGGAAGCCTGTGTGTGTGTCTGCCTGTGTGCAGCCTCTGACAGGGACTGGTGTCACATCCTCCTGCCCTTGGGGTGCCCGAGACTTCCACAGCAAGGACTTGAAGTGGTAAATGAGAATTTCATTGGCGGCTGTTTTTATCGATGAGTTGGTTTCTGACCATAAAAAGGGGCTTCCCAGTCAATGGACATGAGGTCCCTTCTCATGCCTTAGTGTCGCTGGGACCAGGTTCCTGTGACAGCAGTGCAGTTGACAGAGGAACCAGGAAATCTAATGTCCCACCTGCAACTCTTAGTTAGGAGTCTGCAGTATATTTAATTGACCAACCTTTAGTTATTACTTGCATGAGGCAAGAATAACCACTTTAGGACACAAAACACAGAGCAAAAAAATTGATTTAAAAAGTGATAAATTGCCAGAAATTGTCATACACTTAAAAACCCAAGAACATGATTCCCAAGAAATTAAGAGAAATGAGGAGTAAGGAGACATATCTGAAACTCGGGTCTTATTTTAACAAATACAAGCCAGAATTTTCAGAAAGCCTACCCTCTTTTCCTATCTTTTAGACAAGTGATATGAAAAACCAGTCATTTCACGCTGTAGCCTCTTACAGGAGGCTGCAAAAATTCTTCCAAATGTAGCATTTCCTCTGTCACCTGGCATTGTTACTTTCTGTTCAGTGGAAAGGTGAGTTTTAAACGCTACATTCTCAGGGAAATGAGAAACCCAGGAGCCTTTCCCAAACTTCCAGGTTGTATGCCTCTGGAAGACAATAAGCAGTCTAGAAAATTCAGTAGGAGGAACTTAGATAATGCCATGTTATTTATTATTAAAATGATTTTCCATCAAAGTTTCAAGTGCAGTTTTTCCCCAGATTGACATTATTTTCCCCCTTTGAAAATTTAGTCTCTTTATTAGGAAATACATTGTTTCAACTTGAGGCCACACTAAGAGCCAAGTTCTTCGTGTTGATACATTCACAGAAATTAGTAGAGCGTGATGTAGGCAAAATCTTCCACATGAGTGCTTTTGGCCTTACTGATCTAGAGCATTTCTGCTTTTTACCATTAAGTGCCTTTATGCTTTTCTTTTTTTAACCACAAGTTTGATCTCATTCCTTGGAGTAAAATATGAATATTACAATTGTTTTCCTGTAACTTTAAGCTATACCACTTCAGTTAATGTTTATAAACTGTTTTGAGAATTTTAATTGAACAAAGCAATGCAAATGCAACATGTCAATTTATTTGTATTTGTTTTATTAAGGGATTTTGGCTATGCCACTTCTGCAATGAATATAAGAGAGTGTTAAAAAAAAGCTACCAGCCAATCTGCACAGAGTTCTTATAAAATCTACAAAGAGAAAATACAAGAAACCACATGATACAAAGAGGAGCTTTCAGCATGAGAGCCAAAAAAGGGGGATGTATGCTTTCAAAGTAAGTTGAGTTTTGCCTTTAAAAAGGCATTATTTAAGTTAGTAATTTTTGCTGCTCTTAAGCTCTTGGCAACTAATATTTTATATAATACCCTGCAAAATTAGTACCCCAAAGATTTTTTTTACTGATGAAGATCTTTGAACTTACATGTCATCTCTGTGTGTTGTGTTAATTTGATCAGTTTCAGCAGCTTTGCTGCTTCTTTCATGGAAACAGTACCTGCAAAAATAAATGTCCAATAGATTTGTAGCTTGGAAAAGTTGTCCTCTGCTTCTGCTGCTTCTTCCAGTAGCAGGTCTGGAAAACAGAAACAGGACTTTCTGGGAGTTTTATTTCCAAGTCTGACAGACAAGAACGATGAACGCTGAGAAGTGCAAAAGGGACTCAGACACACCTTGAGGAAATAAGAACAAAGGAAAAGAAGTTGATAGAACAGCATAGTTCTGGAGATTTGAGGGTCAGAAATAGTTTTTGAGGGAGAGCATATGCAGCTGTGAGTCTGATAACAGTCTCGTGCTATCTGGGGCTAGTAGAAATGAGAAAGTATCAGAGAAAGTGTTATCTTGACGGATAAGCAAATGAGGCTGACATGCAGAGCAGGAATGGCATAAGACAGTAAGGTAGCAACTGTCCACAAAGGGCTTTAAATTAGCAGTAATATCTTGTGTCTGACTTGGGAGCCAGTGCAGTGATCCCAGGAAGTGACGCAATGGCTGACTCAATGACACAGGATAATTATGTTCTTACAGCAGCTTGAATGAACAGAAGCAGAACAGTTTTTGCCACCAGGAAAGAGAAAGTTACTGTGTGAAAGACATGAAGTGTTAAGTGACATATCAAGAATTTTAGTAGCACAGATAAAAAAGCAAAACTTCGTAAATACGTGTACTTCATGCTTTTATATGCAGTCTTGATGTTAAAAAGATCTTCAACTGAAAAAGAGAAAAGAATTGCTTCCTTCATTAATGTGGAAGTCCCGGTGAAAATGAGCTCAATCCTGTAGGAGCATCCAAGGGTGTAAAGGGATAGTTTAATAAAAAAAAAAAAAAAAAAAAAGTTCAAAGTGGGTCTTCCTTAAGCATGAGGTCTAATTTGTATCTTGTCCCAGGAGAGAGTTTTGAGATGACATCTGGAATATGCAATTTGTGTTTAGTCAGATCTTTTTTAATATGAATCTTGCACAACTTGGGCAGCCCTGGGAAGTTGTGCTGGAATGTGCGGGGCATTTGCCATGTAGCACTTTGATACAAGTTCATACCGTATGCTTCATTTAACTGAGACACTTATCTGGTAAACTTGCTTAATTGGGACATCTCCTGGGGCACTGGTGTAAGACCAGTACTACTTAATACACACAACTGCTGCTTAGCAGGGCCCTAACAGAACAGTGGCTACTGCTTAGTGCCCCTGGTTATTCGGCGCTGCTTTTGTCATCTCTCTGTCACAGTTTCTTGGAATTTGTCTATACAAAGAAAATACTCCCTGCAATTAATTCCCTGAGGGTAAAATACTGGGTGAAGTACTGGAAAGACTGATGATGGTGGTCACAATTTCTGCACTGATTGTTACAGTGAGGAAGATATGATAACTTCCCTTATAGTCTTGAAGGATGCTTGAGAGAATGTTTTTCTTATAAAATAAATCCCTATATAGTCAGAAGTACTTGTGTTGGGTTACAGTAATTTCTGTGTTTCTAAGATTCATATTGTCATTTGATTAGCTAATCACCCATTTCCCAAAGTGTGAACATATTTTCACACTTAAACCAAGACAGTGTTAACAAAGAAACTATAGATAGCAATAGAGATTAATTATCTGTCCCATGAGTCTCCACACCTTGTTTTTACCAGATAAAGAGAGCCTATCTCTCTGCACACAGGTGTGATTTTTTTTTTAAACAATAGCCTTGGTCAAATGAGTTCAAAGGCTTATTTTCAAGTGGCACCTCTTAGACATGTTTGTTCACTGTTTTTGATCTTGTTTTATGAAATACAGCTTCCATTTGAGGGTTGTGATTCTTTGCTAAGCTTACCCATGTGAAATTCATTCATAGGTGTGAGATGTGGAGGACCTTTAAATGACAATATTTAGAATCAAAGAAGTGTTTCCTTCTTTTCTGGAGGGAAGGTACTCTTACTAAGTCGCTGCAAAGTTGTTGAGGGTCTTATTTGCAATTGCCATCTGAGATTTTCACTGGCTTGAGACATCTTCCAGAAGAGGGAAAAACACAAGGGAGTTTTAATGTCTTTCTGTTGTACAAGTTGCAGCATTTAGTATTTATTCCCCCACAGAATTAAACCCATCCATATGTCCATTTAAGGATAGGACATCTTTACAGCGGAATCTGTTACCGTAGAAGAAGCATTAAGCATATTGAACTATTTCTGCCCAGTCTTATGAGTCTCTAATTCTGCTGGTTCTGGATATTAGTGGTTGCCAGTGTGTTGCATATCTCTGAACCTGCAGCCCGTCAAGCCTCACTTAAGAGGTGTGAAAGTTCTGCAGTATTTTCACAGTGCACGCACTGGCACTGCATTGCCTTGGCCTCTCTCTTGTTCTCAAAGAACAACTGGCATGTTGCTTGGTGGCAAGCTCTGTGGTGGTAGTGCCTGTCTCAAATCCTGTGGACTGTTTCTTACCACTTCACCAAGAATGAAATCTTTCCCTTCATGGGCCTGACCTTTCCACTCAAGTTTCAGGGCAGTTGGGACCATCTAATCAGGGTGACTACCAAAACTTACTGTCTCTAGCAAGATGTCACTGAAGTTGTATATAGGGAGCTGGCCATCTGCTCAAGTAGAAAAATTGCATCAAATAATAATTCTTTTTGCCAGTCACTACTAGACCTGATTGGCAAAGTGAAAAACAGTTCCGTTTATTTTCTGAAGTCTGCACACAAGAGCACACTCTTTCACTGGCTTTTGTTTGCTAAAAAATTCCTCTTTTATATCAACAGATTCAGATGTATCCCAAAGTTTTAAACTCTGTAGCAGGTGTAGATCACTTGGCTGTCATTAAGATTTTTAGGTATTATTAGTTCAGTAGTGTAAAAGGAAGGGAAGGTCCGCCACCAAAACAAAGCAGACTGTAAGCTTTCATTGTTTGATTTACCTTGCTTACAAGAACAGTTACTTTTCTGGCTGTGGTCAGAATGCTTTTCTGTCTGAATACATTCACAACAACTATAAGGTCACTCTCACTTGTATTGCAAGTTTTGTTTAGAAATTTATTTGAGTCATTACTAGAGCTTAGGATTTTCGTTTTTCCTCCTTGCAGCTCGGCATCCAGTCATAAGTTTTATATCTGTTTGTGATGTTCTTTGAAAAGCTACTTAGCCATTCTCTTTCTTTACCTTTTCCCAATTTTTTTATGTGCCACACAGAGAAGGGCTAATCCCGGAAGATAAATGTTAAAAAAGAAATGGGTCAGTGTTCAGTGTGGCTTCTAGGCCGCAGTAACTACTGTGTGGTGCAGTCCTCTAGGTATATGAGCTGGCACAAGAGCCCTCTTGCTGCCTACATCAGTACTAGCCTGGATATTTCCTAATAACTCCTTGGTATGGTTTTAATTTGTTTGGGTTTTTTGTGCCACAGCAGAGAACCTCTCTATGGAGTCAAGCTCTGAAATTCGAAGGTACTTTCCAATCCATTCTTTAATGCAGACAGAGGTTACAGCTCCACCCTTGGTGTCAGGAGTTGTAGAAAAAGAAAGAGTAGGCCTTTAATAACTGAAATGCACTACATAGTCCTGTTCAAGTGCTAGTCTTGTTTGTACATACTCATTTTGTTTAGTAAATCCCTGCTTAGAGATACAAATCCTCTTAACTGCTGGTTGAGCCTCTTAAGAATCATTGTCTGTTTCTTTAGTTCTAGAAATGTTTGCTTCTCATAGGGCACACCACCCTGTAATGTAGGATCACCATTCTGCCTTGAGGTACAACTGCAGAGTTGCTTCTTTCAACTCTAAACCACAAAGAACCTTAGAGATAGGAAAAAAGCATCACAACGAGCTTAAGCAGTTTGCCTGGCACTGTGGAGGAATGCTAGTGATTGACTAGAGATCTGAAGATCAAGCTCCTCAATTTATAGTCCATTCAGATTACTTGAGATTGTAACACTACTCATAATTCAGGAAATTAAGCCTAAGTGCAATCCATACTTCTACATTTGGATTGTCATCATTGGAAATTATAAGATCCGAGTCATCAGGGCAGAAGAAAAAGGTGATGAAACAAAAGCTACTTATTAATGTATGTAGAAACGAATGCTGAAATGAAAGAGAAAAAATGTCATTGCCAAATGTGATCCTGGTGCTATCTCAAAAATCCTTCTGTCAGCAGATGGCTTCTTTCTGCATGCACCTAGCTCTCAGTATTTAACATACAGTAAGTCCTCACACCTATCCAACCAGATTCACAGTATTACATAATTGCCTATGATGTTATATTTGCATATCTACTTAGCTTATATTGTTGAGAAGCCTTCGGCTGGTTGTCTTTTTCTCCATTAAACAAAAAAATTCAATCTAAGATATGGAGATTCTACCTTAACACTTACATTTGAATATCTATCCTGCATTTGTTTCTAATTCAAACTTGTCAATTAAAGTCTAATAAACAGAATGTGATTAGAGGAAGATGCTTTTCTGCCCCAACAAATATGGTCAGAACATGTTTTTTGTAAAATCTTTTCCCTCCTCTTTAGTTTTTAGGTGAATAAGAGTGATGTAACAGTAATAACACTGAACACTTAGCTTCTCTATATTCACCAGTCTGGAAAATTCAATGTGACTTTAAGTTTAACACTACTCTGCTAAGGAACCTCAGCTGACCAGCACTGATTCTGAGGTTTTAGTTACTGAGGTATGGATGTCGTCAAGAGGAAGAATTGGCAGTCATATAACTCTAAAACCTGAAATTCAGTAAGGAAAAAAAAGTCTTACACGCTTCTTTGTAAGACATCCATTGCTTTGAAAATCAACTTCTTAGTTCCCAGTATCTTATCTGTGTTGTGCAGTTAAGTATTTGCCTGTTTGTGAGTATAGGAGACTTATTGGTGAAGGCAGTGAAATTATAATGTCCCATATTTTCAAGCTGAGGGATAAATTCTTGTTGTACCTGCAAACAAATATTATTTCTACCCTCATCTCCCTTTCTCATCTTTTTGTGTTGCTGAGTGTGGTTTTATAGCTGCTGTACATTCACCTATTGACATTCATTTCAGTGTTAAGTGAGTGCTGAATGCAGGGGAGATCTGATTTGAAAACTCAGCTCTCAACATGTATTTCTCTGCAATCTGATTCTGGTGTGTACCTAATTCCCTGCCTGGGATATGTGCACCCCTAAGTAATGCAGGCTTTGGGTGACTCCAGTTCTGATGGCTAGATGGTGGGGGTCCAGCAAGCGTTGGTCACTGCTGATGTGTCAAACCATAGTGTTGTCTAAAGGATCATTAATTATGAATCAGTCCAAAACATAAGATATGAGACTGATTAATGTGACGTCTTGTAATACACAGAATCCAAGTGAAAACTCGAGGGATTTATCCCATTGATTCCAGTTGCATTTAGGAGGCCATAAGAGCCTGACAACTTCCACGTTCAAATTCTTTGCTGCAAAGCATTTGATTAACCATGTCCTTTGCTTTACTACCAATGTTCAACCTTTACTCACAACTGAAAATTATATGAGGACATGTATGTTCTTATGTATTGTAATGTAATTGAAGCTTGAGACAGAAATGGATACTCAAGAAAAACCCTTGGCAAAATTAGTAAAACAAATCTTTTAACATCTAGGAAATGCTGGACAGTTCTGAAACTTCAGTGACAATGGTAACAATATTAATTTAGGGCAAACTGAAACTGGGAGTTGAATACAGGTACTAGGATTTAGGATTTCATAGTTCTGTCTTTGCTCTCCAGTTAAATAGGTAGTTAAGGTGTAGCCTATATTTTTTAACTTTTCATAATAAGATGCAATGTTGGATATGGATATACTATGTTTATTATTTACTGTTTATTCAGCATTAGTCTGATCATTGTGCATTATTAACATCAGTATGAGGGATTTGAGTATGTTTTTTCAGGCATTGTTAACATATCTATTCCAAAAATCTCGCAGTATAAACAATTGAAATGGCCTAACAAGCGGAATTGCATAAGGGCAAAGAAAGCAAGAAGACATTACAAACGTCATATTTAGCATGAAAACATCTACTGCATATCTGTTACCATTATACATTGGTAATGTATGTGAAATGTAGTAAAAGTTTCATATATAGAGTTATTATTTCTCTTTCTGACTTATTGTACAGAATTAGAAAGGAGCATAACATCAGACATGACTGAATGGGGATGTGTCAGAAGAAAGTGTAACTTTAATGTTTAGCTTTCTGTCATGTTTTTACATAACTGGGACTAAGTGTTAATCAACTCAGAAAAGCAGGGATTTTTGGTCAAGTATTTTCAAATTCATTCTTTCTTGGAGATTCCCCCCACACACACACCCTTTTTAGAACACGTTTTATTTAATTTCAGTGACTAATTCACATTTTAGAGGAAAGAATATTCAGTGCTCTAAACTTTCAGTAAGGTTCATAACATTTTTGAGATTTCCCAGAACTTCTGCAACAAAATTATGGGAGAGCAAATTTGTTATCTCTGGTAAGTCAAAGGATTGAGATAAATGGAAGACAATCCTTTTAAAAATTATCAATTACATAAACAAACATAGAGAAATAGAAAGGCAGAGAAAACAATTAAAATGCCCATCCTCTCAGTCTTTCTGTGCTTTATTTTGAAGGGGTATTTGGAAATGTAACTGAATCCCTGCAGTGGATAAACCAACTGTTTTTTTCACGAGCACTGTGTTCTATGACACCAACAGTTAAATCTCCATCAGTATTGTAATTTGTATTCACTTATATACCAAAAAGTTGATTGCTGTGTGTGATTAATCAATTCCCATGCCGGGGCAAGCTGTAGGGAAAGGGAAGTTGAAGTTTGAATTTCATGATTTTCTGATGCAGAGCAGCAGATTAGGAGTAACAGCTAGATTTTGACCCCTGAGTTCTAAAGAAACACTGCATTTGGAATGTCAGATTAACTCTTTTTCACTTGGCTGTCACTTAGCCAAAAAATTAGGGAAAATTTTTAATTTAATTTTTTTAAGCTCTGTGTGGTTTACCCAAGCAAGAATATACGTTAATTCTAAAAAAATTAAAGCAGTTTGCTATACCTTCAGGCTTCTAGAACAGTATGATGTTTAAGAACGTCTCACATTGATTTCAGTTCTGGATTTCATTGTGGAACACAGAGCTACTCATATGTGAGAGACATAAAATACAATCCTAACCAGGACACCTGCCATTAGTGCAAAGTCCCTCCAGGAAGGTGTAACCAGCTGTGGTGGCAGTTTAAACTCTATTCATGTTCTAATTACATCTTCAACAAAGATGGAAATATAAAAGATTGTTCCAAAGGCAATATTACAATACCCAGTTTTGTGTAATTAAAATAACATTTTGAACTCTTTAGCATTAAACTGAAATGACTGTGCAGGTGATGCTTAGGACATCCATCTATTGAATGCAATTTGCATTGAATTCTTTCTTACCTAGCCCGTGTTCTGAGCTAGCGCTTGGCTAGAGCATGGCTACTGTGCTGACGTAATTCTTTTCATATTGGGGCAACATACAGAGATGATTTGATTAACTTTCTATTCATCAAGCCATGCTCTGCCTTGAGTGTAAATAATTCAAAATGTCCACTTCAGCATAATTTTTCCCTCATAATTTCCTTCCATTGGTGCAGCAAAGACCCCCACAGTGTGCCACTATCTGCACAATGTGGGTACCAAGCAGGTTAGGGCACCGCAAGCTTACAGCTGAGGAGTTCTGGTTCCTTAATGGGGTGATGCTCACTCTCCAGGGCCAAGGCCATAGAAAGTACCTTTGGGAGAGCTCCTGCTTTGGTGAACCAGTGCTGGGAGGGTGGGAAGCAGCTGCAGGGAGAGTTGCCAGCCAGCCTGCCTGCTGGAGGGCCAGGGCCAGGGCAGCACAGAGCCAGGGCGGGGAAAAGCGGCAGAATCTCCGCGGCACGGTTCTTGCCAGGTTAGGGAATGTGTAACAGAGCAGCTGTTGGATAGGCAGTGACAGCTACGATGACCACCATGGCTTTGCTGGCTGACAGCATGTCTCCCAAAGGGGGGTAAAGCATGGGCTACTCTAATCAGATGTTCACTCGGAGAAAAATGAACTTTCTGTCATTCAAGTCCTTGTGGGTACTGCAAAGAGAACAAAAGAATCCAGTCATTAAAAAAAAAAAGTCACTGGCTACTGACCTGCCTGTCAATAAGCATTAAAGAAATGTGGTGTTACTGCTGAGAAACTACCAAATTTGTTTTAAAGAGCAATGCTAATGTCAAAAACAAAGTCAGAATTGGTGTTGATCTGGAACAATCATGTTGAAATCGAGAGATACTTTTGGTTTTATTGTAAAGGAAAAATCCTCCACAAAAGATACTTGCATTTTCATTAGCAAGGGAGAAAATCTGCAACTGGATTAGGGAGAGACTAGAAGAGGGAAAAAGGTAATTTTTCATTCCACTGAGTTTGGATATCCTTGCAGTTTGCAACAGCAATTAAGCATTTGAAATTGGCAGAAAACCCTGGGAAAGGATGAGCATAACCCTGGGAAAGGATGAGCATATTTTCAGAATGGTTGTGTTTTTTGTGCATTCAGTCTGACTCAGAGAGGAGCTGGAGTCTGCAGTGAAGGGAAAGCAGCAAGTACTAGCATACTTAAAACTCATCAGAGTTGGAGGCTTTGCTGCCATAAAGGAGCCATTTTTTTAGGAAGGATCTGCAAGGCCTTCAGAAGAAGATGTGCACATATCAGTTCTGTTTCTGCATAATTAAATTCATAACCTGTTTCAGGAAAAAAAAAAGAGCTTTGAGGTCTCACTTCAGCTTTTACTGTGTTTGATGTACTTCAGAAATACCCTCCTAGCTTTTCACACACTTCTAGTCAGAAGACTACTGTAATTCTGTAAGTAGTGTGCTGTTCTGGCTAGGTGGTTTTGTCTTAACCTCTTCTTAACACCTTTTCATTCAGTCTCTCTCTCTTCTGTCATTTACTTCAGACCACTTCTGACTTCTGCAGTATGAAAAAAACCCAACTAGTAATGTAAATAAGTCTGAATCATACTTGTTTAAAACAAGTGGGTTTTTTTTCACTTCTGTCCATTTTATCACCATGTTTGAAGCTTCTACATTTTTCTTGTGTATTGGTGGTTAGCTGGAAGGACACATAGACATTAAGACCTTTGGGAGAGATTTTTCCTGCTTTTCAGTTGAAAGCAGGTCACTGCTCTTATTGATTTCTGGACTACCACATATTGTATGTGTCAATGTCAAGTTTTAGGTCTCCTCTTGTGATGACAATAACGATGAAGAATTCAGTATTTGGGTTTTATGGGGGCACACCTAGGTCATTTTACCATTAAAATTATCAGAGGACCAGAAATACTCTCTTGTTTTCAACTAACAAATCTCCAGATTGTTCAAGTACATTTAGAAAGATGATTTGCATAATTTCTTTGTATGCTGGTGGGGTTTTTTTCTTTTGTATGTCCAGAAAAAACTTAACGAAGGACTTTTTTTTCATTCTCTTACTATTTCATAGGAGCTAGGCTTGTTCCTGGAATGTTAATATGGGTGTTATCTGTTTTACAGGAAAAAAAAAGAGATTGAGATTGAGAGGGTGAGTTATGATGTAATTGAGTAATTGATGATGAATGATGACAAAAGTGTCCATGGGAAATATGAAAAACTATTAAGCTGTGTAGGAATTAAATGATGTATAAGATTTGTATAATCTGTCAGAAATACAGGAAACTGAAGAATATTGCTAAATGTTTAGCTAGAAATTTATAATTTTCTCTCCAGCTTTTATTGTAAATGTTAAAAGTAATTTTGACCCACATTTGGAAGTTCTTGTATTTTTCATATTAAAATGTTAATATATTTGTTATTTTAATATTACGTGGAAAATTTCTTGATACAGCTTATAAAACTAAATTCTATTTTGGCTGGAAAAGCTATCTTTTCCCTTTCAAGCAGCACTGAATATTTTGCAACATCCAGAAGTGGAGACCAGCAGCAATCTCTTTGAGGAGAAATTCTCAGAATATTCAGATCACTTTTACATGCTCAAACCTAGAACACAGAAATACAAACCACAAAATAAATTTGGTGTGTTTATTAATGACAACTGTTGTTTTTTATTTCCCCTTCTCACTTACCCTGTCTGGAGACTGCAGCAGAAACCACATGACCAGATTGATGCCTTTCAAGTAAGTTTTTAAGTCAACCTGCTGTTCTTGAAAACAGATACAAAACTAAGAAGACCTTAAGTGACCCCAAATGTTTCAAAATGTGCACATGGTTTTGGTGGGATAGACATGTACTATTTCTACTGAGCATAAAGTAGTATACTGCCAAAACAAAAAGTAAACTTTTATTTATAAATTAAAAGGAAATCCTTGTAAGTTGTCTAGGAAATGGTCAAGCTGACAACGTTGAATGAAGTTTGAACATGAGGTACAGTGTGTTGAACTTCTAGTCTGAAGTTCACGCAGAAAAGAAACTGCTTCAACAATTTCATTCCGGTATGGAGATAGAAATGGACACATTCTTTTTGACTTTCTGAGCTTGACTTTGACTTGGCTTGTTTTGTACTGTAGGAGAAAACTTGTCCTTTATCAGTTTAGCTTGGCCCGGAGTTCACTTTCTCCAGTAGAAATGGAATCAAGTTACCATTCAGGTACTCTGTAAGCCATCTTGATGTGGTTGCATTGATTCTTTCATTGTGTTAAGGCACCTTTCTGGACTGTTTGGGAAGGAGCTGTGTCAGCATCATTGCTTTAGAAAGTCCAACAGCAGGGTAAACTCTGCCTACCTTTAGCAGCTGTCTTTATGTTCATCCATTTCCTCTTAAACAGACTTTTTTTGCCTCCTGCCTGTGACCAACCATACCCAGTGGTCTGCTCTTCACAGTCACAGGCTTTGAAAGGTGTCCCTACACACTCACTGTGTGCAGCTGTACTCAGGCAAATGGCTTAAGGGCAGATATAGTTATTTCAGAGGTTTCTGAAAATCCGAATTTGAACATTCTGGGAACTTTTTGTCATTGTTGGCTTTTTTACTATACTGCCTTTTAACAATAACTGGCTTTTTAAATGTCGTCTTCCTGATGTAACTGTTTCATGTTTGCCAAGGGATTGTCCTTCATCAGCAGGAAATAAAAATGGCCCTATGAATATGTGTTCTCTGATCTTAATATTGTGTATGTAGAAGACATGAGAGAAACACAGGAGGCAGGTTCAGCAAGGAACAAAGAGCATTAAATGACTTACAAGTTCACCAAGATATCACACAGCTCTTAAGATAACTACAACCAGTCTTGTTGAAGAAACTACATGAGCCCTATATCCCAGCAGTGATTACAGTGGCCAGACAGCTCTGGTTTTTGGTGTGGGAGCACAAATTCTTCCACCAATCCTACTCCAGCAATACAATGTATTAGGACTTCTACTCAACTGGAGAGGAGAACAAAGACAATTACTGTCTTGATCAATGAACTAGTGTTCCAATGTTTTTATACACTGTTAAATGTATTCTGGAAGTTTTCCTGTTTATTGCTGAGGTGTCCTAATTTATGAAACCAATGATATGTTTAGTGTGTTTTGTAAAAAACCCTTATGAACCCCAAAATCTAGTCTCCCTAAATATGTAAAATTTACCAGCAGTTAATCAAAACTCTAGAACATGTCTTTGCAATGATAGTGATGAAGGTGCAAAAACCAGGTGTTAAGTGATGCATTGCTTGATTATGGTATGTCATCAGTGCTTTTAAGACCTTCACAGGTCAGCACCTCACCGTGCTCTGCCACAGTGACCACGCAACCACTTCATTTTCCCTGACAATGTGCCCCCTCTCCTGCTGTAGCTTCATAGATGCTCTCAACCAGCAGGAGTATTTGTTCTAGCTGCTATATTAGTCCACCAAACAAATATGCAGTATAAAGTTACAGAATACAGAGGAGGGATTTTAGGACTTTCTACTTCCCTAAGAGGGGAGCTAGTAACGCACAGTGCTTTGGGAAAACATTCCAGGAGACAGTGAACTGGCCTGAGGAATAAGGGATGCTCGAATAAGTGGTCCCATAAAGGTTCTGAGTTTTACTTTCAAGCCTCTTTATGTACATGGAAATGTGCTTGGTGGTGTTAGTGAGCAGAGTGAACATTTCATGCACTCCAGCTACTTTGTGGCACTCTATCACCATAAATGCATGGATAATGTTTTATCATCTAACCCTTTTTTTGGTGATAGTTTCAATTTGACTCATTATTGTTCACAAAAAGACTTACAGTAATAGAAACCTTTTTAATTATGAGAGATGTTATGTAATCTCATCAGTCATTTTGTGGTTGCAATGTGTACTATAACTTCTTTAATTATTTGAATTCTTTATAGGTGTGTTGCCAGAAGTTTAATATTAAATTTTAATTATAAATCGTTACAAAAACCCAGTAAGTTTCTTGAAGCTGACTGGAAAATCTTATGGGAAAAGCTTTTGGCAAGAGGATACCTTAGGACATATTTTATGGGCTTGTCCAGGGGTAGCATGTTTTTGGAAAAAAGATAATTAAAGTCATTAGGCAAATTGAAAGACAGGAAATTTGTTTTGAGTAGCAGCAGAGAAAAAAAAATCCATTTTTTAATGAAATGTGGTTACATTTTACTAAGTTTTCCTTTTAATTGTATGCAACATTTTGAGATTGTGTTGCCTCAAGATAAAAATTGAGGCTGAGAAATTTTTCTTTGATGCAGGCAGAGAGAGGCAGAGACAGAGGAAGAAAAGAATAGTGAAGACTTTGGCAGAAAATATTTGGCATCATAAAATCAATAATATATGAACCTTCTTGTCTGAAAAAGCACACAATATTTTCACATATTTACCATTTCAAATGAGCGAATTTGAATGAGTGTCATTTTTTATGTTTCTTTTTATGTCTGGTCTTATTTTTTGACATCAAATATTTGTGTTGTATGTGCTAACAGAACTTTGGAAAGTATATCTCAAATACAGTGACAATGGTGGTTCTGTGAGGCTTCATGAGATTATTTAAGTTCTCTGTCCTTTGGATAAGATCACTTCATGTCTCATTTCTTTGAATATTTGCCTGCTTTCCTAAAACACTAAATAGCCTATGTCAAATTCTGGTCTTCAGGGCAGCAATAGTGCCCTGCTTTGGGAGCAGTGATCAGTTGTGCAATAGGGAGCAGAGTTAATTCATTGCTCTGTGTTTGTGTGCTGTTGTCTGTTGCTGTTCATTCGTATTCTCCATTATTTGTTTTGCAGCACTTTAAGAACAAGTCTTATTTAGTGGTTCATTTAAAAGAACAATGTACTTGAGTTTGTTGAGGAAATAACTACTGTTTCAAATATGAAGATCTTGACTGCCCCAAGGTGAGTCCCGCAACAGTTGGTTGTCCTACACACTGCCCAGTGGAAGAAGAATCTGTGCTACAGATAGTTGCCACATCCAAAATAATTCAAAACTGCAAGAAAGAGAAAAATAAAAAATAACTGAAGCTCCAGACAAATTGGCAGGCTGGGTTGTGTAAATAAAATGGCCAGCTAATTGTATTCCCTGGTGAATCCAGTCCAAATGGACCAGACGGGTTGAGTGCATAATAGAACACATGCACCACAGTTTGAAAATCTCTGGGAATACTGAGCTGTCTTGTGCCACCCCTGATGGAGCTGAAATTGTAGTGAACAGAATGCTGGAACCATGTTGTATTATCAGAGGACGTGGAACCACTTATTTGAACTAAACACTTAGTGCTGTCATGCTGGTGTGACAGAAAATGGCACTAAAGCACAGCTGAGTGGCTATTTTTGTCTGGATAAATACTCCAGTTTGTCAAGCTCTGCCTTCTGGTCTGCGAAAGCACAAAGGTAGAGTTCAAAATTAGACATTAACAACTTTATGTTATGTTAGCTTAGGAAGAAGAATCACCTCATGCCCTTTCTTTTCTGTGTGCAATTCCAAATGTGGAGTAAGTTAAAGAAGTGGGTCTCAGGTGATTCAAACAGGATGCTTAAGCCTGTGCTTCATTTTGTTTTTCCACAAAAGTAAATTTTGCATAAATTTACCTCTTTCTTTATTTCAGTTCATCAAGTTTTGGCATTGCTGCTGGTGGATGTAGTCTCCAGTTTAAAAAGCACTCCATGAGCTTCACTAAATAAGTATGATTGTAACTGCCACTTTTACAATTATTCTTACTGTGCTGGGGCACTTCAGATATTTGCCTTTGTGTCCTAAAACTAACAGCAAAATATAGCCAAAAAAAAAATAGAGATTACAGATATAAAAATTAGAGTCTTACTGATTGAGCAACCAGGCTTGGGGTATAAGTGGGAGTTCAGGATTTCCATTATTGAACTCAGTCTAAATTTAATACTCGCTTACTAATTTGGGGATGGGGGGAATTTTGTCATTAAACTTGGCTAAAGTTGGGGTTCAGGTAATGAGGGGAAAATAATAAATTTAGGTCCCCCGTGATTTCTCTGAAGCATTTTCTGCAAACGTGGACCATTATCTCAAGACCTGTTCATGGCACCTTGCAGCTGGGGAGCTCTCTGGCAAACAACAGGATCAGTGTGAGGCTGGTGTCTCCTGTTGGGGTGAAGAGCCAATAAAGATCAGAGAGAGGGCAAAGAAGTATTTCAGGCATATCCCACAGCACTCCAGGGGCGGAGCTGTCAGGATACAAAACTTCAGAGGAAACCTCAGTATATGGGCTACATGTATGAAAGGACTGTGCTGCTGTGCAGCAAATCTCCTGGCTTTCTGTCAGGACTGCTCGAGTGGAAATGTTTTATTTGATCAATACCCAAAACTGTGATTTTATGTTGAGTTAGTACATAGAATTTAGAGAAAGGGCACAATGATACTGTCTTGAGTATAACTAATGGGTGTTCTGGCTAGGCTTGTGAATGAATACTGCTGATGTTGCCTTGAAGTCAGGAGTGCTATGCCCTGAGAGAGCAATGGGGAAAGGTGAAAACAAGGTTTTGCCTCTGTGGGCCCCTAAAGGCAAACTTTCACTACCCTTTTCCTGCAGATTGAGAGAAATTTGTTTGGTCAGTGGGTGTTTAGAGGACAAGAGAAGAACAGGAAGCTCTTCTTCAAGTAATGAAGAAGAGCAATAAATTACTTCTAAGTTCACCTGGGTATCACACAGCTTTTGATATAACTAAGAGGGTTATTGCCAGTCAGTGCGGTCAGTGAAGAGTAGTTCTCTTCCTCTGTGTTTTCTTTCTTTTAATCTGAATTTTTATTTTCTGAAATTGCTCCTTATCTTGTAAATAGTGGTATCCAAGATACCAAAGTTAAGAATTGAATATTGCTCTAAAAATGCAACTTATTCTAAACCTTTTACCCTTTTAAGAATTTTTATAATATGTTTTAAACTCTTTGTAATCCTCATACTGATTCACAAGTGTTGTTTCTGAATTTTCAGGTCAAAGCATGTTAAGAAGCTTACTGTAGTCTAAAAAGTTTTGTTTTGATGTGAGGCATACATTTATACAGCCAGATTGTGTGTGGATATCTGTGGGGAAATTCTGAGCCTAGAAATGAAAGCAAAACAAATGAAAATGAGCAGCATGGTCCAATTTTTAACAAGTGAGATAACAGATTCAGTATCAGCTATTTTTCCAACCAAAATGTTCTGGTTTTGTGATTTGTTTCTGTTTTGGTTTTTTTTTTTGGGTTTTGGTTTTTTTGGGTTTTTGATGTTGTTTTGTTGGTTGGTTGGTTGGTTGGTTGGTTGGGTTTTTTCTTTGCTGTGTAGTTCTGTAGCTCAATTGGGAACTTTAGTCTTCTCTTTGAACTGTAGTCTCTTTACTCAGTAAGTCAGCCACAGTAGTAAGAATGATTCCTTCGAAGTATGTATATAAAAACATGAAAGTAGTGGAATAGGTGTATAGCTGTAATAGAGTCATTGCTCAGGTAAATCAAGACACCTTGGTAAGACTAGTTGAAGCAGTAGCAAATCTGTAAGAAGGCTTAACTCTTGAGAATATCTGATTTTACTCCTATCTCAAATCTGTATTTTTACACTTTTCTGCCTTGTATTTAAGAACAATATTCTTTCTTTAGTCTTTAACACGCATCCAATGTAATGCAAAAGTTATATATATTACAGTCATAGCAGAAGTTTCATTGTGCTGTGTGCACTGATCTGGTCACAGTGTGAATGCCTTTAGCTTTGAGACACAGGAAGACATACAGTTTGAAATTCTTCATGGTCTGAGTCTGCTTTGAGTCTAACCTGGTTTTTCTAAAAGCAGCAAAACAATCAAATAATCAAATCAAAACAAGCAAATCAATCTGTTTTCTGGGGAAAGAAACAAAAATAAACAAGCAAACAGAAACACCAACATACAAACAAACAAAACCAAAATAAAAATAACTACAAAACAAATAACAACAACAAACCCCAGTCAACCCAAACAAACAGAAACTCAAACAGAAAAAAAACCTACCCTCCCCTAGAATCCTACTGAAAAAACTGGTTTTTTCACTGTATGTTTGTTTGCTTGACTACTGCTTTCCTGAGAAATTCTGTTGCTTTGGAGTTTTCAAGCAGCTCTTTGCAATTTTCAGAGATTTTTCTGTGTACAAATCTGTTCGAGTTTGATGGCCCTTTAGTTTGTGTATGTATGCTATAACCAAATATGTCTTATCATTTCACTTTTTCTATTTTCAAGATTCAGAAAAATATGTAAGTAAACCATAGTTTTTCTGCTGGTAGGATATATCCCCCCAATTGAGCACACAGCTCCCTTTGGTTCATGTCGGGAAAAAAAATGCAATTATTTTGGCAAATCAGAGTACAAGACCCTGATCAGTTTCATTTTGGTTCATTCTTATGTTCAGGTCAAAAGGGAGTGGTCTGAGACTATAACCTGTGCAAATCTAAGGAAGCAGATAGAAAAACACTGGTTTCTTTATGAATTTTTTGTCCGGCCCTGTAGTTTTAACATCTACTTAATAATATTCTTTTTCATTAATTCTGCTAAAGAGGCACTTAATTATTTTTAAGGAAAACCAACTGATAATATTTTGAGACAATTAACCTGTAAATATTAAAGTCTTTTTTTCCCTTTTGAACAGGAAATAGATTCCTGTGCTACTGAGCTGCATGTTGAGCTGGTAACACTGACAGAAACTGTGTCAGAATTGCTGTACATTCCTCAGGACAAACCCAAAGCAAGTGTAAACCTCATTATGTATTGTGCTGTGTACACAGCTTTACATAGCTTTTCCACAGGCTAGACAGGCATTTCCAAATGAGTTTGTTGAGATGGTTCACTCTTGAATTACATGATGCCAACCTAGAAAATTGACAGGAAGCATTATTCAGATTCTTTTAAATTTTTAATTTTTAAAGCACATTGTTATGTATTTCTCTACTAGGTAGGGTAAAGCATCTTCCTGGCAATACTGGAATGCCCTGAGGATCCCCAAAAGCCTTTTAAAGAATATTTTATTTACTGTGAGGAGGACTTGAGATAACCCTTTTAGGTGCCTGCAAGATTTGTAAAGTCTGGTGAGAACAGACTGGCCATGGATGCCTTCAGCTCAGACTGTACTGAGAAAGGTTTGCTGTGTATGGTTTCAGGCTATTGGCAATACTTGGGGCATTAAGAGTGCCATTGCAGCATTAGTGTTGATGATATGGGAGCTCATATGCATGGCTGAGGCCAAGTCCTGTAGAGGCTGATCCACCCAAAACTCAGAAGTAAGTTTCTGTCCTTCTTTCCTGCTGCTCTGTGGTTCCCTAGAGTCTTGTTTTACTTACTAAATCTAAAGAAAAAGAGGTGCTGGAAAAAACACAAATAATGTGGTTTTGACTTTTGGAACTCATGGCAAAACACTTCTTGTTTATTTGCAAACAAAAGTAAATTTGCTTTAATTTTCAATCAAGAAACAAATTTTCTTACCAGTGCTCAACCCTTGGTAGCAGGTAGATCTCTTTATGAAAAAAGATCTGAGTTGGCGCAAGAAAGAAGATTTGATCTGGTCATGCATGTCATTGAAAATTAAAATGTTTTTAAGAATGAGCCCTGGAACAGCCTCTTTAAAATAGCAATGGAGAGAACAAACGGGGTTGATTTAAAGAGGACATTTCATCAGTTCATGAACAGGGTTAGAGTGCCCAGCTGCCTTTAGCAGCAGGAGTCTGACATCAGTCATGAGTAACATAGAAAGACACTTTTGAGATGTGTGCTACCAGTCATTATAGTTCTGATTCTGCCTCATCTGTTTTCTTCCAAATCTTCTGCTTTGGGATACCATTTTAACTGAGCTGACAACATGCTAGACTCACAACATTTGTGATCTGTATATAAATGCATTTTCACAAAGGAACAAGTTCTGCACAGCAGGATCAGAGCAATTCTATGGTCCTCACGTCTGTCAACACAGAGCAGCTTTCTTTCTCTGCTGAGTATGAAAATCCATAATCAAGGGGTAGGCTCATCTGTAAGAGTATTTGGCCATGGAACCACAGATAGTCATTCTGTATTAAAGGCATTCAGAACCATCTGATGCTTCTGCTTCCAGTATTTGAAGAAAGATTTTATGAAAAATAGGGGGTTTCAGTAACATCGCTCTTTTGTGAATGAGTAACAAAGTGAAAAGTTTAATGTGCCTAATTAAAGTATTTATTCATTCACTTTAGTCAGAGGATGATAGGAAAGTTGTTTGGAAGGAACCTATGGACGTCACCTACTCCAGCCTCTTGCTCAAAGTGGGATGTGTTTGACCGGTGTTTGACACTTTCCTGCATGACATCCTTGTCAGTAAACTGGAGAGATGGGTTTGATGCATGGATATCCATGTTGTGGATAAGGAATAAGTGGGATGGTCGTATTTTAAGTGTTGTGGTCAATGGCTTGAAGTGGAGCCCAGAGATGAATGGTGTTCCTCAGGGGCCTATACTGGGACCAGCACAGACTGACATCTTTTTTTGCAACCCTGTCAGTGTCATTGAGTGCACTCTCAGGAAGTTTGCTGTCAACACCAGGCTGTTTGGTGCAGTCAGCCCACTGGAGAGAAGAAATGCCATCCAGAGGGACTTTGATAGGCTTGAGAGGTGGGCCCATGCTAACCTCATGAAGGTCAACAAGGCCAGGAGCAAGGGCCTGCACCTGGGTCGGGGCAACCCTGAGCATAAACACAGGCTGGCCAAAAAATAGATTGAGAGTGTAGGTACAAGTTTAAATTGAGAAAACTGACTCTCAGGCTTTTCATTTCTGTTTAATTTCTTTAAAACATAGGGAGGAGTAATTTCCTGTATGAAATAGTCACTTAAAATACCTACTGCCAGACAAAGTGAATTACCACTAATAGGTAGGTAAGTTCCTACAAATGAAAAGGAAAAAAATACTTAATATTCAAGATCATTAATCTATGCAACATCCTGCTAAATGAAATTTAATTGTACAATGTAACTGAAAAGATTTTGAAAATATGTGTTG
The DNA here is from genome assembly GCF_015832195.1 of Motacilla alba alba. NCBI lineage: Eukaryota > Metazoa > Chordata > Aves > Passeriformes > Motacillidae > Motacilla > Motacilla alba. The sequence goes on along the minus strand of NC_052017.1, from coordinate 39,556,515 downwards.
CATCCAATTATGCTTATTCTAGCAGGATGCAGTTAAAATTATTTCATTCATTCTATATTCTTCTCAGTGTGTTAGGTTGGGATTATTAAGGAGAGACGGAAATAGAAATCTCTTCTATAAATCTCTTCACCTTCCCTTAGCCTCAGCAAGAGTCAGTTTCTAATTTTCCCACCGATGTTTTCTGTGCCTAACTTCATGCAGGTGAAGCAGCACAGGTGTTTACACATTCATAGGTTTTGCAAAGTCTATGATGTTTGTCTGCCTTTCCTGTGCATATTGAGGCCATAGCTGCGTTCAGATAGAGGATCAATTAAAAATGTCAGCTTGTAACTTAAAATATAAAAGAAAGTACACAAAATATGAAATTAAAGGAGGAGGTAAACTTCCCTTTCCAAAAAAAGAAAGTCCTTTATCTGATAAAATGTAGTATATCTGAGTATCTTAAAAATACTAACAGAAACAGATGTAATTCTTTAAACAATGCAGGCCACAAACTAAATTTGATCGTTCTGTTGCAAGCATGGATTGCATAATGTATTTGCATTATCTGAGACAATTTTGTAAATGAGCAGGGACCACAGGAAAATATCTGAGTAGGTACAGAGATAAAATACTGATTTAACCACCTCAGACTTGCAGGTTTTAGCATCAACAAACTGATGTATTATCCCCCATTTTGCAAGTGTGAACCTACATATCTTGGTACAGAGAGTGCTGGTAGATTGACTGGGTTCAGGATATGCAAGATGAGGAAGAGTGTTCCTATCTAGATAAAAAATGTCTGAACTTTCTGTCCAAAATTCAGATCTTATTTATTAAGGTTCAATTGCATACAGTGTTCATTCTGAAATGATACACACTGCTTTATTTTCACTAGACTTCTGCCTAAAATTAAAAAGAATGAATGGCAAAAATGGTGGTTGTTCTGACAAAAGCAGTGGAACAAATGGCAATCATCTTACTGGAATTACTCTTTCCAGACAGTTTTGCAGATTCAAAAAGATCTTGTAGTGTGAGTAAAATGCACAGTAGTAGAAATATTTAACTGAACTGGATACCCATCAAAATTAGTTTAACTTGGATAATTCTAAAATTATTTAAAGTTAGACATATAAGCAAAAATTAAAAGATTAAAGCTTTGCATGCATGTTGCTTCTTTTATGGTAAATATCAGTAACCTTATAACATCTGTGGAAATTACTGTCGGCTTGGGTGAACTTATTATAGGCTCAGCATAAAATCAAGATGGTCAACACAAGACACAAATGTAGTAATCTTCAAATACCCAAAAGCTAACTGACTTACTGGTAGCAGTCAAAATAAATTTTATGTACTTATTCAAAGTGATATGAATAATAAAAATGCTTATGTAATTCACAGATTAAAAAAACATAAAAAACATAAAAGGCTCATGATTTCACAGCTGTAGGTTTCCAGTAGTAAAATATCTTCTGTACATCTTGTTAATGAAAGTCCTTGGAAGTACTTTTAGGGGAGAGTTCTGCTTTTTAAAAATTCAAATATGCTTTTGTTCCAGGTGGTAAATGTTCATTCATTTAGATAGCTAATCTAGCAAGAACTACATACCAAGAAGGAAAAAAGACAGAAAAATGCAAACAAATTGTAGGAAGTCAGAAATTGATATTGAAGGTACAAATATTTTTTTTGGATTTTGGGTTTTTTTTTTAAAGTTTGGAAAAAGAAAAAAAATCAATTCCCTCTGTTAGTAAAGGGACCCTTTTTTTTTCCTTGGCTCTTCTGAACCATTCACAAGTGAATTTCAGAATCACTATAAATTCATATTTCCGTGTTTCCACCAGTGTTATGCATGCTGAAATGCTTTCTAGAGTTTAAAGATTTGTCAGAACTGCCAATATGTATTGGATATTTTTTAAGTTTGAAAGAGAATTAGCAAAGAAATTTACCTCCTTGATTATTTGAATAAAGGCTGACACTAGATTTAGCTATGATAAGAGCAGTTCTAGACTTTATTCTACATTAATTCATTATCAGGTTCCATTTTAGTTCCCATATCTTATTTCACTGCTTATTTTTCAAAGATTCATACACTTGCCAATTAATATAATAGACTATATTCTTTCTTATTCACACACTTATGTATTAACACTATCAATATATTCCTTCTCAGCAGATGATGGCAAACATATGATTCGTTTTCAAATTACAATCTGCAAAAGGTTTCTTTAATTATAGCTTTTAAATAAGCTCTTGATAATAACAATAACCAGCTAAATAAAGCATTCCTGTTCTTTAGCTTCAAAACTGTCTCTCAGCTAGCTTGCATGTACTGTATGAGTCAGATTTTTAAAAAAAAGGAAGATGTGCAAGTTCTTTGACTCAGACTATACAGCATATGATTGAAGTAAAGAACATCATCTGCTTTGTTCACCAGGGGGTTTTATTATTATTATTTCTCTCTGGTCTTCTACTTTTCTGCTCCTCAAATAAGGCTAATTACAAAGGAAAAAAAGTTGAAACTGGTAGAGAGAGATCCTTTAAAGCCATTCCTTTTGCAGAATGGAACAAAAGAAAGTACCAAGGGCATGGATAGGCCTTGAAAAAAAAGAAAAGAGAAAAACCATCTAATGAGGATGCTGAGATAAGTGCTTGTGAAGAAAACTGGCAAAAAAGGGCTTTTAGTCTAAAATCCATAAATAAGTGGGCATTAGATGGGTACTAGAACATTTTTAACAAGAGAGGCCACCAAACTGTATCATCCTATGCAAGAGCTACTACCCTAAAACTCTTCTTCTTAACAAGATAAGGGTTTTTCTCTTTGAAATATTAATTTGAAAAAGATATACTTGAAAATTAGGGAGTATTATTCACGTCTGTGAATCCATTATAGGGGAAGACACCATCGAAGCTGCTTTAGATATAATTATGAATGCTGTAGATTTTCTAAAGGTCAAAGATCCTAAACGCTATGAAGAGATTGTTCACAGCATATCATGGTTCAGACAGGGTTTGACCTCCAGTCTCTCTTTGGGTCTTCCAGTCTGTGCTGAAGATGAAGCATGCACAGCATCAACTACAGAAGAGTTTAAGAATCAAATCATTTGCCCATCCTCCAAACCTATTTCTTAATACTCCTGGGTAATTGGGCACTCAGACGTGCTTGATATCCATAGATGTGCAGGTCAGGTGTTTGAGGCTCGGTCTAATTACCAGAGAATGACTGCCAGCTAAGCATTGTCCATTTCAGCTCTCACTGCTGCTCTTGTAACACATAAAGGAGAAAAACAAATCTGAAAGGGAGAGAAGATAAAAGGACAGAGAAAAATAAACTATAGGACCTGATCCAAAGACTGTAGAAGTTAATGGAAAGTCCCATTAGCTTCAGTGAGGTTTAGATTAATCTTGGTTTTTAACAAGACTGGCAGTTCTTTATCCCATCATGCATTAGATCTCCTTTCACCCATGTGTACCAGAAAGTTTGCATTTAGTACCAGTGATCTGATTTTGAGCATATTCTGACAAACGAATGAAATCAGTTGGGAAATTATTTGATTTAGCTATGGGGTTTTTCAGAAATGTCTCTTAATATGAAATTTTAAGGGCTTTGAAAAACAGGTTTCAGTACAACAGCAGTAGTCCCCAAAATATAATAATAATAATAATAATTATAATAATTATAATTATAATTATAATTATACAACTTGTAAATCCCATGACTAAAAATCTGATGTTTACACTTTCTTTAGAGCATTTTGATTGTGAATTTAAAAAGTAATAAAATATTTAGTGCACATTTATTAACTGTTTCTTAAACATGTGGTACACTATATTGCTCCTTTCTAACTCACTTTAAGTCACACTTCTGGCACATGTTCTGTGCTACAGATGGACCAAGTAAATATACATGTATCTAGTGATCAGGTGTTTGAACTTGATTGCCAGCTAGCAGCTTTTGGTGTTATAGAGGATTCACCCACAGGTGTCCTATGCACAGGAGAGTAATTTTTTGGCACTAACTTTTCACAGCAGGTTACCTGTGTGGTTGGTAGCCATTGGCCATTTTATGTCACTTGCTGCAGCCTGTCCTAGATTCTGTGTGAATGATGAACAAATATAGCAGGATAGTTCCAACTGGTTTGGTAGATGTCCTGCAATTATCCAGTTTTATTTATTATGGTTCACAATTTGACTTACTGTGTAGTGAAGCTGAACTAATATATTGGGTGGTTTTCTTTATATCAATGATTTTCCTTTTTGGTCAGGGATTTTCTGAACCATCACTCATAAAACTGATGTTTTATGAGTTTTTGATAGTCTAGATATTATGATAATATCTTCTGCATAAAGATTAATAAACCAGCTACAGCTGCAGACGAGATAGGTAAGAGGTTATTTTGTGCTAGATTCAAGCTAGAGAGATAATAATGTTGTTTTCTTGTGAGACAGTCTTTTACAAGGCACACTCAGTATCAGTGAAGCATCAGACATAATTCTATAATTAAATTCTATTGATACTTGCTTGAAAAGCAAAATTATAATCCTTCTGTTTCACACATTAAAGACTGAGTTTGGTCTCTGAATAATGCTGTAACTCTTCAGAGGACACTTGAGTTTTCTTTATCACATTTTAAGAAAAATAATTCTGATTGCAGCAGAGAATATTTTTATAAATGCCCTCTTATTGACATTTTGCAGTTTTCTCACATGCTTGTGTTCAATTAGCTAAATAACCACAATTCCCACAAACTGCAGACTTCATAGATTATATAAAATAGTGTCTTTGATACATGGAGTATCTTGAAAAAATAGAAATCTGGCTAGATGTAATAATAAATGCATTGCTGGAACTTGGTGTCAGTGAATAGTGTATTCCCACACTGAGAAATTTCAGACTTGTGATAGAGCCCTCCTTTCTCCCCTGTATCAAAATGCCAGCTGTTTTTAGACAATTCACAGAAGATAAATTATTAGAGAGTAAACATTTTATTATAGGAAGGGAAAAATTATCTTTTTATTAATCTTTCATATAAGCAAGCTGGACTATAAATTGTTATCCTTACCCAGGTCAAAACCAGAGCAAGTTTAGCTAGCTCAATGCAGAAAAATAGCTTTTTAATGAAAATGCCAAGGAAGGGGTTCTGTAACTGGAAACAAGCTTCTAGCAACATAATAGAGCATGTTAGGTATGTGTCTGCAGAAAAAATTGATCACAGAAAATGAATAATTTTCCAAAATATATCACTTCTGTAAAAATATGTGGGAAATGTGCAGGACATATGATATTAAAATGTACACTGAAGCTGTTGTTTAAATCAGAATGCAAATTTCTTCGATTTGTTCACAAGGAAAAATGATGGTATGAGCAACTCACATAAGAGTTGGACTCTATGATTCTTCTGGGTCCCTTCCAACTCAGACTGTTCTGTGATTCTCATATGAGGTTGAATGAATGAGTGGCAAAAGTGGCCTTGCTAGAAGCCTGGTTTGATTCTTAGCTGTAGCCTGCCTGGTTAATGGAACATAGTTGTGGAAACAAACAGAAGTTCTCTGAGAATAAGAACCTAAACTGTGGTTAGTGCTGCACTTTGTGCTTTCATGGTAACTCAGATGACAAGCTCACATATTTGATTTCAGAGCCCCTAAGTACCCACTGTTGGCTCACATTCAATCTCTTTTGTGCAAAACAACTGGTTCCCAACAAGAAAGCTTCAACTGGAAATGCAAAACATATGGAGGAGTTGCCCAGACCTTTGTGGTTTTCTTAAGGCTTGAAAGGGCAGGTCACTAAATCTGTCATAGGCACTCTGAAGACTCATGCAAGCCTCAGGAGTCTGCCTAGATCTAGAAATATGGAACTCTCCTGGCTGGGACTGTACTTAGGCCTATCAAGATGAGAGTAAAAAGCAAAGAAATTCCATGTCCTGTAACTTCAGGGATGTTGGCTTCAAGGCAAGGGAGCCACTTACATCTCAGACTTTATCAGCTCAGAAATGCATATGCAGTTTTCTTGTGCAGGGAGTTCAATCCTGCCTGAGCCAGTGAGATTCTCACAGAGCGTGGTGGGAGATGATGTGTGAAATGCACAGGAATCACTTCTCGTTTAATATTGAGAAGGCCTCTCATTGCTGAGTGTAAAAGCAAATGAGCCCAACAAACCTCTTAAAGTGAGTTGAATGCAATGGGCATCAGTTGTGAGTGAATGTTGGATAACAGTGGGGACACAAATGGCTTTAGCTGTCTGTCTTTGGGACCTTAAACCTGGCAACCAAGAGCACATAGACACACCCATAAAATGCTCCAAAAAATGTAATATTAGCCACCTCTTTCTTGGTAGTGCAACAGATTTACAACAGTATACTGGTACAGGTTCCTTGTGTCCAGGCATAAAGAAAATCTAAGTAAATTGTGTGTTATGATCATAAAGTTGCATTTAAAAATGAGTCTACTGCATTCTAGTTTTTCTTACTAAGAGGATCTAAATTGTATGGCCTATATAATATTATTAGCACCTATCTGGTAAGACACTTGCAGGTTTATTGCCCAGTCTAATGTAAGCAGAATTTTTAAGTGTAAATTTCACATTTTATTTGCTGTTAAAGGACTGCAAGAAATACTGCCTTACCTGCATTAAGACTGATGGCTAAAATGGCAACAGGAAAGCAAAAATGAAGGAACAAGGCTAAGTCTGGGTGGCAAAATGAAACAAAGACAAAGGCTTTCCACATGTACTGCAAAGCTTCAGTTGCCATTGCAGTTGAGTCTTTGCATCTCAAAGAAGTTGATTGTGATGAGGTATTGAGACCTAGGGCTGCTTTACTTTTTTTAACTGACTGTGCAGCTAAATGTTCAAATAGTTATGTGGGCAAACATCATTTGTGGAAGCAAACTGTGTACACATGCTGTTGTACCAGTGGTATCACATGGATAACTACACAGCTCTTGTAGTAACTGAAACCAGGAACCAGGGGGACAGAAACTGCTTCCTGAATGGCATTTGGCTTGAACAGTCCAGGAGTCACAGGCCTTAGGTACAGCACTTCATAATGAAAAAATATCTTTTAAGTATGTAGTACTGTATTTGTTTACAGATACTCAAAATGCATACAGAATATATAGAGTAGTTTTTTTGTTTATGCACAAGCCAAACAAGCCCTATAGGCCAAAAGCATATGTACATTTATAAATTATGTAGGCTGCACTTGCAGTCAGTGAATCACTGCTTAGGTAGGCTAACACATTTAGCTGAGCTTCAATGCTTATGTATATTCAACCAAAGGTTGAGAATATCATGATGTAAGAGTTTTTCACTGACCATCAAAATATGGCTACTTTGAAAGTAGAATTTGCATTAACATTAGCCCTTATGGTAGGACAGAAAGTGAAAGGAATGCTCTGTTCAAGGGGTCTGAAGAACTTCCTCTTTTAAAATTGACTGCGTATTAATTATGTATGACATTTCAGGGAGTGAGAGTTGTTTGTAGCCTATGGCAATGAGTTACTAAAATGAGACAGAAAAAAATGTGTCAGCATATCAAATTGCACAGGTATTGGTAGCCTAGATGTATTTGCTAGTTTGGGAAGCTATGTTTGATGTTGTGAAATTAAGGTACTGTGTTTGGATGGTGGTACCATATTCTTTTAAAATGACGATACTGAAGTAGTTGGGTGAAAAGAAATGTAATTTATATTTGTGGCAACACTGCAAAGAGGAACAATAAATAAAATATCTTTTTATAACTTATTCTGGAGCTAATAAAATGATGATAGAAATACTGAAATGCATTTCAACTCCCCTCACAAAAAAAAAAAAAAAAGCTTAGCAACCTCCTTCTCATTCAACAAAATAAGGGAAAAGCTTATTGAGGATCATATGATGTGTGTAAATATTTTATTTGTTTTTCCACTTCTTTGGGAGGATATCTTTCTCTAGTAGTAATCTTAGCTACAAAAATTCACATAGGAGAAGGATTCCCAGCATTCTGGGGACCAGTTGTGGGTTTTTTTTTTTAATTTAATAATGCTCTATTTTACAGTATGTTGGATGTTACATATGGTATTAGCTGTATTTTTACTGTATGTTTGGTTGTATTTTTATATCTTTTGAGCACATGGAAAGAGAAACTGTCTTTCTCACAACCAAAGACAAGCTGTTGAAATGGCTGCCAGCAAAATTCTGGCGTTAAAAGAAAACCAACAAAACCAACCAAAAAATATCGTACAAATGGGGAATGGTTGAACCAGTCACAAATCTTTTGACATTCCTCCTGTCCTACCCACTTGGGTGCCTGTCTCCTCAAGTGTGAGGTTCATGAGTATTAACCAGCCAATTTACCAATAACATCTGAGGAAGATTTTCTCCTAACACCCCTGGGTTTTTAAGGACTTAAAAAGTACATGTCCTTTTTAATACTGGTATAGTATCCTGATTGTCCATTGTAGGGGAATCTGGATAGGAATTTCTCAAAGTCCTAGGATCCACTGCTGCACAGTGCAAGATGATCCATCCAAAGCCTGGGTAAACATTCTCATCTGTGCTGGTGCATGTTGTAGTTAAGGATTTGCATTCCTGCAGCCCATCTCAAATCAGTTTTACATAAGATTATCTAATGGACTCAACATTGCAATTTATCAAAATGTAAGAGCAATGGCATTTATCTTAGCAAGAAAAAATTTAAGGTGGGAATAGCAGTTCTTACAATATGTGCAAACATTGGCTAGAACATCTGTGTGCCTTGGTGTTTTCTTTTCACTGCTGCCCGTGTTTGGAGTTCTCTGGTTTGTGCTGCCCATATTCAGCCCCTTATATCCACTATTCTTATAGGAGACCTCAGAATTCATCAGAAAACACCCATAAATGTCATTCTTAGCGATCTATTTTCCAGATTTTATAGCATCTTCTAGCTCATAGTTCTCATTTGTTTTTTTTAATCTATATTAATTTTAAGTAATTTTAAGCATTTGAATAGTTTCCAAAGTACTTCACTTTTGGTTTGCAGAAGTAGAGTGTATTGTACTGGGGTATTAGTCATGGTTCAATAGTCAGACTACAGGCTGTACTCAAGCTATGAGTGCTTTTAATTTCCGTGACAGGTAATACTTCACAGTTAACAGAGATTTTTCTCTTCTTACATTTTGCTATGCTAATGCTCTTGCAGTCAACTGTATATGTACTGAAGTATTCTCTTCTCCTTAGGTTTTACCATTTTATCCCTGTGCTTTCCACCAGTGTGTTAAGCTGACTAATATATGTTGTGTTTGCTCGTGTACTCCAGAGAGGCAGCAGTGTGTTTGGTAAAGGGCCTTTATTTTGAGACAGCTGGAAGCTCAGAAGTGTCTGCTCTAACTTGAATAGGCAGACATGAGGTTTGTGATGGTCTGTAGCTCCCTAAGAAGTGGTGAAATGAAGAAGCACTTCATAATCTGCATTTTCTGTGGAAATAAAATAATCCTGATAGTTGAAAGCTCCACTGAACCAAGCAGAAAATTGTTGTCAATTGTCATCTTCATGCATGGGCATTAGGTCAGCTTTCATATTGATAATCTTTGTGTGAGCAAATGAATGCCCTCACTTTTGATATTCAGTGGCAAACTAGAACAAAAAGTGAAGAATAGTGAAGGTTTTATGTGTCTGGTATACAGTTGCTGGGAAGAAATGTTGCAGTATTTTGTATTGCTGATATCATACATGATTTTATAATATTGCTAGAGCAATCTAACAACCACATGATTATTGCAATTTTGGGTAGCAGTTCATGATGGTTCAACAGGATGGAGAAGTCACCTACCAGGTTGAAGATAATGTTCAAAGGATTGGTAGGCAAAAAGTTAGCTTTAGCTTGCTAAACTACAAACCAAGCCTGTCAGCTGTAGAATCCAAGTAATGAATTATGTGGTTGTACAGATAGTGGTTTCTTTATGATAGAAATGTTTATAAAATGCTTCTCATTCTTTAATGGATTAACTACAGAAGTGTTCTACTTTGTCTTTCATAACTATTGCACGGTTTGCAGATCTTATTGCTACTTCTTCCATTACTAGAATTCCTCTCGTTCAGTGGGCCACTGAATGCCCCAACTGAATAAGAGGAATTCTGGTAGTGGAAGAAGTAGCACTAAGAGCTGCAATCTGTACTATAGCTATGAAATCTTAACAAAAAGATATTTTTGAGAGACTTTGGGCTCATGAAAACAGCAGCAAAAATCTCTCTTCCATCTTCCGCTGTTCTAAAAGAAAATTTGAAACCAATAGGAAAGGAAAAGCGACTACACTTCAGGCATTTGTACTGCATTGATCTCTATCATATGAAACTATTGCTGTGTTCTCTATTCCATGTAATAAATTTTAAAAATAGAGCCTGGTTTTGACAAAAGTTAACAAAATGTCTGTGAGGATTGTTTCTTAACAGTGAAAAAGGAAAAATGGTTCTTGCTTACTTAAACTCTCTTGTCTTTTTTGTCTACAAGGACATGCATTTCTTCACTCTTGTTACCATGTCATCTCCCTCCTTAGTCCCTGTTAATGTCTTCTTCTGGTCTTATCCTGCTGTGACTGAGCATTACAAAGTTTTTCACGCCTCCATGCGCAAGTCCATCAACCAATTAGTTTTCAGAGCACATGATACATATAGATGGCATGGCAGTGGGTTCAGACCTAGGTCAACATACTCCCAGCTTTCAGTCAATATGAAAAAAGTATAGGTCTACATTATCAGTGATATCGATTTAGAGAGTGGATTGTTCATCTTTGCTTCTTTTTCAAACTTACTCCCAGCTGTGATCACCGCTGTTATTCTGATTTTTGTCTCAACATTCACCACAGAATTTCTCACCGTGACAAACGCTAATTTTAAACAGGCACCTGAAATGTATCAAAGTATGAGTCTCATATTGACTCCATGTGGAGGTTTGTTGCCCATCTTGCACACCCATCTTTTAGAACATCCCAGTAAGATATCCAGGTTTTGCATCTAATTACCTTCTGTTTTCCTTTGAAAAAGTTTGGAAGACTTGTTGGTGAGGACTTTTGAGGAAAGTCTGCCTCAAAAATGCATCTTACTTGTAAACTAATGTAGAACATAATGGTAATGTATTTTAATTGAAGTAAAAAGCCAGGTTTTCAAAGTCTGAATTGAAATAAGCAGGGATCAATTACTATAAATTGTGTTTAATGGAGATTTAAACAAATATGAGTAAAACAGTGGGACATCCTGAATTAGAATGGACTGATCTTGGCATTTTGATGGAGGCAATGTATCACTTTATAAATATACTGAGTAACCAAGTGTATCTCAGCAGAAAAAAGGGAAATGCTTTTCAGAAAAATATCTTGCCTGCAGCTTTAGGGGACAGGGAAAAGCTTTTCTGCTGGTTGCTTTGTCTTTTATTTTATAGTAAAGAGGAACATTTTACCTGCACAGTCTCTTTAATTTTATTGAGCATGCTGAAGCATAAATATGTATAGCTGTGATCTACCTCTCTCATGTATTAATTTGATTGTTTTCTTCTTGTAGAATTTCTGTTTTGTGATTATAACTAAAATGAGAAGTATGCCTAGTAGTTTAAAACAAATGCACCTTTATATTATTGTTTAGATAGTTTAGAAGTTTAGATATTAGAAAATTGGATGGTAGTTACTGTAGTTAAAGCAACATAAAACTAGAAGCATTGATGGAGATGAAGAGGAGTGTTCGCAACTAGAAGGTACCGCCAAGTTGTTCTGTTTCATTTCTGTTTTCTCCATTCTTTTTCTGCTGTGAGATGAGTGAGATGTTAAGATCCCCTGTAATCAATAGAATTGAAATTATTTATATTAATTTTGAAAAAAAAAAATCCAGTAACTGGGATGTACTGATATCAAAGCTAGCTAGGGAAGGTAAAAATACTATATTTATTATATTTTTACCCATATAATAATTAAGCTCTAATGATAATAGTATCCCACTATAATTTATTTCAGTGGCAACAGAAGCTTAGCTTAGATTGACCCTTCACTGCATACCATGAGTCAAAAGAATAGGTTTCCATATTTTCACATTCCAAAATCTGTTGAAATCAACAGATTTCCATCTTTTCTAGATAAATAGTCTCCACTGTTTTTACTCTCTTTGACAGAGGTGGAGCTATTATAATTCCATATAATACACAGAGTAACTGTATTGTAATACAGCACACATTTTTAAATAGTTCTGATACTACCAAAAATATAATGTTTTATATATCTTTTTCTACAGGAATGTTGATTATTAGTCACTATGATAGAACGAAGCTGGGAAAATATATTTTTTCTGCAAGTTTGAAAAAGCAGCTACCCAAAATAAAAATCTCAATCTATACGTAGGCATTCAAAAACTTATTTGATATTTTAGAAGTAATAATTACTTTGGGCAAGGTAAATGGGTAACCAGCAGTGCTAATTATGAATCTTTCTGACTAAGTCTTTCAGTATAAAATACAGGTGTTTAGCTGCAGAGAGGAATCAAAACTAAAAAAATAACCTCTCTTGTTTCCTTGTTTAGCACCAACTATATCCTGCTTTGCTTAATTCCCAAATTCACTAAACTGGATAGGTGCTACCAGTCATCTCCAGTCTGTGTGAGCATAGACAATTTATTCTTTTTGACTAAAACAAGTGAATTTTGCCCAAAGATCTACCAAAAAACTCCCTATGGAATTGTGAGCTGGATAGGGTATCATTGTGAGAAAGAAGGACTAGAGACAGGTCACTAAAGCCTTTTTTCTTTTTCTTTTTATTTTTCTTTTTACTTCATTTGAACTATTGACCTTGTGAAAATATTCAGCTTTCTGTGAGTTGGTTTTTTTTTGTTGTTTTTTTTTTGTTGTTGTTGAGATGGGTTTTGGTGCCTGAGCTTTGAAACATGTATGATCGGACCCAGCTTATCTGTGAGGCTGCTGGGTTTTCTAACTCGCCGCGCTGGAAAACACACCGATCTTGGGAAATCAAGCTAATGTCTCTCAGCTGTGCAGAAAAAGTGTGAACAGCTCTGTCAAATGAGCTACCCCCATCTCCTTTTTTTCAGGCAGCATCTTATACTGGAGCAGTCACTTCACATTTGCCATTTGAGCAGTTGTGATATAACTGCTGTTTTATTGCCTATAGGAGAGTTTCTGTGAGGAATCAGAGGCTGGTCTTTCAGCTACCCTGGCCAGGAAAGGTTTTAATCACAGGACTCCATTACTGGTGAATGCGTAAGGAGTCCTGACAGGATTAAGAGAGAATATGAACACATAGCTCTGGCCTAAAGGTTGCTAATTGACCAAATGGTAATACGAGGGGAAGTATTTTCCAGCCTTGAACCGCTGCCCCCAGATAAGTATATTAAATGCCATCAGTTAACCCCTTGAGTGCAATGACCCAGTGCTGCCAGGGACACTCCTGGTATGATAGACCCTTACCCTCCTAATCAGTGGTGATGTATCAAGTAGTGTCATAGGTCCAGATGAGTCCTACACGTCTCCCTTTGTTGGATGGAAAGATGTCTCTAGACTTGCTAAAGGTTAAACACAAAATTTAAAGTTCACAGCTACAGTGGCTTAAAAACACATTAAAATTGTAAAGCAAAAGAGCAGTCAGGAGTGAGAATAGAACAATATAAAATGAAAAACATAATCTAAGTAATTTTGCTTTGGAATTGAGTTGTTGATTTTTTTTTTAATTTGTTTTATTGGATTTTTAGTTTTTTCTCTAGATAAGTTCTGAAGAATGAATGTGCTTAGTTTTCTTCAGCTTAGTTCCTTCCTGCACTTATTCTCAGGTCATGAACATTACTAAATTTCATTGAAAAATATCAAAGCTATTATAACAAGTGAATTTATGAACAGTAAGTTACACTTCATAAAAGAAGGCTTTCTATAAGATATGTTCTATATCCAGTTCTGCAAGATATGTTTTCTTTACTTTTTTTTTTCCCTGTGGCATTTTTCATTTAATTTCCAGGTAGAATATCTCTATTGTTAAGATAGTGTCTTCTAAATGAATGTTTCTCTGTAGTAAAAAGAGTTAAGTTCTGTATCCATTTATGTATACAGAAAATGACAGTCCAGACTTCACTTCTGTTGTCTTCAAAGATGTTTAAAGTGAAATTGTCCATTATGGGAAGTTATTAATGCCCTTCTAGTTTAGTAGATACTGGGATCTTCTTTGTGCTTACATTATGCAGGACTTTACCTCTTGCCTGATTTCACTGAAATTAGTGGGGTTACTCATTTAATATGGTAACAGTCAGAAGATATATCAATGGCAGACTCAGCCATGTGGAAGCTGTAGTTACTTAACAAAGATTTTGTCTTTACTGGCACAGAGGTATTTATCCATATTTTTCAATGTGGTGACTAATTCTTTCGTTTATTGTGGGTATCTTAAAAAATACTTATATTTGGCCACCAGAAACCATCTCCATTGCCTTGAGGCACCTCACATTGCTGCATTCATGGATGAAAAATTACATTTGCCATTTCATAATTTGTGTCCTTTTTTTTTTCATGGTTTAGCATCAAGTCTGATAAACTTAGAAATCAGTAACTCATAAGCTATATTGTTGACTCTTGGATGTTAATGTGTTACACAGGCTTAATCAAAAGTAACACTTCCCATTGGAACAATTAAAAGAGCCAAGTGCTGATTTTTCAGGCCAGAGAACAGTGCTAGAAGGCAAAAGTCCTCCTGAGATATGACTACAAGACATTGTAGGTTTTGAGTGTTGCTTTTGATCATGCGCTGGTACATTAACGGATATGGCATTGCCTTTTAAAGAGGGACATTGCAAATTGTAGGGAGGAGAGAGACTCATGCTGTGCATTACACAGCAATGCACATCCACAGTTCTATAGCATGGGAACCTTTTTAACGTTTTCATTTTAGAAATCCTTCTTTCAAAGCACCAATCATTCCTTTATTGATCACGTGGGACTACATTCACTTTGGCTGGAAGAGGCTGTTCTTCAAGCTGAGTCTGTGCACCCACACTGCTTCCAGCATCCACACTCTAACTATAACCTGAGCTGTGGCTTCCTACAAACACTAGTTGCCAGTCTGGTGGGGGATGTTCTAGGAGAGGTTCCTCTGGCATGTGCTACCTGCATATATGTCAGGCTTATATGTGCTTGGACTCAAACTAAAAGGCAGCATGAATCTGGATTTTTCTTCTGTGTGGACAGTGGACAAGTTTAGACATGAGTGTTTGGGGGAGCTATACTGCCCAGTTTTCTGTCTGTGATCTTTTCTGGTGTATTACAAATTTTATATACACGCTTGTAAAAAGTTTTATCCTTCCTGTAACAGCTGAGGCAGCTGGGAATCCCCACTTGAGTTCTCACCAGCTGCAGGTCAGTTGCCACATTATATAGATGTGTGCCCATCCCTTACAAAATGCCGTGCTGGTACCAAATAAAAACTAGGTAGCCCACCTCAACAGAATAATTGTGCTTGTGTTTCACTGTCTGTTTTGCTTACAAGACCCTGCCTAACAAGTGCAGGTCCATGAGATTTGTATTTCCCAGCCATACAGCTGTTTGCAGTGGTTGGAGATGTGCTGATAATGCAAATGAATGATATAATAACATTAATATCCATGTGAGATGTCCCTGTAAAGTGCAGTCTCTTAAAAAGATGTGTCTTGTGTCTGGAGAGCTAATAATGTTCATGTTAATCCTGTCTTTAGTGTACTTTTTCTGATTAGGGAGGAATCCTCACTTCAAGTAACTAGTGCAACTGGTAGGAGGTCATTTTCTAGGAGGAAAAAAATTATTCTCCTTTTGGAATGTCAAGCTTTAGACAGAACCAGTTCTAGATTTGTCTTCCATAACCTGAGCTCCAGAGCTGCACAAGAGCTGCCTTCTCCAGTGTACAAGTACTACCAAGATCCTCTTCATGAAGCATCAGAGCAGGCCAGTCAGAAGTCATACTTTTTATATTTGTATTAATTGGGTTTGGTTTCTGAATTATAATAAATTTAATTAGATTGCAGTCACTTGACGCCCAGGGGCTCAATTCTAATTTGCTCCTACTGCCTGATAACTGGTTAACGAGGTCTAGACATGAACCATTCCTGGCAGGGTTCTCTACACATTAGTTTAAGAAGCCATCATTTTTTGTAACCATCACCCTTGCCTTCATTCAATCACACCTCTATGGTTTCCCCAATTATACAAGAGGTAGAAATTCCCCATATCAAATTGCCCATTGCCGAGTATGCCATCTTTATCCCATCACGTAGTACACATCATTCTGGACTCCCCTGTTTCTCCTGGGGGAAGTGTGGCTTGTGCCATTCCATGGGCCTGCAGAATTTATGTGCATGTACTATGCCTTGCACTAACTGTAGAGCTCTTTGTCCATCGCTACTTTGCAATTCATTAACAGAAACTCAAATCAAGAAGAGGGTAGACAACCTATAAATTCAGCAAGTTGCCTGAAACCAGGCATCTGTGAGTTGTGATAGGCCATGATCAGCCAGACAAAGACTGCAGTGTAAATTCAGCTAAGATTAGATCCCAGAGAATCCACAAATATGATGTTATTTAGTAAGACCTATCACAAAAGAAGCTTTAATTGCTGATAGTGTGCAAAGACAAACCAGGAGTCATCAGTTCTACTTTTCCTGGAACTACCCTTTTTTTCTTTTTTTATAAATAAGATATTTTACTATTCCAAATAAAGCTGTGTGGGTGATCAGTAAAGAGTATTATCCCCAGCTTTACGGCAGATTTCATTACATAGAAAGTAGCTTAAAAGATGACTTAAAATGTGAATGAGTATTTTGTCTGCTTTTTAATCCTTGCTTGCTAAGAACATTATAGTAGAAGGAAATGTTTGACTACTGGGTCCAGTCCCTGCAAACAGTAGAGATCCCACTGTGTAATCCTTTTAAGCAACTGGCCAAGCTCCACGTGCAGAATAGCAGTGTTTCTTGCCATGCATCTTGCTCTAAACTGGGCACACTTGATGCATTATCAAGTCTAGTTGATACAATGAAATAAACACCATTTAGTAAGGTGTAAAACTGGTTCATGTTTGCTGCTAATGCCTATTTAACCCAAACAATTAAGAGGGATTTGCTGTTACAGTTCTTTCTACATTTCATCTTTTCATTTCAGGGTTAAAGCTTAGTCATAGCAAATGGTTAGAAAAGCTGGAGTTACAGGAATAGTCCCAAGGCACAAAACAAAACAAACACAATTATAAGAACTGTATGCATGATATGGCAAAAAACCTGAGGAAATTGCAGTGGAGATTGCGAGAATAAGGGGAAAAAAATGTTTCCCTGCCGCTTGAGACATAATATGATGGAACTATCACAGTTTATTTTTTTGCTTGTCCACAAATCCCTATACTGCCCCCAAAAAATTAAGTCCAGACTTAAAAAATTGATTCTTCCATCATTTCTGTTTTATGCTTTTGTGTCACACAAGATGAGTTTAATTTTTCTGATATATTTTATTGCTTCCTCTACCAAATGTAATTACCAAGCATGATGATGTGCTTTGGTCTTTTTTTCTCATTGAGTGAACAGTTGAAAAAAAAGCATTCCTGTATCTCCTAGAACTGTCTGATTTCATTGTCTTAATTAGTGTTATTCCTAACTTATAAGAATGTTAATGTATTTATTTTCTGGTAGTTTATAATAGATCTTAGCACAGTAAATGCCATTCACTGTATTTAATATGTCTGATTATGAAGTAAGAAAATAACTTTGCTATCCTACCACTTAATTCACTGGGAAACCTTCCTTCCTGCTCTTTCTTTGTCTTTTCAGATGTCTCCCCCTGCTAATTTTAAATGTTAGACTCAGATTTCATCACATTTCTCATCTGGCTGTTCCCTGTTTCTCTCATTAATTTCACCAGTTTGTTCCTGATTTTCCAGGTTTTCTGTAAACGCACTTCCAGGCATACACAGGTGAAAACTGTGTGAAACATCACATTCTGGTTAGTTTGTATAATCATGAGATCACAGTAGCTATGTGTTCCCTTGAACACATAAAATGAATCAAATTCTCTCAGCAAAAATCAAGTGATTCCTGAATAGCTAGTTGTAGGTAGAAAGCTGAAATAGTCTGCATAAGGAAATACAAAATAGAGTTAAACACTAAAATCTTGTCTAGAAGCTTTCAGAAGCCTTGTTAGTGGGTCTAATACCATGTAATAGAAGCCAAAAGGCTCCTGGACATTTTTAAACTCTTCCTGTACAAAATTTCAAAGCAATGCAGTTTTTGAAAATTGGACAGTTTCAAACATGAAACATGGTTGTTGTAACCACCATGACCCTCTAGATTATGAGTATGAAATCCAGAACTCAAGAAGATGGGAATAGGTTTCAGAGACTTCTTAATCCTGTCATTGGGACCTTTCCTGTTCATTGTGCATTTGTTCAGATCTAAACAATGGACATAGTGGAGGGAGAAGCAGAGGAGGAGGGGATAATAGAGACAGCTGGTTTAAGTTTTGTATGTATTAAAATAATATAAATTACAATATCCTTATATGCAACTCTCATTCAGTGATCAACACAAGAAATTCTATAGTTGCTCTGGGCTGCTGCTGAACAACATCTAAAAATGTTATGAATGATATTCCAAAACTCTACTTTAACCTTTAATTTATTTTCAGGTAAAAACTATTAATTTGTGCAATCATATCAGTCTTAGTTCTACAAAGAAATTGATTGTTATCTAGCACTCTTAGGCCTGCTCATTCATTTATTACTCCCTTCAAAGCCAAACAAGAACAAAAAAATAAAGAAACTCTGGGAAAAATCTTGAGGGAATGAGGGACTATTTGTATCACAAGGCCCAATCTCATAACCCCTTGCATATATTGTGATTCCTAAAAGTGCAAGTAGACCTACAGGGCTGTCATTTGCAGGATTTACCAAATAACATTTTTCAAATATATGTTTTCTGTGACCCTCAATTCTTTGAGAAAAGAATAGGGTACATTGTCTGCATGAGCAATGTATTTCTTTCTCTTCCTTGAGCTTTATCAAGAGTTGTCACGCGTTATAGTTTGGTGACAGTGCTAGAAAAAAGTGAAGACAGAACTGACCTCTCATAGCATTTTTGTGACCATGGGGCTCACACGAGCAGCTTGGCATCTGCCGGCACATCTTTAGCGAGTTGGCAGCCCCAGCGCCCTTTGCAGGTTGCAATCAAACCTGCCTTCTACAGCAGCCTCTTTCTGGCTGATTAAGTTTAATGTAATTTTAATTAAAAACCACAGTGTCAAAGGGTTTAGCTGCTCGAGAAATGAGCACAGATTGTGGCACAGTGGCAGCAGTCACTTGGAAAATGGAAATGCATCCTGACAATATTGTGTAGGGGCCAGATAAACAAAGCTGCAGCTACTGTACCTTGCAAAAAGCTGGGAGAGACCATCATTGCAAGGAACCTTATTCAAAAATATAGAGCAGTTCTTGTTCTTGTCTTTTAACCATGTTTAAATGCACTTCAGCAACTGAGTAAAGTAATAATTACCAAGAAATAATTTTAATCTTCCCTCCACATTTTAACTTTTGTTCATTGGCACGTTTAAATTTTCAGATTTCAGTTCTTATTTGTTTTGAACAGCAAAATATTTGCGTCACACAATAGACTTATACAACTTTTCTCCTTAGGCTATAAAGAAAAAAATCATCACAGATTTTATCAGTGCTGAAAGCAGGTTCCATTTTAGGGAGTTTTTTGCTTTTATCTGTTTCCAGCTTTTCTTGTCCCTTGAAGCAGATCGCAAGGAGATTTTAATATTTTACATACTGCAGATATTGAGCAACATTTGGAGAATGACCAAAAGAATCACTTCACCAACAAAAGGTCGCATCGTATCTATGAGATTAATCACTAAGTCTCAATATGCATAGAAATATTGGTAAAATAGTTTCCAAAACAAGTATCTCTGTAATATTTTATTTTCTTAGTTGCCATAGTCTTTTGAGTAAAGAGAATTGATTTGGAGTTGTTAAACACCCTTGTCTTGGCAGAAGTTGCTATTTTTTAAACCTATCCTTTGAACGCATGTATTTTTGGAACGAAGGCTTGATCCAAAATCCACTGAGATCAGTGGAAAATCCCCAGTGACTTAGACTTTGGATCGGGTCCTGAGAAGTATATGTGCAATAGGTAGGTAATGTATCATTGTTCCTAGGAATTCCTTTCAGCAAGAAGCCTTTTTATTGTTCGTAGATGCTACCGATGCTCAGGGGCCAGAACCCCAGGAGAATTCCACCTAGTGACGTCAATTCTGTAGAGGAGAACTTCCTCTGTCCCCTTTTAGGTTTGTGGGACATTTTCGAACAGATGGAGCCTATATAGGTGGGACGGGTTCCATCTGAACAGAAGGGTCACAAATGCACCAACTGAGAGGATAGACAGAGCTATGGGGGAGAGTTTAAAGGAGTGGACAAGGGGGATGGGAAGTCTGTACAGAATCCAGCAGAGAGGAAGAAGCAGCTAAAATAAGCAGATGGGTAGACAAGGGGAAATAATGTTAAGGGTTGAAATATGTAGCGCACCTAGAGAAAAGGTTAAGCGAGAAAATCAGAAGAGAGAATTGGTGTTGCAGTACAATTAGGAGGCATAGAAAAGTCATTATTCAACAACACACATAAAAGATTTGACAAAGAAAGTAAATTTTTAAAAGTAGTAAGGTTCCAAGGGAAGAGCTGTCCTAAGCATCATGTGGTGGATGCATGTAATAGAATGTATTTACAGACATTGAAATTGCTTTGCTACATAGGATACAACATGATAGAAAGTCCAATGAAGACTTCAATTAGGCCTCTAAACTAGAATTTACTGACAAGTAAAATACCTTACCTGTGCATGAATGTATGATGGATTCTCTGTCTCTGAAGAGAATAGCAGGGAGGGAGAAAAAGGAAACAGAAAGAAAACAAAGCAATATCCCATCACAAAATCTGAAATGCAAACCACCTTGGAAGTGATAAGTCAGGGGATGCACAGAAAAAGATATATACACTGTATATAACCAAATTATATAGGAGAGAGACCCTGCAAAACTGAAAAAAAATTGAATTTCAGCAATACAAACAAAGAAATGTGTCACTTCCATTTATACTGACCCTGGATCTAGGTGGAAAAAGATCTGCAGCTCCATTTACCAATGGTTTTGGATGCTGGTTTAAAAGGGACTTTTTCCCACCCTTAGCCCACCACCACTATTACTTAAATGAAAATTTAGATGAACATAACCAGTTTTTATTTAGTAGTGGTTATGATGTGATGATAAGATTGACTTCCTAATACAATTTTGTAAAGGGTAGCAATTTTCTCATAAAACAGCTATGAAACCACCAACAGTTTCAAATTAATAAGTGCTACCATCCATTACCTTACTACTAATAATACTATTATTTTATAAATATATATGCAGTATTTTGTTTCTAAATAAATGCTTTAGACCGAAGCATTTATAACTTTTAATTACAGATGATTGTCAATTATGGAAATATCTATCAAGTCCAAAATTAATATCTAGCTTTATAAATACCAGAGCAGAGCACTGCCAAACATTTAAGAATAGTAAGATATCTTCCACTATTTGTAGCACATTGGTATGTATAAAAGTACCTTCTCCTCACAGTTATTATCTCCGAAATCCTTAGGGTGCCAGAACCACTCAGGTTTGCTTCTCAGTTCTCCCTATGTTTGTGAACAAGGTTCTGAGGATATTCCATATGGAAATATGCAAGTGGTGCTTTTATGATCACCAAAGGAAGATGTTTCCCTGAAGCCTTTATATGTTTTCAGAAAAAATCTGAGCATCTGCCTGGAGCCCATTTGAATCATATATGCAGTTCACTTCTGCATCAAAATCTGACTGTGAACGTAAAGGAAAATGCCCCAAGGGTTACATGACACAATAGCAGGTTACATACAGCACTTCACTGACATATATATAATCCTTTTATTTATGAATACAGAATTAGATGTTTATCTAGGCTTGTACAAATAGCTAGTTATGTTTGATGAAGCAGTGAACTAATGAATACCTTCATAACAGATAATTTTAAAATTCTAAAGTGTCAAAATATTGGACTTTAGAAGCATGCTGAAGAGAAATGGTGCTATTACCTTGTTGAGAGTGCTAGGATAAAAAGAGAGGGTAATCAATATCCTTCTTTATGTGGTTTCATGGTGAAACAAATATAATATGTAAATATTTGCATAGATTCCAAAGGGTTGACTGAATGCACTGGTAAATCTTGGTATTCTATGGAGTACAAAGATTTGTGTATTTCCAAACTCCTGTAGGTTTTATACTGCACAATATCATTTGGGGTATGTCCAGTCATTCCAGTTCTGTTGCAGGAGTAAGGCAAATGCATGTTAACTGGGTGGCCAGCCAGTATTTATTGAATGTATTTAGCAGCATATAAATTATACAGAGTAAGTCTCAGTAAAACCAGGCATTAGTGGTAATGCAGTTCAGCTACTAAGATTGGCTGCAGACACTCATGACAGAATGCAAAGGGTACAGCTCTGAGAAGAGTTTCACTTTTTTAATATTCCAAACAAATCAATTGATCTACCTCTTGTGTTTGTACAAGCATAATATTTTATATTAATAGAAGGTATTATTGTATAAGCAATAATCTACAGAGTATAAATAAGGTACTTTTTTTTTTAGTGCTGAAGTTTACAGAAAGTATTCACTAAATTGTTTCCAGCTTTCTATAGCCTATTAAGTTTTTTAAAATACTTAACTCACATGGAGATAACATTACAACATTGGTGCAAGTTCAATTACTAGACCACTAAAAATGACAAACTTTGACCAAAACACATGACTTCAGCAAAGCTTCTTCATTGAGGGGTCTTGAGTTTTTGTTTTGGTTGATTCCTTGTATGTTTGGTTTGGGGGTTGTTTTTGGTTTTTTTTTTCATTTCTAATATAGCAAAGTATTTAAGATTTATTTATAGTGTTAAATGAAAAGTTAGTTTAATATTTTTTTCACAGGTACCTCAGTAAAAGCAGGCTTGATGATAATGATTTTCTCTCTTGTGTAAGTAAAAATAATCGTGTGAATGAAATGCCTTCTACTGTCAGTGCAGCAATTCTCTCTGCTGTGCTGCTTGCAAAGTGGACATTGTATTATGGTTCTCCTATTGAAATTATTTTTGAGGTTTTTCTCATTAGTTGTGCAATCTCCTCTCTGCTTTTCTACAACAATAACAAAAACTTGGCAGATTGGAAAAGTGTGTACTGTATACTATTTTTTCAGCCCTTCTAAAATTAAATTAAATCCACTCACCATAGCAAAAGAGCCCTCAGGCATAATTCTACATACTATGTATTTGCAGTATTAAATATTCAGTATTTTTTCTTTTAAAAGCATATTTTTTACAATTGTCATAAACTTCCCTGCTAAGCCATATTTGGGGTTGCGTTTAACCTTGTTTTTTTCCAGGTTGTCAAAACTAAGCTTTCCATATTCATTAGTCTTTCTGATATATAAAAAACTCAGTTGATATGGAAGAGAATTTTTAAGTAGCGTCTTCTATTTGAACTTACATCCAAGTGTTCTTTTTACATAATGTAGAAGAGTGAATAAATGGGTAAATTAGTCCAAGCAATAGCATAAGTCCAAGATACTCATGAACATTCATGATTCTAAGCTACTGACTGTTTGTTTGGATCAGTCTGATCTATACATTTAGTGTATTTTCTTGACTGACAGTCACTCCAGTATTCATATTGGAATCAAACATACACATTTAGAACCATAAAAATCTTCAATTATAAAATCAATTCCATACACTGGCCATATAATATCTATTGCTAAGTTTGAGTCATGCTTGACCTTTATTTACATGGCTAATTTCAATATGCATATGATGCACTGATTTGAAAATTTGCTTTCTGATTGTGTCTAATTGTCTTTCAGAGACCATATTGGTGGGATTTTAGGAACAATAAGAAGTGTGCTAATTATCATCTTTGAAACGAAAGGATGCTAAACAAGGATATGACTTGGGTACAATTCCACCACTGATAGCAGAATGTACACTCTCCAGTTAGAATGAGGAACCCTACTATCTTTTGCAAGGATGTAAGTCATTAATTTTGAATGCCTAATGTGTAGAAGAGTATTTTAATATTACAGCAGAAAGTACCTCTTTGTGGTAGCTCATAAATTGCCTCATTGACAAATTTTGTTTTCCAAATTAAAAGTGTGTGAACAGAAGCCATCTTGAGTAAAACTTTTTTTGTGTGTGTGTGGCTGCTCTTTTCACAGGATCACAGAACAGGTCAGGTTGGAAAGGACCACAGTGGATCATCTGTTCCAACCTCCCTGCTCGACCAGGGCCATGCTAGAGCACATGGCCCAGGATTGTGTCCAAAGGGTTCGTGAATATCCCTAGTGAGGGACACCCACACCCTCTCAGGGCAATCTCTTCCAGTGCTTGGTTATCTGCAGAGTAAAGATGTTCTTCCTCATGATCAGAAGGAACTTCTTATTCATCAGTTTCTGCTCATCGCTTCTTGTGCTATTGCTTGGCACCACCAAGAAGAGCCTGGCTCCATCCTCTTGGCACCTTCCCCCTTTAGATACTGGCAAATATTGATGAGGTCCTCTCCCAGCCATCTCTTCTTGAGACTGATCAGACCCAGCTCCCTCAGCCTTTCCTCCTAAGAGAGGTGCTCCAGTCCCATAATCAAATTTGTCACCCTTTCCTAGACCCACTCCAGGAACTCCATGTCCTTCTTGTATTGAAGAGCCCAGAACTGGCTCTTTTTCCCTCCTTAGAATTTATCAAGAAATACTGCCTCTGGTCTACTGAATCAGAAATTAAATGTTCTTATTAACTACTTATTCATTAACTTTATCATGGATTTAAAATTTTATTGACACCACATTCCAGGTACCAGAGTGCAGCAGTGACCAGGGCACTGCAGGCCAGGAGAACAAGGACCTTGTCAGGCAGGGTCTGTCCCACTGCCCATGGCAGAAGAGCAGGGCATGCACAGAGGTGATGGCTGGGTCCCACCATGAATCGAGATCAAAAAAGGAAAAATCTCTGGTGTACCATCCTCAAATGTTCTTCACCTGTGGCCTTCTATCCATCTGTAGCAAGGAGTGGAAAATAGTTAAGTGTGATCTTATTAGAAAATTGATACGGAGATTTGAATCTGTCCTAGTATTGACTTACTTTGAGATGATGGTAATTTGTTTTCATAATGTAAAGTCATAGACAGAGACATTGTCAGAGACATTTACACCTTTGTAAATATATAAAGCTGAGCTCTCATTCACAAGTTCCTACCCATTTTAATTTGCTGACCACAGAGGAAATTGTAGAAAGGATAAGATGGTTTTATTTGGTGAGTTTCTTTTCATTAAATTCTTCTTTTAGAGTAAAATATAAACATCTGAAATTGAAATCCTCATTGTAGGTATAATTTTATTACAATAGCAAACATTGAACAATAGTGATACTGCATAAAATAAAGATGAACCCCTCTCTAAGGATCTTATTTCAAAATTTCAGTCTGTAATGCTGGCTCTTACGCTATCCAGTTCAATTCATCCATCTCATGCCATCATCTTGATGTGCTCTGAAATTGCACCAAAGTACAGCTGGTCACAAATTTCACACTTACCACTTTAGACAAGTGAAAGGTCAAGGGCTTACAACAGTTGAGCAGCTCCTTATCAGTACCACAAAGCACAGAGAGGCATGAAAGTGACTGCAGGTCAGATCAGCTGTAATTTATACTAACTGTGTAAGTCCACACAGATCCATCCCACCTTCACATAGCAGAGCATGTAAGTTTGAACATTGCTCACTTGTCTCACTTCTCATTTGCTCTGTGCAATGTTGGAATCAAATATACAAGCACACTTTCATTTAGTGCTATTCTTTTGTTTTCAGAATAAACAAGCATTAAGTAGCTCTTCCAATAAAAAGTCTTTTCATATTTAAAGGGACTTAGTTTAACTCCTAAGACAGAACTAAGATTTAAACCAGCCAGCTAACAGGAGGAAAATCAAGAGATGAAACTAGAAGTGGTATAGTATCATTGTTGAAAATGCTGCTAGAGAGAAAATATAAAATTACAGATTCAGTACATTCTAAAATCTGAAAAATAGGGATTGTGTCTCATTGTGTTCAATGAGAAATTGTACTCAGTCTTGGTCTGAATATTATAAAATAGGATAAATAAAATCGAAAATGTGCTGATTGAACTCCCTC
Organism: Motacilla alba alba; assembly: GCF_015832195.1. NCBI lineage: Eukaryota > Metazoa > Chordata > Aves > Passeriformes > Motacillidae > Motacilla > Motacilla alba. The sequence continues at coordinate 39,530,309 of NC_052017.1, read as the reverse complement.
GAATCATATTACCAGATCCCATTTCAGCAGGCAACACTGGATTTATGGATTTTATTTACAGGAATCTAACAGTGTAGGACTTCTATCATCATTTTAATGTTTACAAGTGAAAAGACTGAGTTTTGTATGTCTCCCAGATAGAGAGAAAAATCAAATTAATATTGATGACTTAGCTTTCATTCCTGAATAAACTAAAAACAGTGAGCGAACCTAGGAAAAAAAATAGAAAGCAAACTAAAACCAGAAAAACAACAAACCACCAACTTCTGTTGTGTAGCTACTTTACAAGTTGGTTTTGTCCTACAAAGGCCTCAGCTACAGATTCACCATCATTCTTGGGCAAGAAGAAATTAAGATGTCTTTGTCCTGAAGTAAATCCCATTAATCTCTTTTATTATTTTTATTTAGAACTGGGACTGTTAATGTTCCAATTATCAATTAATTTCTTTCCTGAATTAATTGTCATGTTTTAAAAATAATTTAAATATATTATGTACACACAACAATAGTTTTTAAAAATAATCCCTTTTTGGATACACCAACCCTTTTGTTTGTTTTCTAAATTTGACACTCAAGTCAAACAACTGATTTTCTTTCTTGCATTGTTTACCCAACAGTGCAGTTCAGCAAATCAGTTTATTCCTGATTAACAGAATTCCTTTTGTGGATATCCTCTTTTCACTATCAGTGGCCTACTAGAAACATACTATAAACAGCATTTGTGCAAGCAGTTTTGTAGTTACTATTATCAGACACTATAAAATGTTTTAAATAACTTTAAATGTTATGATATACCAACAAGTTAACTTTTACATAAGCTGTACAAAAGGCACTTCAGTTATTTTTAAATGAGAATGGATTATTCCCCCATATCTAAACTACCTCTGAGTACAAATAACAATAATAGTTTAAACTTTCAGTGCTAAGATCTGGTAAAAAAGAGGTTTAGAGTCAGTTGCAATTATTGGCTAACTATGCATTACATCCAATCTGTCCATTGCATAGCACTTAAAAATTCTGTTCATGTAGAATATATTTATTTTGTCTTGAACACAAAAATTAGATTGACATTTTTTCAGATGTGGTGTTGTCATAGACTATGCCAATGTATCTTTGGACTATGGCATTACAAATCAATAATGATGAATCTTGGCCTTTTATGTCATTGGACACAATTGGGGAATGTGTAAGAATAGCTACCATGTACTGCATGCACAGCTGGAATAGTTGCTGGAAATAGATATCAACAGAAAAAAACCTGAAGCCATCATCAAAACCAAATCATGATCAGCTACTCTGGCCCTGATGTTTGGAACTCAAGGAGTACTAGATTTTTTAAAGCACAACTGTCCACCTTTCACATCAAAATAGTGGAATAAGTACATGTAGGAAAATATTTCCTAAGAGAACAGCACAAGGATTTGCCCCAGGTTGTTGCTCCACTCAATGTGAATTAGACTAAAATTCAAATTATGAAATAATAAATTTGACATAAATTGAAAGTTTATTCTTTGCCTCCCAGTGCGTGCAGTAACTTAAACTAAACACCAACAAACAAATTGGCAGCTGGTGTTTTAGTTTGTGAGGTGTCAGCTGTCTGGTCCCACAAAATGAAACATTTATTTGATTTGTCTTAAGTATGTAAGTGAAAAGATATCCAATATGCAAAGGCCTTAAGACTTTGCTTTCAGAATGTTGAAACTCCTTTTTCTTGAAATTTCGTCAAGAGTATACATGCTCATTACTATGTATTCATCTCTGCTAAGTCAGATGAGGAAATTCAGAATAAAAGTTGTCTTCAGAAATTCCCATATGGTTTTGAGTAACAGCTGCTATGGCAGAAGCCAAGTGGCACACTCAGCTTTATATAACACTGCCTACATAGTGCTTTCTGTTCCAGGGTTGCTTTCATTTGTTCACTTCCTTGCAATAAGTACACTGGTCCCATCAGTTAGACTATCCAAAGGAATTTCTTTTTTTGTGCATTGCTAATGGTTTCTGCAGTACTCCTGATGTCCGATGATAGTAGAAGTTTATTTGAAAAATTTAGTCACTAATTTTGGTTTCAGCAATGAAATAATTTGAAAATATTATCTATCCTTCATATGACACTGAAATGGTTGAATACCAACTTAATATTAACAAGACAATCCAAAATCTACCAAGAGCATTTAACACTGTCCAGAACATATCATTTGCCTGGGAATGTTTCATTGTTAGATGATAAGTTATGAAACTAAAACCAATTGTCTAAAATGAGACTTTAAAGAGAAAAAAAAATTCTTCTATGGTAGGATTTGGCAGTGCTCTATGTGTATTCTTCTTGCTCAGAATGTTGGATATGCACAGGAGGACATCAGTGGAATCCTGGCTTTCCAGCACCAGAGGTTTTCCCACAAAGCAAAGCAACGGCTTCTTACAGTGCCTTTTCACTGAGGTTTTGTTGAAATTAAAGGCTTAGCTGCTTCCATCCATATGAGTCATGTCCACAAGCCCTAGAAAGTGTTCTGGGACACTGCCCTTCTCTAAGGCTCTTAGGCTTATTTGCATGAAGTTGTCTAATCTTAGCCGGGAGTTTTTTGCTAATGTGGATTATCAGTTAATAAAAGCTCACTTACTAGTGAGGAACAAAAGTTTGTATCTTTCAAAATTACAAAAGAAAAAAGGTAATCCATATTCCCAATGCCAGTGTGTTTACAAATAAATTCCATGTAATTTACAGCTAGAGATATCCAAAGAAGTTCATGTAATAGTTATCCCAAAACATACTCTAGGGCAGAATTAAGATTCTTCATTTTATAAACTGGTTGTATTTTTTTAACCTTATGCTAAACTTGGAATCTTTGCAGATGAACTACAAGTATGATTGGTCTTTACAGTGTGAAGGGGTCATAAGACACCATGCATATCTTCAGCTCCCCAGTGTGTTTGCTGTGGGGACAGGATACAAAAAAAATCAAATTTCTCTCAGCTCTGTTGCCTTAACAGAAGCGTCACAAATCTAAAGAATGATGATGGGTTGCAATTTACTATACAAAATGTCCTCTCTGGGTTAAGTGAACTATTAACATTTCCCACAAAATCCACAAAGCACCCCTTTCCAAGTGGAAAACAGTCAAGTCTGCCAATACTAAATTAAAGTGCTTTAATTAGGAGACTGTCACTTATCATAACAACATGGCAGAATATAACAAGCTACTGCAGAGAGGGTCTGAGGCAAGAAAATGAGTACTTAAGTAGAGGCTTTCAAAGGTAATAGATCAATACATATTAAAGTTGGCCAGCAGCCTAGAACTGTAGCAGAAAACTTAAAAAGGAAACAAGTGATGTTTTTGAAAGCTTCACTTTTGCAGTAAAATTCCAAGTGCTGCCTCTGCTGTTTTCACAGTAATGCTTATCTCCCAGTACCATGCATTAACCTTATTTACAGTTTTCATCAGGGGCCAGCAAGGGCCAGAGGGCTCCTAAGGGGAATGGAGCCAGGGGTCAGCAGGGCAGGGGTCTTGTCAGCCAGGGGCCACCCTGAGCAGGGCAGGCCCAGAGGCAGTAGCCAGGCCCAACCAAAAGTTGCAATCACCAGGCAAGTTCATGATGATGAAGCAGGTCTGAGGCCAAGCCAGGAAGTCAATCTGCAGGTCAGAGTCAGGTCCAGTGATTGCTGGGCACACCCCAGGTTCAAGTGGGAAGGCAGTTCATGGGGTCAGCTGGACACATTGAAGGTTCAAGCTAGGAAGGCAGGAGAACAGCGTCAGCTGAGCTGAAAACCAACACTCCTCCAAAGAAGCTTAGGAAAGAAGCAAACACGCAGGGCTGAACTTAAGTAGATCATCTGGACTTGTGGGTGTGTATGGAGATTCCAGTCGGGGCAGGTCAGGGCCATTTTGGCACTCAGGCACCTTGACTACAGGCCATGTGTTACCTAAAATTCTGCTACCTCCTGTGTTTATTACATCTGACAAATTTGTTCACCCTTGTGCTAAGGTAGGAATATTTTAGCTGGTTTTGCTATGTTTGCACTGAAGCTTGAGTACTTCTTAGCTAGATTCTGTTGGGGGATTAGAAGAAGTCAATTTTTTTCACACAAGAAGGCCTTTTCTCAAAAACAGTCCTAAAATCTGCATCTAAAATATTCTTTCTCTGCTCTGTTTAAAGAGTCAATGAAATGGTACAGACTGGAAGGACAAGATGAGAAATAGACATGACCAGACAGAAGCAGTTGTAAGTCTTGGACTCAGACACTTAAGGCAGGATTTAACTGTCTAAACACAAGTACTTTCCATTTGAGGTGCCCTAGAGTATCCAAAATATCCACACATATGATCTTTGCCAACAGGCTTTAAACCAGGTGCATCAGGGGATGGTGATGACAGCTTGCAGATAAGTGAGGGAAGAGCAGTCCGGGCAGTAAATACATGGGACAGGATGACAGGAGCAAGAGAGCCCTCAGGAAAGATAAGACAGGTTAAAAGAAGGTTTGCCTCAAGTGTTTGTGCACAAATGCACACAGTCTGGGAAGCAAACAGGAGGAGGTGGATCTCTGTGTGCAGGTGCAGAACTGAGGCAGCATAAGAATAACTGAGATGTGGCAGGATCTCTGCATGGTAAGGAACACACAAATTCTTTAGGAACAACAGGCAGCAAGGACAAGGAAGAGGGGTGCTATCTATGCAAGGAAGCAGCCTGGAGGTATTGAGCTCTTTTGTAGAACAGTTGGTAGCATGATTGAGGACTTGTGAGCCATGATCAGAGGAGAGGCTGGTAAAAGCAACACTGTAGTGGGAATCTGTTACAAATCATGTAGTCAATATTGGGAAATAGAGAAAGTTTTCTTTAAGCAACTCAAGAAAGTCACCAGATCACTAACCCTTCTTCATACAGATTGCCACACTAGCACTGAAAGACACTGGAAAGGACCTGAGGGTCCTGGTGGGCAGTAGTCTGAGTGCATTGGGACATTTCAACAGGAGTGTAACCACTAGATCAAAGCGTGATAATTCCCCTCTGCCACTTTTTGAGGCTGCCTTCAGTTTTGGGCTCTCCAGCACAAGGAAGGTGCTGGTAAACGTCAGCAAGTCTAGCAGACAGCTACCAAGATGGTGAGGAGGCTGCAGCACATGTCTTGTCAGGAGAACCTGAAGGGGCTGTGCTTCTTTAGAGAGCAAGATTGTTTAGGGAAGGCGTGGGGCATCTAGTAGCAGCTTTCTGATACTTAAGAGGTAGTTTTTAAGAAGGCAAATAATTTCTTTGCTAAGGAGCTCAGTGGGTGAATGAGAGCTATAAATTGAAATAGGAAAGGTTATAGCTTATAGAAAGTAAGGAAAGATTGTTCCACTGTCAGAATAATTGAGCATTGAAAGAGGAGCCCAAAGAAATTATGGAATTTCTATCCTTGCAGGTTTTGAAGAACCTAGCTGGACAAAGTCCAGAGCAACATCCTCTGAATGCTATGTTGATCCTTTTTTGAGCAAGGTGTTGACCTGAAGACCTCTTGAGGTTCCTTCCAGCTGGAAAGACATGCAGTTCTATTGTATATGGGATATCTGTACATCTATATGGTGCAGAAACCACAGGAGACACTAGCTCTTCTGGTGCTCCTCTGGTGAATATACAGTATAGGGGAAACCCAAAGGCATGTCATATGGCTTTAAGGATTGTGTTCAGGCAAAAGGTCTGATTGACTTTGAAAAATAGCCAGATTACACTTTTATCTTCCCACAAGAAGTGAAGTTTATGCAGAAGAGTATATGCCTTCCTCTTCTTTTTCCATCTCTTTTTATCTGTTTTATCATTTTAGAATTCATTTCAGGGAAGCTTTTCATTATGGTCTTTTGACCAGATGGAAAGACTTTTCTGTCAATTCCCAACAAGTACAATTCTTTTTTCAAAATGCTGTTCGAATTAAGGAACATCTTTCAGGGTAATATCAGGACATTCCTGATTAATTTCAAGTCTGTACAATAACAGACACCACTGAGGCTAAAAATGGAGAAAAGAGTAAAATGGACTTAAAATGTTCAATACTATAAGTAATAATCCAGTGGAAAATATAGTCTGATTTATGATACTACTGTGAGCAGCTCACATTCAAATGTTCATTCTTCTTTAATTTAAATGCTGTTGGGCATGTGGTCATATGTTGCTACATTGAAGATGTGTCTGATACATTTTCCTTGCCACAGGTCTTGTACAGGTTGAGATATCATGTTCACATCCCAGTATATACATGTGAGATGGGTAATTACTTCCAAATTATTTTTGTTATTTATGAAAATATAAAGGAGATAAAATGCAGAGCGGGGGTTTTCTAACTTCAACAACTTTAAACAGCTCAGAGCAGATTTGGTTTTGCTATCTATATATTATACTTTAGTCCTGCCTATTAAATTCAAACCAAGCAGAAGGAAAGGATGAATTTGCATATCCATTTTCATTCAGGTTACGGACTTTTAAATCCATGTTGCTTGTGTCTATAGGCTAATGAGTGCACCATTATAGAGGAGGCTTAGTATGTCCCTGCATTTGGAATGTCCAGATTTTTGCTCAGCATATAATATTTTGAGAGCCATTTTTTTCAAGCATAGTGTAATAGGCTTTAACTTTGCTAAGCTTTTCTGCCAGGCCTCCAGTGCCCTGCTGTTCTATTATATTGAACTTGTAAGCAGGATGCTCTGCCAGGCTCACCCAGATTACTGCTGCAATAAGGGCCCTGCTGAGTGACTAGTGTCATGATAAGTGCTAGGGAGGGAGTTCACCATCTTGGCATACTGTTCTCATCTTATTAAATTCAGCTTTGTGGAAGCAGGGAGTCTGCCTCTCAGCCTCACTGGCTCTGGCTCAGTCCAACTGCTACTGTCAGACAATATGAAAATAGGAACCACCACAGCTAATGGCAGGTGCTGCACCACCATAGCGGAGGGGAAAAAAAGGAGAGATTTTTCTTTTTTTCTTTTTCCTTCTATTTTTTTTAATTGGTACTTGACTGGATTGATTAGGAAACATTTAAGTATTTAATAATATTATTATAGCCTTCATACCCACAGATACTTGCTGAGATTCTGTTCTTTTTGAACTTATTCTGTCTACTTTATATAGATTCCTTTGTTGTTCCTTGCTTACTTACATTAAAGAAATATAATGTAGCAAAGCCCCTGGAACAGGTCTGATACCATTCAGATTTAGTAAAGGGTGGTATTGTAAAGATATAGTCCTGACATCCCTATTCAGACAAAACTCCCTACTGGGTCCTACCTGAGAAAAATTTCCCAAATTCCAGTCTTGGATTACTGCTGGAGGTGAAGTGAATTAGCTGTTCATCCCCCGCTAAACTCAGTAACCCCTGCTTGCCTAATTCTCAAATTTCTTTTAAAAATCTAACTATTCGTTTTGGCTGGAGGATTCAGAAACTTCTCAGTGCCCTGAAATGACCAGCTGTGATCTGAGTGTAAGCTATGCTGCTGAATGCAGCAGGAAAAGTGCAACATTTGTAGAGAGGAGAGAGGGAACAAGGGAATATATGTTTGCAAGCCATACCCAAGGAGAAAAAGAAAATTAAAATCACTCATTTTGTAATATAAATTGCAGTGAAACACACCTTACTTCTGAATGAGAGTATTTGACCATCTATTTTTGAGCCTAAGGCTCTTTTGAGCTACAAATGAAAAAGAGTTTTCCAAGGGCTTCTGGAAGGATAGATAAATTACTTCTGCGCCTGCTGGTGTCTGAGCACATATAGACTCTTCCTTGACATCAGCAAATACGTTGTTTCTCACTGTTCAACAATAAATGTTCAAACAACCCCATCATTGTCACTTCAACATTTTGTAAATTGAACATGAACAACACATGCAGTAACCTTTCTGACAGAAATATCGACAAGGTCTAGCTACAGAAGTCACCTTATAGCAAAACCAAGTTTGGATCAATAAAAAATCCAGGTTTTCAACTGAGTTTGTGGCAGGAGTTGCTAAGTCTGGCAGGTTGCATTTCAGCAGCACACTTGTTGGCCATGTCAGTCTTCATAAGAGTGACAGGTTTGATTAGACTCTTTGAGAGAGGCTGATTCAAAAATTCAGACAAAATAACCTCTTTCTGCCAATTTGCAATATCGCATTCACAGATTCCATTCCCAACTCATCAAAGCTGAGGAATAAAGGACTTAACATTTTAATTCTCCCCTGAGAAAATGAATAAGAAAATTATGTCTCTGAAACGAGTGATTTTTTTTAACTTGGAAGAGTGGAGAACTAATAGTGGAACTGGCTACTATGAATGTTGTGTGTCAGACCTTTCAAACCCCAGGCAATTAGCATGCAAGAGAATTCTTATCAAAATTTGAGGGCAAATGAAAGGATAAAGCAAATCTATATGGTCATGTTCATATGTGAGGCAAGTCTAATTTGTTTACACCTGTTCTTCATTTCTATATCACATTCAAAGCTGTCATTTTTTAAGGTTTTTAAATGTTCCTTCTAAGTCACAGTTTTTTCCTTTTCTTGAAATTCCTAGGTCTTTCTTGTTATCCTGATTCACTGTGCTGTAACTGGGGGGAGCATGGGTGGAGTAGTGTTTTTCCTGCTCTGATCACTGTGTGATCCACACAAAGTAAATTGCCAAGAAAAAGAATTATTCATTTATAAGAGGTTTGAACCTTAACTTTCCTCTTTTTTCCATCTCTTTTACTCTAGCCTTAAAAAGTTCCATTGAAATTCAGAACACTGCAGCTAATGAGTGAATTGCAGTGGTACGGCTGCTGGAAATTGTCCAGGAGAAGCATAACCAAGAGGTGAGTAGAGAACGCTAACAATCTGAAGTTTTACATTGTATGAAATTTTATTTTGTTTTACTTTGAGAAAAAACCAAAGATCTCAGGCTTAGATCTTTGCTACTGAATCCAGGCTTGGAATCAATAAATGTGGGATGATTGTGGCATGATTCTGTAAGCATTTTATGAGGAATGCATGGAATCTACTCCAGCTTAGAGATGACATTGATCTCTAGCCATTGTGCCTGAGAACATGGAACAAAGAAAGTGTTTGTTACTGCTAATCAAACATATTTATTTTTGGTTTTCATGCTATAATTTAAATGATTCAGTGGGGAGTTGCTCCTTTGTCAGATTCTGAGGGATTAAATGGCCTTGGGACATGACCTCCTCTTTGTGAGACAGAACATCAATTCAGGATTCAGTTTTTCAGATTTTTCTTCATTGTAATGTGGAAGAAGAATGCCTCTGAGATATTCCAACTGAAAAGCAAAATTGTAACAGGGTATCAGAGCTGGAACCACTCTTCTCTGCAGTAAATCTGGACCTTGGAACTCATTTCCATCTTCAGTGATTTTGCAGCTGAAGAGTTTAGTGCTTTTAAAATACAACAATCAAGTGGGCAGGGCATTAAGGTGGGCCTATAAAAAAATTCACACTGGTCTTCCATTCGTCTCGTGAAAGTAACATAGAGCACTTTACCGAAGACAAGACCTTATCATCACTCTTCAGGCATCCTTTGTCCTGGTTAGCTGGCAAACTTTTTGCAAAAGGCTTTTGTCAAGTACATCAGATATACACCAGCTGTGTAAACCCCGGCTTGCCTGTAGTATATTGGGAAAAGTTACAAACATAAAAATCTGAAACAATGAGCCAATCATGTAATTGTTTTAATTAAGTCAAGTTATCTGTGTTTGGGGTTTTATTTATTTATTTACTTATTTACTTATTTATAACTATATGAGAAAAGCATTTTTTAATTTGACAATCTGGAGATAAATATACCCTTGCAGTGTTTGTAGCAGAGACACTGAATTGCCGTGCTAATGCAGAAAAGTAAATGATAAAAAAAATTAATCTGTTTTCACTTTCCAAGTTGAATGAAATGTGAAAAATAAACAAACAGCACAGATGGTGAAACAGTTTAAATTTTTTATTCTCTCCCAGTGTTAATAATTTCCAATATTTAAAACAGCATGATAGCGACATATATTAAAATATGTTATTTTATTTAAATAAAAACTTATTAAGCAGATGAGCAATTCACTATTTTCAGCAAAGTTAAATCTAAAAAAATATTTTTGGAACATAGTCAGTTTAAATGTTGCTGCATGAATGTTAAACAATATGTTCAAAAGCTGAATCTGGCAGAATCTTATTGCCGTCTACCGTGGATAGCATATCTGAAACCTTACAGTTCCGTATGTTCATTTCTTTATCTTTATTAATTTGCCAAGTAAGTGTAGACAAGCAGAACTATAATTCTCAGTAAGTCTCTTCATTGTTTTTCAGTATTCTCACAAATGGAACACAAATTTTGGAGAGAATCCCAAATGGCAGGTGCTGACACTAAGTAGAGACAGGAACAGCCTTCTTGTTAACATATTAGCTACTCCTCACCTACCACTGCTCTGTTACAAAACTCATTGACAATGAAAGCTAAATGAAGTAACTGAAAACTAATTCAGTACTGTTACAAATATTTCAGATAGCTTTCTGCAGCTTGGGAGCAAACAAGCAAAGCAATCTTCTCTATGCCTAGCCCTGTTGGATAATATCCAAGCTGCTATATTTTCTTTCCAGAGCAAATTTAAAGCATTCTTTGCAAAAGGTGGTGTCCTGGAGTGCTGAGCTGGGGAAACAGAAAGACAGATGGAGGAAATCAAATGAATCAGGTACTGCTGCTTGCAAAAGGAATTGAATGAGGTGGACAAGTAGTTGATATGACCTTAGTAGAACTATTTTGCTGTGTAACAGATCCATTAATAAATTTTGTAATGTTGGGGTGTTCTAGATGTTAAAATTGATCTAAGTAGTCTCATCCCAACATAATCTCTAATTTATTTCTTTCTGAAGGTTAGAAGGAATTTATTAGTTTATACAGTGTTGCAAGTAGTTTAGGTAATGATATTTATTTATACATAAACCTTTTCACTGTTCTTCCCTTCCTCCTGTCAAATCCCAGGGTGTGCCCATTGTTCTCATAGTCTGAAGAGCCAAAGAGCTTTCATGCATAATATCAAAGACAGCTATGTGGCAGTGACTGTGAAACCTATCTTTTGATTTAGAGGTCCCCATGAATGTTCATTCTGATATATTACTGATTGTGCTATCAGTCCACAGAACTTTCTTTTTTATTTTCTCTTTTAACTTGAGATGAATTAAATTTCAATATTAGTCTGAGGGAGCTAACACCTCAGTGTTCATACCGTTTTTGGAAACTGTAACCCTGTGCTAGATACCTTGTGAGTTTTGCTGGGTAAATATGAAACTGCAGTATTAGCTTGCTTCAAGGCAACTGAAATAGGGAGGAGAGGGTGCCTGTACCCCTTAGTGGGTAGGCACATACTGCAGTGCCAAGATTTTCCAAAATGGTTAGTGGCTGAAGGTGTTTTGGCCGGTGGGTGCCACAGCTGAGATAGTTTATAATGAGCCTGATTTTTGGAAAATAGCCTTTGAAACTAGGCCTTTAACAACAAGGCTCTAACAGTCTCAGATTTCTGGCAGTGTGCTGCCTTGTTTTCCTCCTTGATTTTTGTAACCCTCACTGCGGACCATCATCTCTGGTGACCATCACAAAGGCCATCTACATTGAATGTTAATTTAAGTGGTACTCGTGATAGATTCACGTCCTTTACAAAACAGCCACAAGAGGGGGATGTGGAACACTCACAGAATATTAGGGTTTAGTCCTCTCACAGTTGTCAGTGTTATCGATACTTTCTCTGATTTTTACCATCCATCCACTTTTAGCACCTGGCTTATTTTCCTGGAGATCACAGCTCACAACAGTTTATTTTAGTTAGGAGAAACCTTTAGAGAGGGTTCAGATGGAAATATTCTGTCACCTAAATTTGACCCCCTTTTGCTCCTTAATAGAACAGTTACAGCTGTTTGACACTTTCAGAGAACTGTGCAGCTATCTCAGCACAGAAAAAGAGGTTAATGGAACAACATGGTTTTTATTCCAATAAACAAATTCTATTTGATACATAGATTGAAATCACAGGAAACCTTTTTTTATTTTACAACAGCTGTGCTGTAATGCGCTATTTTAGGGGCAGAGTAGTAGATACTGTAGAAAATTTGTACATGAGGGCAAAAGGAATAGACAATTGCTTTTGGGGACTGTGTAGATTAGTACATCATTGCACACTAACAAAGTGCTAATTGCTCCTTTTGACCACGGGCCCAGTTTACAGAGCTTTAGCACAAATGTGTCCTGTACACTAAATTATAAAACTAACACTGCATTATTTCTCTCTACAGCTTGCAAATTCTTGCAAATTACCCAGGCTGCAAATCCTGCATTTGTTTTGTGGTAGAAATAGTAAAAGCAAACAGTATATGTTTATTTGTATAATTTTAGGATTGTTTTAATATTGTGTATGACTACACAAGTAACTTACATGTATTCAGTATGTTAGCTAAAAACAAATAGGTGTGAACTACTTTGAACAGGTTGTTGGTATAGATTTATAGAACTTTTAAAATAGCTGTTTAGAATAATTGCCAAGAATTTAATGATCATTTAATAACTGGAAAAAACAAAACCATGCAGAACAATCTCTCTTCTTTATCTTCATTGGAATCACACTCAGAAAATATAGTATGTCACCTCTCTGCAACTTTTGTAGAAGTCCAGAATTATTTGCTCACAGAGTCTTTCCATCCCTCAAACAGAATAGAAAGAAGCATTGCAACAAGACACATGCAGAGTCAATAGGAGACCTCACTTGCTTGGAAAGGCATAAATCTACAGGTGTCACTCCCATTCTGCTGCACATCATTTAAACCTTTTACGTACCAGCTCTTAATTTTGGTTTTTGGCTAGCAGGGAAATTTGAAGATTGTGCTTCTTTCACATACCTCTTTTGGTCCCTCTTGTCTTTTCATGCAAGAATTCTTAAGGTCTGACAATCTCTTTATATAAGCAGCCTGGCACTAAGTGAATTTAACATCTATTGTAATTTAATAATCGCTCTGCAGAGTCTTCATTTTGGATCTTAAGAATTGAGTACTAGAGACTGAACCTGAGACTTCAGTCATGTGCTGTAGTATTTGAGATTGGAGCACATATCAAAGTATTTTACTAAGGAAAAGGTATTTGGTAAGGGAAAAGAAAAGATGCTGCAGGGAATAATGCGAGTTTTGTGAAAAGAGCAGACTAAAGTATTGCATAGGTTTTCCTTTCACACATTGCTAAAACAATGTGAATACTGAATAACATGAATTCTACTCTCTAGTCTACTTTTATAATAAACAAGATGATTATAAAAAAAAGATTAACTGAAAAGGACAGGTATGTGTCACCATAAGAGCACTCTGTGTCACAAAGCAAGTATGCCTTAGTCTCAGCCAAAACAACCACCCACTCAGGGTACGAAAGGGTAGGCATGCTGTTATGACCCAGATTCAAATGGTGAAAGTAGGAGTGAGAAAATGAAAGTGTTAATAATATTTCAAGCACAGAGCTAATGGGAGGAGAATTTCTGGGATTCCCCTTTCATTCCTATTCTCTCTCAAAAGGAAAAAAAAAAAAAAGTCTCTTTGGCTTATCACCAAATGTTGAATATTTTGACTGAGTGATACGTGGCAGAACTGTGCACCTGTCCTGGCTGGAAATATATGTGTGAATACTGAAGAGGAATAGATGAATTGAGAAGTATAAAATATCTGAGGACTTGAAACTTTGACTAGTGCTGAAACATTTTTTGAAAATGGGAAAAGATTTGTCATTTAACATACTGACATACTTCTTTGTTTTGCTGCAGCTGACATAAGTTTGAAAGACAATAAATCTGTTGCAGACATCAACACCAAACCAGCAGCCTACCCCACCAAATAGCTTGCACAATGGCATTTTGGAAAGGATGGAACATATGCTTACCATATTGCTCAAAAACTCCTTTTTCTTACTCCTTGTTGTGCCTTATTCAGTTCATTCTTATTAGAACAAACATTTTTATGTTGCTGAATTTATGTTGTGTATTTTATGCTTTACGGAAATATTAGGAAGCCCTCCAACTCAGATAGGCTTGGTATGATATTAGCACTGAATGTTATTAAATAAGAGTTAACATTAGCAAATTCAATTGTTTTACAGTAGTTGCTTCTTTAAGTTTTAGTTAAGTTTAATAATTGAGAAATCAAAGTTTTATCAGACTCTGTCAGCTCCTATGTCGAACAGTATTCATAGATACAAATTACTTGATTCATTGCGAGTGTATTGTGGGTAGATTCTCTGCAACAGAAATAAGGACTGCAGCATCAAGTTTTCTGAAAACTTCTGCTCCTGTGGAAGTCCTGTATTCAAACCATTTTCACATAGTAGGTGTAGGACAGCATCTGATAATCTTTCTTTAACTTGTTCAAACGTAAGTGGGTTACAGGGCTACCGCTACTTTTTTTTCTGTTAATGTTTTCTTCCTTTGACATAGGCAGCTTTTTGGTTGGAAAGAATGAGAATCATTAAGTCATAGAATTAGTTAGGCTGGAAAAGATCATGAACTTCAACTGCCAACCCAGCACTGCCAAGTCCACCACTAAACCATGTCCCCGAGTGCCACATTTGCACATCTTTTAAATAACCCCAGCAACTCCACCATTTCCTGGGCAGCCTGTTTCAGTGCTTGGAAGACCTTTCAGTAGAGAAATTTTTCCCAATATCCAATCTAAACTCACCTGGCACAATTTGAGGACATTTCCTCTTGTTCTATCACTTCTTACCTGGGAGAAGACACTGACCCCCACCTGGCTACACCCTCCTTTCAGGCAGCTGTAGAGAGCAATAAGGCCCTGAGCCTCCTTTCCTCTGGGCTGAACACCCCCAGCTCCCTCAGCTGTTCCTCATAGGATTTGTCCTTCAGAACCAGCTCTGTTGCCCTTCTCTGGATGGCACTCCAGTCCCTCAATGTCTTTCTTGTAGTGAGGGGCCCAAAACTGGACACAGGAGATGTGACCTTACCACAAGTACAGGAGGACAATCACTGCCATGGTCCTGCTGGCCACACTCTTTCTGACACAAGCCAGGATGCCATGGGCCTTCTTGGCCACTTGGACACACACTGGCTCATGTTCAGCTGGATGTCAAGCAGCACCCCCAGATCGTTTTTCATCTTTCCCAAGCCTGCAGTGTTCAATGGGATTGTTGTCACCCAAGTGCAGGACCCAACATTTCACCTTGTTGAACCTCACACAATTGACATTTTCCCATTATTCCAGCCTGTTCAGATCCCTCTGTAGAGCCTCCCAATCCTCCAGCAGATCAAAACTCCTGCCCAACTTAGTATCATATGCAAACTGTCTGAGGGTGCACTCGATCCCCTCATCCAAATAATTGATAAACTTACCAAACAGGACTGGCCTCAACACTGATCCCTGGGGAACACCACTTATGACCAGCTGCTAACTGGATGCATCTTCAGCCACCACCTTTCTCTGGGCCTGGCCATCCAGACAGTTTTCTTTCCCAGCAAAGCATGCACCAGTCCAAGCCATGAGCAGCCAGTTTCTCTGGGAGAATGCTGTGGTAAACAGTGTCAAAGGCATTACTTAAGTCCGGGTAGATAGCATCCTGGACAACAGCTTTTCACCCAGCCATTAGATGGGTCACCATGTCACAGAAAGAGATCAGGTTGGCCAAGCAGGACCTGCCTTTCATAAATGCATCCTGATTGGACCTGATCTCCTGGTAATCCTGTACATATGATGGCCATGTCATGAACCAATGACATTTCCCATCACCGAGGTCAGGCTGACAGGCCTGTAGTTCCCCATATCCCTCATTCACAATATCTTGTAGATGAGCCTTGCATTTGTTAACTTCCAGTCAACCAGGACCTCCCTGGTTAGCCAGGACTGCTGAGAAATGAGTAGCTTGATGAGCATTTCCATGAGCTCCCTTAGTATCCTTGGGTGCATCCAATCTGGCTCCATACCTTGTATTTGTCTAAGTAGTGTAGCAGGTCACTAACCATTTCCCTTTGGATTATGGGGCCTTCATTCTTCTCCCCATCCCCATTTTCCTGCTCAGGGGGGCTGGGTACCAAGGGAATAGCTGGTCTTGCTATTAAAAACTGAGACAAAGGAGACATTAAGTACATCAATCTTTTCCTCATCCTTTGTCACTATGTTTCCACCCACATCCAGTGAAGAATGGAGATTCTCCTTAGTACTCCTTTTCTTGCTGATATGTTTTTGGAAACATTTTTTATGTCTTTTGTGGCAGTAGCCAGATCAAGTTCTAGTTAGGCTTTGGCCCTTCTGATTTTTTCCCTGCATAACCTCACAACATACTTGCAGTCCTCCTGAGTTGTCTGCTCCTTCTTCCAAAGGTCATAGGTTCTCTTTTTTTCTCCTAATTACCAGCCCTTTGTTCAGCCAGGCCAGTCTTCTCCCCTGCTGACTCATCTTTTGGCGCAGGGGAACAACCTCCTCCTGCACCTTGAGGATTTCCTTCATGAGGGATGTCCTTTGTCCTTCAGGACTGCCTCCTTAGGGGCTCTGTAAACCAGACTCCTTAAAAGGCCACAGTCTGCTCTCTGGACCTCCTCTGGAACTTTTGCTGACCTCCTTCCTAACAGCAATTTTGCTGACCTCCTCGTAACTTCTCAGAGAATTGAAAATTACTGTTTTGTGATCTCTATGCTCAAGCCAGCCTCCAACCATCATGTCACCTACAAGTCTTTCTCTATTCACAAAACAAGAAAATTGGTATCTTACAATATTTAGAATGACTTCAATAAATATGACTTTTGTGCAAAATACAGATGATTTATTTACATTATCAGTTGTGCTTGCAGAGACACTCCTTAAGATAGAGCATAAATTAATTAGAAGTGGGGCTCAGGAGTGACTCATTAACCTGTTTTCCTCTGAAGCTTTTCAGTGTTTGCAGGAGAGGGTGATGGAAGGTTGAGGAGGAGGAGGAGTAAATTATCTCCTTTTGTGATGCCTCTTGTGAAGGCTTTTTCTCCCACTGACTGAGCACAGATATTGAAAGTCTGTTCTATCTCCCAAAAGTCTGATGTCAACATCAGATGCCATCCACAGCAACAGCAGCAGCAGCCACTGTGACAGCAAAAGGCAAACAGTGCAAGACGTAGCCAAAATGTTGAAGTCCCTGCTTCCCTCCTCAGGGCTAACAAGGCACGCAGAGACCTATATTCTGAACTTGGGACACAGCTGTTAAAAGCACTTTAGTTTTCCAACCCGTGTTTCTGAGAAAACTTTGTGATTGCAAGTGGTTTGGACAAGTCTGGCTTTTGAAGCAAAGCAAAAACTGAATTCTGTAAGTTTGAATGTGTAACAACTGAGTAAGAATGGCAGAATTTCACACCTCTTAGTTCAGATTTTCAAAAGAGGCAAAATAGTGTTCCTGGTATTTTAACTCAGCTTTGTATAAAATAAAATAAAATAAAATAAAATAAAATAAAATAAAATAAAATAAAATAAAATAAAATAAAATAACTATATGGATGGAATTAAATGAGCCCTATAACACACCCCTGAAACCATTAAAAAATTGCAGCTGCATAGAAATTTTCATTTGAAGGGGCAGTTTGAAAATGGTTCAGTTCATGTAAAGGCTATTTATTAGTCTCAGCACACTTCCCGGTAAAATGGAACTGTTAGTAATATATAGCAGTATTGGAAAACACTTTGAAATGACCCTTATCCAAGGACTGGAGTGAGTTGCCTTACAGTAGGTTGTCATGCTGTTTCTTTTTCTTCTTTTTTTTTCAGCTGCCATCTGTGCTCCAGAATTTAGGTTTTCATTAAAGCAAAAATCAGCTGTAAGGATTTCTATCTCATTCACATTAAAACCCCTTGGAACAACTGAGAACTTGATCGTATCGTTACAAAGAAAAACTTAGTAATTCCATTCCCTTCTTTTCCAGTATATATGTGACCCTTTTCAGTTTAAAATCTGTCAGTGCTAGAACTGTATAAACCAAATACCAAGCATTGTAATGAAGCTCTTTTGCCCTTCTGCAAGCTTGCAGTTGTATCTCTGAGAAATCAGAAATGCCCCATTAATCTCATTGCAGTATCAGCCTGGAGATCTAATGCCATTAACTTAACTGTCAACTTCATTAACTATTTCATTGTTTATTGAAGTGTATGGCATTAGGTGTATAGAGAAGGGTACAGGTTGCTTTATGCAGTAAATATGAGTAACTGGAGAGATAAATTACCATCAGTCTGAATTGCTAATGAAGGCAAAATCTAAAATTTCCTGTGATAACTCTAAAAATGTGTTTATTTTAAATTAGTTGGGTTTGTGGGTGGGCTTTTAGGAACATTACTGCATTTTTCCTATCTTCGTGTTTGTATCATTTTGAATTGTTAAGAACTCAACTGCAAAAAACACCAAAACCTTACTAGTAATAATATTACACTGACACCATTATTCAAAATGTTGGGGAAACTTGTTAGTGGGTCAGATGTTGGTTTTGTAATTCACATCAAAGAGGCCACCTGGCTGTGCTGGTATCAGCATATCTCCAACTTTTATTGGTGCTCAGAAAGTGATGCCATTGTGAATTGTTACAAGAGCAATATTGAAAAACAATCCATGAATTCTCTTCTCAATGTTGGTATTTTTTGGGGGGCATGGGTGTGGGGTTTAACCCATTTTAATCTAAGTTGTTTCCATGTTGTTTGTTGATATTGGTTTTCCATTCAAAAACACAGTCTTCTTACTGTTCCAAAAAGCTTTTTAAAATGTAATTGGCAAATCCAGGCTCAATATAACAACATGAAAATGAAAGTCTTTTTATTGTTCTGAAAGTTTGCATTCTGAAATTGTTTCATCTTTTCTGGATAGCACTCAATTGGATCTCTCAAAGTTTTCCTTTCTGAGTTTCTGCAATTTGGGGAGGCAGGAGGGAAGGGCTCTATTCAAAATACTAACCAGGAATGACCTGATTTAAATTGTAAGAACTGACACTTACGAAGCCCAACTCATGTTTGCACAGCCCTTGTAAGGTATACAGTGCAGTATAATTGCTGAGTGCAACATAATTGTTAATCATTTGGCTTCAGGCAAGATAAAAATAGCAGTGTGCTCACACTCTTCATTTGTAGGAGACACCAGGAATCACAAGATTTTAAAAACACTGTATTGTATAGGCCAGTTAACAAGAAAAAAAAAAAAGATGTGGTGGAGAAATCCTGGGATTCTGAAACATGACTCTGCTAAAGCAGTGTTTTATGGGAGAATTTCTATGATAATTTAAGGTAAAATGCTCATCAGTAAGCTTCATATTGCCTTGAAAATGGGCAATAGCAGTCCTGCTGGCATTAGTTAAAGACTGCAAGGCAGGTTGATGGGTAGAAAACTGTTCAGAAGATTGTTTTTCCTTTACTAATACAACACAGAATGATTCAACCAACACTGGTAAAAGGAAGAAGAGCTTTGAGAGCAGAAGCATCAGTGCCTTGACTAAGAGGTGGTGCAGGTCATTCAGTTTCCAAGTAAATCCCTTAGAAAGTGGTGAAATTGGTGAATACTATTGTACTGAATTGGTCTCTTTAGTGTTGTCAGTGGAACAGGGTAGGAAATTGTGGTGCCAGCCACATGCTGCAGGTGCAGTTCCTCCTGAGGTTGTCCAACTTCTTGCCAAACGAAGACTAGAGAAGTAACAGAGGCTTAAAGCTCCTGAATCTCCTTGCTAACCCGCAACAGAGATGTTCTGGGGTGAAATGCTGATTCAGTTAAGTCAATACCAAAGCTCCAGCTGCCTTCAATGGGAGTTGGGTTTTGTCCTTTTTTTTTTTTTGCCCTTAGTAAAGGAGACACCATGAGTCCACTTAGGCATCTCTGTGAGAATCACACTTAGTTGTGGCTGGGCAACATCTAATCAACATGGAGCTATGCTTTTTACCTGGCATCAACACCCATCTTGTGTCAGCTCCCCGTGTTGTCTTTCAGTTTCCCTCTTAGGCAGCTCTGTGTAACAGAGCTCAGCTGCCCTGAGAAAGTCAGAGCTTGCTCTCTCATGGTCTCCTGTGTGGATTCTGATCCACGGAAATTGAAGGGGTTTGCAGATCATACTCACCACTGTGCCACAGGAAATTATTGCAGGTTCTGTTTGCTGTGGACGTGGAAAGACACAGAGTTTTGCTACCATAGTTGCTCTGGTCTCCAATGGGATTTTTAACTTTCAGCCCATGAATATCTCCAGGGCAGGAAGAGATGATATGAAATGATATCCAGAAAAGATTTGGTTCCTCATCTATACACCCCAGTGCAAAATGAAATAGTGAAGAAAATATAGCTGTTATAATTGAGAGAAGGTATCATTTCACACTATCAAGTCCCTGTGGAATTGTCAGGCCTTATATTAATTTGGTTTTTATCACACAGAACATTGCACCGGTACAAAATGAACATCTTGGTACTTTGAAAGGAATGGTACATATTACTTATTTGTGGGTTTCATGTTGAAGATGTCATTTTTTTTTTATATTGGAGGTAGTTTCATATGCAAAACTTCACCCACATCAAATGACTCAGACCTAATACAGCAACTCCAGTGAGAAAGCTGCTTGGTAAATGATGATCTGCCAGAGACATATTGATTCAAAGCAGTTTGAGTACATCTTATGTGACTCATGATTTCATTCAGTGTCTCTCTGCTGAGTCTAGCATGTGTGCAATATAAAAATGTTATTTTGCAAACCTTTATATATCTGAGACATATTTAGCAGCACACTTAGAAATCTGGTGGAAATCTCCTCATCTAGTTACTTTTGTTATCTTGTAGCTTGTAAAAGATTAACACAAATCCAACACAATGCATTACAATATGTAATGTAATTATGTGTAATGCAGATACGTAATATATGTAAAATATCTAGATAAATATATTAAATTATATATAAATATATTAAATTATATGTAAATATATTATATAAATAGGTAATAAAATATAAATATATAAATAAAAGTAAATATATTACATAAAATATATTAAATATATTAATTATATATTAAATATATTAATTATATGTAAATATTATATATTACATATATTAATATATGTAATGCATTACAATATGTAATGTAATTAACACAATTCAATTATTAATATGTAATTTTACATTATAGCTGGTCAATCTTATACCTTTTGTGGAAGCTTCATGGGGATCTTTCTCTTGAGCACAGTAATTCTAGCTACTCTCAACTGGTTTGTGTTGTAGCCTTGCAGATTATTGCATTTATCAAGGGAACCAAAGGGGAAAGCAGCTAGAACACTTCATTCCTGATGGGTTTACTGAAGTAGGATATTCGGGGGAGTTTTTGGTATTTTTCCTCTCTTTTTCTAATGTACAGTGGGACTTAAAATATTTAACTGTTACTGAAGAGATATTTCTGGTTCAAAAAAACTCCCTCAAATGTAGCTGTCTTTTATATGCAAAAGTGTATGTAGATGCCTAAATGTAGGTGGAGTCACAGATTAATCAGATCAAATAGCTATAGACCTTTAAATAGTGCTAAAGTCAAATATAGCCTATATGCCACCTACTAGCCAAGACAGATTAGTAGACATGAAACAAAAATGACTGACTGACCCATTGGATGCCATGTCAAAGGAATTAGAATTTAAGTGATGACTTAACAAGGAAACAAACAAAAATAAAGTGAGCTTTAACTGTCCTGATACAGAAAGGCTGTCGAGAATTATTTAAGAGAAAGAAGATTAAGAGCTGCAAGAACAGACATTATTTGAAATTCCTTTGAGAAATATAAAAAGCAGAGACAATCAAACTCATATCACAGATTTGGAACATACACATCAATTCCAGAAGATATTCTGCATTTTCAGAGACAAGGGTTTCTAATGTAGTGATTAGAAAATTCTATAGGTTCACTCTAGGTTTAGGGGGAAGAATCAATTCCCCAAGTGGATAAATATATCAGCCAGATCAATGCAGCAATGATAATGGGTATTTTAAATGCTAGGAAGAAAAAATGGCTATGTCTATGAAAGGCAAAATGTGTTAAAATAATTTAAAATAGTAAAACGGTTCAAAAGTCTTATTTAAACCACGAAGTATAAGTACTTTCCTACATAATCAAGTATATAGCTATAGAAGTAGACTCCAGTGGGTATGTCAGTTCAGTTATTGCCTAAAACATGAAGTTTAAGTAAGTTATTGTGGAAGAAACAGAAGTCCTACTTCTATGTTGACTCTTTTTAGTTCATTCCTACTGAATTTCCTTGGGATGTGATTGATATAATATCAGCCACCGGGAAGCAATACCAGCAGCAGTGCAGTTCTAGGATGACTGAATTATAAACCAAGAAAAAAAGAAATTCCAGCTGGCCAAATTCAGAAAGTTATGCAAGGTTAAAAATTCTGTCAGGTTTTTAGTCTTTATGTCTCTGTTACAAATGAAAGTAGTATAAAGAAAGTCTGTTGTTTCTAGCTCCTGACTATACTAAAATATTGCTCCCATATGAAAATGTTGTAATGCCTCTCTGCTATATTGGTTGTATTTTCATTTAATTTTGTTCATATTTCACATGCAGATTCATAATTCTGTGTTCCAGCTTTGATCACAAAGTGTGGTCCATCTAGCGGTTAGTTGTCCAGGCCATGTTGCCTTACCCAATTTACAAGAATGTTGCAGAAAAGAGTGGCAGAACATAAGTGACATTTTATTATGGCACAGGTACTGCTTCTGTCCTTGTCTGGTGCTTGTCATAGATGGAAATTATGTTTGCCTGACCTGATTTAATCTTATCAAATATATCATAGCTGTTGCTTTTCTCTTTATTAGATCCTCTGCTTGCATGTGATTATTAACTGTGCTGAATTAGGCTGGCCAGCTGCTAGGTATGATCCTGTGGTTGCGTTACCAAAGTAAACTTGGGCTGTCTTGTTTTCCTCCTTGCACATTTGCTTGTTCCTTTTTTTTTTTTTTTTTTTTTTTTTGCATGGCATTGGTGTCTACACAGCCACACACTAAGTAAAATTAAGGATTTGTTCCAGCAGAACTAATGCAGCTTTGAGGAGTGGAGTAAAGAGGGAATGGAAGGAATTTTCAGTTTAGGATAAACTGGTTCCTTGACTTGATTTACCACACAGCTGAAAATAGTAAAAATAACAGCGGCAACAATAGGGAAGTGGACAGATGTGTGGGACATAGTATGCCTGCCCTGTCCATTGACTGCATGCACATATATCGGGTTAAAATTATTATCAGTTCTTTTTTCTGCCTGCGCAAGCCAGCATGCTGGCTACTTATTTCCAGACTTTAGCACCTCTTGTATCCTCAAGGTTGTAAAAAATAATTGCTAATGGGTCTAAATTGCATTATCCAGTTCCCTATGAGCTCTAGGCCATAGTGAATTTCACCAGGTATATGTAATTTAGTAACCTCTAACTTATTAAAGTTACCTCTGGCTTGTTCTCTTCCTTCCCTAGCCCAAGTTCTTGCTTTACGTCACTGTGTGAGCCCTCTGGTCATTGCTATCCTCCTGAGGCTGCAGCTTCATGTTTGTTGGCTAAATTGTATTCCTGTCCCAGTTGATCTGGTGTTTGTCATAGGACATCACCCTCCGAGTTGTCCTGGTGCAAGTGGTTGTGAGTCAGTTTTGTGCATTAAATCAGGGAGTTGATCCAAGTTGTAAAAGTCATGCTTTATTAATTGTTTTCTTTCAACCCAATTCCCCAAGGGGAGAGCATGCCAATGAAAACGAGCCAGGGGTTGGGAATACCTTAAGCCACTGACCACTTTCTATTGTAAAACAAGCCCCTGCAAAGACTTCAGCAAAACAGCTTTAGACTTACATGATTACAGCTGAGATTAAAATCTGGCCTTGATGTATCCAACCATCTGTTTCCATCACAAGAAAAGAGACTCAGCCGGAATATTTGAGGACAGGATTCTGGTTTCATTCCTGTAGTTACATATCACAAATAACTCTATTGCTGGTGTTAGAGTTATTTTCTTGTTTATTCCAGTGTATATTATTTGGGAACCTACCCTCCAGGAAATTATGGAATGAAAGTGCTTTGGGACAGTCCTCAGTTTTAGTTTCTCCGGGTTTACACCGACATAACTTCAGTGGACAGCTTTGGATTCATACCTCAGAATATGGTGTTTTTTAAAGTCGTATGAAATGTATATAATTTTGTCTCAACAGCTTTGGAGGAGTGTTCTTTACTGCTATCTTCATAGTCCTAATTAAATGTGACATTTTTTCACTCCTTGAATTTTGCTCATCTCTGAAGTGACCTGCATAGGTAGTGTATTAAATCTATGAAGGAAAAAACACACAAATGACAATACTTTTATTTTCTGCAAATCCATTTAAAAACATATAAAATAGAATTGAAAATACACACAGTGAGATTCATTTCAACCAAATTTATCAACCCTTGGGGATATCATCTTGCTGATCATTGTTTGTTAGCAGTTACAAAAAAAGTTTTACTCTCAAAAACATGGATAAGAATTTTGACTAAGTTTCTACATTTTCTGCTGTTCTTTTTTATCTGTTTCCTACTACTTATGTGTGGTGCACAGTGTCACCCACAGATTAATGTCACCACCAGTAACCAGTATGATGAAGTACACATTTCAGCTTCTTGATAAGAATTAAATAGCTGGGAACCAGTGTTTATAACACATGATGGAGGAAAACGTTACTTATCTGTTGACTTAATAGCTAAAAGAATATAGCAAAAGATCAGGGATGAAATTCCCTATTCTTTTTTATACATCTGTGGACTCATGTTTACATTAAAGGTGATACACAATTTTGAATGGCTTGGCAAAGTTTTGTCTTTTTGTCTGATTTTCATACCTCTTTGAGCTTGTGAACTATTCTATATATAGGATAAAATTTATTCAGTATGTGTTTGTTTTAATAGTGTCTTCTTTTTTGCCAGATCATTCCTCCCCACCTCATACCACAGTCCTGATTTTGGCTCCATTTTCATTTTGTATCTTCCTCCTGCTGTTGTGTAGATTTGCATATAAAATAATTCATAAATACATCAGAGAAATAATATCAGGTTTTTCCCAGTCTCTGCTCTGGAAGCCAAATATTGGGAATATTTACAGATGTTCCTCTTTTTACATCTTCTCCTCCTGCACCATCAACAATTCTTACCACCTTCTTCTACACAGGAGCCATCTGTCTTCCTTGCAGGCTTAGCTTCAGTCCCTCTGCTTCTTCAACTTCAGCATCCTTCTTAAGGCCTGATTCTCTTACTCAGTTTCCTAAAAGGCACCATCAACAGAGCTGGCTTCTTTCTTCTTTATAGACCAAGGCAGATTCTACACTGAATCTCTGCATGCGTCTAAGGAGTGATACTGCCTGGATCTCATTCTGAAGGAGAAAACTTCACATGGATGCACATATAACATGACAGAGTGCTGAAAAAAGATACCACTTGTTAGACTGTTAATCCACAGACAATTTGTTTGGTTATTTTTTTCTCTAATACATCCTAGTACCTTGTAAAGCACTGCTGTTTTCAGGAATTTTTTTTCAGAATTTGTTGTTGGTCATGACTGTAATTGTTGCAGGTCATCACCGCAATCCAAAGAATGTAAAAACTATAAGTATTATTTTTGGTATTCATCAGAATGTGTGATCTGTACAAATTTTTCCCATGTGCTATAGTTCTTTTTTTAATAGCTCCAGGGAATTTCCCAGTAGATGTGTGTGGGTTAATGGGAAGATTTTGCTATTTAGGTTATGAGTGTCTGAGTGGTTGTATACAGAAATGTTGATATGGCATTCGGATCCTTAACCATGAGTCAACAGTGTCCTGCTTAAGGCTAGCTCCATACTGCATTAGTAAAACAGGGCATCAGACTGAGGGAAATTACTGTCCCCCACTACCTGGCACCTTTAAAATCCCTTGTGCAAGCTGGTTTCCATTTTGAGGCACTGGGTACAAGAAAAATTTGGACATATTGGGAGGTCTATGCTTTGTTGTAGTATGCATGTTATCCATGTATGTGGGGGATCTTGCCAATGCGTACAAAAACCTGAAAGGAAAGTGCAGAGAGAACAGGCCCAGGCTCTTTCCAGTGGTACCCTGTGACAGCGCAAGGGACAATGGATACCCACAGAAACATAGGAAGGTCCCTTTGAACATAAAGAATCATTTTTTCACTGAGAGGGGGACTGAGCTTCTGCTTCTCAGAGAAGTGTCTCCATCCTTGAAGATATTAAAGAGTTATCTGGACACAGCCCTGGGCAACTAACTCTAGGTGGCTCTGCTTGAGCGATGGAAAACATGGCTTTCAGATGTCGTTTCCTAACTCAGCCATGCTGTGATTCTATGACATGCAGGAGCAAACCTATTGAAGAGTCAAAAAGATGATTAGAGAAGCCTCTGTTGTAGAAGGCTGTTGAAAAGAACATAGTGGGGATGAAGGAACAGTGAAAATAGGACTCAGACCAATCATGGAATCTCCATCCTTGGTGACATTCAGAACATGATTCATCAAAGGCCTGAGCAACTTGGTCCAACTTACAAGTCAGATCTCAGTGTTGATCTTTTAGGCAACCTTTAAGTTGGCCCTTCAGAAACTTAAGTTATTCTGATTGATTCTGATTGATTTTGTGTAAAATTTAAGCAAGATTTCCTGCTCTTTGCAGGAAGGTCTTAATGAATGCAGAGATATTTAAAACAAGACACAATATAAAACCCAATCTGCTGGCAAAGATTATTAGTATGAATATATTTTGAGATCTCTGCTATTATTATTACTTTGCATGGCATTTGTGGAGCAAGAACCACAGGTGTTGAATGTACTACATTGGCATATATGATATGAACAATATCCATTTATAGATTGTTTCACAGAGGAGTCCCCTGGAGAAGTGACTACAGGAAGCTGGGCTATAGGTTATGCTGTACAACATGCTGTTTTGGTTAAGTGTTAATACCACAGACTTTAAAGACATGACATGAACACAACTTTCAGGAGAAGACACTTGGACACTTCTGCGAAGAAATATTATGGTAGATCCACCCTCTTCTGCCATTTCAGCTGCTGCTTTTCTACTCTGGCATATATCCACCCTTTAATAATACATGTGGAGGCAGCAAGTTCCCCTGTAAAAGAATTCACTTTGGTGACTTTTGCACTGCTTCTACTTATAAGCCTTTGCATAAAACTCAAGGCAGGATTGATTGAATCAATACTTTCTCATAACCCTGTGTTAACTCTGGTAGCTAACTATCTACAAGCCAAGGGGAAAAGTGGGTGCTGAGAAGGCAGTTAGTCAAAGTTTGCTCAGGATAAGATCCGGAGACAAGTAGTCATGTTGAATTTGCAACATTCAGTAAACTCAGGGCACCTTGAGTCTGCTGAATTGATACAAGGCTACTTGAATGTGCTGGCACTAACAGGGGGCTGTACAACTTGGACCATGTCCTGGAAGACATTGGCAGCTAGATGAAAAGAATGCAGGATTGTATGCCCATCCCAGGAAACAGAAGGACTCTGTGAAGGACTCTCTGAATTACTACCTGGAAGCCATCGATGCTTCAGCATGGTCCTTAACTTCCAAGTATACAGTGGATTTGTTCCTGCTATTGCTCTGACTGGTAACTGAGTGAAGGCATAAGTGAATGTGTATCATAAATAGCTATCTGCTATCAATAATAGCAACTTAATGATCAAAGAAATATCTTGCATCTCCCCCACTCAAACCACTATGAGAGAAAAGGGAATTTATAACAATTCTACAACAAATTAGAAATATAATGAGACAGGGAAAGGTTCAATGCTGCTGGTTTCCTTGATTTTTATTTCCAGTTAAAAATAGGTGGTACCTTAGTTTCAGATAGGATGGAGTTAATTTTCTTCCCGGTAGCTGGTACGTTGTTGTGTTTTGGATTTAGTATGAGAATAATGTTGGTATCACATTGATGTTATAGTTGTTGCTAAGTAATGTTTACCTTAATTCAAGGGCTTTTCAGTTTACCATGCTCTGTCAGCAATGATCTGCACAACAAACTGGGAAGGAGAATACCCACGACAGCTGACCTGCACTGGACAAAGGGATATTCCATAATACAGAACATACAGAACACCATACTCAGATATAAACTGTGGGGAAATAGATATGAGGTGCCAGTTTCTGTCTGGGGACAAGCTGGGCATTGATCACTGGATGGTGTGCAAGTGTAGTGTGCAGAAGTTGTTTATCTTGTGATTTATTCCTCTTTTTCCCCCCTTTCTTCATTATTATTATTGTTGTAGTTGCTATTATATTTTAGTTTATGTTGTTATTAAACTTTTCTTAACCTGGGGTTTTTCCACTGAGGTGGGGCTTGTGAGTGAGCAGCTGCATAGCACTTAGTTGTCAGCTGAGTTTGAAACCACAACAGTGGAAACAGATCAAGCAGCAAAGTTTTGAAATAAAGTAATTCAACTGATAGCTTTAATGTCAATATGGACTATATACAAGAGTAATCATTTTTATTCCAGTAATTACTCATAGTAGTGTCCAGAGTAAATCAGATCTAAGATGTATCGTCCTAGCTTGAGCAGTAGCTAGTGCTAAATATGTCAAAGAAACTGCAGGAGGTCTGGCAGTATATTGCCATGGAGTTGGTTGACTGTGTAGAAGGGTGTGCTTCCAAAAGCTGTAATTGCTGGCTGTTGAAATTATCTATTGTGTAATATTTAAGATTATAATTATAATTATATATAATTTTGCTTTGTGTGAAAGATTTTCCTATTGCTGCTTTGAAATTGCCACTAAATTTCCATTTCAGTGGATGCTCCCTTGTGCTGAGAACGTGCTATTTGTTATTGTGATTCTTTTTGTGTGCTCCCACTTAATTGCCTTCTGTCTAAGGCAAACATAGGAGGGTCTGTCTGTGTCTTTTTACTCTTTTTTTTTTATCTCAGTTAATTCTTCTGTCACCTTTTTGATAGGGGTAATTAAAATTGTGCAGTGTTCCGGATGACAAGAGATTTCTTAGTTAACTAAATTGCAATACATAGACATACATAATTTTATTTCTGTTCCATTACCATTGTATTTTATGCATACCCCACTAACTACTTGATTTTTCCACTACTGTTTCTTCATGAATAATGATCTTTTTTGATCTAGAACAGTTTGTTGAGTCTTTTTCTGAGGTACAGTCAGTTCAGAACCCAGTAAAGTGAGCAGTTCCAGTGATTTCCTTTAAAGTGTTCCAACGAGACTTGCCAGCATTTGGTTTCATCTGCCATCATGTTTTATATTCACTCTACTTGCTTAAGACATTCAAAGTTTTTCACAGTTTCTCTGGTCTGCATCTACTTGAATAGTTTTGGAATGTCAGCAAAACACTTTCCAGATAGTTGATAAACAACAGATGCCCTGGGATGGAACCTTGTGGCACAACCACAGATAACCTCACACCATAGCAACCATCTTTCTTTTTGTATCTTGTTACTTCACCATTTTTGATCTGTGCAACTACTTTGTCTCCTCTGCCTTCTCCACTTTGCCCACTTAGCTTCTGTAGCTAAGGACTAAAGGACCAGAGAACTTAATAATTTATGTCAACCCTCTCTTTTACCTGGTAAACTACTGACCCATTTAAATAAATTTTACAAATTAGCTCCTTTGCAGAGCTCACAATCTTTAGATCTCATTTTATATAAAGTATTTTAAAGGCACGAATGCAAATAATTTACCAATTATTGAAAGCAAACTATTGGTCTGGAAGTGACTGGATGACTGCTCACTCTTTCATCTAACTATTTGTGCAACACTGACCGTTCCTCAGCCCTCAAGGATGGCAGTCAATCCTGCTTTCCCACTCAGGACAGTAAAAAATTGTGTGTATAAATGTCCTGTCTTTCAATACTGAATGTTTGCATAAGCACATGGAACTATCACATTTAATGCAATGAGCACAACTGACCACTGAGACATTGGGTTATGCTGGTGTGATTGCATGTGTTAGCACTCACCTTTTACTCTCTTGATTTGAATCTCACAGTTTACTCCCTTTCTTTCCATATATGTTTCTTCATAACAACTTTATGCTTTTCTGAACTACCTGTTCAAATGGTAACATGTCTTAAGTTATGACAGGCAGGAATTTACACGCACCAAGTTGCAGCTGGGTCCAATACATTCAGCTACTTTGCTTCCCAAAATTCTTAATTCCAAACAAATCTATCTGTGATTTGCTTCCTACTCTCTTGCTCTTTCTGAAGGCCCTGCTGCCAGCTTGTCTCTTGCAGCTTGTCAATGTTTGCTTCTCTAGTGCAGATAACGTAATGTCCAGTCTCTCCTGACTACGGGGAGGGGGACTAATCTGTCTGTAAGGGAGCCTTATGTACTGTATACCAACCAGGCTGTATTGACTTCATTGCTTTTAGATTAGTCTATAGCACCAGATGGCCTTCTGTCTTCTTGGCACTCTCACAAAATGGCCAGTCTTACTCTGCTGCTCCTGGGATGGTGAGTATTTGCACATGGGGGATGATGGCTGCATTCAGAAGTATTCCCTCCTCTGCTAGATTGTTTTGTATTCGGAGCAGAGACTCCTGGATGCTCAGGTAGCATATCCTGACCCAGTCTGCCCCTTTTAGATAAAACAAATATGCTTCTTATTACAGTGGAAAATCTAACTTGACTTTTCCACGACATCTGGGAAAAAGCGCATAGAGCTTTCTTTTCTCTCTGGACACATACTTAGATATACTGGAGCTCAGAAAGAGCAAAGGAGTTGGGAATGTGCAGTTAGCAAAACAAGGAGTAAAACTAGGAAGAATTTGTTGCAGACAGTTGGGGGTCATTTTATTATTTAATTATGAGCAGAGACAAATCTGCTGTCAAAAAGTGGTTCTAGAATAAGTAGATTCATCCTTCTGGAATCCTGTTGGAGAGGCCACTCCTAAGACAGCTCCCACAGAACTCTAATTGCAACTTCTGTCTAGGAACATAGAAGCGCAGCTCATGACATTGTCCCCTATGGCTGTCCAGCTGCAGCAGCAGCTCTTTGCTTTGCAGCTGTTAGCAGTTACAGCAGCAGGTTACAGCAACTTTGGGCATCTCTATTCCACAGAAGAAAGTGAACTTGCTCTGAAGAGGACACTGCAATTATATGTGACAATTATGGGCCATACTGGTGACGTGTTCTACCTATGATTCTCTAATCACAACTGCATGTTCTTTTGCAAATGCTGAACATGCCTCCCTACCCACCGAACTAGGGAGAGATGAACTCTAGCAAAGAAGATAAATGGGCTAAAAAGGTGGAGATATAATTTATGACAAGGAATTTGTAAAAATGTAGAAATCAGAGTGCAAACTTCAGTCTTCCCAGGAGGCAAGATCCTGAACTCTTGCACCTTGCCTCTTCAATGACCCTTACCTCAGCAGTCCTTCTTTTTCCAAAATGACCTCACACTTGTTGTCTGGTCGCCTTCTTTAGAACCAAAGTGAGAAAATGAGATGGCATTAGCTCTATTAGCACGTTTGGCCAAGTGAAACAGAGAGATGAGGAGTCAAGGCCTTGTCATCTTCTGTGTTGAGCTGACGCAACAGGCTCTGCTGGGGTGCTCAGGTCTGGAGCAGTACCTGGCCAGGAACAGTTAAAACTTTGTTTTCCCTGTTTTCATGCTAATATGTATCATTTTGTGGCTTCTACAGTATATGACAAGACAAATTATTTGCAGTGAGCTCCTCCTGTACAAGTGGTCAACACACATTTCATTACAGAGCCAACAACTAGCATATCAAAAGTGAAGACCTGGTACTTCATTAATTCACTTTCCTTCATGGTGTTTTTTTTTTTCCTGGCTGTTCTTTTCTCAGTGTTTAGTCAAATAAATCTCTTTGCTGATTTTATGGAGAGGTAACTAACAAGGGATTCTTGGTCTGAGTGCTCAGTATATCAGCAGGTAGCTCATCTTCAGTTCCAAGGTTATGGTGTTAGTGGGTGACTGTCCTTGTGAGTTTCTCCTGTCCATTTCTGAATGATCTTGAGGAGTTTATAACAGAAAATCAACTAAACCTAACTTGTGGATTTCCTTCTTTAAGCTTTCTAGGGAAAAGACATCAAAATAAATTTGTAGTTTTAGAAACATTTTCATATCACACAAGAGGCAATGATTGATTTCTTAGTTGAGTTGCCTGAGATAATTCAAATGCTTTTAGAAGGAAAACAATCCGGAGGACTGTCTAGCTGAATTCATCCATCATCATGCATGGGAATTTCAGAGTGCCCATGGGGCATACAACACCGAAGCAGGGGGAAGTAACTGTTTCAATCACTCTTAAGGCTTTCTTAAAAACTGCAGTCTACATGCAGTCAATGTCATCAGAACATTTTTTCCTTGAGGGAAAGAGCTTAGCAGAGATTGATGTTCTAATGTTCTGAAAAGTTCACTGAGTTATTTTTCCTCTGTAGGGACAAAGGTGCTGAAATGACTTTAATTTTACATCTGTGTTTTCAAGTTCATTTGAACATAAATATTGCCGGTTTTCTTTTCTTTCTTTTCTTTTCTTTTCTTTTCTTTTCTTTTCTTTTCTTTTCTTTTCTTTTCTTTTCTTTTCTTTTCTTTTCTTTTCTTCTTCATGGTATATGTAACTTTTCTACAACCTAGAAATTCTTCTCTTTCTAATGGGCAAATACAGCTGTTTGCAACTCACTATAACATGGCTTCACTTTAGGTAGTGTTCCTGAAGAGCATAAAAAAATAATTTGGAGCACTCTTCTGACCATGTGATCTTCAAAAATGACCAAAACCCTCTCAAGCTCTGAAGGGAGAACAGCTCATCCACAAACGAAACTCCAGGCTCCACAGAAAGGTAGTCCTAATTCTCCTGATTATATGTTTGAGTGTGTCTAAACCAAGTCTCTTCCTTCAACTATCTGTAGTTGTTGTTGTCAAAACCAACAATCAAACAAACTTATCAAAAATACCCATCTTTTGCAAAGATTATTAACACAATTCAGCATATGCTTAACCCAAGTGTGGAAGGCAAGTTCCCGCCTTGTAAGCAAGTGAGGATGTTAGTGTTTATGAGACATTTTGGTAGGAAGAGATAAGGGCTGGTACTGAGAGTCAGGGATGTTATGTGAAATTGATGTCCTACATTATTACTGTGAAAGTTTAGTCCCAGCAAGCTACATGAGAAATTCAGCAAAGACTCCTAAAGAGTTTACACTAAAAATCTGTGTAAAAAATAAATACTTATTTTTTCTGTCAATCTGGTTCTTCTCAGTAAAGGTTCCTCTTGACTGACTGAGAGAAAAAGGGAACATGTTACCACGGCCTCCAAATCCCTGTTGCTTAGCTAAAGTACAGCACTGGGTTGATACAACAATGTTGGCGTGTTGTAAGATTATGGACGCTGTGTGCAGTGGATGGCTGGATGTTAGCTGGGTGAGTGGGTAGACTCTGAGCACTAAAACATTGGTGTACAACAGTAGAACACAACACCGAAGGGATATCATATCACATGGGCTTCTCTAGACCTGAAAGGCAATGTAGGTTAGATGAAGTCAAACAGACAATGTTCTTTTGCTTGTTGTAGCCTCAGAGGGAAGATGCTGGTTGAAGAGATTTTTCTGATATACTCACAAGCTGAGTTATTGATTAATGCTAGATATACACCTCTTCAGATTAAGCACAGGAGTTTTTGCTTAGTAGTAAGGAAAAATTCAATAAAAAGACATTTTTCTCAAATCTATCTAAACAGATATTTTTAAAAGTATATTAGTAGTGCTCCTATGCCAAAATTTTCCTTGTTTTTTTGAGTATTATGGCCAGCCAAAGATCACCATCAACAAGACAACTATCCCTATTTAGATCAACTGGCAAACATAAAACCCATCTGTGTGTTGTTTAACAGGTGCCATTTTAGATCCATGGGGAGCAAAGCAAGCTTTGTACAGATGGACAGTTATTCATTGGACCCATGCTAGCAATATTATATTTATTCAGCCACTGCCTGCCTACAAGCTCAGTATTTGAAAGAGCCAGTGAAAAATGTTTCTGGTGGAATATTTTCCTGAGAGGGAAATAGGAGGAGGAAGTAAAGGAAATTCCATTAAAAATTGTTGGCTTACACTCACCATCAGTCTCATTTTGATCAAGAAATGCAAGTTCTGGCAAGTGTTCTGGGAATCACTTGCTGCAACCCAAAGGCTTTAATTATTAATAGAAATACTATTAAACAGTATACTTTTCGTGGAAAGGAAGGGAGTTCCTTCGACTGACAGCAGTTGTATAAATTGAAATGGAAACTGGCAACTCACATCCACTATGCCAGGTAATGAAGGATCCTTTTCTCCACTTATGTTATCCTTCCCTTTTTGTGTCTTTTTTTTTTTTTATTTTACGGATGACCTCAAGAATGGGGAGAAAGATATACGAATATTTTCTTTTATATGAATGAGATTTCAAAACACATTTTGCTAAGTCTAGTGAACAACAATTGGTTGGGCTAACTTGTGCTGAAGAGGAGTATCTTCCATTGTGGAAAACACTGCAGAGATTCTGTGGGTTACTCTAGGTCTTCTGTGCATTTAATAAAGATCCTCTTGACTGCAGCCTGACAGAAATGCCTAAGGGAGTAATGTGGTTTTCAATAACAGCCTGGTACTTGTTCTGTAGTCTATGCAGGAGCGTGGGCATACTGACATTTTATGCTGCTTAAGCTTAGTAAAGGCATCTCCATAAAATGACAGTAAGTCTCCAGCATGGCAAGGCAAGCAGTAAGTTCCTAGAGTAAGCCAGATGAAGCTGCTATTAGCACTGCTTGCAGTTAGGTGAATAGTGATTCAACCAGTAAGAAACAATCATTGTGGTTTGGATGTTAAAGATAGCACCCTTAGTGCTGAAGAGTGGATAGACTCACAAAACCCAACATAATTTGTTGCAAGACTTGCAGACTTGCCAACTCTCAAGCACTGTGTACAGCTTCCTGACTGTAGCCACATTTTCTCTCAACATGGTTTCTAACTCAGGTGAAAAAAGAGAGTGCAATATATAAGCATTATATATTTGATGTTAAAAACTGGCTTATGAGACTTTGGTAACAGGGGACATAACAAGGTATTTATGTTATCTATTATTGCTCAAGATTGATCAATTTTTAAGATATGATAAAAAAAACATGGTGACAGCAATTAAACTTGAACTTAAAGCCAATTGCACTGGACAAAATTACCATTTCTGTTACTACTATTAAAGTATAAATACTACCCCAAAAAAAATTATGTACTGAGATAAGATGAAAGGACCAACTTTTGCCAATTTTATATTATTTTTCTAGAATCAAAGAATGTTTGAATTGGAAGAAACCTTTAAAGATCATCTAATCCAACTCCCTGCCATGGGCAAGGGAAATTTTTCACTAGATCAAATGCTTTAAAGCCCAATTCAGCCTGACCTTGAATATGTGCAAGCATGGAGCATCCATAGTTTCTATCATCAACCTGCTTCAGTGTCTTACCACTCTCACTGTAAAATATTTCTTCCTTATGGCCAATCTAAATCTAGCTTCTGTAAACTACTGACCCTTGACTTAGCACTACATGCCTTGGTAAAAAATCCCTGTCCATCTTTCTTACAAGGCCCCCTTTATATATTGAAAGACCATGATAAGGTCTCTCCAGAGCCACCTCTTCTCCAGGTGGAACAAACTCAGCTCTCTGAGCCTTTCCTCACAGCCCTCTGGCCATTTCCATGACCATGCTCTGGGACTCTATCCAACAGTGACATTCCTGTGCTGGGAACCCCAGAGCTGGATGCAGGTGAGGTCTCATGAGAGCAGAGCAGAGAGAGAAAATCACCTCCCTAGACTTCTTGGCCACCTTTGGATGTAGCTCAGGATGCAATTGGTTTTCTGTGCTGTAGGTGCACATTATCATTTTGCATCCAGTTTTTCTCAGTTTGTTTTTGTTGTGCAAATATAGCATCCTAGCATCCTGGTCATTTGGAAAAGAAGTATTCTGCATCTACATCAGGTTGCATACCGTTTATAGCCATGGTGTATACAGGTAAAGAAAGAGAAAATACAAAAACCCACCCTGATATCAACCCCAAAACCCCACTTTCTGTTTATTTCCAAGAAAAAAAAAAAAAGGAAAGAAAGATAAGAGAAGAACTGTGGTCCTCCCTGCCATGTTCCATGGCCTTTGTCTGGGTTAAAAAAAAAAAGAAAGGAAAGAATCAAACTACAGTAGAAAAGAAATGGCGTAATATTCATTCTCAGAAGAAAGCACTCAGAATTAAGTTGTGAAAGTGTCCAAGAAAACACAGTTCTCGTTATACCATGAAGAGTTGCCTTTAATAAAGTCATCATCCAGTCCAGTCACTGGTGTGCATGGAACGGGTAGGCTCTTAGTAGGGATGGGCAAATATTGCCTATGCTTTATTCCAGAGTTTTAAAGAAGATCCTGATCAGAATTACAGCTATTTGTATAGATGGGACTGTTAAGAATGCAAATCAGTTTTTCCTATAGGCCAGTGAGTCAGAACATGAAGTGGAAAATCAGGGGCAGCCAGAGGCATTCATGTGACATTTTAGAGAAATAATTTCTGAAAGTATCTGTAAAAGCCTTGGCTGCTGCTGTCAAGTTTCTGAAATGACCCAACTGGGCTTTTCTAAAATATATGCATTCATTGATCAGAGACAGAAAGTTGAACAGCTTTTAAACAACATTGTAACTACAATAGTTCTGTTTCAATGATCTTAGTCATTGCTTTCACTTACAGGCTTCTCTATGGAATTCTGAACTGCCAAGGATCATACCTACAATGCAGATAAAAGATAAAAGATGAATAGACATGAAAATATATTTTCAGGTAGTTCTGTCTTCCTTAGAAGATGTGTTGTTCACATCAATATCAGCACCAAAGCTTGGCTCTGCTCTCACCTGCTTTTACCGGCTGCCTCTCCTGCCCAGAGTTCTTCTCCTGTTTTCTAGTGAACATCATCCACATAGTCCTATTTCTTTGTTGTTCATCAGTCAGACATATCCTTCTGTGCATGTGTTGGGGGAGTCCTTTCTCTTGCTCCCCCTCCTGGAAGGTGTGAGAGACCCCTGGTATGCTAAATGCTCTTCTTAAACTTCCTTCTTCCAGGGCCTACTTGGCTTCCTTTTCCTGTGGAGACCATATGAGGTTTTTCTCAATATACTCCATTGTATTTTATATCTAAGTTCACTTCTTATTTTGTACTATGAGTTCATTTGTTTTCTTTGAGTTTGCTAAGTGCAGCTAGTCTGTGCATGGCTCATTACATTACTTCTTAACAGCCATGGCCAAACCACTGCCAGAAGCCCCTGTTGAAGAAGTGGTGTTTTTCTTGCTTGTTCTCTTGCTCAAGGAAAGTAATTGAGTTTGTATAACTCATGTTTTAAATTCATCCAATAAAAAAAAGATTCTTCAACCTTGTGGTTTTTTATCCCTCAAGTGTGAAAATTAGATTTATCAGTTATTAACTTGTTTATTTTTTTAAGGTATCTAGCTTTGTGTCACTGTTGATTTCACTATTTGCAAACTGGCTTTGTCATTTTATTGATAGCACTTGAGTGAAGAACTCTCTGATAATATATGCAAACTCACAGCTCTCAACAAGCTTTACAGCTCCGTTAATGAGGGGATTAACAAGAGCACTGCAATGTATTTAACCTGCGGCACTAGCTCTGTTTCAATAAGACTTCAACAGCCTATTAAATGGAGTGGGGGCTCAATTAACCCAGACAAAGGCCACTCTACAGAACATGGCAGGGAGGACCACAGTTAGCATCTGCCTAAGCAGCTTGTTCCGAGCTGGAAATAAAGAGGGTGACATGTTCTCGCCCCGAGCTATGATATAACTGAAATGGTGATTCTAGTTCATCTGCGCTGACTGAATAGGTGCCGGCATTGAAACCCACCACTATCTCGCCATATGACAGTTTGTAAAATCCGAGTGCACTCAACGGTCACCCAGAGCCTCCTGCCTGCGAGCGCCGAGGTATTGTTCCCAGGGAGCTTTCCCCAGCACAAGGATGCAGTGCCGGCGTGGTGTTACGTTCGGACAGTCAGGGGACATCACGTCAGTAGATCTTTCAGGGAATGTTTTAACAATCATCTCCTGCCAGAGAGGGATTCGGCACGGAGGTGTTACTGGTCTTTGTGTAATCTGATTATTTCATTGGAGGTTAAAATAAGAACGGGAAAATTACACATAAGCAGGGTGGGAGAGAAACAAATTTTTTTAGAAATGCAAATTTTGCAACAGCAGCACACCTACGTTTCTCAGTTCTTGGTTGAATTTCAAGCATTTTTTAAAAAAGATGTTACTCATACTTATGGTTAAGCTTGCATTGACAATGCTTTACTGGGTAAAGTTATAATTCTTCCCTTGGTTTTGGGATGAGAAGTAAGGATTTTTGCTTATTCCTAGGGAAGAACTATCTGCAGAAATTAATTATTATTTTATCTGGTAATCTGGCCTTAGGTTTCTTAATAGATATGGTTACAAACCACTGGTCTTTATCAAGAAATAGTCGCTGATGGAAGAATGGCAATAAGGTGGTGTTATGTGTCCTGTTGTAAGAATCTAGAGACCATGTTGCAATTATTTGCAAGATAATTGTAAATATGGGAAAACAGATTTTTTTTCCTATGTTAAAAAGTAGAAAATAACAAATTTTTTTGCTAACAACCAATCAAATGCAAGAATAATAACATCTACTGCAAAATTTGTTAGATAGACAAAAAATTAGGGGAAGTGAATTCATACCTAGATTAATTGTAAACCCTTTCAGAAAACACAACCCTACTCCAAAGGGTGTGCTCTTTTCCTTGAAGAATGCTATGTGTTCATTAGAAAAACGTGTGCTCATGAGCGTATACCAAGCAGCAATCTTGGTATATTGCACACGCCATAATCTGGTGGCAAGGGCTAATAAATAAACTTGCATTGTTGGCAGAATACATGGAGGAGCTAGGTCTAGCAAAGTAATGTGGAGGAACTGTATGGGCTCTTTCAAGTGCATGAGTAAGTGCTAAGTCCATGGCTTACCTGAAAATAAATGTATATAAATAGTTTCCAAACTAGGTTAATAATTTCCAATTAGGTTAAAGAATCCAAACTGCATCTGTTTTTTATAGATATCAAGCATGTGGATTCGTCTGCCTTGTTTTCAGGGACAAACATGCATAATGCTTTTTCTCGGGACCATTTAGTCTAGTGCTCTGTACATTTGTTTTTATGTGACACTCAAGGTCAAAAAAATTATAAGAATTTTTCCCTTCTATGCAAGTCACTTCCAGGTTTATGTGAAGTCTTAGATCTCAAGCCTTCCAAGGCAGAAGACACCTGCATTTCTAATGCAGAAAACAAATAAAAGACAATTCTTTTGTATACCCTCCAGAGATAATTAAGAGACACAAAAGAGCAGAAACCCAATTACTTTTGCTTTGAGGTCAACTTTAAGTATTTCTGATTATCATAGTAAGGACACGTGCTGCTAATTTTATACTCTTATGTAGAGGCTAATTTTCTTTCCTTGGATCTGTATGTTATTATGGTTTGAGGATAAAATAGGTGAATTACCATAGCAATGTATTGATTTCCAGCAGAGAAAAATAAAGGGAAGTTCTTAAATGAACACTGGTTTTCTGATGGGATGTATTTGCTTTACCTTTTCAAGTCTAACCTGAGGTTAATAGGGCATTATTGCCTCTAATCACATCTAACTAGACATGCCTCATTGGTAGAATACATGCATTATTGAAAGTTCTAGAGACAATGTTGTTCTTTTTTAAAAGAGGAGGGGAAATTGGAACAAATTATGTTGTCAAATAACTAGGAACTGCATCAGGCCTTCAGCAAGCATGTTAAGTAGTTTCTCTAGACTTGGGTGTACCTTCTTAAAGTTTATTTTGATTCCTTGAGCCTTTGGCACAGAGAGGTCCCTCTTGTGCTGGAAATGCTACAAGCATG
The DNA here is from genome assembly GCF_015832195.1 of Motacilla alba alba. Taxonomy (NCBI): domain Eukaryota; kingdom Metazoa; phylum Chordata; class Aves; order Passeriformes; family Motacillidae; genus Motacilla; species Motacilla alba. The sequence continues at coordinate 39,490,373 of NC_052017.1, read as the reverse complement.
TAGAAATCAGAATACAGGATGAGCACAGAAGATGTGATGCTGGTGTTAGCAATGGTCTAATCCAACTGGACAATTTTTTACTTCCTTTTCCTGTCCGGTGTACTCTCCCAACAGTGACAACAGCAGATGCTATTTGGGAACAGCATGCAACCTTAGCTACTCTCTGCAGTCCTTTCCTCTTGCATTTTCCCACCATCCACAACTGCTGGATAAGGGATGTTTGAGAATGCATCATGCCTGTTAATGTTAGTCTGTGCTTATGGATCTGTTGTCCATTCTTTATTCAGACCTCTTTTAATCTGGTGAAATCTTCTGCATCTACGACTGCCTGTGGCAATATATTCCAGAGCTTCATTCCTGTTGGTTAAAACCAAACTAACTACTTAAAAAATAATTTCTAGGTGGGCCACCTATTTGTTCTGTAACCCCTTGTTAAAATAGTGGAACTTGCTGCATAACCATTCACCTTTTCCATTGCCATCGTAAGCTTCTAAACCTGTCCTCTCAGCCATCTGCTGTCCAGCTTGGAGTTCCAGCCAGTTTAGTCTCTCACAAAGGAGAAGCTCTCTCTACTTAATTATTTTATTTGCTGTTCTCCATACTTTCTTAGCTTTGCTCTGCCATTTTTTTAGGTATGGAACTGCAAATAGTACTTAAAGAAGTTCTTGCTCATCATGTGCATCATTCTCTACTCATTCTTTCCTTTTAAATCATGGTCATTGAATGGTAACAACAATTTAACCATAAGACAATAACACATGAGGCAAAGTGATATAATAGGAGAAAAAATTGCTTAGCACACATTGCTACTGCTCCTCTTCCAAACAATTTTTTTGTCATTAGGAAAAACATACACAATATATAGGCAGCCGATAGATCTTTGCTCCCTGTCAGTGCCTTCCCAGATATGCTGGCTTTCAGCCAGGCCAAGTTAACTGGAATTCAGTTAGCATCTTTGACATTTTCAAGCAGTTATTTTTCTACTTTTATTGGCAACTGATTCCCTGTGAGTTTAGCTGCACAAGAATGAAGACGTCTGTTAATTTTTCAACTTAATGAATGGCTTTCAGGAGAGGACAAAAATCAGCGTAGTATTGCAGGTCGAAGTGTGAACAGGAAATGAATGAGTTTGTGTATAAAAAATAGCAATATTTCAGAATGTAAATAATATACAAATAAAACAGAATATAAATCATAGGAATAGCCATTAGGAAATCCATCAAGTTCTGTGGTAAGGAAAAATATCGACAGTGTTTGTCTTAAATTCTTACCGAGTGTCAGAGAACAGGAACACATTGCAGTGTGGGTATTTGAATGAGACAAAAAAACCAGAAAGATAAGCAAAATTATAAAGGGTAGTTGAAAGAAAGTACACAAAAAATCTCCAGTCCATAAAGATATACCTCATAGACAATTTATCCATACAATTAAGAATTATGGTTTGTGGAATCAAACCCACATCCTTTTGTTTCTAGATCCTCAGGTGAAAATTGTTTCCTTCAAAGGATCACTAAACCTGGTGAGAGGTTAGATTGTGCAGCTTTTGACTGTCACAATAAACCAGGAGTTCAGGAAGAGACTGAGAAGCATCTGAGCAAAGAAAATGAACATCTTTCTGGGAAACTTGGATAGCTGCCAGCTCACACATTAAGCTCTGTTTTCCAAACCAATTGTTCTCTTGTTTCAAGTGAGAATAGTCTTCATCCTCTGCCTGGACTTTTTGTTTTTTCACAGAATGACTATACCAGGCTAAACATGGGGGTTTTTTTTCCCCATAACTTCCTGACATATCAGCATTTACCATGGTATATGCATTGATATAATTTATGTAAGCGTGAGAAGATGATGCTAGGTAAGCATCATTACTGAGGTCCTGGAAGATACTCAGGAAATGCAGTTTGATTATACTTCCTGCTCTTTTTTTTTTGTTGTTGTTTTTGTTTATTAAATGCTAGTTTGCAATAATCAAAACCATTAATAATTTTTAGCAAATATTTATAATGCTGGACTCTGTTTCAAGGCTAAATACTGATAAATGCTGCAAAATCTATAATATAAATGACTGCCCAGAATTGAAGCTATTAGCCAGTATGAAAGCTGTAACTATACCATTAATTGTTCATGTCCTGGAAAATATTTGTAACAGATGCTAAACATGGGATTAGGTATGTGCCAGTAAAGCCTCACTTATGGATGGTTTTCAAATGCTGTAAATTACTTTATTATTATCAAAAGGATACACATATGAGAAAATGTGTGAATAAGCTTGAGTTTTTCAGCCAGATCAGAAATATGGAAATTGCTTTACTAGACCAGACCTACAGTTAGAGTACAACATCCAGTGCCTGGCAGTGAATGACACTTTGGTGTGTAGTATCCTCTAATAATTAAGTTCTAGTGAACCAGGTTTAGCATCTCTTCAGGAATTTTCTGGTCGGTTATGATACATATGGATTCTCTTGATATCTGTGTAATGAAGTCCAATCCACTATTTTGTCTTCTGGTGTTCTTGGTCTTTTGGCTTCCCGTGACAGTTCTACAGTCCAGCTAGAACTTGTGTGGAAAAAAAATCCTCCGTTTTTTTAAGTATCTTCCAATGTAAATGAATGTTCAGCTTATCCTTGTAGAGTGGAACTCTCCTATACTGTGCATTTTTAAAATAGACTTCCACTTTAATTCTCTCTTTTCCTGATTTCTCCAGTAACAAGGACCTCAATGTCAAAGAGGTTTGTTTCTTCTACTTCTGAATATTGCCTCCCTGCAGGTAAGCAGGATAAATGGATTAGGCAAGTGTGCCATGGTTATTTCTGTGATTCTAATCACTGATTTAAGTTAGGATTTTGTCAATTACTCTCATACTTATACAGAGTTTATGTCAACAGAAGCTAGAATGATGGCCACTGATGTTTGCTTTTGTGCTTTTATTGGAACTGAAAGAACTGAGATGGAAGAAGAGCAAGAAATATGTTCTTTCTCTCAGCCTCATCAAACTACTTATCCTCTTTTTATCCATTTTTTGTTCAGAAAGTTTTTTGAGTATTTGGAAACATGCCAGTTCTGAATATTTATGAGAAGTCAGATCTGTTGTACTTCTGATCACAGAAATTATTTAAATTCTTTTAGCAAATTGAATGTGAGAATAGATGCTAGCCTATGTACATTCAAGTTAGTACCTTAATGAACTTGGGAGCATTGGACATACTAACACTAAAAATTAGTAACTCACAGCCAGCAATTATCTCAGGTAACCTGATGGAGTGGTTGTAAGTTGATCCACTGATTTTTAATGTTTTCTACACATGTATAGACAGATAAATTGGAAATATCTGTGTTTCTTAAACTTGTAGGTGGTAATGTCCATTCTGCAAGTTTTGTGCAAAACAACCGCTCCAAGTCTTTTGGTTCCCTCTTCTTTTGTGGGTGCCATGTCATGGCCCAAGCATTCCTCGCTGGAACAGGCTCTGACTCCACTAGGCTAAGCCAAAATCCTCCACTGTTTTTGGGTTCACACACTGCAATTTGGCATTAGAGAAAAAACAAGATAAGCAACTACAGAAGGGAAAGTGAGAGAAGGAAACATCTGTGATGGAACTGCTCATCTCAGACTATTTGTGGAGGGCAATTTGCTCAGATTTGGTGCATTTTACTTAGTTTCGGCTTAACTGGTTTGCACTGTTGCTATGTATATTGCTTCATTCTCTGGCTTTCTATGTTGCTTGCACCGCTGGTGAGAAGCGGAATCCTATTTTTACAAAAAGTGGTCCTGTGCATCAAATCTATGCACAGGCTTTTAGAATCAAAGGCTTAGCACTTGGATTTGCACTGAAAAAATACAGCTGCTACTTCTTTCATTTTAGATAAATTCTCTTCACTCCTGTAGCAAGATGTTGTGGTAACTGTTATAAACGTAGTTGTATATATAATGCAACCTCCCATTATTTATTTCTGGGAAAGATGGATTTGTCCATCCATCCTGGCCCCAGATACCCCACTCAGTCCACCTGGAGCTGCTCACTGCCAGTGTAATTTTAAGTGAGATGTTAGAAAGTTAGTTTGCAAGTTCTTGAATTTGAGTAGTTGAAGGTGGGAGGAGTGGGTGATGTTGGTTGGTTTGCTTTTTTTTTTTAGAGGGGGCTGTTTGTGGTTTTGTTTGTTTGTTTGGGTTTTTTGTAGGGGGAGTTATTTTGGTTTTGTTTTGTGGGTGTTTTTGTTTTATTTTGGTTTTTGCATATCTGTATATTCGCTCTGTTTTACCAAGGAACATCTGTGCCTATAAACATCTCAGCAAGGCAGGGATATCAATGATGCTGGGAAAAAGATCAGTAGTGGCTTTAATAGAGTGCAGTTAAAGATCTGTGTGTGGATTGTTGTAATAGGCTTCAGCTCATGTTAATATTGCAGTGTTATTCTGTTTTTCAAGACATTAAATTCATTCCTGTGGACAGCACTTTAGAACCTGAAACAATAAAGGAGGCTTGTACTGGATACAGCTTCTACATCATGCCCAAGCTTTTAGCTGACCGCAGATCTCTGAAGACAAAAAGCTGCTTTCCTCTGTCTGCCTTTTGCTACACTCAGTCCTTTCAGTCACTTATAAACAAAGGAAGAAAGGACTTTTCTAGATATTCATTTAGTCAAAAGTGTTAACTGTAGCACTCTTTCTGCTAAAGGGGAATTGTAGTATTTATTTGACCCCACAGGGAATGATAAAGGTAAAAATATAAAGTAAACAGAATTACCTTTTTTTTTTCTTTTGTGCTTGTGACAAGAGATGTGACTGGACCATCATGATCTTGAGAACACTGAAATACTGACCATAACACTAGTTTTCATGCCCTTTTAGCCTTTCTGGGTGGGGAAATGCAGATGTTATTTCTCTGTCATCAAGGGAAAAGAGACTGACACTTCATAATGTTAAGACAAGACTGTCAGACTCCACTGGAAATAACGAAGTTTGACAGTTCCTGGGTTAATACTGCAAGTACCAATCCTGTAAATTTCAATTAGCCCTGACAGCAGTAGGGCTTAACGTGATGTTTATGTGAAGTGGTATGTTGGTAGCTTTCCTTCACACTTATGAGGAAAAGGATCTCTGTCCTCCCCTCTCTCTCTCTCTCTCCTTCCCTCCCTACCCCCTCTCTCTCTGACACACACACACACACACACACATATATGCACACACACACAGAGTAGGGTTCAGCCTTCACCCAATTAATCCTAATTATTTCTTGAGAGGTCATGAAGATACTTTAGGTGTCCCAGACTGTCTTTGTGTGGACAGACTTAGAAATCCAGCTATTCAGAACATATGTTGAGAACATATATTGTTCAGAACATATATTAAGAATGGGTACCTAAAACTTGCCACAAAATATTCCAACGTTAGCATTTAAAATTTTCACAAATACTCCACTACCTCAGTTCTGTGGAGTCCTGGTGAAGGCAAGACACCAAACCTGATGCACACTTTCCAAAAAAGCTGGTTCTGGTGTAGTCCTACTGTTGCCTTCCCCTCTGGAAAATGCAGCTTTGACCGGGAGCAGCTTTGCCAGCTAACAATGCTTGGTCCGTCCTCTCCTTTTCCCTGTGGTATGTACCAGTGAAGAGGTACTTCTGTGATACAATGTGATCACAGCTGTGCACCCACTTGCTTTAGACCATTGTTGATGTCCACCCCAACTTCTATCAGCAAAATACCTCTTTTTGCTGCTTCTCATTTCAGTTCCCTGAATGAAATAAGATTTTACAGGCAAGAAGTAGTTCTTTAACTGTGTCTGTGCTAGCGCTCTGGCTGACGTTAGCGGTGCTGCATGAAAATCTCACCTCTAACCAGCTCTGTGCTACACACTGCTTTACCAGCAAAAGTTTCTAATGCCACCCTGCTGTCATGTAGTCCTCCATGTCAATTTGGTGCTAAATATAGGTGTTATGTGTGAAAATTTTGCCCTACCTGCTGCTCTTAAGAGAAATCAACAATAAGCCTCAGTTGGGCAGAGGTTCCTCTAGCAAAGTGCAAACATGTTACCAACAAAAATCCATCATATCTATGCTTGAGATGACCACAGGTATTATTTTTTTAAACAAGTAAATGGGACACATGCAAAAGTGCAGGACAAATAACATGTGGATGGGCTTAGAAGGCATTGAGCAGTGAAACTCTGTCAGTGGCTTCCTTGGTAGCTGTCAGGACAGACATTTTGTGCATGGGACTCATCAGGACTGACTTCCCTCTGCTTCCACTGAGACTAGTGGGAGATGGTGTGGGTACATTGGACAAAAGAAAAATAGCTCTAGGGCTAGGTTCTCTCTTGGCAATTGAAGTTAGCAAAAATACATGTTAAAGATGCATGTAAAAGATAGTAAGAGCCTGAAAAGGACACTAAATTTTTAAGTTCCATAATAACACTGAAGCTGATCTACTGGCTGATCCCTTTCCACCCTGCACCACCTCTGCTGAACTTGCTGAACCAATAGATCATTATGCTGCAAAATGAACAGTTTAGTGCTGAATTTGCTCCAGAACTGCTGCCATAGAGTGGAAGTGTAAGGCTGGAAGAAGTGATATGGCATTGGAATGTACCAGTAGGAGTAGAGCAAGAGGGAAGCAGATCTCTCCTTTCAGCTGATAGCAAGTTATTAGAGCATCTCAGATATGAGGTTTGCCCATATTTTCAGCAATCCTGTATTTAATTCTGCTCAAATCTTACTTCAGCATGCAATCTTATCAGTCACAAACTTGGGAAGGTATACCTAAAATTTTATGAAAATACAATAAATCTAGGCTATGTTATGTTTTTCATAGAGCACCAAATGCATCTGTCAGAGGAAAAATGTTTGAGTTGTTCAGCAAGTTGAATTTTTTTTAAAGCTAAAAATCTTGCCATTCTAGAATGATTTCTGCATGGACCTAAGATAATCAGAAAGAGGTACTATTAAAGAACAAATTCTAAAAAGTCAGAAATTTGAGTAAGCGGGAAACGTAAAAATTTTGGATTTGAAATTAAGTTATCTCATGTTAAAAACAATTAATTGTTAGGCTAACATGGAGCATTTTCTCATTTTTATCTACTGAATTGGAAAAGTGGAGAAAGTAATGAAAATCACTCCTTGCCTATGAAAATTGTGAAAGAAATACATTCTTCTAATGGGAAAAAATCAAATAGCTTAAATATTGCTGTACACATTCATTGTGGCATTCTGTGTATGCTTTGATTTATCCTATAGTCTGTCTGTCTTGAATCCTTCCGTTCTTCCTCTTCCCACCTCCCTTGTTACTTGTTAGGTGATTTACTTAACACTTTGCAAGTGCCTCTTCTGTGCCATGCATATTCAATTTATCAGAGCTTCTTAGAACAGGTGTCCTCATGAGAGGAAGTCTTTTTCCTTCCTGGCCACACTTTCTCTATACAAACATCAAACTGCAGTAATTGTCTCAAGAGTTTAGAGTCAGACAGCAAAGGTGAAGGTCCTCTTTCTTGCCTTGTCTAGCAAGTGTGCTGATTCACTTCAGAGAGCTAGTTCCTCTTCAGAAGTAAGACAATTAAAGTTCCTCACTGGAAATAAGGAAAGAGGCTGTTTTTCCTTGCTTTTTGATTGGGGACTCCTACTGTCCTAGACTGGGGACTCCTACTGTCCTCTTTAAGTTGCATTTCTTTTAAGAATCAAATTTTTGAAAGGACACAGTCCTGTTACAGATTTGCTCTGCTGAATTATTGAAGGTTTTATAATAGCTTCAGTGGGATAAAATCAAATCAACAATGGATACAGTGCAAAATCCAGTCCTATCACTTTTGTATTTTCACTGTTATTTTCATATGTCTCATATCCCATCCCCTTTTTCGCAGACTGCTTTCAGGAAGAAACAACCATCAGACAGTGAAGTCATGTTAAAGTATGAGGGGAGTGTTCAAGTCAGAAAGAAATTTCCCTCTCTTTGCTTTCACCAGTTCAAAGGTTTTTGAGCCTTTTGCATCAGCACAATGGTGCTTTGCAGTGTCAAGGTTTTTTAATTACTCTTCCATGTTTGTGCTTTAGCTTCTGTCTGGGGCATGGCATAACGTAACATATGGCAAAACAACTCCTGTAGGTTCCTGACTCAGAAAAGCTTAATCTTTTACTGTTTGGTTCCAAAGAGTCCAGTGAGTAATCTTGTGTGAAAGTGAAACTCTGTTGCTTACTTAGGAGTTTTTGACATAGTTGAACTTCAGATTCCACTGTGGTGTCATCCAATTCAAAGCTTTTATTGTTGTAGATAGTTGCATAGCACAGGAATTCATTTTTCTTCTCCTTTCCCTTTCTTTTTTTCCTTCCATAATTCCTTTTCATGAAAAGCTAGTATGATGGAAATCAGTTGCAAGTTTTACACTGCAACATTGGCTTGCTTTTCATGCAAGAATACTTTTGAAAAAAATAAATCTTACAGGAGGAGGACAATCCTGGAATATCTTACATTGGGTCATATTATGAGAAATCTCCGGTACCTCTCAAACCCCATCTATACTCTCTTTCCAAATCATTTCAGGTACTTGTTAGTGCCCTGTAGTTAGGTTCATTGTTTGTTCTACTGTTAGCCTGGTTTGTTCTACTCTGAGTGTCCCCTCAGCTTAGGCACTGAAAAAGCAGACACTTCACAGTGCTGCTTTGAGAACACACTGCAGTGCAAATGTGTGTGTGTGTGCTTAGCTTAGCACAGCACGAGTTTGATTCTGCAAAGCCACGAATGCTGCTCCTGACCCAAGTAGCTTTGTCCTCAATCATTTGTGTTAATAACATACTTGCAATATACCAATAGGCTGAGGGATCCATTCTGGGTGGATGTCTGGACTGAAAGTGGGACATGGCAGGCTACAGGATTTGTGTAGCTCATGGTTCTTCTTGGAGCTACGGTGCAGGAACAGCTTGGAGAATGAGAAACCAATCTCCATTTCCATGCAAGAGTTTAGTCATTAAAAATTAGAGCTCACTTGTGAAATCATGAACCTTGTCAATGCTGTGGTTTTCAGTGTGCTATCAGAGCCCAGTAGAAAACCACACTTTACATACTGAAGAAGAAATCAGATGTTTTCAAACTCACAGAAACTACTAAAGGGATTTGTTTATCATAACCAGACAAGCATTTAAAGTAAAAATAGGTTTCATTTTCTGTTACAGATGACCTTTATTGAGAAACACAAATTGAAAGTAGCATAATTGAAGGTAATGAAGCTGTAAACAAAAGAGAAGATTAGCAAAATTTTGAGACCTTTTGAGAGGTAGGCTGTAATGGATTTATTTTAGGACACCATTGAGCCAAACAATTATTCTGCTCTTTGGGTGAAGTTTCAAATATCTTCATTTGTAAGTGACAGATAGAAGTCCCTTCCTTGTACATCAGCTTCTGTGGATCTCATTTCAGTTTATGAGTGTGAGCCCACCGCTTCTGGTAAGAGAGTAAACGGGAAAGAATAGGGGAAGATTGAGAACTAGGTGAGAGGTATGAAGGAAAGTAATTGAAGTCAGTACTGCCCTACATCTGTCAAAAAGAAATAGAACAATTACGTGCTGTGAAGATGAAGAAAAATCTGTATTTAGTCATTTTCTTTCAGCATTCAGGGTCAATATTCTTCAAAGTTTAAATGAGCAGTTTAATGGAGAGAATTAAATGACAGGCCAAGTCCTGTTACACAGCATTATTCTTTCACTTTACTACAGCCTGGTTTTAAATGTAGCTGAGTCTGTCTGACACAGATCTACTGGACTTGTACCAGCCTTTACTGGTGAGGAACCAGCTTGGTGGTGTCTGTTGCATTCAGTCACTGCCAGCCTTACAGCAAAGAGAAACTGCTGTGATTGAGAATCAGGGCAGTGGCTGCAGTCACTGCCAGCCCCAGTTCTGGCCCATATGGCTGTAGAAGCCTGGCAAGTATCTCACCAGGACTGTAAATTGTCATGGGAATGTTTTTGCATGAGCAGCACCCACAACCAAGTCAAGTGGCATGAGCTTTATTTTCTCCTAAAGCATATGGTTTACTATATGTTCATTGAGTTTTGCTGAAAGTTTTACTGGAGCTGGGATGGTGGAAAATGGCATCTTGAGCCCAGTCCTGGTTTGGGGAACACATCTAACTTCACACCACCAGAAAAATCCCAGTATGCTTTGGTTGACCCTGATGATATCTGTCATATGGGAAACTTGCAGAATTAATGACAGTAATTTTTTTAAACTAACTTGTCTGTCTTTACTTGGGGTTCTGTTTTACTGCAATGCAAGCCATGATGAAGTGGAAGGGCTGTGAAGCTTTCACCTGGATTTTGTGGTGGAAGGGAATAACAGAGAAGGGGGCATTGTGTGGGACAAAGTGAGGTTACGTATTTGCTTCTTTTTTTTTTTTTTCTTTTTTTTTTTTTCCAGTAAGTCTTTGGTAGAAAGATTACAAGTCAGGTTTTGCGACCACCTTCTGTGTTGTTATTTCAAAATATGCTGATTGTTTCTGAACTGGCCATATATGCTTTTATGTTAGCTTTCAGTATGATACTGAAGCAACAGAAAACTGCCATGATAGAGTAACTATCCTCCTCTGCTCTTCCCTCACTACTTCCACATCTCTTCCTTTATTTCAGCTGTAGCAGTCATTGGGCTCTCCAAGGAGCCAATTTAATTCACTGTAACAATAGAAAACTCTCATGGGTTTTCCTATTTTTTTTCTTTTTTAGTGAATTAGACTGGCACATATCAGACTGGATCTGATGTGTGGAATAGCTGGTACAAAGTCATACCTGTGTTTCAAATCAAGCTCTAAGAGTGTGCCTGCTATAGATACTAATGAATTTTGTGCACTATTTTAAATGGTGGGGTGGTGTTTTTTTTCCAAGTGTCTTAGGGTTGACCCTAATTATATCATGTCAGCCTTGCTACCCACATCTCAAGAGGCTCATTCTGTCCCCCTAACATCTCCTGACATTAGGGAGACTTTGTGCTAAGAAAAAAAGGAAGGCAAAGGGACTTGTACTGATGTTTCTAATGCCCAAATGGCAACATTAACCATCTTGTAGAGAGCCTGGTGCCCACTTTTGGCAGTAATCAATTGCCAGTTGGCCAGACAAGTGATCACTGCATACATGCAGAGAAGCATCTGTGGCTTTTCAACATGTCTCAGACACTGGGGATTCATGGCACATGTGGAACAGTGGGATCAAGCATGGAGAGCATGTGTGAGAGTGAGTCTGTGCATGCATGCAGAAAAGCTGATTCATGGAAAGACAAGTAAATCCAGAAGCGTGTTAGTCCAACTGAGCTAGTCAAGAGAGCTTGCCTAGTAGGCCTCTACTGGATGTGGTCAGATTCTCATCATTCTGTTCATGATGGGTGTTGGGTGAGTTCGTTCAGTATATGCAAGCTCCAGTTTGGCTATATTTACCTGTACCCATAATCAACATTCAGGTTTAGGGTTACTCTGGGGTGTAGGTAAAGTCTTAGTTATCCTCTTACCTCAATAGATTGTTAGTGAGCAAGGCAGGAATTAACTAGAACATGTTTTCCTGCCTTTAGAACAGCTTGATAATTTGGCTTGTTGGTAGTAATGATCAAATATTCTTTAAAAATATTCTCTGAAGAAGTGCAGGGAGGTTCCCAGGGTGGGAGCACATCTAGCTATTTGTTCATTGAGAAACAATAAGATGCAGTAGGGTGCCTATTTTGTTATGCAAATGTTGATCGTGACAAAAATTCAGGAATTATTCCTCTGACACTATTATGTAGAGACAGACTGGAGGAGGAAGAGCTGAGAATGGTTGGGAAAGTGAGTGACTTAAAATTTCCCATTACTGTGAAAGCCAACCTTCACTTTATTCTGTACAAAAGAAGACCAGATGAGTGGGAGTACTTAATTTAGGTAATGATCCAGAGAGGATCAGGAGTGTTAAAAAGCTCATAACCCCTTCTCTCTATCACTGTCTCAAAACCCAGTACTTGACACATTGCAAGCCTTGAAAACAGGCAAACACTGGTCCTTTCTCATTTTGAGATTTTTTTTTAAACATAGAATCATAGAATTTTAAGGTTGGAAAAGACATCTAAGATCAAGTCCAACCTTCTCTCTTTAACTTGTTCAAAGTGGGTTACAGGGCTATCACTACTTTTTTTCTATTAATGGTTTCTTCCTTTGACGTAGGCAGCTTTTGGGTTGGAAAGAATGAGAATCATTAAGTCATAGAATTAGTTAGGTTGGAAAAGATCATGAACTTCAACTGCCAACCCAGCACTGCCAAGTCCACCACTAAACCATGTCCCCAAGTGCCACATTTGCACATCTTTTAAATAACCCCAGCAACTCCACCATTTCCTGGGCAGCCTGTTTCAGTGCTTGGAAGACCTTTCAGTAGAGAAATTTTTCCCAATATCCAATCTAAACTCGCCTGGCACAACTTGAGGACATTTCCTCTTGTTCTATCACTTCTTACCTGGAAGAAGACACTGACCCCCACCTGGCTACACCCTCCTTTCAGGCAGCTGTAGAGAGCAATAAGGCCCTGAGCCTCTTTTCCTCTGGGCTGAACACCCCCAGCTCCCTCAGCTGTTCCTCATAGGACTTGTCCTTCAGAACCAGCTCTGTTGCCCTTCTCTGGATGGCACTCCAGTCCCTCAATGTCATTTTTGTAGTTAGGGGCTCAAAACTGAACACAGGATTTGAGGTGTGGCAATTTATTTTTTTCTTAAAATAGTAGGACTTTTCTTAAAATAGTAGGATTTTTATACAGTGAAATAAAAACCTTTGAGCTTTAGTTCAAAACCCTTCAAATCAGCTCATATGGTGGGAATGGAAACATTCATATCACCCTTTGGCACCTTTGATGCCACTTAGGTTTAGATCAACATGTGGCATGAAGGCCTTTGGAGCTGTGATATGTAACTCAGGCATCTTTGCCTTGGGCTCCTTCAGTTTTCCTTCTGCTCCTTTGATAAGGATGTCATAGAGATGACACCTTTATATAAAAATTGTGCAAGTATCTCTGAGCAGGTAACTCAAGGCAAATTATTTGCTTATACAAATTAAATAAAATACCCTCTTCTTTGGCAGTATATTCATCCTGTCCACAAATGCCAGTCACTTTATGTCCTAATCTGTGAGTCTTGTTTCTACACTGCAAACATGTTGATGCAAAAGTTCCTCCTTACACTATTCAGTCCCACTTGTTTCAGTCTGTGCTGCATGAAAGAGACATTTTCCAGCACCTGTGTTCTCGCTGGTGCCTTCAGCAAAGCCCTGCAGATGAACCATTAGAAATACATGGTGACCTTAACAAAGAAGGAGCCGACATACTTCACTCATAAGACCCAGAGAGCAATCAGACAGCATCCCAGTGACATTCATCACAGCTGCTGGCAACAGCCTTTAATTCATCTGGTATTTAACCAGGGTGAAATACCCTGTAGCTATATCATGTTTGTTGGTGTTAGATGAACCCAGCTCATCACCCACTCACTAAAGTTCAGGATTTAACACCAATCTGGTCTGCAGGCAGTTCATATCCTGCACAAAATACTTGTCTCCTCTTTGTCCTTTATTATATTTTTTATTCATCACAACCTATTTTCTAAACTCCAGTCTGCTCATCTCCAAGTGTAAGTGAATTCTGTTTTCCTGAATTTGAAAGCTATGCTGCATTCTGGTACAAGTCAGAGATGCAGCTCATCAATGACATAATTAAGCCTAGAGATTACAGGCAAATTTTCCGGTTTTCATTGTTAAAAGTCAAGAATATTCAAGCAGTGAAAACTGTGAGTGTGTTTTCAATGTTTGAACACTGAAGTGATGTGGCTGCAGCATCCTTTTAAAAAGATGGATGGGAATGGGAGCTAATTAGGAACAATAGCTCAGATAATGAATAGCTATGTGTCTCATATGCATTCACTGCTGAGTCTTTAAAGGAATTAATTGGACTTCTTTCAGTGTGATTCTGACCAAGAGAAGTCAAGGGAAACGAATCACTCATTGGCGGCTAGAGCAAATTTAGTGGGTATTAAAGATGGCCTGGTGCAGTCCTATAGGATGGCCTCCCCTGATTTGGTGATACTTGCATCCTTCTACATACAGGATGTGTTCTAATTGAATGCTCTAATGCTGGAAAGCTGGAGGATTAAAACTTTCTGGATTTAATTCTGGTTCCATTGAAGTCTAGAGGCTCCTGCTAATTTTAATGGGGCTAGTTTCATGCCCTGTGTAAGTCTAGGTACGAACCACATCACTGTTCAGATAAATTTTTAGGGGGGAAAAAGCATGTAGCCTACCTTTGAACACTTCACTTATACAGCTCCATCTACTTTGAATCTAATTTAGCTTTCAATATAGCTAAAAGATTTTAACAAATATTTTTTTCTTAAAATTAACCATCTGTATAAAAAAAGAGAAATCTCTAAAGACTTCTTCCTCTAAAGGCCAGCTTCACCAACTTCATTAGGCGAACTGGAAGTAATTTTCTTGACCTTGGAAACAAGAATAGGGACACAATAACTGTATAGAAAACACAAGGAGGGATTTGTGAATCTTACATGAATGATGCTAGAGGCAGAAGAAAATCCACATCACTGATTGAGATGGGCAAGTTATTCCAGGCTATCTAAAAAGTTAAAACCAGTAAAGTACATTTTTATAGTTCCCAACATTCAAAAAAGAATGACTGAAGGTCCCTAAATGACTAGATTTAAACAGTAAGTGTTGAATACTTTTAGGGCAATGATAAGACTTGGTTACAGTTTCCAAGTTTTTCATTACAGTGTCAAAGGGTAGAAATGTTCTCTTCCTTTTATTTTTTCCCTTAGATTAAAGAATAATGAAGGTCCTGGATGATCATTTGACCCTGGTAATTTGGTAAATAGACAGAATACCAGGTGCAGTGGTTTTTTTATTAAAACCATAACAGGTAGCAAAAATTAACATTGTTAAGACAGTGGAATTAAATTTGGCAAAGTACCAGCATTGGTACAAGGAGTTTAATTGTGTGTTCATCAACACTGAACACTCACCTGACAGTGCTGAACCAGGCATTCTTACTCTTGGGCTGAATTGACTGGAGTGCAAGATACAGACTTGAAGCTATTCATGGACATGCAGGACTTAATACTGGGTGCTCTGAAATCCCATGTATTGCTTTGTGGCCACTCACTTGGACTCTGTTGAGGCGAGGGGATCTCCAGCAGTTAGTTGATCTTTGTATACAGCAAATAACCAAGGCCAGAAGAAGCAGTTTATGAAGCCCTATTCCTATAGATGAGATACTTACATTAATATCCTGTCATTATCAGTAAAACTTTTGTGGTACAAATGGCCCTTTACATAGTGCTAAAGGGCCTGAGTCAGTTGTCCTGAGTGAAAGTGTTGTTACCTTTCCCTTCCTGTCTGCTGAAGAGATGACATAGAGCAGGAATAGCACAGGGCTTGCTTCTCAGCCAAACTCACAGCCTGGTAGTCAACCTAAAGCAAAACTAAGGGTGCATTAAATAAATACTGCAGCACCTGTTCCCAAGGTGCTGTAATCACTGACAAGGGATTACAAATTACTTTTTCTAAGGTGCAAATCACTGACATCCATAGGAAGGGGGCTGTGGCCTTTGACAGCAGGGGCATGTGGGCAATGGGGTGCAGTAACTGCTGTAGCTTTTCCCCCAGAGATGGAGCAAAACCCTTTGGGCCCCAGCCCTTTAGTTGGAGCACACTCTCTCCCCCTTCACTCAGCAAACACCAATCATTCAACATATCTATAACAAGGAAAGATGCTGTTGTTGCAGGCACCTTCTTTGCATCTATTGGATTGGTGTATTCAAATAATCCTATGTGTGACACCTATACAGACAAGTTCAAGCTGATTTGAGTCAACAGATATGACTATTTAACACAGTGAACATAGAACAGATAAAGCAGTTCTTTTCTAGTATTATTTCTCCACTGTCCATGTGTTAACACTTCCCACACTCCAGGATCAATGTTTTATTACTGTGATTTCTTCTCAGTGTTGGTGTTCTGAAATGACCCTTTTAAACCAGACTGGTGCTGTGCAAAACAGTATGGAAATTATCGTGGGTTTGAAACACACACATTTATTCTTATGTGTGCCTGATGGGTAAATTCAAGATGAGAGAGAAAGACCTTCATAAAATATCTTTAAGAGAAAAGTATGTCTAGAACATGTATTTAGGTCCTGTGGTGTATTTAGCTTCCTAGGCATTTGACAACATATATGAATATTCTGAAGGCATCACTCGCATAAATGAGTGGGATGTGATTGCAGTGAAAGATGCAGTTTTCATGGAGGTTTAGTGTAGCAAAGTATTGAGTAAAACAGAGGAAAAACCCTAAAATGTCACAGGACCTGTCTGGAATTTCTGAAGTTGTATTTAACATTTAAACCAGAATTGGTGCTGGATTTTCATTTTTAAGAATGAGAATACAGAATGTTAGAAGGAGTTTGTGTAGGTGGTTCATTGGAAGTCCGCATTAAGATCAGCTTCACATCCATCCTGCTTTTTCTTTGTATTGAAATGTAAATTGTGTGGTTTTGCAATACCAAGAATTATGGATTATTATGAGTTTGAAGGGCATTACAAGGGATATCCACAGAAGACATAATCATTACACTGGTCATTCTTATTGTGATTATAGCCATAATATTTATTCCATGTTATGATGGATTGATACATAACATTTGCCATTAAGTGCTTCTATTTCACCATTTTCCAGCTTTGCTGTTGTAGTTGCTTTGAGTTTCCTCCCATATAGATCAGTCTGTAGGTCCAGTCATTGCAAAGATGCAGAAAAGCCTCCAGTCCCCACTCCCATCACACACAGAGAGATCCAGTTGAATTTAGCACTGGTCAGGGATGTTTCCCCTCTGTCTGTCTGCTCTGGTGCAAAACACTGAATGATGCCAGCCCCATTTCAGCATGCAGCCACACAGTCCAGCTTGGCAGCACACATCCCACTGCAGCTGTCACTGCTGCCACATCAGCTCTGATCTAGTCTGATTCTGCCTGCTGCTATAGAGCCACTTGAGGGGATCCTTGTGGGGATACCAAAGCAAAAACACTTTTTGCTTCTAGGATGACTATTTCTATTTTGGACACAAGGATCTCTCTTTTCCTCTTGTGGGATTTGGCCCAAAGACCACTGGCAGTTGTACCACATGCTGGATGGAGCTGCTGGAGGGTGTCATCTCCCCAGATCCCCTTTTGTGCAGTTCTACTTACAGTCTGGTATAATATATATATACATATATATACACCAGATGTGTTCTCACAAAACAACAAAATACTAGGCCTAATTACAAAAAAAAAAAAAAAAAGCAACACTTCATGCAAAGGAGGTTGGCCAGGTTGCTCCATTACTGAGGAAGCACTCTTTTTAACTCAGGTGCAACACATGAATAAATGTTGCCCAAATGCCAGACACATAATGCTTCCTACATTCTTGAAAGATATCCTGTATTTCTTGCCCCTGTACTGGAATGCTGAGCAACAGTAGCAGCATGTAGCTATTAAGGCAAAAATGACCCAATAAAGCTGAAGCTTCCCAATATCAAAACTTAGGCAACTGTCAATTTAATCCATAGATACCTACGTTTCCTAATTTTTGATGCAGATTTCTTCCCTGGGTTAGTTAGTTAGTTAGTTAGTTAGTTAGTTAGTTAGTTAGTTAGTTAGTTAGTTAGTTAGTTGTTGTGCATTTTACACTAGCAGAAAAAATGGTGGGAACATGCCACTTCAAAAATTAGTAATTTGTAAGGTTAAACTTTAGGCATTCTCCTTTAAATTGTGATCCTGTTAAAATATCAGGGCAAGGGAATTGGATTTGATCATTCTGTTGCCTTTTTTGTTTGGTGGTAAAGAAGTTGGTATGAGTGAGTTAACTGTTCAAAGTTTGTTTTTCCCAGATGGATGTGCCTCCAAGGATGGACATTGCCTTTGAATTAGATTTCGCAATTGTCATTGGCTGCATCCTTGATTACTGAAATTAAGAATGGCTCAGACTCTTATCTAAGAGCAGGGTGGAGGGCTAGGTAAATGTTTCTTCCCTTAGCCTGTCTCCATGGCTGGGACAGGGAGGGGTTTGTTTGCCTAATCAGCCTGTGATCTGAGGGTTTGTTTTTCAAAGGAGCATGTGGGGCTGGTGTCCTTGGGTTCCCAAGCCTGAGGCAGTAGTGCTGGGAAAAATGTAATTGGGGCCCATCCTTAATATTTATAAAGAGGACATAGAATTTTTTTTTTTTTTTAATAACTGAACCAGTCATGCAGCAAAGCAAAAGTCAGAAATAAGTATTTTGTTTATAACTCAGTGCACTAAAAACCAACCAAACAACCCAAATATAGTCCAGTTCAACCTTTGTTTTATGTCACCATGTTGTACGTGCTCTCCCTCTTCTCAAAATGACAGTTCTGGGATCTTGATGTCGACCTATGGAAGAGTGATTCCCAGACAGAGCATCTGGCTCCTTGTATGAGTCCTGAGGCAGACGGTTGTGTTGGGGGCCATGGAGTTGCCTCTGGCTCTGACATGTGGTTGTGTGAGTTGCTTGATGGGGCTCAGTGGCAGCTCTGCCCTGCTGAATGCTGCCTTATTTTGATTTTCCCAAGAAGTCAGTTTGCACTTCTTAATTATTTTTGTAGTTACCATTCCCTTTAGGAGGTATTGCCCTTCCCTCCCAGCCTCTTCTACTCCTACAGCTGGGTGCAGTAAGAGCAGTGCTGTGAACAGCATCCTCAGCCTGCTGAGGGGCACAGCCTTTCCCAGTGCTACGTCTGATAGAATTACTTGGTTTTGCCTTCACCTTGCAACTCAAAGCACTTAAAGCTCCTTCTTGTCTGAGGAATTTTGAGAAACTATACACAGGAGTAGGGATATGGATATTGAAGGCATGAAAGGGGTTTTTTTGGGGTTTTTTTTGTACAAGGAATGCAAGGAGGATTTAAGGATTTGACTCCTAAAGAGGCTTTAATTGCTAGCAAGGCCAGAGGAAGAAAAATGTGTGCCATGACTTCTGCTGATCTGGTGTGGGGGTGGTACACAGCACTGTGCAGAACTGAGCCCCTCTGGTCTCAGGGCTGGATACTGCGCATACATCCACACTGGCAGAGAACTAAACACAGTCCTTCCCTTTAGTAATTGATGTACAACAGTTTTACATGCTAATTACATTCATATCATGACCTGTCTTTCACTTATAGACAGGTCCTAGATGCCTGAACAGGTCCAAGAACAGAAATTTTAATCTCCTCTCCCATCCAGCTTGAGATTTTTCCCTAAATCAGAGCCATTAAAGCTGCAAGTGCACAAGAAGGATATGTAACTCAATTACAGGAGAGAAGACTATACCCAGCTGCAACTGATGTGGAAATTGGGTACGGCCACTGCAAATCACTGTGGAATCATAGAAGCTGGCATTAAACAAGCAGCAGGGCAAATTAGCCCTGTACTGAGCTGCATGCTGCTGTGCTTACACAGCTCCTGAGTTAACATGTCTGAATGCAGCACAGCTATCTCTACATATCGCTGCATTTTGCCAAATCCAGTGAGGACCAAAGGATAGGAATTGCTTAAAATATCTGGTTTGCCTTTCTGCAGTTTAGCATCTTCTCTCATCTCAAAGCTCAAGACACTGTTCTGAAGCAAGGTAAAATCCTGTATATAATTAACCAGCCCTGATTTGTGTCCCCAAGACCACTTTTCTGCAGACTAATTCCCTGGAGCTAGAGCCAAAGAGTGCTGCATTTGTGCTTTGAGATGGGGCATGCTGTGATTGCAAATCCTGTGGTTTTAATTGCTAGAGGCCATGCAGCACTGCCCCATGAGCAATAGCATGGGACCAGAAAGAGGCAAGAATTTCTTGGCCTGGATTCAATTCCATGCAGTGAGACTTGCAGAGGGCACAAAAGGTGTGCAAAAGGCAGCTGGAGAAAGGTTAGGGATGCAGAAGAGAAAAAGGGTTTACAGGCAAAAGCACCTTTATAAAAATAAACAAAGTGCCAAAATAAAACAGTGCAGTAAGTATTTTAAACAAGATGTACATAAACTAAGAGGGCACCCATTTTCCTTGAGAGAATACCTATCTTTTCAAAATGCATAGCCTTGATGTCTATGTTTGGCTGTGCAACAGAGATGTACTGAACATTTTTAGAAATTATACCCAAAACACTAAAAGCTGGATCTTCCAGTTAGGTGTAGAGCAGCACAGACTGTTAGGTGGAAGTCATGACTAACATTAAAAGTCTGTTAATAGCAAAGCTTCTTGCCCTGCTGTAATTAGCACTGTGTGATTTTCCCTTTTGCTCCTTTCAAAAAAAATCAGTTATTTCAGAAGTAGTCATAAAGGTCAAAATATCAAAGAGCTAATGGTCTTTCTGTATGATAATAATTGTTGACAAGTGGCTTGAAACTTAGATATACAAAGACTTTTTCAGACAGCTACTCTGGGGTGGGCTTTAAAAATGTATTTTGCAAAAACTCACAGCTTCTTTGTCAAATGCTTAATTTTCATACAATTTTTGACTGAGCAGAGAAAGACCATCTTTAAGGGGCTGGATTGCCCATCTGGGGTCAGTGCAAAAGGATGGAACAGATTTTTTTATAATTATTTATAAGATGTCTGCTTTCATAATGCTGTTCCTTGAGTGTCAGACAACCTCGGGGGCCCTTGGCCACCCCCCTCCATGTGTTGGTCATCAGTAATGATTCATTCCTTGAAAAGCATGGAGCAGCTCTTAAATCCATCTATGTTCCACTCCCTCCCCATGTTGTCCATCTTCTGTTTGTATGGAATTTAAGATTTGAGGGTATCAGGAGCACATTTCTTCAGGTCTCCCTTCAACTCAGATACTGTTTTCAATGGAAACATTATTGGCAATGTATTTGAAATGTTTCTTTTGATCCTACAGCCCCACCCTGACAAAAAGCTCCTCAGAGGTGCACTGTGGGCATTGATATTACCTCACAGTCTAGTCACTACTCCCTTCTGCCATAATTCTTATTCATAGTTTGGTAACTCTAGTGGCCCCAGTCATTGTGCAATGTGCTGCACAAATCCTTAGGGTTTATCTAGAAAACATTTTACATTCCTAGTTTAAATGGCTTGGCTGATTGACTGATAGTGTAACAATATACTAGGCTGGACAGACCATTGATCCTCATTCCAGGACTCAAATGTTATTGTCTCTCTTTACATTTACTGTAAATACTCCAGAAATGTTTGTGTTCTGGGGGAAAAAAAGCCAACCAAGTGCAGTGTCTACCTCTTTCAAATATATTGGGAACAGCAATCTCAGCTAAAAATGTAATCTAAACTGCCAACCTAGCTGTCTCTTCCAAGGCCTGATAAGGTTTATAGTCTAAGATCACAGTGAAAGGTCCTCTTGCAAGACAACCTAAAACAGTTTAAGCATCACCACCCCAAATCTTCATTCAAATACTGAATTTGAACAAGCAGCTGCACCAGCACTCCTGTTTCACAGTGCCAGCAGAACCAAGTTCATTTGAAGAGCCTCTGTCCTCAGTAACTCCTTGAATTCCTGCAGCTATACTTGCAAGAGACCATCTCACTATGACTGGGATAGACAACACAGCATCAGAAACAGCCACAAAATGACTGGTGTTTTTTTCTTGGCTTTTCACCATGACTCCTAAAACTAGTAAATAGGATGTTGGTTTCTAAAACTAGTAATTAACATGTTCCAAGAATCTAAAGCAGTTTCCCTGTAAGGGAGGGAAGAGCTGCTTGCTAGACATGTCCTGGTGAATGGCACCTGCCTACAGTAGGGGAACAAAGGCGTAATTTCTGTCATTTTGTCCACTATCATGAAGTGGTAGCGAGTTAAACACCAGATTAATGTATCAGACTGGTTTATATATGCCTTTGCAGCTAGAACTGTAAATACTTTAAACTGCAGTCTGCTCTCTACTGCTTGGAGTGGATAAATGCATTACTTTGGCTGTACAATTTTCCAGCTGATCTACAGAAAAACAGGGACAGACAATCATCTCCAGGGGCTGACCTGTAACAAGGAACTGTTGAAAATTTTCCATCAAGTTTGCAACTTTTTCATTAAAGATGTTTTGGATAGTTTGTATTATCTGAAGATCTCTCAAAACCTGTCTTTTTCACAGAGCAGAAAGGCTTGTTCACAATTCTTGGAAAAGTCAGTACATGTCAGCTAATTGTTGGAGAGTGCTTCTTATGGAGCTCCCCTCTCTGGGGATAGAGGTCAATGTTCAAAAGGAATGGGTAGACAAAGATGGTGAATGCTTGTCAAGGAAGACTGAGATTGACAGGAAAATGCATTGTTTTCTGAAACCTGGAGATTATATCACATTTGGTCAAGTTGGAGGCACTTTTATCAGGAGGCCTACTGATTGGAAAGGCCAGCAAGTCTGGAACAGGGCTGTTCTGATTGAGTGTCGTGCCACAACCTGGCTTTACCCAGAATTGAGGTTATACATGCTATCTTCACTCTTTTCTGGCTGCTCTGTGCTTTGGCTCCCTTCTGCAGAGCACTGTGGAGGAAGGCACATGGAGTTCCATGTGGAAGCACCTTCGGGGCACAGCAGCAGAAATTTGCAATAAATGCACCACTAGAGGGCATCTGCTCGTTCTCACAGCTGGAATGGAATCCGGTTCACCACTGCAGAACGTCAGCCCAGTATTTACAGCTAAAGGAGAAAAAAGGTCCCGGAGCTCAATGCTTCCAGCATTTTTTTTTTCTTTAATGAAGACATCCTTGTGCCTTGTGTCCTCAAAAGAAGAATACATTGAAATGCGTTAATAAGCAAAGTGTAAGATGGTATATCAAGCTCTGCAGGTAACCAAAGTTTGACACAGATCATCCTGAATGAACAGAAATTGATGTTTGCTTATTTTCCTGCATGTTCAGAGAGAGCAAATGGGCTTTGAGAGAAAGAGGGAGGTACTCAGTTTACCTAGTGCCCCTGTGAATACACTTGGAATTAATCTACATAGAGGTGCTGAAGGAAGTCAGGAGAATGTTCTCGCTATCTAATACAATGGCCTTTTTTGCTATGCTTTAATTCTTCCTGAGAACTAAAGAATTACACATATTTATAAATTTTAATTTAGATATACTCATTTCACAGGTTTGATTGATTGATTGATTGATTGCCTTTGCTTTTCTAAGTACTGCATGTGGCTGTGGCTTCACCATGGTACCCTAGGTTTTATGAACCCTGGGGAGCTCATGCGGTAGCTGCAGAGCAGTCTCTGAGCCACAATGCAACAGGAAGACCTGCACACAACTGGCTGGAGGCTGGTTGGACACAGCCCACAGGACATCAGTGTGGCTATTATTTCACTCGTGGTCAGCTGTTTTCCTTTGTGTGTAGACTTTCCCTCCACCTCTCTCAAAGAGGTTCCAGCACAAGGTACCTCAGTCCTTCCCTTCAACACCACCATCTCCAGATAGGAGGGAGAAGAATTTTATTTCAGCTCTAAAATAAAACTCCAGTGGTCTCCACTTGACAGATCCGATTCCTGGTTAAAGATAATCCAAACTTTCCTATCCAGTCCTCTCCAGGCTTGCTTTCTGCAGCTGAGGGATGCTAGTCCTGCACTAGTGCAGGCTAAGCCTCATCCCTTCCTTCACCCTTTCTGAGCAGAAATCCTCAGATGTGCCATACTGTGCCAAATCCTTTACAGTGGTTTTCTGATGTGAGTTAGTATCTACTGGAGATGCTGAGCTGAGATGTGAACTCATTTCACAGAGGGCTTGACCTGAATTCCCTGAAGTGAGAGTCTCGTCCTTTTACCCACTGAGCTCCCTCTTTTTGTACTTAATCAAATCCTAAATCCTCTGAAGTGAAAAAATGCACATTTTGTTTTCAATGACTTGCTGAAGCTGAATGCTTCTCACAACCAGCAAGGCCTATGAAACTAGTATTTATTAAGGATGAGTGATTTCTCACACTTATTCTGTTTCTATCCAAGGCTGCCGACTTGGTCCACCTGGGTTTCAGAACTGAGATATCACATTTCCCACGTCTCATGCCTTCTCTGTACTTGCCCTGCATTATTTATTAAGGCACTGAGTGCTCCTGGGGTTCGCTGTCAGGCAGGGTCAGACTGCTTTGGGCTCACCTCTGCTGCCTCAGTGTTGGAAGACTGATGCACCAGCCAGTTTATTGAGCAGACTGGTCCTGCAGCTGGTGCTGCAAATTGAGGTTATATCTATTATATTGAGGTTATATATTGTATAACTTCAGTGCTGGAACTTTGAAGCTGCTCAGTGGAGAAACTCAGAGGAAGCTGAGAATCAATCAAAGCAGAAGTGAGGACCTGGGGTTTCTGACTCTGCAGGAAGATAAGTAGATTAATTGGTGTCTCCCTCAGTGCTGTTTTGGCTATCAATTCTTTCAGGTCAGGCAAGGTTGCAATATCTCTGCTGGCAGTAACACTCTTAATGACTGAGTTGATCAAATCAGTGTCACCCATTTGGACCTTTCTTGCCAGGTTGGGCTTGTAAAAGAGTTTCAGCAACTTTTCCATCAAGAGTCTTACCAAACTGGCTGGGGGGGAGGGAGCAGGGGGAGCAAAATGCTATGTAGTATTAAAGATTTGTTGCTATTTTTAAACTGCTAATTGGATACCCCCTCTGAATCATTCCAGATCAAACATGTATGTGGGTAACTAAGGCTCTAATTTGGAAATTTGTTGTGCTACCTTTTGTCCCAGTGAAAAAAAGAGTTGTAGCAGCATGGCTTGCATGGACACTTTCTTTTCCCTACAACTGTGATATTTCTGTAGCTTAGGAGGAACAGTGGCTGATTACAATAGGAGAAAAGCATAAGCAGGCATTAGTGACTTGGGGGAAAAAAAAAGTTTTATGAAATATTACAGAGCTGTTAATTTTCATGGTGTTTCTTTATTTTCCAAGAGATAGGCAGTATGGCCCAAATCTCCCTCTGAGATGGTGAGGAGTGTGAGTTCTCCATTAAAGCTGGTGTTTGGATGAGACCATATACTACTACCAGCAGCAAAAGAAGATGCATATACATGGGGTTCATCCTTGGACTCCAGAAGAGGGGCAACCGCTTCCTCCGCAAGTCAAGTTTCATACTTTAAAATTCTGGGTCACTTCATTAATTAAAAAGTTATGTTTTTTAAATTGTTTCTAATCAAATGCACCGTGGCACTGGGAGCTGGAGTGTTTTTTTTGTCTGAAGTCTATATCATCCATCAAAACGTGCTTCATGCAAACAGCTGGATCTCATGTTTGAGTCTTCATAACTGAACTGAATGTTTAGACTGTCTTTTCCCATCAAATGTGTGATTTAACAGTGCAGCAATGGAAGAATCTAGGACAGTTTCTGAATTGCAGATTTCTGTACTCGCTGTTTGCAAAGCAGGAAGAAAAAGAAAAGACAGACTGCTGGCAGAAAACTAAAATACTACTACAATAAGCATACACCACATTGTATTTGATGGACAGCAGTGCCTATTCCAGAAAAGGGCTGGGATTCATGTGGATTAGTTTCTCGTGAAATGTGCGTAGAAATTCCAATATTCTCTTCTCAAACACGTTGGTTGCCATTCTCTTCTTCTAGTCACTTACTAATATTAGAAGCCACAGACTGTGAAACCAAAGCTGCAGGAAAGGCATTGTGTGTTTGCAAAAAAAGCCAACAAAATTAGGCCTGTGTGGGTCCATCCTGCAGCCTCTCCTCCTGCAAAGCTTCCCATAGCCCTATGTGTATCTGTATCTATGCCCATGCACGTGGGTTCCCATTTGCTACAAATGGCTCTGTCCCTTTTCTTCAGGATCTGTCAGAATGAGCATCTGTACAATGTTCAGCTCTGCGCTTGACTGAAAGCTTGAGAAGTTAAAAGCTTTTAGAACAGTCTCAAAAAAAAAAAAATCAACAACATGCACATATAACTAAAAACACATGAGAGATGAGAAAAAAGAGAAAATAATGTAGCATGCAGTAACATTTGGAACCTTTCTCTCTTTTTAGCGGTATCAGAGAGGCTCAGCAAGAAAGGGACCCCTGGAATCCACAGGGTTGCTCTCAGAAACACAGCAACAGCTGAACAGTGCATGAGAGCTGAGGCTTCAGGGAAAACCTCCATGAAAAATGAAAGGAAAGAAAAGGGGAAAAAAAACAGGGTTTTTTTTAAAGCTCTGTACAGATGCAGTGCCAATTTGATGAGTCCTTCTGCTTTTTTTGCTTTCATGCAAATTGATAGCCTGCTCTTGGGAAAGGTCTACAGCGGTTGTGAGCATCCTATTGTCTGCTTGAAGTTACAAGCTGACTGGATAAGCTAAGAAAAGAAGCGTTGCAGAAAAGTGAAAAGGTGTTTGACAATGTCAGGAATTCTGTGTTGCTGGTGGACACACACTCAGAGCTAAGGCTCATAGGCAAATTCACAACATTAAGAAAATTGCAGCAGTACCAATGTAATGCCAGTGCCAAACACTCAAAAAGACTCTAAGTTCTGCCTCACAGGTCATGAGAGTATTATAGCTCTGGCTTTTTCAGGCAACAATGTGCTGTTTTGATATGCTTTCTGTTTTTTTAACTGCTGTGGGTTGTGTTCTCACGGTTTGCCCTGCAACCACAGGGATACTTTTTGTATTCTTTAGATGAAAGCTGTTCCTTCAGCTTCTTCAAGAAGAAAATTGAGAGTGTGGCCTTTAAGAAAATGATCAAATGTGACAAGTGTTGCAGTAAAGTCACAAACAGTGAACCAATTTTTATTATGATGATTTGGCTTCTTATGGATAAGAACACAGATGCACTTCTGTTTTGCTTGCTCTCTAAAGCCTTGTGTGTATAAACCTTGCCTTCCCTTGTTGTACCAGCTTTTCTCTGACCCCAAAGAGGACAGCTAGACTTCTCAGGCATCGTTAGCTAGTGTTGCCTGTCTTGCCTTACTGCCTGTCAATGTGGGAATAGATTCACTGCAGCATTAATGTGGATGAACATCTGAGCTTAAGCTGTTGTAGAGGGTGAGCAGTCACAGTGCAAAACCAGTTACAGGCACTGTGAGGGCGTATGAGGATTTGTCCCCTGAAATTTATGAGTGTGCTAAGCTGAAGTGCTCTGTGATCCTTTCCTAGTCTGTTGTGAAAGGGTTTCTCTTTCCTTCCCATCTCATCACAGAATATTACAGAAGATGTCAGAGGACTGCTGACTACAAGGAATGGTTCTGTGTTCATTGCAAAGTGAGAGGGTTAAGAGACCTCTTACTGAAGATTTTACTTGGGAGTTCCCCCCCTAAGGCAGGCCAGAGAGTTAATCACCCCGAAGTACCCCAGGTGTAATCTGGTAGTAGCTTTCTTGGCAAGGAAACATGCAAAGTTAGAGAGTGTGAGTTAATTCTGCAGCCAATATGTGCACCTGTGAAAAAGTGGTGGTGACCATATTTTACACTTTTTTTTTATGTGGCTTCTCTGTTGGGGAATTACTCTATTAGTAGCAGAATGGTGAGAAATTCATAGGGAAATACCTTGGTTGGTTGGACTTGAGTACTTTGAACCTGGCTGTATATCAAAGTTCCTTCAACTGCATGTTTTGGTCCAGAGCATGTTAGGTATGAACTTCCATCTTCCTGAAAAAAAACCAGTTTTTTACTCCTATGACAAGTAAATAAAAGAGGGTGTAAGACAGGACTGCTCTCACGTGGTAGCATTTAACAGCCACAGGTGTGACAGGTAGAAGTGACCATACAAGATGCAGGACGGGGGAAAACCAGGCTGGTTATTATTAAGGCAAAGCTACAACCCATGCCAAGGCTCTAAGCTTGTCTCCCCTTGAAAACAATAATACCTCAGTGGAAACTCAGCTTATGTAAGCAGAAGAGTTCCATTACAAAACACCCTCTTTGCAGGAGTTCAGTTTTACACATACAAAAGTAAGAATGAGTTTGGTTTGGGCACCTGGAGAGATGGCCCATCCTGATCTAGTAAAATCATTTGAGGCCATGAATTAATCTGCTACTAGGTTTCTCCTATAAGCTCTCTAGGGGTTGAGAGTGCAGTACAACTGGCAATTTTCTAGTACAGAAGATAGGTGAAGTGTAGACAATGTTTGCAAGAGAGTTCCTTTGGGATTGTAGATGCCCACATTAAATTAAATAAGCTATGATGGCAAAAGGTTGGAAGTTCTGCCCTTTTATTTTCTAGCTTTTTGCCAGCATGGGTTTTTCAACTCTGAGCCAGCACAGCTACACCAGGAAAGCCTTTAGGAGGAACTCGGACACATTTTCTTAGCCTGTGTAGATAAGACATCAGAGTAAGGCTTGCAGTATTTTGATTACAGTACAGCAATCTGAAAGTTCACAAGGTGAGGAGCACTTCTCACCAAGAATATACACTGCAAACTGTATTTAGAAATAACATTTTTAATTAAAAACAGCATTTCTGATCCTGTTGGCAGTAGCTATGGGGCATAAGTGAAGATATATAATCTGACAGGAGATGTTTGGAATCTTGATGCAAGAGACTGCAAACCAGTCTCAAGCCTGCATGAATAATCAAATTAAGAACTTCCATTCTTAGGCATACATTTCTGAAGTGGCACGTGCAGGTCTGGCACAGAGCACTCATTATTGCCAATAATAGCTGACATCAAAGGCTTTCCTGTTATGAAAATTTGTAAAGATGCAAGTACAGACCCTTTGTGTAGATCCTGGCTGTAGTTTCACAATATACCATTTTTGGTGGCACAATCATCTTTAAAAGTTCTAGTTCCTTCTGATTCCCAGAGCTTGTTCCTGTCTCTGCTGTGTTACTATACTGCTTTAGGATCCAGGAGAAAAACAAACCAAACACTTTTATTTTTGGTTGGGATTATTTTACTGATTTACTTTGCAGCACAGCCCCCTACACAGTGATAAGATGTGTGGTAAACTGTGACATGAAGGTGGCAATAAGTCATTAAGACATGTATTAGGGATTGGATGTGGGTGGGATTACCTTCCACCAGCTTTGTGATGGAGGCAGGGTCTTGTGGTACTGTGCAGTACTGGGCAAAGTCTGTTGTTGCAAGTCCCACCATAATCTCTCTTAGCTCTAGGGCCTGCCACCCCAGCCCTGGAAACCACTGCATAGGAGTGCCTTGCTTGGCCATCCCCAGCTGCAACCCCATTCTATCCAATCTGAGGAAATGGACTTTGGCTCCATTGCTTTTTTATGCTCTTTCTGTGAATTCAAGGGCCCACGGGCTGCCAGGCCCTTCCCAGTAGAGCTCCTGCTTCTGTTGGGCTCACAGCATCACCTCCAATGGAAGCAATGGCACTCCTGCTATGGGCACTGCATGGTCATCACTGCCTTGGAGGGTTGGGAGCAGCTCGGGCAATTGCCTGCATGGAACTTACTACACAGAGCCTTACACTGTAAAAACCAGAGGACCTGTGTGGGATTTGAGGCAGAGACTCATGCAATGAAGGAGTGGACCAGCCCATGGCCGGGGCTTGTGTCTCTTGTAGTGACCAGTGGAAAGTAAGAGACCAGAACAAAATCTCTGCCCCATTCACTGAGGTGTGTGGCTCATCATCTTCCTGTGCTCCAGGGAGGTTTGGACAGGAGGCAGAGGGGTATCTCTCTGGTGTGATGCAACACCACAGGGAATGACAATTCTTGGGCAAAGGGCTTGTCCAAGTCCCAGTCATTTATCCCACATGCCCCAGCCAGAGCAGGAGGGCGGGGAGACATCAGGATCAGGCTAGTCCACCAGTGCCACTGAGCAAACACATGTGATACAGCCTCAGCCCTTGCTCCCCCCCCCCCCCCACAGCCCCTTTGATGAAGAGACTTTGGTCTGCTCACCCTCTGAAGCCCTGGATGCTCACTTGGTGACTTGCCCTGGTACCCAAGTACCCAGCAGCAGGCACAGCCTCTTTGGCCGGTGTCCCAAGAAAGGGCCATCCAGACCTCCCTGTGCATCAGGCAGGCAGCTCCAGAAAGAAAAGACACTATACATCTTTGACAGTGTGACTGCAGCTTATTTTAACACTGCTGGTTTGTCTCATCACTGGTCACTCACCATGTAGCACAGTAAAAACGAGAAAGAAAACTGAGTGCAGTAAGTAAAGGCAGTAAAGCAGGATCTTGCACATTGAACTTGCTTCCCCATTGATCTTAGTGCACCTTGCCTTGCCAAAACTAAAGCAAAATACAATGCTAAGTGGCTCTGAATGAGCTACCTGTGTTTTGCTTCTACAGAGATTTTAATCTCTGATCCTAATGCTGAATGCAGCATTTAGGAAGGGCTAATGTAAACGGCTCCCAGTTTAAAGGCATTTTTGTTTCTTTTTTCATCCCTCACTCCAGCAGTGTTCACCAGTGGAACAACTGGGACTGCTGCTCTCATTTCAGTGTCACCATTTTTACTGAGTATTCATCTCACTTCTGTCACTGTAAATTAGAGGCAGGTTAATTCCATTCAGTTTCCTATGCCTGATTCAGAAAAGCCACAAGAGTCACAGAGAAATCCAAAGCTCTCTTAGCTCCTTTGGAGTGTGTCACCATAAATCATCCCAGCCAAAAGGCCATATGCCACTTTGTGCTACACTCTCTCAGTTAATAAAATGCGTTAGATCTTAATGCCTTGGGGCAAAAGGATGAGTCTAATGGGTCATGCTTTATCTATTTCAAGACACCAGGTAAACTGATAGCTCTGCATTAATGATGATTCCTTTAACTCACTAAAGAGACACTGAAGAAAGAGTTACAATATTTTTCACGGCTGTTCAATGCCTTCAGCCACTGCCTCAAAATGCATAGGAAAAGAGGATATTAAGTTAAAAATTACAACATTTTGCAAATGCATAAGCATATTTACAAACCTCAGGGGAGTGTTTCCCTTGGTTTTTGAAGCCTTTTGCATTCGCCTTTTCTAGCTATCCTTGCAGAAGGTAGGAAAGTTATTTCACTGAGAAGATCAAAAGAGGACCAAAATTGCCACTTAATCACAAGACTTGAAAAATCAGTACTAACAAGTAACTTCTAAACTCATCAATTAATACCAGAGAGGAAAATTGCAAGGTTTGGCAAAATTGCTAATACAAGTAATTTTTACATTTTCATTCTGAAAGGCTACCAGGGCAGACCTCATTTGTGCTGGATACTATAAAAATATAAAAGAAGGCTCTTGACAATTTAAAAGATTCTTCTAAAAGAGGTAAAAAATGTTATTTTTGGCATCATTTAAAGAGCTCTCTATTAGCTTAAGAAAGGCAGTCCAGTGTACAGAACTGTACAGAGATAGGATTTAACTTTTTAGAGGTTATGCTCATTTTATACTTTGCACATAAGGCAAAGTGAAAGTTAATGTAGGTTCTCCTGACAGGTTTAAACAATCATCTTTCTTATAGCAATAAGCTCACTTTATCCCTGAACTGTTAACCAAAATAAGTGACAAAGAACAATTAAACCATCCATCTCAATTTAGGATCCTAATGCACACCCATGGTCAGAAGAGCCCAAGTCCTTAATTTTCATCAGAACCCATTTTTAAATGGTTTAATGCTGCCTCTGATTGTCAAGTGCTAAAATATGAATCTTCACACTTGTGACTCACTGGTGTAACTAAACTGTGACTTTGGCATCAGAGAGTTTCCTGGGAGTAATGCTAGCTGGGGCCATGAAAACATCTGAGTCACGATTTCCGGGGTAATTCTAGCCCACCTTTATCAAAACTTAACAAACTCCCACGTTCTCCCTCTTTGCCTCACCAGCAACCCCCAGCAACTCCCTTTGGTGGTGACTGGGTGGTTGACAGCTTGATTTTGGGCTTTTTGTCAGAGTGAAAATTACTCACTGCTCCTGCCTCTTCTGACAGCATCAACGCTGGCTTCCATAAAGGCGTTAAAATACATGTCTTCCTCAGATAGGCAAATTCCTCTTGACAGAACATCCTCAACCAGTGGATGTACAGGTGAGTGGAAATAGGAACAGGTACAGTTTTGCTTCAGGTCTTAGGCCTGATAGCTGTGAACACCTTGTGTCTCACACTCCCCCAGCTAGATGTGTGATGCAAAGGGCTGTAGCTACAACCATAGCTGGACATTTTTAGAAGCAAATGTCTGCTTGTAAATAAGAAAAGATGGAAGATCTAAATCAGTAAACAAAAAACATTGTCTCTGGTGTCAGTGTAATGAGCTAACTACTCATTTTCTCCCAGTAACAGGGAAGAAAATGAGGGGATATTTTCTCATGTATAAAGAAACAATAAAAACATCTTTCTTCCATGCTCTGCAAATTTAGAAAAAAAAATCATCAGTAAAGTTGAAGGAAATGGCTTTCCTTTCTTTTGATTTTTCTCAAGTTTCAGCTTCTGGAGTCTTCTTGGATTACCTTGGTTGGAGAGAGGACTATCTAGGCTTTGTGATGGGTTTTTCTTTGCCTTATAGGTGTGGAAAATGAACCACAAGGAGGAAGGAGATAACAAGTCTAGGTGAAAAAAGGTGGATATTGTCCTCAAAATGGCCTGTTAAACATCACAATTGGGATGCAGCACATGCTTAGCTGTGCACAGTTTCTCCAGAAAATATTTTTTTTCTGGAACGATTGCTATTAGCAGCAACTGGGACTGAAGCCCTGAGGTCCTGCCTGGCAGCAGAGGAAACTGCCCTCCACAACCTCCTTGGGAGCCATGACATTTCTGGCCCAGGAGGCATTACCAAGAGCAGGCAACAGCACCCCATTTTCCCACTCCTTCCAGCAAATCACAAGTCCTTTAAGGGGTTACACACCCAGATGCTTTCACTAGTCTTGCGGGAAGTTTTACCTTTGGAAAGGTGGATTTGATATGTTCACTCTCTGACTGGCACTCTTGTGTTCAGGCTCTGTTTCTTGGCAGGGCTGTGGCTGCAGCCTGGAAAATCAACGTTCCTATTAAGTATGAAAATTAGGGAGGAAAATGCCTTTGAAATACCTTCTCTCTTCAAATGAAGTCTTGTCATTTTCATTAGCAATTGTAGAACTAGTCACTATCTATGTTACAAAATGATAATGAGCCTAATCTCTCCCACTTTCTGTCCAGCAAGTCAGGCATAGTACAATCATATTAGTACCAAATCTATACAAAAAATTTAGGCAGTTCTGGTTATCACTAATAGTGTTTTCACCAGAGCCTGAAAATTAATTGTGCTGCTTTCAGGAATGAACCAGTACTTCAACTCTCCTGGAGGCCCTTCTGAAGGACTCGGCCCCAGTACTGTTATTTTGGTTTGGGTTTTGCAGAATGGGTGACTAAAGACATCAATCTAAAATTAGGGTCAGATAAGAGAGTTCACTGTGAAAAAAGTTCATAAAGTTATCCGCATCTGACAAAGAGTTATGTACTTGATGACTTCAGCTACACCATGTATGGGTACAGAGATCTGGTTTTGCAATACTAAGCATATGGACCAAAGGGTTCAACAAAACTTTCTCCAAGAGCAATTTCTGAAGGACACAGGTAAGCCTGTTAATTGACTAGTTTCTTGTTTGCACTGAGGTATTCAGTGGTCTAAATAAATATTTTCCTTCCTTTCTAGGGATAGCACTTAATTTTTTGGTTTTGGGGTTTTTTGGTTGGTTTTGGTTTTTTTTTTTTTGGTACTTAACTGCTTGCTTTAGGTCAGTCAATTAATTAATTAAAAAAGCACACAATAAACAAACCCACACAAACAACAGAATGTCTAAAGGGAATAATTATTCTGGAAGACACTCTTAACATTTTCCATGGTCTGACATCTACACACTGAATGGGCAAAGTACACAAGTAAATATTTTTTATTAATACTGAACAAAATTGATGTCTATCAAAGCATTTATTTCTTTGCAAGGGCTAGCCATACACCAGAATTGTACTTTGTGTTTTGATTGATGACAAATTCTACAACAAAGAGCTTAATAACACATTAAAATTGATTGTGCAACTAAGATAAGGCAAAAAGTTGATTCTCTATAGGTTGCAAATGAAGTTAATCAGAATCTTCTGTGGACTTCAGGTGGGGCCCCGAATTTGCTAGAGAGTTAAAAATCTTCGGGTGAAGACGTTGGCATTTGGCTACAGTCAAAAGTGGTGTAGAGCACCTGGAGACTAGATGCAGCAGCTTTACCTTACACGGGGTTGGGGATTTGCATTTCAGACTAGGATGAGGTGTCTCATAGAAAATTAAGAGGGAGTATTTATTCCTCTGAACTTTTCTCTGTGTTTAGCGCTGAGATCTGCATAAGAAATAAGCCTGCTTCCAGTGCTATTGGTTAAAAAATAAGTTATGCACGGTGTCTTGGCCGATGCTTGTATACAGAAGTGTCTTCATGTGACGCTGTACCATTGGTCCCTGGGCAGCCTCCTTGGAGAGTTACTTGCATTTAAATAGTCCTAACTTAGCTTTGAAAATAATATTTCTCTGAGGAGAATGAAGAGATGTACTTATGTCTTCAGTTGTTTGTTTGCTGGCAGTTATTTGCAAGACTAGCTTAATAAGGAAGTGGAATTCGGGTATTTTTACTTGGGCAGTAATAACCTGCAGGACTTCTACCAGCTTTCTCTGTCTTCAAAGTCCTGTGTAAGTACAGGCTGATTAATCACACTGATGAACACCCGATGCTTGTTGGAAAAAAAAAAAAAAGCGTTTTGTTCTCTAGAGGAAAAAAAACAAAAAAAAACAAAAAAACCAAAAAAAACCACCAAACAAACAAAAAAAGAAAAACAAGAAAAACCAAGGTAATGAGCCATTAAAAACACGATATCCATTTACTCCCCCACTGCCAAAATAGACCGAAGCTTCAAATAACTTACAGGCACACCCAAATTGCATACATTGGTGATTCATGCAGTTTTGTTCCCTCTCCCGGTGCTTTCAATCTCAGTTAATTTTTCTCATTGTCCTTACATTTCCTAGCATCTGAAAACTTCAAGGGTGTAGAGAGAAAAAAAAAAAAACAACAAAAAAAACCCAACAGCTGAGGAATTCAACTTCTTTTCTACCTGGCTGTTAAGGTAATCACCACGCTGTTGTTTCGAGAGGACAGCCAGACGGGCTGGAACAATAGCAACGTGTATAAACTTTCCCCATTCACCTCAAAGGGGCTTCAGTTCTAACACCTCATTAAGATGGTTTAAATGCTAAAGCTGCCGTTCTGTTGTTGATTATCATATCAGAAACCTTCACCTAACGTACTTAATTAGTACAGCTGCAAGCCCTGGCATGTCTTCATGGAGGAGTAGGTTTCAAGCTTAAGCTATCTAAAGACTGGAATCGCAAGTCAAGTGCTCCTAAAAGCTGGTGACCCACAGCTGGCTTTGTCAATGCTTGTGGTCTTTCTCTCTTTTCTGCTTTTCTTTTGTTATTCTTGTTCCATAAACATAATGTTGTTTTAGCCCATGTTCAATTTGTACCCACATAACACTTATGATTAAGATCACAGCTGAATACTACCTGCAAGAGGTAGTAGTTGATGTTTTCCTGCAATTCTGTGGGATATATAATTTTGAAGAGTGAATTTCTTCCTCTATCTTTCCTTCCAAAGACTCATTGTAATAGGCGCTGCTAACTTTCTCCTCTGCATCTTGTTAGTACGATTCGGGCTCAGTTAAAATGAGGCTTTATTGGCATAGCAAGCTACCAAGTGTCACCAAAGTGTTAAGAGAAAAGAATCCTGCTGCTCTGAGCATGAACCAATGGCAAGTAATTCGTAATACAACCATCAAAATAATACAAACATATCAATATACAACCATCAGTCAGAAAAAGGAGGGGTGACAAGGAAAAGCCCTAGTTGGTCCTAGCTCTGTGGATTTGCTGGGAACCAACCTGAGGCAGCTCCTCGTGAGTACTGAACTGGCCTAGCACTGCTGGGATGTCAGGTGGCTGGGGAAGAGATGTGTCTGAGCAAGGAAAATGCCAGACCTGAAACACCTGTACTGTAGTTTGTGAATTCCCTAAATTGCAGTCAAATGCCATCGGTGTCAATGTGCTACAAATACCTAGCTAAGGCAGTTTAGGAGACTGAAATTCATTAGTTGTCTTTAAATAAGCAGATGGACAGATAAGATCTTTACCTCACTCAATTTGCTTGTCCTATAAGCACTTTCTTTCTGGATACCCTGATCATCTGCATTTTTACAAACCAGCACATCTAAGGTAGCATCTGGATGCTGTCTGAGAGAAGCTATGTTCCAGATTTTTACCACAATAGCTTGCCCTTTTGGCCCCTTGCATCCCCAAATGGTTTCTTTCGTTTGCATTTAAATATGCATAGCATGTTACCTCTGCCTGCAAATGGCACTTAACTGAAATTCAAACAAAGCTCCTCTAGCTCAGAGAGTCCCTGCACTTCTCTTTGCTGAAGAAAGAATGGATGTTTTGAGATGCTTTGCTGCCACTGTTGGAGGAGGACACTGGGCTCCGTGGACTTACGTTTGAGCAAGACCATTCTTACACTTTGTGTCACAGTGACAGGCACAGGTGAGCAGTCATTTATTTCCTGCTGCGACTGCGTTCATTCACGTTTGCCTAATCCCAGTTTGACCGTGCCAGCTCCTGCCTAGGCTGCAGTTTGAAACAATGGTTTAGCACAACTTCTTGGGGTTGTGCTCCAGCAGAAGGTTTTCCTCATCTACAGGTACTGCAGCCACCTGTTGTTAGCTCTGGCCCGTTTATCTAGGCTAAACAGAAAGTAATTCTATTCAATCTAATTGTCAGATTGTCTGTTGACTCTGCTAACAAACAAAATGGTGTCAGTTACTAAGAATATTTTTAGGGTGGAGAAGTGGAAGGGGGAGGAACGAAGCAGATTTATGAGGTTCTATACAGGGATCAGTAATCCCTCTGATGCTGTAGACAGCCAGAGCTTGAAATACAAATGATCTTGTATGTAGCTGCTTTCTTACAGTGGCAGACTTCTTAGTGACTAGGTTAGCTCATCTTTCTCTTCCCACAGGGACCATGTCCACCAACCCCAAAAGAAATAACCTAGCTGTTGTCATGGTCTTACAGTGATCTCTTCCATTTTTCTGCCTCACAATGACAGACTCTGGGCTGGAGTTTAAGCAATGAAGCACACATGATTGATTTCACATGGCTGTGAAAGCTTGTAGCATGTACCACTGACATGACTCTCCTTTGAATTAAGTAATGTGGTAGCTGCAGTGCTGAAACGGGCTCTGCTGAACTTTTTATTTTCCTCCTTGAAAATGTTCCTTCAAGCTCCCCCTTATCTACATTCCAATTTTCTCTGCACTGTAGGATATATATTTACTGACTGGACTTGAGAAGTAAAAGAGTTCAGTGGGAGAAGCTTACTGCAAGCATAAAGCAAATTCAGAAAAGGCCCAGGTAAACCAAGAAATTTGGTTTGTTTGCTCATCTGTTGTCATACATGTTGGAGTTCACCTATGACAGCAGATGTTGAGGAATAACCCAGGAGGATTTTTCTTAAGACTGTATATGTTTTCACTCAACTGCCACAGATTTTGGAAGAGAGTTAAAAAGGAATGAGCCCATTGAAGTAAGAGTTTCATCATGAATTTTTCTACGACAGACTCCAAGTATGGTAAAACCTTGCTTAGGCTCATTCCTAGCCATTAACACACATTAGGTACAAATTTCTAGTCCTCACTCCTGTTGGGGACCATCTGTGTGAGTAATGCCTTGTTTGACTAGAAGTGGTCCTTGGGTGACTCAGTATTCAGCAGTGTGACTAAGAGTTAGAGTCAGGTCCCCAAACACTGAGGAAAGAATTTAGTATTCTTTACATGTCAGTTGCGTGCACAACCATCGTTGAATTAAAGATGATCAACTGCTAGTCCTGCAACAAGAAGAGTTTCCACTGTGTAGGTGATTTTTAAGGAATTGCTTCTCTCATGGGCAGTTGCCATTTCCCCATGCACTAACATGTGATTTTCTAATCTGAGAAGAAAAGCTGCTCCAGAAAGATTCAGACTACCACGTTAGTTTATAACCTAAACAGGAAGTAGAGACCCATATAAAGCATAGAAAAGGGATTTAAGGTACGTCTTTTATGGTATAGAATGTAATTAAGAAGTAGTTACTTGTAAAGACATGGTTTGGTAAGGGAAGGAGTAAATCAGGGGAAGAGGAAGATCTTTACATCCCACATTTTTTAAATAATGGTTTCTTGTAAAAGAGAGGAGAGAACTAAATTTACAAAGAAACAAAAGAGAAACTAGAGTGAGCAACAAGATGGGGAGGAAGGAGAGCTTTGTGGTTGTGACACTCAAAAGGACCAGCTCAGTAGATCTGGGTTCACTTTCTTGGTCTCACAGAGGTTTCTCGTCTTTGAGCAAATCACATCTTTGTACTTCAGTTCTCTCTGTGCGAAACAGTGGAACACTTAATTTTGGCTGAAATCTCTCCTGGGCTGGGCTTCTTCTTCACCTATGAGTACCTGTTACACATAGCTGTTATTTTACAAATAATACATCCTAATATCCTTAAAGAGTTTTGATGAGCTTGGTACATGCTTTTGTAGAATTCTTGTAATAGACTTAATAGTCTCTTGTAATAGGCTTTTGATAATCCAGTAACAACCTGATGGTGTAATTTTTCCCAAGCCCTCAGTACAAAGTTTCTCATGAAAGTGGAGAACTTCCACAGAAGCAGATAAGAAAATACAGGAGGAAGCACAATTACAAACACATCAGCAAATTTATCCAGTTTTTGCAAGGTAGGGGTCATTTACTCTTCTCTTGTACCTCCTGGAGTAGTTTTTCTAGGTACCAATCAAGCCTTATCATTATAAGAGCTGCAGCTTAGCCTTACAACACCTGTCAAGGTGTAGAAAGGGAAAGCAACACCTTCCATTAGGGAACAGGTGGAACTGAAGCACAGGCTGAATTTAAACTCAGATTGCTGGGAACTTAGCGAAAAGCCCAGCAATAAGCTTAACTCTTCTCAGTCTGTGTATTACTTTACTCCATAAAAATTTACTTCAGCTCACCTAACTTTAGATGAAAAAAAAACCAGATGCAGTAGAAAATCCCAGAGAATGGTGGAAGGAGTAACTTACACTAACATCTAAATCACCATCATCTAGATGAAACATCTGTTTTCCACTGAATATGCAAAGAACCTCAATGGGATGTTCAAAATTATGTAAGTACTTTGCTATACCATTTAATTTTTTTGTTGTATAATTCTTTCTTGCTGAGAAACAATCTTTGCTACAGAGCAGTGGTGTTAATTGCCACAATTTTGACTCAGACATTGATGGTATTAATTCTCTTTTGATAATTGAAATAGATGTTAATTAGATAACTTGTCAAAACCCAGCCTGTGGGGTTTCACCCCCAGATTGGGGTGACCCCAAAAGATGGAAAAGTCCCTCCTCCAACCCTTCAACCCTTCAAAAGTCCCTCCTCCAACCCCTCCAACCCTTCCAAGCCTTCAAAGAAAGACTCAGTAGTCTTCTGTTGTCTGTTCTCAAGGTAGTTTATTGTTGGTTATCTAAAAGATTCTTCTCCTGAACTGCTGTGGCCCGTTCAGCAGCTCAGACAAAGGCACACTGCCCTCCCAGGGGGCTGGTGCCATCTTTTATATCATATATTACGTACTACATGTTTATACTTTTCCCCCAATGCCTACTATCTATATTGAATGGTGACTTTCTACACTAATCCAATCTGTGAGTGCCAACATCACCAAAGACATGGAGGTTAGGAAGGAGAAAGAAAGAGGACAGGGCACACCCAAATCCCTCCATCTTAGATCTCCTTACCCCCATGTACAAAACTTGGACCCCTGCGTACAAGGCTTAAAACCCCCCTGTACAGCACTCAAAAATCCTTCCTTTCGCTTCGTGACTACTTCTACTACAATACCTAAACCTGTGTGTGTGGCTTGTAATTCTTCATACAGAGTTGGTAATTTGCTCCATGGGCTAAGATCAAAACCCCACGTGTGTCTTTGGCTGCATGCCAGGGTCTCAGAGCCCCCTGCCAGCGGCTCTGGCCATCCAGGGCACCCAGAGGGATGTCCTGGATTCCGACACCAGCCAAGAGATATTCTGAACTCAGGATAGTGAAGGAAAGTAAAGGAAAAGACCTTGAAATATTTGATTTTCTCCCCCTATGAATCCTAAAATATCCTCTTATGTAAGTTGGAAATTTTAAACACATTGCTGATTGTGTGAAACTGCTTTAAAATTCATTAATCATTAACAAAAATAGGGTGGCAGGAAAAACGGAAGAGTGAAAGAGACAAGATTTGACCTGATGTTACCAATATCAGGGGAAAAACCCCCAGAAATTTAGCTGTGTGCCTTGCACTGTCTCACACTTCCACTGTGTTCTATAGAGCTGTCTTGGTTTTAAGATAGTCTAGTGTTGATAATACCCTTTTTCTGTTTATTTATTTGTTTTTCTTACAATTATTTATCTAAGCTGCAGTACCCCTGCTATCAGAAGCATTTACTTTCATTTTCACTTCATGACATTTTGAACTAGGCATTTAAAGTGTCTCAATCACTGCAGGTACATGTGGATTGCTTTCAGTAGTGTGTAGCTGCTCCATTAAAAGAAGAAAAAAAAGGTGCTATAGTTTTGTATCTTGATGTAACCCTTGATGTAGTTTTTCATCTTCCACCAGACTGGTTTCACTGTTGTTGATATCCCTATGCAAAATATTAGAAGAAATAAGCTCACTGTGGAAATAATGGCATTAAATAGAAAAGCTTATTGTAAATGGAGAAAATTCCTGATAAGGGAGACCTGAAATATTTTGTTTCTTGAAACAGAAAACTGATTTTATATATATATATATATATATATATATATATATATATATATATATATATATATATATATATATATATTTAAAAAAAAAAAAGGCAAGGAAAAGCAAAAACTGGGGGGAGGAAAAACAATGAAAATTGGGCAGCACTCTATGTACTTACATGTAACTTTAGGTGTTAGTTAAGACAAGACTTAATAAAATAGCACTACTCAATTTTATGTTTAATACAGAGAATTTTCTAATAAATGCTGATGGTTAAAGCAGTAGCCAGTAAGATCGCACATTCACCTCTATATTGATACTACAAAACAAGAGGCAGCCTAAAGCATTTTAGCTTCAATGACTTTCGGGCTACCCTTAATCGCTTTAGGCAACAGCACTTTCTGCAGCCTGTGTTTGTGTTTCAGCACAGCCTTGAAAGAAATAGCTCTTTGAATTCATTTCTGATAGTGCATCTCTTAGTGCATCTCTGACACGATGCATTTACTGCTACTTCTAACTGAAAACCCTTCTCCAGATTCTATATAATGTTTATAAACAACATGCCTTTCATTTTTTAATAACCAATCTCCCAGTTGTCCCAAGTGTAGCTTCATAGTGCAGCTAACCATGTGCAGCTGTGACCTTGCTCTGGGCACTGAACTCAATGCTACTCATGTAGGAATCGTCACACTAAAAACCCCAGACAAAAAAGTTGCTCCTCCTTGGTATTGCTTACTCCTGTGGAGCTTATCCCATGTTTCCCAGCCCTGCAGGAATATGGTCTGCTCTGGGAGGCTGTGCTAACAAACTGATGTAAAACACGCCTGGTGTTGACCAAAGAGGAAAGTCATGGACAGGTGCTGGAGAACTGTTGGGATTCCAGTGGGTTGGCAGGCAGTTTTACTGCAAAGTGAGCATGTTGTTAGCTTGAGTGAGAAAAATGAAAGCAAACTTTAAGTTCTTCAGTGGCATTGTTAGCTGAAAACTCCAAAAACATAGCTAAGATCAGGTCACAGGTTTCTGTGTGTTAATGGGGCTGCATGGGGGACAACTGTGGAGCACTAGACTTGTTTAGCTCTGCAACCAAAACATGTAAATAGTGGCCAGCAAAACTCCTGAATTGTGATCTTAAAGCATTTTTTTCTGTCCCCCCAGAACACTGCCACAACAAAACTAGCAAATCCACATGGCTATACTAAAGACACAAGCAAGATAAAAGGGGAACAAAATTACTCTACAATCACTGCCACATGATTGTTCTAGAGAAAACACTGTGTCAGTGCTTTGCTTAATTTAAGAGACAAAAGACCAGACAAAAACCTTTGGACTCTGGATCATGTAATCCAATGCTTTGCATTCTCTGTTGCGGTTATGTCTAAACATGTTTCTGGTACAGTTTCTCTAACAAGCATGAACCTGATTTCAGGGGTTTTTTTGAGAACTGTGTTAATCAAAGGCTATTGATGAGTCTGTCTTTGTTAGACTGTGATTCCAAAGGACAGTAAATCCAATCACAGGGTTTCCAGTACGAGTGCTGGGCTCACTCTGCAAGGTTTAATTTTTTCAAAGAAGGGGTGAAGGTAACTTCATCCTGGCAGGCTGGACACTAGATCAGTTACTGTCTGTCATGTTAAGAGGAATCACAGCCAGCAGCTACAGCAG
Organism: Motacilla alba alba; assembly: GCF_015832195.1. Lineage (NCBI taxonomy): Eukaryota > Metazoa > Chordata > Aves > Passeriformes > Motacillidae > Motacilla > Motacilla alba. The sequence goes on along the minus strand of NC_052017.1, from coordinate 39,448,010 downwards.
TGTACCTTGTATCCTGGTATCCATTGAATTTGAATGGAGTAAGGATATGGATATGTACAACTGGTGGAGACTAGCTGGTGATTTTTAAGACCACACTATATTATAGGCTTATTATTTCATTTGTCCACATCCTGTATACCACAATGTGTTGTTTATATGTCTATAGCAAAGGTTTGTATTCAGTGGGAACTATTCTGGTTGAAGCCAGGATATTAATTTAAACAGATGTAGTTAGAAACATTTTAATTATATAGATCCTGCCTTAAGGAAAGGATATTTTAGGTTGGTAGAAAATTATGAGAAGCAAATTTGTCTCCAATACAGAATACGCATACCCCCCACTAGAATATTGTACAACATTCTTCTGCCTGCATGGGGATAATGCAAAGGAGGCTGGAGAAAGCACCTTCCAGTGAAGCACTTGTAAATCAATTCTTTAACACAAGAAAAATCAAGAGCTACTTTGTTGTCATGTGTATAAGTCTTTAACCTAACAAGCAAACAAAAAGATTCAGTGACTGAAAAGGAAAGCTAAGTAAATTCATGCTGGAAATAAGATGTACTGCTGAGTTGGTTAAATTGTGCAGAGAATAAATGATTGGTAGAAACCACTGGCAGCAGTTGTAGAATTTCAACTTCTTGGTGTTTTTATAACAAGGCAAGATGTTTCTTTAGAAGATTTGTTTAATCACATAAGTGTTCCTGGGGTCAATTTAGGTGCAACTCTGTGAGACTGTGAGTAATATATATAAATATTATATAGCATCTTGTCAGCTGGATGAATAACCTCATACTAACTTGCATAGTGTGGGACTGTGTGCAGACAGGGTTTTAGCCAGTTTGGTTGCATTGCTGTGAAAAGACCTCATGACATTTACTTCAGTGAGGGATTTGACCCATGTCCCTCTGCAGTTCTGCCACAACTGAATCCAAATTCTTATCTGCAGCATGGAAACTTAAACTGCTAGATCAACTCTGGCTGGCAAGACAGATATTTAGTATGGTCCTGTTTGTGTACCTGTGATTGTTTGAAGACCCTGTGAATAGGGTAAAAGTGGGAATTAACATCTAATCTATTTGATTGACAGATGTATCACAATTTGCTGTGACAGTGTACAAGGCCCATTCCTGGTCATTTTGCTCTCAGTGATGCCTTGGAATTGCCTTCTGCTTTGACAGGTACATGGCATTATAACCTGGGGCATCTCAGTGTACACAGCCTGTGTGGAGCTGCATCCCCATAGGCACTGTATTGGCCAGGATACTGACTGTGCCTCACCTCTGGCCTGAGCCATACAGACAGATTAGGGCCTACAGTTTGTCTCTGGGACAGAAATATTTTGACTTCATCTGCACTAAGGTCTTACCCGCTGATGATGGTGTACTGATCAATATAAAATGTTGTGTAATGAGGAACAAGGGTCAGATGTTTGAGCTTGGCAGTGAAAAGGGGACAAATTTTGTTTCCAGGGAGTAGCTCAAAATAGAAGCGAGACTATGCTGCTTATCTTGGCTGTGTTGCTGCCCACTCCTGTGCCTCAAGCAGCTGAAGGTACAGGTCCTTAATGCAAACTGAGGACATCTCTTCATCGCTTCTCAGTCACCTTATTATTTCTGTTCTGTACAAGACAAAGTGAGTACTATTCTTATTTTATGATACTTCTTGTGCCTTGACAAAGCAAACTCCTGGAAAAGGCCATGGAGATAGAAAATTACAATAATCATGCCTGGGGAAGACAAAAGTGTGAATAAGACTTTCAGCAGAAGTGTGACTGAGACAGTGTTGAATATAGGGCAATATAGTGGAACTGTTAATAAGCAGATTTACAAAGACAGGAAATGTGAGAAACAAAGGTAAGCTCAGGATCAAAAAGAGCAGATGGATTTCTTTCTTCAGACACAAAATGGCATCAAACTCTTAAAATTGCCAACACACAAGTTAATGACTTTTCCACAGCGGCCACCACTAGAGTGAAATGGAAAAGATAAGTGAGATCAATAATAACATTGATCCTTGCAACAAGGCTAGCAGAATCTTCTTAACTTAAATTAATATACAGTTAATGGATACATACCTGTATGTAATAGATATTAACAAAGACTTCTGAGACTTCTGAGACTTCTGACTTCTGAGCAATGAGAGAGTAAAAAGTTTCACTAACCCAGGAGAGGACCTCCATGGAGAGTTTGGTGTCCTGAGACAAGAGGCATCTCCTAAAAGCTTCCTGCTTGGCTCTGTTTCCTGGATTTTAAAATAGCATTGTATTTTCTGATCACTTTGCACTGCTCCAGGTCACAGTGAAGCTGCTGTAGTGTCTAGTGGTGCTGTCAAGAGCAGCCTGCACCTTCAGCAGCAGAGACATCAAATCCTTGTGCTTGCAATTATGCCAGCATAGCTTTGTGTGCAGGAGGTAGTTGCCTGCACAAGGTCCCAATACAACCAGTACAGCATTTTTTCTATAGGATCAGTCTCCCAGTCTGTTTCATGACCCTGCCTTACCAACGGTGTGTCAGCTCAGGTGGTTGAGGAAATGGAGCAGTATTTCTGAGTTTCTAGTCTTTGCTGAAGCAATTGCTTCTCCCAACCTCCTTACATTTCTATGTGGATGTTTGTTATAAGGCCTTTGATGTGGTCCCCTAAAACATCCTTCTTTCTAAATTAGAGAGAGATGGATTTGGTGGCTGGACTATTTTGTGCACAAGGAATTGCTTGGATGGTCTCATCCAGAGGGCAGTAGTCAACATCTCAGTGTCCAGATGGAGATAAGTGGGTCCAAATGGTGTCCCCTGGGGATCTGTATTGGAACCAGTGTGGTTTAATACAATGACATCAGACAGTAGGATCAAGTGCTCCCTCAACAAGTTAGCCCACAGCATCAAGGTGAGTGGTGCTTTTGACATGCATGAGGGACAGAGTACCATCCAGAGGGACCTGAAAAAGCATGAGAAGCAGGCCTATGTGAATCTCACAAGGTTCAAGGCTGAGTGCAGATCCTGTACCTGGGTCAAGGCAGGCTCTGGTATCAACACAGGCTGGAGAATGAACACATTGAGAGCAGCCCTGCTGAGGACTTGGGGGACTGGTAGATGAAGAGCTGGATATGATCCAGCAGTGTGTGCTCACAGCTGAGAAGGCCAACCAGGTCCTTTACTGTATCTAAAGCAGCATGGCCAGCAGGACAAGGGAGAGGATTCCGCCTCTCCACTTGAGTGAAATCCCACCTGGAACACTGCATCCAGCTCTGAGGCCCCCAACATAAGGACATGGGCCTGCTGAAGTGAGTCCACAAAGATGATCAGAGGGCTGAAACACCTTTGCTATGAAGACAGGCTGACAGAGTCGGGGCTGTACAGCCTGGAGAAGAGAAAGCTCCAGAGAGACCTCATTCCAGACTACCAGTAATTAAACAAGACCTTTAAGAAAGATGGGGAGAGAAACTTTTCATCTGAGCCTGTTGTAATAAGACAAGGCACAACCGTTTTAAATTAAAAGAGTGTCAATTCAGACTAAATATTAGGAAGAAGTTTTTTATGGTGAGGGCAGTGAAACACTGGAACAGATTGCCTGGAGAGATGGTGGATGCCACATCCCTGGAGGTGCTCAAGGCCAGGTAGCATGGGCCTCTCAGTAACCTTATCTAGTTGAAGATACTCCAGCTCATTGCCAGATGATTGGAATAGGTGACCTGTAAAGATCCCTTCCAACCTGAACTATTCTATTTTTCTGCATTTAACCAGGAATATCTGACTTTTTCCATCTAGCAGCCATGCTACCCAGTATATTCAGGCCAACCAAAGCTGATGTGTAGCTAGTTTAGTAGGCCAAAGTGGTGCTTTTGGATCTGACTTATAAGGGGATCAGATGGCTCAGAAAACAGTGGTGTGTTATGGACTATTGCAAACAAAACCAGCCCTGGCTACCTAAGCTGCCCAATATCTGTCATTATTCTCAGAGAGGGATCTGTTCCCCAAGGGTCCTTTTAACTGTGGTCATGGTTTGGCTATTAAATTGCACTAATTGGTTTGGACATGAAACACTCCTGGGATATCCCAGATTTCCTTTAGCAGTGGGATTGAATGTGGAAAAAGATTCAGAAGACAGTCATTACAAAATTAAATTGTATGTGATATTGGAGATCTCTTTTACTCTGAGTTTTACCTGTCAAGGTTGGGAGTTTGACAGTCACATTTTCCTGTTTTTAGTACATTTTTCTCTCCCCTGTGTGAAGCCACATGAATGGTGGGCAAAGCTGACAGAGCAGCCAGGGTGGGAGAACTTGAATTTGTCGGTACACAAAGCACTGCCAGATGCATGCACAAATGGAACCCTTGCTTCTAACAATTCCCCCTGCTGAGGCTTATATTCAGTATTGCCTTTTATTGCCATGAATACAGAGTTACGTGATAGAAAGTGAGCTTTAGGTTTTCACAGCACTCTTTTTTTCAAGTGGCTTGGGTGGAGATCACAGAGGAAGTATGTGACCCCCATCAACCTTGATACCACAAAGTATCAACCAAGATAAAACCTAAAAAGGGCCGTGCCAAGCTTCCCCAAGATTCTCATACAGAACAAGACTTTCAAATTTAGAAAAGGGACTTTCAGCTTGGAAAGGGATGAATGAGGAGCATTACTCTACCACAGCCCTTTCCACCCCCATACTTACCCGAGCAAGGAGACACGGGCACTTCTTGAGGTCCCAGAGCTGTAGTAAATCAGAGAAAGAGTGAGTGAATTGTGGTTGGACAGAGTAAGAATGAGACAAACCTACAAGGGTGTTGTACAAATTATGTTTGCCTTTGAATTTAATCATAATGCTAGAACCTGTAGAGGACTAACTTGAATAAACATTTGCTTTTAAAAGAGACAAGGAAAGGTCAGTACCTTGCTGCAGTCAGTGCAAGGTGGGTGTGGGCAGCACCATTTCCCACAGATACCCCTCAAAATGTTATCGTTTGAGACCCAGCTCCATACCTACTCAAACCAGAGATATTTTTCAGTATCCTTGCTGCAGGCTCCTGATCTTGGGGGCAGAAGGGATCTGTAGCGCTATTGGAAGTCTACCAAGCTGCAGCATTCCCACAGGTATGGTGTACCAAACTTTGCTCTGTGTGGACATATTGAGAAAAAATATATAAATACGTATTTTCAGATTCCCTAGGTTGGATTCTTTCCCCCATGGATTTTTGGAAACAATATCTTAGAATGACTATAGCAAAAAAAAAAAAAAAAAAAAACAAAAACAAAACAAAAACAAAAACAAACAAAAACAAAAAAACAAAACAAAAAAACAAAACAAAAAAACAAAAACAAAAAAATATTAGCTGTGACAATTACTTGAGAAGAAAATACTTAAAGTGAAGGCAAACTCTAGGCTTGTTCCTGGAGGTCTCCCTTTGGAAGCCTCCTTCCTTACTTGAGCATGAAAACAAGGGCAGTTTGGTAACCAAGGCTTTGTAGCTGGTCCTGAATTCATACAAACCCCTGAATGCAAAGCAGCATTGTATTTTCTTGGTATGGTTTATACCTGGACCACTGGCATATCACCTCCCAATTCCTTCTAAATTGTCCTTCATCAGTTTCCCATCAGTTTATCAGTTACTTCTGCACTGTAGATGTGGGATATGCACCCTAAGCCAATAGGCAAATAGAAATGCTGCTTCCTGTTAAGTTCAGCTCAGCTATGGTAAGTATGACCACAAAAATGTCTGCATTCTACACTAAAATAGTAACATTGAGTTTCCTATCTAACCCACAGAAGCCAGGAAATTCATAACCTATTCTAGGTTAAGCATAAAAAGGGGATTGTAAAAAAAAATTTAAAAAAATAATAAGAAGAAAAAGAAACAGGCACTACAAATACCAGTATCTCAATGTCAGGACAGAATTTCAGATAAATTTTATTAACAATAATTTAGGAGGGTGGAGGAGAGGAGGAAGCATTCCCAATAGCTATCCCTGGAAGCTGCAAGATAGTCCCAGTGCTGGACTGGGGCACCCCAGGGGAAGGCTGGGACAGCTTTGCTCACTAAACTCCTAACAAGGCACAGTCAACACTTAGCTCCCACTTCTGTCTGTTATTTGTTTGGTTTTGACATTTTGTTGTTACAAGAGCTTAAAGAATTTTTTCTGTCTTTCCAATTCTTTCTGTGGGACTGTTGACAGCCTTTGGTGCATACACATTTCCATTGTTTTCTCTGCTTAAGCACTTAGTCAGATTTGCCCATTTGTTTGTGGGTTTTTCAACTGGCAACAAAAAAGATAATTTTAATATATTTTTAACATAGGAAAATGTGATGCAAAACCACAAACACCGGGGGGATTCAGGGACAGGTGTAGTGACTAGGAGTGCAGTTAAGTTTTTGAAATTGCCTAGATTTCAGCTGTTTCTCTGTTCTTTAAGTGTTGCTTTAGAGTATGAACAAGAGGGAAGATAGTAATTGCTTTCCACATTCTAATTATCAATAATGAACAAAATTCAGAAGAGCTGAGCAGGAAAAGTATGATGCAGGAGAGAAGAGAAAAAGAGGCCCTCTCTTTCCAGCAGAGGTGGAGATTTCCATGAGGGTGGCCCTTCTAGCTCAGTGCCTCCCACAGGTTTCGCTGGGAGTGCTGAGCTGTCCTTGGGCTGATCCTGCATAGACACTGCTGGGCTTGTGTTTTGGGGTGGAACAGTGCCTGGAGACACCTGCCAGTGCTGGTCAGAGATAGTGTTAGGTGAATGTGAGAGGATCTCAGAATAAAACCTACACAAGCTGCCTGATCTGGCTGTGAGGGAGAACTTTGACCTGCATTTCCCTTGGCTTGTGCAGCTGCAGCCCCCACCTGATCTGCCTCTTAGGAAGGAGCAGCTCACCATCACATGGGTCCCCTGCATGCAGGGACTGAAGAAAATACTCCATTGTGGTTTCCTCAGTGGAATATCTTCAGTGGGTGACACTGAGGTTGTAGGAGGTCAAAGAGTATCTTACCCAGAGATTTTTGGCAAAAGTGACGCCGGGGCTTTGGGACAGTGGCAGAGGCACGCAGCAGATTGAGAACAGTGACCACTTTATTGTATGAAGATGACTGCACTGCCAGGATGACTGAGCGTGCCCTGAATTGTCTTGCCTTTGTTTGCTGGTTCTCAGACTGTGCAGAGCTCAGTCAGGCCAGGGCATTAAGTCTCTGGAGTCTGTGATTTCTTAGTTGTGCAGAGCTCTCCATAGTGATAATAGTCAGAGGAGAACATGGAGAAAATCCATCCCTTTAATACAGGTATATGCATCTGTTTGGATGTTGTTGCCTTTGTGAGCATATATTGGGCATAAATAAACTCGACACAAATTTAGGGGCACCTCTAGTAACACACATTTCACACACAATATAGCTATTTATCTTGCATGCTAGATAAATATTGTGGGAAAATACAGACATATGCCAAAATGAATGTTCTATTTGGACTTGTACATGCTGAAATAAAACCACATAGACAACCACATCCATTACCTAAAATGTGCAGAAGAAATTGCCACAGAAGCAACTGATCTCTGTGCAAGAGTGCTGGCTCTGTGCCTACCAGCACACAACACAAAGCGACGAGGGAATAAGCAGCAGAAGTACCAGGGGCGTACACAGTCATACATTCCTCTTTTTAACCTCAGTAACCTCTTTTCTCCCACTCATACCTCCACCCTCACCCTGAACACCCAATGAGTATATGAAATAAAACCCATATTTGTTAGTTATAGGGTTCATGATGACTAATGGAGACTTTGTTGAATAAACCAGTGGGGTTTTATTTTTTTTAATTTGTGGTAAAAGTACATTAAAAATTACTCACAAGCTGCAAATGGGGACTGTTTGAACCTAATTTGAAATTAAATTTATGTGAATGGGTGAGCCAAAATAAAAATGATCACTTGAAATCAGTTTTAATAAGCAGAATTTTAGTCTGAATGGCTGTAAGGTAGGTTATGTTAAATGAGAGTTCAGATATAATGTGGGAGACTAGTTTTGGAATGAGAGTGGGCAAGGAGTGGGATGAATTGGGGGGAAAAGTAATTCAACAAAAAGAACTCTTTTTAAAAAATCAGTGAAATCATGGACAGAAATATACAGTGCTTTTAGGTGAATTATTCATTTATGTTTGCGTAAAAAGCACCGTGCTTTTTCTTTTACATGTTGCTATCTTTTTTTCATGTAAATAGTAATCAATATTCCTTGGAAAAAAAGTATAAAAATATGTACATAGTGATGAGAAATTGTTGAAACAGCTTCAGATTTTTTGTTTGACTTCCCCTCCTTCCCCACCAAATCTCATTTTTTTTTCCCCAGTTGGTTTTGACTTTTTGCTATTGATATATTTGGCAAAATCATCTGTGTGGGCTATTTAGGTATGAGTGAATATGGATCTGCTTGATTTGCTTTTAGTCTGCAAAAAACCAAAACAAAAACACACACACAAAAAAACCCCCAAACCCCAAAAAAACAAAACAAAACAAAACACACCCAAAAACCAGCTAAGAACCTGAGCTTGTCATCAAATAACATGATTTTAGGATACAAATCTTTAAATCTTTAGTGGAGGTGATACATTCATAAGACTTACAATAATCTCTATAGGCTGACAATGCCTAAAGACAGCATACACTGATTGTGATATACAGACCCTTATCATTTAAGCTGCTCTTTTCCAAATTTAGTTTCATTATCGAAGTACATTGCATTTGTCTCTAAAACAGTGCTTAAATTAATGAGAAGTCATAGAAATGTGAACATTTGCTCCTAGTGCAAAGTGTCCCTTGTCTGAAGCCTTTACCACAGGGGCCATTAGCTGTGTTCTTTGAACTCCTAAAAATGTTGATTATCTTGTGTACTGACTGAACATTTCAATTTCAAGTCTTTCTTTGGAGGATTTTCTCCTGGTCTGGAAGTGGAAACATTGATGTATGTTGAGAAAAAGTGTTCTCACAGTGTTTCCTGCCTCTCTTGCAGCTACAGCTCATAGAGATTCTATGTATTCTCTTCTTTGGGCTTCATGTGCTGCTTAGAAGCTGTGAGAGACTGGGGTAGCCCGTTGAACAAGTGCCCCAGTACTCAGCCAGACCAGCCTTAACCCCCTAATCCCATCAGCCCTGATCATCACATCTTCATAGTTAGGTGAGAGGAGAACAAATGTTTTTGTACTTAGGAAAAAACATTGTGTCCTTTTTTTTTTTTTTTTTTTTTTTTTTAAGGAAATTCTGACAGGGAAGGGAGGTAGGATGGGGACTGCAAGCCTCAGAAACAAGTGCAACCAGAGGAGTTTGCATTGCACTTTTCAGTATTACAGTGGTAAATGTAGTACATTAATTGCACAGACCTAATGGCACCCAGCTGAAGAGCTTTGGTTGTCCAATTCGCTTTGAATAAAAAGTGATCTTAGGTTCTTACATACCACTTTGAGGTGTTGGCCTGGGGAGCACAGTGATCAGCTATGTGTTCATTAGCTTTTGAGGCTCCGAGTCACGTTTTCATTTATTCTTCAGATACTGGGCTGATCTGGAAATAGTCAGCATTTCTGGAAACCAGGCAGTGGCTTCGGGGCAAGGAAATTGCTGACTCATTTCTGGGTAACTCGTGTTAACCCTTGTGTCACATCCAGCTCCGGAGGAGGAGGAGGAGGAGATGGTGGTGGTGGTGCTGCACGGGCAGGAGCTGACAGTGGAAAGTTGAGATTGCAGCAGGGAGAGGTACTGAACTCTTGGCAAGGAAGCTGGTGGTAGATGCAGCTTTGGCATAGCCAGGGCGGTCTGCAAGCAAGGATGGGCTCCATACGTGCTAGACAAAAGGGATGGCGGGTGGCCAGGGGCTCTGCGAGGCAGCAGCGTGTGCTTGTTGTTGGGGGTGAGTGTCCTTGGCACGGAGCTGGAGGGGCCCTGCCATTGTCAGCCTCCTCTTGATTGCTCTGCGGGCCTGGAGGGGGATCTGCTGTGTGTTTTGTTTGTCATCTTTTGTTTGCAACTTGAAGCAATCGGCAGAGGGTAATTGCGTTTTGTTTCTGACAGCCCTAGCAGAGCATCCTCTGTTGTTTGTCAGGCCTTACTAGCTGTGCGGGTGGGAACCTGCGGAGGGAGGGCAAGACAGCCATGGATCCCTTTGTCCAGTGCTTCCGCAGCCTGGCAGTGGGCCTGGACCAAGGGGAGCTGGGGCAGTGCCTGACCCTGGCTGTGCTGTCTGCCAAAGCACTGCTCTGCAACCAGAGCTGGCTCCTTCCCCTGAAACCACCTTGCTGGGTGATCACCGGGATTGGCAGGGGGGGATCTTGTCAGCTGTGTGCAGAAGAACCTGAGCTGCTGCAGGAGTGCAGGAGTGCCAGAGCACCAGAGGATCAGCAGCCCAGGGGCTGATGAGCCACAGCTCATCTCCTAGTGATGAATATATCATACCATGAAATAGCTGCAGGAGGGGAAGCTGAGGCCCAGCTCTGGGTCACCTTTCAGGGCTGAGCCTTTGCAGTGGCTCTGCCCATCCCTCGCTTTATAAGCAGACAAGGGACACATTCCTGCTGCAAATAACTCGTAAGGAAGAAAGAACCATGGAAAAAGCCAAAACTTCCATTAGCCCTGCACTGGTACCCTGGGCCTGCTGCAGGACCACACCATCCTTCTGCATGGCCCTGGAGTTCTACAGCCCTGCCTTAATTGTGAGGGGTCCCGAGGTGACCATCCACAGCCAAAAAAATCCATCTCCTGAACATCTCTTGGTTGCTGACAAGGAGGAGAGCTGCCAGCCTGCCGGGCACGGCGTGGTGGGAAGCTCGTGCGGGTCACCGCATGTCGCTGCGGACAGAGCCCACTGCAGTCGGGCGGCCGTGGGGCCGGGGCCGGCTGCGTCAATTGGCAGAGATCCACATCTCGGGCTCAGGTGGGAAGTGTGCTGATCCGCAACAGGGTCGAAGTCAGTCATGCCCTGAGAAGTACAAGCCACTTTCCAGTTTGCAAGCAGCAAGGTCCCCTTGGTGGTTTGCACCTCTCTGATTATTTTTAAAAGCATTTTGATTTGCTGCCAGTTTTAAAGAGAAGTGGTTTCCGTCTGGTGCCTGCTCTTTTTAACAACAGGGCTTTCAACATGTTGATGTATAAATTATTTGCACTTTGATTTAATGGCTTTTTTTTCCTTTCCCCCACCTTGATTTTGCCTTACCTGTTTGGCACAGGACAGCTCAGGCTTGTGCCACACACATGGCCCCTGTGGATTTTGCTCTGCATGGAAGGCATGAGGAGCATTGCTGACTTGCCAGTTGAGGGGGTTCTGGGGCACCACTTGGTTAACGCAGGGACTGTGCAGGTCTGGTCCTGTCCACATCACCTGGTCACAAAGACAAAAACTAATTCAGAGAGATCAGGGAGTAACATACCCATCATCTGCAGCACTTGGAATTCCCTTTTGAACTTAATTTTCCTGCCATAGCGCGCACTACTTTTTTCTCTTGTTTATTTTCTTTTTTTTTTCCTTTTTTTTTTTCTGTTGCTTTTTTCTGGTCTGCTTATCTCCATCGAATAAAAATCAGCTGTGAAGATCTGAGCTTTGTGGTCTTTCTGTGTCACTGCTGTATGACACATTAAGCTGACTTGAAGTTTTCTCTGTTTTCCCATTGCCTTTTTCTCCATAGAAAGGCTGAGGATGCTCTGGTTTTACTTAAAAACAGATTTTACTATGTCTCTCTCACCTTAAAGTATTTAAACTCATGTATTTCTCAGAATGTCCCTTCTCTAAAATGCTAATCTAGAATTAAAGCTGCCTAAGTATAAAAATAAAGACATGCTAGATTGCAGACTTTATATTTAAGGTCCCATCCACAGAAGTCAGGGCTCTTCTTTCTCCTCTGTCTTCTGTATTAATTTTAGCAATTTTCTAGCCTCAGGGACTAGAAAAATGTAATTTGTGTGCAGACAATTTGTGTGCGGACAAGCCTTACTGCCTTCCTTTACGTGTATATTTTTTAACTTTAAAAGCCCCTCAGGCACTCTTTATGGATAAAGGGAAGCTGCATCTTTCATAGAATATATTAAAAAAGTACCTGATCACAACTAACACTAGATTTGTAATTTAACTGTTTATTTTTAGTGGACTAGATAAAAAATTAAAATGCACAAGAAGAAGAATAATAGTAACTGCTGTGATACATGAAATTATACAGTTTTAAAACAATTAGAGTGCATGTGAGATTTTTAACTATTATATGCATTTTCCAAGATGCATAGGTGATGATAAAGCAGAAGGTATTTGGGGAAAAAAACCCCATATTATTACGGATAATCTTATATTTTCTCTGATACACATAATCTAATTACTTTAAATGTACTTTAAATATCTGTAGAGATTTTTATGTTCCTAATTCTGTTGTGGAAAAAGTCACACTTCTGCCATGATCTGTATTTAAACTAGACAGAGACAAACCAAGAATCAGTGCTCTGAACTTCTTGAACTTTTGTAGCGTTGCCTCTATGAGAAAGGGGCAAACTGGTTTTGAAACTTTCCAAACATTGAGGAATATTAAGACTGTGCCTTGGTTTAGAATCCTGTAGACTGTCAATGCTGACAATGGGGTTTTCACTGGTTTAATTCTATTTCCACATCTGTCTGGATCATGTTTTGAAGTTTCTGGGAGCTGAAAACATTGTAAGCCAATTTTTTTCCCTGTGGTTTTGATTCTGTTTAAATGTAGATTAAAAAAAAAAAAAAAAAGAAAGAAAAAGAAAATCAAACTAACCCCAGACCAAAAATTTTTCAGATTTTCCTCGAGATACAGACTTCATCTTGGCTGAAATTGGCTTTGTCTTGACTGAAGTTGTTTTGATGTTGCATTTCTGCAACTACTTTTCTGGTTTCACTGCTTTTGGAGTCTGAAAGTTTGTGGGAACAGCTGATTCCTAGCCCCAGGGATGCAGGTTAAATCCCTGTATGGAATTCATTTAAGAGCTGGACTCAATGATCCTTTCAAATCAGAATATTCTGTGATAACTGATTTTTTTTTTCTCACAAATTCTAATTTAATGCCAGTCCTTGTATCCTTGCAGTCTGTCATCATGTTTCATTTTGCCTGAGTGTGCTTTCTGAACATCCTTGTATCTTTGAGGAGGGGCTGATGATTGAAGATATACATAGACCTGAAGAGCTTTTGTAATGCCATTAAAGCTTTGTTTTCTTTTGATAAAAACTCCACTTCGGTAGAAAAGCAACCTGTTCAGACCTAATTGGGGAAACTTCTACTAAGTAGCTCAATGAGAAATCGCGGGACCTGGAAAGATGGCTTTTGAAATAATGCTTGCTATTGTACAAACCTATCACTGTGCTTGATGGTATCAGAAAGAGCTTTATTTTGTAATGGAGCTTACAGTTTGCAAGGGAAAGGTAGGGATGAGCAGAGGAGAATGGCTGAGACTTACCCAGAGAAGGGAGCAGAGCCCAGTGCAAATTATATTAAAGAGAAAGGGCTCAAATCTCTCCTTTTGCTTCACCTGTGCTTCATTGCTGGTCTTTTTCATTACTACTTTTTTTACCACTCTAAAATGATTACAAGTTGCAGAATCTTCTATAAAGCAATATACTCCTACTGGTTATTGCTAGGCTAAATAACAAAAGAGAATTAAAAAGACAAACTTTACTTAAATCTAAGTTCTTAAATTAACTTAAATCTAAGTACTACACCCACTCATAACCTTTTTACTAATAACATAACTTCTGAAAAGTCCTGCTGTGTGCAAGTGCCTCCATGCCACCCCACACACATTGCTGGGGTAGTCCAACTTCTGAACTCTCTGCAGGTAATTTTGTCCAGACTTCAAAAACACTTCAGCTTTTTTCTGAGATCTTGATTGGAAGTCAAGTTCAGAAATTAGTCTAGAAAAAGTTGAGAGTGATGTAAAATGGGCAAAGTTGCATGTCAGCTGTCCAGTTTCTTCTGAAGGGGCAAGTTAGAGCAGCATTATGCTAATTGCACATTCACTGCCAAGGAAGCAGGATGGACCTCCTCAGTCATCACCTGCAAGTTCTCACTTGTCTTTCTTAACACTTCTTCCACAAACACATTTTCTTTGTTGCAGTAACTGGTCTAGCACAAGAACAGTAAGGTTTCCCCATACCTGCCAGCTACCTTTAGATTAATAGATGGACGTTAGATAGACAACAGAAGGACATTAATTTGAGGAGATTTCTAATATCTGTTCAAACTAGATCATAGTTTTCAGGTGTGTTTGATTTAAAGCTTAAAGCAGAAAAACTGAGCATGTTTTCAGTTAATCACTTTTCCTATTGTGAGGTGCAATAATTAAATTCAGGTCTATCCTGAATCATTTTGTATATTGCCTAGGAGGAAAAAAAAAAAGGACAAAGACAGCACCTAACTAAATTGTTATCTCTTCATCCTGTCTTTCAATAGTGGCTTCCACCTCCTCAGATAGCATGTGACCATGAAGTCAGTTGAAGTAGGATTTGGCAAATCCAAGGGAGCAGAATCATCTGCTGCAGCAGTAGGATCTTCCTCCACCAGACCAGCTGAAGCTGGACTACAAAACCTCCATCAGCAACAGATCTGAGGTAGATCCCACACTCTACCCCTAATTCTAAATGGGGGACAGAGGGGAGCATGTGGCCAGAGGAATCTTAAAACTATGATAAATTAGCAAATGAAGAATACTATGAAAGTGAACATTGGTAATCCAGTCTTGTTTACTGGGTATGATCCAAAAGCACCTTCCCTCAGCTGCTAGCCATAGCATGGTGTTGTGCCTTTACAAGCTAAATTAAAGATCCCTCTACTGCTAAAAATCTACTTGACAAGGTGCTTAAGCTGCTGAAGTGTATAGAGGATTATAAGGTCAATTTGTCTAGCTAAAGTAATACTCCTCCCTGCAGAGGCTCAGGTCAGATTAAAGGCTGTCATGATTTTGTAGCAACTCTGATTGAGGAAGGGAAATAACATGTATGTCATAAGGTGCATATTGATATACCTGCACTTGCATGCGATATCTTCCTGATACATCTGTCTGAGAAACAAGGTTCTCTCTGGCATAGTTACCACTTCCAGGTTTAGAACAGGCTTTACAGCAACGAGATGAGACCTGGTTTGTGGACTGTTCTACACATCACGTTGAAGGACATTGACCTGTTGGAGTGAGTGCAGAGGGAGACCAAGTTGATTAGAGGGATGGGGAAGCTCACCTGTGAGGAAAGGCTGAGAGAATTGGGTTTGTTCAGCATGGAGAAGAGGAGGCTTCAGCGTGACCAAATTGCAGCCCTCCAGTATCTGAAGGGAGCCTGCAAGAAAGACAGAGAGGGACTTTTTACAAGGACATGTAGTGACAGTACAATAGGTGCTTTGAAGTGAAAGAGGGTAGATTTAGACTAGATGTTAGAAAAAATTCTTTACTGTGAGGATGGTGAGGCACTGGAACAGGTGTCCAGAGAAGCTGTG
The DNA here is from genome assembly GCF_015832195.1 of Motacilla alba alba. Classification (NCBI taxonomy): domain Eukaryota; kingdom Metazoa; phylum Chordata; class Aves; order Passeriformes; family Motacillidae; genus Motacilla; species Motacilla alba. The sequence goes on along the minus strand of NC_052017.1, from coordinate 39,432,573 downwards.
GATGCCCTATCCTTAGGAGTGTCCAAGGCCAGGTTGGGTGAAGCTCTGAGCAACCTGGTGTAGTGAAAGGTGTTCCTGTCCATGGCACGAACTAGATTTTAAAGTCCCTTTCAACCCAGGCCATTAGATGATCCTACAATTCTATGTCACCATCTGTCTCTAGGTGATTTTGCTATTGGGTTTTGTTTTCTTTTTCTCTACATAGCACATCCTTGTAGCAAAATGGCCTCAAATGACAATGAAATAACTTCTATAACTATGAGATAGCATAGCACAGTGTCAGTCTCAGGATGCTTTGTTTTTTGTGAAAGCAAACCACACCCAAACTGGCACCATCCAGACTTAGGGTGTGCTGTGGCCTTATTTCAGTTTGCCAATGCTGACAGACAATGCATTTGCCATTTGTAGACACTTAAACTACTCAGGGCCAGGTTGTTGCCCCTCTTGTGCTTTAAGTTATGCCACCAGAGTTTAAAAGCCACGCTTATGACAAAATGGCTTTGACCAGAGCTGTTGTGGCGACTCACATTATAAATCTGCTGCCTCTGAAACTTAGTGGTTGGTGCCCTCACCTGAGGCAAAATAAAGGGAAACCCATCACCTGCCACCATGGCTGCTTAAGGCAAAGAGTTTAACTTAAAGCAGGAATAAAAGCAGAACACATTCCCAGTAATGTCTCCCAGGAGCTGTGTCTGTACCTATTGAGGCTCAAGGGCTGCTGCTGTCAGGTGGAGACCAAGAAAAGCAGCTGAGACAGAGCTCCCAGGCTGCCTCATGTCTGCTAGGGTCTGTCAGACTGCTTTAGTTCTGTTAGTAACACATTATAGTTTAAAGCTTCTCGCTTTTGCCTTTTAAATGTCATATCTGAAATCCTCTGCCCACTCACTGGAAGCAATCTCAGTGGCTTCAATAGACAATAGTGATGCCAAATTTCGAGGTGACCATATGTTATCTCTGTATCTGCACTTCTGTCTTTGCTGCTGTTTGTCAGTGCCTGTACACAGATATGAAAGGCAGCACCTGACTGCAGTATTTCACAAGGACGCATGAAAGCAGTTAAATATATCTCAAAAATTATTTCTCCTTTTATCCAAGAGGATGTGAGAATTGCAGACAAAGGTAAATCCATAGAAATGCAGGTTAATACCCAGTTTCTAAAAATATGACTAGCTTCAGTCAAAATGTGGTATGGATGACAGAGCTGTGTGCAGGTTGTATCTGATGGATGTGAACCTCACTGTGCAGGGCAGCAGGAGGACATGGGAGTGAATCCAAAGGAAGCCTCTCGATGCTGCTCATGAACCTGGTATGTGTCCTGGATGGTGTCTGCCTCCATATTCTTCTTCCATCTCTTTTTTATGAGAGGATAAACTGTTTTGAACAGCACAAAAGCCACTGTGGTCCTGTGGTGGGTTTGAAGAGACAGCCCAAGGAGGGATGTTTTTAGGTGTCCCCTCCCAGTGGCAACTTCCCTGAAATGTGACTCAGTGATGGTGCAGTCTGCCTCATCCACTCCAAAATTAATGAATGGTGAAGGAGCACTGCAACCAGCAAAGCAAATAAAGCACAGAAGGAAACCCAAGAATACCTTAAATTTGGTTCAGTTTTTTTTCCTCTTATTAAGTTGAACCATTCTTAGCACACAAATGTGGATGTGCCCTTGCGTTTAGAAATCAATTTTATCTGTGGTTGAGACCATGAGTTTCCAAGAACACAGAAAAGCAACTTATACCATGCATTTAACTTTTCAAACAATGTATGAGAAGCAACCCCCAGAAGAGAAGTCTCAGCACCAATATGACTTAATTCCTTTGTTTCCTGTAAGAAATCTGTAAAAGCCAGTGGTAGTTAGGAAGCTGATTGGATCTGATACGCCTTCAGGATAAACCTGAGGCCACTGATTACTTGATTGAATAGCCCCATCACTGTACATCAGTGGTATTTGGAGAATTTATTTTGCTTTTGCCTTTTAAGTCACTTAAGTGGCTTAAGCTAAGTTGTTTCTCTGATGCCCTCTGTAGACAGTGAGGAGCCTGAGAATCTTTGGAAAGTCTTCCAGCCCTGTCCTTCATTCTGCTTTTCTGCACGTGCATCTAATGTCCTTATCCCATGATAGAACAGATAGTTTGTGGATGAGCCTTGAAGTTATTTCCTATTTAACTCTGGAAAACGTTTTGAGGGATAAGGAGATATGAAGAACAGAAGAGTGAAGCTATTACATGTGCATATGTGATAATTAAAAAAATCCAGCTGTGTAGTATATAAAATATATTAAAAGTATATCAAAAGTGCATAAAGCATATAAAGCAAAATTCCTTCAGAAAGTTCAGTGTTCCTTCTTCCCTTAATGAGAAGTGTCCACTTTGCCTTTTCTCTCAAGTCTTCATTGAAAGCTCGCAAGCGAACACCAGAAGCATGGCATTTCCCCTCATAGGCACAGAGAGCAGTGAGAGCCTACAGGCCTGCTGAGAGAACCTAGAGTACCTGGACTTGAGCCCTTACTTCAGCAGAAAAAAAGGAGAGCAAGGGGAGGCTGAGGAATCCTGTCATGGAGTAAATAAGAACTCAACACTTAGAATGCACAATAAGGGAAGTTTTCTGTAGTTCACTGATGCATTCAGACTTTGAGGATAGGCAAAAATTTGGTCTAATAACCTTCAGAACAGAAGTATAGCAGCTATTTCAGGTTGAGAAGATATTACCTTGCTGTTGGTTTTGTATGGTGCAAACAAATAACCACGTCCTGAGAGAAAAATCATTGTATTCAGAAGGTATTTATTTTTGCTCTGAGAATCTTTAGGCATGCACTGTTTATTTATCTCTTAAACTGCAAGTGCATCTCTCCTTCCCAGCTAAAAATTTTCCACATGACATTGTCATTTAGCACTTCCAACACTGTTGGTAATACAGTACATCTGTCTTCAATGGGATTAAAATTTGGTTTTACACCTCAGTCCCCTCTTAAATCTTTAAGAATTACAAAATCAAAAAGTCTGTGCAGAATACAAATGTATTTATGTTTTCTAAACATTCAGATGCTTCATGGCTCCCTAAAAACCCAGCAGGAGAGCAAGAACCTTGTCAAGAGATAATAAAGCACCCATCTTGAATTAATTCTGATCTAATCAAATCTAATTTGATCTGATCTAATCTAATCTCATGTCTGTCCAGTAGGACTTTGTTATCTGCAGACATGATGCCCACACAATGGATTGGGAAGTTACTCCCTGCTTTAGACATGGGGATTTTAATACCTGGGCTGGTTGGTCCTCAAGTTGATCTGGTTTCATGGGCTGATGCCATGGAAAGGGAGGCAGATTGCTCTAGCACTGGTATGAATGTTTTCATCATGTCTAGAAGGAGCAGGTGTGGTTCTTTTAAGTGATCTGCTCCTCTGCAGAGAGTGAGAGTAATTTTGACAGTTAACAGCTAGTCTGGTCTAAGGAAAATAGCAAGGGGAGGCAATTTGTGTTACTAGCTCAAGTGATAGTTGGAAAAAAGGGATAACCTTTCAGAAACATCCATTTTTAAAAATTATTTTCTTTGAAGTCTGTTATTTCCAGCTGTCTTAATTGCTCTAGTAAAAATCATTATTTACCCCTGGAGAGCTTTCCTTGCTGTTGTATTTTTCTGTGGTTTCTCCATTTCCTCATCTCTAAAGAACTGACAAGTCACTGAGAGATATGTCAAGTCACTGGGGGGACATGAGAGACCTGCAGGGACACCATCTTCATGCTGAAAGCGGGCAGGTTCTGATTAAATACTGTGTGGACATCATGATAACTACCACACATATGCTGCAAAGCTGCAGGAGGCATCCAGAGGACCTGCATTTCCTACTCGTCTCCCACTTGGCTATGGAAAAGCACAGAAAGAGGATTCTTTATCCCAGATTTTACCTGACTGATAGCCAAGCATATGTGTAAACTGTTCTTTCTGAAGACTGTTTGCTGACCCAAACCATGGAGTCCTGATCCTTCTGCGTAATAACGTAAGCAAAGATCTTCAGCACGTGTTGCAGTCTGTGCAGACGCCTTGTCTGCGTCCATCTGAGTCAAAAAACAGCGACAGGGAAAATCCCTGGGACGGGAACTCGGTCATCTGTGCTGCTACCTGGTCCAAGCAGGCAGCAGCCCTCCCAGCAGGTTGCAGGCAGTGCTTGGGAGCCAGCATGGGCCATTCCCAGTGACCAGACCGGAGGCAGGTTTTGGAAAAGGAGAGCAGCCGGTAGCATAGACGCAGGCCATACTGTGCTGGCTGCCCTCAGTGGCCAAAAGCAGTCCCTGACAGGTTGAATTTAAAGCTGTATAGGTGCAGGTTTAATTTAAATCTGTACGGGTACAGCTTTAAAGCTGAAATGTCTTTGGGTGACAGTGGGATGGCAAAGAGTGTCCTCGTGCCAAATATTGATGGGTGTTTAATATACACTTTGGGCACATGCTGTGACTGGGGAAGATTGCCTACTGATGTTGTGTGAGTGCTCCTGATTCCTGCAGTGCTGTGGTGCGGGATGAGCACAACAGAGGAGAATCACAAGTGTAAAGTGCTTTAAAGATCACACTCCAGCAACTCTTACCAGAAAAATACTCTTGATTTGAAGTGTGATTTTTTTAAACAGCAATTCTATTCTACCAAGAGCCTTTTGTGGATGCAGTTACACTAAGGAAAAAGTAAAAGCAATGACCAGGACAGCTTCTTTAGTTTGGGGTATCCCTGTGAGCTGCACTGTCAGAAGCCTGGTGCTGTAGGCAGCAGCAGTTCCTCAGGTGGAGGCCACAGCCAAGGTTACCTGATCTTCTAGTGCAAATTTATCCACCATTTGCAGCACTACTGAATTTTTGATTATAAGCCATTTTTGCATCAATTCCCATGGGTAGTTGTAAAGAGTTGTCTGTTCCCAAACTGGTGTCAATTCCAGTGACCCTTCCTGCCAACAGCAATGATGGGTATGGTCTGAGCACCTGGAGGTGTTGAGGACTGCCTCCTGCCTCTCCATACCTTATCTCATGACCATTGCCACTTGGCCACTTGGTGCTGTCCCTCTTCCCTGGTGGACAGGATCAAATCCCTCACTAAGCCTGCCCCAGGGGGTCAGTTACTCTGAGTCTGCATTGCAGCAAAATTACACTGCTTGATTTTTCTCTTTAAACTCAGGAATGATAATTATTCTGAAATCAGCCTCGAGTAAAGACAGAAGCAAACCAAGTTTACAATACTTCCTAAAGAGAATTTAAGGCAGGCAGCTTAGAAGTCTCAATAAGATGACTAACATCAAGTAGACTAATCCCTCTCCTTCTCCAGAAAAATCCTATGTGCTGTGGAAGAACTGCTGGAAATGCACTAAATGTAGTATAAGAAAAGAGAAAGGCATATCTGATGTGACACAATGACTGTTACCATATTCTACTCTGGACTGCATAGGGTTTACTGTGCAAGCATCATCCATCTGCACACACGTACACTCTCCTTGTGCCTCTGGTATTAGCAGGAGAAATTCACATGCACACACATATTCCTGGTACAAAGCACATGGGGCTTAAGAGGAAAACTTGTCTGTAAGCAAATTGGGCAGTGTTTGGATTGCACATTAACAGTGCTGTAGGGCCATCAGTAGATAGGTGGTCCCAGGAAGAAAAATAACACGTCCATTATATTTCCTGTTTCTGAAAGGAGGAACTGATACCCCAGTGTCAACACACCGCTGCCCCAAGCTGGCAAATGTCTCTGGTGTGCAGGAGATAGGGCACAGCAGGGAACTGCAATGCTGGCACTTAGTGGATTGCATGTCAGCCTCCTCTTAGTGGGCTCTGCAAGCCCATCAAGGGCACATACAGAAGAGAGGGGATTTGCCACATACTGAGAGGTTGTGGGAGCAAAATGCAGCTACGTGAATGCTTTTTTCCTCTGCAATAGACAAGGTGTTTGAAAAGAGTCTCAGGAGCAAAGGGTAATGGGAACCATTACCTGTCCCACATAAAGTATTCACCCTGCAGTATAACAAAAGTTTCCAGAGAAGACTAGTCGATGAAGTGATTTGGGCAGAATTCTTTTCTTCTACATGCTCTCTGTATAAGAGATGAAAAATTGATCTGTGTTTGCTCTCAGGTCAGGACTCCACTATACCAGCAGACTGGCAGATTCCCAACAGAAAGATACTCCCCACCTTGGAGAACTTGTGATCTGAAAGTCAGACAAGAAGCTCTGAACAGAGACACAGGTCTGTACAACAGTCAGAAACAGTGGGGTGCCTCTCCTTGGTGTTCTGTCAGGAGACCTAATGAAGAAATATGTATTGGCAATAATATTGTTGCTTTTTGATGCAGTTTTGTGGAAATGCATCTCAGCAAAGCACAGAGTTAAGAATGATAAGAGTGAGTGAAGGGAATTAATTAACCTGGTCACACCTGTGTGGGATTCAAGGGACGAATCTCAGTAATTAAAGGGATAAAAGCCTCAGGGCAGGTGATGACATGTCCGTTGTGTGACGGTCTCAAAGCTGGGCTGGGTTTGTTTCTAGCATTTAATGTGGCTTCAATGTATCCTTGAGCTGGGCATGGTGAGGGAAGATTGCAATTGAATAAGAGCTGTGGCCTTTGACACCAAGTCCGGGCCACAAAACCTGCCAATGAAACAGCAAATTAGAGAAGGCATAGCTACCACCCTAGTCCAAAGAAGGCTGCTTGGCTGCAAGCGAGTCATGCAGGGAGCTGAACGAGCTGCACAAGCCTCTGCGTGGCAGGGCTGCAGCGCTGCAAGTACAGTGAGCTGCGCTTGCTCTCACTTTTCCTGGCCATAAACACCTAAGGTCTGATTCTTCTGGCGCTGCACTCTGCATAGTCATTAACACCGCTTTGAAGAGTTGGGTTAGTGGGTGTAAAATACTACCATTTAGTAAGGCATCATTTTACCACCACTTCACAGCACTGTAAAATGACAATCTAGGCTATGGGGCAGCGGAAAACCTGAGCCCCAAGTATTCACCTCATTAGAGAATCCTTTGCTGTGTGGATGGGAAATAACAAGGGTATTTCCATCTGTCCTGAAATTACACAGGCTGCCTGAGTTTGGTCTGATTTTAGTAGAAGGCCAGAGCAATAGAATAGAAAAAAAGTATTAAATTAATATGCAGTGCTAGTGGATTTGGAGCAGGGACTGAATTTTACTTCCGATTTTCCTGCTTTTATGTGAAACTTCAAGCAACACCTTCTCTACTGCATTCAAAATAATTTCTATAAATATATAATAGATGCACGGACAAAGACGTGTATGTAGGTAGTGTAAATACATATTTGGAGATGATAGTTTGTGTGCTTTTTTTGTTGTTGTTTTTAGGTTTTCTTTGCCATAGGCCCTGAAAACAATAATAAAAAAAATACTGTGGCAGTTGCTTCCGTGTGGCTTGCCCAAGGGGTGTTAAGAAATTTTTCTGGTTGTTCTGTATGTGTGAGCTGCAAAGAGGTGATAAATTGCTGAAGGAAATTAAAGCGGGGGTGGGGGGGGTTGAAGCTCAAGTTTTGTACTCTTCTGATTTGGGCAGTCTGGATTATAAACTGCTGGTTTTGTTAGAAATCAAAAGTTAAGTTGCTCTAAACCCAGGGGTGCTGCAAAGACAGATTAATAGATTAAAAACATGCAGCCTCTGGTGCTTCCTGTGCTTGGTTTACTCAGGTGCTGGATAAAGAAACCACAGTACCTCAGAGAGGAGTAGCTGAAGTGGCAGTTGTGATACTTTGGACAAGCAGTCATTTCTAATGCTGGCGATTCCCAGAGCAGGGCTCTGCCAGCCTCCCCTTGCTGCCGTGTGGAGGCACCCAGCCGACGTGCCCATCCCGTCAGATGCCAGCTCCTCCTGTGCCACTGCCTCGCTGACAGCAAAGGAGGTTGGCTGTCAGCTCCAAATTTGTTTCTTGGATTCTTTCAGGGCCGTTTAGCCGCTGCTGCCTCTCAGTGAAGGATGCCTTGCTGTGGGTGGGGAAGTTGTGGCTGCCAGTTGTGGCTGCTAGGTGGTCACAGCTCAGCTGTTTTGCTTTGCCCTACAATGGCCTCCACGTGCCCACCATTTCCAAAACAAAAATATTTTTCATTTATGCATTTAGCTGTGGTGTTGGCATGAGTCCATGTGAAGAGGTTTTCTTTCCTTCCCTTCTTCCCCCAAGTTCAAGGTTGTTGTAGTTTTACCTTCAGCATCATCAGCTGAACATCAGTAATGCTGGTTCTTAGCTAGAGCTTTGGGTCCAAATATTTTGCAATGTTCCATGAAAGAAGGGAAGTTTTATGGACTCTGGGTTGCAGATGGGAACACCAAGGATGGGGCTGTGGCAAGCTGTTGCATTATTCAGCAACAGGCAAGGAAGCCTGGACAGCTGCATGATGGCTCAGAGCAGCATGTGACTTCACTGCTAGCCAGGACCTTCAGCCACAGCTACACCATCTTGCCTTAAACCTGCCTGAAACTTGCTTCAGCCCCAGCTCTGACACAGCCTGAGAGCTGCCCACAGCTCTGTGGGGCTGCACAGGCTGCTGCTGTCCTGCTCCCCCGCTCTGGCTGGCTCCTTGGCCACAGCAGTGCTAGGTTGAGGCCGGTATTTGCAGCCACACTTCACACACCATCCCTTTTCTGCAAGCTCATTTTCTCCTTCCTCAGTGGCTGTAACTTGGGAGCTGGTGAAGTGTGAGTCAGCATCTGCTGCCTGCTTTTGGGGTGAGAGCAGAAAGGCAGGGGCAGTAACACCTACAACACCCAGTGCGCCTCAGATGTCTGTAATTCCCAGAGGTCCAGCTTACACATGTTTTCTTGAACTAGCTGCTATGGTGAGGACCCAAGAGGAGAGTGGGATATACCTGTTGAGATCAGCTGCAAGTAGTGATGCACAAGGCAGGGGCTTCCCATGCTGATAGACTGGAGCTGCAGTATTGATGTCCCAAGTCTGCCACTTCCTTGTGACACTATCACCGCTTGAAAGAACCATACTTTTTGTTCATTTGTAAGGCTGTGAAAATGCGTACGTGCACCAACACATATCTGGGATGAGGCTGAAGTGAGATATCAGTGCTCAGGTTCCTACAGATGTGTGTGAGGCTCAGGCATTGCCTTATTTGCATGCAGCCTGACGTGTATGGCAGCACTGCCCACCAAATGCTGCTGAGCAAGGGGTCCCAGCCACTTTGGGCCAGCTTCAGCACGTGCAAAAGGATGTATTTATTACCTGGCTGCAGAGAGGGTGCATGAAAGAGGAAAGGGTTGAGTCTGTCCTTTGTCTGTCGTATGCCTTGGCCCCATGAAACACCCCACAGTGCTGCCGTCTGCTGAGGAGTGGGCTGAAGGCCCTGGGTAGCAGACTGTGATGTCCAGCAGGTCAGGAATTGCCCATACAGAGTTTAGGCTCCAATGCAGAAGTAGGAATTTCCTCCTTTACTCCAGGGAAAAGGAGTTAAAAGTGGAGGATTCTCCCTTTAACCTGTTTGCCCCAAACCCTTTTGCTAAAATAAATATTGCCATTTGACAAAGAAAGGCAATCCTTACGGCAAGCTTGCAAAGCCCTTCAAAGCAGCAATGGCAAAACATTAAAACTGAAAGCAACAGCACATTGCTCTCAAATTGCATACTTTTGCATTCATTTCTGAGCTATGGGACCCTGAAAAACACCAGCTGCTTGGGGAGAACCTGGTGGGACAGGGTGGGAATTTCTGTGAGCACAGATGGTGGCATGCTGCTGCATCTGCTGCACTAGCACTGGACACAATCATGGGCAATTTTCAAGGGTCTGGGAAGACATGTCCAGCTGTGGAACATGATAAAAAGAGAAGTGAAAAAACATGATGATGTCCAATTGGATGGTGTGGGTCGTTCAGTGAGAGTTGTAAGTACACATGTAACCAATCTACTGGCAAGCCAGAGTTTACATCTTGCCCACAATGTGATTTATCTTACAGTTTCAAGCAGTAAACCAATATAACCAAAATGATGCTGTTTCTTCACAGAAAGAAGGAAAGGAAGCTTTGTTTTCTCAGTAATGTGTCAGGAATACTGCCCTCTGCCCTTGCACGATGCAGTGTAAACTTGCTTGTAATTTGTGCTGGAGGGGGGAAGACAGCTCTCTGTCTGTGTTTCATTGTAAACTTACACTTAAAATCCTTTCCTGGCATTGATCCCAGCTTTGATATGCATTAGTAAACGTTCATGACACCAATGTTAATCCAGAGTGAGCTTATAGTCATTTGTTGTATTAGACACTAAAAAACAGTCACGAGGCCATGATTTGATAGTGTTATCTCAACACCTTGCGTAGAGATGCAAGGCTGATTTGGTGACATATCATCCTTGACACATGACACATAGAGACCATGCTTCAATCAACACGCCGTGCCTCTGGGCAGTGTGGTGTTACAGCCTCTGCAGGGGAATGCCACTGCCTGGAAACAGCCTCTCCTGCAACTAGTGGTGATGGCAGGGCTGCAGAGACTGGGAAGCAAGAAACCCAGCCTGATACTCGAAAATCAAATCCACCATAATGTAACAAGTCTCCTAGATGTTAATGATGTTTCGTTATTTGCAGACATGGCTAAGCAAGAACCTGCTTTTCTAACACTTAGTTATTCTGCATATAAATTCAAGAGTAATGATCTTAGTGGCTCAGTTGGCCCTAGATGTAGCCATAAACACATCATAATTTGTATAATTTCATTTAAATTCTGCCCTAAATAATTCTGTTTATTTAAATTCTAGTCATCCTGATTTACTTGAGCATGGTGTGTCCATGTGATGCACCTGAAAATATAGAATGGTCATGAGCAATGGGTTGCACATGGAGTGGCATCACCAGTGGGGAGATGTGTTGGCCAATAAAATTTTCCAGGTATGAAAAGAAAATGGAGTATTATTATTTGTTTAGAAGTGTAGTCAGGATGTGTTTTCTTAAACAGTAGCAGTCTGGTTTTGCTGTGAGCAGGATCTGGCCTTAGCTGTCCATGGGCAAAGAAACAGCAGGTTTCATTGCTGCCCCACACTCAGGTCTGTCTTCCAAGAGGGAGAAGAGGTTGCCCCAAACCTTTCCTGGTGGTAAGTGCAACTGGTTGTGATGTGACAGCTGGCAGAAAATACAGGTGAGAGTGCTTCTTTACACAAACCAGAGTTCACACCCAAGCTCCTTCTCAATCCTGTGTTTTAGTGATGTGGATGTGCCTGCCGTATGAGTTGAGTGCTGACTTTTGGCTCTACTAGTGGTAACGAAGGGTTACAGAAATGCTGCAACTCAAAAATACAAACATAAATACCAGGCCTCTGGCCCATCCACTGGGCATTTCTAATTGTCAGGTGAATGGATGAGAAGTGTTGTGATAAATGTCATGTATCTTTTGGGTTGTTACACAATGGTGATAAGGAAAAAGGCAAGACACAGAAAGGAGAAAGCTGGAGCTGCCTGTCTCTACTTGGGAAATAAGAAGCCCTTCATTAGAAATGCCTTTTAAAATGTTATCTGGAATTTATAAGATGTCAGGGTTAGTCTTGAAAAGACTGAGTTTTGAAGCATCACTGGTGAATATTATGTTGCTGCCAGGGCTTTGCACACACTGACACTCAGGCTCAGTGGCAGACAGGCAAAAGCACAGGTAAAAGCTGGACAGATGAGAAAGTGCTCCCATGCTCAGCCCATGCCAGTTGCTGCTGTCAGAATGGCTTTGTGTCTTTGCAGGCAGCTGTGGGCTTCAGTTCAGGGTCCCTGATGTTTAATTGCCAAAATGAAAACCATATATGTATGTAAATACTGGATTACTCGGAATACCATTGCCAAGGGGCTGGAATACTAACAGGAGGTGGGATTGATAACAGTTTAATTTTCCAGGTTGCAAACTGTGGTGGCAAAGGCTTGCATACAATTCCCATCTCTCCTAATGCCTCCTTATACAGACATACAACAATAAACCTCCTAAATTGCCCGAGAGGGACTTGCAGGAGCTAATAAGTCAAGGATTTACAGTGCAATATTCAGGCAATAGAGTTTGCAGAAACAACATTGATCTTGCTAGGAGAGTTATATTAGGACTTTGGTCCTATCTCATTACTTACTTTCATAAGAAAACTTGCATACATTATGTTATTTTTCTACCTTTATGGCTATTCTCACATGGCCATTTCAAGGGAGGCTCTTCTAATGTCTCCTTTAATGTCTCTTGCCAACTCAGGGTGGCAGAAATGACCCCATGGCATGTCATTAGCTCTGGTCATAGCTTGGTGTGTGTGTGTGCAGGCTTTGATTAGGTACAGAGACTGCTAAATGACAACAATTTTGCAAGCACTGTGCACATGACGTGGGAGTTACTGTGGGTTATTGCTGAAATTTGCGGTGTCATGGGTAGTATGTAGGCATTCTTCAAAGCCTCATGTACTCAGGAAAGTTTCAATGGTTTAACTTAAAACAAGTTTCACACTGGGGAAAACTGTACAAGTACTTGGTTTCAGTTTAAACACAATTTATTTTAATGTCACCTCTCAGGGGAGGGTTATTTTTTCTTTTTGTGCCAAAATAAGTGGAACGAAATGGAAGGTGTGTGCCTACTAGCAAGGTGCTGGATGCCCTGGCACAGGTGTTGGGGCCTCGATTTACATGGAGACATTGTTTTTCTTGAAAGCCTGTCAGTTAGTGTGGTCAGAGAGGAGTGCCAGACACATCCAGACACATTCTAACATCACAGTGTGAAGGATTTGTCTTCCGGAGCCAGAGCTGAGGCCATTGAGAAAGGAAGAGCCAAGAACAGAGCAGTTCTCTTAGCTGCACCTAATTCTGAGGATGTGCAAAAGCTCTTGGTCAAAGACTCTGATTGTCTATTTCCAGCTTGGGCACCTTAAATTAAACCTTCTTTTTGTGTCCAAACTGTTTGTCTTCCTTTTGCATAGCTCTCAGCCGTGAAGCTTTGAGCTTTGACTCAGCAATACAATATTGCCAGGCTGCTGCGGCTGTGGGAAGAATGAACTACACTAAAAGGATGGACACATTTGTGAGGAAAGCCTCAAGTACTTCCCACATAAGTGATGGTTTATTCCCATGTCTAGTATTGTCTTAGCTGTAGTTTCAACACTTCCCACTTAAGAAGATAAATTAATAGATATGCAAAACATCACAGAGTGAGTTAAGGACATCCACCCAATCAGAGGTTTGTCTCTCTAAACTTTGACTTTGTGTTCAAACCAGTGTGTTTGTAATACATACTTTGTACTGTAATTGTAATATATACTTTAGAAATATAAAGGTTAGCATCTTGCATCTTTATTAATATTTTGAGAGTCATTCTACAACATACACAATAATTTTCAGCAAGGTCCTAGACACGTGAAGGATTTCTGAAAAAGCAACACTTTTCACTGATGGCAAGTTTTAAAAAAATAAAGCTGACTTATTACTTGAAGGAGAGAAAAGGCCATAAAACAGGTATTTTTACTCAGGAAAAGAGAAAATTTTTAGCTTTTAAATGTGCAGAGACACTAAATCAACTATCACAAATGTATGCTGGTGGTGCAGCCAACAACACTTAATTATCAGTTCTACAGGAAAAATAGGTGAGAAAATTACTTGTCTTTTTGTATTTATTTTATTTATAAAAGAATCCAAAGACAATGACAATTCTCTCACTACAGCATGTTAGACAAAGATGGCTTGTCTGTCTTTTTCTTCTCCCTTGGTGATACAGATTGATAAATCCCTGCAGTGTACACAATTTAATTTGTGTTACTCTTTTCCAATGTTGGGGTTTTTTTCTGCAGTGTTGAAGGAAGCTGTTTTGGAAGAGATGAAGCAGGGTTATCTTTTATACATATTTATTTATATATATAATCTTATCTAGATTAGAAATATTTGAGATATGGAGACAAGAACCCTGGTCTGATACACTGACCTTCTTTGCAATGTGTGTGCCATTGTTTTTGTGTGTTGATATTATTTGCATAAGCATGTTGCTTCTTTCTTCCTCATAAATAATTTGGTTCAGTTAGCAACATCTAGGCATGAAAATAGTGGTCATATTAACGTGGCTTGATGTGTCCCAGCCTGATTATTTCTTCCCAGTGTAGGGGCAGAAATCAGCAGCCACAGCTGGAGGGAACAGGAGGGCAGAGCCATGTATTGGGATTCCAACAACACCAAAAGCCTGCTTTGTGGCCAAATATTTTGTATCATGAAATCCCAGCCCTATGGAGCATGGAAAAACAGGAGATGCTCAATGTTTTCAGGAGTAGTACTAAATTTTATTAATTATTTGATTTGGACTATGCTAACCCTGGAGCACACAAGAAAAATTCCACCCTTTGAAGATGTCTTAATATGTGATTAACTTTGTGTTGCACATCAGGCCTTAATTCCTTCATGCCTGCGTGTGTAGCAAAATAGGAGTTTGCAGAGACACAGAGTCTTTGCTTGGTCTATGATCAGTCCTGCGTGGATGTCCTCTCTTCCCAGATGGATGGAGGTCACCTAAAACCCCCTCCTTGGGGATGAATGATTTCATGGGTGGTTTTTTTCTCCGAGCAGCAAAGTGGACTGAAGCAGCACTTTCTTCCCCTCTGGCTGCTTGGTCCTGCCCTGCAGCAGCTCCTAGTCATGACTGAGCAGGGCTTTTATCACCCAGGAGTCCATTGCCTCTTAGGCTAATCTTTACCTGGCTTTTGCTTTGCTATATTTAAGCTGAATTTGTTTCTCCATTCACAAGTGGATGCTTCTTTCCAAAGCCTTTTTTAGAGGCACTGAGTTGATTGTTGGTTTATTGCTGCATTCCATTTGTCTTCAGCTGGCAGATTTCTTCTACCTTGGATCTACTAACTATAAGAAAGCTAATTATGTATAGATCATTTATAGGTGATAAGCAAGGTCTACTGTTCTGTAAATTCCTTTTTACTGGAAAATCAGTAAAAAACTTGAAAATTCTGGCCATCTGTATCACTTTCTGAGAGGCAGGTAAGGCATAGCAAGGTAATCTGTAGATTAAAAAGCCAGGGAGTTGACTGACTTTAAAATTACAGTTACAATAATCTGTGTTAAAAGTGGTCTATGACAGAGAACCCTTCCCTTGGCCTGTTGAATGCAAGTGTATCTCAGGATATGAATTCTTCTCAAGATGAGTTAAGGGAAGGTGGAAAAGCAGGAAGACAATTCTCTCAGCATTAGGGTAAGAAATAAATCATCAGGAACTAAAATGGTTTGGATTTTGTCTCTGGTGCCCATCTGTCACCGGGACCCAGTGTAGCGGCTACATATGAATATGGCAAGAGAAATCCTAGCTCAAAAAATCTTACCATACATGTATGATGGAAGATGAAAGAAAAGAGAAGGGTGATCTTGATAGGGGACAGTCACCTGTGTCTCAGCAGTCAGCAAGTTTCCATCAAGTATATCATCCTACACCAGCAGCAACTGCCTGTTCGCCAGTGGGAAGGGGAGAGTGCCCCTGGGAGAGTGTGTCATTTCAAGGCAAGAAGATCATAGGCATGATTCAGGAGTGGATTTGGTTTTCCCTTGAGTTAAACAGGAATAGGTAGTGATCACATATTTTCCTGATCATTGTTTAATAAAATTGCAAGCAATTTTATTAATTGCAAGCAATTTTATTTATTTCTAGTTGACTGTTGGCATTGCTACCAGTTCTGGTTCTAGTGTGCCCAGCCAATTCCTATATTTTCTAGGAGGGTACATGCCATTGGAGCCAAGGAAAACATGTTCTCCTGGGACTCAGATCTAGCAGTGTCTAATAAAAGGCCTGATGAAGAAAAATTTCTGCAAGGTTTATTTTCCCCTGGGAAATTAAGCATTGTATACCATAATGTGCCTGGCATATGGCTGCCTATGCATGGGAGCACTGAATCCAATCCCTGACTCAGCAAAGTATCGTAAGCAGTGTTTAGTTGCTAAAAACAGGACTTAGGCACAGGTCTAAAGCTGGGCACATGCTCAGCCAAATCAAATTCATTTCACTTGTGCACAGAAGAGGTAAAACACTGACATTTGTATTGTGACACAAAGCTAGTTTTTTTCTTCCGTAAGCACTGGATCAAAAAACGGTAGTGAGCCTATTTTCCAGATTAATTCAATTTATTTTAGATGTGTGTTACTTTGTCTCTTCACCTTGCAGAAAGACAAGGTATGCAAAAATTGATTTACAAGACCAAGTGCACAATCCACATAGTGAAATAGGTCTTCTGGCTGTTATCTTTATTATTTGTGTTGTATCACCCTGTTCTGACTGCAGGAGACAATAGCCATATACTTTGCAGTGGATGGTTAATGAACTGACAAACAAGCCAGATTTCTTTTCTTGGCTAATCATTTACAGATTTGTTAATGCTCTAATTTCAAAGTGTTTCTATCCTGGTATGTCTCACTGTCTAGGAAAGAACTCCGCTTGTTCTGCCTGCCACCATGTAAGTGTACAATTCTTCTTTTTAATGCTAATGGTAGGTTGTACCAGAGAGCCCATTTTAACTCTTAAAAATCTAGTCTCCTTGATGGTTTTAGGTTATTTGCTTCTTAATTACTTTGCAAATTTCTTTGCTCTTGCATTTAAAAAAAATATCTGGGATGTCATTTTTTTTCTAAACAGCGCTACTTTGAAACCAGAGAAGTGCTTGTGGGTGTCATTCTATGCTTTCAGACATCACCACCTTTCCTTTGGAGGTTTAGAAATTGGTATGCAAATACCCAACATCCTTTTGCATCAACCTCATTAGAGCAAATAAACATCAATGTTTAAACATCAATGTTCCCAAATGGGAGGGTTGAAGATCCAGCCTGTTTATCTCTTTTCAAACAGGTGACTTCTTATTACCCTCTAAAAAACTGCAATACAAAGCAGTCTCTCATCTGTAGCTGTTAGAGCCTGTGATGCAGTGTAGTCAGGGTTTATTTTCTCTCTTCCTTTGGTGGCCACTTAGCCATCAAATTCACACACACGCTCTTAAATATTCATGCAAACACACTAGTGTCTTAATATTTGCACTAATTTCATTTCTCTCCACTTTGCATTCAGCATAGAAAATTCTTCAGACCCTTCACAGTCAATGTGGGGGACAAAGCAGCAGTGGCAGCTGGACAGACACCCCATCCGTACACAGCTCCACTGCAGCTGGGTCACCAGCAGGAGCTTTTACAGGGTGTTTGTGGGCAGAAAAACACGGGTGCAGTGGGGCTGAATGATGGACACTCCACAAGGAAGAGCAAAGGCACATAGTGCTAGAACTAAAAGAGAAAATTGAGGGTTTGTGCTAAGCTTAAAGAGCAAAAATTTCTCTCTGCTTGCAAGAAAGAAGCACGGCTTGGTGGGTAGAGCAGGCAGCAGTCAGGACAGAGGTGCTATTTCTGATTTTTTTACTGGCTGTGGTGAGACTTTTTTGATGGCCCCATTTCCTATCTTTAACATGAGGGTTGTACTTGCTAAAATGGCAAGAACCAGTGGCTCTGCAGGAGATTTTGCTGACAGGCACAGAAAACTGCTAGGGATTTCTTCTGTAACTCATTACAGATTATAACTACACTTCTTCAAAGTTGCTCAAATAAATAATTAAATGCCTGAATTAAAAAAGAAAAAAAGTATCAAATTTTAAGTTAATTTTTAATATGACAGCCTTTGAAAACATTGGGACCTACCCCAGCATTTGTTGCTCTTTCAGAATTCCTTTTCTTGCCAAAATAACATATGCAAGAAGTGTAAGTAGGAAGAAGAGGGGAGACTGTGCCCCTTCTCCTCCCTCACACTTGGAGCCAACAGCTGAGATTCAAATGCAAATGCCAGTATTCTCTAACTCTCCAGGAACTTTTGAGTCTTGGTGTCTTACACCTATGTGACAACTTAGGCTAAATTAAAAATCAAAGAGATTTCCCCTGGAGTAAGGTACTGCTTGTTATGAGTGAGGATATCATAATTGGAGCTGCCAGGAGGTTTATGAACTCCACTTGCTGAAGGAGGCTTTGGGACTCTGAAGCACCGAAGTCTGTATTTTCTGTCTGGAGTCATCCCAGCTGCTGCCCTCCCCGAGCCAGATGTGTAAAACCAACAAACATGCTGCAGATCCCATTTAAATGCTAATACACGTCTCTCTTCTCTGTGAACTTGGTAGGTCTGGGGGGATGAGATTGCGCCCCTGCTCTCATCCTGCTGCTGTGGGGGCTTCTAGGTAAAAAGAGAGGCAGGTCCTGGGTGCAGGTGTCCTTCGCAAGGGTGCTGTGCAGTCTCCTTATAACGTCTTGTCTGACTGGAGCTGCCCGATGTTGACAGGTCAAGGTCTCAGCTGTAGCTGCCAGTCTGTGCACTTCAAAGCTTTGATTACCCCCTGTTTTATCCCAATGTCCCCTAAGCACGTGCCCACCCATTGTAGCTAAGGTGGTAAAGAGGGGGAAAACAGACATTAGGTAGCTTTCTTTAGCAAATATTGGATGGGACATTCAAAGTCAGTAACTAGAAGCACGGAGGGGGTTTAATGGCAGAGGAAAATTTTTCTTTGATCTCTTTCTATCTGCTCTTCATCTTTATCTTTCCACAGTACCTTAAATGACAGGCTCTTCTGGAAGAATGCATCATAGCTGAGGCTCAGGTTTTTTTACTATATGTGGAATTGCGGAATCAATTCGGAACCAATCTAAATAGGGCATAGAAAAGGTACTGTACCTCTGTTGGTAATTTCGTAATAGGAATCATGTTTGCATGCAACAGACAGGGAGGGAGAGAGGAAAAAAAGACCGGTACTATTTGAAAGGAGAATAGGCATGAAAACTTGATGGGAGAAACTCCAGCAAGTTTGCTAACTTCTGTGAAGTAGTAAAAGTTCAGCTTCACTTGGGCTGTGATGCATTGGTGTTTGTTCATTGAAAAGTGAGGTGGTTGAGGTGGTTGCAGTTCTCTGTGCAGACAGAATGTTTTTTCCAGGTTTCACAACCTTTTAAAATCTACCATTCAACAGGGAAATGGTAATTTTAAATATAGAGAAAGATTGGGGTATGAGGTTTTTTTTCATTTTTTCAGGACTCTACAGAAGGAATAAACCTCCGAAGAAGGTTCTAGAGATCAGAGAGATCTAGGACCACTAAATTAATTTGCAAAAAAAGAAATGTGATTCTGTATATGATATTTCAAAGGCAGAATTTGTTAAGTTGTATGTGGCTTTCTCCAGTTTATAGTCAATGGGAAAACTTCCTGTGGAATCAGTTTGCTATTGACTAACACTGCAACAGACATTTTTGATAGCAAACAAGTGTCAAGGGCTGGCATTTTGCAGCTGGCATCACTTTCCCCTGGTGCAAAGGACACTAAAGAAGACAGTACACAGAGAATCCAGCCTGTGGACACTAAAGATCAGCAAGTATAACCATAACACCTCACTGGAGGTGTTGGGCTCTGGCCCATCTTAAAGGCTGACACAGACACATGATTTAGGAGACTCAAACCTCAGTAAGAAAACTTTTATATAGGGGTGTGTATATACATCAGTGGATCAGTCCAAACATCCATCTGTCCTCTCCCTGGCAGTGGTACATATGCCACACTTTAAACAAGGAATGCTTCCTGGGCTTCCTGCATCACTTAAATGTGCTCGGCAGCACCATCTTGGGTGTGTTTTACCTGGGCTGCTCCAGTCCCATTCCCATCTCCCCAGCAGCTTTTCTCAGTATATTATCACCATATTTGTAATTATCACAGTAATCCTTGTCTTTCTGCAAGTAAACAGTGAGGCAGATGAGTTTTTTATACAATGTGAAGTATTTTTCTGTAAATATTTTTTTCTTCCACTGTCAAATCTTGTGCCTACTTTTTTTTTCCATCTTCTGTCAAGCTCTCTGCAGTTACAACTGCAGCACCTCCTCGTTGTTACTCAAACAGAAATTCCAGTGAGGGACGGCTCCATGTACAAACACAAGCATGCATACCTTTTTTTTTCCACATGGTGACTTCTGTATTAGTGACTGGTTCCAGATTTTTATCTACTACTTCTAAAATGATTGGAGGAGTTGTATGTCTTAAAGAGAGAAAGGAGCTGTATGTTTTAAAGAGAAAAAGCAAGTTCTAGAAATGTGTGCTTTGTGCAGGAGAAATTACTCTCAGTCTATGCTGCAGGGTTTATTTTTCAGATATCACAGGAAAGGGATATTGATTCTGGGATTGTCTTATTCCATGAGAACCTCTTCATTTAAAAGGACACCATGCATTGCTTGTTAATTCACTGGCTGAAACTTAAGTAAGCAGAGGCTAATGTCTTTTTACTGGTTTAATTAACAACGATTACTTGTCTAGAGATAAGGTATTTCTAGTCAAAAGCCATCTCCTTCAACTCCAGATCAGCTGAGAATAGTTCAAATTAGTTTTAGGGTAGGGTCAAAGACCCAGAATTTTAGGGTTTTGAAGTTTTTTAACTGAGCAGATCAACACATATCTGCCGTATCTGCGGGAGAATACACATCCAAGTGAAAAGGTGGAGGCTGGGATTTCCATCTGCATGGAAGTGGATTGTTTGGGGGCTTTAAACAAATGAGTTAATGAGGTGGCACTGAAGCACACATCTGTCCTCTCTGGGAGATCTGAAGTCCAGCACATGGTCCACTTGGCAGCTCAACTCAGAGGGGACTGTCTGGGCCAATCAAACCTCCAGTGGGCAGCACCACTGGGGGAGGATTCATTTGAAACAAACAAACAAACAAAAACTTAAAGTGTAAATCCTCCCTCCCTCCCTCCCTCTGATTTGATTTGTTGTTGTTGTTGTTGTTGTTGTTGTTGTTGTTGTTGTTGTTGTTGTTGTTGTTGTTGTTGCAAACATAAGCCAGCTCCCAAGGCACCCTCCATCCCCAGGACACAGTGAATGAAAAATGCCCAATGGCATTGCACTGCAGCCTGCACAGTCCCATGGCTCTGTCTGTGAGTCTCCTTGCCTCACAGGGCCTTGCCATCACAGGGAAAGGAGACAGGAACCTTGGCTTCCCAAGATACTACACAGCCTTCACACCCTGCTCTGGTGTTGACCTCAAGGCTCAGGGTCCACAAATATTTGTACCTCCTGCAACAGATGTTTCTGGAAATGTTCCTTCAAGAGGTGATCTTGAATGCAAGACAAAGTTCCTACTGAACTGTACAGCTATGAACCAAGCAGAGCAGGGACAAGGACTGTGCCTCTTCTATCCTCTGCTTGTGCTGATTCTGGTCTATTGGCTTGCAAAGAGTCCAAAGGGATTGCTGAGAGTTTGCCCTGCTTTTTTGTAAGGATTTAGGTCCAGAGCTTAAAAAGTCATGAGGCACCCAGCTTCTGTCAACCTAGGACTTGGATAAAATAGTTTTTGAAGTTTGGTGCTGGATGACTTTGTAGATTTACATGTTTTGTTATTCTGCTGTCCCCCCATTCTCCTTGGCCCTGCTCGTGGTGTGTTTGCTGCCTCATGGGTCAGGAAAGAGGCTCTGCCACGATCACAGCCCCCTTGTGATGCCAAGGACAGGGCTTGCAGGACCACAGGCCCCTTTCTGTGTCTTGCAGAGGTGAGGGGTGCACAGGTCAGTATTGGTAAACTGGAGTCTTTAATGGGCCATCCAGAATTTCAGCTGGCCAGCCACTAGTCTCTAAAGTAGTCCTTGTTTAAGGGAGGAAAAAAAAATCTTCTGTTTCATTCGCCATGGTGAAGGGATGGGTAGTTCATTCTCAGCTGTTTGAGTCCAGCAAACACAATCACATGAGAGCACAGATTCTGAATTTTTCAATACAGCATCTTTGTCATGACCATTGGGAATTGTCTGAACCTGTCATCCTGAAACCCATCCCTCAGTGTGGCTGTGCTTTGTCTGGGTATGTGTGGCCCCAAGGAGCCGGTCTGGGAGTCAAGCATCTAAGGACCTTCTTAATAATTTCTACACATTTCTTTTTACACTGTAAGAACTAGAGAAAATGGCACCCCAGAAGTTTCTTGGCATTTCGTCCACCTCTACTTAGAAAAACACCTACAAACTTTTGCCTCCTTTCCCCCCAGTCGTATTAGAGAAAGCCACAGACAAATAAGCATGAGCAAAAGGGGCAGGATACAGTTATATGGCCCCTTCTTCCCCTCGCCATAAGCTCAGTCTCTGGAGCAACCTCAGATTGAATTTACTCCCTGAATGCAAACCCTCGGGGTTGTGCTGAGGATGCTGGAGATGCAGTGACCCGTTTTCGTGTACAGATCCGAGTTTGTGGACAGAGGAACACTCAACACATTCCTACGGCAAAAGGAGACGAGCGCTTTTTCCATCTCTAGTTTCAAATTTGGCTTGACCATTGTCTGATGAAAGCCGGGCCCTGGGCAGAGAAGCGAATACTCTAACAAGTGGCTTGTTAGTGAGGAATGTCCTGCAGTAAGTACGGAGCAGCCTTGTCACTTCTCAGCCAATCCTCCGAGGACAATAAGGAAGGAGGACAAAATGAGTGCAGCCCTCCTGGGCCTCCCCTTAAGAGTTTAAAAGCAAAATATTGATTTTGAGTTACCCTGCTTCAACTCAGCTTCACTCTCCTGATATTTTTATTCCCTTGTAGGTTTCTGACTCCATTCGTTTTTTAAACAAATCACTGGTGAAATTGTGGTGTCTCCATGTAACATTCCTGCACCTAAAAATATGGTCAATTGACACCTTGAAGGTTTCCAGGCAACTCTAACCATTTGTGACATCTTTGCTGCATCTCCAGTATGTTCAAAACAGATGAAGTGAATGAATTGATTTTAGCTGCATAAAACCCTTGACAAAAATCTCTTTGTGGCCATCCAGTTAGTCTCTTGATGATTTGTAGAGTATTTGCTTATGCCATGAACTTGATCCTTCCCACTTCTCTGCTTGTTTTTCAGCTAGCTCTGCCATGGGTTCCCTGCTCCTGAATGCACTGCAGCTGCCTTCCCCAGAGCTGGAGTAAGAGCCAGCGAAACAATGCTGGACCTACAGCCCACTGTGTCATCAGTTCAGACCTGAGCACTATATATGCCAAATGTACCATATGAACAGCACTCAGTGGTGGCAACCTTGTTAGGTGCTTTAAATTGTTGTCAGACCCCAACTGCCTAATAAAATAGCAGATTTGTCTAACTTGATTCAAAGTCCCAGCAAAGCCAAAATGATTTTTCTACTTGCTTAAGGAGATAGTGGATAGAATAACACAGCAAAAACCTTTTCCTTTGTCCCCAGAAATTAAAAAAAAAACCTCAAACATTTGCATGTGATGAAACATGCAGTAGGCCAGGAATAAATTAAGTGCAGAATCTCAGCTCCTTTAATCAAATAATTTGACATTTATGTGTGTGGTCGAAAGGAAATTCTTTTGAAGACATATGGTCTTTTCATTGTATGCTATTTTGGATCAAGTTCCATTGTATTAACAAACATACAGATAAATCGTTGATGGGCTTGATTGTTTGGGGTTTTTAAAGGTGTCTCCAACCCTGGGGATTCAGGCTTCTCCAAGTACAATGCACAGTAACCACCCATGATAAGTAACAACACACAATAATTGCGGTACTTAACATTTATTGTCTCAGATCCCCCTGACAAAAATGAAGAACGAATCAGAAACAGGAACTGGAAACACTGCTGGATGGGCCCGAGTGCTGATAATAAAACATCTTTCAAGAAGTGCAAGATATTACTGATTAACTACAAAAAGACTTATCTGAGTTCAAGAAAACCAGCAATCACTTCTTTGTGCAGTGAGGTGAGAGCAGGACACCAAGGTTTGGCTTTGGCTTTGGCAAAGTATTGAGTACATCCAGAAGAATTATACCCTTACCTGGTGCCTTTGGCTGGCTAAACTGGTTGCCTCTACCTCTGGATGCCTCTAACCTCCCTTCTCTGCAACACAAGCTGTAGGATTTGTTAGTCAGTCCAGCATAAAGCACAGTCTTTCTGCTTGAGCAAGAGCATTTTCTAAAGGAAAACATCAGATCTGAAGGAAGAGTGACAAAATGCCTGGTAAGCTGATCTTCTAACGTTAAAATATATTTTTTTAATCAACAAAGCTGCTTCTCTAAAATATGTTTATTCAGAGGAGTTGAGGTGATGCAGCTGTGCTGGTCTCTGCCATCAACAAGAAGATGTCCTGTTTCCTTCTGCTCATCCCTTCTCTTCTCCACCTGTCCAGTCTGCTCCTTAGACTCTGCTGTGACTCAACTCAGCAAAATGTTAACACAGAGTAAATCATTATTTTCGTGCGAAAGGCCACAGGAAAATCATATTGAGGATTCTCCATCAGCTGAGTGAATTAAAGGGCCACATGAACAACCAGGAGTTCAGTGTGGGAAAAAGTCTTTGAGACAAAAACAGTGAAATGGAGGAGCAGGGTGTAGGAGGAACGGGGTCACCACTTGAGACAAAAAAAAAAAATCATCAACTTCAGCTCTTTTGGGGCTTCATTTTTGGGGGAAAAAAGGCTACTTGCATAATGTATAGAAACATGCTGGAACTTATATGTTCTAGAGGTAGTGATACCACTATGAAAAGGCTACACCCTCTCACACTGTCCATGATATCCATATTCCTGTTTCCTGATTGCATGAAAGTAGGCAAGACCTTGGGCTCTGCACACTGCAGATGTTGACTAAAACCCAGCATGGAGGAGAGCTGCTGAAGTCTTCACTGTGCCCACAATGACACTGCATTGTTCACCTGCACTGTGGCTGTCCCATGGCATATGGGGACATGTGGGCTTTGTGACATTGGTGCATGACCACCTGGTCAGCTGAAGGAGCACTTCCAGATGCACTGAGAGTGAGAGGAACACCAGCCATCCATGATTCATTCTGCATTGAAGAGATGAGACTGGATTCCCACTGGCCTGATGGCACCAGCTCAAGCTGGGGAGGATGTGGCCTCACCAGTTCCAGTGAGGTAAAAACTTTACCTGAGAGCAAGAGATGACACTGCAGCATGCAAAGTGAAATGTGTGTGGCTGCTGCAGGTGGGGATGGAGGAAGGGAGAGCCTTTGAAAACCCATAGATTTATCTTGCCCCTGGCCCATCATCCACAGCTTCACCTCTGGCCCAAGGGCTGCAGCATCCTGCCCCAGGTTTCTGGCTGCTCTCTGGTGCGTATGTGGCTTCATGTGGAGCAGTACTGAATTGCACTTGTTGGGAGCCGCCACACCAGCCAGCAGCATGCTGAAAAGCATCATCTGAGATGTCCTGGCTTTTGCAGCATAAGCTTGTTTTAAAAAGCTGTGATCATGTCAGCAAACAGCCCGTCACTTCCCCCAGCCTCCTGCTGAAACTGTGGAGCACCCCATGCTGACTACCCAGCACTAGCAGCAACATTTCCTCCAGCTGCTCATGTCCATGCTTCAGAACAGTCCCAGGAAGTCCAGCTCTCCCCTTACCCTTGTGTGGACAGAGTGGGGATCTTCAGCAGCTGAAGTCTAGTGAAGCATCTCAGCTTAATACAGCAGAGCTCGTTGGGTTTGGGAACAGGCTTTGGAGTCTGGACCAGGCAGGATGGGAGTGGGGGGTGCTGGGATTTCCTTTCAAGTTGTGCCAATTGACTTCTGAGGCTTTTCCTTCCCTGAGCCAGCCAAAACAAGCTGGAGAGAAGCAAATCTGCTGAGCTGCTTCCTGCCCCTTGTGCTGGCACCAGGGAGGAGAGGGATGGGGCATCCAGAGCCCAAGGGATGCTTCCTCCCTGTTTCTCTACATGGAGAAGACTCTTCATACGCCCACGAGAGCAGGGAGGAAGCTGAAGAGCAGCTGTTTCTGCTCATTGGTGGGTTTCTGGCAGAGCATCTGTTTGGGAATTGCAAAGCAGAGTTTCCTCTCTGATTCCTACCCTGCTCTGAGGGAAGGATGAGCTGGGGGAAGCTGTAAGCAAAAGTGTGGCAGAGAGAGAGAGGCTGGTGCTGCCTACTGATGCTTTTGGTTTTGAGGACTTCACTCTAACACCTTTCTGCAGCTGAATGAAGCATGTGCTGGCAAATCATAAGCTCAGGCTCAGCCCATCTGCCAGGCTGAAGGGGGCAGGTGGAGGTGCTGGCTCTCTGAAGAAGGGTGTCAAGCAGGGCAATGTAGCCCGGCTCTGGTGATGCTCTCCTCTGCCCCAGTTACTGATGCAGTGGGTGTCTTGGGAGGTTTCTTCTTGGAGTTTTGGTTTTTGCATCAGGAGCACCCACACCTTTATACCCATCCCTTTATACCCACACCTGCCCTCCTGCCTCACAGAGGAGATTTGAGTGAGGAGTGAGTTGAGCAGCTGCCATGGTCCCCCATGGGACAGGGTGCCCCAGAGATAGGGGGTGATGCTGCTGGCAGTGCCCAGCTGCACAAGGGGCTGAGGGAAAAAAAAGGTAGAGATAGCAGTTATACCTATGGTCAGAATAAGGGCTTAACAAAGTTGCAGAAAAACATTTATCAGCTAATGTGCCCTGCCTTCAAAGACTCCTCAGGCTGTGAAGGCTAAACATAAAGAAAAAACTTGACAAAATAATTTCAGAGTTGGCTCTGGTTTTCCAAGTTAGGTACTAGAGTGGTCAGCAACCCAACCCATTGCTTGTCAGACGTGGTAGTTTCTCACAAGCATTTATTCTAACGAGAAAAATGTTATTCCAAGCCTCCAATTTAAATATACAGAAATTCAGATGGGAGAAGTGTTAATTTGAATTTACACATGTGATAACACAGCCTGTAGGGGTTAAGGAGAAGGCAGGAAAATAAACCTATCCTTTTTTTTCTTCTAAATAAATTACATGACCAAGAGTTCGGGATTTTTTAATGCTGTATTTCAACTGCCATCACTATTCTCAAAAACATATTTAACTATAAGAGATGGCTTAGTAAGATTTGTCTCTATTTTAGTGTTAAGAAGGACAAATTATTTTGTAGCCAAGACAGGTAAGGTAGCCAAGCTCAACCTATGACTATTTCTGCACCTGTCCACTGGAATGTAACATAATCAAATTCTAACATTAAGCATTATCAATTCCAGAGCGTCAGCACTGGTGGCTGAACTTCTCTCATATGGCTGGTGCAACAAGAGCCAGAGTAAGAGCAGGAAAGGACAGAGATGTAGGTGTTCAGGTTATTTAGAACTGCTAGTGGCCTTTGGCCAGGCTGTGCTTTCAGAAGACGTCAAAGGTGAGTTGCTCCCAGTCCGGGCACCATCTGCTCTGCTTTTTCCTCCAGTGGAAGTTTAAAGTGTTGAGACCATAAAAAGCTTCTTGTATACCCTGGAGTACTTCAGTGCTGGCTACAGGAAACCCAGCTGGATATGCACCAGCAGATAAGCCAGCTCCCTGGATGTGATGTGCTGAGAGGCTGATGGGGCAATGCATGATGGTTCCAGCTGATGGTACCAGCGGTTGTGGGATGACATTAGGACCTGTCTCAGCATGCAGCCACCCTGGTCACCCCCAGCAGGGACACACAGACTGTTCAGCTCACAGGACAGCAGGACACAGATCCAGAGTGATGCTGGGAAGGTGGGACGTAGGTTTGAGCCTGGGTGCTGGCACAGACCTGTGCTGGTACAAGACCAGGCAAGTCAATAGTAAGGATGCTTATACCACAGACTTGCCCACACTGAAAAAACAGAAGTAGGAAAGGTGAATCTGGAGTGCTGGGGATGGAACCTGCTGAGGCAGCAGGGGAGAGGGGTTTGGGATGGGGCTGTGTGGAAAAACACAGTGGCTAAACTGAGCAGAGATATTTCAACCACACTAAATCTCTGACATGTTCATGTGGGTCGCAACCAGGGAGAGTTGTTCTCATTGCTATTGAGAAATATGATGGGGGGAACCTTGTAATTTTTTTTCATTTACTCACTAGTTTGTTTTCCTGTGAATGATAGTAACAGTTCAGCCTGAAAAGTTGATGTAATTGTGAAATTTTTTTCAGCTGTCACAATTCAAGTGCCCCTGCATGTATGCTTTAGAGGAGATTGCCTTAACAACAGTTTGGCTATTCCCTTTATATAATATTTTTGTTTAACTCAATTTTTGTAGTGGGATTATTCTAAGCATTTTTTAGTGTTTCTTTTTACATACATCATTTCCACCTCTTGTTTTTTATAACTGTTTGCAACTTCTATTAAGTCAGAATTTCCAAAAGCAGCAAGCTATGGCAAATCAAGTCTTCAATCAGGATTTAATAGACATCACTGTGGTCCTCTTTCCTTTGGAGGCTGTTCACCTGTGCCTTTCAGGGATTCACTACAGCAGAGTTGAGCACATCTTCTAATTCTTTGAATATTTTCTGTAGAAACTGCAGCATATTCCTTAAAAATAGGATATGTTACTGAAACTCTTGCAGTTTTACAGAAGATAACATATGGCTGAGCATACTTTTCTCAGTCAGCTTTTGGGGGTGCTTTAGGTGTATCAGTTGAAAACTATGGATGCTTAGTGAGATAGACTCTGCAATAGGTTAAAGAGTTTCACACAGACCTGTCACTAGCTGAATAAAGAGATTGAGGCAAATTTCATCGGAGTAGCACTGTATAGACTCGGCATCCTTGCAGAGAAATAAGTCTCTGGCAGACTCATAGTTATTTGGAAGGAGAGGTTGGATAATGGGGAGCAAATTCAAAGTCAAGTTTGGCAAAGCCTTTGCTCAGGTAGTGGGCACAAAGTGCAGCTACAGAAGTTTGCAAGGCTGTGGTTTCAGCTTGCTTTAGTGGTCATTTGGCCCCTGCAGCATAGATTATGACTCCTAGCACAAGCACATGGGGACTGGGATATGAGCATGAATTTTAAGCACTAATTTAGGTTTCTGGCTCACAAGGAGATCCCACCAATGGTTGGACCAGCCTACCTGACAAGGCCACAGCTGGGAATAGGAGTGATGAAAAGGGCATGCCCCAAAGCAAAATGCTGTGAACCTGCAGCAGCCTGAGCTGCTTTATGCTAACCAAGCATAGTAAATCATCATTCTAGCTCTTAGCCATATCAGATACCACTGGATTACACTTTGGTGAGAGAGACAGAAAGTGCAGCTAGGCGTGATCTGCCACTGCCTATTACTATTCTGGACTGGCAAATTTTTGACTCTGGGTTTTATGCAAGTGAATATAGAGGAAGGCAGGCAGTGGAGAGCTGTTTCAGAGAGGTGTAATTGCCTCTGTCCTGGGTGTTTGAGATCAAATGTGGGGAGAAAAACCAGTGCTGACTGATTTAACTCTCTAGCTGCTGCTCTGCTTGGAGCTAGAAGGCCTGACAGTGTTACTGCTCCAGCCCCTGCCACAAATACAGCTGTGTTGTGGCCAGACCACCTGCCAGACAGCCAGAGTCAAGGGTGCAACACTTGCAAGAAAATTATCACTTATCTCCATATGCCTTAAGATGCTACAGTGGGTCAGGAGCTGCAAGCCCACCAGATCATGGTTCCACAAATCTGATTTTAAGGTTCTTAGTACTGAATCAGATGCACTGTGGACCTCAGGTTGTTGGTCAGTAAACTCATGTCTAGGCCCTGATTTCTTCAAAACATAGCAACAGGTTGACTCTGCACCAGCAGCCTTTTTCCTGAGCCAGGTGCTGCCCCCTCACCTACAGAGGGCTAGACCTCTGATGGGTGTGTAGACCAATTTGACAGAAATGTGGCCACGTGCCCGAGCCTAAACTGGGCCAGAGGAGCACCATGGGTGCTTGGGCAGTGCACAGATCCACCCCTGCTGAGCACAGAGCCCTGGCCCTGGGTGCTGAAAGCAGGCAACCAACAACAACCTGGCCAACCTGCCCCTGCTCATCTGCAAGGGAAGGTTCAACGGGATGCTTGCAAAACCAATGGAGGAAGTTCCTACCCTACAGTTTTGGTTTTGTTCCTAGAATGCTGCTTGGTGTCTTCGTTGTGCTGATGCAGCTGTTGGTAAGATTACACTGATCACCAAATGAAAAAAAATCAAGCTTAAAATCACACTCTTTTGGAAGGAGGTAATTATTAAGTAGAACTACCCTCAAAGTTTGATTTACAGCCCAGCCTTCCAAATGTTCATACAAATTGAGGGGCAGAGACCTGAGCCATAGGAGTAGGCAGGCAGCCACCAGGGAACTAGAGACGTCATGGTCTGCTCCTGTCAATAAAGCCAATACCTGGTGGAACTGCAACCAGAGTCTTCTCACTGCTTCTTGCAATAGTTATTCTCTGCCTGGCACACTGCACTTGGACTGTGGGCCCTTCATATGATGCAGGATCAGGTTCTTGTACATGCTTCATACTCTTCATCTGAGCTACGTGTACCATTTCGACTCCTTCCACCCATGGGACTTTTGTTGGCTTGCAGATTGCATTCTCTCTAACAACAGATTTCTTGCATGCAAATCAAGAAGTTGAGAGGAAGATAAGGTGATGAATATGCTAAGCATAGAAAAGCACTATCATGTTGTGGTTATTTAAAACAGAAAATAATCAAATATGAATATCACAGAATCAACCCCAGGAATTCTGCATTGCAACAGGGGAACAAAGATACACTGTTGTAGAATTTAAAGTTCTACTGAAAATAAGTGATTGTGGCTTAAAATCATTATTGAAAATAAATGGTTATGTTCTGTAAATTGTTTATGAGAAGAAGAAGTTATTTGTTCTATTTCAAGTATTTCTGCCTTGCTGCAGATTAGATTCCTTCTTTAGGATGCTGAAGAAGGCATTGTGTTATCTGGTCAGGTAAGAGGACAGAGGGAGGTGGAAATTTTAAAATAAAACTGCAGGAATGGTTAGAAAAATGTTGTTTAGTGATTCTGACAAGTTGGTAAATAGCAGCATATTCAAATTCAGAGGGGGTTTAACCCTTTCGTCAGCACAGGGTTTTCACTTTTCTCAGTGCCCAGCTCTGAACAACAAATACAGGAATCTGCCTCCTTCCTTATTCATCACTGTGCCCCTGGATTACAGTTCAGCTGGACTATTCCCCCAGATTTGATGGAACTGGTGGTGGTTTATCTCAGTATGTCCCTCTATAAAAAATGGATAGCCCTAACTGGAGGGTCGACTGCTGCCCTGCCCTCACTCTGTCTGTTTCCTGCTTCACTGAGACATGTGAGCAAGAGAGAGTAGGGCTCATCTGCAAAGCAACCTTGGTGTGATGCTCCGAGCATCCCACTTGGGTCACCCTCCTGGGGCAGGCTAAGGGGGAGTCAGGCTTGTAACTGGGGAGAGAGGCAGCAGCCTGCTGAGCCCAGGCAGCTCAGGGCATGATTGCAGGCAGGCAGGGACCTGGGCTGAGGAAAGCTGCTGGGCCATGAGGAGTTAGGTTAAGGCTGAGGGCTGCTTCTGTTCCTCTTGGAGCCTGAACTCTTCCACAGAGCCATTGTGGAAATGATTACTTCTACCTTGCTTACTTGGGGTAGCCACAGATGTCACCGCTTTTTCTCCCCCCTTTTCCTTAAAATGCCTTCTTCTCAGCCTTTCAGAATTTCTGAAGGAAAAGAAAAGGAGGGCTGTTAAAATGCAGCTTCCATTTTGATCTTTCTTTGGTATCAGTGGTTCTCTTCTACAACACCATGTACCTCACCAGGAAACCAAATTCTTCACTGTCACATGATTCATATGTGTTTTGCATCTTTTTTTAGAAATATTTTCTCATTCATTGAAATTAATTCCTGCAATCATTAAATCACCAAAATAAAATTAAATAAAATGAAACCTAAAAAATGTAGCAGCCTGGCTCTCTCTTCCCATGGTTTCTCAAAGAGAGGTGTGCAAAACAGAGATTATTGCTTTCTCTTTTCTGTTTAATATTTTCCTCAACAAATGCCTAATCATTTATTTCCATGAAACTGACTCTCTTCTTGCATTTGGTAACCAATTTCATTGTTGTTTTTTTTTTTTTCCTAGGCAATTCCTAGCTCATCAAAACTGATAGCAAAACTTGACTTCTGCAAGAGTTTTGGTCTCAACAGGAACTTAAAGGATTTTGGCTACCCTGTGTTGAAAGCGAGTCTGTAGATATTTATGTGTGTGTGTGTCTGCTTGTACATAGTACACACATATACATGTATGTGTGTGTGTGTGTGTGCAAAAATATCTGTGAAAATGCGTAATTTCTTGGCTCTCATCCTAACCTTTGTGCAACTGGGTGCTGGGATCTGGATATTCAGTGTGCTTAGCAGCACTTTTTAATGAAGAGGTGTTTTCTCCCTTGGAGCTGTCATTCTCTGCCACATCACAGACTCTTTCAGACAGAAAAATAATTGGCCACTTTCTCTGGAATCGGGGAGCCCCAGGGACCGGCGGAGTGCTCAGCGAACCGGGACAGCGGCTCACAGTGGTGCCCACTGGTGTCCCCCAGCGGGTGCTGGTGCAGTTCCCCACGCAGCTCCTGCCCTCGGGGGCACCACCCACCCCACAGCTCCTCAGTGAGGTCTCCTCGATGGTGAAACGTGACAGGCAAGACCCAAAACCTCAGGAAGAGAAAGGTGAAACAAAACGGACAATTACTTCCAGAGCTGTTCTGCTACCAGATAGAAATGCAGGCTTGCTTTGCTCTGTTGTTTTGGTTTTGGTTTTTTTTGTTGTTTTTCTGAAACTTGTATAATGGCTGCCTGGTGGGATGGTTTTACACGTTTGCAGCAGGATTTTAAATTTTTTATTTCAGATGTGGATTTTTAAACAGCATTTATTCTACTCAGGGTCTGCCTATATCCACCTTTCATCTAACAGTCCCCAGGGTTAGCATTCAGGGGGATGTGAATGCACTAAAAATCCACCCCTTAGAACCTCCCACCTAGTACACTCGGTGTAGAGAAGTGATGAGATAAATCGTGAAGGCTGCATACTAAGAGCACTTGCCTGGCAGAAGCACGCCAGAATCCCAGTCCAGCCAATGGCTCAAATGCAAACACGACACAGTTTAACGTGCTCGGCAAAGTTCCTCTGGGTCCTGCTCTGCCACTTCCCAATCACTGCTCGCTCCTGTTACCACAGCACAGACCCTGTGGCGTGCCACTCTTTTTTCCAAGGGTGGCTGGCTGGAGGAGGAGAGGCCCGTGCTCTGCTCAGCTGGGGGCCGCCATCTGCCCCGCGGTAAAAAGCCCCTGCTCCCGCAGCTCCCTGGGCCGAAGGAAAAGCGTGTCCTTAGCTTTATTGTGGTACCTCCCGGGCCGACTGCTTATCTCTGACTCACTCTCACGTGTCATTTAGGAGAAGAGGCCTGGAGGAGCAGCAGAGGCAGGCATTCCTCTCAGGAACCGAGGACATCCATCCTGCAGGCAGCCGGAACACAGCCTTAGGAAGACATCTGCAGGATGGAAGGATACGGCCCCTGTTTTCTATCACCATCCCGGGGCTCTGTATTTTACCTGCCCTGTTGTTCCCCAGCTGTCAAACCCTACGCCTTAGGCAATATATAAGAGAAACTGGAAGGTGGGATTTTAGCCTGAGTAGAGCTCAATAACGTGTAAAATAGGCAGAAATGTTGCCATGATAACATTATGTTTACCAAGGCCTCATCACCATGTGGACATCAGGGTCTGACTGCTCAGACCAAGTTCCTTGCTACTTTCTAATGGGCGCTGCATTTTAATTTAAATCCTTTTCCTATTCATAGCATCATTTTCTGCCCTTCAATCCATGGCCGTGAGCAACAGGAGCACCGGTAACTGCCTGAGATGTGAACAGGGGAAAAAGAAAAAACAGTAAAAATAAAACAAACAAGTCCCAGAAAAATAGACAACCAAAAAGCAATTTGAACAAAATATGCATTTGTGATATGGTTTAACGGTCTTCTGTGACGTTGCTCATTTGTCTGTACTCATCTGTAAAATTCAAATTCTTCTAGCTAAAATTTTCCTTCACTAATGTGTTAGGAATCAACACAGTCATCAGTGATAGAAAACACAGTGCTTATACTTCACACTGAACTTATTTGGAGAAAAGTGGTGCAAGGATCACTCGCTTCACATTTTCGGTCCTTGTGTCACCGAAAAGCAAATTGTGGTGGTTTGTGTGTGGGGGGTTTTGGGTGGGCTCGGGGGTGAAGATGTAGATCACATCTTTTTTTTTGTTTCTTCATAATGGAAGATAATTCCTTCTGCTGTGTATATTCTAAATCTCAGCTGCTAAACAAACAAAACCGAGGAGGGCGGTTCTGCAGGAGTGGTACCAACGGCGGGAACCCTCCTGCCCGGAGTGAGGAGATATCCCGCCGGGGTGTCCACAGCCGTTTCCTTCTTAGCTAATGTTTTTCTGATGGAAGTTGTTTTGATGGCCTTTATTTTTTTTTTTTTTTTTGGGCCACTTAAACAGAGCGGGGGGCCAACCCCACTCCCCGCCGCCCGGCGACCCCCCGGGCTCCGCGCTCCCGCGGGCGCAGGCTCCGCAGGCGCGGACACCTTTGAAACTGCCGCTCCTGCCAACAGGATTCCCAGCTGAAATTCACGTGGCAAAGAAAGTGCCCATTTGCCTCAATTATTTTCTAACGACTCCGCTCGCTCGTGCCTTTGGTCTTGCCGGTACCCAGATGGGTAATTTTGGAGCTATTTGCGTGCATGCCCTTGTTTTGAAGGCGCTGAGGTCTGTGAGCGCAGGTACTTACAAACGCTTAGTGGTAATTAACAACTGAAAGGGCAGCCCTAAGCACCCCGAGCCGGGATCACTGCGGCACCCGGATTTCAAAGCGCCCGGCGTTAATCCGGCCGGATCGCCCGCCGGATCTCGCGCTGAGCGATGGGGATGGGGATGAGGATGGGAATGGGGATGGAGATGGAGATACTATGTCCGCCTGCCCGCCGGGGCTCACTCGCGGGGCCGCAGCGGGTTCTGCGGATTCCCCGCGGCAGCTGGGGAGGGCGAGGTGTGTCCGGTCGTTCCGCAGGTCGGAAGATTTGGCAGCGATGTTTCGAAACTGGTTAAAAGAGCGGGCACAGAGGCGGAGGCCAGCATGTCCCCTCGTCCCCCTCCACCACCACCCCCCAGCCTGAAACTGCCTGCGGGGCAGCGTGTGAGGAGCTGGCCTTGGGCAGAGCTCCCGGCCGGGATCGCTCCCCGCCACCCACGCCCCGCCCCGCCCCGTCCCGTCCCGACGGCTGCTGCCGGCCCTCGCACCGGGGAGCGCCCGGGGACAGCGGTGCGGGGCTGGAGCTGCCCCGCAGGCCCTGCCACGGACCCCCGCCCGCTTGCGGGGGCACCTTCGGAGTACGTTCCCCCAGGCTCCCCTCCCGCCCCGGTTATCCCGAGAAAAGGTGCGGAGCGGCTGGAAGAGAAGATGCCGGCTCCATCCCGCCCCCGGTAGCAGAGGGATGCTGATGGGAACCGGGGCGGGCAGCTAGCAAGCCCGAGCCTTCCCCGGGAGGGGAACCCTACAGCTATCTTGTCACCTTCCCAGAGAGTACATATGTCGTCCCCGTTCTGCTTTCTGCTTATTTTTATAGCGGTCACGGCAGTTATTTAATATGTGGTTCCCTGCTAGGCCTTGCTATTTGATTGCTGTCACAAATAATACCAGGTGAAATTCCTCATTGTTTCTGCAATTACACTGTAGCCCACTGCTATTCGCTTTTTCAGCCCTTAGAGTTAATTGTTTTCCCACTGTACGCCTCATACCAAATGCACAGAGAGCAAACAAAACCCCAAACCTTCCAAAACTCATATTTCTCAGCTATTATGTTACCAGCAGGAAATATTTCATAGCTCTGACATCATAAGCCCTGAGCAGCATGAAGTTTATCAGGGCCTTCACATGATGAAATTGTACTTTTTAAAGCGAGAAAATAAAAAAGCAGAACATCTTTCTACTGGATTTGAGCTGCTAATTTTAATTACTGTGATTGCTGAATCCAGGCTTTTTTAATAGTCATTTCTCATACAAAGCAGGAGAAGCAAGCCAAAATTAGCTCTTTAAAACTGTCTGTAACAGATCTGTAAATACAAATAGGATCAAACTGCCCAGATCTGTGGCTGTCACACCCATGACATGGATCTTGTTATGTTCTCACGTCTCTATTGTGTGACTGTCAGGATGGTTATGGGCACAAATCTATATATGATTAGGCAATGTTGCTTTAAAACCAGGGAAAAGGTGCTAGGCATCTCTCACTAAATTTACTGAAGGGTGAAAAAGCAAGCATTTACGAAGAGCTGTTTGGAGATCCCTATGCATAAATAATCATAGAATCGTTTAGGTTGGAAAAGACCTCTAAAATAACGTAGTCCAGCTGCCAACCCAGCACTGCCAAGTCCATCACTGAACTGTGTTCCCAACTGCCACATCTATAAGTTGTTTAAGCCCCTCCAGGGGTGGTGACTCAACCACTTTCCCTAGGCAGCCTGTTCCAATGCTTGACAACCCTTCCAGAGAAGAAATTATTCCTAACATCCGAACTAAACATCATCTGGCACAACTTGAGACCATTTCCTCTCATCCTATTGCTTGTTACCTGAGAGAAGAACCTGACCCCCACCTTGATACAATCTCAGGCAGTTGTAGAGAGCAGAATGGTCCCTTTTGAGCCTCATTTTCTCCAGGTTAACGACCCCAGCTACCTCATCTGCTCTGCATAAATTTTGCTCCAGACCCTTCACCAGCGTTGTTGCCCTTCTCTGGACTGGCTCCAGCACCTCATTTTTTTGCAGTGAGGGACCCAAAACTGAACACAGGGTCTGAGGTGTGCCCACACCAGTGCTCAGCACAGAGGGGCAATCACTGCCCTGGTCCTTCTGGCCACACTATTGCTGATACAGGCCAGGATGCCATTGGCCACCTGAGCACATTCTGGCTCATGTCCAGCCAGCTGCTGACCAGCACCTCCAGGTCCTTTTCTACTGGGCTGCTTTCCTTCTCTCCAGCCGCTCTTCCCTAAACCTGCAGGGTTCAGTGGGGTTCTTGTGACCCAACTGCAGGACCTGACACTTCATCTTGTTGAACCTCATACAGTTTGCCTTGGACCACTGATCCAGCCTGGCAAGATCCCTCTACAGAGCCTTGCTGCCCTCCAGCAGATCAACACTCCTGCCCAACTTGGTGTCATCCATGAACTGGCTGAGTGTGCACTCATCCCCTCATCCAGATCATCAGTAAAGGTATTAAACAGGACTGGGCCCAACACTGATCCCTGGGGAACATTACTTGTGACCAGCTGCCAACTGGATGTAACTCAGACCACCCCCGCTCTCTGGGCCTGGCCATCCAGATGTTTTTTCACCCAGCAGAGTGTGCACCTGCCCAAACCATGAGCCATATTAAAAATATTAAATGCTGGTTGTGGCTATGGTTGTGTTTTTGATTCTTATTTTGGTCTCCTTCTTTCACTAAGTTATTACACTTACATTTGGAGCAAGGAAAGTCATCTGGAAGCTAATGACAATTTAATACTTTTCCCATC
This sequence comes from Motacilla alba alba, assembly GCF_015832195.1. Classification (NCBI taxonomy): domain Eukaryota; kingdom Metazoa; phylum Chordata; class Aves; order Passeriformes; family Motacillidae; genus Motacilla; species Motacilla alba. The sequence goes on along the minus strand of NC_052017.1, from coordinate 39,395,311 downwards.
TCCCTTACTGTAGATTTCCCAAATATTTGTTAAAGCAACAAAGGCATTCACCTTACAAAGACTTACACTTTTCTGAACACACTTTCTTTTTCCTTCTTTAGCCAATAGGGTACCATAGGCCCAAGGACAGAAAGTTGGTGTGTGGTCTTACCTAGCAAAATTAGCTATCGCAAAAAATTCACTTCAAGCATTGAGTATGTTTACCCTTGTCTGTCCATATTTTACCAATTATTTTACTTTGAATATTTTTTACTAACCATTGCATTTCCATTTAATTTAAAATTACAGCTAAAGATTTTTTAGGTGCTATTTTATTTGAAGGAGGAGAAAGGAAATGACCAATGAAGTTGCTTTGAATACCACTTTATTTTCAAATCCTGAGTTGCTTCTTCTGTGTCCTGTTTCATTGACTTCTGTCTGTCCTTTGTGTTTTGTATACTTGGGGAGGAAAGGGCTATTCTGTGGAAAGGGCTATTCTTTACTCTCTGATTTTTATGAGTTAGTCCTGCCTTTATTATGGGGCTTATGTCCACATATGGGCAATTTTAAAGAATATGCATGTCTGTATGCTGCCTTTTTAAAGAAAGTGGCAGCTAAATTGAATAGTTACCAAAGGGTAAAATTGCTGTTAATGTGACACCTCTCCTGGTCAATATTAAAGATAATAGTTCTTTGGCTTTGTAGGACTATTGATTTCCACTATTTAAAGTCCATATATCTATGTTTCAACAAGAGTTGACTCTACTTTTTAACCCTTTTGGGTTCAAGTTTTCTCAGCCTCAGAGCAGATTTTAAGCTACACTTGTTTCTTCAGGACTGTGTATGTCTGCACACTGAAAATCCCACTTGGCATTCATAAAATGGTTTGATGGTTTTTGCAGCTATAGCAGGACTTGTTTTCATCAGAAAATAAAGAGCATTTTCAGTTAATTCAGTCTCCTAACGTTCCCACGAAAGAGACGGACATTGACTGCATGTGACAGAAGAAAGTCCCTGGGCACTGAAAGGGTGTAGCTGGCTTCCTCATCAAAACAGCCCCTGAAGTTCAGCGACAAGCTGAAATGCCAAGCCTTGCACAGCCGTAGTAATGCCTCCTTGATTTTTTTCTGAGTGCTGTAAAGACTCAGTGGCTGTGAAAATAAAGGTATCAAGAATTTTAAAAGGTAGCACTAATATTTGACTGGCCACATCTGAAAAATCCCAGCTTTAGTGATCTTAAAAATGCTATTGAAACACAGTGAAAGAGTGGAAGTGAAAAGGGTCTTCCTTCATTTGCCCAGTGTGATACTCTGTGTGTAAGTTGAAGGGGGAAAAAAAAAGCCAACAGAATGAATTACTGGAAAAATAGAAAAAAAATCTGCACAATCTCTGCACAAGCTGGACATAAAGGTGAAAGTATTAAAGCTGTTTAGGAACCAGATGCTAGCAAATTGAAGAGGATATCCAGAAACTTACAGATAGTTTTAAACCAAAATCAAACAAAGAAAAAATCACCTCATTTTAACTATACAGATGTAGCATTCAGAAAATACCTGTGAATCCTGCCATGGTGGCAGCAGAACATCAGGAAAAGGATACAGCAATGGAATAGTGTGACAGGCCATTCTAATAACCAACATTTTTAAAGTGTGCATATAGATCCAATGGAATGTGTGTGTGTATCCAGATTCATATTTAAAAAGATAAAGGTAATATATGGCTAAAAATGGTGATATGTGGATTTCCATATGTACATACACACAAATGTAAGTGTGTAACAGCCTGATAGATCTCATTGTTCCCAGTTTCTCCTCTCAGGCCCTCCTGAGCAGGGTGCTTCAGTTGTACAGTTTCAGTCACAAGAATCTGAGCAATTTGTTGAAGCAGAGGCTGTTTTTCAATACTCTGACAAAAAAGGAAAGGTCTCAATCCCAGCCCAAAAGCAAAGTACTAAGTATTTCAGTCCAGTGTGCCACTGCTGTAACTTGGGCTGCAGAAAAAAACCCAAACAAACAAACAAACAAACAAACAAACAAAACAACAAAAAAAACCACCCCAAAAACCCCAACAAACTCTTCTGGAACAGCTCTTTTAGAGCCAGAGATGCTCCTTCCTTGAATAAACCCCGTGAATATATTTGAATAAAGCTCAACGAAACAAGATTATCTGTAACCCTTCAAAGACTTATGTCTTCTTTCAAAAACGGATTTTTTTGTTTGTTTGGTTAGGTTTTTCGTGTGGTTTAGAGGTTATTTTGGTAGATTTGCAAACCTAACATGCTCCTTTCTACTTCACCAGACTCTGGTGTCTCTGCAGTGTTATTTCAAAGACAACAGCTAAGGGCTGCGGGACCCATTCAGAAGTCTCCAGTCCCACAGGACTGAAACATCCCGCAAGTTCTTGCGGCGGTGTTTCTGGCCAGAGCCCGTAGGACTCCGGGGCAGGGAGTAAGGACGGAGACGGCTTGTAGGGGGGGAGGGGGTGGCATTCGCCCGGTTACTCCCTTGATTCCCAGGAACGGTAGATTGGCAGCGATAGGAATGACAAATATCGGGTACCAAGAATTTGGTAATGTGACTGCTCACTTTAACTTGCGGGACTTTGAAGGCGGTGAATTACAGCTCTTCCCTCAGCGCGCAGAGTGAATGAAGAAGCCCCCGCGATACTGGGCTTCCCTCCCGCTGCGCCGCTGAAGGTCTCCGGGCAGTCTGCTTCGACGGGACTCCCGGGGCGGCAACCGCGACCCCGGCCTCCCCCGCCACCGCCACCAGAGCCCCGGCTCGGCGGGAGCTGCGGAATACGAAGCAGGCTGCTGTTCTCTCGAGCTGAGCTGAAAATAACCCCAAGTTTGAGAAGGATTCACCAATCCTTCGTTCGTTAGCGACAGCTTCACCTCGCGCGTATTTCGAACCAAAACGGAAGGGTCTCCCTATCCCGGGACAGCCACAGGTTTTATGCCCTCCTCGCGGGTGCAATCCACAAGAAACCTAAGCAGCATCGAAAGCTTTACTACCTTGCCCAGATGAACGCGAGATCATCTGAGTTTTGGGGGAAAACACCCGCAATAGCTTTGAACTACGCGGCACCCGAAGGAATGTTTGAACTAATGTGACCCTTTCAGTCTATAAGACGGTAAAATGAACTCCCTAAAAACCTACATAGTGATTACATAAAATCTCCTTCCGTCCCTGCCCTAACAGAGGCAGAGCCCGAGGGAGCGGGCTGCCGGAGCCAGCCCCGCCGAGAGGAGCCGCACCGGGCTCTCCGGCCGCAGCAAGGGGCGCCGCGGCTCGGCCTCGGCAGCGCCCGGCAGGACGCTCCTCGGCTTGTTTTGCTTTCAAAGCAGGGCAGCTCGGCCGAGCTCTGCTCCACTTCGCACCCCGCGGCTCCAGCGCCTGGTCCGCTTCGTACCGGAGCGTCGGACTTTCCCGACGCGTTTTCTGTTGTCTTACTCGGTCGAACGAGAACCACGCAAAAATTGAGGCAAACATTATCCCAGAGAGAACGTGTGGTTAGGGCTGGGGCTGGGATTGCATTGCCAGCTGTGAGCAGCCTAGCCCAGGCTCCCACCTGTGTGGCCGCAGCCAGAGGTGGGCACAGCAGGGGCCGCTTCCCCCGTCTCTCGGCTCCCGCTGGGGAGTCCTGCCCGTCCCGGGCGGTCACCACCGGGAGTGCCCCGCAGCCCGCACCTGCCGGCGCCCGGCTTGCGCAGGATGCGCGCCCCGGCGCTACTCCGGGAGCACCTCGGCCCCGGCTCTCGGCGTTGCGGTCAGCTGTTCGCCATTTATCTCAGCTGCCCGGTGCGGCGCGGCCCGGCGGGAGCGGGGGCTAGCGGGCCGAGGCGGCGCGGAGGGCGGCAGAGCTGGGCTGCTCCGGCCCGGCCGGATCCTTCTGTCAGGCAACGAAATCCTGGCCGCTCAGCGGGTCTGCTTGAAAATTCAGCCGTGAGGTGGAGGAAGGTGTTTGCAGCGCTTCCTGCGAGATGGCCGGTGGCGAGCAGAGGGCGAGGGGCTGCAGGTTTGTAGCTGCAAATCATTCACGGCGGCTCTGCCCGCTCCGCATAGTCACACGGGCACCTACCCTTCCCAAGCGCTGTTCCCTACCCTTTTGAGGCTAAAGGCTCGGGGATTTGCACTGGGAGAAAGCGCCAAACAGATCTGGCACCCACCTCAATTACAAATCTGCTTTCCCGGTGGGAGATGCTGAAGGGGAACGCGGGTTGTGAGAAACCGACTGCCGAGTTCCTGAAAACTGCAATTGCGAACCGAACCCGCCACTTCCCACAGATAAGGTGAAACGTGTTAACCCCATGATAAGGATGCTGCTCAGGGAGCGGGGAGGGAGGAAGGGGGCTGTTAGACGCAGCAGAGACACAAGCCGAATTGCTGGAACGGCGAGGCGGCCGGCGGGGAGGTTGCGGGAGGCCAGCGTTCCCCGCCCCGTCTCAGCGGCCCGGTTGATCGCCGCCCTCCCTACCTGACGGGTGCCGATTTTCCCACCCAAACCTTTCCATTTCTTCCCTATCTCTCGTTCAGCGCGGCGAATTCTTCCTTACGCGCCCGAGCGGTAGGACGGTGCCACCTCAGCATAAGGGGTTGGGTGGGGTTTTTTTGGTTTTTTTTTTTTTTTTTTTTTTTTTTGGAAGAGGGTGAGCCGGGCCCTCCACCGCCGCCACCGCGGGATGATGCGGAGCTCCCCTCAGTCCGAGCGACGTGGGCGCACAGAGCGGGCCAGAGTCCCTCGGGTAGCCGGCTGCGGAAAGGGGGGGGAGCCATGGAAGGGGACAGGGCGCACACCAAAGTCACAGGTGACTTGTTCCAATTAGTAGCTGTCTAATTAAATTAGTGTCACGCGGCCCAGCCAATGGGCCGGCGGGGGTGGAGGGCGCCGAGGAGGCCGCCCGGCGCAAGCCCCTCCCCGGCAGCCCGAGGAGCCCGGTATAAATTGCCTCGGCGGAGCCGTGCCGAGGCGTAGCATTGCGCGGCCGCAGGTCGGAGTCGACCTAGGATTGAGTGGGAGCTCGAACGCACCGCCCATCGAGGATGCAGCTGGGGGAGCCGCTGCTGACGGCGGCAGGGGCACTGCCGGGCGCCCCCTTCTACCCGCTGGAGGGCGGCGGGCGCGCCGGAGCCGCCGGAGCGGGAGCTGGGACAGGCGCCGCTGGCGGCTCCCGCGGGCCGCCCGGTTCGGGATCGCCACCTCGCCTCGACCTGGACAAGATGCCCAAGAAGTTTGGGGCGGCCCCCGCCATCCTGGGCGAGGCGGAGGCCGTCGAGCCGCCCTTCGCCGCCCCCAAGCCGGACGGTCGCAAGGCCACCCCATGTGGCGACGAGGAGCTTCCCCCGGCCGCCGCCGCCCGCTACTCCATGGACAGCCTGAGCCCTGAGCGCTACTACCTGCAGTCCCCCGGGCCGCCCGCCGCCGACCTGGGGGGGCCCTGCGCCCTGTTCCCGTACCCGCCGGCGGCGCAGCACGGCGCCGTCTACCAGCCGCCCGGCGGGCCGCGCTACCCCTACGGCTCCGTGCTGTCCCCGGGCGGCTTCGCGGGCGCCGTGTGCCCGCCCGGCGGCCGGACGCAGTTCGGAGGCGGCGGCGGGTACCAGTACGGGCAGGCGACGGGCGGCGGACCTCTCTACGGCCCCTACCCGCCGGCGTCGGGCTCATGCGGCGGGCTCGGGGCGCTGGGGGTGCCAGCCGCCGGCCCGGGGATGCGAGCGCAGGTCTTCCTCTGCAACCGGCCCCTCTGGCTCAAGTTCCATCGGCATCAGACGGAGATGATCATCACCAAGCAGGGCCGGTAAGTGAGCGCGGGGGATGGTGGAAACGGAGATAAGTGGTGCGGTGGTCGGGAATGGGGTGGGGGAGGTGGCACCCCCGGGCACGCTCCGCGTTGGGCGGCTCTTGCCCGTCCGTCGGTGGTGCTCCGGGATGTTTTCCCCGAGAAACTACTCCCCGGTTTCCCCACACACGGCGGCCCGGAGAGATAAGGCGGGGGTCGGCTAGGGCTCGCCGCTTGCTTCCTTAGTCGCTTTGGTGCCGGGACGGACGGGGCACTCCACGGCCGCCCGCCTACAGCATCCGCCGGAGCCCGCGCCCCCTCCCTCGGCCCGCCTCAGCATGCCTTGTGGTTTTCCTCCTTTCCCCAGGAGAATGTTTCCCTTCCTGAGCTTCAACATCACCGGCCTCAACCCCACGGCCCACTACAACGTCTTCGTGGAGGTGGTGTTGGCGGACCCCAACCACTGGCGTTTCCAGGGGGGCAAGTGGGTGACCTGCGGCAAAGCCGACAACAACATGCAAGGTGGGTGCAGGTTCCGGGGGTCGGTTTCTCGGAAAGGGTTCCCAGTTTGCCTCTCCGCCCCCCATCCCCCCTCAGGGACTTCCCCACACTCGGCAAGCTGCTGAGGGACGAGATACGCTCTTAAGATCGTCTTGCGACTGTTTTTGCGCCGCGAAGCGATTTTGGTGTGCGGGGGCTGTGTGGGAGGGTGGCCATGGGGGAGCCGAGGGGCTGCGCGGGCGGTGAACAAAGCCCCGCGCCCGGCCAGCGTTTCACTGGCTCGTCTTCCCCAGGCAACAAGGTCTACGTTCACCCGGAGTCGCCAAACACCGGGGCTCACTGGATGAGGCAGGAGATTTCTTTCGGAAAGCTGAAGCTAACGAACAATAAAGGTGCTAACAACAACAACGCGCAGGTAAGGAGGGAGAGGGAGGCCTGGGGGGCTCTTGGTGGCCTAGCGGGGGAGCCCTGGGGTTTTGGGGCTTTTCAGCCCCAAACAGCATTTCATCGAGCCGCTAGATCACTGTGCTTGTGACTCGTTCCCTTCTTGACCTGGGTCATAGAGCTTGTTTTCTGTTTCGCCGTATGAATAGTTGAAAACGTTGGGATATGATGTGCGAATTACTTTTGGTTTAGCTACTGTATTGATCCCCTGGAGTTGCTCAAAAGGTGGGAGGGGTAGCTGATAGCTCTTGGTAAAGCAGGGCTTTACTAAGTAAAGCTGCAAGCTGTGACTCAGCTCCTGATAACAGTTAAAACTGCTCCATTTCTAAACCAAGAGATTACAATTTACAGGAAAAAAATGTCATGCTCTAAAATAGTTATTTTAGACGCAGCTCGTGTAAAGATGTTGTCTCTTTCATTGTTTCTTTTAGATGATCGTACTTCAGTCCCTACACAAGTACCAGCCCCGACTTCACATTGTGGAAGTGACCGAAGATGGTGTTGAAGATCTGAATGATTCTTCAAAGACTCAAACATTTATTTTTCCTGAAACGCAGTTCATAGCAGTTACAGCATATCAAAACACTGATGTAAGTATCGATGTATAAAATTGCTATTAAGAACAAAATTGACTTGTGGGTTCATCATCTCATGTTAATATATTCTGCTTTCACTTTTAGATTACACAGCTCAAAATTGACCATAATCCTTTTGCAAAAGGCTTCAGAGACAACTACGACTCGTAAGTATACCTCTGTTTTCTTTTGCAGATGTGTCAGTCTAGGAGGCATGATTCTGGCCTGAAATGTCTGTGGAAGGGTTTTTCTTTAGGCATTAATTCAGCTATTCAGCACTAGTACTGCTTCTACTGCTGATTTTGCTTATGTTAAAATGTCTAAATAGCGTATTGTCTAGATGACCTGTCCTTCTGCTGGCTTCTGAATTTTGGTAGGAAACTTGTGTTGGCAGAACCCAGCTGGCCTGCAGATTTTACTGGCAGCAGTATACTGTGTGTCTCCACGGAACAGACAGCTTCTTTAAATTGTCAGCAGAAGACTTGCCTAATATTAATTTTCGACCTTCATTTGTGCTATTGCTTGTAGCAGTAGTAGAAAACTTGCAGTGGTCTAGGAAAAGCACCTGCTAAATCAGACTGAAACAAATAGCCAATTAATTGTAATTATGATTCTGATTAAGAAGTACCTAGTTTCTTCGTGTTTGTGTTTTTGTGTTATGTTACTGTTACAGCGGAAATGTAAAGAAAAACACTCAGTATTCCTCTTTTATGTTATAGCATGTACACAGCTTCCGAAAATGACAGATTAACTCCATCTCCCACGGATTCTCCTAGATCCCACCAGATCGTCCCTGGTGCCCGATACAGCATGCAGCCATTCTTCCAAGAGCAGTTTGTCAACAACCTGCCCCCAGCCAGGTTCTACAACGGCGAGAGAACTGTCCCTCAGACAAATGGCCTGCTGTCCCCGCAGCAGAACGAGGAGGTGGCCAGCTCTCCTCAGCGGTGGTTTGTGACGCCCGTGCAGCAGCCCAGTGCCAACAAACTGGACATGAACTCCTACGAGACGGAGTATTCTCACAGCACCTTGCTCCCTTATGGCATCAAATCCCTCCCGCTCCAGACATCCCACGCTCTGGGATACTACCCCGACCCGACGTTCCCGTCCATGGCAGGCTGGGGGAGCAGGGGCTCTTACCAGCGAAAAATGACGACAGGACTAACTTGGCCCTCAAGAACAAGTCCTCCGGGATTCACTGAAGACCAGCTTTCCAAGGACAAGGTGAAAGAAGAAATGGGCTCGTCCTGGATAGAGACTCCACCCTCTATAAAGTCTCTAGATTCAAATGATTCTGGGGTCTACACAGGCGCTTGTAAGAGAAGACGGCTTTCCCCCAGCACTTCCAGCAACGAAAATTCCCCGACAATGAAATGTGAGGACATTAATGCTGAGGACTATAGCAAAGACACTTCAAAAGGCATGGGCTACTATGCGTTCTATGCTAGTTCTTAGAGCATTTTTTAAAATTCCAATTGGCTGGGGTTTTTTCTTTTTTTTTCAGGGTGGCCTTGGGTTTTTTTTGCATTACAATTGCCAAAAAGACTCTTGCCTTCCACCTTGAGTTGTTGTGTGCAATCCTAAAGAAGGTGCCAAAGCTTTTTGACTGTTGCAGGTAACAAAGTAGGGAAAGAGCAAACCATGGGAGAATTCTTCCCCTTGTTTAGAAGGAACCGTATGCAGAAGCTGTAAGGAGTACTCTAGTGTCTAAATATGTGGCATATTTATTGCAGACACTAAAGTATACAGTTTGGGTTCGCTCAGAAGCCTGATCAAATCTATGCACTCCTGAGCAAGGAAAGAGGGGGTGGGATCCCAAATTTAATTTCCTTCCCTGCTTGATGAAAGGGAACTGGGTTGCAGGGAGCTGCACAAATGCTATGTTCTGCTTTAGACTGAGCTGGTTTTTTCAACTCATCCACAGCACAGTTGGCTGAGTTGGGTATTGCTCAGCTACAGCTTTTTTTTTTTGGCAGAAAATGCCAAAATAAGGCCTGCTTGCCAGGCGGGATTTTGACTTGAAGGTCTTGTTGCCAACGGGATTACAATGACAAATCTGACTTTTCTTAGCTTAGAACTTGCATTAAAAACCCTGCCTCCATCCCAAAAGCCTAACCTTTTACTGAGGTGGCCAAAAACAAAGTGTACAGTTGGTGTTTTGTCTAGGTACACCGTAGAATATTGTGGAATAATGTAAAAATAGTTGACCTATAGCTGTTCAGTTGGAAGGACATCCGGTGGTGATTTGAAGTTCAAAAGGCATTTTTTTGATTAATCAAACTTAACAGATGACACATCGCAAAAGGAGGTTTCTATTTATGTGTATGTCAAGTGACTTTTTCAGCTGCCCTGTATGAAACTGGAAGTGATGTAACTTTACCCATTCTTGCCTATACTTTCAGCCATTTTAAACTGCCCCAGAGCAACTGGCCCACAAACTTTTTCCCCTCCCAATAAACTTGTTTCTGTTTTTTCTATGTACATAGTAGTAATTTTTAATAAATGTGGTGGTGCCAGGTATAATACGATATGGCTCTGCCTCATCTTTGCCTCTGCTGGTGTCCTGAAAGGGGAGGAGGGAGCACCATCCTAGGGGATGGGTCTTTGTATCTAACCATCCTTTGCAGTGCATGACACTTCATCTGTTGTACTTGCTTTGTGTGGGTTTTTTCCTTAATTTTTTCTTATTTAAAATTTTTTAAGTCTCTTGGTTTTTGTTTGCATTTTCCTGTGCATCTTCTGCACAAGCTGGGAGCCCCCCGCATCTCCTGTCCCCTTCCACCGCCTCATCCCTCGCCTCTGTGACAGGCGAGGTGTGAGCTCGGTTACCCCTGCCTGCCGCCCCCTTCCCACCCCCTCTGCTTCCCGGAACAAGGCAAGAAATTCCCCTGGCCGCTTATCTGAGGGGAAAGCTTCTGGCAGAGCGATTGAATCCCAGCTCCCGCGGCAGCGGGACCTTTCCTGAGGATATGCAGGCAGTAATGGGATTAAGCTGTTAACGATTCCCGGCTGCAAACAAAATAAACGCAGGGCTCAGGTCGGGGCTGTCCCCGGTGGAGGAAACGCTATCGGGGGGTACCGGCAGGGGCTCCCTCTCCTCCGGAGCAGGACGCGGCGGGTGTCCGAGGAGATTTCGATCTGCGCTTCGCCTCTCCGGGCGACGCTCCGGCTCTGCGCGCTGGCAAGCTGTCCTGTAGCTCTTCCTCTGCCCAAGGACCCCGCCTGGAACAGGATGGGGACTTGAGGCAATTTGTAAGAGACTAAGGACGGAACATATTATTCCTTTTTAAATTTTTTTTTATTTTTTTCCCCAGTGGGGCTACCCCCTCCCGGAAAAGCCCCCGGGAAGGGCTGTCCCTCGTCCCCGGCGGGACGGTGCGGCGGCATGCCGGCCGTCCCCACCCGCCCCGCGAACACCGATTACACAGCACGATTCCGCCGCGCTGTGTTATTAAAAGCTGTATATTTTTGCACCGCACGGTGAAAAAATAACTTAATACTTGTGAAAAGTCCTCACACTGTTTAATAGAAACGTAAGTGCCTGGCTGGCCCCAATTAACACCTTGTGATTATAATGCATTCCTAAAATGGGGTGTCAGACGCCAAATTGTGAATAAAGGTATCTAATTATTCTTCGTAGGATGACACTGATAACGCCAGGTTTAAATAAAGATCAAGGAACTGAATGCTTTTTATTTGTTTACATTAACAAAAGATAAAGTTAACTACCCTTGCACTTTGCTTCGTAATGTGATTTACTGCCACAAACAACGGGCTGCGGGCGGAGAGCTCCGCCTCGCCTCGCCGGGCTTTTTCTCGCGGCTTTGGAGGGAGGGGGACACCCTGAGGGTGGGCGCCCCTTCCTCCGCGGCCCCCGGGCGTGGCGGGCGTGTGCCGGGAAATGCGGCACCAGCTCGGCCTGGCAGCGAGCGCTGCGAGGGAGCGGCCCCGTCCCCGCCGCTTCCGACGCTCTCGCACGAAAACTGCGTGCGAGTTTGAAACGTGAGCCACACGGGCACGGCGGGTCTAGAGCGAAATAAAGAAATAAATAATAGTTGTTGACACCGCCGCGGTGCTGGGCGGCGGGAGGTGGAGTGCGAGCCCTGCCCGATGCAGGGGGAAAACTTCGTTCTAGGTCAGGGAGAATCCGGACATCGGCGGCTGCCGGCGGGGCAAAGGCTCTGCCCGACTCGGGGGCTCGGCTCCGTCCCCCGCCGGCCCCCTGAAGCCGGGCTGCGCACCCTGGGGCCGCTCCCCGCGAGTTAGCAGCTCTCTGGGATATTCCCTCCCTTGAACCGAGGGAGCGGTTCGGTGCTCTGGGTGTGCACCCCTGATTTTTAAATAGCATAAGCGCCCGGCGGGGCAATAGAGGCAGCCGAGACGGGTTCGTTCCGTGGATTGAGGCCATTCCTCGCCGAAGACTCTGGGGTTTGGTGGTGTTTTCGTTAAAGCAGACCTGGCGCGTCGAGAACAACCCTCTGGTAGTTTTTTTTTTTCCAACGAAACTTCATCCCTCGCTGCTCGCCCCAAACCGTATCGCCGCGGCTTCACACCCGGGGGGCAAAACGAAACGACCCCGAAGCTCTTTCTTCCGACGGCACCGCCCCGACCCTCTCTGGAGACAGGGCTCCTTCCTCCTCAGGGCGGCCACCTCCGCGCTCCGGGGAGGAAGGAGCAGATATTTTTCGGTATGTTTTCTTTTCGAGCAATGGGATGGGGTTTTACTTTCGGTCTGAATTTCCGCTCCCACCTTCCTCAACGCCGCCTTGTTAACACCTGCTCGCTTGTTCCCGGCTCCTCCTCTCTGAGGGGAGCGCGGCGTTAATGGAGGGGGCTTTCCCGGGAAAGGTGATTTTTACAGCCCCCGCCCAGGGTCGCCTCTGAGGCGGCGGCCGCTGAAGTGGGAAAAGGCCCCCGATGGCTCCTGCGGTACCGCTACGTTTCAGAAATTCTCCTTCCCAACAGGAATATCGGCCTGCTGTGCCGGGGGGCTGTGGGGTTTCGGCTCTGGGTCGAAAGTGGAGGCGGGGCGGGATGAGGCGAGGAAGACAGGGGCCCACCGGCACTTTCCTCATGCCCGTCCACCCCATGAAATTGTGACTTCCATTACATCGTCATCATCATTATTATTATTATTATTATTATTATTATTATTATTATTATTACTACTACTACTACTGCCGTACATTGTTTTATACATTCAAGCTCAATTCCCCAGCCCCCTGGGCTCTGTAGCCCACTCATCCTTTTCCCCAGATCTTCATTGCCGTGATCGCAATGATACGAGTATGGCTCATATAAATATTAATCTAATCCTTATTGGAAGGATTTTAGTGCTTTCTGGGTATCACAGACATGTAATCCAGGGGAGAATGACATTAGCCTGAAAGTGTGGAGTGCAAAATATGATTTGAATAAAAAGATAGGGTGGTATCGAATATTTCCTTTAGGGAGTACTATACTCTGAGCTGTCACAACAGATTGTGTAACTAGAGGAGACTGAGGGATGTGATCCTAATCACATTGATGAAACATTCATCTGAAAGACCGAGTGCAACCAGAAGGGACTCACTAGGAATACAATTAAATCCTAATCTGGGGAGGAGGAATCCTCTGCAGGCTTTCCTCTAACCTGCCGCCCTCTCCCCATTTTCATTTCAGAGTCAGACGAAATGCAGGAGAAGAAGGGGAAATGCAGGAGAGATGATGGAATGCTCTGTGGTTTGCCTGCTCTGAAGGACTGCATAAACACAGGGAGTGCTGGGTGGAAAGGGGGTAAATCTGCAGTTCTGATCCTGGTGAGTAAAAATAAAGGCCTAACTTTAGTCACAGGGGAAACTACCTGCATGCAGAGGGCTTCCACCTGTGAATGATGTTAATCAGGTGCAGGAAGTCTCTGTTTCTGGAGGGAGAGTGTTTCTCCTGCCCAGGCTTTGACTTGTTAGCTCAGTTCCAGACTGCAGAGGAAAATTGATTTTTCTGTCTGTTTATTAGCAAAGGGGTTAATTTCCAACATGTTTTGACCAGTGCCCCTCAAAAGATGATCTTAGAAGATGGTTGGGGCAGGGCTTCAGATGATACTGTTCTTATAACAGCACTAAACCCTGGCTCACTGCTCTTCATCCATCTTGCTTTTGGGGAAGGCATTGAGCACGTGGGTTTTCCTAGCACGTGCCACTTTTTGGCTCACACCACTAAAATGAGTTAAACTAATGAATACTAAATTCTTATAAGGATGATATTTGCAGCTTGAAAAAGAGCCTGTGTTCTTCATCCACTCACTGTCAGACTTCTTTGAGTGTCTGAGATCCAAACCTGGTCAGGTGTTTTTAGAGCTTTTCCAAAGTCACTTGTCTTTTATCATCAAGCTCAGACAAAAAGCAAAGTGATTTCCTTCTTCCTGGAGTGTTCTGCACAGAAAGAAAGACACCCCCCCCCCCCCAAAAAAAAGAAAGATCAGTTCTCTTTCTGTGGGGTGTGATGTCTGTAAATGAGGAAAGGATGTGTGGAGTGGGACATCCATTAACAAATCTGTGTTAGGAACTCCATGTAAGTCCCTGTTCTCTTCTGCTGAAGTATGAGCTCTGCAGTTTTACTGGTTTGTAGAAGGACACTTGTGGATGAAGCAGGCACTGCTAAAGTATGTACCCCATAAAGTAGTATCATTTTAGCAGGTTTGAAAATGAAACTTTGCGTTAAGGTTCCTCTGTACTGTGGTTTTGTGTGGCAGTACACAGTAGGAGAGCAAAGGGCTCTGTTCTGTTAGGATCCCTGGGTTTCTTGGAGCAGGGTTAGGTTTCTGTGGTGTGGGTAGGGCACTGATCAGTAAACTCTGTGGAGTAGTTCTAATTCCGTTTGTCCACAAAGCAATGTAGTTTGTTTTTTTTTTTTTGTAAATTGCTTGGCATAGTTCTTCTTTGAAGAAGAAAACAACCTTTATTAGGAAACAAAATAGTTTGGTAATATATTAGAGTGTGCTTGTTTTTAGTGGTAAGCTCTCAATAACAGAAATTTTATTGCTTTCCTCTCCTCACTTCTCATTCCAAGTAGAAATACTATAAGATGATATTCCTGCCCTGACGAAGGTATGATTTGAGCAAGCAGACCTGTTAAATTGACTCTGCAGAGGGCATGTCAGTGCAAAGATGACTTTTCAGGAGCTATTCACAATAGCATGTAAATTTTATCCTATCTCTTGCTCTAGATAGGACAGACAAAGCCTCACCTGGGTAGCCTGGTGTCCTCTGATACCTTGATTAGCTCATTTTCCATTAACTTTGTGTTGTATATTGGAAGATTATGGTTAACCCAACTCTCCTGTTACTTCTTCAAGTGAATGCAGGATTCAGCTCTGCTGCCTTTGTCTTTCAGCTCCTTTGCAGCATTATTTGAAAGGAGCAATCAGGTGAATTTCTTGCTTTGAGGGGAAATATCTTCGATCCAGAAGAAGGATTTTGGCAAAATCTGTGACATTTGAGTGGTCTTACTTTTACTCAGGGGAAGAATTAGGTTTGTAAAGTTTGTGCTAGTAATGATCCTGAATAGCAGATAAATCTGCATTGTACATCTCTGTTTCAAATATGCAACACATTTCTCTACTTCATCTGCTTAGATTATATGTGCATAACAAAACTGGAAATGTCTGCTGTCAGCATAGGGTAGAGAACAGCAGGGTTTTTTTCAGTCACATCAATTGTCTACTTCAGTTCACTGTGCAGCAGCAGAAATGCTCATGCTGGCACTGAGCAGAGAGAAGAAATGGAGCAGAATGTAAGAATGAAAAACTTATATATTCCTGCCAAGGGTGCTGGTGACTGCTTTCAGCAGCTTAAGCAGCAGTATTTGTGATTGTTTATCTTTTCCCCTTCCATACCACCCCTCACCACACAGGTACAGCACATGACAGTGAGTATCTGGATGGTGACCTGGCCAGTCTAGGTACTGAACTTCAAAAGCATTTAAGCAGGCTGGTATAAACGCTCTTGTCTGGAAAATGGGGAGAGGACTTTTGGATAGGGTGGAGTTGCTGCAGTGGTACAATCACAGCATTTAGGTATCTGTGGGCACATGGATGGTGAAATGTAGGTTTAGAGCACCTCGCACCCCAGAACAGCTGTCCATGGGTGTGCACTTGTTCTATAATTTACTTTGTGGTTCCTTGACTGTGGTTAGGTCTTTCTAGCAATTTCCTTACTCCAGGCAGCCACGGGAAGAGAAAGCCATTCCCACAGGTATCAGTAAACATGAGCTCTCTGTTTTTGCTGTACCACAAAAAGCTTAATCGTTGTATAGTACAATGGAGCATGTGCAACAGCCAGAATGTAGTTCTGCTCCCAAAAACTGTGAATAACATGTGGGTTTCATTCTTGTTTCTGACATTCCCCCTGACTGAGAAACCTTAAAGGAGGTGCCGTCCATTCCCCTGGAAATGGGCTGAAATTTTAGGAGTTTCAGGGCAGTGTCTTCTGGAGCTGCAGGAAGGATGCTGTACAGCAGACTGCTTTTCATTTCACATTTGGCTTGGAACAAGGGGTGTGTTTGGCTCTAGTACACTACACAAGAAATGAACAAGCAAAAAATAGAGCAGTATTTCACCACAGAGATAAAAAAATAGATCCCACAACCATTGATAGGATTGTTCTGAACTCGGGTGATGACTGACTTCTGCTAGACTGGATTGTGGGTGTTTTTGATAAGTGGTTAAGGTGTCTCCCTCTGCTCTGACTTTTATTTAGTCTCTGTGGAGAAGCATGAAGGATACAAAATGAGACACCATGCCTTGTTAATGTTTTTTCAACGTAGCCTGGGACTGGAGATGAAAACAAAAAAAAAAGCCTACGTAGTTTAAAAAACCCCTGAAATCACAGATCCATTTTCTTCTTGATGGGAGTGTTCTCCAAACCAGGAGTTACAGGGAGAGCAAAAGCAGCAGAAAACAGACAAATTGTGTTCCTCCACCCTACTCACATCCATCACGCTTGATCTGCATCGTTTTCCACGCTGATATTTCATATTGTTCTGCTGAGAGGTGCTAATGGCTGCCCATCGTGTTTAAAGATCACTGACATATAGAGTGAAAAACATTCTGTAGAAAAGTTTAAAGATGCACCATAACCACACCTAGAAAAAATCCTGGTGGACCGCAAGTAGATAACTCTCTTTTGTCTTTCAACGTTCTCTGTTATAACAGCTACAGAGGTCAATAGGGCAAAGCTCTCGAGTGTGGCATAAAAACGAAAAGCTCTCTTATGGTGCCTCTTTACTGAAGAGGAAGAGTGAATCTGTGGGAGGGGGATTGAGCTCATTCATGGTTCCACTTACTGTGAGAAGGAGATACCAACCTATCTCTCTGTAGTCTTTCCTTTTTAGGCTTGGTTTGCAGGTCCATTTCTTACCTTGCACTGGATGTGGGGCTCATCCAGTTTTTCCCTGTGAGTCAGTTCATTTTACACATTTGGCAGAAAATACATCCAGGAGAAAAGGACAATTGCATTCTCTTGGGTTCTCGAGTTGGGTTCTCGAGCTGGCTAAGGCCCAGCAGGAGCAGAGGCGGTGCAGAGGAGAGGGCAGGATCTGGTTTTGGTGTAGCCTAATGTTGACTTATTTTGTGATACTGTGAATTGTGAAATTGCAGCTTTATCATTCAAAACCACAACATTTTCTCCTTCAGATTAAACGGTGTTTTCCCAGGCTGTTGGGATAGATGTTTCCTGCCTTTCTGTTCCTTTTGAGTGTCCAGAAAGGCCAGAGTCCCTGGGAAAGTCACTCACTGTGCCGTGGCTGTAGGAAATGTGGGGATCAGATAGGAAGAGATGTCAGGGAACACAGTAATGCACATATTGCTTGAGTGTGTGACTTTTCTTGTGGAGGCTGGTGACCTGCAATATCACCCAAATTTAACTGCAATTAATGACATCCCTGTTGGGATACGTTTCCTGGGGCTAATTTATGAACAGGGAGATATATACTGAGTTCACAACTTCTGCATCAGGCTCTGGAAGTGGAAAATGTTTCCTTTCTCTTTGTGAGGAAGCTACAATTGGAGAAAGATAAAATCCAGTGTATGAGTAGCAGGCTGTGTTAATTTGAAAAACTAGAAGTTCATTATTATGGACTGGCTGATTAAGACGTGGTCAATGTTGTGCTGCATAGGCAACATCATGTTTGGTGTCATCTCACAGGACACTTGGAAATTCCAGCCAGCAGCAACTGAGGAGAGAAAGAGGAGAGTGCAGAATTGTGTGGTGGGCATTGTCCTGGCACAGCTAGTTTGAGTGGCTTACACAAATCTTTGTCTCATTTCAAAGAGATGATGCATGCATTCAGAAACATGGGGCTGTAATTTTTCAGTCTTAAAAAACCAAAAAGCAGTAAAGATCCTTGGTTCTTGACTTGGTCTTGCAGAACTGTTGATTCAGGAACGACACACATACTTCATTCTTGTGTTTGAACTCAGGAGTAAGGTGCTCTCTGTTTATCCCTTTGGCCTTCCTCCATGCCTGTTTGACTTCTTGCATGCAGCAATGGGCTTCTCATGCTTTGAGGTGGTTGTTCCTGAAAACTAGCCAGCTCTCACAGGCTTTCCTTTCCCTTCCTCAGCAGTTTTCTATAGGATCCTAACCAAGAACAACTCTGAACTAAGCTGAATTCTGCTCTGAAGTGTCAGTTTGTAACTGTATTATTTGTCTTTCTCACTTCTCAGAGCTTTAATCACAATCTTACAGCTGCTCTTTACATCCCATTGTAAGAAGTCCAGAAGACTCATCAGTTATGTGCACAAAGAAATTACCATCAGCACAAACTGGAAATGTGGATTGTGCCTGCAGATATCTGTGTCTGCAGGTATCAGGGTGGTTCTCATCCTGAGTACTAGTGGGCACCAGAGCTCTGGAGTACCAGCTCATGAAGCTTCCTTCAGCTTTCAAACAAAGGCTTCTCCTGCTCCCCCTCCTGACCAGGAGGTCGGTAGCAGGCCCCTGGTACAAAGTCCTCAGTGCTGGACCTCACCCTCTGATTCTCACCCATGTCTGGACTCAGTTGTCACGTGTTCAAAGCAAAGCCGTGTGTCTTGCAGCCAGCCCTTTGCATGGGTTCTGAGTCATCCATATTCCTCACCTTCCCAGTGTGTTCTCAAGAGCTTGTATTCATCCTTAGCAACAGTCCAGCTGTGTGAGCTATCCCACTGTGATCCTATAACCCCTGTGAGGGGGGTAACCAAGCAATTTCCTTTTTACATCTGTTTTCAGACTGCAGGTACTTTCTGTAGGTTCCTTTGCGATTTTTTTTTGTCACAGTCCCTGGGATTTCAGATCCTCAGGGGTGAGTGCTGCTTTTTGGAGCTGCCCTTTTTTCTTACTCCCTCTCTCTCTGAGTGCCCACCCCTCCTTCAGCAGTGCCTTGTTCTTGTCTCTTTTTATCAAGTAAATGGGAATACTAAAAGCATTTTAGTTTCTCACTGCACTGGTTTGGTGGCAGTGTAGGAGCTGGTTGCTCCAGCAGCCCTTGAGCTTGTTACTGCTCTGAGCCATGAGGGAAACCTGCCTGAGGTGTCGAGCCTTAGCACTGCATCACCTTGAGTTCCCATGCCGGGAAGCTTCCTTTCTGGAGGCAATGGTAGATGGAGTAAGTCCTCACAGAGCCTGGAAGTGGCAGTGGGGTCCTGCATGGATGCTCTCTGGATTGGTGTGCTGGTGTTAGGGTACGTCTGCTGACTGGTGTGGGGATCCAGTTCCATCTGCTCAGCAGCAGCCCACACAAGAATAGAGCCTGGATCAACAGGCTGGAAGTTGATGGGGTGGCTCAGTAGCAGAAAAAGGGAGGCCTGACTCTGGTGGGTGTACAAGGAAAAGAGAAAACTTGGAGGCCTGGATCAGCGTTGAAGGGCATGCCAGGCAGGCACTGTTGAGCACTGGGAGCAGAGAAGAGGAAGGTACAGAGTGAAGGTCTGAGGAAGGTCACTTGCAGAGCCAGGGTGAAGATGTGATAACCATCAGACAGCCTGCTGGAGGAATGGAGCTGGAGGGTGTCCAAAAAAGGACAACAAAGCTGGTGAAGGGCCTGGAGCACAAGTGTTATGAGGGGCAGCTGAGGGAGGTGGGGCTGTTTTGCCTGGAGAAAAGGAGGCTCAGGGTAACCTTATTGTTCTCTACAGCTGCCCCAAAGGAGATTGTAGCCAGGTGCAAGGTCAGTCTCTTGTCCCACACAATGGGCAATAGGACAAGAGGAAACTGCCTCAAGTTGCACCAGAGGAGGCTTAGATTGGATATTAGGAAAAATATTTTTGCTGAGTGCTCAGGCATTGGAACAGGCTGCCCAGGGGAAGTGGTGGAATCTCTGTCCCTGGAGGTGTTCACCAAATGCTTAGACATGGTGCTTGGGGATATTATTTAGTGGTGGACATGACAGTGGTGCATGGTTAATGGCTTGGACTTCATGATCTTAGAGCCTTTTCCCAGCTGCCCTCCAGGATTCTTGTTTGCCTTTCAAGACTTAGTTGAAGAGTTTTCATCAAGTTTCATCAAGCTGAAGAGTTTCATGGAAATGTAGTGCTTTATGTTATGTGATTCTCCCACCTTTTTAAATCTGATGTTAAGTGCCCTACAACCAGAGTTACTGTTTTATGGAATTGTGTCCATAAACACTGTATTTCAGTTTTAAAGGAGAAGTGTTGGTAACTGCTAGGAAGTCATGCTTAACCCTCAGTCACAGAATTATCAGTCACAGGTGTGTTTGATGCAGTATGAATTTTGGATGCTACTATTATTACTAATAAGCAAAATGCACCTTCAGTTTCTATTTTGCAACTGCGTGGGGAACTCATAGAATGCCATAAATTATTACAGCCTCATCATCAGTTGTATTATGATATAGTATCAGAAAATTAGTACAAAGAAAATCTCTTCTTGAACCAATGCTTTAAATTGCTGGAAAGAGTCAGAATTCCAAAGAAAGGTGCCAGTCTGTTAGGTGTATTTATTGTATCACCTGTACTGAAAAGATCATTGAAGTTTCTATGCAGTAGCCTGCTGCAGCAGTTGCTCCAAAAATCCCATGCAATGTCATGAATAAGGCAGGAATTCCGCTGTCTTTTAAATGGAAATATTCTGCTACCATGTTGGAATACAATAACCTTTCTTATGAAATTAGACAGGCTGAATTTAAACAGAAGGTTTTCACTCGGAGTTTTTTCCAAAAGTGTCCAAAACGATTCAGATCAAATAATTTTGAATGTTTTGTACCATTATATATTTTTGAGGCAGAGTCTCGCTTTATGGCCTCAGCCTACAACTGTAAAAGTATATTTAGCTAGCTGCCTTGTCTGACAGCACTCAGGAGCAAATAGTATCTTGGGTTCACTGCTGTTTATTAAGAGCAGCATTATATGAGAGCAAAACTTTCACTGGAATGGATCAGTAGGAGCTGGCTCATTGGCTCCCGTGTCTGCTTTCCATATAATATTCTGACACGTTTGACCACTTCCATTTCAAATGAGAAATTCCTTGTTTCTTTCTTATACAGTCCTGGCAGTCTGTTGCTTTTTTCTGTGGATCACACAAAATCATTGAGCTGCTGAACTCTCTGATATTCATGCTTTTCTCAGAGTTGTTTCTAAGTAAGTCAGGTATCTTCCCTGCCTGAGCTCCTGATGAAAAGTTGGACATAAATCCCTAAGGAAGAGTGTGAGTCTGCAGAGCATGTAAGGTGCTGGTCATTGAGAAAAAGAACTGACTGCAGCAAAAATCTGAGTGGTCAGCACTTCCCAGGGACAGGCCCTTGAGCTGTAGCTTTTAAAGGCCAGATTGGAGCTTATTGCCACAAAATGAAGTCCATTTCTGCAGCATGAAGCCCAGCAATGAGTCACATCAGGAAGAAGTGGGAAGGAGTTGCATATGGATTCTCTTTGCTAGTGCAGGGTTTTAGTCCCTATTACATCCCATTTGTGCGTGTCTGCTCTGAAACTGACTTCCTTTCAGCACTTGAGCTGGAACCAACAGCACACTTCCCGACCCATCAGGAGCCGCTGGGTCTGTGCATGGTGTTTCTCACTGCTGAAGATGTTCTGACTTGGTTTAAGTTCTGCTCTGTAATGCATTGTAGCAATCTCCAAATTGTGGAGCTGTTCCTAAATTGTAAGAAATGCCATGTCAGTTAAAACAGGACAGCCCGAGGAGGAAGGCCCCCCAGCGTGAAGGAAGGTTCCAGGTGTCAGCCTTGAGGGATATGCCTGACTTCCATAAACATAATAGTGTCAGCTTCCATGCAGTAATTCATACAAGGTTTACAGACCTGTTTTCTGGGCTTGCAACAACTCTCCAGCATCTCTGATTGCTAATGTAATGCTTGTCACAGCAAACGGGGTATGTTTTTGTGGTTAGGGACCATCTAGCATGCCCCTAAATATGCAAAGGCTGTGTACATGCATAATGATCTAGCACCACGGTCTTTCACATGCAGCTTGGAAAAGGCAAAGGAGTGTGGTTAGGATAAAAGTAGGATACAAGTCAGAAAACTTTTCCCAAAGAAGTGGGAATATTTCTGAAATTGTTGGCTGGAATCAGAGACTTTCCAAAGGTAGGGTGCCTTCAGATGAGCTAAGAGAGAAAGGGTCACGAAGGCCTAGATAGGGCAGTGTGCACATTGATAGGTAGTGCTTACATGTCTCACTGAATGCTATTTATTTGTGCATCACTATTGAAGTTAATATGAGTAGAACATGCTGAATTTGGCCCTAGGTTAGTAACACAAAACTGTAGCTCTTTAAAATGGATCTGAACAGGGATGGTCCAGTGCTGCATTGGCTCTGAGAGTTGGTGGTTTGAGGGGATTTGGGATTTTTGTTTTGGCAGGTTTTCTTTAGGTGTGGGTGATGGTTGGTGGAAGAACAACATGATCATTTTCCCCACAAATCTAATAAGAGAAGAATTAGCCTAGAAGAGGAGAAAAAAAATCGATTCCTTTCAATGTTATGTAAGGTGCTGCCTTATCCCTCTTAGAAATAGAGCTTTCATGTGTTATATTCCATAGTCAGCCCCCAAAAAAGATGCATATCTTTTGCCTGGGGTGAGCAACTCCTGAGATTTCTGAAGTCAGGCTAGTACATTAACACCTTAGATTTAGGAAGTGCACGGCTACAAGCAAATGTCTTTGGATGACAGAAGCAAATCAGACACTGCTTTTGTATGTCATGAGGGATTATTCTGTTTTGGTGCTATGCCCTTTGGCTTTACAAATGCACCTGTAGTGCTCCTGTGGTTAGTGCAAAGGATCTTGGTAGAATTAATTTACTATAGTTGTTTTGTCTTTGTAAATAGCAAATGTTAGAACTGGCTGTACACAAGCAGCTTTTCAAACCTCACATGTGTTGTTTGCAGTGGTTCACAGATAGAGAAATCTTCTGTTCTATAATGTTAGTGCTGAGTGCAGCAAAGTACTTCTCCATTCACAAAAGGTGATCTTTGTGGAAGTAGGAGACATTTATGGCTGTGTCTGGGCACAAGACAGATGGGAGATAAATTCTAGGAAATCTAGGGGTGGATCACCAGTTGCAGGTTTCAGCTGTGCCTTTGCTGAGAATTTTAAAAAATCTCATCTAATTCCATGTCATCTGCTGTGTTATTTTTTTAACCGGAATAAAGGGTTCTGAGAGCTCATGATCTTTATGTGGCACTGTCACCATACAGAATTAACCATTGTCTGACATTTTGGGAACAGAGATGCTGGTCTATGAAATACTGTGCCAAATAATTAGCACTTTGAATCTTCTGAAGATATGGAGGGACATAAATGTTTGCAGTGTCAAGAAAGTTTGTACCAATATCTCCTAATTCTCTTTTATTAGCTCCAGAGAGGATTTAAACTAAAAAAATCTGCAGTTCTATTTCAAAGACAGTTCTGTGGTTGAGGTTTATGGTTGATTTTTATATGGCATAAAGATGGTATCACGTCCTGTTATTAGGTGAAATCTGCTGAGCACTTGCTGTGCTTTTTGTTGTCCAGCTCTGCTTCACAACAACAGCAGAAGACAAAAGTGTAAAAGCAAAGAAGAAAGAACAGGAAAGAGAGAGGCTATGACTTCCTAATTATCTTGCTAATAAATTCAGAATTTATTAGATGTTCTGAGACCTGGCAAGTTTTAATTGATATCAGCTGCTGAAGTCATAGGTTTTGAGCTGCCTTTTTAA
The DNA here is from genome assembly GCF_015832195.1 of Motacilla alba alba. NCBI lineage: Eukaryota > Metazoa > Chordata > Aves > Passeriformes > Motacillidae > Motacilla > Motacilla alba. The sequence continues at coordinate 39,371,852 of NC_052017.1, read as the reverse complement.
TCTGAGTCTGCTAGGATAAAAGAGCATAAAGAAGCCTTACCTAAGACAGGCTGGTGAGCTGTGGGATTTTTCAGTAATATAGGATTGGAAAAAGTGGGGCAGAGAAAGAAAAGGAGATACAAGAAAGGTGTTAAGAGCAGGGAAGTACTTGGAAGTTTTGTGGCATTTAGACAAAGCCTTAGCAACCTAGGCTGAAGGCCTGATGTGGTTTGGGTCATCTTTCAGGATCAGTGTGGTTAGGGGTTCCTGTGTGCCAAGGTGGGGCACAGGAACATAGAGGTCACGTGGCATTAGGCCAAGAGTCTGCCTTGTGCAGCAAATTGTCCCTGGAGCAGCTAATACAGTGTAAGAGTAAGACACATTACAGATTGATAGCTCTCCTGAGAGCTTCCAGCCACCAGCTTTAAGGATTTCCTGAGCTCTTTCTGGACTATCATGCTTAACACTTCCTTGATGTGGTTTAATCCTGATTACCCATAGGAACCCCTTAAATTCTACAGCCTTTCATTGCAATAATTTGGTTGCAGATTTCCCCACTGGAAATCTCAACCCATGTTGCTGAGATTTATTCTTTTCAAACCACTTCTGTTAATCATCAGTGCCAAATAAAAAGCGCTCTAAAAGCATAAGTGGGATTTTCTTGTGCTCTTAGTCTTTGATTTACCAGGAATGGCCTCTCTTTGATTTTAGATATTATTTTAATCTTCTGATTTTTACCATCTTGAACTTTTATTTTCTAAATAGCCTATATTTCCACCCAGTGCTTGAGTCAAATCAGAACATAAATACAATTCCATGTGACAGACTTCTCTTGCTTTGTTTTGAGAGCTACAAAAATTGGGTACTTTGAGGTGCTGAGATAGGACACAAGTATTTCACTTTTTTGGTATTTGGTATTCATTATAAATGTAACTGAATATATTAAGTGGGGAGCCTAAACTTACCTAACTCTGACAGATGTCTTGCTTTAGTGGTAGGCTGATATTTTGGGGTATATCAGTGCTTATTACTTGTATCTGAATTAGTGGAAACTGAACACTCTAATCCTGAAGACAGAACATTTATTTGGAAGTATAAACAGGCCTGAGGATTTACAAGTGTGCAGACACACTACTAACTTTTTACTACCCTTCACCTGAATCTGCCATGAGCTCTTTCTAGGTTGTCCCGTGAACGAATATCTAGGTTTCTGTTTGCCAATATAACCTAAATATTCACATTATAACAAGGACAGAAGATTGTTTTCTTCAGTAGCGTAAACTGGGATTTAAAATTAATTTAAAATAAGCTTTTGATATTTTCCCTGACTTCAAATCCCTGGGGATGCAGGTAAACCATAACTGTAAAATTTTATTCCAACTTGGAACTGGGATAAACTCTGCAGGATATGTTTTAGCCCAGAGTGATACATTCTACCTGTTTGTGCGAGGTCTACCAGTGCCGAATAGTGCTGTGGCTGCTGCCAGCCTGGGTGAGGGAAGAGGGGCTCTGGCTGAGGGAAGAGGAAGGAGTTGTTTAAAGCCTGGTTCTGCTCGGGTGAACGAGTCGCTGGGCTGGGGACCCGTGCCCTGATGTGTGTGGCTGCAGTGCCCTCTGGTGCGAGGGAGCGCTGGTGAGCCGCGGCTCATTCCAGAGGTCCCTCCACAGCTCCTGGCTGCCGGAGGAGGAAGGAAGCCGAGCACAAAATCCTCTTCTGGCCGTGGCCTTTGGTAGCTGCGTTCCGACCAGCAGTTTCTTTGGCTATGTGGTACAGTGCAAATACGAGTACGGCCCTTGGGCTTCTACAGCTTGAAACGTGCTTTGTGTTCTGCTAGGATTTTGGCATCGGTTGGAAAATGAGCATTTACTGTTTCTGTTGAGGTGATGCCCACAGGACCTGTTATGGGGAGGTGCTCCCAGATATGCTAGATGCTGTCTCCACATTCATAGGCTGGGCCTTTGAAGTGCTGTGGAACTTCAACTTCATAGCAAAAAATAAGTGACCAAACCTGGTTTCCTCCTTACTCTGCCTCAAACTTGTCAGCTGCCTCTGAAATTAGGGAGATTGAATTAACATGTTTTGATTGGAAAAAAGAAGAAAACTTCAAGGGAAGAAAGGGCACAGTGATCAGAACTAAGTAAGCAGGACAGACCCAGGAGGGTTTTGACACATTATCGTTTGAAAATGGCAAAGTAAAAATCTGCTGTGACCACAGTATTTCAAGATTACAAGGCAAGAAAAATACCTGCCTACGCAAATAAGTTCAATTCTGACATAGAAAATTTAGGGATGTGTCCCACTCCTTTGATAAAATGCCTTTTGATCATTCTAAAAATGTAGCTACCCTTTTGGAGGGTACATGACAAAACTGTAGGGAGTGTAAGTGACAGCTAAGGAAGAAAATTATCATTGTAGTACAAGACCTGAACTGTGTAAGCAAGAATGTTAACATCAAAAAATGAAAAATTCAAACCTAGTTCCTCAAGAGAGGCCATCGGACTGCACAAATCTAGGAAAAAAAAAAAAAAAAAAAAAAAAGACTTGCCGCAGGTTGAAATGCAAACTGAGCTGAGTTGTACAGAAAGCAACAGAGAAATGGGAAAGAGGGGAAGGATGTTATCCTGACTAGAAAATAGATGCAGAGCACCAGAGCATCTGTATGAAAATAACTGGGAGCAGAATTCAGCCAGTAAAATGCTGTCATCCTGTCTTCCAGTCCTACTGGCATGTCCCATCGTGCTCTCCAGTCTGCCCTCCCTGGGCACTATGATTGCACCTGCAGGTACCACCACCAGCCCTTAAGGTGGGTAATGTGAGATTTGGCTGGAAATGCCGTGTCTTCTCACTCACTGAAGCACATAAAATTCTTGTAGGTTAGGACTCTGTCACAGAAAGGAAGTGAGTACGCCATAAAACCAGTTAATTCACTGCTTTACTTTGGTTTAGTAATGTTAGGCTTTGTTTATTACTCAAATGCAAGACATTAACTCAGTTAATAATTATCTTAAATATCACAAAATTACCTTCAGCCTGTGGGATCCTATTAATTATATGCCAGTGCTGCTCAGCAACATGAAAATGTAAGAATGTATTTGTTATGTTCTGTACTTACTGGATTGTATTTTTCCACCTTAAGTACCCTGACCATATAGACACAAGATACTGGCAAAGCCTCTGCCTGCTGAGGGTTGTCCTGAACACCAGACTTATTTGTACAGTGCAAAGGTGTAAGGGGTGACTTGAGCTCTGATTCTCCTGGAATACTGCTTAGACTGAAGCTACAGAGTGCATAACCAGGAGATTTAACTCTGCAATACGTATGTTTTGGGTTTCTTTTTTTTTTTTTTTTTGGCAGGTGGAAAAGGTATTTTCACATATTTCCAGCTGCAGTCTTTTCTTCCAAGAATGTGGCTGTAAGTTTACTTATAAGGGTTTTCCAGAAGTTTCAGCATGTCTGAGGTGTTTGCCACTTGGCAGGTCAGCTTTAATATTGCTGAGAAATTTCCGGGTTTCAAATGCAGGGTCATCAGTGCCTACATGCACATATGGATTTCTGGTTGAAATCAGAGCACAGTTAAGTGCAGCAACCTTTGCCTTTCACAGAAACCGAGTGATCAGCCAGGTTGTCCATTTTGTTCTTCAGGATGGATGCTGGCTACAGCTGGAACAGGAAGGAGCACAGCAGAATTCCAGAGCTCCTGTCCTACACAGGAATAAAAAAGCACACAGAATCTGTTGTTCCCAGCCAGACAATGACTCCATGCTTTTACTTCTCTGCCAGGGATGCCCTGGGCTAAGCTGTCTCTCTGAGCATTTTGCAGGTCTGTGTGAGCACAGCTTGTAGTCAGCTCTGGAAGAGCCCTACCCTAGCAGTGGACACCTTTGCTGCAGAAGAAGACTTCTGCCAGGTGATGTAAAAGCATGGCTGAATAATGGCACGGCAGTAGGTACTGCTCAGGGAGGTGAGCTATCAATCCCCAGAAAGCTGTGGAATCTGAATACAGGAGCACTGTGAAACTGTGGAAGTGGCTAAAGCGTGTTTGATCACCTTAGATCCACGGATGTTTCAAGCCCCACCTACCCCATTGGAGTACCAGGATGGGGGATCACATCTACAGGAAAGTCATCTTCCAACATGGATGAACAGTTTTGCAGATCTTGGGACATGTGCAGTGACAGTGACTTTCAAGTAACCCTGTGTTTGTGCAGGAGCACCTATGCACAGTTATTTACTGGCAGGACCACAAAAATGTAAGTGGTCCTGAAGTTCATCTCTTGGCACGAGGGGTTTTTTGAGGTCTGGCCATTAATAGTTACCTTTTGGCAGTGTGCCCAGGTTGGATAAGCTGCAATACCCAGGGGCAACGAACGGGAGGATTTAAGAGTGAGACACAAGTTAGCTTTGAGTCAGGAGTGAGTGGCTGCTGGAAGAGATAGGGCTTTTCTTTTGCAATAAATGAATGATACCTACAAACCATGTATTTACAAACATTCTCCTGCAGCTTTGCAGGGAGGGAAGACTGATCATTCTCATTCATTTGGCCTGGCTGGTCCTTCATTTGCAAAAAGACTGAGTTTTAACAAGGTTATTCTATTGAAATCAAAAGTGATGTGTTTCTATGAGGCTGAAGGGACTTAAGAGTCTATTTAATATGCATTGATCTTTGTGTATGGGAATACAGAATATATGCTGGAGCCATTGAAGCAGGTTTTTGACTTTTTTATGGAAAAAAATAATTGGTGATATTACAGGAATGGGACAAGACAGCAATGACAGATGTGATTTTTAGAGTTTGTAGAGAGTGACACTATTAGAAGAAGATTTAATATTCCCAGAGGTGAAATGCAGATGTGCCTTTTAGTGGTGAGTTTCAGAGGAAAGGAAGGCATACATATTGTTATCATGTCAGTGCTTCCTCTTCACTGTACCAGCATTTGCTTGCCTACCTAGGTTTATGCAGGATTAGTAATGTTCTCTTGGCAGATGAGGTGTTGTTCTGTAGCATTGAATAAAGTGGATTATTCAGAGTTCGAAAAATCAGTTCATTTTCACTCGAAGAAAGATGACAATGTAATGTGAAGAAGTGCTGTTTGTGTACAAAAAATATTAAAAGTGTCCTTTTGGAAATTCATTGGGATTCTCTTTTGTATTTCCCATTTTGTTGTACTTCCAGCAGAGGGCAGGTTTGTGCCACAAAACCTGTTTGCTCACTTGAGCGAATCCAACGTGACATTCACCAGCCATGTCCAATCCTTGTCGGGAAAAAAAAAATCTTATTCTGTGGTAATTTCCCCTGAAAAATATGTCAGTTTTTCTGTTTGGTTTTTGTTTTTTTTTTTTAAGAACAAAATAAAAAAAAAAAACCTAGATGGAATTCTACTGGTAACCTTGCTAAAAATCTAGTCCCAGACATATTCCTCTTGTTTTCTAAAACTGTTGTGAAATTGCCAGTGTTTAATTTCTCTCCATGCAATTGTTCCCTGTTTCTATCACAGCAGGAATATTTAGGATGTTTTCAGTATCAGCTTCATGTGAGGAGAACCATGCAATGCACTTAATGTTGCACAGACACGACATGGTGGTGTTCTGTCACAGTTACACCGCATAAAATACTGTTGTACCAGCAAAACACAAATATAATCAAGGCCTGGAGGCTGAAAATTGTTTAAAAAATTTTGTATAATCCTGGCATGCAAAACACTGAGGAAAAAAAAAATCAGGTGGTTACATCACAGCAACAAGCCCTGGCAGGGTGAACCACATGTCCATGTTTGTGTAATTCTTCTCAATGCCATTTTGGTTTCAAAGTGACATGTTGTGGCAGTGCCAGAACAGGGTGTTCTGAAACAACAGAGGTGAATGGTTTTCTAATTTGTGTGTCATCCCTAGGAATCTTGTTCTTTCTGCTGCAACTACTCCTTGTGTTGCTTGTGTGTGAATCAACAGGATAGTTTGAACTCGCCAGTGGATGCACCAGCTTCTGCTTCTTTAGTGTCTCATTGCTGCTTTTTTTGTCTTCCATGTGATTTTGAGCCTTGGATCTTACCTTTTTTTTCCATTGCCACTTTGCATGCTGTGTCCTTGAATGACATTTTGATGAAAATACACGTATTTTGCAGGCATTTGTACCCATTAGCCAGTGTTGCTGTTCACTTTCCTATCTGCTATACAAATTCACATGAATTGCTCTTAAAAGTTTTTTTTTTCTTTTTTGCTATGCTTTTTATCTGCTGTCCTAGATTTGTGTCATTTTGAAAAGTATGGACTGGCACAATATGTTGTCATCATAATCTAATGTTTTGACAATCACAGCACAAGTGCAGCCTGCTGCCAACAAGCTGTGCACTGCTGAGTTAGAAGCTTGTTTTGTCAGGGATAATGCCTTCTCCTCACCTTCAAGCTGGTTTTGTACCTTCATGTTGTCTGTTCATTAGAGGGCGGCAGCGTTTTCCTCTGCGTTTGGAAATTGGCTCTCACTCCCTCCGATATTAATGTTATTATCTGGATGATTCAGTAGGAGCTAGAGAGAGAGACAACTTCACCAAGCCAGAAAGCACAGCCTTCAGTTAACTGGTGAGATGTTAGTGAGGCCTCCTAGCCTGCAGTGTGTCACTGCTGTGGCCAATATTGAACCCAGGTCTCCAGAGGTGGAAAACTGGCCCAAGGGACAGATACCTCCTCCAACTCCCATCACATCCCTAATAGTTACTAGGGCAGAATAATGTTTCATGACCTTTGGGTTCTACCATTGCCATAACATAATCTAGCTGTGCGAGCTTTGCAAAGGTCATTGTAGAAATAAAAATATTGCCTGCTGTGATCCATACCCTCAGACGCAAAGGAAGAGAAATAGCTTAATAAATGTAGTGATATTTGCACTATAGGGCACAGTGCAAGGGTCACGAACCATTATTCTGCACTAGTAATAATGTCACTATTCTTGCCCCAGTGGTTACTGTATGACATTTGTGCTTGCAGGGAAATTCCTGTGAATATCAGTAACTTAAAATACATTGCCTCGAGGGGCTATTGTTCTCCCATTGAAGTCAATGAAGTCAATTTGCCATTTGCTTACCAGTATCTGGGCGCAGGACTGACCCAGCATTCCTCATGATCAAAACTGAAATGGCTTTCAAGTGGGTTTGGCATTTTGTTTTCTTTTTTCCTTAAAAAGTATTTGTTCATTGGACCCCGGATGAAACATATTTCTTAAAAGATTGTAACACATAATTTTATCATATCTATGGGAATTGCCATTACTGTATATGCAGCAGACAGATTATATGATGAGATTTTTTATTAAAAAATGTTCAAGTCCTAATACTCCTAGGTACTTGTACTTGTGTGATGATTTATGACTTGGGAAAGAGATGTTACCCAATATTTCTTCGCTATATTCTTATGTGATAGGTAAATGACTGTTTTCTCTATTTCCCCAACAAAGAAATGTATTAATTCAGACTCCTCTTCATGATATGGCTGGAATGATATAACTGAAATCACAGAATTCTTAGTAATATGACCTGAATTTTGCAGATGTGGAAGATGCTAGTTTTGTCCAAAAGATTCTTGTTCTTATGCTAGTGGAATTGGCAGCCTTGAAGCTGATTTTTTTGTTTTTTTTTTTTTAAGCAAGAGTATGTCAGCCTTGGTCCATCCCTATGAGATCATGAATTATCACTGAGCTCTTAAAGGAAGTGGTGGACAGTTTGTGTGCAACTGTGCCCCATGTTGGCATTGGTCTTTGTCTAGAAACATGCCTTAGCAATCAGTACGTTTAATGTACCTCTGGTAATAAGTCTGAGAGGAACTCCACTCCTCATGTGTGAAGAAGCCAATCTGACAGAAAAGAGCTATTTGAGAGCTCAGTCAGTGGCCGGATCATTTGATTAATTGCTTTGGATAACTGGTGCCCGCCTGTAGTCTGGCTCCACCATGGACGAGGTGATAAATGTTTCCTTCCCCAGCCTTAGTACGTGTATCAGAGAAAAACACAACACCAGTTGTTTTCAAGAGCTTGTGGTGACTAAAATTGTCCCCAGCTGCAAGGGAGGGTCCATGTTTACAATCTGAGGAAGCAGGCAGCATTGTATCATCCAGGGTGCTATGTCCTGGTTGCCTGTCAGACATGCTGCAGCCAGGCTTGTGACAGAGGAAGGTTTTTGGTGCAGAGCATGGTGAGGGTGGAAGAGCGGCCCTTGTAGATCAGGTGCATCCTTACACCTTACACCTAGGACTTTGTTGAACATGGAAACACAGTAAGTGGGGTCTAGTGGCAAAAGAGCTGTCACCTCTTTGTGATCCACTGAGCTCACCTCAGCTGTCACACCAGCCTGTGGTTCTGCCTTGAACATGAAGTCTTAACTCTGGCTCCAGACAAAGATGAAGTGAGAATCACTCATGTGAGCCATGTCTAGCACACGAGACAGAGCAAAGTCAGTCTACAGGGCTGACATTCAAGGTGTGCTCCACAGAGCTGGGCACAGACTGTGTCTGCTTCTCCAAGGCCTTATCAGTGAAGGGCACAGACTGATCCTGCCCTTGTTTTCCTGCTCCTTTTCCAGGCCAGGAGAACAGGCAGATTTGCATAGTCTGTAGGCAGCTGAGTACAATTTTTCCTGTGGGTGGTAGTGTTTAGAAAGTGTCCCGCCTTGCCACTTTCAGATTGCTATCACCCTTCCCTGATGGGATTAGGAGCCTGGCTTCACAGGCATTGCCTGATCCAGCTGGTTTTCATAGGGATGAGGTGGGTAGTGGTGACAAAACAGGATGGGTGATGACTGTGTAGCTGTGCTGGTAAACTTTGCTTGGGGGAGGGGACTGAGGGGAAGACAGGGGGACAGAGGAAAAAGTTAGAACTCTCCCATAGAAAGAGCTCCTTTAACTTTTGAAGGAAATTATCAGGGAGCAGACAGCAGTCATGCTTTTCTGACTCATTGTCCTGTTTTCAGACAGCATCCTCCTCCAGTCTCCTCCTGCCTGTAGCACTGCTGTCCCGATTTATTTCTGTAAAAAGTTATCACAAGAATTTCCCTCTTCAAAAATATAATTAAAGAATTAATGTTGTAATACATGAAGTTTTGCAATGTGCTGAAACCACTGAGAAAATTAACTTTCCTTTTTTAAAAATAAGAAGCAACAACACTCATGCAGTCTACAACCTGGATGATTCGAGATGCTCTTGTGAGTTCTTCACTTCTTTAAGCAGAGTCTGCCCTTTGCTCCCAGATGATCCTAACACAGGACGCCTTTAGAGGGATGTAAAGTACAGTTTGATTTCATAATGAATGGTTAACTGACTTGCTCTTCTCCCTAGCTTTGGAAAGAGGAAGACTTGCAGAAGAGAATTATTTTCAATGTCAGTGGCATCCACAAAAAAACAGGAGGAGTGGTCTGTGAGGTATAAACCTTTGTGTGTTTTCTTCCCAATTTTGTTACTGTTATTGTTTCTTCCCAATTTTTATAATATGTTATTTGGGAGTACTGAGGGACAGGCAACTGCTCCTTTCCAAGCCTCTTTTGTACAGTAGAGCCCAGAGGTGAAAGGCTGGTGTAACTTTGTAGTAGCCTCATGAAAATTGCTGTAAAGACTGATTTTGCCACAGGTAAAAAAGCTTGACTTGGCATGTCTTTAGCGTCAGCCACAAACACTTTCACTTCTGGGTCCAGAGTTTCAAGGATCAGCTTAGTCAGCAATAGAAACTCTGTCATCTCATTTGATACCCTTTAATTAGACATATATGCATATATAAATGCATAGATTATCTAATACATCCTACTGCAAATTTCTCACTGAAATTAATGAGGTTATTCAAAGAGTAAGCTATGAGTAATAATGAATAACATTAGTACTCAGCGTGACTAATCGTGGTAAGAGGGAGAGTCTTAATGACTTAGACAAGGAGGGTCTGCTGGGAGCCAGCATAACGATTTGCACAAACAATTCCTTTTCAGAGTGGTGAAGCTTGGAGCTTACGAGGAGCCAGTCATTAAACTACAGACCCCATTTTATCACAGGCGTCTTGATTTCTGTCTCTGAGCCTTTCTCAAGGCACAGCTTACATGTGTGGCAGAAAATGAGTCATGTCCAGGCAGTTGGCCTTCTGATCCCTTTTCTGTTTAGTGTAGTCCACATCTTTGCAGCAACTTTTATGGAGAGATCATGTTTCAAAAAGCCTTCGACAAAGCTCCACACAGGGTCTTATTTTTCATTTAACTGGGAGAGAGAGACAGAGCATGAGATGAGTAACTGGCTAAGCAGTAAGAAAAAAAGCAGAATGAGATTATGTTTTATTAAAGTTAACGGTTCTTGGTGCAGTGCCTGGGAGTCTATCTGAGGTTAAGCCATATTGTAACATATTAGTGTCTCTGAAGGTTCTGGAAGAGTGGAAAAAATGATGCAAAATTAACAAAGAAAAGCAACATTCATGAAAATTGAATGAAACATGAGATTGTTTTCTGTGATATTGGGTACTAGATGGTCAGCTCTGAATAGATGTCAGTGAATATTTGAAGTAATTAAGACAAACTGGTGTGTATACATTACTATAGAGTGATATACAGTAAAATAAAGTCTGCTCTCATGCTATTCATTCTTGCTGTATTTGCAAGTTTTTGGGGAAAGACGTGGTGTAAATTAGTTTGGGATGGGAAATGAGGAAATTAATATTCCTCCTCAAATACAAAGCAATCAGAACTTCTTCAGAATGAATACAGAAAGGGTGAACCTTTTTTATCAGTGTAAAAACTCCAGTTCCTTTCTAGTTCTTATTTCGTTCTTGCCACTACTTCCCCATCTGTGATGCCTCTGCTTTTCTCATGATATATTTTTCAGTAGTTTCATGCCACAAAAATCTGTGAAATGTTAACAATTTAGAGAGATCCTTGGTCAGACTGGATTTAGGAAAATAAGGTCAAGAGGTTTGGAAAAAAGGCAAAGCTGTATAATTCCAGGGTTTGTCCTAATCTATCATTAAGATGCTGCTATGGCACCTAATTTTAACAAGTTCCATGACTAGAATAATAAGTTAAACCAAATAGATGTATCAGATAATGAGCATTGAAAAGCAGGTCATTTCAGGCTGTTTTAATTGAAAATGTTCTCTCTTGAGGATTTATGATCCAGGTCTGGACCAGAATAATATTTAATAGTTTAATCTATTAGATATCTCCTGTTGGTTGAGGAAAAATCTGAGTCCAAGTGTGAAAGGATTAGTTCCAACAGAGAATCTCTTTCAGATACTGTTTATGTGTGATTAAAGCTCAGGTCAGAGTGGTCTCTGTACTAGGGCCACATAGAATCAGCCTTCTCTCAGCAGTAGTTTTGCAATATGATTAAATCACCAAAGGCATACTCAAAATCACCCAATCCATTTTAATTCTTCTTTTATATCGTACCCAACTCTCAAGTTTTCTGATGCTGTAGGCTAATGAAAAATACAACTTTTGCTGCCTATCCTGAAGGAGAACATTACTGTAAATGTTCTTGAAAAGCTGTATCATAAGCAGCATCAGTGGGATGTAATTTTAAAATGATTCTTGCTTTTAGTTTTCTCATTACAACATTGGCCTTAAGGTGATCAGGCCCAATCTGTTTAAGTGCAGTTGTCAGCTGCCTGCTTGTTTGATTAGTGCAATATTGCCCCTGTTGCGTACTGGAAGGTAAGAGTTTTAGGTTGATGTGGATCCTGGGGTACAGTTAGCCACCACAGCATGCCTTTTCCATGAATTTGACCAAAATGACTATTCCTTTTCTGTTTGATGGATTAGATGAATAGGCTTAGTCTTTACAGAAGAAGACTCAGCAGGTTGCTTGTTGGATGAGGCAGTGAAGGTCAGGCAGAGGGGCATTACAAAACTGATGAATGATTCTGATTGATGGAACTTTTATTCCTAGGCATGCAAGAATGGAAATCTCTTTTATAAGAGCTTACAGAAGGCGTGCCAGAATAACAAGAATGTTCTTGTTGATTTATCTGCAGCTGGTATTGGGTCTGCGGTAGTGATTAAATAAATAACAGCAGTTCTATCAAATGTTGCAAAAGTGAGCAAAATCAACAGCACATCAAAACTGAATTCAGATCTCTGGGATATAAGCTTTACATAGACCACTTTCATGTAGCACAGAGATTCACCATGAACACTCTCTGATCTCACCATTGCTGTGGCAAATGCAGTGTGCTTTTAAGAGTGCAGTTTACTTGTGGCAAGTTGCAGTTTGCTGTTTCTTCTAGAATCTTCTCTGAGTTGTAAATCAAAGCCTACAAGTGAGAAAAGAATGTGTGTATGGTTATTATATACCACCTGCTTGTCACTCAGCAGCAAACTAAGTTATCTTTTAAAGAGTGTTTAAGCATTTGAATAAATTACAAGGGGAGTTGTTTGGGTTTTATCTTGTTTTGTTTACATTGTTTTATCTTGATAAACTATTGAAATGGATTCAGAGATCTCCATTGCAAAAGAATAATGTGCAATGAACTTTTATATGTGGCAGCTGTTAATTACATCCTTCCCCCTTGCAAAGGAGATCGTTCTGTGTGGTATAGCATTGTTGATATCTCTTAGTTAGTTCTTTGTCATATCCTCTAAATAAAGCAAAAGAGAGCAATACTGCAAATGGAAGAAATTCTTGATACCTTTGGAGTTACTCATCCGCTGAGTTGGAAACTGTGAAGAAATCTTTCTTATTGTGTATCCTTCTTTGTCTGTTATTTTGAAAGAAAAAAGCTGCCACCAGCCAGCCGGAATCACCACTTAGGTCTTCAATAAGCAGCTGCTAGGAGTTTGACTTAGAAATGAGAGAGACAAGAAGTGGAAAAAATCTGCTCCAAGTGGGTGGGAAGGAAAGAGAGCTTTTATGAGGTAGAATTTCTGGACTTCCTTCCTTGCAAGCATATTACAAAAAGTTGCCTTTGTTTTTCAGGAGGGAAATGCTGCTAGTGAAGTAAAGGGTGAACCATTATGTCAAGGTAGCTTGCTAGGGCCTGGACATGTGTTTCAGATCAGCTCTCATGTTGGTGCTGATTCTTATGCCAGTGAGGTTTTGCTGTTGACTTAATTGTGAGCAGACAATGCTCTGTGGCCTTAATGGCTTAGGAAGCTGTATATGGTAGCTAAGACTTTCCATTTGCTCTCCAGGGAATGTGCTCTTCCTACAAGACTGCCCATCTGATCCTGAGGTATTCAGCTTCATTTTTTCTATTATGTCAGTAGAATTAAATGAACATTTTTAAGTTTTAGTATTCTGTAATTCCAGTAGTCCACACAAGCATGGACTAAGCCAGCCTAATAACTGGATAAATGCATTTTAGGGAAATGACCATGTTTACTGACAACAGTGTTCTCATCATTCTAGTGCTTGCACAATATTAACTATTGTACAGCTTTCTTGCACTGACTGTCATCACATTCTTCAAACTAGGAAGAAAATCAAATCATTGCAAATAGGTTTGAACACTTGGCAGCGAAGAAGCTGGAACATAAAAAATAACTCAAGAGAAGACTATTGAAGTGTTTGTTGACTGCCATTTGTTTGCTGACAATGGACAGATTGGTTCAGGCAAACACATCATCTGGGATTAAAGCTAGACAAGACCTGGAAACTAACCCATTTTCATTTCAGACTCAAACATGTTTATTGTTTGTCCATTTTCTTTTTCCTTTCTGTTCTCTTTTTTGCTTGCTGTCCATCTCTCTGTGTGTTTTCAACAGTTTCTGAGTTCTTGCTTGAGACAGACCAAAAGAATCTGGCAAGATCAGTTAGTTCAAAAACGAACTATTCCCCACAACAACTTAACCCACCTAGCATGGTACTGGGGATGGCTTTGTGTGCTTGAGAGAGAGAGATGAGGTGTGGGTGGTTACTTAACCATCACTGTAACTTAGAGAACTGTTTTCAAAATATGCTTAGTAAGCTTAGACTCATGGATTTCTTGGAAAAAGGCATGATGAAGAAGGAGTAAGGCTCGGAATTCAGCAATTCAGACATGTTAAGTCTTTGAGAATGGGCTTTAAATGAATTACTTACTAAGTAACCAGTAGTTGGTATGTTACTAACTTACTAATTATTTTGGCCCTGGGGATGCCATCTGTACCTCCTGTTTTCAGGCATTTTCCTGTGTTTGTTTTTTCCACCTTCCCCATGTGCCCCTAGAAGTGGTGCTGCTACAGCAGCATGTGGGACAGAATCGTGGGTAGGATCAGAAGACTGCTCTGTCTGAAGAATAAGCTGGCTGCAGATGGTTATGGGTAACTTGGGTCAGGCCCTGGTGTGGTTCCCAGTGGAGCTCTGGTGCCATGTGCCAGCACTGCTAGGGGTGGTGCAGGATCAGCTGGGAGCAGACAGGAGCCATGTGGAAGCAATGGAAATGGTGCTCCCCAGCTCCTGTGTTCTAGTTCCCCCAAGGCCATGGCTCCAAGGCAGGAGGTTGGCAGAGGGGTGTTGCTGGGGGGCTTTGCAGCAGGCGGCCTGTGCGCGGTGTCAGGAAATGAGGTCGGACACGATGAGTGTCCTGTCTCCTCAGCTCTGATTTCACCTCACAGGAGGAGGGAGCTCTGGAAGTGCCTCAGACTGCCAGCTGCTCAGCAAGGGCAAAGGTATTACACGAAAGGTAGCTTTTCTGATGTTCTTACCTTTGACCATTTGGATCAGGAAAAGCAACGTTTGCCTTCTGAATTGGCATGCACTGGGGTGAACACCTGCACCACTGCTGGTAATTGTGCAGCACAGACAGGCTGTTGTTCTTCAGATGGTTGCTGCCATCTTTTCAAGGTAAAATCTTCCTGGACACTGTGACTTGGAGAAATGCAAACAGTCATAACTGGCTTGACAGAAGTACCTGTCTGGGCTCCTCAGAATCCCTCCATCCTTTACATTTTAATTATGAGTAGAACATTAAAGTTCCAGACCACTTCCTTCACTAAGATTAGTTCTATTTTCCATAATTTGCAGGGTTTTTTTTTCCTCGCATAACTTACAAAAGGAAAACCACTATTTTTTTGTTTTAATTTGTTCTTCCCTTCTTCCTCAACTTTACCTCTTGCATTTCATGAACAGGGACAGTTGAAATAGGGATTTTTAAGAACGTGGATCTATTTTCCATGTATGGAACTTTCTTTGTAATTTTAGGAAACTAAGGTGATTGCCTTCAGTAGCATGGAATAGTATTGATAAATCCAGCTGTATATGTAAATTAATTACAACCATATAAATCCACATCTCATTTTGTGGAGATGTCTAGCTATCAATCTAAATATGCTATGCATTAAATATGCATAAGCGTTGAACAGCTGTTTCCGTAGTGGTGAACAGCTGACTGAAATTTAACCTTCCAGAGTGAAATATATTTATTTAGTGATCCTTTATCTAATGCTCTTTGCTTACAGCAAAATTGACAAGATGTGACAAAACCCCCCAACCCTCTGAAAATACACCACTTTGACCAATAATATGATGAAAGATCAAATATTAAGTGATGCCTAAGACACGTACTTTTAGGCACATTAGCTTTTAAGCAGCAGTGCTGATCTTCTTGGAGGGAGCATTGTTTTAGAAGGCAGGCAGTCAGGTGACAGTCATCAGTCTGCTTTCTCCTTTTAGCTTTTGCCTGTGGAAACATGCTATTCAGAATCATTATCTGCATTGCAAATATATTTGTAGTAATTATGCCTCTGCAGGCTAGATGAGCCATTACGTTTTTATTGTGGCATAAAAATGGTTTTGAAATCTCTGTACCAAAGTAATTAGCAAAAGTGAAGGAGGAGATCACGGGGCTGGAATTTTTTATTTCGCTCAAGTAACATGGATTTGCTGTAGCAAGTAGGAGAAGGCTGATGTTTCATTCTGACTTCATCGATACTGTAGGTACAGAAGCAGCCACGAATGCTGTGCAACTGACTAATGGATTTACTTTGGTGATTAATGCCTATTATCTACTTTACTTCAGAGTTTGATACTTGCTAAACCGTTTTTAATACCTAGAAATATGCTGAAATCACCTCAATTTCTTGCAAAATTACTTCTTGTGAATAGGGTGCTGCTTAACGCGAGCTAGAACATGCAGTTGGTGATACCATTGGGAACTAGGCCTGCAGAGAAGAAAAAAACAGCTTTGAAAGCTGCATCCTCTGGACAGACACTGTCTCAATTAATCTGTACTTCAGTGCAGGCTCATGGGGCATGCATGGAGGTAAAATGTTGCCAAACCCTAGTCAGATGCATCATTCCTACTAAAGCTGATGGGAATGACATGCCTACAGGTTAGTGTGTGCACATGGCCTGATGCTATCCTGTGGTGCTATTTGTGATGGTGTAGGGGTTTTGCAATGCGAAATACATGGCATGTTAAGTGTTATTATATACCAATGTTAACATGTTTGTCTGTTATCGTGATCCTTTTGAAATGCTGTACTCCTCCTTTCCCTACCTCACCTGCCATTTTTCTCTTCTCAGCCACGACTTGTGTTACTTGCACAACCTCTGTTCTCCAAGGACGCCACACTCCTCTTTTTTATTCACCCTCTCCTCAACTCTATATGGCAATACTTTTATCTTTCTCTACAGAAGTCCCAGAGTTGCTTTGTTTTCTGTGAGAGAAAGTGAGTTATATTTGCAAGAGGGATCATTCGCCAAGAGATTTGTGGAGCATCAGCATTGTATGTGCCTTGTCACCCTGTGCCAGGGGCATTTGCCAATTTCTTTCTCTTCTCAAGGGTCTTGAGATTAGTGGTAGAGAGAAAAAGGTGGCATGCTATAGGACAGATCCTGCTTTTTGTGGAGGCTAACTGACCAAAGGTACTATTGATGTGACTGTCTTCCACTCTTAAAGTTACTCTGAAAGTTAGTTCAGATACTTCCATGTCCCAGTCTAGATTATACCAGCATTCTCAGAGCCAAGCTCTGCAAACCAGTAAAAGGTGTCTTTTGGAGAAAGGCTGCAGATTTATATAACTGCAGGGAAATATAACACATTTCCCTGTTATACTTTAGTTGTTGAGGCACAGATTGCCTTTCTCTGTCTCGCTGTGGAAATTGATTGCTGAGTTGTGAATTGAATTGAATCAGAGTCCCAGTCTCTGCAAGAATATCCTTCCCAATTGTTTGCAGCAGGGCAATTTTCATAGAAGTGGGACTTTGCTGCAGGTATCTTCTGGTTCTTCTTTCAAGGTTTGGCATGAGTGGCTTAAGCAGGTTAATTTATAAGGAAGGTGAGTGTAAGCACTGCTGGGAAGAGCCAAATGTTGCGGGCAGGCTGTCCAGACAGTGCTGTGCAATCCCTTCTTGCCCTTGGGGCTTCAGACTTGGATTTCACTCTTTTTTCCCATGCCTCTTTGGCCCTAGTAGTTTTCCAATATGTGCTTGGTAACCTGGAGAACTACAATGAATGTTTTTCCTCAGAGCAGAGAAAGGCAAAACTGCAGGCTAGGCTGCTCTGGAGATTTATAGCAGTGAAATGAATGATCTGAATGTAAGGCTGCTCTTTGTCAGGGGAAGGGTAAGCCCTGCCTAGGGAGGAATGCATATGGCAAAATGCCTTCGATGGCAGGGCCTCAGATGCGCAGAGAATCAATGGTGTGTGCACTCACATGCTTCACAATTCTCTGTATGAACATGGTGACCTTCAGTCTTGTGGTCTTTGCTAGGAGTCTGAAAGCCAAGTAAAGTTCAAGCAGCTTGGGGAATATGTCTCTGCAAATTCTGGCATGCCTTGGCCTTTTTTCTTGTGCCAAGCTGAGCCTCCAATCATCTACGTGATGCTCCCAGCACCCTTTTAACCTCTTAACACACCTTGGATATGTGCGTGCACATCCTCACGCTCTAAGGTGAAAGGGAGCCAGAGGTGGCAAGCACTTTTTGGGAGGATAAGTAGGTACAAGTTAGATGGATCTCCAGGGCTGGTAGATCTGCAGTTCATGCAGACAAATCAAGTAACGTGAGAAAGAGGAATGCTTTAATACTCTATGAGCAAGCCATGCAGGAAACTTTCCATGGCCTGTGAAACAGAAGGTAAAATCAGGTCACAAAACTTTTTCTGTAGCAGGTCTCAAAATTTGTAATCAAATAACTTCTGATATGGTTAAGCATGGCATGGCAGTATTCTTGAAAGAGGGGAAATGGGGAGAAAAACCTTGGGATGGCCCACAAAAATCTCAGTTTTTACTCTGATGTTAACCTGTTATTGTCATCAGCAAGTTTTTTATCTCTTGGTGTTCCCCCCCACCCCCCCCCCCCCCCCGACCCTTGCACAGATTATGTTTGGAGTAACCCAGAGTGCCTCCTATATTTTTGATCGTGGGTCTCTGTCTGATCCATGTGAATGCAATGATAATGTGAAATCTGCTACTGGTTATTTAAGCTTCTGGAACAGCATGTTGGCTGTGTGAGAGCTCCACATCTTTAATCATCAATTGGCTAAGGCATCTCTTCATATGATATAAAAGACATTTATTTCTTTATTTGTTACATTTTCAATGCAGTCCTGGGTCAGGCTAAAGCCTAGGATTTCTTGTCCCTCTTTCCACCATCTACCCTGATCTAGAGTTAATGTACTTGCTCTTATGGGTCAGTTGTTCATAGCACAGTCAACTTGAAAGTTTGGTTGACTTAGGCGTGGTGGTTTTTCTGTTTTTATTGGCATTACTCTCCTGACAAAAATACTACTTCGGGTGCAGTTATACCACAAAACCCCCTGCTCTAGCTCTCATCTTCCGCTCTCCCAGCCATAGTTGTAGTTGCTTGTGTTTGTAGCAGCACAGCAAAACAAGACATCATCTGGGTTTGAGTGCCTCTGTGTAGGGAGGGCTGTTGGAGCCAGTCTCTCACCCCAGCAGCAGGTGCTCTAAGTTCAGGTCGTGTTACAGTCTGCAGCCTTCCCTAACACCGAGCTCAGGGGAGCGTTGCACCGATCATCACAGCCACTGTGTTAGCTCTGTGACTTAGGTGCTGCTTACCGAATCTGCCCGGGCTTTTGGAATTGGCAGAGTGCTGTCCTTTCATGTACTCATGCAGGACTAAAAGCAATGTCACAGGAGTCTGTCTGCTGCTTGCTGTGATAATTGCTGCCCCTTGAGTAGCAAAGGAAATGTAACAGGGCTGGGCACAAATAATTTTTTAAAAGCCCACATAGAATTGGACGATTTCCTTAGAAAACTCTTATCTTTTGGCTTTAGGAGTTCTATAGAATGGACTATACAATGAAAAGCTTCCTAAAGACTTCCCACAAAGGGGGAATTAGCCAAGTGCTATTCATAGAACTCTGTGTCTCTGCTGAAAAGGTAGCAAGCCTCCATTCTGCAGGGCGCTCCCCCACAATAGCCAGGAGTTACTGAGCCTTTCAAAGGCAATAATGCTTTCAGGCTTTGTGTGCCTCCAATCCCCACAAACGACCCTGTAGTTTACTTGGGTACTTAGTAGAAAGTGTTTCAAATAGCCCATTTTCCTGAGCTGCCAGTGTGCTAACAGTTTCCCTGACAACTTGGCTGTAGTAATTTCTCCTGCTTTTTTCTACGCCGATTTCCCAAGAACTGGTAATTTCAGTTAATTCCCTCTTGGGAATATGGGAGCGAGATATTATGTTTGTTTTCCTGTGATGAATTCTGCATGAATGGTTTTGCCCTGCATGCAGGATGCAGGGAAGGGAAATTTAAAAAAAGCTTATCAGACAAAAGAAGAAGGGAAATAAAAGGGACAAAATGGTGAATTAAAAAGCCTTTTAAAAGATGGAGAAGAAAGAAAAGAATATAATTCTTCCTTGCTATGAATAACATAATTTTTCCGTTATTTACCTTATTTACAATTGTGTGAATTATAATAGGAATAGTTTTTTAATTATTTGTTGAACTTTACAATCTTGTAGCAGAAAAATATTAGTGTCTGTAGCCTATATATCAAGAATCTATAATGTAGGCCACATTTTAGAAGGGTTGGTATTAAGTGAATTCTCCATTTTTAATGGAATTGATAATATTTTCAGATTTTCTTGACTACAAGAAATCTATATGGGGAACTCTGATAGCAACATAAAAAAGAGTAGGTTAACTTTAGAATGTGTTTATCTCAGCTTAATGCCATTTGGTGTGGGAATTAATTGTACCTTACAAATCCTAACTGTAGACTACTAGTTGTAGCCCAAAGGCTCTGTTAACTATGAGTTCTCCAGAGTGTGAGGAAGCATGTAATGCACTGCTGGAAACAGAACGTGTGTGTAGGTGCTGTGTGGTGAAATTCTCCTCACAAGAGTGTCCCTGCCATGCCTTTCCATCTGGAGTGTGTTCATAGGTGAGCCCTTTCTTGTTCTCAGAATGTATGAAGATAATTTTTCATCAGTTCTGTCAGCTATTGAGCATTTAAGGACAACACAGATACAAAAATGCTGTTGGTGTGGGGCACACACTAAGACCGAGTTATGGCTTCAGAGGTCATCAAAGAGTGAAGAACTGAGGTTTGGTAAAGCATCCATTTTTAATGGGCTCTGGTTTTTACTTAAGAGACTTAAGTTCACCATTAAGATCAGAGTTTTCAAAACGATTTAATAATCTGTATTGCTAAATCAGACATTGTTCAGAGTCCAAGATGAAAGCTTCTGCAAAGCAATTGTAGTTGCAAAGTCCTCTTGAGTTCTGGGTTCCCAAGAAAGGCCCTACTGAACTTACTTAAGTCTGCTTGTCTTCAGAGCATTTCACTGAGGTCTTTGGCATCTCACTAAGGCATTTAGCATCAAGGATTTAGGGTTTCAGCTGAACTGTGCCCTGTTCATCATCACCTGAACCATCACGCAGACCTCGTCTGCTTTAGGGTTACAGAGAGAGATTAAATGTGTGTAAAAACTAGAGGATGGGAGGTGACCTGATGTGGGGATTCTCACTGCAGACAAAACCTTTTGGCTTGGAAATTAAAGTATTGCTAGGATTTTAGCCAGTAGAGGGAGATGTTACACGTGTGTAAATCACACCCTCTGCATCAGGCAGCCAGCACCAAGCCCAGCCCAGCACTCATAGATAGAGGGGTTCCTATTTCCTTGCATGATGTGATTGGTTTAATATGCTTTTCAAAGCTGCTTTCTTCTAGGAGAAGCTGAAAACAGAAAATTCAGTAAAAATCAAATTGTTCTGAGAACACGTTGTAAAAAAGCAAGAGTTTATTCATTTATTTAAGCACATAAGTGCTCAGGCAAAATAGGTGCTGCTTCCCTGCACAGGTGTACCTGCTTCCCTGCACAGGTGTACCACCTGTGTACGTAGAAAAACAAATGCTTTAGTGTAGTTTATTATGGGGTGGGATTTTGGTTTTTGAGTTGTTTTAAATTATTGTTATATGCAATGTAGTTGTAGGTCATGAGACCTGGGAAGAGGAAGGTGAAAGAACGGTGGAAATCACTGCAGACTCAATAGTTCATGTATTTATAGTGGGATTGATAACATAGAAGAGGAGGATGGCTGCTTGCTTCTCAGATGTCTGTGTGTATAGAGACACAGAAGTATTTAGCCTGAGCTCTTTGTTTAGAAGGAGATGCATCATGACAATTCTGGGGAAGTCTTGTTTCTCTCCATGTGTTGAGCAACAGGATTCAAGGTCACAAGGATGAGATGGATTTTGGAGCTGATACAGTCACAGCCTACACCTCTCTTCTCTATACTAAATAAGATTTCTTAGGAGGTAGGTGGACAGGGTTGCTTCAGAGCGTTATCTGTATTAGTTCGCTTGTCACCACAAAATTAATTTAACAGTTTGGAAGGCCATCAAACCTCCATGAGAATTGCTGTGTTCACTTAAAACCTGACTGATGTAATGGTTAATTAATTAAACTCTCCGTGCTTTGTTTATAGCAAGAATAGATTATTTTTATACTGTCAGACTATGGACCCAAGAATCTTTCGTCTCTTTTACTGATACTCATAGAGTTCCTTTGCGACTTTGTAACAGATAATGCTCAGTTTCAAATGTGTGTTTGAGTTTGGTATGCCCTCCAGTTCTGTTCTTGGGCAGCATCTCACAACCATCTTATCCAAAGGAAAAAGAAAACAAAATTGAAAAAGGTCAGATACTGCCTCAGGCTTTACTTTAAAAACACACTCCTGTTGATGTGCCTGAAAAAGGGCTGCACAATATGACCTTGATATCCTCCACTTTAAATGCCTATATTGAATATGTGAAGTGATCTTTGTGTATAATTTTTTTTCTTCTCCATCTTTTAGAGGCTTTCCTTTTGTTCTTTAGATTACTTTGGATGCTGACTTAGTACTGTAACATTCTCATGGCAGGAAATGTCTGTATATGGGAATCTTGCAGCTAGACTTCAGTAATTCCCTCACAGACTGTCAGTCCTATGCAGTGACTATGTATACTCTGTCCTCATGTTGGCAAGAGAATTCAATTGTGTTCCTACAATAGGATAGGATTTAAAGCTTTCAGTTGCTTTTGTTTCTTGTGGAAACGATGGCTTCTGGCCATTGGAATGGAGACTGACATGGCCTCTTATACAGGACTTTTACCCATGTTAGGGAACTAATCAGACTTGATTTTAAATAAAATTTCAACCTGCTACAGAAGAGACTTCAGGGACTGAACTTTTTTTTCCTCCCTTTGCTCTCAGCAGCTCAGATTTTAATGTACACTTACAGAAATTAAGGACTTGGTGAACACTGAGTAAAATGTCAGCCGAGCCAGACAGTTTTAATTGGTTTCTGACTACCTCCCTGCCAGACAGTGACCAAATATCCATGCTGGCCAACCTCTTGATATCATGATAACACAGTTTCAATAGGGATTATTGCTTCTAGTATTTATGATAAAATTCCAGGCCAGTAATTAATGAAGGTACTTGGGACCATTGGAGTTTACACCTTTCTAAGAGGGTGGTGTTGCATATCCCCCAAAATGGCTGTGAAATATGAGAGACCCTCTCTGAAATCAGTTCAATACTTTATTTGTGAAAGTCCAACCTTATCCTAACTTCATTATAATTCAAGCCCAGTCTGCTCTTTTTCTTCACATCCTTTATCTAGTGCTTACATTTTTCAGGCCTTCTTGCTAACTGCTGTCTTTGGCCATATTATCCCTGTGGAGTCAATGGAAAGACTCTTATAACACCAGTGAAACTGGACTAGATCCTTTCCATTTTTCTAATCTAAATTTTTTTTCTTATATGTGAGGAACAGTGATGATTCTCATGCCCAAGTGGCAGTTCTATCTTTTTATCTGATTTCACTTGAAAAATTACTTTGGAGTTTTAAGTTGTTTATTTAGAAAAGCTGCCTATAATTATCTCATCAGCTACAGATGTAAGCAGTGCTTCAAGATTCTTTTTTCTTTTTTGCTTGTTTTTGATGGCTAGGTGTTTATTAGATTCTTGCAACAGTGACAACATCTGTTCTTATGGCCAATGTAAAACTTATGATCGTCTTTAAATAATGTATCTGAAAAAACAACAACTTTGAAATCAGCAGAGCAGAGGTTTTCTTGGATTACTGCTTGACTCCTAAGATAACAGCACTTGGTATGTGGAAGGACGTAATTGTGCTGAATTGTGGAGTTACCTGATGAAAAACAAACCAAAAGAATCTACCCTGTACTTTGAGTACTTTGACCATATTTTGAGCATCGATTTTTCTTTGTTAGGGGTACTGCTTGCACAGATCCAGTTCTAGATAGGCTTGTCATATTGGCTTTAACAATGTCATCTAGATACAGATAAACTGTTCTACATAGTCTTAAAATATTACAAATGCATTGAGGAGATAGTTCTCTCTTTCCCAGAATTGTATTGTTTGGAGTCTTGGCAACTAGCAGAGCGTGGGTATGAATTAGCTAAAAAATAACCCCAAGATATAGCATATATTAGCAAACAAAACAAGTGTCTCAACCTCAATTCTGAAAGTTTGCAAAATTATCCCATTTCTTGTGGCCATGTGTAAAGCTTATTGCTTGTAGCTGTGGACTGTTTCATTGTCCCCTATTCTAAAATGGTAAAACTGAGGACAAGTGATCTCCCCTCTGCAGGTTATAAGCAGGGCCAAGAGTAGAATTCGGGTCTGTTTTTCCCACTCCAGTGCCTCCACGCTTTGAAAGACATAGAGATATTATTCATAAAAGTTGATTAATATTTATTTTTTCAGTGTAACTTGGGAAGCTGCATTTGAGTTGATCATAGAAAAACTATTTAGCAACTGGGAGTAATTAAAATTTTTTTCATAAGTTGCTATGGCATTGAGGGCACTAATGGCCTCACCCTGCTTCCCTAAGGGATTTCCCTCACCCTGTCCAGGGCTCAAGCTCCTGTTTCAGCCCAGCTGTGCCCCAGTGATGCTGCTGCAGAGTTTGTCTCCAGCTCCCTGCAGCCCCTCACTGCCTGACCAGGGAACCTGTACAGTATCTTAAGGCAAGTCACAGGAGTTGATCCATTTCCAGATCTGCTTCAGCATGACAGTTCCTCTTCTCCAGCAGTGGTCAGTATAGGATGCTCTAGGGGAAGGCACAGCATGCTTTTAGTTAGTATGTGTGAGATTCTGCTCCTCAAAGGAGCCTCTTCCTTGTTGCAATGTGATCTCTAAAAACTGAGCCTGGGAGCATGTAATTGTTGTAATTAGTGTAATTAATTAACCTTTGAAAAAATGGTTACCATAACTCTGTTTTATAAATGCGTAAACCTTGGTAGAGTCTTGCCTAACTTACAGCTTCAGTGACACTGTCTGACTGTAGGGTTTGGCTGAAATTCTTATATTACATATATATGTATAACAACTTTCTTATCAGCTCTGAATTTATCATCTTTCAGTTTGCTTCAGCATTTTCTTGGCTCTTTTGTGGTGAGGTAACAGAAATGTCTACTTATTTTTCTTTCTTAATCAGCTGACATTTTACCTACTTGTATCACCTTGCCCAATTCATCTTTCTTTAAAATCAACTTTAACAAAGGAATAGAGATCGTGTCTAACTAAAATCTGGAAACAAGGCAGATGTGGAAGCCTAGATCTAGCAAGGCTGGTGCTCACTTCGTCTGTGGCAGTAGAATTCCAGTCTGAAGTATTTATATGAAGTCTGGGCAGACTATTAAAGGTCTTTAGTCGTTACAGTCAGGCACAATACTTAGTTTTCCTGATCTTGTGCTGCATCTGGAAGCCTGTGGGCCCCATCAGTCTGGATTGCTCTGTCATCTGGGATCTCTTGACACCGAGTGGATGCTTTGCTGCAGTTAAAGTAATTGCCAGCTTTTGTTGAGCTGCAATAACTCTGTCATGCATCTGTCCAAATTTCAAAGAAATCTTGTTGGCTAAGACAGTGACTTAATAGATCTTAGCTGTCCAGTTCCTAATCCTTGCTTTTTGTAATAAGCATGTAAATACCCCATGGTTGACTTTTCTGGCAGTTGTTTTAGTGCATTTTAAAACAATGAGCTTGACTTTTCTCTCCACACACATTGTGGAGTCATGAATATGCTGTCAAAGGAATGTGAGAGGTGCTAAAATGCCAGTCTACTGAGTGCTGGCAAAGGGAACTCAAGGGGATGGATAAGAACAATTCTTCAGGTAAGAACTGGGCCTAGTACAGTTAAAACTCCTCACTGGTAGTTTCAGGTGTGCTGTTATTACACACAAGAAGTAATAACGCCTTCTATTGAATTGCTCTGGCTCTCCTCTGTTCGTGTATACAAAAGTAAACAATCACACACTACACCTTTCTATTCTCGCAGCTGGAACTATTCTTCTGATATCTTTGAAGGTGGCTCACTGTTCTGTTCTTTAGATCTTTGTTTTCCAGTTTCCTTTTTCAGTCCTCTCCGCTTTGTTTACTCCATTAGCTGCTCTTTTTTATTTCTGCTTCTTGGGCCAGTATTTTAAGAGACCAAGATAAACATTTGTGGGGATTTCTATCTGGGCAAGGCTAAACTTTTGTGGCCAGGAAAAATATTTCAGCTGTATGAAACTATTGTGGCTGAAACCTTAGAACTAGCAGGTGACATGGCAGTGGACAAAACATAGATATTCTACACAAATATTAAATACCAGGAAATGTAAATGACATATCTTTATTGCAAGGTTAACTCTGATTCTTGCTTATGTGGCAGCTCTGCTCTGCCCTGAGAGCGGAGACTTCTCAAGAGCTCCAGAATTTGGAAAGCCTTCAGCGGGCGTTCTGGGTTTCCTGTATGTTACCCTGAGCTTTCTTGGCCTTGCAGTCCCTGCTATTTTGTACTTGGTGTCCCGTTCAGAGTTAGCTCAGAGGTGTTTCACACTTGCCAAAACCCTGGAGCTGTATTCCATGACTTCTGTCTGTCCACTTGCTTAAACAGGCCCATCCATATCTTTTCTCTGACAAATGCCCACCCATGAGATGGAAGTCCAAATTGCTGAAACACATTCTGTGTTCAAAAGAAGCCTGTGATACAAATGGGCCTGTTGTCATATGACAGTATAATCTTATGAAACAGTGCAGTGACAGGATATCATAAGGATGTGTACATGTCTCTTCACACAAGGACTTTTTTATAGGTTTTTTTATTATGAAAGGAGAATGATCAAATTTAAACCCACTTTTTAGTTCAGAATAATCCTGATGAATATTTACTGATAATCCCTTCTCAAAAATACATTTTCAGACAACTTTGAAATATAAACAGTGAGGACTTTCTAATATTTTTATCTGAGTAAAAAAAATTAAATTTGAAGGCATCAGGAGTTATTACTGACAAAATCACTGGTGAGAATAATTCACCATGTCTGCTGACTAGCACTTCTGATTTTGTTCAAGTGGAGAAAACAGAAGGAAATGGTAACCAGATAGCCTGACAACAACCTCTGCCCATAGTTTCTGTCTCTCTGGAGGAGGTGCTGCTAAGTTTACTATGCCATTAAAGTGCAGACCAGTTCCCTGTTGTGGCCACAATTTATGACAGCAAAGCTGTGTTTCAGCTTGTACAGCTTATTCTAGCCCACCTCAGCAAAACGAGCTCTAGATGCAACACTGAACTTGTGCCACTGGCATCTGAGCAGCATCTGGCTGTGCCAGGAGGGACTCATTGTAACTGCAGGCACAGTGTCTTGGTTCCTCCTCTGCTGCACCACTGCCTCGCAGTCAGTTCTGCATCGGTGCCCTGCATCTTTCAAAGGAGGAGATGGGGCACTGCTGCCATAATCTCAGCCCTGCTCTTGTGTCCTGCTGCCTTGCAGAACAGGGTGGACAGTGAACCTGGATAAAAGCTCTTTGGCTCCTGCTTTGTGCTCTGCTGTGCCTCTGCTTTAGATAGATGAGTTCTGTGAGCGCTGTGTGTACCACTTCCTGTTACATCAGGCAGAAGTGTCAGTCTAAAAGGGGTTGCTGGTATTATTTTCCCATGCTGAAGTCAAAGGTAGTCTGCTGTAAAGCACTTTCCTGGTGGGGCTATTTCAGTTCTAATCCTGCCATAACTACAACACCTTCATGTTGACCTTACAGGGACTGGAATGTGAATGTGGTTTTTGGAGCAAGCAAACTTGAGAGAGAAAAATGTAAGAAATAACACATTGTGTCCAGAAGACTTTCCTGTTCAGATATTTTCATTAATGAATTAAGCCTTAGGATTTGAAATCCAACCCTAGTTTACAACTTGAGTGCTCTGATTTCTGAACTAATGTCTCCCACCTCACTCTCACTTCCTTTGAAAACATCAGTTATGGGGTAGGCAATATACGAGGTATTGAAAAGGAAACCTTCTAGATTTCCAGAATGAAGACTGTAAGGTATCTAAGTATCCAGCCCAGAGATAGATTCTGATTGGATATGATGATGGATCACTGATGGAAACTCAGCCAAAGAATTTGGATAATGTGCTTATAATCGCAGAGGATATTTCTAACAGTCAGTGGTAAAGCCCCTGTCTCTTAAGTGTCAATCCTGTGCTTTGACTGTGGCATCATCCCTTTTCCATTCCAGTGACTAAATCGTAAAGTATTACAGAATAGAGAGTACAGGCCTATTTTAAATCCTCCATAGATAATTTATTTTTGTGTTGTGACTTAAGTACCTTTTAGGATCTAGTGAATTGATTTACTCCCCAAATTAAAAAAAAAAACACAACAAAAAGCATTTAAAACTATTAAGCAAACCAAAGTCAGATCTAAATGATGACAGAGATAGTAAAGAGGAGATGCATTGCAGTATGAAGGCTGGCCCTTCAAAGGCTGTGGACATGTGTATTCATTTGCCTGGGAGTTTGGAAAATAGCAGTGTGGTGGGGTGAGGACAGTGTGTAAAAGCCTGTGTGGTTTTATTCTTGGCTTGTATTTCACTGTGAATGAACATACAGTATGTGATTTGGTTTCTCTGAACTGAGTGAAAAGGCCACAGGTGCCCAATTTGAGAGTGCCTTTTATTGCCACCTTAGATCCAGAAGCACCATGGACTCTGTGAAGATGTTTGGGTAGGTACCACAATGCTCCTGGTACATGGGAGCTCCACCCCATCTGCTTGCTTGGAAGACTCCATGGTAGGTATTTACAGGAAGTTCCAGCCTTTCTAGACCAGGGTCTGAGCAGACCTGCTGGTCTGAAACCTCCCTGCAGCACAGGAGACATCCGGTTTCTTCCTTTTGTTTTTCTAATGGCCCTTGCTAAATCCCAAATCTGTGAGTGTTTACGCATGGACTTTACTACTCTAATTCCATTCAACTCAATAGGGTTATTCATAGTCAAGTTGAGCATGTGTGTTCAATGTTTGCAAGGCCAGACACTGCAGAAGCTGGCTGCTGTGCCATTTAGGGCTGGCAATTCCATCCCTTAGGCTCTGGTGTCCCTGTATGAAATGATTTAATTTTGTATAGACTTTGTTTTCCATATCAGCCCTATTAGTACATACCAGAGGCCAATATTTCTTCCTTAGATATTGTATGAAAAGAAAAGCAAATTAAAAGTGCATGCAAATTTCAATTCAGTTCCTGTTCAGTGTGATGTCCTGTGCAAAACATTCAGAATACTTCAATGCTGAAACAATCATCACTTTTGACAAAGAAGAGGTCTGCCTGGTTTATGTTGGATTTTTTTTCTTTGCTTTTAACTGATTTGTAACATGTAAACTGCTAGAAACCACAGCAAAGTTTTGGGATGTGCAAATACAGTGAAAAGCAGCTCTGCTCAACAGGAACTTGCAGTCAAGCATCGAGTTGTGACAGCCTGAGAGGAGACACAAAATTGTCTGGATTTGGCCAAAAAAGTATTGAATGAAAGCACAAAATGGGTAAGAGGAAGCCTTAGGACATGTCAAATTAGGGGATTAAAGCTTGTGTTTTGCATAAGGTTAGATATGAAGGAAAAAACAATCTAAAAAACAGGGCCAGAGACCCAGTTACTCATTGATGTCCCAGTTGCTTTCAGTTGTCATCTTCCAAGTGCTCACAGCTCCCTCCAGTTTGACATTGTTTGCAGATGTAGTAAGTCTCTACCTGCTTTCTGATCACAGATACAGATACTGACTAGCTGAGCCTCAAGAGCAGTGTTCTGCATAACACAGGTTGATATACTTTCCATTTGTTGATAACTTATCATTCTGAATATTTTTTCCATATTTTGTACCTGTCTTAAGATGTTGACGTAGCTTGCCTGTGAGACTGTTATGTGATGGAGCATGAAAGCCTTAACAAGACAACAATCCAACTCATATCTCCACTGGATTTTAGGCTTGCTGTTTGCCTTAAAGAAAATTACCTTGGACTGAAGTGATTTGCTACTGCCAAATCCCTGCTGATGTGTCCTTATCTTTGAGGTGCTTACATAGGAGCTGAATGGTTTGTTCTGATGTCTTTCCAAGAACCGAAGTGTTAGACTAAGTGCTCTGTCATTTCTAGGGTCCCCCTATCTCTCTGTTTTTACAGATAAGCACTGTATTCACCCTGTATCAAAAGCGTCATCCTTCCTCCACAAGTTCTCAATGATAATTGCTAATGGTTCTGAAATAGCTTCAGGCAGTTCCTAAAAATATTTTGGGTCAAACTTCACCAGGCTCAAGTAAAACCCCGAGTCTGTTCTCTTTCCTTCCTTTCTCAAATAATGCCTGCTTTGTTAGTTATATTCTGTCTAATCCCAAATGATTAAAAGTGTCTGCTAAACAGATTAGTGGCCTATAGTGTCACTGTAAAGGGTTTATGTTGTTGCTGAGTATAGGTAGTAAGTCAACTTAGTGAACTAATAGAGAAGCCAAGAAATTTTGGCGATCTTAGAAGCCAGAGCAGAGTGCTGGATAGAAAAGTGACACTAGAAGAATTCAAACGTTGGGGATGTGAAGGAAGGGTTTTGCTATGGTTATTCTGACAGTGGAATTTATCTACAGCCCTGAAGACCACAGAATGGAAGATTACAGAGTCTGTAGTAGTGCAGACTACTACATCAATGTCTCTGAATGCAGTGGTGTCTTAGAGAGGTTTTTTTTTGTTTGTTTGTTTGTTTTTTGTTTTTTTTTTTTTTTTTTTTTTTAACTGAAGACTTCAGTGTAGCTTGGATCCAATGCTCCATAGAGAAGGCTGGGTCACTTATGCCTGTAGTGGGTTTGAGATGCTGGAGCCTGTTCACAAGTGACAGAGTGGCCACATCTGTGCTTCATATGATGGAAGAGTTAGCGCTGCCCAGCTCAGGTATTTTGAAAGCAGTTAAACTTTGGCTATGCTGAAATTTTAATATATTTTTGTTGAAATGTACTGACTGTCACTCAGACTGGAAATAGAAAGAGACAAACATAAAGGGGAATGCTACATGACAGTGTATAAAATTATGTTTGGAACTGTTTCATCCTCTGTCCTCTGCTTTCTGTGGAGAGAAGCATAAAGATCAGTGCTATAGCACTTCTTATGAATGTTCTTACCTGAGTGGGAATCATTTAGAGACAGCGTTTTGACAGATCAGGTCCCCAAATCGAGACCACTTGCCCTTGAACACTTTAGTTAGTTACAGAAACTGCTGAGTTAAATGAAGCCTCATTCTTTATTTTTTTTTTCTTTGTTAAGATAGTACTTGGTGTTTTCCTCTTCCTTTTGCTCTTTGTTTCTCAAGACTTTTAGTTACAGCCCGATTAAAATGTATATAACTCACTGAAAAGAATATTTATCCTGTTTTCTGTTCTTGCGAAGAGGGCTTGGAAAGCTAACAGTCTTCCACAAAAACATACTCAGACATCACACCCTGGTTTCAGTTAACTTGGATGAATTACACTACTAGCTTTCTAACAGTTAATTACAGTGCTTGATCTTGTTACCAAGGATGATGAAACTGATTCATCTGCTAAACAAAGAGCTTTGTGGGGTTTTTTTCCACTTGCTTTGTTCCAGCCTTGCTTTATACTGTCAGTGTGTAATTTGTTCTGATTTATTTCGTTATTAATTGTCCATGCAGGCTACGTTGTAGTGGTGATTTTTAACTATGGACACCTGAAGTATTCCACGCTTAACTTTTTACGAAAGGATACCAAAGTCTAAACATTACAGGTAGTAAGTACTTTGCAAAACAGATACATCTTCATTTTTCCTATTGAAAAGCCAGAAATTACTTTCTGGCTTGTGGAGACACAGAGATAATGATTGAAGTAATTTTCTTGTCTGTGCACACTTCCTGAACAGATGTGGTTTTCCATTTTGACTGTGGTCATTTATCAGTTGTTGGTATGGAGAAAACATATAGGTAAACTATCTAATAAAAAAACTGATAAGTGCCAGATACTGGAAAAATTGAATAATGTGTTTGTGAAAAGGGAGGGGAAATAATCTTCTTTTTCATAATTTTGCTGCTAGTCAGATTATCTTGACTATGGCTGTTGTCAGCAGGTGCAAGGGTAGCTGACTAGAGGAGTATTATAAAAAAAACTTATGGTACCCAGTGGTTTGCTGTAGTCAGATGAGCTGCAGAATTAAATAAAAGTTCTGTGCACTTACAAATGATTTGTTTTCATGGCGGAGCAAAATAATACAATCCAGTGGTAAATGAAATTATTGCATTTACCAGTGAAGAGACAAAATCTCTATTGGTATATGTCATAATGACTTTTGAAATCCTAAATTTTTAAAAGATAAAGATCTTCAGGTGTACAAATAAGTCGTCCCTATGGCAATCAATGAAATGTGGTGCTGTCCTCCTGCTGGTATCTCCAGCTAACAGTTAAGATCTACAAGACAAGACAGAAAAAATGTCAGTCCCTAGTCTAGGAAAGAGCAGTCAGAAGAAAGATAAAAAAGACATCAAATATAGACAAGATAACTGCAAAATGGAAAGGAATGAATGATGCCCTGTGTTATCTGTGCATGGTACTTGAGTTGCAGCAAGTGATGTTTGGACTGGATGCAGGCAAGGCCTCATTTAATAGTTGAGGTAGTTATCCTTTCTGCAGCCTTTAGGGGGAAATAACCACACCATCACTGTGTCGAGAATCATAGAGGTACTGCTGATTCAGTCTCAGAGCTGGGAGAGAGAGACTTCTATGTGAGGTTTCTTCTGGTCTTGTGTTCTGTGATATCCTTTAAATGGGGCCCAAAGCAGAGCCCCTTCGGGCAATGAAAACAAAAAGGGCTTGCTGAAAGGCAGCAGCCTGCTGTGTCTCTGAGCAAAGTTTACATGTCTAGGGAATCTCCTAGTTAGGTGGTTAAGGCTTGTCTGGTCATCTTGAGTCTCAGGAATACACATTATGAGGCTGGATCATGGACTTGTACATGAGGAAATAGACATTTTGCAAGAATCTCCTTGAAACCTGGGTGGAGAACCCCCAAACAGCAACCTACCAACAAACAAAATATCTGAATTGCTATTTCAGTATATTTTAAGGATTCCTGCTGAAATGTGTTGGGGCACTTTGATCCTGCTTCAAGGAAGGAGTAAGAGGATGGGCTGGAGTCAGCTAATTTTATGCACGTGAGTGTTGTGAAAGGTGAGGCCCACATTCTTCGTCACTAACTGGTTTGAGTCTTCCTCCTCCACTAACAAGTCTCTTTCAGGCAAGAAAATTGCCAGATGAACTTCATGGTGTCTGAACTTGTTTCCTGAGGCCTGAGCTCACATCTTGAGTGCTTTTGTTTGTGAAATCTGTAAGATGACGTATCTCATCTCCTTCATCTGGCTTCAGCAGACAAAGGTGTGGAACCTGAAAACAATCACAGAAAAAGAAACATACATGCTAGATAATGGACTGATGCAAAATATGTAACCTGTGCATGATACATTTCTTACCTATTAAAATTTTACATCCAAATGTATTGAAGAATAGTGACATTTACACCATAAAACTGTTAAAGACATTTTCCGGTGACCACTGATGGTCTGCCTGATTTAGAGTATTCTCTGAAATCAGCATTCATGACTTTGTAGAGAAATATTCTCTGTCTTCTCCGTGTGTATGTTAGACTAATCTGTGAAGCTTTCAAATTGATTTTATATAACCTAGAAGGAATAAACGTTTAAATTCCATCAATAGCAGCTGATACAGAGTGCTCAGTGTGCAAGATGCTGCCTTGATGAGCTATAATAAGTCTAACAATTCTTCTCATCTCTCCTACTTTGTAAGTTCTTTAGATGCAGCCATGCATCTAAGAATCAATCTAAGATTCTATCAAACAATCTAAGAATCATTTAGTTTGAAAAAGACCTTTATGATCACTGAGTCCAACCATAAATCTGACAGCTAAGTCCACTGTATCCCTTAGCACCAAATCTACACATCTTCTAAGTTCCTGCAGGGATGGTGACTCAACCACCACTCTGGGCAGTTCCACCACCCTGTTCCAGTGCTTGGTAACGCTTGAGAGGGTGAAAGATTGTAACGGGCAAAAGATTTCCTCCTCAGAGGAAAGAATTCACACTTAATGAAGTTACAGACATTTTCTCACCAGTTTAACTGCTGTCCAGTATGGAGCCACTTCAGGTATGAATTACCGTGGGCAGTCACAAGTGCCAGCTTTTTGGACGTGTAAGCATTTTAGTTATTTGCTGCAGGGAATTGTGGGATGTGGATTGCAGAGAGCAAATTGAATAATCCAAATATGGCATAGGGTTTTGGGTAAAGATGGGTTCCCAGCAGGGTAGATTTTTTTCAAATACGTGTTTAATGATTCAGGTTGAATTACCTGAAGTTTAGATTTGAATTCTCAAAGATAGACAACTGCCCAAATTCCTCAGATTAGGAATTATGCACCTGAAAACAGAGAGGGGTACAATCCTACTGACAAGTACTGTTAACTGATTTTCTGTGCTGCTCTGGTGGCTGATAGGCATGCTGGTGAAAGTTCACTGGGAGGCTGGAATAGGAGTGAATGTGTTTTTTGCATGTATTTGAATGAGCTGTTCTTGGCGCAGCTCTAAGCAGAGCGTGTTTGTACCTGCTCTCATTTTAAAGGTGTAACTGGACTCAGCACTTTTTTTTTTCTTTTTCTTTAGTTTTATTTTCCAGTGGGATCATAAATACATGACACGGTGAAAGTATGATAAATCTGCCATGTCTGTTCTGAATGCAGCTGTCTGCAGAGAGATACAGCTTAAATTAAGCCCGTCTGAGGTAGTTCTGTTTTTGCCAAAAATGACACTATGCTACAATTTTAATACAGAGTTGCATCTTTTTTTCCTTTCCAAACAAGACACTTTAAGTGGGATGTAACATTGTGACAGTACCTGTGTGTGTGTGTTGTAGGAAATAAGGGTTTTTTTACGGCTTATCTAATATGTTTAAACAGAAACATCAAATAGTTCTTTCTGCTAGTAGGACTGACTGTGAGAAAACTTTGCTAAGTGTGGTTCCAAGTTCTATTTTGGTTATTTGTGCTTATTTAAATCTAACATATTTGTACTGAAGTCATTGGACTTGCACAGAATTCAGCGATTGCAAAATTTACATCAAATGGTCCCCAGAGCTGTTTGTGCTACCGTAAGCAGTTACCATTCATAACAGTAAATGAGCTAATATGTGTATGGGAGATTCTTTTTGGATAGTGTGAGATACAGAGACTGTCAATCCAATTCTCATGAATGGAATTTTCTACAGCAACACTGAAAAGAAATCACATTTCCTCTTAATGGAACTCAGAAAACTTAGGAATGCAGGAAATTCACTTATATGTTAAAAAATAATTTCCTTCATTGGTATTTGGGTGATATTCTGTGATCTTTTTGCAGTCCTCAATAGAGGCATAAAGCTGATACTCTTTCAAGTCATTTCTGTCAGACAAAATAGGCCTAATGTTAGGAGCGCCTGTTACTGCAAAACTAGCCTTTTCTGTTTCTGGTCCAAGGAGCAGAAACAATGTTTTATTTGGATTGTCCTATCTCTAGGGAAATAATAACTTGCACATACAGCCTTTGAACTAGTTAGGGATTTGATGCATCATTTTGGTAAACTAACAGTATTCCAAAGAATAGAATTAGATTAACTCTGTCTGACATTAGATGTGCTGTGTTCGATCAGAGAGTTTTCCTTAGGCAACAGCAAAACACAAAGCTAAAGGAAATCAAAGCAAGAATCGAAACATTTTATGGAAAGCCATCAGTCTCTTTTCTGCCTTGAAGCCCCTCCCCCTTTCTCTGTTTAATAGATTTTATTAATACTTTTTATTGTGAATCTTTAGTCACCTTCAGATGAAAAGAGCATCACCACACTGCCAAATACACATTTCTATGATAAAAGATATTTCTTCAAGTCCAAGTCAGCTCTCCTTCTCCTTCATTACAATAGTGTAACGTGTATCCAGTATTGGCTCTTCAAGAGTGTTGAGCTTATAAAGACTGTTGTGGTCACTTGCACTTATGAGATCCAAAATATATTCCTAGCATATCCAACATGTACAGCACTTAGTGTGTGAAGATGCCATGTAACTCATACATTGCATTAAAAACACTGAAAACTGATATTTAGCCATGAGATAGGATGCATATCCATGTGCAAACATATCTACTGGCCAAGTTAGAAAATAGTTAAACCTGTCTGACTACATATAGGAAAAGAAATTAAGTATAAGTGCTTTCTTGGGCATAGAAACAAACAGAAAGAAGTCCACGGTCAATCAGATTATTTTTCCCAAACAATATCCTTTGCAAGAAGAGCGGAAAGATAAAACCCAGCTTGAAGCTTGGATAAGGAGTTATTAAATGACTTCTGTTTCTGCGAAGCTGTTCCAATAAGATAACATAAGAAGCAAACATTATTGGCACGGTAGTCAATATACAGAAGGTTGGTTTCAACCTAGCAGCAGTGGTTTGTCTGACACAGGATCAGGCTGCCAGCGTGAAGCCATGTCCTTTGGTACAATATAGAACACTGGATGCAGATCAATCTCTGCTAGCAGGAGTAAAGAGAGAGGCTATAGTGCTTGGGTTAATTCCATATAGATGAAGTCAGGCCAACTGTTCAATTTCTTTATGCCTATCACTAGTCTTGGCCAATTTGACTAAAGCCAGGTCTGACACTAAAAGCTAGAGTAGATAATGGCCTTTGGCTGATTGGCTGTTATGTTTGCGCTCAGGATCTTTGTGATATGCCATCATTATGAGTGGCTATGGACAATAAATGCACAGGTCACTGTGAACAGCATCCTACCAGCATCCAAAGTCCTGTTCTGTAGGATTTTTACTGTGCTCTTTGTCCATGGAAAATCTAATCTTCTAATTTGCAAGATGTGTGAATGCCATCCCATGGGTATCTTGTCAATATTCCTTGACTGACAAACATATTTGGGTGTGGGCACTTGCAGAGCTGTGTTAGTATTTGCCTGTCAGCTGCACTGTGGCACCTGGTGACACGCATGGCTCTGCTTGCCACAGCTGTGAGGCAAAGAGTGTCAGTTTAACCTGCTCACTGTAGTGCAGTGGGGATGCACGCAGCTGAATTACACAGAGGGCCAGTGGGCTGTCACGTGCTGCTTCCCAGAGTCAGGACCATCAGGACCACTTTCAGTGCTCTCCTCGTGTGCTCCTCAGTTGAAATTCTCAGTCCTGTCCTTCAGTCTGCTTCCTTAGGGCACACCCCTGGAATAAGTCAGTCTTAAAAAGTAAATTTTTTAATTCTCTAGCCACCTGCATACATCTCATACATACATTGCAAGGAAGGGGGAATGTAGATTACAGACTTCCTGAGTGAGAAAAATTTGCGCCAGAGTAATTTGAACTGGCTCCACTTGCTCTTACTCTGTCTCTTTCAAAGTGTAGGTTTAACCTGACTAAGGACAGAGCAATTCCTGCTGTAAATGAGGTCTATATCCCCTTCTCAGTGTGTATCTCTGATCAGGGATAATACCTGAAATCCATTCTCAGCAGACGTTGCCAACGGTTCTCCTTCTGGGTCTTAGGAGGTACAAGTGACAAATGGCAACATGAGTGACAACAGTGGAATGGCATCATGGCCAGGTTTGTCAAGAACCTGTCTATTCTGGAGAAGAACAGCTTGGATTGTACATTTTCTTCATTTCTCAGTAAGGCTCTTGCTGTGCCTTTACCTAATGTGTTTCTAGCAGAACTCACTTTTGTTTTCCAGGCGTCAGCAACCATGTAAATATGTCCTGCAGTGAGATCCAAGAGGCCCTACCTGCAGGCCTAAGGGATCCAAGAATCCTTTCCCAGGCAGCAGTACAGTTTTGAGATGGAGATTTTGTCTGGCAAGGTGGGCTAGGAAGTGAGCTTTTCAGAAAAGAGTGATGGCATCTGGGTTCCTGTGTGGAGGAGTGCTGAAAAGCAACTGCAATTTATACTACCTGAAGAACAAAGACACTGTGGGGTAGTTGCTGGAGGATTGCTCTTATCAGGAAAGTCATATAGAACCTCTTCTGGCAATCTACTGGCAAAATATGTCCAAAGAGTACTTAATTTCTGTCATCTTATTTTACTAACACAGTCTGGACTTTGTTGCCAGGAATCACATTTGGGTCTGTTAATAAAGGTACTTTGAGGTGCCCTAGATTTGTAGTGTGCATCTTGCTTGAGGACTGTAGCAAGGATAGAAGGAATGGCCTCTGATTTGTCTCTACCTTCTTGCCTGAAAAAAACATGCTAGTACTGCTGAGTGGCATTTTCATCCCACAAGCTTGGTGTTTGTGAGGAATCTCTGCTTTCCAAAAAGCATGCAAAGCAGTGAGGCATCCTGTGTCAGCAGTGTGCAGGTGACATCCAGGGCTCTTTCACTAAAGCCAAATAACTTTGCTACAGCTGGGCTGAAAAATGTGCTCAGGGTTCACACAGGTCTGAGGACAGAGTGGAAGAGCTGCTGTCTGTGGGGTTTAGTCAGTATGACGGGTTAAGCACAATGCTTCCTCTCTTTTACAGTAAGTCCTGCTGGCTTGGGCCGCTCTGCTGCTCCCAAAAGGAGCTGCAACTGGGGAGGGGCTTTTCACAGAACCCTGTTTCTCTCTGCTGAACCTCTCAAGTGCAGGCACAGTGAGCATGTATAATGGGCTAATTTAGTAACATGCAGCCCAAGTGACACAAGTGCTCCTTACCTCACAACTCTTTTGTAAAAATCTAATTTAATTTAATTTTTTTTCTATGTATCCGTGATAGTACTGGCAATGGCAACAGGTACCAGCACTAGAAGTACTGGTACTGATACATCACATATTCCTTGAGCAGCTGCTCTGTTGGATCTAGGACGTGGAACTTTTATTGCCTTGCGTCTCCAGCTGAAATTCTTGTTCTGTGTTTCAGTAGTATATAGCACAGACATAGCCAGTACTTCAAAGACTGTCACATAAACAAGTCTTGCAAATAGGCAGGGTAAGTAAACAAGGGGGATATTTTTGATCTCTGTTTATAACAAGTTGTCACTGCATGGCAGCATTTTCACTGATGTTCAGTGCAGGGGATTGGAAGTGGAAGAATGAGATAGCTCAGGAGATGCTTATGAAGAGCTTCAGCTGACTGAGAATCTGCAAGAGGAAAGCACATGGCTCCAGTTAGAAAATCTAGTGGAGGAGATTGAATAATCTGATATGATGGGCAAGCTGGAGATGCAAATAAAGGTGCAGTCTTGCAGCAATTGTAGCTGAACTACTGGGAGCTGCCATGGTGCTCTCTCTTTTGAGGGCTGCGTCAGACAAAAATGAATCCTTTTTTTTTAGGATTGATTTTCAGCTGGCTCACCTCACCAAACAATGGCAGAAGCAGCAGTGCTAGCACAGGAGAGATAAATGGTAGCATGCAGAGGAGAGCAAGACTGCAGCAGCCCAGGTGCAGATCAAACCACACAGCTTTGGGATCACACACCAGCCTTCTGACCCTGAGTCAGAAATAATAGGTGCAAGGGAAGCAGTCTCACAAGTTAGGAGCTGATTTTTGTTCACTGCCATGAGTACCACAAATAGCTAATATAGTCTTGCTCTCGGGGACTAGATTTGAGCAGGGCATTTCAGTGGTAGAAATAGATAGTGGTATATACTCCCTTGCATGGAACAATGTGCAAAACTCAAAACTTCGTAGCAGCAATAAGCTCTAGAATTGTAACTTGTCTCTGGCCTAGACATCTTGAGAGAACAGTGATATACTTGAGTTATTTGGGGTGTAGCAACTCACAGGGGAAAATCCTTTCCTCTGTAGCCAGAGAGAAAATAAAGTAGCCAAAAATATCTGATTACTGTTGCTTCTGCTCTGAGACATAATGGAATTTATCATCTCTGTTGCAAAGCTGTCCTATTTTAATGGAACCATTTTTCCCCACTCTGGGTCTTCTCCAAAAAGACTAGTGTCAAAATGATTTTATATTAACTAAAAACTAAGAAGAAGGAAAGCCAGATAGGCTCGTGAAAGCTAATCATTCTGACTGTAGAAGAAACTGTTTTCTAAATAACATAAGTCCTTGCAGTCTCCTAGTGCCAGAATTTCGGGAATTATTCTAAACTCTAGTCCTCCGCAAAGTAAGCTTTCCTGCAGCCAAGTATTAGAGTTAAACTCTAAGCTTTATTTTTATCTACAGTATTCTTGGCAAATTGTGAAGCTTATGTTTGGCATTTTATTTCCCTTTACAATCTTCTATCTTTGGCTTGTATTACACTTTGCAGAGCTTAGGGTTTATACAGGGTTCTGGGTGGGTGATATAAATTCTAATAGGCTTTTATATAATGTAATTTAGAAGCTTAAACAAAGAAAGCCATATTCTGTACTGGAAGATTTGTGCAGAGCTTTGCTGAACTTATGTTAATGTTGAATTAATAACTGTTTTCAGTTGTGTTTTGTTTTTCTTTCAAATGGAACTGTAATGGAGAAGAAGGTGGAGAGGAAATTTCTTACTGAAATGCAATACAACAGTAACACTTAAATATCTTGGGTGATCTGAGAACAGAGACCAAATTTGTGACCCTAACATTGTTATTATAATGTGCATTTTCTTTGAGAAACCAAATCCTAGACACTTTATTTTAATAGACAGTTTTGGTGTGCTAAATTTCTGGGATATATTTGTCTGTAGCTGTCATAGTAATTTTTTTATTAAATAGAAAAAAAAAAGTGTGTATAATGATTGCGAGACTGTGTGTTCTTATTGTACCTTGCAATTAGGGATCAAAAAGCATGTAACAATTATTGGTTGTACTAAGTCAGAACTGAATGTGTAAACATGATTTCTGTATCTGCTGGTGAAAATGAATGTTTTACTCACAGCTTAAGCAGGTCTGATAATAAACAACACTGCCAAAATCACTCCAAACCACACCACAGAGCTGGAGATAAAAGAGTTGTCTCTGTATGCTTTTCCTTGTGACAGAGCAATATAAATAAAAGCTTAAGACAAATGCTGATGGGAAAATAAGGTGGAGAGCCAAACCACAGTGCATGTTACCTTCAAACTTCAGCAGTGTGGTGGTGGCAGCTTTAAACTGGGAAGTCTCATGTGTGTTTGTTGAACAGACTTCTAATACTGGTTTAGATCCAGAAACTGGGAAGGAATAAAACAAGAACCATCTCTTGGCTATAAATGGCAGCTCCCATAAAAGGCAAAGGAGAGTCATAAAATGTCAGCAACTCTCTGGGGGTACATCTCTATGGATGCTTTCTCACCAGAGGGATCAGCCCCAGCAGAGTCCCATGTTAATGTGCCAGCTTGGTTCTCAGTTTAGAATAGTCTCATGCCTGGTCAGCTTCTTTCCTTCCATCTCTCCCTGCACTCTCCTGAGATGATGTACTGCTATTGCTTAGGCTGTGCATGGACTGCTTGACACAGATGCAGTCAAGCCAGGGGACCAAGATAATTTACACAAGCTGCAAATCTTTAGTAAGGGTCTTGCTCAGAGTGTGTCTTTTCAGGAAAGAATGAAACATCAGAGACTGTATTTTGCTTTTTCTACTCCTTCTTCATCAAGGCCAAGATGATTTTCTGCTAGATACAGTTAGTATAGGTCTTCATAATCAAATATTTTTTGAGTATTAGAATTACAAATATGGAAGAAAAAATAATTTCTAAGCTGAAATAAAACAGATAGGCTTCAGGAGAGCTATGTGCTGTAAATGGGATCTTGAAAATGGGTATATATTAATTTTAAGTGCAAACATGCCTTTAGATGTCTTGCAGGCATCATCAAAGATGGCATCTTAAAAATCAGCTTAGCCTAGGTTGTTTTATGTAATACTGCTGTTGTCCTATGATATTTTGTACTCGTGGCAGCATTCTTCCTTTGGTGCCATAGGAACTTCCACTGTCCTAGAGATGGTGATAACATTCTTTTCCAAAAATCCTCTTATATACATTGATAAAATCCTTAGATCAAGATAGTGAAGATTATGCTTTTTTGGTTTTTGTTTTTTTTTTTTTTTGTTTTTTTTTTTTTTAAGAAGAAAGAATCTGAAAATCTATATCAAATCAGTTATGAATAGAATTTCTGTGCAACTCTGTACAAAGCACTAGTGAATCTGCTGATGTGACTCAGAGCCACTGCTTTCAGTTGATATTCCTGCCATGCAATTCATATTCATGTCACTTTCAAGAATCACAGAGTCATGGAATTGGACAGGACTCTGAGCTACTCCATGGGGTGATGTTGCTGCCCATAGCAGAGGCATGGAGGAGATGACCTTTAAAGGTTCTCTCCAACCCAAACTGTTC
Organism: Motacilla alba alba; assembly: GCF_015832195.1. Classification (NCBI taxonomy): domain Eukaryota; kingdom Metazoa; phylum Chordata; class Aves; order Passeriformes; family Motacillidae; genus Motacilla; species Motacilla alba. Next base: position 39,329,870 of record NC_052017.1, on the reverse strand, counting down.
TATGATTCCGTGATACTGAACTTGAAGAAGTAACACAGGGATTACTGTTTTGCTTTTACTTTAGACTGAGAATACTTTAGCAAGTCACCAAAGCAAGGAAGAGTTTTGTACTCTTGAAGAGTCAACCGGGAGTTGACTTGAAATGAGAGTTATGAGTTAGGTTCAAGATTTATGCCTATTTTCTTGGGGTTTTGTTCCAGGTTTGGCTATTTCAAATTTAAATTGCTACAAACACACTAAGTAAAGAACCTAGATTTTCTCAAGTTTTGGAGTATCTGCTGTAACCAATTTGGCACATGGTGGCAATCTAGTCAGTAATAAAGACATCTGGTCACAGACATAAAGCATTTCACATTAAGTAGCCCAGTTTAAAAGATGCAAATAATTGCGTCTTGTAAAAATTTTTCCCCCAAATTGACTTCCATATTCTGTTTCCACAAGTTTTCGCTTTCCTTGTTATTTATTTTAAATTAATTTATTTAGATATTGCTTCCTCTTTAATATATTTCATATATGATCTAATACCTGATTTTTCTGAAGTCCTTCGTATGAATTTCTGAGCAAATACTGTGTGTGAAACTTTCTGCTATATTAGGTGACCTGCATGATCACAAAAATAAAAGTTTTTTCTATCAAGAAATTTGACTTTTCTATTATCAGATAAGAATTTGAGATTGTCCAACGATGTTGGACCTTTAAAATAGACCATACTAAAGAACTGGCATTGTGAAGAATATAAGGAGCACTTTAGCAGCACGAAGAAACTAGTGCCTATCCCATCTACTTGTACACCTGTACAGAGAACCCTTTTTGCAATACGAAATACACAAGAAATGAACTTGTAGTACAAAGGAATTTTGAATGCACCTGAGTGGAAGCTGAATGTGTCAGTGTAGCCAGATGATTTTTGAAGACAAGAAAACAGGATAAAATTTTCATGTCACAAATTCAAAGGAAGAATATCCAAGAAGCTCTTTTCTGTATAAATTTTGGCATCAATAGACGCCAACTTGCTTTCTTGCTCATCACCCAATAATACCAATCAGTTGAAAAAAGCCAATTTTGAGATAAAATAATTGCATTTTTTTGCATTTGACTAAAATTTACATTTTACTAAAACTGGAAATCCCTATGCCCTGGCTATTGGCATTTTAGACAATTTAGATATTTTAGGCCCTTTTCTAGACAAATAAAAGTGCATTAGCAAGCTTTTCCTGAATTTCCATGGCTTTTTTTGCCCAGATTGGCCTGCAGCTTCATAGGCAAATTGTTTTGCAATAGCTGTGGAATTAAGGTGAAGTCCATATTTCAGCTCTGAAACTCTTAAGAGCAACTTCTCCATAATTGGAAATTCAGTGACTAGATGTCTGTCACGGCCACAGCTACTTGTATCTTGCCAAAAACAACTTGGTGGTTCGCAATCACAAGGGAAAACTAAGCTTCCCAGCTGGCTGATGGGATGTAATCTGACTCCTACTCAGTTACCAGAGTGCTGCAGAAACATGTGTTCCATTTGTTGACAGAACAATTGTCCTGGGTAGCATTTACTTACAATTCGGTACTTTCATAAATATTCTAAGAACTGGTACAGCGCAGAGAGTGCAGGTAGCAGTTTCCATTTGTCCTATGATGGCCTAGAGCCATCACTTCTAAGCTCACTGCCAGCTCACTCAGCAAATCCTCTAGACTGGAGTACAGGCTGTTTAGGAATTGAGACAGGTCATGCTGTACCTTGCTTTCCTTAGCTGGCCATTCTCATTTTTGGCCGCTTTCTTCTTGCTCTAAGCCTCACAGTTTCTTTGCCCAAAATTGTCTAATGGGTGGGATTTGTGCCATGGTGATTTCAAGACAGGAAGTAGAGTAAGTCATTAGAATGGAAAGCACACATGTGGAAGAATCCTGAATGACAAGAATCAGAGTGCACTTTGATAATAGCTCAGGAAAATTTTCAACTCTGATCTGGTTTCTTTTCTTGGCTTTTTTGTGGACATCCTACCTTTTAATACAATCTGGTGAATACCTCTTTGTTAAGAAAAAGATAAAAGGGTAGATTAGATTACAAGGACCTGGAAAGTATTATTTTGTTTCATGTTATCTATTGGTGATGAATTGTTTTTGCTAAGAAGAATATTCCAAGGGACAGTAAATCTCTGAATTTATGCTGTAATGACTTTTGTGAATAATGCACCTACATTTGGCATTGATAATTCTTTCTTTCAGTTAATACTCTTTAATGTAATATGTTGTAATGGTAATTGTTTTTTAGAAGTCTCAGATAGGTGATCTGAACTTTCTAGGAGTCACATTTACACAAGGGATTTGGACAACAGTTCCCTCATGGGGGGTTATAATCTCCGTAATTCCTAATCTGATTTGCATTAGGGAATACATACAGCTCATTAGCAGCACTGTCATCTTAATTAGCACATAACTAAATGTGGGACATGCATTTGACTTGTAAATAAATGTTCCATATATCCATGCTCCTCTAAGAGTGCCAGAAAACCAGAGACAGTGAGGATGATGAACTATGCGGTTTTTCTCTTTAAGTGAGGGGGTAAACAAAGTAGGCCAACACTTCCTCCCCCAAAATATCACAAAGCTGTGCCTAGTGGAGCGTGTACCTCATTTGCATCAGTCGTGTCCTTCATCCACAAACACATTTTTTTCACTATACTGACCATGCTCTGTTAGGAACAATATTCAAATCTGTTCTCTCTCTGGAGGCCAGGAGTGAAATTACCTTCCTGCTTTTCTGATACCTTCTTGCTTAGTTCTCTTTTTAAAAAAAAAGTTTCATATCTCTTGTGGAGAAAACAGAAATATATAGGGTTACTCTTTAATGTAAGAGAAAAAAAAGACAATGTGTAATAAATTTGATAATATTCAGTAAAGCACATTACAATCTGTAATAAAATAATATTGAATTTTGATTTATTATAACTGTTTATTTAAATATTATAAGACTATGACTTTTTATGCTTCTGTTTTCTGTCTCTAAGTATCTTAGTTCTCAAGAGCTAAAACGTCTTAAATATGGAAGAAAAGCATCTGAAGTTAGGCATGCGTTTTGGCTGTGTTCTTGGCCAGAAAACAAAGACCACAACAGCAAATTTAAAACTTTTACGTCATAAAGATGCTTCATTTGAAAAGGTAGCAATTGCAGAAATTGTCTATTTTTGGTTTTGCTTTTTTTTTTTTTTCCTTATCCCAGCTGATTATTTTAAAAAAAGGAAAATCATGTTAATGCAGATGATGTGACAACTGTTTATAAAGGTATAGTCACTCACCGGATCCTGGGTGAAGACCTTGTGGTATGTCATTTTGAAACAGAAATGCCTACTCTGAAGGCATTTTTTGTGTAGATAATTAGCATGTGGTGTATTGGGCGTTTTGGAACTGAGTCCAGAGGATGTCCAAACTCATTTAGAACTTGGCTTTTCATCACAACAGGTATGATTAAACTCCCTGGTGTGATGGAACAGAAATTGTGTGGGAAGAATATGATCATCTGGAGAGCTGTATGGGAAAAGAGATTTGGTGTTCCATATTGCACAATTTACCTCAGCTGCCTGGAACCCTGCATATGTGAATAACTTTGGTGTTTATTTACTATATTCCTTCTGTGCATGTGAAAAATTTTTGCAGAAGTTAACTAGTCTTTAATATTCTTCCTTGGCTGAGGAACAGGTTAAAGGTTAAACTCATGACTTCAGGCTAAGTAGGGCTATAATAAAGCGTGCTGATTGTTTTGGTGATGCGAAGACCTGCTTGGCTGAGGTTAAAATATTACACTGAGAGCCTGTATAGAAAACAAGGAACAAGTGCAGCCGTGAAATGTGTGAGACCACATGATTGGAAAGAACTTCTTGGAATCTTTTCTTGGAAGAGTCTTCTCCTACTGCAGGCATTTACATGCTGAAGTCGTTAATTACTACTTCAAGGTCTATCTTAAACTAAGTAGTTTATAGCTTTCTCAAGGTTGCCCTAAACCTCCTGAAAGGGTTCCCAAGATTTCATTCTTCTGATATCTAAAAACCTTTTTCAACCTAAATTGTGCCAGTGTTGTCTTTTATGTTAAACAACTAGTCCTTTCTTTGTCCTGGGTAAAAAGTAAATATCGTGGCTACCGTAGGGCTAAATCATGTGAAGGTAAAATGTCAGGAAGGTGTCTCCTTCCACTAAGCTGGCCATGGTGATCATAAGTTAGCACTGAAACGCAGAGAGCATTAAACATATAGTCAAGTCTGAGGATGGATTTCACTGCTTTTCTACACAAGGGTATGTTTTAGATATTGCACACAAGCTGGATGGGTTAATATAAATTGGTGTTAAAAATCAGCTGCATATAATTGTGACTTGTATGGAAATTTAACTAAAAATTTCTTTGAAGTTTGCTACTGCTACTGTTGATGGTCAAATTTGTTATTTGTGTTAGTGTAGTTGGACAAGGTAGGTATCATGTATGATTGAGGGAGGGATAAATAGCAATAGATGGACACACAGTCAAGACACTTGGTAGTGTAGAGTCCTTTCATACTATCTCACCATGCCTTCTGAAATGGCCAAGTTCTATACACTTGTTAATAAGTTAATAAATATTTTCCTTCTGTCAGAGGTCTGTACCAGAAAGTTATGAAGCAGCAGTTTTTTCTTTTCTTTTTTTTTTTTTTTAAAGACAAGGTGAGATAAATTTCCCTAGACTAAAACTTCTTTTTGAACTATGTAACAGCTCAAACATACATCTGATTTTAAATGTGTATTCTTTCTCTTTGCATGGAAGAAAAAAGAAACAATAGGACAATTGATCTTTTAAAAGAAGAATTGAGGAGAGAAAATGAAGTGGAAGTGATTTTATTCATTAAGTAGCCTGTCTTGACTTGCTATATGCCTTTCAAATCTACTTTACTCATCTGAACCTGTACTTGTTGAAGCTAGTGACTGTAATGATGGTGACATCATCGTTTTGTTTACACTGAAACCTCTTTTGAGCACAATCACAAAAGAGATAGTTTTAGGAGATTGATTACTCCTCAACTTTGGAATTTGGTAATTTTGGTATACCTCAAACATGCTGCACTTGTCCTCAAGTCTGCTTTTCTTAGCTTTAGATTATGAACTCATCAGGCCTTTGATTATTTCTTCATAAGAATTTATAAACCACATAGTACACTAAATCTCCTGGAAAGAAACAAGAATAACTTTGATCCTTGACCATAAGAATTTACAATAAATATTTAGTCACAATTTTGCATTTTATATTACACCCACAAACTGTGCAGAGATGAGTACTCAACAACTGTAAATCTTAATTAAGGATCTGCTAGAATGTGCAGGTTGTTCTGAGTTTTGATTTGACCCTGTTGTTCATATGCCTTAATGAAATGGTTTTCATTTACACAATTGCTTCAAGTTTTGGGGGTTTTATTATTATTTTTTTACAAGATCACTCGTACTGCCTTCGTCACAGAAAATATGACAGCATTTAATGAACAGCTTCTGGGTGTTTTATTTTAATTGTGTAGACTTAGGATGTATTTATTTATTATTCACTGCGCTGGAGTGGCATTATTGTTTTTCTTTTTTGCTTTTTACTAACATTCAAGTTTATATATCTTGAATATATAAATTTATATATTTCTTTCATAAGCACTGACTTTCATGAGAACTTTCACAAGCATGGGAATGGGGATTTATCTTTTTGCAGATAGCTAGCCAAACAATGTCAAGTTTCAACTGATCTTCAGTATCCAGTTTTAGATACCTGAACTGGTAATTGTTTTATGTGCTGAGTATTGTATGACACTTGTCCTCAAAACGCAACATCATCGCGCTTTCTTTGCAAATATCTTCGTTTTTTTCAGTCAACCTGGCAAACAGGTACTCAGAGTGTAAAGTTGAGCACATAGGAAAAGGTTTCATTTTATATAGAAATTACATTGGCAGGGGTCCTGAGACCCTTCAGTTTTCTCCTATACTCCTCCTAGCAGAGAATCTTCCTTCCCTAGACCCTTTTAAGAGCATTAGGTCAGAATGTCTCTTTCTCCTTTTGCAGCTGTAGTTTGTGTGTTTGTTTCCTCACCCCTTCTTTCCCTCACACCCCATTTAACATCTGATACTTACCTTTCTGATCCCTGAGAAATCAGGTTTACTTTCTCCCCAGGTTTACTGCACTTCTTTGCTTGGAGCCAGTCCTCTTAACCTACCCAGGTGTTTCTCTTGCCTGTCTCCTTCTGCACATGTGATTGTTTGCACTAGTACTTGTGTATTTTTGCCCTTACTCCTATTGTTTGACTTTTGTTCCTCCTATTTGAATGTTCTTTGTCCTAGTGTAGCTATAGGAACTGGTTGTTTTCATACTGCTTCCCTCTCCCCCCCATGCTGTTTCTTTAATATTGTTTGCTTCTGCCAGCATCAGATACTCTAATGAGAAAGAGGGGGCAGGCCCCTTATCTTCTTTTCCCCTCAGCTCCTTCTTTTATTTTTGTATGCTCCTCAGTATGAAACTCTGTCCTAGCCATGGAAATTATGTCTGCTTTGTCTTGAAAGAAAATGTTACAAGGACCATTGAATATTGACTCCTGGCATTTTCCTCTTTCCCCATTCTTAGGGGTGCTACTGCTGCTAAAATAATGTCCTGTTGTGATTACCTGTACGAGGTACCAGGCTCCATTAAAGTTGACAATGTTTTTGTTAGTAATATTGTGTTAGCCTGTAAGAACAGCCAGTATTAACAGATAAAAGCCTTGGGAAGTAATCTGCTTTGGTAGAGGTAATGGCTGTTCCAGTTATCCCATCAAACATCATCTTTCCATCCTGTTTGTGAAGTCTGTGGTAACTTCCTGTCAGAGGTCCTACTTGCCAGAGCAGCTGATGACTGGAGTGGATCTGATGCTGGTGTCAGGCTGGGTGGAAGGTGCTTTTATTAGCCTCTAGCTTCCTTTCTTTGAGTCCTTTAAGCGCCTGGTAAGTTGGCAAGAAATTAAACAGCGGGAGAATAAAGTGCAAAGCTGACTCTTATGGCACTGCCCTAAGGAGACAGGAGACATGCAATTTCCTAATCAGAGGTCTAGCTTATCCAAGAATTTCTGCTGCTTCCGTCTATGTCCAAGAATGTGTTTGGGAGGGGGTGGGAAAGGAAAGGGAGGAAGAGGAGTGGAGGAAAAACACCATCAGACCACTCTTAGTGGACCAGGTACACTATCTAGTTAAAGATACTGATGGTCCACCTCTTCAGTGCCACATAAGCCCTACCCATCTCCTTTCATACATCATCTGGTGTGTCAGGGACAGTTGCACTCATATTCATATACACAAAGCTGGTCTGCTTCTATTTTGATAATGACTTCTTGTTAAGTTTTGAGTGTTTTGAAGGTCTGGTCAACTTGTAAACAGTGGCATCAGTTTCTTTTCACTCAGGCAACATGGCATGGGGAAGCTAGGTTGGCCTTTTCTGCTATAGTTATACATATGGTGACCAGATGGAATGCAATGAGCAAACAAGTTTTTCAGCTCAGCAAATGACTGTGTGTTCACCTGAAGATGTTGTTCCCCGCAGAGTGCCAAAGGAAGTAAGGTGAATGAATGCTGGGCCCTACTGCCCTACTGAACCTTGATTTGTCCATTGGGAATTCTCTGATAGCAGTGAAAAAAGTGCTAGAGCATCTTGTCAGAGATCCCTTCTCAGAGATCAAGGAAAGGGAACGTCCTTTTATGCCAAACCTAACTAGCATTCATGTCAGTAGGCTCCTTTTTGAAGGACCAAACATTATCACTCTGACCCTTCCTCTGCTGTCCCCTGAGAAACCTCACTAAATACTGTAGTTCCCTGCACATTATGGAAAGTTCTGTTTTAGATATTACTGTTCTCTGGGCTGGATCCCCAGAGAATGGAGAAGTTCAGTGCTTGTGAAGATGGGTTGTGTTCATCCCAATATCAATGGAGGACCACTGCAATCTGCCTCCCAAGACATATTTAGCACCAGTTATGTGGGACATGAAGTTGCAATCCATCCCTTTTTATAGCCATGCTGTTTTGTACAAGACCATTTTCAATGGTTTAACTGGGCTGAAACTCTGCCAGTACTGTTTCTGGAAAAGGAAAGGACGGAATAGGTCACAGTTATACTGCAGGTGTATCAAGGCCCTTAGTATCAAGGTTATTATTTTTGTGGTGGTTGTGCTCAGTGTTTTATTATCCATTAAAAATCTAGGTCATAATCTTTGACTGAAGAATGTGCTAAGACTGCTTCCTATTCAATCAGTTCTGCACAGCTTGTCTTACTTCATCCCCCTCAGTACAACTAGGCAGGTGTAGTTTACAGTAATGATGCATTTCTCAAAGTGCAGGTTTTAGTGACCTGGTGTAGGTGCATGCCAAATCTTTAATTTAAAACCTCCCTACAGGTTGCATGGATCAGGAACTCTGGCTAGGATTGCAAGGATTGCATTTGTGCCCAGTGCCATCCAAAGGTGTGTGCACCTGCCATTCCCTCCAGGGCATTTGCTTCTGTTCAGAGAAATGGTGAATTAATTTTGTTTGCAGACTGATCTGGCTCTGCCAGCACTTTTCCTGAAAAGCATAGAGAGGAGGGTTACTGGTCACCAATCAGCTCTTCCTCCCCAGGCTCAGGCAAAAGTCAAGGAGCCTTTCACTCTCCTGTGGCCAGCTCCAAAGCAAGCCAGCGTTTGAAGCTGTGCTAAGCCTCCTGCTGGTAGGCAGTGCCAGAGGCCTGCTTTGCCTCCACAGCCAGGTTTATATTTTTGTACACAGGCTCTGCAGAGCCTCCTTTTATAGTGTTCTTAGTTCAGCATGGTATTTGTTGATGCACGCATTCCTTTCATTTGCTGCTTCCAAAACGGCTGATAAGACCAGAAGCTCTTCTGTGTCCATTTGAGAGGGTTTGTTTGAGACCCAGTCCAGCTGAGATCCCCTCGCCTTGCTTTGTCTTGACCGTGCTGTATCTGCCTCAGCCTGCCTGCCTTCACTTTTACACTGCATCTCCTGTGATCCCTGCCTGATCCTGAAACATCTGTGCCTCTCAAGTAACTCTAGAATTTTTGCTTCTTTCAGAAGTCAAGCTGGGACTGGCCCTGTTGCAGTGAAGTCACTGCTGTTTCTTCCCGACACTTCCCAGCCATTCAGAGTTCCGACACTGTATGTAACAAATGCTAAGCCCAGAGCATCCCCAGATTGATCCAGGGCTGTATTGCACATGATGTGGAGCTTTGTGGCCTCTCTGCCCTGCTGGTGCCCATCATGTGTTAATGTTAGAGCTTCGCTGACAGCTCAGCCCAGAAGCTGTGGGCAAGTAAAGGCTCTGCAGAGTGTCAGGGTGGAAAAGGGAGCCACAGTGTGCAATTTCCCCTAAAGCATAGTGGGAGTAGGTGTAAGGAGGAGCCCCAGGGAACGTGAGCAAGAACAGGAAGCATGAAGGAATGGTTCACCTGCTGTATGTGGATGTTCAGCCCCATCAGCACAAGGTGTTTCACAACTGAATGAGCCTAAGGAGGTTGTAATTTTTACAGAGGCAGACAAGGCAAAGTTATCTCTACTAGACAAGTGTTAACAGCTGTTCCTAAAAACTTTCACTGGAGCAAAGCTTTACAGGGGCAGCCAGAAGTACAACCTTGATACTGCTCCCTCCCAGCCCCCCAGCCTTTTGAATAAAGGATTGTTGGACTATTTATGCAAGAGCAAATAACATTATTTTTGGAAGTGACTGAATTATTTTCATTACTTTATTTTTCCAAAAGAAAAAAAAAAAAATCAGCCCGAGGCAGACACCTGGCATGGAAAATTTCAGCTTGCGTGGTAAAAGGCTGGCAGAAGTTACCGGGAAGTGCGAAGGGTGTCAAAAAAAAAAAAAGAAAAAAAAAGAAAAAGAAGGAAAAAAAAAAAAGGAAAGAAAGGCAAGCCTTAAGCAGGCGTAGTCACCGGCAGCGCTGAGAGCTCGCTGCCCTCCCTGGCTCCTGGTCCCGCCGGGATGTGATCCCCCGTGTCCCGCGGTGCTCCCAGCCCAGGCAGCGGCGGCGGCGGCGCGGGAGCCGGGCCCGCCACGCGGCTCCGCGTGGGACCGAGCGCGCCGCCCCCGCGCCCCGCGCTGCCCCGGCCCCGGCGGCGGCGGGGGCGGGGCCGCGGCCGCGCTGCGCTGCCATTGGCCCGGCCGGCGGCGCGGGGCGGGGGCAGCGGGCGCGCCGCCGAGGCGGTCCGGGCTCAGCCCCCGGTGCGGCGGAGCAGTCGCGGCCGCCCCGTCCTGAGGGCACCGGCGCCGCCCGCGTCCGCCAGGCAGCGCAGCCCCCGCGTCCGGTTCCAGCTCGCCGTTCGTCTGCCGCTCCGCGCTCTTTTCTCTCGCTCTGTCTCCCGGGCGATCTCGGCGGGGCCGCGATGGAAGAGGAGCGGGCGGGCGAGCAGATGAGACCGTTGCTCACCACGGTAACGGGGGGTGCGGTGCGGTGGGGGGCGCACAAAGGGGCCGCCACGGGGCAGCGCTGCCCCGCGTCCTGCCCGGCGGTCGTGCCGCTGCCCTCCTGCCGGGGTACGGGGGACGCGGCGGGGCTGCCCCCCTGCCGTGGCTCCCCAGCCCTCGGCGGCGGGACCCTCGGCCGGGGGTCCCGGCCCCTCTCGCCCGGTGTCCCCGCGTGCCGGCCGCGTGCGCGCGGCCGTGTTTCCCCCCCCCCCCACCCTTGCCATCCCCGGGGGGCGGCGGCGGGGCCGGAGCCTTTTGTTCGGCCGCGGGCTCCGTGTGCTCGGCGGCCGCGGCCGCCCCGTCCACCCCCCCGTTCCTTTGTGAGAGCCCCGCAGGGCTTGTGCCGGCGGCGGTGGGCGGCGCGGCTGCCCCTGGCCTCGCCTTTCTCCCTGCCCCGCTGGCTGACGAGTTCCTGGGCGAGGGAGAAGTGCGCACACATGGCAAGCGGCGAGCTTCCCCTTGTCCTCGTGTTGCGCGGCGGCGGGGTCGGCTCGGGTGGTGGGCACGCTTCCCCGGCGGGTTCCTAGTCCTGGGGAGTGGAAGGGTTGGTGAGCAGGAGATGGGTAGAACTACGGAGCTTGGGTTCATTTCCTTCTCGGGCCGGGTGGCTCAGTGAAGCAGGCATGTGTTGCCTTCCTGTGCTGCTGAAAAATACATGTGGTTCCACGCTTGTAATTTCCCTTCCCTTCAGATGACTCAAGGTCTGGATTTTGTTAATGAGCCTCTGAGCTCTTACTCTGATGTTCTCCTTCAGGGCCTTTTCCAAAAAGGTGTCGCACAGGGATTTGTCTTCAGTGCCAGAAGAGGAGGGATGTGTAGTTTGTAACACAAAGAATGCTGTGATGGACAGAGAAGTAACACTGAAAACACATGCGTTTTCATCATCTTTCCGTTACTCTTCAAGGAGAGACTTGAGTCACATTTGATAAAATTGGCAGTCTAATGAAGTGCTCGCTTCCTGTGACATCAGTATGTTCAGTGTGTTTTTCCTTTGTTATAACAGGAGCGTTGATAACTTACTGGTTCAAAGGGCCATGAATTTTGCAAATGTTACAGTCTTTGTATGTTGGCTTCAGAAGTTAATGCTTGTGCTCACATTGAAAGGTTTTGCAGATGTGTTCTAGACCATTTCTCTGTCTTGTCACTGCTGCAAAATAGGGTATATTCCCAATTCATGTTAACTTCTTCACGGTAGATTCTGTGTAAGAGCAGGCTGCTTAATAGGTTTAATTCATGTTAAAACTACCTTTCACTTCTGTATGAGGTATCTCTTCTTAGCTGGCAGGAGAATACTCTGTATATATAGCAAAGAGATGCTAAACTGTGTGGAGTGAGTTGAAAAACTTTGAGCTTCAGGTGTGGGGTTGCGGTGGAAGATGGTAATGAGTACCTGAGGTGATTTCTCAAGTGAATCCAAATGAAAAGAGTATTGCAGATGTCATGAAAGTCAGTGTGCCCTGAGCACATTTGTTGGGTCTGGCAGCAGTCATTATGGTTCTGTGTAACAGAAATTATTTTTATGGGGATGAGCTCCTCCTGTATTATTGTGTGGTCATTTTTGATGCAGCTGTTATGAGCAGAGGTACTCAGTGGAGTGGTCCAGATTGGTTTCCTTGCAACAGCAATACCTGACCTTGATGCCAAAGTGTATTTGCCATTGGCCCGGCCAGTGAGGTGATTCCAGCTGAGTTGAAATGGTTAGAAAAGTGAGAGGGCAGAAGAGTTGGTAGGAACTGGAAAAAAAGAATTTCTGGGGAAAACACATGAATTAAATGGCTTAAAGAAAGACAGGACATGGTAATCTTTGGGCAATTGCATAGTATAGCAGTATTGGATTTGTTGTGGGTTTCATATGCAAGAGGTGTAATTTTATATACAAGAGAGCTACTTAATCCAGAAGATGGGTATTTTTGACAATAGATCTTGATGTAATTTTTCTAATCCTGTGTTTCTTGACAGTACAGGCTACCTTCCTGCTAGCAAAGCTTGCTGAAACTGCTTACATGTGCATAACTTTTTCAGAAATAAACATCTCAGTAAGATGGAAGGACTTTTTAAAAAAGAGTAGATCAAATCTTAGAGCTTCATTGCTGTGGCTTAAAAATACAGAACTGTAATCAAACAGAGGAGTCCCTAAAAATTCCTCTTCTTCCTTCCTCCTGTATTGTTTCTGTGTTCATAGAATATTAGATATGTAATGAGTTAAGATTTGGTGGCTCTCTTATGGAGGAGCCCTTCTATCAGTCACATGCTGTCCCCTCCCCCTCCCATTTAGTTAATCAAAAATACAAAAAAATCCTTTAACCATGCTTGTTTTATACTTTAGGTCCACTCTTATAGAAGAGAATGAATGAGTGTTTGGAACTTCGGTGTTTTGAAGAACCTGATTGGTGGCAATATGTACTTGAAAGTTGGAAAGGCGAGGTGAAACAAATGCCTGATAGTTATTACAGCCAGAGAGCAACTGATGAACAGAGCATCTGGGATGACTAGAAAATACAGTAGGAAAAAGATACATAACTGCATAAATCCATGGTTCCTTCATACCCTACATACTCTTAGATGTTCTGCCCCCCCATCTTAGAAAAGATGCATTATTATTGGAAAATGTTCACTGAATAACCAGAGGATATGATTTTAGTTGAAAGATGATAAAGGATTCAACAGTCTAGGACTTGTCAGCCTAGTAGAGATGATGGAACAGTGATATGGTAAGGCTCTATAAAACTCCTGTGGAAAAAGTAGGTGAACATGGAAGAGGAGGCACACAGTCAAATCAGACTTAGGTGTTCAGTTCAAAACAAGCAAAAGAAACTCAGTGTAGGGATTCACAGGTGTATTTGCTATACAGTGTATACAGTGTGAACTTAAGGGGAGTTTGGACAAACATTGGAAGACAGATACATTGAGGTTAGTAAATGGATGAGCAACAGCCCCAGGAAATCTGATTTGAAAACAGCTGGAGGTTGTGAGTGTAAGGAGGAGGAGATGTATGCTTGTCTTGTTTTTCCTCTTCCCTCAACAACTACTTATGGTAATTCTTGTTGGGTTTTTCAAAATAGGGGTGGGACGTGGTAGTTTGTTTTCTATACAGGGGTGAGTTTGACAGTCATAGTTATGATATTAAAAATGCTTGATGCTACATATGAGTGATCTTAGTTCTGTCTTCTGGCTTTTGTCATTATGGTGTTCATTACTCTAATGTTTGGTGGGCTTCTTTGCAACAGCTGTAAGTAGGATTTAAAGGAGTGAGTGGTGCAGTTCTGTCTCTAGATGTTTTGCAGGTAATATTTTCAAAATACTTTTTTTTCTTAAAATAGATGGAAACTTTTTTCTGTTAGTATTTGATACTACTTCATGTATATGAAAATACTCTCAAGATTGTAGACCATGCAGTATAGTTAAGTAAGGGGTTTGTTTGTGTCTTCTTTCACTGAGACACATCTGTTTTTATCATTAATTCTACTGTAGATTATGATAGAACTGAAAGTGGCTCTGTTGGAGAAGGGCATGTTTCCAGGGATCTCCTTCTGGCTTTCCTAATCAAACCAGTGAAATACTGTGGTCTGCCTTATCTCACTGAAGAGGGCATTAGTGTCACGGTGCTTTTACTGAAGTGGCTGTGTGGTTGGCTACAGTTTTTAAAAATTTTTTTAACAGATGTGCTTGCACATTATCAAGTGGGTTGCACTCACTGTCCTCTGCTGTCATCTTATTCAGCATGGGGCTTTGGTGATGTGAAGTCAGACGACAGGTCTCTGCGTACAATTTTTTTTTCCTACTAACATAGTGAGCTCAGACTGGTGCTTTGCCTTTATGGCTGGACAAGGGTAACTGAGGGTATGTTTGTACTGCATAATTGAGGACTGTGCAGGAAACTCTCCTCCCCCACAAGTTTGTGGCATCTGGCTGAACAAACGCTCTGCACAAGTTCATGCAATACAGTTATAGCTGTGTGGCAGTGCCCTAGCTAAATAGCCCTGATCAGAGAGAATTGTACTGGCTTGCCAGCCTTGCAGACTTGAAGCCATGACTTTGGAGAGACAAACTGCTTTTCTCTGTTGTGCTGTTTGGGTACGGTGTGTACCTCGTACAGCTTGGACTGTGTTGTGGGCCTCTGTAAGCTTTTAAGTGTATGTCTGGCAGTCTTTGTGAGTTCTTGAAAAGTTACCATGGATGTCAAAAACTTGTGTTATTTGAGAACTTTCATTATGCTTCGTTATAGTAGTTCTGTTTTTTTGTCCAGAACAAGCTGGAGGTGTACCAAGTTGAGTAGTTTTTGGTTTATATCCATGTCATTTATCTGCCTCTACAGGTGACTTTTGACATGTCACCAAATTTGTTGTGGGCCTTTGAATATTGATGCCCGTTACACAAGGTTATCTGTTGCACAGGACCTTTTGTGGCCCTGAAGCAGTAGTAATACTTAGTAAATGGACCTGCTCTATAACTAGTGTTAGATTAAAAAAAACAGAGTATAAGTATGCTTTGAGTATACTCAAACTTAGCTAGAGAAGGTCTGCAATGAATATTGTCGTGTTTTTGAAATAGCACATTCTGGAATGATAAAGTTTAGGGATACATCAGATTTTTTTTGCTAAAACGAAGATAGTTGTCCAGCTAATGTTTTGAAATAGTGCTATGAATAGTGAAATTGAACTGAGTGTTTTGTGAGTAAGGACACAGAGATGAGCACTAGCTATTACTTAACTGTGTAGATCAGAAAATGTCTGAATGGGAAAATGAGAATTTTGATTATTTTACAGATCATCCTGCAATATTCCTAAATATTTGCATTTCTGAATTTACATTTGCAAAGTTACCAGTAGATGAAAGTATTACATTATTTTTAAAAAAGACCAACATGTGTTTGAAGTGGCCCAGATCTCAAATCTACTTTGCTGGCATATCTTAACAGCTCTTAGAAGGGATTATCTGTCTGAGAGTCTTGTGTTTGTGTATGGCACCCTCCTTGTTTCACTGGGAATTAAACTCTCTACACTAGACAGTGTCATAACTTATAAAATATACATTTTAACCAGTAGATGGAGCCATTTTAGTTGTGTATCAGCCTGTCTGTTTACCTAAGTTTGGAAAACTTTGTTTCATAAGTGTTTTCGGTCATTTTGTCTTTAGAGGATGGCTTACAATTTTTTATTAATTTCTTTACCTACAGAGAAGACTAAATGTTTTATTCTTCCAGTAACAGTGCCAGGACTGTACAGCAGGAAGGCTATTCTGTTTCCATAAATGTGGAGAAAAAAGTAAATGCTTGTTCTTTGTGGGAATTACAGTTGTCTCTGTAAATTGTCCAGTGTCACATGAGTAGAGCTTTGTAGCCTTTGTACACCTTGTGTTGCCTGAAGTAGTTTTTTGGAATATTGATCCATAGTGGTATTAGATATCTGACAGTCTGGATGCTCTTGTGACTTCTGCCCAGGAAAGGCTGCTAGCCCAAAGTTTTTTGAGCTTTTTGAGTTTTTGTTTTTCCTTCTCCAGTTCGTTAAACTAAAATGACTCAAACCCATGTAATGAAGTGGTTGTCCTGTTTGGGTATACTGGCATCAGTCGTCTTGTTTCAGCAATGCTGGAGTGCTTCATAACTTTGAAATACCCCTGGCTTATTAATTCTAGCAAGTCCCGTTTTAGCAGAAGCATTCCCAGTGCTGTACTCATTGTATTATCTTATATCTTCCTTCAGAAGATAGAAGATCATCTTTTCTAAGTTTTTCTGAGTTTGACTCTGCCCCTGCATTATATCCTTAGTAACGTACCACCTAGACCTTCCCTTTCCCTCTCTCTTCTGTCTTCTGCTTTGAAGATGAGTTTAGATTAACACATTGCCAACTTGAAGAGTAGAACCTTATTCAAGTCTTCATTTGAACTCTCATTATATGATACTTTGTGAAGTATAGGTGAGTCATCTTCTTTCCCAGAATCCTACTGTGAAAGATTTTGAGATTTCTTGTGGCTCAGGGTTTTTGTAGTTGTTGGTTGGTTGGTTGATTGATTGGATTTTTTCTTATTCAAACTAATTGGAAGTTTAAATTTTCTACAATTTTTACGGAATGAGTACTGATATTTTTCATATGATGTAGTTGTGCTGTAAGGCATTTAGGCTTATGTTCTTGGCAGTACTGCTAAGATAGTGTCCTGAAATACCAGAATATTTTTAAACTTGAAAACAGACTTGAAGGTTTTTTTAAACTTAAGTAGATGCTTCCGGATTGGGCACCTGTTGTCAGACTGTTGCCCCATTTTAACAGAATGTCTGGAGTCTGCCTCCAAACAAACTGGAGCTTCCTGTGAATGAGGCATGTGGGTGGAAACTGTGGGGAGAGGAAGTGGGAATTACAGAGAAGCATCCCCTGTATGTTGGAATTGTGCTGTTTGACCTACTCTGCCCTCTGCTACTGTTGCTTTTACAGAGCAGTTATAGTTCTGAGGATCTGGTAGCTGAGATCTGCTTGCAGGTGGGGTGAACTGGGGACTAGTATGAAAACCTAGCCTTGTTTTTTTTTTTTTTTTTCCAGTTACTGTGCTTTTACTATGGGGGCATGTATTTAGAGTGTATATGTGGAAATACTGTCTTAAAAAACTGTGCTTCCCTAAAATACAAAGTGAAGATTTCTTTTTTCCCCTACTCATTTTTGCACTAGGCTGATTCCTTTTAATTTTCCATGACTAATGTCTACTAAATATATGTTGGCTGTGTCTTGACTGGGATCTATTTTGGGGTGAAGAAAAAGGCAGCTAAGTTATTGTGAATACCTAGGTTATGGCAGGAGTAGTGATGCTAGTAATTCTTTACTAGAAAAAGTTAAGAATTTGCTTCCACAAAAAATGCTGCCTCTGAACATCGTGAACACACTGATTGTTTCACTAGCATATTATAATCAGAAGGCTAGAGAATCTCTAATCAGCCTGCTTTGCATGTATGTCTTTGTTACCAAAGAACAGAAGAAGGTTAAAGCAAATCTGTTCACAGAGCTGTTGTAATAGAATCTTGTTTGGTGTCCATTTCTCAACTGTGACTGCTTCTCAGTGCAAAAATTGTGTTGCTATGCCAAGAGATTCAGGCTGCTGTGTCCTGGATCTCAAAAATCATGTTAAGTGGAAGCATGTGTGATTTTGTTCTTTTAGATAGGGTTATTAGTAAGCTAATACAGCTAGTAAATTACATTTATTGATAACTGATCAGATTTCCAATTTGCATTTAGAAGCCGTAATTCTTCAGATTTTCTCTTTTTAAAATAAAAAATGGCTAGCAGATGCTGGTGTGAATAACACCTTGTTGTACAAAGATTTTTTTTTTTTTTATTTCTGCTGTATAACTTCACTTTTGGATGAAAAAATTAAAAGTGTGTTTTCTCCCTTTCGTAGAGCCTTTTGCCTCCATTATTATTTTCAACCACTGCAGAGCTCTGGTTTATCTAACTCCACCCCTGCACAGTTAGATCATGTCTGTATATTCCTCCCCCTTCTGCTTCTACCTTTCATGTATTCTGTTTTGCATTTGAGGTCAGCCACAGGTTCTCTTTTCTTTCACACTGGTCCATTGTCAGGCCTGCTTGAATTCCTGTGTGTTGCGCTTTGAGGATGTTGTCCTTAAAGGTCAGCCAGTACTTGCAGGCTTTGCCTTCACCCTCTATTGTGGTCTTCTGGGAGATTCTGCCAAGCAGATCCGTGGACAAAGTGAAATCTGATCTCCTGAAGTGCCATGTTGTAACTAGGCACTGGGTTGTGCACTGTATATACAGTAGTATTTGTCTTTTCTTGCTCTCAGGACTTTAAACTCCATGATTTCATGATTGCTGCAGCCAGGGCTGCTCTTGGCTTTCACATCTCCATCTGCTTGTTCCTTGTTCGTGAGCAACAGGTCCAGCAGAGCATATTTACTAGCTGGGTCATCGATGACTTAGCAAGAAGTAATTTTCAGCAAATTCAAGAAGATTTCTGGGGTGCTTGTGTTTGCCTATACTCTACCAGCAGATACTAGTTGCTAAGGCCCTAGATACTAGTTGTTGAGTGTCTGCAGTCATGAAGTTTCCTTAAGCTTTCAAATGAAGGCTTTTGCTACAGCCTCTTCTTAATCAGGTCTGTAGCAGGCACCTAATACCAAGTTGCCCATATTGGACTGTTCTCTGATCCTGACCTATGGGGTCTTCAATGCCTTGTCACTCGTTCCAAGCAAAGCAGGAATCCCTTTGCATAGATTGAAACCCATGTTCCTTACCTTTCCAGGCTGTTTTTCATGAAGAGTCTCTGACCTTCTGTTGTAGTACCTGAACCATGTGAGCTGTCCCACCATCGCTCTCTAGTTCCCCTGAGGTTATAGCTCTGCAACGGTGCATGGACTGAATCCTGTCACTTCCCGTGCTGTGTAGAAGCACTTGAGATGGGCTCACGGGCCACTTCCACAAGGGAAGTGTGTGTGCCTTCAGACTTGTGTTCTCACATCTTCACTTCTCCTCAGAGTGACAACCTTTCTCCACCATGCTTAATTTAAAGCTATACTCACAGACTTATTGTGCCTGGTGACAAATACACTCTTCCCACACTTTGTCAGATGGATCCTTCTTCCTGGAAGAGGTTTCTCTGGTCGTAGTGTGAAAGCTCTGTTAACAGCCATGCACTTATCCTCTGGAAGCATCTAATCTGCCCTAAGCCTTTTGCTTCTCACTGGAGAGACTGAGAAACACTGCATGGGCTTCTTTGCCCACAGTGCTCAGTAGTCACTCTTGATTTGCTCAGTAGTTGCATTTTGGAGGTGTCACTGGTGTCTGTATGGATAAGCAGGAAAGTCCAGTAGTTTAAGGATTGGATAAGCCTGATTTATTTATTGTTTGGCAAACAGCAGACCTCCCAGGACCTCCTGCTTATCTTATCTTCCCTGTTGTGCCATATGTTGATCTCCTGCAGCTCTTTCACCTGGCCTGCTCAGCAGCTCAAAGACAGCACACCTCCCATAGGATGAGGGAGGCCACTTCGATTTACAGCAGTGAGCCAGGGAGGAGCAGCACAGGCTTCCTACAGGCCAGCATCTGGATGGTGACATCCTCCCTGTGCAGTTCTTGGAATTGGGATCTCTGATGTACCTGTTCCTTCGGCTGGTGTGAGACTTCACCTTGTAACATTGCACAAACTTTAAAGGTATTTTGGGCCTTTTGTAACTTAGGCTGTGAGCTGCAGTGCCATCTGTTGCCTGAGCCCTGGTAGATCAGTGTGCTGCGTCCAGGTTTATATTGTGAAACTATTACGCTACCATCCAGTTCTGTTCACAATATAGATTTAAAATATGTATGTTCATGTGAATGCTTTGGTCTACCCACAGCTGGTTTTTGATGGGCATGTCATGTCAATATTACTTTAACAACTTCAGTGCTGTGAACTTGTAATGACTGCTGTTTCTTCTAGGCAAATATTCAGTAACAATAATCATTAAAGTTTTTTGTTGGCTGGTGCTGTTGTATTGGCTGATGTTGCATAACTTCTTGGCTTCTCAGCTTGGAGGGACCAAACACAACAGATTTTCATATTCATGTTTTGCCATATCATGTGCCTGTAATAATAGGTATCTCTTTCCCTTACCCTGAAATATTTAACAGTATTTAATAAATACCTCTTTATGTAGAGCAGAGACAGTTTGACCATACTGGAGATGCTTCAGTTTTTGAAAAACCTAATTTACTTTTTTCCTTTTTGTTTGTGATATCTGTAAACTTAGTTTGTTATAGGTGGAAACACTGTGGCTTCAGTCTATGTTCTAGGAATTACTTCATCTCTGTCTCTTTTATAGAGGGATTTTAACTGAATAATGCTACTGGTGTACATTGGGTGAGTACATTACAAGGGTGAGTACAAAACTAGAGGATCTTCTTTCCTAGTTGCTCACCAGAATGTTTAGAAGAAGTTATGCTGTGGGTTCTCTGACTAAGTCGTGAAGTCAAAGGACTGATTGCAAACTCTTTAGCATTCTAAGCAACAAGATAGGATTATTTAGACTACTGCCAGATTTATTGCTTCTTTGTTTCTATTAAAGAAAAAAAAAGCTATTGGAAAGATTGTATTTAACGTTACTGCTTGTTTTAGGCTACTGATTTTTGGAATTTTTTTTCCTTTGGCTTGTACAGCACTATTGTGAAGATATACTATTATGTAAGCTCATGCATTTCTTTAACATGTCAAACATATTTCCAAACAGACTTTGTGTACAAAAAAGGAAACGAGAAACTTCTTACTGAATAGTCACAGTTGGTGTTCCTGTTAGTGGTAAATTCTTCTTTTTTTTTGTCAAATGGCTACACCCTACCAGCCATGAATTTTAAAACTGTTTATATAAAAACAAACAGATAGCATCTGATGATTGTTATGACTCATTTAAGGAAGTGATAAAACCCAAGAGTAGCAGGGATCCTTTCCTTTTTCAGCTTGTTTTTTTTTTATTAACTTAGCTGTGCTTGTGTGTGATTAAGAGATATCAAAAAGGAAATTAATAAAGCAGATACTTATAATTAATATTTGAATTTGAATTGCAGATACATAATGTTTCTGCTTATAAATTAAGTTACAAAATCAGCTTTAATTTTAGATTGTAATTACATGCAATTTAATTAAAGCTATTGTAACTGATTTTTGTGGAAATCCCTGAGTTTTTCAAACTGCTGATATATGTCAGAAAAAAACAACCTTTTCTTTTGCTTGTTGGCATCAGTGTTGCCATCCATTACCTGCCTTAATTGCTGTTGCTATATGAAATGCTTGCAATTGCTTTACATGTTTTTAGAAACATAACCAGAGGGCTTTTTCAGCATATTGTGCAGTGTGTTTTGCTAGATCAACTTTGACTGCTTTTACTGAAATATGTAAATGTAAATGGTTCTATGTGTTGTAAGAATAAACATTTTTGGGCCTTGTTTTTGTACACAGATGCTTTAGGTAGAGCTTCAACTGAAGAAGATCATTAATGAGAAGTTGAGAGTATTTTTCCTGAAAGTCAGTTGAAAGAAGATTTATTTTTAAGTTAAGTAAAATTATAAATTTGAGACTTTAGTGCAGAACGCACAAAAAAAGGTTAAAAAAATCTTATCACCAGGTTAGAGAAAAAAATAAGTAGGGGTAGGATGCTAACTTTTTAAATGAAACAGCTGTCCACCAAATTATTTTGACATGATACAAAACCTTATTTGTCAAACAACGTTTTGTTTGATGTGATTAAATGCAGTGAAGTTAGTCCATTTATGGACACAAATAAATTCCAATTCTTTATAACTTTTGCATAGTGCAGATGGGCTTGGTAGGTAGCCTGTTGGCTTATAGTTGAAGATGGCTACATTCTGTTGAGTGAAGCCAGATAATAGTGTGAGGCTTTAATTCTTGAGCATGAGTAAGTTGCCTTTGCTATAAAGATATAAATGAAGGGCAAAATATAAATAGGGATCTGCAGAAATTTGATATGCTCAAGGTCAAAGAATATACCTACTACTTGTATTCTGTGCTTTGCATTGACAGAAGGTTTTGAAAAGCCAGGCAAACAAGAAAGTTCAGTGTGCTTTTCTCGTTGGTGATGGGGACAACTTACTGTGTAAGCCGTTTGGTATATGTGATTTTTAGCTAGTTCTAATACAGAAATAACTTGAAATACGCTGTTTTGTTAAATAAGATAATGAATTTCTCCCTGTCACATTCAGTGATTTGGTGTATGACTGGATATTTACTGTATTTGCATTTATGGTAGCCCAGGCTGATGATTATAAACTTCCGGATCCTGGAGGCAATGTGAAAGTGAGCATTTGCATGTGAGAGCAGTAGTCCTCAAACCCGGTCTACTTCCTAGTCCGCATATATCAACTCTATAACTGGGTTTCTCTGGGGGAGGGGTGGAAGAGTAGGTCTCACTTTGAAAACTATGTAGGTTGATGTATTAACAAATAATTAACTTCAGCTTTCTGAAAAAAGGCGTATTTTGTATTTGGCTGTTCTTGGAAGAAATGTGTAATGCTTGATGACCATTGCTTAGATATTAACTTTTCAAACAGCTAAAGTTGTAGTATTGTTTCCTTAAGAGGTTGCTGCAGAATACTCTTGAGTTGAAATTGCCACTGGTGCATATTCTGAGTAATACCACAAGTGTCCACTTCCAGGTGCTGGGGGAGGTTGTAGCCAAAAGAAAAATTTGGTGGCACTAAGAGCACCAGGGGCCCAGGAAAATGTGTATCTGTTTTCAGAAATGGCTTCTAGAGAATGGTGGCAGTATTTTCAAACAAAGGTTCAAGTTTGTTTTAGAGGCTGCAGAGGTGGCAAGAGCTAGGGATAGGGCAGTGGCAGTACAGGTGTCAGGTGCTGTGGAAGCTCTTGAACGCCCAAGGGGTCTGTGGCTGGGGAGCTGAGCACTTTTGGAAAGTGACAGAAAAGGAATCTGTATTTGTATGCATGCATGCATATTTCTGGAAATAAAGTGTACAATGTGCTTGAATTTCTAGTGAAGAGTAAAGAAATACATCCCTCCAAGATGGCATGTTCGCTTCTGTCTTGTGGCTTGCATTACTGCTGCAGTCAAGCTCAGAGGATCAATTGCAAGTAAGACTGTAAACAGAGTTAGGTATTATGGGCACTTTATGTTATGGCGAACCTGTTTCCAGCTGCATTTGTACTGTGGTATGAAACAAGCTCTTGGGTGAGGAGAGAAACAAATTTCCTTCCTGTCTTGAGGGTTGCTAAAAAAATCCAAGTACCATGAATATATACAATATGCTGTACAATTTAGTGAAAGCTGAACAATGGCTCTTTGGTGGTGAACAGACTGTGTGTGCATGTATTTATCTTTAAGGTGTACTAAATTTAAATGGAAGAAGTTATGTATTGTTTGAGAAAATAATGGACATGACCTTAATCTGGAGAACTCGCCTCCTGTGGAGCTCTACACTGAAATACTTTATACAAATCTAACATGTCACTAACAGATCCTTAATAAACATTTTTAAGTCCAGCAGTATTCCTGAAGTTAAGTATCAGATAAAAAGAGGAGAATAATCTGGCAACTGCTTTCAATGTCTTCTTGCTTACATAGGAATCATTAAGATAAGGTAGTAGTCAAGAAAGTGGCTTATTGTGAGAGGTGAAATGGGTCAAAGCAGAGCTTGGTGGTGTCCTTCTGTAGGTTCTGTTGTTAGTGTAATTCTTGAGGGTTCCATTGAAAATTACTGTGTAGCAGCAAGCAGGAGAGACAAGTTTTAGGTGTTTTGACAAGGTGTTCTCCCTTTCCCCCTTTATTGTGGTTTATTATTTGGTATCCAGTGCTTTTCATTGTTAGAGTGAGGCTTGCCTGACCGCTGTCCTTAACCTCACCTGTTTATGATTGATCAGAGGTTGGTCTCTATCATCCTGGAGGCTTTTTCCAACTTAATTGATTCTGTATTGACAGATGGCCTCAAAGGAGCTGGGTTGTCACTGAGTCTCCTGTTCTGTGTGAGCAGTGAGTCTATGATTTTGAAGGATTCCCACAGGGTGTTTTCTGTAAAAAAAATGTGCTTTGTGACTGAAAAATTGGTGTGCTTACTCCACATACCTGCAAAATTGACAGTGACTTATATTGCAGCATAGAGAGAAATTTTCTTGGTGGCTGTATACCAGTGCTTCCCAGTTAAAGTGGGAAGGAGGCATTTGCAACTCAACAGCCTTTCTGTTTTATATACTGCTTCATGTATAACTGGAAACGGACTTCCTTTTATGTAGTATAACATTGCCCTTCCTTGTGTTACTGTGCTACTATCTCTCAACTTTGGCATCAGTTGCTAAGCTCCAAGTGAAATGTGTTCTAGGCAGAGACCCACAGCAGCTTTCCAGGGTATTAATTCTAGGCAGATAGTAATAAAAGCTGAAATGTAAATGTGCCCTGTATGTGACTACATTCTTTTGTTGGTTCTCTCTGCCATGTGCTGTTCATATCATTCAAGAATATGTTCATATTACTGAAGAAATTGCTTCTAAGCTCCCTAGGCTCTGAAAAGGCAGCTTTGTTAGAAGTATCAGAAATTGAAGAACCTATGAATATAACCCTGTTTTTCCATAGTGATTGTGCTCTGGGACAGGCAT
Source organism: Motacilla alba alba (assembly GCF_015832195.1). Classification (NCBI taxonomy): domain Eukaryota; kingdom Metazoa; phylum Chordata; class Aves; order Passeriformes; family Motacillidae; genus Motacilla; species Motacilla alba. The sequence continues at coordinate 39,305,307 of NC_052017.1, read as the reverse complement.
GAGCAGTGATCTCCTAATTTTACACCACTGGTGGGGACAAAAAGTTTCAAAACAAGTTATATGCTTTATATTCTATATGACAAAAAGGTCAATAATTCTATATCAATCAAAATCATAGAAAATCCAAACCTGAAAACTGTTGGTGACAAGTGAAGCAACAACACTCTAAGTGAGCCCATGTAAAAAAAGCAGAGCCCTTGCAGTTGGTCAGTGACGAGGAAGCTGATCTTTGTTAAGTGAACTCTACTAATTTGGTAAGTTAATGTGTTAAACTTACTTGTAGCAGGTAGTTTGACAGAAGTCTTATTAATGAGAACAGTGGTTTATATCAAAGTTGTTCAGAGACTACATGTAATGAAACAGCTGGAATTGCCTGGTTTAAACTGAATAATTGGATGTGATCCTGTTATGGTATTCCGAGACCCTCACCTGAGAGCGGTCAAGTCTTTTCATCCTAGAAAGTGCTAGAGCATACACCTACCGCACAATAGAGAAGCTGAGGATTGAGTAATTTGTCTTCCTTGGCAGCTAAGGGTTAAGTGAAGTTTCTGGTTTTAAATACTAACTGACTTTTTTTGTGTGCATCTGTTATTATAATAGAGAATGCCTGTAATTCAAGGCCTGCTCGCTTTGCAAAGAAGTGGTGCCTGATTGTCAAGACAGTGTAGTGTGGGTGAGTTACATTCATGCCTTCTTAGATCGTGTGTTAGTAATACTCTTTTGTAAGTGGCCCCTTCAGTGGCTTCCTAATTTACAAAAGTTAAAATTTTCCACTGCAGTGTCATAAATTTCCCATAAAAGCAACTTCAGCAAAGGATATTTTGTGTTGTGACTATTGCTGTTTGTTCATAAAATCTTGGTGAAGAGGTTGATCTTAGATTGTGTTTCAGTTGATACTTCAGAATTAATACAAAATATTCAGGATGTTCCACTTCAGTAGTGTAAGCACTGATGTCTCTCCTTTAGAATAATGGAAATCATAGACTCATTTAGGTTGGAAAAGGCCTTTAAGGTCTTCGAGTCTAACTGTGTTTGTACTTTATTAATATGCATTGGCAGTTCTGTTGGTAACATTAGTGGAAAATAATTCAGTCAAGTTAGTTTGTAACATCTGGAAAATATGTGAATGGTTAACTGAAAGAATATGGGAGTTTTTGGAAAACTTTAGTTATGGAATGTAATATTGCTTTAAAGTATCAATGAGTACATAGAGGTAAAAAAATATTACTTAAAAAAAAAGAAAATGGGTAATTTCAGGAAATCCTTAGTGAACACTCTTCTATCACCCTCTTCCTCCATCCTCCTTATAAAGTGTTAGCCTGTGAATGTGGCTAATGACATCTTTCAAAACTGCATGCCTATCTTTGTCTCTTAATTCTTCTGAAAGGACTTTTAGAAATGTGGGGTTATCTTGCTTATTTAAATTAACGCCCAGAGCAGAAGTGAAACCTGCTGACACAGTGGTTCCGAAAGTCTGAATTGTGGTGTAGTTCCCTGTTGTGCAATGTGCTCAGGGTGCTTCTGTTTAGGAGAGCAGGCATGTTTCAGAATGTGTGTAAGTTGCTAATAACATTTTATCATGTGTTACCAAAAATCCAAAAGTTGCATCCATTATGCAATGAGTCAAAAGTAGAAACAAGCTTCAAATATGTAGAGCAAACTTTTCTTCAGGCTGCTTTGTTTCATTTCCTAAACACTAAGGGTAAAGAAGCATTGCAGCCTTTTCAACTGCTTTTTGTTTAACATAATTTTCTTGGTATTTGAGTATGCAGCTTCACAATTTTCTTCAATAAAAAAGACTGGAAGAACTGCAAGAATGGAGAGAATGAAGGATGGTCTCTGTACTACTGTACAATAGCTTCCTGTCTGAGGCTGTGAGAATGCCATGTTTTTTTCCCAATATATGACCACATTTCAAATGTTTCAGCATTATGACCTCAGTTGTCTGCAAAAGGTTCTCTTCCATTGTATATCTAAATCACTTGTTGATGAATGAAAATATAGAGTCAATGGCAGGATCAAAGTGTGCAAGAGATTAACTCTGAAGCAGACTGCTTTCAGGTTCCCCCTAGTGTCCTGATATGGATGTTGTAATTCTAAAGTGAACTGCAGTTCAGTTTTTCTTTAGTGGAAGAGCTTCCTTTTGGCAGAGTTGTTCTGTTCCAGTGGAAAAAAGGGTATCTTGCTCTTTCTTTGAGTTCCTGTCAATGCACAGGGCCCTCAGACAGCATAAAAAGCTTTTACAGTTGGCCTGGTTATAAGTATTTAAAAATAATAATTTATCTCATTGTGCTTGAATAATTCTGCTTTATATGCTTTAAAAAAGCACCAAAACCCCACAAAACAATGTTTCTGCTAGTGTTGATTTTGATAATCAACAATAAAAGTGTTGCAAATTCAAACATCAGGTCCTTTTGGAAACCTCAGTTTTTAAGTGTGTAAAACGTTGTTAAAATCAGATAAAAAATTATTACTTTTATTTAAATAAATTATATCTCAGACAAAGGCTCTGAAATTGATGTTAAGATAACCAAAAGCTATGATGTTGTGCTGCCCCAAATATCAAAGTGTATTCAAATGTCAATTAAAAGGTACCATTTTCTGCCAAAGTTGGATGTCTTATTGTCATTCAGATGCAATCTCATTTGATTAAGGTTAAAGTGCAGTAGAAGCCACTTTGATTCTGTTTGTTTTCTACAGGGGAAGTTTTTACAACTTGCTATTGGTGATATTTTTCCAACCTTGTTTACAGGCAGTTGATTTTCTTCTGTAGAGTCAGTTCTGTGAAGAAATGTGAGAATAAATACAAATGATTTGGTGGATAGGTTGATTTCTTTGTGTGTGCCCAGACTTAAGTGAAGTAACATTGGAAAAAGGAACTTTATCATTAGAAACATGGGCAGTTCCTAGAGGACAAGTATGTTCAAAATTTTCATATTTAAATATTTCTTTACATGTTGTTTTTGGAAGTAGGTGAGACAGTTCTAATAAAGCTGCTCTTAACTGTTTTTTCTCATGTATCTCATATTTATTTTTTCAAAGTCTCTTCTGTATCAGTTTGAGGTGGAACAGTCTTTCAGAATTATGAGATGATGAAAGTGTGTTTGGATGAAAGCTGTGTTTGATTGCCAAAAGCCACCATGTAAAGATGTTCTTCCTTCCCTGAAAAAAACCCAGCTGAACATTTAAAGTTGTATAAATGCATATGTAATTAAGATATCTGATTGCAGAAATTTATTTGATATGATAACACATCCCCAGGGCTGTTAGCTGTGTTGTTCATATTTTATATGCCTCAATAAAAGGAAGTATTGGATTTTGTGTAGGTGGTTTCTCTACAAATTTGATAGTATTGGGAAGAAATACTTGTTCTGGAGGCTTGGTTTCTAAATAATGAGAAACATAATGCAATTTTGTTTACTTTTTTTTTTCCTCCTTATCTCATATGTGTAGAAAATTAATTTGGTTGCCAGACACAATTGCCATTGACTAGAATAACTCTTGCATTTGTTTCAGCATTTAAAAATTCCCTGCTAACTGTGAAATCCTGATTTAAAAATGTTAAGATAAAGTTCTTGTAGCCACTGGGTGTAGCATATTTGATTCATACTGCTGGAAGGTCTTTTACTTAGATCTCCAGTCTGGATGGTATATTTTATGTATTTGTCTTAATGTTCGGTTCACTGTGCGTTTGGCTTGGTATTTTATTTTTTTATTCTGTTTATGGTATCAATTATGTTTGTAAGGACATCTTAAAGCTGTCTCAAGTTCAGGCAGGGAGTTCAGGAGGAGACTTTGTGTCTAGGGCAATGACTTTGATTTATTGATGCCAGCTTCAGAGTTCTAGGGCTGGTCAGAACTGCTATGGTTGCATTGCAAGAAGTATGGCTGGTGTAGGTTTACTCTGCATGTTCAAATTTGCCTTACAATAACATCATGGCAGCAGAATTTTTATGGGTAGACTTTATGCAAGACTAGATAATTGTCTTCCAGAAGTCAATGTGAAAGTCACAAGCCTGTCTAGGTTCTTTGTTGTACATGCTCCGATTTTGCTTAAAGTTGTCTCAAATAAATTGTCTTTCCTTGAACATGTATTTGTGCTACTGGATGGTAGTGTACAGATTAAGATGCATGAAAATGTGGTCTATGGCATTATTAGAAAGATGGGTAACTTCTGTCATTCATTTTAAAATAATGAAAAATGCCTTTTCATGAGCACCCTTTTTAATAGTTCTTGGCTGGTTAGAACTCCCATGCAAACCATGCTAATGCTCTCTGAAGTAGAGAATTGTAAGTGTTAAGCAAATGTAGAGCATCTGACCTGCCTGCCAGGTGTTGGATGCTGTCAACTTTTCTTACTAAGTAGCCCCTCAAGTCATAAATTTACAATAGGAGTCCTACGGCATTTTTTTCTCTTTGCAAGAGAAATGTGTGTCTTTCTTAAAAGTATTGTGTTGTCTTTTACATGGTTATTCACAAAACAAAAACTAATAAAATAATAAAACTAGTGTCAGTATTATAGTTCTCGAGACAAAAAATGAAATGGCTACAAAAGAGGCTTTTTTTTTGGCTAATTTTCGATCTCTAGCTCAGTTTCTCTTTACATTTTGTCAGCTGAACTTTCCTGTAAAATAAGCACCATCTACAGTGGGATGTATGAGTCAGTTGTGTCAGAATCAACACCTTACTTTTAAACTGAATTCTCACAAAACCTGCTAGTAGGACATAGTGAAAGCATTACCCTTAATACATCAGAAAATCAACTGCTGCTTTTTTTAAAACAGAAAGAGCTTGTTTGTATAGCTTTACAAGATATTAGGCAAGATAAATAAGAAACAGAAGTGGATCTTCTTTTAAATGTCCTGTCAGTGGCCATTCTGAAGGACCTGGGACTGACTCCTAGAAATTTCAAGTTCTGAGAGTTTTTATCTCAGGCTTTATTATTTCTTTATTTCAGGCTTTTCAGACTTTTAAGATTGTTGTGCTTTAGAAATGCAAGAGGAAAATAGAAGAAATTTTGCTAAGAAAGTATGTGTCTTAAAATATGGCTTCATGGTAGGGGTGAGCTGGAACTGACTAGTTCCTGATTTCTGAAAGAGAAAAATGTCATTCCCACTACATCCTTTCTCTTTTCCCATAAGCTGATTCAACTTCTGAAGCCATTGAAAAACTCAAAACCTTAAAAACCACTCTACAAGCTCAAAAAAGACTTACAGTTTTAGTTTCCTGAAGTGAATGTTAAGTGAATTACATGTTCATTCCCTAATCAGAATCATAAAATAAAAAAATGGTCTGGGTTGGAAGGCGCAGTTTTCTAGTTCCAGCACCCCTAGTGTGGAAAGGGACACCTTCAACTAGACCATGTTGCTCAGAGCTCCATCTTTCCTGACCTTAAACATTTTCGGGGGTGGACAGCCACAACTTCTCTGGGCAACTTGTTCAAGTGCCTCACCACCTGACAGAAAGAACTTCCTGATATCTAATGTGAGTCTACTCTCTTTCCATTTGAAGTGCAAGAGACTCTCTCTCAGCCTTTCCTCCAGGGAGAAGTGCTCCCTCCTTCGAATTGTCTTGGTGAGTCTCGTCTGGACTCTCTCCAGCAAGTGCATGTCCTGTGCTGGGAACCAGGTAGGGTCTCAGTGGAGTGGAGTCATGGAATCACCTCCCTGAAAGTACCAACTGCATTGACCGGGAATCGAACCCCAGCCTTCTGCGTGGCAGGCAAGAATTCTACCACTGAACCACCAATGCTGGTGATTATTATTGTAATTCTCTGGCTCATTTTACACATTGTCTTTATTAAAAAAAAGATTAAATAAAGCAAAAACTTCTATTCCAGAAATACACAGGCACCACCAACTTCTTTAATTTTTCCCCTCTACGCTTTTTCTGAAAAATTTGCTTTCGCAATTGGGAGTTGATTGTGCAGCTTCCCCATGCCCAGCACTTTGTAGAGCCTGCAGTGACTGCAGGCAGTCTGGCCTCATTTTTCATGTAATTGAACATTTTCTATTCACTTATAAGTGTCCACAGTTTCCAAAGTGACAGTAGCACAGAATTTTTGGTTTCTTTTCAAGTGACAGTGTGTCATACCTACTTTTCTGAAGTAACCAGAGTGATGCTTGCCAAAGTTCATCCTGTGATGTTGAATACCACCAGCATTATTACCATATCCTCTGGGATGTTTCCTGTGTGTGCTCGTATGGCTGTGGCTGATGTGCCCTCTCAGCTTCCGGGCGTCCCTTAGTCTGGAATGCATCTTGTCAGTGTGTGCAAGGGCAGGGAAAGAGCTTGGTGCTTGTTAGAGTGAGGAAGGGCAAAGGGGATGGAGGTGGGAAAGCATCAGATCCAATGTAAGGCAAAGATGTTGCGTTGTCAAAATATTATGAGAAGAGTGGAAGGTGATGTGACTGGTACCTTGCCATTTCTCCAGCTGAGACGTGAAGCTGCAGCAGTGGAAGTGTGTGGCTCCCCTACAGTCTGAGTCAGACTTTGCTGGAGTAGCCCCATGGTCCTACTCTACCTCCTCTGGGCTCAGCAGTCTCCCCTGCCTGTGCCTCACCGGTACTGAGTGGCATCTGAATTGAAGTGGCAAAATACCATCAGTGCAATTTTACTACTGGCTCCGTTCCCTAATCTGGTATGTTGCAGGTTCGCATTATGGCCAGCACTAGCACAAAACAGGATTTGCAGCTTTCTGGTACTGTCTGCCTTATTAATAAAATATGTGTGGATTGCTAAAACTTTTTTTTTTGGTAGCTGTGAATTTGTTGTGGTAGAGGCTTGCTGGTACCCTGGTGTCTGGTTGATATTCAGTGTGTGTAACAGTGGTAATAATCTGACTGGCATTCATGCTGTGAGGATTTCATATACCTTTAAGTTCCTCAGCATTACTTTAGAAATGTGACTTGTGGACTTTTTGTTTTGTTGGGTTTTGTTTTGTTTTTGGGTTTTTTGGTTGTTTTCCATTGGTTTTTAAAAATGATTTAATTAAAATAATCTGCAGCTGACAGCACCTGAATCCTGTATGTTACAGCACTTAGCTAAAAATTTATGATGAAATGCTGCTGTAGTTCAGATTGCATGAGCAGACTGTATTTCCATCATGTCTGCCTTTGTATTAAAAAGAAATGTTGTGGCCCAGCAGAGTGCAGATTCCTCCTCCTGTATTAGTTACCTATAGATATTGGAAACATTGCATTATCGTCCCACTATAATTACTGAGTTTCTATTTGTCAGTAGTAATTTTTGTTCACCGTAAGAGTAAACATGTATTGTTAGTAAGTTATTATACAGATGCTTGATTTGAGTGGGATGCAGTTATATGACTACAGAATTTGAGACAGAGGGAAAGCTGAAGAATTAAGCCTTGAATTAATGTGAATTTGTGAGATTCAGTCTTTTGCTTTTCTGTGGAACAACATGTAGGTGAATAATCATTCAAAAATTGCACCATTCATGGAAAGAATTCTTTTATTTATTAGCTGCTGATGGTTGATGGTCTTGTCAAGGAGATATTCTGTTTGGGTGTAGTTTGGCTTGGTTGTATTTGAGCAATTAGTCCTAATGCAGTAATTGGATAGTTTGACTTTTTTAAATTAATTTTTTTTGTTTTTAATTTTGCTGTTCACCTCCTTAGGATGTGCTGTCAGGGAAAGCAGATCTTCTTGTGCAAGCACTTTAAATAATGTCAATAAAAACAAGATAAAATTATCTGTCTCTTATTATGCTGCTTCATATCTGGACTCATCAGCTGTTCACAGTGATGCTGTCTATTCTAGGGAATTAATCTAGAGGATAAGTGTTTCATAATTGGACACTGACCTGTTGGAGTGAAACCAGAAAGGGGCCACCAAGTTGATCAGAGGGATGGAGCACATGTATGAGGAAAGGCTGAGAGACTTTAGAGTGTTCAGCCTGGAAAAAGAAAGGCTTTGGATTGATCTAACTGTGGCCTTCCAGTACCTGAAAGGAGCCTACAGGAAAGATGGGACAAGACTGTCTAGGAGAGGATGTAGTGACAGGGCAGGGGGGAATAGAATCAAATGGAAAGAGAGTAGGTTTAAATTAGATGTGAGAGAACTGTTTACTGTGAGAGTGGTGAGGCACTGCAACAGTGTTCCCAGAGAAGTTGTGGATGTCCCATTCCTGGAAGTGTTCAAGGCCAGGTTGGAGCTCTGAGCAACTCTGAGGAAGGTGTTCCTGCTCATGGCAGAGAGATTGGAACTTGATGATCTTCAAGGTCCCCTTCCAGCCCAAACCACTCCATAATTTAGAATATTTGTATAAGTGGTTGTAAAACAATTAAACATATGGCCTTGCTTAGGCTGCCTTAACAGTGTTGGAACAGCCCTAGTTTGTAGTTCTTGTCAACTTGCACAGCAATCTAAGACTATTTTGGGATAAAGAAAAACTAGAATATCTAAAAAATGCTGCCAAAATGTGTGGAGATGAATTTAGCTAAAGGCAGTATGTTAGAGTTGTAAAGTGAGGGGCTTTGAATTCCTTTTTGTCTCCCTACCATCCCTTCTTCCGCTCCCCCCCCCCCCCCGATAAAAAACAAAAACAAAATAACAGAAAACCGAAAACATGCCCGAAGTTTAAAAACCCAACTTCCTGAAAACCCCAACAAATCAAATCACCCAACCCTCCCTAGCCTAGCTCAGTGGCATTTGCTGACCACATGCTCATACATGCTGCTGTGGGATCTCGGTGGGGTTCTGTTGGAACATGGTGAATTTCAGCCATCTATACTGAGGGACAGTTTTGAGTCCTGGAACATGTCCTGGAAAACTTTACACACATCTTTTGTTTTTCTACATCATCAGTGTATTTAGATCAGAATGTGGTGTGATTAATCAAGTAGTACATAGTACACTAGAGAACATAGTAATCTTGCTGTTAATAAGGGTTCAGGTTATAAATTTCAGCGGGATCTCTAGAGACTAAGTATTCAGCTGTCCAAATGATGTGCAGTTGTGTAATGTCAGGAGGGCTTAAACCAGTGATCTGCCTTGTGTTTGCTCTCAGCATCCTGGTGGCTTCTGACAGCTGTCCTGCAATGTGCTGAGATACCCGAGACTTCATTACTGGGGCAGTACACCAGAGAATATCTACAGAATACATCTATCTTTTTTCTTTCTTTCTTTTTTTGGAAAAACCCAGTTCCATGTGTACGTGCCAGTGCAAGCTGAAGCATGCTGTGCAGGTGTATGTCTTGGGAACTAGGTAGGTGTTACACAGAAATTGTATTCTGAAAAATACTTGTAGGCAGTAAGACTTTTGGATTTTATGGCTAGTTTTAATTCATTAAATGATGAGCCACTGCTGGCAAAGATTTCTGTGTTCCCTTGCTAAGGCAGTAATGTTTCTTTGGAGGAGTACCCTGTATTTAATTTCTTTGTAAAAAGAAGCTCCTAGGAAGTTTTTTAAATATGACTTAGAAGGTTCCCCTTTGATAAGAAGCTGAACAAAACCATCTGTAGAGGTGTTCATGCAACTTGCCCCCTTCATCATCTTAATCCCCTAGCACCTTGCCTCCTCCTGAATCCCCCCATGGCCTGGGCCACCCTCACCCTCTCCAAAATAAAGCCTCATTTAGAAGTATTGTTATGCTATATCATAATTATTTCTTGCCTTTTTTTTATTTCCTAAAGAGAGATGCTTTGAGCTTGGTAGATGCTGCCCTTTCAGCTGCATGAAGAAGGGTGGCACTGGGTTGGTTTCTTGGGGCTGCAATGTTAGAAAAGATAGTCATAGTATTTGAGTTGGAAGGGAAACATAGGGAATCATCAACTCCAGCTCCCTTATCTAATTTGCTCATAAAAGGAAGGGTTGATTTTGGACTGTGAATGCAACTCTTAGCACTCTACCTCCCTACCCCCCCGAACCAGGATTTTGAAGTTTCAATAGATACAGAGTTTACAGGGCTGCATGTGTGGGTATGTCAGTTTGCTTGCTCTGTAAGCAAGCAAGCACTCAGTTTTCTTGTGCTCATATCTGACTGTGTCAGATAGCAGCTGGTCTGGAGCTCATGTGGTAAATCCTGCTGAGAGCTCAGTCCTGCTTACTGCAGCTACTTTAAATGTCCTGCCATTTCGGAATGGCAGATTAAGCACAGCTCTGCCTGCTAGACACTCTGCAGACCCTGCAGTAAGGCAGTTCACTGCCACTTCGTAATGGACTGGGATCAGAATTGCCTATTACTTGGGAAAATGTGAAAAGTTTTTCAAAGAAGTAAGAGCTCAGATGAATTTCTTTTTGTCTAGATTAGTGGTACATACTGTTTTGGACCCATCTTTCAATAGTATCTTTTAATAGACTGAGATAAGGTCAAATAAATGGAATTTGAAGTGGTATACAAGTGCAAATGAAGAAGGAAAGATTGAAGGATAAAGTGTATGTTTCATGATAGGCACTTATGTTTCTTTTATTAAAATAAGTGTTCTCATACACTTCATAAGAGATATTTTTGCAGCATCAAACATTTGGTTAAAATATTGCTCCAGCACAAATAGTTCTGCTCTGAGTTCTCACAGTGTTGTCACTGAACATGTTCAAGGGTGTGATAATTTTGAATATATTTGCCTACAGTTTGTTTTAGAATACTTCTGTAGTGAAACATGTTGAGACAATTGCAGTTTGAAGTTGCTGTTCTCCATTTGATGGGAATCTTTTTCCTGGTATTTACTCTAAGGGAAGAGCAGACGTTTATCCACAAAATGTTTTGGTATGGAACTTAAAAGGCAAAAACTTCCATCTGTTTGAAAAAAAACCATGCTTGTCTTGCTGCACGACTGAGTGACTGTTAACAAGGAATTGGCTGACTACAGACTCTAAAGAAATTCCAGCAAGCTGCTCCAGAAAAGTTTTTTTTTTCTTTAAGTATTCAAACCAAGCGAGTACTTTTCCCCAAACTTATAAAAATTCAAAATAAAAGGAAATAAAATATGTGATTCCCACCCCTCTTATTCTATCCCTAAGGAATAGACAGCCTCTTTTCCCTTCACACACCCACTCCCAACCTAAACAAGCATATTTTTTACTTGTAGCAATTGAATTATTTCTAGTATGGATTTATGCTAAGGAACAGTTCATTGAAGTGTGGGAGAACCACCAGGACACGGTTCAGCATAGCTGTTTCAGTATTCATCTGAGCAGCTGAAGACCTGTATGAGTCTGCTCTGTGTTAGAGAAAGAATAGGTGTGATTTAGGATGCCCAGTTTAGAAGAGATCACTAAGAGTTAGGGTATCTGATATTTATGTCTAACTCTGTGGTTCCTGTATGAGTCATATAGTTTATAACCATTTACCTATGGCAGCAGAGAGGCCTTCAATAGCTTGGAAGTTAAAAGATGCATACGTGTGTTAGAGTGAACTTCTATTTACAGAGTGGAAACAAACTACTTTTAAACTCTCTTGTCAGCACTGTCTGAGAATACTTTCATTAGCCTATGGTTAGAGAATTTTCTGGACCGAGGCAGTGAGAGGAACTGAATGTGGCCTTTGATTTCTCTACAGCTAGGTGATAAATACCATCTTCATAGTTGCACAGTGTATTTGCACCAAGTTCATGGACAGTATGTTACTTGTTCTATTTTGTCCAAGTTGTTTGTTGGTTGGGGTGGCATCAGTCCAGCTTCATTGCTAGAGTTCTCATCAAATAAGACGTAGGAGTAAAAGAAGAAAAAGGAACAAGCAAGGCAGTGGCATGTCTTAAAGGTTAAGTTATAGATAACTCCTTAAAGAGCCAGTTTTCCCATGCATTTGATGATGGGACAAGGAGATTAGGGTATGTTAGTGATGAAGAGGGGAAGATTAGGATGAAGTGCTGAATTTGATCTGCTCGAGCAGAGGTTGCATTTTTCAAAGTTTGGCTTAAGGAAGGAAAAAATACAGCTACTCACGTAATACTTGGAACAGAGACAGCTCACTGGGGAGGACACATGAGATTAAGGTAGGAGAGGAGAGGAAAAAAAAATTTTCTTTTTAAGAAGCCTTGGTTTATTAACAACCAAGCACCTGCATTGGAATGAGTATTCGGTGAAAGGTTGATAATACAGCTATAAACACACTTAGCAGATGTTTGACTTCTGGGTTGGTCTGTTCTGGGACCCATGATACAAATGCGTTTTGTAGTGCTAATGAAGTCTTGGATCAGAGCAAAAAATATTACCTTGGAGCTGTTCTTAGCAGCTGTTGATGCAGAAAATGTGAAGTGTGGAACTCAGTTTTAGTTCCTTTTTTGGTATTCCCTGAGCTGGAATTGAAGGCATGCCGCTTGCCCATTCTGCTGCTGTGTGACCCTGCGGTAGCCGTAATCAGTGGCCTGGGAGATGAGCGAGTGGAGCGGGAGCGATTGGCTGGGGAGCAATTTCCCGGAGTACATCTGTGTCAGGCACAGGCAGCTGAAGCAGTCATGTATGCGCAGGCTCTGATCTCTGGGGAGGTTCATTACAGGGTCTCGTACAAGGGCATTCTCTGCTTCTGCACATCAGCATGGAAGAAGCTCGTCAAGGGAAGAAAATGCAACCTGTATGTAAATAGCAGCTGTGTAACGTAATAATGGCTTGAATGTGATTTGATGCAAGTGATATTTAGCAGCTGTGGCTCAGAATTGTGTGCTACCTTAGACTCACTAGTTGTGGAAGAAATATTTGAAAGATCTGGTGATAGAAGTAGTAGTTTGAGTAGAGATTTCTGTATTAGGGAAGATATTTGCTGTGTTGTTAGAATTGCTTAATCATAGTAACCAGCTTAATTCAGAAAGAAAATGTGCTCTTACAATTGTGCCAGTAGACTGTCAGACTTTGAGATTGGTTGAGTGTTTTGGATTGGGTTTTTTTTTCTTTTGCACTATTTTGAGTCAGCCTTTCTTAATTTGAAGGTTATCATCTGTGGCTTTGCTTGATGCTGTGCAAGTATAGCCAGGGTGTTTCTGGTAGAGAATCTTAAAATAGCCAGCTAATTGTTCCTTTTTGACCAAAAAAAAAAAAAAAAAAGGCAAGTGAACTTAATGAGCTGTGTAACTGAGGTGAAGTGTTCACAGAGATAACATTTTCTTCAGACCTCAGTGGCGCAGATAAAAAACTCCATTTGTGGGGATTTATACAATGAATTCTAATATTAGTGTTACAAGCTATTTCCTAGCCATTGTATGGGTTGTCATTACCACTGCCATGTGACTGCAATGCAGCGTGTAACAGTGATTACTACTTTACAAGTTTCCTGGAAACTAAAATCTATGGGATGGAATTTTCCTAAGGTGTAAAACTTTAAAGATCCCTGAATTATTTTATGTATAATAGCTAAATTTTCTATTCCCATGTATGAGCATAAGAAAGAATTTGATTTCGATGTATTAGAGTGCATCAGATTGTAGTGGCCTTTTGTTTGTCAAGGTCTCTGTAGTACAGTGCTCGATTTTTTGTTTTCATTGTGGTGCTACTTTCAGCTCTGGGCACAGAACTCTATCAAGCATGCATGTGCCTAGAAGACTAGGCAAAGATTTGAGGTGACTAGTTGTAAACATTGTAGTACTTCTGCCTTTTTTTACCTGTAATTTCAGGAATTCACTTAATTGCATTTAAGTGAATGAAGATATGTTGGGGTTTTTTTGAATGAAATTTAGGACTGTGAGGCAGTGATAAAATGCAACTTCGTGAAATAGCTACTATAATATTAGATATGCAATTTGATATCTTGTGTTGGATTGCTGACAGTATTTGCTAAGTTTATGCATGGTGGTGGTGAATTTTTGGCTTGCAGAATACTCAGGCTGAATTCAAATAGGCTTGTAAATCAAATACTGACTTGCACCTTGCTAAGCAATCTCTTTTTCATGTGCTTGTTCTAATCCAGTTTTTTTTAATGAATTGCTGTGGTGTGCCATGGTTGATGGCCATTCACAATTGTGATCAGTTTCTTTTTGGTATTAAGTTTCTTTTTCTTTCTGACTTTTTCTCGCAATTTAATTTTCTCTTGTGATTAACACAAACACTTGGTTTATCGTCCAAAGAAAGACATGTTTAGTTTTTCTGGGATGGGACACGGCTTCTCTTGCACATTGTGGTGCTCAGTGTGACCCTGGCTGGATTAAGGCCTGCTAGAACTGAGATAAAACTACTTATAAACATTAGATTTCGATAGTGCAAGAAGCAAAACATTAGTGTGTTTAGAGCTGCTTTTTTCCTGAAAGTGCTTGGGTTTTGTGGTGTTAAAGTAGCACACATACACATCTTTAGTGCCCTCCACATACAAATCCGGAAAATTCAAAATACAGTGAAACTTCTGGAGAGTCCAACTGAAGTCTGTTGATATCTTTTAGACATAGTTGTCCAAACAAGGTTTGTAGAGCTGCTGTGTTTATTGTAAGTCTTCTAGAAGCAGATTGGTCAGATGTATTTAGTAAGGTAAGCTGAACAGTTAATTAGAGGATTAGTAGGCTAAAAAAATGTCTAAGTATCCCTAACCTCTTCCATGGTAGTTATGGTCTTACTGAAATAAATCTAAGTGTCACACCTTCCTGCAAGGCTCTGAGCATAGCTTTGATGAGGAGGAGCTGTCATTTACATGTGAGGATTGTTGAGTAAATTAGGAGTTGTACATGCACAGGTAAAATTCACAGGATAAGGGGTGAGGGTGTGTGGTGGCACCAAAGCCATTGAGCTGATCTAGAGTCATTCCTGTACTGCTTGAGCAATACCCTCTGCTAAGATAGTAGGGGAAAAAATCTCTGGAAAGCAGTTGTTCCTGTGCAAAGGAGACCATAGAAAATACGACTAAGGGGGAACCCATCAACAGTATGCTTCCTATTTTAAACCTGGCAAGTGTTCTGTTTGTGCATTATTATTAATTGTGCTCTCATCTGTATATATTTAGAGGGGAAGGCCAGCTAAAAATTGTACGATGACAAAATGAGACAGGGCTCATTTATATGTGGCGCATTTTTCCTTGGCTGTTAGGTTGATGTGCTTGATTTAGAACTGGTAGTGTTTCATCACTCTGGCAACTTCTGATGATACAGTATTGCTGTTTAGAGACTGGGCCCTAAGAACTTTGTTCAAATGCATCTATAGGACCACTTGTGCGGTTCAACTAAAGTTGAACAGTTTGATAGACTGCCTAATACCCTCACTTACTGTTATTTAGAAGGATCTTTGATTTTTTTTTTTTTGGTATGCTGGTTGTCCTTCAAGGAGGGAGCAACTACATATGCGTGCCCTCCTGCCTACTCTGGGTTCATCTTACCTCTGGTTTAAAAGCAGAATCAGTCTGAAAGAGAAGTAAAACAATATATTTAGAACTTGCCAAGTGCTGCTGTTAGTTGTTCCTACAAGTAAACCACATCAACATGCCCTTCCTATTTACTCACTTCTAACTAAGGCTGCTTGGTGCTGTGTATGGGTAGCAGTGGGAGGAGACCTATGGGGTAGACCTGGTGCTTGCCTGAAGTAGAGTGATTGTCATTCAACTCTGCATACAGCATCCAGAGATGATATTAACAATTACACTGCTTTTCTGGTTTCTTTTCCTTTCCAGGGTTGCTCTCCCTGGTAGACTTCGTCTCCTAATTTTGTGGGTCTACAACAGTGGTCTTGTCTGTTTTTTACTCCCTGAAGTATTAGTTCATATTAACTTGCATTCAACCTCTGGGAGGTTGAATGGATAGAGAGAGGGGGTTGTACGTGCATTCTGTAAATTGGAGATGTATTTTATTTCCTGACTACATGGAGTATTATGTATGCCAAGAGCAGAAATGCAGACTTCTGAAACAGACCACTTGGGAAATGTGGCTGTGACAATGAATAATGAATTACCCTGTGGGTTCTAAATTACCCTGAACAATGTATTTCAGTACCTATGTAACAAAACAAGTGAATTTGTTGATCTATTTTTGATAAAGTTTAGTTTTAAAATATTTCATAGATGTACACACACATACCTGGATACATTTGCAAAGTGGGGTTGTGTAGTTCTTCCTTGATTATCTTTGAGATATATGGTCAAAATGAAGGTTTTAATTCCTTTTTTTAGCCAAACCTTAATTTTTGAAGGAGAGCAATATCAACAATCTTATGTTAATTAATTTTTTGGTTTGTTTTTGTCACCGGAGCTTTATGTGATGGCTGTCATATCTGTCTCCTGAATGTAGATCCCACAAAGAGGTGCTGATAATAGAACAAGAGTTCTGCTTTGGCTGTGCTTCCTAAGGTCAAGCCACCATTGACACTGATTCAGTTTGCACAGGGCCTCTCCTGTTGTGTCCTCTTGCAGACAGCATGTTGATGAATGGTTTGATCCAGCTGAACTGCTCCTGTGTACTTACTGGTGGTGAAAGAAGGAAGAGCTGAGCATGAAAGGCAAAATGCACTGTGCACAAGTGCTCATACGCTGTTGATCTTGGTAAATCTACAGCAGTGTGCTAACGAAGGTTTGCCAGTTGGGTCTGCAAGCAGGGTGTGCTCCTGTTTTGAGAGGAATGATTTGTTGGTGCCACATTCCAGCCTAAGAGCAAAATCCTGTCTGCCAGATCTCTTGTGCTTACAAAAGTAGAGATGTATCCGTGGGTTTTTGTGGGAAGGAGGGGGAAACTATTTGCTTTCTCTTCAAGCCAGAGAGATTGGGATACAGTTACAGTTACAAAGCAGTGTGTAGGACCACTGGGATGGTGTAGGCAGTTGCATTAGCATTAGAATACTATTAAAATAAGAAGTGTTAAACTGTTGGCCAAGTCAGATATATAAAGGAAAAATATTGATATGAGTACGCTCCCTCCTCCCCATCCTGAGTTGGGGTTAGTTTTTGTTGGTTGCTTTTTGTATTGCGTTTTTGTTTTTTGTTTTATTTGCATCTACTTCAATAAATGCTGCAGTGAAGCTTCTTTGTAGCATGAAAGTTGTAGTGTAATTTTTTTTTTGGGGGGTGGGGGGAAGGTTGATGGTGTTTGTGGAGGTTTTATTGTTTGTTTGTGCCCTCTCTTAAGCCCTACTTACTTACTTCCATGAGCACTAATACTGTCCCTTCTGGTGCTGCAAGTCACTCTCTAATTCTGCTGGGGAAGAACTTTGGTCTGAGGAAATGTAAATGGAGCACATAAACATTGACCTAGCTAAGTAATGGTCTTAAATGCTGATCTCAAATTATTCTTAACACGGTTACTGTATTGCTCATAGATTTCAAAAGTTTACAGTTAGCTGTATCAGCTATTTATGATCACTGTCTATCACCAGAATGATTTGATCGAACTGTATTTCAAGTACCTTAAAAATGTGCTTCTAGCAAGTTGTCTCTCTTGGAAGTGGTCATTCAGTAATGCACTTTGGCAGCATGCCCGTCTAAAATCTGTCGTGTGTGTGACTGCACAAGGTTAAGTGAGTTGCATGGTGAGAAGTGCTTGCAGAGATGACAGTGGAAACTTGCCTTTGGATTTAATACTCCATGCGTCATATTCGTGCTAGTCCTTGAGACTGTGGCTACCACATACTCTGCTGGAGGTTGACAGTTCTTCCAAACTCAGGGCTTTCCATAAAAATTCATGCAATTTAGGATTGACTGTTTTTTCGGTACTAGTTTTAAAAAAACATGTGGCATTAATATGGTAGATACCAAAAGTACACTGAACTAAATGATAACAAATATTTGAGAAGGTAAATAAGTAGTGTTAATAATTTCTGGTGTTTGGTTTTCTGCAAGGGAGAATTACTCTTTTCTCACAGACTGAAAAAAGACATTTGAAAACCAGAGGCGGCAAGAGGAATCCTACTGGGAATCTGCTGGAGCACTGAGTATTTGAAAGTCTTGACAGATCTATAGCAGTGGAAAAGGGATTTCATTTTCATGCTGAAGAAAGTTAGAGGGCTGAGAAGACAGATTCTAGTGTATGCAGGCACCTCTGGCTGAATTACTGGAGGTTGTTTCTGCAGTATGTTTATGAGTATCCAGAAATCTTAGGAAAAAGTATACATAGTGTATCATAATACAATGTAGTGTATCTAAATACAATGTGCTAAACTTTTTTTTTTCTTTCCTTTGAAGTACTCTGGATTTATTCTGTTTTTATAAATTACCTTCTTGTTAAAAAAATTAAGTGCAAACCAAAGGTGAAAGCTTAATCTCTCCCTAGGGCATCTTGGTTGTTACTTATGTCGTTTTTTTTTTTCCCTTCTCAATTGTTCTGTCTTTTGACTGAAAATGAAAATTACATACATTCTAAATTAGTCTTTAATTTTACTTCGGCTTGTCTACATCACCTGTATTTGGGCATCTGTGCGATTGTCCTACGTAAAATTTCACATGGAGTGAATGGTAAACTGCCCAGGAGTATTTGCTTTAAGCTCCAGTCATTCTCTGTCTAAAACAAGGAAGTTGACAAGTTTTCCACAATCCCCCTGCTCTTTGTTTATGTAAAAAGTTCAGAAAGTAGACAAGAGAACTGAAATGGCAGCTGTTAAAATTTTCCCTCCCTTCAGTGCCTTCAACTGACATGATAGATATCTATAATTACTGGAAATCTATGCCCTACAGACTTTATTTTTAACCAGGAAAAGGTTGTAGCTTGGAATTACTTTATAAGGTATTTGAATATTTTTGATTTTCTTACCTGACCTAAGGCAAATCTCTTACTGGGATTTGCTCTTGGCATCACAAAACAGATATGTTAAAATGATGCTTTGTGTTTTTCTGAACAAAGGCTGTAAATGATATGCTTCCTTCACGTATGATATTTGCGGTTGTTAATGGTTTATTCTTGGAAGAGTCTTTGCATATGTTGAGTACTTCGCGATAGTGGTGGAACGGTTTGCAAGGGCACACATGCCTTCCTGTAATCTAATCTTAAAAGACGTGTTACTTTCACGTGATGTGGTTTTTGAAGACTGCTAATGTATGTATGAGTTTGGCAGAGAATCTCTTTTACTGAAGCAAAGGGATAAAAATTAATAATGTGATACAGGGCACTCAGCAAATCCACTTTCAAAATGTTATTGGGAGATGAAAATTTCTCCTTATGTGTATATTTTTCACGGTGTGTATGCAGTTTTCTACTGTTGTGCAGTTGTTTGTATCATCTGGAGAAAACCTGTTTCTTCTTTTGTTGCTCAAAAACTGTGTGTTTGGCAAGATTTCAAGTGTCCTAAAAGAACTGTTGGGGATGAGTGGGATGAGTGTGTTTAGGTACAGGATTTTTCAGGAGTCTGTGGCTGTAACCATGAAGCTAATTGTGGAACAGATTTTGATAGCGGTTTTCCTATTACTAGGGGTTTTTTTTCTACTCAGATATAAAAAACCACCTCAGAGAATTTGTAATTCTTCCATCTGCTTCCATCTCTACTTGGAGTTTTATGGTAACTACTGTGTGTATCTGTTTCTGTGAACAGGAGTGTACTACAGTACACTGGATTTTGGTGTGTAGGAGACAGGAATATGCTATTTCCCCCCAGACTCCCCTCCCATCTTATTACAATGACACTTGAAACATTTCTACCACTTTTTTTATTAACAGGTCCTTGGTACATTTTCACGTTCTTTCCCAGCAGACATCACCTCAATTTTTAAAATTGTAGCTCTGTGGGGTGAACAAGGTTTTGATTTTTCTAACCTATTTGCAAAACTCTACTGGCACTACAAACCAGCAGTAGTGACAAAGTTAGGTTACTGTGTGATGCCTTTCTTGAAAATCCTGTTTTCAAGGACACAGCTCAGAATTGACTTGTATTTAGTTTTCAGAGGTATATTCTGCCATGTGCTACTCTTTCTTCTTGTGTTTTTACTTATTTACGTAGTGCCAGCTACTTTTAGTTTTTTGTGGTCTAGCTGCATCTAACCTTTTTTTGAACCTCATCAGAATTTTTTTCCCAGCATGTGGTGCTCGTCATCTTCATATTCTTTAATCTTCTTTCCTCAGTAGTTAAATACTTAAATTTGTTTTGTGTATATGCACACAATATACTATAATAAAGATTTTTGTTAAGATCAAGAAGTTCTGTGTTCAAAAAAAGTTTTTTTGGGAGTGGGAGTTGATACAATGTGTTTAAGCTTGTACCTGTTAGACGCAGGTATGTTGTTTTTCATCCTTGCCACTTTTCCTGTGAGGTGACAAACTTCTTCTATATATAAAGTAATTGCATAGTTCTAAGACTGAAGTTTAGTTGAATGTCAACACTGTTAGGGTTCCCAGTTCCTGTAGGACTCCTGATTTAGGCTTCTGTTTTTTCCTCATGAACCCATTATTTCAGATCCTCTGTGGATTGATGTGAATGCATCAGATTAATGTAACTGCTGCTGGAAGCAATGATCAAACAGATAAACTTGTGGTGGATCTGGCTGTCATATGGCCACAAGAGAAGTCACTTTGGTGAGCTGATCCAATGGAAAACTAATCAAGTTGTTACAAAAAAGATGAAGAAACAAACAGGAAAAAAACAGCAAAGAAACCGCACCATTTCTTAAGCACTTTTTATCTGATTTCATGATGGTTAGGTCTGACTTAAGGAAAAAAGTGTGTGCCCAAGGGAGAAGAAAGATCAGGGACAGTAGTCTTTAGCAGTTAGCCTTGCCCTTATATTTGGATGTAAAACTACCCTTAGGCAGTTATTCTTTTGGAGAACCAGCTCTGTCAGGAGGCTGTAATTTGTGAGTTGTGAAAAGTGGACTTTATTCTAAGGGGTGCAAACATGTGGAGAAAGGCAACTCTGATGTTGCTTTGATGTCAAGTCTGAGATGGGCTTGAGATTTCTACTACTCAGTTACTTTATTTTTGTCAAGACTGAGCAAAAGGCAGTTTTAAGGTCTGATTTAGTGATGTGCTAACTGTGATTAGAGGATGTGTTCAGAGATAAGCCTGTATCTATTTGAAATATTTCATGTTGTGAGTGGTGTGCTTTCAGTAGTAATGAAACCCCAAAAGGTCTGCTGGAAACTGCTGCTTTTTAACTTTGTGGGTAGAAAAAAAAAAGTGAATTAAGTTAACAAGATGGCTGTTGAAACCTAAGTGAAGCAGTTATTTTGATATTTCCAGAGCTGTTCATCTAGGAAAGACTTTAGGTTGGATAACCTAACCGTTTTGCTATCCTTTTGTTCAAAAAAAGTTCTTATTTGTGGTGGAAAAATCTCACACAGGAATTGCCCCCTAAAGAGAAGAGCTTGAGATCTCTCGGTATTAACTTCTGTATCTTTTTATAAATGTACCAATTATTTCATTGAAGTAGATTGATTGCTGTTGAATAAAAAGCTAAAAGAATACTGCCCTTTTGAAATGTGTGTCCTGATTGTAATGAAATCCCAGAGCATTGCAGAAGGATATTTTATGGTATTTAGCCTGTCTGTTGATTTACTGTCTTTTCCTTCCATGCAGGGTAATGTTTTCAAGAAAAAAATGGATGGGTAGGTTTTCAGTGACAACATGCTGTCTCTGAAACTTAGTTAGGAATTTAGGAAAAAGGTAGTTCTATTTAGTAGTTGTAACTTAAACTTGTGTCTTGTTTCTTCAGGGTCATGATGAAGAAGCTGTTGTGGATATGGGCAAAATCAGCTCTACTATCAATACAAATTTTGAGAAAGAAGAACTAGAGAGTAAGTTTGTGTTGGTTTTGTGTTTGCTTAACATGCCTTTTTTGCCTAGGGATAAAAGATTAATTTTCCTCTCTAAAAGGAATCAAAATTTTATGGCTATCATGAAATTCTGGTAGTAAAAATGGTGAAAGGCAGAAGTGACCTGCCCTTTTCTGTCTCTATGCATGCTGGTAAATATCCACTGTTCTAATCTATCACAAAAAAAAAAAAAATCACGGAAGCTTTCCAAGGAAAGCTTGCTTCTTAGACTTAAGTTTGAAAAAAATTATTCCTGTTGGTAAGTAATTTTCCAGCATGAATGATGTCACGTTCTGCAGAATTAAAAGTCAGGAAATGGGGGTCATGAGGGAGATGTTTGTTTTCTTTTCTGAAAGTTAAGTGTCCTTGTGATTGTGGTCATGCACTTCAAATACTGAGAGTCTGAACAGACATATAACTGTCCTCCTGATTCCATAGCAAACTGTATGTTCCACAATCTACTCTCAGTAAAGCATTATGGTAGTAGTCTTCATTATTTGACTCGGGATCCCATATTTAGCCATAAAAATAGCAATGATTTAGTTTCATGTAGCAGAATGTAAAATTAGATATTTCATCTAAGACATGACTTTTTTTCTTACTTGAAAACAAATTAGTTTGGGATGAGGATTCATGTACGCTACTTAATGAACAAGGAAAATACTGGGGAGATCCAGTGTTAAAGTCTTCATTATTTGCCTTTCGCATTGAACACTCTGAAGTTTAATTAACATTTGCAGAATGCCAGAAGGCAGTAGATTCACTGAGTTGTACTGACTCTTATACTGCTTCAGCACACTAGGAAACCATAAGGGCTACAGTTTTCTGGCTAAGAAAGGTTGATTTAGGTTGCTGTGACATTTTTCTCATGCTGTGGTATAACAGGAGACAGTTTAAAGTGATTGAAGCTGTTTGCTGCTGTTGCAGTCGTACTCTCGATCTCTTCCCTTCATTCTGTTACTGTTTTCTGTCTTATGCTAACACCTCTGTTGGCCTGACCAAACCAGAAGCCCAGCTAGGTTTTTAAGCCATTGGAAAATTTAAGTCTGACAAAGATGGTCAAGATCTCAGCAGTTGAGCACCCAAAATGCCACACTGATGGATGTGTGCCGGAGCTGAGCAGAGGAAGGAAGCGTGGATGTGGGGCTGAGAGATGCAGCAGTGGAGGCTGTGACAATGCTGGTTTAGATGGGGTTCTGCTGTAGGGAAACTACTGCCTTGGCTGTTTCTGAAGTTGAATCCTCAGTGGAGATTCAAGCTCTCTCCTCCTTAATTTCTTCCTCTTGCTTTTCTCGGGAGATTACCCATAAAAAGCGTTTGTATGTTTTGCAGGGAGGCAGGGGTTAAGGGGAAGCAGGCATCCAGCTGGAGTAGTGTTGGAGGCAGCAGCCTTAGCAGCTGTAATACCTCGACCACAAAGAATGACATGGGAATGTGCAGGCAGATCGCTTCCCCAGTCTCTTTCAGAGTGCATTCTTGTAGAGTGCTTCAGCTCCTACAGCACTGCAGTTAATCAAGATGCTGGGTGGGAAGGCAGGGGGCTCAGGCTGATTAAGGCAATTAAGGCACTTGGATGACTGCTGTGGAAAATACTCCTGTCTTACCCATAGCCAAAGAGTAAATTAAGGTGAAATGTAGACTGCTGTCCAATGAACATTTGAGTCAACGTAAGTGCTTTTGAAAGGAGGAGTTGAGATCTCACTCTCCATCACCTTGCTCTTAGCCATGCACCTCATCTTTTCGTTCACTCACTCATTTTGGAGTGGCCCAGTGTTTGTGTCTCAATGCAAGAGGGGGCTGGCTATACTGAGGTTTAACAAATAACTAATAAGAAGTATCTGACCAAAAAAAAATGTTTTCCAGTAGTATTATCACATATGTGAAGCATTTTCTCACATAAATAGGAATTATTCTTGGTGTTTACATAGATTTTTAGTATCTTGTATGTTTGTAAGAATTAAATTTTTATTGATAGAATGGAGCAAGGGAGGTGCACCATATCGTTTGACTTTTATCAAAGTGAAAACTGTTCCAAAGTAAGAACAAAACATTTTTTCTTTCCTCTTTGAAAGAGAAAAAGGTATGTAAGTGTGATTGTTCAACTCATATAGTTACCTTCTCAGAGATTCTTCAAACTCAGGATGTTCTAGAGGATAAATTTGTGTGAACTTACAGCTTTGTTTAAGAGTTCATTATTATAAGCTATTATGATGAAAGTAGATATGTAGAATTTTTGGGTTTTGTTTTTAATTGTGATATCACAATCCTCCAAGGCGAGAAATGGGATTGTTGGCTGCAAGCAGTAAAACAATTCCAACTAGCATTATTTTTAATTTCTGACACAAATATTTTCTTGTAGGCTTGGGAAGCCTACAAGCATTGGGCATTGGATGTGTTTTAAGATTTGAAACTATTTCAGTCCAATCTTTCAATATGTGTTTCTGGTGACTTGAAAAGGAGTACTTGGAAAGGAATTTTGAACCTTTACAGAAGTACGCATCAATGTATTTCAAGGAGAGTCAGCAGGCAGTGCATTGAGTTCAGCTCTGGTGGGAAGCACCACACTATTTAGAGCCCTCATGGACAGGTGATACTTAACCTCTTTAAAGCATGTACAAACTAATTTATATATAATGTATAGGTTTGATAGAGCAGAGGGTATAATTTTGCTCTTAATACTAAAGGGAAGGTGTCTTGGTGTTGTCAGTTTCTTAGTATGTTCTGGAAATTTGGTGATGAAATGTTAATGGAAAGAGAGACAAGTGCTAAAGGGGAAAATAGATCTTGGACTTGGAGCTTCTCAAGCTCTGCATTCTATTTATGGTGGCTGGCAGAGTGTGGTACCTGTCTGGAGTGACAGTGTTTAGGTTAGAAAGGTTAGGCGCAGGCTGCTTGTTTCGCAACACTCTTCCCATAAAAGAGGAACGGTTAGAGATGGTAAACTGCAATTGTGGGCAGACTGTGTGTGTACTAAATAAAGGTACTGCACTTTACTGAAGCTGTAAGGCCTTATTTTGAATTAACAAATGTCAGTTTACAGAAGAGCTAGAAAAGGGAATAACAACCTAAAATAACCTTTTTTTAAGAGCACCTAATGTTCTTAACTTGATGCCAGGCCCTTTGAGCTGCAGTGAATGAGAATAATAACAAAGTCACCCAGGAGTTGGAAGTAAGGCAAGAATATTAATGGCAGAAGTATTTAATGTGATCTTGTAAAAGGTATTTTCTGTTAAATGAAGTTTAAGGAAAACTTTTCTTGACTTGGTCTAGCTTGATACTACAAGGATGCATCTTTTAAAATGTGTAGCTACTTTTCAACCTTGATTTGAGGATACATTTAATAGATACAGTATAAGGGAAAAGAGATACATTCTGTTACTCTCAGCAGGCATAGCAAAGATAAGCAGTTTACACATAACAGAGGTCTCATTCCAGAAACAATCTTGAGGTCAGCAATGTGTGTCTTGGTAGACTAGTTTTCTGTGGCATAAATCCAAGCACCAGCTTTCAAGAGTTAAGATGGTTTGATAGCTATCTACTCTCACATTATCCTGTGGCAGGTGTAAGTATGTTTACATTTTAAGTGACCCTGTTATCTGTTCTACCTTGATGAGCCTTAATTTTTATTTAAGAAAAGAAGTGTGGTTTTCACTTAATCTTAGTTGACAAGGACAAGCAATCAAATAATCCTATATTTTTTCTCCCCTTAGGTGAATATTGTGTATCTAAGTAGAAGACTTGCTGTACAAGTGTTTCACAATTTGAAGCATTTAAAAAGTGTTTGACAGTGATTTTTTCCCTAACTTCTTTTATTTAAGAGAACAATATGTAATGTTTTTGTTCTGACTGCATCAAAAATTTTATAAAAAGACAGCTAACTGCAAACTATAATAGTTTTATAATCTGAAACACACATAAAATTATTATTTAAGTAATATGGTCATAAAACTGAAGTTGTGCCAAACAGCACAAACCAAAACTTTAAAGTTGCAGTAAACTCAATAGTCCCAGATCACTCAAATGTAAAATTTTTGAGATGAGACAGAAGAGACTACTTGATTCTGAAACCTATTACTTCTTGATGACTTCTTCGTACCTTCACCTTTTTTCAATCCCTTAAAAACCAGTTGTTCCAAAAATTGACTAAACTTTTGCCTTGTTGGATATTAAAACTGTTTTTGAATGGATGATATCTCTACTTGCAGTTCACTGAAAGTTAGTGTTTCATAGCAGTTTAAGCTTTTAAATTTACCTTTTTTTTTAATTTACAAAATAAATAAAAGAAGATGAGAGTTTGAGTTTTTCCCAGGAATGAGTAACCCTTCTGTGAAGCAAGATTCCTTCTGTAAATACCAGTAGATGCATTTGGCAAACCAATCTATTTAAGCACTTGTACAAAAGGGAGATCAAATTTGTTATGACAGTGTATTTGTCATTGGTGAAGTCAGAAAATTTTCATTTTTGAGGTTTCTTATTAAATACTTTACAAGAATAGTGTTAGAATGTGGAAGCCTTTTTGTTTACCAGGGGGATGGGTACTGATGATCTTTAAGATCCATTGCAACCCAAACCATTCTGTGGTTTTATGTTGTGTTTAGTGGACAAAGGGTTAGTCTTTAATGTTAATGAGACTTCCACTTGAATTGCTTATTTCTAGGTTTTCTCTCCTCCAACAGAAGCAACTCTTTGAAATTACCTTGTATGTGTATCCTTTTTCCTGAGCTCTCCTGCAGAGACAGGCTGCAGAAAGGATCCTCAGCTCAGATAAAGCGTGGGGCCCAGCTCTGGTCTGTCTTGGCTGTGCAGTGCAGGGACGGCTTGTCCTCCCTACCATCAGTACCCAGGGCTGGCTCCTTTCCCTGGCAAGGGAGATGGGTGCTGGCAGTGAGCCGCAGGTGTAGGTCTGTGCCAGAATCCCTGTGTGGCACTGCCACCCAGCACTAAGCTTTTCCTATTACTGTTTCTACATGCATATCTAATATAGTTGCTGATAATGCCTTCCTGAATATTGTTGATTTTGTCTAATAGAAGTATTCAGTGATTTTTTCTGACTTCAAACCAAATGAGTTTGTAGTGGCAATCGGAAAAAAATCACTTCTGTGTGTAATGAGAAATCTGACATTTACTGGTTTTGTCAGCATAATACGGCAGTCTTGATCACATAGTGAGAAAACACTCTTCCTGAGCGCTTTACCCTGTGCTGTGCTGACTATGGTTTGGGATTGGGCTTCTCAATTTTATCAGTTCAAGTATAAAGAGTGTATTCTCAGAGAGACCAAATTGCTAGGAGCAGCAGGAGATTTCAGAGCCCAGCCCAGGTTGTGTACTGGATTCTAAAATATGCTGTACTGTGGAGAACTTTTGTGTTGCAGTCATGGCATGCAGCTATCCCATGAAAGAATTTTCTTTACTTCTTTCTTCGGGTTCGGTTAGAAAATTTTATCTCAAATGTTTAATTCTGAGAACAAGAGATAGCTTTTTAAAAATAGCTCCTTTAACAAGAAGAACCCTTGGTAATTAAAGGACTTCTTAGTAGTCAGCTAAGAATGTGCATGAGAAGTTTATAAAATAAGTGAAAAATGCTGTTTGTTCTGAAATATTTAGTTTCTTTCTTATGCGAGGAATTTCACTGTCAGTACTAATTTGTGCATTTAATTGCATCCTTCAGAAATAGGGCATTATTTCTAATTAGAAAATTAGCATAGCAGAAGTATTTTTTGTGAGTTATTGACTTGAGTGATTTTTCATTATAAATAAATAAGAGAGTGTGTGTGTGTGTGTAGAGGCATTGTTCTTGTTCCTTAGGTTTTACCAAAACCAAGAATATTTGGAGAAGTCCTATCAGCTCTGAAATTTTTAAGGGCAAGAAAAGACACTTTTGTTCTCACTCTTACTTCTTCCATCCCCCTCCTTTTCCCCATTTTTTGTGCTTTTACCTTCAGAGCAGTCTTGTGACAGAAAAGGTCACAAGAAGTTGTGCTTGTAGATTGTGTTGAGCTTATTTTTGTGCATACAAGTACTCTCTGTGATGTAAGGGAAATTAATACCAAGGAATGAGATGCTGCGTTCCAGATCTTTCCTACTAGGGTAATGCATTTGGAGATGTGAGATCAAACAGCTGGATTTCTTCCCCGTGTTACGATCTTAAGGAATGGATTAGGGTCTCTCTTGCAGATACTCCAGTTTTTCTATATGAGAATGCTCCATGCTAGAATGAGATAATTTATTTTATACAGAAGCCTTTTTTAATCAAATAATGTCATAATCTATCCATCTTCAGATTATTATTTGAAGATTTTAAGAAAAAACAGTAATTCTTGTCACAAAGTTTTAGTCTTCAGTTGGGAAGATGGGGTCACAATGGTACAATGTGAAAGGGTGAGGGGGATCACACAAAAGATGCTATATTGGAAGTGATAGTGGGATATCAGGATTTTTCTTTTTTCAGGTAATGTGTTGGTAATGTTTTTCAGGTCAGGTTTGTATAGGTTGCCTAGGTAGGCTGTAGAACATATATCCTTAACATTACTAAAAGGATGGCTGTCATCCTAACTAAACTGATCAAAACCATGGCTTCAGCTTTGAAGTTGGCTGTACTTTGAGCAAGGTTGGACTAGGTAGCTCACCTCCAGATGGTCCTTACATCCATCACTAATATATGATTGCTCTTAGTTCAGATTTCTAAGTAACAGGGTTTGAGAATCCACATAGATACAAACTTGGTTTCCTTTCCTTTTCCTTGTTAAGATGGATAACAATGTCCTTCTTTCTGTGAAGCTATAAAGGCACCTAGCCAAAGAAAAGAGAAGATACTGAGTGAGAAGAGAAGGCCTAGTGATATCAAGGCATTTTTGTTGATCTCTCTCAGGCTTCAGAAATCTTCTATTGCCATTTTCATGGGAAGCTCTGGGGAGAAATCAGGAAATGTAGAGTATTTTCTTTTCTGTAAATGTTATAGGACTTTATCCAAAGTGACTTTTGGAGTGAGACCAACCATGTGATTGCAGATCAAACATGTGATGGAGACACGTTTCAAGATCCTAACTCTTAAGTTTGTTTCATATTGATAAAGGCCTTAAGTAGTAAATACTCTCAGTGGATTTGAACAGCTAAGCTTGGATAAAGTCATGTTGGATTAAAATGGGCAATCATCTCTTGAGCTCTGTATTACTAAATTTAGTATTGGGCAGTCTACTAATTCTATTGATTATTGGTTTATAGTAATTCTGTAAGAAGCTTTGTTTGAAAGTGGTACTGTGCTACAGACATTTACGTGAATAAAGCTTTGAAAGTCACATGATATACCTTTTGAACTTTTAAACACAATATTCAAGTAAAGCTTGTGTCCCTTGTAAAAATAACACCGCCATGCTAGAAACTTGAATCTCAACCTTTTTAGAGTTAAATTTCTTTCCATTGCTTTCAGTGATGATATATTAATTTTATATTAATTGCCTTTCTTGGAGGTCTGGTTTTTTATATTTTTTTAGGTTTGATTTTTCAGCCAAACCAAAATTTTCTGAAAAATGCGAAATCTGAAAAATAACTCATTTCATCCAGTTCTCTGGGAATGAAGGGAAAAAATGGCCATGGTTTTGTTTCAGTTTGCTTTTCCTTGTAAATTATATTTATAAGTAAATCTTTTTCTATCTATCTGCAAACATTATTACTCCTATCTGAATAATGAAACTTAAGGAAACATAGACTTACTTAGTGCAGCTATCTTATTTTTAGAAGGCTTCTCAATGCTTTGCTTTGTTGAGTTAGAACCAAAGTTGAGCTTGTCCAATTTTTATTATGTGGTTTTGTCCCAGTTCTGGAGTTGAATATGTCTGTAACCTGTTTTTGGGTAGTTATGACAGTATACTCAACAGCAGTAGTTTCAGATTTTCTAGACAGTAGCTGAAATGTCTTTATTTATGACTGTGATAGCAGAATGAAGGTCCCTTTTCCTAAGGAACAGTCAGGTGCACTCATCAGCTTCTGTTTGCTGTAGGTAAATTTTTCTTGGTTAATCTATTGTACTGCCACCCTCACTGCTTGCTCCAAAAAATATTTCAGAGGCTTCTTGTCAACATCAGTTTTTTTCTTAAAGTTATTCTGATGGAATTACATTGGATTGTGATCCATTTTACTTTATAAATGCTGAAAATAATTTGCTCTTTGGCATTTCATGTCCCAAAATACCATTGCAGATGTCTGAAAACATTGCATATAGGGAAGTGCTTTGGGGAAGGTATTCTTGGTTTACATTTGCCTGCAAGAGCGTCTCTACGTGAGGAAATAGTCTCACAGTAGGCACTTCTGGGCAGCGTGGGCTGAAGGGCAGGATAGTAACCCATGGCTAGACTGTTCCCTGTCTCTGTGGAACCCTCATTTGTTCAGGTGGCAGGAAGGTGCTTCTTTTAAGTCTTCGTTTTGGAGTGGAGCAATAATATCAAATGTTGTAGGCTGTGGACTGGCCATCCGGGTTACTAACTTGGCAGTGCCTGCTTGAGGCAGCTGTGAGGCACCTGGACACGATTCTGTGGTCTCTGTGATAGTAAAAGCCATTTGCTGTGGACCCAGGTTGTTTAAAAACACCTTCTGTTTGTTGCTTATTTCAGCTCAGTTTTCCATAGCTTTTAGCTGTGTCTTTGCAGCATATCTGCTCTCCTCCAAACTTGTCTACTGGAAAAAAAAAAGTTCTGTCTCAGTGCAATTAGGCAAAAGGAGATAGACTTAGACATAGTTCCGCCTCTCCTCCATGCAGCAGCATGGTCTTTGACTATGGAAATAGTCACACTATTACAAATGCCAGTTTTTGCAATAGCAAGGTATGTTGTTTAAGATGGAGATCCTTGGAAAATCTGTGAGGGATTTTTGTCTCTTATTTGTGGGAACAGTGAAAGACCAAAATGTGGAAGTCCTTATCTTCTCAGGGAGTAAAATCCTGAACAGTTTCAGACTCCTTCAAGGTTTTTTGTGTTTTAGTTGTTGGTTTGGTTTTTTTGTTTTTTTGGGGGGTTTTTTTGTGTTTTTTTTTCTTTAGTGCATTGATCAAAACATGTGCTTTAAACTGTCTTATTAACAATATTAAAACAAGCAGTTATATAAAATGCTCTATTACTAGAAGTGTGCTTGAGTTTCTCTTAGGAAGAAATAGTTCCTGCAAAAAAATCCAACACTTTGGCAACGAATAGAACTGTTGGAGTGTATATATAAACTGTAGTTTGATACCTGCTAATTGAATATATAAAATAAAACAGAAACCCTAACGGGCATAGTAACAGCACTTGCAGTGAGTGGTGGCTCACTCAGTTGCAGCTTTGAGTGGAATGTGGTGAGTAATGCAGTTATTTTTGAACCTCATACTTTTGCTTTTCCTATGCATAAGATTATTGTATCATGATGGTGTCAGCAATATGACCATTGTTAATGATGCCCCCCGATCATATTACATGTGTATGTACCAAGTGCAGTGATTTATAGGCGTCACATTGGCATTAATTTCTCTGGGAATTGCATTGTGCATAGCAGTCATGGAGGGCAGAGGTCAGGCTGCCAGGCAGGGGCTGGGTATTGTTGGAAGAAACTCACAAAAGACAAGTCTCTCTCTCTATAAATAGGACTGATGAGAGCTTTGAGAAATTAATCTATTTTCCACTCTTACATGGAAACAAATAGCTTTTAATGTGCTTAATTTCAGATTTGGTCATAGTGCCAGTCAGCCAGCTCTAATTAAACTAGTGTTGGAAGTGTGTCAAGAATTGGATCCTGTTATGTGAATAGGAATCTTTGACCAATTAATTAAATGTTGAACTTACTCATGTGAATAATGGTTTTTGCTTGTATTTTTAGTCATGTAGCACTGTAAAAATACACAAAACTTATATAAAGTAGTATCTTTTTCGGCTTAGGGATTCATTTTTGGGAAATAAGTTTGACATCTCACCACTTTTTGTTTCTTTAAAGCTCTGTAATCACCAGGAATCTTAAACATCTTTATGTATGCTAGGCACATACATATATATGCGTGTACGTGTAGTCACAATTTCTAGGGCTTGCCTTCATAATGTAAATTTGCTGAATTAGCATCTGTCTGAGAGTTGGAAGACCACTTCCTTTTCCTTTGGTTAATGTCAGTCTTCTGTAATTACTCTTCAACACCATGAAACAGAGTATTAGTGTTACAGTTAATTTGTCTCTTCCTGCGATTGTTTGTTTAAATAGCAATGAAAAGCCTATTGTATATGTTATCTGCCTTACAGGAGACATGGTAGTAATAAGTTCATAACAGTCAGTTGTTGATATCTTTTGCTAAGATGTTGATGCTAGTATTATCTTGATGTCAAAGGTCAAAGGAAAAGCAAGATGTTGAAAGTACATCTCTTAAAGAGCAGTATTCATTAATTTGAGGATGTGCTCCTAAATTTCTTGAAACATTCTAGAATAGGGAGAAAACCCACCCCAACATCTCTGGAAGTTATTTGAAGTGTTGACATACATTTCAGAATAGGAGTTCCTTTTATGTTCCTGATACTAAGGTGTAATTGAACATCAGTTTCACCTTGAGGTATTATGTGCTACTTGAGAAAATACTGGCAGTTCTTTCAAGGACAGAGAACTACTTGAAGACTCTAAATGAAGGATAATTTCTTAATGAAATTAATAAGCTGAACCAGGAGATTATTTCACCATTCTTACAACTATCCTGATATGAATCCCTGCAAAAAAAGTGTACTAAAATGTAATTTCTCTGCTTTGGCCTCATGTTTATAAAGCAGCTTCTTTCAGTTTATAGGTCAAGCTTGTACTTCTGTATTATTTCTTTCACAACTGAATTCTTAAACTGAAGAAGAATATGACCAAATTTATCAGAGAAATGAGTCTAGCATTAGTTCTTTGACACCGTGGAAGGACAGAAAGGAAATGATCATGTTAGTTCACTAAAGGTAATTTTTGTCAAGTACTTCTGGATTGCTATTTCTTAAACTCCTTGTCTTTAGATACTAAATTTGGGTAGTAGGTAATTTTTTGTTTACTTGTGTCCTTTCAAACTTTCTCGAAAAGGCCACAGAGCTGTGTATATCGGAGTTCACGTCCCACTTGGCAAGCCAGGCCGTCGAAGGCATAGGCATCGTGGGCACAGGCACCACAGAAGAAAAAAAGAAAAAGATAATGATAGAGAGGATGGCCGAGAATCTCCATCATATGGTAAGAAGTTTGTTGTGCATGTTCTTCATGTCTCTAGAAAATAAACTTGTAGTAGCTACTCTATGCTTAAATGTTGTTTGTTTTGTGCTATTTCTTTTATTCTCACTGTAATTAATGTCTTTTTGTGTACAATCAGGGAAGGATTTTGTGGTTGTGTTTTATCTAAATCAGAAGCTGTTGGACTTCCTCCAGCTGTCTGCATGAATGTTCAGCAGCCTGCACTGAATAGGTTAGACTAGAGCTTTGTAATGCTCTCCTGTAGCATGAAAATCTGTGTTATTTAAATTAGACACCTTTTTTCAGATTGTGAAATCGTGTATGCTTCTTCCTCTGATTTTTGAAACTAAGCATGTAGCTGTGAAAAGCAGCATTTGCCATGGTAATTCGATCAATGATCTTATTTTATTTAAATATTTACTTCAGCCTTCTTGCTGTCTGTTAGTAAAGGAATTGCACTGCCTCATAAGTTTTTGGTTTGGATCACGAACTGTCCCCCCTGCCTATTATCCTCCAGAGAGAACAATTTTGTCATATCATTCTCTGAAATGAAAATATTTGGCAGTATGCTTAGCAGTTTTTCTTCAAGATCTTAAGTACACTTTAATTCCTAAACTGCCATGAACGAGCAGATTATGGTGCAATGCTTGAATTTAAGTGTGGACACCTTGCTATTCACTATTACCTTTCAATGACTAGCACCATGTTCTACATGGGGCCAGTACCTGAAACAAAGGAGTTTTCCAATGGAAAGGCTCTGACAAATCTTTACCATTCTCCTACAGTTCTTGGTTTCAACCATCTTCAAGGCCTCCCCTCCCAAATACAAATTATTACAATGGACATCGTATTTGTAGAGTCTTGCTGTACAGTTTTTGAAGAAACAAGGGATATTAAGTTGACAGGAATTCACTTCTCTATTCCGGTTGCTTCTGTATACTACATGCACAGGGTTTGGCAGGATTATGGGGTGTCTTGGTTTTGGGATGGAAACAATCTTCTATAGACCTTAACTAATAATGAATGTTGTTTGCATTCAAGAGCACATTTCAGAATGATGCTACTAGGTGGTGGTATATACCAGAACAAAAAATGCTAAAGTGAAACTAAGTGTGGAATGAACTTTGTTAGTAATTCAGATCTTAATGTTTAAATCTAAAAGGCCATCTTCCTTCTACGGTAGAAGTGTACAGTTGTATATTCATATAGAACAGCTGTAAGAGTGATGTTTCAGTGAACAAAGTTAAGATTTTTTAAATTTGAGAAAATTTAAAAAAAAAATCAAAATTGAGATTTACCTGGATTTTCTATTTTTGGCATTCCTTGAGATAACATTGCAATTAGTACATTTTTTTTGAACCCTTGTAATATGAAAATTCACTTGAGTTGGAACAAAATGTTTGTATAAATATTAGAAGTATCTCTAAAATCATGTGGTTTAATTGATTTTTTTTAAAGTTTTGTTCATATTAATTGAAATTTAGTACTTATGTGATCAATAAGGATAGTTTAGTTTTCTAGCTAGTCATTGAGCCTGTTCCCCTAGGCATTATATTATGAGACGTTAAATTATTTTCTGGACACTTCAGCTACATAGTTTTCTACTTTCCTATGCTAATTTATACATACTGCTCCAGCTATGCAATGAAAAATTTTATCCTACATAAATAGCAACAGACCACAGAAAACTCTGCTGCTCTAACAGTCAGTGCCTGGCTACTCACTGATGACCGTCTTGAAGTATTGCTTGGGCAGCTGACGTGTAGGTAAGGCTGTTTGTTTCCATCAGCCTGTTTTATTTTGACTTTTTCTTCTTCAGTCTTTTGTGTCATGATGGTATTAATTACTTTGTTCTCAAAATGAAAACAAGGTTTCTAGTGTTTTGGTATATTAATTTCCATTTTTTTTAACCAAATTTGCTGGGGATGCTAATTTTAATATTGGCAATCTATGGAAGAGCCAGAAACAATTGATTAATTTTCATAAACATAAACAGTGCAAAGTTTTCTGGGAGCCTTCTTTTAAAGACGTGTATATGTTTCTTTTGTTCCTCTTCCCTCTTAAAGAGGATGTTGTCCTGCATATTTCTAGCTGAGGGCAGGAGATTTTGCTGTTATGTAATGTTTCTTACGTCATAGAAGTATGAATTCTTCTAATTACTTAGTTTCTCCTTTTCTTCAAGACACACCATCCCAACGAGTACAGTTTATCTTGGGTACTGAAGATGATGATGAACACATTCCTCATGATCTCTTCACTGAAATGGATGAACTTTGCTTCAGAGATGGAGAAGAATATGAATGGAGAGAAACTGCTAGGTATGTTTGGAGTAGATTGTTTCAAGATACAGTAATTTTATTTCAAAAGAATTGCAAACCAGGTTTGGCTTAGAATCGTTCGTTACTATCTGTAGGAGCTGTTTACTCAATTCATGCATAGCAACCCAAAACTTTAGTTCTTCTTGTCGAACTCTGAAAGAATCAATATTGTTTGCAAGAGACCCTCAGTATTTCTGGTGCTGTGTTCTCTTCCCTAAAACTGATCATACCAATCATTTTGAAAGGTAGGACTATGCCAGGTTATAAATATGGGTGTTCGTCCATGGAGTGTGGTATTTGCAATCTCAGAAATCTCTTTGGTATATTATTGCCAATATATTAGTACAATTTTTTTCCTCAAACATAAAGAAAATTTTTTTCCTTGGGTAGTATTTGATTAGTTTTTGGCAAATTGCGTGGCTGAACATTACAGGTTGCCATTATGGGTTTTGACCCTTACTAGTTTAGTTGCTTCCTTCTACCTATGCATTGTGATGAATTCTTCTGCATTCAGCACTTCCAGCTACATTGTTGCTGTTAACTTTTGTAGAAATTCAATTTGCATAATGCCTGTGAGAGAGAATCCTGATCAGTTTATAGTTTCATGTGTTAATAATGTCTCGTTCTTAAATGTCTTACTTAGCAGCCTTAGGAGACTTGAACATGCTGTATGGTATGTTTCAGACAGCTTTCTAATCCTAAACTACTAATGAAATCAAGATGGAAATCAGGTAATAAGGCAGACAGGCATATTCTTCACAAGAACATGTGAATAGACAAGTATTGGTCAAGCCCAAAGAAACAAAATGCGTAAAAACCAAAACAATTGAGAGTGGTTATTAAGGCCTGATAAAAATGTTAATCGGTTGGGCTGCCTGAGAAAATGAAAGCTGGTGTGATTTCATGGGATTTTCTTTTCTATGTCATGCCTAAGCCACATGGAAGAGTGGGATTGCTTGCCATATTTTCTTTCTAGAAGAAATATAAATGTGTACATGTGAATGCATTTCAGGTGGCTGAAGTTTGAAGAGGATGTTGAAGACGGCGGTGACCGATGGAGCAAGCCTTATGTAGCGACTCTGTCTCTGCACAGTCTCTTTGAACTGCGGAGCTGTATTCTTAATGGGACGGTCATGTTGGACATGAGAGCAAACACACTTGATGAGATAGCAGGTTGCAGCAAAAATTTTTAAAAATACTTTATTCCTAAATTTTGATCTATAACTTGAGGTGGTTTTGGTGATGTCTATGTTCTTGAAAATACTGTGTTGAAGAAACAGGTATGTGCATGCTTGCTGCACTTCTCTTGGTCTGGTTGAGAGGAGCTGGTCCTGTAAATGTCACTTACAAAAGTGGATGAGTAGGAGCTCCTTAGTATGTACTTTTGGATGAGGCCCAGAACTTGCCTTTATGTTCTAATCCCTTAATGTGTTCTCTGTCTTTGTTTCTACAGATGAATTGTAAATATCTGCCAGAACATTTTAGGAGTTATTTGTGCACTTTAATACCATAATTATTAATCATATTTTGGCTGATTTTAACTTGATGCCATTAGTGCAGTTGGTTGTTGCACATCTGGTAGTTTTTTCACCTTTATAAGAGGTGAGCAGAAATAAATGCTGTACATGTTGTTTGACCTACTGTGTTGAGTGTCCTCACTAATCACATGGTCATTTTGGATACAATACAGGCAGCTTTGAAGACTTTCACATATATATATATATATATATACAGATACAGATACATGCACATATACATTATATATGTCTGCTTGCTCCTAAATGAATTTAGAATTAGTTCTACATAATTTTCCTGGTATCTCATGCTACAGGTACCACACAGTGGAAAGCCTTCTCAGGAATCATATTAGACTTAGGGTTGACCAACATATGTGTGAAGGACTAGGTGTTTTGGCCTTAAAAATTTAAGCAGCACTTGAAATGTTTTCTTGTTTTGAAATCCTTGACATTTGCTCAGGAAATTGGTATTCCCTTCCTATTTTTCTGACTTACTGAGCAAGAGTGTTCAATACATTTGTAAATGTAATGTTTTGATTTATAATTTTATTGTTAGTAATTGAATTTAGTGGTAATCTTAATACATAAGGAAAGTAGTTGCTTAATTCTATGTAACCAGCACTCTGGGTAGCAGGCACTTGAGTTGCAGCTAGGATGTGGTAAAAGATTGTGTGAATTTGTTTCAAGTTAATTTTAGGTGCCATTGTGAAGCATGTGGCTTAGCAGTGCTTGATATACAAGTGTGCTGTCTTGTTTCCAGGAGCCAGCAATACTCAGTAGGTAATACTGTTTGTTACTCATAACAGGAGAGAGAGGGTGGCAGGTTTCCTTTTGAGAACCTGTAACAAGTGGCTGTGTGTTATCAGTGATCTCAGAAGGAAGCTGCACTGTAGTGACAGACGCTTTACTGCATGTTGTTCCGTTAGTCAGGACAGAGCCCTACCCCGAGCCCTAACATTTTTCATTGTGAGAAGTTTCATTTTTCAGTGTGAGAAGTTCTATGCAATTTCAGTTTAACAATGCAGTTAAGTCTCGATACATTAGTTAAAACTGGGAAAATATATTTAAAAGTTTGTCACATAGGTTTGTGTTGCTTTGTGCAGATTGAGGTCTTTTATGAGGTTGTTTTATATTTTTTGTTATTTTAAAAAATGGACCTCTAAAAAACACAGTAGATATTTTCTCTGATATGTAGGCTTTCTTTCCTGGTGTGAGCATAGTGGTGAGATGCCCTTTTGAAACTTGATGTTGTTTGACAGATGAGTAGTTAGTTTTAGATTATAAACCTAGATTTTGTTTCATACTTCCTCTTCAAAAGCATGTGAATTACATGAAGTTGAGTAAAGAGTCTCAGTAGAGCATCTGAAGATGACAGGAGTTGTGTAATTCATCTCATTCTATAGCAACTTTCACTTTTATGTAGTTGAATATACTTTTAAAAGTAGGGAGCACCAGATTAAGGCTGTCATAAGTCTGCTTTCCATTGTGTTTGTCTTTGTGTACTCACTCCTAGTGTAGGTTTGTTGAATACAATAAATACTTTTTTTTTAAAGTGAGTTTCCATTGAAAGTTGAAGTAAATGGCTCAAATTATAAGGTACTTAGTACCTTACATTTCTTGAAATGATGCTACTAATAAATACCCTCTCTTGGAACTGCATGTTGTGCTTTTCTTATTCTCACATTTGCTTGTTTAGTGACATCTGAAAATTTCCTGTGGATTCTTGAAGATGGATTTGCTAAAGAGAAGACTTTTCTTTTAAACAGATTTTGATTTTCTTTTATTATTTGATGCAACTACAGTGCTTGAGCAAGGCGAAAGAGAGATTTTATAGTTACCTATATAATTTTTTTTCTTTTGTTATTGTTATGTAGATATGGTTTTGGACAGCATGATTGCCTCTGGCCAGCTGGATGAATCCATAAGAGAGAACGTGAGAGAGGCTCTTCTAAAGAGGCACCATCATCAAAACGAGAAGAAATTCAGCAGTCGGATTCCTCTAGTTCGGTCTTTCGCAGATATAGGCAAGAAACATTCTGACCCTCACTTGCTTGAACGAAATGGTGAGATAAGTTGTAGCCTCCAGTTCATACTAACCTGGTAAATGATGCTCTCACTGGGAGATGAAGGAAAGGTCAGCTGGTAATAACAGATAAGTGTTTCCTTCTTGATGAGCAAAGAACTAACAATAAGAGAGTGTGTGATGTGTGGCTGTGGATGATATTTTTTAATTTACTCAAGTATTCTACTCCTGCTTGTATACCATAGCATGCGTTATTATTTTGATGTATAGTAGTAGACATACATTGATCCTAATGGTTTTTTTGGTATGTACTTAAATAAAATGTGCCGTGTTTGAGGAATTTCAGCATTGTGGCATAACTTCTACATGTGTCAGATGGATCCTACTTGCTTTTACAGTCTTTGCACAAGAGATTTAGTGATCATGAGTTCAGTGATGCTGACAATTACTGTGTTTTAACCCGGTGTTATGTTCATTTGACAAGAAGTTTGCTATGCCAGTGGTGAAGGTAGTACTGTTAGCTAGAACACTGTTTATTTTTATCTTGTTTTGTAGAGAGGGTCTAATGCGAACAAAAATCTCAAACCCAAGAAGGATAATAGCAATGTTTTTGGATAACTTTTTTAACCCAGTTCTTGAAAATTTATTCTGGACATCCAGTCCCAAATTCCAAATAGCAATATGTACTACGGAGCAGTTTACTTGTATTCTTGTGTTTTTATGGGGTCTCTGTTTTCATCTCTGTTCTTTGTTTGTTTTTGCCTTGCATTGAATAAGACACATTTTTTTCTTCTGAAAAAAGGAATTTTTTTTACTCTGGTGAAAACTTATTTCTGATTTCATTAATCAGTCCTTGAAGTGGACTTCCTTTTCTGTCTTGAAGGATGCCTCATTGCTTAGAGTATGTTTCACTTAGTTAAGTGCTTGTTAGGAGCTACATATGCTGGAGTATTCTCCAGTGAATGCTTGAGCTTGCTGGTAGTTTTTTTTTTTTTTTTAATTTTTTTTTGTTAGCCAGTGCACATATGATATATGTTTAAATATTTCTCTAATAGTTTAAAGTTTTAAAAAAATAGATTTATTTTTTCAAGAATGAAAATGCAGCTGATTGATCTAAGAGCACAATGTCTCCTGTAACTCCTGACTTACATGTATTGTTCAGCAAACATGAAAATTTCACACACACAGACTTGGTTATGCCCATCCTTGAAAACCTGTATCCCCAGGTATAATCTGTAATGGGCATTTTATTATTAATACTCTTTTTACAAGAGATTATG
The DNA here is from genome assembly GCF_015832195.1 of Motacilla alba alba. Taxonomy (NCBI): domain Eukaryota; kingdom Metazoa; phylum Chordata; class Aves; order Passeriformes; family Motacillidae; genus Motacilla; species Motacilla alba. The sequence goes on along the minus strand of NC_052017.1, from coordinate 39,265,387 downwards.
GGATATGTGCTGAAACAAGAAACCAGTGTAATATGATGAGCTCCTTGTCAGCTTGTACTAATTTACTTTTCTTTTTATTATGCTTTGGTAACCCTCTAATAAGCTGGTAGACCAAACATGCGTATGTGCATGTTAGTTCTTAGGCTCCTTAGGGGGTTTTGTGTGTTAGGACATGTTTGTGATTTATCAGGTATACTTATGGAATTTAGTTATTACTGTAGTGATTATTATAGGCAACCAAATCTGCTCTATTGATTCTATTTTCTTTACTGCTCTGCAGTTTCGATGTTTTAAAAGTTGAGTTTTGAGGCTTTTGTTCTTAAATCAGGTTTGTATCTGTAGGATCCACTCTTAAATTCCCCTCCCCACAAACAATGTGACCTTTACTTAGGCATGCTTTCTGCACCTCCTTCTTGTTAATTATTTTGAGGTTGTTCAATTTACTCTGTAGTGCTTGCTATAAATGTGAGAGTAAATGTGTCTAGTTTGCTGTTTCCTTGTTTGATGGCATGGTACATGAAACCAGCATGTTTTGGATTTCAGGGATTGTAGGAGAAGTCACCAGTAATGTTTTCAAGGAGATTGGTCATCCCAGGAAAAGTGTTTGTGGCAAATGGGAAATGGTATCACTAAACCTTTTAATAGAAGTACTAATATGAGCATAAACAGTCTCTCTTCCTGCTTAAGGAAGAACTGAAAAATCCATTACAAACTCCAGTCTGAAGGAACCATCACAAGACTGTGTTCTCTTCATAAGAAATTAGTGGGACATGGAAACTAGAACAACAAAAGTAACAAGGGATTTTGGAGAAATGTTTGGTTTTAGCCATATGGGGCTATTGGTAAGTCACACCAAGAGGATATGGAGAAGGAGCTGTGTATCTCATTTTTGTGCCCTCTTCAAAAATACACATTAGACTACAGCTGCCTGGGAAAATTCTCACTAAAACAAGACTTTTATTGGAAGACAGTTGCGTTTAACACATTTAATTATGTTTGGTCATGATCACTTTTTAAAAATTAATAATTCTTTGTACATAAAAGATAGAGTTAACAGAAGTCTTGTAATATTTTGGTTGCTAATGATTTTTTAGTTTATTTTTTGGATGGATTAACAGCGGCTTTGCAGTTTGGAATAAGGAATTCTAGAAAAATTGAAGAGTCAGTTTCAAGAGATAAACTTTTTTTTGTTAACAAATCTTACTCTGACTTAAGATAATATCTTCTCCCTCAGATCTTCAGCATTCTAATTAGTACTCCTCAGTAATTTCTGACTTTCCTAATGTCTGGTATCAGATCTGCCTTTATCTCTTATCTTACTTGCATGAGTATGACACTTTGGCCCATAAAGCTTGCAATTTACTATGTAAATTGTTAATGCATATTTGTATCTGTGTGGGTTTGGTTTGTTTTGTTTGAATTTAATATAATCTATCCCTTTTGTAAGCCTCATGGTGTTCCATTTGTTTTATCTCAGGGGAAGGCCTTTCAGCCTCCCGCCACTCTTTGCGAACAGGTCTCTCTGCCTCCAATCTTTCCCTGAGAGGAGACAGCCGTTTGTCGGTTCTTCTCAGTTACCTTCTTCCTTCTTCAAGAGCTGGGACCCCGGCAGCCTCAAGGTGTACAACCCCTGTAACCACCCCTCAAAACACACCACCCTCCAGCCCTACCTGCAGCCCACCCACAAGTGCCCAGCCAAGCCCGCTTCAGGGCCAGGAATTGCTGGTGTCACCTGCCAGTGATGATATTCCTTCAGTAGTAATCCACCCACCCGAGGAGGACTTAGAAGTGCAGGAAAGCCAGGAAAAGAAGACAGAGGAAAATATTGGCAAAACACCAGGCAACTATTGAAATTTAAGCTGTCCATGTGTGATGCTCTCTGCATCTGGATCACTTGCACTGCGATGTTTTTGACACAAAGAAATACGATAACTATTACCTCTGCCTGCATGTTTATTTCTTCTCAGTTGTGACTGTCTTCTTGTTTGGCATTTTTAACTTTTTAGCTTTTAACTAAAGCAAGCAAAAAATTCTTTGATTAACATTAATTTGTGTAATCAAAAATGAATATGTTTTTAAAATCTAATATATAAGCAAAATGTCAAAAATGGTGGCCTTTTCCTTTCACTCACCTACAGTCCATAGCAGGTTTTGCTTTGGTTTTGTCAGTGGTTCAGTTAATGTCTTAAACCAGTGTTTCGTATCCTGAGATAGGTACAGCTGAAACCATAGTAAAGTATTAGGGGTGAATATGAAAAGAATTAGGAAGGATACAATTATCAGTGGCATTCATAGTTTAGTTGTATCATGAAGCTTTCAAGCAGTTTTATTTTTGCTTTTGTGCTTTTTAAAACTATGACTATTAAAGCCAGCAGTAGTTAACTGATGAAATTGTCAGGTTCAGTTCACCTGCAGCTGTTTCTGGATAGTTCTCCATTAGTGCATTGCTTTAGCATCAGATACTCCATTAGTGTTTTGTTCTGTTTGATATGCAAAATTGGAGACTGCAGTTAGGAGCTTGTAATTGTAGGCCAGAGCTCAGCAATTTATTATTTTGTTATCTGCAAAGCTATTCTTCCTTATATGTAAAATAAGTGTGTAGGTGTATAGGTAAGTTGAAAGAAACTGTTAGAACTTTCCATCCTTTCTTAAAATGTTTTTAGTTAAAGTTTCATAACATTTGCATTCTGCATACATACAGTCATGCTAGCTTTACTTTTACAAAATTACCACCTATTTAGAAACTTCACAATTCACAATACAACTTGGCAGATTGTATTTTTAAGGGGGGGATCATGTTTCTCCTTGGTCTTCAGGCTCTTCCTCCCCTTCCTAGAAATTTGTCTTGCCAAAATCCAGCTTGTAGGTTAGACTGCTTTAGGCCTGTATGTGTTGGGGGGGGGGGGGGCCTGATCTCCCTTTGTTCTTCCATCAGTTGAGGCTTTGCTTGGTTTCTTCCTCACTTGTTTAATAAACAAGAGCTGTTACATTTGACAGTGGAAATATGCTGACAGAGAAGAAAGAGGCTGTGGTTATCTGCCTTTTCACATTGGCAGCCAAGTCACTGAAAAGGAAAGATACTACGTCATAGTTTCTTATCTTCAGTTGAAGTATAGAGGCCTCATCATTACTTGATTTCAGAAAAGCAAACACGAATCTCTTTTTCTGACTTCCTTATGGGAAATTAAGAGAATTCACATAACGATAATTCTGTCACAGGTCATCTTCCAAACGTGCTTAGAAATTAGAATAGCTGTAATTGTTTTTCCAGTTCTCATTTCTCTGACAGGAATGACAGCACGCCAGACACAAGATCTTTAGAATCCAGGAGAAGGCAAATAAATGAAGGTCAAGTACATGATGCTATTACCATCATCACTAGTAAGGCTTTCTACTAGAATCTTGAAGTCATATTCTAATCATGAACATGTGGATGTTCCTCATAAAGAAAAAGATCTGAAAGGGATGATTTCCCAGTTAATCCATAAGTTTTTCCAGAGAATGATAAACACCAATAATGAAGATATTTTTGTTTTCTGGGGTTTCCCCTGCTTTTTTAGTTTAAGAAATCATCTGACCACAGAAAGACATGTTTTTTCCCTTAGATTTGCTTTTGAAGACATTCTCAGACTATGACTTCAGGGCTGCAACTAGACCAATTTCTGTCTTGGGAGACAAGAGTCAGAGAAAACCCTGACAAGGAAGTCAACTTCCTGGTATTAATCAGGAAAAAAAACCAAACAAATCTTACTGGTCTGTTCCACTATAGGTTATGGTCTGTATCACCTCTCTAGTAATTCAGAATATTGCAGTCTGAATACATTTTACACATCTGTATGATTGAGTTTGGTTTGCTTCCTGTGAGCATGAGGAGCTGTGTTAATTTGTTGATAGGTGGCTTTTTTCTGTTTACATTCCTCTGTCATTTGCCTTGTGTTATTCAGACTTCTAGTTTTTAGTTTTCATAAGTAACTGGAAGGTTCCTGAACTTAGAGGGAAAAGAGGCACACCTTTGGTCTACCTCTTAATTTTAATCAGCCAGTCATCAGTTCGTACTAAGTCAACTAGACAAAGGCTTCTCTTAATAATGTTTTTTTTAATTTTGTCATCAGTTGAAGAGCAGTGTTTGTTTTCCCATCTTTGAACTGTTGAATAATGAATTCCATAGGAAGGGCTGGGAAGTGAGCTGCTACAGCTAAAAATTGACAGTTAATTCACCAACATCACTGAGGTTTCATAATGTCTGTGAACAACAGCAAAGAAGTGTGTTTCAAGAGGTCTTTTGGTCCATCGATAAATGTACTTTAAAACTGAGCAAAATAACATTTACAACAACTTTCCTCTTATAGTAATTGCTTCCTGAAAATAGTGATTCAGAGAAGTTTGCATATTTGCTCTAGTAGTGATCTGAACTTTTTTGTGCATTAGAGCTGCATTGGAATTTAGTTTTAAAAATTGATTTTAATTTCCTCAAGTATGGTTGACTTCATATTTAGAAGATTTGTATTATATAATTTTTGCCTTTCTAAATACAGTTATTTTGGAGTACTCATGCTTAGATGTTGAACTCATATATTACTCATCTCTTTCATATGAAACAGATGTGAGAACTGTATGTAATCTTCTTGCTTTCTTTTTTCTGTACATAATGTTGATTAGATTTTTGTGATCACAGTATTAAGTGTAGTGATCACACATGATCTTTAGTGAAGGTGTAGTTATAAATACCTTGAGTTTATGAAGTTTTAGTCCAAATTACTCAAGACTCATTCCACGGTAGTCTTTCAGGAGACAAGTGGTCCATCTGCCTAACTAACATAGGAAGAACACTGTGTTTTTAAGGATCCCCTCGGTAGCTTCATAACAATGAGTTCTCTGTTTTACAATCTGAAAAGTACTTCTAGGCAGTTGTCTTTGAATTTGCATCTACTGAACTGGAGAAGAGAGAGAAATAAGTTCTTTTATTAATGTGAGATTGGAATAGAAGTTTTTCACTATTAAAGAAGATTAATTCTTCGGTTCAGAGTTTCTCTATAAATAGCAGATTGGATATGTGTAATGAAGGCAGTGTCATATGGAAATGCTTGCTCAGGTCTGAAAACCTGTGAGCAGTATTGTCTTGTGAGAGCAGCAGTCTGTCCAACTGCAAGGCCAACAGAAAAGAAAACTATTCACACATGGTTTAGGATCAGACAAATATTCCTGTATGAGTGCCAAAACTTGTGAGCCTTGACTGTGACTGATCAGTGAAATTTTGAAGGCAAACCTTTTAGAAGAATCAGTATCACTTTAGCACTGAAATAATAAATATTTCTGCTAATATATAGAATCCTTATTCTCTGTCCTTCTTCTTGATTGTCTCTCTGTTTTTTGTTCTAGTCTCTGCTTGCTCTTGTTCACAGTGCTTTTCCAAAAAGTGCAAAGTGATGCATTATGGTTCATCTTTCATCAGTTACAAACATTCTAAGTTACCTGTATTCCTATAGAGAAGGGGAAAAATTAAGAAGTTTATATGTCTAAACTTTTGTATTAGGCTGCTCTTCTGCAACAACTGTTTATTTCTTTCTAGTTCTACAAACATCAACTTCTAAGCAGTTCAGTAATTAGATCAGCTGATTTCGTAGGTGGTTGATGATATGATTCTTGTGAATAACATATAAATCTTGGAGCAGAAAGTAGAATGTGTTTTTTTGTTGTAGGTTTTTTTTTTGTTGTTGTGTTGGCTCATTACTTGTGCATGTTAGGATTTATGAAGGAAATGACAGCCTATTAACTTGGATTTGGTTTTTGCTTCAGGAAAAACTACCCACACCACTTACATCCCTTATGAACTGTAAGAAAGAAAATTAGTGGTAAAGGCTTGGACCTGCATGTTTTCATTGATGTGATGACTTTTGGAAGAGCTTTATGAAAACAAATATGGGGATGAAATAAAGTTAATTCAGTCATCATTTGAAATGCTAAAAAAAAATCAAAATGAGAGATTATAAACATGGGGGTATGCAAGTAGTTATGTGGCAGTAGTTATGATAGAGCAGTAGCCTGAAGATAGCCAGAGAGGGTTTCAATTATATCTTGACTAGAGAGATGCTTGACCTAAATACAAACTTTCTCCATGTAGTACAATATTTAGGCTTCAGTCTTTATCTAGATGTGGTTTTGGAGGCATGTGAAAGCATGTTCTGTCACCACAGATGAAAGGTCTAGTGTAGACAAGCAAGAAGGCCAAATGCATTTCTAGTGCATGTTAAACTGAACAAGCAAAAGCTCTGTAATTCAAAATGTGGGATTTGGGCTTGGTTATGCATGCCTAGACCAGCTTTTAAATGTTAATTGGGTAGAGAGAACCATGATGCAACATGGAATTCAGTGTGTATGAATGCTTGGGTTACCTGCCTTTTGCACCCTTTACTGAACCTGCAATTCAGTGCTCCTGGCAATGTAGTAGGATTCGTAACACAGTTTTGTTTTGGTGCAAGTGTAAGAGGGAAGCTGTATACTGAACTTGAAAAACTTTGTGTGTGCTCTTCAGCTCAAGCGTATATTCCACATGGTAACACGTGGTTGGATGAATAGTGGGAGCTTAGGTCTGTTGATTGGAAGCATGGTTTGCAAGCTATCCTTGATGTAGTACACTACTTACTTTTACAGCTTAGTTGACTGCATTCCTTGTAGTTGTAGCCTGAGGCTTGCTGACACTTTTTACAATTGCAGTAACTGCCACACAGCAGACTAGAGGTGTTTGCATTTGGTGTCCAAGGACTTCTTAGAACAGTGAAGATGCTCTATACTAACTACTGAATGAGTTATGATTAAAATGCCAGCAGTTATCTTTTCTGCAATTAAAGTAGCTGATGTTTTCTGGTGACTGTTTTGCAAATGGCCATCATTTGGGGCAATACCTATTTTTTTAAATTATGTAATTTTTTTTGACAACGCAATGACTTGTTAATTTTGCATTTATGATACTAATGTAGGGCACTTACTGAATAACGTGCACTTTTGCATTAAGCAAGCTGCCACATTGAGTTTTGGTAGTGTTGCACACTCAGTTCGTTTCCTGCACCATTTTGAACTTATCTTCTTTGTTTTAATTTAGGGCTGTTGGCATCTCCACAGTCAGCACCTGGAAATTTGGACGCCGGGAAAAGTGGAGATGTTAAAGGTACTGGGACAGGAGGAAGCAGAGAAAACAGCACTGTTGATTTTAGTAAGGTGAGTAACATTAGATACCTTAGTGTTTAGCATCAATTAACTATGTAACAAAAACTGTGTTGGTTGTAACTTCCCCCTTAGTTACAACTAAGACATGTGTACCCGTGTACACATGAACTAGGTACTGAAAGGTAACTTGTGTCACAATATTATCTAGGCTAAATGTGTCGCATGTTTTAAAATTCTTCCCAATGGAATACTTCTCAGTATTTTGGTAACATAAGAGTGCAGCTGCTGTGCTTTCTCATGCAGATATTTACACATCTACTATTAAGGCTCTTATGAAAGCAGTTTTGTACATTGTGTTGTACAAGCTAGAAGTTTTTGTTGATTCCTTTTTTTTTCTTTTTTTTGTGAAGAGGGTTTTTAAGAAGAATTTGCTTTATATGTATAATGAGTTTCCTCTACAAAAGTTGTTGTACATCTTAGTCATTAGAAACATGTAATACCACTTTCTGAAAGAAACCTTGTAAAAAATCTGCTGTAAATCTCATATGTTTGTATAATCTAAACTTGCTGAGCAAGTTTCATTGTGGCTGTTGCTATAAAGTTCAGTCAGAAGTGTCATCTATGCTGTGAAGCACTGTAAGAAAATAGTTTTGACAAGTTAAATGATTTTGCTTAAGGAAAGCTAACTTACACTGTAGTTTTAATCTAATCATGGCAGGTGCCATATATTCCTGCTCCTCTGTCACAGTTTATATATTTTTGCTTGGCCTGTCCTTGTGTACACCTGCCTTGTCTCCTGTTGGACAGGAGTCAGCCTCCTGGCACTGTAGTTGTGGCACACTTGGTGTGGGACTCAAGAGGCCATCTGTAAGTTCTCTAGCTAGCAGTGTCACTGGTGCTTGTGTGTGTGTGTATATGTGAACACAGAGTTCATGTGCTGTACCATTTTCTGATGCACTTCTGTAATTTTGTACAGAAATGAAGGTGAAGATTTTCAGCCACCATATTCTTTATGATTTGTATGAACATACAAATTATTTTTCAAAATTATGAGATACTTGAAATATACGGCTGTGAAATAACTTACTGCATTCTAGAAACCATGTGTAATTACATGAACTCTCCTTACTTAATTGTGCATAGATTTTGTTAATTTATGTCCTATCACGGAATGTTTGTCATGATAATATTAGAAAGGTGATTATGCAGTTTGGAGTCTTCTAGAATATACTAGGTGTTAGTAATTCTAACTTATAGAAAATAGTTTATTATTATTTGGCTGGCTGGCTGACATTTTCTAAATGTGTTTGTCTTTTCTGTATTGTGGGATATTTAATTTGCTTTTTAATTTTTTTTGTAGCATAAATGTCTTGTAAATTCTGATAAACATAATTGTGTTATGGAATTTCTGCTAAGAAATGTAAGGGATTAAACACTTGTTTCATCTTTGTATGAATAGGTTGATATGAACTTCATGAGGAAAATTCCTTCAGGAGCAGAAGCATCAAATGTGTTAGTGGGAGAAGTAGATTTTTTAGAAAGACCTATTATTGCTTTTGTGAGGCTCTCCCCTGCTGTGCTTCTCTCGGGTCTCACAGAGGTTCCGGTTCCTACACGGTAAATAAATGCCTAGAAAGTCTGGCTTTACTTATACAATAAGATAATAATATTTAAGATCTCAAATAGCTGTAAAATTTTATATATACTGTATTAAGCTCAAAAAATGTAGAGTTTTGTTTAACATTATGTCAGTCATTTGCTGCAAAATTTGAAGGAATGAGATCTGCCACAAAATTCTCTGAATGCATTATATATCTTTATATATATCTCTGTATACAAACACACATACATATATACATTTATATACATGTAAAGATGCTGTCTTAAGCAAGTGCAGGATTTGAAACTGAAAGCTGATTTGGAGTAAAAGCCCTGAGTCTTCCAAGTTTGTGTTGAAATTTTGAAGATGGGCACGAAGATAGTTATAGTTCCCTTCACTGTGACACAGCTTGTCAGTGGGGAAGAGTACACTAAGTCTGAAAGTCTGTCTGATCTGAACATCTGCTCTTTTTATACAAATGCTCTGCATATGAATGACTTAGGTGGTGAAAAACCAATTTTTTATTGTATGCCTAAATCTACACTATTGACATTGCAGAGTCAATCTGCAGCTAATACATAGAAGCAGTTTTCAGTCTGCAGTATGCTATCCAACCTGATGCAGTCATCCCTGCTCCCCCAAACCCAAGGATCTCACCAATATACTGTGGGTATGTTCACCACAGATGTTCAGAATATTAAAATACAGGTCTCATGATGAAGGTAGGAGATCATTTCATCAGTCATCATGGATGACACTTCATTTTCTGTGCACATTAATGTATTGGGCTGTTCCGTGGTGTTTGGCATACATTTGTATTTATGTTTTTTGGTGGATTTTTAATGTTTTAAAATGATCAAAGTGTTTGTTTATCTTCATGGTTTTCAGCTTATGCACTCTATTGAAGGGCAAAAATACATATATGTGAGAATTTTTGGACAGTAGTGGACAGGAGTACTCATAATGTTTTTGGGAAATTTCAAAATTTCTGCATTCTGATTACTGTAGCTAAAATTATTCTGTCCTGAGTTTTTCAGAATGGTGTAGACTTGCAGATCTGGAATAACGTCCTTGGATTCTGAAGATGCACTCTCGGTTTCAGTTAGGGTAGTAAACTTGCAAAGGAGACAGAAGTGACCTTTTTGTACTATGAGTTGAAAGAAAGCATTACATTTTTTCAGATGTATTGTGCTTGGGAATGTAATTTTGATGAAATATAGGAAGAAAGTTGTGAAACAAGTTACTGAGGTTTACTCTTTGGTTTGTATCCTTTTGAATTTATAAAATGTTATTCCTGTTCAAGGTTTTGGTGAGTTTTATGTTAGGCACTGTTACTGCACGAGGATCTGCTAATATATGCTGTGACCCAACCCCCAGATTGGATCAGCTTCCCAGAATTATCATTTACTTTTATAGGTGTTCAAATACCCAAGTTGCCTTCCTTTCCACTGACACAAGACTAGGATATGAGTACATGAGTATGCCCAAGTGTACTGCAGGAATTACAGTAGGTGCATCCTCTGTGTGCTGTGCCCAGTCACAGCAGGTGAGGGGGTTGAAGTCCCATGAAAAGGTGATCATCAGGGAGCACAGGACAGGTCATAGAGTTCCTAGGCTGCCACTTAAGAGGTCTTTGCTACTGGGAATGTCAGAAAGGCTTAGAATCCAGGGGAAATATTCATTTAGCTCTAGTCTGTGGATTTCTACAATGTTTAAGGCATTATAAGAAGTTGAAAAATTAGGCTTAATTAAGAAGATATCTGAGTAATTTTGGCTCAGGATTTGAGTTCTTTACAGTAATGACTTTAAGCTGAATCTTTTCACAGTGTTGCAGCAGTCTTTTAAGATCGTAAGTGGTAAAAATGGTGTTTTTACTTCACCTCTAAATTTTCTTTAAATATTAGTTTGTAAAAACCCTGCTTGAATATACAGATCAGTCAGCCGTACTCATCTGTATTACTTTCTCCACAGGTTTTTGTTTTTGTTGCTGGGACCAGCAGGAAAAGCTCCACAGTACCATGAAATTGGACGATCAATAGCAACACTTATGACAGATGACGTGAGTGATCTGCTTTAAATGCTTGTACTTAAAGTCTAGAATGATGTATTTACCAATTGATTTCATAAATTATTTGGAGTAGTAGGTTTAAGAAAAAACCCTCAAACTAGTTAAATGAAGAACTGTAAATTTAATTATTTTTGTGTTAGTGAAGTAGATAATGGTAAATTAACTTCCCTCCTTGTCTGTCTTGAAGAAATCCTAAATGCATTTCTAAAAAAAAAAAATTGGCTTTGATGTATAGATGTCATTTTTGTGTTAAATTGGTTAACAGAACTATTAAATAGAACTGCATTTGATATGAGTCACTGTATGTCAGAAAGGACAGAAGCAGCTGCGCAAGTGCTCAGGACACAAAGTTTTAAAAATGCATGCAATTGAGTCATCATAGATTTTTTTTTTTTTTAAATCTAAGCAAGGTCAAATAAATAAGAATTTTAATAGCCTTTTGAAGTTGTATGCTTAGAGTCCTATTGGTTTTAAAGACCACTGGAGGGAACCAGGACTTTTTAGGAGTGTTGTCATCTTACTGAGAAGAACTAGGATGTTTTAATTTTGACTTCACATTGAGCGCCACCTACTGAATTGCTGATAATTTTTAAGGTTATCTAGCAGAAATGCAAGTACTTTTTACTCTAGAACAACTTGAAGTTTGGTAATGTAAACTAGAACTTTGTCATTTTGCAATTGGTAACAAGTCTGTGAATACAGTTTTTGTTCAGTGTGAGAATTGAATATTAAAAACTTTACTTGCAGCTTCTGATCTTTTTTAGATTGGCTGATCTGATATTTAGGAATACTCTAGATCACTGAAATAGAAAAAAAATCAATTATTTGATGGTCTAAAAAGACCTGAGTAGACTTCAGAGATCTATTTTAAGATGAAAAGATTTAATGATCAGATTTAATGGTATTTGGAGAAAAACAGTTCAGGTTTCAAATGTACAGATCAATTTAGGATCATCTTCTACAAGCAGTTTTTTATAGCAAAATAGCATTTTTTTCCCTGTGTGTGTATAAAATACATCTTGGAGTTCATGTTGTAGTAGTCTGTAAAACGGTATAGGTTTTTTAGTAGGATTGCTTTCATGGGCTTTTTAAGTAGTCTTCTAAATTTAATTAAGGCAGATGTATAAAAATGCATTCTTAATAAAAACTTGTGGTTTGGTTTGAAGCTCATTGGAAGTATTTTTTGTCATGATTTAGCACAGTGTAGTGGTACAGTGGCTGTAGGGCAGAATCATTCGGACAATAGTACATGAACTTGATGTCCTGAGTATTGAAGATTAACTTTCCATTTAATTTTAGAAATTAACTCAATATTAGTTCTGAGTTTAAAGATAAAACCTCCATGTCTTATTGTCCATAGGAATGTGCATACCAGTAGTTTTTAATTTAAAAGTAAGTAAATAAAGTAAAAGCCAAACTTGAGGACCTACAAAGTATTTTTCCATGCCTTTTAATCAAGTGTAATCATTATATAATGATAATCAGTTCCTCTTTCAGGAAAATAAAATAAAAATGAGTGTTGAGTACTTTCTTCTTGTAGGTTTTCCATGATGTTGCCTATAAAGCAAAAGACCGAAATGATTTGTTATCAGGAATTGATGAGTTTTTAGACCAAGTGACAGTCCTGCCTCCAGGAGAGTGGGATCCCTCTATACGAATTGAGCCACCAAAAAGCGTTCCTTCCCAGGTAAAAGGCAAAAAAAGTCCAGTCTGTCTTGTAGTGAGGGGGCCTAAACTGAACATAGGATTTGAGCTGCTGAGTGCTGAGGGACAATCAGTGCCCTTGTCCTGCTGGCCACACTCTACTTGACACGTGCCGAGATCTGATTGGCCTTTCTGGCCACCTGGCCACACTGCTGGCTCCTATCCAGATGGCTGTAAAGCATCAGCAAAGTCCCCACATCCATTTTGCAAGAAAAAGTGGATTTTTCATTTAAGTTAGGAAAAAAAAAAGAAATCAAGAAGGGGGAAAAAAGGCATTAATCAGTTTTCTGCTATGCTGTTAATTTTATTTACAGTATTTCCTTTTGAAATACTGGAATGAGTTCATGTGAGAACTGGAAGAATTGGTGGGAAAATGTTCATGTTACCAAATTCTGTGAGTAGTCTATCAATGGTCAGCAAGAATATTTTAATTATTGTAAGAACTTCTGTTTGCATGCAGCATTCATTGCAATGTTCAGTGTGTTTTGTGTAGCATATACTGATAACAGAATGTTTATGAGATAGATAAAAATCTATCATATTGCTCCGTTGTGATGATGCAGGCTTAGAATGAGAGCTAAGGGAAGTGGGAGAAATTTTCTTCCCCTCCTCCCTCTTTACAACTTATAGGAATTTGGGCCTCCAGGATCAAAAGCAGGGGAGAGACCAGAGCTTTTTTGTTCAAAAGGTTGACATTGGTGTTGAGTCCTGTGGTGGTTTGGCAGAGTGGGTGGAATAGAATGGGGTAATAGCAGTGCAGTCTATTCATGAATAGCCTGAGGTTACCATGTAACTTGTTTCCAAAATAAGCTGGGCTCAGGGTTTTTTGGAAGGCAGGCTTAGCTGAAAAATTTATGAGGAGCTGGTAAGCAGCTTGCTCAGCAGGGGAATTACTTCTCATTTATATTTCAACCAAATACTGTGTGTATCATAAAAAGAGGTCAGTTTCTGATACATGTTAAATGTTTCTGCTCTGTAAATGGTTGAAGAAAAAAGTATCTGAAGATTCCTGTCTCATGGTTGAACCTCTACTGTGTGTTGAAAATCTAGGCTTTGTTTCATTGTGTTTCAGGAATCTATTTCTTGTAGGTACAGGGAAGATGAATACTGTTGTGCAAGGTACTAATAAGGTCTTCTGGGTGGTGTTATACAGTTCTAGTCATCTGTACTCAACAAAAGATTAGTTTGGGAAATGGAGGACTGCTGGGAATATGAAAAAGGGTGTGGAAGGCATAGGATTTGTGCATGCTCTCTTTTATGCTTTTTATACTTTTTAGTGTAAAAACAGTCTCAAAGTATTTTTTTTCCTTTTTCCTCCCTTACCCCCCACCTCTTCTGTAGGAGAAAAGGAAGGCACCTAAATTTCCAAATGGATCTGCTCCTACAGGAGAGGGTCTTAAAGAAGAAGGCCATCATGCTGGACCTGAACTTCAGAGAACTGGAAGGTGTGTTCACTTCCCTAAGTGCTAGCTTCCTTAAAGAAATAGAAGTGATAAATCTTCATCTTAATGATTGACATTTAAACATTAAAAAAATCAGGGTACAAGTGTCAGAGCGCATCCTTTGTCCTTTTCAAGTGTTGGATTCTTGCCTGTAAGTGCCAATCTGCTTAAATTATTTTCAAGCCTCTGGCAATGTTTCTCAACACATTTGCGAAGGATTTCACATAAGATGCTGCCTAATTTAACTAACTGACTTTTAAAAGTTGGGTTTTAAATTTTAATCTTCAGGAGCATGCAATTATCATAATTACAGTAGGAATATGCAATTTTCAGTGTTGGGCTAGGTACTAAAAAATCCCATTAATGCAAATCTGTTGTATTAAGTGTGCATGAAATGGAACAATAAGAAATGCAAAGTGGCAAAACGTAGTTTGGTATTGGTTAGCTTTGGGTTTTGGTCAGGTTTCTTATAAAATAAAACTGAAGGAATTTCTTTCAATTATTGTTGTTTTTTGTTAATTCTAAAATACTTGCTAAAGAAGTCTCTAACATTCGGAATACCTGGTTATGATTAAACTTTAATACCTGAAATGAGAGTAAAGATTAAATCAACTGAAAAATTTTGGAGTGTATAGACAGTGTTGTTATCCCCAGAATAATAAACTTCCAAATCAAATGCATCTTTTTCATACATTTGCGAGGAAGACTTTGCAACATTTGTGTTGATTTTTACCTTTGTGGCTTTGTTTAATTACCTTTTACTCTTTTTGTAGACAGTATGTGGAGCTGAAAAGTTCATTTCTGCTCACAAAATCATCTGTAGATAAGGCTTTTCTTTTTCTTAGGAGTGTTTGGGGGTTTTTTTAATAATTAAAAATAAAACAAATTTTTCTAAATGCAAGTTAATGTCTATTATTTTGGAGTCCTTAAGATTTTTTAAAATTGATTTTTAAATTCTTGGTAATAACGTACCCAGTTGAACTAAGTAAAATATCTGTGTTCTCCAGATAGGAACACTGTTAAAAGTGATAGACCTAAATTTATTTATTGACATAATCATGTGTAGTGAATTCAAATAAAAAGCTACAACTGTATGTTGGAGTAATAATATTGAACTGTGATAATGCAATGATCTTGGTTGAGGTTTAGCATATTTCTCTGTTCCATTGTTTTGAATATCATAGGACAGATTTGACTTAAAGAATCATTTAGGTGAAATTGTTTGCAAAGATTTTTTCAGTATCTAGCCCATATATTAAAAAAAAACACGGTCAGTTTTTAAAAATGTGGATAACCTGCTTGATTATATTTGGAGTACTGCTGAATTGGAGTAGATAAGATTCTCATTGACGTTTTTAACTGTTATGCTTTAATCTGGATTGTGAAATAGCTAATTTGTGCCGGCAATAGGCACTGGCAGTCATGTGTAGCCCATAGTTTTAAACTAGCTAGAATCCTTTAGTGTACAGTTTGACGAGTTTCATCTCACCTATTTAGGCTTTTTGGTGGTTTGATACTTGACATCAAAAGGAAAGCACCTTTTTTCTTGAGTGACTTCAAGGATGCATTAAGCCTGCAGTGCCTGGCCTCGATTCTTTTCCTATACTGTGCCTGTATGTCTCCTGTAATCACTTTTGGAGGGCTCCTGGGAGAAGCTACACAAGGCAGAATAGTGAGTACAAAGAATGGTAGCGGCCAGGCTTTTTTAGACCTTCAGAGGCAAGTCACTGTGTGCATTTGTCTCATTTATTTATACTGTATTTGAAGAATTTACCCACAGCACTTGATTAGCCTGCCCCAAAGCAGATCTTCCCCAAAAGGTAATTGCTATGGAAAATGTGGGGAACCTATGTGAACAGGAGAAGATGCACAGGGGAGGTAAAAAATGTTTATCCTGCCTTATTGGATGAATGGCTTCATGAATTGAGAAAAGGCTTGCATTGCCTTCTTTTTGGCTGCTTGAGAGTAATAAATAGCAGTAAAGGTGCACCATTCCACTGGGCCTACTTTAGGCAAAGTCAGAGGCTCAAGGTGAATAGCCAAGAATATGTACTGGCCTTGAGTGTAGGCCTACGAGGATGATAATGCCTGCAGTGTGTGGCCAGCAGTCCATTTATGAAACAGACAGGGTATGTTTGTGCTTGCACTAAAACATGTTTCTCACAATACAATAAAGTGTTTGAGGTTTATCAGCAGAAAATACTCTTCATTGTAAATGACTCAAATGTAAACCATACACATACAAAATTTTGGTAGTGTTATGTTGGGCAGTAGATAATACCAGCACCTTTTCACCAGCAGTTTTTGAAGCAGGGAAGAATTATTTAATATCAGCACTGTTTGTAACTTAGTGTCAATTGGCTTATGAGAAAACTAGTTTGAAGTGTATTTTCTGTTTTTAAATCTATCACAAAGAAACAAGGCTCTGTCCTTTTGTGGGAGGGAAGGATGTATTCAGACGTGTCTTTTACAAATGTTAAGATGCTGTTGAAACTTATGTTATAAAATTCTTGATACTTAATGAAATGTTTAAACTTGTACTATATTAAAATTTAGTTAACTGTTTTATCTCCTTCAATTATTTCTGTGGACTCAGATATTTGTTTTTTGATGTAGCACTTCAAGCTGATAGAAAATACAGAAATCAGTTATGTCTTTTCTGTGTGCTGGTTTTCCCACTGTAAATGTAGCAATGATTACTAAATTGACAATGCAAGTTTTGAATGTATAATAATGAAACTAACCTCCTTTCAAAGCTTGATTCTCAAACACCTTCTTTCTTTTAGCTATCTGGAATTGTTTGCGGGTTTGTTCCTGCCTTCAGATACTTGGTGTGCATCATTGAATAAAACATTTAGTTACTGCACACACATGTTCAAGCACAGTAGCTGACATTGTAAGGTACACAGTTTGTCTTTGAAACCTTCCCTCGCATTCTCAGAGGCCATCACCTCCACAGTGCTCCTGTCCCTGCCACCCTGACTGAGAGCCCCAAGGTTAATGCATTGACTAACCAAAAACACTAATTTGAAGGTAATAGAACGAGAGACTGGAATTATATTTTTTTCCTTAATGTTATGAACAAAGGACCCATTTTCATTTTTAATAGCCCAATTCAGCAAATCATTTTGATAATTTTCAGATGCTTTCCTGAATTGGAGTTCAAGTTTGAAGAATTCTGTTTTCTTAGGTTTGCATAATTTAAAAATAGCAAATGCTTTAAAGTTCCACGGGGAACACAGTAATTCCATTACAGGAATCTGTAATCCATGACTTCTCATAGTGGTAGGTGGTGTAATTAACTGCTTTCAAGCAAATTTAATATAATTTTAGTATTTAAAATTCTGGCCTCTCTCTTTTGAGGTATATTGTAACTGGGTATTTTTGGCAGAAGATATTACAGGGAAACGCTTAATTCAAGAACTGAAGTAGATACCTTAATTCCTTGAAAAGAAATGCATTACCAGGCGGGACATTGGTTTACTGCTCATCTATTTTTGGTGTCATGTATACATAAACCAATATTCTTCAGTAATTTCCCCTGCACCTTTGCCTGTCAGCTTGTTGGAGGTTTTTTGTTTTTGTTTTTTTGTTTTTTTTTTTGTTTTGTTTTGTTTTTGTTTTTTTTTCTTTTCTTTTGTAATGCTTGGTTGACTGCTGCAGGTTTGATATAGCACACTGTAGGTATGGTGCAATACAAATATCTGTTTTCTTTACAGAGACCATTAATTTTTTCTTTAAACAACATGTTGAGTAACCTATTATCTTTTTTTGTTTGTTTGGGGTTTTTTGTTTTAGTTTAGGTTGTTTGTATTTTTTTTGGTAACTTTGTATAATTGTTGGTATGCTTTTCCTCCAGAGCTAGCAGGACTAATAACTTGTTCTCATGGTTTTGGATGGCTTTATGTTTCTCAGGGGTGAAATTTTCAAAATCTTGTCCATGGTATTGTTACTGCAAAACAGTGTTAAGTTATTCTTGTCTCAAACATGGTTATTAATTGCAATGTGTTTACATCTTGTCTTGTTTCTAAGTTAGTGCATCTTAAAGCTGTACTTATGAATATATGCTGATAAATGCTAATCTGAAAGGCAGCAAAGTTACAGCGTTTTTTTTCTCCCCCAAACAGAGTGCAATAGAGTCTCTCTTTGGAGCCTCATTAACTGGGATTGCCTATTCCCTCTTTGCTGGGCAACCTCTTACTATCTTGGGAAGCACAGGACCAGTTCTAGTATTTGAAAAAATATTATTTAAATTTTGCAGGTAAGCAATGTTTATATTGGCTTGATGCACTTTTTAACATTCTAGCCTGTTACAATAGCTGTGATTGAAAGCAGATGTGCAGTAAATGTGTATGCCTATGATGGTAAATACAGTGGCAAGAGACTGAGAAATTGATATGATTTAGTAAAGCTGTGAGGCACTGGCAAACCTGAATGAGAAACTCAGTGATAAGAAGTGGCAAGGACTCAAATAAAAGCTGTATTCTGACTGTGTGAAGTTGTTGGCTTTGCTTCTGCAGGGATAAGCAGAGCTCAATCTACCCTGTAGGAGAAGCCATCTGGGTGGCTCTGGAGAGACCCATCCCCATGATGCTTCCCAAGCTAGGTAGTTGCACTGTCAATCCTAGAAACATCTTGCAGTGTTGCTTTGCTTTGGTGGGAGATGAGACAAAAAAAATTTCTGCTTCCTTCAGGGCTAATATCAAGCATGAGAAAAGTGCTGAAAACCTATAAAGCTTGGCCTCAATGTCTTTTCAAATAGAATGTAATACAGCTGGGTTTTGACTCAGTTATTGCTTTTTGTTTGTATCTTCACACAGGGATTATGGTCTTTCCTACCTCTCCCTGCGAGCTAGCATTGGTCTGTGGACTGCATTTCTGTGCATCGTGCTTGTAGCCACAGATGCCAGCAGCCTCGTGTGCTACATCACTCGATTCACTGAGGAAGCTTTTGCAGCGCTCATATGCATCATATTTATTTACGAGGCATTGGAAAAGCTTGTCCATTTGGGAGAAGTGTATCCCTTCAATATGCACAATGATTTGAATAAACTGACTTCATATTCGTAAGTACCAAGTTACTATCTGTTAGTGAAATAAATAGGGACATATAGAGACACATATTGTTTACTAAATGGCAGTGAGTGCCACTTCCAGGAAGGGTAGGAAGAATGCTAGGGATGATGTGGGCATGAGAACCATCAAAACAATTCTATTCGGGATGCTGTGAAATTGAATTTTCTGTGTTAGCTATGGGTGGTTGGAAGGGATCAGGGGTTGTGACAAAGCCTGCTTTAATACAGCTTTACTGAAGGTCAGAACAGGACTTCTGCCTTGCTACTTGTAGGAAGTATAGTTTCATGAAATAGGATGGGTTACCAGCTCACACCTGCCAGATGAAGATACTGCTCACTGTTGTTCAGAGAATACTGCTCATTTCTCATAGTTTAAATGAAATCATTTAAATGTTAGTGCTCCCCTCCTGTAGGAGATGTGCATCTTCCAAGTTCAGTTGTAACTGTGTGGTCACAGTGTGGGTGAGGGACCCCCAACGAGGTCATGTCCATGCCCCTGGGGTGAGGGTCCCTGCTTGTTGCACTGGGGCAATCATTCCCTAGTTGGGGAGCAGAATACTCACTGTCGTGCTGGGCAGCCGCTCTGCCTGGCTGGTGATCATCTTGCACACAGGGTGACTTCTAGCAGTGTCAAAACAGGTTTGGACTACTGTGTTTCCCCTCCAAGATCTCTGCTCACTTCTACAATTATTCAGTGCTTCTGCAGTACTTTATTCCAGGGGGAAAGGGCAAACACCCTGTCAGAGACTGCTTCTTGTGTTCCGTTCACACTTGACATTCTCATTCACTTTCATGCTGTTAGACCAGGCCACATTGCGAGGAGTGGGCTGTGGGAGGACACTCACTTCCTTATTTTTCCCTTCCTACTGGCTGCTCATCCTTTTCTTTCAGTGGCTCTGGGTCCTCCCTGGACTTCTGTGTGGGCATGTTCAATCCACTGAGCTGCAGAAACTGTACTGTAGGTCTTCGGGCACTTGCCACCTGATTGTGTTTTGCCACAGGCAGGCCATGAAGGTGGAGACAGGAAGGTGGGATTTTAATTTGGTTTAGCTCTGTGGTTTTTGGGACATGCCACAGTGTTCAGCTTTGGTTTTGTCCTGCATTTTTTTCTCTCTCAAAGCTGTAGGAGATCCAGCTGTTCACAACTGCTTTTTTCCTCCTTTCCCTTTCCTTTTCTCCCTACTCTGTAACCCCCAGGGGGGAAAGGGGTGCAGAACAAGCGTGTTCAGTTAATTGAGCCACAAGACAATCTCAAATACTCTTACATTTTTTTTCTGGATGTGGGTTTTTTTCCTTTTTTCTTCTGGATTTCTGCTTATCTACTTGGTGGCATATTTTATCTTCATTGTCTTTGTTGAGAAATTTGTCAAGTCTTCCTTCAGCATGCTTTTTTATCTTGCTGCTTTGACCAACAACTAATTATGATTTGTCTCGTCATACGTATTGTTGCAATTCCTTTCTCTAATGATGATTCTGTGTTGGCAACTGCTTTGTAGGAGCTACTGCTTTCCACTCCTTTCCCATTTCCTATTGGTGTTAGTTTAGAATTCAGTTAACAAAAGAAAATTTGTTTACTTAGTAATTTCTAAATTCCCCAAACATTGTGCTTTGCAAATCTAGGTTCTTTTTGCCCATGCACATTTAATGTTTTTTCCTTCTTTACCTTTACCCCATCAGGATGCAGATTTTCCCTTCCATGGTTAATTGGGATTTTTTTCAGTGTCTTTAGTGAATCTCATAGAAAAAGGAGACTTATTTCTTGCTTACTACCTCTTTCTCCTCTTCTATGTAAATGTTTACATGTTAAGCTTATCAGCTGGTGTACTTGAATAGCTTTATTAGAAAACATCCCATTAAATCAATATTCAGTCCATTGTGTTTTGGTTCTTTTTTGTCTGATGTGTACTTCTGTCAACCTGTCTGACAGAAAGGATTCTGCAGTGTGAGTTAGCAAAATGCTGCAGTAGGGAGGGGTATTTTTACTTCTACAAAAATATTGCTAGAAATTATGTGTACAGTTGCTTTAAAGCTGAGGACTATAAGCATTTATATCTTCAGTTAGCTCACTACATAATCAAATATAGTGTCTTTCTTCAGGGTGACCTGATTCTTCATTTCCCCCACCCTCTCAATAGTCCTAGGTCACGTAAGGAAAAACCTTGTACTCTGCTTCTTCCACTGAAATTTGGGATAAACTCTGGTTTAAACTCTTCAGGATTTTTGAATTTACTTCATATTGCTGCATTTTGGCACATACAGCTTAAAAGCATGTAAACGTTTCTTTTTCCCTTCAGTTGTGTGTGTTCTGAGCCTGAGAAACCAAGCAATGAAACGTTGCGTATGTGGAGGACTATGAATAAGTCTGGTGAAAATATAGCATGGAATAATCTTACAGTTTCTGTGAGTATTTGGAAGCTATGTCTATGTATTTCTGTGTGTGTGTGTGCATATGCATAAAGAATAAATACCTGCACAGTACCAGTGTTTATTACATTTTTTCATCTGATTTCTTTTTTTAACTGAACCTGGACTGTTTTCCTTAAAACTGTATGTTTGAACTCTCTTAATTTCTTCCATGAGGCTTTACATAGTCATTGTAGAGGACTTGAGTGAGTCCAGAGAAGTAAATGCTAATATAAATCTGCTTGAGGTAGCCACCTTAATGTTCTTAGGCACCACAGTAATCTTCCTGCAGGTGGACATCATGAGGTGAATAAGCAGGAGTTTGCTTTCTTCCCGTTCCTGAAAGAAATATTTTTAATACGATGTGATGATGGAATTTGTATTTGAGGTGTGGCAGTAAACACATTTCATTAGTTTATTAGACATTGGTGCAAAACTCCCAACAGAATCTAAGGAACTACCTAAATATGGATTGAAAGAAAATAATTATTTGAAATTGAAACCAACTATTTAGAATAGGCTCCAAGGTATTAACTTATAAAGTGGATATTTTATACCAATATCTAATATTCTGTGTAGGTGAAGAAGAGGAAAGTTACCATGTGCAAGTGCTCTGGAAAGCTTTTAGAAACACTTTCGCTGATAAGTAGTTTCTTGGGCAGTGTGCAGTGGAATAAATGCAGCTGTGTGCAGCCACTTTGCTTGCACTGGCAACTGATTCCCACGTGCTCTTGAATGATTTGGGTTTGCTGCTGTTTTTGTATGCTTGTTAAGTTGGCCATCTGAGGCTGTCTAGAACAGCAGTGAATATCTGTGTATGGGCTCCCCTTGTGTCTGAGACATTCACACTAAAGCACCTCTTTTGCACAGCAGAAATTCCCCGTAAAACCTCAGTGCTTTACTTGACTTGTAGCAGGACTTTTTTTTTATGTTCTACCTATGGCTCCTAGTTTACCATAATCACTTAGGATGACAGTTTCTTTTGAACTTAGTTTTATAATTTCCTTTATATTTATTACTTATTTTATATGCCTTTTCATCTATATGCTTTTACCTCTAAAGCATCTTTAATCTTACCCAAGAGACAGAGCTGCCCCGGGATTTGGTGTTATCTTATAATCAAGGTAGATTGTGAAAAGGGAGAACTTGTGTCATGAGATAAATTGTCAATGAATTAACTAATAAATTAGGTTAGTGCAGTGCTGCTTCCAGCTACTTGAATTATTGGCTTGTTGTTTCCTTGTATTCTGTGTGTCTACTTGAACTTTTTGCTTTGCATTTCAGTCAGTCTTTTGGATAGCTCTCATCTGACTTAGTTTCCTTTTTTATTTAAATCCATTATTTCCGATGCTTTCCTACTTTGCTAGAAACTTTTTCTTATGGTTTGGGTAATCTTATTTTAAAAGACTATGTTTTTTCCCTTAACTGAGCAAAACAAAGTCAAAGAGATGGGAGAAACTGAGGAGATCCTTTTTATGTTTGTTAGCTTAAAGTTGATGTTGTATATTGGGCTTTTCCTGCATTGAAAAACAGAATGGAAGTAATGTGAGTGTTAAGAAGTTGTTTCTTCTTGGGCATCTCCCAGCATTTTGGCATCCTGAAATAATCAGTGGTGGCTACTGTGGCTTTTCTAGAACAGACAGCACACATGTCTGGCTTTTTCAGGGTGAGGTAGTCATGAAGGAAAGAACCCCCTTTTTGGAATAGTGAACTTTCTCAAATGTGTTTTATAAAGAAAAGTTGGAAGTTTAGTTGAATGTACTGAATTAATAAAACAGAGTTAAGAAGAGTTTTTCTCTTTGCAGGAATGTTTAGAATATCATGGTGTGTTTCGTGGATCAGCTTGTGGCCATCATGGACCATATATTCCAGATGTTCTTTTCTGGTCTGTCATACTATTTTTTGCAACATTTTTCCTCTCCTCTTTCCTTAAGAAATTCAAGACCAAACGCTATTTCCCAACTAAGGTAATTCTGATTAGAGACTAGACTATTGTTACCTTGTAATATACACCTTGGTATAATTTAAGGGAGTTGAATTCTGTCTTGGGAGATTTCTTTTAAGGCAGGAAAGGAAATTAAACCCCAAAATTCAGCTAATAATTACAAAGTTTAGGACATTTGAGGAAAGAAATCATCAGCAGAAAATTGGGTGCTTATTCTGTATTTTTGTAGAATTACAACAAGATATTCTAAACTTTGAAAGATCTAAGCAGTCCATCTCTCCACATTAATCAGTATTGCCAGGTATCATTAGTAGAGACAATATTGCTGCTCTTCTCCTCACCTAGCCATACAAAACAATTAATTACTTTCCCCAAACTACTGATGTCTATCAGGTTTTGAGTGGTTCCTTAGGGGATTACTATTTCTAATAGATGTTAATATGATGATTCTTTTTAGAGTGATTTATATAACTTTTGCTAGGCAAAATGAAGTGGTTAGATCTGCTATAAACCTCTGCTCATCCCTGTAATGTCTTCCTAGTGTTTAATAAAGTTATCTTTGATAATATGAACGCATTGCAAATTATCCACCTCCTATCAATTAAAACATGAAATGTATGAATATTACTGACCTAAGGTACCAGCTGTGATGGCCTCAATCTTCATGGGATTGAGGGGAGAAAGGAAGATGATGGAGTTTAAAGTAATTTGCCTCTTGCAGTAGACCACTTTTAGATGAGTGAACAGCTGTACGGAATACTTGTCTCTTGCAACTTCATACTATGCTGGCAGGCAGCTTAAATTTTAAAGTAACAAGAAAAAATAGATAATGTTCAGTGGTGTAGTATAATATAAATAAACCTCACTTTTTGTAGGGGAGAAAATCATCTTTCTGCACATGCAAATTATAATGGTGAAAAAGCAAGCCTTTTAACACGAGTCTTTTCTTTATAGGTGCGTTCCACCATCAGCGACTTTGCAGTATTTCTGACCATAGTAATCATGGTTTTGATTGACTATCTTGTAGGAGTACCTTCTCCTAAGCTTCACGTTCCAGAGAAGTTTGAAGTAAGAAACAAAACCTTTTGAAAAACATAACTTTTAAAATTATTGAATTTTTATGAACAGTAGAACAATCAAGTTGTATAGAAACAGAAATTTCTCTTTTTTGATTACAATGTGGTTGACCAAGTAGTTTCTCTTTTCTGTTTTGGATGTATGTCTCATCTGACAGAAAAAAATTATGTTTTCTATTATTACTGAAAGGGTAGCGTTCTTTTGTGTAAAAGTACAAAATGAAGGAATCAAATGGATTTGTTTTTATTTTTCCCATATAAATGTCATGTTTGCTGTAGCAGCTAAATCAGTCTTTTGGTCAAAGCCATTGGAAAACAACCTAAACATATACTTAAGAGACTGATCTGTTGTTCATTGAAACTGTTTGTAATGATAAAATCTGCATTCTATTTTAATCATTTAATTCTCGTCGTTGATGGGTTGATGTCTTTTTTTCAGCCCACCCGAAAAGATCGAGGATGGTTCATAGATCCTCTTGGAGGCAATCCTTGGTGGACACTCTTGATTGCTTCTCTTCCTGCTTTACTCTGCACCATTCTCATTTTCATGGATCAACAAATAACAGCTGTTATTATAAACAGGAAAGAGCATAAACTGAAGGTAAAAGTACTTTTTATGGAAGTTAATGTTGTGTAAGTGAGATTTAATTAAAATGAGGTTCATTCAGCAAATTTGTGAAATTACCATCAGCTGCTAAATATAAATTGACTAATTAAGAACAAATAGAATTTTGTGGATACTCTCAAAGTATCTGACTTCTGTACTTGTAGGTTATTCACCTGCTGAGTTAAAAATATGATCATATAAATAGAAAGTTTTTCAAGTTATTTATTTGCTTAATTTTACAGAAAGGCTGTGGTTATCATCTTGATCTACTCATGGTTGGTATTATGTTGGGAATATGTTCTATCATGGGCTTACCGTGGTTTGTTGCTGCAACTGTCCTGTCTATAAGTCATGTTAACAGCCTGAAAGTTGAATCTGAATGCTCAGCACCAGGAGAACAACCAAAGTTTTTGGGAATCCGGGAGCAGCGAGTGACAGGATTGATGATTTTTGTGCTGATGGGGATGTCAGTGTCCATGACCTCTGTGTTAAAGGTAAAAGAGTTTTCCCAAAATATTTTCTTTGTGTTTCTGATGTTGTGGTTTAGCATTTCATAATGTAAGAAGGTTCTTTTATGTTAAGTAAGATATGCCTGGACTCATTCTCAAATTGCTTTTTTAACAACAGATGTTAGTTGAATAGAAAAAATATGGAAGGACGCAAGAAAATGAAATCTGAGAAAGCTAGGAATGAGTAGTGAGTAGTGAAGAAAGCACTGTTACCTGATGTTCTTGCCAGCTGATTACCTGATGTGTTACCTGATTTTCTTGCCAGCTCTTTTTTAGTTTCTTGAGTTCATGTTACCTAAAAACTGCAGTTTTTAAATAAGTGCTTAAATGGAGAGAGAAAAGGAATGTGATAAAGAAGTAAAGTTACTTGAGCAGAAGTAATATAGTGTAGCAGAAGGAGCAAAAGCATTGCTTTAAAAGGAAGAAATTACATATTTCACTTCTTGTTCTTCAGCTTACTAAACTTCATTTTATTTTTAGAGTGTCAGGATGATTTTATATATCATCACATTATAATGGTGATTTTTCAGGCTGTGTTATAGCATCAGATTACACTTTATCTCCTAATTTATATCCCTAGTGACCTTTCAATGAGTCTTGGAAGAAAATTAGTTAATTCAGTTGGATTTTGCTCAGATTTCCTAAAATCTGTTCAACTTCTACTTTGTGGTTGTTTTGAATCCAGTAGTTAAAAGGAGAAATGAAAGAACTGTATTTTTGTTGCCAGAAATGCAGATATTGCATAACTGCTAGTATTTCTAAAGAACTTTGTAAAAGCCTGTTTAAACAAAGACAGATCTCACGTAATTTCATAAGAAATGTAGCTTCTCAAATTTAGATAATGGGAAATAATAATCCTTTAAACATGCAGCTGTAGTTTGATAAGTAGTTATGTATTATAAATTTTAAATAGTTGACCATTTGTAGGTCTATTAAAGAATATAAAGATCTGAAAAGAATAAGACCATAGCAGTTACTAAAAATAAGTATTCAGATTTGACAATCTCTCATTAAAAGTTGCCAAGAGCTCAGCTGTATAATGTGAATAATCAGAATCAAAAGCAGAAACACTGAAATAGATTTCTTGTTGCTCAAAAGCAAAAATTAGAAGTGCTGGTTGGTGAAGTAAAGTGTTCCAAACCCCATATTTTAACTTCTTATTCTTAGAAAAAAATACTTTTTGGTTTATGGACCCAGGATAATAGGAATGGAATTATTATTCTTTGCTCTTTATGAAATGTTTTTCTTTTTCAGTGTGAATGACTATTATTGTTCAAAAGAAGTAAAGAGTACAAAGCCTTGCATCTGTCAATTGCTGTGCTTTTGTTCCATGTGTGGATTTATACTGATTTAATGCAGTAGAAGACACTATATCAAATTGTAGAATTTACAGTGAAGACACTAGCCACACACACATACATGCAGTAATGAATCCCTAAGGCATAGTTTTATTTCACACTGTTTAAATAAATATTTTTGTTCAGTCTTGATAGCAGCAGTTTTTATTAAGATTTCACGTTGTATCTTGGCTGTCCTTTACTTGAAAGCTTAATGAATTCAGGAGCAAAGAAGGCTTCACTGCAGAGGTTTGATGCAAGTGCCACTGAAATCATTGGACAGCTTTGTTATCTTAGTAAGCTTTAAATTATATAAAAATATAGAATCCTACTGTACAAAATTATATAAGTGTCTATTATATATTGCAATTAAAATTATTATAAATATTGTCTTTAATAATATTTAAATTGGTCTTCTTACTAGAGCAAAACTTAGCTCTGAATAATTAGCAGATTTTCATAGCTCAGTGGGTATGGTGAGGTTTTTGTATTGTCTACTCCAGATACGCAAGTGTTCAAAATTAAAACTTAAAGTGGCAATTTCACGAAGTTATATAGAATATAGTAGTCTTGATACAGTTCCTATCAAATAGCAACATAAAGCAGTATACTTAGCATGAATAGAAATTTTTCTTGCAACCTAGAATATTGAGTGAATGAGCAGTCAAGGCAGAACTACTTTTTTATCCTGGTGATAGCCTTGTTAGTTCTACATTTTTTTTGCTACTCAATGATACATATGAATTCTTTTAAATAAAGGCACTCAGATTTCACTTAAGTAAAATATAAAGTAAAAAATAACTTGGTCTGTGCCTTTTACTGATATGGACTGCTCTCTTATGTCATGTTGATTCCACTTTTAACTGTGGGTGTTTTTTCCTCTCCAGTTTATTCCAATGCCAGTTTTGTATGGTGTCTTTCTTTACATGGGAGTATCTTCATTAAAAGGCATTCAGGTAAAGTCTGATTTTAACAAGCAGTTTGCTTTTGTTTAACACAGAATGAAAAAGAAACTGTAACACCCTGCATTGTGTGAGCCACAATAAAGTTGTTCCATATTGTCTGAATAGCATGTAGGATGATTTCCTGAGTGTCATGTTCAGGTATTTGTTCTTAGAATATTATGTCTTCACTTGTCAGTTCTTTTTTATTTATTCTTTCAGTAGTGTAGCTAAGAAACAAATTTTCTGAAATATTCTGGAATTTTTTATTATTAGTGAGGAGGGGACAACCCCTGCAAAACAGCCAACAGTTCCATCCCCTTGAATGTTCACTGTCTATCATTAATATTTAGTTTGGGATTATTTTACATTTCTGTAGTCTCCTAAAAACATTTATTTTCTTCCGGAGAGGCAAAAAATAATTAAATGAAGAATGCTTTTATTTTTCCATGCAGTTTTTTGACCGTATAAAACTGTTTGGAATGCCTGCCAAACATCAACCTGACCTGATTTATCTACGTTATGTGCCACTCTGGAAGGTCCATATCTTTACAGTTGTTCAGCTCACTTGTCTAGTTCTGTTGTGGGTGATCAAAGCCTCTGCAGCTGCTGTTGTTTTCCCTATGATGGTAAGTTTTCTGGTTTGCCAGTTAATATTTTTTCTACAAGACTACATGTATTATTCAGGGTCTCTTCAGAAGATGTTTGCTGCCTTTAAGAAAGAAGGGAGTGGGAAAGAAACAAAAAGCCCTTGTAGTACAAGCTGTTCACTTTCGAAACACAAAGACTTCTCATTTCCTGAAAACAAGCAATTCAGTTGTGAATAGCTATTGAAAGTGGAAATTATTTACCTTTGGGGTAAGATGAAATCTAGTACTAGAAAAAAGGGCTTCAGTTACAGATTCTGAGTGTTCTGAAAGTGTGTGTGCATTTTTGTTCATTTCAATAGTTTAATATATTAAGTATTTTGTCCGTGGTTCCCTTTAGGTTCTAGCATTAGTGTTCATTCGCAAGCTCATGGATTTGTGTTTCACCAAAAAAGAGCTTAGCTGGCTTGATGATCTTATGCCAGAAAGTAAAAAGAAGACAGAAGATGATGAAAAGATAAAAGAGAAAGAAGTAAGTGTGAAAACAATCAAACTGAGCATGTTGTAATTTCTAGGAAATACTTAATGCCATTTAAAAGAATTTTATGTGACCTGAGCATATGACCTTGCATACCAGATGCACATTTTGAAATTCTTCACTTATGAAATTAAATTCTTTATCAGAGGAACAGCTGCTGGTGGTTAGGGAATTAAGTCTCCATTTCAGTTACGCTATTACGAACTATGATTTTTATTTGTGATCAGAATTTTCAAGCAGAGTGGAAAAAAGCACTTGTTAGCACAAAAATGTTGGGTTTTTTGGTCTTTCATCAGATTAGAAGGAAAAAAAATGGAGAGAAGGGAGAGGGAAGTGGTGGAGTAGGATTTCTTTATTCTGCTTAAATTAGTCACAAAAATGTTCATAATATCAGGGACATTGTGCTCATGTGTGTTTGTGGAGTTGTCATCAGTGCAACTACTAGTTACCAATAATACAGTAATATCACTTCTGGAACTTCTCCATAGGAGTCCTGCCTTGCTGTGCACCACCTAGATGAATTCCTTGCAAAGCTTGTAACACCCTCCTTCCCCAGTCTCTCATGTCCCCTGCCTTAATAAGACACTTCTGAGAGGAAAGGTCATAAGCTCTGTCTCCTGCATTCAGCTGTGGTACCTACACAGACGTGCCTTTTACCTGTATGGAATACCTGTCATAATGAGTGACTTGAGATAATGACTGAATAGCTTGAGATGCTGCTGTGGTTTCTGCCATTTGAGTAATTTTACAGACTTCTTACTTGAAATTTACAGGAAGCAGAGAGAATGTTTTCAGACCATGACAGTGTACACCTTGCATATGGAGAAGCAAATCTGGATTTTCCTGTAAAAACCCTGAAATACAGGTATAAAATAACGTGTCTGTTTAAAAGTTCTTTTATCAGAGCCTGTTACTTGCTTTGTAATTAAGTTGGTTGTGTATGAGTTGAAATAATTTTTTTCCCCAATCTGGTAACTTAGCCGTGATTAGGAAATATGAAGATACATGTCATGGTGTTACATTAGTATTTTTATATTGCATTGTTCTTTAAAACTCTTATCTTAATTACAAATTTACATGACCATCTTGAACAGATCAGATGACTCAATTTCGACCAGCTGTACTAAAGGTGAAGAAGCATCCTTGGTCAGTTTCGATGGAATATTTGTGTGCTACTGTGCATGAAATACTGAGCATTAAGCAACTAATAGCATCAGTTGAGCCATGTGTTTGCCAGCCACTTGGGTTTTTCAGAAGAAATCTAAGTGTGTAATTATTTGGTTTACCTAAGAAAAGGCTAAAATCATAATTTCTGTGCTACAAAAAACCCGTTTTGCAGGCAACCATTTTTACTTTAAAATGTTATTTTCTGAACATAAATGTAGGAATAGATGCTCTTCCAGAAAAGGAAGTACTGGAATTTCAGTCATGGAAATTCTTCAGCTTTGGTAGGCATTTTGTCTCAGTTGGTGTTCCCTTACTGGGGTTGTATTTATCTGAGTGGTGTTCCAACACAACTTTAAGATGTGACATATAAATAGCTTACAGGTCCTCTTTTCCTCTCTAATACTGAGTTCCTAGGTTAAAAATTTGCCTTCCTATGGATCTAGTGTAGTACCAGGTATGCCCTGATGGGAGTTGGGAGCAGACAGAAATTTGGATTAGACAGATATTTCTGCTGTGTGCTGTTGTCTGTTCTGAGAGCAGGCTTAATCAGACTTAAGCAACTCAAATGAAAATGCTAAAGCTTTTTGAAAAAACATTTGAGTTGCTAAGTGCTCTCACAGTAGAGCTGTGACTTCATCAACTGTGCGCGTGTGTTTAAATGTATTCTGCTGCCTTATATGTCTTGTGGGGATCCCTGAGGAAGAATGGCTTTGGAAGTTTTTTCTGCCATTTGAAAAACTTACAGATGACCTGGGGTAGATTCTGAAGCTTAAATATGGAACAGAGCAGAAAGCAGATCTACAGGCAGCACCTGAGTCTACTGTACATGTAACTGTGTGGAGGACAAAAGTGGAAATAGGTTTTAAAACCTTTACATCTGTGAGGGTAAACTTATCTTCTGCAGCACTTGGGAGAAGGGTGGTCTGGCAAAAGAACATTGCAAAATATCTAATAAGGGTTTTGAGAAAAAAAAACCCAAAACTTATCTGTCAAGATAATTGGAATTTCTAGATTTTAATAGTTTCAAATCTCAGTTGAATTTTTGAAATTTTATTAACCTTTGCTCTTTTGCCCTTGATTATTTCCTAGAAGCCACTTAAAGTAACTGATTCATGAAAGCTTTAGCACAACATTGTGATTCAAGTCATTATTTCTGGGCATGCAAAATAATTTTCTGAACTTGGGTATGGGTTACCTCTTAAGTATTCTCAATATCTTACTGATCTCTATGTGAAAAAGTGTTTTGAGATGCTGTGTAATTATGGTAGTGCTAGTGAGTTAAATTTTCAGGTTTTTGTTGAAGTATACTTCTAAGAGATGAACTCAACTTGTGGCTGTGTAAATATTGAAAGAAGGCACAACTGATGTAAATGATGAGTGACAGGAAGTATAATAGTGTTGCAAGGAATTGAATACTAACCAGAAAGTATGTTTGTTCTTTAGCATTGATCCCTCAGTTGTAAACATATCAGACGAAATGGCCAAAACTGCACAGTGGAAGGCTCTTGCCATGAGTACTGAGAATGCCAAAGTAACCAGAGCTAACCTGAGGTAGCTATAATTACTCACACCTTTTCTAACTATTGTCTTGTGTTTAGCAGCTGTACTTGTATTTATTGAACTATATCTTAAAAATAATGTGGTTTATGAATCTGAGTTACTGACTTCTTACTTTTGAAGAATTTGAATTTGAGCTTAATTTTTCCTCTTTACTCTGAAGTTTATCAGTTTCTATAAGGAATTATTTTATTACTATTTTATTAATGTATTATTTTAAGTAGTAATTTTTAAATTACTATTTATTTACTTAATACAAATGTTCATTACTCTGATTAGCTTAGGGTTTCTAAGTACTTTTATGTACATGAGCATGGGAGTGGTTTGATGCTCAATAATACAAATTCCACTGAGAATACAAGGTAAGTCCAGCACTTTGATTGTTGCTTTGTACTGCCCTAGGATCTGTTTTTGTGGGTGAGCGTGTTGCTTGGATTGCTTTTCCTCAACTCATTTTTAATATCTAAAAATTGAACCTGTCTCAAATGCTATATTCACTGAAATATACTTCAATGAAGTACATGGACAGGTCATGAGCCTTGAGTGCTCTGAGCATTCCCTGTAAGCTGACAACGCATCTTCTATGCTGGCCAGTAGCCTTTCTTCTCTGTGAGCTCCCCATCAAAGAACCAAGTCTGAGTCTGCTATTCTGTCCTAATTTATTCCCTGTCGAGCTGAATCTATCTAGGGAAACAAGCCAAGACATGAGTATTTTTGCAGAATATCCCCTACTTCCTGAAAGGCTTGTGATTTATAGGAACTTGTGATGACTGCTCATCATCCACGCAGTTATTGCTTAGTAGCCTTTATGTAGGAAAGGGGAGAATGGGCATGTTTGCCTCAGAAAACTAAACCTAAGCAATCCTGTTGTCTATTGTATACATCTTCTATTGGTTGATCCTTTTCAGCCAATTATGTCAGAAAAAGACATATTTGAGAGATACAAAATTGTCAGGTTTTGTATAAAATTACATCTCAGTGAAAGTGTTCATGGTGAGGAGGGAGTGTTCATACTCTGTCCAAGGCTGGAGCATTCCTACTCTGTTCATGGCTCTGTCCAAGGCATCTCGGGTACTGCTGGAAGCACTAGTAGTGACCTAGGACTTGTATACCATTTGTCTACTCACCATGGGCACTGCTCCAAACGAGGCATGGCAGTGTGCTGTTTTGGCCAGACAGCAGGTCAACCAAGAGTGAAGGAGACAGAGAAAGAGCTTTGAGGTATATTGTAAGAGGAAAAGCTTAAGAGACTCATCAGTGCAGGCACCATTTCCATGAATGTCTAGGCTGTATTGTTTAAACATTTTTAAAATGGTAAACACATATTTTATTAAAATATTTTAAAAGCTTGAGTACCACATGAGTGAGATCATCAAGAAGACAATTTGAAGACATGAGAGGGTATGTGTGTCAGTATACCCTCCTTATTTAATAGGTTTTTTTCTTCCTTGCTAAATCCTTAGAAGCAGCCCATTACAGAATTTGTGGATTATTCTAGTGCATTATTTGATAGCTGTTGGGCATATAAGGCTTGAAGAGATACAGGTCTGTATTTCTTTTTCCAGAAGAATTAAAATGTTTAGATTTGGTTTTCAGGCAGTTCAAATTTAGTACAATTTCATCTCTTACTTTCCTGTTTCCTGAGTAGGTTAAATTAATATGGAATTACATGCAATCCTAGTGAATTGGGCTTCTGATCAGTTTACAATGTTTTTTGTTGTGCTTAGCCTTGTATTCAGGATTCCATTTATTCATTATGTTTTGCTATAAGACATTTCCCTTTGATTCTATAACATACCTTGCTTGAACTCAGTACAGTAAAAAATCCATCTTGGTAGGGAACTTACTAAAACTACAAATGGAAAATAAGAACCACTGGTGCCAGGATTTTAACAGGCAATCTTGATAATGCATTAATCTTGAAAATGCTGAAAGGCAGACTTTTTGAGCCTTAACTCAATTAGTTGCTGTTTTGAGGTATTTGCTATACTTTCTTTGCATCCTGTTGAGATTCAGAGGTGTCATTACTGGTCATTCAAAACTAATTTCCAGTAAATTACTAATTTCAGTTCTACTAAGGTTTTTCTGCATAACTGTCTTCATCTGGTGGTACAGACAGACATTTAGTGCTGTGGTAACAATGATTCTGTAGGCACTGCTATTTTCAGATTTATATTCAAATACTAATGCAGTTTGAAGGAGGTATGTCTCTTATAATTCCAGATGACATGTTGTGTGGCTTGGCATGATTTATTAAAAGCCATATATTTTTAAGAAGATAAACTTCAATTTTTTTTTCTTTTTCTGAATTGATCCAGTTTCCTTTTTCTTTTTTTCCTCAATCATCTATTGTAGTTTACGGACTGCGGAGTCCCAGCACACTTGTATATTCTAAGGAGACCCAGAATTTTTCTCTTTGCATGAATTTTTAATATGTTTTTTTCTCTTAAAGAGCAACTCTGCAGATGTGTCATCTCTTTTGAAACTCATCCTCCCTCTTAGACTGTTCCATTTCATCTTCTGCTGACTTCTTGGGACATTCCTTATTGTCCTGCAGTCAGGCACTGTTTAGTGTCTGTGTCCCTAAGAGTGTCAGTTGTTCAGGTGCCACTTGTCTTTTGGGTCTTCTGCTTCACTTGAATGGAAGGTTCAGGTTACACAAGTTTCTTACTGTCCTCTGCTGTTGTTGAAAGCATGGTTTCCCCTTTTGAACAGACTGAAATGTTCTCTCATTCTTGTGAACAGATGATTTCCCTGCCCAAGATTAAAGACGTAATATTGCTTGTTATGTATCTTTGAGTATTTTTACCTATAGAGTTTTGCAGGCTCTGTTGGGGATTTGTTTGTTTGTTTTTAAATATGTTTTGCATGAACAGTTTCAAATCAATAAAAGCAGTGGAATTGGATATGGTATTTATGAATGAGATACTGGTGTTTTCTCTCTTTTAAGTTTGTACTGTTCCTGTGAATATTATTTAACAATTACTAAAATGTAATAGAAATGCCTTATCATAAAAGCATCCTTATGTAAATAGTTTCAGTGTTCATTTTGAAGTATAAAACATTTGAAATTTAATCTTTCCTAAAGTGGGCCAGACTTTACATTTTCTTCTTTGTTTTCAAACAGCCCTGAAAAACCAGAAAGTGTGAAAATAGAAGTGGAAAAGTCACCTGTTGTGAGATATGTGGATGCTGAAACATCTTTATAGAATGGAACCAATGGGAATTGCGTGTATTTGTGTGTGTATATATATATATCACTGTAGGATATTATACCATGGAAGTGTGATTTCCAGTTTAAGGAGCAACATATATTTAATTTCTGCCATTGTTTTGGGCACTGTAGATATGCTTGCATAATGCAAAGATTTTCCCAGCAAATAAGATGAATGGTAATCACACTTCAGCTATTTATTTTATTGGAAATTTTATTTTCATTTTAAAATAGGAAGACTGTAATGAATGCTTATTATTTTCCATAATCAATATGTGCATAAAAGTTGCATCAGCTTTTGCTGATGGTTACTGGTCCACATTGCTTAAAATTTTGCAATACCTCTGTTTATAATGTGCGCCACAAAAGTTTTGTTTTCCATGCAGGCAATTAATGCTTGTTGTTTTTGCAGGGTATACTTTTTTTGTGGTTTCATAGAACAAATGTTAATGTGCTGTTGACAAGAACTACTGTGTTTTATGTCTCCACTCCATGCTAGTGTTTTCTGGATTCTGTCTCTCCTACTCTACAGGAGTGGCCTAGAGCCCTAAGTCAGGTGGTTAGTTAAGCCTTAAAAATGTATCTAAATACCCTGGTGTGCTGCTTTCTTTGGTTTTTTGAATTCTCATGAGTTTTCATTATTGTCCAGTAGCAGTATGACTGCAGTAATGGCAGTTACAGTCCCAAGTCAGTATTTGCCATTCTGGACGTTCCATGTTTACACAATATAAATTGGATTTACTGGCAGCAATTGGTCTATAGGAAATTAAAAGTACTTACCACGTCAGTACTCTTGAATTCTTTTCTTCCTGTTTTTGCTTACATTTTTTCCCATAGATTTTCAGTGTATGATTTACTCAGCTTGAAGATTTTGGAGTATTTCATATCTTCATCAAATATATTTCTTGGTTAATAAATTTTTTAATTTACTGTGTATTTGATTAAATGAGTTGTAGCTCAATTCTGGAATAGGTTTATGATCAGTATTATTTTATGGATTACTAATTACTTGTGGTATTTGTATGTACAGTTCCGATCCTCTCCATTGTAAAGGGCATATATGGTAGCACACCAACTTATTTTTAAACACATTATTTATTTTAATTAGTATAAATTTCTATCATGTAAGATGAATTGAAAAAATAAATATTCATTTATTAAAGTAAATGGGATTTTTTGGGGACTCCACTGATAAAGATGCAGTCAGTGCATTTATTGTACTTACATTTTCAACTTCTAGTGTTTAGCATTAAAATATTTGAAATAATGAGAATTTTATATATAAATGAAAATCTTGATGACTTACCTGTGCAGTTTCCATTCTTAATTTTTTTTTTTGCCTTATGCCTTAGTTTTTTTGGCTTTAATTTCCAACATTATCTCTTTACATTCTGAATTGCCACTAGCCCTTTCTGGATGCATTACAATGGCTTTAATTAGAATCTTTGCTCATCTAATACTAGAAGATGCTGTTTGCTTAATTCTGCTTTTGGCAGAGTTGGGAGTTTTACCATGGACCAAGTGATAAAATTCTCAATGATTGCAAAAGGAGCTGATTCTGGAGGAGGGCAGACTTTATCTGAAAATACCACTTGAGGTGGAATTTTGGTGCTCTTCAGCCAAGTGTCACCTGTAGAGAAAATAACTATATTACAAAAATAAAGCAATCAGTGGGAATAAATAGAAACATTTAAAATAATATTTACGTTACATGGACTGTACCTGTTCCCTTTAAATGTAATGCAATTATTTAACTTTTTTTCTTTCTTTCTTTTTTGCATTTAACTAAATTCTGAGAAGACAGTTTAAAGAAAGGAAATTGTAGTGTACAGCAATATGAATAATGGTATCCAAACTGTCATAACAGGCTCAGGTCAGGGGCAAAGCAAGAGAGGTCTGCATTACCAGTTTGAGCAATACTGTGTAATGACCTGCATTCTTAGATAGTAGGGTAGCTCGTGCCTTAGTTTGACTTCATGCTTTTCCAGAAAATAACCCATGCTTTCCCTCTGATCAAACTGAGGTAACAACAAAACTACAGCAGAGGGTTTCTCAAAACTTTGGACATCATTTAAAAGAAACCCAAACAACACCAATCTCCATGTCAGTAGTTGACAGCTAAGTACTTCTTGCTCTGAATCAAGGAGGGAAGAGATATTTTGAGGATTTTATGTAGCACCATCCACAATACAGTACTTCTGTCCTTTCAGTAGTATTTTTCGCTTCCTGTTTACAATCCTGCAACAGTTTCCAAAGACTCAAAAATTACTAGAAGCCTCTTGGATTTCTAACTCTTTAATGCTGGAAATCAGGGTTCCATGGTGCTGCACACCTTGTGTTTGGCTTCTACTTCAGAAGGGTTAAGTTTTGGTCAATATTACAGGAAGTGGATGTATTTTTAGTAACGTTGAAAGGAAACAAAACCAAAGCCCCACAAGTCTAATCACAGTATTTATTTAATTGTGTAGATATTTTAATCAGTGCCAGAAATACCATGACTTGGCAAACCAGTTTACAGTGACCTTTAGTTCCAGTGTTCTTGGGCAATAGTTATTCTTGCACTTTCTTCCCATATGAACAGGAGAAGATCTGGTATTGAGTGCATAAATCCCTGTTGCTAATGTATGGTTAAGTGATTCAGTGGTCATTTTACACCTTCTCTGCTTTAAAGTCACACATAGTATTAAAATAAGACAGCTGAGGATGTAGTTAATTGTATGTAGATGTATGTTTTGCCTTAATGGATGCAAAAGAGCAGTGACAATTGCTGTGCACTGATTTTTATTTTTTTTTCATAGGGCTTAAGCCCTGTAAAAACTACGCCAATGGATTTCCATTCCAATAGGTAGAGGAAAATAAACAACCCTGCACTTTTTGTAGATGCCTTGGTTTGCTGGAATGGAGCTTAGTGCTACTGTGTACCTGGCTGCAGAGCCACCTCAGGAAGTCCCTCTTTTTTTTTTTTTTCTTTTTTCTTTTTTTTTCTAATTTATTTATAAATATTAATGTTTACATGAAATGTAGGTCTTAATTTTGACCACTCCATTTAAATTATCATCTAAAATGTATCACTTAAAATGCAGTTTTGTGTTTAAATTATATTCTAGAAAACTCATTCTTACCATTTTCCTATGTATTACAGTGACACGTTTTTCATTCTGTTTACAAATGCCCAAGTTAACAACAATTTCCTCCTAGGTTAACTTTGCAGCTATAACATGATATTTTATAGAATTGTTCTGTGAAATGTTCCAAATTGCCAAGTTTGTCATCATAAAACCTGTCAGGGTAAAACTTGGTGCCCTAATGGCTTTGGGATCTTTTTCAACCAAGTATCTTGGCCATTTTTTCTTCATTTAATGCAAAGTCTCCTGTAAGTTATCATTTGCTTCACCTGCATCTCTGTCTTTATACGGTCACTTCCTAATTCGTGCCCTTTGCAAAGGCAGGTTCGACAGGCTGTAAAATATTTCTGTACCAAATGGGTGTCACGTCGCAGAGCCTGCGCTGCTCTAAAGGGTTTGTCTTGTACATAGGTTCTGTAAATCATAACGTGCATGGTTCAGGACTCTCAGTTCACAAATGTAATCTGTCAGGCGAGCACCACAGCGAGCTTAGTTGTCTTTTTGCTTTCTTATGATTAGTAATGTTTTAATTACTCATCTAGGACAAAAATTATCAAGTACAGTAAAACGTGGGAAATACTTTGTTTATACCAACAGTAATTTATTTCATGGCAAATTTTAAGACTATAGGTGCACACAGCTTTGAGTCAGCGTAAGTGTAGTGCTATAAATATAGCCAATTGCTCAGTAAGTTTGTCAATTTTATTTTATAATGTTATTAGTGAAAACTTCTAGTACTTTGTAGTTGGCATTGATCTTTGCCTAAAGACACTTTCATATTGAATTTAGTATCTGTTGACATTTATTTGGAATAATGAATGAGTTTGAAAATCGATACTTTTCTAAATGATTTTATTGGAAAGACACATAATTTCTAGTATTTTCCTTTCTATTGTTGCTGATGCTCCTGTGCAAAGGTGTCTTCCAGGTTCAGCTTTTGCAGCTGAACTGCAGTTTTGATTTTAATATTCTTTATTTGAAATGTGATTACATACTGTATGGTTCGAATTTTTTATGACTGCTTTTCTAATTACAGTGACGTTTTCTTACTTTATAAACAAATCCAAAGCAAATGAAAACATTATTCCAACTGTAGAATCAATAATCAGTTTATACAGAAAACACAACTCTCGGACTTGTTTTTAATGTGATTCAGCCTTTGTGTTGTTTTAATTACTGCTAGAATAAAATTATCTTTTGTAACGTTTCAGAAAGTTGGTAAAAGCAATAAACAATCTCCTGGACTCCATTGGGGCCGCTCCTGTTTTCATTGCCCGCCGGGCCCGGGGCTGCTGGGGGCGGGCCCGGCCGGCGCTTCCCCGTGCCCATGGCGACGGCGCCGGGCGGAAGCGCTGCCGGGGAAGCCCGGCCCTGCGCAGCACGGCGGCTCCCGATTGGCCGCCGGGCCAAGAAGAGGGGAGGCGATTGGCCGAGGGCTTTCGTTCGGGCGGAGCGAGCGTCGCCGGAGCGGGCGCGGAGCGGAGGCGAGCGGGGCGGGGGGAGCGGAGCTTCTGAGGCAACGCGGGGAGCGGGACGGGGGGACGGGAACACAGGGAAACGCAGGGCTGGGGACGGGAGAGTCCAGTCGAGGGCAGGGAAGGCGTTGCAATGTCCCCGCCCTCCTCCCATTTCGTTTAATGACGTGCTCCACAGCCGCCCTCCACCAGCTCCGGGCTCTCAGTCGGCTCTGAACAATCTCGTGATTGCCAGAGGCTCTAAGGAATGTATAATTCCCTCTAAAGGTCTGCTTGGTAGTGAGAGTGGAGGGGGTGAACTTCAAAGAGCTACGTGTTACTCACGAGTTGATACTGAACTGAGCTGCTCACTAGACCTCAAAGCCCGTATTGCGTTGTGGTTTTTTTTTTTTTAGGGGGGTTGTTTGGGGTTTTTTGTGTGTTTTTGGTTTTGTTTTTTGTTTTTTTTTTTCCTTACGTATGCGAACTGCTGTTTAACAAGATGGATTTAGGCAAACTTTACAGAGGAAAGTTACATTCTGGAAATTAACCAAGACTGACGTTTGGACGCAGCAATCTGAGAATAGGTCTGGCCATCTATGGAATGAGGTGGCACAGAGGGAAAACAAAAACAAAAAAAGTCAAAGACAAATAATCTCAAAACAGCAATAGCTTGAATGTTTTCATTTGTCAGGAAAACAAGGAAGAACCTTACCCTTGTTAATCTTTAGAGAATCTCCAAAGAAGTTATTAAAGAAAGGTTGAGAACTATATATGCGTGTGGAAGTTTTTGTGTGTAAGAAACACATAGATTTCCATATTGATTCAGTTAATAAAATGAAGGAAATAGTCTTCAAACATTGTCTGTGTGGGTTCTTCAGTAGAATTTTCTAGACACAGGCTATCGCTGGTGGGGAACTGTGATGACTGCCATGCTCTTTAAGAACAAGAGGGGAAGCCAAACCAGAAGTCCTTTTTTTCCCACCAAACTGGATAAGGAAAAGTACCTTTTGGGAATTTTTCATCACCTTTGATGCTTCCTTTGCCATCATTTTGACCATGCTTGAAGTCCATTTCTGTTTCAACAACTATCTATTTCTAATTGCTCTTTTAGGGAGTGAATTTTCACCTGACCTTCATGTGACCCAGCTTATGGTATTAGATAGGGTATTAGATACATTCCTATCCAGCAACAGCATCAAAAGTCTTATTAAAGCCACCATATCTACTGCTTCTTTATCCACCTTAAGCCTGTTATCCTGTATGATTAGACAGTGGAATTCAGCCACTGCAGTGATTAAGAAAGGAGTTCAAGGGAAAATCTAGAAACTAGTTGGCTTACAAACTATCCCTATCCACTAGTTATTGCTAATAAAGATTATAAGGAATGTGAGACATCTTGTTGAAGAGACCATTGCGCTGTAGTCAGTCAGGGTAGATTCATCCTCCAACGCTTCTTTGTGGTTTTGTTTGGTTTGGGGCTTGTTTTTACCTTCTGAAGCTTATGTGCTTATGTCATCTGGGACAGATACTAGACTGGGCCACAGATCAAGTCTGGGGTAATTCCTTTGTCTCCTGTTTCTCATCATGTGGATTCTTTCATTTCTGACGGGGTTCTTGGAGCATTTCTTGTCCTATCCTGCATTCCAGTGCTGTCAGAATGCATCTTTCTTCCTGTGTAATTGAATCAACATAACTAATTAAATGTAATTATCCCCAGTTAAAATGAATGCTTTACTATTGCTCTAATTTCATTGTCTTAAATGGAATTAAATGAGACTGTGCTGTAAAGGCATTTTTCTCTTAATGTGCCTCTGTTCTTTCAAAGAGTTGTCTGACTTCAGTTTTTATCTGGCACAACTAGTGAGTGTTGTTTGGTGTGTTTCTTACACATTCCTCATGGCTGGTGTCATAGCAGGGGGATAGTTATGAGGACAGTGAATAGCCTGGCTCCACGGAATCCATGGAAATTTCTGCTGGCACGAGTAAAGAAGAAACATGGGGTGGGAACTTAGTCACTTCAAGAAAGTCAAGTAACTGTGAGAATAGGTAAGGAAATATTAATGTCTGTTTTCTCTCAGGTTTCTGGCTGATAGAAGGAAAAATGAGTTGTTTCTGTTTATCTGCCCCTCATGGTGCTAATATACCTACCTGATTTAATGACTGGCTACTGATGGAAGGGGCTCTCTGCTCTTCTCCCTTGATTTACACCTGTGCATTTCTGCCCTGTCAGCAGCGGCACTCATCTGGCTACTGTGCCAGTGAGCTAAATTGGTAAGAAAGTTACAATATTAACGGAAGTGCATTGTTTTCTGTGTGTTTAGCTCTCTAAACTGGCTCAGGTTTGGGTCAGATCAGCTGAAGAAGTAGAGAAGAATTGCTAGCAGAAGGGAAGGAATGGGGAAAGCCATTTTTACTGGCAGCTGGCTGTTAATTAATTAGTCTAATCTCTGTAGTAAGGTGAAGGGCATAACATTCTAAGCTGCATGGATAAATCCTCCTTTCTGCATGTTGTCCCTGGCCTTGTACAGTAGAAGTGCTTTGGAGACAAGGCAATCAGGGCTAAAGTAGGAGAGATTATTTGTAACCTGAATCAGGTTTCCCAATCCAGTGAGCTGTGCATCTGAGATAATGCTGGACTGACAGACTAAAGAGGTCAGTGCAGGGTCAGTTTGTGGCCGGAGCTGGCCTCTTTCTTGAAGGGCTTCCTGACCTGTGCTGACTTGTTGGCCTCTAGGAAACAGAGAGGTAACCTCAGGGTGAGTCCTCAGAGCTGGGTGAGTGCTGTATCCTTGAGTGACCAGTGTCCCTTCATTCTCAGCAGCAGTGAAGGGACTGTGGCTTGATGTTTATCAGGTTCAATTTTGCACAGGAACTTTTAGATTTGTAATGGCAACAAACCTTTAAAATATTTGTCATCTGTTAATCTGTTTCATCTTTACCAAGGTAGCATTAGAATTGGAATGGCAGCCCTAAAGTAAGTTTGGTTGACAGTTGTAAAATGTTCTAAATAATCACAAAGACCTCACAGTTCTGGATTAAATCATGGCCATACTGGGAATCCTGTTGTTTGTGGTTTGGAGAGTGAATCCAGGGATTTCACAGGATGCTAAAACTTTTAAGGTTTAACTGTTTGCCTCTGAACAAGTTATTTGTGTGTGGTTTAGTTGTTCTTTAATTGGTTGAAATCTGTTCTTTGTGCACGCATACTCATGGTCAAGTAGCCAATTTGTGAGTTTCACAGTATTTCCTACTGTGCAAATATGAGGTGCTTGTTGCATTGTGTCATGCCTCAGTAATATTCCAAATGGACAGGGTACTGGGGAGATGATATAAGCATGTCACTGAAATGACACATGGAAATTCTTATTCTTGAGGATTTTTAATGTGCTTAGCAATGTACATGGCTTCTCTTAACTTTTAATGCTGTTGAAGCGAAGGAAATAAATGCTTTGAGCAAACTGCATTTGGTTTAGTCTCAACTCAGTAGTTTTGTCTGCTGAGTGGTGGAACAAATCCTGTTTATATTTATTCCCTGGTAATAACTGGTGCCACAGAAGTGTTCTGGGATGTTTTTTAATAATCTTCTTGAGCAGATGCATGGAAGAGAGCAGAGAAGTTTCTTGTGGATCCAGATCAATGATTCCCTGTGGTAGCATAAAGGCTTGTTTAAAAGACTAGACATGGATGAACTGGGCTTACAGGCCACTTCCGAGAGGGATTGAATACAGTGCACGAGTTCATACTGTCAACAGTTGCATTTTGGGTAGTTCTGTGATGTGAGATTGTATAACTGGAAAAATGACTCTGATGTTCATTTGGGAAGGAGCAGCTTCTGGTAGTTTACAATGCTTTTGTTCCATGACCAGTTTTCTTCTTCTTCTTTGCCTTTGTGAGAAGGAGAAATAAAAATCAGTAGCAGAGGAATTCTACACTGCACAGCAAGAAAAGGAGGCTATCAGGTTTGATACAGAAAATCCTGTTAAGGACACACCAAAGGAACATCCAAACAGTCCATGTTTAGTGAACAGTAAAATAGGTAGAAAGGATCAGACAGTGGTATTATATCCTTGGTTTTTAAATTGAAAGTGCTCTACCAATATGCTACAGTTGTATGTAATTCTCCATGGTAATTATACAGCCCCAGCTTGTGCCTGACCATTCTTTTTTCATTTTTCACCCAGAGAAGGATCTGTATCAATATAGTTGCTTTTGTTGCAGCAGGAGATTCCTCTTGAATATCCTCTTTCCATGTCTTTCTGTATTTTTCTAGGGCTTTAGAAGATTTTCAGTGAACAGGTGTTGTGTACCGTTAAAGTGACTAGGTCATGGCTTTTGTGGGAGGTCAGACCTACAGATTGAATGTTTTTAGGCAGGGACTTAATGTGTGGTAATGGCCCTGATGAGGCCATGCCATACAGATCTGCTCATCTGTGGAAAGAAGCTCTGTGTCCCACTGCAAGGAAGGTAGGTTCCAAGACATGTGTCCCACTGTCCCACAGGTAGGTTTGGTATAAGACGTTCAGAAGGCCTAAATTCTAAACTGCTGAAAATTTCTGTTATTCTTTGACAGACTCTGTGGTCATAGATTCATAGCATGATTTGGGTTAGAAGAGACCTTAAGATCATCAAGTTTTAAGTCTCTGCCATGGCAGAGGCACCTGTGACTATATACCAGATTGATCACAACCCCATCCAGCCTGACCTTGGACACTTCCAGGGATGGCCACAACTTCTCTGGGCAACCTGTTCCAGTACCTCATCACCCTCACAGTAAAGAATTCCCTCCTGATATCTAATCTAAACCTGAGTTCTTTTAGTGTAAATTCATCATCCCCTTGTCCTGACCCCACATACCCATGTAAAAAGTCCCTCTCCAACTCTTTTATAGACCCCTTTATGTAGTGGGCTGCTGCTGGAATATCTCCCTTGGAGCCTTCTTTTCTCCAGGCCAAACAACCCTACCTCTCTCAGCTTCTCTCAGCACAGGGGAGGTGCTCCAGCCCTCTGATCCTCTTTGTAGCCCTCTGGACTCACTCCAGCAGGTCCCTGTTGTTCTGATGGGAGCCCCAGAGCTGCATGCAGTAGTCCAGGTGGGGTCTCAGGAGAGTCACGTAGAGGGGGAGAATCACATCTCTCAACTCACTGTATGGATCTCATTCTTTTTGTTAGATACTTCCTTTTTCTTCCCTTTATTTGACTTGTTTATTTGGATAATATAACTATTAAATTCTCTGTTGTCTGGACAGCAGCTTGTTGTTGACAACCTTGATGTTAGCCTGTAAGCATTGCTGTAACATAAGCAGCCAATTCACAGGGAGAAATAATGGCAAGAAGATGAAAGAAGAGGAAAAGTCCT
Organism: Motacilla alba alba; assembly: GCF_015832195.1. Lineage (NCBI taxonomy): Eukaryota > Metazoa > Chordata > Aves > Passeriformes > Motacillidae > Motacilla > Motacilla alba. Next base: position 39,220,515 of record NC_052017.1, on the reverse strand, counting down.
AATTAAAAAAAAAACAAACATGAAAGAGCAAGACAGTGTTGTCTATGCATGTGTTGGAAAACCAAGGGTTCTGTATGTTAGGTTAAAAGCTTTCTTATTAGTATCTGGAATTTCAAAGGATATCCTGATACAATGCCCAAGGCTTCATGTTGAGAAAATGGCAAAGCTTTTTGGTTTTTTTCTAAAAGCAGTATCAGTTGATTCTGTAAACATGTGTTCCTTTTGCTGCAGTGATATAATTCTTTGTATCTACTTTGCTTTTAAGGAAAAGAGTTTTTAACCTGATAATGATAATAGTGATACACAATGCCTGATCAGGACAAAAAGCTGAAGAGCACAGAAAATGAAAGAAAAAAAAAAGCCTCCTGGGATCTCTATGAGGTGTAGTATCTGACGTTTTACTTTGAACTTCAGTGGGACTCTGTGGAATTTACATTGGCTGCCAAAGCAAAATGCTTCAATTTGAAGTGCAGTATAAACATGACAACTGTTACTCTGGTCACAAAGTTTATTTACACCTTTGTTGATTTAAGGCATTCTGGAGAAGCTGTAAGTTCTTCTGTACGCAAAAGTGGATACCAGGCAACGCTAGAAAACTTTATTTTCTGTCCGTAGCATTGTTGCTTGTTGACCTTCTTTACACTTATGGAAATACTTTTATGTAACTATTAACACACACTGTTATGGTTTTTTCCTAGGGATTATTCTGATCCAAAAAAGCTTCAGTCTCTCTTAAGTGTTCAGTCAAGGAATCAACAGGTATTTTTCAATAACTGTTATTAAATGTGCTTTAGAATTATAATTAATGGTGGTTGTGGTTTCTGGCATATGCTTAGAACATTATGTATTAGAGTGACTAAAACATGTTAGCAAAATCTTGAGTAGAGGATGCCTTTCGTCTTGTCTCTTTTTTCTTGGCAACATTAGACCTTCCGTGAGGTACAAATCACATTTAGAATGGGTAAAAGAATGAAACTGATCCCCTTCCAATTCTACTATACCATATTTTTTTGTTTAACAGGGAAAAAGAGGTTTATTTTGTATCTTGAGCAGGTTTCATGCAACTATCGTTGCATATATTAAAGTAGCATAGGAGATTTGTTTTCCTCGGTGCCCTTTCACAATGTCACACGAAGGTAGGCTTAAAGATGTGTGAGTAACAGCATGGGGGAGAGTGGTACAGAATATAAAATAAGATCAGCATTTTAACCATAAACAATTTGTCTTTGAAGAATAACACTTCAGCTAAAAATATCCAGGGCTTAAACACCAACTTACAGGAGAAAGTCAAATCTCTTTCACCTCAACTCACTTAGTGAAGCTTGTATTTGCCATTTGAAGCAAAGAAAACCAACACATGATCATGGGTGTGAGTCTTTGGAATCACAGAACATTTTCTCCCTTTCAATTCTGTAAAAAGATATGACAAAATGACTAAAGGATTCATCCATGTGAGGTGGGAGTTATGTACTTTCTACCTGGTTAGAGGCCTGGAATTGCTTCTGAGCAGAAAGCTGAAACATGTGAGTTGTGCAACCTAAAGAGAATGTGAAGGCTGTGCAGTTGTGGAATTGAGACAGGTAAGAAACACAGATAATGAGTATGTGTTGCAGATTTTGTCAAGCTTTGCTATCATAAATTTAAAAAGATGCCATTCTTCACCTTTTACTTACCTCTCGGTACTTATTTTTCAGTCTTGCTTTGCATCAGCTTTCCTACCACTTCAGTTTTGTTTTCCAGAGGAGGTGTGTGTATTCTATAATGGCAAGTTTTAGGTCCAAAGTTCATGTCAGAACTTGAGAAAAGGTACTTTGGTGTGATAATATTCTCAGAAAACTTAAAATGCAGTGTTTGCCTCATGACTACTATCCCTTCCCTCTTTAGCTTCCAGCTACATATATTGAAAGTGGTCAAACCAGTGTGACAAGATCTTGGCAAAATGTCAAAAGCAATGAATGAAGTCCAGTGGTCAATGGCAAGAATCAACAGAAGCTGTTGAGCTTGAAAAATTTAGTTAAAAATAATTTAAAGCTGATGATGACACTCTCATATCCCTGAACGAGAGATACCTTTATGTATCTGAGGGTATCACCTTGTTCAGGTGTTGAAGGCATTTGTATTTTTACATATGTCGGTTACTTGTACTTTTCATGTTAATCCAGTATTTGAGATGAGAGTTACGTACTTCTAATTTTTTAAACCTAACTGTTTATGTTCCTGCCTTTGTAAGTTTTAACCTTTCCCACTCACGGAGTATACTGGTGAGAGTTAATAAACTCATTTTAAATAGTGATCATTTCTTTATTTGGAAAAGTTATACTATTCTGATAGTCCCAGATTATGCATGAGACAGACTGTTAATGTCTGGCAATCTGAAATAGTGTTATTCTGTGGTAACTGCTGGTATGACATTTATTAGTTTTTGTTGCTGAAGTTAAGTTGTAGCAGAGCAAAACTGTCTCGTGGCAACTCACCATTTTTCTTTTTTTCTTCCTTTTTAGTGTGACTTACAATAATGAGAGAAATTTTAGCAGCATCCCAAGCATCAGGTGTTTCAAGATATCTTTACAACTTTAGTTAAGGACAGACTGACCTGCAGATCAGTACACCAAACACATTCATAACCAAGAAGGAGGGCCACTCTTTCTTGCCTTCCATGAATAAGCAAGATGCATGGATAATATCCCATATTGTTACAATAACACACCCTTTTGTGGAAATTACCAGCAGCACTTGTGGTTGTTTTAAATAACCACTTGTGTATTGGCTTTGAGGAGAAATACCTAGGTTATTAGGACAGAAGAATGAAGGACTGGGTATATGACAAAACTTGGATGACCAAAATTCTAACTGGTATGTTTTCTTGATCATTCATCTGTACATGGTGTCTGTAATCTATGATTTGCTTTTCTAATTTATTTTACTGATTCTATTTGTATTTTATGGACTGCTGTGTTTATAGTGAAAGGCCAGTGGTTTCCATAAAATTCAGATGAGTGGATGCCACTTGTTTGTGTTTATTTGTATTTCTGTGTATGTCAGGATTGGAAAGGGTAATACCTTTTCTTATGCTGCTCTCATTTATGTGAGGAAAAAATACAGGGCCTTACAAAATGGAGGGGGCAGAGAAAGATATTTTCAGGGAAAAAAAGATGCATTTTTCAGGATTTTTTTACTATACTCCTTTGCAGTGTATTGTATTTTCCTTTTTAAAGCCCAAATACATTTTCTAAAAAACCCCTTAAGTGGTACAGAAGTTTAAAGATGGAATCCTAGAGCATTCAAAGGTATTAGTATGTAACTACTAGAGAAATCTGAAAACACCACAGAGTTTGCTTAGACCTTTATTCAAAACCAACTGGGGAACTAGGGGTGTCTTCTTTATTATTTAAATGATAAAATTATCTAAAGTGAGTTTAAAAAAGATTATTTAACTTTTTTTTTTAAATCTGGTACCTCTTTTTCACATGTGAACTCAGTACTCACCAGTAGGAGGTCAGTGGCTTAGCTTCATTTGCCAGAAATCCAAGAATAGCTTACACTGCGATTTCCCAAGTTCTGTTTAAACATTGTGACATACTTGGCTTATATTTTGGATTTCTTTGGTGGTTCTTTGTGATAGTGATATGACAAAACAAGCCTCTTGTATTAAGAATGAAAGCACCCAGGCAAGGTTGGTGAAACAAGCATAAATTAGTGGATATGTAGGTAAGCTGGATATACCCTAGTGTGTCTACTAATGTGTATTGTAAATGTGACTGTAGTAGAAGGGGCTCTCAAATGTTAATCAGGCTCAGGGAGTGACTGTCCACCATGGTAATATCTTCAGGCCACTTTAAAATCTGACCTACAAAATTTGCATTCAGGTATATGGTTGCTGTTTTCTTTCCATGAAAGATTTGTGCTGTTCTGAAGTGGCCAGTTATGGAATCATAATAAAAAAAATGGTATTACTTTGGGCAGAATATTGGCATAAAAGGCTTGAGTTTATTTGTATCTATTTGTAAAACATTTATTTTTATGGAAGTATTTTTAGGTATTGGCATCATTCCCAACTGCAAATTATGAAATGGGAAGAGAACTGCCATGACCCATACACTTTTTCTGTTTCCAAGAAACCTATCCAAACAAATTTTGTCCTCTCAGTTAAAACAGCAACAAAAAAAACCAAAAAACACATGGCAAAGATGTCTAAATTTAGGTTTATTTTAAATAGGGAAATGGGATATATACTTTCAACAGGCAATGGAAATAGTGATTCCATTACTGGTATTTTATGCTGGATTACTGCCCCTGGACACTTTCTGTAAATCTGATTTGTATTTTCTGCCATGTCTTATGCTGTGAATCATATGGAGAAATATAAAGGAGGAAGTTCTATATGGAAATACAATCCTATTTAAAGAACATTTGAACTAAATAACAATTTATTTCCAGCATAATAGAATTAGAGTTTTTAAAAGCCAGGATAGATGATGATAATTCAAAAGAACATTTTAAATATAGCTATTTTTACTTCTGTAGCACCCATATTTTTGCATTTGTGCACTGAAGTTTGTGCACTGTGCAAGTATTTTGTGCACTGAAGTTTGCTCTGTGGCTTCTCGTTTACTTTGCTCTTTTGGGCCTCAAATTCAACCACTAAAAGTTTATATCAAAGCACAGTTAGTTTGTTCTTAGAGATGAGCATGTACTTTCCCTCATCAGTCCAATGATAATAAGGGATGGCTGGTAATGCTCTTATAATGTAATAAATTAATTTATAGCTGCTACTGTGTTTGAATATAAATGGTATTAAAAGTATTATAGTATGTTGAACAGTTGTGGTAGCTCACTAATCATCTAGGGAATTGGTCCTGAATCAAACTGTTTTATTTAAGTATTTAAACACTTTTTAAATTGCATTTGGTTTATGTTTTGAACATTTAATTTACAGGCCATGGGTTATTCAAGCTCTGTGCATCCATTTTCTTTGAGTATTAATCTGCCTGAGATTATTAATGAGGGATTCATGCTACCAGGTCAGTATGTTAACATATTGTTTCTTGCTTGGATAAGGGGATGCTTGTAAATGTCACGTGTATGAGTTGTGTTGGTGCTTGTGTGTAAAAACGTTTGTTATGAATGCACACGTACACGTATATAGCTATATTTCTATATGTGAGGATGGGAATTGAAAATAAACTGATTTCAAGAGTGGTTTTAAACCATTACTTCTAACTTGCTCAATTTCTGGTATTTCTTATGCCGTGTTTGTTGTTGCTGACCCTAACAAAGAAACTGTAAGTCTCTATAACAGATGGCTTGGTCATTGCTCTGAGCCCTAGACTTGGTGTTTCACTTTATCATAAAGATATGTAAAATTCCCATAATGTAGTAACTGAAGGAAATTTAAAGCTCCAGTTTAAGAACTTTTAACATTTCACCTCTTCTGGTTTTATTTATTTACTTATTATAGGTAATTCTGAACTTTTTTTCTTTTTCTTTTCTTTTTTTTTTTTTTTTTTTTAAATTTTCCTCTAAGAAATGCTCCACAGCCTGAGTGGAATTAAAAATCTAGCTCAGGTAGAATTCCTCTTAGTACCTTTGTCTATTATGCTGCCTGTCAGTTTATTATGATTAAAATGATATATACTGTAAAAAACAGTGTACAGATATTCTTGGTTTATTGAAAGAAGTGAGTCTGTTCCTCTGTTTTCATATGAGGAGCTGGTATGGGTTTTTTCACTAGTTTTCAAAACAACTGTCCTATAATCTAGCTGCATTCATCTAGGACTTCTGGTTAGGAGACTTAAGAAATGCCTCCTGAAGTGGGAGCAGAATTAGAAAAGTCAGCGTTTCTTTTGGTTCAGTCAAAAGAAACTGTAGACTTTTGAAGGGAGATGAGCAAATCACCCTGCACTGTAGCAAATGACTTTGCAAAGGGAAAAGCATACTGATAAAATAAATGGGGTTTTTTAAATGTCCAAGCAGGTTTAAACCTTGGGGCTACGCTACTATTGCATTACAGAATGTTTTTTCATGAAACAGATGCACCACCTACAGGCTCTACCTGTGCAGAACAGTCTAGGTTTATGAAGTCTGCAAACTCTTTTTTTCTTAGTGGTATCCTTTATTTCTCCTCCCCTAATTGTAGTATATGGAAACAGTAGCAAATTGTTATCTTAATTACAGAGAAGAGCAGCATAATGTAGACAAGTTGGTCAGCGTGACATGTAAGTGCAGTAGCTGATAACAGAAATGATGAGGCTGCTCACAGCTTTTTGTGTGAGGCTTAAAATGTTTAAAATACTTCAGGTGATCATTAAGTAAGATAGTAGTATATTCACTGTAGGCATCATCACATGAGTAAAAGCTAAAATTCCTGTAGAAGGGAGCAGCTTGTTTTTCTACATAAGTAATATTTCTTTAAGAAATTAGTATCTTTTTATGCGTTGAAATAAAAGAGTAAATTGAGCTAGTTACGGTTCAAAGAACTTATACAGTATTTTTCTCTGTTATCTGACTGGGAAAATACACAAATTGACTCTTTCTCACTAATATATTTATCTTCCTTTGTTCCATAGATATTTTCCAAAAGCTTGTTGCTGTTAGAAATCAAAGAGAATGAGTTATAGCAAGTGGAGCACATAAAGTAACTGCTTTATAAAATTGTTAATTTTATTTAATTAGCTGTTTAATAGAATAATGCATGCTTTTCAGATTTGGCCTAGGTGGGACTAAATTCCTTACCTTGTCAGTCTTGTAAGGTAAGACAATCTCTGTGTTACAGATGTATTAATAGTATCATAAAAATAAGTTCTTCTCTGTAAGTTAATTTGTCTGATGTGTGATTATTGGCTGTTTGAGATAAACAGATTGTAAACATTTGGACCAAACATTTGTTCTGTAAAAAGTAGCGCTTGTGAATACTCTGTCCTGAGCTACACATTACTGTGATTCAAATAGTTCTATATATTTTTAAAATGTAAATATATTTTAAAGTTTTCTCACACAAATTTCTGCTGTGGGTTTTCACTTGTAAAGTGTTCTGTGTCTAAGTATTCTGCATCAACTCAGACATCCCTTCTATACATTACTATCAGTCTAAGAATCTGTACTTAACTATTGCTGGTTTGTGGCTAAACTGAGACACAGTTGAGATCAAAATCAGTACAACTAGGGATTCATGAAAAATAATGACAATTGTGATCATACAGTATCAGACAACCTATTTTTAGAGAATTTAGACAAACATAGTGTTTACTTAGATATTAATCATGAACAGAAGTACAGACAGGGCCTTAAATTACTGTGCTGTTTAAAAATAAGCTGAATATTAACTTTTTACTTCAGGAGGCCTGAGTTAGTGTTCTGAAGGGTTACACAAAACCAAATTTTTACAATGGTGTAATAGAGACATTTTAGCTGTCAAAGAGATGCTAATTGTAGTTTGAGAAGAAACATCCTTGCTTGTCCTACTGGTTGTATTCTAAGATTTTAGGTGTATATTTAAGTGTACTTTAAATCTACCTAAGATTTTTAACATATTGTGTAAGGATTCGGTATCTTAATTTTTACTTTTCATTAAATATTTCTATATGTTTTTGAGTTGTAAAATAAAGTAATGTACTTTATATTTACACAGAATCACACATTTACTTACCTTTTTTTCATTTTTTTTTTCCAGACCTTAGTAAATTTATTATCTGCCAGAGACAGTAATGTGTTTTCTGGTGCCCTCCTTGCTCTGACTAGCTTAGTAGAATGGTAGGTTCAACTTAATGTGCCATAATTAACAGAAGCTTTTTAATGTTTTCTCTTGACAGAATATTAAAATTACTCTTTATGAGGAAAACTTAAATGAATGAAACCTAAATTTTATATTGAAGCAATAGAAACTAAATAGAAACTTTGGTCCATGCAGCAGACTTCTTGTTCATGTGGATGGCTCTGCAAGATTGGAATCACAGAATCTGTCTTTGCAATCTTTGCAGGATTCTGGAATTCCTACTGACTTCCTGCATATAAAAATCTTCTGTCCTCAGCTTAATATAACAGTACCTCACAATAATCAGGTAGAATATTGCTCAGTGTAGTAAATAATAAACTCATACAGCCAAATCCATGTATATGTGCCCTCTTCTCATTAATTAGTGGTTAAATAAAGATTAGAAGGGAAAAAAAAGAGCAAAAAGGGGGACAGAGCAACTTTCATCTATAATGGTATTACAGAAGAAAAACTGCTGTTATTGATCTGCTGTCTCCCAGACTTTCCAAAACTCTGATTCAGTTTAATTTGTTTTTAATATCTGTGTTAATTTAAATTATGTTACACATACATTTTCAACTTCCATTTAACTTTCTTCACTGAATATAATGTAGGATTTTGTGTTACATTTGGACTGGGCAAGAAAGAGTTCAGGGTGTATTACAAATGTTCATAGAAATTGTGGTTGTTTTTAAAAATGTACTCCATTTGCTTAATTACCAGTAAGACCCAAAATATATTTGTGTCTTCATTTTTATGCATTCAAATTTACTTTTTTTGTACTGGGAAAACTGGAAAATTGTTGCACTGTTACTCTTAACCCAGCATATATTTGTGGCTTTAAGTGCTTGCGTGCATAATTGGATATTATTACTTAAGACTTGGGGAAAATTAGTTCATTAGATGTACAAAGAAGGAGTATAAAGAGCAATGTGTGTTTTTCATATAATTTCATCTGATATAAATGGCAGGAATTATCAATTTGTAGTCCAGAATATAGGGAAGAGATAAGTGAGATTGTTGAGAGCTTGCTGGTGATATTACATGAACACAATTTTCTCTCTAACAGGTGAGACTTTGTTTGTGGATTGATTGTGTTAAAATAAATCTTGACTTTTTATTTAGGGATGTGTGTATTTAGAGGAATTAGAAAATGTGCCACTTGAATATACCCAAGGTCAAATTCTGATACCTGTGTATTTTCAGTCGCATACTGATACAGCAAAATCTTTTCCAGCAGATTCATCGTAATCCGTCTCTCTCTCCCCTGATGGCCTCCAGTGCAAATGAATTGCAATGTTATCATAAAGTGATAGCAATCACTTTTCTTGGTGCATCTCTTTGTTGCTCCTGTCAGACCTGAGTGGTTAGATGGGAAAGCATGCTGAGCCCTGACAGTTCCTGGGATGCCCAATATAAACTAGTAAAATTGCAAGACCTAGAGCTGCTGTAGTTGATGCCAGAGGCTGAGTCAGATCCCACATCCTCTTCCTTAGAAAATTATCAATGTTCCTTCAATTGTTTAATCATCTCAGCTGAGACTGCAAGCAAAGCATTACTGAATTCCAGTGAAAAATAGAAAGACTTTCAAATTTGACAATACATCACTTATCACCTTTAAAATTCTGAAGAGGTTTTTAAAATTTCATGCTTAACTATTTCACACATATCAGTGACCTTATATGTGACTAAGAATAGACAAAATTAATATATAAAAAGGTTTTATTTAGTTTCTGTGTTTGAAAATTCTGGGTTATATGTAAATCAAAAGTTAGATGTAAGCCGTAGAATTTGAATGTAGACAGGAAGATGATGAACTTGAATGCCATTTACGGATAATTTTAAATTCAGATATGAATCTGAATTCACGTGGAGCTTTTTTGCTTAAAGTGGAAATGGATATCCTGAACCACATTTTCTATGGGAAGTCCACCTTCATTGCTGTAATGAAAGTTTTATATAAACCTTTTAAGGTATATATCCAATCACTTTCTAAATATAATATTCAAAATATACTAGAGAAGAATGATGCATTTTTGTGTTATCTGTGGAACTGGGCTATTTGAGTTCAACAGAAGGACTTCACAAGTTCATGCAGTCAGTGCTACTTGTATTACTAATGCCATTAATAAGATGGTAGCACGGATGACTGCAGCACACCTGGCCACCTCCCATCCTGGCTGAGTATGCCTGGTTGACTTTAACCAGGTTGCAGTGACTTTAAGTTGTTGTCTTTAACTTTTTTTTTCTTAATAGGAGATCTCTGTTCTTTTTTAAACTTCCTTTGTTTTTTTTCCCCTTTTCTAATTGACAATACAAAGTAGTGATGGCGTTATTGTTGAAATTTCTTGCTGATTTTTTTTTTTTTAGGTTCACAACAGAGTTGCTATGACTCCTTTGTGCAGAGTCACGAGTCAAAGAGCAAATAAAAATGTATGAAGGAGTTCCAGTCCTGCTCAGTTTGCTCCTTTCTAATTACATCAAACTTCTATGGAGTATAGTTTGGATTCTGGTACAAGTTTGTGAAGATCGTGAGCCTAGTGTGGAAATTTGGATCTGGGGTAGAATCAAGCAGCTCCTTCATATGTTACAGGAGTAGGTTTTCAGTCCTAAACATCATGGCAATTGTACAAGACTGTTTGTTCTTTTAAGATATATTTGACCAAGCCCTGTTTTATCAAATAGCATCTTTGGCTTGTTCAGCTGTATGTGATGCCAGCAAAATTTAAAAGACTATTTAGAACATAATGAATAAGCAATATTTTTTCCAGCCTTTCATATTTCATTGTTATCCTAAGGCATTTTTCATATTTTTAGTGTAAACTAAAATAATGAGTAAGTCATAAATCTGGCATTACTGTCTGTTTAGTTTTCCTGTTAATCAGACACCTATTTAGTGAGCTAGAATTGTGAATATAATTGATGAACATGGTAAAGGAATTTTCTGTTTAAAGGCTTATTTTCTTTTTCAAAGTGTATTAGCTAATTTAGTGAAAACATTCAAAATTTCAGAACTTCAGAAAAGGTTAATAAAGACATATTAAGCCATTTTTAACACTGCAACTTCATTTTTTTTTTTCTTTCAGGGAAAGAAGTCTTGTATCTGACCCTTGTATCAAACTCTTCAGTTGGAAGTTTTTTCTAGTGCAAATGCAGCAGGGACAATCCAGTATCTTCATTTGTCAGATGAGCTGAATCCTGATGAGATACAAGAACATAGTTTCTCACTTCAAGCAAATAGGTTTATAAGGTCTAATACTCTGTTATGTCTTTACATACACTTGTGCAAAAGGATGCAAAATATTACAAATTTGTGAATGATTATACCTGCTTAAGGGAGTAGGAGCATCAAATTTGATTTGTTTCTTTCCAAATGTGTGATACCAGCACTTATTTTCAAAAAGTATGCTTTTGTGAGAAGGAAGCAAAGCATAAAGTATTAAGAATCTGAGAATCATAGGTATTTCTTCACCTGTAAAACAGTGACCAAAAAAGTTATTTAGTTAGTTTTGTGTTTAGCATAAAATTATTTTTATTTGATCATATTTTTCTTCACTATTTAAATTTTCTATGATAGATCAATATGAATCATATGATTTCAAAGTGGTGTTTTAATGACTTCTAGTCAGGTGAGGATTCATTTGTAGTTATGGAGCAAATTCCTTTTGGAGGAGATTTCTTAATAGAGTCAAATGGCCCTAAATGTTATTTCTGAATTTTAATTCTAGCTTGTTGTTCTGCAGTTACTTAACTGCTGCTCAGTGAGACTGATGCTTACCAGGTTGTACAGGTAGGAAGATTTAATTCAGTTAAGTAAGGCATTATAGTTTATAATTTCTCTTAATTGTTGTTCTTTGTTATCATAATTTAAGAGATTGGAAATATGCCTGTCTTTTACTTTAGTACTTCTGTTTCTTTATCATTTTACACACAGAGACATAGACACAAAGGTGATCAACATAGGTGTCTGGAAGAATAAACAGCCTTATTCAGACCAGGTTAATTTTGGCATCTCTTACCATGCTTTTGTCATATTCAGAATAGGATAGTAAATAAAAGTAATCACAGAATAAACTGAGAAATGCAAATTCTGAATTTCTTGACGTTTATTACAAAAAACTGTGCAGCTGAAAATTGGCATGTTGCATTTCACAAACTGTTTCTCTTTTCATAGGAGTGTGGTATTTCTGAGAGAACTTCCTGGCATTCTATCTCCAGGAAAAAAGCCATTCTTAAAATCCCTGGTTGTATTCCAGACCTAATCAAAGACATAAATATTAAGGGCATTAATATCAGCTAAAAGCTGTAGCCGGCTGTTAAACTCTAGATGTTAAATCAAAGCCTTCAAGTTAGCTTAAAACCCAACTAGAGGTATTCTTGGAGGAACCAATAAAATAAGAACCTTAAATGTGAACAGGAAAGAAGTTTGTGTATATTCCGAAACCATTGTTTAAGAGAAAATCAGTAAAAGTAAGTCTAGAAAAAAAAAATTATTATTTTTGCACACTAAAGTTGTCAATAAACTGTACTGATTTAGACAACTTTTATCTAAACAATATTATGATATATTTTAGGCTGAGTCTGCTTTCAGTAAAATAACATATCACTTGTTTAAATTAAATGGTTTTAACAGAGAGGTTTTCTGCATTGCCCCAGCAGTGCATGGTGACTGTTGTGTCAGTAAATCGCTTAAAAATTGATGGTACAATGTGCAGAGCTGGAAAAGATGTTTCAAACTTAACTTCTTCTGCTCATTATGTTAAAAGACCCTGACCTCTCCATTTGTTCAAACACCAGCCAACATCCCCCTTTCAAATCAGGACATAGCCTCAAGCATGTTCATTTCACCTGGAGTTCTACCCTACAACACCACTGTAGTAATTTTAAATCCTACCTCTTTCTTTTTGCTAATATAACTTTGAGAGTTGCATAATGAGCAAGGTGAAGCAACTCACTTGGGTTAAAAACAGAGGAAACAGGTGAGCAGCTTTTTCAGTTATGTGCCAAGGAGGTCAATCTGAGTAACCTGTAAAGGTTTGTATCATTGATGTCAAAGGGCTCTTGGGAACTTTTGCTTCTGCTGTAGCTGCTCTCTACCCGTCTGTCTGTCCTCTGTCCTTGTCACAGCCTCGGCAACAGTCTGCAGTAATTCTGGTAGCAGATAGAATGTGTTTGACTCAATGGCTCCACTGCACAGCCCAAAACCTAAGCTTAACCATGGTCTAAGCTTAATTCTACCTTCCTGAACAGTAGAAGTAAACATCAAGAACTGCAGAAGGGCCTCTGCAGAGCTGACACATATTCCCTTCAAGTCTGCTGAAGAGGAGAGTAGTGTCCATCAGGGATCTCGTCAAGTATCTGGGAGCAGTACTCCAACTAAAGCTACCAGTGCTCATCTATCAGACCTACAAAGTGGATGGAATAGTGGAGGATACGTGGTTGCATGAAAATGGAAGCTGAAGTCAGTATGGTTGTCACAAAATTCTGGAGGCATGGACAGACTTCTCAGGCTCTCACTTTTGGTGTTTCTCTGATTTATTTTTATTAAGACTTGAATTTTGTTTGTGACAATTCAAAATATGGTGCCACATGGTGACAGGAGATCTATTGCTGCAATATCCTTCACCTACAGAGATAGAAGCATTTCTTCTTTATCTGTTCACAGGCTCTTTTTGTGGTATCAGTTTAAATATAACAATGATTTAATTCTTATACACATTTAAGCTTTTATTTTAGGTGTGCAATAGGATGTTGAGAACTTGTCCATTGCTATTAGCTTCTGATTTATCTGAACATTGATTTTTATTTGTAGTTTGCATGCGAAGAGGCACTATTAATGCTGACCTTTTTTCTGTTTCCAGGCAAATGCAATATAGTCAACAGCAAAGCTAATTTTATCAAACAAAGAAAGGAATGCTGAAAAAGCCAGTTTATAACAGGTAACTCTCTTTATTATTATTGCACAATGAAAGCCTCAACAGTCCTTAAGAATTTTTTATTAATTAAAGTTTATTTTGAAGTACAGTAGAAAAAAAATAATATTTAAAGGGGAATCCTCTACCCCAAAACAACAAATAGCTCAGGAACTGAAAGTTAAATAGAGACTCAATTTCTGTTCTGATTTACTTTTTTCCTGGCACCTCATATAGTGTAAAGGAAAGTCAATATTTTTATTGTGATAATCTTTCCTCTACTTTTTCAGACTGCCTAGCATCAAATCTTCTTTATAGAGCCTTGATCTTCATTGAAACTCACCCTAGACTTGACACTCTACTAATATCTGTTTATTTCTGCAGCATTTTTCTGTGGATGTTAAATAAAATACACGAAGGCAGCATATAAAATAGAGAAAACTTAAGTGTAGAATAAATATAGGCCAAATAAGCATAGAATGGTTCTTGGTTTTGCATGTCATTACCCCCATAAATGTACTGGTTAGAGTCAACTTAGGCTAAAGGTCATCAGTAGTAATTAATTACCTGGTAGCTTTTCTTAGGCTCTGTGCAGTGGTGAGTGTCTCTCTAAGATATGGGAATGTAATGCTTGGGGGTTCAGGGATTGTGGATTCTCTGTTTGTATTTTCTACCTCTGTTGATGTCGGGATTGAAGGCACTTGAGACAGTAGTTCATGTTCAGACTCAGGTGTTGATTATTTCTTATCAGTGTAACAGCCTCACAACCATGAGTTCTGCAGTCTTTCATTACCAAGGCACAAAATGGCTGGCTATCTCTTGTTCCAAGGTCTTTTAAGACTAAACTATCCAATTAAGAAATGACACCTAGATTATTTTCCCTTTTAACCCAATAACTGATCACTCAAAGCTCGCAATGTGAACTTTTCTGTCCAATTACAAAATACCACTCAAACCCATGAACAAGAAGGTGAAGAAGAGCAACTTGCCTCCGCCCCAAAACCTCCATCTTGCTTCATATTTATTACTGTATTCTAAAACCCTAAACTTTAAGTTTTCCACCCTGTGATCTTAGGCACTTTTAACCAACTACACACCTGTAATCCCAATGCTATTAACCAATTTTGGAAGTCTTCTCCACAGCCTCAGGTCAAATGCAGTGCTCAAGTTTAAAATTCTCAGCATCCAGGATTCCAACAAGGGATGAGCACAGCTGCTGCTCTAGTTGGCAAGTCCTTAGCACTGCTGAATGCATTCATGATCCTGCCTCTCATGTGATCTTTGTTCTGACAGAGCCCCTAAAATGTGTATATAGCTACTCCACTATCTATTCAGGCAGGTGTGCTTGGACAGCAAAGAAAGGCGTTTCCTCAAAAAAAAAATTAAATTCTAGTGTCATCTTTCTCATCACAGTTCTTCTAGATTAGAATTGGAGGGCATATTTAGTACAGTAGATACCTTCCTACTGCAAGGAGATTTTATAGTGCACTTCATCTTAAGGATGAGATAAATACAAACCTTCCTGGTGGGTAGGTATATGGAACTAACATGCAGGCTAACAAACTGGAGCATATGCTCAGTATAGTTGCCTCACACAACTGTAAGGAGCTTAATTTGTGCCCACTGAGATTTTTAGATTCCAGTAGAATGTGTTGGAAATAACTCACAAGAGCAACTAAGCAGCTGTAGTTGGGTTGAACATGAAGCATATGAACTTAATGATCATATGACAACTAAGTCTGTTTTGGACAAGTATATTTTTATGAAACCTTGTTCAGCTTCTCACACTGCTACCTGTATTGCCTTTAAAAATGTTACTGATATGAAATAGGGTTGGAGATATTGGAATAGCATTTTTGAGTTTCACAGATCGTTTTCTTAGAATATTTGCAGTGTTGGTGTGGTTTCTCTACTGCCCCATTGTGTGTGTTTTCAGTGATGAAATTTTCATCTTCTTTCTGCCACTCTAGCTTAGTGATCTTAATTCATGACTGTCTTTGTTTGCTCAGCTATAAGTGTGCCATATTGTTGAGTCTTGACAAATAGAGCTAAGGATGAGTCGCATCAAAGCATACATATTAACCACCTACCAGTAGCTGTTTTAAAGAACTTTCTTTGTATTGGAACTAAGGTATATGAAGAAGCTGATGTACATAAAGTTGTCTGTAAATATGACAAATTTAGGGTCAAAAAATTGAGTAATCTCTTATTTTCTGCCTCTGTTAGAACTTACAGTATCCGACACTGCATTTTTCAGAAATTTGCTTTTTTACTGCAACAGTACAAACCCACTGATTACATTTACCTTTTTCAGCTTTGGAGAAGAAAGCAGGTCTCAAGTCTTGAGCTATCTACAGATGAAAAGAGATGATCAAGATTTAGGTATGCCTCAGCATGTGCTGTAGCTATCATCACCACTTCTTTTTTTTTTTTTCCACTTGTTCTCCCCCCTAAATGTCCTTGCATACTTTTAAAATACAGGAGGAACTTAATATATTTTTATTCCCTTTGTTATCAGGTTAATAAGATAATCTGTCATTTAAATACAAAGTGTGACAGTGTGTAAGATGTGAAGGGGAATCCTTGTTGTTTATCAGTGGCTTTTCCACATGTCTCATAAATCTCTCCTTAATTGAAGTGCTTTTCCTTTTCAGAGCCCTGAGATTTCTCTTCAGTAAGGAAAGAAATCAACATATTTTTGAAAGGTGTGTTAACCATATGTTTTGAAACTCTTTTAGGATAGCTTTCAGAAGTCCAATCAGAAAGAAATATTTTCTAAATGTCATTTATTTTGTAATGGGCAATTTTTGTCATGTCCACAACTACAGATAGTCATTCCTGCATTGCATCCAGTGCCAGTCTACAAGATTAGGTGTTCAGTACTGGGACTTCTGTTGTGTGCATGACAGACAACCTAGCTCTGTGTGGGCTCTTTCTAACCCCCATGAATAAACCTTTTATATATGTTGAGGCCAGATTTAACACTGCTGGCAATAAAACATAGTTTTACCTTGAAGATTAACATGTGCATTTTGCAGCCCTGGATAGCAGCAGTTAACTGGAAGCAGATAAATTTTTTCTCTGAGCCCTCTACTCCTTTACTATGGGGTTGACTTTGCATCAAGCTGTTTTACTTAGGAGTGTTGCTAAAAGGTTTGGATCAATAAGGACAAACTGTTTTCCATCAATTACCATTTTTACTAGTAAGATGAACATTTCACCGTGTTGGCTACAAAGGTCATGTGAGATCTTACAGTGTGATTTGTAGCATTAGAGTAGTAATCAGAGTGTCTAGGAGGTCTGCCTGTCAGTACTGTTTCTATATGGGGTTTTTTTATGTATCATGAATTACTAAAGTTCTTTACATGACTTTGTGTTATTTTTAAAAAGTGGATATTGTACTGAAAGTGCCTCAGTTTATAATGAATTTTTATGGTTGGTGACAAATTTTTGAAGAATCTGAACTAAGTTACTGTCTCTTGATTTTTCCAAATGCCTAATCTTTTGCATTTCTACTTATTACAGAAGTTAAAAAAGAAACAAAACTTCAGTCAAGCATCTAACTAATAAATTGTTGCCTCTTATCTGTTGGCTTTTGCTTTTCCCATCCTTTTCATCTTTTGAACTAGGATTATTGGCCAAAAATTCTAAAATGGATGTCACGGTTCTTTAAATGCAGACAAATGTTAATCCTATCACAGTGCATTACAAGAAGAAACTCAGATACACAAGCATAAAAGAAAGTACTGTAAGAAAAAAACCTCAGGTTACTGGAAATTCAGAAGGTGCCTTGACTTTAAAGACTTATAGTTGTTTGGAGAATTGGCATTTATATTGATACCCAGCAAATGGGGGCTGAAGTCTGACTTTTAAAAGGGGCTTCAACTCCTATGTATGTAGTTTTAGAGGCTTAATATCTTATTACATTAGTGAAAAATAGGTGTACTATTTAGGAGGTTCTGAATTAAGTTTTGATAAATAGTATTTGTATTTATTTATCTATCAGTAAAACTAGATGCAATGTAAAC
The DNA here is from genome assembly GCF_015832195.1 of Motacilla alba alba. Lineage (NCBI taxonomy): Eukaryota > Metazoa > Chordata > Aves > Passeriformes > Motacillidae > Motacilla > Motacilla alba. The sequence continues at coordinate 39,202,825 of NC_052017.1, read as the reverse complement.
ATGTAGCAAGCATCATTATTCTCCTCTAAAGATCCAAAGTGTACAATTAAAATGCTAAATAGGGAGAAAAGCTATGGCGAGTAGTAGAGTGAATGATACAGATTGCCAGCCATATTGTTTTATTTTTCTTTTCAATAAAGAGTTACCTACATACACCTGCCTGCTGAATGATTATCAGGCAGTGGTTTCCTTATAGTTCTGTGACATAAATTGTGGAAAAACTCAAACAAAAAAGAGTAGAACTAGGTTAAGGTGTATCTATCTGTACAAATACAATTTTTTCAGACTGAAAAATAATAGCTTTTTACCTCAAATACTCTATTTTAAACTTATTTCTGTATAAATACAATGTTCTATTAATTTATTTTATGAGATAACATTGTATGTAGAGATGGAGCTCATGGAAGGGGTGCCATTGGGAGAAACTTTCACTCTTTGAAGGAAAGCAACAACAATTTACAGAAGACAGAATATGGCATATATTTATCTGAGTAAGGGCCTCCATTTTTTTTGCCAGGATTTTCCTACCTGTAATTAGTAGCACCATGTTTTTAGGCAAATAAATGACAAAGTAATGCTTATTATATCAATCACTACTACATAGCTGTGAATTTAGTGTGTCTTTATTTGGTTTGTAGTTAAGAATCTTTCTGAGGCTCTTTCTGTTTGTTTTTATGCTTTGTCTAGCTCTTTGTTATTTGCATAAAGAGAAAAGGATTGTTCATTAAGATCTCACTGTGAACGATGTCATGTTGGGGGATAAAGACAAAGTTACAATTATTGAGTAGAGCTGCTTTGCTTGAAGACAATTTCTCAAGATGTACCTGAGAAGCATTTCTTTACTGAAACTCTGGGTAGGTTTCAGATTCCTGGATGTTGGTTATCATTCTTAGAAGCTAGTAAATTATTGCATTATTATACTGTTGTGTGAAATCATTGAATCACAGAATGGACTGGATTGAAAGGGACCTTAAATATAATTTATTTTCAAACCCCCCCGTGGGGGGCCTTTCTCTAGATCAGGTTGCTCACAGTCTCATCCATCTTGACCTTAAACACTGCCAGGGATGGATGACCTGTTCCAGTACCTCACTACCCTCACAGTAAAGAATTTTTTTCCTAATATCTAATCTAAGCCTACCCTTTTCCAGTTTGAAACCATTCCCGCTTGTCCACTCATTATGTGCTGTTGTTAAAAGTCCTTCTCCATGTTTCTCAGGGGCTCCCTTCTGGTACTGGAAAGCCTATTAGGTCACCCCAGAGCCTTCTCTGCTGTTGTAGGGAACCATGTCAAAGGCTTTTCTGAAGTCTTGATAAATTATATTTCTAGCCCTTCCATTGTCTACTGATGTAGTCAGTCCTTCATAGAAGGTCACTATGGTCAGGAAGGACTTGGCCCTTGTTGAAGCCATGCTGACCATCTCAAATCACCTCCCTGTTCTACATGAGCCTTCGCATAGCTTCCAGGAGGATCTGTTCCATGACAGATTCTGTTCCCAGGCACAGAAGTAAAATAATTGCTAATGCAAATTTTGCGTCATCAGCCATGGCTATATTTTTTGCATCTGTGGATGGTAAATATGATGGAGATGATTTAGCCTTAAAATATATAAACTATAGTTATGTTTCAAGGCCTGTTTTTATTTAAATTAGCAAGAATATTGAAATAATAAAGATTAGAGAACAAGTGCTGATGAACATACAAAGTATAACAGCTGTCTATTCTATTCTAATTCTGCCATGAAATTGTTGAGCTTCCTTTAGTTGTTCCCAGATCAGCTGGAGTGAGGTGCCATTTGTATAACTCTGAAGTAGTGAATATTCTTGATATATGCTTCTGTAATTGCCACAGTGTGGAGGAAGGAACCTAGGCAGGTTCCAGGACAGACTTTGAAAGCAATATGTGTATGAGCAGTACAAAGCGTGGCATAGTTTTAGTCTTTGAGCAAATTAATACAACCTGGTACACACAGCCAGCCTTCCAGGCAATTCAGATCCTGTAGTTTTCGACGTTTTCAAAGAACTACTGCTTGTTTTCTTGCTGCTCATGACACTGAAGAAAACAAACAATTTGAAAGCTGCAAAATTGTTGTGAGAAGTCTTTATGCAAAATTCCATCTCTCTTCTTTAAATATAACAGTAAACTGAAGACACACATGCACACCCATCCACAAAACACTCAGATATAAATATTTAGCAACTGTTGTTTCATAGTAAATATTTTTACCGCATTATCTACATATTTAAATTTATTCATTATGAAATAGTATGTGCTAAACCCCCTCGGATTCTTAGTAATGATGCAGTTTTGAAAGAATGTGATTTAATGGTGCAATTGTCCTTGAGTGATGAAAATAAATACTCCAAATATGATTTTAAAGTATCATATAATTGTATTTTATATCAACTACTGCCACTGAGGGGCACTCTTGTCTCAACAACCTTTCCTTATCTTTAGTCCATTCTAAATATGGAGAAGTCTGAATGTACTTTCAAGTATAAGCTCAAAATTGCCCTTGAAAAGCAGTTATATTTCTGTTAAAGATTTAAAGGAGTTCAGGAAAATTGGAAGAACAGAAACTTATTTGGATCATTTCTACTGCAATTAGTTCAAAACTATTTCAGTATTTGAACAATCACTCACTTTATTTAGTCCTACAGCTACAAGTGTAGTACCTAATGAATTTTTGGTGAGAGCTGAAGAACTTTTATCTATTGTTTCTGAATTCTATTAAACCTTGCTTTTTTATCACCTTAATGAAATTACAACCAATTTACATTCTCTCTGATGATAGTTAATATGTACTGTATAGATGCATGCTGTGGTATTGTTCCTACTCATACAGTGCATATATGCCAAAGACTGGAGCATTTGTGATCTTAATGATTATGTCTCACAATAGTTGAGGATAAATGTACTGTCCATTTAGTACATTTCAAGAGTTCTTGGTGAAAGTTTGTCCTGATTTTGGTTGGAATGGAGTTAATTCTCTTTCTTGTAGCTGGTCCAGTGCTGTGTTTTGAATTGACTATGACAGTAATGTTGATAACACACCGAGGTTTTAGTTGTTGCTGAGGACTGTATACTCTAAATCAAAGACTTTTCAGTTCTCCATGCTCTGCCAGCAAGGAGTTGCACAACAAGCTGGGGGTGGAGAATACATCCAGAATGGCTGACTTGAGCTAGCCCAAGGGATATTCAATACCATATCCCCAGTATATAAACTGGGGCAAGTTGGCCAGGAGTTGCCAATGGCTGCTCATGGACTGGCTGGGCATCTTTCAGCAGGTGGTAAGCAACTTCAGTGAGCATAATTTGTTTTTCTTGAGTTTTATTCTGCCCCATGTTCTTTTAATTACAATTGCTATTAATAATAGCAATTATAGATATATAATTCTATAAATTATAATACCATAATACTGAAATATTATATTTTATTTTGTTTCAGTCATCAAACTGTTTTTACGTTGACCCCTGAGTTTTATTTCCTTTTTTTTGCAATTCTCCTTCACGGTGGGGAAGGTAAAAAATTGAGTGTGTGGTGCTTGGTAGTTGGCTTGGGCTGAACCATGACAAAGTTACAACAAAATGTCAGATGAATGTGAAGCATATGCTAAAATGCTGAGAAATCTCTGGATTGAATTTTTCCTGTCAGCTTTTTAAAAAGAGAAGGTCTGCTCTAAAACCTACTAAAAACTGTACTTCTGCATTTACAAGCTGCATGCTCATCCAAAATAGACAGAACTCAATTTTTTGGAGTCTTTCAAATCTGAAAACTGACCCAAACTTGCCTTGATCGCACTAGAGTAGTGGACTGCCTGTGAAGCAGTGTTGTAGGACTGTGTGAGTGGGATATGGCTGGAATGATTTTGCTTTATAAAAGAATCTTATAACACTGCTCTATTTTCTTTTCCTCAATCAGTCCTTCTGGAAATAGTAACTCTTGTTAATCTCTTGCTATGAGAATCTGCATGCTGACAGTATAATAAAGGCAGATCACTCATCTGTAACTAATGTTCTTAAAAAATATTGTCTTTAGAGAGGTGCCTTAGTTTCAGACTCTTATGGAGTATTTTGATTTAAAAAAAAAAACCAACAAACTAGTGAATTTATCAATATACTGGCAAAAGACATTTTAGATATTCAGACTTTAATTCTGCAACAGCCACACCAATGGACTGCTTTAAGAAAATTCTTGGACTCACAGATAGACATTTTGTACCTTGTGTATGAGAATGGGACCACTCACATTCCAAATCCCTTGAAGATCTCTTACACAGTTTCTGCTTTTATGTTGGTTGAAAAGGATAGGAGTGCATAGAGTGGGAGACACTCCCACTTTGCTGTCAGAGTGGAAAATAATAAACCTGGTAAAGAATTATGCTTATTTGTCCTGAATTCATGGAGAAATGTTCTACAGGTGGCACTTGTAGAACAATTCCAGCCGAACTTGGTAGGCAGGGACTTATGATGAAAGAAAACAAGAATTCATACAAAGAAATCTGCAGCTGGCCTGTCACAATGCAAGATTAAATTTGATGGACCTCTTCTAGGGATGGTCTGTGAATATCATGTGTATAAGTCTTACTGAAAAAGAAATACTTGAGATAATACCTCACACTCTGGTGAGACCTTACCTGAAGTACTGTGTCCAGCTCTTGGGTCCTCAGCACAAGAAGGGCATGGACCCGTTGGAGTCAATCCAGAGGAAGGTTATGAAGAGGACTGTGGTGGTTTTGCATGGGAGATCTGAAACTGGTGAACCAAAACCACTACACAGATTAGAGGAGTGGAGCACCTCTCCTATGAGGAAAGGTTGAAAAAGTTGGGATTGTTCAGCCTGGAGAAGAAAAAGCTCCAGAGAGACCTTAGTGCACCTTTCTGAACATAAAAAGGGACTATAAAAGAGCTGGAGCAGGAATTTTTACACGGGCCTGTAGTTGCAGGACAAGGGGGTATGGCTTCAAACTGAAAGAGAGTAGACTTAGATTACATATGAGGAAGAAATTCTTTACTGGGGATGGGGGTTGGTGAGGCTCTGGAATCAGACAAGTTCTGCATGCCTTGTTCCTAGAAATATTCAAGGTCAAGTTAGAGGGGTCTCTGAACAGCCTGGTGTAGTGAAAGGTGTCCTTGCCCATGGCAGGGAGTTTGGAACTTGATAATCTTAACATCTCTTCCTACCCAAGCCATTTTATGATAATATTCTGAAGAATTTTTCAATAGTTATAGTCACTCTGTGTTTTCTTTTTCTTAAGTAATTTGTGTGGTTAGATACTTTATTCAGATCTTTCTTTATTGTTTTTTTTTAAACTTACACAAGACAGAAATGAAAGTTCTAAGCCAAGGAGGTGCTTCATTCTAATGTGAAAATTGTATAACTTTTTTATATTTCCCAGGACATCTTTTACACATGTCAATTAAACTTGAATTATCCTAATCTTTTCCAGGCTCTTTAAAGTTGTGTGTTGTTGCAAATGTAAACAGACATTTACAATCTGATCCTAGCCTGGCTGTTTATGACTATAGAGAACTTTAGGCATCTTCTTTTGTCATCTCTAGAACTGCACACCCTAGTCATATTCTGTTTAATTTTTGACATAAATTCCATAGGAAGGGGTCCATAACTACCATCTCTTATGCTGGTGCAGCATTTAATCATTATTGATTGAACTACCAATGCTATGAAAATATAAATATTAAGTCATTCCAACTAGCAATTTTGTAAGACATCTCAGTCTAAATTGATAGAAAAGTATTACCAAAACTGTACATCTTTGGTCAGACTGAAAGTCTCATGTATTGTGTCAGACATACCCAAAAAAATATGGAATTTTAGGTGTGGCCTGGTTGAAAGTTGTTTTGTTATAGGGTTTTAGAGTATCATTGAACCAATATTATCAGTGGCTTTCCTTTTAATCTGCCCAGCCTTTTTATATCAGACACTGAGAAGTTACTGTTCTAAATTGAAAATGTGTATCTGCTTTTATTGCAGCTATATTTTACTGCAGCTGTGTTTTGGTTCTAGCACAGTGTATTTCTGTCTAGAGCTCCATAGCTGCATCTGTCTGTAGGACAAAACAGAAGAATCTGTAGATCATCACTTTTCCTCAGTGTCATTTAGTTGCAGCAAGGTTTAGACCTTGATGGTCAGAGGGCTGTGTGGAATCATTTGGACACCTTTCAGAGCTGATATCAAGGAGAATTGTGAAGGGTACCCTACTCTGTTTTAGGAAGCATGTTCTATTTAATGTTTAGTACACGTGATAAAATAGCAGCTGGAAAGATCTGTATGGGTCTGAACCTAGGATTGTATAGCAGCAGAATGTTTGTTTTGAGACAACTCACCTGTTGGATAAACTTCTAATCATAACAGGCAGCCATGGAGTGTCAGAATGGTTAATTGAATGTGACTTGGAAAGTTCAAAGAGTTGCTGGGTGCTGAAAGAAAGCTCCCTGTTAGTTTTATAATTCAGAATATTTGCTTGAGTGCATTGTATAAAACAATTACTGGCTCTGGATTCTGTTACATGCTCAGAGAAGCAGTGGCCATGAGATAAAGTGGATATAACTAGTGTCTATTGTATGTTAGTCACTGCTCAGATTAACTTGAATCAGTCAGTGCTGGTTTTTTAGCAGATTACATGGCTCATTTAACTAATATTCGTGATCAGAATTGCTACCCTTCACACTGAGGTTCAAGGAAGCCCTTGTAGTACTTTATTTTTAAAGTTATTTTCATAATAGGCTGAGTGGAATCTTCTACTTTTTTATATTCACATTGTAAATCAAACATTCTGAAAATCATTTGTGGATTAATACCATGATCACATCTCTCCACAAATCTCAGTTCCAGATGTGGATCAGTGCTTAGGTTCCTAGTGCAGAAGTTACAAGCTTTACAAAACTAGCACTGGACTGTTTACAAAGCATTAATAAAAGCACATAGAAAGAAGATTGATAGAATAGCTAAAAGGTTTATTTGGGAATGCGGAGAAGTTATTTCTGTTCACATTCTGTTGATGGGTGAAAGTAGAATAACCTTGATTAAATTGCAAATTATCTTGATTTTAGCATATGTTTTTATAGAAAATAAAGTTATAATTTTATACTCCAAATTGCTGTACCTCAGTAAGTTGCTTACAAATCTGCTTGATAACAATTGCAGACTTGCTGATGAGAAGCAAAGGGTTTTTCTCTCATCCTGAACCCTTCAGGGTAGAAACAGAAATTGTTCAGTGGGTACACAGTGAAAATCTGATGTGAGCAGGTCTGAAGTTCTAATATGGGGTGAATTTCATACTCTTAATATTCTTTTTTGCTCTGCTTTTGGCCTTTGTGTGTGTATTTGATTTTAGGAGAAATTAATGGCATTTTCAAATAGGGTTCAGGTATAAATTAAGGTAACAAACTTGCAGATATGAAATCAGTGTTGTTAAGTTGTAGCTGGATAATTTTTGTCTTGTTTATATTGCAGAAGATAAATTTAGTTGAGAATTTTGGGAAATGAAACAGCAAATGAAAATCCAGATTCTCTTAATAAAAAGAGTAATAAAAAACATTGCAGATATTGAAAATGCTCATTGGAAGGGACTGCTAGGATTTAGAAAGTTTCTGTAATTTGGCTATCATGAAAGCTGCAGAGACCATTAAGTAGGAAGTTAAGATACTAGCTAAGTAAGCCTAGTCCTGTTTTCATAGTTCTGTCTTTCCTTCATGAACTCTTCCACAGATTTTTGATCTTTTTTGAAACCACTTTTCTTCACTATCACTTATTCTGCAACTCTAGACATAGTGTAAACAAGTGAAAAAAGTGAAGGAGGGTGATCAGAATCTAAAGGATTATGACTACATCATATTATTTTAATTTTTCTTCCTGTCTGAGGATTGTCTTGTATAGTTGTTTGACTATTTTTAACAAATTTTAAAAAATTAAAATTAATTAAAATTAATTAATAGGTGTCACCTTTTTATTTGGTCATATTTTCATTTAATGATACATGAGACAGGCCTGTCACAGTTCTCAGAAGTTATTTCATCCGTTTGTTAGTCATTGTAGCAACTTTTGGCATCGCATACCAAATAATCATGGAATATTAAAAGTGGTAGACCAATTTATTTATTTATTAAGACAAATGCTTAAATAAATTAAAAGAAGCAATGTCACTAGTTTAATGCAGTTCAACAGTTAGCAGTTCTTTTTCATTCAAATCTCTATTATAGGCTTGAGAATGCTAAGAAAAAAATTTATGCTTAATGTAAAGCAGATTGTCCTGGGCTTTACATTCCTTAGCTCTGGCAGCACCAGTTGTATGTAGGAGTTTCTTGCTGGTATCAACAAAGTTTAGCCAAATTTGGAAAAAGTAATTGCCAGTGAAAGGGTTTTATCCCTCCATTTCTGAGGACCTGAGCTTAAAATGAAGATAATATATTTATTCCATCTGGCTGATTTTTCCCTTGCTTTCTTTCTCTTCTCTAGATAATCACTCATGTTTTACTAAAATAAACTACTATTTCCAGAACTGAGATGTTCAGCTGCCTTCTTTCCTTTACTAAATCTCTCAACAGGAACTGAATTTATGAATTATTGTAATGTCTCAACACTCTTCCTTCATCATATATTATTTGGAGGATTCCAAAGGAAGGAATTTAGAAAGATTCAACCCAATTAATACAGGGAAGTATCAACACCACAAAAACCTCTGGTCCTTTGAGGATTAATATTTCGTGTAGTGGACTGCTGGAGGACTGCCTTAACTCAAGGGAAAAGGGAGGCTTCTTGGTTATCCTGTTAATTTAGCATTCTTTTTACTTACATTTCCCAAGCACTGCAGAGCTAGTCCTTCGTTGGACATTTTGTTCAAAGAATGATCTGTGGCTTGAGCATCTAGATTTGGCTTTCTTATCAAAGGCCCTTTCTGAATTCAAGAACTGCTCCTTTTCAGACCCTGAAGGCTTCCACTGAGCAAGAGCCAACAGAAACTAATTTTTCTTACCTGTACTTCTTCTCATCTCCAGCTTCTTTTGATGGGTAATAACATTTTGAAATAAAATTTTTATGAACTGTGTTACAGTGAAAGAAATTGGAATAGGCATGCTATGGGCTCTGCCTAAATAGAAGTTTTTAGAGTATTTTAAACATTGTACTTTGTTACTTAAAACACAAATCTTCTTCTGAAGTAGCATTGCAATACAAAAATTATTAACAGGATTTATGAAGTACAATAATGTTTTCTGCTCTTTGTGCTTGGACTTAATGAAGTGTGATGTATATTAACTGCATTGATGTGTGGAGGCAGCAGTAGAACATTGAATTGGAAAAAACAAACTTGAACTGTTTGCGTGGAAATTTGATTAAAAATATAATCTCTAAAGACTGTGTGTGACATTTTGTGAAAGACTATTTGATAATTACACAAGGCACTTATATCAACATAATTACATGATCATCTAAATCTACAGCTTTTTTTCACAAGCTAAGGCTAAGATTCACCATTATTACCAAATTCCATCTTTGAACATGAACTATGAAGTTATTAGACCCCCCCACCCCATGCTCCTTTGAAATTAAATTTCTTGGAAGGTCCACCCTTTCCAACCGTCATAATTTCAAGGAAAGAAAACTAATTACCACAGATTCAGCTTATTAGAGATTAGTATGAGATCACTGCTTATTAGATCCGTAGCATTGTCATACAGTTTATTGAAATACATTAATAGAAACCTGAAACTGGTCATAGAGTTTAGATTGAAACCATCTGAAGTGTGCTTATGGTATTTGTAAAGCAGAGAGGCTTAAGTCAAGTGTAAGTTGCTGATGAATGTGGAGATAAAGAGATAATATGCCCCAGTTCTGTGAAATGTAAAAGATAAAAAATCCCAAACCTCCCTTCCACGCTCCCCCAACTTTTAGCTGTTGTGACTGAGCACTGATTGTCATGCAGAGGAGGTGGCTATGGAGATATGAATCTTTTTGTCCCTTTTTTTATTATTGCAGCTGACTTTGGCCTTGCAAAGCGAAGGCAAGAAAACTGCAAACTTGCATAAGTAGTGGTATTCTATAATATAGGTAATCCTTTAGGTATTTATATATATATATATATATACACCTATATATAACTATATATAACTGCAAACTTGCATAAGTAGTGGTATTCTATAATATAGGTACCTTTAGGTATTTTTTTATATATAAAGGTATATCTATATATCTGTCTATCCAGGTGTATATATATTGCCTATAGGTAATCCTATTGTCTTATAATAAGAGGTCATCCTATGCTCGTGGTAAGTACTCCTGCATGTAACTTTTGGTCCAGTGACTTCCATCTTCTTGGTTACTCTTGGAGCAGATAGGGAAGTTGCAATGGAGTAAGGAACAAGGTGCAAGTCACAAGCTACTCTGCAAGAGTTGGTTGCCTCCCTATTTTGATGTTGCCTGTTCTTAACACGTGTGGTTACTGTGGGTTAAGTTGTTGCTAAAATGAATAAACTGCAGTAGTGTAGTAACTTATTAATCTATTTATAGACTATCCTTATAGATAAGGAAATGTGTTTTTAAATTCTGAAAGGGTGTATGTAAATAGTATGAATTACCACCACCAAGTGTGAAGGCCTTACACCTGTGAGAATGTTTGGCCTGCAGGCTGTGATAAGTAATTAAAGGTTCCGAGCCATCAGGGGAGTTGCTGGTTACTCCTCTGAATTAAAAGTAAGTCAAGAACTCAGGCATTTGGCAGTTGAACATAATTCATTTTGCCATTTTTAAAATTGTTGCTTGTGAATTTCTAGTACCAGAATGATAATGATTGACACTTATTCCCTAGAAATCCCTAAATCCTAAAATGGCCTCAAGAGTGAGACCTTGTAGTATGTTAAATATTCAAGTCACATACCTTGGAAGCCTAATGGTTATAGTTCTTAGCGGGCAAAGGTAAGGGCATTTCAAGGCTGCCTTAATTGGTTGTCCAAATATTTCTGAAGCATTGCACAATCTCTGAGTGACATTGGATCTGTGAGTGATAGTGTGGGTATATAAAGTGTAGTAAGAGTTTGGTGTAACTAGTTATGTGCCATCTTTTTTCAGCTTCTCTGAAATAATCAATTTGTTTTGTTCACTTACAGCTGGGAATAGAAGCTGTTGATGAGAATTTATTCTGCTCTTTTAAACACCAGTTTAAAAATAGAGGTGTCAGAGATGTCAAAACCATGCTGCCATGGCCCTCAGGCTCACTGAATTGTAATTTTTCTTGTCCCATCTACATTTATTTCTTCTTTTTCCTCTGTTAGATGCCTATTTTGTTTCACTGATATCTTTTGGGTCTTTACTATTTTGTAGGAAATTTTTATTTGGGAGTAGTGTTCTGTAGATTTAAATACTTTTTTAAAATATAATTTTTGCTTATACTATATTTATTATTGTTCTCATACCCTATCTTTGTACATGGAAGTTCATATCAGAGCTAGAACTTTGGCAGGTCTTTTTCTACTGCTTTATCCAGTTATTTGGATGCAGGATTGAGGATAAAATGTCCCTTAGATGTTGCAGTCTCTCAGGTAAGTGTTCTTTTGGGACATTACTTGTCAGTTCTACTCCACAGGCAAAATCATAGAAGCAGTGATCCTTGTCTGTCTGCAGTCAGAAAAGAGAACAAGGATACAGTACAGATGTCTTTGTATTTAAAATATATGCTTGAGTAATATTTAAAATGACAGGCTAAGATATTAGTCTTTCCAATGTCATAATAGTTTAAGAATGCTAAAAAGGCTTTGCAAACAGCAGCATGCACTGGAGGCCACCTTCAAGGTGCTTGGTTAGTTCTGTGTGTGACAGTGGGCTTTTTGAAATGGAAACTGTTCACAAGGAATAAGATGAACTGACAGAGTATTTTAGCACGTCTTGAAGGAGAAATCAGACCCTATAGACTTAAGCAGTGCTTTAACTAGACTTTTTAGTGGGGCTTTTTTGTATGATTTAAGAAGATGTTAAAGGCTATTAAAAACTAAAAAAATTAAGACTGCCTACCTACCAATGCACAAAAAAACCCCCCCAAACCAAAAAGAGAAAGAGATGTGAAATATTGTTTTTCATCTTAGGCAGAAATAGCTTTCTTCTAAACTGACAGGTAATAGTTTTGAGTCGTTTGAGATGCAGCCCATCCTTCTTTGAGCAATACAGTGCAGAAACAAAACAATAACTCTCAAAAGTAGCATTTGATGCTTATTGTTTAAATTTGACTAAGCAATGTTATGCAGAATGGTTCAGATAAAAACACATCACTGTATGTACCAAGCATGTTTGTATTTGGGCTTGACTAAATCAATTTGCTAATGCAATTTTTTGAATCTTATGTCATCACAAAATAACTGCAGACACTGTTTTTTGTTTAGAGAGGGACTTATATAATATACTTTGTAATTGTGATGGTTTTTAATTTTTTACTTCATACTAGGTTGTATTCTACTACCACACTGATTAAATTCCTTTTAATTGGTTATCTCCCTGAACTAAAAAATCCAGCAACGTGTGTGTTTAGAATACCAAATATATTAAATGGATGTGTTTACACTTAATATGTTAAAAGTTGAGGAAAAGACTGCTTTAGGGAATTGTTAATGAATCCTGAAGTCTTTTCCCAGCTCATAAGTCACTAGAAACAATCTGCTCCAAGTTAGTGGTGACAGTCTTTATTATTGTGCTGTCTCAAAGGCCTTTCCAGAAGAGATACAGCAATTGTCCATGGTTATAGAGAATGATGTTTCCTTTCAATTATACCTTCCATTTCTTTGCTTAAAAAAAAAGGATTGTGATTTAGGAAGAGAGGATATATTGCCAGCAGATCAAGGGATGTAAATAATTGTATATCTGTAGAGACACTTTAGATGAACTCTGTGAAATTAAGTTAATGTTAATTAAGAGTTAGTTAATTAAGAGAGAGAGTCCCATCATAATTGCTTGAGAACTTGACTGGTCTTTAAAAGCTGTTGAGAAACTATGAGTAGATCCCTCAGGTGTCATTAAGAAGCGGGCAAGAAAGTTCTACCTTAGTTGACGAGCTAACTTGATCTTTCTGAAACAAAATTGTTTTCAAATGTTAGAAAACTGATGCACAGAACAATGTTGTTTATTTAGTTTTTTGTGCCAGTGTTGGGGAGTTTTCTTGCTGTGGTGTTTTGAGGAAACTCCCATTTCAGTAGTAATTGGACATATTATTTTACTTCTTCATCTTGTCTGCTGTGGAGGAGAAAATATTCCTTGATCTTCATTTCTGTTTATGGATTACACACTGGGTCTGTGTACTGTGTTATGTTAACCAGATTTCTTTTCTAGTACTGGTCACTGCTTCTGTTCATAACCATATCTTGTGAGAGCATTGCATATATCAATAGTCTGGTATGATTTCTCATGTAGACACTTGCAGTAGCTGCATTGCTTATTATGGTGACATAATATTTTCACTTAATTAAAGCATTTTTTGTTTTGGGAAAGGTAATTTAAGATGAGGGAGTGTGTTGTATTTTCATAAATACTTTATTTTTAGCCTTTATGATGCTATATGGTCAAACTGATTACGAGATTTTCCAGCAGTACTCTATTCCTCCAAAAATAGAATCTGAAACATGTCACCAATTTCATGAAAGTTTGAGAGTTTAGGTTCTTTCAATGTTTGTGAAAATTTGATGATGGATATCAAGTAGCGAAACAACTCAGTCTTGGCGAGAAAAGTTTTTGAACTCAGCTGAAATTTTCCAAATTTCCAAAATAAGCTGCAGTATATGCTGTTGTGTGACAGCAGTTTGGTGTGTTTAGATAACCCAGAGAATAAGAAACTGAAGGCACTGTGTAATGGTCAGGGGAAACAGAAAACTAGTGGAAAACTGGTCTTGTGCTAGTTTTGCCATTCATGGAACAGATAGCTGCTGGAGGGGATTTGCTGATTTGAATAGAAAGGTAACAAAAGTTAAATAATCCTTTCAGTATATCAATACTGATTTTTTTTTTACCAGAGGATCTTCTGAAAGTTGTTTAATACATGTGTTGACTCTGAGAATGAAAGATAGCATTGAAATACAATTGTGAAAGTTTGGTTGTAGTGTAGACATAAGTTTATAATAATGTGTGTCAGCAAAAAGTCCAGTTCAATTCAAGATGGAATCCACAGGGAGAATATAGGTTGGACAGGCAGGCAGTACTGTCCCCGTGTGTAACCCACAGGACAGCTCTGTTTAGAATATTATGTTTCATTTTGGGCACCTGGTGACTAATAAGACACCTGGATAAAACTCAAGGAAGAACATTATAAGTACTTGACAGAGACTGCTTTACAAAAAGATGTTCAAATGATTTCATTTTATATAGTTTTTATTAAATAAGAAGTTTGTCTAGTTTACTGTCACCTGACATTTGAAATATAATTGATACCATGTCCAGTGTGAGATAACATTATACTTGGGAGTAAAACTGGAAATTACTTGAAACAAAGTAAGAAAGCATCAAGATATCTGTATTTATCGCCAGAAAAATGTTCCAGTGGCAATTATACAATTCTCACCATAAGAGATAACTTAATACTAGACAGGAGAGAAGGAGGAAAAAAAAATCTTGGACTAAAAGAAAACCAGCCACTTTATAAGTAACATGGACTAGTCCATATTATGCATTTTTCCTATCCTGAGTAGAGTTGTACTCACAAGGGCTTGCAAGTAGCTTAAAGTTGTAGCACGAGTTGTTTACATGAAATGGAGTGTGAAATGAGTTTTCTGTATTTCTTTTCTATCAAGTGAGTGGTGCTAATCCAGCTTCTAAAGAGTTACTTTAATGCTGAGGGGTGGAGTGCAGCATGTAATAATTTTATAGACTCCATAGTGACTTTAGAGGGCTACCTTGAGGGAAAAAAATAGTACTGTTTTACTACCATAATACATTATAAACCAACAATGTACTTCTCAGAAATAGTTATTTCTGTAGAACTCATCTAAGTTGAACAACAATTATTTTAATCTATAATAATCATTATATTATTCAAAAGAGATAATAATGCTAATGAATGAATACTTCCAATAGAATAAGATTAGTCATTTAATCAGACTAATTTATCATATTGTAAATGTCTTTTAGTCCAATGTTACTGGCATTTGTTTGCTGGAATTCTTCTTTCATTTTTATTTTAAGTAATGTTAAATGAGCTACATTAAGATAAACAATATTCTTATGATGTCTGAACTGCAGGACTTAGAATAGGTTTGGTGAGTTTATTTCTGCCTTTCCCATTCTTTTCTATATTCAAGATGTTAGCTATATTAGTATCTTAGCAAATCCTTACTATTTCTAAATCTTACTATTTATTGTTCTTCTTTACTTTGCTGCTCAGTATATACTGTGCTGTTTGAATTTCTTGTGCCATTATGTGTCATTTTGCTGTCTTGGATGTTTCCTAAAGAGCCTGTTTGCTATTTTATCGTTTCTTTGATGGTCAGTTAAAGCTGTTTGCTCTTTTCATTTGGGTCTTGGGGTTTAGTTTCTTGTGTGGCCTTGGTTCAGTTGCTTGCTTTTTTATAGAAGCCAGATTTCAAAGCTCTATCAAGGATTGTTCAAACTTAGGCTTCCCTTGGTTTGTTCTATCTATTCCAGCTGAAAGAGTTTGAATTTAAGTACCCCATGATTTCAGACAGACTCATATCTCTGCATTTACTATTTATTCTGCTGAAGAAAGCTGTTTTCCTGGGTTACTGCCCAGTATCTCTCTAGGTTCTCCATAATTTAATCTACACAAGCTGGGGTAAATGATTTATGACTAGAGAGATGGTACAGTGTTAATAACTATGTGATCCCACTTGCAGACTGTCTGTGTATTTTTGTGGAGAGCAATGTGCCAAGTTATTAAATTGGGAGAAGAAGGATATGTAAATGTAATTTGTGGGTAGATTTTGTTGATTTTTATTTACAAAGTAATGTGTATGTTGATTATCTTTTTACTTCCTATCTCAAGAAGAATTTATAAAAGCTTTAGCTTATCCTGAAAAGGAATTTTAGAGAGAATTTGGAGAAGAAAACTGTGGAATTAAATGTTTTTCTTGTTGCAGGATCATGTGACAGTTCCATTTAGGTGTCTTGTCTTATTTTGCTTCTGGTCTATTTCTCAAGGGCGCCCATTGCTGGGGTTTGGTACTGAGCTGAACAGAATGAGGTGATGTCTCAAATCTCTTCCTTCCTTCTCTTTAGTCTTAGCTCAGTTTCCCATGTAACCTTACTTTTTCAGCTGATATTTGTAAATGAGGTAGAGAGCAATACATTTTAATAAAAAATACAATAAAATATGTATAGATTATTGTGTTATGAGCCTGTGTGCTTATTTCATCTGTTGACTTTTGTGATGGTTGTTGGGGGCATCTGGATCAACAGATACAGACTTTATTTAGATTTGAGAATTTTAAATTCTATGCAAAAGAAAACAATGAAATCCCCATCTTATTCAGGTAAAATTTTCATCTGTCTGATTTTTTTCCTGGTTGTTTTTGTTTTTCCATGTAATCCATACTGAATGTGATTGCTAGACAGAAGAGTTGTTATTAGTTAATTATCTTGTACATTATTTTCGAGCAAATCCAAATACTTGCAAAGTCATCTAATTCATACCTTACTGTGAGACACAAGTTACTGTCAGAAACAAGTCTCTGTATGGCTGGGATTCATCTTGCTTATATGCAGCAATTTAAAAGCTGGGCATCTTACTCAAGTCAAGCAGCTAGATTACTGAAAGTAATGATTACTGAAAATAATGGAAAAAAATAGGCACTCCAATAATGAACTTCATCCCGTCTACCTTATATATTTAGTTGATGAGACGAGTCAACCACATGATGTGTCTATCTCTCTTCATTTGCTACAGAGGGATCTTAGCATAAATCTCTTAGAGGAGTTTCAAGTTAGGTGAAATTGACACCTTCCTTGAAATCAGTTATCAAAGATCTAGGTTTATTTTACAGTTGTTGTAGAATAGGATCTACTATTTCTTGTGTCGTCTTTTTGCAGATACTTACTTTTCCATGTCTCCCTCTAAAATGTAAATATTCATGCAATTTCTTGATAAGTTTGGTTATCCAGCTTTTAAGCCTGATAAAGGCATTGAATAAAGTTTATTCCAAAAGTCATATATCTCAGTAAGCAAAATTCTTTACCATTTTTAACTGTTCAGATTTTTAACTGAACAGATTTTATCTGTTCCATAGATAAAAAGAAAAAAAAATTATTGAGCTGTTTATACAGTTACAGACTTAAGGCAGTTCCTGAAGTATTTTACAGGAAATTGGGATATGAATTCACTGAAAACCATCTCTAGTTGGAAGGAAACTCTTCTTAGAAGAATCTGCCAGATATGTGTTAGGAGTACCTTTTTAGAATAGGAGAGGTTCAGGTTTTTATGTGTATGGATAGCATTTGCCACAGTTTACAATTTGTCTACAGCATTTCTTTTAAAACTGACAGCTTGACAATTTGCTAGGTATTTTTGGATAAATGGTATAACATCCCATGGGTAGACCATGCAGTGATGCTTGGTTTTGATAATATAAATAACAAATCACATCAAAAGGAAATTTTGGCTTTTGCGAGTTTCAGAATGCAGCTTATACTTCCTCTTGTTGTTTTATACTTCATCTTGTTCCATGATGTGTCTGAAGGAATAACAGCTATAAATTAGAACTTTAATGTGTTTTTCTGTTTTAAGCCTCCCAGAAGTTCTGTATATAATACTGGAACACTAAATTACAAATTAATGGTACTGTGATTCGTTCTTATAACATACTCAAAGATGCATGTAATACTCTTGAAAATTTAGAAGAAAAAAAAAAAGTTGAAACAGCTGTGCACATTTTGAGTTTAATTTGATAAGTGTATTTTTATCACAGTGTGAAAGGTGGTACTTTGTGACATTCTTTAGTAACAGTAAGACAACTGAAGAAAGAATTGATTTGATGTAAACAGCACCTTTTTTAATAGAGGCTGCAAGGCTTTTAAAATTGTCCTTGACACATTTTTTTTTTAAATGAAGGCCTAGACAGAATAGTATTTTTGCACACTGACTCTCAGCAAGTTTTTTCTCCAGATCAACAGATATAGATGAGAAGGCCAAATTCAAATAGAATTGTATCTTTATGGGACATTTTCCCAATATGCCTATACACCCTATCCTGATGAAGGGCAAAACACTGCCAATAGATCTGTGTCATGATTTAACCCCAGCCATCAAGCAAGCCCCTTGCAGCCACCAGTTGGAGTGGGGAGAGAATCACAAGTGGCAAAGCTGAAAAACTCATGGGTTGAAATAAAGGCAGTTTAATAGGGAAAGCAAAAGCTGTGCATGCAAGCAAAGCAAAGCAAGGATTCAACTGCTTCCCATGGGCAGGCAGGTGTTCAGCCATCCCCAGGAGAGCAGGGCCCCGTCACTTGTAGCAGTTACTTGGAGAGACAAATGTCATTCCAAATGTCCTCCCTTTCCTCGTTCTGTATATACTAAAAGCATGATGTCATACAGCCTGGAATATTCCATTGGTCACTTTGGGTCACCTGTCCCATTTGTCCCTTTCCAACCTCCCATACACTCCCAATTTCCTTTCCAGTATGGCAGTACAAAAAGCAGAAGAGGCCTTGGCTCTGTGTAAGCCCTGCTCAGCAATAACAAACACATCTCCATATTTACTGTGACTGTGTTCAGCACAAACCCAAAACCTAGCCCTATTCCACTGTGAAGAAAGTTAAATCTACATCAGCCCAAACCAGCACATTGTGTAACTTTTTAAGAAGTGTATGGAAGTGCTTCAGTTGGAGGTAAATGCACATCAGAGCCCATGAAACTCTGATATTTGTGATCTACTTGTAATAGATACTTACATGTTGAGTCCTGGGCCTTTGGATTATGTTAAGAGTTCTCCCAATTTTTATAGCAAATATAACTCAATAGCACTGTACCCTGTAAGTTCTCCCAAACCTCTTTGTTTCTGAAATGAAACACTCTGTCTGGAAAATTCTGGAGATCCAAAGTACATGTTTGAGCAGTAGTACTGTTTATATGTGTATACACATATATATACATATATATATACATATATACTGAGACACACAAGGACACACACACATATATATGTAAAAATCAATGAGAATGTTCACAGTTGTAGAGATTTTACTTTAGAGAGCGTAAAACAGATTCTATCATGTTTGATTTTGTGGGGGTTTTTTTGGTTGGGGTATTTTTGTGGGTTTGGGTTTTTTTTTGTATTTTTTCCCTTTGTTTGTTTTGTCTTGGTGGTTTTGTTTTTGTTTTTGTTTCTTTTTTTTGTTTTTTTTTTTTAATTTGTTGTTCCACATTGCTAAATTAAGCATAGATTGGATTAGCAACAGTGTTTCTGGCAAAGCCACATATTCAGAAAGTTGTCATATTGATGTCTCCCATGCTTTCAACCTGTGACATTTTACATTATGAGAATTCTTTTTTTTTGTTCTACCTGCTATTGATACTTAGGCCAATGTGTCCTAGTAAGCGGTGTCCTAGCAAGTACACAATTGCCATACCTGGGAGTTGTTGGAGGGTGTTATTTTCTGTGTATTCAAACATGGGAACATTTAGATATGAATGTCCCTTGGGAAACATAATCAGGAAATATATATGAAGCGTATCCTTCAGTTTTAAAGCCAGTTTTTAAGAAGGTATCTGTGCAATGAGCTGCATTGCTCTATGAAATTCAGAAAGGGTTGTGATTTAGCATTTTTTTTCTCTAGCATTAAAAGTTCATATGTATAAAAGCAGTGAAAGTATAAAGTTGCCACAAAAACCAGGTCTGTCTGCCAGAGATGTACGGTCTTGCACAAAAGGTACAGAGTTCAAAGATGGGAGAACGTGTAGTAGTTGAATATAACTTGCTGATCTTCTGAGTAAGAAAACAAGCTCCTTTCAGCAGCTTTTTATATAGGCTTTATGCTCAGAAAGAGGAACTGGTAATAGATATGCTGAAGTTTTTTATACATTTTCTTGTATAGTTATATTTTGATTTAATTTTTCTTAGTAAAGGTTAAAAGAGAGTTTCAGTTCAGCATTATGAGCTAAGGGTAAAACTGAAAGCTGTGTTTCAGTGAAAGCTGATTTTATATTTCTAAAGCTGACTCCTTGGCAGTTCTATTTAGTATTGCTCTTCCACAGGAAAAAAACTCCCAAACTTCTGCCAGTACCAGTTGTTTCTGAGGCTAAACCCAACCTAAACCAGCCATACTCCAGGACAAACACAAGCATTTATGTAAACATATAATGATGAGCTAGATTAGAGAACTGAGCTGGCTAAAAAATATTTTAGGTCTTTGATGTGTAAAGCAGCTGTAGAAGTACTTGTGCTGGCACAGGAGAGCAGACCCTGGTGGAGGAGAGTGACTGGGAACAGCAGAAGCAAGGCATCATCTTGGCTTTCAGTATCTTTTGAATCTACAGCGTAAACAACTTACCCCACATAAGGCTGTTGTGGTCTTCATAGTTTCATATGTGGTCTAAATTTTTGATGGGGGAAAAATTAGTTACAAGTGCCTCTTTGCACTTAGGATTTGGGAAGAGGACCTTGTGCTCTGAACATGCTTTTACCTTGGGTATTTAATGATTTAGGTATGAAGAAGGTGTTTGTTTCTTGCTTTTGTCTAACAATGCACTAGGAGTAAAGAACAATAAACCTTTAAAAAAAGTAATTTGATTTATATTCATATGTGGCAAGGGTGAATTAGAAGTGAGTTGGTGGCAGTTTTTCATGTGTTCTAGAACAATGTCTTATTACAGTGCTAGAGACCATAAGTTATTTTTCAGATTTAGTATGTTTGGCATTGCTAAGCAATATTGTATAAAGTTGGCACACATAAAAGCTTGAAGGTTTGTAAATTCAAAGAAATACGAACCTGTTGCTGAATGTTAACTGGATGTCCATATCTTTCTTTTCAAAAGTATGGAATAAAAAACCAAAGAAAGTAAATTGTGAAACTTCTTGACTATTTCAAACAGAGAGGTACTGAATTGTGTTGAAAGGAAGCAGTAAGTTAGTGAATTTTCTAAATTGTTGATCAACAGCAGTGTAACTGAAATTTACACTGGTTTATTACTGGGATCTTGTTTTTACAGTTTTCTCAATACTCATTAACATTTGAGATTGAGACAGACTACACAAATTTACAACTATTTGCAGTGAAAAGCGTCATTCCACATCAAACCAGGTGTGTTTTTTGAAGATATTAGTAAAAACATAAGTCAGGCATTATGCAGTCTGCTGTATCCTACAGTTATAAGTGACCTGTCACTGATTGTGGATTGGTTTTGCCTCTCTATAGAAGAAATTATATGAATACAGCAGAGCTTTCTGGGCAGAGGCAGGCAATGGTTGGACTACGAAATGAAAATGTTGAGATTACACAGATGAGAGAGCAATTATACACATGAAAGTGGCCTCTCTTAGCTG
Organism: Motacilla alba alba; assembly: GCF_015832195.1. NCBI lineage: Eukaryota > Metazoa > Chordata > Aves > Passeriformes > Motacillidae > Motacilla > Motacilla alba. Next base: position 39,181,344 of record NC_052017.1, on the reverse strand, counting down.
ACTTCACCCATTTTAAAATTACATTCCCCACCTAGTGGCATGAGGATTTATCACATTGTGTAATTGCCACTGAAGGTAGTAAATTTCTTCCCTACCCCTGTACATTTTAAAACTTGGTGGAACTGATGAATAAGTGATGAATTTTTCTCTAAGTGTCAGTAGAAGTTTAGGATGTCTGCAAAAATGTCTTTTGTGAATAAGAAATTATATGTATATTTTTTGTCCCAAAAAAATATTTAACATAATTTGAATGGAGAAAAATGATAGCATGTTAGACAACAGCATAATAAATTTAATAAATTATTATAGACTTACTTGGCCATACTTTTTCCATTTCAAAATAAAAAACTGTGAAGGTAAAATTTTAACTAGTGATTGAAAATCCTGTTCCTGCTTCATCACTCAAGGGATAGACAGAATATCCCCAAAAGGCTTCTGTTGAATTCTTTATGTGGGTGAGAAATGCAAATAGCTTTCAGCAATATTCACAGGACCTCTTTATTCAAACTGTCAGTTTTGTGGCTCCTGTTTCTTCTTCCATTGGTTTTAGTGGTAATTATGAAGCTATGGTAATGAATGTGTATCTGTAGCTTGCAGCAAACTATCCAGAGAAAAATTGTGACATGCAGCAACTGCTTTTCTTTTATTTTAGGATAATGCTGGTGGTGCTGCTTTTCTTTTTCTTTCTTCCTTTTTTTTTTTTCCCTTGCTTTATTCTACTCTCTTTCTGTGACTCAGAGAACTGATTCTAGAGTAAATGTACGGTTTTTTCACAGTGGTCTTCAAATACTCACATATTTCAAATACTCATCATGCAGTAGTTTGGTAAAATGAAGATGAGTTTGTAAAAACCTAGAAATGGTGTCCAAATGAAAGCATTTTCTCATTTGTTGCACTGAAATTCATGGTCTTGGATCTTTTCTGAGAAAATAGACATGAATTGAAACAGAAGAGATTCTAACTTGATATATGTAGATTTCTTTCTCTTCATTTTAACACTCAAATATGGAAGTGAAAGGTTGTGTAGTCTTTATCTCTGAAGATTTTCAAGGCACCTCTGGATAAATCCCTGTTTATCTGGGCCAGGGAACAGCAGCTTTCATTTTTATAGTGAATTATGGCAGTGATAGGTTCAAAGATTGTGAAAATCCTTTTCTCTGCTTTGCTTTGGTGAGTCCTGCCAAGTAGTAAGGCTATCCATTGCAAGTGAGTATTATTATATAGGTATTTTAACAAAGATATCGACATTCCTAGAAGTTACTAGAAGCTGCAGAGACTCTTTTAGCATTTGGGACCAAAGGAAACAAAAAACCCCTATTGATCAATGTATCGCAGGCTTGTCTACTATCTCTCCTACTGTCCTGTCTCCAACAGTGGGAAAAAACCAATATCCTTAGGTAAGGAAGAACAGGATAAGCATATCGGGTACTTTGCTACTTTCCAGCTATTTTCAGCTTGGATTGTTTCCTGAAATATTTATGGTTTCTAGGCATGAGTGTTTGCATAGCTAATACCTACTGCTGGAATTCTGCATCGAAGTTTCAGTAATGAATTGAAGTTATGTTAAAGGCTAAAAGCAATAACTGTCATTGTTAAAATCCTCAGCCCTGGCAGATGATTCTTTGTTTAACCTTTCTTTATAACCGGCACCTTCTCTGGGAGTCAGTCTTGAAGGATCACTGCTGTTTTCATTAATTCCTAACTGTGCAGTTGAAATCAAGTCTCATTTAAAAGTACTCCCCCTACTGCAGGCTGCTACATACCAGCGTGTTCCTACACCTTTTGGAAGCGCCAGTGAACACTGCACCAAGATAAGTCATGAGTGGCTCTTTGAAGTTCTGTGCAGCTCGAGAAGTCTTCACTGGCTGTGTCCCATGTAAAGTCAGCCTGAAAGTATTGAAAACATTCTTTGAAAGCTTCAGAGGCTCTAGAAAATTAATGCTGTTTTGGAAACATCATTCCCTCATCTCCTCTTTTCCTCCCTCTCCAAATTTAGGACTTATTTCTTAATATTGGGACTTCTGTCCACTAATAACTTATGTGGACACGAGCTAATCTAGTGAGGATAGTCATCTTTCATATAACTGTCTGTAACTGTGTGGTAGAGCAAATGTAGCAGACTTAGATACAATCTGTTTAAGTCTCTGTTAAAAGTGTTCTCAAAGACAAACAATGGCAAAATAACATCAGTAAGCAAAATTATAAATGAAAGTTTGATGGCAAAACTATCTCCAAGGCCATGTAAAGGTTATTTGGTTAAATGTGTTTGATGTATGAATATGTTTGATGTTTTACAAGTAGCCCTGCACTGACAAGATTTAGTTATTATTTTCTCTTTTTTAAAAAAAACTCCCCATGATAAATGTGGTGTAGTATGGGAAATCTCTTCTGTATTTAAAATAGCTGCTTAATTTTGTAAAAAGGAGTTCAGAAGGAAAAACAACTATTTGGATTAAGCAATGGCTCATTTTGAGGCTATGGTCATACAGGATTCTATTATTAAGAATCAAAGCGGTGCTAGTGTGTTGACCTTTCTAAGAAACAATTATAAAATTGTCTTTTAAAGGATGCTGAGAATTTGAATGGCTATTCTGTGGATATAATTCTGTCTTTCATTTAAAAGAATTTAGTCTTGCATTTGCTATGGACATTTGTTTGGTGAAGGACTCTCTCACAGTTAACATAATGATGCTGGAGTAAGCTTTTTCAGCTTGAATATGTAAATTGGAAATCACCAGTGATTTGCAAACTTAGATGAAAACTAGGGCTATTATCTTGAACACGTTAGCTGCAAGAATTAAATGCTGCCATTTCTAGTAGCTGTGCCTAATAGCATCAGTACTGCTGCTTAGTGATAGTAAGCTCAGCCCTTGGAGCAATGGAAATTAAAATCTTTATAATCTCTTAGGGGCTCCCCCTTTCTGTATTCTGTTTTGAATGCATTTTATGATGTAGACATCTGTTTGCTAAAAATTTAATTAGTACTGCTGTCTGGCTTCAGTCAATTGAGTTATCTTCAGCTAAAAGTTAAAGGATGAGTACTGCCTTTACAAATAATAAAAAAAATAGTCATAGTAATGTTTAAATTCTGAGTGTTTGTGAGTAAGACTGGTTCCACATATTCTTTCTGGTCTCGACCAGGCAGTGACAGTTTATACACAGTTGTCATCTGAATTAGGCAAACCATATGTACTCCCACCACCCTCCTGTTCATGGGTGGCAGTGTACAGGAACAAGGACCGGGTACTTTCTCTGCTTGGCATCCCTACCACTGTGCACCCAAAACATGCAAATCGACTGCAGAACTGTTTTGCTAATCAACAACTACTGTACCCCACCCACATTTCTTACTAGCAGATGGTGAGGCAAGCCTGTAGAATATGGTGATGGATTTTACTACATCCCTTGAAAAGTAAATAAATAATATTTGAAAATAATATTTAAAAATCTAAATTACAGAACTAATTAGCTACAAAAACATAGCATCATATAAGTAGGGGATTTATATTCTCTGTAAAACTTTCATGGTCACATTAAATAAACATTGCTTCAGTAATTTAAAGTACTTCCTAAGCAGGAGACTGTATTTTTTAAGGTATTGGTCATCCTAATGTTCTCAATAGCTGAGGTTTCTGACTAAGACATTTGTTCTGGAAGAAAAGATCAAATACTATTCTGCTACAAGTCCTTTTGATTAAAAAAGAGGGTTTATATAAGCATTTAGAACAAGAAACCTTTCAGCATGAATAAACAGAACAAATTACTTCATTAACTTTCAGCTACTGTGCATTTGTGTGAAACCATGCTAAAACGATAACCCTGTCAGCACTGTATTCTTTCAATGATTTCCAAATCATGGTATGATTTTTCCAAGTCATCGGCTGGTGGGCTGCTGTTTGCTCTGGATATCAGGCAAGATATTTCCCTGGAAAAATCTTCAGGAGTCAAGATGCTGTAGGCCAGGTCATGGTTGCCTCTGTTTCTCTCTCAATTGAATTCAACTTATTCTTTCTGTGGCCGCTGCACAGCTTTTTGCATAGTTACATAAATTTGGTTTGAATAATCTCAATTTGGTATTTTAATATAATTTAGTAATGTAAAATAATAATTTTAATTTGATCTCTCTCTGGATAAAAATTATCCCTAGAACAACAGACTAAAATTCAGTTCAGATTTTTTTCCCTGATTAGGAACAAGCTTAGGACTTGACTATGATAGGGGCTTTGCCTTAGTGAGCTCACCATCTGTATGATAATTTGCAGTATTAATGTTTGCAGTATTAATGTTTGTCTAATAGACACTTTTAATACACAAAAAGGAAATTTCCACAAAGACATCTAATGAATTAGTGTCACAGACAGTGTGCTTACAGAAATGCTGTTATGTCCTAAAACAATAGTCAATGCCCACTCTATAGTTATGTAACAGCAGCAGCAAGATTCAAAGAAAATTGCTTATTAGGTTTGACCCAAGAATCTGTATCTTGCTTGATAATTTTATCAGAAGAGTGTGACCTGTCAGTCTCTTTCACTTCCCTGCACTATGACCTCTCTTCTGACTTCCTATTGTTAAGTTCACGTAATTTATTTTATCTTTTGTCTAGGACCTCATCCCATATATTTTCAAAATTTGCATTTTGTATATAACAGCAGGATATCCTCTAGCATCATTAATTGAATTTACACAGTACCTCTGAGCACCCAAATAAGGCATTTTACCAAAGATATCAGTACTATAATTACGAAGAAAAAGTAGCTCTGAATTCTAAGCTGAAGGAAAAAAGGTAAACAAGTTGGTTTTCAAGTTGATTTTACAGATGAAAGTAGTCAAGTGTTTTTCTATAATCTGAATGAAAAAAAGTCAAACACATTCTGTGATATGACCTTTACTTATTGCTAAGGCTTGAACTCCAACATCAGAATACACCTACTAGTGTAAATTGTTATCATTCAGGTTCATGAAAAGCACTGAGGAAAACCAAAGGAAATAAAGGAAATAAATTCAAAGGAAAACAAAGGAAATAAATTCTGGTTTTCCATCAAAATTGCAGTTACTGCCATCTTCCATTTTCTTTGAATGTATCTTTGTTTTTTGAATTATCATTTGGCTGCCTACTGAGTGTCCATGTTGCATCCTCACAAGGCATGCATTACAGTAGTTTTAAGAAGATGAAAATGATACGAGTCAAGTTCATTTTTTTACATTAATAGCAAAACTATATCCGTTATCATTCTAAATACAGAAGTTGTGTTCAAATCTTTCTGATGTTTGAATTGTGAGATGAGGTGCCATAGTTATCTGTTCTCTAGTCTGTTTTATTAAAATGTCATAATTGTAAACTAGTTCTAAATGCTTTGATTCATTTGTGTCCAAGAAGTCCAAAGACAATGTGAGTGGAAAGGACATGTGAACAAAATACAAACCCCTAGTATTGTGGGAAGAATTGTAGCAGAAGTTGAAAATCTACTAATTGTACTTCCTCTTAAAGAATTTGGCTGGTAAATGACACATATGCAACCTTTAGAATGTAATTGTGTGCGTAGTTATGTCGTAGTGAGTAACTAAATATTGGGTGAGTTGTTGTTTTGGGTTTTTTTTGTTTTAAAAAAATAAGCCTACTTCTAGGAGAATTAATAAAACACTTGTGGCTTGCACTGCTTTCTCCCTGGTCCGGAAGTGTTAAAGGGTGAGCTGCATGGAGAGAAGGCTGATGTCTGGGCTGCAGGATGCATCCTTGAACAGATGGCCACTCTGAACCCACCAGTTTACAGCACCAATATGCCCTCCTTGGCAGCTAAGGTATTCACATTTGCCAGATCAACCTCCCAGTTATTTCTGCATGTGTTCTCATGATCCAAGAGAATTTATATTTAAGTTTATTGGTACATAAACTGCTCTCAGCTCTAATGTGTGTGGCTTGTGAACAAGCACAAGTGTTTATCATTGTATGAATTGCTATCTTACCATTCTAATTGCAAAAATTGCTTGAAAATGTTCAATATTGAAGCACTTTAATCTACAGTGAGTATGTAAAGTAATGTGGATACCTGACTGGAAGAGACAGTCTGCATCTAAGAGACTTGTTCTGCAAGTTAGAGCTGATGATAGCTCATCAGATAGTTTCAAGGGACAACACTTATCATACTGGATGCTGAAATAAACACTGGAGTATTTTTCTTCAGCAAACTGTAGATTTTTTTATTTTATTTTTCAGATAGTAGGGGTTGTGTATGAACCTGTGCCAGAAGGACTGTACTCTGAAAAAGTCTCATTTACCATTAAGAGGTAATTACTCATTTTATTTCGACATCCTGCTGCAAAGATGTTTTTGTTTTGTATGCTTCCAGCAGAGATAATGTGACAGTTTGCAGGCTTCAGCAACTTCCAGTATTTGTCTCTGAATAGGAAATATCTTTGGATTTAAAGAAAAACAGAGCTATCTCCTTACACCAATAATAACATATACAATATAGCTTCACACGTGCAACTGGAAAACTCACACCAGTATACTCAGGGCATTCATTTATATTTTATTTTATGTTCATTTATATTCAGTACTGAAATTTACATTTAACAGTATCAGTGCTGTACTTATTTCCCTACACATCACTTTTTTTTCCCAATAAAAATCCAGAATTTAAGTAATTTTCAAATGCAGATTGTGGTCAAGGAAATAACCCTATTAGAATATGTTATTTATAGATCACTGTATGATCGTGTTCATAGTTTTTTCTGTTTATTTGACTGATAGAAATATGTTTTTCACTACCTTATAATTCTGTTAGCACAACAGCAGAGCTAACAAAGTAATGGAGGAAAAGATGAGCCTGTGCTTGCTACACTCACTCATCACACATTTCTTAGCTATGTTTATATCTTCCTGGAGATAATGTAATGTGTAAGGCAAAGTATAGAGTGAATTAAGAGATTTAGTTAGCTCCCTTGATTTTTTCCATTCTAGAAAAAAAAACCCACTTAGTACAAAATGCTTATACTTTGTCATTCAGATATTCAATTCTGTCTCTAAAAAGCTCATTACAAAAAAGGTTTGTGTAAGGTTATAAACTAAGGTTATTATAGTATGTTTTAATGTACAGAAAGGCTTCTTAAAAACCTTGAAAGGTTACTTAAAGACCTTGTGGATAAAGGACAACAATGGAGAGTACAGGAGCTAATAGAAGTAATATTTATGTTGAAGAGGGTCTGAAATTAATTTTAATGAAAATATTAAAATCTTTACATTACACAATAATTTTTATACATATTTTACTAACAGGGGGAGGTATAAAGTGTTTTTTTTTGTTACTGTTATTTTTGTGGGGGCTATTTTTTAATACTGTCTTCTACTATGGGTTAAATCTTAATATGTTATATTTAGGTTTTTGCTTATGCTTTGTGAACTATTTAGAAAGAATAAAAAAATTAAAGAAAAGCAGTAATAATGAGATTTTACTTATAATATAGATGAGGAAACATTAACAGAAAAGATGCTGTTATTTTCAAATGACTAAAACAGAACACATTTTAAAGATGAATGCTGTAAGAAAAAAAATAAATTCTTGATAATGATTTGAGGAAATATTGAAAGCTTCTTGTTGCAACTGTAAATTTTCATTTAGTATTATCATTACTATTCTTTAGTATTGTTATTAAAATACAGTTTTATTGCTTTAAGCTACTAAAGAAGTTCTGGTATCATAAATCCAGCCATCAAATTCCTTCAGAGTTGAACATCAACCTACTTGGTGTTAGTCATAAATAATTTTTAGATGCATGAGAAATGGATATAGGAGTTATTAAAAATCTATTCTAGCTCCCATTGGTCTTGGAACTTTTGCCCAATTTCAGTGAATTAAAATAAAAAATCAAAAGCAAACCCCAACCCAAAGTATTTTTAAGGGTGAAAACTTGCACCTCTTTAAAAGAAATACAAAATTTAAAGTAAAAAATATTTTTAAAGTTATGAAAATTAGTGAAATTAATCAACACATTTAAACAAATTTAAACAAAATTATTTAAGTCAAGAAGTTCAAGCATTGTAAAGCATTTTCAAAAGTGCTTCTTTGTATGTCAGTTGTGTTTTACTTAGAAAGAAATGCTTTAGATATCGTAAGTCATTCTATGACATTTTCTTTGAAGAAGAGTGTTGGGTTATATGTTTGTGTTTGCAGGTCAATGGTACTGTGCAAGGAAATTGTAGTAAAGGACCAGATTTGTTGGAGTTAACAGATTTAAGACACTTCTTAGTACATGCAGGACTGTCCCTAGCAGTTTTCATGTCCTACACTGCATACACTGCTGAAAATATTTTGGGGATTTAAAAATAGACCTAATAATGTATTATTACCATTCCTAAACACTTACCTAGGGTGCCTTTAACCTGTTAAAGTATTTTTGATTGGATGGTACCCCTAGAAGAGTCTAGTCCATCCTGCTCAATGCAGATACAATTAGATCTGGTTGCTCACTGCTCAGGGTTTTTTCTGTGTCAGTTTTGCATTGAAGGATGGAGATTCCACAACTTCTCTGGGCCCTCTGTAGTGTTTGTCTGCCTTTGTGATTAAAAGTAATAACAATTTTTGGATCTATCCTGACTTTCCTGTGGTTGAACTTGTGTCTCTTGCCTCTTGCTCTAACACTGTGCACCCCGAGAAGGATCTGGCCATGCCTTCCCATTATGCAGGTAGCAATCAGATCTGAGAATAGGTGGTCCAGGTCCCTCTGACAACTGTCCTGCCCATGTATCCCTGCGATTAATTCATTGTTCACAAACCTTTGGAAAATGCACTCTCTCCCATGATCTAGGCCATTAATAAAGACATTAAATAGTACTGACCCAATATCAGTCCTTGGAGAATGCTACTTCCAGCCACCAGCTGGATTTTGTACTACTGATGGCATCTCTTTGAGCCAGGAGATTCAGCCAATTATCTTCCTACCTTATAGTCCTTTGGATACTGTGGAATATTGTGGCAAACATAAGTCTTGCTAAAATAAGTAAAATAACGCTACTCCCAGCATAATTTTCTCTTTCCTTATCCTCAGAATGTAATCTCATCATGGACAGCAATCAGCCTAGTCAGGTATAACAGCTGTTTGGTTAATCCATCCTCACTGTTCCCAATCACCTTCTTGTTGTTTTTGTGCTTGAAAATTACTTCCAGAGGAAATTGCTCTATTATTTTCCCAGAGACTGAGGTGAAGCTGACTGGCTACCAGCTCCCTTAATCTTCCCTCTTGCTTTTCTTGGATGTGTGTGTGATATTCAGCTTTTATCAATTTACACCTCTGTTTGAACCTTTTAGACATGACAGATAGTGGTATTGACCAATTGAATTAGCACCCTCAGACTTTTCTTCTTTGGTCTCATGTACTTGTCTACATCCAGCTGGCTTAAATGCTTTTTCAATGTATTTTCTGCTATATGGAAATGCTTCATGCTAGCAGATTCTACAGGTAGGCTCAGAGATCTGAAACACTAATGGTCAAAATTTCTCAATAGAAACAGAAACAAAAGAGGGACCGGGTGTCTCAAACTTTTTCATGTCGTTTGTCACTAGGTTGCTCAGTGGGTCCACATTTTCCATAGTCTGTCTTTTCTTGGCCTTTCCTCTGCCTTCCACATCCATTGCTAGTTTCAACCTTTTCAGCTTCAGCTGAGGTTTGGCTTTCCTAACTCTACCCTTTGGGCAATACCTGTATTCTTCCTGTGTAGCCCACTCCTGATTCCTATATGCAGGATTGGGCTGTTCTTGTGCTTTGAGATGTCCCTGAAGATTAGCTTGCTTTCCCAAGCTTTACCTTCCACAGCAGTCTTCTATGAGAAGATTCTACCAGGAAGATCCCTGTACACGCTGATTTCTGCTCTCTTGAAGTCCTGTGTTGTAACCATACAATCTCACTTTGTCACTTCTCTCAGGATTTTGAACTCCACAGTCTCTGATGGTTGCTCTAAGATCAAGAGGCTGCTGTTGACCTTCACATCCCTGCCTCTTTCTTCCTTGTCTGAGAGTGACAGTTCTGGAAGAGTGCCTTTCAGCTCCATCAAGAAATTGTCATCAGCAGATTTCAGAAATCTGATTGCTACACTCAACCATAGTATTGCATTAGCAGATATCAGGGTTGTTAATAGACCCCAATGAATATAAGTGTCTGGAATCATGAAGCTTCTTCCATCTGTCCAACAAAGGCTTCATTGACTTCCTCTCTGGTTTTGTGTGGTTTATGGCAAGCATCTACCACAATGTCACCCATGTCGGTCTGCTTCTCTGATCCTCACTGATAAGCTTTTGACTACACATTTTCAGGTATTAGACTGCAGCCTGACTTTAGCCTTTTATCCTCAGTGATAGAATTCAGAACATCCCCTCTGTTCCCTTCCCTTCACTCTTGACCCCAGTGCACTGTGGTCACTTTCAGTATGTTCAGAGTTGGCGCTAATAATGTTATTTGTGCCCACATGGATAACACCATGTCCACATGAGCAGCAAGAAGTAATAGTCCAAGGGTCAGGATGAATCTCAGTAGTATCTCCACAATGTCCTGAATCAAAGCAACAGCCATCACATTCATCAAACTGATCAAGTAGATGGATATCTCTGCTCCCTCAGCCTCAAATGACTGTCAGCTACTGCATCTTACTTGTGAAGTGAACCCTTGATGCAGACTCACATGGCTCTGATGTGTCCTCCATTAGGCCTTGTTTTTCCTCACCTGTTCCTAAGTTACTCTAACTCTTCTGCAGTTATTCCTCTGTAGTCAGAGGAAAAGCCTTCCTTCTCTTGGCAGAAGTCAGAAGTCTTCAATCTAGCTCCTCTTGGGAACCTTCATCCACTGCTCCTTTGATAGCAAGCTCTAGATATTCCTTTTTCTTTGCATTGTTTTGAGAGTGTTGCCTCTGTGAAGATCCTGACATTCTCCTGTAAATTAAATCCTCCTGACAGGATGCTCCTCTCCTTCACAGCTGCTTTGTCCAGCGGTGCAGTGCCTTGGCCAGAGCACAATCCCCACAAGGCAGGCCCCATCTCCCCCATCCCAGGAGAAGGCCCCAGGCACTCCTTAGTGTGTCTGGGAGTGCACAGCCACAGTTCCCAGTAGCACTTCTGTTTGGGTCAGTGTCAAGGATAATTGTTCCAGCTGATGCTGGAGGCTGTGCTGTAGTGTGGCAACACCAAAGCTGCCCAGCTTCAAACTGTCCCAGGCAGGATGAGGGCGCAGTGCTGGCTGGCATAACTCCATCAACACCCCTGCAGGAATTCAGTGGTGGAAAAGGTTTTTTAGAAACAAGTAAATAGCGAATGTTCTGCCTGTGCTGCTTGACTCCTGATGCAGAGGCACGTCCAGACTCAGTAGAAGTCAGCTCACTGCTGCTTGATTTGATGATGAAATACCTGGATATTTTATCCACCTCTCATCTCACTCTGGAGAAGAAATTGGATTGGGAGAGGAGATGAACCCAGGGGTACTTCATGGAGGCTAACTGAAATGCAGTAACTTATCACCATCCACTTCCCATTTTATCACAAGTACATGTATTAGAATTTATTTTTTTGTTATTGCTGTTTGCCATAGCTGAGAAAATAAGATGCAGCAAAGCAGAAAATGAATCAAAATTCAAAGACCCATCCTCCTGTAACATTTTTTCCATGCAGACTCTTTAATTTATTTTTAACAAGGTATTCAATAATTTTTTTGAACATTCTTATGCAGGAAAAATGACAGTATCTTAAAACCCAATGTCATTCTATGTCGGAAAATGGCATTGTTATGGAGGTTTTTACAGTTTTGATAATATCTGATAACATTTAATTATTACAGCATATTTGTGAGTGGTTTGTGAATAGGAGAATATACACTTGATTAGGGTGGAACAAGTTGATAATCTTGTGTATGATTCATAAACAATGACACCTAGAAAATGGAACCTACAATAATAAAATTTTTAATTACAGATTGCAAAGTACAGACCAGTGATGCTGATAAGGTATTTGCTCATGTTTTCTAACTTTCTGATACAGTTCTGCAGAAATGCTTCTTACAGTTCTTCCATTTGCTTCAGGCTGCATTTTAAGCATCCTTCATGAAGAACATTGGTAGTTTACCTATAATATATAATCTCAGAGAATTTGTTTAAAAATACAAGGACAATGTTTTTGTGCAGCAAAATTGCATAGTTTTCTCAAGGAGGAAACACTGTAATTCTAGTTCCAATTGATATTTTATTATGCATATTAAAAGAACAAGAGATTCTGACAAAGATCCAGAACACTGAAGAAATGGAGGGGAATATGGCTTAGTAATGAGAAGTGGGAGACCTAATTTTGCAAATTGTTGCAAATAAGAATAAATCAGGCTATGATCTTTCAAATTTCAGAGGCATGTTACAGGGCTTAGAAACAGAAGGAGCCATGTTGTTTCTTTCTTCCTAGTATTTTGGAAAATTTTATAAATTTGAAGGATTTCTAATAAAGAGAATAATTATTCCTGAAAAGTTTGCCTTTTGTTAAAAAAAAAAGGGCAATGTTCTGACTAAAAGTGCTTGGAAGAATTTCAAGCAGCTGCTCCTGAAATAAAAGCCCTGTGAGATGTAGACAGCCTAATTTATCTTAGTCAAGGCCCCAGCAAGTCCACACCCAAGTAATTTGTCATTTTTCCATGGTGTCAGAGAATTTGGTGTTTCTGCCATGTAGTTCAATGTTTTGTTGAAGCCAGCTAGCTTATACTTTGCTTTCTCTACTGAAATGTACTTATGGCCTCCTTTTTCATCCCAGTTGTGTTATATTGTGAATGTTTCTGAAATTAGGACTGTACTCTCTGTCCTTGTATGAAGAACAGAGATCTTTTGGAGCCAGAGTGGAATTTGTTTTCTAAGTAGTTTAAAACTACAGTTTGGTAGCTGGTAAACAGGCAATTGAAAGGCGGGTCAGTAGATGATGAAGTACAGTTAGTTACCTTGTGTGGTAAGTATAGCATAAAATCCATGCTTGAAAATAATCCCAGTAAAAAGAATCATCATCAGCTCCACACATAGATCCTTATATTTCCTAGTTTTCCCTAGAAACTGTTTATGTTAGAGCAGAAACAGATATAGGGGTGGCAGGTGTTGGATAGAGTTTGGGTGTTCATTTCTGAAAGGTTAAGGCTGTGGACATAACACATGCAACAGAAGACCCAAACAATTAAAAATAATGGCAATAATTCTTTCTTATTAACATTATTAATTAATGTTGCACCTTTCATGTCAAGGTGATTAATATTATATTTTCATACTCTGGGTAGGAAGAGGTGGAAAGGAAAAAGGTAGTTTGTGTAAGGTCACCAAACAGACCAGTAGAAAATTTGAATTTTCTGTGTTCCAAGGCAAGTCCCAAAAGAGTAATTGATCTAACTAATTAATTGTCTTCCTAATATTTTCCTTTGAAGAGATGAGTGTATATCCAAACAATAATTTGATTGCTTTTTGAAGTATATAGATTTGAAAAATGTATTTTGTCTGTTTAGAAAGCAGTGAAAATAAGTCACTTTTATCACTTTGGAAACGTGTTTCATTACATGGTCATCATCCATTATTGTTTCATTTACTGCATATATCCTAAAAGGTTTTAAACTTTTTTCTCATTGCCACTTTTTTAATGTAGAATATACATATTCCTAAAACAATATAGAATGATGAATGTTCTGTTCAGTCCCGTGTTTTGAATGTGGTAGAGGAAAGTGTAAGTTTTATAATTGCAGTCCATCAGCTAGAAATATATGACAAAATATGAGCCATTTGTACCTTCTACTATTCTGAGAATATATTAAAAATGGGCAGACATGGTAGACTACCTGGATGGTCAGAACAACTTCTTTTCTCTGTTTCTGTAGCTCTGATCTGTGTATAAGGCACATATATTCTGTCACATTCTTTCTTTATGCCTCTCTGTGCTCTTTGGGAATTTAAGCTTATTTTCATTTTTATATCAATGATGTCACTAGAATACACATTTCATTTTTAAATTCATATGTGCAAATCCGTGTATTCAGAACAAGTTCCCAGTTACTCAGAGTAATGGGGGACGATGACGCTTAGATAATGGGAAAAGTAGGTCCAATATGTTTTTCTGAGGGTAGTCTGATCCATGGAGTATCTCCCATTCCATGTTAGTCAGGGCTAATAGAGAGTCACAATTCTCTAACCGTGCTTGCTCTGAGCTGGTTCATTTAGGTTGCCCTTAGCTGAGTGCTTTGTCCTAGTGTTTAAATGCATGAGAATACCCATTAGCAAGGCTGCTCTTTGCATTTTCCTGTTTTCACACTTGAACTGGTCTTTCCCTAACCCAGCATGCTGGAGGGCATGGCATATAGACCACAGCAAGTCATCTTCCATCTAGATAGGATTTTTAGCTGCACGTCAACACTGGCCCTCCCAGGCTAAATCTGTAGGTATCAAGGAGCTGTGCTACTGGACTAGACTGGTGCTGATAGAAAACATACTCTGATTATTCTTCTTGCAGGCAGCTTGGCTACAGCCTGTGCTAGGAAGTCTGTCTATCTCTCCTGCAGAGGCTGTTCAACTCTTTTTTGGCTGAAAATAGTAAACAGAGCAGTTTTCAAACTATAGTAGAGTAGCTGTTTTCAAACTATATGTAAATTACTAAATTTAAACTAAAGAACTTCACCAAACCTGAAATAGCTGATGCAGTTTCCTGACCTTTATCTGTGACATAAACCTTCATACTGCACATCTAGATGATTATGAGTTGATTGTATTGTATTTTTGAGGATCACAGCTATATGAAGGACTAAGAAACACAACATAATTTAACTGGTTTTTCACCCAGTCATTTTCCCCCTGTCCAGATTCAGTTCTGCTCTGCTGGCAATTGTTGTGCTAATAATCATGTTAGTTTCTAAGCATCACCACATGCATTACAAAGTAGTACTTAATTAGCAATTCAATTTGAATTAATCAAGTTTTTTTGTTAACTCAGAAAAAGACATAAAGATTGGATTAATGTTCATTTTCATTTCCTTTGTGTTTAGAAATAGATTTTGTGCTGTTCAGTGCACAAAAGATTTTCTTTTTTAAAATCCTGTGTGTGTGCAGCAGTTGTTTTGGTGTTGGTTAAAGCAACAAGCATGCTTGGGTTTAAAACACCTAGCATGCAACAGGTTATTAGTATTTCAGAAATACAGTCAATATAGAATATTAAAATATTTTTCTTAAAATTATCACTAAAATGTGTTAAATTTTTATAAAATAAAAGTGTGGATGATCATGACCGTGCGCGGCTGCATACATATCCCTTTGGAAATGAGCGAGGACTCAGGAATGTCATGAAGACTTAGCATTCCACAAATTGTTTTCTTATTCTTCCCCCTTTCACTCCATTGTGACACCATTCCGTTCTGCTATTTATGTAGCAGGTGCTAGAACTTATGTCTAAATTTTAAAAATGTTGGTGTGATTAAAAGAAATGAACCTTTTTACATTTATATTATTTAAGTTTGGAGAATAAAATGACAATACAAGAACTGTTTTGAAGGTATCATTTTTTAAGAGTTGATGAATATTTAATTTGTTAGTGCATCAAACTTTTTAATAGAATTGCAGAATATAAGGGAGGAAGAGTTGTCAAAGATTATCTTGTCCATTTCCAAGCCTTACCTGTCACTCCTGACAGGTATTTGACTAGTCAGTCTTAAAAATGTCATGTTATAGAAATAGTTTGGAAATAGCAGAAATGCAAAAACTGTTTTTACAGTCAACAATCATATGTCTGATTGAGTATTTTTTTTCCATATGAAGATAACAACTGCATTTAGTGTGATGCTTGCAGAAAATTTTGGTCTTTGCTTGAAAAGGTTTATACTTCATGTATGTCTGGTTTCCAGGAGATATTAGATTGACATATGACTGTGCATGTATGGGATGTATATGGCACTTGAAATTTTCAGACCCATTCTTAAATGTTGTATAAGGGCTCTGTTAGCACTGAGTTCAGAATATCCCCAAAAGCTGTTTGTTGTGCACATTCAAACCTGTTACACAGTGTATGGACACATATTTCTCTCTGCAGGATCCCAGATAGATGCAATAGTTAAACACTTAATTAATGAAAATTTCCTCCCCAGAATGGAAGTATGTAAAAGTTATGTATGGTTTTTCTCTTATGTTGTATCCCCCCAGTTTTTTTTCTTTTCTTTTTTTTTTTTAAATTTTATTTCAGCTGATTAATAAAAAATGTGGAGACAGAGAAGGAAAGAAACAAGAATAATCAGAGGTCTACAGAACATGACTTAAGAAGTAAGATTGACATGATTTTAGGGTAGTGTTCAAAATTGGACCTAATTACTCCAACTGAGAATCTTCTTGGCACCAAGTAGAAAGAATACACAAATCTTCAGAATTATTCTCTTTTTTATATATCCCAGTATAATGTCTACCTTTTCGTAACAGTGTGGTATTGTAGCAGAATCTGTTTCTGATCCAGCAAAATCCCCATGTCTTTTGCTGCAGACCTTCTGTCACCAGTCCTTCTCTAGTCTGTGCAGTTGTGTGGTTGTTTCTTCTTGCTCACAGAACTTTGCATTTTCCCTATTTAAACTTCATCGGTTCTTTTAGTTTGTCCAGTTTCTCAAAACTTTCTTTGACACCGACTGTCACTTTCATTGGCACAGCTCTGTGTATGATGTATATGCTGCAGTGTGATATACCATGTGAACATATTGCAGTCCGGGCACTTTTAATAGGCACTCTGTCTATCCATTATGCAGATTATCACTGTAATTCAGTGACAACATTGAGTGCTTTTGGAACAAGGTCAAAAAGGAGCCTGATAAATTGTGCTTGCTACCCATTTTCAGTTTAGCAAACACTCAAAGCAGTTACCAAGTTGAGTACAGTTTTTATGGTCAATTATTCAGCCAACTGATCGTGATTTTGTCTAGCTCACACTTCCTAGATTTCTTCTAGGACCTTATGAAAAGCATTGTCAAAAACCTTGCTGAAACCTACATATGTAACATCTGCTTCTTCTTCCTAATGCACAGGAGCTGTTACCCTTTTACTGAAAAAGATATATTGGTTTAGCCTGTTTTTTTCCCTGCCAATTTCATGTTAGTTATTACTTATTTTATTGGTAGTTTACCAATGGAAATAGGTTGTCATTTGTTGGGGGTTTTTTGTTTGTTTGTTTGTTTTTTAAAGAAATTAAATTGTCTAGCATAATGCTGTAATTGTAAATGTGTCTAAGAAGATTAATTAAATGCTGTTTGCAAATGCCACTAGAGAGCTCTATATTTCATGAAGACAGAAAAGTTAATTCTTCTGGACAGCAGTATAACAAAATAGAGCTAAATAAAAGATCAGTATCTTTATCTTTTTTTTTTTTTTTTAACAACTTTTAGATTCCTATTGGAAGTCAAAACCAGCAATTCAGGTTTCACTTTTCCAAAAACAAAGTATATCTCTATTTTAATGTTACCAAGGAAGAGACAGACAGTGAAAGTATATAGAATCTGAATGAAGACAGATGTTTTCTTCATGTCTGGGACACAAACTTCCAGAGATGCTTTTGCTCAGTAATAAAGGTAAATGAATGCTGGAAAAAATTGTTAATTGGTTCATAATTTGAACATTTTTTTGTGGGAAACTTTTCCTCTTAGCTTTCCTTTCGAACTGTGTTTTTTATGCATGAAAGCAGATTTTTTTCAACAATTAATCTGATGAATGGGGAAACTGAGGCACTAGTTTATAAGGAAAATGTGAAAATGAACTGTATCAACTGATGGAGCCTCCAGAGAGATTTGTAAGATACTGGATTCTAGAATCAAGTGTAGGTATGAGCAGAGTTCAAGTGAATAAATATCAACCTAATTCCTTTTTCAATATTTGGGATATTTTGAATATTTCAGTTTCATAGACAGATAAGCATCTGTCTTTCTCCTTATCTGAAATAAGTCTCTCTGAGACTTCAAGGCATATGAAAATGATTGTTTCAATGTGTTGGACTGCACTTTTCTCAATGAACCTGCCAAAAAATCATGTTCTTTATAACCTTATATCCTTATGTAGGCCATTTTGGCCCCTCTGCTATGGTGAGCAAAAGTGACATTGAACTTGCATCCCATCCTCTTCTAGTCAGGGTACTTTTGTTCTTCTAAATCATCCAGTGTCCTACTAAAAAGAGAAAAAGCAGTACATAATGTCACTTTTAAAAATTATTAGCGATTTTCTAGGTGGAGTAAGGTATGTCACAGCAAATTTATTTATTATTCTCAGATTAGTAATAGAATACTACAGTTTTCTATATTCAAGTGCTATGTAAATGGACCAGGTTTTTTTTCTAGACGGGTTATAGCTTTACAGTTTATATAACTGCTTTAACACTTTAGGATATGTCCCACTGATATTTTAAGAGTTTCTATAGTAGGTCTGTCCATTATTTTCAGGCTGAGGTCTATGGAATTCCATTCAGAAATTTCAAACAGGTTTCCTTTCATAATGGACAGTGAGATCTGGCTCCAGTTGGTATCAGATGTCTTTTTGATCTTTTTTTTCTCCCTCAGTTGCACCTGATTTACAAGTTATTGTTAACAATGAGTCTTTAGATATGAGCTTTGATACTGAAAATGTTGAAAGGAGATTTAAGTTTGAAATGTCCATGCAGTTTGACCCTTTTCTGTCTTTGCTGTGATTCCTTTGATGTGGAGCAGGTGAACTGGTTCTCTTCAGTAACTGTGCGCTGACTGTTCAGGGCACAAGAAGTGTGTTCATGTGTGCCAGGACTGGAGTGCTCTCTTAAAGGCAGTTCAGGAGTCATCGTTAGTGGTTTTCATGCCGTGCTACACTGCAGTCACTGCTGTTGTGGCATCTTGGACATAACCTCAGTCTAGTACTGAAGTATAAAATGACCTTTTCCCACTTGAATTTAAAGAGAAAACTTTGACAAGCCATCTCTTGGCTTGTTATAGATTTGGGACTAGAACAAAGGATGGGGAAGCAGATAGTTGAAGCAGATAATTTTGTAGACAGTGGTAGGTACAGTCAGTGCTCAGAGATGCAGTGAAGTTTCTGAGGAGAAAGCTTCTAGTGCATTCACTCTGCTGTGTCCTAATAAAGTCAAAATACTTCATGGGAAAAACTTTGAAAGAATGTTGTCTTACATACAATTTGTCTTATGCAGACTCGATAAGAATATAAGTATTTAGGAATGTATTATCTTATGGAATTACTTTATTATTAAAGATACTAATTTGTTTAATCTGATATATTTATATAATTTATCTCCTGTCCTCCTTTATCATGCTTTACTTTGACAAGATGGAGTAAAAAGAAACATGAATTTATTTACATGCAACAGAAATAACAGAAAAAATATGTGAAGATTTGGAACAATAGGAGATCATAAAAAGTCTTCCTTCAAAATATGTTGCATTATAATAGAAGCAATAGCAGGGACTAGGGATTTCTATTCATTCCAGAAAAACGATAAACATCGACAGCAGCAGGGGCAGAATTTTATATGCATCAAATAGCAAACAAGATGAGACACTTAAATTTTACAAGCAAATAATTTGTATTTCATGTTTTGATTTTCATAGCTCTGCTTTGATAATGCCAGTAGCATTTGGTCATTTCAGCCTCCTTCAGCATCACATCTGCATTGGTTTGGCACAGCCTGGTTTTAGGTAGCGGGAGGCCACAAAGATGGATCCTGTGGGAAGCTGCTGGAAGCTTCCACCATGTCCAGCAGAGCCAGTGGCTGATGGCTGTGAAGATGGACATGCTGCTGGCCAAAGCTGGGCCAGTGAGAGAGGCTGGTAACTCCTCTGTGATGACATATTTGAAAAGAAAATCAAAACAAAGTTATGGGTTTTGTTTCTAGTCAGAGTAGAGGAGGAGGTGAGAATATGTGAGGGAACCAGCATGGGAACACCAAGGTCAGTGGAGAAGGAGGGAAGGAGGTGCTCCAGGCACCAGAGCCAAGGTTCCTCTGCAGGCCCTGGTGATGACCATGGTGAAGCAGCTGTGCCCCTGCAACCCATGGGGATCCATGGGGGATGTAGAGATCCACCCTCAGTCCATGGGGTAGTGGGCAGATGCCTGGAAGAGACTGTGATCCAGTGGAAGACCTGGTAGAGAGAGAGGGCCCCTGCATCCAGGCTGGAGCAGCCTGTCCTTGGAGGTCTGCACCCTGTGGAATAGTGACCCACGACGCAGTAGTTTTGGGAGGACTGTGTGCCCGTTGGAGGGACTCGTGTTTGCAGCAGGTGTGTTTTTGGCGCTGCTGGTGAGAGTGGCCCCATGCTGGAGAAGTTAATGGAGAACTGTCTCCTCTGGGAGGGAACCCATAGCCTCACGGGGGAAGCACTCCTCTCAGAGCAGCGGAAGAAAATCCCAGTGATGAGCTGACCAAAAACCCCCATGCCCTGTCTTCCTGCACTGTCAGTGGGAAAGAGGGAGGGGCTGGGGGGAAACAGTGTTTTAAGGGCTTATTTTACCTCTCATTATCCTCCTCTGATCCTGTTAGTAATAAACTTCACTTTGCAACTAAAGTTGGGCCTGATTTACCCTTAAAATATTTCTCCCAGTCCTTATCTCACTCATGAAGCCTTTGTTAAGCCTTTTTTTTTTTCCTTGTTCCTCCAGCTGTGACAGGGGAGGGTGGGCAAGCAACTCTTGTGGGTGCCTGGCATTGGGGCAGTGCCAAACCATGACAACATCATTTCATCAGTTCACTTAATATTTTACTACTATCTTGACTGTTACACGGGTTTTATTTATCTGGAACTGGACTGCTGTTTTTTATCTAAGATAGAAGAAGGCAAATCTACCAGTGCTTGTCCCTGGGAACCTGCTGCCTTTGTCCAGTCTGTTATTTTTCCTTTGTTCAGCATTCACTTCTGCTCTGTCATTTGTTTCATTTTTCTAACTCTCAGTGCTTGTTGTGAAAAGAGTGTCATCAAGAACAAAGCCTTATATGCGAAGGATAGAAATAATTTGTTTAGTTTAAGAGTTTGCAAATCTTGCTCTAAATTTAGAATCAGTAACTGGACCAGGTACTGTGCAGTCCTGGATTAACAGCTAAGTCTGGTTTTATGTATGTATGCACAAGTGATGCTTCAATTCTTGGATTTTCTAGTGAGTGTTGGAGAAGGACAATATCTAACATTGCCTTTTTGTTCTTTCTTATCAGAAAAACGACGAGAATTTGAGTCTGCATCATAGCAGCAGTGGAGCAGCCAGTTGCAAAAGTGAATTTTCAGAAAATACTGAACTTCATGTTCACACTTGGCAGTCTGCACATGGAAAAGATGAGGAAAGAACATATGAAGCAATCCTGGTAGAGGATGACAGGACTATGGAGAAAGGTAGTCATTAGCAAAAAAAGCATCAGGTGCTGTCATGCTGGTCAGAGGTGGGTTAAAAGCTTTTTTGTTTTATTTTTATATGCAGGTATTTTTTATGAATGACGATGAGAGAGACACAGTGGACAATTCAAGCAGCTCCAGTTCAAGGAATTTCAAACAGTCCGCTGTTGGTAAGATTTTTCAAGAAGGAAATGTACCCAACTTTCTAACAGTAAAGCAGTTGTTTAGTCCAATATATGAGGCTATTTCATTATTTGTCACAAGTTCACAATCTGTTGTTGCCTAAGTAAAGAAAATCACTGTGCCTCTGTGACAGCCACATCCAGTTTAATACATTTGGTACCACCAGGACTTTGTGTAGTTTGTCCCCATATTTTGCAATCTCAACAGTGAAAACTGGAATATTACTGGGCTTCTTGAGAAAGAAGGTGATTTTTAATTTAAACATAAGATGACTAATATTGATAAGAAACAGATGGAAGAGTGTGAAGAAGAAAGTTGAAAGAGGCAAGCTTTAGCTGTCTGGAAGAATTGACTGAATGGAACTGAAGGAATGTGCAGATTTTAGTTAGGACAGAATTATGTGACAAAACACAGCATTAATTCTGCTTATAGTTATGGTAATCAAATTGGAAAACACCAGCTGTGTTGAGTGTTATCTTAAATAACAGTTTTTTGGGATTATATTTCCAATTTGAAAATTAAAAAAAAATCAACTCAAAAAGCCCTAGCACTAACCACTATGAGTTTACTTGCTAGATTGTAAGCTACCATGACCTATCTATTAAATGCAGTGGATTCTGATTAGTGAAATCAAAGTGCATTTTATAGTAGAAAAAAAAAAAAGAGATGGCTGTTAGAGTTTAGCAAAATTTAAGATTTCCATTAATAAAATATGGGGATGATTTAGATGTACTTTTAAAAGGTAAAGGGAATGTAGTTGTTAGAAGATTAAAAAACATTATTGCTGCAAATGTCACCAGCTTCAAAAAACCTAGAATAACATTATTTGTTTGTAATCCTATTTGGTAGCTAGATTTTATTTCATATTTTGGCCCAGGTACTAAAGAGCTCTTTTGAAGAGCTCTGATGAGCTCTTTTTACTGAAGCCATTAGTGCAGGGCAAATAATGATTTGGTAATTCTACTTAAAATCCATTAAAATGATTTGCTAATTGTAACTGGATAGCCTGCCATTCTGAAGGCTGGAGGACTGTGACTCGCCAGCCCTGAGATTATTGTCAAAATTTTCTTAAAAAATAATAATTTTAGAAAGCGCTTTTTTGTGGCCACTTTCTTGTGCTAAGAGAGTAACAGGAGAAGGCTGTAGGATAGAGGGAAGCCTTGAATAACGGTGGGAAGGGGCTACATAAAATGAAGCCCTTGAGAAAAAGCAGCTTCCAGGGACAAAGTTCTGTTCTGTGTTCATACTGAAGAATAACACATTGTGTGTTTCACAGGAATGTGATCCTTTGTGGGCTAGTTCAGCATTGTGCACAGAAATTTGAAGCCTTTGTGTAGTTTGTAACTCACCACACCCAAAGCATTAGTGGTAATGATTTCCTTGTAGTTAATTTTTGTTTGTTAAGATTTAGACATTAACAAAATATCAGCTTTTCCTAATATTTGAATATTACTGTGCCATATTGCCATAGTTTCAATTAAATATTTTATGTGGAAAGATCCCATCAGTTCTTATCAGTCCCAGTAGCTTTAATCAGCATTTCTAGAAGTCATCCATTTTTGTCCTGGCATAGAGTGTAATTATTGCATAGATACTTCAGGATTGCTTTTTCAGAAAAATAACTGCAGTCTTACATTCTTAGATCAGCTGTAGTTTCTACTTCATGTTGAAGTCAGTGTTATAGAGCAGTTGTAATTAATGCTGGAAAATGTTCCTACTTTTCAGGGGTAAAGAAAAGGTAACTTGAAAAATATAAATTCAGGATAATTGGGTATTGCTTGAGAAATGTTCCATTCATTAATAATAAGTGCATAACAGAGTTTGAATTTTCAGCCATGATTTTGTCAAGCATGTCAACATTACAGGGGAAAATGTGGCCAACTTTGATCTAGCTAAATTGGAAATTTCTAACATGAAGGTGAGAGTTTTAGTTTCAGGTATATTGATGAGGATCGTGAAAGGATTTGTCTAATCATGCTGTCATCACATCGTTCTCAGAGAAAACGTGATCATTCTAATTTGAAACTAGGGTGGTATTTTGCAAAAAGGTGTGATATGCTGAGCTGTTCAGTAGCAGACACTGGTATGGATTTGTCAGTGTAATAGGGGGAAGCTTTTTTTATAGTCCCATATTGTCATAATATTTTTAATGACTTTGCATACTCAGTGTTTTTCAGTTATGCTTTAAAGGATTATTCTTCTTAGTACAGAATGTATAGACAATGTGTTCTACAAGCTCCTTTAACAAGATTGCCAAGTGCAGGGTGTATAGATTCTGGAATAGTTGCTCCTGGTACTTGAAATGATTAATCCCACAGGAACAAGATTCTGCATGTTTCAGAAGCATAGAGGCAGCAGTGACAGATGCATTTTTCTTTTCCTGAAGTAATTATAATTTCAAATTATGAAGATTGACAGAGGATAGGGACATACTGAGTCAAAAAGCTGCGAAGGATGATGGGATGGTAACAGTTTATTAGTTGCAGGTTTTTTTCTTAGTTTAGAATATGATGTTCCCAACTTTACCTTAGCTTAGTCATATTAAAGAGTTTTTACTTGCATTTGGTTTACAGTGTAGCCATACCTTTACTTCTGTTGGCAAAACCAAATAGCAGGAAAATATGTGATATGTCTTAATGCACCAGTAGAACTGGTGTGTCAGTTGGGTGAGAGTTGAAAAATTTACTTTATGTCTGGGAGTGCTCTTTTGGACAATATTTTTTGTTTCCCTTAATCATGTTCATTTTCATCACAACTAGGACAGTGTTCTAAATACATTGAAGGACAATTCTGTGTAAAACATGCTATTAGAAAACCCTGGTCTAAGGCTTTATGTACTCCTTACCTTCCTCCCAGTATAGAGGTAGCATGCAGTAGATTCTTTTCAGAATTGTTCAGCCTTTTCAAGAGATTAGGAAGTCTCAAAAAACAGTCTTGTTGTGCAGCTGTATGTTGTTTAAAAGTTTTTCTCTTGCCTCATAATTTCATTTATGCTTTTACTGTTCGGAGGAAGCTCTGCACTTTTATATCATGTGACCAATAAGCAAAGACACTGATATTCAGGATTCCTTTCCTGTAATAATATTCAAAGTTACCTTGTATCAAAGACATTACAGATCTGCCCGAACAATATTCTAGGGATGTGACTCTAAAAGGGTCTCCTATATCGTTCTTTGAGAAATGCAACTGGTTTACACAGTGACAGGACTTGAGTCTTGTGCAGGTAATGCTCGTATCCAGTTGAATAATTGGGGATTTCTAGAACTAGGATACTCTCAAAATAGGAACTCTGTGTGTTTTATGTAGCAAGTGATTTGGCTCATCACTTAGGTTATGACTTTAGGTCATCACTTAACTCCAAATTTAACTGCTTTGGAGGGTAACAACACATTATGAAATAAACCCCCAGTCAGTAATGTCATTTGTTTTCTGGAGCCTGTAATTTGGGCTACATTGCAGGCAGCTACCTTATATCTTAAAAGTTCTGTGGTCACAGAGATGAACCTTTTTTTTATTATTTTTTTAATTCAGACCAGTTGTATTTGATGGATTTGGTGACTTGAGAAGACATTTCTTCTTTAGATGAGATGACTAGATAGTTTGGTAAGTTTTTTGAATAAGATTGTCTGATGTCTGCTATATGTGGTTTTCTGGTTTGTGAAGAGAAAGTTTAGGGAATTGAAAATTATTATTGCACCAAGAAACCTATCATTTGCACAATGGGCTGTCTGTGAAGAACTTTGGAGACCTTGGTGTTTTGTAGGCTTGCTTTTCTTAATTTGTCTAAGATTCAGATTTCTCTTGAGACCTTGGGCTAATGGGATTTTGTTGAAGTCATCAGTCAAGACCTGGTTTTCCTATATAATGTCTGAGTTAAGTTTGAAGTATGTTTATGTCATCTTCTGTTGCTGTACATGAAATCACTGCTAGCAAGAAAAAAACTTAGTTGTTTGCTCTGTAAAACAGCTTAATTAACCTGGCTGGGATTGTCTATTCCAGTGTACAGTGATTTGAAGGGCAGTCTACTAAGTATTTTGAATAAATAAAGGTAATTTCACCTTACTGCTGGAAAGATCGTTGAGCTGTCAATCATAAAACCACTTCCTTTGCTGCCATTTCATTCAAGGAGGTGTACGGAATTTCTCTGCTAATACAAAATTTTAACACAATTTTCCTTCCAGTCTGATCAAACTTGGAAAGGTTTTCAGAGGTTTTGTTTTTTAGATACCATTGAAGTGAAAGTTAAAGCCAAGGCAAAAGTTACTATCTTCTCAGGCTTTTCTGATCTCATATCATGTTACCAGCTCTTTCCTTGCAATTGCCTGTTTAGGTTCCTGCAAGAGCAGAACACTAAACTTCATATTAAAATGTATTTGTATGATTTTCACTGATGTCAATGCGTGTTAAGAAGTTAAAGTCTTAGAAGTTGATCTAATTACCTCAGCTGCTGAAGACCAAAGTAGCAGTCAGAAAAATTATTTATGCCTCATTTGATACTTTTTTTAATGTCCTCAAGGAATCTGCATAGAGCTATTCAGAACAGGGAGGCTGATGAGAATTCAAAGCTTTGGCTTTTGCATGTCTTTCACATTCTAACAAGAGTGGGCACAAAACAGGAAAAAGATGGAGGCTTTGTATTTCATTTTCCTTGAGATTGTCTTGAACTGAAAAATGCCCTCTTGCAAGGCATTTGAATGGAACGTATTGCTTCGCTCTTCCCATCCATATCAAAGGAGTAGCCATGGTAAAAGGAAAAATGGTCCAGGAAACCCTGAGCTGAACATCTGGATACACTATGTGCTCTATGAGGTAATTTGCCTGCACATCTGTGCTGTTTCTTACTCCCTGACTGGCTTTGTATGATTAGCATAACTCATACACAGAAGACTAGGGATTAGGAATAAAGTCATTAGTGTTCCTTAAATATGTGGGTGCACATGTGGGTGTGTTTGTTAGAATGATTTTTTACATATTTGAGTCTCCTTGTGTTTAGTTATTAAGTAAATTATTTTCCTGTGTTGTCATATTGAGTAACATAATGAGACTCCTCTCTCAGGTCTAGCTGCTCAGTGGGTCTCTAGCATAATAATAAGCAATAAATACAGGCCTGAAGGGTGTTTGCTATTGTTTAGTGATGTTCATCATCTTTGGGGTTTTGTTTTTTAGCATTAATAAGTATTTTCCTAACTTTAGCGTATGAATCAGAAAATATTGCATCTTTGCTGTGTACAGTCAGTGGTGAGACAGACTCTTTGGTGTGAGATATCATGCACTTGTAAATACACTCATAAGATAGTAGATTAGCAAGTCAAATATGGTGAGTCATCAAACTGATCAAACAAATTTGGATATGAACCCTTTACTGATAAGAGACCATTTATTTGAAACAGCCAAAGGGTGAAATATTTCAAACCCAATTTTGTATATGAATACTTGAAAAGGGGAGGGGTTTTTTATAAAATTCTAGCAAACATCTGTGTTCACTCTTAGCTTTCTAGCCATGTGGTTTTAGTTATAGATTTTCTTGCATATATTCACATAATATACTGTGGTATTTATTGTGACAGAGTGTCTGAGGTTGCAATTCAAAATCCTTACCCCAAGCAACATGACTCACATTCACTCAGAGTTTCTACTTTTGTATTTGTGTTATTTTGTCTGTGTCCTAAGCAGGTAAAATATCTGTTCCTTGAATAGGCACAATAATATTTTTAATTTCCTTTACTTTCTAGGCCATGGGCACTCTCTTTTTCTATTTTTCTGTCTCATTAGCAAAGTTAATTGAAGAACTTTTGCTTCTATGAGAGCCTAGTTTATTTGCTCTTATGTAATTTGGCTGCTCTTATCAAATAGTCATTTGTGCTAGCTACCACAGAATTTTGGTGTCTGTTTTGCTAAGCAGAGTATCAGCAATGATTAAAATGCTGTTTCTTTCTCTTTCATTCTCTCTCTATGTCTCCTTCCTAGGGAGACAGATTTGGCCTAAAGATGTATAATTTCTTTCAGTTTTAAAGTGAATTCAGTTTGACAGATGAAAGCCTCCTTCAGAATTTTTTTTTTTTAAATTTAGAGGATCTCAGAAAAGTAGAAAAAATATTTCAGAATCCAACACAAAAGTATGCTTGGACATGAAAAGATCTAAGACTCTCAAAAATATGTTTGCTCTACAGTTGCTCAAGAACTAATATAACTGCTGTAACGGGACCAACAATGGGAAAACTAGTTTAAGTTTGACATAAAATATTTTTTTTCTTATCTTCTGTTTGAGTGATTAGATGCCTCTGTTCTTGTTAAGTAATAATGTTTATGATGTTACCAGTGTGGGAAAAAAAAACTCATGTAGACAAAGATGCAGGCCTTGTTTTAAAATACATTAATTATATGTGAAAATTGTAACAATATCTTAATCTTGCTACTCAGACTTTCAGTTAGCAGAATTATCTTTTCATTAAACATACAATGAATCAAAATGAGATACCAGGGTGGTCTCAAATTACCATCAAAAGAATGGTTTTACAGGAATGATTTAAGACAAATGCTTGAGACTAATATTTGCTTTAAGACAATGCTTTCCAAGTGCATGAATAATAGATGTCATCAAACATTAGATTTCCTTCTACACATTTTTTGGCAGTATGCAATGAATTATTTCAATGTTTACATTCAGTTTTATTGCTGATAGATGTTGGCCTAATAACAGGTCATACTGCTGTCTTCAAGGACTTCAGCAGGATTATTTAGGAAGGAAGGTATTGCATGTGTTATTGCATATAGATAGCCAGCTAATGGAATGGTGGCAGTAAATATCTGGTGAACCTCTAAAAACCTGGCAAATATTCTGTCTCCTTATCCAGTCTAGAGATGATGTTGTGGCTATAGTGGTAGCAGTAACTGTAACAATTTAATGCAAACCCAGGTGCATACTCTGTGGACATCTTGTCAGCCTGTGTTGTTACTTTCTGTAACAATTTTTTGACATAATTTATTAAAATGCTCTGTCAGGTTGAGATTTTTAAGCAAATTTTTGATACATCCAACAGCAGCTTAATAGTCAAGTCAAATGCTGATTTTTAAAAGTTGTTTTGACACCATGTCTGGGAATAGAAGATATTAACATGCATGTTGTATGTTTCTTTTAAACAGAAAATAATATTTATGTGTTTGTTTCAGGTATAGTTAAACCAAGTTTTAGTGTTTCTGAAAGACAGCCTCAGATAGGGTAGGTGTAATTTATGATTTATATTGTTACTATCAATTCCAGTTGGTTGTTTCACAGTGGAACAGTTCCTCAAGTTCCTGCATAAAACATGTCTGTGGTTACCTATATGGCTTCATTTTACCTCAGCCTAGGACACCAATTCTACTTGAGGATATGGTAGAGGGGGTTTGCATAAAAAACCTTTACATGATAGATAGTTTTAACAATGGACCTTGCTACTAAAACTTAAACTGACATCAGTTGACTAGCCAAATTTTTATATTTTTAAGCAGATGCTTTTCCATAGAAAATGGTGCTTGTGTATTTGATAGTTTAGAGTATGTTGTAGTAGTGTAGAGTATTTCTTGTCCCTTTGAACTCCTCTGGACTTTTTGTATAAGCATAAACACCCATTTCTTGCATTTTGGAGGTTTCATTTCTTCAAAAAGGAAACAAACAGAAGCAGAATATGTCATACCATCCCTCTTCTAAAGATCTTCCTTTTTCTTCTGTTTCTTCAGTAATGCATCAAACACATTCTTGACCATTGTTTTTTCTGATCACTTTGGCACCACTCTTATTCAGAAATCCTGTTAATTATTTCTTCATTTCTGCTTTTCTTTCATATCTGGAAAAAAACTCTGAAAATCACTCTTGGTTTCATCTTCCTCTCAAACAATTTTTTCATTTTACCTTTAACTTAGCCAGGTAATATTTATAATGATAGCATTGATTCTTTTCCTGTGTTTCTCCACAGACCCTGCGTGAGTCAAGTGCAATATTTTATTTTTGCTTTCAGAATGGTTCTTAGCATGACACCATCCAGTCTGACTTTTATCCCTTCCTAACCTTACATTGTTTGCAGTCCTCTCCATGCTTGCAGTCCTGTTGCAGCCTCCCTGTGCTTGAGTGTTGAAGAAGGCACATTTTCTTTCTCTTTGTAGAAACTCACTGCTATGCAAATCTCTGCCACTTAAATAATCATCAGAAAAACTATTTCCTTGTCTTAATTTGTAACTACTCCTTGAAACTGTGGTTTTCCCTACTGCCACAAAAATAGATAAAAATCCTTTGCTGTACTCGGGCTATCGCGGCTGCCATCCATCAGGACATCATGTTTGTTCTTTCAGTTCCCTGGTGTCTGCGCCCATTTGTTATTGCTTATCTCAGCTAGTGAGATCTGCAGGCTGGGAAGGTATTTGTCTAGAGTTTAGAGAAGGATCGAACATTGATACATGTAGACCTGTATTTCTGACATTGAGATGTTGCTATCCTGGTGATGTAAT
The DNA here is from genome assembly GCF_015832195.1 of Motacilla alba alba. Taxonomy (NCBI): domain Eukaryota; kingdom Metazoa; phylum Chordata; class Aves; order Passeriformes; family Motacillidae; genus Motacilla; species Motacilla alba. The sequence goes on along the minus strand of NC_052017.1, from coordinate 39,151,320 downwards.
ACCAATTTTTTCCCCACTTTACTAGTACTGACCAAGGAAAGAAACTTTTTATGTAGTAGAACTCATTCTATTTTGAACATGCAGAGTAAACCGGCCTTTTAAAATGCACAGCTGTAAACTAGTGAATTTGGACAGGTTTCCTTTAGAGGAAGCAGGAGAAGGAGTCAGGGAATACTGATATTTTTGCTACAATCGTTGATGCCAAACACAATTAAAACTTTTTTTCTATTTTTTTTAATAATGATAGATTGTCTTGACAGATCTGGATCAAGACTGCGATCAGGTAACTTTGTGCTTGTGAGAAATTCAAACTTTAACTTACATTAAACCTAATGATTTTCAAGTTTTTGGACATTATGACATTATTCTCCCGTTGCATATAGAGTGTTTCCTCTTTTATTTCTTCCTCTTTTTTGCGTATTGATCTGCTTTTAAGAGTACCTTCACTCACCCACAGGCCCCACACTAAGAAAATAGAGTGTTTGTTCATGATGAGATGGCAGTTTCATAGTCGACCAGTTGTAGCTCTTTGCAATGTGAAACATCATGGTTTTATTTATAATTGTATTTTTAAATGTTAGAAAAAGAGATAATTACATTTTACCTACAAATATGTTATCTGAAGTATCATTAAGGTACTTCTTAAAAGTATGAATTCCAATAGTGAATCAGTAAGATCTCATATTAATTGTCATTATCCCAGCTAAACTTCTGCAGAATGAGATGGGAAATTCTCCTGTAAAATGAATATTTCATACAGCCCTTGCAAATTTTCATGTATTTATGCATCATGATTGATGAAACAAATTTTCCATTTGAAGTACTTTTCCTTTTACTGAGAAGCTTCACACCCTCTAAGTTGCTAAGCTGTGATTTCAGAATGCATATTGTCTAAGTTAAATAACATTTGAAATAAAATTATTTTGATCAGCTAAGATATTGATCTTCACAAAAAAGTGCTTGTTGTCTGTACTAAGTTCTATTTTACAGCTTTTAATATAAAAACTGTATTAGGAATTTTAATTATGCAGTACCAATCCAAATATGATGTCAACTTTCTGTAGTTTCAGTCCTGTTTGCTAAAGAGTGCCATATAATAACAACTCAGCTTAAACATAATGTCTGTGAGCTATAATGATCTACAGAAAAATACTTTATCCTTTGTTGATATTTTCAGTTCTGTGAGTAAATTGAGTAAATCCATTATCTTTTGTCAGTGATGTTTTCCTTTCGGATAAAAAGTCTTATAAGCTTTGGTCAAGTCTTTAACAGCCTATTCACACATGTACCCCCATCTTCCAAATAATGCTATACTTCTGTATTTAAAAAAAAAACAACAAAACAAAGAAACAAGGAACCTGGATTGGTCCAGTGTGTGTGGACTTCATGGGAGCTCCTAAAGTCTTTGAAGTACACAGATACAACAAGTGGACATTAAATCTGGTCCTCCTAGACTTTTAAGTCATATTTTTGCTGTCATACTAGAAAAGAGAAAAAGCTCCATAAGTTGAATAACAGAGAAATCCAAATTATGTCCTACTTGGTCATTGCTGTTTGCTGTTATCATTCTAAACATATTTCAATTCACAAAAAAAACCAAAAAACTACAAAAAACCAAAAAAGACCTACAAAAGAAAAGGCCCTGATTTATTTACTTTTGGTTTGTCATACAAGCCATTGGCAGGAAAAGAGGAGACAAATACCACAGAACAGGGAGCAGCGAAAAAGGGAACATGTCAAAGAGGTAAAGGTTTTATGAGTGACCTTAACATAACTGAAGATTTTAAGGCTACAATGGTAAGACCACACGGGGTTCTTTTGGACCTTGATTATAACAGTATTGAAACAGTTGGTAGAAAGGTGAAAATGAAGCAAAAAAAAAACTAAATCAAAATTGTTTTTTGGGAGGTATATATTTTTAGATTATTATAGCATGGCTTCCACTGTCACCTTGAGCAGAACCAATGTAAGTAAATTCTTTACTTGTAAGTTCTTCTTTAAGTGACTCAGAGGAAGTGCAAAGCTTCTTTTCCTCTTATTGATTATTGAGAGAAGACCTAGGGAAAATATGTCAAACTGAATTTCACTTTCTCAAGACATCTGCCAAAAGGCAGTGCAACAAAAAAAAACCAGCAATATCAATGATGTTGTCTTCCTGATCCTACTAGAAATGTGTCTCCCTGTAGTAGAGAAAGGTATTTATCTCTATTGCTTTATTTCCATAAGAGCACAGTTCAGATCTGGATGGTCTTTAGACACTAATATTTGTGAATATCTTTCTTCTTATTAAAGTAGCCAGCACAGAAAAAAAAGTGGCAACAGTTCTGTTGTGGATTAGTTAATGTTGGTATTTGGATTTCATCACCCTCTCAGTAGAATTTTTTATCTTGACATAGGATCACATTGGGGGAAAAAAAAAAGAAAATTTTCTGTGGTTGTAAATTTATACATAAGACTTGATGATCCTCAGGGTGTTTCTGTGAGAATAAATGTAAGAATATCTAAATTAGTCTCTGAAGAGTTGTTTAGAGAAAATTGTACTTAGGAGAGGTACAGGGCTGCTGGCTGAAGTTCAATACTTTGGCCAAAGCTCTTTGCTTAGCTCCTAGGTCTAATGGTCAACTTGGAAAGATTATTTTGTGATCTAATATTCTTTGTGATACACTAAGTTTTTATCGTAGAAGTCTGCTGATAAGCTTTTATTTAATTTCTGGGCCTGACAATGTGTGTGACTTTAATACACAAGATTAGAAATCCTAAGCAATAGATTTACCTCATTGAAATAGTCCACGTCAGACATATTATTATAATGTTAGGGTAGAATGAAAACAAATTCAATAACTTCAAAATACATAAAAATGTATTTTGTTAGTCTATGTAAAAAATCAGTTAAGAAAATTATGTTTGTCATATATTTATACTTTTGAATAAATGTGACAAAATTTTAACAATTGTTGAGGTACATTAATACTGCTTCTCTCACGGAGTAATTTAGTGATTCAGAGAAAGGGATTTTCTTTTGAAACACATTGTCACTTACATTGTCTAAATTTCTAACATTTTAGATTATCCTTTTTTGTTCCCAGCATTATTGGGAAAACAAGTCAAGCATTTCAACTTGGTATTTACAGCTACAGGTTTTAAACATTGTATGCCATTAATGTGCTGAGGCAACAAAATGAGCTGCCCTCCTGATTTTGCTCTTGCCATCTACAGCATCGGCAGGAATTGCTGTATCCCAAAGGAAGGTGCATCAGATCAGTGACCCTCTTCAGCAGATTCTTGTTCAGCTGCACAAAATTATCTTCAGCACTCAAGTATGCATTACTGTTGCTTCTGACATTCTGTACTTTTTAGTCATTTGCTGTTGTCAAAATGATGTTACTGCAAAGTGCTGCTAATTTAGTTACTGTTCTTTAAAAACAACAGAACTTGACATTTTTGCAGATGGCAGGATGCTTTAAAAATATATCATTAAAATAAAGACTAACTTTGAATATTAGTATGTGGAGGATGGCAATAATTGAGTCATATAAAAAGAAAAAAGCTGTAGCTCACCTCAGAAAAATGGATTGTACAGTAAAGTATTTTTACAACATTCTGTCATACCAGCAATATGACTACTTGAGGTGACAAGATCATATACTGACATGGAGAGTTAATAAAATGCTTTCTTCTATAGTAACAGTTTCAATAACTTTGAAGTTATATTTTAATTACCAGTACATATTAATGCTCTCTTAGGAGTTATAGTGCAATAGATGAAATCCTGAACATGTTAATTTTTTGAAATGTTAGATATTTTTCAAATGTAAGACTTATTTAAAAATTAAATTCAACTGTTTCATAGTGAGAGAGAGTTAAAGTTATTTCATGTTGATTCCAAAACAAAAATGGAGCTGAGCTGATACAAAATCTGCCTTGAGTTCTCACCTAAAAATGTGATTGGAACACCTTTATTCTGCAGAAAGATGGCTACCATGCAGCTATTTGAAACATTTGCTATTATTAGAGAAACGGCTTTTTACTTTCCAAAATGAAGTGTTTACATTTGGGATGTGATGTTTATCACCTCAGGGCTTTTGAGATTGATCAGCCTAATTTGTTTGGTTTTGTTTAGAACAGAATAACATAACTGAACTTGGGTGTGATTTACATCTCTCTTTTGGTTTTTGTTTTTGTTTTTTTTGTTGTTGTTGTTGTTGTCAAGCTTATCAAAACAGGTAATACAAGAATTAAATTATCAGAGACAAAGCAAAAAACCCATTATTTAAAATGATTGGAAATTATATTCTTCTCCTATCAGCAGAAATGAGGCAGTTCAGTTTTTACATGGTATTTTAGGAGTATGTCCAAGGTGCTCATTAGTGAGTCTATTCTTTCTGTTGAAGAAGGTTTTCTCAAGTGGCTTACTAATTAATATGAGTTATTGTAATGTGGATGCTCAAGAACTGAGAACTAATAGCAGCTCCAAAACTGGCTCGGAATTGACCACTGAAGCAGTAGCAACAGCTTTTCTCTGATTTCACAGAAACCAGAATCATACCTGTACTTGTTTACTATGTTCCACATGCCTCCCTTGCGCTTGTTTATGTTTTTACGAATCTGAGGTCAAGTATTTTTTATAATACACAGCTGTTTTCTCAAACTGTTACATATTCCAGTTGACAGTTCTAAACTGAAGTTTGCAAGGAAGAGTTCTTGCCTGTTAGTTCTTGGCTGCTAGCAGCCTTCCCTGTTTCCATGGGAACGAGAAGCAGAGTGATCTCTGGAAAACAATGTAAGAGAAAGCTTTTTAAAAAGCATTATGTAAATCCTTGGCTTTTTTTTTTTTTTAACTGATCTGACAACTGATTTCATTAAAACAAAAGCTAAAATTGAACACTAGTGCCCGAGGCAACTCCAAGTTTCTCAAGAAAACTTGGACTTGTTCTTTACCATTTCTGCTTCAGAATATCCCAGTATCCCCATGGTACATTAACTACACACTGCAGTGGTATGTAATCCATAGAATATGTTGTCAGCCTTTCCTAAGGCATCATTTTTTTACTCTCTCATAGGCTAAGGAACATTCAGCTTCTGACTTAAAACATATGTATAAGGCCTTATCTTCATGAGAAAAGAGTAGTGTCTGTCTGTAAGGAAAAAAAAATCTCTGCATGCCAGCAGCTGTCTGGAGAAGTCTTTTGTGCTTAGCATGTGACTTTGATCCCTGGTTTGTTAGAGCAAATCAGGACTCCAGTGAGGCCAATAAAACCATTCTGGATTTATAGCTGTCTAAGAGCAGTAATTTGTTCCAGTGGGATAAATGTCTCTATAATGTCTGCTATGGCAGTGTTTGGATGTGAATCATTAGTGGTCAACCCCTCCCTAAGTAGTCAAAAAGCTTCCTGAATTCAGTTGAGTGCTACTTCATAAATTTACATCAATGAAATGATTATAAATTGTGTATTAAATGGGAGAAAATAATAGTTTTTCAAACACTGTCTGCAGGTATAAGCAACTATGCAGAAACAACAGAGCAGATAAATTCAAAAGGGTAGTAACAGACCACAGAATCATTGTCAGACTGGGTTGATGTCATTGCAGTTACCAATAGCTGGAACTGTACATTTGCTGTTGGAACATAAAAATTATTTTAAAGGAGAAATTACTTTAATGTCTTTATTGAAGACTTGAAGTACATAATTTATGGGGGTTTTGTATAGGTTTTTGTTTTTTTTGAATATAGATGAAAGATGGATTCTTTTTCAACCAAAAGGACACAGGAAGAAAAAGTATATAAAATCACTTACGCTTTCTAAACAAGTGAAAGGTAAATTACCTCCCTCAGGAAGCTTAGAGCAAAAAGAGTGCTCTGAATTGTATTAAGACCCATAAGGACCTTAAAAGAGGCCATTGAAGCCATTCCATGCACATTCAAGGAAGGTCTAAGCTTCCTCATTAATTCCAGATGGAGCAATTAATTATAGCCAACATGAAATCTAGTGTAATGTTCTATGTGCTTCATCTGTAGAAAAATGTCCCAAATACTAGAACTTTGATCAGGGAGGCAAATCTGGTACTAGCAGTGTTGGGCTAATAGTGATGTTTACCTTCAAGACCAGAGGAACTGAGTTAAATGGTAAGCTAAGCCTGACAGAATGGGCATACAAAGGAGCCTTATTATAATGTTCCATTAAATCAAGTCTTATACTGTTGTTTATCACCATGCCATTAGAAATCCATGTTTCTTTTTGCAGAGTAGCTACATTTCTCAGTAATGACACTTCTGAATGGCTCCTTTTCATGGCAGGTGTAACTGAATGGTGAAAGTGTATTTCTTTGTTTCATGTAGCTTCCTCCAGCTTTGTAATACAACTTGAAAAGGAGAATCATTGAGAGATTCAGGAAGGCCCTCTTCAGCCAGCAGAACAATCCTTGTAAACTGAAATCAGAAATCAAAAAGGTGTGGTACACTATTTACTGCTTGTGGTCAAGTTTGTCTCTCTTTCCAATCAATCATGCTGTTGATATTAGTATCACAAAAATATAAGTGTGTGAGTCCATTTTCAAAAGGAAATCTTTGAAATATTATCCAGCTATGCTATATTTGGAAAATATGGAGTCTCCTTAAGTAAGAATTTGTTGCAGATTGGTTTCTAGTTTGTATCTTGTCATTAGAACTCTTTCTGTAAATGGAAAGGACCTGCTAGCTCCTAAGACAAAAAACCAGATTTCATCCCATCAGAGCTCAAAAAGACAAGAGGAAGGGCAGCATAACTAGAGATTATATAAGCTCTTAATTTATGCAAACTGTGCTTGATTTGTTAATAGTTCCTTAATATTTTTCATATTTTGGACTGTATTCCTACGTAAACCCTTAATCTTAAGAGAGCAGTGTCCCAGAGTACCTTGAATATAACATACCTTGTCCTGCTGTTGCACAGTGTGTCGGCAACATTTTAGTGCCATCAATTTAAAAGTACTGCAGATTTGTAAGAATGGGCTGGCTGAAACAGCATTCTTGCATGTTTTCCAGTGACATGCTGGATGCTTTGCAACAGAGAAAGATCTGGGGACTAATATCAGAATTTCTAAATGTTCCTTCAGAATCTCCTGAGAGGACTGCAATCAGCAAAGGATTTGAACTTTACTTCCTTGGCATCTGTGTACTGTGGGAGACTGAAGCTAAGATATTTCATTGATGAATTGATGATAAAGTAGTTATTAGATTTATTATCATACCTAAAATTTGATGGCTAAGGTAACATTATCATTCACATAATTCTTCTCTGTAACTTAATTTGATTATCACCTACTTCCACTGAATAATGGAATCTTCTATGTCATTGTTTGCTACAAAAAAGACTACAAAGAAGATCCCAAATGCTGGATTCTTCCTTTGCTTTCGTAATAATTAACCTGAGGTGCTAAAACTTCCTGGAAGGTGACACATTGGTAGTACATTAGAAAGGTACTTAAAGATGCTTCTTTCTGAGCTATCAGTTTCATGCTGTCCTACAAATCAAGTTGGAATTTATATTAAAAAATTCCTGTATTTCAGCCATAACATTAAATCTAAGAAATACCTGCTCCTTGTGTATTGAGTTGATATTTTCGGAAACAAGTGGCAAAAATACGGTAAGAAAAAGGAAGTGTCTATTATTAAATAAACTAATTTTCAGGTGTTCAGAAATAAAGGAAATTATTTGTAAATATTATCAACTGTAAAACTGTGTTAGCTTCAAAACGATTGGATTTAAACCTGTAGAAAAGGGAAGAAATACTTTATTTAAAAAGTAAATGGTAGTAAATTGAAAATGCTTGAAACGTTGAATGCAATTCTGGGCATTCTACCTTGAAGGAAATGTCATTTAGATATAATTTGGAGGTAATGGGAGGAACCTAAATACAGGAAAGAATGATGTTGAACTCTTACAGCAAATGTTGTTATGAGGTTGTACAATTTCTGGAAATAAAATGTTAAAATAATGGGATTTTAACTATGCCAAGTTAGAAAACCTAATAAGAATTACAGACAAAAAGATTCCTCCACTGATCAGTGGTGGGGTAAAGGTCTCCCAACAACAGAGATCCTTCTGTTTCTGTAACTGTAAAAGTGTTATCATGCTGCAGAAATGCATAACTGAGATTTTTCTCCCAGACACTAAGGTGGTCCTGTTAGAGTTGTTACCTTGTTACCTGTAGATATTTTAAAAACTAGATACTTTTAAGTTTAATGTCAGTATCATTGCTCGTATAATCAAGTAGCTGAACTGACTTACAGATTTCAAAGGTGCTGGAATTCCTCTAATGGGAATTATACCACTTGAATATCAGCTAACAATTTCACTTGAAGCCACAGTTTTAAAACTGATGACCAGAGTCATCAGCTGCTTCTCTCATAGGTTCAAGAGAGATAAAAATAAACTTTCCTGTTTATCTTCACACAAATGTGTAGTTTGTGACTTTTTTTTTCAGATAATCTGAAAAATTCAGTGTTTTACACTAAGTGCAGCTTGCAATGCTCAGTGTTTTTGGAGAGAAAAAGGTAGAATGTTTGTAACCATGTTCACCACTTTTTCATTAATCTAAAAAGTACTGAAATTTCTTTTGACTTCTGATTGCACTGGAAAACATTAGAAAGTGTAAGCTGCCTCCCAGAAGTCTGAAGTTTTGGCAAATGAGAAGGAGGTGCTTTTCAGGTGTCTTTATTTTTTTGGTCTCTTTTTTTGCCCTAGATGCTGCTGAATTGATTGAACCCAATATCTTCACAGCAGATTGGCATGGGGTAAATCTTTCTTCAGGTGGAAATATGTTGCTTCCAGATGATAGAAAAGGTAAACAAAGGATCATAAACTTCTGTAGTGGCATATATTTTTCTAATAAAATGTATTTTATCAAAGCAGAAGGAATTGCTATTCTAAGATCAGTCTTTAAAGACAATAAAGTTATGTTGACCATACTGATTTTCTAGGGGGGGTTGTTTGTTTTTGGTTTGAGGTTCTTGGTTGGTTGGGTTTTGTTCAATTCCTGCTAAGATATACAGTTCAGCACTGCTGGAACCTTCTACTGATTGAAGAGAGTACACTTTGAAATTATAAAGAAATATCACAGCCACAAATAGTTTATGATTCATCCATGAAAATTAATAGAAATGTTTATAACTGAAAATGCCATACTAAGGATTTACCTGTCCTTGTGTATGATTTTTAAATCAACTCTGTTTAAACCCTTATGTTGTTCTTCTGTCATGTTTGAAACAGTTGTAATGGGTTGATTTAATTACATAGCTAGATCAAACCATACAAACTTGAGGAGGGAAAAATACACACATTCGTATATATATGTATATGATATATATATGCTTTAGAAAATATATCAATATATGTGTCAATTCTACTTTGGACTAGTGATACTCAGCGAGATAAATCATAAACACTATGTAAATTCAAACCTGCCAGCTGTTCCCTGCCCAGGGTGGGGAACTACAGTTCCTGGTTCAGAGACTTATTTCATCATGTGGGTTTTTTTTGTGAAATGGATATAAGGGAAATATGCAGCCTGTATTTTGGTAATTGTGCCATTTACATTCTTTTAAGTACAGAAAAAACTGTGTTACAATCCATGGACTAGAGGATACAGTAACATTAAAATCTGTGGTGCCAGAAAGAAGAGTGAGAAACTCTATTTTTGATGGTCTTTGTGTTGAAAATAGCGTGTCTGTTCCACAGCTTATTGCAAAAACCAGAATTAATACTAGGTGTCAAGGGTGACATTGGAGTAGGAAATGAGTCCCTAACAATCACTTTAAATATGAGCATTATTTTGTTCCTGGAGACGATAATGCAATTTGTTGATATGCTCATTATCTGTAATTTTTGAATCTCTTAACATGCAGACAATACTTTTGTCCTCACGAATTGCTGCTGGCTGTGTGCCCTTTCCACTGTAAATTTCCACTCTAAGTGGGAAAAAATAGGAAAATTGCATTTCTGAGTTCTGTTACATTAAGTCTTTAAATTATTTTTCATTGGTTAGAATACTTCCATAATGCGTGTGCCAAACGTTCATATCATGCCATAAAATGACCCCTCCTTTTCAGGGGGTCATTGTGCTCAGTGGGAGTTACTGATCATGAAGCTTCTCTCTTGTCATTATATTTGAAGTGGAATTGCTAAGAAACTGATAAGGGAGCACAGGTTCCAAATTCAGTAGTGTAACATTATTTGCCTTTTACTTGAAGGCATTCTTGGCACTTCTGGCATGGCAGAAGGGATGACAGTTGCAGGTAAGCTGTATATTTACCTATATGTATTCATTTATTACTCTTAATGAACGTAATTCACAGAAATTAAGTTTTTTTGTGTTGTAGACTCTATTTAATAGGTCCTAGAGGAAAGTGGTTATTACAGTTTCTCTTCTTACAGGTCAGTCTGGTCAATTTAAAAGGAAAAGGTTAATTATGAAGTGTTAAACCCAAATGTATCATCTTCCTGTTTATGACTGCAATTCACTTTAAACTTGGTGCAGTATGTGGTTTATTATAATACATGGATGCATGGACTGGAAGAAATGCATGTGGGACATATTAGCTAATCTAAGCAGCTTTTTTTGGCCTCATCTGTTTTCTTCATTCAGATGAAAGAGTCGTACAAGTGTGGCAGCAATTTCTTCACATTTTTTCCCACATAAACTCACATCTGACCAAAAGGTTAATTACATAGAAGAATATTTTCTTTTAACACCCTGCCATTACAGTGTCTAAAGGACAAAGCTGATATCTTCAGCAAAATATTTGAATACAGAGCAAAAGCCAGTATAAGTGTTTACTAGTACAAAAGTGCAGGGGATGAAAACAAATGTGGTGGTCTTTGAAACTAGGCAAATGCTTGCTCCTCAAGCTGGTATATCTTTTCCTGCAGGAAAATTTTGACACAAGAAAGAAAATATATTAATTATATAATTGTCATGGTTTTCACCTGATATCCTATTATTTGTCATCTCAAATATTCTTTAATGCAAAACAAACATTAACTGCTTCAATTAAGTAAATCTATTCTTGTCTTTACATTAATCACCTGGGATCAAGTCTGGGAGACTGCAGTTAAGTTTTATAAAAAAAACCAAAAAATAAACAAACATAAACCCTCTCCAGCCCCTTGCCCTCCCTATTATAAGTATTAAGAGATTTAAAAAAATCTCTTTTAAGAATGTTTCCTGGTGCCTCAGCAGTATTTTTCAAGGTTATTTTATCTCTGCAAGGTTTTTGGTATGATTCAAGCTCGAAAAACTTTTTATGATAGTCTGAATATTTCTATAGGCTATTCATTAAACTGGTATTCCAGCTTGCAAGTGTCTTGCAACTGCCAGCTCAAAGTATTGAAAATCATGATTCAACACTCCCAAAATAAAAAAAACGGTTCAATCTTTAAACCTTCAGGGTGTGCTTGAATTATGTTTACAGATTATTTTTTTCATCCATGAGGTCTAACAAACTTCTTTATGAATGTTTTTGAGTATTTTAAAATTTTTACCCTAGTGACAATCTCCCAGAATTTGATGCTGTAGAAAAGCATCACCCAACTTATGAAAAAAAAAAAAAAAGAAAAGAAAAAGACATCAAGGTCTGCCAAGTCCTGTTATAAATATACAAATGTGTTGTAGTTTTATAGGCATTTATCTCACAGACTGGTAAAAAGTGTCTTCCTTTAATTAACTGTAACAAAGGAGGTGAATATGCTGAATATGGACTTCAGTGTTTTTTTTTACAAGAACTACTACAGAGATAAGGTATCTATTAAAGGAAATCAGAACGATAGGATATCTCATTTTAAAAGGACATGTAAGGATTGAGTCCAGCTCTCTGCTCCTCACAGGACTTCCTAACATTAAGCCATATGACCAAGAGCTTCATCCAGATAGTCCTTGAGCTCAGATTCCTTGAACTCCTTGGTGCTGTGGTCACTTGCCTGGGGAGGCAGTTCCAGGGAGGAACCTTTTCCTCATGGCCAATCTGAACTTCCCTTAGCACAACTTCCTTTCATTCCCTTGTGTCCTATTACTGTAAATGTAATTGTTGAAATGTGGAGCATACTTCAAGATTGCAGGCACATATGCTGATACTTTCAACATATGAGTGCCACAGAAATGCACATGGGACTAACAGCAGTGAAATAATTAACTGTCTTTTTTTCCTGATTTATTCAGAACTTTTTTACTGCTCTGCTGGAATTCCTTGGAGAGTAGCTGTTCTGCAGAAAACTAACTTAAGATTCTAAATCTTTAAAAATGTTATTTTAAGGGAGGCATAAAAAATTGTCCTTCATAGCTACATGGGGTGACAGCATACTATAAGGAATTCTTGAACTTGCAGAAGGAAATGGGTGAAAGAGTAAGCAGTACATTTCAACACCTATGTAAGCTCTGGAGAAGGCCAGGGATATTCATCCTTAATCACATTGGTAGATGTGCTATGTTTTTGATTTTCACAGGAGCACAGCAAAATTGGAAAGCACATTTTGTTTTGCCTGAGTCACACAATTTCTTTAGCAGCACTTGGAGTATGTTATCCACAATCAGTGCTGATCTGTGTTTTTTTCGTGGGATTTGTAGCCAAGACAAAATTGATTTTAGAGTGAATTTTGGAGGAATGGAGTGAACTGTTCTCACAGGTATGAGTCTCCTTAGAACCTAAGATGTATTTTGCTTAGATTTTGTTGGTTTTTTTAATTGCTTAGATTTGTTAATGGCATGCTTATAACTGCTATTGCAGATTTTGCCTAACTCCACTTCATATGTGTCACTACAGCATGTCCTGGCTTTAGCTGGCAGGTACAAGACAGTCATACTGCAACCCTGTTGTTGGTCTGTCACCAGCAACTTGTTTATTCACAGTGCTTTTTGTGGTGGATTGACCGTGGCTGAATGCCAGGTACCCACCACAGCTGCTCTGTCACTCCTCCCCACAACTGGGTGGGGGAGAAAAAATATAACAGAAGGTTCATGAATTGAGATGAGGACAGGGAGAGACATCACTCACCAATTCCTGTCACAAGCAGAACAGACTCGACTTGGGGATATTAGCTGAATTTATTACCGATCAGAATCAGAGCAGGATAATGAGAAGCAAAACAAATCTTAAAAATACCTCCCCACTCCCCTCTCTCCTTCCTGGCTTTACCTGCTCCCCCAAAGGGTTGCAGAGAGACAGGGAATGGGGGTTACAGTCAGTTCATCACAGGTTGTTCATGCCACTGTTCAGGGAAAGGAGTCCTTCCCCTGCTCAAGTGTGGGGTTGCTCCCTGCAGGAGACAGTTCTCCACAAACTTCTCCAGCCTGAATGCTTCCCATGGGATACAGTTCTTCACAAACTGCCCCAACATGGGTCACTTTTCCGTGGGCACAGTCCTTCAAGAATAGCCTGCTCCAGTGTGGGTCCCCCACAGGATCACAAGTCCTTCCAGGAAACCTGCTTCAGTGTGGGCTCCTCTCTCCGTGGGTCGGCAGATCCCTGCCAGGAGCCTGTTACAGCATAGGCCTCCTGTGGGTTCACAGCCTTCTCTCAGGCATTCATCTCTCCTGTGTGGATCTCCTCCATGGGCTGCAGGGGGATCTCTGCACTCCCATGGACCTCCATGGGCTGCTCCATGGACTTCCACAGCTGCCCCACCATGGGCTGCACCATGGTCTGCAGGGGAATCTCGGCTCTGGCGCATGGAGCAGCTCTTGCCCCTCCTTCTCCACTGACCTTGATGTCTGCAGAATTGTCGTTTTCACATATTCTTCTCACCCTTCTCTTCTCTGAGCATATCTAAATCTGAACAATAACTTTTTTTCCTTTTGAATCTGTTATCACAGAGGCATTATCACCATCTCTGATTGGCTCAGCCTTGGCCAGCAGCAGTCCTGGAGCCAGCGAGCGTTGGCTCTGTCACATGTGGGGGAAGCTTCTGGCAGCTTCTCACAGAAGCCACTCCTGTAGCCTTCCACTACCAAAACCTGTCCATGCAAGCCCAGTTTGAATACTATTATTTGCTGTGATGAATAATTATGTTTGATTCCCCTGTCACTATTATGTTAATTGTTTCCCAGACAAGGTTCTACTCCCAAATAACTTATATTCCTTCCTCCAGAAAACTGACAGACCAGGCTTTAGCCTTGGCTGTCAAAAACATGTCAATGTTTCCAGAGAACTGGGTATGTTTTCTGAAGTGTCTTCTGCTCAGTGCCATTCAGAGCCTTCAGAACTTAAGCAATTTTTATTTTTTGCTGCTCACATTCTGTCCAAATAGCCAAAGAGTCCAGTTTTGATAGCTGTCCAGTATTGAATGATTCATTTGGCTGGCAGACAGAATCATGAGGTTTCACCTCAAACTCTCCAAACAACATGAGCAAGCTAGAAGAACAAATCAGTTTCCTGAGCTTCACTGCAAGTCACTTATCAGTGTCCACCATTACCTGGTTTTATTCCATCACAAAATAATTGGTTTGCAGCCCTCACAGCAACATCCCATCAGCCATTCTTGCCTAAAGCTGATTTGAGCCTGGCTCTACTTCCTCTCTTTTACATACAGTGAGACATTTCAGAAGCAACTGCATATTTTCCAGCAGAACCTCAATCCATCCTGTAGCTTTCCTGCCATCCCCTTCTTGGAAAAATGTTCACAGAGGAGGTTTAGAAAAAAGTACTTAGAATAATGAATATCTGTATCTTACTTGCTTTAGCAACATATAGGGCAATACTATTTTTAAACTTACTTATGTTACACTAAAAGCTTTTAGTTTAGACTGGGTTTTAAATTTTCTAAGTTGTAATGATGCAGCATATGTGGGTCTTTCCCAGTGGAAGCAGAATGACAGTGCTTCTAGCAGGAAACAATTTTCCCTTCCCTTCAGCTCGTAATATGGTTCTAGCTTGTCTAGTAGAAATGAAAAGGAAAAGAACTTCAAGGGCTCAAAAGTCCTTAGAAGCATATCATAATACCACAAACTTGATTTGAGAAATTGCAATTGTTTAAAGATGCTTTTTGTTTTAGGGTCAAATTTCCTCATGCTTTCTGACCAAGTTGACATTGACATTATCCATTACATATATTGTAAGGCTACAAGGTGAATCTTGGTTTAGAACAAAAAATTGGGATGCGTGCTATGGCTAAAAGCATGGTGTAATGCAGAATAATTAGGTAGATATCATAATAATGCAATCTTCTACCTCATTGTGGAACACGCTTTATAGAGAAAATTCTGAAAATATGCTGTATTTATTTTCTGGTTTGGGGGAATTTATATGCATTGTCTTTCTCTCTCATCACTGTTGCCCCTTGCTGTGCCCTTCTAAAATTCCAAGAAGATAAGATGGGAAACCAAACCTAAAGTGAGGTGGTGACATGAAAATTGTAGTAGGACAAATGAACTGTATAAAGAGTTAAAAATAATTCAAGCAACTTGATTGGGTGATGAGAGAAACATGAATTCTTTAGAAACTGACAGCTTCATAAGAATGTCATGCTGCTTTTTTTACCCTATTTTCATTATAGTAGTAATTACTACCTCAATACCAGTCATTTCATGGGGATTAATGACCAGCTGAGGATAATGACCCTCAGCTTTATCTTGAATAATCAACTTGTGCCCATTTATCATTAATCTCCTGAAATTACTCAGCACTCCAATTGTATTACTTACTTATACAGAAATTTGGTAAACATGCACAAAAAGACCCTGTAATGTTTCCAAATTATTCTGCTCACATCCATTGTGCCACTCTCTCTTTTCCACCTTCTGATTTAATATTATACTGCACAAGAGGCAAGCTCCTTGTTTGTGAGGCTATTTATGAATAAGGCAGTGAATATCAGTTTCAAAATTTCATCCTGCTTTTTTTTTTTTTTATATTAAAGTACACATGTAATACCCAAATTCATGCCAAAATCTTTTTTTTAATAAATCGCTTGAAGAGACCTAATCCAAGCAGAAACACAGTTATAAGAAAAAATGCAGTGGTCAGAGACAGGAGATGTGTTCAGCTGAGTGCTGCAGCTCTGTTGTTGTTTCACTCTCATGGGCACCGCACAGCCACTCATTCACTCCCCTGCAGTAGGACAGGTGAGAGAATTGGAAGAATAAAAGTGAAAAAGCTCTTGCCTTGAGATAAAGACAGTTTACGAGGTAAAGCAGAATCTGCATCTGCAAGCAATGCAAAAGAAAGAACTCATTCTCTGCTGCCCAACAGCAGGCACGTTTAGCCGTTCCCAGGAAAGCAGGACTCTACCATGTCTCTTGATTACTTGGGAAAACAAGTGCCATAACCCCAAATATACCACCCTGCCCTTCCTTCCTCTTTCTTCCTTCCTTTTTTGCAGAGTATGATGCCACATGGTGTGGAACATCCCTTTGGTCAGTTAGGATCAGCTGTCCTGGCTGTGTCCCTTCCCAGCTTCTTGTGCACTCCCAGCCTAAGCACTGGTGGGGTGGTGAGAGATGCACAAGTGGCCCTGGTGCTGTGTAAGTGTTGTTCAGCAATAACTAAAACACTGGTGTGTTGTTAATGCTGTTTTCAGCACAAATCCAAAACATAGCAGCATGCAAATTACTGTGAAGAAATTTAACTCTAACCCAGCCAAAAGTGTACAAGCTCAAATGACCATGTCTGTTTGTAAAGAATGCTTCAACATTTGTTTTGTAGGAAGAAAAATGGTTGTAGTGCAAGTAAGACTAGAAGGAAGTAGGCTTCATAATCAATTCATATATTGATATGTTGTCACATAATTTCTTAATTTTTTTCAGTGAAATTTATTCCGTTGTTATTAAAATTTTAGAAATAGAGAAGCAACTAATTTTGTCATTAGAAAGAGCTATTTCACGAAGAGCAAAACTGTCAAGTCTGGCTCTAATGATAGCTATACATTTTTAACTACTCAAAGAATATCTCAAGGTATTATCCCCAGAAGGATTATATAGCTTAGCTCAGGAATGACAGCAAATTCCGAACTGTGCCTGTTTGAGGCAGCCCTCATTTGTATTTGGTCTATGGCCCATATTTGAAAATAGAAATGCATTAGTGGAGCTTTTGCTGCCTGCAAATTTTTACTGTGTTAATTAAGTATTCTTCAACATAATGTACCACTTTAATTCTGTTAGATGGCTAACGGATTCACATTTGTACTTCGTTTAGTTAATGGTTTTTTAATGTTCTAGAACATACTGAACTAGGCAATAGATGACAGAACACAGCTCCAACACTCCTGGAATCTAAAGCAGATCTTTTGACTTGGTGATACCTAGGTGATTTAAGACATTCTGCTCCTTTTTATTCTCACCTGGCACTATTTCTACTAATGTTGCCAGTTGTTTTCTTCTTCCAAATGGTTGTCCATGTAGGTTCCTAGTTCTCACACATAAAAAAGATTGTTTTGGCCAGCAAGTCATACCAGCATTCTGCTGAATTGTACTTCTCCCAAGGAGGTAAAAAAGTTTGCCAAAGCACAGAAGTACTTTTTACTATTATTATCATTATTATTTTACTATTATTACTATCATCATCATCACTACTAAGCATTCATGGCTGCAACAGTCTTTCATTTAGCCCCCTGCAGTTCTGAGGGCTGCCAGCTGAGGGTCTGTGTGGCACTGTAAGTTTCCAGTCCATTTCCACAGACCAGCATTCACTTCACCTTTTCAGTCAGCTGTCCTTCCACTAAGAGGCAGTATTGGCCTATCTTTCCTAAGTCACAGATCCTACAGAAATTAAAAGCACCATGAAAACCTGGTGTAGGAATTGATCCTAGCTTTAATTTCATCCAACTCCTGGGGTTAGACAGTGACTAATATTTGTCACATTGATGAACACAGAGAGTTCCAATGGCAAAAATTTGGTCATGAGATGGATTAAAAACACTTGCTGGACAGGGTTCACTACTGTACATGGTGATGGTCACAGTGTGCCTTTTCACATTTGCTGGAGAAATAATTTTAACCAAGTTGTTGCAGCTGAACAGATATAGGCTGCATTCAGCATATCAGAAGATATATGTACAGGCTTCATGGTCATGGTAGAAATCTACAGAAATGATGACATATAAACTAGGAAAGATGTATGCTTTGGATTCTAGGGTATTACAGCTCTTCATGTCAAAATCAAATGGTCAGGTGTGAAAAATGTATTGCTAACTATATTTTTAGAGAATTGCAGAAATGTTCTGGTTATTTCATGGGTAACCAGTAAGCTAATAACAAAAAGAATTTTAATTTTTTTTTCCTGGCATTACAGTGCCAGAAGAAGACATTTTTCCTCATTTGGTTAGTAAATCAATATTTTGATTTTTTTTATTTATTTGAGGCTTGTTTTTCCTTTGAGTCAGAGTGATAAGGACTGTGGAAGAAACTGTTTATTGCTTTTTAGCAACTAGTCAGCATCAAAACTGCTAGACCTGGCTTGTATTAGTACCGCTAGGTATAAAAGATGGATAACCTGGCTGTTATTCATGACATTGTGTGGTGTAGAACAGAGAAGTAATCCATCTGGTGCAAGTACCAGAATAATCTGATCACATGGTAGGATTGTCATTGATGCAAAACCTCTTCCTTCACTCAAGCTGAGGATTATCTTTAGCAATGAGATATGTGGAAAGGTGCATTTCACCTCTTGTTCAAAAAAATGAAAGAGCATCTGGCCTGTATTTAGGCTGTCTGGTAGGTACCAAGTCATTGATACAGTTCAGTGATGTATAGACAAAATTAAGCAGGTCTCCTGACACTAGGAATGCCTGAAGTCCACAGTGCCTGTAGAAAAAGTGCGTGTTTATGAAGCTGTCTGTCAGCATTTGGACTGTGGGAATGGCTGTTTTCAACAGCAGGCAGATGGCTCTGGTCCCTTGCAGAGATCACATGCCCTGAGTTCTCAGACATTCTTCTATGAGCTCTCCACCTTTGAGTGGAAGCATCTGTCATCACAGACTTGTTTGGCCAAGATAAGATGGCTTTTCTTTTGCAGTTCTGAAGCAGGTCTTTCTACCAGTTTGATGATTTAAGAACGGCTACTGTGCATCAGAGATGTCTGCATGGTGGAAATTGTACACAGAGCATACATAAGCTCTGTCAAAGAACATCAAATAAGAAGCCACCTTCCTACTTAAGCTGGTTCAGAAAGCTCAGTATAGTCTAAAATCATTCTTGTGCCAGCATTCTTATACAGCTACTGTGAACTCAACATTTCCAGTTGAAGTAAAGGGGAAGGTTTTTGGGTTTGCTTTTTTTTTTTGGTTGGTTTGGGTTTTTGGTGGGGGCGTAGGATTTTTTTTAGGTTTTTTTTTTTGGTTTGTTGTTGTTGTTGTTGTTGTTAGCTTGGTTGGTTTTATGGGGTTTAATGGTTTGGTCCAGCTGGTCAGTTTAGCTACTAAGAATGTAATATCCTTCTGTGTCATAGCAAGATGGTGTTTGAAGGCATTTTGGGAACTCTTAGACTACATAAAAGACAATCTGAAAGTTTGGGAGGAAATGGAAGATGAAATTGACCTCAGTGTTCAGAAATTGGAGCCATACAAAAATAATTTATTTTTTGCCTGTTTCAAGATCTCCTTAATGACTATGGCTAGAGGAGGAATTGCAGAGTTACATAGATGGGTGTTTTGATATACGGTTGCAAGAGAGAACAAAAGCTATTCCAGGATGTCAGTATGGTACTAACAGACACAATGTTCCTCTAAGTACTGTAGTTGTGTCCTTTGTTTTTGAGTACTCCCTTTTTACTAGCAGAACATCTATTTACTGGTAAGGGAAAGTCAAATCTTCATGTTTCTGACATGGTACTCCATAAAGATAATTTTTATATCTTGTCATAGTATCAACTCCAGTTTTGAAGGTTAATTTGAAAGCTTTTACTAAGACAAATCATGGGAAAATTATATAAATAAAAGGAATAACTGTTTTTCTTAGTGTGACAATGTATCTCTAAACCCCCTCAATCTTCTGAGCTTTCCATGTTTTCATGGAGTCCTACAGTTCTAAAAATCTGTTCTGTGGAAGGATCTGAAAGATTTTAGCCTTTACAGCACTAAATGAAGGCATTGAAGATGAGAAACTTTCCCTACCTTGCTCGCCCATATTAAAACCATTCTAGTGTTTTTTTCTTGATTAACTTGTGTGCTACAGCAAGGATTAGCCAGAAAAGTACTTTTTTGTTGGTTTTTTTTTTTTTTTTTTTTGGTTTTGCTCACAGGTATGAATTTCATCCTTCACTTAACAAATCTGTGCTAGTGTCATAATTAAAAAACAACAACAAACAAACCCCACAGTAGTAGGTGTATGCTTAACAGTAGCCTTTCTAGAGTACTGAAATATCTGAAATAGTGTCAGGTCAAGTCTAGACATCAGAACAGAAAGTGAGGCTGTCTCATCATCTTAAGGTAATGCCTGGGCAAAGAACTGATAAAGAAAAACTGATGAGATAGAAGCTAGGAAATGAGAATACATCTAGTGCAGAGCCAAGAACAACAAGATACAGAATGCAGGAATTTTGAGAAGGAGATTGGTATGGGCAGAAGGAAGAGCCACCTATAGCTGAGACTGACCAAGAGAAGAGAGAATAGTTTGCCGTTGCGGCAGGTGGTAGACACATAGAACAGGAGTCAGGCTCAAAAACTCAGACAGAAGGGAATGTGGGGAGAAATTATTACAGCCTTTCAATACTTAAACGGGGCTTGGAAGAGATTTTTTTTTTAACCAGGGCCTGTAGCAATCACATAAGGGACAATAGTTTTAAACATAAAACAGTAGATTTAGATTGGACATAAGGAAAACGTATTCTGTGGTGACAATGGATGGAGTTTTGAGAACCTAATGATAGTCTTCCCTGCCCATGGCAGGAGCATTGGCCTACCTGATTTTTAAAGGCCTTTTTGAGTTGCAGCAATTCTGTGATTCTAATTTTTGCTCAGATATGGTGCCCCATCAAGGATTATGTTATCCACATAGCAGGCTAAGTAGAAGTTTGCTGTCAGCCTTTACTCCACAAGTTTTGTTTTTCCTTGAGTGCACTTGACTTTACAGCTTTAATACCGATCTTTCAGCTTAGGGATTTCTATCTACCTTTGTTGAAGTGTGCATGCAAAGTTATAAACTATTTTTCATATTTTTTTCCTTTCCTCATTCCTGGAATACTTTGATTTCCTTCAGTACTTCAGTAATCAAAATAACACTGCTTCCCGAGGGACCACGTGAACAGAGGAATGTTTGCAAGGCCTTTATGTATCTGAGTTATATAAATTGTATACAAGTAGTCTGGGAAACTTTTAGAAGAGGTTTTAAACTTGCACTGGAGAATTTTGAGACAAAACTGAAACAACCAGTTTTACTTTTTCACAGCACTGATTATGAGAAATCTTGACATCATATTTTCATAGAATAATTGTAACAATATAATGCATCTTGATTATGAAACAAGTTTCACCAATATGAAGCTGACAGATGCAGCTCCATCACTTTTTGTGCTAATTTTCCATGTAGCAAGCTAAAGAGAAATTAGAAAAGGAGAAAGAAGTGATGTTAAAGACTTGCTTTCAGCTGGTTCTCCATAGTGCTGAAGTTTCTGGATGTGTTACATCAGCAACATAAGTTAAAGCTGTCCCACAAACACATTATGTTGCATTCAGGCTTCATCGATTATCTGTGGGAGACCTTTGCACCATGCTGTTCTAATTCTATTTGTGTGCTGTGGAGACTAGTCCATAAATTTTGAGTCAGAGGATCATTAGACAAAGTAATTCCCTGTGTGTAGCATAAATGATAGAGTTTCACCCAGAGATTTCTGCATCAAACTGTTGTAAACTATGAACTAAAACCATTTTGTTTGATAGACTTTTGAGGTTCCTTGGCTTCTACATCATGCTCATACATCAGCTTTCTGATGGTAGCACAATGATTGATCCCATGCCTGGTGAGTGTGAGTAGTGGGAAATTCTTACTTCCAATTGCCTACCATTTTTTTTCCCCCCAGGTATCTCTACTATCCTGAAGGGAACAAAGAACTATCCAGCAAAAGAAGAGAACGTGTGGTTCTAAACAGGGGGTTTGGAATTGTTCCTAATGAAGTCAACCTGCCTGTACTTCAGCAGAGGCTGATTACCAAAGGGTCAAGCTTTGCTCATTGTATTGCATACCAATGTGGAACAGCTTCAAGTATCATTTCCAGATGATACTCTTTAGCTTTGTTTACAGCATAAGCACTTTACAAGAAGCATTGAGAAAAATGCTTCTAGGTTTATACATTAGGAAAAAAGCACAGTTCTCAATAGTACATATTTTCTATTTTTAGAATTTTTTTTTAAGCTGTTGCATAGTCAGGTTTTCTGGAGCAATGGTTTGGTAGCCTTATTTATATTCATGTATGCCTTCTGTAAAGAAAAAGAGCTTTGTAATGTGACCAGACAGAAAATATGTGTAGATTCTAGAATTAGAAACAGATTAAATACCATCAGTATGATTTTAATATTTAGAAGGAGCTTCACTTCTTACGTTTGGATAGTAGCAAATTCTAATGCTGATGTGACGTGTTAATAGTCACTATTTACAACTGAGACAGCTTCTGAAATCGTTGTTATTTTAAAACCAGCTGGTTTTACTGCTATTTCTGTCTTCATATTATATGTCTGTAGCCACCCATTGTATAGATCTGTGTACATAAAATGTATCATGTACATCTCTATACGTTTTATATACATAGTCATTTTACTCCTTAACAGGCTTAAGTAAATTAAATACATTTTTTGCTGCTAATCAAAAGCACTTAAGGACACTTTCAGAATTTCAATTTGTATTCACTATGTTAAATGTAGAATAAAATGTCTCACTCCAGTAGCAGAGAAGCTATGTTTTTGTCTACAGTTCAGAATTTCTTACTAAGAATTCTTACTAAGTGCAAAGGCTTTTCCCTACAGTTGCTACCTACAGTGGCAACCATAAATGTTTCAAATAACCAGGATGCGCTTGGTGGTTATTGTTGTTGAAAATTGTTAGCTTTATAGCATCACATGATTACTTGTAAGTAATTTGATACAGATGTATGTGGAGTACATTTTTCTTTATTTTTTCCCCAGTGGTTCGTTTGTAACTTTAAATAGCTAATTGACATTCATTTTGTAACAATTTAAATGTATAATTTTACCTTTGTGACTTCAATGCCCTGAATTTTGAAGCAGTGAAAAGGGGCCCAGTGGGCAATGCAAAAGACCCCCAAAACAATAGTAATTAAACTGATGCTCTTTTTTTTTGTTGTTGAAAGTCATCAGGCACTGCCTTTGTGTCTATGCAATGGTGCGATATTGATGGTAAAGGTCTGCTAAGGTTCAAGGCGTATAATTGCTAAGGTATCACCAGCAGGTAGCTGTGGATTCCACAGGTAGCTACAGTTTGCACCATGAATCACCATGGATGATGCATTTCCTGCAATGGTGCCACTCAAAATCAATTTCTATTCTAGTTCAGACTGTTAGTTTTGCTTTGCTAGGATGAAGAAAGGGAATGCAGTATGGTTAAATCTGATGGATTATAAAGCAAATCCACACTGGATATGACTGCCAATGGAAAGGATTACGTGGTTATTTTGTCCAAAATTCTTCATTTAAATTCAATCTTGATATGTTCTACTCAAATTGCATATGAATTCTAATAATTTTCCACTGAAATGAAAAAGCATATAACAAAAATGAAAAGCATATAACAATCTACACTTAAAGTAACCTATTATAATTTTTTTCAGAAACTTTTATAATTCTAAACTGCCAGTGTGCACTGAATACCCTAGAAATACTTTTGACTTTATTTCAAGCATGTTTTGAAGTATCATTGCTTATATTTTGTCTGGATTTTTATGATGGTAATTTATAATTTATGATGTTGTTTTTGTCGAGAAATAGAATATAATTAATTAGTGTTACTGCTTTTTAATGTATTTTTAGTGCTTTTAACTTTGAAGCAAATTTTGTGCTTGTTTTTGTGACTGTGAGAAGTGGAATACTAGGCAGTGGTGAGCAAAGGAGCAGACTTCTCTCCAGTAACTCCAAGAAAACTCCAAGTGGATTGGTGGCATGTGCAACCACCAAGGCTTTGATTTAAAGCAGGAAATCAGTGGTCTTTTCTGTTTCTTTCCCAGTGTTCTACAGGATTATTTTTCCCTCCTTGGTTGCAACAGAACAGACATACTGACTGTTGTAGGAAAGAGCTGATTGATGCATTTTGCATGTAGGGCAACCAGTGGCTACAGAAGATCCATTATCTAAGCTGTTAAATAGTTTATGGCATGAGTACATAGATGGTCTCCACTGATACCAGCTTCCATTGTGTTTCCCATTGTGTGAAAGGTAACAAGAGCCAGTTCTGACATGAATGATTTCTGTATGGCTAAATTCTGTATAGATAACATGGGTAAAGCATAATTAGGGAAACACAGAAACCAAAACTAAGTTGCTCAATATCATTCAGCAAATAAACAGCAAAGTTGAGAATGGAACTGACATCTCCTGGGTTCCAGTCCAGTTCATAACTGGTATCCTTCATGGTGCATAGCTCTTTTTTTTTTTCATATGTTTGACATCTTTAATATAACCTGTGCAAAAATCTGAGAAATAGTCATAGCTGTACTTACTATTTAGCTAATTGAAAAAGATCCTGCAAAGTGTGGTACTAACCATGTTGAAAAACTATATTGAACTACAGATAACTTTAGATAATTTGTGAGTTAATCTAAACTGTGACTTATGCAAGCCTTTCTTTCAGTTTCCTTGGCTGCAGTGGAGTACCTAAGATTATGTAGTGTTCTATTATTCATGCACTTACTTTCTATAGTCATCTGGTTACAAATACCTTCTCAGGAGAATGTACTGTGTCTGTATTCTGTAGCCTGATTTACATATGTTGTGCTCTGTCTGAATCATTTCCCTTTCTCCTTTCATATCCATCTGAATAATCAGATGTTGACATTGGACCAAATCACGAGTTTAATTCCATAAGGAAATTCCTGTTTACAGGCACAAAATAATGTGTTTAAAGATTGTTTCTTACAGTCATTGTAACTTTGTGGGATTAGTGCCTGGTTATTTGTATTTCACATGAAGAAATTTGACTAGTTAAGGAACTTTTGGAATTATATTGATTAAAGAAGAAAGGCCAACAAATTTCCATGCTGTAAACAGGAAAGCTTCTAGCAGTAACTTCTCCAAACTGAATAATAGACACAATTTTAGCATGTATGAATTCTGCCCTACTTTTGGGAAGAACCAGCAATTCTGAATGACTGCATTTCAGGAGATGTGAAAAGAGGAAGCCACTTGAGAATATTTGGGTTTGACTGTATGAATTCACCATGCACTTGAATTAAAAAACTTCTCAGCTGAAGGTTTCATCATTCAATTTGTCTAGACAGATAACAGCAATTGGAAACAAAGGTCTTCTAATTAATTTTGTTTCGTGACTTGAAGGAAGCTAAATTGTATGAATACTCTGTATTCAACTGTTCTCAACAGGAGACAGTGAGAATCGTGATGAGAAAACTAGTAATTTAAAAATATTTGACATTTGAGCCCTCAAATTTCATACCAAACTAAAACTTATTTTTATGAAAGCTTTATGTCCATAATTGAACCCATTGTCCACTGCTTTATTTTGACCTATGTTTCTAATTTCCACCAGTCAGGACATGTTCCCTGACTTAAACTGTAATTGAATTTACTCAGTTTTGCTCCAGATTTAGGCTTGCTGTAGCTTCATTACTGTCTTTTGTCTGCCTCCATCTCCATTGGTGCAATGTAAGCAAATACAGATTGTTTTTAGTTGAGAGTTTGCTTAGCAATAGAATCTGTAGTCAGGTACAGTCCAAATCTTTATAGACAATGGAGACACACACATCTTTTTTTGTGTGTGTATATATATATATATATATATATATATATATATGGATGTATAAGTTATATAAGTATAAATGTGATTTTTTAAAAAAGTTAATATCGTTGAAATATTAGCAATCTAATTAAAGAATCATTATTAGTCAAGATCTCTTGCAGGAAAAAGAATTATAATGCAGTTGAATTGTTTTACAAACACTTATTATCTTCTCCCCATTTGGGGCAGTGATGATCACCCTTACACTGCTCCTTAGTGTCCCAAGGTCACTGGTTTGGTTCTGGTGGGGTTGCCAGCAGCTGTAGTCCTGTCCTAGGAAGAGCAGGATGTTCATACTGATGGCTCCATCTTCCTCAACCTAGGATCCACCATTTGGGATCATTTTTCTACATTTGATAACACACTTTTACTCCTTTGCCTTTTCTTTGTTGGTTTGCAGCTCCATGAGACATCTGGATTTATAATGTATAGTGCATTTTACACGTACTGGATTACTGTTTCTTTGTTCTCTTAGATACCTCTAACCCCAGTTTTGTCCAGACCTGCATTTTGTTGCAGATCATGGCTGAAGTTTTTTATAGCTACCAATGCCAAGTCTGTGCCTCATCTCCTACCATCTCATAGCTGAATTCCTCTATACCTCATCCTGTGTTTTAAGGCACAGCTCTCTTAAGGACCCTGCTGTCTGACCTGGCCTGTGACTCTTCATACTACGTCCTTATGTTAGTCTTGTAAGTATCTCAGTATACATTGAGTAACCACTTTTTACAGCTCTCTGCATAAAACTATCCTTGTTCAAAGACAAATCAAAGTAAAACAATTAGAGGTATTGAACTGGTCAGTTGGAGGAATCACAAACACAGCTGTTCCAATTGAAACAAAGATATATTTAGACAAAGCACAGCTGACAAGCCTCAGGACTTGTGAAGCTTTGCAAATTAAGCGTTTATGGCCTGTTGGTGGTTGTGGTACTGCTGTACTGCAAAGCTCTAAGATTGCAGCTTCCAAAACTTCTAAAAATGCGCTGACTCTTGTTCCCGTACCCTGTGTACTGCTCTTAATGCCTTCAAAAGGTACAAGTCATTAACACCATGGCAATGTTCCCATGTGTCAGAAAAGAAGGAAGATCTTGTTGCTGAAGTCTGCTGTCCGTGATCTGTCTGTTGTGTGATCAGCAATCCTCATTTAAAGAGGACTAATGTTTCCACGCTTGCCAAAATGGCGAATTGCAGTTGCTGAGTGTGTGACCATGTGGCTGAAGAGTGGTCAAACAGCCACCCTTTGGATCAGCAAGCAGTGCTGCTGCAGGGTAAAAAGGAATGGATGAAAACAGGAGATGCACCTCACCAGACAGAAAGTGAGTCTCTACCAAAGATATGGTTTGAATACAGAGGACTCACTGCCTGTGCATCTGGTGCAGCCTACGCTGCGGTGCTGGTGGATGGGAAGAGATCACTGACTTTATGAACTGAGCAGAACGTGTTCTGTGGTGTTCCAGCAGTCTGTGGGGATCTTGGATCCTTGATGGCAGGGCTCCATGAGGAATAGTTTGATTATTAGTGATTGCAGCCACTGAAAAGATCATGACTATGAGGGTATGCTATTGGAGAGTGGAATGTCAGACAATTTACTTTCTGAGCTTGCTTATAGCTTTCTTATTTCTTCTACCTGATCCTCAGATGGCATAGGGATGGAATTGTTCCACACAAAATACCTTCTTGAGTTTCTGCCATGTATCGATTCTACAAATATATGCATAAAAGAATTGAAACAGTAGCCATTGAAACAATGTTTGTTGACATTATTTAGAAAGATTAAAAAAATTGTTTTAATTAGCAGTATTTGGAATCCAAGTTTTGCCTTTCTTTAGCATGATCATGATGATGAATTCTCTACCTTTTCTTAGGCAGGTCATGATACAGTGGAATTATACAAGATGATTTATACTAGCAGAACATGTCAGTTTGATGTAGTGGGTCTGACACTCTGGCCCACAGCCGATGACACAGCACGTACCTGAAGGGGTATGGATCTACTATCAGTTGTGGTCTTTGTATTCCAGTTGCAGCCAATGAAAATATACTGTGAAAATAGACACAGACCAATGTTTCACCTGTTGGCAGTGTTGGTAGGAATGATCCTCTCCTGAAGATCTGTAGGAGCCAGCAGGAGCACAGGAAACCCCAGAGACTTCTGTAAAACTCTACAATGCAATCTGTTAGTCCTAGATTACATTGTGCTGAATGGATCATTTCTGCAATTAGGCTTTTATTGCAGAGAGTAGACATTAAATAAAGGAGTGAGGTGTAGCACTCTGTAACTGCAGACAGCTATTTTTGAAGATGTCTTCAGCGGCGCCTAAATTAAGGTGGACCTATTTGTCATCTTCGCTTCTTTGAGACAGACATTTACCATGCTCCTTTGCATACAGTTTGAATACCCTTTCTGAATAAGAAAGCCTGGCAGTCAGTTAGAGCTTTGCCTTGGGTGACCTGCCCACTGACTTTCAGAAAGATTAAATGATGATGCAATATAGTGATATTTTATTGAAAAATAATTATAGAATGGATGGAAATAGATGTTCCTGACACGAAGGAGTAATGGACAAGGAAAAATATCATGTTCCAGTTAATCAGCAATGAACTAACTTCTCCTACTCCTGTTCTCAGTAAGAAGTCACTGTTGCAAGACATTCTGGTGAAAATCAGTAGTAAAACCCTTTTTTTACCAATAGGAAATTCACTTTGTGTTCAGATTTCAGTAGGTGAAACTGAGTGTACTTCACAGAGCAAAAGTTTGGGACAACTGAGTAAACTCAAAAAAGACAATAATTGAGCACTATTCTGCTGAAATCACTATACATTGTGGAGTATTAGAATATCTGATTGGGCTACTTCTCTGCAATTTCATTTATTGAGACATGAGACTGTCCATACTGAAAAAAAAAGTATTATTAGTATTCCTAAGAATGAGTCTCCTCCCTCATGCATTTTCTGAACCACGTGACCTTTGCATAGGTGCGTCTAGCACTGAGGTCACACAGAGAATTAGTATATACAGCTATAGAACCTGGGGATCAGCTAATCCCAGGAGGTATTATAAAGGAAGTATTCTTGCAGATTTTTCTTACCAATGTAACATAGAAAACCAGGTAATATTGCTGAAATATAGAGCTA
This sequence comes from Motacilla alba alba, assembly GCF_015832195.1. Taxonomy (NCBI): domain Eukaryota; kingdom Metazoa; phylum Chordata; class Aves; order Passeriformes; family Motacillidae; genus Motacilla; species Motacilla alba. The sequence goes on along the minus strand of NC_052017.1, from coordinate 39,122,269 downwards.
TAACAGCAAACAAACACCCACCAAACTGATACTATCCTGGTGAGTACTCAGAGAAGACTTTGTTGAAGCTGCCACTACAGAGGCATTTGGGAAGCTGACTGTGCCCTAATGGAGGAAGCCTGAAAAGTATGTATAGCATCTAATCAAATTGAGTTTTCTTAGAATTAGTATCAGGAAAAAGATAATCTCCACATAATCAAAACTATGCTCATATTTTTAACCTAACTTTTTATCACCTTCTGTTTCAATTGCTTCATGCACTCCTGCTTGTTTTTGTCAGCCTGTGAAGAGAAGATAGTATACTTATATGTGGGAGAGAGATTAATTTCCTCAGGCTATTTTTCAAGATTTGTTATTTGATTTTGTGTATTCCTCCATAGCTGCACTGTTCTTTTGTATACCTCAGAAAGGTCTAGAAGATATTCTTAGTTCTTCAGCCAAGCATGTTTGGCAACAAGCTGCATCTTTTTGTTTAAAAATGAAGAGGATTGCCCATTTTTTTGAAGTGCGATTGTTACCCCTCTCTTGTCTCATTTCTATTTTTCAAGACTGCACATTGCAAATGTTCACTGTTTACTGTTTCAAAGAGACAAGCTGAATGCACTGCATTCAAATAAACTTAAAAATAAAATATTGAAGGGTATCCTAAAATATGTTTCTACATAATCTGTAAAAGAAAGCCCAGTGAATTTTGTGCTGTAATCTGTAATTCTGTAATCATCACTGCAGCACATACTGCTGTTTTTTTCCTAAAGCAAATTATATCCACCCTCTTCACTAAAATGTGTTAAGTGCTTAACAGTAATTATTCTACATGTTTGCTTCATTAGCAAGTAAAATAATAAGTCTTAAATACCCTTAATGGTAGGGATTGACGTCCTGTAGCTTTGACTCATTTGTATGTTTTTAAAAAGCCTTCAGATTTCTTGGTGTTTCAGTATTAGTCTTTCATATTGGAGAAGGTTTCTATCAAATTTTTTCCCATTCAGTTTTAGAGGAAGGTGAAGGATATTACTGTGTGTCACTGGGGCAAAGTAGATGGAGGAGGACGAAAGAATCGTGGGAAATATGTTGAAATTTCATTATTACATTGGAGAGTTTTGTTTAGATGAGAAAAGGCAGCTGTATTTTTTGTATTTTATCGGAGGATGTGGTAATTTGCATTCCTGTACAGCTTTCCATTTAAGGCTCTGAAGTGCTTTATAGACATCAATTAACTAAATCTTTTAGCACCCAAACTAGGTAAAGATTAAGATCCTCATCTTACAGATGCAAAAGCTATGCAGGGACAGATGAGCTAGCAATAGCTTTATTCTTTTACCCATAAATCAAAACACTAGAGGAAGGTTTTGTTGAGTGAAACAGCACATGTCACAGATGAGAACAGCAAGTTCTTGAGAATTATTGTAGACCTATTTCACTTCAGGATGTAAGATCAAAATTTCCTGAAATTTTGATTTGTATTTTAGCAATTACATCCTCTATATTTTCTTAAAAAGAAGATCTTACATTTTCTTACTATCTTATATCTAAGAATATTATTATAATTATTGTTTGGAAAAATAACCTTTTCTATGTGCTCCTGAAGAGATCAAATCCAGTTTCTATGAGCTTGGCTCACTTTCTGGTTCTGCTACTTACCCCACAGTTAATAATTTATTTAAAAAATAAAATCTGGAAGCAGAAATGTAGTGATATAAAGATGCCTTTTCACCTCATTTCTAGCTGCTGTTGATGCAAATGTTTGTATGGATGTCCTAGTACTGCCACTAGCAAACTGAAAAAAAACAAACACTAAAGAGCAGAAAACAGAGTGGTGAATGAGGATATGCAGATTCATTTTTTTACAGAAAAGGACTCAGGTTGAACATGAGCCTGCAATGTGCCCTTGTGGCATAGAAGGTGAATGGGATCCTGAGCTGCATGTTGGGCAGTGTTGACAGCAGGTCAAGGAAGGTGATCCTCCCCCTCTGCTCAGCACCATGGAGGCCATACCCAGAGTGCTGTGTCCAGTGCTGGGCTCCCTGTGCTAGAGAGACATGGACATTCTGGAGACAGCCCAACAAAGAGAGGCAGACAAAGGGCTCCTAAGGTGATGAAAGGACAGGAGCATCTCACATAGGATAAAAGGCTGAGGGAGCTGGGGCTGTCCACATGTAGAAGAGGTGGCTGAGGAGGGTCTTATCAAAGTACATAAAGATCTGAAGGGAAGGTGCAAAGAGGACAGAGCCAGGCTCTTTTCAGTTGTGCCTAGTGTCAGGACCAATGGCAGTGGGCACAGAGATGAAAACCAGGAGTCTCTGCCTGAGCACATTGTCACTGTGAGGGTGACTGAACACTGACACAGGTTTTCCAGGGAAGTTGTGGATTGTCCATTCTCAGAGCTATTCAAAAAGCTTCTGGACATGGTCTTGGGTACTGAGCTCTCTAGGTGGCCCTCCTTTAACAAGAAGTTGGGCCATATGATCTGCAGACATTCCTTCCACCCTTGACTATTCTGTATTTCTGTGAATATCTGTTATTTTATCGGTTTCTCTGCAAAACCCAGAAGTTGAGAACTGGTCTGCACAAGTCTGTTTTTAATCACTGCTGTGGATGTCAGAATTTCCAGTTCTAATCACAGATTTTTCTATACACAATAGTCACGAAAGAATATGAGAAAACTGCAGGCTGGCTTTGGGATAGTTTTTCAAATGTGGAAATTCTAACTGCTCCTGTGTGATAGTCTTTCTTGATGGTACTGAACACACATGGGATGACTTCCTTTTTGAGTTTTTCAGTGGTAAAAGGGAAATGGTACAATACACTATTGAATAAAATAGATAAAAGATATATAGATCACGAAATGTGCTATTTAAAAGGATTGTCTAACAACAGTCATTAAATCAGTCTTTTTTTTCCTTAGCTTGTTATAGTCTAAAAAATGGTCTGTAAAGAATATTAGGAATGTGGGAAAAATCTACAAAATGTAAAATCAAGAATTATGGCATAATTTGGTTTTATATTGCTCATAATATATTTTATGAAACTGAAAGTAAACTGACAAATAAAGGAGCATGGAATTGGTAACATTTCAGAGGGTTGAGAAAAATTGCTCATAACCTGCTAAAGCAATGACCCCAAAATGAACACTTTTCTCATATTTAATTTTATTTATTAGATAAGGGAATTTATTTATTAGATAGGGGAAAAATGGTAAAGTAAGCTGTATCTCTGTATCAAGGATTTTCAATGTATTAGTAACATTTTTTATTATTACTGCTTCCTTTTGCATTGCTTTCATGACTTGTTTTTCTTCTTTTTGTGTGTGTGTGTATTTCTTAGAATCTCAGAGATGGCATTATGGCCACTTGGAAACATTCCGCTTTAGTGATCCTGTAGAAATGTCCTCTCTGCAGGGAGTGCTGGATTGCACACAAGTGTGTAGACTTCCTGTCTTCCAGCTGAGCTTCTTGGAAAGTGTCATCCATTGCTACGCAGTACTATCTAGCTTCTTTTAATTGATGAATTTTATGTTATTTGATCAGTTTCTCTGTATCCTTGAGAGTAGAAAATCCATGTGAGGATTCTTTTTTTCTTATGCTGTAAAACCATATATTTTATATGATGCCTGGAACAGGCTAATAAATTTTGATCTTTGTGTAGTTTCAATCTCTTATCTTGGAAATTCCCGACTACTGGAGTATAGTGCCCTCCTTCACACACACACATCTCCTTCCTTATTTAAGTGCACTTCGTATACTCAAACTTTTTATACCATCATTAATTTCAGAGCTGTATTGTCAAAATCTTTCTGTGTAAATCTTCTTTCTAAATGTTCAGGATGTTGTTTATTTTTTCACTTCTTACTTATAGAAAATATGTTGCTGTTTCAAAAAATGCTTATTTTGTTCTCTGTTACTTGGAAAGTTGCAGGTGTTCCAAGGTGCCATCCAATGTTCTCCAAAACCTACTGACAGTCATACTTACTAAAATATCAGAATTATTATTCACAAAACTTAAGGGCATAACTAAGTTTTTTTTAGAACATAATGAGGCATGAAATGTTATTTATGCCTTTTAAAATATGTTAGGTACACAAATGCTAACTCTCCAATTGTTTTGTATATGATTTTGCTGGCTAATACTGACAGAAATGTCTTTGTTTGCTTTCTATAAATTTCCATTGGCTTGTTAGCGTGCTCCTCAGGTCCAAATGTAATAATGTCTTATAAACATATTTAGACTTCTGTTTTTCCTTTTTGATTATGGACAGTGTCATTTGCTTCCTGACTGTTAGACTTTTTATTTAATATGCATTAGCCTGAAACATTCCATGAAAAATGTGTTGAACGTGAATTTTAATATATTTCAGAGACTTAATAGATATTAATAGAGCAATAATACAGTAGCAGACACAGACCAGATTACAGCTTGTAAATTACAGCCAGTGTGCTGAGGGCAAACACTATTAGGAAAACATAATTTGAACACTAAAGAGATTGTGTTTGTAATCAGGACATCTGCCAAAACCATATCCAAAATGTAGAGGTCTTCTAGCACACTTCTCTTGCAGCTTGCATCTGTACAACCTGATGTCTTCATCTGTCCAATTGAATTAAGTATTCTCAAGTACAGCCAGAAGGATAATTGCTGCAGGAATACCAGATACAGATGCAACTTAAGTGGTGGTAATGTTTGCAAAATGTGGAACTTTTTATCTACATTAGCTGATGGAGTGATTCCTGTCCCATGTGGGGCCTCACAGAGAATCAAGAGAACTGGGTCGTTGCTTTGCCATTTTCAGTCTCTTCCTGAGACTACATTGGCTTGTATCAATCACCTGGATAAGAACAGATTTGAGCTTAGTGTTGCTTGAAGAGGAAAGTGATCTTCCTAGCTGGGGACTGAGTGTGGCTGAAAATCAAAAGGAGAATCATTCACATTTTATATTTTGCCAAGGTTTCTGACAGTTTGTCTGCCTTGAGATTTATGTTAAGAAAAGCAATCAGATCTTCCCAGGTGTTTCACTGGTCCCTGTATTAAACATTGTCATTTTCCCAACCCTGTCAACATCTCCAAACACTTAAGAAAAACCCCAAACCTGGGACCTAATTCCATGTTGCTGAAGAATTTTGAAAAATTATTCTGGAAAGAAGGGATGAAACTTGAAATGCAAGATTATTCTGCATTGGACAAACTGCCTGAAAAGTGATGAAAAACAAGGTATTTTGTATAAGTTCCATCCTTGGTTTGTGTAATGCAACAGATTTGCATCAGTTCTGCTGCAAGTATCAATTCTGTTGCAGGATATCTATCAGTGGGGAACAATTTTTTTGAACTCCAAAGAAATTGCTTCATAGGAGCTGGAATTTCAGATTATTAACAGGTCATAGATGGTAAGTGACAGGCACCACTTTTATAAAGATCAATTTTCAAAGAAGTGACTGTGAACAGAAAGGCTAATTAGAAAGCTATGGACCAGTCATCCAGCTAGAACATCATCACAAGCTCAACAGCTGTTTCATGTCTAGCTCTGCAAGTCATCAGGGACTTAGCCATTGATTTTCTTGGCAAACTGCTGAAATTCTTGAGTTTGCTCTCTACGTGATTTAAACTCTAATAATGTATTGGTTTATTTGTGTGAATCTTGCCTCTGTCCATGTAACATCTTTCTGCAGTGGCTCTTAGGCACCTCCTGCTGTGTTTCTCCCATCTATTTTATATTTTGTTTCTGTTGCTCTCTAACACTGGCTGTTGTAGCGAGCTTGTAATCATATTCACCAAAAGTGGACTGGCTGCTCAGCTCTCTTGCAAGGGCTCCACATGCTTATCACAAACCAGGTCTTCCCCACCTTGAGGAGTAAAGGGCAAGACCATTTCCAAGTTGTGTGATACTGATGGACTTCAGCATTTCCAAAGAACTTTCCCCTTTTTTGGCAATGACCCTTTTAAAACTAGTTCTACAAATTTACGTTGTGCCAAAGAGACATCCAGGACCTTTTGGCCCAAAGTATTCATAACTCCACATTTTACTTAATTGACAATATGAAGGCATTTAAATAACCAGTTGCCAAATATTCTTGCCTGACAGTAGTCTTGATCACAGGTGGAAGGGGACAGGAGAGGAAGTACCATAGTGTTATTTCAGTGTCAGGGTGTTTTCTGAAGATATTCTGCTGTATTTTACTTTTGGCCTTTGTTTCAGGCTCCCGCCCTAGTTTCATGCTATTCAACCTATTCATGAGCCCAGTTTTTAAAGCTTATATAGAGATCATGGCAACTTACCAGAGTGTGAAGCTGTCACTCCATCCATGCTCTGGCTCTGCCTGATTTATAGAGACAGCTCTTCATTATGCTGAACACACACCGTGACCAGAGCAGAAATGCTAGTGGTGCATTGAAGCTGAATGTTTGGCTTGGAAGTGACAAAAGAAGGGTTCTCTGTTGTTCAGGCACCACAAAAAAGGGGAAGATTTCATATCCTCAAGGGAGCTGGACATCAGAGCATCGTATTTGCTTTTACCTTACCTCAGCAGGAGGTACCAAGGAGACTCAGACGCCAGAACAGCAGACCTCAATAAGGTCTTCTTCTGACACCTGGAGCCTGCAGGTTGTCAGGCTCCATTCCCAGACTTTAGTTATCCTGCATTAGTTATCACCCATACACTTTCCTATATGCTGGAAGGACCAGTATCCCTACAGATAAAAATATGCCTTGAATCACTTTAAGGCTTTGCAGCCCTTTCACGTTCCCCTACATTAATATTTGTGTATGAAGCTAAATCATGCAGTAAATTAGGCAACTGTTGATTAAATTAGAGTAACCTGAGAGGGAAAAAAAAAAATAAAACAAAACACTAAGGAAACATTCTTAAAGGAAGTGTTTTTAATGGCTCAAAATCTTCAAACTGCTGCAGAGCATAACTGGAAAATCAATTTAGAGTTTCATTTGTTTCTGTTCTCAGAAATGACACAGATTTGGCAGTTGTGCTCCAACATTAATGATTTAAGGGACTTAACCTTGCTTTATGAATAGAATTCAATCCAGCCTTAAGGCTGGTTGGCAATTACCGCAATAGGCATCTGCATGACATGCCTTTAAACTCTATGTACATTGCAAAAGTGTGGCAAGGGGTGGGGTTTGTAGGGATGCAACAAACTCAAAATGAATTCCTAATGGCAAAACTGCATGCTAATCTTTACCTAAGCACATAGGTCATCTGGTTCAGGACATGATGTTGGTAAGATTTGTCTCGCACCAAGAAGGCACCATGTCAGGTAATGCAGGAGAAATGAGTATTCCTGAAGCAATCAGACTGAGAGTGTTGGTGTCCCATAAAGTGCTGCCTAAAATTAAGTGAATTTTCTGAGAACAGTGGTGGAAATTGACTACTACTATTATTTGGGTAAGTTTCTGACTGTGGTGGGAAAAAAAGTAAACTCTTGAAGACCTGGGACAAAATTGACGAGTCTAAACTTAAAATACTAATGGATCCATTCTTGATCTTAGCAGTTAGTGTTCTCCTAAAATTTTAGAAAAGTGATGTTCTTGATTAATATAAAATGATAAAATGGTACAAAACTATCCTAGTTTTGGTAATCTTGCTTGTATGGGCAAAGAGCAGAAGAAATATGCCAACTTTTTGTTCTCACTGCCATGTAACAGATTCCACACTAATTTTTCCTGTCTGTTCGTGCAAATCTGCTTTGGATCCTTCTAATTTCCTTCCCATTTATTCTTATAGGAAGTGTTAGATATTGTCTTTGCAACAGAAGTGTTGGACTGAAATGGTGCTATCTTTCTAACATTCCCCTGAAATATTTATCTGTTGGCTGTCTGAATTGTAGCATGTCTTCATATTTGATTAGGGAATGCTTGTCACTTAAAAAGGCAGAGGAAGATGGAAAGAAGTGAAGTGTCACCATGATATTTTCTGAAAAATCCTCTTTCTCCAGGATTTTTCTCCTGAGAAGCTGGGAAGGCTCAGAGAGGAATGAAAACAATAATTATCTGATTCTCTTCTGTGTTTGCTGCTTTGGAATGTGGTGTGGAGGTTGTTTACCAACAGGTGCATCTTTGATTGGTCCCATGTGAATTGTTTTAATTTAATGACCAATCATGGTCCAGCTGTGTCGAGGCTCTGAGGAGTCATGGTTTATTATTCATTCTTGTTAAACCTTCTGTCTGTATCCTTTCTCTATTTCTTTAGTATAGTTTTAGTATAACATTCTTAATATAATATAATATAATATAATATAATATAATATAATATAATATAATATAATATAATATAATATAATATAATATAATATAATATAATATAATATAATATAATATAATAATAAATTAGCCTTCTGAGAACATGGAGTCAGATTCCTCATCTCTTCCCTCATCCTGAGGACCTCACAAGCACCACAGTGAAGTTTCAACAGGAATGGTAAAATAGAAGCATCTGTAGACTGTTTTCTGATCTTTAACTCATGAGACCATTTCTGAAGCCATTTCACAAATTTTTTAATCAGTATTTCAAATATTCATACTGCTCATTTTAAAGAAGGCCTTCTATCTGCATACAGTTACATTGGAAGAAAACTCTGGATTACTTGTATGTGTTGACTCTCATTAATGCAGAGTAGGAGTCCCTAATCTCTTGTAGATCAAAGTATCTGGAAAATAATAGCTTTAACAATATCCATTTTCATAGAAGCAATGCTATATATAATTATATTCTGCAGCTCATTTACTAGTGCAATTGGTGCAAGACATATTTTCCTCTCTTTCTTTCTCTTAGCTAATAGGATCATTAGAATAACTGAAAATAAGGCTGGAAAGGATTTTGCCCCAGGGTAGGATCAGTTAGACTTGTTAAACTTCTCACAGATGATTGTGTGTAACTAATTATTATTTTTACTTTTTTTTTGCAAGTTTCAAGGGTCAGCCATTTACCAGTCTCTCATAAGCAAAAGCTCAGTAGTTCTGAGACAGAGAAATAACCAGATAGACCTGCTACCTTTATAATATGTATTTGCTGTCTAGCTCTAGTTGAACTGGTGTTGGTAATTCATGGACTAATGGTTTTGGTAATTCACTGGACAGCCAGCAGATTTGCTTTATTCTCAGAAAGACTCAGGCTGCTGCACTGGGGGATTACTGAATTGCTGCTGTCTGTTGCTAATTAATATTTGCAATTACACTGGATTTGGTCAAAAATCTGTGAGGTGGTCATGTGACCAAGAAAGTCACATTGAAAGAAAATCTCACAAAACCTTTTTGTGGTCTAAGTTGAGTTTTTCATTTTAAAACCTAGTTTAGATTCCTTATTTGTTATCCTTTTTTTTTTTTTAAATGAATACTGTTTTGTCTTTGAAAAACCTTTTATATTCTCTTTCTGTGTTCTTCTGGGTCATCTTTAGGCTGAGAAGTTTGATTTAATTTTTTCTTAGAACCCACTGTCTGAGAATAAAAATGTATTTAAAGTCTTCCTTACGAGTTTTGCCATTGGTTTCTCTGGAAAAAAAGAAGTACAGAATACTATCAAACTGTTATATTTTGGATATTAATTAGCCCTTGAAATTGATTTTAAACATGAAGTAGTTGTTTGAAAAAACCCCTCCTTACACATCCTTGTAGAGATTATCATGTAAGAGGTAGAGACCAAAGTTTCTGATACATTCAAAAAAAGGAGAAAGTTAGTGGTCATAATCTTTAGTTTCTGAAGTAATCTTAGCCTGTCTGTTTCACTTTGCTTACAGGCTAGATCTTGCTTTCAGAGTTGTAATCTGCTGTAATGACATGGTGTGTCAGCTGTACACACTCTGTTGTACCTAGGCGGTGCACTTGTCTCTTTTCATTAGCAGATTGTTTCTAGATAGTCTGACACAGAGTTATTGTGTAGTTTCACAAGCATCATTTCAACAGGGGTGCAGGTAATTATGGCTTCATGACTTCAGATAATGCTGCTAATGTCCTCTAATTGTAGTAGCTAAGGCTATGTGTTAGTTGGCCTTGCATGTTGTGTTCTGGCATGGTTGGATTGCTCACAAACTGTAAGAGTGATTCTGAAAACTTTTAAACAAGGTTAACAATCTTTTTAAGGTTAAAAAATGTAAAACTGTTTTGTATGTGAATTCTAGCACAGGGTGATGTTTAACATCAACATATGTGTTCCTTTTCTGTTCTGTAGTAAACTGGTGCACAGTTCTGAGGCAGCTTATGCAGCTGCAGAGCCTGTTTAACTGATGGACTGTTGGGTACAAATCCTCTTTAAATTGATTATGTCATGGTCATTACAGTGAAAAAGAGCATTACCATATGATCAGTGCTTTCCACAACCCAGCAATCTAAATGAAGTTCAAAGCTCAGGAAACTAAAAGCCTATGAAAAGCAAGATGAAATGCAATATGCCATGTTAAATATTTGAAAACTCCTTTGTCAAAAGATTATTGATGAAATAATAAGATCAGAACCGGAATTCATCACACAAAATCAGTTTTATGTAGTCATGGGAAAGTATCTTACTGTCACAAGGTGGAACTAGAACTATGGTTGATGTGAGGAGTGGGCTACAGATTTAAACATGGATGAAATAAGGATGATCAAAGGCATAAAAAAATTAATAAATATGGCAAAACATATTGAAAACCAGCTAAGTGTCAAGAATGGGAAAATAATTAGATATTACAGGGAATGGCATAGGTCAGCACAGGTTTTTAGCACAGGAGCTTGAGATAAAGGGTGAGAGATGGAAAAATAAATCAGAGGAGTAAGAACAAGGTAAGGCAGAGTAAATAGGAATGTTGCAAAAAGCAACGGCATGAAACTTGGCAGAGGATTGTGAACTGTGGGAGTTGATTGTGTATAACCAAGTGCATTCCTTGGCGCCACATAATGAATTTAAGTACACAGATTATCAGTTGCTTTTACTATTTGCTCTCCTTTATCAGTCAAGTCTAAGATTGATTTTCAGTAGTTTGATGGGGTTTTTTAAATTTGTTTTTGTGATCTAGATCACACCAACTAATCAATTATGTTTTTAGTTTTTTATGATGAATCAGAAAATTGTTCACTTATGTTAGAAAATGCTATGTATACTCAAAAATATGAAGTGGTTTGAGTCCTGTCCCTGTAGGTCCTCAGAGGTGTCAGAACCCAAACCGAAAAAGGACTAGATTTCATCTGGTTTGAAGACACTTCTGTTTCTATTATATTTTCTTTTCTGGTTTCCTGGGAAGAACTTAGATTTATTGGTCTTACCCATGGAAACACTTCAATAACTTGTCATCAGATTTCCTTTCCTCCATTCTTCAGACAGTATGTCTGATTTCAGTGAGGATTTACATCTCCCAGTTAATAGCTCAATTCCTTTAGGACTCTTCAGAGTTACCTGGTTTTGGTGTGGTTTTTTTATGCTACTTCTACTGATTTGCTCTAAGACCTTTCTACTGTCTCTTCAGTTTGACCCAGCTCTCCTGATTGCCCCTGCAAAGCACTGTGTGGTTGAAGACATCTAAGCAAGCTCGTCAGTGCAAAGCATTCATTCATCTGTATCCTTCCAAGTGTGCTTTGTTGTACCCCTATGACCCAAAATTCTCCTGTCTCTCATGCTCTTGAGCCACTAGCAGGTTGTAGCTGTTCTATCATGTTCTATACTTCTAATATGCCAGTACTAAATGCTAGGTTTTGGCATGGATGTGATTTGCTCTCTTGGAGATTTTTTCCAATAATCATTTAATAATCAAGACTCTCTTGGAGTCTTTTTTTAATAATCACGGTCACTATGTCAGTATCATTTTGATCCAAGTCCAGTAGCATACTTAGGAAACAGTCAAGCATTGTTTCTCCTTTTCTGGGTGTTAGTTATTCCAAGAAAATATAGTTTAAGTGGTGTAAAATTGTTTCTTATGTGCTGTTGTGACATTTAGTCCATATGTAGAAAGGTGAAACTCCTCTTCCATTATTAGTCCTCTACACTCACACTCTTTTCCCAGCAGCTCTTCTGGATACTTAGGAAAGTAATAATAAAAATAACAATAGCAACAAAAATAATAATCCTTTTCAATTTGGGCATTCAAAATTCAGCCTGTATAAATTCAGTGTTTCTTATTGACACTGTTAATTTTTGTGTCCTAATTGACTATTGGCTTTCTCTAATATGTAAATAATCCTTCCCAGATGTCTCTACTACTATTTCATACCTATATAATTAGTTCACGTTCAATATTATCATGCATCACATATTGGACTTTTCACCAGCTTTTTGAGCTATGTTGTTATCACATAGAGCCAAGCATTTAAGACCACCACCTTATTTTTAAGCTCTTGAAAAGTATTTGAAAGGCTGATCTTGAACTGATCATCTCTTTTTATAGACCTGCTTAACAAGTTTTTGGTTTTTCTCTCTTTTTTTTTTATTTTATTGGCACTGTAATTCACTGTTTCCTGTGAGATGTTTATCAACTTTTATGCTAAACTTTATTTAAAAATTTTATCTTTAGTTTAATGACTTAATCCCTTAAATATCTTTTCACATATTATGTTGTTCTCCTTCACATCTGTTGGCCTTTTTTAAAAAGCTGTTCTGTATTGATTTTAATTTCAGTTGTGAAAAAATTGTTTTTGTTGTGCAGTGAGACATTTCTTTCTTTGTAGGTTCAAGCTTTCCCAAGTCATAGTAAATTAAACCCACTCTGTCTATTACTATTTTCTGTATTATGCCTTGAATAACTCAATGGAACCTGTCCTCCTTGTCTTGTCCTAGTCAAGACACAAGAAGCACCTCAGAAAATTGCCCTCAAAGAGATCTAAGGCTTGAACTACCTTGTAGTAGTTTTGCTTTTTGCCTTGAGTGACTCTTGCATCTGCTTCCTTCTCATTGCACTATAATCCCTTCCTATGGCCCAAAGACTTATAATTTTATTGTCCTCTCCCCTGAATGCAGTTCTTGTCACATCTAAGTTTGCCATGTTAGTTTACTTATTTTTAGCTTGCTCCAGTATACACTTAGCATAATATACATGGGCAGAAAAGCTTGTGGTAGGGTGTTTTCCACCTGATTTTTATTTAATAATTATATTTTGCTGGCTGTCCAACTTGAGATATGAGCCAACAATGGAGATACCACCCCTTGACTTAGTTGGGTTTATTGCTCCCATAATAATTTCTTGATCCAGGTAGTTGCCAACTAAATTAATTTAGTTCACCAGGAAGATGGTAACATATAGAAAGTGGATAAATAGAAAGATCAAGAAAATCTTTGGGGGAGTGTGAGAAAACTCTAGAAGATTGTGACAACTGAGATCTGAGACCCAGGAGTCAGCTGGCAATACCGAGAGTCAAGCTAGGCAGACAAGCTCAGGTTCAGGGGGCATTTTAGCACAAATGAAATGATTTTTTATGCTTAAGTGAAGTTTCTGTTAAAGCCTTGGCAACAGCCCAAAGTAAGTCTGTGTTGAAGAGATTTAACTGCAGTTGGAACAAATAATCCTTATGCAACAACTGAGTCAGTGCTGAGGAAGGAGTGCGTGTTTTTCACTTGTGTATACAAGAAAAAAGGGAAAAATCTCTCATCTTTTGCACATCCAGAAAAAGCATTCAAGATGCCAATACCTTGTTTTTTGTTTTGAATTACACTTGCAGTGCTGCATCACAGGGCTTCTGTATGGTAAAAGCACGCATAAGAAGTTTACGATTCCTTTCCTGAGCTCATAAACTCTGAACCTGCAAGTGTTGTTTGCCATGAGGCAAACTAGTTTGCCAGTTTAAATCCCTCTGACACATGGTGTGTTTCTGCCAGTGTTCTTCAGGCAAGCATTCTCTTGCATTGTGAAGTCTGTGCAACAGAGATAAGCCCAGCCTCACACTCCTGACCAAGCCTGAAAAGACATTTTTTCATCAAGAAAGAAGGGATGATTCTAAATTGTAATCCGGACTGCATCTCAGTCTGGAAGCTTGAACCTATTTCTAGTTTACATCTACTGACCCTTGCAATAGCGAAAAAGATTTATTTTTCTTCAGGACAAGTAAGGACGATGGTTCATTTGCCTGGCTTTTCTTTTGAGAGCCCCTGACCATAAGAGGCATCTGTAGTTCACAACAAAGCTTTGCTTGCACCTTTGAGTGACCTTTTTGACCATTATCAGAATGTCACTGCTGGTCTGTGCCTCTGGTGCTTTGTTTCTGGATATTTTGTTGTGAACTGGTTATTGAACTTCTCCTGCCACTGCCAAGAGATCTGTGCTCGTGAAACTGGTGACACAGGCAGATGTCTGTCACCTGTGCACTGGGGAAGCATTGAGCCCAGCAGACCATGAGGGATCAGAGTGCTCAAATGTGCTGGGACAGCTGTGTAGTGTGATGGCTGTGGCCCTGTGCTCTGGCTGACAGGATGAGGAGCTCTGCAGTATGTAAGGGATTTTTCTGCCTGCACAAACAAAACCCTGAGACACAATCTTTGTACTGCCCTGGGACTTAAAACATTTGAGTTTCACGTCTTTGTCTGTTCTTTTATTAGTATTAACATAAAGCAGTATCATTAATGTGGTTTGCATTTCATATGTGTACATTGCATCACCTTGCCAAGACCCACAAGTAAGTTTTATAGCAACAGCCAAGTATTTCATTTTTGAAATCTGAAGAACTTCTAGTGAAATTAATCACAGCATAGCCTTCTAAAATTGATATAATTCAATATTAATCAGATTTAATAAGCAAGAGGATGAATCAAGACATTGCTAATAGGATACAGAATCTTTAGACTACCATCTGAAAATCAGTGCTACTTACAGATTAGTGAGATGCTTTCTGAGAATTGAATCTGACAATATCTTTTCAGTGTCTCTGGCAATACCTGGAGTGGATACATTCTGCAGTTCACTCCACTAAGTCTTCATTATTCATATTCAGTGTCTGGTGTGAAAACCCCGCATGAAAATCAGGGCATAAGGTGGGGTGGTGTACCCAGCTATGTAGGGGAACAACTGAAATGCTGAATCTTAGAGCACTTTGCAGGGGCAAATAGTTAGTCTGTGACTGTAGATAAGACATCTTCAAATCAGTTCAGGAGGTGGTTGCAAGAATGGTTGCACTGACATGTCATCTTTGTTGCTGATCACAGCTTGTAGAGCCGTGGGCAGATTGGAACTTTGCAGAAATTTTTGCAGCTTTTCCATGGATGAAAGGAGGTTCCCTTGGGCATCAGCTTAATGACTTCTGTAGACATTGCAATGGTTTTGGAAATGGTTGGGTTTGTGGATGTGGAATCAGGGAAGGAAACACAGGCTGTGAAAATATTCTTTCCAATCTGGCCAAGAAAGTCACCCTTTGAGTCTGAGATACTTGGACGTGTTGTGTGGGGATTTTTAAATATATGAAGTGTTTGACATGTAATTGAAAGAGGAGAAAGACTGGTCATCTCTCATCAGAAAATATGCTTTCCTCATGTTGCTTAACTTCTCCTTTTGGCAATGCATATTCTCACTGCTTCAATTTGCATTTCAGTAATGTTTCTGTCCCTGTATAGAACCACTTCTCAGGCGAAGCTGGAAGCTGCTTCTGACAATAATCTGCAAGCTTTGTGCTTTTTATTTGGGAAGAGGCCAAAGGTAATGATGATTCTTCTCTGGTAAGAGCCAGTTTCTAGGGAGATGAAAAACCTCAGTCTCCAATGACTGATCAGCCCAGTTTTTGTTCAGATGTCTGCTCCACTTGTCCAGCTCCTGGAGGAGAGAAGACAGGCAAAATGAGCAGAATCCTTACTCCTTTCCTTAGAAGGAAGGCAGGAAGGTGCAGAAGCATCCCAGTAGCTGTACTCCCTTGTGCCTCTCCCGCCTCGTGTCACCCTTCAGTAACATGGATGTTTGGTCAATTTTAATGATGCTAAGACTTGAAAGGGAGGAGTATGGATCACAAAGCGGGAACTGAAGGTATGAAACCTGGGGAGAAGGTTGGTCTGGGTGATCAGGCTTTTTTTGCCTGGAAATTACTTGGAATGAGAATAAGGTTCCCTAGAAAAGGCTGGAAGTAAGCAACTGCCACTCCTATCTTCAAGGAAAAAATCTGGAGCTGGTCAGTGTCACCCTGATCTCTGGCAGCATGAGGGCATGAATAATTGTGGAAACTGTTTCCAGACACTTGAAAGACAAGAAGGTGATTAGGAAAGTAAACATGGATTTGTAAAGGAGAAATTCTACCTGGCCCAACCTAATAGTCTTCTGTGGTGAGCTGACTGGCTTGTGGATGAGGGAAAAGCAACACTGTTGTTTATCTTGACTTTAGCAAGGCTTTTGACATTGTTCCCTAACATCCTTAAGACAAAACATGGATAGCTGAGGTAATCAGACATCACAGCAGATTTGAAACAGGCTGTACCAATGGGCTCAGAGGCAGCTGTGGCACAAAGTCCATCTGGAAGCTGGTCACTAGTGAAGCATTCTAAGGGTCAAACTGGGTCTAGAACTGTTTGAAACTTCACTAATCACCTGAGGGATGTGACAAAGTACACCCTTAGCAAATTTGCAGATGATAGACCAGAGGGATGTGTTCCTACTCAGAAGAATTTCAACGGGCTGGGGAAATAGACAGGAACCTCATGAAGTTCTACAAAGGTAAAAGCAAAGTCCTGCATCTGGAGATGGGTAACACCATGCATCAGCTGGGTTTGGGGCTGACTGGCTGAAAAGCAAGTTTGCAGAAAAGGGCATTGGGGTTCTGTTGGACACCAAGCTGAATGTGAGCCAGTAATATGTCTCTGCAGCAAAGGAGACCAACACTAACCTGAGCTGCTGTGGAGGAGTTTTGGCAGCAGCTCAAGGGAGGCGGCTCTTCCCCTTTACACAGCACTGGTGAGACGCATCTCCAGTGATTTGTCCAGGTCTGGGCTCCCCTATACAAGAGAGAAATTGACATACTGGAGAGTAAGAAAAGTTGAGTCAGACTCAGTGATGACAAGAAAAAGACACAAGAGACAATGGGCAAAAATTAAAATGCAGAGAATTCCACTCAAATCTAAGAGGAAAAAAAATTTTATGGTTAACTGTAGACTGGAACCAGGTTGGCCAGAGGGGCCATCTTTGGTGATAGTCAAAACTCAGCACAACATCCTGTGCAACCTGTTCTAGGTGACTGCATTGACCTAGATGACATCTGTAGATGTTTTCTTCCCACCTCTCTACCATTTCTGTGATCTTTTCAATCAATGTGGAGTCAGCTGTCCCAATTGTCAAAGAAAAGTCTGAAAATCCTATACAAAAACATCTTGCTATTTCAATGTCAGTGATATTTTTTGTGTGAGGGTAACTCATATTTTTTTAACCTTTGGGGTTGTCACTAAAAACTAAGTATAGATGTGCTTTGATGATGAAGCCTGGCAACTTAGAAATGGTTTCTTTTCTTCAAGTATAAATAAAGATAGAACCTTACCAACTGTTTAGCTGGCTGTTGACAACTCCTTATTTTCTAGGAGTGTCTGTACACATAAGAACATTTTTCTTGGGAGATCCACTAAATGCCTGAACTTCTAGGACATTTAAACCCTGGTGAATTCACCTAAAGAAAAAATAGCCTTCACTTTACCCATGCAAGATGGGGCTGTAAATGGGCTATTGCTCTGTTGGAAATGAATCTTGCTATCAGTTTTTGGCAGTTTTCATAAAATCACAACTGCATATTGCTGGTTTCTTATGAAGAAAAGTACAGAGAATGACATAGAAATTGCCCCTAGATGACCATATCAACTGCACTAAATACATGTCCATGATGGACAGTGCTTTGGTTTGACTTTTTAGGCTGTGCTTCTGTCCTCAGGCAGGACAGTATAGCAGACCTCAGAACCAGTCGTCTTATGAGCTACATTTCCCAGAAGATACCTAAATCTTGTTCTTAATTATGCATTTTGGCAGTAGGAACACAATTTCCATTGAATTCAACACAGATCAGCACAACATATTTTAAAACCTTCTAATGCAATTAGAATTGTATTAAGGTTGTAAAATCCATTGCCAGGACACAGGAGCTAAAGAAAGTGCCAGCAGCAGGAACAGGTTGTGACAACGGTGACATGTGATATCTTTTCTTCCTGCTGTCACTCCTTGTGTCCCTTACTATTAGCATCTCAATTATTAAGTGTCAAATGCCAAATACTGATAGAAGTGTTGCAAGAAACTGTGGAGGTAAAGTTTGGAATCCTCATTATAACAAGAATGATTAGGCAAGCTTTCTGTATTTTTGCCTGCGGCATTGTCTTGAACAATGTCCATCATCTTTCCTTTTGGTGATGCTGTCATTGTATGATTAGGCATTGAAACCCACAGATTACGGCAAATAATGTGGAAAAGCTCCTAGACACGTGCCAGTCTTCATTTTGTTATAAATAATGAGTAGTCAGGAAGTCGAAATGTTTGTTGTGTTGTTTTTTCCTGTCTCTCAAAGAGCCTGTTTCATTGGATTCTGATTAATGTTTCTAAGTTTGGAGCCAAGAATAAATCAAGAAGAAAGATCATCACTGGAGGGATGCCAATCTGTCTACAGGTAATTGTGAACAAAGGTGTTTATGGTCATGACTAGTAATGGCATTCTTAGTGATCTTTTCCACTTGAACAGACAATTAATCTACAATATTCTGAACCCAAGTAAGTGGTGGATATCTTATCAGTAAACCATTCTTTAGTGTTTTCTGAGGCACCATATCATGTCAGAGCAGGATTTAGCCATGTTCGGAGACATTGTCCCATTTAGAAAAGCGTGAATTTGCACATAGTTATTCTGCTCTCAGGAATCTCACCTAAACTTTAGGCTACGTAGATCAATGGTCTTGAGAAACTTTATCGTCTTTGATTCACCAGAAGAATGATATTGCCTCCCTACAGACCTACAAAACCTTTTTGATCCTACTCCCACCCTTTAAAACTTCCACTGTTCCTCAAGTTCTTTTTTTCCCCAACACATAGTCCTTAACTTAGAAACTCTCTCTTCATTTACATATGCCACCCAAAGGCCTTTGTGCTCTCCTTTCTAGCCCATTGCTCTTTAAGCAGCTGTCATTAAGTTAAATTTACATACACTCCATCATTCATAGCTCCTTAACTTGCAGCATGTGTTTGCAGCAGCAGATGGAAGTAGGAAGAAAAATCACCTGTGCTGCCAGGTTTCATTTCCCAAGGTAGAGAGGGGCTATAGATCAGGATGTAATAAGGAGACATAACAGGAGAATGCATGCTAACTTTGCTGTAAGGTGGAGGATGCTTGAACAGCTCTAAATAAGTTGAGTTCTGGTCCATGATCAGTCCCAGGGACAGCTTCCTTTGTTGCTCTGTGTCGGTCAGCTCCCATGGGCAGTTTGTGCAGGACTGGGGATACCCATTAGCCAGAGACAACACTGCAATGGACATGAAGACAATCTCTGCCTTCAGCAGTGGACAGTTTTGATCCTCAAAATTTAAAATGAGTTTTTCTTAAAATCTGTAAAGAGAAGTATTCCATATACCACAAAACTCCTGGTTTCTGCTTCAGTTATGGATCTTGCATCTTGCTCCACAATTACTGCCCTTTGTCATTCCTTTGAAATTACAAAGCTTCCCTGATCCAGTCTTCTCTGGACTCCTGCTTGTGAATAGGTGCCATGGGTGCTTAATGGGGAGGGAGAGCACTCCCTTATATAGCACAGAGTTCACTGGCTGATGTAATGAAAAACCTGACTTACACATGGGTGTTTGGGGGCCAGGCTGCTTAGAGA
The DNA here is from genome assembly GCF_015832195.1 of Motacilla alba alba. Lineage (NCBI taxonomy): Eukaryota > Metazoa > Chordata > Aves > Passeriformes > Motacillidae > Motacilla > Motacilla alba. The sequence continues at coordinate 39,102,560 of NC_052017.1, read as the reverse complement.
ATCCTGCTCCCTGACATTCCCTTACAATCCTGTGCTGCCCCCTGCATTGTGTCAGCACACCTGATCACACAGCTGGCTGGAGAACAGTTTTGGGCTGGATCCTTTCCATACTCTGGGTCTCTGACAACCTTGTTAGCCGTTGTGTCAGCAGCACAGGGATGTGACCAGGTGGCCTGGGGGGAAGGGCTATTCACCAACAATACTGCTGGAGATGAAGGTTGACCTGGCCTTTAATAGCAAAAACAGAGCAAAGGAGATCATTGTCAGTACACAGGACACTGTAAGAGCTGAAAAGTCTTTTGGCAGAAGGAAAGGAACACTGGTAGTTCCAGCCATGCATGCAGAGTATCCATACATGTGGTAAGAAACAGTGAATTTGGAAGTATAGAACATGGAAGACCTACTCTGTCAATGGAATTTATGGTTCCCTTCAAAGCCAGGCATGGGATCCACTTAGGCCACATGTACTGCTTACCAAAACCAGTACTGACTGCTTCAGTACCTGGTCAGACTGAGAGCTACCTATATGCAAATATTTGTAGCAACTGTGTTTACTAATGTCCAAATTATGGCATGGTTCAATGAATGAAGATATGTCACACAAAAATATATGCATAAAGGGGTATGTGATTGTTGGACAGAGAAGTTTTACCTCTCATCCAGCCAAGAAATCACTGACAGGCCAGTCAAGTACAAGAAATAGTAATTGTTCCCTTAAAGAAGCATCTCCTTTTCCTTCCTCTGTTTTAATCCTCCTCTTGTTATGTGTTGGGTAAAATAGAAGGAAATAAATTTGATAGGCACCCGGAAGCAGGGTGCAATATGGATGAAGCTGGAGAACCTCAAAAGAGAGGCTGGCTGAAAAAACTGTTAAGATTAACATGCTTTTTTAAAATGAGTCAAGAATACAAATAGTCAACCTTTCAGATGTGATCAGAATAGTGGCAGACTTTTCTTTCATTTCTTCACTTTTATATTTTATAAAGTTTTGAAAATGGGTTGTTTATTTTGTAGATTGAAAATAAATCACCTTGGAAATAAAGTGTATTTCCCTTTACCCTGCTTTGAAGTTGATTTTAAGGTAACTGATTTACACAAGGCATTTCTCATCCACTGGTGAGGTTAATCTTTAAGTCAAAGTCATAGAATGCCTGAAGAAACACCCAGCTCCCTTATATGTCTGTCCAGGGTCAGGTACCTGCCAGCAGATAGGGCTGGTTGGCACAGAACCATGAGAGCCTGTTGAAGGGTTGACACTGGGACAGCTGGATCTGGGAGAAGTGTCATCCAGGGAGGATATGTAGCTAGGAAGGCAGCCCAGCATGTGACAGGTCAGCAAAAAGTGCCTCTATCTCCTTTCTCTGGGCAATGTGTTGTGTCACTACATCCCAGGCATCCATCCCACAGCTCTAGCAGGTGGTGTGCCAGTGCAGAGTAATGCCAGGAGACTTCTCTTGTTAACGTGGGTGAAAGTGGAAGTAACGTGGGTGAAAGTGGAAGTAACACTGCCCTGCAGAGCAGAGCTGGCAGCTGGAATGAGACAGAGCAGTCAGTTTTAGCCTCCTAGGACAGGCAACAGTGCTTAGTTCTGCCTTCCCTGATGCCTTCTTTGCTGACTTAATGTCTTCAGCATTTGATAAAGTGTGAAGAGAATTAGATTATTTCTCACTCTTGCACGTTGGGGCATTTTAAGAGGAAGTCATTATTCAGGCGCACGTCTGCAGTTTGCAGTTTTGCTGTCCCCAGTGTCTTGAAGGTGGGGGCAGATGTGTTTCCTGTCTACCTGTAATGTCCCCAGTGAAGGAGCAAGGAGATCGAGGGTTTGCTGAGAGGACACTGAGAAGAATCAGAGTATTTCCAAGTGTAGAAGAGAACTTGACTAATTGTTAAATACATTGGCCCAGGAAGTTGCTTTTGGATGAGTCGGCAGTGTTTGCTGAAGGAGTCCTGAAGTTCCAGAAAGTTTTCTCTGGGTTTGATGTAATAGATCCCTGATGAGGACCATGGTAGAAACCTGATTTCTAGATGCCTTACCATGTCTATAAATTAGGCTATTAGCCTGCTACTCCCAATTTCCTCCTGCCATTTGTAAGTAGCACAGAACAACAGGGTCTAATGTAATATGATACGGAATGTTTTGAAGCAGATTTAAATGTAAAGTGGAAAATGAAGTGATGGTCCTGCATGTAAGGGCTGATGTAATAGAAGAAAAATGTATTCTTCTTGCCTAATGAATTTACTGGAAAATATATTGCCAATTATGCTCAGCTCTCTCTGCTAAAAGCCACCAAATAACAGATGTGGTTATTTAAAGAGCTGCCAGGGCAGGGAAGAGGGAAAGAAAGGAATGGAAAATAGGAGCCACCTTCAATGCATTAAAAAGTGGAAATAAAGAGAAGGCTGTTACTGACAAAGACTGACTGCTAGACAAACCATGTTTCAAACATCATCTTTACATAGGTGACTCTCCAGAGGTTTCTGCCAGGTGCTTCATGCCCTCAGTTAGTAGTTCACTAACACTGGAAAGGTAAAAATATATTTGAAACTCTGGTATTCTGTTGTCGGGATCCTTCACATCAAAACCATGGAACAAAAATATGGTTGGAATTTGCTTTGTTTCTTTTCAAACAGTGCTTCTGAATCTTGTGCGTGTCTGTTGGTAGTCTTTGCAAGATGACATGAACCAGAGTTTTTTCCCCCAGAAAAAAAATTCTGCAGTTTTTATCAGCACTGAATGAGGTTTTCCTGGAAAATAATCTACATAATATCTTGAAAAGGAGAATTATCTCCAGTAACTGTCATTCTGTAACAGATGAACTGAGCTTATAAGAAGTGTATAAGCAAGAGGCAAAAAGCAGTGCACATTCTGCTCAGCATTGCCCCTCTGTTGCCCGAGCTCTCCATGAGAGCTGTGTTGTTAATCTCATGTTTTAATCATCAGTTTTACTGATAAAGGATAGATTTCTGAATAAAATCAATCCATATTTGGTCCTCAACCCTGACCTCTTATTAATTCTATATGTGTTACATTAGTGGGCTTTTTGTTGTAACCACTAAGCTTGATGGGTTAGGCAGGTTTGGTTATTCCTGTTCAGGGCATTAAGCACAACATGAAAGACCAGCTATGAAAACTAATCACAAGGACAGAATTGGATATGGTTGATCTGGTTTTACTTGCTGAGTGACATTTCCAGTATAAAAAAATGAACATTATGGTTTAAAGATGCCATTATGAAGTTGCAGCAGCTTGAAAATGAAGTAGCCCTTAATGCAATAAGTAGGCACTGTGGCACTCAGTAAAATAAAGAAGTCTTTTGCCTTTAACCTTACAGCTAAAATCAGCATCCTTGGATGCTGTGTGAATTCAGCTTTTTCATAGAAACAGCAAAGGGTTTTGACTCACCTTCTGGAAAGTTTTATGATCCTTCTATCTGTAGAGGAAGCTGTGGTCCTTTAGTGACTGTGTTACTTCTCTAGAAATAGTCTGAGCTTTTTCTAAATTTCTTCTCTTGCACAATAGTCTTGGGGTTTTTTTATTCACCTCAATCTATCTCAGTCCTTGGGAACCAAGTGTGTTTGACAACTGTCTGTCATTGTAGGAGGTAGACCTTTACCTAAATGAATTTGGAATTCTTTTGTGTAGTGCTTGGGAAATTAAAGTTTGCTCTAATACAATGTGCTGACCTGCAGAAAAAAATGGTTCACTTGCTTCAGTTTTGTAGGAGATCCTAGGTTGAGTAACTCATCTCAAAAACAGCACTTAGATTTGTTTTCAAAGTCTCATTTTTCAAATATTTCATGATTGTGAGAGAGATTTATTTATTTCTGCTCAATTCATTCCAGCTCTGAGCAGCAGCCTTGTCTGGATGAATAACACTTGCATTTGACCATGGCTGGGAGCCTGTTTTCTAACTCATTAATAGGTTGGCAGCATTACCAATTTAGCTACCATCACCTGCTTTGCAAGCACCTGTGTTGTCTGTGAAGAGCTGCTTTCCAGTGGAAGTGTGCAGAAAATCCAGGTCAGCTGTTGGAAACTTTATAATGCAGCCATGCCAGTACAGTGCAGCACCTGGGCTAATAAATCCCATCACTGAGCAGTGTAGTGTAGGAGCAGCACAGTTTTGATATTCCACTGCTTTCTCTAATCCTGGATCTCTTATGGATTTTCTTTGGACACATGGAACTGCCCCACATGTTACAGCACTGGAGGTAGGGCTACTTCTCTGGAGTTGTGGGCTAACTGGGGATCTACATTCTGATGTGTGTGCAGTGGTGTTCCCTGGGTTCCTGTCTCCAGGCTGCTTCTGCTCCTAAGGCCTCCTGTTAAGGAGGAAGGATGTGAGCAGACTGACAAGAAGTTGTTCCCATTAACTTTGATGGGAATAGTCCTGAAAAGGAGCTGCTGTTGACTAGTGCACTCCAGATGCTAGCAGTCCCTGCATATTCCTTAGTGCAGAGACATGCCAGGTTTAATTAATTATGCTGGAACAGTACAGACCAGGGTGCAGTAGAAGTAGCATGTGTGTGTATGTCAAACTGCTAATGACACCCCTGCCTACACTTCATATTGAAACAGTTCCAAGACATGTCAAAAAGAAGAGGTATACAGTAGTTAACAGTGAAGAAAGCAATGTGAAATTTAAGCAGCCATCATTAAAGCTTGCTTTTAAAAAGCCAAATGAGATTATTGTGGGACTAGCTATTGAGAGTTATGAATTTGAACTAATATCTGGCTTGATTGATCCTTGCAGTGCTCTCTCAATGTGCAGATGAAAGATGGGATACAGTTTACAATTCAGTATGGAATGCAGACAGATGAGACACTGATAGAGACCCATTTGTTTAAAAAAAAGAAGGAAGGAAAATGGACCCAAATAAAACAAATGTATACATTTCTACAGAGTTGTCTCAGTGAGGTAGAGTTATTTCAAGATTTCCAGATGATTCACAGTGCCTGAAGTACCATGTTTTCATGTTCTAATTGTCTGTATTTTGGAGAATGGGGTTTTTATTATCTGATTTCAACTCAAAATTTTTTTTTTGTAATCATTTGTTCAGTTGATCTATCTGAGGAGACATTAATCCAGAAGTTTACGGGTAGTTTGATTCTATTAATTGATCTTTCTTTTCAGCTTTACAACAGCAATAAAAAATACTCTCCAACATTCCCCTGTATCTGCCCATTTCTGCCAATGGGGAATATGCCATCTCCGTCAGCCTAGCTCCTATTTTGCCTTGAAGGACTGAAAAATCCCCAGGTCATGGGAACATAGGAAACAGAACCTAAGGAGAAATGCCAGGCGATAGACGTGATTGAAATGTCTTATATATGCATATTACAGGCTCTGTGGAGAAGCATTTGCTGTCCTTTGGAGGCAGTTTGATCACCTCCATATGGACTGTTGAAAATGTCACAGCCTGCAATTTAGCTCACTAAGAAATACAAGATGTTTTCTTCCTTCTCTCCTGTAGATCTTTCTATCACCTGCCATCTTCCTCAGCCACTTCAAGAAACTGCAAAATTAGGAATGACAAAACACGCAAAAATGAATCATAGGTAGAAGTGACAGCTCAGAAATATCAAAATGTGCTGTAGGTGGGACTTGATTTAAAATGGAACATGAAAAAAGAGCAGGAATTCTTTGGAAAGAAAGAAGTGGTTTACAGAAAGTAGAAATCTGAAACCTCTGAAAATCCTAGAGAGAAAAGAAATGCCAAAAAATCAAGCAGCCAAGCAAACGCAGTACAGATCTGTGTAATTAAACAGAGAGAGGTGTTAAAAATTGTTGATCCAATTTGCACCTAAGCATTGGCTTCTGTTGAAGTCAGACCTGTCCAGGTGTCTGTTTATTTCTACCTCTGTAAGTCTAGGATCAATTACTGTGGTTCCCATTTGTTTCTACTGTAAAGATTTATGTGCCTTTGCTGACTTAGAATTCACAAGAAAAGACAGAATGATGCTTTGCTTGCATTGTTGCAATAGCTAAAGTTGACTCAGCTGTTTGAAATATCATTTTCCTGGGTTACCTTCTCATTCTCTATGAACAAAATGCTTTGGGTTTCTCCTTAACCACGCCTGCAATCCCTTACAGTAAAGTCTGTGATTTGCATGTGATTTGCATGTAGGCCCAGAGATTGCTGAAGGATGCTGCTGCTAACAGGTAAGGAGGACAGAGAAAGCAGCAGGGACATGGCTGGGAGTTCTGGAGTACACAGCCTTGAACCTGCCTCTCTGGGGAGAAACTGCAATGGAAATCACAAAATTTCTTGGGCACCAAGATGCTTCTACACACCTCTTCATGGTCCTGGGACAACGGTAAGCTGTGGCGCACTGTGCCTCCTACCTTTAATTCTGTTATGTCAGATAATGCATTCAAAATCTCCATAATGTTTAAGATCTCTGGGGCCTTTGGGACTTAAACAAATGTTTTTCTTGTCACCCTGGTGCCATTAAGACAAAGAATTGCAGAAAAGTGGGAAAGAAGGTTTTTAAATCTGAAGAAATTGACAGAAATCTTTGATTTCCAAGGGCTTCATCTCAGGACAACAGAAGTAAGTCAGTTCTTCAGTTCTGGAGAGATCAGAGCCAGGGAAGCATGAATTAGTTGAATATTTTGAAGGATTTTCCCATCTGTATGACTTTGTAAGTCAATTTCCTCCTCTTTTTTGATCTTAGAGTGATCACGTACCTAGAGAATAGACAGCCTTGGGCTGGTCTGAGGCAAGAGTTCTCTGAATTGCTTCTGCACTCTCATGCATGCTTCTGATTCTGGGAAATATCAGGGCAGACTTAAAGAAATTCTGTAAGGGGTTACCAAATCTTCCAGGGAAAATGTAGACCTTTTCCAGCTCTGTTGGATCTACCTCATGGAACTTGAGCCAAAACCTAATGTAATTTTATACTCCAGGACTTGTCTGAACCTGCATTCCCCTTGACTGCAGGCCAGCATTTCTCTTCTCTGAGGGAAGGAAGGGGAGTTGCTTGAAAAGGGGTTTTAAAGCATGATGGGACTCTTGCAGGCACGAAACAAGACACAATGACTAAAAAAATGGACCCTTCCGTTTTAAACTGTGTTTTTCCACTTGCAAGGAAAGAGGGATAGACTCAGATAGAAGGTGAAAACATTATATCCTTTTTATTGCATGTCTTCTTCCTATGCACGGCATCGGTTTTTACCCCCTGAGGTATTAAACAGGAAGGTTGTAAAAATAATTTCAAAGAAATCAAAGAGCACCCAAAATACTCATAAACAAAACCAGATATTCTGCATGTATGCAAGCTAATGTATGGCCTCACTCCTGATCTTGCAGTCTAATGCTTGCCCGTGTTGGAAAATGAAGTCTCTGAAAACAAATTTCTCAGCACTGGCTAAAGTGGAAAATTAAGCACTATCCCAGAAATGCTTCCCCTTCACTTTATCCAAAAACTACAGCCCCCTAGACAAACTCAGAGGGGTAACAGGCACGAAGGGTGAGAGACAGCTCTCACAAGAGGTGACAGATCTCCATTGAAGACATGGAGATATAATAGGGGATGGTCAGAGACAGAAATATTTGGACAGAATCTTAGAATATCTGTGCAGGTAATAAAGGATTGCACGTGGGGAAAGATGTTTTGAGAACCCTTTTTTCAACATGGGCTGCTGCTTCTGAAACAATCCCCTTGTGAGTGCCACTACAGGCAGCTGCCCAGAAGCTTGGAAACACTGGACTTGCATGTGCAGTAAGACCATGTGAAAAAGATTTGACAAGTACTGAACATAGGTCATGAAAAATACAGAGACCATCAATAATATATGATGAACAAGATAAGTGGCCCACTGGCTATTCTTGGTTGTAATCTTCTGTTCATTTTGTCTCTGTTCAGGGTTATAAAGCTGTAATGTTCTTGTTTCTATTTGTCACAGTCCTCGCAGACAGGCAAAAGAGGTCACCTGGGAGGATTTCATGCGGCTTCCATGAGTCTGATACCCTGCTGGTACTCTGGTGTCACTGGTGTGTAGCTCCTGGTCTGCTCTTGTCTCTGTGCTCTTTCTCATTCTTCCATTTGGCTCGGTTTGGCCACCCAGCTCCTCATCCTAGCCCAGTCTTTGTAGCTTAGCTCTAGGCATGTGAGTGGGATGCAGTGCTGCCTGCCTTATACTGAAAAGGGCTGTGCTGACCTCCCTCCTGCTGGCACTGTCAGCTTTTGCAGGCCCTAGTGAAAGAAATTCTCTCTAGGTCTACATACTTTGATCTTTAAACCCTGCACAGGCCCCAGTCACTGTCTGTCTTACAGAGATTTCAAATTTAAATACAGCAATTAGCTAAATCCATCAGGCAGACAGTAGCTACCCTCCCCCCCTCCCCCGCTATCTTTTTCTTCTTCCCTTTGTCCTTTTTCCCTCTGCTATTATTCAGAAAATTATCCAACCCAAAAGATGAAAGAAAAGACATCTCATGTGTTTACACCCTGAGATAGACTTTGTTTTGTTTGACAGCATAATTCCCCTTTGGTGACCTCATTTGCACGTGTGACAACCTGTGTGAAACAGTCTGTTCAAGCAATGATGCAGTGATAGGGATAGCACAGGCTTTGTGTGTAGGAGGGTGTGAAGAGATTGGTGTTAGTGACTGGCAGTGTAATGCACGCCACAGGCAAACATCTAAGTCTTCCTCTAAAGGAGATCCTTGCAATCCTTCCATAACTCATACTTCCTGCAAGCTCTTGGTGAAGCGAGAGGTGTTAGCATTAATTCTGCTTTAATTCTGCTTTAATGTCAAGCCTTTTTCTCATGGGCAATGTCCCTCTCCTTCCATCTTTCCTGCAGTACTTCACTATCTGAAGCTAGGGAAGGGCTTTCATGTTAAGATCAGGCCCTCTGTTGTAGTTGCACGCTGGTGAGTGGCATCTCCCTCCCCAGGAAGGGATTGTGCATGCCCTCTTCAGAGTGTAAGACACCCCAGCAGAGCCTGGGTACAAAGCTCCTGGGTAAGAGATGGGATTGTAACAGAAGGAGCCAGTGATCTCTGGGCATATTTTAAAGATTATCTGCTGGATTAATTGACTGAGTTTTCTGATTGTTCTTTCAATCATGCTGGCTATCTTGTTTGTCTGTACTTTGGTTAAGAAGAAAATTGTAATAGATTATCTAGAAGGATTAGCCCTTCTTCCTTTACAGAATCTGGTGCAGCATTTCCTCTCCTGGAAGTGCTGCCTTCCACAGGTAGCACAAGTGTGTGTGCTTTTAGAGCTTTATCCCAACAAGTCAGCTGTGCCACTGTAGCATTCCATTTGCCAACAATGCCTCACATACCCACACCTCCAAAAGCAGAGATATGGAAGAGACCCTTTATGGGTGGGTAACCAGTGGTGACTTCCTCAGTCCAGCCTGCCTTTTCTAAAATGGTGGGAGGTTTGTTTGTTTGGTTTTTTTTTTTTTCCCAAAAAAGTACATGATTGTAATTAAGAGAGAAAAATAAGCTGTTAATCAGAAACAAACTATTTGCTCCAGCAGCTCAGATACACCTGGGGCTGTGATTGCCATGTGTGATACATCCATATTCAACAGCATATGGGCAGGCTTTTCTTTTCATGGTTGCCTTTATCATTAAAAATTACTATGGTTCTTGCACAGATGGCTTCAGCCCAAGCTGAGTCTGGATGACTCAGTTGTCCACTACATCCTCAATTATGTTTGGTGCTGAAGAGGAAGGGTACTTAGGTTCAATCTGCAAGCAGGATATGCTGAGTACTTTTTGTGCCCTTTCACTGGACCTGCTCATATAAAACAGAAATGCCAGTGATTAATATACTGAAACAACTGTTTTTTTAAAGGATACTAGCCACTGATTTCAGAGATTAAAAGGAAGAAGCTCATCAGATTCATTTGGGATTCACAGAGATAATATAGTTTATGAAGTTACTGTAAAGCTCTTTTCTTCCCTTCCTTGAGTGTTCCAGATTCACAGAACATATCCAAGAATATGTGTCTACATTAACTTTCTTCAGGGCATTGCCATGGTATGAAATCACAGCTGTACCTCCCAGCACTTATATGTCCTCATGTATGTCTGCTGTGGCCTTTCAGGCATAAAAAACAATGCAATTCTGTTGATTTCAGGACTTTGTCAGGCCACATACCTTTTCTTGGCAACAGCCTGTGCTTGTCTCACATTCTGTTTAGGTCTCACTGTGGATTAGTACCAGCTGGCGACTTAAGAAAGCAAATGTTAAAGGCAAACAGTAGCATTACAGAAGCCTCTGAGGTAAGGATAAAGTCAGAGATCAGTGAGAAGTATTGTTTTCTTGGACATTTTATGCAGTCATACGCCTAACCTCACCTTCAAAAGTTGCAGGCAACTCTCAATCATAATGCAATACTTCCTAGTATAAGGATTCCTTTGTTAAACTTCAAGACAGTAAAATCTTGCAGATTGGAAGTATTGTATTTAGAATTCAGATTTCTTGCAGCAAAGAACAGATGTAAATTAACCAAAGTGATCAACAGATAATTCTTTCAGTGCAAAGGAAGATAACAGTTGAAAGAAACATTAATTAGTTGAAAAGGAAGGGAGATAATAGGTAAAATTCTTCACGTTTTATGTTAGGTAGTTCAGGAGCTGGTTCATGAACAAAGCTGCTACTATAAAGTTGGCAACTTCCATGGGAGAAAGTGTGCTGAAAACTGAAAGTAGGAACAATCTTAGATACTGAATTTTAATATACTGCTGCACATCTATGAGAGATCTTGGAAATGCATCACATCTTCCAGGAATCCTGGCTCCATTATCACTGAATTTGACATAAAGTTATTCAAACCCTTTCTGAAAAAAAATTCAGATATCCATAGGAGTAAAGCTCCAAAGTTCGGTAGGTGAGAGATGTGGGCTAAAAAGGCACAGCACACCAGGGTAGGTGTGCTAGAAACTCTAACATACAAGGAAGAGCTGACTGCAGGATGGGAACAGGATTCCTTCAGAAAAATTTAAATTCATTCAAGCCTTGGAAGTCCTGTACTTTCAATCAGTTTCATTTTTACTGACCTAATGTACACACACATGCACACACACCCCACTCCATTGCCCTTACCTTGAAATACCCTTAAAATTAATAATCTTCCTCATTCTGAATATGGAATACTATAACCTCTTTAAAGTAATTATATATGATATTTAAAAAAGGAGTTTACCTGAACCCTCAGTTTTACTTCAGAAGAACAAAGTGCTTATAAGCAGTTTTCCATCTCTTAAGAGACTGGCTTCAGCACAGAGATTGATTCTGACCTGTGTTAATTTGGTGAGATCCTTATCTCCAACTCATGCTGATGGCATCTTCACCGGGGTGGCTTCAGTGGTATCTGGGAGATGTCTTCTAAATAGCACATGACAGAACAGATGTTGTTTAATGTGAGCAAGAGCACTGGCATCTGGGTCTATCAAGGTTAGAATCTTGACTGAAGCCTCTTGAAAATGGATTAGGCTTTCACAGTCCTTTTCTATGTCACTGCTGATTGTTTTCTGCCATGCTGCATTTCTCTTTTGTTGTCCACGTTCCTCAGCTGCCCTACTCTCCAGGTTTACCATTCTTTGTCTTTGACTACTTGTCCCAACTCCTTTTCCTTTCTGAGGAAATTGAGATGCTGAGGAGAGTTTACCTAGTCTCAAGACATTCAGGGAGACCTGAATCATTCTGAAATATCGCAAAAAGTTCCTCTTTAACTGAGCCATTTGCTATAATTCTAATTTGAGGTGTCCTGATCTCTACTGTGGCTACAAGAAATAAACTTTATTGAGGCAGGAGCAGATGAGGCACCTATAGTCTGAAACAACATTCAGAGAAATACAATTGATCTCTGCAAGAAAGCCTGATCCTCCAACACTGGAGGCTCATGTTCAAAGAAGCTTAAAACCTTTGTCAACTGCACATAGATTAAAGGAAAGTAAATGATATGAGGGATGGCTTATTCCCTGGTGTATTCATTTTGGACAGTGCATTTCAAAGGGGCTTCATTCACTGAATGCTGAGAATTCATCTGCTTATTCCATGGGTCAGAAGGGGATATGAATATATTAAGATCAGTAGGATGGCTGTCCTGGGTCAGAACACTTATCCATCCAACCCGAGTACCCTGCTACCAAAAGTACCGATGAACAGACTCCTCAGGAAGAATAAGAAATGGCGAACACTTCTGAAACATCTTTCTGAATCTCTTTCAGGCCCCAAATTTTTTCCACTTCAGAGACTTCCTGGTTTTTCAATATATTTGTAATTTTCATTGTATTTCTCTTCCATGTACCTATACACTTTGAATCCATGCCAGTTTGTAGCATCCTTAAGCAATTTAGCAACGTGTTCTGCAGTCTACTGTTTACTGTGTGAATAAGCAAAATATTGTGTTTGTACTGGACCTGGCTAATGTTATCTTTATTTGATGCTCTCCAGTTCTTGTACTAAAAGACAGTGAACATCAATTCCTCTCTATCCATGACACAATTATTTTGTGTATACCACATCATCCCCAGTTATCCCTTTTCCACACTGCAGTGTTTAGCCTTAGTATGACAATGCTTTCATGCCCTTGACTATCTGTTCTTGTTGCCTTTCTGTCAACTTTCTCTAAAGCTTTATACAGTCAAAAAATAGTTACATTATGTTCTGCATAATTTTTCTAAAAATGCCAAAAATCTGAGTTCTTCTGTTGACTGTAGCTAGGTATTGAAGTGTTGTTTCAGTGGAGCCATGTGCAAGAGCCCCAGGACTTTCTGAGTGGTGAAAAACAGTTTAAAGTCCATCATTCTTTGTGTGGAGTAATGATTATTCTTTCCATGCACCTCACTTTTCTTTTAGCTGTACCAAACATCTTCTATAATTTTATTACACATCCTATTTCTCAGTCTTGCTCTAAGACTTTGTGCAGTCAGCCTATAGTCTGACTAGTAAAGGTGCTGTCACCAGCAAGTTTTTTTTGTTCCACTATTCAGCCATTTCCAGGTTTTCTTATAAATATGTTGAACAGTAGAGGTCTACTGTTCTACCCCTGAAAAATTCCTCTTTATTCTTCCCTCTATTGAAAGAACTGGTGATTTTTTTTCTCTTTCACATCTTATAACCATGCAAGACCTTCCCTCTAAGAGATGCATTTGTTGGAGGTCTTTCTCAAAGCCTTCTAGAATTAAAAATAGGCTATATTGTTCAGATAACCCTGTCCCATACATAAGCTTGTTGACATGACAGAAAAAGCAGGATTATGACCTTTTATATAAAGCTTCACTGACTCTATCAGTATGGATTATTTATGGTACAATGCTTATGCAGTTGTCTGCTAACCCTTTATAATTTCTCTTAGTTTGTCTAATGTGGACATCAGTCTGATATTCCTGTCATTCTCCTCTGGGGCCTTTGCATCACATATGTTATCCTCCAGTTCTAAAAACCCAGACTGTTTAAACTGAAAGGTTACACAAGTCTCCAGCAATTCAGCTATTTCATCCTTGAATTGCTTTAAAGCTCATGAGTGATTACCATCTGGTCTTGGCAATGTGTTACTGTTCTTTATATCATTTTTTCCCCAACTCCTTCTGTAGCCACTTCAGTATCAATTATGACCTAAACTAACCCAAGAGTCTCTCTTTACTCCTGGGTAGGCCAGGGCATAGAGCAGCTGATGCGTTTTGGAAAGCAGGGATAGTGCTGCTGCTGTTTGCTTTGGGCTGGGCTATGGTTTGGTTATATTGCACCTGGTATCCCATAATTGCATGTCTAAAGGAACTGTGTAGAGGAATGTGATAGTGTAGTAGTGAGGTGATCACTTGTCATTATTAATTGTCAGAGTGGCTGTGCTTGGAGCATTGGCTGCATGAAGCCAGGAGTGCCAGCCCTGAGGTAGCCCACCCTGTTACACCCACAAGCATCTGGTGCCTTGCTACAAACCCACAGTTATTCCCTGGAAGTAGAGACACTAGTGAGCATTGCAGGTGCAGGTTAAGAAGCAGGAGCTACGTGGTCTGTGGTGGTGGGGCCTGAGGAGTGAGCTCAGGCAAAATCTCTCCTTCTTAGGTCCTAACTGCAGCCTCCAGAGAGCTTGCAGCTTAAAACAGAATGCACAGGAGCAGGGCATCATATACAGCTCTTCATGAGAACAGTTACAGATGGCTTTCTTTATGCTTAGAAGTACTTGGAAAACAAGAATCTGAGGTAGGTATAACATTTTCTTTGTGTTATGCTGGTCTCAGTTTAGGCTGAATCCTCGTGTTGCAGCAGCAGGTGTTGCATTTGGTCAGACTCGGGGGTTGAATCTGCACCAGGAGCTTCCACAGCTCCATCTGCCTCCAACCCAGGGGAACAAGGAAAGGCTGAAAAGAAGGGATACTAGAGCAGTGAGGGCTGCCTGTCCTTCCCTGGAGGTCAGATGGGCCTGAGAGAATGTCTGCAAAGCATCTCTGCTTGCCAGCTGATTTCTTCCTGGGTCAGCAAAGCCAACCTTTGTGACTTTCAGGTCTCTTTTTTTTTTCCCCTTTGCTTTCTAACAAAGCAGAATCTTTGAGTGAGTTCATACTGTTCCGTCAAGTTCCCTTTTTCCACTGTCTCTAAAATGAAAATATTATAAACCTTTTCCTGTCAGCATTCAGCTCTGTGTTGCTTCTGGCTCTCTAAGTTGTAAAGGCAGAAGGCACTAAAAGCATCAAAACCAAATCCCTTGATATTTAATTGTATAATTTATCAAGCTGAGCTCTGAGAGAGCATCTTCTCTCTCCAAACAAGAGCAGAGTAGTGTGAACTAAGACTTTTTGGTCAAGGAGTAATAGTGGCTACTGGTAGATGGCTTGCTTAAGTGAGTTTTCATTATCAAGACAAAACATAACAGTTTAGACAAGGCTTAATAACAGGTGGGTTTTTCTCTTAGTAACACATTACACTGAACTGATCTCTTGGTGGTCCATTGGTCCCATCAATCCACAGCTGGTTTCATGTTTTAATGAGAATTGCTTAACAAGTGGGCTGTGCTCTGGATGGTACTGAAGTGTGTTTGCATTGTGGCAACTCCATATAATTTAAAATAAAAATCTGGTTTGGATGTATTATTATCTTGAAACCCCAACCCTCTCATCTATACATAGTTAACAGTGAAAGGACTGGTGAAAAATAGTATGAAATTTCAGGAAAATTTTCCTTAAGCTTACAGACTCAAAGGTAGAAAGAGAAAGAGAGAATGAGATTTCAGAGAAGTGGAAAAATCATTATGAGGAATGGCAGTAAGTTTGTTTAAGGGTCAAACCCATTTCCCTGCCTTTAGCCATCTGAGAGGTAGATGTGCAGTCTTCAGTGCTGTATCACTCTTGTCCATGCGAAAAATGTGTTTTCAACTCCCACCTCAAGAGAGAATGAACTGCTCTATTAGAGGTGCTTATGTTCTGTGTGGATTGTGGAAGCTAGGCAAATAGCTTGGATGGCTAAATTTAGCAGACTTGAACTCCAGACCTAGTCTAGTCTAGAGTGAGGCTTTCAGGGTTCAGCTTTTGTAAAAGCAGGCATACAATTCAGTATGTGCCAGTATGTGTGTGACATGCCACTGACTTGAAGGTACTTTTTTTCACCTTGCAATTAATGCAAGTCCTTAAGTTTTCCTCTGTGAAGATGCTGCAAAGCTTTATTGTTGGCTTTGGATCTTCCCCTGATTCCAGCTTTCATGTCTTGTGGTAGCTGGGAGGACACTTGCTAAAATGTTAGTAGTTGTGCTCACAGACACCCTGAATTCCACCTGGAAAGCTGGATGCTTTTATAACTCTAAAACTGTCTCTGTTAGTTTAACTTCAGAGTCTAAGTTTTCCCATTATATACAAATAATTATACCTGAGTTGCAGGTGTGTTGCAAAGATTAATGGATTAATGCTTCAAAAATGTTATAGAAAATGTAGGCATGTCTTAGGAAAATGTTCAGTTGTTTCCTAATTTTTTTAAGTTTTAAAGATCTGATCATCACTTTAATTGAACCAACAAATTGAAGCCATCCTGTAATAAATATTAATAATATATAAGCCTAATAAGTATTTCCGAGCTCTTATTCCCAGATGCTGCTTGCAGATGGATGAACAGTTAAATTCTTCCTTGCTCCCTTGCTGGACTAAAACTGGTACTCAGCATGCTCCAAGTTCAGCCCTCTTTTTTTAAACATCAAAATGCCCCTGATGCCCAAGGAACAGGAAAGTAGCCTGTAAGTTGTAAACCTGCAGTTAAAAGAGATCGAATTTCAAGTATCTCACCTCTGTTTTTCTTACTCTTTCCCCACATCATGCACATAAAAGTTTGGTAGTCTCTTCCCATTGCCTCTCTCTTAAGCTTCTACAGAAGGAAAAGGCACCACAAGAAGAGTCATTTGAGGAAAATGGTGCAGGGAAACTGAAAAAAAAAAATTAAAAAACTGTAGATGCAGTGAAAAGGGTGAGACAGAGTTTTTTTTCCTTAAAGCCACATTTTTGCCCCCTTTACTCATATTTGCTATTATTCTTCACAACAACAGTTTTTGGACAGCAGTTCATTAACAAAGTGGTCACCTGACAGTTATTTCAGTATGGAAAAATGAGACTGTCATCTGGAGGTATACAAAACTTTGTGGTTGGATTCACATGCACATACATTTTTGGCTCAGAAGTCATTGGTTTTCAGACTTCCTTTGTTCCCATCGTACTTTTCCTAACAGCTGATTTTGAGATGATTTGATGAATACCCAGATCAGATACAGAGCGCTTAGGTCCCACCATTGGCTGGCATCACTTGTCTTTCTAATACACAGCTGGCTCTGAATGCTGTGTTGCAGATCCCAAATGCTACATTGTAAACCTATTCAAAGCATCTGAGGCTATGGAACAAATAATAGGTTTTGCTATAAACTATGTTATGCAGTCTCTGTTGAGAAGGAGATGACTTCTCTGTGCTTTAAAATTATGCTTAAAATTTGCTGAAGTTTGTGTTCCAAGCTACAGTTTAGGTAAAGGTCAGTTCCACAGATGATCTGTAAACATTTAATCAAAATCTGGTTTTACTTTAAGGCTCTTTGTCATATTTCAAAACTGATCACTAAATGCAGTTTTAGTATAGATTCATGGTTTGGATTGCTGTCAAGTGCATTTCTAACTCTTTAGAATTCCTTTATTTCAACTGGGAGCTGACTCTTTATAACTGAAAATTGATCTGAATTTCTAAAGTGACTCAGACGGTTTTGCAAAAAGGTTTATTTGGTAACTGAAAAGGCTCACTCAGCAGCTCAGAGATCAACTTCAACCACTTAGGCTAGAGAGATATATGCCTACAGTCACATATGATTGCTTACCTAATATCACACAAACTGTTGTAAAAAAATTCCTGTTTGTCTTCCAGATTTGCTCATCTCTTTTGCTAAATCAGTCCATAAAGACTTTTTTGGTATATTTTAGCAAAAGACGCCTTCACTTCTTCTTGCAAAACAGAGAAGTAACTTGGAGTTTTCAGTCTTACAGGCTATTAGATTCCCTGATGTTTACCTTTTTAATTTCTGTCATGAAGAGCGGAGTTGAAGTGTACATGTACTGATTTCCCATAAGTGTGCTGTTGTTGAGTTGTAGCTAAATTGCTAAACTAGTTAGGAAGTCTGGAAAAAATGTATTTTTAAAGAAGTTTTATCTTTACTTTGAGTCTCTGTATCTCAACACAGGTCTTCCTCAATGGTGTTAAAATTTGGCCTTTTCTTCTGGGCTTAGAGCTTGGGGTGTGTAAGGGAGCAGCAGTTAGGAAGTACACAGAGTCTTTCTTAAAAAAGGTCTTTACCTTCCTTAACGTGGGACCTGCCAGGGCAATTTTCCTGTGATTTCTGGATGCTGTCCTTTCCCAGGAGACAACTGGCCCAAGGCTCAGTATAACTGTGATGGCAATGGGGACCTTCTAATTGTCTTGGTGAGTGTGTGAAATTTAAAATAATATTAATATTGTTACCTTATTCCCCTTTCTGCATCCCTTGGAAAGTGTTTATTTTAATGAGATCAAATCTAAAACACAGGTTTTGGTTGTGTCAGTTTGGAATTTAAAGTGGACCACAGAAATGCAACACGCAGCACAGACAAGCCCATAGGAAATAGAAGATAGAAGAACATAAGCTCTGTGGAAATGAAGAAAATTAAAATGTTTTTTCTGAAAAGTAACACTCTTTATATCTAATAAATAAAATAGTTTGTTTTTGTTTGCTTTCTGCCTCTCATTATGTAGTTATGAAATATTGAAATAAAGAGAACTTTGTGGTCCCTCTGCGTATTTTTAAGAACATATTACTTTTGTCCATTAGGAAGAAGATACTAAGTATATTGTCATCAGATAGATACTTCATATGGATTAGTGATTAATGCTCCTTACTGTAACTGGAATAGCTACATGCCTACTAATGCACTTCCAAATATTCCCAAAGATGGCTGTGAAGACACTCTCCAGATTTGCATTCAGAAGGTAATGACCTTACGGTAAAAGAAAACTAAATTGGACTGATGGAAATATATTGTCACTGAGTCTTAAATCCAAGTCACCTACTGGGTTTCTATTTAATTTCTGTTTGCTGGGTAATGAAGGATTGACTTCTAACATTCATTATAACAAAGCATTATAGTTATGAGTGAAAAAAATGCTCTCATGCCAAAACCTTCTATTCAGCTGCATAATGCTTTCCAGAAAAATTACCTTTTGGTCTGAAATTACTTATGTTTTGTTCTCCTTATGCTCTGTTCTCCTCACAGAAGTAATTTGTTTTTAAAAAGTATTACAATGCTCTTTGGTGGTGGTGAGAGAAATACATTTAAAAACAAACAAACAAACAAACAAAACCAAACACCCCCCCCCCCCCCCAAAAAAAAAGAGGGATTACCTTATTGCAGAATGTGATTCTCTGATCATTAAGAAATTACTTACAATTACAACTTCAGACTCACTGGGTTTTATACACAAGAAACACAGGTGATTGTTCTGTACTTGGAAAAGTTTCATTAGGTAGAAATATCAGCACAGTCTTGCCTGTTCCATTTGCCTTTTCAAGGCAAACTGTGAGTCATTCTGCGGAAATATGTTCAGGATATCTGTGAGTGTTTTTTTGTGCAGGCACTGGGACATTCCACATTCATAAAACACTGTGTGGCTAATGATGTGTTTTGTGTATGTAAATATATATCTACTTTCATGTAAAGCTGTACACCAGCACACACTATTTGTGACTTTTTGGAGTTCCTTGGAAAAAATGCCCCTTGGTGTTTATTCTCCTGTTTCTCCTTTCCTTACCATAGTTTATATTAGAAAAATGAATAAAGCAACATTCTGATGAATTTTCAAGTACACAGTTAATGATGAAAGTAATCCAGTGGAATAGGTCAGGCAAATAATTTATGAAATAAAGGGGTTTGTTTCAGTATTATTTTCACATAGCAGTGGATTTGAGAAAAAAATCATTTAGGCTATGAAAATGTAGCATATGAGGAGAAGTAGAGCCATGAAGAAATTAATTGGTTGTTCCATTTCTTAGTTTTGGAAAGTCACAGATGTCACTGTAGGAGCTGTGCCCTGGAACAACAGTCATGTCAATGAAATTATTTGTAGTATCACGAGAAGAGGCTGCTGATGTAAAGGGTGAACAAGTGGGAGAAGAGTACTTGGAATTTCACTGGAATGCCTTTCTGAAAGGGACATTTTATTTTCAATTACTCAATATGTCTCTTGCTTATAAATAGAGACTTTGAGGATTTTTCAAAATCAGTAAAGCTTGCCAGACTTTTGAGTCTGTTCATGTCCCTTCATTCTTCTGCAGCTGGCAATAGCATACCATTATGACAATCACTGAGCTCTGGTTCTGCTCTCATAATTTTATACCAAGTCTCTGTGACCAAATAATGATATGATTTCCCTTCTATTTGATGTGTTCAAGGAAGTTGTATTTTACAGGCTGGACCATACTTGGAATATGTCCATATTAATTTTAATATTAATTAAATATTAATAATTTCCCATATGGAATGGGAAATATTGTCACCTGCAGCCCAATTCTATCTCTTGGATGTTAAGCTAAACTCAGAAACCATAAGGACAGCTGATCTCCATATTTTTAGCTCATCCCTTCCAAATCTGTTGTAGTATTTGGGAATTTTAGAGTTAAAGAGCTCTGTTTGGCTAAACAAGTGAAAAGGGGGCAGGTCAATTGTGTTTCTCCTCAGGTCAAATGCTTCCAATGATGATTATGATGGTCTGTGATCAGAAATAAATGTTCTAGGAATCAAATTACAGACCAGATAGATTAGTAAGACAGTAGTAAGTGGGGAAAGTAATTTTCAATAAGTTCTTATGGTTTTACAGGGAAAAGAAATGAAAGGATACCATCACAAAAAACCAGACCTCAGTAGTGAGAGCTGTTACCCAGGAGAGAGGTGATAAACCTACAGTAAAGAAGGCAGAATGTAGCAAGAAGAGAGAGAGAAGGGAGTCAGAACTAGCAGCAGGATTTAAGGCACACACTGCAAAACCCACCTAAGACACAACAAACTCCAAAAAAATGAATCTGTGAATTTTCCTTTGGCCAGTGTTCCTGAATGGAGCTTGAGGGTCATATCTAATCTTTTTTGTCTTCATTTCATTGTGCACCAGATATTTTGGCATGGCCTCTACTTCAACTTGGCAGAGCCCAGAAATGCACAATGACAAATAAGGGGATGGTCATATAATATGTTAAGGTACTTCACGGCATCATTATCTTTAGTGATCTAAGAGATCTGGGTTTATATCTCCTGAATATTTTGGGGTGTATAATTTTTCAACAGAAATGTAAATCAGAGCCAAACTTCAGGGCTCAATACCTAAGGTTTTAGGACTATTTTTCCTCCAAAAACTGAACCTTTCAGTCTGTTTCCCAGAACTTGGAGGACACGGCTGTAAGTCATCAAATCTGGATTTTTCTCAAAACTGGCAGTGTCCTAGGTTCCTACAGTCACTAGAAATAACCTCTTGCATCTCAAAAAAGATAGCAGAAATATTAGGATGGGAGATTAAATTCTCTTGTATTTCTTTGGCAATTGAAATTCTTCAGGAAAATAAACCTTTCTCCTTTTAATTACCAATGTTTGAAATGCAGAGAAGTCCACAAAGAAAGAGTACACCTTAGCTGCCATAATACTCCACCCCAGTGCAAAGCACACACTGGTTATCTGTGGTATAAATGGCTGAAAAATGCAGTGAAATGTAACAAAAGCTGAAAAATCCACTTTTAAAGCTATCACTCTTTTCAGAGTTAGCTCTTTTCTGCCTTGCTTTAATGAGAGCTTTGCTTAACAATTGGTGACCCATGAAAATTTATTTTGTACTATTGCCACTTATATGTCTGAACTCCTCATGAAACCAGTGTCTCACTCCTTCTGTCTTGCTCTAACAGTGTAGAGAATGTTATCAGAATTTTCTTTTTCCAGCTCTGAAATACCTAGGTTTGCTGAGGGTTACTGTTTCCTACCAAACCCTGAAACACTGCCGAGAGCTAATGTGTTTCAGCCAATGTCCCAACATGATCAGTGAGAGCAGCCCACTCTGAAAATGCAGTCCTGGGCAAGCAAATCAGCTCTTACAGATTTTACACATCTCTCTGTGTTAAAAGGATAAAGCAAAACACACTCAAGTGTCTTCAGCATCCCCTCAAATGGTCTTTGAACATCAATATCATAAATAGCAACACCAATAATGTGGGTCTAGATGATTTTTCTTTCCAGGCCTGACCTTTATTTTCTGGAACTTGGAGAGCTGAAACAAGGTTTGTGTTAATAAGAGGGCAGAAGAGTGCTGCACACAATATGGTGTCTGCTAAGGAGAATTTAGCCAGCCCTAGTTCAGCCACCTCTGGGAATACTTGTCTGGTGCAGGGACAAGGAGGACAGGGCTGCACCAAGCAATGATACAAGGGTGACCTGCTGCCACATTTGTCAGAGAGACTCAGAATAATAGAAAGGTCACTTCCAGGCAGGAGGCTTTTTATTTTTTTCAGACTTCTCTATTTAAAGTGTAAAGGTTTTCTAGTGGAATAATTATACAGCTGATGCAGACACATGGCGTCCTGTAAAACTAGTGCTTATGGGAATATGCAGCTGTTGATCTCTCCCTCTCCCCACAGTAATTTTTGAACCAGCTGTGTGATATCACCCAAACTTGAGAAAGAAAAGGGTCTGGAAGACAGCAAAGGAGGAAGACCAGGAACCGTGTCGCAAACACCCTGCTGGTGAGTGCAGTGGGACCCCACCGAGCAGAGTTCTTGGCCTTACACCTGTCCCAGCTCCAGGCAGACTTTCAGCCATAACTTGTACCATCCTTTAAAACAATATGAATGTGCTTCAAGACTTCAACCTGCAGACACCAGGCTTCTTCTGTTGCAGAATTTAATAACCTACATCTTTCCTGCAGGTACTCAAGCACAGAGTAAATCAAGGGAGGTAAAGTATTTCCTCTTCTCTTTCTTCCTTTGCAGAGACACCCTCTAGTAGGGTGTATTGTGCTTGTCCTGTCACGGGGATGAAAGGGAGGCTGTGCATGCTGCAGGTCCCCAAGACCATCATGGGGACTGCTTATGATTCACCCTCTGCAGCTCTGATTCTTGTGTGAGAGGTGTCTGTGGATACAGCTCTCCCTAAGGGCAGAGCCTCACTGTGGATGCTTCCTCCAGGCCACCAGCTCTGTGTGGGGATGATATCCATACCTAATTTTTCACAAGATTGATCCCAGTGACCTAGGAAGTCAGGACTACAAGGGGTCATTTTTTTTCCTCATTTTCCTTCCCAGGTGAAATTTAGCTTGACAGAATCCAGGCTACACTGAAGGCAGTGCTCTGAAATATGCAGTAAGTTATTTTTGCCCCGGCAGTTCTCTCCAGACATAGCAGGAGTGTTTGAAGACGAAGACCATAAAGCAGTAAAATATGCCAGATTTAAATATTTCACCAAAATACTAATAAAATTGGTAGTATTGGCAGGGTATATGCCAGTGGACTCACATGGCAAAAGTGTGCAGATTCCTCTTTTTTATAGTGAATTTGCCTCTTTTTCTTTTCCATAAAACTGGGAGAAGTTGTCGGCCTTTTCAAACCACGAACATTTGGATTTATGAGCATGCCACCCATATTTTTGTGTGGGGAGCACTGCTATCTCAAGTCTTGCCACTGCTAAAATTAACTGCCATCTCAGGCCCTGTAAGCTGCTTATGCCTAAATGTCAAGTCACTAGGGAAATTTACAGGAAAGTGGATGATAATGGGATATTTCTGAGAATGGGCGTTAAGTATGGAAAACACTGGAGCAAAGAAATGAAACTCATCTGACCTTAGGCACCAGCCAGAGCATTCTGTGATAGGAAGCTGGTGAGATGCTCAGTTGTACAGAGGGAGTTGAGAGATAAGTCATTTCCTCATCCTGTACACTTTGTATTGGTTTTCATTCCCAGTTTTTTCCTTGGCTTGTTCAGCAAAGAGATTCTTGTCTTCAGCTGTCCCATCAACCCATCTGTAACAGAACCTTATGGCTGTGGCCATCTTGTTCAGATTCCAGAAAGAAAATTACTTTTTCCTACTTCAACCAAGAATTTAATGAGGGAAATACTGCATGAGAACAACTGTTTCGTGTTCCGTAAGTAAAGCCTGTGACTGATCAGCCACTAACTTGATTTGCTGAGATCAGAATCAGGTGGAAAAGAAGGAAAATGTAAGCTGTGCTTAAGATTAGTATTTTATATGTTTTACATCATAGGCTGACTATAAAAGCTAGTCAGCCAAGACTGGCTGGTCATGTGAAAGGAAGTCATTTGCCAAGCTTCACTGCTATGTGCAAGCTATTTTAAAAGGGACTGTGGAAATCTGGGATCCCTCCTGCACATGCCTGTCACTGACATATTTTATGAAAAATTCTTTTGCTAGGATTTTTTCTCCTGAGAAGCTGAGAGGCCTCGGGAAATAAAGAAAAACAATTATTATCTGCTGCTGTGGAATGAAACAGGTGCATCCTTGATTGGTCCATGTTAGGTGTTTCTACTGAATAACCAATCAAAGATGCACCTGGTCTCGGACTCTCTGGGAGTCACAAGATTTGTTATTCATTCCATTCTATTCTTATCTAGCCTTTTGATGATTCTTTTCTCTCTATTCTTTTAGTATAGTTTTAGTTTAGCATTTTTGATATCATATATATCATAATATAATAAATCAGCCTTCTGAAAAATGGAGTCAAGGTTCTCGTCTCTTCCCTCGTCCTGGCTGCCCTGAAAAAACCACACATGCCCAGATCACTGAAATAGACTTGCATGATCGTTCCTCTACTGTGTAAAATGTGCATTCGATTTGAGATCTGGTGCCTCCTTTTCTCCTCTGAACTCCAAAACACACCTGAGCTATTCACCTCTCTCCCTTAGAATGCTCATCCATCCTTAGAATGTATAAAACCAGAATCTCTAATACAAATCCACCCAAAATCTCACCCTCTTTGATGTTTGTAAAATAGATCACAAGTAGATTATCAGTCTCTTGTCATTTCCCCTTGCCTACCCCCTTCCCCCATCCCCAGTTTATCCTAATCAAAGTTAATACATTCTAACTAATATCTATGTTGATACAGGAATAATTTTGTGTTTCTGAGAAGCATATTTCTAGATAACCTTGAAAGCAAAAAGTCTGAGGAGTCTGCAGAAATACATAGGGATGTCCTGATGAGGCAATTCCTTGGGGAGCATGGGCGGGTCTCTCCAATTAAGTGAGCTTGACTTAAATGGCAACTGGCCAACTGCAGCCCCAGTTACTGGAACCACTTGTGGAAACCTCAGGAGACATGATCAGGTTTTCAACAGCAGATGATTTGGGGTAAGTGCTGGATATTCAGTGTTGCACACTGGGACTTTTTTGGGTTTGATTATCACGGCTTAAATTTAAATCCAGGGTTAGTGCAATGAATTTTTTTCTCTAAAAATGTAAAGAGATGAATTCTTCTCAACTTCACTGCTTCAGCTTTTACTTTTTTTTGTGTCTAAAAGCAGCAGATACAGAAAGGTATTATCTTAATAAACTGACTGCCAAGTCCTTACCAAAGCTGGCCTTTCTAAAGCCACATTTTATAGCAGAGATGGACTGCAATTCCACCCATAAACCCAGCAATGAGCTGGATTACAGTGCTGATTTCATGGTGTTTCTGTCTAAAAAAGAACAGTCCTAGAAGGTTGCAAGGGAGGCAGGAGCTGTAGACGTTGCTGCAGAAGTAAACAAACCGTATTTGTTCCAACTTCCACCTGCCTCTCTCATAAAATCCCTTCTTGCTGGACTCTGCAGGATCCTCATCATAATTTGTCACCTTTTCATTCTCTTGGTAAGGAGAGGCCTCAGAAATGTTTGGTCAGTTGCCTCCATTAAATAGCATGGGCTGAGAAGCAGAAGTGCAAAAAATAAAGCAAGAAATAATCTTTGGTGAACCAACAAGTTTACGTGTTTTCATGACCCATGGTCTTAGGAGCCCAGTTTCTGGAAGAGTTTTGTGGTTGTGCTCACAGCAGTAGCCCAACATGCGCTGTGTTCAGTGATTACAGAAGGAAGGCAGCGAATCTTTGGGGAGTCGCCACCTCTCCTATGGAATGACGGTGGAATGGCATCAGTTAGGTGCCACAAATGTCATTCATTGCCAGTTGTCCTATGTTTTCTAAGCTACATAAAGGGAACTGTTTTTTTTCTGCCTGATTCTAACATAGCTTTCCTTACTAGATTAATTTATCTTTCCACAGGCACTATTTTATTCATTTTTATATTCTACCATTTCTTCCTGGTATATATTTGCTGTCTAGCTGTCATAACTAAGGCCCAACCTCCTCATTACTGATCTCAGGAGTGTCTATGACATTATGACAATTTAATGCATACACATTTTCTCATGGTTTACTTCTCTTTCTTGTCAGCAATTATGAGCTGCCATTAAAAGCAAGAGAAATTGTTACTGTGTTGTTAGAATTTTAAATGGACAGATAATCTAAAGGGAATAGGGGGAAGGGAGGGACATAAAGACTCAGAAAAGCAGTGCAGAAGAAGAGAACTGGAAAATGATGAATTAGTAGAAGAGTAGAAAGAAGAGGAAAATGTAGTTCCTAGTCTCAGAATTTCAGTTTATTCCCTGGTACAGGGGGACTGTGGCAGCTTTCTAGCTTAAACAGCTGTATTTGGGAAAGGGGAAGGAAACGCCCTGCAAAAGCTGGCAGGATTGTCAATATATAGTCAGATAGATCATAACATTCTCAAAATCAGCTATGACCATGCCATGCAGATTGACATGTATCTATATTTGTGGCACCTCAGCCGCATATAAAAGCTTTCAGTACATTAGCTGTTGCACTCCATCACAATGTCCCATAATGATACAAATGTCACGATTTTGTAATACATGGGACATCACTGTTACACATATGGTATTTCTAATTCTTGTTTGCTTGCTTAGAAAACTAAAACACCATAAATATAGTGGTGCAATGATGTCTATCGCAGCCTGCATCAGTATTTCAAGATTGTTGCCCAGTCAGTTAATGACTCTTCTCTGTTCTACTGAAGCCTGTGAAGAAAGCAGTCCTTCCATCCTGAGATGGGTGGGGAGCATCAGTATTTAGTAGATTCTTATTTCTCTCCATGGCCTACAGAATCAATATAGCAAATTAGTTTTGTCTAAACCTAATTTTCAGCCAGCCACAGTTGCTTCAGGTAAAATGAATTCTTCCCTCGAAAGGTGTGAAATAGAGCATGAAGAACGAGCAAGCACGAGGAAGGACTTCCCAGACCCAGCAGCAGGCTCAGCATCCAGCTAGTGTGTCCAAGCTGTGGCATGGCCATTCAGAAGAGAGGCTATTCATGGATGTGATGGAGAGGCTGCTGAGTACCAAGTCCCACAAGGAATTAATGGGACTGATATGGTTGATGGATATCCTCACAGCAGTAGCATCTGCCAGCAAAGGATTTATGGCAACAGCTATATATATATATATATATATATATATATATATATATATATATATATATATATGGGAAAACTTTCTGGTAAATGAGTTTCTAAATTGATTGCTTGATTCTGGTTGTTATCAGAATTTATTCGCCATATTAAGCAAACTCTACATCATCAGGCCAAAGACAGAGGAAAAGAAACTCCACTTAAGAAAGCTGAGAAGAGTCAAGAGTATATAAGGCCTGTCCTCTCTGTCACATAGTTACACCTCCTGAAGCCTCTTTTTTGTGCCAGTGGGTTGGCTATTCTTTGCTACAGAACCTTGTTCACTGAGACCATTCTCTGGGTTGTCACATGATTTTGTGGAGAACAGGAAGAAACACAAAGTCTTGTGTTTATGGCATAGCAAAGAAGGTAATGGAAATGTCTGGTGTGATGTAAAACTAGATTGTAACAGAATGGTGGGCTTTCTTTTTCTTCTTGTAGTGTCCAGACCATTTCCATGTTATCAGCAGGGAGAAACATTACAACCATAACTATAAACAGACATGAGATTCCTAACATTCAAAGTATCCATGTATTGGTCAAAAAAATGCTACCTTGTGGGGCTGAGCCTGGGCATGATTTTGTTTCTGCTAGGGAATATGCATTGAATATCCTGACATCCAGGGATATGAGGGAGAGACTCAACAGCAGCTCTTTAGAGACTCGTGTAGAGGATTAAAAGGAAATTAGGAAAGATAATACACTGATGTGTCTTGAGAATACTCCAGACAATTAAAAGCATGAGCATGTCAAAGCAAATTCCTGTGCTCTCCTCCTCCAAGGAATACATTGTAAAAGCAGACATTCATCTTGATATTTGTCTCCTATAGAAGTGAAGGAGGAAAAAGCTACAGAAAAGTAGTAGAAAAAACTGGTAATACAGTTAGATAAAAGAGTGCAAGGATATCATCTAAAAAGAGGAAAAGGAGGTTTTGCCTGATCCCAATATATATTGCATACCTTCACATAAGGAGATGCTACCAGAGGTAAGTCATAAAAACCATTGCTAAGTAAGTGTGAAATGGAGTCATGGGATATTACTAGTCTATGACATTCTTGGATAAAAAAATATAAGGAAATCAAAATAGAAAAATGAGCAAGGAGGCAAAGAAATTCTTGTTTTTGCTTCCACACTCAGGTTGAATCAGCCTACCATGTAATTCTGTATCAGAAGGAAACTCTATAAGCTAACAGCCCCCTCCATCTTCCATAATCATTTGATCAAATAAGGCACTGCCTAATAGCAAGAAGATTGCAAGAAATTTTAATAACATCGGGTTATTGAAGCAGTGAAATACAGGAATATGACAGGCCTCTCCTTGCAGGATGTTCAATTACTTTTATGTTACTGCTGACTCATGAAGGGAGGTCCTGGGCTTATCTTTCAGAAGTAAAAGCACAGAGCCAGATCCCAATAGATATGTCACCAGAACAGCCCTTTCTTTTAATCTTTAATTTCTGTGGTATTTGCTAGGTCTCTTCCTCAAGCTTTTACTCTTTTTTTTTTCCTGAGAACTCTGAAGAGTGGCCTTTTAGCTTTTGTTATGTTTTACCAGTTTTCCATCACAAGTTGCAAGAAGCAATACCTGGCCCAGGAGGCCAGAACAGAGACAATTCCTCAGCAGATGAGGATGGATCTTGAAGCTGAGAGTATAAATGTTTTGCACAGACCTAGGTTTTCTTTAGCAATGAGGAGGGGTGGAATAAGTTCCTGTCTCTGCCACAGCCCTTCAGAACAAGTAAGTGGAAGTATTCAGGCAGCACATCTAAGCTGATTCTAAATGAGTTAAAGTAACTGTGTCTAAAAAGCCAGTGATTAAAAACTCAAGTCTGAAATATTATGTACAAGGAAATGGTGGAGAGCTGTCTTGACCTTGATTGTGGTATGTGAATGTGTAATCCATCTTTCAAGTTGGGCAGCTCCTTGACTGATTCTTGAATCAAAGCAGACTGGATTGTGTAAACAAATATCTTCCTCATTTGTATGCTATTCATATGCTCTGAACAGAACATGGCTATTTCTTAATTTTTCAGCTAAGGATTTTAAATGGTAATATGACCACTTTTGACACTTCTGGCCTCTCCTGACAGTTCTATAGATTTTTATTTATTAGTTTTTACAACCCGCCTCTGAGGCAGGGTAACTGAGGTTCTGGTTAATAGATCCCTTGTGGTGGATTAGAGTGAAAAGACAGTGAATGACCTGTGTACATATGAGCCAGGTTTTTTTTAAAATAATTATGTTGCAGCAGGAACCTGACACCTCCCCTGCAGAGGGATTTTACACTGTCTGAAGCAGCACTGTGGAAATGAGTTGGAGGGCACTTTGGAGAACTTTGATGCTTTGTGACCCCTTCTAATGACATAACTGCTGCTTGGCCATGCTTTTCCTTGTGCCATTTGTGCCTTACTGGGAGGGAGAAAACCTTCTGGCTTCCATGTAAACACCCAATACCTCCCACAGTGGGGAGTTTTACCCTGTCAGATGCAGTTGTACCTTTCTGGGAAGGAGGAAATTGACATGATAAAATGCATTACTCCACCTCCAAAGGATCTGGTGCTTCCCTGCCTTTTCCCTTATCTGGCAGGAAAACTGATGGCATTTTAAGGCATCAGTCTTGGGTTATCAGGGAGAAATTTATCACAGTGCTCAACCAGTTTATGTAAACAAAGTTCAGTCTATCACATTACTTCAGTGTGATTTAAAATCCAGGGCATAATCAAATGGCAAATCTAAGTATATTGTTTTTCGTTCCAACAAAACACTTAGACAGGAGGTAGACGTAGAAGGCTATTTTGCATTCGTATGCCTTTTCTCACTCTAAGTGAATGAACAGCTACCACTATATATCAAGGAGTAATTTTGTCTGAACCATAGGCTTTCAAAGAAGTGAAGTTGGAATGCAGTTCATTAGCACTGAAATCCTAGTGACTCATAAAATGCTGAAGCCTAATAGGACCAAGATTTTAGCTAGAAGATATGAAAAAATATTCCATTTTCCAAAGCTAGCCAAATCTGCTCGTTACCTAGAGCTGTGTAACAGTTTACAAGAAGAGTTTGGACCAAGGGGTGGTCTTCTTGTCCAGTGTCCTGGTTTATGACTCTGTCATGTTTTGTGTGCATTTTTTTTATTCCCTTTCTTCAGCTATGCTTTTTTCTGTCTTTTTCTGCAGCCTCTCTCATCTCTTTTTATGTCATAGTCAAGCCAGTCCAGCAAATATAGGAAGGAAAAGATCACTGTTCATTAACCGTCATGTAAGCCCTAAAACATGTCAGACCAAGTGCTGATTGGCTCCATCCCCAGTTCCTCCCTTCTAGCTTCAGCTTGATTTTCACAATAAACAGAAAAGTGAAGTTGTCTGTCTTTGCACCCCGGTATTTTCATCTGGGGAGAAACAAGATGTAATCAAGAGCCAACCAACTGATATAAAATATTCCATAGGAACATGCATGTCTTTATGTGCAAAGGAAGTCATAGATCTGTACAAAAGATGGCAAATAACAGCCATGGAAAAAAACCCTACAGCTTTAAGACATGTTTTAAATGTGATAATGTAGGAAATCAAAATGGGATGGATATCAAGAACCAAGTCACACAAGGCTCGTATTTTAAACAGTTTTCTGTATGCCATCTCACAATGTCAGAAGCTTAATTAAGTTTGGCTTTAAATTATTCCAGCCTAAAAAAATAAATAAGTGATGGAATTGAACTGGCATGCCAGTGATTTAAAAGTAGCTTGTATGCAGTCAAGGGCAAGGAACTCATTGTTCAATTCAGTACCAAATCAGAGGGCTTACATTGTTTTGAAGCCCAAGGAAAAGAACAAAATCATCCCTGTTTTTCTGAAAACTCTATTCTATGAATTTATCTAATTACCTTCTCTTATGGTCTCAGAATGCATCAAAATTTGTTCAGTGAGTTCTTATCACTCGCATGAGCTGCCTCAGAATTGCTGTATAAAGGATACTGCCTGCTTACTAGTAAAAACTGTGACTCTTCAAGGGAAAGTAAAATCTACTCCTCCTAAGATACTAGGTAAAATATTGCCTCCAATAAAGTCTGTAGGAAAATGCCTGATGAGTTTAGTGCAAACAAGATTTCATCCATGTGTATTTCTTGTTATCATGGGAACCTTCCAAGAAATAATGGAAACTGATAAAAGTTTGGAGTGAGAGAATTCTCTTCTTAAAAATTTTCTTCCTAAAAATTAATACTGAGGCTACTTACAACTTTTGTGCTTGATCAAAAATATAAATTAAAGGTATAGTCAAGTGTGTAGGGTGAATAGGCCTTGCTCTGACATCTCTGCAAAAGGTTGAAAAACAGTGTGACATTTACATTTTTACTGTGTTCTAAATCCCAAACAGAATGAATGTATTTGGACACTTTATAGCTCTAGCTGCAATGGCTTTTCTGGAACAAAAATATTGCTTGGACATTTCTCTTTTTATCTTTCTAGTTTACACTCATTAAAACCAAAATATAGGCAAGAAAAGAACTGATTATAGCAAACCAACATTTCCAGATGCTGGCAAATATTGACTTCTGAAGATCAATTTCTCCCCATCTCAGCATAGGTGTTTATCATATCAATTTCCATGTCTTCAGTACTTGGAGCTAATGAGATTAAATTATTTTCCTCACATAAGTATGCCTTAAAATCCTAATAGATCAATGGAGGCAAGATTCAAATCCTAACAGTGCTGGAATGGGGAATACAGAGACATCTGAGTAACATGCTGGAAGATGGAGGGCTAAAGGGGTTTGCAGTTTTGTCTTAAAATACCACGATCATCAGAGGTCGGTGGGCCTTTATATGTATAGAATGCAGCAGAGAAAAAGTGCATTGCACAGGTGATTGTGAACAGGTTTCTGCTCCTCAGAGACTGCTAGACCAGCCTGTGGGTGCTCTGTTTTGGCAAAGCTGTGAAAGGAAAGATGCATTCAGTTCTCCAACAGTTTGGATGCATTACAGAGCTGTCTTTCACCAAGTGCTTCTTCCTCCAACACTTAAACTTCCAGGGTTGCCTGATCATGCATTGACTTATGCTTCTGTTCCCCTTTATGTTAAATGCAAGGTTTCTTATGTAGCTTCTCTATTCTACCTGTAAATGTGTGAGCTGCTATTTTTAGCGTGGCCATTCCAGATGCTTTTTGCTAATCATTGGTAAACCTGTCTTCTTATTCGTCTATTCCAAATACTAAATTTTTGATGCTACTGCTAGTAGCATTGCAGTTTTCTTGTGTTTCCTTAGTTATATGGGAGAAGATTCTCTTAGATTTGATCTTTTGGTTTAATTTGATAAAACCTTGACTCAATACTTCTTTTTGATTTCACTTCTTGCCCTGAGTTAATTAACAGTATTCTCTTTGCTACATCCAGTGAAGCTGATAAGAATGCCTGCATCCTGATTCAACTGAGGATATAAAAGGAGCCTTTTGGTGTCTAATTATAGCAAGTAAGAAAGAGGCAGAACTGATTTATGGGCTAGTGCATCATGTACTACACCTACTCTAATTCACTGGTTTTCTAAATGGCAAAATATGGAGGTAAAAAATCTACAGTACTTTTCCAGATTTTCTTTTTATTCCAACAAAACACTTAGCCAGGAGATAGAAGATTATTTTTCATTAATATGCCTTTTCTCATTTTAGGGAGAAAGGGAACCTTCTGAGAGCAGTATAAGGGTAATCCTCATTAAGACATTATTAACAGGGCATATTATTAGAACTGTTAAAGCCATTGCCCTTGATTATAAATGAGTAAAGTGGTTAATGAGAACAGTAGTTAATTGGGGGTATTATTACCAAACAGGGAAATCATATGAAAGTTAAATACATCACAGTGATTCTTCTACACAATTAAACATCTATGAGAAAAGAGATTAAGGAGGAGAGTATCAGAAAGTAGCAGTCATAAAGCAGAAGTATGTTTTAAAAAGTGAATTGCAAAAGTCTATTAAAACTGAATAAAAGTCAATGGTGCATATTTACTCTGCTGAAACTCATCTGAAGCTGCTTCTTGCAAGACAGAAAATCTCAAACTCCATCAGTGTGCTGAAAGGTTGTGTAATCATAGGGCCATCTGGTAGGGATAAGATTTGCCACCCTGCATTTGCCTTAAGATCCAGACATCACATCTGTCCTTCCTCAAGCTTCTCCTTTCACGTGTTTTATCCACTGTAACAACCAGGATTGTTTTGAGCAGCTCTTTGCTTTAAGGTTTAGATTTTGCCTGTCTTTTGCAGTCTTAATTGTGCTTTGTTTTCCAGTTAGCTCTGGTGGAAATGACATGTCTTCCTGCCAATAATCTGTTGTGAGGGAAAGCAATGCACATACTAGTTTTATCCAGGGACCGCAGGCAGGGCTACCTATAGCTGGTTGACCAGGACCATGTCCAGACAGTTCCTGAGGAGTTCCAAGGATGGAGAATTCATAAGCTCCCAGGACGAGATGTTGCAGTGCTTCATCACTCTCAGTGATGTTAAAATAGGAAAGAGTGACTCCTTATGTTTTGATAAAACCGCCTGTGTTTTTGTCTGTGCCTGTCACCTCTTGTGCTGTCACTGGGCACCAGTGAAAAAAACCTCCCTCTTTTTTTTCACTCTCCCTTCAGGTATTTGTACACATTAATGAGATGCTCTTTGATCCCCTCCTGAGCCTTCTCTTCCCTAGGTTAAACAGCCTTCCAACCCTAACCATTCTGTGATTCTGTGATTTCTTTTAGGCAGCTGAAATTCACCCTGGTTGGGAACCTAATAATCATACCTGGCTTTGGAGGAGAAAAAGGTTCTGTTGGGAAGGAAATTGCCTTATCAATTCTGCCTTGAAACCACGGACATGGAGATGGGCATCCACACTACCCCAGAGCCCAGTGCCAGGCCCAGCTCAAGAGCAGGCAGAATCTTGAAAGGCTTGGAAGAAATATTAGTGCCTCCCTTGAAGATGGCTTGCTTCACCAGCTAAATCCTATGGTTTAGATGATGCTTATTCAGCTTGGAGTGTACCAAGGGCCATTCTATGTGGCTGTATAGGTATAAACCAGCAAATAATACAAGTAAGCACTGATTCTCTACCTTTGCTGTCATCTCTAGTCATGCTGTGTTTTTGTAAGGTTGATCTGCAAGGAAATCAGTTCAGTCTAGGGCTGTTTGAAGCAGTATGACAGACTTTCGTCTTTGGAGCTCCTCGCAGATCCTTAGGTACACTGAGACTTTGCACCAACGCCTTTGACTTGAAGGGGATGCAGGAGGCTGCTGGGCCAGTTTGTCAGCCAGCTGCCCTCAGGGAGGGCTAATCCTGGAGATTAAGGGGTAGGAGAATACAGCACAGGCAACACGCTTCTCAACTTGTATTAGTCTCCATCTAAAGCAGGAAAGATACACAATTCAAAGCCTTTCGGAGCCACGCTGGCAAATGCCTCGTTAGCAGCTTGTGGAATGTTTAAGGTGCATGCATAGACGGAAAGTGCTAGGTGTGACTCAGAGCTGGCCACTTGAGAGCACTGCTATAATTGCTGACTGTCTGTGGGGTGAACAGCCTGGGGCACAGGCTGTCATTTATAGCAGCATGTGCAATGGACTGCTTAGTTTCCAGATGAAATTGTAACATAAACACAGATGGAATGATAATGTCCCACCCACTCTAATTCTTCTTGAAATTCCTAATTAAGTGCTTTCTCTTCCAGGTTTCCCCTTTATGAAAAAAAAATTGTTCTGTGGAGTATTGTTGGGGAGGGAGGGGGGGAGGGAGGGGCTGGAAGTCTTCCAAGTGGCAACTGAGGAGTGGCTGTACATTGGCAAAACTTTACACTCAACCTATGAAGGACTGAGTTTTTCTTTAACTTGAGACCTGCTTTGGAAACCTGAAGGCATGGAGGCATGGCAGGAGTGGATGAAGAGGGGGAAGGGTATTAGATCCATACTGAACAGTGTTTTCCATTCAGCTGAAGAAAGTAAATCCACAACATGCTGCCAATTTCTTGTCATTTATTTGATGGTGGTGGCATCTGTGGAGCACCAAGCTGAGCATCCCATAGATCTCCTGCATAAAAAATGTGTGGGAAGCTGATGATACATGTCTTGTAACAAAACAACACATAAGGACTCTGCATCATTGAAGTCTTTTTCTATCTCTTCATTTTTTAGTGTTACCCTGAAGAAGAGTTTGAGTTTGTCATCCTAAAACTGCAAAACAATTTGGTTCTTCTGTGAGATACTAAAAACATCCTGCCAAAAACACAATGTGGTGGAAAAATTAAATATCAGATCATAGCTCTGTGAAAAGAGTAATGTGGATTATCCACAGATAAACTCCTAGGAATACTGTTTAGCTGGGCACCTCTTCTCTTCTCTTCTCTTCTCTTCTCTTCTCTTCTCTTCTCTTCTCTTCTCTTCTCTTCTCTTCTCTTCTCTGATCTCATTTATCAGATGTTGTTCTGGTGATAAGTGTTTCATTTCATATCTCACTTAAAAAAAGCAGTCAATCGACATTTGCTCTTCCATTTTCCCACATTGTCATGAGTTAATGGAATGTTCTTTGTCTTACCTGATGTAAGAACACAAATCCTAGATCTGCTGCTCTTCTCCTAATCTCTCAGGGTCACCACAAGAGCTGGTCATGGTTATGCTCTGCTAAGCTGAAGGCCCAGGGGAGCTACTACATCTCCTTCTAATCCTTCATAACCATTTCCTTTTTAGCTTAAACAGCTCTCAGCTTTCCAACCATTTTTAGTCCTTTGTTCCTCAGTTGCTTTAGCTATGTCTAGGCTATTTTAAGGAGAGAGAATGAATTTATCTTTAGGCCTCTATTCTACTGAGGGAAGGTTAATATATTAATATAAAGCAAAGACCTGACAGTTTTGACCTGGCATATCCATGGCCTTTTTCCATGGCAGCATTTAAATGCCTCACAACTACTTGTGAACTTATTCTTTCTGTGCTACAGTCAGCAGCAGAAGTCATTGTTGCTAAACTCTTGCCCCCATCCCGTAAAAACAAGCAAAAATGTTAAATTTTCCCAGATCATGCCCCTTAAGTTTCCAATCAAACAGAAGTTACCTCAAGTCTGAGTCACCAGCCAATACTTTATTATGACACCTTTCTCCCAGTTCTCCCAGTGGTTTGTCTAGTGGGGCTCTGCTTTTTTCCCAAATGGGTTATGCACACTGAAAGATTTGGCATCACACTTCTTGCTGAGTCCCTTATGAAACTTATATAAAATTAAGGCTATTTCTGGATGTTTTGGGCATCTTCAAACAACCAGCACCCAAGCTGGGCACACAGGGAAACCCATCCCAGATTTTCTAAGATGTGAAATAGGACCTTGACTACAGAGCTTCTGGAAATAGACAGCATTTTAGCCAGAGAAGAAATATTCTGCATAAAATTCATTCTCAATCAAGCTACATCGGGAACAAGACAGAAAAAAATCAAACTTCTTCCCAAGGTAAATTAAAGATATTAGCTAAAAGCTAGTTGCTGGCTCACATAATTGAAGCTAATATGCTAATTGTAACAAAGCCTGGACTCCAGCCAGGATATAAAGTCATGTTGCAACATGAGTAGATGATCTCCCAGCACTAATGGGTACAGAGTGATCTATTTTCTTAGAGCTCCTGTTGATATCTTATCTGTGTCACCATGAGATGCTGCTCTCTCACTCAGGGGTGCTAAAATGTGCTCTTGTAATGACAGCTTGTTATGAGTGGGAGCTGCCCAATGAGTTGCAACAGGAAATTACCCCTCCATCCTTAGACTTCTTTTAGAGCTATTTCTTTGTTTTCCTTGAAAGGTAGCAATGGGCCACACTTTGAATTGGTGAGCCAGTACAGACCATGAGCCAGTGATATGCAGGTACAGGGCCATGGTGTTGTTCCAGGGCTTGCAAAAAGTCAATCTGTGAAGAAAGACCAAGGAGACAAAAGGATCCTGAAATAGACAGGCAAAATCTGATATCATCCACACTAAGCTGGCCAGCATGGCAGTCCCTTGTTGGAGGTAGACTCTCATGGGGCATAATTAATGAATGATGTTTTATAACATCTCAATTTGTCCCTAAGTCTCCACTCCTTCTTGGTGAATGGTGATTTATCTGTAGTTTATCACTTCTCAAATGGCAATTGAACATCCTGGAGCACTGACCCTTTGGAAAGTAAATCCTAGTAGTATGGATTACTGACTGGCACATCCTCAGTGCCAAAGCTCCCATGGCATATCCAGCTAGTGCTTCACTCTCAGCAAGGAACTCCAGATAAAGTGAGGATGTGGGTTCATGGCTACCTGAAGACTCAAATCTGCTTGACTGGGCTCTTCTGATAACTTTGACTACCTGAATACATTTCCTCTTCTTGACCTATATTTGCTGATGTCATTTCTCTCAACTGAAGTAGAAGTGCTAAGACATGTAGTGTGTTCAAACTCCACTGGTACTTTTGTGTGTATATAAGTTGTTTTTCCAGGTACATCTACAGGTGGATTAAACTTGGCAGTGCTACAAATAGCATGGTCTCTGCTGGAGAGTCTGTGTTCACAGAGAAAGAGAATGGATGACAAGATCTGTAAGGAGGAGAGAGCAGCTCTGGGACAGGTATGTGTGTACAGAACATGCCTGTGTACCCCAATACCCTTAAAAAATGACATATGGAGCATAATCTATATCAGTATCACTATATATCAGTAGTGCTTTTCCCCTGGAATTGCTGCCATGCTCAGCCCTCATCTCACTCAGCCATCTTGCCTTCCCTCAAGGGAAGCGTCAAGGGAAGTATGGAAATTCTATTGCAACTGAACCTGTGAGTTCACAGATTTGGTCTAAAAGTTTTTAATATTTTTGGCTGTAAGGTATTCCATAATAATAAAATTGTGTATTAAAATTATGGATTTTTAGTTCTAATTAATTTTAGATAAATTAATATACTTAATGATTTATTATTAGAATTTTATATGTAGTATATATCTAAATATATAAAATATTTAGTATCTTTATATGAAAAAAATATAGAATAAAATGCAATAAGTTTTTTAGCTAGTTTAATTCTGGATTATACATGAGGTACTGCAGATGTGGCCCTGTAAGCCAAAGTCATGCCTGATTGCATCTCTTGCCTTAAGATGGTAAACTTTTCCCATTCAAAACTATAAGCACTGTAAACACTGTTCTGTTCCAAATCATGATTAGTTATAAGATTACAGAAGGCAGTATTTTTCAGTAAAATATCCATGGCTAGAATGAAGCTATATTTTTTTTGAAGTCTTCAAGTTACAGAAAGCAATAAAGAAAAAAAAACCCATGAAATTTTAAAAAATGGCCCCTCCTCTGAAGTGTGTTAGAGGAATGTCTAAGCACACTATATATCCCTGTATTCTGCTCAGAAAGCTCGTGGTTTTTGGAGTATTATGGGGTTTTTGGAGTACCAGCAAGTATTGTGTTAGTATATTAGAATTACATGCAAATGGAAATATGAGACACACATCCATTCTAGATTAGTTTGTGTGGTTTTGTTTCCCATTTCAGACTCACATTCAATTTCCTTTTTTGATAAAGTAATCACCAGTATGTCTCAGGGATAAAATCAAAAGATGATGCTGGTGCTCTGTCCTGACTGGTTCTTTTGTAAGTTAGTTGGTTTAACCCAGGGTGAAAACTGTGAGGTAGCTGTATGTCTGAGATGGACATCCATTCCTAATGATTTCTGTAAAATGGATTGCTGAAATACATGTATCCAGATAATTCCCTGGTGGCACCACCCTCAGATAAAAGCACCCATTTATGTAGCAGCAATTTTTTTTAGAGATGCAAAATTGTTCTAATTTTACTCCTACGGTAAGCAGCAATGCTGCTTAGCATGAGGTTTGTCCACAGGAGTTCTGTAACATTTCCCATTAGCAACTGTCTGCTCACTCCAGCAGAGCAGCTATTTGCTGCTGAGGCTGCTATGACAGCTACTTGAACATATAAATAGAATCATGCTTCACAAATGTGACAGTATCACATGGCTGAATGCATGGAAGTGCTGAAGTGGGAAAAATTTCTCTTACCCCATAATTATGTGTGTGTTAGTGTTACATTTACTGAAGTGGTAAGCCTGGTTAGACCCAAGAATGAAGCATTTTTGACAAGCTTGGATTTAAACTATAGCTGTGATAAAAAGTTTAAACTCAGGTTTGATGTAGATGGGTACCAGGACTCTATCTGTGCACATAGCCAATGCATTTTTTTCTTCAGCTCCGTGGCTGATCCATGAAGCCTCCTGGTGATCTCTGAGTAGGTGTGGTAACTGACTGGCTTGAGACAAATAGGCAGTAGATTGATCTCTGTGCTGTTTCATGGCACAGCAATGGACTAGAAACCGCCACAGTGGAAATTTCAGATAATTGCCGGTTATGCCTAGATGAGTTAGGCACTATTTGTGTGCTTCAGTGTGTTAGTGAAGTCCTTCCTGGGTGGAGAAATCCTGAGCAGTCCCAATGATACTGTTAGTTCCAAAGGCAACTGGCCAAATGCCTCATGGATAAATTTAAATAGTCTGCAAAATGCAGGTGCAGAAATGTCTTTAGAAATGTTCTAGACATAACTAGCAAGATTTAACTACCTAAGCAGCCTGAACTGATTAAGGGCAGGATTGGGGGCAGCAGGAGGTTGAATTAGATGACCTTCATAGGCCCCTTCCAACCAAAATCATTCTCTAGTTCTGTGGTTATAGGTAGGACACTGTACATAGTAGGAAAGCTAGAAGAAGTTCTGTACATAGTTTTAAGATAATGAATAGAAATAGATCATTGATGTATAGTAGTTGACATGTAGGACCACAGACCAGCTGGACAGTAAGAAGTAATCAGAACAAATTGTGGTATCCCACCTTGATCCTGTAGAAGCTGCTCTTGCAAGAATGCTTGTGAGGGAGACTCCCATCCAGACAGCAACCGACCACCCTGTTTGAGAGATTTGATCGTCCGCATGACCAAAAATGTTTATGCAAAATATCTCAGTGGGTAGGTGGGATGTTGTGGGTTCTGAGTGCTTCTCACAACCCCTTCAAGGTTCTCATTTTGTGATTAGGAATGAAAGAGTTGTGCAAGAACTGGTCAGTTCCAAGTGGTGTTCTTTAGAGTTATCTTCTTTCCCACCAATAATGTTTAATGTAATCTTTGCAAAGAACAATACTGGTGGATTTTCTTTGAGATACTGGGGAAAAAAATGTTGTCAGTCAAAAACCACAACAAAAACCCCCACCAAAACTCAGTCGTAAATTGTGTGAATTTGTGACACTTGTTGTATAGCAATTGAAAAAATTAGAATATAAACTTGTGTAGCATAGCAGGTCCTGTTTTCTTCCCTTCAAAACAATTGTTCAGATGACAAAAATACTTACAATAATTTTTTTCCCTTTCTGTTTCATTTCTTCTTGTCTTCTCCAGCCCAGATACCACAAGAAGGTATGTCTCTATGCTATGATGAAGACTACAATTAGTATTTCTGTGTGCAAGAAGATACATCCCAAGAGACCAGCAGCAAAATTTATTTTCTATCATACACACAGACACATGTATGACAATGAAATATTTCAAGATGTTCTAAATATTTGCTCCTAAAAAAGACTGATGCCACATTCCTGCAACATAGTATCATATTCTGTAGGTGTTGCGGACAGATTATGCCAATCAAACACTGGAGGCAAGAATATTTATGTCATTCTTGCAAGGTCTATCTCATCCCAGAGATAATAGCAAAAACACTTCTTCTTGAAATCCTAATAAATGTACCATTTTCTAGATAGGGCTTGACTTCATGCTGTCTTGAAAAAGGGATTGGCTTCGATTTTTTGAAATGCTGTGCATGGCATAAACAGTGCAAAGTATCCTTTCCCATTTGTAAGATATTATTATTAACCCTTGGAACCTTTGATTTCTACTTAATCTTCTGCTTCATGCCTTCACTGATAGTGAAAATCATTATCAAATGCCATTTTGATGTGTTACCTCATGGAATGAATTACTGAAGTCAACTGAACAGCAGCAAACATACAGAAGGCTGGTGTGCTTGCAGACCTCTATAACTTCACGGATGCCAGTACTATTAAATTTATCTATGTTCAACTTGAATTGAACCCAGATCTTTATTTAGCTTGCTAGCAGGCAATTTACATTCTCAGAGTCCGTTCCAATGCCAGCTGAAGTCAATGACAGCCTTTCCTGACTTCAAGGGGGTTTAGATGAGGCTCCAGTTCTTGGATGTGATGACATAAAGGTAAAATATTAATGCTTAATTTTAATTTTTTTTATAAAAATGATGGGTGCAAGACAGTGGAGCAGATTACTATGTAGCCAATGACTCTTTCACTGGATGAAGATTTTCTTTCTGTGAAGCTGGAGCTGTCATATGTGATAGTCAGGAGAGGTAGAAGGGGAATTGTTCCTCTTGACCTCTCAGTTTTATAATTGCTTTTCCCCTTTTCATAGGATTTATTTTTTTGCCTGATTCTGAAACCTTAAAACTCTAATTTTAATTGACTGAGATTTACATTCACTAACAATTTGACCCATAGGTTTTGGACATTTCTGAAAATCAGTAAAATGGAATATATTGAAAAGACCTGCAACATTCCTTGTTAATTGCAAGCTGCTTTCCCTGATTTACAGTGCACAGCAGGCAATTGGTTGTACCAACTCTCTAGGACCCTGAATTTCTTATTCTACCATGTAAAACCACCTGGAACACAGCATCAGTGATTCACTGGCTTCCAGCCTGCAGGTTGCTGCCCTGATACACAACCCTCTGTTGCTGATAGTTACAGGTGTGACAATAGGACTCCTGCCTCTTCGGAAAACACTCATTGCATTAAAGATAAAAAAAACTTACATGCTATATATGATTTATCCACAGCATTATTTCTCCCTCAGTAGTCATTTTGCTATGGCTTTGTGTTTCTTTTTTCCAGGTCCTAATCAATGCACCAAATCTGTAATCTCCAAAAAGTAGGTCTGGACATACAGGTTTGTACGATTGTCCTAACCCAAGATCATGTTCTCATTACCAAGTACTTGCTGAACAAAAGGAGATCATATAAATGTTCCATAATTTTATGGCATCCTTTGGCAAATATTTCAACTTGTCAGGTACATGATGCACAATGAACCATTTCCTTTGTTTTTTGTTCTGAATCTGGCTCCCACCAGCTCCATTTGGATATCTGCAGTTCTTGTAGCAGCAAGTAGCAACTGCTCACAGTTGCTTTCTAATTGCCATCGTCATACCAATCATAATTTTTCTGGATAATTTCCCCCAACTCAGAAGTCATAGCGTGCTCACTTTCTTCTTTTATAGAAGGTGTTTTCCATTTCAGATTATCCTTCAAGCTTTTCTTGGCACCTTTTCTAATTGTAATATAAATTTTCTGGCACAGGCAGATGTAAACTGCATATTTTTCAAATTGTAGTCAAGCCATGCATCCATACAGTGTTACAGTAACACTGCCTATTGCACTCTCTATTTTTCTTACTAATGTCTGCAATTTTAACTTCTATTTATGCCTGACTGCTACTGACCGATACACTGATGTATTCACGGAAAAATCTCGCTTCTGAATATTAGTGCTGGACTCAGAGCCCATCATTTAAGATGTGACATTAGAAGTACTTTTGTCCAGGGCTCATCCCTTTATGTTGATCTATACTGAAAGCTATCAACTGCTATGATCTACACAGGCACTCATTATTCTAAGTTGTGCACTTCTTCACAGACAGTTCATTTGTCA
Source organism: Motacilla alba alba (assembly GCF_015832195.1). Classification (NCBI taxonomy): domain Eukaryota; kingdom Metazoa; phylum Chordata; class Aves; order Passeriformes; family Motacillidae; genus Motacilla; species Motacilla alba. Next base: position 39,059,796 of record NC_052017.1, on the reverse strand, counting down.
ATGTTGTAACCAGAACAGGCTCCTGCACACATCCCTCTGCTTTCTGCCCACCATCACATTTGTTCATTCCCCTTCTCTTATTTTTTAATGCTTATTACAAATGCTCAGGAAATTAAATGAGAGGAAATCTACTGAAGTTGCTCTAGAAGGACAGATACACTACACCGGTCAGTTCATTCTATTCAACTCCTTCCTGACTTCAAATAACTCCACTGAGCCTGCAAGGTAAGGCATAACCTTAGAGAAAAACACGTGGACTCTTCCCTAATTGATCATACTTATCCAGGTGTTTGTTCTTTGTGATATTAGCATGCTACTGAAGCCAAGGCATGAGGATTCCATATTTGGACTTCCATGGCTCTCCCTGAAACTGGTTTTTTGGTCAGTGAGTATCATATCTGGTGTCTTCAGGTGTGTCAGGCAGGTCTAAGAGCATTATCCACCACATTCAGTGATCAAACTATTTAATTGGTGAGCTCTTTCAGAGCTATTGCCTGACCACCATCTTCATCCTGAAAATTTGCTACTTTTGTCCATTTTCTCAAGGACAAAACTAACCTCATCTATTTCACAGTCAATTCAGTATCACACAGATTTTGTAATGAGGTTTCCCACAAAAAAAAAGAGTCCAAGCAGGGGAATTGTTCTGTTTTTTTTTTTTTTTCTGGTTTGTGTATTGATGCTATTTAGTTTCTTGGCTGTTGCTTCACAGATGCTGAGCATTCTTTTCATATTCTGATCATTCACCAACCCAAAAGACTCTCAAGTGAGCCTGTTTCCCTGACATGCTTCAGGTTATATTTTTGTACTTTTGCAGCAACTAGGAAAGCAAAGTGATAGGACTGAGATTTCCATGAGAAGTAATGGATAATAAACAGCAACAAAAATTATTCTGTGGTGTTTTGGCAACTCCTTGCTTCTTAAAAATGCAGCTACTCATGATCAAAGACAATTTGCACTTTCTGTCTCCTGCTCATTTTAGTTTTGTTCCTCTCTTCATCCAGCTGCATGTTTTTGAAATGTTTACCACTTAGTTTTCCTCCCAAACTAAAGATGACTCTCTGTGACTGTATGCTTTATCAAGCAGGTACTGTTCAGGGAGTAAAAAATGATATATTAGCTAATCTTACACTAGGGGAAATCTTGAGTCCAGATCCAGGCCCAGCTGCAAAATTCAAGTATTTATCATAAATTGCCAAGACCAAATCATACCAGAGTGCTTCCATGGAACAGTGATAGACTGCCAATGTGATACACTTTTTCAAAGACCATGAAAATGTTGAGTACTTTCTTCTGTGATTTTTCATGAGTAGGATTCAAATGTTTATCTACCAACTGAGATCAGCCTAATGTTCCTTGAAAATGCAAGCAACATTAGAAAAGATCTGGGAGAAGCTCAGCCTATTCCTGTTTCACTACGATTCTTTTACTCTAAGTAGATTATCATAAAGTGATATTGGCAATTGCCAAGGCAATTGCACAGGGTACAACTCTCTCCATCAGCTGAGCAGACATAATTAGATTGAAAACCTGGATGCATTAGTCTAATCTAATACTATACAGAAATGTACAATCAGTTATACATCATGTCATCTCAGCATGGTGTCAAATCAATATCTGTTTGCAGCAGGAAAAATGTGCAGGTTGTGCTGGAGATATGACTAATGGGAATGCTATTTGGAGTGTTTGGAGTGCAGTTTGCACTGTAAGGAATGATGACAATTGGTTTCGTCTGGAGTAATTACAGCTCAGTGGCCACCAGTTAGGCAATTACTCAAAGGAAATCCTCTTGAGGGAAGAGTATCTCAACTTTGACAAGGAAACATAACCAATATAAATTCCTTATGTGTGGTAGAAAAAACATCTATTCTTCCAAAAGATATAAAAAGCAATGTAAACAGAAGCATGGGTATTTCACCAAGCCCCACAGAATTTCATGTATGCTGTGTGAAAAAAATTCCTAAATCTCACAGTGTCAGATTTGGTCTCCGTGAAACCATGAACTTCTTGAAAAGATAACAAGAGAGGAAAGGCGGTTTTGAGAAAGTGCTCAGTCATCTGCGTTTCTAACACACCATGTCTGCGTTGGGTAGGGTATGCATGTGGTGACTGTGATTTATGACATACACTTCATGAAGCACTGTGGGAATGTTGTCTCTTGAACAGTTCTGACCTCCAGGAAGGCCATTTTAAGCAGGAAAAACATACTTATTTCAAGAACATGACTAGACTATGAATGCAGGACATTCCCAGGGTGGCCATAGAGGTGTTTTGCATGTGATACTTCAGAGTGCAACTCCAGAAAGCAAGGCTGTCGGAGAAGGATAGTAATAATTAGAGCTATGTTTGAGAAAGAGTTCTCTATTATCAACTCCTTGTTATGGAGTAAGAAGACAAGAAAGATGAGGAAAGGGAACTTCTGAAAAAAAAAAGAGAGAAATTTAGTGCCAGGTGGTGTTCCCAAGACTCTTCCTTGGATTAATAGACCACCTCCCATTTTGGTCTTCTACAGGCATAAGCAGAAGCCTTGATGCCAGTCCATCAAATCTCTGCAGGACTACACTAAGGAATTAACTGTTCAATAAAGCCCTGTTTGCATTGCAGGATTCAGCCAGCAGAAATCAAGTCTTTTAACAAAACCTATTGACAAAGCTTACAAAGCAAAGACATTACTTTTGTTTTTTTTAGTTTTCCCAAGACTACCTTGAAGTAAAATCACAGATATGGCGCTGCAAAAATAACTGCTGATGTTTCTTCTACTTGTAACCCAGGTGAGGATCAATTCACAAAAAGGAAAAAAACCTATATTTTGTGAAGTGCTTTTAACAGCTATGGAAAAATGAAATACTTGACACAAAGAGACATAAGGGTCTTATATTTTATTGCTGGGTATTAATACCTACTGTGTGCATAACAGAGCTGTGAAGCACAGACTTTTCAGACAAGTCTTGGAAGTTTTCAGATGTTATTACAGCAGGACTTATTGAAAACTTCACCCACTCCTCTGGGGATGGCAGAGGACTTTGACATGGAGGGACTTCTGAACTACTGAGTCAAACCTGCCTTTGATGAAGCTTCATTTCTCCCTAGATAGCTCTGAGGTATTATCTCCAACCAAAAAATAATTATACGTTTGTGTAGAACTTTTTAAACTGCAGTACCCTCTGCTTCATTCTTTATTTTATATGAAGAGAATTTTAACTCTCACCAAAAAAAAGTATAATATGTATTTTCATTCGAGTTGAAATCTACCTTGAAGAATTATTGCTAAGATTAGCTTGTGTATTCAAGCTCCCAGAAGATAAAGAGCATTTTATCACATATGTTTATTATAACTAAATCATGTCTGTTATATCTAGAATATAGTACCTAATATATGTCTAACTACCATAACATTTTTCATTGGCTGAACTGCATTCTTAATAGAGATCATAACTTTGGCACTGATGGCAGTAGTAATTTCTTCAGTAAATCACAATACACTCCCTAAGTGGAAAGAGCTTTGCAATTTCCCAAATAAATGGAAAAATAATTTTCCGGGATCAGTAAAGGTAGCAATAATTGTTATAAGGCTTATTGTAGTCATTGCAAAGAACCTCAATTGTTCAATACAGCCAATCAGAAGTAAAACAGCATAAGAGTGGAATCCATAACAAACATAAGTGCAGCACACTTAAAAGAACAAATTTTTCATTGCTAAAAACCAGGAAAGCACAGAAAGTGATGAAGTAACTGCTTCGGAAGCAATGAAGTGCAGAATGTCAGGTCACATCATCATGATAGAGGTGTGAATAATTTTTTCCAAGGTCCACGTAGAATTAGGCTGTAATTCGTAAGCGCAAAAGGGTTTTAAAAATTTTTTTCTAATTAAAAAGGCCACTGATATCCCAATACACAGAGATATTAAAATGTCCCAATAGCTGTTCCCAGCTGTATGTGTAGGTGTGCAGTCCCTTTATTATTCTCTGCATTGTTGCCTTACTTTGAAGGCAACATAGAATCACACCAGGAATATTGGAATATATAAACAATATTTAGCCATAAAGCAATGCATATTAAAATAGCATGAAAATTAATATTATTCTAAATAATCTTCTAGTCCATATACTGCATAATACAAAAAGGGAAGCTGTATATGGCTCGCTCAATATACAGCCTTGGATGTATACTATGAAAATTTAAATTATCTCTTGCATTTTTGCCAAATGTGTTTTTGAATTACATGGAAGTTTTCATTTTGTCATCCTTGAGTGTACAGAAATGTTGAGGAATTTCTCTGCAAAGTGGTTATCTCCAAACCCCTGCAAATTAACAGTCTGAAAATCTTGATCTTACATTAGAAGCTGTTTTCATATTTCATGTATGGAAATTTGTATTTTGGAGTAAACTAACATTCTACATTCCCCCCAAAGTTGTTTCATATCTCTGAAGTTTATATTTTGCAATCCAACCATAAATGCAGGACTAGGAAGAACATTTTTCTTTTGTGAACAAACTTGGACATTTTACAAAAATGATGGTGAATATCAATTCTTTTAAGGCAGCACTTCAAATAGTTTAGTTTCAGTTGTACACAGATTTTAATAGACTGAAAAAATATAAATATAATTTTAAATTTTAAAATTGAATTTTATGACAATGGAATTATTTCGATTAGGGCATCAAATGTACATTGGAAGAAAATTAGATGGTATGAAACAGTGTTTTGATAAATGCTCCTTATTGGGTTTTGGGGTTTTTTTTTGGGGGGGTGGGGGTGTTTGGTTGGTTGGTTTGTTTGGTTTGGGTGGGGTTTTTTTGTTTTGTTTTGTTTGGGGTTGTTTTGTTTGGTTGGTTGGTGTTTTTTGTGGGGTTTTCTTTGGGTTTTTTGTTGATTGGTTGGTTGGTTGGTTGGTTTTTCTTCAGGTGATTGTCCCTGTGGCTAGGACTAACTTTGCAAATTTTTAAACTGTCATTGAAATCTAAGAACTAGCAATTCAGAATGACAGTGTAATATCCTTCAAAGAACCCAGGCAGCAGTTAAGAGAAATTTCAAATGCAAAGTGCTGCTCAGGATGACTTTGTGTTGTCTTTGTCTATACACTCTTGCTTTCAATATTATAATCAGGAATGAAACCATTTGTCTTGCTAGAATAAACCCATAGTGAATTGAAGGTCTTCTGGTGTTAAAAGTGACTCACAGTAGAGCTGGTAAACCCGACCAGTACACTTTGTGTGGATAACTGAGTGTCTTCTAGTGTAACTTTTTACCATTTTTTAAAAGGCACTCCCACCAGCTCCCACATTCTCACTTTCAGTTCTCTGCTCTTCCAATTTCCTTAATGTAACTGTGGGTAGCGACCTGCCCTTAAGCAGGATCAATGCAATTAAGTTTGTTGGAAAAAAAATCTACAAGAAGGTTCACTTGGGGTAGTCTTGTCCAGAGCTAGACCTGCCTGCAGGGACCTGGCAGGGCTGAGGGCTGGGTTGAGGGACAAGATTCTGCATTGACCGGTGTCCTTGGAGCTCCAGTGGTGGAGCAAACAGCTGGTCTTCCCAGCACCCTCAGCTTTGCTCAGCCCATGCAGACTTCTACACCTTTGACTTTGGCAGGTAGCTGAGAATGCCTCTGAAGCTCTCTGGCTGTTGGTTTTTACAGGGAAACCTAAAAGAGTCATGTTGGTGCTTTCATGTTTCCACCCAGCTGCTAGCTCTGAAATGCTGCTATGCCAAAAGTGCACAATTGTGCTTTAGACAACATATATTTTAGACTAAGCCATCACAGTGAGCGTGTCACTCAGTGTAAGTACTGAAAATGCCCTTCAGCCTTTAAAATGCTCTGGTAACTGCTGTTACCAGCAGTCCAGACTTCTCTTTGATAGTAGCTGAAATTATGAATACTTTTACATCCATTAATGTCAATCTCTGCTGGTTAATACTTGATTTAACTACTGGCACATTGTTCCAGGTAGCAGCACACAGTGACAGGTCAGTGAAACTATAAAAGCAGTCAAGAAGGATAGTTAGCCAGGGAGTAATTAGCTGATTTTATTTTGGTAATAAACATGTTTAATTGAATAAATAAAAGAGGATAGAAGGGATCTCACTTGTTTCTCTCCAAGGAACAGTATAAAGGCTGATCATGCATTTGGTGCTGGGCACTGCAGAATGAATCTATGAGAAAAGTAACACTTTGGTCACAGAATACTCACATACTAGGGAGAAAATACTGTGAGTGAATCACCTATTTAATCTAGCAAGCAAGGGTACAGAAAAAAAACCCATGAAGCTAAAGGACAGCAAATTCAAACTAAAAACAAGACATAGGTTATTCTAGTAAGAGTGATTGACACAAACTGTCTAGTGAAGTGATAGATTCTCCATCTTTCAATGACTTCCCGAACAGGCATATTCTCTGAAGGTGTGTCATTTTTTGGCAATGACAAGTTACTCAGAGGACAGTTTAAAGAGCAGTAGCTGATGAGCTAAAGATCTCCTCTGGCCTCGAACTCTCTAAACATGGTACACTGCCACAGCTCTTACAGGCAAGGCACAAAATACAAAGATGCTACAGCTTTCTTTTGCCAGCTACAGGGGAGAAGAGGAACAATAAGGGCCACAGTGCAAACCGAAGTGAAACTGTTGTGCAGGTATGTCTGAAACAAAAAAGGCCTTGGGATGTAAATAGATTATAGTCCCAGAGTACAAAGAGGATCTTTTCTGTGATGCTTTACACAGGAGATCCCCCATTAGTTTAAGTGTACATTAATTCAGATGCAATATGCATAAACCAGAGCAAATCCACAAAGATACAACACGGAAACAGCTGGTGTACTCTTTAATTACAATGAACCTCTTCCATATGGGATGCTGGGGATTTGTGATGAAAATTAAAAACAATGCTGTAAAATGTTGTATTGGTACTTGTGCACCTGCAGTCCTGAAGGCACATGTGGCAGGTGCCTGTCTGCACATCCCCATTTTGCTGGCCAGTTCCCTCATTTTTCAAAGTGTAAGGCTCTGACAATCATACAACATATTCATGTGGTATGTAGGAAAAGGCTTGGTGCTTTAGCACTGGGAACTAAACATGCATCATTTCAAGGTCTTGAATCATAACCTAACCACACTGTAGGGTCACATCACATCAGCTTCATCCAGAGGAAAATACTGGTTTCCAGCCTTACCCTTGCACACACATAGCTCCCATCTGTTTTGGGAAGATGTGTGGGCAGTTTCTGGTGTGTGCTGGATTTTTATGCTTCCACAGAGAGACAATGGTGGAACAGTAAAGAGATTTTCTCCTTGGAACAGGAAAATGTAGATGTGGAAACATGTACAAGAACACGGGAAAATGTGTAGCTACACCAGGTAGCTGCACCTCTAAACAGTTTTTTGCAAAAAATCTCTACAGGATATCTGGCTGAAAGTGAGGGGGCAGAGGAAGTCTCAAGGGATCAATTCCCAGATTCCCCATATCACCAAGGTTTTAGTCGAGCAGTAAGATTTTTTTCCAATTTCATTCCCAACCCCTCCTTTTTTTTTTTTTTTTTTTTTTAACAGAGCATTTGTAAAATGCTATTTTGCTTGTACTGCTAAAATCATGTGTCCTTAATCCTTTTTTTTCTTTCTAAACAGGAGTAAATGTGATCATTATCTTGCAAAGGCTCAAGTCTGTCATTTCCTTGGCACTGCCATTACACTGATGGTATCAGTTGAAGAGAACAAGCTACTCTGAGCTATTACAGATTCATCATTAGTGTAGAATCCTATTGATTTTCCACATCTTTTTTCTAAGGCTGAGCTACATGGACAACATATAATCACTGACCATCAAGTTTAAATTGGAATTGCTATGGCTTGTTTTCAGTTGTCTCAAAGTAGAATGAATAGCAAGTAATATTCACAAATATTCAGTAAATTTGAGTGCTATTTTTTTTTTCTCCATAGTGGATAGGTATTTTCAGATTGGTGTTTTGTTTTTCAAGTGGAAGTTAGACATACACAGTTGTTTTGAGTTTTTTTCCTGCTAGACAGTAAAAAAGCAAGACTTCTTCCTAAAATGTTCTATTCTGTTCTGTCCTTAAGATCCAGCCTCGATTACCTGCAGGTGGCCCAGAAGGAGTTATTTAGGTATTAGTTAGGTATTTTCCTCCAGTTTCCATCTCTTTTCCTTTACTTTGGTGTCAAAGGTCTGTCCAGTGTTAAGTATGTCTGCTCTTTTTGTTTAGCTTTATTATGATGAAATGTGGCTCAGTGGCTCAGTATGCTCTGTTGCTTCTTGGATTAGCCAAGTTCTGAGTGGATTGTTCTTTGAATGTTGCCTGCAGATTCATGAGTACATCCCTCCCTGGGATAATCTTCTACATAATCTTCTTCTTTACCATCAAGGGGAGTGTAATTACAACAGAGAGTGGTGTGACAGCTGTGGGTATTATAAACAGGCCATCAGTGCTTTCTGAATGACTCGAGCATTCGTTTTCCTTCCTACCAAACACTGATGGAATGTTACGTATCTCTGTATTGTAAATTAGAATCTTGGTATCGGTTCTCATTCATTCCAACACTGTATTTTAGCCAAGCACCAATAACTGTACATTGCAATGAATGATCCCTCCTCCCTTCCTCTGTCTGCTCATTTGTTTCTGCATCCCTTCCCCTGATTTACTTGCCACTGGGAGCCTTTATTTATTTTCAAATGGAAATCTGTCTAGATTTGCTCTTACCATGTACATCATCCAATCTTGCATTTACTGCCTCTTTATGCATTTCTGGGTACTGTTTTATTTTTCTATTAATAGAGAACTGTCTAGAACTTTCGTGCCTTTTTCTTTGTGTGTTAATGTAGCTGTTCAAATCACACAGCCCATGGCTCACTTCTCCTCAGAGTCCACTTTTTTATTATTACAAATGTGTAGTGAAATTGGAGAAGCAATCTGCCTTGCAGTACGTTTTACACTTACATGAACATGCAGACTGAAGGCATTTTATTCCTAGAGGTGCCACTTTCTTGTAATTCATTTCATGCTAAATAAAATGAAGGGCTACCCATTTTACCTCTGACTTGGAAACTGGAAAACACAAGAAAGCTCCAAAATGAAATAAAATATCCATTGAAATGTAAATGTCTTCTTTTTAAGGGAAGAAAAGAACAGTAAGTATAAACTTTTTTGAATCCAAATGGAGCTAGAGGAATCCAATGTCCATGTATGCTTTAAAGTTATTCTGACAAATCTTGTCCTGTTTTTTATCCTTGTCCCATTGAGTATACTCTATAGTGCCACTATAGTATGGAAATTATTCATCAATATTCTTGCATATAAAGGCAACTCTCCTAATGCTTTGGAATTCTCTCTTATTTTATTTTACTTTCTCACTCAGAAATTCAAAGTCTGCTGTCTGGGCAAGTATCCTAGAACACTTGGTTGTTAAGCAGAGGGAATCCTGTTTTCTGTTGCAGAATGAGAAAGATGTGTTCTTGCCAGCACCTGAATGCACAGTACCAGTGCCTGAGCCCTCAATGAGACATTGGAGGTTGAAAATCACCTTCACAAGTAACTGATGATCCAGCCAAGGGAAAGACAAAATTTGACTTTCTCTCCCCTACTCTGCTTTCAGTGTCTCCTGTCTCCAGGTTTGGACTTCCAGTTCCCAGGCACAGCCCGAGTTGTGGGTTAGACAAACTTAGAGGGTTTGACAAATTTTACCCCTGGCTGGAAGGCATTACCTCTCTAACAGAGCTGACAGCACACAGGTGCCCTATCCTTCAGACTAACTCCATCCTCTCTGCCCAGCAGTTTAACCTGTGACATCAGGTTGGCACGGAAGCTGCTGAGATGCAGAAGTGTGTCCATGCTGCTGATGTGGAGGCGGCAGCAGAGGCACAGCTGGAGATGCAGAAACACAGGTGGACAGCCCTGGGCTGGAACACCTTCAGCTTCTACAGCCTGTAGGCCTGAGCCTGGGAGTCCTCCCATTCAGTACATAACTGGGCTGTGGGAGCACCAAGGAGAATCCAGCCTCTGAGTCCTTAAAGCTGCAGTGCACAGCTTTCTATCTCTGTATGAATCTGGACCTTGGAGAAGTGAATCTGAGAGCGTAAACCAAACAGTGGCTTCTCTCTACCTTAAGCTGCAGAGTTACTTTGCAAGTATTGCCTGATCTTAAAAAGCAGACTGAAACTTAGTGGGAGAATTTACTGCATTTCTTGCAGGCATGTCTGTGTATGTTGGCAGGAAATGCAAAGGATCTACCAAGTAAAAATTTCCCTAGTCCAATTCTCCCTCCAGCCCCATCCCAACCTTGCAGGTTAATGGTCCTTGCAGGAAGCAGTTTTGTGAAGGCCTTTTCAAAATGTGGAGAAATGGTCCATTTCACACAGCTCCTGCCATCCCAGTCCAGTGCAACAGGATCCCTCAGGTCCTCCTATATGAGTGCAGACATGGAAATGTGGGCTAAGTCTCTTTTGTTGCTTGTTTTTATTGCAACAGTTTTTATGGGAAATGTAAACATTATGGACTCCATCCCAAGCTAAGCCATGCTCCAAGCAGTTTTGCACCACTGGTCATAGTCTGATGCCATACACTTACCCAGGATCAGGAGCAGCCTTTATCAGGCAAAAGAATACCTCTTTCCCTGTGGGACAGGGGACATGTGACATGCCATTCTTTCAGGGAAGAGAAATAAGGGGATACAGCTCCTGATTCCAGACAGATGCTGCAAGAAATGAGAATATATCTTGTTCCTAGCAGCAGCTTAGTGAGTGAATTGGTGAGTAAGATTTGTTTGCAGTTACATAGAAAAATTGTGAGCAACAGTCTTGACTGGAAAGACCTGCATTTGCAAGGTAATTTATTTGGGATAAATCACATCAGTGACTCCAACCTCCTTTAGTGCAGCTGTTTGCATGAGGTCCCACCAAAGCAAGAAACAGAAAGGCGGGACAACCTGAAAGGAGCAAGGTGAACAATTTTCTTTTTCAGTAGCTGCTGTTGCTGGGTTGGCTGCATAAGTGACTGTTTAGCTGTGCAGTCTGTTAGAATGAAATTCATCTCAGATCCAAGCATTTTTTCCACATTTTGGGTTCATATTTACATTTGTTAAGGTTAATAGACCTGACAATTTCTTCATGTTCTCACCAGGGAGCAGTCACTGACAAACCGTGGGAGAGACTGAAACAATATTCTCCACAGAAAGGAAAATCTGTGCCTCACAAGGCTGTTACACATTCCTCCCTAGTTACAGTCCTCAGTCCTCAGTGGTGAAAATCAATGTAGTGCCCCTGAATTTACCTCTGCAATGCCAGTTTACGCCACTTGTAGATCTGACCGCTTATCCTTGTTACTTATTTTCTTCAGTGTTCCAGTAATTGCAGTGGAGCCTTGTTCATTTCCTAAACCCACTTTTTTCTTTTCTTATAGAGTGTTTTGGCTAACTCTTCTGTGTTTGTGCTACAAAGCCCCAAATTCAAGTGTTCTACCTTGCCTTTTAGATGCCATCTACAAAAAGCCATTTTTAAAAGCACAGGTAAAAAGAAGACATCAGGCAAGAGGTGCCTTTGGCAATATTGCATTGGTAATATTGCATTACTTTAAAAAGAAAGTAATATAGGAAGCCAGGAAATTCCTTCAGGAGAGAACTGAATTGAATTTTTAAAGTTAGTACATAATCTGGGGAAGTATGAATCTGCATTTTTCCTACTGGTATCAGGGCTCTTAGGATATCTGAGACAGGGACATTACTCCCTCTCCTATCAGTTGTCTTCCCCTTCCCAGACTCCACGGAGAACTATACAGGCAGACTTTAAAATTCAAGAAGACAACTAAGACCTAAGCAGTTACCTCTTGAGCTGAACTGAAGTAAGTGGCCATATGCCTGCTCCTAAACTAAAATAAAGGTGGGCTAAAATGCATTAGTTAAATGCAGCAATTTAAGGTAAAATATTTGATTTGCATTTAAAGCAATGTAAGTGGGGGTATAGGCAGGTCCTGTGACTAAGCTGACTTGTAGTACCCTGCCACTGAGGGAACTAAATCCAGTGCACAAGTCCACATAGGAAGTACTCACTCTTCTCCTTATTCCAGGTTCAGTACAAGGAGGCAGGAACTGAAAATTGGTAAAAGTGTTTAAAAATCCCTGCTTTGCAGACTAGGTTTTAGGAAGACTCATCCCCAAAACTCATGTGGTGTTTTATAAGATGGTTTAATTGCATTCCTTTGTGCTCTTGCCTTTAATGACATCTGGCTCAATCACCACAGTGTTTGCCAGAAAGATCTCCCATCACAATGCCTTAACTTTATAGATCTCCATGATAAATGTCTCCCAAAAGTAGAGGATAGTTAGAATAGCATGATATGGTCAAATTCTTGCTCTTAGCAACCTTGCGGGGAGAAGGGTGAGTTGGTCTTGGTCAGCACCTGCTATTAGTGTCTGTGACAGGTCATACTGCTCTTTCTGTGGGAGTCCAAGCAACAAAAGCTGCCCATGGCCAAGTACTAATCATAGCTGTTTATTTGCAGATCATCCTTCCTTGCACCAAGCCTATCTCATTTCTCTGCCTTCAGCTCCACCCCATGTATCCTCTAGCATTTTGGAAGCTCAGGAACCAAAATATTACGTCTTGCCATCAGTGCACCTTTGTAATCTGATGTCATATCTTGTTTGCCATGTGGTTTTTGTTTCATCAGGAAGTTCTAGTGCACATCCTGTCTGCAAAGTTTTAATTTGGTCCTTTGTTGGACAAATCTCATATGGTGACTAATGCAGGAAGAAAGATTGGGTTAAAATCAAATAATGTCTCAAAGATTTGGCCCTGAGTGAAATAATGCTAAATATAAATGCAAATAGGAAAGGTAGACTGGGGAAGAGAAAAAGTGCTGGCTTGCATACAGCTTTTCTTCAGAGATAAATAAATTCAGAACATTTTTAGATACAGGCTGAATAGAGTATAATGCTGTATTTGTCCTCGGCTTTTATCACAACTGAGAAGAGTGAAAAATTGCCTCATCTGTAAGGGCTTGGAATATAATGAGCAAGAATGAGCTTCTCTGTCAGTCCTAATAGCTTTTCCTCTGAACAGATAGCTGCAGTGGGGAGATGTCACTTCTTCCTGCAGTAACCAAATAGCACTAGCAAACCACAAGTTTGCCACTGCAAATCCCTGAGTTGCACTGCAACTCAGCTGCCTAGTAAGAAATACAGACCCCTTCCACGGGATGCTCTGGAGCATCAGTTTCAGGCACATAAATACAGCTACAGATGCACATAGAGAGCCACACACGTAAAAAAACATACAGAGAAGAGAAAAAGGCTAAAAAACATGTACCCTATGAACTGTTGTGCTCCATAATTTTAAATACATTACATAAAATTTTATTGCAACTAAACTTTGCATAGAGTACCAACAAATTTGCTTAAAATATCTCTCTATACTACAACTATACATACATCTAAAAACTGAACACATATGTAAAAACTAAATATTCCCATATGGACCATATATGTATTCACAAATTCATTTGGAGTAGCACTGAAGAGGTTAAGTCCCTAAGATCACAAGGTTTATTTAACATCTAAACTTAAAGAACAGTAGTTCATGTTCTTGCATACCACTAGATGGTGACTTGTGTAATGAGTTGTTGACTTTTATCCTACAGTACATTTATTTTTTTATTGAAATTAAACAGAATCACAACATTACTGAAACAGAACCAAAACATTACTGTCTGCATTGTTAATTATTTACCCTGAAATACATTTCCATAAACATCATGCTGGTTATAGGGGGTCTAAGGCAAAGCTATGGAAAGAAAAGGTGAACATGGTTCCTGCTAAACTCTATTTGAGATTTTTCAAAATCTTTGTACAATTCAAAACTTTTGTTTTGTTAATAGGAGCTGCTGGATGTCACGTACAAATGATTAAACTACAATTCAGATGTCTCCTGAGACAAAAAAGAATCCAATTTCAATTATGTAATGCAATGTGCATCAGCTTGTATAAACAGTAAGCTTTCACACATCAAGCAAAACTGCCTCCCCCCACGTGTGCTGTGTTCCCACTCAGCACAACCTCTCATTTTAGCTATCTGCTATTAAAAGGCTACTTCAGAATCATACTTGGCACCTTTCCCTACATGGCTGCAGCTACCACATCAAACAAAAGCGCTTTGTTTGGCAGCTGTACTCTTGTTCTTCAGCTGGGCAGGGGATCAGAGTCTTATCAATAACAGGCTGTACCAAAGACTCACTCACCACTTTTGTCCAGTGACACTTGTTGCTATTATTACCCTTTATTTGGCATAAGTGAGGACAGCCTTTAGCTGCAGATAAGTGGTGAAAGTTCAATGCTATCAATGCACTGAATAAGGAAAAGTAATATTTCTCTCTCTCCCCTTAATGCATCATGAAGAGTGGAAGATATTTAGAGCCGAGCTTGTCCTTTTTGTGTTGCATATTTTATGAAACTTCCTTCAAAGAGGGGACCTGTCTCCAGTTGTTTCACCCATGCTGCCAATCTTTGTCAATAGCAATGCAAGTAAAGGTTATAATAATAATTCACTGCAATAAGAGCCAACTTGTACTTTGGTTGTTATTTAACAGACTGTGATCTTTGCATTATGGCTTTCAAAAACAGCTGAAGAATGAGATTATCTTGAGGACCTTGGATCTTGAAAATCTGACTCTTTTAAGGAGACTTAAAAATTCACAAACATGAATCATTTTTGGCCTATACAACAGACCCCCTTTCTGTAAATGCTTAGTGAACAGTCTGTAATGGCTATTCCTGTAACTCGTAGCTAGAATGAGAGTCGGTATCCCCTTGCTTTACCTGTACTGTCCTGATGGATGACTGCACTACACAGGTTTTGTTCTCTCCACCAAATCAAATTTTCTTTTCTCATCAAGCAAACTTCAACCTGTGAACTAGCAGTTGCTTTCTGTGAGCATTTACACAAGCTAAAATTTTCTTGTGCAAAGAGAAAGCCAAACCAGATCTTGGCTGAATCAAAATCTGCTTGAAGAACCACAAAGCCATCTAAGCATCCTTCTGGTCTTTACCTACCTCCACTATTGATTGATCTGTTATAGCAAGGCCTTGTGCGTGGCTGGACTCCTAGCATTTCTGGTACAGTGTTTATTAATGCCTAGCCAAGATGAAACATTTCTGAAACAAGATTAGTATCAAGTATTTACACCATTATCAAGTATTTACCCATTTAAAAGCAGAGGGTTAGCTCTAGAAATAGCTCGATCAAAAGATGTCAGAGCAGGCAGCTATTCATGGGAAATTATTTGCAAGGGACACATTCTCCCCTCCTCAGTTGTGCTCCATGTTTTCTTCCTACCATCAGATTCACTCTCCAGTTCAAAGCTTAAATGAGGAAAATACATAATTGCTTCCTAGAGTACAGCTCTGTTTATTTTCTGCTACCTCTGCTTGCAAAACTGCCGATTGATTTCTTAACGTGTGTATTTCTGTCCTAATGACTAATGACTAAGCCTTAAGCTGTGCCAACCCTGGCAAAACAGGTTGTGTCTGTGCCACACTGAAGTGGACATAAGAGGAATTTTTTTTTTTAATTGACATAATCTCTGATCACGTTTTGCCAAGCTGAAACTGCTTTTATGTTCAGCTCTGTGGGGACAAAAGGGATGGGAAAAGTCCTGGGAGAGCAGAAGCTTTGGAGACACATTGAATTTATGCCAAGTCCATAAACTATTGGCCCAAGACTATTTATATCTCTTGGAATATCCTAAATAAGAACATGGTTTTTAAATCTAACTTTCTAACCTGACAGGGTGTGTGTTTGAGAGATCCAACAGTCTCGTTTTTCATTCTGAGAAAACAACAGCCATTATGCTGGCTTTCAGAATGGATACACAGCCAAGCCTTCTGAATGCAATATAGCTAATTTGCAGTGACCTGCTGGGAGCCTGGTGACACTGTAACCTGAACCTTTGATGTGAACAAAACTGGCCTCACACAGGGTACATTTCTTTTGAGGCAAACACACAAAAAGCAATAACAAAACCAAAACCCAACCCCAACCCAAAAGCAAGTAAAAATCTTGGATAAGGGGAAAACAAAAATAAAATTGTGACTATTTCTTATCTGGTTTGAAACAAGAGCTTTTTCTAGACCCTAATCTATATTCTACCTCTCTTTTCACTGCAGCTTGTCAGATGAATTTTGAAATGCAAGTAAAAAATTGGTACTTTTAAAAAATTGCTCCCATTAAACTATTTTAGAGGGTTATAATCTAGTCAAAAAATATGTTCTAAATCTAGTTTACTGTTACTTGCTAAAGGGATTTTTGAAGAGTGATGTGCTGTAGCAAGCTATACATGCACATGCCTTGTAACTGGTATCAGCTGAAGAGTTAATCCTTATAGAAAATGAACATAACATTGACTAGAACTCCTGTGATTTTCTGTTTTCCTGTCGAATAAAGTATCTGGGAACCATGAATGTGCTACATTGCTGCTACTAATGCTGTAGCCTGTCCCTTTGTTTAATTACTGCAATTAATCTTAATCTGTCTTTGTTTGGCAACAGCTAGGTTAGGAAGAACCAGCTGAATGCTTTTCAAAGAGACTGCTGTTTTGATCACTAAACTCACAGTCTTTTCTTTGGCAGATGAAAATATCCAGCTTTTTATTGCGAGCCGAGTATGTGCTGTATGGTTCCCCAAAATACAATTGTGTATTACTAAGAGAGTGGGAAAAATATTTGCTACAAAGGGATTTTTTTTGTATACACAGTAGAAAAATGAAATTCAGTGTATCAAGAACATTTTGCCCTGTTCTGTCTATAAAAATGACAGCTGTGTTTCACATTGTATGAACCACTCACATAAGCATTTAATTCACTCATTGTAAATTGAGCTACATAAAGATGATGTAATAATTAGGTCTGAAACAGATGGAAGTCCTACTTTAGATAATACACTCACTAAAATAGCATTTGCTAGCTTCCTTCAATTCTATACATTTTAGTCTGTAAAGATGTACTTCTGATCAGATGACAGTAGCTGAAAATAATAGAATAGGCAAGATTTGCAGAAAATTTTCTGAGACAGAACATCTTCATTTTTTTCAGTACTGCATTTTTTTAGGCATTGCTGTAGATACATAGAACACTATGTATGATTTCTAGGTTATGATTCTAGGAAAATACAGTGAAGGAGTAGCAATCTCATGGAAACAAGCTTAAATTTTTCCTTGGAGTGTCAGTTAGTATAACTTCACCCCATACAGGCTGAAGGACCGTGAGCTGCTGTGGTCTCGGCTGGGCAAAGACCAGCCCCATGGGTCATCGGGTCTTAACCCACCTTTGATTATGTGAAGAATGAGACCGTGCACACATAGGGAGGATAGAACACAATGGCCAGATAGTCACACATACAAAGGTAAGTTCTCTGTTTCAGATGGGCCTTCAGCACCCCTGTAAGGAGAAAAGGTTATTTTGCTCTGTTTCCAGTGCTCATTCTTGCGAGAGCCCAGTTCAGCAAAGTTTCTGCTGTTTTCAGCTCCTCTGGACATGAACAAGAGGTGGAATCCCATCTGCCACAGGAGAACTTCATCTGGGAGAAAACTGGAATCTAATGCAGGATTGTGCAGAGCAGTCATTGCCTCATGAGTGACCAGGTAAACTCAGTTTCTGCAGTTTCAGTGACAGCCTTGGTAAGAAAATACTGGGTGTGTGACAAAGGCATCAGGTATTGTAAACGCTGCAGAATAAAACTGGTCATGTACATTTGCCATTTATGTGTGCTAAACTCTAGGGATATAGGGACATGCCAATGTTTGTGACAGCATTGCATGGCAGTGGATAGTGAGCTCAGATAATGGGATCTGGATGATTTTTTTTCAGAGTAAATGTATGCCTGACCTCTGTTCCAAAATATTTTAAACAGGAAGAAACCACCTGGATTTTCTGACCCTCTGCATGTCTACTTTTCAGAGTAAATGTATGCCTGACCTCTGTTCCAAAATATTTTAAACAGGAAGAAACCACCTGGATTTTCTGACCCTCTGCATGTCTACTTTTCTTCAGCATGGGAAAGACATGGACCTGTTACAGCAGGTCCAGAGGAGGGCCACAGAGATTATCAAGTGGCTGGAGCACCTCTCCTATGAAGACAGGCTGAGAGAGTTGGAGTTGTTCAGCCTGGAGAAGGGAAAACTCTGGGGAGACATGGCACCTTCCAGCAGCTAAAGGGGGCCTGCAAGAAAGATGGGTGAAAAACTTTTCAGCTGGGTCTGTTGTGATAGAACATGGTTTCAAGCAATGGTTTCAGCCTGAAGGAGGGTTGATTTAGACTAGCTATAAGTAACAAATTTTTTACAATGAGGGTGATAAAACACTGGAGCAAGGTTGCCCCATGTGATGGATGCCCCATCTGTGGAAAAATTCATGGTCAGGTTGGATGGGGCTCTGAGCAACCTGATTAGTTGAAAATGTCCCTGTTCACTGCAGAGGGTTTGTATGAGATGACCTTAAAAGTTCCTTTCAACATAAACTATTCCATGATTTTATCTCTGTGCTACTGATGGCCAGTTGTGTCTCACACAGTTCTGCTTGCTGTGAGGTGACCTTTTAATGTTTACACATTGTGCTGCTTACAGCCACAATAACACAACTCAGAGAAGAGTTGCGGAAAATGGAAAGGGTTGCATGGATTTGTTTGGAAAATAGATCAATGTCTGTAAAATCAATGTGCTGAGGTTTTATGCTGATGCATGATTTGGGGTTGGCTGGTTCAGGCAGGTAAGGCTGAAGAAATCTCTCTTTGCACCTATAATCCCAGTCTTTAACAACGGGCTCTCTGCTCGAAGGAGCGCAGTCGTGGTTCCGACCATTGCTCAGACTCAGTATGAATGAGAGCAGATTAAAGAAACAGTTAGCATTAACATCCCTCAATTTAATCAGCACAGTCACCCAACTGTGTCTGGGTAGACATCACTTGCTCCCTGGAGGCCCAGTCCAGCACTAGGTGTACACATGCTTGTGTTTTGCCAAGCAAGCTTCAGTCTGTGCTTGTCCTCCACAGGGATGCATGTCTAAATCACATAGATGCATAGAAAATGACTCCATGAGTAATTAGTTCAAATCTAAGGATTTTAAAAGCGAGGCATGGTGGTTTTGTTCACTTGAGGAAACATTCAGCATTTATTTATTGTTACGAACAAACACCAGCAGATTATAATTACTATTTTCTTTTCTTGTTTCTCTGGCAATCAAAAACACTACAGAGAGAACCTGTCTTTGGCGCAAAGAGCTTACAAGCCAAGCATAAGACAAGAGATAGCCGATAAAGGTGACAGAGGTGCCCATGTTGTTTCAGAAGTGAAATTGATAAATAGCTGCCTTACTTTAATTTTGTTGTTAAAAAATAAGAAAGGAAATAAAATATCAGGATTGAACATAGCATTGCATCGGAATCCAAATGTGAGCTTGTTATAAGTGCCCGAAAAAATGGAAAGGAAATGAGGAGCTGGATTTTTCACCGAGCTGTTATAAATTCCAGCATTGGTATGTCTCTTATCCAATGACTCACAAATAGGCATCTTCTGTGGAGACTGTTGTCTCCCAGGAGGAGAAGAGCACAAACACTCTGTTGAGGCTTTGTACTGTTTTAAGTTTGGGCCAAGGGTGTTATTCATGAGAGGGGCTGAAATCAGACATCCAGGTCATGCCAAAGAAGTTTTCACACATCCTGTCTGCTAGTCCATAGCACTTCTGCTGTATTTGTGATGCATGCTCTGTAGAAAAAAGGATTTTGTGTAAGCTTCAAAAAACAGTTTTCTTTACTGCTGCCCTTTATCTTCACCTGTCAGTCACAATGCTAACTGCAGGCAGAGGCTTGTTTAGCATACTGCAGAGATGTGTCCCTTTGTTTGGTTTACAGATTCTGCACCAAGGACTTGTTTGTTATTTGGCATTATTAAGCAGCTGATTTTGCAGGAGTACATTTGAGCCATGGATTGTTTGCCAGCAGTTTGTAATAAGCCAAGAATGAGCAACAACATATAATCAAATCCATTATGACTACATTAAGATTACAGTAGAGAAAGGAAATTGAACAAACAAAAGTATTGCAAAAGTACAGCTAAGAACAATGAAGATATCTGAGCAATGTTGTAAACACTTATTACTACTTACATAAGGTCCACATGTCTGTGTACTCTCAAGCCTGAGACTGAACAGACTTTCCTTTTAAGGCTGTGCTCAGATAAGGTCAACCTCTGTTAACATGGAATCATATCAAATACAAATCTGTCTCTCAGCAGCTCTCTTAGAAAAACTGAAACCATTCCTTAAGTGGCCAAACTCTCCCTTCAGTCCTGAAAATTTTTATTATTGAAGAAACAAGAGAAATGCAGGGAAGATGATAAAATTCCAGAGGAATATATCAACCTTAGGGAAAATAAATATTTAATATACACAAATTTAAAATTTAGAAGAAAATTGTAAATACAATATATAATGGAGAACCAGTATTTAAGACACAGTAATGCAATTAATGCATGATACATTTGTCAATGCAGAAAACAAATAATAGAGTAGGTGTAGTGACAGTTTAGGCCTGAACGGTCACCTTCTTCTTGATGTGGGGAGGGAATGGAAGGCAGAAAAAGTAAATACAGGCCACTAGCAGAGGGGAGGTAGAGCAGCAGACTCTACAGAAGGCGACTGGGAATAGTTTTGTAAGTAAAATGTGTTTTCCAGTTCTCCCTTATATGACATTTGCTGTGGGAGAGGCGTTGGAGGTGGCTGAAAACAGCAGCCGTCTGCCCTGCACACAGCACACGCTGCTGGCCGGCCCACGCGCTGCCAGCAGCTCTGGCTTGCCACAGTGCAAACAGGAGGGGCACTTGCAGCAACATGCAAGGTCCAACCAGCCAGAGAGGCATCCTGGCTACAGAAAAGCAACGTTTTTAAGGGAATGGTCTCATGCAATAACTGTTACTGCATGACAAACCAGAAGTCTGTTTTTCTCTGCCGGCATCTTTTGACGAAAATTTTAATAGCAGAGTTCGGATTATTTGGCCATTAAGTGGATTGAGACTTAGCTCAATCAGCTACTCTGCCATTAAGATCAGTGGCTTTCCTGGGATTGAATTTATCTAGAAAAGAATTATTCACTGTGTTCTCAGAAGGAAGGATTGTATTTCAGTATTTTGGTAGAGAGGACTGCTGAGGCATAACGAGAACACAGAGAAAGAAAATATATAGCATGCTGTGCAAATGATATGGTCTTCCTTTCTTCTCTGCATAATTCAGACCTTGCCAGATTTTAGCAGACAGACTGCACTCAGTTTGCCTTTCATAAGCTGATGATTGGAAATGCCAACTCTCCCCTATTTCCCTGCAATAGAGGAAACATGCACCTCCAAACACAGCAATCCCTCAGAAGGGGGACTCTGAGTAGCTAGAAATAATTTCTTTCCCCCCAGGTTTCCCTTCTGATCATTTTGTCATTTAAGCTTAGTATTGTAGGATTAAAACAGGAACTACCTGCAGGATCTAGAGGTAAATTAAGCTTATTGAGTCTGAAGAGATGATCTCTTTTGGTCAGTATATTTACACTAAAGTAAAGCTGGTGGGAAGCAGTCATGGATCTGTCCCACTAGCACAGATCTGGTTGTATCTGGGGTGGGAGTGGGGAGAGTGAATTTCTACCCTCTCTCTGCAGAGCTTTCTGCTCTCACGTAACTAGGCAGGAAAAATTAGTTGGAGGGGAATTCTTATTCTTCTTAGGCACAGCCCCCTTGATTATCCAGCCAGCATTATCACTGCCTTCTGGGAATTAAGTCAACGCCTTTGAAAATTAAATCATGGGGAGGGTTGCTGGTTTCCAGATCTGAAATGCATTTCAGGCTTCACAGAAAGACAGAAAACCACTGAGCTTTTCTTCATACTCAGAGAATGGCACAATTGTGACCTTTTTTTTCAGTTCAGTGTAAACCATGAAAAGATCAGCTAAGAGCATAGAGCTGAGTTGCCTTGGAGAGAGGCTTTGTTGGTAAACTCTGTAAGGGGAACGGGAAGCAATCAGCGGTCTAATGGGTCAGCAGCTGGCCCCAAAGGAAGGTGATGGACTTTTGGCTATCTGCAACCCAAAGTCCTGCTTGGCCACACAAAATCTGTAGCCTGCACAAGCCCAGCACAGCAGCATAGCACCTGTCCAGTTCATGCCTGTGCCATATTTTAAGTCTGGGTCAGAGCTCTATTCACGCATTAAATAGTATCGGGGCACAAGTCCTCTGTGCAGAGCAGAGATGCAGGGACGGGACCAGTAAAGCCCAGGACTGTGCCATCCCCTGCCTCGGTGTGATCAGGACAAGAGCAGCAGCCAAAGCTGTCATCACTTATTCCATGCCCGTGGGAAGCACTGGGTATCTGGTATGTGGTGCCTAGAGAGACCCAGCTTTACTGGCTGCAGAAGCACAGAGACGAGCTAAAGGCATTATGACAAATGGGCACTGGAGATTATGGGGTTTCTGCTCAGTGTGGGCACTAGCCCACACTGCTGTGCTCTCTGATTCCTTTACCATGTATTCAGATAATATTTGTATTCTTAATGATCTATAAATTAGATTAAAAGCAGATAGATAAAGCCTGCTGTATAGGATCAGGCTGCTGAGGCATCTGTGCCGGTATCCTGCTCTGGGTTCAGGTGCTCTGAGAAAAAGGCTCACAAGGCTCAGTAAGTGACATGCAAATAAATAAACTCCTCCCTGGTCCCCTCTCACAGACTTTGTTCAGATTCAGCTTGGCTGTGTTTAGAGGAATTCAGAATTCCTTTTTTTTTTAAAGGGAGGAATTTTCATATAGCATTAAAAGAGTAACTGGTTAATGAAGCATTTTAATGATAAAAAATAGTTTGTGCTTATGTACGTGCATTTTTTGTAAGTATGAAAATACAGCATCCTCCTACATGTATTTACCTTGACATCGGTATAACACATACAAAATATTTGCTCCATTTTCCCCATAATTTAATATGGAGATCTCTAAGTATCCCTTTCTTGGTGTGCCCTCTCTTCCCCTCTCTCATATCACTTCAATAAAAAGCCAAAATCCACAGGAATATAATAATGCTGTACAAACATCTGAAATGTGAAAAGAAGTGAGAGGAAAACAGTTTCCCTTACACGAAACTGTGAGGGATAAAATGAAGGCTCTTCAGCTCTGTGTAAAGAAGCAGAGATTCAGGTCAGGTATAAGCCTTCTCCAGTGCTAAAGCAGATCAAGTTGTGGAATTAACCACCTGAAAAGATCACCGAGTCACATCAAAGCAGGGATTGTGGAGCTGGAGGCTGTGGAAATTGCATTGGCATTAGGATGCAGAGACAGAGCCCCGGTAAGGCTGGCTCAGCTGCCTGACCCTCCACCTCCACCGGGGGTCAGTTTTTATTTCATGCACAATTAAATGTGACTTTTGCCTTATCTGCATGTAACAAGCTTGTTGTGCAGCTCCTGGTGTCCCTTGAGTGAAGTCTCAGGCTATGGCTAAGCTTATCCAGCCTCCAACAGATGGGGAGAGATGACTCTGCCCCAGCTGCCTGGGCTTTGCACTCTCTGGGAGCCGTGGAGAGCCAGGAGAGCTCCCTTGAAGGCAGGGCTGGCAGCAGTGAAGGGAGGAGTTACAACTCTGGCACACACCTGCAGCAGGTGAGACGTGAGACCAGCAGCATCACACAGAGCAGTGCCCCGTACCACTGCTGCTCGTGTTGACCACTAGCTAATGAGCTGGAGAGAGCAAATAGCAGGGACATGTGGAAAACAGCTGGCTTGGCATGGCTGCGAGCATATCGAGCACAAACACTGATCTGTCACTGCCATTTCCAGATTGACCAGGTCACCAGGTGCCAGCAACCAGTGCCAGTGGGAGGAGGATTCTTGCTCCACCACCAGCAGCCAGACCTGCACTGGGCTGGGGACAGGGAGTCTCTTTGTGTGCAAGCAGACAGTGCCAAGCCTACACAAGTTTATGTGCCATGTATTATAACCTGTGCTCCTCTTACTGTAATTTCCTTCCAATTTTTTTTCCTGCTATGTATTTCTCATATCCATGACAATACCATATTCCCAGTGACACTGACAGGTGCTCATCACTGGGATCAAGGGGAAAAAGGTCCCTAGTCACAGTAATGGTATACAGTGATCCTAACTGAGGTGTAGTGTGATGTCTTTTACTCACCTGGCCTTTTTTCAAGCTAAACCTGACCTCACTGAATCACAAACTCTCAGAGCGGGTCAGGTTGGAAAGGACCAAAGTGGGGTCATTTGGTCCAACCTTCCTGCTCAGGTAGGGTTGTCCTAGAGCAGATGGCACAGGATTGTGTCCAGATAGTTCTTGTGTCTCTCCAGTGGGAGGGACTCCACACTGTCTCTGGTCAACCTGTCTGAAGCTTCATGGCCCACTCCGATACTGGATCAGGGTGCACTTGAGCATCAGTGACAGACAGACTGTGTTATGCATAGCAGCTCTATACAGAAGTTTGGACGAAGTTTAGAATTTAAAAACCCCAATCCATGCTGTGTTTATCTGTCATTCCACATAAGGGCAGTGTGTTATGGCTCCTTCTGGGACCCAAGCTGGGAAGGATACTCTAATGGGTTATAGCCAGGCACTGGACAGGCTGCAATGAGAGAGCTGTGCCTTGGTGCAGTCAGCATCACTCTGACACAAGCTGAAACTTGGCACTTCACCCTGGCTGCTCTCAGTGACACTGTCCCATCCCCAGTGTATGGCAGCACAGCTGGAACTGTTTTTAGACTGATGGCAATGAAGTTTTTCCAAACTAATGTCCCAAGGACTATGAATACTTAAAACAGAGATCTTAAAGAAATCTCTTTTTCAAATCTGGTAGGTGTTTTACTATGGAGGTGAAGAGAAAGACAAGACTTTCAGGTTAAGTACAACTGAAAGGGAGGCTTGTCAGGAAGGTAGTGGATTCCTAATCTGTGTGTCAGGGTGCTTCAGGCTTGTTTTTGAGAGAGCCACCAATGTGTATACAGTCAGCAAGGAGGGCGTAGAAGGCTGTAATTTGTGGTTTACAGTAATCATGTGTTCTGTGCATTGCCAGGTGCTGTTTTTCTGCTTAGGGATGTGTTGCTATTGCTGTAGCTGGTCTCCCAGGCTGGACACTCAGCAGCTCTAATCCTGGAGAGATATCCGTGTTCAGCTTGCATTGTGTTTGCATGAACAAACATTGTTATATCAAAAGAAGATAAGTTGCTAGTCAGAAAATTAATTGAAAGGAGTTTCTGGGAAACTAAAAACAAATACCTATTTACGTATATGCATAGTGTGACAATTATCACATGAGGAAAGTAGGATATAATGCACTTAAGTGTGTGTAATGCTGCTCCACACCTCCACATGATACTGTGGGAATTAAGTTCCTTTCCCCTATAAACTCCTTTCTGTTCTGGCAGGAGAGGATCTGGAAGGCAGCTGCCTGACACTACTAAATGAATTGCACAACAGCCATTGCCTACATCCCACTGGTCTGCAGAGATTTTCTATTTTCATATTTTCAGTTTTCAGTCCTATAAAAAAACACTTTAAAGCCCAAAGACAGTTGACTTGCCACAGACAATTACAACCTCCCTTAGATATAGCTGCATGCCTTTCTTATTTATCCTACCTTGCCTAAGGAGAGTATCTCTTGCTATTGAAGAGCAGGCCTGAGTCTGTCATTAATATCATTTACTAGACTAATGTGCTGTTCTCCTGCTAAAGAAAACTCAAAATCACAAAATCTCCTGGAAAACAAAAAGAATATTTAATGTATTTATAGGTCTCTCATCATTACTAATTATAGGTGGTTGCCTTCTTCTCAGACTCAAAAAACCACAGTGTGCACAAACATTAAAGTGAAACAAGCATGCAGTATCTTGCATGCTTCTTTGGTTAAAAGGTTGTTTTTAAAAGCTGAAACAAGTATATGTTCTGTGTGTGAATATGGAGCAGAACAAATATGGAGCAGAACAGTACCTCGTAATTTCAACTGAGATTCCAACCAAGAACCCCCAGAGTATTACCTGAATAAAATACCTCATTATATTATGCTTGAAAACACTTTCAGTGCCTGTAACTAAGATCTATGTCTGCCAAGCTTTCCTGCATTTGAGGAGTAATTAAATTATTCCCACCTTCCTGGAGATAGATTTGCAAGTCAGATAAATTACAGCAACAAGCAGGTAATTAGACAGATGAATGTTGTCATTTACAATGGTATTTATTTAATCTACAATCTTCTACTTACAGCCCACTGGACATTAAGAAGGGGGATGTGGACTCACAGTCTGTTTAAAGGCATTGGGTACATGATGCCTGAGTAGGTCTAAATTGATGCAACAACTTTCCATTATATTTCCTTAATATTTCTTGCTGTCATGCTTTGCATCAGCTCCTTGCATGTCTCCCACTTTCATTAAGCAGTGCCTGAATCACTTTCCCTATTCCCTGCTATGTGATTGTTCTGTCTCCCATTCTCTAGCCAAGCCCCTTCTTTTTTTCCTCCCTGTGATTTGAAAAATGTCTCATCCCATGATCTGTGCCGGAAGGTGAGTTTGGATAGGAAGCCACAGGTCACAAAGCTTGGATAATTCACATACAAATACATTTGCACTAAAGGTTAGACACTTGCATCATCCACTTTTCTAGCCTGGGGTGCCAGATAGCTAATGTGTGCAGTAGCTAAATAGCAGCTTGATGTTTTTTTAAAGGTTACATTGCTTTTAGCTTATCTGCATTATGCTGGGCATGGTGTTACTGGCATTTCATGACACCAGCCTTACCTTTATTCTGACAACAATACAGAAATACCCAGAAGCTACAACATGATATAAGCCCTTCATGATGGTTATGCTTAAGGTAGCCTTACAGAAAAATGCAGATTTAACTTCTGTCAGAAAAATAAACTTTTCTTAAGGCTGTGTTATAAAATTGAGCTCTCTTCTCATTCTTTTCTACATCTTAGCAGTCATTTAGCTCAGTCTGAAAAACCAAATGAGATAATAATAAGATTTTATATAATAGTTTATTCAATCCTTTTTATTGAACTGAAAGAAAACAATACAGAAGGTAGAACACTTCTTCATCTGTAAACTAGAGGAGGGAAAAAAACCAGTTTCTCTCTTTACCCAAATGGATAAAGAAGAAAAAAAAAGCCCAACATGCCCCCTCACCCTGATTCTCACTCCCTGGAACACAAAATTAATATTAGGAAAGAGCCAGAGGGTAGATGAGCATCTGTCTCTTTTCTATGTCTGTAGGGAAAAAAAAAAAAAAGTTCTTTTAACTTAAAATAATGTCTGGTTCAGTAACAATTTTGGATGTTGGAGAAATTAGCAACAGACTTTGATTCAAGCCAGTACTTTGAACCACATCTGGAAGGCAGCTGAAGGCCTAGTAAATCTAATGACTGAACATTTCTATGCTTCTAAACTAGCTGCTTTTATCCATGTGGCAGTGACAGCTTCAGATTACACAAGTGGGACTCTGCAATCTGCAGGGTTCAGGAAATGCTGTACCAGGGCTTTCAGCCCATCCTTCCTGCTCCACAGATTATGGGTCATTTGAGAACCAAGGAGATCTGTGGAGATGAAGCAGAGAAATTTGGCATTAATATGTCACTACACATGAGAGAACAATTGTTTGTTTTGATTCTGTACAAAATTCCAGTGCAGATGATGAGAACATTTCCTCCCCTGGAATTCACCAAGACTTTTGGAAAGAAAAACACAGCAAAAGACATTACTGAACAAAATCAAACATGTAGTAGTCAAATAAACCATAATTTTGATTGACATGGCAGATGGAGTGAGGTACTAACATGGGGTTTTTTAATGCAAAAGGGATTTAAAAATAAGCATTTCCTAGCATCAGGATTTGAATGTGAGGCTGAGAAAGACCATCTAAAATTACATGAAGATGAGACTACAAGAAGATTTGTTCATTATTGGAGTTAGGTCAAGTAGCTGGACCTGGAAGGAAATTGTAGGAAATGTTCTCTGGTACAGAAGTAGAGAATCTCCTGTGGGGGTCTGCTGGCCAACAAGCTGAAATCCAGTCCCCAGTGTGCTGCTGCAGCCACAGAGTCAAATAAGATCCTGGGCTCCATCCTCAGGGACATTGAGAGCAAAGACAGAGACATGATCATCCCACCCCATCCAGTGAAGGAGAGTATTTCAACATCTAATGAAGGTTTATTTTGCTGTAGAATTGAAGAAGGGAATGATAAAGAAATATACAGTCATGGGTTAAAATAGATAAGAGAAAGAAACCTAAGGTTTAGGTTAGACATAAAGAGAAGTACCAAGCCTGTTGTATGACACTGACGTATGAAATCGCTCCTTACAAAATGTGGCAACAGGTGTTGCAAAGAAATCTAAGGGAAGAAAGCCTTGGGAGTTAATACCACTAAATATATTTGCCTGGTTATGCCTGTTTGGGTTCAGAGAGAAAAGATACGAGTGGTTCTTCCCATCCCTTAACCTATTGTCTAGTAGCAGTACAGTAAGAGGGATGCAGCCATCCAGCTGTACTGTGTGCCAGGTTAACCAGGGACAAGCTGAAGTTCATGAAGATCTCCCTTTAATGTCACTGGGAAGGTTTTTCCACAGGTGCTAGGAAACAA
Organism: Motacilla alba alba; assembly: GCF_015832195.1. NCBI lineage: Eukaryota > Metazoa > Chordata > Aves > Passeriformes > Motacillidae > Motacilla > Motacilla alba. Next base: position 39,031,156 of record NC_052017.1, on the reverse strand, counting down.
CTTGCTTTACATTTCAACCCCCATTTGTGAAGCTGTTGCTTGGATATTAAATAAAAATATGGTACCTTATAAAAAAAAACCAAACAACAAACTAGCTCTCTGTTCTCTATTTAGAACATATCATATCATATTGTCAGAATAGCACAAGGAATATATTGCCAGAAAGGGGAAGAATGGAGCCCATGAACCCTCAAGGTGTATCACATTCTCTCTTTTGGCAAATAGACAATGGTTTATTCCTTGACAAGGAATATCCGTTCACCTTCTTTTCTGGTTTGGTTTTTTTTTTTTTTGTTTTTTTTTTTTCCATTGAGTGAGTGGGCAGGCTGTGATAAGGGGTACTTAATTTTACATTGCATGTTTTTATGACCTACAAAACTTGATATAGACCAAAAAGAGTGGGCAGGGGATGGAAACTGAGAGCTGGCTTAGTAGTTGAATATAGACCTAGGAGCCAAGAAATCCTCAGTACTAATTGTACTGCCACTACTGATTTATGGAATGTCCTTGGGCACTGTTAAAACTTAGCAAGGGTTTTGAGGTGGAAGAGAGCTATGTGTTTCTATTAAGACGGCATAATGAGGCTTTAATTAGGGAAAAATTGGCTACTTCTCTGCTGAGATGGAAAAACTATTGTAGATGTGAATATATAAATACTCTACTGAAGGTGAAAAGGAAGTTATTGGTTCCTCTGAACTGAAATCTTGAGAATGAGCCATAGAACAGTTTCAGCATTACAAGAGATTGTATATAGCTTTGTATGTGCCGGTGTAGCCACCAAACGTAAATACACTTTAACTAATTTTAATATATAATTAATTCTGATTGAAAAGATTGTTTTCATTCCGGGGCAATTAATATAAGCCAATATGTACTTAAGACGGGTGGAAACTTGGCCATATTTCCTTCCCACAGGAGCATTAAGCCAACTTTGACATTTTTATACATTTTTAATTAAATCACTATGATCTTTGCAGGCCAGTGTTTGCTCTGACAGTATTTTTAAGCTTGAAACTCAAAGGTAGATTATTTTAACAAATGTGCACAAAGATTAAAAATTGAATCCCTTCAGTGTTGAGACTGCATTGTCTGTTATCTCTGTTTTGAGTAAAACAGATGGTTCATATTGCAAATGATGCATGAATAGGTCTTCCCCAATGTGATGCAAATGGATCTGTGAAACTGGTATTGTATGGAGGAAAAGAGGCTGATGTTAGTAGAAACTTCCTGGACAAACATCACTAATGAATATGTTCTTTGATTATGTTTCACCACCCGTTAAAAAGCAAAGCATGTTCAGAAAAAATAATCAGAGAGAAAGATGTCCTTTCAGAGACTGATAGTTTCAGGGACAATAAGCCAGTCAGCAAGCCAGTGCCTGTGCTGCTGCTGATTGCCATGGTCACCTTTGGCAAGTGCAGACACTCAATGTCTCTGGGTCAGCCGCTGTAACACGAGGGTTACGGCCACCTGCTGTTTATCATCTTTCTGATGTGTTCAAACTGTGCGTGGTTTATTTTCACAGGGGGAAAGATTTTCCCCCAGTGGCTGGCACAACCACTGGACATGGCTGTATTCCAGAAATTGGAAACAAGCAACAGTGAGATGGGAAAAATATTTCCCTGGGCTTGAATGACCTTCCGTGTGCACTGGATTGTATGGAATAGATATTATAACATAAAAAAGCCATTTCATTTGAGCAGAGTTTCTTACCTCACTGTTCTCAACAAAGTATTTTCTTGAAATACCTCATTTCTACTTTAAGCAAATGAGGATCAGGTATAAATTCCTCTTAAGCTCCCAGTTTAGAACAGGCCTTAATGAGCTTTCAGTCAGTTCCTGCAACTGTCAATATGCGTGTTTCAGTGATTAAAATTAAAGACATTCCCAGGCTGGTGTAATGCTGACCAGATTTTACATAATCTTCACAATTACTGATTCTTACAGTTCTTGAGGAAAATTCAGATCTATCACAGGAAACCAGTATGCAAAAATGGTTTGTATTATCCTTAATTATGGTATTGACAGTGCCCAACAGCCTTGTTTTAAAATGGAGCATCCCAATCACCATGTTACCAGCTTCTCTATTTTTTGTGTGTTTTACTTCATTTACTCTGTTATCATATATCACAGAGTGGGGTTGTTTTTGGAAAATAGTTGAATAAGTTATTTATTTGGGTGTTTGGGCCTGGTAGCCTAAAGGTTTTACAAATTTCTGAAATGTCTGGGGGAGCAACTGCAACAGGTTGAGCTGAAGGATAGGAAAAAACATGTTCATAAGAAATAAGAACCCCAAACTCTCACTTGTCCTTCTATTCTCACATCAGTCTGTCTTGCAGATTTTGATCACAAGGGCTGATTTTCATATGTTTATTGCACCTACTCCACAGGCACCCCAACATGGTCAATATGTGGTCTTGCTGTTAAGTGCCACAATTTATTGCCTATTACCCCCTGGAAAACTTTCCTTTTCCCTGTACAAAATCATGTTGTCAAAGAACACTAAACCCTCTGTCTTTGCACAGCTTCCCACTTGATGAATCTCAACCTTGTTTTCTCTGTTGATCTTGATACAGAGCACACAGGTGGAAAGACCCAAGATGGACCCTACCAGGAAGAATCTGAGAGACTCTGGGAAAGAAAGGTGATATCCAGGATCACCAGTTGGGAGGGCTTGGGCTGAAAAAGGATTGCGACAGAGCACGTAGAAAAAGAAAAGTATGGAAATTTGAAATTCTAAGAACACACAGAAGTTTGGAACGCCATGAAAATTTCCCTTGTTTTAGTTGTTGAATATTATTTAATCTGTCCTCTCCTTGCAGGAGTACCTAATTCCTATATTAAGTACAGTTTTTATGGCATACTGGGCACTCCTGTGCATATTTGCTTCAGAGCTCACCAACCTGGAAGACATGGCTGAGTTCTGCTCCTTGCCTGATAGAAAAGTCTGATCTTGAACAGGTCTATCTGGCCACTGTAGTGAGTGATGCAGGCAATCCTCATAAAATGAAATGTTCAATATTCTGTGTCCATTTTCACAACATCTGGAATGATTCCCCTGACTTTTCAGGGTTCTTTAGCTTAAATGTTCCATGAAGTCTGTGTACAACTAACAGTTGCTCTTTTTTTTTTGGAGTGAGAAGAGAATGTACAGTTTTGCATCCATTTGTGTGGCTTCTGGGACTTTTTCTGCATTTAACATTCTCTGGCAATGCCTCATCCTGAGTCTGCCTTTGGCAGCAGCCACAGCACTGAGGGGCCATGCAGGCAGAATAAATAACAAGGCAGTGCTGAGAGGCTTTCCTTGATAAAAAATTACTGTAGGCTGGGCAGAGAGGGCATATTTTGTTAGCAAAGAAAAGGCTCCCATGGCTGCTGCTGTAGGAAATGGATCCATTATTGTCACTCTCTGTTCTGGGAAGGGACAGAAGAACTTTTTGATTTTCTTTGGTTTCTCTTGCATAGTCTGCCACAGCAGCCAGCATTAGCAAAACCAGACCTGTGCTCATCTTTTCAAAATATCACTTTTATTTCTGAATACTGATTACTCAGGCAGACTGCAAGGCAGAGCTGTGAGAGTTTCAAAAGCGGGGCAACAGATTGTTGTACTGAAGTGGTAATGACACGAAAAATGGAGGCAGGGTACAAGCAATCCACTTAAGGGACCTGGAAAAGCTGCAAAGAAAAGTATTGGGGCTGAAAGACAGATGTTAGATGAAGGAAGTTTTTTACTCAGCACTTGTTAGACCACATCTAGAGTATGGTGTCCAGCTTTGCCTCCTGCAACACCAGAAAGGCACCGATGACCCAGAGCAATTTCAGCAGAGAATTTCCAAGATGATTGGGGCAGGAGCACTTGCCTTATGAGGAGAGGCGGAGAGAGGTGGGCTTCTTCCATCAGGAGATACAACGGCTTTGGAAGGACTTAACAACAGGTGCCTGATGAGTACAAGGAAGTCATGGAAAAGATAGAACCAAGCTGTTCGTATTTGGGCACAACAGTGGAGCGCAGACAGTCGGATTCTTATGAGATTTAAGGAGAAGATATTTCACTGTGAGGACAGTCAGGCAGAGAAGCAAGGAGGCTGTGCGGTCAGTCTCCTCTCTGGGAAGATTTTCAAGACCCAATTGGATAAGCCATCAAGCAGTGTGGTCTGAAGCTTACCTTGTTTTATGCAGGGGCTTGAGCCAGAGACCTCCTGATGCTTTCCACCTGAGTTACTCTGTGATCCTGATTACCAGCCCCTTCATCCTACTAAATATAATGGCTGCTCTGCACAGCTCACTACATCTCAGTCACCACCCAAAACAGCCACTACGTGAACTCCTAACCTCAAGAAAAAAATGTGTAAGCCTCCAAGCTGCAGGATCCTTACAATATTATAATTTGTTTAAGAAACAAACCTTAAAAAGTTGACCTCAATGTCTTCAGTAGAGTTACAGCAGTCCAGAGCTGTGGAGAGCATGAAACAATGGTTTCAACTCAGAAAGTTCCCTACATGTGTTGTATAAAGCCTGAAATCTCCTGCTCTCAGGCCACCAGGGTAAGTTGGTTTTGGGTGCTCTACATGGCTTAGGGGTCTAGCAAAGTGAAAGACTGGGGTACCAGGAGGTGTTTAGGATGTTCTTTTCTTTCGGAGTGTGACAGAGGAAATGGTGTTAGTCTTCTTCTCAAGCCCTCTGGTTTGGTGTTATTATACATGTATGATGGCTCTCTGCTTTGAACCTCCCACTGTAAGTAAAGCAGTAAATATAAACCACAGGGCTGGTGCTTTGTAACAGTGTTAGAGAGGGGTAAACAACAGCTACTAACAACATCTAGAACTTAGCACTTGAGAAAGCACACAAAGGAAGGTAAAGAAATTACAGAAAAAAAGGTCTGCCAGGTTTAGCATAGGAAGGACTTTTTGAGTCATAGTAGAAGCAGATGAAGTAATAAAAGACCACCTTTGCAAAGTGAAAATAGGACCATTCATTACTTCAATAGACAAAAAAAGAAATAAATTGACAATAGATATTTATATTCGGTATTTGGAGAAAAGCAGGTCATAAGCCTATGCCACTTCAAATGTTTTGCAGTTCATTGAAAAGTAAGAAAAATTTTACCATGTCTTTAAGAAGATTGTTTATAAATCACCAGACTTGGGCAACTTGCTTTAAAATGTACAGCCAATTGCTTCAATCCTTTGGTGATAGTTCAATAAAAAGGAAAAAATGGGTTAATATGGGCAATCAAATTGCTATCCTGATGTATGTCCCTTGCAAAAAAAAGAGGAAAAATTAAAAAGATTTAATTAATGAGGATGTAAATAGAAGTAAAAGGTGTGAATACCATTTTGTGACAGTTAATATGGTGCTGTAAAAAAACAAATCTTGTCAATACAGCCTGATTTTACTATGAATTATGTGTTTGGCTGATAATCACCGTCATGTAGACATAAAAGATTTCTATGGTTTCATGTGTACTGTTTGCTGGCATAGAATAATCTGAGCTTTTCAAAAATGAGCAACTGCATGGCAAGGTTGCAAAAATGAGCAATTAGTGTCAATAAAGCTTGGATAAGATGAATTTAGAACGTGCTAAATGGCAGATTGCAAAGCTGTTGCTAACATAAAATTTTCTCTGAATTAGTATGTTTCTAGTGGCGTCCCACGGTGGTATGTACTAGAAACAGCACTGACCAACCAATTTCATCAGTGATCTGGAATTAAAAGCAACATTCCTGTTGATTTAAAACAAACCTGTGAATATCACATATGCTGCTGGAATAGAAATTATAATGACATGACAACTTTATGAAATGGTGCAGGGAGTTTAGGTGTATGAGTGTAATCAAATAAAGCTTTTTAATATGGCTGAGGCTGTATCTGCAGAGTTGTGGAAGCAGTATTGACGAGGAGAGTCTCAGAGTTGCCACAGTGCAAGCAGAGTCCCCCTGTGATGCTCTGGCAATACAAGCAAATATAATGTTCAGCTACATAAACATGAGATAAACAAGTAGGAGCAGGGAAGTGATTCCAGTGGAACTGAAATATTGCATGAAGTCCTGATGCAGGCATCTTGAAAAACATTTTGGAAAATGAAAATGTGCAGAGATGATTTGAGGCCTGATGAGTTTGAGAAAATGGTTTCTTTGTAGAGGGTTTGATCTATTTATTGTGAAGTAGCTTGACAGCAGCTGAAATAGGAAAAAAAAGGAAGGTAGGGGACAGTGAATACTTAATCTAGTGAGAAGATTTCAGCAAGAAACAAGAACAGGGTTATTAAGTTCAAATTTTGGAAGCCAGAAAGGCTTGTAGGACAAGAAGATCCACCATTTTCTTAACATTGGGGTATTTTTTTCTATCTTTGAAAAAAAATTTTAAAAAAGGATGGTGAATCTGTTTCTGAATCTTCACCTCTATTAAGAAGAAATGCCTTGAAAAATAGTTTTTAGTCAGACAGAGGTCACTTGGTCTGGTAAAATAAAAACTCCTTAAGCATTAAGTTGGTTAAACACGAGTCATTCTGAGATCTTCCCTCCTGTTATCACTTAGGTCTCTCAGAGATGTCCAAGGATGGGCATGTGAGGGTAATTTTATGCTTGTGATGATGTTTTTGGTTTAAATGCCCATAGGGTTTACCCCCACCTGTGGGGCTGTCTGTGCTCTAGCAACACTGGTCATACTCATCCTTTCTGTTGCATGGTGAATGGTTATCACAGTCTTGCTGAAATGAGAAGAACTGTCTGTGTCTGTCCCCAAGTTCCCTCCAGGCAGGGAAGAGACACTAGGAAAACATCCTGCCAACAGAACTTTGTTTTCTGAAACTTGTAAGTAAGAAAGAATTCATGAAGGAGGTGTGAGCCATTGTGTTTTCTCTCTGGAAGGATCCCTTTCCATATTGTTGAGGCTGGTCTTATTACAGCCATCTCCAGCTGGCAGGAAAGTTATGTATGTACTCAATAACAGCAAACATCAATGAAATGAGCCTTTAGAGCCCCTTACTGTGCTTGAATCACCTTTATTGATGCAGTGGGATGCAAACTGCATTTCCAATAGCTGTTGCTGATGGACCCCAGGACCAGATGGAGGAAACTGCCTGCAACTGGGGAGAGCAAATTTAAACTGCTCCCGAGTGCCCCAAAATAACCTCTCAAGCAGTCACGGTTACAAGAGCAAAGGCAGAGCCAGCACTGCTGCAGACATCACCCAGGCAAAAGTGCTCTTCCAGAGAGGCACTTCATCTGCCTGAATAAAACAGGGGTGGGAGTCACTCACCTAAATGTAGGTCACCTGAGCTGAGTGGTGACCAGGAGAGGTCAGTACTGAATGGGCATCAAAGTGTGATTCAACCCACCCTAAAATAGACACCTAAATTAAGGCTCCACAGAAGTGTCTTCTCTCTCTCTTGGCTGCACAGGGAGTTTTCTAAGTGGCTCAGCTACAGACTGCTCCGCTGCAGATGTCTGCCTTCATTAACTTTTAGGGTCTTATGACCAACTCAATTTCTGCCACCTGTCAGCACAAGGAAAGGGCCCTGATGGGCCACAGCCACACTTGTCGTGTACACGAGAAGGAGCAGATGTGATTTCATTGTGTTCCACACACAAAAAAAAAGGCATATTCACACTGGCTGATGAGCACTTACTGCAAGCAGTGCAGGGAGGCAGTCTGGGCTCTAGTCATCCAGTCTTTGTTAGCAATCACTGCTTATAAATGAGTGAAAGTGATTCCCCAGCTTTTTCCCTGCTCATTACAAACGAGTATGGATCAACATTGATATCAAAAGGTGACATGCTCATTCCACTTTCCAGCTGAGAGCAAACCAGAAAAGCCAGTTCAAACTTTGTACCAGTGACAAGTGGATAATATGGTGGTGCAGGTTTTCTGTGTTTTCTGATTATAAATGACAATTTGAAGTTAAGGTAGGGCTTCACATTCCCTGAACCAAAGTACCACCAGTAGTATTATCAGAGGGCTGCAGGAGGAGTGATGGGCTGGGTCCTGATGCAGCTCACAGCTAGGAGGTGAAAACAGCATTACTGTAAAATTTGCACAGAACTCTGGGACTTCCTGTGTCCTGTGGGATGCAGAGCTGTTTTTGAAAGCTATAAAACTATTCAAGTGACTTGAAAACATCTCATTATTTCATTCACTGGGAAAAATATCATCTCTGTCAGAGAGGGACTGTGAAGCAGTATAACAAAAGCAAAGATTAGTTCAAGATTCCAGGCATTTTTTTCAGTTGGATATAATTTTACTTGTGTGAGACCATTTCCCCGCAAATGGAAGACTGCAGTTACAATGTGATGGAAAAGAGGAGGGGAATTTGCAGTAGACTAACAGAGAATAATCTGATACCAAAAAGAAGCCTCTGACCTGTAGATTTACACAGTTCAAATAAATGAGAAACTGGTCAGTAAGCCTCTTAAAATGCCAAGAGTTCTTGAAATGGGCTAACAAACAAGTTGCCATGTAAAAAATGGCACTGTAAGTGACATCAGAAGCAGCTCTTTGAGCAACTTCAAAAAACCCAGACCACCATAAAGTTTTACATGAAAGAGGGCCCTAAACTCCTAATACACATAACACGTCTTTAAATAAATGTTTTTAACTTTCCAATTTACATCTTCTGGCCTTCATTGTGGTTCTTGCTTTCACCTCTTGTCTAAGACCAAATTAAGAGTCAGTAATAAATATCAGTTTTCCATCCTCACATGTCACATAGGCCAGAAGACACTGAGCACTGTGCCTAAAAATATTTTCAGAAACTAGACACAGAGAACGTGTGATGGAAAGAACCTGAGGACATGCATTATTTCTGTAGTGAAATAAAGCCTGCAGTAGTACTAGCAGAGGGAAGCATCCTGGTAGTGGTACCAAATAAAATGGGACAAATATGCATGGCAAGCACAGTATGTCTCAACCCACACTCTGTCAAGTGAGACCCAGTCAGCAGGCAAAGGAGGGTACACACAGGCAAGTCAGGATCTGTTTCAGTGGAAGTGGATATTGGACTGGGCCTTGTTATGTGCAAGCACAACTGATTAAGCAAAATTGCACTACTGTGAACTGTGGAAATTGCTAATGCAACCAAGGTGAATGGCCTTTACCATTTGTGTTTTTCCCAAATGCATTTGCCGGAGCTAAGATGCTGCTTGTGCATCTGCAGTGCTGCTTCCCTTTGTGCTGGAATTGTTTCACTCTGAGTTCATGCTCCCAAAACCCTGCTCTGCCGTTTGCCCTCAGTGTTCCTCTCTCCCCTCCCCAGGTTTTGCTGTATCATTGCTCTGGCATCCCCAGTATGATCATACCCAACATTATCCTGTCTGTTTTTTCTTCCTGACAGCCACTCACAGGAAATTCTCATCTGAAGGAGGATTTGTGAAGACACCGTTGTCTCTGTGTGTTGTGTCTGACTTGTTCCCTTTTTGCAGTTCCTGTCATAGCTCCTTGCTGCTCAGTCTCAGTTCTCTGATGAATCTGATCTGCTTCCCCCTGCTCCTTGAGTGAAGATACCTTCACAGCTGTTACTCAGCCCATAGCAAGGGAGACAGCTCCATCTTATTACTCTCTTTTAAAAGCAAGAGCCTTGTGCAGACTGTTTGCTTTCTTGGGGGTTGGACTAGATGATCTCCAGAGGTGTCGTCCAACTCGTAACAATTCTGTGATTTTGTGTTTCTTCCTTTTTAAGTAATTCCTTCCTTTGCAATCTGAGGTGGGCTCTTCATTTCTCAGCCCACCTTTGGACTCTGCGGTTTGGAGAGAACTAACATCTCTGTCAACTTTCACTCAGTCATCAAAGTCACCTTTTTTAATTTGGAAAATGAGTTCTCTGTATTGATCAAATTCAGTAAATATCTTTAATGTGACTGTATGTGTGTGTCCATTCACACTGAGATAAGAGCCTGGAGGCAGCAGTCAAAAGATTCAGCAACCTGTCCCCACATCTCTCTCTTTCCACACAAGTCTTCATGAAGTCCCACATTTTTCTACAGATCTGCCCCTTACCTGTGGTTTCTCACAGGTCAGATGGACTGTGTGTCCAGCTCCTCCATTGAAAACCAATTTGCTTAATCAAAGAATTTATTAGGATGAGTCAACTAAACCCCTTCAACACCTTCAGACTGTTTCTCATTGAAGACACATCTCTTTTCCTTCTAAAAAGGAGATGCTACAAATGCATTTTCACCTCCTAATACCACAGCCCTTGCTTGGCAACTTCTTCCTCAGAGTCAGTGGAATTTTTCAGTGTGGACGTGGAGGGATATCCACACTCCTCAGGGTTATATGGCCCCTAGCCAAGATGTGCAAATTCCCCTCCCAGCTCTGCTAGAATGCTGACACATTCATTATAGAGCTTGGAGTTGAACAGCAAGGGGCAAAAAGCCTGCTTAGTGAGGTGCTCCGTGAACACATTTTTCCCTGAAATGAAGCAGAGAAGAGGCTGAAATGTGAAATGATCCTCACCATTTGTACTAGGGTTTACAGTGTAGTTGGACTTTATTTTTAGCTCTTTACCACTTTTTTAAAGCCATTTATTATTTATTTCACATCTTGAGAGGGGCCACTCTTGCTCATCACTCTATGAACTTTAAGGTAGTCAATGACTTCAGCTCACGCCTTTCCCTGCTTTGAATAGATGTGGTCCAATAAGCCTGACTACTGCTGGCAGACTCCCAAAGTTTCATTGGCTAGAAAATAAGCCTAATGCCCATTATTTTATCACCAAGGTACTTCAGGTTTCCAGACAGCTTTCAAATTTGAGATTAGGAGGCATAAGCAAGCAATTTGATTAATTACAAGAGGTGTTTTATACATTAGATTCCATTTTTCAGCTGCTAAGTAAGAGGCAAAACCTCCTCATCCGCCAAAAGAGTGCCTGTTTGCTCATGTGGCTACTTTGCATGGGAGCAGGCTGCTCTCTCTGAAATTGCTGTTCACAAAGAGGAAAGATTACTAAGCTGAGGAAGCAATGAAGAATGAGCAGAATGAGGACACCCCCACTGTCCTTGCTGGTGGTTCTTCACCTCAGGATCCTGGATGACCACACAATGAACCAACATGCCTTTCACATGTTGCTCTTTATTTTTCTCTATTCATTTTGATGGATGCTAACAAAACCCCAGCTTCAAATGAGCACAGCCAGAATTCATCTTCACCAGAGGGAGGCTGGGAAAGCCTCTCTCCTGCTTTCCATGAAGGCACACTCACCTATAGCAACACCAGTGATTCCCAGGATCTGTGTTGCTCCCTTGCTGCCTTTGTAATGGTGTCTCACGCCAAGGCTGCTCAACCTGCCCACTTTGCCACCTGTGGCAAAGTCAGCATTAGGAAGGGCATCACAGGAACCCTTCAGTGTCTGCCAGGTTTGTGTCAGAGATGCCAGGGTCCTTGTATCTCCCTCCTAACTTGGGGCTCCACAACTCCTGATAGCACTGACTTCATGGGGCTGGGACACCTTTCTTTTCCATGCAGGAATGCTGTCTTTGCAGGTGCAGTCTGTGTCTGTTGCCCTTCCTCCATCTCACCAGCAAAGGTCCCCCTCTCTTGAGGTAACCCCAGTCCCAGACTGAGAGATACAGAAGGAGAAGGGAGGAGTAGGCCTACAGAGGTTTTATCTCTGGCACCTATCTAACAGCATCCTATCAATTTCAGCAACTTCTTCCAGCATTTCCCTATGGACAGAAGTTTTTAGTTGGCTTGTAACAAGATAATTTTTGCACTAAGTGAAATTGGTCTTGCTACCAGAAACAGAAGCAGTGGCAAATTACATCTGTTAATTCCTATCCCTGCATCATTCCCAAGTGGTTAAAAGCTCTGAGTGCAGAAGACAGCAGGGAAGGGGGAAGGGCAACTAAGTGATGCCACAAAAAATGAAAGCTATCTTGAAACAGAACATTAGAGTATAATTGAAAGCAGCTGCACTTTTTAGTTTAATGCCCATCCTAGATACAAAATGAAAACAGTAGCTACAATTGTAATGAAATAGAGGCTTAAAACAGTCCTAATTAAGAGTGAGATCTCACATATCACAGACCTGGTCTTCTCCTGGCTTCTGGAGAAAGGAACGAGGGTGACTTGGCACTTGCCAAAGTCATATCCTGACATTTCTAAAAAGTTCCAGTAATATACCATTCAAAGACTACAACAGCTACAAAAGTGACTGAAAATGCTATGAATGACCAAAAGTTAAAAGTTGGAGATCTCAGAATAGATTAATGGTTTATGTATTATAGTGGGACATAACTAGAAAACTCAAGTAACTGAAAATTAATGAAGTAAATAAAGTTCTAAATCAAAGAAAACATTGCAGTAAAACACATTCTCCCCTCCACCACCCCACCCTGCTCTACTGACAAAAATGCCTGAAACCCAAGCACACTGAAAAAATGCTATGTCCTCTAAGACAAGGCAATGAGCTAGACATGGAAGACCGTGGAAATGAAGACAGCGCATCCATATTTCAAGTGTTGTCATGACTGATGATGACAGATCCTTTCCTGGCTGTGAGTGGTATAAGAAGGAACTAATTTTCTTTGGCTTTTCTCAGGCATACAGAAAATAAGGCAATGAAGCATAGATAATGTGATTTGGCAAGTGACTTCTCTGGGTATTCAGTAGTACATATCTTTAGCTTGCATATATCAGCATAGGATCATTGCCTTCATATTAATTTAACATCTGCCCCAGTTTATTAATGTTTCTGTTGCTGTTCTTTCTTAATGGACATTCATACATATCCTAACAAAGAAATCCCCAAAGGAGCTGTCTTAAATCAATGGAGCAAAACAATTTACCCCAATAGTGGAAAAAAAATATTGGAATGCTATTCAAGAATTTCAAAACAGTGTGAGTAACTCAGCCTGGGATTTGTTTGAAAGAAAAATGAAGATTCAGGGCAAGGCTAAATTTATTTCTGCCAGGATATGGCTGCCCATTCTTGTACCTCTAGCCTCTATGCTTGTATGCTTCTGTCTACTAAACTAAATCCAGTGCTAGCATCCAAAATCACTCCCCAATACAAGGACTGCCTAAATTAGATTAACTATCACAGAACAAGCATCTGTCTAATCCTTTACTTGGATTCTTCTGTTGATCATAACTATTTCTTTGTTCAGTATTCTGTCCAAATATATTCTAAATATAAAATATAGTGTTTGGTGTTGACACATGAGGAATGGCAGGGGGGAGAGTGGGGGATTGTCTTACTTCTCAGTCAGCAACTACTAGCTTAACATATTCTTGACCATCCGATTGCTTCTCCTTGGACCCAAGAGTATTTCCTCCCACAGACACTGAAATCTGTACATTTGGAAGCCATAGCAATAGGAATAAACCCTTTTATTGTTTCTTTGGATATTGAAGCTTGCCTCAAAGGTCCACATCTGTCTCCCCTGTTTATTACCTACTTAACTATGGGCTGTTCTTTGGCTCTCCTGTCCTTCAGTCCACTGGCAATTCATTTGCTCTTAATGAGGTGTCAAAAATGATTGATAGTGCCTCTGTAATTATCTCTGCCTGCTCTTTAAGAACATTCAGGCGAGACTATCTGTCCTTGCTCATATGTGAGCATTTAGTTTGTCACCATCATTTTCTTTGTTCTTTTTCACGAGCCCAATCAACTGCTTCCTTAATTGTTTTCTCACTTTCTCACCAACTGAATCAAAAGTACAGCTTCAAATGCAAAGCAACAAATTCTGTACTTGCACGTATCTTGCTTGTGAAGTCTCAGTGAGATCAGTGATAAGTGCAAGATACAAATCATAGCACATGTTAGCCTTAGAGAAATGTGCTGTATGCTTCAATCTACTCCTGGTTAATATGTTTGGATCCCAAATTGGCTTTGATTCCTGTGCTTTCATCTGTGCCATGTGCCAGTCTGGGGGCCAAGTTTCTGTATTAGAAGACAGATTTTACTCTTTGATGGGAGTAGCCTCTGAAGGCTTTTGGTTGAACTCCATGCCCAAAGCAGATGGCCAAGTCAGTTGTACAACCCAGGACCTTAATTTGGTGTGGATGGATGCTCTGGAGCACCTATACAGCAATGAAATGATACAATTATTTGCTTTAGAGGTAGACAGGGACATTTCATGCATTTATTCAGATTATGGTGCCTTGGAAATCATTACAAATTAAGACAGAGGAATGACCAGGACTGATAAAGCCTCTTTTCACTGAAAAATGAGTGTAAAATAAATGCTGATGTATAGAATGTCAGGAAATTTATTGTGAATTTTGTCTTCTTAGGAAAGATTCAGTGCATTCTAACAAACACAAATTAATTTCCTCCAGGTACCCTGGATTGTAGGTAAGAACCATATGACTGCACCATTTTTTTCTCAGATTTTTTAGGAGTTTAAAATAACTGAAAATTTGAAGGCAATGGAACTGAACAGCAAAAGGTACATGACATAATTTTAAAAGCATCAGGTCCAGTTTTTAGAAATTCATTATAATTCTTTCTACAGACTTTGGTGCACAGAAGCACCCATCCAATACATATGTATATACACCAAGGCACATATAGTGAGCTCTTCATCCTGGTATTAGAGAGGAAGTTTCACTGAGCATATTTATTGGGTACTCCTCAAGAAGGCTATTCTCACCCAATCTTAGACATCTAAAGCAAAGACATTTATAGTAATAAGTTACTCCCTGTAGTCTCCCTCTAGTAATGGAAAAAACAAGGCATGGCCTATCTGTCACTTAGGTATCACCTTCAGAAGAGGAGGAATTGTACTCTAAAGTGTGTCTTTTTCTCCCACTTGGGAGATAACTTCACTTTGGCCAAAGGATCCCTTCAGAGTTTTCTTCCTCTGCATTCCCTCGGACTTGATGAAAAATCTGGCCTGGTCGTATAGAGATGGGTTTCTCCACAGCTGTTTCAGAAGTCTGCTTAGGGTCAGAAGAGAGATTTGGACAAGAGACTAATGGTTATGGTTATGGTAATGGTTATTGCCCTACTTGTGGAATAGGAGAGTTTCTACTGGTATGAGAGCCCAGCTCCTAGCACCCTTGCTGCCATTCTGAACGGGAATCAGTACTAGAGCATATCCTGCTGTTTCTTCTGGCTCAAGCCTAATGAAATGTGCACTAAGGTTTATTAAACTGATCCTTCCATCTGTTCCTTTTAAGATCTGTTTTTGCAGTTTGGATGGAGTGCTACAAAGAAGGGCTACAGTTTCACTGGCATCATAATTTTTTTATGAAGTTCGCCCACATCACGCAGTAATTGGGTTTCCTGATTTGGAATCCTGAAGGTTCTCAATATTCTTTCAACCTATCCATCATATTAATGTCTGCACCAAACATATCTTCTCCAGCCACTGGCACAGATCATTATGATCCTGCACTTCAGCCCTAGGCAAGTCCCCTTCTATCCTAATCCAGTTACCCTGGCACAGATGGATTCTGCAGCTATTCTAACTACCCAGTCAGTTAGAAGAAAAGATCTAATGTTGGCACCAGTGAGAATTTTGTACATACAACTTTTTGTCCTTAAACTGGAGAAAGTACACTAAACTACCCTTGCTGGTTGGGAGGATGACATCCTGAAAACAGGATGCTGCTGTGCACATTGCTCTGCACAAGCAATGGGACCAGCCCAAAATGAACAGCTTCCAGTTTGGGTAATTTTTGTGATCAGAGTGATGAGCACTATACAGTTAACCATGCTGGAAACATAAACATGTATATACAAAGCACCGAAAAGATTATTTTCAACACATCAAGCAACTTGTCTAAAAGAAAGCCAGAATGCTTTATTCACATGAAGCCAGGCCTGAAAACATGTTTATTCAGGACAGACACTTGAAATCCCATTTCTATGCACATATCATGTGGTGGTTTTTCTTCTTTTCCTCTTTTCTCTTTCCTCTTTTCTTCTTTTCTCTTTTCTTTTCTTTTCTTTTCTTTTCTTTTCTTTTCTTTTCTTTTCTTTTCTTTTCTTTTCTTTTCTTTTCTTTTCTTTTCTTTTCTTTTCTTTTCTTTTCTTTTCTTTTCTTTTCTTTTCTTTCTCTTCCCTTTTCTTTTCTCTCATATTTTCGCAGTAAGAGGGTTTGTTGCTGTTTTTTTTTAAAGTGCATAAATATTAAAATTTACATTAAAACTTTTAAACCACTTAGCTTAATGCTTAACTTAACCACTTTAATGCTTTCTTTATTCACTTTGGGTTTTGCTCTTGAAGCAGACATCTTGAGATGCAAAACATCTTTCATTGTGTTTTTCGAAGAGATTTAAATAAATCTGAGACTGAGCATGAAGAGCCAGTACAGATTAAATTGGTGCTTGTTAGATCTTCAATAAAAGCAACAATGCTCTGGAGCATCTTAGTTCTGAAGGCCAAACTGTGACCAAGGAAATGCCCAGCAGGAAGCAAAAATACACACATTCATAAACAGCACAGTGACTTCCCCTGCACATACCTTGTTCACTCAGACCAAAGCAACTACAAACTACCTCGTGTTTGGCACTGGTCATAACACCCACAAAATTACTGCAAGTCCCCTGCAGGATGGCAGCTAATGAGGTGCTGATAATGCACCACCTCACCAAACTGGAGATTTCAGAGACTCCCACACTGGGAACACCTGTGTGGGGAACAAGGCACAGCTCCAACCCCTGCTCTGGCCATGCCCTTGGCCCCCATTCCTGGCACTCCCCTGGCCAGGGAATTATTACCAATATTTTCCAGGTGCAAATACAAAGCTTCCTCTCAGCTAGTTGAAAATTACTTAGCTTTTGGCAGATTGTTGCTGCAAAAAGAAGCTTTGGAAACATTAGCGGTACAGTAAATAGTGCTGAGAAGGCAAGTGTGTAACCCTGAAAAAATACCATGTTATTCAACTCTCAGAGTGAGTGACATGTTGTTTAACTTCAGCACTTTCTTATTTTAATTAAACATGTCCCTTTCTTTCTTTCTTTCTTTCACGAAGATACTGTCGGCTAAGGAGCATAATGATTAAAATAAAAATTAATTATTCAGATTTGCTGAGGACAAAGAAAGAATTCTTTCTCAGAAAATTTACAGTCAATCTGCCAGGGCCAAGAATTAGCACTAAGTGAAAAGAAACTCAAGTAAGCAATTAACAGCAGTGACAGCAATACCAGAGATGGAGCTCAAACCACCTGAAACATAAACGTTCTTTCGGTGCTGTTTTAGTTCAAACTGACTGGAAAATGAGAGCAGTGCACTTCTTCAGAAACTGACTTCAAACACTGAATTCTTAACCCTTGCACCATAACTCACTCCAACCCTATTCTCAAGCATAATCTTAGACACACATCTTCACGATCAAAATCGTAATTGTTTTACATTGTTGAGAAATAGGCAATTGGAGACAACATTGCTAATGTGTCAAATTCAGTGCCATATTTGGAAGAGAAAAGGATTAATCTATTACTAGTAGAATTTTCACCCACTACTTACTGTTTTGTTCCTATTTTCCTCTCAGGGCCATTTCATTGTGGGATCCAAGAAGTCATGCTAAGTCTGACACAGCTCAAATTTCAGCTAGAAACCTGTAGGTTTCTATGGTAAAGTGATGGTATAGGTAAAATGATGCAGAATCAAAGATGAAGCACAAGAAACTGATAGCCTTATTTTGATCTTTACCTGATTGTGGTAAAATACAGACCGAATACTGATGTGGAGAACTCTGATAATTGAATAGCCTGAAATGACAGTGGCCCATCCTACTGCAAGAGCAGATTTTTGGGAAGAGCTGTCCTTTTTTGAAATTTAAGTTTCTTTGAGCATATGAAGTTATCTCTATACATCATGTTGGAAATATGCTTAAAATCTGCCACACTTGTAAGTAATTCTAGTTTTACACTGCCATAGATATATCCGTACAGCTTATTTTTAAGGATAAATTATAATTATTTAAGACAAAAAATACTCTACACAAAGAAAGTTGTGTTTTACATATAATAAATTAGATTAGAAAAGGTCAGATGATAACAAAGCCTAACTATATGCCAAGACCTCCAAATACTCATTCAGCTATTAACTGGGCACTTCACACAGAAGAGCCTTGGCTCTTGGCCATTACATTTGACAGTACAAACTTGGTAACTCCAAGTGAGTGCTCTTTGAGGGTCAGATGGTTGCTGCTTTGGTTCACTTTCCACATTTGTCAGAAGCAGCCAGTCTGACTGCAGACAGAGACCAGCGCCACATGCGTGGCTCCTCTCCACTTCTCCGACATTTGGCAATGCGTAGCTGGCAACCACCTTGTGAATCAAATTACTTCTGTCAGATTTTTCAAGAAATGCAGAAACTGGAGATTAGAAAAGGAAGGCAGCCTTTTGTGTTTCCTCCTGGTGGTAAGGATCCTTCTTAGAAGCAGCCAGAACCTGGCTTTCCAGGAAGTATTCCTTAAAATATGATTTTCCTCTCAACAAACCTTGCCAAAGTAACTCATGCACAGCATTCACAGTAAAATAGGATCTTACCATTAATCACTTCATTTAAAAAGGAAAGTATTCTCCTTGTGTGCTTGAGGATTTTGCCTTTGTTGGGGTTAACCCAGAGGTCTCCTGTTAGCATTTTTCTGCTCAATTAATTCTTTCAAAGGGATTATTGAATCTACACAGATATTGTGTAATCTAGGTTAAGTCAGGAAATAGCATAATGAGAAGGAGCTACATGGAGAAGGGAGGTCAAAAAAAGCAGCAACAGGAACTCAGAAAATATGAGGATATAAATAAAAGGACAGGTGCTATCTTCAGTCCTGTAATGTGATTTGGACTCAGTAATTGACCTAAAAATAGAGGAGACTAAAAGAAAACATTCTGAAAAGCACAGTAGAGGCCATAATCTCAGCTGGTGTAATTCAATGTACTTCCAGAGGAATGAGTACATAAGTGAATCACTACAGCAGAATAATAATAACCTATATATTTATAGAAGAAGTGGCAAAAATAGCACTTGTCAAAAAAAATTACTCAAATCTAAAGCAAAATGCTTATCGAAGTAGACCGCATTCTGTGAACAGAGCTGTGATTACTATATTATGATTACACTAAAAGCAGGCGATGCATAGACTCAGTTAATTTTAAATGCAACTTAAGCAAGAAATGCTCGGTAACCATGATACAGATGGTAACAATCCCAAAAAGGAAGGGATCATGTTTATATTTTCCTCCATGGCAGTATTTTGGGAGTGACAATAGCTAAGTCAGAACAAATACTTAAGTGGCTCCTGCTCAGCTGGGTACATATCTGATCACATTTCAAACCTTGCCAGTTTTGCCTTGGATATAATTATCTCAGGCACTGGAGAATTACTGAAGGAATTTTACTTATCAGAGGCAACTGGCGGTTTCAAAGGAGGGGCATTCCCAATCAGCCTGTGGACAAAAGGAAACCAAAGCTGAGATTGCCTCAGATAACACAAACCTGACTTTTAGATTTCTTGCTTTGAAATGAGATATTAGATCTCCGATCTTCCCTGTTTCAAAACCACCCTGCTCAGTTCCTGAAAAAATTTACTGTTGAGAGACAGAATAGATGAGGAAATGCTACTTTCCTCTTTGGTTGATTTTTTTTTTCCACTTGAATAGAAAACTTTCATGAAGTTGGAAAGATTCTGCTCCAAGAGGAGTAAACAGGAGGAGAAACATGCTTTCTGGCTGGCATCCTTCAGGCCAACAATACTGCTAAATCTGTGCTTTAATCACTGACATTTTATGCAACCGTCTATAATTAAAAGCAGAGTTTTCACCCAAAATGTATCTTATGCAAGCAACATATGTTTTGTGCAAGTGAGCTTAACTGTTCCCATGCACTGAAGGAGCAACTTCATTCCTGGAGAGCTGAGACCAGCCTCCTTCCAAGGCTGCTGTGCTCCAGGAAGCCAAGCGTTACCCTTGCCAGGCTTGTGAGGAGCGATACCCTCGCTGCTGTAAATCAACGTAGCACAGTGCTTACTACACTGATTTAAACCCCCAGAGACTGTGACTCCTGCAGAAGCAGCACTGTCTGACTGCTGAGCCTTCTCGCAGTGCCAGGATAATTGCATCCAGAAGCGGTTTTCACCCACAGTGGCTAAATGCAAAGCCCTGTAGCAGAGCCAGCTCCCCAGTTGCACTGCTGGGTCATTGCATCCATTTCACACATTCGTAGCTGAGCAGCCTCCTATGAACCATTTCAGGATGGTGCACCTCAGCATAACACAGGAATGACAACTGGCAGAAAGGGCTCTGTTATCTCTTTCAATAAGGTTAAGGAATAATTCAATAGCACAAAAATCACACTGTTTAATTGAAAGTTTTCTTAGCTTTTAAAATGTTAACAGAATAGTGTTCCAGCCTTCCCAAAGATCAATGAAAGCTGCATGTGTGTGTTATTTCTTTGAGAACTAGCACAGTCACGAAGTGTTATGGAAGTGTTAGGGTTATTGGCTTTAAATGGAAGCCCACAAATTATAAAACATCTACACCAACAGCTTTGATTCACACTACTTGCTTTGCAGCTGAATAGGCTAAAATGAAATAAAACTAGTGTATATGCCTCAAGGTTAAAATATAATTTTTCTATGGAGTAGTAAAGTAAGATACTTTATTTCAAACTGAGGAATAACATCAGAAAAACCAAAAAAAAACAGGAAAATTTAAACACTACTTGGACCTGTTTGCAAAACATCAACAACTTCTCAAAAAGAAAAGAAGGCAACTTTTCCACATCAGTTTGAACCAACTCTTCTGAAATGCTTAGAAATCTCTACTAGGAGACAAGAATTGGCACCAACTTCAATCCCGTGCTGCAAAATCACAAAACACAGTTTAGTAGGATAATATAGCTCTTCTTGTTCTCTTAATATTTTCCTCTTGGCTTCTTTTGTGCAGAAATGTCCTGAAGATTCTTTTTTCATTAGTTCTGTTTTGCTTGAAACACTGATCTGTTGCTGATGTGCTCTGTGAACCCATTACCTTATCCTCTGACTAATGTGTCACTGGCTGTCCCTGCAAAGCTGACACGATGGTGCCAAGATGCCTGTAGAGCAGCAAAAATGTTTCCATGGTTTGATTATTTATACTTAATCACTTTAGAAATATCAGAAACCGTGCAACTGGTCACACACTGTGTCACCACTTCTATTACATTCTATTAATGTAGATTTTGTTCAGGTCTTTTCTAGAGTGAATCTGTTCTTTATGTACATGAGTACACTGAGTATACTCTGCCTTCTGTGCACAAGAGGCTTCTTGTTCCTCACTGGAAATTCTGACATTAGCCTTGCACATGGTCACTTAGGATGGTGCAGTGGCACTGAAATGCTAGGGAAGCCTCACTGGGTGATTATACTCTCCTAGCAGAGACAAGGGTGTCTGGGGCTGTGCAGTAACACAAATTGCAGACCAAGTCTGCAGCAACGACAGATGTGCTTAGCAAATCTGTCCAAACTTTGTTTAATAATAGGCAAACTCTTTCTCATCATGTAATGAAAATCATTACATTTGGATTGTTTAAAATCCAATTTATTCCATATTTACCAGTTCATGTTTTCTCCAACTTGCCAGAAAACTCTGTCTTAAATGTTGTCAGTGGGCTGGAACAAAAATATTGAAAAGTGGACAGTGGTGTTTGGGCTGTTTTGAGACAGACTTGTAAAATAAGCAGTTGATTAGTAAACCAATAGTCTCTTCTATGAATATCAATATTCGTGGGATGATGAATACTATTTGCTCTCAAAAGTTGAAAACACTGTATCCATTTAAACAGCAACAGCATTGTTTTAGCTGTCATAAGGCCTCTGGCAAAATGCATGGGAGGAGTTGACATGTTTTTGTAGCCAACTGACATAATTGGGAGAAAAAAAAAACAAGCAAGAATTTTTTCAGTTTCTGCAGTTTGAAAGATCTTGTCTATTGGGTCCCCCCCCACCTTTTTCTCAGCTCTATTCACAGGTCTAAGAAAAGACAGTACCTTTTACTTTTATAACAAGTACATTAAGCAAGGGGGAGCAAGTGCAAATGTGCTTGAGGGCTTAAGAGTAATGTAAGGTCTTTGATAATTCAATTCAAAACCAGGCATCTGGAAAACCTTGAGTGAACTTTAGTGTTCTTTAATGGTAGATAGGGATGATCAAGAAAAACACATTGCATCCCCCTATATATAAAATTTTGCAAGTGTTTTGCTGAATGTCATACCCATCATCAGCAGTGGAACATCTTAGCAGATGTTCCCTATACTGGCAGGTCTCAGGTGAGTGAAAATAGTTTAGACAGCTGGGTGTATAAGGGGATAACATAAAACACGGTTTATTCCATCATAAAATTCTGTCACAGAGTATATTTTTTTATCCTAGTCTGTATTAAGGTTTCCTGTTGTTTCCTCAACCCCTTTTCCTAGGATAACTGCAAATACAAGACAGGAAGGTGAACTCAGATATTCCATATCATGTAACAAGTCACAGAAGTTTGTCTCTGAGCAAACAAGCCATTCTGTTGTCAGCTACTTTTGAAGAGGTTGCAGATGCACAAATTGATCTTCATGCTGAATTTGTGAGCAAAAGTGGAAGCATTTCAGCATGTCATATATTTCTAAAGCCAGAATTTCCCAGCCAGATGATTAATTAATACTCCATTAGGATAAGATATCTGATACCAAGACCTTTAGTTCTAATGAGTAACCAAGAGTTTGGATACTCTGAGCCCTTCATCCTCATTCAAAACACTGAAGTTAATGCAGTTTTCCTCTGGCAATAGTCTTAGAAAAGAGGATATAAAAGCAATGTCCTCTCTTTAAAAGTGGTTACTAGCAAGCTGCAGGTGTTTTAGAGGAGCTCTTTAGGCTTTGCTCTTACAATGCCAGAGCCCCTCTTGCCCTGTGTGCAAAAGATACAGACAGCACATTGCCTGTAAAAAACAGCACTCTCAACACGTGAGACTCCTTATCTAAACATGCTTCCTCCCATTACGGGAATCACGAGTGGGGAAGACAAACTGTTCTGCAGGGCTTGTCATTGGATATATCTGCAGATTAGTCCCCAGCCCTTAGACCCTGCTGGGATATGTCATTGTTCTGCATTGACACAGAGGACTGAATCTTGCCTTTAGTGAATGACAGGAAGGAAAAAGTCTAAGTGGAAAGGGAAGAAACACTTGCCACAAACACCCCCACACCTAGGATGACCTGGGTGAGCACCACAGCAGTCCCAGGCTGTGGTGGGGAAGGTTCAAGGCATGCAGGCAGGAGCAGTGCAAACTCTTGCTGATGACCAGGCTGACAACCCACCAAACTGGCGAAGCCACACCTTGCCCTCACCCCAGGCAGAGCCAGAAAAAGTAGCTCCCATCTGCTTGATTCTCAAGTAGCTGTATCCCCACAGACCCACACTCAGCATCTGTGAGCACCACAGCTCAGCACAAAAATAAGGAGTCCTGGGCTTGTTTTCATTCTTCCAGGCTGCCCTGCACTTTTGAAATGAAGAATTATGTTTATTAAAGAAAGATGGTTTGATTTCTGGATTTTACCATCTTCCCAAACAGGCATTTCCAATCTTAGTCTTCAACAAGAAGGTGCTACAGGATGCCTCCTTATTTAAGAGAAATTTTTAATCACCCTGACTTCCAAAACAATCTGAATAATCCATCCTTAAAGCTCCTAATTTAGGCCAGATTTATAAACTCAATCAGACTTTTGCCTGAGGTTTTGCAAATTTGTTTTAAGTTTCTGTATACTTAGAGCTGCACAGGTCAGTTTGAAACTTTGGGAAACTAAAAGAAATTAAAACCTCTACACCAAGTCATCCTTCCATTGTAGCTACATGAGAGAAGATACATATTTTGTTGAAGTTTGTCTTTCCCATCAATTTGATGGCTAAATTACAGCTGCTGGGTCAAGGAGATAGAGGATAAAGCTAAAACCTTCTTGATTTTCGTCTCCTTTAGATCAATTTGAAAGATCAAGAGTTTAGTCTTTCACACTTTCCATGGCTTAATAAAGGATGCATCAAGGATGTTGGAGTTCCTGCATCTTCATGAAGAACCAAAATTGATATTAAAGACTTTACTATCTCTTTTATCTGAAGTTAATTAGCCACTGGAAAAAAA
Organism: Motacilla alba alba; assembly: GCF_015832195.1. Classification (NCBI taxonomy): domain Eukaryota; kingdom Metazoa; phylum Chordata; class Aves; order Passeriformes; family Motacillidae; genus Motacilla; species Motacilla alba. The sequence continues at coordinate 39,007,111 of NC_052017.1, read as the reverse complement.
AATTAGCAGAGTCTAAGACAATCTGACTTAAAAAAACCTCTTTCCTTTCTCTTATTACACATCCTCTCATCTGGCTGTGGCAATTCACTACTTTTCTATTTCTCCAATCACTGTAAAATTTTGCAGGACTTCATTTTCAAAAGTGAAAAAGAAGAAAGAGGGAAACAATAAAAGTGAACCATCTGTTTTCTGAACAGCTTTCCAATCATGCTCCACAGATTCTTTCCTTCAAAGGTGAGCTTCACCCAGGTAATTCTGTTTAAAAATGGAACAATTTTCCTCTATTTCAACAGGAGTTTCTCAGTCTTTTTTGATATCAAGCACCCCAGCAGTTCAGTCTCCCATCTGCTCCCACCTAGAAGACGCTGGCAACAGACAACAAGAGTTTACATTCATGGTGCTTGAGTACATTCAATAGAATTAAGGGTGATAATAGACCTGAGAAATTCTCATTTCCTTGACAATGATGAAGATCTTAGGTAGAGACAGCCACTGTATCTAAAATTAGCTACATAAACCTGCAAAACAAGGTTTTTTAAATGCAGGATGCCTGCTTGTAAACTATTTATTCATAAATTCCTCATAGAAGCAAGTGACATAATCTTAGCATTTTAAACACTAACCTTAATAAAACTCTGGTTTAAAAGTTTTTAACTTAAGACAAAGCCTGAGACTGATATTTTAAAAGTAACTTAATTTTTTAAAAATCTTGTTGGGTGAGGGAGATACCTCTAAACTGGGAGGGAGGCATGTCTTCAGTCAGCTGAAGAAAAATTTTGCTTTTAGTGAAGTCTGTTTTACTGTCCTTGCAGTATAGCAACAACATTTTCAGTATAGTAATAGTTTTGAAACAATAATATTGAACCACAAAATTCCAGGAAAAAGAACAGGAGTTATATTGGCCTTCACAGGCTTTGGGCTAAAACAAAAGACAGGTTTGCTCCTACTTTTAAGATGGAAGAGTTCATGTTGCTTCTTGTCCTTCTATGCACTGATGAAACAATATGATATTTTCAAAATTCAGTGAAGATCCTAATTAAAATTAGATTCTCTTATCTACAAAGCCTTGAAGCTGTCATAATTTGAGTGTTATTCTTCTTGATCTACTTAGCCCTGACAGCTTAAGTCAATGTTGAATTAAACTTGTGCTAAACTATCCCCTTTATCAGCATCTTTTTCTCTGATAGGAATCCCTAGGCACAACTGAAATAGGAGAACCTTTAAAGTAGACGGGCTAAATAGTCCCCCCAAATTACCATGGATTTCTTTCCCTCATGCTCAGGGAGGATGCTGGCAGTTAAAAATACTTTCTGCAAGAAGACCTTTACTGTGATAAAACAGAACTGCTCCTTTGATTTTAATGGAATTACATTAAACTACTGCAGGTAAGGATCTGACCCTCTACACTTTTGGATGTCACCCAGGAAGACATAACAGCAGGGTAGGTGGTGTCCCAGCTTAAATTTTTTTTAAAACACATACATAGCAGATAATAGCATACAAGGGATGAATTCATTATATACACTACATTTTCCCTGTGTTTCAAAGGGCACATGCAGCTGGTTTCCTTTCCCACTGAAAAACCTTTCAGTGGGAAAGCAGAGCATGGACATTATGTATGATTCACCTCCTAGAAAGAAAAATATCTTTCCTCTTCAGCCTTCATGAAGGCTGGGCAGGGAAGAGCCAAGTATCAGCTTGAAGAGCAAAGCTGTGGGGTAGCAATATGGCAGAGGCAGATCCAGCAGCCCAGATAGGCTGGAACCTTTTTTCCTCCACCCCACTCAGTGGGAAACAGACTGGCAGCAGGAGCAGCACTGGTGGTGGGATGCCTTCCACCAAGCCAGGTTTCAGGAGCTCCAGCTGTCCAGGTAGAAGCACTCTGGCCAGCCCAGGTGGGACTGGACAACTGACCATCAGAAGCATAAACCTCCTAAAACCAAATTTCTGGGTTTTATTCACTTTTCCAGGCACTCCTGTAACCCCTTGCCTCAAATCAAGTTCTTCATCTACCCCAGCCACTCTTTTCTCCCTGGGAGCATAACTCACAGATTCTCATCACCCTTCACCTATCTCCTCTGAATGACATATTTTCTCCAACAAGAAATGAAGTTTACATGTGGAAATGCCCAGTGTTTTAGAGATGAGTAGATAGTTTGCCTCTGACACACACAGAGAACCCCTCTGAGTGCAGCTGCTAGGTGAACAAGGTGTGCTTTGCTCAGTCATGTGCCCTGCAGTCAGGCAGGGATGTACCAAGAACTTTGCCGACTCCTTCCCTGGGGAATCTCCCAGAGAAAAGCAATGTGACAGGCTCTGACATGACATGTAACATACAGTAATTAAGCGCTTCTTCATTATGGCAGAAACATTATGGCATTACTGATAAGTAAGGATTTAATTACTCCTTCATTTTTACAGAAGAGGCTCCAGTATTAAACCAGTAAGAAAACAGCAAACAGAAGAAACATGAACCACTTATATGAATACTGCAACAGCACATGATTATGGCAAGCACCCTCTGACCCTCTCCCACCCACTCTCCAACAAGTGTGCAGAGAGCTTCCCAGGGATATTGTTGCCATCCAATATTATCATCTGTACACACAGTAACTCACAACATCCAGCATAGAAATTCTGCTCTCCCACCAGCAAGACCCAGCTGAGTCAAATGTTGCTGTACCCACACAAGTGCACGTCCACACACACACACACACACAGAGACACACACACATGTATGGGAACAGAAAGCTGGAACAGCTGAGGTCCATGTGTCATGAACCACTGTGGTTTTCCACAAGGGATGAGAACTAGTGTTTCAAACCAAGTTCATCAGGAACAGCATCATCAGGCCTGCAGCGAGGGGTGCCATCTGCTCACTCTCCCTGAATTCAAGCGGCCCACACAGCTCAGGCATCTTCTCAGTTTGTGTGGCAAAGCTGGTTCTCCGTTGAGCTCAATCCAGCAGAAGGAGCGCACTCGTCAGACACCCAACACTGCGCTCACGTAACGTGAGCAGTCGTCACCCATACGCCTCTACCAGCTAAAACTGACTGCCGTACCCAGAGCCATCACCACGCTGTGTCAAAACAAATCTACTGGCAGCACATGGAAAAGCATTTCAAGACTGATTAAAGACTTGCCTGCAGGATTTTCCAAATGTAAAGCCTATTTAATCATTGCATTTCTGTGTGCTTTCAGGAAAAGCAACTCGGCTTTGAATGACTCACCCTTCTCAGCCCAAACCATTTGTTCTCTGTGCTAAGTATGGCATCTATTTACTCAGGCAGTCAGGGGCCAGGCGTGAAATGTGTGTCAGGTCTCCTCAGGTCCACGATTATGTACTGTCATATTTTTAATTGAGGTAGTTTCCATGAAAGACCTTTTTTCTACACCCTCAGGACAGCTTGGAAATTCAGAACTTGTTCCTCCCAAAACAATCACCTCTACAGTGGTGCTCACAGAGAGAACACAATGCTGCAGAAATAAAAATAATTGTGGAAAAATGCTGGAACACAAGCATTTAAACAATAGTGGTGAGTATTTTCCAGAAGCCTGCTGACTCCAATGATTTTGCTATACAGTAACTTTGTGGGTGATGGCTGCCTGAACTGTGATCCATTACTGGAAGCTAATTACATGCAGTCAACCCTCTTTCCTCTTAAATTCCTCTTTTTTTCACTCTAAAAGCCTGTCCTCATACACACATACTTAAGAGATTCTAGGGGTCTTTGTAGAGCCAAATACAAAAAAGATACTATATGTCTTTTGTCATATAAACAATAAAAAAGTTAAGGTAATTGTCATGGCTGCCAGCAGGATAAGGAAAGGATAGTTCCTTATTGCCATGCTAGAAGTCTCAGGGTGCACCACTGCAAAGCTGTGCGATGTCATTATTTAGATGTTAAACTCAAATTAACCATTTCAAAAGTACAAAAAGCAATTGCCAGAATGGTGGCTTAGTTCACCCTAAATCAGTAATACATTTATTGCAGAAATGCTGATCTCACTGAAGGCAATCTCAAAATTTCTGTCTCACATACAGTCCAAAGTACATTCCTGAACCTGGGAAGAAAGCTTGCTAACTAAGAAAGCACAATTTTAAGTTCAGCCAGGAATTTTGGTACATTACACAGGGTGAGAACCTGTGGAGAGATGGATTTTCTTTAATTATCAATTAAAGACCAATTAATTATTATTTTCAGCATTGCAATTTACATCTACTATCCTGCAACTATAGTTTCAGGGTTGCCACAGCTCTTGAAAACAAAAAGATGTTTCTATGTACTTCAGAGCTTGTTGTTTGAAGGAATACCTTTATACCTCACCCAGCTCTCCTAAATAGATGATCCTTTTTTACTTCAGAACTTCAGAATAGAATCAGCAAATTTCACTTTGTTCAGTTCTTGAATAGCCCTGTTTTTAAAAAAAGCTTCTGCATACATATATCATCTGCTCTGTAAAAATCCTTACTATATTACTCAGTTCATGAATCTTGCAAAAAACATGAGAAAAGAACAAATCTCTGCTGACCTGTGAATACATTTCCCAGCGAGGTTTACCATTAATAGCAATTGGAAATAATTTCTGGTAAGTGAAAACAAGCTTGCTTGAAGATTCAGTCTGAAGAGCCATGAAGTTTATTCAACCACAAATGTAATACTAAACAACAAAAGACTAAAGACAGGGCAAAACATTTGAGTTTGAGCGCAGCTGCAATGTGGTCAGACACCCTTGTCTTGAAAATCAAACAGGCTGTGCTGTTTATAATACTGGAACGTTTGATGTACCAAAAATAACTTGTATCATTCGGAAGGAAAGCAAGCTCCCTATGATTTTAAAGGATGAAGTCTCTGGAATCCTGAGATCCAGATCTCAGATCCTGAGACCTGTGATGTATCTGCTACCAGCGGTAAGCAAGTCCCTTCAAGAGTGAGAGGCTTCACAGATCTCATCCAAACAGCAGTTTCCCTCCTTTTACAGTGGCCTAAACCAACACAGCTGGCAGTGCTGAGGTGAGACTCTGAACAAACTGCTCTCAGTGAGGGTGGCATTTCCCAGATACAGCGTTCCCCAAAGCCCTTGTCCTTAAGGACTACACAAAGAAAGGGACAGTGGGTTTTGTGTCCTGTAACAGCCACCGGACCCAGAGCTTCTGAAATAGAATAGTGAAAAGGTGTGTTGGTTGCCCCATACGCAGTCACACTAGGAACATAAAACCCAGCATTTACTTGAGAACCTGAAATCTCTCTAGGATTACCTTAATTCAACAACTGCTTTCCTTTGCCACTAAATTTAATTAACAGGGTATAGAGATACTGTCTGGAGGGCTTATTTGTTGCAGTCACAGGTTTTTTTTTTTTAGACAACATGATACGTTTCAGTATTCTCTGTGGCTAAGAACTCCATTTATAAGAGACTTTGCTGAAAGTGAATGCTAATCTGGCTTAGGTACAGAAATAAAAAATTGGTAAACCATGAAATGCAGCATTGAGCACAAAGCTAATCCTCAAAGGAAGAAAAAAGAATAGGTTTTGATAGGGTTTTTTTTTCCCCCTCTCCTTTTTGTCCCGCTTTGATGTCTGAAGGCAACCTGAAAGTTTTGGGGTCTGTTATTCCTTCCCAATTTTCCCCTTGCTTTTATATATTAAAAACTTCCAAAGCATATTTGAAAGAGCATGATTTTATAATCATACCTATGTACAGAAAATGTGTATTTTTCTAATATATACCTAAAGGTTTTTTTACAGATATGCAGACAGGCATAGAAACAAACCTCAGTGCAGACAAGGCTTAGCTAATACGTTCAACTTCAATCTCCATTTAAGTATGAGTAATGCCAGTTCATACACTACCAGTGTTAGGGTAGATGAATTTAAACAGACCTATTTTTTTTCAAATTAAAATGGAGCTATGAAGAATTCAAGAGATCACAACCTCTTTCATTATAAGGCAGTGACTACTAATTGTGAAGGATGAAGATACCTAAACAGATGGCTTAACATGGACTTTTTGTTTGGTTGTTTTTTTTGCTTATCTGGGTTTTGTTATTGTTAGTGGTTTTGTCATGCTGGATTGGTTTTGGCATTTTTTCTCCTCAATGTCCAGTTTAATCTGCCCCTAACAGGCTATGGAGATTGCTGCTTTGCTATGAAATCTGCTGGCAAACTGCCCCACCAAAGCAGCAGGATGCTCACAAAGTGCTTTTAAAACCTCAAAACAGCATTGAGAATAACATAGATGTTTGATTTCCCAAAAACTTAACTGCTTCTCAAGCTTCCTTGCAGTAGGGAAATCTTAAAACCATGTCATTTTTTCATTCTGGCGTTTCTTTTGGAATTAGCAGCTGTATTCAGAGCCACAGCCATCTCAAGGAATTTCCTCCAAGGGTTATAACTATCTCCTAGGAGAAAAACACAGCCAAACACACTTGCAATGCCAAGAACCTACTCATTTACAAGTGCAGAAGAGGAGAACTGATCCAAGAACATGAGCTGCACTTGCCCTGCCTGGTTTTCACAAATGGGGCAGTTCCTTATGAGCTTGAAGGCATTACATCATCCACCTAAATATCTTGTTTTCTAGGAAGTTGCATTCCTTTCTGAGCCAGCTGGAAAACAAAAGGTTGTTCACAAAGGTCTGTAACAGCTCGATATGGTAGCCAATGGATGTGACTAAGGATCTCAGAAAGAGGATGAGCTGTACCAGTGTCGCCTCATTTGCTTCCACATTCTGTGTAGCTGGTACTGGGATCAGGGAGCATTGTGAAAGGCTGAGGATGGAGGTGTACTTGGCTTAAATGCCGTATGAATCATGGCTTTAAAGCAACAAAGCAACTCTTTTCATGATTAAATAGGGCAAATGAAAGCATGCAAAGGAGATACTGTTTTATCTGCATGCATGTGTATGTACAGCTAACTGAACACGACTAACCACAGGGAAATATGACTGAACTTGAGAGATGTATATCCATACATCTGCACATGCACATATACACTCATGGATGCAATGGCATGCAAAAAACACCTCCTTCACATATCACTGTGGCACGGCACGTATACGCCTGTGTCTGATGCTTGTCGGTGACTTTTGCTCCTCAGATTGACTCAAGCAAAACAAAACCAAAGCTTCCAGGCATTTCCGTGTCATAAGTGGCACTGGTGAAGTACTTATACTTTCAAGAATTCATCACACCAGTTTTCACTGGAAGTAACAACAATGAAGGGATTTCTTTGTGAAAATCAAGTCCTTAACCTTGTTTTAATGAAGAACCTGCAGAGAAATTCCCATACTTTCTAAATGGACCACCAGGCGAGCTGCAAGAATAGTATCAATTTACATCAATATGTCAAGTAAGGTTTGAATTAATTTTCCTGCAGATCCCCAGTGGAAAGCTGTCACTCCTTTAGTTAACACAGTCTTGGCACAACTCAGCACAGAGTGCTCAAACCTTGTCCAGCAGTTAGTGAGAAGACACCAACACCTACATGGGATTTTTCTTTTCCTGAACTTCATTCCCAGCCCGTGCACAGAAAATCTCCTTGTCTCCACTACAAATATCCTCTCCTGCCTCTCAGGGAGGCAGCTTGATTTGCATCCCGCTGGACATACGAGAGCATCGGTGCCATACAAATCCAGCCCACCTTCCCTTCTCCTCAACAAACACCCACAATAGCATCTCAGAGAGTAAGAGAAGCACAAACCTGTAAGCTTTTCCTAGGGAAACCATCCCCGCTTCCTAGGATGAGCAGGGGCTTTCCTTGTTGAGAACTGAATCTATATAACATTAGCATTGTTAACTGCTAACAACCTTGACTTCCAAGCATTTGTAAAGTCCTACCTTTGAATATGTTTTCTTCTCTACAGTAACCTGTACTTAATTTAATGCATGCTCTCTACAAAAATGTTTAAAAAACCCCCAGCATCCATTGCCTGATATTGTCTAACCAGATTGCTGTTTTCTGCTGCAAGAAACAGAGATCAGAGGTTCTGAATTTCCCTTTTGTTTACTACTCCAGTTATTACAGTGAGTTCTAATGTCATCTCACCTCCAAGACTGGGGATGTTAGATTATCTTCTCCTATGGAAACAACTTCATATCCTTGATTATCTTATTATCTTTCTCTACATATTCAGTACTTCAAAGTAAGTTCATTTTTCTTGAAGACAAGGAAAACTGAAATGCAATGCTCCAGATGTGTGTTCATCACAGATTTTATTCAGTGGTTTATCATGCCATTCCACCACGCTGTTTGATTATTTCCCTCCTAATAATTTCTGGTGTTTGTCATTGAAGAGCTTCCCACTGTGCCCCCAAGATGTTTTTTCCATTTGATTACAGCCAATTTAGAGAATATCCTCATGTTCAGATGTGCCATCTGCAGTACTTTGTAATTATTCACACAAAATCCAATCTTCTTTATATAATCATCTGCCAACTTAGAAATGTGAGAACCTTCTGTATTTCTTCACAGTTAGCTATAGGCTGGACTGCCCTCCATAACTGTTTATAACCCACAAATGTTATCAGCTCATTATCAACTCTCTTCTCCAGGAATACACTGTACAGCATTGCTCCCATTCTGATTTCTGTGGGACATCTCAGAAATTTCAGTAACCATTCTCCTTCAAGTCAACAGATGATTTCTTCTCACTTTCGTTTTTTATCTTTTAACCAGTAACGAATTGATAGGTGACTTTTTCCCTTTTTCAAATGCTAGCCTAGTTTCTTTCAAAACATTTGCCCTACCTATTCACAGTGCTCCCTTAATACCTGATGAACTCTTGGCTCTTGCTTTAGTTGGACTCCAGTTTCTCACTTGCTTAGGAAAAAATGTTCCCATTTGTTTTGCCCATACTATGGCTTTACACGTAACCTCAGAAATTATATTCTCCTATATTTTCCTCCTTTAGATGTCCCTCCTGAAATTTAAAGATTGTTTTTAAAAGATATGCCATTTACTCTTGTTTAGTTCTTTTTCCAGGTGTGGAAGTAGAGCAACATCCTTTTTAAAACTGATTTCGATTCACTCCGAGACCCCATCGTACATTTAAACATGTTGCAAGATTCCATGGCACCTTCAAGCGTTTAAGCCTACAGCTGCTCCTTTTACTTTCCTTCTTTTTCTTTCTAATGCTTATGATTTGCCCCTTTCAAGCTGAAAAACAAATGTGGTAGATTCTCTGCATGGCATCTATTTGGTAAATAAAAATTCTATTCTCTTCTTTTTTTTTCCTGGGAAGACCAGAATGTGGATCACCACATTTTCTGTTCATACTCAACCCTCGAAATGTATGGCAATTGCAGTGCAAAATCTTGCTACCAAAGACTTAAGAGCATAATGTACATTAACAGTGAAGAGATCTGTATCTAATAGTGTACCAAATAAAGAATAAAAGAAACACATAAAGCCTGAGCCTTAATAGACACAGACCAAATGCACTACCACAGATCTTACCCACAGAGCATACCACTAGAAAATTAGCAGAGCAAAATCACCATTAGTTTTAAGAAAAAACTAATGTTGACAGTTATCTTTTACCATTTAGAAAGAAAAATATGGATGTTTTCTGTAAGAAAATAAGGGTAGAGAAATTAATCACATTTAAGCTATTATATCCCAGCTCTACTTTTCCTGAAGCATCTTAACAGAAAAAAAAAATCACTGTATTATATATATCATTCTTATTTTCTATCATGTGCTATCTCCTGTGAGTAAGGAAACATCAATTTCCTCTCATCCATATTTACATGTCAGGTATCACAGATAAAAATAAACCAAATTACTCATTTCTCAGCAAAACTGGTTTTGTAAATGAAATAACTCCTTGAAGGGTTTAACTTTGATAAAAGTCTAAAAGTTTGTGCCATTGAATTCAAAGGGCAGCACCTAGGCTTTTCTAGAGACAGTAGTTTTCGAAAGAAAGGTGTGAAGTAAACACAGTAAAAACAAGCATCTTCTTATCTTCTTGGAACCATCCCTCCAAAGCATTTCTACAGAGTAATGCTTAACTTTGTTTACATTTGTTTGGGTCAGAATTTAAAGCTGGAAAGCCAGAAGTTCAGCTAGGGTAAAACTATATCAGATCCTGTCTCATGGATCTAGTAATAAAGAAAAAAACCAGAAAACCTAAAGATAACTTATTTATATTTTTCTTAGTCAGCTTTGCAAAGAGGGTCTCTTTTTGAAAATGTTGCTTGAAATCAAATTTTTAAAACCTGCCAAGTGTTTTAAAGTGTTTTAAGACTGACCAGGATTTCTTAAATGTTGTTTAAGTAATTCTGTCCAAATTTTGTGGAGAAATTCCTGCATTCAGCTGTGAATAAACGACACCAAATTCTTGATTGTTAGTACCTCCAGCTTAGAGTCATCTTTTAGCTAGTCCCTCCTGCTTTTTCTCACAGTGGCATATGAGCTGGGATCTTAAATATTGCTTGGGGAACACAGTGACAGAAATAAGACCAATTTTACTCTGAAGGAAATTTCAGAGAAATTAGGGAGAAATACATCAGGAAGTAATTTTGCTCAACCTATACAGAGACACTACATGTCCTATTCAGTAGAGTTTGTCATAGTGGCACTACAGTGTAATATTTTATCTGTTCTCTTCAGACTCACCTATGTATCTAATCCGACTGCTTTTGGGTCCTGCAAGAGGCCACACTGAGTTTGGGGGGGCTTGGGTAGATAGTCAGATAGAGCTTGGAAACAGGAAAACATAAAACGCTAACTAAGGAGGATGTGTCATCAACAAGAGTCTCTTCTTAGAAAATAACATTTTTACTTAAGGGATTTGGTGGCAAGGACAGAAATAGCAGACAGTGGATATTTTATGGACAGACTGTGCCCTTTACAAACATTAACATTCTCTTAATTTGCCAAAAACTGCTCATAGAGATTTGCAAATGGCTAAGTCGGTCACAAGGACTCACCCTATGAAGATGACAAAAAAGTGCAAAGATGACATAAAGAGTTGACTCTATGTCCATTTAATTTTTTTTCCTCTTCTGTTATTTGCTTTGAAACAAGTTTTAGCTATTATTTTAACAGTGTTCTGAAAAAAACTAAGATAAACAAGCTTCTGCCCTCATAACAGAACCACAACAGAAGTAATAGATAAACTAATCGGAGAGATTACTCTGGAGGGTTTTTACTATTCTTTTAAGGCTGACCTTTAACACTTTCTCTTGCAAAGCAGTGTTTTATACATTTTTAATCCACCCTTCTGTAATACATATTCCAATGTCAGTTAGACTGGATCTATAGGGACCCAGAGACAAGCATCATTTTATTATGGTAATAAAGGACAAGAGGAATACGTTCTTGTGGATTTGTTCTCTTTGAAAATTTTACCTATGAAAAGAGAAAAACACTGTGTTTTTAAAGACAGCAGAGATTTAAAATATCCATTTCATATGCAAGGCTGAGTTTAACTTCATGTGGACTTTCTATTTTCCCAAACGTTTAGCCACAAAATCATACAAGAACATACATATATCCTAACACACAAGAGAATATGCCTAGCCTATATATTCATTTATTTCTTTCAATTTTTTAAAAGGCTGCTCCCTAAAAAATAGAAATCACATTTACTTATGAAACAATATACAGCTTAAACCCACCATATTTTTTTAAAAATTATCACTAGTGATACTCTAGTTTGACCAGCATACTAAGCTTGCTGCTGCCTTCTTGCTGTACTCCTCAGTGCTGAGGTCACCTGCCTGAAGCTCATGCAAGGCAGTAAGTGGGTGTAAGTTGAAGACCACCACATATCCCTCCTGGCTTACCTCTCTTTGACGTCCTGAGGTGCAGCTCCTCGAGGTTGCCTCCTCCCCAGCACTGCTGAAATGCCCTCCGAGAGGTTAAGCAAGCATCAGTCCCTTACACTCAGAGTCAGGGCACTCTGCTCTGCCCACACTGTGCCCTGTTCCCACCATGGCAGACAGCCCACAAAATGGGCCACCATTCACCAGCTGCTCACCTTGCACCCATAGGTGAGATGTGCCCTTTGGGGACTTTCCAGTCCTGGACCTCTCACAGCCCACTTCATTATCACCCTCACCTTCTACCTCACAGGTCAAGTTTCTGATCAATAAATTACTCTGCTTTACATGGTTCAAATTTAAGCTTTTATTTGGTTTTTAAATTAAAAAAATAAATTTCGTTATTAAATAGTGGAATGGGTCTAAACTAATGTTTACATATTAATTCACTTGTTTTAGGATACCACCAGAGAAATAATTGAAGTTTACCACCTGGACAAAACTTTCTGTTAGAAAGCGCAACAGTGGTGTAATTCAGTTAAACAGGAAAAAAAAGCCCCAAAAGTCTTAATGTTTACAATGAACGGTTAGAAGTAAACCTCTGGTTTTAGCGTCTTCCAACTCTAGTTTCCATCACAAAGGCAGTCATTGTATTCAGAATACTATACCACAGTGCTAATGTCATCAGCTTCGTCTGGTTTCTTTTGCCTGCTTGGCAGGGATTTCAAGTACTCAAGGTGCCTCCTTGCATCCTCCTGGTTCTGTCGGACGTAGTAAACCACGTAGGAGATCACCATGGTGAACCAGCCAAACATGGTGACCAGCATGGCGTAGTCAGTAGTCTTTTTAGGGAGGTTGCAGAGGTCGGCGTCGTTGGCAGCATTGAGGAAGGGTCTCCCTGCATGCTCATCCAGCACAGAGGTCTTGCAGATGACGTTGTTGGCCGTCTCGTGGTTGGAGGCCATGCTCCGCAGCACCTGCTGCAGCGTGCAGTCACAGTGCCAGGGGTTGTTGGCAATTCTGGCCCTGGCCTTCAGGTTGTTGAAAGCGTTTTTGTGCACGCTTTTAATCCGGTTGTCGGACAAATCCAGAGTCTGCAAGGTTTCTGCCACCCCTTTAAAGGCATGTTCATCAATAAACTCAATCCCATTTTTTGATAAATTGAGGACTCTCAATTGGTGCAAGTCCTTAAAAATTTCGTTGGGTATAGATGTTATCTGATTCGAGTCCAAATAAAGTAAGACTGTTTCTGGCGGAAGATCTCTGGGTATCTCCTTGAGGTTTGCATTGCTACAGCTGACGTTCAGACCTCCGGAGTGGGAACAGAGGCAGCCTTTTGGGCACATACTGGCAGAATGAAAGCACAGTATCATGAGGACAAAACTTTGTAAGAGCAGACACATGGAGAGGGAACGAGTTAACCACAGGTCTACCAAATGCATGCTGGGCTGTCAGCATAATCACACGACCATTTCTCATTCAGCCGACAGGGTGGGAAAAGGATCGGCAAAGCTGAAACGTGGCTTCATTTTCTTCGGCGGGATTAGTAAAAACTGGTTCCTAGCACATGGGCTTCCTCATGGTCAAGACGCTTCTTAGAAGCATGCCTACAGAGAAGAAGGAAGAAAGGTTCTTTATACCACGAACTCCAATTCTTTGTTTTCATTAAAAAAAAAAAAAGAAATAAAAAGATGTTAAAGGGAAATGCCACGCTAAAGAAATTATTTATCTTAAGTAACTCCCATTAGCATTAATCTGAGTTTAGTGCATAAATCCCCAGGACATTTTTAAAAGGATAGACTACACTTACTACAAATTGCACAGGTTTAGTCTTTAATACTCATTAGAGAAGGCACTGGTTTGCTTTTATCACACACTCTTCTAAAACAGCTATAAAACTAAATATAAAACTAGATTTTCCCTTGCTGAAGTAGAAGATGCACCGATAGGAGCTAACACTTGTATCTCCAGCAACAGTGACAGGTTAAGTGAGGAATCTGTGGTGGTTAATGTCAACTTATCTCAAAATAATTTCTGCTATTTTAAGTCCAAATCCAAGTACTTCAGCAAGGAAATATTTTTACTATATCAGGGAACAAAAATCAGGTAAAGCAAATGCTGCTACAAGACACCACAATCACCCGCCACCTCCTTGTTTGTCTCCCCCTCCTTTTTTTTTGCTTTAGAATGCTGTCTTGTACCTCCCAGCATTTGGTGAGAGCCACAGACATAATTTCTACTTCCAGTTTTTTTGAAAATTTTCTTTTCATGTAACAAAAAGAAATGGAGCAATTGCCAAAAACTCACATACTCCACCCTCCAAAACAAATAAAACTCACAAAACCTATATGCAAGCCAAACACTAAAATACCTTATTCACGGCATGTAATTTGCTAATAGGACATATGAAAAATACTGTTTCCGCTTCTCCCCCCTCAAGCTGGCTTTAAAATAGCAAACATCCAGAAGCTTTTCCATTTTCTCCTTTAATTGGAATACAAATACAGAAGTCTGAAATGCTGACCTATATGGTTTCAAAGACAACCCTTCGCCCCCACCACCACCCCTATTATGGTAAACTATGAATTTCTAACAACAAGAGGTCCATTTGTTTTCATGTACATGCTCTCTGTCTTTGTAGCAGCTCGGATATGTGTAGCCTTCAGGTTGTATTTACATATAAATGAATTACATTTTTTTTTCTAAATCTACACTGTAGCCCACTGAACAAGAAAATCCCTGCACGGAGGATATGTGTGATTTTACATGAAAAAGAAGAAACTGCATTGCAATCACTTTTTTACTTGCAGAACTGACATACCAACTGCGGTTGCTGACACATTGCAGTAATATGGATCGGATGTGTCAAGCATAATTTCAAATTCATAGCTCAAGTTCTACTTAACCCCTTCTGCTGAGGCTCAGTATGTCAGTAACCCCACAGGAAAAGAAAAATAAAACAACCCAAACCAATCTTAACAGCACGTACATTACTTGTGATTACTGCATGGCTTGGGAATGCCCACGCAAGCTCAGCATACTCTCACTGCAACTACTGGAGAGAGTAGTGTATCACCACTAATCTTCAACTTACCTATTGTTCAAATCAGTGAATGCCCAAGAACCTAAACAGAAAGCTTACACTTGGATTCTATAAAACTTCTACTCTAAAATTAAAAATAAATGTTAGCTGTTAGAAATGAGAAATTGTGAAGTTAACCCTGGAAACGTGAAACTGTTTAGAAGGGAACTAAGCAGAGCATGAAAAGCTCCCTATGAGGAAAGAGAGGTGAGGTAGCTCCTCCCGAGTCAATGAAATCCTTCATGACCTCTGTGGAAAAAAACAGGGTTTATATGAAAGAGCCCTGTTGCACTGTGTGTATCCTTCCCACTTCCCCTTTGACTCTTTGGTCACTGCAGTACCTGCTCTTCAGACGAGACAGAAATCTGTTACCGCAGGAGATAGCTCCAGAAGTTGTTTTTTCCCCAGCCTGCCCAAAAGCGCTAAGTACTTGCTAAAATGTGCAGCCCATTCGGAGGCCAAGCTGGAGCTGGCAGCTGCTCCCCCTGGCACTCAGAGCTGGCAATCTGCTGCTCCCTCCAGCAGCCCCGGGTATTGTGGCAGGACAGCCTGTCCCCTGGAAAAACAGCCACCTATTTTCTTTTCCCTTCATGTTCATGTGTCTCACTATTGTGCTGCTGTACCAAAAGAGCAGATGAGTGGTCCAGCTCATCACCACAGAAGGAGCATCATCTCATCACCTACTACTTGTACACAGTGGCTTCCCACCACCAGCACTGGGGCTCTGCTGCAGGAAGGGACTGGGGGGAAAGAGCAAAGACCCGAAGTAGTCTCGGGTGCTTCATTTTTATAGAAGCACAAAAATTATACTGTTCTCATCAGAGTGTGACAAATGAATATCAAATTTGCTTCATTACAGGCTAAAAAACCCAGTCCAACCTGGAAATAGAGCATGGACTCTGATGAGTCCTCCACAGCACTGTTACACCACCAAAGAGCATGATCAAAGAGGCTCCAAGCCCCTTTGTAGAACATCCTCATCCCACTGAAGACAAATGAAACTATTTAATGTATTAATGTGTTTAGAGTGGAAGAAGTAGAGTCATTACTGAACAGGATAGTGTTTCATGGGCCTAACTAAGTAAATTAATATAGAGAGGAAAGAACTCACAATGTTTTAAGTTGCTAGATAGAGCAAATACAAGTTTAAACCTACAATTAACAACCCACTCAACAAAACATGTCTGAGTAAGAACAAAGCTCAGCAAATTCCCAGTAAATTAGCCAGAAGAAACACAATGGGACTGAGCATCAGTCAGGGTAAATAGAGCTTTGTTTGCTTCAGAATATGCGATTGAAGGGATATCTGAGGTTTCTTTTCAACAATAAACTTAGAGCAAGAACTTTCTTTACTTCTAGTGACTGCAAGAAAAGAAAAGAAAACTAGGGTTCACACAATTCTAATGCCAGTAGGAAGATCTGTGGCTTCTTGAGCTATATCTAATTTCCTCTTGCTTGGAACACAATAAATAAAGAAGGTGTCAAAGTTGGAACAAACACAATAGAGATATACCAGCAGAAACAGTAATGACTACAGAAAAAGGGATGAAAGACACAGAATTAAAATAAATATGTGAATTAATTATAAATCTGCAAATAAAGCAAAAAAAAAAAGAAGAAAGAAATTAAAAAGTGAACGAAGGCACAGGGAAGTGACAGCAATACCAGGAGCACTTGCAGCACCATGGTTTAAAAGGCTTTTTGGGCACATTTCTAAAATACAAGTACAAACATAGAATACCTAACAGCAAGTCAAATATTGCAGGGGAATAATACTACAGACAAAAGATTGCACAGAAGAGCTCTTTACAGTCTTGCAATTTAAACAGGTTTCCAAGGCTTCCTCTTCTCAAGCTCCCCCAAGACCATTCACTCAGTGCCTACATCCAATGATGTAGGAAAATGTACAAATACTGAAATCCTCAGGGATCGCTTTTAACACATAGTGAGATTTCTACTGAGCTTCCGGTGCCAGGTACTTGCAAGTATTTGTCTTTACTGCAAACAAGGTGCAGAGACTGTATCTTAGCTCCTGCATGCAACACTACTAAATTATCTAATTGAATAATAACTTTTCCCCATAAGAAACCAGTGACGGGAGGAAGCATTAGTGCCTCCAACTACCGACGTGGAAAAAGGCTCCACAGACTCAAGAAAGCCACACAGAAAGTCCAGGAAAGACTGCCTGCAATATTAATTTATCCTGTTGTGTCTTCAAAGAAAGATATAGGAGGATAGGAATCCTATAACCATCACACAGAACAGCCAAAAAATGACACAGGATGAGATGTGTTGTTGTTTAGGGCAATACTAAGACAACAAAAGATGCATAAAAAGACAATCCATCATATATGTTTAGGTAAAGATGTCTGACTAGGGGAAGGGGTTTCTACTGCAGTGTTGAGACTTTCAGAGTCCACATGGCAGCTCTTGTCACCACCCAAGTACTCACACATCCCCTGCCTCTATAAATGAGAATGGAACAGATACCAAATCCTTGCACTTGAGAGCCAGCCACTGCCCTCAGAGGACTCAAAAGCAGAGACTACAACTAGCCTTGAGAGGTGTTCTGCCTACAGTATGTTGAACACACCCGCACACACAACCCCCTAAGCCCTCAGGTGAAATCAGTGGAGCCACTGGTTGATGACACTCTTCCTGCAAATTTGTATCTTTCAGATGCAAGAGAGGGATTTACTCCCTATTTGCTCAGCAGATGGCCTCTCCACACATTGTGTATCTACATTGTAGTAGGGTCCTTCAAAAATTACTTCCTAGCACTACAAAAATAACCTGTGACAGTGAAATACCTTTGTTCAAGTTGTTCCAGTAGGACAATACTTCCACTTGGAATTTCACCTGAATTCTCAGACAGTGTCAGGAGAACTCCCAAACATTTTTTTGAGGAAAAATCAAGTCCATTACCCTTCTCCTGACAGCTCTTCATCAAGCAAGATCTCACACATAAAGACAAAACCATGACCTAATGTATTTAATATAAATGTTTTTATGGGAAGATTCTTGTAAATCACAGAATGAGGGCCACAAATTAGGTCTGTTGAACAGGATCACACAGGTACATGCCAACACAAGAACCCCCAGACTCACACACAGCATCCTCACTTGTTTTGCCTGCTTGTCAAACACTGATGGGAAGAATAAGCAACAGCTCTCTGCTCTGTCTTCAAAGGTGGACCCACTGATGAAAAAGATTGCATCTATTACTCCAGCAATGTCAAAGCAGTCACAGCTAACTACTAATGCTCAGTAACTGCACACACAGTTTGTACTTAAGGTTACTGAAGGCTCCATGATTAGAAAGGAATTTCTTTTTACTGTAGCTGATGTGCACAGACGAGCAGGCAAGATCAGAACGGGAAAAAGGAAGAAGCCAATGGATCAGCCACAGGGGGTGAGCTGTTGGCTGCATCATGACTGTACTCAATCTGTCTGGTCTGTCACTTCTCAACCACCAGAAAAATTGGAAAAAATTATGTACAATCCAGCTTCCTAAGAATGTAGATCATAGGGAATGACGCACAATTTACCTGCCCAGGCTTACCAAGCTTCCAAGGATATACAGCTGTAAAGCTTCAGTGACTTTGCTACTAACTTTAGGCACAGTACCCAGAGAAGCTCTCATTTGAAAATGGATCCCAGATTGCACTGCAGAGCTCCACAATCCCTGGGATCAGAGAGTCCACAACAAACATCACTGTTAATTCTCAGTTAATACTGAAGGTATCCCCACAAACAACTGCAGGCCCCCCACATCAGAGACGCACTGCACGTGTCAGGGTGCCTCCCATCCTCCTCTCGTACAGTCCATACAACTCATATATGAATCTAGAGACGGCTCCTATTTCTATGGGCGGCTCTACTGCCTTCAAAAGAAGCTCTCAACACCCAGTAAGCCTTCAGGAGATCCCTGAAAAAGAGCTCAACTTTTCAAGCCTGGTCTAAGTAAAGTTCTACCCTTCAGAGTAACAACTTTCTTGCGTGCCAGCATCGGAATTTTGATACAGAATTAGAAAAGTCCAGGAAATGAGACTCCTACAGGGCTCTTTTTTTAGACATCTTTAAAGCAAACTTGCACTTTGAATAAATATTAAAATTTTATAACTAAAAATCCATTAAATGCAGCAATGAAAAAGATAATTATTTTAACTTCCAGAAAATTACTGAGATGCTTTATAGTTTTGAAAGACCTGACATTATTGTAACTTTTTTCCCTCCTTTAAGACATCGACTATGTTGGTTTATAGAAAAGATGCTCATTGATAAATCTAGTATTTTCTATTAAAACAGGTCTTATCTTTGCCATATTGAATATTTTTGGGTTACATTGGGTTTAGCAAGTTAACCCTTGAAATAGAAAATATGACCCTTTCTAATTCATTGTTTCCCATGAGTTCTGTTTCCTGTTATGCCAGTCTGCTTATAAAACACACACCCCACCCTGCTATCCCCCATCCACAGAGCTGTGGTTTATGACTTCGTACTCCTCTTTTTTTCACCATTGTCATAAAAAGCCATTTACTACTTTAGCTCTAAAAATATTACCTTGCAATTAGTATTGACAAAACAGCCATAAAATGGAGATTATAGGCTAAAATTAACAGGTGATTATCCATCCTGAAAAGTCCAGTTAGCTAAAGGACTAAGGACAGGACAATTTTATCTGAACCCAAAGAAAGAGATTTGCCACCACTGCTCCCAAAAAATTGCTAATGTCATATTTAGGAAGAGTTAAAACAGAGAAGATATTTGGAGAAAGAACTATTTACATACCTCCTGCCCTCAATAAATCTTACACTACTGGTAAATACAGACCTCCCAGTAAGCTGCACACTGGGCTGTCCTGTGCATCAAGCTTGAGAGCATCTGAGCCTCTGGAGGCCAGCAGAGCCTGTGCCCACTGGGGAAAAACCTCCATCAAATCCTGCCTGGCTCCACCGACATCTGCAGGCTGAATCAGCCCACAAATTTTAAAAACACAAGATTGATGTAAAAGTAAGAAGTTGAGGGTTTTTTTTTTACACACCTATGGATTTATGATAAAACTACACCATGGCAATGTGACTGACTGAGTGGGTACTGAGCTGAAAAGTGATCATACTTGCAAGCTGGAGCTGGACAGGAGCAGTAGGACCCAAAGGGGGACGCAGCAGCCACTTCTGACCTCTGTGCTGTCTGTGCACTATAAAACATCAAACTGCATGGGTACCAAGTGAATTCCTCCAAACAAACAATACAAACCTTTGAAACAATGCCACCTATGTGCTGTCAGCACACCCCAGCCAAGGGCAATCTCACTAGCTGCACAGACGGACTGCGAGTCAGGCAACTCAACCCTCTCCGTGGCTCCAGGACAACATGAGGAAATTCCATTTAGCAGATGAAACAAGAACCTGGTTTGGATTCCCAGGACAACCTGTGTCTTTCACGCATCTCCCTCTTTCACTCCTCAAATGTGGAGGCCTGGCTGCTTCCCAGCTCAGCTACCTTGAAGGTAGGCAGTTAAGATGCTGTGAAGCATCAAACCAGAGAAGTGCCACGACCTGCTTGCAAGGTGCCAGGTCATTTAAATTCCCAGATGATGAAAGTCTCCGGCAGTGGAAGAGTTTCAGGATTTCAGAATATGGCAAGATGAAAAATCCTAAGGCAGTAAAAAGAGAAATTAATAGAAGCCAATGGCAAATGAGGTGGGAAAAAAGGGGTGCAAAAGATCACTGATTCTATGAATAATTGAAATGTCATGATTAATCAGTGTGAGCCTGAACTTAAACTACATAATGGATTCATTATCTAATGAAACACCAAATGTACTCAAACTGAAATATTCTCCCCTAGGACAGGACTCAGAATGCCAATCGACATTTTGTTCCCAAAAAGCATCCAGTATAGGCATCTATATATAACTGCAAACCTTTTCCAGTTGTAGAAGCAAAGTGTGTAGGTAAAGGTTTATAGATCCTGAGCTATGAATGCCCTCCCTTACCTGTCACAGAGTAATAAAATGGTTGAGGAGAGCCAAATGAACATTTTAAGCTATAATTACTTTCTGATTGTGAGATCACTGAATGTATCACTCCTTATTACAGATTAACATCTTAATTATACTGTGTGGGCAAATGAATCAGCACTTTAAGACTGATAGTTGGGTTCATATTAAAAAATGTATTTGACTTTTTTCCCTTTTCACATCAAGTCAGGAATTATTTCACAACTCTCAGCTGATAAATAATTGTGTGAAACTTAGCAGATATAATAACAGACTGATGACAGAAAAAATATTACCAATCATCTCCTATGATGCTTTGCTCTTGGAAGTCTTCTGTGGCAACACATTTTTTGGAATGAAATTTGGTGACATGTTGGAAATTAAAGAAACTGCTGCTGGGGATGCTGTTAGACCTCATTCTTTTGAGCCTTAACAAAGATTGAATCACCTGCTTTTTAGAAGGTATTCAGTGGTGCCTACTTTTCCTTGTTATTTCCTGCATCCTCTTCATCTGACGTAGACTACAGACGGTTCCTGCCCCTTCCCTGAGCAATATACCCTGATGGGAAATATAAACAGCATTTTGTATGCACACCTATGCCATTTGAAAAAGAAAGCAAAATATTACGTACACTTACAGTGTATATGTAGTGGCAACATAAAGCAAGTTAAAAATGAAAGGCACAAGATGTAAGTAAGATACATCATAATCTTTATCATCATTTATCACTATATTTGGAAGAAATTGTCTTGACAACCTATAGAAGAAATGAACAAAAGCTCAAGATATGCCAGTTACTGCTCAGCAAACACATCTGCAAAAAGATTTTTTTACCACTACATAAGCACATGAAGAACCACATTACAGATGCCAAAGAAAAACACTCCAACACACATAAATGACTACTTGTGAAGAGTTCTCCAAAGCCTCAACATTTTTTCTAGATTATTAGAGTACATCGGAGTTTGGGATTATATTCTACCAAGTCTCGATCACATTTTTTGAGAAAACATCAACAACCATTCTATTTGGCAAGAAAATCCTTTCCAGTTGCAGTTGAGTCAATCCTCCACATGATCTATAGTAGAAAAAAAATATACTCTGAAAGCTTAAAATAACCTGAAGTGGAAATACTTCATCTTCCTTGGGTAAAGAGATTTAGACTAAAGTATTTTCTGAAGTCTGGTTATGAGGAGAATACCTAGGAGTCTTTCATGAATAAGGAATGCGGTAGGTTTTCAAGAAATCTGATACAACCCAATGGAAAATGTTTTCATCATAAGATGTCAGTTTCACAATATCTGCCAATTTATTTTTCTCCCATATTATAAAATAACATGATCAAAGTGAAACAGACAAGTGCCCAGTTGGAGCCATATCTTTCCAGGAGCTAATGATGGATGCTCCTTCAACTTAATTAGGCAGAATCTATCAGATCAGAGAAAATCTTGTCTTGATCTCAAGATAATTACACTGATTACCTCAATGATTACCAGCATAATCAGTGGCAAGTCTTGCAATTTAATCTTGATAACTGCATCTGGTGACTGCAGATGGTGTCCTTGCCCAGTTGAAGACCCCGTTCTATTTTTGCCAACTGCAAATCTAACCCCTGCTAAAAAAACTGTGCTATCAGAAACTGACAGGCCTTTAAGGAACTAAGGCTATGGCACAGATAGGCAAGATTCAGACCACCTAGAGACTCTTCTTCCACTTTTAAGGGTGTTTATTTGGTTCTGTGTACCATGATCTTTAGGCTCATTTGAGGTTCATCCAGAAGACAGAGGTTGTAATTAGGCTGGGGAGGCTGTGCTGATAATAAAGTCAGCAAGGCAGGAATGAGCATGCTAACCTGAGGAACAGGTTATGTTCAGTGAGGAACACGCTGGTGGCTCTGCAAAGCTGTCATCAGTTGCCCAAAGCAGCAGCAGAACAGCTGCTGGCAGCAGACACCTGGGCACCAGCGAATGCTGCAAGAGAGGTGCTGCGAGCTCCGAAGCAAGACAGGGAGAAGGAGAACAAAGCAGAGAACGGCTGAAAGCTGCTTTTTCCAGCTGACCCTCTGTCACAGAGCAGGTTCCCAGGAACTACAATGGGCCACCATTTCTTGGATTAGAAGCTCAACAGGAAAAACAGATGTGAGCAGAGGAAGTGCAACAGTGACAGTTCAGCACCCACTTTCACGAACTCTTGCTTTTACTGGGTCTAGATTACCCTGCTGTGTTAAAACCCAGGAAGCCAAGGCTGTTTCTCTTCCTGCACAACTTCCCAGTGACACAAACACAGAGCAATAATTCATAGCACAAAGAATTGGAAAGGAAAGAAGCCAGCAGAAGCTATTACTGAAATGAAGCAAACTGAATAACAGTAATACACAAGATGAGACTAGCAAGAAAAAGAACATACTTCCAGAGCAATTACACTGAAAAAAAATCTTAAGGGGGAGAAAAACCCCCCACAAAATAAATTAGCAAAAGAGGACAGCAGTTAAAATATAGTACCTCAGCAGTTATTAATTCAGCTCCTTGTGCTTTGAAATATGCTACCTGTATACTAACAGGACCTTAAAGAAGCATGCAGAGGTAGAGTAATTCATTTAGAAAAATGCAAGAAAAATAAAATGTGTACCAGCATATAAAAGAAACCTATCAAGTTTGAAAGTTCCAGTTAAAAGCTCTAAACCTAAAAGTGAATGCTCAACACCACAAAACCACAAGCTTCTCCTAATGAAATTAACATTGTGACTTATCAATATAATTCAGAAAACAGCAAGTATGGAATAATTATGAGATCAATAACCAATTAAGCAACTTTAAAAGACAGTCAAGTGACCTTCTACAATCAAGTGACACACTGAGTTAGCTGCAAGCCATTTCACCTTGCCAAAGAAACTGGCTGACCAGTGATGCTGGTTTTGCTGTGCCATTTGCATAGCTGAGAGAGCCAAGAGCATTCCATTTCTGCACCAAAGGTGTCAAACAAAAGCATCATAACCTACTGTATCAAACCACCCAAAAACCAAATCCCCACTTCTAATATTTTAATCCATGAACAGCTTCAAATAACTGTAATTTCTTTTTCATTAGCTTGCCAGAGAAAGTTACCTTTTTTTTTCTGTCCTAATAATAGATTTTTCCTTCTATATTTAGGTAGCATTATAACTCTAAAGGCTCAACATGTGGTAATCTGGAACAGTCAGACACAGGGATTTTGTACTTTCATGAAAGCAAGACTACCAGGTTCCCATCAGGACCCACTTTTAGCTCTGCTGGCTGCTACTGTCATTAGAGGCTGTGGAAAAAACTAGCCCAAGTACAACTTCTGCAGCCCTGCTTCAGGTGAGGATCTCCCAAGAAAGCAAAATCCAGCAGTGTAAAGCTTCAATGCCATCTTGTCCTGGCAGCACTTCCCTAATTAAGAATTTAAGGCCAGATGGAGCCATTAGATCATCTAATCTGACCCCCTGCCTACCACATGACGTGTCGTTTTACCAGTAAACCTCATATTGAGCCCAAAAATGTAGGTCAGACTGAAGTACGTCTGAACTGAGAAGACTTCTGTGCGCCCAGGGCAATACCTTTTGTGCCCACTGTTCTTGCAGCACCCTGTATCAACAATGATCATAAGAGTTAAACTACTCTAGCAGACATATTTGCTCCACCAGGATCCAGACCCCAAGCAAGAGAGTCTGTTTTCAAAAGAAAGGCTATACTGAAAGATAATGTTCCACTGTTCATCATCAAGAGCTGCATGTTACCACTGTCTCCAAATGAAAGTTAAACAAACTGGCTATTTTTTAATCTGCTTGTGAGTTACATCAGGCCCTCAGCTGCCATTAAAGAACTGTTCAAATTACATGTGTTACATCTAGGCAACAATCAGCATGTTTTCATTTTGAAATAAGTGCTCTGGAGCATCCCCAAGGCTTCCCAGAAAGTCAGGTAATTTATTTATTTATTTTCAACCATGTAGTAGTACTTTTCCAAAGTCATAACAAAACTTGCTGTATTAAGTTTCTCTTCTGAAGACATACAATGATAGCAAGTCGTTATTACAACTGGAGGGTTGCAGGCTGAAATCCTTTAAGGGTTCTCTAACCCTTACTCAGCAAAAATCTTTAGCCTGTTTGCAGCTCATCAGCTTGGCAAGGGGCAAGCGAGCCTTCCATGTTCACAGCGCTGAAATAAAAGTTATCACCAACTGCTAAATGAAAGGAACAGCTCTGAAGAAAAAAAAATCTGCTTTTCTCAGTGGAAATAAGCACCAGCCTTTATCAAACATGGAACCTAGCTGTGCAAAAAACAAAAACAAGGCACAGCTGCTCGACACTGAGTGTGCAGAGATCTTCCAGTCAGTCGCTTTTCCCAAGGAGAAAACAAAAGGAAGGAAGAGCCAAAATGAAGTGTTGCAATGGCCACCTCCAAGAAGAGAACAAACCCTTGAGGTCACATTTTTACTAAAGGAAAAGAGGTCTTTATCAGCAGCACTAGAGCACAACAGGAATAGACTGAATCTTGGTTCAATAAAACCCTTATTTTAAAGACAAGAATGTATCAGCTCTTTGTGTGTCTCCTCTGAGGTTATACAGCCAAGTTGACTTTGGCAGACCTAGCCCTAGCTGACACAAAAAGCAGGAGTTGTGAAGGGAAAAAAAAATCTTGATTAGCTGGGCAATGATCCAATAAGCAAGACACTCGAGGCTGCAAGTTCACAGCTGAAGAAGCTCAGGTAGAAATAATTTATAGCAAATTAAGTTAGGTCATGATAATGAAATTTAAAGACATGTGGGGCACCATTTATTTCACTAAGGCTTGTTGAAAAGTGAAACCCAAGCAGAGCTAACAGGAAGGCTAATTTAACTCTGGTTACTGTTGGTACTGGCACTGAGATAAACTTAACTTGACACACTTGGAATGGGAAAGAGAATATAAGAATAGGATTTTTAAAAAAACTTTTTAACACCATTTCTCCACATTGCAGGAGAAAGCAGGGCAAATTCGATCCTGTGAATCATGGCTGCTTGTTTCCCAATTTTAAAACATCCTGGCACACAGCCCTCAGTGGCAAGTGCAGTGAAAATATCTGATTGCAAGGGTTGGGAAAGGAGGGATAACAACATCTGAATTGTGAAGCCCCTGCCATCAAGGAGCAGGAGGGAGGATGGAAAAACCTAATGGGAAAAGATCTTGTAAGAGGTGCAGTCCCCTTGCAGGTCACTGGAAACCAGCAGTGTAGTTGTGATATTTTATGAAAATCCCTTTGCTAGGATTTTCTTCTCCTGAGAAGCTGAAGGGCCTCAGCTTCAAGTATAAACAATTTGTTATCTGCTACTGTGGAATGCAGCAGGTGCTTTCTTGATTGGTCAAAGTGAGATGTTTCTACTTGGTGGCCAATCGAGGAGGCAGCAGCTCTCGGACTCTCTAGGAGTCACAGAACTTTGTTATTCATTCCTTTCTATTCCTGTCTCACCTTCTGATGAATCCTTCTCTCTATTCTTTGTAGTATAGTTATAGTGTAGTCTTTTTTAATGTAATATATATCATAATATAATAAACCAGCCTTCTGAAATGGAGTCAAGATCTCTCCATCCTCTCACCAAGTCCTATCTGCCCTGAAAACCCACGGCAATACAGCAGAAATGACAGGAGGGATGCTGTCATCATTGAGGGCTCTGCAAGTTACCTCAACAGGTTATCTGGCGGCAGCCTGGGCTTTGGCTTCACTTGGCAACAGATGAGGTGCATCATGTCCTCAGCTGTCCCTCCTGCCACCCACGTCCCCCACGCTGTGAAAAACGCCAGGTGAAGGGGAAACAAGAGTCACCATAATGGATGAATGCAGCAGTTTGCAGGAGGGGGGAGGGAGAGAGTAATGAAAAAGTGTTAATATTGAAGTAATAAAGCTTGTGGCCATTTTTCAGTCTGAAACGCACAACACCATAAAACAATGCTTAAAGGCACTCACTTCTGTTCCAAACCACCTGCACGCTAAGGCACCCTGCTATTAGCACATAAGTTGTTTACTACCAGTCTTATTTCAGTCAGACTCCAGGAGAGCCATAAAGCTGAATTTCTTCACTCAGTACAGGAGTCCAAGTGGCCTCAGGTTTTCCTTGGTATGCCAAGCCCCAGTGTGTCACCTGCAATCCCTGCCCAGTCACTAACCCATTCATTTCTAGTAAGATGTATAAAAGTCAAATCAAAGCAAAGGGAATCTGTGCCTGGCACATGGCACAAATATACCCTCCTTCTTGCCTGCTTCTCCTCGAGCTCCCAAAGCAACAGCTACTCTCAGTGAGGTGTGTTCAGCACAGCTATGATGGTGGCTTTATCTGCCAGTAAGCGTTCCTCGTGTCACACTTGCCTAAAACAGTTCTGGGCACTGGTTGGTAAAACGAGACTTCTATTTCGTCTCCTGAAACAATTTCTTCAAAAAAAATGTAATGGAGAACTAATGAAATATAATGGCAAAGCAAATAAATAATGGACATTCTTTTGAAATTAAGACATTTTCATCTGCTTATTTGTCACTTGCCTCTTTTTTTTGTTTGTTTCTTTGGTTTGCTCTTTTGTTTGGCCCAAATAAAAACATGTAAGTTCAAAGCAACTCACTCACTTTTTTTTTCCCCTGTCAGAAGCAAATATTAAAGCCTGTGGAATTGGAAGAGGGAAAGAAGAAAGAGAACCAGAAGTTAATCTCAGACCTGTGCAGGCACCATGAAGGGAGGAAGCCAGATGTGGGAGTTTCACATGGGAGACCACACTGGCTCACAAGCCCATGGGTGAACTCCTTACAGCCTGGAGCCCAGCGAAACTGCCAAGCCTTAACAAGTTCTATAAATTATACCATCTTTGTGGGAGCTACATGACAAACTATGAAACAGCTCAGCAGCAGCAGCAGCATTCTCTTGATCCTATTCTATAGAGAGATACATTGGTATGGTGAAAAAAACAAGTTTTCCCCATATTTACACACATTCACAATGACAGTCAATAATGAAAAGTACCCTGTTAACTGTCCTCCTTTTTTCAAAGGCACTTTTACCTCTTATGCATTCAATTCCCACATCTGAATACAAGTTAGGAGTGCAGGACATAAAAAAGTCCAAATGGCTTAAACAACACTGTTGAGTCCCAGGCTATATACTATCAAGAACACCACAACAAGAAGTAAACCAAACTGTATCACCTGAGATCAGCATTTTTTAATCTTTTTCCTTGTGCTTCCCATCACAGGAAACATTATCTTACTCATTCTTCTTTCCTTAGTTGCCATAGATGCAGTGCCACGGTGCTGCAGCAACATGCAGCCATCTTCATAAGCTGGTTCAGATCTGAGCACTCCTGCACTCCTGACTGCTTCCCTTCTTGCTTTCAGCCTGGCAAAGATATCCCCCAGTTCCATCCTGCCCTTCCTCACTGGACAGTGAGAATAACAGACTAGCTCAAGCACAGCAAAACAGATAAAGCTTCTGTAATGAAGTGGTGCCATATACTTTTCAGTGTCACTCATTCTGGTCCAAGGACAGTTCGCATGCACTCCAAAAGGATGCTTTCTGAAAACGATAAATCTTCCTTCTCTTCCAGCTGCAAGGAGAGCCCATCCTTGCAACTTACATTTAAAACCTTTGCCTGCGGAGCAGCCCGTGTTAAACCTCAGTCAACATAGTGCTGTCGACCCATCTTCACACCAATCCACGATATGTGAGCAGCGGTAGGGTGTTCACAGGAGCAACAGCCACATGTTATTGCACCACCAGGACTCTCTAGGTGCTCTGCGCTCAAAAGTGTCCCCAAAACACAAAAGGGAGACACCCACAGCTATGGTATCAGTGTGTGCTACCAGCCACCACACGGCTGCAACATGGCAAGCAAGGAGATTGCAGGCTGGCAAGCCCATGGCTCCTAGGGGTATGAGCCTCAACAGCCCCAAAAAGCTACTATGATGGGTCTGCTTTCCCTTTCATTAGTACATTCAACCCCTCCTTTCTCTTACCACGAAAAAGCTGTCATTTTGCAAATAACCCCTCTAGAATTCTTCAAAGTTGCACACAAAAATGCACTTTGGCAAAGACCTCTGCAAACAGGGAGGAGTGGGCAAGTCAACCATCAATCCAGGAGGTGTCTTACAAGTCCATCTACAATACTAACCCGCCACATCATCATTTCATATTATAAAGTTACTTTCACAGCTGTACAAAAAGCTCCAGTAAGAATGAATGATTATTTCTCCATCAATGACTTTAACATCTGCCTTAGTAAGGCAATCATTTATTAATAACAAAATAAATAACTAGGCTTCTCTTAGAATAAATTTTAGTAGTAAAATGAGAGGAAAAAAGACTCCTATTTATAAAATGTTAGTACGTATTTTATTTAAAGTTATCCAAGTATTTCCCAGGCAAAATGCTACACCCTACCTTTACTCATTAAAATAGGACATGGCCTGAAGTTTAATGAAGAGGAAAAATAAATTTAATATCTTTTCCTGTACAGCGGCATTCTTTCAGTTAAGTAGTTTTTTATTTCTGCTGCATTTTTCATAGCATCCATATCAATACTGCTACTAACATTTTAATGGATATTTTAGTGTTATTGGAAGATACATGTTTTCTTTATTAAATATGAATTTTGAAAAACTTGGAAAAATTAAAGACATTATACAACATGAAAAACTTCAACCAAAATACAAAATTTAAGCCACGCTGGCATTTTTCTGTCTTTCTAAAAATATGGTACTTTATTAGTTCCTCCTTCTAGAGCTCTCTTCAAAACAAAGACAAGGTGCTTCATTGGTGCACTAAAGGTTGCGGCTCTTTATGAACAGGTGAACAAGGTGGCCCCACTGAAGGCTGCTCAGCTGGGCTCACACTCAGAAGCTTAGCAATGATCTGAAGCAGAAGCTCAGGTGGTTGTGGTGAGGTCCTGCAATGTGTTTTCAGACGAGACACCTGATGTGGGCTATGTTATGAACGGTCCACCATGAACAGACGCGCACACTGCAATTCTGACTTCGCAAGATGTGATGACAGCAGCAGATATGCTGAGGAAAATTAACAACCTTTTTTGTTTAACAGTGCCAGCAGAAAGCAGCCCAGAAGTTGGTACAGCTACTCTTGGGAATAATTACTGCAACACTTGCAGCCTCCCACTAGTTTTGAGGCAGTGCTACAGTTCCCATGCACAGCCATTCTTGCTTCCATGGAGGAGGAGGAGCAACCCTGGCAGATCTCCACGTGCTGCTAGGCTGAGTCCCAAGTGCTGCGCAACCCTCTAAGAGTCACTAGCTGTTTCTGGAATCTAAGAAAGGGAAAGGTTTTTAAAAAGTTATGATGAATTTAAATCTGGTGGAGCTGTGCTGGAAAGGCAAATGAACACTGCTGAGGATGAGTGGCTCCTCAGCTCTCACTCCATTCAGTGTGGATGCCCCATGTCCCTCTGGAGGGCACGGCTGACCAACCTCTGCTCCCCATCAGTGGCACATGCTCAGCAGCAAAGGGATGATCTGTGCTTTGCACCCGTTAGCCCAGACTGCTGCTGGACTTGGAGCTCAGAAGAAGGCAGGAGCCAAAATCCTGCCTCAGGCTGATGGCTTCACCCAAGAAGCAGCAGATTCTGGTCCTGCTGAGCTCAAGAGCTGTCAGGTTCCTGCTGAGCTGCAAATAAAAGCTTCGGTTTATTTTTTCCCTGCTTCTTTCTCCCCATCTGACAACTGCACATGAACACTTGTAGATTGGGACTGTTACACCCCTGCAAGCTTAAAACAACCTTGCTCAGGCACGGACGACAGCTCTCAATGGCAACATGGATGTGACTGCAGACTAATTCCCCTTGTTCTGACACATGAAAACTATCTCTGAAATCGCTGCACTGTCTGTAGTCACTCCTGTTTCACATCTCTGCAGAGTCAGCACTCAGTCAAGCAAACACAGGAAAGAAGCACAAAGAAAAAACTCACACATTTTTGGTAGATTCATACCGCTTTGTGCAGAATTCTTTTTTAGTGTAATCATGGAAAGACATTAATAGCTTAATTTAAATACAGGTCTATCAACAGACTAAATTTTTTAATACATGCACTCTGCACAGGACTGGTTTGTGTCTAAAGTACATTAAGTGAATCTCTGATATCTGGAAAGACAGACTACTAGGAAAAAAAGGGCCATCAATTTAAAAAGTACTTCTTCCTTCAATATTCTGTGCTCAGGAACTCCAGGTCACTGCAACCAGTGAGAAAACCTGGAGCCATAAAGGCTTGTATTCAGCAGAGAAGGATCCAGTGAAGGGACATTTAACTACACTGGACATACACAAGCCCATGGATCCAGGGGGGATGCATCCATGTGTGCTGAGGGAGCTGACTGAAGTTTACAGGAGGCTACTCTAAACTTTCAAAGGTCATAGGGATCAGAGGAATTTCTTGAGGACTGCATGAAAGCCAGTCCTATTTTCAAGACATAGGATCCCATAAACTACAGACAGGTCAGTTTCACCTCCAACCCTGGGGAGGTGATCAGCAAATAAATCTGGGAACAATTACCTTAACAT
This sequence comes from Motacilla alba alba, assembly GCF_015832195.1. Lineage (NCBI taxonomy): Eukaryota > Metazoa > Chordata > Aves > Passeriformes > Motacillidae > Motacilla > Motacilla alba. Next base: position 38,975,710 of record NC_052017.1, on the reverse strand, counting down.
ATGGAGTAAAATTAAATGACTGGGAATAGTCAGCACAGATTTATGAAGGCAGAAATCACATCTGACCAACCTGATAGTTTTCTGCAATGAGATGCCTGCTGAGATGAGAGAGAAGTGGATGTTATTTATCTTGACTTCAGCAGAGCTTTTGATGCTGTCTCCCGTAACATCCTCATTGACATACTGATGAAGTACAGACTAAATAACTAAATGGGGAGGTGGAGAGAACACTGGCTGAACTGCTTGGCTCAGAGGGCTGTGCACAGTGGCACAAAGTCCAGCTAGAGGCCCATCACTAGTGGAATACTCCAGGGGTCAGAACCGGGACCAACATCATTTGACATTTTCACAGCCAACCTGGATAGGACAGAATCTCCAGCAAGTTGGCTGATAAAAGAAACCAGGGAGGAGCAGCTGATGCACCAGGTGGGTGTGCTGCCATCCAGAAGGACCTGGACTGGCTGGAGAACATGCTGGCAGGAACCTCATGAAGTTCAACAAAGATGAATTCCAAGTTCTGCACCTGGGTATGGTTAACTCCATGCATCACTACATGCTGGGGCCTGATCAACTGGAATGCAGGCTTGCAGAGAGCAACATCAGGGCTCTGACACACAGACACAAAGTGTGTGCCCACACGGAAAGGTGGGTAACAGCATCATGGGCTGCTTTAGAAAGACCATCACCAGTAGCTTAAGGATGCTCCTCCCCCTCCACTCAGCCCTGGTGAGATACCTGCACAGAGCTGGGTTAGTCCTGGGCTTCCTGGTATGTGCAAAACATGGACTGCAACAAGTCAGCAAAGGCCACAAAGGTGATAAAAGAACTGGAAGATGTGATGTATGAGAGGCTGAGATTCAAAGTACTGTTCGGCCCGGAGAAGGCTGAGGGCAGGTCTCATCAGTATGTATAAACAACTGATGGGAGACAACAATGAAGACAGACTCTTCCCAGTTGTGCCCAGCAAAAGGACAGGAGTCAATGGGCACAAATTGAAATATAGGGAAATCCATCTGAAAGTAAGAAAATAATTTCTTTTTCTTTTGTTCCCTCTCCCTACTGTGAGGGTGGTCACACCTGGAACAGGTCACTGGAGAGGCTGTGGCATCTCCATCCAAGCCTGGTGAACATAGCTCTGAGCAACATGCTTGAGCATGGCAGTGGACTAAGCAATCTCCAGATATTCTTTCCAGCCTCAATAATTCCATGATTACTTCCAATCAAGTTAAACAGAACAGCTGAAAGAACTACAATTCAAGAAGAAAATACTCAAAAGCAGCAGAACTTAAGGCAGAGGTAATTCTAGGCTTTGCACCATAATGTTGAAATCCTACAGATGCACATTTTTATTTCCTCTTTATGTTACACATGACTGCACAACCTGTGTGGTGTGTAAAGAAGAGATTTCATGGGGTTCTTCACTTGCAACAGGGAGTTAGTTACACACACATACCCCAAACCAGAATTTGGCTGTAGATGTTTTCTATTGCTCAGATTTTATGAAATATCTTACCACTGAGTATAGTTTCCACTATGACTACAGTAAGTAAGCAGATCCAATTACAGATGTTCTCTTTTAAAAATACTATTTGAAAGGAACATGGTGTAAAGCATTAATTGAAATGATGTTCCTTTCCACAAGAACAGTGCTTCCTGAGAAATGGTTATATTAGCCAACTAACATTGAAGAGACACAATTACTGTGTTGCTCTGTGACTCTAAATCAAAATAGTATCCTTCTTTTTTAACTCACAGCAGCATCCAAAAGCAAAGGACCAAAACTGCAAATGTTTATTCATTTTCGTAACTGAAGTCAACAAATTGAATTACTGAATTGATAGCATGACAATATCCCCAGTAAATATGCATACACTTATCTGTAAACTCTTGAAAGGAGAAGTTTTTTAAATGACAACAAGTCACAGGCAGTCAATTTATTTAGGTAAATAAATTCCTAAGAACCTAATGGACCAATTAAGTGATTAACTGAATTCAATGCATCAAACACCAACTTGGGTGCCTACTCTCATACAAGCTGTTTTAAAAACACTGCTCTTAAAGAAACCAAACAAACAGAGAGAAAAAAGAAGTCTGAGCCTCTTTTTTGAAATGCTTTTGAGCACCAAAATGCCACTCAAGCTGGCAAAAAAACAAGGGGAAACTTTCATTCTGTTTTCTGTACACAAATTACAGAAGATAATCCTCAAAGTGTAGCTAGAAAGCTTCAAAATGAAACAAGCCCACTGAACAAGCTTTCTAAAATTCCAACTTCTGTTATTAATTTTAAGATGTCAGTCAAATGGATGGTAATAGGAAATACATTTTTCCATCCTTCATTTACAATGCTCTCTTAGAACATCTGAGGCCAATTCATAACCCTCTACAGGGATATGACATTTGCCAAGAGAAAAAAAACAACTCTGCAGGAACAAGCCACCAAGGTTTTCCCTGAAGCTTCCTGTTGGGATTTGTAGCCTTAAAAGGAAAAAAAGCTTTTTTTTATGCTGGTCCTCAGCTTGCCAAACAAAGAGCCCTCGGGTGTGCTTGGTATCTGTCATTGCATTCGCTCAGGGATTCTGTGTGGCTTTCTCTTGCTATCTTCCAGCAGATCCAGCACGGATGTTTTCATCTCCTGGCATCATTCAACCACTCTATCAGGCTATTTGCTTAACCCAGAAACCCCAGAGCCCCTCAGGAGTCCGAGCTCTGAAGGAAAGTTCAAGCACCAGAAGACACTGCAGAAGCAAGGCATTCCACCTCTGCCCAATACTTCTACAGGTCCAGAAAATCTGGAGGTGAGAAGGGGGGCACCTCTGCTTGACCATATTTTTTTCCAAAGCCACCAAGGGAGTCATCCATGAGGATAACCTTCACTTGTAAGCAAAGGACCTACGGGATCATGCAGTTCCTGCCTTGGGAAAAAAAAAAAAAAAAAAAAAAAAAGCAACTACCACCTGAATTTTCAAGTTTTTCAAGTTCACAGTAACAGAAATACCTTTGGAATTCATGCAGTAATAGCACTGATAGCAGACAAATTCCTCTTAAATGCCCTGAACAATTTGGTTTTACACTTCAAGGCAACAAGTTTAATTTCTTCTACTGTTTTACATTGAAGAGAAGTTCCCTTAGGTACTAAGCCTAATAAAAAGGAGCCCACCACATACTTGGCCACAGTCATTACTTTTGAGCACTGAAAACCACTGCTCACTGCTTTTCTCATAGTGGAAAAGGGCCATGCAGAGGAAATTCAAATGACCAGATAATTCATAAAAATACTATATAATATGATATATTTAAGCATGGCTACATAAAGTAAGCAAGATTAAACAGTATGGCAAAGAGAAGAAGTGAAGTACAAACATATTTTCCCTTATAACACCAAACAGAAGTCACATTCATTTAAGCAAATATTTTTCTGTATTGATAGAAGCCAAATACGTGGGGTAAACTGCTGTGCTTTTTTTCTGTTTGCTTCATATAAAATCACACAGAAAATGTGTGTTCACATAACACTAACAACAAAATGCTCTTTGCTATATTTCAAGCTGTTTGTAATGAACATTTTAGCTCTCTCAAAAGGTGAAGAATAAATCAGCCAACCTCTTTATGCATGCCCTGTGAGGATACCCATCATCAGTAAAAACAAATTTCACTAGCCTTAGTCAGCAAGCTGCAGTGGCATGTGGCAAAACTATGACATGCACCAAAAACTTAAACTTCTTAACTGGTAGCAAGATACAACAGAATATGCCCACTGAAAACTACCCAAATTTCCCAAATGGCCTTTGAATAGCTTTCCTTTTTGAACAAGAACTTCACATTATATCTGTGCACATTATTTTCCCCTTCCTCCCTGAATTCTAAACATTTTTCTTACATTTACTTCTTCTGAGATTCAGTAGTGACAGTTTCTTCTTTACACTCCTACATATATTTTGCACAAGCTGTTAAACAGAATTAGTCCATGCTCCTCTTTCACATTTTTCCTGTGCTCTGAAGGAACCTAATACACAGACTTCTGAGAAATCCCAGCTTTGACCCTTACCACCTAGCTACTAACTTGTGCAAACATGGTTTTCCAGGCTGAAGAAAGATCTTGTGGACTGTAGTCATGCAGACACTCCAAATGGCCACAAGAAACATTTACCAGGTGAAAACAGGTCCCAGGTGGCTGACAGCAAAGGAGCGTGAACGCAGCCCTTGGAAGACAAGTTGAACATGCAAATGTTAACTCTATGCTGCCTTTAGCTACCATGACATCCCTTACAAACAGATAACCAAAAAAACATTGCCTGGCATCATTTCACATTTTGCACTCTGCATGTACAATAACCCAGGTGAGTCCTAAAGGATACCATCTGCAAGAGGGCTGGCTGGGACTTGTACCTAAATACAAAAAGAAATTATTCATTTACCTTGAGCATAAAGGTACTCACTCCTCAAATTTAATGAGAAGTCTTTATTGCAAATTTCCCCTTACCATTCAAAATCAGCATGAACAAGTTAGAATCACCTAGAGAAGTGATATATTGTGGTATTCACAGACCTAGCAAAACAGAAAGATTGATGTAAGCAAATTCCCTCCACCTCCCCAAAAAAGGCAAAATTACACCCTGCTCATTCTTTCAGTTGGAGTTCACTAATTGCCTTTTAGCTGGAAACAAGAACAACCAGTTTTGTGGAAACAATCACTAGCCTTAATGTTTGATTTTTAAAAAAATAAAAATAAAAATACCAGAAGCGATACTAGGAAGAAAGCAAAGTGAAGCAGCAATGTAACTGTCAGATTCTGGGAGATGAAATAATTCAAGTCTGAACATCCTTCGTTCCCCATGTGGCAGGGCCACATGGCAGCAGGAGCAAAATCATCATGTGCAGTATCTGAAGCCCGTGCCACAGAATAGAAAAAAAAGGTGGATAATAAAGAATAAACCTATTATGCAAGTGCTGATATGTTTAAATCTGGTGGCACACTAGCACTTCCTGCAGAGCTTTCTGCCAAGCACAGAATCCTTGGGGAAAATGGCTTAATCCCCAGCAATGACGCAGTGTGAGAAGCCTATCTGGGACATACTTAATGCCGTCCTCCACACGGAGCGTGCACTTCCAGGAATAAAGAGTTAGTCACCATGTCTACCTCCACCACCCATCCCCTCATCTTTTGCATATCCTGCTCTGCAGAGACAGGCATTCACACCTACAGGATGCTGCTAAGTCATGTGGGGACATGGCATGCAGGGAACTGCTCTTCTGAAGAAAACGCCTGCAAATACAATGGACATCCCACTAAGATTTCTTTTTTCACATGGATTCCCACAGGTGGTTTTGCTACACCCAGTTCCTGAATGGAAGCACCAATCTGCTTTTGCACCAATCTTCTCATGAAGGTCAGAAAGGTCCAGAGAGCATCTTCTTGCATACACTGAGACTCAAGGGAGTCATATGAAACAGATAATTAAAATGGTTTCAAATCACAGAATAACTGAAGTTGGAAAAGACCTCTAAGATCATTGAGTCCAACCATTAACCTGGCCACATCCACATCCATCACTAAAGCATGTCCACAAGTGCCATGTGCACATGCCTTTTGAATGATTCCAGAGATGGTGATTCCACCACTTCCCTGGCAGCCTGTTCCAATGCCTGGAACAACCACTTCAGTGAAGAACATTCTCCTAATATCCAGTCTAAACCTCCCCTGGTGCAATGAGGCCATCTTCTCTGTCACTTGCTACCTGGGAGAAAACAAGAAGCCCCTTAGGTATAGATTCATCTCCAAGTTACACGAAACCATTTTTTTTCCATTTTTTCCCCTTCTCTGTCGAATTGTGATTTATGCTGAATGCTGTAAACATTTCTAGTTAGCTCACTTCCAAAGCTCATCTCAGAGTGAGATAAGATCACATGCAGCAATCCCATGAAGCAAAGGAATGAGTCATCGGTCTGAAAGTTAAGGAACAGACAAAACTGTAGATTCAGACCAAGGTAAGCATAGTAATGAATGAAACAATTCTACATTACATCTCTGGAGAGAGCAGTCTAGAACAGCAACTCATAAATAGACCTACCTAACACAGCATTTAAAAGTATATATAGGGTCACCAGTGGGATACTTAGGATAAAGACTCCACGGAATTCAAGAAAGGGGGAAAATCTCCCTGAAAAATGCTTAAAACAGCTGTAGAAATTCAATTACAGCAGCAAACACTTCTGCAACTAAGTTGGTCAAGTCTGTGTCCTGTGTTTTTACAGGCAGGCATGAAGACTATGGACTCCGAAAATGTAATTTTTAAACAAAGTAAATAATTTAATTGCCAGTGAACTCTATTCATTTTAGTTCTACTAAAAGCAGTACAATTGTCTACAAAGAAGAAAAAAAAGGCAATAGTGCAAATGCTCTCTCATTTTGAATACAAGTGGTTTCTTCTTTGACTAAACAAAGAGCACTCAAAAATGAGAGTGTGTCTCATGAACCACACTGACAAAAAAGGCTCAAAATCTGTTTATGTGATTTTGCTGGTCTATATGCAAGTAATCTAGGTAATAAGCTTGGACTTCTACCACAGCAACTGAGACCAAAGCATGTCCCCAGAGATCTATAGCCTGATTAGTGACAGTAAGCTGAGATAGCACAGCCCCAGCTGCTCAATATTACACCAAAAAAAAAAAAATAGAGGTGGGCAGGTTCAGAGAAAGATGCACATATTGGTTTCACTCCTATTAACAATTTACCCCTACTATCTCACTCACCCACTCCCTCTTCACCAAAGCATGAAATGACAGCTGCTTAGATTTAAGCTGTTCAATATTCAGTTTACTGTCATCACAGATTACAAAATAAATTGACAAAATGCCACCATTCCACACAGCAATTCCCAAAAAACACGCTAGCCCTGTGAATCTTCAGATGTTTTGCTCTCCTGAAGTCTTCTGCTCCGTCTCCACTTAACCAGCCACAGCTCCCGCACTGAGCTGCAGCCACAGCTCCTTCTCCTTCTCTGCTCCAAGGCAAAACTGAGGATCACTGAGGGTGCAATACACATCAGGGGGATTTTTCCCCCCAATCCTTCACCTGCACTTGAGCATTGCATCCCAATAATTTCCGTTTAGTTACTGCATGCTACAGAGATCATACCTACCATCTCCAGGGAACCTTATCCACATCCAGGGCATGACTGCCTGAGCTAATTTAGCCCTCACTGAGAGAAGGAAAAGAGAGTGGGAAGAAGGAGAGCCTGGAAATAAGGCCTTCAGCTTGGCTCTTCAGGAAACTTCCCCACACAGTGACTCTGCAGGCTCAGGTGCACCATTCACAAGTGTAAATTGGGGTGGTCCTCTTCCCACTAACACTTCAGCCCAGCCATGCTGCAACATCCTGTGCACTGACTGTGTCATCTAGGCACGGTGGACACGCTCCAAGTGTCTGGCTGAGAAGGGTGAGGACCTCATCAGGGAAAGTAATACCAAAAATGTATTAAGAGGAAGAGTGTTCAAAACAGGGCAGTGCCATTTAAAGACCTCCAACGTATACTAGAATGTCCCACGGAGGGAACACTACTAAATTTTTATATTGATAAATCCAGACACATGATTCAACAGCTTAATAGGATGATAACTTTGAAGATTATAAAGACTACATCTCTTCTTCTCCAATCTGGACCTGCTTTTTCACTTACTGATTTTTTTAAGGAAGCTCAGCTTTCATCTCTATTTCATGGCTTCTAATTAGCTTATTTCTCATTTTAAGTATTTACAGCTTGGGAGTTGAAAAAGCAATGGGATAAGTGAAGAGCAGAAGAAACAAAAATTGGCTATGCAGGATAACCACTCCAGGAGCTGGACCACCTAACCTGCAGGCAGGATGGAAAGCAGCTTGGGAATGTCTCCTTCCTGTTCATGAAAACACAAGGGGCTGTGACTTCCCACCAGACTGCAGCTGCATCACACCTACCACGCAGTGACTCAGAGCACCCCTGCCATACACACAATTAAGTCCTGTCAAGCCACCACTGACCACCTCTAGTGCACAGCACATGGCACGCTTTAATTTAGCATTAGCAAAATACCAACAGCCCCTGGAGAGACTTGGATTTAATTCTACTTCAAAAATATGTTCACTGTACTAGAAGTAAAGTAGCACCAATGAATAATAATTACTAACTGTCAGCTCTTTGAACATTTTCATACCTCTACTGAAAGTCTTGGAAAGGATGGCTCCTCTCTCCCAACATGAATGCCAGAAAGAGTATTTTTTCTGAAAAGGAAGACCACATCAGATTGCAAATGTTAACTCTACATTTCCTTTCTAAACAGTCCAGATCCTGAAAGCAGAAGGAACAAGAATACAGTATGTAAAACTGCAGCTCAAATGTTTTCAGCAGCCCAGTAAAATCCTATTGCACACATTTTTGTGAGTTAAGAAACAGATCTGCTGAGAGGCACAGCATGTATTTCATGGCAACAGTACAGATCCATGTTACGGCTTCCTGGGAAGTCACTGCTGTGTAAAAGGATATGACTGGCTTCACAGGTCAAGGTAAAATTTACTGTCCTGAAACAGACTGAAAATGAAAAACAGTCAGTGTAGCAGTCGAAACACACAGAGCTATCAGAAGGGGATGAGGAGCAGGATACATCAACACCAATTTATACAATTTAAATACCACAGGCGATGCTCTTCTTCTCCACCTGACAATTTCACTTTTTGCTTTCCATTTTCCCTGGCTTTTCAGCCCTTTGGAAACCTCACTCACAAGGGAGAAGATGTCACATTTCCACTGGAACAAAATTGGCTTATGACACATTGTGTAATTCCAAAAATACATTATGCATTAATTAGACATACTCCTGTCATCAAGACCTTAATTTCTAAGATCTGCTTTTCCAGATACTATTAGAAAATTCCTCTGCCTCAGCTACCTAACTTATAACACTTTAGGAGGCAAAGTGTCTTCTTGCTCATCCCAAGGTCCTTCACCTGGAAAATTCACAAATCTCCAGGGAAGGTCTGCTTGAATCTCTTTTTGAACATACAACGTTCTCACCCTAGCGAGTGACTGCTGGTGAGCTGCTTTTCTCAGCCAACACTTTGTATTTTAATTCCTGTATTTTCTTCACTAATTTCCCTCCCTACTTTTGGTTCCTATCCACTCTTTCACTTTGTTTTGCTCTCCAGATCTGTGTGTCCCTCTTTGTCACCAGACTACCATGCGTGCTGCAGGTTATCTCGAATTCTGCAAAGGAGTACAGTCATGATTTCTGTGCAATACCCTACAAGCTTGGGAGTGTGTCTGGCAACTGTTCAAACTGTTCAGGTAGAACCCTAAAACTTAAGTGGGACATTTTCTGTAAAATGGATGTGCTTCTGCTACATAAACTTTATGCCCTCCTACCTTCTCTAAAATTACAGCTGCTTCAGTCTTGATTGTAAAAAGGCAGGAACAGAGAGAGACAGGATGTATACACACGCTGGTATGCTTTATAATGCCTTCTGATGGACAATTAACTGTAGTCTGTGAGTCAGAAAACTGCAAGAGATCTACCTCACACAATTTTATGACCTTTCTTAGGAGTTATATACCAGTTCAGGTAAGGTGCCATTCCATCTTCACAACAGACCTCACCTGGTTAAATACTACACTGCTCTTGCAGATAGCGGAATAATTACATGCACACACAAATCAGATGATGTAGTGCTATGTATTTTTCACAGAATGTCCAAAAGTCCCATTCCCTGGTTTCAGAGTTTGATGATAAACAATGTGAGTGGGCTCCAAAAACCAGAGATCCACCCCAAACTGTATATGTTGCTGACATCAAACTTGCCACTCTAAATCATCCCTAAATTAAAATATAAAAAGGACACTTCACAGAGATAATAAATACTAATAACTTTTTCACAGCCTTCAATACACACTCATTTGCACTTGTGAAAGACAATTACAAAACCTTACTCTGACTTTATGCATCACCAAACCAAAACAGTAAATGTAATGTACCCACATACTCCCTTTGCACTGCTCTCTGTGACTGCAGAGAGTCTTGGAGAAATGCAAACCAATATTGATAAAATAAAGATTTCCTTTCTGTGTCCTATCCCACTGTTTTTTGTTTAATTGCTTCCTTGTCTCGCCATCAAAAATCAGAGTACCATTTACTGTCACAAAGCTGTCCTGGACATAAAGGAAAAGCAAAGTTCTTATTTTTGAACCAAATTCCTTAGATGGGAGCATTGCCCAAGCAAAAGCAGCCTGGCTGGGCTGTGTAGGAGGGTAGGAGGCAGGGGATAACAATCTTAATATTTTTGGATGCAAGTTTAGGGAAAAAAAAAAGCAAAGACAGATGCTGTTAGCTGCAGAGGACACCTGAGAAGTCACTCCACAGCACTCCACACATGAGCCAAGACTGATCTTTCTTTTCCTTCCCACATACCTGGGCAAGCAGCCCAGCTAAAAGCACACAGCACCAGCAAGGAGACTCTGCTCTGAATGTGCTCTTTATACAACATACATTAGACAATTTGACCAAAAACACCCGTAAATTCTGCCCAGAACCAAAAAAAAAACCACCAACCAGAGCCAAAGCACCACTGCCAAGCTGGAGAAAATGACCCTGACTTGGGGAGCAGCTCTGGCAGAAGCAGAGGGGGAAAGACTGGAAGATGTCTTCTTCTGTTCAAACATGCTCTTAGTCATGTCTTTGTCAGTAACTATTGTTTTTCTGCCAAGTTTGCATAATCCTTAGCACAACAAGGTATGTTTAGCACATGATCTTTCAAAAATACCTTTTTTAAAAAGAAATTATTTGTGCAGCTATAAAATCTAAAAACCTTCCGATTACAGATTTTACTCTGGTCTACTTCATTACACACCTCGTGTGTAAACTTATTACAGGAAAATGTTACCTAATTAAATTTATTATGCTGTGTGGGGTTGCTTTGTTAACTTAGTTAATTAAAAACTTCTCAATTTATGTAATTTATCATGGCATGACCATTGTTAATGAAGCTCACAAAAGATACTGTTGGATAAATTCATGCAAAGGAGAAGAAGCAGAGCAGAATGAAGGATTATGTTCTCAGACTTGCGAAGCAAAGAAGCCTGAAATAAATGGAAGTTGTGAGTGTTTGAAGCAGACAGTGCATTTATTGTAATTATTTCAGGCTGCATGCTGATTGGAAAAGATTAACATAAATAGGAGCTGCTATTGCAGATGTTTCTATTCTTGCTAGGAAATCCCTTGAATATAGGAAGCACAGAATAAAAACGTGAAGATGCTGTACTACAGAATTGCAACTTTTTTTCTATTATTTTTTTCTGTTCTGGACAAACCAGAAGAAATATAAATAAAGCTTTTAATCCTTCAGGACTTGAAGGAAAAACATCACTTCTCTCTTCTTCTATCTTTAACATGATAAAACCTCCAGATGTCATCTGACTACCCAGCAAGGAACACTTTGCACATTCCCTCCTCCCTTCCAGAAGTGCCCTTAAACTGTGTGGCACCCAGGTCACCTCCAGAGGCTATATGGCCTGCAGCTACAACCATAGGCAGTGAAATAAAATCCACAGTAATTAACAGCATTTAAGAACCTTGTTCCTCCATTCACAGCAGCAAATTGGATACATTAATAATTCACATGTAATTCTGGTATTTCTGACTTCCTTTCCACATTAACCAATGGCAAAATTTCCATTCAGTCTGGAAAAAAATACACAGAACTCTTCTTTTGAAAATTTTCCAAAATTTAGAAGTAGATAAAAATACCCAATGACAGTCCTGGAGGTGTGTATAATACCTCTCATGCTATCTTCTGTTTACCTTCCTAACATCTCATAATTTGTTTCCTTGTCTCCCAAGGATCCTAAGAAACAGAAACCAAGAATTAAAGTAAATGACTCACGGCAGGGCTTTTTTGACTGCAACTTCAACCTTCTCAGGTCACTGCAACACTTTTAAAAAGAAGTATTATACAACTATTCAAGCTCTTTGGTTATTTGTGGACCAGCTGCATGAAGTATCCTCCATACTGGTAAAGATCAGCATGAGTCAAAGATGCTGCTTCAGTACAGTATCTGCCTGAACATTATTTCCTGTGGTTCTGCACTAAACATGAAGCAAAACATCATATTGGGCCCATCCATACACCAAGGTACATCTCCTTTACACTGTGTTTCACAGTCACAGGGCACTCAGCCACACCACCACGAGCTAGTCCCTAGAACTTCCCCAGAGCCTGAAGACCTAAGGGGTTCCTCAGACCTGTGCTTTGTCCATACTGGATGATGCCAGGAACGTGTCAGACCTAAACACAGTTTTCTTGGCCCAGAAGAAACATCCTCTGCTGCCTGGGACTCGCTCTTGTGCAAGATCAGGGTCCACCAAGGTACCCCAGGGTGCTGGACACCACTGCTGCCAGCCCTGCTAGCAGATGGCCCTGGCTCTTTCCCAAAAGAGATCAGGCTGTTGAGGAGGATGGTTGCATGGTGACCAGCGGCTTGAACGCTGCCAGGAACCAGAACCCCACTGAGCACCTTTTTCTCACAGCACAGACACTACCGTGGCGCCCAGCTATGACAGTTTCAGTGACAAACTCCACTGACAGCACGGCAGGTCTCATACTCCAAATCTGTCCCTCTTTTTCAATGTTATGAAACAGTATCATCGACTGCAGCTCAGGTGCAGCTTTAAAGTAAAATGTACTAGAACAAAAACAACAACCCTGTCTAACATTTACAGAGCGACTTTCAGCGGAGTGGATCTCATGGGATTTCTTAAGCCTTTCCAAGCCAACTGTATAATGCCACAGGTTTTCACAAGTGTAGCTAAGGGCAGACTTTGGGTGTCCATACATATGATTTCTTCGATTCACTGCCAGCTGGAAGGGATCAAACACTGACAGAACACAGAAGCAATTCTATGTAACCACACTGCAGAGGAATGAAAGCATGGCCAGTGGCAAAGGGAACTCACCACAACTGCTGGGCTTTGAAAAAGGAGGGGGGGGGGAAAAAAAGTGCTGCTTCCTCAACATAGTAGGGTGGCAACAGAAATTCTACCCTATTTACAGGGGGAAGTGAGGGATTTATGGGCAAAATTACATATTCTGCAAACCGCTGCCAAAGGACTGCCCTTGAATGACTGAAGTGAGATCCAAATCTCCCTAGACTAACTACCTAACAGGGCTCAGCAGGAATGAAATGCATTGTATGACTGTCACTTCTATCATTTTGAGCAGAATCTTGTTTTAGTTGTCTGTCAGATGACAAGGGTAGATATGAATTCAATAGATGATACTAAAGTCCCAGAAACAGTTATTTCAAGTATTTTTATATTGCAAGTTAGGAACAATACCTCACTTCCCATCTGGAATAATCCTGTATTCAAACCAGTACAAATAACATCCAGTCTCAAGGTGTTTTCATTATGATTTTGCATAAGTCTGTAAAAAATGGAGACAGCATGCACATTATAGACATAAATCTATTATGCCTTACACCCACATAAATCAAAGCAATTGCACCAAGCTCAGACACAGGTTTACCTGAAATCTTTAAATATGAGTGATTTTCAAGCAAAAAAAGAGAAAAATAAATCCACAGTAGTGATGTTTCCAAACTAAATACCAATCTAATCACAACCTCTGTACAGCCCCAGTCTCAGGTCTGAACCTAGGCACCCAGTCTCAGGTCTGAACCTATTCCCGTGGTTTCTTTTTCTTCAATAATCCAGCTTCTTCCCCAGCAGGTCCAGCCACCAGCTGCAGCAAGGGTACAGAAAGGGTAGCTCCAGGCACCTGCACTGAAAGACTTCTGCTGCCCTGTTTCATGCAACCCTTAGCCCTTATAAAGGGTCAAGTTGGTGCCTTGGAAGAGTCCTCTGCAGCTGACACCTCAAAGAGAGGGTAAACAGCTTTTTCTGAGAGCAGCAGCAGTGTAAAGGGAAGACAGCAGGATAAAAAGAAAGCTCTAGAAAGTTTAGGGACCGTAAAGATTCTCATTAGTATCAAAATACTTTCAAGTAAAATTACATAAAATTCACTTTTTATTAACTTATAATAAGTCTATGTCATAATAAAACATCTTCTCCCCCCCGATTGGGAAACACTGAGATTTTTTACTTGTTTAAGCATTATGAAGACTCTTCTGTCACCTGAGAACACTTTACCTTCTTATTTAGAAGGACCATTTTCCTCTGAGAAAGAAAAAGAACTATTCACCTCCCATTTCAGACCTTCTAAGCCTGTTCTAGGAATTTTTTTCTTTGTTGTACCACCATCTTTCCTGGACTTTGTTCTTTAAAGATCACTTTGGTCCAGAGGAAAACTAGAACAAGGCTTTAAAAGTATTGGGGAAGCAAAACAAATCAAAGAAGAAATGCCTGGCAAGTTAGAAAACACTGCAAACCCATACTGCCAAAGTCACATGGGTACTCCCTTCCACCCAGTGCTGAGAACACTGAAATCTCATCTATCCATTTCACAACTACACCATGCCACTCATTAAGGAAAAGGAATTGAGCCCTTTTGCTCAGTAAGGTTTTGGAATAGCCTTCCTGTAGCCCTCAATGACAACTTTGAAAGCCTCATGTAAACAACAGCAATTAAAAGCACTGTCTAGTTACACTGACAATACTCATGCTAACAGTCAAACTGGTGTTTTAGACTGTAGGAAGTGTAACTGAATCTGGCAGCAGCAGAACTGCTAAAGGTACTAAAACCTTGCCATAATTCCTTTTTCACTCTGGACCAGCCACCCATCCTATAAGGAAACTCCACTTTTGTAGAAAAGCTCAGCTCTTGAGCAAACTTTTAAGGGATGCCGATCACTGCTGACAGCTGTGAGCCCAGAGACTGAGCTCCTGTCTGAGATGCCGCCCTGGATGCATTAGGAGCTCCGTGACTTGGCCTTTGCACTAAGGCTCATGTCTCAGCCTTGACAAATCCTCATGACCTGTGCATGTCTAAAACACTCATTTTCTCAGGGCCCAGAAAAATGCCTCCATTGGGGCTGCCAAGAAAGCAGTTGTAGGCTTAGCAAGGACATGCTGTAGTATTAATGGCGTGTTTTATCTTTTACCTCTCACCAGAAGTACAAACCTTAAAGGAAATGTTTCTGCAGGTGCTGATTACTCTGCCTTTCATCTCTTCAGATGAGCCTTCTTACAGGGGTATTTTATCTGGTACATCCCTGCCAGCTCTTTACAGACATCACTTCCCTCTCATTTCACTTTCTCTAAATCCTGACATGCAAACCCAAGCTGAAGAACACCACCCCCATCACACCTGATGAATTAGTAATGACAGCAGCTGGTGCTTTTGCTTAGTCTGTTTGGGTTTTTCTTCTGTAGGGTCAAAGAAATCAAGTTCACCCTTCAAATGAACCAAGGGTCAAATCACTAATGAAAAATTAAAGGCTTTCACCATTATGGGGAGCTACAGCACAGCCCAGAGTTTTCTTTGGTTCTTGCCACAACCATTGAATAGCAATGTTCTCCTTACGGCATCTGAGGAATACAGTGCTTCTCTCTAACCTGAAGGAGCACAATGGCATAGGAAACAGGTTTCAGAAGGTTTACACAGATGGGCTTTTTCTTTTTTCCCATTCTGGTGTGAAAATGTTGAGAATAACGTAATTATTTATATTGCATTTGTTTTATAAGTGAAAATACAGATCACTTGCTTTTAATTTCCTTTTTCCAGGTTCATCCTTCATTTAGTAGGAACTATAAAAATTCATTTGAAAAAGTAATGTATGCAAGACTAATAAAGTTCAAGTGCAAAATATTTTTAGAGGCAGCTTAGGTACAACTATTAAGTTGTCAAATAAAACCATCTAGTCTAAATTATACCGGAAAAGGGTCAAAGTTTATGGCTAATTTCTCCGATTGAAACTGTTTCCAGAAGCACTTCCATGCCAAATGCTGCTAGGTAATTCCAAGAAAAGTCAGGTGTATGAGTAAAAACAGTGAATCTGAGTAATATCAATGTTAGCAAGAAGCCGACCCCTCACCAATCTCCAGTTTTCACTACCACAAACTTTCCAATTCTGTATTCAGGCTACCTCTGTGCCAACTGACCACAACACGCTCAGTATCTGTAATTAAAAACAAACTTGGTTGGGTTTTTTTCCTAGATGGGAATACTGAAGTGCACTTCCCCGATAGCTGATCCTTAAAAATTCAATCTTTCTCTGTCAGCTGTGGTATTTAAAGTCACTAAAATGTTACCCTGTCAGTGCCCTTTACCTGCAAGTGGCTGGTCCAAAAAGAGAAACAAGGTGGAAAGGGCTGAGACCAAATGCTTTTAAAGTCACATTAACTCCTCATACACACATCACATCTACATTTAAATGTCAATTCTACTTCAATACTACTATTTAATAAAATCAACAATTGACAAAAATGTCAATTCTACTTCAATACTGATATTTAATAAAATCAACAGTCAAACCCCTAGCCTTACATACTTTTAGAAGAAAGGCAACAATATACCTTTAAAAAATAATTTGAGGAATCCGTGGATGCTTAGGAAATGGAGGAGGCTACTTGGAGCAGCCAAGTGAATGGAAAAGCACATGAGGTCACAGAATCACCCCCTAGCCCACCAATGCTTTACATTAATGAAGAACTGCTCCGCAAGCCTGATAATATTTTAGTCTCCCTTTGCAAATGCCCAAGCATTCCCTCGGTATTCAAAGCTGCACTCCACAGCTTCAAGAATCAGAATTTAAAACCAGCAGTCTCACCCCACTATTAAAATATTGCTGCACTGAAACAAGACACACTAACTCCAGTCAACAGGACTCCTTTTGGGACCCCACAGAACACCTGCTCTGCAAGCCCACAGCAAGAAGAAAATAAAGGACCTGTGCAACCTCACTTACTTTACGTTATTCTAATGATTTCCCAGTTAATTCAAACATCCATAAGTTTTAAAATCCATTTACTTGACATCAAAGCATTACCTGCCAAGTCATGCATGCCACAGTGAAAAAAAACACTAAGATGACAGTGGACGGAGCTGACACTGCATAGAGATTGTTTCTCTCAGGGAAGTTCTTTGGAGAACAGTCAGGGTCTGTAAAAGTATGTTTGTGGTGATACAATCATGGAAAGTCCAGATTGGAACAGTACTTTTATAAAAACTAATCCTGAAAGTAATGTAAAATATATTGCATCTGACCTGTGGTCAGATTTCACCTCAAGAAAGACCCCTAGCATGACAGCTTTTTACATGGAAAAAATAAATACACATCTGTGAGCTGAAATCAGTGACAAAGGTGTAATAGCAAACATCCCTTATGGCAAGCTTGTGAGAAAGGGCTGTTCTCAGAAAACAAAGCCTGAATACAAGAGGGTACATCAATTATTGCTGCACAAACCAGACTGAAAAAACAGCACACAGCTGATACGTCCATAGTTGTTCACACAGCATAACAATGGGAAGGGCTGAGATGGCATTAGACAACACAACAGCATGCATTTCCATTTTTAACAGATTCATGCAATTTTTTTTCTTTTTTTCCCCCACAACCAAGGGAAGTTGCAATGCTACTGACATTGCATTGACTGTTGCTTTTCAATGTGTTGAAAAAAATCTACTACAATTAAGTAATTGGTTGGCCTCTGTCCATTTCATTCCCCACTGTTGCCCTGCCTCACACTTGCTTGAAGAATAGAGAAAAAATTGTTGAAAATGTGGCAGATAGTGGGAAAAATACCCAACTGTTAAGCTTGACTTGTTCAAATTAGGTGGTATTTGTGCAGATGGAGCACCTGCCATGACTGGCAAGAAGAACAGTCCTGTCGCTTTGCAAGAAACATTTTTGGATCGAAAGTTATTGAAATACCATTTGTATCCATCAGGATTGTTTCCTGAGCCAAAGATTTAGGTTTCTTGCATGTCTAAACACTGTCAAGTCCTACTCTAGCAAAATAAGTATTTATAGAATCACAGAATCATTTAGGTTAAAAAAGATCTTTGAGTCCAACTGTTAACTCAGCACTGCCAAGTCCACCACTAAACCATGTCCCTAAGTGCCTTATCTATATATCTTCCAAACACCTACAAGGATGGTGACTCAAACACCTGTTCCAATGCTTGATAACCCCTTCTGTCAAGAAATTATTCCTAACACCCACTATGCATCAGAGATGCCAATAAGTATACCAAGTAATTGATGAAAGTGATGAGCAGAATACAGATTAAATGTTTTCTGTCAAAGGGCAAAACCTGTGAAGGACTCTGGAAAGAGAAAATGACCAATATATTTTTTGAACAGAAATTATTAAACCTTTCAATGACAACAGTCTTGCTTATAACCAAGAAAGGATCAGAAATCCGGTGTATAGGGGACATGTCAGCTCTGCAGCCTCAAAACACATAGGAAAAGAAAGGATTACCTGGATTGCATGCTGTCATCCATGCGCTGCTTTTCAGTCAAAGCTGCGATGTTCTTATTCTACTTGAATTGTGTGCTTTGGTTTTATGCAGTGTGTTAGAAGTGACAACTAAAGGGCTAAGAACTACCGTGATCTGAAGTTTGAGGAGTTATTTCATTCTAAGTTAGAAAAGCCTAGAAACCAAAATTTCCCACTTGTATCTCCTTTTATAACACCATTATATATATACACCATTCTTCGGAAAAAGGTTTCAGTTTGAAATCTCTCAGCTTTGAAAAAGAGGAGATCTCCTTGAAGCAGCAGAGTAAAAATTGGTACTGCCACCTGAAGAACAGGACCAGGAACATCCAGAGAACAAGAAAGCTGAAAATGAGGACTTACAAGCAGCTCTCCTCTGATACAAGCCTTCCCTTTTAGTGCTTGTGCAAACTGGGACTGACACATATTCATAAACAGTAATACTCTATTACAAACCTTGTTAAAAATAGACCGTTTAAAAGTCACCAATTCTCATCTCAATGACTTGGTGTCAACAAAGCTGAAAACAAGGGCAAAAAGGACGTTTAGAAACACTATCATGCTATTTGAAGGCTGCAATGGCAGAATTAGTCTGTTAACTTCATTTTAGGAGAAAAGAACTAAGGGTCACTCTTTTGACATTTATAACAATAATTACATTTAATAAAATGTAAGAATCAAGATAAATTTTAAAGACCATCTGCAGTACATCTAGGGAAAAAAACCTAACAAAACCAAACCTAGCTCTGGCAAGATTTACTGTAAAGACTGAACCCTGGATTTACCAACTTCTAGCCTTGCAAACAGTCAGTCTACTGCTGTTGAGGACCTTCCCTCTTCTGCAACTCCTATTGATTCCACAATTTTTGCTCCTGGCAAATGCCTTTTTTTTTTTTTTTTTTTTTGCATAGATGGAGGTAAGTATAACACAACATCAGCATTTCCACATAAATCTTCAGCGTGAAAAAAACCCAAAAACTTACTAAAGTATTTTTTGAAGTGTAAGAAAAGGCTTTTTGGGGTTTTTGCTTTTTCTTTTTAATAAAAGAGTATATAGAAAACAATATACAAACACTACTATGTGAAGAATTAAAAATAAAAATAAATGAAATGGAAGTCTAAAGAGATTGTGCCTATTTTAATTTCCAAACATAGACTAGAAACAGGTTAAAAAGTCAAGAATTAAAATATCAGTAACGTTGATTTATTTTGGTTTTAATGCTGATAAGATGAAGTTTCATCACTAAGATATATAACCACCATTTCTTGCTTAATCATATATGACCTAACAAGCAATTTCATATAAAATTTTTGTTGCAGCTCCTTTTTTAAAGAGGAAGAAGCATTTGGCTCTGCTTTTAAAGATGAGGGAGTATTAGCAGGAACTCAATACTGTTGACCCAGCACTTTTCCTTTTCTTTTAATTACAATGCCTTTACAATGGCAAACACCATGGATTTATTTCCACATCCAATGGCTTTACCCTTTTGCTGCAAATTATTCACAAGCACACAAAAATGTATACTTTGCAAGCATTACAAGAATATTTTGAATGAAGCAAATTCCGCCAAAACAATACACATTTGTAATCTGCATTAGGGAAACAGCCTTCACATGCTTTTCATGTGTCCCACTAACTCCCAACGCAAACACTTGCAATGAAATGCTGAATACTTATGAACTCTACATACAACGTATCTTTAGTGAGTACAGCTGCGAAAGTGTGTAACCCAATTTTGGTAAACTGCAAAAAATACTCCATTTAAAACCAATGCTATTGTTTGGTGGAGGAAGCAACTTTGACAGAAGTAAATGACAGCACCATTACAACTAACAACATCCACAAAGAAAGCCTCTTAGGAGAGCCTGACACCTAAGATATGCCATCTTTAAAAGCACATGCCCTATTAACTGAGGTTGTGCATCCAGAGGATGAAGTGGGAACATGAAGTGACCCCCAACCCCCCCAGGAGGACAGTGGGTGCCAAACTTCCACAATTTGAGTGAAATACCGGCTGTTATGCAAGCACCACAATGTAGAGGTAATATTTTCCAACTGAAAACTCCATAGACATTCCAAGTCCATCCCCTGACCCTTTGGTCCCTTCCTGTCTACCTTCTATTTTCTTTATGCATTGTTTCCCATTCCTAACCTTTTAAAATTCTGTTCATCTCACCTTTTGCTGTCACTTGAGAACTGAACTTCTCATTTATTGTTCCTTAAATAATTAAACAGTGTCCATTTGCTTTCCTGCTTCCAGGCCAGAGTAGCATCCCATTTATGTATTGTCTCTCACTTCTATCACTTTTCATTTTTTCTTATTAGCGTATCTTTATAGTACTATTTGGCAAGCAGAGGTTAACTTTTTTCTTCTTCTCAAAGGATAAGTTAGCAGCTTTATGAAACTGCTATTAATGAAGTGCCAAATTAATTTAAAACACACACACTAGCTAGCTGAAAAGCAGAGGTAAACCTTAATCAAGCACATCAAGATCTGTAGTGGTAATTTTCATCTCTGTTTAAGTAAAAAGTCCAATTATCCAGATCAATGTATCTCTGAAAAGGCTTTTTACCAGTCCCATTTCCTCAAGAGGCATTTTTTATCTCCTTTCTGTCAGCGGAGCTGAGACACAAAAAGCCAAATTCAATTCCTCAGCAAGGCTTCTAGTCCCACTGAAATCAACCAACACATCTTTTCTGAAGGCCCATGGCAGGGCCATGACAAGCCTCCATGACAGCACGGAGCTGAGCCAGAGGGTTATGGTACAGCCCAGATCACCTCAACTTCAAGAGTCAAACTACTCAGATCAGCCACTACTTTCTCCCTCTACTTCTCCTGTTTTGGGGGCATCAGGCCTCCTACATCTGTTCCCATTTGTCTACCTCTCTTTTTTTCATCTCTACGAAAGTTCATACTCTCCAGAGAAAGAAACACCATTTAAATTCAGCAACCGTTGCCTTTTCCTTGCTGATGGAAAACAGAAAAACAGAACTCGGGAGCAGGGATGATCCTTATGAAAAGGACTTCCCCCTGTCCACTGCGGAAGACAGTCAGATATACGCCCGTTTTTAAAAAGATCTGCTTGGTGAAGGAACTCGGTGGAGCATTTAAATAACCAGAGAGAAAAATAAAAGATTTTTTGTTGTTTGGTAACAGTAAGAGTTGTGTTTGCATTTCCAAGCTCAAACTAAGCGTGTAAAGCAAGGCCAGCACTGGATACAGGTGCTGATGGGATAAGCAGCGCAGGTCATCAGTGGCAAGTACAGACACAGGCACCAGTCACCCACAGAAATCCCCATGAAGCAGGATCATGCATCTTTAAGCATTGTGAACTAATGACATCCTCCTCCACAGTAAGTTCTACAGCAACTGTTTATCTGATGCTCTGATGAAGCAGTGAGTAAAACCAATACCACATCACACTCCTTTTCCCCCTGGGATGCACCCACAAGTCTGCCGTCCACCCAGACTAACAAACCACGCCAGAATGACGGAAGCACAGAAACTACTTATGAAAAGAGCTGGACTGAAACTAGAAGCAGAGATTAAATTCACCAAAACATCTCTAAATTTGACGCTACTTCACCCACAGCACATTGGATTTAAGCGCAGAAGATATACCTTGTTCATCCATGTATTCACAGGCTGTAATCCCTTTAAAAACACTTATTGAAGGTGCTGAGAAATTCCTAAATCCTTTCTGCTTGTACATTCAGTAGACATACTGGCATTTGATTCATACCAGTACTGAAGCGCCCTATCAAAATTGCACTTTCTGGAGGTTACTCTTAGTAAATAAAGTATCAACTTAAAAATGCTTGGTCAAACAAGCCAAGGTAAATGCTACATATTCGACGAACTCAATTTATTCTTGGCTTAAAATACCATTATTTTGAAATAACTAATAATAATAATGTTTATAAGTTTCTAAATTGCTTCACAAGAGTTTTCTCTAAGCTTATGAACAAAGCTTACTGAATGAGGCAAAATTAGCGGCATTATTTTGCTAGCCACAGAACACTAAATTAATTTGCATTCTCTAATGAGTGCTGATCCAAGGACCAGGCATGCAGATGACAACAAGGACAGTAGTTACATGCAAATCCTGTAAGTGATTACAAATGCAGTATTCCACTCTGAGAGGAATTACCTTCCTCAGTTCATCTTCTGATTAACTGAAGTGGCAACAAGAAATATTCCTACCCATATTCCTTCTTGTTTAAATCATCTACTTCATTAAGAAGTTTAAAATCTTCCTGCCAGTGAGCCATGTATC
This sequence comes from Motacilla alba alba, assembly GCF_015832195.1. Classification (NCBI taxonomy): domain Eukaryota; kingdom Metazoa; phylum Chordata; class Aves; order Passeriformes; family Motacillidae; genus Motacilla; species Motacilla alba. The sequence continues at coordinate 38,953,012 of NC_052017.1, read as the reverse complement.
CCTTGTGCTACTCACATAAATATTCCTAGTGAAGTGACAGGAAATATTCTTAAAAACAAGCCTCAGAAGCACCTTATTATTTAACTGAACATCTAAAGGTGCTTTTGAAATGAAGCAATACATTTTCTCTGGCTTTAGACACTTGAGTTAGCACTGCTGAATACAGCTGAATTTTATGAATTCCAGTTCTCCTGCTGAGAGGATATTTCTTTAGCTGACATATCATGCACTTGCTCTGTTACTCTAGTTACTCTAACGCTGTTTCAGTGTGAGCAGGAAGAATTTCCTACCTCCCAAAAGATTTGATATACAGATCCATAAAGCACATGGAAAAGACAAATCACACCTGTACCCTTAAGTCTTGCTATTCCATTTATATACGGCAAAGCTCTCATGGACTTTATTAGCTCAGGACTGGATCCAGAGCACAGACTTATATGCCTATTAAATTATACTTCTCTTTCAATTAATCTCACATTTGAGGCAAAACACATTGATTCTTGATAATTGCAGGTACAATCCTCATTTGCTCAGGCCCTGATCCTCAAGACACTCAGCAGCTTCAACCCGCCCTAAGGCAACTGGAAACTACAATCACGCAGGAGCTTGTTTTGGCTGGACTGAAGTCAGCGCAAATTTTACAGCAAACCTCAGGGGATGGCAAGATCAGGGTTCAGTGACCCAGCCAGCAATAGCTGAATAAATGCAAGAGATCCAGACTTAACCTCACATTCTTCTCTTGCCAAAGTCTAAATCATCTCATTAGTGCCAATGGGCACAACCCAACATGGTGCTGCACGCTGGAACTCTCTGACCATGGGCCTGATCCTGCTGTCTTGAGCCATGAGAAAATCACCTGCAGAAGTCATCCCACAGAAATCCAGGCAACCTGCACAAGTAACAGCTGCCACAATCACAGTTATAATTAATTGAGCAACTTTACTGTTTAGAAACTAAACTAGAAAATTAGACTGTGAACATAGCAAAGGTTTTGCAAATTTAGTTCAATCTACAGCTTATTTTCTTTCCCTTTAAACCAGACTAGGAGCTTATACTTTTTAATTACTAAGAATAATGTCAATAGGTAAATCATAGGAACACTGTGATGCTCTATATCAAAGCCTTCAAGCAACTGCTTTCAGCAGGGCATGACGCACACCTTCCAGTTTAAACCTTCCAAATTATTAGACAGATTACCATAAGAAGAAATTTTTGACAGGTCTTTTCAACATTCAAAAAAGGCTACCCCAGTCAGAGTTTTCAGCTTGAGGAAGGGCTGTTTTCCTTTCTTTACCCCATCTGTAACATGTAAATAACTCCAGAACTACTTCTTTGAGGAGAGCACTAAATGTTGTTTGCCTGGTTCTCATTCTGACTCTTTAGGTGGTTGGTCTGTTTATGCTTTTCAAGTTGTTTGGCTGTTTTCATTCTGTAATTACACCATTTCTGCTGTCTAGGGACAGCCAGAAAGATGGGACGATAACCTGCAGCCTCAATCACTTTCACATTTTCTAAACGATACTCTAAAATCTCCCAATTTTTGAAGGCAGAAGCAAAGATGAAAAGAAGAATTCTCGCTGGCACATCTGAGGCATTTTCCAAATTTTTGGCGAGGGAAATTCTGGACGTGTAGCTTGCCAGAAAGGCGAGAGAAGAGCCCTCGATTCCCACAGACACACAGTACCCAGTACCCGCTGGCTGCAAGAGATCACCACATTTCTGCGCGGGCTCAGAGGTCGCGACCGTGCCCATCTCGGAGCGCCGGGTCGCACGGAGCCCCCCGCGGCCGCGGGACCCCTGAACCCCCGTTCCTGTCCCGGGCCGGGGGCACCCCGCACCCCGTCACGGCCCCCCCGGGGCAGCTCCAGCGCCACCCGCTACGGTTCCGCCCGGTGTTTCCCCGGGCAGCGGGGGCGTCGCAGCTCACCTGGGCGCAGCAGGCACCGCCGCTGTCCTGCAGCCCGGCTGCCGCCCGCCGCTGCCATTTGTTGCTCGCGTTCGGAGGGAGATGCCCTCTTCCTCCCCACCCGCATCGCGGCCACCGCCACCCGAACCGTAGCAACTGGTCCTGACAGGTCTCAAAGTGGAAAAATCCTACGGCAACACACACGGCGTCTTCCCTCCCGTCCCCGCCTCCGCCGCCCCCTTTCCCCGGCAGCCCCGCTCGGCGCCCCGGCCGCCGCCCGCAAGCTGAGCAGCGCGACCGACCTCCGGCAGCCCGCCCGCACCCGGCCGGGCAGGGACAGCGGCCCCGGGAACACACACGGATGGGAGGGGCGCTTTATTTTCCACCGCTTTTTCTGATGTTGCTCCGGTACGGGATCGGGGGCCGCGGGTCTTAAATCCCTCGTTTGTTCCCAAACGAGAGGGTGTCAGCCCCCTTCCCAGAGCCTCCGCCTCTGGATTCCCTCTCCATCTCCCGCTGCCCCGGCGGAATCCCGACCCCGTCACCCCCCAGGACTCACGGACACCGGAGGTTCGCTAGCACGGGCTGGGGGAGGGGGCATCGCCGGTGGCCCTCGCCGATCGCTGCCAGGCAAGGTGGCACGGCACGGCGGTAGCCCCTCGGAAGCAGCAGCGCTGATCACCTTCCCCCCGCTCCCTCCCCGTCGAGTTTCCTCCCGGAGCTGCCGCCCCCCACCCAGCGCATCCGCGGGGCGCCGCAACTCACATCGCGGCGCCTTCCCGCAAAACTTCTCGGCGTGTGGCCCCGGCGGCTCCGCTCCGCTCCGCTCCGCTCGGCGCAACAGGCAGCGCTGCTCACCTGGCGCGGGGCCGCCGCGCCATGGGAGCGCCGGGCGGAGCCTGCGGGCGGCGCGGCGGGGCCGGGCGCAGCCAACGCCCCCCGCCCTGCTGCCTCCGCCGGGCGCCCGCCGCTCGGCTGTGCCTGCCGCGCCGCCGCTCCCCTGCCCTGCGCTGCGGCTGCAGGCACGGAGGCAGGCGGGCAGGGAGGGAGGAGAGAGCGGGGCGGGGAGGGAGAGAAGGAGGAGACCTCCCTCTCGCTCCCACCGCACGGCGGGGAGGTGCTGCCCGCGAAGGGTGATGCTGCCCGTCCGCCTCCCAGGGCTGAGTGTGGCTCTCACTCTCCAGCTTTAAGGGCAGGGCTGGGTCGCCCGCGCAGGGTCGACGGAGATAGATAGCCCGGCCTGTCGGGAGCACCGCGCGGTGCCTTCAGAGGGTGCTTCTGCTCCCCCCAGTGCCCACCAGGTTCCCCAGCAAAATACGAATAAGGTTAATTGTTTTGCTCATCTGAGTGAACAGCTGCCATTGCCAATGTATTATATTTGCTACGATAGGTGAACTCATACTATGCTCAGCCTCACCAACCTTTTGTGCTTATCCAGTTATTCACATCCTGCTTCGGGTTTACCACGGTTCTTGCGAGGGTGACTTTATTCTCCAAGAGGTGCTTCCGTGAAATGTGCTGTGTTGCAGCAGTTGGGTGGCCTATCATAACCCAGACTTTAGGAAACATCACCAATTGGTTGCCTCTCTCATTCGAACATGCTTTCTCTGTTGTGCGCTTTTCTACGCTGGCTCTGCAAAGTAAACTTTCTATTCATTTTGTGCAGCAAAAATTTTGTTGCTTGTCTCTAGTTGAGAGTACCTGAGCAAATGGGTTTTAGAAAGATCCATCTTAGCTGGTTTGCTTTAAGGTGAAAGCTGCCTAAGAAGCTCCATGAAACAGAAAATGAATTGGCATTGATTTCCTCTGGGCTGCTTTTTTTTTGCCTCTAACTATACAAAACTGTTTTATCTCCATATCGGCCATTGTCAAAAAGAAATTCCTAAGTGACAAGGACCAGTACTGTGGCCACAGAGAGGTGGTCTTTTGAGGGAAGCGGGGGGACGAAAGAAATGCATTGCCAAATGTCAATTTTCATCATTAAAACCTCAGTCCTGTGAGTTTTTATCCAAGTAAATATTTACCTCTCTGAGTACTCTATCTGAATCATATTAGCAAGATAATGCAGGACCAGGCCTTGGTACTATAGCAAAACCTGCTGTTTTTTCTCCTAGGAATATTTGCAAATTGGTTCATGAACACTTATATGCATGCCTATAATTTTGAATTGTATTTAGTATAAGAGAAAATAACAAATACAAAAAACAACTTGATAAAAATCACTTTCATTAGTCCCTTGCACAACTCTCACACTGACTGACTGAGCCCAGCTTTGAAGACACAATCAGTTAAAAAATAAAAACCTAGTACATGAGCACGCACTTCTTGTAGTGTGTTTGTGTCACACAGCTGATGAAACTGACTGAAGCCATGACTGCATTAGCAGCCCTGTATTATTTGCAATGGGAAACAATTTTCAGGCTTTGTGAGTTTTATTCCTTTAGCTGAAACCGACTCAGATTCATTTTAAGGAAGTAGAAAAATATTAATCATTGTTGATGACTCAAATCCAAAATCTAACATGCAGCATTCCTTTCTTCAAATACAGCTTGTCTTCATATTTTTACTGTTTGGTATATAGTTATATGGCAGCAGGGTGTAGTACCTAGAATGGATGCACTTGGTTGCAATACACCACATTACCAGCATTGCAAACTTACTTGTAGTGATTTACTGTTGTTAAATATTTTTTTAATTAAAAAAAAAGAGTTAGCAAATCTTTTCATTTGGCTCGACACGCTGTCCCCCCACCATCCCCCCCACCCCCCAAAAAAAGGCAGTCATTTCCCTTTAAAATTTAACCTCTAGTGGTACTTTATGGAACGAACTGTTTGCATTGTTAAATATCACAACAATATAAGAGAAGACTGATCTTAGCATGCATAACTTAACTTACTGCATTAGCCATGATGTCATTCATCCTAATGATTTAAGTGTAATTGCCAAGGAAAACAGAACTTCACAAAAAGATAGAAATACTTTGTTGTTGTTGTTGAAATTGCACGTAATAATTTTTTTTTTTGACCAGCTGCACATGTGTAGCTGGTTTGCAGGTTAGTATTCCAAGACTCAGTCCTGAGAGCAGCTAAGCATCTTCAACTTCAGTTGAAAAGTGGGAGTTTAGTATGTCTCTGAAAAGAATAGATGAATTTGTTCTGGGGAAAATTACTGTAAAGGGATGCACAGCTACTTGCTGTTAAAAATGTCACAGACTTTTAAGGACTGAAATACTGCCGATGTCATGGTGGTTGTGTGCAGAAGAAAGACTATGTTATCATTCCAGGTGAAAGAAACTTTGGTCCTTGAACGAACCCAGGAGCAGATTTGCTGACTGGGTCACGGGCATCGCCTGTCCATTTTACATAAGTAGAAGTGAAAGGATTAGTCCTCTGTTAGGAAGGAGGGTAAGTTTAAAGGATAAGGAGAAGGTAATTTGGCTGCCCTCAGATAAGAAAGAAAATGTTAATATTTGCTGACTTCTACACATAGTTAGGAAAATCAGGGAGCATTAAATAACAGGGGATACCAGATGGTTTTTCAGTTTCTCTCATAAAATAATTTTGATAAGTGTTTGTAAATATTTAAGGGCCTGGTAGTACTGATCTTTACACAAATTATTTTTTTCTAATGCAAAAACCCTACATAATTCAGCAAGACTGTTTGTGAGTAAGGATTATTCATATAAACAAGACTTTAAAGGATTAGATCCTTAAAAATGTATAAATATTAACAAAATATTTCAATGGCTAAATTAAAGAATCATCTGGTACCATCTATTCCCTTTATTTTCTGAGACATTAATAGCTTTTTACAAAATCAGCAAAGAATACCGCTTCTTCCAGTACTGAGATAAATTGAGTGACCTTCTCTTTATCCCTTGACTAATATTCCTTTCATTACAGGATCAATTCTTTTCATAGCCAACAGTAGTATGAAATTAATATTCTAGATGTAGGTGCATTAAAGAGCTAAATCTCACAGCGTTTTTAGCTCTAGTAGCACATGGTTAAGAGTTTAGAGGGAATATTCTGTTCATGGTCCAGAGTGTGATTTTTTTGTAGAGAGCAGTGCAAAGATATTTTAGGGGCACATTCTCCTTGGAATTACTCCATACTACAATGGAGGACATGGGCAGGGCCCAGAGCAGTAGTCTGTGTTGAGCCAGGAGAACAGCAAAAAGCATGACATTTTCCATCCTGGAAATATGAAAAGCAACACAAACCATAATGTTTACACTATAGTTGCATTCCTAAATTGTATACCTGTTTCTACTCTCTCTCTAGGCTCGATGGTACCAGCAGTCCTCATTCTCCTCTCAGCCCATGGGTACTGCTGCTGCATGTATAGGTGATGAGGTTTTGCCCTGAGATGATTAGTAATGAATCAAAGGCCTCTTTACAGAGGGCCAGTACTAATCTGTTGTGTCTCTTAATCTTTTTAAACTCTGTGCTGGCAATGTGCAGACCATCTAAGCACAGCTGCTCTCAGAAGGCTTTGAGGACTGGGCATTAAACACTCCCTTCAAGAAGCACCAGTAGTTTCTGTTGTTCCTGTATTTGGCAGATTCCATCATTTGAAAGCTTTCGTTGTTCTTTTACTTAGTCCCTTTATAGGAAAGAGATGAAGTGACTTTTAGGAGAGAGTTTCTGTTTTAAATAACAGAAGATCCTTAGACTGTCAGTAATTCATTAACTCTGAGAGAGAAACAGTGGTTGTAAATAAGCTCAACTAGTTCAGCTCACACTCCACCTAGCTCTGATTTAGAGAACAATGTAAGTAGGGAAGTATATTTTTCTGCTGTGTGCCCGCCATCCATTAGCTGAAACTGATGTTTTGGTCTTCTCACAAAATAGCATGTGTTTCTGAGATACTTAAATATTAGAAAAAGAATAAATCTATTTAATCATGGTCAAAACAGGCTAGTGACAGTTGGTTCTTAACACATGCACTTGCTGTGGAATGTTTGGTTATTTTGAAGATTTATATAAAAGATTACAGGTCTGCAGGAGAAAAGCAGCTGTATTGATAGGAGGTACTTGGATTTCTGCAAGGCAGTTAATACCACATGACATTTTGATTTCAAGTCTTGCATTACATGGAATTAACAGGTCACCTATTGCGAGGATTAAGAAGTGTCTCACTGACAAATTTCAAAATGTTGCCTTTTAATGGGAAGATTTCATTCAATGTGAGGAGATTTCCAAGCAGAATCAGAAACAATCTTTGCCTGATACTGTTTTCCTTTGTTTTCAGCACTTCGGGCCATGAGATAGAATCTTTACTTTAAAGGCTTGCATATAGCATAATAAATAAAGAAGATATATTACTTCTGCAGTAATTTGATTTGGCTAAATGATGACTGTCCAACAGACAGCACACTAAATCCATTTCACTGCAGTCCAAAAGCTTGTAGGAATGGACGCTGTCTCAGAGAGCAGAGACTCAGGGAATGATAAAAAGTGATTATCCTAATCACCCCTTACATGAGATCTGAGTACATTGGTGAGGAAAGGATTCAGCACAGTCCTTGCATGTTTCCAAGATATCCAGCACAGTTCTGGTGGCTGCACTTGAAAGAAGATGAGAAAATGTTGGAGAAAATCCAAGTATTTTGTATGTCAAGTACAAGTCTTGAGATAGGAGGCTTAAAGAGCTGGACATATTCTACTTAAGAGAAGAGTGAGAGGACACAGGGAATAGATAGCAACAGTGAACTTTTTCACTCTTGCTGACAAAAGCAAAACTAAATCCAGTAACTGGAAGTTTCAGGTTAGATGTAATCAACCTTGAAATCAGATGCAATTTCCTAGCACTAAAGGTAATTAAACTCTCTAACAGCTTATGAAGGGAGGTAGTGCATTCACCATTGCTTGATCTTATCCTAAAAAAGGCTGTCTTTCTTAAATACAGCTTTACTTCAGCTTCTGGGACAACTTGTAATGGACAGAGCAGGCTCAGAGAAGGAAAGAGGGTCACATCAGGCTAAATCCCCTGATGATCCCTCTGGCCCTGTCCATTAGAACAATGCATCTGTGCAACTTCTTCCATTATGGCTGGAACAAGATGGCTTGAATTGCACCCTGCCCACTCAGACATTTTCAGGCTGGCATTAAGGTAATAAGTATAATCAAATCCCATACTTGAGAGCTCCAGTTGGCTGCCTACAGCAGAGAGGAAGAATCTCTTCTCCACTCCTCTGAGAGATATTTGGTCTCATATATTCTGCAGAAGAACTTTTTGCCTTCCCTTGAACCATGTATTATTTATCTTGCTGTAGCCAGGAAGAAATTAAACCAATGCAGAAAATTATTTTAGACATCTGATGCTTGGGTTTGAATTAAGCCCAGTCCAGAAGCAGTAGAAATTTTAATAGCTCAGATTGGCAAGCATGGTAGATATTTTGCATGGATTTTTTTTTTCTGTGGTTGTCTGGGCATGCCTAATCAGTACAACATTTAATAGGCACCTATATGCAAGACAGATTAGACAGTTTGATGATCTCTCCTGGCCTTAAATTTTAAGGAAATTCAAAACTTGTACATAACAACAGCCTCTAATTTCCAGGGCTCTCAGACCACGGTTATACCATGAGTCATAAGCACCAAATAGTCTCCAGTGCCATTGGTCAGAGATAGAAAAACTCAGTGAGAATTCAAAAATCAAGCAATTCCCACCAAAATTTAAAAATACACAAGCACAAAATATTGCCAATTGATTGCAGGTCTTTGCCTTGCAAGCATCAGAAGAAGTTATCACAGGTAGCAGATGATAGGTCTCTAATACAGCCTGTAGTAGAAGAGACCTGTCCTCACAGCCTCTGCCATCAGTAGTCCCGTCCTTCCTAGGCTGACAGACACAACTGCAGGACAGTGGCAGCTTGGTTGTGGAAAAGCCCTATTGAAAGCAGGTTTCTGAAGACTTCCAGCCTTAAACTAGGAGGTATTCCATCTTCATGACTGGTGAGGGTGCTCAGCATTCCTGCAGGGAAACTTGGATATTTAACACCTTCTCTGGCAAAACATTTATAAACACACCATGGTGGTTTTGTGTGGTTGGAAGGTGTGAGTGGGTGCATCCAGAAAACAATCACTGAATAAACATAAATTAGCTGTTTCTCTGTGTAGACTGAAATAATTAGTGAAAACTTGTTTCTAACATCTTACCCAAAGGGTCATCAAAAGGAATGACAGAAGACCAACTCAGACTGATGAAACAAGGTAGAAACACATCTCCACGACTTACTGCCTCTGAATAATATACTTGTAAAATAAGTGTTGTGTGTATCACTAGTAAGTGCAATGAACAGTGTGACACTGCAAATTATTAAAAAACAAAAACTGTATTATAGATCCCCAAGATGTTTGCACCTATAAGCCTACAAAATCATAGTAGGTATAGCTTCATATAATGCTTGTCATTACAGAAAGTGGATGTTTTTGTTGCTGAAGGGTACGAGAAGAGGACACATTATAGCCTTAGCTCATCAATATATTCTTCTCAATTTAGATTTATCACAGGTTTCTCTTAAACTACAGTTTTGTTTAAGAAAGGGGCTTGTGTCATTGAGTGTATGTACAGACTGCAAATGATGTTTTCCAAGCAACTCCTCTGTTGCATAATCTTTGCTGTCATTTTTAGTAGCTAGATGGAAAAGATGTTTCCATAAAGAATCACTGTTTATGATGGGACATATAAGAAACAACCAACACTATCCCAGAAGCAGATTGCAGGGTGTCTGGGCAGAAAATGAGAAACTTTGCTGGATTTATTGTCTTCCTTAAGCAGAAAAGGAAAAAAAAAAAAACACTTTAAAAGGTAATCCAGCAACAACTGACAATAGCATAACACCTATGCATTTCATCCATCTGAGATGTGGACATTTTAGACACTGTTCAGAGGATATTGAAGATATTTCTTTCATTATGAACAGTATCATGAGGACTTACAGAACTTGATTGCTCTGGTAGAATTCACATGGTACCCAGGATGTGCTGTCTTGAGTCTTTCAGAATAATTGGCTTGATTGACTGGTTTTAGGTTGAATTTTTTAAAATTATGTGTATTATTGTTATGTACAAAACTCTTGGCCAAATTTGCTGGGATATTGTGAATATTTACAGAAAATGCATATTTTTCCACATATGTATGTGATATTTTTCCATTAATATAAGTATGTTGTGCCCCAAAGAAGCTGCCAACCTAAGACACTGATCCTGCAGGTATTTACACATCTGCTCAATATAATGTGCTAAGAGTACTAAGAGTACTGATATTGACTTCAATTGAGCCTTTTAAAAGTTTTAAAGTAAACTATGTGCCTAAGTCTTGTGTTGAATGACACTCGTAACAATACCTACAGAAACACTGGGAGAACAAAATATGTAGGTTAAATGATACCTCATGCTTAGGCACCTAGATAAAATGGGAAAGTATATGCAATTTACTATCAAGGCAGATCTTGCTCACAAAATGAAACATGCTCTATAAAAGCAGTTATTACTATGAGATCGCTGTTGTTCATCTGCAGCTAGTTTGTTGAAAAAAAAGTGCTTTTATCTTCCTTAAAATTGTCTCACAAGAAAATTATATTTTGGTGTAATAACAGGTGTGTTCCGATATAGACAAATATGTTATGGTGTAATAACAGGTAATACATGGGGAAAAACAGGGGAAATTACATGATCTGTAGTAACACACACACACACACACACACACACACACACACACACACACACACACATATATATATATATCTTCTATACCTCCTATGTGTGAAGATTTCCTTCTCTTCTCAGATATTAGCCATCCCTTGTTATTACTCTTCTCTGGTGCTGAACACTAAGGAGGACTAAGATTGAAACTCTAAGAAGATGTGCATTTCTCCACAGTAATAAATTGAACTCTGAAAAGAAGCTGGTGGAGATTTAACACAGTTTGTGATTCTTATTATCACCTTTCAACAGTCTCCCATTTGGAGAATTTTGTAGAAAGTCCATTGTGAACTCCCCCACTGAATTAAGTTTTGCCAGTAGAACCAGGATGGAGAAGCACCATAAAAGAACTAGAGGTCCAGAGAAAATGACATGCATGAACACGGTCTTTCTGTTTTTCAGGAAATTGGAGAGGCAGGACTTTCTGCAAAGAAGCCCACTAAGGGGTTTTTTTTGTTACAAGGCACTGATCTCAGGCAAATTGCTAGAGCTGAAGTTACAGACTCGTGATAGATACACAGCGATCCGCAACAACAATGGTAAAACAAAAGAAAAGATGTTCAAGTAACCAGAAATCTTTGAATTGCCTCATTTCTTCTGGATGTCAATAAGATCAGACATTTTCACTCTTGTTTGACTAATCTAGTTGACTAACACAAGTCCTGGCTAGCCTTCTCATTCACTATTGTGTTAGAAGGCACTAAAGGTTGCCATCCAGAGTGTTTAACCCAAAAAAACCATTAGATCCCACTAAAAATCAATGGACTGCCAAGAACTCTTTCAGATTCAGTGGAGTATCTGAAGCTGTTAGCCATATTGATGATTAATCAGAAGGGACAAATTGCCCCAGATTCCCAACAGGCCAGAGAAAATGCCCCATGTGTTCAGGGTTTTTCTGGTTGCAGGAAATGAGCCTGGTCACAGCATTTGTCTGAGTTTTCTTCCTCTCTGAAAAACAGCTGGAGCTTAGACCGACCCTCTTTATTTTCCTATTATATTTTAAGGGAGTCAATTATTCTGTGGCATATTAATTTAAATTTATTTAAATTGTAAATAAGTAAACAGGATTAGACCAAGGATTTGGCCTGACTCTTGCTAGCTTGGGGGAAACAGTAAGACAAGGTCCCCACATAATACTGCTGTCAGCTAACAACTTAGTTCACTAAGAGAACAGTCTTATGATGACAGTCATCTTAAAAGTGCCTAAAATCATTAGAATTAATTTTAAAATGGTCTCTGGGAAGTAGTTGGGCAGAGACTTAAAGGAAGATAATGAGAGAGAACGAGATAGAAGTGAGGACATTAAAACAGACTGATTGATAAAATATGAACACAGATAAAGCTGTGCAGCTGGGGTTTTACACTACTATTTAAAAATAGCCATACATATAATTCTGACACTGAGCCTATATAATTTTAAATCTTTTAGAAACATATTAAAGTTACTCAAAGAGGGACCATTTTCAGAAGCTCCCTGGACTTATGCATGATAGCTAAAAAAATTTTTCATTATAAATCCCTCTGTCTAGTTCAACAGTATTATCTGCTTACAGACAACCCTCAGAGGACAAAGTCACAGCCTTCATCTGGCAAAATGATTGTTCAGTGATCATACATTGTTTGTGCTTGCAGAAATGCAGCATGAGTACAGTAATATTGGATCTTATATAGGATGCTACATTGTCAGGACAGAAACATCAACTACATTATTATTTTTACTAATAAGACATTTCTGATATAGCATTGTTTGTCTAAAACCAAAGACAGATCCATTTTAAAAGTCAAGGAGAACAGGTAAAGAAAGAGTCAGCTGTACATCAGTTTTCCAGTTTAGAACAAATATTCTCTAGATCATATGGAAGCATTATGAAAATATGTGTAAAAATGAATTTGAGGAAGATGAGTGCTTGAAAACATTTTGATCATAACATCTCTGTGTACACATGAGATCAGAAGATCATGATTTATGATGGAATAAAATTCTTTAACTTGTTTGGAACTCTACACTGGAAAAGAAAACAATAACTGAATTTGAAGTTCTTATTAGTCATCACTGAGTCAAGACATGTATCTGTATCTGACCTACAAAGAAGCAGATTTTTTATGCAGCATTCCTCTCTTCCCTGTTGGGCATGCTAAACAGCACCAGGTTTCAGAACAGCATCCACCCCTGATGCAGAAAGAGGCCTGTGCAATTTTCTTCCATTTGAGCCTTCAAGACAGAACTGAAATGGGATCTTTATCTTTTCTAAGTCAAGCACTGATTTACATCTGGTTCCTTGTTTCCTGTCTTACGTTTATATGCACTGCGGAATCTCCTTGTGGAGAGGTTTAGTGCACAATTGCTGTGCACCCTTTGGAAGGTGAGTCAAAACATGGCTCCTGTTACCACAGAATGTCAATGAAGAAACAGATTCATTTTAATGAGGGGTGCATGGGCCTTTCCACACTTCTTACACGTTGGTATGAATTGTTTTCATTATGAGTCTATTAGTTCAGGAGTTTAAGAGTGCCAAGCAGCTCTGCTCTAGGCTAGTATTTGGCACACTACTCCACCAGCACAAGAGTGGTTTCTTTGGACAGTTTTCTAAAATTAAATAGCTCAACTCTTACCAACTCTTGCAAAGACAAGCAAAAATGCTACTGGAGGTTTTCAGATTTTAGAAACTGTATTCAGATTTTACAAGGCATCTTTGTCTTTAAAAGCTAACTGCTCAAGAAGATGGGAGTTCATAATATGAGGTAATGCTCAGGCCAAATTAGGTAAGAAACATTGCAATATTGGCATACCCAATACTAGTTGGCAAAAATAATGTTCAGAGATAGTGCAGTAAACAGTTGAAATTCCATGGAATTTGGATTTAAATATCTGTTGATAACAACATGAGCCATTTGACATGGTGGGGTATGATGATGAATTGCACTCTGTGCTCCTTTTTAAGGTGTTTTGAGTGTCGAAGAACTCATGTTTCTCACCTAACTACATTTAGTTGTTATTGTTTAAGAAAGATAAAATTCAGTACAGAACTAAAGATTTTTGGCCATTACAGGTCTTCAGAGAAAAAAATCTCTGTGCCTAAAATTATTTAAAGAAAGATGAATTTGAAAACTGTTGCAGTGTATATATATGTGTGTGTGAGATGCATCATATACTGCATACACTTGACTGGGAATGCATTTTCTCTTTTATTTTTTTTTCCCTGTGGCAGTTATTCCCTACATTTTTAGAACTAAGGAGAAAGTATATTTGGAGGTGTACTGCTAAAAGTCTTGCAACTGAAATTTTTGATTTATAGGCTTTCAATCAAATAATCAGATGACGCATGAAAATGGTAACAGGCCATTAGTTATTACCAACAGGTAATATACTCCTTAGCCACAATTGTGATGAAACCCTTGCTCAGGGTTGCTCTAAATCTCAGGTCACCAAACAGGCCTTGCAGGGCAGTCACTAGCCTGGGGACCAAGTGTAAACTTCCTCACATTGCAAGTGAGTGGTCACATCTGGGGGATATTGCATGATCATTTTCCCAGTCCCATCAAGAGCAGAGCAGTGAAGAGCACCAGGTGACCATGCTTACCCATGCTAAGCCATGCTTACCAATTGCTCTTTTATGCAGCCCTCCAAACTACATCATTTGTGTCTGCTACAAAGTATGCACATGATAACTACCTAAGTATTCCTGCACAGACGTTGCACTGGAGCTGCCCTGGCTTCCATGCCATCAGCAGCACCCAAGCTTTCATTAATGCCCAGGGTCTAGCAAGCCCTGTCTGCTGCCTCTAAGTCATCAGTGGCTGGTTGTCATCAAGGGCAGCAGGCACAGTGGGACAAGGGAAGTATTTTGTCTTCCTGGAACAAAATGGTGACTTCTCAAGATTGGGATCAAGTGGGAGCAAAAGAAAGTAGCAAGACTGCACATTTTTTTTTTCACTTCTCTGGAACGAATAGAGAATTATTAAACTCTCTTATTTCTGCCCCCTTCAGGAAAGCTGTGACAGTCTATATGAGTATCTGCAACTGGTAGCTTTCATAAGCATTGAAAGACATGCACAAAACCATTGCATTGGTTGTTTTGGAGGAAAATTCTGTATTGAAATAGGTGGCATATGTTTTATGAAACAGCCCCATTTCTACAGTCTTCAGACCTTACTGTCACTTTTGCTGTGGATTGCTGGCAGAACTGCACTTCGTGGACACGCTGTTTTCTTGCATCCCCCCAAACAACGTGTGGGATGAAGGAAAAAAAAGTACCCCACCTAAATTTTTTCAAAATGTGTCTCCCTGTAAATCTCTTTGGCATTCACAAACAGGCTCCTTTGCAATTGCTGGCAATTATATCTATTTTTAGAGTTGTCTAACACACTTCAAAAAGCAGCAATGGATGCAATAAAACTGGGGATACTATATGTCTTTCATTAAGAAACAACTCTTTAATTGCCATGACTTATTACTTCAGTGCTTGCAAGATGGGTGGTGTCACCCTTGAGAATTTTCCAGGCACAGTTTCTACTAAAATTTAGTCTCTCAGACTATATTTATTTCAGTTTCTTGGGTAATGGGAGACCAGACAGTGGTTGGACAAGAAAAATGCGATGTTGGAGAGAAGGTAGAATGATTGAGGAACATTAGCTCAGGGATACATGTGTGTGGGACAAGTGTACTACCTGGGAAGGAGCACCTTATGCTCTAATATCTTACATGACATGAAATCCAAAAAGGCTGCTGGAAAAGTGTGAGCCTGCACCATTATTGCATTTTGGATACAGGATTATTTCTCTGGTAGATTGGAGACTCCTCATATTTAACAGGTGGTGTGCTCTCTGTGGACTCCACATAGACACCCCCAAAAGCACTTGTGGCCTTGTCATTAATAATGGGTTTGTATATACCATATTTTTGAAACTCATTTTTCAGTAAAATCAGCATAAATGAAGGAACACTTGGAATTACCCATGGCAACCTCAGTCTTTTTTTGCCCTATTCAAAGAGACATTGGGATAGTCACAAATTTTCCCTCTAACTGAACATAGGATCAGGAATAGCAATTCTGCATCTACAGATAGTCATGGGATTTTGATCATATGAGAGAGGAGGACTAACTAGGAAATGAAAATGGGTCTGTACTGTAGAGGAGGTACTTCAAAGATACTTTAATTTTCCTGCAATCCAGGATCATTACAGAGCTTGGCCATCATTGGAAGCTGTTCTGGGCTTTATCACAATGAACAAAGATTAGCTGGTATTATTCAGCATCTGCTTCAGCGTTCTAAATATCCTATGAAATTCTGAGCTTTACCTAATTGGGCTAGAAAGAGAAACAGACCAATAAATCTATTTTTATTATGATTAAGTTATTCAAGTCTGGGAGTAAATAAATGTTAAATAAAATGCATGGAAATATTAGATAATCATCTTCCAACCATACGAGTATGGTATTAAGAAGTAGACTGGAGTTTAAAACTGTTGTTCAAAAAGATTCTTTCTCTTAATCTTATAGCAAATAAAAAAGTATTTTTTTTTTTAGTCATTAATGCCACCCAGGCTAGAGCTTGCCAGTGTAGTTGAAGTGATGCTTAGCCCCTTTCTTACACAGAGAAGCTGTTGAAAATGCATCATACAAATTCTCTAAAACCACTGATTGTTTCCAACAAGCTTCTTGATGGGACTAAAGAGGCATCTTTATCCTTGTATGCCCTAAATGGTTTGGAATTTGAGAAATGTCCAGCACTTCCATGTTCTAGTGCCACTGGGGAGATAAACAGAGATTCATAAAGAGAGGTGCTGGCTTGAAATCCTCTGTATAGGTTTAGATCTTGCTCTCAGCCATGCACTTTGTTATTGTTTGAGGCATCCTGCTCTGCACTCACTTTCCCTCTTGCAGTTAAGGCAGGGTGGACTTCCGGAAGTACATTTATGGGTGCCTTTCTTCTATTCTTACCCAATGAATTCTTAGTACTGATGCTGGGATAGGTGTTTTCACCTGTTTTCGGAGCTGGACATGTGGAGATGTATTTTGAAACTGCGAATTTAAATAATACCCATGTATGATTAGGAGACACAATGACGACTACAGAATTGAAATTCCCAAGAGTTGTTATTAGACTCCTTTTCCTCAGTGATGCCCACTGAATTACATGTCAGGAGACCTGTGCTGTGAAGAACTGCTCTGGCATGTGGGCAGCTGTATGGCAGGATACCTGGCACCCAGGCAATTGATCTCTCCTTGCTAACAACTGCGTCCAAAAACCTCACCCCAGGGGTGGAAGGAACACACTCACTTCCCAGTTCTGAACCAACAGAAGACTGTGGTCTACCAGCAAAAAACCTTAGTCACCATTTTGCCATAAGTACAAGTGACAGCAACACAGCTTTCCAGTTTTGGTTGGGCCAATGTCTTATTTGACATCTCTTCACTAGCAAAGACATGTTCTGTCTGAATTGGGCAGATGCAAGTGGCCTGGGGTCATCTTTGCACCTTTCTTCATGTGCTTCTCCTCATTAACTTGGGGGTAGGGATCTGTAAGACACTACTACCAGTTATAAATAGCACTACAAGTAGAACAGACACTGGGACACCAGCTGCAGAAGGAACAGTCCTGAAAAAGCTTTTTAAGTGCATGGCAGAGAAGAAGGAAGTCTTCTAAAATTTTAGTCACTGAGTATTGGAATCTGTCTTTTCCAAAGACTAACCATGTCATGCTATAGCACAAGCTTTCCAGCTTGGAAGACAGCTAAGAATGGATGCATCTCTGTTCATGCCATTGTAGTAGTTGAATGCAAAAGCATAAACCCATCACAGCCTGAGTATTTACAGCATTCAAATTCATGGACCTTGCATTTCTAGGAGGGGAAAAAGAAAAAAAAAAAAAGGAAAAGAAAGTAGAAACTACTGGGCTTCCAATATTGAGCTTTCAAAATATTTTCCATATTTTCCAATAGTGACATGACTGTGCTATTTTTGATACTGATACAAGGTGAGTTGCTTGATACTAATGTGGACATATTTTCAGTCATTTTCAGTCATACTGTAGGTCTTCAGTATAAGACCTACAGAAATGAAGTTACATATGTTAATAACCTAAAAAAAGCATATCAAATGGGTTTTACATCCTTGATTTATGTAAAATCTAATCATTAGATTTTAATAATAAAATTATTAGGTTTTAATAATTTAATTTAATTAGATTTTAATAATAATCATTAGCAGTTCAGACATTCAGCTTTATTTTTTGCAAGCTGTAAAGGTAAGGAGATAAATTTCAATTCAAATCCCCCCAAAAACTGTCTCATTCATACCATAAATAGGTTATTTGAGTGCGAATCTTTGCAGAGACTAACTGTGAGGAAAAAAAATAGTCATTAAAATGGGGTCACGAAACATAAACCTTCACAGAAGGCATCAGTATGCTTCACTCCTGCAACAACCTCCGAGGAAGTTGCTGCTCAGAGTGTTTATGTCTGAAATGATATCTGTTTGCCGGCTTCAGATCAGTGAGGAGGAACTATAGTGCCTTCTCTTTTTTCCCAGCCCTATCTGGCTGCCAGTGTCTCTGAGCTGTCAAGGAGCAAATGTTCTGACTTCATCTTGTATGCTCTTTCCTCTGTATTCTGACAACGCCTCTCAGGTTCACAGATGTGTCAACCCCATTGTAATGATTTCTGCCAAAGCAAAACACTGAGGAATTAAATGTGGAGATATATGTTAAAACTGCCTTTCATACTCATCAGAGATGCTAAGCCCCTGAAAGAAATTTCTAAGGGATAAACACATCTGTAATGGTTGGATGTGGTTGTGTTTTTTGGGTTTTTTTTGGTTTTTTTTTTTTGTTGTTGTTGTTTTTTTGTTTTGGTTTTTTTTTTTTTTTTTTTGCTTCTACGGGTAACACTTTATATAAAGCAAGCCCTCTTCAGTCTGGCTTTCTTATCTGTGAGAAGGAGAGGTCACAAAAATCAGAACCTAAAAACTGACAGAATCTTACCATGAAACCAGTTACAATCAGAAATCTAATTTCTTTTCAGAGGAGCAGTGGGATTGCATAAAACAGGAGTACTCCATTTCCAATTTATCATGCCAGCCTAACGTCTTCAACAGTCCTGTATTATTTTCACAGGTGTTTGTATCACCTATGTTAATAAAGAAGATTATGTCCCGGTCAGCAAGCAAAAAAAAAAAAAGTCTGAAGGAGGAATGGTATCTTATGAATGGAAAATGCTTAGTACACATCCATCCATCCCAGGAGTACAACACCCTTCCTTAGGAAGAACTTTTAATTGATTTCCTTCAGCAAAGCCTTTGGGATCTCTATAAATTAGGTCTAGTGGGTAGGCTTTGTCAATCCAACGATTTCCATAAAGTAAAAATTTTAACTGCTCTATTTCTCTCAAGGGGATTTGATTATTTAAAAGAGAAGGGGAAAAAAAGAGTGAGAGATCTAGAGAAGGGATAGCAACTCGTGTTATTTAAATAAATGTCAGCTCCAGCCAACTTGACCTTCACTGCAAAGATTTTTTTTTTCAGAAAGCCACTTTACTAATTTCAGAACAAAATTTCATGAGCTTATATTTGGAAACATTTCCATAACATTTTGTAAACTACCTCTCACCATCCATATTTAATCTATAGTCATATTCTTCCTTACTAGCTCCTGCCTGAACTTCCATTTGATCTCATCCCTGTCCAGCCATTTAAAACCTACAAGTCCTGCACAAGTGAGAGACCTTAAGACCGCTGATCTCTATTGCACCCAGACCAGCAGACAGCTTTAGATAAATGAATTAATGTTTCAAAATAGGTGCAGTACTTTTCATTCTTGCATTTAATCCATCCACCTGAAGTCAGTGGAAGCTGAATTAGCTCATGCACTTTCCAATGACTCATCAGTCATGCGTTTGTTCCATGAAGTGCATCTCCTCCTGCCCTGTTCCATGAAGGCACAGTGCAATGAGGGCAGTACTCAAAAAAGGAGGCAGGTGTCCAAACTTCCCAGGTCCTTTTCTCACCACCAAATAGATCCTCTCTCGGATCTTGCCTATATAAGTACTGTAGTATCACTGCTTCTAGCTGGTCTTTGTTGAGTTACACAAGACGTTAAGTTACACAAGACTAAGATATATGAAATCTCAGGATAAATGAGCAATTGCCTGCGTGTAATTTTTAATTGAAATGTTAATGTAATCTCCTATGCAGCAGACAACATTCAAATCAGATTTTCTTCAAATTTGCTGTTGCTGAAAATATACACAGAAAAAAAAGAACCCTTCACGAGTAATATCTTGAATCCTAACTCAGATGGGAAAATTCACAGTCCGCTCTCTATAATTAATTTAAGCATCACTAATTTAAACTAAGTTCTCCTGAGTAATTCCGGTAACAGCACTTAAAAATAACGCTCCTGTGAAAAACTCTGCTACTTCAGAAAATGATCAGAATTATTATTGTTCATTTCACAAAGAAGATTGTCTTTGTTGTGGCACTTGCAGAAAGTTCTAGTCTATTAGCAAACATGATCAAAAATGAGATCATTAATACTGGCTGAAACAAACAAGATTTTGATATTCACATATTGTAGGTCTTATGAGAACCTGAAGGGGAATAGGGAAAACAAAGCAAAAAATAGGTGTACCCACAATGAGAGGGAAAACTATCCTTCATGATACTAGTAAAAAACTAGTTACAAACACTTTTATCATTATTATAAATACTTCACGAACTTTGACTACATTCAGGTCACAATGCCAAAATTCTCTTCCCATCATGACAAGCGGTTGCTGGTCAACTTGCATTTTTAGTTTTTTCCTCAAATTTCTCACTGATGAACTTCCAGGCTGCTCTGATTTTCTCCCACACTCTGTAAATGCCTCTGGCTTTGGTCCAGTAAATAGAAAAGTTTTTTTATCTAACCTGGTGAATTTTTTATTTTCTATGAAATGTGTTGGGTGCCGAAACTTCAGTGAGCTCCTATAGAAATCCTGATTCTGCAGGAGCATTAGAGTTTGCGAGATAAAAAATACAGATTCATGTCTGTAAGAAGGGCTGGTCTATAAGTGGACTTAATATATGCGACCAGGTAGCTACATGACATTTCAGCTGGACGTGTCATTTTCAATTGGACACACTCAAAACACTAAGTATGATGTCAAAATATTCCTTAGCTAGGTTCATTTTCAAAAGTTAGATCCATTCTTCCACAAGGTAGTTTGCTACAAAAAAAAAAAAAAAAAAGAATGTTTATAAAAATAACTCCTCATTTTAACTACCTGTTGCCTACTATGACCATGAAAACTTAACTAAGTGCACGTAGGGTCCTACCTTCTTGGACAATGCTCATCTCTCTTCCTGGTTTTTGGGCGCTAGCAAAATCAGTTTTACTATAGAGGCTATTACCACCACAACCATGATTAGACCTGTTCATTTCTTCTCCGTTTCTGTTCATGGGCACCTGGTATTTATTAGCAATCTTTAAAGAGGTTAGACTATACACTGGTGTAAATATCACAGACAGGAAGAAAGTGTGTGAGGTTCTACAGGGAAGGGCAAGATGGCTAATTTTAGATATGTCTATCATTAAACAAGTAAACATACATAAAGGCTCCCTGTCTGGCACTTCATCCATAACTTATACATCAAAAGAATATTCTGACCTTTATTTGTTGAAGTAGAAAACAGCTAGAGGTCATAAAAGCATGCGTATGTACCACTTTCTTTTTCTAATGCTGCAATCTGTGTAGTGTTGAAAATAGCATTTGGGAAGACAAAGCATTTGGGGTCGTTATGGTCTTAACATATTGCAGTATTCCTTTCAATGTCTTCCTTAATTTCTAAAATTGATTTTGTTTTGCTTTTCTTTCTGATATCAACTAGAAAATTAAATGCTATGGAGAGAGCAAGATGAACAATAAGAATTCCGATCCTTCTCCTCATTTAGAAAACTGCGATTACTTTTCTATTGGTTTGCATTTCAGATGTGCTGATTTTCAAGTGCTTCTTAGTGCAAAGAAAAACCCCTAAAAAGTAAGTATCTCTCCAAAGCACTTTCTAGCAAAGTGGATGGCAGCACAATTTTTACATTAAACTTAGACTCAAGTATCTGAAAGAAAATGTAATATAAAAAGATTTCTCATTGAAGTATGTTTCTATTTACACATTCTGGAAACTTCAGTCCAACTAAACAAAATCTGATACTAGGTTCTCAGTTGACTTAGGCTAAAGTTGATCTATTGCCCTTTATTGAAAGAAAAAATTACTGAGTTGCTGAAAAGATTGAGAGTATATCTTTGCATTTTTGTAATACAGTATATGGGACTAAGCACTCACAGAGAATGGTAAGATATTAATTTTTGTAAGGATTATCTAGAACCTAACCTTCCCTGGCTTGCACCTTATTAATTCCAAGTCCGAATACTGAAATGCTTTCTTAGGCAAAACTCATCGTTTAATTAAAACTTATCATTGAATTCTGAGATAGTATTCAAGACTTTGAATCCAGATTTGCAAAGGCATTTAGATACTTAAAGGTGCAGATAGGCATCAAATGGGATTTGTAGAAAAGCCTACACAGGATATAAGACTAATTTATTTTGAGAAGTAATGCATATTAGATGTCAAAAAGACCTGGTGTTTTGGAAATACCATTAGACATTTTCATGCAAAATTAGGTGCCAACAGACTTTAGAGTTTTTATGGTTTGCCTTACATCTGGAATTCCTTTAAAATCTGTCTCTCAGATTAAGAGAGTTGAAACAGATACAAGAAATTAATACATTAAATGAAAAAAAAAAAGAACAGAAGATATGCCAGCCTGTAAATATCGGACAGATAAGTTCTGGATGTTCACATTATAAACTACTCTCTATGCATCTCTCATGACTTATGAGACCAGGAGGGTGTAATACATACAGAGACTAGATTACCTGACTTTACAAAGCTGGTTACAAGAACACATCTGCTTTGTCTCAGCATTTGAAATACATCTACAGCATGCAAGCTCCTTTTCAATTGCAAGTTGAGTACAACTATGTGAACGATTACATTTTTCTCCTGCAGAAATCCAGAGAAATGAAATTGCTGCCTTGAGCCATGTTTTGAACTACCAACTATTGCCATTTGAACCAAGAACAGCTTTAAAACTTACGCTGCAAGACTTCTTCAGCAGCTACAAAATCCCCCTCCAAGCCTCCAGATCAGCTTCTGATGTGAACATTTTGGTTTTGAGGTTGCCCCCACAGGTATTGACCTTTCAAGTCAATCACTGCTGAGTTTCTTGTGTGTTGATCTTACCTGAGTACAACCATAGGTCCCTAAAAAGTATTTATAAGAAATAATAGTGTGCCTAAAATGTTAGTTAGCCATGACCACACACGTGAAACAGCCCAGAGCGTAAAGACCTGACAGATGAATCTTGCTAACAAAGAAAAAGTAAACAAATCTTTACCTTTCAGCTTTTTGTAAACAAAGAAAACCAAGAGAGATTTCTTTTGTTCTGTAATTTTATGTGTGTCAGTGCCATGCCTTTCACAGTTCATTTGTTGTGATTTATATTTTCAGAAAGCATATGTTGTATTGCATGAGAAATATCTCTGTTGAATTGAATTCTCTGTCTTCAATGACTCTAGATGAGCTCAGTGTCTTAATCTGATGGTTATTTCTTCTTTTTATAAAACCGATCTGTACAGTGGCTGCATTACTTACAGTAATTAATTTTTGTCTCATCCTGCAAATTCTTCAGTGTAGGAATTGCCAGAATATTTTTTGTTGTTGCACGTAGTAAACCAAAACAATAGCCGGCAGTGAGTTTCTATTTAAATATTGTGTCACAGATTAAACCCTGCTTTAGGTGTAAGGGTTTAGATAAAGCATCAAGAAGTTCAAAAGCAAAAGGAAGATTTTTCTAAAACTTCAGCAAGACTTCTGTAAGAACCAGCATTAATACACCAAAAGATAACTGAATATCCAAGGTAGCTGGAAAAACAGTTTTTATTTGCAGATTTCTCTGGTGAAGGTAAAAGAAGAACATCCACAGAGGATGTGAGAAAAGCAGAGTACAAGGATTAAAGGACCAGAGGTGGCCTTAGTTTCTGTAACTGGGAATCCAGCAAAGATGGGCTCTGGGAGAGTGTGCTCGCACTGCAGTGCTAATATTAAATGCTAACAGCAACTGGCCAGAAGGCTGTACTTGTGTAGCAGACAAGAGAAAAAACTAAGGTCGTGTGGCCAGATCATGACTACGAATGTGTAAGCAGCAGTGTGCCCTTCAGATTAGGGGGCTTGTCAGAAATTAGGAGCCCTTGCCTAACTAAACTGGGATTAAGGGATTAGGGCAATGTAAGCAGTGTGTTAGAAGCAAAATATATCCCAGTAACACCACGTTATACATATTTTTTTCTCATGGATTTTAAGTTGCAGGAGATGCAGAAGAGTCAACAGATCAGAAAGTCTACTTCCCTCTGGTGACTGGGGCTGCTCTTCACCCATCAATTCCACTGCTTGATACTGGGCAGTCAGCCTTATTTTAAGCACATCAGGTAATGACACACTTAGCCTTTCCCATTTCCCATAGCCAATCCTAGCAGAACTATTCCCATTCCTAACCTTCCAGCCCTCTGTAAAAGGAAATTTTTTAATATACATGCTGAACTAATATAGCATGGGATTTGGGGACTGTGCCATTTTTTTTCCTCAAATTGTAAAGAATTCTTTTAAATTCAAAATAAATTTTAAAAAATAGGATAACCTTACCAGTCTGAACCAATAAAAAGCTTGGCACAGTACAAGAAAGATATCTGCTGCCTGTCTCAGGTATAGTGCTGGAACTGGAAGCACTGCTGTCCCATACCTTTGAATTTTTGAAGGTAATGATGTGACCCAGTTTGTACACTTGGCTTTAGCATCCTCACGTTGCTGAAAGTAAAGAAATTATGACTTTGGCAGCAGGTGGTTGAAGGCACACACTATTCTGTTAGATAAACTATGTCAGGAGATTTTTGGCTTAGTTGGTGGTATCATACTTTCATCTTAATGTCCTTCCTCAGGCTGGCTGTATGGGTGGTGAATCAGGGTTTCATGAGTGAAAGGAATAGGAAATGGAGCACAAAAGGAGCCCCTGAGAGAAGTCTGGAAGACCTATTGTCCAGACATGACATGAAAGAAGGCAGGAAGAAACAGCATTTTTATAACCCTTGTCATGGATGAGAGCAGCTCATCTGACCCAACAAGTCAGGATGCTATTGTGCAGTTGTGGCCAGTGCTGAAAATGGGGACAGAGAAGCACAGCACACCAGCTTTGGTAGCTGCAGAGGCCACAAGGTCCTCTCAGATCTGCTTGGTGTGAAATGCTTGCTTATTTCCCAGCAGTTCACTTCTGGTTTTGTAGAGTTCACTCTGCACAGTCTGCACAGCCACTGGTGGTCACATCAGCCAGAGAGACACGTGCTGTGTACAGACACTCTCTCAGGACACACACACAGCAGTGCAAGCCAGACAGACTTGCCATTTTCCACACAGCTACTGTTACAGGCTCCCAAAATACATGAGTTATTTACTCATTATTGGCTGCCCAGTCCCAGGCGGGGTGCTTTCCAAATAACATGAAGACACTAATCTCTCCCTACGGAACACAATCCAAAATAGGAAAGATCTTGTTGGAACAGTGGTAAGGGACACCAGAGACGAGCAAAGGGCTCAAAGCAATTAGCAGAAATCAACCCCTTAAAATACTTTTGTTGCTGCAGTCATGACACAGCAAGTTTACATTCTCCCAGTGCCTTCATATCATATCACCATTCAGTTCAGCAATTTACTCCTTCTGTCTGGTTCAAGTCTCAGCCCCACTTTTCCAAAGAGCTCAGAAAATGTTTTTGTTTCTCCTCTGGCTAAACACAAAAAATTCTGCAATAATGAAGTGTATTTTCCAGGAAAGCTTGAGTAAATCAGAACTTCAATAAGAACTTCAGAACTCCTGCACAAAAAGGTAATTTTAACTGTTTATGTAGCTATCTAAAAAACAGAAGAGATTTCTTATTTTATTATATCTCTTTGTTATGAATAAGCCTCCAAATAGGAAGAGAGCTTCTTCTTTCTACCCATCACAAGTTACTTCATAGCTGTGGGACAAGCAGTGCCATCCTGCACTAGTTGAGGAGTGAACCATCCATCCATGGCTAACATGACAGGCAATGCTCTCCATATTCTGAAATATTCTGAAATTTCACTGTTTGAAATATGATCACTTTCTCAGTAATGGTAGAAAAATATGCTGAAAAATATCTCATTAAACAGACTCACCTATTCTGCTGGCAAGATGTTGAGAAAGTGGGCTAAACACTGTGGCTTGTAAGATATGCTAATAGATGAGATGTATTTTCAGCGCTGGTCCTAAAAAGAATACACTGAGCAAATGTCACTTTTACAACCAATAATCGGACATGACTATGGCTGACAGCACTTCGGTTTCCCCTCTGCCTAACCTCAGAGATTATGTCCCATTTGTTTATTGGCAATATTCGTGCTTCCCCAAAGATTCACCACAAACTGAATCTCACTGCCAACTGGACCTTGTATGTGGAGTTATTATTCTGCATTTGTTTCTCACTCTTGCCTGATCCAGCCAATTCAAATCATCGTGTTCATGCAGCCTTTCTGCCAGCAGAGGAGGGAGTGCAAGTCATGCCTAACTTTGCATTTGGTTATGCCACCCTTCAGGGTCCTCAAAGCAATACCAAGGAGTCTACATTCAAACTGGGTGACCCCAGGCAACTTTTAGTTTTACATGTACTTTCAAAGCAACAAACAACCCTGGGTAAACTGTTGAAGAAGTAGTGTTCACAAGGAGATGAAAGAAAGAAAGAGACAAAAAAGAAAACTAGCATTGATTGAAGTGAAATGTTGGGAAACCATCCCTTCAGAAGGCCTGATAACAGGAGGTGAGGATCATCTGCACATAATGACTTCCATATACTTTTGTACATAACTTGCCCAGACCCAAGCTCATGCATCAAAACACCTCTCAGCTTTCAGCACCTTGGCAGCAGGCATCAGAACCTCCAAAGTCCCTTTAACAGAAGCTAGGCTCAAATTTAACATTCTAGTTTAAATGTATCACTAGAAACAAAATGTAGAATTTTCTTGTACCTGCAAATAACTTTTTAGCCCTGCTGGAAACCAGGTGACAATTATTCCTGGGAAGTTTTCACACAGCAGATATCCCCAGAAACACCCCATTTCATCAAGACACCTGCCACCAGCAATAGGTCTATAATGCCATCTGCAATTAAATCCTGGAAAAGTAGCATGCAGTATCTCACAGTTTATGAAAGCGATGAGTATATGAATACTCACAGACCCATGAGCTCAGCAAAAACCTCAGGTAATTTTTCATTATACTGCAATTCTCTGTACCTTCAAATCAATCAAGGTTCTGCTGTGAACTTCTAAAACTGTGTAAAATACCTCAGGACATGCAAAAATGCACAGCTCATGGTGTGGTAGTAGCATAAAACAGCACAATCTGTATCAGCCCAAATAAAATACACCCACTGTTGCATGATTTATAACAAAGCATTTTCAGTGCTGCAGTTGAAAGAAGTGAATTCTGGAAGGTAAAACACAGATTCAAAGAAGCTGTTTAGCAGTTAAAAAAAAGTAAAATGCTATGATTGATTTCTTCTTATTTAGAAAGAAAAAATCGAGGCAAAAGTTTTCCTTATGCACAAGCAAAGCCAGCCAAGGCTTTGCACACCTACAAGCCACATAAAGCAGACAAAGAAAAGTGCTAGTAGCACACATCCAGATCCTTTTTACCAACAAGTAGCTGAGACCTGTCTTACTTAATAGGTCAAGATTCCTGTTACATATATGCATATAGAGAGGCTAATATATCAATATATCTATTACTCTATATGATATGATGATATGATATGATCTATATCAATATATATCAATATATCTATTACTCACATTACGTTTTGAGCAGGGGGGTTTTCTGTAAAAACCTACACTCAGAGGGGTGGCTTCAGTCCCTGTTAAGGCTCTGCTGGAACATCAGGGTCTTAACAGTTGTGTGGTGAGACCAGGGCATCCAAACAAGCAGTTAAGCATCCTCTGCCCCTCTTTTAGGGGATTCCTACAAGCACACTCACAGCATTCTGGAAGAAATGCCACAGTGCTGCTGCAAGCAGGGAGCGATATCCTGGTAGCAATGGATGAAATCCTGGCTCCCCTTCATGGTGTTTCATTCCTTAATTTCCCTGTAGTCAGAGTTTTGATGGGTGACTTTGACAGATCACAGCAAGGATGAAATGCCACCTGTCTCTAAAACAGCCTCCAAAGGCAGTCTGGGAAAAAGCGACAGAATGATGTAACCCCCTTAGTCTGCTGTTTGGCCTGCAGCTTGTAACTACTGCTGGCACCCTACCAGGCTGAGTGTGCCTCCAGCCCCAGCTCCAGGTGACCACAGTGCTTGTCTGCCTCTGTGACACCCCTCGGCTGCCAGCTCCATCTCTCTGTCTTCATTCACACACAGCTGCCTCTGCTTGCATGCCTCAGGCAATGTTTCCTTTCCTTCCTTTGGCTCTGAGGATTAGCAAATCAAGCTGGATACTAACCCAGGAGGCAGCATAGTGCCTCAGAAAGAGCCAACAGTGTGTGATAGCCTGCTGTGCTGTGTCCCAGCTGTGTGCTCAGTGGCCCCAGGCCTGGAACGACTCAGAAAGCATTGAGCCCAGTGCCCCTGGCATCTGACTTGGATCAATGTAAACAAATTATTAACAACTACTCAAAAAATCCACTTGAACCATACAAAGAGCTTTAGTTCTGTATGGACAGGAGCTGGACTCAACGGTCCCATTGGTTCCTTCCAACTCAGCATATTCTGTGATTCTGTGTGATTCTGGAGAAGAAAATTTCAACACTCCCATTTGAACCTTTTATTGCAAAGTCTCAGTTCACCACTTCAAGTCAAAGGTATGGGCAGGATTATGATATGTAGGACCATCAAACATGGATATTTTGGGATTCAGTTCCCTTAGGTGCTATGAGATTCACATTCTACATTGTGCTGTTAATAGCAAGGTAATACTGCTTGTCTTTCTTTCCACCCACAATGTGTTTATCACCAACAGCAACAATACATAGTGCAGGCTGCTGGCCAGCTGTAATAAAATGGATTACATCTCAGAAAGAACAAGGCAGTCTTTGAAACCCTCTTCTTTCTGAGACTGGCTCTGGACCTGGCAACTATTATAGCCAGGAGAACTGAAAACAGAGCTGAAATGCATTTGTGGTACTAAAAGGTTCTTAGATTAATGGCTTCAAAGGAATAGTTTAACAGAGTGGAAAATTTAACAAACTGTTTGGGTTTATTAAAAGAGGGATGGTCTGGGGCCTGTTCTTTTAAGAGTTAACATCCCTCAGGGCCTGAGATGCTTCTGGTGCTGCTAGCAGAGACCCATTAGAGACTGAAGCATGGATGAGAGGTACAAATTCTGCTTTGGGCCTCTGCCTAGAAGAGGAAGGAAAGGCCATGGAGCAATGGGAGAGAGCAGATGGGGATGACAACTTTTTTCTGCATCTGAATTACCAGGGTTTTGAGGTGTTGTCAAACCTGATGGTAACAAGGGTGTCTGTACCCTAATTCAACATCACTCCAGTCTATTACAGGCTGGACTGAAGACACTAACTTATTTCATATGACCTATAAAATATAGACATCACATCTGGTTACATGAGCAATATAATGGCCTGCAGGACCCTAACGGTAAAAGGTCTGGTAATGTTTTATTTTCTCTCTGAGTTCCTAGAAACTTAAAAAGAAACAAGGAGGCAAATGTCTGATTAAAAGAAATCCAGGTAGTATTTATGAATTTTTTTTGCTAGGCAAATGCCATTACTTAAACAGACTCTCAAACACATGAAATGCTTTTAGGTCCCTCCCTACTCCCCAAAGAGTGCCTATTCATCGATGTATGTTTGTGTGTGCTTTTAACTTCATAAAACCACTCCAGCAGTGTGTTGTTGAAAATGTAATGCTTCTATGGGAAGCATTCAGCTCTGACTCATTATCTGTATCTAACCATAGGATCATGAGCTCAGATACACAGAGCAACCCTCATTTCAGCACAAGTAGCCTACAGCATTCTTTTCCTCACCATTTTTTTTCACGTAGCATGAAGTTTTGTTTGATTTTTTTATCCCAAACATGGCTACTATAACAATATAAAGTAATGAATGGGTGAGAGAGCATGGGTAAGAGAGACAGGTTCTTTGGCAATGTCCTTGTTAAGCTGCTGGCAAGTTGCCTTGCTCAGGATGTGGAACAGCAGCTGAAAACAACCAAACACCAAGCCCCTATCAGGAATCCTCAGGACTGTAATGCTGTTGCTATGAATCCTGTTTTCAAAGTGCCAAAGTTGAATAAAGTAGGTCAAGAAAATTACCATTATAATGATATTCTCCTTGCTGTTCTCTAGCTGGTCCCCTGCCTGGCCCTGTGCTGCTGTAGGACATTCCTCATTGCTTCATCTCGCCTTCCTGCACAGTGGCCAATCTGCACAAAAATGGCAAGAAACTCCATTTCAGCCTTGTGGGAAAGACTCAGCTTTTTTTAGAAAAGGGAGCAGTTGCACAGAAGCCCTCAGGCTGAGAAGAGCCCACACTTCCCAGGTGAGCTCTGTAAGTTATTGCTATCTCCTCCCCTTACAGCAAACAGACTAAGTACTGAAAGGATGGATTTAAGGATGGACATATTTAATGAGAAAACCTGATTTAGGTGCCCACTAAGATACACACCTGTCTTGCTGTTTCTTTTTGGCAGACTAAGCATATTGTTCTTCACTCCTGGGAGCACTGAATAGTTTGTGTGGAGGTGCCTAGTCTTGTTACCCTATCCACCAAAAAGACAAGCACATATTTCTGTGGTAATATCCTAATTTAATGAGTTAACACTAATCATCTAACCTAGGAGCCCCCAGATGCCACACATCTGCCCTACTACAGCCCTACCAGTACAAGCCTACTTTTTGACTTAGGTCAATTTGCTTAGGGGCTTACCTTATGAATCAAGCAGGGTTAAGGACCAAGACAATGTACCCTAAATGTGAAGAAGAGCTTCTGAAAGACCCTGTTATCTAGGATTAGGGCAGTTCCTCCCCTGCTTCCTTGTGGGAGTAGTCTTCTTAACTGGACTAGATCATCATGGTGGTCTCATCTCGTTAGGCCAGATGGTAGCCAATGTTTTGGAGAGTGGTGGCCAGGCCTGATTCACTTCTGTTCTTCCCATTTTGAGAACAAACATATGTTCTCTCTGCTGCTTTGCTACTACTCAGGAAGACTATGATCAGGCTGTTTAGTTCATGGCACAATCCAGTGCTTAACCCCTTTTCCTGCCAGCCATGCCCAAGCGTTGCCAAGAGAATGACTCCATACATGACATTAAGAAAGAAATTGCTCCTCTGTTCTATCATCAAAATGAAAATATTAATATCTACTTATTTAATAACTATGAATTAGATATTGTTTGCGCAGTATTTACCTGTGAAGAAGAGGTAAGACTATTAACTATGAGTGCTGGTGATACATAATCTCGGTCTTTGTCTCAGAAAGAGCTTGTGGGCAGGGAGAGGCAGTTGTATGCCTTCTGATAATAGCAAAGCCCAAAGTGAGGAACATAATTACACACATATTTTTGCCATACTTTTGCCTGAGGCTGTGGACAATATTTTGGATCTAGCTCTCTTTTTTTCATGGCAAAGATAAACAGATGATGCTAGTCAAGTAATTCCTTTGGTGCCTTCCTCTATTGACACAGACTGCACCAAGGGCACTATTTCCATTAAAGTGGCAGGAGCAAAACAGAATCAATCACCACATTCTGAGATCCCTGATTCTGCCTTCCCAAAGGGGTTTGTGCTAAATATCACTGCTTTAATTTCCTCCCATTTCTCTATTTTGTTTTTCATATATGTTCTTTTTTTTCTTCCTCACAGAACCATTTCAGAGAGCAATTCCCAAAACTTTGCCTTTGCCACCTGCCTTAGGGAACCCTCCCCAGAGCCACAACTTCATTGCTGCCAGGATGCCTGGTGAGCAGTGACTTCCTGTGACATCTCATCATTTTATAAAGGCCTACTTAACTGCTTCATCTGGTTAGCTCAACACCCCAGGATATGGAACAGCTGCTCCCTATATAAGTGTAACAAAAGACATGGTTCACAGCAAACAAAATTAGCTTTCAACATCAAAGGAGATCTTCAGGAAAGAAGAAAAAGGCTATGAATTTCATAAATACCCAGTTGTTATCTAGAACTAGAGTTGGATGGTGTCTATTTTGCTCTGAAGCTTGGCCATCTTGTTTTATTTTGTTTCACAGCAGTTGCAATTGTCCTTTGATTCTGATGGGCTATTGTGCTGTTTTCCCAATAATTCTATTTGAATTCATATTAAGGGTTTGATTGGACCAGATTTCTTATGTATGTTAAAATGTTCCTTGGTCCTGCTGTTATTTATATATTTGTTCCCCAGGTTTTTTAAGTACCTGACAAGAGGACTCCAGGTACTGTTAAC
Source organism: Motacilla alba alba (assembly GCF_015832195.1). Lineage (NCBI taxonomy): Eukaryota > Metazoa > Chordata > Aves > Passeriformes > Motacillidae > Motacilla > Motacilla alba. The sequence goes on along the minus strand of NC_052017.1, from coordinate 38,920,838 downwards.
TGTCCTTTAAGATATTTTGACAAAAACGCCAGTTCCAATTAGATCAAACAATCCAACAGTGAGGTCAGACTTGTACAGGTTCCCCATTTAAGCCCTTTCCAGTGCAGCTCTCTTCATGCACTCAGCCCTCTGCTCACCTCCTGTGGATGAGGACAATTTCTTTAGGACCTGCAGGGAAACAGCACCAGACGCCCACACGTTCACATTTCAAACTGCTCCAGCACAGGTACTGCTGCTGGCTACAGCTGTTGCAATGGCAAGGACAGCAGGAGAATACAGAGTGTGTCTGTAATGTGTAATTTCCTTTGGCACCCTACACTTTCATGCTATTCTTTCCAAAGCCAGGGCATTTAGCACAACACAGACACTTTGTACAATGCTGGCAAGAAATCTCTGTATTCAACAGATGTTACTGGGCATCTGTTCTTATCCAGCTGATAGCAGAAGAATTTGGAGACAGAAGAGAGAGTGATCCTGTATTAATAAGGGATTTCAGTATATATTCGATTACTAGAAGTTCAGTCACTACCAGTGATAGTACGTAGCACTTCCCACTGCTCCCCAGCTACTCTGCTCCATTGCAGAGACCAGCACAAAATAAGCTTCAGAAATACAGAGAAAGCAGGCAATTGAGGAGTCATATGCAGTGCTTATAGGCACAGACACTCTATGGGAGTCAATCCAGGCCAGGAGAACTTTTCAGAAACAGGAGACAGGGCAGTCCTTTGCTGCTCCAAGTCTAGAGGAACTGCTGGATCAGGGTGCAAATTAGAACATCTTCAGGTGGGAAATCAAACCAACTTTGAAAACACTATAAACACTTTCTTAGCATTAGCTACAGCATGAGTAGGACCAGCATCTGTAAAGAGGAGAGCCTCTTGCCAGGGTCAAAGTCCTGTCTGCCACATCTGGTGTTTTTCCAGGGTAACATCTCTGATCCACTGACTCTGAACTTATCACGTGTAAGGGTTGCCATGGGGACACGCTGAGATTGTGCCATTTTAACAGTTATCTTCCAGATTCCTCAAAGAAATGACTACATAAGCTTCTAGGCAATAAATACGCATATAAAAATGTGAATATACAAACCAGCCCATCAAGCAGCTTCAAAGCTGCAATATACCCCCCATCCTGGCAGACTTGGGTCTTAGCTGCTGTTTGCACAGTAGCTGTGGGAACATTCACTCTCCCCAGGATCCTCTATGCCATGAATACAAAAAGGAAAAATGTTTGGGTGAATGGCTCATAAACACGGCTTGTTTTCACAGAGAAAGAAGACAGGGAAGGAGGAAGCTGTGCAATGTTTAAGAGAAATTTCTGAACATCATTCATAAAGATCTACCTGTGCTTTACTTATGGTACCTTTTAGGCAAATTCAACAGTCTAGAGCAAGAAGACAAACTTGACATAAAGACCTGTAATCTAAACTTCCTGCTGAACAGCTGTGTGGAAAGGGAGACAAACCTGAGCTCTTACACAGAAATGCTTGTGGCTTCTCATAATTTAGACTTTTTACCTTTGCTGTCTTTGGGAGAGGAATTTGAAAAAAAAAATTTAAAAAAAAGGAGAAAACAAGGAGAAATATGGCAAGAGGCAAGAAAAAGAGAGACAAGAGAGGCAAGAAAAAGAGGCAAGAAAAAGAGGCAAGAAAAAGAGAGGCAAGAAAAAGAGAGACAAGTACTACAGTTGACATTAGCTGATGGAGCAAATGACCCATAACCCATAGCAGGAATAGGGCTGACTTGCTCTCCCCCAGCAACCACGTAGCTGCTAAGTGTGAGTCTTGCCAGCATCTCAGGTATAAAGAATGGACGAGTCATCTGGGGAAAATTTATAACACCACTCGAGTCAGTGAAATTTCTCCAGGGATACTGTAAGGATGAGGATACCCTAGCCAAATGGAAAATGGTCTGCATTGATCCTCAAGCCCATAAACTGGGGTTACGTTCACACAGAAAGCTGCACTGTAGCTCAGAGGCGGCAAAAGCTCAATTCATCGTGGCAGCTTTCTGTGCCCTGCACCTGCACTACAGCACAAAGTCTTGGAATCTCCATGTGGTTTTACCCTTGCAAAATGCATGGCACCATCTAGAGAATATTCTGAAGGCAAATCTTATCCATATCCTCTCCCCATTGCTCCCAGTGCCTTCTCACCCACAACCACTCTGGAGATGCCCACTCATAGCTAAGTCCTGGGGCAGTTCTGCTGGCAGCAGAATCTGGTGTAATCCAGCCTTTAGGTCTAAGGGTCAAATCAGAGTGGCTTTAGGAAATGCTTTCTGACTTTTCTGCTTCCAAAGGGATGATTCTGGCAATGGAACTGAGAAAAATCGCCAAGCCAAGAGGAAGCAGGATAATTATGCTAGTTCATATGTCCAGCATTCTGATAATGTAATCTTGTAGATACTTTTTAATTTTTAATACAGAGATACTTTCAAACAGGTATTTGAGTTGTTAAGGGGAGCCTAAGTCAGGTGAATAAATATTTGGCAAAATTTTGATGGCTGAATACAATTAGAATACAAATACTCTCCATAAATTGGAAAAGCTTTGTGGACAAACATCAAGTTGGTTCTCAGCAGGGGTGAGTGAAGTGTACTACACCCAGACAGGCAGAGCCAGCTAAGCAAATGAGAATAGATGGAGCTGGACCACAAGATCTAGAAAAATGTCTAATAATTACAATGTATTATAATATTTGCATGAGACAATTGCTATTGGAAAGTGAAAAAATCACCTTGAATTATAAAAAGGTGAGTAAAACCTGAAAGTAGCTCTGTTGGTAAGTTCTCAGCTGGAGTGGTATGTCCAGTTTTGGACCAAACATTTGGAGAATGACCTGGAGCACCTGGAGAGCATGAAAAAGAACACCATAGTACCAGAAAACTAAGAAACATCACCAGTGAATAGTGATTGAGATAATTTTGTTTATCTCAAAAGAAGCTTTAAAATACAGACAAGACAATTGCAAAGGGGAAGGGAATAACTTGTCTGTTCAGATGTGAGTCTCAATTGCAACAAAGATTCAGAGGCCAATTAGGAACTATTCTATGTCACTAAGAAAATGGAGCACAGAAATAGATATGATGGATCTTCATTACTGGAGCCTTTGACTAGGAATTATGTAGCCTTTTTGAGGGTGGGATAGGAAGGGAAGTCATGTAAATAGGTCTGATTGAAGCTTTTTAAGCCTAGATGATACTCAGTATATTTTATCGTACAATAATTCACTCTAAAAGGTACTTAATTTTGGTTTTAACGCAGAAATATGACACATAAAAATGAAGAAACCAGAGATACAAGAGGTTTTTCAGCTCAGGTGTAGATTGGTGCCCATAGCTAAAGTACGAAGACAAAAGAGGAACAATTGTCACTAACTTAGTCTTGCCACTCTGGGGGAAAAGCGCAATTAGGACAAGGAGTGAAATACCAGCATGACATGAACAAGCTCATTATCAATGAGATTTCAAAATGACAATATCAATTAGTAAAATGCGCCATGCAGCATTAAAATTCCAGCATGAATTTAAGCTATCTATAAGGGGCAGAAATAGTAAGTTTGTAGGGTTCTTTGATTCACTTTACCTGAGAAACAAACCTTATTTTTTGACATGTGATGAGGCAAAGACTCTACCATTTGAAAAATTTTCTACTGTCTTGTGTGTGTAGTCTGTTTCTTAAGACAAAGCACTGGTTCAGATAATAAATTATTTCAACAAATGAAGTTATATTAAAGCAACTCTCTTATCAATTAGAATTAATCCTTCACTTCTGACATTTACAGCTAAGGTGTACAAGGAGGTAATATGATACAGCAATGAGAAAACACACTGTCTGGAGCTAAAAATATCACAACCCACTCTTGAAAGTTGGCTCTAAGATGAACAAATTACCCTTTTAATGAAGTGAGAGGCACACATTTGACTATCAAATAATATTGAGTATTTGGTTCTAAAGAAAATGCAGATGTTACTAATAATACACACTTTTTCTCATTACAAATTCTAGTACCATACAGTTAGAAAAGACAAAAGTTAGTGTAGCAAATGGATTCCTACTAGCTCCAGTGCCTAACAGAATCAAGGGCCAGATCAGTGAAAGAGCACTAATTCTTGCTAGACAGAGCAGCTGGGATCAGGACTTCAGCATGCCAAACTGAGTTCCTGGTTTAGGGATCACAAATCAAGTACAAGCAGTATCCGTAATGCCTCACTGAACTTTCCAGGGCTTACAAGTTGGCTTGTAAGATCTAATAAGGAAAATACATCATGATTTTATCCACAAAAGCAAAACCACCAGTCTACAGCTCACTGCCCTCCTGGGCACCCTAGCAATAGAATTAGCTGCAAGGGCACACAGAGTTTCCCCAAAGTGCTGAGCACATGGGGACATGAGCACAAACAATGGATTTGCTCAGCAAATTTTGCTCAAGACTAAAGCAGTCATGCTTTTAGTGCTGATGGGAGAAGGGCTGAGCTGCTGTGACACCACCAGTGGGAAGCAGCACCGTGCACAAGTCCTGAACACCAGCAGCATGCCCTGCTTGAGGAGTGGGAGCACTATGGACCAGATATTCCTGTATCTTCAGTGACTCACTCTGTGCAGCAGCAAGGGAAGTCCAGGCAGCTGCAGTGCTGCCAGCTCTCATGACACATCACACTTTTGTAGTCACTGAGCTGGTGCAAATTGATTCTTGTTCCCTCTTTTTTAACATAAAATGCAATTTACCTCTCAGAGGAGGAGATTTTTGGGTAAGAAGAAACAGTTCAAAAATTAACTTTGGTCACAGAAAGCAAAATTTTAATTTGCAGTTCAAAGCTACCTATTAGTGAATGGTACCCAGAGGAGGAAAATCATGCAGCTGTCTGAAAGGAGTCCAAAATTCAAATAAAATGTTTCCAGGTAAGCCAGCCAAATTTATCATAACTACTCTTGGGTGAGCAGACCAAAGCCTATAATTTGTTTACAGCATCCTACAGCTATGAGTGTAATCAGATAAATACTGTAGGCCTGGGCTGAAATCCACTTTTCAATAATTGACATAAATAAATACATAAATAAATAAGACAAAACATTAGGGTTTTGGTTTTCTTTTTTTTAGCAAACACATTATTTCCTCATTTAGAAAGATAATTTCTTTGAAATTTAAACATGCAGAACCTCCATTATCAACAGCAGCAATGCTGCCTTTGCAAGCTCTTTTAAAAAATACTTGTGTGTGCTAGATGCATAAAATATCTTTTCAAAAGCAATTTATGCCACTGAGAATTGGCTGTCTAAAGACCTTTGAGGATTTGGGCTTTAAGGCTGGGTTTTTGAAGCCTCAGGTATTAGGCCTCATTTTTAAGGGTAAAACTCTAACTCAAATACTTGAAAGGTTTCTTTTTAAAAGTTCTACATTTAATTTTCTAACTCGCTCCTATCTCCTTAAAGAGTGGCATCGCATTGGTGCTCAGGCTATGGCTGCACACCTTACTTCCAGGGAATTATTAACTGAGGTTTCCCGTGCAGGGAAGGGGCTCTTAGCTCTCATTACACAGGAGCTGACAGGAGCTGGCTCACACTGCAGGCAGTTGCCAAGTCAGTGCATCTTTTCAGCTCTGTGGACCCCTTTTTAACATGCAAAACTCTTCTGCTTCTCCCCTAAATGAGTTTTCAGGTCTCTACAGGGAGGAAATCGGGTGAGAAGGCACAGCCTGTACCTTCTCATGGGCAGTTTTCCTCTCTTGTCCTGTTGCATAGACCACGACACACACGTGTCAATGCTGAGCACAACAAAATAAAGAAATTGACATGCTAGATGGCAGCATGGAGAGCCCTTCCCTACAGCATGTCCATGTTCCTGGCACAGGGAACAGCTGTTCCACAGCAAGGAGAGCAAATCTGGACCTCTTGACTGTGTGCTTATCAAAAACCCAATCAAAGAGGTCTGCAGTTGCTGTTGAAAATGAAATTATTCTTGAAGGAGTATGATAAAAGTAGGCCATCCCCTTGCTCAGGGCCATGTTTTATTCAGACTGCCCTGTTCTGTAAGGGGGATTTATTGAATTTTCTAGTTTCAAAGAGTTTGTCCCATTTAATTTTGTTCTAAATCCTAAAAAAGCAGTACCTGAAGTCCTGAGGCTGGGTAATGGGAGTTTCCTTTGTTTGTCCAGCTTTGATGAACATTGACTAGTTTCATTTACATACTGCAATGGTAACACTTCAGCCAGCATTATATCCAGGGGAGATGATTGGCAGGCATTTGAAATGAAGGATAATCTCATGGTCGAGGCAGAAGAACAGGACTCAGGAGACCTGATTTCTGTTCTTTGATCAGTCACACAAATCCTGCATGACACTGGGCAAGCCAATTAATAGCTCTGTGTCCGTGTTCTTCAGCAAAATTGAGGTATGAGTGCTTTGTTTTTGATTTTACTTTTCTCCAAACAGAGGGGCAGCTCTGCAGATTGTTTTTTGTTGATTGGTATGGTAAGGACCTCGTTTCTGTTGTACCCCTCAGTGCTTCCAAAATTCAAAACCAAAAATCCTTTTATACTTTCATGATCTATTTTCATATGAATACTGAAAAGTGATAGAGTTCTCTTCTATATAAATTGGGCCTAGGAGTTTCATCACTAGTTTTCATTATTATAATTTGCTACTGTTTACCTGGCAATGATTCCGGGCCTCAGAAAACACTTGAGAAAATTATTTTACAAATGTGGTCTGTAGAAATGAGCTCTGAGAGTGGGGGAGAGATTGCATTTATGCATCAAAGTAATAGTAGTAGTTTTGCTGCAGCTATGATGGTAAAAATATGTAAGCAAATCAAGTCTTCTTTTATCTCTTACTAGCACAGGTAGGGTGCCAAATACACAAGGCCAATGCTCATGTTGTGACTTTCTGAAGTACCTAAGGAAAATTCAGAGATCCAGCCTCCTGCTCTCCTGCCCTGTGTTCCTTCCCCAAAAAGTGCCAGCACTGGTGCTGATTCACCAGCGAATGGACAGATACAAGTCCCCATCAAACACTGCAAATGTGCACCTAACATTAATATATGCACAGCCGTTATAGAGGTCAGAGGAAGAGTTTGTTCTCGTTTTCCCCTCCCCACACTGCAGCTGACGGCTCAGCACTTGATCTGCAATGATGGACAGTGACTGCACCAGAGTTTCCTTTCAACTTCGCTTATACAAAACACTGATTATTTTGACAGATAAATATGAGAGTGGAATAATTTACTGCTGTGCTTCTCACTGTGCTGTATAAGTCTCCCTTTAATTTAGCTCAGCTACTGAAAATAAAATCTATTTTTATTCTAATTTTCTGCATGCTTACAGTGGAGAATCATTGTTGCAGTTATGATTTAATAAACAACAACTTGGACCTGGGCCAGGTTAATAGATGAACACCAGGCATAACAACAGAACAGGCATAAGAACTTCTATTTTTCAGTCTTAGGAAAAAAAGAAAAGTAAATACAGCAGGACATCAAACAACATGTTCTCTTCTTCCTGGTTTGCTTGTAGTGAAATAGCCCAACTCCAGATTTATATCTGGAGTCATAAATTTGCTCAGCTTTTCCTACCTGTCATTGAGCACCTGGCTCTTTTTAGGAGGGAACATCACAGCCCATCTGCTCTTCTCTCCAAAAGTATTTCAGAGGGGCAAGCCACCTACCTACAGAACATTTTACTAATGCAAAAGAAACCAAGCCATTGCTATTCGATGTGAACTTGTGTTCAATCGTCATTATTAAATTTCAGGCCAATTTGACAATGCCCTTTTGCCTGGTGTTGTTAATTTTGTTTCCTGTAGTTTTTCATTAAAGGAAGATAATGAAAATACAAGCTCCTTGGTGTAAATCATTAAAGACTCTGACTAGCATTGTGATGGCAAAAAGTACATTCTTCCTCTTCTGTTCTTTTCTTGATCATATTTTGAAGTACCCTTATAAAATCATGAAAGTGAAAGGCTCTCTAGCCTGCAAAAATAAAGAAGACTTCTTAAGACACCACACTGTGTTCCATGAAAAGCCCCTGTTGCACTGCCGTTGGCAAAATTCACAAAGAGTGGTAGTCTGCAAAAAGATTCCTTAATGAGGACAGCATGTGCCAGCAGAAAGGAGCTGTGTGGCTGGAAAGCCCATGCTGTCAGCCAGGACTGAACTGCCCCAGAAGTGCTGGGCACTCATGAGACTTTTTGGTCACCAGAAGATGCCAGTCGTCACTACCAGCTTTCCCTAACACTTTTGCTGAAACAGAGGGTGTCAGGTGGATGACTTATTAAAGATTCCTTTCTGTGTGCCCTTTAATACACTGCAGTCTAGCCTGATGTTCAGGCAAATGCATTTCACAGGAGTGCCTCATAAGCAATCTGTACACATATTAGCTGGGAATTGCAATGGTCTCGAAACTGAAGTAGTTTTATACTGCATTATCACTGTCAGGTTTGCTTTAAAGACCAGATCTTCCTTTGGCATTGACAGAAAAAGTGTTCTCACTGATATTCTTCACTTGGAAAAAAGTGAGTTTTATTACAGTCTCTTCTTCTCTTTTGAGCAGAACCAGCTTTTGTCTATTTTCTAGACTGGGAAGTACTTTTTCTGTGCTACATTATGCCTCAGTAAAGTAGCAAGGGATTTGGATTGAGTGGGAAATTTGACTCGAACAATTCTGTTGGTGCTAAACTGTAATGTTTCAGCTGTCCAACTAAATTTCTCATTCTAACCCCTCCTAAAGGTAAAAACCTAAGCTGAAAAAATAACCCTGAAAGAAAAGTGCCAAGCCTGATTAATGTAGTTACCAGTTTACTAAAAATTAAATAATTAAATATTTAGCTATTTCAGACTTCTAGTTGCCTGTAGCAATTGGACAAGTACCTTGGATACTGAAGTGGGTTTAACCTGAGCAAACTGCAATACATAAATGGATGACAATTACTTGCATAGTAACCTTAAGCTGTCCTACTCCAACATGCTGAAGTTCTCATTCTGAATATATTTGTAAATATCTCACATCTCTAATGTCATTTTATCAAATAAATGCAATCACAAAAGTTTTCAATATTTATAGGAAAACCACAGATTTAGAGATCATTGGCACTTTCAGTTTTGCCAGTAACCTGGATATTGCCTTGAAATTTAACAAAACCACAATGGGTTAGGAGTGGCTGAAGACCTACAAGCTGTCATCAGAAGAAACTGGACCCCATTGCCTAATGGGTATTTCCAGCCCTGTTCCCAGATATCCAGGACAATGCTATTATTTTTAAAAATCCTCTCCACAATGTTATGAACAGAAATTAATACAGATATTTGTGACTTCCTAAATATTGTATCTGCAAAAAAATAGATCTTCCTTCCTGATCTTCGCACCCTACTTAGTTAGGCAAGGCTTTGCTGAAATCTGTGACAGTTTTGACTGAATAAGGGCAGCAGGATTTGATCCCATGATAATAATACAAAAATCTGAATTCCAAACAAGGTGTATGCCAGAAATTCCTTGTAAAAAGAGTTCATTACCTTTTTTTTTTTAGCAGAAGAACAATGTGGCAGAGAAACAGATTGTCAGACACTTCCAGATCAGTGTTTCCAGCACAACAAATATTCATTTTATACAGTGGAGTACAAAGCTATGAATCATGTTGCATGTGAAGTGCAAAAATCAAGAAGAGGTAATGAATATTACAAGCTGTAATCTCAACCTTCTACCAGTTCAACTCAGGTTCAGTACTTGAACTAACTCCCAGGTTAGTTCCTTCTGCAAGACTCTAACTTTCTTTTTAGAGTACAAGGGATTCCTAGTTAAACAACACATCTCCATCATCTCCTTATTAGTTATGATTTCTTTCATTCTATCTGACTTATTATGTAATATTGTAGTATTACAGCAGCTACAAATGACACAAAGCAGGAAAGAAAGCATTTCTATAACTGATCAAAGCTCTGTGGTCTGCCAGCTCCATTGCTTTATCACCAGTAACTAGTGGTTGCTGTGACAAGGAAAGGCACAAAACCCCCTGATTACTGAACAATGACAGAAAGGTTCTCTCCCTTTTGACAGGGACAAGGCAATAAATCTATTTTGTAGGCTGCACTGACAATCAGGTGAAAGAAGTGAAAAAGGCCACAATCAAGGCAGGTCAAGGTGAGCAAGTAAAAAATGATTAAAAAACCCATCTGTTCCAAGGGTGAAATGAATGGGAAATGCAGTCCAGGGTCATCAAAATAGGGATCAAAACATCAGGGTAGGCTCCAGCAAATGAGTAGGCAGAGTATAAGCAGGACCATGTGAATAAAGACTGTGCACTCCCTGCCACTTAATGGGTGCCTGATGGTGAAAGCCCAACCTGGGCAGAGTAGCCCCCAAGTAGCTGCTGCCAGTGGGGCAGTTAAACTCCTGACAGCTCATACTTTCTCATTCCCTCGGGAAGATAGTCAGTAACCTAAAGCCTCTTGAAACTTGAATTTTTTTCCCATCTGCCAACCCCCTTCTTCTCTTCTCTTCTCTTCTCTTCTCTTCTCTTCTCTTCTCTTCTCTTCTCTTCTCTTCTCTTCTCTTCTCTTCTCTTCTCTTCTCTTCTCTTCTTTCTTGTTCTGTAATTCTCTGTGGTATTTTCTATAGGAAAATAGCATGCCAAGAGATTTGGGGTTGTTTGTTTGTGTTTTTTAAAGGAAATTATCTTGCTGACGTCTCATTGACATTTAAAGTGACCTGAAGGCATTCCTGCATAAAGCTTCTACAGCAGCAGGCAGAGGAGACCAAAGCCAGGCTGCTGGTCCCACACCAGCTCCCCAGTGTCCTCCACTGGGGCACTTCATATGCACTCGAAGACTCTCTGAGAATTCCCAGATGGGTAACACATGCAGATGGCAGAGACAGAAACACCTGTTTTTAAAATCAGGGTTATAAACCAAATGCAGCTTTTAGGATGAAATCTTGCTTTCCCCTTGATCACAGCATTAAAGCATTTGTCGAGCATTGCATGAAGACATCAGTGGTGTTCCTAAGACTGTTGAAATCTTTGTAGGGGTTGGGCTAAGCAGGAGGTGCCAAATCAGGATTGGAGTTTTAATCTTTAATTACTAAGGAAAGAAAAATAATATAGTAATTTTTTTTTCTTCTTTGTAAAGGAGTGTGCACACAGACATTTCCTTTCTGGTTAGTAAATATCACACCCTGACTTTGGGCCATCATTTGCCATATGATGTGTGAGAACATTTTGTTGCTCTCTTTAAGGATTTATTTCTATTTGGAAGAAAATGGAGGTTAGTTGTGAGCAGGGTGGCACTACTGGCAAATCTGCTAAGCCAAGTGCTTTGTTCTTCATGAGCAAGTAAGATGAAGAAAGCTGTGCAGAATGAGTGCTGCAGACAGAGGCCCTGAATAGATGGTCCTTAGAAATATTCATTTGAGCATTTGGAGGCATTTCTACCAGGCGCTGCCCTTGTGATTCATTGATTCTTTTCTAATCTCTCCACCTGCAAGTCAACAATCCATCTGGCTGGTAGCAAACAGAAGTATAAATCTTGTAAGTAGCCCAGCTTTTGCATTTCCTGGTTTGCCCTGAAGTTGAAGATGCTTTAAGTCACATTTTTTAAACATTTTGGAAAGCCATGCATGACATACTTAATAATCACTGGAAAAAAAATTAAAAACCCAAACCCCGCCTTCTGAAACTATAATTAAAAGTTCTGTTGAGTTTGGTGTAAGGCATGCTGTACATCAGCCAGAAGTGAAGCCAATGGACTGAAAAGAGTACAGAGGCTTGGAATTAATGCCTAGTGTTATGAATAGATAGAAATTTCTTCATGAAGTACCTTTGCACATTTATTTGTAATATATTCCCTAAACCTAGAAACTCTGTAGAGAACCCCTCACTTTTGAAGGATTTTGACATCAGTGGGCAGGTTTTTGCACTCCCCATTAATAGCCCATTCAGGTGCTGTCCAAGGTTCAGCACAGGAACCACAGGAACTGTGGATTTCATGGATTTCTCCTGGCTATGTGATAACCACACTGCTCCAGAGCTGCATTGTCTGGAAGCAGAGTCTGCTTTAGGAGAGCTTCACAGGTCTCCTCTGCACTTCTGCCACAGATGGGCAGCACAGGATTCCTCCAGATACCCATCTCACTCCACCCAGAATCCACCAGGGAAAAATGGGGTGTCAGGCTCTTCATTTTGAGGGTGTCCAAAACCACAGATTTGGCATGTCAGCACACCCTGTGGAGCAGGGACTCAGTGATTCAGCCAGGTCAGCTGGGGAGCAGCAACATTTTCTCGTCTGCAGGCACATCAGCCTCACCTAAAGGGAGCCCATCCATATACACTGACTATCCTGAACCAACATTTAACAAACTTGCATTCCAGCAGCACAGAAGAGGCTGCTTCACTGCAAATCAGAGCCAGGTACATGAGAGAACGATCATTTCTGCTGAAAAATTTCAGCACTTCAGTTTCTGAAATGTTACACAACAAAGTAATAATCACGGCCTTTCTTGAAGGACAGTTAGGTAACACGTTCATTAAAGCTTAGTTGAAGGATCCTCTCAGAGATCAAAGACTTCATCTGCAGCACTCTGTTCTTGCAAAAGTGACATTTAAGACCTCTGGATATTTTTAAATACCATGTTTACTATTTTTCCTCACAGCAAAGGAAGAAAATGTGCGCAACAGTACACATTACTGCTTCACTACATCTCCTTTTCAGTGATTCCAAGATAAAAATGCAAATATTCATATTAAAAAAATACATGAGGCTATGTACACAGATTTAACAAGTGGAAAAAATTATAAACAACCCTATTAAAGTGTGCAGCCAACACCTGACACCACATCAAGTATTTCCTGTGAAATTCAAAGGCTTCAAATTCAAACACCTCAGCCGTTTTCAAAGGAGACTAATGTCATTACATGCCATCTTCACTGATCCTCTTCTTGTGGCCTTCATCTACCACTGCCTAAGTAGCAGCAGAAGAACCCATTTTTTTTTTCTTCCAAATAGCTCTTTTCCTGCTAAAACTTAAAGGACTGCATATGGTATGGATTGATAATGCACATTGGGTAATGAATCCACTTCCACTGCTGGCAGTGCTGTGGGACAAATGTGCTAGAGAGGACAAATGTAATTTCTCAATAGGAATATCCACTTGTTGTAGGAAAGAAGACTGAACAGATGTAAGAAAGAGAGTTTTGCAGACCAGTTCAGCTCTTACTGTCCTTTCCCTGTCACATAAGTACAGCAGCACTGAGGGTTGTGCAGGCAAAAAGGCATCTGCCCCACTGCCAGTTCTCACTTCTCTCTCTAACCAGTCAGACAATGAGGACAAAAAGCTCATCAACATTTTCTATCTTTTTTATATTCGGGGGGACAAAGAGTATCAGTAATGAAAGGGTAACCTCTTCCCAGTTTATCAAGGACTGTGGATGCAGGACCTATTGCAGGTTATCACTTGTCAGCCCTCTCTGCTTGCTATGAATGAAACCCTTGGACAAAAAAAAGGGGACAGAAAACAAAAATATTTTTAAAAAGAAAGCAGTCTGTATATGCCACAGAACCAAACACAGACAGCACAAGGGGACTCACAGCTCTCCAACTAATGAGGTCCCTGGAATTTTTTGGGCTGGTTGGCTTGTCAGGGACAGGAGAGACCTGGTAGCTGCAGCAGGGCCAGTCACACATGGGAAGGGAACAGAGGAGAAAAAAAATGAATGGGATTAAGAGACAACAAAGCCAGGGGCTTAGAAAAAGACCTTTAACAGCACGGCCATTAGATTAGAAATCTAGAAGCTGCTTTAGGCAGCACTTGAACAACTCATAATAGGAAGAAAAAGTAATATAAAAGGAAGACAAAGCCTATTGAACAACATGAGTCTTTTCTTTCCATTCCTGAAATAGACAAAATAATGTCTGTGGTGGTTTTTCTGCTAGCTGGAGTCATATCCTTTCCTTGTAATATGCAGAAATAGTTTATTGAGGTTGGTTCAATTTTTCCCAGAAACTATAAGAGATCAGCATCCCATTTTTCTCGGTGAAGTAAAAACACAAAGCAAAGAAATATTGTTGCCCCACAGTGTTAATAATCTGAGGAGATAAGAAAAAGGGTGAGAGAAAATAATTATCATTTATGAGAGAGAAAAGAGGGAGTGGGCACACTTCTAGCTGCAGTTCTGACTGCAGGTGGTAAGGTGTGCACGCTATTCTGCCTGGTGCTACCTGGAGAGAAAGAGAGCAGTGAATCCATACATTTGATTAGCCCATCTTAACACAGACATAAAATGCTGAAAGAAAATAAAATTTTCCTGAAATTACACATGCGAGACTGGAGTTTATCCTCCACAGAAATACTGAAAGTAAAATGAAACGCCTTGGAGCACACTGCTTTATTTTGGAAAAAAATAAACCACACACAAATGGGGTTAATCTGGAAGTTATTTTTCTATGCAGATTTGTTTTTCACTGGAAGAAACTTACCAGATTTTAAAAATTTGTCTTAGCTACACAGAAAACATTTCAGAAACAGGAGGACCAATTTTTTATCTCCTGTCCTGAAGGCATTTAACTCAAAAACCCAAAATTCACAACCAATTTATCTTCACAGGTGTCTGAAAATATAGCATGCCTTAGCACTTTGATGCCCGCTGGCTCTTCCAGCAATGAAAGCTATCCAAGGGAAAAACATTGTTTGCCTGAAATAACACTCCAAGGAATCTCTTTGTTCATTTTCTCTTGGGTAATGCCACTACTTCCTCCTAGATTCTATCATTCACAGAATAGCTTGAGAGAAGCCCACACTGCAGAAATCACAACCACTGCCCTCCAACAATACTGGCCAAACAGCCCATAACTACCCTGTTTCTCTTATCTTCCAGCCCATAACTACCCTGTTTCTCTTATCTTCCGGAGCACAATGCAGTGGCAATAACATGTCCAAAGCACCACAGGCACTGCCACCACTGCATTGCAACACTGACAACTTGTCTCTCTAAAGCCATCCCTACAGGACATTTCATTATCAGTACTGTTTCAAAGTAGTGGAATGAAAATCACCTAACACATGTTCTTCAGGGCCTTCAGGACTTTTTCCAGAATAAAATTAAATTTAAAGATCTCTGGTCCTCTTTCATGCAAATACTCTTGTTAGAGTGAAGCAGTAGTTTGCATTACAGTCTGCAGAAAATGCGTATGTGCCTGTATATCTAAAGAATGCCAATAGGAAAACTCTAACAACAGAAAATAATACAGAGCAATAAAAGCTTTTGAGGAAGGTGGGAAAGGAAGTCCTAGCTGAGAAGATACAGGCTATACAAATAAACTGAAGAAACACATTTCTGTTTCTTGTCAGACTAGCCAAAACAAGACAAAGAAATAAGCCCATCGTATTTGAGATGCACTAAGTGCATTCTTGCGCCAAACATACATTCAGTGTTAGCAGAGTGCAGGCTGCACACTAGAAATACAGACAAAGTAAGGTACGTTATAAGTCATTTCCTGTATACATCCCACACACATGGGTTTTTTTCCCAAAGACAGATCTTTTCAGTAGTTTCTTCCCACTAACATTAGACTTTTCCTTGAATAGTCTATATTGGAAATGTATTCTGTCCTAGCTTCCTTATAGTCAAAGGAAAGTCATTGGTTTTCGCAAAGTAAAGTTAAGCTCAGCAGACACCTGTGAGGATTATCAAGGAAACCTGAGCCAGGTATTGCTGCATCTCAAAGGCAAACAGCCACAGTGGGCAGAGTATGATATGCCTGGTCATCCTAACTATCCCAACAAGAACACTTGTCTGCTGGTTTCTTCCTCCGTGTATCAACATGCCAGGACACAGGAACAGAGAGGGTGGTGCACACCTAGGTCTTCCCTGAGCAAAGAGCCTGGTTTTTCCCTGACCCACAGAGTCATCCTGCACACTTAACCTGAATCTAGGGTAAGAACCAAAACCTAGGCAGTCAAAACTGAGCCTTTACATCTAACCTGCATTTAGAGTGGCACCACGCCACTCCCACTGACACCAATTTTGTCTGCTTTAGGTAAGGATCTGTACCCACACCCACGTAAAAAGGCAAGGATTGAAACGATTATATGCATACACAATGGAAAAAACACAGTAAAATACGTAAATAAAGAACATTGCCTTTCGAATTCTATTTTAAAACCTGTGTGGGTTTCTCTGATCTTCTCTCCCCCTCACCTTTTTCCCCTGTTAACACAACTGAAAGCAGAACAGAGAAATACAAAAAAAAAATTTCAAGTGTGTCATTTTAGCTGCCTGGAGCACTTTTAACTTAGTGTGCTTGTGGTATAGCTAAAACAGAATTTGATAATGCCATGCAGTCTATCGTTGTAGGTTGCACTAAAGGATTAATTGAAGGTTTATGCTGCAGAGTGCTATGCTATTCTTATAAACAAAACCCCGTTACCTCAGTTACTGAGGCTGTAAGTTTTTGAGTTCAGTGATTTGCATTTTTCATACACTTCTAGTGACTAAGAAGGGGGGGTTGGAGCAAGATTTAGGGGACTGTTATGCTGGAATAATTTATTTTACATTTCATGTTAGATTATTTATATCCTTCTTTTAAAAAAACAAAGCAGAACAAAAACTAGAACTAAAACTGAAGAACGAAAGCCAAGTCAGTGTCAATGCTGTGTTTGTTTTATTCTCCTCCATCTCCATTCCTTCATCAGACCTCCTGGCAGCCTTTCTTAGCTGGATTAACAAAATAGGCTGCCTCTTATCACTTTCAATTTAAATTTCTTTAAGACTTGTTTTACCTGCAGTGTCCATTATATGTTAATTGACCAAGCTGGTGGAAGAGAGAACTTCTCTGCTTTCATTACAGCTTTCATGCTTCTTCATGCAGAGCCTGAGCTTTTCCTCTTTCAGTTGCTGAACCTGGACACTCTTAAAGATGGGATGTTCTCATTCTGAGAGTTTGCACCAGGCTGAAAACACCACCAGCACTGAGCAGATCCTATAGAGGTTATCAGTGAATGCTATTCAGAATCCTCCTGAAATCATTCTGAAATGTAATCCTACATTCACAGTTATTAGTCAAAAACTTTGGAAAAGTCTGAATCCTTTATTGTTGCTTTATCTGTTGCCTTATTTGACTGCATATACAACCCAAAGAAGAGAGAATAGGCCCAGCAGAACATTTGTACTTTTGCCTGTGACAAAAACACAGACTACAGAAAGTCCAATAAAAATTCTTCTGTATGAGGAATTGTAAATCAATGCTATTACATTCATTTGAAAACATACATTCCACTTCATAACTTTTGATGTAGGACAAGTTTGTCACATTTTGAGTAAATTTAATTTGATGCACACTTCTGGAGATGAAAGGGAAAATATACAAAGTTCTTTGGATTGTGTAGTATTTTTCCCCCAATCACTGCACAGTTGTGCTCTTGTGACTGCTTTGGGATAATGACATCAGACTAACACAGCTTAAGCCAGAAAGCGTAGTGTATGGAGGTATTTTCAACCTGCAGGATTCTCTAATAACCAGGCAAGCTCCTGATGTGGTGAGACCTAAACAGTCGCCCATGGGATAGGGGAGTGATCTGCTGCCAGACAGGCTGGTGTATCCTGGGAAAGGTGAGCCAGCTCAAAACCAGGCTTGCCACAGGGATCAAGACTGTGTTCCTCCAAGCCCAAATTTGCCTGCAGGAGGGCTCACTTGTCTCAGAAATTCAGCAATGGCTCACCAGATTAATTCTAGAGGATGCAGTTAGAAAGGTGCTAAACTACCACAGCAGTGCTTGACATTAGGGCAGCTGCACTTGTGAAGAGCCTTAACTTATGCCCTGACCTCCACAGAACTTTACACTTTGCCTCTCCTTCTGCCAGGCAGCAGAAGCAAGTTGTGGGATCAGCCTTCAGCTGGTAAAAAAACAGTATCAGTCCATTTATTTTGTCAGAGCAGTATTAAGTCCTAGAATACAGCTGTCCTTCTGCCAGTCTGTCACTAGCAATCATTTTTTGCTAAGGAAAAGACCATTTTATATTGTTCAGGGTTCTCCAAATAAAACAAACTCTATTCTGTTAAAAGAAATTCCATCAGTGATTAAATAAAATTTGAACTGCATAGTTATAATCTTGTCACCAGTCTTGAGAAAAATGGAGCACAAATGCCTGCCTGAAGTTTATTGTATAACTCCAGTGCAAAGGGGATTTCTGAGGCATTTTCCTGGATACATAGCAATACTTCACAGGAAAGGCCTGCCCTGATACCTGGCAGATATATTTGAGAATTTTCTGATAAAGCCTGAGTTTAGGAGTGCCACCTACTCAGTTTGCTGCATTAATGATGAGGGTGCTGGTCATAATTTTTATGGCCTTTCTTCTTCATAATCAATATCCAGAGAAAGGGAAAGAAGAGCAATGAGAATTTCTGGGAATTTGAGAATTGCTTTCAGAGCGCCACTAGAAAATTAATGAAAAATACATCTTTGAACATCCATGGTTACTAATACCATTGGTTCCCTTCACTGTGAGGAAGATTATCAGACCATAGGAAATTTGTGCATGGAAGGATAAAAACTAATTATAAAATCTCATGTAATGGGTAAGTGTGACTGGACTCAGTTCCACAGGGGCTGATTCAACTGCTACAGTGTGCTGGGATTAAGTGGTGTCCACTACTCCTGCCTGATATGAGGAGAGAAAGTGAAAATTTTAATTTTAAAATAATGGAAGATCCAGAGTGATGTAAATTAGAAGGATGAACAGTAAACTGTAAATTGAAGTGGGGAAAAACAAAATACAAAATGCACTGGTCAGGCTAATACAATTGTATAGATAAGTGAGTCAGGCAATTAAACATATCAAAATAATGAAATAGGGAGAGATTATGAAATTAGAAAGCTGAAAGGTTTTTTATTTTTGTTCTTAAGAGGCATTGTGATAAGTGTTTCTTCCTTTTAATGTACCATAAACCAGGACTAACTATTCCCATTATTGAACAGAATGAATGTCAGCAAAAAAATCAGATTATACACCGCTTCAGTCTGTGAGTATATTTTGAATACTGTAACCCGAAGGAAATTATACCAACACAATGGAATGAAAATTAATTTCAATCACTGTCTATACTTTTGGTTGCTTATGCTACAAAAAGGAACAGGCTTGCTACAGATGTGGGAAAGATAAAACTGAGACAATTGAGGGATATTAAATTTCTAACTACTTAAAAAGACACCAAAAGCACCCTACTGAAATCATACCAAGGAGAACAGAGATGGATACAGAGGAGATCCATGACAAAGGCATGTGATCTGTTTCATACTTCCAGGATTTTCAGCTTTTTAAACCAATACAAAGGACAATAATGATGGTAACACAAGATATTCTTGGTAGAAAGAAGCCGATGTTAAACACAGAGTACTCCTTAGAACAGCAATATATAGATATCAATTTATGGCACTCCATATGAGCACACAATACCATAGGCCAACTAAAAACAAGAAAATGGAAGTTGTGTGTTAAAACCATTCCAAGGAGGAGGAAACAGACAAGCTGGAGCTGTCAGAATTCATTAGATACTGGAAAGTAAAGTATGTACCTCCTAACCAAAATCAGGGGAGATCATCCTAATGCCTCCTCTCTGCTAACGTATTCAGTAAAATCCAATTAATAAAACAAATTTTTTTAGAAAAAAGTACTTTTCATGCTATCCATTCTCAGACTGTAGGCAACTGGGAGAGGTAAGAATTAATATGAAATCTGATTAATTTTCCAAGTAATGCTTTGAATTTACTGATAGCATAAGGAAAGGCAATAGTAAATAATTAATATTCTAAATAGGCAAGGAAATAATATTTTCAGTTAGATGATCATCTAGTGCCAAAATTATCTTTAATGTATTCTGCTGTTGTATTATAAAGGTTGAAGACTATTGAAGTAAATTGAGCAATTCTTTGATGCTTAAATTTGTAGACTCTTTCCAGCATTCCATTATTATTTTCAGGTCGAAATGACATGTCAATCAATGTATTCAAAACAAGACTAAAGTCATCTATCAAGCTGGTTAATTCTATTGTAATGCCATAGTTTATGTTCAGAGCAGTGTTATGGAATAGACAATAGCTACTGTAAAGCTATTTGAGCTTCATTGAGCCAATTCACAACATCCTTACTGAATACATACAAAACTCTTTTTCATAAATCTCCAATGAGATTAGGCTAGAATGACTTTTGCCCAAATATGAGTTTGAAAACAGAAAAAGAAGTCATAGTTTTAGGATATAAGAATTAGAGAGGGAAAATGGAGTTATAAAGCATGAAACCTGTCAAAGCCACCCTGAATTTAAGTGCTGGCTCAGTGTCAGATTAAAGAATGGTAGGATTAAACAGAAACAAAATACTGTTTTCCCTAAAGCTGATGTACCAGTTCTGCAGATTTGTCTAGGCAGTGGACTTGCAAGACGTTAAATGAAAAAAATGTCTCCATCCTTTTATATGACTTCCTTGTAGTAGAAAATTTTGTTCAGATATCTTGTGGTTCTCACAGTTTGAAATGGCCAGAGGTGTCATTGCAGAAGTTTAGGAGATGATCAATACAGTTATCTTTATCCTCTGGTCATACCCAAAAGAATTATATATATGTAGTGGCTTTTCACAAGTTTTATGCTCTGCTTCAAGTTTCTCTCATGCTGAATACATCACAGTGGGTTAATATATTACTCTGAGGTAATTCTTCTCTCTGCTTTTCCACTTTCTTAGGAAGGCTTCAACAGGATGTCAATATTTTCACATTTAACCCTTTGAAGACCTTTTTAAACCTAATAAATAAAAAGGCTGTATCTTACCTCTTTTTATGGTCTGAAAGTCTACGCAACATTAATATCTAAAGGATATGTCTGGTTCTCCTTTAAAAGATAGTTCATAATCATGCATTCTCTGTGCTCAAGATAGCATGTAAATCATGAGGAAATAAGCAATAGAGTCACACCTTCTTAGTCATATCTGCTGATTATAATTCATCCTTATCTCAACTGCTGAAGCACCCTTGCAATTACCTGAGCACAATCTTTCTGCAAACCAGTCCCTGTCCCAGAGAGTTTACTGTCTAAATGATCAAGGCAAAGAGAAGCAGATAAAAATGTGCCTTATGCATAAAATGAATAATCCAATAGTGGCAAATATAATTTGACTCTATTTTTCTGGTTTTGCTTGTATGAATCAACATGATTGTATCAGGATGCCTTGTTCAGGAAGAGGGTTGGAGATCAAGCATGAAGTTTGGAGAAGAAGTTGGGGCAAAGAGCCCATGGACACAAGTGGTACCATGTTGAGTGTGATTAGTCCAGGAGAAACCCAGGCAATGTCAGCATTGTCACTGCTGATACTGTGCTACATCTTGTTGACTTCTTGCTGTTTCTGCACACAACTAGAAATTTGGACAGCTAAAATGATGACAGGGTTTGCAGACTGAATTTATTCATCTCTTCGCAAACCCAGCCGACAAAAAGTAAATAAATGCAGAAAAGGCTAGGCAAGAGCCCACTCTTCTCTTCACCAAGAAAACACCTGCACGTCTGTAGAAGGACGTTAGCACTCTGCAGTATGACAAAGTGAGAGAAGGCAGTTTGCAGAATCTGCCCCTGGAAAGGTTTCTTCAGCAGTGACACTGTAAAAGGAGTTTCTCTCATTGTAACACAGTACAGGGAGCATGTCCCACTCCCAAACCATGCCAGCCTGATACAATGGAGAGATCTTTCTCAAGAGGACAGGCAAGTAAATTTTTCACAGTGTATTTCTTCATTACAGTTTTCAAGAACTACTGGTAATCACAACTAAGGCAGCAGTGGCTAAACTCTTCCTATAAAATAAAAAGTAAACAAATGACAAACCAGGTTTGATTCCTCTGACAAGACACTTTTCACATTTTGTGGTAGACTCTTTGGTCACGTCCGGACACAAATAGTGCCTGGTTAACCATGAAAAAGAGCAAATTCTCTTAAACCACTTAGAGAGAATGGAATTCAAGTGCCTGCTGTTATTTTGCCCTCAGCTTTTCAGACTGTACATACTGTATCAATTCAGTATCATAGCAGGTAGAAAGAGTACAAAGTAGTTTGTATAGACCTGCTTATCTGGTCCTCTTTTTCCTATTAAATAAGAGTCCTGATGATTCTGTTTGGCAAGATTACTTTTCTTTTACATTTTAAACTCATTAAATTTAATGAATGTATTAGAGGTCAGAGGCATAAAGGAAGCATTTACCACTACAGCACAATGTGAGAAAGCTGAAAAATATCAGCTATAATGAACACAGTCAAGAAACCTCTAATGATACTGCATTATTTAAGGCCATCTCTCCGCAATTTAAACTGTGTATTTTGCTGCAAGTGCAGTTAAGAAAAACCTAAAACAAGGACTCAAGGCACACATTGCAACTAAACATTAGTGGAGGAAATCTAGAGGAAATAATTCAAATTTCCAGAGTAACAAGTACCACTAGAAAACAGTAAGAGAAATGAGAAAGTGAATAAGTACATATTACTGCATAATTACTTTCTTTTATTGCTTCCTAATCATGACTTCTAACATAATATGCAAAGACAAAGAAAAAAATTAAGTTCAGAATATTAAAATGCCTCATCTTTAAAAAGAGACAGAGAGAAAAATCTGTAACACAATGGAGGATTTGTTTGAGCTTATGAATGTGACCCAGCATGGTCCTTCAGGAGGTTTGCAGGAAATTCCAGTCTTCAGTGGGAATGCAGAGCTAGTTACGTTCTCTGCTCTGCTCTTCTCTACAGCTTGAGCTCCATAGGAGAGGATGTAAACAAATTTTTTGCATAGCACAACACTAGCTAAAATGTAGAACTCCGGTGATCATCTCCTAGTTAGGGTAGCCACCTGATGGCAAACTTTGAGCTTCTCAGTGGGGACGTCAAGGCTAGTGACAACTGAGTGCTGTACTACACGCAGGGAATGCCAATCCTCTAAAGAGACCAACATGATAAGACAACAAGAAACACAGCTGAAAAAAGTTACCTGGTAAACTCAAAGATAGAAAGCTTTCCTTTTTAGCTCTGGAGCAGGCAAGAAAAGAACTTAACGGAAAGGAGGAGAAATTAATGTTTTAGGGAAGAATTTATATGCAGGAAAGGACTTGGGCATGGCTGGTGTCTCCACTGCTGAAGTCCAGATCCCAGGACTCCAAAGGACTGTGAGGAAAACAGTAGCAGTGAAATAAGAGGATCTCTGCTATCTCACTCTGAAATACACACTCTAGCAGATTACTGAATTACTCCTGAAATTGAAACAATGGGTTCCCATTAGCCACTCTTGCAAAGTCAGACTTTTCCTGGTAAGAGCAAATGAAACAGATCTAATCCTCAGTCTGAGACCAAACACTGTTTTTTATCTTCTTGATTCTCCTTAGAACCAATTCTTTCATTCTTCCTCACAGAATAGTCAAGGCTTTCCTCCCTCGTCAACTCCTACTCTTCCAAAATACTTCTTCCCATTATAAAGCAAGTTCAGATATTTTTAAAACATAGCTTCTAACAATAGAACAACTGCAAAGAGCAAAATGTCAGAAAATTATGACAATAAGCCCATTATTTCTGAACCCCCAAGGATTTAGAAAGGTAACATCTTTCTTTGCTCATTAAAAATATTTCACATTTGAAACCAGTGAAAGAAGACAGGAGCGAAAATGTCCATCTGAGATACTTAAAAATTTTATCTACCCCAAAACAGAATATGCCTATTGTCATCTGAGTGATGCAATCATCTTTTTAACCATAACTGATTGCAATTTGGGCACATGAAAAGCTCTTAAATTTAAAACCAGCAAATTAGGAAGATACATAAAAGAGGATTAATATACAATGCATCCTGCACACTGTGTGACTTCAGTCTGAGGCCTCCTCAAACTTGCTGAATAATATCCATATTTTTGATACAAACTATGTACTTCTAAGTACCTGAACAAATGGACAGGTATGCCCTTTTTCCCTGTACCACTACAGCACACCGAGAAGTACTTTTACTGAGAACAAAAGGCTTCCAAGGGGATGTGAAATGACTGAAATGCTCAATTAATAAGGCTTTCTTTTTTTAATTAAACTAATTAATTTAATTAAACAAATTAAATTAACTTAAATTTTAAACATTAATAATTTCATTATAATGAATAATATTAATTTTAAAAAGGTTCACTATAATTCTGAACCATAATACTAACAAGGAAAAACAAAACTTAGTTCTAAAAGTGAGATACAGCATCAACACTTCTCATGTTCAGTGCAATTCTCAGGGACAGAGATTTATCTTATGAAATTTAAAACAGTATCTCCTAAACTGTTGTTCCCTTATTGAGGATCAATTTGTTTCCACCAAGGCTGACAAGATGCTGACACTTAGGCCCTTCAGAAGTTCTCAGAAGAGAGCCGTAAGTCAAAGGATGCATGTAATCTCAGTGACTCCTGCCAACAGCTTCAAAATTTGAAAAAGATAGGAAAAGGTTCCAGAATACAGAAAAAGAGGGGGAAAAGAGCATTCTGGATTTTTGTTCCTCATTTCTGGTATCCAACACAGATCATCTGTCTTCTGTGTAAAATAAGGGGATAAGAAGCTGGTTTCTTAATACCACAATGTAAATATTTTTGTCCCAGTACTGGAGAATAAAACTTGGACCTCTTAAACATTAGCTAAGTAAAACATAGTCTTTATTAACAAGATATGACTTTTTTTTTTCCCCATTAAAATTTTAGGATTAAAAATATTATTATCTTGTGTTTAATGAACTGCTAGTGAAAATATGCATCAGGAGTATGAAAATAAGACCTTTCTAAGCAACTAATACAGTAAGAACTATAAAGATAAAAATTACCTGCAGAAAGAAATTAAAAATAAAAAAGAGAAAATACAGCCAGAAATAATTGTAAATCTTAAATAAGGATGGATAGAAGGGCATGTGCTGAGATAGTTATAACACTTTACTGTCTCAGGCTTTTACTCAATGAGCCTTGACAAGTACAAAGCTATGAAAAGTAGTCTTATGAAGTCAGTTTGAAGAGAAAGAAAATACTCATTTCCACTGCACTTTAAAGAAAATATTGATGACATCACAGGCCTCTGTGAGAAGGTCACCCCATGTTTTTGTCACTATTCCAGAAAAAAAAAATCACTCCAGATGCTCTTATCCTCGGTCTGTGTTAAGAACAAATACTTCTCAGTAACTTGACTTTAATGATAAATGATGGGAAACCTGAAAAAATGATTTCTGTGAATTTTCACCTCCAAATTGTTATATGCAGTAGAATAATGCCGAAAAATAGTAAATGGTTAGAAATTATGTTAAATACTGAGAAGGAAAAAAAAAAGAAAAAATGAAAGAATGAAGGACAGCTGAGCTGAAACCTCCTGCCAGCTCCTATTCTGTATTTCTCATTTAGTCTGACTACAAAGTGCAGCCCTCTTCAAAATGCTATATAGGAATAAATGGAGAAATTGTGTTGGGTTGAATTCAGTGGTATTGAACTAATAATTTAGCTCATCTGTCTTCAGAAGGTTTGTATTCAAATCATATTCCCACTGCTGGATATCAATTCCACTGTAGGTTAGTTTGTTAAGTCAAATAATTAGGCAGGCAATATAAAAGACAGATGTTACTGTCAGCCCGCAAATACACAAAACTGGTTAAAATGCCTAAAAATAATATTTTAGACATTTAGCTGTCCTCTCCTGCGAGGGCTTCAGTATTTGTAGTTGCTGAAGTTCCAATGTAGATCAGCTTCCTGCTGCTGCTTGGGCTTTTAGTGTGAAAGAAAGCCCATCAAGAGGCAAACGACTTGCAAGAGAAGCACCCAGCTCATCAATACCTTATAAAACATGAAAATCAATTCTGCACAGCAGGCTTGCCTAGCCAGTCCCAGGCAATACTTTCTTTACTCAGAGGAGAAAGTCAGATAAATGCACTTTAAGTGGAATATTTAGGAGGACATTCCCAGTAAGAAATCCCAAAAACACCAGAGGATCTACTAACAGTCTAGGCATATTTTTGCCACAAAGAAACATCACTTTATGCTGTTGAAATTGTGTGTGCAGAAATCACAAGGAGGAGCTGAACATTTAATTAAAGCAGCAATGTGAGTGTGAAGAAAGCGAGAAAAGTGGCAGCGGGAATGAGGAAATTAAAGCACGCCCTCTTTTTCATCCACAGCTTCCTGTGCTTAATGAATCCAATAAACACTTTAATATGATAATGAGCCATTGTTGACTAAACCAGCAGGCTTTCTAGCATGTGCTGGAGATCAGGAGACCTCATTCCTCTTGTTTACTAACAGAAATCTAAGGCACAGCAGGATTTTGGACTAGGTCCTTCTTATTGCAGGCTAGTTGTAATAAAGTAATTCCTCCACAGCACAGTCTAACCCCCACTATCCAGATTCTGTGTATACTCTAAATAAATTAGCTAAAGATATTATTATCATTTATTAGTTTCACAGAGGAATTTCAGCAGGGAAATTAGGCGATATGTCAAAGGCCAAGTGGAAAAATCAATGATTGAGCGCAAATATGTTAAATCAGAGTCCTTTCACATGAACTCATTTTTTTGTCTTTATGTTGGTAGGGGCTCTACTGCAAGTTGATAGTTCATTTTGCTTCATACAGAAGAAATTAAGATTTAATTTCAGTTTTGTAGACAAAGAAAAAAAAATTTTTCTTCTCCACCTAAGGGGATCACAGTCATACACATCACGATCCACTGTCCTGAACTAACTTCTGTCAATATTCTGACTCTTTTTGGCACCAAGTTAAGAACGCTCAACAATCAAAGAAGTTATAGATAGTAAACAGAATTGTATTTCCTATAGTCACACCCCTTTTTGCACTGCTCCTGTGCAATTATATATGCACGTGTTCTCTGTGAATTCCCAAAGGAGTAAGCAGGGTGGTTTTGGAAGTTAATAAAAGAATTATGTTTCACTTACAAATAGCCTGCCTCTTAAATGCTTACATCATATGCACATAAATCATGTATCTCTGTTAATTTAGATTTACAGTCAACATGATAGTAGCCACGCTTCCAAATAGCTATAGGCACTCACATATTATGAGCAATCTGTTACAACAGATAGCTGCGACAAAATAAAAAACCTACACTATTTAAATGCATTTTTCATTAAGAAAAATGAACATTCAACACTGTTTAGAACTTCAAGTAAGGAATATGAAGTATTTAAGCCCTTCTCATTTAAAACAGAGATCTTCATGTAAAATGGCTCAGCTGTCTGGGAAAGGCAGAGTGGCTTCAATAGTGGCCGAGCCTCCTCTTTTCCTGACTAAATACCCCCAGCTTCCTCAGCTGCTCCTCATAGGAGCTGTGCCCAGACCCTTCACCAGCTTCGTTGTCCTTCTCTGGACACCCTCCAGCATCTCAATGTCTTTCTTGCAGTGAGGGCCCTGGAACTGAACACAGCACTCAAGGTGTGGGTGGCCTCACTGGTGCGGGTACTGCCATGGTCCTTCTGGTGACATTATTTGTGATAAAGTTCAGGATGCCATTGGCCTGCTTGGTCACCTAGGCACACACTGGCTCATGCTCAGCCAGCTGTTGACCAGCACCCCCAGATCCTTTTTCACTGGGCAGATTTCCAGCCGCTCTTTCCCAACCCTGTATCACTGCATGGGGAGGGCAGGCACAAGGGCAGGCAGTGCCAGTGTCACCCTACAGCTGGCTTGCCTCACCAAGCACAGACTGCTTGTGTCTTCTCGCTGACTTTGTTTCAGCAGCCCCATAATTCAGCACGGCATTTTGGACAGTGGCAGAAGGGACAAGAGAAGGCTTCTGGCTCCTGAATGTGACTCACTTGTTTTCTGTTATTCAAGCTATGACCCTTGAATAGGTGCCCCTATGAATTAGTCAGATGGGTACCTTTGGCTTCAATCCTGCTGGTTTACAAAAACCTTCTTTTGACTTTATTTTAGATTATCTTAAAATCTTTGGTTCGTGGTGAATGGAGGATATCTCTATATTTGCACTCTGTTAGCATCTGGGAATCTAGCCCAGAACCTAAATTTCTGAATGTTTGGTGTTACCACCAAAGAAGGCAGAGGAGTATTGTACTGGAAAGATATGATCCTGAAAAACCTTACTGTGTTTTATATAACTTACAAATGTTTAAACAGGTCTCCGACATTTCTCCGTAAAATGGGGAGCTGTGTTCTACATAATGCCTGTGAAAGAAATCTTGCCCCAAAGAGGAGCTCATCCTTATCCAACTGAAGGCTTCTCTTAGGGCTGATATATGAGGTTGATGTTTGACAAGTCAAGCTGCATCCTTCGCACAGCCTTTTGCTGATTCTTAAACTCAGCTTTTCTACTCCAATAGAAATATAGAACCAGCATTATCCTGAATATTTAGTTTGTGGAACACTCATTCAGCCTCTCTGAAATTATTGTTCCCTCAACTTGTTGGCTTTGTCATTTCTTCCTTGTCTTTATTTACTGCAGATTTACTTATTTAAACTGTTTATTGGAACAAGTAACATACATGAAACTCCTACTCTATCACATTGCTATTTTTGTTAAATTTGTAATTCTTCTTTGTGTGTTATTTATTTAGGACTTTAAAACTCTCTTTTTAATCGCTGACTGTCCAAGAAGTGGCTCATGTACCCAGCCTGCGAAGTGTTTCCCATCCTTTACTCAACTGGATGATTTAACCCCCACTTGCAGATTTAACCACTATCTGTCTGCTAAAAGGGGTGTTTCCTTCTCAGTTGTGAAAATTACTGTATAGACTCATTAACTGAAGGGAAAAAAACCAGAATTGGACAGATTCAGGAAGAACAAAGAAAGAGTAATAGAGGTACCAGACAGTTCCTTTTCTGTTCCAAATACTTTTTAACTGTTACTAGAGCCACCATTTCCCTTTAAAGAGAAAATGAGTGTGAATAAAACCCACAATAAGACATTTCTGGTGTCTGTTATCAATCATTTCCCTTCTGTGGGTAAGCGTGGCACCACTGACTCTGCCTAGCCTGTCATCCCAACAAAACCAATCTGCTACTCTCCTTTGGTAATGACCTGTCATCAGCTGCCTCTTAAGGCCAAATACCAAACAGGTCCCTAGCCATCCACTCTGTTAGTGAAAATAACATTTGCACTTACAAATAGTAATTTATCTGGTGGTCATGTGTGTAATTGCCTCATTTTTCCTGTACACATCTGGCCTTGTACATGGAAATAAGAAGATCAATGTTGACAATAAAGAATCAGAAAGAACTCTGAAAAATGATCACTCATAATTCAAACTCTTTCCTCCAGAGATACAACCTCATGTGACCTAGAATCACTGGCAGAGCCTCTGTCAGGAAGAAAGGAGATATCTCCATCCTCCCAAGGCTAGTATTCATAATAGAAGTATGCAGGTATTTAGTAAGCACTGTAGTGAATGAACCAATTCTCCTCTGTAAAGTAGCTTTATTCTCCCTAATTCTTCAATAATAAAGCCATCATAATGTACTGCATTTTCTTGGAAGAAGAGAATACAGAACTTCAGAATTCTTAATCCTCCCCATTTTGCAGCCTTACAATAAGAAAGCAGTGCAGAATAATAAGATATATGCTGGATAGCTTCTCCTGCAAACCCTTGACACTCTAGAAGGGAATTAATTGTCCAACTTACATAAAAAAAGAAAAACTGAACTAGGCATTGAAAAATAAGTCATATGCATATTTCTCATTCAGACCCTGAAAACCTCTGGTCTAGGATTAAAGGTCATATCTGAGAAACAAAAAGCTCTTTACACTACTGGGAGTTCACAGATGCTTAGTGGCATCTTAGACATACAGAGGAATGAGACCAACACTCAAGATGCCTCTCCAACCCCAGGCAGGTGCCCAAAGGTGTCTGAGACCTGTGAGCAGGCAGCATAGTTTCCTGTTTAGAAATGGAAACTTCAAATACTAGTGGGATGTAGGCTGCTATAATTGCTCCCTAACTGTTCCTCAAGAGGACAAATTGGTAGTGGCTATCAACCAAGTGACTTTGAAAATACAGCTCTGGAACCTCCAGACTATCCAGTTATCCAACTCCTTCAAACTGAACACAGATTCCTAATTCCTTATTCCTGTTTTCATGTTGCTGCAGTAGAACTTGAAGGCACTGGGCTAAGGAGAAGCAGAAAAACTAATAGGAAGATTGAGGTGCAGTATTGGAAACCTACAAAAGAGGAAATGTATGTAAAGGGGAAAGGCAGATTGGGCATTTTTTTGTCCAAAGGGTGGAGTACTCCGGGTACTTGTCATCCATTGAAATATTGGCAGGGAAGTCGGCAAATGTTATATCAAAATGTATGACTCACCACAGATCAGAGTAGAAATGATATAAGGAAAAAACCCACAAAATCCTAATGTAATATGAAAAAAAGCTTTTCTTTCAGGACAATACCAATATTTACCCAAGGCAGAAATGCTTAGAGTAAGCAATTATCAACATCCTTTAACACAAAATAGATACAAAAGAAATGCCAATACCACACTGATTTTACTGTCTTCAAGAAGAAATCAATGTCACACCAGAGAAGGAAATTCTCCATGAAGTAGAACTTACTACTATTTATAGTACCACAGTTTTACATTTCAGTTTGATCACAAACACCTTTCCCAGACCCTGCTGGAGGCTAAGGAATGACTGAAAGGAAATTTTTGAAGCTGATTCTCTACAGGCTGTCAGTGCACACTGTAGTGTTCTGAAAAGTGCATGTGTGAGCACAAATGGACATGTGGTTATCGGTGTGAGTATAATTTCTTGCAATGCCTCTCTCTTCTTTCAAAGCTATCTGACAAAGGAGAGGCACTCTTAATTATAACTCTTGTTGCCAACATCATTTTACACCTCTTCTATTTCAGGGTATGCACAATGTGTTGCTGGTATACTGCTTGATGGATTTCAGAATGGTTCCACTTTGGAAAAGAGGCAAAAGAAACAAAACCACTTTACTACTTTCACTTGGCTGCCAGAGGATATTTGGAGACATTTCGTAACCAGATAGTCTAAGAGGTTTCAATGAGGGCAAGAAAGAAAATAGATCTTCAGTGAAATGTAAGGATTGAAATATCATTCAGGGTACTCCATACATCGACTGAGCTCCTACAGATGGGTGACTGAAAAAGTCATTAAAAACAGGCCTCAACTGCCACATGAAGTCGATATTTTTTTTTCCTGTCCATATGTTTTTGAAGATAATAACAGGATTTCCACTGTGGTTTCAATTCTCTCCAGCTGGGTAATTTGTGTGACACACTTTCAAGGCACCCACCAGCTAAATAGCTATAACTTCTGGGTTTTACTGCATCCATCACCGTTTGTGTGCTAGAAAGCTGGTGAAAAATATTTTCATTTGACAAATTAGACACTGCCTCCTCAAAACAATCTAATATTTATAGACATTCTGACAGACTAATGAATAGATAGATACATTTGCATAGAAGGACAAGTATTGGTTTTTAGATGAAAGAACAGAGCGATGTGATAAAATGTTTAAGACAGACAAATACGTCATGTAGGTTCTGATTATACCATCTGACTGTCAGGAGAAAAAGCAGTAACTTGCTAGCCACATCTCAAGCAGACAATTCAGCAATCAAAAAAGCTTTGAACTATTCACCACAGGTTGAAGAATTTGGATTTTTGGACCTGTTAGTATTGATTATATTTTGTTGCTATTGGAATGGTCCCTTTGTAATGATCTCTGGAAACTATCTGCATGTACCCAATGAATCCAGCATCCTTGGATGAGGTCAATACATTTTAAACAGTAGCAAAGAAGAATATCTAACATCCTATCTTTGCTATATTATTACATAGAGGAAATCTGACCTTATTTTGTATTCAGCAGGCTCATTATTCCACTCCATATCATGCACATTTTTACTGTTATCATCAACAGGAAACTGGAAATGGAAACTGTAAGAAGAGACAATATAGTTTAAAAAAAATCCATCATCTAATCAGTAGAAAATAAATAATGGAATATTTAAAAGTCTGGCAGGGTACTGTGAGAAATACGGCATCACTATGTTCATGTGAGGTGAGTCAGAACAACTTTTTTTACTGATAGATCTTTTTATGAGCTCTAACAAAATACAACAAAGTGAAAATAACTTCATAGAGAATATGTCTATAAGATGCCTTTGGGACTCTGGCTGTGAATAAAGATAGGAAGGATGTAGAGACAGCAGCTTAGGTATTTGGTCTGTAGGGATCCCAAAGGGTTTTGATTAGCATCATAAATAGGAGGTTCTGTCATAGATGTTATTAAGCTGTTTGAGAATCTTAAGGAACCTTGCTTATCAAAGAGAAATCACAGCTTTATGGATATGACTAGCCTATCTTTGGACAAAGATAAAAATATAACATGAAAGAGTCTTTGAAGACTCTTCTGCAACCCTTACTTGCACAGAGCTGCACTTAGCCTTTCAAGGAGGTCACAGTCGAACAAACCTAATGTAAGCACAGTTGCAGAAATATGCTTAATAGCACAACAGAGTAGAACAGGTGCTTCCCCCTTGGCTTAGGGTAGCCGTTTGGAGTTGCCAACCAAGTGGAAAGAATGAACTAGGAGGGTTGCTGGCCAGGTAATGCACTGAGCTATTACTCCTTCTCCTTAATCTTTGATGGGGGACAATACACTACACTAAAGCCGGTGCTTAGTTTTCAGCATGTAAATCAGGAGTCCTGAAGGAGAGGGTGGTATTATTGCCTCAGAAGTGTAACATTTCTTCAACACTTTGCCAACCGTAGGGGGCTATGGAGGCAAAAATGAAGAGAATGTCAGCATTGACTGGGTTTGCTCAGGTTATTCACCCCTACAACTGCAGTGGAAGGGAGATACATCTGGCCCAGTCAAATCTCAGAGTAGAGCACAGTCCCCATAGCACACTTGCACTTCCAAGAATAGAAAGCAATTCTATCTTGATTGCAAGATAGGGCCTTGCTCACGTAACACACAGAATCACAGGAAAATAACACAGCAATTATTTGCTATAAAAGACTAGGACAGATACTGCACAGACAATGCCTTCCCCGTGAGCATCTTAGGCCAGAAGAGCACAGGACATCCCTAGGAGAGAAGTGGGAGCTAGCACCAGACTGCCCTTCCACAAGTGTTTGGAGCAAGCATAACACTTAGGGACTGACCTGTGCTTGCTGTCTGCATTTGGATGAAAATCATCCTGCAGACTTAGACTATCGCAGAGACTCCATGTCGCTGGACTTCCCTTCAGTGAAGTATTTTTCTGTACGTGTGACTGAAGAGTTTTTCTGGTCCTTACCGTGGGCTCACCACATGAGCAGCCCCAGTACAATTTCTGAATTACTGACATAATTAACGCTTATTCTTTCCCCCATGTGAACTTTACAGAAAATAGTATAAACATCTCTTCAATTACTAGTTTACTAATACCTCCTCCTACATGGTCTATTGTCCATACTTTATCTTCTCTTCTTAGTTAATCTAAATCTGCCTAAAACATCCCTGAGACCTTCTGCCTCTCAGGCACAGGCTCTACCACTGGAGCTCTTGTAATTAGACCTTTTCTGTTAACTCTGATAGGACTTATGGTTGAATATTATTGAGTAGCTCAAACACCCATAGATCTTTGAGGTGCATTACTGGCTTTCACTTCCAGAGGCTCTTCAGTAGAATTACCTTCTGTATTGAATTTCCAGAAAAACTGAAGCTGGAGATGAGCACCTCTGAGTTGCTAGCAATTTCAGCTAATTTCAATTAGCTAAATTTCAATTCACCAGCAAAGGAGAAGAGGAGAAAAATAAGGTTTTGGAATACTGAAAAGGTGTAACCTTACTCAGGTACAAATTTACAGGAGTATAAAGTCATACCAGCATCCTCCTGACTCAACGGGTCATTGTATATAATTTATATATAACATCCAAGAACAGGCATAGCCCCCACCACTTAAATTTTGATTTTTCCAACTTTGCTGTTGTTGATTTAACTTTGTAGCAAAACAGAATTTAGAGCCATGTGTAAATGTTACACTGAATAAGTTATGGGAGTCACTGTGACTTTCAAGAGGGAAGAGTACTGCAGGTCTGAAGAGGAGGCAGGGCATCATTCTGGACATAGTTCCATCCCACTGGTATAGATAGTGATTGCAAAGACACCACAGACATATTAAACCGGAACATGACACTAGGTTACAGGT
Organism: Motacilla alba alba; assembly: GCF_015832195.1. Lineage (NCBI taxonomy): Eukaryota > Metazoa > Chordata > Aves > Passeriformes > Motacillidae > Motacilla > Motacilla alba. Next base: position 38,886,649 of record NC_052017.1, on the reverse strand, counting down.
GACAAAGATTCTGGCTTCAGCATGGAATATTCCTTTCAGCTTCAAGAACTAAAAACTCCTCCAAATCTGGCTTTCCAACTTTTATTTAATTACTGCTCTACATTTTGAAAATCCACAGCTCTACTCTTCTTTTTCAAATACTTCAATTGTTTTCAGCTTGATACTTATTTCAGTTTTATTACATCCTTCAAGACTGGTAAAGTGATCAGAGGTCCAAACCAGAAAAAGGTCATGGATACAATTAGCCTTGCTGTTCTGTGGAAGTAAGAGCTGGCCTTGCTCCAGGAAAAAAATAAACCTCCACATTTATTTCACCTTCTTAGCTGCACAACCAGCAAAATATCATAAGTGTAGGGTCTATGGTAAGCTGTGCTGCTGGTAGGGCTGGCATTGGGGCAAGCCTTTCATCCTTCTCCTCAAATCCTCCTTAGATCCCAGACCATCAAGCTGCAGAATTGCCTGTATCAACCTAAACTATCACCTGTCTGAAGCTACTCTTCCATCCTTGTCATCAATACTCCACTGATGTGAAAGTTTTGAATAATCTGGAAACTAACTGGATAAGAAGTGAGGTATATTTTGTTTGTCTGTATACTTGAGGATTTTTGTATTTGCTTGTTGGCCTTCATTTTCTCCTGAAAGCCAAAGGGAAAAAAATAAATCATTAGAATAACAAGCACAATGGAAGTCTAAATCGCTTGACTTGAAATTTGACACATGCTAATATCTTGACAGAAGTTTCACACAATGCTACAACTCAAGATATAGAAATAAATATCACCTACACACATACAGGTCTTGAACAGCTGCCAAAATATTGGTTATATTGCAGATTCAAAAACTTCTGGGAGCAATGCTGCGAATGCTGACTGAGGTCAGCATGTCAGCACACACAGGGCAGTTTGTAACGCAGCCAAGAACCGTGGAGTGAGTTTCTAATTATTCACTATAGGCATCCCTTTGAATCCTGAGAGCTGTTTGGCTGCAGTCTCAAAGCATCCCTGGTCAGGCAGGGCCTTTTAGGTCTGCCTGGGCCTTATTTTTCATTTGGATCTTCTCCATCTCTGGTTTTGTAGGCACAGCCCACATACTCAGTGCTGCGTGTGGGCACGAGGTGTGCCTCCATGCACTTGCCTTCCTCTCCCATGGGTGCAGCAAGATCTTCTTGAAGATACCGGCAGCAGATCAAGATGGAATGAGCTTTGGATCACCCTCTGTCTCACCCCACACTGGGTCCTTAAGGAGTTGTTATCTTTCCTTAGGCCTATAGGTAGTATCTCCTGGATCACTGTCTTTGTGATCATGGCAGCATTCTGGGGACAAAAACTAGCTTCCATGTGTGTGGCTTAGTACCCCTAAGTTACACCCTTTCATCAAAAAGTTGAAAGTTACACCCTTTCATCAAAATCTCCAAATTATCAAGAAAAATTGTTCAACTAAGTAGTACCAAGTGAATCTGTTTCTCTAGCACAGGTATGGTTGTTACATTCCCAAAATGATCATTTCATATTCCTTCTCAAACACAATGGGTTTGCGACCAATATCCAGGGCAGTGATCTGATTATAAACACATAGGCAACAGCTAACCTACTAATTAGCCTTTCTATGGTTTAATTTAATATCTAGCATATAAGATTGAGCTTGAGAACATGCTGTGCTCAGGAGGAACCACAAGTGCAAAAGCCTGCAGGGCTTCATCATCAGCTGCTATTCCAATATTGCTGCTGACCCTAAGTACTTCATCGTTTTTGACAGTATAAAATGCATACAAGCTATAAGCTCCAAGAAAGAATCTGCTTCTTTATTTCTATTAAAATCTCCAGCAACCCTTCCCATTAAAAAACAAACAAACAAACAAACAAAAACAAATCCAAAAACCAACAAAACAAAACACAAATACTTTAAGAGGTTGCATACACATCTTTGGAAGTAGGTTAGCAAAAAGGAAGAAAATATCTACTTTGGCTTTTATGTTCAAAACACAAGTATTACTCAAATCACTCTCATCTGTTTCTGCATACAACTTTGTTTGAATAAAGACAAGTGAACTAATCCTGATGATTATTACAAAGATCTGCCATTATCACATACATAAAGAACTTCAGTACTAAATGAACTATCATTCTGGAGTAAATACTCCCATTTCTCTCTTGTACATGGTACCACATCCTCTCCTCATGGCGAGCTGACAGGTCCCAAAGATATTTTTTAAAACCTCATTAAATTCTGAAGAAAACAAGATTGCAAAGTGTTCATTCTCCACTATAAAATAACACAATCTTAAGCAAAGATGAAACAGGCATCTCACCATTATTTGTTTCCCTTAAGCAAACGTTAGCATTTTTTAATAATTTTATTGTCAATTAAGGACAAGGATCACTGTCTTTCATTAGGCAGCTCAGCTGCTAGCAGGTATGTTCCTAGATCTAGAGCTATTTGGTAAAGTGATCTGCTTATTGTAAACTTTTCCCTAATTTTGTGTATATTGCATTAATTCCTACCACTTGGGATTTCTGTTGTTCTGCAGTTTAAAGAAGTGCACTGGAAATTCGTGAGATTTTTTTTTAAGTTCCTGCTGAATTTCAAGCTGGCAAGAACAAAATGATCCACTATGAGCAGCATATAAAATATACATTACATATGTAAATATCAGTCCACAAAGACAGAAACAATACACAAATTTATGGAGAGATGCTGGTGATAGTTATTAATGATATAGCATATTGACACTCAATCTGACTGCCTTCTATGGACTCATAAGAATTTGAAAAGAGCAAGGCAGACTGAAACAAACTCTGTGGTTATTTTAGCATTTTAAATTATTGTTTATAAAAAAGCCCAAATAAGTTTCATTGATGCTTTGTCAAGGCTGACCTAGAACAGAGGCTAGATGGAATTAAAGAATAAAGTAGGGATTTATTAAAAGGCCTCCATGGATACACCTTGGGCAGTACAAGAGCCCAGCCAGGGCTACACCCAAGATGAACCCAAAAGGGTCACAAAATGGACAACTGGTCACAAGGTCTCTCACTTTTATAATTTCTGGTCCATTTGCAGGTTATGAAGTCCCATCCTTGTTTTCCTCTCTTCAGACCACACTGTTTATGCTCTTGGGCCTGAAATTTGGGTCAGTTATCACTGGTCTCAAGCTTGAAAAGGAATTGTTTTGTCTTGAAAAGGAATTGTTTTCACTTTCCAGATTATGTACTTGCTTTCAACACCTATAGGAGCCAAAGTAATAGGATAGATGGAACTGGTGGTGAAAAATGTAAGTATACCCAAACAATCAGTTGGAAATGAGAGGTTTTAAGAGAAAGTCAGCCTATCATCATTTCAGAAAGCAGGTGACCAAAAAAAAAAAAAAAAGGCTCCTGACAGTGCTGTGAACAGGAAATTTGGTGGGGGAAAAAAAGTAACTACACTGATTTTTTTTTTATTGGAACACAAGATAATAACTTTCACAATCTTGGTGCTATTAAATGCATTCAAGGTAGCTGTACAGACAATCAGTAAGAATCCAACCCAGAATGCAGACAGCTCAGCCAAGCTGACTGCACACAGACTTTGGGTAGCTTGCATAGACCTGCTTGTGGAAAACAAAAGTCAAAGCAAGGCAAATATGGCTGTATTTTAGCATGAAGCTTACAAAGATGGAAAATACAAAACTCCTGCATCTTGCTAGCTCTCTGCTACTCTTAAAGAATTTTAAAGATGTCTAGAAGTTCCTTTTTATTTCTAAAGATGAAATGTAAAGTTACTTTTCTTATGTATGAAAACACCAGCAGAGACAGAAGAAACATGATTCCCATCGCTGACTCCTTGATATGCCCCATGCCTTGGATAGGTGATGGCAGACAAATATTGGATGACAGTAACTTCCAATTCCTAAATATTTTTCATTTCTCAAAATGATATATTGCTGCTTGCTTATATTCCACAGTGGCCCCATATAAACATACACTGTTTGTTTTTCAACTACTTTCAAATCCCAGGCATTCCAGCTAACAGCATTGATAGCCCAATGGACTTAGTCAACAGTACTGCATTTGCAAAATAAAAATTTATTTGTTTTCCTTTTTTTTCCCCTTTTCTCTCACTCTCTTTTTTTGACCCCCTTCCTCAGGAGGCAGATAGGAGAGCCTGCATTTTTAAATTCTAAATGAAGAACTCAATTTCCACACTGAAACCATTTTTCATGCTGAGGTTTTGTATTCACTTCTGTAGCTGCACTGAGTATGAAATAGAAGATCAAAGTGGAGGGATCAGTAGAGTACAGCAGTTAAGTCTGAGTTCAGTTCACAGGGATGACACTACAAGACTTGGACCTACCCACCCATGAAAGCAGAGTTTTTCTGCCCCATGACCATGACATTACAGTGAAACACTTTAACAGACCCATGAGAATATCTCAGATGTGCAGCTCTGTCGGAGTGCACTGATGAGAGCCAAAACATACATTGGAAACATGTATGGTCACACTCTCCTACCTTGAACAAGCCTCATAGAGATTTGCTTTCCAAAAATATGAGAATATGCTTCTCCAAACCAACAATTAATAGAAAAATGAAATGGAAAATAATGTGTGAGGTAAGATAATTTTGTGCTTTCTCTTGACCCAAGGCAAGATCACCTGCATCTATGTCACCTTGACTGGTAGAATGGAGTAAGTAGTGCTAGATAGATTTGTAGTAAGCATTTCATGAGAATAATGGAAATAATTTGGAATATTGGGTGAATAATTATTATTAATAATGAGAATAATTCCAAAATCACTCAAATTTTCATTGAGTATATCCAGCACCAAAAACTTAATGATTACCAATTTGTTTTTCCTGATTAATGAAAGAACAGTCTTTAGTTTGGTATCTATTATTTTTACCTTATTCTGGACAAACCAAGAAGCTGAAGTCTCTCTAATCTCCCACAATATGATTTGGCTAGAGGAAAAGCATACTTGTAACTTGTCACCTCCCCTCTGTTGCTGGCATACCTTGTATAACAGAACAATGGGCAGAAGAAAGGATGAGAGGCAAATGCTGCATCTGTCCCTGGGGCACAGTTTAGTGAAGCAGTGAAGCCTGCAATCTCCTGGATTTAGCAATATTCTCGATACAAATGGCATCATTCCCTCTCAAGTTTTGTGCCTGACTTTGCACTGAGATGAAACATCTCTCACAGGATCATCCTTTGACTCCCTAGTCAGGTGTTTCACTGGTTCCCTGTGAGGCAGCATTGAAGGACTCCTGGGATCAAAAGGAAGAGAGAGGAAGAACAACAACCACACTTTTCTTTTTCTCCAATATTTGTATCCTGCTTTACTTTCTTGTGCTGACAGTGCCCTTCATTTCACTTCCCAGATGGATATTTCCCTTCACCACTGATGAATTCAGTCTGTTGGCCTCCAAAGTAGAAACAAAATTAACTGCTCAAAATTCTAAGGATTACCTTGGAGTTCCTGGGACTGTGAAAAATATCTTTTCCAAAACAGTGCTTTCAGTGAGACCCTCAACCCTCTGCCAGGAATAGCAAATGCCATAAAGTCTGGATATAGGGTTCACTGTCAGAAGTAATTAAATCTGAGTCTCAGCTAAATTCTCCCCATGGACCTGGAAATGAATAAATGTAGCATCAATATGAAGTATTTGTTGCATCTGCTCACACTTTGTGCCTTTTCTGTAAAGTAGGAGAAAGTGCCTGCCCTATTCCACGCACTTTCATAGGACACAAGTAAGAATATGACATTAATTTTGACAAAAAGGCACAAATTACAGGGGGTCTTCAGGTCTTTGTATGTTGAAGTTACTGATAAATGCTACATCCATAAGCAAAAGGCATACAAAGGCCCCAGCACTGAGCCTGAAGTTAATTCCACACTACTGAGTGGCTCTTCTCCCTCATGCTGCTGCAACAGAAAAGGGTAGAGAGAAAGGAGGTTTGGAAAACTCCTCTTCTGGCTTCAAAAAACATATTAAGACCCTACTGCAAAATGATCTTATTTGCTAGGAAATATTTCTTGTGAGCTGTGCCAAGTGTACTGTATGCTTGCTTTCTTTTATAGCTGCAGTGCTGATGCACTAAACAAAGTGATGGAAATTTTGTGCTGCAAAATGAAGGAGTTCATTTAACCCTGATTTATCTTCCTCACAATTTGGAAAATTGAGGTTTTCGTTTCCTAGAGAAACTTGGAGAAGGAAAATAACACCTAGCTTATTTAAAAAAAACCTAAAAATAGTCCATTTGGATTTTGTTTTAATTAAATTGGGCCGGTACATAGGCTTTTCAATACATGACTGAAATTTTGCAGTCTTTTTTTCAGTAAGTTTCTTTTCATGTGTCTCTACACAGCAATAGCACCTTTCAGTGAATTTTACATTGTTTTAGGAATGCAAAGCTTGCAAACAAATTGCATGCTCAGATTTTTTTATTTTTTAAATATAATTTTGGGGAGGGAGTGTCTTCAGGATAAAATTCATCTCTAAGCAGATCCTAAGGGAAACCATAGATAGAACTTTAATGGGCTGTCTATATTTAGGCAGCACTATAAGACGTTCATGAGGCAACCAGCTTTATCATTATTCCCAGAGTCACATGTGGAACTCTGTGAAACCAGCTCACCAGGGATTAAACTTTAATAGTAAATGATTATAGTAGTTCAGTCTGCGCCTTCAGCGGCAGTAGTCACCCAGGTCAGGACGACATGCAGCACTGTGAGATACAGGCAGCTCACCAGCCTTGCTTGAACTATGGAATAAGAAGCACAGCAAGCAATGGAGCCTGGTGTCAGGGCTCCTGTGCTGGTGCCAGCGGGGCTCCTTCCACGTGTGGAACAGTTGATGCAAGTACAGGACTTTGGGGAGCTGTGCTAGCCGGGTTTCCTGACGTCACACTGTGCCACACGGACAACACTCACCGCCTGGAGGCAGCTTGGGGATTTCTAACTCAGCGCTGCCCTGCTTCATGGGGTCATGATTGTGCCACCTTAAACTTGGCCATTTAAATGTGAAAAGCAAAGGCAAGGAAATTAAAAATATCAACGCCAACTCCTGACATAAACAGATGCTTTCTTAATTAGAAGTGTATATCTTTGTACATTGTTATTCTCTTCAGATCTGAGAAAAAGCATAAGGGTGTTACCATCTGCCTTAATTTTAAGCAGGCCTTCTGGACAGGTTTTGTATTCATAGGTTAATAAGTGCAGCTCTGATATATACACTCACAACAGAACAGACTTATCAGTTCTATCAGACATGATTTAGTTATGAATTACTGGACTCCACCCTGGTTATTTACAGTTGCAACTCAAAGGTGACACTTCCCTTCCCTGGGAAATGCTCTGTTCCTGTGGGAAGTGCATGAAGAGCTACACTCCTTAACAAATCTAACTACACATATGGAGAAAAGAATCATCCACAAAAGATAATTTGTCACCTTCTACACCTTTTTTGACTCAATGTGCCAGAACTCAGTAAACACATACAATAAATAGGTATTTCCAGGTGTCTAACCAGGTGTTAGACATACTTACCCTGTACTTTCAATTAAAATCATATTAATGCCTTACTTTCCTTATATTTCCCCATAGATAGATTTAAAGCTGTGGGATCACCTGTGTTTTCCATTCATGAAAATTGCCTTTTTCCCAGAGAGGTAGAATTTGCCCCCAGCTGAGAGTGTAGGCATCCAGCATAGCCTAATTATCAAGTTGCTTTACTCCCTCTGTACTCAAAGGCCAGTGATGGAGCCAAGTCCTTCAGAAGGCAAACCATCTGAGCTGCCCATCTTGGAACAGGACGCAGGATGACTGGTTAAAACCAACGGTTTAAACTCAGGCGACATCAACATCAACAATCTACAGTATCCAACATTCCATGATTGCAAGAGAAATGAAGTGACAATGAGGCAAACATGAGCCACAGGAAAAAGTGAAGTCAGGTATAAAAAGAATTCCAAATATTCCTGCGTATAAGATATTTTCAGTGACTTGATTTTTGATGCCAAATGTGAAGGGGGGAAAACAATTACTAAGCTTTCCAGGATTATATCCCACTGCAGTTTTATGCAGTTTAAGGTTCATCCTGTGGAGAACTCAAAAGCTACGATGCTCAGAAAAAAACAATAGTGGTCAGCAAAAAATACATCAAAATAATACCTTCACAACCATAATAGCAAGCAGACAGTAGCACCAGACCTCCTTTGGCACCTGCTCAGTGTGGAACATGATTACCATCATGACAGAGAAAAATTGACATGTAGGACAGGGCCCTTGACCACAGTTGCAGGATTGCTGTTCATTTGCAATCAATGTTTGTTTTCCATTCAGTAAATTAGCTTCTCACCAGTTTCCTGGCAGACAATCAAATTACTCTGTATATGATGCTCTGAGGGAGAGATCCAAGGCATCCAGGACTTTAGGAAAAGAAAAAAAACCAGCTAAGTAATTTGAACTTGAATGGGGTGGAGAGAAACCATCTTCTACTCATCCACATAGACACCATGCTTCTTTATATAGAAAAATTCCATATATATTGAGTCCCCAGGTTGTTACACCTATGGATAGCAGAAGACACCTTGTATGTGACCCTATTTTTAATAGCTCTTGTCTTTCATATGTGTTTATGGGATAAGATCTCTCACAATTACTTTCAGCCTTCAAGCTACTTGTTGTTGTTCTTAAGTTTGAGGTAAACAGTGCAAAACATTTTGTTGCCTAGATATTATTTTCCCTTCTGAGCAGGAGCCAAATATAGCAGTATGGACTCTGCACTGGGAATCGATTACTGCGAGCTCTCTTCAGCAATAAATTCTGATGGCTAGCAGCAATGGTTTGGGCTGGCTGACCAAGACTTTGTGTTTCCTCCCCCAAGATAAAAGCAATGTAGAATCCAGCAATACCTGTAAGCAGGTCCAGTTATTTTTTCAGCAAAATTGTTTCTCAAGACTCACTTTCACTTGTTCTAACCTGTTTTTTTACACAGATGTAGAGATCTGGCTGGCAAAACAGAACAAACCCCAAACAAGTCAACAAACAACAAAAAGGCAAAGAAATGAGAATACCCTAGTGAGGGAGTTTTATTAGCTGTACAGTTTTCAACAGAAGCCAGCCAAAATTTAAAATTTAGGATACGATTAGTCCTTTTCACATTCAGCTTCATTGTTTCTCTAAATTCTTCATAGTTAAGGCTTAGCTTATCCCTCTGCTGGTTTCCCTTGTGGGCCTGTTTTCCAAATGATGAGTAACAGTTTGGAAGTGAGTTTCATTCCAATTTCCTCACCCAATTTGCACTCTCAATTTGATCTAAAAATATTTTTAGTGGAAAGTGCTCTATAAAAGTCTCAGTCAGAGAAAGTGTCTTGATTTAACCTCAGCAACTAAGCAACCTCACAGCCGCTCGCTCGCTTGCACCACGCACTCCCAACAGGATGAGGGTAGGAATCAGAAGAGTAAAAGTGAGAAAAGTCATGAGCTGAGATAAAGACAGTTTAATTTGACAGAAAGGAAAGAAGAGAATAATAATGTTGATAACAGTGATGGTAAAAGAGGTAGAACAAACAAGTGAAGCACAATGCAATTCCTCACCACTTGCCAACTGGTGCCCAACCAGCTCCCAAGCCAGCTTTCTCCCCAACTTATATTCTGGGCATGATGTGATATGATATGGAATATCCCCTTGGCCAGTTTGGGTTTGTTGTCCTGGCTGTGTCCCCTCCCAACTTCTTGTGCCCCTCCACCCTTCTTGCTGGCAGGACAGGAGAAGCTGAGAAGTCCCTGATGTAGAAAAAGCACTGCTTAGCAACAGCTAAAACATCAGCGTGTTATCAACAGTATTCTCATACTGAATCCAAAACACAGCGCTGTACCACCTACTAGGAAGAAAATTAACCCTATTCCAGTCAAAATCAGGAGAGAGTGACTGCATTATCCTCCGTAAGATAAGATTAAACTGTTTGAAATATTCTGCCCCAAGCACCACTGCTTCCCTTTTGAATGAGAACCGACACTGCTCCTGTGGAAAATCCACCTTCCAAGTTGTCTTGGAGTCATAACATCTAGAAATATAGGCTGATGCAGTCCTGGATAGGCAAGTACAATGAAAAACTAGATTTCATTAGAATGTCATGAGATCAAATTCTTCCAATTAACATTTTATGTCTGAAAAATTTGAAATTCCTTCTTTAAAAAAAATTCAAAAATCCCCCCCTCTCCCCTACCCACCATCAACTCTAGCAATTTTGTTTGGGCTTTAGATACTAGCCACAGATTTTTGGTGATGTTGAAAACCAGCCGTTTATTCAAACAATTTTTGCACATCAGAATTTTTCTAGTGCCTCATACAAATTTAGTTCTCACTCTATCACTGCTTAATTTCCTTAATGGCCTCTTATAATGGATATGCCAATGAAATTAAAGTCAAGAACTTCAGAGCAGCTTTTGTTACTATTTTCTAAAAGTATTCAAGAACATTTGTAGACCCTGTGATGTAGTAAAGAGTACAGCTGGTTCATGATTGGAATCAGCAAATAAAAGAAATAAAAACAGGGTGATTATCTAATAGCCTGTTCTCTTATTAAAATTTCATAATATAGATATCCAACTTAATTCCTAGTCCTTGACTATTCTTCAAGCTAGCAAAAAGGATTTACAGTGTTATTCTTTCCCATATGCCAAGCACAGAACCCAAATAAGCAGTATCTAAATACAGAATTATGAGTATTTGAAGAGATAATATGCAGCTGATTTCTTCTGTCCCCAATTTCAGGACTCCAAGGACATGGGAAGAGGACATGAGCCCAAACTCAGCAAACTAAGTGTGTCTACTAATATTCTGTCTGTCCTCTTATGCCACGCCTCTACTAAACTTAAAATTCTGCCATTTGGAGCCAGCTAATGGCTTCAAAGGAGGCTGAATCAACCAAGAGGAACTCTGCACATTGGCCACAGCTGCACCCTTTTGACTGTAGGAACAGCCTGGGAGGGGTTTGCTTTACAGGCTGACCATGATTCCCTAACATCCAGCAGCTCTTTTGCTCCAGCAAGAAAAAGAAAGCAATAATAGAAGGTCTGAGGCATCTCAGGCTTCATCAAAAGAAATCTCTTTTTGTACGGAAAATGCCTTCTGCATTTATCTATGATCTGGAAGGAAAACCTCCTGCTTGTGTCAGAAGAGCTCAAATATGTTGGAGAATTGTTTAAGCAGAGATGTATCTCTTGACTTTTGAAATTACAAATAACTGAATCTTGCAATTAGGGAAGACAGTACCACCTCATCCACAACTGTTTTATAGCCCACATCAGCAAAAGTATTTTTAGATCAAATTGGAAGTGCAGTGAGAGCCTGAAGCTGACCAGAATCGTAATGCAACGGAAAACCTCACACAGACACCTGTTTCAAAAAGATTCCTGACTCAATTGGCAGATCAAAGAGTGTCAGCTACTGCTGATAAGCTCAGATAAGCCCCTGGAACTCTGGATGCTTTGCAGATCCCAAACCTCTTAACACAAGAGGCTCACTTATCACAATTTCTTTGGGGTCTCCTGAAATTAACTGACAAAATTTCATGGTGTGTAAAAGAGGATATCTTGGGAATGAGCACTGCATTCCTTTTTCCCCGGGCCAGCATGTTCCCCCTCACAGGTTCATCTCCCAAGTGCTCAGTGAAGTAAATTAGAGAGTAAATTGAATGGCAGTTCTTATTTTTATTTCCCCAAGAATTAGTGGAACAGCTAGAATACACACAGACACAGATGGCTAGAATGAGTATTATTTTTCTGTGAAGCAATTTCTCTCTCGCTCTCTCTTTATCTGTCACATACGCGTACTCTATTTCCTCTTCTGATGACAAGACTGACCAGGGTGCTGATCAGCCGCGTTGCTGATATTGACAATGACAAATCCCTTCCACAGCTCAGGAGAACCTTAAATAAATTCTCCCAAGACACTGGCGGACATTCTCCTCCTTGCTCTGTCACTCATGGTGAAGGCTGAAAGGCTGATTAGAAATTATGCAGGGGCATTCTAGAATGGAAAAAATCTCCTTGATGGGAATAAGTCAGGACTATAAAATGCATTTCATTCCTTCTCTTTCCTCCTTCAGTTTTAATTAGGATTAAAATGTCTCTGCCAGATATTTTGGAATTACTTTCATTTTCTTACACTATGCATGAGCTTATCTGCTTCACATTATCCTGAAAAAATACTGCAGAATTAACTACTGGAGAGAAAACTGTTGGAAGGCAAACACATGCCAGAAAAATCCCAGGCTCTATTCATTTCCCTGTTTCCCCTCCAGAACACATGCACATCAAAAGTTTTTATGTCAAAAAACCAACCCTAACATCCACTTTTTTCCCATAAACATATTTTCATTTCATTGTAACAGAACCCTGTTTCTGGGCAAATGATGAGCAAAAGTGTTGGCAAGAAGTAGAATCTTTGCTGGTCAGGGCTTGTCAGAAGTTTATGAATTGCATTCAGCATTTCTCAGGACTTAGTGCATCATCTCCCAAATAACATCTCATGTTTTATAAATACTACAGAAAAAAAAAGAAAAAAAAATCAGGTCACCACACAGAAGAACCAAGTCCACCCTCGACCTAAAGCTCACAGTGTTTTTCCTTGCACTCATTTCTCGCTGCCATTCTTACATTTTCTGTTTCTCTTCTAAGGCATTGTGCTCAGTCATTGGTACTTTTCACGTTATGTAGATCCAGGGCATCATTTAAGACCCAAAACTTTGGGGCACAACCTTGAAATAGCAAGCAGCCATGTTGGAGTCTAGCAACAAACATGACAAAGCCTAGAGGGGCTGTGGTGAGAGCCACCAGCAGCCACAAGCACCTCTCCACAGCAGAGCACTAGGGTTTCAATGAAATAGAAGTGTTCCCCTTCAATAAGGAAAAGCTTGTAAGGAACAATCTACGTTTGCATAAGGGAAAAAAGAAAAAAAATATTACAAACCTGTGGGATTTGGTTTAGATAGCTTTCAGAGCTGGCTATAGCTGCCTGATGCTGACAGCACCTTCAAACAACTCTAGAAGAGTACAAAGCTGTACATGACATTGATATTTACCTTTCAGGGTTTTACTCAGGCATAATTATACACAAATATGCACAGTAGGAACTGTTGTCGGGGTGGACCCTATAAAGAAAGCTGGGACTGTGACTCAGGCCAGCCTTGCACGCTGGATGGTTGCATGCCTGACGGGCAGCGTCCCCTCCAAAGCACAAGCATCTCCATGTATCCCAGTCAGCCAAGACATGCACATCCTGTCCTGTCTGAAGGGAAACACCTTTAGTGGGCAGGACTCAGTCGAGGGGTGGAACTTCCATCAAGGGAAGAGTTGCTGGTGGATTCCAGCAGGATGAGTGCTTGCAGGTAGTCAGTATAACAATGGTTATGAAGCAGCACAGGCAGAGACATCTGTACAGGCCTCTCAGAGAGTGCTCCAAAAGTGTTTGAGACACCTTCACACTTGAGGGTGTTCAATAAACTTGTTTAGTGAGATGAGGCCAGCCACAACAGGTTTATAGCATCTGATAATATGCTTTGATGCAAGACACTAAACCAAATGGAGAAATTAGTCTACTCCAATGACAAGTTACATGTTCCTTTAGATTAATCATTTTAGTAAGAAAGATTAACTTTTCAAAGCACATTGCTCAGAATTTGTCATGATGACTGATGATGTTTCTGTTGATTTGATAACAAATTTTGCATTTAGAAAGCATTTTATAATCTTTTGCATCCAATTCAGAGCTATACATCCACCTGTCAAGCTACAGCTAATTTTCAGGCAGATGTAGCCCCAAGAACACTCATACAATTGCATTATTTTGAAAATATATCCCCACATTTGTGGGTCTACTGATTGAATTGTCTTCCTTTTTGTGAAGCTCAGGTTGGTCCAAGTCTTTCTGTGAGGAACATCTTAGAACAAACAGAAGGAAAGAGGCAGGGAATATTCAGTGTTTACCTTTCCAAATAAAAAGTAGAAAGCTTTTTAATTGCTAAAACTCTAAAACTTCCATTATAAGTACATAGAGAATATGTTATTAGTGTTGGTTTTAAGATCCAGTTTACTTGTGTGCAGGAAAATTTTGCTCCTTTACAATCAATCACACCATCTGTTTTTTTTTTTTTTTTTCTCCCAGTAAGAGAACATTAAAGTTGCAGAAATCCATTTTCTTAAATATTGCACAAGACTCATAACTTGGAGACTGAAGACAGAAAAGGAGACTGTGAGACAGTGAAATAAAAGTTAAGAGAGAGGCAAAATATTTTTAATAATTAATATTTATCCAGCAGAGGTGGAGTCCCTTGTACATTCTCTTACTTGTAAATTAAGTGGTTAAGCAGAAATGTGGATTCTGATCTCATTTGGCCTGAAAAATCCCAGTACAACTACATGACAGCTCTTTGATTGCTCACTACAGCTGAGGCTGGCAAAAGTTCAAGCACAAAAAAACCCAAGCAAGATGCTTTTCGATCTCTCCACACATGTGTTTGCCACAGGTGTTTATCTCTGACACGTTCATGGTGAAAAATTAATTAGCTCAAATGCTGGTAGGACTGGTTTGTTTGGAAGCTTTAGGCACATTGGGTGTTCTTCTCAGGATGGAAAATTTCCAGGTGCAAACCTGCTGCCAGTACTGCTCAAAAATATCAGAGTGGTATATCATCGCTGCTGATGATATACCCAGGCTGAACTCTGTTGTCCCTAGGCCCTCTTCCTAGCCAGTGAGGGCATCACCAAACAAGAGACTTGCTGTGGAATTCAAACACAGACCTACAGGAAAGCAACTTGTCAAAGGGTTTCTGAATAGAGGAGCTGCAGAATAAACCAAAAATCTCACGAAATATCTGCTATCAAGCAGATATTTCTGCAGTGGCAGATCACTGCTTCAGATATTTATGTCCTAGAGAGTTAAATCAATTTGACTTGAAGCTCTTCTTTAGAAAGATTACACTTTATTTGCCTTAAAATGAAAAAAAAATCTAGTAATTATATGTTAGGAGGTTCTTAATTCATTGTTCTATTTACATTTTCACCAAAGTGTGAAAGTATTTTCTGTGAGTTGAGAACAAACCTTAATTCAGAGAGGTCAAGACTTTAATGTCCAATGGCTCCAGGGATTTTAGTGCCTGATGAAAGATGCTTGCGGTTCAGCCTTCAAAGTTTGGACAGCTGGTACTGTAGGGCATATCCAGGGAAGCACAGCCAGCCCTCCTAACCCCAAAGCATCTTTCTAGTTACTCAGTCACGATGTCTCAAAAACTAGGTGTTATTTTTCCCTCTGGCAGCAGTCCTGGCTTCTGCCTTACCAACACATTATTCACCCAATTTCCATTGCAAAATCGTCTTTGCAATGGGATTGACTTTTTGCTCTTATTAGCACAGAAAAACTAAGGTAAAGCACGGAGTACCTCAAATCCTTATAGATTCAATAATAGATTGTTAAAGTTGTCAGGCATGCCATGGAAATTTTCAGATTACTTAGCCTCTTTTGTAAACCAAAGGCTAATATATGACCCATACAATTAGAGTCTGTGAACTTTCACAGGCAGCCTGAAGGCAGCTGTAGCAGGTAAGACAGAGCAACAATTTGGAAAGAGCAGCAGGCAGTCAAGCACTGTCTATCAGGATAAAGCTTCTCTTAGCTCATTAGGATGAAGAGGGAATCAGATAATTGGAATGCACTTGCACACGCATTCAGCTTTTGAGAACGTATTTGAGCAAATGTTTTTGCCTAGACATAGCAGCACACTGCTAAAATAAATCTTTCCTTAGTTCTTGTTCAAGTGAGGTAGGAAAGAAAGAGGAGGAGGCAAGTTATCCCTTAGAAGGTATCAGCCCACTTCCACTAAGAACAGTCCTAAGGACCTTGAATGAGAAATGTCTGGCCTTGCATTTAACTTTGCTCAGCATTTTCAAAATAAAGGGTAAAAACCAGAGAAAATAATTAAAAGCAACAGTGGATAAAGAAGAGCAATGCAAGAAAACTGTGACAGGAGTGCAGAAAAGGGTGGGCAAAACCACTTCAGACTTCAGTAAGAGTTTCTGGTGCATCATTACAGCGTATTTAAATCAAAGGTTTTGAAGGGCTTTCTGGCAAATGCACCATGTCATTTCTGTAAGAGTGAAACAAAAGTTAATTTAAAAAAAAACAAGGAAAAAGAAAGAAAAGCAGCCTTTACAGTTACGTGAAGCCAGATTTGAATAAACAAGTGGAACAATAGTGTGATTCCTTTCAAAGAAAATTAGATGTCTCTTTTTTATCTTCTCTCTGCTGTTTTACTGAGGCTTAAGAAAAACAGAAAGTTGAAAGCTAGCTTGTCTGCTTGTCTGTTTGCCTCAAAAATATAGGGGATAAAGGTTCCTGAACTTATCCTAGAAGGGAGGGGAGGGGGAAAAAAAAGCTAAGCAGCAGCTCCCCCTGACCATTAACAAGGATGAGAGAGATCTTAGCCCAGACAAAACCAGTGTCATGAGAAAGCACTTGCTAATTCATTTCAGAAATCTGGTGCTGACACATAGCGCTTGTGTTGACACACACACCAAACCAAATGAGGGAAACAAGGGAAGACAATGTGAGGAATGTAAAAAAGAAACATATTACTAATTGTTTTTTTATTTTTAAATAATATACGTACTGTTATAATTCAACTAAATTATTTGTGTACTTTTAAGAAAGAAATAAAACATTACTCTTTCTCCTTTGGATCTCTTCACTTACATGCTGATCTTCATGAGAGGCGGGATTCTATGATTCTACAGTGGGGTCATCCCAGTGAAAGAACACCACAGATGTATCTGAATCAGGAGGTGCTGTTAGTCATCCTGATAACTCAGTGAATCAGTCTGCAATCCCAGACCAAAAAAATCCCATTTCACTAGAAATAGTTCTACTGAATTAAACTGAACTTCTGAAAAGTCAAAGGAGATTTTATTTTTACATATATGTGTATGTGCATACACACACACATACACAGCAGATGGTTTCACCTCATTGCCTCCTGTCTCTGAAGAGATACTGTATGGTAACGAGTGCACACAATCTTCCTCAGAATGTAATATCAGTGGCACACTGTGATTCACACTCTCAGATTATTCAGCACAGAATATTCACTGAAAATCATCTTTCACTCATTTCCCACATAACTGTAGTCACAGGCACAATGGTACAGGCAATAAATAAATACTACATTCTGATGACATTAATGAGCTAAAATATTAATTGCTTACCTATATGGTCCCTAACACAAGTCCTTTAAAAAAAATCTAAAAAGACTGTTTCCCCAGTAGCCTTAACCAAACAAAGTAATGACAAATTCTTCACATTTATACAAAACAAATCTTTATCATCCTCTGCCAGGTATTTCTGGATAAATAAGTCTTTATTTTTTTTGGTTTGGAATAGTCAAGGCAGTGCAACATTTGCATACAAATGCCTACTTCTAGCACATAAAATCGTGAATTTACATGATAAGTTTAGAATATAATAACAAAAAGGGAGCCATGGGACACATCCTGCTCTCAGCTACAACATTTTAAGCCTGCAATGAACCTGAGTGGAGCTTCTCCAGATTTACACAGGATTAACATAGGTGGTGAGTGGTACATTTTCTTGATAAAATTTCCATGTGGTGAAATGAGTTTAGAGGAGGAGTTTAGGCAAATATCATGCATAATAAATTGCCCTTTTTTTTCCATCAAGAGAGACAATATAAGAAAAGAATAGATTTTATATACTGCACTAGCCTGGGTGAAATTAATAATTTAACTGAAGAGTGATTGTGTAAAATAACAATAAAATACAGACAGATGCTCAGGCAGGCATTTCAAAGGGATCTAATAACACAGGCTTTTGCTCTTACAGCCAGTACGTCCCACAGGACTTGAGAATTTCTGAAGGTTGTTTTTCTTAGCTTTTGTACACTCCTGTTGCTGGTAGCCTTCAGCTAGATGCACAGAGATTCCCACAACACCCAAAAAGATTTGAATATCTGGAGCATAAACATATTGGATGGGGATCAACAAAGATGGGCTGAGTTTCCACCTCTGCCACAAGTAGCTGTGTGATCTTCACCAAGTCCCTTTTGTTTCTGGCTCCCCTGCCATTTCAGCCATCAACATGGTCAAGAAAAAGGATCATCACAATCATTCAGTAGGAAGTGGAAGCTCCCAGAGCTTCCACTGGAAGCTTCCCAGAGCTTCAATCTGCAGCTTGCATGCCGAGCTACCGGCACTAAGCACATTCCTGAACACTTAGCCTAGTTGTGAGAGTGGAAGGTCAACAGGAATCAGCAGAGAATAAAGCCCTATGAGAATGGTCATGCTTGCATGGTCATGTGAAAATACAGGGTAGATAGATTTTAATACCCAAGTAAATTTACATTTTGCTTATTGGTGGGGGGAAAGCGTTTGCAGTAGAGGGGTTTTGTAAGCAGGATCACTTGAATTATGAAAACAGATACATATTTTTGATACAAATTTATTACTATCTTTACTATTAATGCTTCAGGGCCACAACCATATGAATGTGTTTATCAACTGTTCATTAATGCAGGTCATTACTATAAAATTATGCACTTGTGCCCTGTTAAACCATTACTTAATGTTTCATCAACATTCTCTCACATGTGCCTTAAATCAGGTTGTTGAAAATATTTGTAATAAATTCCTAAACCACGAGTGGTCATAAAATATTTGTAATAAATTCCTAAACCGCGAGTGGTTTACACACACAGAGCCTATTTTACTGTGTCTGGTCCTCTAAATCATCAGGCCATATTTCTTGAACCCTAGAAAAACTACTTTTTAGTTCTAAAGTGTGCCAAATGGATACATGTGATTCAGCTTTGAAATACCCTAATCCATTATGGTGGCAATGTGTATATATTATTTCTAACAGGCCAAAAAGGAATCTTAAAATGACTTAATTAGAGGCATCTGAATCTAAACCTCAGAAGTGTAATAAGAGACTGAAAGTACCTGTGTGGTTCACATAAACCCTAGATAACAACATGGAAAAACTTCTTTGAGACTTGAATAGATGATAGAATTACTAAGAAAGCATTCCTTGTATGTTTTGAAGCTGTTGCTGAAAGGGTTTCCCAATTAGGAAAAAAAGCCACAGTTAATTAAAATTCAGTCTAAATGTCCTGTTTACTTATAGCTATAAAGGTTTTGCACTATTGAGACAAACAGTCTACTATTATCAAAACCAACCACTTTATAATTTATAAATGGAAGGTGAGAATAGGTAGATGTACTCAGAACATTGTGTTTCCAATGTATTGCTGTATTTAAAAGTCATAAAAGAATGATCTGGCATTCAAGCTGTCCAAGAAGTAATTTGCAATTCAGTACATTATATTTTAATCAATAAATAATCATGAACAGAGGAGGTCATGATTTCTCATGTAACTAGCCACTGCTGGTTTTCATGGAACAGCTCCCTTTCATGGGTGCTGAATATAAAAAAAACAAACATAAACTGCCAAGAACTTTGCAGTGTGAATGTGTTATCCCACTGTTTTGAGGTCAGGTTTTGAATCACATGGGAAAAAAAAGAAAAAGAAGAAAAAACAGAAAAAAATGAGAGAAATAACCTTTTTATGGTTTTCTGATAAATTGTATTGTAAACTATTATCACAGAATACCCTGAGTTGGAAGGGACCCACAATGATCACCAAGTACACCTCCAAGCACTGCACAGGACATCCCCAGGAATCGCACCATGTGCCCAGAAGTACTGTCCAAATGCTTCTTGAACTCTGTCAGGCTGGTGCTGTGACCACCTCCCTGGGGAGCCTGTTCAGTGCCCAACCACCCTTCTGGTGAAAAACCTGTTCCTCATATCCAACCTAAACCTTCCCTTATACAACTTCAGGCCATTCTCTCAGGTCTTGTCACTGGTCACCAGAAAAAGAGATCAGTGCCTGCCCCTCCTCTTCCCCTCACAAGACAGCTGTAGAGTGCAACAAGCCTCCCCTTGGTCCCCTGCAGTGAGGAGGGCAAACCAAATGACCTCATGTGTCTTCCACTCTAGACCCTTCGCCATCATTTTTGCCCTCCTTTGGACACCCTCTAATAGCTTAATATCTTTCTTATGCTGTGGCAGCCAAAATTGTCCCCCACACTCGAGGTGAGGCCGCCCCAGCGCAGAGCAGAGTGGGACAATCCCCTCGCTTGCCCAGCTGGCAATGCTGTGCCTGATGCTCCCAGAAGAGGGTTGGCCCTCCTGGCTGCCAGGGCACTTCTGACTGTCATTCACTTGCCAACCATGAGTACCCCCAGGTCCCTTTCCCCAGCACTGCTCTACAGCCTCTCTGTACATCCAGGGTTGCCCCATCCCAGCTGCAGAGTTCTCCACTTGTCTTTGCTGAACTTCACATGCTTGATGATTGCCCAGCCCTCTAATTTGTTGAGGTCTCTGAGCAGGACCTCTCTGCCTTTGAGGGAGTCAACAGCTCCACCCAATTTTGTATCATCAGCAAATTTACTTAGTGTTCCTTCCAGTCCTCCTTCCAAATTGTTCTCAAAGATGCTGAATAGCAGCAGGCCTAAGATGGTGCCCTGAAGAACCCCACTGTCACTGGGGAAATAAAAGCCATATTTGTTTACTCTTACTACACTCTCAGTTTCAGCCATTTCCTAAACACATGCTATTTTCAATCTGGTTATCAGTTCAAGGAATTTATTTTCTTTTGTAAAATAGTCTTATTTAATCACTACATGTATTTGTGTCATATGAGTCTTTGCCTTCAAATACTCACATGCCAAGAACTAGTTAGTCTTGCCTCACTGGTGCTGCACAGACATAAAGCACTATGGGAAAGAGGGGAACCTGAACACCCAGGCACAGTCATGAAAATAACTTTTAAAGGAGAAAACATCCTCCCAGAAAGTTGCTTCGCTTGTTTCATTCAACTAAAACAGATAGCTCTGCTTCTCCTGGCAGTGTTGTCATGGTAGTGCCAGGCTCCCTGCAGCCCTGAAATCTTTCCAGGAGGATGTGGAAGTGCTTACACAGGAAAGCTGGAGTACAGAGGGATGCTGCAGCAACTTTTGTCAGGCTTGTGCAGAGATACCCAGTATGGTGATACCAAAGCTTGTTTAAGAAAGGGTGCTGTGCCCCACCTATTTCCAAGCCGTATCTGAAGTGAGCTCTCAGCAGCCCACCCGACAGCTCCCTGCGAGCTCCACGCCATGTGTGTGTCTCCAGCAGCAGCAGGCTGAAGGGATGGCACATCACAGAAGGAATCTTCACTGAGTTGACCTCAGTGGCAAGATTTGAGCAGAGCCTGCATTTCACCCCTGCTCACGGACAAGAGGTGGGAGGATGGAAGGGGGTGCAGGGCAGATGAGTAGTTACCAACAGTTACTCTTGGGCGTCCCACATGGAAAAGCAGCAAAGCTGCTCAAAGGAGATTCCATCTGCTCCTGGTAGGGAGCACAAACATAAATAACACCGTATGGCCAATGTTATCCAAGGCAGCTGTTGGATCTAAAGGAATCCTAATATTACGGTATTCGGCAGTCCACACAGAATATTTAAGAAGAAGATCCTAAAGAATTCTAAATTTAGTTTATAAGCTAATGTAAACATGAATAGTATATATGCAAATATGGAAGCAGGGAAAAACTACTGTAACACTTTGTAAAAAAATCCCTGTTTGGTATCACTAGCAGTAGCATTTTACCAGAATAGACCCAAATATCTCTATATGGGCAGATTGATGTAAGTAAGTAGCAGAGGGCATTTTCCTCATGCACTGCAGATTCAGCCTTGTCGCACCATTACCTGTTTGCCACTCTACTCAAAAAAACCTTTACAGACTCTGGATTATGGCTGAGAATTAAAAATCTGCTTTGTTAATTTCCTAGCTCCTGAACTAGAGAAAAAAACCCAGTATCATAAAAATATTGTTCCCTTGGAACCACATTTATTTGGCTGCTGATGAGAAGAGAGAAAGTGCTGCTCTTTCCTATGTTTTTTTATCAAGTAGCACAAATTCTGTGCTACAATTCTTCCTGCAGCTGTGTCAAGTGATGGGATAACCATTTGCTCCAAACAATATGAATGATGCAATGGCGGGGGACACCAAACCAAAACCAGAAAGGAAAAAAAAAAAAACCAGACAAAACAGCAGTTCTCCATTTTAAAAGGAACAAATTGTCATATTTGTGGGTACAAAAATATCTGAACACAAAGATTGCTTCTAGAAGATCTCTGCATTTTACAGAGGTCTGATAAACACTGCTTCATGTTTTCCCATCCAGAGCAACATTACATGTCAGTTTCTAAATATCACTTTGAAAGACTTCATAATATAAGCTTCGATTTGGCAGAGCTGTTCAGCATGCAGGAGACCATAAGGGTATACATAGGTGTGGGTTCATTACTGAAGATGAAAAGGACATACAAAAAAGTGCTTTGCTGAACTGCAGCTGTATTGAATTCTTTTTAGAAGCCACTGCCTAACAAGAACACTAAGCAGTTTCTCTGTTTCTCTCCATCTTTTCCCCTCCACTTCATCAGGCTGTATCACCTTTGATTAGAACTGAGTGACTAATGTTTCTTTGATAGATTTAAACTTTTGCTTTACATGACTAATTTGTATATGGCTTCTGCTGTAGTTCTAAAAGACACACATTATTTTTCACCCCTGCACAGGAAAAGAGCAGACTAAAAGATTTGACTTTCCTGACTTCTGCCAATCTATACTTTCCCTGCAACTACCAGAAAGTGTTGTGCTAACAATCATTCATGCCAATGTTTTTCAAAACTTCCTTGCTCTAACTGTGGTTTGACATACAACATGAGTGATTTCCAATTAACTCAAAGGATTTTTTTTTCTTCCTAAGTGTGTGACTGAAGCCCATGGGAAAGATGAACCTTTGTAGCTAGTGACCTGTAATTGTTAAGTACTATAGTTTGTCGTGCCTATTCCAGCAACCAAAGATGACAATAAAATAAAGTATGCTGCTAAGTGTGTCCAAATGTTTTGTCATGCTTGATATGCCATTAGATGGTTTAAGGAACACACAGAATCTGCAAGTGATGCAGTATAGATCTGCTAACTTCCCAGGAGAAGAGCTGGGAACGTACCATTGAGGCAGTTAGAGACTCAGAATTCCACATTTCCACATTTTCTCCTATTGATATTCATTTCCATTATGTGGTATATTTTTTGTTTGTTTTCTATCAATTTAAAAGCAAACAAAACCAAAACACTCAAAACCAACCAACCAATAAAAAAACCCCAAAAAAAACCAAAAAAAAAGGATCAAAAAAACCCCCAAACTAACCTCCTCAATAAATCACAAAATATCACCAGCCAAAAAAAAAAAAAAACCCAACAAAAAAAAACTCCAGAAAAACAAACAAATTTAAGGTCAAGAGGAGTTTAATCACTCTCCTGATAGACATTTTCTATTAAATTTTACCCCAGACCTCCTTCACCCCAGTATAGAGCTAATAACAGACACAAATAGAAATGTATATTTGTACTTCATTTTGAAGTATTTCCAGTTTGTGATGCAATATTCCATTATTGCCTTCCCTCAATGTTCCTCTCCTCAGTGTGTGATTTTCATTCTTCCTTGTAATGGCCAAGGACAGCAGTGTAGTTTCTTTTGTTCTTTTTCATTCCCTTCATTGAATATACCAGTTGAATTGCAGTAATTCACCATGTGCAATGTTTATTGTTAGTGCTGACCCCTTCAGGGCAAGAACATTTGCTCAGACACAACCAAGAAAACGCAGATGATGATACACTCAAGACCTGTAATGGAAGTACCTGTTTATACACTGACACATCACAATTTAAAGATGCACTGAGAGTAATTTGTCACCAGGGTCACTCACTACAACAACAGAGCTAGAAAAAAGCAAGGACCAAATCTAGTCTATGAGGCCACAGAGGAAACACTCCCAATAATATTAAACATTAAATCTTCAGCATCTTCTAAAAAAAGTCATTGAGTTCCCCAGTTTGGATCTCTGGGAGCTTTTTGAGTCAGTGCTAATAGAAGGAGCAGACATCTCACAGTCTACAGACACCACTTTCAGCAAAGGTACGTATATTTGGAAGGAAATCAGCAACTAGTCAGACATCCCAATTTAGACAGAGCCTCTGAATGGGTGTTTGAATGAGAAGACTTAGAATGAACTTCTGGAAGAGACAGCTAAGTTGCCACTACCATTAGTTACCCAGATTGCTTTCTGAAATTCTCTGACCTGCTGAAGCAGCTCAGTTATGGCTGGAAGTAAAATAGCCCAGTCGTCCCCCATACCACCTGTCATTCAGCTCCCAGGTTCATTAGCACAAGCAAGGAAAATTTGCACTTCATCGAGGCAAATCTCAGCTTGGCCGAGATTTGGATGCAGGAGCAGCATCTCACAGCTCCTAAAAGTTCTGCTCAGTATTTATTGCTCAACTGTTTATGCAGTTATAACACACAAGGGCTTGGTAAAGTACTTACAGCCACTTGAATATCTTTACAAGTTAAGTAATCAGATGTCATCAGAATGCAAACAAAGGAAATAATGGAAGCTTTCACTGAGGGATTTTGCCTTACCTTTCCCTTGCTCTCAAACATTAAACATCTTGAAAAATATTTGACAAACTCTCATGTTACACTAAGCTTCTTCCTTCTGATGATAGCATCAGAAAGATTAAACCCCAAAAGTAACTGTCCAATTTTATCCCCTTCAAATTATTAAAGTTTAGATCTATTTTTGGCTTCAGCTTTTTAAGTGAAAAGAGACTTTCAGGAAGCTTTCTCTTGAAATATTCATCTGAAATATTCAATAAGATATTGTTATTTTTATTTCTCTTGGTCTCTTTTTTCAGCTACAACAATGGCTTAGCTGGAGCTAAATGAATTTCCCAGGAATTATTCCACATTCACGAGCAGGCTTCCCTTGGCAAAGGCTGCCACATGCCCTTGGTTTCCCAGACACAACCTCCCTTTTCACTCTTCTAATCCCAGGTCCACCTGTTTTACCAGACAAATATGGGCAAGGAAAATATCCATAAGTACCACCTGGTGGATCTCAAAGTCCCGTCTGGGATGGGATATTTCACAAAGAAAATAAAAATTATAATAAAATGTCACAAAAGAGAAGTTTAATTTCTGGTACCCCAGTATGAGACCTGTTCTCAGCCTGACCCAGGGGAAACAAGGCGGTTGTGGTTACATTACGGATTTTTAATTTTTATTTTAAATAAGTTTCAATACAACCTCCAGGAAGCATAAAAGAATTTAATTTCTGACATTTAACTTGATCTTCCTCTCTGGTGGCAATGCCTCTAAACGTGTGGTGTAAAAAATTATTCAGATATCTTAAGTGTCATATTCTTCTCTTGCTTAGACCCCCAAGGTGAGCTGTTGGGGTGCCCTGCATTGCCAAGTCACAGCTGTTGGCAACCTGCACTTTGAGCAGCTGGTCCCCAGCCCACCAAGCCATGGGCTCTGGTGAACTCCCCCTTTCATATTCACCAAAACTGCAAATAAAAATTCACAGTTCCCTTGAGCCATTACAACAATGGGCCCAGGGATCTCCAGTGAAGAACAGCCCAGGGGCAGCAACACTTCAAACCACAACAGTCCACACCATGAATGTGAGTCAGAGTCTGCAGAGGGTGATCATAAAAAGCCAACTCACTCTGGAACATTTTCCCTACTTTTGTCAAAATATGGGGTTTTATTTAAAAGACTCTACACAGAACAACATGTGGACTTCTTGATTTCCACACTCCCCAAAACATCATCTATCCAGTGTGATTACCCAGGACCATTCTGTGCAGGAAGCATCCCCTGATGCAGCATCATGGTTCCTCTGCTATTGTTCTTGGCCAAACAACTTGCAGTACAGAGGGCAAAATGAGATTAATAAAAAGAAAGAAGGTCAAACCTTTCATCAAGTTCAAGAGTTCTGTTTTGCAGTTGAGTGAAGTAATGTCTCATTCCCACTTAAATTCATTCCTCCAGCACAAAAGCTTACAAAATAATTATACTAAAGCCAATCCTGATTAAATCTTTTGTACTTTTAGAATCAGAACATCAATTAAATTAAACCATGATTGCAAAATATTGAATCTTCTCCATATCCTTCCTACAAAAAAAGAGTCAGCTTAATGATCTCAGTTTCAAAAAACATATTCAGCCAGTTAGTTCTCACTGAAAACCAAAATCCTTCTCCCACATATGCTCTTGTGACTTTTGCTGGGTTTGTCCTTACTGTAAAATAGATATATCTTATAAAGAAACCCAAACAAAACCAAAAACAAAACAAAACAAAAAATAAATCAGAAGTATAATTTTCATCAATGGAATCAAACCCTTCATGAAAGATCAGGGAATTCAGACTCACAGTTCCTAAAGAACTGTTGGTAAAGAATAGCAATCATCCTCTTCAGCAGGGATTTCTCAGTAGACATTACAATGTAAAAGTCACACAAGAAGGACAAAAATGTCTTGGCATGTCTTCTCTTTTTTTTTTTTTCTTTTAACTTAAAGCAAATAAAACACTCATTTCAAGACATAACTACAAAATTATTCAAAGCAGTTCTACACTTTTCCACCTAAGGTTTCTGTATTTTTTATTTTTTTTTAACCAGTGAAGAAATGAAAATTAATAATTTCTCTTATTCAAAGCTATCATTTCTCTTGCCTCTGGTACCCACATGCAATTGCATGTGAGTCTTCAGGTTAGACTAGTATAGTTTAAGAATTAGTTGCTCATTAATGTGCAAGTGGTAACTCCAGCATTCAGATTCTCTGCAGAGCTATTCAAGTGAGGAAGAGCAGACATTTCTTTATTCTCTTTCTCAGAAGCACCTAATTTATATAGTAAGTAGGGCATGCCCAAAGAGGATGTCCCCAATTACAAAGCATTATACTCACATCAACAAATCCACACTTAGAAAATGACCCAAGTCTACCAATATACAAATTCTGCCTGGTGTAATTTATAGCTGCTGTTTCAAAGGCACACTTGCATTAGGGGGGACAGCAGCACAGGTCTTCTAGCTAAATGCTTTTAGTTCTTCACTCACTACAACACCAAACATATAATACAAAGAGGGATGGAGTTTTGCTTCACTGTTACCAGCCATCATTACAACAGTAGGCACCTTGAATTTCTTGCTGCAAGTACACAGAAGTGCCAAAGTCATTAATCTGGTTTCTCCAGAGCCAACACTTACTTCTGGTGGGTATTTATTTGGCTATAGACCCACTTCAGACTTAACTTTGCCCATTATTATGATTGTAACTGGTCTTCAAGACATGTATTCTTAACACAGGGATTACGTGAAGAGAAGCTGCCACATTTTGCCATTATTGGACTGTAAATAAAGAATAAAGTGGAGCAGAAGCAAGAACAAGTTGGTCTGCATTCAATTACATGGCTTTCTGAGATGCACTTTATTAGTCATTCAGGAGAAGCTTTTGTGTTCCTAAATCCTTTGCTGAGAATCAAATGCATACCACCAAGGAACTCTACAGAGTTATCATAGCTTACCTTCCTCTGGTAGCAGAGAAGTAGTTTATGAGGCCAGAAAGGTGGTGTTTTAAAGACATGCAGCACTTGCAATTTACAGCACAATTAGCGTGGGCCTAGTCTGTGGTGTATCAGTATAATGCAAGGTTTTCACTAACTTGCCTCACCTGCCATTGTGAGGGGGCAGCTGAGACAGGGTTCAAATTATCCATTGGATCAGAGCATTTTTGCTGACAGCAACAAATCTGTCCTTTTTTAAACCCCTTTACTTGACTTTCAGGGTCTATCTACATTCTGCGCCTAAAAGAATCTTATTCCTAGGGATGGTCACAAAGAGTTACCACCATCACCACTGCTGCACATGCACTTTAGATTGTAATCGTAGCCTTGGAGACAAGAAACTAATATTATGGATACACTGCTACTCAGGGATTACACTCCACACTCTTGAAGCAGAAAAATACTTTAAATTCCAGTCATTGCACACTAAAATTTGAAAACATTAGAAGCCTCCACATGCTTTTCAGGGATCAGGTGAAAATAAATTGAGTATCAGGTCCCATAAGTTCTTTTGAGCAATCAGAGATGAAAATTATGCATTTGCTCTGTAGCATTCCACAGTATATTTTGATGCAGTGTAAATTAATTGTCTCTGCTAATTTACTCCAGTTACTTCACAGTCTTGTTAATTAGGCAGCTCTGTGCAGCATTATTGTGTTCCAAATCCTTCAGAATTACAGCTTACTTTGCTGTTGTTTTTTTAACTCATTGAGCAGATAGATATATGCATGTCAAGAAATAAATCTAGACATGCTTGTGGGAGCTAATCCATCAATATCTTATTTAAAGACAAGATTTGCTTCTTGTTCATCCCCCAATATGATTCCATCAACAGCTCAGAAGGGACTGCCTATCCAACAGACCTCTCCCATACGAAATTCAAAACACAGCACTGTACCAGCTGCTTAGAAAAAAGTCAACTCTATCCTAGCCAAAACCAGGACAGTACCTAAGCTAGCTCACCAATGCTCACAACTTTATGTGCTGCTCAGTTGAATGTGTGCTTTAGCTGTGTCTTTAGTACAAGCACTGCTGCATTTGTGGCTTGAGTAAACCTGCTCCACTTTCACAGCATCTGTACAAGTCAATAAAACAACCACTTTCAAGCCATATTTCTGCGATAGGCAATAATGAAAAGTATTCTGAAGTTTCATTCCAAAACAGAGCAGGAAATAAGAAGATTGTTCAGAAATCTTAGCCCCCATCTAGAAGAAAGAGAAATAAAGACACAGAGTTATTCAGCCTTGAGTAGACAATGCCAACCAGCCCTCAATAAAAACTTTAAAGATGGTAAATGCTTCCTCCTCTCTCTTTTTACTGAGGAAATTGGAGAGGAAAGAAACTAAAGCAGGCTTTGATGTGTCCCTATTAGTTTCTGTCTGCACAACAGTTCTCCTCACCTCCAAAGGGCAATAAGAAAGAAAGCAGCTTCCCTACCTGGCTCAGAAGCATCATCCAAAGACCAGGGCAGCACCCTATAGAGGAGATAGGTCGCCCTGCTTTCCTCCAAGCAGCTGAGCTGAATAGAGGCATGCAAGCCCTAATTAAGGAGGTTGGGCTAACTTCTGCTTTAGTTAGCATGGAGCAGCAAGTATATTAGCATATAAACTTTGAAATGGGTAAAAAGCAGCTGTCACCAAAAAAATGGACGTCTGTCATGTACAAAAGAGAAGAATTTGAGTCAAGAGTCAAGAACTGGATTAAAGGGCAATAACTGAAAATGGAACATCCTCTGCCAACTGAAGCTCAGTTACTTACATGTATTTCTATGTATTTCTTCTTGCTAATTGTGTACAAACTTATCTTGCTCTGGCAAATCTGTGCAGACTCTTGACAAGACCTATAGAGACCCAAGGAAAGAAAAATTAAATTATTTTTTGCTGGGGGGGGGGGGGGGGCAGGTGATGGAGGGGATGGTGCTGTCAGAGTGAATTACATGTCCTGGTGTAAGGAGTTTGCAAAATAAGCTGTGGAGGAGACAGTCTCTTGCACATGCAAAGCTGGAAGAGCAGAGATTCCTCTCAGAAAGGATCCACCCAGGGAGAGCAAATGGTGCCCCATGATAAAGAGAAGAATAGGTGGAGCAAACCCAAGGGTCTGGCAGCTTTCAGCAGAAATACCAATTTCCTAACTCCGTAGAGAGATACCTGTGCAAGTGTTTGCTGCTCCTCCCTCAAACTTCCTTTTGTGCACAGGCAGAAAAATGCATGGGAAGCTGTAATGCATTTAAGCACTCATTTTATGTATTTATGTGGGGTTTATACATGTATGCGTTGGGGTTTTTATCATGGAAAGGTGTAGTGGTTTATGTTCACGCAAAGTCTGTAACTACCTCTTCTGCATTATGTCACCTCTGCATGTCATCAGTAATGATAATTACCACACTTTGTCAAGGTTACAAGATAGAAAAATACAAGTGTTGAACCACTCCACTCCTCAGTGCTGGCCCACTTCATTTCCAGATGGAAGCATACAGGGATATTATGTATAAAAAGGAAGGTAACTACAGAAAGATCATCCTTACAGTAGTAAAGAACTATAAATATAAATCAAATCCAACTACCCTAAATGAATATATGCCTTACCATACACAATACCATACAGCTGTGCACCTTCTAAGTGAAGTTTTCCCATGGTTAGAACTATCTTACAAGACCAAAATTTCATTAAATATTTATTTGTGTGTTACTCTGTGCTGCACTTGTGGTAAATTTGCTGCATAGTTAGCAGGGAAAATTCCTGCATTGTACAGTTGGTTTACAGTTAGTGTTGCAAGTTATAAAAAAACATCTACTACTTCTCCAAAAGTATTCTTATAAATATTTCTGGCAGATAGGTTGCAGGAACTGAAACCTCAGCACAAACAGGTTTTACACCTCCCTCCCTCCCTTATGTTGCCTGATAAAAAACCTTGGTGGAACCAAATCCTACTTCAAAGTTATACAGCCATAATAATAATGTAATAATATAGTGGTGCAAAAAAACCTGCTACATACCAAACATATAGCAAAACATATATGTCAAACAGGAGAGTCTGCCATAGCAAGCATAACCCCACTTGAAGAGATTTTAATAAATACCCAAATAACAAAACCAGAACTAGCTTTTATTGGTTTTTATGCTGAACATGTTTTAATGCTTTAGAATAACTGATCAAATACTGCTAAAGGAAAAAAAAATCTGATATTTATTTCAACAGAATTACTAATTAACAATTCACTTTATCAGGACAGGACTTCTAGGGACAGCACCACTGGCCTTTCATGCTGTCTTTGTGAGGGTCTTCAACTCTACTTGAAGTCAGCAAAGGTCTCTCAGTAAGCTTATCTGTGCACAGAGTCTCCCTAAGAGTCAATGCCTCCCAGAGAAAAGAGAAATAAGTGAAGTCCCCATCCAGATCAGAGGTCAGGGTTGTAATGCAAGTAGAATGTGTTGACTCAGTATTTTCATTATGGTTCCAACCCACAGCCTTGTTCAGAGCACGATCTCTAGGTCAGGTGTCTCTGTGGGTGGCTCTGTCAATAGATCACTGGCAGTGCAAAGGAACAGCATCATTGCAGTGCACCTCCTCAAAACCGTTTCAGAACATGGAGAAGAGTCGAGGGAGACTAGAGGAAGCAAAAGGAATAAGGAGGTAGCAAGTGTCAAGGAAGGTAACTGCAAAATAAAGAAATGTGCCCCATGCAAATTTCTCTCTTTAGCATCAGAAATTGCAGCAGTTCCACATGTTATGATCTCCAGCTCTATGGCAACCTTAGTAAAGTCATTGCATTGATATGTGAACATGTCATTTTATAATTACCCTAATTTTATTTTAGAAAGTAAAGTTCCTCATTATGCGCTAATCAGATTTCTAATCCCTCAGCACTCCCCTCTCTTCCCTCCTTAGGGAAACCACAGAGACTTATCAAATATGCCACCTTCTTCTTTTAATGTGCTCATAAGAAGTCATCAGATAAGAGACATTTTGGCATCATAAAAATGATTAAGCTATTTATACTCAATATATCCACAAATGAAGATACTATTAATTTGATAAGAACTATATTAAAATATCTACTTTTGAATAACAAAGCCTCCTTCTCAATTATTTTAAAATCTAGGCATTATGCACTAACTATAAATGGTACGCTCACACTACTTCCATGCAAGGAAGTAATAATAAACAGAAAGAAAACTTTAGTTCCTGAGGAACATAACAGATATTATGGGTCTAATTAAAGGAGTCTTTTCCACAGCATTGAAGCAAGTGTATGGCCTCAAATGTACCATCCAGGTTTTGGCAGTCAGCTCAGGAGCCCGGTAAGCTGGGAGGTTTATCATGCCTTAGAAGCCACAAACAGCTTGAAAAAAAAATAAAAATGTTTCTCACATCAGACCTGGCCACTCATGCATGTAAACTACAGTCTGTAGCCAGAAATAGATTCTTGTGGTGAGGCACACAAAACCTATATTGAGGCAACAGTTAGCTGATAATATCTGGCTCATCTACCTAAGATTCAGGAAAACTTTTGAATATACAAAATATTTTGAATATACATATACAAGCCCATATCTCCTGCAAGTTGCCTTTTATCATAATGATAAGTAAAGCATGTGTCAAAAGGCTGTCCTGGAAAGGGATGTCCTTAAAAAAAAAAACCCTGGAATTGTATTTCCTCTCTGACTAAAATATTGATTTCTTTTTTTCTTTTTTTTCTCCCTTCAAGTTCAGGTAATTTTAATAAAAATCTCTTCAGATCTTCATAGCAATAGGACTCCAAATTATCAGGCAAAATGTAAGACCTTTTTGGATTCTTTTTGGATTTGCAGCTTTTTAATTTCATTGGGTAACAATTACTTGTTTCTCCACTCACTGGATAGTGAACAGAAAGGATAATATGTCCTTTGTTGATTGTGTCCTAGGGCTATTGTTTTTCCTCGCTTTTAATCTTTTCCTTTTTTCTTTCTCTTAATCTATGAAAATTTCTCATGAAGCTAAGGCTGTTTACTTTTCTGAATGTCTTATTTTAGAGAAATCCTTCCTGAGACACAGCCATAGAACTGTACCTGCTGTTCAAGGTGATGCTGTCAGTGACATGTTCAATTTATGTTATGGCTCTCTCACATTTTCAGTATTGTTTCTCATCTTATTCTTCTTTATTATCCAACTATTTTAGCTTCCTTATGTCTATTTATTCATTTTCTTGCTTATACTGCCACTGAAAAATATTGAGCTGGGATGCTTTTTTTGATAACCACTCAGTGTTGCACCAGGGTCTTTCTGTGAGGGTTTATAGTTAGTTTAGTGATCACTATGGATTTTCCCATTATCCTTCCTAAAGTGTGTACCTCAAAGAGATGATGATTATTTTCTACATGAACAAAGGTCATATTTCTAACTTACAGAAGACACTACATCTTAAACTTGCCATAAATCAAACACAAAATATAATTCATCCTATATTTCTGAACAGTGTAATTTCTGGAGTACATAGGTTTGGAGAGGGGAGGTAAGAAGAAACATTTCTTATCTCTATTTATGCAATTATGGAATTTTCCATCAAGGGTTTTAGAGTGCTCCAGCACTCCAACAACTGACTCCTATTTAACAGACAAACAACAGACACATGTATCACTTCCCAAAATTAACTCATTTTTTGCTGTATAAAACGTTCATAATACCTTAATTTACACATTTTCTAACTCTTCAGCAAGTCTCTTTCTCCATATGTATGCAAACAAAATCATCCACAAAACACTCTCAGCCCCACAAAGTGGAGCACATTTCTCATGCAAACTGCTGTCCACAGCAGCAACCCTTTAAAATTGATTTTCTGTGACTTCCTGTTGCTCTCTTCTAAAACCACACAAATTTTGCCTTTTCTGTGAGGAATAATAGATATTGCCTAGACTGAAACAACACAAATTTCTTCAGGGCAAAACAGTAATCTTGACCTTCTCCATAAACCTTATTCAAGATGGCAAAGCCTTATTATTACACAGTCCTGTTAAGACAACCTGCAGTGGTTTGGTTTAATTTCATCAACTGATGGTCCAAGGATTAATTTTCAAAGAGGATTTTGTAGCGCTCAGTAAATACATAGCAGTGGTTCTTGTTCTCTCCATCTGCCATTAAGAATGCATCTGTTTGTATGAATTAATCTGAAAAACAAGAGTGTGGTTCAAAACAGTCACATAAGTCCAAGATAGTTAATTGAATGTGCCTTTAGTGCTGAATGACAAAAATAAGAGACCAACTGAGAGGCAGGTCCCTTTCAGCTCATGCTGGCCATGCTGGCGTGGAGTGCACTGAGCATCTTAACCAGTCAGACACAGGAAAAAGAGGAGGGTTTATCTTTGGCAGAAAGCAGTGAATCATGGATAACACTTAAGCTTTTCTGGTTTATTATACAAAGTGTCAGGCAATGTTATATGAGGGAAGAAAGCAAAGGGTAAGAACAATAATTACCATGAAATTCATTGCCCAAAGTGTCAGACAAAGTAATAAGTGGAATTCTTTGTATGAGGAGAACAGGTAAAATTGGCAACATGAGCAAAGACTTTATGAGAGTTCTAAGGTCCAAGTGAAAATATATTAGACAAATGTAAAACTTTAGTGTTTCAACAGAGAAAGGTTGCTGTGAACACTGGATTTTACTGCACAACTTTCAGCCAAGAGACATATTGAGGTTTGGAGCAGGGCTGTTTGGAAATTAAATCCTGTTCATACATACTTTGGTAGGCAGCACCATGAAACAAAGCATAGCCGGGACATTTATGCATTAAAAGCAAATAACAAAACTAAATCATGTCTTGCACCTTTAGAGGCTAAATCATGTAAATTATCCAACCTCTGAAGTAGGTATTCAAAGGCAAAATGGTCCCATCTCTCTTCAGCCTGCTCTGTAGCACTACCAAGGGGGATGTAACACTGCAAAGCAAGTGGCTGTACTATGGGTTTCCCAAGATTCTTCTCAGAATTGCCCTCGAGTTTCCATGAAGACCACGGCAGCAACCAGTCAGAACCCTGACATACCTGGCCCCAAGCACGGTTTTGGGTGCCCATTCCAAACATCCTGTGGATCAGAACAACTTCCCTCCAAGCCTGAGGACATCCAGCCCCTGGCAAACCCTTCTCCAGATTTGTGCAAATACAGAAAGGTGGTCTAGCACCTGGTGGGAAAAGAGAGCTTTAAGAGGTGACACCATGAGAACAATGGCTCTCACTTCCAGAATGGCAAGAAGCATTTCCTATTCCTTGGGATGGGAGAGGGATTTGACACTTAAAGTTTTGAGATTTTTATTTTCAAACATCCATTTCCAGATTGCTGCGGTTGTCTCCGGAAAGTCAATAGTTACAGAGATGGACACAATCACTCCATGCTTTAAAAGGTATCAGAAGACATTCTTTTGATAGGATGAAGGGGTTTTCACATCAGAAAGCATTTTTCACAATATCATACACTCAAGGTTAATACCAAAATTTGAGGTGTGGAAGTCATGAAACAAATGGAAAAATGGCCTAGAAAATTCAGAAGAGTTACATGAAGCACAGGGAAAGGACTGGAAAAAGCAGCTGCATCTTGCATGAATGATAGAAACACTGAAAGACTGGTTAACAAAGGAAACCAGATGCAACAGAGGGATGTTGAAAGGCTTTGATCATTCAAAGGCTTAAACCTGACAGTACTTAATGCTGATGGACAGATATGAAATGAGGATGATAAAAAGAAGGAGATGCTAAGCAACAGCATTCAGCTTCATGAAGAATGAAAAGTGAAAAGGGACAAAAGAGTCAAAGAATCAAGCAAAACTAATCCTGTCTGGTATAAACACCTGATGGAAATGGGCTCTGTAGAGGAAAAGACAGCATGGAGAAAAAAGATCCTAACCCAAAACCCTCAGCATTTGCATCATACATCATCAGGAGATTGCAGGGAATGACCCAGTGGGAACAAAACTGCTCCTGAAGGTGCAGCCAGATCCTGGCAAAGCAAAGGAGTTGCTTCTCATGTTCCCTGCCTAAAGAGCACTGAAACTTTTATTGCTCTTCTCAGCCACACAGCAAAGAAGCAGCCTGGGAAACCACCACTGGAGATGCAATATTGTTACTGCCTTGCATTTGCTTTTATGTTATTTCTATAACTGTAAAATTTGTCACACTGGTAAGTCAGAGATATTGTAGATTCAGAGGAGCAGGAATTTGTTGAAAATAAGGATTTTCTGAAGGACGGGCATGTGGGGTTTGGGGTTTTTCTACAATTCAGTGGGGGTTTTCTTCCTAAAGATTTGTGAAACAAATTCAAACCAGAAATTTTGACTGGTTTTCAATTTTCTTGCAAGAAATAATTCTTCCTCCATGCGCAGGTGACTCCCATGGTCACATTCTTGGAACATTGCAATATCCTCTACTGCTAGTTTAAAATTTGCTATTTTACAAGTATTTCTGACAGTAGACTCCTTACTTACTTGAATATTCATGAACAGGAAAAAAAAAAAAAAAAGGAGTGCAAACAAATGCAAAAATATTCCATTTTTAAAATGTAACCAGAATTTCAGAAACTGGAATGCATCCATGAGCTACATTTAACAAGGAATGCCAACATCTTGCAAAGGCAACACATGTTAATGGTATAAAACTGTTACCTTGTGTCATATATCATATCTGATGACATCTATACACACAGCTTGATGAGAAATCACTTTACCTGAATTGCATAAAAATTAAAGAGGAAAACCATCTGTATTGCTGCTTGTAATGTACAATTTTCCACATAATCACAGAGTAAGACTGTCTCTGATTTTGGAAATTAGACTGGTTCAGAATCAGACAAATAATTGTTTCATCACTCTAAAGTTAATTGACAGGATCCAGCTCTGCCAAATAATCAAAATGCATTTTACTGCTGAAAGTAGCAGGCATTGCTTCTCCCATTGTGGCTTGAAAGGTTAAGACTATTTTAACAAAGTTCAAAACAAAGTTCAAAAGAATTAGGTCTGTCTTTAATTTTGAAGTGTGAACATAACAATCAGAGACCTGAAGCTTAATTACTGGCCTGCTTGCTCAGAAGCTGAGCTACAACTCTCTGAAGGCTGCTCTCAGCCACAGAGCTGGGCTATCCCTGCCAGGGGGGTTCTCGTGCTCCAAAGTTCAACATCCTGTGCTTAATTTAGCCCTCGTCTCATCAAATTTGTGTAGGGAGCAGTTGCAGACAAGAAGCCTTCCTTAATGGCTGCTCTGAAATCTCATTATTTCAAGAAGTCAAATTTTGTTTACCTCTTTTAACTCTAATCTGTACTTCACCAAGAGATTATAGATTTTAAGAGGTCACTTGTTATGGTCACAACCCAAGCCTTCCCTTTCAGGTGTGAAACTCAAGTCTTTCTACTGCTTAAAGAAAACTCACTGGAGCCAGAAGAACTTTGACAAACATTTTTATTGCTATTGTTTTGTTCAGAACTTGTCCTTTCACTAAGATTAATTTTAAAAAATCAGATGGAGAAAAAATTGCTGCAGTTTGGCAACAATAGAGGGTTACTCATTTTTGTAGGTAAGAAAAAGACAGAGTACTGTCTGAGAAAAATGCGCTCCAAAGCAGAAATAACAATATTGCATAGACCATTATGGAGTCACTTGGGCTTGGGGGGGGGGGGGAGAAATGGGGGCAAAGGAAGGGATTCACATATATTTTAGTAGCATTTGGCATATCTTTATCCCTACATAAAAGCTCTGATATTCTACTTGTTAATTTTCCTAGTTATTTTACGGAAAAGAAAAAGCCCTGAGCTTTTAATATCACTCAAATCCCACCAACAAGAGCAGTGTGTAAGCAACATTTTCCCATCCATGCACAGAGACACACACACCACAAAGAAGGCATGGATTCCTCCCTATAAATGAATGCTCCAATAAACAGCCCTTTTGAGGTGCTAACAGGGATCTCTGTCGAATCACAGGCTGTAAGAGGTTCACAATGAACCATAGCTTTGGAAAAATATCTGAGACTACTCTTTATTGATATATAATTTCATTAAAAAATAATTCATTTTTGCATGTTGATTTCAATCCTTCTGATTACCTTCCCAAGGGCTCAGCTTATTTTCAGGTTAATAACCATACTGTACTACAAGGGCTGAGGGTAGAAAATCCCCTTTGTAACCTGGCAGTGGAACAATGTGTTTATAGAAAAACTAAGTGAGGCTGATAGACTTGTTAAAAGATCAAAGGAATTTTTGGGCAGAGTGCCTCAAAAGTAAATTGTTGTGGCTGCACCAGATCTTAGAAACATCAGCTATTCCTGGCAATGCTGTTAAAAACTTCCTAATACCACCAGCATGCCTATTAACTTCAGCTTCCAATGGGTAAATTTCCCTCCCCAACATTTGTATGAGCAGCTCTCAGGCCAGCTTGCAGAGTTAAGCAGAAAACTCTCTGCTCACTCTTCAGACAAAATGGATTATAGTACCAGTCACTGCCAATGTATTTTAACTTGTTAGAATTGCTCCCATAGAGAGGGGAGGTTTTCTTGCATCAGGTTTTTCAGACTGAGCTTTACAACTAAGAAAAATATATTTGAGGATAAACTAATATCTAGATTTGTTATGATGAAATACACACTCAAAAGAGAGAATAAAAAATGGGCTTCAAAGTTTTTTGAGAGAGTGGAATTTCCCTGTGTGCTGGAGCACCTCAGCTGTCTCCTGAGTTCAGTTCAATAGTCCCTTAAGCAAGTGGGCTGGACAGCTCCTCCTTTTAACTTCCAACTTCCCCTTCTCTATTTTCCAATTCAGTTTGTCTTCCTGTCCTTCCCTGCCCTTTGGCACTGAGGAAACAGAGGCTTTGCAGAAAGCTTCTTACTCCCCATCCCATGTTATTTTTCTTTTGCATGCCTTTTTTCATGTAGACTTAAAGCTGCCTTCTCTGGTATCTGGTCACCAGATGATACAGCATTGAGGCTGCACGAATTGCATCTCTTGGAAAGTCAGAGTGGAATGTCTGGAGTGATCACATTTAGTCTCTTAAGTTGTTCATTTACAGCTTGTCTTGACATGTAAGCATTAAAAAACTTGTGAAAGTGAGGCACAGATCCTACCTTACATCTCACCAAATTCTGACAAATTTACAATAATTTACAGATTATATTTTCATTCTCTGATGACTCATTTCACAGGTGAAACAGGAAAACTGCTTTTTACATTATCTTCCTATGCTTATTTACAAAGATGGACAATGTTTCCACAGGAAAACTCAGCACTACTCTGGGCTCAGTTTCCCCCTCACTGCTGCCTGTGCAGTGTAACACAAGCACACAAGAACAGTAACATGTGAACTGTGAGGACAGCAGATATCTGTCTTGCTCCCAGACATCAGTCCTGCCTGTCTTGCCTTAGTAGCTGTTATGCCCTTCCCTCTCTCCATAGATAGTGATTTTGTATCACTGCACATAGAGGCCACACATGCATGTATGTCCATCTGAGCATTCAAATTCAGCAACCTGAATAAAAGCTGTGTACAATAAAGCCTTAAAAATATTAGATTTTATTCCCTGCTCTCTCTCTTTTCCAATAAAAACAGTAATACTATTATAAGCATTAGTATTGTATTGTATTTTATTTTATTTTCTTTCAATCATTAAACTGTTCTTATATCAGCCCAAGGGTTTTTACTTTTTTTCCCCAGTTTTCCTCCACATCTCACCAAGGGTGTGGGGAATTGAATAAGCAAAGGCACTGTACTTAGTTACCAGCTGGGGTTAAACTGCAACACCCTTTAATTACTTATTTAAGAAGCTCAGCCTTGTGAGAATATTTAGGAATTTTTCAGCACCTTTTTGGCATGTTAATTTTTATCATAATTATGCACTTGAAAATTAAATGATAGTTCCATGACATCAGAAACCATTCTGTGTGCAGAGGCTCAGGTTCTTACCCCAGCTTGTGATCTTACACAAATAAACCCAAACTTGATCCAGTGTCTACTTTGCCTGAAAGTAATGCAGTAATTTCAAAACTTTCAGACAACTGCAAGTTGTTCTCACACCAGTGTGTGGGCCAGATGAACACAAGGTACTCAAGGTTAGCCAAGAAAATTACACAGTGATTGAATGGATAGAAGCGTGCGAGGTCACACTAGTAATAATTCACCATTTATAGGTACTGTGGGTCATTAGCAAGGATTGTGTTGACTTCTCCTTAACAATAAATTTCTTAGTCTAGATGTATGTCCTACAAGGCATGGCATTGCACTCAAAACAGTTCAAGACTGTTGATGCCTGAGTTATACAAGAGACCAGAAATTATCACAAATAATTCTTCTTAATATGATAGAAATTATCACAAATATTTACTCTTACCTCCAGATTCAAGTAAGAGATGATTGGCTTCTTTTTTTTAACTGCTACACAAGTGAAAAAAAAAGGCAGTTAATTGTGTTGGCCCAGGGAATGTTGAAAAGGCAATGGGCTCTATAAGGAAAGCAAAATCCCCTACATGCCAGGCAGCTCTCCTCTGGGACCCCCAGCAGCCAGCCTGCCACATTTTCCTTGTACACCACAACTTCAAAACTTCTCCACCCTGCTGCTGCCATGCTGTACATGGGGAATGGTACTAAACACCTATTTGTCTGATGATGCCAGCTGGCTACCAATTGGTTATACACTGATCATTAATGCAGGGCAGAAGCCAAATCTACATGAAACCACAATTACTTTTATTTCTATATCCAGTATTTGGCTTCTAGTATTATTTCAATGAAATACATTTTCCAGCTGTGCAGAGTTGCTGCAAAGAATGCAATTAATGTCTTTCACTCATCTTGACAATCCTGACCCACCCACTGATATCGTTGGATAATCTCTCACCAACATCAGTAAGATCATAATTTCCTCCTCCACCACTTATGTACTACATTAAAAGGCACAGATGCCTTCAGTAAAATTAAAAAGTAGGAAGGGCTCTCTGGAACTACCTGCCACATGCCTCCACAATGCCCAATGCCACCACGGTTGAAACATCACATAGTTCTTTTCATTGTAATCTGTGTATTTGTAAATGAATAAGCACATGCTGATTGGCTATCTGGGATAGAAAAGGTGTGATTCTGTTTGTAAAGTCACCACACAGTCAGTGTGTGAAACTTTTTCTTCATAAAGTTTTGACCAGGTTTAGCAAAACATCGTAGGATAGAAGAACTATAAAAATGCAAATTTTAATTTGCTGTTGCAAAATTCATGAGTGGACCTTTTTAAGGGGATATCTCCAAATGCCATACTCAATTGTTAAAAATTAGATTTACAGCTGTCTATATCCTTGGGACAAGGGAATGCAAACATAAAGGGAAATTGGCAAGCCTGCAGGTGCATTGCCCTTGTCTGTCCTTCCCTAGAAGAATTAGACTAAGACATTCCAATACTTAAAGGAGGTTTTAGGGACATTTAATGGCTGAGTTAGAATTCTCTGCCTCATAGTTATGCATTGGAAGACCACATCAAATCACAGCACAATGTAAATACTTCTATAGCAGATCAGTGAAATAAGCCAGGAATCACTGTGCCATTAGTGCACAAGCCAAGGTGCTACCGCTTTCACAAGGAGATACTGCAAAATATACATTTAGAATATTGTTAAACAATCTACCAAGGAGGGATTTCTGAAGCAATGTAATTTTATCTTTTCTGTTATCATTTTCCTGGTGTTTCGGAAATGATGTGTTAAAATCAACCAGGCACAAATGGAATTGAATAAATTATTCTTAGTAAAAATCACTGTAATTTTAAGGAAGATAATATTGAATGTATTAACTGTTCAACACCTGCTAGAAAAGTTGTCAAGAACAGCAGACTAGAAGGAGTATATATGTGGCATATATGAAGCTGGGACTCCACATAGAATCAAGCTAAGAAACAAAACACTTTCTTGGGAAAAACTAACCAAGTTTTTCTTATTGCCAAAAACAAATCATGAGTGACATAAATCAACAAAATTTTTATAGTAGAACTAGATCTAAGTTTTAGACAACAGATGTGCAACTCAAAGATGTTCTTAACGAGTGAAACTCCACTTCAAACACTCCACTCTAAAACACTTCAGAAAACTAAAAGGAGAGTTGTTTGTATCATCCACAGTGTGTCAGTAACATAATTCTCCTCCAGGATATAGTATAAATATATTTCCTATGGCAAATAAATTTCTAACTTATAGTATTAAGCCTACATTTTCAAAAATGACCAGACATTTTTTAGTCCTCAGCTTCTGAAAACATGAACTTCAGAAATGTAGGTACTTAAATCTCTACAGAATGGGTTCCCCCAACGCATCCAAAATAAGCATCTCAAAATGGCATTTTTTTTAGATTTAAATTGAGGAAGTTCATTAAGGGTTCAGACTGAAATGTCCAAATTTTTTCACAGAAGATTTAACAGTTCAGGTTGCCACAGAACAAGTTGCTAGCAACAACTGTTGCTAACAGTCTTAGAGTCATCCAGACTGATGTGACAGGATTAGTTCTAAGTATCAGGAGACAATTTAAGCTTCAAACACTTTTATTTCATGGCTTCTAGCTACAGTTGCTGGAGGAAGAATATTTAAATTTGAAATCTGGAGTTGTTAATAATTTTTAGTAATTTATTTACTGCATTTTCAGCTCTCTGTTTCCAATGTGGTTTAGTGATCATATCATGTCAAAAATTCCCCTCACAGGAGGTTTAACTGAATCATAGTGTGTTTAAATTAAATGCATTGCAAATTAACCAGAACACACATGCACTACTTTGCACATCTGAAAAGATTTCCAAGCAGTTACTGGTTTTTTAAGCCTGATATTACAGTTCTTTCCTCATAATTGTCTTCGGCTCCAATCTGACTCCTTTAAAAAGCACAGCTAGTACTTCAGTGGAATTGAGTTCTAATTTATAGGTAGGCAGAGAAAAAAAATGCAGCTTTCTAAACATTGATTTAGACTTCTTATTTGTATTAGTTCTTTTATATGAATTTTATATGTTCTTCTTCTGAAATACTCACCACCTTCTTTTGAAATACTAACTTCAGACACCAATTTTTATTGTAAATGACAGAATTTTCTCTTGAAATAGCCCATATAATTAATTTAATTTTTTTTCAAACTTCTAAATATATTTTGAGCAATTGGAATAACTTTAGATATAAGAACATTCATAAATTCTGCATCTCAAGTCCTCCTTCACTTTGGGATTCAAAAGGTTGAAGAGGCCTGCAAGTCCTCTTGAGTCCATACAAACAGTCCATAGTTTTGAAACTGGTAGAAAGACTTCTCTTCTTCATCCGGAGTCAATAGGTTTAAAAGACTGAAGCCATACAATTTATTACTACATATCTAAAAAAAATTCAGAGACAAAAGGTTGTTTGGAGCTTATTTCATGCTGGATGAAGTATTTGACTTTCCTTGAATCTTCAGTTAATATATTTAAATTTCAGTTGCAAGGTAAAAATAAATTTCACTCTCTTTCGCAATATAAAGTTCAAGAGGAAAAGAAATCACTATCTTTCACATCTAAAATAATTATTTTATGGGTGAAGTCTTACAGAAAAAAAAATTTATGACAGTCTCACAAGTGTTTTATTTTTCTATTTCAAATGTATCCATGTGGTTTGCAGGATAACTGACTTTACTGGGGAAATAGTGGGCATTTTTCATCCTTTAACTGTTTTTATTTGCTCCTGCATTTTTCCCCTGAAAAATTATTTCTCTATTTATCCTCTGAAATGTCTCTCTAGTGATGTCTTGAAAATGAGCATCTTATCCATGATGCATTCTATTGATGTGCTCTCAAATACGAAGGAGAATGGGAATAAAAAATCTCACATCAAGGCTCACCTGTCTACAATTCATTGTGCTGTTTTCAGTGGCCCCCACCTTCCATAGGGCCATGACTGGAATCTCTCAAAAATGGTGTAGCTTGGGGATGCACTGCTGGAGCATCATTCACATGAAAACCTTAAAGGCAGTGAGAAATGAATGTTGTACCAGAAGAATATTACAGAAGCCAGGAAGACTGCAGTCATGGTGAGCTGGTATCATGAT
Source organism: Motacilla alba alba (assembly GCF_015832195.1). Lineage (NCBI taxonomy): Eukaryota > Metazoa > Chordata > Aves > Passeriformes > Motacillidae > Motacilla > Motacilla alba. The sequence continues at coordinate 38,843,035 of NC_052017.1, read as the reverse complement.
CCAGGCATTTAGAGATGCCTCTGTCCAAATTAACGTGCATATTGCAAAGTCAATGGTATGGATTTTATTTAGCAATGAATGTTAGGTAGAGAGATAGAAAGAAACAGAAAATAAGGGGTAAAGGGGGTGAGGGAGGAGAGAGAGAGTATGATCAAGCAGAAGATAGTCACCACCTATGGATCCAGTAGCATCCTGTTAGTCCTTCTTCACCCTGGGTTTCTTCATGGGGGAGGTCCTGAGACCATTCCAAACTTTTCATTGTTTATATATTCTACCAAACAAAGGAATTAATTCTTATTGGCTACACAGTTCTGTTATGCTGTTGTTTAAATGATTCCCTTGCCTCTAATGCTAATTATTCCCATGCTATCTTTCTCTTCTGAGTCAGTGGATTTCTTGGGTTGGTGGTCTGTGAGTTGGTGGTTGCAATCTCCCCATCAGAATTACCTTTTACTTGGTCTGAACTAATTTTAGCACAGTTGCTGAGCTGGCTTTCCTTGTACCCCATGAATTTTGCCATTTTCAGCAATGCATTCTTCTCCCTCAGCTTTGTTAAACTCACCCTGGGTCTGAGATAACAGCCAGACAATAGCACCACCTTTATCTCATCTCAAGTTCCTGCTGTGGTGGTTTAATTTACACTCCAAGTTCCAGGTATCCACAGAGGCATATTCCAAGGGGGCTGCAGTGGTGGGTGGTGGTCACAGGTGCCATCTGACCTGTAACTTTGGGTGATCCTTGTTTGACAGATGATGTGCCCAAGAGCTTTTTTATACGGTTTGCCAAATTGGGAATTTTTGTCCGGATGCATTAACCAGGATGTGCTACCCAGATCTTGCCTCTGCCAGGCTTGGAGTTAGTGCCATCCTGCAGCTCTGCTCTGTGCTGATCTCATGGTAAAGTCCTTCTGTGGCCTTAACAGTGTTTGAGACAGGCAGCTGTGATCTCAAAGTCCTTACAGCTGGTTTAATGAGCTACCCTGACAGTTTCACAGAAGAATTTACCTTCCAGATTGCAGCACATAATTTTACATACTAAACTGCACATATTTTAACATACTAAACTGTTGTCTTCAGCACATGGAAATTGTTTTATTTTTTAAGAGGAAACCATGATTGTACACATGCAGATTGACGTATATCCTGTGAATTGGCACCCATTTGGGAGAATTCTTTCTTCCCCACTGTTTTTCTGCAAATAAAACATTCTGAGTAACTGAAATTTGACGCCAGTATGCCAAACCCAAATACCACAGATATTTTTCAGCTTTCTCTATGAAAAGCAATATTCGTGTAACTTTAGAAAACTGCCAGAATATTTTTAAACCCAGACTCCTGACTCATTCACTCCTCTTGTTGCTGGATATATGTGATTTGGTGGGAAACATGTACTCAATAATGTTATTCTTGCAAAAAATACACCTCACTGAAGAAACAAACGTGATCACAATTATATTGAAAATTAGGTCTAAAGATCAGTCAGAAAGCTCAGGGGAAACCCTGACACAGGTTGATCTGAACGCTCTCTCCCACAAAGACAGCTCCACCTTCACTGATTTGTACGTGACAGGTTTGTAGTGTGAATTATATCAACTGAGAGTCCTAGTGAGGCATTCATCAACATCCTGAATTTGTCTTGAAATGGAGGCGTATTGCATTTAAGTGATGGGGATGTTGTTTCTATACACAACTAATTTATATTATTGTGAAGTCCCTCTGTATCTTATCCTTTCACCAGTCATCGGACAGATCACTTGCTACAATTTCCGATCAAATCAGTCTGCCAGGTCAAAGATACAGGCACAACATTCACAATTTTCAGTAACATGTAACAAAAATATGTTAATAGGAGACAAATAACCTCTGTTATCATATTGCTCAATCCTAACCCTTGGCTTTTACCGGCTCAGTTGCGACATAAAGTCATGATTTCACCAGTGGTTCTTATTCCTAAAACTAGAAATGTTCCCACTTCCCAGATGGCCAAATGTTAGGATTGGACAGATTATTGATGTAGTAATTTCTCTATCTTTTACTAATAAATGTATAAAATAATCTGCTATAGTGTCAGGAAAATTCATTCCTGAGTGTTATTACCTCTTTCTAAAAAGAGATAAGGGGGAAAAAAAAAACCCAAACAAAAGACAAACCATAATCAAAATAATTTTTTCAGTTGCCTAATGATATTTTAATTTCAAGTATGAAGAAAAGAGTATATGACCTTCAACCCCTGTAAAGTCCCTGACAATGTTGGAATTATCTTTTTACCATGTCTTTATATAAAAACTGATAAGATTGTCTTCGATTTTTTGAGGCTGATTTTGATACAAATACACAGAAAGATAAAGATAAGAGAAAATGGGAAAAAAAGTCAAAACAGTCTCTCCATCCCCATATATTTTTTCACCATGAAAACGTTAATCTTTTTTATATTCATTTCCATGTATTCTCTTTCCTGGAAGTGGAATTTTAAGATGGATGTCTTAAATTTTAAGATGGATCTCTTAAAATTATCCATCTTATAATTCACATAAAACAAAAACAAAAAACAAACATCATAGCACTCCCCCTCTACAAGGTGAGTAAAACACATCTTCAGAATAATTTTGGCCGCATTCCCTGGATTTAGTTCCCCATATGCCAATATGGGGTTGCCAATATACATTACACAAATGTCTCTCTGTCATATTAGTTCCCACTTACACATTTGTGAAATGGTTTTATGTCAGTGAACAAGACAGGACTGCAAAAACAAGCCAAGTGTTGCACGGGCATTCCCTAGCTCTGTCTTAGCATACTCCTCCAGTAAGTTTGCCCATCCTCCCCCATCCTCAGCAGCTTTAGCAGAGCCCTATCAGCTCACAAAAGAATTCTCACAGAGTGCTAAAACCCATCACAGAAATCTCACCAAGTGGCCAAAAACCTAACTACCAAGAAAAGGCCATTTCCCCCTTCTGTCTCTCAGTTCTGTTCAGGGAACACACATAACAATTCCTGAGAGGCAAACTAAGGAGCTCTCACTATACACAGGAAAAAAGCTTGCTCAGAGACAGCATTCCTACCAGCAGGATAAAAGTTGCCCACTTCTTAGGCATTATTTGTCAAAAACATTATTGTGTCAGGAGAGCAGTAATACCTATCACACATGAGCCAGAGTCTTTAAATGAGATTGATTCTATTAACTCTACTAATATTTGCTTTACATAATGGCAAACAAAGGAAATATTTTCATCTTGATGATGGGCCAATTGTGTAACAATTTCTGTCCAGCACTCATAGAATGACATGAGACAGCAATAAGAATGTCACCAGGTGAAAAGAAATTTGGCATTTGAAACCATCTTAACTTTAGTCTTCAGCGACAAATATTCTGTCACCTGTGTTTGGTGCTGAAGAGGAATTATTTTTCCATCTGTCTGGAGGTTTGCAAGCTGAGCATGGCTATTTTGCTGTCTGGCACATCAAACCTCCAGGCTAGCAGGTAGTACTTATAAATATAAAGTGCACCAGGGATTGCTGGAGCAAATATTTTATGTGTCTCTCTCACTCTCTGGACTCTTTCTTTCCCTTACTTTCAGGACTCAGGATTGCTGCAGAGGGAGTTTATCTGTGCCTTCTTTCTGGCCTTTTCTGTTGCAACATTGACTGGGCTACAAAGGGGCAACTTGCCTGCGGCCACCATTCTACTAGGAAATAAAAGGTCAGACCTGATGCATTCTGCAGAGTTCAAAGGACTCCTCTCTCCATTAAGTGGAACCTAGCTGCAAGAGCTTGTTTCTGTCAGACATTCCCAAGTGAAAATAGCTGCTTGTAAGCAAGAAAAGAATCAACAATAAAAGAAAAAGAAACCCTTGTTCTCTTTTATATTGACTATCTTTTTGTCCTAATAACCATACTAAAATATGTTAAATATGATAAATATCACAATATTCTATACAGGAGTGACCATCTACAAAGACAGCTGTAATTTATTTAAGACATAAATTTGTTAACACAGTCTTACTTATGTTTCCATGCCTGATGCATATGAAATTGTGACTTCAAATGCTAATTATTTGCTGGCAGAGCTTCTCATTTCTACTTTGCAGGATCTATCCTGTATAGAACATATAATACCTTAGGGAGAGAGAAAAAGAAAGGGGAGAAGCAGCACTTAAGTATCTAAAGAATGTTTTATTGCTGATTCTCTCCTACTCTACAAGAAAGCATCTCATATCACAGGGTTTGTGGATAACTTCTATGCAAGATCCCACTCCTTCTCTCAATGCCTCTGGTTTGTGTATGTAGAAATCATCAGGAGCAGAGAGTAACCCATGTGGTATTTAACTTCTGGCACTGGTTGGCATTTTCTTCGTCAGTAGAAGGGAAAGCATACTACTGAAAAATAAGGGTCAGAAATACCTGGACATAAGGGCAAGTTTTCTTTTGATGCAGAGACTAGCCCATACACTTAAAACTGAGGGATTTTATGGAATTTCCAAAACCTTGGCTGTATTTCCTAAACAAGAAAATTGCTTTAAAATATTTCATTTATCTTTCTTTCTGTCATTATCAGTTGCCAGAATCCTCTACTTGAATTCATAAAAATGTAAAAGTCCATGCAGTAAGATTCCACTTGTTAGAGGAAAAAGACTGGAAAATGAAGAGGTAACATGGCTAAGAATGCTATTAGTTTTTTTCTTTTGATTAGCCTGTATGATTTATGACAGATATTTTGTCTCATAAAAATAAATTAAATAATTCTTAAGAAGAATAGAAAACCAAATTCAAGTAAGAGAGACAGCAAGTAAAGGCAACAGAGATAATGTCTTGATTGCTAGTGTGAGAATTTCAATTTTGTTTTTTTCAACTTTTTTACATTTGTTTTGTGGAGTACTGTGTTGCATAGGAATTGCATACATGACAATGGCTAAGTTAAGTTTTCCATGATATTTGAATGATGCTGAAAGTTTGGATCATCATTATGCATCCAGCACTCGCTGCAGGCTATGCTTGACTCATAGTTCTAACATAAGGACATGGCTCACTTTGTTAGTGGCACTAGTGGTTTATTCATTCCTACTATTCTCTGAGCACTTTTACATTCTTTGAACTTTCTTTGAAGCCAAGATTTTGCACTTTGATCTGGTTTATTTATGCTCCACTCATACTTCACTTTTGCGCAGATCTATTGTACTTGAGCTCCAGGGAACATATACTGTGTAACATTACAGTCTCAAGATTGGGAATAGTGATGTGACTGATATAAGATCAGATTGTAATAGGTGTAAAAAATGGAACTTTAATCACACTTGTGAGATTCCCACATGAAGGAGTAGATTAATTCAAAAGTGTCAAGTCTTATGAATGAAGTCTGACAATGATATACAACCTCAGGAGCAGAAGGTTTCTCCTTTCTAAAAGGGAGCACTTTTGGTTAGTTGATATTTTTTGCTACTTATTACAAATGAAATTCACTTCACAGGGAAACAGTGGCAGGATTAGCCTTAAATGTGCACTTGTGCAGCCTTAAATGTGTAAAATGTAATTCCTTCATCTGACAGAGACAGTCCAAATAAACTCAAAACCAAGGAAAACTTACCATCACAGGATAATCTTCCAAGTGCATCAAAAATATCCATGGGCACAGAGACAAACCTTGAGTATTCAGCTGATATGGAGCCCTTCAGACATCAAGGGATTTTCAAAAGAAGTAAAAGAAATGCTGTCTGACAGGGTGGTAAAAGTTTACTGAATTCATCACTTTGAACATCTTAAACAAACATATTGATGACGCCAGTGATTAAACAGTACCAAACCTCCACATGATCTCTATTTGCTAATTTTAAGGTATTTCTGGTAATTATTTCACAAATAAATTACTCCTTTGGAATAATATGAAGGCTATAAGTAGACATAAATACAAATGTTAAATTTGCATTCTGGTCGAAGAATTCCCTGCATTACTAGGCAAATGAAACCACCAATATGATTTGTTTACAAAAAGTTCTTGGATGCTACCAAGCTCTAAAACATTGTTTATATTAAAACCAAAGAAATTAAGAAATTTACAAAAATCCAGTGGTCAAAATGTAGAAGTATTGGAGAAACATGAAAATTTGTTTATGACAACTACTCTAGACAGAGTTCTGTGTTTCACCTTATTTTATCCATTGGCAGCATTGTCCTCGAGCAGCCTGCAACAGAAATTGACAACAAGCAGCAGTTCTTCCATTCCTGACTTCCTTATCCAAAGATTTATTCAGGCCAACCTGTTACCATCCTTTAGGAGGTAATATTTATGCAATTTCTCAGCAAGAGTTCTCAAGTCAACATAAGAGCTCTTGAGTCAACCTATGCTAAAACATAAAGAACAGATTTCAACAAAGAACCTCAACTTTACACAAATTGGAAAACAAAGAACCAAAACAGTAAAAATATTGCCTCCTATTTGCTGTCTTCTGATACTGGCTTTGCCTGTTCAAGAGTACCCAGACAACAGGCAGCTGAGCTCACACAGATGTTCAGCGGTCCCAAAAGTTTGACTCCCAGCCCAGTCCTCATGAGACAGTGAATGATAATGAACCCGCACAACATGAAATAGCAAGAAAATTCCAATCACATCTATTTCCTTAAGGAGGCACCTAAGTGACAGAAAGTGTAGATACCACCACTTTTAGCCACAATAAATCTTGTTTGTAGAGATGAAAAAGCAGGACACATGCGAGTCTTCTGACCTTGCTAAAAGTAACTCATTCCCTCCTTCTGACTGCAATGCTGAATTTTTGACTCCCTTATTTTCCAGGTATTGAAAACACTTAACTTTCTACTTAAAGCAGCTACTCAGGGAAAACTTAAAAGTCTCAATAAAGAAAAAGGTCTAATTTTCAAAGTAGAGGGCTAGCAAAAGTATATATACTTATAATACTCAGTGTAAAATAAATACAAGAATTACTGAGTTCCATTCAACTCACTTTAAGTTATAAGACCTTTCAAAACAAAGTTCCTAATTTTCCTTAATAATAAAAGTCAGTTTTATATCTCTTTTGAACTAAGCATGCCAAAATTCACACAAAGAATTTACTTTTACAAATGTTTTAAGGACAATTCATCAAAACCAGCCTGTAGTCTCACAAATACAGTCTTCACCTCTGTGTCCACATACAAAGAGCTATGTAGCCACATGAGTTTGTTCATTGAGCAGCTGAGCACTAAAAGCAGATACTCATGTTTGCACATGTGTATGTGCGCAGTGCAGGCTGGGGAAAGGGGCTTTGCATTTCAAACACTGAGCAGGCAAAAAGGCAGTAAATATATAAGAAACTTGAATACCCATTGAAAATTCAAGCCGCATAATTCAATCAATCACCTAAAGATCGGTTTGGTCCCTTCTCTACATGGGTTCTTTGTTCAGTATACCAAATTCCTCTAGTAAAATTCTTAGTTGCCGAATAAGAAACAGGACAGGAAGTGCATAACTCACAGCAGGAAGGGCTCAGCTGTCACATGTAATTGCTCTTGGTTTTAAATCTACCCTGCTGAAACCTTTTGGAATGAAGAGCACTTAGACTTCTTTCAGAAATAAAAGGCAGCTTGAATCTCCAAGCATTTCAGTAGACAAAAATTAATCTTGATGCAGCAAACTTCAGGGAAATATTGTTATTCCTATTGAGACCTTATTTACTGTTCAATGGGAATGTAGAAAATAATTGCAGCCACACACCACCATCACACAATGGTACAATCTCTATCAGCATAGTTTGGAGCACCTTCCAGCCTTTTGTTGTTTCAAAGGTGTGGTTAATTCTCAGTGTTTCTCTCAGGTAAAGTATTCTCAGGTTTCATGCAGCTGGGAAAGTAAATAATTCTCAATTTTGGTGCAAAGGTATTCAAATTAGTAACTTGTTTTAAGGAAAATCAGGAGAGTGAAACACCAAAATTACCCTGTTTTTTTCCATCATGTGTCAAAAACATCCAGCTATTCCTACAACAGAATTACAGATAATTTTCAAATTCTGCTTTGCTGGAAGATGAATCACTATTTATGTTAGAACAAATTTAGTGTGTTCAGTGTGTTAGCAGGTCATGAAAAAATTGCTTAAACTATGCTTCACAAAACATTATCAGAGCACTAAAATTAAGAGGTGTAGTGTGTTGACCTTGGCTGGATGCCAGGTGCACACCAAGCTGCTCTATCCTTCCCCCTTCCCAGCTGGACAGGGGAGAGAAAATAAGAGGGAAAATGACTCATAGGTTGAGATAAAGTGGTTTACTAAAGCAAAAGCAAAAGTTAGCATGAACACAAGAAAACAGCTAAAAAAAGTTTGTTCTCTACTTCCCATGAGCAAACAACGTCCAGACACTTCCCAGAAAGCTGCACTTCAGCACATGTAGTGGCTTCTCCACAGTAACCATTTGATGGGGGGGAATGTTGGGGAGCCAGCAGAGATGCTGTGCCAGCACTGCTCAGCAGTACCCAAAGCACTGGTGTGTCATCAACACCTTTCTAACTACCAATGGAAAGCACAGCACTGTGAGGACTGCCATTGGAAAATGAACTCCATCTCAGCCAGACTCCATACAAGAGGACAATACTTCTTGCTCCTCATTATTGAGAAGCAAAACACTCTGCAGATCTTCATAGCCAACAGGATTTTGGCTATGCATATTATGAACACAAAAAAGCAGCATGCAACCAATACTGCTTCAGCATGCATGCCATGTCTAGTAGCCTCTATTGTTCTGAACAAACTAAATATGATCAGACTTCAACTCATCATTGAAATCTTGATGGTATTTGAAGTGATGAATAAATGCATTGAAAAGACAACAATCAAATTGTCAAAGTAAGAAAATATGCATAATAACAACATTAATAAGACATAGTCTTTTAAATGGTGCCTATTAACATCTGCAATCTTTTGCTGCCTTTTAGGAGTAGGCTGTTGCATTTAATTTTTAATCTCAGCTTTGCTCTTTCAGTGCTTGTCAAAGATTTGGTATCTCATCTTTTTGGGAAATATTTGTAAAAAGAGACCATGTCCTTTGATACCCTTTAGCTAAATATCATAGTGTGTCTACATCCTCTGCTACAGTGATTACCACATATTTCAGACAACTTTTTTTCCCTAAAAATTGGCTTAAAATTTATAATGTTTGAATTTAACTGGACCAATTTAAATCAGACATGGGGGAATGAGTAATGAGAGGTTATGAAGGGCAAGAGAAGCAGTTAAGTATTACTTTGTTTGTGAAACTCTGCCTCTGAGCAAAAGCATAATTCCTGCCTTAGTTCCTAAAGGGCCAGAATAACTGTCACACTAGAATTCATGATTTTTTTTTTCCCAGCCCAATTATATTGTTGAAATTAATTCAGTGATTTGCACCAGGAGATTTACCATCTCTTTTATTTGTTTGTTCCTTAGCCAGCCACAGACAAAATAGGCCTATTCCAACTCTGTGGTCTCTGATCCTTATCTAAATCCCCCCTTTAAAGGACTAGAATTAATAAGAAATAGTGTCTGGGTGGCAGCATTAGATTAAATTGCTTTTCCAGTGTGACGGTGCTTTCCCCACCGAGTATGACTATGAATGTAGGAACGGAGTGGAAAGCTGCTCTGTTCTCTCTCGGGAGTAAAAGTGTGGCTTAATACAAACATGATGCACACTTGTCACATGCTGCTGCCCACCAGCTCTTCACTGCTAAACGTTTAAGAGACTCCATCAGGCTGAGTGGATTGGGAACACATCAAAATTTCTTGCCTACCGCAGGTATCTTATACAAAGAGAGAAGATCTAAATAGTACTAGCAGCCCATTGCACATAGGTATACTTTACCAGTTGTAGCTCAATTTCAAGCATGCATAAAGGGAAGTGTGGAGAATGCTAGATACATAATTCTTTATTTCGGTATCTTGTTTAATCTAATTTGGTTACAAGGGCACCTTGTAACCACAATGGGTTACAAAGGGATACCTGTTAGACATAGTACAGCAAACTCATGGTTATGTCTGTGCACACTGACTGCGTAGTGACGCAGCAACAGTGGGGAAAAACACATTAAGGAATATCACTCTAAGTAGTAGATGTCATCAGTCTAATTTTACATCACTGATAAGATTAAGGTTGGCTTATAAAAGCAGTAGTATTAGTGAAATGCTTCTTCAAATCTGTTGATTTGATAGACCAAGACCGTGTAGTCAGGAACTAGAACACTACAGAGTTAGCATGATAACATTAGATACATTGAACACTGGATAACCAGTGTTGAAAATGTAATTGTAAATAACAGATCATCAAGCATTCTTTCATGGGGCCCAGAATCATTTTAATGTGTTTGTTAATAACCTAGTGAAAAACAAAGAAAAATTGATACTGTTGATGATGGCAAATTTAAAAGAACGGTATAAAACTATAGAGTCATAGAATAATCTGAGTTGGAGGAGACTCACCAGGATCATTGAGTCCAGCTTCTGGCCCTGAACAGGACAGTCCCAAGAACCACGCCATGTGCCTGAGTACATTGTCCAAATATGTCTTAAACTCAGGCTGGTGCTATGATCGCTTCCCTGGGGAGCCTGTTTAGTGGTCCACCACCCTCTGGGTGAAAAACCTCTTCCTAATATCCAATCTAAACCTCCTTCAACTCAGTTTCATGTCATTTCCTCTGGTCCTGTCACTGGTCATGAGAGTGAAGAGATCTGTACATGCCCCTCCACTTCTCCTCATGAGGATGTTGAAGGCCACAGTGAGGTCTCCCCTCAGTCTCCTCTTCTCTAGGATGAACTAACCCAGTGACCTCAGCTGTTCTTCATAAAGATTCCCTTTGAGTCCCTCCACCATCCTTGTGGCCCTCCTTTGGACATTCTCCAATAACTTAGACCACTAACACTGAACAGACTAAACCAGTGGGTGGTATGGACACAAAAACCCACTGTAGAGTCTGATCTCTAGGAAAGAGCCAAATCTAGGATTTCTGAGAGACTCTCATGAAAAGTAGCAACACTGAACACAGTAGAGGAGAAATCATAACAGACAATCAACTACACATTTCCTTTAAGTGCACTTAACTGGGATCTCTATCAGAATAGAGAGAATTGTCCACTTCTAAATTCCCACCTCAAGGATTATGTTAAGAAACTGAGAAGATGGTGGCACGTGGTCAGAGCAAGAAAATGACTACCAGAGATTTTCCTAAGGAGTATATTGAGTACAAAGGTACAACACAGACCAGAGTCTGTGTTATATCTGCAAGGAATTCAGAGGACTGTTAATTATTATAGATCAAAGTACAACACAATCTAATGACCAGCACAGCAAGGTTCGTTACCTAAAGTCAAAACAACAGATTTTTTTTCTTAAAAAAGGTGAAGATAATTTTTCATCAACTCTCTTACTTTGTAGCAAATTGGGTGGTATATCATTGTGATTTTTAAATTAATAGTGGCTATTTTTCCCCTCTAAAAAAACTTCCAAGCAAGAATTACCTCAAGAAAGTTTTCTAGGTTATGTGGAAAGTCAGGATATGACACAAAAAAGATTGATCCTCGTCCTATAGTCAAAGTATGAATTGAACAGCATTCATAACTGAAATTAGCACAGCAATAGTCTTAATCAGACTGAAAAACTCAGTTCCCAAATGCACTGGTTCATAGAAATTGAAACATATCCTCAATTTCCCTGATATAGATGTAGTTTTTAAATATTTTTGGTACGAAAGATCTGGCCCGAAAGTTATTCACTAGGACGCTTCAACCCATTTATTTGCACTTTGATTTTCAAGTGATCAGTGAAAAGAACATATCTGTCAGACTAGATAGGAAAAAATGCACATTGAGGAGTTCACACCCACCTAAACTTGATTTTCTACCCCAAAGCAACAAATATTTTCATGAGCAGCAGAATTACTCATGAGCTCTTTCCTACCGATTTCTTAGCTTGGTATTGTGCCCAGCTCCCTCCCTGAATTGCTTTAGTTTAATCTACAGTGCTGGAGGCAACACATTACAGAAGACAAGAGAAAGCCTAGATGTGTACTGATGGGCCCAGTGACAGGCTGGCCGGCCAGCACATAAATGCCAAACAACAGCACAGCAGCCAAGGCTGGCACTTTCCGTCAGTGTGAGCACTAATTCCATCTCTCTCTTCTCAGATTCTGCTTTTGACAAAGATTTTAAGAACGTTGTTCTGGCTGATATTTTTCCATTCGCTTTTAAGTTTAGTTGCAGTTGGCCAGACAGTTTAAAAGTTACTACATAGGACTTGACAGTTAAAGAGAAAGTCAGTGTCATTATATAAGCTTCATTTCCTTAGGAAACCAGTCTAAAAATGTAAATGGGATTCAAAGCTTGATAGTGCCCTTTCAATAAAAAGAATGAAGCAAGAATATATGCTTGCTTTCCTGCCAGAGGAAATTGCTAAAACAGGCATTTCTTTTAATTTAAAGAACAGACTGCTATTTGCCCAGATGCTGTCAGAAAAGGCCATTGACCTTCTGGTCCGATAGAAATAAGAAAAGAAAGTAAATTACTATTTAGTAGAGTGATCTCACAGTATCAATCCTTAACCTTTAATTTCAATTATAAATTAATTATTCAGCAATCAGCTTAGGTTTAATTCATTTTTTCATCTTCTTTTTATCCTGACTTTTTGCTGTCTTTTGCAAGAACTTAATGACATTACCATTTTTATCCTCATCACACAACACTTTTACCAATGGTAGCCAATCTTGCTGGAAATGTGGTATGTAGAATTCCAATAGTTCTGTCTGCTCCTGCAAGTGCCTCTTGGTATCATCAAAAAGGACGTACAATTTAATCACCATCAAGAACTTCAGCGTACGAACACACGCAGAGAAAACAAATGTATGGAAGATCCAAGGATATATTGATCAAAGAGAGCATCAAAGCACTGGGAAGGCCGCAGGAAGCATAATAACACAAGCAAGTATGGCATCTGAGAGTGCTGACGCGGGGCCCTATGATACAGTCATTGCAGGCCAACATTTAAATATATCTCCTTCAAATCTGCACTGCTCACAGGCTCAGCTAAAAGCTGGCACTGTCAAGAACAGTGACCCAAAACACACAACTTGCATAGAGAAAATTTTGGTTGTTATTCACTAGCATCCAAGCGACAAGCTACACTTCACCACTGCAACAGCCAGCAGGATCAGGGCTCCTCCAGAAGCAGGAATGAGCTGGGAGCCAAGGAGAATCCCAACACAATGGGGACCTCCGCACCAGGATGTCCTCCTACAGGAGATGAACAGGGTCAGGATGGCAACCAGTCCCCCTGAAGCCTCCAAACAAGGTACACCAAAAGTCCAGTTAGCATTCCAGTACAGATCCAGAACTCATCCAGGAGGCATGGACAAAAACGTTGAAAATAGTGTGGCTTTGGAAATAATCCAGTAAAAATAACAAATCCATAAGCCTGGACAGCAGCAGACAGGAGTAGGCACAAGTATATTTCCAATGGAGCTCAGGCCAGGTCTAGGTGCTTTCTGGGTCGGAGCTTAAAGGGAGGCCTGGGGCATGGGGAGGGGTAGCAGGGATGGGGGACCCAGCTGAGACTGCTCAAGTTAATCACAGCTTACAAGTGTCTTGCAGGCCCTGACAGGCATTTTGCATAAAACAATAACGGTAGAGAGAAATCCTGCCAAAACTGTTAATTTTGCACTAAATTTTAGAGGAATTGAAACATTGAATTTTTAACCAATATCTTAAAATTGGAAGTGCATATGAAAAGCATGCTTCCTTCTTGAGAGAATAAATTCCTGCTGTGAAAATGCTCTTTTAAATTGAAACTCAGTTTTCCACAGGAAGCAGTTTTTAATGGAAAACACTCTAATGGAAAAATTTTCTTTAATGGAAAAAAAAAATCATCTCTTTTCAGTGTTGGAGGAAATGAAGTCCAATTTTTCTTTTTCTAGGTTTAATCTTCCTGTTGTGCCATTGTGTTTGAATCTTTAGGACCCGCAGGGCTCATCAGTGTTAGAGTCTTGCAGTGAAGAAGATAAAGTACACATGAAAAGAGGCACTATGGAAAGGATATCTTTTTCCCAGGAATGCGATTTCTTCCCTCCTACCAGTGAGGCAAGATATGCTTGCTTCAGCCTCTGCTGATGAGATGGTACTTTAAGGAGGACTTGTGCAAATGAAATGATGGAGGGGAAGGATTTCCTGTGATTAGATTTATTTAGGTGCTTGGGGCATTCAAAGCTGCTGTTGAGTCAATGAAAAGTTGGATTTCCTAAATCAACAGCAAAAGAGATGTAGCACCACTCTGCTGATAAACACAATTAGACTTGTGTGCAATGCAGTTAGGGCCCCAAGGCTTTCAAGTGATTTTCTTGACATTTGCACTTTATTTGGGTCAGCTCTTAGAGGGTCTACAGCAGCTGCTGTTCCTGCTGACTTCAGTGTGCACTGTGCATGTTCAGTAACCTTCAGAACTTGTCCTTTAATTTACATTTTGAACATACTTTAGAGCAATTATGAAGAAGACATGTTAGTCTGCTACCCTTTAATTTCCCTATCAGCATGACACAAGCTGAGCAGCTTGCTTTGGCATCAGCGAGTTAAAGAGATTTTCCTGCTGACAGACCCACGATGAGTGACGTTGCTGGTTTGCTGGTTGCAGACACCTGCCTTCAATGCAAAGAGTCTGTGCAGACACAAAGACCATCATCCATCAGTTGCAAATATTAATTAAAAAGGTAGGTGCAGGGATAGCACCTTTAGTTATACTACTGCAGTACTTCAGTGACCATATCCTAGTCCTGTGAAAGCCTTTTTCAAAGCCTGCTGCCAGCAGCCCACTGGTTTGAACATCACAGTCTGATCACGACAGAATTGCCTACCTGAAACACATTATTCATCTTCATGTGGGATAAGCAAGGAGGGTTTGTGATGGCATTTGTCTCTTTAAAGTCCAAGACATAAGTTCTGCCTTGAGTTATGCATTTTCATAACAACTGTAGTCAAAAAATAAAATAAAATTTGACATGAAAAGACAAGTTTTTGTCAGGTAGAAATTTCCACCCACAAAAAGAATGCTCAATTTTGGGAATTAAAGAAGGATAAATCATAAAATGATCATTCTGAACATATAGAGCTAAGTGGAAATACTAACAATTTTCAACTAAACCCTTTTGGTTAGCCATTTTAAAATCAGAACATTCATTTTTATAAATAAAAAACACTCCTTAATAAAAAACATTCATCATGAGTAAAAGAAGAGTAACAGTACTGATTACATATCACAGAATAGTTTGGGTTGGAAGGGACTTTCAAAGGACATCTTGTCCAACCTCCATTTAATAAGCAGGAACATCTTCAATTAGATCAAGTTGGCCAGAGCACTGTCTATACAAAGTTTTAAAAGATTATATTCTCTTATTTACTGATCTTAAATCTTAGGGAGAAAATAAAGCAAGATGTTTGCGACCTCAAATGTGCAAAATTCTGCTGTAATTCTTACAGATATTAAGCAGTGACCCATAGAGTTTTCCTGTATTCCTGTCATATTCATGAACACCTTTTCTCATGCACATATTTAGGACAAAGATTGATTCAAAATCTCTTTGCAGGCAGTAACCAGTATCTATTATTTTGAGCCTTTGGGTGAGCAAGGAGTGCCTGTAGCTTTGGACCAAATGTTTCTGACTGTGCTATCAAGGAGCCAAATATTTCAGAAACTATTGAATGTATGTAAAAAGTTTGTAAGAGACCGTTTTGCTATGTTTAAAACACATTTAATACCATACAGTCCTCCAAAGCCTTTCATCTTCATTCAGTCTGATAAACTTTACCTAATTAATCATAGAAATTACCCTACCTTGTTTTCTGGGAGACAAGCCAACAGGGCTGAGGTTAAAGCACTTTGATGAAAAATTATGATCATTTTGTGTTTACCACTGATTGTTTCATGGATGTAGGCAAGAGCTGAGTTTGCAATTCAAATAGTCCATTCACTTTAAAATGGTTTATAAAAGACCGAATGAAAGGCAACTATCACTACCTATTAGTTTCTTTAATAAGCCTATGAATTTTAAAAGGCATTTCATGGAAGAAAAAAGCCGACAACAACAAGCATTTATGGGAGAATAAGGATGAGAACTAAATACAATAATCAAGAAATAGAAGTTAGTTTAAAAGCACAGCCTTTTTAATTCTGCTCCTATGTATTTATGGTTAAAATGGTGGTCTATCACTATAAACTATCAGTGAATTGATACAGCGCAGAATACAAATTGGATGTGGATACTGCGCAGAAAAAAAAGGCAAATGGGATTGTGTGCAATTTACTAGTATGCAAGATGATTCACATTTCCTATTTATTTTCCACTTCCCATTTAGAGTGCAAAATAAAACCTTAAAAAATTAAACAAGATTTTCCCCTTTTTGAAGGAATTATTTTTAATTATTCTAAAAATAAACTGCAACCACTTAATGGGTTTTATATTTGCAATTGCCATAATTTACCAGATATATAATGAAAGCAGCATTAGAAGCTAATACAAGAAAACCAAGATAAAACACTGCATTTTTCTGTCATGTGTGTTGGGAAGTGCTGCCTGCACTTGCAGGCTTTTCCAGACACAGGAGAGCCCCAGAGGGATGGCACCAACCCCTTCTGCTCCTCCCTCCGCCATTATTATCTGGTTGGCCAAACCACTAGTCCTGGAGCTTGAGGTTCACATTTACTTGGATGGAAGATGTGTAAACCACAGTTTGCTCTGCCAAAACTAGCAGGTTAATTTGAGCCAAGGACATCAATAGTTTTAATTCCATTCCAGTTTCATTTTTGGTGGCAAAATCATACTCACAAAGAAAATTTGTGATGCCCTGTTTTTAAGAAGCTAATTTACAGAGACACTGACCCTCTGCACTTCAGATGCTTTGATCCTTTCATATTCAGAAGCCAGCACCTGATGTTAAACAATAGGAATTAAAGCACACAAAAGTAGAGATGGATTTCAAAAAAGCAGCCGTATCTAAACTCACAGATTGTAAGAACAAAAATTAACATAAGATTTTCCTAGCAAAACTTAATGATGCTATAAATTGGCAATCAGGACAATACTTGAACATGTGTTATCATTTTTCCAAGTGATTAGAGAAGAGGCTACAGTAACCAGCAATTTTTCAAAGCTGTCATTGATTCTGGTGCATGTAGTTACATGGTCATTATAACTCTGGACAGCATAGGTTTTCTTGATCAAATTAAACCATGTAAGTCTGACAGAAAGACTCTGTCTTTTCTTATGTTAGTATTGCAACTAAGGATAAAGAATGGATTTATGCCTCCTGAGCAATGTCTTAGGTGAGGGAATGAGATATTCAAGCCACTCAGAAATAAGTACCTACAAATCTTGTTCTTCTCATATTCTTTAGCAGGGAAAGTCACCGTGACGACTGGGAATGCAACAGTCAGGGCTAGTCCAATGCAAAGTAAGAGTGAAAGACCTGAATATAAAGCGATTTTGGAACACTACTGAGCAACTTAATTTTAAATAATTCAGTCAAAACCCCAATTAGGAATGAGAATCTCATCATGAGAGATGATCGCCATGCCATTAGAAGGGATGAGTAAAATGTATTTCTAAAATTAATGATTAAATCATCCAACAGAGCAAGTAGGTCCATCTGGATATATCAGTTACTAGTGATGTTTTTAAATCAAAGATTAATCTCAATTTTTAAAGTACAAAAGCTATTAATTTGCATAGATAATAGACCTATGCCAGGTGAACAGGCACTCATAAAACTGAATTAACTTTATGTTCATTCACAATAGACAATAAGCTTGGAAAATAGTGTGTTGCTCACAGTGAAAACCCATAAGGAACAATTCAGTTTAAAAAATTGCCTTCAGGAACAGTATGAAATTCCTGCTATTTGATAAAGCATAACAGGAATCCAGCATTATTTTGATTCAAATCTCCAAGCAAAAAAGTTCCACAGAGCAGCTAAGAATTTATTGCGATATACTCTGAGGTCCTTAAACAGCTGCATACCTGAGGAGTTGAGAAATGACCTTTACCACAGGGTCAGATTTACCAGCAGGCTTGAGAGAGAGGTGGGAGGCTTTTAGCCGACATTGTTCACACTTAATGACCCTCCCTTTCCTTGAAACTGGCTGCAGAGGCAAACATGTCAAACATTTTCTCTTGCAGCTGTTGAATACCAAATCTGATTTCAGTCACTGGAATACTGAAGTATGATCCTCAGTATTCATTGGGTTGTCATTTTTCCTCTTACATCTTTCTGTAACATCTTGCTAAGTGGCGTAACATAAGACATGGAGTTTTTGGCTTGAGCTTGCGATCACAGAGGAAAGATGCTGCCAGCTACAAGAAACATCTTCTCCAAAACAACAATTTATTAGTAGGGGGCATGCCTAGGCCTACATTCCCAGGACCTAGTGTTACTTTTAATACCCCCTTCCTCACTAACATGGAGAAATCAGGGTTTTTTTCTCTGCCAGATGCATATGTTTGGACATCAATATCTGTGATGATAGAATTTTTATTAATATGATTCTGAGCCCTTTTGTGCTAGTGTGCTGTTTACTTTTCTACCGGTGTACCCAGCTGCAAACATAAAGCCTCAAAAAAGATTTGAAATTTTCTGTTACAGAGGCACAGTGGGATTTCTGTTTTGCCAGTAATGCATGAGAGAAGGGTTTCATCTCCAGTCCTTGTCATTAATTCATCATCTGTATATACAGCAAGAGCATTTCATTTAGATCATGAATTCAGGTCCCACTGTGATAAGGGATGGATTGACATGGTCAGGAGAAACATAATTTTCCCAGGCTTTAATGGGAGCACCGTTTTGTTTGTTTGTTTGTCTTAATACCAGGATATTTAAAGAGACATCTAAGTATGAATTTAAAAGGCAAACTTCAAGCTTGATAGATAATTTGTTAATAACTTTTAGCAAAACTTCAGTGTGGGAATTAAAAGGACACTCACAGTGCACTGCTTCCTTTCTCTTGAAATTAAACTGTGTTTGCTACATAATTCAGTTTCACTGCCCTTGTCCAGCTTTTCTACATTGTTAAAAATCCCTAAGCAAACCCTTTCAAAGGCCTATTGACATTCTTGCAGCCTCATTTAGGTTTTCCTTGAAAGCATTTGAGATACACACTTCTACAAACAGTCTGAGCCACCTAAAGGTACTAGGAGGGGAGACCCATTACCCATTTCAGCCCTGAGGGCAAAATCTTCTACATCTTTAGGCCAGCTGTAAGCTTGTAGTCTGTATGACGTTGATTTGCCTCTTCTGCAATGTCTAATAACTCACAAGGATATCCAGGAGGAACAAGCCTCAAGAAAAAGCCTTCTCTCTGTCAGCTTGGACACAGAGCAGAAGTGAAACAAAAATTCTAATTAAGGTTTTTCTGTCCACATTTTTCTGTTTACTTTCTGCTTTGGGGTTTTGGGTGTATTTTTAATGGTTCGTTCCCTGGCGTTACCTTTCCAGCTCTCTCTTAGCAGGAACACAGAGATCGCAACATCCTTATCTCTGCAAGGTGAGGGAGAAGGAGCTCAGCAGTGTCTGTTAAAAGAATGAAATCAAGGTCTCTGAGAGAAGTAAAAGTAAATGAAAAATCAAAGTGATGGAAAAGAAACTGAGGAAAAATTTCTGCATGTTTTCAAGGAGCTGTAAAGAACTGGTTGTCCTGCCCAAAGGTTTTTCTCTCCTGCTTCATATGTTACTCAAGGGTTTGAGGAAAAGTGAAAACCTGTGCTAACCTCATACTTCATATATAAGTGTGACAGTATTTGTCTTTTTTCTGCCCTATTTGTCTTTCTTTCCCCTTTTCATGTGCTTCCATGTGTCTTCCTTATAGTTCATATACAGAAAAGTAACTGAAAAAAACACTTCCATGCAAAATCAAGCACTGTAAAGTTAGGACATGCCAGGATTATTGATGCACAAGAAGTCTTAATTCAGGCCATTTGATGTATAAATTTGTTTTTTAATTACAAGCTCATGTACTATTTCTTCTGCAGGGTGTCTGACTTGTTCAGTGAAGACTTTTTTTTATCCACAACATTCAGTGAGTGGCCTGCAGGCCTTATTTAAACAACCCTGTACTGAATACAAAATTCTATCATTTGTTCCTAGTGCTCCACAAAATTTGAATACATGCATCTTTATGGCATCTCTCTGCACAACTGATAGCACTAGCCTTACAGGAGAGGAATTAAAGCATTGAGATTAAGGCTGCTGCTTCCCGAGCCTCCTCAGTGCACACAGGTCCTTGGCATCTGCAGTTTTATTTTTCCTCAGACTCTGCTTCTTTTTATCTGCATAATTTGAGTAAGCATGTAAGCAATATAGAAAGACAGAGACTTCTGCTGTGAAAAACATAGAGGCACAGCTTCTTGAGATAGACTAGCACCTACTTGCCCTGCTTGGTTTTCCTCTCCACCAAACTCTTCACATCTCCCCCCCTTGCTGTGGCATTGCCCCCCTGCCACTGCCTCCTGGTTCCCTCTTCCCGCACTGCTTGCAGTAGTTTTCAATTTACAGCTCAGTGCAGCATTAGAGTTTCTCATCATCATTTTTGTTTTAACATTACAGAATGACACATCTTCCCCCAGACTGCATCTCACAATCAGACAGACCATTTTGGCTGTCAGACAGGGAAAAAATACCAATTCCCTTACGGACACAGACAAGCTTTCAGCTGGAACTGCTAGTCAGGAAGTTACTACTGATAGACAAGGGGGTCTATAAATACCTCACATAAAATGATGTTAAAACATCACTGCTGAGGCAGTGGTAAAACCAAATATTCAGAAGTTAGGAAATGCCAGCGTGCAGGACCTATATACAACTCTGAGCCAGCCTCACAGCCAATCCACTTCAAAAGCCTCTCTAGCTAACATAATACCCTTGTTTACCTGGAGGTTACAGATGCAGATGCATGTTCAACCGAGCCATTTTTTTCTGCTGGAGTATGGCAGGCTGTGTGAAGGGTTTCACCTTAAAACCAAGTAGTGGGGATTTTATCATCCTGTACCACCTGCCCTTGTTTTAGCTGCCCCATTTTCTCATTCAATGACTACTGTAGGAAGTTGCACTTGCACAGGCTCCTGTGCTTTGCTGATGGGGGAAGCCAGCAGGGAAAGCCACCCCTGGCCTGCCAAGAGTCATGCTTCCTCCACAGCTCAGTGGCCAACAAGGCAGCAGGGAGATGAAATTGAAATCCAAATGGTTTGTCCCTTTCACATGCTGTGAAAACATCTTGAACTTTTTCAGCTTTTCCAGCTCTGTCACCTTCAAAATGAAAAGTTTCATTTTTTAAAGTATTTCAAGTATTATCTTTAAAAATAAACACCAGAGAAGCTGCAGTAGATTGCCTGCTGTTATTGACTCTGGAAGGACTGCTGACTGAAGCGCTACACACCAACAGAGCAATAGTGATTTAATGTTCATTAGTGTTTAGAGCAGTATCTCAGTAAGAAGATTAAGAGGCCAGGAAAACCACTGAATTTCTATTCTTTGTGATTCAAGGCAAGAAAATGCATCCAGCATTTTCCTGTTTGAATTCTCCCAGAGACATGACCACGATGGCAGATAAGACGTCCCCTCCAGTACTCACAAATTCTTTTTAAGGATGATTTAAAAATAAAATATTGTTCTGCAAGGGTGAATCTTGATAATGCAGCCTTACAGTATCTTTCAGAGGAAACAAAAGAAAAGGTGCAATGCTGCTACAGCTCAGAAATTGCTTTGTTATCTGACTCACACTTGGAGCAGAGCAGTCTCCACTCCTGGCATCTATCACAAAGCATCAGAAGAACAGTGCTGAGTTACAATTTTAAAATTACAATGGAAAGAAGCTATTATTCCCACTTTGTAGGACTATGATAGAAGCCAGGTCTCTGTTATCTAGAATAGCTATTTCTCTCCTCAGCATGTTCATTTCTCAGACTCTGTGCCTGTTTGGGGCTCATTAGAGCATATTTTTTTTGTCCAAATATTTTTGCCTTCCTACAATCACAAAGAAGAGGACTGAAAGACAGCAAATTTTTTTTCTTTTTCTGTTGGTTTCCCTACTGATATATTTGCTAATACAGTAATTAAAAGCAAATTACACTCCTCCATAGCTACAGAAGTAATTATGGGCCATGTCTAATAACGGTTGCCAAAACAACTAACAATTCTCAAACTATCTCATAGAGCACTTTCTCCCCTGTGGGTCTCTAACAAGCTCAGCAGCTTCTTTCCCTTCCCAGCCAATCTGTCTCAGCACTAAATGTATATAAATACCATCCTCAAAATGTATCTACAGTTTCATTGTCCTCTAGCTCGTCTCTACAGATCAATCTTAGCTGATGCCAGAGGTGAGGTGCCCCAGAGCACAGGGACAGGCAAAGCAGCAGAGTGAGGCCTTGAACTCAGCAAACTGTCATGTCCTGTATTTATCCAGCTCCAGGGCTTCACACTCCTGCTCCTCTCTAACTATTGCCTTTGCAAACTCCATCCTCCCACACCACTGCTTTCTCCCCTTGCCTACTTCCTACAGCATTAGCCAGGCAAGCCAGCCAGTGCAAAGATCCATTATTGAAGAGTTCAGGTGTCTCACATTAAAGCCACACTTGGTAGGAGACACCAAACTAGTAAGAGGGCCATAACATGATGTTACTACAGTTTTGCTCTGTAACTGCACTAAGGGACAATGAGAGAGCACTTTCCCAAGCTTTCTCACTCTTTTCCAAGGAACTCACCACTCCTGTTGGGTCTCTTCTAGACTTCTTTTCCTGGAGGGCCAAGTGCTGCAAGCAGCTACCAGGGAGCACTGCTTACCAGTGGAGAGCCAGCAGGCATTTGTGGCTAAAAAATGCAATTACATCCTAGCACGTCCACAAACTAAAGGGACGAGCTCCTCTGGTGTGATGGAAACACTCTCTCTGGAATAACTGAGGTCCTACTCTCTGTTTCCCACACTCATGAAATAAAAACCTGGTTTTAATGTTATGCTTAGAGTCTTTAGCCTAAGCACTAAAGATTATAGTAGTTTGTTTCCTTATAACAGATGCAAGGAATTACTCAAAGCATGTGATGATAATGCATCAAAGAAAGAAGCTGTAAAATATTTCTGGTGCTGTATTAATAGTGAGAAAAACAAGAACGTAAAAAGCAGACTGAAGGACAGGCTTTTTAAAACACATTTATGAAATACCATACCTTAAATTTATTTTCAGTCAACATTTCAAGATAAGAAAAAGCTGAATTTGCAAAGGCTTACATATTTTTCTTTTTTTGTTTCCAGTTTGTACTGTCTTTCATCTCACATTTGACTAAGCCACTCATTTCAAAGAAGATGAATTGACATTTATTGTCAGTGAAATGTTTCTGAACAACAGCCCCAGAAAGTGATATAATCCTTTGCGCATGCAACCTCCTAGGGACCCCGAGAATGCTGAAGAAAATTACCAAAAATTAAGAAAGAAAAGCAATTTTGCATTACCCTCCTTCTAATTCTTTTAGGAATCAAAGGTGTTGAAAATCATAAGTCCTTGGGTTTTGTTTTTATTTCTGCTGTAATGATGAGCTATGCAACACATTCTTGTTTGTTTTGTTTCTCCAACAATGCAATACTTCATCTTATAGCAGGAAAAATAAAGTTACTTTGCTGGAATAAGCCTGGAGTGACACAAAACTAAATCAAATCATTGCCTGGGCTTTTTATTCTTTTATGGATTAGCTATTGTTGTGGTATTTGGTACAGTTCTTGTCTCATTGAAGTTCAGGGACCTTTGCCATTATGGCAAGAAAATAAAGAAATATTCTTGCTCTCTCTGTATCACCATTTTTCTAATTAATATCACAAATATGATTAAGTACATCTAATATTTCTGCCAAGGGAGCAGAATATGTATCCTCCTGAGAGTACGTGCGTAGTAATTTTCAGACCTCAGACTCTTCTGCTGGTAACAAGTTTTCTGTTTTCATAAGGATTTTATTTATTTTACATTTGACACTCTGAGTATGCATTATTTGTTGAAGTAGCTTCTTTCACGATTCATCTTCCCTCTTTAGCACAATTTAGTACAATTCTCCAATTTATTTGGCTCCAGTGTCAAATTTATGTCATGTGTTTTGCCAGACAGTGAAAGCACAGTCTCGAACAGGCATTTAAATCAATCAGTTCATAAGCTCTCAGTCCTGGGGAGTCACTCTATTGAAAAGAATTTATTACCAAAATACAAAACTATGTATCTGTAGAAATAAATCTGCAGCTGCAGTACATATATCAGCCACGGAAAGCAGATCAGGTAAGGTAGTGCCTTGTGAACAAATGCTTTGAATTAATGCTTGTGCTATGTGAAATAGATTTTACAGCACTTCTGAAAAAAGAGTCTAACACATTCTTCTTAGTACTCACCATTATATTTTTGCTTGTTGCCTTCTAACTTACTGTGACTGCAGTCCTCAGAGATATGATGCATCTGTAAAAACTCATCACTTTGTCCTACTCAGGTTGTTTTTCAACCCTAACTCTTTAAAAGCCATTAGAGATGGACTATGAGACTTCTGGCACTCAGGAATCTGGATGTTTCACAGTTCCCATCTATGACCTTGGTGTTTAATGAACCTCTCCAACTATAGTCTTCTAAAAATCTACCCTGTCATTGCCAGCTCATTCATTGCCCGTCCTTAGATCCCGGCACCAGCAGTGGAAGGAGTGGAGGGACTTCTCCTGTCTCAGGCAAAGGGCCCCACCATCACCCTTGTCTGGACATGGGGGGGAAGAGGGAGGAGCCCTCCACAACAGGTACCCAGGGACTGAAATCATGGCAAGGAGCTTGGAGAACGGTTGCACAGAGGGTACCTGACTCTGGCAGTTGGGGTGCTCAAAAATACAGATTCACCTAGCAGGTATTTTTCCCTTTAAATATTCATATAGGTTAAGCTCTAGCCCTAATCTGAGGGAGAATCCCAGCAATACCTAGGTACTTAGCTGACCATATGTTCTGGATGAGCTGAGCAAGAATGAGTGCTCAGCCCACCCACAGACATCCTAAGCCCTCTGCACAACACCCTTGTTCTCAATCTAAGCAACTGGAGAACTAACACCTAGAAATAACCAGAAGAAATAGAGCTCAGGTGGCTAAGGGCTGCTGACAAGCCATTCTTAACTTTACAAGGAAAACAAGGACAATGACTATAGAACTGGACACTGCTTGCTTGCATAAGGCTACACACACACTTAGGTATTGGCAGGATTATTGCTTTTCACTTTGTCTCTCTTGTGGCAATAAAAGACTCCACAGCAAAGGTAAACTAAAACTGAAGGAGGTGCAGCAAAGCACTGGTAGGACCATTAGGAAAAGATGCTAGAAGAACTTGGCAGACAAAACTGAAAAAGGAAGACTGGGCAGAGGTACAAGAGAACAAACATGAGCAATTATGCATCTAATGGACCTACAAGGCTATACTGGCCCAAGAACAAAAGGATATAAAACAAGCCTGACTAACTCTACTAATAAGGTGAAGGCTTCATATTGTCTCAGCAGCGTAGTTCTGGAAGGTCTTTTAAAAGGAAAAGTGCATTCACAACACACTGGGACAGAGAAATTACCTGTGGCACATAGGGCATGTGGAAGTACTCCCTACAGACTGCTCCATGCAGGCACCTAGCTGCTCAGCACAAGGGACAGCTATTTGTGCCGAGCCCTGCTGACCAAAACATTGGTAGTCCAGGGCTGAAGTGCTCTCAGTTGTTAATAAAGTCAGGAGCACGAAGGTGTCAAGGTGAAAGCTTTACAAAAAGTGTCTATACCGGAGTTCAATTTATAGTTTATAACCCTTTTTTTATTTTGGACTTAATTAGGCTGAATAATTAGCATTCAGACTGACGATGTGTGAGCCAGCCAAGTGATTTAATTTTGAAACCCACTTACTTTTCTTATACTGTTAAGGAAACAAAACAAGGAATAAATTCAGTGCAGTTTTCCACTAGAAATGCATCTGTAAAGTTTCATTGTTATTGATATGGAACAGAGTTCAGTCTTGGCATAAAACAGGTGTAACACCAGGGCTGGATTTGGACAACTCTATTAACTATTCAATACTAATTTGTTTAACCTATAGCACTGAATATGACTGAATTATGTTTTAAACCTATAGGTTCAGGTAAAGCTTGACAAGACCATCAAGACAGGGAAACAGAATCATCATATGTCATGTAGAAGCAATGCCACCTTGCAGAGGAAAATTGTTTACCTTCGAGGTAATCAACCTCTCAAATCTAACAAAATTCATGGTAGATGCAGAGCAACACTAACACTTCTAATTTAACTACAGAATTCCAAGATTTTGTGCTTTAGTCTACTGATCTTTCAGCCACATACTTATGGATAAGAAACAATAGACTCTTTCCAGGTTTACATCAGGGTAATGACAGAAGAATAAGGGTACTAAAGTTCAGCATGTCAGAAACACCAAACACAGAGGGGCAAAGATGTATTTGTGGCATTCCACAGAAGACTTTCTGAATTAAATGTATCTGGAGAAGAAAAGGCTTGGATTAAAAAGGAGAGAAAAATAATAATTTACGAAAAATGTATAAAAGCTGCAGTTTTGGAAGGAAAGAATTAAATGAAAACCAGTACAAATGACAAGTAAGCGCAGGGTGCAATGCAAAGGAAGATAAAAGGGTAAATAAGAAAATAAATCACCAAGGACGACAAAGATCTAGAAGAAGAAAAAGCAGCTAGTTAGGAGAGGTTTGGCTAGTCTAAGCCCAGCACCAAAAGAAAACTTTAACAGGAATTGCAGAAGAAGAGGAAATAGGAAATGGTCCATAAGCTGGAGATGACAGGCATTTGTGGCATTCATGTTTTCCTATGAGTGAAGAACCACATGTCAAGGGATGTCCCTTCTCTAACCTATGCCAGGAACCCAAAGGCCTGTACCATACCTGCAGGCAAGGGAGGTTTTCCAGAATGCTGGTCACATACCCCACCCCACCCTCATGCTAGTTATTAAAACAAAGTGGGAGGAACCCCGGCACTCTCTGACTTAAGGAATAGGATGTGATGCTGCAGGAGCTCACTTGGTGTCTGGCCCTCTCCCATAATCATCCTCATCCACAGGAAATGGCAAGTAATGCAGAAGGTCATTCCATGATGTGGACCCACCTGAACACGTCTGGGTTTGTTCAGCCTGGAGGCATCACAACACCTCTTCTGCACTTGTGTGAAAGACAGTAAATTACAGTATCTTGTGGCCAGAGCAGCACCCAGGTCAAAGAGGAGATAAGACAGTACAGACTGTTCCTTCGTGATTTATAGGTGAAGCGTTCCGTGCCGGTGCAGTGAGGAGGCGGCTTTGCACCACACATTGTGATGCACTGGCACGAGCCAGGGTGGAGATTGGCAAGGAGAAAGTAGAAAGCTATTATTTTTGAGATTGTACTGTTCTGGGACTACAGATATTCTGCAAATTGAATTCATATTGATAGTATGTAGTAAGCAAACTATTTTTTCAGAAACAGAAAACTTCCAGTCTGTTCTCAGCTATGCAGAGAACAGTGCCATATTTCAGAACAAACAGTATTAATTTTCCTCCTCCACTCTTAGATTAAAATAGGATTTAATTCCATGACCAGAAAAAATGCCATTAATAACTGGCTTATTCCCTGACACCGTACCTAATAAAAATATACTGGCTAATATTTTGCTTTCGTTCTGTTTGTACCACAGATACATTTGAGAATCAAGACACCTTCTGACACTGATCAAATAAAGCCATGCCATTTTACAATTATTACATGCCATCAGGAAAGAAAAAAAAAGAAAAGAAATAAAACAAAACCAAAAAAACCCAACAAACAAAAACAACACCCAGACAAACCACAAACTTAAAGCTTTACTCAACCCCTGCCTTACCCCAAAGGATTGCATTTTCAAGGACTGACTTAGGAAACCACATTCCTGGGTCTCTGGAGACTTTCTGCTTTCCAGAGTAGGGGATTAATACAAAGGAAACGTGTTAAAAAAAAAAAAAAAAGAAAGAAAAAAGAAATTAAGGTTTACCTTATATAATGAGGTGATTGGTGTGAGTGCAAACATTGTCAGTGTCTGGTTCCTGGTACTGGGGGTTGCAGGGCTTGAAAAAGGTTCAAACTACTGATTCTTTGAGGGGAAAAAAAAAAAAAGAAGAGAAATGAAAATGCAATGACTCTGTATTATTTTATCACAGGTAAATTTTGCTGTAATTACTCTATCTGCTTAGCATTAGTATCTTTGCTACCACTAAAAGTAGCCACAATGTGGTTAAATTCCACAGGGATCTGTGACTTCAGGCACATACAAGCTGGGCTAAAAGATGTCCACTAAAGCCATTGAGAGAATTCACTTCATCCAGAAAGAGATAACATTACAAAATGCTAGAAACTTAAATGCAGTTTATATCTGAATATTATCCGAGTCAAGCTTTCAGGATCTTAAATGAAGCTGTGACATTGCCCAACAGAGACAAGCCTGGATGTGCCAGTTGAACCTGTGGCAGTGAAGAGCTGTACTGGTGACAGAGATCAGAAGAAGATGAAACTGCTCTTTACAGGCATTGGCATGGCTCTGGAGAATGACCCCTTTGAGAAAGTGGCTTTTACCTGATAAATCATCACCCTGCAGGTGAAAACTCCTACCTTATAGATTTGGAAGCATGTGACAAAAAACCCCTAACCTTCCAAAATTTAAAACATGTCATTCTTAAGAACAATAACACCAGGTTACACCGAGGAATTCAGAAATATGACTTCCCCTTTTGGAGGTCATATAGGAGAAAAGATGGAGTAGATGGGGTTTTTTGGAATGGTAAACCACCTTTTCAGGAGATTTTAAAAGATCAGAGGCACAGCTTGAGCTAATCAAGGACAGATGTTCCTTTGAGAATCAGCATCCTTGCCAGATCAGAGAGCAAAAATGGAAGAGCGGGACCAAAAAAAATTGGTCCAGTTGAAGAAAACTTTTCATTACAATAAATTATAATTATTTTATCTTCATCATAAAAGGCTAAACTATTTTGGCTTGTTTTTTCACTCTGCATCGCATTTTAACATAAGTAAATAATCATTTCAATTTGAAAAATTTTGAAAATGCACTACAGGCATTTTAAATTGCATTTAAAATATGTTGTTATACCCTGTGATAATCTGAAAACTTCCAGAATTATAGATGCCTTTAAATGGTAAATGTTTAGGGATATTTTGCAACTGATATATAATTTGGAATACAAATTTTCAACCTAATTCTTTAGAAATAATTTCTAAAATCTGAGTGAAATAACTTGAAATCAGTCTGGAAGTTATGAAAAAAATACAGTCTTCATTTAACTGTAATCAAAATTCTCCCTCTTAAACTTGCCTACATAGAATTTCCATTAAACAGACTAGACTACATTTCTTTCATATTTCACATGTATGAAAATGGTGCTGAACCAATGATATAAGATAAACTTTCTTAGACTGCAGACTTAAAGTTAATAAATGCACGTTATATTTTCAATCTTTATCTATGTACATATTTTTTTAAGTTTTATACCAGGCTAATGACTCAGCAAAACAAAAATAAATTCCCGTTTCATTTCTGTATTGAAGAATCAACCTAATTTGATGCTAAATCATAATTTAAACTTTTATTCTAAAGAAAAGTATTTTTAAAGTAATATCCTGGTGTCTTAACTGGAGTTCAGGATGACAGTTAGACATGGAGGTGACACAGCAGAGTAAAGCTGTGACATTCCTTGCATAGCTGTCATCTTTGGGTCCCTGAATTATGTACCATGAAAATAACATGACCTTTTTATAAAGCCATGGGAGGGCATTCTAAATGCTGTGTAAACTCACAGCTGGAGCTGCTGTGTAAACTCACACCAGGCAGGCCAGGCTTCCTGCGCTGATGATAAACATATACCCCTATGATTTCCCAGAAGAAGGACACAACTTCTCCCCTGAGGTTCATGAAGGTTCTGCATTTAGAGCACCCTCTTCTCACCCTAGATGTGAGAATAAGCAGTTACAGAGTGATTTCATTAGCAGCTGTTTTTTAGCAATATCAGGACAGCAGGCCAAACTCCTCTATGGTGAAACTCCATTGCCTAGCATTATTTTGCCTTTTATTTTAAAAAGAATCGGCCCAGGCACCAGACTTTCCAGGCAATGCTGCTGCAACTTCATGCAGAGACCAGGAAAGAAGAAGATGAAAAGCAAAAATAAATAATACATATACATATCATTGACATGATCACCTAAATAAATCCAAGCCAGTGAAACAGAAAGATGGCACTGCTGAGAAAAAGAAAAACAATGTCAGAAAAAGTCAAAAGGCATCCTGGTGTTTTGTTTTTATTTCATTTCTATGTATAAACAATGTTAAATACGTTAAGGTACTCAAAGAAGTTACTATTTATAGGAAAATTTATTTTCTGGTCTCCATAAAAATCACTAAATCTACTTGAAAGCAATGCAAAATAAGAGAGAAGGAACAGAAGTAGTCCTGGCTGTTCTCCTCCCAGTCAATAACCAACACAGTACAATAAGGAATTTATTTCTGGTCTCTGCCTGTATTTCCACAGGGCAATGGAGAACTGCTAACACGCAGTACCTCACATCAGCTTAGACAACAGTGAGACAGAGACATAATGCTTGCTAGGATTACAGATAACACCTGGTACCTTGGGATGTGGCTAAAAACACAACTAGCTCCAAAACTCACAGAGAAAATGGGAATGAGAACATTCCTGGCAATGCTTTGTCAAGCCTGGAGCAGTTTGAGGTGCAGTAGATGAGCACTGTGAGCCTTCTAGCCACACAGAGATGCAAAACCTTGACTGAGTGCTTTACTTGCTCTCAAAGTAACTGCAGCAAGTAAGAGAATGAACAGCATTTTCTTCAGAACAGTGGGGAATAAATCACAAATTGAGTGCTCTTTTCTAAAGATTTTTTTTCGGGGAAGGATGTATTCACCTGAGGTTTTCTACTGTTAGATTTTACAACACTTTCCATTGCTTAAATTTTCTCCTGCTGAAAAGAATTTTTATTTCATAATGTAAAGATGTATTTCTGCATCCTTGTAGTCCCTCACTTGTAGGCTGGATGCATGTTCCCCTTTTATCTCTAATAGTTATCTCTCAAGCAACAAAATCTCCCAGTTCACTGTTTTCCTCAAAAACAAATTCTGCCAAGCCTCACTCATCATTTTGCTACTCTTCTCTGAATTATTGGGGCAACTTTGGTCATCAGAATTCCTAAATCAAAAACTTGTATTTGATACGTGGCCAGCAACAAACCAGTGCTGTTTGAGGATTTTTTCCCTCAGTAGTAAACAGACCTCCAGAGAGTCTAGAAAGGTATGTGTGTTTTCTAAACAGAGTAGACGCTTTGAGAGAAAGGTTGGGAACCAGACATAGGTTTAGAAATCCCAACCAATGTAAAATATTGCATTGTGTCAGGTAAAATTTTATTTTTCAAAGTATATATAATCTGCCTTCCCATCAGTGATAATTTGTGGAATCAATTTTTAAGCAAGCGTCATTTATTCTGGTACTTCTGAAACCTCCAAGGAGCAATGGTTAATACCTGTTGGAAGAGAAGAAGTTTCTCCTAATTACATTACACCTTTCCCATTACCTTCCCTTCTATCATCTACCAAACTAGTAGATCTGACAGAAAATGATGAAGTAAGCATTCAGATGTCTATCCAAGAACTTTGTGCTGATGATGGCAGGGCAGCAGCTAACTTTATTCAGCATCTCCAAACGAGTGAGCAGGATTCAGAAAACACAGCAACTGAGAAGGAATGGCATTGCATAGTCCAGTCCATGACATATCAGCATGGCATGACACTGGAATGTATGATTCAGGAAAAAATATCTGCATTATCTCACATGAAAACAGAAGAAATTAATCCTAAGGTTTGAGGACTTCTCTAGGGAGGACACACATAGTCTTTAAAAGCATTAACACTCTTCCAAAGCTTCCCTAGCCACAGGGGTGAACTTCAAATCTCACATTGCCCAGGCTGTCCATTTCCAAAATGCAATCCCAAATACAGCATGAATGGAAGAAGTGACAGAATCAGTTTTCAGTATTTAAAAAAAAAAAAAAAAAAAAAAAAAAAAGAAACAATGTTATTCTGGTATTTTGAACTATTTTCTGAATGAAAATCTCTGATTTTTTTACAGATTAGTTCATTAGGTAGCTATTACAAAAATATTTGCAAGATCTGATTTTCACCTACTGATGTGAATTCACTCACAACAAAAGAGGCTCTGGAAGACCAACTCTTAGAGTAACTCTGAGCCCACCACCTCTCCTTCTCCTTTTCTTTCTCCTGAGCACAGCTGCTCCACAGGCAGCCCAACTCCCTGGCTGAGGGCAGTGTCTCCATGGCATTCCCAGCAGTGCCTTAACATGCTGGGAGTGCAAAGACCCCCAGGATTTTGTGGGCTCCATTGGGTATGCATTAACTGTGATGGAAGCCATTATTTAAGAGTCATTCTACAGCTGTACCAGATTATTAGAGTGGCCATTGAGGGTTTTCAGTAGTCACATACATATGCCCTTGGAGTCATGCCTCTGGTCCCACCACTGTTCATGACAGTAACTGAAAAATGCCCCATAAGTTAATGCCATAATGATATAATACAGCTGCTTGAAAACTGACTATGCCCCTCTCTGACTAAATACCCTGCAAAAAGTTGCCATGAGAAATTTTAAGTGGAAGATCAAATAGATTAAAATATAAGATGTTAATCTATTAAATAATAGATTAAAATCAGATTTTTAATCTGTCACAAGAAACAGATTTAAAAAATCATCTAGGCTCCCTGAAATACTTGTTTTAACATTTTTTTCTGAACATTGTCAATTGAAAATGAAATTAAATCTATCACTAAACCCCTTAAATGTTTCATGCCACCTATGTCAAGCCCTTCAATGAAAATCTCTGTTGCCTTTCTAAATGCCACTGCATGCATAATTTTTGCAATAATCTTGCTTTCATAAAACCCAACATAAAATGTTCCAACTGAAAATTTCCAACAAGCTTCTTTCTGGAGAGGCTGAATGAACAGACTAAATCAAATTTCAAGAATAAAGCAGGGGTAACCACCTGATAGGTTCCATAGGGTAGAACCTTTACAGGAACTACAGGCATGGGAAAATCACCAAATACATGAGCTGGTATCTGCCACAGAGCAGTGAATGCCCACATCTGGGAAAAGATCAGTTTAGGCACCCTGCTTGTGTTCATGCTTCTATGCAGGGTAATTAAGCCCCAAAACCACAACAGCCTTAATCAGATGATTACAGCAAATGTAGGGAGATCCTGTTGGCAGTACTTCTCTAACAGAAAAAGGCTAAAGAGATTTGGGTATAATTACCTATGCTAAAATGAACAGACCTCACACATCCATACAAATGCCAAGCAAAATGTGTATCTTGGTGTGCCTGTGTGAGGGAGTCTCTCATGAACAGATGTATGCGGTGCAACGGGAAGCTGCAATGGCACAAGTGTTCACTGGGGGCTGGACTCTCCCCACAAGTCTCAGTTGTGGATGTTTCTTCCCCGTTCTTTCCCTGCAGCCCAGCCAAGGGCATGACATCAGTAATGCCACTCTGAATCCCAGAGAAACAGCCCTGGAGCAGCTGCCTTCCCACCTACCACTTGGACCAGCAGCAGAGTGGTCGGCTCAGCTTCCACTGCTCCTGCGCTGGCAAAGTAGGATGGCCAGACAGGAAAATTCTTCTTCTCCTGGTCAAGGAAAAATTTGGCAAGCCAAGATTCCAGAATATCTCAAGGCCATAGCCAATTGGCTGGTTTATTTACATAATTTCCTCACCCATTTTCTCCATCCTTTCTCACCTCCTTGTCTGTGAGGGGAGAATATGACACCAAATCCAGGGAGCAAGCCAAAAAGCTGCAGCTTGGCAAGTACATGACAGGAAAGACAATCTTGTCCTAGTATTGCTCACCTTGGTGGACTGCAGTATCTTCTTTTCCCCTGCTACTGACCAGCCATATCCTCCAACATCCCTCTGCACTTTTATGTTCTTATTAGGATTCAGATGGATGAATTCAATGATTCCAGTATATTTAGTCATCACCTTTAGCTGTAAGCAGTCCTGATGGTAACCTTTTTTTCAAAAAAAAAGGGGAAAAAAAGGTTTTTTCAATGTTCTCTATTCTTCCCCTCAGCCACCTGCAGATTCTTAAAAATTCAGTTTTTGTCTCTCCAACTCAGTTCAAGTATTTTTGATAAATCTCAGATGAAACAGCAGTAAAACAAGGCTAAGAGGGAAAATAGACTCCTAAATTTGATCCATTTTTCTGATGTTTAAGAATGGAGGGGGGACCCAAAAGAAATTTGACAAAGTCTCACTATTGCCAATATTCTGTGGGCAAAAAACAATATATTTCTGAGCACTCCTTTGGGTGAAGAGTCTGTCACATTTAGAATGGGTACCTTAAGCATCGGCAGTTAAGCTTGCATTTCCAGCCATGAATAAAAATAAAGTGTTCCTAGGGGAGGAGAAGTACTGGAGGCTGAAGCCAAATTTATCAGCACAGGAAAGTGCCTAGTAAGAGCAGGTATGGAGATGTACTTCCCTTCTCAGAGGAGTCCAGCTTTCTTAGTAAGCTGAACATCTACAAGGGGCAGAGAACCAGCCAGAGGCTCTGGCTGTTTGCTAGGCCAAGCAGCACGTGGGAGAAAATGCAGCAAAGGTGATAGGTGAGGGCCATGGAGTTTCCAAAGGACAGAACTGCAATGTTAGTGGCACTTGGTAGGCACCCAGAGCAAGCAAGGGGACAGGATGCAGATCTCAATGTGAAAGAGTACTGCTTGTCATACAGGGACACCTCTCTCCCTCCAATCCCTGTCCAGGAGCCACAACCACCCTGCCAACCCAACCTCCCCAGGTAGCTGTGGGGAGAGCAGCAGGCTGCAGAGCCAGATGAAGGAGGAAGGCACAATATCTCATTGGATTTGCTGCGAAGAAAGGGGGCTGTGAGTCTGTCAGGCTTGAGGATCTTACTGCAGGATAAGACATTGCTGGCATTCAGGAGCTTGATCTTGATAATCATGCTCAAATATCATCTTTGCCATCCAGTGATGAAGAAGAGGTAAAGCAGTTCCAGAACAAAGCTTTGTTTACCCAGCAGAGGAGATATGGTTTGGGCTAAACAGCTGGTGGTAATCTTTAAATATTTGTCAGCTTCCCCCGTTGTCTCCTGCATTTTCAGTTGCAGCTGTCATAACCAGCAGTACCATCCATCTGCCTCAGAGAGCCTGGCCAAGAGCCCATTCATTTTGTTGACTTTTGCTTGTAATTTTTCCCTCCCTGATTTTTACCACCCATTCCTCTGGCACAGGTTTGTAGTTATCTTTCCTCCTCACAATGAAAGCAGATTCAGCAGCATCCTCCCTTCAGGCAGGGACAGATTTGCTGCAGCCACCTGTCCTTCACAGACTCTCATTTTAGCTCTGAAACCAAGTTATTATTTCATAGAACCTGCTTGCCTTTCAGTAGCTGTCCCTGTGGCTTCCCTCCAGCACACAACATCAATTTGCAGGGATTTTGAATTTGCTTGCTTCCAATCCAAGCTGCTCGTGCTGGTGAAGTCATCAGCCCAAATGAAAGAACTGATGCCCCAAAGCCACTTTGAATTTCTGTAATCCCTTCCCTAGGGAGCACTGTCCAGTCTCCAGGCAGGATAAAAAGACAAGTCTGGTCTCACATGGCTGTAACATAGGTTTGAAAATGAAGGTATTATCTTAAGATTTTGGTATGGAGGAAAGACCCTGACTGAGACAGCCAGGATTGTCATGTAATGCTATCATTACATTCTCCTTTCAGAAGTAAGGCACACTGTAGGCAACAGAAATTAGTGGTCACTGTGCTAACACATTATCACTTTGATCCAGTGAGTTGTGCAAGCCTGAGTTTAATGCTTCTGAAAACCAGGTGTGACACTGCTCAGAACAAAATCCTTTCTGCATCAGAGACAGATATGGCCTGGGCACTGAGTGTGATGTGTGCTCAGAGCTTTCACTCTGACTTTGGTCCATCTGCTGAGGGGAACAAAACTAATCTGAACCCTACACTGCTGGAGTGTCACTACTCATTACCTCCAAGATCTAAACCTAGAGGCAGTGATTTTTAAGACATTCACAAAGAGATTCTGTTATTTCACTCAGTCATTCAGGCTGCTTTTCAAAACACCAAGAACTGATCTTTAGACACGGCACCAAAAAGAAAAAACCCAAAAAAAACCCCAACCCTCCCCCCAAAGAAAAAAAAAACAGGACCAGATCAACATTCAGGGGAAGGGAAAATCTAATCATGCATCATAAAATCATCTCAAACTCAAGCCTCCAAAAATCAAGCACTTAGATGCAATTGTCCATCATAAAACTCCCAGCAGATTTAGGAGCCTGGGGCTCCAGTTTAAGTTACACAGTAATGAAGTATACTCTGGTTAGCCTGAAATGAACATTTCTGAGCACATTCCCAAATTATCAGCTACGTGTTATCATAAAAGCTACAATGAAAAATTCAAAACTAATCCTGATAGAGCAATAACTAGAGTTGGCAGCAGGCATATACAACAGCACTTAAAATTAAAGTACCAAGATAATGTAAAAAAAGCCTCCAGACCACATATGAACATAATTTACAGGAAAATTAAATTGCTGATTCATCCTGGTTAATTTTGATTATGACAAGATGTGTGCACAGTTGATACAGGAGCTAAAAGTAATTCAACCTTGAAGACAGATCTGGTTCATAGTTTCCAAAGCCAGAATCACTTACTCACAGCCATGTTTTAGGTGAGGAAAACAAGGAGCTTCTAAAATACACAATTCTAAAATACACAAGGCCTTAGTGCTTGCATTTCTGTAAAAAGAGGGCAGGCTGCTAACTTTCCATCCAATAGGAAGGCAGGCAGGAGATACAGCATCTTCCCAGGAACCTTTGCCTTGTCATGGTTGTGGGTTTTTTACTGAGCATAAGATGGCATTACCTGGAAGAGGGCTGTACAAAAAGAAGCACATGGATGGAGCAGATTTGTAAAGAAGGACCAATGAGAACTTTGGGAATAATCTCATTAAATTATGTGAGACTCAGAGAAAAATAAGCATACAGGCTAAGAGAATCCTCCAGGGGTCCAGGAAACCCTCAAACCTAGAGTAACCCAGCTGAAGCTGACAGAAATGCACTACAGCATAATACAACCTACTTATATAAAAGTACAAGATATATAGAAAAATATAGATTTTTTCCGATTACTCTCTTTTTACAGGACACCATTTATACAATAGTTTAGAGATCAGATTTTTTTTTTAACCCTTACTAGAGGAAGGCAAGCAACTTGTCCTACACAGGCAGACCTTCTTTTCTGAGGTACTATCTGAATCAGGATGATACAGACCTCTGGGGATTTCTACATTTTATAGATATTTTTCCAGCTAATAAAAGGACTTGTTCCTGAGTGACAATTAAATTATTGGCTTTTGTCTCTATCTTCATCCCTCTGCATTGCATCCTTACTGGTGGTCAGTCAGTCTGTGAGCACAGCTTTCATCTTTGCAGCCTGTATTGCACCCCTGCATCAGAAAGACAGTTTTATGGAGCATGAAACAGATGAGCAAATATTCCTCTTCCTCTTTAAATTGCATGAAACTACATGAAGCAGCTTCTCCAGTCAGTTTCCAGTTAGAAAAAAATAATATGATAAAGCCAACTGCAGTTTTTTCTCTTCTGTGATTTCCCAAATAGTCTCCTCTCAGCAAAAATCTGCAAGGTGTGGATGAGCTGCTCTTCTGTGCAGCTGCTGCTGTGGGGCCTTGGCAAAAACAGCTCTCCAGACAATGCAGGCATGGTCCTGCTTCTGCAGGCTCCACGTGCTGGAGCTGCCCTGTCTCACAGACTGATCTATATAAAACAGCATAGAGAGCTGCAATATTTCCCCTGTAGCTCTGTCTGGTTGAACTTGTTCATGAGGCCAGAGACAGCAGGAAATGAGCAACAGTGCTAAAGAGGTCCTAAATCATGGGGGTTTCACAGCCCTCTATCTCTGAGGCCATTACCACAGAGTCTCTTCCAGAATCCTGGATCTGGGAAGACAGAGGAGGCCAAAACCAAACACAGTCAAGCTGGTATAAAGATGGTCAGGTTTTACCACCATTCAACTTTGTATCCCTTTAAACTTTATCCAGACTAAAAGGTGTCTTTGGAGGGCTTATTTCAATAGAGCAACAGATCTTGGCCAACATCTCCCAGGAAGTTTTGTGCCACATTGTTGACAGCCTCCCCCATATCACATCCCATCATCAAGTCACTGGCTGTCACATCTCCTGCTGTCCTGTTAACACTGTCCTCTTCTCATGTAGGGCTGAAGTGGCTCTAAATTTCTGGATGGATTGTTTCCACCTAAACATATGACAGAGAGCTGTCAGCACAAAGTCAGCTGAGAAAGTCCCTGGGGGCTGCTGTTGATTCAGACACCACAACCCTAAGAAAGTTTATTTGTATGGGGAGAGTCTGATTTGTATCTCCAATACTGTAAGGCAACTGCACCTTTTACTGTGATTGCTTTTACTGCCTCAAATATTTTAAAAGGAAATAAATAAATAAATAAAAGCAGCCTGCTATCAAGAACCAAGGAATAATTTATAAACAGTCACCAAAACTTGAACTGATTCTGACACTTCCCTCAGATATTTACAGGAAAGAGAAATTCATATCAAATTTGCTCTGAAATCTATTTATAAGGGCAAGCTGAGAGATGGAAAATATAAAACACAGAAACATTACCAAATGGATATAAAGCTATTTCCAGAACCCTCCGTACTGCAGCATTTTACCAACTGGAAATACAAAATAGAGTTTTTACTTAAACCAAGTCAGCTTAACACTCATTTCCTCAAAACTAAACAGTGCCAAGTTATGAGAACCCTATTCATGATCCATTCATGTATATTTAGCCATAGACTCGAAAAGGAACTAGTCCTAATAAGCAGAGATTTAAACACTGGTATAGCTTTGTTACATGGGCAATAATGCATAAGACAATTACCTGGATTGCAAACAATTGATTTTTATATTGGACATTATCTGATGAATTTTCGCTGATATTCAGTAATACTGTAAGTCATTTACTTTAGACCTGAGTGTTAGTTAAGGACTATGAATAGCTGCCTCGATGCAGCAGAGCAGCTACATCATCCTTTCAATTAGGCAGGCTTTTCTCTGTCATCCCTGGTGGTTTAGAATAGTCTGTAAGTAGGACAGAGTAGTTATCCAATAAATTTAGTTTTAAACAGAAATTATTCATTAATAATAGTGAAACAAAAGCTTTTTCAAAATCCCTCACAGAGTAGGTTTTATAACGTAGTAATTGTCTCATTTCCCTTGTTCACAACTGCAAGCAAGAATTGCCACTTGACAGCAGAACAGTTTATGTATTTTATAAACATATTAATGTGCCTCACATGATATATATGCATATGCATCTCAGAAACAGCTTAATTCATAATCATAAATTTCTTTAATAAAAATCATAATGATCTTTTATCATAAGCAGTGATATGTAATAACACTATCAATCTCCTATCCTTATTAATATAAGAAAACATTATCTAAATTTAAAATAGCTTATTTTATAATAAAATCTAGATAAAATTAAGACATTTAACTTTCATTGTAAAAGATGATACAATAACCCAAAACCTTTTTAATCTCAGATTCAGCACAATGTCAGTTTTAGAACCCAACTACACAAATCAATATCTAGTCTGATGGTTTAAAAAGAGGAAGTCTACGACCTACGTGAAGTTACTGGACCTAATCTCTGCATATAGCTGTGAGCAACTGAACATGAAAAGCAGGTAAAGAATAAAGGAATGCAGGGTTTAGAGAGGTATTTTTCATAGGGCTTCTTCTGAGTCCTAGCACACATTGGGTGGTGTGGGAAATTGCAATTGCTGCATCTCTCTCTTCCCCCTTGTAAGGAATTGAAGATCACAGTTGCCTGTCTCAAGCACTTCTTCTCAGTTGCAGGCACAATTTACTGTGGCAGCAATTAATGTGGTGAGGGCAATTTACCCACTGAAATTAAAAAAAAAAAAACAAAGCAACCTAAGATAATACAACTAAATTTGAAAAGGATAATAATTTCACATATATCCCCATCAACAGTAAAGCTGTAGCTTTTGTTTCGTGTCAGGATTAAATCACAGCAGATCTGTACACTGCCCCCTGGTGAATAGAGTATGGACTCAATATAAGGATATCTTTGCACAAGAACCTTTTGTGTGAAAACTTTTTAATATTTTGCGTGAGAAGTTTGTACATTAAAAGTCAATTTTTCGTGGCGAATGGAATTAACCAAGTTGGACTGGAGCATTGCCTATAAAATTCTTCAAACAGTATGTGGATATGATCTAGAGAAAAACCTATTTTAAAGCCATTGAATTATGTGAATACTCCTCCTCAGCAAACCCATTCACACTTGTTCCAGTGTGCAAGGGTAATCAATTTTTGTACAGGACCTCAAGATCCCCTTGAGATTTGGCTGATTAAGACGCATCCTAATAAGTGATCAGTTGAGGTTACCCCTCCATGGGATTTAAAAATTGAGAGCCACTGTGTAATTCTATGGAGAATTTCAAGACATATTGGAACTCCATCCAACAGGCATAGTATTATGGAATCCTTCACAACCACTATTCATTAAAGAACACTCTGATCCTTGGTACTTGTGGGGTGGGGGCAGTGGCCAGTGAGAATTGGTTGATGATTGCAATTGGATTTACATTTTTAATGACTAGGATAGCTATTGCACACTGTATGGTAACTTGCCTTATTGAACTTGCCTTATTGTTTCTGTTGCTTTTCTCTTTCCTTCTAATATCTGCTACGTACACATCACCCCTATGCACAATCAGTGAACTGACAAAAAGTCCCTGTAAAACAGTCTTTGAGTCACAGGGTGGTGAAAGGACTTTGAGATCACAGCTCCTGTCTCAAACACTGTTAAGGCCACAGAAGGACTTTACCATGAGATCAGCACAGAGCAGAGCTGCAGGATGGCACTAACTCCAAGCCTGGCAGAGGCAAGATCTGGGTAGCACATCCTGGTTAATGCATCCGGACAAAAATTCCCAATTTGGCAAACCGTATAAAAAAGCTCATGAGCACATCATCTGTCAAACAAGGATCACCCAAAGTTACAGGTCAGATGGCACCTGTGACCACCACCCGCCACTGCAGCCCCCTTGGAATATGCCTCTGTGGATACCTGGAACTTGGAGTGTAAATTAAACCACCACAGCAGGAACTTGAGATGAGATAAAGGTGGTGCTATTGTCTGGGTGTTATCTCAGACCCAGGGTGAGTTTAACAAAGCTGAGAGAGAAGAATGTATTGCTGATAATGGCAGAATTTATGGGCACAAGGAAAGCCAGCTCAGCAACTGTGCTGAAATTAGCTCAGACCAAGTAAAAGATAATTCTGGCAGGGGGATATCATGACCACCAACTCACAGACCATCAAACCAAGTAATTCACTGACTCAGAAGAAGAGAAACACTCAGCATAGGTCTATTTAGCATTAGAAACAAGAAAATTATTTAAAAAATAAGAAAAGAATTGTTTAGCCAATGAGCACTTATCCCTTTGTTTGCAAAAATGTATAAATAGTGAAAAAATTTGAATGTACTTGGCTCTCTCACCACTGAGAAGCCCAGGGTGAAGAAGGGTCCAGATGCTGCTGAATCCATAGGTGGTGACTATCTTCTGCCTAGTCTGTCTGTCTCTCTCTCCTCTCTTTCTGTTTCTTTCTATCTCTCTAGCTCACATTCAGTGCTAAGTTAAATTCATGATGTTGACTTCAATATAGGTTCAACATTTGCACCTTGATTCAGGCATTGGCATGTCTCAGTAACTGGATCGTAACATCCCTCCCCACAGAGGACAACATGCCCATAAGGAAAGCTGAGAAGCACATTCACCTCCTCCAAAACAAAAACATCACCCCAATAAGCATGGTCATCCTTCATCTAGTGGTTCCTCATCTCTGCATCCTATTTTCTATGTGAATTTTTTATCATTTGTTTGATCTTTGATTCGCTATAGCAGACTGATCACAAGCATGCAGTGGTAACATCACCTTCCACAGGCCAACAGCAACCTGTAACACTACTGCAGATCAGTATCAGAAAAGCAGAACTGAGAAAACAGATCTTGAATGGCCTGATTTACACCCATGTGAATATTTGACCTTCTCCCACTCATTTGAGGTTACACAGCCCCTGTTGTGGTACCTCTACCTCCATCCGGTGTCCTCAGAGTAACCATTTCTCAGACAGAGGATCTTGGGTTGCTTGTTATGCTGCCAGCTGTATGAACTTACTTTTCTTGCTGTTCTTATTGAAGTATCCAAAGTGGTTTGTAGTTTCTGGTCTTCATCCTTTATGTGTAGGCTATTTCTCTAGCTTAGTAAAATGCTGCTTTCATGTCCAGTGAGAGCACATACTTTAAAAAAAAGCTCTTTGAGGAGCAGTGGTTTAAATGCAACTCTTTTTATTTCTATTTTGATATGATTCCCCTATTCTGATGCATTTGTACTCTCTCTATTACATAGTTAATCCAGAATTTAAAGATGCAAGACAGACCATGAAATTAAAAGCAATTTTCATGCATCAGCAGAAGTGGCTTTTTTTTTCTAACATTTTGAGCTGAAAACAGCTAGAATATAGGAGCCTGATCAAATGGGTGTTAGAAAATAATCCTCAAACCTATGCTGAGGTATGGAGAAAAATAAGAAAAGAAAACTTCAAAGACTAATAAACAAAATATATCAGTGCAGCAGCAGCCATATTTTCCTCTCCTGAGGTCAAACATCATCTTAGTAAAGTTAATGGAAAAATCAGGATCAACTTCAGTGAAAGTCCTCCCCTGACTTAGCATGCTGTGGGTGTGTCATGATATCAAAGCAGGATTAGACCCTTAACACCATCTCTTATGTTGGCAGCCCTCAACACTGCAGGTTACTGCAGCTACAGGAGATAATGCTTTTCATCTTTTAGGCTTTTAAAATGCAAAATAAGTACAGTCCCAGCTGAAAAATTCACATGTATGTATTGTGCTACATCCTGTGCTATTTAATCACTCATTATGTGTACTTCAGAAGGAGCTGGAAGCCACTAGCAAGATTTACTTTCTAACACAGGCTCTCTTTGAAAGCTTCCACTGGCTGACCATGGCACTTTTCCATTTCACCACTCATTATCAAGTTGGTGTCAGAGAGCAAGTATCTCAGGATGTATCACAGAAGGACAATATTTTTTCATGTTAGATCTCATTTTGAATCAGCATCTTTACCATGTAAGCTCTAAAGGAAAATAAATTTAATAAGAGCCATCTGTGACATAAAACTGCAGAAGAAATAATTAAGATTAGTAGCAGACTTGGTTTCTGAATGAAGATATACAGTGTATAATGCAGGTTTATGAATCCACTTTATCTAAATGATTAGTAGCTCACTTTTTTGTTGATGGCATTTAGGGCATGAAAAATCACGCTGGTGTATTAACCATTTGATTAACAACTTGTATGATTAAAAATAAGAAAAATAAAGCACTATTCAGTTCTCTGACTCAGAGAAACACTATAAATTTCAGACACATAAATACAAAATTTAAGAATTTTGATGTGATAAATGGACAGAGGTAAATCTTTACATTCATAGAGCTTATTTAAACCTTGTTCTCTGGAGTCTTGCTCAATATATTTAGTTTCTCCTTTTCCTTTCAGAAATTTCATTTCAGAAGCACCTTAGGAACAGCTATTTTTGGCCTACACATATCATAGTAAGGATGCCAGTGCTAATCTGCAGACAAAGCCGCTCAAGGATGCCCTGAAATTAAGCTCAGCAGATGAGAAAGGGTGTACAGGGTTTCTTTTAGATCCTCATCCTTCAGAAGGATAAGTCTCTGCTTTACAGTGAGTGCTTTTAAACAGTCTATACTACCTTTGCCACCTCCAAAATCTTTTATCATGTATAATTTTCTATGCGTATTGAGATACACTTTAGTGCTTATGAAGTTATACTTTCCACATGTTAGGCTGCCAATGAAATTCAACAGAAGACACAGACTTTAAAAGTGATTAGGGTCTACAAGTATTTGCTTGAAGATGTCCTCCATTCTTTGAGAAAGTTCAGAAACGTGTCTGCCCTTCCTATGTCCTGTTATCAGACAATAATACACTCCATAATTTTATGCTCCAAAAACTTCTGGAAGAAGTATTGAACAAAAGACCTTGCAATTGACTTTCAAGAATGACAGAATTACAGTGTTGTTTTACATGTGAAAAATGAAAGTTATTCTTCAAGGTCATGTATTTCATCCTACTCTGTATGAACACGCTGTAATCAACATTCATACCCCAAAAAGAGTGGATGAAAATTTTCTTCTGTTGCATGAAGCAGCTCACTCAAATTGATCCAATATTACAAGCTACACATGGATTTCATGCTACTTAAGAAGCTCAATTATTTAAACAGCCCCAAATCCAATAGCCTACTAGGTGCCTGAAGCTCCTCATTCATATTTGTATTAATTCATATTTAGATCTGGGATGAAATTCAAACTGTTCAAATCCAGGAAACTCATTCCAGAATAACTCCTCTATATTCAAATAATGTTCAAATAATGTTTATCTGAAAGTAACACAAAACTTTTCCCCTGCTTTATTTTATCATTTACACTTGTACCTTAAGTATCTAAAGGTTTCAATTCAAGGCTGCTGCTGCTGCTGCCTAGTATCAGCAAAACCAGGAGGGAAAGAAGTTGATGCAGACTCTGCAGTATGGCAGATACATAAATTAAGCAACATTTCAGCAGTTCTGTACTTT
This sequence comes from Motacilla alba alba, assembly GCF_015832195.1. Taxonomy (NCBI): domain Eukaryota; kingdom Metazoa; phylum Chordata; class Aves; order Passeriformes; family Motacillidae; genus Motacilla; species Motacilla alba. The sequence continues at coordinate 38,798,099 of NC_052017.1, read as the reverse complement.
GGAATGATCACCTGCCATATGAATGGATCAAACTTGAAAGATCACATGGCAAATATTTATGCCTAATGAATATGTAGCTTAAGAGAAATATCTAAACTTTTACCTTGATACCAACAAGATTATCCTGAAAAACACTGCCTTCAATAAAATTTAAAATATCTTTATCATATAAGCTTCAATATTCTCTTATACTATCAATCAGCATAAACAACACAATTTTTTTTAAAAAATGCAATTACATATTTGGTATTACTTTTTCTCAGTGAGATTTTTTTTCCTTATTTTCTTATTGTAATATGTTCACTGCTTGTCCAGTAATCAGCCTCTCTTGCAGCAGATTTGTTTTGGATGAACAGTATTTATGTAGTGCTCTGAGTTCTCTCTTAGAGACACAGTGTCACCCAAGGGAAAGTACTCTAGGCTGGATCTCAGGAGACCATGTGTTTTACCACTTACTTTCCCACTGACCATGTGTACTTTCATTATCTCTCTCTGTCCCCATTTTCCTTGTTTCCATGGTCAGAAGGTCAAATATCTGGGGAGAAGCTGTCACATTTTGTGCGCCCTCCTCTCATTAGGCTCTGCAGTAATACCAATCTATGTAGTAAAAGCTTGTTCTTTTCCCTGAATTACTAGCACCTGAGTGCAAGATTGTATTTGCAGAGAGCAGCCAATTCAAGATTAGGCTTTTAAGAATTAAAAAGGGCCTTTTAGGTCACTACTCTATAAAGTATGATCCCTTGCACTCTATCAAGGTGTAAGTGCAGTATATGGCATCCTGTTCTTATTTAATCACTTTTAGACTCACTGTCTTTTAACATACCCTTACCAACTATATCAAATTTTATTTTCAATAGCGTAACAGTTTGCATAATCTCTCACAAGAGTTCTTGCCTTGCACCCATCCCAGTAGAGCATTTATACCTGGTTTCCCTAGGATGGTTTATAGCATCCTTATTTCAAAATCAATCACCCAAGCTGGTTCTTGCAAAAGAGAAGATTGACAAGACAGAAGAATTCATTATGTGAAGATCTATGAGCTTTGAACTACAGCTGCCCAACTCAAAAGCATAACAGCTGTGTATTTATACTGAAGCCTGTGGCACCTCTAGGAAGTTTGTCCTTGGTATTAGTCATTCTCATGTTGATCCTTAGGCAGGATCCTTGTTAAACCAGCTAATCTGTGCTATCCTTTTACCATGTCTCCCTGGAAACACACAGATTGCAGACAAAGGGAAATACCCCAACTGCAGATGAAAGCAGGTTTGGACAATAACACTTCCTCATTATTTGTCTGTCAGTATATGGACTGTTTTGAGATACCAGATACTCAGAGCAGTCTTCAGTTTTAAAGGAGCCCAGGTGCTTGATAATTCTCAAGATCATAGCAAAAAATGAGATTTGTTTTTAATTTGTCTACTCTATGCATTAACATCTACCTGTTCCTTCCCTCCCCCTTCATGCAAAGTGTAAAATTAGAGTGAAGTGGAGTGGAGTGGAGTGGAGTGGAGTGGAGTGGAGTGGAGTAGAGTAGAGTAGAGTAGAATAGAGTAGAGTAGAGTAGAGTAGAGTAGAGTAGAGTAGAGTAGAGTAGAGTAGAGTAGAGTAGAGTAGAGTAGACTATCTTGAGTTGGAAGGGACCCACAAATACCACCAAAGTCCAACTCCTGGCCCTGCACATGACATCCCTAGCAATCACACCATGTGCCTGAGAACATTGTCCAAATGCTTCTTGAACTCAGTCAGGCTTGGTGCAGTCACCACTCCCCTGGGGAGCCTGTTCAGTGCCCAATCACCCTCTGGGTGAAGAATAATTTCCTAACATCTAACCTAAACCTCCCCTGACACAGCTTATTTACCCAGTAAATGGAAGTTCATTTGCTCTTGGCTTTGAAAAATACTACTGTATTCTCTGACAAAATGGTACCTAGAAGAACCCCAATGAAAATCACAACTTTGAGCAGCTCTTGCTATTTTGTTGTCTTTGGATGTAGGATTGATCTTAACCATACTAGTTTCTTAACAATATTAATAATTTCCATTCCTATTCCATTCCAATAATACAAACTTTTAAAAAAATCCAATATTTGAACTCTGCATTCCTACCTTGCCAGGAGACAGCAACAGAGAATACAACTACACTGAAGTCAAAAGGATTTTACCTATAGCAGATGTCAGGGTTGGGGATATTATGATTTTGGCTTTTTTAAAGCTATATTTCTCATCTCCCAGGGGTGTGTATCTGTATCCAGCAGATGTACTTACCCCTTTTTGCAGATCTTCTTCCTCCTCTCTTTTCTCACTGGTCAACTGGTGCTTCCTCTTGTGCAATTGAATTTGGCAGGTGCAAGAGCACTTGTTTATGCTGTGCACAAGCTGGGGAATGCTATTTTGACAGCTGATAGTTCTGCAGCATCCTTGGAGGCTTTTAAAAGCACATAGAAAACTTCATTATTTACAAAGATTTACAGCTGGGATGCACAAGTCACCCATGGCCAATTTGTCAAAGGAATATTTGACTGCATTTTTAGGTATCCACCTTGTGCAGACTTTGCACAAACAGAGAAAGGTATTTTGTCTTATCTTGCTATTTTGAGAACTTTAAAATTCGCGTTCCTTCATTACTGCTCCGTGCTTGATCTTCTTTTTCATTGGGTGGCTTGAGGAAGGGGGTGTAGATTGTTTGGGGTTTTGTTTTGTTTGGCCAATTCATATGCTTTGGTCACTGCAGTGGATGCAAAATGAAATCTGGGTTTTCCTCAGCATCAGAAGACAGTCACAGAGTGACCATGATCCTCTGAACAAGTCCAAGATGTTGTGTAATATTCCAGCCTTTCTTTTTGTGTTTGCAAGCCCACAGTTTTCCCAAGGTTTTAGCAGTACAGTATAATTTATATTACTTCTGTCTATTTCCCCCTCATCATTTCCATTTCAGCCAATAGTGCATCTTGCTCTTCTTCCTCCTTCCAAGTCAAACAATATTTTATGCTTAAATATGTGCAGCTGCTCATGTTTTCACTTTCCCTATGTCTCAATTCCCCTCACCTCTCTTAGCTTAGGGAAACATTAGGGGCTGATTTTTAGCAAACACCCAGAGCCTGTATACAAATTAGCAGGAGCAATGGGTGTTCAGCTGCTCTGAACCATCAGGTCCAACCTGCATATTTATGATGAGCTCATTGACCAAGGAGCTGAACATCTGTGCCAGGCTGGTGGTACCAATTCTGGTGATTTTATTTCCAGTCTGAGATTATGCGATGGTTTTAATCAGTGTTTCTGAGAATTTCAGTATTCATCATGGAACTCTGGTCCTCATTAATCCAGAGAGAAACTCAAAAATACCATCTAGATGTCAAGGCAGGTCAAAAATCTATTCCAAAATTCTTTATTTGATGAAGTCAAATTTGATGAAGCCATTTCTTTGCATACAGAGGACACAACCCATGGTGCTTAAGACTTGCAGTAATGCAAAACTTCAAAGTGATTTTCACTTTGTTCTCCACGCCAGCGGAAAGTATACAAGGTCTCTATTATTGAAACCAGGAAAATATTCATACTGAGTGGTGACTTGGTTTATTTAATGTTCACTTAAAATAAGCCCATAATACTTATGTAATCAAGTGTTCCATAAATACTCAAGCAAGCTAAGAATCTGACAGGAATGTTCACTGGCTTCTTCTGAAGGGTCTATTATTTATCATTAACATAAATCCTCCCCAGAAGCCTGATCCAGATCCAACCAAGAGACTGAAGCATGCTGTCTAATGTACAGAACCACCTGAAATCTTGAGTATAGGATATCCATAACAAGCTACACATATATATTGCACACACACACAATATAAACCTAATATTATTCATATAAATTACTTGGAAATTAATTTTGGGCAGAGAAGGTGTCAGGTTTGTAATATGCTTGCAGACTTGTAAACAGAAAGAGCTTGAGTTCACCAGATATTTATTTGTTCAGCTCAGTTTTGTCTTAAAGAAAATATCATATTTTCTTCTCTGTAGGGTTCTTACTGGATATAAATAGGTCTCACAAGGTTGATCTAACTGCAAAATAAATCACAAGAGAATGAAGGACCTTCAGCAGTTTCCTTAACAACATGATAATGGCATGAACACGGCAGAGATGTTTCTGGCACTTGCTATTTTGAGAGGTTTTCATCTCCTTTCCAATGAAGAACCCAGTGGGAAACAATAAGCAAAGGTTTTTTGTGGACAAACAATCACTGCTGCTAGTGGAGAGGAGCCTCACTGTGCCTTGCAAAGGTGTACATCAGGCTCATGCACTTCAGGTTTGTGATCTGTCTTGCCCTGGTCCTTCCATTAGGCCTCTCCTGGGGCTGCTGCTGCCAAAAACCAGCTATCGGGAGTCGCCAGAGTAGACATCTCTCATTACCTGGGACAGCACTCAGGGAAGAGAAACAAAGTGCTTTATTGCATCCACCTCCTTCACTGGGAAGGCAGGAGATAGGACAGCTGGGAAGGGCTGCTCTCCTACAGTGTTGCAAGGTTATGCTGAGACCTGGCCCACATCTAATGTTTGGTTGCATCTGTTGTGTTGGTGCTAGGAATGTCCTCAGCCAAATATTTCAGATGCAAATGTTTAGACAATGGACCATAAATCACATTATATGGAAATGTTTTTCCTCTGGATTTTTTTTTGGTGGCTGCTAATTAAAATGCAAAGAATAAGACTGTTTAGAGGGATGGGGGATTTATCCTATTTTTTAGTACAAAAGGCCATTTTTCTCTAATTTTCTATTTGATCTGTAGATAACTGATTGTATGTGTCACTGTATATGTTCTGGTTCAGTTGTGTGTTCTGAATCCCATCTGGTGTAAATAGTAGTTCTTGTCAAAAAAAAAAGAAAAAGTGTTCAATTTCTAAAATGCTTTTATTCTCTGAGCTTACAAACTTCAAGCTATGGCTTTCTACACCAAGGAACTTGATTTATTTCCTCACTGTGTCTCATGTAAGGAACAGACCTGCAGAAATAAATGCAGATTGAGTGGGAGATCAATGTACTAACCATCCCACCACAATGGAAGATAAGCTATATATTGGCAAAATATAACACCTTTCTTTTTTCCTCCATCCTATTTTTCTAAGTCAAACAGACACTGTTCCCTACCCACGAATAGTGAGACTGACTTTCTGACTTCTCTTGGGGTGGGAACTTTGCTTCATGGATCATGATGCTCATGATTATTTCCATCCCAGTCCTGCTGAGAGGACTCTGGAAACAGGCAGGGCCAAAGTGAAAACTCTTCATCCTGCCTCAGTAATATTACACTTTTTCTACTACTATGTGTGAAGAATAAATTAAAAAAAAATACTAAACAAAAGACATTCCTGTGGAAGAAGCAATTATTTTTTCAGTTGATTTAAGCTAAGATGGGACTTCATTGTCAACAGTCTGCCATTCCTATTTCAGTTGCTCTCTTTTTGTATTGATTTTGTGTAAATTTTGTGACTAGTAGCAACTAGTGACACTTGCATGGCAGCAATGACATTAAAACAGGTATTTTCTGAAACTGAATGGGTGGGGACAAGTGGTAAAAATCACCCATGAAGAACCCAGGCTAGGTTTTAATGGAGTATAGAAAGACATCTGAAAGTTTGTATAAATTAACTGAGGGTTATTACAACAGTAAATTTATTTTTTTCTGTCCCATAATGTGAAGTTCATGAGCAGCCAAAGGCCTCATGGGAAGAAACACTCTCCTCATGCAGTGTTCCACCAGGTCATGTCCCCTGAGAGACATCTCCAGGCAAAGCCCTTCCTGCAAATTGGCTTCATGTTACACTGGACTGGATATCAAGCTTTGTGATTTTCAAAAAAGGGAAAGTAATCTGGATATGGCTGTTGGAACATTTCTAGGTACAGCAAACCTGATAAATCCTACAGGGAGAAAATCCCAGAGAATCCCAGTGACAAGTGAGCTAGATTGAGACCAAGATTTAGATGTCCACATGTGACCAGACACCAGTTCAGACCTCTTAATCCATTTGCCAGATCAGAATCCTGATCCACCTCCCTCAGCTCCTACCTCCTGAGAGAGACTAAAATTAAGTAGCCAACTCCATGGAATATAAGAATAAATTCACTTAATATGCTTTAGAGAGCCACAAATGCATTTACCACTGCACAGGAGGTTTAGATAAAATATCCCTTGAAGGTATTTTTGAGAATGGATATGTTAATACTCAAGCACATTTTAGACTTGTGATCACTTAAGGGGCTTGTGAAAAAAAGGGAGTATCTAACTGTGGTGACAGCTAGAGGAAGGAGCCCACAGCACAGCTGATTGCCACTGTGCAGTGCAGTACTCTGCTACCAGATTAGATGGGCAAGGTAGCCATCAGCAGCCTTTTGCTGCACTGTGCCACTGATTGCAAATGGGACAACTCAAAACCTCAAATTGCTCCAACTTGCCACTGAGTACCTGTTATCTGCTGTTAAGAGGGGGTTGATTATTACAATGTACACTGAAAGTGGCATAAAAACAGCAGGTTGACCTGCATATGGTGTTTTTTCTGCTACATCACAGAATCAGTCATAGATTATCCTGAGTTGGAAGGGACCCACCAGGATGGCTGAAGTCCCGCTCCTGGCCCTGCACAGGACAGTCCCAAGAGTCACACCATATGCCTGAGAACGTTGTCCAAACATTTCTTGAACTCTGTCAGGCTTGCTTCTATGACCACTTCCCTGGGGAGCCTGTTCCAGTGCTCAACCACCCTCTGGATGAAAAATCTTTTTTTAATATCCAGGATAAACCTCCCTGATACAGCGCCATGCCATTCCCTCAGGTTCTGTCACGGGTCACAAGAGAGATCAGTGTCTGCTCCTGTTCTTCCCCTCATAAGGAAGTAATAGACTGTGATGAAGTCTCTCTTCAGCCTCACCCTTCTCCAGGCTGAACAGATCAAGTGACCTCAGCTGTTTCTCATGAGGCTTCCCCTTTTGATCCTCCACCACCTTCATAGATCTGTTTTGGATGCCCTCTAAAAGCTTAATATCTTTTTTTAGATTATATCCCCCAAAACTGCCCTCAGCACTTGAAGTGAGGCCGCCCCAGCACAGAGCAGAGGGGAACAATCCCCTTCCTTGCCCGGCTGGTGATGCTGTGCCTGATGCCTCCCAGGACAGGGCTGGCCCTCCTGGCTGCCAGTGCACTGCTGACCCTCATTCAACTTTCTGTCAACCAGGACACCCAGGTCCCTTTCTGCAGCTTAACTCTCCAGCCTCTCATTTCCCAGTCTCCACATACATCCAGGGCTGCTGTGTCCCAGACGCAGAATTCTCCACTTGTCTTTGTTGAATTTCATACTGTTCATGATTGCCCAACCCTCTTATTTGTCAATGTCTCTCTGGCTTTGAGGGAGTCAACAGCTCCTCCCAATTTAGTATTGTCAAACTTGCTTAATATCCCTCCCAGTCCTGCACCCAAGTCATTTATGAAGACACAGAAGAACACAGTATGAGGATGGAGCCCTGTGGAACCCTGCTAGTGCAGGTCACCAGTCTGATGTCACCCCATTAACTACGATCCCAACCTAGGATTGTGAGCCAGTTTCTCACCTGAGATTTACCTGTAACCCACTTGTTAATTCTGCCCCACCAAGAGTCCTGTGCAGCATCAGGAGACAAACATGACCCTTCTGCCTGGGAAACCTCACTTTACAGGTGAGGAACCTTTCCTTGAAGACAAAGGTGAGCTCAGGAGGTCCATAGAACAGGAGACCACAACGGGGCACAGGAGAAGGCATCAGCAATGCTTGGAGCTTGCAGAGGGTGTTCCAGGACAGGCTCCAGGCTAGATTGGCTGCCTTTTGACAGCTTGGGGACATGCCTGAGTATGCAGAGAAAGACCCACAGGATCCACAGAGTACAGATGAACTGAACTTGTTATGCCTTTTGGTGGCTTACAGGCTGAAGTAGTTCCGCTGAAAGCATTTGCTGGTATCCTTGATCTCTAGTCAGAGGTCTTTGAGAAATGCTCAGTACAAAGTGCACCCAATTTTCTTAAGTCATCCTAGCCCTAGAGCTTTCACACCATGTTGCTGCCCTGGAGACCACTAAACTCTCATAGCTCAAAGATTTATTTCCCAATTCTCATCTCATATCATCTCTCTTCATATCTCACAGCTCTCTCTCTCTTAGAGATTTCAGCTATAGACAGCTGCAGACTCCATGGGTTACCATTTGTCTACAGAGCTGCAAAACCATCCAAACCCTCACTCCTAACTTTCAGCAGAGCCACAAAACCATGAGACTGGAACCATTCTTAGGGCCACAAGAGGTATTACTTAACATTGTGAAGTAATGTGAAGCTCAGCTGACAAAGTCAAACAGCTTGTAATTGTCTGTCCATACCCATCAGCTGAGTTACACTGGTACTGTCTTTATTTTGCATGTAATCTTTCCTAGTATTTAAAAACTAGCAAATAAAAATTAGTAACTTACAGTGTCAAGGAGACAGGCTCAAATGCTTTGTAAGTAGGGTCCAGAAGCCCAGCAAAATACCTGTCACATCTGGGTTGGCAAGGTCAGTCCAGAAATTACTGCTCTGTGTTTGACTTCATCTCTGGAATGAGGGAGACAGCTGTAAAGCTAGGGTGGGAGCAAGTTCAGCCTAAAAAATAAAGAATAGTTTCTATTTTCCCCAGTGCATTGGCAGGGAAAAAAAGGCTGGGAACCTTATTAGATGGCAGCTGCACTCCCCCTGCAAGCATCACCACTAGCTGTGCAAGAGTTACCATGAGCCAGCTGTAAAGCTCCTCCACATCAGCCACCTAAACCCCAAGGGCACAGAAAATACTGACTCAGCACACACATATCTTCCACTGTCAGCCAGGAGAGGGAGTTCAGAGAAAGAGGGAAAATAAAAATCTCAAAAAAACCCAGCTTTCAAAGCTGTGTCTACAGCAAGCAATCAAAGGCAGCTCTCCTGAAAGGATTCCCAGCAGGGAGCATGGAAGGAAAGCAGCAGTGAGTGCAATAAAGCAGCAAAGTCAGTCCCCAGTGCTGCAGCCATGGTAAATGCCCAAGGATGGCAGCTCTAGAGCACCTGGGTGGTAAAGGAACATTCTGTGGTGCTGCTCTTCAATGTTTGACAAAAATGCTGGGGAAAAAAGAAAAGAAAGAAAAGAAAGAAAAGAAAGAAAAGAAAGAAAAGAAAGAAAAGAAAGAAAAGAAAGAAAAGAAAGAAAAGAAAGAAAAGAAAGAAAAGAAAGAAAAGAAAGAAAATAAATATATTTTGAGCTGCCTTTTGACATTGGACTCTATCCATCCCAGGCATGTGTGAGGTATGATTATTAGTGCTGCATATTTTCCAATACTTCATTAAAAAAAATTATTCCTAGTTGTTCCAAAATCTCTCACATTTTCATGCATCCTCCTCACAGCCCATCCTTCATTTAAAAAACATAGAAATTTTGTAATAAGTAAAAGGATAGTCTCTTGATGGAAGGAAGAAAAGAATTTCTAGGACTTTCCTATTAAAATGAAAACTGCTAATATAAACATTACCACTGGGTAAATTTTATTTCAGCGATCTGTGAGCCAGATAACCTTCAAAGACCAATGCCAGTGACTGAGGGAGGCTAAAGACTATCTGAGAATGGACACTGCCCAACTAACTTACAAGTCTGCTTGCAAAGATGTGCCATGATTCAGCAAACAGTAAACTGGGTTTCAGAGCTGCCTGTGAGAAGATGAGAAGTGCACCCACCACATGAGGCAAAGCACGAATCCATCTAAGGACACATCCTCCAAGTGCAAATGCATTCAAAGACTGTCATAGGTTCAATATTTTTATAGGACGCTTTATGGCTGAGAGTGCCTCCAGCAGCCAGAAGGAGGCAGATATAAAATCCGCAAAGTCAACACTGCCTATCATGGATCCTGCCTAAGTCAAAAGAAATGCAGGCTCATGCTGACAATCAAGTCAAATGCATCCTGCTGCATCCCAGCTTCCAGAGCCAGTGCTAATGATAATGGAGCCTTGGTTCCAGAAGAACAGCACGTTGTAGGGTATGTTACAAAGCAAACACAGCACAAACAAAGCACCAGGTCCCAAAATTTGCTTCTCCTATGAAAAATATGGAACTACAGAGAGATTCCACAATTAAAAACATGACACTTCTTTCCAGTAAGAGAATTTTCTCCGTAGTTTTAAGGAAATTTAATTAATTAATTTCCTAATTTAACTTAAGAAGCAGTTGATAGGGGCAGCTCATTTGTTAGTATTTCTAGAATTAATGTATTCCTGTGATAATTTTAGGAAAATTTTTATGGCAAGTTATTAACAATTGCATAATTAGAAAATTGTTTAAGTGTTGTTTTGTAACACAGTATTTCTGGCATCAGTATTGCAATGAAAGGAAGACTGAGAATTCCTGTCTGGTTTGGCTATTATACAGAAATGTAATTTATTCTCTTTTATAGACAGCAACATTCCTGACTTCAGCCAACAGACAAAGCAATTGAAGTATAGTACTGAAGATTTACTACAACAGTTGATTTGGCAATTACTACACTACTTCACTGAAAAACAGAAATAAAACTCCCACCAAAAAAACCACCCAACAAAGAAACAAACCAACAAACAAAACCAACAAATAAAACCAACACAAGCAAAAAAACAAAAAAACCCCAACCAGTTTTCTGATAATTTAGACGGGAAAAAAATAACAACAAACAACAACAACAAAAAGACAAAAACCTACACACAAACAAACAAAATCCCCACAACAATGAAAGTCAGCTCTTCCTTTCAGCCAAAATGAAATTTCAAGTTATGAAAGCAATGTTTTATGGAATGCGAGTGACATACAAGCCTGATTTTCCGATCTTTCCATTAGGGAGGAGAGCAGCATCTTTCTGGAGGTACAGAAACTATATTCTAAATTGATTTGTGAATATGCCTTATTCTCTTCCACTGTTTACCTCAGTAGGTGTAGTATTATTACCAGGCTTATGTGATTTTCTCAGCAGATTTGCAACCTTGAGCATAATATCAAAATACAGCATATTGTACATCATAGTTAACAATGCTCAGAGCTACAGAAGACAACAAAAAATGAGCAACCGTGAATAAAAGTTACACCTCTTATTTCACATCTGAGAACATAAGAAGCTCTGAGTATCTGAAGATTCTATTTCATAACCAATTCATACAGCATTTCAAGGATGGTTTCTTGATTTCACCTTACATGATGCTTTTTTTTCAGCATACATTTCTGTAAACCCATTTCACTTTCAATAATCTCTAAGGATTCCCTGGGGGACTCAGTGAAAGAAGATCCAAGCTCTTTGAAGTCCCTGGCTGATAGAAGTCCAACCACTTCAGAACTGGGAGACGACCTGCTGCTTCATATACAAAGTTAGGTTAGTGCTCCAAAAACTTGTTTTTTCAAGATACCTTGATGAATCATGGTAGAATGCAAGTTTCTGTGTAACAGGAGGGAAAATTCACAGGCCTTAAACAGATACTTTGCAAACACTGCACTATTCCAGAATGCATGTTAATTTTATCACGTTTTTCACTATCAATGACACTCTCTCTTCCCACTTGTCAGTGCCTAGAACACTCAAGTCAAATTCTGAGTGATCTCTCTTGCTTTCACAGGAAACATTAACAGGTTTTATATACTCATGGTAAGGACCAGAGGCACATCAAAGCTTGCATTAGATATTTTATCACTATTACTTCTTCTCTATCTGGGAAAAAAAGGAAGACATAAAGAGAGACAGCAGAATTCCACCATAAGAGCAATATTCTCTCTCAACAGGGAGGAAGCTTCTTAACAATAAGCATTAAGTATAGTTCAAATATTGTGGCAAAGACAGACACGGAAAAAACTGATGCAAAGATAAAATTATGCATTTCAATCTCCACTTCTTACCTTCTTGTGCCCAAAAATTACAAATATGTGTTCAGTAAGTAAATGTAATTACTTAATTGTGGTAGGCAAAGTGCAACATCCATGTCAGTGGGAAAAGGAATACCAGACAAACCAGTCTTGGTTGCTGCCTTCTGTGAAAGAGATAAACAAGAATTTAAATCATCACTGATGGTGGAAGGATTTAGTACTGAGAGACCTGAGCTGCCTAACTGATGGGATATCAGAAAAAATGAAGCATTTCCTGTTCAGGAAACCAATCTCTGCACCAAGGAATACTCAGGCTACATAAAGTGCACACATATTTGAAAAACAACAGGAGCTCTGGTCAGCACTGTGGTTACTCAATAGTACTCAGCAGAGCACGGAAACTCACTCAGAAGTCCTTTTCCTTAGCAGTAGAGATCCAGCAAAACACAGAACTGCTTAAACTGCCAGTCACTACCTTGATGATGACTTCTACGTAAGTAACAAGGTGGTTCCTTGCTCGGAGATTTTTGTTATTTGTGGTTGTCTGATCACTTAGGATCCTGGTCACAGAGAGAACCCATAATACAATCCCTTTCTCAAAGAGCTCACAGTCCCAACAGATTTTGGTGTCTTTACTTTGAAGCATGGAAACTCCTTGGAACTATCCTGTAAAAAAAATCTTTATATCCCCATGGTGGAGATTATAAGCAAGATACAAGGTGAAAAAAAAAAAAAAGGTCTCTGTTGAATTTCTAGCTCACTCCTTTCTCTCTTCATAAAATTAAAATACAGATGTACTGACTTGTCCCAAGTCCACCTCCTTCAGCACCAAAGTGAGCCTTTGAGGAAGCTTGGCACATCTAGAGAAACCAAGGAATTGGCAGTTCTGCTGTATGTCCTAATGGGCTACTTGTCTGAATCTGAGTGCTGCTGCTGAGATTTCTGCTGTGACTATAACACTGTTCTCTAAAGATGATGGAAAAGGAGACTAAAATTGCAGATGAAGATAAACTCCCATGAGGTCCAAGTTTGTTCAGATCTGTCTAATGCATTTTTCACTTTAGCAGTTTTATATGTAAATAAAACCAGGGTGCTATTTAAGCACAAATTACTTTAGATTCCTTAAAGCAGATGTGCCAAACCAATACGAAAGTTGGAAATAGAAATGGAATAACCCTGCTAAGTAGGATCCAAGGGGAAATCCAGCAGTGAAGAAACACAGGCTTACTTTTTATTTCAGCACTGCAAAGGGAACTTTTTAACCCACTGACAAGCAGGCCCAGCAGGACTTGGGGCCAGTTACAAAGAAAGTACAAAATTTTCTGGAAACTCACTTTTGTATTCCTCATATGCTGGAGACAGCATGGGCAAGCCTGTCTATGTAAGTTACAGCAGGCTGTCCTGTTCTGGCACTGCCTCACAGGACCAGAGCAGCAGCTGGAAATTGATGTTCAAGAAGACTGTAGCAGCCCAGGAAGCAAAAGGAACTGGCTGTTCAGATTGCTTTTATGAAGACTGGGCACTGAAGTTTTAATTTCCTTGTAAACAGAAAGCAAAACAAAAATAGAAATAAGATATCTGAGGTAAACAGTTTCTGGAAACACATGTTAAAAAGGCTGGGCTGTGTGATGGGGAACTTCTCTGTACTGGGAATGATGTAACACTGCACTGCAAGAGATCAGATTGTCACAGCCATGGCAGTCAGAATATGCACAATAGCATCAAAATAATACAGGAAGTAGGAAAGTAAGTGGTCTTCAGCTGGATGAGGCTGGTCGAGATGCAGTAAGGGTGAAAAAGCAGCAAACAGCTATCTCAGTAAGCCAGAGATAACAAGAACTTCGCCTAGAGGGTATTTCCAAGGCATACAGTGAAAATCTGGCATTAAAGCCAAAGGATCTGTGGAGAGGGCCCTTCAGGCCCAGCCTACAAAGGAACACCAATACTTCAGCCCCTCTTTAAAATCTGATACCTCTCAGATACACCAGGTACCTTTCAGTGACTAATGACTGCTCACTTCTGAATAAGAATTTTCTGAGCTTCTTTAATCAGCTGCTGCCAGTGGCTCCCAGACCAAAGAGCTTGCAGGTGGCAAGCACAGCTGGGCCTGTCATGTTAATGTGATTGGTTTTGCATCTCTTTCTGGATGGAGCCACTTGATCTCCCTAGTTCTGGATGACTCGAGCAGCGATTCCCTAACCACCGCTGGCACTGTCAACGGCAGCCATTTTGTGTTTGAACCACAACTCACTCTGTTGAGTGATAAAATGAAGATTTTGCCTGTGCCAAGAGCAAGATCTCTCCCAGTAGCAATTATTGTTACCCTAAGCCACCGGAGGGTCCCCCTTGAGCAGGAGTCACCCTTTCAGCACTGGTGCCTCCAGCTGGCAACTAAAAGACATCCCCAGAGCTTCATGCACACTACACTGGAGATACTGGTTCAAGGTCTTCCATGGATGTCTAGATAACAGGGAGTTTCATATTATAACCAATTAAGTTAATATTGCCTGCTAAATGCCCTTATACCCTAGCTAATGAGTGTTCTCATTGCAAGGCTTAATTCAGTTTTCACTCTACTTTTAGAGTTCAGCCTGAAAGCCTCTCTTAAATTCTTGTTATGCTAGTTCAATAGCAAGCAGGAAAAGCAAGGTAGTGAAAAGTTTTAAGTCAAATTGCAAAGAGAGGGCAAGAACTGTTCTTCTGTAAATCCACATAATAAATTCTAGTGGAAACACAGCATATTAGTCCTTGTCAGGATAATGGCTGCTAAAGAAATTTCGTGCTGGTCATTTTAAATAGAAGAGGAATCCAAATTCCTCACCAGCCTGCATGTCTGCTCTATTATGTCAAGCTGCATTTATGTACCACTGTTCTAACTATTCAATATTTCAAACAGCATTCTTCAAGGTAGTAGGCTATTCTATGTAAATATCAAAATGTTTAATTATTCCATCATATAGAACATTTCTGTATAGCAGCAGGTATTTTATACAAACTCACAAGAGACGAAAAAACAAAGAAGCACACCACAATACCAGTCACAATACAGGCATCAGATTTCCAGTGCAACTCACCTAGCTTACAAGCTCTTAGATACAAATCTACAGCTTTAAGAAATGGGTTCATTTTCCCTGTGCTAAGTTCTCACATGATGCTGAATATTCAGGGATGCCTGAGGTAGCCAGCCAGCTGAGATGACCTTTAATCCTTAGGTAAAACCCTTGATCTGTGGCAGGGTTTTCACTAAGGGAACAAGGACTGAGCACATAAAAAAAAATATACGAGCCTCTGTTTATATACTGCTTTTTTTACAGCACAGTTCAACTCTGTCACCACCCACAATAACTTCTCCACTGTTTAGCTCAGTAGAATATTTATTTTATTTTCCACTGCACGAAAGACTGTTTGAAGCCTGAATAGCTAATAAAACTTTGAGCCTTTATTAAGCAACACTAAGTTCTTCCCTCAGGTATGTAAGCACAGGCAAAAAACATTCCTGCATTTCAGGATGGAAATAAAGCTGCTAAGTGACTTATAGCTCTCTTCACCCAGGTAGCAATGAGTATGTTGGACAGATAGAAAAATTAAATAGGGCTTAAATCTACTTCCACTCCTGTTTTTTCTACATGAACAAAATTAAGTAATGGACATTAGCTTTCCAAAATCAAACACAAACACAAAGGTGGGAGTTTTAATTTTGATCTGTGCTCTTATTGGTAATTTTAGGAAAGACAGCACTCTATTTCTTGTCCCACTCCTCTTTATTAACAAAGGGTTATTAATTTGGCATCATTAGCAAAAAACTATACAGGTTTTCTTTACTACTGGTCTATAGGCTTCTCCCTATAGTTTCTGTCAGCAAATAGAAAAGGTACATCTTATTCATTTTGTTCCACAAAGATTTTTACTCTGTCATGAAGTTTTGAATCTGCTATTGAACATCATTATTTGATAGGAACCAGCACTGAAAGCTATTTTCTTCTCAAGGTAGCTAGTTTTCCTCCTAGGAAAGACACGATATATGATATAAAAACACAGGTACAGGCTTTAGCCTAGGACAAAAACGACAAGAAAGAATGCAACTTGCATCCTTAGACATACTGCTGTTTTCATCAGAGGGGGTGATAGCCTTGTGTGAAATATAACAAAGAACACAAAGTATTAACTGGAACAGTAACTGAAGTCATTTTGTTTTCTATCTCTGCCGCATACTGAGCACAACATGACTCCCTCAAATGGCTAACTTCTGCACACTGAGCCTAAATATTGCCACCCCGTGGTCTGACAGCACTGTCTGACAGCCCTGCGAACAGGGAGACTAAACATTTCTAGGCTGGGCACTGCACATTCCAGTCCCTACATACTATTTCTATTCTACATCTAGTTTTGTTTTCTTCACAGATTCCTGCCAGCAAAATAAATTGTTCCCTGATGACCCCACTTCCCTCTTTATACCTGTTTTTTCCCCAGGTGCTGCACTCTGACTTATCCCTCCTGCAGCCCAGCATGAAGACAGACGCATGAAGCAGCAGAAGTCAGCAGCAAGTACGCATCCATAATAAAACTTTCACTGCAACATCACACAGCAAGTGCAAATTCCCTTTTGAGGGGATGGAGAGCAGAGGCAGGGAAAATCCTTCCAAGCCTTATTCCTTGCCATGCCAGCATGATTTCCACTGGACTTTGTGTACGAAGCAGTTTCTACAACAAATGCGTGGAGCTACACTTATTTCTTTGTGATGTAGGAGGGAAGAATTAGCCACAGGCTTAAAGCTTTAGGGATCTGTTCGGGCTGTACAGCTCAGCAAGTGCAAAGCAAGGCAAATAGCAAGTGCAGAGCACCTGACCCTGCAAGGGCATAAAGTTCAAAGACCTCTCTTCCTGTAAGTCTTCTGTCCAGTGCCACAGAAAAACATGCTTCCTGAAGAGGAGAACTAAAATGAAACTCAGCAAAAACAGATTTTATATTCTTAGTTTTGTGGAGAAGTCAAAGTCAAAGCAGCTGGTGGGGTCCCAGACCTGGAAGGGACCACCAGGACTGGCTGGTCTAAACTATGTAACACAAAGTCTTTAGTTAATGGCTGAGTGAATCAAGATATCTTTTCAAGGAGAATACTTCCAATGTCTCTGCAAGGATAGAATCCACCATTTCACCAACTGCTCCAGTGACTGGCTGCAGCCACTTTCAGAGTGTTTTGCCCACTTTAATCTATGTCTAGTAACAACTCCCTACTGAAGGATGTTTTTTATACCTCAGCTTGCTAGACTGGGGAGTAGCACAAAGACTCCATTTCCCATACAGCTTCTTATAGACAGTTTAAACCTCTCTGTAGCTCTCCCTGAGTGTCCTCCACAGGCTCCTCCCCTACCTCAAAGCCACAGGAGACTGGTCAGGAAGCACCCACTGAGCTGCTCTTCCAGACACCATTAGACCACAGAAGCAGCTGCCCCAAGGAGCCAGACCTGAGTTACAGTGAGCAAGTGGTACTGGGCATCATTCAGGGTTACTGTCATGTGCTTCAAAGAGCATGGGGTAGCCTGCCCATTCTCACTTTAGGTCATTTCCCAGCCACTAGCGGATTTTGGCTTAACCACCGAACTTAATTATCCTTCCCTACTGCTTGACAGTGTTTTCCAAGTTATAGATTTTATTACTGAAAACTCCAGATAGTCTCAATCTTTATACAGAGGTCTGATGCCTTAACTTTGCTTACTCTTGGCAAAAACAGTATCCCATGACAGACTAATGTGACTGTTGTAAAACAGATGTTATAGCACAGCAGTGTCGTATATCTCAATCCCCTAGTGGACCATTATTTTTGTAGGGGGACAAGGCTGCACTTAACAAAGCAATAGTTGTGTTACTGAGAGGTGACATGTTAAAGGCTGCTGAAGAAGTCCAGAGAAGGGTAACAGAGACCCTTGGGAGCCCAAGAGAACAGATGTCAGAACTACAGGACAGCTCAAGTGTTGATCACCAGCCACAAACAGTCTGCTACTGGTCACTGAATCAACCCACTTTTGAGAGCAGGGTAAAACCAGTTCTAAGACATAACTAGAAAACATAGAGACTTGTGCTACAATTTATTGAAGTTGCTCAAGATTGGTAGCCTAGGCAAAGCTGTCTTCAGATTATCTATGACTACAATGAAAGCAACTGGCTGTGCAGGATGAATCTTTCAGAATAGAGCAATCTGTTACACTGTATTGATAGGGACAGATGATTTCTTAATTATTAAAGGGAAAAAATAATCTCTATTGCTTGTGCTTGTATTTTACTGCTTGTGCTTGGTCTGGTACCCACTCCTTCCCCCCTTGATGCTTTATTGTAATTTGAATAGAATTAAATACCAGAAAATTGCTTTTAAATTATTTTTAAACTTCTCTCTCTAAATGGTTGTCCCTTTGGTCTCCTGCTAACAGAATGGGAGAACAATTGTCTTCTTTTCTGACTGCTATCATGGTCACCCTTCTTTTTCTTTTGAAAGGAAGCAATTTTTAATTCACAGCCAGATGCAGATTCCAGAACTCTAAAGAATAATCCGACTGAACAAAAATCAAAAGAACCCTTAAATTCAACCTGTTTATTCTAAATGTATATTTTCCTGAACACACTCCACTTCTTAAGCATCCTGTGGAGGTAAGAATGGCCAGTGCAATTCCAGAACAACCTAGATCTCATCTGAATCTGATCCCACCACTACTTCCTTTAAGAGCATGGGAATGCATCTTTGTTGCTGACTGCCTTACATAATGGGATTCCTAGTATTTTATTAATTGTCCTGGTACTCTGAGTTCTCTGTATAGGTGTCTAGGTTCCTTCTGGGCTGATGGATATGACTTACAGCCCATTAAACTGTTTAGTAAGTTTCTAGTAGGGTGGAATTTTGCCTTCCAGTGTTTATTCCTTCACCTCACAGCCAGAGCAGAAAAGGCTATGGTGAGAGGGAAGGCAAGAACTGAAATCTGCCATCTTTCCAGAGAGAGGCAGGAAAGCTAAAGCTTAGGAGACAGAATGATCTCAACACAGTATTTCTTGTAGCTGCAGTGAGCAGGGCGATGAAGGCACCTACTCATCAAGGAAGAGAAACAGTGACCTGGGAAGCAACTGTTATTAATAAGGTAACAGAAAAAGAAAGGCTTCAGAAAAGCTCCCTTGTATTCTCTCCAAGATTTCTTATAGATAAACAGCTTTTCAAAAGTCCTCCACTGGCTTCTCATAAGCAGACTCATGCTGAAAAGAAATATGCTCTTGCCAATCCTGTGCTAATTAAGCCTGTTTATGTTCTGCTTGAATAGATGACATGACTTCTTGGGAATCCAGCAAACCTGAGAAGCAACTGCAGGTACCTGAATTTTGTTTTGGCCTCGCTGTGCTATTCTTGCTGCTTGGGGTAAAAGCCTGGTAACATTGCTATAAACTTCACCTGAAGGATGAGCACTCCTGTGCCCCTGCTGAAATTTGGCAAAAGCAGGGTGCATTCTTCAAGGTGGGAATGCACCACTGTTGCTTCAGTAATGTTCCTGGACAACCCAAACCAGGCCTTGGAGATTCAAAAGTATTGGACAAAATGTTTCTCCCCCTTTGGGGAATCTTCTGCTATAGCCATCAAAATACACTGAGGCACCCTGGGAAAATCGATGGGAAAGCTCTTGACAGCCTTCCTCCCTGTGATTCCTAGTCCAAATTTGCTCCCTCAGGAGGCTGGGACTCTGGAAATAGACATCTGACTTACAGCTTCAAAGAACATCTCTTTACCCATCTTATTTCTTCTTAAGAACAGTATAAAGTGGAAAGAAAGGAAGCCTAATTTTGTGCTACTGCAATATAAATATAAATCCTTCAGTTGGTTTTTTAGAGTTCCAAAAGCTGATCCACTGCTTGAATAGCTCTGCAAAAGTCAGTGTGAAGGTGGAGATTTTGAAAGGAGGATTTGAGAAATTTTTTTCCAAGGCTTCCAAAATCTAAGACACCTTTCTCTGTTTGAACATCTCAGCCAGATCACATGAATAACCATTTCATTAACCCTTAATCACTTGCAGGAAACTTGCTTCGCTTTTTTCTGTTTTTCAAATGAGGGCTCAAATTAAACAGTTAGGAAAAAATAGGTTTTTGGGTTGAAAGATCCTTCCTTCTCCTTCCCCACAGAGCCCAAATGCTGCAAAAAGTGGATTTTCAGGCAAATGGCCAGGCTTTTCTCCAAGAGAGGTTAATATGGAAGATATGAATGGCAAATTATATTATATAGTCTGGAAAATCCTGGGTTTATGTTACAGCCTGGCCTATACTTCAACACCAGTATTAACTTTGGCTTAGCAGGTTTTGGTGCTGATTTCACATCTTTTTCAATAAGACAGTCTGCAATGACATAACAAATGATAAAACAGAATCTTAAACTTGAAAGTCAAAGAAGATTTCCCTATGCTGCCAAATCAAACCCTCAGAAGTCCAGCTGCTGGCTCAGAGATAATTTCACTCAACTGCCCCCAGCCAAAATCTTCCCAATGCCTATGACTTGTGGCCTAATTCCCGGAGCAAGTTGCTCCTGTAAGTGATTTCCAACGAGAAAAGCTAATGGAGAGCTATAGGAGTAGGAGACATTATTGTCCTCACAGTCCACCACCTGCAGAGGCTTCTGCAGTTCACACAGAAGATGAGAACTTGGTATCACAAAGCTGCTGACAGTAGAGCTCAGAAATGGCCAAACCTGCAGCAGCACTCACCAGTCTGGGTTAGTCCAGCTCCAGGCACTAGGTAGGCTCCTTCTGGCCATGGGCAGTAGTGCACAGCTGATGACCTAGCAGAGTACTTGAGCTGGGGCAGCCTTCAGCACATCCTCCTCTTCTCTGAACCTTCATGTCCCAGTGAAAACCTTGTGTAGTGACTTTCAACTCTTGTCAAGTTTTTTTCCAAGCCTCCTCTGCAAATGACTGAGATCTAATGGAAAATGAACAAGTTGCAGTGCAGTTGGGTGGGTACTACCCTTATCACCATGGTATCTCAGCTTCAGTCCTAATCCTTTTAAAATATTTGCTCATAAGCCCAGATCTTAGGGTGCACATATTAAAAACAAAAAAAAAAAAAACAGAAAAAAAAAATCCTAACAAAACCCCCAAGCCTGCTGGAAGGGAACAAAATAAAGCCGAAGTCTTCTAGATGTCAGAATAACCTGTGATTCCACAGTCTAGTGATT
This sequence comes from Motacilla alba alba, assembly GCF_015832195.1. Lineage (NCBI taxonomy): Eukaryota > Metazoa > Chordata > Aves > Passeriformes > Motacillidae > Motacilla > Motacilla alba. Next base: position 38,777,015 of record NC_052017.1, on the reverse strand, counting down.
CTATTTTAAGGGGATACAAAATCTGCTACAAAAAACATAACCAAACAATCCCCCAGAGTCTGACATACAGATTCAAATTAACAGCTTGTGCAGATTACTTGTCTCAGGTTAGCAAAGATAGAAATGAATTTGTGGATATATAAATAAGCTTTCAAAGAGATTTACAAAGCAGAGGTGAGCATCCTCCAAGTGCCAAGAGACATGGCAAATATGGTGTGGTCTCACAGATTTTATTGGTGTAATAGTCCATACAGTCAGTGAAATTATTCTAAACTAGTGAAAGTACTTATTGCAACTCATGGGTTTTTTTGTGCAAAAGTATCCCAGGATGAAGATGATTGTTAGCATTCATCTTGTGCCCACCCAACAATAATTCTAGCCTCTGTTATTGCAAAACCAGAAGCCTGGGAGCTGAAACAGAATAAAGATGAGATGAAATGTGCATTAAATGTCCTTCAAGTCCATTTTATTTCTGTGACTTACAGATGTATGATTACTGCTTGGTTTCTCTGCCCAGGAGGCAGACACTTTATGTATGACTACTTTGTATATGGAAAATTCAGAATGGTATCTTATACCCCTGCATTTAAATCTAGTAAAAATATTCTTGTAATATACACTAGCCAGTAACAAACACAAAGCCAGATTCTTTCCATGGGCTCTGAGGAATGAAGAGTCTAATACACATTACATTATTTATTAGGATGGCATCATATCATTTTTTCTCCTCCCATATAAATATTATAACAGAGTTTTTTAAATATTATACAGAGTTTTACAAAGCTACCTTATAACACATTTTTTTAAAAAGGAAACGCAATTCCTGCCTTAGGAATTTAAAGAAAACAAACAAAAAAATTTATAGACAAAACCCAGACACTGCAGAATGAAGCCATGTCCTGGATAAATGAAGTAAAAAAGGAAATTCCTATAGCATTAAAAAATTCCTATAGCATTAAAATAAATAAAATAAGAAAACACAACTAAGCAATATTAGCTACAGATGAATGCTGCACCCATTTTGCCAAGCAGCTGAAGGTCACAAGTCCAGCCCAGCAGCAGCACTTAACTCTAATGGATACTATTTGTCTCACACAAGGGTGCTGTCATTCCACTGAAGAATTAAACCCATGCTGGGAAAGGCAGCCCATGCAGTGGACTCTGCCTAAACCACTACCAATTAAATGCACATTCTATGCAGGCACAAGTCTGCTCAGCTGGCTGCCCTTAACTGCAGTATCCATGATGTGCAGAGCCAGCATCCAGGATTGCCCCTAGAAGGCAGCTCAAACAGTGGGATCATCTTTGAGGCAGCTAAAACCACTCTCCAGCCCAACAGGAAGAAAGTTTCCTTTCAGGTTTATCCTCTTAGAGTGGCTCCTAAGCTACATACACACTATGTAAAATCAAATACTCACCCATTTCTCTCTAGCAGCCCAAAGTATACACATATTGTACTGCAAACTCGCTACTCTTCTCTGCCTCTCCCTTTTTGAAGATCAAGAAGCCACAAGGGGTCAGTTAGCTGTGTGCTCCTAAGTGTTTCTAGCTGTATGTGCATGCCTCCCAGTATCGCTCTAAAAAGACTTGACTCTTAAAAAGACTTGCTATTCAGGCATTAAAAAAAAAAATAATTTGCTTTTCATTATATTTAAAGAGATTGCGTGTGGGAACTTACGATCCTAGGAACTAGACACATAGAGGTGTTTTAGCTGTTAAGTACACTAAACAGCCTTATCAGGGCAAGTAAAAAGTTCTGTCTGGCTTCCAGCAGTGCATTAGGATGAGGCCCTAAAAAACAACCTTTTCATCCCAAGTTTTCATGTAAGAATTTTTTTTTCTCAAGATCTTTTTCAATAATAATAATTTTCACCTCAGTAAATTGTTTTTTTCATGCTCTAGGATTACATTCTCACCTAGAGAAAAAATATCCTAACACCTGTATCCTAACTTTTCCTTACTTTCATGTGATTTCACCTCCTGAGCATGCCCACCATGACCAACACTTAGGAAAATCCAAATGTATTTTAGGCAAATGCTTACTAATATTTTGTTCCCAGGTTTTCAGTAAGAAGTTTTCAATAAGAAGTTTTCAATAAGAAGTTTTCAATAAGAAGTTTTCAATAAGAAGTTTTCTAATTCTACTCTTCATTCACATCCTTGACACAGCTACAAAAAAAAACCCACAACTGAAACAAACAGCACCATCTTACCTGAGTCCCCCAATATGAGAAGGATGTGAATGTGCTGAAGCCAGCCCAGAGGAGGATCACAAAGATAATCTAAAGGCTGGAGCACTGCTTCTGTGAGGACAGGCTGAGTGAGTGGGAGTTGTTCAGCCTGGAGAAGCAAAGGGTCCATGCGGACTTCATAAAGAGACCCTACAAGAAATGTGGAGAGGAAGTTCTTACAAGGGCATGTAATGATAGGGGTGATGCCTTTAAATGGAAGGAGGGTAGTTTTAGACTATATATCAGGCAGAAATTCTTCACTGTGAACATGGTGAGACACTGCAACAGGTTGCTCAGAAAAGTTGTGGAAGTCCCATCCCTGGAAGCATTCAAGGCTGGGTTGGATGGGGCTCTGAGCAACCTGGTCTAGCAGGAGGTGTCCCTGCCCTTGGCAGGGACTTGGAACTAGATGTTCTTTAAGGTCCCTTCCAACCCAAACCTTTCTATGATTCTATGGCATTTCATTGTAAGGGAGGAAGAAATAGAGGTCTCTTCTCCTCTCTTGTACATGCAAGCAAGCATTAACTTAGAGTTTCAGCAATAAACACAGGAACATGAGCAACCTGAGCAGATCTTTGAGAAGGAATCATGGTCTTAGATGTTAAAATATCAGTTCTGAAGGAAATAAGATGAAGTTCTGGTAGCATTGTGTCCTAGCAACAGGATTTTGCACAGCCAATGCAATGCAGTGGATGGGAGCATTTGCAAAGGAGGTCTTAGGTCCAACAGCTTCATTACAGCAAGATATAAAATGATTTCAAAATAGCTTAGGTTCAACTATTCACTAATAAGTTGAAGTAGTTATATATTCACACTACTTTCAGAATTGCAGTATCCAGGCTATTCTTAATTACCTACAGTTCACTGCTTTTCTAATTTATGTGAGCATAGATAGTCTTTCTGCAAATTTTTGGTTATAACTTGCACATTTATTTTTGACTGGAGTGAAACTGTGAAATGTCTCAGTACTTAGAAATCCATACATTTCTAAAGCTCCTTGAGTTTGCTATATTATTGTAATTCCTGGATGACAAAGAGTATGTACATTATTTTAATTTATAGCTCAGCTCTTTCTTCAGAAAAAAAAAAATAAAAGAATAAAAGGCCATTTCTAACTGTATTTTGAAAGCCAGACCAAAAAAAAAAGAAAAAAAAAAAAAGTTAAGTTAGAATCCTCTAAACCAGAGAACCAAGAAACCACAGAAATAAGAAGAGTGTTGCACCACTCCTTTTTGAAAATTGTAGGACAATGAAGAAAGGAAAATTCAGTGTATAAAAAGAATAGTGTATAGAAAATCTAACAAAGTATATCAAAGTTATGTGAATGAATAAGAAATTTAGGGTGAGGGAAGAGGGTGTGATTCATCTGTATACCATGAAACCAAGTTTAAACATGCAATCATCTTGGGTCAGCAGCAAAGAAAGATGCTGAGGCCTCAGGCACTCCAGGCCAGGAGCTGCCTGACCTTCTCACCAGTCACTCCCTACAGGGAGTGGGCAGCCAAGGGAGTCCCACCCAGCACGAGGGACTAAACAGCACGGAAGTAAAAGCACTTTGTGCCACAAGGCACATGCCTCTCCGGGAAAATACCTCAGATACACATTCTTGCCTGTACTCACTTTATAGAATAAAATACTCCATGTGGATAAAACTTTTCTCAAGATCAACAGGAGATATAGATACAGATACATAGATACAGATATGTATATGTGTGTGTGTGTACATATATATATATATATATGTATATATGTGTATATATATACACACACCATACACAGACCCCAGCATGCATGTGTAGCTATATGTGTATGTATTGAAAAAGAATTTTCATGTTTTTCTTTTAGATGAGGGATTTTTTGGTACAATTTTAGGTATCAGAGTAGCAAAATTACTTTTATCACAGCATCTTCATCTCACAACAGCAGAAAATGCAAGTGTGCAGATTTTTTTGGAGTTGTTTCATAGCTATAAAATGTTCTCAGTCCCTAAAAAATGCCTAGTAATATCTTCTAGTTGAAAATTAACTATTTAATTTAGTTAATTAACTGAATGAATCAATGACTATGTATATCATGTTGTAAGAAAAATTCTGAAAAAACTCTTGATTAAACCATTTTTGCTTAGCCATGAAGATTCAATGTGGTGAAGAGCTGAAAAAATATTATATCTAATTCTACTTGCAGTGCCACAGAAGCAGTGAGGAACTTGAGAATATGACTGATAAGTGGCTAGATAGTAGGCTTCTAGATATGCATAGTTCATCAAAGGCCTAACAAGGGCTACACACTAGAAGTCTGCTACTGTAAGAGGAAAATAAACAGAGATAGCATTTAAAGTTGCACCGTATCTAAAGAATGCCTAATGCTCCCAGCTGCCGGAGCCTGAGTTCATGCTCAGTGGATAAGTTAATTAACCAATTTAATACATCATGATGGACGCATTAGGGAAGATAATCACTGAGAGGAGGCTGAGGAAAAAGTATCTGAGCGCCTGGCACAGTGCTTATATAGAGCTGCATGCTAGATTTGGCATGCCTGGGCTCTGCTTGGTGAGGCCCCAGGTGGGCTCCTTGGTCCTGGGTGCACAGCCTGGCATCTCTGACCTGATACATTACCTGGGTTAGAAATGCCCTGCTGGGCTCTGAGCCTGAGCAAAGCACAGAGGGGCTGACCCCAGAAATGAGAAAAACAGACTGGAAACAGGCAGCAGTGGTGAGCAGTGGCCATTGCATGAAGGAGATGCCCCAGTCAGGTGAGGCCCATGGAAGCCTGCAGATAAAGGGCAACCAGAAGTATCCTGTGAAACACAGACCATAGAAACTGCCAGGCATAATAAACAACATGTGTATGTAACAATCATGCAGAAAGTCCTCCAAAACCTCATACCACCAGTACATCTTTTGTAATTTTAGCTGTTGGAGAAAGATGCCATCAGCAGCCAAAATACTGTCCAAGAAAAAAAGGTATAAAAATAGTTATGAGGTGGCACAATAGCAGCCATAAACTCCCTTCCAGAAATCCATTGCTTCTCAGCCCCAACAACCATCATCTGATCCAATTCAAACAGATGAAAATTGAGATGCTGACCTGGTTGTAAGGAAAGAAATTAGAAGAGGTGACTCACTTGCAGTCTCTTGGAAACAACAGACTGAATGCCAGCTGAAAGAAGACAATAAGTAATGCTATATTACTTTAATTACAGAAGATAATAAAGAAGTAGACAATAAAACATTCACAGAGTTAATTTTTGAAGAAAGGAGAGTAAGAGGCTGCCAAAGGAGAGTGGCAAAGGTTAGAATGTTTTGAGGAGTAAGAAATTAGCACATCTATAAACATGACCTATTGCAAAAACCAGGTATTGCAGATGTCATTTTTTTTGAACCACAGTCAATCTTAAGCAGAATGTGTAAAGAAACCACAGACATAAATATTCACACAGCCTGAATTTCTTTCTTATCAGGGAATAACCCTGCCTTGACCTGCACACATTTAGCAGAGTCATATAACAACTGAGCAGCACTGCAGATCAATCATGGATACAGACAAATCTTTCTTCCATGGTTCCACAGTTTTAGAAAAAAATTAGTCTCCTGCAGTTGCTTAATGATAAGGCTCCCTAAACTGTTAAACCTCTGAGACAGAGTAAGCTGTAGGCTTAAACATGCTCCAGAAAAATAAATAACAGATTTTTAAAGATTATTCTGTTTTCTCTTTCCCAGCTTTTGCAGCCGATTTTCTGAAAATTTCTGGTCAAAAGTATAGAATCCTTTGCCAGCTGGAAGACTTATTTAATCTTAAAATAGTCAATAATATTAAGCTTACTTTGGAAAAGCAGATATTTTTTTCCAAAAAGCACACAGCAATCTCTATTTTAATTCATACAAGAACTCCAAATGGATTATAAAAGGAAACTGAGTACCTTCTAGAATAAGCCAGGGATGTTGTCTTCTGGAATAGATTAGGTATGTTTTTATTAAAATCAGTGGAATGTGCAATTTGTTTCTCACATTTGAGTAAGTTTTAACATCCAGCCAATGGAGTGCAGCAACAGACCAAAAGAGTCATGGAAACAAGTGACTACTAGTGAGGGTGGGAGAATTAAAGCAATATCAAAATCTTGACACACCAGAGATATTTAATACTCAAAAATTATTTCTTCAATGCTGCAACTGAAACCATAATAGCAGTACTTACACAGAAACAGAGAATAAATGCTGCAAGATCGTGGTCATAGTCCAGGTCTTCTATGTTAAACCTACACCACTAAGCAGCTTGAACTCCTTCATGGTGTCAGTTTTTATGATATTGATATTCCCCTAAAACAGACAAGACAAATAAGAGAAGATGTGGGAGCTCTTCCATGCCATCTTTATCCATCTAAATTTCTCATTAAAAACCAGGAGATGTGTAAGGAAAGCTAGGTCACTGTGTCACATCCACCATTTCGTGAGGAAAAGCCTCTCCAAAACAAGCACAAAATGAAGCAAGCCCCTTCCAAACTGTTGGTCCGTCCATACCTGCAATCTGATTTGTGCAAAGCAAGTCTGAGGCCAGCAGGGATACAACAGCTAAGAAAATTAATGACAAGGTACAAAATTTAGACAGTGTCCAAACCCAGTAGTACTACTTGCAGGGAGCTGTCTCCCTGCACTGTTCATCCTTCCCATGAACAAACACAAAGGCTCTGCTCCAAGCACAGAAGAAGTCTGGTCCTTCCCCACAAATGTTCCCTCAGCTTTTGTTCTTCTCACCAAAAAAGTTGGAACAAAATTGAGGCGTATTTAGTTATTCTACTGCATATCACAAAAAAAAAAAAATCAGTTTCTCTCCATGAGCCTACTCAGTGGCACCTTTGTACCCCTTCACAGAGTTTCTGAAACAGAAGTCCATAAGTATAACCTATCCTGTCTCACCAAAAGCAAAATAACATCACAAGACTATTTTTTTCTTAAATGGGAACATACATGAATGCAAGTCTTCCAACCACTGGAATGCAGCTGCTACTCTTACCCTCTTATTTAACAGTACATAAAAAGGATGGATGAAAATTAGTTAATAAGATGAAAGCTATCCTAAAATAGAAGCAGGAGGAGTGCTTTCACCTGCTATCAAATAAGGCCTGTATGAACCTATTACACAACCACATTACCAGGTAGTGGTTATATTTCCTTCCATACACTCCAGCTTAGCTGAAACAGTATGCCTGAATCTTTATGCATCTACATGGCAAAATGTCAAAATTAAAATCAACATAAACCTAGCAATTATATTATCCAGAGGCTTATGAATCAAGAACTAAAAAAGTGAATGTAATCTTAGAGGATTTAAGACCCACATTCCTTACTGAAAGAAAGCTGATTTTATCTCTTTGCATGAATGTTATTAAAATCATTGACAACAAATTACAAGCAAGAAAATCAATAAATATAAGAAAATGTTGCCACAGTTCATTATTCCTAAGTTTAACCTAATTTAAGAATCAAAAAAGTTGCTGCCAAATTTAAAATCAAATCAAGGGTTTAACTACAGCAAAGAATCAGGAGTCAATTATAGAAAGCGTTAAATCAACAGCATTTCTTCAAAAAATAATCTGTTTGCAAATTGTAGAAAGTAACAATCAATTTACTGAATCTCCAGCTGAAGCCAGAGTAATTTAAAGTGCATTCACACAGCAGTGAAGCAGAGTTATCTAATCTGCAGTCTCAGGCTACTAGAGATTCCTTCTGGGAAAGCTGCTTTTTGGCAAGTGCAGGTTTACACAGTGTGGTTCTGAGGCTCCTAGAAGTTCCAATATAGAGCCCAAAAGTTAAGGTATCTAAAGCCACGCTCTCAGAATTATTTCCATTTGCAAAACTTTTATTTTTTATTCTTTTACCAATATGTGTTTTACAGGAGCTCACAAAGCTCTCAAATGCACTGATGGCCTAAAGTTAAAGTTGGGATATCTTTCATTCTAATAAAATACAAGCAATAAAAATGAGATTAGGATAAAAAATTTTGCTCAAGATTATCAGGGATTCATAAATGCATTAGCTCAGAGTTTCCTGACCTCTCACGTGCAAGCACAGGGACCAAAGCATCTGTAGTGATGGCACAGAGCTGGGAGGCCCCAAGATTGGTTACAAGCTGCAGTTTCCTGTCAGTATTTTTGGTTGTTCTTTTCAAGATTGTCCACAAGAGGATTTTAGGAAGACTTGTTTGGGATTTTTGCCACAAACGTCCCTTTCTTCTTGAATTTTGTTTAAGCCTTGCAAAGTTTCCCATTAAGATCCTTAGGCAAACAAGTCAGCACACAGACATGCACCACAATCAACTTCTGTTCATCAGCTCAGCTAAGGAAAGAAATTTATCTGAGCATTTTTAAAATCCATGTAATGTTGCCAATCACAAAGCCTGAAAGCTTAGAGCTTTTTTTTAGAAATTTCTAAATTACCTTTGGATATAATTCAGGATTGGCATAATTACATGAATAAATACTTATAAGTTACATTCTCCCACTAATATATGGAAAGCATAATTCTTTTTAGAGACATTTTTATCAATAATCAATCAAAAAGTGTCTAGCCCATGAAAAAACAGTAAAAACAAACACAAACTTGTGACAGCCTAGCAGGAACATTCCCATATTAGAACACAGGTTTTCATTTCAAATAGGATTGTAGGTAAAAAAAAAAAAAAAAAAAAAGCTGCAGTCTGATGTTTCATGTTGTCAGTTCTGTTCAAAGTATTGCAAACTAATCCTCAGTAAAAATATGAACTCTTTTCTTTATATTCTTTCCATTTCTCTAAGGACCATCAGGGGAATATTGCATTTGCCATTGAACGAGACAGGAAAGCACTGCCTGCTGGCAGAGGGTTGTCTCAGAACAAAAACAAGTCAGTGATTTTAGGCAAACTGCAGATATGAATTTATGGACATGAGGATAACAGCAACAATATACCATGATGAAAGTCAGTTACACGCTCAGGTTTATTGTTCCTCATCTTGTCAGAGTAATTTAAAAGTAAATCAATAATGATAAGTGATCCCCAGCTGCCAATTAACAATGCATCGTATATGTCTTTTAGGCACTGTAATAAAGATGATTCAGGGAATGGATTTTGAGAGTGAGTGAGGAGTAGATCAGGTATCATTTAGAGACTGATATCCGCTTGGAAAGGGATTCCTGAAATAATACAAGAACACCGGAAACATGGAAAACTGCAGGCAATGGAAATGTAATGGAAATGGAAACACTACCTAAAAGGCTGAGAAGTATTTGTGAAAGTAATTGTCACAGAAGCCTCTTCCTCTCAAATCAAGAAAGTGCTCTCTCTTGTTTAGTGGCTCAAGGAGGTCATATTTGTAAATGCAGAGCATCAAGAAATGTATGCAAGTTTATGATCTTCCCAGGCAAGGTTTTAGGGCCTGATCCTGCTTCTTCTCCCGAGCCCCCACTGTTGCCAGGGAAGCTGGACAGGGGAGCGAGTCACAGAGGGACAACTTCTGGTCTTGGGGCTAAGGAGAAGCAAGAAACTCCAAGACACAGCAGTGTGGGGCAAATTCAGGCACTGACCCAGCATCCCTCAGGCAGCAAAGCAAATGAGCTGGACTGAGACTTGGCAGCATCACCCATAGCTAATAGTTGTAAAGCACATTGGGGTTCAGCCAGGCCTTTAAGCTTGATCATGATGAGCAGTTTAAATACAGCCAATTTTCTTCAGGGCTTTGGATTCCCTTCAGAGCTCAGTTAGTTATTTCCTGGCATTTGGTATTCAAGCCATTTATTTCATGTGATAAATAACGGTTTAACTATTTTTCTAAGTTAAAATCTCATAATTGATCTAGCCTTCTTTTAAGTAACAGTTCACCAATAAGAAGATTTTTGATCCAGATTCAGCTCCAGCCCAGCTCCACCACATCATTCTCTTCAACCTGATCACGATTCATCCCACTCTCACAGACCCTCTACAAGCACTACAGGCACCAAAGCATGTGCCTTGAGAAGAGGTCCTCTCCTTCCTCCTAGTTCTCATTGCTCCCTGGTGCAGGGGGAAAAAGGAGGAATAATAAACAACAACAATTCCCACAACTAAGTTTAACTGTGCCAAAAACAGAGGACAAAAATAAACCCTGCATTTCTGGGCTTTGGCTGTGGCTTCAGTTGCTCCAGGGTACCATGACCAAACTAAAGTTGGGCAGAGGCAGAACTTTGCCATGAAGAAGTCCATAAAATTTAGCGGTGCAAATTATTCAAGGGGAGGCTGTAGGGTGTGGGTCTTAGTTTAGATTGAACAAATGTTGCGGAATCCTTCAGAAGCTGGTACAGGAAGAAAAAAGAGCAAAGTTTATACTCAAATGCAGCAAGACATCCTTGTTTTGTCCATAAAATGAGTAAATCTGAGTTAGAGATGAAATAATATTATATGCTTATATTTACCACAATTTAATAAAGACTTTAATATTACCCATGCCAAGGCTGCAATGAACACTGCTGAGGGCCTTTAAGAAAATCATATTATGCTATGGAGAACAGCACAATGATCATATCCTCAAGTTAATAGAATACAACCACTGCCTACGCATAATACCATAAATTAACTTTTATAGATACGTATCTGATGGGCTTATCCTTAACAACCTGACATTTCCAATCCTGATGATGTAAACTAGTATGTCATTCTCTCCTGCATGTAGTCAACTAACGGAGTGTTTTTCCTGCATCATTCTAACATTATAGCAATTTAGATGTATGGGGGAGAGGGCAGAGGGTGGAAGAAAAGGGCAGTGACTCCACTTAAAACAAATCTCAGCTAACATTCTCCCAGCACTACTAAACTGAATTAGATTGGTTTGCCTAAAACAAGCAGACATCAGTGACATTTTAGGCCAGGGAATTAGATTTCAGAGTAGCCATGAAAACATTTATTAAATTCATGAAATGTTAATCTCCTAATAGTAATATATAACCTAATTTCATTTGTATGAATTAGCCATGAATCACAATGGTAATAGAACCACTAAATCAGAGGCTATGTTCTGTAATGCTGGGTAATTTCTTTATTATTTTTCTTACTCTGAAAAAGTAGCTTAAAGCTTAAAGATGCAAATGAGACAACAGTCAAGTACTTGAAAATCTTCTCCGTGCAGTGTTGGTAAAAGATAACAAGACTCAAATAAATCTTGTTTTAGGTTCCATAGCCATACAATAGTAACCTGTGCTGGTAGTTTTAGAATCAAACTTCAAGGAAGCAGCTGAAACCAGAGCTAGGAATTGGACTTAGATGATCCTTGTGGGTGCCTTCCTGTTCAGGAGATTTTATAACTAAACCTCAGATACTGAGAGATTCCCTTTGAAACAGAAATTTCACCAATGTGAAAGTAATCTTTAGCACTTCAAGATTGTTATGAATTTATACTCATGAAGTACCTCATTAAGCAAACCTATATTGCAAGTTTATCTTTGTGATATCTTCATAGAAAAGGTACAGGATCTTATAGAAAGTAAACATGTAACACAAAAGTCTAATAAAAGTCAATATCACTAAATGCACCTTAAACAAGATGTAGTACAGTAAGAGAATAAGATCTTGACTGTTCTGCTGAAATTAATGGGCACTGTGTAGCTAAAGCCCCGTGGATCCCTTTGCAAATATGCCCATTACATTGTTTTACAGCAGCCTGCAAGAATAAACTTATTCACCAAGGGCTTCAAACTAACTGAAGCCAGAGCAGAAACTCTGCTGTGTAACATAATGGGCTGACAAAGTCAGCAATAACAGACACACCAAACTGTCCTTTCTGAGGACAGGAAGAACAACCTCTGTCCCTAGTTCTTGCATAACCCAGGTGGAGAGGTTGAACCTGGGAGCATCCCTTGAGCTGAGGGGACCACATTGCTCCTGTAGCAGGGGAAGAGTAAACAATGGTGACCCAAACAGGCTCATTGTCAAAAGGTGTTTTGTGAGCGTGGCTGGAATGAAGAGTGTGAGGCAGTGAAAGTGTCATTTTCCAAGCCAAATACAAGCCCTCCTTGCAAGCTATTTAGCAAATTTTATATATAAAGTTATACATGTTACTTTTCTGCATTAAGAAAGACAGCTCATTCACCTAAGTAAAGATGAGTAATTGTCTTTTTTCTGGCAGGATGGATGACATATCATGATTCCAAGTCCAATGTTGTCTCTACATAGTATCAACACCCTCCTAATTTTAACCTTATAAAAATAGATAATGGGTTTGCAGCATACACAGCGGCATTGCTCTTCAATCAATACATGAAAAGGGATAACTATATGTATAATTCAATGACAAATCATAAAGATCTTAAACCAATCCAAGTTCAACTAGCAAACGTGTACAATGTCCAATGAAGTAAAAAGTGCATGATGACAGAAACAACCTTTTCCTGTCAGGAACTGTACAGATTCCTAGTCCATCCAATAATTAATTGTTTCCTTCATACCACTTCCCACATGCTTCCTAAAGGAAATACTATAAATTTAATATTAGTGGCCTTGGTCAGTTCTTGAACTTTAAGATGTTGAGATTTCTTTACTTTTTATGTCTTTCTTTTTTTTTTGAGTTTATTTACTCTCATATCTAACTATGATATCTACTACAAAGGCCTGATTTTCCTTAACAAATACCATATCTGGTTTACATAGTTCATTTTATTCTTTTTTTAACATTGCTTCCTGCAATACTACCATTTTTTAAAGCTTCATTCACCTAGATGTCAAATAGTTGGTTATGGCTCCTAATTGCAGGATCTTGTACCACAGGGCAGTATGCAATAATACGTGCACAGCTCTCATTCTGGCAGTGTCTGCATAATTTGAGCCTGTTGCCTATCCTTAATCAAGAACTGTGGCTGGGTAGGCATTCGCTCTCAACCATTCCTCTGTAATGAGCTTTATATAGACAATTCCTCTAATGTTCAGTCCAGCTGTTACCGATACCCTTCTCAAAGCTAAAAATTTCACAGCCTTGGGATACAAACTCAGTCCAAATTATGAATTTTCGGTTTTGCCAGTTACAGGATTTCAGAAAAATTACCTTTGCAGTGGTTACCTCCCATTCAACTCAGGTTCCTCCCAACATGATTCCTCTGATATAACCATGACTTTTATGTTTCAAATGGATGGAATTTGAAAATATTTGAAAGATGAAATCTTTATCACCTCCTGCTGCAATTCACAATCTTTCAAAATCTTTCTTAATGCCATCCTGCTCAACAACTGCTCTTTATGTCTCATTCGAAGACAGCACACAGCACAATCCTAAAGTTGGCCACACTAGGGATCAGTCCTAAGAACTGTCTGCTAGTCCTCAACACCCATGTCACACGCTGTGCTATGACTTGGCAGGTGCTTTCCAACAGATGCAACCTTTCCTTGACAGCAGGTCAAATTGCAAGTCCAGGGTTTCCAGGAACATGGGTTATGCTTTACCTGGCAGACCAAAATAATGTAATCACAGAATAGTGATCCTTTCAGGATGTCAGCGTTATAAAATCTCTTAAACGGAGCCTTTCCAACCTGCTGCAACCATCCGTTTATCTTTCCCATTAGTTCTGGGTTTGATATTCCAGTCTATGGGTCAATACTTAGTCCAGGTACTTTTCAGAGGTTTCAATCATGTTGAAAGGGTGCTGTTAACTGCCCATCTAGGACAGTAATTTATCATGTGAGTCTTTGTGGTCTTAATGTAAATTCTGTCTCCTTTTATGTCTTGAAGCCAGTTAACTCACAGAAGACCTCCCGAATTTCAGTATTTTTTCTGCATTCCTACATAGGACCCACTCAATAGAAGCAAGTTGTGCTCAAAGTTCACAGTTGTTTATTTTTCAAGCAATATTGAAACTCACATCCTTCCTCATCCAAGTTATACAGTTACAGCATCCATAGATGAGTTAAACAAAACTGGAGCCATCCGATCACCTTGTTTGGTACCAATCCAAATGCCAACAGCATCCAGCTGTTCATTCTTTGTGTCAACATAATATTGATGTTCCCATATATCTTCATATAATGTTATGATTGTCACACCCTTCTGTTCAAGAGCTGTAATAATGTGAGAATGGCTTTCTCTTTGAGGGGGTTTTGCTAAGTCAACAAACACCACTCCCAGGGGCCAATGTTCCTTCACGTTTCAAACTAACAGCTGTTTGTCAGTTTCAAACAAAGGAACAGACACGTTTTCCACATGTCCTAACGATCTCCTAAATCCCTTTAACCTGGGATTATTGGAGAGCTCAAGAACCTACCCAGAAGATTCAATGATCAGCTTTGCATTTATAAAACAAGACTTTTTACTTTATTAATACACTGACACTCAAACTTCCTTCAGGAGTTTGGAAATCTGGCATATTTTCAAATCAGATATTACATCTACCCTACATCATTTTTTTTTTTTCTGTTGCTATCCAGTAGAGCATTCAGAATTATTCTTCGCTTTAAGCACAGGTGTAAAGTGCAATTGCTAAATCAGGAGTCCTGGCTTTATATGAATTTCCACATGAGCCTTCTGTAAATGTTAGTAAGCACAGGCTATTTTTGAAAGGCATATTAAGGAAGTTACATTTAAGGACAAATAAGAAAGCTTTTAAAAATTTTTACCTAATATACCCCTTTTTTTTTTTGGAACAGAGATGCAAAATGTTTGTATTTCAACAACTTTTAAGAACAGTCTTCATTCTTGAAGCTATTGACAAAAATGTTGGTTGCTGCATTCATCTAATGTGTCTTTTAGATAACACAGTTCTTAAGGCAGTGTTTCAAAAAAATTGCTTTCTCTGTTGAGTTATCAGATTCAATTTGCCCCTTCAGAAAAGCAATCGATACCCCACCTGATTTAAGAATGTTGCTATGCAAAGCTTTTATAAAATGGCAGCAATCCTTTTAGCTTTGGGAATACAGCACTGTCTCCAATGGTGCCATGCTCCAGCATGAATTATGGACAGGAATTATATGTCCCTGAGTAAAGACAAGGAGGGAGGAAGAGAGGGAAAGAGGAAAATAAAGGAGTCCAAGTTGTACCAGACAGAGCTGCTTCTGGATAGCCCTCTAAAAAGCCATTGGGCATTTCTGACAGATACAGTTCTTGCCTCACTCACTTCTAAGGGTGCATGTGTAGGCAGCAGGAAAGCACTCTGTCAACAATCAGGGACTGCAGGCAGGTTGAGTCAGAAACCTCTTGGCATCTAATCTGAGCACCAAACAAATCAGGCTGAATAACCCCCTGATTATAGGCATAAAAAAGCAGAAGGATCAAAAATTATTAGCTATTAAAGATTCTGGCCCCAGTCTCAAAGCAGGATATTTATCATTGCTCATTAACATGGTGTTCCCATACTAAAAAGCATATGTTTGGCTAGTTAATTTTGAAACTACCATGATGATTTGAGAGCTAAGAAGAGCATACATAAAACCTGCAATAAAATAAAATGATACTGTTGCTGATTATGAGTACAAGCCATGAGTGAGAGAGCATTGATAGACACAATTGAGAGGTTTCTTATTATAAGATGTGCTATTGTAATAAAACTTCTCTAACTTCAGTAGACAGAATGCCATAGTTCTGCAGCATGGCATAAATCCTAATAATCAAAATGGACAAACAATAATGTTAAAGCAATCTATGTACTAAAACACAAAATATTGTCTGAATTAATCTGTATGAAGAAAAGGTGACTGCATTTGAGTCGGCAAATGCTGATTTGTTGGGGTTTTTTAAGAGAAGTTATATAGCAAATGCAGTCTTGAAATTATTAGAATGCAAAATAATGTGAGCATTGTGTACTCCACAGCTTTGAAGGAATTTTGATAAACAGAAGATATGCCCTTTACTCAACTGTAATCATGGCAGTCATTTGCAGAAAGACAGCAAGGTAGCAAACAGTTCTAAATAGTATTACAAGTAAAACTGGAAAGCAAAAATAAGAGACTGATTCAGTGCAGTTTTCCCCATACATTTTCAGGATTTTTCTTCATTCAGAAATTCACTTGAGAATCCATACAAGATTAAACCACAATATTTAGTGGTCTTTGGGTTAAAACCCCTATTGTGATACTCAGTAATACACCAGGGATAATGATGCTAAAACCAACTGATATGTGAGAAAGATTCATCATCACTGGGCTGTGTATGACGATATTTGTACACAGAATGTACAATAGACGGGTCAGTTGAGCACAGTCCCTGACTGAAAAGCTCAACCCATCTGTTACAGTGCCAGAGCTTGGCAGGGGAGAGTGTCAGATAGGAATCAAGACGTAGGAACTTCTTAAGCCATGCAAGCTCAGTCACAAGAGCATGCTGGATTGTGCTCTGAAGTCTAAAACATTTAAGCATCCAAAGTACTGTGCTGATTGATGACCACTGCTCCAAAATGATTATTAAAAAGGAGAGACTGTTATAACACTGGCCAAAGTAGCTTGCAAAGGAGCAAAGTGGGGAGAGGGAAGCACATCTTACAGAAAAGAACTGTGTGAAAAATCTGAGGAACAGCTGGTTTTGACTATAGTGGCGTCAGGCCAGAGCATGCCTATAAAGAGCTTCAAGAAAAAAGAATACCATGCCGTGAAAAAGCCTTGGGAGTAAGGGAACTCTTCAAGGAAACATGCTACTATTGCTGCCTAATGACAAGTAAGTGCTCATTTTTATGCAAAATTCTTAAAAATAAAGATACTCCATATACATAATTTCATGCTTGCATTTTCTAGAGAGAGCTCACCAGAATGGAGTACAGCAAATAAGTTGCTCTTCAGTATTCTATCCACCAGTATATACATGTCAACAACAGTAACCTCCCTTCAGGACACACATCTCCACCCACTCTGAGAATGGCTAGCTATGGCCCATTAGTATCAACAGACACCACAACACATCTGTTCTCATTTCAGACTGCAGTTAAACACTACATATTTGTTAAAAAGGCAAGTATCTCAGTAATAGGCACAGGTGAATAATAATACCCGTCCTGAGTGTTGGAGATACTGAAGTGTGAAAGGCAAACGGTAACATATGAATAGAGTATAAAGTAGAAGCTGACAGACTGCATCACTCATTTTAATGTCCTAAGGCATGTCTTGGAGGGATATGTAGAATGGCAACCTTGAGTCAAAGCTAAAGCTGTATCTGTTGGGGCTTGAAATAACCATCATTTGTTTTAGTTTCTTTCTACAGAACAACATAACTATTTTAAAACCAGGAACAAACTTAAGAAAAAAACACCAATTATTCATGTCTAAATATATCTGACAACATATCAAGATTCTCCAGTCTACTTTCCTTATTGTCAGCTTTAAACACCAGATCTGCTATAGAAAACTACAGGTTGTCTTCGATTAAAATTACATACCACCCTTCCTTCTGTTTTCTCAAAGTTGTTTTTAAAATAGTTCTAAATAATCCTGATGTTTCCAAAATTCCTTGGAGCTATATATTCCTCACAAACTTCTTTTGTCCTTCAATAATGCCTCTAGCATAACTGTTTATCTTCTAGTACCATAACCCACCACCCTTTCTCCAATAACTAGTCCATCTTTGTGCCTGGGGATCACCAGGGTGTATAATTCCATGTTTACTTATTTCTAACAACAGAGTCAGCTTTTCTCAAGGAAAAATATCTTTTTTTTAAAAGTATTAGTCTCTTTTCTGATTAGGAAATCTTGCCATCGTGGAAGATATTTAAATTCCTCATGTGTTTTAAAATGACCATAGTATTCTTTGCATGGAATTGCCAATTGCAGCCATTGTGTCAGGATGTTAAATGTGCTCATAACCAAAACCTTCCATGCTGTCAAGCCCTTCCAGGACACTAACTCTAGAGTGCTGTAAATGAATCAATATGAAGAAAAAATAAAATATTAAAAATATATTTAGAAATAATTTGACTGGTATTATGCTGAAGCATGAAGTCCCACTGAACTTGATTCTCATAGATCCCTCAATGACTGCATCACAAATACACATTTCTATATTGCACAGGCGAGTGCTTCCAACTATCAAAAATATTTTTACTTCATCAGAGTAACCTTTCCGGCCAAATTCTTAGGGACTCAGTACAACAGTAGGATTTCATTGGATTTATCTCTGTATTCAGTAATAGTATAAGCACAGGAAATCTTCAACCCTGATATTCAAGCTCTAGACTTCGTTCATGTTGTAAACACTATCTTAGACAAAAAGACCATTGCTGGGATTCTCTTTGTCCAAAATCTGGCAGTTGGAATAACATTTTGGTTATCCCAACACTAAATTGTTACACACAAAACATGGAGGAAAATTATTTTGTTTCACCCATCCCAAAGGTTTAAACAGTCTCATGTCAAAGAGAAGCACAATTTACAAAGGCAAGGGGGAATGCGCCACTTTCTCACATCACTTTCTCCACAGTTCCCCACTGAGTCGTGCCTTTGAAGAGTTTGAAATAAGCCAAAATCCAATCATCCTCAAGACCTGAATTTGACATTCCTTTTCTATTACCTGCGTCACCAAATTTACATATCCATTTAGGGTCCTTTAGTAAAATATTTAAATGGGCAGTGAAGAAGGGGAAGTATTTTTCCAAACACAGAAGCAGAAACTTTTCTTCTGTTCTTAAAGCAGAAGACGGCGTGCTTCAAGATAGCTGAACCTAAAGATACTGCCTAATTCTCCATCCTCAGTATCTTGACTATTTCAAAGCAACTTGAAGCAATACCAGCCACTTGAAACTACAAATACCTTAAACAGCAGTCCCTTACATCCTTTCTCTATATTTTATTTAACAGCCACAGTCCAATATATTGCCTATGTTTTTTACTCAAAAAACCCAACTCCTATGCTGTACTCTAGTTTGGCAGAAGGTATTTTCAAATACTATATATTGAAATGGAGATAAAATTATATGAAACTAAAGCATTTGAATTATTACATATCTAATGCATGATTATCAGTTCACATAAAACTGGTACGGAGTAGATCATGAAAAAGTAAACTGTTACATATGGGAATGATATTTGTCTTATTGTATAAGAAGAGAGAAATGCTTACTTTTTCATTTTTTCTGTGATAATTATCCAAGTCTTCCAGGCATGCAAACAACTAATAACATAAATCAGCTGTGGCAACAAATCAGCTGTGATTATGCTAGTTAGAAACATGACTAAATGGAGTGAATTTGAGTAGTGAAAATGGTCAGGTTTTTCTCCAAAAGGTGTATGTACTTGCGTACAAACTCTCCTCAGACCTGTGAGAGAGTGTAAAATAAAGGTCTTGGTCCTTCATCTTTAAATACACAGCACTTTTCAAAAGATTACTGGTTTTGCCCTTCGCTTTCTGTTCCGTTGTAACTATGTTCTCTCTGACTAAATTTACCACCCCATTTCACAAAATGTAAACCTCATCCCATCTTCCAAAGGCAGGAACATGTTGTACTGCATCTCAGTGGGTGGAGGAGCATGGTGTTGATCTGGTCTCACTCAGAGCCTCTTCTGCCTCCTAAGGAAGAATTGTGTGCATTATGGCAGCAAAAGAGGAATACAGAAGTTAAGCAAGCAGCTTCACTACTCCCTATCAGAACTTTAAGTTAAGATAAAAGGTAGGTGCAAAACTGATTTCCTTTGATGCCTCAGTGATGGAACCCACAGCCAGGTTTAGACAGCCTCACAGTACAAAGTTTTGCAGCCTTACAGCAACACTTTTAAGGAATTATGATGCTCACTGCAGATTAATTTCCAGTGGGCATTTCTAAAGAAAATATCTAACTTAGGAGACTTAAAATTAATTCCTATGTATCATTACTAAGACTTCATCTGTTTCCTGACAGTCAAAGGTTGTAGAGGTTAATAAATCTTTCTGAGTTTAGAAAGAATCTTTGCCATCTCATCAAGTAATATTAAAGATAGTAATGACACTTGAATTGAAATGCAGGAATCCTTTTATCATGCAATTTTTCAGACTTCTTTGCAATTCATGGGACCTCGAATAATGATGGTTCATAACGTTAAAGAACACTTAACTTCAAGAAAAAATTCTAAGCATCAGAAAGTGTGGAAACATCACGCAAGATATTTAGATCAAGACCAGTGAAACCTGTAAGCCATAGTTACAGCTCTTTGAGAGAGAATTTAAAATCAAATATGGAAAACTGAAATTAGAAAATAACAAAGAGAAGGACAGTTGTCTGGGTTATTTTAGTAACCTCTTGTTTTTTTCAAGCAGTCTGAGATACTCCACATTCATATCTTGGAAACAAGAAAATGCTTTCTTCATTTATGAATTGCAAAACATATAAGTCAAGCCACAACAGTATGTATCAAATAAACTGAACATTCTTTGCCACGAAGACTTGGAAGTCTCCAACAAAACTCTCTTTTGCTTAGAATAAGAAATAGAATAGCACATTAAATACAATTTTTCAGTACGTGCCCTACAATCAGTCCCAAAAGCAAACCCCTGACCTCAACAAGAGTTTTCATAGGAACATTTCACTGTAACCCAATGCAACAATAATTTCATTTTGGTAACCAACATGCAGTCAGTGCTCAAATTCCTATCTCATATGCTCATGAGTTGAAGCGTTTAATTTAAGTAAGAATTCTGCGGAAATGGTACCATGAACACAATTTTTCCTTGCTATGTGTGCACTGGAAAGCTCCCTTTTTACGTTATAAAAGTTTCTTAGCAAACAACCAGCTCTACTTGCAGGCACTGACAAAACACCTTCTCAGTATTTCCTGTAAAAAACCTCTCTTTTCCATTGCTTATGGCTTCTACCACTCATGATAAAGTCTTCCTCTATCTTCCTCAGCATGAGTGTTTTCCAGAAGCTTTGGGCCAGACTTAAAAATTTCTTGGAGGAAAATACTGTTTGTCATTAAAAAAAAAAAAAAAAAAAAAGAAAAGAAAAGAAAAGAAAAAAAAAGCCCTTTTTGAAGCTCAAAGTGAGTCGGATCTCCACAAGAAGCTCATCAATATCAGAAAAGACTGTCCATAGTGAAGAGGAATATAATTTAATCCCTCTATTACCTGTATCCATTGACATAAGCAATCATTTAAGTGATTCTAACTTCCTTCAGTTAGCTATAATGATCCCTAAACCTGACATCACCTTCATGATGAAGGAAATCCTTTCTAAGTCTCATGCTCCCCTTCCAGCGTGTTTCAGAAATGCCTGTGAGAGCTCTAGAAAAAACAGAATATTAAGTCTCTGTAAAGTAGGTAACTTTTGAGAAGACAGAATTTGCAAGTTCTTACAGACAGAGGAGAAATTCCAATCTTGGCTGCATTTTATTCTTGGGAACACTGAAAACACTTCATTTAACCTAATTTGACCCTCACAGGCTGACCAAAGTCACAACACACTAAGTCACCCTAAATCAGCATAGAAAACGTACATTGGGAGCTAAGTCCTTCCCTCTACTCTTGTGCTTCAGGACTTCTCCATGAGAAACTAGGAAAATTCAGCATTGAACATATGCTCACAACTTTGTTCTCAGTAGAAAAATTTTTGCACACTAGAATAATATCTTTTACCCTGAAATGTTTTGATTACTACAGAAAACCCAGATGAAAGTGAGAAACAGGAGGTAATCACATTTTTAATGGCTCACCTTTTTAGGGGCACCAGTGACCTGGGCTGCATGAGTTAGGAGATCTCTGCCACCAAATAGCAAGCATTTCTTTCAGGGCTACCATCAGTAACGGGCAGATTTGAAGATGTCTTCTCTGCCAAGCAGAAACCTTGTGAAAGGGAGTTGGAAAGTAAGATCCGAATCTGCATTATCACAAGATTGTCCTGGCTAGCTTTATCTTTGATTAAAAAAAAAAAAAAGTTACTAAGGTACATTATTGAAGCAGCAAAGTCAGATATTCAAAACCCAAGGAAATGCCAAAACTGAAGTTTGCCTTATAAAATGAGGGTTATAGTACCTCAGTATGTCTCAAGGTGGCTATAAGAATAATGTTTGTGAAACACACAGATAGAAGAGTGACAAATGTTGTAGAAAAGGCCAGAGGAAATTAATACTTCTTTCTTCAGAGCTGGGTTTGAGCAGGATGTTACCCAACATGGCAGTAAAGACTCGCACTGCATACTGAACACTGAAACAGCAAAACAACATTGAGCAGCTGCCCATTAAAGGCAGGACACATCCCACCTTAATTTGGCAGTACAAAAAGCCCACTCTAATGTAGTCAGGTAGACTCTGCTCTTGCTAAGAGATGCAGACATCCCCAGCAGCAACTCATATGATCCCAAGATAGTCTTCTGAGATGAGCAGGAAGAATAACCATCCAGAGCTCTTTCTATTTCCCCTTTCACTCAAGACAAAAGTTAGACATCAGGTTTAAGCTATGTGCCTAATTGATAAGCAGCTGAACTAAGATGAAATTAATTTGTCCTAAAAAAGCACCATATAGTCCACATACTAAAGCATTAAAATTACAAAATCTAGTATATAACCTTGTAGTTGCAGGAGGTTTTATGATATGTGTGCAAAGGGCACTTCTAATGTATAGTTTAATTCTGAAAATATTTCCATTTTTGGAGACCAATTTTGCAGACCCTAGAGTGGGTCTTCCTATACAGAGAGCAAGTACATTTGCATACTAATTAATTTGAAATACAAAAATTACATGAAACCACTCTTTCATACTGTTTGTGTTCTTCACCAGTTCTGATTTCTTTGTGTTCAGTATGACAGAAGACCATCTCACTACATGCATATTTAATTTTCTTTCCACCATCTTCCATGCTACACTAAAAGGTTGTCATATTCTAGTCACCAAATTCCATCATGCTAAGAATTGCATGAGGAAAACCCAGTACCTGATAGTTCTTCACCGTAGTCTCTGCTACATGAAGTGGTAGTTATTCTTGCTTTTGCTCCAAGAATGTTCATTTGATTATTCCAAACTTGAACAGACCCCATAAGATGGGATGGGATTATTTCCTCATAGTAAAGACTCAAGTTCATTAAAGGCTCTGCTCTAAGAAAAGCAGAATTACTCTTTAACTTTCCAAATGTCCGTATTTTCCTTTAAAAAGGAAATGTTAGTTTCCTACAATAAAACATGCTTCTCAGGCAAATAAGATGACTCATCCACCCTCAGATACTTCAGTTTGCCAAGAAAAACTTTTAAAAAGTCATTCCATATTGTAACAAAATCAAAGTAGATTTTCAGTCAGCAGTTTGGCCAGGAAAAATGGTACACCAGGTAAAGTTATACTATACAATGTCCCCTCCTAACTACAAAGAAATAATTGAGGCAAACCTCTGGAACAAAGTAGACATCTCTACCACCCTTCTGAAAAAGTATGATTGCTTTGTAATACAGAGAAATCAATCATTTTCAGGAGCATCTGAATCACCCTGACGTGGCACAAGTGGGGCTGCTCCAGGGAGCAGACTCATACACAGCTGCTGACATTTCACACACTACCACTGCTTTATGTGCCTGCCTACCCACTCAGAGGCAAATGGGGATACTCAGGAGAAAAGGAGCTTGTCTGAAGCACAAAGCTGGTCTGTTGCGCAGGAAAGGAGGGAGTGCTTAAAGCCCTGCCATCACCCTTCCCCTGGAGCTTGAAATGTGACTGCAAGCTAGTCACCAGCTATCCAAAGAACAAGTAGATGCTTAAAAGGCTGAGATTATAGCACTGAGATTCTTCAGTTCCTACACCATCAAATTTTTTTGTTTGGAGCTCCTCTAACTGGAAACTGCCAAACTTGTGAAAACAGCATCTACCTCAAGTGAAATGAGCATTAAAATGCAGTCAGACCCCCACTGTCTGAAAACCAGATCCTTAATCTCTAACTCTAGTGATTCACAAGACTTTCCAATTCCTATTAGAAATAAAACCAAATAGCACAGCATGAAGTTGATAAAGCTGATGGGATCGACAAGTCTGATATTTCACAGCTTTCCGAAAATAGAAACAAATTGGCAGAGGCAGTACATTTTCCAATCACTGCTCATGAACCAAAAACTTTCAATCATTGGTTATTTAAGTTTCACACAGGCATGCACTGTATTTCTAGGATATACTCCAGAGATTAACTAACCTTTCCCTGAAACCAAAACTAATGCACATGCACAGCAAAATTTACCCATCAAATAGCAACCAATGGATTTAATTCTGTGTTAATGAGACCACTGTCAAATACACTTTACATCTGTCTACTGAACTTTCTGATGTGTGTAATAGTGCTGTTCAAGGCTAATATCTCATCTTTACATCCTGTATGAAAGCAGGAACATAAGGAAAAGCCAGTTCCTCTTGCAACACCTTTCAAAATTTAGAGACTTATTTCTGTTTTGTTCAAGTCAAAACCAAAACTCTGAAAGAATTTTTTAAATGACAAGCATCGGTCTGCTTTCAGATTAAACCTCAAAATGCATAGCAGGCTTGTTTGGATTAGGATGAGGAGCTTTTGCAAGCACGCTGAAGGTGAGGTCCATAGTCTGAGGTCTTGAAGATTCACTCAAGTTTCTGCACTGTCTGATTTAAAGCAGACTTTTGGAGAAGCAAAAGATTAACTTCAGTTGAGAGCTAGGAGATAAACTGCATCTCCAAATCTTAGCACAGAATCACAAGCACCATATCTTCCAGAAAAATGAGTGACATTTTTCCCTCCACCATTCACCTCCACCCAAAAAAATATACCCAAAGTTGTTAGAAATCCTTGGAAGCATCCAGGTTCTAAAAAAACCATGTTCTTCTCCCAGATCCTTAAAAATCTCCACCTAGCTCTTTAAAAGCCTATAAAATATATCAGCACAAAATCAAGTGAGTTAATAAAGATGATCAAGAAAAGTAAGAGTGCACCAGTGGAGAAGCTGTACTGAAATTTACATTTTCTTTAGAGCAGGAAATCTGCTCATTTCAATTTAGCAGAAGCCAGAAGAATGAGAAAAAACAACCAGCAAAATGACCATAAGACTCAAAGCTCAAAATTTTGAAAATTCCAGCAAGGCTGGACATGCAGCAGAATCCACAAGCATCCAGTGAGCTTGGGATCATGCAGAATGTTTCATCAAGTATATTTTTCATGTTTACTTGTAAACCAGAAGGATTATCTCAAAGGCACAGAGAGCTGGCTAATAAATTTGGAGCAAAGTGCGGTAAGACATTGCGAGGCAAGAGAAGACAGAGCAGGATGGAACTCATGCAACAAGGTCAAAGCAGCATCTATTGAACCAGAGAGCTCTAAAGCCCATTGCAAATGTAATCTGTTTATAAGGAAGCAGAATGTGAATCAGAAAGGATAAGCAGACAGATTTACTGTAGTTCTTTCCCCGGTGCTTAGCCCCAAAAAGATACCAAAGGAGTAATCCCACATTGCATTTGTTCAGCTTACATAAAACCCAACCAGAAATATCGTTTCATTCACATGGGATATACTCTAGGGCAGACATTGTCTTAGTTTTAACCCAAAGAAAAATTATTTTTCTTGAAAATATGATAAAATACTGATGTGATCAGAAATGGGAATAGCTCTTCCATTAGGAAACTCTTACCCATGAACACTCTGTCCATCTCAGGGCAGATGCTGCAGTACCTGCAACTTTTACTGAATGTGAAGTTGTCCCCCTCCCTTCAAACCTCAG
This sequence comes from Motacilla alba alba, assembly GCF_015832195.1. Lineage (NCBI taxonomy): Eukaryota > Metazoa > Chordata > Aves > Passeriformes > Motacillidae > Motacilla > Motacilla alba. The sequence continues at coordinate 38,751,203 of NC_052017.1, read as the reverse complement.
GGTGTCAAAACATGTTGGAACTCAAGCCCGAAATGCTTCCATTTTATGTAAAGCCTGCAGGGGTGCTGTGTCCTTCTGCTCCTAACCGGAGGAGCAGGCTCGCGGCAGCTAGCCCCAACACAGCCAGGACTGGGGGGCACTCTCCCCAACCTTGCAGGATCTGGAGGGTGCCTAGCTGGAAGGGCAAGCAGCAGCGATGGCAAGACAAAAAGAGAGCTGACGCCATCCGGGGCCACAGTGCAGATTTATTGAGCTCTAGGGAAGCCAACCAAGTGAAGCCCAGAAACAGGGCGTGCAAGGGATTATAAGGAGGGAAACTGGGGGGGAGCTGATTCCATGGCCAATGGGAAGCACGGGGGGGGGGAGGGGGGGCGTGGAAAGGCAGGAGAATGACATTAGGAAGGACCAGCGGGTTTGACTTGGAGGAGGGACCTTGGCCTCTGAACCAATCACTCAACAGCTAAGGCAGATGCTTCCAGAAGAAGGGGAGGAGCCACCAAGTGATGGACGAAGGGCCCGGGAGGGCTCAGGAGAGTGACTAAGCAAGAACACATAACAACAGGGGAGGAGACAGGGGGATTGACATACCATAGGCGGGAAGGGAGAACCATGGCAGAAGTAACAGGGGGTGTACAGAACATACCAAACATGAACTTAATTAATATACAAAACAGCAACACACCACAACACAGGGGTAGGGAGCTAATGATGGATCTTTCACAGCCTGGACCTTTCTACCAGATTACTTCAGTCACCACAATTCCATGATACACAGAACACCAAAATACAGGACAAAGCACAGCCTTATTTTGCACAGGGAGGCCAGAACACTTTGAAGGGGATGGATGCGCCTTTTCACAGTGTACCACAGTATTTCAGGCAGACAGACTTACAAATGGGTTGAAAATATTTTCTCGGCCAAAAATCTACATTTCAGCCTCCCAACATTTTCATATTGATTATTTCAGTTTTGTAGAAACCAAATGCCAGGCACTCAGATTTACAATCTTTCCCCAGTATTAGTGTTTACTTGCTGCTTTTAATTAATCCAGTGTTTCCAGTTAGCGCATAACACACCAAGTGCAATATCACAAATCACGGTATGGAAATGCTGACACATTTGAATGCAGTGAGAACTCTACCAGGATTTTATGCACAGTTTGAAAACTCAAATAAAATCCATTTAAAAAAAATAAGAAGGGAATAGGCACTATTGGAGATAAGGGTAACAATTCATCTGATTCTGTGTCATTTTTATAATCCTAGCTTTTGAGCTTCTGTGGCCTTATATTGATTTTCTCTGTTCTTTTGCTGCTTTTTTCTTTTTAAATTATGGAAAGTGAACACATTTAATATAAAACAGATTTTGCTTTATTTTTTCAGGTAAGCCTGTTAAAAGTAGAAAATACTTCATCTACTGCACACAGAAAAAGCATAACATTAAGCATTTGACATTAAATCTTGGTAGATAAATATCGTCTCTATTTAATTGTCTGTTAAAAATTGATAGAAGAGTAGCATCAGCTCTTGAAATCCCCAGCAGCAAAACTCCCACTGATATCAGTCGGTCTAGGATCTCACTCAAAATTTTGCCCCCCTTTTTTTTCTTTTTTGGACAAGCAGCATCCCTTTGTGCAATAATTGGCAGCTATTTGTGTCAATTTTGCAGATCCAGAGCTGCATGGGTCTGTGGGAAATTTGTGCCCCCTTACATGCCTTGCTAAATTTAAACCTGTTGCATAATATGCAGATTCATTCTCATGCATGTAATGCAGCTAAGAATATCTGTAGTTCAAGGGAAGCTAATACACATGCAGACTAAAAAGGAGGGTTTAAATGCATTTTGGGCTTTACCACATGGAATAAAAAGCACTGATGACTCCCTTTAGTAAAGCTATACCTTCTTGCAATCACTTCAGTGAATGTACATTTCATTCACATGACCAATGTGAATGGTACAAAGCAGCACTGACATTAAAAATAGGAAAACAAGAAAAGATAGACTTGCTTTTTGATTCCATTAAGCCATCACTTCAGTCCTAGCTCTGCGGGCACTCTGCTCTAAAATACTTCTGAGGAACTCTGAAGCCTGCTTTTTCCTCCAAAATTACAAACTGGATGATTTATTTCTACAGTGCCCTTCTGTATTCCATCTCTTTCCCCCCCACACCCTACACATAAGAAACAGACCTCTTTTTCTGTTTGATCTTGAACACTGAAAAACCTTTCTTGTAATTCACATTTTTACTTGTGGTCTGAGCCTGAATACAAGAAAATACAGCACTGGTAGATACATCTATGTCTTTTCAGAAAGTTAAATAGCAGCTTGAGCCTATATGAATATTTTTTTTTTTAATTTTCTTATCAATCATTACCAAAAACACAGATAAAATAAGGTTGGATGAAGTTCCATCTCTTTGGTCTTCATTTCTAACGCATATTCCAAAGTGAAAACTTCTAGAAACCTTGACAGATTAGAAAGGAGAATGGCTAAAGAACCTTTGCCAGTATCTAGGTTTTTTATCACCTAACTCTTATCACCAAACCTTTCCCGGAGTAATTCCCTGAGGATAATTCCTAACCTGTAGCCCTATTCCCAAGTCATTATTCATGTTCGTATTTCATCCTGAACTTGAGCCATCAAAATGCCTTTAATATTAGCAGCCCAGACATGTTCTTAATTTACACAGAAATATTCCAGGTCCCTTATCCAAATATTATGCTTCACACAAACCCCTTCCCACTGAACATGTGCTTAAAAATTTAGCCTCCTGATTTTCAGCTTCAGACAAATACATGTTTCCTTTTGCTCTGTCAGACCAGCATATGCAAAACCTTCTGTACATGACATTTACTCTCACTTTTTATCAGGTATCCCAGCCTTACTGGAAACAGCACACTGGAAGATAGCCCTAGTCTGCATTAATACAAAAGAGCCCCCAGTGACAATGGCAAGTAATTTATTGCTATCAAAAAGCATGACATGGGTGGGAAAGGTAGGAGATATGATAAAATTCTTTTTGTGTTCTGAACCATTCCCCATGTTTCAGTGCAGTGCGATACTGATGCAAGGCTATTAGGCCCTCTGATCTTGAGAGGATAGTTGACCAGTTTAAGATTAGTACTCAATTACTTGACTTTTTGGCACAAACTGAGTCTGCTTGGAAAAAACATAACACAACTACCAAATAAAATTCTCAAGATTACTTTTTTAAAAGATAAACTAGCATATGAAAGCTTTCAAACAAAATTTCAGGATTCTTATACCAGAAAACCCCTCCAGAAATTAAATATAAGTATTTTGAAAAACATGAAAAGCACATGGAAAAAAGTGGCGATTGTTATTTATTGTTGCTGTCGTTAATTACTCCAAAACAGAGATAAAGATGACAGGAAAATCTGAAAAAACTAAGTCCATGGCAACATACACGGTGATTGGATCAAGATAAAAAATAACCAGAGAAGTGGAAGAATAAGAGACAATTTGAAATATTGTAAATAGTGCCGAGGCAGAACTAAGCACTGAGGAAGAATTCACCTGTAATTATGGTGTTTGTTAAGAATTTTATGAAGGTTTCTAGGCTTTATGTCTAGCATGTATGCTGGACATAAACCCTAGAAACCTTCATAAAATTCAGAATCTTCATATAACTTTCAAAACCCTCATACATCCTTGCCATGAGTAGTGTATATTACTGAGCAAGAAGTTCTGAGCAAGAGCAAATTCTGCAAGAACACACCAACATTGTCTAGCTATGGACAGAGCTGGATCCCAAGCAATGAACATCTCTCACCTGTTTGGGACCCAGCTTTGCAGGGGAAGGAGACGAACAAAGGTGTATCAGCCCCTTGCTTAACTAGTCAGCTGCTATATGCAACTATGACCAAGCTCAAAAATAGCTGGTGAAATGGTGACTTTGTCTCATAAATAACAAGACTGCAGATAAGCCCTGAAAGAGACCACACAGCTAAGTCCAGGTGTAGAATATCCACTAAGGCACTGAAAGGGAGTGGCCTGAGCTTAACATGACATCTCCAGGAAGGCTGCAGAAGTAATTAATATACTGCCTATTTTTCATAAGAATAAGGATGGCAGAAGCCTCCTAAACAGATACATAATCCCCTCTTTGTCTTTTGAAATGTATTCAAGTTCTCAAGACCTGGAACAATTCCGTGTTCCTCTTATTCTCTGCTAATATGGTACTTCACTAGCTCCTTTTGCTTTGCCCAAGATATTTGACTTCTGGTGTTCTTCTGTGTGTCTGACTCCCCTTTAAAAGGGTCAGCCAATAAAGCTTCTCTTTCAACAAGTCCCTTGTTAAAACACACTTTCCAAAAGACAATGAAAACTCTTCTCAATCTCATGAAACAAGTGTTCACAAAAACAACAGATATGCAGCAAAACAGTGGAAATGTGACAAACCCAAGTTTTTCTTCAGTACCTGCTGGTATGTTTTCTCTCAGTAGCAGCCCAGCTATCACAAAACACAGAAGCATTTTAAGAGAAAAATATATCAAAGACAACATCATAAACAAAAAGCAGTTCAAAGGAATTTAATTTTTTTTCATATTCTACTATTAGAATGCCTATTTAATCATTACTTTATTCAGTTCTTCACACCTTGGTGTGGAGAATGTCCTTCACTTTCTTTATTTCCCTGGCCTCTTGCATCAGAGCAGACAAGTTAATGCTGTTTACTTCATCAAGTAAGTATTCCTGACTTGTATAGCTGACAAATAATTTATTTAACTGCTTACTAATAAGCAAAGAGACGAGAATCTATCACTAGAATAATCTTGGAACCCTCCATCTGTTATAGATAGTGTGTTTCTGTTCAAACAAATGCTGGGAATGAACAATTTATTTCTCTGTTTACTTCCTAACCCGTACCCTGCATATTTCAAAATGATGGAAAAGCCTACAGATGAGTAACTAACCCCAGAGACTCAGCAGAACATATATTTCTAAGCTGTCTATAACTTTAGAGCCAAAGCACCAGCAAAAAACAAAGGATCCAATATCCTAAGGTGCTCTTGGTGAAGAGTAGCCTGTATTCTAAATTTCATTCTAACCTGTCAGGGTAGAATACAGAAAATTTGAGGATCCTACTGACATTTTGTTTGAGTTGGAGAATCAATGGCTTTGAAAAGACTCAATAACACAGTTAGGGCCTCATCTTCTGAATGGCTCCATTATCAGTCCATTTGTTCAGATTTTGGGGAAAGGAATGCATGTTCAGCACCTAGCACAGTGGTCCTGACCTTCTGGGTCTTTTGGCACTAGTCTAAATTAAGCTACACTTTAACAAAATGCAGAAATTAATAGTACTAATACTTTCTTTAGATGTGGCTTATTTAAAGAGATTAACACATAGTGCTAAGACCAGCTCTTCTCAAATTTTGTCAGGGTAGTTTAAAATTGCAAACAACACAAAACTGTTGCATTATTGTAATTGACCTGATTTACCTGTACATTGAAGTCATTCCCCTCTGAGCAAGAGTTTGATCATGATCATCTCCATGATCAGATCTGCCACCTTTTATAAACAGCAACAGAACCCATCAACCATCTGGTGATCTTCAGACAAAGGTTAGGAAATAAACTGGGATTTGCCACCAATGCAGGATGTACATACAGCATATCAGAGAGAGCAGAGGACTGCAATTAAGACACACAGATAACTTACAGAACACAGGGTGAGCCTAGGTGCTGGATCTGAGCTTAAATAGGCTCCTGTGCAGTGGGCAGAGAGTGTGTGGGTGGGGGTCACAGCTGAGGGCTCTCAGGGAAATTACAGCCTACAGGTACCCACAGGGTCCTGACACACACACATATGTATGCATAGATGTGCAAAAGGTTGGTTAGTGTTAAGAGTCAATAAAAAGACATCATTGTGTCCTGGATGTGTGGCCTCATGCATTAGCTTAGAGGAGATTGGTTTGGGTTATGTGCTCCATAAATCAGGGAGAAAAACCCCACTTTGCTCTCCCAGCTGATTGATTTTTTTTCTCTGAGATATGCAAGTCACTGTGCAAGCACACCTACAGCAACAGGCAGGCTTCTTAGATCTCTGGAGCTCTTGAGCAGATTGACAGCCTTATCCCTGCTGAAGGCAGTAGCAGTTTTGCAATTTAGGGTAGGCAGGTTTAGAGCAACAAAGTCAGGAAAGGATCTGAAAGCCTTCTGAAGTTGACCTCCCTATCATTCCTAGAGTTGACTGGTTGTTCAAAAAGCACCATCTTAGATAACTGTGAGTCAGCCTGGGGATATTCATAGAATCATGGAATACTTTATGTTGGAAAAGATCTCTAAGATCATTCAGTCCAACTGCAAACCCAGCACTGCCAAATCCACAACTAAACCGTGTCCTCAAGTGCCACATCCACATATCTTTTAAATACCTCCAGGAATGGTGGTTCTAACTCCCCTGGGCAGCCTGTTCCAATGCTTGACAAGCCTTTCCATGAAAAAAAAAAATTGTTATCCAATCTAAACCTCCCTTGGGGCAACTCGAGGCCATTTCTTTCTTGTTACCTGGGAGAAGAGGCTGACCTCCACCTTGCTACAGCCTCTGTCACACAGTCACAGAGAGCCTCCTTTTCCCCAGGCTGAACAACCCCAGCTCCCTCAGACATTCCTCACAGGACTTGTGCTCCACACCCTTCATCAGCTCATTGCCCTTCTCTGGATCCACTCCAGACCCTCAGTGTCTTTCTTGTAGTGAGGGCTCCAAAACTGAACACAGGATTTGAGGTGTGGCCTCACCAGTGCTGAGTACAGGGGGACAGTCACTGCCCTGGTCCTGCTGGCCACACTATTTCTTTTACAGGCCAGGATGCCATTGGCCTGCTTAGCCACCTGGGCACACGCTGGCTCATGTTTAGCTGCTGTGGACCAGCACCCCCAGGTCCTTTTCCATCAGGAAGTTTTCAGCCGCGCTTCCCCAAGCCTGTAGCACTGCCCGGGGTTGCTGTGGCGCAAGTGCAGAACCTGACATTTGGCCTTGTACAGCGGCCTCAGCCAAAAGCAGCTCCTACAGGCAGGGGTCAGTCTCCCAGAGGCTCTCCCCTCAGCAGGAGTGGGCAGCCCCCACTACACCAGCTCTGGGGCAGCCCTGAGCCCCGAGGCCCACAGCCCTGGGGCCTGGCACTTGCACTAAAGAAGACGTGGAAGTAAGTACCTCCCTCTGCCAGACCAGGTCGGGAATTCAACCTCGAACACCTAAAGTATCTTCAGGACCAAATCTCTGAAACTTTTTAGGTGTATTTTACCCGGTCCATTACAAAGAAGCATGAGGAAGAAGCAATCACTGTTTTTATGTTCTTTTTAAAAAATCTTCCCTTCTCTTTCCTATTTCCTCTAAACAAGAACTACACAATAAATGTTATCACTTACTTATGAAAGCAATTTAGGAATTTTTAAACAGTTCCCAGGAGAGTCTTCTTTTCTTTCAGTCTTGTAGGCCACTCCACACAGAATGGAGGCATCAAGAGATGAAGCCAGGGGAGAAAAAGAACAAGAGCAGGACCAATGTCTGAGTCACATTCAATATCCAGTGAAGTAGAGGGATTCTTAGGTTGTCTCAATTAATTTGCAATTTATAATGGGAAATAAGTAATATTAAAACACTCATGAAGAAGGTCCAAAACAAGAAAAGTGAGTCACAGCAATTATTGAATTATCCCAAATTTTCAAACTTTATGGTTCCTTCAGGGCAAGAGCCAACAGCAACAACTCTCTTGCCCTCTGCATCAGCAGAGACAAGCACTACAGCATATTTAAACCATTTCTTTAATCTCATGTTTCCTTCCTTTCAGCAAGTGCACAGTATGCTGCTTAGGAAAACATGGAATCATTTCCCCTCTTCACTGCTCTGCCTGTGCTTCTAGTGCCTACTGGTGTAAGATCAAGGCTTTAAAGAGCTGCTGACCCCTTCAAAGTCTGCGCCCTTCAGTAAGTCAGTGCAAACTCGAGTTTAATTCACACAGAGGAACTCGGATTAACTTTATGAAGGAAAAACAAAGGCTGGATGAGATGTGTTTAGTCTTTCTTCAGTGCCCTGCTCTTTTCCTTTGTAAGCAGCGGCTCGGTGGCGGTTTGAAAAGGAAAGCAATGACTGAGCAATCTGGCCTGGCGAGCGGTGTCCCTGCTCTCTGCAGGGCACCGGGAAGGTGACCTTTAGCGGTCCCTGCCATCCCAAGCCGTTCCGTGCCTCCAGGGGCGCCGGGCGCCGCCGCGGCGGCCCGAGCTGCGGGATAACTGGGATTTTGCTGCCACCGTGTGCTCACCCCGCTCCGCCCGCCAGCTTCCCCGCTCGGCAGCCCCAGCGCGGGATGGTGCCGCGGAAAAGGGCCCCGCTCCCGAGGCGGACAAAAGACGTCTTCCTGCAAAACTGCTCCTCGCATGGATGTGCCCTCGGCCAAACCCTAAGCTTCACCCTAAGGTTAACCAGCCAAGCCCAAGTGAGTTTGATGCACGTTTGGAGAGCAGGGGTGGCTGCTCTCAGTAGATGGAGGCTCACCAGTTTTACCCAGTTTCAGAAGATGCTCTTCTGTGGTTTCTGCTGGCTCTGCACTGGTCCCCAAGCATCACCCATCACAGACAGACAAACAGTCGTGCTCAGGGCAGAAGCAGTCGCTTTTCAAAGCAGCAAAGGTCTATTCCATTTCTTCCCATAAGATTGACAGTTGATGATAGTTTAAAATGTTTAACATTCAGACTGTTCTGACACAATCCTTTGGCCTTTAAGTGTCACAGACATAAACAGCCTGCTGACTCCATTTCCTCATGGGCATTTACTGGTGCTGGAAATGCCTCTGGAGCTTGTTATACTGAGTATGGCCAGAGGATCGAGCACAAGCTCTTTAGCCGGGGCATTTTTAAGGTTTCCTCTGGAGACCTATTGGAGTTGAGTGGAAGAGATATTAAAATTCTTCCCAGACATCCTACAGCACACCTCTTCCTAAAGTGATCCTATAGCATCCATCATGAGGTACAGACCAATTTGGCCCAGTGCAGGAATCTGTAACATTTCAGGACAGACCAGTGTGCTGGCAAATGAACCTGGCTATCAGCCAGCAAACCCTGGCTTACAGTGTGAGAACCACAATACTACCCTTTAAATCTGTTTCTAAAGAGGACAGTGTTGTTCCAGACCAGGAACAAATCATTCAGTACAGAAATGAGGACGTCCCAGTGACCTGGTGACCAGGTACAGGCTCTTTCTAGTAGCTCTGTAAAATTTGTGGCTCTAAATAGTAAATACAGCTAAGGTTTTAAGTAAGCATGGTTACTTCAGGCAAGGTGACCCTTGGGAGTGAGATCTTTTGTGTCAGTCTGTTTCCCAGCAGAAAGGCACTCAGATTCAAAACACAACCATCACAACCAATCACTGCCAGTCAGAAGAGAAACAAAGACTAATTAATTGAATAAAGGCCAAATTATTCGCTCCTATTATAAGCATGACATTGGCAAGAATCCCAAATGCATGCAGCGGTAACTTCACCTAGTTTGTTGGATATTGCAGCTGCCTCTAGGGGAGCATGTTCCATTATTTTCAAGGGCTTCACCAATTGTTATTCTGAACACTCTCTTCCACACACATTTCAGCTACCTAAAACAGAACAAAGGTGTCCTCTACTCTCTTTCTACCTTATATTGCTGAATTACAAACAGAATGTCTCTGAAACAGATGTGAATAGAGAAATTACTACTCCTTGTCTTCATTGCTCTGTTAGACTCCCTATACAATTTATTAGCAGTCTCAGGAATCTGCTTTTCTTAAAACTCCTGTGTTTTTTTTCTTAAATTCTAAATTCATCTAAATCCTTCTCTCTGTGTTATTGAAGAAATTCAGTGAGAGCTATTTCTATAAATTCCACGCCCACATAGTCTGCTAAGAAGGGCTTGTGCAATGAGTAATTTGCCTACATTAATGTGAAAAAATGCACTGACAAAAACTGACTTGCATCCATGACAAAGGTTGTTATTCTCTTTCTTTTCCAAAAAGGGAAACAGAGGCAACTCCCTTATGTTCTGATACAAAGAGTGAAAATCAGTAACATCCCACATCTAGCACTTAAAGGTATGCTTAAGACTATTCTTTTTTAAACCAAAGGATGACTTGGGTGACAGGATGAAGATCAGACTCAGTTTTACCCACTTATGCACAGTTCTGGCCTTTACGTTCCATCCAAAAGAGGAGTCATTCTGTCCATTGATGTTCCAATAGACAAAGCTGGGGCAAGCCTATCATTGGGGTGAGTTAATTGATGTAAGTATCTAAGTAATTTCTAATGTGAAAGGAATGGATGGCTAAAGGTCACTGTTGGGACAAGCCTGGCTCCAGAGACTCTTTTTGGTGTGTTGCTCTTTATCTCTTTATCCTATTTATGCTCTATTTCTCTCAATTTCTCTTTATCCACTCTGGGATTGTTGCAGATTGCGTTTTGTTAGATCAGGACCAGCAAAGTGCAATCTCACTTTTACTGCCTTGGCCCCCTGCACACATCCAAGGGCTTTAGAATGTTCACCAGGTGTGGAGAATTTGTCTGGTCCCAATAGAAACAATTATGGAACTGGCTGAACCTGCTAGTTCTCCTATTCAAATGATATCAGATTTTCTCAACAGCCAAGAGTATTACCACCACTGCTTTAAGAAATTCCCTGAGCATTCCTAGGTGATTCTAAAAAAATCCACAGTAAATGCAGATATGGTACCAAGCTGCATGGAAGCCTCCCTAGGCCAGATACCACTCTCAGAAAAAAAGTCGCTCAGGGAAAAAAAAAGAAATTATAATACTCCTATAAAAATAATTAAATTGCAGGCAGAATTATTGCTTTCTGACACTATTTCAGAACTTATTGTATACAAATATTCCATATCAAGCTCAATGTCAGCAATCCATCTTCCTTCCTTCCTTCCTTCCTTCCTTCAAACTCAAAACATCATGAGAATTGACTCTTAAATGAATTCCTAGAATACATTTTATGTCTGGTTTCAGCCCAGAGACTGCTTGATGGCATTCTGAACTCCGGGAAACAGTCCATTAGGCATGAAACAACTGACCGCTGCTTAGAGCAATAATATTCAACACCAAAATCCTGACAATGACAAAAAGAGGAAAACTACAATATTATATTAAATATCACATGGATGACCAGCTATTTAGCCTCTGATCTGCTTTATGGCACTCTAGGAGAACTACAAGACACATATTAAAAATATTCATCTCTTTTTCAATTATAGTTCCTCATTTGCATTTCTTCTGCCCTTCATGAGCATAGGTCTTTTTTCAATCCTTATTGCAATTTTATTTCACTTCATTCCTATTATATTTTGTTGGAAACCTTGGGCTGCAATAGCCTATATGCTACCAGTTTGATATACCTGTTTATTAGTTATCATACTAAAATTATTTTTCTTCCTACACAGAAGCACTGGCTATAAGCAATTGATATTGGCATATTTCTTTACAGTTCAATAACTGCAGCTAGGATACTGGCTTTCTACCAAGCTAAAATTAATCATCATTGTCACAAAATTTGGAGTGGTGTCTACTGCCCAAGCAGAAACTACTGCACATTTTGCTTAGGTTATAAAACAGCCTTCATCCTAGTTTTTTTCATTACTGTTGCTAGCTTTAGAAAACAAACAAGAGCCCATCTTAAATAAATAAATAAATAAATAAATAAATAAATAAATAAATGACACAAAAGGAAAGACAAATTAGGTCCCAGAGGACTGGGCGCAAACTCCCGGGATGTTTTTGTACCACCTGTTTTCCCATTCCCCTTTTGGTCACAAAAGTCCAAAGAGTGGTCCCACAAAGATGCCACCCCAAACAGTCTGACAGCACCAAGGGACTTGGCACAGCCCCCCAGCATGGATGTCCCATCCACAGCCCTGGCTGTCAGGCACAGTGGGAAGGGTGACAGGACAAGGCTGATCCTCAGACACCCATGGTTCTGTAGTACACATTTCTCACCACAGACCCACTCATGGCTTGAGAAATCATGAAATATGATCCAAAGTACATTCCAAGTGTCCATGCTACAAAAAGGCTGGTAAGCAGGAAACCATGCTGACCTGCATCTAAAGATTGTGTTAGTTAGCTTTTTGTTCAAAAGAATGCCACAGATGCCTTGAAATAACTACAATATATGACTATTGTTGATGTTTATTATCACATTTGTAAACTATGAGTCCCATTTTTTTACTGAAAATATAAGCTTTTGCTTAGGGCTTCTTTCAAACTTTAACTATATTTAATTTGAAATAATTTAGGAACTGGCAAGACATTATATTATAAATTCATTCATTAGCAAAAAAATATGCTGTATACCTAAGTAAAAAACTTCTTCACACTGAACTAAAGTGATCTGCAGTAAACTAATATGAGGAATATTTGCTCTCTACACTTGCAAAACAAGCTACAGAAGTCTGAAATGAAATTAGATTTATCATTTAAAAAAACTGTTTCTGGAGACAGACAGTAATTAACCCTGAGCAGCGGCTTGATCTTTGTAAGACTTCAGCAAGCACATGATTTTTACATTTTTTTTATAACACATATTTTTATTACGTTCCTTTAAGTAAATGAGTTCAGGTAAGTTACCATCATTCTAATTTTTGTTTTAAATGCATTTATTTCTAAAAATATTAGCTTAAGTTAAGATTCTTGATTCAAATCTAAACAATATTTTAACCAGCAGGAAAGTAGCTTGACAAAACAAGTCCAGTGGTCCTCATGGACCAGCTGCCTTTGTAGTAAAGAAGACCAAAAGCATTGTGGGCATCAGGAAGAGCAGCAGCAGCTCAAGAGGGATGATCCTTCCCCTCTACTCATCAGAGATATATCTGCAGAGCTGGGTTCAGTCCTGGGCTCCCCAGTATATGAGAAATGTGTTCATACTGGAATAAATCCAGTGAAGAGCCACAAAGATGATAAAGGACCTGGGGTATCTATAATAGGAGGAGAGGATGAGGGAGCTGGGACTGTTTGGCCTGGATGAGATAAAGTTCTAGTGAGGTCTTATCAACATGATTAAATGGGGGAAGGAAGAGGAGGGAGCCAGGCTCTTCTCAGTAGTGTCCACTGAAACGATAAGAGGCAACGGGCACAAATTTAAATACAGATTTAAATAAAAATTGAAATGTGAGAAACTTCTTACAGTGAGAGTGCCCAAATACTGGCACAGGTTGTCTAGAGAGGCTGTGGAGTCTCCATCCTGGGAGATACTCAAACCCAGCAGGACATGGCCTTGAGCAACCTGCTCTAGCTGGCCCTGCTTGGAGCAGTGGGGCTGGACTAGGCAATCTCCAGTCAGCCACTTTCTGATCCTGCCTGGAGCCTTTGAGTCTCACACTCTTCTCAAGTGTTGGACCACTTGAGAAGTAGGCTTTAAAATAAACACTCTACCTTGCATCTCCAAGTTTTGTTTATGAGATGGTTAGTAACTCCAGATTTGTAAGTCTAAATAGGAAGCTTTTTTAATCCAGACTCTGGATGCTTACCTCTCTCAATCATTGAAGATGAAAAGTGCATTTTAAGGGAGAGCATTGTTTTAAGATGTTGATCAACTTGCCCACTTAATAGTTTAGCAACACAGGTCTGTTTTCCTTTTATGTTTGCAGCTACCATAAAAAATCATTATTAGCAGTAAGTAGTCCCTGATCAGCTCAGTGGGGTATGTGATAAAAAGAGATGATTCAAAAAAAGTACATAAAAATGAAAACCATATAAACAAATTTCAAATAGTCAGGGTTCTATTAAGTTTTTTTTTTTAATCGTATTCTTTCCAGGGTACTCTACTACTGCATCTGGCATCTTAAAATGATCCATAATCAAAATCCATAATCAAGATCCATAATCTAAAATAACTATTGTGACAAACCTTCCATGGTTTAAAGGTTACCTGCACCAGATGATTAAATTGCAGTGGGCTGAAGAGAGAAAAATCTTTTAATAATTTCAGTTTCTGTTTTATTTTTCTCTGTGCCAGTATCACCTATCTTTTCATGGTTGACACACTGCAGCCTTCACCCAACAATCCTGGGGCCACGATCTCTGCTATCAGAGGGAAGAGGAGGCATCTCTGTCACAGTATTAATTACAGGTCTGCAGCTCTGTAACAAGACTGGGTGAGTCTAGTTAGACTGTACTTCCAGTCCACAATAATGCAGCACTATTCCCTTATTCTGCCCGGAATCACATCTGAACAAACACCATCTCCAGAAAAAGCTTGCTGGATGATTTCCTCCACATTCACCGCCCTCCTGCTCACTCTCTCCTGGAGTCTGAATTCCCTAAATCAATTTCTTTTTGCATATAATTTGCAGAGGGTATTGCTGAATTTTGTATTTTGCCTTTTATATTGCATGTAATCCAGATTCTCATTCATTGTACTGTCACTGTTAATTAACATAAGGTAAGAGATTTGTTGGTATTTTCCCTGACAGCAAACTCACATACTCTGTCTTGCTTGTATGCTTTCACATTTTCCCTTTGCTAATATATCATTTTACTTTCATGCTTATTATTCATTAATCTGTTCTGGGCTGCGTTCTATGAATTCAGCTTCTGAAATAGTCTTAATCATTCTCCAGCAGATGATTCTCCAATCATTTTTCACAACAGCCTCTTTAACTTTCTATTCAGTAAAGACAGCAAATGCAGTAATTATGCTGTTCAATATCAGCATTCGGACCATTTGTGTAAATAAAGAGATTTTAGGGTACAGTTCAGCCTCATGATAGACCTTTAATAAGCTCATTCCAGAATGAAATTTACTTAGAGTGCAGCTACTTTTTATGTCGCTTATTTTAAATCTAGTTTAAGTGGAGTTACTTTGCCTCCACTTACATAGGTTAAAGGTTAAGACTGACAATTTCAAAAAGAACATTGGTAAAAATTCTCCTAATGAACTAACCCACCAACGGGAATATCAAACTTCACTCACATATGCGCTATCAATCAAGCCACTATTTGGCTAAGATGCTTGGCTGGCGCCAGAATGCTGCTGTGTCCTTCCGCTCCTCACCAGAGAAGCAGGCTCGCAGCAGCTAGCCCCAACACAGCCAGCACTGGGGGGCACTCTCCCCAACCTCGCAGGATCTGGACGGCACCTAGCTGGAATGGCAAGAGGCAGCGGCGGCAAGAGAAAAAGAGAGCTGACTCTGTCTGGGGGCAAAGTCCAGACTTATTAAACTCCGGGGAAACCAACCGAGCGAAGTCCAGAAACAGGGAGTGCAAGGGATTATAAGGAGGGAGGAAACTGGGGCGGAGCCAATTCCATGGCCAATGGGAAGCAGGGCGGCATGGAAAGGCAAGGGAAGGACATTGAGAAGGACCAATGGACATGACGTGTGGGAGGGACCCTGGCCTCTGAACCAATCACTCAACAGCTAAAACAGACACTTCCAGAAGAAGGGGAGGAGCTGCCAAGTGATGGACAAAGGGCCAGGGAGGGATTAGGGGAGCGACTAAGCAAGAACAGATAACAACAGGGGAGGAGACAGGGGGATTGACATGTCACAGGCAGTAAGGGAGAACCATGGCAGAACCAAGTAACAGGGGGTGTCCAGAACATACTAAACGTGAACTTAATTCATATATAAAACAGTAACACACCACAACACCAGAAGGAATAAACAAAGTCCTTTACTTTTGCTTTGCAAAACTTCACCCTCATCAATATGTTAGCTTTAGGTATAGTTTATTGTTCCTGTTCTCTCAGATTTATTTCTTGAAGACAATTTTTTCCTAAAAGAAGCCATGTTTGACAAATTTTGCTAGTTCTACTTTTCCACTTTGGCCGAAAAAACAGGTATTTCCCAAGATACTTATTCCTTTCTGTATAACTATTTTTGAAATCTTCAGTGCCATACTCGAATATACCTTACTATGCTTGTACATGATTTCAGAACTCAACAGGTCATGGCCTACTAATTCTATCCCTGTGCCACATGGAAGATGTACAGGCCATGCTGTATGCATCCTTCAGTGTTAACTTATGGCCAACAAGGAAACACAACAAATAGAAATGAATAAAAATGAAAAGAAAATGAACCAGTGCCAGAAATCTTATGACTGTCTGTCTGTATTATTGTCCCCTGACTATCACTTGTGTAGAAGAATTATGATATTTGAGAAAACTCACCATGAGGAAGAAGGCAGAATTCTATATGGAGCAGGTAACAAGGGGGGACTCAGTCATAAACTTTGTATTACCATGCAGTTAATTCATCAGGTGTGGCATCCTAGCTTGCTAGCCAGCCTCTGTTTTGTACAAAAGATTCCAAACAATTTCTTTGTCACATGCATAGAAAAATCTTTTCTAACATAGTTTAACCATGTCTCCTGCTCTAGTCAAGAACAAAAACTTCTTCATCACACAAAGAATATTTTTTTTTAATTTTTATTAAAATAAGTGAAAGAAGTTCCCTCTTTCTAAAAGAGCTACTCGGATAAATGTTAGGGTGAATTAAGTTCTTATGTATCAAATGAGCAACTCTCAAAGCTGAAAAAATACTACAGAACACACGAGAGATATCAGTACAGAAAATCATAATTGGTGCAATTTTTTCACACCATTGACAGCATAAATTAAACACTTGCAAAGCACAAAGTTGCATTAGTGCCACCAAAGCCAAATGAATTTGTGAGGGCTATACGGCGTTTGTCAGTCTTCCACTCCTGAGCTGTCAATGGAACATAATTGAGGTCAAACTCTGCCTCTGTTTTCTGCAAGTTTAGAGTAGGTGGCAAAATCCCATGGTAACAGGACAGTGCAGTAAAAGCTGCTTCAATAGCTCCTGCAGCCCCCAAAAGATGTCCTGTTGCTCCTTTTGTTGAGGAAACTGCAATATTACGTGAGTGATCTTTAAAAAGTCTCTTGATTGCTTGATTCTCAGCAGCATCTCCTAGAGGTGTAGAAGTTGCATGTGCATTGACATATGTCACATCTTCAGGTTTGATCCCAGAATCCTTTATTGCTGCAGACATGCACCTAAGGAAAAGAAGACAACAGAATGCTGATTTGCCCAAACTATTTTTGTCAAATGTACAAACAGAAAGAAAAAGTATAGGTTGTTTTAAAATATTTATCAAGTGTGAAAATCTGCTTTAGCAGAGATGTAAATGACAAGAAGTTAACTTATCTAACTAAGCACATTAGCATCTACATTAGGTGCCAGAGGAAGACAATACAATTGAGGCCCACTATAAAATCAGACTTGCAGTTAAAAATTCCACAGCTAGGAAAAATACAAAGAAGAAGAAAAGAAGATATGAAAATCAGTCTCTACAGACTACATTAATGTATCAAATAACCTTTTCACTGTAAAATTTGAAAACATTTGAGAGAGAAATAACTACCGATATTATTACAAAAATTTAGATATGCACTCCCCAACAAAAATACTGGGAAATGAAAGGAAAAAATCTGCAGCCATCCTCCACGTGAACTTCTTTTGCACGCTGTCCAGAGACTAGAAAATGTCAAGGAGATAGCACAAATCCCTGTATTTCATTTTATAATGAAATTTACTGAAAGTCACACTCTTCAACCCCTGGCATGGTATGTTTTGTTTGACTCTGATGACTTGGGCACTGTGACTGCCTCTTTAAACGTGATTTTCTATGAAAACCATTGAAGGATCAACACAGCTCCATACTGCAATTTCTCATAGATTTCCCTCAAAGATTAATCAGGTATCTCTCCTTGCACTTAACAACAAAGCACCTCTGAGCAAAAGACCACTGACTCTTTTGAAATTTATGAAGAAAAAGGAAATAAAAGGAAGCTGAAAAACAGATAGCACAGGCTTCTGGACAAATTTAAATGTCTCTACTACAGCCTTCTACCCTTAGAAGCATCCAGCTTACCTTAGGGTGGAGGCCACTGACACTCACTGTCACTAGATAGTGAGCCAATATTCAGGCAAAAGAGATTACTGATAACTATGTGATATATTAATTTAGTTAAATACATTATCTGCAATGAACTTATTCACTTAAAAAGATACCAGATTACTTGTGTAGGACACTCTTTATATCCACACTTCTGAGCCTGGCTTTGCCTCTCCTTTCCTGCTGGTTTATTCCAACATACGTATTGGCCTCCAAAAGAAGCAGTTATTAGAAGATGGCAAAAAATATATTCCTCTGATTTTTTTTGGTGTGGCAAATAAAATTCCTACAGGAAAGTGAGATAAGCACATACATTCCAGATTTAATTCATATACCACTGCAGTAACGAATTACTGGCTTGAAGACAGTATTAAAATGTATCATCTTATCTCAAGGGTGGAAATGCTCAACATTTTGGAGATTCCCAGATTAACTTTCAACTCTTCCTACTGTGGATTTAATTTATATGCAACCGCAACTCTTCCTACTGTGGATTTAATTTATATGCTACTGCAATCATAAAATACACAAAAATCCTATTATAACATATTGCCATATCATCTCAAGGTTAAACAAGTCTGAAAATATGAGATAAGACACTCCTGATTACTCATCCCACACCTAAGTCTGCAGAACAATTAAATATTGAATAAAAGAGCATCAATGGAAACACAGTATATTTACAGTTCTAGAAAAATCTGTTAACCTTATAAAGATGCAAACACAGCTTTACAATACCATGCAGAAGTTTGATCTATTTGTGCAGTGATATATTGAATTTTGGTACTAAATATTCATATACATTCAGAATAAGGCAAACTAAATCTTTACTAAAGATTTCAATGCCAGCAATAGTGCTCACCCTACATGAAGCTCTCCAACTTACACATGTCATTTAGCTGACAATTTAATTAGGCCAATTATAATGATTAGATGAGTATCATCTACTTGTGAACTGGTTTTGATGAGATAAACATTGATGAAGCTTTACCACCTCCCTAAACAGTACTAAAGTGTATTTCTGCTATGCTCCTTCACCAACACTCTTAGCTGTATTTGAATGAAGTACTGAATATTCTAACCAACTAGATCTTCTAAGTGCTCTGCAGCTTTCATCACCTGAGATTTCTTGCAACAAATAACAAGCTTTTGCAGGGGGGTGGGGGTCTATTTTCTCAATGGAAAAAGAGTGAAGGAGAACCTCAAAAGATTCTATCTCACCACAAACATCTTAAAAAGAGGTTTCCATTAAGACTTATTTATATGAACAGCTGTATGCACCAAAGGAAAAATGTTTTCACACAGAGGAAGCTTTCACAACTCTATGGAAAAAGGTTGATTCTACCGAGAACTGGCCTTCACTCTCCTACTAAAAAAAGAGAATTGGGGCACAACGTTACCAGAAGCTCTTTCATTTTTCAGATTTTCAAGCTTTTGGAATATTAATTCAAGACTGAACATCTCTTCTCTACAAAAAATATACAATGACACAAACAAATGTACCCACTACAATTAACATATGAAATAGCTATTACAATCAACATAGAGTTCTTACCTGAATGCACCATCTCCCTCGGGATTAGGTGCTGTTATGTGGCAAGCATCACCGGACAGTCCATAACCCAAAACTTCCGCATAGATCCTAGCACCTCTTTGTACAGCATGTTCATACTCTTCCAAGACCAGCACAGCAGCACCCTCTCCCATTACAAACCCCTCCCTCTGCGAATCAAAGGGTCGACACGCTGTTTTAGGGCTCGAGTTAAAACTCGTGCTGAGGGCCCGGGCTCTTGCAAATCCAGCCAAAGACAAAGGACTAATGCAAGCTTCAGTCCCTCCAGCCAACATGACATCAGCATCACCAGCAGCAATGAATCTAAAGGAGTCTCCAACTGCATGTGCACCTGTGGTACAAGCGGTCGACACAGCATGATTCGGCCCTTTCAGTTGGTATTTAATGCTGATATGGCCTGCTGCCATATTGACCAAAATCTTCGGGACAAAAAAAGGGCTGACCTTATTGTAACCCTTTGTTTTAAATAAGGCAGCTGTGTCAGAAATTTCTTCCAGTGGAACCATTCCCATCCCAATTGCCACACCGGCAGTTAAGCGGTCCTGTTCAGACTGGGGAGACCAGCCAGAGTCCTTCATTGCAAGCTCTGCTGCACCGATGGCCATCACGGTGGCAGAACTCATGGATTTGATCTCTGACTTTGACACAAAGCTTTCTTCACTGAACTCACCCTCCTTGTTTCCCCTTGGCACACACGCAGCCACTCTACATGGGATGCCTGCATATTCTTCCCCATCTAGTGATGTAATCCCACTGCCTCCTTCCAGAAGGTGCTTCCACACAAACTGAGTCCCCACACCAAGAGGGGACACTAAGCCAATACCTGTAACAACTACTTTCCTTCGACATGCAGGCAGTGACTTGCTGAAAGCCCTTCTGTGGTTTTGTAAATGTAGATTTAAATTCAGACTCCGGAGATGAAGATTTGCAATCTTTAACAGATCCCACGAGCACTGTGAGAACATGGTGGCAATAATCAAGCACATTCCTGTAAATGGAGTGGGGTGGAGGGGGTGGGGAAAGACAAACACAACAATAAAGCCGACAATGTGGAAAACAGTCCAAGAACATTAAATTAATAATCTGCTTTTTACTTGACAGCCTGTCTTCAACCCTGAAGAAAGGGATATAGTTTCTGTGTCTGTAACGAGGAATAGTATGAGTTATGGCAGACAATGGCAAAGAAACATTCACTTTGGGAGTGCCTCCAGTCAGCTCCTCTAGCTTAAGCTGCTGATGAATATGACTTTGCACCACTGTGGACTGCAAAGCACTCTCTGGTTTTGCTGCAAAATTTCCCCTGGAGCTTTAACCACCAGCTGGCTGGAGGCAGAAACAATGAGCATTAACAGCTTCATTCTTCTGAGGGAAAAAGTGTGTGTTCACCAGAAAGTGTATGTTCCACCATTACCAAGTTGAGGATATTGTCATCTCAAACTTCATGTCTGGCAGAACAGTCTAGAAGCCTCAAACAGGAGTCAATAAACTTGTCCTGGTTCTACTACTAATGTAATTACACCTCCAGGACAAGGCTCCTCTTTCCACCTCCACGAACCCTTTATCAGCCTTCGGTTATTACACTGTCAGCAGACAGTACCTCAAGTAGCTTGAGCAAGATGTGGAGCACAGCACCACCTCTGTTGAAGGCAACATCCAGACCCTGCATCACAAGAGGCACAGCAAGTAATGGCAGAAGGCCTCTGCGGAGAACAAGTACTTGAGGAAGGACCAGAGGACTATGCCAAGCAGCGATGGTGCTGTACTGTACTGCAGTCCCTTTTCCTTGCCTTGGCCACTGCCAGTCCAGAGCCAGTCTGACTGCACACATCTGACACACGGGAGCAGGGCAGAGGCTGCAGTACAGCTCTGCCAACACTACAGCACAGGCTTCAACAGGTGGCCTGCTTTTTGCCTGGTCCAAAGAACAACTTGGCATCCCCAGCTCTTTGGAAAAATGGAGAGAGCTGTATGAAGACCATAAGGGGCTGCTGGGCACTCCTGCTAAAATACCCAGACCTGTGGCAGCACCAGGGCACAGCAGCGTTACTAAAATATATCATGGAATCACAGAAAGGCCTGGGCTGGAAGGGACCTTAAAGATCAACCCCTTCCAACAATCCCTGCCATGGGCACAGACACCTTTCACTAGACCAGGCAGCAGAGACCAGCATCCAGCCTGGTCAAGAACACTTGGGATAGGAAATTAAACCAGTAAACAATCACATATTATATTTTATACATATTTTATGCAAATATTAAATTGAATTATTTAAAAAGTATTTTTAAAAGAGCCTCTTTTAAATCCTGACCCAAATTGGCCATTTCAGTTTTTTATGCCACTTAGCCTGGACTTTATAAAAGAGGTAGTATGTGTGTATACATGTATAAAAAAATATATATCATAATATATTATGTATTATATAATGCAAGTTATATATATAAATAACATTGTATATATAAGATACAATATAAAACACATCTGTAGTCATTTTATATGCATATTTACAGAGTATAATGTATAACATATGTATGTTCTATAGACACACTACATGATATATATTGTATACCACATACAATGTGTAAGATAATGTATTTTATACATATTATTATACACGCGTATAACAATGCATAAGATAACATATTTTATCAGTGTGTATATACATATATACAGAGTATAATGTATAACATACATATGTTCTGTAGATACACTAGATGATATATATTGTATACCATACACAATGTGTAAGATAACGTATTTTATACATATTATTATACACGCATATAATAATGTATAACATATTTTATCAGTGTGATAACATATTTTATCAGATATCATATTTTATCAGTGTGATATATATATATATATATATATATATATATATATATATATATCCATATGCTCATGTAATATAACCGCCCATATGCTCATGTAATACAACTGCAGAGCTGTGTAAGGCAGCTCGTCCCGCAGCCTCACGCAGCCTTTACTGGTCCTGTCCGACCCAACAACGCCCGATACCTGCTGTGCGGGAAAACCAGGCGCAGGATTATTTCCCCCGGGAACAAGCGCTACCGAACACCCCCAGCTGTTTCAAGGGCAATGACTACTTTTGATGTGTAAACCAGGAGCCAAACTCCAGCCCCACCACACCGCCGAGCGCCGCCATTGCCGGCCAGGCCCGCCCTGCTGGGGGCGGCGCTCCCCCCGGCCTGTGCTGAAACCCCCGCCTCCCGCCGCACCTCCGCCGGCCGCGCTCCCCCCCGCCCGGCGATGGTTCGCTCTGCCTTTCTCTCCCGTTCCGACGGGGAGAGGCCGCACCACTCCACAGGCGCGGGGGGAAAGAAGCGGGTACGCGCGGCCCACGGCGCTTCCTCCCGCCTGGCCCCGCCCCGCGGGCGGCGCTGTGGGCAGGCGGGCAGCGTGATCGTGTGAATCGCCCAGAGAGCAGGAAAAGGTGATGAAACTATTTCCTTCCTGAGCCACGTATTTCAATCGCGCAAAGGAGGAGTTAAAAAACAAAAACAAAAACAACCCACAAAATACAAACGTAAAAGCCTTCAAACAAACACTCTGGTAGAGTAATAGGCAAAACCTTATCCCGGACAGACTACCACGGCAGAGCAAAAAATGTTTGTCATACTCTCATCAACAGACATGAATTAGTTACATTGTGAGCTTGCTTGTTAGGGGATACCTTTATATAATTTCGGTCAACAGCAATAAGAGAACTGAAATGAATTTACCCCCACACAATAATGTCTATTAGCTGCAAACACACAGCTACCTAAAAATACAAACTGTAGCACAGTAATGAGGCACATACTGCAGGAAAAAGGAAAAAAAGAAAAGCCAAAAAGGACATAAATGCACTATTTAATAAAGAAAAAAAGTGCAATTTTTTAAAAATAAAGAGTCTGTTTTTAATTTGGAAATTAAATTCCTTGGGCATTTAATGTGTTAATGATTTGTTGGAAGTTGGCACTTGGTTTTCTAAATTTTTCACACTGCTTGCCTATGAGCACTTCCAAAGCATTGTTTACAAATGCCATACTGAGATGCATTATGTATTTATACGCATACATATATAGCAATTTAGTTAATCTTTGTATTTCCTAAGGCAGCCAACATTGAGAGTCACATGTCTACATGAAAAGGAAAGGAAAATGGAATGGAAATTAAAAGCTGAAGTAGCAGCCAAGGAATATGGCATCATCTTAAATTAAAATTTTATTACTTTGGTACCAGTTCTTGAGGGCCGAAATAGTAACACTTTAACTATGCTAGTAGGAATTATAAATGTAGTCTCAGCAAAAGTGAACTGCCCTGTGTTAAATCTCAGCGTTTGTGAGGGATATGTACCACTGTCTTAAAAAAAGTCATAGAAGCTGAGCAGTGACCTGTCAGAAGCAGGCAGCAGAGCCACAGTGTGATATCACCCACAAAAATCGGAAGGCAGCTTGAATTTTAAAGACCTCTCTTGCTTGGAACTCTTTAAATCTGCATTCCTAGTAAAGCAAATCTCCACAGGCCTTTGTGTCCAAGGTTCTTCATCACAATTCTTTCAGTAGGAGCACAAACCAGATGTCTAGAAGAAGAAGACCAGGGTTTTTTTTTTGCTTCTCCGGGACAAACTGTGAGTAGTGCAGGGCAGATGTCGCAGAGGGGGCGAGTTGCTGCAGTGACATTCCTGCTTAGGCAGCCCTGGTGACCTGGAGGTGTGGCACCTTCAGTACTGTCAAACCAGGGCGGTACAAAAGGGGATTTATATCCTTAATGACGTTACTGCCAGCCAAGGTGCTCCCCATGTTGCAAAAATATGGAATAGGTAAACATTTTCTTAAGAAATTATGCTCTTTGATCTTTGTATACTTTCAAGCCCAATCAACCAGAAAGGAGATTTAATCAAGCTCTAAGTTATGTCCAGGTGTTAGAAAGACAAATTGCTTGTCGGTAGAATGTTTTTTTAGGGCTCCACGTTTCAGTGAAATCGCACCTCAAAGAGGTGGAGGTTTACAAAGCTTGGGAAGAAGGACGTACCACTGCCAGTGGGCAGAAAGAATGAGGAATTTATTGGACGCAAGGACATTTGGCAGAACTACCAAGATAGGGAAGAAACCAGCAAAGCAAACTCAGCAGCCGTGCTGGGATCAGCTCTGACTGGATAAAAGGCAATTCTGGCAGGGGGAGTTTGCAATCATCGACTAGACAGAAAAAATGAGCACGTGGAAAAATCAGCATAAGAAGTAAAGGAATAATTTAACCAATAGAAATAGCATGTTTATTAATAAGAGAACTGTGTAACTTGTATCCAACGAACATGAATGCCTTTGTTTGCTAGAATGTAAAATAGTGATACATTTTGGTAGTCATCGTGCTGGCCTTGTGCACCCCTTTCTGCGCAGATCTACAAATAAATCAAATACTTTGACCCTGGGCGTGGATTGGAGCCTTGCACACCGGGTGACAGGAGCTGCTTTGGGACACAGGGCCCGGTGTGCCCGGGAGGATTAAACCCTTTAAGGGGGGCTCTTTAAGGCCCCCCCGCAATGCGCCGGCCCTGGGCGCGGGCGCTGCGGGCGCTGACCCCACCGCTCCTACTGCGCATGCGCCCAGCGGCGGGCGGCGCTGCCCGGCTGAGGGCGGTCAGCTCGGTGCTCGCACGGCGCATGCGCTTGGCGCAGCGCCGGGGGCGAGGCGGGCGGCGCGGCGCGGGGGGCGGGCAGCGATGGCGGCCGCCCTGGGGCTCTCGTCCTCGCCGGGCTCTGCCGCCGTGAGCGAGCTGTGCCAGAACAGGCGGGAGATCTTCCTGGAGGCCTCGCGGCTGCTCCTCACTTACGCTGACAACATCCTCCGGTGAGCGGGGTCGCCGCCCTCGGTCCGCGGGCGGTGCCGCAGGGTCCCGCCGGCCGCTCCCCGGCTCCGCGCGGCGCCTTCGGTTCTGTTGTGTAATAGCGG
The DNA here is from genome assembly GCF_015832195.1 of Motacilla alba alba. Lineage (NCBI taxonomy): Eukaryota > Metazoa > Chordata > Aves > Passeriformes > Motacillidae > Motacilla > Motacilla alba. The sequence continues at coordinate 38,725,761 of NC_052017.1, read as the reverse complement.
AGCTCAGAAGCGTCTCGCGTGGTTTTGTCGCTACTTTAAAATTAATGTTGCTTACATTAACAGAGGTGTAGTGTTCTGGATTTCTGTTTCTTTATTTATTGCTGGTTGGTTTGTTTTCAAAGTTTAGGAGTTTGTGTATTAACCACAAAATGATGCCTTATTCCTGATTTTCCATCTTAGATGGGTACTGAACTACCTAAAAACAAATGGATGCACAGCAAGTAATTTAACTTGATTTAAACTTAATTTTTACTTCATTTCAATTTTTTTATGTTATTTTTTTGCTTGCCCTATGCTTCTGACTTCGCAGTGTTGGTACCAAGAGTTAATTACAGCTGAATTTCTGCGAGGTGGCTCTGCAGGGTGCCCGTGCTCGGCAGTACGTGCCATTGACCTTGATGTCTTCCGGCAGCTCGAGGTGTATGGGCTGCCCCTCCCTGTCTGCATCTGCCTCGTCAACCACTTGTTAAAGCTGCTGTGTGACAGAGAGTCCTGGGCTGGCTTCTTTTAAAGAAAGAGGCGAGAGAAAAAGGTTTTTAAAGGAGTTGAAAGGGGAACTGCGAGGTAGTACAGAGACCACAGTCGTTCCACTCAAGTACTAGGCAGTTTAGCGCAGCTCCCGTGGTGGGGCCAAAGCCATCCAGCATTAATCTGACGGGTTCAATTAGAATGCACCAAGTCTAAGGGGAAGTGAAGTTGTCTCTAAGTGTCACTACAGACTTAGCCCCTTTGCGTATGACTACAAAACATGAATTCATGAACATAGGTTGCAAGCTAAACTTTAGCACCAGTTGGTAACTCAGAACTAAGTACAAAAAAAATTTATAAAGTCAAAGTTTTATGTAGGTTTTGCCTAAGTGAATGAAACTAAACTTTAAGAAAATGTTTCATAGTGCAGTTACCCAGCTTTTAAGTGTCTACTTCATTTGCAGATATAATTATAACTTTCAATTTGTTCAGGAATCCCTATGAGGAAAAATACAGATTAATTCGGATTGGAAATCCAGCATTTTCCACAAGGTTGTTGCCTGTCAGAGGAGCTGTTGAATGTTTATTTGAGATGGGGTTTCAAGAGGTGAGTATAATGTAGTAACTTCAGGTATCTTCATCTGTTTACATAGTAAAATTTAAAATTGGAATTATTTTTTCTGCTTCTCTAGTTGCAAGGCAGTAGATTTTGGGGCAGTTTGTATTTTCTTTCAATCCTTGTCTGCAAATATCTGTGGCTAACCAATAGAGAATTTAGATGTAGCTGCTTCAGAAAAATGGTGAGCTTACCTAATGCATAACAAGATTATTTTTTGCTGCTCAGGCACTGGTAGTTTACTGAATAGCTGGATACATATCCATGCTGGCTCAATGGAAGCGGGGGAAGCAGGAAACCCCTTCTCTTTGTAGTAATCTGCTGTTTGGTGAACATCAGACATTAAAAATGAGTGTTGGAACTGCCATTTTAAAGAGAGAAAAAAAATTAAAAAGCCCTGCTCTTCTTCATGTTCCTACCATTAGTAGGGCCCTGTAGTGATTTAGATAAGGGAAGCTGATCTGATGAAAACTTAATCTTCCAAAACAAAACCAGAAATGTTTTTCAGCCAATTCACAGTGCAGCTGCACAAGTACTGGTGTTGTCATGACAGCAGTGAAGGGCAATAGACTGACTGTTCAAGTAGTAGTAGGAGGGTGAGTCCTTCAAAACCCATTTTTAAAAGTTATGAAATGTTATCCTGAAATAGTGTTGAGTGAATCTTGATTCTGTTGCAGTCAGAAGGATGCATTTCAAAGATTGCTTTGTGTTCTGAGCTGACCCCTGTCTTGGTGGAACTTAAACTGCTAGAGCTTGTTAAACTAGAAGCAGTTTTTTATAATTACTGGAAAGCTGTCTAACAACTCAGCTCTTGTTTAATGGTGCAAAGCTCTTGCTTGGCTTTAATTTGTCTGTTTGATGCCACAAACTGTATGGGTATGTACATTATGTTACTTAGGTCCAGCTGTCATGAGACCTCTACCTTCTCTTTGGGTGAAGTTAATTACTGTAATTTTTAAATTAAAAGAAAAAGTTTACTGGAAGAAGTGATGACTGTGGATTTATTCTCATGCTGGTGCTCAGGAGACTTTTAATGGTGTATTTAAACCAGGAGGTGAGTGGTGTAGCTAAGGGCAGGCAGATCTCTGAGAGTGTTGCCTCAGTCTTACGGTTATTGTGTCAGTAAAAGCTGGAGGTCACAAACTTCTCTTCAATTGTATTGCTAATATTGTTCCTTCTTCTGTTTCTGCTTGATAATGGATTGATACATTGCATTTAGTTTTGTGGTGATTTTAAGCGTTAACACCAAGTTTCCATCTGCATAGGTGATCTCAAGTAACTGTAGCTATACAAATTACCTTAATAAATAGAAGTGCTGCAGTGGTACAAACTGAAACTGTTAAAGGATGAATGCTTCAGGATATTCATATTTTTAGTAACCTGTTCCTTTGTGTGAAGTACACAGATATTTGATTTTGTCATAATTACTGATCTCTTGTTATGCTACCAGGAATCATGTTGCAGTCAAAAATAAAATCCAAAAATCAACCCAGGTACCAGTTGTAATAAGAGTAATATTGCCTATCTGAAATCTTAAAACTTCAACATAAAAGATACCAGTATGTATGAGAATTTCCAGCAGATGCTGTTCTAGGAGCTTCTTCCCTCAACATTGGATGTCTTCTGTGTTGCCTAGTATTTTATTGCTGTACTGTGAGAGCTGAGCATTAATTGTTCATTTCTGTTGTTGCTGCTTTCTGTGCCAAACCATAACATAGCCCATAAATGGCTCCACAAAATAAGTTACTAACCAAAGCATGCTGTTATGAGCCCTCTTTCTCTAGATTGCCTCTAGGTTCTTTCTGGTAGGCTTCTGAAGCTGTGAGAGGCTTCAAGCTTCTACTGTAAGGGACCTAATCTAAAAAGCTGAATGCTGCCAAGCCTTAGGATGCTAACTTCCAGTAAACTCTTCAGCTGTAGCTACAGATCATTGACCAGCTTAGACCTGCATTAACTGCTGAATTCCCTTGTCTAAATTTCAGGGAGAAACTCACCTGGTTTTCCCTAAGGAAGCTTCAATTGAGCAACTACGTAAAATCAGAGACTTAATTGCTGGAGAGAGGAGTAGCAGACTGAATGAGTCAAACCAAATCCCCAGATCAGGATCCTCTGAAACTGTCAGCAGCACTCAGACAGGTGCACAACGGCCTTCGAGACCTGTTGACTCTGTTTTTGCCCCTGCCCGTCAGCGACCAGAAACATCACTTGTGCAATCTCTTGAAATGGTAATTATAATCTGCAAATTTCATAGGCTCGTTAGTCTTGCATATAAAGATTGAAGATGAGTTAACTGTTAGGACAGTTTAATGCTCAGAGAAAATGAGTAGACTCCAAATAAGCACACTGTTAAGCCTAGAGCAGCTTGGTGTGACCACATGATAATCTTGCTTTAAGAAGGTTGGACTAGACATTTTTTTCCCCAGTGGTTTCTGAAGGTTTTTGAGTGTTTTCTTCAGTCTGCATACAACTTAAGCATGAAATGTGCTACAAACAGAATATTAGCAAGGGATTTTGTTGAAGATGTCCATGAATATTCTGTTGCTCAGGGTATCAAGAAAAAAAGGTGGTATGTATTGAAAAGGAACAGCAAGATGGGGAACAAGGGGGAGAGTGGGAAGCTAAGACTAGGGTTATGTTTGGTGTTTAAGAGCCAGCAGAAGAAAAGGAGCATAACCATAATGCTTATAATTGTTGGTGTCTTGGTTCATGCATTTTGATCTCTCTGTATTGCCTGTGAGGAGGGCTTTCTTTTTTCACATGTGCCTGTCATTAAAAACAGAAATTTAGCCAGACAAAGATGAATTTATAGTTATTTAGGCTAAGTTTCCCTTGTCCAAGAGGTTGAGGTGAAGTTCCTGATCAAGACAGAGCAGAATCCTTTCACCTGATGTTAACTGGCCCAATGGGAGAAGACTCAGCACCTCAGACAACTTTGAAAAACTAAGTTACGCTTCTTGAGGGAAGATTTTAAGGATGTTTTGGTTTAGCTTTTTGAAGAGTTTTTCATCCTAGAACCAGTGTCACTTTAATCTCAAAGTTGGTGTAAGATGAATCCTTCCAAAAGCTCACTTCCCATGCATCCTTAAACACAATTTGCATGTTTTATATTATATTATCAGTATATTGCTGGATATGAACTATGACATACTGTTTCTTCCCAATGCCTACCCAAGTCAGTGAATGAGAAATGGAAAAGCATTATTTGAAGTGATGGCTTTTGGGGATAGAGAGTGCTGAGTGACCCATTCTCACACAAAAGGTCTTTTAGGAAAGCCACTGTTGTAGGCATGTTGTATTGAGACATTTCATCTAATTATGTTAGCATGGCAGTAGTTGCCTCTAAAATATGCTGACTGGATTTGTTTTACTTTGTTTGGAGGTTTCTGGGTTGGTTTTTTGGCCTGCTTCTAGATTTTTACTGTTTCAGCTGTTACTGCAATGGTGGTTGGAAGCGACTATGAAACCTGTAGAGGGATTTGCTGCTCCTGTACTGCTTAGTAAGGGAAGCTTTAAAAGGTGAACCTGCAATGACAACAATGTTGCCCAGTGTTGACACAATGTATTCTGAGGTCAATCCTTTCCATTTCTAGTTATTCTGCCCCAACATACACTAGCCATCAGAGTTGTGGACTCATTTCTCTGAAACTATTCATTTTCCATGCCTGGGTGGTGAGACCAAAATTACTACTATTTAGAGGCATTAGTAATGCAGTGTTTGCACTCTGTTAGAATGCTGTATTTAGCTGATCTCTACAGGGAACTATACTGATAGGTCTCTGAGCCATTGAATTTGGTCTTTATAGTCTGAATTGATTGGAAGGAGGTCTGGCAGTGACTTGGCCATTTTGCTTGCACAGCAGTGGAGGGTTTGTTTTCCAAATGAATGAGTATGCTGCAGACTTATAGTTGTGTTATCGTTGTATGCACTGCTGACAGATGTCAGAGAGATTTAGAGTTGTTTCTGTCGTGCAAGCATTTCTTTTCCTTGCCTGTGTGTTTCACCTGTCATTCATGGGAGGCCTGGTAAATGCAGGGAAAAGCAGCTTACTTGAAAGAACAGAGGAATATTCATAAATACATAGTTCTAGGAACCTAGCCCACCATTAATTTGTCTCATTTTTTTCTTCTGCATTTCTTGTCATAAAATATTCTTGAGACTTAGGAAAAGGAGAGTTGCGGCTAGTTGTTAATTCTGGTGGATGGATTCTGGTCCCTTCCTGAATGGCATAGTGATTACAGGAGGAAAGGTGTATCCAAACTTAGAACTGCAGCAAAGTTCACCTGGCTTCTATGATTAAATGTTTGCATAACACTTCATGCAGTGGCTTTTATAAAGCAGATTAAACACTACTGTAACACTGATGGTTTTGCATCAGAAACCAGTTGTCAAAGAGTCTGGGAGACTTCCTGTTGTGCTGAGCAATATCCCTGCATACACTTTCAGGAAGCTGATGGACCATGAAGGTCTTAAGGCCTTTGGCAGTCTCTAATGTCCCTTATTTCTTCCTTTCAACTTGCAGTAAATGAATCTGGACACAATGGAGTTTATGATGTTAAACCAGTTACCTCAAGCTGATGAGCTCCAGGAAAAGCAAAACAAGCTCTGTTGTGTTTTAGCAGTTATGAAAATTAAGGACTGATCCTGAAGTACTGTAACAGCATCAAAACAATCACTTGTAATTTGAGTGCTCCTTTAAAAGAAGTTTTCTTCTGAAGAGTTCTCGCTCCTGGGTGTATGGTACTGCATTTGCTGCAAGCCTCCTAGGAAAGCATTGCATTTTTGATTAAATTAAAATCATAGTTTACAAGGCTAAAAGCTGAAACATGATGTAGCAATAGAGAAATGGTAATTTAGCTGTGCCACAGGCTTCCCCCAAAAATATGCCAGACTCTTACTTTCAAAATCCTGTTTTATGTTCTGTGTTGTTCCCTTTTAAATGGGAACAAATAGTTTGCTCAGCTACCAGCTTCATTATTATTAACTTCAGCTGTTAGTTTTGGTATCTATGTGTGTACCTTACTGTGTGCAACGTGCCTCTAGGTGACACTTAGGATCACTGACTGAAGGAAGCCTTGTTTTTACATCCAGTTGCTACTGAAACAGACTGCGTGGTTCAGTGGGTGGTTACTGGGCCTTATACATAAACCTCTACCAGAGTTGATCTATAAAAGAAGGAAGTAGAAACAGACAAGCAACATTCATGAATAAAAATAATAAGCAGAATTCATCAATAAGAGTTCTACAAACCAGTGTAGCAGTGTCCAGAAAATGAAAGTGATTGCCTGTCTTTTTGTGGATTTTGGGTAAAAGGTGTCCAAAAGAAGGATGGGGGGGATTAGATGGGGAAGAGAAGTCAAAGACTTTCCTATTAGAGGTGTCTTTAAAAACAGTTTTCTCCCTAAGTTAATTGACTTTTCACTCAAGACACCATTCAAAATGCTCGGAGACAACAAGACTGGCTTTACAGTTTGGGTGGTGGTGTCTTCAGTTCTTGTTGATATCTTTGCAAATAAACATTTCACCTTTAAATAAATATATATTGTAAATATGAACATAGAATTATGACTGACTTAAACTAAAATAGGAGAGCTTGGTTATTCTGCCTGAAGGTGAAAATTCATAAATCATCTTGTGATTGAAAATCCTTTTGCAGGCTGCAAAAATCTTGAAAACACTTCAAACAAAATTTGAGGGTCTTGTATTGATGTATGAGAATCCTTCAATTCAGCAGAAAGCACTGGCTGCAATTCCCCTCCAGGAATTGAAAAGCAAGGCTCAGAAAAAGCTAGCGCAAGCTACAAGACTGGACAAAGGTAATGCTGCCAAGTTAAAGTATATATGAAAGTAGAAATGTTCTTTCTAACATACCATACATTGTTGGTGTATGTTTTGGTCATATGTCTGAAGGTTCCAAATGCTCTTTCTAAATTGGAATTGCCTTCTTCCTAATTTACTACTCTCTTTTCTTATTTTTATTTTGCTCTTGTCATCCATCTTTTACTGCTCTTATGTAAAAATTTTGGACTCTTAATTCTGAATTAGTAGAAGAAAAGTGCTGGTGCAACAAATGTTGCATTCCTTAAATTTCAAGTGAAATAGCTACAACAGGAGGAGGCGAGCTTCTTGTTCAAGTAGTCATTGTTATGAAGTTCTCAGAGTGCAGTTTTCCTGTAGTTCTAAATTCAGAATAAAATTTTTAAATACCACTTCTCTTTTTTAAAGTGATAGTGGTGAGATTTTGAAGGAGATCTTTCCAGGATGCAACCCGATCCAAACAAATGATCATTTTCCTTCCTAATGCTAAAATCAATAGGGTTATTCCCTATTCCTCATGGAGCTAGATATGAAATGTGGGCATAAATACTTGCGGCATCAGTGTTCAAATGTTATATTTTCTTCATTAATATGAATTTGTTTTTAATGTATGACAGCTAAAATGACATATTTCTATTTTCAGGTGATGGTTTTAGATTTGTTTCAGTGGTATGGTGAAATGTTACTTCCATAGGATAATAGGATAATATTTAAACAAAACAAATATTTTTCACCATGAATCCTTGATAGAAGACTGTTTTAAGCAATTCTGCTAACTTTATAGGAGTGCTGTTTGCTTGCAAACCAAAAATAATCTCTTTATATGTTTTTTTATAAATTACTTTTTGGTGTCTCATAGAGCCACATGGTAATATGTAATTGTGTCTTGTGTCTTTGGCATTAAGGAAATTTTTGACAATGGATTTTCTTAGTAATTTTTCTTCTTTTATAAAACTGTATTGTGAAGTAAGAAACCATGTGAACAAGTACAAAGCATTCTTATGCAGCAGCATGAGACAATATGATGGGGAAAAGAGATTTAGCAGTAATAAATTACAACTATTAAATTTCTTTATAAAGGAAAAAAATAAAGAACAAGCCTGCTTCTTAGACTCTGTTCTAATTCTACTGTGCACATTGCTTAAAAAGGGGAAGGAAGGGGAGGATAGTGTCCTGGGTGCTTCTTCCCAAACCATCAGGCTGATTTAGTCAAAATGGCTTCCAGACCTTAATTTAGATACAGATAAAGGGGAAGGGATGGAATTCCACTGTTTCGGATTGTGACAGCTTGAAAGCATTTTTCAAGAGCTTTATAGAAACATTTGTTTTAGAATGGACTGTATATGAGATGTTTGAGTAATTGGCTTTCAGCTTCTTTGATTTCTGTCCTGCTGCATTGAGACTGTCACCTCTAGGAATAAATACTTAGTGCTAGGGGACACTTGTTTTAGGATACATAATGAGCATTTTTGGCTCATAAAGACTATACTAGAAGATAATAGTCATTTGATGAGAGTTATAGCTTTGGTTTTATTATTTCCATTCACCACATTTCATTGGAAAGATGGACGGAACAGTCAAAAATAGCTATGTATCAGCTATCACTGTTTTTTGTTCAAATAAATCACATTTGTCGTTTTTCCATGTGATGTTTTAATGAAGGATTTATTTTGCAAATCAAGAGAAGAATGTTTATAGTGTAGCAGTCATATTTTCACAGATGGGTTCTAGTTTGAATATTGTTATCCAGGAAAGGAGAGTATGGCCTGTGCTTGAAATCTTTTCATTTGGCTTTTAGCAAAAAGTTTGAATATACAAGCATATCCATTTTGTAAGCAGTAAGCCTTTCTCTGAGTGTTCCAGCACAAAGGTTTTCCACATACATGAGTAGAAATGGAAATTTTACTATAATTAGAAGTCAGGTGTTCTTGCTTTGATTAACAGATGATCTCTTCCCATGCACTTCGTGATCTTGGCAATGTGTGTTTAATGGCGTTTGTGCTCCTACAGACTCTTTTGTACCAAGGATGGCTACAGCTTCAGAGCAAGATGTGAAATGAGCTTAAACACTCATCTCAGGGGTTTTTTTCACTATCCTGAAAAAGGAGCTAGTGCATAAATTTTTGGTGCAACTGCCTTCAATTTCCTTTTAGTAGCATTTTTACGAATTTATTTTACATGCTAATATTCATTAGTCAAACCTGTCTGCACTGTGACTAGAATAAAGCTGTAGTGTATAAAAATAATCAGGCAGTAATACCTATGATTGCAGTGTGGCCTAGGTGATAAAGTTATTAGGAAGAATTATTTGAATATTTATTATCTGAGAAGGAAGACTATCTCTCTGTACATAGTAACAGGATGTGCATTTAAAGATTCTAAGGAGTTTAACCAAATGGATCTTTCTTGAAAAAGCTGTATTTTTAGATTTGTTTTTTTAGGTAAAATGGGGCTGCTTCCAGGTGTCAGAACAGTGAGAATATGTAAGTAGACTCTAACTCCTGTTGTAAGTAGGAAAGTGAGCCAGAAGAGTCTGCTGTAGTGAAATCAGGTAGAGTAGAAAACAAAACACATCCTGTGTCTGCCTTGGGTAAGCTGAGAAAGGTGTTTATTTGCTGAAATTAGAACAAACTCAATGTGTTTGCATGGTATATACATATTTTCTACAATAATTAAGCTGTGTTTGTAGAAGGTCTGTTTATGGAAAGCCTGTACACCTGGTTGTTTAGATTGCTGCCAGTGTCTAGTTTTTTGGTATGTTGAAATCAAAGCAATTGTTATTCCTATGAACAGGAAAATATTTCGGAGCAGAAAAATAATTAACTCTCTGTTCCGAAGCCCTGGAAGAGTATGAAAGCATCAGGAACTTCACCAGGCTGAAATGTAAATCTGACTTGGTTTTCTGAGCAATTTCTTGTTCTCATTCTATCTGTAGTATTAAGTACTACAATTTTTTGTTCTTGAGTTTGAACTTCCTCAGTCTTGACAATTTAGATTTTCTATTTTGTATGTGTTTAAGTAGTATACAAAGCTTTTTAATACAGATTTTATATTTTTAAGTACATAAAAACATATAAAGGCCCGGAGATGCTAATTTGCATAGGCATTGTCAAGTTCAACTAAACTACATTTTCATTTAAACTAACTGTGTGTTGTATAAATTTTACAGGTGCACATGTGAGTGAAGAGGACTTCTTATTGTTGGAGCTTTTGGACTGGTTTAAGACTTCCTTTTTTCGTTGGGTAAATAGTCTTCCTTGCAGCAGGTGTGGTGGGCAGACAGAGCCTAAAAGTGACTACCTGTTGCCTAGTGATGATGATCTAAGGTGGGATGCCAGACGAGTGGAAAACCATTACTGCAACCAGTGTCAGCTCTGTAACAGATTCCCGAGGTAAGCATACAGAAACTTGCTGTCTCTTTTCTTTCAAGAAACAGCTTTGTATTTGTGCATTTTGTGAATAGGTGAGAAGTTGTTCGTTCAGAGAGTAGAGAAGCTGTTTGAAGTAACATGATAGAATGTTTGATGAACCAGCAATTTCTCTGCAAGATCAGAGATTTTTAAAAACAATATGTGCTTTCTCTTGTGTGGACTTGTTCTGAAGACTTGCCTGGCTTGTTTGGGTTTTTTTTAATGCTGATTTGAACTACAGCTTCTAAATAAAATATGTTAATATTGGCAACTATATGTAGGGAGTGTTTTGTTATTGCAGGGAACACTTCACTTCAGCAGGGAATGTACACAGTGTAACGTACATATTTTGCTGAGTCTATAGCAGAAGAGCAAATATACAATTTACTTATACTTTTGTGACATTTAGACATTTTGCGAACTGTTTAAAGGACCAGCATAAAAGTAATATTTTAAGATGTCTAAATCAATTCTGAAAATTTAACCAGATTCGTTTTGGTGCTGCTATCAACATATGATGGAGTCGTGTGAGTTGAGGTAGCATTCTGCTCAGATGTATTTTGTGCAGTACAGCAATTATTTCCATTATCTTCTGTGGACTGATTGATACTAAAGTCTGTTCAGATCATCAGAGCATGATGTAAAGATTTCTGAAAGGTGAAAGATATTTTTAATTGTTCTTGTTTTGTGTTGTTTTTCTCCTGTAGGTATAACAACCCTGAAAAACTTCTGGAAACCAGACGTGGACGCTGTGGCGAGTGGGCCAACTGTTTTACACTGTGCTGCAGAGCTGTAGGGTTTGAAGCAAGATACGTCTGGGACCTGACAGGTATCAGTATTCTGGAGTATTGTAATGTTAATACAAACCTGTGCAAAAGGAGGTTATACATTTTATATCTCTCAGATCATATTAGCCATCAGGCAGCATGTGCAGTTACACAATCAGCCAACAAAGACCATATACATTCAATTTCCTGTCCTGCCTGATGAGATGAAATACAGTTCTGTAAGTAAGGTCAGATGACTGAGTTCAGAATGATACAATCTTTAGCTGAATGTAAGGGACTGTGATTCTAAGAAGGAGGAAGCTTTGGTAATGTTTCGATATGTAGATGAACAGAAAACATATTCTTTCACCTGTTCCTTCATTTAATAAATTGGAAAAAGTTACAATATTCTGCAGGATTGGAATAGAGGCTCTATCTTTATAAGTCATTGTTAATTCTTGGCCTTTGTTACATAGATCATGTGTGGACCGAAGTATATTCTTCATCTCAGAAAAGATGGCTTCACTGTGATCCTTGTGAAAATGTCTGTGATAAGCCTCTTCTCTATGAAGCTGGCTGGGGAAAGAAGCTCTCCTACATAATAGCATTCTCGAAAGATGAGGTAGGAGTAACGATGCTAATAATAAACAAACTTGCCCTGAAGCAAGCGTGCAGTTTATTCCACCTTGGTGTGATTTTTCAGAATTATTGTAGAAAAGCATACTTTGATTAACTAGCCTCTTTAGATTGTGCAAGATACATGGAAATTTTTGGTTGCTTTATTTTCTTCCACTTGTGCTTGAGGTGGTTGATGTCACCTGGAGATACAGCTGTAAACATGAAGAAGTACTCTCTAGAAGGACAGCACTGAGCGAAGCTACGCTGCGAGAGACAATTAACGCACTAAACAGAACGGTATGTCACTTTTCTTCAGTGGGTTTCTGAGAGTGAAACACAAGTATTTGCAGAATGTCAAGTCCCCAAACAAAGGAATGCATTTGGTAACCTCGTAGGAATATCCATGCGCAATGGATATAAAAAATGCTGTTAATTTTACCCTGAATACATAGGAATCAGTCACAGTGCTCAACTTATGGGAAATAAGATAAACAATGGTAAGTAAGAGTATTATCATATTATCTCTTAGATACACAGATGTGTGTGTATATATTGTTTTTCTTAGGGACTTTGGAGCAAACTTATGCTTGCTGGGAGTAAACTGCAACTCCTTAGTAACTATATGGACTCCTTCAGGGTGACTGAACGCTTTCCACATCAGGGCTGCTATAATTTGAAAATAGTAGCATTTGTAAGAAAAGTTGTAAGTAGTTGTAAGAAATGCAGGTTTAATTTTCTTAAAATGACCTTTTACAAGCTCTAGGAAATGAGAGGAATGATTCATGGGCTGTTTCCAAGACTTCCAAAAGGTGTTGATACCATCAGCAGATCTTTGACTCAGAGCCTTGGGTATTTACACTATGTTCATGCTGAACATCCCCAAAATACATGGAGCCATTTGCACCTGCATGTCATGGTTGCAGAACTTCTCTGCTAAGCTTTTTCCACTTCCTACTTGGGACACCAGGAACTTGATTCAATATACTAGAATACCATAAAACCTTGAACAACCTTGAGGTTTCCATTTTGTCCTCCCTTCCTTACAGGCGAATTCCCATGTATGGAAATTTTAGTTCCAGTGGTAGTATACAGCTGATGACTTAAAAAAACAGATTAAGCCTTTTTTGAGGCCTGCTGGCTTGAGAGTTATACCCATACATTAAGATTGTGAATAATTGACCTGGACTAATATTTTGAGACCAGGGCTTGAAATAATTTTAACAGTAATGAAAAATTAGAGTCATGGAGCAGAGCACTGAGAAGAGTAACCAGAGCATCAAAGTGCTTAAAGGAAACTGTGGATTGGTGTTAATTTAGGATAAACCATATCCAGCTTCCTCTGAGCTGGAGCAAGATCAGTAGTGCTTCATAGGGATATCCTAAGTGGCAGGGCAGCTGGTAGACTCAGGAAGGCCTGATATTTCATGGAAAACTGCTGCAACCACTGGTTGTCATCCATCAACACAAGCAGAGGTGTGTTTCCCCCCCTTGCTGTGTTAGAACTGTTATTTGGCATCTGGAATTTGTTCAGCTGGAGCTGTTTGTCATAATTTCTCTGTATCTACTTTCCTTTATACAGTTCCACATTGTTGTCTGGAACAAAAAAAGTCTTCAAATGTTTCTTTTGTGTAATCCCTATTAGCAAAAATTGCTGGGGTCAGAACTGCTTTTGAGGTAATTGAAGTGCTTATCAGCCTCAAGTTTCAGGTCCCAGTGGGCTGAGTGTGCATGCCTTGGGTGATCACCAAAGCAGAAAAAAAGATGATGTGTGTAATAATTGACATACTGGATATTGAACTTTTTTCAGCCCCATGTGGGTTTATCCACAGTTAAAAAAAAAATGAAAGGCTTCACATTCCAGATTTGTATATTTGACATGAAGATCATGTAGACAAAATACTAACATCTCAATAAAATTTTTTACAGTTGTTTACCAAAAAATTGCTCGTAGTTCTATCCATGTAGGCAAAGAAATGTAATTCTTCTTTATTTTTCACTCATCTTTCTGGAACTAAGTTTTTCTTAATTTTCTGAGGTCTGAAAAACAGATGTTATGGTTTGTTTATGACAGAATCAGTGAAATAACCCTTTGAAAGACTTTTGGGCTTAATCACAAAACCAAAACTGTTGCCAACCAAGTCACTCCAACTTAGAGAAGAAAAATTTGACCATAAATGATATTGAGAATGGCTGTGGTACATTACACATATGAATAGCTATAAAAACTGTTGTGGAAGTGTTTTGTCATCCAAATAAATGTATTAAAAACAAAGCACAAACATTATTTTAGAAGAATTCCACATAGTGCCTGCAAGTTCCTAGAGAAAGCACTGCTGTTACATAACTGTGTGCTTATGACTGCTTTGTATTTGTGTCTGTGGTATAAGATTAATGTTTCTAACAATCAGTCTAGACTTTAAGTTTTAATGTGTTTTTTCAATTCTGTTTTTCCCTGTTGTATCACTCTAGAGCAGAATTACAAATACCATTTTTTTCTGAATGTTTTCTTTTTTCCTAAATGTCTTTTTTTCAGAGACAAAAGTCTTTGTCAGAAAATAGAAAAAGAGAGCTCCTGGAAAGGACTATTGTGGAGCTTGTTGAGTTTATTTCTCCTAAAACACCTAGACCTGGAGAATATGGTGGAAGGACATCAGGCTCAATGGCTTGGCGAGTAGCCAGAGGTGAAATTGGTCCAGAGGTATTTAACTTTTGCACTGATCACCATCTTAGAGGTAGCTAACTAAGGCTTTATGATTATGGTCTAAGAAAAAAACCACACTTCATGGTAGATATCCAGATTCAGCTCAAACAAGTGAATCTTGCAAAAACATTAGGTGAAAGTTTGATGTGAATTCAGTAGAGTTCCACAAGTAATTTTTGAGAATTGATGGTGGTCTATTGATTCTAATAATGTTTGGGAATCTTTGATATAAAGTGTGTTTTGTTCTTAAATGTTAAAAATACTTTTTTCATTTAAATTAGTTAGTTTGACTTAGCTAGAAAGTTTAAGTTAGTTTAAAAAATTGGGAAAACTGTAAAAAATTTTTGTATTTGTATTATTAGTTATTTCCAGGTTTTAACCAATAGTAGGTTTTAACCAACTATTTTTGCTAATAAAATGTGGGAGCAATTAGAATTGTGTAAATTAAGCAATCTCTTAAATAATACGCTTTATTGATTTTCACATCAGTATTTTTTCACTGTTTCCAAAAGCAAGGCTTGACTTTTATGCTAAGATACAGTTTCCCAGAATGATAATAATATTTATCTTGAGCCAAGATGCAAAGATGTGACCTCAATTTTGTAGCAGTCCTCTCATGTGGAATGTCTAATTGTCCTGAGCAGAAACAGTTAAGTGAAAGTAATGAGCTTCTTAAGATTGTCTTAGTTTGAGAAATTAATAGTTTATTGCAGTTCTCTGTTGTTCAGAAGACTTAATTTCTGAAACTCATAAGAACAATGATTTTTTTTTTAAAGTAATACTGTGAAGTTACAAAGTTTGTATGTTTAAGTTTTTTGAAGTTGATTTGTAAACTGGCATACACAAACACCATGGGTGTCACAGGTTTGCTGTTCAAAATAACCATTTACTTATTCACTGTACAAACAGTGTACTCAACATATAAATTTTCTGTTCTGAAACTCTAATTTCTTACTTTAAATTATACTACTTGATGTTAATTTGTTAAAAAACTACTTCTAAAAGTAATTGTATGAAAATTTAAAAAATTAAATTACTCCTCCCCTCCGGAAAATTTGCAGGTGTGCTGTAAGAAACTGGTTTAAGACTTTTCTTCTGCAGAAATGGTTTTGTACATGACCTCTCTTAAAAAGGACCTTCTTTTTTACTTGGCAGCAAAACTGAATTGCAAAACTGTGGCATACTATTTAAAAGTAACGTAGTCTTGAGGGAATTTAGGCATTGGGGAATGAAGGTGCTTGTATGTTTTGGCTTTTTCAGAAAAGAAAAGAAGTCGTTTTTATTCCCTCTGAAAAGGAGAAGACATCTAAACTGTTCCATCTCGTCTACAATGTAATAGATGATAGTTATACAAGGATTTCCAATAACAATGAAAAAATAAGTGGCTGGGAAGCAGGTGTTTGGAAGGCAGAATCTATTTGGAGAAAGGTTGAAACAGATTGGAAAATGGTAAGAATAGCAATTATTAAAAACCTATAATGTACAGTAAAATTATGATAACTGCAGTAAAACAGAAAATCATTGCCAATGTTTGGATTCAAAACCTCTCTTGGCGCCCATAGAATTTAGCTGATGTTAGTAAATGCTGTTGTTAAGATTCAATAAGATTGCCAGATGGTACAAGAAATTAGAAATAAATTTAGCTTGTCTTTCAAAAAGGCTGATTGAACTCTCTGCAGGTAGGTAAAATCCTTGCCAGAACACCAAATTTATAACATGGCTTCCTTCTTAGGCTTGTGGGAAAATGTTGTTTTATTGAAAAACAGTACTTCTCTGGTAATAAAAAAGGTATTTGTTGTTTTTAAGAATAGTTTTATAGCGTATCATATCTCTTTGATGTACAGCCAAAGAAATTGTCATCCTAAATAATACAGTTCCATCTGCAAGAAGACAAAAACCTATCAGTTATCCAGAATACTGTATACCCTGCCCAGAATCCTTCCTTAGTGTTAGGACTGAGCAACACAAGAGGCTCTAAATCTAAGAAGAGAATTGCTACCTGAGGAGTGGGAAGGGGTCATGTACTAGCAAACAGCTTTTCCCACAACAGCAACCAACTGTGGAACTGAGCATTCTTGTCAGGGACTAGAGTATATTACTGCTTTTTTTCCTCTGTCATTTTACTAGTCTGAAGAGTCTCTGACCAAATATTCTTCTAGCTTCCCATTGATGAAAATGAAGCAAAGTATGTATCTGCCTCTTAAGATTTTCTCTCCTAGTTCTGTACATAACTGACTTGCAAAATGCAGTGGGGGATATTTGAGGAGGCTATGCTGCCCTAAAGAGAGAGAATAAGGAAAGAAACGGGAGAAAAGTATGGAAGATGTCACAACAGGGTAGACTTAATAGTAAAAGAGAAGTAAGAAAATCTCAGAGTAAGGAACAGATGTTCCCTGCTTCCCCAGGATCTGCTAAAAATCTGATAGTACATCATGTTTGCAATTCTGCAATGATCAGTTATCCTCACTTTTGCAAGAAACATGCTGTCCCTGCGCTGAAACTAAACTACAATTTTTCTCAGCTCTACTAATCAGATAAGACATGGTGGGACTAATCTATAAGACCAGGCAAAAAAACTTTACCCTTGTATTCAGTAACCTCAAACAGATGAGATGATGGCATTGAGAAATTAGGAGCTGTGGCTCCAGGTCTCTCTCAGCCTTGTGGGTGAGTCATGTTAGTTCTGCTGGATCTGCATCCTGAAGAAAGTATGTAAGAATCTTAAAATTTAAAATTACTTTCCATTGGGTGTTGTTTGTATAATGGGAGATAACAGCGGAGAGAAAGGTTGTTTGGGGTTTGCCTGTTCTTTTTATACAAGATACATCTTTGGAGTTTGATTCAGCAGCTGTCCAAGAGCTTAAAAGCCAAAGGAACCTTTACAGTAATACTTGGTTAACATATATTATTTGATGAACGGAAAGGCATTTAAATCTAAAACCCACAGAAAATGTATCTGTAAGTATTAGATGAAGAGTAACAGAAAATAACATGGTACACAATGCAAATAGGTACACCACAAATTCAGTCAGATTACCCAGAGATAACGTGGTATCCAGGACTCAAACTGGCAGACTACAGTAGGTGATAGTAATAGTGTAAGAGCCTATAGATCTGAAATCCATGGATTTGTGAAAGGCTTGTTTTCCAGAAGAATTGCTGCAGTGGAAGAGAATTTAAATGGGTTGGTTGGTTAGATTTTTTCCTCTGAATTCAGACATTTTCTCAAATAATACTAAAAATAAAACAACCAAGTTTGAAAGTTAGAGGAAAGTCAAAAATACACAAAAGAAAACTTAAAATTCTTTTTTTTTTTCTGATTAAATGCTTGGAAATTATAATGAAAGATGAAAGAAGCTAATTTTTGAGGCTTTTCTAGCATTCAAAACTATGTTTAGTGCATTTTGACCATGTAACTTTAATGGGGTATTTTGGCTTCCTTACTCAAATACAGCAGTTCAGTAGGATCTGATCAAGGGAAAGGTCTTGCTAGAACCAGCTGAGATACTCAAAAAAATGTGTGGAGGTCAGCACCTTAATGAACATGAGGATTACATTCACATGAAAACAGCTGAAATCATTAAATTTTCATAGGTGATCTTCACTGTGAGACCTCACACCTTTAGGGGTTTTGAGCTTTCTTCAATGTGAAAATAGTAATACTAAAATTCTGTTTAATAGTCTGTCAACTACATTTCTGTATTAGGGTGGGATCTTTAGTAAAACAAACTGCTGTGTTTTATTATCATTTTATTCTGGTTTGTTCTCTCAAGATTAAAAAATAAATTGCTGACTAAGTCCACTCAGTATGATATTAATCAGAAGCTTGGACATGACAGAATTTTTATTAATTTAGAATTCCAAAAGGATCATGGTAATTTGGACTCCTGAATCTGTAGTGTCTGTTATTTAGGTTTCCTGATGATAAATGTTGGACTTGAAAGAACTGTCAGGCACTTGTGACCAAATTCTTTAGAGGGTTCATAGTAACTTTAATGCATGTTAATATGTGAGCGTGGCTGTTCAGCCAGGTGAAGTTCAGGACAGCATTGGGACTAAATTAAATTATACAAAGTTGTAACAGTTCAAATAATGTTAATATGGTATTTATAAATGGCTGGCATGTATGATTTGCCTTAACTAAGACACGTCAAGTCCTAGGAGAGGCAGTGTGCAGCCACAGCTGAAGAAGCTACTGATTGCACAGTTCTTTTCATTAACAATACTGAACAATTGAAGTGTTACGTGCATTTAAAAAGACTCTGAATTCTCCTTCTTTAAAAAATAATAAGCTTAGGTGTTTCTGTGGCTTGAACTTTACTATGGATGTTGAAATAATTTAGTGTTCCCTAGCAAGGGGCTGTGAACATGTACAATTACCTAACTGGAATATACTTGGGGATGTAGAAAGAGGTTTTTAATATAAAGTTGTACTTTGTACAGTTTTAAAGGTTCAGGGGCTTGACAAAGAATGAAAGTGTGTTATCCTAAGATTTTTATGTCCTTGTTATGAGGATTAATTTGATGTGTGTTGGTCGACTCAGTTTTTGACGTGCTGGTTGTGTCTTCTTTTCATGTAGGTTTATTTAGCCCGAAAAGAAGGATCATCCTCTGCTTCCATCAGCTGGAAGTTTGAGTGCAAGTCAGTCGGTCTAAAAATAGATAACATTTCAGTTAGGACAAGCAGTCAAACATTTCAGAGTGGAAGAATACAGTGGAGACTTCGCTCTCCAACAGCAGAAGTTTCTCTGATGGGAGGTAAGTGTGGAATTTAAATAATGAATTATATCATGTAGCAGAGGCATTACTGGAAATAAATAGTTTATATGGAGAGAGTACTGTGCAACACTAAAAACAAAATATGAGTATTCTTTTCCAACAGCATTTCTTAGCAAAGTCAGGAAAATACTGTGCATTTAATTAAAGCTGGTACAAAACTCAGTTTTATTAATATACACAGCCCTACCTGCCACAGAGCAGGGCAAGCAAGAACGCAGAGTGAATACAGGATACTTGTGTTTTACTAGGAAGGATAGATGCTTCTATGTCTGGTAGCAAATGAATCTGAGTAGTTGCAGCTGAGATCATTAAACATCCATTACAGCTTAGCATTTTTAACGTGCATTCTATTATTATATACTGTCTGGAGCTGTGGCTTACTGAATTATCTGTCTTTTCCTCCAATAGATAAAAATCTTTGCTCCTATTCAGATTTTTCTGGAGCAACGGAAGTTATGTTGGAAGCAGTTCTAAATGGAGGGGATGGTGAAGCTGCATGGCAACACACACAGCTGTTTAGAGAGAGCTTAACAGGATGTGGGGAAAATTGCTTGGAAATAATTATAAAACTCAGTGACCTCTGAGAATCTGAACTGCAGAAGTGTACTTTGGATTCCTTGAAGACATTATACCATGGATACAACATGAAGATTTGGTTGGCAATTCCTCTTCATCCTGCTGGCAGATTATTTCCTGTTTCACTGCTTCCATTATACCAACTTGAAACTGCAGGTGTATTGAATAGGTAAACATCACAATGAAAACCTCTTCGCTATAAAAACAAACACAAAAATTAAGGGATTGAACCATAAAGTACCCTTTTCTTAAACTTTACAATGAAAAGGACACGATTTTTAGGAAGTAAAACATGATCATAGAAGCACAAAGCAATTGTAATTGATTTTAATTTGGAGTTTTGGGATTGGCTTGCTGGTTTTTTTGGGTTTTTTAATCTACTTGGAAAAACAGATTGAATTCTTTTTTCCAATTATAACAGATGCTTCTGATGATTTTAAAATATTTTAAATAATATGGGAGGACTTAGACATTTTTTTTAAAAAATTGATTTTGTGTAGTATCCAGAAGTGCTGAAATTAAGTTAATTTCAATATTGCTTCAAAATTTCCTTGTTAGGTGTCTTAAGTATTGAACCTGTGTTTAATACCTAGAACTATTTGAAAACATGGTGGTTACTGGGAAAATAACCTCATTTTGAAAGAAGTGTTCATTATGTACCTAAAATTGTCATGGCCTGTGATATGAAATTGAGGCTTGAAACTGAGTAAGAACATCATATTTTTTTCTATGAAAAAATAGGTTATTCATTATAAATACTTTTTAATGATATTAATTCGGATTTGCTTAATAAATCTTTTAAAAGTTAGGCATGTAGGTTGAAATCCTTTTAAGCTGTTGTCTTGACTTGCTTTAAATACTCTTCCCAAATTTGATGTTAAAGTATATGCATTTTTTTCTGTTCATTTAATTCAGTGTTCAAATTTATTTTCAGTCAATATAATAAAAAATACTATGCAGGAGACATCAGATGTTGCAGTGCTATGAATGAAACACGGAGTGAATGTTCAGATTAGATAGTCTTTATCAGAATGTGAGGAAGGCCTTGCCTGGATTATACAAGAGATACTTTAATATAGAACTAAAATGCAAAGTTCAAACTATGGTTTTATTTTTAAATAAGTGAGAATTAAGGATGATGCTCTCAAGATGAGTGTTTTCAAGGTTTTTCTTCCTTTTTCTGATCTTTCCAACCTCTGTATTGATTTGCAGTGTTTGTCAAAAATAATTTATGTTGAAATAAATGTTTGCTGACCTTTCAACAAATCTAAGCAAATACAAAACTATTCAGATTTTATTAGAAAACTGCATATGCACAGTGAACAAAGGAATCTTTAAAAATAGTAGATTGTGGCAGCTCAGAAGTAACAGAACAATGTGTGATGGATTATATACTTCAGTTCAGAATGTAAATGGACAGTTTATGAGGGGAATTAGAAGAGTCTCCCCCCATAATACAGATTAACACAGTGACAGGGTACTTACTGTATTGTACACACTGGAAGGGAAGGGTACACACTGGAAGGGTGTTTATCAGTGCTTGACTAATGCAAAATTAATTTGCCAGTCTCCGTTTAAAACTAATTTATTTGGTTACAGTTAAACACTTTTTCTGAAATTTAGAGTGGGAACCCAACAGAAGAGTATTTTAGGCTAATATGGATACTACCTTGGAAGAAAAAAGGAAAAGGAAGACAACTCAGGTGCCACCAATCAACAAAAGTGTTTCTACTTAATATTTTGATAGCTGAAAAAGTTACTGCTTTAAAGCAGAAATTGTTTTTGCAGTGTATTAGAGGACCTTCAGGAATTGCATAATTCCTTAACTGCATCTGATAATTTGAAATCTTAAGGCAGAATATATTTAAAAGTAGTAAGATAAAGTAATTTTCTCATAATTTTGGTCAGAATCTCTGGGGGAACAGTGATAGCTGCAGATCAATTACTTTACTGTTTTAAGTTAAGTCCATTTTAAAAAAGTTTGAATGAATTAAAAAGTTGGAAAAATTCCTTGCCAGTCTAATTAATCAAGAAGTACTTCTGTATTTA
Source organism: Motacilla alba alba (assembly GCF_015832195.1). NCBI lineage: Eukaryota > Metazoa > Chordata > Aves > Passeriformes > Motacillidae > Motacilla > Motacilla alba. Next base: position 38,703,962 of record NC_052017.1, on the reverse strand, counting down.
TAAGATCACATGCAATGAATAGAAGTGCTTATTTTAGAAAAGAATTAATAAGTAACCCACGCTGAAGAGAGCTAATATGAAAAATTAAATTGAACTCGTTCAGTTGTCTTTTGGAGTACCCTATAAACAATGAACACTTTGAATCTCTTCACACATGAGCTGTTTTAAAGGCACTAATTTCCTCTGTTGATCTTCATTTCAGCCCAGCTTTTGGTACATTTTAAATTTTTTTTAAAACCAGAGGTAATTCTTTATCCACAGTTGTTTAATGTTAACTTACAGTATCCTGAATTTGCAATATTACATGGTGGAAAGATCTGTGCTGCAATCTGCTCTAAAAGTATGGTTATTAAGTTATGCTAGCAATGGTACAATACTGGGTGAGTGGTAGATGGTGATCAGGGCACATGTAGATAGAAGTCAGTGCTTACTCAACTTTTTAGAGGTTTGAGATTAAATGGGGTAATAAAAGGTGGAGATTAAAGGGGGGTAAAATGGGGTAAATTAAAGGTGGAGATTAAATGGGGTAATAAAAAATACTATTGCCTAGAAATATATGGCTTAATACAGGTAAAATCGGATTTTTTTTTTCTAGAATCCAGCTTAGTTGGGTATATTTTAAAGAACAGCTGGCTGTCCACTGTGCCATCCTTTCAAGGCTGCACTGAGGTCTAACAGTGAAATCTTTTCCATTTAAAGTTTACATAAATACTGTACTACCCAGTTAATGCTTACAAACTAATTCTGGGGTGCATGGTTTCCAACAGAACTATGTGGGAGCCTGTGCACAGAATTCCTCCTTTCAAACAAGCATTTGTTGTACTGTTGTCTGTCTAGAGTTGACTGTCCAACTGTTGATTTCTTCATATCCTGTTTTGATGCTTAATGCTTAGTAATTTCCTACACCCCAGGAAGTTGCTGGGAAGATGTATCCCTAAAATACATGAAGGAAGCCCCTTCTAGACAGTGTAGAAAGAAAGAAGAGGTACAAAGCATGGCTGTGCAGGAATCTAACAAACTTCAGTGTAAATTATATCACTTATAATGAGAAGTAAGTAGTGAAAATTATCTTATCTGATCTTGTAGGAAAATCTGTCTCCTTAACTCATTTGTTAACATAGGAAGGTTTTTCACATATAATGGGCTGGATTGAAGATATAATCCTTATTATGTGCAACATCAGGAAATGTAGAGCACTAAAAATAAAGTGTGTTTGTCTCCATAGTGCGGTGGAATGAAAACAGATGGCAGGCAGCACATATGGCTGCCAGAAGCTGGGAACACCCATTTGCAGAGTTCTTGCAGCTCTAAACAAAACAAGCCAAAACAAAGGAACTCCAAGAGGGGCAGAGATTGTTCCAGGCAGATATCAGGCTATCTGTCTCTTCTCCACACCCACACTCCTAATTTCTTTACCTCTGGTTGCTCAAGCTAGAAATGAAAGTGAACTACTAGTTAAGAATTTAATGGACCTCCTTAGTATTTGTCAAAACTTAGCATTTCTTAAGTATAGGCATTATTTAAAGTAAATCTCTAATTTACATTGTAGGTTCAAGCCTCTGGGTTTGGACAAAATTTGAAGTTTTGCCTGTATTGTTCAAGCAATTCAACAACATAAAAAAATGTGTCAATATTGAAGGGACTTCTGTATCTCAGCTTTGTATCATATGGAAGGTTGAGAAGGAAATTGCAGACACGTGCCTTCCTTAAACCCAGTTGCTGGCTTGGGTCCTTTCTATGCTTTGAGTATTTGGGGGGAATTTATTCAACATTATTTGCAGTAGTTCAGCTTATCTGGTGCTGGTTCTGAAGGTTCTTTATGGGATACTGCTGTTGCAAGCAGTGCTTTCTGCCTTGTACGTTATGGCCTGTCTTAAAAGTAACCAGCAACATAATGCATATTATGTGTACCTGTATGATCACTGATCATATAGTTGTCAACGTGAGCAGAAGGGAAGAGTAATAGCAGTAAGACCTGGGACAATTTGGGGTTTTTTATGCTAATCTTGGATATTTAATCCAAGCAGAAGGACAATAGAGTAAAAAAAAAAAAAAAGTGTCTTTACTAGATTGAAGAAGTTCCTTCTTTACTTAAGTTTTTAATTTCAGGAGCAGAATTCTGAGACCTCCCAGCCTATATTATGGAACTTAGGAATGACAAATTAACAAGTCAAGGTCAAATACATGTATTTTAGGTTTACATGTGTTATGAGATGTGTGAAGGCTTAAATGTGACCATGAATAAGATAACAATGATTGTCTCCATTGTTAAGATTTTTGTTCTTATTCTTGGGCTTGGGGGCTTTTTTTATGGTAAGCTTTGTAATTAGGATTTCAGTTTGTTTATGATTATTAGCCTTCTTCCATTTCTCCAGCTTTATTTTTTTTATCATCTAACTTAAAATACATTTTAATTTACTTTAATTTATGTACACAGTTGTAGCTGTATGGTAAATATTATGACAAAAAATAAGTTGATTTATTTATTTGGTAAAAGGAGCTGAAAGGGATAGATTAAAAATATTGAAACTTGGCAAAAAAAGCCATAGTAATTAAAATTGATGATGCCCAGAAACCAGTAAAGTTACCAGGACTCAATAAAATTTTATGGCGAAAGAAAATGTAATGGACTACATAAACTGATGCTGGCAAAAGTAGCTTCCAAAGACTGACCCTGTTTTTGAGACATTTTACTGTGTGTTTATTTATATTTAGGTCCCTTGAAAGTTTTCAGTAGAAGAAATTTGCTGAGATTAATGAACAGGGTTTTTTTTAAATCTCTCTGAGATTTAAGGAATATCTGAGTTTAAATATTTTTTTTTACTAGTTTAAGCTATAGAAATAATTTTAGAGTTAAGAACAGGATCCCACTTGTTATAGATAATTCCTTCCTTTGTTCCAGTGAATAATCTGGAACTTTGATTTTGGAGAAAAGTGTGTTTAGTGATATGTTGCAACCAAGAACTTCAGGTCTGCATTACCTGTAAGGATGTGAGATTTCAGTGTGGCATTGAGCACCTGCTTAGCCTTGAAGAACTGAGTCTCCTGTTGGAGGTCTTACAAACTGGGGCAAAGATGATTTTGCTATGCATTTCAATGGTGATATTTCAGTGTATGTTCTGTTAACTTGATCCTTTTATTACATAATGCTGAGCATTATTTCATATCCTTGGAACTTCAGTAATACAGTGTATTATCCTTGAAGTCCCAGGGGAACGTATTTTCCCCACTGAAAATCATCAGCTAGCAGCTTCTCTCTGTTGCAATCAAGAGGAAATGCTGGACTTACTTTAGATGAGCAGTTTGGATAACAATATACAGACTGCCGTGTGGATCAGTTCTAAGGAAACCAGCTGACATAAGAGAATGAAGACATCTGAGAGCACTGTTCAAGCAAACTCATACTAAAGTAGGTGAGCAGTTGGTCACAGTCTCTTAGAGCAAATGGAGCAGCAAAGTACAGAATGGAAGGAGAGAGCCTCACTTCTTGCCGCTGCATTATTACCACTGTGAAGAGAAGGATGGAAGGTAATGGAATGTATGTGTGTCCATGCTTGCATTGTATCAGAAGTCAAAATAGCATAGTTATAGCCCAAGTGCCAGGGAAATGCATGGTATTAAAAAGCAAAGTTCACTACAAGGGAAGAAGGATGTAAAACTTTATTTTTTTAATTATTTTTGTAAAAAAGGAAGTGCCTGGTTTTGGACCGCATTAAGAATTGTGGTGCTGTCCTGGTTTGGTTTGGTATGAAGCATGCCCAAAACTTGTTTTGATTTGAGTTTTCTTTTGTTAGGTTGTGTAGGTTGGAGTTTCTGCCTGAGTATGCTAACTGATTTCCATGATGTTGGCAATAATGGTTTAAAAGAAAACAGTCCTGTTTCCCCCCTCCCCCGGCCCAAAAAAGCCTAAAACAAAACATTCAAAATAAAAAATAAAAACAGCCCCTCTAAGGATGTAGGAACACAAACAGGAAGTGTTAGAGGCTGCAGTTTAATTTTAGCACTAGAAGATGGAAAAAAAGTTAATCTCAACACTGATTAATGAATGTCAAATTTGCATCATTTGGGGGATTGTTTAGAAAAGCTGATTGTTTCCCTTTTTTTAAATAAACAAAATATTTTTTGAAAGGAATTTGTGTCATCATGAAGCCTTTCAAAACAGAACCTTAGGAAGTGCTTGCCCAAGTGTCAGTACTATGCATGATCTGCCTTTATAAGTTATATTTTTAGTCATATCAATTCTTCCTCTACACTTCAAAGTCTGATAATGGTATTTTAAAAATATAAATCGATTTGATTTTTTTTCTAGTAAAGGTGAAACCCTGAAATTCATATTCAGTACAACGGACATTTCAGTTTTGACTGTGCACTCTAACTATATGCTCTGCAATTTCATTTTGTAGTTTTATTTCACATTTTAAGGCTTGCTAGTAATTCATATTTGTACACCAGCTTATTGATGAAAAAACCCAAACCTGAGTGACAGAAAAATGTGAAGAAATGGGCTTTCAACCAGACACAACATAAGAGAGTAACTTTCTGAAGACAGAGACTTACATGCATTTCTGGCCCACAGAAATAAAATCTGTGATAGGAAACACACTAAGAAACAGTTGCCAGAATACATTTACCTTTTCTACTTTTGATTTCCTTTATTTCACATACAGGACTGATTACCAATCATGTGAGGAAATTCAACCTTTTGTAAGTATTCAGTGAAAAATACAAAGTCCATCTGTGAACAGAGCATGGAGGCAACATGTATGCCAGTGAAAGAGTGGCTGAAAGATTTTTGGATGTGGAAAAAAATAATATGCAATTTCTAAAGATCCTGAGATTTGCTGGCATGTGATAACCAATTCAGTGGAAATCAACTGGAACCTATTCTGTTCCAAGAATTGAATGTTAAATCCATAACTGGGAAATATTTTATTGAAAAAGTTGTACGGAAGAGACACTCCAGTCATGTAGCATTTGTGGGTGGAGCAGGAGTAACTATGAGCAGAACTGGTCAGTGGATTTTGTGTTTAACACACATTAGAATGAGAAAACCAGGACTAGCATTACATAGTAGCATTACCTATATTAGTGGTGAGATGGAGGGATTCTACAGTGGAACATAAGCAGATGTTTTGTCCATCTTTTGGAAGATTCCTTTGTTTAACATGCGATATCAGCTGTTTCCTGGGGTAACCCTCATTGTTGTCTTCACTCTTAAAAGCCCTTCCAAATTTCCCTTTTTCTAAACTAGTGGTTTTTCATCCTTTGAAGCAGTGTCTGCAGTGGCTTCCCAGTGCCTCATAGGTAGCATCTGGAGGCTTCTGCACCATCCCTGGATTCTGTCCTTTTCCCTGGTGTATCACAGGCTGGTACCTCAACCCCATACAGCCTCCATGTATTCCCTAGTTTATGACAGCTGCTGTTCCCTCTCTGATGGGCAGTGGGAGAAGCTGTGAGGATGACAGTAGCGTGGTCTGCTGAGAGAGTTCCTTGAATGTGGTTCTCTGAATTTACCACAGGCTTCATTGTTGGAAGATTTTGTTCATCTCTCTTATCATTTTATTTCCTACCTGCTTTTTGTGTTTTGTCATTGTGTAGTGTTGTTTCACTCCCCATGGCATATTCTACTGAAGCCTCAGCCCCTATCATTCCAGGAATGTGTCCCTCTCTGGTATCTTCCTCTGTTCTCAGTATCAGTCTGGTTCCCAGCAAGTCTACTGGCCAGCAAGAGTAGCCTGCTGCAGGCCTGGTAACATAGGCCTTGTCTCACATCATTTTGAGATCCACTGTCATCCAGGAGCCTGAGAGATGGTGTAGGGCCCACAAAGCAGGTGAAAGTGTAGCAGCAGCCCTTTCAAGGGAAGGGTTTTAGTACCAACATTACAACCTAGTGTTTTGGTATGTCTGTGCATGTAATTCAAAAGGGCAGTGAGGATCCTGAAGAAATTAAATAAGCAGATTTTACTGCATGAAGGAATTCCCATGGAAATTCAAAGAACTGAATGAATGACTATACATTAAGTTTGCATGCTGTGCTGCAGTTATCTGTTGTAAGGCTATGAGTGCTGTTATATATTCAATTTAATTCCAGAGAATAACCCAAACAAATGCTGAGTAGAGAACAATATTTTTATTTCATGTCTTTTTGAAAGTTTAACCATTGCTTTTTATAAATATGCAAAGACCTGTAGGAGTGGAAATGCAAAGCACAGCATTCACCCCATTAACATGCTAATTCATTTGGAATGAACTGAAAAAGTAGTTTCACTTATTTTATTTGCATGTCCCTACTAGTCTGTTACAGAACCTGTTAAGCCACCATGCCCGTGGCATAGTTAACAACCCTGGAGGGAGCATCAGCCTTAGGGATTGTGGGATGTCCCACCATGTACAGCGTGGGAATAGCATAGGTCAAGGGTTGGGTGACAGGTACTGCAATCTTCCTGTTTGTGAAACACCGAGGAATGATCCTAAATGAGCAGGGCAGATTGAAGCATGGAGCGGGTGGGAGTGCTGTGTTCCGCATGTACGCTCCGTTGGGACAATGTCTATTGTACCAGGCAGCTTGGGAGTGCTGTGTGCTGTGCCTGGCTAAGGAGATGTTTGGCTTTGTGGCTAAAAGCAGTCATGCTGGTTTGGTGAAGCAACTCAGAGCTGAAGCATGTGCCATGGATTATGTGTGAGTGCTGCAGCCTGTGCTACGTTCCCATGGGTGGGTTAATGTGCCTGCCTCTATGGCCCGTGACTGTGCTCTGTCTTTACTGTAATTGAAGAGCTGGTGTGGCTCAGGCTTTGCTGTACTTCAGCAACAACTATCAGGAAAGAAAGCATTGTTTCCTCTGAATTCTCATCAATTCTGCACAGCAACTCAAAATTAATACCTTTAATTATTTGAGAGAATGAATTGTTTGATTAGAAAGCTGAGGAAAGCCTTATGATTTGAGAATTAAATGTCACAAAGAACCACATGTATGCAATTGATTTCTTAAACTTTAGCTATTCTATGACTTCAAGTAATTTCATTGTGTTTTCAGCCTGTATGCCAGTGTGCTCTTTCATCATCATTACTCATGTCCCAGAGAACTGAGTCCAACATACTTTGGGAGAAATGATAGAAAATGAGTAATTGAAAACCAGGTTAGCAAAACAGTGGAATTCTCATGCATGAGAACTAACAAATGACTTTTCAATAAACTAACTGTAAGATGTAAAGTAAAAAAGGAGATCCCATGCTTCTTATCATGAGTCACAAGAGAAATGAACTCAGCAGAAAAATGTCATGTTTCAGTAGCGTGTCCAACATGTCTCAAAGGGTACAGAATATAAAAGAATCTGTAATAATATATCTGTCTTTTCCCAAAGAACTAACCTTATTACTGAAAGTAAAGTATTCCAAAGTAAATGGAATTCTGACATGATTAGTGTCAAATAGTTTCAAAACCTGCTAGAAAATACATTGACACATAAACTCCATTTCCTAAGACACATTGGAAAAAGGAAAACGTTGAATGGGATGGAAACTGATTCTTTGTTGAAATTTCTGGGTAATGTGTATTGGCTTTTCTTGAAAACCTGATTAATTCATTGTTACTTTTTACGTGGAAATAGAAGAATGTGAGCAGCAGTAAAAACCAAGGTAAAAGGAACCATACTACTTTCAGATAAATTTCAAGAGCTTCAGAGCTTCCCACTCTTCAAAGGCTTTCTGCAATAAAAGCTTCCAGCAGAAGACCATATGTGGAATAACAAAGCTCAGTGAAATCCAACTAAATGAAAAGGAAGGTGAGTTGTTATTACGGTTCTGTAGCATGATGGTAAAACTTTGACATGATCTTACTATGAGGCAGAGTACAGGAAATCTATTCTCTCTAGCTGTGGTCTAGGAACACGGGGTATCACTAAGTTGTTCCTTGCGAAATTATTTTTAAAAAATGAGGAATGTGAATATAGTATAACAGTTAACAGATCTGTTGCAAAAATAGATATGCTGCCTTTTTTGACACTTAGGTCTGTCAGTAAGATAAAACATCCAGAACCTTTTCTTTGCTTCATAGTTTGCAAGAAATGAAGGAATATTGTAAAAGAACTGCATTGATGAAAAACATTTTTCTTTGCTGTTCTGTAAGTTAAATCCATAGCAGATTTCAAAAATAAATGTATAAAATAATGAGGACTACAGAATCCATATTGTTTAGGTTAAAAACCCCCACAGGTATATGTATATCAAAGCGAGTTACTTTTAACACATCCTGTAGATAAAAAACTTTTTTCTAGAACTTAAAAGTGAACTCACAAATTACTAAAGCACAAATATTCAAAGTAATTCAAAAGACTGTTTTCCTTCTTCACAGGGGACAGCCAGGAATCCTAAATCAAAGAAAGAAATGCTGTGAACAGGATGCAGCTTTCTGAGGTGCTTAGAAATGGAAAGATGCTTTTGGAAACCATGCTGGACTGAAGACCTAGACTGAGGTTCCCAGATTCTAATAAAAATATGGCATAGCAGAGTGCTGGCTAAATGATACCTAAACAGTCAAACACATTGTCCTGGCCAGTACTGAAAGCTGTTGCTACTGCAATTTCTGCTACCTCTACCAGCATTGGCTACGGCCATAGTGAGCAAGAGGCATATAAGAACCACTGCTCTGGATGATTTTGCTTCATCTGAAAACTGAGGTAATGTGTTCTTACATTTTTCTAAGAAAAACAGAAGTGCACTAAGGAGCAGGAACTATCTGCAGAGCTGATTGGAGCAATGTAAGGTATGTAGTGGAAAGAAAATTTAAGCAGTGTTAATTGTGTAAAAATAGAACAGGAGACCATAACCTAAACATAAAATCATATTTCATGTGTTGCATTTGGTGCTTTATTTATCCATTCTCCTACATTATACAGCAAGACTAAAATGCTAAGCAGAAATACCACTATTGAAAAAAATCATGAAGGACAGCTGCATGGTACTGGGAGAGAAACATTCAAGACCCAGAAATACCAATGCGTTAAATGATCTAAAGGGATAACAAAAGATTTTTTAATGAATTTTTGATCACCTTTGCTTAATAATAATAATAATAATAATACCTAATGAAAATAGGAAAGTGCATGAAGCAGCTAGCAGTGACCATTTTAAAGTACTGCTTGCCCAATCACCCAAGCTGTGGAATTACACAACTCTTACTGAAATAAATAGGAACTGCTGCTGCTGAGCCTTGTTATAAATGAGACCACCTGAGAAACTGTTGAATAGCTGATCTATAACAAGTAATTGTTAGGGAGTTGTAAATTCAGATAATGTTTATTTTTAAGTGGGTGGCTGAGTCTTGGCCACATTTTACCTGTTTTGCTATACCCTTTATTTTTTTTAGTTGAAGCATACATCTTATTTTTGTAATCACTTTCTCAAAGACTTCTGAAAAATTAATTCTTAAAAGCCTTAGAATAGTCTGCTGACATAGGTAATCTGAAACAATGCATTTAAGCAAAGAGAATTATTAGTTAACAGGTTACTAGAAAGAATAACAAGTCATCCAGAAAAGAATACTCACAAAACAGTATTATTGTATAAACTTCCTTTTCTAAACTGCCTTGTAATTGTCAGAAGAACATGGTGAGCACATTCCCTGTGCTGTGGGCTATAAAAGAATAATTCAAATTTTAGGCCATCTAGTACCAAATCAAAACACTATGGTCTAGTAATTCCAACATTACGTCAGTCTAAACTCAAGCTGCCATTACAAATTTACTCTAAGGGTTTCTTCATTAATTTGTTTGATAGGTACATGCAAACTCTCTGTCTGTGGTTCTGCTATTTTGTGTCTGACCGGACCCTTCATAGTAACCCCTGACTTTTCTTTTTGTTACTACTTCTTGTCTTCCCCACTTTCTGTGCTCAGGTGTTAGCTCACGTGTCCCTACCCTAGTCCTCTTTCAGAAGGACATTCACAGGTCATTCACCCAACTCTTCTGTCGCTCTTTGCCTCAGACATTCATTTGTTCAAGTATTCCAAAACTTGTGGCCTCCTTCTCTTTTTGCCTTTGACCTCAGCATAAACTATGTGGGTAGACTGGCCACACTTCAATTACATGCTCTGCCTTGGTGGAGATTCAACCATCCGCCTCTCTTAGGTCTTTCTTGAGACTTTTCGTGCATTACCACAAGAACCACACAACTTTCTTCTGAGAAAGGGAATGCAAATGTACACCCTGACCTAGTCATCATTGATTCTAGTCAAAACTGGTGATACTATGAAGCTGTGCAGAAAAGCTTGCCCTTTCTATTTCCTCCTCATAATAAGTCAAAACATTATGTGTCAGAGGTGGTTGAATTTTAGCTCAAGAGAGCAAAGCACCATCTCTTTAGACATTTCCCAGAACAGTGGGCTTCTCTGCTGTCTACATCACTCATCACTTTTCCCCACAGATTCAACATACCCACACCTGCCTTGTATTGAAAAAACTCCTTCACCTTCCTGTCATTCCAGGAATGACTAGATATGACCTTCTGCTATTAGGAAGCAGTCTTGATACTCAAAATCTGTAATGGATTTCTGTCTGGGAGACTGGAAAAATAGACTGGTAATGGATACCTTCAATGAGCCAGGATAGTCTTGCTGGGTAAAAATTAATTGCCACTCACATATTCTTGCCCAGTCTTGTTTGGGTTAACTACTAGGAAAAAACCTGCATGTTTTATTCAAAAGAAAATTCCACTTTGGAAAGAGAGAGCTCCTTCACAGAGGGGCTGGGATAGAGGGACAGTAAGAAAGGAATATGTGGCTAACATCTGAAGAGCTGCTCAAGGAAAGCCTAGCATGCCTTGCAGTATTCATCACCCTGAGCTCAAGGGAGAGCCTTTCTGAATGGCATGGCAAGCCCAAACCTTGCTGGCTGTTTACATTCTCCACACTGATTAAAAATGCCATAATGCAGTTGGTGATTCCCAGCCTCCAAATCACAGCAATCTCCTCTCAGCTCAGTATAACTGCTGAGATGGCCACTGCTATCTCATGTACGTTCAGCAGAGACCTCAAAATTCATCACCTTCTCCATTCTGTGGTTTTGTCCATTGTTTTTGTCCCTCCAGGCATTTGCATCTTTTCCAACTGCCACCAACTCTTCTAAAAGACTCGGTGTTAATAGCATGGATAGTAATTCTACTCATGTTGGGAATTCCTCCCAGTATGGCCAGCTCAGCTTCCCCTGCTTCACCTCTGCATGCAACTTCTCTTGCTGTGTGTGGTCACTGCACAAGGGAGCTTTGTCCTATACAAGGAATTTCGATACAAATATATTTAATTTCTATGACCAGCCTCTGCCGAAGCAACAGCTTTGTTTGTGCTGCTCAGTGAAAGTGTGTCACAATTTAAGACTGAGCTGACAGTGAGGAGATTGGGTGGGCTTGGATACTAAAGCCCTTCTAGTCACAGATAAATATTTAAAGTTTACAAGTGACTCAACTTCCCTGTTCTATGTGACAGACTGTGCAGCTGAGGCGAGAGGCCAAGCACGTCAGTGCGATGGTCTCTAACACAACCTGCCTCTCCTGCAGCAGGGAGGTGGTGCCATCCAGGAGGAAGTCATGGGGGGTCAGTGCAGCAGTGCCAACCATGTGATGGGCAGTTCAGGATGAAGCCCAGGGGTCCCTGTAGCTAACGCTGGGGATTCTGCTGGACCTCTTCCCCAGCAACAACCTGGCAGGAGCATTCACAACATGCTCCACTTCGGTTTTCCACACCTCTGCCAACAGCAAAACACTTAACAGGTTAGTCACTGGAGGAAGAATTGGAGGGCAAACAGAGTTTAAACCATCCAAGCCCTCTGTCAAACTGTCACAAGTGGTACATTGTTTCTGGAGGATTAAGATGGAAATGACCTGATGTTTTTCAAGAGACTTGTTGCAGAACAGTCTGGCCACAGGAACAGCTACTAACAAAAGTGCCATGGATACATCAGGTATGTTAGTCCTGGGCATAGTTCAGCTGAGAGTGTCGGGCAGTGCATTGACAGTGCACACCCACAGAAAACCACTAGTGTGGCCTCTTGCTAATTCCACAAATGTGTTTGGGATACAGTTGTGTAAGAACATATGACCTGGCTAAATTTATATCTTTAGGTGATCCAGCCATGGGTAGACTTCTCTTAAATACTTTCGAATTGTGGCCTGAAGGTCATTCACAATCAACACAGTACAAGTGTGTTGGTCACTCTTATATTGTACTGCCATAACCCCACTCAATAATTTCATTAATCATTTCAAAATTATGTTAATGAATTATAATGAAATTTAAAAATGCAGTAGAATATGGAAATTATTTCATTACAAGTGTAGATATTTAATATTAAAATATGCAATGTTTGTTTATACCTACTACAACTACATACAATGTGGAATGTATAATGTAATGGGCATCAACTTAGTTTCATAAATATTTTAGCACAAAATTATGCTTTTTCCTGTGTAGTTTGCAGAAAAAGGAGAGCTGTGGTCAGTTATTTAAGTAAGGGCTTGTATCTGAGTATGTTCACAGATTAGATAACTGTACATAGTTTCACAAATAGTCCTATTTTAGGCCCTTTAAATCTCAGTCCAGAAAAGCCATATAGAAAGAAAAGGTTTTATTAGATAGTAAGTAAACTAGAAGCAGCAAATAACTTAGAATAGATGGGAAGTTTGTACATACCAAGTATAGAAATGCTTGAAGATCATACATACAGCTATCTTACTGCTAAAATGATTGCACACAAAGTAGTATTACAATAAATATTTTGCTTACTAAAAGCAGTAGTGAAACTGGTTTAAGTAGATCATTGTTTTGAAAGCCTCTAGGGTACTTCTATTTATGTTACGGTCTACAAGTATGAGGACAAGTAAATCTCCAATGAATTGAAATAGGACTTTGTGTATACTATCTCAAGGGGATTATTAATTTAAAATGTCACACAGTGAGTGTGAAGTATTTGACATGAACTGGTAGTGCATGATTTGGGCAGGTTGCATCCAGTAAAATAATTCCGCTCCCATCAAAATGTTATGGCACTTGAATTTGATTCATGCTCAAATCTACTTCTATGTTTGTTTTAACAGAGATCTCTTAAAGTGTGATGAGCAATCTCATTTCACTGCTTCACCTCTGCAGCCCACAGAAGCAGCTGCTTTTAGTCTCTTGAGAACTTTGTCCCACAATCCTACATGATTAGCAGTGCAACCACTCAGCATACATATGTAAGTATTAGGGATAAAACCAATATCAACAATAAGCCAGTAACATGCTGTGCAGCTAGCGTAGTACAGGATGAGACTTAAATCAAATCCAACCTGGACGAAGTAATTTCAAAGACTAAAGAAAAGGCTTGAGGGAACATCAGCGTTTCCTCATAAATCTGCTCCAGTGTGACACAGACTGAACATGTCTGACCATGCACATTCAAACACCAGTAACTGCCAAGAAGAAACTCCCTCGTCTCTCTCTAATATATATGGAATTGGCTGCCTTCGAGTTAGATTGCTATCTTCTGCTTGGCTCACATTGCAAACAGCACACTTCCCACACTCAGGACAATGTATTTACTAAACAACTGGAGCTAATGAAAACATAGTACACTAATCTTTGGGACTTACTCTTTTTCTGCTGAATACAGTAATGGTCCTCGACCGATGTAAAAAGCTTTGAACAGATGCACTCCTTCTGTTTTCTCTGATCCTCACAATTCTCATTGCAGCAGTTTGCTGTACATGATTCATTTTAACAGGTCCTACATATAAATTTGAGATTTTGGAAAAAAAAAAAAAAATCAAGACAGTTGTAATCAGCAAGCCTAAAATTCTGAAGCACTAGGCATAACCCTGCAAGTGTTACCTTGTGGTTCTGCAAGACACACTCTTTATCTTGCCAAAAGCAGAAGAAAACACAGCCTACAGCTCAGAGGTGCATGCAGCTGCTGGAAACTAGGCTGGAACAGATAACTTACTGTCCCTTCTAGGCAGATGCCATTATTTTCCATAATCCCTATGCAGCACTTAGATATTACTTTAATAGCTTCCTTAGAAACTGGCAGAGTAAAATTATGCTAAATAAGCAATATTTACTAGAAATTCTTCTGATCCTTCCCTTGAGGCATAATTGAACATTACTACTGACTCCTCAAAAGTGGCTGCTCCATTTCCAATCCCTTTACTCCTTAGGAAAAGCATTTTGCAAAAGGAAACCTTTAAATTATTGCTCTTCCTTTGAAATGGTTCTAATTTGTCTGCTAGTTCAGATGCAGTGCTCCTACTGATCCCTCCTTTTGAGACTTTACATTCTTAATAATTCAAGGAGTGGAACAGGCTGGACTAGGTAGGTCCTTTGCAGTTCACACAGCAGAATGAAAATTGCTAATTGAGAAGCTGGTGTGCTGGTCACAAAATCTGATTATAATATTTACAGTTATATATGTATAAGTATATATATACATTTGGTGCAAGGTATGTAAAACTGTACATATTTTTTGTGCTGATACCTAAAATGACATGAATTTTGGGCTTTGTACACACACCAGTTAGGAAGTAGATGTTTTTTGGCTATAGCATTTTTTTCAAAGCGGCGAATAGGGTTGTACTACACAGGGTTGCGTGCTGTGTACAGAACGGGATACTGTGCTGTGTGACCCTGTTTGAGGACTTCACACAGTGATGCTCAAATGTAGGATAAAGGTCTGTGAGCTGTCCGAGTTAAAGAACTCCTCAGGCCGATCCCCAGGGCCCAGAAGAGGGCAATGGATTGTAAACACTCTTCTGCCTGGAGCCTGGGACTTCCACCCTGCTGGTACCGCCGCAGGTCACAGGGGCGTCAATTGCAGGGACCAGTTACGGGGCTGGCGGAAAGGGGGCAGCTGCCCGCCGTAACCCCGAACACCCGGCCCACGTACCCCATCGCCTCTCCACCGCCCGCGCATCGCAGCATCATCCACCCGGAACAGCAGGGAAACGAGACAGCCGTGCTCTGCCCGTCCCCACACCAATTCCCCTGTGTGGTCACGGGAAAGGGAGGTGTCTCCTTGCTCGCCGTCGCAGAGGGGGAAGATGGGCTGAGGGAGCTCGTCCCTGACCCGACAGCTGGGCGCTGCTTCCTTGCGGTCCCCGTCCCTATCCCGGTCCAGCCGCTCCGCCTCCCCCCGCACGCGCCGCAGCGCCCCCGTGCGGGCCTTTCGCGCCCTGTTACCACCCTCGGTGACGTCACACGCGGCCTCCCCTTCTGGCTTCTCGGATTGGCCGGTGCTCCGCGCAGCCCTCCCGCCTCCAGCGCGCGATTGGCGGGCCGGCCCGTGATTGGCGGGCACAAGGCGCGGGGGGAGAAGAGGCCCGGGCCGGCTACGCGGGGAGAAGCGACCGCGGCGCGGACGCCGAGCGGGGCCGGCGCGGTTATTTATTGTCTACGCGCGGTGTCCCGGCGGCGGCGCTTCGGGGGTTGTGTGGGGAGAGGAGGGGGAGGAGGCGACGGCGGGGGAGCGGCACCGGGCGCCGGGACGCAGGGTGGAAAGAGGAGGGGAAGAAGGAGGGGGCCGGGCCAGCCCCGGGTGTGCGTGTGTGCGGGGGGCGCGGGATCTGCGCGGGAGCGCGCGCGCGAGGGGCGGGAAGGGAGGGAGTGAACGAGGGAGGGAGGGGAGGAGGGAGGGAGGGGGAGATTTTTTTATTATTAATCTGTTTTCCGGGCCTTTGTGGCTGCGGGGGGGGGACGGCCCGGGGGTGAGGAGGAGGGCGGGAGGCAGCAGCGCTACGGCGGCGATAGCGGTGGCTGTTGTTGCCGCCGCTGCCGCCGCGAGGCGAAGGGACCGGCCCGTCGTCCCTTTAAACTAGCGAGAGCCGCAGGCCCGGCCGGGCCCTCCCTCCTTCCCTCTCGCTGCCTCCCCGCCGGCGGAAGGGGCGCTTTGTGCGGGCCCCTCGGCCGCCCTTCCTCGGTGCCGGGGCTCCGGTGAGGGCGGGAGAGGCCCCAGGCGCGGTGTCGGTGCCGGCCCTCCCGGCCGCCTCCGAGCGCCCTCGCCTCGGCTGAGGAGAGACGGGCAGAAAATGGCAAAGTCTGGAGGAGGAGGTGGAGGAGGCGGCGGCGGCGGCAGCGGGGGACTGACTTGGGTGGTAAGTTGTGGGGCTGCATCTTGTTGTTCGTGGGTTTCGCTACTCGTGTTTTGTTATTATTACTGTTATTTCTGTTTGCGTCCCTTGCGTGTGTGGAAAGAGCGCGGGTTGGCTTTGAAAGGAGGGAAGAAGCTGAGGGAAGGAGCTGAGGGCTGGCGTGGAAAGCGAAGCGCTGTAGAGCCGCCGCTCGGTGGAGGGCTCCGGGATAGGAGGAGGAAGACTGGGCTTGGAATTGATGTTACAGGAGGGGAGATTTTATCCCTGTGGTGGGCTTCTCGGGGTGCTGGGAGCCGTATGGAAAAGGTCACTCTGTGAGCAAACAGGTGGGAAGCTCCCGGGGGTAGCGGGTGGGTCATCGGGGCTGTCTTGAAGTCGCTGTCCTCCAAAGCGAGATTAGGGTCTGTCTGTTGTCCCGCCAGAGTTGTGGGTATTGCCTCTTGTTCCTAGAGCAGGCTAGCAGAAGGTCTTTGTGTTGATCCCATTTTCTTTTCCGACTGGGTGTGAAGACAATACCTGAAGTTCCCAAGTTTCAGAGACAGGAAGCAGGAGCTGTGTGCTTGCTGTTCCATCTTGGCATTCAACTTCATCATCCTCCAGAAGTTGTAACTCTGTAGCAGACTCAAGAAGGGGGTGTTTTACTGCCTTTCCTGGATTGGTCGGAAGTATTAAGATTCGAGAGGGTGCTGGTGATAGCTGACTTCAGAATTGGTGAATCCTTTGAAGCCTCCTTACAGTCCTTTGAGAGTGCTGGCTCCCAGTGCTGAGGTGCTCCCCTTGTCAGTAGTAAGAGCGGATGCTCTCAGGTTTTGGTGAGACCTGAGAGGAAGGAGGAGCAAAGGTGACCTGAAGGGGTCTGGTTCAGCCAATCAGTAACTCCCCTGCCTTTCTCTTGCTCAGCATAGAGGGGTGGCTTCTTTAATGTTTAAGCAGAAGACACTAGATCTTGATGGACAGGTATCTTTAGTCAGACACATGTGCTTTACAGAGGTAACTTTTAACGAGCCTTGTTAAACAGAATAACAGCAAACTTGTTCTTGTGTCCTTCTACGTCTTGGAGCTGTTGAAAATGAAGTGTTATTGGAGTGAACAAATCCTGTGTGTTCTGATGGTGGACTATTTCCATGGATCTAATTACTGCATTTTATGTTGGTAATTCTCTTCAATTTTAAGAAGCTGGCAGCATGGAAAGGTATATTAAAAAAATGTGCAAGTTTCTGGGTGTGCCACTTGAAATCATACAGTTTACCCATAGGAACATGTCTTAAGTTGAGAAGCTATTCTCCTTTCTTTTCACAATCTTCATCAGCTGTGGTCTTTGGATGGCTTTTCAGAATTAAGATTTTACCATCTAGGTTCGACCAAGTAATTGTTTTACAGCTCATACAGAAAACTGCAGAATGAAGTGTGAAAATTACTGAATGGGCATTTTTATTGAAACATGTTCTTAAATGTAATGGGGTTGAAATTATGGTGAGTCAACAGTTTCCTGCAACTGGAAGTGATCAAACTTTTCATTCTCTAAAAGCAGTAAAAGTTAAAAGTGTTTCTGTCAACTCAAGAGTAGTTGTAGGGAAATAATTGGATTTTGGTTGAAACTGTGTTCATTTATTTTTTCAGAAAACAGTGGGACATTCTTTCTTTCTCTCATGTGCATTTTAAATGGTGAAGGTAGGATTTCTTAGCCAGCTCCTAAAACCAGACCTGTTCCATGTCAGCTGTAGAACACTGGCATGCAAAAGAACAATATTGTCGTAGCACTGAATTGAATGGGGCCATGGCCTGTGTTCCAGGCTGAAAAAAACATTGGTTTAGGTGGTGGTTCATTTGTAGGTGATCATATGCTGTCCTTGAGGAGGGTGAGAGGGACAGAGTAAGGGACAGAATAGTTTCAGCTGTCTGGCTTTAATCTGCTTGCCATATATCTGCTGGATATGCAGCCACTTGCAGTTCAGTTGTAGGTTGTTTTGAAACCACCTTGATTTTTTTAGAATTCTTGCTAGTGTGTTGAAACCACTAGGATGCTTCTCTGTCTGAGTAATGTATTCTCTGTAGTTTGTGGTTTCTTAATAAGACCACGAGTTAAACAATTGAAGGGTAACAGAAGAAAGTCTGGCCCTAAAGATGAGGAATCATTTAAAGCTCGGTGGGATGTTAATTTGTGTTTCAAACTAGCAGATCCTGTGTACAAAACCCAGTTGGTCACACTTTAGTAAAGAGTTGCATGTGCAACTTCGGCTTTGGGTGTGATTCAAAGAGCATGCTTGTAGGTAGGAAAGAATTACACGCAGTTGTGAAAAAGGAAAGGTACTTCCTATAATAGAGAATTTACCCTAGAATGAATTTCATAATGAGACGTTGTACAAGCATCAGGTGATACCTATTTTTACTTTTAAAAGAAAGAAGAATTAAAAACAAACAGCTTGTCATCTGTGTTTTCAGCTGTAACAGCACTTAAAGAAATATAACTAGTTAGGCACAATTACCAATGATGGGAACGCATGAGAGTACAAAAACTGAGCATGTGTATTGGGAAAATAATCTAGCATTATTTAACTGGAGACAAACTAAGATAACCTCTGATTTATAAAACGTACTTGCTTGGTTTTTTAATAGGTTTTTTTTTTTCCCTTGGTCTGGTTGATGATTTTCTGAAATCAGCTTGCAGCTCTGCACTCTGATAGTTGGTAGAAAGTGGAGTTTTGACAGAGTGATATAAATTACTTTTGGTGGGTGATCTCCAAGTGTCACTCACAAAAGTCCTATGTTGGATTAAAGGTTAACTAACTCTTAATAACTTAACTCTTAAAAGTTAACAAAATGTGGATTCATATCTAGGAGAGTTTTCATTGATGAAGCGTAACGGCATTCTCTGATGCTAGAAAAACTTACTGTGAACAAAAGAAATAATTCTTCAGACTCTGTGTGTGTTTAGGAACTACAGGAAATGAATAGTAATGGTGCAGTAATAGTACTTAATTAGTTTTTATAAATATGCCTTTTATAGCGAAGGTGAAGTAAGTAACACGTTGAAGTGCATTGGTTCTGATACAATGGTAATGCCCACAAAACTGAGTGTTTCAAACAAGCAACATTTAATCACTTAATTCTGTCAGTGTTTTCAAGACTTTTTCCTTGACCACAAGAGCTATATGAGCCTGATAAATGGAAGCTGAGAGTGCTGATAATAATTTAGGACTTTGAACGCTACTTCCACTTTCCTGTCCTTGGTGAAAGGGACAGGTTTTGAGTCTAGGAAATGCTAGCTTAAAGTGAATATATACTGACTGTTTGTGTGACTTCTCTTTTAAAAAGTATCATTAATATCTGCTCTTTAGATAATGTTTATTATTAGTAGGTGGAAATATTGCATATTTTTGGGTTATACTTGTTTGAATAAATACAGTAGCTGTATATTGGTAAGTGAAAAGAACCAGCCTTTCAAATAACCTAAATTCTGATATAAGCATCTTTCAGAAGATTCAGATTTTACCTTAAAAATAAGGTAATTTTCACTTAATACTGTCATTTTTTAAAATATGAGGACTGAATGTAATTGATAAGATAGTAGGATCAGTACATTACTTTTTAAAAAGCACCAATAAATAAAGCCCACCCTAGTCCTATTAAAGGGACCTTGTCTTTCTTCTATTGTTTCATTTGAAATCAAATAATTTTAACTTAATAAAGGGATGACTTTCAGTTTGATTTGGCTTTTAATATGTTCTAAGAGGATTAAAGCAAGTGTTCCTCTTGAATAATGTCCGATAACTTCTAGTGATATGCCATAATTCACTGGTTATGGCTTCTGCACTGGGTGGTTTATAACTTTATGGGTAGGTTTTTTGCATCTGAAATCTGAACTGGATCTCTGCTGCCTCGAGGATCTGCCCATCACTGCTACACCAAGCTCTGACCGTTCCTCTGATTTGGGAGCAGGAGCTTTTGGACAGGAGCAATGCAGGAGCTCCCTTCTTCTGCCCATATAGTGCTTGGAGGGAGAGTGCTAGGCTGAGGCAGCGTACCCAGGAGCTGCAGTGTGTTACTGCTCTGTCTCGGGTCTGTTTCTCTAAGCCATCAGGGTTCTGCCTGCCTCAAGTACAGTCAGTTGGCAGATATGGTCAGCAATATGAACAAATCCTGATGAAATCTTCTGGTTTTAGAAATAGGCATACTGTCTGAGAGGGTAAATGGTCCTTTATCCTTTTTATTGCTTTTCATTACTATGCTGTTCATTTCAAAGGAGGAGTAGGTGGCTGAACTTCCTAATCCTGAGTCCTTTAGACCTCTTTAGTTGCCTCTCTAGGTCCAGGATAGAGCTCAGAATTAGCTTTCTGTTCTCTTAATTTCTTTATCTGGATCAGGCCTTCTGTTTCTCCGCTGGCTGCAGCTGGGCTAGGACGCAGTTGTCACATATGTAACACTTGTTACACGTGCTGCTAGTTTGTCTTATCTTTCCTCTGCTACGCTGTGGTGTCTGAAGAGCAGACGGGGCGTGGGGGAAAAGTCTTGTGTTGTTGCCAAGCCTTGTTTCAGTGCTCTTCTCTTGCTTTATGTGAGTGCCTGTCTTTTGCTATTATGATGACCAGAAAACTGGGAGGTTTCTCATCCTGTGTGTCCTTACCCCCGCTTCACCTCCTTTTCTCACAGTTATACAATGAAAGGAAGGTCAGACCTGAAATACTTGCCCCAATGTATTGATAATAATATTTACTTTTGCTGAACCGAATGTGTTTTGTAGGCTTTGAGCTATATAGTTATATCCAACAGTTGAGGGGAAGCAGCATTCCCTCCTGGTCCTGTAGTATTTCTGATTCTGCTGCCCTTAAGGAAGCAGTGCTGTAAAGAGATGTCATAACTTCCCTGGGTATTCCAGCACCAGAGGGAAATATTTGTGGCTCACTTGGGTGAGTCAGACACAATTCTGAAGAGGGATTCCTCAGGTGTTTTGGTTTGCCTGCCAAAAAAAAAAGTGGTTGCTTCTTATCCTCTACCCTCCACACCACCATTCATTAAATACTTTCGTTGTCCGGTCTTCTCCCTGTCAGAGTGCTGAATAATGCAGGATCAAAGTGGTAGAGGTGATATCAGGTGGAGGCTTGGTACTGGAGCAGGATCGAGGCCACGTCTTTGCCCGCAGCTGAGCCAGTCCCACAGCTCAGGATGTGCATCTGCACGCCCTGTATTCCGAGCTGGGAGGAAACTTGTTCTGCCGTAGGTGAAAGAGTGATGGATGCATAGGAGTGGGGAGCTAAATTGTAACCAAGTCTAGGAAGGGATGTATATCTCAGGGTTTGGGGAGGAATTCATTTTAGAAGGTTTGTGGGCAAGTACTTTAGGTGTTCAGGGAGGAAAGGTGTACATTTGAGCACATGCCCTCTGTTAATGTTCGACCTGTGAGATTTGTATGTGTGTGTACATTTAACTTCTAAGATGCCTGTGGCTGTATTGTGCTGGTAAGTAAGGAATTACTTTATTTGGACAGATAAAGTAACCTTTCCAAATAAAAGAACAGAGAAGTATTCTAAGATAGTAATTTTTTCAGACCTAAGCTGTCTGATTAAATTTATTATTTCATTTGCATTGACTTTATTTTTCCAGAAGTAGGTTTTTACCTTGCATCTAAACTGTCTTGTGTGTCTATGTGCAAAGGCAGTCTGTAAATGCATGTTTATGTGTCAATTAATGAAAAGCAGCACATGTGATTCATAGCTGATGGATGGGAGTGATTCCATCCCTGTGAGTTTTACATATATATATATATATATATATATATATACAGAAAGCTTAAGAATGAAAACTGTTACAGAAAACCTTATTCTCCTCATTTGAAACAGTAAATTTCTTGCAAGCCACCCACAGGGAGAATATTATTCTGCAGTAAATAGGTGCTTTGTGAATGTTTTCAAAAGCAGATTGAGAAAAAAAATACATAATTCTATGTGTGTATAAGTGTGTGAAGACGTCTCTTTTGAAAATTGCATGCTTGGAAACATAGTGTCTTCTCAAGTACTTGCACTGGAACACAAGTACTTTGGAAGAACGTATTTTAAGGCTAGTATTCCAGATGTAAAGTAAATTCTAAATCAAGGCATATAAAATGTTGTTTCATAACTTTGAAAATAAATACTAAAATTTGAACTGTGTTTTAAGTTCTAGCGATAAAAACAAGGTGTCAAGATCAAACACCAAATATTTATTTGTGTTGCAAATACAGAAGAAAACTGTTTCTCGTAAGTGAAGTGACAAACCAGCTCTTAGTAATTTTTATTCAAAAGTATTTTCTAGCTGTATTCTTCAGGTATTTCAGTTATGAGTACTCAAATTTGTTGTGAAAAGCAGGAAAATATTCCTCCCCTCCTTGACAAGTAATCATCAGATCTGCTATTTATAAAATTTCGGTGTGATTGCAAATGCTCTTACTCTTATGAACTAAGTCCTTTTAAGTTGTGTTTTGAAGTGAGTTGTTAACTTATTCTATGATATCAGCTCATCTAGTTTCATTTAATAAAGCTATTTTAATATCCTGTCTGTGTCTCAATGCAATTCCAATTTACATAGAAATACAGTTTGCCACTGAAAGTAAGCTACTACTTCTATTTTTTTGATTTTGTGAAAGTGATAAATCTGTGTATTTGTTACACTATGCACATCTAGCAATTTTAGTGGTTTTTGTCAGCTGAGTAAGCAAAAAGGGTGTTAGCCAGGTTAGTGTAAAATCTGCTTGAGCTAGAACATGTTTGAAAGGTTCAGACCTGAACATCAGATCTATATTTTCCTTTGGACATAATTAAAAAAGCTACCTTAAAGAGGAAAAAAAAGGGAAATATGCAAAAAAGGATTTAAATGCTTAATCTACTTTTTTTTTTTTGCTTGATTTGTGAAGTAGAATTACAGTTGAGAGATTAAACAGTCCTCCTCTCATGGATACCACGTCTTGACTTTTTTTGCTCTTTTTTTACTAAATTAGTGGGCCTAGTTGGTCTTGAGTTTCCTGTTCCTTCTTCAGACATTGGAAACTTACAAGAAGAGCAAATGTATTAAAAACTGAGCAACTGTCTACCTTAGTGAGGTGCCAAGAACTCACACCATCTTTCTCAATCTCTGAAGGAATCTTTAAGGAGAGAGCAAGAAATAATATTATCTTGTCATGACAAAATACAGGAGCCTTAAGATAACACTGAGAAGTTATTTTCCTATAAATCAAAAGAAACTGAGATAAAGTAGAAGAAAAAAAAATTTTTAAAGCGCTCTTTACAACCAGATAACTTGATATATAATATTTCCATAAGAACATTTAGAATTCTGGGGTCGTTCCCTAAGCAGAGCATCTTTACTTATGAGAAATGGACAGTGTGAGCTTCAGTGGAGATATTTCCAGCTGTGTAATCCATGGTAGCTCTGGGCTGTTTTTAGGGATGATAGTGTAGTAGTAGTGTGTGAGCATTTCAGTCCTGTGCTTATTCCCCAGTTGTGTGCCATGATATGAAGGTACAAAAATGGCAGGGTGTCTGGGGAAAAATAATTTTGTCTCAGTCCAGCTGATAGAGTTCTGCTGCCTGAAGTCATTCTGTTACTCCATGCATCAGCACTGAGCTTTTTTGTTGGCTGAGGTAGTGTTTTTTGTCATACTCTGTTTAGTGATCCTAACGTAGTGTTTGCCACCACTGTTGAGTTACAGCATCATCATGAAAACTTTGAGGTGTCTTGTCACAATCTTGGAGTAAAAGGGAAGCAAATTTCTTGGAGGAGAGCAGTTGCAAGAAGTGAGGCAGTTATTCTTTTTTGGTATTAAGTAGATCCGGAAGAGGGCTTTCCTTAAAATCTCAAATAGGAGACTGTACAAGCATGTGAGAAATTGGCTGGGGGCAGACGAAGAAGGTCCTTACTGGTTTGATGGTGGAGACAGAGACAGATGGTCCAGATGCTTGAGAGAAAACAAACCTACAGTTGCATCATGTTAACCTGCTCTTCCTGATATTAGTTAAGTCTTTCAGAATATGCCATGCAGACCTTCTTCTTTGCCAGCTGAGTGATAAACATGCATGTCAGGTAACAGAAAGATGATGAAAATGCAAAACAACTTAAAAATTAGTCTCAAAATGTATTTGAAGTTATTTTATGAGTCTTTTATATGGTACCTTTTATGGAGAGGTTGATTCTTTTGCCTGCCAAGACACAATTCTTAAATTGCAAATTAAAGCGTAGAGTTTTGATGATCTTCGAGATTGTCAGCACTTTTAATGAACAATCCTGAAAGACTTTTCCTAATGACTTCTGTAGGAATGTTGTTGTGGGAGGATGAGTGGCTGAGGAAGAGAGGGGAGTTTGGAACAGCATTAAGGGTTTATTGACTCATTGATGCATCTGTTTTCCTCCTTCTGAATTGCTGTCAATGTCTGGAAAACCAACCCTCTGTTCCTTTCTCATGGTATTTACTACAGGAGTGAGACTAGAATTTGTAGTATATTTATGAGGCTTATAAAATGTTTCAAGGCTTGTAAAGTCTCCAGAGGAGGAGTAGATGTTGTGTAGTAGGAGCTGAGCAATTGAACTCAAGCAACTTTTTTTAAGGAACACTGGATTCATATTTATTTTAATGTAGCAGAAAAAAAAATAGATTTTTAAACTAGAGAATACCAGAAAATGTGGCTGTGTTACCAATAGGTGCTTTTAATTATAAAAAAGTAGTTTTTAGTGTGGATCAAATGTCGTATGGGGTATGAATGTTCAGTGTTTGGGACAGTTTTTTTAAAAGGAAAAAAGCTCAATAAGTTTGATTTATGTGGTGCCTTGTGTTTAGTAAATATGTTGCTATTGCTTTTCTGTGGAAGGTTCCAGGGAGGAGACTTCTAATAGTTTCTACTGATGATATTGCATTCCTTTTTAGGGCACCATGTGTATTAAAAGTATGAAAAACCCATGTATTACAGTCAAGGTGTTTTAATATTTCAGTGCAAGGTAGACAGGCAAATAACATAATGGTATGTTATTATAAACAAATTCTAATACACTGATAACTGTTACATTTGTGAGAGTTTAAGAATTTGTTTCTCTTGTTTAGTAGAGGATTGCTTCCCACTGAAGAGTGCAGTTGGATGAGTAACCTCTGAATGATATTTGGGCTCTCCTCTGTTACTGATGTAGTGTGAGTGGTACCTAATCAGAACCTAACCAGAAAATCTGGGTCTGGGGTGCTCTGCAGAATGAAATCTTCATGTATGCCACTTAGCATGAGCTCAAAAACTACCCTGTTGGGTTTGTTCTCTTCAGGTGCTGCCTTGCAGCATGAACGTCTTGAATGTTGCCTTAGTCCTGCCCAAAGTTTTTTCTGAAGTTTGTTTGTTAATAACGATGATAGGTCAGCTGGGAAAAAATGCCTTGCAGTATGGTATGGCTTCAAGCTGGCCATAGAACCCCAGAGCATCTGAAAGAAAATATCACAGTGCTGGTGTGATACTTGACATACAGCCTGTGTGGGTTTCAAAGACTTTGTTTTTTAGAAACAAAAATCTGTCAGGTTGTGGCAAGTAATCCTTGCAAGTGGGAAATGGAATGTGCTGGGAGTCTGGGATACTTTCACAGTGCTCACACTAGTGATGCAGTAAAGCCTTAGGAAAAGGTCAAGGACGTGGGAAACACTGAGTTATAAAGAGGTGCAGCTGGATACTGATAACCCGAAGTTCAGATGTCAGAACCTCAAACTTTTTGATTTCTTGGCTAGTGGAGGGCTTGTGTGTGAGCTGGGTGGTGAAAGAGTGGACCAAACAGGTTTGGGCATTCTATCATCAAATGGCTTCAGCCAGTGGTTCCAAAGACCACTGTTACCAGAATCTGTAAGAAAACAGTCATAAGGTGTCTTAAAGTGTGACATTAATAAATTCCTTTTTGTGTTAGAGTGTTTTTTACCATGTTTGTCTCTGAATTTTAGCTGGAAGTAAGAGATTCTTAGAAGATTAATTTGTTACCAGATCATCCATGATGTGCTTTTTGTTACCGTGTGAGCAGTAAAAAATTTAGTATTGGAATAGAACTTGTCAGTGGGTAGACAACTAAAAATTTATGACCAACAGGAAAATTTATCAATACAATTGAATTTATATGTCATCATTCAAGGGCAGATGTTAGACACCTGCTTTTAAAGAACATAGTAAGGATCCAGATCTGAATGCATTGCTGGTTGTGTACAAGCCTGTGCCAAATAAAGCATGACAATTGCTGTACTAACGTAATATGACTGAAGTGAATTCATATTTAAAACAATAAGTGTAATTTTCTGGTCAGAAGTAATTACAGTGAACATACATATTTGCACAAAGGTGTTATTCTTCAAAAAGAATAGAGAGAGCAAATCCCTAAATTTTTATTTAAGTCTGGCGTGGCTCTACATTGTGTATTAATAATCCTCAAATAATAACGATGCTCCTTTTATGGTGTTTAGGTATTTACTAGGAAGATGAAGCTTGTAATTCCAAGAGTGTCATTCCATCGTGCAGCTAAGCAATCTAGCAATACCTGTTGAAAAGTGTGGGTTTGGTTTTTTTTTTAACCATATCGTCCTAGCTGTATGTTTCTGCTTTTTTCCGTGCACCACTAACTTGTCTGATTCTCTAGCAAGCTTGTTCAGAAAAGTGAGCTAGTGGACAACTGGTTGCTTCTGGATGATGAAGAGTGGGGAAAAGCTCTGTTTGCTCCCTGAACCAGATCGTTGGGAGGTGGATTTGATTCCACTGTAAGGAACTGAGGAGGGAGTGAAGAAAGAAGGAATTTTGCCCTTTTGGCAGCAATTAATAGTTTTGGTTTTCTCTGAAAGGGAAATCTGACCATTCTGAAGCTTTTCCATAACTGGATCATCATCACTAGACTCTACGTAATGTGATGCTTTCAGAGTTCAGAGTGAAGTGTCAGAATCAGGGGATTAAAAAAAATAGGAATTTAAAATGAACAGATGGATTAGTTTCACTGGTGAGACTAGTTCTGGGTGAATTTTCTGGAAATTATCAGCTTTGGGAAGGATGTGATGGGAGAGATTTAGTTCGTGTCACTGATGGTATGCGACAGTCTATGGAAGTTTGCTGTGGTAAAAGGGAACTGTTACTTTTGTGTGTTTTCATCTTGGCAGGAGAGCCCAACCATTTGTTAAACACAGCAGGAGAGTGGTTTATTTTGAAACTCCCTCCAGTTTTGTTTGCATGGTGGGAGGTATTCTCAGCCAGAGTTTTCTTTGGGAAGATTGCAAAATGTTTAGGTAAAATTGTATTCCTTGTCAGTTTTTCTAGGGCAAGAAGAGGCCATTATGATCCAATATAGCACGCTATAGTCAAGAGCATGTTATCTATAGAATTCCCTAGTAATTATCATAAGGTACCTATACACTTCTTTTTTTTTTCATAGATATAGCATATCTCCCTCAGAAGAGGTTGTTTTGTTTTGAACTGTAATCTGTGGATTTCATTACTTAATTAACCTCCCAAGGTTTTACAGCTTAATTACACTCAAAATTTACTGTCTTGTCCCACTAAATGTGCTTATCCTATGCTTTATTTAAGGAAATGTAGGACACATGGCATGTACTTTTCTAAATTGTTATGTCCCAGGGCTGCATTTGCCTATTGAGGAGAATGTATCAGGAGTATTCATTATGTGGAGTAGTTTTATGAGTTTAAGGCAGAAAAGACAAAGCCAAAGGGAAGGAAACATCTTGTTCACCTACATATTCTCTTCTAGGCTCATTTATGCTTGTCTGCCAATGTAGGAAATGAGCCTTTTTCTTGCCACCTAATAGGGGTAAGAAGGAATGGACAGGCAAAAGAAAAATGGTTTGTTAGTGTTGTCCATGGAGATATTTTGCAGTGGAGAGACTATGACAGTGACCAATACAAAATTAGGTTTCTGTAAGTGGGGAGAGACATTAATAATAACATTCTTCGGGTTATTCAAGTTTCTATGGTGTGGAATTAATCTACTTAAGTAAGAGTAAAGCTTTCACTTAAAGTAAGGAGTCAAAGCAAGGATGTATATTCCAACTATGGCAAGACTGAACTGATGATGAAACCTGCCTTCTTTGTTATAGCTTTACATATTATTGCGCCTTTAGATAGGAATAGCTTTTCTCTGGTGCTGCCAAACACTCTAGATCAAGTGTGTATTGAGATTTAACTGTATTAAGTATAGCTGTTTGCAGCTTAAGTAACCAAACTCAGCAGGGTGGCTCAAAAACGCCAAAAGAAAAGATGGCATGACCCAGTAATCCCTAACTTAATATGGATGTAATGCATGCCTTTTTATGCACAGAAATGTCAGTGGGTGAGAACACAGCATGAAAAAAAAAAAAAGACAAAATGTGAAGAAAGAAGATGCCAAAGCAGGATATGTGAGTTCATGGGCTGAAGGTGGACAGTAAAAGCCTGGTTGCCAAACTGTCGTCTGTCAGCAGCTGCTTGAGTTCTGGCTGTGGGCATCACCAAAGGATGCAGCTTTTACACAGTACTAGATAAATTCATGGCAAAAACACCTTCAAAAGGGAAGCTCTGCAGACATTTCAGTCATCCTGGGGAAAGCAGTTGCCATTATAAGACCTGGTTGTGACAGCACGCACGATGGTGGTGATGTGGTAACCTGTGCAGCAATTGCTGTCATCTGAGAATTGGGGTTTTTCTATCCAGTTATCACTATGCTATGTTTAAGAGCATGTAGGAAGCTGGCACCATCATAGGTCACTGTATAAAGTTTGACTGCATGTCTTTGAAAGAGGATGAACAGTGCAATACATTGTAGCTTTCCAAACTACTTCAGCATGGTCGTCTAGCTGGCTTACCCATATGTGTGTATTTGTCATCAGTCTGGGGTTAGAAACTCAACAAAATTAGTAAGAATTTGTAAAGTCTTGAATGTCAGAAGAGCGTTGGGAAAGTCATACACTGTGTCTAAAAAAAAAAAAAAAAAAAATAATAAAAAAAAATTGGCAACATTAAAATTGCAAAGCAGACCTTGAACATTGGGTAACCTGTAAACAAACAAGCGAAAAGCAGTCTTACTGTGAAGCAGAAGACTTAAGCCCTTTGTGACACTTGGTTAATTCTCTTTAGGGGTTTTCTCATGAAACAACAGCTGATGCTGTTTTGAGAAGTGTTATTGAAGCTTTAACAATATGAAGATCTTTTGACCAGGACAAAATACAAAAGGCATTCTTGAGACAGTTCCAAAATATACAGCAGAGATTGTCATTTAAACAGCACTGTGGTTAAGTGCTTGCCCAGTTTAAAACAAAAAAAAAAAAAACAAAAGCGGGGGAGGACTTTCCTGTTGCATTTATTTGTATTTTAAGTAGTAGAAATTTGGATGTTGAAAACACTTAAATTTTATTTTGGTTTTTTATCAAGGAACACAAAATGTGAAGACTCTGGAGGATATTTGTGTCCATAGATCTCTATCCTGTGTTTGGTGATGAAGATTTTCTCTTTTTTGGAATGAGTTCTAAGCATCACTTGAACTCTAAAAATGTCCATTTGAGTTGGAGATAAAGATATTCAGAATTGGTTTTCTGGGTACATCACAGCCCAAAATGCTTGGCCTGGGAAACTGCAGTTCTGTGGACTTCTGATCTTTGCATACCTGCATAATTACATTCATTTGCAGAGTTGAATACTTTTGGGCTTTTGCTTTTATGCTTGTGTTTCAATAGCGTGTTAAATAAGTTCTGAATGTTTATAACATGAGGGTTTTTTGCATGCAGAATATGTATGATTCTTGAAGTATTGTATGAATAAAATCATAAATAATTAATAACATCTATCCTTCTCTATGACAATGAAATGAACACTTAAGTTTGGCATACTTTGTGATGTCTTTATAAAAACTATAGCATTAAAGTTCATTGAAGTTCTTTAAGACTACTTTTTTCCTTTTTTTTAAAAAAAATCATTGAGCAGAGAGAAAAAATGCTGTGCTTGATCCTTTGTGTATTTTTTTCCCTTCTTAAATCATACATTGTTGTGTTCCAATGAGTGTGTTATAAACAATAATGGACACAGGTGTCCTAGGGACTACAGTAGCAGAAGATCCTTACTAGTGCTGTCCTACAACACACCTCAAGTGTCCCCAGGAAGGGACACTTCTGCAGGGCTAGTTTTTTTTCGGGCAGTAGAGTTTCTTTAGCTGTGACCTCCCTTGTCTGTTAACATGACAACATTTTGAAAATATGATCTCAACAGAAGATAAAGTTTAGATACTCTGCATTTATTACTGATAAATTTGAAAGTATAAACTCCTCTAAGTTGTTGGTAAAACTTTCACTGGAAAGCAGAAACGCATTTCCTAGCATTGCATTAGAGGAGATAGCTTGTGGAAATCCCTTCCCAGTATTCTATTCTGTAATAATTTTTCCCAATCTAGAGCTACTCGGTCACAATCAAATTGACTTTTGCTAATCTTCTGACTTGTACTCTACTTATCCCATAGCTATTTTGCTATCGGAGGTAGGAAAATCATAGCCTAAATTTTTAGGCTAAGGTTTAAGTTCTCACTTTGTGTTAATATGTTTGCTGAGTTGTGATACATGGTTATATCCCAGTCCTCACACACTGGATGAGTAGAAGCATTTTGGAGAACTGGCTCAGAACAGTCCTGAGAATATAGTACAGATATACATGTCAGCTGGAGAACTATCATGTGGTAACTGCCTATCACAAACTTCCCTGACTGTAAAAACTTCTTATGGCCTAAGAATTGGGAGCAAATGGAACAGTTCTGTTTGAACAAGATTTTAATGGTCTTTGCACCTGGAATTCTTTTGCATTCTGTATCAATTGCATCTCCTCTCTTACATTTTTTCCAACACTTATTTAATCTGAGAAGTATTATATAATTTTCCTGCTAATCACTGGTCCTTTCAGAACAAGTGAACGTAGTAAAACAGTGTTAACAGGCCTGTGGGACCAGTAAGTGAGCTAAGGGTAATTCCTATGAGATATGATGTCAAAGATGGTAATAAAATAAAAAATATTTACATACATGTACAGTGAAACTCGTTGGAAGCCTAGACATCATTCACAGAACTACTTCAATGAAAAAAAATTATGTTGCAACTATTGGCAGTGCTTCTGTAGTAACAAGTCTTATTCCTCCTCTTCTATGTATCAGTTTAATGCATCTGTTTGCAGAGTTCTGCTCCTTTTCTGCTTGCTTAGTTGATCCACAGATAATATTTTTAGGGTGATGGTGGCAGGGTTATCCCAGTTTACAACCAAATAACTGTGAAGGCTAAATTACTTGGATACCAAAGTCCTCTGATCACCCATGTGATTTTGCGGCTTCCCTGTTTGGCAGAAAATGAGATAGACTCCAGAAGAATAGTCACGAGAGCTAGTGTTGTGGTTCCAACTCTGCTGCGTGTAATCCTGGTGCCAGATTGTGAGGTTCCCTGTGTCCTTTCCCCTTTTCCTCTGGATGCTGTCAGATACAGGAGTAGGAAATAGAGAATTTTGTTCTCATTTGGCATACTCAGGTTTACTTGTGGCCAAATAATTGGTTGTTGTCATCACTGGGGCACACAATGTGCCTCTCTCAAAGTTCTGGAAGTGTGCTTCCTAGAATTTCCATAAATAAACTAGAAAAATGTGATCTCTAAATCTGGAGGAGAAAGGTAATTTCCCATGTTATGAATAGAAATAAATGCTTTATTCTTGTGCCGGCTGGGCTGGATGGGGGGAGGTGTAGAGGCATCAAAGCCTGCGTACTAGAAGCTGGAGAAGATAAATGAGATTACTATGTGGAGAATGTTTGCTGTAGGTTGGTGTTTGGCCTTTTTGATTCTGCTGAAGTTGGTGGTGTGAGTTCAGTATCCTTTGCTCCTTTTTCCTAAGGATTTATATGCTTTCTTGCCCTTTGCTTTCAGTGCTATCTGAGGCTGCCACAAAAGCTAGATTGAAGGAGAAGTGATTGCACTTCCTTTTGGCCACAAAATTTGCAGGATGTCTGGTTAATTGAAGGTTGGAGTTTAGCCTGTATTTACTTTATATAGACACATACTAGAAACATCTAAATTGAGAGGGAGAAAATTTGCCTGAGTGGCAAGTAGGTTTTGCCCTCATTATTTGTCTTGTGATGGTTTCTACTGGTCATCTAATACCTGCTTTAGAGTTGATAAAGCCCCTCTGGGCTGGGGACAGAATTTCTTATATCTTCCTAAGCCAGGTAAATAAATCATGTGAGTTAAAGTTACATTTACTGGCATTTTTAAGATAATTCAGATAATTCCAATTTATAGATAGGAATACTGTAAAACATCATTACTAGTCTCTTTGTATTTATGCTTTTACTGTCTCAGAAGAGGGCTAGTCTTTATTTGGTTGTTCTGAGATTAACCTTTTTTTATGTGGTTTTCATTCAATGGCAAGGAGTTATCTATCAAGATAAATTGCAGGAAGTGCATCAAATCTCTGTCTCACCTCCCTCCCTATCCCAAAGTGGGTTAGTTTAACATAAAACTGTTCTTCAAGGTATTTTTCATAAAATCCAGACAGATTAGGCTTGAATTCTGTTTAAATTCCAACATTAGCCTATGTGATTCTCTCTTCTTACAGTCCTTGGCTTGTTTAATAGAATCATAGAATGACCTGGGTTAGAAGGGACCTTAAAGATCATGGAGTTCCAACCCCCCTGCCATAGGCAGGGACACCTCCCACTAGACCAGGTTGTTCAAAGTTCCATCCAACCTGCCTTGAACACTCCCAGGGATGGAGCATCCACAACTTCTCTGGGCAACCTGTTCCAGTGCCTCACCAGCATCACAGTAAAGAATGTCTTCCTAATATGTAATCTAAACCTGTTCTTTCGGTTTGAAGCCATTCCCCCATGCCATTCCTCTATATGCTTTTGTAAATAATGTCTCTTCTTTCATCATAAAGCATTCTGGGATTGTATCAGGTTTGATCACTTCAATGGAGAATGTAAATTACAGTAATTGAGAAGCCAGTAGGAGAGGCATTATAGTGTTACTTAAGTCCTGCTGAATGAATTGTCCAGACTATAATGTAAAAGTGTAGTATTGCTGTTACCATTTAGAACAGTATTCAGTGGTTTGGATTCAAATGCTTATACACAAAATGGATGTTATAAATACTTAACCTGAAGAAATGGGTGCCTTTTGTGCAGTTGTTTCCTTATTTTGGCTTATTGTGCTTAGTAAATTGCTAAAGTTTGAATACGCAACAATTTGTTAAGGATCTGTCATGTAATCTGTTGGTTTTTCTCTGTTGCAAGGATAGCTTTATCTTAATACATCTCAAAACTTAACATTTAAATTACATGACAAGTTTTGATTGTAATTTAAATCTCTGTCAGATTTTGTTTATCTCTCAGGAGTGACAGATTGAATGAGGTTGATTGTTGGTTTGGTTTGGTTTTTTAGACATTATTTGATAATCAGATGAATGCTTCAAAAAAGGAAGACTCAGAAAGCATTAATAAAAATGACACTTCAAAGAAGATGTCTGTTGAGAGAGTTTATCAGAAAAAGACTCAGCTTGAGCACATCCTCCTCCGTCCAGATACCTACATTGGGTCTGTTGAGCCCTTAACTCAAGTAAGTGTCACTAAATTTGCAGTCTTAATGGTTTTTGTTGTTTTAATGAGGAAATGTCTATTATGGTTATTAAATAGATGCATCTGTTTATCTCAGTTTTCTGAATTAGAAGGTCAAAAACTGTGGTCTTGTTTATGTATGCATGTGTAGGAAGGGGATGAGATAAGACTTGATTTTAGGCATTGAGTGCTTGGTTCATCTGAAAAAATACAATCAAAAAATACTGAAATCCAGTCAAAACACAAACACCTATGTGTGTAAACAGACAGTATAGGTGTATAGGTCTGTGTGTATAGGTCTGTGCTCACAAACATGCTTATGAACACACACATATGTATGCGTATTTGTAAGTAGCATTTATGCTAGGTGCAAAAATGTTTTGGTCTCTTGGTTTAGGTAGAGAACAGAGAATTTAAGCCTTCTGTTGGCACTTTCTTCAGCTGTTTTTGTGAAGTTGTAAATTGCTTTGAACTTCACTGTCTGTACTGTTGGGAGTTCCCTGCCAAGCAGAAAATAATGGATTTTCATTATGGAATTCTTTATGGGTACAGCTATAACTTCTGCAGACTTCTGCTTTTGTCTTGTATGGCTGCAGTAATCAGACTATAAGAGGAAAGTTCCTGAAGGAAATAGATCTTAGAGAATCCTAGACTGGTTTACCAAGACAGTAAATACCTTTATTTTATTTTGTTCCCATGTAGTTAATGTGGGTTTATGATGAAGATGTAGGAATGAATTGCAGAGAAGTTACCTTTGTTCCAGGCTTGTACAAGATCTTTGATGAAATTCTTGGTAAGTATTTTTAACAATAATACTGGCTTAGCATTGTGGAGTACAAGCTTTTTTAAGTGCTCTCAAAGCACATCAACTTGTATCTAAGTTTAAATCCCACACTTGAGTCCTGCTAAACCATAGGGCATAAAAATTAAGTGCATTCTAGAACTATAGAACAGTTTAAAAGGGAAGAGTTTTCAGCTGAACTTGTAAGAAAATGTAAGTATTTGTTACTGCATGTCCAAACTAGATCATTCTTTATGATCAATATTGCTACAAGATTTTTAATCTGTGAAGTGTTAATAGGGCTGCAATTTGAAGTGACATTTGAAAGAAGATTATTCCTCTGAAAGAATGCAATTTCTGAGATGTCTGAGTGTTCACTTAGATCATCCTTTCATCAATTGTTAAAACTTCCTCCTTCTGTATAGAGGGATAGTGGTGGTAGTTTTTATGGATCATTTCTAGACTTCATACAGTTTTAAAATAAATGAATATATTGCCATTAAAAAGCACTGTGACTGAGGCACAAAAAAGTATTTTTAGAAAATATTGTCAAAATTATCTGAGTTACTGTGACTTACTAGTTGATGATATTCTGTTGGTGACAGGCACACACTAATCAGCAGTAGAGATGTGAAATATCTGAATACTGTGCTGTCTTCTGAACTGATCTAATTGACATGAAATCTTGGACTTAGGAGCTTTTATGAAATTCTGTTTAAAGAATTGGTAGGATTACCTCATAAATTAAATTATGGTCTCCTGAGGTCAGTTTTGTCATGACTTTCATTAGGTTCACAAATTTTCCACATCTCTAAAATTGCTTTACAGCATTGCTGTCTTTGAGGTGATGTATCTTAACCAGATGGAAAATAATTCTTAATATTTTTAATATTATTTTAAACTTATTACTTAGTTTGAGAAACATGGGAATGAAAACCTTTAATCACTTCTGTTTTGAATGCTGCCTCATAGATCTAAGTTTTTTGGCTTTTCATGTTCGGGAGACCATTTCCATATTGTCCCATTCAGAAGGAAGATGAGTATTCTGTCATTATTGTAGAAGTACTTCACAGCTTATTACTGCTTTATGAAGCACTGATAAGTGCCCCAGAGAGTGGGGTTTGAAAGCTAGGGGACAGTGTGGTAACATTATGAAAATGGGACGTTTTAGCTTTGCATGCTTTTGAATGAAACTGCACTTCATCAATTCAGCAAAAGCACCTTGAAATATCTGATCTTACACTGAGGTCCTTGTCAGCTGTTAAGATATTGTACTTTGGTGTTTTGGGGTTTTACCTTCATCTGTTTCATAGGTGATGAGGCAGAAACTGAAAATGACTGTAATGTGTTTTCATGTTTAGTGGCCACAGTCACATTTCTGCTTCCTGTAGTTTGTATACATGACAGTGCAATTTAATTAAATTCTGATCAAGTGTTAATTTCCACTTATCCTTATTTTGATCCTAAACTGTGTAGACTGTTAGCTACAAGTCTTGCAGGCTCTTTAAAGAGAGCTTTTGCTGCAGTCAAAACACTCCTTCATGAATGTGACTTTTTTGGTGGGTTTCCATGTGTAAACTGGTCTGGTGATGCATATAAGTTTCTAGGGTTTTTCACGTTCATTTCAGAATGAATATCCAAACAAGAACAACAAGAGAAAAATCAAGTGCTCAGTATGTTAAGAACAGTTATGAGCTCACAAAATACATTTCTATATTTATTTCTGAGGTAGTCTGACTGCTAGAAATAGAATCAGTAATTATAAGAAGGTTGAAAAATATCTTCTTGTAGATACTTGGTTTTATTTATAGTCTCCAGTGCTAAGATACAAAATATATACAAAGAGCTACCAGATTGAGAAATACCTGGACTATTGTAACTGGTGGTGGAATATGTATAAAATCAGTTTTACAGACCAAGAGATTAATAATTGCCTATGAAGTGTTAATTTGTGCTACTTTGTTTCGTAGTAAATGCTGCTGACAATAAGCAGAGGGACAAGAATATGACTTGTATTAAAATATCCATTGATCCGTAAGTAAAAGCGTGTTTTCATTTGCTTTCCCTGCCAGTGCTATTGCAGTTTAGATTTGTGCAAATGTTTTTACTAATGAAATTGAATTTCTTGAAAACAGAATATTTTTGGAATTGTTTCCATTAGCTTCATATATTAAGATAAAGAGGTGAATTAAAAGTGGTTAGCATTAAGCACTACCATTCTGAATTTATAATTATTGCTTTCCTTAATAATTTGTTAAGGTTTGATTGAAACTTAAAACCAGAAGTTCGTAAACTTTATGATAAATTTAAATTGGCAGTGTATAACTATAGCCAGTCAGGTTCTTTACAGATCTTATATACCAGCTTTGAGGTTTTGTAGCACAGTTTTGCCCCTCTTGAACTTCTGTGTTAACTCCTTTAGCATTAGGATAATACTGTTTGAATTAGTCATCTATATCACACTGAAACTTCATATTGCAAATACATCATTACCATGTTTTTTGAAACTGAATACTTGAAGAGATAATTTTTGGTGAGAAGTACTGTGTTTAAATAGATGCTGATTGGGTTCTTTTAGTAGTACCTTTTCACTGACATTTAACTGAATAATAAATTATTTAGTAGCTAGTTTCTAGACCTAACCTTTAGGATAAATATGCTCAGAAGCAATTTTTCTACTTCCATCATGGAGTGGAAGGGAAATTACAAATGTGTAAATTTGCCTGACCTGTCCTGATTTTGAACTCTCTAATAGTCAAAAATGAAAATCCTGTGTAAGAGCTAGAAATATGAATGATGCCAGATATTGATGGATTTTGGCACTGATACATAAAATAAGTCACAATATTTATCGTAACTCAGAAATAACACTTTCAAACAGATGATAACTTGTCTGTATGGACTTCAATGAAACCTTAAAAGCTACATCTCTATCTTGAGTCTAATTCTGCCACTAAGTGTCAGGATCCTGTTGCAGTTCATGTTGACAGTGAAAGCTCTTCAAACAGATTTTTTGGGGTTATTGTTGTATGAAATACTATCATGTATGGACAATTAAGCTCCTTCTTCCAAGACATCTAATAAGCAAAAAAAGTGGAGTTTTTTTGTAATTAAAATTGTTAGAGCTCTAAGTAAATGTGGTAAGAATATGGTCTTTTGCTATATTTTAATGTCTTTATTTTATTTACTGTGTTTAAACAGGTATGCAGAAGTCTGTTTTCAAGATTGCATTCATTTGCTTTATGTCTTCACTGTTTTCTAGGGAATCAAACATTATCAGCATATGGAATAATGGAAAGGGGATACCGGTTGTGGAACACAAAGTAGAAAAAGTATACGTACCTGCTTTAATCTTTGGGCAGCTACTAACGTCCAGCAACTATGATGACGATGAGAAAAAAGTTACAGGCAAGGCTATTTAATGTGCTTTGTTTTATTCAATTAAGCCGTGGTGTGACTCTTCAGTATGCTTCCCCTTCTTAATTTTTCTCTTTTCTTTTCTGTTTCATAACAGGTGATTACTCAGTCATCATTACTATAGCTCTTAGAGTAAAAAGACTTAAAGGGAATCTCTTACTTTTCCTTTTTTAATACCAGTGTTTACAGAGAACTTTACATTTACATCTCTAATATCAGTACTCATTATTGAGTAACAATCAACATACTTTTGTATTTTAATTGCAATGTATATGAGTATTTAAACACTTCTGCTCCTGAAATGCAGGGAAAAATAAACTGGAGAAATTAGGATATGGTTTATGATCCTAAATTTAAACTGACCCTAGCTTACTATATGTTGTTGTTTTCAGGTGGACGCAATGGCTATGGTGCAAAACTTTGTAACATATTTAGTACAAAGTTTACAGTTGAAACTGCTTGCAAGGAGTACAAGCACAGCTTTAAGCAGGTATAGAAATGTTCAAAGCTTCTGTCCTTTCTTTTTCTTTTGCTGTACTTACAAGTCTAAAACCTAACACATATATTTCAGGAATGTTTAACAAAATGAATTATTTCTCATTCAAAGGGATGTGTAGAATTTGCAGGCTAGGTTAATTCAGTTGGTAAAAATTGGTATTTCTATATGTTAGGCTTTTTGGGTAAAATAATACTTTCTTTGGACATTTTGGTGACTAAAAAACCCCAAATTTCTGTTAAAACTAAAGTATATTCAAGTACCTCTGAAAAGGAATATATTCAGTTGAAACATTTTGAAGTTGCTCTTGTATAATTTGTCAAAAAAATCTTTCTACTTAGCTATGCAAACATGGAAATAATTATCTGTGTAATTTTGTATGGTGTTAAGAAATAGATTTTTCAGTTTTTATGTCATGAATTTAACTAGCCCTGCGTGGACTTAAGTGCAAATCCCACACCTGAACCCATTGCTCATTGTTAGCACACAGACCAAGAATGTGATCAAGTCTACTGTATATAGCTTAGAAATGGCCACCTTTCTAAAAGTTTGAAGTACTTCGGCACAGTATTAGATACCTAAGTTCCTTGGCTTTACAGCCTCTCCCAGCTGAGGGCTTTCTTCTCTTACTTTCTGGACAATTAATTAATTTCTGGTCATGCTGTCATATCGCTACATAAATAATACACTTAATCTGTTATGCCTGTCTCTTAAAAAATGTAATATTTTATGCTGACTGCCAAAGAGCAAATTAATTTGAGTTCAAGTGTACTTTTTGAAAGTGACTAAATTCTTTATGGCTTAAAGTGCTACATTTGCAGTATTTTCAGAATCTGTGAAAATTTATTAGAGCTTAACTTAGATATATGCTGTGAGCAGATGTTCTGTTTGATCATGCAGATGTGCCCATGTTCTTAAACAGGGAATGACTGAGTCAAGTCTGAACACCTTGGGGTTTGTTTTTTTTTTGGCACACTGCACAACCACCAAGATGCTGTCTTGGAGGCTACTGAGTCTCTGCACAGGGACTAAAAAGCCTCTCTGTAGAGGTGTGTAGTAGACTGAAAGTGTTAAACACATGGGTAACAAGGACTAATCCCAGCACACTTGTATCCAATTTTGTAAGTTCTGTGGAAGGCTCCATTTGCATTAGAATCATGTCCATCAATGTAATAATACCTGCATGTTTGCAGAAACCACAAATATACTGTCACCTATGCTTGTGCTTACCTCTGTAAATCAGTTAACTTTGTGTACTGTTTTACCAGAGGAAATTTCTGAAGGAAGTTTGTGAGCTTTTTCTTGTGTAACTGTTGCAATCCCAGCATAGCTAGAAAAGGGAATAAAGGAGGAGGATAATGTGTTGTAAACTGACATCTAAAATGTTTTGTTTCCAAAGACTTGGATGAACAACATGATGAAGACCTCTGAACCCAAGATTAAGCATTTTGAAGGTGATGACTACACATGCATTACATTCCAGCCAGATCTGTCTAAATTTAAAATGGAAAAGCTTGATAAGGATATCGTGGCCCTGATGACGAGACGAGCGTATGATTTGGCTGGGTCATGCAAAGGAGTCAAAGTCATGTTGAACGGGAAGAAACTACCTGTAAGAACATCACTTGATGTATCTTGAGTGTGCTGAGTATTTGGTGCAGAGGGTAGTGACTGTTACCTGTTACTTGTAGGTAAATGGATTTCGCAGCTACGTAGATCTTTACGTTAAGGACAAGCTGGATGAAACCGGAGTCGCGCTCAAAGTCATCCACGAAGTTGTGAATGAGCGATGGGATGTGTGCCTCACTCTGAGTGAGAAAGGGTTCCAGCAGATCAGCTTTGTAAATAGTATAGCTACCACAAAGGTGAGTGGTTACATCAAATGGTACAAAATGGAAATGATAAAATGTGTGCTGAGGCTATGCCCAGTCAGGTGTTTGATAAAACAGTGGATCTGGGTTGCTGTAAATAAATAGGTGAGGTAATCCTTTGCATGAGAAGAACTCACAGAGCAATTAGATGCAATCAAAATACATTCATAGCAATATTTCCACATAAGCACTACTTTTGTAAACGCTAGTAGTCATTATTTGTGATACTGATATCTTATGTGAACATACATGGTATTGAAGAAAATGGAACTAATTTATTTCTTCTTCTTTAACACATTGTAATAAGATAATTCTGAAGCTACCAGTAGCAAGTTTTGGAGGATAAAAATGGCTTTTGGTGTTCTTGAGAAATGGCGGTCCATTTATTGCTTTATGATGGAAAAAATTGCCCTGAAGTTGTTGAGATTAATTTTCTTTTATTTGTGTATCTTTGTAAGGATACCTAGGTTTTCTTTGCAACGACAGTAGTAGTGATATAATAACAAATAGAGATCTTAAGTTATGCTAAAGCAGCAATGTGCTAGCGTACTAAATAAAGCACAGCTCAGTGCTTCTCATCTCAGGGGCATGGTCAGGCAGGAAGGGGATCACCTTAAATCAACCAGCGTAACTCTTATTTACACCCTTTTGGCATGAACTAGGTTTAGGGATCTGTGGTCCACCATGGTGAAAAAAAAAAGCCTTTGTCACTTCTGCTCTTCACAATTGCACTAGATGAGTGACCCAACAACTAGGCAGTTAAGTTGTTAGCTCTGACTAAACAGTCTAGTTATGCTAAAGCTAGCATATCTAGCATAAAGGTAGCATATCTAGCATAAAGGTAGCACATCTAGCAAGCTGGATTTAACAAGACTAGAACTAGCAGTCCTAGTAACTGGTGAGACTCTTTCTAAAGAATCTTAACTGTGAGCTTTCCAAAAGATGGGAAAGATAAGAATTGGTAATCAGACACTTTGAAACTCCTCCTTGCTCACATCTCTGTTGAAAGAGTCAGAAGAAAATTCTAATGGTAGCACAAATGGTTCATAAGCACCCATGGTTACACTTAGTCTAGCAGGTGACCAGGAACATCAGTGTTAATCTTCGTGTTAGCCAGTGTTTGGTGGGACATAATTTTTATTACATAACTTCTTTTCAGTCACTCTCAGTGACTGTGGAAACAGGGCAGGTTTATTTCATTGTAGAATATTTACTTTTTAAGTGTGCATGGCAGTTAAAAACTTTGTCAGAACTAGGGATGACAAATCAGGTAGTTGAAGGGTTACAACTTTGTTTTAGTTCAGGCCTCTTTGTGCAGCATAAAGAAGAAAAATAATGAAACGGGCAATGTAGAGAAACTTCATTATGGCTGGTACCAAGCTAAAAAATATTGTTTGAAAAAATGAATACTTCCTGATTCCTAAGTAAAATAAATTGCATGCACTTACTCTGAAGATGTTGGAT
Source organism: Motacilla alba alba (assembly GCF_015832195.1). Lineage (NCBI taxonomy): Eukaryota > Metazoa > Chordata > Aves > Passeriformes > Motacillidae > Motacilla > Motacilla alba. The sequence goes on along the minus strand of NC_052017.1, from coordinate 38,662,242 downwards.
TTTACTCTTCTGGATCAATTTTCACCGTCATGCAGTTACACATACATTGTTATTATATATTCTTTTGGAAAATGGTTAGGAAAAAGTTCTCTGTATTCTTCAAAAGTAAGTGTTGTAATTTCTAGTTTTCCCCGCTCTCTCAATCCATGCTTTATGTGTGGATGTTATGTGTGCTTTATGTTACTGGGTGTGGGATGTTGAGGCAGGAATCCCCTCACCAGCAGTTGTTGAGCAGCTACCCAGTGATGGGACATAATGAGTAGTAATTAACTGCATCAGCTGCCTGACCCCTTATGCTAACAGGTGAGGAGCTCATTCTAACTGTTAATTGTGACTGTTTGCTGACAGCTTTTTGTTTCTGAATCTGGGTGAATTTCAGCCGTAACTTTCCCCCACCTTATTTAAACTTGCTATTATTCCAAGTAAGTATTTTTTAGGTTGCTGGTGTGGTGTTTTTTGAGGGGTGTTTGGGAAGTCAGGCAGTATGTTGAGGTACAGCTCCCTTGTTTAGTTCTTGTAAATTTGTTACCTTTTTCAGCTCTCCATTTAATCAAAATTTTGCCATAGTGGACCACCACAAAATTGGCCTTCAGGCTCTGATACAGCACTTGAAAGAATGTTTGTAGCTATCAACAGTTGTACAGATTACCTTTAGTGAGACTTGAAAACTGATTAAACATGGTCTTCTTAAGTTCTGAATTTCAAAAAGTAGCTGTGGCAGAAATTATAGTAGAAACCTCAGCTATTACCATAGCAATCTAATGCTATGTATATGCTTTAATATGATGGCACAATGTTCAGCCAATACATTTGCAGTGTCAGAAGACAGATTTACATGGAGAGAGAATCCCAACCTGCTAAAATTTTCTGGAGTTCAGCAAGAAGTTCGGGATTATTCTAGATTTCAGATTTATTTTCATAAAATAAATATAATTTTAAAAAATACAGAAGAAAATAGGCTCGAAATTGTAAAAGTAAATAAATGAAAACTTCAACTTTATAGTTAACTTCTGAATTTTACTTCATTATAAACCATTTATCCGTTCATAGAGTTTAGATGTAGTTTACCTCCAAATCAATGGAAGCTTTTGGCTATGAGAAGAATAGAACAGTATATAGGAGGCAGTCAAAGTTTCGTTTTTAAGCTTTTTGTTTGCACTTAATTAGATACCTTTGCGTCCTGAAGTTTGCAAGACAGGGATTCCATCATTACCTTCTGGAGAAAGAAAGTTATGCAGTTCTAGCTCTCTTTCCCCATGATTCAAAAGTTGTAACAGTCTTTGGCAGCCCTCTAGATTCAGAGGATACTTTTTGCCTTTGTGTCTTGTATGGAATTGTTCTGACAGCTGTGGCAGTTGCAGGCTGTTCTGGTCCATTTGCCACCTGCTGGTGAGATGGTTGAGAAGGTCCCAACTCTGAGCTCTGAACATCCCTCCCTCACAGCTGCTTAAGAATGGACTCAGGAATGAATGGGGAGCTGCTGTAATAACTAGTATATCCTAAGAATAGGTACTGCTATAATAACTAGTAAATTGCTGCTTTTCTTGATATGTCAGATGCTACTTTTAGGAAAATTTAAAAATTGCTAAAGTTTTAAATGCAGAAATATATTGAGATGTTCCCATAAGCATAAGTTTTCAGTAATGTGATGAGTAAAAGAAATGCATTTCAAGATTGCCATTCAAGTGTGGAATGATTTTGAAATGTGTAATTTGATATTTTCCAGTAATAGCTTTTCTTTACAGTTTGGAAATGGATTTATTTTTCTTTAAAGTGGTAGGATATTGATAGATCAGCTTTCCATTGAACTCTCCCTCTACTGAAACTCTGTCATCTATATGTGGATAAAAACAGTTGTGTTTCAATTTTGGCAGCTTTTGGGATTTGGATGTGGATTTTTTGGTTGGCTGTTTTTTTTAGGAGAAATGCACCGAGGTGCTTGGTGCTTCTAATGGTTTGTGTTGCTGTTTTAGTAGATGACTCTAGGATCTCAGAGAAGCCACAGATGGTTTCTTTGAAGTGCAACTGCTGGTTTGGTTATGACTAATAATATTTACTATATTTACTAGCTTAACCATTTTGATTTTATCTACTCTTTTTTTTTTTTTAATTTAAATCTCTGCTTTCTGCATGAAGCTGAGAACAGCTGCTATCCCATCAATTCAACCTCTTTACATCTTCAGTCTTTTCACATGCATATTCTGCCTTGAAATGTAGAATCCTACCTTTTGGGGTTTGATTGCTAGTTGTTTTCCTCTTTTTGGCCGCTGTTTATTCTTGGTTTTGTTTTCTCTTACTTATTTCTTATATTTCTTATCTATCCAATACTTCCTCATACCTGTCAAGAGCTTTTTTCCCTCCTCAGTTCTGTTTTAAATACAGCTTTAAAGAGCGAGGGTTTTTCTGTTTGTTACTTCACTGTGAACTTCTCCATAGACAAGTGTTCTTTGTTTTGTCTGCCCTAATGTAGATTGTTCTGAACAGGAAGCAGTATTTAGTCTGTATTTCTGTAAGGTGCTAACTGATCTAAAGCAAAGGTGATCTGTGTAAAATATGGAATGTTGAGTTAGGTATGTTTTCATTTTATGGGATATGCCTGCATCTCTCCACTTTTCATTACAAGATTTTAGTCAAAAGTGATATGAACTTCCTATGACAGCCACTAGAATTTAACATTTTATTAGTAATATTCTGGCTTTTTTGTCTACAAATTTAAAGGAAGGTATTTGAGTAATCAGTCAATTAACTTCTGTCATCCTCACTTGAATGAAGACTGAATGACCTGGAAAAATCAGATTTTTCTATCTTATGCTGCAACTCAATGTGCATGGATTTCTGTACCTAAGTATTACTACAGGAATTTTGTTAATACAGCTAAAAACTATTAGGAAATTTAATGGTTATTTTGTTTATAATTTGGTTTTTCTTTTCTCTTCCCTCATTCAGGGTGGTAGGCATGTTGATTATGTGGTGGATCAGGTTGTGGGCAAACTGATAGAAGTGGTGAAAAAGAAGAATAAAGCTGGAGTTTCAGTCAAACCATTTCAGGCAAGTAACTTTATGCAAAAATATTGAAAAAGATGAATGTGAGAATTTTGTTGAGTAAATTGGTTTCTATGTTTTAAACAGGTGAAGAACCATATATGGGTTTTTGTTAATTGCTTGATTGAAAACCCATCATTTGATTCCCAGACAAAGGAAAACATGACATTGCAGCCTAAAAGTTTTGGGTCCAAGTGCCAGCTGTCTGAGAAATTTTTTAAAGCAGTAAGTAAACTCTTTTTTTTTTTTTTTCTTTGTGAAGTGGTAATTGACACACTGGAACAAGTGTATATATGTTCTATAGCAGAAGATTAGTTATAGTCCATTGTGGTACTGCAGTGACATTTGCATACTTGGGAAGTAGGATGAAGGAACGTCTGTTCATTCTCTGGTCTTAATAATGGATGCAGTGACTGTGTTTTGATTGTTGCCCTGGATTTAAAATTCACCTGATCAACTTGTTTGTTGGAGATTCTGGCATTTACATTGGTAAATGGAATCAATTTGACTCTTAAAATCTAAACAAGGTCCCTGATCAATGTTTTTTGTGTTAAAATATTTTTGTGAAGTTGAGAATATGATGTGCCTTACTCTTTGGTATCAATTCTATTCTGTTTCACTGGAGTGAAAAGAGAGGGAGAGGATATTTCACATTTACTTGTTCATCCAGTAATCAAGGAAATGCAAAATGGTGCCTGTAGTATTCAAAGTGATCATTATTGTCAGGAAGGAAGTTTAAAAATTTTTCTGTAGATGGTCTAAGAATTGCTGTGCTAAATGAATGTATTTGTAGAAATACATCAGAGAGGTTTTTCCTTTACTACATTTTCATACAATGAAGGAAAAGTAGAATTCTGTTAGCCAGAACTCATTTTACTAAGTCCTATTTAATGCCAGTAGCCTTAAACAAAACTCCAGTGGTGAGGAGAACAGTGCCACTGCTAATACTCCTGGCATCAAAGCTTTACTGATTGTATAGTGGTTTATTCTTCTAATTCTGTGTTTTGGGTGACATTCCTATAGAATTCAGAGGAAAAGAAAATAACACAACAGTCTTGTATAACAAAATCTGAAGAACAAATACATGTTGCATTACCATCAGCAGGTTTGATTTATAGTGTTTTTAATATTCCCAGAAGTAAACATTGATTTCCAGATGCATTAAATGTGCAGCACAATCTCAACAATGAATGCTGTATTATGGGGGATAATTAAAAGCCAAAGCTCATAGTATTTTGCTCCATCTGTGTTTTCTTTTGATGTGAAACAAAACCTAAAGCAGTTTTAGTTTAGAAAATATATTATATGCTATTTTTGCTGCAGATGTGTTTCCAAAATTGATATCAGATTCTCAAGTGGTTGGTAGAAAGCTCATTCTCAAATAGTTTTGATTTTCTTCCAGCCATTTTCAGTCATTTCCAAAGAAAATTTAAATGATCATAAATATCTCATAAGGCTGCTTTTTGCTGTCAAAATCCAGGAAACAAGTGCTTAGTACATAAAATGTCCCAGCACATCAACTACCCAGCATAAGTCATCCTCTTGTTAGGTCTCCTTTGCTCTTTCCATCAGTTATAGAAGTGGTAGAAAAGGAAGCTCTTTTTGTGTTGTGTTTAGTTATATGTGCATAAAGTGCTAAATACTAAGGTGTGTGTTAATCCCTCGACCTTTTATAGGTTCAATTTTTAAAATTTAGAGGACCGTAGAAACAGTGTTAATGATGTAAAACTGAGGTGTAAGAATCTGCTATCTGAAGCTTTATTTTTCTCATCCACAATTCTGATTTGTTGCTTGTAGGCCTCTAACTGTGGTATCATAGAGAGTATTTTGAATTGGGTCAAATTTAAGGCACAAACTCAACTGAACAAAAAATGTTCTTCAGTGAAACACAGTAAAATCAAGGGCATTCCGAAACTGGATGATGCTAATGATGCTGGTAAGAGCACTTGCTTTTAAATTCTTTACTGTTTCATAAATTCTTCACAGACATGCTAATTTGAAACTTGACTTTTGTTTCTCATCCTTATGTGTTTTTTAATAAACATTTTTCTGGTTTTCTAAACTTTCTAGAGCTAGAATTGAAGCGTGATGGTGGGTTTGGTGTCAGGAATGCTGTCCTCTTTAGGGTAGAGAATTAATGACACTGAACAAAAGTGGCAGTCTAGGTTGGTATTGGAAGAGTGTGTATCTTCTAATTGTGGTTTGCTGCTAAATGGTGTTACCAATATTCCATTTTGGAGGTGACTGGTCTTCTTGACCTTTCTAATGTATAAAGATCAGAATCCTTGTAGGGTCAGAAGGTACAGGAAATAAATCACATATTGTGCAGACCTGAGGGAATGGCTCGAGAGACTTATTCATTAGACTTTAAATGCCATTAGGTTCCTGTCTGGGAACATAGGGTAAGCTGGCAATCTCTGCTGGCTTGCTTCCTTAGCACAGATAAGGGATCAGGATCAGCTGGCAGTCTTCGTGCCAATAAGAATGGGATGGGAGTTGTTGAATGATTTGAGGGACGCACACGGCTAAATAGCTCGAAATGTTGCAAATCTGTGTTATTGTTAGTTGGTTTTTAATACATCCTCATGTTAAACAAAGGTAGAGAAATTGCAGTGAAGTATGTGGGTGGGCTGAGTAGGTAAAAGCATGGAACACTAAGAAAATGGCTTGGTTTTGGTTGGGTTTTTTGGTTGGTTTGGGTTTTTTTTTTTGTGCTTTAGTGTTCAAGCCAAAGATGACTTGATGAGATGATGGTTCTGTTTAATTTTCCTCCCTTTCTTTTTGGTTCCTCGGTTAATAATTTTTTAATTGAGTTTTCTTCAGTATTTAATTACTTTTTAATTTATTCAGATGTCATATTTTTGCCTCAAAAGTTGATAATCACATCTACTCTAGTATTTTGCCTGTGGAATTTTCACTCCTCATTCAGATATATGTTCCTGATACTTTTCTTGCCAGTAAGATTGTGTGCTTTAAGAAATTACTTATTTTCATGGATATCAAGCCTAGTGCTCCTAACTCATATAATGAATTACTTTGGACACACTTTTTTTGTAGTTTTTCTAGTTTTGCTTTGGAGATCAGGCTTCAGAATCACTTCTTACCTTTTTTTTTTTTTTTTTTTTTACTGGGGTTGAGGGGAAGGAAGAATCTCTAACAAGGGAGTTAATAAAATATTCTGTTGGTAAGTTCCTCAACTAAAAAGGTATATAGGGATTAATTTTGGCTGAACACTCATGCCTAAAGCTTTGCATGACTTGAATGCCTGTTACCCAGGTATTTCTCTGATGCCTAATTCTTGTTTCATGTTGAGGGAACTCTGCATTTCCTGAGGAGGCTTAGCCAGGTATTGGTTTGTTGGAGATGTGGAATATACTGGATTTCTGACAGTGAAGACATTGCACATTCAGAGTGGACACCCAGGAAGTGCAGCAGGGAGAGAACAGTCTCTGGCCACAAACCCCTCTGACTTTAGTTATTCCTGTGGTTTTTAGATTTTTGTCTTTACTTCAAGAGTGAGTTTGAAGCCGAGTCCAGCATCCACAGGTCTCTTGTGTGCCTGGTACCCTGAATGTTTTAATCATTGCCAGTTAATGCTAAATTATAGGAGAGATGTGTATCTGTAGAGTGATGCATGTGCTGCAGATTTCCTCCTGTAAAGAAAGAGTCATTCTTGCCATCTTGAACAGCTATGCATAGTTCTGTGGCTCCTTGGGGGAAAAGAGGTAGAAAACAAAACAAAAATTAAGAATATAGAATTCTAAGGGAGCAGCTAGATTACTAAATCAGGGAAGCATAAAAGCATTTTTTGAACCTGTCAGTTCATGTAGTTTTGTCTTGGAGCTCTTTAGAGCTGTGCTCAGGAAAATACCTGGCATATTGTATTTCTGTGAAATTAATTGCTACTGATTGCATCTGTTCCAGAAGAAAGTGAACATGGATGACATTCACATGTGTTTTATACAGTTCATATATGAAAAATATTGTCTTTTATATAGTCTAAAACAGTTTTTCTAGGTATTTGGAGTCCACCTTGCTGGTAGGTGGTCACTGCCAGTGTGAAAAACTGCCTTAGATTGTATTAAGCGACATGTCTTAATTCAGAAAAACAAAGGTGCTGAATGTAAGTCCTGTGTAATAGGAAGTATGGGGTGGTCTTTATCTACCAGGTAAAGGCAAATTACAGCACACATTTTAAAAATACCACTATATTTAAAACTACCTTATTAGCAGTGGGTGAGACTCAACCACCTTGAAGTTTTTTTGGCGTCTTTCCTACCATAGGCCTTGATAAAATAGCAAAGCTACTTAATGAACATTTGCACTGTAGCAGAATGGTGGGTTCCTTTTTTCTGCTTGCTTGTTATTTAGAACATCTATTCCACTGCTACAGTTGCAATAGGCAGAACATAAATGTCATTCCAGTTTTGAGCACACAGGCACCGAAATGCTGTGTGTCTTGTAGAATCCAAATTACACTGTTAGTAAAGATTTGTTTTTCTGTTTGAGAAATATGTAGGTACAAGAAGTGGAGATGTTCTCATCATTTGAGCTTTTCTCACAATTTTTTTGCAGTTGTCTGGCTTTAGGTGATAGACAATTAAAAGGGAAAAACCACAAAAATGTGATTTAACAATTTACTATTTGAAGTATACTGTGAGGAAAGTGAAAATGTAGAATGGGAAATAACTCCTGCATGTAACTCAGACATGTGTAATGTATGTGTATAAGAAATTTGCAGCTAGCAAACTGAAATGGTAAAGGTAGAGAAGCAGTCTGTCTTTTTTGTGCAGGTATGTGGGAACCATTATATAAGATGCACCACCATTGCATCCCATTTTGCCTATTTTGCTCCTTGTCCATGGCAATCCATAGTGTACTGCTAAGGGCAAGGACTCATTGCTGTGCAGTTTTAGTGGGATGGAAGGCCATCCCTAAGAGAAATCCAGCCTACTTAAATTAACTGATGAGAGGAAATTACCTGTAGAGTTGAAAGAATTCAAGTGTATTTCTTTTATTTGAGTTATGCTTTCTGGTTTTTTGCCTTCCCTCTACTTCTTCCTGGCCTGCAGGTGGCAAACATTCCTTGGACTGCACGTTGATATTAACAGAAGGAGACTCAGCCAAATCTTTAGCTGTCTCTGGCCTAGGTGTTATTGGTAGAGACAGATATGGAGTCTTCCCACTCAGGGGCAAAATTCTCAATGTCCGAGAAGCTTCTCACAAACAGGTGTGTAGTTTTGTCCTTTCCTTTTTGCTGACAAATGGATGTCTTCCTGTTTATTCTTGATTCCTAGACTTATATCTTCATATTTTAATTTTTAATTTTTTCATGCAAATTTTGTGACTGAGATTTCATAAAGTACCAGCTATTTTGAAGCCTGGGATAAGCCTGTAAATATTAACTGTTGCAGTGCAGTACTGGGATGATAAGGTTAATTTCTTCACAAGTGGAAGGAAATCTTGCTATGACTCATATTCACATTTCAAATGAATACCTAAAGCCCCTAAAACTTAGTATTCTCTCCATTATTATGTGATTTCATGGACTCACAACATGAGTCAGCAGCCAGCAGCATTACCCCATCATATTGCTCCTGCTGCCATTCATAATTTGTCTGTAATAAGAGGTGTGCTGCAGATGCCCGTAAAAACAGTGGAAAAAAGAAGGCACCTTTGTGGGATGACTTTGTGTTACACATTCAGTTTTCTCCCAGCTTTCATGAACCAAAGCGCTCTGGCTGTAGAGGAGAAGGAGTGGTGCAGTCATTAAAATTTTAATGTACAGAAGAAATCATTACAAGTGCAAAGGCTCCAAGGGGTGGGAATAAAAAGCTTATGAAGTCGAGGTCAGGGTGCATTGAAAGAACAGCTATAAATCAAGACTGGGATGTTTCTGAATCTCTGCTTTTTACTCTGGCTGCAAAAATAACTTTTTTGTGCAGATAATGGAAAATGCAGAAATCAACAACATCATCAAAATAGTTGGATTACAATACAAGAAAAGCTATGAAGATCCAGAATCTCTGAAAAGCTTGAGATATGGAAAAATTATGATCATGACAGATCAGGTAAGTCTGAAATTCACAGGTTTTAATCTACAGAGCTTCTTAAAATGTGTTTTGCTGCAATTTCATAGGTTCTCAGGTTTCTTTAAGATTATCTGTGTTCTTTTGGTTGCTCTAAATGTACAGCTGAACTTTGCTGCAGAAAATAGCAAGAAGCCAAAGTAATAATAAAAACATGCTATTGATAATTCAAAAATATGTTGAAAGTAAGGGCAAAAGTAGACAGTAACTGGGGTGGTATTGCTAGCAAGTCAGGTAGAAACAAGAATGTAGATTATTTTTGGATAATCTCATGATTGAGCTATCAAACATCTTGCCACCAATGAGAGCTGTGGCTGGGTTTGGCTTTTCCCCACAGGAACTCAACTCTGTGGTGTCTGGGAGAGCTGTCTAGCTCTCAGCAAAAACATGCCACAGGCAGAGAAACCTTGAACAACAACCATGTACTTGGCTTGGAAGAGCTTTTTCATAGCTCAGTGACCTTCATAGGTGGTTATTTCACACCGGGGTCCAGTTTGGAATCCAAATTAAAACCAGCTGTTCCTTTCTATGCTTTCTGTCATCAGACATTGTGTTGATGTATTCAAGCCAGTGAGTGGGTTTTTTGGTGGTCTGGGGATTCTCATACAAGATTGCTTCATGTTTTCATGTTCTGATTCAGGATCAGGATGGATCTCACATAAAGGGCTTGTTGATCAATTTTATTCATCACAATTGGCCATCACTGTTGAAACATGGTTTTCTTGAGGAATTCATCACCCCTATTGTGAAGGTATGGGTTCTGTTATTGAGATTTTATGGATTACTTACAGCACAACAGAAATGTTGATTTTGTTTGTTTGTTTTTTCAAAGGCAAGCAAAAATAAGCAAGAACTTTCATTCTACAGTATTCCTGAATTTGATGAGTGGAAAAAGCATATGGAAAATCATAAAGCATGGAAGATAAAATACTACAAAGGTTTGTTTAAAAACAAATATATGAACCCTATGAATAAATAATAATAAATGGGTGCTATGAAGTTTTGTTATAGCTTTTCATGATAGTATCTTACATAGTGATTTTATAATGCTCCCAGTAAAAAAAAATGAATAAAGTAAAAAAACTTAAATTATTAATATTGAACTATTATTATAACTATTTCTTTTTATTGTACAGGATTGGGTACCAGCACTGCTAAAGAAGCAAAGGAATATTTTGCAGACATGGAAAGACATCGGATTTTGTTTCGATACGCTGGGCCTGAGGATGATGCTGCCATTACACTGGTAAGAAGTCACAAAAGTGCTTCTATATCATATGTTTTGTTTTTCATTTGGTGCTGAAAATGGCACATGAGGAAGTCCTGACAGGGCTTGTTTTGGTTTTGGGTTTTTTTTTAGTACCTGAATGTAGCAGTTTCGGAAGCTGGATGGAAACACTGATTACTGTAGTGGTTTTGGTTCACCAATCGTTTGTTTCCTGGCCAATGCACCAATTAATGAAGTGGGCCAAATGCCAGCACACCCACTAGAATTATTTACTCATTTTCTGCTGCGAGATAAGGATTAGGAAGAGAGCAAAGCAGGCTGAAACTTTTAAAGGGTATAAAGAAAACTTTCTTAACAGAATTAAAAGAAAAATAATAAGAAAATCAGAATAAACCTTCAGAACACTTCTCCTATCCCCACACCCTCTTTTCTTTCCCACTGACAATGTAAAGAGACAAAACCTGGGACTTTCAGTCAGTTTAACACCGCTAAAGTAGTCTTTCTTCAGTTCTTTTAGGAAGAGGAGTCTTTTGCCATGCCATAGAGACTTCTTCACAAGAAACAGTTCTCTCATGGCTTCAGTGTCACAGTGAATCAGCAGCTGCCCAGAAATCTACAATAGTGAAGTCCCTCCCACATTTCAGTAGTTTCTTCCCATAACTACCACCATGGGTCATTTCAGCTTATTGGGGTACAATTTTAAGGATGAGCTGTTCTAGTATAGAAACAAAAGTTCTCTTATCTCTGGGAACAGAGGTTTCCTTCTTCTATCCCTGGGGCAAGCTTTCTCATCTCTCTCATCTCTCCCAGTTCAAGCTTCTCATTGGATCACAGCTTCTGCAACATCTGCTTATTTCAACAGTGGTGCTTCTGCTCACGGCTGTAAGTTAGAATGCTACACCCCCTCAATTCTATGAATTACAGGGGAAACACAAAGTCTGATATATCAATTATATCTTCACCATAGCCTTACAAGAGAATTTCAGCTCAAAACTAAGGCATCTCCTCCCATCTAGAATTGCACTCCTTCTTCACTGACCTCAGTGTCCCATGTTGTTTTCTTTACGTGTCTTCACCCTTTCCTTTTTCTTGATTCAGGAGAGAATTGGTATTCCTAGGCTCATTTTTTCTCAAGCTTTATCAGTTGAAACAGTTTTTATAGAGCTCTGCAGTGCTGAAAGGTTGATCTTATCCAGGCTCTGCATCGGGGAAATGGATCGCCATGCCTCTCTGTTGGTCATGTGGTCTCTGCCAACACCATGCGAGCTCTGCTGGGTGCTGGTGCCACCCCGCACCTTCTCTTTATGCTGGGCATCAAAAAAACAAAAAAAAGAAAGCTGCTGCTGCTGCTTTTGTCCTTCTGTCCGCAGCATGGCTGGCTAAAAGCGGCTAAGCGAACAAAGTTCATTGCAAACCATGCCGAATGTGGCTCCGCTGATTTTGGCCAAGCAATCAGGGCCGGCTGCGGGGCCACTCCCAGTGCTGGTCCCAGCCCACATGGTTGCTCCTGGTAGTGGGATAGCCCCCAGTGGCATGGCCCGGCGGCGCTGCTGGAAGAAAAAAATAATGGACCGACAGGCCCTGTTGGGAATGGTCCCAGCCCCGCTGGGAAGGGGCCCCACCAGGACAGGGCCCGGTGGGTTTTCCCAAGCAGGGACCAGCGCCACAGCAGAGCCCGGCCCAGCCCCACCAGGCGGCCCAGGCCAGCCAGTGGCCAGTTACCTGTTCAGAGGCCAGAAGCAAGAGAACTTTTCCTGGGCCTTGTTCATTTTTAAATGTGAATCTCACAGAGGTGTGTTCAGCTTTGTTGAGTGGTTTAACACAGTGGCAATATTCAAAACCAGCCAGCTGGTTGGTTATGCCAGACCAGAAGGAAGCTGCCAAGGCCCCCACGGGGGACCACTTCTGCAGCTCTTGGACTCCCTCCCCAAATAAAAAACAGTGTTAAACCACAACACTGAAAAACATACTGTGGGAGGAGAAAGAATCTTTTGGAAAATGCTTTAAATTCTGGAATAAGCTTAATCCACACCACAAAATGAGCTCTACCTTCTGATTTTAGATTTGGTAGTTTTGTGTGGTGTGAATATCAAGAAATGTTACAATCAGAATTGCTTTTAAAGACAGAACATACAAAAAAGTCCTCTGAGGGGTTTTTATTTGTTTGGGCAATAAAGCCAAAGCAAATTGTGTTTCATGTCTACCTAGGTGTCTGTATTTTGTTTCTGAGCAAATAAGATCAGATAAATATTATTTATTCATTGAAGATCTGTCAGGGTGTCATATGTATAGTCATGCACGTGCTCTACGTATTTGAATTTGAAGTTTTGTAAATAGTTGTGTGTAGGAAAATACTTTTGTTCAAAAAAAAGCTTGTGGAAGAGTAAAGTATGAAGTGTCTGGAACATAGCTGTTTTCTCAAGAAATATTTCAACTTTTGTCTACTTTACTTTGCTATTTTAATTGTAGGTGACACTAGCGAGAAAAAAGGGTAAGAGAGAAAAAAGAAAATTGAAAAATACCTGTCTTCGACAAAACAATTTCTTTCTTATCCTGTGGGTACAGTAAGAAGTGTGGTTTTACTGACAGAATTCTGATCTCTGTTTCTGCAAAGAGACCTCCATACACAGACTGGTCTGTGAGGCCATGTAACCAGTTATGGCTGATCCTCACTGTTATCTAAAGTAGTGTTCTGTCAGTCTGGGAGGAGGCTGTTCACCTCTTTTACACCTCAGTAACTACCAGCTAGTGCTGGAGCTGTGTACAGAAGCTTCACTTACACTTCCACCTGCATTTCCTCTGCTGGAAATCACTGGATTTTCCTCCTTCGCTGGAATCCCAGCCCTAAGTTTACCTCTGGGTGGTATGTGATTACAGGCCCCAGCAGACCTCTTGATAGCTGAAATCTAGGAAAGCAAAAAATCTTTCACAGAGCAACTTCATCATTCTGAAGAAACTCTCTTGCTAGTAAATCAAGTATTAGAATAGCAGTTTTAAGTGGAGAAACCAATCCCCTTCTTATTCTATTGAAGAATAAATATTTGAGAACAGCTCTTAATTCCATTCATTCTATTTTTATTCTATTATGAAATAAGTTTTATGCTGATCCACCTCTTGGTCATTTGTCACTTCAGTGGTTTAGAAAAAGTATAGATAAACTGAAAGGAGCCATAAAAAGTTGTAAGAATTTAGTCCTGTTTTTTACAAAAGCTTAATCTTAAATTTTAAGATGTCTGTCACTGTGAATAATCAAGCTTTGTTCACAAGGGAATTCTGATGCAAAATGGGGTGTTAGGGCTTAGACCTTTTCTCAGAAACTAAGTTACATTTAATATTTATTATGTGGCATCTTGGTCTCCAAGGAATTGACACTATTCATTGAGCTCTTTTGGAGTGCTCCAGTCAGAGTCCTTTGAAAACGATGGTGCTGTTGAGTGTGTTCTTATGCAGGAGAGTGGTTGAAATCAGGACATGATGAAGTTTCTATATGTTACTCACTGAGAAAAAGAGGCAGTACCTCAGTAGCTCACAGAATTTCCCCAAAGTAGTCAAGATCTTGGTGAGACCACTACTCAGTTTTAATGTCTTTCTCACTTTTTGAGAGAAGAAACTCACTGGAGGGGAACTCTGTTTCTGTAACACCACAAAGTCAGAACAAATTCCTGTGTCCTTTTGTAGTGATAAGTGATTGCTGGAAAGTGATGCCTTGTCATCCTGAAGGCTGAGGCCGTCAGTCAGCTGGCCCAAACTCTGGCTTAGGCTTTTTGTGCAGTGTCAGTTCTGTCAGGTTGTCAGTTTTTGTAAGAGGACTAGGGATGGCCAGTCAGGAACAGCTGCAAGTTATTGACAGAGCAAAAAGGGCATGGAGAGGACAAGAGTGGGATATTTTTTCCAATACTTTCACTTGATTGTCTTGATGAGAGCTGGTTACAGCTCGGTCTAAATGATGAACGCAACCTTAATGCTGTGTGGGGAAAGACCTTCAAACCTGTGTGTCAAAGCACGACTCTGATGTGAAGAAGGGAAGAAGAATGAGAAGATTTGTCTAAATGTGTGCAGATTTCAGGAAAGCAATGTGAATTTAAATTGCAAACAGTGAGAGATCTGTCATTTCAAAAAACCTTGTGCAAAAATGTTTGAAAAGTCATCTACTTGTACTGCTTCTTAAATGTAAACGTTAGTTATATGGATTAGCTTGTCCAAATAAGCCTTATTGAATACTTGATCAGAAAGTGCAATACACTTAAAATTCTGACTGAAGTAACATACATTTGCACAAACATTTATATGCTGATACTTTAGTGTACTTGGAATCTTTCCAGGCCTTCAGTAAGAAGAAGATTGATGACCGAAAAGAATGGTTAACAAATTTCATGGAAGACAGGCGACAGCGTCGACTACATGGCCTTCCTGAGGTTAGTCGTAGATAATAGCAATAAATCTGCCAGGTGAGATTTACATGTAATGTAGTTTTTGTATTGAATGAATAATGTATGTGGTTTTTTTTCAGCAATTTTTATATGGTACAGCAACAAAACATTTGACTTACAATGATTTCATTAACAAGGAGTTGATCCTTTTCTCAAATTCAGACAACGAGAGATCTATCCCATCCCTTGTTGATGGTAAGCTGATAGTTCATTATCATTTTTTTGAATATTTCTCTTTATTGATGGCTTTTAGAGCTGTGATTTGCACTGGAATCAATGCATTCAAGTAGAGAATATAAGAACTTCCATGCATGTATTTGTTATCATTTTGTATATCAGTGGTATCCTGGGCGCTTTAGGAAGAGCAGTGCCAGGTGGTCAGGGAGGGTGCACATCTGCTGTGAGGCCACATCTGCTGTGTCCAGTTCTGGGTTCCTCAGTACAAGAGAGACACGGAGCTCCTGGAGCAGGTCCAGTGAAGGGTTGTGAAGATGATTAAGGGTCTGGAGCATCTTTCTTATGAAGAAAGGCTGAGGGAGCTGGGCCTGTTCAGTCTCAAGAGATGATGGAGAGGGGACCTTATCAATGTGTATAAGTATCTAAAGGGGACGTGTTGGGAGGATGGAGCCCGGATCTTCTCAGTTATGCCAAACAATAGGACAAGAGGCAGTGGACAGACACTGATGCACAGGAAGTTCCACCTGAACATGAGGAAGAACTTCTTCAGTGTGCAGTGACCACACACTGGAACAGATTGCCCAATGAGGGTGTGGAGTCTCCCTCAGTGGAGATATTCAAGAGAGACACCATATCCTGTGCAATGTGTTCAAGGATCATCCTGCTTGGGGAGGTTGGACCAGATGAGCCGCTGTGGTCCCTTCCAACCTGAACAATTTCATGATTTGTGTGCTAAGGAATTGCCATGTTTCTTCTGTGAGGAAGTGGAAGCTGTTGCTGAGCTGGCTTTTTACTTAACCAGATCTATTCCCTAGGCCCTACTAGCGCTTTGTTTCTGCTCATACCATCAGAGAAAGCTAGTCTCTTAAGTGCTTATAATAATTAACATTCAAGTCAGCAGCTGAGTGCAGATGAAGATGCAAATGTTTTCTCTCCTCAGTCTTGCATCACAGGCAATGCTCTAGTGTTTACTGACCTGTAATTTTGCTAGGCTCCTGTCAGTAAGGTTTACTAACCCTCCCCTTGGAGTAGCATGTACATTGAAAGGAGCAGTTTTTACTGCACTACAGCTTCATTTGTAAAATTGTCTGCAGACAGCGTGAGCAGGAATTTCTGCCCATGTCATTGTCTGTGTGCACAAGCTTACTATGATCAGGAAAAAGGCCTTGAGACTTCGGGGAGGGGCGAAGTGCATTTATCTTCAGTTCCCAGTACATTTTATAGTGGAGCTGGTCAGCCTTCTTAACACTACAGACTTATACCAAAATATTAGTGCAGCAAGAGCTTTTTGTGTTTTGCATGAAAGAGAGGGATCGTTCAGGGGGTGGGGCAGTAGCTTCCCGATAAGATGGATCCCTAGCTTTGATGCAGAATGAAACTGAGTTAGGTATGCAGATACACACCTAGGGAGCCAGAGGATGCCAGTCTCTGTTTCAGCTTCTCCAGATTTTCTTCCTCCCATACCTGGGTACTTACAGAGCTGTATGTTTCAAGAGACCATTGCTCCTTACAACGTACTGTACCCAGACTGCCTTCTCAGAAACAGCAGAATAATTTTGCTGGAACTTTAAATATTTAAGAATGAACTTGCAGTGGACTGTTTCTACAGAAATGTAAGAAAATAAGAAGGGAACATAGTTATTCATATATTTGTGTGTGTCTATGTGTATATGTAACAATGTAGGTGTATATATAATACTACAGATATTGTATATAATTCCTGTGAGTGTTTCTGCCAACATTGGCTGTAATTCTGCATTCTAGGCTTGGATATATGAGTTGTGCAGCAGGTGTAGTGCTCTAGCAATGGTTTTTGTCCTTTAGCATCATCAGGTGATATATGACAGGCTAGCCTGGCGGCAAATCTCAGAAAAAATAATGAAGAGGGAGAACATTTTGACTGTCTCTTCACAGCTGGTAGTTGTAATTCTTGCTGCTTGGTGATTCTCCTTCGTAAAGGAAGTCCTTTAAGTCTGTTGTATTCCATAGAGTGCTGGTAGAAAAACATGATGCAGAGCCATTGTAAAAAAAGTTTGGATCTTACATATTGGAATGAAATGGAAATTGAAGTCAGTCTTTTTTTTTTTTCTTTTTGTCTTCCTTCCAGCTTTTGCTCTTATGTTTGACCCACTGTAGTAATGGTAACATTAAACAATATTTTAGTGCATTTTAGAAATGAATGTGAATTAAAACACTGAATAGCTCAATAAGCATGATCTAGAACTGGTTATCAAGTTCTGGATAACATACAGGAAATATAATGCAATCCCATCCACACAGCTGTTGTTCCTAAAGTGTGCCTAAGCAATGAAAATAAACATTTTCAGAAGATAAGATCAGAGACTGTCTTTTTTCTTACAACTTTTAAAGATCTCAAGAGGATAACATTTTTTTGGTATTGAATTTTAATACATATTTGAGAAGTTCACACAAGAAGTAAAATTTCAGAGTTCTGTGAAATACATGTAAGCTGCAGTTACAGCTGTCATTGATGAATTTGTGCTGGTATTATTAGGAAAAAGATTTTGCTGAGTAGCATGGAAAGAATTAGCTTGTGGAAGTTGTACATTTAGGATCAATGTGCAGTTTATTAGAATAATATATTGGATGCTGTATAATTGGCTGAAAAGGTTGTGTTTCCACTTTTTTTGGTAATTTCTTGAGTTTGGTAAAATATTTTAATTACTTTTTAAAAAGTTATTATTTTGTTAGAATTCCAGTGTAAATTTGCTTCTATTCAATGTTTAGACTTCTTTTGAGAGATTAGAAATGATAATAAGGCAAAACAAGTTTATCACTTGAAAACATTTGCTTGTGTATGTGTTGAAAATGGGATGCTCTTCTCAACAGGTCTGAAACCAGGGCAACGCAAGGTTCTGTTCACTTGCTTTAAGAGAAATGATAAACGTGAAGTAAAGGTTGCTCAGCTGGCTGGTTCTGTGGCTGAAATGTCAGCTTATCACCATGGGGAGGTGAGTATGGAGGATGGTGAAGGACTTTCAGCCTATGTAAAATGCTAGGTAAATGTTTCTGCTATTAAAATTGCAAACTATTGACTGTAATTCTACTAATCACAGGTGTACGTTTAAAGAAAATGAACCAAACTCTGTGTAGCTTAGTAAGACAGCATATTTTCTTTCTTTCCAAGTGTTGGTGCTCAGTATTATCCCAAATATGTTGTAGGTTGTGGCAGAATAGTAGATAACTAATTACCTGAACAACTTCTAGATTCTGAAATCATAGGAATATAGGAGCTATGTTCTAGGACAATTTTTGTCTGAAACAAGAAACACAGTGTTTTAAGGGAAGAAGCCAAGACTCTGTTCTTCAAAAACTTACTACAGTGTCAGAACAAAGATTTTATTTCTAGCTCCTGTTTTGTTTATATTTGTCTGAAATATTAGCAAGAGTGGCCATATTAACAACCCATCCATCCATTCCCTTCTCCCTTTAGAAGCCATGAGTAGTGGTTTGTGCATGCAGGTGTGGTCAGTTTATGTCCCTTTACTTCCCCCAGAGAAGTGCTTTTGAAGAAATTGAGAAGCTCAGGGGTTTTCATAAGCACAGAATATGCATTCCCAGCAGCCTTTGTAATAGGTTACAATAGTCCTTTCTCAGGGAGACTGCTTTCTTAAAAATTTAATTCAGGTTAGTCGCACAATTTTGGGCCATTAAAAATAGGTTTTGCTGGCTGATTAGGATAGACTGTCTCATACTTCTTACTATGAATACGTATTTTCTTGCAGCAAGCATTAATGATGACTATAGTCAACTTGGCTCAGAACTTTGTTGGAAGTAACAATGTGAATCTTCTACAACCTATTGGTCAGTTTGGCACCAGGCTTCATGGTGGAAAGGATGCTGCCAGCCCTCGCTATATTTTCACCATGTTGAGGTAAATTGTTAATGTCAAGCTAAATGCATACTTTCAAACAGCCTTTTATGAAACCCATCCTTTCACAACACTCCTTTTTTGGGGGTGGTGGGGGAGATAAATAGAGAAAGATTGAAATATTTTAATAGAAGCTCATATTTTGCTTTGGGTCTCTTAAGTGTGTTTTTGAACATCCGTAACACTTTGCTCTTCTTACAGTTAAGCAAGGAAATGTTGCAACTATTTGGATGCTGTGTTGCTTTATTACTGGGTGCCCCAGTGTCACACTGAGCTGTGTGTTCTGAAAGCTTCAAAGAATGATATTTTGTAGATGCTAAATGTCAGCAGTTGCTAGTGTACCAGGTACATGCGTTTCTGTGAAGGAAACAAACTTCATCTATTATGAACGCACTCTTCCATTGGGAAGAACTTCGTTATCTCAGGAGATGTGTACATTGGATTTTCAGCTTCAGAATGGCAAAGAGAGAGTAAGACTTTAGAAAACCCTGCAAAAAGATCGTATCTGGGCCCAAGGGCTGTTAAAGCAAAATGTTCCTTACTTACTGGACTTGAGGTTAAATGGTTTTCTTTTTTTTTTTTCTTTTTAAAGCCCTTTAGCAAGGCTACTTTTTCCATCAGTGGATGACAACTTGCTTAAATTCCTGTATGATGACAACCAACGTGTAGAGCCTGAGTGGTATATTCCCATCATTCCCATGGTCTTAGTAAACGGAGCTGAAGGAATTGGCACTGGCTGGGCATGCAAACTTCCAAACTATGACACCAGAGAGATTGTAAACAATGTCAGACGAATGCTGGATGGCCTAGATCCCCACCCAATGGTAAAAATAATAGTATATACTAGTATTTTATTTGTGTGTACTTACAAAATCAATTCCTATCTCTCTAGAACTCCTCTAATTATATCGGATTTGGTTCCTCCCAGTAATTTTATGTAGAAGCTTTACTTGACTGTTGGGATGAGGCTGGGGAAGTTAACTTTGAAGCAAAAACATTGCTCTTTGTGTTTTTAGCAATTATTTTAGAGGATTTTTTGTTCAGTCTGCTGACTGTTACAAGCCTTACAGGGTAGTCGTGACATGGCTGTAGGGTAAAAAGTTGTATCACTCTTTCTTTTTGAAGGTACTACTTAAGTATCTTCAGTTACAGTTAGCATTTTCCTTTCTCATATCTGAATTGTTCTCTGTTTCATATATCTGTAGGCAGAGGAAAAGATATTGCTGCTGTTCAAGAAAATCAGCAACTTCTGAACTGCATTTAGCTTCTGTTTATTCAAAATTGTAGAAGCCCTAGAAGTGGTGGGAAAAAAATTGGGCGGGAAGAATACCTGTGTGAACCCATAATGTCTGTGACCGGGAGATGAAATACAGTTTATGTAACCCTAATTTTACAACTGATGAATATTGCTGCTTGGCTGTGTTTACTAAGCCATAGAAGCAGAAACATCTTTTCTTCCCTATTTAGATCATAGTTCACTGATTGTGCAACATCAATTTTCAAGACATAGTGGCTTTCCTTTTTCAAATTCTTGGGAATAATGAGATTTATTTATTTTAATGAATGCAATCTATTGCCCTTCCTTTAGGACTCCTAGGCCTTCTGTGTAGTCTCACAGTCAATTGAAGCTCACTGTGCTTGAAAGAGGCAGTTCTGCCTCCATCTAGCTCCTTTCTGTATGCTGGTATGTGTTTGTGTCAAGCTGGATAAGGAAGTCAGTCCTGTTAAAAAAAAATTCCTCAGCCTGTTAGTTACAATTTGACCTGGATGGGTTCCACTATCTTTGCCAAACAGCACAAAAATGACAAAATGGTTAGAGGCGGTAGCACCACTTTTGTAAAGTTATTGTGGGGTGTTCATCTGCTTTCTGTCATGCCTTAATTGTGCTTAGGGTTTCCTTTAAGAAAGAGGAAGAAAAAACCAAACTAAAGAATCAAAACAAAATCCACCACCTCACTGGGTTCAGCTGCATCTTCTTAACAATTTTTCTACTCTGTGGACAGTAGGATAATTGGTCCTGTCACTTGCATGTGTATATTCTGGCTTTTCTGTAGTATTTTTCCTATGACTTCAGAGTTTCACAGTCTGAGAGGTTTGTTGACGGGTTAGGGCAATATAGTGATATGTGTATGGAGTATGGAAAAGAAATATTTTTCTGACTTTTTGTTATAAAGATTATTACCACTTTGGTTTTTCCAATTTCAGCTTCCAAACTACAAAAACTTCAAAGGAACCATTCAGGAACTTGGTCAAAATCAGTATGTAGTGAGTGGTGAAATATTTGTCGTGGACAGGAACACAGTAGAGATTACAGAGCTTCCTGTAAGGACATGGACCCAGGTAAGTAATAGTGAAATATATTTTAATATAAACAAAAAAGAGTGAAGAATTCCTCATTAAATTATTTAATCCTACATCTGCGTGAACTTCTAGCACAACTTCTGACTGTACATACATGGAAGGGAACATGGTTTCATTCTCCTGTGTGCTTTTGTCGAAGATGGTTCTCTGTTTGTGCCGCCAGCTGTCCATGCTACAGAGAACACCTGCTTCTCCTGCTTAATCCACTTTACAGGAGGCTTTTGTGTCCTGGTTTCTGCTTCTTATGTTTGTGCTACTCTTGGCTTGCATTTCACAGGTTATACTGGTTCTGTAAGTTATAACTGGTACCAGATGTAATGCACAGAGCTTTGAAAGTTTATGTTGTTCATTTGGTTTGCACTTTTAAGGCATTTCAAGTGGTTCTGTTTTTTGCTACCCTATTTTCAACAGGTGTACAAAGAACAGGTTCTAGAACCTATGTTGAATGGGACTGAAAAAACTCCAGCATTAATTTCTGACTATAAGGAATACCACACTGATACAACTGTGAAATTTGTTGTGAAAATGACAGAAGAAAAGCTTGCACAGGCAGAAGCTGCTGGATTGCACAAAGTCTTTAAGCTTCAAACAAGTCTTACTTGTAATTCTATGGTAACTTTTTCATGTTTGGCTATTAGAATCCCTACTGTTGCTTGTTGTAAAATCAAATGTTTTTGTAGTATGCTTTGATTCTTGGTATTGAGCAGTGCATTGTGTATTTGAAATTGTTTCAATAGTAGAAAACTGTAGTGACGACCAATACTAAGTCAATATGAATAAGCGAATCCATTTTATGATGAGTCTTCCAAATATGACAGGCCTGAGGTGGTTGCCTTCCTGTAATTGAAAATCTCTTGTGCAGTGAACCAAAAGTGGTTAATATAAAGTAGATCATACAAATAACTTTCTGCCAAATTATAATTAGATTTGAGTTTTAAACTTGAGACAAATTACATTTTCAAAATTGCACTTTCTGCAGGACTGTTACTCCTCTAATATGAATTAAATGGTCCAATGTTTCCACCAGCATAAATCCAATTTTAGGTGGTAAGGTGTAGCAAACACTGTTCTTAGGCTGCTGAAGATATAATAATGCCATGAATTACCAAGAATGTGAATAAATATACATGTCTGTCTATTCTGAGAGGGATTTGAATGTAAGTTAATTTCTGCGAAGATTTCCAAATATCCTGTCTTTTTGGATACTGAAAAAACAGTTCTGTTTTTTCAGAGGCTACTTTCAGATATCAAAACCCACAAATATAATTTTTAATATCAGTTATTGCTGCTATTGCTGTGTACATTAAAAGCTTTATGAAAATAGGTTAAAAATAAATTAATGACCATAGAATTGGAAAAGGAAACAGGCCTTGCTCAACTAATTTCCTAGATTGTACTTGAAAAGGCAATCTACCAAATCAGGGTGATGGTATTTCTCACATGTTTAAACAACTGTAGGAGCTACTGTGAAAATCTGTTGTCAGTTTTACATTTCACATTATAAACATTACAAGGCTAATGTAAGAAAAATGTTTTGCAGCTGAATTCCTGCATTTTCTGCCTGCCAAAATAAATAATAAATTGTAAGGGCTGCTTTCTGTACCTGTGTGGGAATTAATCTACCCTAGTGTAAGAACCTTAAAAAGTTATGTGAGCTTGGCCATTGTCCCCCACCTCCCAAATAGCTATTTTGGATAGATGAATTATCCCCTAGAGGGGTTTATTTCTTTCAGTTGACTATGAAGGGCACCGAGGGTGACTAGTTCACCTATAAATGTCTAAACTGGAGATGTCAGAAGCCAGACAGGATTGATTCCACCTATCAAGTAAAAGTGATTTCTTACTTTGTGCTTGGACTTGAAGGATGGTAGTTTTCACAGCTGAAAAGTGACAGATTTCACAGCTGAATTGAAAGATTATTAAGGATTATTAAGCTTTGCAACTGTTATATTAAATAGTTGTGAATCATCAGTTGCCGCTGAACTTGTGATTTAATATGTAGATAAAATTAGTCATTCAAGTGAATTCAGGCATATTTCTCTATATAGCTTTCATTTTGTTTGATTGCACTACCATAAATTTCATCCTAAATCTCCTTGTGAATAAAAATAAAGACCAGAGACCATCCAGCTCTGTGCTGCGTAGCTCCAAAGTGAGGTTTGAGTTCACGCTCCTCAAAGTACCACTTTTTGTACGGTGCTTTTATACGTGCAGTAGAACTGAACACTTACACAAGGGCTAACAAAGTTTGAGTTACACAGCCTCTCTCAAGTCTATCCTGTATTTTTTAGGTGCTGTTTGATCACATGGGGTGCTTAAAGAAGTATGAAACTGTGCAGGACATCTTGAAGGAGTTCTTTGATCTGCGGTTACATTATTACAGCCTGCGCAAGGAGTGGCTGGTGGGAATGCTGGGTGCAGAGTCCACCAAGCTGAACAACCAAGCTCGTTTCATCCTGGAGAAGATACAAGGAAAAATTACCATTGGTGAGAAATTAGAATTGTTGACAGTGGGGGAAGATCTGGAAAGTATTTAAGTATACTGAAAAATACTTACACGCAAGATTTTCATGACGCTGACTTTTCTTCTTTCTTTTTTTTCCTCCCCTCCTCTGTGTTTGTGTGTATCTTGTAGAGAACAGATCAAAAAGAGATTTGATTCAGATGTTGGTCCAGAGAGGTTATGAATCTGATCCAGTAAAAGCCTGGAAAGAAGCACAGGAAAAGGTAATAATCTAGATATAGTTGATGTTGTCACTGTTATAAATGATATTGCTTGTTTTCTAGTTGTCTAATTTAATTTATAATGCACACATCACACTTAAAAAACATTATTCATTACTCCTTATTGGCTTCCATTTAAGAAAGAAACCCATTGAACTTGCACTAAAATAAAGTCATGTAATGCTGGTATTGTATATGGATAATGCTTAGAAGAAAACTAGATAGTGCAAGTCTGAAAAATGAGATTCCAGAGGACTGAATTTCTTAATGTTACCTAAATCAAAACTAGCTACTTGATTTCTGACTGGCTGATACAGAAGGTGCTGCATCAGTTACCCCACACATACAACAAATTACTAAATGTAATTATTTCTACATAACTTATTAATTGTTTTTCTGTAAAGGAACATGGATATTATAAAGCTATGACTTTTAAAGTTATTGTAGTATATTTGACCATGACCTTGACCTGTATTTGTTTCTGCTTTTTTTAAAACAAACCAGGTTTTATTGTTCCAAAAGAGAGTTGTGACGAGTTTAATTTCAAAGTTGCATCTCCATTACTATGGGCAGATGGAACTGCTTTGGAGAGCAGCTTTGAATTTCTGTCACCTATCCCTTTTCTGTATCTTTGCCACTGTTTTAGCTATTTGTTTTCATTTCACATTTGTTTTGTATTTTTAATACTGGGTTTTAACTCTATGGAATAATTTCTATTTTAAAACAAAACTGTTATTTTGAGAAATTTTTATCTACTCTGAAACCCCAGTTTGCACATTTGGGGCTTTGATACCAGCTATTATTCAAAGGACTGTGCTCATTTTCTAAAGGAACAGATACCTATGAATACCCAAAGGACAAATATCTCAGCCCTGAGAGATGGGTGGGACAGCACCAGTATCTGCAGCCAGCAGCATACAAGGCTCTAGCACAGGTTCAATTTGTTTCCTTAAATCAAACAATTAAATAATCAGCTCTAGAAGGTCACAGGAACACGGCCTTTTGGAAAGGTCCAGAAAATGTTCAGGTTATTGAATCTGTGAGAGCACGCCTTGCTACTCTGTGATGGTGCTTTGGGGCAGTGTCACAGTTCATGCACACAGCTAAGATCACTCATACTTGTAATTGGGACTGTTTCACCTCAGGCAGCAGAAGAGGAGGACTCACAGAATGCAAATGATGATGCTTCCTCTGCTTCTGGTCCAGCCTCTGGCCCTGACTTCAACTACATTTTGAACATGTCCCTGTGGTCACTCACAAAAGAGAAGGTGGAAGAGTTGATCAAGCAGAGAGATTCCAAGGTTGGTCCACCTGGAAGGCTTGTTCTGAAATGACACAGTAAATGCTGATGTGCCTGTTGGGAATGTTTAGTCTTCAGTGGCATTTGCTTTAGTTGTTCTTACATTCTCTATACTACTTTCACGTTTTAGGAGAGAGAACTAAATGATCTTAAAAGGAAATCTCCTTCAGACCTCTGGAAAGAAGATCTAGCAGCCTTTGTTGAAGAGCTTGAAGTATGCTTTACTTTATATGTATTTCTAAAACATGAAATTCATATTAATTTAATTAAAAACACTAACGAATAAAAATTAATATTTAAGAAAAAGAACTTTAAAATACTACATTTTTAATCAAAAGTAGATTCATTTCACAATATAATGGCAACTGGGAAATCAGTATTGGATATCTGTGTTCTTAGTAGTGTTTCTCATGGATTATTTCTTGCATCTATCCAATTTGATGTTTTTTTCCCAAGTCAGTGATATTAAAAGTAAAATAAGCAGGAGAAAGTTAGTTTTTAGATGACACAAAAACCTGTGAGTAGTAACTGGTAATGGTAATAATTACAGTAGTTCTACATGATCTATTTTTTTGTGAGGCAGTAAATATTACCAAATTCAGAACTGTACATTCCGGAATTCAGTGTGTGGACTATAAATACTATATGAATTTGCTTCATCAGTAATTCTGGAAAAAGATAAAGTCCCTTTGGTGAATAACCTGTTGAACCTCAGTTTTCCATGTTGTCTGAAAAGGGCTGGTACAATCTTTTGAATTGACACACTTCAAAACTAAATGTTTAAGTTAAATGCTGAAAAAATGGAAACTTACAACAGTACCAGACACATACTTGCGAAATAAAAACTTGAGAGAAGAAAGATTTTTCAGTGTAACAATGTCCAAAAGTTTGTATGTATTCTTGAATAAAAATCTAGTTTTTAGCTCTACAGGATAATGAATTTACCAAGATTAAGTGGACACTGTTCCAGAACTGAAAATTGTGTTCAATTCAAGTGAGAATTAAGGGGAGCCTTATGCTCCATGTAGAAAGGAACCTAATCTTAAATAATCATCATGTTCCATTTTGTCCTTATTAAAAAATAACGTGTTTCCCCTCTTTTGCCTCCCCTTGTTTGATAGAAAGTAGAAGCACAGGAAAGAGAAGATGTTCTCGCTGGCATGGTTGGCAAACCAATAAAAGGCAAAGTTGGGAAACCCAAGATGAAGAAACTCCAGCTGGAAGAGACCATGCCATCACCCTTTGGCAGAAGAATAGTTCCACAGATTACATCTGCCATGAAAGCTGATGCCAGCAGGAAATTGCTGAAAAAGAAAAAGGTAAACCAAAGTGACTGCTACAGTTAAATTATTTCTTATTTAACTGGTGTATTTTTCTTCTCCAGTACATAAATCCAGATTGCCAGATTGTCACTGGTGCTGTATTTGCACTGTTTTGCTGACCTAATGCATAAGAAATTTGTACTGGATTTCTTTTACATTTCCAAACCTCTTGAGACTGCTGATTGTTCAGGTGTTTTTATGGAGATAACTTCTTTCCAAGACTATTCAACCAATGTTGATTTACTAGTCTACATTCACTTATTATCATCTGCAAAACTGTTCCAGTTCAATTTTGAAATATAAAGGTGTAAATTATTTTATTTTGTAATTTTAGGGTGAAACTGATTCTCTAGCAATAAAAATGGAATTTGATGAAGAGTTTGGTGGTGTGCCAGCTGAGGGTGCTGGGGATGATTCACTGAATGCATCAGCTGCAGCAGCTAAAACCCCTAAACCCAAGAGAGAGAAGAAGGAGCCTGGTAAGACCCTTGCACGGCCATAGTTCACCTTAGTTGTGTATTTACTGGACATGAAATGCATTTTAACAGTGTGAGAAGGGTAATACAGCACAAAAATCACTATTTCATCTGGATTTCTTCCCTAAAATGAAATATTTGAATGTACTCTGAAATTTCTTTGTGTGAGCTGGTTTCCTGGGGGTGATGGACCTTACATTTTATACATTTAAATTGCGGGGGGGGGGGGGGGGGGGGGGGGGGGAAGGGGTCAAAATCTTCAAATTTGTTTATAGAAAAATAGATCATTTTTACATAATGAGTCTAATTCCTTGCAAACTCAAATGTCTAATTTGTGTGCTCTTTGATATTGAAGGACAGGGCAGTCACCTTCAGCCCCTCAGTCTGAGTAATAGTATAGATTGTAGAACTTGATTAAATAAATGTATTTTTCTATTGACATATTCAGTCATTCTGACTTCTAGAAAGTTGTGGGGGCTATGGCTTGGCAGGCAACCAACATTCACTTCCGCATTTCCTCTGCTAGTGGGAATTTGTTATTGCTGTTTGAGGAATACACAGTAACAGGGGGACAGCAACAAAAAAAAGAAAGCTGGAGACACAAGAGAAGGTTTAAGTATGATATTAAGTATTTTTTCAGAAGAAAGGAAAAAAACGTGGTCGCACAAATAATTATTCTGATATAAGATCTAGTTTTAATTATTCAGGGGATTATCCAACCGGACTAGATTCACTGAGTACAGTTATGACTGACTTGTCTACTTGCAGCTCAAATCTCCCACAGCCACTGTTGAGCCAGGGCAAATTAGCCCAGCTTGACCTGAGCTTGCCCTGCAATTGGCTGACCATATTTTTACTCCCTCCCCACAACAGTGTCGGAACCCAGGACTCTCCTCTGGGTGTCCTGGATGGCCAGAGCCGCTGGCAGGGGGCTCTGAGACCCTGGCATGCAGCCAAAGACACACGTGGGGTTTTGATCTTAGCCCGTGGAACAAATTACTAACTCTGTATGAAGAATTACAAGCCACACACAAAAGTTAGATAGCATAGTAGAAGTAGTCACGAAGCGAAAGGAAGGATTTCTGAGTGCTGTACAGGGGGGTTTTAAGCCTTGTACGCAGGGGTCCAGGTTTTGTACATGGGGGTCAGGAGTTCTAAGATGGAGGGATTTGGGTGTGCCCTGTCCTCCTTCTTTCTCCTTCCTAGCCTCCATGTCTTTGGTGATGTTGGCACTCACAGATTGGTCTAGAGTAGAAAGTCACCATTCAATATAGATAGTAGGCATTGGGGAAAAGGTATAAACATGTAGTACGTAATATATGATATAAAAGATGGCACCAGCCCCCTGGGAGGGCAGTGTGCCTTTGTCTGAGCTGCTGAACGGGCCACAGCAGTTCAGGAGAAGAATCTTTTAGATAACCAACAATAAACTACCTTGAGAACAGACAACAGAAGACTACTGAGTCTTTCTTCGAAGGCACGGGTTGGAGGAGAGACTTTTCCATCTTTCGGGGTCACCACAATCCGGGACGTGAAACCCCACATCTGGCGTCCCTGGGTGGGCAGAAGACCCCACACAACAGGCTATCCTCTGCTTCCCATGTTTGCTGTATTTTTCCAATAACTGTTTCTGATCATGTTCCCTGAATAATGGAAAACTGCACATTCTTTTCCTGGAAAACTATAGCAAGCTTTAAAGAAACACAAGTTTGATGGCAAAACTTAAAATTAGAGACTTTATGTTTTTCAGTCCTAAAACAACTGGTCAGGTTCTGTGTGAAATAATTTCATGTTAAATCTTCCTTCAGGGAGGAGAAGAAAATTTACAATGTTTAAAGGAGAACTTCTTAAGATGAAAATTTGTGCTAAATTTGTAAATAATTAGAAAAGATGAAGATATTTTTTAACCTGACTGTAATAAATGCTTTTACTTTTGGCAGGTGCCAGGGTAAGAAGGACACCATCATCTACAAAATCCAGTGCAAAAAAAGTGAAGAAACGAAACCCATGGTCAGATGATGAATCCAAGTCTGAAAGTGATTTAGAAGAAAATGAGCCTGTGATTATTCCAAGAGACTCCCTGCTTAGGAGAGCTGCAGGTACCCAAGATTTTGTGAATTGTGTATTGTGACTGAAAGTTTCAACTACAAACCCACATTTTCCTTTGACCATAGGACTTCCTTTAGGACTTTATTGCCTACAGGTAACTTGCATTACATTTTCTTCAATGTGTGAAGAATACTCTTAATGTCAAGATCAGGAATTTCTTATGAAGGATTTTGTAATTGGATCAGAAATCTTGTCCCCTATTCTAAACAGTAGAATAGAAAATACTCACTAAACTAGTGAATTATTGAAGAAACAGACAAGACAATATTTTTACAAAGAAAAAAATTACTTTGATAGAATTATACTGCCAAATAAGGCCTACAAGGCAAGTAAAAAATTATCAAAAAAATTCTGAACACTCCATGAAAACCAAGACTGAAAGTTTGGGAAATATGTAAGTGTGTGATGCTTTAAAAAACTCCCACAGAGTTTCTGGAAAATTAGGAAGAATGTTCAAATGGTGGATTCAAGAAAGCTTCAATTTTAAGTGAAGGATTCTCATTCCTTAAAAGGACTGATGCACAATGTCTCCATAATGCCTTTAGCTGAAGGTGTCTGGGCAAGCCACAAGAGGTATTGGATGTTTGCTAACATCTAAATTATTTTTTATTCTTTTCAACCCTTTATTCTTCCAGACTGAAACAAATTTATTGTCCACCACTCTTTGGTCTCATGAACTCTGAGGCAGGGATTGTTCACTGACTTCCACTTTGATTTGTTTATGTGTCTGTATTATATAACATAAACAACTCTCCTGAATTGTGTACATGTGTGATTTTCTCAGCTGAGAGGCCCAAGTACACTTTCGACTTCTCAGAAGAAGAAGATGATGCCGACGATGATGATGATGCCAACAATAACAACGATTTGGATGAGCTCAAAGTAAAAGCCTCTCCAGTTACAAATGACAGAGAGGATGAGTTTGTTCCCTCAGACAGTTTAGAGAAAGATGAGTATGACTTCTCCCCAGCCAAATCAAAGCCATCTCCAGAGTAAGTACTCTTAACTCAGTAGGATATTTTATTAATAATTTTTTCAATGGATAAGTGTCTGAACAAAACTGAGAAACATCAGCCTATTATTGCTCTACATGCACCCTGAAAAATAATGTGGAGGAATTCAAGTGTATGTTATCTCAGCCTTGCAACTGACCTATGCAGGGGTGACTCATGATTTAAAAGAATAATATAATAACATGTAAAATAGTTATGATACACTGTAATATCATCTGTTAAACTATGTTTTTAAAGGTTCTCTGTTTTCTGTCTTGTGCCAGTCTGGTATAGAGAACTATTGAAAAAAAAGTCATTATTTTAATTTTAAATGCATGGAGTTCTTGACTGGATGTCAGTTTTAGGGGTTTGACTGCTGCAAGCAGATACAAAGATGCTGGAAATGTTAAAACAGGATTTAAATTTTGCATGGATGATATTATGCTGTCCATGTACTTCAGTATGTGCTTGATGTAACTCATGTAATTCCTTTTAATTTTTGCTTGTAAGTAGAAAAACATCTCAAGCCAAGAAAAATCAAGATTTTGGGAACATCTTCTCTTTTCCATCTTACTCTCAGAAGACGGATGATGGTGAGATTGTTTTCACAGTTCCGTTTAATTTTTTATAGCAACTATTAATGGGATATTTTGGGGAGTGGTACACACAAACATCACACAGTAGTTGCAGTAGAAGGAAGGATGTCCACATCCTCCCTCTTTATAAAGGGGAAAAGTGAAAGAAGTTCTGATCTTTAGAGGAACAAAGCTTGTATCATAGATAAGGAAGTCACAGTACATCCATAGCTGAAGCATCACAAACACTTACTTGAGAATAATTTTTACTGCAGTAAATATTGATGTAATTAATATATGCCGTGAATGGATCTTATTCTAAACTTACTCTGTGATTGTAGATACAACAAAATTGGACAGTGATGATGAGGATTCTGCTCCTGTTTTCTCATCATCTTTTGCCCCAAAACAAACAGAGAAAATTCCAAGTAAAACAGTAGCTGCTAAAAAGGGTACGTATAGAATTGGCCTGGAAGCCCATCCTTTTATTTGCAAGTCATCATCTTCACCTTTTCATTGTCTCTTCCGTCTTCAAAGTGGGAACTGCTTTCATTTGTTGTGAGCTCTGTGAAATTCAGCAATGGGGCATGAACTTTCTCCAGCTCCTTAATAATATTAATTTGTTTCCTTCCATTGGCTACTTTGTAGTGTCAGAACTTTGTACCTTCCGCCTCCGGAGGTGGTGTTCAGCCTTCAATTAGTTTAACTAATGGGAGGTTTTTAGCTTCAGGGGAGAAGTAAAGTGGAGCATGACACCAGGAGGTGTGGAATGTCCCTTGGGTCAGTGAGAGGCAGCTGTCTAGACTGTCCCCTCACAGCTCCTTGTGCACCCCCAGCCCCTCACTGGTGTGATGCTGTGAGAAGCAGAAAAGGCCTTGACTCTGTATCAGCAGGAACAAAATATCCCTGCATTGTCAACATCATCTCCAGCCCAAATACAAAACACAGTCCCATACCACCTACAACGAAGAAAACAAACTCTGTCCCAGCCAAAACCAGCATAGAAGGCTATCACTTTTTCCTCTTGAAACAGAGGACGAGAGACTCTCCTCAGACTTCAGGGGTATAAATTCTTTCAGTTATTAGTCAGCTTTTAGAACTGTCATCTTGCACCATTTTCCCCTATGATACTGGGGTCTTTGTTTTTTAAAACTTCTTTTGACCAACTTGCAGCTGAGCTTAATATATTAATACTTCTGTAAAAAAAGGTACCTCAAGGAGAATGACAAGAAAGCAGCCAGTTACAATAGTTAACTTCTTCTCTTATAAATGAGAAAAAAAAATGTTGTTTTCTGTTTTAGGCACCAGTGAACTGCAGCATCTTTTCACGCTTTCCCCCATTGCCTCCCTGTTTCTAATCTATTTCTTGATGCATTATGTCCACTCTAATTTGTTAACAGTTCAAATCAGTGAATGCCTGAATACTTCTTAAACACTTCCAGTTGTTGGTAGAGTTCTGTAGTACAGTAAATAAAGATTGGATACAGAAATAGCTGATCTCTAATAGAGTAGTCTTTTATATTGAATTTCTGTACTGCAGCAAATGGAAGAGTGAACTCTGTATGCAGTAGCCAGGCATGGATGCAATTCAACATTCAATCTTTCTCCCTCTTTGTTTTTTGAAGGTCTGGATGTAAGTGAATTGTCATTAGTCTAACTTGAAACCTTAAAATAGAGCTGTGATCTGTTTCTGAGTTTCTGATTAACCTGTACCCACACAAAATAGTTATAAACTCGCTCTCTTGCAAGCAAGAATTAAATTTTTGCCTTCTGAGTAGCCTTAGGGGCACTCTCCTTCTCAGTGCATGGCAACATGACAGGTTGCTTTCACCAGTTTTCAGCTCTTCTCTTCTTTTCTGCCCAGATCAGACATGACCACACTTTCATCATCACAGCAGGACAGTTCAGTGATAACCCAGCAGGTTTAGTTCATTGGTCATCTGGTTACCCTTTTCGGAGTCTCTTTGATTCTAAGTCCATCTTCATGGACTTGGCAGCAGCCTCCTTAGAACCCATTTTCTGATAATGTAATATTCCACCCACTCACCCTCACACTGGGAGTGCTTATTGTGTGTGGCTGAAATGATTGTTCCAGAGTTGTTTCATTTTCTGTGACTTCAGACTCCGATCAATATGGGATGAAATCTCTTGACCTCTGCTGTTCACTACAGAGGATCAAGAGGCAGCTGAACTTTTCCATGACTATTTGAGCTGTCTGTGGTTTTTGGGCTTTATAGTAAAGCCTAAGGGAAATTTGAAAAGCGGGCTAACTCTTGATAAGCAGCTGCTCAGTTTGAACAGCTTTGAACAGCCCAGCTGCTGAGATTCTAGCAGTGAGATCTACTCTTTGCATCACCTGTGGGACTGATACCATACCTGCACTTCCTGCCAAAAACTTGGGCTTCTTGAGAGCCTGTGTACATCCATTGTGCTGCGCACTGTTTCCTGTCATGCTGCCTAGTAGAGAGCTTGGCTGAGCTGATTTGCCATCAAGCTGCTGTCAAGAGATCCTTCACCCTTGTGCAGCCATTAGGGGTGTAAGTTAAAGTAGTGGATGAGAATCCCCCTGTATTTAGTGCAGAGGGAAGTCAGTGTTCTGGAGTATTCCTTTAGCCACCAGGTAACAGCTAAGAGGTTTGCTGTCCCTTGGACAGACTTCACAGGAGTTACCCACTGATACCAGGCTCTGCTTCCAGGGAAGAACAAATCCAGTGTCTGTGGCAGTGTGTTGTACCTCTGCAGTTCAAGGCACCATAACCAAAAGGCTTGTGGAGATACTCTCTTGTTCTCCAGACACATCCCTCTTGTGATCCCATAAATGAAATCTGAGTTCTCACAAACATCCCCATTCCCGGTATCTGGAGTGTTTGTTCTTGTATCTGAGGCACCTGCGGCTGATGGAGGGTAGGTCAGGTGTATCTGAGGTTTCTGCAAAAGTCACTCATCTGTGAGCCTACAGAACACATGACCTGATGATCTTAAGGGTCTTCTCTGACCTAAATGGTTCCATGATTCTATTCCTTGACACCCACTGTGGGAACATTCCAATCACCATCTTTTAAAGACAGCCAGATTAGTTGTGTGGCACTGACTGAAATTCTCCAGGACATGCAGAATGTTCCCTTCCTCTCCTTTCAGCATTTTTCCAAGGTTCCTTTTCGCTGAGATTGACAGAAAGCAATGTCACAGAGACAGAGGCGCTGCCTCCCAAACTCCTGCAGTAATTCTGGGAAAAGCAGTCCACAGTCCTACCACCCTGAAGGCAAAAATGTCACAAGCAGCTGGATACTGTAATGTATCCAGACATGGTCAAAGTATCCAACCTGGAGGACTTCTGTTACTGCTTTACCTACCAGTAACCTATTCTGTACTCAAAAAGATGAAACGGTATTCAGCCAAGGACCCTGGAGTAGTACTGGGAGCACCAATCCTTCTCAGAGCAGGACACAGGAAACCTCCTGTTTATTCCACACAGCTCCAGCATAAAAGCTGAAGTATGTTTTCCCCAAGTGCAGAAATCACTCATCTTGTTTTAGTGTCTGCCATTCATGCTGTAATTGGAGTATCTAGTACAATTTAATATCTTCAACCAATTTGTGAATTTATCTTATATCTTTTGACTTCCAACAGCAAAACTAGATGCTCCCCCTAAGCCTAAAAGAGCTCCCAAGGCCAAGAAGGTGGAAACTGTGAACTCTGATTCAGATTCAGAATTCGGCATTCCAAAGAAGACGGCAGCACCCAAAGGTAGGAGTCACACCTGAGCTCTGTGGAGCACAGGGCTCACAGCTACTGCAAGAACCACAATAATTGTGGTAAGCTATGAGTACACTGATCACTGGTAAATTATTCAGCCTTTCCTATGGCAAATCCAGTGTATGGACTTCTTGGCAAACCATGGGTGGATGTTTTATCTGACCTTCTCTGTTGGGAATGCATTTAATAGCTGCACCCCACACACACCATCTTCCATTCTCCTGGGTACTGCTCATTTTCTTTGAGCTCAACTCATTCCAAGCCAGTAAAGTTCTGGCAGTAATTGTAGTAAGTAGTAACTTTCTGGGTTTTTAAGCCCATTTTTTGGTATCCCAGTTCTCTGAGTCCTCACAACACAGCACAGCAAGCAGTGTCATTGGAGGAGTCTGTAAAGGATGTGCCAGTGTCGATGGCTGAGGTTAAAAGTAAATTTACTAAATATTAATGGTGAATTGATGCTGTGTAATCAGCGCAGAAGGTGACCAAGGGCTTGTAGTTCTGCAGCACTGTAGGAGTTATCTGATCTCATGAATTTTGTCCCTGTCTTGAACTGACAGCTTGAGCTGTCAGGGTGAATGGTGACTGTGGAACAAGTAGAAAAGATTTAAAACTGAGAAGATGAATAAATACCTGTACTATACTGCTGTTCTGAAGATGCTTGAGTAGTAAACTGGGTTTGAGCTTAACATGTGGACATACTAAAGCGACTTCACTAGGAGGTTTTTCAGTTCAATGAAGTCTGGAGTTTATTTTTTTAAAAAAAGCAACAAAGTTAACTCATAATCTCTGACCTAGGAAAAGGCAGAGGGGCAAAGAAAAGGAAAGCATCTGGTTCAGAAAATGAAGGCGAATACAACCCTGGGAAGAAAACACCCAAGTCCACTCCAAGCAAGGTCAGTTCCATCTGTGCTCTCTTTTCTTTGTAAAAAGAGCCTCACGAATTCCTTTACATAAAAGTTAAATTTTTATTATGAGTTGCTAATATGGTGTTGGGGGCTGAGGTGTCATTAGCAGCTGGATGCTGGAGAGGCTTTTTTTCAATTCTGAATATTAAAATGGAAAATGTACAAAGCATCACAACTGATTTGTCTCTTCTTTTCTAAAGAAATCCAAGAAGGCCACTTTTGACCAGGATTCTGATGTGGAAATCTTCCAGTCAGGCTTTGCCTCCGAAACTGCCCCAAAGCCACGGACAGGCCGGGCCAGAAAAGAAGTGAAATATTTTGCAGAGTCTGATGAAGATGATGATTTTGATATGTTTAATTAAGTGCCCAAAGAGCACAAAAATGTTTTCCAACAAGTATCTTGTGTTGTCCTTTTGTCCCCTCTGTTGCAAACTTTTGTACATTTGACTTATTTTATGTGATAATGTAATTGATGGTTTTTATTATTGTGTGTAGGCATTTTAACATTTTGTTCTTACACCTACAGTTTTATGCTCTTTTTTACTCATTGAAATGTCATGTATTTGTCTGACTGGCTTGTAGAGATGTTCTAGACAGCTGTGCTAAAGCACATTTTAATTGTCATGGTTGCAAACAGCAAACCTGCTTTTTGAAATGAAGTTTAAACATTAAAAAATGGAAAACTACCGTGTGTGTGTGTATGTGTGTGTAAAATTTGGGCTAGAGGGACTACTTATACACAATTTTTAAAATAAATATATTTTATTCTTTGCCAGGAGACTCCATGGAAAAAGGTAAACAGTATATGAACATAGAAAGCATTGTTAAACAATCTCAATGTACAAACAGAGCCAGTGAAAGTACATCACAGACTTGCTAGAATATATAAAAAAAAAATCCACTAGTGCTTTAAATGAAACCTAAGAAACTGACACTTTAAATCTGTTAACCATTCTACCACAGTTTTCACTCTGCTTCATGGTGATTTAACAAGGCCAAGAAGGCAGATTCTCTCCTTGTGTTTCTGGAAGTCCCAGCTGTACTTCCTTAGCACCTGGAAGGCTGGAAAGCCCAGCTGATTCCTGGCAGTTGATTCTTAAGGAAATACCCTGGACTCAGCAATTCAAAAGCTGTAAGTGAGTCTGCTGGTTATCATCCCATGAAGTTTCCCTAATGGCTTGTGAACAAGTAAACAAAAACATGGTAACACTGAAAAGTGTTTCTGCCTTGGAGGCTATAGCATTGCTGTCGAAATGGAGCAGGTAATTGTGGAGCTAGGTCACCAGCCAGCTAAGAAACCACTTCTTTAAACTTTAAAGTGACATTAACAGTGGAACAAATGACATCTGAATAACTGATCTGGCAGTTAATGCTGATACTGATACCTCTTCTGCTGGGGCAGTGACGTTTTGTGTACTTTTTACAAGGAAGGAGATGCAAACTGAGGGCAGCAAGGACAAGTTTTCATATTTCAACTAAATCAGACGGTCCTTTCAACTTCCTTCTCTGGATGTGTACAGTAGTCCATGTCCTGTGGTTGGTGTCTTGATCGTTTTAGGTATGAGAGACAAAAGGAAAGCACCAAACATCCAGTATGGAGAGTACAGCCATACATTTGTATGTACAAAGTCATCAGAAATGCAACCAGAATTTGAAGACTGAGATCTGTCTTGTCACCATGCAATATTGAGTGTTCAGAGAAGAAAACAGAAGCTTAACTATTTTTTTTTTTGCATGAAATGGCTGATTTAGAGTTTCAAAAGTTTGCATTTTCTAGTTTTAAGAGTTTAAACAGCAAGGAGTATATATCGATACATATGAAAATTTCTTGGTCCTTGTTGAGTTTATCTATATATATATACATATATAGATATATATTAAGTCCAGAAACTAAGCAGCAGTAAAAATGTTGTCTTGCTTTTCATCCCTGTACATAAGGTATTAGGAATGTCTGAAGTAGCTGGAAAATGTCTTATTCCACCATAGGGGATTGACTGACACTGCTGTTATCCACTGAACTAGGTGAGATACTGGGACTGTGTTCTGCAGTATTTCCATTTGAGGTTGGTGTCAGTGGTTCATGTCCTTCAGAGTTCTCCAGCATTTCCTGAATAAGAGGTGGCATGGATCCAGGAATTTCCATTTTCAATGTAATGACACGTTCTGCACCTTTAAAAAGAGAACACAAAATCCTTCCCATGAGCATGATTCACACAATTTCCTTTCTGTTAGCTTTACAGGAGTAATAGCAGCCTGTATTTTGTTAATAGATTTGCTGTCTCCTTCTATACTTCTTGCACACAAAAGTGTGTGAATGATCTGCTTCATGCAGTTCAAGGAGTTAGGTGAGTACTCCTTAACAAATTAATTCAAATCTATCACAGAGCAACTGATATGTCAATACAGGTAAATTGGATGAGCTGCCTCTTTTTAAAGAAGGACCCAAAATGGCATTAAATTATACCGAAAAATCAGATTAGGCTGTGATCATGTCAATGTCTTTTTAAACTGGTATAACATTTAGTCTTTATTCTGTACTGATTCTGCAAAGAATGACAAAAATTCTAAGTTAAATAGGTGAGGTGAATCCTGCAAGAGAACTGCAGTGATCAAAGTCAAAATGTTTCCCTCCCATAGAGAAAAGTGTGAAATAAGATGCAGAATTTACCAAACAATTACTTTATAAAAGAACACATTCAGGCAAAAAGGTGCTTTTTTAAGGGGGGGGAAAGTTGTCCTCTGTATTCAGGCATCTTGTCTTGTGCTAATGAACCACCAAAGTGTGCAGGAGCCTTGCGTAGTGCTCAGCTCTGCCTTGGCTGAGGCTCTTTGAGCTGGGCTTGTCACGAGCACCAGGCATTTGTCTGCTGAGGGGGCTCTGCAGGTGAGTGCACACAAAATTACTGCATCAGTCCTGACCACTCAGACTGGGAGCTCACAACACCTGGTTTAGGGAGGAAAAAAAGCCCAGCACAAAGTCTCAGCGTGGTCAGCAGGCAGGGACACAGCACGGACACAGCAGCCAAGGCCCCACTGGACACTGGGCAGGCAGCGCTGAGGGAACTGTGCATCAAGCAATTTTTTATTTTATAGCCATAAACCTCAGCATTCCTGCTGCTCAGGATTCCTGATCATCTTAAAATTGGAGTCCAATGGGAGAGGAACCCGTGTTTTTTAAACAGCAAGAACAACCAAGAAAAAAAATACAGCGAAAATAGTTAGTTGACAAACCATTCCAGGAGAGTGATGTTTTGGAAATAAATACTCTGCTTATCCATGCTGCTAGAGTGGACGTGCAGGAGAGAGCACTGCACACTCCAAGCTGGAAGGCAGCATTTAAGTGTTTATGCCTTACATGAGGAGCATCAAAAGGACCACCTACAAAGGCAATCATTGACTTTTCAAGTGAATGCTGATTTAAAAGTCTCTTAAATAACTGTAATGGGAAAGATATTAATGCAGAATGATGCTGAGAGGTTCTCTGAAAACCAACTTTAGTCAGAGCTGTGCTGCTGAACTCAATTTGGCCTTGTTAAACACCTGCTTTCCACTGTTACGTCAGGTGCAGTGAAGTGTTTGTGTGGTCATTCAGTGCAGAGCCAGAGAAATCTTTCAAGTTTGGCAAACTTCCAACTTCATCGGGAGATAAGACAACTCAGAAGATGAGAAGAACTCAGAATTGTCTTGCTTCAGTCCCACAAACACTTCACCCTTTAGCTGCAATATCTCTAATGCCAAAGCAGACACTCTCAGTGTTTCAGATTAATGCTTTCTTTGGTGTTTGCTTTCAGGGATCAGGTGCCATCCAAAGTCATTATCGTCTAACGTACATCTTTTAAAACGAAACTCAAGACATCCCCAGCCCTCCAGGACATCACCATCCTTTGGTATGATTTAGTTCTACTATGAAATATTAATGATATAATTAGAGTTAAATACTTATGTCAGAATGAAAAGAAGCCTTTCTTGTGAATTGAATATAAGGAGTTGTGTTCTTGAGGAGCGGGAAGGCTCTGATAAAGGAGGAGGGAAGTGGAAATGGATTTCCCACAAGTATAAACAGTGGAACAGAAGGGCTCCCCTAAATGCTTTTAACAGCTCAATACTGCTCTAAGTTTATTTTGTAGATTCAGTTGGATGGAGCTTGTTTTACTTGAGGGTAAACTGCAAGCTTTAGATAACCTGGTAAAGTGGTTCCTTTTTAGGATACTTTTGTTTCTAGCTCTGCGTTTCCCTTTCCAAGTTACTTCTTTTGGTTCTAATCAATCCAATTAAATTGCTCACTTCTTTTTATAAAGATAGCTATAACTTAATCTTTTAACTTGGATTTATATTGTTTGAAGTGGAGCAGTTAAGGTTTAAATTGAAAACAAACGTGTTTAGTTGAGTGAATTAACTGCTGGGGTTTTTTCCCCCTGAGTCTTTCCCTAAACCATGTCAAAGAAAGTCAGGAATCTTCCCAAAAGCACAGATCCAACCTACACAGGTACCTGTACATGCAAGCTTGTATGCCTGCTCATCTATCAGGAGTAGCAAGCTGAGTAAGCAGAGTAAGAAGGTGAAACGGCATCAGCCACCGTAAGAATGAGAATTGTTGCACTTTAGACTCTCTGTTTTCAGACTGGTACATCAGGGAACCCGTTCTGATCAAATGAAAGCATTCACCTACACCTGTGCTTTGGGGAATGTGTGACAGTGCTTAGACTATGAATTGCACAGGATCAATCCAGCACATACAAGACTGCATAAAATGTTAAATCTGATCTGTGTTTAGGTATGGTTAGTTTGGATTAGAGGGGCTGAATCTCCAAAATGCTGGATCAAATCAGTTCTAAATCTCCAATACCTCAGACCACAGTTTAGGGGAATTTTGGTTGCTCAAGGGTTTTCTGCAGTCTGTAACCAGACTTTTTTAAAAGCCCTTGGTGATACAAAGCACACGTTGATCTGAGCCCTCTTGTAAACATTAACAAAAGGTTTTATCTTGTCCTAAAATGACTAACAAAGACTTCATGCTAATGATTTGCTATTACTTGCACCTACAACATCTTTTTCACTGTCAGTTGCATGGAGAATGGAGCACCATACATGTTTAAAGCACAGCCATTTTCAAGGCAGGAACTATGTAAAGAAGCTGGGAAGAATCAGGTCACAAGATCTTACTTAGATGTCATAAAAATAAGAACCCAGGTGCCTAGGCCAGTTCCTCTGAAATGCAACACTGCCACTCCTGCTGAGTTATTGGGAGAAACTGTACCTTTTGCACTGATGCTACGAAGATCCGTGATTTTCATTAAGATCTTTGGGAACATATGAGGCTTGTTGGGTCGTCTCTTTCGGATATAAATTTTCAGTGCTTCAAGCAAGGGTTCCTGAAGCTTATCCACTTTCATTGGTTCTTCAAGGTCCTGGCGATCTGTAAAAAAGTATCATATCACTCATTTGATTTTAAATATTTATTTTTTAAAATAAACTCCAAATCACAGAATCTCCTCCATGTTCTCAATCAGAACTCCATGAATTTTGTTCTCCACTAAACAATGCACACTCTGTAGTGAGCATTCCATAGGAAGAGGATAAACCACAACTTTCTGAAACGTGGATTCAATTTTTCCTTGGTGACTGGAAAGGTTTGTAATGTGGGTAGTCAAGAATTAGCAGTTTGCTCATGTACCTCCCTCTTCAAGGGGAGAACACCTTGCCACAAACAATATTTTGGAATTAATTTGATATATGTCACTGATAGGCAACCCAGGTACTCATAGGGGTTACAGCTATTTTTTGTTACCACTACTACAGAAAAGTGAGCTACCATCAGGAATCAGCAGATGGCAGTGCTGGCTTGAATGACAGCAAATGCCACCCCTCTGCACCAGGACACAGAGTCACACATCACTGACATCCAGGAGCCCATCAGTGCTTTTAATGTGTTAGGGTTAGAGACATAAAATCGGAATGATTTTGTACTAAAGGGCCACTGCCAACAAAGATTGACTCTTGTGTTTCAAACACTCACTTGTAGCACCGAGTTTGTGTTTCAACAATATGGCCCAGCTAAACAAGGTGTGTTTCTATTGCTAATCCAGATTTTGCCAAGGAGGAGAGACCAAGTGATGAAACCAACAGAAATTTACAGATTATTTTGGAAATTATCTGAGAATTCACTTTTTGTATTTTAAGCCCATGATTTTAATTGACAATCACCCTTTCGAGTTCCCTTCAGCCCCAGTTTGGAAGTATAACACATTTTTTTGCTAAAGAACGTTATTACCAATGGCTTCCACGTGAATGAAACTAATGCAGATGCACACAATTATATTTATGAGTAAACGCTGTGTAATTGGGCATCTTGCTGTAAGAAAGCTCACTCATGCAGGTACCCATACACTGCTTAGCAAAAATGCAGCAGGACCTGATCTCCAGAGGTCCCTCCCAACTCCAACCACTCTGTGAGGTATCTCAATGCCCTTTGTCAGGCAAACAATAGGACTGGTTGCTTGACAGATTGCTTTCAGTAGTTTTTTTCAAATGATCATTAATAAAACCAGTAACTATCACCAGTGGAAAACAAACCTTTAGCATGAAGTGGCTTATATAATACATACAATAATGTTACAAATATATATATATATAATATGTTTAAGTAAAGGAAAGCAAAGCAAGTAGAACATAAATGAAGACATTATCACGTCTGTCCTTTTGAAATGCATTGGAGTTCATGCAGTACAATACCTCCACAGATGAGGCAGATGGCACTAAGGAGACCTGTTTCTGTATCATCCATTTCCAAAGGCAGGAGCTGGTTGGCAAATGTGAACACGAGATCAGTCAGCGGGCCAAATCCGGCATTGTGCATCTGAGTTCGGTTTAGGGTAAGGCCATCTGAAAAGGTCATGGTGTCTTGTTCCGGTGTGTATCTTGTGCAAATTCTAAGGATCTGTGGAAATAAAAAGAAAAATGGAATCTGAAGGATTTAATCCATGAGAGGTTTCTTGCATTTTCTCGGTGCGGCGAACGACCGTGGAATTTCAGTACTTGGCCACGTCAGAACAACCTGAAAACAAACTCCAGTTTGTTCAGTTCTAGCTGCACAAAAACTCTCAGGTACAACACAAATATACTCTACTGACTATGTGTATTCCTTGTAACACAAACCTAGGACAGAAATTTTCCCCTAGTTATGAAATAATCAAAACTTTGGAGCAACTCTCACCACTCAGGTCACCCACACTACAGTGATATCCTCAAATCCAGTTTTTTCATTAGCCTGCCACTTGCACCTAACTATAAAAAGTGACTGATCTGATCCAACAGGATCCTGAGAGCATCTCACCTCTTCGAACAAAGGCATATCTCACTGGTTTTGGGAATCGCTTTTGCACGGCACCACTTCCCTGGGTTGTACCTTTGACAAGGACAACGTTGTGGGAGCAGAAGCTTGTGGGAGTGAGCGTGGACAGCTGCGAGCTGCTGAAGAGGCAGAATTTTCGGCTGCCTTCCCCTCTTCTGCAAGAGCAAACAGGCAAACACTGATATGGGGACAAAGCCCTCCATCTCCCCAGCAGCTGCAGGTAGGGTTCCCTTGGAGCACTGCTCGCCTTGTCAGCCTGGCAGTTCACACCCAGCAGAACATCTAACCCTGCACCTCCAAACGGCAGCACGCAGGACTCCTGGCAGCCTGGCCAGTGGTCTGAGGAGTCGGCCCAGCTTTTCTTCTTTTACAGTGGTTGTTACTTCTGTGTGCTTTAACACCAAACCTCCCCACCAGCCTGTTGGCTCCCAGCCTTCCTGCAGGCTCTGGCGCTTCCCTCTGCGGAGCCCCAGCGGTGGCAGACCCTGCCTGCCTGGTGCAAAGCTGCTGACAGTGCCGCTCATTCCGTGCACGCCCAGGCAGTGTTGGCTTTGGCAGGTTCGCTTGTATGCCGACAGCCAGCCAGTGCTGACCCCAGATGGAAGAGCCTTCGAGGGGAGGACGGGGATTCACACCTCTAACTGGGCACGGAGGAATGCAAAACACATGAATAAAACACCGAGGATGCTCTACATTTTGTTAGTAAATGCCTCTGGGGTAAGGGCAGCATCAAGAGCGCTGTCACAGCGGAGGTGGCAGCACGGCCAGAGAGGGAGCGTGTGCGTGAACGCTCCCGCCTCTCGGAGCACACCCAGGATATGTGTGCCATGATTTGTGGCACGGGATCATTTGTACAGCTGCAATTAATGAACATGGCTGTAAGGACCAAATAAAAGAGGCGTCCATCATGTTGACATATTTCTGTTACATATATATATATCAGTGCTTAATGTTTAAAATAATCAGAGGTGGGAGAGGGCTTATGCTGAAACTA
Organism: Motacilla alba alba; assembly: GCF_015832195.1. NCBI lineage: Eukaryota > Metazoa > Chordata > Aves > Passeriformes > Motacillidae > Motacilla > Motacilla alba. The sequence goes on along the minus strand of NC_052017.1, from coordinate 38,618,519 downwards.
AACTGAACTGAACCCCTGCCGAAGTCAGGCTGATTAGCTGAGCAGAGACTACAGCTGTGTTTTTTCAGGGCTTGACTGTATTTATTTCCCATCCTACTTGGTTTTAAAGATACAACAAAAAAGATTTACATGAATATAAGAGAGCACAGGGAGAATTTAATTACTCCTATAGCTTCTGAGGCTCTGAGTCAGAGGCCCAGCACATGGCAGCTGACCAGTCTGGGCTTGGTTCTCCCACTTTCATCTTTGCCTGGCAACACTGCTCCAAATAAACAGGGTGGATAATGAGAAGAACGCAGTCTGTAAGACACCTATAGGGAAGCTTTTATTTCTCTTCTTCAGTTCCTTGATAAGAAACTTAATACGGTGTATTTCTGCAGATGCATCTTCAACTATTTTCTGTCTCAGCAATAATCTTCTCTCACATTCTGGGTATACCTTGAAGCAGTGAGACTTTGTACAGTTGGACAGGAATGTTTGACATTGTTGCCTTATCCGAAATTACAGTACATTTTTGAAATTACTTAAATCAATGACCAAGAGAGTCACAAACACAAGCGCACAGCATATTAATTCCTCAGTGACCTCAAATTTCCCATAATATATGCCATCTTAAAAGGCTGCTGGTTGCTAGGTTTTATGTGGTAGCCAATGTATTATTCAGAATCATTAGAAAAAATTAACATTATAAAACACAGCACCCTGTCAGTAAGAGGCAGCATCTTTACCACATTCAGAACTGCCAGTAACCACTGGCCATGCTCTCCCCTGAAGTTCACAGTTGCTCTTTTAAATCATTAAAAGATTGTACAGAAAGCAGAAGAAACATGAAGAATACCTGATGTTCAAGAAAACAAAGGTTCCAAAGCTACATACTTACTGTCACACCCAAGAGCTGCTTGGTTCACTTCCCTAATGGCATGCAAGAGGAACTGGAGTGCAGCTCTTCCCACCTGAGGCCTGCACAGACAGCAGCTGCCTTCCAGTAAGGGTGCACGGCTGAAGAAGATCAGGTATGTACCTCCAACTTTGGGAGGAACAAGGAAGGCTCTGCACTCCTTACCTGGTACTGCTTTTCCCTTAGCTCAGCCAGGCAGAAAGGCAGCCCCTTTGACTCCAGTGCTATTTCAGTTGGTAAGCCTTAGCAAGGAGAGTTCCTCTCTTCATAGCCTCAGGACTCCCTTCCCAACAAATTAGCAGAGCAGGATTCGGAGCTTAATTGGGCAATGCCATGGTGTATTCCCCAGGCTGCCTGCAGCTTCCCCGGCAGCTGCCCAAGCAGGGCTGGCAGACATGGATCCCCCAGATCCTCCCTCAGAGGGTAGGTCTGGACACCAGCTGCCACAGAGATCCCTGCCCAGAGGAACTGGGGTGCCCTGGAGCGATCTTCCCAACAGCCCAGAGGCTGAACACAAACCTGCCACCACACACCAGGCTGCTGGCTCCCTCACAGCAAAGCTCCCTGTGCTTGTTTCCAGTGCCACAAGCCCCACTGTGTTTGGGGGTGCATGATAGGACTGCTCAGCAAAGAGACCCCCAGGGCTAAAAGAAAGGAAGAACTTCCAGGCTGAATCCTCATTGGGAACAAATCTGGGTGAGGTTACTCAGCCTCAAGCCAGCCCCTGTGGGCACGCACAGAAAGGGACCTGCAGGGCCTCTGAAAAATTTAGAATTGAAACATAAAGTCGGGTAGGATTTAGCTACTCCAGGCTTAGGCAGCAAGTAGAACAGGTTTGAGTTGAAGGCAGCCTTCAGGCCCTCATATCCCATGTGCTGCCCCAGCCATCAACTGGAGGAGCCTGCAGCAGCTCCACTGGGCACTGGCACAGCTGAAGATCAACTATGTGTTTTCAGCAATGCACTTTACTTGACTGCAGCAATCAGGTCTCAGGTTTCCTCTGCATTCCTTTGACATTATCCCACAACACGCTGTTATTAAACTCCAAGACGGATCATTTGAAATGGTGTTTTACTTTTTTTCTTTTTCTTTTTTTTTTTTTTTTTTTAATTTCTGTCCTTCATCAGGATCTGTGAAACGCCACGGATATTGCTGATTGTTGCTAAACTGTTCTTGGGCAAATTTCCAGTGTCAAAGTAAAGCTGATTTCAAGCTCATATTCACTGAAGAACATATGGGAAACATCAGCACTTCAAAATAAGAAATCACGGTATCTTTCTCCATTTTAAACTGAACTCCCAATGTCCTCAATGTTGTTTAGATTTTGCAACCAAGCCAAGTATTTTAGTTGTCACTCTGCTCTTAAATGCCACTTGCAGCCATAAATACGGTTTTCCCTCATTATTAAAGGGCCCTTTGTTTTAAGGAGTATTTATATATTAAAGCATTAGAGATTCAGATGAGCCCGTCATAAAGTGCAAAGCAAAAACCCTACCAGAGGCACAAAACCAAAGTCAGCCAGAAAGTTGCATTTATGACATTGCTGCTACCACAGAATTGTTACTCATTTTAAACAGATTAGGTAGGGCAAGATGGGCCTATTTTTTAAGAAATCCTGTCGTTAGACACTAGCTGCCTCAGCTGGCTGGGGCAGTTCCTTGAGAGGACAAACCCAGGCAGGTACTCTGAAGCAATGATGCCTCATGGTGCTGCCAAACCCCGTCAGCACAGCTTGTTCTGCACACACAAATTCCTGCCTGGCATTAACGCACAGGGGTTTACAACAGAAAACAAAAATTACATCATTAAGGATTAGCATTCAAGGACTTCTCAGGTTTTTATCCATTAGATTTAAGACAGACTGGACTCTGGATTCTTTCCACGTCTGTCTTGCCAGAGCCCAGCGACGCTGGGGACGCTTGGCTGCTGCTGGGCCAGTGTACCAGCAGACAGAAGCACTCACTTTTACAAGGGTTATTGACTGAATTTTAGTAATATTTATCCCTAAAACTTTTGGCACCAGATATAAATTCCACCATCCTCATTTGGCGCCTCGAGCTGCCTCAGGAAGCTTGATGTTTTTTCCCTTCCAGAGTTAGCATTTGTTTGTACATAAAACAATTCTTTGGCCCATACCCATCGGAGTTTACTGAGCTCCTGGCACCATTTCCTTTGTCAGCCTGTTTAAGAGGGGCTTAAGCATCCACAGCCACAGGAACCAATTGAGCAGAGACCTTGGCAGGGTCTCTGAATGCTTAAGACTCTCCACAGCTGGTGCTGAAGGGCAGGCGGGCAGTGAAGGGGTCCTGCCGGCAGGGAAGCCTGGCCACCTTACCTGGGAGCCCCACACTGCTCCTCCCACGTGCTGTGGCTCTAGGAACGTGTCCAGGGCACGGCAGAGCAGCAGGATCATGAGGGCACACCGCTGAGGCTCGTGGCCCTGCTCAGCAGAGCTCACACAGCAGCCGCTGGGTGCTCGGTGCAGCAGGAGGGGCAGCAGCGCTCGCTCTGCACCTCAAGGCACAACAAAACAAAACATAACTAGGACAACTGGCTTGTTGGGAGGGGGGAATATGTGCTATTACAACTGCTCCAGTACCGATGTTCAGCTTAAATAAAGATAGAGAATGGCACTGCAATTCCGATTATGCGCAGGTGATGCTGGTTTAATGGATACAGCATTTCACAGGCGGCGCGCACACTACGCATTACTGTGTCATGGTAATTATCCCATTTTCTTTTTAAGCAGCACATAAAATAGTCGCATAAAGTTTGTGTAAATGTCACACAGGAAAGTTAGGACTATTAGCCGTGCCGTATCTGTTCCTGGGTTTGGAAAAGCCTCAGCTCCTCCCAGCTGCAGGCTCCTATGGTGTTCGCTATGCCCTGCTCGCTGGGATGTGTCACCTTCTCTGGCTTTGTGAAAAATATAAAACAGAATGAGCAGGTGATCTGGAAGGACAGGCCTCAAAAAATTTATAACTAGAGCTTGAAGGTTGCAAATGGCCAAAAAGTAAAAGTGGTGAATCATATTAAAGAATCAACTCTTCTATCCATTAATTAGTTGAAATAAAGTCACCATTTACCACCTGCTTCATTCTCTTTTTCTAATCTGGCAACTAGGCTTTTATTTAATCACTGTGATCGAAGTGCCTTTATCGAGGCACTTCAGATAAAACCAAAATGGGTCCCCTCAATTTTTTAGCCAGTGTTGGCAATTGCAGCACTGAGTGGAGCTGGTGCAGGGACCCTGTGCAACAGGGGCTGTGCACGTTCCCAGGGCAAGCTGCCGCTGCCCACCCCAACAAAGAGCATCAGGAGCTCGCAGGATTACAGAATTAGGGTATTTGTAATCCAGCAGCTATGAAGCCAGGGCATGGCACAAACAAACAGGGTGGCAGTTTAAAGGCTGAAGTTTTAGGGGTAAAAGGTTTGGATGAGCAGGTTCTTGCCACATCCTGGCTCCTCCCCACCCTTTTTGTATAGTTTTTGTATTAACTATTTGTTATGGGTTGCAGCAGCACAGCACAAAGCAGTTCCCATCCCCTGCTGCTGGCAGAACACACTCAAGGCAATGCTGCAGTTTTTTGATCACCATCTGCCTCTTGTGTGGGGGGAACGTAACAGAATCTGATCGGGACAGAGCTGGTGATGACAGGCGTGCAATCGGTAACGAATGGCCCTGCCCCACGGAGGGACACTCTCAGCAACAATGAGATGGCTGAGTCTGAATGAGTGCCTGGATTAAGGGAACAACAAGAGGTGACTCTCAAGCATGGCAGGGCAACCTCAACCTTCCCTTTTTCTATAGGCCAAAGAATGATACCCCTTCCCCTCTCCTACCCCTCTTCCTCCTTTATCAATGTCCTCTTGATGCGATTCTTCCAAACAGCTTTTGACAAAACAAGAGGAAAAGGTCACAGCAGTTAACGTCCCCCTCAACATGATCCTGTTTGAAGCAATGCACTTTTAGAAATTCCAAGATTAATTACTTCAACTTCAGCTTCCCTGGTTTAAACTCCTGTGTCATGACAAAAAATATATCTACAGCAGCCATCCTACAAGATGCTTCTAGACTGGCCAAGCTTGGCTCAATGAGGACCTGAAGGTTGGTGCTCAAAATGAAACATTTAAAATACGTTTACATTGGACATCCTGTTTTACTACAAGTTATTGCTACAACCAGTAATACGAAGCATATTTGCCACTAAAAGCTTGAAGACCTCTAAGGTCTCGACAAAGAAATGCTGAGATCCCAGAGGGCTCCTCTGAAGGTCAGCATGACAGAAACAACCGGAGACAAAGGGAGGGAAGACAGCTTTGCCTTGACATAGTGGCAAGGCAAGGTCTGGAGACAAAGTCCCAACCCATCTGCACTGTTCCCTCCTGCAGGTTGCATGTTAGCCTGTTTAAAATTAAATTACATTTAGCTAAAACCTGTAGTCCATTATGTCGGCCACTTCCACAGATACCTGCAGCACTGGAGAAAGCAGGGGGATATGAGTGCCAGAGGCTTGCATCTGACAGGCTCCAAGCACATCAGCTTCCCCTCTAAAACCTTAAAAACACTAATCCTGAAGACTTGGGTCTTATTCCTTAAATTCCCTCATGACCACGGGTAGAGCACATTCCTAAACCATTATACAGTGCACTGTTCCTCTAGGTATCCTTTATGCATGGGATCATGCAGAGAGAGGGGGAAGGATGAAGGAGCAAGGAAGGAGAAACAAGTCTCTCTTCAGTGTTAACAATAAAGAAAATTTTCCAAAGTCACACATGCCACAATACCAAAATGTACTGAAACCCACAAAGAGTAAGGACTTATTTTGAGAAGTATGCTCAGCCCCCTAAACACACCTCTGTAGATGTGCTGGAGTCATCTCCTGACCACACCAGACTACCCAGTAAGTTCAATTTTACAACAATAAGGTCAAGGCCATATTTCACTCCCCCTCTTCCTGTCAACTACAGTAAAAAGAAGAATAGAAAACACATTAGTAGGAGAACAATGATGTTAAAAATACATACCAGAATATCCAGGCAGGCTGCTTTCAGTAGAGTTATTTGGTCTGCAATGGTCAAACTTGTAAAGCCTGGCAATCGCTTTGCAAATTCCACTATTTTAATAATGCACTTCGTTGCGAGTTCACTGAATTTGTCCCAAAGCCCAAGGTCCAGTCGAACCCGATGATCTGCGCTGGAGTTCTGGAAAGACAGACAGAAGGCACCATAAATCAATGTCCCTTTCAGCAATCAGTTTTCAAGAGAAGGAAACAACAACCACGTTTTCCTTCCAGAAGTACTTTCTATTAACATTCCAGGCATTTTCTGCAGCTTGCTGTTGGGATGATGCTGGTTTTAAACTTGGATTAATCGCCTGAAAATTCCTTGGATACTTCTCTGTTACTTATGATTGCAGAGGCCATCTGTACAAGGAATACAAATGAACTTAAACATTTCCAAATGCCACCCTCATTATTCTTCCTTGCCATTATATAATAAGTGCATTGTGAAAGACAATTTACAGTTGTACCCCAGAAAATAGAAATGAACAGTGGAACAAGAATATTGGGTCCTCCTCTGGAAAAAGTAGCACAATATTTGGAACACAGTTTCACATACTTAAGGTCTTAGAAAATTGGTTCTGCTTAATTTCTCTGCTCTGTGGCTCTGCCACAGCTTTCTGAACCTACAGTCTCCCATGACTTACAGAGCATTTATTTACATGATGTTAAGGAAAATCCCATGTGCCTTGATGAATGCTACATGCTCATTTGATGGTGCATCAAACATACACCCCCACTGCTGGAAGTGTAACAAGGACATTTTGGTGGCGTCTTTCAGGGAATGTTTATGTTCACCTACCTCAAAGTCTCCATCATTTTCTAGAGTGCATAGGAGACTTGTGTAAAGTTTGTGATCAAAGTCACATTTCCATACATTTGGAACAACCACTTAACCCTTGAAAAAGCTGAACATGTCAGCCAAGAACAGGCTGACTCAAATTCTGCTGTGACCCATTTAATGCCAGCTCACCAACACTGGGTGTCATGAGAAGACCTGGTGAGTCCATTCCAATCAGCCCAGGACTCCAGCAGAATGACAAGAAACAGGTAATGAGAGAGCTCTGAAATAGCCAAATCTCCTCTCCTTCTGCCATCACGTGCAGTGTATTGTCAGCATTTGATCCAATGCTATTTAGGATGCAGCCAGTGTGATAGTGCCCCCCAACCCCCTGTTTCATCAGCCACCAAGTTCAGTGTGCATTGCAGCCTTCAGCATATGGGTGATCACTGCAGGAGGAATTTTACCTACAAAAATATGCTCAGGCAGTGGTTTTCTCCCAGCTGCAGAGGAAGCCCATGTGATCAGCTGCCTCAGTCTCAGCTGGTTGAAGTTAAAATGTTAAATTAACTTTAAAATTAAAGTTAAATGAGCAGAGTCTCAACCTAAAAGTCTAACAGACATGGCAGATTAAATAGCCATCAAAAAGCATTCCAATTAGACAGATCACTCTTCCTTAGAGGAAACATTTCCAGTGAGACTGCCACCACCACTGCTGATGGTGAGGACACCCACCTCTTAGAAAACCAGTGAAGCCATTATCTTGTCAGCTTTCTTTGGTTCATGGGAAGGACATGGGCTGGAAGAGGTTGGTGAGGCAACGTGGAGTGAGCTCAGCTTGGCTGTGATGCTCTGGAACCTGTCCCGGTGTTGCCTTCACAAGACACCACCACTACCATCAGTCATGAAGGGGAAAGTCCTGATGGGTCCCCAGGGCGCCACCAGCCTGGCATTCACCCTCACTTGGAACAGTGTGGAGATTTGAGCCAAGAATATATATATTAGGCCCAAATTGGAAAAAATAAATGCTGACTGTGCTGAGCAGTCTGAAGGAGGATGCGTGCTCTTTCCTGCTACCCCTCTCTTTAGGGGATAATTAATTCATTTCATCATTTCTATTTGAATTTTTATTCTGAGAACTTCCTCTATTTTCTTTTGGGTTTTTTTTTTTAATGACAAAAGAAAATGTCTTTATAATGCTAAACCTAAAGAATTGCCTTCAAAATGGTCCAAAACTAATGAGTTAACAGTGATTGTAATGCCCTTTGAAACATTTCTTTCGGCTACTGGAGTATGCATCCCTCAGATTTATTTTATTTCATCCTCAAGGACCTTGGTGAAATACAGTACATTGGAGGAAAAATAAGATCAAGATGTGCAGTCATTCAGGCTGTAATTAAATTTAATAGGCAGTTTATCCAGTTCATAGAAAGATGGCATAGCAGAGAGCTACACAAAGCAGAGCCTAAAGCAGGAAATCATTTTACAATAGGGTATCCATCTGGAAAAAAAGACGCTGCATGAAACCAGCAAGTGTGAACGAAATCTTCATCAGTATCATATGAGGTTACTTTATCATGCTGCAGTGCCAGCAACGGGAAGTTTGACATGTCTTCTATTAGGAGTAATGCACGACCGTCATAACTAATGTAAATCTAACTCTCTATTATGCAAACTGAAGAGAAGGGGCAGTTAATAAAATACAAAATAACCAGGTGTTTTATTATGCCAGGTGCCAGATCCCTCAGCATCGGGGCTAATGTGGTTTACACATTACCTTTGAGATGCTACAAATGGAAAGAGTTTTAACATCCTATCTGTTAATGAATGTCAACACAAGTGTCACAGGAAAAAGAGCTGGATTTTTAGCAGCACTGCTCAGTACTGAAAAACCAAAACTGACTCAATATCAATGTATAGGTTGAACAATAAAACACAGGGTTAAAAAAAAAATGCACAACAGAAACAAAAACTCTGATTAAATTTGCCTGGAGATCTCCTCTATCCATGCTGTGAAAAAGATGCAGACGCTATGACTTTTCCTGAATATTTTACTGAAGCGAGTTTTTGGGTGTCTTTTCCAGGAGCAGTCTCACATGTTTTTCAGCCCTATGCACCAGTGCACATATGGTGGAACAATACTGTAATACACCCTAGTGGCATCTTTATCAGTGGAAAAGCCCAACCTTGCTATGAAATCCAATTAAACAGCCATTTTTGCCACATAAATTGATCCCATTTTTTCCATCATTTTTGTTTTTTCATTGCAGGCTGCTCTGTATCCACATTAACAATATGGAATGAGGTACTCACAGAAATATACACAGCAGCAGAATCCCTACTGTCTTTAAAACCCACTTTACAAAGGAAACAAGGCTCACAGGGGCACTCTGCCCTAATCAGGAACACTTGTGATGCCTCTTTAGTAAAAGCAGCAATGCACTCCAGCAACAGCGAGTTCACTGAGGACCACGGCACATGTCCCTGCTCAGTCACAATATCAGGAGATACATATATATATATACATATATACATATATATATATATGTAACTTCTAAGACCAGCACTTACAAAGAACAAAAATGCTGTCAAGATGTGGAACCTCTTCACTTCCAGCTAGCCAAAAACAACCCAGGAGAACCTGCAGCAAGGGTCTGCAGAGCCAAAATTGTTTTCTGTTTTATCCTCCCTTTATCACAAGGCTGGATGCAACACAGCTGTAGACTTACAAATAACACCACTCTCAAGGGACAAGCAGTATAGTTACACTCAATTATACTATAAAGTATGACATCTCCAGAGAAATTACTCAGGCACTCTCTCTTACCTGGATGACAGTAATAAAACAGATCTGTTTATGATGGACTTTTGGAATCCATTACATTTAAACAGCTTGCTGATTCTCATCATCGGTAGAACTGTACTTGTCACTGCCCACCAAATGCAACTGTTTAGTCAAATGACCCAGGGAATTTAATACAAGTGCTATTCTCCCATTATTTTAAGTATACTTCTATTAACTATGCAAAGTATGGGGCCACTTTTTCTTTCTAAAGAGCAGATGGATATAAAAAAGTAATTGAAAATGCTTCTCCAAAACCATTTTTAACAGCCAAAACCACACAATGGGGGGGGGGGGGGGGGGGGGGGGGAAATCACCATGTAACCCTTCCCTGTGGGAAATGCAGGCTACAGTGCTCAAGAGTGAGAGGAGCCAGATATACAAGCCAAATGCCTGAACAGGTTTTCATTTTTACTATATCTCTGTAAGGTCTTTTTTACTTTACACTCCTATATTTTTTTATCTTTTTTGCAACAAATGAAATATTCTTTTAAAACAGTCTGAATGATCGTGTAACCAAAGGCACTCGGGGGCTGCTCTTGCAGAACAGTTTCTTCTATCCACCATCCCTGTCAGTACACAAATGCAAGGCTCACAAAATCCAAGGGAATCCACATTGGTTAGAAACACTCACTTCTCACCTCTCACTTAGAGAATTAAATTTAAAACTCTAAGGTTATAAAAGCAATCTGTGTGCTCTGCAGTGTGAGCACGCCATGCCTCACGACTGACAGCACACAGAACCGGGCATAAAAGCAGGACTGGGGGCAACCTTCTACATGTACTAGATTGTTACTATCAAAAAAAGTAGTGGCATAGGCTTTTAGCCTATGGACTCCCCTTGGACTCAGCACTCAGCAAAAGGGCTCTGTGATCCTTTGTTTTTGATTTCTGGTTTCTGCTTCAAGTCTCAGATTGTTGTCGGAGCCCTGCCGTTAGATCAGCAGCTGGTGGTGATGTCCAGGCACTGGAGCTGTGCTCTTGTGACCAGCACACACAGCTTGCACATCCCAGATCCTCTTGTATCCTCAGCACTGCAGAAAGGATTATCCCCTCCCTCTGGGCTGGTGGGAGACTGGAGGGGAAGATGACCCTTACTCCAGGTAAGTAAGGACAGCCCCAGCTGTCCTTCCCACATGAGCTCTTTACACCAAAGTCCTGTAAAAAATGCCAAAGTGGCTGCCAGACCTTACCTAGATGAGAGATTTAAACACTCTGCATTTCACACACAGACTATGAGATTGCAGCAAGAGGACAGTATTTAGCACCACTGCTATTAGTTCTGATGTAGTGTTTGAAAGAAGCTGCATTGCTCTCAAAAATTCAAGGTAAGCGAAAAATAACTCTTTCGGTATAATTTTGTTATTGCAACTTGTACCGTGACAAAGCAGGAGGGAGCTGAGCCCTATGCAGCAGTTCCCTGCTTTGGACTTCCAACAGAGCAATGCTAAAAACAAGAAATCTGCCCCAGGCTGTCCCATCAGGCTTGAGATATGAATGACCAATATCCAGCCTCAGAAAGAGTGCAGTCAAATCATGGCTACTCGTGTTCCACAGACAGACCAGATTCATCTGCTCATTACTGAAGATCCAGGTGCTCTCAACTACGGCTCTGAAATTCCAACGGGGGCATAAACTCCCCATGGGGTTCAGACAGAACCTAAGGACGAAGGCATCAGCAGCGGGTGTGCTACGCAACAAGACCCTCTCCAATTTCATCCACTTGTATCATTTCAAGAGCTAAAAGATTAATGATACTTCAGCATCCAGTACCTAATGCAAGCGTAGAGTGCCAAGGTTTATCTTTCAACCATCGCGGATCTTTCGGCAATTACCAGGATGCAGTACAGTGCCATCCCACCAGCTGCAGTGCACTCTGCTAACTCCCAGGTAAAGTGGAAATACATATTAACGTGTTCCTGCTGGGAAGGACCAGAGAAACATGGGGAGGATGGGCTCCTTCCCCGGTACTAACCAGTTTACACGGGGATCAGATTTAAATGTGAAAAGTGCTTGTGAAAATACTGTCAGCAACATGAAAAACGTGCCTTTTTTAAAATCACACCATACCTGTTTGCTTTTCTTGCACTTAAATACCAAGTCTTACACTCAGACCTCAGTTTTGAGCCTTGCACTTTGTTTTCTAAATAGATTAATATGCCATAAAAAAGCACCCTGGTTGCTAAAACAGTGAATATTGATGGCACACAGGGATTTGCCTACATCACTCTGAGAAGTTAAATGTTTGTTTCAATAGCAGAAAATTTACTCAAACTAGAGAGCAATCCAGCGAGAGCAGTATTTCACCAGACCTCTGAGGATTGGTCCCAGATCCTCAGCTGGGGCTGGAGGGCAAGAACCATGGAGGCAGCTGTCTCTTTGCCCCAGTCACGTCACTCCTAAACTCCTGCTCTCAGCAGTGAAAGTACATGCTTGCCTACCTCAGGATGTTTTGCACATCCCTCTGAAACAGCCAGTGCTGCTGCAACCAACAGCAAGCCCAGACCCAGCAGCCATTTCTCTACTGATAAGGTTCTAAACAGTTATTTTTCATAATCTCCTTTAGAGAAATTCCCATAATACTGAGCTTCTTGATGGGGGGAGGGGGCTGATTTTTCATTTCTAAAAGCAGCAGAGGTTTTTGCTGTTATGGGATCTTTTGGTAGACTAGGAAAGGATGTGTAATTTTTGGGGTTGTCATGTGCAGAGCCAGGAGCTGAACTCAGTGATCCTTGTGGGTTCCTTCCAACTCAGGATATTCCATGATTCTAGGAATAAACTGCAAATGAGTATTTTGGAAACTGTTTTACTTAAACATTTCATATTTTCCTTGACCTTGGTAGCTTTGGGACTATCACCAGTAATCCAGCAGCATTTAAGAACTCCCTACACCTGCAAAGTTGTAATCCGCTGATGCACGAGCAGAGATCACGTCTTTGGAAGCCAAGAAATTTCTAATGAATGATGGAATGTAACTGACTCATGGTCTCGGAGCTGGTCGTTTGGCTGGATTAATCCTCCAGGAGTCTCTTGTGACGCCGCTAAGTAGCGCTCACATATAAGTGCAATTTCCCTCCCCAGCAGGCAGCCTTTGCACACACACCTCTGTTTTTTTCCTGGCTTAGGAGGTGCAAAGAGTGAATCTACTGCTCCATCTATTTAAAATGTCCAGACCCTCCAAAACTCACATCATCCAGGCATATCCAGAACGCTTTGTCCCTCAAATCATACTCACCGTAGTGTATTTTCCCAGCTGGCAGAGTGAAGGGAAGGTTTCCTGGTGAGCTTTTCGGATCTTCTCAGTGAGATCATCTAACTCTGCTGTCATTTCATAGTTTTCTGTGGACTCCTGCTTTGAAGGTTCCTTCTTCTTTTTGTTCCTGTCATTTCTGACAGCTGTAAGAAAAGCAGAGATACAGATCACATGGGGTTACTTGGATCAACCTATGTTGCTTTTGCTGCTCTATTTCAAATCACTGTAAAATGCTGCTATTTTAAACACACATTATCTTAGGTGAATATAAAAATGTTATATGCACAGAGGACACTAATTCCAGCTTGCTCATTTAAAAATAATTTAAGAACTAAATGTAGTGAGCAGTGATTAAACCAAACTTCCACAGGGGTTTGTTGTGGGTGTGCCATCACAATCCCATAGTATCAGCCTTGCAGCAAAGTCTACTGCAACTTCCCATGCACAGTGTCTTAGTAACTTTGTGAGGTGGGATTTTTTTCACTGTAGAACTATAGTTGTGCATGGTGGATGGTGAAGTCCTCTGCAGTGAAGCAGTCACTATTTTATTGGATGTGAACAACTCTAAAAAAAAGACAGCAACTGTCTTTCTTCTTAAGTATCTCAGCATGGAAGATAACAAAGCCCCACACTAATACAAACTCCACCAAACAGAACTTATTTAAAAGGAAAGTTAAATGTGAAAACAGTAAACAAAAGAAGATTAAACACGTTAAACTCAAGTTCTGAAGATCAAAGGAGAAGCACAAACACTTGAAAGAGAAAAAATGGCAGTGAAGCTATCTAAAGTTGCTTGCCATCTGCTTCTGCACTCAGATCAGTCTTCTACCTTCCCCCGGCCGTGGGGGATTACTGGAAATATGCATTGTGCTCACTCGTGCTGTAATTGATTTCCCACATATTTGTGTTTTGTAATAAAATATGACAGCTGCTCCATCACCATGCTGCTCTTTGTTCTTTTAATGAAAATAGCTTAATTTTACAAAACGTGCCCAGGAGATAAGTCCATGTCCGCAGTTTTGCCAGTAATTGTGAATTTTATCAAGAGTCTTGCTGTTAGCTAAAGCTAACGTCTTAAGTGTAACCAGATGCATAAGGCTTTACAACAAAGCCAAGCAAAATCAATCCCTCTCCCCAAAGACTCCATGTCAATATTAAACACCCTGAAGACTAAATCTTACTGGATAAATAAAACCAATCTTAACATTGTTCAAAACCTCACGATATTTAAAACAAGGCCCTAAACTCAGAGGGTGCAGCTGGTGGGTTTGGCACATGTGAGCATGGCCAGGGATTTTGGATGACCAAAGACCTGCTGATTCTTATTTGTACTGTCCTGCCCCAGAAAGTGCATCTATCTGTGCCATAGGGAGGGAAGCACAAAGCCACCTCCACGTCAGCTCTTCTTCCCTGTGGGTTCCCCAGGCCCATCTCCACATCTTCTGTGGTCGCTTCCTACATGCCAGTGAACCACAATAACCATAAAGAGCAGAAAAAATAGTGGGCTGGGAAAGCACCAGAGTCAGAGGCATCTACAGAAATAACATACTGTGTGTAATAGAAAACAAGGAGTAGAGATGTGGAGAACATTTGTTTCTCCTTCACAAGGCCATTAGGCACATAGTCCATGCAATTTATGGCTCTGGTCTTCTCACTAAAGGTCTGAATTTGAAACTGACACCAGTCATTGACATTTTAAGCATGAACTTGACTTAACTGTGTGGCAGACCCTCACTGAAGCCAGTCATGTGCTTGGCTGGATCAGGGCTGGGATGCTGAGCACCCCACTGGATTAAAACCTAACCTTAAACACCATCAATTTGGGTGTTTGGAGAACACAGACCCAAAGAAGACCAGCAAGAGTGGACCAAAATGTTATTCCTTGCAAAGGTACAATGCTACCAGTGTAGTCAGGTTTAGGGGGATTGACTAGTTCCTCCCCAGTTCCTTTTACAAGTTTTTCTCTCAAGCAAATGGTCAGATTTGTTTGCTGGACCCCAGGGCAGAGCACAGGCACCATGTTTTGCATTGAAAAAAAACATCGAAGACCCAGAGCTATGTCTTGAGTGCTGCAAACTGCCACTGCACTTCAGAAACAAATCCTAATCACTGCTGTACTTGGGAGATAAAAGAGTTCCTTAGAAAACTCTGTAAACTCCTACACACCGACAAAGAGCAATAAACCTTTGTCACAAAGCCCCACTTACTTATAGCTCTACAAGCTGATTGACAAATTTGCCAAGCAGGCAGCCTCAACAACTACTTCCCTCAAGCTTTGAACTCCTCGTGGAAGATGAACATTATCCAGGCCAGGCTTTGAAGCAGGTGCCAAAGGTTCCCAGAGACCGAGAGAGAACTCTGGCAGGAAACCTGCCATGCTCCTTGGCTACCCCAGCACTGCTCCTTCTGCAGTGTACCTGAAGTTCCTTTCCCTCCAAAGGCCACCAGAGGGACAGCTGCTGATCAGTCCTCATCACTGAATTGGCCCAGCTCTGCGCTCTTTCTCTTTTGGTGCAAATCAGAGGGTAGATATGGGAGAAGGAACACAGCCTGAAAACTAGGAACGTGTTTTTTGTTCCTCATTAACTTTCTTATATGGTTCTGATAGCTTTTAAAATAACGAAAATCCAGAATAATATATATCTTCTTACTTTATTCATTAAGACTGCATCAGACATGTCAGTGTTTCCATATTCCCTGTAAGATAATAGATTAAAGTGCTGACGTATAACACCCAGGCTCCAAAAATATAAAGCATTTCCATAACATCGAACTATTGGGCAGATTAACTATAGTTATAAATCAACAGGCAAAAAAAAAAAAAAAAAGGAGAGAGAGAAAGACCTTAAAACAATGCTATGTTTAAAAGAGTTAAATAAAAACATATAAACACACACACACACATTTACGCAGTAAATTTAAAAACCATCACTGCTCTGGGAACAGGAACTGTCACACCGCATGTGGGAAGGGTTTTGGATTACAGCTTATGCTTATATTACATAAATCACACCTTTTGGTATCTTGATCTTTACATGCATATGATCACATCAATCCCCGATGCAATTCCACAGCCCTTTAATGATGATACGCCAGTGATGAATCTGTGTCACAGTTAATGCTGCTGTAGAAAACTCAGGTTATGAATTTCATTACTTGTGCACTAAATTCTGACTTGATGGCTGCATTAATTAGGAGCTCCCAACAGGGGACAGTATGGAAGCTCTCTTGCCCTATGAGAACTCTTGGAAGTTAAAGAAAAATAAATAAGGTGATAGTGTGGGGAAGGAGAATGAAAAAAGGTGTATCTTGATATGTGAGGAAGCCAGGTCTTGGCGTGTCTCAGAAGGCTGAGTGACACACGCCCACACCTGTGCACGTCTGCTTCAATCTATCTTCCTGTGACAGCTTCCCTGTCCCCCTGACATACATGCCAGGACTTGCACTTCCACACCCAGAAACCTCCAGGCAGCACAGCAGGGTTCACAAGCTGGCAAAGGTACTTTCTGTTGCCTTAAGAACTAACCCCTACCTTCAGATATTCAGCCTCCTCCCTGATGGCAGGGGGGCAGAGCATCACCTCTCGTCCTGCTCAGTCTGTTCTCCTCACCCCAGGACAGCCATTGCTTTTTCCTTAGCCTCAGATACACTTTCCCTTTTCTTCTCGAAGTGATGGACAGGGCACAAAAGTTGCATGAGGGTCAGATGCATTCTTCAAGGAAAGCAAGGCCTGCTGTAGATGGAACTAAGTATAGAGAAGACAAACAGCTTCTCTTGGAGAACCCCAGTGCTTTCATTTAGTAACCTTGCAGCAATTCTCCTGCCTGAGTGGGGTCATTTCAAGCATGTCCTAATGCAGGGAATTGTCCAGTCTTAAATACAAACCCCTCAGGTCCAGGAAACTTAGCCACTGTTTGGCTAAGGATAAGCTGGGATCCAGCCCATGACATTTAGACATTTTCTAGACAATCAGGTAAAATCATGGAATAGTGAGTATTTGTACATCCATTTGTGAAAGGTGGCACAAACTTGTCCAACACAATGCAATTTTTCCTACTACTTGCACAACCTGCGCTTCCCCAGATAACCAGAAGATACACAGACAGCTCCTTTCATGTATTAAAATGATTAATCAGCTATAAATTCATTATTTGAAATGCTATTACTGCAGTTTTGCCTCTCGGAGATCCCCGTGACCTTTGAAGAGCTCTGTGTACTAGTTAGCTGGTTTTGTTCCTGTAGCAACAACTACTAGTGCTTCCAGTCAGTTCACATTCCTGTAAAACCACACTTCTCTTGTCCCCAAATATTTTGGAAGTTACTCGTTAAGCTAACAAACCTCAAAAGCACCATAAAGCACACAGAGCAAGTCAGTAATTGCACAGTGCTGGGCACAAGGTCGGTCTGCAAAAAGACTCCTTTTGTTTGTAAAACCCAATGAGAAGAGAAGTGAGAGGTGAACTGAGGTAGAAACACTGCAGACCTGCCAGTTCTCCCTTCTGGGCAGAGGCTCACTGTCCTGCCTGTCCTCCTGCTCCTTGGGAAGCCACCTGTCCCTGTCTGAACACCAGGGAGCCTGGGCAGGCTGATGGTGCCATACACAGCCATGGGGCCAATCCTCAGCACTGCAGCTGGGAAATCCAGAAGCACCAAGCTGTTGTTAGGGTGGCAACCCACAAACCTTGCGCAGCTCCTCCATGCTCTTGCTTCTCCCAACTCCAGAGGCAGCTGCTAAAAATTTTTAATTCTGGCAGAAGCTAGCAGCTGTGGCCAATTTCAGTCAAATATTTCTCAGTCAAACAAGCAAAACACTTACCTACTGCCAATGCCAAGTGTGCTCCATCAGGTTAAATGCCCAACATATACCACACATTACTCTTCAACAAACTGTGTTAAATGGTATGGAATGGCAGTCCATAAGGGTGGTTTTTCCCAACAGTCACCTTGGAAAATTTCAAACCAAGGGAGCCTTAGCATCCCTGCTGCTGCTGCTGCTGCTGAACTAGCCTGTCTGACCTCATGGTCAAAAGCAACACCTAGCTGCACATCCCAGGCAAATTCCAGGCCTGAGAACTGGTGGAATAAAGCACAAAAATGAGGGAACTCAAGGAGTTTGAGTTTCCTATCTCCAAGACATGTAAAGGAACAGAACACTCATCTCAAAAGCAGCAAAATCATACTCGACAAACTGACGAGCCATCAATTCAGGACGGTGGGACTCCTGCTCACATTAACAGCAGTGCAATTGCCAAACATACTAAAATATGCAGAACGCCAGGTAGTTATAAATAGACTGGTTTCCTAGGTCATGATTTCCAGATGAAATAATGTTTTCTTTTAGGCAAAACAGCTCAGTCTTAAAAAAAGCCAGGAAACTATTTTAAAACAAATTTCCATGCCAAAACTTGGCTTAGACATATGGAGAATGATTGGAGACAAAGCCCATTTCAAGCACAAAACTCTCATTTCTAATGGACAAAGCGAATAACAAGTATACAGTTGTGTAAGGGGCTTACAAAACCAAAACACATTGAAACCTGCATATTTTGTGGCTGATTCTGAGAAATCAACCATGTCAGCTGTTGGATAACAATCGCCAGAAGAAAACATCTCAAATTAAGTGAGATAGTATCTCTCTACAGACACATATCAAAATTAACAGGGAGCACAGAGAAACAATCATGGAAGACATTTCATAAGCACCTGGCACGCTATCATTTTTCCCCAGGCACAGAGCAAGCACATCCATTACAGAATTCGAGCCCGCCCAGGGTTTCCTATTGAGAAATAACACTCAGCTATGGCAAACCCGCCCCAGCCAACGCGCCAGGAACCTCAGTTCAACCACAGGGGAACACACCACAGATCCAGAAGACATCGTCCTGTCTCCTGCCTTCACGTACACTGGCCCTTCCAGCCACTCCTGGTATTTTTTTTTTTAACCTTTTTTTCTTCTTTTTTTGAGGAAGGTAAATTCGAACTCTGCCTTGCAGCTTTGTATTATTCATTACATAATTGCTATGTTTTATTAGAAATATGATCTATTATAACCTTGAATATGGTAACTTAAATGACATTGAAAATTAGATTATTCTGATTATTAGAGAAGTGAGAAAGGTACTAAACATTTGTAAGGCTGATAATCAATCAGTGTACCCATGTGAGTGCAATAAAAATCAATCAGGAGCTAGTGCGTTTAAATCTAATTTTTTAAGCATGACATTTTCTTCTGAGTTTCTTTTTTAAATGTCACCCTCTTCTACAACAGTGATTGATTCTATCCCCAGGGATAGTTAACTCCAACTGTTTTATTCATTGCACTGAGCTCTTGTATCCAGCCTTTTCTAAATATCAGTTTAATGACAACAATAATATTTTTATCAAAATGTGAAATTCAGAAATAGGCATTCAAAACAGCAAGAAGCACGGCAGTACATTTAAAACTGCTACAAATACCAGGGACCTTTTAACTAGCAAGCAGTGTACTTTACTTAACACAGAAAATGGTGGAATTTTGTGTCCCTCCCTTTTTTTTTTTTCCTTCCATAAAACAGAAGGCCAAGGATTTGCTTGTTTAAAACATTATTCATTTAGAAATGTTTCAGCAGTGAACAATGAATCACTGGCTATAGGGAGCGTGTGAGTAATTACCTATGCCTTCAAAATAACCTTATTAGGCTATTGTAAGTATAGGGGAGACCTTTGGTACCTATAGCCTTAGGGCCTCTATTTTTCCATTCATGCACAGGGGATTTATATGGTTATATCCTGACGAAAGCAACACATCTCCCATTTATGTGTGAAGATAACTGCGGGGTTAATATATCAGAGCTGAGTTATAAGAACAGGTTTCATTATATGAATGAATGATACAAATGGATGCTCTACAGCTTTATTTAACTGGCCTGAAACTTCACCTGTGGTTTCAAGGATTCTCATCAGTCTGAACAATTTTATTTTAGACGTGAAATTTGGCACCTGCTGTTGTCACATCCCTGAAATATTAGTAAGTGGAATGAGCAAAAAAAAAGGCGTTTCTAGTCCTTTAAAAAAACCCAATACCATCTGAAATCAGGCGTAGGACCAAAATTGAAAAGCCAATGCAAAACAACAGGCTGAGAAAAATACCCCTTGAAATTAGCTGAAAGATATGACTTTGGCATTCTTTTACCTATTTATTATAAATTTTTATTTCTATTATTTCATTGTCTTTTTAATTATTTTTTTAAGACATTCAGAGGCAAAATCAGCAGCTATCATGCTTGGGATACCTAGAACTACCAATCCAAGACCTAAAACCACTCCTCAAGGAAGCCAAATGGTTCTACAGGCACATTTGTCTTGAATGTTGCAGAACAACAGGACCAAAAAAACCAAACCAACCAAATAAACCCCAAAACACAAACAAACCAACTCCCTCCCCCCCAAACCCACCAAAATCCCATAAGCTGTTTCCAAGTGTATGAATATACCAACTAGTGCCTAGCTTTATATTTACTACAGTATTTTGGGAGTGGCTCAAGTTCTGCAGAACATGCCAAACAGAGTACCAACTGCCCAAAGAATAAAAATCAGGACTCCAGAAACACGAATGCAACATCCCCCACACTCCCCAAACAGGTCCTAAGAACAAATAAGAAATGAAGAAGTTGCAAAAACAGAAAGACAGTAAACAAGTGGGGAAAAAAAAACCCAGAAGAAAATGTGTTTTGCAGCACATGGGTGTGGGCAGGTAGAGGATGAGGAGCAGCTGAGTCAGAGGCAGGACAGACAGGGCACAGCACCTGTAGCAGGGGTTGAACGGAAAGCAGACTCCTTGGTCTCCCTTACCATCTTCCTGCATATTGCAATCAAAGTATGTGGAGAGATGGGATTATACATTAAATGATGAACTGTTTAAATAGCATTTGCCCTGTGATTTCCATTTTCAAAGTGCTTTAATATCATCAACTAATTGCCAGTGTGAAATAGGATAATCCACATGCTCTAAGCAGCTGATACTTAAACAGCTATTGAAGGTTGTTAGCATTAACAATTGCAGGCAGAATAAATCACTAATATTTCCCGTGAAGACCCACCAACATATCTGCCATGGAAATAGCTTAGCCATACTCGTTGACTCAGACAAAATTTACTCAGTGGTATGTTTCCATCTGTATTTCACATAGGCATCACCTCAAGTTACTTACTATAGCCAGAAATTCCCATATGAAGTATCTCCACATGCAGGTCTTGCAATGTCCCTGTGCATCTTGTGCAGCTGTTAAATTAAACTACACTCGTCATTCCCTCCTCACTCCAGTCATGCCCCATCTCTCTCAGTATTCTGCATGAAATCAGTCACTTCCTTACTCTCAACACAAAACCTATGGTTTTTATTAAGATCTACCACGCCACTTGCAACAGGTTTGCAAGTAATTGCATCACCCAGTGGGTATTGCCAGTCTTTCCCTTCCCTGCACACTGCAGGAATGGGAAGGAGCATTGGGAATCAATCACTCCATCTGGGGAGGTTTCCTAAATTTACAAGGCTTCTGCAGGTAACCCACTGAGAAGTGCCAGCCTGTGGCAGAATTCCCATGAAACTAAAATGCTCGGGGAAGCAAAGCATTGTGCTTACTATCTACTGTTTTGGCTGCCAAGACCCCAGTGGATTTACTACTAACTTCTGTGGCAGTCTAGATAAAATTCTGCATGCAGATGGTTAAATCAAAATACTCTGGGGAAATGGAGGACAGCTTTTCTGGAATTGCAGTGTCTTAACACATTAGCTAAAAATACACAAGACCACAAACACAAAGTGATTATTCTTTCTCTTCCTCACAGCTGAAGTGACCAAATGTATACACAGCAGTTGAAAAGCTCTTCTAAATACTCAGCCTGAAAATAAATTTCTATTAGGCTATAGTGCATTTATACCATAGGCTGGGTGAAGAAAAAAATCCCTAAATTTCAAACTCTGAACTTTCAGTCAGAAATCACCGAGAGGCCATTAAATCTGTCTCATCTGATTTCAGCTGTTGAGGTGCCCTTTCAAGCTACCTTCTCAAAGCAACTGCCCTTTCGAGCTACAATCTTGAAGCCAAGTATACTAACTCTTTATGGATAACCGATTATGAGCGAAAATATCCTGAATCTGACCTTTCTCTCCAGGGTCATCAAAAGGTAAATCAGTCTACTTACCTACAGATATTACATTAATTTCTCTTAGGAGACAGTCATGGTAGTACAATGCCTCGCAACTGGGAGATGCTGGGGTTATTCAAAGTCCTCATTTCAATTTGCTGGGCATTATCCAGGACCACTGATAGCCAAGGAAGTGCACACTGCACACTATCCCTGCCCACTGCCAGCCTGTAACACTTCACACTTCAACCTGCCACAGCCATTTTTTTTTTTTCTTATCCTAACATACACTGAGGAAAAGAACATGATTTACTTTTTACTTAACTAGCAAGCTACCTACCATGACAAATTGCAACTTCTTTCCTGACAATGCCATCAACAGTCCCCTTCCACAAAATAACTTTCCATAATAAGCACATTTATTCAATGTAATGAATGAGTCCAAACTACAGGACAAATTCTGGTCATGCATGATAAAACTGACTTTATGGGACAGCAAATGGAAAAGCTACCGAAAAAAGGAGTTGAGCTGGAAGACCCTTTCCCTTTGCTTGCACACGGACACACAGGACTCAGGGCAATGGCTCCCCAGAAGCAAGAAGAGAGGTTCAGGAGCAATACCAAGACTGTGTGTCACCGCATTTCTCCCTTTTATTATGGGTGGTTTCACGCAGTGAACACAGGCTGGCTTTCCCCAAACAGGGTTCACTCTCTACATTATTTACCAGAATTAAAAATAACAGCCCCAACTTATCCCCACTGCTGTTTTTGTCTTGCAGTGGTGCTACTCCACCGATCGCAGCAGAGTCCTATTAGTGTAAAACTACAGTAGCGTGGTGGGAGATCAGGTCTAATATCTGTATCTGCAGATGGATAACACCGCATTCATACCTAAGTTTCATTTCTTTGTTTTGCCCCCAAGGCTGAATTTCACATTTGTACCTCCTGGTGGCTTGTGCAATTGTGTAAAGGTGCATCTAGCGAGAGAGCTGCCAACTGACAACACGTCTGCAGAGGCTTTGCGTGCGCGGGTGCTTCATCAGGCGCAGGGAACACATCGCCTCCCGCAACCGTAAATTGAGCTCATGAAGGCGCAGGAACAGTTGTTCCCGGCACGTTTGAAGAAAGGGAACAGCAGTCTTGAATCGCAGCGCTTGTCTGCGTTACAGCCTCGGCAGCTTGCAGCCCTGGCCTCCCACTAGGCCAGGGACGATAAAAGCAAAGAAATAGCTCAGAATCTATTTACCTATTCTTCCGAAGCAAATGTGGAAAACACACCATCACGAACTTACACACATTCCTTCCTAAATGCAAAAGCTTGTTCATACTCCTACTACTAAAACAAAATAAAATAGATTTGGAACTGGGAGGTTATTTCCATCTCTTAAGGTGCCAGGATTGGCACCCAAAGTGGAGGGCAAGTGGGACAGAGTGTGCACCCCACACCCATGCTCAGCCGCCCTGCTCAAGTTTACCCTCCTGGCTAGCTGAAGCAGCAGGAGGAGGGAAGAACAGTATCATTTACCAGGTGGACTAGAAGCCCTGCTAGATCAGCCAGAAAAAATTGTCTGTTTAAGCCTCACACTGATGCACAGTCCAACACAGCTGGTGGGCACACATCTGCACTGGCCAGGGGGCTTGGGCAGCAGGTGGGTTTGATTTTTTTAAAGAACAGTGTGTGCTGTTAAAGCTGTTTCACCATAATACTACCAAAGAGAGGTTCATTAAACGGGAAACTAGCATGCCCAAACCATACTGTTGCATCTCACTGCATTTTAGTGTGTTGTTTACACCCCTTCCCAAAAGCTGAGCAGTTGGAATAAAAAAATCTGCCGATTTGTTGTTGGGGTGGGGCATATTTTTTGAAGATTACATAGTCCTGTTTTCACCAACTGCAAACTAAGGAGAAAGCAAGGAGTGAGGTCAGGAGACGTCTTTTTCTTTCCATCTCAGGATTTCAGGAAAGCCACACCGAGCCAGCCAGCAGTCTCCGGGAAAGCCCTGCTGAAGCTGGCTGCTGCCACAGGTAAACAAGTTTATTCACTTTCAGCTTTAGCATCACACTGCCCACCCCGAAGCGCTATGCCCGCCAGCTGAGGCACTTAAAAGGCCTTTGCCTCCCAGGCTTTCCTTCGGATCCCTTTCTGCGTACGCATGGCATAACTCAGCTCTGAGCTCCAGCCAGGCTTAACAGGCAGCACCTGAAGCCCCAGCTCACTTCTGGGATCTCTGTTACTGGGACAGCAGCAGGCTTTAGTGTGACTCTTCAAAGCAAAAGGCGCCTGGGAGACAAAGGCCCTTGGTTTTGCCCTTAATAAATACTGCTCCATCCATAATTCACATGCAAAAATACTGCTTCTCATCTATTAATGCAGGCTCTCCAGACATCTGTACTCCCGCTTTATGTAGAGGCAAAAGCATCACTGCATTACAGGGTCGAATTCCCTTAGCACACCTGCAGCAACCTCAGCTGTTTCAGCACTCACATTATGACATGAATCACTCCACAAGCCTGCACCTAATTATCAGACTGTCTATTTTGATATATTTTATCTTTTATGTACAATGCCAAAGAAGTTCTTAAAAAATACATTCCGAATATTCTTTGATAAAAAAAAGAAAAAAAAAAATAAAGCTTCTTGTCTGGGACTGAAGTTCTGAAATAGCAGGAGTAAGTGGACCAGATTATTTTAAAAAGAAGGCATGCTAGTAACTACAGAACTGGCTTAAAGAGCTTAATTCTTTCAGTCAGGGTCAAGCAGAATCAAATCCTGATTTCTCCGTAAGATCTTTTAAATATCCCCAGAAAAGCTAGCACATAACCTTTTTACATTAAGTGCTTTCACAGCACACCAGGCCAGCCTGATGTAGTGATCACACTAGAAGCAAAGCAGACAGACACTTGTTTCCAGGAAATATAAAGATACTAAGAAAAGCAACCTTTTTATTTTTGATTTGAAATCAAAGTGCTTACTGAGGGCTCTGCAACTTCCAGGGCAAGATTTAGTGCACACAAGGGAGTTCATTTTGAGAAGGCAAACAGGCAGCAGGTCAACACAGAGTTAACTCAATAAAATAATAATTTCTACTTGGATAAACTGACCTAGTTTTCCCAGACTTCTCCATGAAAACAAAGGATGCAACTTGGACATGAGATGATATCTGAAAGGGAAGCCAAGGGCTGGACAAGGAGACTGAATTCAGCACACAGCTGGTCCTTAACTAAATGGGGGTGGTGGTCCCCAGCTGGCACTAGAAGTGACTAGGCAGCAAGGATCATCTGGCATTACAGGTAATGCCAAACCCATTGTATCTCATTGATGCTGATGACAAATCTTTCACGTCCGTCACCAGTGTGGGATTGGGCCCTGAACTCACTGCACACAGGTTGGGTGCCTGTGTCCAGCTAGGATGGTCTTCTCCAAGACTGTGGCAAGTGCAAGGTGAAAGATGAACTAACAGAAGGGTTTCGATGAGGTCCTCAAGATATTGTTCTAGGGTTACAACCCCCATGGGAAGCATGGGCTAAAACCACAAGATTTCCAAAAACAAAGGTTTATTCAGTTCCTAAAAAAGCTGATGAACATCCACCTGCCCATCCAGCTGCAGAACTGCCCAGAGCACCAAACTGCAAGGTAGACACAGTGCAGCCAAGTCCCCAGGGCCTGGGATGTACAACATGGAGGACAGGAACCGACAAGGCTCCTTCCCAGCCCCCCTTGTAACTCATCCTGAGATTCTGCAAATCTGAACACAACAGACAACTCTTCATTTTGGGATTCAACCCAATATTATTTTCAGCAAAGCTCTGTTGTGCTGGAATACCTCCAACCAGCTCAAGTTAAACAATTTGCCCAGAGAAAATGTTCAATGAAGGGGAAACATAAAAGTATGCACAGAAAGAGGCCTGAGTCCCCCTCTTTTCTAATCCATCACACAGCATTAGGGATTAAATACTCATTAAAAATATATATAATAAACTGTTAAGACAGGGTATCTAATGATTCCTCTTAATTGCCTCATTTTTCCCACACCCTGGTTTCTCGGGTATTTGTAAATATTCCTCCTCCATTAGTGCAAGGCCCCTTCACCATAGCATTACCTCCCTGTCTCACTCCCCCAGCCAAGAAAGAAGACCCCAAACCTCATGTGTTTATACTGCATACCCTATGAGTGGCAGCTGGTATGTCTGTGCAGCTTATGTACGCTCACACCTTACAATGCCTAAATTCTAGTAGGAATAATGTTCCTAATAAACATGTGAAATAGTCGTAGCTGACTCAGAAAACAACAGGAAAGGTTGCCAAGAAAAGGCTTTGACTCTCTTTTGAGGACAAACAGGATTTCAGCCTTCTTCAGAACTAAAGGAATAAAATATTTATGCTTATTCTCTGGCCCTGTTTAATTTTCCCTGTGTTATGAGAGAGGTTTGAACATAATAGGGCTTCTTTTTCTTAGTAACAACTATCCTCTTGCTTCCATTTATTGCCTTTTTCATTATTTTCATTCCTGTACCATTTAAAATTATTTTCTGGATGTTCTGATTTAATAGCAATGTTCATCTGAAGAGGCATCCAAAGAAGGGGCAGGGGGGAAAGTATGCATTGAGCTTCTCTTGCAAATTACTGAAAGGGAAAATCAAACATCTTTCTTGTAAAAAAAGTGCTGTCAAAAGGCTCTTATGAACTAACAGTCACTTGTTCCAGGGATCTGGATCACTTGAGTTTGATCCTGGAGCTACTCGATGGGATAACCAGATGGTACAGCAGAGTACAATGTGGACTACAAGACCAAACACACAATGAGCCCTAGAATTTTTCACCATTCTTCACAAGACTCCTAATTGGAAACACCAGAGCTCCCTGCCCAAAAGAGTCAGCCTGGTACTGTCAGAGAGCAACTCAAGCTCCTCTAAACCTAATGCTTCATTTTCCAGCATCAACAACTTTCCTGTATCAGAAAAAAAAAAAAAAAAAAAAAAGTCATTCATTCTTGAATGAAATTTCAGATGTGACACTTTTTTGAGTGTCTTTTCCCAGTGGTGTCTCCACTAGTATTAAAACATACTATGTCAGAGCTCACCTAGAAGAAGTGCTATGGCAAGAAAGACACAGGAAAGATAGTCCTTGCATGAAGCACAGCTATGGTGCAGTGAGGGATGCTGAACATGTGAGGCGCAGCAGTTCAGTGCAGAAGGATATTCACTTACTGCTGATTTGTCCTCCTGGGCTGATACCTCCTCTACTGGTGTCTCCAGCTTACAAAATGGCTAAGACCTGTGCAATGCCACTATCAGCCTTCTTGAGGTATAAAAAAACCTCCTGTATTAGCCAACATCTTATACTTAATTTTTAGAACTATAAAAATTGGATCTCTCTCTCTAAATCTTTGCCACTGGAACATCTTTAGAAGTAGACAGTATATAAAATTACTGCACTTCATAAGAGTACATGTAACTTGTGGATTCTGTGAAATGTAAAGCTCCCCATAAACTTCAGGACTTCCTGGCAATTTCCATTTTTTCTGTCTCTCTTCCATTGTATTACTGTTTCCATGATGCAAACTGTAAATCAGCTTGTTGGGAGTTAAGAACAAGGAGAGATGGGAGGAAGCAAAGGATTTACAGCAGCACCCATTGCACCAGGGCTGAGTGACAGCAGAAAACCTGCTAATGATGGAAACAGGAGGAGACAGAGCAGGTGAAAACAGGGTCCCTGAATCGACTAGTGTGTCAAGGAATGATGTCCTCTCCCGCTCCTTCAACCGCGCAGGGACGTATTCACCAAAACCACCTGCAAAGCGAATGGAGCTCAGCTCTCTGCCAGGGACCTGGCACCCCTCAGCCATCTGACAAACTGGGTGTGTGCCCGCTGCTGAAGGAGTGAGGTGGTCCACAGCATGTCTAAAACACTTTCCTTTATCACTCAGTATCATTCAATTAAGTATCTCTGCGATGTTTCAATCCATCCTCACTGCTAAGTTTTCCTATTTAATTTAAGGTTTTGTTTTTCATTTCCCCAAGCTCTCAAATTTTACAGTAAAGAGTTTTCCAGGTTCAAATACATCAAGTTCTGACTCCAAGAAAATACTGACAGTAGAGCATCAACCTCCTTAACATAGGGGGGGAAAAAAAAAAAAAAGTAAAACATGCACAACACTATCTGCCAGTAATCCTTCTTCCCCCAAGTTTAAAGACAGCAAATGTTTAAAAATGTGATGCATTGAAAATTATAAAAATGTCATACACTTTGTTAGTCTGTTATTTTCAATGGTTTGTAAAGTCTTCCCTCAGAGGATTGGATTTAAATCATTCATTAACTTGAAGCTGATTGCTTTGTCCAGCAAAGGGGTAAGAACATGGATTTCTCAGATGTAACCCAATTTCCTAACAAAAACAACCTGATGAAATTCAGTTACCAAAACAATCTATCATACTCTAAACAGAAGTGTAAATAAATTAAATTACAAAATGAGCTCCTACACCAAAGTCTAACTTAATGGAGAGTTTTAAAATTAACATTTCAGTTGCTTCAAAGTTTGAAAAAAGAAAGAAAGAAAGAAAAGTAGGTCAGCATGTTTCCCCAGCATGTCTTTCTGACTCCATTAAAACTGTCTGTCAGATGACTAACCATGCCTGTAATCCAACTAAAAGCATGTTTGCTTTCTGTTGCACTTTTTGCCAGGGGAAAGGAAGAATTCCACTTAGCTTTAACTCTGAAATTCAGGTAAATGTCTCCAAAGTCAGACAATTTCCTCACATTTACTTACCAAATTTGTTTATATCAACAACAAGCAACTGGTTATGGATGTACGGCACTGAGAAACGATCCCACAGCTCATTAAATGCCGATCAGCCACAGGCACCGCCTGTAGGGCTTTAAGCTACAACTTGTAGAAGTCAGGTTTCAGAGCTGTTGTCTGATTGACAGACTTTTCATGAGACCTAGATTTAAACATTTAAGAGCTTTCAGAAACAGGCAAGCATGCAAACAAGTACCGGAGTAAAATAAAATGGGGCAAAACCATTTCTGTTCATTTTGGGCTAGAGGACATTAAAAATTCTAACGCCTTATGATCTTTCTTTTTCCTTTTATAGAATTGGCAGCTGAGTGTTATTTAACTTTGAATAGAAAGGGTGCTATTTCTACTCCTTGTACACCATCTACTTTAAAAAATCCTTTACACTTTCCACATGAGCGCTGAAGAACTGGAAATTAACTGTTCCGATGTATTTTAAAACGAGCATGTGATACAAAGTCAAACTAAAAACAAATCGTGGCTATTTTTAGAACGCAGTCCTAGGGCCAGCATCGCAGCAGGAGGAGCTGCAACGTGTCAGCCGGCTTATCGCAGGCACGGCAGTGGAAAACTCCCCCTGCTCTAACAATTCATCCAGCAGATGAAAGCAAGCCATGAGAGCCTGACAGCAGCAGAGGGAAATCCATGGCCTTGTCTACTTACGGAGAGATCTTCCTAAAGCGTCTTTGAGCGCTTACTGGTTTCTGAGTGCCTGCTTTCCATCTTCCACACCATCAGCATGGGAGCTGCTCTCCGCAGAGAGGCCAGTGAAAGCTTTGCTTCTTGGCCTTTTGCAGAGGCACCTACCCCATGCGATACTGTCTCCAGTAAAGCAATCCTCAGGAAAACAAAAGTTTGCAGATATAAACCAGCAGGAAGATATACACACTCTCCCATTTATTTCTTCTGAGAAGGACCAAATAAGCCTCTCCTTTGATAGAGTCCTTCAGGAACATTCGGGTTGCTGCAGTTCAGACTTCCCAGAACTCTTGGGAACAATTTACTGCATTTCTCATGAACCTTGGCTACTGTAGATAACATTTTCAGGTTGGCCTGACAACCAAATAAGCCATGTTTAGCTTCAAGGCCCAGAACACTGGCAATTTACTCGTTCCCAGACTGATATTTATCTCATTGACATTTCTCCATCCTTCGAATTCAACATCACAAAAAAAAAAAAAAAAAAAAAAAAAAAAAAAAAAAAAAAAAAAAAATTAGGGGAAAGAAAAAAAAGAGCATTTAAAGAGAGGAGAAAGATACCAGAGAAACCACAAGGGCCAATAGAAAGCGCAAGCCACATGGCACAATGGCAATTAGAAAGAGAGATGCAAAGATGCCCCGCGTCCCCAAACAACAAAATGATCAGAATGAGGAATATGAAGCAGTGAACTGAGTGCATAAAGGAAGAATGGAAGCTCTGAAACAAAGCTTTTGAGGTCATGGGATTGGGGTCTCAGCAGTTATGTCCGCATGACAAAGCAAATGTGGCCTCAGCATCATTCTTAGGAGAGCAAGGACTGGGTAGGGACTGGCTACGTCCAGGTTTCCCATGTGCCCTTACAGCAGCATTGCCTGGCACAGGACAAGGCAGAAAGGATGACCCAGGGTTTTCCTTGCCATGAAAGCAGCTGGGATACTAAACTGAAGAAGAGGCAAAGGTGACCTGCAATGGCAACACAAATGCATAGAGCCAGTGTCTTTACATGTGTCATTTGGAATAATGCTATAAACCAAAGCAGGGGATGAGAAATAACAGAAAAAGGCCAGAAAAAGAAGAAGATCTATATTGAGACTTGATTTTATAAGAGATACCTGCCCAAAATGCCTTTCACTGGGAAACTGATGGAAAAGAAAGCATCTGATGATTCCTAAACCACCCTAAAAGTGCAAAATGAAAACTAAGACCGGTGTCAATGCCAACTGTTCTCAACAAAAAGCCCCATCTCCAGAGAAGGATCTCCTCAGAAGGTGGCACATGGCAGGACTGCCACAGAAACCTGAGCTGTAAACACCAACAGACACATTATGGGCTCCTTTAAAATAAGGATGGCTTCAGCAAGGTCTGTGGACTTTGCTAGAGCACTGAAAAGCAGCGAGCACTTCTCTGGAGTGTGCTGCAGGTCTAAGCAGAAATTAGACTGTGTGTGCATTCTGCTTTTCCCAGGCTCTAGTTACCTTAAGTTCCACCAGTAATGAAAGAAAAGTTACTTGTACAAGGTCTCTGTGCCACTCAGCTGAATATCTTCCACAGGACAAGACTGAGAGCCTTTCAGAAAGTTCTTTCCTAAAGCACATCTCTTTTAGAGCATGGCTGCATATGGCAGTACAAATGATTAGTGTAATAACTTTAGAAGTGTCACAAATTTAATAAAACACCTTGTTAAGCAAAAACGTAAGAAAGGCACACATTTACAGTCGTCGAGGACCAGGATTGATGGATGCAGACAAAAGCTGCAGAGAGCACACGAGCCCTGGTAACTTCTGCCAGGATCTGTGTTGTCATAGAGACAGCAGAGAGCGTTGAAAAGTTCACAACGGTAGCTATACCTTAGTGAATAAGTCTTAATGTAACTTCCAGCTGAGGACATGTAATCAATCTCTGTATGAGCTTATTGAAGGAATTCCCTTCATGCTTACTCAGCCCTCAAGAGTCAAAAATGAGGGAAAATATTTTAAAATATATATTTTACTACTTTCGAGAGGACAAGCCAAGCGCTTCTTTTGGACTGGGAGAGTAAGGATGGTAATGACAGGAAGACAACAGTTTCTTTTGAAAAAGAAATAGGGTAAAACATGAAAAACTTGATATTCAATTTAAAAATCCCCCAACACTAGCACCAACCAAAAGAAAAAGCATGGAAATAGTAATTCTACAGCAGCCTGGCAAGTTTGGCCACATGAAGCAGTTTCTTCCCCTTTCCCGGCAAAGGTGGTTGCAGCCCTGGCACTTCACTGCTGCTCTTCTCCTCTTGGGTTCAATCAACTCATCCCTTTTTACACTGCAGAACACAGGACTTTCCCTGTTCTCTCTTCCCTCTCCAAGCCTTTCTCCTGGCATCTCCCTCTCCAGTGGCATTTGACCCCTGGTTTACCTTCCTCAGGGCAGCAGCACCCCCGTGACCTTTCTCGGGTCCCTGCTTCAGGCTCTGTCCCACCACTTGGGAGGTACGGGACACTGCAACCCACAACAAGCCGCGCTGAAACAGTGCCAGGGGTTGTTTATTGGCTGAGGTCTTCAATTCTTAGCTTACACAATTATGGGGTTTCTATGCAAGGAAGGGGGGGAAAATTTGCAGCACTAGTATGTTGCAGTTTAAAGTTACAGCTATTTGCATAATGCCTGAAAGGCAAGGAAGAGAAGAAAAAGAGAACATTAGGATGCTATTCTTACTTTTCCGTAACATTTTAGAATATAAAGATCAGACTAATTACCAGACAGTCTTGAGCTGAGCTGAGGGTTCACTAACCACACTCTGCTTCAGGAATTAGGAGAGAATTTACTTAGCCGCATCATGAAAGGTGCCAATAAATTGTTCAGCTGGAGAGTTAACATAATAAAAAAAATCATTTTTTATGTTATTTTCTTTAGCAGTTTATTAATTGCTGCCTGAAATACTTTTCTGAAACACAACGAGCTGCAAATGAATTCATGGGCTATTAATCTGCTGTACATGGCACTGGAGGGAAAGCTCATTAGGTGAGTTGATGCAATTACTGCTATTACATAACCATCTTCACAGAACATAGAGTAAATTATGGATAATAACATTCAATCTAAGTTGCTCCTTTAAACATTAAAGCTGGCAAGTGAAAGCTATGCAAAATCAGTGGTAAAGGCTAAAACACAGAAGAGGCAGACCCCAAAAGGAGAAAGGAAAAGCAGATCTGCTTCTTTGAAGACAAAACAACGATGTGAAAAGCAAGAGATGTTTGTTTAACCATGGGAAACAATGCACAACAAGTAGAACCCAGTTCTCTACAAGAGAATTTTAATTGTATGTAGATAATTTTCAGCCACCCAGCATAACAAAGTGTGCATTATCACTGGCAGAGCACAAGCTGACACTAGAGCACTGTGGTTTTTATTGCAGGGAAGACCCTTCCCCATTAGCTTTGCTGTCATCTTAAAACAATCTCCCCATCAGTGATATGGAGAGTTTGGCATTAACTTTTAAAAGTTCCCAATTTTTCAGCCTGAAAAAAAAAAAAAAAAAAAAAAAAAAAAAAAAAAAAAAAAAAAAAAACCAAAATAAAAACCAACCAAAAAAACACAAACCACCAAAAACCAAGATTTTGTATTGAAAATGAAAAAAATGAAATTTGAAAATGAAAAAAATCTCAAATTCAATCCGCCCTTAAAAAACAAAATTAAAAATATGCGATCTCTATGGCTTGGGCATAGCTTCCCCACTAACTGTATTTTCCAATTCTTAATTTAATTGATATTTTCACAGTTTACATCTTTCTACTTTCAAAGCACTTACAATACAAGGTCTCCCAGCCCCTGTAAAAAGACGTAATTTTCACCTCTCAAGATAGAAAAGACAGAATAATTAGCTTTTAGGGTTTAGAGAGTGGAATTAGTCCCAGAACAGAATTCAGGGGTTTGTGATTTCTACTCTGATATTTAGCTCCTGCCTCTCGAGAAAGCAAGTTAACAGGCAAGGCAACTACTCTGGAATTTTTGAAAAAGCCCCCAGCCACTATGTGGTATTTAGGCATCCAGTTAAAAATCTAGCCTGTAGCAAAGCAGAAACAATTCCTAAATCCAGTGCTTCCTGCTGGCTAAAAAGAATAAAACAACCCCAGTTCAGTTCTGACTAACATCTAAATAAAGATTGCATGCATTCTAATTAGTTCCCTTTAAAATAACATCAGTGAAATCTGCATGAACTTCTCAAATGCAACTATGCAGACTAGCCCTCCACTCAGCCACTCACTGTGGATGGAATCATGCTTCATTAAGGAGGCTGAAAAAATTAAAGAGAAATAAAAAATACAAACATGACAGTTCCTCAAGTTGATGTTTCCTGCTTGCCAATTTCAACTAGAACAAAAATAAGTAAATCCATTCACTCTATTGTTCAGTAGCAGAATGTAATCACATGTTCCAAGAAGCATGAACATTTAAATATTATAAGACTCAAGTCTGTGACAAAGAGTAACAGACATTTCTGGGCAAGTTAAAAAAATCCTCTACAAACACAGAGCACAGAAACCAGATTCTCTCCTCTTCATGATAATTTCCTTGCATTCCCTCCCTTCCTCCTTCCCTCCCTCCAGAGAGGTTAATTGTAAGCAGATTTGCAAATCTGAACATTGCTTCAGTGCACTGAAGCAATCTGGAACAATTCTATGCCTTTATAAACATAATTTCGCTCTATTAGAGCTCACTGCAGACAAGATTTATGCCAGTATAAAGAGGGCTTCTCTGCATCACACTGTAGTACGTGGGCTGGGTTGTGTCTGAGGGGACCCCAAAGATCATCAAATAGAGTGACAGCCCCTGCAGCCCACACAGTTTATGAAAAAGGATGGAAGTTGAAGAGCTGCTGTGGGCTAAGCTGGGCAGTTGTGGCAGAAGGGAGCTCCATTTTCTTCCCCCTTAGACCCTACAAAAAAATCCAGTTTACGTTCTCTTTATGAGCAGGTTTCACCTTACAAAGTGACTGTTGCAGCATCCTGCTTGAAAGAGCCCATTCTTGTGGGAGAGTTTTGCCCGGCTTCCTGCATGCTCCCTTAATTGCAGGAGCCAGCGCCATACGTGTGACCCCTCAGCAGCTCCTGAGCACCCAGGGCCTGCACCCAGGCAACAGCGAGCTGCTGGCGGGCACCTGGGGTCACGCCGAGGATGGGGCTTCAACAGCAGCACAGAGATCACGTAAGAGAAGGGCAAAGGTTAGTTTCCTAAGGCTCTCCATCGCATAATGAGCCACTGTCAGCCTTAGTAGCCTTCTCACTTCAGCAGCAGCGAAAAGGAAAGCTGAAAAAAAGAATCTGGCGTGATCACCGTTTGTCTCTACATGGTGATTAAAAACACCAAACAGACTGGGAGGCTACGAAGGACAGAAGTGGTTTGGAGTGGGGTCCAGAGCCTCAGCTGCACCTACACTGCCATAAGCACTCCTACATGAGCTGAGGTGGGACAGCCATATCACAATGCTCAAACCTGATGCCGGTGGAGGGACTGGCTCCAGGCCCTGAACCAGGAGCTGCAGCTCAGGTTTCGGGGACAAAGCTCTGGAGTTTCTGAAGGAATGGTATCTAATTAAAGACAGCAGGGTTTTATTTCAAGCTGTGTTTTGTCCTGTTGTAGGATGATAAGGCAGTCATCACTAAGTCGTTTCCCCTCACACTCTTTGTCTTGCCTATTTGGAGCACAAACTTTTTGCAACAGGGACTACACAATGAAAGATGGTCCCTACACTACTGGGATCCAGTTTCAGCAGGTCTTGCAGATATTATCACAAGGCAAATAGCTCCACTCCTGCCCTGGAGGTAGTGTAGTTATTGACCTCTCTTGATCAGATCTGGGGAGTAAAATGGGGTCGGAAGATAGCTTTTTTCCCCCTACACAAACAAAACAACCTATAAAGAAATGCAAATTCGGTGCATTCCTTTATCATCTCACTTCATTCTCTGAAACAAGATAAAAGCATACAAGAAATGCTCAGTATCTCTTCTCTTTCAAACACTGTACCCCTATTCTTAAACCTCTACTTATCACACTGGCTATGCACCCAGTTCCCATCTCTGTGATGTTTGTGAGGAACACTCATTAAGCTCAAAGGGAGCTGCATATGCAGGTACTTCTGCATGCCCTTTAAAGACAGAACAAATAAACACAGGACTGCAGCTTTTAAACACAGATTACTCTGTATACTGAAAACCAGTATCTACTCCTCCTTAGCTCCTGGGAACAGACCTTGGGGTTCCTATTTGCAGGTGCCATCAGTGATTACTTTCCCCAACTGGGAGTGGTCTGAGCATTGTAGGCTTGTTTCCCTGTGAGATTTCTCTGATACTTTTTTCTGTCCTTTGTTCATGTGGCTTTCACATTACAAGATAACAGAACTGTAAGAAGACAAAAAAATAAAATGTGAATAATGCACTGGGAAAAAAAGAAAAACCTCTATCTGGTAAGAAAAAGCCGAATGACAGATGTGCCTTTGTTTACATAAACTTCTAAAGAAATGGAGTTAAAACCTAGAGATATGTATGAAAGAAGGTCAGATAAGAAAATAGTTTCTCAAATCTCTTAAGAGATGAAAAGCTCCTGTTTATGAAGGGATAACACAGAATCACTCCAGACTTAGTTCTTAAACCCAGAAGACAAGACACACTGCATTCAAACTGATGACATTTAAAATAATTTCTCTGTTCCTTTGCAAATACCTTCTACAGAAATGCAGCCAGAGGACATCCCTCACTTCTCTCCAGGATCCTCTGTTCCCCCTCCAACCTGTTATCCCCTTTTTGGTGTCTGTAGAATTTTGAGATAAAGGCAACTGCCAAAGGGCAATTTCACTTAGTTCACCCCAGGAAACAGGCAGAGCAAAACCTATTCCTGCTGGCAAAGCTCCAGCTACCCTATGGGAAAAAACAATCCATCACCTAAAAGGCAGTAAGTCTTTCTAGTTCATCCAAAGTAACTTCGGTTAACATGTTAGAAATACTGCTGATACTTCCAAAACCTACTCCGATGTGACGTTACAGCATTTAATAAGATTACTATTTCACGTCAGCAATAAAGTCCTTAGGAACTCAAGACCAACAAGCCCTCAGGTGAGAACAGTGCTTTTTCTTCTCTTCCAAACTACATAATACTGTTTTTATTAAAAAAAAAAAAAAAAAAAACAACAAAAAACCAAAAATCTTCACGTGCACTTCATATGCAGTGAAATAGCTATCAATAAAATCCTCCTCATTCAATCTTATATCTTTGCATTTAGCCTACTTTCTCCTTTATTCCCATCACAGTCTCCACTCCAACAGATCTATACCTAAGTACAGATAAGCGCACTTCAGGCACACATGAAAACTAGAAAACCCAACACAGACAGTGAATTAATGGAAATCCCAAGACTTCCTCCCTCAGTAGACGGAAACTTTCCAATAACCACAACTTCACATTTCCATGAAAAGGAGCTGGAAACATAGCACAATGGTCCAAAGGATGCATCTGGTTCTTTCTCCACTTCTCAACACTCTTTCTCTGAGAGGAAGGAGAGGGTGGGAGAGAGAAATGGCATATAGTGAGGAGGGACAAATGTAACTTAAGGACCCCTAGCTCCTGATCAAGTACAGAGAAGGGAACTACTGGGATGATGCCCCACACAATTCAGAGATGTAAAATGCTGAAGATGAGAACCAGTTTAAATCACAGTTCAGACATAAATGCCTCATCATCATCAATTTTTCTTTTCCTGTGATCTTAAACTCTCTCCAAGAAACTCTTGTGTGTGAATTAAAGTTAAGAACTGGTTGGGCAATTTTCCCTCCTCTCTTATGCACACACTGCAAATTTCTGTAGTGGTTATTACTGGTATTGACCTACTGACACCGGGAACATCGCTGATAGAGGTAAAAACCCTCAACAATCGAACAGATCACTACACCAGAGACTTTTTTGCTACTGCAATCAATCCAATCAAAAATGAAAAAGTTTCAGAAGCATTACCCCCCCATGGGATCTGAAAAGGGTGTTTTTAGCTATATTTTCAGTCTTGATGGGGATATCAATAAACTGGAAAAAGAGAATATCACATATTTCTACATAAATATTTTAAAATGTTAATTTAAAGGGCAAACCAGAGATTTCTAGAAAAGCAGGGAGAGGAAAATCCTTTGGGGTTTTGGTGTGCTTTGCATAGTCAGGTTTACTGGCTTTGCAGGTTTAGAGAAGAGCATTTGCCAGCTCATTTCACCTTTCAGAGAGGATCCAGGCAGCAAGAACACAAAGCTTTTAGGCTGCAGTGTTAAGGACTCAGAAGTCTGTAAATACAGGTCTTAAGTTGCATACCAAATTCATACTCCTTTCCCTCCATTTGAACACAGATACTGGCTTCAATCAAATAATTGCATAATAATTTTTTTCCCTTAGGACTGCCACATAAATGTAGGATATGACAAACAATAAATTGTTTCTGAGACAACTTACATTCTTTGGACATTCCCACTTCAAAGCACTTCTGTAATCTGCAGTACTGGCAGCGATTTCTGGTAACTTTATTGATAACACAGTTTTTATCTCTGTGACATGTGTAAACCATGTTCTTCTGGATACTCCTGCGGAAAAAGCCCTGGAATCAAGAAAAAAAGAAATCAAGTAAGCTTCTGAGCTTTCCATAAACCATAGAGACAGGCACAAATGTTGCTTTAAAATAACAAAACCAATTCAAAGTTATGGCTGGAGTATGGCATCTTTAAAGACTCAATCTTGCTGTAATTTAGTACTGTTTGTTGCAACATAAGACTCATCTCGTAAATAAAAACTAATTATCTAATGCAACCTAAGGCCAAAATAAATAAAGCTAGAACTTTGAGCATTCAGGAGCATTCAGTAAGAGCATTCAGGAAATGAAGTCCTAGATTTCACAAAAAAACTCAACTAAAAATTGTTTGAGCTTATGAATGTAAGTAATGAGTTGGGTAAACAACAGCCTTCCCAACACATCCATTTGGAAGTCAGACACTCATCCAGTAATAAACAGACTCACTCAGCCTGAAGGTCCCATCTATTTTTGTTACTGCAGAGACTCTCTAGTTTGAAGGCTGTACCTCAAAACAGAAATAATCTGAAACCCAGGTCTCTTAACTACTGAAACTCCTACAGCAATTAATGAGGCTTCTGCAGGTGGGAGAGCCAGTATCAGGTTATTGAGTTGTGAACTTGTAAAAGTTGCCAATTACAGCACTTTTTTTCTTACTCAGATACAGCTGTGAAAATAATCAAGTAATTACAATGATCTTGCACAGAAATTAAAGAACCCTAGCGGTCTGGTTTGTATTCAAGGAACACCATTTGACTGAACTCCTCCTTCGATGAGTAAAAAAGAGAAAAATAGCCATAAATGGTAAGGTTAGGTGGCACAGAAAAAAGGCAAAACCCAAGTTAATTTCACTAAACCCCAAGCTTTAGATAATATCATGTAATAATGAAGGGAAAAAAAGAGGATTACTTTAAGCATTTTAGAGCTCAACCCACAGATATTCAGGA
This sequence comes from Motacilla alba alba, assembly GCF_015832195.1. Taxonomy (NCBI): domain Eukaryota; kingdom Metazoa; phylum Chordata; class Aves; order Passeriformes; family Motacillidae; genus Motacilla; species Motacilla alba. The sequence goes on along the minus strand of NC_052017.1, from coordinate 38,579,539 downwards.
AAAGTATTTCTGCAACAGACATTTGGAAATTTGACAGCACTATTTAACCTTCTCACTTAGATTTTGAAAATGGTTTCAGCAAGCACCAGGGTCAAATTTCAGTTAACATCACAACATTATGGAAGAATAGTTAACAATTTTATATTTGTTGGAGGGCTTGAGAGGTTAAAACTCTTCAACCAGCCACATGTTTACACCCTACAGGGAAGCTGTAAACTTGATGCCACAGATGATAGCTCTGTGCCCACAATGCATTTGTCTAAAGATGCAATCATGGCAAGCTATAAAATTGGCTCTCCTCGAAGTGCTCACCGAGATACATGTGCAGTTCAAAAGACAAAACTCCCATCGTTCAGAGCTGACTGAGAGACTTTGTGGCTATATGATCAGGGAGTGGTAGGGCAGGCAGTAAGGGCTGGTCATAAATTCCTTGCACAACCAACGTGCTATAGATGCTAATGTAACGAAAATACCTCAGATTCACTCAGAACTGAAAAATGCCTCCTTAATCACGTAACCCCTGGCAAAAGTTTTCTGCAGCTCTTGCACAGGCAAGCCTCATCCTGAGGTTAGCTCCTCTGATTTAGGAGATATTTATTACTACCATCAAAGTGGTAAATAAAAACTCTCCACATTTTTCCTTAAGCTACGGGACTCAGAAGAAGAATTTAAAGCTATTTGTTTGGCTAATTAAAACCTTCCAAGTTATCAATAAACACTGCTATTTTATATTCTACACTTCTGATCATTGACACTGCTTCAATTGTTGCAATGGCAAGTGTATGTACATTTGTTTACTCGCCCAAAAGAAAATTTAAGGCAATATTCACTCCTTTCTTGCTTTGATATTTCCCTGTGATGCCTGACTCTGGGGTAATTGCTGATATGGCTAACAACAACAGTGAGGCATCTATGGCATCGATTTTGGTATTTTGGTTTAATTTGACAGGCAGAAAATGTGAGCTGTGCTGTCTCTCTACAGCTTATTTGGTGATCACTTTCTAGCTGGAAAGACCCACGACAAGCCAAAACTGGTAACTTCTATGGCAGCCACCCAGCCTAATACAGTGCTGCTGCAGGTGATTTAACACCCACAGCCACCAATGGCATTACTCTCCTACCACCAGCCTGACAGGACAAGAAGCAAAATGGCCCAAATGAACAAGTCACCCAATACTCGGAAAAGAAGAGACAGTCTTCTCCAAATACATCTGTACTCTACCAAAATATAACCAGTAGCTAATGACACCTACTGATCAGTTGCTCTGATAGATAGCTGCATCCTTATAAGCCAGGGTTTAATTACAGCCCATCAGGAAGGAAAGCAGAGGAGGCTGCCTAAGTCCTTACCAGACAAACTTGACCACACAGTGCAGCTGAAAAATGTGATCCATCTGCAGACAGCAAGTATAAAGCATTCATGAACTCATTACTAATAAAAAAGGCTTAAGAAGAACAAATTTGGAAAAAGCAGATCTCCAGGTCAAAATGATGACAGTTTCCTCATTAGCCTAACCTCCCCCAGCAATGTCCTCCACAGAGGGAAAGATTTAGAGGAGGATGTAACTGTGGAAGCTTTGACTGCTGTTTGACAAATTACTTTTTAACACCTGTATCTGATTTTCTTCCTGGATTTAATAATGGAACATAGATAAAAATGAACTTGTTTACACAAAATATTCAGGTGAAAAAAAGGTGTAATGTGGTCCTGGTCAAAGCTAAGGACATGATTCTCAACAATGTATTAGTGCTCACTCGCAAGTATTCCTCTCAAAGTCAGCATTGGGATACCATTCCTTGTAACATTTGTGACAAACTCATTTCAAAAGCTCATCAATACATCATCAAAAAGATTTGATTTTTAAGTTTTCCCCTGGACAGGCACTAAGATTACAATTATCTTTGCACACAAACCCCAAACCAAGTTGGGACAGGAGCTCAGACAGTGGTGGGTGAGTAGCATCATTTGCTGGGCACGGGGGTCTTAGTTTCCTCACCCGCCTCCAGAAGCTGGGTGTGGTGCAGCAACAAGTTATGGATTGCACTACAAGCAGGGTCATACTCAGAGATACTTCCTGAATCTGGGCTGAAAAATCAGAGTGTCCTGTCTTACCCTCTGCAGGGGTTTGGACCCTGACTGCAGCTCTGCAGCAAAAGAAAACTGTGCAGGACACAGAGATGGCAGACACACACTGGCTGCCCAGTTAAACAAAAAAAGCACGTTTAAACCCTTTCAAGGCTGGGTTCCAAATAGCACAGATATAATAACCGTGGCCTTTTCACTAAAAATACTGAAGTTAGAAGCAAGCCTAAGTTTTCCTCCAAGTGCTTTCTGTCACACGACTCCCATCTGATCTCACAACCCCAACAGTTTCTTCAAAAATCAAGAAAATTCAAATGTGAGCTGATGTAAAGAAGTTGTCAGAAACTTCAGAGACTGAAAACCACCACTGCTTATAAATTAATCAACTTCTAGTGCCTATTGGCTCTTGAAAAACAATATACTAGCAACTATAATACAGTCACCTCAAAATGAATTTGTTTGGCTGAATATTTAGACGAGCCATTTTTTATGCAAATATTTTAGCTTCTCGTCCAAATTAACACCCTGTGATGAGAGATGAGACACTCCAGTGCCAAAAACAATCACAAATGATTTTTTTCTTTGTAATTTAAAAAGCCTCATGAATATATAAAAATCCCATTCTGTGAGACATAAAGCATTACTGTCATACATAATTGTTTTTGATAGCACCTACAAAGTACTTGAATTTAAAGGAGAAGAAGCTAGTGAAGGTCTATCAGGAACAGTGATTTACTCCGATATTCCTTTTATCCACAACTTTTGAAAGGAACATGTATCTTGTGTTTTTATTTTAGAGAAGACAAAGCTTTGTGGAAATCACACTTTTGAATTAATTCTGTTTTTCTGAGCTGCTTTTATCAGCAACCTTTACAGAGAACATTTTAGACCAACACTTCAATTTTTAATCTCATCTTTTCTGTGTATCATGCCACGTTCCTCCCAGGCCCACCAATCTTGTTATCTTAATGGATGACAGATAGAGTATCACTCTGACCATGCCACATTAGGCATCCTCATTTACCGAGTGCAAGGAAAAAATGCTGAGTATAAATTATTCAGAAATCTATTGTATCAGCGTGTGTTCCCTGAGCTTCCACCAGTGGCAGAGCAGACAGATTATTTTTCACTTTTAATTGTGTTGATATCTTACCTGGTGCACTGAAAGCAGAGAGTGATATGTGAAACTGTATGTATCAAGCAGCAAACAAACCTGGTTTCCTAGGTCTATTGCAGAGAAGTAAATAATCTATTTAATCAATCCAACCTCAACACAACACTGAAGAAACCACCTCATCCCATTCACCACTTACTTTAGCAGCAGTTGCCTGTGAATGAGTCAAACTTTGAGAGCTCAGTAAAGAACAGAGTGCCCACAGAGAATATTAACTATTTCAGTAATATTTTGAATGCTGTTATGCCACGGGCTGTCTGAATACAAAGGACCTCATTAGGGATGAGCCTCCAAGACAAAGTTAACTGTTTAAACTTATGAAGTCTTATGGATTTGTTAGCATGAACTGCTACCCCTACATATTTGATAGGGGATCTTTACAACTCGCACTCCTTTACTGTCCAGTTGATTTTGGCTGAGCAGATGATTTAGAGCTCAAGTTATGGACATGCATGAAGAGACGGATCATTTGATCACAACGTCTTAAAAATATTTTGCCAGCACAGGGCATGCCAAGTCTTATTTGCAGGCATAGTGGGCTTATAAGCTGAAAACTTGCACTGCAAGCCAGGGACAGGGTAATCAGCAGAGAAGGGCTATTGCAAGCTCAATCTGTTTGAACAGCCTGCTCAGTTCATCTGGTTCAGCTTTGATTACCCCCAAATACAGGCAGCCAGCTATGACTCCTGCAGATTAAGAGGCCATTCTTTGGTAAATTTGCAAAATAAGCTTCTGAGTGAAGCATATTGCTACTTTATCGTAAAAGAAACAAAGGAGTAGGAAGGACTTCTCCATGGTACAGTTTATCAGTCATTTATAAACTCTGACTGAGCTCTGAGAGGAAAGATAAATACCAGTAACAACTGAAAAGAAAATCCAGCCCACCACACACCTGAGACCTCTGCACTTAGCTTTATTCTGAAATAGGGGCTGGGCAAATATGTGGCTTTTTACAAAATAAATGTTTGTGATGTATGGCTTCTTTTCAGTGTCTCTATTTTAATAACTTAAGTTACCCTCTATCCTTGCTAACCCTGTAAAATACATTTAGAGAAGGTAAAGGTCCCATTCCTGCTCTCTCTGGAGCATCAACAGACATTTAAGGTATCTGTCAATGATGGGATCTGCACAAAACTGCTTTGTTCTGTGACCAGGGAATTGCCCAGGTACATGCATGAACTAAATGTAGTTTGCAGTATTTTTAACAACTAGTGGCAGCAGTCAGGGAACAAAAAACTCCTGCCTCACCAAATCCTGGTAGGCTCAACAGTCACACTGAAAAACCAGGCAATTTTTAGTCGTTAACCAGGAATATTTACTCTGGGAGGCCTAGGTAACATGCAAACCTGCAACTGGAGTTGCACAGAAAGGCTTACACAAGATCTACAACCCAGCACATGCTGTTGAGTGATACCACACAAACAAAACACAATGCAAAATGGCTGCAGCCAGAACAGGAGACCCCGCAAGTAACGAAAACTACCAAAGCAGCTATCTAAAAGGAAGCTCAAATGAGTTCATTCCCAGTTGCACAGCACTTTTCCAGGATGTCTGCGCTGTCTATCACACTTTGGAAGTCACGGCTTGCAGAATAAACAAATTAATTGTCTGACACTGTGGCTGGAAACCACTGCTGGCACAAAATGGAAGCAGCCACAACAATAAGTAAAGGAAAGCTCACTGCCAGAAAGTAGGGAAATTGTGCTGATGATGTATGTCAGGGCAGGACAGGAAGGTCTTAGCAAAAACAAATTTCAATAGCTGGTAGAGAGCACCTAGAAATGCCAGCCAGCCAGTGGTGGAGGAATTCAGCATCAGCCCACCCTGGGAAGGGCTCTGGCTTTTTCTGTCACTGCTGGTATTTCCAGCTTGCCATCCACGCTTCTGCTTGTCTAGCCATTGATTCTGCAGATGAAGAGCAGCCCTAAGATTCTACAGCCAAAGAAACCAAAATTTGCTCTTGAAACCAGTGTGGCAGTGAATTTCATTCTTTTTAATCGACAGAATTATTGAATCAAAATTCAATAAAAATAAGCAGCTGTCATCCCAGATCTTGCATATGGAAATACAGACCTCTGGAGTTAAGAGCAATCCACTATGGGGAAAAAAGGTCTATTATCTTTTCATTGTTGTTACACAAATGGAAAAGTTTGAAATATCTCAGGGTTTTCTAATTTCTTAAAAAGATAAAAGGGCCCAAAGGACATGGATGAGCAGATGAGGAACATGTGGCTCCTCTCTAAGCTACCACAGTGGGGATACTTTTCTGCAACTACAAAAAAATTCGCCAGCAAAGACAGAGCAGGGCAGGTTTGATAAATCCTAATAGTTTCTAAGGTGAAAAAGGTCTTATGGACTTCACAGGACAAAAAAAAATTCCCATGACAGAGCTAAAAGAAAACCATTCATGGAGCTAGCCATTAGCTCCTGGAGAGGCTGGAAAAAACTACCATTTTTTATTGTGCCCCTAGCCAAAACTTATTCTGATTCCACAAACCTTGGTTTAATGTAAAAAAAAAACCACCATTCTATAAACCATCATTCTATAAAAGCACCCCCCATTTTCTGGGGAGTTTGAAACACTCACTTCTGCTGGCCAGCTGGCAGAGAGGCAGCTATCAACAGAACAGGGGAGATGTATTCCATCAAGTGCAAATCTGCAACAACCAGATTCTTCCAGCGAGGGTACCACGGCATCCCTAGGACTACACACGTATTTTTCCACAATTTCGATTTTCACTGAACTCCTGACCTTTTTAGCAAACATGTCAAAATCTCCAGACAGAATAGTCATCACCTTGAAACAATATGTGAGGGGAAAGAACGGCTGAGATTTTCTGCTTCTCCACTTCAGTGATTTGAACGGAGAGGAAGGCGCTGGTATGTGCTTCCATCTGCTTTTTTCAAATTAAGAAAAAAAAAGGAGATGGAATGTATATAATTAAAAAGTTACAGTTAACTTCCTTTCAGTTGTGTCTGTAGGATGATTTTTGGCCTGCTATGAAACTCCAGATGGGAAGAGTAATGAATATAATTTAATACAAATAACAGGAGATCAAAGAAGCTTTTCTGAGTTATTTCACACAGTTTAATGGAGAACTCAGGAATGAATTATTGCATTTTGCTGTTGTTTTATATTTTTGTTTATGCAAATCAATTCCCTTTAACCTAATTTGTGATGGATCAGACCTATAACCCAATAAAACCATAAAATGTCACTAGGATGGTTGTACAACTGGCTAGCACTTATCCAAAAGGCTGTATGTTGCTAACTGCTCATCGTTTTTTTTCCTCTCTTCCCCTCCAGTGCCTCAGGATTTATACCACCAATTAAGACAATAATGAGTGCCCCAGGTTGACCTCCCAGGAGCAAGAATTAATTAAGCGCAGTATTTCTTCGTAAAGAATGACACTTTTCCAAACCATTTATGCAGCTGCCCCCCTGCATGGAAGCACGGTATCACAGAAGACTTTTCAAATTGTTATCCCTCAATAGTATGACTGATTTTGGTTTACAATAATAATCTGTGTCTTTGTTTTTATCCACTGGGTTTTCGGATGGCTGGAGCGAGGTCATCATCTTCCGTGGACATTGTCACAATTTTACTAGGACACACATAGGTTGTTTGGTTTGGTTTTTTTTTTTTTTGTTTTTGCACAGAGCTAAAATGAAAAGACAATAAACAACAGCTTCTCTAACAAAGTAGTGGACCTCCTAGTAAAAACAAACAAAAAATCTTCACCAAGCAATGCCCCTGCAGTGACATGCAGATTCCTGCAGCAGGCAGGACAAGGAAAAGACTCATGTTAGCTATGCAATTACTATGCTGCAATTGCTTGTAGCAGTCTCTCAAATTAACCTCTCCATTTAGCTGCTTGGCAGAGATGGAAACGTGAAGAGGAAAGGGCAAGCTCAAACACAGCCCTACACGGGAGAAAGAAGGTGTGTGTGTGTGTGCTCCAAGGAAATTCCCCGCACAGGCAGGCTTTGTGTCTTCCTCCTTTTCCCCTCCCAGCCTTCCCCACAAAGGCTTGCAGAGTTCCTGCACATATTTGGCAGAAGAGTTATTTATCAAAAGAGGCACAGGGACTTTATTTAACTGTCAGCCGATACAAAAATCCCTGCACTTCTGCACCATCTGAAATTTATAGCAGCACTAGTTTCTTTCCCGCTATCAGCAACCGAATGTTTAGAGCTCAGCTGAAATAATAATGCAAACTATGCCACAAATATTTATATATGCCTGCAAGCTGGCTGAGGCGCAATTCCCCTCACGCTAGCAGAGATCTGCACAGTTTGCGTGCACAGCCAGCTGTTCCTTGCTCTCGCCCCAGCTGACCTGGAGCCAATGCAGCAGCCCAGCCTGAGCCTGGCTGGCTGGGTGGGTGCCTGTGGGTGCTGGCAAAGAGCTGGCTTTGGCCATGCCACAGCATGGCCCCTGCTTACCTTCAACACCCAGCATGTTTCTATTCACTTTGTCTGACCTGGGAGGAGTTTTAAAACATGCTTGATCTGCAGCAAAGAAGTTTCTGAGGAGGGATGAAGTGACATATGAAAACAATGAAGAAAGCAACTTTAAAATACTCAGATGAAATAATATGGACATAAACACGCCAAAATAAACCAGATGTCTTGAGCATTATGCTTCCTGGTACAGTTTTCAGGCATCTATCTGAATGACTCATCAACACACGCTCACTATCTCCCCGTAATTTTTTTTTGCTCTTAGTTTTGACAGTTGACATCTAAACAAATATGTTGCACCAGATCTCTTGAAATCTGGCAAGTAATATCTTGTACTTACTACTTTATGCTGCACTCTCATTCCCCTGTGTTCGGCAACAAAGAAACTCTGCTAATATAGAACTATCCACTACAATCCTCTAAAGCCTAGAGTTTAGTGAAACTTGGATGCTTGGAGACTAGAAAACAGAGTTCAAGTAAACACCCAGAAATATGCAAGTCTGGCTCTCTAGTACTGGCAGTAGTCAAGGAAAATTACCTTTCCACACTGCAGCTGAAACTCATTACCAAAGGCGACAGCAGAGGGATGGGTTGGAGCTGGACCAGCTTGGAAAACCCACCATTTTTACGAGTGAGATAGTGGCCATATCCCCCTGCCCAGTTTCCGTACACAGTCAGAGCACCCACGGTCAAAACGGTCTGGACAACATAGAAAGCAGGCTGAGAAAGGTGGATTAAATGCAGTCTGTGCCAGTGTGAGGGATTAGCAACTGCAGAAACAGAGACAGAGGAATCAACTGACGAGTTCCTCTAAGCAATAAAGACTTTTAGGGTAACACTAATCAGAGAGATGCATCTTGTTGCAAACCCCAACAGATCACAGTGAGATGTTGAAAAAGCATCACAGGACAAAGGCAGTGCTGCACCCGCCTTGCCCAGTGGATCATTCAGCCAAGCTGTAGGGAATCAAGGGAGAGTCACAGACTGGGCAACTTAGATGATGAGAAAACATGACCTTTCAGAGATGAGTGAATGAACTGGAGCTGATTAATCTAACACAGGAAAATCTTAGCAAGATGTTTTCCTGTTTTCTGCCTCCCCTGCCAGACTTCAATCAATGGTCAGATTCAAACACAGAGCTCATATAATCACAAGATGATCATTCTTTCAGTTTACGAAAATCACATGGATTTAGGGTGAGATGAAAGGTCTTTTTAGTTAGTTCATCCATTTGGTTCCTAGATGCTGTGCTTACATCTCTTCTGTTCATCTAACACTACCTTTTCTTTCCTTTAAATAAAAAGATGTAGTTTTCACTTTTGTTTCTGTACATGTAACAACCACTGTCCATTAGTATTGATAAATGTGGACTGGGCAAGATCATTTGCAGCAGCATCTCTGAAATGCCTTGATCCTCTGATACAAAAAAAAAAAAAAAAAGGTAAAAAATGGAAAATGGTTGTGCTTATTCATTAAAAAAATGATGGGTTGCTCTGCTTATATATTGCTAAATCTGGAGCACTGCCACTCTTTTGGACCAGCAGAAAGCATGTAAGGATCACAGCACCCGCTGAAACAAGGACCTAATAATTTGCATATATATATGTTTATCACAGGTGCACAGGGCTCCAAGCAAGGCAAGCACTCCAGAGACAGGGAAGACCTCTCTCCTGTTTGGAAGATTCATCTGGAGAGCAGCCAGCGAGGACTTGCAGGAGGAGTGAACAGTAGCCCATTGGAGTGGTTACACCATGGCTATAAATCTCTGCTTCCTCTGTTAAGCGCCTGGGAGGAGGGAGAGGGAACTGGCCACAGCTGACAGTAATGGGTCCCATTAAATTGTCGCTTTTAAAGAGACTCTAAAATGAGAACAAACTTGCTTCATAAGCATTTGATCAGTTTGCCTGACACCAGGCAATGGCAGACCCTACTCACATGCACTGGCTGGGGGCTGCTGGCTCTCCCCTCTGGCAGCTGAATAGCTGGAGTGAAATCACTGACTGCATTTACAGCCAACCAAATCTACATTTTTGGCACTACTTATAACTGTGTCTCACCTTATAATTTATGCACCCATTATTCTAGACAGGGGATCCAGAAACAATATACTTTTCCCCTCTAAAATACTGTATTATGATCCGGTTTTTATTGCATAGTAACTTTTCCCACTGAAATATATTAAATGAGAAATTTTAAGCATGGCCACATGAAATCATAAGGGACTTTATGTACAAAAATGTTTTTCTACTTCTCAGCTGTCTCCTGAGTTGAGCTGTGGAAATTGTGGGGGCTCCTGCTTATTATCAAAAGGAAGAACAATTTATGAGTAGGGACTCTGAATATTTGGCAAACCAGCTGCAGCAGTACACCATTTTAATGGTTTCCATGCCAACATACCAAAAGTACCAATTACAGAATTGGGTGCATGACTTCTTTAACACTACAAGTTTTCATAACTGGAGTACTGAGAAGCACAAGTGTCACACCTATAGCCGTTCCCTGTATTTGGGAAGTTCCTTTGAAATCATAAGAATGAATTTGCATATATATTTATCACAAGTGCACAGGGCTCCAAGCCTGTGGACTGTTAATAAGAATAATAAGGAAGAAGGATACAACATGTATATAATTTACACGATTCTCAGGAGACAAGGTATCCATATTTCAAGATCACGGAACAATCTAGATACAAAGAGGGAAAGATAGGCTGTAATCTCAGTTTTGTCTTTTTCTACTCTTTTGAATGGGTACTTAAAAGTGAAAGAATTTTTTTTGTAAGGCATTTGTTTTGTTTTACAGGGTGAAGAAAAAGAAGAATGTATATAATAAACAAATTGGATAAAGAATCTCTAAAGCTGACTTCATTGGAAATACTAAATCTTGGAAAATTACATCCAGTTGTCTTTTCTGCTACATCACAGACAAAGACCAGCTCCACAAATCTGAAGACCAGCTCTGGGATCCATGGTGCAAATTCAATTGCACTCAATTTCCAGAAGAATCTAAAGCAAATACCCCTCTAGGAAATTTTCTCAAAGGAACACTTCATTCGGGATTAGAAAGAACCTCTGTTTCCATTATCAGGTCAGTCAGCAAGTGCAGATGGCGATGGAAGGCTACTTTCCAAGGCCAAAGTATTTCTGAAAACTGGGAGGCTGACCATTTACAAATGGGGTGATGGTTCACAATAACCAGAAAATATATATAGGTGTATCAGTCAAAGTAAATTCCAAAATTGTAGCAAGCAAAGAGCACCTGAATATTTACTTAATAAATGTGAAGAGAGTAAGATAATTATTTATTCTTTTTTCTACCATTATGAAACCCCTTAATTTTGGATTTACTTCTCTATGATGTGTCAATCAGAAAGTCTTTAAGTACTTGCTAAGAAAAAATCAAACTACAATTTGAAAAGATGCCTAGAGCAAGAAAAGCAGTGACCTCAATCATCTCACCAGCACCAAAATCACACAGCCAGAACTACTGTTGGCAAGCTATTCTATTTTTTTTTTTCCAAAAGGAAAAACAGTGCACTTTCTTATGGGGTGCAGCAAGCTATCCTAAATCTACATTCAACAAGTCAGTTGTATATCATTCTCTATCAAGTTCTCGTTAACCAGATTTTTTTTAAAGTTCCAGAGTTAAGAAAATGAAAGCTAGTTCATTGTAATTTTATACATTTGTAATTGCATAAATATGGCATAGTATAAAAAAATAGGCTAGTACTGTTATCAGAAAATCTCACAGTATTTAATTTCTGAGACGTTTGCTCTGATATCCCTATTTTCTTATTTGCTGGATTACATCTGCAAACAATACTTTTAAAGATCATATTACTAAATATTGTGTTAAATATGGTGGAAAGCTGCAGTTTTTCCTACACTTGTACAATTTGTGGAGTGTGCAGAGAACAGCCTGTACTCTACAACTATAATTAAAGGCCACATGTGGTCCCTAAACTAACGGAGAGGTATGAAATTGATTGACAAGATGAGAACAAAATAAAAGGTTTTTCCTTCTTTCTAGTGAAGAAAATTGAAAAAGTAAAACCCATTAGAACCTAGTGACAAGAAAATAAAAACACACTCCACATTCCCTGCATGCAAACCAGGGGACTTCTCAGCAGGCAAGCGTGCTAGCCTGAATTGCAGCCTGCCTGCTTCTGGCGTCTCTGGTCGTACCTCATGGTGTGATTTGCATAGACAGCACTTTTACACATGGATATAATGTACTTAATTCTGCTGAAGGTGTTGTAAACCACACACACACATTACTGATCCAGTGTGAGCCCGAGCTCTCTCAGCCATTTGCTAATAAGCCGTATCAGCTATGGGCAGGTGAAAGCTGGATGGAAATGTGACAACTACATCTACAAGGACTCTTTACCATCCACTGTGGTGAGAGAAATCATGATTCAACTCCAGCAACATCATGTACATAAACATATAAATTTGAAGCTTCTTCTTTTTACAGTGTATATTCCCAGATAGGGAAAGGCATAGACACTGCCAAAAGAGTAAGACTCAACAATTTTAGTTTATTATTAACAACAACAACAACGAAAAAACCATAATTGTTATGGACTAGTTAGTGGCCAAAGACTGAAAAGATATGCAAGGTCAGCAGGCATGAAGGCTACATTTATATTAGGAAATGCTCTTGCAAATGGCTTGCTGGCATACAATGGGAAAGTCCACATCTACCTCAGCTATCTCATTCTAGCTTCTGAAATGGGACAGTTGTACCCAAACTGTCCACAGGAGATGACTGCCTGCAGGAGGAACATCACTTGCTACCAGAAATCTTCCAGGTACACATCATGGCAAAGCTGTGCCCCAAAACGTGGCTGGCCACCAACACACCAGAGATCAAGAGTCAGATATTGCTATTCTTTTTTGAGAAAGCCTTCACTGATGGTATCAGGAATTTTATGAGAGAATGGAGTGTGCAAGATTTAAGCCAAACAATTATACATTGTTATGTGACAGTTCATGGAAAATAAGAGAGTACTTTCCAGTTCCTGTTTCCACAGGACATCAGCCCTTATGCTCACAAATAAGTGGAGCAGCAGGGTTAGCACAGTTAGAAAGTCAGTTTGGGGTAATTTCTGTGCTTTTATAGCATCAGCATGGTTGCCAGAAAAAATTACAGTAATTAGTAAAAAACCAACTATTCTCAGAGTTTTAGATGAACCTCTGGTTTATAACAAGGGGCAGGGTAAGAGGAAGATTAGCCATGGATGTAGGTGCTGTACCCTCATGGAGACACTGCTGCTCTTTGTCCATGTCTGCTCCAGAAGCCCAGCACAGGGGAGTAAGCTGAGCTGTAACCCACAACCTGGGTCCAAAGAACTGGAAAGCATATTTGGCACACAAAACAATTTACATTTTTGCTACCTTTTGTGGTGAGCAAGTAATTTTATTTCTTCATTTATGGCATTCACACAACCCAGACAGAGATTTTAATAAACCTGGTAAATTTTTTTTTTCTTCCCGATCCCACTTATTTCATCACGTTTGCTTGCTCTCAGAGTGCTTCCAACTAATACATTCTTCCCATCTTTTAAAATTAATTCAGGATCTGTCAAAAGTTTTATCTTCCAAACAAACAAACAAAAACAAAACAAAAAATAATTAAGAATTTACTAAAATAAATACCACCTTTTTCACAGGGCACCTGACCTTCCTGGGTTTGTTATTTGAAAAGCTAAAATTTCAAGGATGGCATTAAAACAATCAGGTCTCCTCTGATACCACAAAATGAATAAAATTTCCAGGGTTTCAGTATACTACATTTAAAGCAGTTGCAACTCATTTAGTGTCTTTCTGCATATGGCACTGCTTTCTGCAAATGAATGGCTTGGAATGTTGCTATGCTACAAAGTGCTCATAGTTTAAGATCAGATTATATTAATAGTATGCAGAAATGTATTTCAAAATACATTTTTCACCTTCTAAAAAGTATTGTTGATTTAACTGAAACTAGGAGCAATTTTCTGTGATTTGGGGAATTTTTCATAGCTGTGCATGGATGACAGCACGCATCTCTACCGCTGGCACTGTCGCTAACACAGCCTAAATGGAGACGAATACAGCTTGATCATTCAAGCTGATCTATATTTTTCTTTGAACCAACAGAAGCTTTTCCCACTGCGTTGCTGCAAACAATGTTACTTCTTTCCCTGATGCAAATCATACAGCGCACATAGTTTCAAGTTTACATTTCTTACTTTCTGTTTCAGTTGTAGGTGATTAAAACATGCCAAGAAAACAAAACCAAACAAATACATGGAATGTTAGTTAGCTAGCTTTATGAAGTGCGCTTTTATTTTTTACTGCTAAATAGATGAGAAAATTCTACGTCTGGATCCTTAATTCCCCGTAAAGAGGCATAAATATAGGCTTAAACAATTATATTATAGCTAGAAGCTAACATGTGCAAGGGTGGTGTTATCAAAAAGAACTGCTGCTTAAGATCCCTCCACAACCCCAGAACTGCCTAAGAAAATGCAAATCTGTTCACACATGATGTAAGAGACATTATTAAAAGGAAAAGGCATCTGTCCCCAAGGACACTGTTCCATAAAGGGAACTTTTTTATAACAATCCATAAAATATTTTAGGTTCTCTCAGTAACATTTCTTGCAGACCAAAGCATAACATCATAGAATCATTATATCATTTATGGTGGAAATAACATTCTTGCCATCAAATTTCAAACAAGCAAATAAAATGAAAGCCAGTTCCTCCCTCTCTCTCTCTCTCTGTGTAGCATTTTGTAAACCAGTTGTACCAATGCTGATCAAGGATTCATGGCCTGCAACAGGGAAACCCCAAGCCCCTCAGCATCCAGAGGAACATAATCATATGGAACATCATATCCAAGAACATTAACACAGTTGTGCTTGGGCACCTAACCCAAAGGCTCATGGGGACAGGCAACTCTAGGGGGTGACCCAGAGTAGGTCTGGTTTAGATGCTTTGAATCAGCAATCAGAAGAGCTTCTCTCTCTCTTAATAGACTACAGAAAGCCCAGCCTTCAAAGGTAGGCAAGTAATTTTGGGCCTCAAGTTGAGTGGTGGGACTGCCTCACACTGCATCTGCAAGTGATTAAATTAAAACTGTAACAAAATGACAGCTTTTCTCCTAAGCTTAACAACAAATTTGAATGAAGCAAAAACGGTTTCATTTTCTCTATTTTTTCCCCTGTGTGTATTTTGCCTTTTTAGGGGAGTCAGTCCTACAAAATTACAGACCTGAATGTCAAGGTTTATATCAAAGCCTATTTTTTCATACTGCTTCAAGTCTTTTCCATAATAAAAATATGTATTTGAGTCAGGAATATGTCAAACAAACAGACATATTTTCAGAGCTGAAGACCCTTGAAAATGTATTAAATGTGGCTACCCTTTTAATTTAATGATCCCACATTAGATGTGATTCTATGAGAAAACTCTGATGGAAGAAAAGCTATCCTTATTTTATGATAAAAGCCAACTTGGGATCACTCAGTATTGAAGCAGATTTATCTACATTTTTGTCTGTTGGCATCAATAACAGGCAGAGAGGCATCTTCATCATTCAGACAAAACTGCTGGACCGTAAACCTACCCTCTTATATGCTGCGCTGTCTTCTCCCATGAAACTGCTCTAGGCATCTTTGCTGCCCACCGAATTCAAGCCAGTAATCCAGGCAGGACTGTCAGCAGAGGAATGCTGTCTTTTAAATGCCCAGAACAAGAGACAAGGCTTTCAGAGAGAGCTGAAGCTGCCAGAACACCAGCTTCTCCTCCTCACCCGCACAATGATGGCATTGTGTGGGGAATCCAGCCCACTACTCTTAGTCCCCCTTTCTGCAAACCCGGCCACAATGACGACTGAAGTCAGGACCAAAGAGCTGAGCGTTTGGTGACAGTCAGCCCTATAACCACTTGCACTAGCTGGATAAATCCAAATTGCTCATTTTCAATGGAATTTGTTTGCGTGCTGTCTAGCAACACCCAGAGACTGGGGGGGAAAAAAAGAGAAAAATCTCACAAGTCTATAACTGAGGTCATAAAACAACATAAGTAGATTGCAAAACCCACCTCTGAGATGCCATGCAATTTACAAAATGGAAAAGCTGTAAATAAGCTGAATATTGTCAATGTACAATACTAACTTTTACACATAAAAAGATGGAATGTCTATGGAATTTTTCTTACAAAATACACATACACTGTGAAGATCAGTTTGATTTTGAAACTCAAACACATACAGAAAGCCAATCACCAGGTATGAGGCACACACACATCTGTGTTTTGTATAAAACCCAGAAATAAGCACAGAAGCATGTTTTGGGTTTTTTTTTTTTAACCACTTTGAAATTCTCACTGTGGTTCACAAGTGCCTCTTATGAAATACTCCATCCTCTAAAACCCTAAATGATTAGTCTGTCATGACAAGCCACAGAGTAGTCTTCCTACTATATCACAGTACTGAAGACTCCAGTAATGAATAAGACAGCAAGGTCACAAAAGTATTTGGCAAAGGAGGTAAGGAGGTTGTTCTGAGGTACCTGGAAAAATAAGAACCAAGGATGACAGTGAGTGGGAAAAGAGGAAGGAAGGACAGGAGAAAGCACCAATCCCATGTGAGAAAACCACAGCAATGGTTTGACAATTAAGGCAGCTGAAGCCAGATTCTCAGATTCTGGAGGAAAAATGACAATAGGTAGGGTAAAATAGAATACTGCAGATCAGAAATGATGTCATCATGGCAGGATGTCTGAAAGAACTGGTCTGAAAGAACTGACATTATAGTTGGTGATGACACAAAGAGAGGGTGGAAAGTTCTGTCTTCATGAACTCTGTGTCCAAGGTAGCAGAGAGGTGAGCAAGATGACACACCAGGGAAAGATGGGAGGGGAGAAGTCAGAGAGAGGAGTACTTTGGAAATTATCCAAGGGTTGGTGGCAGTTGAGGGAAGATAAAATTTACAGCACAGTGATTCCCAAATTGAACATCAAAAGGTCATAGTCACCATCCACAGCTCTCCAAGGGCTCCTGGATGGAAGGATCTCAATTAAAAGTACACCTATTATAAGCAGAATATTGGTGTGACATCCCCCATTGGTTTACCACAAAAAGAGGTCAGTAAACCATGCTTTTCTAAATAGAAAACCAAAGAACTGAACCTTGGGCAATGGCATCAGGAAGTGGATAAAGAGCCATTTAAGGAGATATTGAAGTCAGTAAGAAAAGAGCCCTGAAAGCCAGGAAAAAGAAAGCCTGGTGAATCAAAGGCAGCCATCAACCCAAAACCTGGAGGACAGAAAACTGTTCCTTGCATTAGATGATGACTAATAATGATCACTGTGGCAGCAGCTTCACTGGAGCTCAAAAGAGAAAGGCAAAAGAGAAGGAAACAGAGAGAAAACTAGAAGAAAACCAATGGAAAGCCAGCACAGAGAAATAAAAGATCAGGGTCCTAATTAGGTAAATAGGATGTGAGCAGAGTTTTCCATTTGTGTTTCCCTTGGGAAACAAGACTGCCAGGAGTTCAAAGTGAAAGGTAAATGAGTCAGAAAGGAAAAAAGAAAAAAATCTTGAGAGAAGAACCTCAGAACCTCAGAGCAGAGGAAGGTGCAAATGCAGGAGGAAAAATGAATGAATTTAAGATTTAACATCACAGAAGGGAGATTGCAAATTTGATGAAGAAAGAAGAAGGGAAAATAGAAGTGAAAAAGGAGAAAATAGCAACACAGTCAGATGAAAAGAGAAAGAAAGGGATTGGCTGATAATTTAGTCTAACTTCTTATGGAATGAGATTGCCTCTCCTCATCCCAACAGCTTCTGAATATGCTGGTAAGCTTCAGTGACAAATCTTGAAGAAAACAGCTCTTTGAAATTGCATGGAGATGTGTCTCCAAGGTAAAGGGGTAATGAATTTGAGTTTCCTAACTACACAAAATGCTGTAACACAAATTCTTCCTTATTATTATTGCTCCCTTGATTTACCAGAGAATCAGCATGAAGCTGCAGCTCCATACCAAGCAGAAGCCTTCGGTGAAACACAGGCTCTCTAATAAACTTAGGTTAATCAACTGAAAGGCAGAGATCCACAGGAGAAAAGGCTTCCTCAAGCAGCAGTGGTCAGTTCTCAGTGCTTACTGAAACTTGCAAAGCAACTGGCTATTTTTTCTATGAAGAAAGCTACAAAGAAAAGAGGTGCACGAAGAACTGATATTGAGAACAGAGGGGGAAAGCAGACTTGAGAACAGGCAGAAGGCTGTATGGATACAAATCAGAAGTTCAAGGTGGTAGTTTTCTTGAGGTACAGGACCAACAACTGATGACAGTATGCAAGCAAGTGTAAAGATGAGGGAAAAGAAAAATAAACCAAGCAGTCAAAAAGGGCTCAAGAGAAAAGGATAACATTCTTTAGAGAAAGTGTGGAAACTGGCAACACAGGTTTCTGAGGTGGCCTCTGGTGTTGCAGTCTGCTCTCTGCTGACATCCAGCTCAGACAACTTTCAATAGCAAATGTAGCACCTGACTGTCCACCAAAGGGACCCGTGGTTGATTCAGCAGCCACATCATGTTCTTGCCTTTTTCTAGCATTCGTAAAGGAATTTGGTTCAATCCATGGAAGAGATTCCATAAAACCTTAGTCCAACCTGTTGCAGTGCTAACATCAACAAACCCAAATATTACCAGTCTTAAGCAGCCAAGTTACTACTTTGGAATCTTATGATTTCTCATAAGACTGACAGGCTTTGTGTAACTAATCATTTTTTCTTCTTCTTTTATAGCAGCTATCATTAAGTGCTGAATTACCCCATCTTGCAAATCAGCAAATAAGTGAAGATAATATTTCTGTTCTTGTTGAATAATGGCTAACACATTACAAGATGGATTTCCTCATGTATTTTGACAAGTGAGATCTTGCTTTAATTATTTATGAAAATGCTTTGCAGTAAGCCAGCGAAAGTCCTACAGTGTATATTTGCATATTTTTTGAAAAGAATGAACTCTTAGGGACATGTGACCTTTCTGCCACGGTCTGCAATTATGTCTGTGCTTAGAGGTAATGTGGGTGAGCAAGTTACACTACCAGCATTTGCATGTTAGCGTCTGAGTATGATGAGATTTCCTACTTAAGGAAATCAGCTACAGCATATTCTTTCCATAATTATTCTTAACAAACAGTTAAATTTTGATAGTTCTGTGATATCTAAAAGAAAAAAAAATACAGACAAGACATCCAAGAAATACCTCACTACCAGAAAGAGGTTCTAAAACTGAGGTGAGATTAAGAAATTACTTTCGCTAATTCAGAATCTACAGTTATAAAATAGGGGGAAACCAGATTTCAATACTTTAGTATTTTGTCTAATGACAAACCCAGGACTATGGTATTTTATGTAGGCAAAAAAGGCCACTAGAATGGAAGAAGTTGAAGGTTCAAAGGATAAAGTAAAAATGGCTAACTGCACACTATCTGAAAAGTATATCATTTCACAAAAATAAACCAGCAAAATGCTTTTTCTTAATTTATTCTAAGAACTTTATTTATATGGCTATAGCACCTGTCACATTTTCAGCATGCATTAGTACTGTACTAAACACAACACATCTATTTTAAGCTAAAGGATGAAAATCATAGGTCTTTTCTTTAACTGTTAAGAAAGATCATTGCACTAGGGTATGCTAACAAATTTATCTGTGAGAGCATCTGCCCTATGATATCATCCTTTCCCACCTTCTTCCTTGCATGCATGATAGTGCACACTGTGTGCACACCTCCAATAACTGCCACACAAAGAAGGTGTAGCTAACATTTATTCTCTGCTGGGTGTCTTCAGGTACTTTCTACTTTTGAGTGGTGTGCTTTATTACTGCATCCTGTGGACAGCCATCAATTCATGCTCTGACAATCACAGCAGTGGAAAGCAGGTGGCAGATGCACCAGCAGTGAAGCTGACAAATTAAATTTTGCAAATACAAACCTGCTAATCCTCAAATTCTCAAACTGATTTGGGATTATTACATAGCTAGAGACTACACCAAAAATTTCCAGATGATCAGATCCTGTTCCCAAATTCCACCCCCTGAGTACAGTGAGGTAGAAGTACACATAAAAAGGCCAAGAGCAGCCAAGGGCCACGTGAGATCTCAGGGAATATCTGACCTACAGATGTACAATGAAGAATCTCAAAATGTTTTCCATTTATTCTTTGATCATGTCTACATCTATGACCACATTCTCATGCGAGTCAATAGTTAAGGAAGTCCCTGAAAGACATATTTGGCAGAAGTTACGAAGGGAATTAATTCCAAGAATGATGGTAATTTACTTGTCTTTAGTCATGAATCAGAATTAATTCATGCAAGAAAGTTACAGCTGTCTTTGAAGACAATCAAGTCACACCAAACTGGGTTGCTTTATCCTTCTCCTAAGATGAAATGCAGCCCTATAAAAGGAAAGGGAGATGATGGCACTCACCTTACATCCCTCACAAGCACTGACACCATAGTGATATCCGGATGACTTGTCTTGACAAACAAAACAGGGCTTGTAAACACGAGGGGGTGGAAGTGGTGAAGGAGGGCTCGGAACAAGTTCCTCAGAACTGGTGCTCTGAGTTTCAACTGCTACAAAAGAAAAAAAAATTGAATTATTCATAATAGTTTTGAATAAATTACTATATATAACCATACTGTAAGTATCAAACTGGCCCATACCTTTATTTCCATAATAAACATTAATTTGTCTTTCCTAGTGAAATTTAAAGGGAGCTAAGCAAGGCAAATAATGACAGGACTATATCCTACAGCCTCAAAATTGTATTTTAAAGTACCCAATAATTTAGATGTAGGGCATGAATCTTGCCCGACTCCCAAAAAGAACAACTTTGAGCTCATGTTCTAGTTTTAGCCTATTGAATTGTATAGCATCCACGTGTGCAGGTTGTACATTAGCCTTTAAAGGGAAACTGTGATTGGTACCTCATCATGGGAGAGTTTTTTAATATCTTGCCTTTTTCTAGGTCAGTATGCAATTCTGACCTAGCAGCACATATCAGGATACATGTAAAGAGTGTGAAGAGAGAGAGAGAGAGAGACCTGAAGTGAAAATCACCTAAACAAGTTGTCCTTTTTATTTTTTTAAAATCTGTAAAACTAGCACAACCCAGCAACACTTCCTTCCCTACCTTAGGACCTGTATATCGAGGAAACCTCGCTGAGAAAAAGCTACTTATATATTATGACCCCTACATCCCTTTATTGCCTTAATATTTCTAGATGGTCATTTGTTTTGAGCCTGTTGAAAAGCCAGTAACCCCTTTCGGGGAAAGGACATGAAAGCTCTACGATGCAAGATAAGACATGTGAACTACATCTTTCCAAAACATCTGCATTAGTTTTCTGTGATATGCTGTCATCATTCCTCACGTTTATTGTGGATGTGCAATACATTTTCATGTTTCACCTGGCCGTCTGCTGCTTCTCAGATAAATCCCTCTAACTTTTCAACAGATATACAGGAATGACAGGATCCGTGAACTCAGATCTAGCCAGAAATATTAGGCACTATCAGCAGAGCTAAATCTCCAGAGTCCTAACAGCAGGCCCTAAAGAATATTACTCAATGGAAAAATCTTAGACAAGATTTACTGTACATGATATTTTTCAGATTACAACGATGATACATTTGTATTAAACTCATGATTCATTGTCAACCCATGTGTTGTCGAATTCACAGAGGGCATCACAGCACGTGAGGCAACCTCTGCTTATTTGTGAGAGAAGGGCCCCTTTCTGCCTTTTTTCCTTGGGTTAAGCTAGTATCAACTTCAAGGACAGACACTTCATGAGAAGAAAATAAATGCTAGAGTACAGTATTAAAGGGTCTGATCTAAGCAAGGAAATACCTTTGCAATTTATTTATACATCTAATGATAAGGAGGCTGTGAAAAAACAGAAAACTAAAATAAGTAAAATAACATGGCTCCATAAATTGTGACATTAAGACAATGTCCAGAACTTTTTTCAGTATTAAATAAACTGAACTTGGCAAGCATCTATGTGTTCCTACTGCACCAAGAAAATTTTAATGAAGCTTTTTCTTAATGAAAACTGAAATGAGAATGATCATTTCTTTTCAACAGTAATTTTTGGTATTTAAGAGAGATAGAGAGTACTCTGTTATTGATCTCTGCACAGCCACCCTGCTTGAATCAATAATCTATTAGTACTTCTAAATTAAAGCTAGATTCATCAAATGCCCTTGAGAAGCCCCAAACATTCCTTGCCTTATTTCATGCTCGTACATGAATTATGGTGGCTTCCAATAAGTCTATGGAATGATAAAATTTTAGCTTTAAAACTCCAATGTGTTTTGTATTAGCTCATTCAACTCTCCCAGTCCACCTAAAAGGCAGTTTTTAGGCTCCCCATGGAAAAACAAGGTTGTGTCATTCAATAAAACAACTGCTCTCCTGCAATCCTTCTGTGATTTCAGTTTGGGGAAAGCAGCCTTTCAGGAATAATACTGACACACTTCTGTTTATTCATCAACTCATCCTAAACAAGCACCAGCATCCAATAGTAGTGTTCCAACCACAAACAGTATTGTACACCAGAGAGGTCTGTCAAACACTGTAGAAACAACAGGAGCTTGTGATATCCAGAAGAGATTATGCAACCAACTCAGTTCATAAATACACAACACAGTCGGGAAGTGAAGTGTTGAAGGTACTGCTAGAGAATATTTTTCAAGACAATTTGAAAAGGTATACGATAAGGAAGGAGCCAATGGAAATCAGAAGATCCTCTCTAAAACACCTATATACATGTGCCACTAAAAGGACTTAATCTACTAAAAATAATACTTGCATTAGCTGAACAACTGTCTAGAGAATTTGGTTTTTTGGGTTTTTTTTTTGGTTGGTAGCTTTGGGGTGGTTTTATTTGGTTTTTTGGTGGTTTTTTTTTTTTTTTTTTTGGGCGGGTGGGGGTCTTGTTGGTGTACTTTTGTATAATAAAACCCAGTTTGGGAACATGCACTTTTGATCACAGGCAAGGTGTGCAGTTTTCTGGAGAAGCTTGAACCTGGGTTCAAGCCATGCTTGACTCTTACTCCAGTTTCCGATTTACTATTCTTCCTTGGATTTAGCTTTTGTAATTCTTTATTTGAAAAAAGTATGCAGTGCCTGGGCAGAAGGCCTGCGCAGGCATCTGTAGCAACCCATGCTCAGCAGGTATAAAGTGTTATTTTTGCAACATGTTGACAGCTAATGGATGCATGACAGCAGAAGCTGCTTTCTTCTATACATGTCTACACAAGCAAAAAGGAAAAAAAGAAAGGATGTGGGGTGGACAGTTTACTTTTCCAGAAGAAGCATTTTTAAAGCAGTCCTACAACTTCAGGAAGAATTCAAGGGGGGGAAAAAAAAGAAATTAAAAATGCAGCTTCTTTCCTTGCCCTGCTTTCTTGTCCTATGGGATGTGACACTTCAGGATCCCTACTCACCTGAGACAACAGAGCCTCGGTGCTGTCACCCAACACCTGAATGCAGCTTAAGCACACAGGGACTCTCAAACAATCGGTCACTTCACAATTCCTAAGATGTCTGAAATTTTTCTAAAGGTTAGATAAAGTAGCAGATAAGATCTTTAAAAGCACAGCGTGCTTTCTGAGAGCTAATTTACTGCCAGCTAAACCGTGTTGACAGATGGAGAAGGTATTTTATTTTGAGACCAACAAGAAGCAGGCAGGCACTGCAAAATGCCTCATGTTCTCCTAGAAGCTTAGATTATTAAGCTTGCATGTTAATGCACACTTTGGACAGTTGAGTTTTAAAAGAATAAGAAGTTGTAAAGCAAATGGCATTTCCTGGATAGCCTCAAGGGAATTTTGAATACTGAGCTCAGGGTCCCTGGTGGGAAGCTGCAATTTCAGCTAATTAGGGTGAATAGCAAAGTGTTGCATTTGGTCAAAACATTCTGTTAACCCTCATTTTTGTTGGCACCAACAAGAGTCTGGATTTTTTGCCTTTTCTTTTCTTTTTTTTTTTTTTTTGTGAATTCACTGCAGGAGTGCAAGGCACTCAGCTCACATACATTAGGCAGAAAGTCAAAGGAAACGCCAAAGTTCAACTAAAGTACAAGTAATTAGAACCAGATTCTCTGCTGCTTGTATGTGTGCATTTCATTGTAGAAGTTATTTATAAGCCTCCAAACATTTGAAAAAATAACTATATACTGTAGATCATTTAATTTTTATGTCTCGTCTGGAAAAAAAAAGTCTGCTTTTAATCATCTTCCAGGAAAGAGCCAGGAACTGGGAAAGTGGGTCTCAATTGTTTCAATACAAATTTCTCTCTTTCATGTGCCACATAAAACTATACTATAAAATTAAATCCAAAATATCACTGACTTAGCCCCCCCCCCATTTATTTTTTTTAATAAAAAACTTCTTTGAATTTGTCATGCTTAAATAGTTTGCATTGTTATGAGGGTTTGGGTTTTTTTAAACTCTTGTTTGGAAGACAGACAAGGGGAGAAGGAAAAAAAAAAAGTGAGAGAGAAAGAAAACATTATCGTGGAGACTTGCCAGCCTTGACTTAGTAACCTGGCCATGACCCTCCAGCGAGTGTGTGTTTGACCCGGTCACACATGACTCTAGCTGCGTACTGTTGCTGGGTTGTAAGTCCCAGATATTTTTACCATATATACAACAGGTGGGGATCACAGACAACAGAAAGAGGAAAACAAAGTCTCCCCTTGTGGGAAGACTACCATTTTCTCCCTTGCAAAGAAAAAAAGCACAAAGCAAAGAAGTTCTGCTACTACTTCAGTACTGGCACTTGCTGTGCTGGATCTTGTTTTTCCCCTGGGGTGGATGCACAGAGGTGGAGTGGGCTGAGGGCAGGAGAACCGAGGAAAAGGCTCAGAGGAAGCCATGTGCAAATGTTAATCAACACAGAACAAATTACCACAGTCAAAAATCTTTCCTTATAGAGCTGGGTATGCATCGAAGTTCAAGAAGGAATGCTTTTTATTACAACATACCTGGATTAAAACTCACAAAAACTGCAGATTGAGATATTATTACCAGGATTTTCAGAAGTACCTAAGAAACTTTGTTTTCCACATTTGAGGGTTTATTTTATATTTATGTCTTTGTATCTGCACACATCTGCCTTAAAGCAATGATGTTAAATATATTTATTCTATTTTAATTCTTGGTTACAATTTCTGAAGCACTAATTTTAATCAAGTCATGCATCTCTACCAGACTGACCTTAAAAAAAGAGTGGTATTCTGGAAGAAAGCCAAAGAAACCCTCTAAAGTCTACTGGCTTGCATTTAGTCTGAAAAGGGGCATTCTCCTTTCAACAGGGACATCAGAAGATGAAACTCCGTGACCTTGTTTCTTTTTGAGGGTGCCCAATCAAAAACTATCCTTTTCTGTTACTTTAAAAGCTAATAGAGTATCTAACAGGTTTCCACTATGCGCTGCTCAGGATTCATACAGTATGATTAAAATAACAACAGAACTAGAAAGAGGTAAAGGTTACAGAGCTCAGAAGCCCGCTCTGCAAGGACCGGACTAATGGACAAAACTTTATGCAAGGTCACCTAAAAGGAGTCTCAGACCCAGGGCACTTTAAGGGCCATGCAAAGGGCACAGGCTGCTGCTGCCAAAACTATCTCAGACAAGGTGCAAGTCCCGATAGGCGCAGCCGAGCTGGCAGGAGTTCTCTAAAGCTGAAGTACTTTTGCTGCTACAACTCTTGTCAGCTAAAGAGCGATAGGGACAGCTGGCTTCTGTCCCGAGGCATCTGGGAGAAGACGGGTCCTGCTGAACTCTGCCCTCGCCTCGGAGTACACGAAGCAATGAGTGAAGCACACTCTCTGCTCTGATATCCTCACCCTAATGAAGTTCCAAGTACAAATTTAGCCATTGCCCCACTGCAGCCAGACATACCATCAGGACAGTATTTTCTTCCCCTACCCTTCTGCATCTCGTGCATTTAGACAGTGCACTATTTTGGGCAGGGCCTCAGAATGTGCTGTACAGTAACTGGCGCTGCAGGACTTTCCAGTGATACTCCAATTCAAATAATGGTAATGATCATGATCCTGCCAAGTCAAAAGATATTTGAAAAAATGAACCCTGAAAGGCCTCCACAGCCTTGAGGGGAGACGTTACTTGCAAAGCAGGTCCTTAGAGCGCTTTCATTTTAACTACTGAAGCATTTCAATGTTAAAGCACAGACTAAATTTAAAGTATGATTTGAAAAAAAAATGTTTCATATTCAACAAATGCCTCGCTGTGTATACATCAAGTTGCATTTGTCAACTGACAGAAAAAAAAGTGTTTACACCGTTTGCTGCATCTTTTCCAGTTTAGAACTAGGGGAGAGAGAGAGCTGCGTCATATTCCTTCATGCCTTTCATCAACAAAATTGCCAAGTTTCAATTGCAAATCTGTAATGCTAACCAGCAGAGTCATGTAACAGAAGTCACTGGAGTCAGTGGATACTGATCTTGGCCATACAACAGTATAGCCCTTTGAAACCTGTATTCATACCAGGTGATCAGGGCCAAGAAACAGTTTAGTATCCTACTACCAGCATAGCAGAGCTACCCAGATTTTTTTGCTCTAAGTCAAATGACAACAGCATCTATCTTCTGGTTATTTTTCTGTTCTACTCTCATAATATAATTTCTGTTACTTAGCAGCTAACTTCTTCACAGATTTTATTATTGTCACAAATAAACTCTTATCAGTTGCCCATTGAACAGTAGAGGTTCTTTTGTAACACACTTTTCTGTTATGACACAATTTGGCCTCTTTATCAATCTATTAGTTAAACATGGCAATTTAGTCACCTGATTTTATGCTAGCATTTAATAAGGAGCTCCACCTGCCAGCACATCGTCCAGAGTGACATTCCTGCACAGATTCCCTGAGTGACTCTCTTTCGGCCCCGCTGTCCCTGGCCACACAGCAACACCAGCACTACTTCTGGTTCCACCATATTTAGCAATGTGAAAGATCCTTCTCTCTTCTGCTTATCTGATCTACAAGCGTGGTCCCTGCCACTCCACTACATGAATAATCCATGTGCATTTGTATTTTTACCTTTGTAACACCTAAGTGAGATAAGAGAAGAGCTATTCTTACTTTACAGACAGGAAACAGAAGCACTGACAGTGAAAGAGCTTTATTTGCTTGCATCATAAATTCCTAAAAAAATGCAAGCAGTACCCAACTGGGATTTTTTTTTTAAGCTGTCTACGGCACTAAGCAGTGTCCTCAAAATACAGCCTTACATGTCTTGCCCTAGGTTTCACATGGGATACATGACAAAGCAGGGAATTCTGCTTTGAATTCTTTGCAGTTAAGTCTGTGCTTGGCCCCTCTATTGCAGGGGCTCTGAAGCACCCCCAAGTCTGCATGTGAACCCCACTCACCTGCCCACTGTGAGACAGGACAGGGCTGGGTGCCTGCGGCCTCCAAGAGCCACTGCTGCTGCCAGCAGGGAACTCGGGAGAGATGATAAAACCTTTCCTTCATTTTCTGATCTCCGCAGCCAGCTGAGAATCAGCTTTCTGTAAGACTACCATCATCTACACAATTACACAGGAATGCCCTAGCAGGGAACGGACTTGCCTGAGAGAAATCCTGAATACTCTCCTGAAGGCAGCAACTGTGCACTGACAAAAAATCCTCTGCTCTTGACTGTATTGTCCAAGCCTCACATACCACCAAGATGTTAAGTCTAAATCTAGCAGATTAGTCTTATAAATTAAGTACGTATGACCTGAAAATCACCGACAGACAGTCAGGTATTTCTGAAAGAAAACACCCTAAAAAACCTTTGTCTGAAACTGCTGTATCTTTTTGCTTTGTCCCACAGGTACATAGAGGGAGTCGTCACTGCAACCATTTTTGGTACTTCTCCCAGCAGAGCCACAACTTTTGGCAAGTACATTCTCTACACACATATTTACTACACTTAGCAGTAAAGGACAACAGGAGGCTGCATCTGCTCCATAGGTTTGCAATTTTTTGCATCTGCTCCATAGGTTTCACCAGCTCCACTAAACCCTGAGGTAGTATGTATAACTAACATCACCTTTTCAAAGAAAATTATACTGCTTTTCAGGCTAATTTTTTTTTTAACAGTTATGTCAGCAAAGCAGTTCTACATTTGGGTTTATGTGTCCGTATAGCCAGAGAGATGTATTTACACCTGAGCAAACGTGGAAAGCAGAAAGCTTGTCAGGATTAATTATATCAGGGCCAAGAACTGCATCTGGTTATACCTGTGTTACTCTCAAGGCAGCGAGACTTAATGACGTGCTAGTAACTGAGAACAGGAGCGTCTTTCACTAAATAAATGGCCAGGCAGACACCATGAGTGAGCCAGGGTGAAAGTAAGAGTAGAGACAGCATGGCCGCAGGGTTTGGCAGGCAGAGTTTACAGGGCAGCAGCTCTTCACTTTGTATTAGGAGCCTACCTTCGAAATGAAAAAGAAAACATGTTAAATGAAAAAAATAAATCGTATGGAAAACTGAAGAAAAACATCCGAAAGATGCTAGCTCTGTGGTTTTTTCAGGTCGGTGATTTTCTGCCTGTCCACTACCATGCAAAACCACATCAGTCTCAAGTGAAAATTCTGCATTACTGCAAAACTGAAAAATAGGATCTTCCTTAAAAAAAATACATAATTGTGCCATCATCTGCATGAAGTTAGATTTTCCTTTGAAAATGAAATTTTCTTACAATTCACACCCTGGCTGCTTTACCTGTGAATTCCTATGGTCAGATCTTTATGTGGAATAAAGTGGCATAGGCAAAGAAGAGACACAAATGTAGAGAAGGTGAGAACCCTGACCTCTTATTCTTTATGAAAAAGAAGCCTATTTCTGTGGCCTATTGATACAAATGTGGTGTAACAAATTCAGTGCTTTCCCTACAGGATCAAAAATTTTAAGAAAAGGCCTACTGTAAGGAAAGAAACACTTAAAAATAAAAGGGGTCTGATACTTTTTTTCAGCTACGTTCTATGGTGTTGCTACTCCACTAATTCGAAAAAAAGACTCTTGTAAACATAAATGGGAGAAAACTCAGATCCAGTATCATCAGTAAGAAATGAAAATTGCAAGGGCAATGAAAGAGTTGCTATAATCTCTACACACATCCAGATATTTTAGTAAGTCATAAAGTCTCCATTTATAGTTATTAAATGTTTTATAGTGTTTTGAGGATTTTTATTTTTAAGTCTTTTCAAGCATTGAAACAGAATAATTCAGAGTATTATTCTAAAGGAATGATTTTATTCTTCCGAACTCACCTCTTATCCAAGTTGGTATTAGTTTCTGGTATTACTATGTCTGCCAAATAAATTTTTTATTTTCTGTGTATTTAACATATCTTATAACACTGTTGATCATGACTTTTTGCTGTGGCTTGAATCCAGCAAGAAAAGGAGTGGTTTAATATCTTTAATCATGTAATACTATTACACAGTTGTTCAGTACCACATGGACAAAATAAAACTATTGTGCTCTCTTTGGAAATGCCATAAAACTGACTTGCTGTGTAATATTTTATATATCATTTCATTTCTCAGATTTTAGGACCATTAGTTCAGAACATTTTGATCTTAAAGAGTTTTCAAATCTTAAAATTAATAGACTGACTCAACAAGAGCCAATTCAGTGATCAAAACTACTTCAAGTTAGTAGAGTAGCAGTTAAAATGCTTATAATTACAATTAATTTGTATTACAGCCACACTGCTGGATATCCCTAATTGATTTATATACCCTCCTTTCTATACCCATTTACAAGGGCAATTATGAACTCCATCACATACGTTTAAATGGGATACATTAGAACATTATCTAGAAACTAGACTGCTGAGCTTAAAATCCTTAAGAACAGGTAAATTCTTCATTAATGGGTATGTTATCAACTCACTACAAACGGCCTATAACCTTTAAAGGCAGCACATGGTGCTAATATTTTACTTTTCATGGGCAGTTGGAGGTTGGTTCCAATGATGAGCTCCACCGCTATCTTTAATTGTTTTTAAAATTGCATATTATAGGCAGCAATAAACACAAATTAGTATTATACCATCCACAGCTTTCTGCAAGGCATGGTTTCTATAAACAAGTTAAAACGCATACATCTGTAAATAATAAGTGTAAGTATGCTGAATTTAATGAATAAGGGCACTAAAAGAAATTGAACAGTAGGGGTTCAGCAATTAGAGTAACTGCCCATTTTATTAAAAATGTATTGTTTCCAGCTTTCACTTTAGAAGGCTTTTATTGCTTTGCTAATTCTAAGTTTTGATTTCCTTTGAAAAGGATGTCTAATTGCTTATTTTTCTTTGACAGCCCCATCACACAGCACTCGCCTTTTTTACAAGGCATGGACAACTGTGAAGCTTTACATCTCCTTGCTCGGGATCTCACTCTCGGGCCCCCGCTGCAGACCTTTGTTTGGCATTATGCCACCCAGAGGTATGACTCCTTATCAAGTAAGGTTTCACAGCACAACGAAGCTGGGATGAAACCGGCTGAGCCAGCACACCCCTGGCAGCCACCCTTTGGCCCTTTCCCAGAGGTTACCAACACTCTGGCAGAGTGGGGAGGAGCACACTTCCAGCTTCCCACCCATGCCCCTGCAACCCAGGGCCATTTGCTGAAGCTGGCAAGGCTCAGGCCATGAAATGGAGCCATGAGTTTCCTGCTGCTGTTCAGCAGCAGCCTGCTGCAAGAGGACAGGGCAGAGTGTAGACTGGGAGGAGCAAGGGTAGCTTCTCAAACCAGACAGATATTCCAGTACATGTCTCCTACATCCCAGCCTCACTGCAGTGAACCTCTGAGCTTGCTTGTACATGTATGTTTTACATCCATGTAGCTCACTTTCCCAAGCGTTAAGATTATTCCTTACACTAGCCTAATTGCACCCACGTCGCTGCTCTGTGGGGGTATAATTAAAACAATCCATTATTTCCATTTAGACATGACACAATAACAGGAAAAATATGGCTTTCATCACTTGAGCTTATCTGCAAATAGGACAGTCAGACCAAAACTTGACCTTTCTAACATCCTACAGCACACGTACATTTGCAACATCTGAGACCAAAACAAGGATGTACTCTATCCTCCTTCATCCCCTCAGCCTGCCAGACTAGGACAGTGCAGTACTAAGAGCAGCTACCCCCAACATGTCTGATGCTAATGTAAATAATTCCAGTTTATGAATATTGAAGAACTTTGTCACTATCTTTTGAGAGAACAAATGAAATATAGAGTTTACCAAGCTGTAATGCTCACCTGAGTGGAATTTCAGTATTTTTAAATTGCATTAGTACCCGCCAGACTAAAAATGGTAACACAGTGGGGAAGGTAACATGAAAACCAAGACACTAACAAATTTCCTTTCCTTGTAATTCACAGCATCTTGACACTGAGTTTATAAAATATTTTGATCTGGGTTTGTTTTTTTTTTACTTATAATTTACCATCAGTGCAGTTAACATGGCAAACATCCCTCTGCCCCTCTCACACACATCGAGCAAAAGCTGGAATCTGGGAAGGAGCGTGGTGTCCCAGAGCCAACTGGTAGCAGTTCTCTTGATTGTGGCTCAGAGCACACTTCCACATTCTGCCTAGAAGATCTAAGATCAATAAAATAAGACATTCACAAGAGCCTGGAGACAAGATCCGTGACTGCAGGGCACATTTCCCAATATTCTGTTTTCCTATTCTCTACATGCAGTAGATTTTCCTGTTAAACCACTGGAATGAAGAATGCTCATAATTTTACCTGTATGTTGTCTGTCATTACTATTCTCACTCAGAAGTGAAAAGATATGCACACACTGTACTTCAGGAAAACACATATGTGCTAACAGTATTTCCCAGTCACCTGGTCTTTCTTATTCAATACCTACCTTCAACAGTGATTCTTTTTTTTTTTTTCCCAGATAAGCTACTCACAACTGACTGCAATATCTCTGCCTTGCTAACAGGAAAAATGTCAGCCATATTTTATAGAGAATATGACAAAAAGAAAGTACTCTGTTTCCAAAGAACTGAAAAAGCAACATTCAGTCCTAGTAGCTGATGCCCCAAGAAACTTAAGGCAAAACATACTCTGAAAAAGTGAAGTTACTTTCTTCCTATGAGGTTAAAATCCTGAAGATCTCTGGTTACTGTGCTCTAATAATTTTTAAATGTTTACATTATGAATACCTACTACTACAATACGCATATAATTATGTTTCATAAAACATACCCTTTTTTCTGCCATGTTTGAGAGATTTGGGCCATTATTTTCTGAGAAATTAGGCTAATATTTACAAGTGCTTTTCCAATTGTCACAGTTCATTCAATGCAATCTTCCCAAACTTTCTGAAGGACTTCTTTAGTGCCTCTGCCAATAACCAAAGGATTCTGAAGACACAGCAAAGTATTACTGCCAACACACCAAGGCTATTAAAAATGTAGATAGCTGTGAAACTGTCTGTAAGACTACCCATTTCACTTGAAGGTCCAGAAAACCTCCAACCTGTGGCACTGAGTCACTATGACAAGGCAGAGCAGCCATTTTAAGGAATTAGTAAAATCAGCAGTGGAGGGTTGCTGGTTAGAAAACACTGCTTTCAATTTCTTAGTATTTGCACAAGTCTGACAACTGCACAGCTGCACAGAGTTGCCCCAAACTGTAATATAAACTAGGCAAGCTTTCCACAAAGTTCAATATGTTTTCTATTAATTCCCATTCTAAGGTCTGATCCTGTTTTGCTTTTCATTACACAGACTTGTCAGAAATTTTGGAAAATCTTCTTGGTTCCTTTCCCATACTTTATCCACCAGACACAAGTTTGTCATCCGAAGATGACAACCTATAAAACCAGTAATTTTTAAAAAAGTGTAGCCTATGAGCTCAAGGGATGCTCTCTGGGAAAACTCACTTCTGACGACCTCACCCTGGGACCAGGCAATCCCAGTGGGACAGGGGCACATTTTGGAAAGCCCTCATACCACCCAGGAACAGGGAGACCCTGCTGTTTCATGGCACCCCCGGCATTTGCAAACCAGTTTGCCTGATCACTGGCTTCTATTGTTTCCTGAGATAAGCAGGGCCCCAGTGAACAATTAGAGCTTTCAATAAATAATCTGTAAGCACATTCATTTGATTTACTGTTATTTGATATAGCAGTTAGTTTCAATGGGGCAGTTACTATTGATCACTTAAAGTACTACAGACAAACATGAAACACTTCCAGAACTCCATGGATTATTACTCTTTATCTGCCACTCATCTGGGTTACTTGTAATGGTTGTGAAATTTAAAATCAATAACAACAATTAGTGTTTGTTATACTCTGAGGAATGAATCATGTGAAATATGTTTTGTTACTAAAATGAAATGCTGAAGAGCTTGCAAACAGGAAATACTCTTGTAAATAGCAAGACTCTAAAATAATTTCTCTTGGTATTAGTGTCCAATAAAGGGGGTAAAGAAAATTAAAAGCAGGTATTTTAAATGCACACAGGAGTACACACACAATTATAAAAAGGTATCAGTAGGATTTTCTAAGGAATAAAACCTTCAACGAAACTGGTGAGAAAGATACACCCAAGTTTTCTTTAGAAAATTCCACTGCAAATCCTACAATTTCAAACTCCTTGACCTCTATAGGAGTTTTGGGTTGTTAATCATGGCAGGACTTGCTCCTATGTAGATAACTGAAGACAAAGGAAAAGCTCTGACTCCTTTTCCAACTAGCTTTTACAGGAGATAATCACCAAAAAAAAAAAAAAAAAAAAAAAAAAGTATGTAGGAAATTAATTAATAGTGGAAACTGATTTTCAGGCATATACGTTGAAAAACACCTTCTCTCTTCAGAAATTTTATTAATTTACAGAAATAAATTGTGAATCTAATTAAATGGATGGTACTAACAGTATTTTGAGATCTCTGCTAAAGTAGTAATGCTACATAATTAAAATGGAAAACAATAAGAGAAATATTTTATCATTAAAATGTAACCAGAGCTCTGTGTGAAATCATCCATTCAGAAGACTTGTTTTTCATCAATTATTTGTTATTTATCTGATGTAAATATAAGAAGGTCTAATTAAAATGTATGAGTCCTTATACAGCTTCTTGTCATTAAGACCAATGAAAGCAAACTGAAGACCATAATGAAATAATTATGTTTGCCTTTAAGAATCCTCTTCAACAACACATGGTAGTACCACACTAAATTAAAACATCAGGAACTAAATTTCTCTTGCATCTATTTCCATTTTCACTAATTATACCCCCAAGCTTTCCAATAGACCAGGCCCTGAAATTCTTTTGAAGCTGAAACAGCCTAAGGAACAGCAACCTTTTCATAGTAATGGACTTTGAAGAAGAAACAAAGGTAACACAGCCCTGGAAGGATTAATATTTCAAATAGAGTTATCATGTGAAAATATGTGTTTATTTGAAAAATGGGGAAAAGATTGTTGATAAAAAGCCAAATATGTGTTCCAAGGAAACCAATACTCTGATTTAATCTCATTTGATTGCGTCATTCCTTCCTAACCTCTTTTTCTCAGAGTATTTTCTTGTTCTGCACAGAAATTCAAGTTAGCAGAAGCATAACAAACACAGCGCTGCTGGGCAGTGCCAGTGTACCACGCTGTAACTGAACTCTGCTTTCACATTTTGGTGAAGGTGAAAAATTGCAGTGTTCCTAATGGACTCCATTTCAGGGAGAAGAGAACAGCTATTTGCCCAAACTGCCTCCAGACATGCAGTGCATCCTAACACACAGCTCATGCTTTAACCACAAAAGTCTTGCAGGACCTCACCAAAACACAGAGAAAGGAAAGGATTCGGATAAGGAAGAGGGGGAAAAAAATAACCAAAACACAGGAGGATATGAGTCAGCTCTGACTTCTTGCAGGCAGCTGAAGGCTTCTTTTCAAAACCTCAGGGAGATAATGCATCCTTCTTGGTGTGGTGTCAGAGAAGTAAATGTGTCAATAGGCACAAAGCATAGAAAGATGAGCATTTCACATACCTAACCTGCGTAGCATGTGACTATATGTGCAACTAGAAAAACACAGCTGGAATATGCTCTCCAAACGGAGAGAGGAAGGCAGAGGTTCATTAGGCTTGGGAAAAGTAGCTTGCCCTGTTAGCTCCCTGATCAAAGACACTGAAAGACATAGGTGATTTGCCATTTGTTCTGCATTTTACACCTTAGTGTTCGAAGTGTGGAGTGAAATCAGAAATATCTTTAGAAAGTCCAAGACTTTCCAGCTAACCTCTAAAGAAGATTTGACATATACTCTCACCCCGCAACTAATAAAATTTCTTCCTCAGCTGAATGAAAAGAACTATGCTAACAACAAAACGATGCTAAGGATTACTCTGCAAGATGAGGGGGAAAAGAAAAAACCTCCTCAGACCAAAAGTTGAAAAACAGTAGCATGAACAACGGCTTAAAACCAAAGAAAGAACCCCTGAGCTCAGGACCTGATCTTAACAATAAGGAAGTTCACCCATGCATGGCATTTTAGCCAGTCCTTTCACTTTTGCCCTAAGTCAAAACCCTCAGGCTGGTGGATCAGTGAGGGTGGATCTCTGTGAAGGAGGGGAAAGTTTGATGAGAAGTTAGGACCTTTGATTAGAGCAATACAGAGAGGAGTGCAAAATCCCGAGAGAGAGTCAAGCTTTGGGGGTCACAAGAATTTTCCTGTGCCAAAACCAAGATCCTGGGGGAAGCATCTGCCTGCAGAGCCACAGCCCTTGCCCAAGGGGAGGTCTGGGTGTCACGTATCGCCAGATGGCACTGTGACACAGTTTTCCAACTCCCTTTTCTTCATGAGAGAGTGACTGCTCAGTCTTGGAAAGACAGGCAACACTGGTCTTCTTGGGAGTTTTTGAGTAGAAGCTGAGGAATTAAAGTGGCAGAGGAGCCTATATCCTGCCCCGGGCTCTGCCCACGGCCATTCCCTGAGCAAAAGTGCTGGAGGCTCTGAGAGCCCCAAAAGTCAGGGCACAGCTGCGCTGCACCTGAACACCTCTGTCCCAAATTGGTATTTGTGAACAAATAAAATACTTAAATCAACTCAGATGATGTTACATTCACTTATCATGCAAAGAACCTAGAAATCCTCTTGGTATTAGTCACCATCTGGCAGAGGAGTGATTCTGGTACAGGACTGGAAGATGAAGGAACTCTTGTAGGAGATGAGATGCACATGTCTGGATGATGTGCTGCTGTGTCATCAGCCAGCCTGGCAGAGAGGACCAGCAGGGTGGTTTAATGGCCACTTCATTAATTACCTCAAGCTGCATTCAGATTAAAAAATAAATAAAATAAGAGGATTCAAGAGACTTTTTGTGTTCTTTAACTGTATTGGTGGGGTGGGGATTTTTTTGGTTGTTCTTATTTCATTTGTTTTGTTGGGGTTTTTTTGGGGGGTTGTGTTGTGGTTTTGGGGAAGGGGTAATTGAACCATTTCTTCCACTATTTCTTCCACTATTTCCAGGCACAAATGGCTTTCTATAATCAAAGGACCCACTGAAGGAAATCTGTGTTAAAGCAAACTGTGCTTTTTGTCTCCAGTTGGTGCAACACTGGTCAACCCGTTTGATTGTCCCATTTGCTATGCATCTTTAAAAGAAGACTGATCCTTCTTTCTTTATCAGAAAAGATGCTGGATGTTCATTTTGCTGAACATCCAGCACAGTGACATGAACTTTTACTGCTATTTCCTAAAAGTACCTGTACACAAATACACCAAAGGCTCACTCATGCAACCACTCTGTCTCTGAAACTCTTATTAAAATGGAGGGTGGAGGGTTGAGTGCATTTAAGTGCTTCACTAGATAAGGCTATAAAAGACAAAGACATCCTTAATTTGTCATTTTATTGTTCAAAGATCCTTGCTAAAAATACAATGTGAGCCTAGAGAAAAATATTATGGTTCAATGGAAAGAGATCTTCCAAACCACTAAAAGAAACTAAGCGGTGCTAAAAAAATCTCTTTGTTGAAAGACATTTCTCTGCTTTTTTTCTTAGGGGATGCACTTAGAGGGTAAAATGTAAGTCACTGAAAGTGCATAAAACGGAAATCCTTCCAAACTATGGATGGGCTCTAAAATCATGTCCTTAGCAGTGAAGATCCAGAGCACTCTGAGAATTTATAAATACTCATTTCAAGCTTTAACCTATTAAACCTATACAAGTGTAGCCCGTATGTGTATATTTAACTTACATAGTTCTATAATATTCAGTTTATATATGGTATAAGCAGGGGAAAGAAAAATCACCTTGTCCAAGGGGAACAGAAGGTATATTATATACTTTGCGTCTAGGATTCTTTAACACAGACTTGCTGGATTATATTTCCATCTCTCTTAACAAAAGTATTTGAAGAAGATTCAAGGCTCAAACAGAACACTAAAAGAAAGTGGGGTCAGTTATATAAGGGCTAGCACTAGTTTGTTAAAAGTTTTTTTCATACCCACTCCCAAATAAAGGGACAAAGAAGTGAACATTGTGGGAATGTGTTTCTAAACCACATGATATCCTTATCAGATTGTCATGTACAAGGGAGGTTCTCACACAGGGACCCCATGCTGGTGAGCTGACCTGTCACATGGTGCAAGTTCTACACTCCTATTCAGATTACTAAAATGAGCTGAAGAAAGCTAGATTTCCCCTCCTCCCTCCCCCCCCAAATAAGCAAAATGCACAGTGACCAAAGTCATATTAATTTGCTGCCACTGGGAAAGCAATCCTGAGCAGCTGCAAATAAGTGAGTATATAAAGAAGATAATCTAGCTATTAAAATCTATACCGCAATTAATATCTGCTGAGCAGACTTTATTGCAGAGAAGCAAACAGAGAATCAGAGAAATGTGTGAGTCAGATAAAACAGAAGGAAAAAAACTCAGTTGATTTGTAAATTTATGGAAAGAGAGTAATATATTTTTATAAGCAAGTCCTACTTTGTCATATAAATGTCTCTATTTTCACTGTCGATGTTGTGAACACTGTCATTGTATTACTTTTTCATGTTTGGGGGAAGTGGAACAGTCCTGTAAACATTTTTAATATTAAATGAAGGTTTTAAATAGTATTTGATCATTCAAATATATGGCCTGCTTTAAAAAGTGCTGAGGGAGCTCCTAGATGCTCAGCATATTTGGAAATGAAGCCATGAAATGTGAATTTAGGATGCTAACTTTAGGCTACTGTTTCTGACATTCTTAACTTTTGAAACACATTTGCACATGCAACGACAAATTAATAAAATCCCAGACCTTAAATGGTTTTTAAAAAGACAGTTTAAAATCCATGGTTTTGGATGCAAGTTGTTTACAGATTACAATTAGGAGGAACAGCTAAGATTACTGTGACCAAAAAACTGCACAGAATCATTTCCACATTGTATCAGTTGGTTTCTTTTATAACTGGAATATGGTTATCATAAAAAGGTGGCAGCGGTAAGACATTACTCCTCGCTTGCCTGCTAGAAAATCCAGCTTTGTTACCCTACTGTCTATATTTTTCCTGAAGCACAGAGAAAATTATTATTCTCTTACTTTGGAATAGTTTTGAGCATTTTGTGGCTTGTATTTTGGTGGTTCCGTTGGGTTTGAAAGGGCTTGGATTTCAGCAAGAAGTGGCATGGGTCACAGTGCATGGGGACAGACTTCATGCACATGAGCAAAGGTCAAAATCAATCATAGCTTTGTATTTCCAGGCCTATTACTTTTGGCAGTTTACCCTGCCAGAAGGGGCTAAAATATTTGCCTCCCAAAAGGAGTAAACATCAATAGGGGGCAGGAACATAATCAGCTCCTCAACCACTCGGCAATGAGAAATGAGGGTAAAAGATCCCCTCCTCGCTGCAGCCACTAAGCCATCTAAACGTTAGATGCAACATTTTCAGCAAAAAGTTGAAAGATTTCACAGCACAGTGACTTGAAAAGGACAATAGGCCTATTTAGGCAATTATATTATGCAGGCTTTGTTATTAGGCAGCCCTGCTCAGCCCCAGAAAGTCTGGATAATCAAAAGTGTCCAAGTACAGGAAGGGGAAAAGTACAACCCCACCCTCCCGCACAGCCGCTGCCAGGACCTCTGGATTTGAAGGGTAAAGTCTATTTACCGAAGTTCCTTGGCCATTTTATACATCAACTGATATCCTTCCTCATGGGGCTGCGTGCTACAGCCTAGCAAAGCTCTGGAAAGCCCTCTGAAACCACAACTAATTTGGCCCCAGCCTCCCGCCCCTGTAAATTCAGTGCTCAGAAGCTGCTGCCAGCCCCCCAGGCAGGAGAGGGATGCTCCCCCCGGCTCGCACGCATACCAGGGCCGGTCCCCACGGCCAAACAGATCTGGAAACTCATCACAGCTGTGCTCTGCTTTTGAGGTCTCAATAGGACGGGGCATAGCGTGGCCGACCGCGGCAGACAGCAGTCCTTCGAGCACAATGTCCCTTTCACAGCCCCGCTCCCAAATCTAAATGCTGGCTGTGTAACACAGCCGCACTTCATCGGCCGCGTAAAGGGCGGTATATAAATTAGACCTGAGCAAAACCAGTCACTTGGCGTGTTTCGGGGAGGTGGGACCATAGTCCGCCGAGCAGGGCGCCTCGCTCCCCCGAGCAAAGCCCCTCGGCTTGGCCGGGCTGCGGGGCTGGCGTGACGCACACATGGTTAACAAAAACCGCTCAGCAGTAAGTAGGGATTTAACTGGATGTGAGGATGACTAACTTCGCTGTCTGAAACACTATCTCCCTCTTTCAACTCCTTAACTTCACCATAACCCTTTTCAAGGCATCGCCTCAGAAGCCTGGCTTTGTTCTGACAAGTTGCACCTTTGCTGCACAGACTCATTAGGCAAGCAGGGAGTTACCCAAAGATACATTGCTTTTCCTCCAAGCTTATCCCACCCTGACTTCACCAGCGAAAGCCTCTCATCATTTTTGTCTGCAGGAGTTTTTGACAGTGGTGCATGTCCATTAGGGTTTTCCTGTGCCAGCAGCCGAATCAGACTAACTGCATCACAGTCTACGTAGAGAATAGTTTTCCCCTTTCAGTTACTTTGGAAGAAAAATATCCCCACACAATTGTTTTTTTAAATGAAGTGGATCAGAAACAAACATTTTTTTCATCACATATTTCAGAGCATTAAGCTAGACGTATAAAAAATTTAAACAAAGACTCTATCCCTAAGCAAATCAGTCCTAGCCATTTAGCTGTAAAGTTTATAGATGAACTTCAAAGAAAATAACCTGGTTCAAACAGATCTTGCCTTCTGGGCACTAGCAAACACACCTGCAGCAATTTGATACTTGGGAATGCAGATTACAAGTCCTTCACTTCAAAATGTTTGTTTTTTAATTCAGAAAGATGAAAGAAAATAAAGTAGTGAGCTTTTTTTTTTTTTTTTTTGGAACACAGATGTTTCCAGTGCTTGCAGGGAATGAGAACCTAATCCAAACACCGCAATAATCCAGAATTTTGAAGGAATACGCATGCTTTCGGGAGTCCCATCTTCATGAACTTTCTGAAAGTTAATACCCGCTAGCTCCTCTCTAGGCAAATACTTCCTTACCAAACTGAAATAAGAACTGTATACTATGTGAGCCTCAACATCCCAGCGTGTTCTGCTGCCACGTCCATAACTTTTGACTTCATCAAATTTTTTATGGTTCTAACCCTGAGGAAATGCAGTAGGCAGTAGTCATCCACTTGATATAATTAGCTGAAACACTACATAATGCCAAACAAACTTACTCTTGTTTTGGGCCTGCTCATTTGTTTTTTTGCCTGTTTAATTAATGAAGACTAATGAAGACTTTTTTTAATAGGCTTTTCCAAGGTCAGATCTCCATTCTTTGCAGCTCCTCTCTCAGGACCTGTCCTGTTCCCACTTCCACAGTATTTAGTTAGCTCATGTTTCACCAAAAGTTATTGGTTTTCTCTCAGTATTTGCTGCCACTGCACTATGAGGGAGCAGAATATTCTAACTTACTTAAGAAACTATAAATTACTAATTCTTACAATCTTAAATCTTTTGTCCTTTTAAGAACTATCCTTGTCTAATTTAATTGCACCAACCTGATTTTTATCTTACGACAAAAGGCGTGAGAACGAATTACGATTAAAAGTGCAGTTGGGTTCTAGTCTCATTTCTGAGTCCACGATTTTGTTTGCAAACAAATAATCTCATTTTAAATGTACAACAATATAACTAGAATCACATAAAGCATAAACTCATGTGATTGCAAAGTCAGGGGGGTTTTTTGTATTCTTGTAACACACCGTGTAATACGCAGTGGCTAACAGTTGCGTTGCAAACCAGGGCAGGTTTTTCCTCCCACAGGGGAGAGGAAAAAAATACCACACAAGTTAAGGTCATGTTAGGGTTGTGTCTTATTCTCTATTTTTACTTTGCAGACCCTCATGGACCAGAAAATTCATGATGCTGCAGGAGTGCACTAGTTTAGTGAATTGTAACAGGATTAACATACGGAAGATGTGCTGAAGTTGGAGACCTACAGCATTCTGCCCTAAACCCTGCAATGGCCAATTTTGCTAGCAGTTCAGTTGAAACCCTGATGCTGTCTGGGATTGTTACTGGCCTGCTCTGAGTTTGTACTATCCATGTACTATTCCCTCAACAACCATTTACCTTTTACTCTACAATCACATCTCTATCAAAGCAATATTTCTAAGGCCTAAGGCAATGGCTGCAGGTGTACTGGCTTGGATTTTTTGTGCAGAGCCAAAAATTAAACAACAAATTAGGCCAAAAAGACCCTATCACACTTCTTACAATTACAAAATTTGATTACTGTTACATTACATCAAATCACAGAAGTCTTCGTAAAAATGGAGAATCAGGAAATGCTAGAGTTAGAATTGAACATTGCTATCTTTGTATTTATAAGCACTGGAGCAACCTTTAAACTATTAAAAGCTTTCTGGACCACAAAATTTCTAGTTCTGTCATATTTTCACAAGATGCAAGATAAAAATCTTAACCTTTGAGAGAATTTTTGTATTTCATAATCCGCTTATATATTTACTCATGCATAAACTGCTTACACTTTCTTCAAAACTGAAAACAAAATTTGCTCTAAGGTTTCAAACAGAAATCTTAATTTGGACTCTAACTAAATTGTTTTTCCACATTTCTATACCATTAACTTTCACAGTTCAAATTATAGCCACTGTACTATGATTCAGGTTTTGACCCGATTTTAAATTCCCATGAAGTGAAGATTAATCCTACTGCTTATGAAGTTACAAGACTGGATTCCTGAACGCATATTCCTGTATTTTTATTTGCTCTTGTTAATATGAGTTTCTTTGATTAGCTAAACTTTCCTGTTATCAACACTTGTCTCTTATCACAGGCCCTAGGCAAATGACATATTTACCACTCATTCCATTCTGATAAGGGTAATCCTGTGTTTAACTTGCCCAAGAACAAACACCATATATTTTGTTTTTGAGAATCCTGCTTCTAGGTATTAACAACATACAAGAGAAAGAGCAGGGTGTTTTAAAGCCAGGAGTTATTTAAAGAATATTTTGCAAGTGTCAGCTTTTAACGACAGTATATATGCTTCCTACTCCAGGAAAGTTTATTTAATTCCAAGTTTCCGCAATATCACCACTGAAGTTATACTAAAGTTTAAACCGTGAAAGGAGGAAAAAGCATTTTTACTAAAACATCTGGTTTGGATTTTTGTTTTTGCTAACTGAAGCTCTCCCATAGCTAGTAACACTATTTTAAAGTAAAAGCTTTGTTTCATATTTTGTTTGAAGCATTTTGAAAGCAGTGCGAA
Organism: Motacilla alba alba; assembly: GCF_015832195.1. NCBI lineage: Eukaryota > Metazoa > Chordata > Aves > Passeriformes > Motacillidae > Motacilla > Motacilla alba. The sequence continues at coordinate 38,536,910 of NC_052017.1, read as the reverse complement.
AAAAATAAATATCCCATGCTGAACTTCGCAGTCTCCTTTTAATTGTAAAGACATCAAAACATTTGCAGTGTTGTAGGCCGCTAGTCACTGATTTTTACAATTCTGTTTTCATTACTCAACCCACACAAATGTCATATGGTGTCTGAAAACTTTTGAGCCGAGTGAAACACACTATTTCACTGAACACTCCTAAATTTATTTTTCAATTACCTACTCCACCCCTTTGAAATGTCGAAGAGAGAACTCCTCTAATTCCTAGTTAACTTTTTAACATACCGCAAAACAGAAATTTCCAACAGCATTATACAGTTAATGGTGTACTGAAGTGTTCGAGAGCGTGCTAAAAACATTTTGATAGATAGCCAAGTCATTTATCTAAATCACTGTCAGAGCAGTGAAGCATCCTGCAAGCTTTTAAGCATAGTATAAGGTGATATTTTCTGGCACTTTTTATCATTTCTCAAACCTGAAACTGGGATGTTAAAATACTGCTATTGTTTATCATCTATATATTTCAGCAACAAATCAAGACCCTATAACATAGTAACACATTTTCAGAAGCGTCCTACCACTAACTCTCACTCCTCTGTTAAGAGTGCAAGGCTGTCTGAATCTCAAGGTATAGAAATAATTGATGGTTAAACTCAAAGGGTGTTCACAGTAAGTAGTTTTCTAGCAAAACAGCAACTTCTTAGAGCAACAAAGTGAAGAAGAAAGGTGGCAGCAAGGTCAGTACAAAGAAATATTGCCTTTTCTTCAGAAACTTATAACTACTGTCTGATTTTTGGAATGGCAACCTACCCACTGCAATTCCACATCTTTACAAGAACTGCAGAGATCAACATTTTAATTGCTTGGCTGCTCTGCTAAAATGCACTTCAAGACAACATGCATCCTGATTAGCAAATGTGCTACAAAATTAGATTAAGGGGGGGGGGGGGGGGGGAAGCTACCACAGAGATGTTATGTAAATTCGTCTTTCACTGGTTGGAGTTTTGCAAGTATTTGCTGTATTACATTACGATTTTATGTGTTCCTGTTTGGCTCCACAACTGTTGTTAGGATCAATATGCCACATGAGAAGGGATAAACAGAAAGAAGTCCGGTGCTTCTTTCCTCTTTCCTTTCTTGCCAAAAGGAGAAAAAAAAAAGCTTGCAAACCACATTTTGCACAAAAACTCACCCCACCCCTCATTACCTCCGCACTTAATTACCAGTCTTTCTTTTTTAAATACATGCAAGTAAATAAATTAAATAAATAACAACAACAACAATTATAATAATAGTAATTGCTTTAAAGTGGAAAAATAACAGTTGGGACCTACATTGAGCACTGTGCCGGTGTTGCCACTCTGTTTGTGCCAATCCACTGAAGCATGCTTTGAGAGCCTTCTCCTGGAGCATGCAGGAAGACGGACTCGCAGTGTAGAAATCCAGCATCTGAGCAGGGCTCACTGCTAGAACGTCCATACAGTCAAACATGATTCCCCCTGCACAGAATGCCTGCAAAAGTGCTTTCCTCTAGGTGTGGAGGAAAATGGCACATAAAAGTACACCCAACTCCATCAAACTCTGCCCCTTTTTTGGCACGTAGGCTGTTGGTCTTTTTCCCAGACCAGAATCATGAATTATGACAGACAACACAGCTAAAAGCCTGTAATTGATCCAAATGATCATTTACCATTTTCCAGGCTGCCCAGCCAATCCAGCAAGATGGGGGGATGCGAGCCGCATTCCAAGTTTTAGCTACCATCAATTTCCCCCCAAAATTTCTTGAGAGTCAGTCCAGCTCCTGAGGCGCTCGCCGGGTGTGTGCCGCGTCCCACGCCGTGCCAATCGCCCACCTCCCCGGGATAAAACAGCTCCGGTGGAGGCTCGGGATCCCCCTCGGCCGTGAATAGATGCTTCTGCCTCTGAACAGCTCACTTCCTACTACTTGTGTCACAGGGAATGAAAGATTGAATTGCCTAATATATGCGAGTGAACTTTCCGTGAACCCTTCCCAGGCTGCTAACCTTCAAATGACCCAAGCGGTCTGACATCACCAGCTCCCAGGATTCTCACACGCCTTCACAACTCCCAGCAGCCCTGCAAAAAAGCCAGGCAGGCGGGCGGGCAGGCAAAGGCGAGCCCCAGCCCTGCCGGAGTCGCCCCGCGGCCGCCGAGCGGGCGGGTGCGGACGGGGAGCGCAACTTACAAAAAGATCCAAAATAATAAAGTAATTTTAAAAATTAAAAAAAAATTAAAAAGCCAAACACAACAACGAGGAGGAGGGGAAGGGGGTGGGAAGTAAAAAAGCGGCGTTTTCAGCGGTTACAGGGAACGGAGAATTTGAAAATTCCAGCTCAATTTGCTGAAAGTTCTGTGCCCCCCTCCCTCCCTCCCTCACACACACACATTCCTTTCCTCCCCGGAGAGGCCACGAGCGAGGCGCAGGCGCTGCCGCTGTTCCAGAGCCAGGGACACGGGCTTCGCCCCAGCTGCTGGGCTGGCGGGCTGGGCTTGGGAGCAGCCTCATCCCGGCGCTGCCCCGGCACACGCCAGCGGGGACCCGGCTCACTGCCACCCGCGGGGACCCCGCTCAATACCACTCGCAGGGACGGCGGCCGGTGCCAGCCCCATTCCCAGCGGGGAATCGCAGGGGCCCGTCCCTCCTGGGCGGAGGGGCGGGGGGGCGGTCAGGCCCCATCTCTCCGCACCATCTATCCCTCACCCCGGCTCTTAAGTCACCCAGCGCTCCCTGGCTTCCCCGATGGGTCAGATTTGGCACTGCCCGTGAGGGTCTGTCCCCACGACCGAGCCCAGGGCAGGAAACAGCCACGCATCCCCTCTTCTCCCGCCCCAGCCCCGCCGCCGCCGGGTCCTGCCTGTCTCTGATTAGCAGAGAGGGGCTGGGGCCGCTGGTGTAGCCCCGGAGGGGCTGTATCGGCTTTCAGAGGGCTAATGAGCCCCAGCTCCCCGGGAGGGGAGAAAGGCCACGAGCTAATCCATGGGGAACGGGACCCAGCCCATGGTGCTGAGCGGGGAGACTTCCCTGGGGCAGGCGGCTGTGGCCAAGCCCTCACAGCCACTCTGAAGGCAAGGGGCTGCTCCCACCCACTAAGGTCTGTGCTAAACCACGCCGCCGACAGCCCTCCCTCATGGCCGGTCTAGGTGTCAAAGGCTTCCCAAGGCTGTGGCCACGATGCCACAGCCAGCCCTGTGCGGGCCCACCACTTGCATGAAGCCAGCAGAGAGCTCGGTGCTTTTTAGGTAGGTAACTACCTTCTCCAAAATCTTGCTCATCGAGAAAGACTCCATGGAGGTTTCCACCAGTTCTTATTCCTATGGACAATTTTAAAATTAAAAACAACAGCTTGGAGACATTCCCTCCGCTCCAGTGGGAAGGACATGAGCTCAATAGCCACATGCATGCTTTAATTTTAAATGAATAAGCCAAGCCACCTCAGCCCCAGCAGTGAGCATCATCCAGGAGCAAGGCACACAGGAGCCTTCCTTCCCCGCTCCAAAGCAAGCTCAGGTGCAGAAACTAGAAAACTGAACGCTTGATTATTGCTCATTTCTTGCAAAGCCCTAGATAGGAGTCGGGCAGAGAGGGGCACACTGAGCAGGCATGGCACACCACTGGCGACCGTAAAGAAATGCTGGAGAGAGACTCACCCTGGGACCTGCGCAGCCACTTTAATGGATGTGGTGTCCCCTCTCCACAAAAAGTCCTTTGATGAACCGAAAGCTCTCTGACAATGCCTGCAGATTGTATTAACAAAACTTTTCACACAGATTCAAGAATTTACAAAAAAACCCCAAACCACAAAACAAATCCCCCACACAGCACACGCACTTGTTCCCTGAAACTGATATACCCACATTGAAAACCAGCGGCCAGCAAAAAGACCTGCTGCAATCTGGAAGCGAATCCTTTTGAAGAGATTAAAACAAAAGCTTTTCTTAGCCTCCTTCTCCCCTCAACGGGAGAGCTGTAGCTGTCCCTGCAGCAGGCAGCCTCTCTTTCCCTCTTCCCTTCAGGCAGAAGAGTTAAAAATGCCAGAGTTTAACAGCGTCTTTTTAAAGGACTTTTTAAGGACTTTCTCAGCCCTTTGGGGTGTCCTCCCCCAGCCTGAACTCCTGCAGTTGAAGAAGGCTCTGACACTCTCTAATCTAAAATTTATGCACAGCATACGCTTACTGAAAAAGCCATCCTTCAGGGAAGGCTTGTTTAAACTATTTCAGCGCAGCAAAACAGTGTTTGTTGCATTAAAATAGCCAAGTGGAAAAGTGGCTAAACTTCTTTTTTTTTTTTTTTTTTTTTTTTTTTTTTTTTTTTTTTTTTTAATATCTTGGCTGGCTACATTGCTACAGTTTTGTTTGGAATAGCAAAGCTAAATTAACAGACAGTTATTTTCTAACCAGACGACACAGGATGCACGAGAAATTTGGAATACGTAATGTATCACCACAAAAATAACTGGAAAGGATGACACAAAACACAGTATGTTTTTTTTCAGTCTCCAATTTAAGGAGAAAACAGCTTTTTGTGTGGACCAGAGTTCTTGGAACAGTTTAAGCTTTTGCCAAGAAAAACATGTTGCATATGTGAGTTAAAAGTAAACAGAATCAGACAAACAGAAATACAGTTATGATTATCCCATTAGCAGTCTTATAATACCATATTCAAAAATAATACCTGTCAGTTGTACCTCAAAATGTAGAGTGGCAGCTTCTGAAAGTAAATGTTGGGAAGTGACACTTGAGTGTGTATGAATTGGAAAAAGACTGCTTATTCTCTCTGGATCAAAATGAGCCAGGTAGCTCATCATGCTGTGTTACAGATAATAGTTGCACTAATGCTTATATTTATTACTAAATGCACACGTAATTTAAAAATTCCTCAAATGGCCTAATGGTTTGCTCACACACTATTTCTACAACACAGTAACCAATGCATCTCTTATTTCACTTTGAAATAGCACAACACTTGTTTTTCTTCAACAGAGTATCAGGAAAAGCTACATTCATAAAATGGGGAGCATTTCCTAATTTTGACCAGGACTAATCATAAGTATTGTGCTAACTAATAGTCCTTGAGTTCAAATGCAACCACAGCTTAAGTATTGCCACATATTTTAAATGCCTATCCAGCACCCACAGAGGTGCGAGGAGGCAACAACTCTCGAATATCTTTGACTTTGTCCATGGAAAGAAATTGTGGTTTCACATCAGGGCTTTGATCTGTTTTCTCTCAGACTGTGATAGCAGAAACTTTACAATAAACATATTCTTAGCTATAAATGAAATAAAAAGCACAAGTTCAAGTCAGAAATCTATTTCCTCTGGTGTTACTGTATATTTGTCAGTGTGACATAGCACATTTGAAACCCATAATCATAAAACAAAAATTTACAGCCAAGGTTTAGGGTCTACATCTGTTTCTCTGGTTTTTGTACTGCAATTACCCACTGGACAATTCAGAAAGCAGCACTATGAATCATGTACTGCACACATGGTAGTGCTGGTCACTTTTTTGTTAGTACAAGAGGCTGAGGATGCCATAATATGCTTCACTGGGAGAGAGAGAGAGCATTAACTAGAATTAGGATGAGTGCACCAGGCTCTCTAATAAAAATGACTTTACTAGAAGCAACAGAGCACTTCTGGAACATTACAGGCATATTTATAGCATGGAAAAATTAAGAAGTGCATGCAGAAATTCTCCCCAACTAAGTACCTTGGGAGAAGCAGACTTTTTTTTTTTTTTCTTTTGCATGCATTTTACTATTAATCAAATGTAGCACTCTCTTGAAACAGTTTTGACAGCAGAGTAAATGGTTACTAGTGAATGATGTGTGTGTTTAAGCAGTGAAAGCAGAGACAAAGTGATGTTTTCTTCTACTCCCTAGGCAAGAGCTGACACTAAGCTTGCTGCCTCAGCTTTGATACTCACAGATTCCTTTGTGTCAGTTGCTGGGAGAATCACTGGCAGTTCACTAACCCTGACTCACACACAGGGGCTTTGATTTTTACCTCTTCATTGACGATAGATGTTAATATGAAACAGTACTTGCCTGCCTTGGCAGTTTTTTTCTTTTTTCCCCTCTCTCCAACTGGTGATACAAATCTGAAAAATCTGAAAACCTGAATTCCCCCTTCACTATATGTAGTTTTTAGTGTTGAAGGATGTTTTCTTCATGTCTCGAGCACATGAATGATGTCAAAAAATTATGGGGAAGAAAATCACTAGGTCACAAGAGAATGGCTGAATATTTAAAACTCTAAGGTAATTTTAAGAAACGGGTATCAACTGTGAGCAACAATTGCCCTGAAGAAAGTAAAACAGTAAAATTACTGGCATGAAATGGCACAAATGACATGGAAAAAACATGAACTACAGTGAAATTAAGTAAAAAGGGGGTTTCTTCAGTCTGCTATACACTACTGTGCACAGCTTGCAATGACTGAGACAGGAATTTGCACTACGAAGAATTATTTCAGGCCTGAAATATAACAGCAACTAGTGAAAGACAATTCAGTGCAGAGCAGTATTTTATTTTAGATGGGAAAAGCAGAATTAGTCATCTTCAGACCCAGAACTCAGGCATGCAACCAGTTTGCAAATCACTTACGGATAAAGACTTTTTGTCTGTTTTAATCAGTGGATATGTATTTGCAAAGATGCCTTTAAAGCTGATTGCTTAACTTAAAGGCTATAGAAATAATTAATCTCCACAAACTTGAGCATACAACCATGTTTCTTAGAATCCATACAATCCTTTGGCCTGGAGCCAGGGGAGAACTGCCCTACATGATAAAACTGGGAGTTTATCTGGCTCAGCAATCCATTTCTAAGAATGACTGCTACCAGCTCTTTCTAAGGAAAATACAGGAATCCCTAGTGATTGGCAAAGTATAACTCACCCATAGGTCCTCTAATAGCCTATTCTCTAACAGCAAATCACTTAAGCATTAAAGCATGAGATTTAATATCCCTTCCAAATTTTTTTTTTTTTGGTAATAGCCCTGATATTCTAGATAGTCCTATATAACCAATGTCATTTTGGATTGTGATAAATTAGTAGCTTCGCGACACAGAAGTAGATAGCAAGTTATTAGGCTTTGAGATAAAGAAGGATAACTTTTAAAAAACAGACAAACAAACAAAAAAACCACTGTAAAACTCATCCACATTGCAAATGAAGGAGAGAGACCAAACTGCACCTTTTTGAGGCCCCAAAAGCTGATGGCTGCAGGCTCCTGAAAGGTTAGCAAAGAGGCAATGACATCACATGCATGAAGAGGGGACAACATGCATTTTTAAAGGATATAAAAAGAAAAGAATATGATTAGATTAAACACTGGCTATATACTGAATCTACACTTGCTGTTTATGAGGATCCTGCAGTGCAAACACCACTGCTAAATGGTTGCCAGAAAAGAAAAAAGAAGTGAGGAAAAAAAGGTTTGCTTCATTTTGTTTTGTTTTTAAATGACTAGAAACTGCTGTTTCAAAGTTTAGCCAAGAAAGAGATTTTTACTGTTAGCCTATAAATCCCTCAAAACATAGAATTATAATGGAAATGCTGAGGTAACTGGAGTGCCATGCATGGCACTGACACATTGCATTATATAATCCAGGGAGAATGAATGTTGGGACATCTATAAAATCTAAGCAGAATCAAGATGTATGAAAGAGCAGAAGAGCAAGTAGAAATGCTGAGTATTAAACTGCAGATAATACTACTACTAACAATAAAATTTCCTACATGCTGAATATGCTTTTGGTTGGCTGAAGGCGAAAGAGCACAGAGCTCCATTACAACTACAACAGAGATTCTAAAACGCTGTTCAAGTAACGGCTTTGTTTCTGCCTTTTTTAAGGAGGTAGAAAAAAGAAAGTCACCTAACAAAAAGATAGCATTTCCTGATGTTTTGATATTGTGAAAGGTGTCTAAAAATGTATAAACAAATAATCCAAGAACAAATGGGAGTTCCAAACACAGGCATCTTACTACCCCAGCTGTAACCAGAAAGAGAATATAAACTGGGAATACTGTACTTCTTCTACAGGTTCACTAATTGCCGCTTAAACTCTTGATGAAAAGTTAGCCCTGATGGCCTTCTTCCAGAAAAAGACCAAAGTTACCAAACAGTGACTGGAACTCCAGCTCAATATGTACATATATCCTAACACAGACTAACCTTATCCAAGGCCTATTTCATTTAAGTCAGACTTAAGCAGCATTTAAGGCTTGTGCTCCTACACTGCTGACAAGGACAACCTATACAGAGGGATGGCAGAGGCCTGAGATGGCTGAAATACACCTTGAGTGGAGCTCCGGTCACATAAAGCCCAGTGCAGGTTGGGACTGGATTATGCCATGAATGTAAACTGCAATGGACCCACGCTCGGCAGCTTGACATGCTTGTTAATGACAATCCAGTTCCCACTTAGCTAGTTCCCAAACCTATATCAAACAGTGAAAGAACAGCCCAGTATCCTATCTCTGGGTATCGTAGAAACAAGAATGAAGGGGTGACTAGAAAATGTGTTGGCATAGCTACCTGGCTAGCAGGGGTAATGACAGCAATGACAATGTGGTGACATTGCCTGAAATCTGCTGGTAATGATGATCATCATGCCAACACCTCCACTCTGCCTGTTGCCCTAATGCACTGTATTTTCACACCTTTGTTTCTGTCATGCAGATGTGCTTTCTGTTTGGGAACAGCCTGTGTAAATTTTTGCTGTAAATGAGGTAGAATTACCCAAAAACTGAGGTATATATTTAGCAAATAGATGTCTGGTTTCTTTTGTAGAACATGTGCCATCAATAATGTGGGAACTAACTGAGGGCACATGTCCTCTGAGGGACACTGTTATTATCACTGTAACTTTATTGATTTAGCCTGAAAAGTAAACTTTACTAAGGGGGTCAGTTTTACAAGCATACAGGTTATCATAGTGTAACTACTATTGAGCAGGTAAGAGATTCTGTATATTCCTTTTATACTGCAGTAACTGGGCGGTGACAGGTAACACTCTCTCAAAAAGGAGCAACTGCTTTTTCACCCTATATTGTTATACCAATGTAGCATTCAAACATAGATGAGATCTCAGGAAAAGTCAGGCTGGGCTGGACCTCACTTGCATTCAGAACAAGCAATGGCACCATCAATGACATCTAGTCTGAAATGTTCACAAGATGTTTCCTGGTTTTCAAACTCCACTAGAATATACTTATCAAATTGTTCTTTGGTGCATTCCTCAAATTCTACTTGACTTGTGCAATTTAAGCCAACAAAGAAAAATATGCATGGTCCCAAGCTGCTTCACTAAGTTAGTCCCACATGATTAAATAGATCTGCAAATTCTCATACCCTTAGATTGCAAGACTCCCATATTTGACCACAGAAGGGATTGAATGTCCACACATATTATCTCCATGTTCAGGGAATCACAACTGACACACATGCTTCAACCAAAGACAACTTACACAGCTGATGTGCAGTTAGATATGGTGGTGGTGAACAGCACCCTGCCCCAGGCTTTGTGCAATATCATGGATTTTTTTGCCCTTTTGGAACTTTTAGTCCAAATATAGTGGTGGACATGCAAGGTGGTCTCTAAGCATGTGGTGGTCCCTCAGCATATCAGGCTTGACAGATCTATAAAACTATCAAACTAGTTTTGCATAAACGAGACCAAAAACTCTTCATTTGGGTATCTTGACCCTTCTGTCTGAAAAGTTCTGCACAGACCTTGTCATCACACTGAAAGAAACCACTTCTTTTAATCCAATCACAGTTTTGAGCAAGCATCCTCAAGAACAGGCTTCTCATTCTTTAGACACTGATCTTCCACATATGTTATCAAACTATTAGAAAAACAGGCTTATTTGACTTCATGTGGAGACATGGGAAGAAGAATGTGTGTTCTGTCCTTTGCAAAATGGCTTTGAGATCTCACCCTTACTGCATCCATCCATTCTATCTTGGGCATGAAATATGACAAAGGGTACGCCAAAAGACAGGGTTGTGGCCAAGCTCTTTCAAAGAATTTTCAAGATTGTTGGATGGGTAAAGTAAGCCTGAATCTATCAAGATTTAGTTACAAGAAATGCATGTGCACATTCTTAATCCTGAGAAATGTGTTAATTATCCTTAAAAAGTACAGCAAGTTCTTATCCCCAATCAGATCTTAAACAACAAGTTGGTGCATATATGCTAATTAAAATCCTAAAAAAGTTAAAGGTGTACCTGTTGGATTCTTAAATTTGTCTAAAAATTGTTAGGACTTTTTTTTTTTAATTTTTTAAACAGACTTACTAAGAGCAGAAGGGCACATCACTGATACTAAAGCCTATACTGCTAGCTGAACAATGCAGGAACATTATGTCACTCAGAGGCAGAACTTCACAGGCATGCAAGAGAGGCTAAGAGCTTTGCCAACACAAATTATCAGACAGAACCTCACTGGAAAAAATGAGGCACAAAGATCTAAGTGAAGTGTAAAACTTACTGAGACTTGAACGACATGTTGACAGATACCACTCCACTCTCTTGCTTCCTATCAGAACCCAACAGCCAAAGCAGAGATTCCTAAGCAGTGTTTTTACAGGCCAGGCTTAGTCTCTCCCTCATCTTATCAGTAGCCTTCAAAGGGACTGTGGGTGGATCTCCTCCAGGGGAAAAAAAAAGAAAAAAATAAAACAACAGAAAAACCCTCAGAAGTGCCACCTCTTCCATACAAATATATTGGCGCAACCACTGAGACTTTGCTTGAGCTGAGAAAACACACCTGGCTCTTCTAAAGGAGAAATTAAAGAATTTGTGCTTCAGCCCTCAAGCCTTGAGTGGCCTTAGAGAAGAGGAATAGCTAAGGAGAGAGTCTAATCAGGATGCAGGGAAAATCAATACTTGCTTCTTGAAATGCCTTAGGCAGGAAGGAACAGTTTAAGGTTGAGACATTTTTCTGCTCTTTGTGCAAGAAAATGTGCGGGAGACTGCGCAGGTGAGAACACAAAGATAGGAGAAGGCTTTCAGGAAGACGAAAAGCAATCCAAAGCATGTTATACCCTAAAGTTCTTTGGGAAATCTTATCTTTTAAAAGTTTACTAGTTTTGCTGCATGAGAGATCTTTCTATACACCACTCAAAGTTGTCCAAAGTAACATTTTCAGGGATAAAAGAACACCATTGTACTGTTATTTTCTGACTTTGGTGTGGAATACAATTATTTAAGACTCAGTGGGAGAGTATGAAAGGAGCAGGAGTGTAATTCCAGTTCAGGAAAAACTCCAATAACTGACAACAAGTAAGAAACACAAGATAGATGCATTGTATTGTAGGGGTAAGTCCCATTGGCTGGAAACCCTGACTCTCCCAGCAGGACTCAGTTACATAGCAACTCCTGAAGGCAGATTAACCCTTTCCCAGTTAACCTATCCGGAATGATTTAAGAGACCTTTTCCTTCTTCTACTACAGAATAATTTCATAGGTTTGCAAAAATGGTTCAGAAAAAAATGAGTCGAGTGCTACCAGGGTAAAAGTAAAGCTATCTGACTCACAACAGGATACTGATGGTACAATGAACAGAGAATGCAGGGAGTTCGCATCAATCTAAATGATATTTTATATCATTGAGTTTTGTGACATATGTAAAACACAAAATGTATTTCTCATCAAAAAGTTCAGGCTTAGTCTGTGGGGACCTTATCCAGACTGCATTTATCAAGTGCCAATGGTCTTTCTCACCCTAATTCTGCCCACTCATTGACTTCTGTCTGCATAATTACTGAAGAATAAGAGTCCTCAGCTGGCATAGATAGTACTTAATTAATCTAAAAGATAATTTTTCACTATCAGAGAATGTGTTGCTTTCATTCAGAATTGTACAGGTTGATGACTGTAAACTCTGAAATAACTCCTGCAAATCTTATAATATTAGTTGGTTTTCTTCTAATAGTCCTTTCTAATTACTGATATCAAGTAATTGGATTAATTAGGGAATCTCTATTTATTTCATCACAGCAATTTCCCTATTTTGTTTTTAGAACTGCATTACACTTCAGTGTATACATGTCAAAGGTAAGCACAAATATTATATACTATTAGCATAGCACTATTCATGTTATTCTGGTTATCAGAAATAACAAAGTTCAAATCTAAAAAAATCAGTATCTAAGACAAAGACTCCTAAAGCTTTCTATTTTTAAAATGTCAGAATTCAGCTACAGTATTTTCTCCCCTGTAAGAGCACTGGGTGGTCCCTGGAGACCAGGAAGGGCACATGTCCTCACTCAGGGCATCCCTGGTGTGGTCACACTTCACTGCTTTGAGCCACAGCTGCACATTGTTAGGAAAAAGGAGCTATAAGTTTCCAGAGGAGAAAATAAGAGATCAGGCTGATGTGATATTACACTTACTTTTGACTGTCTTCTGGTCACAGTAAGTGAGCTCTATTTTCTCTTTTCTTTCTTTTTACAGGCAGAATTGGACTCATGCTAGAATGGGCATTAAACAATGCTTGGAAAGGCAGGCACCAGTGACACTGCCCCAGTCAGAAAAGCAGGGTAAGACTATAACTTTCTTTTACTCTGGAAGACCCAAGGACACTCTTACCTGAGGGTTAGAGGAGAAAAGCCTTTGAAGCAGGTCATCTTCTGCTCCCCTTCCCCCACCCACCATTGTCACACACAGCAGGTCCTGTAATACACACCTCCCACCAACATCTCTTCATGAAGTAAAATTGCTGCTCAGCAGCAGCTCCTCAGTTCCCATTCAGGCCAGTCAGAAGAAACCACAGTCCTGTTAAAAGTTTCTTTTTTTCTTAGTTGCTCTAATAAAACAGGTAACCTTTGTGTGTTGCTCAAAGGACCGTCTACATGGTTAAGATATGCCTTGCTTTTCTAAACATTTCACATTCTAAAAGTTCATCTGCATTTTCTTTCTATGGTTCTTATACGTCCCTTGCAAATCCAGATGGGATAGAAAGATATAATTTAAAATGCTGTTTAATTTGGTTTCTTGTATTATATCTTGAAAACTCATCTTGAATTACTTAGCTGCTGACTTTCATAAAACTAGGAGTACTAATATACTGGGTGGGAAATTAGTACAAACAGAGTTACTTCACAAGTATTTTGTGATCTGAAAATTAATTAGGAAGAATCAATTTAATTTATTATTACAGAGTTTTTAAAAAGCTCATATTTTGCTATCATTATTCACCTAAAACTATCACTGATGCCACTGGAAATGTAGCCTTTAAAAGCGTAAAACCTGAAGGACCAAGTTCAACATGCTTATGTTCTGTTGAAAGTACATTTTCATATAAATGCCAACACAGACCTATCAAATACTTGTGTTCTTCATTAAACTAATGCCTCCCTGCACCATAAACAAGATGGTGCAAAATATAGGTGTATTCCCATGTCCTCCTACTAAGGTAGGCGATATCAAAATAAATTTGCAACCATATCATTATATCAATCTCCAGTATTACTGCATCAGTACTATAACCATAATTAACTAGCTGCAGGTCAAATTTCTAATAAATCTTTAGAAATTAAATGTATAATTTGTCAAAACCACATGTCTTCATAAATTGATTATTCAGAATTTAGAAGCTTTTTAATTAGGAAGAAATTTATGCAATACCATGTGTAATAATTACGAATCAGCTCTTCTGTGATATTTTTGTACATCAGCAAAAATTAAAACATTGGAAAACATTACCAGGTCATTGCAGTATTTCAATGTCAAAAGAAACACATAGTTTAAATGTAGAGGTTAAGGATATTTTCCCGTATCTTTTACATCTTATATAGCTTTATGATCTCAGAACTGGAATCATTAACCAAATACAAAATCAATGAGAAAAAGATCTAATCTGACCGTTTTCAAGCGCAGAGTCACTAAAAATGATTTATGCCACTGTAACACCTTTTTTCCATGGTTCTATAGTTTTACTAAACAGCATATATTCTAAGTCAAACTTCCATTTTATGGTACACTAAACAATATTTTGCCTTTCTCATCCCTTCCAGCTGAAATTCTGAAAGAGTTTAAAACTTTTAAACATCACCTTTGTAACAAGCGGCAAGATGATGGCTACAACCCTGGCTGCCAAATAGAAAACCAGAGAAAAAGAAAGTTAAGTGATATTCGTTCATGGTGCACAAGAAGCAAAAATTATAAAATTATACCCCAGCTCCCCTGCTCTCCCCTCCCATGCTTTCACCACAGGCCTATTCAAACTCTGCACCCCCACAAGGGCTCTGGGTACTTCTATCAACATTTCATAGGAGAAGATTTTTTTTGACAGAGAACACAAAAGCTGCTTTGTGTGAAGTCTGGACACTTTTTTTCTACCTAATAAAAACATGAATAGAAGTGGGACCTCAGCAAGCATATGGCAGAAAGTCTGGACTAACTGAAAAAAAAGGGGCCTAGAAGAGTTTGCTCTCTGTCATTCCCCACCGTGTTTACTGGTGAATGTATATGGTGTAAATAAGGAGTATGCAGAGCAGTCCATAATGGAACATTGTTTATGTGCACATCCTGGCAAATGCATATACAGCATGGAGGCTATTTCCAAGCAGAACATAAACACAAAAGGGGAGTGATGACAAACAAGTATTCCAAGGCAAGAAAAATGTTATTCCATATACAAACCAAACAAACTAAAGTGGTTTCTCCCCTGCTAGGATCCAACTGGCAGATCTCAGCTGCACACACTACATAGCTGTTAAAGAAATGAGAGACATTCCAGGCTAACCGGTTGGCTTTCTTTTTCTTAAGAGACCTTATTATGCTCCCAATATTAAAAAGAAAAACACAGTTAATATTTTATTTTACTCTCTTGCAAAAACACAACAAAACAAAACAGCCCTTTCTTTCAGCCTGAATAGGAGCTGGGGAGATAGAGCTGATGCCAAGAAAACACCGTAAGGAATTAAGTCACAGCTTTTCTATTTCAAGTTCCCACTGAAAGATAGAGATGGTTCTTTCTTCTGCAGGTCTCTCTGACAAACTTATTACACGGCTTTAGCAAGTGACACCAGTGTGACAATAACTTAGAGGTTTCATGCTCCTGGCAGAATTTTTTTTCTTTTAATCATTACTCATATAAAGAAAGAGGGTTTAGAAAACCCAAGTCCCTGCAATTTCAAGATAGCAAACCAGGGGGATGAGCCTTTATTTTGTGTTCTTACTTCTGGAGAACGGAGTATCATGCTTTGATGGCCACTATGAAAATAAATGCCTGTAATTTTATTCCTTTAAAACTAATTTCAAACACCCAACTAAAGGAGGGAGAAAAATTGACAAGTAAGAAAACAGACAGTAGCGTGACAACAAGAACGACAAAAAGTCAACTGATAAAGCAGAGCTTTTTAAATAATTAAGAGGCCTTTTTAGTATATTAGACACTGGAAGCTAGCAGCTTTAGTAGGAGATAATAGGAGGTCCAGAACAAAAATACATTGTGATGTCCTACACAGAAATGCAGAGCCAGCCTGTGGTTTTAGCCTATTTTAAGATACTCAAAGTGCTCCTCACTTTCTCCAAAGCTCTAGATATAGACCCAAAAAAATTGAAATACAAGTGCTGAACTGGGGTCTGCACCTGTAAGTAAGATTTCTGCTAGTCTGTCAAAACCTGGATGCAAATGTCCTATGTTCTGCCTTTATGAGCCCTTGGAACTTGGGTGCATCACTCATTGGGAAGTGATAGAGCCCGGGCTGGGAATACTGGTAGCACCTTTACACATGTAATGTATCACTTCCATTATACAAGATCAAAAGAACCCTCACAAAGCCTCTTGCTGGTGACTGGTTTGATATGAATACTTCTCAATTAAAATTACACTTTAGAATCCAAAGGAAGCTTATTAATTTTATTTTTTTATTAATTACCCCTGAATGCACACCTACCTCATCCCAACATGACCTTATACACGCCCACTGCTTGGGTTTCTCTTCAGCTGCTTGCAGACTTGTACAGAGCCTTCACTGTGCTTCACAAAACAACATATTGCTCATAATTACTCTTGGCTGCATGGGCCACTTACAGCACAGTGACAGGGAGGGGGGAGGATGCACACCAATGCCAAATACAAGCTCCCATGCTCTTTCCTCATTACAGAAGGTATTTCTGGTGGCTGAATACCTTCTGCATATTAGAGCTCTTGGCTGTATGAAGGGAAGTTTTTTGAGATGTGTGCTACACTGGGCAACCGTACGGCAAAGAGGAGGATCTGTGATGGCTGTTGCAAAGCTAAGTCACAGTGGGTGCTCTAAAGGTTTTAAACAAAACAGGTTTTAGTAAGACTCCACATCTTACCACTTAGTCTTAAAGAAATGTACTATACTATGGGAAGAATCTTAAAAAAATTTGCCAAATGTATAAAATTCATTATGAGATTTAAAGAATCTTTTTTATTCTCTTCATCTAAGTTTCACCAGTCAAGCGAGCCACTAAGTTTTCATCTGAGAAATTTTCAGCCTTAAGGACTCAGAAGAATGGCCTACAAACATGACCAGACTGGCATGTTGAAAGGCTAGGAAACTGAGGGATAAGGAAGAAGTACTCTAAATTACTAGCACTAATTAGAGTACTTAAGAAGTACTCTACTTAGAGTACTTAAGAAGTACTCTAAATTACTAGCACAGAAGTACTCTAAATTATTAGTACTCTAATTACTAACACTAAGCTAGTAATTAATTTAATTTGTATGTCAGCATTAAGATTTAGTTTACATTTGAAGCAGATAACACTGAGTAATTCAGACATGCTGAAGTGAATTCAGGACCTGAAAAGAGGAAAGAAAGGTACTGAAAAGGTACTGTGAAAACACTCTGAGACCAGCTTTGTTTTCCTTACTAACTGTTGCCCAAGCTGTGCAATCTTATATGTTGTTGTTTATTAGACAACTACATAAAAACTAGTATTCTTTGTATACTCCTCCCATCCCCCCTTTAAATTAAAATTGAGTTGTTATTTTAACCCTACTCAAGTATGTAATATAGTGATGATTGTAAATCTTTATGATCACAAAATCCCTTTGATTTATCCCTCAGTTTACTAGCTTTCACAGACATAATCCTAAAAACAATACAGAGGAAGATCTTACAGGCCTTCAAATGATGGAGAAGGAGCAGGGAATGACTACATAAGTAAAGCTACAGCTTCAGGGCTCAAGACTTTCCCTTTGGGAGGCTTTCTGAATGCTGCTAATAAGGTCCTGCCAGTGGAACCAGAAGAATATCTTCATAAAAAAAGGCCTTCAGTGTGGGAAGATACAATTTTCCAGAAAAATTTTAATAAAAAGCTAATAGATGTGGGACCTGAATCTAACAATAGACATAAGTATGTCTAAATACATAGGAAAACGAGTATTATTAAAGGTGGCAAGTCCATCCTGTCTACCCCCCACCTCCAGATCTGTAGTCACGAACAGGAGGATGTTCAAAGCTTATGTGAAGATATCATACTCAGCTCTCCAGTGTTAGTGACCATATGGCAACAGCCAGTTAAACACACAAAAAGAATTATTTCCTTTTCTGTTCAGTATTCCATGCTGTGACAGCCAGAAGAAAATACATGGATATTTATGTCTGCAAAGCAAAGCATATCTGCCTTGTCTATCAGCCTTGGCCTTAGCCAAGATGCAGTCACCACCCTGCATCCCAACTGACCCTCTGAATATTTTGATAATATGCATTAAACCAACATTTTAGCACTAACTCTCCCATATGAATTCTAGAGAGTCTATGCACGTGCATGACAATTCCTTTTGACTGTACGTACACTCATAAATACAATGGGCCAGAGCTCATTTCCAACCCTGAGGCTCAGCTTGCATCCAAAGCATCTCCCACTCCATTACAGCACTGACTTGGGGATAACACACAGTTCCTCACCCAGCTGCCTTGATCCACACCTGGCATTGCTGGGGAGAGGAGGCCTGTGTGCTACCTGTCAGTATGCACAACTCAACCTCAGCCCATGCCCTGACCCTGCTTGTTTTTCTGATAGCATTTGAACCCCTGCAATTCACTCTATTCACCAACATGGGCAGGAACTAAGCAAGTCTAAGAGCTTCCTATGGCTTTTGCTGGCTCTCAGGACAGTTCACCACACTCTAGTGGAGAAAGAGCCCATGTGAGTAGGTGTGAGACTCCAAGCCCATGAGAAGTTCCTAAAAACAAGAACTGCAACAGCCACTGTCTTTTTAAGCATCATTGCTAGCAAAGGGCTGGAGTCCTTCCATGAGTGCTCTTTGCTGTCTCTGGAGCTGCATGGTTTGAGGAAGAGCTGCCTCCACTTGGCTAGCAACACTTATGCCACATTTTTATACACTCACTGGATCCACACAAGAAATCTGTTCAACTACCTTCAGAAGCCACCAAAAAAACTTTGGAAGCTTCCAGCTGGCTCACTTGTTTGCCCATCTCGGGTACTCACACATCTTATATAACATTCCCTTATTAAAAAACCACAGAATTCTTATGGGTTTTGTACTGCCTAATATTGAAGCATATATACAATAAGTCAGTGCCTTCAGTGACATCCATCATCCTCCTCCTGAGCTGAGATATGGAGACGTATCTGATGAACGAGTGAAAAGAGTTTTTTTATATTTTTCTCTCCTGCATGTATCTTCCAAATGGGCTTGGCTAACATAGGAGTGATGTAATGCCTCTTCTTAAAGAGTCAAAAAGTAGGAAAATATAACTTGAACACACCAAAAGGACAGTTTATCACATGGGAATTCTGGTCACCTATTTGGAGTTTAACTGCAACCACAACATATCTCTTAGTGCTGGCACAGGCACATGAAACTGGGGGTAAGCTTGCATTTCTTTAATACAACAAAGCTTTGATTGGTTTCTTATTAGAGAGAAGAAAAAGTGCCACCCTGGTTAGCAAACATTGCTATGCTTCCCCTAACTGTAAAATTTGGTGTTGAGACAACCCAGATGCCTAAGCTTATCACCCCAGCAACAAATTCACTTCTGGGAGGCACCTACCCTACCTTCTCTCATTAGTTTGGTCCCAGTTCTGTCTATTTATTAGCTAATCATCATAGCCATCATTACCCTTGCCCCTATCTAGCTAAAAGAACTTTGGCCAAAAAGGCAATCATTTAATGTGTTTAGTAGGCTCTCCATGCCCACCCAGGATGTCCACTGTCAACATGGAAACAGGACTGCTTCCATGATGAAGGTGTTGGTCACCAAGTTAAGATGCCAGGGAGGAAGGGATACACTCCTTGGCAGGTTTTATGAAGGTCAATCTCTCAGTCAAGGAGCCAAGGCCAGTCAGGCCTTGCCCCGTAACCCCCAGGGACAAGGCAGGCTACAGTACCTGACTAGGGCTGAGAACTATGGCCAAGGGATAGAATCCTTTCAGTGATCCCACCCAGAAGCAGGAACCACTGGAAAGCCAACTGCAGTGCACACCTGCTAGACAGGAAGAAGCTGTCATGACACATGACTGTGTAAAGGGGACTTTTAACAGCAAAATCTCTAGACCTTAATCTGTCAGAAGCACAGTGCTACTGCAGCTTCCTTATCTTCAACAGCGTTTGTTCCTGTTCAGCACATTAACATGAGACCACCTCTTAGTTAACAGAGCTGACAGCAAATACTTTATCACTAAATAGAACCATTTAAAATCAGACAGTACTGGAGGTTGACAATATAGGCTTAAACACCCTCCTGAGCTAATCATGCTGCTCCTAGGGCAAAAACTATGAAAGAAATATGACAGTTAAGCACAAAATTGACACATTTTGCAGAGGAATAGATGGAGTTATTGAGCAGACTGGTTTTTTTAAGCATTTCTCTGAACTCAATTCTGATCTCAAAATATATATAATCTCTTTGGTTTACATGACATTTCCATTGCTGATAAACTATATATGAGGCAGAGGATGGCCTACTCAAATATATGAGGCAGAGGATGGCCTACTTAAAGTTTAAAGTTCTAATTGTCAAGTTTTAGTTGACTGTTTAAAGTTTTAATTGTCAGTTTTAATGGATGGCTAGTAACAAAATCTGTAATCCTGTGTTAGGGGAAAAGAGTCTAGACAGAATTATTTGAGAAAAAAAAATTATATATAAGGCATTTTCCATAACTATTTATGTTTTAAATTCATGCCTTCAAAGCCAAGTGCATGCCACTGGAGTGAAGGATTTAGCAGTTGTGGGTTTCTGTTGTTGTTTTTAAGAGTTAGGGATACTGGGATTGCTCAGTCTATAGAGAAGTCAGTGTAGTTGGAAAAGTGAGTGAACAAACATCTTTACTGCCACAGCAAACAAAACCTGATACTGATTTTTCTTTTCCACATCACAAAAGGCTGCATAGATGTAAATCCACTGGAAATAATAGTTACTTCTAATTGTTGCTGGTCAAATGTAGCAGAATTTGACCTGACACGAAGGCAGAAGAACAGCTCTGCAGCTGCATTTATGCAAGAAAATAGTAACATAATATATTCTTTACTTAAGAATATTTAAACACTGATATAAACTAGTTTTCCTATTAAAAATTTGTTGCTGAATTTTTAGGGCCACAGTAGGCTTTCAGATAGTATGAATTTGGGTCAGCATTTTATACCAAATATTTAAAGCTAAGATAAATGCCTTTTTATGTGCCGAGTATTTATGGTTCACAGACACACTGGTTATGACTGAGTCGGGCAGGACAGATCCACTCCAGCAGTGAATTTTATGGATGCAGCCCCTGTTTGCATCAAACTAAGGTAACTATGCTGCTGATCCACAATCACAACATGAAAAGCCAAAGGTCTCTAGAAATACTCAGTCTCATGTAGGTGGAAACAGAGTAGCAAAGTTTGGTCAATGACTTGGGGGCTAGTCTGATCCTATCATTTGCATAATTCTTTTCATGAGACCTTAACGATCAAAAAAAGCAGTATCAACTCACAAAATACGTGGCAGCATTAGAAGTTAAGAAAAAGGGCGTAAATCACATTTGGGACAGAGGAAAATAAGTACCATGAGAAGTAGTACTTTTTGTTAGTTTAGTTTTTGTTTTCGGACAGCTTTATTTATACACAGGATGAAAAAACACTGCAGAAAGTTTTAACACAAGCAGGTTTTTTAGGTGATCTCTATCTACTACAGAAGTAATTTGTATTTCCATTATCAGTCTTAAATCTTTCCTGAGAGTCTGAAGGCCAAAGCAAGTTTCTAATCTCAGCCACTGTCTACACGACCCATTCAAAAAGAAACCCTCAAAGCTCAGGCTCCTTAAATCAACTCCATTTGGTGCAAGGCTGGGTTTCCTGCTTGTTTGCTTTTGGCCTTCCAGCCTATTGGTTCAGCACTTAGGGCCGAGCTGAGCTGCGGAGATAATGCAAAATCAGAACGATTCTTTTCCTCTGGCTGCCAAGGAAATCCCTGCTTTAGATTAGAAAATAACTAATGATTGTGTGTCCCTGTATGCTTTGGAGTAGGGCCCCTTATTTTATCTACATGGCAGCTACCTGTCAACGTGTGGTGCTTGGAGTAGCGCACTGGGAGTTCATACACACCAAGACTATCTAAACAGACCATTAAGTGCTAGTAAAGTAACACATGTGAACGACAGGTCAATAAATTTTAAACAACTTATGTTCACTGCAAAGACCTGGCTGTTTTAGAACAAGCTGTGTTTACATAAAATCAATTTTTACAAGCATCTAAATAATTAGGGAATATACTGCAATAATAATTATATTCTAAGTTCAATATAATAGTTCCAAACAAATTCAATGTATCACTTGCTTGTTTACACAATTCCTCCCCCCTCCCTTCCCAGGTCTTGCTTCTTAAATAACTCCTATTTACAGAAGGTGTTCCAATTCTAACTTGTGTCCAAATGAGAAGGAGCTGTTACTTTTTATACTAATGTGCCCTGGTGCTCATCCCACTGCATATGTATGTGCAAAATGACTAAGAGGTCAGTAAATCGCAATTCTAACCTATGTTGTTACTTTACCCCTTCTAACAATATTTGCCAATATTTATTTAAAATCAGATTATTTACCCAGAGCAATCTACGTGTTATCAGAAAATTAGTATTATCCAAATTCAATTTTGGATCAAAAATTCAAAATCTTTGGATTAAATGATGGTTGAGATTTCAACTTGCTGTTCTTTATACAATATCAGTCTATTAATTTAAAAGCTGCATATGCATACTTAAATAAACATACACACATGCCACATGTGCTCACACCCAATTGCAAGTAGATGGCAAATAAAAGAACCCAAATTTCACAATAAAGACTAAACTAAATGTTATCCATAGCTACAATGGCAAAGACACTGGCAAACTGATTTACAGGGCTGAGTTTCCACTTCATTTTTGTTGCTTTTCAGCTACAGGCAAAAGAATTTAGCATGTTGTGAGCACTATAAATTCACATTTGCCACAAGAACCCATGATGCCATCTGTTCCCTGGAGCGTTTACATAAAGTATGCCAATGCAAACCATCTGCAAACTGTTCTTGCATGCGAATTCTTGTGATAATGCAATGTGGTACATTTGCAATTTCAAGCAAAGACCACTTGAGCTTCTTTGTAATTGCCATGCTTAACTCAGATGTTCTATAGAAACCTCTTTAGAGCAGGATTGGGGGGTATTTTGTCGGTGGTTTTGCTGAAGTCCTTGATGTTAACTCTCTACCATTGTTTTCAGGTTTCATCACTGCAAGATAATGGTGCACCTTAAGGAAAGGGTGAAAGGAGGGAACACAGAGAAGCAGGACGTCCTCCATTCCCTTGAGCTAAGGACTTTTAAACAAACTCTCAGCCTTTTGGAAACAACAGAGAAAGACCTTTGCTACTTATGTTAAGCACTGGATTGTATGAACTGTGGGTTTGCAAAGCACTGCAGTTCTTTCTATCCACTGCAGGATTATATCTCAGTTTCTCCTTTTCACAACTCACTTTTTTTTTCTTCTTGCTATTTTAAAAAAATGATGGGAAACAAAATGCTTATGAATGACATGCTGATATGCACTGATATTGTGAGCAGCAGTGGAAATTTTCTGAAATAGTAATGGTGGAAAAGGTACACACACACTCTACACTTCCCCCAACAGCAGAAATCTCTGCAGATCCCCCAGCAGTTGGAGCCCTGGTAAACTCTTTGCCAAACGGATTAATTACTAAGCCTCTAAGCCATTTTCTAGGTTTCTCCACTTGGTATCTAAATTTTAAATAACCATTTCTCTCCCCACACAGTGAATTTGAATGTAGAATTCCCTATCTTGGATCAAACTAGCTACTATGAGTAATCTGTGTGCATGTGTGTTCCGCTTCCTTTTCTGTTTTGCCATAAAAAGGAGTGGCCAGTATCACCACTTAGTCATACTTCTTTAGGTAGCACGATTTCACACTTCTGCTGCTACCATATATAATATAACTTCGCTCTTCCCTACTACTCAAACATGCCTTTAGTAAAAGCCACTCAGGAAAACAAAGATCTGGTGGAGCGCTTGGGTGACACCCCTGAATCAGCCAGCCTGACACATGCGGAACCACCACTCTCCATCGAGAAGCCCAGCTGACTCCAGTGCATTAGCTGATGGCTGAAGAGTGCATTATAGACTGACTGTAGAAACGATTAGCAATACTTAAAAGATTCAATCAGCTTGTAATTTGGCTCAGAATGCACTTGTGCTCTATGAAAATGACAGTCTGAATCTTCCCCACTCTGAGTGTTACTACTGGGAAGTTTCTCTTGACAGCTATCCCCATACACCAGCCTTAAACTAAATTCTAGTAAAACTAGTTCTGGGATTTTAATTTCTGTCACTCATTCACTCCAGACAATGTTAAAAATTTTGAAGGGTGACATAAATGATATAATTAACTTTGACATAGAGTTTTCTTTTGTTTACATGCAGAGGCTTTATTTTCCATTATCTTGTTTTTAGTAAAGGAAGAAGCAAGCAAGAGCTGACATACAAATATGGTGCACATCACATCCCTCCCAACATTTCTACAGCCAGTGAATGCCAATCTTTAGTGCCAAATTTGCCTTTCTTCAGCAAACCTGCTTCCTAGCTCCCTCCTGAGCCTCTGGGACTAGTAGTCACCCCAGGCTGTTTTCCAGAGTGGATTATATCATGCTTTGATGGGAGTTTTCAGCACACTCAAAATTTAAGCAAAAGAAAAAAAGAGATTATCAAAATAGCAGGAATACCTGAGCTTCTCTGCCTGTGGTAGCTCACTTTCACTGAGCAAGCCCCAAAAGCATCTGTCACTAAAGCAATGGATTGTTTTGCTCAGACATCTGTGGGTCACATTATTTCACAAGGCTGCAGCAAGAGGGGAAAGTAAAACTGAGGCAGGTTATTAATCACTTACCGTTTCCTGTACGACATAGAGGAAATAATCAAGCAGTAGAGTGGGTTATAA
The DNA here is from genome assembly GCF_015832195.1 of Motacilla alba alba. Lineage (NCBI taxonomy): Eukaryota > Metazoa > Chordata > Aves > Passeriformes > Motacillidae > Motacilla > Motacilla alba. The sequence goes on along the minus strand of NC_052017.1, from coordinate 38,512,475 downwards.
AGGGAGATTCCTGAGAAACAAAAATACGCACTTCATTTAAGGCATTGCAGGAGGCCATGTGATAGAGACGGATTCAGTTTGTGGAAATTTGGCTTTATTTTATTTATGAGATTAAGTAACTGACAACAGCTGCCACATCTAAATGAGGGTATGATGGCATTCACCCAGCAACTGAGAAGAGCAGTGCTTTGAATTTACAAGTCTTCTCCATTCATATCTAAAAAGCACAGGGTTTGCAGGGTGGAACAAACCCAAACTACTCTTAGTGATATTGCACGACCAGATCTGGAGGGAACTTGCCCTATATAAATTAATGCCAGCCTTAACAAGAGTAACTTTGATTCATTGATATATGCAGCTGTGTCCTCACTAGGGAGTTTTCTGGCTACATAGGATTTTATACATCTGTCAGCTTTAAATCAGGGATCCAAATATAGACTGCAGCATGCCAGAACACTCCATCAATTTGTCCCTTTCCCTTGGGCCCATAAAGCACTAAATGGGCAGAGACTCATCAGTGAGGGATCAAGTCCTGATCCTACCTGCATCCCACAATCCTGTTAACCTCAGCAGTGCAAAATGGGAGTCAAAGGAAATGAAGCTGCACCCAATTTTTGAAGTATCTCCCCCACCCCCTGCCCCAAATTTTCCATGTACAGCAGATTGAATTTTTTCCCATTTATCCTCCTGCCAAGCAAATGTGCGGGCAGTTTCCTGCAGCTAGCAGGGTGAAAAGTCAAAGGGTACACAGCATCAACAATGACGAACACCAAACCAAATTAGACCATTTTCTGAATCATCATCTCTGTGATAAGGGAGATAAAACTTCCTTAGAAGAATTTTTTTAAATCTACACTGAAGCAATCACCCAAAACACAGCCAAAGTGGCTCACACAGAAGGAGGGATATGGGGACAGTGTTCTGTGGTTTTGTGTGGGTTTCAGCTACATTAAGAGAAGAAGACTTAAGGCTGCTACCTTTGGTAATTTATTGAGGCATTTCTAATACTGACATATGCTTCTGTTATGCTTGCAGGACAACAAAGTCTTGTCCCTGTTTCTGCTCTACCCATGAATTTCCAAAGGAAAAAGACAATATTCAAAATCAGAACTGGCCATGCCGGCAGATGAAGATGCTGCTATGGCAGCTTGGCAGGTCAATACCAAGTGAGTTAAACAAAAATAAAATTAAAAATTAGACCATTTAAGCAGTATCAACTGCAGGTAACAGTGATATACGCAGTAAAAAAAAAAACAAAACCCTCACATTTCACTAATGTTAGTATTGATGGACCAAACTTCTAGGAAATACAAAAACCTCTAACATGGAACACTGCAATGCACACGAAGCAACTCCCACACAATTCCCCCCCCCCCTTTTTTTTTTTTGTATTACTGAGCTTTATATTTCAGTCTTTAGAAATAGCTCAGTCATCAAAGACTGTGACCCCCATGAGGGCACTAATTGAGGAATGGATAGAGTTTCCCAGAGACTAACAGCCCAGGGTAGTGAGGCTGTGCTGCCCTGCTACAGCACTGCTGCGAGGAATACATATATGACAAGACCTTTGGTCCGTAACCGTGATGGATACCAAGTTGCTACAGCAAATATTGCCCTGGATGACTGCCAAGGATTAATCTTTTGACAATTAGGAACTTGTTTCATTTTGCAGCATAAGCGAGGGTATGCCTTTGCTAACCTAATCTCAGTTTGAGAGATGTCAAGCATATTCTTCAATACGAAATTAAAAGACAGGCTGTTTTATCTTCAAAAGAAGTGACTGGAACATAGAAAATCACTCTTAAATCTATCACTGGATAAAGGATTAGATGAAAACTGACTGTGTTTCACTGATACATACAGCTTTCAATACCCTCTTAAAAATCACAGTCCTAAAAAAATCAAATGACAGAATCTGGTAGAAATTGTATTACTTTGTAGTGATCAAATTCTGTCCTTAGATGTACATGCATGGGGCTTCAATTTGACAGCAAGCCTCCATAACCAGAAAGCCTTCATCTGAGCACAGAATCTGACCCACAGATGCAGGAAAACATCTCTGTTTGATGTAGCAGATTTCTATCCTTTTAGAAGAGTAGCATCTGGACCTGAAAGTATTTTAACGCACTGAGACTGATGCATTTGACATATTGTAGTCTTGCTGAGTTCCTTCCTTTATTTGGAGATGATGAACTTGATAGCAGTCTGCATTACCAAGTGATTAATCAGTCACTTTTGTAAAGGTTATCTGTTAAAAATATATTTGATTAATTTGGTCCAATGACAGAAGAGGAGCTATAGATCCCCTACAGCTGACCCAGAGGCCATCACTGTATAACAATGGACAGGTTTCATTTATAACATGGTGAACACACATGGAAATCTGCTTGTAATTAGAAAGTGATAATGAATCCATCTATCAAAAGGAAGCTGGGTTGTCAGCAGTTCTGGATGCAAACCCTGATATTTACTGTAAATCCCTCTGGCCTTCCCTGGGGAATATAATTGTAAATATGTCTTCAGCACCTCAGACAAAGGTCTTTCCAGGTTCTGGTTTTAAGAAAGAGATTTTTCTTTTTGGTCAATTTGTGTTCTTGCTCTAACAGTGAATAAAAGTGGCAAGTGATGAGTTACAGACATCAATCTTTTTTCTTCAAACATTATTGTGTCTGTTTCAGCAGAGGAGAAAGATGCTTAGAGACTCTGATGATCTGAAAGACAAATGAGATCTGTACAAACAGAAGATGCTTGAGTGAAGCAGAAGTACAACTGCCTGCAGGTAACAGAGGATAATTCAAGAGAGTTGTGTACCTAGTGTAAGTTCCTGACAAAAAGTACAGGTCACTCAATACCTATAAAGATTACTGGGGTGATACAAAGGCTGTTTCACAAATAATCTGATTAACACAAGCATCTGAAGAAGGCTCAAGCTGAAAAAGGACTTTGAGATTATGAGCTTTGGAAACTGGAAAAACAGAATTACCATCAAAGGAAATGATCAGGAAGGATGAAAGGGAATGGAAAGCACTTGGAAGAGCCCTGACAACAGCTGCTAGCCTTTTTCCTTTTTATCAGCATTCAGGTGGAAATATCTGAAGATACCAGAACTCCAGTTCCAAACAGTAACCATAACAGGAACAGAGCCATTACTCAAGGTACCTGAACACCTCCATCACCCTGGGCAACTGATAATCAAATGTAAGTAATGTCCCTGAAGGAAAGCCACAGTAGAAGAGTTCAATACATTTCTGAATATTGATTCCTTCCAGAAACCAGAGCAATCCAGATAGGACTAAAAGAAAACGGAACATCAGTCTTTAGTGTAAAATCAGTTACAATCCAATTAAGCATCTACCAGAAAGCCAACATAAACACTCACATGCAGCAACAAAAAACAAAACCGTGTAGTAATAGTCTTTAAAATCTAACACCAGAAGATGAAGAGACCTGGCCTGTTTCACAGCCATAGACAGATGATTAAAACATAAAACACACATGTCAGAATAAAACTGTTAAATAAATCATTTTACAAGGAGGAATTCTAAGGTTTATTTCTACTATTTTCTTGGCAACTAGCTAATTACCTGCTTATATCTTCTTAAGATGAGGAGGAAGTTGAAAAGAGGCCATTAATAAATCAGATGTTCCCCAGCAGCCCCAAGCCTTTAAACACAGTGGACAGCAGTTTTTACTATGGGAGAGTATAGCCAAGCTCATAACAACATTACTCAAAAAGTCCAAACAGCCCTTTAGCCGCCAGTCTTCTCAAGTGTTTGTGGGGAAAAAGTCCATTAAGAAAACTCTAGAATATACACACATGGAAGAAAGTGAAGAAATGAAGCACAGCGGAGCACAAAGGCTAATGTCAGACAACCGCAGCAAGGATTCTGCAGCAAAGGCATGGCATCAGAGCAGCAGGCCATCCAGAATAGTTCATGATTGCAGGCAGAAAGAAAGCGTTCCCTACGGCCTTGTGGATAGGTACCACTGACCATTCCTAGGAGCATGATCGTGGCTTTGCCATGAGCACTGAATACTTGCAAGATACAGCCAGGCTGGGGTGGTTGGAGTCAGAGCTTTGTGAGATCTTCCCAGGAACCCTCCCATGGCTGGACGTGGCAACATGGAGAAAGACCAGCATAGCAAGGAGAGGAAATGACCATGAACAGTCTTCAAACAATACTCTAAACCATGAAACTCATGACTTCACTGGACAGCATCACCTGGTCAAAGCAAAAGATCTGAAATAAAAATTTAGCTTTCAACCACAATATCTAATTCAAATTAAAAGGACATGAAGAAGCCAAAAAAATCCAAACACAACCACACCTCTTCCACCAATCTAGTGGGAATGAGCAACAACCTTCATTAACACCAAATCCAGAAAGAATGTAGACTGTCATTCAGCCATAGGTAAATGAACCAATTCAGAAAATTTGATTAATTTTAATGCAGTTGATAAATGCCCAGGAGAATATTTGCAGAGTAGAGAATATTTGACTAGAGTAAAGAAAGTGGCAGAAGAAATACTGCTTCCTCCAGCCAAGGCAGAGGACAATCACCATCATGCCCTTCTCAGCACTCCAGAGAAATTGTCCAGAACAGCTGCAGCTGGAAGGAGAGATAAGTGTCCTAAAGCCATCTCATGACAGGACATTTATGCCCACAGCCCTTGGGATACCACCAGCAAGGTTTCAAAAGGGGTTTATTTATGGGAGACAACCATTCAGACCATAAGCTCTCACACAGTTGCAGTCCCAACAGGACCAGGCAGAACTAGAGCATGACAAGACACTGCTTGTCCTCTGTAATTCCAACTGTTACTATGGAAATAGAAAGAATTTTTCTGGCACTTGCCAAATGCAAACAAGAGCTGCTGCAGCTATAGTGATCTAAACCATGACCCAACCACCTCCATGCCAGTGGAGCTGTAACTGGAAGGCAAAAGGCCCTGGAAAAATAAGGCTACTGAAGGCAGTGCAGTAGGAAAGATCAGGCAACAGAAAGGCACGAACAAATAAAGGATCCCAGAGTGGAGAACCATAAGGAAGAGAGGAGAGGGCAGTGGAAAGCGTGATAGGAGAAGAAATGGAAGAGAAGGATGATGCAGGAAGAGGCACATCTGCACATATCACTGAAAAAGGTCCAGAATTCAATGACTGCCACAGCAAATGCTACACAACCAGTAACACCAGCCCCTCCCAGCACACCATCCAGCAACCTGCAGAAGGCAGCCTTCATCTCAGTGTTTTGGTGCCAAGGGATTGAGTGCAACACAGTTATTTGGCAAGGACTAAACCTTCAAATTCTACATGATTGAATGTGTTTCCCCTAATAAAACAGATTTATTAATACACTTCTATTTTTAAATGTGATTTTTAGAAACTGTGTCATCCAAGAGGTACACTGCAGGGTGGAAGAATGGAGAGGCAGAGAGAGGGAATAGATGCCTTCTGAGTCTTGCTCACTGAGACAAAGCTATTGGGAAAGCAACACTAGGAGAGCAGCAGACAAGGAGCAGACACCAAAATTGTGAGTGGTGGTGTTAGTGAGAATGCTGGTTATGCAGGCATGTGCAATAGAGCTACATGGTTCTGTTAGATACCCAGAGGTTCTTAAATGCAGCTGGATCAAGCCTGAGTTATGTGCCAGGTAAAGGCAAAAGGCAACATTAAAATTCCTGCAAAGGCTGGGCATGGTCAGCATTACCGTTTGTGAAGTGCCACAGAAGCTCTACATTTTTCAGACACCTAATGATATTGAGGCACAGAAAGAAAGCTAAACAAAGAGCTTCATTCACTCCAGCTCCATTAAAAACACGGAGAACAAAATCAGTTCCAGACATGTGGGAAAGAACCAACAATTGCTAGCAAAAACAGTAACACCAGCATTAGTGTTCCAAGAGAAAGAAAAAAAACCATGATGGAATAAAAAAATAATCACATGAATCACAAAAGATGTTTTCAACGATCTGAGTACAATTTAAAAATAATTATGAAAACAAATCAAAACTAGCTTACTGAATTCAAAATGTACATGTCTGAAAGATTAACACTGCTTCAAAGATATTCTTGTATAAATGGTCAGTAATAACAACCTATATAATGAGTACACTGTAATTAAGAAATATAGATAGCAATAACTTAATGAGGACATCATATTTTCCCCTGAGGAAGGACATGAGCACTGATACATCCATCTGTTTTCTTCATACCTAGAGTCTTTGTCCTGGTGGCACAGTCCTTACATACTTCTGCACATACTGTTTTATGAGAAGCATTGGGTCAATGCAGTAAATGTCCTTACACTTTTATGTTGACTTAAAAATAGTAAAAGAGTAGCTCACTGATGTTTGATCTAGTAAAAAGAGGTTTGTACCTAGCCATACTACTTACTTCATCCTTGTCTGGCAAAGCAAACTGAGAATCTCTTCTCTACTGTTAAGTGATCTTACTGCCCTGTCAAACTGCTCACTCCCCACTCTCCCCCACATTTGGGAAAAGTCTTGCTCATAGCCAGAAAAAGCAGTAATAATCCATCATCATACACACAGAGCAGGTCCTCGAGTCCCTGTTTTCTTTTATTTTACTTTCTCAACAACCACTCACTTTTCCTTCTTAGAGAAACCTGTCTCTCATTCCTCTTGCTGAAATGGCATCCCTAAACTTCAAACACAACTGCCTATATTGCCAATGTTTGTTTTTGTTTTTTTTTTTTCTGGCATCTCCTAAAGCGATCAGGGCTTTTGAGGGCACAGCACTGCCCAAGTCAGCCTCTTGAACAGATTAAATGGATCAAGTATACCCAGTTATTTGTTCCTGTCAAATGTATCATACAAATACTGCTCTAACAGTGTTTTTATGAGTAGCACAGGAACATATTTGGAAACAAACAAATCTTATCCTTGGGACCAGAGACAAGGATATTACAGAAAGAACATTTTGGTGTATGTGAGTGTATGTTTTCCTACTTACTGCCCAGTAGGGAGGAAGGTGAATTGCTACTTACTTGCACAAACTATGGCAAGATTTCCAATTCACCCTGCCAGGCTCAGACAGTATTATCACCTGCATCAATTAAGGTACCTTAGCAAGGGGTTTTGCAAAAAAAATACAGTAATGGCTTTATCAAAGCATGAAAACATAAATGTGCCTTCATTTAGGAGGAAGAAACAAATGATTAGAATATGAATGCATCGTTTAGGGTAATTTGCAAAACAAGAGGACATGTGCTGTAGGCACTTTTGTTGGTAGGTAAAATAGTTACAAGAGAACAAAAAACAGTCCCACTGAATTTCCTCCCTGCTGGCCATTGTCTTCCTTCCCATTTCCTATTTGGTATTTAACTGATACTCTTATTTTTTCCAATAAAAATCTGGACACTATTTCTATGCATCTTAAGGGTTGGTATAAGGTTCCTTATAGCAGCTGCTACGTCAGTCTGGGTTCTCCCAGCCTGCCCTCCAAATCACTCCAAACCAGCTCCTCAAAAACTGTCAAAGCCTCTCAAATAAGCACAACTGCAACAAGGATTTTTTTGATAAAAACAGTCCTTTCCCTAGGTATGTCTCTCTGCTGTGGTGCAGTTTTGCCCACGAACCTCCCAGCTTAAAGCCAGAGTCAGGACAATACAACTCACATAAATACACCTGGTCAGTCTGTCTTTTCCTGCTGATTGAGAAATAATAGGTTACACACTTTTATAATGGGCTTTTGAAGTTTTTCACCTGTTTCTACTTTTCCAGATGTCCTAGGCCAACCAGCCCCTGCAACTTCTACCCCTGGCCTTTATTCTTCATTACTGGAGAACTTAAGACAGCAATGCTCTCCTCTCCAACAGCAAAGCAAAGGGAGCAAAATCTGAATGTGAATTTCTAGCTGAGGATATTGCTCAATAGGGTCTATGCCCTCAGAAAGCAAAGACACAGGGACTGTGTCACAGGCTATTTTCAGGGAGCAGTACAGAAAGGGGTTGCAGAGGGAGGAGGTAGGATACTGCAGAAAAGCAGTTCCATGCCCTGTAGGAGAGATCCCATGCACTAGTTGAGCCTCTGAAGAATGGATAAACACTGAGAAGCAGAAGCTTCACTACAAAATGAGTCTGACCACAAAAGTCTTCACTGAAAGAAATTTCTGACAAGGGTTCAGGAAAAGGGCTGGTTATAATATAAATAGACACACTGACCATGGTGATTGTACACCCATTTGGTTTGATGTCAAAGTAAACCTCATCCTACAGGAGAAAGTAAGGAATTCTGTAACAGCTCCTCCCTACAGAATCAAGGTCTCATGGAGTTCACGTGGCATGGAATCATAGACTCATGGAATCATAGAATGGTTTGGGTTGGAAGGGATTGTAAAGATTGTCTAGTTCCAACCCTTCTGTCATGGGCAAGGAACCTTCCACTAGACCAGAGCCCTACCAAGCCTAGACTTGAAGGAGAATTGTAAAACTGTTTCAAATAATTTACTGGTGGTTCTCATGCTGAAAATAATTTGTAGTTCAAAGAGAATCAAAAGAAACCTTTAGCATTATACCCTTTGTACAATGGATTTACATACTTGATTTTTTCACATTTTAGTTGACCAAGTGAAGAACTGGGTGGATAGGGGAAGTGTTTATGGTAGATATTTGTTTCCCATAGCATGTGATGTCTATTTTTTTACTTTGGGCACAGAAAGACAGTAAGAAATTATTCCCATTTTGGTACCCCTAATTGATAGTCCCAAAAAAACTGCTAACTGGGATTTTCTGAAGCAGAAGAGACATACACTCTTTTTGCTCTTTTGGGGCAGTTACCACACAGCAGGATGGGTCAGGCTTAAAACAGAGTACTTTGTGTGCCCATTTCACAAGGGTGCTTTGCCAGTCTGCCCAGCCGTTTGTTACTTCACAGTTATTGGCATTCAAACCAGAAGTGAGGACTCGCAAATGAATCTATGGATTGTACAGTCCTTGAAGATTTCAAAGGAGTTCAGCCTGACCTAAAAGCTGGCAAATTTGAAACCATTTAGACATCTTACTGCAATGGTGAGTAAGAGGAAACCGAGTTTCAGACTACCTCCTGCCTTAAGTAAACAAGATACATGTGTAGTCCTGTCAGAATCAACTAGTCAAGAACAAGGTTCAAGCACATTTAAAACCGAATCTATGCTGACCCTGACTTAAAAGAGAAGCATATTGTTGGTAAGCGTATATAAAATTCATTTCTCATTTACAGAAAGGAAAAAGAAAGACCAATTCTGATACAAGCTTGTGGGTCGTCTTAATACTTGAGCCTCCTAGATGTAGAAAAGGGTTTGCTAAGAAAGGAAAACATGCTGGGGATTTGATCTGTATTCCAAGAGGTCTTTGCAGTCATATAAAATGACCCAGACTTATTACAACTTCAAAAGACACACATAGTTAATACTGATTTTATCAAATATCATAACGCTACACAGGCTAGCATTGCTTTTGAAAGTATTTCCATAATGAATAACATATCAAGCTGTGTAAACCTTCACATTTTTTGTTTCTCATCTAGACAGCCTTTAAAGAAGGTCAAAAGCAAAGCTACATGTTCATTTTGCCTTTTTTTAACTTTTAAGCAGAAATAAGATTTGCTGGTTTTCAAGCATTTGTTGTCCCTCCTTCATTTTGAGCAAGGAGAAATGGTCCTGACATATTACATATGACATATGACATAATGGATTTTTGGAAGAATCTTTTGCTGATTAACCATGCAGTGAAATGAAATGCTTAATAGAAAACACTTGGCACAAGCTCCCTGATCAAAATGTCACCTTGAAAATGGCTCGTAAGTCATTTGTCACTGTAGATTTTACCCACATTGCACAATACTGGCATCCCATACTAACACACTGCAACTGTGAGTAGACAGCCTGGGGTGATAAGGAAATTACAGGTATTACCTTTCTGGTTATCCACAGATAATTAGCAGCTCCCATAGGTTGCAATGATCTAGGAAATACCATGTCAAAGGCAATCCTTGTGCAAGTACTGACTCTGACAGTGCTTTACTATCTTTGGCCAAGGTTAAATTTGGGTCACTGTACATGTGAACGTATGGAATCACGCATATGATGCCAAACAGGCTTCGTCCAGTGTTTGACCTTTACAGAGAATGTTTTTCTTGCAGTATCTAGAAATTATTTGTAAAAACTGGCATCCAAAGTGTGAATATGGTTGAGAAGTTATACACAGAACTAGGTATTTTCATTTGCTCTGCTGCTATAAAGTTGTCTGGGTCCTGATATTTTAGACAGAACCGGCTTCAGCTGAGAAATGACATCAACATTAGTCCACACAGTGCCCCTTCTGATTGCAGGAAAAATGAAGATTCCTCAGACAGGCGACTCAATGCTCTGGTAAAGGGTAAAAGTCAAATTCTGCCCTTTTGAAGAAAAATGTTGGTAGCAGTCTGCCTGCTTTGAAAATTGCCATACACTCTCTGCAGATATGGCTGAGAACAAATATGGTTAGTGTTTTACCCCTACACATCTTTGCTTATTATTTTTATACCATTCAGATTACCTCAGAATTACTATGCATTTGAAAACCTCTTTATTTCCCCTGCTCTTTATGAAATGATGGAAATAACTGGAACTCATGAAACATTTGGGTAGAAACCACAGCCTGATTTTTTTTATCCAGTATTTTTGGCATATGCAATCCAAATCAATCAATCCATCACAATGTTCCCTAATTCCCATATTCTCATCCATTATGCAGTAAAATAGCCCCCATCATAAAACATTGCCCTGCAAGTGCAGGGGTACCTGGCATGTTGCATCCTTTCTGTTCTGCAGAATTTCACACCTCCTTTCATTCTGCCTGTGCTTTTTGTAGCCCATCTCTAGATGTCCACCTTATGTCTGTATGATGTAGCTTCAGCTGACTCTAAAAATTCAGTGTTATTTGTCCAGTCAAGGCAACAGAGACACTTCTTAGCCCATGGTGACACAGCCAAATGTTCAGCAGCACTTTCTGATGGCAGAAACATGCACCAAACCCAGGATTCACTGAGTAGTCTGAACAGTACACCACACTGCATCACCAAAGGATCTTTGGACAGTTTCTTGTAGTAAAAACAAAGACTATATTTCTACTTGTATGAGTGGCCTGGTTCCTTAACCAAAATTACTGAATATACCTTTTATTTTTTAAAGTGAGATTTTTATCCCTAAAACCTGAAAACCTCTAGTACTACCACATTTGTCAAAATGCTTCTTTACTCTTCCATGCTTCCCCATATATGTAGTTTGGGCCAGACCATTTGGATGTTACGGCGTTTTCCCCTACCTACAGCCCTGGGAACACTACAATACACAGGGGTGAGACATGCTAACACCAGGCCCATGAGTGATTTAATAAGGCCTGAGTGTTTTTTTATCCTTCCCTGAATGGTCTGTTGTATAGAAAGGAAACAACAAAATACTTCCATCATCACAGTACTAACATTAACCTTTAGGAAATGAGTACCATAATTCAGGCCATTCAGTTTAGTTCAGAAAAATCATAAAGAAACACAAAGAAAAGGATATTAATGAGTATGTCTGGAGGTATCTTCACATCCCTGGAAAATATGGGCATGCTGTGGTGGACCAATCACACCTTCATGAATGACACTTGTGCTACACAAATGGTTAGGAGAATCCTTGTCTTACCAGCTTTATGAGTGTTTCTATGTTGTGTGTAACCCACCAAAGAACAAACCAATCCCAAGCCGTGAAGGACCACAGTCTCTCAGAAGAAACGTGGCAGCAACAGGAAATGTCCATCACTGGTACATAAATGTGGATATAACATACAGATGCCCTCACCTACGCTGCCTTGTTAGTGGCAATGAGCAGAAGGCACCTCCCCCCACCATCTGTGCCTCCTCCTCCTCCTATTTGTGGAGGAAAGACTAGCATATTCCTCAAATATAGTACATATCAATGACTTTTCTTCTTTCAGTGAACTTTAAGTCTTAAGTGAAAAAAACTTACAAGTCTGCATGTGCCATAATCAAGTGAATCTTCAAAGCACTCATGGATTTGCAGGAAGGTAGAGGACATGCCAGATTATAGACTCCAATCAGCATCTTTCCACAAAACTGTGTTATCGAAGTCCACTCACAAAACACAAGGGACATCACCTTATGTCCCTGCCACTGATTTTGGGAGGCTGCTCTGGAGCCTCCCTCCTCTGCTGGCCAACAAAACCTCCTTTCCTCTACAAACTGCATTCATTTTCAGACCTGCATTCCCAGAATACTCTTGTGCACACACTGTCCTCTAGGTGTAACTAATTGCCTTCCCCTGTAGCAGCCTTCCCCTCTGGGGTACTCAGCATACACCGCATCACTGCCCAGTCTACACTCGGCTAGACTAAACACACAGGGCTCTTTCAGCCTCCCCTCTCCATGTCTTCTTTGAGCTGACACTCGTTCTCCTGTTGCACAACACACTTCCAGTCCTCTACGGCATAAAATCCTAATTGTTCCAGTTTTAACACGTGGGAAGTGCTGAGCCCACTTCTTGGTTTTGCTTAAAAAAATCACTACCTCTAGACAGTGCATTTACGAAACAGGCTGTTATCAAGTTATGCATATAAAATAACCTAACCTAGTGAAAATACAGCATATAAAAAAATAGCTTCTATGGATCATTTGATTCTATGATGAAATGTAAAGCATTTGCTACTCTGGAATAGGAACTAATATTCACCATAAGCTTTTTGATTAAGGTTTCTGATTAGGACTGTGTCTTAATGTCTAATACAGCAAAATCCAATGTTCATATTATGTTGCCTCTGTAGATCAAAGCTTGTCTCACACAACCTGTGCGATTCATTAATTTTATTTTTGTGTATCTAGGATAGGTCATGGTACATTCTGGATGTAGAAAACTAAGAAAAGACAGAGGGGGTAGCTTATAACTCTACTTTTTCTGCCATTGCCTTGAAATACGTATTAGGTTTAATGTGGAAGAGATGATGATGCAGAATATAATTCACTTTTTCTGTCAATGTAAGCAGTATATTGGTCTGGTTAAAAAGACAGCATAGGAAGTCCTTCACTGCAGCACAGCAGTGAAATACACAGGATAATGCCACATGTGATACACAAATCCCTAAAGAAGGACTTCCTGAAATCCTTTTAAAGTTTATTGAAGCTTATTTCCTTCAAAGATTTTTCTTCTTTCAGAAGAAGGTCAAGAAGTTCTCCTATACTTCTCCCTGAGCAGAAAAGGAGATGGAACATCTACAAAGTGCCTGTATCGCTTAGATGAGCTGAAAAACTGGTCCTGTGGCCCAGAGCTGTTGTCACCTTTGCCATCCCTGGTAGAGGACAGCACACCATTTCTTACACAAGTTCAGAGTAGTCCCTGGCTCCCACACGTTGTTGCTATTTCTTGGTCCTGTCCCATTCTTATCTCCCAGTTGTCTGGCAACCATGTCTGAAAGGAGAAAGTCCTCCTGTGGGTGATCCAAGGCACCTGAACTGGAGCTGGTGCCACTAATAAGTTTCCAGCTTCCTTGATCAAAGGAATGGAGGTCTTTCTGAGTGACCTCTCATCCCCAAGCCATCAGTGGCATGTATCAGACTAATACCATCTCTAAGGATGTGTCAACCCAAACAGAACTTCAGCGTAACTACATGAACCTTTTACCTGGGACAACAGGTTATTTCCTATCAGCTGCTTTTTGGCATCCATCTGTGTGTGTGCTGTGGTAGAGATGAGGCTGATTAATTCCTCTGCAAAAGTAGCTGTGAGATAAGACCAGTCCCCATGGCTCAAGTGAGGGACCTCACAGGAAAATGTCTGTGTGTGGAAACTCCAAAGCTGTAAGTGATTTCTGCCCAGGGGTGAGCACACAAACCTCCCACTGAGACCCACAGGGAGCCTAGAACTTGTCTAAGGGCAAAACTCAATCCTACCCTTATAGCTCAAATTAAAAGATAATAAAAATTCCCTCCACACATGGTCACGTGACAGGCAGCTAATGTTGCGTGATGGAATAGTACAACTCCCTCTGCTTCCTTGGCCTTCCTGCCAGAAAAGCAACAAAATTAATATTTAGCTTCATGTAGTGCTTCTTGTCCTATTTCTAAACCCAAAGTAAACTCTGCTTGGAAAAAGCATTTCAGGAACATCAGTGACACAAAATCTCTTCACTGGCAGAGCCTCAGTAACAGGCGTGTTTGGTCAGAGATGTGCCCCAAGCAGCATCATTGCTCCCCAGGAAATACCAATAGGAAATATCTGGCGGCAACCAATGCACGGCACAACTGTGTGAGCTTACCACAGCTTATCCTGCACAGAAATGAGGAGAAAATCCTGCAATATGTTTCTTCCTGTCCCTCCTCAATAGCACATGGACTTTTTAACCCAAATTTTCCCAATCAAGCCTTAATAACAACATCATTAGTTACTACAGTAGATATTTTCATAGCATATCATCTCCTCTTTAAAAAAACAAGCAAACAAAAAAAAAACTGTCCAAGGAGTTCATCCTGAAAAAATAAACTCCTGTAATTCACACAGAGCAAATTCCACTGTGAAAACATTCTTGTTCTCTTCAGGAATGCGAAACTGTTTAACTCCATCTACACACTGGGCTCCACAGTCTGGAAAATACCCGGCTGGGCTTTCTATTTGTTAACCAAGTTGAATGTCCTACCAGCCTCAAATAAGGCCACATAGAAGAGAAAAGCACTATGGAGAAATGAAGCTCTCCTCCGCCCTCTGAACCTGTGAGGGATTTTTAACCATGAATGCTGCATAATGCAGGTTTTAATTGCCTGGTCTGAGCATGGTGGGAAATGCACTGGTCTGAAAAAAACCCAAATGACAAGGCAAAAACTGCAGCAAATGCTAAGTGGGAGAACCTGGGAAATCATTGTGTGTAACTTTACAAAATCCAGTTGATATTATGAAGTTGTCATTTAAATAATTAAGTATCAGCAAGTGCTTCTACTGATAGCAAAGAGCAGGGTGAACAAACTGAGCTCAGACCGACAAAGTTCCCTGCTACTCTGTCCCTCTGTAGCCAACGGGTGTTGGAGCAGGAGCTCTACCAGGACAAGGTACAATAAGAGATGTGATCCCTTTCCACAGAAATTAGAGAGGGAAGGTAGTTCTTGGCAGCACGTGGTCAGTGCAGTCCCCACTCAGTGACAATAGTTCATGTCGTAAAAGGAGACAGTTCCTACATGTTGAGAGGAACAAAACCAACCTGGAAATTGGAAATAAGACAATTATCCTCACCTTTCTATATGCTGTGCACACACAGATAGGTGTGGACATGTATATATACACACACATATATATATATATATATATACACATGTTTTTACATAATGAAGAGTGCATAATTAGCACATATCATTGCACATACACAGGCAAACCATGCAAGTATGTGAAGAAAAACTGAGCACTTGGCAGGAATGTCCTATATCATCAGACACAGTCAAATGCATGTTTTGTAACAAAAAGTGCATAAATCTTACTCAATTTCAAAAAGGCTGGGTGTACACACCACAGAAATGATCTCATGTTTAATACAAACAATAAGTCACTAAATTTATTTTCATTTTTTATGCTGATTCTGTACAGTATAAAAGTCTTTCTGTTATGAGAAATCCCACATCTAAGCACAGTATCCACATTCAGATACAGGAGAATGTTCCTCATCCTTTCACAACCCTTGGGATGCTTAAATTTCTCCTGCATCAGAAAATGTCAATTTTATTTCTTGTCTATTTTTTTATTGTACTCATTCAGAAGAATAAATGTAGAATGCATTCAGCAAATCATGCTAACAGGAAAATTTTCTTACAAAAATATAAAGATGTGGGGGTTTTGATAGATAGATAGATAGATCTGCATATATATGTATCTGGAAACATATGTGCTTAGGTTGTCACTGATATTCACTAAGCAGGGATTTAACAAAATTTTCCTATGGCAGGACCTTGTTACTATTTTAAAATCATAAATATGTGCAGAGGCAGTTACAGACCTTTTAATTTATTCTGCACACACTTACTGAGACTTGTAAAATACACACAAAGAAGCACAAGGAGAGCTAAAAGAAGAGATGGTATCTGGCTTAATTTCAACATCTAGAAGTTAAATGTCTAGTTCTCAGTTAGTCAATCAAGGCTCTTTCTACATTTAGTAGGTATTTATAAGCATACCTCAGTATCATCCTGTCTAGACAGTCACTCTGGAAGTGCTTGTTCACTGCCTGTCAAGGGGGCTTACAGTAATGAGTTAGTGGATAAGTTTTAGAGATGTCTAAAACTGGGTAAGATAAATCCAGACATTCACATATGCCTTTGCAGAGGTGCAGGAAAGCCTCTTTTTAACCCACAAGACCTCCCTGCCGTGCCTGAGGGCCACCACCACCTTCCTGTGATGTGATGCCCACAGCACCCAGGCCATCACTTGGCCCATCTCCTACTCCTGAAATGCTACAGCCAAGGCCTGAATACACATCAGATGTGCACCATTAGCAATGATGTTTCCTGCATTTGCAGCACATAAACTTGTTCCTATAACAGCTCTCACTATTTTCCACCATTTGGCTGGCGCTCAGTGATGTAACCCAGTGTGAATGAAAGAGCCCCCTTTTTCTCCAGTCTCAACAATGTGCCTATTTGTGAGCAAAGCCACTGCTTTCCCCCACGGATCTGGTTAGTAGTGATATTTTATTTAAAATTCTTGTGGAAGCTTATGGGCTGAAGTAACTGTGATGTGAAAACCAGATGTCCATGGCAAAGGAAAGACTCAAAGGGCTTTCAGAAACAGGGAGAGTCATAATTCCGCTTCAGAGACTGAGTTATTCTTCTCCATGATGGGTCCTGGCGATGGGCAGGGGGGGGTTGCATGCAGGGATAGGTGATAAAACACATCTGCACTCTCACTGTGGGATGGGCCTGTGCTGAAACACAGGAGAAAATGGGGTGAGCTGGGGCCCTACTCTCCCTCAGCAGCCACATCCCAGCAGTGCCACCTCACTCACCTTCCAGGAATCACTAGGGGCACAGCCAGCGTGGCAGCAGCTCTGGGCATCATCCTACATCATCTTATGTGGTCTTAGTCACCATGTTGCAGATGTCCCCGTGTGGTGACAGCAGCTGTAGTATGTCATAAGGCCAGCAAGAGGCTGCTTCATCACTCCACTGAGGATGTGAGCTGCAACCCAACCACGCATCAGCTGGCAGCGGGATGCTGCTCCAACATCCTTCGTCTTAGGAGCTCTTTAAGTACCTCTGCTCAAGCCTACCTGGGCCACTAAAATAGAGGCTCACACACTGCAATGATACTGAGAAGAAACTTGAGCTTGGAGTCAACAAAGGGCCAGCATATTCTCCAACTATGTTCAAAACATACACCTTACCATCTGGAAGTTTAAGGCAGCAAGGAAACCAATGGCAGGCTTCAGTAGTATCACTAACTTTGTTACCACCAAATATATATATATATATATATATATATATATATAAAATAATTAGGACTAGAAGAAGCCAGATCAGTCCACCATAGCTATCAGTGCAATTTGTGCCTGCATTAGAAGCACAGCTGCAGCTAGTTTAGGATTTTCTGAGCGTGCCAGTATGACTGATCTACTTAAAACACTAAGATGTAAGAAATTAAAAACCTGAAATGGCTCGACTATCAAACAAGATCCAATTACGTGTCAAAGCCAGTCTGAGCGCTTCTGGATACACAAAAATTTTGAAGATGTGTTTTTGCAACTGAAGGTGCTTCGGGTTTTGCCAAAATAATTTGGAATTGTTATAAAACTCTCCCTGCTTGTCTGCCAAAGGATGTGCTCACTGACAGGAAAAGCTAGTAATAGATGACAAAACAGCAACAAACTCCTTCCCACTCAAAATGCTGGTGAGGTTTAAATGGGGAGATGACTTGTCTGCAAGTGCTGTAACAAAACTACAGGACTTTGATCATGTTTATTTTAATAGTTTAAGCTGTAATTATTTCAAGAGGAGTTCTTTATTCATTTTTACAATGGGTATAATGAATGCAAATATGCTTTTTTTTATAGTTTGTGTTTATCCAAGCACTATTAAGAAAATGGATGTGGAGTTATTCCAGGATAACATCCCCAAAACGTAGTATTTTTTTCTCTCTCCATTACATAACAAAATGTGACTTTTACTACAAATGATTATAAGCACACTCCTAGTCTTTTACAACCTGACATCCTATTCCGATTGTAGGAAAATGTGAAAATAAAGTACACAATCATCTACATTCCTATAACAGTTACCTCTGAATACGTATTTTAGAATACCATCTCTGTTAACTGTATTTTTTCATAATTTTAGCTTTGTTTCCTTATTTTTAAAGACATGCTTTAATGGACAGATGAAATTTCAAGTATTCTGTCTGTGTTATGACTCCTATTAATTTTGCCTCTTACTAATAAAAAACTTCCTTTTTGAGGTCAAAGAGTGAAAGAGTTGAAGCTAAACCCCAGGAAGTCAAGGGTTTAAGTCGGGACATTGCTGGCTGTGATCATCCAAAAGCAAGCATTGTTGGTGGCACCAAGGCAAGCTGTCCCAGCAATACTCCCAGAGGTATCGCCCTTTGTGACATTCATCAATCTTCCTGACATTTAGTAGGAGACAATACTGCCAGAGCTCGATGTAAACAGAAGTAAGGTGCCTGCAAAGGTGTAATTTGTATTGGCCATCAAGTGAGATAAAAATGAAAAGCTGAAAAATGGAACTTATAGGTACAAGCAGCAAACCTGCACCTCAACTTGCGCCCATGCACACTGGAGCCTACTGTCATTGCTGTGCACCTTTAAAAGCAACCCACCTCAAGCTTGAAATTTTTTAATTCAACAACATTAAAGACTGCTTTAACCACTTTAACCAAACCAGAAACATACAGACACATGACACAGCTTGCCACAGGCAGGGAAGTGCTCTGTATTTCCCTGTAAGGAGGGCCCTTCTTTAATAAGAGCTTCATCTGATCACTGTCATTGTTCTGGGTAATGGATTACCTACACATACATTTTCAAGTGTAATGACACTCCTGCTTATTAAAGACCTCTCAGCTGAAGGGGCAGAATATTATGAACTGGCCAATCCATTCATTTCCTTGAATATGTTATTCAGTATTTTATGCTAAACCAGCAATACACCATCCATTTTAGTACAATGATCCTTATGTTCAATAAAACTGAAGTGCTGGATCATAAATCATTATAGTCATTTATTTTACATTAGACACATTAGCCACTATATTCCATAATCTATTACAATAAGGTGGATTTAAATGTACCCCAAGGAACTACAATAATAACTTGAGAACCAAATATAGCAATTATGGATAAAATATGCTTAACCTAAAACTGCACTAGCTGCATAGACTGCTGTGAACTTTAAATAAAATTTAAGGAGGATGATAACTGTCCTGGAATAAACAAGTAACAGAGGAAAACCTCCTCTCTACAGATAGTTTAACATGCCCTATCTATGGAGAAGGGGATGTTATGCTTATAAACCAGGGTCTACTAAAATATTATTATTCCATTATTACTGGTTATGTTGTCTTTCCATCATGTGAAAATGTCCCATATTTTCCTCGTGTATTACATCCTATTTATGTTTTTTTAAATAGCGCTCTTCCTTTCTAGATCTCTGACTAATCTGTTTGGATTCCTTGTATGTCCTTCAGACTCCCTCCAACCACTTTGAACAGTTTTGGTAAAATTTCCATAACACGTCCAGACCTTACTGGTGCTTTCAGCTTTGGGCTGAGCAATAACAAAAGGCAAAGTCTGTTTGTCTCCTCCAGACGCAATGTCTCTGCACAGTCCCACAAAAGGGGCCATTGGTAACTTTCTGGCCCCAAACCAAGAAGCAATCTCAAATGCTTGCGAACACAGTTTAGCATTTTTCAGAATTAGTGCTCTGCCAAGTATTAGAAACAGCTACATGCTAAAGAAAGCGATTGTTTTTTTTACAGGAAGGTTCCACACTTCAGACCACTGGGATTCCTGAAGATACCTGCCACCAGGCTGGTGCAGAGAAGAAAGAAGATTGAGGGCTCTCAGGCATCACCTGTACAAAGAACCGATGTATGTCATGCCCAAACTTCCCATGTGCTGCCTTGTGTTTATAAAACCATGTTGCATAAACTCCATTATCCTTGAAATATTTTTCTGTGTTACTGCCTATACCTCTTCTTCCCAGGAACAGAAATTACATTTAAGAACTCAATGCTCATTACCGCAGCACCTATTACTATTAGTTCTCTATTATTTTCTGTGATTATTCCAAAATAACCACTATTAACTTAAATAATTTCCTAAGAGGCTTATTAGCTAGATCTCCAAACATGTACACTGGAAAATTCCTTTTACAGTTCTAGAGCTTTGTGTAGAGGCCTATTTACATCACTTTCTTTACTTCCTTTTTTTTTCCCCCCATGGAGGCCAAATATTGAGACTGGATATTGAGTGTAGCTCCTTGTGCAGTTTCTAGAAGTAATCAAGCAGGTCCAGCTGAAGGCTCATAGGCAAACCACTGCTGCCCAAGGTGCACTTCTGCTGACTGCCCTGCACCTACACAGACTTCAGTCTCTAGTAGCCATGCCAGCACATTTTCTGAGACTTCACATTAAGTAAGAGAAAATGTACACATTATTCACTACAAACTCAAAATAAAATTTTGCTTTGGCTTCAAATTGTTAAATATATTCAGGCAAATAAGGACATCCTAACCAAGGTAAGGCAGAAGCTTGCTTTTCCAACCCTGATTTCATAGCACAAGAGCCATAGCAGTTAAAGGTGTGCTGAACGAAAGAAACCTCAGGTCTGGTTTACATGTTGTTCCTAATTCCTATTGAATGTGAGCTGACCTGTTTGTTTTTATTCCAGAGTTTCTGACTGAGGGGAGCTGCTGTGGTGCCACCAAGAAGGGAACAATGCACCCAGCTCAGTGTGTTTTGGGAGAGAAAGTAAATATTTTGTACAACATCCATTGTTGGATAAATAACTTTCTTTTTGATAAACAAGCACCAAAAATCTGTATATATCATGAGAAGAATTCAAACCTCTGTGATAACCTTACACCACAGGCGCCCAGCAGAGCTGTGTAACAAGCAGCTGAGAAAGGCTCTCCCATCCCATTTTGCCTTGCATTGCTCCCTACGACTCTCACATTCACCCACATGTGATACAGGAACAGAAAGGAGACATGAGAGGTGTGAATCTAACCAAGTCACTGTAAAATTTTGGCTGAAGCAGGACAGAGCTTCAGAGGCAAGATGCAGATGAAATGCTTGCTTTACATCTTGGGCTTTGTTCTGCCCCTCCATCAGTGCGACAGCCAGTAAGCAACCCCTATCTGACATCTCCAATGGGAAAACTATTTTCCAAAGTACAATGCCAAAATGGAAAGTGGTGCACAGCGAGGACATCTGATCACTCAGGAGTTATGGCAGCCACTGGAGTCCTGCCAAGAAAAACCTTGCTGTGTTACTGGGTGTACTCAAAGAGCATAAACCGATCAAGTGGGGCTGTCCTTCCTTCTTGGTCTTCGCCAAGAGAACAAATGGAAGCAGGAGATGAAAGCAACAGTGAAAAAACCAGGCAGCATGGCATGCTTTGACTCAAGGCAGACAAAGCATGGGCTGTAATCAGGGGTGAGGGCTGCCCATGCCGACTGGGGCCGGGGCAGCTCAGATATTGGCAGCCACCATGGCACACTAGATCAGAATGTGCCACCCAGTAAAGGCCTGTCCCACGTCCCACCAGCCACACCTCATGCCAGGCAGGCACTGTCCCGCTGCTGCCATGGATTGCCAGCACGGTGCTGACTGCAAACAGGAGAGGAGCCTGCCCACAATGAGGCGTGCCAAGGCAGCCATGCTCTCCTTGAGGCAGGATGGCACAGGCGGTACCAGGAAAGAGCTCCCAGTTTCAACTACATAAAGACAATTATAGATGTTTAGTGACACAGAGTGCTCACAAAGGGCTACATACTGATCTTGCTTAGGCATAAGATGTTACATATTTTAAAAGAGAGACAGAAGGCCTCAAGATATTAAATGCTCTCTAAACTCAGCCCTATAAGTTGTGGCGCCCAAAGAGCTCTGCCCACTCCCAGGGCATTAGGTGGTGCCCCTTCCCTGCACAGGGAGAAGGTCTTCCTGCTAGAGTGAGTGACCCACAGCCAACAGGCCAGTTTCCCTGTCCCCAGCAGGCTGTGCTGGAGGCTGGGGCGAGGCAGCTCTCCCAGAGGACACCCCTGCCAGGGCCCAGGGCGCCGAGGCCCTTCCCGCTGCCTCCCCAGCAAAGCAGCTGGCCGCCTGAATTCCAACAGCCGCTTCCTGCCAGCGCCGCTGGCAAACAAACCTGTGGAAAAGTAAATACGTTTATCACGCAGATTTCCTCTGCCCCTTTTTAAATAAGGAAGGGCTCGATTGCTTTCCTGAGTCAGACCCATTCCACGCTGAAGCCATATCATCGATAAATACGCGCTCCCATGCTCATTCCAATGACTACAGCCACGGGTGATACGGGCTTGTGTGGTTTTAGGATTAAATGCAAAAGAGCCCTTCTGCGAAGGCACATTCCCACCCAGAAGCCAGCATTAAGTATAATGTGGACTAGCCTGCATGAGCCAAAATGCCAGGGCAGCACAGTGAGGTGAACGTGTCCCTGACATGCTCTTGCTGAAGACAGCAGACATACAGCAGCTTCCTAATGCAGCGCCTTCCCCTCACAAATAGGAAGGCCTATTGAAAGAAATTGTAAGTGAAATTTAGCCCTGTTAACAGCAGGAAATAGCCAGCAGTTTGAAATCACCTGGGCCAGGGATTTGGCCTTAAATTTTCCAATCTGACGCTAGCATGGCATCAGTACCTTTAAAGTCTCTATTAAGAAGGGGTAAAAACAGTTGGAGAAGTCACGGTCATCTCTGGGAATTTATACGAGAAATGTTTGCTGTACTGCAGATCAAAATAGCATTTTGACTCATTGATCCCCTGAATGCCATAAAATCTGAAGCAAGATCCTAATGCTTAGCAGTGGGAAAAATGAGTTTCTTTGGCCTCCTATCGTAATATAAAGAATGAGCAAAATAAAGAAAAACAAAGGAAAAGAAATGAGATATAAAGCTCGAGATGAGGGCAAAGACAAGCAAGCAATTAAAAAAGATATATGGACTTCAATTTACAAAAAACACCCTAAACCTCCGCCTCAGTAGCATGTTTAGCTCTTAATCAAGTCTTATTACAATCGCATGCAAATGCCAGGATGGCAGGACATTCCTTCAAACTATGTTTTCATTAAGGATTCTGCTTTTTCCAGAATAATAGTAAATGACACGTGAACTTCATATGAACTATAGGTCATGAAAGGATTTAGTATTGGCATTTTTAATCTAAAAAGTCTGTGCCAGAAAATCAATATGTTTCAGTCGCAGCATTCGAATGCAATTTTCTTCACGTAACAGGGTTCTTTCTTTCACTCCTCCTTCCTCTCCCTCTCTCTTTCTCTCTCCCTCTTCTTTAAAAATAATGAATAATTCCCAGTTTTTCTATGAAACAAGCAGGCACATTAGAAGGCAACGACATCAATAACACGTTACATGTAAACAGAAAATGAACAAAAAAATCATTCAAGGCCCCTTTCAAACTGGCGTGCTTTTCATCAGCGCTATTACAGGTTCCATTCACATTATCGGATTGAACCACGCTGCATAACCAAGGTGCTGACAAGCCTTGATTACCCAATAACTCCTGTATTCCTTTCAGGCAGGTTCACCGAGAGGACAGGAATGCGCGGCCTTCCTGTGGGGCAGGCTGCTTTCCAGCCAGACCAAGTCAATGAAACCCAACGCCCTCTCGCTCCTGCGCGCCGAAACAGCCCCTGCATTTCCTGAGAGGCAATTATGACTTTTCCCTTCTTTATTCTCAATTGTTTCGGATAACAATTTATTGTACATCGGAGGGGCCAATATAAACATTTTAAACTCTTTTCATAACACTTAGAGGGGGCTGCTAAGTCATCTCTGTAGTAAATCTGTTGTCGGCTCTTTCCCATGCTGCAGAGTCAACAAATCCGTCTCTCACCCAGGGCAGGGCCAGCCAAGCGCTGCAAAAACAGGGGAAAATGAATGCAGCGCCTCGTACGTTGCGTCTCTACTTGCTCCGACTTTCCCTGCACGCTTGTCAGCCGCCCACCTTTCGGTTTTCCCTTTGCACGACACACCTCTCGAAAGATAGATTGCTCAAAAGAGAAAGAAGAGGAAAAAGAAGCAGTTTCAGGCTGCAAGTGTTTTCCACGTTTGGATTAAACCCTGCTCCGTCCCGAGGAGAGGCAGAGGATGCATTACACACTCGCTCTTTCCAGCAGCTTAGGCTGGAGCACTAATGAAAAGCAGGAGACGGAGTTGGCAGCCAGATGTGAGGCGAGGGCTTCTACCGAGAGGGAGCTGGAGCCTTTAGGGCTGGGATCTAACAGAGGCTAATTCCCTCACTATGTCACTTGCCTAATTCCTTGCAGACAACTCCTTCTCCGTTCCCTAAAAAGTATGCACATATCAAAGGCAATCAAGCAAAATAAACATTTGCAATAAATTTATTTTTGGTTGCAATTTATATTAAACTTACTGTTATTTCTCCCTAACTAAGCAGTTCTTAGTCCTCATCTATGTGTCCCCTGAGTGAAACAGCTGCTTTAGTATCATTTTGCATCTAGAGCTGGGGGTGTAATATTACTCACATTTCTCTAATTAACTTCTAATGACATGAGTTATCTGCACGTTTTTCTTATTATTTTTTATTGTTTCCAAGTCAAGCAAAATTTAGCTTTTACCTGATGCCTGCTGCACATGCAGCAAGACTTGTAGTGCTGTGTACAAACCTCCTATCTGGCTCTGGCTCTGAGCAGCCCCAACCACCTACCAGCTGTAGGGCCACTGGGACCTCCTGCTCCCTGGCTGCTTCAGTCTTCTTCCCAATGCCTGTGGGATCAAAGGAAGGACTATGTGTGTTCCTCCCACCTCTGCCCAAGGCACCAAGGCCGTCCCTTCTCCCAACAGGGACTTCAGAGAGAGAAGAAGGAAGATTTTGCAAGCCCTGGAGATTCTGGAACTGTGGGCGAGGGAAGGCAGAGCTGTGGGATTCGGTCAGGGGAGCAAATTCTTGCTGCTGGTGCAAGGCTTGGCCAAGTCAGTTCATGGCACAGACCTCTGACAAGGCACTGCCACACAGGCCACACAAACATGTTATACTCTTCTTTCACACGTATATTATATTCTTCTTGAAGGCCTCAATATTTTATTCCCAGAATGGTAACACAATGGTAAATCCAAAGGCATGGGTGCATGGAGCCCACAAATTCAGAATTGCTGTCTCAATACTGGGTGTCTGAAGCAGTTAGCACTGAAACCATCTTGCACAGGCATGCTGAAAAGCACACACAAATCTGCAAATACACGCAAGGAAATTTCCCGATGCAAATATGCACTACCTAGTTCTCAGCTTTTTTATTTTGTCTGTTTTTCCAATTCTCCACACATGGCTGTTACACTCAGCTCATCACTACGGTCTATTAGTTGTCACATGCTTTTTCAATGGCAAATATTTTGAGCTATCTGTGGTTCTATCAGTTTACTTTTCAACACAGCAAACTAAGGGCTTTTTACTTGGTGTCTCCTAGAACTGGAACAAAAAGCGATTTCCTACGCAAGTACAAACAAACAAAAGCTAGACCATTTTCCTTCCAAGCAGTGGAGTTCATCTTGCCCTAAGAACTGTGCTGGATATCTTTCAGCAGCAAACACACTGCATTGGGGATTTTCTCACACACTTTCATTACCAAGCTTTAAACTTTTCTGCATCCACTATCAAGGAAACAGTGTCAGACAGGAGCAACTAAAAGACTACAAATCTGACCTCATTTTTTACCTTAGCTGACCATAGCTCTAACAATGCAACCTCTAGAAATACCCAAGTATTTTTTAAAACAGTATTAGAGTAACATAGGTTATAGAAACACATTAAAATAGAAGGATGAACAAGATGGATACACAACCTTCGAAGAAAATTCTTGTTAGGTATTTTTCAAGATATAGCATTTACAAAAAAGTTTCTATTTTACCTGTATCTACAGTAATTTGCTACATTAAAAGAAAAAGAGAGGGGATTAACTGAACTCCAGGAAACTGTAATAGCAATGGCAATTAATTACTTGCCTATTGAGTACAGAACAGACTTGAAATCTGTGTTATGGATGTGCTGATATTTGGCTGAATGAATAACCTATAGGAATCTTACAACCAAAACACGGAAGTCATTGCTTCCTTATTAATTTAGTAATGAATTTTTTATTTTACTTACTCCTAGTTTATATGAAGAAATCAAAATTGCACCTTGTTGTATTTGTCTGGTGTCTCCCTCCCAGTTTAAGGGCAACTGTTACCAAGCAAACGCTCCAAGGAATATTTACTAAACGTGACTCTAAATTGCAGTCTGCCTCCAAACAAAATCATAGCTGTGACCTGCAGCTTTACAGAATCTCAGCATATGACAAAAAGAGACCAAAACTGGACTGCTGGATTTTTGCACTTCAGTCTCTCTTCTCTTAGGCTAGGACATAACTACCACGCCTTCAACTTACATACATTTTAAAATCTTCCCTTCAAAATTATCTGTATTCTACAGCTTCTGTTCTAATGCCTACCAGAACGGAGACTCCATATAGAAATTCGGTTCAATAAATCTAAAAGAAAAGACATGTCATCATCCCTCTCCATCCATCGCATTGTTTGTTGCATGTTAAATTGTGACTGCTGTGGCCTTACAGGATTTTTTCAAAATTTTCTGAGACACCTGCTTCCTTAATCATGCTGAACAAATCATAATGATGTTTTTGATGTTTTTTAATAGATGCTCAGGGACAGTTCATAAAAACTCTATGCACCATTCAAATAAAGGTTTTATAGAGCTTAACCAGATAAATGTGAAATTAATCTATTTTCAAAAAAACTATTATTCTATACACTGAGATATCCTTTCTGCAGTCTGGCTAACCATCCCTAATCTGTTATATCACCTCCTGGGACAATAAATCATAGCAAAAGGAGAAAAAGCAGGCTGGAGTGTGAAGACAGAGCTCCACGACATAAGCATAAATCATCATCAACCCATATTTAAACTTCAGAATAAAGTCCATGAACATTGCAGTCCCAGGAACTTTAATGGGACAGGTTGTGGTGCTGACTTTGTTTTCCAGTTTATGTGTTATTTTTATTGCCACTGTATGATAGTAAGTACTTTCATCAGGAAAGTCTTTAATCAGATGATTTTATTATGAAGTTTTGCTGCTTTGTTAGATCTTGAGCAGCCTTTCAGTCAATGCAATGCTTTTATCATACAAGCAGTAGATGAAACATCAGCCAACCCCCTCTCTTCTCAGTAAATATTGGCATCAGACGTCAGTGATACCAATCACTGGATGGCACAACATCCCTCTGTATCCCTGGGTGTAATGCAACACTCTGAAAAAGCTCTTCTGACACACAAACTCAAGTCCCTTGAATCCCTGTCACTCAAAAAAACCAACCCCAAACCATCAAACTGTATGGAGTAACCCACTCCAGAACAAATTTCAAAGGAAAAAGTTCAGAATCAGCCCATGATAGAAAGATATAGTTGGGTCTGAGCCACCAGAGACTCCACATTAAGTTAACACAGGGCTACTGTCACCAGCATGGCAGGTGACTTCCCTCCCTAAGCTTTCTCCCATCCATCCATCCATCCATCCATCCATCCATCCATCCATCCATCCATCCATCCCTCCCTCCACCCATCCATCCATCCACCCACCCACCCATCCGGATTCAGACCAGTTTTGCCGTGGAACTGTTTCTAAACCTGTATCTCTTTCTCAAGTGCCACTGCAGGTCCAGTGATCCACATTACCAGCTAGACACACAGCCTGTCCCCAAATGCAAGCGGCAGCCATCGAGCCAGCACTGCTTTCTGAAGTAACAGCAATATGTGCAATACTCAGCTGTCTGCAGGACCAAACGGGGCTGCAAAAAGAGCTTTTTTCATTAATTACTCCCTTAGGAAAGCATTTACCCCAAAGCAAACTGCTGGCAGCATGAGATGGACGAAACCTGTAATATTCACCATGCAACAGCATGTGGAGGGTAGCAACACTGGAACTGTGTGTTGAAATTCTTTGTCATTGCACAGCAAACTTTTCCTTTTAAACACAGGAATAAAAGATTTAGTAGACTGTGTGACAAACAAAATCAAGTGATTGTTTACATAGGAAAACCAGCCCTCTTGTAGCTGCACAAATAAATAATATTCTTTTTTCTTTGAAGAAAGAGCATATGCTCAACATTCCTTTGTCCTGTATCACAATAGAAAAACCCTTTGCACTGGAATATATGAATCACTTCTTGGCAGTCCCTCAAGGTAAACAGAGTAAATTAAAAATGAATGTTTATTGTAGATGCACACATACACACACACACACACACTGCAAAGTGGAATGCTGTATTTGCCTATCAAACATATGAAGCGATTGAGTCCATCAGTCATTCAAACAAGCAACTGAAAAGTGGAAATAATGGGATGACAACATCAGAAAACAACCTCCCAGAAAGAGATGAGTTTCCTCATAGCCATTTGTCTTGTCTAATTAATCCCACATGTGGGACTAGGCTGGAACATTAAAAAAAATTAGGTACAAAATATTACTTTCAGTGGAAGCTTCAGAAATACAAAAGAAACAGAGATGCTTTATGGTCACACTTTGCTTTCAAACCCCCTTTTTCATATCATCTTCTTAATGTGGGACTCAGGCCCTGTGCCTAAGATGAGACTAAGATAGTGTTAACAGCACAGAAGAAAGCAGTTGGAAAAGCTGGGGAAAATTATGTCGTTGCCACTAATAAAACAACTTGTCAGTTCCTAATAGATTTAAAACCTGTGTATTAGGTTGTAGACTATTCCTGGGCACCCATGGAACGGTCATGCCCAAGAGCACTTCCCTCTGCTCAAGACCGGTGAAAAGGGCATGACCTATTCCCTTCCACGCAAACCTTGTCACAGTTTATCCGTATTTTTGTCAACTTGGAATTGGACTGCTGTAACACACTCTCCACAGGGCAAAACAAAATGCAGAAACAAATGCAGAATGTGTCAACTGCTGACTTAATGGAGTTTCATGCCAGGAGCTTGTTGCCCTAATGCGCGCAGATCTGTGATATCTGTCCTTACAATAGACCGCGTAGGTAGAGCGAGGTGGTGGGTTTAATATGTAAAACCAAGAATTTTTCAAAGGCATTTCTGATCCTGAGTATGGAGACAGACACACCTGCCAAGGTTCAGAAAATTGTGGCCATTTTTGAAAGATGCGCTGGGGTTTTTTTTGTTGTTTGTTTATATTTTTTTGTTCGCTTTGGGTGTTCGTTCTTTGTTGGTTTTGTGGATTTTTGAGGGGTTTTTAAAGCATGCAGCAGACACCTCCTCCACCACCATGTGTATCAGGCAGGCTACCAGAGCTGAAATGAAAGCAGAGCTGAACTGAAAGCCCCTCAACATGCCAAGAAACATCCTCCATATGCCTACTACTCTGAAACAGTCTACCTATCTCCCTATTGTGAACGTGAAATAATGTAAGCAGTGCTAATCTACTCCTACAGCCTATTGGAAGAAGGGACTGCAGGTTGCAGCATTTCACCAAATGCTGCAGTCTGAGGGGTGACAGATGTCTAACACATATTTGCTACAATATTATGGATGCAGTTAATAACATCAGGACTTATACTGTATACCACTGGAGAGATGGGCAGAGAAAAATGGTCTGAAATTCAACCATGGCAAACGCAGAGTCCTGCCCTGGGGGAAGAATAACCCCATGCACCAGAACAAGCTGGGGGCTGACATGCTGGAAAGCCGCTCTGTGAAGATGGACATGGGGTTCCTGATGTACAAAAAGCTGTCCATGAGCCAACAGTGTGTCCTTGGGGCCAAGGAGGCCAATGGTGTCCTCAGGCACGTTACAAAGAGCATTGCCAGCAGAGCAAGGGAGGTGATCCTGTCAGCCCTTGTGATTCCTCCTCTCGAGTGCTGGGTCCAGTTCTGGGCTCTCCAGTACGAAGGAAACATGGGGCTCCTGGAGAAGGTCCACCAGAAGGCTATAAAGATCAACAGGGGACGGGAGCATCTGTCTTATGAGGAAAGGCTGACAGACATGAGCATTTTCAACCTCAAGATGAAATAAAATTATAAGGAAGCTTAACAATTTCTACAAGTATCTGCATGGAAGATGTCAAGAAGATGGAGCCCGGCTCTTCTCAGTTGTGCCAAATAATAGGACAAGAGGCAATGGGAAGAAAGTGATGCAGGAAGTTCCACTTGAATATGAGGAAGAACTTCACTACTGTGACTATGTGCTGGAACGGGTTGCCCAGAGAGGGTGTGGAGTCTCCCTCACTGGAGATACTCAAGAACAACCTGGACACAATCCTGTGCCATGTGCTCCAGGATGGCCCTGCTTGAGCAGGGAGGTTGGACCAGATGACCCACTGTGGTCTCTTCCAACCTGATCCACCCTGTAATTCTGTGATTTTTTAATGCAATGAAGTAACATATACTAACTAGCCTTTTGCATTCCCCAGGTCACAGCACCAAGCCTGACAGAGTTCCAGAAGTGTTTGGACAGTGGTCTCAGGTACAGGGTGTGAAGCTTGGGGTGTCCTGTGCAGAGTCAGGAGCTGGACTTGATAATCCTTGTGGGTCCCTTCCAACTAAGAACATTCTGTGAAAGCTCTGTGAAAAAGGGATGAAAACTGTTCTGGCACTTGGCATGGTGACGACACTGTGCCTGCTGGCACCATTGGCCAAAGAATCCCCCCAGGTAACATCCCACACTAACACCAAACAGGAAAGTGGCACAGAACAAAGCACTGACAAGCGAACAGCTTCATGCACAACTTTGCACATTTTGGCAACTTTTTAACAGAAAAGTAAAATGAGGATTCAAATTATGTGTTGTGCCTCCGTCTAAAGCAGGCAGCATTGAGCCTACTCGAAGCACGCAAACATTAATGCGAGCTGTGCGTGTGCCTACCCATCTGTATCTGTATCAGTATGCACACAGTTCTCCTGGCACCCATATGTGGATCACTGGAACACTTCTGAGGCAAAGAATATTTTTACATCTTTTTGTTTCTCAGGAGAATCATAAGGGGCGTGTTCATGATTGCGCTAAAGACAGTCCCTAGTTTGCTCTTGCAGAGTAATTCTTTCTCCCCACTCCACCTCGCAAAGTCTCTTCAGCTCGCTTTCAGAGTAAGGAGGCACCACTTGATCCCTCCCACTTTGGCCCAGAATGAGGTGCCTGAAGCGCTCTGTTCCATTCCCCTCTCTGCCTCCATCCAGGCAAGATGTCCCCCATGCTCAGGGATATGCAATAGCCCACGCCAAGCTAAATGCATTTAATTTATCTGCTCCCTGAAAACCACTTCTCCCATGCTTCCTGTCTTAGTTGAAAGTAAGCGGGTTAATGCCTTTTGCAATATATTTGAACCAGATGTACTTTTATTTTTCCCCCACAGCCAGAAAGAAATGGGGAATTGCAAAGTTTTCCTTCTCCTTTGAAGGAAAGTCTACAATTTGGTTCTTGAGTCAGCTCCAGATCTCACATAAAAACACCTTGGCATCCACTTCCTCCTCTACTGTATTGCACTTGCATGTTTTGCTTTGGCATTTATGGGGGCCTGAACACAATATATTTGTTAGAAATATTCCCAGTGCACAACTCTCCAAATAAAGTAGGAAGAAGATTACACCCTGGTTAGCACACCAGAATTTTATGTCAGGAACACTAGTAGCCAAAATGCCTACCTTTGGCATTGGAAACCTCTTCAGGAGAAGAGTCAGCTAACAATACTAGCAGAAAAGTCTAAGGAATGTATCAAGGCACATCAAGATTTAGGAAAAACAACAGCAGAGAGATCTGTTCTGCTAGCACCGCTAATAAATAAGGTATTAAATCGTTAAGATTTCAATTACAAGGGAAGAATGTGGCTAACCAAATAAAAGCAGGAGGAATTGAAATAAGAAGTAGGTTAAAGATTAATATTCTGGGTTCAGAACAAAAGGATGCTCTTTTGTGGCACTGTGCTTATGCCTCTGAATGTAAACATTGTTCCGAGAACCATTTTTTCTTTGCCCAATCTTTAAAGGGTAATAAATTAGACCTTGGACAGCCATACAAGCTGCTACTAGATGTGAATGTGAATGTGTCTGTAGAAAAGGCTGACTTTCAATCAAAGTCTATTGAAAGAATAGTTGGATTTTCTAAAGAAGCATGTTGTGCCTATTAACCAACTTACAAAAGGGGCCATTTTCTTGATTTATGTTTGGTTGCTATAGAGATCTTGCAGTACAGACTGGCAGGTGAAGCTCCCATTTAACAATCTCACAGGTTTTTCTTAGCTGTACTCAGAGGACACTGAGCTACAGTAGGTAAAAACCACCACACAAACATAGCATATCTGTCAAACTTAAAGATCAGATTTAAGGCTTTTCAAGAATTTATCGGGAATACAGTAGAGTTATTACACAATCTTTGCCCGCAAATGGTTTACACCCTGAAAAATCTTATTGTAGCAAGCTGCTCCAGCTCTGTTGGGTTTTGTCACTGATCCACTTCTTATTCAGCAGGTAATTACGTGTGAGCAGGATTCCAGCACATCGCAGGGTTGTCATTTATTTGTGGGACTTTTTTGCAAAACATACAACACCTTCACAAGGAAAAACCTTTCCTCTGCAACAACTGATGCCAATGGAGGTATCAATTACAATGGCTAATAATAATAATAATAATAATAATAATAACAATAATAACAATAATGCCCTTGTCATGAAACTCAAAAAACCAGAGAACATGCTACTGAGAAGCAACATATCATGTTGCAGTTACATGAAGTACTTCTGCATGTCAATAGGTCACAGGCAACTCAAGACCTGGACTTTATAATGTTATTTTATAAGACCAGGTCTTCTGCCTAAACTCTGACAATAGGCAGCTATGTGGAAGCTAGTGTCATGGAAGAGGAAGCTATCAACCTATGCAGTTCTCCAAACAGCAGTCCCAGAGAAAAAATTGCAAAACTGCATGGCAGTATATGCTTCAAGTCAAAACCAAACAAAAACAAATCAAATAAATACGCAGGATGCCAGTCTTTCCTTAGTTGCATCTTGGCATGGACAGATACGGTATCAAATATACAAAACTGAAAAAATATTTTGAAAAAGATAAAAGAATCAGAAATATTATTCTTACTATCTTTAACACAAGAAAAAAAAAACCACAACAATTATTTCTATGGGACTCCTCGATTCAACAAGGAATTTCCACTGGCTGTCCTTATTGAAAAGGAAATCTGTAAGTCATAAATCAGTGATTTAATCAAATTAACAAATTTTGAAAAAGGCAGTGCCTCAAAGCTTTCTTACCTATCAGTATCTTCCACCATACTATTAAAATTCTTAAAGAAATAGAGGGGAACAAGGAAAATGAGAAATTAAAGCATGATGGCTCCCCATCATTTTACAGAAGTAGTACAAGCTGAAAGGGG
This sequence comes from Motacilla alba alba, assembly GCF_015832195.1. NCBI lineage: Eukaryota > Metazoa > Chordata > Aves > Passeriformes > Motacillidae > Motacilla > Motacilla alba. The sequence goes on along the minus strand of NC_052017.1, from coordinate 38,478,826 downwards.
TGCTTTGGCAGAGCCAGTCCCACAGCTCCTCTTACCACAATCTCTCTGCTCACAGCCCATGCTCCTTAACCAGCAACTCCCCCCTCCTGCCAGGAGAAACGATCAGTTTTGCATCTCTACCCTGCACGAACCCATCATGCTCACTAGGCTCACCCAGGCAAAATCAAACTGCACACATCACCAATTAAAAAAATTCCAAAACCACCCTTTTTTAAAGTTATTGCTTGAAGGTGCTCCCAAGGAGGCCTGATTTCAGTTCCTGAGGTGTATTTAGTGTCTGCAGAACAAAGATGATATTGGAGGGGCACCAAACATCTGGAGCCACCAATGGCTGAGAAGGCAGCAGCACAGCATGAGATGGATGTAGGTGGAGTAACTTCCATGCGCAAAGGCAGCTTAAGCCAAAGCTTATCAACACAGAGAGGTGAGAGTCATAGATGGCATTGAAAGGTGCAAGAGAATAAATGGCTACCTCTTGCTAAGGCCAATACAAATGTCTCTCCAGAGACAGGTGACTTGGGGGTTGAGGTTGGTCTGACCTTGTACAGCTGAAGTTAATGAAAAGGAGCTTTGCCACCAAGTTCAAGAGGGCAGGATGGAGGCATGGGCAGGAGGAACTCTGACGTCAGGCACCCAGAATTCAGCCTCTCCAGAAATGAACTTCCCTTTCTAACTCCCTGTCAGAGCAGAAAGCTGCAAAAGCTTGCTTATGGTTAAAAGGGGGAGGGGGGATAATTGCAGTAATCTTCAAAGGATTTGTTTTAATTTTTGCTGAAAGGACAGCAAGTCTTTCGTTGTTTGAACATATGGCTTTTGGGGAGAGGGCTCCGAGTTATTTCATTACTTCTCTTTTGAAATTTTGCTGATTATCAGGAACAAATACGGCCTTAACACCAGAGCTGTGATGAAGAGAGATGACTTCCTTGTAAAGCTCCTCGTTGTTTGCATCCTAGTAATTATTCAGCAAATGGATTCCACCTGTTGTACTTCACCCAGCACATACAGATGGGACTGAAATATATCCTGGATTTATATTTTATTTGGACTAACAAAGCCAGGATTTGAATTCAAGGGGCAGTGAAGGAACTAAGAATGTTCTGCATCAGAGTCTTGGAAGAAGAAATACAGGGCTTTGGCTGTGGCCCTTCTGCTCAGATTATCTCCAAATACTTTACACAGTGACTCCTCCTAAGGAAAGCAGGAGTGATCAAATCGATTACACTCTGCTGCTGAACCCTGTATCAGGCCTCCTTCTTGATACATTTCTGTAACTTCCTGTAATTCATTTTTTACATTAAAATCACTGGCAATATTTTGACCATCTCCTGCTTTAACTCCAAACCATGATGAAGGCAGATTTGACTGCTAAAACAGTATTACACAATATCTGTCATCCAGATTGGACAGTAACTTATTAGACCCTGTTTTATTGAGAGTCTGCACGTCAGCTTTTTGTTTTTATACCTTGCATGTGTTTTTAGTGTTGAACTTGGCTTTTCCATGAATCTTATAAACATAAAAAGCACAAAGACTGAAATCTAGTCCCTGCTGAAGTAATAGGATTTTTGTCACTGATGTCCACAGGGTAGGATTTCAACCCAGATTACTAACAGATTTGGGTTTTTAACAAAAATTTCAATTTGTTCTCTCCAATGTACGCCTTTTGACTGGAGAGGTCAGTAGGGAGGAAAAAAAAATCAGGAATAAATACTACTATTAAAAGCACATTCTAGACAACATCCCTGTGGATGTGCATGCACACCCACATCTGGAAGAGCTGCTGAGAGCACATGGAGTCAGACAAGGTCTGACACCCCAACTAAGAGAACGCCAGTTTTAGACCTGGGATTTCTAAATCCCTGAGGATACATCCAATATCTTAGAGGTTCTAAACAGTGCAGACAAAGAACACTTAATTCCAACCCCCTAACTACATGCAAAAATACATTTTCTACCTTCTGTCACTCTACAGGACACAGCATTCTAGATTTTGGTCTTCAATATACATATACATGGTATATGTAAGCAAACATAAATGGGTGGCAATATCCATGTGGAAAGGTGCTGCATCATATAGTAAATTAATTTACTGAACACATCCCCTCCCTTTTGCCTGGTAACTTTTGGTCCTTTTCAGTTTCAATGCAGTTAAGGTCCTTTCTAGAGCTGTGCATTGTAATTCCATGAGAAGCAACAAGGGTAGGGAAAGCGGCCATCTTCTCCCTTCTGCTCTGCGCAGAAGGGGACAGCTCAGGGAATCCAGCTTCTTTGTTGTTGTGAAAGTTTAACAACTACCTTCAGCTCCACCAGTGAGCACTAAAGGTTTGGTGTGCCCGCCAGTTAAAACTGGAAGGTTATAACATCAACCCTTGTAAGAGAAAAGTTCTTAGGTCATTTCTAAAGGTGTTTTGCTGTTTAATAAGCATACCTCCTCACTCTGCAGGAGCAGGATTTTGGGAGAAAAGTCACAATAAAACTTAAAGCCCTCCAAAAGATTCTTAAATAGCTTTTCTATAACCCATATGGCATATAAACGAATACAGAATAGTGTTGTGTAACAAGTTTATTGGCATACAGTTGGTATGGCCAGATTACTTGTCCTTTTAGTGTGTAACCTTAGACTGCAGCCATCTTAAATGCTTGCTGATAAATCTTAAATGTACCAGCCTATGGTGCGTCATTTGTTCTTCATACCTAACAATTCTCTTGGAGTATGTAAGTAGATATTTACATATAAAATTCTGATGGGGCACAAAGGATTCGATTAATGCATTCCTTTGTAAACCCACCAAACCCATTATGTTTTCCATCACTGATAAAACCTCTAAGCTTTTAAACTCATAAATGTATTTTAACAATTGTTAAGCTGCTGTTATGGCCTGTGAAGGTTCCTAGTCTGGTAACAATGGAAACTGGAGTTTTATGTTTATCTTCAGGCCAGGACGGATGGAGGCAGCAACAGTATATGCTTTCCTAAACTGACCTGCTAATGACCTGAATCCTGCCCTGAGGGGTTAGTATCCCTTGGAGTAAGAGGATATTTAGCTCTGATGCCTGCTCAACCTACTCATTTAAAAGAAATGGCCTCATCCAAGCTAAGGGGTTTAGATCCTATTCTCCAAAATTAATCATTCATGCATGTTATTTCAGAAACATAGATGCTAGCCATAGAAAATATGTCATCAAAACCTGAGCAGTCCTGTACAGCAAAAATTAATATGGCCAGTGCCAAATGTTGAAGAAAACTTCAGTACCACAAAGACTTGATAAAAGAGTTTGACTGCTTATTCCTTCCAATAGTCAAACTTCAGTGCATCTGTTTAGTGCAGCAGTCATTCTTGTGTCTCTGCTGAACCAAGGCCATCCAAGTTCTTTACTGACTACCTTCCTCCTTTACAAGGAGGGAGCAATCAGTTTGGATTAAATAGTGACTTCATTCACTCTTCAGATAAAACTGATCTGTCCTGAAGTTATAATGAATTCAACATCACTAAATGAACTATTTTGTTTTATCATATGCACGTGCATTTCACATGTTTCTGATCAAGATCAGAGACAGAAAAGGGCACAGGATGGCTATTTCCATTATATCCTCTCACACATCTGGAGATTATTGACACAGTGTTCCAGAAGGATTGTATAGTTTGGGAAACCCCAAGATGTTTTGAGCACTTACTCACAAACCCGAACATCCAGCCTCATCAAGCACTACCAAAATACCACACTCTCTAATTTTCTTCATTATCACAGAGTAATGATATGACCAGGACTCCTACTTCCTGGAGTCTGTGCTCTCTTCTTTATCTCTGTGTACATCTGCCATTTAATGTTGTTCAAATTCAGAGCAGTACTTGCTATTATTCTATTACAGGTTTTTCCTTCAATGCTAATCCCTTGGGAATCTGGCATCCCAGTTCAGAGCAAATCCTGTTCATGCTCAAAACAAGAACCCAATTTACCATTTTGCAGAAACATCAACAAGAACTAAAGGTACAATAAAAATGCATGTTTATTTAAGTTTCTCGGCACAATTCCTACCCAGATAAAATCACCAGCCTGAAATAGTCACAAAAAAGTTTGCTGAAATTTTGCACCTAAATTATTTCAATGTCTCAGAAAAAATTCTCCCTCTACAATTCCCCTTCTACTCCCTCAACCCCCTCCAATGGAAGAAAATAGGTTTGTATTTTAAACATTAATGTTCAGGTAAATTCTGCTCTGTAGATCTAAATATTACTTCCTTGGGATATTCCACACCTCCAGAGGCAACATTTGCCTTCTTCAGCATGTAGCAAAATAAAAATAAAAGTAGTACCATACACATGGCTATATGTAAATCTACCTGACACCATATTCATCATATATAAGTACAGAAAAGCATTTAGCAGTAAAGCCTTCCTGAAGATTTTACAGTAATTTCCTTGCTCCTAGAAAACTTTTTAACCTTACAGTCTTAACTGTCTCTGAAACCAGATTCAGTGACTCCTATAAAGTTCATTTAAAGAAATTATTTTCTACTGCATATGGAAAGCACACTACCTACCAACTGCTCTATGCCTGTATGGACAACGAGTACTAATAAATCAAAGTATTTGAGGAGATCAAAGCTTGTTCTTTACAACTTTGCTCACTTGAACATATACCAGGCATGGAGCTAGGTTATCCCAACAGCTGGAATGAGGGTCAGACCAGAGCACCTAAGCTTTCCAGTAGGATGCACTTAATGTTCCTGCACCAATGGGGGAAACAACCCCTCATCTCCTAACAGATAGCCAATGTTTCTGCCTTTCTCACTTCTACCAGCCACCACCTGCTCCTATCTATCTGCTGCTATCTATCTGCTCTGACTGATTCAGAAATGGGTGCAGCCTGGGCCCACCAGCGCTGCTGAGAGCCATGACCTAGAGCCTCAGGTGCTGATCAGAAATGGGAACATACTTGGGCACCCCTACAGCACTGCAGACAACAAAAACTCGCAAGCTGTTGCTGAAAACCCCACCAGCCAAAGGCCTGCAGGCAGCACTTCTGGAAACACGCCCAGGCAGGTGGCCTGCACCTCTTGGTATGAGGTTGGAGATCCCAAGATGGTCGGTGACCTTTATCCTGGCAGCTCCAGCCCAGGGATGTTGCAGGGCATGATCGATGCCAGTACATACCCACCCCTGGATCCAGGTGCACTGTTAACAAAACTGTCTTTCCCACAGAGCCTGCAGAACAATACATTTTATATTCTAATGAAGTAATTATTAAAATAGGTAATTATTGAAATAACCGCATCAACTCCCAGTCATTAAAATCCTCCTAAACAGAACTGCATGATGGCTTAGGCTATTAGAAAGCTTGGCAGCCACCCAACGCCTACAATAGCTTCTAATTAATTGATCTCACCTCTAATCTGCTATTGTTAGCCTAGTGCTGATCATTTGTTTGGCCTACAGATCCTATTGCCCCTTTCATTTGATTGTATTTGTTACTGTACCCTCTCTATCTCTTTCAATTAAGCACAGGTTAAGTGGTTCAACCGCAAGAGAATAGGAGATAATGGCACCAATCAAAGTAATCTCTTTAATTTGCTAAATGGATTACAGGGAAACCCCAGCCAAAGTGAAGTCATAGCTGGTGGCCTTCACTTGAACTATACACAAAGAGTATCTAATTATTAACCCACCACATGCCAAACTTTACAGATATCCAATAAAACAACACAGCAATCCCATACTAGTGGGGTTGCTCTCATTACAGGGTTTTCCACTGTAAAATTACTTTGTCTTCAAAATCCTTGTGTCAGTGCCTTTCCAAGCACACCACATGCTGCACTTTCAAGTGCAACATATCTAGATATAACAATCAAAACACTGCACTGCATACCAGTCAAGGGAGTGGATTTATAATCTCTTTAAGGACATGCTCATGGTAGAGTTCATTTTTCATATTTGTACTATAAATGCAAATGCAGCTTTGCAGCTAGTATTGCTTCTGCTGACTGGAGAAGTTTTAATAGTAAATAAGCTTTGTCCTTAAACTGGCAAGTGGGTTCGTTCCCCCTCTCCTCTTTCCTCTGAAGTGTTTTTGAGCAGGCTGTCTGGCAACAGAGCTTCACACCCAGTACTTAGGCTGTGCGTGTCCTTGGCTAATCAGTCAGGCAGTGAATTCAAGAATGTGAGCTGCATGAGACAGAGGATCATTTCCTTGCAGTGACAAGGAGAGTGGGGCATCAGAAAGAGAAAAGGTAGGAGGGGACAACAAGATTTCATGCCAAAGGAAACTGAGCTTGTTGGAGAAGCAGAATTTCTTAGGAGCAGCTGGATCTCTGCCTTTTCATAATAAAGTGTTTTTATTAGTGACAAAACAGAGATTACCAAGTACAAATCTACTGCTCCTGGCAGAATTCAACTAGCATCTGATGATGGACCAGTGAAACAGAATATGGTATCATTTTGCACTTCCATTTTGCCTGTGGTTGGATGCTTTCAAATAGAATGATTACATTAGCCTCAAGCAGAACATCTAAGTGAAATCTGCATATTAACTTAAAGGAAAGTGAGCTATATGGAGAAATAATAACCTATATTCCAGGCTAGATGACTTCAGATCCTACAAATAGTCCATTAAAATGGAACAGAACTTGTATTTTCCAAACCTGACGCCTGGCCCACAAGAGAGCACTTATTTCTAACATTCACTGTGGTTGTCTTGTAAAGTCAAGAGCTACAGTTTTAATTTCTGACTATAGATTTTTTGCATCTTCCCTTGTTTGGGCACCACAGCTTCTATACTGGGATTGTCAACTTTACACAGTTTTGTGATGGTGCAGTTCCAGGTTGTTTCCATGCAATACAGGCACGAACAAAGAAATTATATATATACATCTCCAAATTTCCAGCAACGCTCCCAGCACAGCATGCCTCTGTTCCAAGGAGATGTCATATTTCATAACATGTTTTTGTTTGCATGGTAACTGGCCAGTAACTTGGCATTCTTCTGCCGTTCTGTGTTTCTACACCAGTTCAAGCACTAACTGCTTAAAGCTGAGTGCATACTTCCTGCATTATTGAATTAGCAACTACATACACACAGTGTAAACTAAATGCAGCAAAGTCCTTGCAGCAACCGCTTGTATAGCAGGTATGGCTCGACAGGAAAATCACAGCTGACTCCAGGTTTGTCACCCACAGTCACCTAAAGGTACACGCACAAGGAACATGCTTGCTCTGAACATGTTGAGCATTTTGGAAAAAAAAAAAAAAAAGTTCTTCCTGGGTACAGTTTGGGCAACAGGGTGAAATGCTCCTCTTTTTCCATTCCCCAGACCACAGCCTCACTAGAAACTGCCCCGCTTAGTGTGCCCTGGCCTGAGACACCCAGAACATCCCCATAGGCTGACTCCACTCATCCAGCCAGCAAAAACAGGGGCTGTTCTCCACAGGATGTGGAACCTGGTCTGGCTCACTGGAGAAGTGCTGCAGCCCCAGCAGTTGCAACCAGCAGGGACTGGGAACCAGCCTGGGGGACAGGATGCCTCAGTCACCCTGTCATTTGCCAGATAACACTTGTCCTCTTCTTTTCACATACAGCCTGCAAACAGATCAAAAAGATCTGGAGCATGACCTACAGCTCATTTCCATTTTTACCTCTAACAAGTCCTTATGGAGATGCACTTTCTGCCCACAGCAATCCATTGTGCCTGCGTATGCACACCTGACCTAAAAATACATGGCTGGCTGACACCTTCAAGCATGGAGGAAATCAAATGCCTAAATTTCCAAATGCCTTTGCCATTTGAGAGCACACGTAAAGCTATATTCTGCTTTCCAGCTGTCGCAGCTCAAACAACCTTAATGGATTTAACAGCACAGATAAAAACAGCCTTCCAGACTTTACCCAGGAAAGAATAGTTTGCTATTTTAAATTATCCTATTTTTTTGGTAATTCATAAAGATTAAACTGGGCAAAAGGGAAGGTGGAAGCTAACCCAGTAGTATTGTTGGGTTGGATGATATTCAGAAAGCTCAAGCTTTAGGGATCTGTGGTGCTGATTCAGCCCATTCACAGAGCCAGGGGTCAACCCACAGCTCTACTTCGCTGGAATGCAGAAATATTTATTCACATCTGGAAACAGCCCATCTGCACTGGAAACTTTTGTAGCATTTTCTCTTCTATTATGATACAAAAGGTACCAAGCAATCCTGTTTGGTATTTGTTTTAAAATTGTTGTTCTATTCATCCAGCAGTCTTCCATTTATATACCTACATTAAATAAGCAAGTCATGCCTGTTAGGAAGTTAATCAAAATGCTCTGAAATCTGCCAGAGTGGGTACCAATAACACAAATTGGTACATAAATATTGAAGCCCTAGTAATCCTCTCTCAACAAGTGAGCCAAATAAGAAACCAGGTGAAGCCTCCCTTTTTAATTCCGCTGAACTATTGCTAAGAGCGTGGAGGCACCCCAACACACTGGAGTCCCTGGCTCGAGTGACAGCTTTCAACACCACCTTAATTAAACCTGCTCCAAGCAAATTTAATCAGTGCAGCCAACAAAATGGCTTCTGAAAGCAGGGAGCACTTTACATCAGGGTTTGCAGCACACTGTCAACAGTGCTGCAAAAACATTTTGCTAAGCATCAGTAGCGACTTCTGGTTACAAAGAAAATAATTCCTATTGCAACTCTTTAAGCAAAACACTGTAGAAAGATTCTGAGGAAAGTGAATACAGGGAAGACGCTTTCCCATCTGCATTCCATCCCTTTCATTTTCAAGAGGAACTTCTCTGAGCGTCTGAAATCCGCCCCTAAGTTTAATGTCAGTGGTAATATTCCAGGACTTAAATTCGGATCACAGACAAATCTATTCCTCTTTTTCCTGTTCTTTCCTAAGTGTCTGCTTATGGTCAGGGCAGAAGACAGATTGCTGGGCCAGACAGACCCTGGGACTGAGCCGGCACAGCCTTTCTTACACTCATCGCAATATGTTTCCTACACTACCCTGTCACAGGCAGTGCAGAAACTATTTGCTCTTTCTTTCTTCTGGCTGTATGAAGTCTATTATTTAGGTAATTACACTAGGAACTGTACCAAGCAAATGGTTTCCTCCCCTATTGATGCAAGACAAATCTCAAGACTGACGATAATTCCATTGCCTTGCTATACAAATAACATAAATCTCACTGATGGATATTTTGCATGATCTCTGATTGAAAACAGCCTTGAAAAAAATACAACTGTCTTTAAGCCCTTTCTTCCCTAAACCCAAACTACTGTGGAAGCAAACAAAAAGCAACTATTTTGTTGAGTAAGCTAAAATAGCACTGTTAAGCAATGCCCCAAGGTAGATATTTCTTTAATTTCTGTATCCAGCAGCACAGGCAGATCTGCTCAAGAGCTGCCCTCCCTCCTCCATGCCACCAGCCAAAGGTGTGCTGGGCAAAAGGTAAAGGACTCCCCTTGCAACCCATTTGCTGTGAAAAATAGCTGGTGTTGGCAATGAGAGCAAGCAAATAAAGAGGAGATGTAAGGCAATGCTACAAACTCTGATCTCCTACTCCCAGGGACCATAAGTAGAGTGGGGACACCAACCTCTGACAGGCTGGGGTCCAAGCCCTCTCTTCCTGTACATCATTGGAACCAATTGGCATTCCCATGGTTTTGCTGCCGTGTACCCCATTAAAATGGATTTTCTTAGGGACTACAGCCGTTTTGCCTTTCCTCAAAAGGGACATGTCTTCTGTGCTCTCTACAGACACAGATTCCAAAATGCACAGTGTTTGAAAGAACATCTAAAGGCACAGTTACATCCAGATAATGAAGTTTTATCTCAAACAGTTTCATTCAAATGCAAAGATGAACATACTCACCGACCATCAAAAGAAAGGCCCTTTGCAAGGACTGCTTTTAGCAGCCAAGTGTAAAAACCTAAGAAATTAGAAAAAAAACCCCACCAAACAACCAAACCAATTAAAAAATAGCAATAAAAAAAAAAGAAATTGTCTTTAAATTTCTGTTGATAAGTCAAATATCCCATCACTCTGTCAATAAGTGCAGACTTCTTCACAGGTCCTATACAAATTCCTATGCTTTTCAGGCAATGAATATGTAAAAAATTTAATAGTACTTCAGTAGGAGTTAAACACAAATGAAAATACCTTATGTCTAGAGCACTTTGCCAGAAACCATCTGTTAAAAATCTCCAATTTAAACTTAGGCTTATGACATGCCTGGTTACTACTGCAACCCCAAAGTAATGGGAAATGCAGGAGAAAATGCAAGCTTTGGTGCCTTTTCTACTAAACCTCAAAAAAAATCTGTGAAAAATATCTCCTTCTTGAGGGGTATAGCCTTCCCTCCTAATATTCAATTTTAATCTGGAGAGGAAAAATGCTTTCTTAGCTCAGAACAACCAGGTTGTTTTCTTTCTCCAAGTAAAAGTGTTTTCTAAATATGACCAAAATTATCAGGTAATTTTGCTTCAGCCTAAACTGAATTGTTTCAGCAAATCAACTGTTTACAATTTGCCGTCATCTGAATGCCACCACGCTGTCCTGAAGGACCCAGCTTGCATGTATTATTTACACAGTAGCAAATACAATGCAGTTAGGACCTGCTCAGAGTTTTTAGGCTGAGGATACACAGAAAAGCTGCAGAGTCTCACGGGGCTCTCCAGGCTGCCTGGTTTGGCTGGAAGTGAAGCAGCATCTAGTGCTAGCCAAGGAAATACTATCACTCAAAGACACCGAAATAGCCACGGAAAGAAGACACCATGCAACAACATAGCACTGCTATAGCTCTACTATAGAAAAGTACCTCTCTTCAAAACTCTTACAGAAAAATCAGAATTGCTCAGTAAAATGTTTTGGATTATTAATCAGAAAGGAAAACAAACAAACAACAAACCTTTTACAACTTCAGCAGAGCAAGCAATATAACATTTTTTTAAAAAGAAAAGCTAAGCACTTTCAATCCTCAGCCTTTAAACACACTATTCATGTGATTTCCTGGACAAAATTTAAAACCATCAGTATTTCAACAGTTCTCTAAATTAATAAGGTATACTGTTTTAGAAAAATCTGTTCTAACAATAGAAAAACAGAAAGTGAATGGTGTCAATTAGACACTAGCTGAAAGTCCTGATGTATATTAAAATCTAAAAAGTATCTAGAAGTTAAGACTTTAGAAAAATATTAATATAAAATACCTATGAGTGCAATCTTTGAGGAAAAATAATGTGTTAAGCCAAGTACATATGGAAGCATCTAAAATTACAAGCTCTTATTCCAACTCCTGGTTATTCAGTAGCTAATCTGCACTGGAAGAAGGTAACTAAATACAAATGAATTGTTAAGAAAAACACCCAGTATTTGGTTGAATATTTAACAGCTGGAACAGCTGGACTGGATTACTGAACAATGAAATTCAGTGTGCAGTCAGGTAGTGAGGCAAGAAAGCTCCCTTGAACAAAGCCACAGCAGAAGGAAATAAAATAATAAGCACTTACAATAATCTTTTTTTTCTTCTTCTTAACCAGCCATTAAATCTCACACTGAAGGTCCCATTTCATAAATACATGTGAATCAAATCAACACATCTAGAAGCCAGTTTTAGAGGTTTTTAAAGGCTTCTTAATTTCATTTTATAGTGACAAGATAAAATGGGATTTCTTTTTTCTTTAATTGAACGTGTTGGTCTCCCAGGGTTGGAAGGATGCTAAATTTAATTTATTTATTTGTTTATATGAAAGTATATGAAATCTCAGGAAATTTTTCAATCACCCCTTATATACACTGGCTGGCACTGCTGAAAGCAAGAGGCTTATCTCAGATATTGACCCAGGACAGCTTTATTGAAATTGTATGAACCTGTTCTGATGGTCTCTGAAATATACAAAAGAGCAGTATAAGCACAGGGGCCCGGAACAATTCCCGAGGGACATGGGACTGCAATATGCAAAGGAGTCTCTGGATGAGGGATTGCAGCTCAGCTGTGGAGAGCAATGGGGATAAAGGAAACTATTTTTCATCTTTCTCTTTCTGGTCCCCACAAGCTCAAGGATCATCTCCTCACCAGATGAAGCAAATGAGATCCAGTCCACCTAATTTAGATGGACTCTCTCGCATGGGTATATTATACACAAGTATTATTCTTTAAACCTTGCATAAATGCTAGCTGTCTTAAGGCAACTCCATTTGCAAACTTTCAAAAGCATCTTCTTCTTTCCAGCTCAAGGAAGCTAAATGCTTATTTTACAAGGACTGCAGCCCTGGTGTCTAAAACCTGGATTCTCTTCTGATCTGCAGTGCTATTTTGACTTGAACCTTCTGCTCCCTGGAGATGGACTCAATGCTCCTTCCACCCCCAACTTCTGCCTCCAGCTGCCTCATTTTCCCGATTCAGTGAAACATCTGCTGTCAAGTGGCTCTTCTGGTATCGATATCACTGCAACAGTCAGGCAGTCCAACACCAGGGCCATGAGCACAGGGCAGATAGCCAAACAGACTGATCACCAATCAATCAATGAGAGTGACGAAGGTCAACCTCGACAAACTTTTCTTAGAGGGAGCCAACACCTCATCAGGATGACCAAAACCTTGGAAAACACAGAGGTATGGAAGACACTGTCAAGTTCAGGCAGTTGATGCTGTGCCAAAAGACCCATCAGAGCTGCTTCAGATCCTCAAGTGGAATTCCTTTATGTTCAGGCAGTGACTTGTCTTGCCAAACATTTCTAATGCGATTTGCATACCTCAGAAAAGATCCCAAACTTTGCAAGTTAAGCCAAAGCACAAGCCCAGCCAAAGCCTCCACCTGTGCAAAATGTTTATTTTTAGCAGCTGCAGACTTAGGGGAGCCTGGCAATAAATTTGACCTGCAGCTGCTCATCATGCCAACGCTGTGTCAACAAATGGCAGGCTGGCAACAAACACATTAAACACAGCGCTATCCGATTTATTCAGTGCATTCCTAATCAGAGGGGAGACAAATGGTGGTACATGCAGGAGACCCAGATTTAGAGGAGGCTCCTGTTCATCCATTTGAGAAAGATCTGGCTTGAACCGCCTTATTTACTTGTTGGCCAGTTCCATCCATGCCCTTTCACGGATTGTTTATTTACTATTTTGCAAAGGAAGCGGGTGCTTAACAACAGATGTTTGATCACAAATTTTTCATTGAACTTCACTGTGAGCAGGGGAAAATGAAACAAAACACTGCAAAAGTGTGAATGCAACTCATATCCACAGACTTCTCTCCTTACTCCAGTCCTGATGGGAGGGAATTACCCTGGGTGCACTGGTGAGATGCTGCGTCCAGGCAGCATGTGCAGCTGAACAGCTGTGCAATGCCTTCTGCTTCCACCAGCAATGCCAAAGAAGGAGGCAAGAACCAAGCATACTGGGGAACTGAGGAGCCTACAGCATTCCTCTGTGCCTTCCTTGGTCATGCAATGGCCTGGAAAGGGACTGGGGAGGGCTCTGGTGCAGTGGGACAAGGCAGGAGAGGGCACAGTGTTTCTCAGTGGGAATGTAGCAGTGACAAGCAAGGAGGGAAAAGACGGGGAGTAGGACAGTCTTTGTGCTCAGGTCTGGGCCAAAGGGGTGAGGGAAGAAAAGCCTATGGCTGTGATCCACTGAGTTTCTGTACAACTGAGACACGCTGAGACAGAACCACCAGTTTTGCCTTTTCTCAGGCCAAAGGGAAACACAAATACACGTGGAAACAAAACCCTGGGTCAGGCCTATCACCTATGCAGGACCTGGCACTATCCACTGGCTAACCCTCACAGCTTTACTGCCTCAGCCCAAACCCCAGCAGGGTTTGGAAAGCACCATTGATCCCATGGGCTGAGTCAGCCAATGCAGCACTCCCAGCAGCTCCGCTCGTGGAGAGGCTCAGGCACCGTCACCTCCTGTTCCCAGAGCAAGAGTGTGATGGAGAGGTGAAATATTTGATTTCAGGTAATGGAGAGGTTGTCAGCTGCTCTCTTTTTTTTCCAACATCCTTGCCAGATTATTCGCAGCTAAATTTAAATGGAGAAGAGTTTCACAGGTGAAACAAATACCAGGCTGCATATCACATTGTTACATTTGCTGCCTTGGCTAAGTGAGGTAGTTTTTGTAATTCTGCTGTGCTCAGTGATGATCAACGTGCAGCCCTGGCAGGGTTTGACTGGTGGGGAGACACCACTCATGGCACCTCTGTCGGGCACAGGCTCGCCCAAATGCCAAGGGGATGTGTGGTCTGAGGGTTAAATGCCAGTTTTTCTCCCAGATGAGAAAAACTTCCCTGCATAGAAATCAGGAATGACACACAACCTTCACATAACCCGACCCCTCTGGGCACATACCTTCAACAGAGAGCTAAAAAAAAAAATAATTTTAAAGCTCTTTATCTGATAGACAAGTTGTTATTATACCGAAAGAAGGGAAACCTCAGAGGCAAAATCCTGAACAGTGCTGACTACCCACAAATCCCATTAAATGAATTTAAAAAAAAGGCCAAGACAACAATGAAACTCTTCACCCTTAATCCTGGATTTATACATGCATTGTAATTAAATATAAATTGAATTTCAAAGCCATTTCAAATAAAAGGGCAGCTCAAGAAGCAGAGTGACAGAGAGATCTATATATAAACATCAGTTATATGAATACCTACTCTACTTATTACCAACATAACATAACAACCAACAGCTGAATACCCTGTTACACAACGTTGGCCAAATTTTTTTAAACTTAGTAAAGAAATGGTACTTCAGAGGAAACATAAGAAAACAATGGCCTGGCAGGGGGGTAGTGCATTCATACTACAACTGTTAATTCAAAAAAGAAATTTGGGAGAGCCATCCTTCTTTGAAGTCGACTGTTGTGTTCCGTTTTCCAAGTATCTGCTGAAGGTATTTTTGGCCCCCAGACCACAGGTCTGATTTTGGCCATCCACTGTTAGCCTATGAAATAACTGGTATGTTTTATCATCCTTTCTTTGCAAGATGAGAGGAGGGGAAGGCAGGGGAAGAGATGCCTCTGGCTGAACACAAGGGAGGATACTTTCCACAGGAAGCCAGGCAGGTCTCCGGAGAGAGGCCATGTAAACCTCCCCCCCGGTCAGATCCAGACTGGAAAAAGCTGGGAGTGGGCTGGGCTAATCTTGGAGCTGGCCCTCCTTCCAGCAGAGCACCCGATGGGAGCCCTTACGGGGTACCGTCCCACCTGAGACACTGGAGATGCCACATCCTTCCCGGGGGGGTTGGCAGCCTCAGACCAGAGCTTGGAACACCCAGGTTTAGTTTCCAGCTCTGCCACAAATTCCACATGTTACCCTGGGCAGGGAAACCTAATCCCCTTGCTTCCCTTCCCTGCTAACTTGGCTCTTCCTATTTGTCCATCTCCTCTGATTAAACGTTGAACTCTAAAAGCAGGGGCTGTGTGTTCATATGGTGATTCAAGCAGCATGGCTTGATAGGATTTGGCACATTCATGTGCAGTGAAATAAATCAATCAATAGTCAGGAGAGTTGCATTACAGCATAGCATGGGCAGAGACATCCACTACAGGGTCTACCTTTACTTTCTTGATTTGTGTCCAAGAATCTTAAGGATAATTTTGTTTAAGTATGTAATGAAAGATTAGGGCTAAATCTGTAATACACATGAAAATGAAGTTATGCCATGCAATGAATAGTTATTGTCCTCCTCCTAGTAAAAGTTTATTACACACAAAATCATTCTGGAGGCATGGGTAGCTATTAAAATGCCTACACACCTAATTCTGGTTTCACGGCTGCACAAAGCAGTAGCTTCATGCATCCCCCTGCGAGATCCCAAAAATAAATGGCAGTTGTTTGCTGGGGAAAAAAAAAAAGGAGAAAAAAAGGTGGGGGTAGAATGCAGGAGTTTATTTATGCACCGAAACAACGGCTCCCCTTTGTTTCAGTGGAGCTACTGTGTAGCAAGAATGACCTGTGCCTGCTGCCTGTTCCAGCTGTCAGAGGCTCACCCACACCACACCTTCCCTGCCTGCCTGCTGCCAAACCCAACCTCTTGGGTCCTTCGAAGTAACCACCAGCCTGGTGCAAACCCTCTGCCACCCCATTGGCAGAGGACACCAGCGTGGCAGGAAACCTGCTGGAAATGACAGTGACAAATGTTCCAGCACCAAACAGCAAAGCCATAGACTCTCTTAAACTAGCCGTTACAGTGCCTATATTTTAATTTTAATGGCAAATTTTATGAAACAGACATGTTGGAAGAGCAATAAATAATAAGTTATTGTACCCGGTCTTTCATTTTTGAATAGTTAAGAAGATTAATGTACTCGTCCGCATTACTACTCTGAGCTATTCTGAAATGAAACCCCAGGCAGAGCAACTTCTCCATAGCCATGGATGTAGCAAACCATGGGCATGCTTTGCCACGTGCCTCCACAATACATACTGCAGCATCTTGTTTGGATTGTCTTCTCTAAATAAAAGGTAGATCAATAAATAAATTTAATTAGCACATTAGAATAGCCATTATTTGCTCTGACACGTAATGAGGGAAATGAAACAACTTCAAAAGAGATTTGCTCAATTAACACAAGACTTTATAATGGCACTAGAATAAGATCTTATCACAGATCTAAATAGCCTGGATTGCAATTTCTCTCTGACACATACTAGCATGCTCCTGACAGTCATACTATCATTTGAGAGATCTGTCTGCACTTCCATGATATCCCTAATCCCCTGTTTTGAATATTTAATAACTACAGCAAATGGAAATCAGTGCACCATAATTCAGAGATAATTCCTGTAAGAAGGACGGAGAGTTGTATTGCTGCAGCCTATTCTTCTAGCTGTTCCCACTCAAACTTCTCAGCATTTCTCTGTGGAAAAGTCAAAAGACCTGGCTTTGTTGTGGGTAGATCTGGCTCTGTCATGCAGGTATCCATAGCTGCAGACCCTGAAACGCAATTCATCAACACAGAGCAAACATAACACTGGACTATGCACTTCTCCTTTGTGCCTACAGCTGAATCAGCAGCCCTGATTGGCCATGTGGTACATACAGGTACAGCATGGAGAACAACTCTAAAATTAAGGAAATTCAGCACAAAAAGGATTAATCTCTTCAGTATATTTTTGTTGTTGTTAAAATCTCTAATAGAATACTTTACAAGGGAAAATCACAAAAGTTTTTCTTCAGAGCAGTCACCTCCACTGGGTCTCAAACCAAATCACAGAATAATTTTTCAATGAAACCATGAACCAGTTTTACTTCAGGCAAAAACACTGAGATTTTCCTTAAAAGACAAGCAAAATTATGTACATATAACCAAGATGCTGCAAGCCTTTCTTCTTAGGATACAGCTGAAAAGCAGTCAATAAAGATTTCTCAGCTCATCGATTTGTCTTGTCTCTTTTATTTTAAGAAAGAAAGCCTTTCTTGCAAAAAGGAGGAAAAATCCCTCAAAACAGCATTTTCCCAGGCTTGCAAGGAAGCATAATTCTAAAACAGTTGTGTTTAAAAAAATCTTTATGGCAACACCTCTGACCTCGCCCATAGGCAAAGGCAGAAGTCTGCAAAGACAGCAATTCTGTGCAACACACAGGTTCTTCTTTTAATGTACAAATCAAATGCCAATTGCCAGTGCTCACTAGGGGTTGTGTTCAGCAAAAAAAAACAGGCAACTCTGCTAGCTACCACTTTTCAACATCCATAGATATCTATAAAAAATGTTGTAACTGTAAGAAAAACAACAGGCATCTTTCATCTTAACTTACTGTTAATTAGGCCGCTCTAATAATTTATTTCTTGGTAATTTTACAAAGAACCTAAGCAACTGTGAACTCAGTTCAAAAGCGGAAAAAAAACCCCTTTCTTTGAAGGTTTCTGTGAAATTCTACTGTATGTGCATGGAAAAAATAACCTTGTCAGTACAAAATGCCTTAAAGGAATCTCCCATCAAAACCCCAGCGAGGATGTAGACTCTTGACTGAAAAGAAGAGATCAGTGCAGTCTCTGGAGACTGTATCAAAGGCAGAGACGCTAAGCAACAGCAGATTTAGCCGATCTCTCACTTCCATCTCTTCACTCCAGGACGCCAGCCACCTCAAGAGACTAGCTCACATCAAACAGAGAAAACGATCAGCTATAGGCTCGAAATTAAGCTTACACGGTTTCACAAAAGACCTGAGTGTTTCTGAGAGATAAATACACAGCTGAATTTTGAACAAGGAGCGTGCCGACCGCTGACGGCATCTTGCTCGTCTCCATCAGCAGCTTTGATGGGAGCCATGGCAGAGCTCCATGCGTGCAGCACTGAGGATGCTCACTGGCACCGACAGACTGCTGCTCACACAAACACCCCTGCCTTTTAATTCCCCAGGTAAATATGCAAACCACAAGGGTTTGGCATCGCTCATATAAAGAATGGTTAAAATACAAGTTCGAGAGACACTGCTGAGAAAGACCTAGATGGCTGGACAGAAAACACTAAGAAGTTTGGGACAATGAAGGAAGAGATGCCAAGAGATCACACAAATGCTAAAATAGGGAGCTGCAGTTTATTCCGAACATGGATCATGCCATAACAGCAACTTGAAACTCATGGGGGATGCAGATTCTTGATAACTTTAAAGAAAATCTCCTACTTCTAAAAGCCAGTCTACATGCCATCAGTTGGCAGACGTTTAAACTGATAATCTTTACAGTTACAAATTAGTGGTTTTAAACACTTACTCAAAATATCTCTTGTTTTAAGGCAAAATCTGCTCCAACACCACACAGAGGTATGGTGCTCCAGCAACTGAAAGTCTGTTGGTTTTTAGGTTTTTGTTTGGTTTTGTTTTTTGGGGGATTTTTTTCTTTTTCTTTTTCTGTAGGACAAGCAGCCTTGTCCTAGCTCTAGGTCATAACCAGCACTGCATATTTTCTAAGATAAAAAAGCTACTTTCCTCTTCCATGCTTGCATGATGCAGATTGATATTAAACATTTGTCCTCTAAAATTGGAAATGTTATTTTACATCAGGAAATCATAGAGGTTTTCATTTGTTTTGGCTTTCATTCGCAGTTTGCCTCTCTGAAAAATGATACAGGAAGTACCAAAACGTACTGTACTTGCACTCTACATAAAGATAAGGTCTATCAAAAATCTCTTCACTTGTGATGGATAACTTGTGCAGGAACAAATACATAAATAGCAATACTCTGAAACTGCCTTCTAGTCACATATTCAAATCATTGCAAATTAGACATGATGTTTATGATGTCTGGAACAGCACAGAATGAAAATGGCAACAGATCCCACCCCAATCTCACTGGGAATTTCTGCGACAGCTGCTGGAGAACTGTCCTGTGTCATGGGACAGTGCTTGGCAACGTCTCCTTGCACACAGGAGCAGTAGCTTATCAGCTGGCAGGTGGAGCAATTATCAACTGGAAGGTGGATCAGGAAGAGAAAAAGAAAGCAAAAAGAGGGGGGAAAAAAGGAGAAAGTCTATTCCTTCACGAGACTTTAAATCTCAATATTGCTGTCAGACCCTCATGAAGCTCCCAACTTCTCTCCTGGAGAGAAATCCCACATAAGCAGGAATGACTTCCAAACAAAACTTGAATGGCAATGTTTTTAAAATATAATCTTCTCCACGCCTCAGTTACCCAGCTGTGACACAGACACAATTATATGCCTCGCCACACTGAAGTTTTCTGAAAATAAGAACATATGTATTTCAGGCAACCAGACAAGATATGGTAGGATTGATTGTCCTACAAAGGTCTCAAAAAACTTAGTATTATCTCAGAGAAAATTTTCAGTTACATGCAATAAATACTCTCCAACCACGACTCAGTGAATTAATTCCCAATTATTCACTGTGCTCAGAAATATTGTTTATCACTTCTTTGATTCCTAGCTTTTCAAATACGCCTCATTTCTCAGTCATTTCCTCCAGGCAAAAATACTCCCCAGGTAAAGTGAAAACACAACATCAAATAGAAACCAAAATAGTGGGGAATGCTGGTGTACAGAGTGGTTATTGTGCTCTCTGTAATAGCCTCATGCAAGAGCCGCACAAAAATCCTGCGATAATACAAATATAAAATCCTTGCACAGACAAAGACACACGCCGAGGCATGAAATAAATGAATGCCTACTACTGAGTTACATCAAGGCTGAATTTTCCCCTGGAGTCCATGATTGATTAATTCCTGTAACTTTGGTACCTGAAAGACAGGAGATTTTTCTTGGTAGTAAAGAGCCTTATAAGATATACTTAAACGGATTATGTTGATACCTTTCATGATGTAACCCTAATGATAATTTAATTGAAAAAGTGCTTTAAGCCATAATAGCAGAGAAGACAGGATTTCCTTTTTTCACTTTGACAATTATGGGCCAGTTCAGAACTGCTCTCAAAATAAGGAGGAAGACAAATTTCCAATCAACTTAAAAGAATGTGTCAAATTCCGCATCAGTTTTCCTCAAGCCAAACAGAGAAACATACTGGCATCAAAGCCCACAGATTTTTCTCATCACTATTCCCATATCTTTCCTCTTCCCTCATGGAAATCACTCTGTGTTTATCCATGTGCAAGCATGCTCATTACCAGACCACCTTGTACAAACCATTTTGTTATCTGCTCCTCAGGGCAAAGAGCTCCCCAGTGATTGAGCAGCCAGTGGGCAAAGCTACCCAACTTTTACCTGTTGTTCTCCTCCATACCATCTTAAATCTTATATCTTTGAGTGCTTCACATGCCCTGTTTGAGATGCCATTAGGTTTACAATACTGAGAGCACGAAGCCACTCATGAGCGTTTGATCATTACCATCACATGCATTGGTAGCACCACCTCACAGACACACTGATAGTAGAGACAGAGTAAAATAATTTTGTTTATTTTTATATGATCATTTTCCTTTCCATAGGTTTCTGCTGATTTATATATTTATTGTAGCCAGCCTGTGGGATGCACATGAACCAGGACTCATGCTAAAATTTCATTCACAGGGACAGTGCAGTAGGACATGGTTGGCATTTGTCCACGATCCCATCATGTTTCCCAGGCTAGGGGAGAGATGTTGCAGCCAGCTAAAAAAGCTGATTTTCTGCCAGTATTTTAAGAGGGCAATCAGGATGAGCTAGGTATTTACAAATCAGCTAACCTGGTATTGACTTCAGGCATAATTACATAAAAGCTGTTATAAATGCAATCAGTAAAGAATTAAGGGTTGGTAGCATAACTAATGAAAATCAACAAAGTATTATGGAAAAGCAGTCTTGTTGCATAAGCTTGGTATCATTGCACATATGGTTGGAAATACTGTTGGGGAAATAACACCCTTAAAATTACTGTCAGACATTTGAATTAGTTTTACATGACATTCCAATTAAAAATTATCAGTGGACATAATCAATAGAGAAGAAAATAGATTAAAAAGCTGTCTGATCTGTCCTAAAAAGTAATTGTAGATGGGAAGCTATCAGCAATTACTGATATTTCTATGGCAATTTTACATGGATTTGGTCTCAATCCAATGTTGTCCAAATTCTGTCAGTAACCGGGGAATAAAGTGAGTAATAGTAATACTATCCCTGACAAAGGTTTTTGGAAGAACAGTACTAGGTAAGAGAACATCAGACCAGATCAGTTCCAGAGAGTGAAGCATAGTAATTGATAGGGGAGTCTCAGCCTCAAATAACCAGCCTCCCAGTATTATTTCAAGTTCACATATGTACAAAAAAAATATAGTTTACCCATAAATGGTATAGGATGCACTTGAAAAGCTGTGACTTAAAGGCATTTATCATCACCGTGGCTTACCAGTTAAATATACAATTACCACACAAACCAGTCACAGAGAAAACCATCTCTCACATATGGAAACTGGAGAAGGAGGTCGGTACTTGCAACTGTAAATGATGCTAATGAAGCATTTATGGCACACCAAAGCTTCTGGCACGCACTTTCTCCAAAAGGAGGTTGACAAGCTGAAAATTACTCAGAAAAGGGCAAGTCCTCTGGGTACTTTGCCATATTCTGAAAACAAGAAACAAAAAAGAAAACACAGACATACAGCCAACTGAGTGAACAAAAAAAAAAAAAAAAAAAAAGCCTGAGACTCAAGTCCAGGTCTCAATTTGTCAAGGAGAAGGAGAAATTGGAAACACTTCGCCTCATCTGTAGAAAGAATCCCAGACGTGCACAGCAATAAAAAACGTGAGTGAATGAACTCAGAATGAAGGAAAAGGAAACACAAATAGATGAACTGTACTTCTCACCCCTTCTCCTCTAATATCAGCCTTATTATCCAGCTACACTCCATGGCCCAGAACCTGAAAGAAAGAAGGAACAAAGGGGAGGAGGAAACAGCAGCACTGGGAAGTACAAAGCAATATGCACTAAGAGACGAAGCAGCTAACCAGGCATAAGTGCTGATGTTCCAAACAGCAGGGCATTGACGGTGTCCCTCTGATAAGCAGGAAAGCTTTCTTTCCCAGCTATTCAGCAATCCTCTGCCTAAGGCATAAACATACTCTTCAGCCATAGAATTCCATCCCTATCTATAATGAAGACAAGAACTATGTATGTGCGTGCACTGACTGGTGAGGAAGCTCAGAGCAGTTTCTACCCTCGGCTTGCTTTTCCAGAAAATTTATTTGCAGCATTGAGCAACCATTTTGATGAAAACCTTGCAATTTATTTTGCCTTCCAAAGCAGTGACATCAGCACTCCCTAGGCAGGAAGAATCCAGAGTTATCACCTAGCCACACACACAGTCAGGTTTTGGTCACCCGGTGGGCTTTTCACACCTGATTCAACCACAAGGACCTTGGCCATCTTTCATGATGTTGCTCAAACTCATGTCTAATCACTTACTACCCTCAACCACCACAGTAGTGGTGCTTCTCCTGTCATGTCACAAATTTTCTGAAAAACAAAATACATAGCAAAAATAATAAAATATTATTCAGATAGCTCCAAAAGATATGCAAAAGGATAGATATCCTTTTCAGACTATTATCTAAACATTAATAGGTACCATTGACTTACTCAGATAACTGTTCCATTTTTCTTTGTGGTCCCTTGCAGGTGTTCTACTTCTGGTTTAGTGAGATGAGGGAGGAAAGGATTAGTTAAGCCCCAGAGAGTCAGAACTGGCACTACAAAGCCATAATATGAATGGGCTGGCCCAGTTTCAGCTTTTCAAACAGTTCTGCATTCCTAGAGACATCCTAAGGTCGTGAGCATTATACGAGCCTTTTGTTTGTTGTATACACCCAGAACGTTTTCATATGGCAGGAATTTAATACTTGCATTCTCAGGCATTTCCATTCACTGGTGCTTCATGCATGCCTCCTATATTTTCTCACTTTTCATTGCTGCACATCCCCTTTGTGGATATGAAACACTCTTCCACAGATATGTAAAAACAAGTTATTTCGTCTCTAACATTCTGCTGATCTGCTTATCACCCACACTTCTGACAGGGAAATCATGGAGGCACAGAAATCAGCATAAAGACTAGCACATTAAGGGATGAAAGAGAAGCATTTAGAAAAACTTAACACAGGAAAAGGGGACAGAAAAAGACAAGGTTAGATCTAGACATGATGTGAACAGAATGAATACGCCCACAGGGCATAGAGGATGCAAACAGTAGGTGGTCTTTAAAGCTCTCCTCTTCATTCCCAATAAACTAGAGGTGGCAGCTGGAGAATGCAGAAAGCCTACGGATAACCTCACCACCATTACCTTCACTGTTAGCGTGTCCCATCACCATACTCTGGAATCCAGCTTGCACATCTACTGGCCATTTACTACTGAACAACACGTCCCACCTTCCTCCTCCCTGAGCTCACAGCTGCGAGATCCCAATCCCTTCATGCCAGCCTCGGTGTTCATCTGACCTGGGCCATTGATACAGCAATTTAGGGATCTAAACTGGCAGAAAATGTTTCACTTTTAATCTTCCTCACATGTGGTAGCAGTTTGGTTTTCTGAACTGGCTGCCCAAGGATGAGAGGGGCACCCAAGAAAAGGAGGCCACAGCCACCATGGTGCAGGAGGCTGGAGCAGCAGCAGCACTCCCAGCAGCCACCAGCCTGGCCACGAGCAGAGCCTCAGCACGAAACTGTGCCCTTGCTTAGCACAAGACCCTGTTTTCTAACAGTATCACATTCATTACCTTACAGAGCACCTTCTGAATGAGGATACGCTACATTTTTGAGTGATCAGTCAAACCCAAACAATCAATTACACCTTTTGTCAAAACTGTTTACGCTTTCACACTGTGCTGGAGTCATTAAGAATGAACACTGAGCAGGACTGGTTATTTATCCTCCTCCTCTTGCCCTGAAAGGGAATTAATCTTAAACTTTCCGTTTAATGATCTCAATACAGGCTCACTGTAAATGACAGCAGGCTGCACTGAGAAATATTTAAAAACAGAAGGGGCTCTGAATGACAGAGTTTAGCAACACACAACTGTTCCTCCACATGCACGCCAAGGGAAGCCAAACCTCTGTGGAAGGCGAGGTTAAAAATGTGCTGTGTGCCACTCCAGTGCTACAGAAAACATGCCGTAATTAGCAACCTCTAGAGATTTATTCAAGCTGAGAAAGATAAAAGTGAAAGGAGTGATTCAAAAGCAATTCTTAAAACTGCTGGCCGACCCACTTAACATTCTCTCAGCGTCTACACAGAAAATGCAATTCTTCTGTCAAAGAAAAGTAATTAATGAACCTGCCCTACCCATCCATCGCCCCTCCATGGCCACCAGCATGCTCCAGCCCGCACAGCGAGGTGGGAGACAGCGCCGCAGCCCCACATGGGTGTCAGTCACAGACAGCACCCTCACATCAACAATGCTTCAGCAGAGCATCTCAGACTTATTGCTAAATGTGGTCCAGGCTGGGACACATCCCTTGGCTTGGCCTGGCTGTGCTCCTCAGCAAACCCCTCCCTCTCACTGCCCTGTACCACCCTGACCTTTCCATATCCACCAAAACCAGCGATACATTTTGTCAGAGCAGAATAAACCAGAATGCTTCAAATTCTGGTCTGGGTGATTTTCACTGATACGCAGGGGGGACATGAGGCTTCATCGCATGGCGATCTCCTCTCCACCACCATATTTAGCAGACTTAATCTGCAATGCTTGTCTGGGTGGGGTGTTTATCTTATTCTCTTCCCCTCCAGAGGAAAAGGAGAGTCTGCTTTTACATACTTGAAGAATTTTTTAATCCAATTATAAAACCAATTTAATTTTTATCATTATTTTCCCATCATTCTCACTGCTCCTCTCCACAGATCGCCTTCCACCCAAGCAAAGCTGACAGTTCCCCACAGCAGCAAGCCACATTGACGGCCATCATCTCATTCATATGCACACTCAGAGCACCATAAATCTGCTCAAATATCATTCCTCCCCCGGGGCAATGTTTTTTTTCCCCAGAATATCTACATTGCTAGCTGCAGAAATTTCTCCTTCTAATTAGCTTACAGGTTCCAAATATCACCAGCTGGAACCACAGCGCAAAGCCTGGGCACTGAACACAAGGGAAGCCAGCTGAAGGATGAGGGTCTTTGCTATCCTTTCTTTGCTTTGGTGCTTTTTTTTGTTGGTTTTTTTTTTTTTTTTTTTTGTCTTACCTTTCATTTAAGAGCCAGCAAGTTGAAAACTACTGAACCCTTTATCGGCACATGAATGGACAACGAATAACCCATGAAGTGAACCAATTGAAACTATCCACAGAACCCTCAACTGGTATTTTTGTTGGCCGTGTCACATCACGTTATATCTCTGACGTGTCATGTTTATGCCTGAGTCACGGTGCAGCCTGATGGAAGAACAAAGCACAGTAAGATGCAACAGGACATACCGGTGAGGTCAAAAACCCCATCTGACTGCTGATTGACTGCCCACCACTAATTTGGATTTAGTTAATTCCTTCTAAAAGACAAGAACAAAAGTTCAGAGAAGGTTAAAGGGCACATGCAGAGTTTAATAATCTATTAACACAGTAACCTGCCATATATGACTATGCAATAAGCTGGGGGAATTTGGCAGAAACACTTCGCTCTGCAAACATTATTTACAGCAAATCTTGATTCATTACATTCTCTGTATACACAGGGAAGGGCAGTGTCTCTCTAATAAGAAGGCTCCAAGACATGAGCTGAGTAGTTTGAAGGTAAAAAACAAACCCTAAGCAGCAGCCAAATCAGAAAATAAGGTTTATCATATTTTTAATATTTGTTGATGAAAACTTTTTACTGTTGGGGCTGAATTCAGGCAGGCTGGGAAAGAAAACCTGACTTCAAACAACAGCAGGGAAACAAAGAAGTAATTTTAATCTTAAAACTTTAAAAACCATAAAGATCAACTCATTAAATGACCTCTGTTTTTCAGCTCCTGCTTTTCAATGGATGGTTTTTGCTTTTATTAGATTTTCTTTATTTAATGCAGCCAAAAAGGCTGATCTTCATTTTTATTTAAAACCAAAGGCAGTTACCAGACACGGTGCTGACCTGAGAAGAGAGTCCTCAGACTTCAACTCTTCTGCCCATGCCTGTTGTACAGACAAAGGTTTATTCCTCCCTCTCCTTCTGCATCACCACAAAAGAGTTCTGCTGCACTGGCAGCCCTACCATCCTGCTGGAGAGAGAACTGGGACCTCTGGGATCCTAAACCAGTCTCAAGCAGGAGCTTGGAAAGAACAGGTTTGCATTCCTTACAGCAGTGAGGGAGACCCTGGTGTTGAGGACTGTGTGATTTGTGATGATGATCTTAACCTAGCACCACTTCAAGAAATAAACTAGTTACTGTCTTTTAAGACTATTCATACTTTGCCCAAATAAGGCTTCAAGAAAGTTACAACAGAAGTTCTTTTGGCTTGGAATACTGTTTTTGCTGCCTAAGTAAGCCCATAGAACACTTAACCAGTAAAAGAATGACACCACTGAAGTTCTCCTTGTGTTATACCAATATGTGCATACTTTGGACCAGGACAGCAACATCGTGAATGAATGAAACAAGGTACAGCATTAAAAAAATCTCCATTTTCCTACAGTAACAGAAGGCTCAGTAGGTGCTCCTGCAAAAACAGACATGCTGTCATTGTATCTTACTGACTTGGGTAGGAAGAGAGAAGCAGTTGGTAAAAAACTTATTGAGAGTGTGACAGGAAAAAAAGAGGTGACAGACAAATCCCAAGAAGGCCACAATCACGCTCCTCAGACCAGTTATATGGTAATACAAGAAAATCAGATGCAAAGGGAAACCAAATTTTGCTCAACCTACTCTAGAACCACCCCTTGGTTTTGATGAAATTTTTCTGTGACTAGGAAGACTTTTTTTTTAAAAAACTACTTGTGTGCAGCATTTCAGCATCAAAAATATGCAATGCAGCCTCAAAAGCACACTAAAGTTCAGAATCTATTTAGGTTTCCTTGTCTTACGCCTGTTAACTTGATGCATCCAAAAATCATTCTAGAAAACATTGGCCATGTATAAAAGCACGTTCCAGAACTGTCTATTTTGTAGCTAACATTCCCTTCAATCCTACTGCAGATTTTTCATTTGGAGTAGTGCAGTCCCTGTATTATATTAGGTGGACCACTGGCAACTATGTTCCTCCATCTGGCAGTCCCTGGGACTGCTGCAATCCCATGGAGCATGCCACAGCATCACAACTGTGATTCATAAGCATAAAGCAAAAGCCCCCGATTGCCTCTCCCCCTGAAGTAAATCTTGCCCTAGAGACAACTCCCATGGGTAAGATTGCTTTGCTTTAGGATCTTTCAAACCAAAGAAAATCAGTGGGTTGACACATGAAATGGAGTGGTTTAATTTTTGCTTTTTAAATGTAATTATCTTAGAACGTGTGACTGAAACAGGAAAACTTATCAGGGTGACATTAGAAAAATCCTTAAAATTGCAAATTTTGGTACCAAGTTTACATAAACCCTCTCCCCATCCTCAGGAACTATATAACAGGCACTTGGGCAGCAGATTTACAGCTTCCTATAGAAGCCCTCCAGCCATCCATCTAAAGAATCAATTCCTGCTCCTTCCAAAGAGCAACGCGACCAAAGATGGCCCAAACACACCTCTTTGAAAACACAATCACAAACTCAGAGCACACAGAGGATACCCCCACCATTAACATAGTTATGAAACTGGAAAGCTGCATCAATCTTAAGCAACATATTTTGCCCTCCGTTCATGCTGTTCTGAAACAACACAAGGACTGTGAGATGATTTTCTTACCAAGTAGCACCATACTTGGAGTAATACATTACTGGTGGGACTCCCCTGATGATGTATTACACTAATGCATCATTAGGATGATGTTTCACACTGATGATATATTGCAGTGCAACATAATGAGAGCAATAGCTCACTGGGTGCATAATCCTGCCAGGAGCTGTGCGCCTGCAGCTCTCTGACTTCATTTGTAGTTCAGGGTGTCCAGAAGCTTAGATGGATTAGATCCTCAGATACACACATCTCAAAGGATGGCAAGAGTCAGAAAAATGCCAGCATACAGGTGGGTGCTGTTAATTACAGGCTTCAGTGTACAGTATGCTAATATCAAGATGTACTTTGGCATCGCATTTAACACCTGTGCAAAACATCTTCTTCAAATGAAGGAATGGCTGTAACAGAGCTGCTGAAGCTCCTTATTCTTATGCTTCCCTGCAGTAGCCATCATAGCTACTGGGTAGCTCTGGGTGCTTACAGTCTTGACAAAAATACAAAACTTACATTTTCCATTCCAGATGTCTGTTAGAAGGAGGAGGAAGGCTGGGGAAAGGGAGTGGTTGCTTGTTTTAATCAATAAATTCAGTGGAAGCAGTTCTGTTCAGCTATCTTTATGACCCAGACTAAGAAAAAAATAAGTAGTTTTGCCAACAATGAAAGATTCTGGTGACCTTTTTTCTGACCTTTTTTAACAAACAGAGCTATTTGATCTGTATAAAATTCTAAAAAGACCTTTGCAGTATGATCAGTGTCACTGACAAGAAGGCAACATTTTAAGATTTGTGAACTCTTAACCGTGAAATCATATATAATTTCAAAAAGAGGGAAAACTGGTAAATAAAAAAGGAAAGAACAAGCCAATTTGAATAGTAAAAGAACTTCTTCAGTCTCTTACAGAAACATTAACATTTACAATTGAACCACAACTTCATTATTTATTTAGTTTTTGCTTCAATACCTTTGGGATTCTCAAATAAGTCTAAATGTGCATGCACACACACTCACAAATATAACATGGATCCTGCATGCAATTTCCATCTTTTTGTATTTGTTTAGGTACGAAAAACATAACAGTGCTTTAGACAACCAACTAATGTGCTCTGCATCTTCATCTTCAGGTTCTCTAAAATGAACAGACCAGACTCCTCTCCAGGGAGCAGCAGCCTCTCTGGTCACAGATTTAAAAAACGTAACTTTCATACCTTTCTTCTGACATCTATAATTGAGAAACCACAGGGTAACTCATGAACTGGAAAAGAGTATAGACACCTCAGCTAGCTAAATGATGAGTTAATATCTCCTTCTTTCTCTTTTTTTACCCCCTCATGTGTAGCCTTTCAGATTGCCTGAGCTATAGGGCTCTGCCTTGTAGATGCTACCTCCAGCCAGTAGAGCACAGGTTGGAAATACACAACAAATGGCTGATCTTTCCAAAATCTGTCTGCACCAGAAAAGGAAAAAAAAATAAAAATCAAACCAAACCAAACCAAAAAATACCCAACACCCAAAACCACCCAAGCAAAAACCAAACAAAACAACCTTCCTTAAACCCCCCTCACTTTTAGGGGACAACTTCTGATCAGCCCTCCAGCACATCCTACAATGAATTAAATTCTAAGAAGATAATGCCAGCTGAGCATCACTCAGACTTACAGTAGCCTGAATCCACCTGTTAGGGTACTTCATGTTTTCCAGACAGGGCTGTTCCCTCCCTGTTTCCTAGGGAGAGAACGAAGTCCACGACAGACAGCAGGGGATGATACAAACCCCACGTTGTAATTTGCAGCATGCTGTCCCCAAGCTCGGGCATGGCAATGAAAACTCACCTCTTTAACAGGCTATACGATAACAACAATAAAAAAAACAAACCACCCCCAAAAAAAAAACCCAGAATAACTTCATGTGTTTCCTCCACTAGTCACCCACGCAAGGGCCAACCACGTCCTGGCCATAAATTCTCTGGCACAAGAGCATTATACCAAAGGAAAGGAATGCCTTTCCATCTGTGTATTTCCCCTCAGGCACTCACTTGATAATGAAACCAGTTAAGGTCTTTGGGTTCACAATGTTATTATAGTCGGATAATATTTTGTTTGCAGCCAAGCCTGAAGAACTCCTAAGTAGTGCAGTACAGGCACCATACACCTGTTAAGTCACGGCGTTCCTGCTCTAAGTGGACAAATCTGTTTTAGCCATCTCCTGAGATTTTCCCCTCACAGTTAATTACAAAGCGATGACTGTACTCATTTCCTGATCTTAGAGGGAATCTATAACAAATGTCTGCCACGGGTGAAGGCTGTTCCCCCTGTCCCTCAGAAACACCAGCAATCCTTCTAGCAGCCCTGGCTGCCCTCCTTCAACCTTTTCTCCAGTCGTCCCAGACCTTCTGCTGCAACACAAACACTGCAGAGAAAATAATAACCTTTCACTAGGAAAGAAACAACATGGGCTGACTGGGAGTAACATTTTCTAAAATAATTGAACAATGCACCTCCTGAACACAAAACCACTGGCACAGGCATCCAGACCAAGGTCATTCTACAAAGACCTACACTGAGAGGGACAGACCCAACCCTGTCAGAGATGTTCAAGCAGAGAGCCACCCAGCAAGGCAGCAGGATTTTATTCACTTCCTGCAGAGGTGTACATGACTACAGAGGTGAACATGTGATTCCCAATGACTTGGGGAACAATTTTGTTTAAAGTGATTAACAGGCTCACAAAGAAATTTGCCCCATGTTGGATCTGAAAATCATTGGAGCCATTTTCACCCTGTGACATCTATTCTAGTACATAATTTTGACCTAAAGTATTGTTGTGTCTCATAAAATACAAGATATTCTGAAACCAGGTCAGGCACAATAAGCATTCTGGGGAAAAAATAAGGGAAAAGTAGTCCATTCTGAGAAGAAGTAATACTTCATTGTGACAGCAACCTTTCTTCATGCTACTCCTAGCAGGCTGATGTCTGATCCTGGGCACAAATCGCTGGAAATCCATCTCCTTGACCTTAGAGACACAAGTTAGGTCAATGGTTCCCAACTTTCCGGACCGATAGCCAATTGAAAAGGATCAGCACTTTTTGCAAATCGTCACACACACTTACCATCAACCTTCTGATTGGAAGTTCAAAGGTGATGTGACTCAGCAGCACATCTCCAACACCTTCTTCATTACCCTTGTGGGATGACCAGTGTTCAGCAGACACAAGTGAAGAGCACCCCTTGGCTGTAGTCATCTCAGAGAAACGTAGAAATTGAATTTGTTCCCTGGCTCCCATGTTTTCACAAGTTGTTTCACACCATATCCCAGGTGCCAGCTCCTGTGTCATCATCCAGGCATAAGCCCTGTCACAAAGTGTGTTCCCCCTTTTCTTGGCTGCCAAGAACCAGCCTAACCTTCTAAAAAATCACTTCTGAATCCCTCTCACTGCAAACACAACATCTCACTGAAGATGCCACCCTTCCACTTTGAGGATAAATACAAAGCAATTCCTTCAGCAAGGAAGGAGGGAGCAGAAACATTTTCTGTAATTAAATGTATGGAATTAAAAGCACAGAAGCACACAAACACCACATAAATCAATTAAATAAAACCAGACATGATCAGATGACTTGCAGAGACAAGAAAGTAAAGAAAAATATTAAAGGGAGAGCTCCTGAGTGATCAGCAGGTGGACTGTGACTTGAAGTTCAGGCAAGGAAAGGGACTTTGGGCAGTGGATTTCTTCTGTGATATAGCTCCCTTTTGCCAGACTCAAACAACAGGTCTGACCCCAAAATTGCTCTTTTCCTCCAAAAAGAAGAAATCTCCTAGACCCAAAATGTGCTCAATACATCTGATGACAAAGGAGAGGCACCAGCTCCAGAGTGTCCTGGCAAGCTGTAGGAGAGCAGCTTTAACAACTTTATTAACATCCTCTGAAACACTTTGACTTTTTTTTTTTCCCTTGAAAAGAAAAAAAGTTTACCAAACAGGGCCACATATTCTTTATCATGTCATTGCTTTCTTATTGGAACTATCATTGTGGAGTCTTCTGGGCAGGCAAAGAAGTTTCATGAGCACAGAACTGATTAAAAACCGGATTACCAATCAACATCTCAGGAGAAAAAAAATGCACATATCTCACTCTGGGTTTAGTGTTAATGCTCTTCCTTTGCACACTTCATTAGGCTTTTAAATTCCGGGCTGTCCATTGTAGAAAACTCTCAGCACTATTAGAAACCCCTGGCACTCACGCAGAGTGCTTCAGAACAATGACAAAGGTTTGGCAGAAACGCTATTTGAACTGCCCACGTCAGTGACTCTCCACATCCTTGCACTAGTGTTGAATTGCCTCAATTAGGCTTTGCTTTGGCTATGGAAGGTTCCAGCTTCATCTTGGACAACAAGGTAAAAATTCTTAGGTTATTAAAAAAACTGAAATGGGGAGTACATTTGAAACAATACTTCAGTACTCACAGAATAAAACTCAGCATTTTCTGTGACTTGTGCTATATGCTTTAGTTCACTTTCTCAAATAATTTATAATGGTCCTCATTTTTACTACAAGTAAATACCATTACCTATTTAAAAATCAAAGCTGTTGCAACATGTTTTCATCAAGTTTGTGTGAGTAATTACACATTAAAATGGCAAACATCCCTTCCAATAACACCCTGGCAGAGTTTGCTTCTTCTGCAAGTAATAAAAGTGAAAGAGAGCAAACTGTGCTTCAAGATATTTGGCTGCTGCGCCATGAGGCAGCTGATGCATTCCAAATGTCTGTCAGGTCACTTTGCAACACCAACCACTGCTAATCAATAGTGAAATCTTTCTCTCTGTGGCTTAAATATATTTCTGCTTTCGTTAAACAGAAGAAAATTGCAAATTACTCGGACTCTGCTGGACCATGCAGCTTGGAGACACACGCTGTCATCCTGACTGGGTAGGAGTTAAGACGATGCAGTTAAATTAAAATACTTAATCGACTGTTGACCATGCACACAGGTTTTGTGAAATGCACTGCAGTATCTTATTGCTGGTTTCCACAAGAGGCAGGTCAGTGTCCACAGGCTGTCTTGTTTCTAAACATCTGAGCATTTCTCTTAGAGCCCCAAACTCAGCTTCCCCTTTCTAGGATTCGAGCCTTTCTTCACCTCCTTCACTTGGCCCAGAAGTCATGTCCTTTTCTCTTACTCTTCATATATCTTCCTTTCCTTGATTCCAAGCTACTTGGAACAGAGATCATATCCGTCTTTGTTTGAAGACTCTATAGCAGTCTGCATGTTGCAGCGGTACCATAAATAAAAAGTCATAAAAATGTTAGGAAAGTCTTTTGAAAAGTCCATGTTATTTTTACTATTACTCATGCTGTCGCTATTTAAGAAACAATGCCAGGAAGATCTAGGACTTGAAGGAGACTTATAACAATTTTTGTAAGAATACGCTATTGAAACTATGATGTTACCGACAGCAAAGTGTTTTGCAAGGTGTACAGGTCCTCCTGCTGCTTTTTTGAGTAGCTTCTAACAGATGTTCAATTTCAAGTGGTCTGCAGATACCAATAGGCTGATGGTTCTGCAGGAATCGGAGCAGCAGATGTGCCCTGCATCATGTTTTGCTATTCCCTTTATGAACCGACATGTCACCCTGCGGGTTTATAGCCAGTTAATTTTGTAATGACATCACTATTTCTGTACTTTTAATGATCCTCACAGGATTTCATTTCTCAAATAACAGAACTCTTGATCCTGGAATTGCTATGCGAAAGTAGTATATCATAAACAGATTTCTTTACATGATACAGTCCCACTTCCCACCAAATGCTTTTGTTGATAGCTTCTAGGTAGTGCTGGTATGCACGTGGACTCTCCCAAAGACCGCAGATTTACAGCGTGGCCTCGTTTCAGGGCTCTAGACGAACGTCTGTGCATGTCTCTCCAGGATCATTACCCTCAAACGAGTATCGCTCAGTGGCTGGAAGGAATGAGGATAGGAAGGGAATAAGGATAGAAAGAATGGGGATTTCCATTGGCTCTGCTGTAGAAGGGTAGGTGTTG
This sequence comes from Motacilla alba alba, assembly GCF_015832195.1. Classification (NCBI taxonomy): domain Eukaryota; kingdom Metazoa; phylum Chordata; class Aves; order Passeriformes; family Motacillidae; genus Motacilla; species Motacilla alba. The sequence goes on along the minus strand of NC_052017.1, from coordinate 38,444,548 downwards.
CCCCTGTCAGATGCTGCGTTCCACAGTGGCCATGGGACCCAGCTGAAATCAGAGTGCACAGGAAATTGCGCTGCATTTTCCACTGACAGGGACCTGATTGTGAGGACAGCACTCCGGCTGTTGGCTTGCATGCTTCAATCTTAAAAGGGAGCCAAGTTTTTTCTCTCTCAAATACAGTTGCAGAGTTTGTTAGAGCCTAGAGGTTTTTGGGCAGAATCTCTGGTAACAGCTGCAGGCTGCACAGAGCAGCCTTAGGACACCACCTTTCTTCTCTGGAGTATTTAGTACTGGTAAAGAATGTCTTTCTTCTTATTTTTAAATACAGAGAGGAAAAAGTGATGCTATTACAGCTGTATTTAAAGGACTTTTGGCATTTCCTTCATTGAAACTAACTATTAGGTATTTAAAAAAATTGACTGGAAAAAACATCATGGGTTGTAAAAGGTTCTAGTTGTGTTATGAAGCCTTGAAATACACCTGAAAACTTTTAACTTTGAGAAATGAGAACTGCATAAGCCTACATTCTGCCTCCTTCCCATTTTCTCAGAAATCATATTCCCTACATTACTGTAAATATCAAAATACATCTTTAGTAAAAGCCAGGTTTTGAAAAGCATCTTAGGTCTTAAATTTAAGGAGTGATTACAATCTGCTCTCACTGCTCTAGCTGAGAGATCAAGGCCATAGTTTCTAAGAATCAACTACATAATTTTTACACACATACAGAAAAAAAAATATCTCCAGTTGTGACCACAGGCAGAGTCTTCACAGCACTCGCAGGAGCTGTGTGGTCATGCTGGGGTCTGAATCCACCCGTAGAAAGGATGAGGAAATCCATCCTAAAAGGATGAGGTAAGTATTTTTCTGAGTTTTCCACAGTATTTCTGAGTTTTTTGCTGCCTGTCTTAGTTTCTTGCAGTTCACATTTCTTTAAAAAAGTTGAGTTATCAGCCTTAGTACAAGTCTCAGATTGAAACATATGAAGTTCAGGAAAGCTAGTGATGAGGTTAAATCAAATTCAACTGGCCTTCAGCACTGAAAAATAGCAAAGACAAAGCTGACAAAGCTTTACCTGGAGGTCCACACCTATTAAGTGCATGAATTACCTGACTTCCATCTTAACTGAAGCTGGAAGCAAGTGTGTTATCTAATGGCATGCCGAGCCCATGGATAACTCAGAGAACTCCGAAAGCAGAAGCACATTCCCTAGGAGACGTGGCACATCACAAGCCTCCAGACTCACCTCTTCTCTTCTGCTCTAGCCTCCCAAGAAATGCTGAGCCAAACTCTTTCATCACCTGAACTCAGCATTTCTGCCCCAGATGCTCTCAGCAGCCAGTCATGACTTTCAGCCCCACTTGAACAATGGGATGAAAATCATGCTCAAAAACCTTTTGCTCCTCTGATATAACTTATACTTATGAAGTTTGTTTTTGTAGGCACCTAAACATTCTTGTGGGCTTTCCTGAGAAGTAAGGACCACCACAAAATTGTGGAGCTAAGCCAAGGGCGCATTGCCTTTGTTCAGCCTTCCCCAATATGGAGGCATGGCCCCACAGGGACTTCCAGTGTCTCTCCAGCACTTCCTCTCCTTTAAAACCCAAACTCCCTGACAAAACACACACCTTGCTACCAACACACTTCCCCTGACTCAGACCATGAAGTATCAAACACACAGGGAAGATGCTGGGCATGTTGCACTCTGCACAACCTCAGGGTACTCAGATACAGCCGTTGGGAGCTCAGCAGGCCAATCCTGGTGAGACCCACTATATTTAGGGTATGACTGCTTTCTAAAAATGCATTATCTAGACAAAACACTTGAGTATCTTAGGGATGCAGGTTCTGGTTTTCCGAATATTTCTGATATTTACTCTGACATTTCCTCTGAGTGTGTGCGGGGTGTTTTGAAAGGAAAAGAGTTTTCTGTTGCTTAAGGCCAGTCCTTCCTGTTTGTTAGTTTATACCAAACCTCAGTTTTGACATGAATAAAATTGTTGCTTTAAGTCTGATTTCAAACATGTGGTAAAGACAAATCGAACCATTTTATGAGATATAGTTACTTTTGTAGAGGGTGAGTCTGCCCTGGGGAATTTCCCCTGACTAGATTTATCACAAGTTTTTTGAACCAGATAATTTTGTTTGATAGCACATCTGGCAGCATCATAAAATCTTGACGTCCCAAGCTATTACACAGGAATTACTTTTGTAAATCATTTATGAATATTACTGATGTAGGCCTATTCTGGGCAGTAAGAAAGGAAACAGAGCGCTGAAGGACAAAGGAAGGGAAGAAGGATTCCCTGCCCTTTCAGGGCTTATCAGATAGGATGTGTATTTATCATTTTAAATGGGAAACATGTTGTCATTGATACAGCTGAAAAGTCCACATAACACAATTTGTTCCCCATATTCCCTAAATAGGCAAAAGGGGAAGATATTCTACCTGAGGAAAACCACAAATTGATCCCTTCTGAAGACAAATCTGTCCCTGTCCACATCTTGAATAAGACTTCCCAATTAAACACCACATATTGCTAAAACCGTAGTAAACACAAACTCACAATTCAGGTAGACTAAAGGAGGAAAGTCTTACAAAGGCCAGCACTGAGGCAAAATAAAAGCCTCATTTTACCTTACAAAAAACCTCCTGGTATTTATAAAATCCCCCCCACAATCCACACAGTGACCTGCCTTTTGAGCATGGCAACACGACTGAATGGAAACTCTCCACATAGCTAAAATGACATGATTAGCTGCTGAGCATACGCCTTCAGAAAGAAAGCTGGCAAAGCAAAAGCTTATGTTGACTTTTAGTATCACGAACTATCACACTGTTAGCAATTTCAGAAGATTGCACCTATCGATTTGGATTGGAAACACATCAGACATTGAAATAACTCTGGGTGCTGCCACCTTGCCAAATCCAAAGCCTGGCATTACATTCTTTTTGAACATGGATGGAGGAACTGACACCAAACACATTATCATTAGGTGGAAGGGCAACAGAGGAGCCACCCCAAATGAACCAACAATGGGGAGCTACAACAAGCCCTTCACTCTTCATTCCTGACATCCCCAGTACTGGGAGCTACTGGGTGTTATTTTCGTTGAGCCAGAGCAGAGGAGAAGCTCATCTGCAATACTCCGCAGAAATGTATTTCCAGTCTTAGGTAAGAAGGCATTTTGTTGGGGAATTTCCCTGCTTTGGGGCCCATAAAGAGGGAAGGAGAAATTCTCAGACAGCTCCTATTTGACTTCCAAACACCAGGCTCCTTCAGACTACAGCATGTCTACGAGGGATGCACAGAGCCATTACAGCGCACATGCCAGTATTGCACCACACGCTTTCCTTGTCAGAGCAGAAAAATTCTAAATTTGGCTTCCTCCCAGGAAGCAAATTCCTGTCCATACACGCCCAGACTGATTTCTCACAGATGAGCATACTGCCCACTAAAATCTGAAGTAGGCTGCATCCACAGGGTGCTGAGGACCCACCCTGGCACAGCAGTGATGCGGCAGGAGTCACCAGCTGCACTGAGTAGAGAGGAGCTCCTGGTTTATTTGAAAGTAGCAATACTGAAAAAGAAGCTGTAACATGAAAAAGCAAGTTTAAATTTTTTATAGTTTCAGATCAACTAGAATCTGAAAATGACAATGTAACATAGTTTCAATAATCAAAGCATGGATGGTTTCAAGCTGCACAAAGAGCTCCACCAGGAAAAAATCCACAACATGACATAAAGGAAGAACTGAAAAGAAATGGTGGTTTCCAGGGTCATGAGTGGTATCTGCAGGGTATCATCTGGACAGTGCTCCTTAGACTTGACAGCATGAGGCAACATTGGCTGTGGCTAAGAAATCTGAGATTCATGTTCTGTTTACCCCCTTCTCTCTAAATGCAAACACATGTTCTGTCCTTCCAATAACCATGGACAACACGTGCACTGAGGAGGTACGTTGAAAGTCATCTGTGAATTGCAGATACATGTAAATGACCACACAGCAAGCTTTCCCAGGGAGACAGGACTGGAAAAAAGGGAGGCAGTTACACTAAGATTAGATGCTGTGAAAAAAACTCAAACAACAGACTCAAACAAGGGTGATTCATGATTTTTTTTCCTAATTCAATATAACTATTATAATACTATTTTAGATTATTCCAGGATGTCAAAGAGTGATGAGGAAGGTTTTTTTTTCAGTCCATTACAGATAGCACTTGCCTCAGTAACTATGCCAATGGAAGAAAATCCATCATGCACTAACCATACTCTAACCTCCAACAGGAATATTCCCCATTTTGTGAAGTAAAGTGAGATGTGGGAGTCCTTGACCTTCTGAGTAATTAAGGGAAACAGAGACATTCTTGTTTTTATTAGAGACACACTAAACTATTTAAAAATAATTTGAATAGCTGGAGAATTAGTGTATTTGCCTGCTCATGAGTAGTGCAGATAGTTTAGAGTTCTCTTGGGGGCAACACATCGTAATGAATATCTGCTATTCATATTTAATGCAATCTGCCAAAGAGTGCTTTTGGGAGGACTTTCTGTGTCAATATAATGATTAACAACAGGACTGGAAAAGTAAATGAATTCCTGCAACGGGTGGGGCTGGCAAAAATATCTTGCAGTACTATACCAGTTACACTGGATTTAACTGTACTTTTTTAATGATACCAGTGGAAAATCCATTTCCCAGGGAGGGAAAAAAAAAAAAAAAAAAAAAAAAGCAAGCAATCTTTAATATGAAGTTCAAATAGTAAATAATTGCCTTCATAGAAGGAAAAACAAACAATTCCAGCAGAAAACAATGCCCAAATCAACAATCTGCCTGTCCTGAGCATGTCTGAAAAGACTGATATGTAATACTGACTAATAAATAAAATAATTAATATTTACATAGCACAACGAGAAATAATGTTGTAGGTGCTTCCTTGCCTACCTCTACCTCTTTGAGTTCCTCAGATGATCTTACTTTCCATACATTTTCTCATATTTCAGAGACTTACATAAAACAGAATATAAAGTCTTTTATTCTTTACAATACGCTTTTAAAACACCCCAGACAGAAAAGAATGGAAAAGCTTGGCTAAAATACAATGAGTGACCTTAGTATGGAATTTTCTCCATGGCATCCCAACAGTCCTCTAAATAACACATTCAGATTACTTTTTTCCAAGCTATGTGGATGAAGCAACCTTACTGAGTTTATATAAATTCCAGGACATTCTTGTATCAGACTGACTGCTCTTCCCTGCCCCTTATCAAGCTACTCATATTCCTCCCTTGCAATAAATGGAAGGGGGGATTTCAAGGATTCGAAGGCTCATGTTGGCAGCCTGAGGACCAAAATGTGGGGCAGGGGTCCGAGGTAGAATATGGGGGTGTTCCCACCAAATGCCATGGGCTACACAAATCACCTTGTTCAAGCAAATGTTCAATCCAAGCAGAAAGGGAACAACTGCCAAACAAAGTGTTTTATTATTTAGTGGCTCCCACTGTGGTTACTGTCCAGACCCTTTTTTAATTTGGTCTAGGATACACTCAGGGATTCCTTTCATCACAGCATTAGCTCAGATTAAGCTTTTTCCTCCAGCTCACACCAATTGGCTTTGTTATGTAGTGGTATTTAGTCATGTTAAACTAATTCTGTAAAACTCATTCTGGTGAAGTTATGTTACAGGAACCAGTCTTGCGAAGATACTCTATAAACAACCAGCAGGGCTTCATCTTCCCCACGCTGATATTTGCTTGTGAAACTGCAACATCGCTGTGGGCCTTGTAGCTCCATCAGCCATAACATAAAGGCAGCATTTTCCTCACCAGTTTTCAACTCCATGGATATTCTACAATGATCTGTGTAGTTTTTACATACCTTCCTTCTCAAATTTCAGGTGGTCATTCTCTTAGTTAGGGGTGTTTTCTTGGAGTTTGGGTTTTTTTTGTAAGACTAATTTTTTAACTAATCTTTTTCCAGAAATTAAAATGTGTCGCTAGAGCCACACAACAAATGTTTTATAAAGAAGGTAAACTCTTCTAGAGCTGGTATCCTCACGCTATGACATTTGCCTTACTGACCTCTGGCATCAGCATTAGGACTCATGATGGCCAGATGGGCCCTGACCCTTCTTCCAGGGCTGATGGAGAGAGATGGCACTCAGAAATAAGAATTGCCTGTGTGACTGCTACTGACCTGAACCTAAGGTAGTTTTACTTTAATAAAATGTTAAGTAACAATATTTGCCCACATTTATTAATTTATTCCTCTCCAAAATATTTCACGAGTCTTCTATGATTTTCCTATTGCAAACATATCAGGCTCTGCAGGACTCCTGCTCATTTCCCATTGCTGCTCTGAGTCTGGCAAAGAACCAAAACCGCTTGGTCTATGAGAGGCTGGTACATGACCTAAAAAGCACGGAAATGCCTCCAGTTCTGCCTCTCTCACCATTTCTAAATGAGCCAAGCAGTAACCCCCTGAAACCATCTCTGCTGTGTAGAAGAAACTCCTCATTCATTAATGTGGCCAGGGAAGTCTGCGTGTCACCTGCTGTGAAGAGTGAAGATGTCTGCTGCGTGCTCCACGGGGTGACACAGCGGTAGGTAAATCAATCGGACTTCACAAAAGTAACGATCTTGACCATGGTCTTGTTCGGTGCTAATGCATCGCTCACGTACCATAAAAGTGGGTTTTTTCATCCTCTGACCTCTCTAGCACTGCGAGCAGACCTCCAATTATTAAGTATTTTGCACTATGTATCTCAGTATAAAAACAGAAGCCGAGTCACAGGTCACAGAGGCAACAGCATTATTAACATCAATGAAAGTAAATCACTCCATCCTGAGCATTTATGGCAAGGCCCTTGTGCTCACACAATTCATGTGTCTAAGATGTACTCTTGTCTGTTTCATGGGACTGGAGATACCTGCCCCAACTGTAGATTAAGATAACTTAATATAACCTTCATATAAGGTTATTCTGCCATCATTAAAAGTGTATAACCAAGACAGAACAAAATGAAACAAGACACTAATACTAAAGTTCAAATGGCACTAACTTTGAACAAAAGCTGTTGAACAGCACTGTTTTATAAAGATTAAAGAGATCTTTATAACATTCCTGTTACGTAAAGTAATTTCTATTGGATTTTACATGAATGAAAAGAATCTGGAAGATAAATAGTACAATAGCTTCAAGCATATAAAGAGCACTGGTTTGGCCAACCTTTAATTTTTTCCGGTCTTTTCAAGAGAGTTCCATATTATTCCACCACACAGTATAAATTTTAACTTTAATAGAGATCATCAATCATACTGACTTTGGCCCATGAGTGGCTTCATTGGGAAAACAAAAAAACAAACAAACAAAATCTACAATGGAGAGCAGAACCCTGAAATACAACCCAAAGCTCAACTTGCATGCTTCCAAGAACTTGTCTCTATAAATCCAGTGATATAAACCTCAAGTTCCAGATTCAGAAGTCTACAGACAGAGTGCTGACAGTACAGGTATGAAAACAGAGTGGCGCAAACCAGAAGAGTCATCCCAAGGACTATGTCTCAAAAAAAATTCTCATTCAAGTCATCTTCCTTCCTATCTTGCCAATTTTAGCTGGTATTTGCAAACACTATTGCCTTGAGCTATGCACAACAGCTGCCAGGCTTTTGTGCTCAGTCACATAGAGCCAGTGCTGCAAAGCACCTCCACAAAAATACTGGCCTGAAAGTGCTGGGACCAGGGCATAAAGACACAAACCCCAAGATTTAGAGGTAGCCACTTATTTTGCACATTGACAGAAACTGATACTTAGCAGTACTTTTCTGAGAGGTTGAGCACTGACTGGCTTATTAATCATTAATAATGCATCAGCAACACAGTCTGAATTTCACAGGAATAATTCATAGAAAATAAAAACTCTACATTGCTGATCATATAATTTTGGTATTTACCAACCTATGCCTCAGAAGATGTTCCCATTTACTAAGAAAAATATTTATTCAACAGGTGAGTATTCCAGAAGTAGTGCAGAATAAATTCAGGACGGTAAAAAAACAAAAAAAACCACCAAACCCACTAATTTCCTTCAAGACTGCCCAGCATTCTAGTGTGTGTGAGACGTGAAGCCAGAATTAGTATCAAGCAGCACAAAACCAGCAACTTTTACTCTTCCAAAGTCCTGTGATTTCACTGTGATTTCCCATTTAAATTTGGAGCTGAAGCTTTGTGAGATTTGTTGAAAGATGCATCAGGAAAACTGCTGTAAGAAATCTCCTTTTCCTTTAGTAGAAAGTGCATTGCTCCACGCAAGTGCTGTTTAGTCAAGGCTTCTCATATCCAGCAGTCATAGTAATGTATTTAGACAAGCATCTTCAACAACAAACTGATCTGCAAAGCTGTATATATCTGGGTTTCCTGGATGATAAATACATCAGTCACCCACTGCAAAGACCTCCAGAGATGTATCTTTTCTAAGTGATCCTACTTAGAAAGTTTATACCTGGGACAGCTTTGTTTGGAGCCACTTAAACACATATAAAAGACCAAGCAGAAAGCATGCTTGTCATAAGGCAAAGAAAAAACTTTGCTCAGCTAATACACTCAGCAGATCTGCACTTAGAACTGTTCTAGTTTTGGCTGGGAGAGTAATTTTCCTCCTAGAAGCAGGTAGAGTGCTGTGGTTTTGGGATTGAGTATGAGAATAATTTTGATAGCAACAACTAAAGCATCACTGTGTCAAGTAGTGTTTACTCTAAGTCAAGGGCTTCTCAGTTTTCCATGCTCTAACAGTGAGGATGTGTCCAAGGAGCTGGGAGGGAACACAGCCAGAATAGCTGACCCAAACAGGCCCAAGGGATATTCCAAGAGGTAAAATGCCATCCCCAGTACATAAAGGAGGGGGAGTTGGCCATGGCTGCCAATGGTTGCTCATGGACTGGCTGCGCATCAGCAGGTGGCAAGCAACTGTAGTGAGCATCTCTTGTCTCTCCTGGGTTTTACTTCTCTCTCTCTCTTTTTGTTGCCTCCCTTTTGATGACAACTATTCTTATAGTTCATCTCATTTTAATATTAAGTTGTGCTCATCTCATACTATGGGTTTTACCTTTCTTCCCCCCTCGATACTCATCCCCACTATGGGGAAAGGACACGTGAGACAGCAGCTGTGCAATAGTTGGTTGCTATCTGGGGTTAAACCACAACAGAAACTCAACCACAGGTTCAGCCACAGGCAGCTCACAGATACCTGCTGTCCACTGGGCTGCCCTTCAGAAGCTGTACAAGAAGGAAGGAGTTACTTATGGAAGACAACTAAAGCAGTTTTAATAACTGTGCAACTTCAGAGGATTCTATACTGAGGAATCATCGCCATTCATGATTACAAAAAGGTCAATTTTTTTTAAAAGCACCACTGGATTCTGCAGCTAATATTAACAATGCAGGATATACCAAAATGCATAGCAGGTTTTGTCACCCTTGGTTTCCATAGCTTTGGCATGCCATACAGTTGCCTGTTTATTTTTATAAAAACAAGAGGAAATGAAAATGGTATTTCAAAACAAATGCATGCGCTTTGCCCAAGTAAAATACATCATAGATGAACAACTGCAACCACTCCTGATAAAATTTCAGAATTAACACGATCAGTCTTTACTAGAGAAGAGCTGGTCAATAAAAGGTATTAATACCAAGCACTTACTTGCAGGTGATGGGGTGCTGCATCCACTAGTTGGTGGGTGGCTCTGGAGTCCATGGAGGGAAGGTAGTGACAGTCCACCAATGACTGGAGGAAAAAGTAAGGGATATGGTGCTGCTGGATAGTGAGTCATATGTCCATTCACGGCCGGTACTGGACATGTGCGGCTACTGGTTGTCATGTTAACACCTCACAGTGGACAGGTATTATGTTGCATCACTCCAGGCCAGCAAATTAGATACCTCAAAATATGAATGATGAGGGCTGTCAAGCCCGAAGGTACAGCTTAAGCTGGATTGCGTGATGATGAAAAGGTAATTCACTGTATCAGGTCCATCCTATATTTCATCACTGCTTCCTACTGTTCTCTCTTCTAGGACATCCTTGCTCTGCAGACTGAGGATAGAAAGTCTTCTTACTCTGATATCAGGGTGCAGTTCAGTTGCTTCTACAAATGCTTCTCTGGGAGCACAGTTGCTCTCTACAGATGCATACTGACAGAGTCTGGGGAAAGAAAACAATATATTGATTAAAATATACATATTTTTTAAATGTGCACATAGAAGACTATTTTTTCTCCTTGTTATTTTTGTTAAGCTACAATTTATTTATCAGCATCCCACAAGGTCAGCTCATATAAAACTCACACCCTATTACTGAAGCTAACAGCAGAACACCCATTAAGTTGATTTCCCTGTACGACATGCAACACCAAAAGCTATTTCTGGTGTGAAACAGTCTTGTTGTGAAAACTGCCAGATTTAAAACCAATGCATCAATAATTACCTGAAATACTAATGCTGGGGGAGAAAAAAAATCAACTTCTGAAAAATTTCCCTGTGTATGAAAGCTTTGAGTGTCCCCCTAAAAGCTACAGAAGGATTGGCACTGTGAAGGCTCCCTTCAGTGCCATGGCTCAGGCAGGATACAGAGCAAATTTGGGTTGACTGTTAAAGCAGCAGTTACTTTAATAATGACTGTTTTCACAAAGAATAGTTAGTTTATTATCCCTTAGGAGACACCTCACTAATGGTTTTCTTTCTTTTTCTTTTCTTGTTTTTTTTTGAGGGGTAGAGGAAACTGCCCAAACAAACAAGCACCCATTATCCATTATTTCATAATCGGGGTGAGTGAGTGACATGAGTCAGTACACTGCAATACACTGCTCCTGTGCTCTGCTAGGGAACTTGCTTGTTCTCATGACCACCATCTTCAAAGTCATCCAGAGCTCCACACACCTTCCTCAGTGTTTCACCCAAACCCTCCTTTCAAGGGGTCCTCATTTTTTCATGCTCTGTGCCAAAAGCCTCAGGCTGAGAAAAGGAATATCACTTCTTGTGATATTCCCACAAAATTTGTTCCCGCCATAGTAGCTCAAGTCTACATACAGCAAATGGCTGGTGGCCTCTGAATCAACCTACTGATGCAACACCAGAAAGTGCTACTGGTGTCTTGAGAGATACAGTACTGGGAAGGCTGCAATCACTTCTATATTGCAAACACTGCTCCTGTAGCTACTCATGCAGTGCTCCAGGTAAAAAAAAAAAGCCAGTGAGTGCTGCAGCCAGCTCCTGAGCTCACTCTCCACAAGGAGTTTACTCATCTCCTCCAACACATACCGTAGTAGGAAGTAAGAGCCACAGAGCAAACTCAGCCATCCAAAAGTAAGGCAGTCCACGGCTGAGTAAAGCTTTGTTTCCTGAGACAATGTACTACACTCTTGCATCTGCCACAGTCAGCGATCAGTAACCACATCCACAGCTATATAGCACTTTTATCTGTAATTCTTTGAAATTATAGCCTGAAACCAAAGGCAAGAGGATTTTTGGGTGGGAAATAAAGGAGTGGTGAAATGATGTGTCAAGGTCACAAAGCAAAACTGCTGCCAGAAGAGGAAAACTGTGACAATGCAATACTGACTATCACTGCTGCTGCTCAGCGCACTAGTTGTCGGTATGAATTCAAATGAGCAAGGAGAAAAAAGAAAAAACCCAACTCAGATGCATACATTTGCCTGTCAGAGAGCAGCAGAGTGTTTCTCCTCTGTGTGGAATACCAGCAAAGGTTACCAGCTGTGCATGTTGTCAGACAGCAGCTTCTGCTGAGTGCAGCCTGCTTGGGGATAACTGAAATGTAGCTTGTAAGTATTTGATAACTGTGTAAATTATGCACAAAATGCCTTTAATGCTAATGGATGCAAACGTATGCAGAGATGAGGCTGTAAGAAGGGGATACAGCAAGCGAAGGCACAGCTGCTGGCCGAGCTGAGCTTGAGGACCACATGCCTGAAGACCAGTGAAACCAGGCAGATCTTTTGAGGGAGCCCCAGCAGCTAAAATACATTGACTCACTAACAACATAAAATGAGATGAACCATCGCTGGTGCCTGTTTTACCTAGCTAAGGCTTTATGAAGCTTAAGAGACAAGGAAAGTCAAGTATCAAAGGAACACGTAAAGTTTTATAAAGCAATTCCACAAAAGCCGGCAAAAATACCACACTTCTAAGTGTTTGCAAAAAAAAAAAGGACAGGAGAGGGATGCTGATGAATACCAGCCCTAAAAATGCATGCATTAAATTAAGCACAGAACAAGGTCATCTATTTTTAAATGATGTAGGGCTCTGGAAACAAAATTCATCTTATAAAACTATCTAACACCTTCAATTATATTTCTATTAGCCAGAAAAATGCAGAGCTCATCATAAGTTTAAAACATTCCCAGAACCACATCAGATATATTTTCATATTTAAGTGAAAAGTATTGAGAAAAAAGCAATTCCTTCAGGACAGAGAGGGAAAAAGGCACTCAGGAAAACTCTTTGGTCAGTTCTTCATTACTGAAGGAACATGATCTGTGATGGAGCTGGTGATGACAGAACATAGCAGTGTTATAGCTCCTCAGCATACAAATACATATATTTAACAGTGCCCAAACTAGGCCAAATCTATAACTAGGTTATAATCATATATAGTTTTGCGTGCTTATAATTTCACATGAGATGTAATTATAAACTGAAATTACTACATGAAAGTAAGTTTTTCTTGCCTCACTCAAAAATCACCTTCCTTTCACCACTCGTGGCCAGAAATTTCCTGCAGATAGCTGTGCTGGAGATAAGCCTTCATAACTTGCTCCTCTTCAGAGTTCTTCAGAATCTTACTTTCCATAGGCAGAGAGAGAAGACAGTGTAAAAGCCATGTTACTCTAAACAGTGCATCACCTGACTCCAAGCTGGGTCCCGTGGGAGCACCAGGTTGTTCACATGGCTGAACATTCATGCGATGGTCAGGGAGTAAATTGTAGGCAGACAGCTACATATCAGTAGCTCCAGCTTCTTGTAAAGAAGCAAACGCCACTCGTGTTCTATGGTTGCCAAGGAACTTCAAGTCACTAGCTCTGCTAACAGAGATTACGGACCCATCACCTTCATACTGCACAGCAGAGGACATCCCAAAGTAGAAACTTCTAGAGAACAGGAAACCCAACAAGCAGCTTTCCCATTCACACCACTTCCATGGCACAACTCCCGTGACACATTTCACTAATGTATCACCAGACGGACACATTCACGTCCCTGAACGTAGCACTGGACATCAGCCACAGATGTCTGGGCTGCATGTGATTCCAAGGTGAAAACATCTCTTTTGCCTAAGTAAACCTGTACCATAGCTCAAAACAATGAAGAGGTGTCAGCTTTGTGAAGGAGATTTTCCTTTGTTGTCATTTGCTATGGTAAATACCCATAGCAACAGCATGGATTTCTGCCCTGAAGGCAGAAGGCAAAATTTTCAGAAAATGGCTGTGACCAAGGGACTTCAGAAGATCTCCTCAGCATACAATGAAATCCTCTTCCATAGACTTCTCCTTAGTGACTGTTCATGAGTACAAGGCCCTTAGTACATGCAGTATGGAAAAAGATCATACAGAAAAGTTCCTTTGAATGTTCACCAAGAGATGATCACACTGTGCACTACTTTGCATTGAACAGCGGCCAATGACTTTTCTTTGACAGAACATATGCCTCCTCCTTTTTGGTTTTTACAGGTCTTTTATTGACTTGACTTCAGTGATAAAGCAGATGGCCACAGGGGAAGGAGACTACAGTAGCTCTAGTGCAGAGCAGAATATTTATCGGCTGCAGTTAATGCAGCAGGTGTATCTGTCTCTTCCACATTTCTTCTCAGTGTTTGTGCAGCTGAGCAGAAATTTAAAACTACAAATTTTCACATATATTTTCACAAATTTTACTGGATAAACAGTAGCCCAACTTTTCTTATTGTCTCTTAATTTTCCATGCATTTTGCACAGGCTTGAGTACAGAAGGCAGCTTTGCTCTTCAGACATCTGTCAGTTCTCCTTAAATATATTAAATGTATTGAGCCTCATTCATTATATTGCTATTTAGCTTCCATTTGGTAACAATATTTGGTATTACTGTACCATAACTCATCCTTCTGAATTTTTCACTTGTATTAAGATTTATTTGAATTCCTAAAATCTCTTTGCAGTTACAGGTGACTTTGATGCACATCAACAGCTGGACAGGCAAGAAGCCAAGGCAGGAGGCTCGGCCAATTGTTCTGTGTCAGTAGGAAGGTTACGCTCTGTCCTCCCTTTTGCCAACAACATCCCAATTCCCCATTCCTCTTCCTCCCCTCTCCCTAGCCATAGCAGGGAATTAAGTTGTCAGCCTTGCAACTAAAGCAGGATTTTTGTCTTTTTTTTTCTTCCCTCACTTCTGAAAAGGTCAGTGGGGAGTTCTGCCCTACCTATGGTAATGTTTGAAATTCAGCAGTCATTTTAAGATATCCACGATGTAGTGTCCAGAAAACTTCTAAGCTACATCTGCCATCCCTACACCTTTCTGCCACAGTAAACTGCTGTTGCTCTTCCTTTACATCTGGGAAACAAAACCAGGAATGCAGAAGAGGCACCCCAACACAAGGACATGTTCTGCACAAAGCCAGGTGCTTGGGAATTTGCTTCTCCAAGCCCTCGGTCTGCAGCACTGCTGTCCCCGAAGTTTCCAGGGTCACAGAGGAAGTCTCTTCTAAGTTCATTTCCCATTTTCCTGCCAATGCCAAACCCCCGCCCCTCCCTTAAATCTTAGGCTAAAACAGGAATCACTGGACTGGGAGGGCAGCCTGGGCAGTAAGACAGGAGAGGCAAGTTGCTCTTCTCAGAGCAACAAAAACAATTTCAGAAAAATTCTGCATACAAAACCTTTCAACAATATATTTATTACCTGTTTTCCCCAAGGGACAGAGTTGGTGGAGTTCTTATTTATTAGCCGGTTTCAAGACATATTCTAATGCTATTTTCAAAACAAGTCAAGTTTTGAGAACCCTTACTGTATTTAATGTATAGTTTGTATTTAATGTATTGAAATCCCTGATTATGCATATGCTTTCTATTATGTTGGCTGATGGTGTTGCATTCAGCAGTACTGAATAATTCAGCAGATTTAGCACGACTCAAGTGTAAATCAGTCAGATCCAGTAACACGATAACCACACTGCCTTTAAACTCTTAAAAATGCATGGAAACTTTTATTTCATAAAGAGGCTGTACTCCGTTCTGCACCAGTTCTCACTGACTGTGAGATGTTGCATTTTTGTTTTCATGGCTATCCAACGGGATTTAATTAAACAATAAACTAGTTACCGTGGCAGAAGTAAAAAAAAAAAAAAAAGAAAAAAAAAAAGAAAAAAAAAGCCTTTGGAGTGTTATGTTTCCTTTATTAGCATAGTGATGTGAAACTAAACAGAAAAAGCAATCTAATAACAAACATTCCTTTGAGAAGGGCTCTGGGAGCAAAAGGACATCCACTTATTGTTCAGCCCATCCCATTGGTCCATATACGGCAATAAAGGTACAATAGAAGGAAACAGGAAACAGACTGGCACATCTGCATTATCTTATTAGAGGCTAATGGATATCTGAGAGGAACATGCATCTGATGCTGAATAGTCTGTACCAATCTCCGAAGCAATTACTCTTAATTAGTGGATTCTGTTTATAGATGGAACTTAGTGTACCCTTTTGTATCAAAGAGATGCAGGCATCTGGAGAGAGATATGGTTTTCTTAAAGGGAAAGCATTGCAGCACAATGTGAGGGTTGGGCTGGTTTTTTGGGGTTTTTTTGAGGTTTTTTTGAGGTTTTTTTTTCTTTGCAAATAAAAGCTCTCTGAAGCATAACATATTCTACTGTATTATTAATCAAAAGAGCATGTTGGTTAAAAAAAAAAGTAAAGGGGGAAAAAAAGACCATGCTCTTAATCTCAAACTCTGAAAGTAAACACAGAAAGCTAATACTCATATATGAATTATATGACAAAAACCACTTTGATGATAAGCAAATAAACAACTGAACCTAAAATTTCCAACTGCTGGCCAAAAAGCTTAAAATAGCAGCTTAAGTCAGAAGAACAACATCTGCATTTTGTATCTGCCAAGTCTGCAGCCAAAAAAAGTAAACTACTCTATATGACCAGATGCATGAATAAGAAAGAAAATGCATGAAACAGAACTTCAAAGGCAATTTATTGAAAAGCAGATCTGTAGCCCTTACATCCCATAACCACAATTGTCACATATTTTCAAATATAGGTACAAGACTTAAGGAAAGAGGGAAGATAAATTGTTGTAAGAGAATTAAGACACTCTTTCTATGACACTTTTCCTGCATCTTGGTATGCAAGATAGCTGTCTGCTGGGGGACTGTGAATTCCTTTTTGTCATAAAGCTGACACTTGCAAAACGGGTTTCAGTTTTATTTGGGGTTTTTCCCCCCCGACATTGTTAAGAGATAATTAATATAATTAATGCAATTGCTGTTTATTTTAAAATCCTATTGGGAAGTATAAAAAGGAGGGGGGGAAAAGCTTCTTTCTCCCTAAGCAGCTATGCTTCGAATTGCCTGCATTGCAAACACACACTGATGTATGCCTGAAAAAGAGCAAATCTAAATCTGAAAGGGGAAAAGGGAAAAAAAAAGTGAGACACAATGACACCCATTTATTTACACACCATACAACAGTACCCTGCTGTGCCAACTATTGATTTTAGTGGAACTGAGAGTCCATGTTGGAGAGCAGCAGCTGTGAGTACATTGCTTGAATCCTCATATGGGAACAATACTCCATAAGCAGAATAACCTATTTCAGGCAACCTTCATGTATAACAACCAACATTAAAAACACACAGAGCTTACATTTCAAAACCTGAGAGGCACTATGGTTATTTGTTCCGCAAAGGTTCAGGGGAGTTATTAATTTATTTGTGCTAACACAACCAAGAAGTGTGAAGGATTGAAAATCCATGGTTCACATGTCTGTTATTCTACAGAGATGTTAATTCTGTTCTATACTAACCATATTTAAGATCCTGCCACTGAGTCAGGCAATTTCTCATCTTCTTCTGTTGTTTGCTGCTTTAAAGGACTGTTTGAAACTGAGGTATGGGGTGGTTGGGTTTCTGGGTTGGGGATTTTTTTTGGTAGAGGGGGTCAGGGGGTTGATTGCTGCCTTTTTTTTTTCTTTTTTCTTTTTTTTTTTTTTCCTACAGCTATCTGCATTCCATGTCTTTTCTTTCATTACTCAGCAGTTGCCAAAACTATACTGAGAAGATAAATGGTTAGGTCAGGTGATGGGGTTAACAATTTACTGTGTGTACTGCTCCGAGAGCCAGATATAGTAGAATTGGCTCATGTTTATGTACAGGATGGGAAGTTGATTTCCTGTGCAGTGGCTTTCAATCACCTCTGTAAGGGACTCTCTTGCAGTTTTCTGCAGAGAATTCAAAGGGCTCTGAATACATTTTGTGCTGGCATATAGGACAGTCTGCTTTGTAATTAAATGCATTCCTTACTTACTCTGTCACATTCAAAAAATCCTGAAGGACAGTCAAGGATAAAAGTTCTCTTTCATCTATGGAAACCAAAGGAAAGGTAACTGGGCTTCCTCCTTCCTGAGTTTAAGTGAACTTGTACATGCTCCCCAAATTTAAAAACTATTTCTTAATGCTTAAAATTGCTCTTTCAACAGAATCAACACTTTTGTTCTTGCATAGGCATCTCTGTTATTCCTTATTAACGTTTCCAAGGATGTTAAACAGTAACTCCACACTGAGAATATCCTTCATGAGAGACTATCCCATGTGCTACAGAGGTTTAGGAAATCAGAGATTTGCCAGACCAAAGCTGCAGGGCATTTCTGCAGACCGAACCCGTTTCCTTGTTTCTGCTCATCCACAAAACTCAAAAAGGAAAAACAAATTCCTTCCCTCAAACACAATTCAGATGATCCACAATTTAAACATCACAGGGTACTTAGCTCTTCAAAAGCAGGTTGGTCCCCCCTCAAGTTACACAGAACCAGAAACTCCAGTAGGAAGCTTTTCCCGCTCAAGGTACTTTGCCTACTGCTTTAGTTCTCTGACCACATTTTTCCAGCAGGTGTCCTGTGCTCCTGAACAGTTTCTCCCCACAGTTCAGAAAAACAAGACTTGATTTAGCAATCCAAATTATCCCTTGCTGTCCTACATGTCAAATCAGATTGTTTTGTTCATAGCTGCTTCTATGTGAGAGGGCAACCACGAAGATGAAATATGATCACTGACAGGACTAAGGAACCTATCCTTAGGGATCCCCCCTCATCAAGTCAAAGAAGGGAAAAAGAATCACAGGTAACAAAGGTAAGCTGCAACCACCACCAACACGCTTCTAGGATTTGGGAAGATTTACACAGGCAAACAGATAGTACCTTAAACTGATAGCTAATAATCAACTATCCAGGATCCTTATCCATGAAGGAAAGGTAGCATCTCCGATTAAGTTCAGAATGGAATATGCTCCCTGTCCAGCAAAAACAAACTTCCACAGAAGTCTTCTCCTTAACTGGCAATTAATTGGTTTTTGCTCTTGCCTACAAGGCACCACAAGATACCATCACACAGATTCCCAGCCAAAGCAAGACTTTGTGAGAAAAGCTCTTGGAAAGAGATGGGAGGCCAAGGGAAGGGAGACTGAGCAAGCAAGAAAAACCACATCCTGCTGCCTATGTTCAGTAATGTCATCCAATATTATGGGATGTGCAGACATTTACAAGTATGCCAATCGCTTCCCAAGTGGCGTTACAGCGAGGAGGAGTGAGGAATCTATCTGAAGCCTCCCTAGCATGCTCTCAGAACACTCATCTTTAACCTTCTAGCTGATGAGAAACTTGTCATGGAGACCAACAGCAAATACAGCACTTACCATCACTGCAACTACTAAAAAGGTCTGATACTGGCTGTTTATAACTTTTAAGAGGCCTCCGAGATCAGTAAGAGGGGGTCAAGTGATGTTATTGTTTTGGTGACAGACGGAAGATCCCTAGTAAATGATCCCAGTGGCCTGGGAGTTATTAAAAGAATGGAGTACTTCATCAGCTCAGAAGCTGAAGAGGAAAGCAGCTTTGGAGGGCGGTTCCTTGACAGAGAAGTACATTTCTTTGAGAGGCCAACACTCTACAGTCACAACATGCACTGCAGAAACAGGATGACAAGAGATACTTCCTTAAAGGAGAGCACAAAGACATGTAACACCAGTCACAGCTTTTACTGGTACTGGTCTCAAAACCCCAATCAATGAAGCCAGGAGTCAAGGAAATTATTCATCAAATGCTCTATGAGTGGAAGGTGCAGAAAACATTAGTTTTGATGGCTATGCTTTATCTGAATATCCATGTAGGTGACATGAATTATCCACAGGATTATGTTAGGAAACATCAGGGCAATTTAGACCGGAAGCCTTTGCTGTTAGTTTTTTGAATTTCTAGAGATGACTGTCCCAGCACAGAAGCAAGACCCATCTCTCTGATCAGCCTTAGAGGTATATTCCTGAGAAGTCTTTGTCCTAGCAGAACTACCACAATACAACAAAGCACCACATCCTCTCCCTGCCTGAGGTCATTTGGGTAGTCTTCCTCTGCATGGGCAGGATATCTTTAGTGCCACTAAGGATGGAACCGAGTAGTCAGATTCATCCAGCCTGGATGTCTAGCCACAACTGCAAATATTGTCATTAGACTTGCTTTCACCACCAAATTAAGGTAGAAAATTCTCTACATCTTTAGTTTCTACTTTGTTCAGTATTTGGACAATCAGTAAATACAGATCCCTTTGTGCCCCACTATGGCACAAAGGTGCTGCCTGGAAATCTTCAAACACTGAGCAAAGAAACAAACAGACTTCAACAGTCACTGAGATAAAAAAAGATGAGAATAAAATTCTGTTTAATTTGGAAAACATGCACTGCAGCAGAAGGTTCTGCCTTAGCTCAGCACACTCCACTTTGTAAGCCACACAAAGTAAGATCCTGCAAGAATCCACTTAGCTGCAAAGAAAAATTCTGCTATCTGGAGTAATCTAAACTCATTATTAGGATAAGCATGTGGATTCACTCAAAAAATGAATAATGTTTATTCGGGAGGCTGTCTGAGAAACCTGAAAAAAGATTTTGTAGAGGTTGTGCATGAATTGTGAAATAACATAGATTTCCCAATCCCCCAAGAGCTGGGAGGCACAACTATGCTCAGGAGGTAGGTTCAATCTGTTAGCAGTCCAGTGTTTTCCACTACGAGGCTGGAAGTTCTACTTCCTCTGAGCTAGAGGAGTTTGCATCCCTGCTGCACCCATTTATCAAGTGAGGATGGTGATCCAAGTGGAACAGGGGGAAAAAGAGGGTTCAAGCACTGGTTGTGAACTTTGTTTCTGAAGACCAGTCTGTTGGACTAGAGGTGCATCTATCATCTTAATATCATGGAGGTGTGGACGCTGTGCTAACACAAAATAACTTAACACACATAATTTATCACCTTTTGTTATATACGTCAAGTCTAGTAGTCTGTCTGCTGAAAGGTTCTGCAATTCCTCTGAGTTATTAGAGTCTTCTGTCCTACTTTACCCAGAAGACGACATTTCTGCTGTCTACGTCAGGCTCCTGAACCTTCACTTATTAGATATCACAAGTTTCAATATATTCCCAGTAAGACTCCCTGAGGGTCAGCAGAATATGCCAGAGGGCTGGTGGAGATTATGAACATCTATTTTAAAACCTCTGTTCTCTGTAGCTCCCTGTCACAGGAACAATAGGGTAGCAAAATTAGGAACAAGCACAGCCATTAACTAGGAGGGGACAAAGCCATAGCATGGATCACAGAACAAAAATAGCATTTTTATTGTCAATATTTTGCTTAACAGGGAGCCAATAAAGCAATTGTAAAATGCTAATAATGCGCTGAGATAACACTGCACATGTAAGCATCCTCAGAGCCATCCTCTGAATCATCTGAAAATGTTGCAAAAACCTTATCAGTCAGGTCATAAGGACAGAGGTGCAATAATCAATCACGGTATCCACAAGACCAGCGCATCTTTTCCACATTCTAACATTCAGAAGATCTATATCCCAGAATTGTCTGCCAGAGGCACTGGACAGATGGATTACTTTGTCAGAAAGACCAACATGAACTATGACCTTCCATTTCACATCCAAAATCATCTAAGAGGAAGCTAAACACTGACAAAATTCAAGGAGACTCGTGTCATGCCCACCAGTCTGCAAGGCAGGACTTCTGATACAGCACAAAGGTATTCTTGCAGAGTAAGCAAGTGTGTGAGTTACCTGCACAGCCATCATTCCCAACAAACCCTTCCCTGAAAGGACCTTTCCATTGGTAAATGAAAGACACCTTTCCCACTTCTATGGGCAGAGACACAACCCTGAATTAGTTCATATTCACAGTGCAGACAGAAGTTGCTTGCAGACTCTTAGGGATGGAGACAGGTCATACACCACCATGCAGCACTTAGACCTGCCCAAACCTGCCATCATATTTAAGCTTTTCAACCATAAGCCAGATCAAATGCTTATCAGGGCAGCATTTAGCTTCTGAATCCATTGGGATCACTAATCTTTCAGGTCCATTGACAATGTATTAAAATAATGAATTTTGAAAACATTTAAGAAAGTAACAGTGAGCATTTTCATAATTAGGTCATGAGACATGGGTCAAGAGCAAAGCTCTCAAAAATTTTTGGAATCCCCCAGGAGATGGTAAACTTGGCTAACAGTGCCAAAGATGACTCCTCTTGTGGAAAGACAAGAAAGCGTGGTTCAAGCAGGGCTTCTTCCAACAAGCCTCCAACCAATTCTGAACCACCACAAGCAGAACAACAGCAAGGATACTCAGCCTTGGCAACAAGATGCTCATCCCTGCAACCTCTGACCCACATACATCAATAAATGTAAGCAGTAAGAAAAGCAATGCTCTCAAAACTCCCAGCACCAGCTTCACCCCCATGACAGCAGTCAAGCCCAGTGTGCTGCTGAGTATAAGCCAGCACAGACCCATCTCCCAGTACCAGCAGCACCATCTCTACTGCATCCTTCATCTGCAGAGAATCTGCAGATGCATCTGTGCTTACCAGGCTAGGCTGAGTCACTTTGCCAGGGACTCTGCATTTATTGTCTGAAACAAAAAACCCAGAGCCAGACAGCTGGGCAGGTGTGCGGTCCATACCACTTGTTATGTGTCTGGTAAATGCCCTTCCCCACCGCAGCAGAATGATCTTACCAACGCGCTTCCTGCATGATTTTCAGGTCAGCAGCACTTCACAAGTCAGGATCCAGCAGACCAATGCATTACAAAGAACACAGAGGAGTGAGAAGCCTGAAAGCCCAGCTGGGTGCCCAAGGCTGATAAGACAATCTGATTTAACCATGCAAATACCAGCAACCAAGTAGAGCATATCTTGGAATTGGGAACGTCAAGCCAGACACGTCACAACAGAGAGAGCTTTTCTAACAGCACCTGAAGTTCCTTCAACAGATGCACATTAGGTGAGCAAATTAATTAATCCGCAAGGAAAAAAAAATTTTTTTTTTAAATCCCAAGACAAAACAATGGTCTTGGTTACTGAGATAAAGCCATTCAAAATCCACTCCAGTCTTTTGTGATTATAATCAGGCAAAAAAATCTCAAAGTGGAGTAGTCCACTCAGAGATGGCTAAAAGATACTTGTTGATTCAAGCACAGTGTCCCTCAGTACTATCTCAACTGCATCCTCTTTCCAGCTAATGGTGTTTATGCCAACTGAGGGTCAAACACTTATCCATTATATGGGGTCTCACAGAGCACCATATGCTAAAGCAAATCCAAAGTAAGCAAGAAAAAATAATTTGTTTCCTAAAATGATGCACAAGCAAGAGAATGCAATAAAGATGTCAGCTAATGGAAATAACCTCTCAAAATAAGTGACATCTCTAAAGGCTGTCACTTCCTTTACGTAAGCCACAGTTCCTGAAGATATTCCACCCATACAGCTCTCCAATTCCCAATGTGGAGTGCATCACTGTGAGATGAAGAGAAGGGTGTTGCTCCACACTGCATATCCAAGTTTATGAAGGAGAGGGGAAGGAGCCAGAAGTGAGAAGAAAAATGACCATGTTGGGTACAGTCACTGCTGCTTAATTTGACGACAGATGTGAAGATCCCCCTTTCAAGAATGCCAAGCCTGTGTGCATCATCAGAGTTACACAGCAACAACATTCCGAAAAAAAACCCCTCAGCCTATATAAATAATAAAGTGAAAAGTGACTAAATTGTGTGGAATACTTAGATATTCAAGGACATATTACAATCAACATACCTGACTAATGTCACATGAAAGAATACTCCAAGAAAAATAATGCAGAGTTCCAATATAGCAAGAGATGGAAGAGATACTGAAGATCATCAAGAAAAAGCACCCTGTGGAACATTATCTTGTATAAACAGCTGCATGTACAACATGGACCATATTCACACCACCACTCTGCCCCTGTTTTTGCCAGAAAAAAACATGTGGGGATTTTTTAATAATATACATCAGAAATCAGGAGATATTCTCCACAGTAATAATGGCAGTCCAGATGTTAAAGAAAATCATAAGATCTCCTCCCTTCTAACACACTTTGTAATCACAGTCTAGTAACCTAGACTACAGTTTTACCATGTGTGAGCTATGACAACTTTTTCCTGCATGTGTTTGAACAGTAATGATGGGACTTAATAATAATAAAAAAAGAATCAGGTGTATTGTCTTTATTGTGAGAGTATAAGGGGCTTGAAACAGAAAGAAATATCTACTGTCTTGTACAAAGAGGAATGTAAAAATGTAGCCTCTGCATGTCAGATCTAAGCATCAAAGACTAAATGCTTAAAAGTAGAATAATATGAACATTTGAGAAATGCTGTAGTGAGAACATAAATTCCACCCTAGCACTTGATTTAGTGATAATCCTCCAAAACCAGTTCTGCATCTGATAAATACAGGTTTAAGATCCAGTTGTTGACACATGGTAAGGAAATGAAACACATTCTCCCTGTATGAAGTTCACATTTTTCTGGGTGAAACAAAGCACAGTTGTACCTCATGTCTCTAAGGCACCTTTTAAAGCAATAAGGAGAACTGGAAGGCATCTACATGAAGCAGTTTTATCTGACATGCTAAAAGGATCCGAGTTGAACAGCCTGACTGTCACATCCCCTGTTAAGCCTTTGAAAAATAAGGAAATCCAATTTAAGATTTACGCAACAAACCCAAGGCACACAGCTCCTTGGCATGACAACTCTGCTTCACATACCTCACTGCAGAGGTAGGCTGGTTGCTCACTGAACCTCTTCAGCTCAAGCAAAATAAAAAGACCTTTAACAAAAATGAGTGAAAGTATAAAGTTTGGTTCACTAGAACGTCACCAACTCTGGTTAGTAACAACTATAGTAATAATATACACTCCTTTAAGAAATTCTCCACTTTTGAAACATTAACATCAGGTCTGGCCAGTGGCAATGAGGGCACCTAGCTCATAGTCTTCTGAATAGAACCCATCATTTAGCCATGTACCAGCCAACCAAGACTTTGTCCCTCAATTTTTAAAAGCACATAATTCTAAATAATTATGTTGCTCAATGGTCCTGAGTACTACAGAACAGAAAATGCATCAAATGGGAAGCTAAATTTTATAATTTAAAACATTCATACACATAAAAGGGGAGAGGGAGAAAAAAAAAAAGACATGGTTTTTCAAAACAACTACAAAATTACATAGCAACAGTGTAAAAGCTTCTGAACCATTTCCTTTCCCTTGCCTCCAATGGAGGGTTTATTCCAGAGAGACAACCCTCAGCAGACAAAGCCTGCTTTTAAACATAGAAACACAGGAATTCTTATACTAGGTCAGATTAATAGTACATTTAGTTCAGTAACCTCTTATTTGACAGCAGCCAGAATCAGATGCTTTAGGGAAGGGATGAAGAAATCTCTAGGAGAGCAATTACAGAAAAAAACTTTCCCATAAAATTTCTTTCCAACTCACATCATCTACTGGATGGCTTATGCCCTGTAACAGGAGATTTTCTTCTTGTCTTTTTGTTTGTTTTTGCTAGCCTGAATAGTACAAATAGCACTAAATAATACCCCAAGCACTGTGGATATCTTTTCTATCTATGGCCCATATGTTTTTAATCCTCAAAATTGTTGGCCCTAGCAGAATTGAGAGTCACAGAGTTTCAACATCACCAGCTTGCTGTTTAAAATAATATTCTGTTCTGCTTTTAAATAACTCTCACGTTTTCCCTGTATGATCCTGTGTATTCATAGTACCTAGTACACCACAGTAAAAGAAAACTTAGTGGATCTAACTCACCTTCTTCAAGAGTCCTTTCTGGTCTGCTTTCCTCGATGCAGTTTACTGCAATGACTCTTAAGAAAGCAGCCTGGAAAAGGCAGAAATACCTCCAAAATTCCTTTCCCCTCACACCAAATGTTTCAGGTTTCCTTCAGGATAAATATTAGCTTCTTTGTCAAATTTACTTGTTCTTCTTAATTGCTAGTATACACTTCTTCAAACATCACCCTTCCTAGTTAACAACTTCTTTAGATTTCAGGGCAAACACTTTTCAGGGCAGGAAAAAAATCAATTCTTAAATAAGTCAAGAATAGCAAGTCGTTTTTCTAATTAAGGCATTGACTTTCTACTAAGATTGTACTAGAATTATCTGTATAGTCACTTCCATGTTAAAACCCTAGGTAAATATTAGTAAAGAAACAATTACGTCAATTAATAATGGCAGCTGACAGATAAACACTACCAAGAGGACTCCATTCTCTCCTGAGGCAAACACAATGCCAGATTCCAAACGAAAGAAGAAGGGGAATAATATGGACCCAAGCTGTCCAAAACCTGTATTTGCATCTGCAAGTAAACACTTAAACTCTGTAAACACCAGGCCATTACCAGTCTGCTTGCCATGCTCTCAACTGGGCCACAGCAAACAGCTAATGGGGGAGCTCCAGATGAACAGGGACACTCTGGCTCTCTGGCAGCGTGCCCCATCCATTGACCTCTGGTTGGCTTTAGGGTCACCTGGGATTCATCCATGCTGGCTGAAGTCTGCCGGCTGTCTCCAGGATTTCTAGAGAAGGTTAAACATTTGCAATTTTTCCTAATATATTCACATTGTCCATGTCCATATGTCTTCATCTGCAAGTGAGCTCAAGCATGGAAACGACTAGAGCATGAGCAAGTATTCGACTAAATTATTTCAGCAATCACATTACTTTTGGTAGGCTGCCTTTTGCCAAACCAAAGCATCTGCAGCTCAGAAATATAACTTCTAAATTAGAAAACTTTGCAAAGAAGTGCATCAGTTCACACAGATCTGGACAGTGATAATCCTCCAGAAGTTACTGCTGTGAATAACACTAGCATAAGCAAATCAGCCCTGAAATCAGTTCTGACAGAATTCCTGAACAAGGAAAGGCTACATAGGGTTATTTTTCTTAATTTTCATTTTTGAACAACTTTTTCAACATCCAGTTCAATAAAAATGAAAATAAACATTCATAAGCAAAAATTCACACACAGGATGAGTATACTTCAAGGCTGCTCAGCCTCATTTAAAATTACATTCTCCCATTCAGTTCCACCTATCTCTAGTCAAAGGACACAGCAGACACACTAAGAGTCTGGTCACTGCCTGAGATATGGGCTGAAAGAGGAATTGAATGCACAGAAACAGCCGCTGATGGAGAGCTGGGAAGTCTCTCTCTCACTTTCATCCCCCTCATCTCTTACTGCAGGACTTCCAAACAAATTTGGTGAAACGAAGCCATCACACGGGCAGATAAAAAAAAAGGAACCAGGTTTGTATCCATGGACCAGCTCATACTCTCACAACTCCTCACAGGTATAAAAAGCAAATAACATCACCTATCAGACAGAACAGGGGGGAAAACGCTCCTGACCTCAACACAGCTGCTCAAGTGTCTTAAATACAAAGCAAGATGGAATAAAATGGATGCATTCAGGATTTTATGACTGCCACTGTAATGTTTTTGTTTATTATTCACAGGGCTTAGGAGATGCTTACCCCACACCATCAAGGAGAGTCAGGGGCTCAAAATAAAGGCTTGCACTATCATCAAAGTACAAAAAAGAAACTATACATCAACCAGCTAACTGGTATGTCTCTAAAAGGGACAACACATAAGAAGTGAGTTCAAAAATATTAGAAACCACTTCTGAGCACTGTCAAGCTGACTGAAATCTTAAGAGTTTGGAAAAAAAAAAAGGAAAGTGTTGTGACAAGTAATCTAAACAAATGTTAAAAGTGAAGTTTGACAAAGATGAAATATCTGCCAAACACCCAAAACATAAATGAAACTGCCATTCAGTCAGGGCCAAATAAAACAAGATGTAGCCAGGCAGTTTCTGACAGAACAGTAAGGGCATTGTTAGGTCTTCTTATAGACCTCCTTTCTTTATGCAAAAAAAAAAAAAAAAAAAAAAAAAAAAAAAAAAAAAAAAAAATCCAGGAGGGTAAAAGAAAAGCACTGTGTGGCAAAGTGTGCCTCCACTTCAGTGCACACCTCAGGCTCTCTGTTTATCTGGGAAAGAAAGGGGATGGGGGGGTTATCCATGGCTTCTGCTGAGCACTGGGGTGCTGCACATGCTGGAGGTTTCCAAGGACAGGAGCAGGAGCAGGAGGAGATGTTGAAAGACAGCAAGGAAAATCCAGCAGGAGGAAGGAGAGAGTTTGGGGGAGTGGTAAGTTCATCTGAAACATTTAGCAAGATTTTACGCCTATTTGGCTTCAAAGGCTAATTAGCATTTTGAATAAAGGGCCTCTTCACTAAACATGTAAACACCTCATCCTTCCAGTGATGATCCTTCCAGCCAAAAATCAAAGGCTACCAAATGAACATATATAAGGTCTTTAAACTTCTAAGAAACAATAAAGCTATTTTCCCCATAAATCTCTAAATAAAGAAGCATAAGACGGCATAGAGAGCATAACGCCAAAAAAAAAACCCAACCCAGAAAAACTCAACTCATAAACTCGGCAGGTTTTCTGAACAATATTTTGATCTTTCCAGAAAGGAACAGTAAAAGCAGCATATTCCCCACTACAAGCTTCATTTTAGGATCAAAAGGAAAGCGAAGTACATACATTTAATTAGCAGGGAGAATACAAAAGCCCATTAATG
Organism: Motacilla alba alba; assembly: GCF_015832195.1. Lineage (NCBI taxonomy): Eukaryota > Metazoa > Chordata > Aves > Passeriformes > Motacillidae > Motacilla > Motacilla alba. The sequence continues at coordinate 38,416,279 of NC_052017.1, read as the reverse complement.
GAAAACAAAACACATTCTGGAAACAAAAATACACTATAAATGTTACAGACAGACACTGGTGTGTGTTCCTCTGTGCATGGCAACAGTTCAGGGAGTAAATTCTGAAAGCAGCGGACTGACTTTCAGCTCACAGCTTTTCAGGATATTCACCCTTCTGTGACTGCTTAACATGATCTCCTCTATTTATAGTGACTTTTTTTGCAACTGTTATCACATGGTTATTAAAATGAACAGGCAGAGTCACAGAAACACCGCAGCAACCAACGCCAGCGACTGAATAAAAGACACTACTTCAGCACACGCTTTTGCTTGTAACTTAGGCAGCTTTGAGATTTTTGTTGGCAGCATCCTCTGTGCAGGGCAGGAGAGCCCAGGAGCAGTGGTGGAGGCGTGGGCTGTGGCTGACCCAGGGCTGTAAGCCATAGTACGACCCCTGCTTAAAGCAGCAGAGGTGTTAGTGCACAGCACACACTTCCACATCCACCCAAACCGGTGCAGCCACAGGGTGGTGAGGGCTCACACCGAGCCGGGGCTGCTCCTGGGAACAATGGCAATTGTGTCCTGGTCCAGCTGCAGCCCTCAAGCAGCAGGGTCCCTGGGATACACTGGAGCCTCCTTCCCCTGAAGCACCCAGCCAGAGGAGCTCTGCTGAGAAGCAAATCTCTCGTGGCCACCGCCTGTGCGAGCAGCCCTGCGAACCCATTCTGACTGGCCACACTAACTGCGGCCAAGATACAGCACCCAGGCTTCCAAAATTATCCCTGAGTGCACATATATAGACAGCCATGCCGTTTCGTGAGAGGGTTTATGTCCTCAGGCACAAAGAATTCATCACTTTAGCCTCAGCCTGCACCATAGCTATTCCCTCACAAGTGTCCCATGTGTTTCTATGCAGGCTGGTTGTAGTTGCAATATACTTTAATTAATTGTATGCATTAGAACTGGATTTTATACAAATTCATTTTTGCAGTTTCCAGCTCGTAACAGCCTTTAGACAGACATTAGAAGAAGTTCAGATCTCTCCTATTATAAATGCAGGTCACAATAAATAGAGGAAAGCCAAAGTGTTTTCTACTTTGTTTGCAGGATGGAAATCCTTTTTACATTTCATTATGATAAAAATGAAGATGGGCAAAGAAACAGTACTTTTTTTTTTAAAATTTGTTGATTTAAGCTTTATTTTAAACCTGCTAGTGAAAAATCCCAGAAAAACCAACTTTATTTTACTTCCTTAATTACAAAATTAACCTTTAAAACCATCATGTGTCATCTGCCACTAGTTTTACTACTTCTAAAACATGAATACATTGGGACTGCCAGGGTCTGGAGTCTCAGACAGGAGGGGATGGTCACTGGGGTCAGCATACGTTCCTGCTGCTGCCAACCCATTCTGGTCCCAAGCAGCTGGTATGAGCCAAGGTTGTAAACATCAAGTGAAGTAATCCCTGCCCTGCAATGGCAGCTTCTAAAAGCTTAAGAAAGGAATCCCAAGAAAAACTTAAATTAAAAAATTGTATATATGCTTCCCAACCTTAAGTTTTCCACACCTCCAGACCAGTTCTCATCAGAGGGCTACCTATATTCCACCTGCATCTATCAGCATCCAAGATTCAAGGGACAGAAAACCCAGCTGCAGAAACCATCCAATTCCTCATACAGCTCCTTGCTTACCCTTGTAGCCAGAAAATGCCAACTAGGAGAGGTTCACACAGAGCTGGAAGCAAGCCCCCCTAGGCACTGAGGCACCATCCAGAGTGAGAAATCTGGGTGCAATGAGACCACCACAGCTCACGGGGTCAGTCAGATGGGAACTCACAGAGCCAGAAATGGGAGGGTCACAAACCATAACTCCTTCAGAAAAGAGCATTTCAGAAGCACCAGAAAACAACTCTAGGTTGTTTTTTAATTTCAGGTATTAGTGAGGAAGGAGATGAATATACCACATAAGGGGTGGTCCCCAAGGCTGCAATCACCTCAATGAGACTTGAAAAGAAACACTGGTATACCAACAAACTTCAAGGCTTACTATTCCCATTAGGATTTAAGGGCTTCCTGAGGGAAGAATTCCCACCTAGGGCTAGGCAAACATATGCCTCCCAATATGTCAAAGCTGGGACTGGATTACATCCATCTCAGAGAAGAAGCAGCTCAAAGGTCCAGATAAAAAGATGCAAGCGTACCTTTCTTGTTGTGCAATCTCAGCTTATTGCTTCTAGTCTACATGGGAAAAATAAATCCAGAGACCATATTGCCTGTTTTGTATTTTAATTAGGTAAGTGCCTGGAAATAAGTTATAGGTTTTTTCCACTGCTTTCTCTTGCTAGCTGCCCAAACACAGGCTTTTTCATAACCTTGTCATGGATCAAGTTATTAATAAAATACAAACAAAAACCGTGCTGGCACATAAGCTAATTAAAATGTCTCTACCAATTTCACCTTTGCTTCTCTTCTCAGAAATGAATACATCCTCCTTTGACACAACCCCCTGTTTCTGTAATCCCAATGTCTCTCCAGCTATCCGTGGTTGTTTTGCCGTTACAGCATATGGTGTTTCAGAGAGGCTTTGACAGTGCCGTTTCCTTACCCCACTCCCAAAGATGCACAGACTGAGTTCCATTCATTGTGGGAAATTTGTTCATGTCAAATTCACCCAATCCTCTCTGCAACAATTTTGTGTTATGAATGGCTATTGTTAGCCTGCTGCTGTTCACTCCTCAGAAAAGGGGGTTTGGGGAGTTTGCTTTTTTCATTGGTTGGTTTTTGTGGCTTTTTTTTTTCAACAGTCTGCCAAAGTAAAATACTTTTTCAACCTTTCAGTGTTGGAAATCCATGTTTAGTTGCTGTATTGGTCTTGCTGGTATAGCAGTCCTTACAGGGCCATGTTTTGAATCTTTGGCTGGAATAGAGTTGATAACTCACTGATGTTTTTGTTATTGCTAAGCAGGGTTTGCACAGCAGCAAGACCTCTTGTGCCCACTCTTCCCTGCACCATCTTGTGCCCACTCTGCCCTGCACCATCCCACTCCAGAGTATAGGCTGGAAGAGGGCATGGGACTGGGAGGAGACACAGCTGGGACAGCCAAACTGCACTGACTACAGACAACATCGTGGGCTCGGCAGTGGACGCTCAAGGAACAGAGGGGAAAGGGGGAATGTTCATGGTCATGGTGTTTGTCTTCCCAAGCAACTGCCATGTGTGCTAAGGCCATGCTTCCCAGGAAGCAGCTGGATGTCTGCCTGCTGATTTGAAGTAGTGAATGAATTACTCTTTTTGCTTTGCTTCCTTGTACAGCTCTTGCTGTCATGATTAAAATGCCATTATCTTGAGCCACAAATCTTCTCACCTTCCTTCTATTTCCTCTCCATCTCATGAGAGAATGCAGGAGTGAGCAGCCATGTGGGTAACTGGCTGTTAGCCAAGGCTAACCCAGCACAAGGCTACAACTGCCAATAATTTTCTTCTTGACCTCCTTCTTCATCTCTAGTTATCTTCTGTTTAATTAATCTAATTAAACCATATTAATTTAGCAGATCAAAGAAATTCTTGACATAACAGCTGACTCAGTTAGCATCACTGCATGCTTGGAATCACAACAGATTTACACAAAGTCACTGGCTGAAGTTGGATGTCCTCCTTAGGCCAACCTCACTCTCTCTAATCCACAAAATAAAAGTAATGTTTTAATTTCTAAGAATTATTTCAGGCTATCCTTAGGACATGACAACAGAAAGAATATCAGAACTGCAAGATCTCGATTGATCCAGGTGGTAGTAACTCAATCAGGTTGTGCTAGATATGTGTGATGGACAGGGAGGGCACTGGCAGATGCCAGCCAGATGAAAGACCCTTGAAAAGCTGTAAAGTTGCTCATATCTTTGTCAAATGAGCATAAAGGCATTAATGAACCAAAATTACTCACTCAGGCACTTAAGAGTTGTACATAACCACATAGGGCACAGGGGAGAGGGCGGCTGGATTGCATCTTCAGATCTGACAGTGATTTGCTAGTGACTTCAGGAAACTCATTTGAACTCCATCTGACTCAATTTTTCCATTTGTGAAATGGAAATCAACATGCACTTCCATTTTAAGATAAGTGAAATACTCAAGGCTGGCAACATCATTAACTCTAAGTAACTAATAGCTATTAGTACCTGGTGTACATGATTGCCCCCCGAAGCGGCTTTCCTTGGAGGTACGGGGGAACATGACTTACAGCTCAGCACAGATAACAACTTCATTTCAATAGCCCTTCTGAAAAGGGCAATGTACATGCTCCGAAATGAATTCCACACCCCAAATCAATTCAGTGCCTAAGAAGAAAAAAAGTATCCACTGGAAAATAAGACAATATATTCCAAGACGGCTGTTTTATCTATCTGATATGTTTCCTGCATCTTGTGGTGATTTACCGTAATAGGTAATAACTAGTGTACATTATATCCAGTTTTTAATAACCACACTTCCATTATATTTCATTTCCCAAAGGGACTACTTGTGTTTTTTCATATCTTTTAACTGTAAAACTGTAAACTGCTGTAATCAAGTACTGCTTTCTTCTGTGTTCTGGACATCCTCAGTTGATTATAATCATTGCCTGCTGAACTTACCTTCAAAATGTTAATCAGAAATTGAAATAAAAATTGATATTATTTCATTGTGTACTACCCCATTTATTCACTGTTCTTAACACAGGAGACTCAGAATACAAAGAAATATAAAACAGAAAAGAAAAAAAACAGAAAAATAAAAAAAAAAAAAAACCAAAACAAACAAAAAAGTATGGAAAAGACAGGGAGGGAAGGAAAAGAAAAACCAACTACAAAAACTGGCTTTACAAAAGATGAGAAATAGAGAAGACCGTTAAAAAAAGTGAAAGCCCGTGCTGTTGAACCTGATGTCTGTAAAAGACGAGTAGGCTCTGAAAGTATGTTTTGAGGTACTTGCACAACATCCCCTGTAACTCAGGATAAAATACATTAAAAACTCATTTTAAAGTATATTTAAAAATAGCACATCTGTACATGGTACACTACTTTTTTGGGAACTAGTGACTCTGTCCCACAACCACCTACCAGTAAGATTATGAGAGAGAGTGCATTTTAGAAGGTGTCAACAAAAACAAGCATGTAAAGAGTGTAAATCAAGCTGTAAAGTCAGCTGGATTTTCCAAAATGAATCCACATTTAGGGGAACTGATAGGTTCAGAAGGATGCCATGACTGAAAGGGTCACTGGATACTATCTGATAACATCCACAGTGACACTTTCAGAGATTCACAGGTTTTCAGCACCAAAACAATGCTGGGCTGGGAAGATCTAAAATCCTTGGTTTAACTTACACCCAGCACAAAGGATGCATGCATGCAGACCCACATCTACAGTGTTTGAGTTTTCTCTGCCCTGACACACACACAGCTAATACTACAAACTAACAAAACAAACTCCAGTGTGGTCCATTACTTCATCTTGATCAGTACAACCTAAAGGCTGGCTGTAACTGTATGCAGAAGAGCAAGACACAACCATGGCCTTCTTGAAAGTAAAGACCTCCTGAGGAAAGAGTTTAAGTGGAACACACAGAACTTAACTCTCTCAAAAACCTCTCTTTCTTTTAACTGGACATTATCACCAGAAGTAACTAACATTTCCTAGCTTCCTTCAGAAGAAGAAAGGGATGAGCATTTGCAAGGAAGATTTGGGAAAACTGTACAAATGCGAAGTTGGACAAATAAATCCAGCCAGCTGGAAAATAAAATCAATGAGCTAAAAGCATTATTAATTGAGACAAGTGAATATGGGCAGAGTCAAAGCTACTGACAGAGCAGAGGAGATAAGGCAGACAAACCATTATCACCAAAAGTAAATAACATTGAATCAAGCAGATATGATCAAAGGAGCATGTTCATAAGTACTGGTGATATTACTTCTGAATTTGATTTATTTTATCTTAAGTCACAGTGTATATCACTTAAGCAAGCCAGTTCCTTCCAGGTATCTTGCTAATATCCCTTAACAGAAACAAGACTGGATGCCCAGACAGTAACAGATTAAATGAAAAGGCAAAAAAAAACCCCCAAAAACCCCTAACTAGATAGAAAGGCATTATTAACTCAGTGCAGCTAACATCTCCTATAAATCTCCTATATACAGAAAAGGAAGAAGCTGCTACCATCATATAATCTGGCCAATCACAAACACAGGGCATGTATTTACCCCCCAGAACATGGATTAGTGCCATTCCCTACTTATATAAAAGAAAAGACTTCAAATGGTGGCATGTTCCTCACTTTCCCATTAAACTCTCTTCCCTTGTCCACTCCCGTTTATGGTTACAGCTTGTAGAACTGATGCCCACGGAGCAGGGATCAGCCCCCACGAAGTGTCTGCCTGTGTAGCAGAATTGACTTTCTCCTGGTCTCATGTGTCCAACACACCTGGTTTAGATCCCTGCTTCAAAAGGAGAGGTCTGTATGAAAATTTTACCTGATGGAAACAACAATGTGGTAGGTAGTATTCTTCACTTTAAGTAAGAATCAATCCAGACACCTATTACCATGAGTACCATGGTTCTGATTTCAGGATGACTTCCCAACAGCTGTTGAGGATTTATACTCAGTACTATTTATCATCTGCAAATGGGTTATCATACCCAACATTCCCAAACTGTACACTTTCATAATACTCTTGGGTTACCACTGTATTATAAAGTCAGTTACAACACTTTCACTAAGGCTGACCAAAACTGACTGAAAGAAGCTCATTCACAGTCATCTTAATAGTTCTGCATAACCTCCAAGACCAGTAGCAGTGTGTTCCCCACCTGGGATGCAGATGAACTCTACTGTAATACAATCATACATCTTTTATTTCTATGATTATAGATCCTAAAACCCTAAATACAAAAAAAAAAATAATTTAGAACTCCCCATAAAGTACCCTACAGAAGCAAAAGAACTGATAATAAGGTATTTATTGGATATGGTTAATTATCTCATTTTATTTTTACTACTCAATAATGTTTTCATGGAAATTACATAGGATACAGATTCTTGTCAGACCTGAAATGATTTGTAAGAATGTACAATATTCCACTAACATTTCTGAAAGTCTGAGACTACAACTGGCAAACAACCTGCCCTAGCTTTGTGGCTTTCCTAACTAAAAAAAGACCATTAAAAAATGAGTGCTGCAAACTTCATAACTATGCTGTGTTTCTTGTCATGCTGGGATTAGTAATAGCAGTGCTATCAAATATTACTGTGCAGTAAAACCTGTGGTTTGCATTTAGATTACATTTGATTTCTTCATGTGGAAAATGCATGCTCTAATTTTCCTCTTACAGTAAAATTGATAGTACGTAGAATACAACATCACAGCAGATGACACAGTCTACAAGGTAGGCATGACTTGTTTTATAGTCATAAAGCTTGTACTTCTGGCTGTGATTTTATGAGCCAGGCATACAAAAAAAAGGACAAAAAAGATATTTATAAATAAAGGCATACAACAGTAAATAGGAAAGGAGACGAAGTAACAGAACAGATTGAACTGGATATAATCAGAACCAAACAGCTTTCAGAAAAACTGCTAACTTAGCACTTGGATACCACCAGTCAATAACGTAGGTACAGCAGCCTCCTATAACAAAAGAAAGCAATTCTAGGCAGGAAGAAAAGGAATGTAAATAGGACAGGCAGCATCCTCACCAGGCCAAAAAAAATCCTTTGAATATATTCTTTTAAAGCTCACAATATCATAAGCTAGCCCCTCACCTCCCTCCAGCTCCCACAAAGTTGATATCATCTATCACTATTTTCTTTGCAATAAGTCATCTTCTAAAGTATTAATTTCAGTAGTATCTTTTACAGTATATTTCAGAGAAGCTTCTATAAGCATCTAGGAACTTATTAGATAAAAAAAGGGAGGTGTACACCACACACGGTCTCCATGGGGACATTGCACATGGCAGAAGCTGTGAACAGAGCACTTCCATCACAGGAAGGCAATGGGGAAGAATTATACAATAACGAACAGAGATCTCATTAGCATGTAAAAGCCATAGCCCTATATATACTGCCATATTTCTGTACGTCACCGCATTAACAAATTGCTGTTTATTAGCCATGATTTACTGAGTCGAGCACAACAGGACTGGGCACTAGCTGAGGCAAAGCAGCTGGATGCAAAACTAATGCAAACAGCTAAGAGGAGAGTGATGTCTTAACTGCCTCTCTGCATAGCTTCATCCACCAGCCAACAGATGAACTGATTACGCACTGTTGCAAAAATTTCACCTTTTGCTACAATGCAATAATTCTTGAATAAATACAAAACATGGTCAGCCTCGACGTACTGAAATATGAAGAGCTGCAAAATGATTCTTCACCTCCACCGAAGATGGTGCTGTCAGTATTTAGAGAAATTATCGCTTTACAATGCCTTAGTGTTCTTGTATTCAGGCCAACCATGAAAAATCACGAACTTCAAACGTATTCCTTTTTAAATGTTTACATCCACTTCAAAGTACACATTTTTCTTACTACTGCCACCATGCTCTAACTGCATTACCTTACTGTTCTGAACTCACAGCTCTTTCCACTGCAGTCTCCCTGTGGATGCACACCGCAATACAAAGAAACAAAATCCAGACTGCACAAAGCCAATGATAATGCTATGCTCAAAGCTCAGGAATTCAGTAGAAGCTTTAATTCCCAACAGGGACCACCACCAGTTAGCTTCCCCACAATGCTCAAGCCCAGACTTGCATTCCCTTGCTTGCTCAGGCTTTGCATCTGGCTTCAGAAGTGCCAGTACCAGGAGAAACACACTTTAACTACATGTTATAGACAACATGCATTAATGGCTTATGGACTGTTACACTTGTTTGCTTCTTCCTTTTAGTACTAAAGGGATTTTGCTCAGGGAGAAAAGAAAAAGCTTTGGACTTGTTTCTTTTCTTGAAAGAACCAAAACCCTCACAAACCTACAGAAGAAAAATGCAAAATGCAATTCCTAGAGACAGCAGCAGATCAAGCTTCTTGACTGTTTTAGTATAGTTCTGAGTCCCTAAATTTCAAGTTCACATGAACCAAAATTAAAACTCACTGCAGATTATCAAGTTTCATGTATTTTTTCACTACCCTTATGCAAAATTTACTTTGGCACAGTACAGGAGTGCATTATTAATCAGCATAGATTTGTTTGAAAAAGCAGACTCTATTTATTCAGAGGTAGGACCGACTCCAAATCCAGGCTTTCTTTTCCACACGGAATGCAAGCGTATCAGATTTGGTATTTGATTTTTCAGCTCAGCTGTGAGGGACGAGCTGAACTTTGTCTACGTGGTAACAGAAAAAGAAACCACAGTATTTTACTTTTTTTTTTTTTTTTTGGTGGTTTCAGGTATCAAAGTGAAAATGTCAAATGTCTCTCACCACACCCATTACAGCAAAATCTCTGACCAGTTGAAGACAATGACGCTTTGCTACTGGCATTAAATGAATCCGGTCTCACCCACCCATGACCAAAAAAGATACAGCGTCATTTCAAAATCACAGTCACTTTCCTATCAACTTTTTGCAGTGTTTTCAGATTTATACATCCTCTTTTTATTCTCATATTGCAGTCAATTAGCAGCTATAACTAAGCAGATCTGCGCAGTTTTAGCATAAATTCTTTAAAATCACTGATCTTTACAAGTTACTTTGATGAAAAGAGAGAATATTTACCAGCGACTATTAAGCATGAAGTTTGAGGAAACAGAAGCAGCTTGTAGGAGGATTTGCTAATGTAGTTTATTGCTGTTACTTTTCATATCTGAAAAGATACTGCCTCTGAAGTCTCTGACGAAAACGCAAATAGATATTCTTGGGAGAGAGTACAAGCCAAATGCAAGTTACAAAATCAGATAACTCGGTCTTAAGGATTTCATCACATAAATCCTCTGATATCTCAACAGTGCCACACCAATACACATGTAAAATCAAAATCTAAGTGTCCGGTGCTGCTGAAAAAAGAGATGGTGAAGACACACAAAGATTTTCACAATGAAATCTTCCCCATAAATGTGTGCAGGAAAGCTAGAGATGAAATCCCCCACAAGAAGACACAATACTACCTACCAGGCAGTGATAATCTCTCAGTGGTCACAATAGGCATGTTGTTGAAACAACTAGATGGAAAAAAAAGGCATCCATGCTTGAGTGATTCTGCAGAGCAATGTGCCTACACCTAATACAATGGAAAACCTATTCAAGAATAGCTAATCTTGTGAAACTACGACTGCAGAATGCTGTTAGAAGCAGTGAAAATTGAAAATCCTCTGAATTAAGTGTTCACTGAGCAAGTTAAAGCGCTAAAGCTTTAGTAGGCATCTCTCAACCCATCCACCCATGCACCTGAGGGTGGCATCCATGTGACAAATTGCATTTAACATGCACCTGACCTCTACCTAGTAATCCATCCTCACCTTGGCTACTTCTAGCATTACAAATCTCCAAGGTACTTTGAAGAAATTACTTCTGCAAGGAAGAATTGGTCCTCAAATGTGTATTGTCAAGAAGCCAGAATATATTTAGGTACAAATATACTGCTCTTCAATGTGGATAGAAATAGGATCTTTAAATTCTTAGGAAACAAGGTTTCTATGGGTTTTTAGGACCATTATTATTTTTAGGAGACAGAAATACAGGATTTCTAAAAGGAAAACTCATAGTTCAGTCACTAACCAGTAAGCAGCTTGGAGGTCCATATCCACAGCTGAAGACGGGGTCAGGTGGTGAAGCCCTCTAGATACTGACAAAATGATAACATGCACAGCTACTCTTGGATCACCTACAGCAAAACCATCATTCCATAGGCCAGACAGACCCATCACACACTCTGATGCTCCCCTGAGAGCTGAGTCCATACAACGTCAAACCAAGGCCTCGACAAGCAGAACTGACTCTTCCATTGTTAAACTTCAAGAAAATCTACAGTGTTTTGAAGGTGCAAATTAAAGGTGCAATAAATCCATTGGGGAAATATTCAACTTTTCCCCAAAATATTGAAGCCACTCTCATGGCATGGCAACTTAGGGAGAAGCAAATACTTACTTCTTGCATCCACACTGTGTGCTCTGTGACAGCTTGAAGATGTGCCCGGAGTAGTACCAGAGGTCCATAGAAAACTTTATCCATGCCCACAGTACTAAGAGTGCACCTCCTTCAGCAGACAGGAAAAATCTCTGCCCCAAGATGAAAGAAAGAAAGATGGAAGTGCAAAGGCCAGTTTATTATTATTTCAACTTTGGCTGGGCACCAGGACTGGACCCCAAATAAATTATGCCAAGATATATGCTCAAAGTTAGCTTCCCTTGCAGTTCTGCACAAACAGAAATCAGCAGGAGTCCAGCATGTAGAACGGCTTCCGAATCGGGTCATTAATCTGTACAAGCAGAAAAACCTACCCAAAAAATACATTAGCAACCACTGCACTCCAGGTTACAAGGCTGAACTATCATGCAAATTGATACACATCTCTTGCCTCCTCGAGCCACAGAGGAGGGCACAAGCAATCTATAGGGGAGAGAGCACAGAAACCTACGGATGCGAACTCCTGGTGAGGAGCAATGGAACAGGACAGATTTATTCAGTGATGATAACATGGTATTATTTTTTCCTGCAAAAGCAATGCAAATTATTCAAAGTTGGTCACATCCTGAAATGGCTTGGCTCTAGAAATATGTTCATTGCCACGAAAATCTTGCGAACTTAAGCGAGCACACAAAACCACAAGGGCAGAAGACAATTCAAGGTTTTAAATAGACAGAGACACAAAGATTAGTTGCTAAGATTTTTTTTTCCATCTACTTGTTTGATGATTTATCAATAAACTAAGTAATCTCCACCTGCTGTTCAGTCAATAGCTGATTAGTTAGATGATTCCCTCCAAGTCCTTCAGGAGGACAAAGTCTTGAGGTCTTGCTTTCAAGGACAGACCAGCAGTTTTTTTCATAGTTTTACAGCATGCTATTCCTTAATAGCAATGTAAATAAAGCAGAGTGAAGAGACCTTTCCATTTCAAAGCTACTGTAAAACATAGAAGAGATTTTACTTTGGGCTCAAACTAGAAATCTTTTTTTTTCTTCTGCTTTTTAAATACCAATAATATTGCAGGCATGAAAAGATTGCACTCTTCTAGTCTCTAGACAAAACCTAACCCTCACTCTTTAATATAACTACAAGCAGGACAGACCTAAGTAGAACAAAAAGGCATATCTCCTGGACACTGTTTCTCTCATAAACACACCTATTATTTACATCGGCCCAGGAAATAACCACATACAAGGCAAGTCATGAAACAAGAACAGCCCTATGTTAATCATCTAAATTCATGACTATATAACCCACAAACACGATCTGAGTTAACACTGGCTGGCAGCTCTTCAGGAGGCTGCAGGAAACAACAGGGACTAAGGAGAATAAGAGGAAAAAAGGGCTGGCTGAGCAATGCACCTGCTCCCTTGCTTCCCCTTTCCATTTTGCACAGAAAAATTTGCACAGTTACAACTCTTAAGTGCACATTAAACTTACGCCCTTTTACATTGACATGACTGTGAAGACATTATGGTGGGTATAAAATACTATACTACTATTTAGAAGCATTTCTGCACTACCAGCTGGTGTAAAAGAGCCCTTGTGCAGTTAGGAATTTTTGTTTTCCCATGTATGATAAAAACACAATGACGAGTTTTGTTCAGAAAGCATGTTTAAGTAAAAAGAAAAACACCTACTAATGTATATGTATATAAAATATACAAATTACATAAACTTACAAATACAAGTACTTCTCCATGTATATGGATACACATGAGATATATTTTTTTTTTCTTTTTAAACTCTCTTGCGAATGCAAATTGCCAAGAGAGAGTAATAGGACAACTGCTCTCCTACTCTGACCAGAAGCCCACAATCAACTTTTAAAGTAACAGTAGTATAAGTTCTGCTTCACACCAGAGAAGAGTCAGTGAACAGAAGTTTGAACTGTTTCAAGTGAGCCTGAAAGTTGTTTATTCACCAGAGTTTGAATCTGCTGCAAATGGCTCATTTAATTCAACCTCAGAGGCATTTGCTCTTCACTTTTCAACCTCAGAAAGCAGTAACCTAGCTAAGGAGGTTAGATGCAGTATCACCAGTTCAGATCAAAAAGATGCCAGTGAACAGCTGAGACTTAAATTTATACCCAGCATGGTTACATGGACATGAAAACGAACAGTAGATGTAATTGGTTTCAGCTATATCACGTATTTTCGCCTGTTCTTAAAGAATTACAGGATAAAAAAATTTTAAAAACCCCTGAAATTAAAATCAACCAGGGAAAAATTAATCTAGCTGCCAAGAAGAACTAAGGCTCCATGACAAGCACAGATACATATTCAAAATTAACTTGAAAAAAGCTTCTAAATTCAACTAATGTGCTATAAAATGACAAACGCACATATTATATGAACCAATTATAAAACATTGCAGCAAGCATTAACTACATGTACAGATCTTATGAGCACCCTGGGAGCAGGACAGTGGACTAAATAAAGTCAAGCAATCTTACAGACATTACATTTTCCCTGTATCAAAAAGGTGAGAGAGGTGTTCAGAAGGATCTGACTTTTCGCTCTGAAGGAGAGAGGAGAAAATACGGCAGATACTTGGAGTATCTGGAGGTTTAGTCCAAATGCAGAATATTTACCAGAAAATTAAAACTACTGAAATCCTGCAATATCTGCTTTTATAAGAGACTCACCTATTTCCAGAGAGATGACAACCATTTATGAATCCATTTCCGCAAGAAAACTATAAAAATCCCTTGGATATGCAATGTTCGCTGTTCAATATTTGCCACCAGCAGACACTGTTGTTAAACAAAATGGGAAGCAGCCCTCAAAGCATCCAGATAGAAAAGAGAATCGTAGCCTCCCTGTAAATCCTGCAAAAATACATCTCATTCACTTGTGTGGATCTCTTTATTGCAGTTGACATGGGCTTGCCCAGGGGACTAACTTGTTGTTCCATAAAGATCCTTAAATAGGCACTACTGATGAAACATTTAATCCAAGCCCTAGTATCAAATGGCTGCTATTGCCAGTGACAGTGATAGAAAAATCTATTTGCCAATTAAATAACTGCATGCAAAGCTATGACTGTTTATTATACCTTTTAACATAGTTCAGCTGGTTTGGATCGTATCCAGTGAGCTTCATATTTTACAAAAACTGCATTCCGTATAACTCGTAAGTAACGTGCTTTAAGCCTTCGTTTTTTAAATACACCCTTTCACTCATGTTGTTATGAAGTGTTTACTTGGGCAAGGGAATACATTTTACACAGAAATGCCACTTATATCATTCAACTATACACATATATTGCGTTGGACCTCTCTCTGTTGATAATGAAATTATGATTTATGCTTAGAACAGATGACCATATTTTAGTTATTGGGAAAAAAAAGAGCACTTTAAAAACTCACTGTGTTTACTTTAAATGCTAAGAATGTACAAAAGCTATTCATTTTTTGTAAAACTAAGGGACTACATTTTGATCCCATGAGTCTAATAAAAACTCTGCATAAACATAACAATAGGGAAAGCTAAGATGAATAGTTGAGATGAACACTTAAGCCTGGACTTCATTCCGGTTGGACTTCCACCATACCAGGAAACGAGAAAACAAGTGAAGGGGCAGTAATTAAAAGGGATTTAAGATTAGTGGCAGTGTTACACCCACATGTGGAACACCACTAAAATAGGACACAGCACTCAGTTTGACAAGGCTGTAATTTAATAAAGTACATAAGGGTGCAAGTTGCAGCTCAGAGAAGTCACCTTTGCTGAGAGCAGCTTAAGAATTTGCTTAACTTGAAATAACCAGAGCTTAACATGTGCTTTGTGTCAAGCATGAATATACATCTTTGGGACATAGACTGCATTTTCCTTTCAACTTAGTATGAGAAAAAAGAAATTAAGTAATGCTAATGTATAAAGCAGTATTGAATAAAAATGGGACACAAGTACTGGAAATGGCAAAACACACATCTGAAATAAATTCCTTTCCATAAATAGGAAAAAAGACAGACTAAGGTGAGTTTTTATTTCTCTTAATAGCAGGAAATTTAGGTTTTTTCCCCTTGATTTTTAAAAAATTACCAGATGTAAGTTTATATCTTATTCCTATTCCCCAGTGCCATAAATTTAGTATAAACTAAGAAAAAAAAAATACTTTGTGTTTCAGAATGAACATTGATTCTTCCACATATTGTATTAAGATTTAATTTACTGCTGGCTATGCCATTTTTAACTTTGTAATTATTTTGTCAGGGTAAGTTGTAGCTTTTACTGTACCAGTGTCTGGAGAAAAGGTTTCCATCTTACTTTATCTGATTATTGAAACAATGTATTATAATTTCTGAAAAGCACTATTTCCATTTTTACATGTAAGCCTTATTCAAGGAAATTGTTTATGAATTTCAGTAACTCTTTTAAATTACATGGGCTGGAATTGTTCAGAATCGGTAGGAAGGTTCATTGAAGACTTTTGTAAGGTAAATAAACTGATAAGTTTATTAACTTAACTGATAAGTGTGCTGTTCTACCACAGCTTCATAAGAACACAATCTGTAGCATTATCTTTGACTGCATCAAATTTATCCTCTAAAGTAAAAAAAAACGCAAAAAGTTTGCCTAGTAAATAAAGCTAATGTTGTTGTGCCATGTTACAATATCTCTCTTCCTATAGTTTATGGCTATTTTTATGGGAAAAAGTCCAGACTGTCAGTGCTTAAAACCTGCATTTGAGCTTCTTTGCTTCCTTGATTCCTCCCTGCTGGGCAGAAATTTTTAATCACAAAAATACCTCCTGTAACTCCATCTCATATCCAGCTTGGATATGAGACATGCTTAAATTCGAGCACAATCACTTTGTTGTACCAATGCCTTCGGAGCAGTCACAACTGGAACCCATTAGGTTTGCATCTGACCAGAACATTTTTGTGAAGGACACAAGAAGACAGCAGGACCTGCAGAAGCACTGAGACCTCGGTCCTGATAACATGGGTGTTTGGGCTTCACAGCCTGCAGGTGAGTGCCACCTCTGAGAGCTTGCCGGTGCTCTCAGGTGCTGCCTCACCTGCACTGGACCACAGCCAAAATGCATAAGTTGCAGGAAAAAACTATACCTAAAAACCAGAAAAATTTAATTTTTTAATTTTTAAAATTTTTTTTTTAGTAGCTACAAATGAGATATTTTTGTGACAAATATTCATTGAAATTTCACCTGACATTTTAGACTTTTTAGCACATTTCTTTTACCAGCTCAGGTCTAACACATATTCAGCAAATGCTTTGGGTATTTCTTATCTGGTGTTTTGAAGTTTGTCTCAGATCCACAGCAGCAATCATCAAAACTTTTATTTCATTTTCCTAGGATTTTGATCTCTAACATCTACAATTACAGTTATTTACTAGTGTATAAAATAACTTTAAATGTGCCAAATATATCTGACTAAATATACTTCAATGCATAAACTATTCCTTTTTTTTTTGATGTATCACAATGAATACATTGGCTTTAACATCTATTCTCTTGATCAGTCATTTTGAGGTGGTCCACTTTTGTTTTCCTGACTTTCACAAACATGCTTGCAGCCAGTAAGAGACTCTTCACTATGATTAATGGCCTCCCATTGGGTATACAGAGAATTTCCCAGCCTGGTTCCCTTGAGAATGCTCCACTACATGGATTTCTACGCAAAGCTAGATTAAAAGAGGAGGAGCAATAGCTATAGTCCACCTACCCCACAGCCATCAATTATATACAGTTATAAATCAAAGTTTTCAGCCAGAACAAAGCCTAGTGTGGCAAACAAACAAGGGCGTTCACAGCAAATTGTTTTGAAGCAGAATAAAACTCTTGATAGAAACAATGGGGCAAGCAAAGCCACTGTCAATATCACCATAAAGTTCCGTTGATTTATTAAGAATTAGACACAGTGTATCCAATTACTGCTGAATTAACTTAAACAGAAAGCAGCAAGTGGAAAAATAAGCAAGGAGATGGATTTCTCTTTTGAAAGGAAAAAATCGCGCAATTCTATATCATAGTTAATTGAAGACAGTAACGTGAATCATAAAGTATCTGTACTTTAACTCCCTGTATTTGTGTTTCTTGGCTTTGGGTTTTAAGCTCTCTCTTTCATGAAACACTGGTATGTCTATCTCATCCATATTTCATCTCCGGTCTGTTTGTTTTCCTGGCTATTTCTGCCTCCATGCCATAGATGATTTTGATCAGTTTGGATATTTTTAAATACCCTTCACGCACAATCTGCTTTCAAACAAGACAGTAGAAAAAAACACTGGGGGACATGGAGACAAAAGGCTGTTAGCACCGCTCCTCACATGTCTCCTCCCTTCCGGACAACGTGAATTATCTGCAGGGGGTTGGGCCCCTTTTTTTCAGACATTTAAAATTCCATTTTTTGATACACAGCAGCTTTTGGAAAGCCAAGGAATATAGTGAAAAGCAGTCAAAATGAATGTAAGCTCCAGCCAAAAAATTAGTTGATATTTGCCATTGCACCCAGTCCTCACTGCAGAACATTTTTCACATAGACCCTGTCTCTCTCTGAAGAAACAGATGCTTGTGAAGAGTGTTCAGTGATATTCAGCAAGTGAAAAATTAATTTTTTACAACTCTGACTAAAGCTGTGCAGCCAAAGGCAAGAACCTTTAGGATGACTTCATGCTCCTGAGAGCATGTCTGTCCCACACTACATTTTCCCCAGCCCTTCCTTGCAGTACAGTCCTCCAGCTTGCAGCAGGCTTCAGCACCCCAATTTTGAAGCAAGACAGAGTTTATGCACCTCTGACGGGGTAGGGTCACACATGAAATATGGAATCAGAGAATGGTATCATGTAGGTTGGAAAAGACCTTTAATATCATTGGGTCCATCACTCCCCAGCACTGCCAAACCTGCCAGTAAATCATGTCCCCACGTGCCATTAATGCGCAAGTTGTTCAGACCTACATTAATGAACACACAAGCTCCTGTCTTCCTTGCAAAGAATTCTTCAAAGAGGCCCCAGGCATCCAGAATGCAGAGGTACCAGCCACTTTCTGCCTAAGTAAAGCCATAGTGAGAAATGAGGACCATCATCTCAAGGGCTGGTGAGAAACGCCCAGTAAAAATCCACAACAGCCAAATGTGCTTAGTGTCCTGCAGGTTTGAAACATACATATCAACAGTATGGATCACTGACTAATTTTGTCTTCTTTTGTATTTTTTTTCCCTCTACGGGGACAAATGACTGGCAAATAGAGAGCAGAATTGACACGATACCTGGAGCTCTAACCCCAGCTCTCCTGCTAGCTCTACACCACCTAATTCAAAACACCTAATAACGAAAGTCTGCATCCTTCAGCAACCAAATAAAACTGCAGAAGATCAGTTTCTACAAAAACATGACCAATTAGTGCATACTTGAATTTCTTTTTCTGTCTCCTAAGGGTGATCATTCTGGATAGACCTTCTCAGTTCTCTTATCTGATCATAACTTTTCCATCAGATTCCCATGCTTGTAGGTATGCACTGATTAACATTTGAGAACCTGAAAAAAAATCACCTTTCATCCTTAGATTTTCTTCCAGATTTCTGAGTCTGGAGAAGAGAAAAATAAGATACAAGAATTTTTTTAAAGATCCTCTTCTAGTGTGGATCAAAACCACAAATTTTCCTTCTGGAAGCCTACATTATTTCCCCGGCAAGACTATCTTCAAGTAAGAATAATAAAATTTCCTATCCACAGGTTCATGATCCACACATCCACATTAGTGGATCTCTCTTCCTATGTATTTCTACTCTAATAAAAGCGACATTTGACAAAATACATAAAAGCACACAAGAATTCCATTAAGGAATTCCACAACCAAGAGTCACAGCCACTCACAAAAGACCTCTACAGTGACAACTAAAGGGGTGCAAAAGCACATATTCCATTTAAGTTAAAAATGTCTAGTAAGTAGTTCTCAAATTTTCAAAGGAATCAATTTTCAAGGAATCATGAGAGAGAAAGTGAAAAATGCTAACAAAAATGCTAATGTATCAACTTTTAAGATGATATACTATGCATATACAACTCCCTTTAAATCAATTTTAGTAATTACAATTTTGTAATTCAAATGCCTGAATTACACAAAGCTGTTGGCAAAGGTAAAATTATGCTGTTTTGAAGAAGACATCAGTAACAGGTATGATTTAACATACTTAAAAGTAGTTTAAGAACTACACGTACTACTGCTGAATTTTTCACTTTCTCATAAATTTCTCTATCCTGGCATCGTCTGACACACACACACCCCTATTATATCTTGTACTTTGGAAAATACATTCCTTGAGGCAAAGTACGGAATTTTGCACACAGAGAATCTAGTCCAACCCAAACGAGGTCCAAGCTGGCAGAAGCTTGTAGCTGCTTCTGATACATGCTAAATACTAAGAATAGAAACCAACAGTGCTCTCACAGCTCCGTGACAGTATTTGTGTGGCTAAAATTAAACGCGAGGTCTATTGATCCACAGCTGGTTTTCAGTGTCGGGCAAATTCAAAGGTGAAAGAAGAGAATGATAACCTTGACACAAATGTGATTGGAAAA
This sequence comes from Motacilla alba alba, assembly GCF_015832195.1. NCBI lineage: Eukaryota > Metazoa > Chordata > Aves > Passeriformes > Motacillidae > Motacilla > Motacilla alba. The sequence goes on along the minus strand of NC_052017.1, from coordinate 38,396,592 downwards.
ATGGACGGCTGGGAGGAAAATTTGTGGTTTTCCAAAAAGCTGAATGTCTAATACTCTGAACAGACTTGTGGCTAGGTGCAAGAACATCAATTGAAGTGTGACATCAGCCTATTACCTTGTTGCTTTAACTCTCATCCTGCAGTCACTCCAATAGGAGAGAAACCCTTCATCATCCTGGCTAGATGTTCAGTGCAGGAGCTCCAGGAAGAAGCCTGACACAGCAGATACAGAAAGTTCAAGTTTACCCCTTTCATTGAGTAGATACACAAAGAGGATTTGACTTGTAAGGACAGAAAGTGGACAGACACACACAATTTGTTACTGAGAAGTAAAGTCACATTTTGATTACTTTTATTTGCAAATTATTCTGGAAAAGAAACCAAAGCACATACCTAGTTCGAGTAACAACAGGCTCAAGGTCATGCAGAAGAATATAATTATCTTCATAAAAAACGGAGACAATATTAAAGACACAGTTCTCTGTATGAACTTTGTGAATGGATGAGTACATCTTAAAAGAGCCGATGGCGAGAAACCTTCCTTTTGCTCACTATATGAAGTTATGCCTGAACCATATAATATTAAGGTAAGCACTGTTTGTAGATGCAAAATTACTTTTTGAAGGGGTCACAAATTCAAATACAGCACCTCAGCCTGGCCCAAAAGCGTTCCTTTTTTTATCACTCCGTTTTAAATGTTTATTTCATACACATTTACCACAGCTCATTTCAGCTGAACAGAACCCCCATGTTTGTGATTTTTGCCTACAAGAATATTAAATTTCTGCACATCTGTCTTCTCTCTAGGGGTTTCTCTAGGGAATATAATAGTCTATTTGTTTTTCTATTGATCTTGTATCTAAATACTGTTTTCTCCTTTCAGAAAAAAAAAAAAGAGAGCTGCCAAAGAATCAGTAGTGTCACTGAGAAAATGTTTTTCTTAGCTGGATGAAATGATGGCAGAGCAAGATTGGGAAAAAATATTTTTCAAATCTGTTTTAATAAGCGTACTTCCAGATAGGGATATGGTAGATATTGGTCTAGGCATGCCCCAGGCCTATGATCCATCTTTCATCCTTTTTACCAATTTCAGACTGACAGCTAAATTAGCTCCTGGAAAAGGCTCCCGTAGGCAGTAACCAATAACCTGCCATCCAAGGTAAGTTGCAACAGTGAGAGGCATAGGAAAAAAAAATGGAGCTAGAAAGCTGAATTTACATCAGTCAATAAGAAAAAAACCAAAGAGGATACAAAAAGGATCAAATTCTAAAAAAAAAAAAAATTAAATAAGTCATGCTGGAAAGAGAAATGGAAATTGTGATTTAATGTCATGTTAAGCAATAGGCATAGACTGACCTCTTAAAATATGACCAGCCAGTCTTGGAGTTTCTGTAGTTAGTAAAACCAGTAAGTTTACAAATACACAACTGCAAATGGAAGGGCAGTTCCTATAACATTTAGGCTTACTACCATCTAGTTACTGAAATGTGTTCATCAGGAGAAAATAGCTGGTCATAAAAGGCAAGACATCAACAACCTTTTGAAAGACAAAGCTCATTTTCTTCTCAGGCAAAATAAAATCCTCAGCATGGGAGAGTTCACATTACAGTGCTAATAGTGCACATGTGCTGAATTATTTAAAAAATAATAAAGATAGGAGGAATGACACATCCGCCGGTTCACTGACAAAGCAGGCAGTTTAATATTTGCACAGTATCTATCTGACCAAGTAACTTGAGCTTATTGAAGCTGATGCTTAACATAGATTTCTGCATGAAAAATAACTGCTGCAAACACTTTGAATAAACTCTTTCTGAAATGGGCTTAGTTAAATCTGAACTTGCATTTTATACTTGCATTTTTGTAATTTTTTTCCATCAGACTCCATGATAGGCAAATCACAGTTTAAAACCAATGACTTTGGGACAGTGAGTGATTTTCTTCATAGTAGCAATTTCCCTTAATGTTATTCATGGTACAACATAACATTAGAAATTAGAATTAAAATTATAATTTCAAAATAGGGTGCAGTACTCTGTTAAGCACTGTTAACAAAGTTTCTTCAGTTTCATTCATATAGATAGATAGACAGATTCGAATTTCAACAGACAATCCCAAAATGTTAACCTAGATACTGGCAAAAAATCCCTTTTTGTTTCGTGGGATGCCACGAAACATGACAAACCCATTTTGTTGTTCACTGCAGCTGTGTGTCTGCTTTTGAAAAGCATGCTTAAATTAAAGATACAAAGAAATGCCTGGGGTTTCATTGCATTGCAAATGTAAAGAAAGACTGATTTTCTTCAAAGGAGGTTGATAATAACCTACAAACAGCAGGTATTTTCTGCTACCAGCATGTAGCTGGCATGTCATGGCTAGTACATCTTTAATCATAATAATGAGTTCTGTGGTAATCATGATAAAATATGTTTTAACTGACAATGTTTCTACCTGCCATTGCTACCCTCTCTGAGAATTAGCCAACTTCTTTTCTTTTTCAGTTTCTCTAGCTTTAGCAGCACATCTCATTGAAGCAGCTGTACCATTAGCTGGGTTACTACTCTAAAAGGTTTGTTAGTTGTCAACATTTAATTCTTAAATATCAGTTTAAATACTGAGAAATTCAACTGACTGCTAAGAACAAGGAATACACATAAAAATAATGGAATGATCTGGAAAAATAAGGGAAATTGTCATTTCTTTTCCTGCAACAGGCAAGCAGTTTTTTAACTCCTTTCTCAAAGAAAGTATTTTTTTTTTCCAGCCACAGTTAACAAAGAATCATATAATGGTCTGGATTGGAAGGGACCTTAAGGATCATCTAGTTCCAACAGCCCTGCCATGGCCAGGGAAACCTTTACTAGACCAGGCTGCTCAAAGCCCTGTCCAACCTGGCCTTGAACACTTCCAGGCAACCACAACTTTCCTGGGCAACCTTCCAGAGCCTCACCACCCTCACAGTAAATAATTTCTTCTTAACATCGAATTTAAACTTAACCTTTTTCAGTTTTAAGTCACCACTCCTTGTCTTGTCACCACATGTCCTCGTAAAAAATCCCTTTCCAGTTCTCTTGCGGTTCCCTGTAGGTACTGAAAGGTCACAATGAGGTTGCCCCAGAAATTCTCCTGTAAGTTCCCATTTTTTCTTATGTGCATTTTCTCTAAGATATTTCCCATGTAAAACTAGCATATTTCTCTTGTCTGTTGGGAAAAAAAAAATAATCAGACCCATAGCAAGATTCTCTCTTGTCCTAGACTGTCAGCATCAAAAAAGTGCCAGTTACCCTTCCCTCCAGCAAGCATCCCATCCCTCTCAACCCAGTTATTAAGAGCACTCAACTTTTGCATCTCCTAACTGCAAGTAGGAACCCAGTAGTTTACCATGAGGGGACACCAGGTTCCAGCCTACTCCAGAAAACCTGATTCTCCTTGAAATGTTGTGGATGCCCCTTCCCTGGATGCATTCCAGGCCAGGTTGGATGGGGCCCTGATCAACCTTATCCAGTGAGTGAAACCCCTACCCACAGTAGGAGGGTTGGAACTAGTTTGCCTTTAAGGTTCCTCCCAACCCACCCATTCTATGAAACATCACCTTCTTCTTGTAATACAAAAACGAACACATAAAAAACACCTTCTGCCTTTTTTAGTTAAAGAAAAAAATTAATAGCATAATTAGACAAACATCACTGAAATTTCACAAAAAATATGGAAGGGAAGCTAGAGAGAAGTGAATAAACTTTTTTTTTGAAGCACAACAAAAGCTGCCCAGTGAAACATCCTGAATGGCAGAACATCCAGCATAAAAAAGGTAAAACCAAAAGTAAACAATGTCTAATAAACTTCCCCCCCAGTCCATGGTAAACAAACAGGTGGCTATGAATAAATGCAACGTCTTCCACGGGCTTGTAGAGGATTATTTGGAAGGGAAATCAGTAGAGCTCTTATGTGCAAACCTAAAATGGCTTTGAGTGCTGGGGATGAACTCAGCATGGGCACTAAGCCTCATGCAGCACAAATATCTGCTCCACAGCCTGTTTCAAAAGCCTGTGCCAGACCTCAGGTACTGGGTTTGGCCAGGAATGAGTAAATTTTCTGGGACAGAGTTAATTTTTTAAACCACAACAGATCATCACAGAAGAGCCCCTGATGTGTGGTTTCATTTTTTCTTCTGCCACTGTCGTAACAGTGGTGCCAGCAAAACTCTTCCTACCACTAGCCCATAAAATTTATCTGACAGTTGCACCTTGGTCACAGCACTTCCAGGAACCTGGGCGTCCATTCCAAATCCTTTCATAGATAGGAATCAACTTGAGCAGTAATGGTGAAAGATGAGGGGAGAACAGATTGTCAGAGATGGTAGCTTGGGCTGAGTCTCCAACCCCACCACCAGTCAGCCCTTTACCCGAGCTTTTACAAGCCTCAGTGTGCTGCACAACATTAATAAAACTTTCCACTGCACAGGGGCAATATGGCCAGGGCTAGAGACAACACTCTTGAGTTATTCAGAATTGGTGGCAGCACAGCTTTTTTCAATACCTCAGGTATTTTGTACAATGTAGGAAATACAAATGCATCACCACAGCCAAGACCTCTGAAGGAACAAAGTACTTAAAGACTAAACTATGAAGAAATAAGCATTCTAAATGAGTGCCCATTTCCAAAGCATTTTTCTTTTGCCACTTACTAAGGTTTGCAGAAACCTGCTGAAAGGATGTTTCTCTGTTACAACCTTTAACTCCGAGTTCTTAACCATACCATAGATCATAATATTGTCATTCTTCACTGTCACCACTGCGTCAGCAGCTGTTTTTGGTCTCACAAAAAAGGATTTGACCTTTGGGATGGACAGGAAGCTGAAGGAGCAACTTTCTGAAAAAATAGCCTCCTGTTTACATTTGCCTTGTTTAGCGAACAATTATCTTGGGAGACATAAGTAATAAGCATGTAAGTTTACATAAGCAGAAGTGTCATTTTGATAGCACTAAATATGAGTGCATGTCAAGCTGTCGGTAACGGTGCTAACAATAAAATGCTGATCTGTATTTTACCAATAAACCCCACGAAAATGCAAATGACAAGATCAACAGCACAGTCTGTCAGAATCTAACCCCTATCTATCACAATGAGGCTCATTGGCAATGACAGAGAAAACAGCAGCTGCCATTATTTTATGGCACAATTTTTAGTGGCATTTGTTTACAATTGTGTCCTTAATGCTGGTAAATTCAGACCACGTATTCTATGATTCTATGATCTAAATCAAGAGCACCAGCAAGCCTCAAACTATTCCATATATATGTCCTAAATATTCTCAAGTGCTTTAGTTCTACTATAGTCAGCATTAGGTTTTCTATATATATTTGTGTGCTGAAAATAAGTGTTTCATATGAATGAATCTGAGAAGCAGTAGGGTGAATTATTTGCAGTATAACATCTTATGAGTGTTAAATGTTATGTTACAGATAACTCATAATGGCAGAGACAAAGCAACTCAGTTCTTAAAAATCTTGTATTCTGCTGAAGTTACAATGCTATTTAACCATATTGCAAGTATTTACACTCATTGTCTGGAAAATCTTAGTTTTAATGAAGCATCACTTCATTTTCTGAGGTTTGAAAATATGCAAAAATCAAACATGAAGTATAATAGTTTTTTCCAACTTTGTATTTTACACTATCTTTGTGTTTCACACTGTGATATTTACGTTAAATATTTTAAAGGGCTGTAAAGGTGGAATGTACAATATCCAATCAGGAAACCAACCTCAAGAGCACCCCTGAGGGTGTACTTTAATGGTACAACATAACACCATTTTATCTGCTCGGAAGAAAATACTACTGTTTAGAGTCCATATAGTCACAGTTTTATATGAGACCTAGAGAAAAACTACATACATTATGGAACAGATTTACTGCTATATCTCTTACATTTGCATGTATTTAATATTCAGCAGGTTCTGTAGACCACCTCTACGCTGTGACTCAGTTCACTACAGGATAGTAATGACACTGACAACAAATTCATCCCCTGAGAGTACTCAGGCAACTTCTCTTAGTTACAGCAAAAGTCTCTTGAAATACCATGCTAGCTCAAGGGAAAATTTAGCTCTTTATTTACTTAAATTTTAACAAACAACTGGAACAAAGAGCACAATGCCAAATACCCATGACTGTCACCACACCTCCCAGGGCAGCATGTTCTCTTCTAATGTCATCTCTAACATTACCAAATGTAACTGAAAAAAACACCCAAATCCTCACTGGACTTTTTCATGATCCTGAAATGCAAGAAGAATAATTTTTGGCTTGCCATCTAAGGTGGGGAGAATACCTCATTAACCTCAAGGTGCTACAGAGCAAGATCATATGCAATGTTCAAAAGTACCACAATGAGAAAAGAACACCTACCTGCTTTTAAACAGCTACTAATGACTCAAATTACAGAAAGCTCTGTCAGAAGACAGACATGCAAGTCATCTGCCACAGCTCAGCAAAATCCTGTGTGCAGGCTCTGTGGTCAGCATTTTTTTTTTGATCCATTTCCAGCAAAAGATGGATTATAAAACATAACCCCTACATTTCAAAGTCCAATGGGACTTCTGTCATAACACTACCTGTCTTACTGTTTAACACAAACCATTGTATTTTGGTTTCCCCTGCTTGAGCTTCTTTTTGCAGCACAGATGTCAGGAATATTTCTATTTAATATTTGGCACATTTTTTTTTCACTGAGGAAAATTAAAGGCCTCCACAGAGTTAACCAATGTATGCTTTTTTACTTACAGAACTTGACTTCAACTTTCCATCTGTCTCAAGTTCATCCCCAATCAGTGTGCTGAGACAGCAAAAGACTATGGATTAACCATCCGTCTGAAGAAAGCTGAGATAATGTGCCATCCTACACTTGGGAGAGGATAAAGATCCAGCATGACAATCAATGCAGATGTACTCTCATAATGGATTTCACTTACTGGGATGGGTTTTGTTTAAGCACTAGCCTTAGTGATCACTAAATCATTACTTAAAAGTAAAAAGTTGTATCTTGCCTTCAGCAAAGTACCACAGTGAACCTGACACCAGCACAGTGTGAGATCAAACTCCGCTCCATTTCTACTCAAGACTCAAGCCAACTCTCTTTTTCTCTTTTTCTCTTCCTTCTGCTCCCCAGTGGCCCTCAAGACCATCTCAGGGCATCCAGCTCACCCTGAACACAGGTCTTCTTCCCTCTCTTCACCACAGCACAGTCACCTCTGTCATTTCAGCCATGTCCACTGCCTTCCTCAACGCCTTCCTCTTCCTCTGCCCCTGCTCTGTGTTCTTCCCAGTCTTCTCAGCATGTCATGCTGGGCTTTCTCCTTCTGCCTTGTCATGTCCTTGCATGTGCTTCTCCAAGTTTCACTTACTCTTTTTTCTCTCCTCTGAGCTGAATTTTGTCCTCTTGTCACATAACTGACTCCCTTTCATCACAGAACAGACAAAAAAAACCCAAAAAACAAACAAAGCAATAAATAACCCTGTTCCTGGCAAGGCGCTTGCTGCCATCCCATGTTTATTTGGTCTGGGTTCCTTCTCCCAATGCAGGCCTTGTCTACCGACACCACAGTCCCTTTGAGCACAAGGACTATTTGCTGTGGGGTATTTGTACACTGCCTAGCACAGAAAGGTCTTCCAGTACCAGCATCATTTCCTTACTCCAAAGAGCCAGTGTCAGGACACTACACTGATTTTTAATGCAGCTCATCCAAAGAGAACCTGTATCTTTTTTTTTTTTTTTTTTTAATATGCTTTCTAAACAACAAAACAAGTTGTTGCAACTGTTTGTGGGCACAACTGAGCATGCAAGGACATATGACATCCACACAAGTGGAGTCATATGGGAGTCATAGACACAGGGAGTATTATTTAGCATATCAACAGGCTAGTCAAGTTGGGGCATCTTGTACCATTCCCAATGTCATTCCAAGAGAGGTGAACAAGAAAGCCAGCCTATGTTTTCAGCCTTAGGTAACAGACATCCAAGTCATTTAACTGCCTATCACAGGTTTATTTGTCTGATCCTACAAAAATATGAGCCCAACTCATTCCAGATGGGTGCATACCCAGGTGCCCAAATTTACATATGCAAGCACACAAACATGCTCCTGCACAGACCCACACTGCCCACCCAACAAGAAGCAGAGCTGACCTTTAAAGTATCTTTTCCACTTCTCTCCCACCTCACAGACTGTTAAAAACTGCAACCTAATTTTAATTCATTGCATATTGTTCTGCAGAAGAGTCTGTGGCAAATGACAGCTGCTAGATAAAAACATTTCTCCTTCATTACTTTTCAACAAGTTCCCATTTGTATTCATCTCCTCTGTCCAGATGAAATGACACTGCAAGTCAGACACACCTGTTTGACAAGAACTGAGGTCATCCGGGACATGGATTTGTCCTCTTACATAAGAAAAGGCGTAGTCAAAGAATAAATAATAAGAAAATAAAAGTAACAATACCTATCCATAAAGCAGTATGGTAGCAGAATTGTGCAAGAATGGTGGTTACTTGTCCCCCATAGAAAATACAGTATAGCAAATGTTTAAAAAAAAAAAGGTTTTTTAAGTAAAAAAAGGAGTAAAAGCTTGAACAGCAAAGGGAGACAGACAGATGAAGGAAAGAAAACATCCTGGCCACTAGGACACCAGCCTCAACATCTGCAGTTGCTGAGGAACAGAATTTATTAGGCAAAGTGAATCCTCAGGGTGAAAACAAGTTCGAAACATACTTCAACCTAAAGAAAACAGGATGCTTCTCAAGCAAGGAAAGCAGTTTATACTTCAGAGAACAAAAACAACTGTATTCATTTGTCTTAGTTGCCAAGTGCCATAAATTGAGCCCCTCCAACTTTAATTAGCTGTTAAAAATATTCACATTTAAAATAGTTTTATCTCTACTTAATTAATTATTTGTCACCTATAGCCCTTTGTTTTCTCCCTTATGAACCTGAAAAAAGCACCAATATGTTTCTCTTTGCTTAATAGAGTGTAAGAAGAAATAGATGCTCAGAAGGTGTTTCCCCATCCTCTCAGGCTTTTATTCAGACTCACTGAAAAGAATCTTCTGCTATGGCTGAGGGTTAAAAGACTTTAAAAGTTGTACCGTCACATCTTTAAAGAATACATGTACTATTACTAGCAAGTTAGGGAAAAAATCATGGTAATACTTCTAACAGGCACACACCACATACATCTGAGGATGGCTGAAGACAGATTTGGACCAAGACAGAGCCAAATATTGGTTGGGGAGAAGAATCTCTCCAGCAACACCACTCTGTAGCCACTTTGAACATGACTAGAACATTCAGGTGGCATGCTGCTTCTCCAGTGTGTCCAAGAAGCACCTCCACAACCTTTTTTCCATGAGACCATCTCTGCAGTGCTCTTTCCCACATAAACTCCACTAGGGCTCTCCCTCATCAGCAAGGTGCCAGATAGTTGCAACACACCTGCACAGAGACAGTGGCCCCAAGAGCAGATGGCTCCTGCTTAGAGAGTGGCTTGTGTGAGATGCCAGCAGTGTTGATGATCAAACTCTGCTGGCTGCCAGCGAATTTCCAAACAAAATGTCACACTTTTGGTCTACTTTGCCTGGTGCTATACATCTGCAGCACTATTTCTTTCTATTTCCTTCTGTTCTCTTCTCCCTCACACTCTTACCACCCCTCCAGCCCCTCCCCTGCAATCAATCAGTAGTCCTAACTCGGAAACCCCTTGCTGTGAATTGGATGGAGATGCTGGTAGGATGTGATCCCATCCAGAGTCTCAAGTTTGCAATTCCTTAGATGCTTTGGCTACTAAACTCGCCATTTGTGAGTATTCAAAGCATGCTGCAAGGTCAGTCTCACTTTCTGTCCTGAAGACTGGGAATGTTTCAAGCTCATTTTGTTGCCACTGAGTATCTGTCATAGAGAGATGAGCAGTCCTTTCTATTTCACTGTTCTCTGTACCATGTATTAATTACAGGAAGGGCATCCAGAACACAGCTTTGGTCTCCTTAATGGCTTTTAGAAATCTAAACACATGAAAACAAACATTGGATTTTGTTCTGTACATAATCCTTACCAGCTGTGACTGAGCTTTATATAAACCAGGCTATTTGATAGACTTCCTTAATGAGAATTGCCTTGTAGTGTAAATCATCAGAGGAGGTAGGACAAAAAGCAAAATTTGCTTTCCTCTGTGCTGTGGTGTCATCACTTAGAAAAGGAATCAGCACAGCAATTAATTATTTTTACACACGCACTCTCATCTGAAGGACCAGCATGATCTAGTACCAGACAGGTAACCGTACAAGTCTGGAAATTCACAGATGTGCAGCATATTTATGGAAACAATCCAAAGACATTTGGCTTGGGGGAAGTGGGAGGGCGAAGACCACCAAAACACTTTGGTCTTCTTTCTGAAGATTTGCTGTGTGCCCACCTGACCACATGTTAAAGCAGCATTTCTTTAACAAAAACAGAATCTTAACCCTGGAAAATTACAAGATTTGATACGGAAAGCGTCAGCTACAGAAATTGCAGCTGTGGACACCAAAACCAAACTATGAATCAAAAGTAAAACACTTGCTGGGCCAGGAAACAAACTATCTGCATGAGATGACCAAAGACTGAAAGGCAGACGCTTTCTCATTAACATCAAAGCAGTACTTACCACATCCTGATCCAACTCTAAGACCTAACACAAGGTGCCACACTCTGGACATGCATGCACCAGAGTTTCATCCTCCAAACATGAAGAATATCCCCCTATACCACTTCACTGACAAGGACAGGAACATGTTCTCCTGACCTAGTGGATGGCAAGAGGTGGGGCTCATGGACAATCTGCACTGACTGGAGCAGTATCTGCTCCCAGACCAAGGAAGAACGTGGCTCTACCTTCAGCCACTTCAGAGACTGAGCAAGACGGGTTGGATCTGGAAGCAATGGCAGCTTCATGGAAGCACAGTGAGAGACATACAAAGTTATACCAGACAAGACCACCAGCAAATGAGGAAGCAGTGCTGACTTTGAATGAGGAGTGATGGAACTTCATTTCCTTAACTCTGTCTAGAGGGAGAAGGAAAAAAAAAAAAAAGGAAAACAACCCCCACATCCCCACATCCCTCCATATACCTTCCAGTCTTTAAAAGCCACCTGAAAAGGAAGTTGATTTTCTTTCCTTTTAGAAAATTCAGATATGTCTTTTCATGATTACTAAATGTGGAATTGTTGAAACTGCAGAAGATAATTTGTCTCTCTCACCTACTGTTCCACTAGCGGAAGATGGCAGGAGGGTTGGAATTAGATTTTCTTTAAGGTCTCTCTCAAATCAAACCCTTCTATGATTCTATTTGACAAAGAAACAGGTGTTTTTATTTTACTTTAACTTATTTAAAACAGAGATCTAGAATCCCCAAATTAAAAGAAATCACTTTACCTAGCAGTAGCATCAGATGACTCCTTCTTCCATTACTGATGCCAACTACAACATGGAGGGCAAAAATGGCCATGCTGTGAAAAACAGCTTATTTTTTTCCAACCTACCAATGGCTTTTGTGCCTTTTTCCACAGTACAGAGGCTTGAACAGACAAGACTCATTCTCAAAGTCCTTCTCAGCCATGCTACAGATGAAAAAAGATTTTCCAGTAGGTTATTTAATCCATGGCCCACCTATAATTACTCATGCACAGGAAGAGAAACTTCTAGTTTCAGGCTTCTGAAAGCAGATTAATGAAAGTGCCTTTGTTTATGGGGAAAGAGGGAGCAGGGCAACTTGCTTAAAACGGTACATTTTTGCCATATGTAGGTAGAAAATAAACCCATCCATCAAGGATATATTAAAAATAGATGAAAACTGGCTCCAGACATAAGATTACTTGGTGAAAATGCCAGAATAATGGACATGGAATTTTTATTCGATCAACTCTGAACAACAGGGGAGATTAGTTTATGCAAACTCCACAGAACAAGGCTTTATTTCAGAAAGTAATCCTTCAATTTAGCCAAGATTTTGTTTGCTCAGAGACACAATGGAACAGGGAAAAAAAAGAAAGAAAATATCTGGCATACAGAAAGACAAGCCTGTGTACTGCACTTAGAAACAATTAAAGATGTGCTTTGCACCAGAGCAAAGCTTTTAACTATTGGAATAGGCAGAGCCAAATCTCGTATTTTGTGCATACAGTTTAAACTGCCAAACAGGGTTTATGTACCGATTAGCAGAGATTATGTAGAGTGGTACAGCAATTTTTTAAAAATACAATATTATTACAAAGAACCCCCAGAGGTTCATATGAAGATGGTCTCTATTTCATAGACAGTAAAATCACTGAGGCATATCATCACAGCAATGACTTACTACTCCTGAAGGAGCCAAGGGAGTCAAGCTCAGGGCTGTTAATGCAGGGAACAACCCTCCCCTGCAACTGAACATGCAAAAACCAGTTTACAGCTCATATCAGGTTTTTACTGGACTTTGACCAAGGTCTTAACACGTCTGCATCGCCTGTCAGCTTCATCCAGCTTTTCTAAGGAATTAGGACAAATTAAAACCACCTAAAATATTTAATTTAGGAAGTCTCTACTTCTTGTCACTCTAGTAACACCACTGGTGGATGTAAATCTTCACCAGGCTTTTGGGAAAAGTCACTTTCACAACCCTACCACATGCAAAGGACAATATTACACACCGGATCATGCTCTTCTGACATGCAAGTTGGGATGTCTCAGGCCTTATTTCAGTGTATGTTCAGCATTCTGATCAACGTAAGGCTATTTATCTTCACTACGAACACAAACACTCGCATCACTTAACAGCTCAAAAAAAAAATTTTTTTTATAATCTTCATTTTGTGAAACACGTTTAACATGATTAAAAGGCATCAGCAGCACAAGAGCACCATAATATAAATGTAACTGGATTTTAGCAGTACATCCAAAGTGGAAACCACAACATGTTACTGAGAAAACAAACACATTTTTCACTAGCAGCCCTTCTGTACACTTTGATACCAACAGGGAAAACTGAGGTGTTTTTTGTGGACATCAACAGCAATGCCAGCATTTCTCATTACTCTGCCAAATACTGTCATGCTTGAATGTCACCTGGATCACATCCCACCTCACCTAAACCAGGCAGTCCACTGCTGTGTGTACTCTAAGTGTCCTTGGTACATTACCCTGTGCAATTATAAAGGCACAGATACACGTCCTAGTGACGACCGCGTGCTGTGCATGCCCTATACACATCATTGCCATGTTTTCTCCCATCCGTCCATGCACTCCAGGAAAACTCCTTGGAATATCCTGCCCTCCTGCTTCTCACCTCATCTTACCACCAATCCACTAACTGCCCAGGCAAACCTGCAAGGGAAGCAAGACCGAACTGCATTTTATGAAACTACGCACTAAAGGCAGCTGCCCATGGCCACTCGGTCCCTACTTTTGGGTGCCAACTCCACCGGCTCTCCAGACCCTGCTCCCACACACAGAGGGCTTCTGAACCCCACAGAATGAGGATCAGTACTCTCAGCACAGAACACACAGGTAATGCTTTCAGTTGGCACAACAGCTTAACTACACTATGTTTTAGTATGTACAAAACTTATCTGTGTCTCTGTGTTCGATCTCAAACCTGACAAAGAAATTTATCATCAAGAAAAGTACACGATTTATGTAGCTGATGGTACAATGCACACCTAAGTCTTCACAAAGAAGGCAAACACCCTCTTTGACCAGGAGATTGCACAGATTACAAACTAAAAACACAACTGTAGTTCTATCATTGCTGTTACTGTCTCGTTGCCAAAGCACAAAAGAAAGAAAAAGTTCTTTTGGGAGGGGTACAACATGCTGACAGGAGAAATCTAGACCTCAGGATCATTCCATAGAAGAACGGTGATAGACTGAAGAAATTTCTCTGGACTACTGACTGAGAAAGCCTCCTTGAGTGAAGCAGCCCTGGAGAAAAAAACATCCCTGAGCAATGGAAAACACACAGAAACGAAAGGTACAACAAGCCAACAATAAAGATAAAAAATTGTTTGCTAATCACTACTCTTTTTTTTGGAGCTGGATGCAAAAAAAAGCAGCCCAAGCCAACCACACTGTCCTGGAAGAGATCTTTTTCCAGCCTAGGTACCAAGTCATAACACAGTTTTCAGTAGCTCCTTATTTCTTTGGTGCATCCAAAGGAGGACTATCAGGAAAATGTGCTTTTTATTTTTGCCCTCTCTTCTTCTCCAAATTATTAATATTATTCTAATGCAGGAGACTTAACATCACTTTCAAAGAGAAAAATTAAATTACGTCTATCATTCTTGTGACAGGAAAATACCATGCTGAAGCTGCCAAGAAATAAAGTGCACAGTAAAATCATCCTGAAGATAAGCAAATGTTTAGGAGCCCAGCCCTGTCCCAGAAGGAACAAGCAGGACACTCCTGGAGACCTGCTGTTACTTTCCCTCTCCTGGCTAGCAGGACCGCTGTCCAGGTGCCTGCAGCACTTTGCACCAAGACAGCTGGACCTCCTCTAGCCACAATCAGCTCAAGATGCTGAAATAATTTCGAGCAAGATTTTCCCTACTCACAATTTTAGAAAAGCAATTCCCAAACCTGAAGGAGTTCTCCATTTGAAACACACCTTTGGGTCCATACTTTTTCTACAATATTGAGGTCAAACAGAATTAGAGCTCAAGCAACAAAACACTGGAGCACTTTAGACAGTGGAAAACGAATAAAAATAGACATCACATGAAATAAACTGCTTGGCTCTGTGTTGTAGTGGACTATAAGGCAAGGAAGAGAAATGCTGTCAAACTTGAAAGGAAAAGGGCATCAGGCAGGTGATAGCATTTTACAGAAAAACTCCTATTTACAGAAAAACTCCATTTATGGTGATGCTAGCAAAAAAAAGGGAGCAAGTGTCTAAAACAAAGAGTCCTTTATTGGCCTGAAGAAAAGCATGCTCACATCAATGTCAGCCACCAAATGGGCTGCAAGGACTTTGTGTCAGGCCCTATTGAGGACTCCACCATAGAAGGAACAAGGAAAGGGGCTGCTCTTCCACTTCAGCTGAAATTTTTTCCCTGGTCACAGCAACACACAGTTTTATTCAGTCTGCAGATCAAATGTTTGCTAAACAAAATTAATTGAAAACCTAAAATTGGCAAATATATAGCCCAAAAAAACTTACAAGATAAATACTGGACTAATTGAACACATGAATAACAAATATCCATAAAAATAGATGAAGAACAGAAGAGTCAGCTTCAAATTTCCCGGAGTTTTTCATATGTGCCTAAGAAAGTGCATAGAAAATATAATGTAAATATTTTATGTATTGTTAGCAAAGGCAGTTGTGACTGGCATTATAACTGCTTAGCTTCTTATCCTGCATAATATCTGAAATATTGCTTACCATCAAGTCACTGACCTACGAAAATACCAGAAGAAAGCAAAGGCAGTGGTTTTGACTACAATTCAGAATTTGGATTATGAAATTAGAAATAGGTAATACGCCTTTTAAAAGTGAATTATATGGATTTAGAGCTACTTCATAAGCCTGTTCAGAACTCTTCAATAGTTTGCCTCCTAGTGCTTCTCTTCCTTGATGAAGAAATTAACTTTTTTTCCTTTCTATTCTGATTTCCAGCAATTGAATCTGCTTCACACATCAATGTCAGCATTCCTATGAAAAATTTTCCTGACTGACAAGCCTGCTATGGGTAAAACAGTGATGAGACAAATCCAGGCTTCCCTCTGAGCAAAAAGGTTTCAGGGCAACACTCCCATTAAACGATGATGAATTATAGTGAAACGTTGTGTATGAACACAGGGATGAATATGAAATGAGATCAGCTTTGGTAAAGTCACCACAATAAATATAAGATGAATCAATGAATACTGGGCAATTACTGCTGAGCCTTTTGAAGCCGTCCTACTGTAAATGCACTACAGGCACTAGAAAGATACCCAGACTTGCTATAGCTGCAAACAGGCAGTGCCAATACTGACTGTAAAGAAAAATGCTCTATGAGTCACAACTTGGAAAAGGGAAACTAGTGGTGGCCACAAAAATGCTCAGGATAATGAAGGCACAGTCACCACTCCATCACAGCAGTCATCCACCCAGGCAGCGGAAATGGCATGGAGTTCGATTTCCCCAAAATGTGAACTTGAAGACAATTTACTACTAAACTTATGGCTTAGGCTTGAGCCTATGCACAGGTCAAAAACTGAGAGACTGAGGCCTGGAGAGCATACTCATCACTGAAAAGAACATAAACCATGACAACTATCTTTCTTGAAGTTCAACCATGGAGGGAATCACCTTTGCTGCTTTCACCCCCAGAGGGTACCCTGCTCTGTTCAACACTTTGGTATGGCTAAAATGGGTTTCCTTTACCCCCAAAGACCCTTCTTGCCACATAAGTAGCTCACCACTTTCAACTCTGCAAAGAAAAGTTTTTTAGGCGATCACGATCCCCCTAAAACTGCACAGTGGAGCAGTTCAGTGCCACACCACAATACGTGAAGCAGGCACCAATAAGTTCATTCTGCTGAAACTACTCAAAATACCTAAGTAATATTTGGCTGCTAGCAGAGAGATAACAAAAAAAAAAAAAAAAAAAAAAAGAAAAAAAGAAGAAAGGGCTGTGGAAAACCAGATGAAAATCAACACTGCGAGCTACTAGCTTGAAAATAAAGCAGCTTTCCACTCGCCAGCAGCAGCAGCGTACTTGCAAGTCACCGAGATCTCTCTAAGGCTGAAGATTTGTTCCTTGCGGTGCTGTGACCCATCATCCCATAGTTCACGGAGGAACCAAGGAGCTGGGTCATGCGATGGGCAGATGCACGTGGGAGAGAAACCCTCCGGCTGCCGGAGCTGCTCCAGCTCCCGGAGTCCCCTCTGTGACCAGTGAAGCACATCAGCTCTCCCGCCCCGAGCTTCTGCAGCCCGGGGAGCAGGGGCAGGCTGAAACCTGGGCTTATAACCTCATTTGGATGGATACCTGACACACTGAAAAAGTCAGGTCCTTCTTCTTTAAAAAAAAAACCACAAAAAACACCTCTTTAAAATGTTAAATTCACATGCACACCACACAAACAATGCAGAGAGACAGAACCACATTCTTTCTCCTTTCAAACTAAACGTGGCATAACCTGTTTTGTTAAAGCCATGCCCTAATTTGATAGATGGAGAAACTGACTCCCTCTGTCCTGTAAAAAAATGAAAAAGACAAAAAAGAAAAAGAAATTAATACTAATAATCCAGAGGATTAGGGCTCAGAGGTCAGTGCATAACCTTTTAATGAGCAAGGTATTTAAAGACTGATGACACAGTATATTTTTATTCTTCAGTAATTCAGTACAGAAGTTTACATTGATTGCTTAAAAGGCCATTTGATTTTATTTCCCATATTTAATTTTTCTTAGTGCCCAATAAATGGGTGACTGAAGAAAGTAAAGGATAATTTTGTTCTTCTCGTATCATTAAAAATACTGTCAGCCCAACTCACTCATTCACACGCCCTCTGCATGCCCTTCATGTTTGCACAAAACCATGCGGATTATGTGTTTTTCATTACCACCAAACCCGAAACCCCCACAGTGCTCAGGCTCTCCAACCTGAATTAAACGTCTCACAGGTGCATGAACAAAAAAGGAGGTATTTTACCATTCCGAGGCAGAACTTTATTAATATGACAAAGAAAAACCATAAGGCTTGCACAATGGAATTTTGTTTTACCTCAGAATTTATATCTTCAATGAAAAAGGGCTGCCTGCTAAGTCCTTATGTCTTATCATGGCTTGGACCTCCTTAGATCCTGCTCATTGAGCAAGAGCTGCAGGTCCTCAGACCAGGAAAACATGCATTTAAACACATGGCTTAGCTATATGCCTAAAGTTCAGCATGTGCTTAAATTAGCCCATCATCTGCTCATCTTTCTCCTTGTCAACAGAGAACAAATGTGAAAGACATAGGAAGGGTTCGCTCGCCTATCCAGTATTTGTTGTATCTCACAACACAGTTAAATTATGCCGCTCAGTGAACATCATGACAACTTCCTAGGTACAAAGTTATTTTTTGCTTGCCATGAATTATGGAGTTATCTGGACGATACACACAATTCCTAGATTGCTATTTATGCAACACCCAGACACTGTGGGTACTTGTTGAACCCACCTACATACTTGCACAATTCCAACTCACCAGAACCCGAAACAAAAAAAACCCTGACATTTTCTAGTTTCTCTCTTCAGCATTTCTATGATGTAAGAAATTATTATCACCATTTTCTATCCGGGCAGCTGAGGTACAAAGAAATATGGTTTGGATTTGCAGAAGGTTCTGAGGAAGTTTAAAGCCCAGATCACCTTATCTTAATTCCTAACATGTTAGCCTTACTTTCAACAAACTCAGAAGGTGAAACTGTTAATGCCATTGAACTCAACAGGATATTTTACAATGATTTCAACAGTGTCAGAATTTCATCTTCTAATGCCAGAAGGATTTTTATCTAAATAAAATCTGTGACTTTTTCTTTATAGCAATTCACAATATTTTATCACACACCACTGAATTACTGAAAAGTTAACTTGATTCACTACTTCATTTAAAGCAAATCTCCCTTAGTGGAAAATACAGATTCCTAACAAAAAGAAAAGTATGTAGCACACAACAAGTTTCACCAAAATACATACATGCACATAAAAGGCAATTTTTAAAAGTCATTTTCATGTACCATTCAATATTGATGATCTCAAAGATCATCACTGTAGAAAGGAATATTGAAAGATGAACAAAAAAGGAAATGGCATAAAATATCTTTTGAAAGATAACCATGTAGAGTTTTTGAAATGCAATCACATAGTTGAACTAGTACAATTTATATTGGATCTGTAATCTACTTAAGTATTTATTGATTGACACCATGACAAAATAACTGTTGCCCTAATAGGATTCACATCCAACATTTTTTAGGTTTTCCAAATAGTTCACATGGTACATTTACATATAAATCAATTAATATTGACTGATTGATCAATATATGCACAGTATGAAAAAGAGTTTTGGCGGCTTTATGTTCTCCGCAGAGCAGCTTTACCTACTGATGATTAATTTTAATTTACTTTAAAGGATTCTATTGCACTGAAACTTTAATTAAAAACGAAATGAGATAGTCTATAAAGTCTGCATAGCATCAATTACCTAGACTTGATATCCTGCACTTCGCCTACCCTCTGTACATATGGTTTCTGTTAAAATAATTGGAAAGCACTTCTGAACAATGTCACCCACACATCTATTCTAAGAGTGAGAGGATATATTACCATTAAACGTCACTAATATTAATAAAGAAACAATTAATTCTTCATTATCTATTTCTAAAATACACCATCAGACTCCTTCAGTTCAAACACAAATAAAATGTTACACATGCCTGTCAGTGAAATGGGTAATCATCATCGTTGTTGTAATTTATACTGCTTTCTGTTGTAAGTCTAATGCCTCATTTATTTATAATGCTTTTTGGCTGACATTATAAATAGCCTCTTTGAAATATTAAAAAAAAAATCTAGCTCTTATTAAGCGAACTCACATACTTCCTGTCAACTCTTTCCTTATAAAATGTTGATTTTAATTTGCATTGCACATTTTTTGGTGAGCAGGCAACATTTATGTTCTTAAATGTAACTGTTTCATTAAAACACACAAAATAATACTTTCCACTGATTTGTGTATGTATATAAAAAATATGTGTTTAGCAGATTAATCTCAATCCCAAACTAAGAAAATCCATACAGAAAATTATTTGAAAACTGCTGGTGAGCTTAGGAGTAAGTCTGCTCAGCAGCTAGTCTGATTTAGAGATCAACCCTACCAATGCTGTTTTGGATCAGGGACAAGAACAGTTCAATGTTTTAATTATTGAAAAAGCATGGAATTGTCACAGTCCTACTCCACTGCAGCCAGCATCAGGTTACAAGCCTCTGTGGTGTCTCTGGCAGACTGCCTGGACTATTTACTGCTATTTGTAAATTAGACACTTGTGTAGGAATGTCAATTTTAAATATCTTTGTTTAAATGAGCCTGATAAGAGATGACCAGATATCCATTTTATATGACCACTAAATAATTGCATCACACGCAGCCAGCTTGTGAATTTTACAGGACAGCTAATAACGACCTACAAGGTAGCTTGTGAATTCAACATTAAAAAGAATAAAGCCATCAAAACCAATAAAAAGCATACTCCATAAAGCTGTAACAACAAAAAACCAAAAAAGTCAACTACCATCCATAACAAGAGTAATCTCTGAGCTCTCCATTTCTGAGAATAATGGAGAGTCTAAGGTGCCCCTATCAATCCTGCTAATACAGCTCCAGCAATTATTTTCCATACTCTACATCAGTAAGTTAAAATATGTTTCCAATGCCTAACACAGCAGTCATTAAAGTTTCCCCTGGTTCAATCAGCATAACTAATGAGGCCACATAATAACAGAATGCAATCTCTAATGAAAAGCCCAACAAAGTCTCCCTGCTACAATACTGCTCGTGATTTAGTATTCTCAACTTGTCCATCCTCCATCTTTTACTCTGTGGATATTATCACCACTCAGAAAATTACATTTCAATGAACTTGTCAGGAAATAAGTAATAAATTAATCAGGCAGCATAAACCAATTACACTCATTTTCTGTGTGTTTTCTTCCAGGGCCCACGCACGAATGCAGTACTGGCCACGCTGGTTATTCCTGCTGACTGCTCAGAAAGGCTGCAGGCTGTGAGCAGGAACACTGCTGG
This sequence comes from Motacilla alba alba, assembly GCF_015832195.1. Classification (NCBI taxonomy): domain Eukaryota; kingdom Metazoa; phylum Chordata; class Aves; order Passeriformes; family Motacillidae; genus Motacilla; species Motacilla alba. Next base: position 38,375,755 of record NC_052017.1, on the reverse strand, counting down.
AAGGAGGGGGAAAGGCATCTTTGCTCTGCCAAAGCCATCACAACTACTGTTGATGCCAGAGGATGTCCAGCATCAAACACTGCTACTTTTTAATTTTAATTTTTTCTTTTTAAGTACATACAAATTTCTATACAAAACTGAACCAGTCCAGGAACTTTGAAAAGTATCACAAAATAGCCAATGTGAAAACTTCCAGCACCTCGGCAGGTTTGCAAGTGTGGCCCTGTCTATTTCTAGTTGTCAGTAGTGACAAAGAAAAGTGCCTACAAGACTTAAGTTGTTGTTATTATGAGTATTTCAATGTCACATTTGGGAGTATCCAAAGCAATTTATGCCAATGGCTATGGCTAAATTGAGGGAACTGAGATATCCCAACACTGTTTAGGCAGCACCCAGCTGTAAGGCAATCCTACTCTTCCTTCCAACTGCTAGAAAAACCTTTACTACTGATAATGTTACTTCTAAACATGGGAAATGAGCAACATTACCATGAGAAGTGGCAATCAAGAGCTCCCATGCTAACAGGGACTGAACGATTCAAATTGGATGCCTCTTGCTCCAGGCTGTGTGAAAATTTGGGAAGAGCAGCGCACTAGTTTAGCACCTCTTGTTTAAGGCATGATGTCCATCTTCAAATCCAAGAGAACCAGAAGGATTTTTTCTTTTTAACAAATAAAGCTCAGATGCTGAAGCACAAGGCACACTCTGCCATGGCACAAAATTTCACAGCAAATTCTTCAGATGCAAAATCTGAACAACGCCGGCTTGTGGTCCTATAGAAGTGAGCCCAGGTGACACAAAATGGCACAGAAACTCCTTGTTTAACAAGGAATGTGAGTCCATTTACTGCCTTCAAATGGATTTAGCCAGACTCAAAATAGATGCACTTTCAAATAACAACTTTTTATCAACTGCTTTTGTTGATATATAATGAAGAATTTATGCATGCAAACACACTCTTTCCCATGTATGAAATATTTCAATGAACTCTTAAACTTAGTCTTGCAAGAGTAATTATACAATCATCATGCACCTGCCAGATTCTAGACCCTCACAGGGCACCGACATCCTCTTTGTGAATATTGTCTGTGCTCTGTCTCGGCTGGGAAAAGATCCAAGTGGGTTAAGCTCTGGGAGCTCATTGTCATTGCCTTCTTGAAGGCTGAATATTGTTTAACCTTTCCCCTGCAGTCTGCATAAAATTCCTGGAGGGCAGTTTGAGACTTATATGGACAAATTAAAGGTGGGATTTATTAAGACTGGAATGAAATGAATTGAAATAAAATAAAATACGTCATGATACATGTAACCTCATATTTGGCATGAGGTAGGCCAGAAGTGCAGTAAAAAATTAAGTTACAGCATTTAAAAAACAATTATCTACCAAGCACTTTTGCCACCAAGCTAGCTGCCAAAGTAATATCCCTTCACAAATTTTACAATGCTTTTCTTTTCTTCATTTATCCTCACAGCAGACAGCTCTTACCAAGAAGTCATGTGCTCTCATACTCTTTCCTATACTAATTTCAAAGTGCATTTATCTACCTTAATAGTTTCAGATCCCCTTTTTTTTTCCCTTGATTGCCCATTTTATGTTATCATTCTAAACACTTTTTTAAAGGTAGAACTCAAAAAGCTCATAAATTCACGGCACTGGTCAAGGACATGAGAAACTGAACCAGACGTTGTACTTTTCACCTCCACTTCCAACAGCATGGGATAATGCTCACCAAACAGGATTATTTGAGCTTGTTCAGGTACTGACAACAGTAAAAATGGAGCAACACAGTCACTGGCTGGTTTGGAGAGAGGCTCTGCTGTGTTCAAGTCTATGCCCATGGCACACTTTCTCCATGGCTCGGGCAAACCAGACAGGCTAAAGGTCATCCTTGGCCTTCACTTTTGGTGAAGCCACATCTCTGACCACAGTACAGGTATCTTTTCAGACAGATACACATCTGACATGTGTATCATGCCACCAGAAAAACATAATGGAAAAACCAGAACAGGTAGTCCCATTCTGTTAATAGAAACAAAAAATGGATCAGCAGCACCCACACATCCCTACAAAGACTGGAGGAGACAACCCCACCAGTCAGACCACATGCACCACGGTGACAGTGGCAGTGGCAGTATTTTCAATTTTTTGCTATTTTGCAGTAGGTTTTTCCCAAAGTGTTCCAACAGCAGCCAGCCCCACAGCCCCAGCAGGATTTACAGAAACTGTGCTGCTCAAACCCTTACCCCAGTTCACTGCAACCACAAGCAGGAAAGCTTTAGCAAGCCAATGGGTCTACGGCAGAGATAAAAAGTTCTCACAAACCAGTGAACATTCTGCAGCACAAGTTCATTTTGCTACCCCTGGTTCATCTCCATGCCACAAGGCAGCAGCCTTTTTAAGTAAACCTCTTTTCCAGCCAGCTTCCATTTTCATGCGTTTAATTTCCTTGTATTTTCCCAACTGCATCACAGCAGGTCATGCTAAATAATTTCTCTTCATTTTCTTTTATTGGTTCTGTACATTTTCATATACTTCAAAAGCAGTGAGGTAGTTCTTGTGCCCCATCCTTTCAGCCTCCACTAGCAAATATTTAAGTCTTTCAAATTTGTGCTGTGAGTCCATACTTGCAGCACCTGAAGTTTGTTTAGTTCACTAGCTTTGAGAGTGTAAGCATCCTGGTGTCAAATGCTGTATCTTACCTTCCAAAGGAGAATATAACTCCAGTTGCACTCACTTCAGGGTTTTTCTATTCTAGGAAACAAAGCAAAACAAACAAAAACAAACAAATGCACTATTTTCCCCAGTTGCCCTTAATTTGACTTCACTATGGTCCACATTAACAGAAACAGCAGCTAAACTGTCTTTGAAACTTTATTCACCATAGCCGGAAAAAAAAGAAGGAAAAAAAAGACTGGTGAAATGCCTTTAAAACATGCTTTAATCTAGCTGGAATGCCATAAATTGCTTCCAGATGTGCTCCATACAAAAGTCAATCATAGCTATTTATACTGACACTCTACAGTCCAAACAATCTGAATCCAAATGCCATGTCTCTGCTACAATAAAGCTATAAATGTCAGTCTTGTTGAATCTGGAGAGGTGTTGAAGAGTTCATGCTAGTTTGCTTTCTGGACTATTTGTTAGCCAGCAATTATTTTTTAAAAAGGGAAAAAAAAAGAGGGGAGAAAAAAAAAAGAAAGGAAACAAAAAGAAACTTTTAAAAGAGGTCCTTTCCTTGCTGAGCTGTTCTTAAAGCACACCTGACACCTTCCAATCATGACCTTGAAAGTGCCACAGGTTACAAGTTGAAATTCATTTCATAAGTTAGAAAAATGTAGTGCTTAGGCTCTGAGCCAAGAATAACTGAAGGGCTTGGCAAGGCTCCCATGCCCTCCCCTAGACCGAACACACACGTAGTACACCTGGGACTAAATGAACTGAAGTACAGTAAAATGACACACTGGCTGTAATAATACTTCTATTCAAAAATCTTCCAGGGTATTGGGAAAAAAAAATAATTCTTGCTCTACGGAAAAAAAAAAAAAAGTTTGGAAACTGTACCCTCATCTGTTGTTTTGCATGCAACACACAGCCATTAGAATCAAAGTAGTCTTCACCTGGGAAAGCTGAGTAACCAGCATTTAAATGAAGAGATGACCTATGGAGTTATTCCACACTATTTCAGGGAAATATATTATTTTTGTGTAGTCTCCACAGAGTTTTCTTGTTCATTTTTATAGACTTCATTAAGACCCTTTTCCCTCCCCTGCAAAAGTGCACCTGCAGTTCAATTTATGTATAATGTTCAGAGTTTTAATTCTGGATTTTTGTAAGCGAAAGACAACAGGGAATTTTCTTATCATTGCTTGCAGATTGGGGATTTAAAACATTTCAGAAAAATCACAACATGTAATGACTTTAGTTTTCAGTTCCCTGCCTTTTTATTTCCCTTGATGTTTCCCTCCTACTCCAAATATTTCCTCTGCCTTCCCTCAGTTCCTTACCTTTTTCCAAGTCCAGAAGACCGTCCCTAAAATGGAGCAGAAGAACATTCCTCCCTCCCAGGTTAAGCTGTAGCACGGACTGTCATTTTTAACCACACTGGTTGAGAGAAAAAGGCAGCAAATGCACATTGAAAAGATGAAATTTTGGTCTAAAACTTTCAGAGAAGGGAAGCAAACTGTACAAGACATAGTATTTCAAGATTCAAACTCTATGTGTGTGTGTGTGTGTATATACTGAAAAATTGTAATACTTTAGAACAACACTTGTGCTCTCAGTTCAACTTACTGGAAAACTTCAGTTTTTAATAAATCTCTTCAGTCAGAAGTTATACAAATGACTACAGAAGCAGCAAACATAATACCTGTATTTAAGAATGGGGGAGGAACCTATCTAGTGAACTACTGAGCTATCAGTCTGGCCCAAACATTAAGCCAGGTTTGGTAACCTATTTTGATGGAATGTAATTTCTGTGTAATTGCAGGGGGTTGGAGCAGAGATAAGCAACAGAGAGGCAGAGAAGCTCTTCAAGTTAAAAGACAATTCTGGCATAAGAAGAAAAGATTAAGACTTGGCTGTGAATCCAGTAAGAATGGAATTCACAAGCACATGCCTAACCATGAGGAGGGCAAGATGCTCCAGCCACTGTCCTGTGGGAATGAGATGGAGGAAAACCCTACCACGTGAGATATTTGCATGACTTCATTACCCGGCAACAGCAGGGGATAAAACTTGGTGATGCACAAGCTGCCCTCCTCTCCTGTATCAGCCTACACTCACGTATCTATCTTTATTCCTGGCTGCTATCAGACAGTGAGGAGTTTCCTTTGCATTGGCTCTCCAGATAAAGACATTTAAGTCTTGCAAGAAAAACTTGGGGGCTGCTAAAGCCATAAATAGAGGGCATCAATACCATTTTTCATTGACATCTATCAGTCTATTTCTTCTTTTTCTTCCACCCCTGCAGTGATACCAGCCTTCAAAAACCTTGTCCCTCCATGAACCTTAGTACACAAAACACCATGTTATTGTACATCCTCATACTATCAAAATTTATACAGAAAGTCCTTCTCACATCCTACCTCACTGTAAAGGCCTACCATGGTCTCTCTGAAGCCTACCCACACATTTTTAACATTTAAAGACAAATGCACACCTAAAGGAAGCAACTAATTTACTCTGTGTCCATAATCCTTACTGTATTCTCCCCACCAAAGCACGATGTTTCCCCCTCAAATGTGCATTAAGCCTTCCATTTAGATGCCAAGCCTTCTGAATTTAGGACTTAGAGTCTTCTCATGGAGCACCAGCCCCACTCTGGGATACAAGTAAGTAAAGTAACTGTGACAATAACTAACACACTAATCACTATGGCTGGCTTTAAACTCTGTGAATCTGTTCTGCTTTTGCAGCTGTGCTGTTTCTTCTGAGGAACCAGTGGTGCTGCCAGCAGCCTAAATGTTAGTATTAATTCAACCCATCCTTCCTATCCAACAAAAAGTACCATATCTCCAGATCTGCATAGCTTCTGCATTTGTGATGGCTGACCCCCAAAAAGAGATAGAAGGAGAACAAAAGTCACTAAAGTTACCAAAATATACAATATAGCTACTGTTTCAAACAAACAGGTTTGAAGCCAATATAATTTCTAACAATATCATCTGATGTTTTATTTGCTTTAAAGTTGTCGTCCTTTATTGGAAACAATAAGCCTTCCAAAACAAAGCAGAACAACAGAAAACCAAAAAAAAAAATTTAAAATTTTAAATAAAGGGGAAGGAAAAAAACCCTCACTTCATGTTTAAAATTATTTACTATAGCTTTAAAAGTAACAAACTAAGCACTTGAGTCTCAGATGTGCAACCAGTAGGGAGTTGGCTCGATGCATCAGTTTTTACACCTCTTGCAGTTAAATCAGAGATCCAAATGCAAAATCTAGCACTCAGAGGTGAACTTATAACACTCCCTGGAGGAGTGTGTCCATAAACCATTCACTGGATTACACTCATCCATACAGTACTTTATTTTATAAATCCACTCCCCACCAAAAAAAAAAGTAAAAAGGGAAGGAAAAAAAAAAAAAGAAAAGCTTAACTAAGGTGAAGTTAAGGTTGCATAAACTATAGATCATTTTTGTCATCACATGTCTAAATCTCTGCTTTCCTTTTTGAGATTTCATTAGTACAACTTTCCGGTGTTTTTATCTCAAATGGATTTGTTTCTCCAAATTTTCATCTTGGCCAGAACAGGCATCCAAAAACACCCAATGACATATGTGGCATAGCCACGCGTGGCGCAGGAGCACTCCCAGGCCTTTGGGGTATGCTCAGCACAGCTAAAACACTTTCAAAAACTGCTGCGCTGACTTTTCTGTGGAATGTCCTTAGTGACAGTTTTTTGGGAGTCTCACATTACGCCTCATGTTCTTATGAGTCTTCCAGACATTAAGTCTTTCGCAACGTATTTCATAGAGTCATGGAAGAATTAAGGTTGGAAAAGACCTCTAAGATCATTGAGTCCAATTATTAACCCAGCACTGCCAAGCCCACCACTAAATCGTGTCCCTGAGTGCCACATCTAGACACCACTCAAATACCTCCAGGCTTGGTGATTCAGCCACCACACTAGGCAGCCTGTTCCAAGGCTTGACAACCCTTTCTGTAAAGAATTTTTTCTTTCAATCCAACCTGAACTTCCCCTGGTGCAACTTGAGGCCATTTCCTCTCATTCCACTGCTTGTTACCTGGGAGAAGAGACCAACCCCCACCTGGCTACAACCTCCTTTCAGGTAGTTATAGAGAGTGGTAAGGTCTCTCCTGAGCCTCTTCTTCTCCAGGCAAAACAGCCACTGTTCTCTGTCAGCTGGTCCTCTTAGAAATTATGCTCTAGAGCCTTCATCAGCTTCCTTCTATTCTCTGAGAGTGGTCCAGCTCCTGAAGCGTGTATGTGTGTGCCCTCACGCATGTACATGTGCATACAGACACACAGGAACACACACAGTCTGGGGCTGGAACTAGAATGGATAAAGATCAGTATAGCTTCGCTGAATTCAAAGGAATCTCCATCAGATGAGAAAATGCGAGGACAGTAAACCTGCCTGATGGCCTACTGACTATTTCAGAGTTGTCAGAACATAATAAGTGTGAAGATTTCTGAGGTCTTTCATGATTAAAAAAGGAAGCAAATGCACTAATAACAGAAAGAGTGGGCGTTTTGTTCCAGTGAATACCATTCTCTTCACTGACTAACACACAGCTCCCACTGTCAGCTTCTTCCATGTCTCTTGTTTTATTAAAGTTGCAGAATGAGTGGCTTCTGTGGCTTAATAGTAGTGTTTGATTAGACAGCATCCACTGACCATAACTTGTTTATCTTTTGGAATATGACAGTTATCCAGATTCCTACATTTACTATAATTTATCAACTATGCCTGCATGGATTTATCATGCTCCAGGAAAGTTTCCTTTGATTCTCTAGCAGTTGTATACCACAGTCTAAAAACAATCTTAAACACAGTTCTTAAAATGGGCATTAAGTTCTTGAGAATTTTTTTTAGCTGTCTTATAAAGTGAAAGAAATTGAAAGAAATATTTCCAACTTTCAATTTTTGAAAACTTACCCTAATGCTTACCTCTCCCAATTAAATTCAAACATAAAATGGAGTTCCTCTTCCAGTGGTTTAAGTTCATGAAAAATGTAACTAAACAAAATGCCCAATTCCTCTATGGGTTCATAAAACTTTGATCAAGGCAGAGATCATTTTTCACACTATTATCTAACACCGCACTTGCAGTTTACCCTCAAGCCCCTTGCCTGCAGCCATGAAGATACACACAGAACACACTGGATTTGCCACTGGAATGTCCAGCTCTCACAGACCCATTTCTGCAATGGGTATGGGACCAGCAGCCAGATCAGCTCACCTGCAGCTTCGCCTTCTGCTCCAGCTTTGACTGACTCCAAACAGCAGGTCAAACCAACAGTACTATCAATGTCCAGTTGATTCATTGCATGACCCCACACCAAGGAAAAGTGCGCTCTGAGAATATGCAAAACTGGCTAACAACTCAATTAGTCAGTACACGTAATTATGCCCTTAAGTGTTAGGAAACTGAAAAGTCTTTTTGGTTATAAAATACACTGGGAATCTTTATGTTACGGTCAGTAAGACAACAGAGCATTACTTATGCTGCATTTTATCTAGTCCTTGAATGCAGCTCCCCCCATTCCTGATGTAAGATTTTCATTAGCCATTACACAGCTGAACAGGAAAGCCAAGCCAGAGAACCAAACCCACTCAAAGACACAACCACATTAATAAGTTGACAGCACATGCTATAAAATACAACTGCGGGCCTCTTACGTGAGTCACAACCAATAACTTTTACAGCAGGACAGTCAATAAAGAGTAACCACCACCCCAAAAAATTAAGAGAGTCTTGGTGAGCAATAACAGGTAATGGTTTGTTCCTCTGTTTACTGGCCAAGCTCTAGAGAATAATCTTCTCCAATTACACCGTTCTCACGCATCGTGCCATACTTCAATGACCACATCTCCGTGTCAATGCTTTTTAATTCTTTTATCTCCCCTAATCTTCTGCTTTAAAGAGCTACCCGAAGTCTTTGCTTACATCATTCTGCTGAATTTCCATTACCAGGGAAAAACATCTGCCCCTATTAATTTTTTCAGTGTATTTTGTGGCATGTTATTGCTTTTTTTTAAATCAACTAATAAAATTATATCGGAGAGTTTTTCGTTGCAGCCTAAGCAAACACTGGTGTGTGACTACAATGAGGTATAGTACAGTATGCAAGAGAAGTCGGAGGCTGAAATGAGAATACAATTTCCCATGAGAGAGTTCTATGTTCGAGCCATTTAACTTTAAAACTAGTTCAATATTTGAACAAGACACTATTTTATTCCCACTCAAAGTTTAAACACAGATCACTTCGAAATCAATCATAAATTCAAACCTCTTTATTTTAGAAACTGCTTCAATATTTAAAAGCTTTTTTTCTCTCTTTAATGTAACTGCACCTTCAAGGCTGCAGAAGCAGAACTGACTTTGAGATCCTTAAGAGCAATGCTATTTTCCTGCCAATACATACAAAAGGCAGTTCTAGGAAAAAGAAAAAACCCACAAAGGCGAGGCTGTGCTTTGCTTCAGAGTTTAAGAACAAAGTCTGGACAAAGAACACACAGCCTAGTCTTCAGCCCAAACTAAAGTAAATTAACTTGGTGCGGGTGCTTTTCAGGGCACACCACCATAATTCCTTGTTACTGCACTGCTTTTGTCCTCACCTGGGTGTAAGGAAAAACCAGATGAGTGGGATCAGTGTAGATGAAAACCAGCCCTCCTTTAGGATGGTACAGAGTGAGAAATCTGCAATTCAGAGGGAGGATGCAGAGCCCATTCGTGGCCCACAGGGTGGCTGATGGTGCAGAAATGGACGGCTCCAGCTCTGCGACACAGAAAAAATATTTCAGCCTGGTGGAATAGCAACATTTCACACCCATATATCATTTCATTGAGATGATCTTAAGAGTTCTTGGGGGTGGATGTTACATTTGCTTGTTTTTAAACCTTAAAGCTCATTCTTCAGATGGGGAACTTACCATAGAGAGTCAGTGATAGAGAGGTGAAACCAGGCAAGTTCCAGAACTGTGTCAGCTCTTTGGCACATGCCACTCTCATCCAACTAATTTCTGTAACAATTTGTTTCTAAAAATTATCTTTTGTGCCCTCATCTTTGTACAAAGCTCCTTTTCACAAGCCTAGAGCATACAGCTCAGCACAAATGTAACACTACAAAAATACTCATATCAAGTAGAAAAGCAAACAGATATATTAACCTCAGAGCTGCCCCGTTCTGGTTTCTGGTCAACTACAGTCTTCACAATCAAGTTAGAAGATCCCTTTAAAAAAGATTAAGCATCTATACTATTAAAAGACCACAGAACATGAGAAAGAATTAGGCTGTGCCTTTGTGATATCAATGCATTTAACAACGTATGGCTTTATATGAACCCAGAAAGTATTATTCGACTCTATATATAGCAACATGATAAACCTGGCTGCATGGATAGTCATGCTGCTGCACTAGCATCTGAATGTCACCTTTCCCAGGAGAGGGCAGCTGTCATTCATAACCACCTCTCCTTAATTGAAAAATGAGGGGCCCCAATTTCCAGGAAGCCATAGGCCAAGAGCATTAGGCAATAAATGAGCTTTACTTTTTATGTACCTCCAAATAAAAAGAAATCAGTTGTAATCAACACAGCATTAACATACTGTCTTGTAATATTTCACATAAAACATGTCACTGAAAACTCAGTATTGAGCAGGAAGGAATTTGATGAATCAAGTAGATGAAGCCAAGATGTAGTTATTAGATGCATTACATCTTTAGCACATCATCTGTAAAAATGTCCAGGGTAAACTAACGCTCCAGGGGAAACCTGACCTTTAAGAGGCTCCCTAATACTACATCTAAATTAATGTCAGTGACAGGCACTTCAATCTAAAATAGCAGGGTTCTTTCATTCTATCTACACTATCTATTCATCCATTTATTTGTGTGTAAATGTGTGTGTGCATAAATGGATTTGTGTCATTCTGCCACTGGGGGAGTGGGTGGGGGACAAAAAGAGCTCATCGATTTTTTTTTTTTATTTCTATTCCTTACTACTCCTATGCATATTGCTAGTTTTGCAGGATTCATTCAGAATCCTTCCAGCATAAAAAAAGGGTAGGAAAATTATTTTTTATAGTAACTAAATATACTTCTCCAAGGAGGTATCAACCTTGAAAAACAAACATGCTCGAACTAGAGCAGGATGGAACTCTTGCAGCAATCAATAAAACAAGGAATTCTGAATTTGTTTTAAAGAGCTGGGCTGGGCTCTGACATGACCGGTGGTCAAGATAAAAATCATAATTGAGATCAATTTTGCTGTTTCAAAACAAAATACTGAAAATAAATTCAGTAGAAGATGCATTTCTGCCTTGGAGGAAAAGAAACAAATGAAAAATACACTGCAAAAGACTGATCATAGAATGAATTCATGGCTGTTAGTCACATCAGTGCTAACTGTAGTGGCTGAGCCTTGCCTCACTTCTATTTTTCATTCCATTTTGGAGGTTTTATGACCAAGGGATGAGGCCATTGCAAAGCAGCAACTCTGATGACCTTCCTCCAGGCTTCTTATGGTGCTCTTCCTCCCTTGCCAACACCCCAGAGAGGACCAAACCCACCTAGACCTGTGGTCCTCTGTCCTTCCACTTCCCAGAGACAACTGCATAATGGTGTTTTCAAGAGATATGTCTTCATGCAATAGAAGCTGAAACCTGTTCCTTGATGCAAAGGATTTACACCTTGCTCTGAAATGAGGACAATCACGTTAGCTAAATCCTAGTGAAGTAAAATTGTTAAGTCCTTTCATGTTTTGTTGATCAAGAACCCTTTTATTGGAACATTTTTCTTTTCAAACCTCTAATTGGTTTTTATGATATGAAGAGCTACCTCGCATTTTAGTTACTTTACGTGTGGTTATATTTTCTTACAAAGACACAACTGATCAGGAATTAGCATAATCCCACACAGAGTAGTCCTAGAAGCACTGAGTGCATAAAACATTAATGTCAGTAATGCAGACATGACAAGTTTCAACTCTCCTTTCAGCTAAACAATCTGCCTCTTTCATACTAACATCACTGTTCAGCCATGGGCTACATAAACAATGTCAAACCTGGTTTCAATATAAAGTGAGCACATTAATGTTCTCACTAATATTCATTTCCCAGTAACCACTCCATTAGATTGCTTAGTTCAAACTGCATGACATATCCCATAACACATCAGCCAGGTCAGATTCACAAGCTCAGAAGATACAGATATCCTAAGTATTAAAAAAAAAAATACTTTCTTGTGTGTGTACTCAAGAGCCCTGCTAACACAAAAACTCCCACGAGGCTCTCAAGAAAACATGCCTGTGTGGAACACAGCCCTCCTCTGTTCAGTGAGAGGTTTTTTTTGGTTTTTGCTCTTTTTATTTTAGGATGATGGTCTTTCACTTACTTCTTCAGAGGGACTAAGTAAATGGATACAAAAATAAAGAGGTGCTGTTCAGAGCAGATAATCCTTTCTGTAATCTCAGATAATGTATCCAAGACCAGTGGATTCCGGGATGTCTCCCTTTAACCTATCCCAAAAGCAAGCCTGTTGAGAGTCTAAAAAGCTTAATGTACACGATGTAGAAATTCCCTGATTTAGTTCACTACAGACCTTCTGATTATAAAGCAACACCTTATCCCAGACAAATGAACTTTGTCTTTTCCCTCACAGCCAGTGACAGCACAGCAGCATCAGTCTCAGGGCAGATGGACGTGAGAACTCCCTCACTGCAAGGTAACCTCACGTGAGCCTCCTTAACAAGCCCGTGGTCCCACAAAGCACATGCTGTACGAGCAGCGTGCTACAGACAACATTACTGTGGCCTCCCATGTCAGTCCGGGTTATAGGGTGGTTTATTATGGGCTGGGGACCAATATCCTAGGAGCTCACACTTCCAATTTTCACGTTCAGCAGCTGGAAAGGCAAATATCCTCAGCCAGAAAGTTCATTAACCTAGAGATTTTCCACGGCCAGACTTCTTCAGTATTGCAGTAAGATGCAATTTTACATTTGGGTTATGGGGGTTTGAAGTATTTAATGTAGCTGGAAGCCAACAAATACCAGCTAACCTTATCCCTGAGCTTGACAGTGTGTTGTGCAAAATATAGCCACTTTGAAATAACATGACTTTAAAACTGTTTATGCTTAACGCAGTGAAATTAAACACACTGAGTCAGACATGCTAACTTTTCTATGTTGTTGAGTAACACTTAATACCTTAAAGAAGTGAGAAACAGGAAAGAGACTCAGGGATTTAGAGAGCAGCAGGGAATTTCCATAAAGCCATCTGATTTCTCAGAAGGAAAAGAACAAAGGTTGAAAGTGAAATTGAATTAATCCTAGAAATATGTAATGTATGCCCCCCAGTAATCAGACAATGGGGAGCACTCAGCATAGGTGGAGGAAGGTCCAATCAATCTTTAAAAGAAACAATATCCACTCTGAAGTCCTCTGATTCTTCCAGGTTCACTAAACTTGACCCAGAATACATAAGTCTGGACTGGCACTGATCTCATAGGGCACATCCTCAGAAGGTGTAAATCTGAGGAACTCCACTGACTTCAAAAATCTGCTGAGCCTTTAGCTCCAGATGTCTGTGTGCAGTCATGAATTCCTGATTTCACAATACTTTAACACACCTAAAAGAGCACCAAAGGCTAAAGTTTTTGCACTTGTTGTTAAGTAAACAATTACTTAATATGTTAAATAAAATTAATAGCTCAAAATATTCTACATATTCTGATCAGCAGTTGAGATTTATCCCATACATTCAGGTTCAAAGTAATTATGCTTTGGGCTTCAAAGCTCACTTTTAACTTCAGCCAGCTACCACTGACAAGTTTCCAGGATAAAGTTCAATAAGGTTTACTTTCTAGCAAGAGTTCAGCCATTAACCTATACCACACACTTTTTCATGTACAGTGTGCCTACTGCAAGTCTTCAGAATATTGTATCATGTCAGTCAGAACAAGGTCTGGCATAAAAACCCCAGTCAGGGCTATTTCAACCATTCAATAGTCCAATTATTCATAGTATGTTTAACCTTCCAGCTGCATGAATGTAAAGCTGTTTACACTCAGGCAGCCAGGGTTGCACTGATAGGGTTGTACATCGTGAATTATTTTGTCAAAATACAGTGTTTCAAATATAATTGCCAGAAGAGATGTAACATGTAGGCTTGCAGCCTCGAGTGCAATTTCCTGGCAACTGCAATGGTGCAAGCTTATGGATTAACACATGAGCAATTCCAATAAAAAGTGATGCAAGTCCATAAACGTTGGGTCTGACTAATATCCCCTCATACACAGGATTCCATGAAACTGGAAATACAACAAATAAACATGGAATAAATTCACATGCAACATTTAGCATACAAGTGAAGATGCTACCAATCAGCTGTCTGTGTAATTCATTTTGCAAGATGGTATCTACTTTTTCTTTCCTTCTCAGATTAGAAAAATGAGCATGTCCTGCAAGGCCTTCTCAATCTGCTGAAGTATATACTCTGAAAGATGCCCAGAAATAGGATTCAAAGGTCCTTACCATGCTCCATTCTTTCTGCAGAGTTATGAAAAGAGAACACCAACTGGAAAGAGAGGTGTTAAAAATTTTCTTCCTACAAATTCCTCCATCTCAACAGAAGCAGCACTTCAGATGCTTTCTGTCTATACAATAAAGAATGAATTCTCCATTGCCACCATCAATTGATTTCTCTGAAATTTGGGTTCAATTCACTTTGCATCATACACTCCTATTCTTTCAACAATCACAGCAGCATCCTATGACAAAAATACAAAAAAGAATTAGAAATACATGCTCCAGCAACAGCCCAGCATATCTTATGTTCTAGCTGGTGAATCACACCAAGCTCTGACATAATCACCTCCAAGGTTGTGGCTCTCTTACTAGCCATGTGCATGGTAAGCTGGTGGGACCTCAAATCATCATGGACTTAGATGAAAAGACTAAGCAAAGTGCTGGATGTACTATTTTTCCCAAAGTCAGGAAATAAAATTTGTGCAAGATGATGAAAAATTAGATACTACACCTAGACACATCACTGAGTGGAGTACAGAGTCATATGCTGGGGAAGCTGGGAGGTATTGCCAAAGAGCTGTTGTGCCACCTATCAGGAACCTGATTCTCCCAGAAAGGTATAGAAAGAAACTGAAACACACAAGTGTAAACAGGTATGAGGATTCAAAACCTGCAAATTAGCTGTGATCCACTAATAACTGAGCAATACTATGGCCTTACTTCTTAATATTTTACCGGAGACCATTTCCTTGAAATGGTATTGCTACAATCCAGCAATTCATTATTTCAACACCAAATTTTAAAAGACACCTATTGTCATCATCTTTTGTCTGGTTTTGGCCATTTAAATCTAGCATTGAGGGCTTCCCTCCCACACATACCATTCTAAGCAGCATCCTCTTCTGCCACACCGCTTGGAGATTTAGGGGATCCACAGGAAGGAATAATCTGGTTTACCTAACCCATAGTGCAATTGATTCCACTTGGGTGGCTGACAGAGAGCTCACTTTCAATCTGCATCACGATTTTCTTCCCTGCCAAAATGCCACCGCTGAGGTGCCACCAGCAACGCGTGTTGTGTAATCGAGACCACCATGCTCGGGGCAGGCAGAAAACTGAAGGCTCCTCTGTGCCATGCAGACATGCCTACACTTGGAGAGGCAAAGATGACTGTAAGCTGCTTGAGCCACTTCCCTGTGAATTATTTTTACTTCTGCGGCTTGACTTCTTAATTTCCTCTCCCTCTCTTTTCAAGTTGATGCTGTAATACGGTCACACCGTAGAAATCTCAGTCAGCGCAATATTCTGTGGAGCCACACAGCCCTCTGATATTTAGGAGACTGCTCCTGATTCATCAAGGCTTCCTTGATGCCTTACAACGTCTTGGCGAGGTCACAGGGTGCAGGCTGCAATTTCCTTCGCCTTTTTATTTGTATTAATCAGGAGTTTGGGGACTGTGTATCCCTGTGTTTCCTGGCCGGCTCCAGGCATCACTGCATCACAGCGGCACCTGGTGGGACGGGGCAGGGCTGGAACACGCCGCTGCCCACCCCGCAGCCCCAGCAGCGCCCAGACATCCACAACAAAACCCAAATTAGCCTTGTTTTGCTCTGGCAGGTCTTTCTAACATCTGTTGCTGTGAAAAGTTCAAAATTAATATCACTGAACCCTACCCTAGTATTTGCTAAAGAGATGCAAAATGCTGGATGGGGAACAGACTGCACAGTAAGCCACATCTTAGAAACAGCCTGCAACCCGAGGGATCTGGGAGATGCTGCACACGGCAGCAAAAGGAAAAAATAACCTGACAAATAACTCATCTCCAAGACCTCTCAACTTTTGATTCGTTAGCCATCATTAAAAATTTATAAAAGTATATTAGAAGCTCAGTTCAACCACCCACATGTATTCTAGCAACAGTGTGACACATTGAGCCCTTTTCTTTTGATTACTGCCTTCAATCTCATAATTTTTATTTTATGGGACGCAAAGCATCAAATTCAGCTTCAGAAATACAATGTTCAAAATATAGTGGCCAATAAATGTTTCATCTTTTTCACAAACTAGACCTTAAAGAGCTTCAGTTATTTATTTTTATAGCAGCAGCATACATAAGTGTATGACACAGTAAAGGATACTGATCTCTGAAGACCTCAGATTATCTTAAACTCCAGAAAATCAATATCAAATCCTGTGTTTACGGTACTTTTCATTATTTATTTTAGAGCCTAAGGAAGTGGACAGTGGAGACTGCCAGTTTTGTAGAAAAAGAACCCAGGAAAGTTGCAGTCAGATTTATAGGTCAAACACTACATTACGAAAGAAGCCATTTGCCCCCAGAGCTGAAATCACTGCTGTTCACCATAAGCAGAACACTTCTATTGAAAGTCTGCAGGCTGTTGCTACACCTCCATCTAATTTACTTCAGTCCTTACACCCTGGCCAACGCAGAGCCTGTGCAAGGTGTGTAAGGGCTCCCACACAGGTACAGCTGCCTAGGAGAAGCACTGGAATTTGCAGAGTGCAGCTGCAGCTGAGGGTGTTGCTGCGATCTCCAGATGCTCACACAGCTCAGCATCGATGCAAATGAACACCAGGCATGTCAGACTGTGCCCACTGCTTTCAAGACTACCAGCTCTTGATTAATTTTTCAAAAGCTTAAGTCCATGACACACATGAGAAGAGGGGGGAAAAGGAAAGAAAAGGAATGAAAGAAAAAGTTGAGAAAATTTTAATCCTTAAAAACACTTGGATGGAGGGAATATCCAAAGACAGAAATGAGGATTTTTATCTCAGAAAAATCCACTCTTTGCATTGTGATTGCTAAGCTAACTGAAGAAGAAAACTACTAAGTTAGATCTGTATTAAGTATAACTTTAAATCCCAAATTAACTTAAGGAGGTTGATTAGGAGCAAGAAGAGATAAAGTTCTAAGGAGTGGACAAATTAACCTACAGAAGTGCTGGTTTAAAATGCAAAAAAGGGCCATTAAAGTCAAAGGGGCTCAGACTATCTCTGACTGCGCTCAACATACACTTAGAACTAATCTCTCACTGTTGTAATGATTCTAACACCATTCTCCTGTATCTGAAATAAAAAATGTAAAAGATAATTCTGATTAAGCATCCCTCTTTTCCCCTTGATTCTTCATATCAACATTAAAATGTTCCAGAAAAAGTGTTGCTACTATATAAAATAGTACTGCATACACTTTATATTAAATACTGTGATCTGTTCTTGTGATAAGCAGAAGGTATAGATATGAAGAATTGTTAGAATAATTACAGGCACTGGAAGAGTCCTGTAGGGTAGGGACTAGAAACACTGACAGGAATCTTTTTTAGCTTTAAGATGAGATATCTAATAGAAGGCATGTTTGAGGTTTACATGAGACATCATACATTCCTATTTATAACATACAATTAATTTGTGGAATGCACTGCTACCACAGCACACTGACATCAAAAGCGCAGCAAAATTCAGATAAGGTTTAGATAGATAACATGAAAATGAAGTGTTGCACCAGAGCAGATTTAGGAAACCCAAAGGATTTAAGCCTTTTTACTACACAGCACCAAAATCTACTGACATGATTTTCAAAAAAAACACTACAACATTATTTGAACGTTTATTGTAGGGTTTTATGCACTTTTGTTTTTAATACCCAGCTCCAGCCTGTCTCAAGAGAAAGGACAGCTTCTTAGATGGACCACTGGTTTGATCTGGTATGGCAAGTCCTGTATTCTTATGTTCCTACTAGATAATCGGCAGTAATTTGAGTGACAATGGATGGGTACCCATCCTAGGGAAAAAAATATTCTATCATTCTATTTCTCAGTGCACTGAACTGAATTATGTTAGGTTAAGTGTTGTCACACTGAATAATCTCAGGCTGTATCACATGTCCAAAGACACAACTCAGTGTAATGTGTAGGACAGCGCACTCAAATTTGCTACAGATGTGAACTGAGGGTTGGGGGGGGAATACAAGCTTGAAGTCTAGTGCAACTTACAGCACTTACGAGAGTAGTAAAAACCATGTTAAAATATTTTAATTCAAAATGCTGTCCAACTCTATAAACAGAAATTGCTCGAAGATATAAAACACTTGTCTTTCCTCTTTCCGCCTCTCCTCAGCCTAACTTCATACAATCACAAACTGTACTTAATGTCAAAGAAATTCAAAGGCATTCTCTGATTAAAACACTTGGGAAGCTACAAGTAAACTAAAGACCCCTTAGCTTCTTGGAAAAACTTAATCATAATAGGTCAATGTTACAAATTTGTTACACTGAATTAAAGTATTTTATTTTGACCATTAAACACAAGAACAAGCTCCCACATGAGTGAGGAGTAAGAATCTCAAGATTTCACCACTCCTTGGAAGTTCAGGCTTGGTTTCTCTAACTTGGGTCTTTCCACAGAAAAGATGGGACAATCTGCCTCAGCTGTTTCTGAGATTACCATATTTTTTCATTCAATACAAAACAGATAGGAAAACAGAAGACCCATGTGCCTACGACCCACATCACAATGCTCAAATGTTCATCCCTTCACATGAATGATTCTGTTTGCTATTCTTGCTCTTTCTTGTTACTTATGGCTATTAATTACAATTTTTAATAATTTTGTAAAGCACGTTTTGCAAAAGAGTCACCTTTGCAGAGCTTTCAATTTAAGTATGAAAATTACAGGCAAAAAACCCCCACCAAAACCACCCAAGCCCCATCCTCCATTTAGACAATGTAACATGTTTAGATGAACTCTTTCATGCCTAACCACCCAAAGACCTTGGATATCCTTAGTGGCTTTAATTGCACATTTTTCCAAACAGAAGCCGAGCAGGGCATGAGCAGAGGACTCTTCTGAACATGAAATAACCTTGTCTTGATGACTACCCAATGCAGACATCCCAACCACTGTCCCCCAGGCAGGAGAGCCCTGTCCCCAAGATGCTGGATAAGCGGCCATGGATGCCAGACAGGAGAAGCACTGTGTAAACCACTGCCAGTCTTCCACCTCCCTGTTTCCAGGGGATTATGTGCATACAACTACTCACATATGGGACCTTGCAGAACTGAGACCTGGGTCTGTATTTTAGTGTTTGCTTTTGAAATCATGCATTTAAAACAAGAATTTGAGGACTCCATAGAAGAAAGGCTTTTTACCAGCTCCTACAGTCCCACAGCTAGCAAGTCTCAGCACTGAGATTTCTCATTTGGCTTTTCATATGTTTACACAGAGATTCTCCAAAAAACATCTTGAGATTTGATGTCTGACAGCTCCACTTGCTTTGAGAGTCCTCATATCATGCACAAGAGAGTTTGACTTTAAAATAATAGTTTATTATTATTATTATTATTGCATTCTGGAAGATTTTTATTGCAGAAGTTTATGTGGCTATTTCGTTACCTTCTAAGAACAACAGATCACTACTAGCCAAGAACTCCTTTCAAGGTGTAATTCAGCAGCCACCATGACTCGTCCCATTTTCTGCCATGGCAGTACTGCCATTTTGATGCTGTACACTGCCTTTGCTCTGCAATGCTGCAAGTAGTTCACAAGCAAGCAACAAAATGTTGCTGGCACCATCTGCTCCTTGGAAACCTGCCAATCATCATCCAAACCACTGAGAAGAGCTTGTGCTGGGATTTACTTTGTATCCATCCTTTCTGGAGGTTTGGCTTTTGCTGCTGTCCCCAGTAGCCCTACCAGCAGCTGTAGAGAGAGCTTTGATTCATTAGTGGGGAAAAGAATCTGCAATGTAGTAACAATTTCCATCAGGCTCATGGAGATGACCTCATCTCCTCAGTTTACAGCACATGTACATCACTGTGTCTGCAATGACCCAAAGTCACGGAACATTTTGTCCTCAGTAGTTACAGCTAACCTGAACATCACGTACACAAGGAACAGATATAAAAGGTGTATTTTGCCAGTAACTGAAATTCAGCCACTTTTGAAAATGGAAGAGCAGATCTTAAACACACAGCATCCTTCATTAGTGTCTCAGAGATGAACTGGGGGCTATGGTGTATGACTTTCGTAGTTGAGAGTAAATAGACAGGAAGCTCACAAAGGACAATGTCACCAAATTTGTTCCACACACTAGAGGCAACAAACCTCCTTATAAAAATGTTACAGGATTCACATGTTAAGATATCTCAATATTGGAGGGGGAAAAGAAAAATGGGGCAGTGTGCCGTAATGCTACTGGCAAAGAAAATCCTCCATAAATTCCATACTGACACCGCTAACATTTACCTGAAATGCAGTTTATTAATTTATCATAATCAATAATAACTGGTTTATGAGATCACAAATGCACAGTTCACCTCATTTATACTTATCTGTAATTTATGCACACAAAGCATCATTTTGTTCTACTATTTTTCATACTACAGCTTGTTTGGGTTTTTTTGCTACAATTGATATTGCATTGCTAATGCCTCTGCGAGTCTCTATTTACTGTAACTCTTGGCTGCCTGTGTACAATGGCAGCAGGCACTGGCTTCAGTGCTGTGACATATCTATTTAATTAACCCAGCTGTTCTCTCTACAGTGTGAAGTACCAAGCAACAATGCCATGCTGGAAAGCACAACTCATAAAACCAAAAAAAAAAAATTACAGTGCCACTTGGAAAATGAAACACAAATAAAGTCTGCTTGAAAAAAAATACAGATAACACATCCCTGTCTGCCTTGACAGGCCTCTGCTATTCAGTTAGATATTATACAATGTCACTGAAGACTTTTAGAAGTACCATGTCTTATTTTAAATCCACCTCCTTCATCTTGAATAAAATTAGCCATTTATCTGCATGTGAACAAAAATGGACCATTTTCTTAAAATAAAAAAATTTCAACAGCAGGCCTTTCCTGGTGGGGGTGTTCTTTTACCTATGCCAGTGTCCATTCTTAAAAATGCTTCTGCATAAGACATAAAATAGGAACATCTCCCAATGCAAGCTGATACTGCCTTTTCCTTGAAAGCTCATAATATCAAAATCAAACAAATTGGTCTGTTTATCAAGCTGTCACTTTGCAGCACGCTGAAGGGAAGGAGGAAAAATAAAGCATTCACTGAAGTTGAAGACTATGCAGCCATTGCACATGAACATTACAATAAATAAAACTTAGAAAACATCTCCTGCCCCTCGTGAGCTGGGCTTCAAAATGAGTCAGTTGTACCAATAAAAAAAAAACCAAACCAAAAAAGAACAACACCACGGCCAGTTTCTCTGAGACGCACTGTCTACACAGACACACTGGATGTGAAAATTATTTAAGTGCTTTGGAAGAACAGCATCCACTGGAGTTATATCCATATCCAAGGGTGCCTCCTGACCATGGCAGCTGGGACAAATGAGAGACGGCAGCTTCAATCAGTCTCTCCAGTCCTTCAGCAACCTCGAGAGCCTCAGCTCATACCCAGATGGAAATTAACTCAGTTACATCAAGTGAGAGACTGCTTGCTCTCCTTAAGTGCTGTCAGACCCTTCCTGCATTTTCAGCTGAGAACTGAGGAGGCTGTCAGTGGTTCCTGGACTGAGGGCATTTGTGTCACCCATGCCAAGGCACTCAGCACACGCCATGCAGGGTTTTCTTCACCCCACTGCTGAGGAGTGCAGACGACAGCCCTTTTTTGTGATGTGCCTACTTTGTGGGCACAACTGTGTCACGGAATGAAACCTGGACTGTTCATTTCAAAAGCACTTCCAGCCACTGATTCAGGTTGAGGCTACTATGAAAAAACTTCCCAAATGCTCTAGAATACAAGCAATTCAAACAGATACTAATACAGTAATACAGTCTGAATACAATTTATTGAAGTTGAAAAAAATATTTTATTTGTTGATGAAAGGATCTAAATCTTGCAGAGCTGCCGTTCTCACAGTAATGACCAGTAACAAGAGAAGGAAAAGCTGTCTAACACCACCTGGCCTCTTATACTCTTGGCTATTGCAGCTACAAGAGTTCCCAGGATTTTAAGTTCAGTGTACTGTCATTAAATCAATGTAATACAAATATATATCTAGTGTAGTGTTATTCACACACTCGCATCTATAGGTAGACAGACAGACATGTATAGGAAAACTTGCCTGTGAACTGAGAGTCGAACAAAATCGGCAAATTTCTACCTACCACACAATCTTGTTTCACCTGCTAAAGTCAAGATCCAGGTGAAGAAATTCTATGTTAGTACTTTATTTTCTGAAGTTTCTGAACAACAAAAGTTTCTTAAAATACTTCACCCAGGGTACATACCCAGAAACCCACAAATTAGGAGAGATGCACCTAAATCTATTTATGGAGTAAGGTGGAACACGAACCTGGAAGCCAATTAACTGAAAGGAAAAACATTTCGATTGATGTCGACATTCAAGGCACTCAAGAGACTGCATTCCCTGCAAGCTAAGAGCAGAGAGAAAGAAACAAGAAAAAGAATTCTCTATTAGAAGACCATCCTACAAATGTAGACCTAGAAATGTACTGACCTTTCCTGTGACCCTTTCAGAAAAGTGATTTTTGTGAAGCCTTTGGTTCTGTAAGCACAGCATTTTATCGCCTTTCCCAAACCCACAATATGCTTTGTAGCTCTTCCCTGAAACAAACCAATCTACACAAATATTTCAAGCTTATTTTTTTAATTCTCACAGTTGTTCATCGCTACAGTTCACCTTTAGCAGTACCTTCCTGTAAGATAATGCTGCATGTCCTCATGTCCCTCTCAACTTCTTTGGGACTACCGCTACATGACACATCAGCCCACTAAATAATGCAATTCAGACTCTCCAGGAAAAGACATACACAACTTTCATTTTAACCAGACTGACTGACTGAAGTAAAATCTCACTCAGCTATTCAGATTGGCACAGTTGCTAACAATGGATTTCCCAACTATTAAATCCTCAAGCTGATCAGTAGGAAAAATCCTACTTCACCAGTGGGGTGAAGTAGGATCGTGTTCCACAACACCACTAAGTGGTTGTCTTATTCTACTGTTTTGTAGGAGGATATAATGGTGACCCCCCAGCCAAGAAACAGGGCAAAGAGCAGCTCCTCAGAGCTTTCTCCTTTGCCTCCACCAACTACTGTTTACCATCTTTCACGACTTGAGAACTTTCTCTTCACAATGGGAAAATTAATACTTTGCCCAAGAATCCAACCTGGCTGCAAATAATTAGTTTACATAAAGAAACTGGAACACTTGATTTATGTCAGCACCCAAAACCTACAGTCAAACCAACAAACCACTCTGATTTGTGTCTGCAATATTTGTCTGCCATTGCTGGGCTAAAAAAAAAAAAAAAAACCACCGTGAAAAAAATTCTAAAAATTACATAACAATAGATTCTATACAGGACAGTTTGTGACACATACTTCAGCATAAATCATGAGAAACAAAGATGAAAACAAAAATGAAAGCCAGGTTAACAAAACATTTTCACTAGTATGACTAAAAATTTGAATCACTACTTACTTTATCCTAAAGCAGTTCACCCACTTCAGTTGAAAATAGAAGAATCAAAAGAAAAAAAACTACTGCTGTAAATGCCAGAAAAAAATTTTAAAAATATTCAAAAGCAAATATAAATCGGAAATGGAATACTGAAGATTCTTGCATGCATTAAGAAATCTGCAAGGACAAGCAAAACGCTACACTGAAATAAAATATAACTTTCTTATTAAGGCATCCTTAACAGAGTTGCAACTAGTTAAACACCAGTTGTTCCTTTGAGATAAGCAACAACACTGTCTCCACCTTAATTTTAGATTTTCATCCCACCATTTCCTTGCCTAGGTATTTCAAATATGTTTACCTTCTGCAGCATTGCAGGGAGGTAAAACTTTCCTTTCTTGTTAATTTTTGTTAATAGTTGTCCTACTTAGCTGCAAGCCAAGCACTTGAGGTTCAACTCTAGAGCAAATTCGTGTTACTCTCAGCTCCCTGACCCCCAGCCAAGCTGAACCTACAAGAGTATCCTGAATTTTTCTGCTGATGGAAGATTTCATCAGTGAAGAACCAGGCACCACAGACCATCACTCTTCCTCATGTGCTCCGTACTTCACCACCCTGACTGAATCAGTAGCAAAAGGGAACTACCAGTGAGCACAGTAGTTCCTAAGTAGGTCATCACTGCATTTCAGAGGCGAGGGCAGTTTTACAGAACATAACTCCTTTACATTCTGTAGTGGTAGGAAAAGGTACTTTCCTGAGCCCCAAGCCCGGCCAACTGGTTCATCCCATAATTACCGTATTGTTATGCAGTAACCTACCCCAGTTCCACTAGGGTGCCATAAATCAGGCCTCACATTCAGGGAGGCTGTAAAACCATCAGATGCAGATAGCCTGTGTCCAGCTACGGTCTAGTGAGAGTGCTCTGAAAAAACTGACAGTAGGAAACTTTACCATTGTCATCTGCTGACCAAGGCGAGCACAATGTTTGTGATACAAGAGGCCGATGTCTACCAGACACCCAGGAGGGAGCTGAGGTGCAGCCTTTTGCTGCAGAGGTCTCTCTCGGCATTCACTTTCATCAGCTCCAGCGCAATATTTTCAAAACCTCCCCCTGGGTGCTGTCCTTCAAGCCTTTTCTAGGTATCCAGCCTCAAATTTGATTTTCCTCCTTTTATTCTCCCGATTCTTCAAAGATCATTCCAGAAAGCTGATTTGATTAGAAGTCTCTTTTAACGTAAGCAATTCATCCTCACACACGCGGAACTGTTGATTCACCTTTTCTTTAATTTCATTTTGCCTGACTTTCATTTGAGCTATCTCAATTTTAACCTCTGTTAAAGCTCCATCTACCTTGTTTACTGTTTCTTTGATTTGAAAGATCTCCTCCATTAAGTCCTTAAGCGACAACTCCGTGGCCATTTTTGGCTCCAGCTGTTTGTCAGGAGAGGTCAGCCACTGCCTCAGTCTTTTATTTGTCTGGAGCAACATTCAAATTGTTTTCAGAGCAATTGTTTTCTTCTCATTTCCTGCCATCTCTGTTTGAAAATAATAACGAATTACCTCAATTCTAAGGAAGGTTCCATCCCTTTACTTCATTATCAAGAGCAGGGAGAAAGGCTGTTTCAGAGATTGGCACCCTGCACAAATTTCCTCAAGTCTTGCTTGAGGAATAATAGTGCAGGAACAGTGAAAAGTTATCTTCTACATGTATACAGGATCCTGCAAGAAAGCACTTGAGGCTTCAGAAAATTCACCTTCTGAAAATCCTGCCAGGCAGGTAAGCATTAGATCTTCTGAACAAGAGGGCCAGTAGCAAAAACACTTCATTTAAAACTTGCATACTAAACCAAAGTTCTGGGGTTTTTTCCTCTTTGTTTTTTTGGTTTTTTGGGTTTTTTTTTTTTTTTTTTGAGTTTTTTTTTCCCAGCTCTGGTTAGCAGGATCAGTTCCTTAGCAGGACAGGAAGCCTGAGGCAGCTCTGGAAATAGGTTTCCTGCCTCGATACGGAGTTGCCAGACTATATTTTCTCCTCTAAACACACACAAAATGTGCTCAAAGGAATGCATCCAACACACAGAACTGATGAAAGAGTAGCTTTAGATCAGAAAACAGCCTTTCTCAAACAAACCTTTATACTTTGGTCTATTATTTCATGTCAAGAAGGAAGATACAGAGACTTAAGATGTGTATTTAAGTGAGAGGGTTATTTGTTTTTACAAGTATCTTTACTTTAAATCATATCCCAGCTGTTACTAAGCCCACCTGAGAATTAGCATGCTGTAGATTAATATTTTACTTTAAAACTCTAGATTTTTTTTTCATTTTGAGCACACTGTTCCCTTCCCCCTCACGTACACAAAAAATGTCACAATGAGATTCATGCACTACCCTACAGACACAAAACCATATTATTTTGTATGCCCTCCCAGGGGAAACATATCCCACCTTTACTGGACACTTCTCTTTAAATGATATGAGTCCTTATCTATAGGAACCCTTCCCCTCCATGGCTGAGCTGAAAGGCTGGATAACTAGCTTATATGTGATGCCCTATCTTTAAGGCAGCTAATCTGAAGTGAAAATGAATCTCACACTTAACACACTTTTTTCCCAAGTGGATTCATTTCTAGTTTTAACATTAAATTTCTGCTCCATTAAGGAGTGTTTCTATTAGAAGCTGTTTTTCTAACACTACAGAATCTCTACCATATCAAAGAAATGTTTCAGTATTACCTATAAACTGTTTTTGCAATAATTTTACTACAGTATTGTGACTTTCTTACACTACAAACCTGTGCTTCTCACAAAACAGAAATGCAAAGTTAGATTCCTAACCTACTAAAGGACACCTAGCCACAGAGACTCAAAAATACTTAAGTGATTTACAAAACTCCACTGAATTAACCTGACAGGCAGTTTATATTTTTGACCTTTGACTTAGCGGAGGCAAATATTTGCAGAGAGAAGATGGGTTATCAGGCTTTTGCATATACAATCTCAGGCCAGATTCTTTACAAGAATGAAACTGCAAAACGGTCTTTTTCCATCCCAAATGAGCATTTTAACACCTCCCACAAGAAAGAGAATCCTGATGTAAAGTCTTAATATATACTCTTCATCAGAGTATATATTTATAGTATTCTTCATCAGAATACTGTAAAATTGTTCAGTAATAATTACAAGTCTCTAGAGTAGGAATGGAGTGGGGGGAAAAAAGGAACATCAGTGTACATAAAAAAGACTCATCACTTTTGCTTTAATCTATAAATAAGCAAACAAACAAGGAAATTTGAATACTTTCTTCTTGCACTAAAGAATGAACACACAAACGTTATCTCTCCTGGTGCAATCTATTTGGTATGTCATAAAACAGAAAACAAGCCAGCTGGGTCTTGAGTCCCATTCTCACTGGGGCCCCTTTCCACGGCCAGAGCAGGGCAGAGCAGCCTCTGTTTCAAAGAAACCAAGCCCAGATGAATGAATGCACGGCCGAGCACAGGGGCTCCATAGCTGTAGCTATTAGGAGAAATCCAGAACAGGATGTAGGAAAACTGTACAAGCTGAGTCTAAGGAGACAGAGGCCACATCTGGATAAAAGATTAAATGTAAGTGTGCTACACACATACAGGACAGAAAAATAAAATTACTGGGACCTAAACTGAGACATATCACAGTGACAACACAAAGAATAAACAGCAGCTCTGTGAGCTATGTTTGCTTACCAAGCAAGGAATGGAACCTCATGAAAAATTATCATTTTAAATGACCATAATGCTGGGATACAAAACCAGCACATTTGCAGACTGATATTTCTAATCTTTACTTAATGTCCGTAGAAGCGATTGTGTAAAATAAACCACTAAAAATTCCTAGCCAAGCAAAAAGCCTGATAATTTAACTTCCTGGCTTGGCTTCCAAAGACTAATGCAAAGTTTAGTAGCTGCACAGTCAAATAAATCTTTCAACTACAGCTTCTTTTTTTTTCTTTTTTTTTTGAGAAAATGGTAAATATGGTATTTTCCATATTATATACCAGAGCTACAGTCAGACCCCAAGAATGTAGATCTTTCAACCATTCATTACAGAAAATATTGCTTGAGGGAAACTGCTTTAAACTGATTTATGTGGTAGACACCCCAGTCAAATTGGACAATGTGGCAGATGGTAATGGATTTATGCATATTTATGTAGCATGTATTTACTTGTCGACTTTGTTATCCATCTTTTGCCCCTTCCAAAAGTAGATGGCAATTTATAACAACTGTGATGCTGTGACTGGCTGACACTCCCTTTGCAGCCCTTCCTCTGGACAGGCTAAAAAGCAGCATCCTTTGTGCAGCTATTTTAATTGTTTTACAGTTTTATTACAAAACATCCTGTCTGTTACACTTGCTTCCTGAGGCTATCATAACAATGTTAGTTGCCACTGCTTAAATCTGCCTTGGGGTATCTGTTTTTACAGTTACAATTAAAGTCAGTATGTAGTTCACCAATATGTTAACATTAATTTGTCTTTTAATTTATTTGACCTTTTAAACTAAGCAAGTAACAGAGGTGAGGGATGCACAAAGTTCAGCTACTATACATTTCGGCAATAAGGTGGTTTTAGGTTCTTTTCCAACAAAACATTCAAACGTTCAGTTGCAAGTGCTTTTGTTTGTTCTCAATCTCTTCAGAAAAGGCAAAATATATTCACATTGCATTTAATATGCATGTGTTTTATATAACACTAATGCATATAGCACCAGTACAACCTTTAAAATTCATAAAAGAGCAACTGAGCAATCTGAGAAGTTTCTAAAACCTTGATGCACTAAAACCACTGCAACTCTTACAAATCCTTATATTACCAAGGATTGTTTACAGAACACATCAGAACTGATGCCAAAACAAAGAACACAAGGAACCAAATTATCAGAGAGCAATAAACTGCTTTGGTTTTGGAGTCATTTTCTCTTGCAGACATGGCAAATGTAAGGAAAAAAAAAATGTTATCAGTAACTTCTGGTGCCCTTTGCTCTCATTGAAAAATGCAGCCCTGTATCTGCATGCCTTATACTGGTCTCTTGAATTTGATGCAAAAACACCCAGGGACACATTTCAATATTTAAGATAACTCATACATGCAAAATACCATTTAAAAAAGTTGTTATAAATATATGCAGCTTTATACTGATCACCTATTAATTTAAAGTGTATTTAAGTAAGTCTCCCAAGCTGCAGGAAGGATCCCCAGACAAAATTTCAGGACCACTTTAAGCTAAATCTAAGCTACACTGGCGCAGCTTCCCCACGTTTTTGGTACCATGCCCTTTGCCTATGGGCATCATTGTGAGCTGCTGAGTCTGTCTAAAACCCTGATGAGAGGGGTACCACCCACATCAAGAGCACTCCCTGGTAAATTAGAGGTGGGGGGATGGTGAGGAAAGACTCATCAAATGGTCATTTAGTGTCAGAACCATTCAAGCTCAAGCAAGAGGCAGTAGAGAGGGAGGGAAGCTTGGAAAAAAAAGGCTAAAAGGGAGAAAAGACCAAATGAAAACAGCCACTACCATCTAATAAAAAATTAATCCTCATAAAAAAAGATAGGAATTCATTCACTCCCTCCTGGTTGATTGAAGCATTTGACTCCTTTTCTCACAGACCTCCCCCCCCAAGACAACCAAAGCTTTAAACTGCTATTGCCATCTTCCTCCCAAGTTCCCAAGCCTCTCTCAGCTGCAAAAGCCCTTACTCAGCTCTGCTCCTGAGCATCTACAACCTCCAGCCTTCATTTTTCTGCAGCCCAGGCATCACCAATTAACACAAATAATTGCAACAAATGACAACCAAAAAAAAAAAAAAAGGTTTTTTTGGATGAGGGGGGGGAAAAGGCTGTATTAAAATAATTAAAATACAAGAGAGATTTTTTAAATATTTAGTTTTGGCATCAACAATGGAAATTCATTTTGCGTCTGTGTGACTCAATTTTAACATCTGAATAGTGCATACTATTCTTAGAGATACACAATGGCACTCAAAACAAACACTCAAATTTAAGAAACAACCCACCAACCAAACCACCCTGGGCCAGTTATGTATCCTTCTGTTTCCCCTGTGCTGCCAGCAGAACAACCAAGCTGCCATGGGATTTAGTGCAGCGAGCTGTGGAAATAAGAAATCAGGCTGTGCCTCACCTAAGCACTGAGGCCACACAATATGAAGAAAAATGCTACGGCTGGAAGTGGTTGTCGGTCAATTACTCACCCTTTAAAATCCTATTATCTTCCAATTCTGCCGAGGAAAAAAAGGCACTGCTGAACACAGAAAGGCAGAACAAACACTATCTTTTTAACCAAATGTGTCCGAAAGAGTTTGTCTCTCCATATGCTGCCAGTCACCCAGTTGAAAAGCTTAGTTCTGACCGGGTGGCTCCCAGCACCAAGAGAAGTTAATGGCATTTTAAGAAGAGAGGTGTATGTGGCAATATTTGACTTAAGGCTGTTTAGCACACCGTGGCTACAGAGTAAGCAACAGAGATGAATTCTAGATAAAGCAGATAAAAAGAATGCAAAACCTAGCCAAAAGAAAGACTAATGCCTGCCAGGTAAAACGCAAAACTATGTGTCAAGAATAATATTCAGTAATGAGGCAGCAAGACAGATTCAAAATATATTTCTAGCAGAGTGGAGGATCAGTGCTCTTGCCATTACAGAAACCTGCTTGAGTGCCCCCACATCAGTGTACCCCTTTCACACTGCTAAAGGCATAAATTATGGTACAGATTTATCAGATGCCATTCTGTGCTGGACAAAAAGAATAAACTTCGGTCTGGTTTAAAGAATAAAGCTTTGCTCTGGTTTAAAATGTGATAGACTCTCTAATAAGTTGACCACCAACAGGATATTCATCCCACAGTCTGAACCCCAAAAATCTTCATAGCATCCCTCCCTCTCCTCATAATTGCATATCAACATCAAAAAGCCTTAGCATAATTAAAACAGGGCCACTGCAGAGGGACTGAATTTCCCTCTGCCCTGTGGAGATGAGACTGCATCACATACAGCCTGAAGGGAAGCGAAGGAGACCACAGGATCCTGCACAGCTCTCCAGAGCTGGCTGGTCCAGAGCACCATGAGGGAAGGAAAACAACTGCGGAAAGGTGTGTGCTTAAAGCTGCTCTTCCCTGGCAATATCGGTGTGAAGGATTATTTCCCAGGGACAGAAGCCCTCTGCTGGTCAACGCTTTTTGTAAGATGATTTACAGCAACTAAACGCATGCAGGTTTTAATTAGTCCCTGTGTTTCCTACAAAATAGAGCTGTGAATGAGAAATGCAAAAGCACTTTCCTTTTGAGGAAAAATCCACTAACCAGAGTACAGCAATCAAATCTTTTTTATTCTTATTAACTGGGCAGCTTCTGTTTTGTTATTTCAAAAAAATGCTGTTCACCCCATAGTTAAATATGTAATCAGTTTCAAAAAGTCTTCATGACTTGAAACAGTGCTGACATCACATATACACTCAACACCTCTTTCACTGTTCACACAAAAATGACATGAACTATTCAAATAAAACGTTACTGACATAAGTACTCGACCCTGCAATTTGTTCTCCAGCACATGTATTTAATATTTAAATGCATTAAATTTTTCAAACTTTTAAATATTTAATATTGCTATTACACATCTGAATTGTATTTTACATTTTCAATATTATGTATAAGAATAAAAAAAGGCATTACCTCACCTTCCCATGAAATGAGAACACTGGTCCTTAAAGTAAAACAAGTCTAGTTTTGGTTTTGACTGTGAGCAGGCCTCCTAGATGCAGTACTGAAATTTATTAGCTGTATTTTTAAGGCTAATTCTATTTTTGGTAGCTACTCAAAAGTGGAATTATTTTCCTGGGAGGGATAGTTAAGTAATGTTTTCAGACACATCCCTCAAAGTTCAGCATGAAGAATTAATTCTTGATTTCTTCAAAATATCAAAGGCTTGTTCCAGCTAAAAAAAGAGCCTCTCTAGACAAGTCAATCTTCAAAAATACACAGGCTTTATCATGCAAACAAATACACAAACAAACACAGGATTCCTGTCTCAACACCACTCTAGAGCTCTTATTATTTATTTATTGTTATTACTGATTCAGTTAAGAATCAGCCTTTACAGTCTAGTGCTTTACTCATGCACCAAGAGTAAAGGTT
The DNA here is from genome assembly GCF_015832195.1 of Motacilla alba alba. Classification (NCBI taxonomy): domain Eukaryota; kingdom Metazoa; phylum Chordata; class Aves; order Passeriformes; family Motacillidae; genus Motacilla; species Motacilla alba. The sequence continues at coordinate 38,343,892 of NC_052017.1, read as the reverse complement.
GATCCTGAACCCTTATCGTTTTCGTTACAAGTTCAGCATCTAGCATCTAACAAAACTCTGAAAAAAAAAATTAAATTTTTTCTTCACATTCCTTAGTCCAAAGCTCTTAGGCCACAATTTTGCAGTTCAGTGCATTTATGGCTGGCATCTTTAAATCTACCCATAATAAAGAAACCAAGGAAAATACCTAAATAAAAGACATCAAATCAGGTGCAGTCCTACAGATGCAAATGTTGTTATGTGGTGGAAGCAGTATATTTCTAAATCTCAAACAGTTAATCAAAGCAATACAGACCATTACAAAAGAGACACCTGCTACTAAGATACCCTTAAAAATTGTTTTAAAATCCAATACAGCAGGATTCTTATAAATTGAGCTAATGCCATTATAAATTAATTACAGAAGAATCCCCCTGACAAAGGAGGTAGTAACCAGCATGGCACAGCACACCATTTCCCCACCTGTGTAACCCTAATCAGCTGGTCAATACCAGACAAGTCACTGCTTGGCTGCCAATGTATACTTTGTATGTCAGTCAAAAACTCACATTTATCTAATGTGAGTCAGCAAAATGGAATGTTTATCCAACCAGCTCAAAAGTTCTGGCTCACAGGTACCAAAATTTGCCCAAGTATCCAAGTTTAGCTAGCAGCCAAATCCTTTTTCCACAGAAAAAAATCTGAATGAAAATGCAACAGGATTCTTCTAGAGAAAATGCAGTAGTCTGCCCTCAAGATCTGAATGACCTACAATAAAACACCCAGTTCATCACTCTTGTTAACAAATTATTACAGCTCCAGCCAATAGCCTCATTCATATGCACTGAATTCAAGTTGCTGATACCTTAAATCTGCTATTTTCTTATTTCTTAGCATCTAATTTTATAACCCCAGGCAGCAAAGCTCTCCTATGTGTTTCCTGAGTGACTTTCTAGAATTTTTTTTCAATGATAGAGAGAATTTCTATTAAATTATATTACACTTACAACCACTCATGTCAAGAGGAGGACTGATTCTTTAGGCTCAACACCCAGACTTCTTTGAGGTGATCACAGGGAGCAACCACCACGTTGCTGTCCTCCAGACCCCAACCAGATGAGAAGGAAAATGCTCTGTTCTCCTTGCAGGACAGAAACAGAAGTTATGGGTGCCAGCCTAAGATCCAGGCAGGAATTGGCTCCTGTAGACACAAACTCTTTCTGCCTGTTCAGTCCAAGCTTTCCGCTCCTCCTTTCCCTCAATGCCCTTGGGTGCTACTGTCCTCCATGTTCCAGAGAAGGAAATGGATACAAAAGACCTGTTAAATAAAAGCATTGCACCCACACAGGGTGTGGTTTTCCAGAAAAGGGCATTCTCAGACAGTCTGCAAAAAGGCACAACTTCAAAACATCATTTTTGAAGAGAAAAAAATATAATAATAATCATAGGACAAATCACATCCTGTGGAAAGTAACTTGTGCCACATCATATTCTCTCAAGAATACTCTACATAGCTAACAAAAGAGCTAAAAACTGTAACTGCAATTACAACATCATGTTAATACTTAAAACTCTTTTAACATAGCTCATCATTTGATATTTCTGACAAAGTACTTTCTGGACATACTACAAACATCTTGTGCTGGTTAAAAAGTCGAGCACCATCTCAAAGATTCAAGTTTATGAAAACCAACAGATAACGTTTATACTTAATTTTGAAGATTTAAGACAAGACTGGTGTTTCCACTTACATTAAAACCACTATTACGGGAACAAAAATGCAGATTTTAAAGCCTGGAGAAGACTGGACATCAATAAGCCAAGCTCTTGGCAGGACACTTACAAAGGGTGGAAGTTATTAAAAATAAATTGCTGTAAGCCTCAGTCCTAAATGTATTATGAAGCAAATGTACAGTTTAACCCATATTTCAGCAGAGCAAGTCTCCCTGAACTATGGAAGCTGAGAGCAGCTTGCCAAACCTATAGCACTAAGCCAACCAACCCTAAGACTGGTTCTTCAGCCCAACATGGAGTTGCATTAACTTCAAGAAGACTTTTAAAGGAGTGAGATGTCCTTAAAGCCAGTACAAAAGGCACAATCTGTCCCTGCAAAGTGCTGACCCAAAGCCCCAGGGTGTTAAAGGATGAGCAATGTGTTAACTGTATTAAATAGTTATGGTATTAACATTTACCAGTTTTTAAGCAGTAGATCTCAAAGAGAATGAATGCATCAGTGCTGGGGAACCTGGAGCAAGGCATGGTTTGTGGTGACTCTGCAGAGCTGTAGTGAGAGCACTAAACTGCAGGGACCAGGACCAACCTCAGTGAGCTCCACAACAGGCACTGAGGGTAAGGCCAGGGAAAGCTGACACACACATGCACAGACACAGGAGAAAATAAAGGATTTCACTAAATGGAGTGACTCACATTGAACAGGCTAAATACAGAAGGACAAAATATGCACAGATCCATTCTGAAACAAATCAATCAAACTGAACATTGTTCTCCATAATGCAGAATATGTGCCACCTGAACAAAACAAAATATAAATATCTATTAACAAAAAGAGAAGTTCAGTCAAAAAGAAAATCATGCCAAGTACCAGAAACAGATCAGCGCATTTGACAGCATAAGACAGTATCTCTAATGGAAGCACTCAAATCAGTTATAATTGTGAGAGCCCAGGTATACCACAGCACCTGTGGCACAGGGCAGCCAGGGTGTCTCACTAGGGGTTGTGCCAAAACACAGCCCCCAGCCTTGTCCTGCACACTAGCACCAATGCCACCCATGTGGGCACCTCTCAAACATGGAGTTTGGGTTCAGGTTTCTACTGCTCCTAGTTCATTCACGCTGCCAAGAAGTATGTAACAGTCTTCATGTTAAACAGGAATAAAATTCACAACTATTAATGAGGCCAGCAGGACTTAACAGTGCCAGAGCAACATAGGTTTCCTACTGTTCCTCCAAAGTCATTAAGTAATGAGAGTTTCTGATCACTTTGAGTCTCCCTTATATCTGATAGAGCACTATACAGTCTGAGAGTACCTTGAAATCCAGGCCACAGCATACAGAGTAATTGGAGGGCAAGTCACATGGCTTAGAAAAGAGAAACAAACTGCAATTCTAAAATTAACAATGATGACTGGAAGATACCTTGTATCTCCAATGCAGAACTGAGAATTTGTGGTTTTATTTGTAGCAAAATTAATGATCAGTAAACACATGAACACTGATAAAATTGTATCTTTTTTGAGCCACAACTTAGCAATGTGCTGCTCCGTATTTATCCCTCCGGAGTCTATCTCTGCCCCTACACATTTGGGTTTAGCTCAGGTGGCAAAGCTCATGCTTGCTTGTGAAAATATTTCAAAGCCTGACATTAATTCCACAGGAATGGTGAAGAGGTTTTAAAAAAAGGTGAAGTAAGAACCATGTGTGGCAACCCAATTATGGGGCTATCACGCATCAGGTTTCTGTATTTTCGCACACAGATATTTGATGCAGGTAAAATAAAGGAGGTGTGCTCTGTTGAGGCTCCAGTGATGTTTAAACTTAGCATAAAGCAGAAAGATAGTAATGAAATAAATAAGTCTATGTGAGCACATCTCCTTTGGAACTTAAGTAAATGTATATAAGTGAGTCAACTTGAAGCTGCTGAGACATCTCTGAGCTGCACCACTCAGTCCTGTCATGTTCTCACTCTAGCAAACTATTTTTTCAGCATAGGTGAAAGGAGAAGGGGGGAAAGGAGATGGAAAAAAGGGAACGCAAGTAGGCCAGTGTTAAGAGAGTAATATGTTTAAGTGCCTGATTTTGCAGTTCACAACTCATTTTGTTTTGTATTCTGATAATTCCCTTTTCTCTGTTTTCTTCAACCTTCTTTAAGACCACATGAATTAATTTTCTTCCCCTACTTCCTCAATTTCTTTGCCTGGATATCCATTAATTTCTCTTTCACTTCTCCACTTTGGTTTCTCTCCTGTTCTCTCCCTTTTTGAATTTTTCCAAGTCAGCGGCCTTTTCTTATTTTTCTATTAAATATTAGATCTTTATTTCATGGTTGCTCTCTCCATCACCCCCGAAAAAATCCCATCAGTGTAGTTCAATAAGTTGTTGTACTAAACCAAATAATCCCTTCATGCAAGAAACATCTTTGAGGGCACCAGCAGGCCTGTTGGAGACAGGACAGCAGTATTACAGCACAGCTAATTAAGTACCTTTTCCTTCAAATTCCATATGGACTCTACTTTTACCATGATTAAGTAAGACTCATCATGGCAATTATCTTCTGGACTATGAACAATATTAAAGTGTAGCACATAATATTTCTATAAAAGCACATTACAAATTGATCCTGAGGGTGGGAGCAGTAATTTTGCTGTCTACACAAACTATCTTTAAGTGCAGTTAAGAAATCATTTCACAGACTCAAACTACATAATAAGATGAAGGTAATAAGCATGACTGAGACACAGAGGGAACAAATTATCTACTGGCAATAAATCCCACAATTGTGACGGGATAAAACTGTTAATCTGCAGCTGAGCAGAAAATGTATAATCTGAAGGGATTTCTTCATTTAAAATAAAACAATCTGCTATCCTTTGATAAAACAGTAAGAACTTTAAGAATTACATAAACTACAGTAAACAGCACAATAGGACACATGTCCAACAGAAAAAGAAGTTTAAAAGTTACTCAGCATCTCCAGCATTAAAAAGTTCCTTTAGTTGACTAGAGAATACAAGATAATAAACATCTGGTATCATGAAGATTCCTCTCCTGCTCACACATACCTTTCTGCTGATACAAGAATCCAGAGCTTTTTTCCTATTGCTCCCTCCTGTCTTACTTGTACTAACCATCTGAGCTGTTACATTGAATTAATAATTTGGTTGTAAAACCAAAAAAAGATTTCATATGAGGCAGCTACTCAAAGTTCACTCACAAACCATGGGTGCTTTTTCACATGAAGTTAAATGATACTCATCTTTCACAGACAAAGCATTTGAGATTTAACTATGCAGAGTAATCTTTCAACACAATTATTACTAATTGCTTCTTGTGATTCCACTTTCCAAACGTGTTCTGACAAGAAATACGGAAAATAGTGTAGCTGAGGTCTTAAAAGTGAAAGCCAAAAGTAATATTCTAATTTGAAAACTAACTTTTTAATACATCAAATTAGAAAAACCTTTCTGTACTTAAGCAGACAAGCAACATAAAACAATTTAGATCATGCTGAAGAAGATCTTTACACACAAGAGGAAAATAGAATATATGATTCCAGCATAGAAACTACAGACACAGCCATTAAAATTGTAAATGTCTCCATTTACAGTCCCACAGGGAAGCCCTCCACAGAAACACCCCTGGAAGAGCAGAGCAGAGTTTTTGGTTTTCTCCCGGACTACATCAACCTGCCACTCGCAGATGCGGATGCTGCACTTCACAGGCACAAGCACAAACATCAAACTGGGCTGCTGCAGACTGCAGGCGCTGACTTCAGTGGAAGACAGCCACATCTTGCTGTGGGGAAAACAGGCCAAGCAATTAAATATGCATCAGCATTAAAGTTAAATATACAGAAATAGCTTACAGACATAATTCTGGCTTACCAGCTCGGCATGCATAACCTGCATACATATTTCATTTTTAACTACGAAGACAAAACTTTTGTACAGTATACTTTCTGTGACACTGTCTTTACTTTCTATGCATCACTGAGACTTAGAGCAAAAAAAAAAAAAAATATGACAGCATTAGTATAAACTGAGCTTTTTTTTTTTTTACTAGAAACTTATTCAAGGTATAATTGACTTTAGAGATAATACCTGTCCAGTTGACATTAATAACAAGTATTTCATAAAATTCCTTCCTTGGTGCTTAAGCCTCGAGTGTAAAGCTCTGACCTCTCAACTCTCTTTTTTTCCTTTACCTTTTTTCCATCAGTAAAATCCCAATAATATAATCCATAATAACACAGATTCATAATAAAAGGCAGGCCTGTGAGCCATTCTGCCTCAGAGTAACATCCACAGCACACCAAGAAAAAAAAAAAAGAAAATGGGCAGAAACATTCAGCTACAGCCACACATTTAATGCTTACTTCCAACAGCAAAATGAGGCTATCTGCATCCCACATTTCATATGACTTAATATATAATGAATCTCTGGCACATCCATAGGTACAAAAAGGAAATTCTTTCTTTCCTGTACTGTGGCAGCTCAGAGTAGTCTGCCAAACCCTTCAAAGTGTCAGCAACCTCTTATAGAGAGATAAAGACAATGGATAGCCCTACCAAGCTGCTAACATCTGTTCAAAACCTGCAGCTTCTCTTTTCTTCTTCCAGCACTTACCCAAGCTAGCATGCACTTGCGTAAGTCTTTAAAGCACTGAACATTTAAGCATGTCACAATTCTATGATGTCTCATTTATATAATTAGTTCTAACATATGGCCCACAATCAGAGTGGGAAATCTAAAATATTCTTTGGGAAGCTGTCAAACCTAAAGGGATATATTTTTCACTAAGTGAAAAGAATTAAATATGCAAATTCTGCTTACAATAGGGATAGGGAGGAAATAGAAATCCAGCCCAAAAGGCATGCTTGCTCATTGCATCAAACACAGGTTATTATGCTCTGTACCTGTCAGTGGTAGTTCAAATCAGAATACATAGTGACATGCAGAGAAGCTCTGCAGCCACCAGGATTTTAGCAGTGCTGTGGCAAACCGTACAGTAGATAAAACCAAAACCCACTGTGGAAATGCCAGCTATAATTAACACACTGGGCTGAATATGCATTCAAGGCAGATTGTATTAATCCACATCCTTTTCAGAACTGCAGCTGTCCCCTGGATGGGGACACCTCTGTAACATCTGCAGCAAGTAACACACCATGTGCTAGCAGGCACCACTTTCATGCAGGCTTACTCCAATTCCCCCTTCAGAGACAAAAGCCCAACGACTCCACAAACCTCTGAACTGAGATTTAATTCTCCATCACTTGTTTCCAGCCAGGGAAGCTGGATATGTTTCAATTGTGGCACCACCGTGAGCAGAGGCAGTAGGCATCCCCCTCCCACCACTGGGAATGGCCAGCTTGGAGACAACCATAGCCAGCATCCACGTCCTGACAATAGAGTATCTCACTTCCCTGAGGCCCCTCCAGGATCTACAGCTGCACCTGTTACTTATCAATGAATTGTTAATTAATCACTTGCACAGATTCAGGTGAGAAACTCCTGGAAATGCACAGAAGAGTGCCCAGTGTCAACAACAAACAGAGCACCAGGAGGGTTCCCACAGCATCCAACTTCCCTGGGAAGTTTAACTGGCTTTCCCACACATCAAGGGAAAGGGATTAAACTGCAGCAAAAATAGACAGCCTATATTTGCAACTAATACTTTGCTCTTCAGTACAGCATTATTTAGCATGGAAAAAGAAAAATCCAAAATCATCAATGATCCCACAGTAAGGAAATAACATGCTCCAAAATAGTCATCATTTACTTCAGAATAAGCACTGAAATATGGAACCAGCTATGCATTTGTCAAACAGTTGGTAGGAAAGTCAAATCTCTTCAGTAAAACCCTTTCCTAAAGGCAACTTGAGCAATGTAAAAGCTCAGTAATTTGTCTGAATAAAATCCTGCACCCTGTGGTTAAGAACCTGCTAAGCAAGCCAAATACACTAAACAAGCAGAGCTGGCATTTGACATGTCTCTTAAGAGTGAGCTGTGACAAGTTACTAATGATCTCACTTAGAAAGCAACTAATAGTGTGCTGTAAAAGGTATAAAGCATGCAGAAACCTGGTAATAAGGATCAAATGCTGACTTGAGATAAACAGCTGAAACCATTTTCAGTGAATGGCATTGCTCAGTTCATCTCTAAACCCGTCCCTCCAAACGTTTTGCACCTTTTTGTTGTTAGGTGGATTCATCCCTAACACTATAGGCCTAAAATAGTGCTCTATATGTGTGAACAGCAGTATGTTGACATAAAATTTGTTTTAAATCTTAGAGTGAGCCCCAAACGTGCCACATTTGCCTACAGTAAGAGCTTCACAAAGCTGGAAAACTGGCAGTTGTGAAAAGGAATTAGAAGTGTTAACAGGTACAGAAGAAAAAACTTAACCATTGCTCTCCATGTGATGCCAAAAAAAAAAAAAAAAAGCCCATGAGAAGGGAGATCACCAAGGGAGGAACCACTTGGACTAGAGACAAGTTTGTAAAGCCACCACTAGTGACTTTCATTAGTGAGTGGAGGCATTTCCACTGCCTGGGGAAAAAAAAAAACCAAACAGCCCAAACAAACAGAAAAAAGCCATCTAGAGATGAGAATAAAAAGACCCATGCAATGCAAAGAGTTATGCTCAGCAGGAAAACATATGGGGCCTTCCTTATTATTTTAACTATATTCAAGTTACTATTTTAATTTAAATTTTCCTTGCAGCTCATTGAAAATGCTGTCTGAACCACCTCTCCCAATTTTCATAGGTGGAAGGAAAAATGTACTAAGCTGATGTCTTGTTCAGATAACTTTTCTAAAATTACTACCACTTTTAGTTATCTGAGTGTTATACAACAACCAAAGATGGAATCTGGTTTGCTGTGACAGCAAATGAAACAGACCCCAAGAGTTCATACTTGCACTCAATTACTGAATGAGAGCAACTGCATGGTAAGGTGATGCAACCTGACACTGTACTTTCAACCTTGCATTTTCCTGGTGTGTGCCTGTCAAAAATGCTTCTTTTTCTTTCCTTCCCAGTCCCTTCCCTCCCCCAGTTTCAGTTCTTGACTTTTGTGTCTTAGGTTGCTTGGCATTAATTAGCATTATTAAAAAGAAGAGTACATAAGGAGCCAAGCATACAATGTATCATATTTTTGATACCTATTTCTGTTCTTTCAGGCATTTTTTTCCCAGTATCCATGCAGCACAGATTGCGTCTGCTAGAAGATGGGAGTTAATGGACAATCAGGAAGGCATGGTGAAACAAGGTCACAGAATTAAATATTATTTAAGAGCACAATATGCAGTGACACAAATTACATTTTTGCAGGGAAACAGCAATATTAGCCTCAGAGCAAATGAATGATGTGCCTCCTTCCTGCTGTTAAACTGTTCTTTAATAGAGACAAAGCATGAAAAAGGATGCAAATACTTTTAAACACAAAGGAGATTACAACCTAAAACCTTAAGCCAAATCTTTACTTGTATTAATAAGGCTGCTTTACATCACTGCAGTGGAAGAAAGGGATCCTTAAGACCTTCACACTGTCAAGGCATCAAGAGTAGAAAAAATACCTCTAACATAAATGAGATCATCAGACCTAGCCAGATTCAAATCTAGGGAAAATAACACACATTGTTTACATAATAATAATAATAATAATAATAATAATAATAATAATAATAATAATAATAATAATAATAATAAGTTACATATTATTATATTATACAACATGTTATAGATATTTTATTTAGAAGTAGGGCATGCAGGTAATTACTCTTTTTGTTCCTCCCTTAACACACGAAGACGAAACATTTCTTTCAGATTTGTCTTAAAACCTGAAGGCCAGAACTATCAGCAGGCAGGGATTCGGATGCCTTAAGCTACTTAAGAGAAACACATAAAGCACTAAAAGCTAAAGGAGCTTGTTCAGTTGAGTTTGCTTGCTCGTTCCAATCTTAGCAGCCTTTCATTTCCTTGTATTGATCATTATTTTCCACCTAAAGACTATTCACATATTTGACAAGCAAGCTTCAAGTCATTTTGGCATGGCTGAACCAACACAGCTGATATTTAATCAGTTGTGTTACTGCTTATTTAAAAACTGCACGAGGTAACTCCCCCAGTCACATAAATCATCACATAAATTCTTCCCATTTAGAGAAGCACAATCAATCCCCAAAAAGATCTTAAATTTTAACTTTAAAAAACCCCACTAGATATCACAAAAATATGTTTCCACTAATAGTTACAAAGGAATATTACAGATAATTGCAGTGAGATTATGATAATACAAAGGTACCAGTCAGTGTAATAGAAGCATAGTTTTAATATTAGCAACACCAACAAAATAAAAAAAAAAAAAAAAGCATTTTTCAATGACAAATGTTAATGTTGACAATCTCAGGAAACTTGAGGGGTATTCTTTGTAACTGAAAATAATTTTGGACCCTCATTTCCAGAAGTGTACTTCACTCCCACAGCATTACAAAGGCCTACAAAACCTCATCTTACATTGATGACTTCAGGTACCTGGACAAGAAACTAAAGCCAACTGAAAATGTGCCTGAAAGTAACCAAGTGGCCACTTGTAAGGGCTTCCATTTTTAGTGAGTTGTTAATAACAAAAAAGAAAGAAAGTTCTATGTACATTTCATGCAACACAAAGTTTCCAATGAGTGGAATCACATCTTCAAACGTTATGTCAGTAAAATATTATGCAACAAAAATATTCGTGGGCTCCCAAAAACAAACAAACAAAAAACTAAAACAACATCCCACCCCACCCCCCAACTATCACTTTGTCTTTAGATGGGCACTTTCCTCCCTTTCTTCATGCTTCCATTGTGCTCTAGTCAGAGAAGTTGTATTAAGGAGGCTATTTAGTCTTGGAGTACTCTATGACAAAAAAATCACTTTAACATGGCCAGAACCAGTAGAGCACCTAAACTGTTGCAGCGAAGTCCTTGATTAGTTCTGTTAAAACCAATGAGGAATGCATGAGCTTAAAATTTGTTTCCTGTGTAAATGCTCTAGAACAGGGCTGGCAATTTAATTTATTTCCAGTTTATCAGGCAATTCCTGCTTCTGGCATAAGATACCCCATACCTTCACCAAACAGTGTAAGTAGCAACATCCTTTACTGTAACTTCCTCAAAAAAGGGGGCAAAAGTGCTCTCCCCCATATCCTCAGAATTTTATCTTTGAGAAAAATTTAAATTGTTAAAAGGGAAATTCTCAGCAACTTGTCTTTCTTTTAAAAATTTACATGCCAATAAAAAAACTAGTTACTTAAAATAAGTTCTGTCTGATCAGAAAAAGATGATCTGAAGATCATCTTACAGCACTTATCAGCAAGATGTGTCAAGTACCCCTTCATGCCCTGCAGAGGTATTTGCAATACCTCTGAAGCCCAACCCTTGCTATTCTTGCACTCTGGCAGCTGGAAGGGCAGGTCAAAGTAACATATGCTGGAGAACTAGCCAGCTAAACCATCCAATGCTTGAGCCTGTAAAGAAGCAGCCCAGCACATCATCTTTCTCAGAGTTACTGGCCCATCTGATCAAACACAGCTGAATTTCAGAAGTCTCACTGAATGCAGCGGTACAAAACAGTATCCCTTGGAAATACAATGATGGAAGAAGTGAGATTATTTATCATTGTGCTTTACAAAAGGAAGTTTTTTGGGAAGCAGCAGGAGGCTTTCTATATTAAAAAATCTTTCTTGATTGGCTCTTTGATATTAACAAAGGACTCTATTTCATCCTCAGTGTGAGCACATAGCTTCCCCGTAAAGGTAAAAGAAGTTGCACACGCACGCAGGAGAATTTACAGCATCACCTCTTGCAACAGCATCCTTCAGTTTCCACAGGGCTCCACCTACGGTCACATTCTGAAGGGAAAAACACCTGGCATTTTGAAGTTAAAGGCAGATACTTTATCTGAAGGATGGAAAATCATGAAGCTGCTAAAGCTGATCAGCCCCAGGGTCTCAGTCCAGCCAATCCCTCTCTGCAGTAGGGTATATTTTCCATTTATTCATAAGCACATGCAAAGGAAACAGAAGCTTGTAACTGGCGTCAGACTTTGTCTTCATACATGAGCTGAAAACCCAGTACTTGAACTGAATAAGCAGAGGAATTCAGTATCTGCTAATTTCTACTAATTTTGAAGATGAAAACAGTACATGCGTTTAAGTAGGGCTGGCTGCGCAGCAGTGGTTTCACCTTGTATAAATGTGAGCTCCTCCAATACTAAAAAAGCTACAACTGTGCTACAGATATAAAAATCTACAAAGGAATCATGGGCAACATTATGCTCAGGGAGGCCATACACCTCCACTTCCATCCTGCACAAATTTCCAAACCAATTTTAGTATAATCATGTGTTTGTGACTCCACTGCTTTTCCCTCACAAAAAAAAGAAAAAAAATATCACATGCTTCTGTATTAGGATTGCATTTTCCAAATAAAGCGAGTTGTGGCTGAAATGCTGATTACCCAGAAGAAATCCTAACAAAAGCAAATGTCATAAACTATAACTATACACTACAAAATATATGCAGTCTCTCTGCAAATGCGGCCCTGGCCACGAGAACAGGAATGTCTTTGGAGTCCCATTACATATAGGAAGAATAAGATATTTATGAATGGGCAGTAGCTGTTTGTGCTAGTTGTCCTGGGAGAAGCATATATATTCAGAACTATATATATATATATTCAGCTAGTGGACTTGAATAAGTTCCACATATTTACTTTGTTTCAGAAGAATACAGAAGCTACCCCACAATCCAGGATTTAAGGCTCATCCAAACCACTGTCAGTTTTCATGTGAAGGAAAAAAATAATCCACAGTCAGTTCATACATAAAAGTACACACTCCATCCTGGAACACACTTTTGACAACTGTGTAGTGAATCCTTGATGGAACATACTATTTGGTATGACTCAAAATCTGTTTTTCTTGAGGGCACTTCCATGAATACACTCTCAATTACATAAATAATGTATCACTAGATATTTGAGAGGCTTTCATTATTCAGAAATAAGTCTTCTTCTGTGAATAAGCACTTCAAAAAAATCATCTTTTTTTTTCTTTTGCCATTTCTCCCCTTTTGAATTACTAGAAGCTTGAGACTTGGGTATTCACAGAAGAGTTATATACTTTCTCTGCCCTGCAGTTGCATAAAAAATATGAATTCTAAAAAGAAAGACAGAAAGGAAAAAACAACTGAAAACAGTCAAAATAGAAAGTCAGACACAGGAGAGCTGTGGTCTATCAATGTAACTTTTGGTCCTAACAGTGTCTACAGTACCACAGAAAAGGAGGGCATACTATAAGACACAAGTACAGAATAACTTGCCCATAGTGCGCTCGAGCTTTTTTCCATGTAACTATGTTTTAAATCACTGTGGTGGGATATTCACCCTAACTTCTGTTACTGTATCTATTCTAATTAGCCGTGTAAATGTCAGTTTTCCTTTTTGAATTTATGCATTTAGACAAACATATCTAGTTTGCCACAACTTCCCAAAGCTAATTATGCATTGTATAAAAACGCCCACTCTGTTTAAATCAGTTATCCCCATTTAATGTCTTTCAGTGCAGTTCTTTGTTCTTGCTGTAAGTGAATGATTTATTTATACACACCCCCCTCACTGACTGCTCATCCCCTAACTTAACTATGCTAATTTTATTTGTTTCAGTACCTTGACACAAGAAATTCCTTCCAATGCCACAAAGCACTTCTGCCCATCCTGCAGTTCTTCTCTATTTTCATTCTATTTTCTTAAAAGTGATTCACAACAAAACAAGCAATCCCTGTTATAAAGCAACATGTTATAAAAAAGCAATAATTACTAACCAGAAAATGCTGTCATTGTTATACAAAATTTTATTGATAATTTCACCTTCTTTTTATTTGTTTTTTTTTCCCTACAGAGACAGACAAAAGCCTAACTTGCCACCTCTTCAATTGCAGCAAATGTAGTTAATTTAATATTCAGCAACATGCAATTAGGTCAAATTATGTATTCAGAAGTTTGTACTTGGATTTGTTAGCTGCAAAATTTCATCGGCCACCACAGTGCCTGTTCCCTATGATTTGCTAGATATTCCCCTAGTATTCCTCAGCCTTCCTCCAATTCATTTTCTGTCACCCACAAAATTATACTATCCCTTTATTCATCTTTTGAATTGCTACACAAAAGTAGCATTAGTAACATTCACCCTACTACTCATATTTCTACATCTTCCCATTAATCTTCTATGATGTCCAAGTTCCAAGTGTCCATGTGGCTCTAAGCATGGCACAAACCCTAGAAGACAGCAAAACTTTTTAATTGCACTGTGCCACAGCTCCTGCAGAAGGAGTAGTTCCACTAAGTCTGCCTCATGCTTCTCCATTCCATATTCTGAAATGTTTCTTACAGGAGAGAGCAGTTTTGGGTAAAAACTTTCTCAAAGTCTAGAGGAAAAAAAAAATTGCCCTTTAATGTCTTCTGACACAAAACAGTAGTCTGGATTATCTTATCTGTACCTGTACCTACTTCATTAGACCTGGTTGTAGAAAGGCTCATAACAATCTATTAAATTCCATCATGTTATGCACCTTTCTTTGCCATTCTTCCCAGGAGAATCCTACTCTGAACTGAGAAAAGGGCCGCAGACATCCTGTGATTCAGCAAACCCTTTCAATTGGGCAGCAATACAACCAAGGAAAGGAGAGGTAATGCTTTGATATGAAACATCAAATTCTTACAGTATTTCACTAAGCTTGTCTGGATGCTGCTTCCACCACCAACTGATACCTTCTCTTTCTTCTCAGTCCTTCGTTAGGCAATCCAAAAGTGGGGCAACAAGGCAGCTTAAAATACTACATAGAAATGAAGGTCACTCCTTTTGTTGAAAAGCCATTTGTCCCAAAAGGCACTCTTCTAACCTCAAAAGCCTGCAAACAGCAATGCTTCTGAGAGCTCCCATGCATCCCACACAAACAGGTATCCATTGAAATGTCAGCTCACAAATGCACCTAAGATGTGTAAGGAAAGCACTTCCATTCCCAGGATTTCAGCAGGTGCTTTGGTACACTAAGCTGTAGTCAGCCTACAGTCACATATTGCTCCATTGGGTCAGACACAATTTTATAGCAGCAAGTGCTACATTTAGACTCCACTCTCACTGCTTTTCTTTGTCTCTTTTTGAGGAGGGAATTTCTTCCATGTTTTCACAAACAGCTTGTCCTTGGTTATTTTAGCTCCTGTGTTTCAGTCTAAAATCATCAGAATCAATGATTCAGAAATACTTCTATAGGAATCTTATTCTTCTAAAAGCAAAGTATCATACGTTCATTTCTATCTTACAGCCTTCTAAATCTAAAACAGCTTTAAGCTATAAGCACAGCTATAAGATCAGCATCTGAATACATCCAAGGAGGTAATACATTTCACCTTTCTTGTACTTATTATCAGCAAGAGCTTTAAAGCATCACAAGTGTAGGCAGCAAACCACAAACATTACTGAAACTGGGAAGCAAAGCCATCCAGTAACTTAAAATGCAGACTGCGCAGTCATAAACACTTAAGAGAAGCAATTCTGAATTTAATATTTTAGAAAAAGAATGGTCCATTATTTCATTTCTAGAGTGGATCAATATAGTAAAAACTGGATGTAAAAGTCACATCGGCTGTAAATATGTAGGTTCCTCTCTTCCTTGAACTGTCACTTTGCAAACATAGATTGGTCTTTCAGATTTCATCTAGTGAAATGCCATCTCTCTGCCAATCTCAGTCTACAGTTTTTTATTGTGCTGCTACAACTTAAGACTCACATCCTTAAATAATTAAGTTTATCAGATCTGTGACTGCAAAGTAAAAATCTTAAAATGCAAGACCCTTATGAACTAATAAAAGTCAGAAAACAAATAACAGAACAAATACAGCCTTTTAATTTAATCTCAGCTTAAAAGTACTTGGAGACTAAAATAACTGTATTTTTAATTCTCTGGAGAAAATAAGGAAGTCTTTGTTCATTTGATTCTTGAACATCTTTGTTGGAATTTCCGCAGAAAAATAATGGTTCCTTTTTCCTGCTATCTGCTAAATACAAAATGTGAGTTATCTAAGCACATGTGAATCTTCTGAAAGATGGACTTTAAGCAAAAGTCTCCCTGAGTTTTCTTAATAACAAATTGCTCACAAAGATGTGGATCAGGTTTTCCAGCTGCCCTCCCAGGAAGCCATTGTACCACGGGTTTGAAATTGTTCAGGACAGAGATTCTGATTCTTCAGTCTCTTTTTTGAGGACCTACTGTACTACAGTTCTGATTAGATTGAGACAAGCAAAGAGTTCCCTTTCCTTCAGCAGTAACAGAGGTTAAAAACTCATCCCCAAGCTCTCTGAAGAGTGTACAATATGCTATTGAACAGATCATTTCATTCTTCATTACTCAAAGGCATTTCAGCGTGAACCCATTCCCACTCATGGATAGACTCAACTAAATACACATCCAGTCCCACTGACATGAGCTGAGGCTTGGATCTCATCACCAACCACACACATTAAGTTCCCCCACTGAACATACGCTTTCTGAATGGGGATTCAGTCAATTCATACATCAAGATGCTGGAAACAGAAGGGCACGCTTGCTAAGTAAATGATGAGACAATGAAGATGCTGAAACATTACCAAAATACCACAAGCAGAGTTTACATCCTGAAGCAGGCAATGGTCAATGTCCTAGCACAGGTTTTGCTGTGCACTTCTTGGGACTCTTCCAAGTAAAACCACTTTCTGTAAGACCAAGCTCTTGGCTTGGTAGAAGTCTCACTTCTGTGCAAGCAATACCAACTATAGAATAAAGAACTGGCAATAAACTAGGTGAAACATATTGATCAAATTTTCAACCACCCAGACAACAATTTCTCAGACAACAAAAATGGCAACTTGTCAGCATAAGTTTTCTTTCTTACACTTAAAACACAAAACACTCCCAACCACCTCGAATTTTCAGCTAAAGCCTAATATTACAGATAAACTTCCTATCACAGTGAAACATCCTGACACCTAACTGCAGGATCCTTTAACGAAACAAACAACAAAGGGATATAGTGTTCCTAGTTTTCTGTTAAAAAAAGGAAAAAGCTGATTTCACCTGCAGGGAGTCAGCTACCCTAATTCAAAGTATCCAAAAATTAACTAGGTCCATAGTCCTATATATCAGGTTTAAGGAAAAGAGACAAGTGAAAAAGCAACCACTGAAGTGTTTGCAGAAAACTTTGGATCATACTGCTCAGGAACATCAGTTTCACCAAAAGTGAAAGATTATCTCAAAAGGAGAGTTTTTGTTACTTTGGAAGGGAAAACACTTTTGCATATGTAATACAACAACTTTTAATAGGCCTAGTGTGATCCAAAACTTAACGGTTTCCTCAGTTTTATGTATTACAAAGATAAGGTTAGTTTTATTTATGCTTTGTCTCTGGTGCAGAGCAGCAGCTCACAACCAAAACAGGCATGTTGGTCAAGGCCATTTTCACACCTTAGGACAATGACTTTGGTCTAATCAAAAGGAAATGCTACTTCCTAACATGATGAATTATCTTTTTTGACATAACAGACAGAACCGTTGCTTCTCTCTGAGCTCAATCTTTATTTCATCGTCACTTTTATCAGATCAGTGCTGGTGGCGATACATCAAATGCTTAGAATTTCAATGAAATTGTCATTACAAAGGCTTTCAGGGGTTTGCAAATTTTCTCTGGGCACAGAGCGAGACTGGGGTATGCAGCAGTCTGACATACATTCCCTGCTCTCCTGATTTCCCAGTGGTGATCAGAGCAGGCTCTATGCTCACCATCTCACCCTGGGTACCACCCAGAGTACTAGCGTTCTTGAGAGTCACCCAGTGGGTGGCTTCATATTTTGTAGCAACTTGGAAAGGTCAACAGCCAGTTAGCAGCTATGAGTTGATAATGAAACTATACATACACACATACATGGTTCAACCATCTATGAAGTGTTTCCACGTTAGTCACGGTTATGAACAATACAAATTGTAAGTTAGTTATATAAACAATCTATGTTTATACTAAAATACATCCAAAAATACACATAAAGACACAAACACAACATACAATATAACTCACACTATTTTCTTACTACATGTAATCACATTGATGGTCAAAAGAAGCCAAAAATTGAAAAGTCACATACTGGGTATTTGATCTTTTAAAAATTACATCTTGATGGTGCCTCCAGTAATTCTCTACATAACTTTACCCATTTTTGTTCTTCTCAAAAAACCCTTCCTCTCTTCCTTTAACATAATATCCAATTTCAGTACCTGGTACCAGCGAGCTGACTTTGCAGGAGTACCTTACTGATAACTCATCTCTTACACATATGTACTGCTCTGCAAAGAAATAGAGCCAGCGGATACTGAACCAGTTTTCTGAAGCTACCATTCTAGAAACACTAACAAACAGCTAAGAAAAATATGGCTGCATAATTTTAACAAAACAATACGGAACCTGATCCAATGCATTAATGGTCCGTAATGCTATTGAACAAGACTACAAGAGAGACACTTTACTTGCAGTTGCTTGTCAGACAATTACTCTCTGCTACTGTAATACTTCATGTGCATACTTCCAAGGAAGACTCATGAACGCACAGGTTCATTAAGGGAATGAGAGAATCGATTGTAAAATGGAAAAGGCCGAGTGAGGGCATATTTCAAAGAGATGAATATGGTACACTCCATTATGTTGTAATCAGCCTCTCTCTTTCATCCTAAGAACTGTAATAGTCTATCCTAATTTTCAAGGGAAAAAAAAAAAAATTCTCACTGCCTGCATCATACCTTCATCCCAAATACAGTGAGGAATTCAAATGTGCTGCAGGCAGTTTCCATTTACCATGGTCTTTGGAGCAGACGGTATTGATGTTGCTGACCATTTTTCTCCTTAATAAGAAAAACATTCAAATGCTACTAATATTGCTGCCTTGGCAAACCACATTTTATGGATGGGACTTGCCCTGTACATGACACATAGAACATCAATCAAGGCTGAATTTTATTTCAATTTATTATGGTTGCTGTCTAAATGAAAAAATGCTTATATCGTTAAAATGTCTTACAATATAAATGTGCAAATGATGTAATCACCCATTTTGTGAGAAAATTCTGATTTTGATTAAAAATATCTACAGTTGAACACTTAAATATTTAATAAATGTGGCACAAAAAACACAAGCGCATTAAGAAACCACAGTAATTGGTATCTGGTGTAACATCATGGTTTTGTGCTTGATAGCTTTTATCTTTAGAAGATGAGTTTATAAGGCATTCTTTTAAAATGGTAAGAGCTGCCTTTTTGTTCAAATCATGGAGAATAAATTACTTCAATCTTGACTTCATTCAAGACCCCACATGTGTGGTTTTTTTTCAAGTTATCATTTATCACAGTTCTTTGCTTGCGATAGCAAGAACCTGGTGGCCTGCAAAAGCCCTGCAAGCCTTCCCAGATACACAGTTCTGGACACCACACAATTATCAAGGGGCAGAAAAAAGCACCTTATAAGAACAGAGACAGTATCCACCTCTGTAATTGACTGGAATTCACAAACCTGTCCCAGCTATTGAGACAGAATTTAAGGCGTGGCAGAGTCCCACTGGCACACACCACATCCAACGTTCCCAGGAGCTGGCTGGGATGCTGGCGCTCCCAGCTGCTGCCTCCAGCATGGCACAAAGCAACACACCCAATATCATGTCCCTGCTGCAGAGAGCACTGCAAATCATCAGGTCAACCCAATGGCATTGAAAATACATTAAACTCTCATATTCTCTCTGTATCATCAGCATATGGTTATTATATAAACACAGTACTTCCCCATTCGTGAACAGCCAGCTCCTTCTGCTGAGTTTGACAATACTCTAAGATCCAGAGCCTAAATGCAATGCATCAAAGAATGAAAAATGGTTACAGAAGTTCACAAACACATTGAAGACCAGAAAGTAAATCCAAACAGTTTCTACCACAAAATGAGAGTTAGCAGACTGGCAGGCAACTGATTCTCCCCTTCCACTCTGAGCCCACCTGGAGTGCTGTGGGCAGCTCCCGGGCACCCAAGAGAAGGAGGAGGATAGGAGGGCTGGAGCACCTCTCTTGAAATGACAGGCTGAGACAGTTGAGGTTCAACCTGGAGGAGACGAGGCTCCACAGAGACCTTAGAGCACCTTCCAGTACATAAAGGTGGCCTACAAGACAGATGGAGAGGAACTTTTTACAGGGACATGCGGTGACAGGACAAAGGGTGATGACTTTAAACTGGAAGAAGGCAGATTTAAATCAGAGGAAGAAATTCTTTACTGTGAGGGTGGTGAGGCACTGGAACAGGTTACCCAGAGAGGCTGTGGATACCCCATCCCTGGCAGTGTTCAAGGCCAGGTTGGACAGGGCTTTGAGCAGTGAGAGCTAGTGGAAGGCATCTCTGCCCATGGCCGGGGAGGTGGGACAAAATGATCTTCCAGGTCCCAAACCATTCTAATCCAAACCATTCTGTGATTCCATGTTTTCCTTACTGGGACAGAAGGTATCTAAACCAAATATTGGATCCAACAGGCAAAAGACTGAACTGCAAAAGCAGTGATTTAGCAGTATTGAAGATGTGGTGAACAAATGTAGTACAGCTACACACTGCTGCCCTTTGTCATGCACAAGTCCCAGCATCTTTCACAAGAGGGAAACTTCTTGAAAGTTTTTGCCTTGCACAGAATTTTATCATAGCCAAGAACTGAGGAACAATTTCAACTTGGCCTTTAAAGAAAAAAAAAAAAGGATAAATATCTGTAAATGAAGGAAGTATATGAGAGAGCTACATGACAGATAAGTGGATTTTCATAACATTGCATATTGTAAAGTTTGCCAGAGTGTATTGAAAGAAGAGTCAGTATCCTGGTTAAATCACATCCTGCTGCAGCTGTCCAACTTTATAGCTAAAATATTCATATTATTTCCATTAAACAATTACAGAAGGAAATACAAAATATTACTAAAAGTATGTTGGCTTTGTGCTATCTTTTTTGCAGATTTAATAATAGATAAACTCTCAACTTCAAAGAGTGATTTATTTTTTGTGTGTGTATTCACACCCTGGAGGCCACAAAGCAGTTGTCCTATGGAAATCCTACAAAATCAAAACTTTACTATACATTTCTGACAGACATTTTAGACAAGAAAGGAAAGATATTTTAGCATTTATGGAGCTGGCCTGACATTTAGGGGGTCTCAATTTAATTTCCTTGTCTGCCAGACTTCCTTCATAATCCCAGACAAAGTAAATCATTTTCCTTTCCCTAGTTTCTCATCTTCAAAATGGAGAAGACCATTAAAGTACTTGAATCATGCAAGTTTTGAAAGACAAAAAAATATCCTTTTCTTCTCCATTTTTATTTTTTTCCATTGTTAGAAATTTACTTGAAAGCTCAGTCTTTCAAAGGCTTCAACTGTATAAAATCAACAAAACACACTATTTATAAGTAAAACACTTTGTATGTTGCAGATCTTTGTCACTGGAGAGTCTTCCATTTTAAAATGCCTGCTCTGTGATAAGAAAAGATATTGAAGAATGAGCACAGGGAAAGTTAATAAACAAAATGCATTCATGGCCCATTACTTCAAATAACTTTACTATATAAATAGTCCACTCATCAAATAATGGCCTCAATTAACATTTAATTCTCAGACAATGCATTTGTAATGTACTGCAGGGATTAAAAGTTCTGCATGAATATCACTATCCTGGAAGTGCCACTACTCACAAGAGGAGTACTGACATATTTTCCACTTGATTAAAAGCAGTTTCTAGTCTCTCCTCACCCTGCTTCTCTACTAGACCTCCTTGTCCTAGAAGGATCAAAAGCAAAGATATACTCTACGTAGGAGCTCCCATTCTGCTGGCTGATGATGACCATCAGCCTTGCTTTTAAAATCCATAAGCACACTAGTGCAGCATTACTATAGAAGAGAAAACTAAGCAGTCCTTGTGATTTTGTTAAGAAAGCAAGCGATGAGAATTCCCTCATGTAAGTGCATGCTTCAATCCTTTTTACAACAAGGTAAAACAAAGCGAGATTTTTCACAGAATATTTTCAGTTGGAAGGGACCCACGAGGATCGTTGAGTCCAACTCCTGACTCTGCACAGGACAACCCAAGTGTCACACTCTGTGCCTGACAGCACTGTGCAAACACTTCTGGAACTCTGTCAGGCTTGGTGCTGTGACCTGGGGAGCCTCTTCCAGTGCCCAACCACCCATTTGTTGGAAAACCTTTTTCTAATATCCAACCTAAACCTCCCCCGATACAACTTCAGGACATTCCCACAGGTCCACTCACTGATCACCACAGAGAAGAGATCAGGTCAAAATAACCTGGCACACATTAGTCAACAAAAAGTTAGCACTGCCACCTCCAGGAACAAACATGAGGACAAGACCAAGGCAACAATGGAAGAGCCTGGCATTATGTGGACACTGTGACAGTGACCAGCACTACAAGAACTGCCAAGACGCTTCTTGGTGTATCTAAATGTGAAGACCTCCCTTCACTCAGCCATCTTGCTGCTAATGGTGAAAGAGAGTATCTTTGTAATATGTGGTTGCTTTTATCCTGCAACACAATGACTGAGCGTTGATGAGAAGATAACCAAGTCAATTACTCAAACACCAACAAAACACATTCTAACAATGACTGCCACATTCACAGTGTCATTTTAGAAACTGACTCCAGTACATTCTGATTTTTTTTGTGTCCTGTGGGTTTGACCTGAATCCTAATGAAATTAACTGCTAGAAGAAACCAAGCCAGTACAAGCTACCAGATTTCAAGGCATGATGCAAAATCTGCTGAAAAAAGCCAACAGATGCTTCTACTAGAAGCCAAAAAGGAGGAAGGCCAGAAAGCTCCTGGAAATCTAAAATGGACCTCATTGTGCTTTGATGGTGAAGTGACAGAATAAATAAAAAAATATTAAGAGTTAACCTACAACAGAGATCTAAATACAAAATCCTGCCAATACCCATTATTCTCAAAATGTATTTTAAGTCATGTTAGGACTTCTGCCTGTGGGTTCATCTAAGGCATGAAAAAACCCAAAACAATTCAATGAAAATGAAATATCCAAGAAAATAAAAATGCTTCTCAGCCATTATTTTCCTAACAAGTATTGTCTTATTTTAAATTTACTGCTAATACAGTATGTTAGCAGTTGTCCTTAATAAGCTCTGCATACATCTAAGAAAAGTGCATACACTGACAAAGATGCTTCTAGTTTTGCACAACACATGGCTTTTTTTATACGGTATGCTCTCTCTTGAAAACTACTCCCTCACAAAATGAAAATTCAGCAGAAACTCTAATAGCTTTCATATTTCAGTCTAATAGGTAGCATGGCATTGCACTGCCACCCACCTTTGCTACAATATCGCACAGCACATTTAACAGACATTTGCTTCCTTCACTCAGTCCTTATGTGCAGCTTCTGCAGGACCTTAGTATTAACATTTAACAGAGTCTATGAGCATAAAGCACATTTATGAACACCTGCTAGAACATTTTATTTGCCTTAAGAGTTTTATTATAACTGTTAAATTTTCTTGCTATGCTTTATGGGCCAAATCCTGGTCCAGTTTTAGCCTCAACTCCCATTGACTTCAACAGCAAGCAGATTTGATTGTATGTGGGTTTCCATACCAATTCAATACAGCTTTAAAGAAAATAGGATCACTAGTAAGCACAATACTGGATAGAAAAAGCCGGCACTTAGCAGGTCTAAATATCCACTGAACACAGCTGTCAAATACAATTAAATAAATGAATAAACCCCACACTCACAAGTCTGTAATCTCCATGCTGCATTACAAAACCCAACCCACTCTGAGGCCAGAAGTACAAGGTATGCGGGCATCCCATCCACAAATGGCTTGGTGGGATGTACTACCAGCAACTCCTCCCTCTGAGATCACTCATTGATGCTCCTGCCACCAAAATTTGGTTGTCTGTATGAAAGCCATCAAAGGCCAGAATGCAGCCATGTCAGCGTTGGTCACCTCCTCTGACACATCCAGTCACAACCTATCTTGTCTTCAACAACACAAGATAAGCTGGAACCAGCCATGCAGAGCCAGAAGCTGTAGCTGATGAACAAGAGCCCAAGGAAGATGTTCCAGAGGAAACAATGCCGGAAGTCCGGCCATTCCAAAGATGTTCTCTGCAGCTGATCCTCTTTACCATCTTAATGGAGATGTTCCAAATGTGACTATACAGAAGCAACACAGGTCCTCGTAGCTTAGAGAAAGATAATAACAGAGGACTCCAGGAAGTCCACATGGAACTTCTCTAAGAAAATTTGACCTCATTTGAAATTACTTAAGAGTTTACTTTGCCTGCTGCTATTAAAAGTCCAAAAATAGTAAGACAGCTAGCAAAGAACAGACAATATGGCAATGCCACATCTGTTTCACAAAAGCTTGACAGTAAATGCTTGATTCAAAGCATACTATTAAGCCCCCCAAAATTCAAGCAATTATAAAAATGAAATTATAGACACAATGATGAATGACGACAAACGAAATGTTAACAGATCTAGCACCATACAAAAAAAAATATTGATTTTCTCTGATTACTACTTAGGTGATCAGAGTGTATGAGGTCGTAGTTGCCTGCTTGCTCTAGATTTTATTAATGCTTCAATATCAGACACCCAATTTGGAAATCAATGCTTACTTCATCATTTTTCTCTGAAGGATCCTATTATTCACAATTGATTTAACAGAAATGAAAGGCTTACCATTAACAAGACCCAGCTGCTGACACTTCTTAGATGAATTATTGAACTTCTAAGAGTGAATTAACTTAACCATCACCAAGACTTATTGTCTGATGTTTCTCATACCAAAGTCAGTGTATTTATAATTACAGAATCAAGTAGTAGAAAGTAACTCCTTTGCTGCCTCCTCCAACATCATATACACCAAGTAAAAATTAAGCTTTGTAAAGATAAAAATATGAGTTATGCACCAAATTCAGTCAGCTGGAGCTTAGTCTCTAACTGCCTTTTGACACCCTGAATCTTCATTTGTTTCTAAAACTCATAGGTCATTTCAGGGTTCAGAAAGAAGAAATCCAATTTATGGCAAGTTACATCTTCTGTCAATGAGATTACTACAGTCAAAGCTCCCTAGGGCTGATCATGCCCTGCCAGAAAGCCTACAGAAGACTATTATTAATTTCCTTTAGGTACAAAATGAAGAACCACCTTACGAATTGAGATAAAAGTAACAAATATTACGCTACTGCAAGTAGAAGCGGTACTACTAGTCCATGGAAAAGCAGCGTAAATGTACAAAGCAAGAGGCCTATGTTTAAAACCTGCCATCTGTGCCACGGTGCTGCCTCTGCTCACAACATAAATTCATCATGCCCATTTTCCAGCCTAAGAAGGACTGTGCACCACCCAAGGTGAATTCAGTTCCTCAAATAAGAGCTTTGGCTCCGCAGAATGAAAAGTGCAGTACCAAAAAAATCGCAGGTTTGGAAGGGCAGATGATCACACCAGCCTCTATTGTAATCCTATGCAATTCCCAAGCAGGTACACCACTAATAAAGCCCTTCACGAGGCATCCTTGAGAAGTGGCAATAAAAACCTTGAGTGCCAGCACACTGCCTAGCTGCACTGATCTACAAACACATTAGTGTCAGGAGCACAGAGCTGTGCTAGGCAATATGATATCCTTCAGCCACGGACAGTAGAACCACAGCTGCCTGGTGACGCAGCCAGAACAACTGCTCAGCTGCCAAAACTGGTGAACATTTCAGGTCTTAGTAGACTTTTGGCTAACCTGTACTACCTGGCTGAATATGCCATCAAAATGCTAGAATGGCAACTGCTTTCCCCTTTAGCATTCACCATACTTGCAGAGGTCAGCTTGATTATACTTACCTCCGCAACTGCTCTGAAGAATTCAGCACAAGACCAAGTTCAGACTCCAGATGCAACACATTCAGGAAGTCTTCTGCATTAATAACACAATTTTTTGCTTCCTTTTCATTCCACAGAATGGTGAGATAACAGACCTGTTTATCCTTTTCACACAAGCTGAAAGTCAACAACTGTCCAAAATCACTAGAGCCTCTTCTCAAACCTCTCAACGGATTTGAGTGCTTTCACACTGCTAGAGGCAAAACACCTGGGCCTTTTTTACCAGGGTTACTATGTGAGGAAGATAGTCTTGGAGCAAACCAATCAATTTTTGAATACTGTATTTCCCTTTCCCAACCCCTATCTTACTGAAACTAACCTTAAAATTCTGCTTCAGACATCGGACAAACACTTCAAAAATTAAGAAAAATGGGAAGGAAAGAAGCTTGACAGACAGAGCCTCCAAGATCATAGGAGATCATTTCCTACATTAGGAAAACAGGCCACAATCATAAATTATGATTATTTTTAAAATATTCCGGTATTGAAAATTTTCAATCTGCCTCTTCTCTACAGAATAGCACTTCTGAAATAGAGGGTGGCTGGCCATAACTGAAACCTGCTTAAATTTGATTTCTGCATAAAACATATCTCAGCAAGTAGGTTGTAACAAATTTTTTAAAAAAGACATGGACCTTGGCAGATTTCCTGCTTTTCTTACACTCATTTCTTCCAGTACTTCTCATATTGTGAAATAACTCTTAACGCTATAAAGACAGTGCAGACTGCAAATATTGGTCCTAGTGGTTCCAATGGGAGTGACGTGGCCAGAATTTGGCATTCAACAAAGTTTCCATTTCTACATAGGTTTCATTTATTTTTCAGTTTAAAAATAACACCCTATTTTGGCATGTAACTAGAGCTGCTCCTGCAATTCAGAAGAAATAACACTGCTGGCAAGCCTCAAATCTGTTCCAAGACAAAAAACTGTGTTGGCAGAACTTTTTCTAAAAGTTCTTTTTGACTTGAGGCAGAATTCAACACCAGCATAAATGACGAAACTTCAGTGAAAACAGTTATGTTACACATTAAGTTTATATAATGCAAATATATTTAGCTGACATGGAATTTAAATTCTTTTGAACCAATTCTGTTTATCTTCTACACGTACATAATAACTTAGCACCAAATTCTATAATCATTCTTCTGTGAATACTCTTTTCCCTCCTACATAAATGGTACTGTGCTATTTACAAAGTACCACAACCATGCCACACATTTTTTTAACGTAAGAGTTATCCAATTAGGATGTGGTGAAATTAAAGCTGCAAGATCTATATTCCTGCATCAATTACAGGCACAGAAGAAAATAACATAAATCTGACATTTCACAACTTGAGGGTTTGATTTTGCAACCTACTTTCTAAAATACCTTTTTTGCACGTCATACCCAAGGATTTTTTTAGAGCATGACTAAAGTCAACCAATGTGCAGCGGTGCTTCATCAACACAGATCACAGCAAGATTTGACTCCCAACTCCACTATAGCCCAGACAACAATGAAAGCATTCAAGTGCCTAGAAAAGACGCCCATGCCCCTTGGATCTTCAGGATATAGCTGGTTGATGGATGGGACAAAATACTTACAAGGAAACCTGTACTATTTAACTGTTGAAAAAAACCTAATTGAGTTCTTCTTGACAGAGAGAGGGAGAAAGTTACATGACAGTGGTATCAGGGTGCTTCAATCCTCTTGAAGAAAAAGCAATACAAAGCTTAAATATGTAAATATTTCTAAAGCTAAGTTCTCAGCACAGCTTGCTTACTCTACCCCCTAAATACAGCTGACTTAACTCTAAATACAGTTGCATGAGTATTGCAGTGAACATCTTTGGTGTTTTGCCTTTTTGTCAAACTATGCTTTTTTTCACATTTTGTTATACCGTCACTCAAGAAAAAAATAAAGAAACATACACTGAATTTATTTACCTTCTGATTCTTAGGAATTTGTATCCAATGCACCACAATTCATGAACTGCTTCACATAATTCAACTAAGCACATGGAGTAGAAGACCTTTAAAGGTCCCTTCCAACCCAAACTATCCTATGATTTGCAGCACTTGACTGTACGAGTCAGTCTGCCTACACATAAGGTATCTTTTCAATAAAACATACCACCTTAGATGTCCACAGACTTAAAACAATTCAACAAATAAAAAGGTAAGAGGTGATGCTTATGTTCAGACCACAAAATAATGCAGTTAATCTGATCACCAATATAATTATTACAATGACCAGATAAGTACAGTTAGAACACCAAATAAACTTAATACGTTTTATGTGTAAATAAAAACGAAATAGAATATGAACCAAACTTGAGGTCCAGAATTCCAGCCTGCGATCTCATTGAGAATAAATTCCACAAAATTTTCAGTGTAGAGTGCCTAAGAATTGATGTCACAAAAATCATCAATCATCAGACCTTCAAAAATTTAAGGCAAATTTGCCACCAAGTATAGGAAAACACATTAATCATATTTTTATTTCCACTGTAGAAATGTACTACAGGTGTTTCAGAAAGACTTTGATTTTCAAAAATAAGTGGTCTGTTTCTTTCCATACATTACTAAGTCTAACAGAGGCACATTTTTATTTAGGCTAAATCATGCTTTATGGGATACACTTAGGAGGAGGAAAGGAGGACATGCAACTGGCATTTGAGACATATTGCCAGTGCAAAGCTGCCAAAAGCACACAGCAGGGAGCATGTTTTGGCTATCCATGAGCAGAATAAGCATGCACTCCTTCACCACTGCCAGCTGGCATTTGTTTCCAAATACAGAATGCTCACTAGGCAGTTTGGAGACTGGACATACTCCTAACCTTAACTATGCTCCCATAAAAACGTGATGCTGAGATACCTCATTAACCATGCCTCTTAGCTGACTGCCAAACAAGAAAGACTGAATGACAAACAAAAAGGATATATGTCTCCCTACACACAAAAAAAGTACTTAAAGTATATCCTAACATACTCAAGTGCTTACAGTAAAAGAGAGATTTTAAGAGTGTTGGAAAAAAATTCTGCCAGAAGCTCAAAAAGCAGAAACACTGCCACTCTCTATTGTACATAGATAGAAAAAGTGAAATCCAGAGACACAGAGTACCAAGAAAACATAGAAATGTATAGAAAGAATGGCTGGCACTGTGGTTATAAACTGCACTATCATGTCTAATACAACCTCTAGCACTCCTCACAACAGACGCTCCCCGCTTTATGTGCTGGGGCAGATTTGTGGGTAGAAGATTAATGTCCCCCTCCATCTGTTAATGACTATATAGGTCCCCTGGGCTTTGCACCAAGGGTACTTTGCCCTTAGGATGGAACAAGAAATGGGAATCTGTGTTTGTTACAACATGCGCTTACTATTTCCAGCAAGATTAGCAATTGCTAGATGTGTCTATTATTTCAACTTTATCTACCAAAAACATATTTTATCATGGTAGCTCAACTGTGATTCCAAGTAGATTTTCAAAGAGATCAGTTAAAAGGAGAACAAACCAACAGGGGTGGAGGGCACTTTTCACTTTCAAAGTGCTTTCATGACACACAGAGCCTGCATCAGTATTTGCCCTGTAAGTGCTCTATTCATTTAACTTTGCACTAGAGTTTCAAAGTGACTCCACTTTTCGGAATTCCCTTTCTCTGTCACTGATATCCTGCTGTCATGGACCAAGCAACTCAGAAGGAAGAAATTGTACCAGAGACTGCCACGCAAAGGAGAGGGCACTAATCAAAGTCTTTGTTTCCTTCAGGGGGTTCTGCAAGTGGATTTTAACTTACCCCTGTTAACTGTACCTTTCCTCCTGAGACCAGGAGGCAAGTCAGAAGGAGCTTGACACCAGCAGAGTCTTCATGGACCTAAGCCAGTTTGATATCCTGGAAGAATATAGGGAAAGAACAGTTACAAAAACGAAGCTCTGAAGGAATGAGGCAAACATAGTCACCACCAGAACCATGATACTCAGAGCAAAATCAGAGAAGATCTTAACAGTATCTCCAATATCCACAAATGAGAAATCAAGTGTCGTTTCACCAAAGTCTCCAAATGGGATATCTCAGGTTTGTTTCACGCTTCCTTTCTTCCTTTTCCCACCCCTATCAATTGCAACACTGACCTCAATTCCATCTCAAGGAAGAAATAGTTGTCCCTGCCAAAATTCCCCGTGAGCACCAAAGGGAATTCCAGGGGCAGTCAACCATGTTTACATTAACACCAAGCATATTTAATTAACTTCTCCCAGTTTAATCAGCTTAACTTTGGAAAAAGCTGGAACACCTTTGCAGCTGAACCATCAACACAAGAATATTCTACCTGCTTTTTGAAAAAGGGAAATGCAATTTCAGCATATGACCTCTACCTGTCCTTTTGATCCAACTGGGCGTTGTTTCTCTCAAACCATTCCTGCCCAACAAGAAAAGCAGGACAAGACCATAGTCAAAAGGGGAAAAGAAAGAAAAATGGAAAAGGAATTGCCCTGTACTGTCCTTCATCTTCAGCAGAGAATTTCCTGGTCTCAAATGCTACCAGAGCGAAGAAACGGCAGCAATTTGTTCCCCTCTATATCAGCAGCAGTACGAAACAATGAGTGGTGAACTAACAAAGTGCACTGCCTCTCTAGGCCTTAGAACTCATAGTATTACTCTGAAAACACTTCTCTACTGGCTTCCCAAATTAGGAAATACTCCAAATCAAAGATACACACTTAATGTTGTTAAAATTAATTGTAAAACACAACCAAAAATACAGTCTGATTTGTATATATTTTGTTTCTGTAACGTAATATTGTTAGAATCAACAGAGCTGCTCCCAGATTTCTCATCTGAATCTAGTGCTATTTAGCCTTTTTCTTATGCTTCCTCAACAAGGCTGCATTTCACCTTCCATTTGAAAATTGAAGGAATCATCTTTTCCTTTAATCTGTGTACAATACAGGAAAACACATTCTGAGTATGATTTAAATACATAAAGCAGGTAAAAGGGATTCAATGCTAATATTTCTTGATAAAAATCTTTCTCAGGTCCTTTTGGAAGTCTGACGTAGAGACAAAAAGTTTGAAACTCAATGCTGAAAAAACAATAAAATACATACAGTTAAGAATATTAAAAACAAAAGTACAAGGAAGGTAAGGGACAGAGCAAAGAGCTGCAGTTTCCCTTTCCTGTAAGGAGTACAAGATAGCACATCTCCTGACTGATACTCCTTTGAGCAACAGCTTGCTTTCCTTAATGTGCCTCCTCAATTGCCATCCTATAGCCTGTACAGGTAGGCAGCCCCTGGAGAGAAAAGCCACTGAAGTCTGTGCATCCTATGGAGCACTGACAGCAATCATTCAAGCTTTTATACAAGCCCCTGTACCTCTGCAGAAAGGCTGCTCTCAATCTGGCCCCCAGAGAAAATGCAGCAGCCTAGATTGATAACATCTACTCACACTGCTGCTGATTAGACACAGACTGTCTCTGACAGTCTTTCTGAAAAGCTGAACAGGAGTCTTAAACCTAAGCCACAGCTAACATATCTAACTCAAGTACTGGTAAAACACAGTTAATGTCAATTGCAAAAAAAAACCCCAAGCATATGTGTTTGGGGGAAGAGCAGGGAAGTTACTGTTGCTTATTTGTGGAGAAGAAGGGAGGAATGTATCATGTCTGCACACATACATAGACAGACTTATGTCTCACACATAGGTACAGGATAACAAATACAGCTTGTTCTCCACTACAGAATTTTCCACTTTGAACATATAGACATCAATATATAAAGTTCATGTTATTTCAGTGAGACACCTTTTGAATATATAATGCTGGCAGGATTACAATTCATGTAACACAGATTCTTTGGTCATCACTAACTCAAGGACAAATTGAAGTCTGAAGGCCAAATCTATGGGGATTTCTGGTGACATCACTAAGACCTCACACAGATGCCTCAGACAAGTAGTGCTGGTATTTTGCCCACCTTTGCACCAAGTTTGTTTTTTGAGTCATTTCTCAGAACTAACAGTCAAACACGATGCCACAACTAACAAGTGAGCAACTCCATCAACAGAGAATACTCTCATCACACCAGGAACAAAGGACATGTGAACAATCAAACTTAGAGAGTTTCAGTAGCCATTCTGTCTGAGGAAAAAAAAAAACAACCTAACATTTTTTATCAAAGTTTAAGAGTCATCAAATTTCCATTATATATCTTCCCAGACTTGTGAAGAACTCCCCAACAGTACCCACAGCCAAGTCCAGCAAAGACTACCACTTGACCCGTATCACATTTATTTGTCAGAGCTATTCTCAACACACAGCAGCAAGACTGCGACTAGTCAAGGCAGCACCAGCACTTTGCCCAACAGTTTAAACTTGTTCCTTTGCACGTGCTCTTTATCCATTTTTATTCAAAATTATCTTGGCCATAAGTACTACACAAAGGGCTTCTCTGATCGCACAAACAGCTCTTTTGTCCTAAGAATATAATTTAAAAGACTATTGAGAATAATTTTTACAATACTTATTTTCTCTACAGGAAATCTTCTTACAGAATCAGAACAATTTAGGCTGAAAAGGACCTCTAGAGGCCACGTCCTCCAATTCCCAGTCAAAGCAGTGCTGATCTCAAAGTTAGAACAAGTTGTTCAGAGTCTTGTCCAGTCATGCCTCTAAATCTCCAAGGTCAAATCTTGCAACTTCCACAAACCTCTGGTCAGAGTTTAACTATTCTGATTGTTAATTCTTTTTCCTTATGCCCAGTCAGAATTGCTCCATTACTGTATGTGACAACTGGACCTCATCCTTGCTCTGTATACCTCAGAGAAGAGCACTGTTCTCTGTTCCAAAACAGCCTATTAGGAAATGGAAGGCAACAATTCATCTTCTAATCTCCAGGCTGGGCAAACCCAGATCCCTCAGCATCTCCCCTGTATGCTGTGTACTCCAGACACCAACTGAAACTAGGCGGCTGCTCCAGATTAAAACTCTTTAAATTATTTATGAAAGTGTAACAAAGCCTTTCATATACCTCACCCTTCATCATACATTACTTTACAGGTCCCCTGACACAGACAGGACCATTGGTACCTTACTTTCTGATCCCAAAGAAAATTCTGAGGACAATCTCAGAGGAGCAGCAAGCATAAAGGATTTGACAAGATGATGTACAGAGTGGCATCTCAGATCACCTAAACACTCTGGAACAGCACTTTTTTAAGAGTACAAAGAAAAAAAAAATCAACATTTAAAAGAAGTTTAATGTGGTTTAGAATGTAGCTAAACAGCTTCCTGCAGTTGACCCCATAAAAATAAAAGACATGTGATGTGTAACTTCCTTTGACTTTTCTTTGAACTCTTGATAGAAGTTCCTGCTTTAAAGAGCAGGATTTTTTATTAATTACTTTTACAATTTTCGTTAATATTTCCAATAGCACCTAACGCTAAAATATCTGCATGCACCAGTTCCATGGGTTAGAACACCCTCTCAAAGAAAAACAGTTTCTAATCTTTATTTCGAGATAGGGTGCACTGCATTACTTTGATGAAAAGTGCAGTACCCACCCCTCACTTGACCGTGTTAATTCCAAAGCATTTGCAGAGAATCTAGACGTAGGTCAAAACAGATACAAGAAAAAAGGATACGTAAGAAAAAGATGTTACCCTGAGCTACTGAGAGCACACTTCCATGCACAGCAGCACAAAGCCTGCCCTCACAGGGCATGAATCAGGTTTCATTCAGAAACCCAAGGAAATCAGCTTTCTATACAACTTCATAGGATGTTCCCCATATGCAAGAATGGGTTTAATAAAGATTTTATTTATTATTTATTTAGAGCTTGTCATCTATTACTTGGCTACATATTGCTGCCACAGGGAGAAGCTTTTCATATCTGCCTAGATAAGAACTAAAACCTCTAGAATCATGACTGCCAAATACTCCGACAATCAGCAGCCCCAGATCTTAAGATTAAGCTGTGCGAGTTCAAAACCTGCACCCTTAGCAGATGCAGCAGTTCCACCCAAGAACACAACATGTATTAACACTGAAAAATAGTCATGGAACTATTTATACAGAGAAACACACCTGTATATTCATCTGTGCATACTGTTGGCAGAATCGTGCATATTACACACACGTCCCATACTACACACAATTTAACAACAGCAGCAAACACAAGGGTCTGCAATATTCTGCATTCATGAGAGAAAAGCCATGGCAAACACACCAGAGCTGTCACATGGTAATGGCACCCCACTTGCGAGCCTGCTGCAACTCTGGAACAGCATGAGCACCCAGCTCCAGGTGCCCTCCTCCAACAGGGGACAAGTTGTAGCACTGCATAAAAAGTCACAGAGAAACCAGTGCCCCTCTGGAGAGAGGCACGAACACACACATCGGCACAGGACTCAACTCAGCTCTGAAGTTTTACACGTGATCTGGAAAGGTTTTGCCGTCACTTGTCTAACAAAAAGAACAAAACCCACTCTATGTGCAAAGCTTTTTAATGCCTCCACAACTGGAACTTTTACATCTCCAGGTTGGGGTTTTTCCCCCTCCTTCATCCTATCCTCTCCATTCAGCTTACATAGAGTGCCAAGCTAATTAGCAACAGCTTGCACTCTGTATTAAAAGTAAAAATAACCCAAAAAAAATCTCATGAAAAGAAAAACTGAATGAGCACATATGCATTTCATCATTTCAGTAATATTGGTGTATTTTAATTATACTTCATTTTAATTGTGATCTGAGCAGCAGACTAACTATAATTGCTGAAAAACAGTTATAAATTAAATGTGAGATATAGTAGAGTCTATTGCCCTATGGACTTGTTATAAAGTGCTACAAAAATATATGTCTGTAACCAAAACTAACAATAATAAGCTCACTGTGTAAGGGTAAAACAAAGAGGTGAACAGTAGAGGAATGCTCAGCTGGTGTAGCAAATAAATCCAAAACCTACAAAGTATAGCTTCAACAAACTAAACAAATATTTAATAAAATTAAGTTCTTTTTACTTTCTCTAACACGAGTAGGTCTTAAAAATAAGAAAAAACACATTCTTTATAGGTAAATGTCTATTCTACAGATTTTCTATATTTCCAGTACTTCACTTGGCTTTTTCACAATGAGCCTTATTCTATTTCCTTATGTCTGTACTTCCTATATGTTCAGCATTCACCAATCCATCTACCTTGAATACAAGCTAAACTATAGATTGCAGAAAATGAGAAGTTCAATGACTCTCCCAGTCTTAAAGATTTCCCAGCACTGTAGCAAAAAGAATACTGCACATTGCTTTGTGGGAGGGGAAATATGATTTAACTGACATTTCATCAGTGGCTTGGGAGTCAAAGACCAACTCCTATAATATTGAATATTTAATTAGAACACAACCTACAAAAAAGAAAATATTGGCCACAATTTTCCCCAGTATCTTGCCTAAGCTGTAACAATAGTTTGCACTTGCAATATTCACCACAGTAGACTCCATTATTATAATTAAGATCAGCTAAGCTGTTTTAGGGAATTTCAATAGCTACTGTCTCCTCCTAACAGATGAACAAGAGAGAATCAATGATATTGAAAGACAACAGATTTAATGCAGATAACTTACAGAGTTCAATACCACAAAATATTACTGAAACAACAGGTTATTAAACCAGGCAAGATATTAAAACCTCATGCATAAAACAACTGCTAACTGAGAAGGGTTAGAAAAACTTCCACCATAACAAAAAGCACTCTGTAACTGCTCATAACAGCTGGATGACAATGGCTGGACTTTGTATTGTATCCCACTGAGGAGTGACAGCTTTTTTAATCATTATTTGTATCACCTACTAGGAGAATCCCACCCTGGGGTGCAAAGTAATGGAAAACTAATCTTTGTCTTGAAAATTCCTGTACTTCTTGAGTGAAACACCAGTATTAGGACAGATCTGGTTGAACCTGCTTGCAACTCTGATTTTACATGTGTAAACACACAGAAGTCAACAGGAACTCAGTTTATGCTAGCTACCCACCATATCCATATTGACAGAAGTGTGAAAATGGATGATCCCTTTCAGGCACACCTGGCTCAAACTCCTACGGTACACACCTACAGGCACTCATAGTTAGGAATTTGTCTGCAATAATTCATTTCTTTCTACAGAAATGGGGATATGTGAGAACACTGAGCCTTCTACACCTCGCCCACACTAGAGACCCACTACCCCCAAAACAAACTCTATCAATAAATCCCTTTTACTACTGACATAGACAAAATTACCTCAGCAGAAAATGAAAAAGCAATCCTTGGTGGTGCCACTCTTTTTAGCTAGCAAGAACCCAAATTTAATGTGTAACAGAGACACTTTACCATAATGCTATTAGGGTGAATTAGCCTGAAAATGCAAGAGGACTGAGACCTCTGCAAGAAGGTGCAAAAGAGATGCAAAGTACCCCAAAGTGCAAGCACCTGCGGTGGAGCCACTTTGGATTCTTCACATGCACACTTAGTCACAACATAATGGCAACCCATGTTGAGGCACTTTAATTTACTAACACCTAACACCGTGAGACTACTATACAAGGACAAATCCTGCAACCCTTCATCTAGCAAAGTATATTTTGCTGGAAGCTGACCCACATAAAAAGCTGAGGATCAACCTTCTCTGATCATTAAAACAGACACAGACAGATGCTGACACAACAAGCTCCTACCCAGAGCTTGATTCATAAAGGAATGATTTAATTAACATTTCAAATCAAAACCAACCTTCTTGGTCAAAAAACAAAGCACACGCTAACTCCTGATGCTCTTATTTTAAGAGCAATGGGTTTTTATTCAGTTTTGCTTCCAACTCTTCCCAAATGACATAACCAGAACTACAAACAAGTGATGTCCACATAGCAACTTCTACCACAATGACACAACTGATCTAAATTTACACTGACACCACTTTACCTTAAATCAGCTTCTCCCACATGCACAGGCTTTTGCACTAGGTATCCAATTCCTTCAGCCAGTCTTATCATCATATATAATTAACCCATGCTGGCTAAACTTCCTCATGAGAACTCTTCCAAGAGAAAGAGACGAAGAGCAGTCTCAGTGAATTTCCTCTCCTTGGACTCTTGCTTTACCGTCCTGGTGGGCATCTTTCAGATCTAGCACAGTCCTTGGACAATAATATTTTGTGTTGCTCCATTAACTACTTTGTTTTCAGAACCCATGCTATTGTTCCTCTCTCTCTTCAAAGCATAAAGTTAGACCGCATTTATTGCCAGTAATTTAGCCCTTCGTATTTTGTTACACGCAGCTTGCTTAAATGCTATTAAAAGCACGTCTCAGCCAAAGGCAAAATATCAACACTACCCAATCCAGCAAAATTCTGCCACAGATTCAAACGACCAAACTGTCACTCTACATACAAACAACAGTGTGCCACTAGAAAACACCAGAAATGCCTGAAGTGCATCCCTATTACCTTCTAGCAACAACGCCTGTGACACGCACACACACTGCCGAGTCCTCTGTATTTGCTAACCATGGATCACTCCCTGGCAGGCAGCAGAAGGGATCCAGTGGAGCCCCGCACCGCCAGCCTCACTCACCCAGAAGTAATCCCTGCTCCAGCCGCACAGCCACCGCGTCCCAGCAATATCCTCCAGCGAGGAGAGGAGCCGCAAAACCGAACTTTCACTCCCAAAAGGCGCAGGAGAGCCGCCCTGCCCGCCTGCCCGGCCGCTGCCCGAGTCACCGGGGCACAGAAGTAGCGGGAGGTGAAGGGCGCAGCTGGCTGGAGGACGGGCACCGCGGCTCTCCCTGCGCAGGAATCTCACTCCCAGGGCGCACATCGCTGGCGCTCTGCTCCCGCACACCGAGCCGCTCTGCACAGCAAGCGCTGCCGAGACCCATTGCCTTGTTTTATCCACATCTGTAAACATCAAGTTTTTTGGGGTTTGGGTTGGTTTGGGGCTTTTTTTAATATTCTGCCACAACAGCCGTTCATTCAGGCCAACGCCGCCCAGCGTGAGAGCAACCGCAGCGGCGGAGAGGGTGCCGGGCTGACAGGGTCCCGAGCACATCCCGGCGCTCCACGCTTCCAAACCGGCCCCCGACGCGCCTCGGGCACGCTTTTGTCTGCGGAGGAGAAGGCACGGAGCGCCCGGGCGCTGCCGCCACATCACCGCGCTCACGGGCTGCAGCCCAAAAATAGCGCCCGCGCCGCCGCGCGTCCCGCCGGGCAGCGGGAGGACGCGCCCGGTGCCCCGCGCTGACCCGCTCCGAGTTGGTGCGGGGGACGCGCGGGGGGCGCGGACACGCGCGGAAGGCGGCGCGGGGGGAGCGCCGCGCCAGCCGGGACCGCGAGGGCGCAGCCGGCAGCGCGCCCCGCTCCCCTCCCCGCCTCTCCCCACGCCGGACGCGGCGCGGCAGGCAAAGAACCGACAACCGACCCACCCCTCACCGGCCAGCCGCCGGCAGCCCCGCTTTACCTCGGCAGCCTCCCGCTCCCGCCGCCGCCCCGCCAGTGCCGCCGACAGCGGCGGCGGCAGCCCCGGACCCCCCGCCCCGCCCCGCCCCGCCCCCTGGCGGGGCCGCGGGGGCTCGCGCGCCCCCTTGCCGCGCGCGGGGCCCGGGGGGCGCGGGGCGCTTCCCGCCCGCGCGGGCCGGGAGGCGGGAGCGGGGACAGCGGGATCCCTCCGGCGCGCTTCCCGCCCGGGAGCGCCGCGGCGGGGGGCAGGTGCGGGGCGGGACGGGGCACCCCAGGGCTCGCCCCCCCTGCTCGCCGGGCGCTGTCAGGCGCTTCCCAGATAGAGCCCCCGGTCGGAGCAGTCGTACGCCCGTCCCTCTTTCCGCCCAGCGCAAAGGACCGGGGCACGGGACGGGCCCTTCCCGCCGACCTCTCACCTCACGAGTGCTCTGCGTTTTGACTGCTCTGCCCGCAGACTCTGGATATAGTTTTTCTTCCATCAGACTCTCGCGGCCCCCGTTGGTAACACCTTCACTGCCGATGTGCCTCCTCTTGCCCTCACGGCTGCAGTGACTCTCCGTGCCTTGTGCAGGTGTGTGGGTCCGACGGGGACCAGAGCATGCAGTGAGAAATGTTAATTCATGCTAGGGAAGAAATCCCGAAAGAAGGAGAAAAGGTGTGATGGTGCTCAGGTGGGCAACGGGCTCCAAGCCTTCCATCCCAGCAGTACGGGAACTGACTGGTCCTTCAGCATCCTCTCAGCTGCTGATCATCTCAGCTTAGAGACTGCAAAATCTTCAAGACTTGAAACAGACAAAAACACCCTCTATTCAGATTTTTGACGGCTGTAATGAGCGCAAGGAAGAATTATGTAAACATTATTAAGTGTTAATAAACACATGTCAGTGTTAGGCACTCTTGTGTAGAAATGTTGGTAAAAGCCACGGTGAAAGCTTTAGTCATAATGTCTTTTTAACTTTATGTAGCTGGTGTAATAGGCCCTGTGCATTGCTGTTGCCTCGACGGAAAATCATTACCCAGTAATGGATGAGCCAGTTCGGAAGGAGTGCCACTGGGATACTGCACACTTTCATTCAAAGATGCTATGTATTAGAGGAAGTAGCAGGAGACCTGCCAACTTTCCCAATTTAATTATTAAACTGTCAGTTCCTGACTCCTTGTTTCGACTTCCTGAGGCAACATCTGGCTGTAATAACAAAAATAAATAAATAAAATAAAATTTGATCATTCACTCAGCAGCATTCTCTTTGCAATGTCCTTTTTACAGCAACTTTTATGAAGAGCTCAATATGGGAGATCCAGACCCGGCATCTCTCTGAAGTACCCAAAAGCAAAGACAAGAACAGTTTCAGCTGTGATCCTCAAGGCAAAGGTGTACAGAAGGCTATATCATATACTTGAGCCTTTTTTCAACGAGCCTGGTGGTGTGCGTTTTAATCTTCCTAATCCTTCTTTTATTCATAAGAACATCAGCGGGTTTTTTTCACTGCATGAATCTGCATGATATCACTCCGGGAGATTAAAAAAAAAATCTTTTGCGAGCCAAGAATTTTTGCATTTTCATCAAACATTGCTTCAAAAGGGTAAAGTTGGTTTCAGGAAGAAAAAAAAAAAACATAAAGGATATCAGATTTAAATGCTACCAAATGTGAGCAAAACACTGAAGAGAAGTTTTAAAATATCTGAGACTGTGTCTTCACGTGTTCCCTGGATCTGTTTCATATGATGTGACAGCTTCAGCTCGCGATTCGTTATTGCAGTGGCTTTTGGAACTGAATGCCTCTTTTTTTCATATCCTCACTCAAACACACGCACACGCTTACAAAAATATGTATCTATATATGTACAGATGCACATGGAGAGACAAATACAGAGTGACTCAGCTCTGCATTCTACTTGCTTAATCAGTTTCAAAGCTTCAGGACTGTTCCCCTGCCTTATTTAAAATGCCTAAGGCCACCTTTCCCACATTGCTTATTTCAGTGCTGGGGTACAGAGCCTTTGACAAAGCTGGGCCATCTATGCTGCCTTCTGGGGGTCACCCTCTCCTAAAAGCCTTTCTGCGGGTCAGGAGGTCAGTCCTTCCATTAATCACACGGCAGCTTGGGATTCAGCATTCACCCTGCACACAAGTCCTAGGAAATCCTCAGAGACCTTTTTGCCTGGTGGTCACTTGGGGCTAAGGAAGAAGATCAAGACCTGGAGGCAGAGGTCATGCAAGCCCAAACTGCAGAGAGATGGTATCAGGAATGCTGTGGGGTGACCCTCATCACCCACACACTGCACAGTGATTTGGTCTGCCCCATGCCGTGGATGTTTAGGAGCTGTAGCAATTCTGCTGGTAAGTACTGGTCAGGCAAGTATGGCAGCAGTGCCTAATTCAGTACCTCCATGTATAACTCTTTCCCTAGTGCTCCCAGAGAAAGCACTCCTGATTTTCTCCCTTCCATCAAGAAGTCAGACAGATCAGGAGAGTCTGAAGTCAATGTTGCTGTCTTTAGGGCTTCTGTCAGATTTTTAACATTAGGTCCTTGGTTGTCTTCCTCAGAAGTTTCCTTCTTCTCATAGCTTGGAGGAACTTCTGGAACATTTTATTGACTTCTTAGCTGTTCTCCACTGGAACTCCTCATAATTCCTTGCTTCCTAAGGCTTCCTCAGGTACTTTTTCTTTTGTATCCCCCAGTTCAAGCAGCAGAAAAGCTAACTATCCTGTTAAGTAGGGCAGCCTTTCTTAAATCATCGAAAGAACTCTGGATAATCCTTTCATACCTGTCTCCCATCTTCAAGTGAAATGACTATGCCTCTTAAGTTGTCATAGGATGGAATTGAATACTTATATAAATTCTATTCAAGATTCTCCTGTTTTCCCTACAGTTCATGACAGATCAGTCAGACTCTTCCTTTAGACTGTAAAGAAGAGAGAAAATAGAGAGAGGGGAGAGTGTTCAAAGTGGATTTTCTGGTCAAATTCTGTTCAACATTTTTTCTACTATTTGCCAATTCCCAGGCCTATGGCTTAGAATTATTTTTTTAAAGCCACCTGGGGTTAAAAAAAAAAAAAAAAAAGAAACAAATCCTCAAAACAAACTGTTTCAAAATGCTCTGGGCCAAAGCAATGTTCCCAAGACAGCAAAGGCTATCCTGTGACCAGATGCAGTTTTGAAAACTTCCGTAGGAAGTGGAATTTATACTATAGGAAGGAAAATTTGTACTTCTGTATATTAAGGAGTCTGTAATCAATTTCCCTAATTTTTGCTCAGGAGATCCCATGACAACTTCTGTACCGAATACTAATTCAGAAGTAAAGAGGAAACTATGCAAAAAATGAGCAAATTCTTCATGAAAAGAAGGTCAAAGAACAGTTTAACACAGAGAACTTCACAATCTGTTGGAGAAGGTCAATAGCATGATGGATAAGACTACAGCAGATGTATTTGTATATTTACAAATGTGAAAGCAGAAATTAGAGTCTTATTAAAAGTAGCAGCTGTTAATTGCCAGCCTCACATATAGACACATGCTTGGAGAGACTGTTAATTAACTGAGTGGAAAACTAGAGGAGTTTCAGCTCTGAGTTACTTGTCATGGCCTTAAGAAGTTTGGTGAGAGACTCTGATTCCCAGGTGGATCCTGAGCTGGGTAATATTTGTTGCCTATATGGAGGCAATGATGTCTATCTGAAATAGAATTGCCCATGCATAAGGATGTGCTGATCCACTAGGGTCAGCATCAGCAACTATTAAAACAGGCTGACATAAAGAGCCTCCCAGATATCTGTTTTCATATAGTCTGGAGACATCAGCTCATATAAAACTGCAAAATACTTGAGACTCAGAATCTAAAATTGCCTTCCTTAATGAAAAGCTTCCTTTACTGAAGGGAAGAAAAAATATCCTGCAGGATTTGAAACACCAGCTAGCAGACAAGAAATCCAGATTCCCACTAAGTGTGGGGCGCACTTACATGTACGTTTGTTGCAACAGCCAGCACTTACCTAAAGACATATTAAAAATCTCAAGGTGTTAATAATAATAACAACTCAATCCCTAGCAATATTCATAGGTTGTTGGTTGGGGTTTTTTTTTTGAGCAAGATACTGGCGGGAAGGAACATGGAGTCTGTGCACAGAATTTAGAGCATTAATTTTGTGTCTTCCATGCTTACTAGGTTACAGAGATGATATTTTACCTTTAGAGATGAAAAATAAAGCTCTGGTGCACTCAGACCATCATGCAATAATAACTGATGGTGGCAGCTGAGATTATAGGAGCATCTGCAGCTACAAATACTCATCTGGGACTCCTTTAGGCTTCTGCGTATCATCTGGTCTTCTATTATCTCCTTGGGAATTAAACTAAGCAACACATGGGTGCCATGATTTCTGAATGCTTGATAAAGGAAGTAAGAAATAAAGCTAATGAAAAATCCAACCAGTATAACCGATACCGTAAAACCTCCTTTACTAGCTCGGTAACGACTTAAGAAGGGCATGCATAAAAGACAAAGAGCAAAGGCGTTAGTACAGCTAACCCATTTGTTACCTGAGCGTTCTCTTCAATGGTAATGAGAAGATTGGGAGAGATAATTTGGTGCATTGTGTTTAAAGAACAGCTCTTCGAGGTTGTCCCCGGGATGGATTGCCAGGGAGTATCGGGTTGCAAGTGTATGGTAAGACAATATGAAGAACATGGGAGGAGCGTTTGGTGGGAGTAAAAAAAAGGTTGTAAAGGTCTCTTAGGATGTAAAGTTGCAGAAAGCAAGTCAATTTGTAAGAAATCGTGTCACCTTGGCATAAAATGAGTGACAATAAGCTAGAACCCTGATTACAGGGAAAAAGTGTACTGCAG
Source organism: Motacilla alba alba (assembly GCF_015832195.1). NCBI lineage: Eukaryota > Metazoa > Chordata > Aves > Passeriformes > Motacillidae > Motacilla > Motacilla alba. The sequence continues at coordinate 38,300,811 of NC_052017.1, read as the reverse complement.
AAAAATTGTTACAAATACGGAGGTAAATAAAGAGATCTGGCTAAAGTACTTCGTGTACTTCGCTAATAGGGAGAAACAGTTTTGGTGGAGAAAGAACAAAAACATAACTTATGGGAATACAGAGGTCTAACTCAAGCTGTGTTGGTATTTCTGGATTTATCCTATACATTTATGATAATGTGTAATCCCTCCAAGATTTCTGCTAGATCTTCTCTTGGTGGAAAATATGCATCTAGTAGCAGATCAGTGTTATTAGAGGGGCTGAAATTAACAGTGAACCCAAGTATTTGACTGTAGAGGTGAAGTATTTCAGTCTTGCAAAGGTCCTTACTGCTCATCACGGTCAGTACAGAATTCACAGAGCACATGGATTACTCTGCCTGCTACTCTACAAAGCACTATCACAAAGATGTTACCAGAAATAATGAGTGGAAATGAGTCTTGCTGCTAGTATGTAACAGCAAAGTGAGCTTCATGAGAGGATTTGGAAGCCAGCCACCAGGGAATAAAGGAGTGGGGACAGTTGCACATATGCTGGTGAAACATCACATTGCAGTCTGGTCCTGCAGGCTGCGTGTTCCGGCAGAGGAATCTGAATGGCTGCCATAAGTCAAAGCTTTAGACATCTTCAGACAAGTATGAGCTAGTGTCTGTCCTGCAAGTAATGGAGGGGATGTACTCTGTAAATCACATCAGTGATCCAAGCTTAGAGTTCTGATCAGAGAAGAACAACAAATCTGTGTTACAAAGGTCCCTGTGTCATCTTTTTAAGTAATACCACTCAGCCCTCAACAATCCAATACTGTTCTGATAAAATTATTTTTGGATTCATGCTTCCTGAGATATTTTCCTATTTATCAAAAACTAGCAAAGACTTCTGCACCTGCACAGGTGCCAGATGCAGAAGACTTTTATGTCAGGGACCTGGGGTAATATTTCAAAAATCATACCAATATACAAGTCAAATGCAAGCATGCCAAACATAGGATTTAAAACATATTAAAAAAAAAAAAAAGGAAGGACAATAATAATAGCCACAATGCTGCAACCAAATAATGGAAGACTGAATATAGAGGAAAACTTAAAAATTGAAGTTTTCAGCATAGCACATGCCCGGCAGCTGGGCCTGGCCCACAAGTTACATAGTCTCTTGCTCTATAGTTGTAGTCCATCTACACTGAGAAGAACTACAACATTAACAGTCTTGGTAGATGGTGGGCTTCCTGGCTTTCTAGGAGTTCTCACAATATTTGAATTTGTGTTGCTGGTTAGAATTCTTGTAAAATTCAAGATATAAAAATCTGTAATAATCACTGCAAGCAGTTGCAGGGAGATATGTGTGTCAATAAATATGTCATTTTTAAGTGTGTGTATATATATACATATACATATATATAAATATATATAGAAGTTCTTGTTTGCAGTGTCTTAACATACTTATCCCTGGCTCTGCTTTCTGTATTCAGCCTCTAGGGCAGATGTTCAGTTCTACAATTACTTCTGAAATAATATTTCTATCTGTAGTCCTAAGTAAATAGTGTGGAGTATAATAGGGAAGGGTAGTTCTAGGTGACTTATTCTAACAGCTGCTTCTTACATTCTTTTACAAATTAGTTGCAGCCTGGATCCATATATTGCACCTACCTTGCTCAGGACCTTACATGTCCGCAACAAATATCTCATGTAATAGGGAATCAAGAGTGGCAATTGAACCCACATTCTATTGTTCTCCAATCCTGGACATGTTGCAAGTGGGTAGCAAGGCTGAAGGAAAGATTAACTGGTGAAGATACCACAGGTCTGTTGCTGCTGTCAGTTGTTGGTTCATTACAGGATCTGCTTCAGGTTTGTAAGCAGTCCTGCAGGCACTGCTGAGCCACGGGGCACAATTCATTGACTGAAACCTAGGATTCTGATCTCCTTCTGGAGAGGTGTCTGAGGATTAGGAAAGGTACCCTAGGGCATTTCATATTGTCACTCAACATTTCAGCAAGCCTTTAGAGTCTCCAACTTGAAGTAAATTTTTAAACAAAATATCTAGATGCATTCCAGCCTTCTTTTACAAAGAGTCCCATTGAATCTCAAGTATTTCATTCTTTTCTGCTTATCTGGAAATAATCATCTCCAAAACAATACAAACAAGTTAGCAAACAAACAAGAATACCACTAGGGTGTTTGTAATTGAGACCTTAGGCATAATTGTTTATCTGTGGAGGATAAAACACAGCTATTTATCTATGTTAACCTTTGACTACTTTCTTAGTCACATGGAACAGCTTATTAAACAAGAAAGGGTGATGTATAGAGGTAACAGCTACTCTGAGGAGGTTTGCAAATTCACTCTGTCACTGTTTCATTCAGCCCGATGAGGTCAGAGCCTTCTAATTAAATTCAGTGAGTTCAGCCTTCAGTCTGCGCTCTCAGTTGTCATAAACACAGTTGATATTTGTTATTATTTATGCTGTAGTACTCCTCCCAGGGTGTTTGGGTTTTGTGCATATACAGGAAGAAACAGACTTATTGCTATGGGGATAATATGTGCCTTCCTATCTCCAGAAAATATCCCTCTGACCACTAGGCTTGATAAGTGTTACTGAGTTTCATCCATTGCTCATATCTGACTGTAATTTGCTGTGGAGCCTTCTGCTATAGCTTTCTATAAGGACTAATATGAAAATTGCCTTGAATCATATTCAGAAATGAAAATAAAGGGGGAAGGAATGGGCACCATCAGCTCCACCGGCTCAGCTGGAAGAAGCACCCCACCTCTGCCGGCTGGCAGGGCCAGTGCAGTGAGAGCTCCCTCTTCCGTTGCAGATAATTTTCATCATCTGGCATGCTGTCATTTTAACCCCAACATCTGGTTACCTGATAGATTTTGTCATTGCCCTACTTAACTTACGTTTCCATTTTAAATTAACACGATTCTGGTCTGCTATTTACTGCTTGTTATTGTTTTCTTCTGTGCCATTGCTTGGGCTTTCTGTCGACTAACACAAAAATCAATATCTCTTCTCAGAAAAAATCTGAATAAGCTGAGTGCAATAATACAATCATCAGGGCACAACTTTAAGCAAAAAAACCCAAAACAAAACAGGAATGTACAACATATTCAGAACAGCCTTCTTTATGGCCAGTTGTAAGAGGGTATCTTTGGCATTTGTGATCTTGGTGAAAGTTAGTTTAAAATGTCATCAGTTTTTGTACACCTGGAATATACTTCTTGGAATAATTAATAATACACAATATTTTTTTTCTTAGTTAAGGAATTTATTTGCTTCTTTCATCTCAATTTGCTTACAAGGTGAGTGTGAAACTTGTTTATCTGACAAGGTCCAAGCACAAAAATGAGTTTTTAACTCTTGGCTTTCAAATGCAATAAAAAATAATTTCAATAAAAACTACTTATGTTGGACATTGTGTTACTATCTTGCAATAATCTGCCTCCTTCTGTGTTATCTCCTCCTTTTCCCCCAACTAACTGGTTCCTCAACATAAGTCTTTAGGGAAAGAAGAGTCACTTGCTAAATGCTTTCACAGCTCATAGCACAGAAGGGTCCTGACCTGACTGGTCTTTGGCCTTCGAATATTTTACAAGAATTTGTTACTTATTTTTCTTGTTTACAACATATAATGGAAAATTTCCATTGTTCTCATGTTGCATTGAAAGTTATTTTTTATTCCAGTTAAATATGTCTTGGTTGCTCTCAGAGTGCCAGGTTCTTGGAGATAGGTCAGATTCTGCAAAACAATCGTGACATAGATTACACAGCATGTTAATGGTTGTGTTACAGTAAGAAGTGAGGAAATAGTGCAGTGACTTTAAAGTCTTACAGTGACAGCACAAATGACACACCATGATTTTGCTTTTGTTTGGACTCTGCTGGGTAGCAAATGTCTGGAACAAAAATCCTGGGTTTGTCTACAGGCAGTTACAGTACTACCATCAGTGCATGCTCCTGTGTGTTTGCCTTCCTTCAACTCTGACCAAGGATGAGTGAGCACCATTTTGAATACAAAGGCACTTCAATTTTCATGCTTATTCAATCCTGGGCCTCTGCTGAGACTATGCTAGTAAAAATGCCACATATAAAAATGGTTTTATGATACATGTTTGTCCTCAAAAACTCCAGCTGCGATAGTAACTGATGTGTCTGATGATAGAGCATATTTGTGTGTGGGAGTGAGAGAGTGTATGTATTTTCAGGAAGGCTCAAACAAAATAATGGGGACAGGCACCTTATTTGAATACTTTTTCTTTTACATTTGAAAATTCTGGACTGTGAAACCATCAATTTCTCTGCCTTGTCACCATGTGTTTTAAGTTTAAACAGCCACAAAACTCTCTGACCACTCAGATGACCAAATTCCTTCCTGAGTGTAGGAGTTCAAGTCAACTCCACTATCTTGTATTTTTACATCCACAAATTTATGAAAAATGCTGTATTTTTTATTATAATAGCCTTGCCTTCTCCGTTTGGCTTTATTCTACACCAGTGAAAATGCCTTCAGAATTTCTTACAAGTGATATGCTGAGAAAAATAATGGTAAGATTTCAGAAGTTTATGTCTTAAATTTCCAGGCAGGGAGACAGGCAATATAATAGTCAGGAGTCTTTCAGGAAAGAGATCTTGACCACACTGGATAGTTAAGGTTTCATTGCATCTAAAAAAAACCAAAGAACTGAAAAGAACTCCTCCTCCTTTTCAAGTTTCACATTTCAATTTGCAGCTATAGAAGTCAAATTTAGTTCCATTTTCTCCACATATAAAGCTGGCATGGCTGTATTATCCTTTTCTGCTGATTATCCTTCCACATTAACTTTTTAATCCATTGGTTATCTTCAATTAAATTTGTGAAAAGTCTCAAAGATGTAAGTTGTTACAAGTTCTGTGAATGTCATGACCAGATGGAGAACAGAGATTTCTCTGTTGCTGCTGCTGAGGAGAGGAAATTCTGTTCATGTGGGATTTGGTGTTTGGTAGCACACGGGCCGAGACCTGGCTAACCACTTAGCAACTGCCAGCCAGTCCTGGCAGACTTTTCTTCACCTGGAGGCAAAAATAAACTACAGAAGGGCGACACAGGAGGGAGCTGATGGTCTGGTGGATACATCAGGGAGGTTTTGAAGGTGAGTTAATGATCTGAAAAGAGTAAGGGCAGTGAGATAAGGGAGAGGCAGCTACAGATACAACAGCAGAGGGATTTATGAAAGAGGAAAGACAGTGAGCAGAGGTGATTTTGGAGAAGATGTAGGACACTAGTTTATAGGAAGCAAGGCTGTCTCAGTACTGTTGTTACAACCTGCCTACTGTAAGTGTAATTGCTTGTAGACGATAGAAGACAATAATTGTAAATTACAAAATGTAGTGCATAAACTGTAATTTATATATAATATGAGACAATATCCTCCCTGTTAAGAGGCTTGAAGTTTAACGTCTTACCAGATTATCATGCCAATAACGAAGTTTCGTTATTTAAAAGAGATACATTATGGGAAAAACAATCATAGCAGCAGTATTCAAGTACTTATCCACAAGTACTTTCCCATGTTTCCAAGCTGTTGGTTGTTTTAGAAGGAAATATAATTACATTAAATACTTCCCTGTGTTCAAAAACTGAAATTGCTTGGCTTTCCACAAGATTATTTGCCTGCAGTAAACATGGGTGAGGTGTTCAGTGTAAACACAATTGAAAAAGAATACAGCTGGTCAACATTATCTCATTAAAATGATGGCTGCACAGCACAAACCTCTGAAAGATATTTCTCTGTTATATAAACTATTGAAGACTATTCATTTACCCATAGCTCTAAACCAATGGTATAAATTGAGTTAGAGTACCTTGATTTTCCTTTCTCCAGCTCAAGATAAATAATTTGTCTCCTCAAAACTAACTAATTTTACCAGTGGGACTAGATCCCTTTACCAGTAACATGCTGGCAGCTCTAAGGAATAACACACTACATTCAGACCTAAGGCACCCTGTGTACATATAGTGTTGTCGAGAAGAATATCTGACTCTCATTTCCCTCCACCCCATCTTGCTTGCTGGTATTTTATCTAAGCAACATCATATTTAGGCTAGATATTTGGAAAAGATTCTTGATCCAGAGCACAGTTGGGCACTGGAACAGGCTCCACAGGGAAGGGGTCACAGGTCCAAGCCTGACAGAGTTCAGAAAATGTTTGGACAAAACTCTTGGGCACGTGGGGTGACTCTTGGGGCTATCCTCTGCAGGGCCAGGAGCAGGACTTTGGTGATCCTTGTGGGTCCCTTCTAACTCAGGACATTCTGTGATTCTGTGACATTTGCTAAAGGAGTCCAGAAGAAAAATGTGTCATTACATGTTGGAGAGCTATGGTCAACAGAAACTAAATTTAACATCCACTGGGAATCCAAGATGCACAGGTCCCAAAGAAAATTAAGAACTTCCGCCCCAGTGCAACTTGCAAGGCAATATGGCCCAGTCAATGCTGGTCATTTACCAGAATGTTAGGAAGAAAAGTTAGATGGGTAGGTGAGCTCCTGATACAGAGTCCAGACACGTGATCATTTTCCCCATCAAGAGGGATCCAAGAAGTTACAACAAAGCAGTTAAATTTTTTCTTATTCAGAAGACAGTGGTGAATATTCAGGGATATTCTTGCTGAACGGCAGCCCACAGATCCCCTCTGGAAACCAGTAGCTGTAAGAAAATAAAGGTATTTATAAAAATAGCTAAGGAGAGAACAGGGAACTTGGGCAGTTGATGTGCAGTTAATCTCAAAAAGACAGAGAAACAGAAATAAATCTCATGGAGGAATGGAAAATACTTTTCCTCCCTGAAAAATGGTGCTAGTAATAGAAAAGCTATATGAACGAATAATGTATGTTAGACAGTGGTAAAACCAAAGATATTTGGGAGAAAGAAACACTTCCTTTAACCCTTGTGCTCATTTCTTCTTAGGTATTTCAAATATGAGAACAATAAAAATTACATTGCCCAGACAGTACAGGTAACATTTTCCTAGAATACAGTAGAGTAGAATTTGTGTTTATATCTGTATAACTGATTACAAACCTTTCTTTCCTCTGTCTTAAAGAAAGGCTGTGTTAAGTAACTTGCTGTATGATAAAGAAATTTACTTTATTATTAGACAGGAAATACTTTATTATTAGACAGGAAATACATTTTGTACACGGACATCTTATACTACTTATACCATTTTGGTTCTCAGAATAAAGTCTTGCACTGGACCACATGCAAAAGAAGAAATTCAAAGCATTACCTAGTCACCACAATGAGGATGTATTTAAAATCTAGGTACAAATTCATGCATTTTGATGTATGTCTGTGGAGCCAGAGTGAGGTAGGCTTACAGCAATATATTCAGCTAAACTCACTTTAAATGCCTCTTTTTATCAGTGACCTTTCCTTTAGAATTTCTGTGATAACACTTGGGGATATCACATTAAGTTTCTTAGTATAAAATTGAGCACTGAACAGACTTTTAGAAAGATTATGGTGCTAGAGGGATATTTAATGGTGAAATCACTTACTGTAGTACTCATTTCTGAGAGCAAAGGTCTGAAGTGAAATGAATTTGGTGATCTTTGATTAGTCCTCGTTGGGCAGAGGTCCATGTCTGAAGTCAGCTATGTGTATAATTAGGTATAATTTTTACATCTGTTCAATAGAGGTTAATTGAACTATCATAATAATTGAATTCCAGTACTTCTGATTTTTTCTGTTCCAAGTGTTCCTGTGAGATCAAAGCCAAGTATTCATCATCCAACACATTTGTAGGAAATTCCTGTTGCATTCAGTATTTTGTTTGTGGGTTAATGCAGGGCATTGGCATTTTTCAAACGTCTAAGCACAAATACAGATTCAAGCTTTCAAAGTAAACAAGCAAAAGAAAGAACAAAATGCATGCTACCCATAAATTGATTCTATACTGAAAATGCCTCATAGCTTAAAGAAACAGTCAAAAGCACATAGGTTAGCAACTGAAAAACCGACAAAGCTGGAAAAATCTAATTATCCTACCCAGGTACTTTGCAAGAATTTCACTCTTCTTGTGGTGGTATTTTAGATTCAGTTTGCATTACACATATTCCGTAAGTAAACACTTTGCATCAACATTGAGCCTGAAATAATACAGCTTCATTTTTTCCTATGGTCACAGGTGTGCAAACACAGGACAAAAGCATATGCATGAATGCTGTGTGTATTTACTTTTCTGTGTATGTGAGCAGTTACACATTTTACAAGGCTACTGTTCACTCATTCAGAAAACTAACAGTGTTTTTTTTTACTGCTTTCTTATGTGAAAAAAATTAGGCACCATGATGAACAGCATCCAATTATAGATTCATCTGGGATCCAACATTATTGGATTATTTTTCGCTCACTACACTTGTCAGACCTACTCTTTAATTTTTTAAGGAAATCTTCTCATTTACCGACTTCAGCATTTATGAAGAATACAGAGTTACAATATTGAAGTTCTCTGTCCATTCAAATAAGCAAGGTACTGAATAAGTTTTCTTTTACAGAACAGGAAGGAAAGGTATTGTCCTATACCTATTCAACTATAGGCTTCTCAGTGAGGACTGTCCACAGAGGTATCAGAGATGGTCAAGGAGTGCAATTTCACCAGAACTACTTCAGAAATTAGGACAGCATAAGAAAAATCATAAAAATTTAAAATATTCAGTCTGAAAGTAAATTTTTTAATAAATTTGAAATACTGCCATATTGTCTCAAGGGCTTTATGAACATTAAGGTTGAATGACCCTGATCTGTCAGCTCACTGGACTACTTCTCTCATGGTACACAGGTTTGATATTAGCAGTGTCTCACTTTGACGTAGCATGGGAGTTATGGGAGTTACTGTCTCTCTGGGGAGTCCAGCTATAGTGGAAAATCGAAGTGAGGCACAAATATATCATGATTATAAAATTAAAAATTCAATCTTTTATTTCATTAATCCTCTCAAACTATTTAGCTTTTTGCTGGTAAATGATTTCTTTTTAAACTAAAAGTATAAGAAGGAGGTTTGGCTATCAATCCATTTTACTTTTAACTAACAAGTAATTTTCTGAAGAAAGTTTCATTAGACATTGTCCCTATTAGACAAAAGACCAGTGTTACTACCCAAATTAATCCAAGTCTGCAGGTAGTTGTCTAATGAACTTTTAGACTCAGTCAGGCTGGTGGACGATTGCAGTGGTGTTTCTCTTTCAACAACTGGAGTCAAGAACAGTGCAGAGTTTCAACAGTGCAGAGAATGCAGGACTGATCTCTACAAACACTCTTAACCTTTTTTGCAACTAAATCCCATAAACCAACTTTAGTGGTGCAATGAAGTTCATTGTCTGCTAAGTCATTGTGAATCATAAAGTCCCCATTTGTGTGGTATAAATCAACATAACTATTCAACAATTAAATCTACAATGAATATATTTTTTAAATTGCCAAGCATTATGTTTCATTTTACAAGCTTGCACATGCATTCTTTACAACCTACTGTCGTGTAATGCTTTATAAATGATACTTGATAAACAACAGCTGTATAATCTTAGAAATATTCATCAAGAGGCACATATATCCATGGTAAATCACTTTTGACTTGTACAATGCTGGTGGCTGGCATATATTCTCCTAACTGCTTGCACGTGGAACATAATACGACATGGCACTATACTTCTGTGAGACAAAAATACATTCAGAAAACATACTAGGGTATCAATTGCAAGCAAGAATGAAAAATGTTTGTCAAGTGCACAGTTGCAAAGTGTAAATCTCACGGTAGATGCTATATTTATGCAACACCACTATGCATGTTTTGCATAATAATGCAAAATAACGTCTATTTTCAAATTGGACTTCATTGCACTAATTTTCACAGTTTATTGGCACTGAATAATAAAGCTTAGGGAAGATGTGGTATCAGGGGTTGGCTTTGCTCTCCCATAAATTAAACCAAGCTGCAGTTCCTGTATTTCTCTCAACTGTTAGATTATGTCATAGTTTATTTTCTATCTGTTATACACATTTCAATTTTCAGAAAAGTCCTTGGGAGGCAGAATATAAAATAAAAGAGTTTGGGTATTCTTTCAGATGCTTCTCTGTGACTTCTGCAGAGCCAGATACAACAGTTCATATGTCAGTGAGTTTTGGGAAGGAAGAGATAAGGAGAGAAGAACATCATTCACATGCTGATGGCAACTCGGTACTGATGCTGTTACACAGCAGTGGGACTAAAGAATTGAAGTGCACTGTGATTGCTACCTTTGGGCTCTGTGCTGAATTGATTGCTTGTTATAGCAGTCTCTAGCTTTATTGAGACTGTGCAGTTTCTATTTAACATTTACACTATAAGGCTACAAGTGTTGTTCAAGAAGCACCATTTATCTTTTGTTTAGTATCTTCTGAGGAAGCCAAAGTCTGAGGTACAAACTGGATCTACTCCACTCACTCAACAATTTCCATTAAGAAGCTATGCTTTTTTTAAAAACTCATGGATAGGATTCTCCTCCTAATCAAGGAAAACACACCCAATATAAACCCCTCAGCTAGGCTTCCTCTAATACCCAATGGAGAAAAACAGACCAAATAATCCCATCCTAAATACTACCTGAGGAAAGAGGATGAACCTCCCTGCAGGAGGGTGTGCAGAACCCTGTGGAGGGTGTGCAGACTCTAGAGGCAGCCTAAAAGGTTTCCTTAGAGTAGAAATATCTTTTTTTTTTTTTTTTAATAGGGTAGTGTGAAGTGAGATGAGTGCAGCCAGCTGTGTCCCTTTCAGAGTCTGTGCAGCAGCCATCCCCCCAGCACAGCTGCCCTTAACTACAGAGCACATGGGGGTTGTGTGCATGTGGCACAATTTACCCCAGCTGTGCAAGTGAGATTTCATTTAGGGAAGTAGCTTAGTTTACCTGATCTGTTGTGTCTGCCTAAAATTAAGAACTTGATTAATGAGTGTGTAAATAGCTTTTGTATGAGTTACACAAAGCAGTAGAAAATCTTTTTTTTCAGCATAGCCCTACAGGATCTGGAACTGTTTGAGGAAGATGTTGCTTGAACAGGTTTTCTACTAGTTGTTTATTTCTACTAGTTGTTATATTTATATCCATGATATACACTTAGAGGAATTTGCTGTCTCTGCAGTTGTGTATTTGTGTCTTTGTTATGCCAAAAGATCTCAAGTTTTTGACAGAAGTTGACAGGGTCTCTTTATATCCTCTTATCTCCACTATGGAAAGAAGAAAAGCTGGAGCATATCTTTTATTCACTTCTAGAGGCATAACTTAAGCAGGAGCTCTCAAGAAAGGAGGTGCTGCACAGGAAGTTTCCTGGCAGTCTAATTAAAATATGATCTTTGGGCTGAGGGGAAAATTGCACACTTCTGAGACAAATGGTAGAAAACTAAGGAATTTTGCTCATTTCTCAAGTCTGAATTTGGAAATAAAACTCACAGAAGACAGCAAATTTCTCGGCTTCATTTCTTGCTCATTAGAAGTTCTTACTAGGAAGTGTAGAAAGTACATGTTCTTTGCCCTTTTTTTCAGGAACTTTGAGGAGTTCCTATTGAGGTACTCCAATAAATTTATTGGCACTTTTATCTGTTGTGTTGGCATCTCTGGTTTTATCTGTGCATTGTGTCAATGTCTGTTTGTGAACAGATACAGGTCCTGCCATGTATTTACCCCTCCAACCTGTTTTAGATCTTTTTAAACAATGTGCTCATCAATAGTTTTTCTTCTTTTAAACATTTCTGTAGAAACAAAGACCGGATCTACTTAACCAAATCCAAGAGCAGAAGAGATCTGGTCTACATTTCTGCATATATGAGAGCAAGTAGTTAAAAGTTTCTTCAGGTAGGCACAGGCTAAATTTACATTTGAAAGCAGCAGAGCAAATAGGACATAAAAGTTGTATTTCAGCTCATTAATAATGTCACCCTGCTAACTACATAGGACAAAAAAGCTTTCCAGTGTATACTACTACTGATTAATTCTTAACTATAGAAAACCTTGCCTTCCTGGTGACATGAAGGTTTCCAACAGAAGGCAGAGACAGGTACTTATGAAACAAAGCATGTAGAGGCATCTTTTTCCCTTCTATTCTATTCCAGCTTTTGTTCGTTGTTTGGATTTCCTGAAACAGAGGCAACATCTGTAGAATTGTGTTTAAATTCATTAATGAGCCTCTTCCCCAGGGACTCATTTAATCCTTTTCTTGATTCATTTTAATTTTGGTCTCCACCCTGAAGCAATGAGTTCCACAGTGATGTGGAAAGCATGATGTATATGATGTATAAAAGCATTTTCTTTTGTTTGCTTTAAAACTGCTGTGATCTGAATGTGCTCCATTTCTTAACGTGATGAAAAACAGTGAATAACAATTCACTACCTACACTCTTAAAATAATTTTTTACTTTATAAATGTCTGCCATGTTTTTTAACATAAAATGTGCTGTTGGTTTTTTTTTTTTGCCAAGATTATTGCCATCTTTACCTCTGTTTAGTTCTACTGAAAGGCTTTTGAAACAGGGTAATTGGACTTGTATGCGGCATTAAATGTGTTACACATATGAGTTTTATTAAGTTGTTTTCTGTTTTGCTCTCAGCTCCTTTCCTAAGAAATCCTAACACTGTAGTTGACACCAGTTATGCCATCAACTTGAAGATTATCTTATAGAATGAACCCCAGTAACCCTGGATTCTCTGTCCAGGATAGAAATAGTTAATTCAGAGCCCATTCTTTTAGTAATCAAGACTGATTTACTCCAAATGCATTATCCTGCACTTATTGATAAGGAGCTTTATTTGCCATTTTACTTCACTGCTCTTTCCAGTGAGCTCTGGAAGTCCCTGCTGTCTTACATCTCAGAAAGTCCCTCTGCCAGGTAGCACAGGAGAATGATGAGCCATACAGGTCCAACTACAGATATTTAGGGAACTTGTTGGTTGAGAAAGTTGACCACTTACAGCTATTCTTTGTCATCTGCCTATAAGTCATAACTAATCCATGGCAGCAGCTTCCTGTTAGCCCCATGGTAATTTATTTTGTAGAAATTTTTAATGAAGAAATACATCAAAAACCTTTTAAAAATCCAAGTACTCTATAGCAATAAGATCACTGTAATCCACAGGCTTGTTGAGAGTTTTAAAGAATTCAAATACATGTGTAAGAAATATCTTCCCTCACTAGAGCAGTGTATTGTGCAATGTACTTTGTTTGTCCAGATGTCTATTAATCTCATCCTATATTACAGTTTTACCATTTTGCCTGTACAGAAAGCAGACTTGCAGTCTATGGATCCGAGATCTCTCTGGAGTCCTTCATAAAGATTGGTGTCACATTTCCCACCTTCTGTTCCTCTGGCAATAGGTTAGACACCACTGTTAGTAGTTTAGCGATTTTATATTTGGGCTCTGTTATAAATCTTCAGTGAATACCATCTGTTCCTGGAGATTTCTTACTGCTCAGTGTGTCAATTTGCTCTAAAGCCTTTTCTATTGACACTTGAATTTGAGCCAATTCCTCAGCCTTATCTCCCATAAGGAATGACTGATATCAGGACCTCATTCTCTTCTGTAATGAACACTGATGCAATAAATTAATATAGCTTTCCAGCAATAACCTCATCTTCCTTGAACATTCCTTTCATACCTTGATTGCCTATTGGTCCCATCTGAATCTCTGTCAGGCTTTCTGGTAATGGTATGTTTGAAAAAAAGTTTTATTAATAGGTTACCTGTCCTTACTCCTTCAAATCCCTTCTGGCCTGTCATACAGCATCTCTGTATTCAGCCTTCTGCCATTTCTACTCCTTTCTCTTCTATTTGTTTGGATGCAGCTCCCAATCTTCACTTCTAACAGCTTTCTCTGCTTTAGTATTTAACACAGGCCAGGTGGTTTTTTGTTTCTAATTTATATTTTTAATGATTGCATAAATCTCTAATTTAGAGCCTCTCTAAATGTCTTCCTGAAAGTGTTTTACTCCACTGATGGCTGCTTTTCATTTTTATTTCTCTCTTTCACCATTTTATATTGTTTCTATTTTTAAAGATTTTGGCATTGTGGCACATTTGGGACCTTTCACCTTCCAATAATGAGGATAATGAATGTGGTCACTATTAGGGGGCTCTGTATGAGTAGATATCTGTTCCCTGGCTAGCTGCTCCATAAACCAGTCATCTCTGATACCTAAAAATGTTCTCTCAGAAACAAGCATGCCTAGCAATAACATTTTTTAGATAAATTAATTTGTTTTCAGAAAGTCTACTTTCATTTGCAATAGAAAAACATTTACTGGAGAGAAGAAAAGATGCTACCTATATTTAGACCTTTTCTACCTAAAATTGCAATAAATTTACATGATGTGGATCATACTATCTGCTACTTTAGTATAAAATTTCAATTCTTAGCTTGATTTTACTCTGCAAATTTTACTTTTTCCTTAGCCCAATGTAAGTCTGATAATTTCAGTGGATCTACTTTTCTGATTTATACTGAAGTAGAAGTAAGATCAGGTCTTAAATCTGCAGATACACCTAAAAGGGATACTATAATTTGTAATTGTTGCAGACATAGGCACTGGTGGTAATTTTCAATCAAGCTTTTATTCCATCTGCTTTCTTTCTCCATAATTGTTTTAAATTTATGGTTTACATGATGTACTTTCCAGTGAAATTACCAATGAGACTCAAGAACTCCACAAATCTTCTGACTAGCTAACTTTCACCTTCCCTGCTAATCTGTGTACTTATGAAGGAATTTAGCCATAAATCAGCAATAACTATTAATAGCTATTTTAGCAAAACCAAATGTCATCCATTCATTTGACTTCCGGTCCCAACACAGCCAAAATGCCACGGGGTGATCAGGAGACGAGTGTAAGTGCTACACAACAGTGCATTTAGTTTTTCCATTTGTCATATCATGTCAACTCATACTCTTCAACATCGTGCCACTTAAGATGTAAGCAGGAATAGCTGTCAATATAATCTTCAGGACATCTACAAACAAATTTAATCAGCTGAACACAAGGGTGACTAACAAATTCCAAAGAGAATCAAAAGTCTTCTCTGGAAGGAGAAGAGATCTCAGTGCTTTGCTTTGGAGTTTGTGTCACTGCCCTGCAGTCTTGTATTAAGTGCTTTCTTCTGATATTTTGCACCAGTGGACATGAACCTCCACCTGCATGTTTTACCAGGAATCCCATTCAGTCATAACAAGTATCACTGTACCATGGATTTCCACACAAGAAAAGTATTGAACCTTGTGCTTCCATAATACCAGTGAAATTTCAAATTAAAACAGTTTTAAGGGGTGGGTATAAATAATAAGAAGAAATAACAATTTTAAAAAATAGATTCTGTGGAGTTGCAAATGGTAGTACCAAAGTTGCAAATGGTAGTACCAAATGAAACTTTTCTCCAAATTAAAGGCATATTTAATTCCTGTACTGTTCCTGTCTTGTGTAATGTGAAAGAGATTTTCTTATAGAGCTAAGAATATTTAGTTAGCTGATATCAAAAACCTAAGAAGAGGTTGCTGTGGAATCTCCTTCCTGCACTAGAATTGATATTGTTCAGTCATGGGAGCAACTCTTATGTTTCTGTGCCAAGTCAGCTTCTCTCTTTATGCCAGTCTTAAATGTTCAGGAGTTTGAAGGCAAGAAGATGCTTTTCTTGCTGAATATTTTGTTGCAGTAGAGAGAAATTCTTTCTGATCTGTGACAGGTACTGGCACAAAGTTCTGGCAACCCAAAGCTGATAAAAGCCAGCTCTGATTATGCCATTTTCTTGCCATCAAATGTTGCGTGCTTCTGTCATTCCAAGTAAATCCATCCAACTCATGAATCATAATCTATCAGGGGTTGCTTTTATCTTTCAGATGCCAGTGATATCTATTCTCTACTTCTGGTTCCTGCTCTTACACCTAGTATAAATTTTATGTGCAATTATTACTTAACTATTCAACTGCTTGCTTGGTTTTCACATGTGTAATTCAAATTAAATGACTAACAAATAAAAAGGTCCCTGAAATTTTATTTTCACTTCTGTAAAGAAGAGTTAATTATTTTGTTATCTCTAATGTTACATCTTTGCTTTATGGATGCTATTGACAAGAAATTGTTGAATTTCATACCATCATTGCAGCCCTCCTTTCCTTGAGCCACTAGGAGTGAAGCAGTCTCCTCTAGCTCTAAAATCTGAGGTTTGTGCACAGCAGTTCTAACAATATGTACAAGTGTTATGACTACTGTATTTTATCAGAGGTAGGATATTATGAGAGGAAGGGACTGCTTGTAGAAGAAATTATAGTGCATAGTGCTTTGGCTCTATATCCTGCAGGTAAACTGACTGATATTTTAATTTCCTTGGACTCTTTTGAAAGCTCTCTAAATGAAGGTTCTGAAGAAAATACATAATTTTGGTTATCATATTTTATGGTTATTACTGTGTACACATTAAATGTGAATTAATGCAATAAAACAGTACATTTCACATAAAAAATACTATGAATTTCACTGCTGTTGCTGACAGGGCACATGTATCAATGTAATTATGGGTTACAAATCGTTGGTAAGAGAGGCAGTGCTACAGTTTTTGAAATTCCCCCATTTTGTGAACTCAGAAAGAATGCTGCAGCTTGTATTTAATTTATCTTGTCTGGTAGGCCTTTCAAAAAAGCGATATTGATGCTGGATTTATCTTTAGTTTGATGACAGTCAGAGTAAATAAGCATGTGGAATGTACTGGTGCCAGTGAAAATGTTGGGGCTGGCTCCTCCCTGGATTAGTTTGATGGTGTGAAACCATCACAGACAAGTGAACAGAAGAGCTCTGAGACTTTTTGCCTCTGCAGGGCACTTACAGGCCTGACACATCAGGGAGGTCTCTGTTTAGGACTCACTACATTTGCTTCAGCTCCACATATTTGTCTGGGGATGTCTGGACTGTGTTTGTTTTTTAATAAATCACTGATCAAAAATGTGTCTTTTTAAGCATTTATGCAGAAGAACAATGAATTTGCAAACTCTCCTATTCTGAAGATAGCAAATATCAAAATTTGGTGTGCCCACACCTACGTATCTAAGAATTTTGATGAACAACTGAGTGATGATGACTTAAACCACTGTCAAATACCCATACCAGATGCATGTCCTGAGCCTGCTGAAAATCTCTAGGAGAGGCTAAAGCCTGCACATTTTACTTCATGCTTCCCATAAGTGAAAACTTTGTAGGTAGTCAGTTACCATGGCTCAACTGAGATGTAATATCCCAAACAGCTGGGATAATTCAGCTGTACATCTGAGCCCATGATCAGGATACTTATTTTATTACCATGTGATTTGTTCTGCTGTGTCATTCATTCATTGCCAGTTGAAAATCAATATAATTTTCCTACCTTTATGCTTCACAGATCTGTCTAAATACCATTTTTATACTCTTCTTCCACAACCATACTTTGTCTTGCTGCTACATGTAAGTGTGGAATTTCTTTCCAGTTCTCATCCTCTGGTCTTTCAAATCCCTCCTTTAGTATCAAATCTTCCAAAAAGCTTACCTATGTTAGTCCATTAAGAGAAGAAATGTTGTCATGACCCTAGTGTTCAGAAAAATACAAACACCCTAGTATCTGAGGAGTACCCTAAATGAGGAGGAGGTAGGTAATTTTATTGAATGTATCACTAGTTTCCAATAAATGAAGAGCAGTTCTTTGCACATTAGTGCTAGAGGTGAATTACAGAGCAGCAACAATAAAAATTCTGGTCAAGCAGATGAGTAGCTGGTTTAAAGGGACTGTGGGAGAGGAAGAAGATTGGAAGGAGAGGGACAACAAATGAGTAGATCTCAGCTAAAATAAATAAACTGGACTGAAATTGTTAAAACTGTGGGAAGCTGGCTTTACACCTTAGGTACCTAATTCCTTTAAATCATAGGAACATTTAGGTTGGAGCAGTACTTTAAAATTTTCAACTCCAATCCCCTAAACACTGCCAAGCCAAGGCCACCACTAAACCATGAGTCCCTAAGTGCCATATCTGCAAGTCTTTTAAACACCTCCAGGCAGGTACTCAACTACTTCCCTGAGCAGCCTTTTGCAATGCTTGACAACCCTTTCACTCAAGAAATTTTTCCTTATATCCAAACTAAATCGCCCCTGGTGCGACTTGAGGCCATTCTGCCTTGTCCTGTCATTTGTTACCTGAGAGAAGAGACCCCCTTGCTACAACCTTCCTTGAGGCAGTTGCAGGGAGTGATAAATCCCAGCTCTTTCAGCCCCTCCTCATCAGAGTTGTGCTCCAGACCCCTCACCAGCTTCATTGCCCTCCTCTTTTCATGCCCTGGCACCCCAGTGTCTCTATTTTAGTGAAGGGTCCAGAACTGAACAGGATTCAGGCTGAGTACAGGAGGACGATCATGCCCTAGTTATGCAAATCTCAGTGTCCCATTTATTATTTGTTGCTTCTTTGTAAGAATAAATTATTAGAAAGCATTCAAACTTTAAACCAATTAGGTATTATAACAATATAAGTATTTCAAGAGGTTAAACATCTTCTATGAGTATATGAACAGTTTCCTTTCCAGCTTAGAGTCCCTTGTCAACACTTTCAGTATCCACCAAAGACCCAAGATGCAGATGGTCAGCACCTGCTTGCTTCAGGCATAGGTTCAGCTGTACGCAGTCCTAAGTGCACTGTCACTGCTTAACAAATACATCATAAATAATTACTGTAATTAATACTGAAGCTACTTCCTTGGGCTACTCATGCTTTCTGTGTCAGTTCTGCTGCATGTAATAGTGCTAATCTTTTAGGCTAAGAAGCTATTAAATTCTTTGAGTTTGGTGAGTTGTTTTCAGTAGCAGAAAAAATTAAATACCATTAGAAATTTGCCTCATGTTTCTATTTATCCTCAGAGAATTCATCATCAGTTCTCGCTTGTCTGAACACATTAGGAATCAGTCAAAAGGAGACTGCTCATAATCCCTAATCACCATTTCAAATTTTTCTACCTAGTCTTGAAACATTGTCCTTAGCCACACTACCACAATTCCTTTGCTATCTTCTGAGCTTTCCTGCTGCCTTTGTGGTGACATCTGACTCAAATATATTTACAAATAAGTTAGAAAAACACTCAGTCTCTGTATTTCCATTCAGACTCCAGGGAAAACTCATAATTATGTAGTTCTACAGATATTTTCTCCGGCAACAAATGTAGTTTAAAAGGATCCTTCCACTATCTGCACTTTTTCACTTGTTTCTATCCTGTTTTAGCCCCTCTACACTGCATTATGTCCTCTCTGAATTACCAGTGCAAATGTTTATGGGATTATAGTGTATGTTTGATCACTGGCATGCTCCAAGGTAATCATTCCTTTTCTCATATTTGCAAACCTTAAAAAAAATTTAAAAGAACCACAAGTGGATTTTTTCATGTATTTGCCTTAGCATGCAACCTTACTGCATCACTTGCAATGGTAGAAGATAAGGAAGAGCAGAAACAAACAGGAACAAAGGGTTATTTTGTCTGCTGCTGAAAGGAGGAAAAAAAAAAAAAAAAAAGCAATACCAAAACACGCCCACAGCCCTCATAGCTCAGTGTTTATCCCAATCTTGTGCTCTGGTTTGTGATTGGGACACACTCTCATCTTGTTCTGAAATAAAGAGGAATGTGACTGTTACCTGACTTGAAACTAGCAATTATTCTTACAGGTTCCACAAGGCTTGTGATGGCCAAAAGATCACAGATGTTCTCTGGGAACCAGCCCACCTCTAACAGAACTGCCTCTCACTGCATTGGACTGTGTTTCAGTTTTTGCTTGCACCTAAAACTAGTTGCTATCAATTAGCTATCTTTCTTCTTAGTTTCTATGGGCAATCTGAAAATATCATGGCAGAGGCTCAAGAAATGAAAGGGGAAAATTGACTTTGATGATATGCTATGTATTTTGTTACTTTTAGAACTCTTCTTTGCTGGCACACTGCCTTAGGGATGTTTTGTTATTATCACTGTTGTCAGTTCTGAACACTAAAATTTACTGTATTTGATGTTAAAATCTCAACTCAAGGTTGTAATATCTATAAAGAAAATATTGCTATAAAGATTAAACTCTGAAGGGATTGTTCACATCCATGAGCAGACAGTAGAATAAATACTGAAAATCTTATCTTTTTCTATTTCTCTGAGAAGCAGGAAACAATATGAAAAACATTTATTTCTATTTGAGAGAAAATACTTTTAACAATACATAATCATTATCAGTCAATACTCAGATGTTGATAGGAATTGCTTGGAAGATGTTTTTCATGATGACCTTTAAATGCCACAGTCCTAAGCAATGAGGTACAAAGAATATTCCTTCATTTCAATATCTACTAGGAAAAAATTAAATTGCTTTTGAGTATAAGCAATATGTATGATAGTGGGACATATCTACACATTGGGTCACCTTGTACAGTGAGCAATGAACAGGATAACATTTTGAATTTGAAATCACCATCTTTGGGCATGGCATTTCTTGCTGCAAACAACCCTCAATTCATTACTCTTTAAGTACAATGTCAGTGCTTTTTCTATGATCCATCTCATTTTTTCTCACTAGTACCTGAAACACACGATACAAAGACATTTTCTCAAATGCAGTCCTAACATATTAGTGTTTGCCTAATTGTCAGCAGCAAGATTTTGCATGAATTTTACAATTTTATCCAGCTATGAAACTAGTAGAATCATTCAGAATCATGTTATTAATATATTTTCTCAATTTTGGAGCTGCCAAATTCTTATGTTTGTCACATTATTCAACAGCCGGAGCTGAGATGAAACTTTCTGTATGGGGAAGGTACTCAATTATTGCCTTTATAGCGGTTTTTGCACCTCCTTTCGAATTATTTCAAATTACATGATCAATATTAGATGCTGGCTATAATTCATTGAAGAGAATACTGTGGCATCAATAAGTCTTGCTACTGTTGAGAGTATCCTGCATGTATTGGGCAAATCTTATATGCAAATGGTGATTTTTAAAATTCAAATATCTAGGAAGTAATTGCTGTAACTGATTAATTTTAAAATAAAGAGCAAATGTGAACTTAGACACACACAAGCTGCATATTTAGTGTTGTTGAGGTACTGATATTTGTTGAAATATGGTATTTCAGCAGCAGAAATACTGCTTAGGAAGCAGATAATTACTCTTATAAATCAGATGATCTTCAGAATAAAATGACATATTCACAAATGAGAAGAGTGTCCCCAAACTCTGGCTGCTTACCAAAACAAAAAGAAAATATCTCTAATATTTCATATTGCAGACTGCACATGAGGAGTGGGAAAAACCAATTTTCTGAAAGTGGGTGGAACTGACACAGTTTTGGTTTTTTTCTTTTTTCCTTTTCTTTCAAATCTCTCCTTTGCATTTAACTTCCCTTTTATGCCCCTTTACACCCAGTAATCTCCAAGCTCTTTTAAATCATTAATGAATGAACCAGGCTGAACCAGGCCTCCCACTGATTTTATAAAGCAGGAACATATAATTAGGCTAATTTACAGGAGAAAGAGCTGATGTACTGGAAGGGTGAGTGACAAATCCAAGATCCCGAAGGACACCCAAACCAGAATCAGTTATAAAACCTGTGCCTTTTAACAGCAAATCTATTTTTTTACCCGATCCACTTTTGCAGTAGTTGCACAGGAATAGGTGCTAATGTAAAATACCATCTCCTTCTACAAAGGGAGTTGTGCTAAAATCCTGGCCAACTAAAACACTTGTCAAATTAATAGAGTGATCAAGTTTATGCCTTCTTCCCTCACCGCAAGCTCAGGCATGCAGGATCCAGGCCTCGGGTCCAGATCCACAGCTGGCAGAGGGAGATGACCCAGTGCCTCTGCAAATCTAGGCCTGTTTAATAAAAAAACCAAAAAAAATCTGCTGCATGGACTTTTAAAAAAGATTTTACTTAATGGTCATTGAAGAAAAGGAAACAAACCAACCAAAGTACAATGTCACTGTGATATTTTATGAAAATCCTGTCACTAGGATTTTCTCCTGAGAAGCTGAGAGACCTCAGGAAAGAAATGTAAACAATAACTATCTGATGGCTGTGGAATGTGGTCTGGAGATGGTTTACCGACAGGTGCATCTTTGATTGGTCTCATGTGGATTGTTTTTACTTGATAACCAATCACAGCCAGCTGTGTCAGACTCTCTGGTCAATCACAAGCTTTCGTTATCCTTCCATTCTATTCCTTTCTCTGATGTATCCTTTCTCTCTGTTCTTTGGTATAGTTTTAGTATAGCATTTTTAATATAATATATATCATAATATAATAAATCAGCCTTCTGAAAGATGGATTCAAGATTTTCATCTCTTCCCTCGTCCTGGGGACCCTGGAACTCAACCACAGTACAACTCAATGCTTATCTTTAAGTCCACTGTGAAAGCTGCACTGAAGGGATAAAGTGGTCTCTGTGAGTCAGTAAAGGCCTCAGTTTTCGTCAATCCTTTATTTAAAGCTCTGCTGACCTAACCACGTAAAGGAAAATAATCTTCAACCTATATTTATGGGATGATTAAGTCTGCATGAGCTCCGAAAGCAGCCACAACTGACAGTAGAGAAGAGGGTCTTGGGATATTCAGCTGTGAAATGTTGCTTCTGTGAAGGTCATCTCTTCTTTCAATCACAGTGAATGATCGACTCCACATGAAGTTCATATTGCACAACGTACTTTCAGAAATGATTCATGTTAATGGTGTATCTCAAGGGATTGATGTTCAACAGAAGCTACATCTCAAGCTTAAAAAATGATTTAGCAATATGAAAGCCTACAAACCAAAGCTCATGTAGAGACATTTGATGGTAAACATCAGAGAATAAATACAACTAAGAGTCATAAAATTGGATAGACAATAAATCTGACTGTTTGAGACCTTTTGGGGCTCAGATCATTGAATCCAACATCACTTACGTAGCCATTCCTAGATTCAGCTGTGCATTTTTCCCTGAGATGAAAGCAGAAGACACTTTCAGCATTCTGACAGGTTGGAGCCACTTAAGGAAGTAGCTATGTCAAAAGACGTAACAAAGTACAATTCTGAGGAAATACAACTCCCCCAGCTCTACCCTCTCTCCTTACCTCAGTGTTCATGGGACATACTGGCACTGGAAACCTTTATCCAGATTTGGAAGTATGGCAATGCCCACTCAGGCTGTGGCTAGGAGGAGAGGTGACACACTGTGCCTCTCTCCCCTGGAACTACTGCTCCTCTGCCTCACTCAAGGCCAGCACTCGCCTACTCTCATATGCCTGGAAGTGTTTATTGGTTAATGTTGAGCACATCCCATCACAGGAAAGACCAGATTATGCCAAGGTCTCTCCATCAGTGTTTCCCTCTGACTCAGCTGTTAGTTTTGTGAGGAGACCTGGTGTCTGGCAGCCTGCAGGAACTACTGGTGGGTGCTTAAGGAGGAGGTTGTGAGGCTGGAAGTCATGCAAATGTCTACTCATATCAGGACAGGGTTATGCAGGGGTGTTTTTTTTTTATTATTATCCCAAAGCACTTTTTTGTATTTTGTCAAATGTTGACATTGATGGGGCAAAGGGATTGTTTTTGACCAAATATGAATGTACAAAACATGAAGTCAGAAAAGAAAACATTATGTGTCTCGGCTTTCAATTGAAGCGACACTTGAGAGGGATTTCTGCTGAGGAAGGGTGGTGTTCTATTTGTGATTGTCTGAGGTTACATTGGCATAAGCAAATCAGTGGACTTTTAAAGATCAGGTCAATAATTTTGAAGATCATCTTGGTATATATTTGTTGACTTTATTAATATGCTATGGTAGGATTATACATTTTTTTCTGTATGGGGCTCAGAAATGCAAGTTATCTTCAACTTCTGCTGTCCAAATAATACATCTAGCATGCTGAGCTTCAGAGGAAGTTGTACAAACCTCACAGCCAGTGAGTGCTGCACATGACAGCTATTTACCATTTTTGAAAACCACTACTTATGGTCAGTCTATATAGTCTTGATATTTATATGATTGTTCAGTCCTTTTTTATCTTACTGAATTCTTAGTCTCAGTGATTTCTAATGGTAGTGAAATTCACGCCTGAAATACTGAAAAAGTGCTGAGCTTTCTGCAGCTTGCTTGCACCAAATGGCTCCTTCACTTTACAAACAAGCTCAAGCTCTGGGTCCCTGACTGCCTGCTCCAGAACACACAGTATTGTACAGACTCATGCAGAGCAAGCAACTTTCATCATCTCTAGGGAGATTCTTTTCTTTCTCCCTCAGCAACCGCATGGAGACTGGGTGAGACACAGCCCACCGTGTCACACCTCTGTTCCTGTAGCACTCCACTGCTCTCCACATTCATGATTGCCACTACCATGATTGCACAGTCCCGTAGCTGATTTGCTTTTCAGCTGCAGTTGCACATCAGTCTGTGTACAGTGAAGTCCCGGGTCTCCTTTTGATGATATAATCAGCTTAAAGCTTTCTAGGTTGAACAGATAATTTTTCTTGGCAGATGGATTTTAATGCTCTTTGTCATCACTGTGACTTTTCACCTATCTTATTTAAGTTTCTTTAATACTCCCCACAGTCCCCTCAGGTCCTGTACAGGTATACAACTTAGTCCCCTCAACAGACTTTGTTGAAATGCTATCCTTTCACCTTTCCAAGTCATTAATGAACTCATTAAACATCATGGCACATCATAAGGAACACCTGGGGCAATTAATCCACCACTGTGATGGGATCTGGTCATTTAATCTTACTTGTTTTTCATCTCTAATCAGGTCTAGACTGCAGCAATCTTAAAATCTTATATTTAAAAGGTTCAAACTGTGTCCTGACCTATCTGTTAATGTACATTTATTTCATATTTATAATTAATTCCCCTAGGATTAAGTGTAATTGAAAGCCAAAATTCAAAAAATCTGTCTAAAATTCTAAAGCCCACTTTGAAAAAAACCCTACCAAATGGTCAGCCTGCTGTGTTATTACCTGGTTAAGCCTTTTACACTGGTGCAGTAGGAACTGTACAAAAAATACTTTCTGCTGCTTAAAATATTCCTTTGCCAGATACAGGGTCTTATGGTGCCTTGTCTATCTACTGTTCTAATTTCTGCTTTTTTTTAATTTTTTTATTTCTTAGCATTTCATTTGTTCTAACTACCTAAATGGAATGCTTCAAATCTACCGTGGAACTGCAAGGTGGATAACATAAGAACATAAATAATTTGTGGAACAGAGACAGAA
Source organism: Motacilla alba alba (assembly GCF_015832195.1). Taxonomy (NCBI): domain Eukaryota; kingdom Metazoa; phylum Chordata; class Aves; order Passeriformes; family Motacillidae; genus Motacilla; species Motacilla alba. Next base: position 38,275,529 of record NC_052017.1, on the reverse strand, counting down.
ATCCAGGATTCCCCTATCGCAAGAGATCAACAACACCTATATCTCTTGATTAATGATCAGAGGAACAAGAAATTTATCATAATTCCCCAGTGATCTCTGCCCTGATGTTTATCTGTCATTTTCTAATTACTTTCTTCATGTGAATATAACCAGTTCTATTAGGGCAATCTCATATTTCTAAAACTCTTATCTATAGTCAGACTGTCTTGTACTGTAATTTTTCATACAATTTTCCCATCTAATTTTTTTTGTTGTTGCACATTAAATGAAACTGCCGATTTTGCCTACTTTGTGAACAATGTCATTTCTGATCTTCTATTTTTTTAAATGTAAACTGATACAAATTTTTCCAAGCATGGGCAGACAAAAGGCAAAACAGCATCTCAGAACGGATGCATATTCTAGTTATTCTTCTGCCTCCTAAGAAACTGCCCTCAGGGACAAGGGAAGACAGGCTGAGGGAGTTGGGGTTGTTCAGCCTGGAGAAGAGAAGGCTCCAGGCAGACCTCATTGCAGCCTTTCAGTACTGTGAGAAAGGTGGGTGGAAAACTTTATAAAAAGTCCTGCTGCAATAGAACAAGGGGCAATGGTTTAGAACTAAAAGAGGGTGTGTTTAGGTGGGATATATGGAAGGAGTCTTTTACAAAGATTGTGGTACAACACTCTTTGAACAGGTTGCCCAGAGAGGTGTGGAAACCATCAGGGTTTGGTTGGATGGGGCTCTGAGCAATCTGATCTAGTTGAGGATGATCCTGTTCATTGTCGGAGGGCTGGACTAGATGACCTTTAAAAGATCCCTTCCAATGCAAACTGTTTTATGATTCTATGAATATCAGGAAATTAATCAATTAAAAAAGGAAAGGAAGAAATTAAGAAAAATAATCTTCCTAGAAATGTTGAAATTACCTTCTTTTAATCAGTTCCTCATCAGAATTCTTTAAATTTTCTAGTTTATTGCTAACATGAAGATTTAGCTTTCTCCTAACTTGACCACAAAAGCCCCTGCTTGGCATCTCTGAAATCAGAAACTTTACTTCATCTACTAGAACCTGCTTTGTTCTAGCAAATATGATTTTAGTTGTATTAATCACCTCTTCTCAGTAACTCCAGCAAGGTTAGCAAATGTGTAGATGTTATGGGTCTGTAAAAACATTTCCTATTTCTTTGAGACTTGGTGATTATTTTTCTTTGTCTGCTGAATTAACCAAGTAATGATTAATGTTAGCTTGATAATTCTTACATAAAAGTGAGACATTAATTTTACCTTTATCATTATAAGGCTGTCTAATGTTGTGAATGGCTGCAAGAGGTCTGAAAAGATTAAATAATTTTGAGGGAAGGCTAACCTTTCTGATCTTAAAAAAAATAAATCAGGACTATTTTAATTATTTCCTCTTCTTCTAGCAGATATATGAACTGCAGCTGAGATTTGTGTAGTTTACATTTTTTTCTGAGTTGCAATGGCCAAAAGGGAGCTGCTTTTCTTCTTGAATAGTTAAAGCATACCTTTCATCAATCTTTTTCTCTTTCTGCCATTCCAGGGCACCTCTGCATGTTGTCCAATTTACACATTTCAAGGTGGAACAGGGGAAATGTGTACCAAGAAACCCCTTGCTTTGAGAATACTCCTGAAACACCATTGGTGCTCCACTGTTTACCTGGCAGCCTAAGAACACCCCATGATCACGGTCACTCTTAGATAAAGTAATTTTCTTTGGGTGAATGTTTTATAAGCACAGTAATACCCACATCCTGCTACTGTTTAACTCAGTAGAAGAGTCACCCCATATTTTAAATGTTATTCACAGGCATCCATTCTTACTCACAGTGGGAATCTTCAAAAGCACAAATGGAGGGTAAGTCTCAAATTCTTTTTGACTTCCCGCAGGACTAAGGCTCCTTGTGGCTCAGAACATCTTCCGTAACCAATAAAATGCCAAGCTAAAAACATTGCACTGCAGTGAGGTTGACTTATGCTGAAGATAAGGCAATGTTTCTGAGTTTATTGAAGCTATTGTTTTGGGTAGTTTTATAGCTTAACCTTCAGTAAGTGTTATGAACACCATATCCTTTAAGATTACAGGGAGAAGAAATTTATCTAAAAGATAAAATGCCTGATAAGTAATGAAAAGAAAATTCAGGTTTTGTATCAAGTTCAAGATTTAATGCATACAAATGTGAACTGCCTTGATATGCTTATTGTAGTGTCTGCACTAGGACATGTTTGAAGAGGAGAGGGTGCAAAGGCAGAGGAGGTTTCCCCATGAGCAATGCCCTGTGAGGTACCTGACCCAGACACATGGTGGGGGTCTAGCTGTGCAGCTCCCCCTGTCTCTAAAGTATGCTGAAGCTGCATCCAGTCTCAGTATCCTTTCACACGTCCTTAATTGTGGTATTTCAGTTTATTGTACGCTAATTAGATAGACCTGTTGGTTGAAGAAGAATCAACACCCCATAATTACTTCATTGTAAAATGTAATGAGCTTTGGAACCTGGCTTACTGTAAAAATTGCAGCATAATAAATAGAACACAGTTTTCCAACTATAAACCAGCAGTGAATTCTGTTAGTGTATTTCTTCATGAAACATGTTTATGTGATAGTCTTCCAATTTTATGGCTGAAGTTTATCACCATAAGGTGCATTTCATGACAGCCAAATAACTACATTCAGTTAGACTTGTCACCATGTGCCTTCAGTATCAAGACACATGCTGATTGTATCAAATAGTGTTGACTGTCTTTGGCTGCAAATAGAAAAGATGATTACACTGTTCTCTTTAGATGTGATGTAATATTATTCACCTCGCTAAAAACTGAAGGTCAAGGTTGTCTAAGAACATGAGAAAGATCATCAATTGAAAGCTTCATAATGTGATGATAATGCTCTAAGAGAGACAGCTGTAATTTTACATTTATATTTCTGTGATTTCTTATGCAGGAGGCAGTTCACAGCCTACAAACTAAGCAAGTGACTACTGGTACATTTATATAGAAAACAGAACAATTCCAGGAATTCTGGTGCTACCATATTTTGCAGTCACTTATTTATCTCACAAAGGTCAGTAAAAACAGTTTACACTCTCGTGTGAAATTCCAGCAAAGGATTAGCACATTGTCAATGTATTTATGCCACAATGTCATTAACATCTCCCTGAGTCTGTGAGAAAGCTCGAGCAAAATATGGGATCGTGATGGAATCTCGTGAAGTAGTTTTAGGAAAAAAGAGTTTGCTCAGGATCATAGCCAAGCCTAGTAAAACCACTGGCAACACAGTTTGTATTGAATGTGGGTAATGGAAATGCTTGAACCTCATTCCGGCAGTAAACACAGAATATATTGCACACCATGGTACACACTGTGGAATTTGAAGGGAAGCAGAAGACCCACGGTAGCTTTAAGGGGAGGCTGATTTCTGTCTGTTGCTCCTCAAGCAAGCAGCGCATCACTGGATGCGAGGCAAGTGGAAGGCAGAGTGTGGAATCACCGTGTGCCCCTTACCGGAGCCTGGAGTGGGGATGGCTCTGGCTGCCATGGCAACCACGAGAGGAGCTCCTGCTCTTTGCCCTCAGCTGGAGACACTTGGCCCCCTGCTGCCTTGTCGCCTGTGGCCCTGTGGCAGCCAGACACTCACCCCACCTATCTGAAAACTGATCTTTGGTGGGTTTTCAGCTCCCCCCACTAGCGTGTGAGAATAGGAAAATTCAGAAGATAAGCACAGCTTTTATACTGACAAAATAATCATAAAGAATTAGAACATAATTTGCTTCAAAAAGACAGTTTAGTCTAATTTAGGACTGCATGCAGAAGTATTTTTATGGTAGACATTGAATGCCATTGTGAAAGCAAAGGAGGACAGGCATTTTCATCCTTAAAATGTGTCATTGTAATCCTTAACCTTAATTTCTCTCATTTAGGACCCCCAGTACGAGGATAACATATAATCTACCTAAATAATCTTCATCTAATAATACTGGTCTATATTCTTAACATCAACCACACCTTAGTTTATTTTAATTTAGGAAAACACATAGAGCCTGGAATAATGACAAAAGTTGAAATGATCTTATCTAGAAGATGTTGTATTCAGGGATTAATTTCAATGAGGTTTTAATATAGATTTTATTGCTTTAATTTTAATTTTTCTGTTTTGTTAAATGAGAGTTGTCCCCTTAAGAACACATTTAGAAAGAGAAACAAATCATCTTACTAAATAATTTTGATAAAATGTCACCCATGACGGTGCTGAAATTTTTGTAGATGTTTCAAAAGATCAAATAATATACTGGCATGATCATCTCAGGTTTTCCTTTCAATAAGCAAAGGGAAGTATAAGGAGACATCACAAAAGTTTTAGAAGAGAGAGAGGGAAAGAGAGAGAGAAAGAGAAAATAAATGATACAGTGAGAAAAGTGAAATTGAAGTCATTGACAGAAGGGAAACAAGAAGCAGAGGAGCTGCCAAGTGAGTAATGAGCTAGACCCACAAAGACATGGGTGGGTGGCTCTCAGCTAGCAGCTACTGATGCTGCTCAGAGCACCTCCTGCCCCATCGCCATGCCAGGGGATCTCTGTTGGGTGTCTGTTGTTTCTTGCCCTTAAATTCTTAACCAGCAGGTATTCAGACAGAGATTCCTTCTTCAGATCAGTCAACACCAAGATCTGCATTGTGGCATCAGTTTTCCTGGCGCAGTGGTTTTAGAAATGTGAGCTCATAGAACTGCAGCTGAGGTCAGTGACTGCTGCAGGTGCTCAGCTGTCTCATCCCCTATCCCTATCCTTTTCCTTTTCCATGCACCTGCCCCTGCAAGGTGCTCTGAGAGTTCAGTCGGAGTGAAAGAGAACTGAAAAGCTCCAAACACACTGTGGCTTCCATAGCTCCTGTCCTGCTGCATTCCTGCACCTGGAATGGTGTTTGCCCTGTGTGTGACAGGAGGAGATTGTGCTGTACCTGTCTGGGCACTGAGACATGGTCAGGACATATTTTGTTCTTGGCATTCCTTCAGAGAGATGCAAGCTGGATTGCTACGTGTGGATAGAGTGGCAATATCAGTCCTTCAAATAGTTACAAAGGGGAGTTTGAGTTTCTCATATATGTAAACCATTATATTTAAATATAAAACACCTCTTTTTTCTTATAGCAAACATGTTCCATGCAGGCTTTGTTTATTCCCACAAAGGGGCCAGAGTTCAGTTTTGTGTAAAAATATCTGGTGATCGGAAAGTGTCTGTTTTGTCTTTTTTAACTGAAAACAAAAGAAGACTGCATTTAATTTAAATTTAAAAAATTTAAAAAATTAAATTTTTAAATTAAATTAAAAAAAAAAAAAAACAAACAAAACAAACAAAAAAAAAAACCAACCCAAACACTACTATTAAGCTTTATTGCTAATAACCACATGCATAATAATCAATATTTTTTCCTCCTGATCGTCTTTTCCTATAGTTCAATTTTCAAAGGGCCTAAGTCAGACTATGCAGTCCTTATTACTGAACATGCATATTGTTGTCTTCTAAATTCCCTGTAACTATTCAAATAGGAGCTCAAAAAGACAAATTGTCTATCACTCCAAAGTCTTAAAACAAAACAAAAGGCACCATATTGCCACTTTAGGGACACATTTGTTGCCTGCTGTTGCTATTATATATGTCATTTCAGTCCTGCAGTTAGCCATAAACTACATATTTTCTTTTTCCAGAGAGAAATAAGAGATGCCTGAAGGGAAGCAAGAATGGAAAGCATCCTTAAAATGACTGATTTACAATTGGTAAGAAGATACAATATGAAAATTATAGCTTTCTGAGCGTGTCACATGCCAAGTTTGCGCAATGCTCCTGCTTTAAAAGCTGCCCCACAGGCCAGCGTGGTGGCTCAGAGGACAGCATGGCACACGTGCTGCTGTGTGACAGGGAGAGACCCCAGGTCATGGTCCCAGGACAGGCAAGAAGCTCCTCGCAGGGGATGAGCTCATGGGACACCTCTACTGCAGAGGCTGCTGCAGACAAACCCCTGCACAAAAGAGAGACTGCAGCAACCTACCTTTCTGCAGCACATCTGAGAGTGGAATGGAAACAATAATGAAGGTCCCAAAAACATCAACTGAGAGGAAAAAAAGGCCCTTGTGATTCAAACCGGAGGCTGTCTCAGGAAGTAAGCAGCCTCTTAGCATAAAACCCTACCCAAGTTCAAGTAAATGAAAACCAATGTGTATTTTATGTGACTGTGAAAGGCAAACATACAGCATGCTATTTTTAGGCTCCTGGGATTTAGGAGTCTGATGTTAGTTAATCTGCTTTAGCTCCTGTGCATCTTGGTCTCTAACTTAGGCTGTTAAATAGGATCTGTTGCTGCAGTCTCTACATTGCAGGGTGGCGTTCTGGAGCATCTACCTCTACTTTATCTGCGAGGTGTAAGAGGAATATGGGCGTTTTGGGGTGTACGAGATGCATGGCTGTTCTTTGCCTTTCTACACTCAAAGCCAATAATGAGTAGGGGAAGTGCTGATTCGTTTTGCATTTTAAGCAAAAGGCCTGTCCATTGTGTAATTTTGGGGGGAATTTGACCCAGTCCCAGGGCTGGTACGGTGTCTGGCTCAAACACCTTCAGCAAAATAGAGATGGATGCCTTGAGTCTGTATCTGAAGCTTACTCAGTTTATTTCATAACCTAGTAGTTCATAAAAATCCTACTTCTTCCTACTAGCATAAACAATTCAGGATTGTGTTGGACTATCACATTTATTATTTATTAAAATGCTTATCCTCTATAATTTCAAAAACTCCTCTTCAACACCTTTTGTATTTTTGCTGTCTGGATTTTACTGCGGCATGGGATTCCATATTTTTCTTTCATCCTTTATGAAAAAGCACTTCACTTTGTGTTCTGTTTGTTCCCTGATAATTTCATTCCATGCCTGCTCATTCTGATCCTATCACAAACAGAAATGATTCTTTGGCAGTGTAGTTCTCCAGTCACTCAGGACTGCAAAACCTTTTCTATACCTTTCATGTTCACCTTTAGGATTAGCTACTTTGAATAAAGCAGAATCATCTGCATCTTTATTCATTCCAGATTTACAATGATTTGCAAATATTTTATGTATAGTACAGATCTCACATGTAGCCGTCTTCCACTGGGCATCTGGAATTTATTCCTGATGTTTTTTAGATATTAATATTTAATTTGACATTAATCCATGACAGGATCTTCCCTCTTACCAAGTAATAAACTCTAGTACTCCAAATATATATAGATTTTCTTTATTTAAAAATCTGTTATTCTATAGGGAGCTCCTGAAGTATGGAGCTAGATGCACCAGTGTCTCCAAGAAGCAAATTTGGTTTATTATAGCTATAAGTGAGCTACTCCACAGAGCTTTACTAATAAGTTGCACAGTGATTATCACTCTGGTGTTCTTATTTCCCCATCACATGCTGGGATGGTTGTTTAAAAGTCTTGTGAACTTATTTTGAAAAATTATCCTTGTTGCAGTAACCCAAGAGTATAAAACAGGGTGACATTACAGTTTGTGTGTCTCCAGCTTTAATTTGTATTTAATAACCTAGTTTTTGTTAAGTATATTAAATTTAGTTGACTTTTAAAAGAGCACCCACTGAGTTTTATGCACATGCAAATTGTATGTCTGTTTGCTATAGAATTAAACCCTCAATTATAATGACAATAAAGATGTAGTTATAGTTTTAATAATCAATTATCAAATAAGTATCCTGATTAGTACTTGAGATTAAGTTACTGATTAAATATTCCCTTATATGGGAGCTTCGGGAACTGGTTTTCTTATGGAGATTGATCTTCAAACCCAAAGGAAGAGTAACTGGATGCAGATTTATACATTAAAAAAAATGGCAAAAGAATTTGCTCTGATATTTGCACTTGTTGCCACAATAAAAAATAGCAGGTCTGTGTCAAGATTCCTACCTGTATCAATGATCATTTAATTTGCACCTGGTAGTCAACTGTAAATGGGAATTCAGTGTTATTTTTGAGCTGTTCCTGAGCAGTTCTATTGTTTGAGACAAATATCTTCAATTTCTCCATGGGCAAAGTGGAAATAACAGACGGGTACTACTTATAGATACTGTAAAAAATGCTCAAAGGTGTGAAATAGGAAGAGATAAACACAAAATACCACTGGGCTGAGATGTAACTGTGATTGAACAAAAAGCTTGGGGGATAGGAAATCAAAATAGCTAAACTATTTTTCTGGCCTTATTGCTAATTGGCTGGTGATCTTGGGTAGTGTCAGGTAGGAATTGCATATGAGACCTTCTTAACAGGGTGTTGAACTGCACACCTCAGTTGCTCTGTACTCTTCTCATCCTGTATCTAGGCCTATAGCGTGTTTTAGTGAAGTGCTTGAAAAGGAAGTTTGTTCACTATTTGACATTTGGAGCTAGTTTATTTTCAGTACATTGTCAGAATTAAACCTCCGATGTTTTCTCATTTTTGTGTGCTGTTCAGAGCATCAATGTTCGCCTTGTTGTTTTCCCCCTAGGAAGATTGCCTTGTCTACTAATTTGAATGTTTTAGCCTTTTAATCTACATGGATTTTAATGAAAACTCTTTTGACTGTTAGTTCACAGATTTTCCTTGCATTAAAAAGAGCCTAAGGTTTTTTCCATTGAAGTCATTTTCCTAATATGGTGAGAAAATGCCAGCATCTAGAAGAAGGGACTTAAAAGGAATGAATTAATATTTGAATGAAAATAAGACAGGATACTAATTCTGATTTTACAAAACTTTTCTAAACAGTAGTGCTAAAACCCAGTAAATCTAAGAAGTCACATAAAATATTAGACTACAGATGATACAGAAATCAAGGATACATGTAGAGATTGCAGATTCCTGGAGAGAGCAGTAATTTAGAGGGCAAAATCTAGCACCTGGATTTGGGAGAGCAATGGTTTGGAAGTAGGGAGATGGAGTTAGTGCTTCTGGAGAGCAGCAGCAGGGAGCAGCCAACAAGCATTTCTTGTAGGTTCCTCTCATTTTAAAAAAAAGTCACATCTGGCAAAGAGATCTTGCCTTGCCTCTATTCTGGAGCCTTCAGTTTAACAGGTCCTTCCAGACCTTGCACTTCTTGGCCTATAAATTAAATTGTACTGTCCAAAGAGGTCCCTGAAAGTCTTTCTTTCTCCCCACCAGGGTTTGTTATCCTTCTCTGAATATAACACTGTATGAAACACTTATCTTGAGAAAATGATAGGTTAAAAATTTTTAGAAGTGGACAATGCCTTTCTACTTCCCAGAAAGGCACAGGCTTAGTCATTCAAGCATTTGAATCTCTGCAAGAAAAACCTCACAGGTCTTAAGTTATTCCCAAAGGACTTACTTATGGTTCCTCTTCTCCTGACAGCATTTAGCAAGAATCATATTTTCCAAAGCCTTTTGACCTGCTCATGGCCCTCTGTTTTACTGAAGGCTCTCGCCAGTATGCAGGACACATGCAAGTGAGCAGGGACATCATTAATTACTGTAACTTCAGGTTTCACAGATGCTGATGTCCTGGAACTTCTGCCCCCCTGCTGACTCAGACTTCTCCAGACACAGGAAATTTGTCCTACTTTACAATAAAAACTTCTGTCACAAAGTTTAAGGATATCCTGAACATTTGTAAAAAATGAGTGCTAAGGTGGGAATATTTTTATGAAGATCCACAATCACCACCAGCCTGTGGGGATAATTGAGTCTATGGGCAGAGAAAGATCCATTCTAGAGAATTATTCCCTACTTCTTCTGTGTGACTGAGATAAAACAAATAGTGCCCAGATTTCTGACATTTTTTATAATTTCCATCTCCTTTTTGTCACTATGATTGTTATGAAGCAATAAATGCTTAAAAATGCTACAGAGGAAGGGAAAACTAAAGATTTTCTGACCTAAAGAATGGGCAGAAAGAGAACAAAAGAGGAAAAGGCAAAATCCTAATATTTAAGAATTCAAAGTTTCAGTTTTAAATAAACCACCTGCTTTACCTAAGAAGGCAAAATATTCCTGTTGAAGTTTTTGCTGTTGAGAACAAACACATCATTTCAATTTGTGGGAAAGAGGATACAAATATAAAATTCTAAGTGGAACTGAGTCAATTCTGAATAATCATGGGTAAGAGGAAATGATAGCTCTGTAATACACACTTTCTGTGCAACAAAAAGTGGTTTTTTTTCCTTGTGATTGCATTTAAGATTGATGCTACATTCTGCTTTTATTGAAGTAACTGAGTGTCATTATATAATGGATATATCCCCCCATCTCTAGACCCTGGAACAGAGAGTGGGTGAAATCAAACATGTATCTGCTTTCTTCTACAGCAGCCTGCACATCTTTGTTGTTTTGGCAGCATCAAATATGTATAGCAGATGCCATCTCCTGGCAATATAGTTTTTGGAAAGTAGTACTAATCTTACACAGCTTACATGCAGGAACTGATTTTTAACTATTTTTGAAATATGCTTAACGTGAAAGCAAACTGTTATATCTTTGGAGTTTCAGAGAAAGCAGTAACAGTCCAGGGACATTAGTTAAACATTCTGATTTTCACTTGACAGTTCCTAATGGTCTTGTAGTAAAGAACTCTATAAAAGTTTAAACACATATGACATACATTTAAATACATATTTTAAAAAATTTAAAATTCTTAAAATAACAAAGTTTACAGGTAGGGGTTATTTTTATCTTTAACTACCTGATACAGTTGGAAAGAGAACAAGCTTTAGGATTCAAGAGCGGGTTTGCAAGCTTATCTTCAAATTCTTGTCTAATTATATACAGAAGAAATAGGAATCAAAGTGTAATGATTTTAAAGAGACACATGTCTTAACTAGCAGAGAAATCTAGTACAGTAACATGGAAAAAAACCCCAGAGTTCAAGTGGGTAAAATGCAAACCAGTCTGGTTTGACTTGGACGTATTCAGAATATTTTATTGCGTTTCATGAATAATTATTGAATTTCAGAAGCATCCCTAAGTGGCAAACAAGTATGATAAGGCCACACAACCAGCTCATGAAAATAAGGTTCTGACATGCAGTGATCTGCTTTATTACACCAACAGATTGCCTGATGCTCAGCAAAGCAACTCCATGGGGTCTGTGGCCCAGCTGCTTTCACAAAGCTGAGGCAAAAACAATAGTGGTGAATCTTCCAGCTAACTGTAATCTGTGTTCATTTTGTATTTCCAAGTCCTTATGGATTTAGTAGTGTTAAAGTAAGAAACTAGGAGTAGGTGTCTCTTTGCTCCATCTCTCTGTTTGTACCATCCCGTGTTTTGTGATTTCTGATACAGGCAGATTCACACAAGACACCAAACTGGTAAAAGTAAGGAGCTCAGAAATAGGCTGCAAAGTGGTCTTAAGATGTCAGGGCCACTGGGGCTTCAGGAAAAAAAGGAACTGGTAGAAAAAAGCTGACATTGTGTGCCAGATCAACATTGCTACTGTTTAGACAAGGAGAAAACTAAAAGCTACACACATTTTAGGACAGTGAGTTTAATCTTGCTGAAGCTTCTCCAGTGTTATTTAATGCAACACTTTGCCATTGTTTCTTCTGTTAAAGGATAAGAAAGTACGTGATGAAAACATTTTGATGCTCAAAGAGTATCCTACATCATTTGCAGCCAATGAATTCTGTGGCCTAGAAAATGAGCGTTTTGCTCATTGTTGTCAGACATGGAAGTTGCAGTCAAACACTGAAGCAGTAGTGGTTAAAGGGCTAGCTTTAATTGCTTCCAGGAGTAGGGTGCCTTTCTGGATAGGAAAACTGGATGGGAAAACAGAAAACCTCTGACAGCTGGGCACTCCTACCCCTACATGTGCTTTCTTACAGGGCAGCACAAAACCCTGGTGATCCATACTTTATGCAGGGTGAGTGTCCCCCTTGGAGAATCATAGTAACAATCACAACTGACCCAAATCATGGCATGAAAAGGCTTGGGGTCTTTGGAGCCAACCCATCCATTTGGAATATCATATTCATGTAGAGTCAATATATCTGTGAGGTACTTCTAGACCCAGGCAATCCTGTGCATTCATGTTTTTGGCAAGCAGAAAACTGTGTCTCAGCTGCTGCAGCTGGAATTACTTATGCTACATTTTAGTAATAAAGCCAACAAAGAGCTGCTTACCAAAATCATACCTTTTGCAGTGGTTTTAGAAATCCTCAAAAATTTATAGTGCTTTTTTTGTAGGGGTTTATTTTGCTTGATTTTCCATCATTCTGCTCAGACGTTTTTTGGCCATGTTTTGCTGATGCAGCTGTATAGGGAACAGAGTCCCAGTCAGGGGCTGGTTTTGCCATTGTCGCCTATCTGGGAGCTGAGAGCCCGTCTCTCTGGAGCATCCCAGCTGAGCTGAACACTTCCCACCTCTCACTGAGCTTGTGATCTTGGTAGGGCAGAGACTGTTTCCATAGCCCTAATTGCTGCCTTTGCAAGGCTCCTTGTTACAAGTGTTTTTGCGCTCACTGAGGCATGTGAATCAAACTTGTCTGTGTTTGCTTCAGCCCCATAAACAGTGCTTGTTACAATATGGGCTGTTTGCCTGATTATTCAGAAGTCTAATCATTGTAGGCTTCATTCTAGCGGCACTCACACTGAGCTTGTTTTGCAAAGCCCTCTCACTACTTCCATTATCGTTTTAGTACTATGAAATTCTTTCACATCATACTGTTTTCAGAAAAGGAGTGGGAAAAAAAAATCAGAAAAAGCCGACACCACAGAAACAGCTTCTTTGCACAGTACAGTACAGTACTGTTTTCCAAGTCATGCCCAGAGCTACTACTACTTATTTTGCTCTATGGGAAAAAAGACTGTTTCCCTTTGGTAATTCTCATCTGCCCAGTCCTGAGCCTCATTATAATCTCTTTTTCCATGCTTAAGTAATTATTCCCTGGCTCTTAATTCCAAAAGTAGAATCAAATAATAAAACCTGGAAATTGCTGTCATTGATGTAGGGAGAATATAAACCAGCCATGTTTTCCTCCTGGAGGTTTTAACTTGAAAAACTGGAGCGTAACTGTTGTCATTGTCTGAAACTTCTGTAGCGGCTGGTAATTTACATTAATTAAGTATGCAAATAGATGACATAAACAACAAATTGGCCTCAGCGCTAACAGTTTTCCTCCCACATTTTGAGACAAGCAAAGTGGTATAATGGTATGGAAGGGATCTAATTCATCCTAATTCTGATCTTCCTCTGGGAGCAGAAGGAATCCAGCTGGGCTGCTGGTGCTGTCAGTAATTTTGACACATGGAAGATTTTGTTTTTAATGTAATTCCAGATAAAGACTGCTTGACTTTTTTTTTCATTTTTTTAGCAACATTTACAGCAAAACAAAATGTGATGAGAATTAGGGTGTTGCTGGTCAATCACATTACCTCAAACACGCAGAATTCCTGTTTTGTAAGTGGAAACAGAACTTTGTCATTTTTAGGAGGCGTCAGATTAGTGCAAATTATTTCTAGATAGTGTTCAAGAATCTTGGTTGCAGTTTTTACTGCTCTGAAAGGATTGTCTTGTTGGAGCTCCGGAAATTAGTACTTAGGGTTATTGATCCATTTTCTCTCTGGCCGTGGTAGAGAATGTGTGTCAGAAAAAATTTATAACAACAATACTCATTTATCTTTAGACATACTCTTCTTTTACAGCTAAACAAAATGAATAAAGAATGTATTCACATTCAGAAATCTACGTGCATTCATCGCAGTTCCTCTATAGATAACTCCTTCCTTTATGTTCCATCCATTTTTCCCTCCCAGAAGGAGGGATGCCACAACCTGCCTCAGCCCCCAAGTCCTGGCTTGCTTCCCCAGCTGCCCCATATTGTCCCACAGGCCATTTGTTCTGGTCTCACGCGTTGCTCATCTTTCAGTCATGTCATGCATGCTGTTTGCTAATTGCATTGTGGCTAACTAATCTGGGTCTCTCACTCATTTGGGGTTGGGGGGGGCACTTCTGCCCTGCTCACAGGCCTCTGCAACATCCCTGGCAGTGTAACTGTGGGTAGAGGTCTGAGCTGTGTTTCATCAGAAGCTTAACTTTTTTTTGGCTAATGCATTTTCTTTGCAGATCTATTTCTGCAATTGTACAATGCTGAACATTGCTCTTGTCTTCATACCCATACACATTTGCTGCATATAAATAAATGGTTGTAGAGCAGAACCACGCACTGGTGCTCTCATTGCCTCCTCATCTGCAGATCACTGCAAGTTTTGCGCATTTGAAGTGAGATTTGCTTATTTTGACTGGCTGCATCATTCATGTGGTTTTGTATTGTCTCTTCTAAGTGGAAGTGAGACCTAAGTGCAAATTCTACATTCTGTGGTAAGAATGCTCTATGCTTTGCCAGTACCTTTGTTCATCAGGGCACTGGCAGAAGCCAGTAGAAAGCAAACCCAGATAAAAGCATATTCAGTAGTTAAAAAATCATCACAGGTATTAGCTTGGCTCCATTCACAGCCTTTTAACTTCAAATATAAGATGGAAAAGTCTCAGATTTAATAAAGAATGGAAAACAAAAATAAACACAGCTGTATTCCACAGTCTTTATTTGACCAAATTATTTACAGTTGCAAATATCCTAAGCCTTTTATTATTAAACTTTGCTATTTTGGAGGCTGATAATTTTCTTTACATAGCTTTCTGCTCAAAAAAACCACAATAGAATCATTTGATCCCATATGCTATCAGCACAAAATAAGGACTTCTCCAATAATTATTCAAGATCGTTCTTCAGAGTTTTCAGGTTTCGAGCTGTGAAGACAAATACAAGTTATTTTAACACTGCTTTGGTTCTGTGTAATTTTGGTAAGTTACATATGAGCTCTACAGATTCCAGCAATACTGTCACAGACTAGGGTTTTTAAAGATCAGTCCTAGAGAATTTCTGCGTGACCATTGCACAAAAAAAAAAAAAAAGTATTCTTAAATAATCAGCTATGTTATAATTTCATGTCAAAACTGTAGACATGGTGAATTTGCTATGATTGCACTGCAGCAAGAACTACCAGAAGAGTCAGGCATCAGCCTGGATTTCAAGGAATTAAATTTCAGCAGTGTCATCCTCGTATTTTCTTGCTCTAATCTAGGCTTGTTTGAAGTGATGATATCTGGAGAGAAAATCCTTGACTTCTGATACTGAAGAAAAATCAGTGTCAGTGAAGTGCAGACTCAAGTGATAGGGCACCAGGAGCTTCTTCAGAGAGGAAAAAGCCAAGGAGTGTCTGCCATGCAATTCCTAAGGCTGGCAGGCTGATCTATTTGTGGTTGCTAGTAGCATATAAGAGCAGCTAAGCTCTGTGAAAGATAGAAGGAATATGGCCATGGACTTACTTTTCCTTTGGTGAAATTAGGAAAATAGCTGCGCAGGAACCTGACAGGCTCTATTCATATGGAGATGCCATTTCTGCTTAACCTCAGACTCCCGCTGCTTGGATCCTAGTTAATTGTATCGTGGTCTATTTGGACCATCTCTCTCGGCAGTGTCCATGGGGAGCCCTGCTGGAACATACATTCTTGTTTGTGCAGTAGGTACTGAAATACAAGTCTTGATCCAAAGTGATCTGGTCCAAATCCTTCCTCTTTCAAATACTGTGTGGTGGTGACCACAGAGCTTTGAATCATCTGGTTATCCTAAAGGGAAACTGGTTCTGTGCCCAGTGAACCACAATGACCTCCTAAATAAATGATGCAGTAGAAAACTCGATGTTGAACTGTACCATGCATACTGGCCTTGCAGGCTTTACACCATGCCAGGCAACTTTTATAAAAATAATAGACTGTGTTGTTAAAAAAAGTGTTGGCATGCATGTACATTGACAGCCATCTTCACAGGAAATATTACATCTCTGTATTTAAAAAAAAAATTAAGAAAGAAAATATTCTTTAAAGTGTCTGTGCTTTAACGCATCTTGGCCTTGTGAAATCTTTAAGATTGCAGTGGAGTATCTGAAGTCTTTGGTGAGGTGTAATGAAATCTTTATGCTGAGGTAACTTTCTTCCTTAATAGCGTGGTGGGAGAGAATCCATTATGTTTTAAATTTGTCTTTGTCTCTGTGGAGACATTCATTTTAAAGTAACATTTTAATCATGGCTTCAGCCTGTGGGGAAAAAAAGAAGATACCCAGAGCTGAATAATGCATGTCCAACTACCAAAGGGGATGCTCTATTAACTCTGATTTACATATGACTGATTGTTTAAATTTGTAATATCACCATTCAGATGGCATTTTGGAAAGGTGAAGACCTCATTTAGGGCAACCATAATTCAAGGAGTAAATGAACATAGTTTAATAAACATTATTTGAATGTATACATTGTCAAAATAAGACTGACTCCCACCACAATCACTTTTAAAATAAATTAGTTTCCAGGATCCTTTCCTACCACTTGGGCTTAGAAATTATTTGCCTGGGTGTTCTTTACTGTGCCTATTTTTATGGACCATGGGCAATTTTGGGGTCAGAAATAACATACATCAGCAGAGAATGCACATTTGACCAACGTCATTATAGGCATGCATTTCTCATGCCCATTTTCTTTCCAGAATGAAATAGTTCTGCTCAGTTCAGTTTGGCCACTTCTTTTCAGTTAATAGGTCTATGAAGAGTGTTCCTTGATTAATTTTTCAGTGATCTCTCCTGGCTTTTCGGGGCTGTGTGTGTAGGGGGAGACATTTTGCCATTCTGATGGTGTTTGTGCATCAGTAGTGGGGTGTGCTGTAGTTGGGGAACACCTGGTTAAAGGCTTCCCCCTCGCTGGACTGGCACTGCCTTCAGTGACAGCCCTTCAGCTCCAAGCCCTGAGCTGTCCACTCCTTTGAGAGTAATTGTGCCATCCAGTGCCACTTGTGCTGGGCAGAGGCACTAACAGTGCCACAGGCACGCATAACCTAATATTTTATTCAGAATGCTTGCACAGTAATCTCAATGAGAATACTTTCAGGATTTTTTTTATGAGCTAGAAGCAGTGAACACTGTTATAAATGCTAGCATATAACACTCTGAGAGGAATAATTGCAGCACATAGTTACTTATGTTAATACTATCACATTATCTTGTGATAGCTGTGCAATTAAATGAGTCACCACTACGCCAAAATCTCATTTGTCTCCAAGCACTCTACAAATATGCTGCATTCACTGTCTGTGCTTCGGTCTGATAGCTTTTTAGTCACTGCATTCTCTTTGTGTTTGGAGAACAACAGAGCTGTAGAGCCTTTGAAAAGATGGAGCATGCTGTTTGAAATTTAGTTATAGAAGGATATTAATCTAATGAGTGGTTTTCCCAGAATGTATTTAAGAAGATGCTTTTCTGAGCGATATTTACACAGCAATGTCTGAACCTTAAAAGAGTGTTTTAAGAACAAAAACAATGTTGTGACACAACAGTCTGTACCCTATTTACCCTTCATTCTGACTACAGCCTGTGTACTCCATATTCCACTGAAGCAAATCCCATTGGCACTGTTTTTAATTTTCAGATATTCCCAATAATATATGCATAACTTTTGTGCTGAGCAATTCTGGAACATCCCAAAAGTGAGCGAATACTCCACTTGAAGAGTGGTCAGCTCTTGGTTTCTGGTAGGAAAAGAAAAGGAACCTAGCAAACAGGAAAGGAAATAGGAAGAACTCATCGATGTTCAGGGAAGAAAAATTTAGACAAGAAATATGTTTTGTCCCTTTTGTGTTAGAGTGTGGCAAATTTTTGCTGAAGAAATCATATTGTAAATGGGGAAGAAAACTGATAAAAAAGCACTCATTTTCCTTACACAGAGTCTCTTTTGTTCCTTTTCCAAATTAAAATCTGCAGTCTGATTTTTGCATACTTGAAGATGCCTCTCTGGCCTGAAAACACAACTAGGTCTAAATGTGGGTAGAAATTGCTCAGCTTTCACCTAAATCAGTGTGGAACTAGAACATTGCCTCAATGCAAGCGAGAGCTAAGTACAGGCACAACAGCTCCTCTCCTGGTGGCTGTAGCAGCTCAAAAACGAACTGAGGAAAAACAAAGAAAAACAGAGTTAAGCAGAGCTTGAGAAAATGTTCCTTGTGGCCTCAGGACACCGTTCTGTTATGGTCAGATGCTGTTAAGGTTTAAGGAAACAGGAATCGGGAGTGGTACATTTATACCCCAGAGTTTAATTGTGACCTTTTGTATTTAGGCAATATCTTTTCCCAGCCCAGGAATTAAATATAGTACAGAGAGACGGTCCTCAATGTGACATCAAGTATCGTTCTTCCCCTGAAGAAATAAATGTGAATGATGAAAGCAGGAATGTGGAAATAAAAGTGTTACTTCCACACTTATAATGCCAGCTAGCACTTGTTACCAAACTTGTGAAAATAACACGATTTACTGTAATAGTTTACACTTGACTAGTGAGGTATAAAATATCTTTATCTTATAGCCATATAAACGATGGTTAAATTAGGCTGAAGAGACACACAGAGCAGTGCCCACAAAAGGATTAGGAGTACAAAAGCATTACAAATACAAGAGGCAGAAGCAGATCATCCTGTTCGATATATATGTTGAATGGAATGGAAATGAAAGGAATTAAACTAAAAATAAGGATGAAGCAACTCACCTCTTGGGTAAATCTTAATCTGAAAGAGAAGTTGATTTAGGCTGAGGCAATATAACCCCTTACTTCCCTGCAGCATTTTGACTGATAATAAAACAGGGACTCTAAATGTGAGAATGGTTGGAGATAATGTGATTAGTCTGATCACTCAGATTTTTACCCGAACAACAAAAGCTTTGATTGAAGTAGTATCACTGTATTTGTATGCTCTCACCTATCTAATTATTTACACTGAATATCAGAAATTTTCAAGGCTTGTTTTGCTTTATCATAATTACTCAGAAATCTGAGGTGAGAGTATTCTCTATTCTTGTGTTTGAGAGAGATAGAGATATCAAGCTTTCTTTTCCAGGTATGAGAATTAGAGTTTCAAAAATAAAAGTAACAAACCAAACAGCCAAAAAAAGCCTGAGCTGAAAAAACATCTCAACTGAATTACACTTTCCCCATTTCCCTGATGTGATAAACCTTACACTCTTAAAAGATCTGTCTTTTAAATGGAAAATCAAATGGAAAACCTCAGCGCTTTACGTTTTTTTATACTTCATGAAATATTGAACAAAAAAGAGGTCATAAGCCATTTTGTTGACTTTATAGGTCTCATGAGATTTCTTCAGGCTCTCTTCTTGTTTGCTGCTGTACATCTGGAGTGAGAGTCATGCAGAGACAAGATGGCAGGTGTAAGTTGCTCTTGGAGATGTAATACATTTTCCACCACAGCATGCAAGACAAACACTCCCTTTCCTGTTTCCACCAGAAGGATAAAAAAACTTTAGGCCATGCTCTTGCCCCCAAAAACCAAATTATTTTTTCCAGAAGTTCCAGCATTACTGGGATTTCCTGCTATAAACTGAAATATGCAGCTTCCTCTTGTTGGATTAAAAAAGAACCAACTTACTACCATGGGAAAAAAAAAAAGGTTTCACATATTCTCCTATAATAATTTAATGTTGTAATTGCACGTCTAAAGAAAGACTAAGTCATGGGAAAAATGAACGTAAGTAAGACTTAGTGTGCACTAAAATTAAAAAAAAATCTATGTCTATGGCAACAGCAAGCATATTACTCAGGAAACGTGGCCGCGGTGAGCTTGTGAGAGGCAGAAAAAGTTGAAATCCTGACGTGAGAGCGGCTCCCACCGCCCGGGCCGGCCCCGCTCTTCCCAAATGATGCCACCGGGTGCCGCTGCAGGAGAGAAAAAGGAAATGCTGTCCCGGCCCTTGGCCAAGGACGAGAAACACCAATTTTCATGATTCCGCACTCAGCCACTAGCTGAAATAGTGTTTCCCCTCCTAGAACACATGCAGCCTTCTTGTATTAAGTTTCTATATCATGAGTTATTAATTTTACTGCTCTTGAAAGTTATTGAGGAGAGAAAATAATGTCGTAAAATCTGCGCGTGACTCGCATTCAGCAAAAGGCAAGAGTTGATGGACTGAAATTATTTCATTTTGCTTAGAAAACCTCCAAGACTTCACTATGTAATTCTGTTACAGTTCAATCTCTGTGGTCAGTTCTGATTTCACATTCTTTTATTTTGTCTCTTTTCAAAAGAAACCTCTCTGAAACCCAGCTGTCAGCGCTGCTGATTCTCCTGAAATTTCTACATTTTTGCACATATTCACCAAATAGTTTGCAGCTAAAATCCAGGAGGGGAGCCCAGCAGCACTGCTGACCTACTCGGCAGCATTCAGGCCAGCTGGAGAGAGATTCACTCACTCTGTGCTGGCTTACCTGAGGCCTGATTGATTCTCATTTCATTGACAAGTTGGTTAAATTCCCCAAAAAACAAAGCAGGATTCTGGCAGAAACTAACAATGTGCAGCTGTTATTGGAAATTGTAATTAAAAAGAAATTCCTATGTTATGAGGATTTGCCTAGGAACCAAAAGGCAGTATCAAAGCATGTGTCTCTGCTGTATATTATTAGACTATTATGTATTATTGGAATATGCAAATCATGGCTATTAAGGAGAAATTCAAAGAAGCAGCCAAAGGAGTAGAAAGTTTGCAGGTGGCATGCCGATTGTTTCAAGATGCTGTTCCAGAGACTAACAGCAAATATTTACTGCTTATCAAAAAAAGACTTTAAAAGGACCACACGCACACAGAAAGCTGGCATGACAAAACAGAAATGTGAAAGTAGTTGTTAGAAGAAACAGTCAGTCTTCAAAAAGTGGAAATTGTGTTGAAATGAAGAAAACAGGAAAGAACATAAACTCTTATACGTTTAATATAAAGCCTTTATGAAGTGGGCCAAAAATATTTTGAGAAATAACTTGTGATAAGCATTAGAGTGAATAATAAAACTTGCTCTAAACACATCAGAAGCATGAATTGTGCCAGACAGTTTATAGGCATTCTATAATGCTTGGGCTATAAAAGAAGTATTTAAAGGAGATAAGCCCAGAGCTGAAATGCTAAATGAATTTTTCATAATAATGTTCTCCATGGACAAGCTTAGGCAGGTTTCAACAACAGAATATTTTTTTGGGTCCAAGTCAAAGAAATTATCTACATTTAAAGTGTCAGAGAAGAAATTTTAGATTAGACAGAACCAAATGGTAACAAATCAAGTAGATTATATCATGCTTTCAAAACACTTCTAAAGGAAGTCTGATATATGTGACAAATTATTAATGCGATGTAACTCGACATGTAGATTGGCCTCTTTTCCAAAGGAATGGAACGTGGCGAATGTGATGTTCATTTTGTTCCTGAATTCAGTGGGACCTCAGCAATTACAGCCCAATAAGCCTGGCCTCCTGTATCAAGTTGATGAAGCTTTTCCAAAAGAAGGGTATAAGGCACAAATTATTAGAGTTTATTGAAAAATTCAGCATGCAAGAGAATGAGAATGATTTGGATAATACATTATGAATGATGCATCATAGATGGATTTCCTAAACCTTTAAGCAAAGATCCTTCATTAAAGCATGCTGAAGAAAGCAAGCATGAGATAAAGTAGGTTTTCTCAGGAGTCCATACACAATTGAAAGAAAATCTTCAGAAATCAGGATAGGGAATGAACAGGTAGCTTTCCATTTTCACAATGGCATAGGTTTGCTCATAGATGTTCTCCAAGATTTGATGCTCACTCTCGGGCTACATTATATTTTGAATGTTTTAGAAAAGAAGTAAATAGAGAGGTCATAAGATCAGCAGATGATGCAAACCAAGAGCCACTTGTGATGGGATGCAGGATGTTCTCTCAAGACAGAGCAATTTGGCCATAAATGGTGGAAGAAATTCAATGTTAAATACTGGAAAATACCCATGGGGAGAAGAAAAGCCTTCTTACGTTTATGCAAGTGCAGCTTTAAATAGGTTATAACAACTACAGAAGGAGGTGTCTGAGTTCTTTGGGAGATACTGTATGCAAATGTCAGATTAATATTCAGCAATAGCAAACAAACAAAACCCCAAAGTATTAGCAGAAGGAAATGATGAATAAAATAGAAATCAGGATGCAATTATAAGTATGATACAATTTGCAGATCCAGAGTTATAAATCTGACCCATATTTTGAAGACCATACATGGTTCTAGTTGGACTTATTCAAAAATATTGTGGAACTAAAATATATAGTAATGATGGCAATAAGTGTGATCAAGGATAAGGTGTAGCTACCAAAAATGATGGAACTTAATAGAGAGGGCATACTTTAACTTGGATGAGAAACATCTACTTGGGAAATAACAGAGGTTATGAAATCATTAGTGGCATGGAAAAAAATGAATAGGGAGGGATTCTCCTATTTCTCTCACAGTGTAAGAACTGGACTCCCTGAAATGCCTCTCGCAGATAGTAGGTTTGAAATCAAAAGAAGGCAGTAGTTTTTTATTTTTAGTTGCCATGGAACAGTAGCCACCATCTCAGCAGCAAGTCCTGCTCCACAGAGATTTGAAAAAGCCCACAGAGACAAAAAAACATTAGATAAAGAGATAAACTGTACCTCAGTCAAGTATAAACAAATGTTGTTGTCAAGTGTTTATGAGAGACAGACACTAGATCAGGGAGCTCTGTTGCGAGAGGGGACTGAAATCTGTGGGCTTGAGGAAATGGTGCATTGGGTTCATCTAATAAAAGGAGCCTATTGTTTGTCCTGTTCAGTTTTACCCCTCTCATTTACAGTAGTCAAATCTCCAAAAGTTATGATTATCCTAAGAAAACATGGAGAATGTTTTCACTAAAATCCTGGCTGTTACTTCTGAAAGGGGTACGTTCCAGCTAGGTTTTGTGACTTGTAAGTCAGTGGATCAGGACTGAGGTAGCTTCAATATCCAACAGACAGAACAGCATGCCTTCTACATGCAAGAGGCACAAATAGGCCCTGCCACAGGATTTCTCCCATCCTGGACTACAAGCCAGATGTGTGACTTATCATCTTCCAGTGGGAGTCTCACGAGAGGCAGGGAACATTCAGGTCTTATCAGTGCTGCAGTCCTGTTGTCTTTGCTACAGAGCTGACTTGAGTTAAAGGGATATATCTGTGCAGTTTTGTGCAGGGGCTTTTGTTCAAGACAGCAGGAAAGGAGTTAATGTAGATTACAGTTTAACTCTTCAGCAAAAACAGCTCTGACAACATAAGTATCAGTGTTTTCCCAACATGTATTTCTGTATAGCCTTTCCTCTTTTACAGAGTAAACCTCTACTGTGGAAAAAGGAAATGCTAGGCACTGTGAGGTACAGATTGCAGTGACTAAATGAAATGAAGATAAATGTGTGCACAATCAGTGCAGGTGACCGTGAAGTTCCAGGCAATCCAGAAATCATTTTAGATACAGTAGTTCAGAACTATGTCCAAGCAAAGTCCTGGGGGTTACTTGTATTTTTACAGATTTTCAGCAATTTGTATGGATTAGTAAGTTATTGCTGAGACTTGTAGCTAATTAAGTACTTAGTTATGATAGCAGAGTTAGAGTAGGATGGTATATAAAATGGCTTACCTCTGACACAGAGAGGTCATCTGGTTTTGTTAATGACACAGTAAGGCCATAAACCTTATTACATATGAACCTGTTAAACTGTAGTGTGTGTAGAATGGGAAACAGAAATGCAATATCATCAAAATCTCTGAAAAGACTTTTATAAGGTCATGATATGCTGACACCAAGGATTTTAATTTAAGGTTCACATCTTCTAATAATACATTTGATAGCTATAATGAGACTTTCAATGGAAAAATTATTTAACTGTTGTATTTAACTTTAAAAATTATATGCCCCAAATGTATTGTGGCATATATTACCACTATAAATTAAAATTAATGTATACATTACATAGTTACTAGAGAAAAAGGGGCATTTTTTGATTAATGGAATGGTAGTAGTTCTGTCTCTTTTCAATTGTTCCTGCAGAGTGAAAGATGCTATGAATATGAAAGAGAAACAAACCAGTAAGAGGTTTAGCTTCTCAACTTCTCCTTTACTTCTGTCATGCAAGCATAATATATTCTGTACTTGTTTCCTGGGAATTTCAGAAGGATGAAAAAGGAAAAGAAAGACTGTCTTTCTAAGCAGCCTTTGTCTAGAAACCAACATTCATATTAAAGGCTGAACTGTGTTATTTCAAGCTTTAGCATATATACCTCACCAAATAAGGGACCAGCCAACTTATGTAAAAGAATAA
This sequence comes from Motacilla alba alba, assembly GCF_015832195.1. NCBI lineage: Eukaryota > Metazoa > Chordata > Aves > Passeriformes > Motacillidae > Motacilla > Motacilla alba. The sequence goes on along the minus strand of NC_052017.1, from coordinate 38,251,304 downwards.
CCTGCCTCTGAGCAGAACTTATTAGCTTGGGCACAGTTCCACAACAGCATGTCCAAACAGCTTTTGGATTGAATGTATCTTCCATTTTGCACCTTAGAAAATGAGCTAAACTATTCCACAACTGTCTCCACCTGACTACAGAGACATGCCTTCATAATACAGCTTGGACCGAGGCCCTTCCCCAGCTTGCTGACACAAGCTGGCTGTCGACTGCTCTTACTTCCCAGCTGATGGGAGGCAGTTGCAGCACGATGAGTTCAATATCTATATTTACAGGAAAGTCATTAATGGGCATTAAATGAGCCCTCAAGAACACATAGTTTAGTTTCTGAATTTTGTAGGCTCCTTAAAAAGTGCTGTGTGAAAGTAAACAGCTCTCTCTGCTTGCTGACTGCCTTAAGATAAGGATTGTCTGGAAAATAATTGCAGTTAAAACCAAAGACACGAAAGGGGTAGAAGTTCCTGTTGTTAGCCCTACAGATCAATCAAACGCCAGTAAAACATAAACTGTGCTTGAATAAAATTTAGGAAGTCTTCCTTAAAAACACATCTTTGTCTGAGGAGCACCCATAGTTCAGAGGAGAAGGACCATCCAGCAGGAGCTCTGCTCTGGTGAGTGGCTGTGACACACACTCAGTAAGTATTGTGTTAGGCATTACAGGGAATGTGCACCTTCCCAAATCCCCAGCTCTTGAGTGCATGCACTTCAGTCTGCTCAGCTCCTCCCCAGTCTCTCTTCTCAAAACCCAACACATTTTATCTGGCCTGTAAGTAACAATTTCAGCATTATGGGAACATTGTATAATTATGTGATTGCATGCTGCAGAGGAATTTGATGAAGACCCAAAGTAGAGAACGCTACATAAACTAGGGAAATATTAGAAAGAAAAGTAGAGATAGAGCTCAGCAGCCAGAAAAAAAGAACAAGTACACCCCTCAAAAACATAGGAAAAGAGAAGGGGCAAGGAGGAGAAAAACAATAAATAGTTTAAATATGACATTGATTACAAAGTTGCTTCATTGTTCATGTTTGGCAGTGGAAGAAGAAGGGGAAAATAGCTTTTTGGAATGCTGCGTGAACATTAATATTGATGGCCTCATAAAAGTAAATTTGGGTTTCTCAAGGGAAAGGAGTGCAGACACTCCTTTGCCATTTAAAGCTGAAGTTCATGTGGAAGAGAGTCACAAAAGTCTTCAGTGTGTGTACCACGAGTGTTCAATAGACCAAATATTTTTGGCAATGTGCCTGTTTAGATGAGTGTGTTAGTGCTGCCTGCTGTGTTATGTAAGGGGGGATACTGCAGCAGAGACAGTGAAGCAGGAAGCCTGAAATGTTCCAGAGGACCAACTGGGATTTCCCCCCGCTGCTATTGTCACAGCAGAGCCACTATTTTTAATTTAACTGGTAAAAATTAATTTACTTGTTTTATTCTAAACTTAGTCTGCTACCAAAAAAAAAAAAAAAAAAAAAAAGGGATTCAGACAATGCTAGTGGGATTTTAAACATGTTGGAGTTTAAACACAGTAATTTCCTGACTGGAGGGGAGAAAGCTGGAAGACCAAGCAGCACAGACACACCATGTCTGCCTCATGCAGTACTGTGATGCTTGGTGATGGGGGGAAATACTTGGCTGTGGTGCAAAGGTGATAGAAAGCCAAGAGAAGTTGGCAACTCTGCTAACATAAACCAGAAAATAGCCAAAACTCTTGAGGGGATGCATCGTAAAAAAATAGAGAGGGCAATGTGATGTAATTAGTTATTACAGCAGAGGGATGGGAACCAGAATGCCTTGATTTCCAGTGGTGTCCAAGTTACACACTGAGAACACAGTCATGCCAGGTACTAAATGTCTTCTCACTTACGCTCTTGTCTATTCAGGATATTATTGTATAGCCTTTCCATATTCACCTGCTCTAGCCAAACATTTGGACTACGAACACCATTCCAAATGCTCCTCTCTTGCAAGCTAGAGGCAGACACTTTGTGGTGTCATTGTTTCTAGGATAAAAGCACTATGTATGCAGACTAAAGCTTTTAAAAGTAGTTATTTGAGAATCTGGTTCCAATAAGATGCATTGTCTTTCTTGATACTGCCTTTTTTGAGTGGTAATATATGCTGCAGTAACATAAATCCTGTGACACATCTCTGCAGGGTGTATTTGCACATGATAAATATACAAAACAATATTAGCTCTACAACGGATGAGTAGCTGATGCAAAGACACAGTAACAAAGACAGTGAAGTGTAAAAAGTCATGCATTAGTCACATATGAAGCTAGAACTAACAATTCCTGGGCCCCTGATCCAATGTACTTTTCCTTTGGCCAAAGGGTAAATTTGAGTGTAAAACAAACATAAAAAGTTTAAATGTGTCCATGGTTACTTGAATTTCAGAGTTGAATACATGACCTGGGAGAGACATGGCTTCAGAGATGCAGAGGAATGTGGGAGAATGTGATGAGTACTGATACATTCTGAAAAATTAGGAAGTGGCTAACAAGTACTGCAATGTGCTTACAAATAATTGCTTTCCAGATATTTATAATTTGTTCAGTGATTTCCATGGCATATCCCATCATAATCCCTGGCTCCAGTCCCGATATCCCCACTAAGTTCCTTGTCTAGTCATTCCGTCTTCCCTCTCTCCTCCCTGATCTCAAAATCCTACAGTCTGCCCATTATGAATTATTGACCCAGTTTTTCTCTTTTTCCACAAGCTTGCAGTTTCTTTTTCTACCAGGTTTTCTCATCAGTTACCTTATGCTTTAACTTCACACCCATTTATACCTTGCACTTCTGTCAGGCAGCTTTGTCCTCTATCTGTAAAAAAAAAAAAAGGAAAAAAAATAGAGAAGATAAAACTCCAGGAAAAACAATCTCTTGTCCTGATAGATAAAATCCAAAAGCATCATCTGTAGTTAGGAAAAGCTGAGAATATTGTTGCACCCTTTGGATTTTCAGGTAAAAAGTGCAAGTGAGTCCCTTCTGAGCGCTGATGAAGAGATTTTCCAAAGACTTGGACCCTGGTCAAACTTGGTGTGTTTTTCACTGAACACAGGAATGGACACATTCATTGCACAGAACTTGTCCCCTTACAAATTTCACATTTTCCAAGATGTGAAGTGCTGCAGCTGTTCAGAGAAAAGGTTGTGATCAGACACAAACCTGCTGTAATGGTAAAAGAGCAAACTGCTAAAGCACTGTGAAGTTATAGCAAGACAATATAGGGTATTATCCCAGAAAGTGCCAGACAAACTTTCTCATAGCTGATGCTATCAGCACCACCTCTTACTGCAATTCACACATAGTAAACTCATACTTGTTCTGTCACAGTTAGATTTTATGTTTCTGAAACACATCGGAGGGTGATATTTTTCTTGTATGTTTATGGCCAAAAAAATCCTGCTGTTGATCCTTGTGATTTATGTATCAGTTTGCCATTTTAAAATAAGTGCTGTGTAAACAACAGAGAGATTAATATAAGGCTGTGGGAAATTCTAACCCATTCATATGCCAAGGTTTCATCAGATTTTTAAAGGCAGGAGCTTCAGTGACATCTTTAAAATAATTGGCACTTTTTTCTCTGTAGCCCTGAGTCTGCAAAATATCAGTTGCCTTACATGATGCCCCAAAATCTGTCAAAACATTCTGGATCAGATACTCAGCTCTGGAGCACTAAACTTCAATAGACCAATTTCATGTGGATGCTGTGTTTGGTCTCTTAAAACTCCTGTCTTTTGTCATTATAATTTACGCTCTTGTATATTCAGCTTGCAGACACCTTTTCTGTTGATCACTTTAAACTTTGGCATGACTCCGAATAAAACATGCAGCATTTTGTACTGCTTACCAGATGTGGATTAATTAAACAGTGCTTGTGTTCCTAGAAACCAAAATCCAAATATGTACTCATGCTTAATCATTAAATATCTATTTAATCAACCATTAAACAATTTAACTATGGGATATATTTAATCAACCATTTTCCAGACAAACATGGTTTTTATATGGTAAATCAGTCCATGTGAGATAATCTGTATTTTTCAGATTTCCCAAGGTGCTTATTTTAAATGGCATAAGGCTTTTAGGCTTTTCTTTTTTCTTTTTTTTTTCTTTCATCTGGAGTATCACAGAGTGCTGACAAACTATAGCGTTGAGCAGTAGAACATTTCTGTGGGGAAACATGGCAAATAGTGAAAAACAGGAAATCTGTGTGCCATTTAAAGAGAGATTTAAAAATTAACAAAAATTCCCCACACTCCAACCCAGGATCAGATTGAAACTATTGGGATGGTTATCTCCCTGGATGTGAATCTTGACTCACCTAGTACCATTCTAATATTTTAACTGAAAAATTAAGTTTTATTACAAAAAGGACAGGTTTTCACTGGGGAGTCCAGGTTCCCTACAAGCTCTGCTTGTGCCCCTTGCTCCTGACTTAATTTATGGCAGAGGTTGCTAGGTGAGCTCAGTTCTGGGTAGTTTTGCAACGTGCATAATCACCATGTAGAAAACAGAATTATTATTCCCTCTATTTAAGAATTATTATAGGTTGAATGGAGCTTTACAAAATACAAATTGAAATACATTCATTTCCATGCAGGCCCCCAAAATCAAATGGATCAAACTGTGATGAAGACAGAGTCTGTCCCCTTATGGGGCTGTCACCCATCTGGGGCTGTCATCCGCTTTGAGAAAGGTTTTCAGGGAGGAAAGAGTGGTGCTGTGGACCAGACCCTGGAATGGCTCCTAACCCAGCAGTGCAGCAGCTCTATCACATTTCTGGTGGCACCAGGCAGTTTTGCTGCAAGTGCATATCTCTGCTTCTGAACTAAGAGCCTGTGTAGGTGAGCTCCAAGGAGATAGTGCTGGTGCCAATCTCTTTGATTCCTGACCATGACTCCTGAGCTTCTCATTCCTTCTGGATCCCACTGCCGAAGCCTGCAAATAATACAAAACCCTCGGCTCCTTTTGTCCAGATGTTTTGACACCCAACTCTATTTTCCACTGGAAAGCCTCCCATTACTTCTTGCTTCCCAACACCCATCCTGCAGCCCTGCAACAATCACAGGGCCCCTAGTGAGGAGCACCCTGCTCTGTTTAGCCTTTGACCTGTCCCTGCCTAGCTCTCCTGTCCTAGCCTGCCACTTTTCCTGCCCTGTCCATCCTGCTGCTGCTAGCCCCCACCTCCTACACTCCTTTACCCTCTTCTTCACTGCCATGGCCACCTAAGGATGGTGGCCTGTCTATGCCATGCCCACCTCTTCTCTCCTTCCTGCCCACCAAGCAAGACTTAGCCCTTCTGATAGCGTTTCACAAGAACGGGTTCCAGATGTGCTTCCTGGGAGTCCTCTCTGAGAGCAGTATCAGAAAATGTAGTCTGGACACAAAAAGGGCATACGAGTAATCCCACTGCAACACCAAAGAAGGCAGGAGGAACTATGAAAAAGAACAGAGGGAAAAAAATACCCCAAACCAAAACAAACAGAGAACATGAGTCTAGTCAGCATGGGAAGGGGAGAGATGGAGCTTCAGGAGAGAAGCTACTGGTGGGATCAAAGACTGAGAGTTCAGGTGATTTTGATGAGGGCAGGGTTGAAAGTAGGGAACGGAGGGAAGGAAACAAATGTGCTAATGCATATCAGGAAGGTTGTTTCATTCTTGTAACTGTAGAAAACCGCGAGGAAAGGGTTGTAGGGGTAATTTTTTACTTGCTTTCACCAAAAATAAACTAAGCAGCATTATCCTGTGCTGGAAGGGGAATGTTCAGCTGTGGACAAAAGTTGCAGTCTGAGGCATCCAGCAGATCTTGTGTTGGATACCCCCCTCAGGATGTGGATGTGATGCCATTGCCTTTCAAACAAAAAATCATTTACTTATTAAAATTGTAGTTAAGAGCCACGGAGGAGCCCGGGCGAAGAGATGCGACAGGCACCTTGCGGAGCGTCCCGGCCGCCCGTGCTCGGCAGCAGCGCACCCGCACTGTGACACGGCTGCACAAAAGCTCCCAGCCACGTCCCCGCGGCCTCGCTGGTGACAGAGGATTGTCGCCTGCTAATCCACACCAGCAGCTGACTCTGGGCTCTTTGTTACGCATGGTGCAATCGCATGACTGCACTCGCTGCTCCCACTGTCCGCGCCCCGGCTGTTTCCGCAGCCCTCGCCCTGCGCGCAGAGCTCTCGGGGGCTCTGTACGCTGTAACTTGCCTTTTTTTGCTTATGGCTTCCATTGTCGTGACACTAGAGGGTGACAAAGATTCAAGCGAGAGCCACAATGAAAGCATTAAAACTGGAGACTTGACATTCAGATGGATTTTTTTAAAACGGACGAGTCTTAGGGTGGAACAGGAATGAGGATTCAGTGCTGCTAATAGCATTTTAATTGAAGCTGGTGCTGCTTAATGGAAGCTTGTTAGGTTTGGATCAACCCTGAAACAGATTGTTTAAAATTAAGATGGTGATAACAAGATCTTTTCCAGAACAGAGTTGAAAAACTTGAGCATTTTGTTGGGGTTTTTTTGGAGTGGTACAAAACATGGTGCAAAATAAAGCAAATTTGAAGCAGTGATGAGAAATCTGTGTTTGTGGAAAGTGTGAATAAAGAGAAGACAAAAACCACACAATCAAATTTAGGCACAAAAAAAGTACTGTTGCTAATATGAACAGCCGTTTTCAGATGTAGAATTATACAGAAAAAGAACACTTTTCTGTATGCAATGCTGTTTACAAATGTGAATTTATTGGTTAAGAAGTGAAAAAGGTCCAGTTGCTTTACAACACTGAGGAAACCAACCTCGTTTTCTGAAACAATCTCATGATTTGCTACTGCATTCTTATGGGCATGCAATTTATGTTTCACATGAAAACAGGATTTGGATATGTATTAGCCACTTGATAACACACACACAGCAAGAGATTCAGGATCAAATCAACCATGTTTTCATTTTCAGACACTGTAGCAATCATGTTAAGCCTTGCATCACTTAAAACATGGTCTATTATGTATGTCAAATACTTAAATTATTTAAAAATAGTAAAAAAATGGTAAGAAATGCTCTGCTGAGTTAATTACCTTAGCTTTATTTGCCAACTCCGAGTAATTTTTTGAGTGAAATTTACATGATGTTACCAGCTCCCAGGGTCTTATCATGAAATTTGGTAGAAACTGCAATGTGCTGGCACTAAGGAGTGTGTAAATCTCAGCTTTCATGTCTGCAAAATATTTCCAGGCTGTAAGACAGTGGAAAAGGAGTGGAAAAGAAATGAATCTAAATTTACAGCATCTGAACTGCAATGAAAACAGCTTCCTTTTGTTATTTTAAAAAATGTTATTTTAAATTTTATTGTTATTTTTAAAATGTTTAGGCGGTCTTGTGATGTTTGGGCTCTTATTCATCACTCTCAGGGCTTGCTGTTGGCAATACAGTGTGCAAACGGCACCAGTCTGTGCTAGCAGGATCGCTGACTGCAGTGAGGAATTTACTCCACCCTTTGAAATGAGCAAAAGACGTGTAAACCCCTTTCATGGAAACTCTGGGAAGAAATAAGAGATTTGGTTAAAGATTCTGGCTTCTTTAAGCAGTTGGCCAAAAGCAATGTTGTTTAGTGGTCAGAAAAAGGCACAGACTGTAATATCTGCTGTTGCCAGAACTAAACCAACCTGTCACCCAACAGACCAAAAGTGTCTTTGCCCTCCTCTATCCCTCTGCACAAGTGCTCTCCTGGATGATGTAGCGTTTTTTGGCAGATAGGCCAGGATGTCATTTTTGTGGCATCTGTGCACAAGGCAAAGTAAAGGTCAAAGATAAGGTGTTTTTTTCCCAAGGGAGGATGAAAGCCCCACACAGACTCTAATGCGTGTGTTCTCCACTTGGGATAATCCTGTGGGAGAGGGAAGGTCACCTCCTTTGGGGCTCCATGTGCTTCTTGAGTGAAGCAAAGAGGGCAGGACACTGGTGTAAGGCATAGGACTGGGAAAGAGACCCTTCACATGCCTTGATAGCCCATGCTTTGCTCCAGTTTTCTCTCTGAAATAGTATTCCTACTATAAAAACTTCTGTAATATGTTTTGAGATCTCTGTGGTCCAACAGAAACACTGGTAAAAGCTGGAGATGAAGAAGTTGCTGTCGTGGACATGTGTAGGCTGAGCAATGAGGCCTGAAGTCATCCAGCCTAGGTGCAGGTGCTCAGCCACCATGGGTGTGTTGGGGCTGTAGCTGCCTTTGGGCCCCAGATAAGCAGAGACTGGAGAGATACTGGACTTTTTGGGCTTGAACTGGCCCTTCTGCCTAAGTCTGTCATTTGCCTTAGTGCCATGTTTTCCGCTGAAAGAGACACCAGAAAGCATTCCAAAGAAAATATGTTTTATAACAGTTGCTTTATGCAATTTTCTCGATGTTCCAGCAGCCCTGACTGTTCCTCAGTGGTAAAAAATGAGGGGGTAGCCACTCAGCAGTTAGCTGGTCTGAGAGGAAGAGAGGGAGCTGCTTTCACACAATGCAAGGATGTAGCCCCAGCAAAAGCAGGCAGTGGCAATTAGATCACCACATAGATGGTTCACACAGCCACTGGTGGTTTGGGTGCAGAGAAGAGGAATAACACTAATGCACTCAAGATGCTGTCCAGAGAGAACAATCTACACTGGTGTCTTAAAGACTGCACCCAAGGCAATATAAGTGGAAGTAACCCAAAGCACAGGACGGGTGGAGAGCATCTGATTTTGCTGTGGGATCCAGGGCTCTACTTGTATATGCAGGACACTTAAAAGAACTGTAGGTGGGAGATACCAAAAGCTCCCATGGTTAAAATAATGTTGTTGAGTATAACAGAAAGGCATTTGTGTTTGTTTTGCTTGCAGCCTCCTTGTTACCCCAGTTGTTTGTTTTATTAAGCCACTGGGGCTATGGGTAGGTATGTGGACAGCCACGCAGAGTCTGAGGTATCTGTTTGGCAGCCCTGCAGGCTGGGAAGTGATGCCTGTGAGGCTGCAATGCCCACTGCTGATGGAAAGAGCACAGAGTCCTCCCTGGCAGATGGCAGAGGAACCTCCACAGGAGCTGGCTGTGGTCCAGATCACCACCCTCATGTAGAAGCTGCTGTCCGCTGCTGTAGCTGACGTAACAAAGCAGTAGATCACCAGATTTTTCAATGTGTGCTGTGGGAATCTGTTTGTACTCACACAAATGGTCCCTGGAAAAGGGACTCCAATAGAAGGAATGAACACAACATCTTGCCAGTTTGTTTTATTCAACAAACTGATTTGCCATTTAAAGGAAAATGCCTCCTTTCTCTCAGACACTTCTTGTCTGTGGCTATTCCATTTTTCAAGAGAAAGATGGAGGGCTTTTTCCCCCCTTTTTTTCCAGACATTTACATTTTTCTTCCTCTCACCTAATTCTTCAGTACTTTCCTGCCAAAAAGTAACTGCTGGCGTAATTTTTTCTGTAAACACTCTCTGTGAGAGATTAAAAATTATTATCAGTATCTTGGAAAGAAGAAATCTAGACTATTCTGCACCTTTCTTCAAGGCACGTTATGCTTTGGCATGAATTGGAAATTGTTTATAGCATTATTAATGTCAGTACTTAAAAAGTTTACCTAATCATGTGCTTTGCACAGAAACTGTGCAGACACAGCATATTCCTCCAGAAACATATGGTTCTGAACATATTTAATAAAGATTAAAAATACATAATACAGAAAATCCGTAAGTACTTTGTAAATTCTGACTAATCTGCATTTTTGAATCTAAAATTATACACTTCCTGGTTTTGATTTCTACAATTATTTAAAGTTTCCATCTATTTTTAAAATTATCTGAATAAGTGTTGCACTAAACTGCACATAATCTCACCACGATAAATTTCTTGAATTCATCATTGTCATCCAGTCCTGTGCTGCTAGCTTGAAAACTTTGATGTTGAGCTTGTAAGTCAGTGATAAAGCCACTAAGAAAAAGTTGTTTCATGACTTGTGAATTGATGGTTGGAGTCATGATTCCTTGCTGACATTTACCATTTGTCACCACTGTAGCTTTTGTGAGCTGGATCTTCTGTGGTCCAGGTTACATTACTTCAGCAGTACACAGCTTATAACACCATGGTAGTGGGGACTTCACTGGTTTTCAAGAGGAAGAGAACAGTTTAATGGGTTTGTGGCATCTCTTCTGCCTCCTCGCTTTGGAACATTGGGCGAACAGATGAGGTTGCAGCATTACTGGGTTTTAGACATGCTTTGGCTGCATGAGAGATCTGCTGGGAATTGCTGCAGTCAAAACATTTTGGAAGTGTGTAACAGTTCTGGCTTTGGGGAGACAGCCTTCAACAGGGTTAGAGGAAGAAGAAAAGGAGCAAAGTTGCTGCACATTTATTTTCTCCCTTCCCTTCTGCATAGGCGTTAAGTGTGGGTTGTTAAGAGTGGAGGGTACTCTTCCACAAAGTTGTCTGTTGATGCTTTGCGTGATTCTTAAGTTCATGATGCTATTAGATCTAGGAGTAATGTCCCTAGCTTATTACAGATCCTTCTCTCAAGTAAAGCCAAAGGAGCAAGCAAATTTAAATAGGCTGGAAGAAGCCAATTGTGGAGATCTCGTGGATTGACAGAAACATTTGGGGAAGTTTCAGAAAATGGGTGACAAGTAATGTACAAAACTCCATGAGCCAAATCCTCATCTGGTTAATATAACTTTTTTTTTTCCCTATGAAACTGAAACCTCTAGATTCATTAACACCAGATGAAGATCTGGTCCTTGTCTGAATTTTTCCAGGCAGACAGCTATTACTTTTGCCCTCAAATACTAGCCCTATTCCTTCAATAAAACTAAGCAGCCAAAAATTCAAAAATTAGGGGGAGGGATATAGGGGGAATTTCAAATTCAAGCCAATAATGAAAAGTTTCTTCAATCTAGTCTGGAGAAATAACTTGTGCTTCTCCATCATGGTCATATTGAAAGGGTAAATTAATTCAATTGTAGGTGTAATTGATAGCAATCAATATGATTGACTGCTGGCAATACATAGGTTTTATTCAATGTCTCATGTTTTCAAAAGAATATAAAGTCTTCCTTACAGATATACAAAATAGATGACAAGAAAAAACAATTTCTTGTTTGCCCCTTCTCTGAAAGCAATGAAAATATCCTGCTGGTTTTCCAAAAATAATTCAACTGAATTCTGAGAAATATGGCTAGGGTCTGAAAGGTCTCTTTTTCATTAAAAAAAAACCCAAACCAAACAAACCAACCAAAAATCAATTTTTTGCCCTTTTTTTTCTATGCTGAGACTCTCTAAGCAAAACTAAAATATTACTGTGGTAACTGTACAAGCTGCAAGACACCATTCTCCAGAAAATGACCTTCTTGGACATTTCTAATGACTATATGCCAACATCTTGCTTTTTGTGTTAAAACGGATCTTTTGTGATTGTTCTTAATGCAGATCTAAACCCATGTATTTCCTCTGGTTTATGTAAGCTTGACAGTGTTACACAGACTCTTTCCTTTGTCTGGGTGTCTGTGTGAGAAATATTGTCTATATTGAATTTTATCACTAAGAGACACCCACTGTACTTCCTGTGTTATGTGCTAACACATACTCACCAGTATTACATTTGTTTAGATTATTATAAGTGGATAAAAAACTTCTTTAAAATAATGGGTTCCTTCAGAAAGTCCGAGTACTCTTAGGGATCTGGACTGAATAGGAAAGACCCAGTAACTCAGAGTCAGAATAGAAACTTTGAGCCCCGGATCATCCAAAAGCACAGAAATGTGGGAGAAACCAAGTATCTCATGAGTCTTCATTGTGTAGAGCCAAGTAAGGTCACAATCTTTTTCTCTCAGCTTCAGTAGTACCAGGTAAAAGAGATGACAGACAGAATCCTTGTCTTTTATAGCCCTGGAATTACCCAAGAAACAAACTTCTCAGTAACAATTTAACTGTTGAATGTCATCAGACACATTGAGTCATGTTCTTATCTCAAGCCCACAATATATACAACTTTGTCAGATACCGGGTTTTCCTAATTATTTAAAAATAATTAAATAAAAGGACTTTGTCTGGGATTTTGAGTCTGTTAGCAGACGGTCTTAGAGCACAGCAGCTGCTTGGAGGGGTTTCCTGAAAGTCTTTGTTCAAAGAGAATCACAGCCAAACAAAACATTACTAAGACGGAATTAGTACTAGCTACAAAAGAGAATGTTAAAAAAACCCACACATACATATCAGACACTTGAGAGCTGATCATGGGCAAGATAAAAGACATGCAAAAGCAGCCAGCTCGTGTGAAATACTCTTACCCTCTCCACCTGCCTGCTTTCCCAGGGTATTATCACCCAGGTTGCCCGTGTTATGGAGCAGTATGAGTGGCAGTGATGAGTAATGGTGACCCCTCTAGGCAGAACCACTCTTTTGGTCATCTCTCATCCAAGCATCCCTTTCCTCCTTCAAATGGTAGCAGGAGTAAAAATTCGGACTGGACTCTCTCACACTTAAATCTTTGCATTTCTTTGAAATGCATAAAAAAGAATTAATCTACAAGAATTATTTTATTTCTGGGGGTTTTTTGGTTGTGGTTTTTTTTTTCCTTCTTATTTCTGTGCCAAAAAGCCTGGGTGTGGTTTCAGTGCTGTTCTCTTAAAATATAAGTGCTGTTCTTTGGCCAAAAAGATGAAATTCCATGTGACACCCCAACCTATTTTTTTTCTCTATCAGAGAAATCAATATCCATATTCAAATAAAACCCCAATAAATTGTCATGGGGCTGCATAAAGAACTTAAAAGTTACTTCATAACTAATAAGATCAAAAAGCCTTTTGAATATGTTTAGTTGGTAATTTGTTGTTAGCAAATGGTAAGATGCCAATAGCATCGAGTAAGAAAGGTCTTCATGGCCTTAAAGTATTAACAGGTCAGAAGTAAAATTTAAAAACAAACAGACAAAAAAACCAAGACCCGAGTCTTACAATTTGATGAGGTGTTCTGTGACTTCTGCAAGTGAACTACGGTATCACTTCTGCTTTCTGCTGCTGTAGTTGCCATTGCTGTGCTCAATGAAGATGTTTTTACTAAGAACCCACCTTATTTCTAAATCAGTAAATACCAGTTAAGGTATGTTGATAGAAGTGATAAATGGGATGCAGTAATGCCCAAACAGAGTTCTTTTGGCGTTGTTTCACGCAGTGAACTCTTGGTATTTTCAGGGAATATTAATTTTTAAAAATGGAAGAGGCTGCAAGTAAAAGTACAAGTCAGGTTCTTTTGGAGTGTTACGTATAGAATTTGGAATTGCTAGCATGCTCCTTACAAATAATATCTGCATATGATTAATAGAGTTACTCACTGTTGCCACAGATCTCTCTAGAATGCATGCAAAAGTGCCTCCAGCTGAACTCTATAATTAATGGCACCATAAAATCTTACTCATTAATATCAGAAAATGATTTATTACCACAGATACATGCATTCATTCAGAAAAAAAACCCCTTGCATTGGATGCACACTGTGTTGGATGAAGTAATGTGGCAAAATTATCCTTGATACTCTCTAGATATTTATCTGAGAACCCTAATGAAAGTTACATGAAATCACCTCTCAGTGCATTTATTTTAATATAATTTTTATTGTCTGGGGACAATAAATGCAAAGAAAAGAAAACTAAAAATGCACAAACTTTGCAAAATTGCTGTCCATTTAAAGAAAGTGAGGTCTAGACTTTAAAAGACTTAAACTGATAATCAATACACAGGCCAGTTACATTTCTGATTTTGTCATTATGGAAAAATACTGTAATATGTCCATTATACTCTGTGTTTTTCCCCAAAAATACTTAATAATTTATCATTGCCAATAGTTTCAGTGTGAAACTGAATACCTATTCAGATGTATTTCTCCATGTCCCTATGGTATATTTGAGTTTCCCACAAAGGAAAATCACTACCAGAAGATAAGCAGTTCTACATGGCAGTTCTGCAAAGCAATGAAACTTCACTTTGCCTTTTCTCATAAAAAAAGTAACCTAAAAAGAAAAATCTTGATTTTTAAGTCTATCTCAGTTTCTTCTCAAAAAGAAAGTTTAGGTCTCTGAATATCATGTGCATTAGTCTGTGCTGGAGTTTAAAATAGTTCAGACATAGTTACAAAATGTCATGTACTTACTGTCTGAAAACAAGAAATAGCAGCCTACTACTTTTTTGTGATATTCCCTTTTCCGAAATTCACTGAAGTAAGTGAAAATGTTTCCACTGATTACAAGAGTTTTGGAACAGATTGTATTTGAGCCGGTTAAGGTTCTGCCTAAGGAAAGATTGCAGGAATATGATTCTATTCTGAGAATTTAAGAAAATGCCTATTTTAAGAGATTTCCATTTAACATTTTTTTGCTGGACAACTGAGTACTTAAACGAAACTGAAAAATAAAAATGGAGCTAAAGGAAGAGTAATCTGCTTACTGGATGGCAATCTCTTTTTCTCTATCTTCTTATTTTATTCTAAATTACACTTTTCTTCATAAATATTTAGCATCTAAAAATATTCAAATTTCAAGGAAGAAAACGGATGGAAATATTTGACTAATATTTCAATATTGCTGATATTTTGCAAATTATTAATTTAATTAAAATATGCAGGAAACTTTAATTAAGTATAAGTAAATTCTGGCATTTGCATTGCAAGATTAAATTTACTTCTTTGACTAATAAATACTTCCCTTTTCTCACATACAGTAGATTGGAAAAACTGCTGGAGGTAAACTTTTGAAGTATGGAGAATTGTCTGAGCTTCATGACATCAATTATAGGCTAATTATTCTCACCTATTTAATTTCTGTTGGTTCCCCCTGTATTGCAATGCCCATGTTTTGCAATGATATCAATAAATACACCAAAGCTAAAGCATTAAATTTATGGTAGGTCCCTTCTTATGAAATAGATATAAATGAAATAAACTCCTTCATGTCTTATGACTAGTGAGATATTATATAAAGTGAAATTTTCATTAGAAAATGACACATTTTTCATGTGTCATGTAAATAGCAAGGTTACAATACAGAAGTTCCACATATGGAGAGCAATCTGTCAGTATGATCTTTTTCACTAATGAGTACATATGGTTCTTCCTCATGTTTTCTCTGAGCACTTGTACCTAACCCACAGTATTCCAGAGCAATCAGATATTGTGGCAACAAGCCCACACACAAAAAAAATAGAACTTTGCTTATGCAAGGAAATCAAAACTTTGTTATCATATGTATATATGTCTATGAAGGGTTTTTTTCCTAGGAGGAAAACAGACAAAAACTTCAAACTATATTGAACAATGAAGACTGACTGGCCCTGCCAAGTGTAGTTGCCTGTGATAACAGAGAACTGGACTAGATGACTCAGTCCTGTATTCCTGTTTATGACAAATCTGATTTGGTGTGTAGAAAATATTGTAGGAAATCTCTAGGAGGCAGCTGAAAAGGAATTGAAAAAAGGTAACTACACTTCATTCATTATCTATATGTAGGCAGAAACTAGTACGTTTGGCATATGTTACGACTTGTATTTCATTTCTTCTCACTAATCTCAATAAAGTATGGCTTTATAATTACTTATGCATGAGTTAGCAAGTTCTGAACCTCCTAAAGAGCAAGGGGGTTTTTTGTTTGGTTTTGTTTTTGGTTTTGGTTTTGGTTTTTTTTTTTTTGATCCTAATGCAAACTCTATGGTGTGAACGGAGCCCTGGTTTTGGCACAGCTGCTTTGGCTGCTGCCATGGTTGTGAAATTTCTCCGACACTTGGTGATGCCACCAGCGCACCAGGGACCAAGGTCTGCTCTAGAGATCATCTCTGTGGTTCAGAGCCCACCTCCTGGTGAGGCTGGGTAGCCATGAAGAAAATCTCCCTGGGCTTACCTGAACCTGGGGTCCCAATCAGTTAGACTGACTCTACTCTACCTTGTAACACAATGAGGAGTTTGTGAAGCCCTGCTGAGTTTCAGCCCCTTTCTTCAGGGTTACCAAGAAACCTAAAACTGAGGGAAACCCAAAAAGGAACAGCTTTTGCTCCAGCCAGGAAGATTATGGCTAGCCCATGTGGCATTGATTCATCAGCTGCCTGTGCTTTTGTAGTAGACTTTATACCAAAGGTCTGGGATGAAAGGAAAGGGATGAAAGAGGAGGTTAGCAATCTTGCTGAAATGCCAACTGGAACTGAGAGATCTGGGACATGGATGAGAATTGCTGCCTCAGTGGACATACTTCTGGGTAGCACCTAGAAAATATATTGCTCTGCTCTGTAGATGAACTCAGGTAAGGAAAAGGAAATGCGGCATGGCTTCCGTACTCACATCCCTGCATCATGCAGAAAGATGATCTTGAGGAAATATACTGTCAGCATAAGGGGAAAGAAATGATAATGTACCTGTATCACTTTATTTCCTGTTGCTTTTACGTAGTTACAAGATTTTGATAATGCTAGAAACTTTGCATGCAGTTTTATTACTCTTCACTTTTTCTCATGTATTTACACAGCAATAGACAACACAGTCAAAAACAAGTACTATCAAACATGAGTCCAAACTGAGCACTTTTAAAAGGCATTGCAGACTTTATCTGCCAGCTGAAGAGCAAATCAAGGCATGGAGAAGGCTGCTGATGCTACATGAAAACAGCCTCTGCTGACTAGCTCTGCCTTAAATATATATATCAGACTTTATCTGATAGCTGGTCTATTTTGTCTAAAGCTACCATGAGTATCTCAACTGAACTCTCCAATCTACAGGACAGATCATTACAAATCACAGCACTCAGCAGAGCTGGGCTTGGATCAGGGTGTTTTCCAGCCCATTCCTTGAGGTGGCTGAATCCAAGGCTACTACAGGGTGAGTTAAAATCAAAGTGCTGCTTTGATTTTGTGAAACTTGTTCTTTCCAAGTATTTTTAATCTGAACAACAACAAAGATTATTTTTGAATGAATTGGTGGGGATAAAGGATAGATTTTGCCTTGTTCCCATTTTTTCATGGGTGGCAGTATATAATCCAGATCAAGGCATCCTTTCTCTGAAGTCTGAGCTCTTCTTTAATTTTGCAGCACTGCTGGTATGGAGAAGGAGTTCAGATTCCCATTCATGCCACAAACACATGGACTGGAATGAAACTTCAAGAAAATGGGCTGGTTTTCAAGGGTCATTATAGTAATTTTTTCTAAGCTGTGCCAGCACTGTTCTGAAACTACCAGAGGACTTCATGATAAAGTACCTCACAAGTAACTTAGGCAAACTTGACTGTAATACTAGTCCATACAATTTCAGAGACTAAATAAATGCTGTGAAGATTAGATTCAGTTGTTATGTCTAATTTGAAGCCATATCTAGAAACTGAATTGAATGTGACACGAGATCCAGAAAGTACAGACTACCAAAGCTTTTTCCTCATCCAGTTTTGTCTGAAAGTTTGTTACCGGGGATCCAGGCTTTAGAGCTTGGGTGATAGATGTTTTTATTAGCACTAGGGGAAAAGCCAAAGTGGAAAAAATGATGAGGCTTGTGTCTGTCACATTTTATGGATTGACATAAGGTTTATTATTGTTTAGCAATATTAATGGGTTGACATAGAAAGAGAGATTTATTGGAACTGTTCTAATATCAAAATGCTTCTGCAAACATAAAAATAGCTTTAAGACCCAAAGGGTATCCAGGCTCATTTCAATGTCATGTACAACTTTGGCAGTCCTCTTTGCTTTGATTTATCTGCTCTCTTGCTGAGTCCACAGTCTCTAAGACTGGCTCCTTGCTTACTATCACAGCATTATGGATTTTACTTGCTGTAAACTAGTGGGAGAACTATGGGATAACTATTTATATAATATTTTCACAAAATATTATTTTATTATTAAATCATATTTTATATAATAAAATTATACCAGTAGTTATTAATAATTATTTCCTTTTCACTACTTTTTTTTCGATTACCTTTTCTAGAGAGTTCTTAGCTGCACAGGCGACAGAAAAACAAAACAAAATAATGAAAATACAAATAGATCTCAGCTGACAAAACAACATATAACTTAGGGTATTATTTTTTTTCCTGTAAATATAAAACAGATTACACATACCTTTCCTGTGTTTATCTAGACTTTCCTTCCAGAAAACTTATGACTGCAAGGGCTTCCAGACCTCAGACAAGAATTATTTTTGATCAAAAATTTCACAAACATCCAGTGATTATTTTGTTAGCTGCGTGGAGACTGTGAAATCAATAGCCATTCCAGAAAATTGTTGCCTGTCAGAGACAATGTTTATCTAGCATAGTTCTGGTATTTTCTGCTTTTCACTGTTTTCCCACTATCTGATTTTCACTTCCACTTGAAATATTTTTGAACACTATCTTCCTACTGTTGTTGTGCATTGGCTTCAATAAAACTGTGCCTAAAGAGAAAATAAACATTCCGCAGCTCTCTGCTCTGATAATTTGGCAGCACCCTCTCACTGGTTTCACTGTCTCAGTATAAAGCCCAGTTTCTGTTCCCTTGTACACAGCAGCAAGGCAAAGCAAAACACTTTAAAAAAATGAAATATATGTTTGAAATGGCAGGAATGGAAGGGGAAGCAAGGATTGTGGGAATACATACTTGTTATGTTTAATCTCTGATCTATTGATCCAAGATAGAACATTCCCATTTCATGACTTGTTTCTTGTGCTGATGATCTAAGAGAATTTATTGTCCGTAAATCCTTCCTTAAAACTCACCTCCGCCCTGATGCATACCCTGACCTTTGCAAGGCAGCTGGGCTGGGTTCTCTTACCTAATTTAGTCATCAAAAAGGCATTTAAGCACTAAATATAGACCAGTTACCTAGGTGCCTTCTGCAGTCAATGGACACAACCACATGCAGAAAGTGATTCATCACATCCTAAAATATGTTGGATGAATGGCCCATTTCATGGATCTGTTACTCTCATGGACTATTGCAACAGCCCAGGTGTCTAAGACCAAAAGACTTACTTTTATACAGATAAAGTTAGGTGAGCTAAATCCCACTTCTGGCGTCCACACTGGATTTCCTGTCTTGATTGAAACAGTCCCATTGTTTCTTTGTCTATCTTGTCTGTGGTAACTATACATAACCTTATTTATTGTAGACATATGTTCTGGTTTCAGTTGTTTTTCCTCCTACACACAAATTTCAAGCTCTTTAGAGAGGGGACACGGAGAAATCCTTCCCTTCCCAGTTTCCCCCTCCCTTTCCCCCTCCCCCCACAAAAGAACAAAGAAATAATTCTGGTGCCAACAAAAAATCATTCTACACATACCCTTAGGACTATCTATTACTGCTGATTTAGTCAGTAGAATTTATGATATCTGCTCATGAAAAATCCCCCCAAATAATTTTAAAGTTGGTACTGGAAACTCTCACTCTCCCAGTTGGTACTACTGAGGGCAATTGAAAGATTTCTATAAATACAGGTTTGAAATTAGTGAGAAGGCATGCAAAAATAAGAATTACTTGCATCAGTAAGATTCGCTGAATTCAGTCTTTAATTTATCATTTTCAAATGTGTCCCAGGGAAAATGTAGTAAGATTTGCTACCCACTAGTTACAGTTCCAGATTCTGTTATGTGATAGCCCATGATTGAATAAGTGCATGGTATTTCTGAAGGATTGGGAAGGGATATAGAAAGATTACTTTCTTTACCACTCTTCTAGTGAAATTTCATGTGTTTGAACAGTGTATAATTGCAAGCTCATTTATGGCTATTTCCCTTTTTAAATTAAAACTTACGAAGGTGGAAGCCAGAAACAATATCTGTGGGTTCATTATGTGGCATGTAATAGGATTAAACCTTCAAAAATGAAAAATAAATGCAATTTCCAGAATCATTAAGGCTTTAACTGCTTTTGAAGTTGATTTAAACAATCCACAATGACACTGTCCTACACTAAACTTACTGGATTCTAACAGTTCCCATTCCAGACTGTTAAATTTATACACTTTGTGCCAATTCCTGAGAAGATCCTTCTAATACTATTACACCTAGTTTAGTCTTTTCTCAGGGTTTCTCATTATAATTTAGAATTTCATCATTTCAGTTGGTTTTAGTAAATGCTTTGGACAGCTGGAATAAAAAGGGGCTTTGTTTCATAAAATCATTTAGGTAGTTTCATATGTTTGAAAGAGTTGTGCTGGAAGGAGTTTGAAGCAGATTCAGAAATTGCAGCTCCTTCTACCACATCACACGTGAAGAAGTAATGCAGAGAGAATTCCCTTTGCTGAGCACAAGGCCAGACTTTGTGGAGCGCTGAATCATTGCCAGCTCTCAAAATTTCTCAGCAGTTACTGTTCATCCTCGCCTTTAAACGTGTACCTACAAGTGTAGCTCTGTGAAGTAATTTCTACCAATTCCTATGGGGACTAGATATTACTCATAATCAAATATAAATAATAACCCCCTCAACTATTTATGTAGGAAGTTTTTTAACTACCATATTTTTCAGTTTTGCAAGAAGAGTTTCTAAATACCGAAGTGATAGGTTGCTGTCTGTGTGACTGAACCATCTACTAACCCACGTGTCTAGGTATTTAAAATCCTTGTACCAAACTGGGATTTTCTCATAAGAAAGAAACTTTGCACTTGCCTCCATAGGAATATCTGAATAGGAAATCCCACAAATTTCATGCTGATGTTATGATGGTTTGGTGCTAGTTTTTACAAAGCAATCTAAGACTTTGTTATTGGGAAAATCTCTTACAACAGAATCATAGAATAATTTAGGTTGAAGAGGACCTTTAAGATCATCAAGTCTATATGAGTCCAAAAGTGGGCATCAAGTCTGAATTTGTCTGTTTTTCTAGAGTATCATTTTACTTTTTCCATTATGTGGAGAGATTAATCAGGCATTGACATCCATGGAGGATGATTCACAGTAGTCAGTGAATAAAAAAAGAATTTTAGGATCCTCTCCTCTTCAGCTATGTGCTGGTTGAAAGTTTTCAGTCTCTTAGGGTCAGGTAGATACATCGATGACCAGTTTTCAGAAAAGTAGTCATTGTGCAGCCACATGGTTCCTGGCCTCAGGGCCCAGGTTTCTGTGGAAAAATAATGGAGGCTCACCAAATGGAAAAGTGCTACTGTGCTCCTGAGTCCCACCTCTGACTTGGGTGACTGGAGAACCTGAACTCTCGGTTTCAGGCACGGTGTTGTGTGAGAAATGCATCTCCCTCCTTCCCCCAGCTTCTTTAAATTCTAATGCTGCTGCCAAGTCACGTTGCATGAAATATGTTCTTTGGTGCTCAAGTATTCCTTTCAGGATTTTCTTCTGTAACAATTTGATTGCCTTGTATTTACTTTTGCATTTATAAATGATCCATCTATTTTTAATTTAAGTAATGAGTTCCTTCTACACTGAAACATCTCATTTTACTCATAGGTACACATTTCAGCAGAAATCTTAAATTATTCATAAGATTCTCTAGTTGTTTTTTTTTTTTTTTCCTAGGCTGTGAATCAGTTCCCTGATAAAAAGGACCTGACCCTGCTTCTGTTTAAATCAACAGAATAACTTTTAATTCCCCTTGGACAGAGATGAGCTCATGATGATACTGAGGAAAGTTTGTTTTACTTTTTTTCCCTAGCAAAGTATGTTTTCCTATCCTTCTGTAAGACTGAAGTACTTGCCAATATTTAAACTTTATTTAGGCAAAGCTCCCATGAATATGGGTGTCAGGATAAGACCTACTGGCTCTTTTAATAAAGGAGGGGAAAAAGCCACAATCAAACAAAGCCCTGACATATTTTTCTTTTCTATTAGAGAAATGCAGTAAGCATTTTTCTTCAGCTCCTCATACCTTAGTGTCCTGGGGTTATCCTTCAGGGCAGTACGATGGGTGTGGAGAGGTCCCAGCTGCTGCCTCTGAGATTTTGGTTAAGGCTGGCTGCAATCCAGAGCGTGGGGAAGCTGTGAAGGCTGGTCCCTCTGTAAAAAATCCAAGATGGATTTTTGTGTGGGGCAGTACGAAGAAGGCCATTAACCCCCTGACAAATCTGCCATGGTCTTCCTTTCTTAATGCCTTGTCTTGTGCATTTTCCTTAAAACTCTTTTATTTCTCCTCTGTCATATTAGGATTTAATTATTAAAGTGGAATAACCAATGCACTCCAAATTCAGTGCATGAAGATTTCCTGCCAAGTCCCACAAACAAAATTACAAGGTCTGGTGAAATAGTACACTTTTTGGTTATTAGCTCTGTCAAATGAATCATGCTTCTGGGGAATCAAATGTTCTTAGGATTTAAGCACTCATAGTAGTAAATGCAGAAAAATATCAGAATAAAAGTTTGCAGTTTAATGAATTTCAGCACATGATTTCTGCAACCTGTCCTGTTACAAAGTGTAGGAATAACACAAATGTAGCATGACACAGATAATAGCTATCATAGCCCTTGCCAAGTCATTGTATGAGAAATAAAATTTATAATTAATAGTGACCCGTCTCTTGTGGAACAAGATCCTGTATTGGATAGTTTCCAAGTCATTCGCTGTGTCCCTAGGCACAGACTGACTGCAGAGTGTCACAAAAATTTCTTGCTTCAGAAGCAGGAAGGATAAAACAATGTAAAAAACAATTTTAAAGCACTTGAGATATCTAAGCTTGGACAGATCCATTTTGAAAAATTCACAAAGGAGAAAAAGCATGTATTGAAATATTTTCTTGCAGTTCTTTTGATTGTTGGTTTATTCATGGGTTTTCTTTTCATCTGCTCTGACATGTAAAACATAAATAAATATATGACTGAGCAAATATAAACAGTGTAATGAAATTAAAGGAATTGTCAGCAATTACTATTGCATTTCTCTTAATTTGTAAATTTAGTACTCGCTCTGTAAAAGACAGAAGCAAATCCCATTTGTACTATTTTTTAGGAGATAAAGCCCATTGCAAGGATCCCTCATACAGCAAAGCCTCACATGGAAGTGAGGGACATAACCTGACTCTAATCCAATTTTGACACCTTCTCCAGTGAATAATTGGGGAGTTCTGGAAGTGTTGAGCCCTTTGGTGGTACCTAGTGTCTAATTCTACAGCCACATTGCAATTCAAGCCTATGAGAGCTCTCATTTCTTACAGTACATGTCATGCAGAATACGCTGGCCAGACCTACCCTAGGTTATTGAGGCAAGGGACAGAAGTCCATCATCTGCTACTTTTGTTAAGTTTAAAGTGATACCTTATTTTAGAGCCATGTCTCTGGTGCCAACGCTCTTGTGCACATCCGTGCTGGAAGCTGTGTGCCCTACACAGTCTGTGTGTACACCAGGCAGGTCTGTGTTCCAAGGATAAGCATGGAACTGCCCACACTCCTGATGCAATGGCACCATGCCAGTTAATCTGCTAAGGAGATGACATCAAGCTACGAGGGAATCTTTCATCCCTCCCTTCCCTGTGCTGTCTGATACACACAGGAACAGAATTTAGTAGTTGTCCTGGCTATCAGCCTGCTGAAATCAGTACAGGTTATGGCCATTGTGAGCAGCCATCCGCCTGCTCCCACAGGGAAAGTTCCAGTCCACCCCCAGACTTTCCAAAGCTTTTAAAGCAGAAGAAAGAAACCTCAAAACCCCCTACAAATGAAGAAGTAAAACAATGAAAAGCCCTCCTAAGACATTTAACAGGCAACTGAAGTATTTTTTCCGAGTACTGGATGCACAACAGCTTTGAAGGGGGACTTGCAATACATTGTAGAATTTAATTTCTTCACTCATATTCCCATTATGGAACAGAAACTGATTTGGATTTTGTGTGGGTTTTTTTTCAAGCTTGACTCTGACCGTAAATTTCTTTCTGCTACAAAATGTCCTCTGATGTTTCCTATTGTAATAACTAGCCTTACATGGTCTGTTCCTGAGTCTGCTATGTTTTAAAATTCATTAAAAAGAATGACCCTCTTTATTCACTGTTAAATTCATTAACATTGGTAAATGAGAGAGACAGACTTAATCTCTGTAGGAAATACTAGTTTCAAAGAAATTTAAAGTTGAAGTTTTAATTTACTTTTTGTTTGTCTTCTATCTGATATCCTTCTGATACCTTCTCATTGGAAAACTAGTGTCAGGAGACCTTGATGGTGTAGTTTGTCTTTCCATTAACTTATTCTTGCTAGATAAATTATTGCCAGAACTTCTCAGTCACTGTCTTTATTAACTCAGTTAAACTTCTCCGTTGGGTCATTGTCCAGTAGTTCGTCCAGCTCACTGATCTGCTGGCAGACTGAAGTAACCAGTGTCCGGAAGAGCACTCTAGCAGGGAAGATGATGAAATCATAACATTTTTGGAATTACACTTTTTATTTTCATTGAGAAACAGTTTTATGAAAACCAGTCACTGTGTATCCATCTCCCTCAGAATACAAAGGACAAAACAACTCTGTTTAGTAAAATAATTTGTTTGGGTCTGACTTGTTGGTTTAAAATACAGTTTTTCTTTGAACACAAAGCTTTTATTCACAAGAACAACCATAGCCTGTGCTGCTATTGAGGGGTGGTGCAGCATCCCTCCCGCCCAGCAGGACCCATTGAGAGGCTTAATGTTATCTTCTTATTTGTATTTACTACACAGATAAAAGCTTCCTCCCTATCTAAATCTTCTCCCACCATGTTCTCACAAGTCTGCATAATGAGATTAATAACTAAAGCTTCAAAAGGTAACCCGATCAACAAGACTTTGTATTCCTCATCTTTTGGTTGTGGTGAAGCAACCCGATGGTGAACTATGGTGAACTGGCAAGCTCCTGGTGCTCCCAGACACTACAAAGCACCTTAAATTACAAATCTATTTTCCAAAAAGTGATGCTAGAAAAATTATACAACCAAGTTATATTTTTATATTGTTCTAATTTGTTCCAGACAAAACATATCAAATTTACAAGTGGAAAGGAAAGCTATCTCCTTTTTCAGTCCTAATGTTTTAACTTGCCAATACTTGGCTCTATCAACTTGCTAAGAAGCTGAATGTCATTTTGGATTCTTTCTCTTGTTTTTCCAGTGTGTTGCAACGAGCAGGCCAGTTCCGCCACCAGAAACACTTGGCAAGCTGATTGTCTTCAGTAGCTTTGCACACATACAATGGATTCTGACACTGTACAAGAGAAATAACAGAAACCATTTCCCTTCCTCTGGTCTATGCAGAGCTAGCAGGAGTCAAAACAAACTGCCAAGCCTCCAGGCAAACAAATAACATGAACACACATGGAGGCTGCAGCAACAATGGCCAAATTTTGCAGGATCCTATAGGAAGCTGCCCTGCCTTTGAAAGCAACAGGGAGCTCTGCCTCTGCCTAAGGCACGGGCAGTCTCCCCCTCACCCCCTTGCAGCTCCTCAAATTGCACTGCTCAATGTCTGGTCCACTCAGCGAGGTTGGAGCAGACTTTTCCTGGAGAACTGGCCCAAATTATACATCCATCTTGGCACCCATTCAGCCTGCAGTCTTTCTTCCCTGGTTGCCAAAAAGCATGCTAGTAATTCAGATACACTGGTGGGTCTGGGATATGAATAGTTGGCCACTGGGAACAGTATGAAAACTTTATTGTTATCCATAGCCCATCATAAACCAAAAATGATTCACCACATGTAACTGAGCTGGTTTTGGATTTTAAATCCTAAGACATCAAGCCTTCCAATCTACTTCAATTACTTATTTTTTCCTTTCCATTGCTCTGGGAGAGAAAGGAAAAAAAAAAGCTTCACTCCAACACAGTAAAAAAAATCCAGGGGTTATCAAGAGGCAGTTCAGGGATTGTTTGTGGTTTGTCAGGCAATTTTATGCAGTCCTTAAGTATACAGCTGGCACACCACTGAAAATGGGTATTTCTGTATGTCTTTTGGGACAAGGAGTTTAGCAGGTTAGTCAGATGAAGAGTTATGCAAACATGGTTTAAAAAGCCATGCTTTTGTAGATGGTTTCAAAAAACAGATTCAGAATTTGTAGTTCATCAAAAGCTGACCAGAGAGAGATGGGGAAATAACATAGCTAAAAATCAAAACATTGGAAGATAGATGGCATTTTCTTCAACAATGTGATGAAGAACTGACAGTGAGAGTTGACTCTTCATGGATTCTGCTGTATTATGCTCTCAAAGCCATTAAAAGAACTGTTGAAAAATTAACCACCATACAGGAGTTCAAGAAATCTCTCAACCATGTGTGTATTTTTCTGTCATGACACAGCTTTATGCTTGCAAGAGAAAGAAGCAATCCACCATTCGTTTAAAATAGCAGAGTCCCTAGAAGCCCTAGCTCTTATATAATCTACAACCAGCAATATTAAAAATGTACCTACCCATTTCTCTAACTGGACTTCTTATAGCTTATTTGTGTGTCTTACAAGCCTGCAGAAGAAAAAGAGGCTGCTCCTCTCA
Organism: Motacilla alba alba; assembly: GCF_015832195.1. Lineage (NCBI taxonomy): Eukaryota > Metazoa > Chordata > Aves > Passeriformes > Motacillidae > Motacilla > Motacilla alba. Next base: position 38,224,909 of record NC_052017.1, on the reverse strand, counting down.
TAACTGTTAAAGCTGTGGGCAGGTTTAGGGATAATGCCATTGCTGCAGTGGGCGGATACAGCAACATGGAAATCAGCTGAGCTTTGTCATTCTGAGTTTGTCTCATTCCAGTCAGGGACCCCACTGGTTTTCTCCACCTCACCTTCTTATGGTCTCTCACAGCCTTCAGTACATGCCAGAGTATCCTTCAGCTGCTCCTTTTTCAAGTCCTTTTTCTCTTGACCTGTTGGCAGCTAGTAATTGCTAGCTCTGCTAGGCACAAACCATTGCTTTTGGTGGAAGAAGGAATAGCTCTTCCAGTCCATCAGAAAATTACAATGGAAACCTGTGTGGACAAGGTTGGGTGCTGCCCACCCACTCTGCTTTCAGTCAGTGACAGCATTTCCTCTGTTCCTCCTTATTTTTTCCTCTGTTCCTAATTCAGCCATATGTTTGTGTTTTGTACATGTAAGTGAAGCTAGCAGGAGGCTTGCCGCTAACTTCAGTGGGGTTGAAATTTAACCCCCTATCTACATTTCTGCTTGTAATATTAAATGAAGGACCTGGAATTTCAGCAGCACTTTTACAGACAGAGAGATGCACACTTGGGTTAAGATCACTCGGGTGAAATTCAAGCCTGTTGCAGTCAATGTGGGAGCTATTTTTTCACTACGCCTCTGTTTAGCCCACACTTGAGAAGAAAACACACACAGACACCAAAGAATTATTTATTTAGAATAAACATTAGTTGAGGGGATTGAATGGTAGAAACTGCTAAATTGTTCGTATCCTTAATCACAATTATAAAAGCTGCCTCCAAAAGGGCATAACATAGAAACAGTATTTTTCCTTTGGTCTTTTTCTCTTTTTCTATAGCAGTCTTCTCAGTAATACTCTTAATGACTTTGAAATGCAGCAACAGTATATTGTAATACTAATTCGAGTACGGAGGAAAAGCTTTTGTTATCAGTATTAACCTTTGTTTATTACTGTGAAAAAGCCACAGTAGCATGTCATGCAGATCTTATTTGAGAATTATGTGTTGAAATTTTTACGTAATTCTTTTGTTTCCACCCTATTCAGATATTCTGTGACTGTTTCTGTGTATTTCATTTTAAAGTGTTTATAAGATTGTTTACAAGGCTTTGTTTGTTTATTGTCTAGTAAGGTAATAGATTCCAAAACTGACTTTTCCTTGGTTCCTCACCGTTATATAGTATTATAAGTAGGGTTAACTTCTGAAAATTCAAATTTTTTCAACTGTCATTGCTGTGCAAATAATTTGGTGCATTTGGTTGCTCTTTTAATTCACTGATTTATCTGCATATTAGATTCTGGCACCAAACTGAAAATGCACTTAAATTTATTAAATTGGCAGTGTTTATTGGGTTTTCTATGTTGCTTTCACATGGTTTCCCTTTCTTTCTCAGGGAAAACAAGAAACAGAGTGAATGAAAAGCCTGTGCAAGAACACAGAGGAAGGTGGTGGCAGTAATATCACTGCAGCCCCTTGGTGCTGAGTCTCACGCCACTGCCCTTCACTGTGGTGCCATTTGGGAACTCAAGAGAACTACAGGTACCTCCTACTGTAAACTGGGCTGGAAGTGATGCAGGTTTGAAGACTTATCTTTCAAGGCAAACTTTCCAGTACACAAATGGGAGGATGCTGAACAGTAGATACACAGCTTTGCTTCAGCATGTTGGTAGAAAGCTAATATTCTGCTCCACAGTAAATTTCCTACAACATCCATTCATTTCTATTTCTAGAACATTAAGTCCCTCTCAATACAGAGGTCCACCTGTAAACTATGTAAACTGCTCTGGGAAGAAGATGGAACACATTCTCTTTTAATGAAAATCACAAATATATATATGTGTGTACATGTACATATTTAGTGCATTTTAGAGAGTTTTAAGTGCTTTTTCAAAGGAATATAAATATATATATATGTATATAAAGACTTAGTTCTAATACTCAGCTCTGAGTAAGGAAACAAACAAGTCTAAGAAGCCAAACAGCCTGTGCAACAAATTTAAGACTCTTCAGTTTTTTTTATTGGAAAGCTTCAGGTGGGTGCTTGTGATTACACAGCAGTCTGGGCACTGCAGCAGATCCTATAAGAAGAAGTGGTTTCACCACTTTTGCAACCTTAATAAAAAGTCATTCTATCACAGAGAAAAAAAAATTCCTATTTTTAAAAAGTGAGGCATGATTCATCTGTGTTTAAGTCACTTTTAAGAATAAACAAAATTTGTGCTTTTAGAGCACCAGTCTCTGCCACTCCGTTGCTGGTAGGATACAGCAAACTGCTGTGCTTCAGCTTGCCTGAACAGCAAACACTGGGGCCTGTGGAACCAGTATGAACTGATTTTACATAAAGGTTTAACTAACCCATGACACGGGAGACAAAATAACTCTCCTGCATGTTTGCAGAGCCTGCTGAATCGTAAAAAATGCAGGCAGTCCGGAAAACACGCCATACCATGAGTTCAGAAATAATTAATGTTTCCCTTCTGATTATATGCTGAATATCAGCAGGCCAGTCAAGGAAGACTATTTATAATATACAGTAGTTGCAAAAAGTTATTTCTTATTTACATGAAATGAAAAAAAGCTAAGTTAATAAGATGGTTAAAAAGGTAAGTTGATCAAGAAACCTTATACTTTTAAACATAAATAGTCAAATAATTTATGAATATGATTGACACCTCAGTCAAAATTCTGAGTTTGGGATGCCTTATTATGGTTAGGCAGTCAGAATTTCACTTTGCAGTGAGTGTCAGCAATTTGTCCTTTTCTCCTCCTCACAAAAGGGATGCTCTTATCAAGTGACTTTCCTGTGGAAGAGGGATGACCAGGCTTTTTGTTTTTGACACTTGTTAAGTAACCTGACGTGTTTTTCCTTTGTTTGTTTGTTTCTGTGGCTCTCATTTCCAAGACATATCCTGTGGACTGTTCAAGTGCACTTCAAAAGTGAGAATTAAGTATATCTGCACAGTGTCTCACTGCATGCTGTCTGTCTGAAATGAAATGAATAAAAGAAATGACTGACTCTTACACTAATTGAGTCCATCCATAACCGTACCAGGTTCGCATTGTTAGCCCTCTTAAAAGCTCCAAAATTTAACCCTATATTGGAGGGCACAGGTGGAGTTTTTTCCACATCCCAGATGTCTATCCTAGTAGAGCACTGGTTTTGGCACAGACAAAAAGTTCTACCCGTGAGGTGTTAATTTTTGTTGTTGGACCAGTGTCAGCCTTCCTATCCTAGAATATGAACAGTTCGAGTATTTTTTCTGGAACAACTGAGCTAATTAAATTTATAGTTTCACAGTATCTCTGACCCTAAGATAATTTGCTTTTGCACTTTTGCCCCCTTATTAGGTTACTTTGTCATAGATTTTATTTGGTTCCAGGAGATATCAGGGACCAGTGAGAAATGGGTGCTCTACAGAGGCAGGGGAGCCTTGACTTTATTCTGGTTGCAGCCTCAATTGAAGAAAGAAGAACGTAAGACATTTCCCTCTCTACAGCAGAAAACCCAGTGATTTGCATAGGCTCTGATCTCATCTGAATGTGGTTTTAGCATGGCTGCTTAAAATATCAATAGACTACTTTTAACTTGGACCTCCCTAAATATCCTCACAGCGGTATTGTTACTGTAACAGAGCACACTCCTACATGATCCTCTTTGGTTAGCCTTAAAAATACTTTAAAACCAGAAAGGAAGAATGGAGTCTTTGTCTATGAATGCTAAAATCTATCTTCATCCATGAGAAGCTGTCGATGATTGCCATGGAAACATTTACTAATTGTCCATGGAGCCTATAAAATAGTAACAAAAAAAGGTAAGATTTGTCAGAAATAACACTCTGTGAGATGTGACCTGAACCAGAAGACTCTGAAAAGACAGAAAGACATGGTGTGGTATAGCAAGGCCTTTTCTTCTCTTGATCCTGCCTTGCACACAGACCATCTTGGTGTCCTACCTAAAGAGACTACATTCCCATTGAATAAGAGTAGTGTCACCATGTCCCTTGATGTCTGTTTACATCTTTCAAAATACAGGGGCTGCTCGACTGAGACTGCAATCAGAAGGCAGGACAGCCATCCACTCTGTATCATAGTTTGAAAGATTTCATAGGTCACATTTCTCACTTTTTTTTTTTTTTTTTTTTTTTTTTTTTTTGTGTAATTCTCTTCCACTCTGTAAAAATGCCATTTTTTGGGTCTAAGTGTTTGCTTCTGGGCTACGTGTGATGCAAACCCAGTCAGAGCTCTCACCCTGTGGAATTTGCAAGGTAATTTAAAAATTCACAGCATATCAATGCAGTAAGGAGGAGAGGCAGGACAAAAGAATACACTCATGTATAACTAGGTTGGTCAAAAGTATACCTCAAGAAGCCTCAATAGTTGGTAGTTGATTTTTGTTTCTGGTTTGTTTGGGTTTTTTTTAATAATCTTGAAGTGCTACTGTTAAAAATCTTGTATTTACCATCAGTTCTCCATTGACCAACCCAAGAGGCACCTCGGCTCTTAAAAAAACACACTAAGGCTCTCTGGATCTTTAAAGTGTTAATCATCAGGTAGCAAACGGATTTCCCCATTCTAAGAGGTACTTTTGTGGCTGCAATGGTTTAAAAAAAGTTACGAATGACAGCAACAATTTTGTTCATCACCAATTCAGACTGCCAGCTATCAGTTGTTATTAACCTAACCTGCTGTGTACTACTCGATTTAAACAATTCTCTACTCATTACATGGGTCATTTAACATGGGCAGAAAATAGAATCAAACACAAGGAGTGGTTGTGCTTTGCCTCTGTCCTCCCATCACAGAGGACTCTGTTCCCTACTGGGTCCCAGTGTGAATCACCAAACAATGTCTTCTCTTAAGAGAAACAGATTCCTTACCCACTAGCAAAACAGTGGAGCTTAGAATTAGTTTCTGCTGAAAGGCTTTCCTCCTTACTGCTCCTGCAGGATTTTATAAGAAGAAATATACCTATATATAATTTGCTTAAAAGGGGATGCCATATGGACTTCTGCCATGTGGGCACTTAGAACATGTATGACAGCATATTACTACAGAAGTATTCTTAAATAAAATTGCCATTTCAACCACCACATGACTAATATTGATTTTAAACCAACGAGGCCCCCTGACAGAACGATAGCAATGGAAATTTTCAGTGTGCTTTGGATCAGAAAGAAGTACTGAAATTGCTTTATATGTTCCTACTGGAAACATCACAAACCCACATTTCTTTACTATCTGAAGACCATATTTTGACACATGAACAGCCGAGCTTTCCTGCAGGTGCAAAAAACCAGATCACTTAGGGGTTTAGTTACTCTCTTAATATCACCTCTTGCAGATTTCATCGGGGATCACATGAAGAGAAAGAGGTAACTAGAAAGGTGAGAGGGAGGTTCATTAGGCTGAAGACAGAAGCAATGGCCAAGGCATAGCTGTGTGAGGATAGGAGCTGTCCAGGTAGCCCACGTTTACTGGATGAGAGCCACTGCACAGCTGAGGGCTTTTCCCTTTCCAAATTTTTTCAACTCTTAAGCCTATGTTCTTTCAGTAACAATACCAGAAAAGTCCATTAAGTGACCTGCATGAGATTTGTTTCTATTTCTTCTTTGTGGATAAATCTTTTCATATGGTGAGTTGGCTGAGGCAAAGCTCATGGCAGAAACTTTGGTCCAGGTGAACTTTATTAGATATTTTCCTCACAGGATCACTGCTGGCTTAGAGGTAACTAGTTTACTCCGAGCTCCAGTTTACAATGTGTGGTGATCTCACCTGGGACTGGTCAGCACATGACCTCAGCAAGCTTGAGTGCATCGTTTTCCATATAAACACTGGATTAATTTTTTTGCCAATGTAGAAAAGGGCACTTGGCCTTGTTCATGTATAATTTTTTCTGTCATGCATAATTTTTCTATTATTTTTTGTATCAACACACTCCAAAAATAATCATCAGAGGAAAACTAAATAGCAAAAAAAGTACTGATATAAACCACACAAATTTCACAGAAGCATTTGATATTCTCTGTTCTGATATATTTTGTTGTATGTTGATGAAATGTTTTATATCAAGGAAAGAAATTAATATCAACACAGTTTTATATCCATGTGCAGCATGCACAGATAAAGCACAAGTGAAATGAGATAAAATATTCTGCTTGATGATAAACATGGAACAAGGCTGTATTGAACAAAGAGATGGCAGAGTTTTTTAATATGAATGCACATCAACAAAAAATGACAGCACAAAGTATTAGATGTTCTGGGGTTGCTACTCATTCACTATCAGAAGAGTTTAGGCAGCCAGACTACTAGACATTAAATGGTTCAAGAGCAATATGCTGAAATTCTGTTCAGCTAGAGACTTAGATCTTCAGTATCCACTCAGACATGTAAAACCATCCGGAAAGGTGAGCTTAAAAATGACTGAGCATGACAGTAAATATAGGGTTAACAAAAATAATATGCAAAACATAATACCAACAAGAAACCTAAAATTCAAGCATTGCTTTAGAATGCAAAAGAGTGCAAGAGATGAGTCAGTCTCAATACCTTGGCAATAATATGCAAGCTAGTGGGGATATCCAGAACGAAATCATGTCACAAATTGGCAAGGCAGCAGCTGCATTTATCTGCTTAAAGAAGATTCAGTCCTTGAAAATCTACAACTTAAAGAACAAGCTGAATATTCAATTCATGTTATTTTCAACTGAACAGATGGATGGGAAAGCTGGAAATCTACCAGAAGTACAGGCAGTCATCTAAGAAGTCTGATAAAACATTTAGAGAACTTAAACTTAGAAAAATAGTAATTTTTTAAATAGGTAACTTTCTAATAAATTTTCCAAAATTTAACAGTATGTATTATCAGATATTAACAACAACAACAACAAAAAGATAGCTGTATCTGTGATATGTGTTGGTAACAAACACAAAGAATGCACAGGGTAAAAGTACATACAGAAGTGTAAGCAAAAAGGGAGAGCTAAAAGGACACACTCTGAAGGACTCCCCACCAATAAGATCATAAAAGCTGCTGTGTATGGACCCCACCTGGCTGTTGCCAGGAGGATCCTGGTGGCCCCCACCAAGGTGAGCTCTAGCACACCTTCCCTTGCCCACCTCCCACAGCAAGGGATCCCAGAGCAGCAGGAAGCCCTGGGTGGCTGCTTGCAAACTGAGGAACCACCACCATCTCAGAAAGTAAGTGTCTGCCTTTTACATGGACTTCTATGAAATACAAGTCATAAAAACTGAGGGTGCTTCTGAGCTCCTTTGAGTTTGTATGACGCAGCAAAGCAGGTGCTCCTGTGTGCTGGATGGAAGGGTAAAAGCACTGCAATGGCTCAAATAAACAATGCTTGCTTGCATCAAGAAGCTGTTTCATCTGATTGCTCTCTCTGCTTGGGGGTTTTTCCAGTAGATTCACCCTACTCAAAATTTTAAGGGCAAAATCTGCAGGAGAACATATCCCTTCTTTGTAGGCAAGTACAGAAAGACAATTCTAGTAAGTTTTATCTGTATACTTAAAAAAAAAAATCATTATGGAAAATAGTGTGACAGTCTAGTAGGAAGCATGAATAGAAAAATTGAAGACTCTGCCCCATATACCTTTTTTCATTACACTGGGCCTTGTCTGCTCTAACATGCTTCCCAGTTCTTCCCAGCTCCAGCCAGTTGCATGTTCCTATCTAGTCCTTCAGGAAAGGGAAATATAAAACTGCATTGATAGTAAAATCCCGTACAGTTCAGACCCATTCTTTTGCTGCTGGACGGATCTATAGAGATTGCACATAAAAGCCCCAGAAACTTAACACATATCTCAGGAAAGGTCTCGAAGACACTCTTCTTTCCTGATGGTCACTGTCCCTCCTTGTGCTCCTGTCCACAGCATCCCTATCAAACATCCAGCTTGCTTCCCTTGACCTGCTATGTTAAGGTGAAGTTTGCCCTTACTTGCCTTCACCTTGCTCATTTGCCACTGATTTTTTGATTTTATTGTCATCACTCCCCTCACCTTCTCTCACTAACAAAGCATGGAACAGCATCTTTTCTTGGCTTACTACAGTCCTAGCCTACAGACATCCTTCTGTACAGAGCAACTGGACTTACAGGACAACTTACGTATCCTTGCTAGCTGAAAATCTCTACGTTTGTATAAAAATGAATAAAGGTAATTCAGTTCATCAGCCCTAGATATTTTAAGGAGCATTCTTTTTTTTCTCTCCAGACGAAGAATGGTCCTTGTCTAGGTCTCTAGAATATGTTGAAACTTTTCTAGACAGCTGATCATTACAATGGGTTCTGAACTTGATAGATCCACAAACATGATATGGGTAGACCCTGTAGCAGTGGGCTGTCAGAACTCAGGACCAAATTCATGTTTGTTTAAATACATAGCACATTTCACCCGGATTAGGAGGACTTTTTTTGAGTAAAATGTACACTTCTCCTTTAGTGAAGACTTGAAAATACTGAACTGTGTAAAGAAGTTATATTTTAATGTATTTCAATATGCTGAACTTAAACAGTTATTTTATTACTTGAAAAGAAAATCCCAACTGGCTTTGTAGGATTGTAATTCACAGGCAACATCTTCTACATATAAGCTGAGCAGAAACGTGATGCAGAAAGCACTGATACACAATCAGCACGTGATATCCCATTTTCAGAGCAGAATCACATTATAGAGTAACTGTGTTCTAGAAGCTTAAATACTAACTGGGATGGAGCTTTAATCCTTTTACTGCCTTTGAACCACTCTCCTGTCTCAGCTGTGATATTATGAGGCTGTCTAGTCAAATTATTTTATCCCCTAGTAGGAGTCATGTAGGTGCTTCTCTTATTTCTACATTTATAATGCAGGCAGCACTGTGATACCTAAACTACGTCCTTGTGTCTTTATATTTCCTTTTATACTTTATCACATGTAAAAATTGTCCGTAGAGACGTGAAAACCAGAAAGAAGCAAGACGTTGAAAACATATAAGCGAAACGGATGTCTATTTTAGCAGCTCCGTAGGTCAGCCTCCACACCTGGCCACTGGAGAACAGCGGTGCGAAGGAAAAAAACTTAAAAAAAAAAAAAAAAAGAAAAAGTAAAAACCCACAACAAATAAACTTCTTTGCAATCTGTAAGACAGACGGTGCCCAGTGTCCACGACGTGTTTGCAAAACCATCTCCAACGAGCCCGGGCGCAGCGGCCGCTCTTACGCAACCCGCTGCTGCCCTGCCGGGCGGCTCTGCGGAGCGCGGCTCGGCGCCGAGCGGCGACAGCCCTGAGCGCCGCCTCGGCACTTCGCTGCTAACCACAGCACCGCTCGCACCGCTCCAGCTCGCCGCAATTAACGCAGTTCGTTCGCCGGCAGTTCTGGCCGTGCAGAAAGGGTGCATTCCCGCGGAGAGCTGGCGCGGCGCGGGGCGGTGGGGCCTCCTCCGCCGAGCGACAGGGACGCTGCAGGTCCCGTCCCCGGCCGAGCCGGCAGAAGTGCTCAGGAGAGGCGTGAGGAGCTCCGGGACCCTGCGCCGCGCGCCATCGCGGCGCGCAGCTCCGCAGCGCTCCCCGCCCGCCGCGCTGCTCGGCCCCGGCGCTGCCCGCCCGCTCCGCTGCTCTCCCCGCCGCCTCCCTCCGCAGGGAGAGCCGCCCGCCCGCCTGCCCGGCCCCCCCGGCCCCGCGTCCCGCAGCCGCCCCCCCGCGGGGTCACCCGGGGACAGCGCCCGCCTCCCGCCGCAGGAAGCGCCGCAGCCGCCCCGGCGCCTCCCGCTCGGCGCTCGCCTGTGGCAGGTGAGACTCGCCGCGTCCCTCCCCGCTCCCCCGGGGCCGCCCCGCACGCTCTCCCCGCCGGCCGAAGGGACGGGGCCGGGGGCAGCTCCCCCGGGCCGGCGTGTGGGGCGGGAAGCCCGAGCGGGGGTTCCGCAGGCAGGCCGGGCGGGGGTCCGGGCCGCGCTCCGGTGCCGGCGCTGGGCCGGGGCGGCCGCGCACCGGCGGGGATGGAGAGGCGCCGGGCGGTAGCGGCGCCGCCGGCCGCCCCCGCAGCCCGGGCCCGGCCTGCCGCCGGGGCGGGGAGGCCCCGGTGTGCCGCCGCCCGGGCAGTGCCGCTCCCTCCCCTCCCCAGACCTGCCGGGGCTCCCCTCCCGGCCCCGGGCTCCCCGCGCCAGCGGGGACCGGGCTAGAGCTCCAAGGGCAGCGTCAGCTGCTGAGTGTCCCCCGGCCCTGCGTTCTGCCAGACGTATTTACTGGCTACACGGGAAGAAAATAGGCTCCAGGAAGGGCTACGTCGTGTTTGCTGCTTCTGCAGAGTTCATCCCACCCCTGGGAACTGCTCAGACCTCGCAGGAGGGGCCGGGCTGCTCCGTAGGGAATTGAGGCGCTTTCCCTGCGCGGCGCGTGTGGGAGCGCTGAGCTCAGCTGGGATGGCAGCATGGGAGATGGCTGGGAAACCCTGGGGAGTTCGGGTCACAGATGGCAGCGGCCGTGTGTTATCATTCCAGACTGCGCTCTGTGACCAGCTGACAAATTGAAACAAGCTGTAAGAACCTCTCTGCGAATGTAGTAAGGCTGTTTGCTAATCGTACTTGTGACTGCAAAGGATCATTTTTTTAATGGGTGCTACTGGCCTCCGACTCGAGTGAAGTCAATACCCCTCATGCAAAAAAACAGAGTTTTGTTGGGTGCTCTGTGGGATGCTTCTGCGGGAGTGATGTAAACAAACTAACACAGAATATTATGTGGAGAAAGGAATATGGAGTAACTTAAGTCCTGCAGCAACAGGTGGCAGAGCTAAGGAGAAGAGAGTGCATGTCCTGGCTCTTCGTCTTGCATGTCTGTCATAGCACAGTCCTGGTCCATTAGGGGTAGGGCTTTGTCTCACCAAAACAGTGGCAAAACACGTGTTGAAGTGAGCGCTGCCGTCGCAGGAGGACGCTCTGCTGAGTCATGCAGCATGGAGCAGTTGTGCCCCGGGGCAATCAGGAGGCGGTGAAAAGCGGAAAGAGCCTCAACAAAAAGCAAGCACTTGCAGAACATATACGATAATCAAATCACAGTTCTTTCCCACGTTAAAGATTTTTCTTTTCCCCCCAAAAGCATACCTCAAAGAAAATACTTCAGGATACTGAGGCACTAAACCAGTGGCAAAGGAAGACAGAGAGATACTGTATACCATTAAAAAAAGTTCACAGAGTCAATCTATGCAGGCAAAGTTGCCAAAAGGGGTAAGACTTGCATAAGAATTTAAAGCACAACAGCATGCTTGGCTACAAAAGCTTAGAGTCTTGGCCTTTCTCATTGAATCAATAAACATAAGCTGTAAATAGACAGATTTAATATAAATTTATACTGAGCAGCTGAGATAAAACTTGAATAGAATAAATGAGAAGGAATTGTTAGGAAAAAGGCTTGGGAAATGGTATCAGGATTTATTAGGGAAATGAAGAAAGACGTATTGTCTCAGATTTAAAGAGGAAAGCTCTTAAAAAATGAGGCCTAGCAGAAAGAAAGAAAGGGAACCTGCTAATACAATACTTTGTTTTCATGGAAAAGGTAGCAATGAAAATGTTTTGAGAAAAAAAAGGGCCAGGAAAAAAAGTTTAAAGAAATGTCTTTGATAATGATGGAAACATGCTGTTAAAAAGAAATTTAAGTTCTCTGGGTAACACAAACATTTTAGAAAGTAATATTGGAGTAATTTTACTAGCTTAAGAGAAACAAACAAAAATGACATAGGATAGTATTACTCAGAAGGAAGCTGAAATTGCAGGAGATAAATTGCATTAATTTTCATCACACAAATTGTCACAATCTGGAGATCAACCCGAGTAAGACACAAAAAGAGAGGCAGCTTGCAGAAAAATTGTGAAAAAGGATTAGGAATAGAGAGTGGGAAACAGAACATAAGTAGATAGTTGAACTGCTACAGGTGTTTCTGGAGACTTTTATATGGGAGGGAAGGATGCCACACTGCTGTCCTAGGGAATTGTGAGCTCATTTTGCTAGGTGGATGTCAGATAAAGCTAGAGCACCAGACCCTGAGATTTTATCTTCTTGGCTCATGAAGATACTCCAGAGAAACCTGAGACATTCTTAAATGTACTACGGGCTGCACTTCCAGAAAAAGGACTAAGCAGGAAAACAGCTAATATAGGATGATGTATCTGCCATGGCAGGGGATGCCAGAAGCAAGGCCAAGAAAGTTAAGGAGGAAGACCCAAAACTCCCTTATAGGGCATTGAAAACCAAAGCTACTTACAGAAAATACAGATTTTATATACACCTGAAAGAAAGACAAAAGATTGTGAGGTGATTTCCTGGAAAGTATTACCAACAAGAAGGGGCAGCTGTGATAAGGGCTGAGGTTCAGCCACTCTTGTACAGCAGCACATACATAACTGTGAGGTATGTTGTGTTGCAGGATGTCCTGCAGACCAGGAACAGCCTAATAGCTATCCTGTACCAAGCTGGGCTTTCTAGGCCATGACAGACCAGCATTTTATGTAAAAAAAGGGGGCAACTAATTTCTTCATCGACCCAAAGGAAATGTGGCATTTTTAGTGGGGTGTTTGACACCGTAACAGGAAAAAAACCAAACCAAATCATGAATAAAAAGGAAGGAAAGCTTTTGTAGAAGGACAAATGTTACAATGTGGTGCAGTTTTGAGAATATAGACAGCTAAAGAAAAGGCATCACATAAATAAAATTAGAGAAAAAACAGTAAAATTCCTGACCTTTCCAGGTCAACAAAGCAATTCAGCCCCATTTGCAATCAGACATAAATAATGGCAGTCATTCTAACAAAAGATATCTTACATTAGGATACATTCTCACACAAACTTTACACTTAGGTCTGACCTTGGCTTTCTGAATATAGACCAGGTTTTTTTTTTATTGTTTTTATGACGTTCTTAACACTTCCATTACAATTATTCCGTTTGCATTTCAAAAAATGTGCTGTGGAAGGGAAAACAATAATATGCTTCCCAATCAGTTCTGTCCCTACAAATTTAGCAAAATGTAAGGGAGAACACATGGAGCCTATGAAACCCAAGGAACCTATGGAACTTAGGCTGAAAGACAGATAGAGATAGGCAGGATCTTCCAAACATTTCCTGGTTTTTCTGTTAATGGACTAATTAATCAATAATGGGAGGAAGAAAAGAATCAGCATAAAACTTTCAACATATTAGCTAAAATGTTGCACTTGTCTGACATGTAGGGGCTATAATTCAAATGAGATATTGGGGCTGCATTATATAAATGGTACTATGAGTTCTGTCCTCTTTTGAGGTGAATTAGAGTTTTAGCCATAGTTAACATATGCTAGGAGGTTTGGTCTAGCTGTTTTTGGAAGACAACAGAACACAAAAGCCACATGGTTACTTCAGAGAGGTGTTTTCCTTTAGGTTTCTAGAGACATGCGCAAGAGAAGCCCTTGACTCTCTTCTGTATGACTAGGTCCTGGTGGTTAACCTTGATCAAAAACATGGTAAAGTAAAACTGTAGGACTTTATCCATCCTCCTGGTGAAGGTAAGGAGATTTGTGTTAAAAGGTTTGATTTCTGAATGACAGGTAACTGTGTCAGACACGAGTCGAGGGAACGTAATACTCGGTGTTGAGATAAACTGCAGAGATCCTGTTTGTAAACTAGCCAGTGGAAAATCAAATGACAAAGAAAACCGAGTAACTAAAATATATAGGAGGACTTTTAGAGGGGTTCTGAGTATCAACATTGTAATTAAAGAGCATTGGAGTGAAAATTTTGCAAATAACTTTTATGACTTTGGCAAAAATATGTCATATAACACTGCCTTCCTAATTTTGGTGGGATAATGACAGGTTAATAAAAAGTAAAAGGGGACTGTAAATAAGTAAGTAAGTAAATAAATGAATAAATAAATAACAAACTAAATAACTAAGTATGGTAAAGTAGGGACCACTGTGTTATGAAGTGGCAGAACAGGTATACGTCAGGAACTGGAAACTCAGACTCTACTTACTATATGTGTGCACATTTTGTTCTCCTCTACTCTGGCCAGGTTATATGGATTTAAGTTCATTTACAGTTTTTTAAAAATTTTAATTACTGGCCATCACAGTAAAGATGAATGAGTTATTTACTGGTTTGAGATATTATAGGAGATGTAGTTAGGTTCTGAGATCTGTCCAGTCCTCTGGGATTTAGATGGATGATCTCATTAGGTTTGGAGTCATGCAGTAAGTCCAGAAATATACAGATGCTAAACATAATGCAAAATCTTAATTATTGTTTGCAGTTAATTAAAATGCTATTTTTGTTTGTTTTGCCTCCCTCTGGCATCTTCAAGTCCTAATTAATTCTTAACTGTGGGTGGTGGGATTAGGACTGGCAGCAAAACACACCTCAAACAGCCCACCAGCACCATAGGGCTGTACGTGCAGAAGCTTTGCCGAAGCAAAGATCACATTCTTGAGAAGTTAGATAAAGGTTGCTATTGTTCTTGCCGCCAAGATTATTTTTATCACATTGTCAACATAGTTGTTAATGTGCAAACATGCAGGTGAGATACAGAACACACAAAACTCATAAAAAAGGCAGAGACATTGCATGCACGTGCAATCAGAGCACTGGAGATGAGATGTACATAAAAATGCTGAAGGGGAGCAAGTGTTCGCTTGACAGATTAAGGAGCTGGCTGGCACTGTTCCTTGTGGTGAACTGCCTGGTGACATTTATGGCACTGATAAATAAAATTTGTGAGCAAATATCATTAATTGATGTAGTTCAAGGAGTGGCTGTTTGGCACGTTTCTATGGAGGTGGTAATTCAGGTGCATAACTAGAGCAATACTGAGGGGTATTGGGTTTTGTTTTGGTTTATTTTTTTCTATAATATTGCAGTTGTTTCAGAGTACAATGAGATTTTTTGGCTTAGAAGTGCTGCTGTAATTGGTTTCTGGGACTTTCTTGATTTGACCTAATTGGACATTTTGAAAGGTTGCCAAAGTACAGGGAAGGATTTTGCCAGTTTTCCAGCAATGATTAATAAAGTTCATTTGGAGGATCAATTAGAGGTTCAGAAAGAAGATTTTGCATCAGAATTTTTATAAAACCAGTTAATTCTATTTTATTAGTGGACATTTTCAATGTTGAATGATGAAAAATGGTGCTATAGTAAACAGTAAAGGCACTTTTTTTTTTGAGATCATTGCCTCCCTTCAGGTTATTATCATGGTATTTCAGTAATTCTGTAATCAGGGTGGGGAAGCACTTTAATTCTGGTTTGTAGCGATACTTTTGGCAAAATTCAAATTGTTGTTTTAAAAAAATCATTAGACTATTAAAGAGTTGTTTAAACCGGTAAGATTTCCTGAAATGTTTATTTCCTTTTCACAGTGCTTGAAGTGTAAGTAGCAGCTTTCTAAAAGTCTTTAGAAAGAATAAGTAACTGCTCTTGGTGTGTCTGAAGACCTAGTGAATTTAAAGACAAGAAGTGATATGTTTGGAGGAAGGAAAAGCCGGTAGGTAGTGTATGCCATCATCAGTTTCTAATCATCCCAGCTCCTCCCCAAGTTCTCGTTTTCATAAAGATAATTTAAAAGCAACATGCAAGTGGTTCATCCTGTCTCTGTGCATTTATAATTTGTTTGTTTCCCTGGTACACAAGCATAGATTTGGTGGATTGTTTTTTCTACAGTCAGAGGACGGACTAGGGTGGATAAGTTAACAAGCAGGAGGTTCCTGCATGTTGGAATTAGCAACTTATCTGTCTCATCCATTGCTTGTTTGTTCATGTTTTGCTTAATCAGATGTATCCTAAAGAAATGAGATACCCAGCTATTATGGTAGTGCCAGTTTCTAATTTGTTCCAGGAGTTCATAGCCGTGGGTCTGAGCGCATCAGGAAGGACCTGTGGGTGTGTAGGTGTTTCCATTCTACTTCTTATTGTATTTGGGTCATAAGTAAGTTTTTAATCTTCACGTTATTGGGTTTCAGCTGACCGGGTATCTAAAAAAAAGTGTAGCACTGCTATGCTATGCTATGCATAGCTATGCCATGAGTTGCTATATTTACTCTTTAGAAGTCAAGCAAGAGCTTTTACTGAGGCACTTCCCTCTGCAAAGCTTTATGCACAGCAGGTAACACTGCCACTCTGATGCAGTGCTTGAAGGTCACTTGAAAAGCCAGAGTTTGGCTAAAGTGGGACTCTTCCTTCCTTCTTCTTCCTTCCTACAGAGAGATTTTTCAAGCTGGCCTCCAAAGTACCTTCTGGAATTCCTTACAGGTCAGGTTTTCTAGGGGAAGGAACTGCTTCTTTTGCAGATACTATTAGCATAAATATCGCAACATAAAGCCCATTATCACACTCAGAGGACGCTTTCCTCTTGTATGTCGGGCAAACTGAGTTTAATTTGGCATTTACTGAAATATGACTGTTGTAAATCTACCAGCACTGCATATTACACTGAGCAGGTATATCTACTATACTATGTGCTACACATGGGGCAAAAAAATGGCAACTCTTTCTAAACTAATAAAATTATAGCGCTATCCATTATAGCATTTCTGCTAGCACCAGGGTAATATTTCTGTTCCAGTCCTCTCAAGAGAATTTAGGAACCAAAATACTTCCATGAAAATACTTTGTGCATATTTCCAAAATCTTCCAGAAATTCAGCTATGAATGGATTCAGGATGAAGATGGTAAAGTATCTCATTTGTTGCATGTATTGGGCCTGCTAAAATAAAGCTTAGCAAAATACTGCTAAAGCAAGAGTGGAGGATGAATGGGAAGATTATAGAGTATTATTTTATATGTTTCTGCTTACTGAAATGAGTAGATGACCTCATCTCCAGAGTAGAGATAGCAGGCTTCTACTCTCTGTTCTGAACTTAGTAGAAAGGTAGAATCTCAATTCCTAGATTTTGTTATTTTTACTCTGAGGTGGAGGTTGTTTCCCAGCATGTCTATGTTTCTTGCTCCCTTTTCCATAGTAATGATTGCTTATGAAGAACAAGTTGGTTTAGAATAGGACGAGCTGCACGATCCCTCAATTAATACACCCACCCACCTGGTTGTTGAGCTCCATATGGTCTTGGATTAGGAATGAGAGAACTTGCAAAGCTCTTGCTTCTGTCAGGCCTCCAAAATCAAGACTCTCCCGAGTGTGTTTTAGCTTTGCCTCAGAGTAACCCAGTTATAATTATTCCAACTGAAGGAGCCTTTCCAAGCCCTAATCTTTTAACTGAAACCACTGCGGTTTGGGACAAGGGATCTGGTTTCAATAGGACCTCTACACATCTTCCCACTCCACCTTCTCTCCCAGCTGTGTTCACTCTTCATTTGATTCTTCTCAAAAGAGATGTCCTTTGTCCACTGCTGAAAGGGAACTGTGTGGCAAGCCTTTGGTGCTGCCACAACCACTTCAAACTAGAGGCTTTTCTGCAGGCCAGTTAAATGCTACTTCTTCTTGCCTGATGGGCTGTCCTTACTAGTATGCTCCTTGACCATCCCATTTGGTATCATGGAAAAACTACAGATTTGAGCTACTGAAACCTGTCATTTGTCATCTACTTTTTGCATTAAGATGAATATATTAATGTGAAGTTGCTTCTGAAACGCATTTTTGGAAAATGTAAACTAGGTCCACTATCATGAAATTTGGAGCCATGACTCATTAAAAAAATCATCACAGGTGGCACTAGGACAAGAATGGTCTTGATGATCTGTTTAGAGAATAAGAAGAATGAACTACTGGTTTTGTTTACTCCAGTAGCCCAACTAGTCCAGTTGCCCTTGGCTGATGAGTAAAGGATGCTTGCAAAAAGACTGGAAGAAATAGAAAAAGTGTAGGATTTCCTAACTTCTGGCAGTCAGAGGATATGGGAATTTCCTAAACCAGAAATTTCACTGGATTGCATCATCGTGTTTATTGGCCATTGATGGACTTGTCAACCATAAATTGTCTGATCTGTTTTGAACTTTCTTGAACTTCCGCATCATCCTTTGATAACAGTCCAAATAGCCTTTTTTAGTAAAATAGCTTTTGCAATAAAAAGGAGAACATACACAAATTCCTGTTTAGTCTGGAAGCTGGCTTCTGTCTAGGAGAGCTGAAACCTATTTTTCCCAATACTTTCTTGCTGCAATTTAAAAACACAGATCTTAAAAATAATTTTTTGAAAATAATTTAATCTTACTGTTTTCTTTCAGTTCAGATTTTTTTTTTCTGTGTTCATTTGGTTTTGTGGACTGAGCACTAATTTCCTGTGTCATGTGCAACCCTGCATAACTTGAAAAAAACTCCCTGCTGTGTTTTTTCATGACAGATCGAAAATGGATATGAACTGTGCGTTGGAGGTTAGAGTGTGCCTCCAGATTTGTTTCTCTCTCTTTTGCTTTCCTTCTTGTTATTTATTTATCTTTCCTATTTGTCTCAATTTTCATTAATTTCTCTTCTGTTCTCACACATCCGTTCTGGTTCCCCTTAATTCTGGTGGTAGGATGGAATTGGATCTATGTGCAAAAGCAAAGTATTATTACATTAGGTTATTTTTATATTCCCCAGAAATCTTGCAACAGACATATATTACACTGTATTGGAAAATGGAAAATGAAGAAGAAAAGAAAGAGTATATAATACTACTGGTTTATTTTCCTTTTTTCTTTTTTTAGGAAATGGATATTTGCCCCAGACAAAGATTAGAGGATGTTGGCCAAATACCTTCAGTTAACACCAAAATTTTTTGAAGTGTTTTATGGCATTTAGAGAAGATTGGCCTCAGTTAGCATTAATAATAAATGGAAATTAATCTAAAGTCATTGTAGTCACGTACTGTCCATCAGTTTTGTTGTGTGTTTAAGCACTGCTGATCCTTAATTTAAAGAGGGACTCACACAGGATGCTTTCCTGCTGTGCTGACTCACTCCTGGTAGTCTAAAAATGAAAAGGGCTATGTATGCTTCCTGATTTTCACATTCCTTTTAACACTTTTAAAACAAAATGTTTTGGATTTTTTTTGTCTGCCAAAAGGTGAAGTATTCATTTAATCAGTAGACTGGGGTAATTTTGAAACTGCTTTACTGTGATTGTTTTCATCTTTAATCACCATGTCCTCATGCACTGTAGTACTCAGGAAGTAAGAGGCCTGGGAAATTGCAAAGAAAACCCGTATGGCTTGTAAGACCCTTCAGAAAGTGATTAGAGGGTCCCCTGCCCACCAGATAATGTGTGCTAGGTGGTCAAGTGATTCAGCTTAGCTCATGTTTCATTGCCCATGCTCTCTGCCTGCTTGTGTACAAACAAATTAAAAATGGAACATGTGAAGTGTGTAGTACTTCTGGGAAAAACGTGAAGTCATTTGCATCAGAACCGATGTGCCAAACAACCACTCTAAAATCAAAGATCTGTAAGCAAAACAAACCAACTAGTAACAGGGAAATCTGGTAGCTCATGTCAGATGCAAAATGTCCATTACCCGTAGAGAGCCCAAAGAAACTAAAGCTCTCCTCTGCCTGCCCAGCCCTGAGGTGTGAAAGCCAGACAAAAATTACTTAGGAGGAAAAGTAAATTGAGAGCAATAAAGGATAAAAAGCTGAAATCCACCAAGGAACCAAGCTAAGTTGTTGTGTTAAAATGCAAAAGAAAGAATATTATTTCATTGACAAGAGCCTTATGCCCTGAAAGGTGTACAGATTCCCTTCCAGCTCATCTCAGAGCTGGACGCATCCTAGGCACTCCTGGACCAGCTATTAGGCATTTGATGAGGTCAGTGTTAGGTCGCTTTTTGATTGAGGGGAAGTTTTTGGCTCCTGCATTTGTGAACAAAGTCATGGGCTGTGCATAACTGTTGCAGTGGGAAATTGTGCCTGTACGTGACCTGAACTTTGCCTCTCAGAGAGGAGGAAAACGCTGCCATTACTGTCCTGGTACAAACTATGTGCTGCCTCCCTCTGCTCCTCCCTCCCTCTTTAGTGTCCGCTCCAGGTCAGGCAGCACAGATACTGCAGGGTCTCAGAGGCTCTTTGACATGTCCTGCAGTTGTACTGAACCCTTATTCCAGGCATAAGAAAAGCATTTATGTGAATGCATGGTAGTCACAGCACATCCCTGAAACTCAAAGAGGACCTTTCCTTCTGCCAGACAGGAGTGGTGTTTCAGGCACTGGGGTGGGACATTGATAGTGAAAGTTGCAGAGGGCTTAGGGTCCTGGATTCCCCAAATCTGGGGACTTACTGTTCATATGCAAATATCATCTTCTGCCTAAGCAGATGGAAGAGAAACTGTGGTGATGTGAGGACCCAGGAGCATCTGTCCTCATGCAAAGGTGCCTAGAGGAACACTTCAAAATACTTTGGCGTATCTATTCCAAAAGATGCAGGGAATTGGAATCAGAATATAGGAGGAAGTTGTACCTCTCCAATATCCACAAATATTTGCTCTTGCCATCAGTGAATGGTGTTATGTGTCAGTTGCATTTGATGGGGATGATGACACATTTTAAGGCTCCCATTCTCACCGTCACATGGTCTTGTGTTCCTGCATTTTAGTCATTTCAGAGCAGTGCATCATCACCCCACTGGCTCATGCTGCGCTCTGTGTTTAGCAGCACATATTTATGACATGGGGACTGAAGAATGAAGTCTAACTCAAGTCCTTAACTAACCCGTAAGTGAGGGATTAACTGCCTACTGCAATCTTTTACTAAATATTAATCACTTAACATTATTTTCATTTTTTTGAAAAGTCTTTTGCTGCCTTAGTATGTCAACACACAACTGGGTTTGAAATCACGGCGTTAGAGGGACTGCTGATACACTGCTGTTGTTAGCCTGCCAAGGGACCTGTTGTGTTACTTTCTGGGTGAAGGAAGAAGTACATGTGGATGGGCTACAGCTATCAAGATTTGCTCTTGCTTTACAAACCTGTCTTCCTGGCTGTGGTAGAGTTAAAAAAATAATTACAAGTTTTTCAAAGGATCACCCACATACACATGGTATGAGAGCTCTTTTCTTTGTTGGTTTCATTTTATTTGTACATGACTCACTCTTGGCAAAATGAGTGAGCCTCATGAGCCTGTAAAAATTCTGTTTGGATTAAATGATTTGCATTAAATGATTTATAGCTGCAAGAAGGCTTTAATATTCCTGTAATTCCTTAAGGAAAAACAAACTGATCTTATTCTTTCAAGTAGCTATTGCTTTCACGCCTGTTACTTCAGACGCCATCTTACTCGCTCAAGCTGATAGCTGCTAATGAGACTCTGGGTACTTCTTCCTTGCTTTCCCTGCCTCATGAATTAGAGATGGGTGGTGGGGATGTACTGTCATCTTTTTCTGAGAACATTCTTCTGTGTGTGACTGAAGGCCAGGCAGCCTCCCAGACCTGCTTGCCTTGCTAAGAGCAAGGAGCAGCATTTGTGCTGGCCTAAGGTGGGGTGATCATGTTTCTGAGACCCAATTTACCCCGTTTTTTTAGCCCAGAGGCCCATCAGTCTTCATTTTCCTGTCAGAGCCGGTGTGCTGGTTACAGCCACCTCATTCCTGACTACTGCATGGATCAGCTGTCAGCTGCCCTCACACCCTGACCCCTTGGTTCCCCAAGCTCAGAGATGTGGGGGCAAGGGGAGAGCCCTTACTGGGCATCCGTGCAGAGAGGGGACCGCCAGCTGCCAGCAGCCACCGAGGCTGCCCACACCCTTGGGATAGAGGCCTCGCAGCAGGGTGTGCCTGGTCAAAGCCCATGGGAAAAGCATGCGAGTCAACAGCGGGACAATCCAGCCGGATGCGGGACGTGCCATCAACAAGCCCTTTAACTTCGTGTTTGCACAGTGCCGCGGCTGCCCTGGCTGCCCACTCCAGAGGCTGAGGCGCGGTACAGTTGTTAGCGGGGGCCGCTGCCTTCGGCCTCAGACCACGGGGAACCCTCCTCCTTTCCCGTGCCCATGTCCCTCTGACAGGACGACCCGCGGTCACGGGATTTTAATACTCGAAGCAGAAAAGCGCCGCTGTCCCCGCGCAGCGGCTCCCCCGCCGCCCGCAGCCGCTCGCCGCGCCCGCACCTCTCCGCCCGAGCCCCCGGGGCGAAGCGGTCACCGGCGGCGCCCCGGGGCCCGCCCTGCCGGGCACCGCCCGCGGGGCCGCGGCGCAGCTGGGGGGATCCCGGCTCCAGCGGCGCTACAAGTGGCCGCCGGGGGCGGTTTCGGCTCCGGCTCCGCCGCGGTTTCCCTCCGCCCCGCGTCCGCCTACCGGCGACCCTCTCCGCGGCGCGGAGGGGCCGCGGGGCGCGTTGCGTAACGCGGCGCTGGGCTCCGCTCCGCCGCGCGTCGCTCGGGGCGGCGGGAGGCGCGGCGAGGCGGGTCGGGTCGCCGCGGCCGGAGGTGAGCGGTGGCGGCGGGGCGGGCGGGGCCGGGCCGGGCCGGGCCGGGCCGGGGGGGCGCAGCGCGGCGCGGCGTGTGCGCGGCCCCGCGGGAGGCGGCGGCGCAGGCGGGGGGAATCCAGGTCACGTCCGCAGCCAGACGGCGGCTGGCGGGAGGGACGCGGCGAGAGGCACCGCACCGCACCGCACCGCGCCCGGGCGGGCGGCGAGCGGCGCGGGGCAGGCGCGCCGCTGCGCTCCGCCGGTAAGTCCCGCGAGTCACCGGACTGCCGCTCGGTGGGCAGCGAGCCCGACCGCGGGCGTGGGCGAGCAGGGGGTGCCGGCTCCGCAGGTTGGCGTCCCGGAGCGCCCCCGGGGAGCTGCGGGGCGAGCGCGGGGGAGCCGAGCCGCGCTCCCCGGCCGCTCACTATATTTAGCCGTCACCGGTGGGGAGAGCGGCGGCAGCGGCGCGCAAACGCTGCCGGGGACAGAGCCCCGCCGGGCCGTCGGGGCGCCGCCCGCCCGCCCGCAGCAGCATCCGGGGGTGGCGGGGGGCGAGCGGCGGCGGGGCCCGGCGGGGAGGGCAGGGAGGGAGCCGCGGCACCGCCGGTATTCATCACCGCGGGGGTCGGCGGGGCCGGGCGGGGGGAGCGGCGGCGTGTGCGGCTGCTGGCGCTTCCTGATTTATTTATGTTTGCAGCTTAGGTGGTATTTCCCCGTTAAGAGTTTACCCATTGAAGTTTTTTCCTATTTGACTTTCTAAAGCGGCGGCGACAAGAACGACAGAAATCCGCGAAGTTAAAAAGCCAAATGTGTTAATTGTTAACTGAATATAGACGAGGAAGGCTTGTAGTGGGTGGATTGATCAGGCAGAGTACGAGTAAAAAGGAAAAGGCAAAATTGACAGCGAGGTGCCGATAGGAAGGAAAGGTCGCACCTGTTCCGGTGAGTAGTAGGAGCCCCATAGCCCCGTAGTCCCCCGAAACCTTGTTTACCCTCCCGTGGTCCGGATGGAGGAAGGCGAAATACAGGTTAAAAATGCTGTAATAAATACCAGGTCTGACCAGGAAGGCAAATGGGACATTTTTTTGTACAGTATAAGCCGTGTCCTCTTTAGTATTTTGACACAAAATTCGTGCATTCAAACTGAGCCATCTGCTAGTTACAGTAACATATTTAGTGTTTATTTACAAAACTTAGTCTGTCGTAAATGTATGCTTGCATAATTGATAGACTGGATATTTTTATAAAAAATGGTTTGTTTTCCTTTTACAGTTCAGTACTACTTGTGTGTTGAGACAATTTTCTAGATTTTCTGGTTCCTGTTTTCCCTTCTGAATAAACATTTGAGAAGAAAAACCAAAGCAACACTGCAAAGGGTTTGCTCTTTTACAAGAAATTTCTGTAATAACAAGGTAATTTTCAGGAGATTTTACCATAATCAATGCAGTTGCATTGGTTAATTGCATTGCCTCACAGAGAGGTTTGAGTTCTGTCCCTTAGTTTGAACTCTAAATACCACAGCTATCTGAATGTGTAGCCATTTTTAAACTGAAGAATCTGGAGGAAATCACTGGAAAGTATAGCCCTTCGCTTTCTCATAGAACAGCTGTTTAAGGTGCAATAACAACAAAAGTTTTGTGGAACTGTGTTTGCCTACTTCCTTCCTGACAAGGCTTTTTTTCTTTTCTGCCAACTGGCATGAAATCACCCTTCATATTAGTCCCAGGACCCTTAAATTAGTCTCAGCCTTCTTCCAGTTTATTTGAATTGGTGACCTTTGGATGAGCTGGTGTGTTCCATTGTTACTTGCTAATGATGGAATAATCTAGTCCTGACGTACCAGTTGTGAAACCGAGGGCATTGCTGCTGGATGGAAATTCAAATGTCTTATGGCTCCATGGTGGAAAAGGCAGGATTTAGCTGTGGTTTTCATCTGCTTTTAACTCTGTGGACTCTGATTTCCAGAACTGAAAGGGCTCAAACCAAAGTCTGTTAGAGTTGATGGAAAATCTGCCATTGATTTTTACTGGTTTTGGATAAAGTCTTGTATGAGCTGGTGTTGAGCACATCATGGCTACTCCAAATTGTTCGGTACTTTTGAAATTCTTTGCATATCCAAGTCATTATGTAAAGTCAATTTTTTTGTGTGCTGTCTCTTTCTTTGTGAGAATGTTCTTTTGCTTTGTAGAAAGTGATGGTGTTTTTATTTGCTCTCTTACATGCTACAGCATTAATTTTATTGTCTGATCATTTCCTATTATGTGAGGATGACATAGGTGATTTTGGAAAAATTGAAAGTGCTTTTGCTGAAGGCTGCTTACACTGAAGACAGGTTTCTTCAGGTATTTTTCAAAGACCTTGCAGGAGTGGGACAGCTTATGTCATAAGACATGCTTTCTCTGATGTCCATGTTGTACTTCCCTTGTCCAGTATATATGGTTGGTTGCTGTCTTTTGTGTTTTTGGGGTTTTTTTCTTACAAATGTGAAGGGGATAGAGTTGTTAGTGATAACAAATACTGGTGTTCTGTGAAGAAGCTTGCAGAATAACACATACCTGTGGTAGGTGTACGTCCTCTCCTGGCTTCCCTGTTGTTGATGATGAGCAGGATTTTTCCTCTTGGCTATATGTAAAACCCCAGCCAAGAGAAAGTAGGGAGGAGAAGGACTGCTAAACTTAAATCATGGAAGTTTGTCAGAGTTTATTGTCTAGTGTAGCGTGTCTTGAAATTTGATTCCATTTGGAAGGGAGTCAAGGGATGAAACCTCAAAAAAACCCACCTGATTTGAGGCAGGACGTCCTCCAGCAAGAATCTCGTTTGCCACCGGAAGGGTGAGACCAGGAATTTTGGCTCCTTGGAAAAGGAAATTCTGGAGCTCATTATCTCTCCACCATCATATTCTGGTTTACTGATTTGGGGTTTGCTTGTTACTTAAAGTTGAAGAAGCCAAAAGAGACGTGCATGTGAAAGAAGCTCAGGTAAATAGGCTGAGATGAGGGAAGGCAGGCGAAACACAATTACTGTGAGCCCTCATACCTTGGATTTCCTTCTAGGACTTGGAAAGTGCTAATTTTCCCAGCCAAACTAATTTGCTCTTAAATGAGAGATGGTTGTCGTGGCAGAAATCAGAGCTGTACTGCAAGGTGCAGGATAGCAGTGCATTTTCTCCATCTTGTCCTCTTTCCTGTGGGATTTCCAAAACGCATGAGAATCTGGCCTCTGGAGGAAAGGTGGAGATACTGCTGGGGCACTCTCCACCTACCTGCAGGGACTGAAGGAGCACATTCATGCCTTGGATTTGCAGAGATTATGCCAGGATTTAAATGTGTGAATTCTCTGTCAGAAGGGGTCAGAGGATCAATCAGGAAGGATTTTCCTAATATTTCCACAGTTTGTGTTTGTTGCCTTCTTTCCAAATATCAGAAATGACTATGTGTGTAGTCCTAGATTCTCTCCTGCATGGCCCCATTTAAGTAAATAAATAAGAGCTGTTTGGTAACTCTTCAGGTGTATGACAGCAGAATTCTGCCAAGTCACCAAGGTGCTTTCCTTCTATCTGCCTAACTGAAGATAAATGCCTCCGGGTGGGTGAGGAAGTCTTAGTCCAGGGAACTCCTTGGCTTAATTTATCCCATCAAAAAAGTTAGCAGAATACATGGCCACTAGTGTGGCAGTACTGGTGCTGGTGTTTTTTAAACTTTTCAGTAATGGTGCAGTGGTGAAATAATCTCCCTTCTTAGGGATGAGCTAGGATTTTATGTATTGTACAGGGATAACTAAACAAACAATGCACGTGTTATGAGAACCTTCGTCATTAAAATCAAGGGCAGACTGTAAATTTCTGTGTAAAGATTAAACAATTGTATTCCTATAATTCTGTGTTATTCCATCAGTTGTATGTGGTCCAAGAGGACATTCTGAATAAAGTAATTGAGTCTTGCATAAGTTGCTTCTCTCATTTAATTCACAACACGTGAATGAGATTGTTTGCACTATTCATCACAACGACTTAATTTAAATATGGTCATGGTAGGGGGACAATGCAAGTAAAAAGACTGGTTGGAAAAGATGTGTCTGTTGTTAACTTTTTCAGCGAATGGTCACACTGCCAAAGTGCATGTAAGCCTGCAACTAGAGAGGAGTAAATTGAAAGCAAATAAAATGGTTTTTTTTACATACAAAAGTTAACCTGAGTATTCCATTTTGAGTGCCTTTGGTAATAAAAATTCTCATTTTACTCTAACCCATTTTAGCTTATTAGAAATTAAATATCCTGTGAAACTAGTGAACTAATGAAAGAATAAAGGATTAAACCAGAGTTTTAAAAAAACACTTTATATTTTCAAGTGTCTTAAATATAGAGAAGCTGTAATAATTTTTACTGATGCACTAAAATACTCTTATGTTATAATTAGATTATACGCATGAAAGCGGTGTGATCATTCTAGACTACAGAACTGTTCTGTGTCCTCTGGTGAACCTAACCCAGTAAGTTAAGGTTCTGTTTTTCCATTGGAAGAAATAAAAGGCCTGATTGTCAAGCTGCCTAACAGTAAGGTAGAAAACAGAGCAAGAAGATCAATGTCTCAACAAGTGTATTTAGAGTCAAACCAAGTGTAAGTCTTTCTTCTTCTGGGTGGAGTGAAGCTGGTACATGTAGAACCAAATCACTTGTATGTTTGCATACACAATGATTACTGTTTTATCTCAAGCAGAAGTTCATTCTGCTCACCTGCTATTTTTTTTTATTTTTGAGGTTTGAGTGTCTTCTTGGATTCTTCTTCTTGGATGGGAATTGGTTGGCATGAACTGCATGCCAGAGGTACAGCACCAATGCTGCTTGACAGTAAGATGTGCTTTGCAACAGCTGTGGTGTAGGAAAATAAAGGAGCTCTTTGAAGAAAATTAGAAGTATCTGTCAGCTACGTCAGTAGTTGGATCCTTGAACAATTGCTCACTAACTGATATGTTAGTGACATGCATATAGATGAACCATTTTCAAAACATTCGCGAGAAAAATATACTTCTGTGGGTAAGGAGAGCTGTTTTCATCACCATTGCAAGTTGGCTTCCTTGAGTTGTGTGTCATGTTTGCTGTCATCATCTACATCCGTACAAGGTTCTTGAACTGTGGGCCTTTTCCTTTCTTACATTTTCATTTGTTGACCTTCACATCTTTCTTCCCCTGACTAGTCTTGCACCTTGGCCCCCTTTAGTATCCTGTTATCTCCACACCTCCCACTCATGACTTTGTATTGTTTCTCTTGATTCCGCTATGCCAGCTCCTTGCCACGTGCGCCAGCCCAGCTGTACTTTGGCAGTTGTGGGTTGCTGCTGCTTGGTTTCCTACTAGTGGAAAAAATGACCACTAATAATAAATTGAAGCTATTTCTTCTTTAGCATTGTTTTTTAACACTGATCTTTAGCACAAAATCATTCCTGGTTCATTTGCCTACCTTCTTACAACTTTTGACAGGTAGGATTGCCTTCATGTGACTTTATTCTGTTTTCTAGCTTTACATTAAAATAGTTTTATTCCCATGATTTATTAACTTGTCCCTGGCTCTGTTTTATTTTTAATATTTCATACATCTTTAAAAAATATGTGGCATGTTTGTGTGCAAGGTGCTTCAAAGTATAATTATGAGCTGTAGCATTTATGTATATGGCTTAAAATAACTGTGTTCCTCCCTTCAGGAAATTGAAGGGTTTATCTTGAGCCTTCTTTTATAAGTTAGGTGTCTTACTTTCCATACTGCATTTTTTCTCATTAAAAGATAATAAGGTGAAATGCATTATCCAGTTAGATAAACAGGGAAAGAGTCTGTACAGGGTTTTATCCATGTAATTCCAGAATATACATGAGCACACACATATGCACTAAAAGAATATTCCCCTGCAGAGTGTTTGTGACAAATTTAATTTTTAAAGCAAAATAATTACTTCAATTAAATATTAAAGTGTAATTTTATTTCTAAAAATACAGAGAAGATTGCGTCTGGAACAGAGAGTACTTCCTGTGCAGTGCTGAACTGCATGTATTTTGTGTTGTGCCCAATTCACTGATGTGACTTACTGAAGTGATGTATTTTATTGAAATTCTTTATGTGACCAGAATAAAGCAGCTTGGGCCAGGGGACTTGGATCAACTATTTAACTGCAGAAGTTGCTGATTATTAAGGTTAAAGAAAGGAGAAGAAATACCAGAATTAGGGTTTGATATGCAGCTTTAATTCAGGTGTCTTTGAATATATGCAGGTAAACTAAACTTTAGAGTCTGTGGATGGAATTGCTTTGCTTTTCAGGATGTTTAGCCCTATGTAATAATTGTCATCCTTGAAAACTGCACCTCCTCTCAACTTTATTTGAAACCAGGAAACTTGGGATCAGATCACAGGGAATGCAGTTGGTTATGTAGAATATTGTGAGCATGTCGTCCTTGACTGTGCATTACACATGTGTAACAGTGATTTTTCACTGGTTGTGAATTTTAGTTGAAAATCACCTCTGCACCATGAAGGTATCTAACCTGATTACCCCACTTTGTATTTAATGGTTGCAAACTGTTAGCTCTATTTCTCTTGCTTGTCCTGTTTCCCCTGCCCCTAGTCCCATGCCTCAGACACTTCACACTTTTCTCCTTTGCCAGAAATGGGAGAGGGATGCTAGAGACATTTCATTTTTTTGAAGAGTCTTATGCATGGAGACAGCATCCTTGACCTTCTTTCCCCTTAGAACATCCTGTCAGTTGCTCCAGTTCTGAATCTAGCCAGTGTTGAGGGCAGCTGCCATGCACGTGGTTCTTTCTTACAGGGTCTTCTTGCCCCCAGAAGGGATAAGCCAATGACAGGAGTCCCACTTGCTGTTTTGTTGGCCAGAACCTGTGCTTGTGCCTTTTTGACTTTCTGCATTACTGAGTATTGAGTTATTTGGGGGGTTTTTTTTTGTCCCCAGTCCCACTGCCATTTAGCATTTCCCTCCCTGGCACCCCTACCTGGGGCAGTTCTGCTGCCTGTGTATGTGAACACTGACCCGTGCTGTGAGACTTGGACTAAAGTGG
Source organism: Motacilla alba alba (assembly GCF_015832195.1). NCBI lineage: Eukaryota > Metazoa > Chordata > Aves > Passeriformes > Motacillidae > Motacilla > Motacilla alba. Next base: position 38,195,501 of record NC_052017.1, on the reverse strand, counting down.
TGATAGCCTCTGTAGCCTCCAAAATGCACGAAGCCTTCTTTCTTGCCGAGTAGGTTGTTGCACAAGATACCATCTTGATGGCAGCTGTCTTCATTTGCATTGAACTCTGGGAGAACCCAGAGACTGCTCTGATAGTCAGGCCTCCTAGGAAGCCTGTGTGCTTTCATCCTCTGCCCAGGGAAGATGAATCTCACCCGCTGCCACTCTCACGGTAGGATGTGGGGAATGTGCTTGCAGCCATTCTGGCCATGACTTTCCAGTGGGTGGATGGTGGGAGTGTGTTTTGCAAGGCAGAAGGATCTTCTACTGTTATCTCTTCAACAGACCTCATATCAAAGCACTCTCTTGGATTTGGGAAGTGCTTTCTGTGCTTGGAGGTTAGGCATGAATGGGAATAGCATGACCTGGGGAAAGGAAAGTGCTGGATTCTATAATTCCCAAGGGAGGAAGGGCTCTGGTTATACTGTCTCCTATAGAGCAGTTCCCTGAGCTAGGCATCCTCATCTCTCCATCCTGCTTGCAGTGACATGGGTAAGTTTCCTTGCTTTGGCTCTGCAGTGGCTTCTCTTCAGTGCCACTTCCCTTGCATGGAACCATGTACACAGAAAACCATGCGTATATAGAGTGTGCTCCCTTCTGTTTTCAGATGTCTTAACATCTTCTGAAATACCTGATAGCTTGCAAATTCCAGAATCAGGATGAAACATGTTTTTTTCCAAATACTACATTAAATGTTTTTGAAGCACAAATAAACTTAGGCAAGCCCCTCTCCCCCACTTTCCCTTTTTGACTAGACTTTTATTTTCACTGGAACAGCAGGATTCATCCTTGTCATAAGGTCCTTTCTTTCCAAGTTACAGGTTCTCTTCCAAGGAATAGAATTTAAGTAGTTGAAAGAAAAAGCACTTAAAATTTTGCATATAGAAAAAAGCCCAATCCCAACCATTTCCTTTGCTACTTCTGCAGAAATAGCATTACTCTTTTTACAGGTTGACCAGAGGCATTGTGACATCTCCATCTTTGGGGATACTGAAAAAACAGGTGGACATGGTCCAGGGCAACCTGCTGCAGGTGACCCTGCTTGATTGAGCAGGGTGGTGGAATGGACAGTCTGCAGAGGTCCTCTCCAGCCTCAGGCATTCCTTGACTGAAACTTTCTGAAAACGTTTTGAAAGAGAATTGCAGCTCTCTTTGATAGAGCTGGGTGAAATACAAAATAATTTAAGGTAGATTTATTCAATGGAAAGTGTAGAGCACACTTTCAAATTAAGCTGGTCTGCCAGGCTTGCCCATAATAAATTCAGGAGAGTAAAACAAAAATTAGGAATTTATACCAAATTATCAGAGCGAATCATATTGCTTCTGTCTACACAAACTACTGAAGCACCTCTGTAACTTTAAAAAGTGCTCTAAGTGCATTTTCCATGCACAGATCAGAGTTATGAGCTTACTTAAAACTTAGAAAGAAAATTCATGCTCTCACCTTTGCACATAAGAGGCCAATTCTCAGGATCATTGCCTTTGATCCCATAGAAGGAATCACAGGATTAAAAAGGAGCCAGAACTTGCCTGCTGTTTAGTAGTAATTTTCTGATTATAATTTGCTCATACGAATGTAAATGTAAAGAGCTAAATATACATAAGCAGACTATGTGAACCTTTGCCCTCCCCTCTCCCTCAAGCTTCGCTGTCCAGTTTGGCTCCCAGTGCATTTTCAGAAGTCTCTTTCTAGGGTTACTTGTCCCTCTAGCAAGAAACCCAAGTTCTGAAAGCAAGAAAGGGGCAGAATTGCAGCCACAAAACCTGAACTCAAACAATCTCCCCTCTCCCATTACTGCTACACCTGCTTATGAGGCAGCCCTGTGGGGACCAGTGTGGACACTGGCTGGCAGCCAGGTGTGTACCAGACATCTCTTTTACCTTTGCTCATAGATAGAACTCATCCACAAATGGCAGCTAGAAATTCATGCCTGTAATATAAGTTCACATTAGCTTGACCTGTGTTTTACAATAACAGTGAAGGCTGCCTTTTTCCCAAAAAAAAAAAAAAATTCTCAATATTTTTAACATAGTTTATTTCCTCAGCTTAGGACTTGCAGGAGGGTTTGTCAGCAATTTTTAGTGGAGATAGAAGGAAAAGGGGAATTGGATTGCTGACAGGGTATTGCTTGCTGGCTGTGCAAACATAGTGTGCAATGAGACAATAAGCTTGGACTCCTCTATGTGAAGTTCAACTCCAAGCCAAATTAACTTGACCTCAGCCTCTTCAAAATGTGTCTGTATAAATGTAGCTGTAGTCCATTTTGATGATCACAAGTCTGCAGCTGAATTAATTATTTGATGGTGCAAGAAAGATATGTAAAGGGAGACTGTTACCACTGAAGCCCAGATCTCCAAGATCAAATCTACAGACTGATTTTCTTTTCTAATGTTTTCTTGCTAAGTGTTTCCTTATACATCATGCCTAATCTTGTCAATATTTCTGTAGGTCTTGCTCCTTTAAATAGCTCTGGATGGGTGGAACAACCTGTACTTTTTCAGAGATCTCCTGGAGTCAGTGAAAGCTGTTTGAAAGAAGCAAAGGCATTGTGAGCCCTGCACAGTCTTAAGACGGTCTGTGTTTGGGACATGAGAGTAATATGGCATTACTCTGTTTGCTTTGGAAGGTAATCTAATCTAAAAGAGCTTGAAACAGTTTGCAAGTTAGGATTGTGGAAACTTAAATGTCGAGGCTGTTTTCTTCTTTAAGAGAAGAAATATTTCTTCTCAAAAGAGAAGAAACCCAGAAAGATCATTAGGAAGAAATTGAGAGATTCAACCTGGCAGATGTTGCAAGGCATGTGATAGAATAGGACTGAGCTTTACCTGTTGCTGTGTGAAGTTAAGATCTGCAATCTCTGTTAGGAGCTCCAGATTTCACAACGCTTGGGTGATGGTGTAACAGGAAGAAGGGTGTGGGCAAAACTACAGAGCTACATATGAGTAATTCAAGACCTCACCTGTTTTCCCATATGGAGAGCAGGACAAAGTGGGGAAAGCAGATGGACAGATCAGAAGTTAGAGTTTAATCGCTTAACTTTTGCTGAGTTGATCTGTATTGAGGGTAATCTTCGGGGATTCGTGTTTGTTGCATGCTTTTTGCATTTTTTTGGGTGGATACATTTTGAGTCAGAAAAAATGATGTCTGGTGTCACACCTTTTGTATTCTATCTCAGCACAGCAAATTTGAGCTACTAAGTTATAGCCAGCAGATGCCAGCAGTCTTTGTGGTACTATACTGTTAGTTTACTTGGATGTGTTTTCTGCAATGGTGTTCCCAATGGTGAACAAGCTACCTTTTTAATAATATCAAAGGGGTGGAATTACTGCCTCATTTCCATGTGAAAAAGTCTCAGTGAATATTACAGGCAGATTATGACCTTAAGTAGTGCCCAGAAGTGAAAGGTCAGAAAGAAAAAGCAGTGATCCCAGCAATGATTTTTGAAATTGGGTCAGCATTAAATGTGTTAAATAAATGCATGCCTTCCTGCAATGTTTGAAATCGGGGTCAGGACTCCAAAATGAAACTTAATGAGATTGTCTTCAGTGGCTATTACGGCTGGAGAATGGAGAAAGACAAAAATAAAGGTAGGTGATACAAGCTTGCTGTTTTTCAAAGCTCAACAGTTTTGTGAGCAAAACTATCTGCTTACAGGGTGTTTTTAAGATGGAAGTAATTTTATCTACAGTGCTAAATTTGGAATCAGTATACCCAGCCATCTGCATCTGTGTATATAGCAAGTCTAATATCTTGATTTGGGGATTAAATTTATACCATGCTCTTATGTCTTTTTCTTCAGGCCCTTACCTTGGCTTTTGGTTTTGTTTTATTTTTTTCTTTTTTCTGTTATAATGTGGAATCTCATTGTTGAATATTGTTGCATTTCATATTTACTGATATCTTTACGAAAAAACTTGGTGAAAGTTTGTGAAAACTCAAGGCTCCTTATACTCCTATATGTCAGTTAGCCAGTGGTATTGATACTGAATGCAATTAATGCTCTTCTCTTTGTAATCCAAGCTAATGTCCTCTAATCAACATTATGTAATTCAACAAATAGAGCAAAACCTACTGAATTAAGATACTATACTGTCCTGTTATCTCTGGATGTGCAGCACAGCACGTATTTTTGTGTCTTCTGAACATTTTGTAGATCAGTAGCTGAATTTCTGGGAGTAAATGCATTGTGTTTTTGAGTTAATGAATTTCACTTTCTTTCAGCACTTATGTTCTAGTTATGTTTCTGCTGAATTACACATTGTTAATTAAGAATAATTTTATCTCTTTGGTTAACAGAAGAAATTGGGGCATTATTAGGGTGTTGGCCATGCAGTTTCCACAACAGGTTAGCTGCTTTGATCTGGCTGTGTTGACAGTAAAATTGGGTCTTCTGCTTGGACGTGTAGAAGTATGTGTTTGGTTAGACTGTTATCAAATTGGAGGAAATTACTAGAATCAGTAAAGTGAAGACAGGCGCAGTAATGAAAATTAAGCAATGCAGGGTCACTCAGAACACTGTCACTTTGCTGTAATTGTCAGTTTGATGTAATTTGTGGCTGTAAACATTGTCACTTTGATATAATTTGTGGCTGTAAACAGAGATCATGGCGTCATGCTACAGCTATCCTAGCTCTTCTCAGTTTTGTACCATTTTCCTGTAGCTTACACAAGCCCAGTCCTAGAACACTGCATTCCCTTTTGTGTACTGCCCCTTATTTAGGCTTATTTAGTCAGGCAGGATTTTGAAAAATTATTAATAGAGTGTGAAACAAGAATTAAGCTAGAAAATACGGTAAATATATATATATTATATATATATATATATATATATATATATATATATATATATATATATATACACACACAGAGTCTGTGTACATCTGTTAGTGACCTTGTATTGACTGAAAGAATTGGTGAAAAGTTACTGCAAAAAGTGAGGGTTTCTAAAATTTTAACAAGGCAATTTACTTGCTAGACTTTAGTCCGTGTGTGATGGTATTACCACCCTGGGAGTGGTTGATAGGAATTAAGTTGTATAAAGCACCAGCAGCTGTGCATTGTAGAATGATAAAACTTTGGTAGAATGAGGGGTAGGCAGCTACTGAAGTCCCCTCTTCTGTGATCATTTTTGGTATTAGTGATACGTCCTGGTTTTGAACACTAAATGCCTTTTACCTAATTTAACTCTAGTGTAACAACATTGAGAATATGGGCCATTTCCACCATGGAAAGTAGGAAGGAAAATACATTAAAGTATTTCCTTATTTAAGTGTAATATTTTTCCTTCGTTAAAAATTTGCAATAATATAAACAAGGTACAGCAAAAAAAGGATTCAGTGGTATTTGCCTAAAGTAAGCATATGCAATCTTATAAGCACTGTGTGACATTTTAGATTTTATTTAATGTTCCCTTTAAGCTTCAGACTGGAAGTTAAAGTGCCCTAAAGGAGTCTTTATTCTAGTTGAAGTGCTCTGATTGCACTGATCTTTTCTTCCTTTTCTTTTTGGTAGTATTTTAAGGTTTGTGGATTGTCAGGGAAGAAGTGCCATCTTTCTCATTAGGAACATTGGCAGCTAAAGCTACTCGGTGCTTTTCAGTGATCTTAACAATCACCACTCAGCCAGAAAAGGAGGAGGACCTTGCAGAATTGCAAGTTGTATGCGACCCTAATTCAAAAGTGTGTCTGTAATTTAGAAAACTTGCAGGGCAGGTTGTAGGATCCATGCTGTGGTTGGCCATCTCACTGGCTGTTTGGTTCCTCTCTAAAGAAACACTGTTTAAAATGTTACAACAGCTTTCCTGAAACTTGGGATTTAAAATCACAAGTTTAATTTAATTTAACACAAGTTTAGTTTAATTTAAATAAAAAAATCTGAACTGTGACTAAGTATATGAAGATTGTGGGTTGATCAAAGCACAAGAGATTACATTTCAAGACCAGTGCTAGGAGAAGTAGACAGGGAAGAAAGAGGTGAAAAGCACCCCTGTCTCCATGTCAGAATTTCCAGCTTTTTTTTCCTCTAGTTGCCTGGTATCCCAGCTGGGCAGGACTCCCCAAAATGGGGTGGTCAAACCTGGGTTTGAACAGAGGTGTCATGGTAGAACTTTGCTGCATTTCAGTGCAGAGAAATCTAATGGGACTCTTTCATCCTCATGAAACTTTCAAATATATCCTGACATCCTTAATTTCAGAATGTAGCACGTCAAATGAAGAGCATTAGTCCTAACATTTGGACAACACCCATTTCAACTGGATCTTTTTCTAATACAGCAGTGTTCACAAAGAAAGTAAGTTAGGTGCTTGGTTTTTCCTATATTCACATAACTCTTTATTGTTCTTAATTTTTAATTTTTTTTTTAGAATCCAGCTTGTTCTAGTATAGTCCTTACAAAGAAAGATTTCAGAAGATTAAATGAAAAGTCAGAATTCCAGTAGAGTATGTTTATGGTCTTTAAGTCCTGTTGTTACTCCAGACCTACTCCTCCTTACCTGCTGCAAAGTCACAAGGATACTAACTGCTGATGAGTTTCACAGGTGTCTGGGTGGCTCTGCAGAAGGGCTGGGAGCAAACTGTTTCAGGCAAAATCCTTACAGGTGAATAGTGGATGTAAGCTTATTTTTCATAAACTTCATTCTGTCGTCATACTCCCCTGAGGAACTTTTGGAGCCTAGTGGTGGTTTTAGAAATGTATAAGGCAGCAGCAGAAATAAGATGCGTATGGAAGTAGCAATAGTGAAGGAGAGACTATTTCACCACTGTTGGTGATTGTCTGGAGGTGAATTTTCTGATGTTAAATTCCCAAAGTGCTAGGAAGTAATCTGATAACATAAAAATGAGCAATTTTCGTCCATATTATAATTATGGTGTTAAATATGTGCTGCTTTCTTGCCTGAATTCCAATATGTTTGGTCTGAATTGTTTGTAAGGATAGAGCACTAATCCATCAAGAATGACAAAATTACCGTGGTTTGTGTTGTGTTGTCCAAATAAAAATCTCTTTTCTGTTTGTACCTGCATATATTTAACACTGAATGTACCTATTTCTATGTTACTCATTTGTAAATGGTGCTTCACAGTCATATGAAAAGAGATAGTCTTTTCAAGATCTTCCAACATATTTTTATATAATTATGTTTATTTTCTATATATTTTCTGTTTTTTAACACTTAATTAGGACAAATGCACCTAAGTGATTCAATTTTCAGTGCTGTCTGGTTACCCATGTTAGAAATTATTCTTTAACTCTGTGTGTTTGCTTTTTTGAGGATATCATGACTCATTATTTACTCGTGGGTGATCATCTTTAGTAAACAGTGCATCTTGTGAGCGCTAATACAGAGCTCTGTGTGTATCAGTTAGAAAGAGACCCTTCGAATCAAAAGTTCCTGCCAGCTGCCACCTCCTCAGCTAATATCACCTCATAATATAGAGCTAGTCACAAAATACAGAAGTAATGTTTGTGTTTCAAGAAACAGGAAAGCTTGCAAATAAAACAGAACTCAGTAACATGTATGAGTTCAGGGCTGCAGCAAAATATATCGGGGCATATATTACTCCGGATTTCTATTTTGTGTCTGGTATCTTACTGCTATGTTTAGTGAGTATTGTATACATTTTCAATTAATGGAAGCAGCAAAAAAAAAAAAAAAAAAAAAAAAGGCAAAAGATTGAGTTATTCAATCTTGTCCTTTTTCCTGCTGTGAGAAGAAAATATACTTTGTATCTATTACCAGTTCCTTTTCTTGACATGATATCCTAGGTTTAGATTTTGAATCATTCCCTGGCTGACTAAGTGATGACTCGCTCGTTTTGTCTCCTGTTTATAAGAGAAGTGAAAAGATTTAGCTCATGAATTTTTCATACAGACTACAGATGTACTGGTTGGGGCCAAATGCTGTCCTCAGTCACAAGTCAGTGTCGCCGGTGAGCTGTCAATGGCAGCGCTGTGAACACGTTTCAGTGTAGCACTGAGATTTAAATGTTTTGTTTCTAGTGTGCATATGGGGGTAAGAATTAAGGAGATGGTAGATAAACTGATTATAAAAATAGATAGGAAATAGAGGTTCATTTTCCAGTCCAACATGCTGCTGCCAGTACTGAAGCAAGAGTAAAACCATTACTCACTGCCCTGCGGGTGCTGCACCCTGCAATGAATGAGTACCATATTTTAAAATATCTAGTAACATTATGAAAAACTGAAGTTGAAGCAGAAGTTCAGATCTTAATTAGTGAAACTGCCTTTCCACCTTTGGTGCTGTGAGCCAGAAGAATCTGATTATATTTTAAACTTTCCCAAACGGACTTTGCCTTTTCCCTTCTTAGGAACTGTCTGTGAAGCCAAGAGCAAGGAAAGGTGTAGCACAGAAGGCAGCTTTTCTTGCCTTCATAGCCTGGTTTCAGGTTGGAAATATCCCTCTGAAGTTTTACTGTATTCTTTCAACCTCCCTGTTTTTCTGTACTTTGAAGTTAAAAACCAAGTTAACCTTTGACCAAGAATTTCAAAATCACCTGGTAGAAAGCCCTTCCCTTTCTGCTCCCTGATAAATGAAAAACTCTCCTTTGCATATAGGACTCAAAAAACCTGTAGAAAAGACGTGAAGCTTTATTAATTCTGAATTGCAGTTTTTCTGGATAATTCTCTTTAGGAGGAGGCACCTCTTCCAGGTGTTTGAAGCTCTTCCTTCCTTTTGGACCTGGAGAATAGAATACTGAGCAAAAATAATTAGAGGAAGAATGTTAGCAGCACTGTCATGATGTAAAAACCTTACCTGCAGCTGGGGTCTGCCAGGTAAATGAAGATGACTGTCAGCCTCACCAGCTTGACACCTGATATAAAAGAAGAACCAACACAAAGAAAGCTAAATGGAAATATGCCCCTGCTGTGTGGTTTTTGTGCTGTAATGAAAAAAAAATTCCCTTTGTGCTGAGCTTAAGGTTGTTTTTTGCCATTGCTTGTCTCATTCAGCATCTGTTTTCTGAAAAAGGGCTGCACATGGGCCATTGCTGGTTTCACAGCCCTCTCTAGTTAGTGGGCATAGGAAGTCTCAGCCCCTGTACTAAATTCCAATACAAAATGAAGAACACTGCCTGGTATAGGGTAGATTGTATACTTCATATTTGAAATTCCAGTCACTGCTCCCTGCATGAGCATCTTGAGGTTTCTGAGTGAATCTGGTAGCAGTTTCATAGATTTCTGTCCTCTTGTACAGCTTTTTCAAACTTTTCTTCTGATCCTGTGTCAGGATGGTTTGTGGGGATGCTCATGGGCTCTGCTCTGTCTATGGTAGGGTTTTGTGTCAGGGGGGAGCTGTGCATTGGTTCCTCCTGGACATGGCACCACGGGTGCCCATGAGCTAGCGCTGTGCCTGCTGCTGCCTTACATCCCCCTTGGTGCTCCCAGCAGAAGGCTTCAAAGAAGGAGGCTTTCTGTCAGATGCACAGGGTAGCATCAGTGGCACAGCTCAGCAGACCTGCAGCTTTGAGTGAGAGGGGGGATTTACAGACTGCATCATGGTTTATAGAGCTGGGTGAGTAGCCAGACCTCTGTTGCACCCATAGGTAATCCAACAAGCTCTTCAGTGTTGTCTGTGCATACAGGCTGAATGCTCCTGCTTCACGTTGGGAAAGTCAGAGATTCCTGCTCATGATGCAGCTCTGAAAGCATCGGGGTAGGACATTTTTAGTACCTTTTCAGGAGGTGATAGGTACCTGGGAGGGACATTCTTCTAATGGAGGCAGTGTTGTTTATTGGGAGATATACAGGGAAGGCAGGTGGGATGTGAACTCCTGAAGTACTACCAGGGTAATGCAAGATAGGTCTTTTAAGGGAAATCATAAACATATTTGGCACATACTCACAATAAAGTGTCTCCTGTAAGACTCATTCTTCCAGTGTTGCCTAATCAATTTGGTACGCTGTTTTTGAAGGTTTGATTTCTTTTATGCCTTGTGTCTCCTTCTGGTATTCAGATGTCTGGCTGGTGAGGCCTTTTGATGCTATGTGTTGTATTTATAGCCCTTATGAACTTGTCTTGCAAAATCACTAGATTTTAATCATCGCTTCTTTGAGAACTGAATCTTAAATATGCAGACTCCTTGGCACTTAGACAGCTTTATTTGTCTATCAAAATATATTAAAGGCAAGTCAGTCTATCAGAGCTGGTTATCTTGAAAGGATTACTGATTAAGTTATCAGCTTTTTCCAGGGGCAGCACAGAGGTGAGTAACAGTAGATAGATGGACAGAAAGATTGGAAAAGAATTATTAATTTAAGTATCTTGGAGTCATAAACTCCTGTTTTAGCAGAGCAAGTCTGTCATTATCTGTTTTGCTCTTTCTGAGGGAAGTTCTGATTTCTCTAAGGCTGCTGCTGAGTGCCGTTTTGAAAATCTTGTCGGGGATAATTGCTGTTGCGAAGGTAGACGTTCACACATTCTGGAAGATGCCTGGGATATAAAAATGGTGATGTCTCTAACTACCCATTTCCTTGCTTTTTCTTCTCTTTTCCTGAAATTTTGAAAACGAGGTGTTAGAGAATGATGCTGGTAAAATGGATTGACTGCCCTTGAGTTTTTAAATTCCATCTTTTCTTTATTTCGTCTTTTGATTTCTTCTTTTCTTTGAATTTCCTGGATTTTTCTTTACCTTTTAAATTATTTTCTGTGGAGAGTTAAAATTCTCAGAGAGGTTTCTGGACATAGAATATGAACTGTGCTAACTGAACAAAGAACAGTTTCTATTGAAGCCTGTCTGTGTGGCAACATGAACACAGAATGGAAGAAAATAGGATATTAAGAAGGAGTCTCAAAGATGTGATAAGTCCCTCCCTTCTTTGCTACTAAAATACCTTAAAAATTGAGAGAAAGCTGATAAGGCAGTGTGTTGAAGATAGGCAATACACTGTATAAAAGCACAGGTTTAGCTTTCAGCTTACATAATAGACAGGGGAAAATGTCACTCCAGATTATACTAGTTGCACTAAATGCCTGTCTATTAAAAGCAATTGAGGTTTTTTCCTGCTGTGCTGGCATATAGAGCTGCTGTCTGCTGTGCTGTAGCATTCAACCAACACAATTTCAGCTATGTTGATTTTTTTTTTTTCCCTGAAACACTATGTCTGTCAGTCACTTTGCAGAACTTGCTTGGAATTACAGATATAAAAGTTGTGTGACAACGAAGCCGGCTGCTGTTTCATCAGTCTCTGCTTTTCAATGTCTTTTCTTAGGGCAAAGCAGAATTTTAAGAGTTTTGGAATGTCAATTCTTCAAGTGTTGTGCAGGCAAACTGCTACTTATGCTAATTTTACTAGGTAAATTTTGAGGAATTTTGATCCTTAGCATTTATATTCAGTGGTAAAAATATGATATGTTTACTTTAAAGTTTTAGAGGCGCAGTACTTGAAATAGGCTGATGTAGCATTATGTACCATGTCAAAAAAGGAGACAAACTTTTGCTATTGCTATTATGATTTTTCTTCTGAAACACAGCCAGAAGTTGTTTAATTTGTGAGCAATCTACAATATTTTTTCCTTCTTTTAAGAAAGAGGGTAATTTTTGTGTTTGTTTATTTGTTTGTTTTTAACTGGCCATTTGAAAACCTTGACTGTTGTGTTTTGTTTTGCTTTAGGAAAGAAACCAGCCAAAGTGATCTTTCATTTTCTCCAGACTGTGGTGCTACTCTGATAATAGTTAAGGAATTTATTTTTTGCTGTGTTTTGATACTAGACACAGGATCTTAAATTTTCAAAAGTGACTCATGATTTGGCGTAAGGCCATTTTAGAGTGCGTAACCTAAAACATCTGAAAGATGGTATTCAGTTCTTACTGGAAACAAGATTCCATTAAAGACATTTCAGTTGGTCAGAAAAGAGCCCAGGCATCCAAAATCACCACTGATATGTGCAAACTAAGCTTATAATATTTAATAAGAAATTAGAATTGAAAGCTTTAAATAGTTTGAAAAAGTTAGAAGATTAAAATCAATCAGATTTTTAAGTCTATCTGTAATTAGATAATACAGTGTGATAATAGTGTAATTTATGATATAATGTCATTTATTATAAAACAATTGTGCTATTATTGCCTGTATTATTGCAAAGGGAAGGAAAGCAGGCATGACTGATGGCTAGACAGTGTGTTAGGTTCTACTGTTTTGTATATGGCAGTATAGAATCCCCTGTAATGTTCTGTTTACAGCACTTACAACACTGATTTTGTGGCTGTTTCATGGAATCACAGAATCATAGAATGGTTTGGGTTGGGAGGGGCCTGCCATGGGCAGAGATGCCTTCCTCTTGATCAGGTTGCTCAAAGCCTTATCCAGCCTCGTGTTGAATATGTCCAGGGTTAGGGCATCCAGAACTTCTCTGGAAAACCTGTTCCAGTGCCTCCCCATACTCACAGTAAAGAATTTCCTCCTAATATCTTATCTTAGCCTACTCTATTTCAGTTTAAACCCATTTTGACTTATCCTGTCCTTGTAAAAAGTCCCTCTCCAGCTCTCTTGTACACTCCCTTTAGGTGCTGGAAGGTGCTCCAAGGTCACCCCAGAGCCTTCTCTTCTTCAGCCTGAACAACCTCCACTCTCAGCCTGTCTTCATCAAAGAGGTTTTCCAGCCCTCTTATCATCTTCATGGCTTCCTCTGGACTCAGTCTAACAGGAAGTTGCTAAGCAGCCTGACAAAAAAGAAAAAAACTAAATCTTACAGAGCAAAATGTAAGACTTAGCAAAGGTTCTTAAAACAGCAGCATCAAAATTTCATCTAATGACAATTTATATATTGTTAGTTAAAAGTGGTATACTGTGTTTATTTCTGCCAAGGAAACATTGTTCAGATTTTTTCACCAGTAGCTCCCTGTGAGGATAATCTGAACCAGTACATTGTCTTCAAAATACATCTTTGAAGAATGTCCATAAGCGTGAGCTTGTTGGTGTGTTTCATTCCTAAACACTGGCCAATTCTCTTAAATGCTAAAACAATTGGGAAAATAATTTGAACATTATAGATAAGAAGATATGATTTCAGATAGATGAGGCTGTCACAGTCATAGTTTGTGTTTACAGCATAATTTTCATCACAGCATAAAACGGAAATTAAAAAATTATTTAAGAGTTCACCATGAATGTGTCCTATGGTTCAGGTTTTCAGTTCTGAAATTACTGTTCTGAATGAAGAAAGCAGGTACAAAACAGAAGGAAATCTAAAATAGTTCCATGAAACAAGAAGCTGCTCATCAAATAATCTGATAGAAATTGTCAGCATCCAATGTAAGATGTGTTCATAATTAATCATTTTGATTCTTTATCGGTGAGGAAACCACACAGTGTCCTGTCCAAGTTTTTAAAGGTGCCATCCAAAATGCCGTCCAATATTTTGATTAAAACAGAGTATGCCTTTTGCACAATGAGTTGTTGTGGCTGGATCTAATTAAGAATGAACAATTGCAACCATGAGAGAACAAAATAAAATAATGGTCCAGATAAATTATAGAGCTTTTCCATTACGTAATCCATATGACTGATCCCAAATAGAAAAATCGCAGATTGTTTGTTGTTTTAATTTCAGGGTCAAACACCAGAGTTGAAATATTATATGTAGCAAAAGCTCTTCTGGTTTGTAAAATTGAAATGTGGCTTTCTAATCCATTGCAGCTTAGCTGTTAAATTTACTTGCTTTGTCATAGAATGACAGAATATCCTAACTGGGAAGGGACCATGGAGTTGGACAAAGATCATGGAGTCCAACTCCTTGCCCTGTACAGGACAGCTCCAAGAATCACACCATGTGCCTGAAAGCATTGTTCAAGCACTTCTTGAACTCCTTCCTTTTAAACAAGAAAGTAAACAGCTATGAAAACATTTTCTGATTGAAATGGAGAAGAGAGAAAGTAGAATGTTCAGTGTCTTAATATTGCCTGTGGGCATGGAATCGTGCATCAGTGGGATCAGGCTGGAAGACTCTGAACCTCTGCCTCTGTCCCCTGTTTTCCTGTCCCTCTGCAGCAGGCTTTGGGAACCTCCTATCACCACCAGCTCTGTGCTGCTGTGGAAGGATAGTAGAGGTGATGCTGCCTGTTCCTCCCTCCAGTCAAATTGGGACCACTCAGCCCCCTTGTGCCTTGGGTTTGATCCAAGTGCCTCCTACCACTTTATTTCTCCCTGTGCATTCCTGTCCCACTGCCTTCCTGCAGCCCTGACTGGTTCAGGGATCCATGCCAGACGTTAAAACATTGTAATTAGTATATTTTAAAAAAAGGTTATAATTGGGAAACATTACTAGTGCAACTGGCGTCTTTTGCATGGATCTGGAATTCCCTTGACCATCTAATTAATGCCTGTCTCCATAAAAGCAATTAATAATAAAGTAGTGGATTTTTTTTGGTCATACATGGCACTAGCAACTGTTCCAGTGTGTTCAGGTGTAACCTTAAAAAACCAGAATTGCATGTTACTGATACCAGTAATCAGTTACTTAAAAAATCTAAACTAGGAAAAGGAATCACTGATCTTAGGGAAGAGGTTTGGGAAAGTAATTACAATTTTATTTACTGTATTTTCTTGAATAACTGTCAGTTTCTCCCATTTTAGTTTACCAATAAGCTAGTCAGGTCAAAACAACCGCAGAATAAATTTATACAAAATATTTTGACTTTGTGATTCCTAGCTCCATGTGAGGAGATGTAGAAATCATAATGACTTAACAAGAGTAGGAACTGTGGTGACTATTACTAAATAAAAAATTGTGCATCATATAGTAAAATAATTCCTCAGCTACATTCTGCTCATGGAATATATTGAAGTGAAACCTAACATCATCTTTAATTCAGACAGTGGGATGCTTGAAGTCATCTTTGCTTTTGTGTTTTCTTACTGTGGGGACAAGCTGGCTGGCAGCCAGCTTCAAAGCGTCCTCAGGGCACAACTGTAACTGGAATGGGTCCCCTGGGGAATGCTGTGCAACCAGCCACAGGTCTCTGGTGTACTGGGAACACCTGCCCTCGGGAAGCTGCTGGTGAAACAGGAGGTCCAAAATACTGGCTGCATCCCCCATGGTTTAGAGCATCCTGCTCCTGTGTGCCCAAGTGCCTTTCATGACCAGATGCAAAGGCAAGAATATGGTTTTTGTCCTTGGTGGCGTGTTGTCACTCGTGCTGGTGTCCTGGCCAGAGCCTGGTCTGTGCCTGGGGTGGGCTCCTCGCTCCGCGGTTCTGCTCACGCCTGTTGTGCACCCACCAGTGCGGCTGCTGGGCACGGCACGCTCCACCTCTGGGCTCTGCTCCCCGCTCGCTGCCAAGGCTTGCAGCAGCTGACGTGCTTTGGCTGCTTGCTGGAGTGCATCATCTGCCTTTCATGTGGTTTGTTTCGGGCTCAGGGTTTGCTCTGCTTGTTCATCATCATTATCTAACCATAAAACAGATATACGCTACCAACTTCAGCCTACATAGGGGACCTTGGCAGAGTCTACAGGCATCCTTTAGTATGACATGCATTTAAAATCCCTTTGATGGTAAAAGAGCCCTTATTATAAGCAGTGATAATGCTCAGATGATTTCTTTTAAAAAAAGTTACTTTGTGTATAGTATTTCTTTTAATACATCCTTATGTATAAACCCTTTCAGTATAATTACAGCTTTGTAAATCCCCATTATTTGTTCTCTCTTTATAACAAAGGATTTGTCAAGTTACAATTGCAAGTACCTCATAAATCCAACAGCTGAGTATTATCACTGATATACTGGAAGAAACAAGCAAATACCTCCATCTTTCTAGAAATACAGAAGTGTAAATGAAGCCTTTTTTATGGAGCATCCAAAGTGAGGGAAATACTACTTTCCCCTTGCCTGCTAGTTGTGCATACAAAAGTTTTCAGTGTGTGTGAACCCAGTTTTGAATTTGAATACCTTGATAGGTTTTTTTTTTGTTCTGTTTTTCTTGGGTAGAAATAAACACAAAAGGCAGTTCCAATGGATTTGGTTTGGTACATTACTACATAGCTCCTAAACAAATATCTTACTCAGTCAGTTTGTCTCTTAATTGAAGTTTAGCCCTATTCCACCTTTCAAAAAAAAAACCCTGAAGCTTCAGTATACTTGACCTTAGCTCCAGAAAATAAAGCAAATATTGTTTCTTAAAGCTTTTATCCTGTTAGCTTAGCCAGAAAACCTTGATTCAACAAGATTTTGAATTTATTCATAGTTGGTTATCACTGGCAAATGATGTCATTGTCACTAACAGTGGTCTCCACCGCCTCTCCACAGAAGATGAAGAGAAGTTAGGCAGCTGCAACACTAATGAAATATAACTCAGTTTAAGCGAAGATTTATACTTGCTCTATATACCGGGCACAGGGAGACATTTTCCAAAGCCCTTTTTTAGAAATACCTGTTTCTGTTTCGTTGCGTATTTCTTATATTGGCAACCAAAACTGCCATTTGAAAAACACTTCCCAGCAGAAGTGTGGGCCTGATTATTATACAGCGTTGTTGTACAATACACCTTCAAATCTTTATGGAGTCCCATAAATGAGAAGAAAAAACTCTTCTCTTTAAGCTTGCTTTCACTGACTTTTAAATGTCAGATTGCCATTTTATTTATTCTTACGTACTGTCCATAGCTCTCCAAATGCAGTATGCAGAGCTTAAGGCCATTTCTTGCTCAAATCATGCAGTCTCATTTGCAGTGCCACAGTTCTGAACTGCATTGGGACAATTTATTGGGACATATGCTATACATAGGACTTAAGGGAGGGCACGTGCCATACAGGTAGAAAAAAGTAGAAGAATGGAATGTATCCAAACGAAAATGCAAAACTCAAAGCAGTTAGTGTGCTACAGACCAGTTAACCGTATTTTTCTGCCATTAAATGCGTGTATTAAACATCTGCTTTCATGGAACTTGCCTTAATTTTGGATTGAATTACCCTGACAGCTGCATTCCAGTGTGCAGGTGTGATGGTTGTCATCCACCATCCCAAGAAGAGCAGAACAGCACCAGTTATTAGAAAAAGCAGTGCAGGGAAAAAATTACGTGTTCTGGATGTATCATGAGTTGGAGGCTGCCAGGCTTTATTAAGTTCTAGGATGTGTTGGGTTGGTAGTGACACCTTGGAAAAGATAACATAACAAAGTCTGTCATGTTTTTTCTAGGACTCAATGATGAACTTTACTGGCTGGGGATATTATGCAGCAATACTAACTGTACGTTTGTCCTTCAAGATACTAGCTTATTTAATTTGGCCATCTCACAGAAGATAAACCTGGGGCAATTAAGAAAATCACATTCACTTGTCACTGGGGTGATTACAAGCAGAAAAGTATAGGCTTTCTGAGAAAAAGCATGAAGGTCCAAGTCTTGTCTCTGCAGTGCATTCTTTATGCTTGCTCAGACATATGGACAATGATTAAAATCAGGCATTTGCTATAAAGCAGTCTGAGTCTAAGGATGATTGAATGGCTGAAGAAACCTAATTTTGGCTGTCTCAGCTTATCTGCTCCCTGGGTTCCTCTTCAGTAGGTTGGCAGAGGAGGGGAGAAGATTCCAGGATGCTGTTTGTACCATCAATCTCAGAAGTGGTGACCTCCACCAATAGTGGCAGTATGTGGTTAAAAACGCATGGGATGAATACCCCTGAGTTCCCAAAACTTGCCATATCACCATTGTCATACGTTGCATATAATGCTTGAAGGTTCCCCTTAGATTTGTCTATTGGCTGGTTGGTTTTTAAAGTTTTTTACGTTTAATAATTAAAAAATATGTGTGGAGGTTTGTTTTCAACACCCTGATGCTTTTCATGCCTGAGCCTTTGGTCCCACGCAAGGTTTTCAGGCCTAAGTGGAATGCAGGGTTTCTCATCAGTTACAGTGTGTATCATTGTGCTTTCTGTGGCACTGGGCCAGGCCTTATGGAGATGACATCCTTAAATACCTTTCAGAGGAAGAAAATAACTGGATTTAGGGCATATGATTATGTTATGTACAGAGAAAATAGCTGCCCTTTTCTGGGATCTGCTTAGTTCTCTCAAATTCAATTAATTCTTACCTTACAGAAATGCATTAGCTTTTCTTTTCAATGGCATAAACAATGTACTTTTTTATAAGGAGTAGTAGAATAAGTTTGAAGATTTAAACCAATTATTTTTGGTACGGTTTTTATTTTAAAGGTAAATTAATTTATCATTGTAATTTTCAAAGTGAAGAAGAATTGCAACATTAACGTTTCTAATGCAAATACAATGTACTGTAAGAGAACTTGAAGATCTACTAGCCAAAATGTATTTAATCTTGTTAATTCTTCATTAAAGCAGAGGATTATAATGGAAATGTTGGCAAAACAGACTGCAGACATTGCCGTCTGTGGACTCATCATTTACGGGAGAGGATAATAGCTTCTGGACAGCATTTTTGTAGCATTTTCTGTAAAGCAGCTTTGAGCTCTTCAGTATGATCTGAACAAACATACAGCAGTAGGAATGGTTATTTTTGTTTCCACATTATTCCATCTCTAAACAGTTGGGTCAAGCTACCTAGCTGATGTTTAAGACTTCTTATACCCAGGAGGATGACTTAGCTTCCAAAAAAATCATTGAAGTCCTTGATTTCTGTGATAGCCAGTCATCAACAGCAATAAAAAATGGGTCTTTCTTGCGTACTTTTTTGGGGAGCAGGGCAGAGGTGAGATGGTGGCTCTCGGCTGGTCATGCTGGTGGGGCAGCAGAGCACATAATCCTCTTGCGTTGGCAGTCCCTGCATAGGCAGGTACAGCTGTGGGTGGGGTTACTTGCAGTTTTTTGGCAGCAGTGGTTAATTTTTAATCTGTATGTATGCTTTAAGTGGAGCTATTTTATGAGTTTTCTGCCTCCCAGCTATGATCTTGTTCTTGCTGTCCAACCTAAACACAGGCTTTCTTCTGCCCTTTTATCCTGCAGAAAGCCTATACCTGCATGCTGATTGCGATTAGCATTGCACTGGTGGTAAACATTCTCAGGATGCATCCCGAGTCCCAGAGTTCAGACTGAGCACACTTGGTGCCTTGCAGCGCCAAGCAATCCAAGGCGCGCTGGGTAGAGTTCCAGAACTGGGAATGCCTGTCACAGATTAGACTTTGGCATGCTGCAGTCATGGCTTTTCACTCTGCAGAGTGCATGGCATGACTTGTTAACTACTGCAGATACTGGAACTGTGAAATCAAATGGCCTTGAGTCAAGACTGGTGGGGCAGGAAGAATTAAATTAACTTTCTGTGCCAGCAGAGTTCCTTGCATCTTGAGGAAGAGCTTTGCTGAGGGAGGTCAGTGAGTTTTTTCCCCGCTGTCCTTTTCTTTCCCATACATTTTTATTCTTTTTTACTCCACCTCCACTGTCATGCTTTTAATTCTGACTGGGAGCTGCTAAACAGAAGAACTGAAAGCCAGACTTGAGCAGCTTTAAGAATGAATTTATCTCCTGGTCAGAATTGCTCATCCCCCGCTCCTTTTTTTTTTCCTGCCTTGGCTCTGATGGAATGAGAACTCTCTGGCTTTTCCAGGCCTGGGTGGCTTTCTGAGATCTTTTGTGAGAAAGGAAATTGTAGTTAGTTTGTTTAATCAGTCTTTGTGGACTTCTGAACACCAGAGCATCCTGCAGGGACTAAAAAAGTAAACTGAAATAAATTCTGGGATTAATTTGTCTGGAGGACTGAATAGATGTCCATCTTTTGGTAACTTTGTTTTTTTTCCTAGATGAAGATGTCTGTGATGGGTGTGAGGAGCTTGAAAGTAAGTTTTAATAGGATGAATAGGATTTGATGGATAAGAAGAAAAGTATAAGAAGAAAAGTACTGCTCTCATCCCTAATCTGATATCTGTTCGAAGACTTAGGCAGAATATGTACTTTATATCTAAATTTTCTGAAGAGCACCTGGATGTCTTTTCTCCTACTGTGTACTGGATAAATGTTGGATCATATGGAAATAAGTTGTTCTAGCTAATTGTGTGTATTCCTTTTTGGGATCAAACCTATATTTTAGTTAACAACAAGTTATCTTCAGTTTTTCAGTTTCTGCTAAACAGCATACAACAAAAAGGTGAAATAATAATGACTGAAACAAAAAGGAATCTTTTTATTGTACAACTTCTTGCAGTCAGGAATTTTCTGTGTGTTAAAGTAGGAAATTTTCATCTATGAAAATTCTGCTGTCTGATCATTTTAGCAGTATTGGTTTCCTGTGGTTCAACAACTCAGTGGTGAATCTTAAGAAAAATCATTAATAGCTTCAGTAAAAAAGTACATTGTTTTAAAAGTCTCTATCAGCAGTTTTTTTTAGTGTTAATTATAATATTTATAAAACTGAGAAGGTTCATAAGTTGTTCTGAAAATGATGGAACTTGAAAAATATTTTTTTGTTTTGGTTTGGGGTTTTTTTGTTTGTTTGTTTTGTTTTTTGGGGTTTTTTGGGGGTTTTTTTTGGTACCAGGATTGAAAGGATAATTGTAAGTACCCTGATGAATTTACAGAGCCTCTTGCCACTGTGGATGTGTCACTCTTGTCAATGTGGACAGTTGTCTACTTAGTTTAACTTAATGGTACTGATATGCCTTTGAGGCAGTCTGGTAGAATCCTCCTAGAGTCTGTCCAAAGTTAACACATTTGGTGACTGGCAACAAGTATAGTTTTTACTGTAAAGAGGCATATGCTTAGCAAGATGACACATCTGAATATTGCAATGTAAATGTCCTCACTTTTTTACTTTTTTTTTTCCCTGTAGCGCTCTCCCCCTCCATCTAAGCAGCAGGCATTAAACTTGAAGGCAGTGCAAGCAGCTAACAGGAGATATATTTTAATTTTAAATTCTTTGTCAAGGTGTCCGAGGCAGATAAGGCAGGAAACCTGTTAAGTCTTCTGCAGGGACCACTGAATGCTTGAACCTCACTTATCCAGTGTTGTTTTGGGCACACTGGAGGGGAGGTTATCTCCACTTGGATAAAAGCCAGATCTTCTGAGGCTAGAAGCTTCCTTCTACCTGATGGAGATAGTAATTGGTCCTCATGAACAAATGTCTACTGAGACCATTGGGCTAGACAGGCAGCAGGGCCCATGAGAACCTGTGCCAGGAGGTGCTCATGGCCCTCATTATAGTTGTCTTGTTATCAACAGCTAGATCAGATAAAGAAGACTTATGCAAATTTTTTTTTAAGCATGCTAGGGTGGTTTCTTGGTTGTTTTTTTTTTTTTTTTTCTGGGAGTTTTTTTGGTTTTTTTCTGGGAGTCATAAACCCTGCCAAAGTAAGCTTTCATTCTTCTTTTAAAAATATGTAGGATGAGTTAAATATGCTTCAAAGCAGCTTGCACTGTGAGTGTTTCTAGCATAGAAATACTTTTCTTTAAAACTGTGGATCTTGTCACAAGTCCAAGATGACTTTTAGTCTTCTTCAGACTTGCTTCTGTACCTGCTTTATATTTAAAACAGGCTAGCCTGTAAGGTACTCCTGTCCCTTCCCAGAAAGAACCATTCTGTTCCCAGAAACTTTGTGCTGTGGAGCGCATTAGTATTGTGACAGGTGAGTAATAGAGAATCAGGGATGCAGTATGTCCTCAGTTGCACTCTGGCTAGCTTCAATGGGTGTTTTGCATGAGAAAAGTAAGAAGGATTTGGCTCGTGCTGTAATAAATCCCACTCAATCCTATTGAAACCCTGCATAGCATCCAGTGATAAAATACTTACTGGTTCTGTCCCTTGATTTCTGCGTGCAAAATCTTTCTTAAATTACCTTTTGTGGGTGACCCACACCTGAAGCCAGACAGGTAAATGTGAACTAATCTCGTACTGATGCATTTTTTTTAATAGCTGATTACTGGGGGAGCCGTAGAAAAATTAAACCTGTGAGGATTTTATGTTTGACTAAATAATTAAGTGACTGTATAGTTGTTCTTCTTCATTTAAAGGTAAGCATGTGCAGGTACTCTGTTGTGGGAAATCAGACTTTGTAAATGTCAGCTCTCATGAGCTGACTCATAAAAATGGGATCTCATGGCTTTTCTCAAAATGGGTGATTAATCCAGTGATTTACTGCACTCCAGGAATGTCTCTCTTTAAGTTTACCTGTTCCATGTGTGAAATAGTCTCATTTTATAGGTCTTTGAAAAATAGCAGGTGACCATACCGTAAATGAAGGGAAAAGGCACTTCTACTAATCTCTTAGGCTTTGTTTCCCTCAGATTGACAGATTCATTCTTAGAAGACTCTGTTTTAACCCTGCTGTTCCCCAAATCACAGTATTTTCACTGTAGAGCAGTGAAGAGAATTAATCTCTTCAACCATTGCATTGATTGCTTGCTTTGAGGCCAAGCTTCGAATTTGTCCTTGGCAAAGATGAACAAGGTCTCTCCTTGTTTTCTCTTCATCAGTAAATCTCTAACCATACTGACTGATGGCTAATGAAGTGTACAGAAAGTGCTAGAGGTTGAGATTCTTTGCCTCTGACTCAGCATGATTTTCTCTGCTTTTCAACAAATACTGCTAATAATTGTCAGATTTTATTAGACTTGGCTTTTTGTTTTCTATTTCATGCTGTATGTTATGTTATGCTAATTTAGAAAATGAAATGAGAAAAAGTGTGATTTTGTTCTTGCATGCATTGGTGACAAAACAATATCCATTTACCTCAGAGTTACTAGAATCCAATTCCCAGTTATAATGCTGATGCTTGCAGATAGTTCTCCCTGGTTGTAAAGGACTGAAAAAAAGTCATGAAGAAATAAAAGGTTAATTAATATTTTTGCATGTCTCACCATTCATTGATTGCTCTGAGTGATGCCTGAACTTTCCCAGAATACTCTTAAAGCTTTTTTGTTTTTGATTTTGTGATGTTTGTTGGTAAATTGTTTACAAATCTGTCATACAGAGCAGCTGAGTTGAAGTAGGTGTTTATTGAAATGGCTTGATGCTTTCATTCTTCTAAACTGCCACTGACCCTACCTGTTTGGGGTTTGAGCAGAAAATAGCTACTTCTAAAAAAACCTTCCAGGCTGAGAAACTCTGGGCATACTGCAATGAAAACCCATCCTGTAATAGAAAATATCAAATGTCCAATAAAAGTAATGGCAACACAAACACAAATACTGGTCATGAGATACAGCTTGAAGTGAAAATAAACCTGCTGAATGTGTCTAATCAGCCTGTAGTTTAGGTGGTGAATTGATGAGATCAGTTGTTTGTATTGATATTTCCAAAGCATTTGAAATGTTTGTTCAGAACAGCTAATTAAGATGGCACATAAATAAAGGCCTCCACTCCAGAGTGTTGAGAATGATTAACCCTGCAAAATAACAGAGACTTACTACAGTTATGTAAAAAGAACCTTTTAGTTTTGGTGTTAGTTGAAATGAAACTAAAAGTTACTTCAGAAGGTTCTTTTTACCAAATGGATCTTTAATACAGATTTCTTTACTCTTTTCAGTGAAAGAACAGAAAATGAAGCTCTAATAAGGTAAGATATTTTTTATTCCACTTTAGTAAGATATTCAAGTTTATTTGAGATAATTTTAACAAATATACTCAGCATTTTAGGCTAGATCCTGGACCAGTAGCTTTCAGCATTTCACTAGTAGATCCCAGTTTGGGTCAATATGTCAAAGCACAAAAAAGAAAGAGTATAGTATTGCAGAATGAGTCTATAACATTTAACTTTTTTGATGATGTTGTTACTGAAGCACTATTTGGTCTTTAATCAAAATAAGATGCCTTCATAGATTTGGAAACTTCTTTTTGCTTGTAAGGAATTTCCAGTTAGTTATTTGTCAGCAGATGCTACAGTTTTCACTACACAGTCAATGAAAATCTTAGTTTTCTTCCAGTTTGAAAATGAAACATTAGAGAATGGGCTGATAAAATAAGTTGCTTGGTCACAGTTTTTTTGGTTTTTGAGATGTGGTGGTGGGAGTTTGAGTTATGTAGTTAAATAAATAAAGGAGGGGTGAACTCTTCTAGGAGTGAATGTTTCCCCTTATATATAACAGAGTTCAGCTGCATTCTGAAAATGGACTCTGTGTCATCTGCTAGATGGGCAAAAGGCAGAAGAAGGTCTTTCAGTACACTACTATGGATGTTAAAAATTGTTTTTATCTTTCCATTTGTTCCATTGCTAGGGAGGATGCTGACATCCATGTGGTGTGTCACCTAGAAAATGAAGCATCTATGTCAAATAACAAAGCCAGGTATACAATAGCAAGTTGTTCTGACAGGCAGCTGAAGTATGAACCTGTTCAGAGCATTACAAAAATGCCAAATTACTTTTCTGTCACAATTAATATTTCAATTATAATAGTCATTCTCAGGATTCCAAGGAAGGGAAGTGTTGTTGGTTATTGTTTTCTTTTCCTCCTGTATTTGCCTGGTTTGGTTTTTTGCATCAGTGGTTAAAGTAAAATTTTGCAGAGTTGTTAATCTGGATTTCATACACCTATGTCAAGTCAAATGACTTCCAAATGGAAGTGTGTTCATAAGAAATTTTTTTAAAAGCTGTTAACATCAGTAAAAGTTGATATGTCTGCATAAACTGTGTTCGTGGTTTGCAGAGTGGCATTCTTGGAATAGGGAAGAGGGAGGCTTAAAAAAAAGGCATTTAAGCTATGCAAAATATAAACTGTTAGAAACCACAAGTGAGTAGAAATGTGAAGTATTAATGGAAAAAACAGTAGTGTTGTGAAAAAGTAATGAGGTGCCATAACAAATGGTGGTGTTAATAGCAGACTATCTTTGCAATTCTTACTTTGTATTGGTACGTGGAGAGTATGTGCCTCTATTTGCAGCCACAAAGGTGTATGCTTATGTAATACATCTCTGAGACAGCAAGATGCTGCTGTTTTTCACCCAGTCAGTGAGAAGGATTGAAAACCCTTCTGGAACAGGGCTAATGAAGCTAAGGAACTTTATAATGTGTTGAGAACCACATGGGTAGTGCAGGGATTTAGTAAATGCCAGAAGAAATTCTAGTTCTGAGCAGTCTTTGTACACTGATCTCATCAGCATCCATGATCCAGGAAGAACACAAGTCCTCCTTCTGTCTCGTTACCAGGATTCCTCCATACAAGCACTGGGCAAACGTTGCAGAAACGAATTAAACTTGCTGTGTCTGTAGGTGATCACCTAACACAAGGGAGCCTTATGTGGAGCCTCTGAATGCTACAGTAATACAAATCCCTAAGTAATGTGCCTAAGTAATATAGCATGACAGCAGTGGTGGAAAATTACTTGTTTTGTTTACCCGAGTCACAGCTGGAAATACTTTAAGGTATACATTGCTCACTCCTGGATTTCTGCCTTGGCAGTGCCTGCAGAAGTGCCAGATCATTTTTATGTGATTTGACATATGGGCAGTAGAAAACCACCTGCCATCAGCCATCTTTTTCTTTCTAAGTTAACTGTAGTGTTTAGTAACTACTGATCTAGTTTGAGCTAGAATTGATCAGTTAGGCTGAAAATGAAGCTATGCAGGTCGCAGTGCTGTTCATCCCAAATTTCCAGGTTGTACAAATGGGTGCTGCAGAAGCTGGAAAAGCTTGTTAAAGATGTTTGGTGCCTTCCCCTCACATTTGAATTGAGTTTTCTCTTTTAGTCTCTTTAGTCAAAAGCTATCTCTAATACACCACCGCAGATGCTGCACAATTGACTCAGGAATCCCTGTTTTGGTTTGCCAAGCAGGCAAACTATTTATCTCAGGTAAGAGAATTTTGAGGTGTGATGTGGTTAGTATCTAAAAATATCAGTATAGGGAGATGGGATAGGGCTCCAACAGACAAAAACATGGCAAGATAAGGAAGAGAAGTTCACGTTGGAATTACGATTCCGTGGGTGTAATTAACCACTGGAAACGCTTAGAAAGGAATGTGGTAGATCACTTGGAGTAATTAAATCAAGATTAGATCTGCTTCTGAAATATCTTCTAGTAGAGTTACAAGTTCTTGTGCTTTGTAAAGAAATTGCTGCATGAGGTATTACAGGCTGTGCCAGGCAGGAAGTCAGACCAGATTACCATAAGAGTTCCTCCAGGCCTTTTAAATCCACATCTCCACCAACAAAGGCTCTTATGTGGTACAGGCTGCCACAGAATTTCCAAAATCTGAGGTGGAGCAGGTCACTCTTGTTTCAGTGGTGAAAGGTTGAAAAGTCTTTGAGCAGATCCTTGCAGAGACGCTGTGGTGGGTATTCAGCGGTGCTGAGCTTGTGCATTGTGTGCTTCAGCCCTGTGCACCAGTACTGAGCCAGTTCCTGCTCTGTCTGATCAGCCCATAAATGCATCATTCTGCATAATCTTCTAATATTTTATCTGATTTATTTAGTGGTCTGCATTTTTTATTGTGTTCAGTGAAAAATAATAATTATTCTATAAAGCTTGTTGAATCCCTTCTGTGATACAAGTCCTGAAGGAGTTCAGAATTTTCTTCAGTTACTCAGTGAGCATAATTCCATTGTCTTTAACACAGGATCTTCTATAGCCACTCTTAATATCCCTAAGAGTGGAAAGGGCAGAGGACATTTTCAGCAGATTATGTAGAATTCCTAGGATAAAAGAATCTGCTTTCCCTGACACTGAAAAAGCAGTAACTTGTATGTATGCTCTGGGACATGCGTGGAGTAGTGAGAGTGGAGGACACTCATCTTTTAATTCTCTTCACCGACAGGGAAGTGTATTCTTGTCTTACTGGGTAAGAGGCAGCATATCCTTTTAATAGAAAAGAGATTAAAATATATCAAAAAGTAATTTTATACTAGAAGAAATACAAAACACTGTGGGGAACAAGAATAGCCCTGGCTCCTTCTTGTTACTTTGATAAGCTCATTAATTTCAACATGCAGAATTAATCAGGAATTACTGTGCAAAATCTTGCAAATGGAAAAATCCATCAACTTGAGCTCAGAATTATGTCACCCTACTGTACTTAGGTTGCAGAGCTTTTGTTACAGGAATGTCTAGTGTAATTCCACAGCAGCATGACGGGAAGAACAGCTAAGAGTTGTCCTGGCCATATGTGGGGATAAAAACTTATTCAGGAAAGTTTTCAGGTAATTCTGGCTCTATGAGAAAGCTTTTCTGTAAAATTATCTAGGGTAAATTCAAGAGTGAGCCCAGGAATATTAGAAGATTTTTTTTTTCCAGAATACCAAGCCTGACAGCAAGTAGTTTGCACTTGGTACCTGACCATCCCTACTGCTCCTCCTCTCTGGACCATGTACTTATGGTTTACACATGGCAGCCTAGACCTGAATTGGAAAAAATATTGGACTAAAACCGTAGTAGAACTAGAGTAGAGAAGAGAGATACCACTGTGTTTGATAAACCAAAGTAAGGTGGTTGAGGTAAATAAATTTGTGTCCGTCCATGTGGAGGCTCTACCTGCTTTCATGGACATCCAGGAAAGAGGACAAGGTGGTGGAAAAAGATAAAAAAGGTTAATTACCCTTACTAGAAGGTTAGGGATTCCTAGCTGTAGTGAAAGGAGACTTTGGTTAGTCAGGAATCAAGCATGTTTGCTTGGTTGCCATGCAATAATAGTTGTGATTTTTTAGCATGAGGTTTCTTCTGTAGCATGTCTCTTGAAAGTATGTTACATGCCTATGGTTTTCACAAATTCCTGATAGCCATGATACTGACTGTGGAGAGTATTTAAAAACAAACTTCAGGATGTCTCTTTTTTACATGTTTTTTCAACCAGTGAGTCACTCTTAATGGATACTTCAGTTCTGAAAAGGAATGGAGAAGGCAGTGCCATGGAAGAAAATTGCCCTCTCCATTAGTAAGGTATTTGAGACATCATATTGCTGCTATTTCCTTCCATGTGAAAGCTCATGGCTAAGTCATTTAATGTAAAGGAAAACAGTCTTTTTTTACCACAGAAGGAGTGCCTCTACTGGACAGTGGCACACAAGCCTGTAAAATTTACTTTGTTATCACTGAGGGTTTCCTTGACATTTCTTTCTGTTCAGGCAATTAATGCTGTAAAAGCATTCCAGATGACAGAAAAGAGCAGCAGTGTTGAGGTCTGGGGAGTTCCTTTGGCGCATCTCCAGTGCACTGCTAGTCCCAAATTCATTGTTTGTATCTAAGAACTGCACTTGCTTTAAAAGCCCAGTTTTACTGCATTTGAAAGCTATTCAGTCTTGTTTCCTGCACTTTGCTTACTTAATAGCCCCTACAAAGAATCCGTGATTTTGCCTGGGTAACTTGCTGCTCTCTTCCAAGAGAGAAATATGCTGGTTTTTAATTTTTTTAAATCCACATGCTAGGTTGTAGCACAAGTCAGTGTAAAGAAGTACCTGGTGCTTAACCCTGTGCTCGCTATGTCTGCTGAGATGAGAGTCAAGCATGCTGTGCTTACTGTTACAGAACTCTCCAAAAGTGTCAATTCAGGGGAATTCTGCTGCAGTGAGAGAACGGGAGCATCAGGAATGTTCTCTCCCGCTTAATGGAAATGTGGCTTTTGGTGACCAGTGCATTTAAAAAATAGCAGATTGCGTGTATGTGCTCATTGACAGAGTCCAACTTGAACATCACAGTGATGTTCAGGGCAGCAGATCCTGCTGTGTGCTGCAGCCCTGGGAGACTGGATGAGGCTCTGGTAGCAGTAGGCTGGTACAGCATATGTCTGGCTGCTACCAGAAGGGATTTGCAGCTGTGCAATTTTTGGTTTTCAGTAACCTTCAGAAGAGCGCATCTGAAAAATTACCAGGGTGGCCAAACAGATTAATTCCCATCAGCAGGAGAGACAGCTGTTCATTTGACTACATCTGCTTCATTTGACTGTGTGGATCATCTTACTGGATGGAATGGGCTCCAGAGACCTGCCTGTGGAGAAGAGAGGCAGGTAGGACAATGTGCACTGTGTCAGAAATTCTCTTCATGTTTGGTATTACAGAAATGGCCTTGCCTTATGGATGTGGTGGAGGGGAATTTGCTTATCTAATTGTTTGACCTTTGCCTATTTGCATATAACCCCTCTATTTCAGACCTGAGGGATGCTACATCTACAGAACAGATGGGTTAACTAGAGAACATTTCAGATGGCTGCACCCTGCTGATAGCACTAGTCAAAGCCTCCCCCCCCCCAATATATTACTGTGAAAACATGATTAAGAAAAAAAGATTGAAAAAGTCTATGTTGGATGAATAGTATTAGTCCTAATCTCTTTAAGCAATATGTATTCTCTGCCTTTTTGCTCACTTTAAGGGTCAAAAGCCTATCTAGAAGATGCTAAGATCTAGATGTTGTTAGCTAGATTTGCTTCTAGGTCATTCTCATTCAGCACCATCCTCAGAGCAGGCTTTGGTTCTGTTGTTTCAGTTTCCCCATCTGTGGCTTTAATCCAGTTCTCTTTCTTTAATCACATCCTATGTCAAATTGTCCTGCAGCTCTTCTCTTCTCCAAGTTTAAGGTTTCAGTTACTGTGCAGGAGACCTTGTGAATGATTTTATTTTGCCAACTGAGGTAAACAGACAGTAAAAACATACACCAAGGCACAAAATCTTCTCTAATCAGTTATTTGACAAGTACATTTAATTATTTAGCATAGCTTGTAAAAGTAATGAAGTCCTTGTAACATGAGATTTAACACTCTCCTATTAATTTTTCCCTAAGAGGTGGGAAAAGACTGCCATAATTTTGTGTGCAAACTGAGAGCATGAAGTTAATGACATTTGACTGAGAATACGTAAAAGGGGCTGGAACCTTTCAGTGCTTTTTAAGTCTTTTGCTAATAGGTAGTAAATCCAAGCACATCCCACAGTTAGATAAGATTCTGCCTGTGTTGGCAAACCAGAAGGTGCTGTCTGATGCTTTGCCAAAGCAAAACAGGGTTTTCTTGGACCAGCTGTATTTTTTTTGAATGTTTAGCTTAGTAAAAAGAAAAGCTGTAAGTCGCAGTCTTGCTCAAGAGATATCATTCAAAACAATTTTTTATAGCATGATTGATTTCATGTTGCTACAAAATAAATATTTAATTGGCACCAATATTTTTGGTTCCCTCAGGCAGGCAGAGAAGTTCTAACTTTTTACTCAAGTACGTGCAAATGGAATCTAGCAGGAAGTTCAAAGTAAAATGCATGTATATCCTAGAGATTTTTTTTAATGGATTTTAGGTCCAGCCTGCCAGGGTTGATGGCTGATTTTGTTCCTGACATTTATCTCAGAGAACATTTTATCTCAGAGTTAAAAAGCCGCTATCCCCAAAAATGGAAAAGAACCTAAGAAGAATCTGTGTTTGATTGGTTTGAGTTGTTTGGTGAGCTAGATCAGTTACAACTACATTGAAAAAAGAAAAAAAATATAAGAAAGGCAGTCTGAAATGTTTTGTTTACAATCACAAAGCTGCCTCAACCATGCCAGCCTAACTCAATGACTGAAGGGAACAGTCTAGTGACTCTGTAGAGTTGCATTTGCACTTACTGATTAGTTTCTAGTTCCTTGATCTTATGTCATCTAGTGGGCTCTTTATTCAGGGGCTTCACTTTGTAGTACAAAAGAATATTTGTAGAATATGTAGAATATGTGTGCCGTGAATATTTCTTACCTTGACAGCTGCTCTGCCAAGCGCAGTAGCAGAGTTTGGCCCTTGGAGGACATGAGCTCTCTGTGGGCTTCCTGAGAAAACTCTAGCTCCCATGGTCCTCATCAGACAGGAGGATGGGAGACAAGTGCTTGAATTTTGTGCTCCTGATGTGGGAGCACAGAAGAGCACAGGGGGCTCTGCAGAGGGGGCAAGGACTAAATGGAGCCCACTTCATTTTTTCGTCAAATGTGAGCCACTGAGTGAGGCTCCTTCTGCTGTTTTCCCTTTCTGCTCAAGAGCCAGTAAGAGCTCTTCCCTGGTACCATGATGGGCAGACCTCTATTTGTAATGGATCAGTCTTGGACAGTCATCATGCTTGCATTTAAGAAAATCTTACAGGACACATCTGCTCATTAGTGCTCTCTCTCTTTTGATCTGTTAGGAATTCATTCCCATCCTTCTACCCATCAGCATCTTTCATTGTCCTTTCACAAATTAATTTAAAAACCAATCATCCCTTCTTTGATTTAGTAATCACAGAAAAGAACAAACAGAGGTAAAGGTAAAATAATACAATTTCAGGAAGGAAATTGTGTGTTCTGAACTGAAACTTGAATGCATGTGAACCTCAGAGAAAGGCAGCAGATTTTTCTAATGTTTACCCAGAAATTAGGGAAAGTATCTCTGCCATGTCTGACTGTCACCAAGGAGAAGTAGTACTGAATTTTTCCTGACTCTCAGGATTTCAGGCTAAAATTTGTGACAGTCCTTTAGTTGTAGTAGATATATAGTACATAGAGAGAACTATTGAGAAGTTATGACAAGTTTTGACATTTCTGATTTCCTTTATATTAAGATGCTAACCATAGACACTATTAGTCTCACCCCCTGATGGGGGCTGATTCAGAGACCTGTAAGTTTTCAGATACAGAGTGGGCTTGTAAAATGATAAGACAATACAGGATAGTAAAATTTTCAGTGTAGAGCTGCTTTAAAATACAGTGACAGTACTAACCCATCAAGATTTCCAGTTAAGTAGCCACAGTAGAGCTGGTGCGGGTGTTCACCAGCTCTAATTTTCTTGAGGTACAGAATGTTGTGCTTTTTCTGGCCTGAAATTCCATGTCTGAAAACAAATTGATTGGAAAATGCTTAGATTTATAGGAGGAGCTCCTGCTTTGCTGGCAGCAAAAGCTAAGTGAAAATGACAGGAAGTGCTCACTTCTTTCTGCAAGTTCTGTCTTCAGTAGGAAAATGGCAGGCTGACCCTGGTGTGTTCCAGCTCCGTATGGGAGGATTTTATGTACTTTGTTTCCAAAACTTGGTTGTAGTTGCAGCTTTCACATATGGAAAGAGACAGAGGTTAAACACGAGACTGTTGTAAAAACATACTAGCATAATTATGCTTAAATTCATAATTATGTTTAAATTTTATTATTCCTTTCGTCTGTGAAATAAAATAATTAAAGAAACATTAAATAATAACAGAAGGGAAAAAAGTAATTTCTTGTTCTTATAGGATCATAAAATCCTAGAATGGCGTGGGTTGGAAGGGACCTTAGAGGTTATCTAGTTCCAACCCTCCTGCCTAAGATATGGATACCTTCCACTTGACTGGGTGGCTCAAGGCCCCATCCAACCTGGCCTTGAACAACCCTTGTCCAACCCCTTCCAGGTTTTGGACACCCACACCTTCTCTGGGCAACCTCTTCCAGTGCCCCACCACCTTCACTGGAAAGGATTCCTAACCAGGTTCCTAAATCCTGGTTCTGATAATATTGCAGTTGTTGTATCAAAACATTTTAGATGCTCTTAACTTCTTCTGCCTTCCTTAAATTGCCAGTACAGTTGCTCCAACTAATTCTTAAATGGAGTGGAAATTACAC
Organism: Motacilla alba alba; assembly: GCF_015832195.1. Taxonomy (NCBI): domain Eukaryota; kingdom Metazoa; phylum Chordata; class Aves; order Passeriformes; family Motacillidae; genus Motacilla; species Motacilla alba. The sequence goes on along the minus strand of NC_052017.1, from coordinate 38,163,056 downwards.
AAATAGGAGTTATTTGAAGCTTCAGAATGATTTTACACTCATTCTTATGTAATGAGCTAGAATTGCACAGCTGACCAAAAAACAGTCCTTAACTCAGAATTCCAGCCTGTTTTTCACTTCAGTGGCTTTGTAAAGTTCCCTCTAGTCTTTATGCACCATTTTATGTGGTTTAACTGAAATTCTGAGAAAATAAAGGAAAATTAACCATGGACATGGAGAAATGTGGAAGGACAGATGAAGTGAGAGATTTCACACAGGAATGGGGCTAATACTGTAAGAATGGTTTGATCAAAATGTTTGGGATGTTAAAGTGACATAGAGAAAAAATTTGATTAATTGAGAAAGAATGCATGACAGAAAATATGTGATTTATTGGACTGAAAAAGTCTTCCTCGACAACAGCAAGTGGCATAGTCTTCCAAAGAAAGTGTCTGTCTTACTTAGGAACTGAAAAATTGGTTGAATAATGACTAGAAAATACCAGTGTAGAACCTGTGCTTCTGTAGGTGAGCACTCTTGAAGCAGAAACCTTTTCTACATCCATATTCTGTCTTGCTTGAGAGAACTCCGTGAATCTGATTCAGGCTTGGGATAAAACCATAAGGTATGTTTTCTCTGCTTGCTCCCTTTTTCCCCTAAATGTTATTATACTGCAGCTTGGCTCTGTCCACACAGTCTGGAGCAGACTGTGTTGTAACTTGCTTTAGCCGCCGCTGAATTTAACAGCTTTTGGCTTTGTAAGTAATGCCTTAGGAGAACTCTTGCTCATCTGTTCCCTGAGCCAAAGGAAAACTCCTCCAGTAGCTTTCCCAGTGTTTTCTCTGGCTGGAACACATAGTTACCGATTGCTAGGTGAAGATACACTATCTTTAATCTTATTTTTGTATTTTTGGTTTGTCCAGCTGACATGTTCTAAGATAACCACTTTGACTAAAGCAGTGAAAGAAGACTTTCACAATGGGTTTTCTTTCCTTTTCCCTGTACTCCATGTAATTAAATTCTTCCACTGGTGGGAAAAATGTTTTTCCTTGATGTAAATGTGTGGCAAGTAGTTGAATACTGAGCCAGTCAGTCACATTTCCCTGCTAAGCATGCTATTTCCAATATTTTTCATAACAGAATTACTTATCTTTGTTTCCTAGCCCTGTACTGTTGGCTTTCTGATCCTATTGTCATTTAATCTGTTGCAAGAAATGCATCCATTGGGAAATTGTTAAATAGGATCTCAATAAACATTTGGATTATATTTAGCAAGTACAAATCACTAGATGTTTGCATATTTATTTGTTGAATTTCAGCTTCCACTTCAGGTTAGATGAGACATAAACAATTATACAGCACCTCTGGCAAAGAATTAGTCTTCAAAGCAAGTCAAAGTAACACTGGGAATTTGGAGGAAGATTTCTGAAGTTTTAGAAGGAACTGTGAAAAGCTTGTGCTTTGCTTTAGCTCCATGCATTTTATTTCAAGTATGGAATTAATGTTGTAGACTTTTACTCTGATACATCTTGTTTGTTTTACTCTAATATATATTTCTGAAAAATATTTATGGCAGCACTGGTCAGAGACTGCACCTTTGCCTGCATCATTAATGTAAAAATTACCCTAATTTAAAGCCAGTTAAAGTATTTCAGGGGTAGTGGTATGTTTGTTTGTTTATTTGGTTTGAGGTGGGTTTTTTGTTTGTTTGTTTTTTATTTTCCCAGAGTCTATGGATCGGACTCTGCATTGTACTTTGTAACAGAGGCCACAGATAACTCTGATCTGCCAGAAAGGTTTTAATAGGTTTTATGCAAGATCCAGGATCAGGAGGCCAGGTATCACAGCATGCTTTTGTGCCCTAGCAGACGAAATACCTCTTTGGATGTGTTCTTGGCCTGCTTCATTTTAGGAGAATCTCTATGTAAATTATAGGTGAAAATTAACGTAATTAATTGTAATTAGTATAGTGTTTATAGTGGATACATGTTCCAAAATCTTCAACAGCAGGGCAGAAGACTTCATAGTTTCCAGGAACTGTAGATTTACAGTAGCAATTAGATCATTTAGGCCAACCCTGAATACCTTTTGAGCTCTGCATTTACTGTCCGTTTGCATCTTTGAAAATCCTCCCACTTATTGACAATTAAATTTGATGCCTTGTTACTTGTGTACATGAAAGCAATTGGCATACTTTTCTTTCTGTTTGTGTCTCAGTGTGCTTTATTTATTTAGTAGTATTGCTGGATTTTAAGTTCTGGAGATAAACCAAAGCATTAAGGGCACAAGGCTTACCTGGTGTTTATTGCTTGTCCTTTCTTGCATGCCTGGATATGCAGGAAAGACTTGCACTGAAAGTGAGACTGATAAGCTTCCAATTCTCAAAACAAAGTGCTATTTTTATTATCTAGTAAAAGACTTGAGATGACACTTTGCTTGGTATTCTGCTCCTACACATTCACATGTTCTTTGAACTCTGCCCTTAATATTTGTCCTATGAAATCTGTGTTGTTTAAAGGGGAAAAAAGAATAAAGTGCTTTTTATAGTGTGTGATCCCTTAATGTTATTTCATACTTTGATGGGAATAATCAAGGGTTGGAGTCTGTACTTTGATTAGCAGAAAGACATCCTTGTTAAATCCTTGAACTGTATTTTCTGCAATCATTTCCAGTTTTGCAAATTATGTTCAAAATACTATATTCTCTATGAGGTTCACGTAAACTTATTTTTCCTATTTCCCAAGCATGAGGAATCATTTGTTAGTACTTAGCCTTGTCTCAGAAAATTAAGATTACTCAATCTGGATTTGTGATCTATGACATGAAATTCTTCCCACTACTTCTTTCATTTTCTTCCCCCTAGGTAGGCATCCATTTTTCTTCAAGTTCTAGTAGAGCATCGTGTACAAGAATCCCTGCCCTACATTGTAATTACTCTTTATTTTCTTTTTATTTCCCTTACGTTTGCAAGACCAATATGTAGTTTTCAGTGGATTAAACTTGTAGCAGAACAAGATGGGGGAGTTTTTCTGCCTTTGATTACAACTAGAACTTTCCTGCTAAGAGAGCTTAGTTCAGGCAGATAACTGCCTTTCAGTCAATGGCCAAAGGAAGCCAGCATTTAATGAAAATTTAGAGTCTGGATGCATTTCATCTGGGCTATTTATTTTTCCTTGAAGGCAGAGATGAGGAAGGATGTGCAGTGATGCAGCACTGAATGAAGGATAGCAGAGGAGACACCAAGACTTGATGCAGGAACAGAAGGAGATTTACTTTCTTCAGTGTTACCTGATAGAATCTATTTTTACATAGAAATGTCACCTGACAGAAGTCAGGAGAGAGAATATCTAAGTAGTTTAGATGCAGCTAGAGGCAGGGAGCTAAAGCCACGAGGGAACAGAAGAGGCACTTGAGGTGATCTGAATGCACAGCTGTATATAAAAATAGTAGTTGGAAGGAAGAGGTCTTTGAGGAAGCTGACCACGTACTGCATGTGGCTCTAATCACAGGATAGAAGCTGGCACTCATTGGTTGTGGAGAAATCAAGTGAAAGACGGATGTGTTAGGTTGGAGAACTCAGGAGGAAAAAGAGATAAACAGATGACTGAAAGAAGAGTGGCACCAGGATACAAGGAGGGTAAGATGGAAATAAGTAGAGATTTGAAGCTGAGAAGGAAGAAGGATGTGATTAAAGAACTGAAGACAGCAAATATAAGGTAGTTGGGCAGCACCAGGGAAAAAAGGAAAAAAAAAAAACTCCAAACACCATGAAAATCTGTGTTTCCTTGTGTCATGAGAAAGAGACAAGTGTGTGATTCTGAAGACTCATTTTCTTTAGGTGGAAAGACACATCTGTCAGAAGTGTTTATCTGGGGAAAGAGCAGTGTTTTGTTTTCCAAGACCAAATAAACACTATGGAAAGATAAAGCTAAAAACAGTTCTGAAGAAGAAACCTGAGACAAATATCTCAGAATCTCCTTTGGAACAAAACAAAGATTAATATATTCAGCCAGAGAAAACTCTCCTAAAATCTGTGTCTGGTTTGGTTTTAGTGGAATTACCTTGGTCCCTGAGAAGGAAGGTGGGTGAATGACAGGCTAGTGAAGATGTACCAAGAGGCATGAAGACCTCAGGGTCATGCAGATATGAAGAGGTCTTCATGCATTGGGCATGTCTGTACTAGTAAATTAAATGGAGTCTAGAAGCAGCCCCTGGCCCTGGAAATTAAATGTATCTACTGTTGACTGTCCCTGGCCTAGTTTTGGTGTATACTTACGGGAACTCACCTGAACTCTTCCCAGGTAAGGTTTTAAAGTTATCTTGGGATTCTTCCCAGTAGGCAGTTTAAAAGAATTTAACCACCCTGTTTTGGAGGGTGATAGACTTTATTAGCACGGCACTTTTCTGTGCCAGTTGGCCTCAACATTCTTGGATATGTTTATTTTGCTTGTAGAAATAGAGCTGCAAATGGCTCAGTAGATGCAATCCCTTAGAAACTTAGGACATCGACAATCTTTGATGCAAGCTGTGACAGGTAGTGAATATGATTTCTTCTTTAAAATGTTGCTGAACTGAGATGTTGATGTGCTCTCAGATTTTGTTTTCATGGAGGATGGTGACATTGTAGAAGAGTTGATTATACAAAGTTTGTATGAAGCATGCATTTACTTATTTCCATTTAAATGTTATACAAGCATAAGCAAACATAGGTCATAAGTAACACTCCATCTCACAGAAGGACAGGCTGTGAAATTAAGGAAACAAGGTCATGAGGTTGGTAGGCAATTCAGTTGGCTGGACTAAAAAGCCCGAACATTTAAAAGTAGAGAAAACATTTTTAAAAGTTGTTGAAACTTGTGTAAAAACAAGGCAAATCTCCAGACCTGAACAGGTAAGATAAATATGGATCTAGAATGGAATAGGTGTATTGGGAATATGATGGAGGCATGGAAACTTTACAGTCAGTGTAGAAAAATGTGTAAAATGAAATTTCATGTGTTGTTCTGGATTTTGAATTCAGGAATGATTCAAACTAAAACAGGAACAGCAAGGAAAGCATTGCCGAGAGCCTTTATCTTAGCAAAACAGGCTAGCAAAGTGAAACCCAGAGCATGATAATATAGTTCCTTGATAAATACAACAAGGAAGGTACTGGTACAGAGGAAAGCTGGTTAATAAAGCTAAACAGTGTTGACACGTGAACGAAGTTAGTAGCAGATGTCAATTTTAGCAGAAAGCAGTCACTTGACTCTGAAACTAAAGTTAGATCATCCATTTTACTAGAAGCAGCATGCAGCTCAGCTCGCATTTTCTAAATGAGTTCATGAGTGTGACCTGTTCTTAACCAGGCATAACATTGGTTTTGTGAGGACTTCAGAGATGAGCAGGAGGATTTGCACTTTCTTTCCGAATGCCTTAGCTTCTAAAGAGCCAAATGCAACATTTTTGGAAAGGACTGTGCAGGGTATTTGGCAGTTCTCCTCCAGCATATCATCAGTCTTTCAGCAGTCATCCTACACTCATGGACCCTTTCCTCTTCAGTTACAGAATTATGGAATCATAAAATGGTTTGGGTTGGGTCTTTCACTAGACCGGGCTGCTCAAAACCTCATCCAACCTGTCCTTGAACAATTCCAGGGATGGGGCATCCATAGCTTCTCTGGGCAACCTGTTCCAGTGTCTCAGCACCCTCACAGTAAAGAATTTCTTCTTAGTCTAAACCTAACTTCTTTCAGTTTAAAGCCATCACTTATCCTTACACTGCATGTCATTGTAAAAAGTCCCTCTCCAGATCTCTTGTAGGCCCCCTCTAAGTGCTGGAGGTGCTCTAAGGTGTTCCCAGAGCCTTCTCTTGTTCTGCACTTTAGATTTTCTCTGTTGAGGGTTGATGTTGTGTATGTTCTCCATGGTCCTGCCATCACAGGTGCTGTGCTGCTTTCCAGGTTCAGCTGTATAAGAAATCAAGCCCACACAGCAAGTTCACCTAAAGGAGCCTGTCTCCAGGGAGTGTTGTGTCAGACTGTGTCAAACTGTTGCGCTATTTTTTTCTCGGTTTGCCCTAGTTCTGAAGCAGGATTTCATGGAAAACATTAAAAATGCATGTCAGTGTAATATTGGGAAGTGTTTTGTTTATATGTGACTGAATGTGAATGTGAATGTGAATTGATAACCCCAGATTGTGAGAGAAGATAATTTTAATGTCTTTCTTATTTTTGTTGGCATTTACGTATGTCTAGAAATACTGTGTAGTTGAATGAATACCAGACTGATGAATGTGGAAGCCCTCCGTGTCTCTAAATGAAAACTTTCAAATATAAATAGCTTTAAAACTATAAATAGAAAAATATTTATACTATATTTATCACTAACCACTTTTCCCCCCTTTCACTGCATCACCCATTTTATTTTTAATGATGCTTGCTTAAAATAGTTTCCCTGCTTCCCCGTTTGCCATTATATGGCCACTGTGGAATCCAAGTGATTTCTAAGCCAGATGGTAGGGAAAATGGTCCTTACTTGAGCAGTGTGAACCTGAAGTCTTGTCTGACTTCACAGTTGAAACTGCAGCTTCCTGTGTACTATTGCATCTTTTTCCCCCTTTGTGTCTGTGTTCATAGATACATAATTTAAAGTAGGGTTGAATGTAGTGTAAGCCACATAACTGTTTGTTCGGGTTTGCGAACCACAGTTGTCTTCCAACACTATGTGTTTGAACAGGCTGCAAGGGCATACCGTGGTTCTTTTCTCCTGAAGTGTCCCAAAAGAGGGAAGTAAGTGTCTGTAAGGGCTGGCTGATTATCTGTACAGTGCTCAAAATGGCAGACAAAGTGTAGAAATGCAGTTATTTAAGGCAAATAAGATTATGGTTGGTTCCTTGTAACTCTGTCTTCATGCTTTGGTCTCAGCCTGAAACATTGCTGTGGGAAGGAAGAGGAAGGAAGAGTAAGATAGGAGTTCTTATGGCAAAGAAGTAGGAAACAAGTAGGACAAGTGGACAAGTTTTGTGCCCACATCACCAGCAGTGAAAGACTTCCTGGCACTTCTGAGGCAGCAGTGGTTCCCTCTTGTACCAAGAGAAATGCCTTCTCTTGTGTCACTTGCCAGCAACCAGGAGCTGTGTCTGTGCGGGCAGATGAGCTGGGCCCAGGGTGCACCTCAGTCATGTCAAGGTGCTTGGTACCATTTCTTGTGGTGTTAGTGGGGTCCCAAATGCAGCAGATGTGAGAGCTGATGTGATGAGATGGAGTGAGAGGTGATGTTCCTTTCTCTGCCCAAGCCTGTGCTACTGTAGTCATTGCCGTGAGACCATTTGTACCTTGGACTTCTTGCAGATCTGGAGGAGCAAAGACAGGAGCAGAAATGTATTCTGTCATCTTTGAGAGGTGGAGGAGACATTGCTGCCTGTCAGATAGGAAGTTCCCAGCTACTACTAGTAGGCCAGCTACTACTCATGGACTAAAACTGTTTTCCTGTACTTATCAGGCAGGATTTTTTTCTTCTGCCAGTAGGCCATCATGAAGATTCCTTAACTTCACATACAAGCAGATTGCTGTTGCAGCCAGCCAATGACAGATGAAATGGTCTGTGTTCATGGGCTCTGAGATTCTGAGGAATCATGGACTCATTTATCCATCAATCTTCATGCTTTGAGGCATGCCAGCATTTGCAAGCTTCTCAGTTTTAAATGTGATTGATGCAGTTTTATTTTTATGCAGCGTCTTGGGATGCCTACTGAGAAGGGCTCTTAAAATAGATGTAACTTAATGTGCTGTTCAGACTTCTCATTAATCTGCTTGTCTTTACTCTAACCCAGAGGTAAAATACAAAAGCTAAAGAGGGAGGAGTTCAGAATAAAATGATATAAAAGGGGGCTCTGAAATAAAGACATTTATTATTGAGGACTAAGACTAGGAGTGGAGGAAACAGAACAGGATGTTCAGAAAGTCCAGGCCCTTTGGCATGAGTTAAGGAGCTTGGAAAATAAGCAGGGCTACAGTGGATTTGTGAAACAATGTTTGTCTTCCTAAACTGAATGCTGGAAAGGATCCATTTCACACTTTGCCTTTGCCAGCACCCTGATATCTATTGTAGCACTCATCTTCTGGACTCTTTATTTTCAGAGGAAAGTTTGACTTTGTGTTTAGAAGTTATTTGTGCTTCCCACTTTCTTATGGCTCTAACACGATCATGTTGTGGCTATGGGGCTAAACTTTGGAGTCTTAATCTTTGCTCCTGCTGTGCCACCCTGTTTCTGATGTTTGTATTTCAACTGCAGCGATGGCTAATGGGCTTAAAAAAGACTCCATTTCCACTTTGCTTCACTGCTGCTTTGTCTGCATGGGTACATTAAGCAGGGCCAGGACTTGTATCTTATGATTGTCCATATTGTTTAATTTCTAGCACATTCCATGACATGATTTTGGTCCGTGCCAACTAGCACACTCCCAGATGACACCTGTGGCAGGATGGCATGGGAGAGAGACTGTTCTCAACAGGCAATTTTGAAGAGGTAACCATGTTTTGCAGGGCAAAACGGTGTAAAGATGTGGACTGGAACTGCCTTTGCCTTTCTCCCCAAGCCTCTGGACTCTGATGTATTTTATACACTGGGACCAGTCTCTCCTGATCTTAGCATTTGCGAAAGATACTGAAATACAAACTTTTGCTTCCTCATTGCATTGCTAGGTGCTGTTATCCACAAAAACATCCAGCCACCTCCTCCTTCTCCCTGTGGGCCATCTGCTCAGGCTTACAGAAACACTTCCATAGTGATAAGATCTTTTATCTTTGAGTAAGAGTCAGGTTAGGGGCACAAAAGTTTTATGTCAAGCTAGTTCACAACCAAACCAATCCCTCTGAACCCAGGTGAGCTTTCCAGAGAGTGGTCTTCCATCATGCAGCATATTTACACTCAGAGGTGCAGCAGTAGCTCACAAAGCTGGTGTTGTCACAGGCCCACAACAGCAAGTTAGATAAGTAATTGCTGTTCTTGTATGTCTGTATTTGCTTATCACACAGGGTCATGATGATTGCACATACAGATTGTTCATTTGCTTGTACACATGGATATTTTTTTTGAATTTCATACCTATAATTCACTCTTCAGGCTTTGTTTGTTGCACTTTACATGAAAATAGGGAATGTGTACTTTTCCCTGTGGGATTTCTAGTTTGTGAAGCCTTCTGCAGTTCTCTGTTGTGTAAGGGATCCCTGAATTCCAGAGCATTGCTGATGCTTTGGCTGAATGTGTTTTTCCAAAAATTGTTTGTATAAGATGAAATATTCTCTATGTGAAATATTCTTTATAAACCTTGATTGCTCTCTTTCTGACTTCATTTTTTAGTGTCTGAGTTTTTACTTTCAAATGAAAATATTTTTAAAACCATAGTCTTCCTCACTCACTGTTGCAAATATTTTTTCATTTAGGTAGTAGATGATGTGATGTAGGATGTACATCAACAGCAGCTACAGGCTGCACAGACCTGGGTTTTTGTCTTGGAAATGATAGGATTAGCTGCACAGTGAGCCTATATCTATCAGGAAGTTTTAAGCTCTTGAGCCTGTTCTTGGTGCCACTGGAGCAGCGAAGGAGGAAACCACTGCTGAGTCATTGGACTAACCATTGGACTAACCAATCCTACCTTAATCCAATGTAGGATTCTTCATCGTGACAATCTGTGTACAGCTCTGTTATCAAGGGGATTAGAAGCTCTGAGCAAAAGGGATTTTGTTTGTTAGTGCTAGATGAAATGGTGATTTTACAAACTGGTGGGCAGGTTTGAGGCTAGTGGGAGCCGTGAGAGCCATGATGGTACCAGTCACACAGAAATTGTTAGGAAAAAGAAAGGCTGTGAGGGGTGCAGGGTCTCCTGTGTAAACTCTGTTTACAGTTGTTGCCAGTCCATGCACTCCTCTCAGTATTCATTATCTGAAGAGACTGAAAAGTCAGTCTGGAAGAGATTGTGCTGACTACAAGTTTCTGTAGCCTTTGGTGGTGCCAGCTGCAAAAATAGGCAAATCCGGCTGCAGTGGAAGGGCGTGATGGGGCAGCTCTAGCCCAACTGCTACCCTGGAGGCGTTTTGGAGGCTTTGGCTGGAAGCCCTGAAATACATCTCCCTGGGGAGGACTGCATTGCAAACAGACCTTGCCCTTCCCTGTCGGTGGATTCCTTTGGCAGTAGGCTGGCATGAGAACACCTAAACATATTTATGATAAACTGCAGTGATATTTTTTTGCCCCTCTTTGAGATGGATGTGAGATTTGCATTGTGTTCATGAATTCATCTCACATATGACCCTTTCAAAAGGTCTCATTATAGCAGCCATTCATTAGTGGTGGCATTGTGCCTGGCTGAAGGCCAGATGAAAACATGTTTCTCAATTTCTCACTCTTACATGGCCTAAACCAAACATTAACAGCTCCCCATTGATTAAAGTGGCTCTTGATTGGATCAAGCCTACTCTGTTGTAGGAAACAAAGGACTGGAGGAGTACCTCCTATTTTTTCTTGGTTTGGCTTTCCTAATGAGGAGAACTGAGAGGTCTTCTGCACCCCAACCTGATGGAATACCTTTGAAATAGGATATTTGTTTACATGTATAAAGAGATTAGCATTAGAAGTAACTTAGAAGTTACTTTATGCATGCTTTAGAGGACTTTCTCTTTTCCCACAGAATTATGGTCCTTGGTAACTTGGTCAACTCTGTGTAGGAAAGTCTTTCTGGGAAGGGGTAAATGTACAGCGAGAAAAGCCCACTGAACAAAGCAAGCTCTCTGCTGAAAATGAAGAGTTAAAAAAAAACCACAACAGTGCTTTATCTGTTAAAATTTTATGCTTTCTTTTTTTTTTTTTCAGGGAATAATTAATCTTTCTTGTTCATCTTAATTTACTTACTTTTCATAGGAAAGGGAAAATGTTGGGATCAGTCAGTAAACAAGAAGTCTCAATAAGAGCCAATGTTTGCTTCAGGCAGCAATTGGACCACAGCACATGTAGGCAGGCTGGTGTTAGCTCCCATGAACTGTAATGACACTTAGATTGTTGCTGAACTAAGTATGCAGGTCAGTGGGTAGGTCTGTGCGTCCCATACTGGAGCTCTTACTGCTGTATGATTCACTGCTTTTAGGACCTGCATTAGTAAGATTAAAGTCAGTGCTGCTTTGCCTACCTAGCTCCTTCCTGCAAGGAATGCAGGGGAAAAATACTTGTGAAATCCTGAGCACACAGGAAAAAAGAGAGATCCATACTTACCTCGTTGCAGTGATTTTTAGGCTTTTCTGCACTTTCCTGTGGGATGAATTGCTGTGTTGCCTCATTTTCGTTGGTGGTGTTCAGACATCAGTTTATTCAGTTCCTACCCTTGCACAAGTGCCAAAAATCACAGATGTGGAAATCTTGGGCACTGTGATTTTTCACAGCATTCATGACCAAAAGACAGTTGGCTTCAGAGATCAGAGGCATCTTTGAATATGAATAAAGCTCTTTTAAGTGTATTCTTCCTTTGTAAAGGCAGTTGCTCATTCAGACCACAGTCAAGTGTGAGTACCCTTAGCTGGAACCCTCTGCTGCAGTGTGGTCTTGCTCCTGTTTAGAGTCAGCGGGGTTGTTTGCACCACTGCAGCTCATTACCCAGGCTTTTCATCAGCTGCTGAACTTCATTTGTTTTCTGGAGTTTACACCCTTAAAAATATGGTAGCCATCAGTAGAAAACCAACTGGAACGAGAAGTTTTGGACTTGTTTTCTATTTTAGGTATTATGTGGTTCTATAGCAAATAAAAGGTGTAGATTATTTAGTTTTATTCAAACAAATAATTTACAACAATAATAATAAATTTAAAATTTAAAATAAATTTTAAATGAAAAAAAATAAAATAATTAAAAATAAATAATAATTTGCAAACAAATAATTTGCTGGTAAGGAAGGGGAGCAGCCATGAGCTGAAAATAAAATTTACAGCACAATTCCATGTATGTTGTCAGGGAATCATTCCCATGCAACCCAGTACCGGCGCAGAGATTTCAGGGATTATGTTCAGATTAAATGTCATCAAGAGCTGAGCCTTGGCAGTATGCCAGGAAGGTCATATGAGGAAAGTCCCAAAATTTTACACTCACATAAAATTGTGTTCTGCTTAATAACCATAATACACTGCAAATTTTAGCACAAATAATAACTTAGGGTAGGAAATATAATAATTTTATTTTCAGAAAGTTCATTATTTAATTTAGGTTCAGGATTTTTCACTGCTTTTTGGGACTTAAGACTATGTTGCCAATTTTATTTGAGGGTACAGGTTTTTTCTTGGTAGCATGACATTAAGAAACTTTATACCAAAGCTTTTACAAGTTTTAAAATTGGAAATTTTTCATTTTCAAGTTAAACATGAATGGAACAACAGCCTGCTAATACTTCCACAAGTATTATTATTTCCCAGAAATAACCCCTGTTATTTTTAAGAAGTCTAAAATACTCTTAATTCCATGGCATTTATGGAAGATTACTTTATTATTGAGAGGGAATGAGAAAATAGTTAACAAATGTGTAGTTGAGGATTGCTTTTTCTTTTATTTATCTGTGGCTGGTGTGTACCATTCCAAAATACCTGTGGAATTATGAAGGAATATGCTGACAGTCTAATAGTGCATTGAGAATGTGTCATTTTGGTTTAATCTGATCTGTTTACAGTAGATTGGTTTCAACTACGGAAGGGAATTCTTTCCATAGGGGATATCTATACATGGAATTGTAGAGCCTTAGCTATACCACTTGAAATAAACACTCTTTTAATCTACTTGCCATCTCTGAAAAAAAAAAAAAAAAGCTGAAACTATTTAAATAGTGATTTCTTAAATCTCTTAAGTGCTCTCAAATGTGATCCTACTATGCATAAGCCTAAGGGTATATGATGATTTTTTTCTGTATCGTTTCATTTGCTGCCTGGCACTGACCCCAGCAGTGGTGTGGGCACACCCCTTCCTGCTGCCCTTGGTGGGCATTGGGTCTTACAGAGAGAATTGTCACAAGACTTTTGGGTGCAACCAACCTCCTGAATCAAACCATGGCTGTTGGATTTGTTTTCCCAGTGAGCTTCAATACAGAGGGAGCAAAACTTGGAGTCATTAGCCATAGCACTGATGAGACTCTGGATTCACAGCTCCCCCTTTATTTTCTAGTTATATATGCATCCCATATTTGTAAACCTTATTTTAGGTATACTGAATATACTTAAGTATGTGCTTATATACCCAAGTATGCGTGTGTGTGTAAACATATGTGTGTATGTGCATGCTGAAGTTTATTTTCCCTTCTCCTGCTCTCCTCTTTACTCACCTTGCCTGCTGCAGCAAGGCACAAGACGGGGAAGAAAATTGTTTTAGCTGACAAAAGGCAGCATGTTGCAGTGGGAGAGTCTACAAACTCATCTTCAGTTCACTTAAGTGTAGATGTTGGGAGGTAACAATCAGAGTTGTCAGATTTTGGAAGGGGTTGCGGTGATAACAGTGGGATCAAAAGTCAAACGGGAAAGCACCAGGAGATGTGGCTGGGTGCAGCAGCAGGACCCCGGGCTGGGTGCCCAGGCTCCTGAGGCAGAGGTGCTGCCAAGTTTTGCAGAGCAACAGATTCAATTGGTTTGTTATTTATGACGGGCACGGTATGCAACCCTCAACATGGCAACAGTTCTTTAAAGTGCAGATGTAAGAAATTCCAGTTAGAAGTCAGTCCTTTAAATACTATAAATAAACAAGGTAAATTAATTAATTATTTCAATAAACTTAAAGATCTTATGTTGTACCATTAATTTGTCCTGAATTATTGATAGGATTTTTTCCATTACTTTTCTAGACCTTTATTTAAACTACAGTCAGTAAAATTTTTCCATCCTACAGCCCCAGACAAACAGTAATAAATCAACCCTTATTTCCTTGAGGCTAATGTGACAACAAATAGTCTGTTCACATATATTATTTCTTTGTACTACATCGTATGCAAATATTTCAATTATTGTCCTTTTATCTCTATAATATTTTAACAACATGATACAACATGTTTCTCTGATAAATTGAGTTACATAAAAGCAGCTTCACATCTACATGATGCTTTAACAAAACATTCCCTCTATTTCAAGTTAAAATGTGTGTTCAGCTTGTGAATATCCTCATAAAGAAACTTAATTTGCCTTATTAAGAAACACTTGTGTATTCTTATAAGTTTCTTTTTTTTTTTTTAATAATAATTTTATCGCATTTTGGACTCCTGCCTGCCCAGGCTGCCTGGGGCTGGCAAAGGTTTGGAAAGTTGAGTTCTGCAGTTAAATTGAGTTGGTTTCTTGTTTATAAAGGATGTAGCTTGGCTTCATTGCACCTTTTTTTTTTCCCTTCTCTGAATATTTATGTAACTGGATGTTGATTTTCTGCTATTAATCCTTAGTGGCTTGAGAATGATGGCTTTCCTTCTAAAGCTGGTAGGATCCTCAAAACTCATGTTGCCCCAGCAGGGTTCATCCAGCTTCGTACCTGTGCAGCACTGAGCATCACCAGCATTTTTTTTTGAGCAGAATTGTTCCAAGGATCCATGAGATCCCTTGGCTTGGTGCAGCCTCCCCCTATGTGAGTGTCTGTGTCCTGGTGCCTTGCTCGGACAGGTGGGAGTTTCAGTGCCTGTGGTGCCACAGGGATGGTGATGGCAGGTGCTCTGCTTGGTACCCGTGTGCCAGGGTGCTGGAGGTGACCTGGGCGTGCTGCCCACCCAGCGTGCATTCCTCAGTAGGAGTTGAGTATCGGGTACTTAGGGCTGCATGAGCTTGTGCTGGTTGTATCCTGAAGTATTTGAAGTGTTTTATCCTAATAAAGCAAAATATGCGAGGGAGGAGTAGGTATGTCTCCCCCTTTCCCAAAGAAGGGGAAGAGAAACACCTAATGATAGAAGAATTAATTTCCTCTTAACTCTGCTTGTACTGTCTCGAGGCTTTTTATAAAACCAAATAGAGCTAAGCATCTGTTTGCTGGAGGAGTGTGAAATAGCCAGGTGTGCTTTGTGGAAAAGCAAGTGATTGTAGCCTGAAACATCGCTGCAGACGCTTCATGAGTCAGATCATTCATGACTGCAATAACGAGATTATTCATGGCAGGCTCCTCATTGTGACAATGGTCCTTTGTTTGAAGTCTCCATTGTGTATGTGCTATACTTCCGATTTGAAGATTCCTTCACTGCTAGAAAACAGCGTTGCAGCAGGGAACCAGAAGTGAAGATCAGTGCTGCTAAGTTCAGGATGTTACTCCGTGCTGGAAATAATTGGGAAAGTTTATAGTTGAGTTAAAAGCTGTAACCATGAACTTCAGTGGGATGATACTTCTTCCTGTTGGTCCTGAGGTAGGTTCTTATTTGATTTTTTAGCGAGTTGTCTCTTGGTTTTTGTGGGTTTTTTTAAACTCTGTCTTCTGATTAGAACTGGTTAAATACTGCCAAGAGAGTTTTGTTGCTCATGATTATGTAAGAGGTCTTTTGTCCTGATAGTGACGGTCCTTTATGCACACAGCCATTTTGTTTAAGGAAAGAAAGAACAAAACCACAGCATTTATTTCAGAGTCAAGTTAATTTTTAGTTTGCCCATATTCTTAATTTTTTATTAAATGGTTCTTGTCTCCATTATATAACTTTCATGAGGTCCCTGTGTTAAGAGGTGATTACACTTTGTGGTGGAACCATGACCAGGGTGTTTTAGACTTAGGTGCTATAATATGGCTTGGATTTGTCTCCTGTACCCCTGGGTGGTCAGGCTGAAACAAAGGCACATTGTGCTCCAGATCTTTCTTCCAAGTGGAGCATCCTTGGGTGATTTTCCAGTGCCTGGTGCACAGAGCAGCTGGGAAATTCATCCCTGGTGAGGCAGGCTGGGGAGCAAGGGGTTCTGGAATCCTCCTGCTCTTCCATCTTGAGGAGTCCCACAAAGCTCTCAGGCAGCTCTGGTGGCTGTGCTGAGAGGAGGCAACCTCTGCCACCACTGGGAAGATCATGATGGTGAGTCAGGGATGACTTTTGGGAAAACGGAGAGACCATCTCAGTGTGGCAGCAGCACCTCAGAGGGAATCACCAGAGCTGTTTGCTGCAGTAGTAAAGTTGAAAATAACTGTGTTTTCCATGGTCAGCAGCTTGTAAGGAAAACAGAGCAAACTTGGTTCTTGAAAAGCACATCTGAAACTAAAATACTGCTTTTGTTTTTACTTTGATTCCAGCTTTTGTCCTTGAAGCTCAGAGGTTTCCTGGTGTTTTCTTTTGAAACTGTGCTGTTTCATGCAAGGCAAACAAGACTAAAATTAAGCCAATGCAAGCATTACAGAGACTCTGTGCTCTGTTTGGGCATGTGATTTTTATTTTTTTCTCCCAATTAATTATTATATTCTACAGCAGAAGATTGTTTGGATTGTTATGGATGTTAGCGATGAATTTTGAAATCCATTATAAATTTGAATTCCAGGTAATTTTGTTGCAAATTCACATAATATTTATATGCTCACATTCAGAAATAAAAAAAAAGAAGGGGTTAATTGTTTGACAGGAAGAATAAAGCATTTGACTATTCTGTATTGTGTGGGGTGGTTATGACAGACTTCTTTTGGTTGCACAGCATTCAAATTATACATCAGTAGGGTAATGTTGCATTATATCATCTGTTGGTACTTCTATGAGCAATTTCATTACTTCATTAAAAATTTACAGTGATGTGAAAGGCACTTTGTGATAGATACAGTAATAATTATACACGTGTGATTTTGTATAGTGTTATGTAGATCTACTTTTTTTTTTTTTCTGCGTCCTATAGCAAGAAATAGACTACTGTTCCTATTGAGATACTTGCCAGGTAATTGAATTTAAAACCTGAATTTTTTAATGAAGTTTTTAGTATTTGGATTTTAGCCATTTCAGTTACAGCTGACAAAAACGCTTTCACTGTTATTGGGATGATAATCAAATCGAGTTTGCTGAAACAGAGATAATTTTTTTGAGACTTGATTTATTTACAAATGAGATTAAATGGGAATGCAATTATACTTTTTGCCCTAAGCAGTCAAAGGGAGCAGTGCTTACTTATTACCTTTTCCATACATCTAGATCAGGGCTGTTTAAATTGCAGGTTTGATTTAGGCTTCAACCATGATCGTACTTGACCTTGGTATTATTACATTAACTTTCCCTGATGGTGTTGGAAATGTGGCACATCTTGCTGTTTTTTCCAGTTTCTTGGAGAGTGGATTCACCATTCCTAGGTGTGCATGACTCTTGGATAGCCATGAAGATGTCAATTGATCTCACAACAAATAGCTGAATAGCCCTTAGAAAATTAACTGAGTAATGCAGGTTAATACAATGTTAACTTGTTATTTACTGCAAAAGCTTATTTCTCTTAATGAAAGGAAAAAAACAAACTGTAGAATTCTGTTGTCAGTGAACTTTTGACAGTTTTATTAAAATTTTTTGTTTTCTATGAAAATATATAAATTGCTATGAAAATATATAAAACCTTTGTTGTGACCAGAACGTAGTTACCTAGTTTAATAGGTATTAATGTAATTTTTGCTATGCTATGCTTGAGGAAGCCCTAAGATCTTACATTGGTTATAAGGATTATGAATGTCAGAAAACAGGTTAGGAGTGAGGGGTATTGGCTTCTGACATAGTCCCCCATGTGCAAAAGTGCAAAATGAGCAGTAATTATACGTGACTAGGATGACATGTAAAGAGCAGTTGTTGGGATAGGAAAAGGTCTCCTTGGAGTTGCTAAGTATCTGATTTCAGTCTTCTTTTTTCTTTTTTATGTTTTGAGAAGTTCACAGATTTGCAGTTGAAGTTTTATAGCAAGTACCAGGTTTGAAACTCTTCAGCAGAACTAGTGAAGTGTAGTTACTGCGTGTACACAACAGAGGAAAAATCTTGACAAGAAAATCCTCCCATTTCCAGTTTCCTCAAAACTCTTAAAAGGAAGATTCATGTGAAAATATTTTCTTTAAATTGTTTGACAGTGCTGTTCAAAAATGAGATGTTTTGTACTCCTACTTGTTAGCTCAAGCACAACTAGATAATGATAATTCTTAGCCCTGTGATTATTCATTGCTAAATTTATTAATAATGGTACTCTTTCACTCTTGTATGATTGCTTTCCAAAGCAGTCTCTGAGTGAAAGGCAGCCTGCTCATATTTTCTCTTTTACCACCATAGAGGTCTCCTTTTCTTCTTTTTCTTTTCCTCTTTTTCCTTTTTCTTTTCCTCTTTTTCCTTTTCCTTTTCCTTTTCCTTTTCCTTTTCCTTTTCCTTTCCTTTTCCATTTTTCAGTTAATTATTGTATAAAATTATTGTGTAAAATTTCATATTGCATGAAATTTTAATATACAGCCTTGCTAGGGAAGAGAATGGAGGGAAATAAGATAAATTGGCCTAAAAGCAAATTGAAGTCTAAAATTGAAGTAAAGCTCTTAACTGAACTGAACTTTGAAATATTTATCTAGATCAGTAATGATTTCCTCTGCGAGCATTGTAAAAAAAAAAAAAAAAGGAAACCTGGAATTATTTGCCTAAGGTTGAAGCATATCATTATTAGATACATGTTGCTGCTATCTGTGAGTAATTCAGTGGTTAATATGTAACAGTCATTCTCTATAGTGGTCAGTTTATTTGTATCAAATTTTGCTCTTTAAGATCTTCACAAATGTTGAGGAAAGAGTAGGAGGAGAGATTTATTTTCTTAATGTGGTGGAATAAAAAAAAAAAGCACTACCACTAAACCTATTTTCGGACTATTTAGAGGAGATTTTTTTACACATGCTTTCAACAATGCTTTATCCAAAAACATCTTTTCCACTTCTCTCATTTTTTCTCAGTCTGCAATAACTGTACCCCAAGGGTGTCTTCACTTCCTTGCAAACTTCTCCTGGGCTTGGGGTTATTCCACCCATACACAGAGACTTCAAAATACTTGTCCACGGAAGTGTTTTTTCTCAAGACCTCTGGAAATCAGTCTTTCCCTGAGACTGAATTGGTCCATTGTTCAGCTCAGCACTAAGTAAACAAAGAATCTTCATATTTATTAGGAATGGAAATGTATTTCCACGCTCATGAACTTGTACAGAGAAATCCATTTGCTCAGTCTTCAGTGTAACAACACTGCTGACACAATTTCTGGATGCTTAGCATCCTTTTTTGACATTACCAGAAGAATTTGGAATATGTGGTAAAGGCCAATGCACCACACCACAATAAGGCTGTATTTCTCTGTTTTCATCTGTCTGAACAATTCTGACTTGGAACCCATGATGGTACCATATGAGTGAAATATTTGAAGTTACAAATGTGAAGAGGGGCTGTTTTAACTAGTTTTCCCAGGAGACAATGCTATTAACTCTTCTGCATGTACACACCCTTCTTAATTGCTGAAAACTTCTTAAGGAATTTCTGGGTTAGTTGGAGAGCTTGGCTGTAGAGCTGGAGTCACTGAACTTCAGAGCTGGAGAAGACCTGAAATTTATCTGGTGGATTGTCATCTGTAGACCACAGAGATGTCCTAGATCAAAACTTTACCTGTCAGAAGGGTTTCAGAACAAGTAAAAGCAAATGGAATGCAGTTTTTGAACTTTGATTAATTTTATTGGATTGTTGCACTTGGAAGGATCCTGGCTAGCCCATTTACACCAGCACCAAAGTGGGCAATGATCAAGACAAATGTCATAGTTGGCAGAGTCACAGAAACCTTTTGGAAGCATCCTTTAATCTGGTGGTGTGGCATGTGTGGAATCCCCTAGGGGTTACTGTCATTAACTACTCCCATGAGACTCCTGACAGAGAAGGTTTTTCAACACCAAATGTGAATCATGAAGCGTGCCTTTGATTGATTGCAGCCTCTTGTTTGGGAATGTAATTAATGCCTGGGTTCAGCTGCCAACACGATGATGCTCAGTGATACTTGAGATGTCACAGAGGGTGTCCCCCTTGGCCTCCAGCAGTGGCCCTAGAAGGAAGGGTGTCTCTGTGAGAGATGCCCCATAATGTTGGGGTGGTACTTGGAAATAGGCAGTTGAAAAAAAGCCCTTCTGTCAGGAGAGCTTTGTGTTATTTAAATTCGGATGAGAATTTGGGATGTTTTCCATTTTCATCCTTTTGCCTTTCACTTCTTCCTCCGTTATAAATAAAACTTAAATGTTTCTGTAGAAGAGGACTGGATTGACAGAAAAGATACCAGCCACTTCTCACAAGGAAAGAATTGTTAGTCTTGGTCTTCATGATGTGTAATAATGGCCAAATGATAAAAATATATCATTTTTTCTTTAGTCTTTTTGATGTGGAGATTAGCAATTCATAAATTATTTTCTACTTTGGCTGCTGATATCCTCATTATAAAACTGAAGGGTTCTTAGGGCAGTTCAGTGACGCTTTCAAAGCGTTTCCTCTTGGATGAGATCCAGAGGATTCCAGCATGGTCGTTTTGGCACAGTTGGTTGGTTTTTTAAAACAGGTGTCTACATGTGTGCAATAAATCCAGTTATGCTGATAAATCTGAACAGATAATTGAAAAGTGTGTGTTACAGTGAACAAAGCTGGTAATTTACCATGTCAATAAAACCAAATATAAGCAACATTTCTGTAATGTGTGTAATGTTCAGTAATTCTGTAATTTAATGGCTCCATTGTGTGAGCCATTTTTAAATTCCTGTTCAAGATGTTCTTGATCCAGATGTTCATATATTTTATTTTATTGCTAGCTGCCTTTCAGTTAAAATCTGCAAAACTGATTCTCTTCTTGCTTTACAGTGGTACCAGCCAGTCCATGACAAATGATATAAAGTTAATGAGGAAGTAAGAACTGAATTATACACATTAAAAATATATGTAGTAAATGAAAATCATCAGTAGGCTTGTATTAACAAAGAGTCACTTTTCCAGGTGATGTTCCAGTCTATTCTTTGAAACCAAAAAAGCTTTTTAATCCTGCTCATATCACTTACATCAGACTGTTGCTAGTTAAGTTGCTAAGATTCAGCAATATCTCAGATGGCCTGGAAATCTTAGAGGAGCAGACTGGCCATTTTACTGCAGTGAATTTCATCATTAGCATCGTGATGTTTTGGGCTCTTTTTATACATTTCCTTTCAAAGTTTTGAAGTCTCAGTCCTTATTTCAGATTAATGCCTTGGTCTTACTATCACCATATTCACATGGAGTCCCATGACCTTCAGAGAAAGGTAGAGGATCTTCAATGTTTTGTAAAGCTCATTAACAGCTGGAAAAAAATTAGGCTCAAGTGTGATAACCTCCATGATTACTGCTACTGAATTAAACAAAGGAAGCATTGCAAGGAGACAGTTATATTGCACTTACTGGTGAGCAAAAGTTCTTCTAAGACCCAAAGGATATACTGTAGTTAGGGGCTTTGTTCCTCTAGTGAGTAACAGATTTCAAGGGTTGCCTCAAGCTCTGGGAAGAGCTAGGACCTGTGACCAAAGATTTCAGAGATGCAGGGAGAACTGCTAAAGAAAGTCCTGGATTCTGCAGTGATTTGGGGTGTGTGCTGAAGCTGAGGATCAGTCAGTCAGGACCAGTAGATGAGTATCTATGTGGTGTAACTGTACCCATAAAGTATATCTCTATTGTAGCTGTACATACCTACTGACTTAGGTATGAGTTGATGTGGTGTCCATAACTTGTCACATGATAGTCCAATCCCTCATTCCTTTAAATATTCTGTAAAATTCCAGTTTTCTTAAGAGGTCACCTGGATGAGAGCTGATAAATGGGATTGTAACAGATTCTTTTCTCCTCTTTAGGGTGTTTTTTTTTCTTTGCACAAACTCTGAGAATTGGTCTGATGCTGAGGAGACTGATCCTAAGTGCCTTTGTTCAGGGAAGTGCATATATTGCTCCTGTTGCCTCCCTTCCTCCTGCTCAGGATATCCAGCTAGAGCTAAGGGCAGCTTGGTGAATTAACAGCTTTTGAACTTTATTTTGAAGCTATTTTCATCATCATGAGTTTAGGAGCACTAATTCCCTTTAGGATCTCTCTGAGCTGCCAGATGTGAGTGAGAGAGCTGTTCAGTACATTGTCTGAAAAAGCAGGTATATAAATCCTCTTCAAACTGGGCATATAATTTCAAGTAAAGAACTTCTTTTATGTCCCTTGATGCAATGATAGTCAGTTAATCTAGTTCTCTTAACTGAGTATTTTGGGGGGTCTTCAGACCTAAATTCAAATATCTAAGGAGAGTTAGGATCTGTAGATGAAAGGCTTGATGTCCATGGAAAGCACTGTGAGAACAATTTGTATGCTGTGTTTAGATTCAGCTGTAATTATGTTTTGTGACCAAGAGGAGGAAGGAAGTGTGATTTACAGTGTTGAGATTTGTGAAGCTTTCCATTAGTTTTGACACAAAAGCAGTTTTGGAATTCTTGTATTGTGTGCTGCAAATCTCCCCTAGATGAAAGTAATATGAAGAGAGCAAGAAAACTATAATATTGACCACCATGCTTATAAGAGTGTCGTGTGATAATCCATTCTAAATCAAATAATGATGTACAAGTTTGTGTGTATGTTCTTGATTTGGGTTTTGTTGGTTTGTTGGGTTTTTTTGTTTGTTTTTTGGGGTTTTTTGTTGGTTTGGTTGGTTTGGTATGTTTTTTTTGGGGTGTGGGTGTGGGTGTATGGGTGAAATCTAAAGTTCCAAGATATACAACTATTGATTTTTTTTTTAAGAATTAATGTTAAACTCTTTATTTGCTGCCAAGTCAACACATAAAAATAAATTAAACACTTACACAAACATTCTGCTTACCATTTCTGTGCTCAGAAAGATTTGAGTATTTATTGCCTCTCTCAGCCAATATGTAATGACCCAGCATTTCTGCTGCTGAACAAGATTGATTTGTTGTGCAAAATTGATGATACTAATTATTCTACCTGAGCTGTTTTCTTATGTCTCTGCCCAGTACATTGGTGGTGATGTGGGGTAGGGTTCCAAGGCTTAAGTGCCTGAACTGCTTGCAGTAAATCTCACAAAATCACAGAATATGCTGAGTTGGAAGAGATCCACATGGTTCAACTCTTGGTCCTGTGCAGGACCGTCCCCAAGAGTCGTCCATGTGCCAGAGAGCATTGTCCAAATGCTTCTTGGACTCTGTCAGGTTTGGTGCTGTCACCACTTCCCTGGGGAGTTGATTCCAATACCTGACCACCCTCTGGGTGAGGAGCCTTTTCCTAACACCCAACCTAAACCTCCCCTGTCGCAACTTCAGGCCACTCCTTTGGGTCCTGTCACTGGTCACCAGAGAGAAGAGATCAGTGCCTGCTCCTCCTCTTCCTTTCATGGGCCTCTTCATCTCAAGAGCATGCACAGGGTGCATCAGAACATGAGTGTATGTTATGGTTGTTATGCTTGCAGTGTCTTGGACCTTATCTGTATTAGACTATTGGAGGGTTTATGCCCTACAGATTGAGTATGAGTGGAATGAATGAAGAATTGAATGGGATTCCAACACCAGCTTTCAAGTGTAACTGGATTGAAATTACTCTGCTTCTGGTTTAGAACTAGAAAAGTTTTTAGAAACCTTAACTAAACAGAAATGGGGACTTGATTTATCATCTGGTAAATGGAGAGCAGTCCTATGCTTTTGGCTCATCCACTGCATACATTCTCTATAGCAATATGATCAATGCAAAAGTAGTTTATACCATATATTAATGTCTTGTTCTTGCCTCAAAGTTGCATATTATCTTTAAAACAGTGAATGGAGATGGACAGGAAATATGAGACAGACCAGACTAAGGCAGGACAACGCAGATTTTATTGATGATACCTCCAGAATTGCACTGGTTTTTGTCAGTGTGAAGTACATACAATACTAGCAAGACCGTTCCTGCCAGCCTTGCCTTGTGATTTTTTTCAGCGATGAGGCAGACCCTTTTGTACCAGAAGGGAAAGAAGTCTGCAGGGAAAGAAGTTCATTAAGTCCTTTACAGACACATGTGAAATACACAATAAATAAAATCTTTTAAGAGTGCTACTTAAGGTTATAGTGTTCATATGTCAAGCTCAGAAGAAAAGTCCAATTACGATTCCCTTGCAATGAGTGGTTTATGTCATGTGTGTAGTACAGGTGTCATAATAATTTTCTTCTCTTGATATATTGGTAATTTACTGAATAGTGGCATGAGGTAGTGATTTTTTTATGGCTGTCTAAGATCATGGTATAGTGTTAATGCCTCATATTCTTCAGACTGAAATGGTTTGGATGCCTTCTCTATTTTATTGAGGTCTAGTACAATACATAAATGTATCTTACCTTACTGATTTATCACTTTTTCATAACCATATCAGAATTGTCTGAAATACCCTCCTATCCCAAATCATTAAGCTTGTGTTGTAGTCACTCAGACACCTTTCTCACAGCTGTCTGACCTGTATGATCATCTGTGCTTTTATTCTCTGACAGAAAGTGTAATTAGAGAACAATGATTTAGCTTTTGGTTTGACATACACTAAAAACGTACTACAGTACTCTTTCACCTTCTGCTGTTGTCTTATCCAAGTGTTAGGTATCTCTTGTTTTTCTCCAGTTAGCTTCCCAGCTCTCTCAGTGGTGAAATGCTCTGTCCATTAGCCATATAAAACATGGTTGTCTAGGCAAGGAAGAGTTATTTCTCTTAGTCAGCCTAGTGTGGGAATTTGGAGAGACAGAATGTAATTAATTATCAGGCTTGAATTTTGGCCAAGGCTCTATTAGAGATGAGAGTTACAGTTTATGAATTTCTTTCATTCTTGTGATGATAGGATGAGCAGGAGGGAGACGAGAGTGGAGGTTTATGCAAACATAGAAGTTTGGGCTCTTGCTGTGGCAGCGCGTTTCAGTTGTCATCATGTTAAACTGGACTGTTTTATGTGGCTGTGGCAGGAGAATGGGGGGTAAAAATGATAGTACAGCTTCGAATGAAATTGTTTGCAGGGGAAAAAATGGTTAATTATACATAAATCAAGCTCACAAAAGCCAACCAGAGCATGAAAGAGCTACAGTGCATGCCCTCTGCCTTTCACAGACTCTTTCCAATTCACTTGGTGCTTTGTGTTGCTTTTCTGAGGCAATTCTTTTCTCTTTATGTGCACCAACACTCATTTTGTCATAGTTTGTTGATTGTAATTTTGGGACCAGATCTAGCAAGTCTCTAGTAGGCTGTTTAGCAACGAGATCAAATATAAATCAAGAAGCTGCTGTGTAAGTTATATTTTACAATTCCTCTGCCATGTCTAGAGTTAATTTTGTAGGGAAGGAGTAATCACAGAGAAAAGTATTGAGACTGAACACATCCAGAACTGGAGGGAAGGGGAAGATATGTGTCCACCAAGGCCATTTTTCTGCTGTGTTATTGGGAGTATATGCCACATCAGCCAGCACTAAAGGAAATAGTCTTATGCAATGGAAAAACAGGACTGGAGAGTAGATGATCTTTTTTTGACAAATACCTCTCTTGTGAATTTTCAGTTGTGCTCCTTTTTTACAATTAAAATTCTTCAAATGTTATCTAATAGTTTATATTAAAATGATGGAAGGAAGTAATTCAAGTTTCTAACTTTTCAGAATCTCTTGCTTTTATGAATTTGTCTTCTTAAATGCACGGTATGCCAAGTCCCAATATGTCTCGGTTCTTAAATAATAAGAAAATAATTTACAGAGAACGAGATCTGGTCTTCTTCTAAGGAAATGCTTGCATTCTGAAAAGGTTGTAGTGGTGTACTGTGTAATGGTTCCACTGTCCTTGTGAAACAAGAAGTACTTTCTCCTGTTAAAATTAGAACTTCTTAAGAGATTCCACACTTGGTATGAAATTGCAAATAGTCTCTCCTGGGAGAAGGTGATTTTCCTTGCTGAAGGAAGTTGGCATTGATAAGCATATAATCCATGAGAATAGTGTTGTCATAAATGGATATTGAAGTTTCTATCTGTGGGAATAAATAATACTGTAGAGGGTAGGAAGAAAAGCAGAGTGCAACTGCACAGCCAGCCTGCCTCTCCATCTTCTGCCTTTAGGACTAATTCATCACATAACCAGCTAGTTGGGTGAAGTGGAATTCAGTGTTGAAAGGAGAACAGGCGAATGAGATAGAAAGTGAGCCGAAAATTGAAAGAAAAAATATCTCTGTATCTTTCAAAGACTAATCACTGGGTACAGCCTTGACCCCCCAGTCACAGGAAGTTTTCTGCCTTATTTTGTTCAATTTCAGCTCTGGACTGTGGTGTATTTGCACATGCAATGCCCTCTCTCCGTTGAGCAATCAGCACCATAAAGGCCAATAATTAACCAGCACTTGGCTACTGATCAAAAATCACAGCAGAAATCAGTGAAAACCATCACAAATTCTCCCGTGCTGAGGCAGATTACCCATCCCACTCTTTGCCCACAGAGGACAGCAGTTCAGGGCTGCCCTGTCCTTGCCACTGCCTTCTGACCCTGGGTGTGCTGGCACGGTGCAGCTGTGGTGGAGCAAACTCCCCAGGGCAGGGTCCGACCTGTGGCTGCTCCAAAGGCAGAGGCACTGGGGTTTTGCCCACACGGATTGTCTGCTGCTACTAGGGCTGGGTAAAAGGTGGTCTGTGCCAGGCTACAAGTAGCTACAAAATAAACACACGGATTGACCTTCAGAAGGGCTCTTGTTTAATGTTTTGTTGTCAGTCGTGATGAGTAGCTCCTGTGTCCTCTCCACAAGACTGATAAAATGAAGTTGTACATAGCTGGATTTGTAAGGGAAGGTTTTCAAAGGCATATTTCCTTAAAAATCTCTGTAAAACTATCTACCTGATTGGTGTAAGATGTACCTCAGACCATGTTTCTCATTTTTTATATGTACATTTCCAATCATGGAAGGGGGGGGGGGTGTTTTTATATGCATGTTAAAAAGAGGGATCTTTTCCCAATAAACAGAGGTTTATTTCTGACTGCAGATTTGGGGATGTTTCGAGTCTCAAGAACAGGAGACCTGTTTGGAGTGGTGTAAATATTTAGGAGCAGCATGTTTTAGTCAGTATCTGAGAACATTAGCTTTGAGTTGTACATTTCCGACTTAAAAAGTTATTCTTCATTTTATTCTTGCTTGAGTGCTGCAAACACACAACAAACAGTTTGCAAAATCAAGTGCTGTATCCCACCCATGACCTTGTCTGTTTCCTTTCATCATAAACTCATTATCAGTCAGCTAAATCCTCTTCTGTATGGGCCAGATATACCTTAGTCCTACTCCTCTTTCCAGCAGTTTTTCCCTGCTGGAATGTGGAGCCTGGTCCCACTCTCTGAGCTGCCTGACCTCCATCCTGGGCTGTGGCACAGGGAGCAGCAATGGCAGCAAAGGCATCTCAGCTTCCTCTCTTTGCATGAGGATAATGCTCGTCAGTGGAACCCCACATTAAACCCAGTATCTAGCGCCTCTCACAAGTTTGCAGACATTTGGAGTGTCATCACATTTGAACTGATTTTAACTGGCCTGGCAAGAGCCATTTCCCTGACTAAAATGTATCCTTTGCTATTTAAAACAAAAGGGTTACTCGAATTCTTGAATATAATATTTTCTCTTGGCAAAACAGTGTCTTTTTTTTTTTTTTTTTTTTATCCTGGCTTCTATCTTGTAAATAATCAAACCATTTTGGTTAATGTAAGATAAAAATAGCCTGAACCACGCAGTGGAAAGTTTCAACCCAAACAATGAATCTGGCAAAATTATAAGCAAGTGGAAATCAGATCTATAGGAAGCATTGGGTAATCCTTAGTAATAGTCTGTGTCACAGCTCCCACCTGTGTGTATTGAATTCACAAAACCACTTTCTTGTCAACGTGCATGCAACTTGCACACACTGTCATCGAATGTATTCTGCTGAAATGCTTATCTCTTAAATAAATAATCCACTTAACATGCATAAGAATCACTCTAAATATGACTGCAGCTAATGGCATGTGTTGTTAAACCTGTTAATTGCTTATCATCTGTTTGCATAGATGGTGTTTTATAACAGCAAATGGAGGACCAAATGTGCAGTTATACTTTATAATTGTTCCTGTTAGACATATTTTAATAATTATAAAATTTTTGTCCATCCTCAAAAACATACAGTAAATTTATAATATAAAGCTCAGTAATTGAAATGCTATTGTGACACAGAAAGCTGTCTTGCAATTAATGGTTCAGGAAAACAATAAGTTAGTGCAAAGCCTTGAGTCTTCATTCTCCTAATACATCATTTTGTTTATTTCCATACATATTTCATACTGTTGTTCGCAGTGGGAGTCAGAGGAAGCCTTTGGCTGAAAATTCTCTACCCCTAGCTAAGAGACTCTGTTGTGTTTTCATTACATTTGCTTCACATAATCACTCACTGTTAATTTCAAAAAGCCTTTGATATTTCTGCATGTGTGTGTCCTAAACAACAAGCTGATCCATAATGCAGCATGATTTATTGCCTTCTGACCTTACACACAGCTTCTCCTTGTGGAAAACAACTTACAAATCTGGGTGTTAACTGCAGCTCAATTGAGTAGCACAGAAAACTTTCTTCCTGTGTGCAGTACCTGCATTCCTGGGCAAGGTCAGTGATCTGGTCAAGTGAGGCTTTTTTGTTTGGATGGCCTGTCCTGCCCGCATTCCTTATAATAATTTTTTTCCCCTCTATATTCAAGCATGCTTCCCAAAGCAACTCTGCGTGTGTGGAGAAGTCTCAGTGTTTACTGTGACTGCAGGCTGGCAATGCAGTGCATCTAGGCTGAGTACTCCTAGGACCAGATGGAAAATGCCAATGTGCTGTGGAAAAACAGCAGCAAGCATGAACACCTTTCCTTCACCTTGCTTGCTTCGATGGGCTCAAATTGTGCCACCAGAACAAGGCTGATGTAAGGGATGCTGGGGCAGGAAGGCTGAAACTTACCAGGGAGACATGGAGAAGGAAGGTGGTGTGCAGAGAACATTGCCTTAAAGCTTATAATTTTCAGAGAAGCTGTCTGCAGGTATGCTGTAGGCGTGGAGGAATGAAGATCTCAGGAGGCTGCACTGGCTGTACCCTGGGATTTGCATCCATTTGTGGGAGGAGTCTTCTCACAATCTCTACCTTGAGATTTCTACAGGTAGAGGAATTTGAGTCCAGGAATCTCTGCTACTTAATTCTCTGGTAGATAGAGTAGGTACTTGTTGCCTAAGGTACACAGGAGGGAAAGGGTTAGGAAAAAAAAAAAAGTAAGCAGAGATTTTGGAAATCTGGTGTCTTTATACAGGACATACGATCAAAGTCTGCTAGAAACCTTTTGTGAGAGAAAGAATGTGCAGTTAAAATAGTAATTTGTTGCTCAGGCAAGTTCTTTTGGAAGAAGGTGGCTGACTGAATCTCCAGGCGCTGATGGTGAGAGTGGCAGTGGTTACTTTTCTGGTTGTGCCAGAACTGATGCCTTGTCAAGGCTGACCTAGAACAGAGGCTAGACAAAGTTAAACAATAAAGTAGGTATTTATTAAAAGGCCTCAATGGATACACCTTGGGCAGTACAAGAGCCCAGCCAGGGCTACACCCAAGATGAACCCAAAAAGGTCACAAAATGGTCAACTGGTCACGAGGTCTCTCGCTTTTATAAGTTCTAGTCCATTTGCACATTGGAGTTAAATGTCCAATTATAGCTTTAGGTTATGAGGTCCCATCCTTCTTGTTTTTCTCTCTTCAGTCCACATTGTTTATGCTCTTGGGCCTGAAATTTGGATCAGGTATCATTGGTCCCAAGTTAGAAAAGGAATTGTTTTGCCTAGCTGCTCTGTGAAGAGAGCTAACCATCCCTCAATATGAAGCTCAGAATCACACACTAAGGCAGTGCAGAATCTGAAAAATATAAAAGCTAAAACCTAAGTCATCATGCTCAATGTCATGGCTTGGCCAGTTTTTCCTTCTCTGTCAGTCTTTTCAAGGTGGGCAGAGCCAAGGAGGATTTTAAAATGGCACCACGCCTTGCAGTCAGTTCCAGAGTAAATGGAAATAATGGAAAAAGTAATAAGAAGGTGGCAGTAGTGGGGCAGGGAGAGAAAAAAAGAGAGTACAGAGGTACTCCTCTGTTCTGTGGGAATGAAGGATCACACGTTAGGGGAAAAGCTGGCTCTCGTGTGTATGGAGATCTGCCACACACATGCTCATGTGCTGATCATGGTCAGTGACCTCATCCGTATCCAGGCCTGGATATCACAGTGGTTAGGGTTTGCCAGCCAAGGACTGACTCTGGAGGAAAGTGAAGACTGGCTGGTTTTGGCAGAGAATCCCCACTCTTTGCGGAGTCACTTGGAATCTTGTGAAGGCTATGAATCTTAGAGTCTTTTCTTTGCAGGGCTTTAAAGGTGCATGGCAGATGAAATAAGTTCATTTACTGGTTATTTCATTCCTCAACTAAATCTGCTTTCTATTTGTACCTGCATGAGCTCACTGATTTGGATTCCTGGGATGTGCTCTTTCTCTTTTATTTTATTTTTTTGGGGCTATCTTACTGTAGAGTCCCCAAAATCCAATACCCTACTAAGTCCATTGAGACACAGAGGAATGGTGATACCCATTCCATGTGCAGGAATGATGGGAATGACCTTAGGAAGGGTCATGACAGTCTGAATCAGCAGTACAAGTCTAGGCTGAAGCCTCTGTCCCTGCAGATGCTCTCAGTTGCATGCAGGGTCACCAAGCTCTGTGAGCTGGGACTTGTTCTGTAACTCAGCGTTTCCGGGCAGGGAAAGGCATGCTAACAGGACTGCTCTTTCCCAGCAGTGCTGCTCGGCTCTGTCCAGGACGTGCCAAGTCCTCATTAACATCTTTTGCCCACTTTTGACATCGTTCTGGGATGGCAGTGGTTGGTATTCCCATTTAGAGGGACTGATTTTTAGGTTCCTTTCATGGTTCTGCATCTAGCAGTCCTTGCTAAAGCATACAACAAGTATATATGAAACTCTCCTGTGGTCTCCACAGCTCTGCAGTAAAGGTAGAACTGGAGATCCCAAGAGACAGAGCATTTTCCCATAAATTCTTTGCCCTGTCTGTTTTCAAGTTAACTGGTAATGGATGAGGGGGAAGAGGAAGAGAAAGAATAGCATAATAAAACTCCCCCGTTGCATCACTTAAAATTCTCAAGGAATGTTCGTAAAAATCAATGTTGCTTCTCTTTAAGCTGCTGGGGGGCACAAGTTTTTAATCAATTAAATTCTCATTTTTAGATTTTTTTTTTTAGCAAGGCTTCTTAAATGTCTTTGTGCTGTTATGTGTGTCTGATGTTACTTTTCTAGCTAAAATATCGGATAAGTTTTGCATATTTTAGGTATATACTAGATAAGAAAGTAATAATGGGAAACGTGAAAGTATGGTTTACATTAGGAATTAAAAGTTGATGTAATCTGAATGGGAGCCACATGAGGTTGAATTGTTTGGCCAGTTTAGTTCATGCAATCGGGAAAATAATGGGAAGGAAATGTAAGTATGTGTGGTACATTTGGTTGCCGTGGATAAAACAGAATATCATCTAAAAATGCGTATTTCTTTTTGTGATAATCCTTTCTAGTCTTAGGGGGCAATCAAGATAAAATAAGATCTGTGAACTGCCATTTTCCCTGTAAGCTATAAAAAACTTATTCTGGTAATTTGTTCATGAGTAGGTGAACATGGCTGTTCTTATTGTATTCCTAATTTTAATTTTGAATAAGGATATTAATCTAGCAGGCTGTACTTGATTTGTGTTTCATAAAAAAAACAACTGGTGGGATATGTGTAGGCCAGATAGGAATAATTTATCTGGAGATATTCGCTTCTTTAATAACAAGTCATCCCTTCTCTTCTGTGTAGTTTATCCCACTACTTTTTTCACCCATTTCAATTCCACCAAGGGCTGGTATCCTGAGGAGACCTCCATTCCTTGCGTTTTGTGCCTGACTTCCCAACAGTAGTTCTTGTTTACCTAGGGAGATAATTGTTTTCTGGAGAGCATCCAGCTGATAACTTACTTTTTCATTAGACCCCTTTTTCCTATTAGTTATCTCCTGTTAGTTGATCTGTGTCATTTGATAAAACTAATTAGGTAATAAAAGACTGTTTCTGAGCTCCTCCCTTTAATTTTGGCATGGTGAAATGTGCTTCTTGGCACCTTGCTCGTTCCACATAAAGACAGCCTTCAGTTGACAAACAACATTAATCCAAAAGAAAACAAGCCAGTTCACGCATCCTCTCTTGATATATCCTTGTGCCAGAACAAAATAGTTCCTAACAAATTATTTGTACCAAAGATAGTGACATAACCCTGGCTCTGTTTTAGAGTTTTGCAAATGTTTGCAGAGCTTCTGAAGAGGCCAGGCTAAAAATACTCAATGAGACCATTCAGAATTATACTAAAAGCATTTTGTTTCCTAGGACTTTCCTCCCTTCTGAAAATGCCCTCCCACAGCTGCATGGCATTTATTAGAAAGTGATGAAGGTATAAGGTAGGAAATCACATTTGATATTTTATTTTAAAAATGAGGCTAATTTTCAGGCTTCCTTTCTAGATTACATACGTTTTTGTAAAGAAAGGGATATCTCAATGGAAGGTAAGCTTTTTATTAGCTTCAAATTGAAGTATGCCCATCCAGTGAAAAAGGCTGATCAGATTGTCCTTCATGAAAGTTTTCAGTGTGGGGGTTTAAAGTGTCATGGTATGCAGCATTTCAAAGACAAATGGCCAAGAATTGCCACTCCTTTATGATCAATGGCCTCTGCTGCACCCTAATGATGTAGGAATTTCCTGAGGATGCTGGTGGATTATTTTTTTCCTTGATTTCTTGCTGCACCCCAGAATAAAATTCTTCTTCCAAGTTTACTTTGAGAAGAGTATAGAACAGGCTATGCTCAGATGTAAGACCTGAAGAAATCACTGTAGTCATTTTCCATTCACCCCAGAGAGAATCTATCAGAGCCAGTGAAATTAGACTTACAAAAGGATCTCCACGGTAGCTGTTCTGTGTTTTACACTCAGAAAGGTCGTCTCTCTTAAAATAATGGCTTCTACCTGTTTGGTGTTGAATGCAAGCAGTGCTTTATTCAGGCCTGAAGAACTGTTTTGGTGTTAGTTGCATATTTACTTTGTGTTGTATTTATTTCCATCTCAGAAAGATCCGCCATGGGGATGTTCATGTTGTGCTTGCAGAGATTTGGAGTATTACATCTTCTGGGATACAAGAGTCCTAAAATAGCACTGTATGAAATTTTAAAATCAGTGGTATGATAAACCTGGATAGTACCAGTGTGTGTCTGCGAGTCATGTGATAAATAAAAGATGGAAGTGATAGTGAGAGTCAGTTACAGCAACAAGAAGTGACTGTTTTAAAAACTAAGGGGAAATAAAAGTTTGTACTTTTATTTGTCCTAATTAGATTCAGAAAAGGTTTTGACTTGTTTTTTGCCCTTGAACTTTTTTAATCTTCTCTAGATGCAGTTATAGCCAATAGTGACTCATAGGCATTCAGCTAAGATGCCTGAGATGATTATTATCCTCTGGAGCTGCTGCTTTTCCTTACAGGAACAGTCTGAGATACTGCAGTTTATAACCTACCATAGTGCTAACTACAACGGTTTCTGTCTGTTTTGACTATCATACCCTGTATCTCAGGCAGAGTTGATTTTGCATTTCTAGCATTAAACATAGGAGCTTTCCAAGCAAATGGCTGTCACCACTGCAAGGGAATTGAAAGCATGGGCTAGCCTGCCATTGTGTCAAATCTGATAATTGGTTTTCACACATAAGCAGCTCTGGAAATCCAGACTACCAAGCCTGTTTGTCCTGTGTGCTTTCCTTTAATGTACTGCTCATTTTCACTTCAGATAGTTTCTTAGCCCTCCTGGCCAAAATTCAGTGCCACATGAATCCCCTGTGAAAGCCTTGCTCAAATTGTTCCAGTGCTGTGCTTAGTGGTGCATCAGTGAATTGTATTCTGTGTGGCATGATTTTCAGCTGTGAACAAATTCTCCAGGATTTGCTAAGAAGTAGTGTTGGGGGTCTCTGTATTTATAGGCAGCCCTGTGGTTCCCAGCAGCATGACACTCATTTTCCCTCAGGATCCTTCCCCTGTCTGGGCTCTGTGCTGTCTGCCCCTGTTGGAAGTGAAGATGTGGAGCAGTGCCAGAGGTGCTCTTGCCAGCAGGGTTATGGGCTCATTTTGGCTTGATCCCAGAAGAAGGGCAACAGATAAGGAATAGAGGCTACAGCCCAGTTTTGAATGGGCTTGCTCTTGGTTTCTCTGCCTTGGCTCAATGTTTAGCCATGGTCTCTGCACAGCTGTCAAGATCTGATCCACGGGAAGGGAGAGAGACTGCTTGGCTCACACTGCTGCAGTCCTGTCCTAGGCACTGCAGAAATAACTGAGGAAGTGCTGTTGAGCAGAAGCGCTGCTCTGGATGTCCTGGCAGGAGACAGCATAGCACCTCTACTGCTGTCTTGGCTGGTCAGGTTGAGACAACTCACCTGCCTGCTGCTCATCTGTGCTGCTGACAGATGCTGCTTGTACAACTGGTGGGGGAAGCCAACCTCTCCATCCCCAGCCTCGCACATGAAGACAGTGCAGTTTAATATAAATATGTCATTTTCACTGCTTATTAAAACAAAGCTATATGTTAATATTTTGTGGAATAAACCATTAATATTCACATTTTTACTCCTATGGGATCCACAAACACTATCTGTATATGGAATTAAGAGTGCATAGCTGTAGGAGAACTGTGTCTTTACTAGATAACTACTGTGCATCATTTTCTGAATTTCTACAATTCAGGATTGTTTTTTCTAGTAGGGATTGCTGTTGTGACACTAGATTCTTTTCATGTTCAACTGCATTGTGCTTAGATGAGACAATTAATTGTTTTCTTGGATTTTTTTTAAATTAACACATCAGAGAAGTGCCTAAACTCATCTGAAAATTAGAAGCGGAAAACTGACAGTTCAGCAGTCGATGATGTTTTACAGTGCTTTTGTTTGGTGATGAAAAAATTTTCTGTTTTATGCCTAAGTTACATGGAATACATATAAGAGCTAAAATTGAGTATATGTCTTGCAAAGGAGAATTAAAATTGGAAGGAAAATACACTAAATTGTGGTGTGAGTGGGTTGTGGCAGTGACTTTCTTCTACGCAAAATTTAAGATAAAAGATGAAAAATGCTAAAAGCTAAGTAACAGCTGGTGCTGGTAAACAGTATTTGTCTTCAAAGAGCCATAGGGATTTTCATGAATTTCAAAAGATCCATAAGTGAAAGAGGTTATTTGGCTTGACTTGCAGATACTGCTGCCGAAGCAAAGAACTTAAGTAAATGCCCCTAGCAGAGCCAAAATGAAATCTGGCTCAGGTATTCCTGATCTCTCTTCTTGTTCTCCATTTGCTTGACTGTCAAGGCAGACTGACACAGTCTGTCAGCAGGTTGTTACTGATTTCTTTTTTTTTTAGCCGTTAGAAACATTGGTTCTCCACGACAGACAATATTTGTACTGCGGATGCATGAAAGTGGTTTGAGCATGTCTGCTTGTGGATATATTTTATTTTTAGAAACTGCAGAATTTTCCCCTGTTCTTACCATTTCCTGTGGTTTTACTCTGGAGCATGATGGATGAAGAAGGCTATTTGTGTGATTAAGGTATGAGAATAGCAACTGTAGGTCTTGGGTTTACAGTTGCAAGTCAGATGTGATGGTCAATCCCTAAAGTGTAGTAGCAAAAAGTGAACTTCTTCATCTAATAAAAGAATATTTGTCCTATTAGAAGTGCGTAGGAGAAGTGAGGCTGCATTAACATTTTAAAAGCCCTGTGGGATCCATGTAGGAAAGCATCCGTAGAAGTGGTATTAAGTGAGAGTGTAGAAACAGTACATTCACCTGTAGTAAGCAGTGAGAGAATTAAGCTAAACAGGAACACGACGCACTGGAATAAGTGTTGACACATGGAGTTAATTGAGAGCAATTAGGTCTGTGCATAGACAAGATCTACACAGCCCGTTTGATGCACGGCATTATGTGAGTAAAGGGTGCAGGATTAGACCTTTTGTTTACAGATTTACCTAATGCTTTGAACTATTTGGATGAATGGTGTTACACAAATGTTAGTCATAATTATTATTTAATTATGACCGCATGTTTACTTTGAACATAGTCCTATGCCTAATATGTAGGAAAGCCGGGATAATGTTGCAGCTCCAGTGTGCGAGCTACTGTTTGCCAAGCAGCGTTTCCCTAATGGCTTCTCCTTCCATGGGATGGAAATGCCTCCCTGGACGGTGAAGTTACACCAGCTGTGGTATGTAATAGGCAAATAGCTTGCATAAGAAAATCTTCAGCTAGAACATTTTAGAATATGCATCTGAGATAGAATGCTAACTTATTAAAATTGAGGCTATTAAATGTGCTGCTTGTATATAATTTCAAAATCCCCGAGAGATGCCAGTACTTTATTCTGTTTCCATTGAGAGTGCAGAAAGCAAATTTCATAGTATGGTTCATAATATAGGAGTGCTACAGAATTTCTATAATTCATGTGTTGCTACTTTATTTGCATTTAAATGTTTTCACTGTTATAAAATTGAAGATTCTTTAAACTTTAATCTATTTATTTCACTCTTAAGCAGAATGAAGTTGTTCCTTGTTTAACTCTGTTTTGAGGCTTTCCTTTGCTCTGATCTTGCATTTCAGATACTGTGGATATCTTAAGATAATTTTATGAGTGGCTATGCATATAAGCAAGAAAGAGCTTAGTGGATTTTTTGTTCTTGTTTTGTTTTGTCTTTGTTTTGGTTTTTTCTGTTTGGGGTTTTTTTTGTTTGGTTTTTGGTTTTGGTTTGGTTTGGTTTTTTGGTTTTCTAACTTTTTTTTTTTAAAGACCCTCATAAGAAATATAATTCTGAAGGATTTATGGTATATCCTAGGTTTCAAGAGATGAAATGCTTTCTATCCTATCTTTTCCTCTAAGTTAATGTGGGTGTTTTTTAAGTGACCAAACATAATGGAGAATATGAACATTTTCCTTAGAATGCTCTTAGTGTTTTGAATGGAGATGCCTCACTTCCTTCATGCCTGGCATTTTACAATGATTGTTGGTGCCACTGAGAGGGGGGTAAAAGACCTCTCTTGAGCAGACTTTGCCCATGGACTTGTATGCAGGATCAGCCTCATTAATTTAACAAATATTAGTCTTTTCTTTAACCCAATATGGGAATCTTCTGATTCCTGACTGAATTACTGAATCCCATACAGTAATTGCAGCTTGTATTTTTCTCATTGTTTAAGGCACTCATCTTCCCTGTGGGCCTCCCCTGACATGCTTGGCCCTGCTCATCAGTCTGTAGAAGAAGATTTGTGAATCTCCTGGTGGTGACAGGCTTAAGGTGACATGACACTTCTCACGTGCACCAAAAAAGCACATGTATTTCTGTACTTCAGTTTTCATGAGCACCTGTTGACTTTGGTGAGAAATTACTTATCCAGTACATTTTAAAAGAAAATTAAAATAGTCAGTCATTTAGAATAAGTATATGTTTTCTAAAGGGCAAAGGGGAGACATGCTGATTCCTTCAGGAGAGAAGAAACTTTTTTTAAAGTCTAGGTGTTCAAAGTTTACTTAAACTTTCTTTCACACGAAAGACATTCTGTTCAACATGACTGTGTCTACCTGGAAACAAAGTATTTTGGTGGAAGTAATTTATGTTTGATTTGAAAAGATTTCTGAAAGGAAGTTCGGTTTTAAAAAATTATTTCACCTCTTCAATTTATTGTTTTGGCGCAGAAATGAAGGTAAAAATAATTTGTGAATGCAATTTCCTTGAGAGGGCTTGAGTTTCTGCATTCCTTTGCTTTTCTCTGTGTTTTTCCAGCCCGGCCATACGGTTGAATGTTTGAATATTGTAGTGTCAACAGCTCCTTGTATTTTCACTTGATACAGTTGAGCAAAAATTTTGACATTCAGCTGAAATGTTTGAGGACCATTACCAGCATAATTCTGCTTCTTAAGTAAATCTCATCTCAGTGCTTGAAATCTAAATGGATTAATATTTTTAATGTCTTGTTTACAATGCTGCCTATGAAAGCCTGTATTTGTCTACTTGCCAACCTTCCTTCTTGGCCAGGAACCATTCTGGCGTGAATCTCAACGCTGGGCTCCCATCCATTTTCCTTGAGTCTCTCTCTGGTTCCCTCCCTTTTCCTCAGGGGCTCTCTGGAAGATTGTCAGAAGGGCTTTAATTTCTTGAGCCAGTCAGCTTTTTTTGACTCCTAAATATTTCTGCCCCAGCCCTGAATTTCAGAGTTTGCTAGCCAACCACAGATGGCTTGCCCCAGTGGTGTTACAAAAAAATACATACATTCTCTGGTTTTGCTGAAAACAAACCTAAAAACAAACCACTGTCAGCTTTGTAAGGGGGCAGAAAAAGATGCTCAAGAAAAAAGAATCATATGGGATGTGTGTGTGGGACTTGACAGGGTGCCCAGCAGTCATGGTGGAGTAAAGGTGAGCCAGTAGGTAATTCCTAATGTAGTTTTATCCACTATGGCATCCTGTACCATTTAGACATTTTACCAGCAGAGCCATACTAGCTAGGAATGCCCCAAAATTTACTAAAATTAGAGAAAAACCCAAATATGATCATTATGGTGGCAGTGGTTTAGCTGTGATTGCTGAGCATCTTCAGGTGTAGGAGGGGACTTAGAGGAGAGTCTGGGGACTTGGCAAGTGTGGCATAAGCCCAAGTGCTAAAGCAGCAAGCAGGTTATTAGAGAGTAGGAACCAGGGGTGTATGATACCAGACTACATTACAGTAAAATTATGCAGCTGCAGGTATGGTGAACCCTCTTCAGAGCAGGCCAGCAAATCCTCACTAGTGGTTATTTTGATATGTGATACTCTGATGCTAATCTAAGGAGTTGAATGCGAAACCAAAGAAACCCCAGCAACAATGAGAGCCCTTAGCCGAGTGAGGAGCATTTGGCAGTTCCTCTGCCTTCTTAGAAACAGAGAGTGAGCACAAGCTCACACAGTGACAGGGTGCAAGGTCCCTGGAGAGGCGTGGACAGTGGGTCCCTGCATGGTCCCCTGGGTCAGGTACATGTGGAAGGAAGAGGTGATGTCCCCACACTGCAATACTGGGACTGGTAGTCAAACATCCCTCCAAAGAAGCAACAATTTCTGCTTGGTCTGGCTTGAGGTGGGGGTTTTCAGCCCAGTCTGGCATTAGAGGAGAGTGCAGTGGGGTGGCAGAGCCTGGCCAGAGACACGTTTTGCGAGCCTGCCCCTGCCCTTGGAAGAGTGGGAGCCACTGTGAGCCTGTGGTGGAGGAGAATCCATATTGGCCCCTGCCATCAGAACAGCGCTGGTCTGTCTCCTGCCTGTGCTTCCACTCAGCTCCAGCCTCCTGGGGAAGGTCCCCTGTGCTGGCGGTGAAGATGAAGGTGGGAGTGAAAGGAGGCAGCCAAAGCCCTGCGTGCCTGCCCAAGAGACACAGGTAGGGGCCAGCTGCACCCCAGGAATGAGTGAGTGAGGGACTGAATGCGTGTATGTGCGTGTAAGATGCTGATTTCCAAGGAGATTTTAATTTCTGATTCTTAACATGCCATTTCTTTTTGAAAACACGGTATTACTCAAAATGAGCTAGGTTGATGAGACACAATAATCTTGACAATCTTTCATTACAGATATCTGGAGGAATATGAACTTTCTTAATGTTTTATAGACTAGTGTGTCTGGCTCTGAGAAATTATAAAAGAAATAAATAGCAGGGATAAAGAAAAGGGAAAAAAGGATTTAATATATGAAGCAGCCAAGTATTTGGCTACCCTTTATCATTTATTGATCATTCTCTTTGCTGTTCAGAAATTATTTGGAGTCAAGGATTCTCAGATTTTTATTTTTTTTAATCTCATTTTCTGTCTCAGACACCAGGCTTGTAAGATGAACGTACAAACATGAGTGTGTGAGTCAGGAATCATGTCAGTGGAGGTGGCTGTGTGAGCAAGGCTGTAGGTAAACAGAAATAAAGTTAATTGGCACTTTTCTTGTATGCACGGGCAGCTGAAGTCCTTTTCACTGGAAGAAATTTTCTTTTCCCATTATCCTTCAACATTCTCTTGGAGGAATTGTCTCAAGGGAAGTGAGTGAGTCAGAAAATATGCCAAGTTCATGTCATGGCTGTTTCGGCGTTTCTTTCTCTTGCTGGCCTCCAGGAGCTTTATTGGCAAGTGTTTTTAAAGGAAATATTGGCACAGGAAAGCCTTATTGTTTATGTCATGAAAGTCTCTTGGCTTCTTCTGCCTTGTTATTTTCTCCCTTAAATGGGGAAATTAGGAGTGGGGGGACTGAGAAAGGAAAAGAGGAGAGAAGCAGAAACTATTGACGGTTGCTACCAAAACTCTTCCCCCTACATCAGGATGTATCTTGGTGAGTCCTCTCTTTGCTTTTTTTCTATTGCTGCTTTTCAGGGTCTGCTACAGCTGGTAAATGGATACTTTCTAAATGCATAAGTTTCCTTTTTATGCTTTTCAAGATGTGGCACTTAGAGAGTTTTTTGAAAGAAGCCAGCAGTTTTCTGCTGGGCTCTCCTCTGCCAGAACGGGGCAGGGAGAGGCAAACGCAGAGCCCAGCCAGGGTCAGATCACTGCTGCCTTCTCACATGCCGATCTGAGCCCTGTGATGGGCTGTGGAGGACATTTCATTAAATTATTTTTAGTTCCGTGTAAGGTTTGCCTACAAAATACAATGTGATTTACAGGAAAAAAAAATTAAATTAGGAAGTTCTGCGGAGCAGATGCAGCGGGTACAGAGAGAAACAATAGTGAGATGGTGCATGGTCAGAAATGGTGCTTGTTAAAAACCAAAGCAGAAAGCAAAAGCATTCCATCAAATGTGTACACGTTCTTAAGAAAAATACCAAACCAACGAACCAACCCCCTCCCTCTACCTAAACTTACTCATATGCACTCAGGCAATTTTGGCATAACATAAAAGCACACAAAAAAAGAATTATGTCCAGTGCAGCAATAAAAATTGCTGTAACCTATTACCCTCAAATTAGGTGAGAGTTGGAAAGTCTCTGAGGATGCTATTAAAGAATTAAATATTAACATTTCAAAGAATGTTTCAGTATTTAATTTTTTTTAAATTTGGAAAGTAAAAAGTTAACTCTCCTTGTGAGACGTCATGGCAGAACTTCTATTTCTAAACCAGGTTCATTTTTATCTATGATATTTGCCTCTCTGATATTTGTGTAAGCACCTCAAAGATCTAGGATAAAAATTTCTTTCAGGTTAATGTAACAAAGGTATGCATTGATGTACAAAAAAAGCATAACCCTGTTTCTTCTGGATTTGTTACCACAGAAAAAGAAATTTAAAGCAAGTGCCTATTTTTGTGAGTTAAACAGAGAAAATGACATCTAAACCACTTTTCTTTGTATCCACTTAAACTAAAGATTGTCTGTGGAAATAAATATCTATTTTAAGGCTGTGATGCAGTTTTTGTGATGTCTCTTCAGACACTAAGTATTTGTTGGTACATAATAATTCTTTTTATTGTGGCATCTTCCTTGCATTTTGGTGATGCCTTTTTGGAATGTTCTTTTTCAAAGGAAAGAGACATGATTAATCTTGGCTCTTTAAACCTATATTGTTTCACTTTACAACTCTTTCATGTTCTTTTGTTTTCTAACCTACCTATTTGCGGTGTCTGTGCAAAATTCTGTAGTGCATAACAGTTTAATTTGTGAAAGCTTTTCCCTTCCCCCTCTACTTCCAATTTTGTACTTGATTTGTGCAAACCTTGCTTCTGTTTTCTTTAAAAATGTATAAACAATTGAAGGTTAGTTCGAAGTTCTCATGGAACACGTATTTCTAGACCTGAATATTCTTAGAGCTTGTTATTTTTTCAGATTTGGGATCTTGTTCAGGCTTTTGCAGGAAAAGTAACTGCGTGCCAACATAAGAATCCAGGGAACAGGAACCTGGATTTTGCTTGGAAAACATTTTTAGGAAAGGTGGCTGTGGCTTTTATATTCCTGCCTTCAAGTGTTTTTACCGAGACTGAGCCATAAGAATTATATTGTAAAATGATAGTTACAAAACCAGGGGGAAAAATACCCCTTCTAGTAGCACTAGCATCTTTTAAAAGGATATTATAGTTCCATATAGGATGTTGCAAGTGAGCCATTTTCACTTTGTTGTAATTGTTATCTAGAGTGAACCACAATCTTTTTTTGGTTTTTTTTCTATGTGTACATATACCTGTATCTATGAATATATTTGAATAGTTATATCAAAAGATAAGCATGGTAATACTTATGGTAATATCACCATGGATTTTTCTTCTATGTTAGGAATCCTACATTTGTCAGTTCAAGCAGACAGAAACCTTTGTGCTGTGTTTTTTGTGTCTCATGTCATAACACGAGAGAAAACAAACCATAAAACTGGGTGTGAATAACTGTACTTTGGCCTGTGTCTGCTATCCACTTTACCAGACAGCCAGAATTCTTCAGACATGGCAGTAAAAGCTCAATATTAAATCATCAGCCCATACCTACTGCTCCAGTGTCGGGTACACTGTGACAGTATTGCTTTATTATTATGCTGGAGCACCAAGTGAAATCACCTGTTTCCTTAGGGGCTTTCATTGGAGATGACTTTCTCCTCTGTTCCCTGAAATTTTAAAGGGAGCTAGGAAACCCTCAATTCGGGCTGCTCCATTGGTATTAGGCTTGTTGGTTTCCTTAGCAATGAACTGTAAGAAAGCTACCTTCTCCTTTTCAAGAGCTTCCTCCTCTCTCCCACAGCTCCATTAATTTTTGTTGCATTGGAGAAATAAAATAGAAATTGGATATGGTTAATAACAGTCATGTAAAAACAATTTCCATAATTCAGAACTTTACATTTCTGACAGCTGGACTGTCACATGTGTGTAGAGAGTTGATCAGGATGAGTGCACTCAAACCACAGCTACAGTTCAGTGCTTCAGCATGAAATGAATGGGAACAGGGAGTCAATTATAATTTAGGATTGTGTTGTTCATCATGCAGGCTAAACAGCCTGGCTTAAGAGGAAGAGGTAAAAATTCACAGGTTTACGCAATTCTTCGGGGGAGACAATGATTTGGGTAAAAATTATGATCCAGTTATCATCTACTTGAATTTCCAGAAGTTATTAACAGGGTTCTTTCCTGAAGGCTTATAAAGAATTAAAGCTCCTGTGCACTGAAAGGGAAACTCTTGTAGTGAATGAATAGCAGGTTAAAAGTTAGGAAGCAATGGGGAGTAAATCATCGAGTTTTACCATGGGGGAGTCTTGTAAGGCATCAATCCAACATATGGAAAAGGGGGTTACTGTTGAAGTTATAAAGCCTGATGGTGGTACTTGAATCAACTGGGAAGAATTGTACAAGGATTTGACAGTATTGGGTGTGACTGAGCAATACAATGGCAGAGGGAATTCAGTCACAATAAATGTTAATATTTTTAAAAGGAGAAGAATTGCAATCACAGTGGACTTAAGACCACTTAGGGAAAAAGTGGTGGTGTCTAATAGATTTTTAATAAAGGTAACAGCTGAATGTGCATCATATGTCAAAAGCAAACATCGTGAATTTTTAGGAAGGGGACAGAGAAAAATATCATATTCTCCATGTTTCACTCTCCATAGGACTGCATCCAAGTAACATGGTCTTTGTTCTGACCTGTTAGATTTTCATGTCTGCAGTGTTAAAATATGTATAACAGCACAGTATTTTCCATCCTCCGATGCATCTTTTTCTGACATGATCTAAAAACCCTATAACATGAAGAACAAGTGAAGATAGACTAATGCCTACCAATGTTGTAACACTTTGATAGAAGCATCTAGCAGTTTCTTACTGGCAAATAAGAAAGGAAAACACTGACACCATATCTGAAAAATAAAGGAGTGAAGGCTGCATGAAATTTTAAACTGGGAAAAAATTACAAATGTAAATAGCTTTATGCTGAACAGAAGCCCTCCTTAATAAATAAAGATAGTTCATCTGGGGACTTTGCTGTAACAAGCCTGTCTTCCATAATGTTTTATTCTGGAATGGGTTAGTCCCAAAGGACTTTTTGACTGTGTGGATTCAGATGTATGTACATATAACTGCTGTACCTATCAAACCCTCTATTTATTCCAGAGCAATTTTACCCAGCAAAACTTATGCCTGTTAGGTACTAAGCACCAGTATTGTGGCCATAAATATGCAAAATTAACCACTTTGCCAGGTACTTTCCAGGTACAATAACTGCTACATATTTTGTATATATTTCAATTGTTCTCTTGGTTACAAACTTGCACATGAAGTATGGGACGCATACTGCACCTAATGATTTCTACTTTTCCCTCCCAATCCATCTGAAGATCTCAGATACTAAATAGAAGAAAAATATTCTAATCATGCATTCATGAAGGTCATTGGTCTTTGGATCATTTTACTTACGGTTTTATATAATGTTAAAATTTCACAAGTTCTGACAAAAAAGAAAATTTACAAAATTCTTTTTCACCTGCAAAAGGCTTGAGATTACACTGACCAGACTGCTCTTCAGAATTATATAGCTGTATTCAAACAGCTTAGAAGATTATTATGGTTGCTTCCCTGATTTAAAAAAAAAAAAAAAAAACTAAGAAAAAAAAATTATGCTAATGTTGTTCTAAGATTCATCTAATATGTACATAGAAGTAATAAGTAATTTTACAATTTACACAAAGTTAAATAGGAAAAGATTAAAATTAAAAGCAGAAAACCCAATGGATAATCAAATTTGTTTTTTCACAGAAAAAGTAATGCAAAGATTTCTACCATATAAATAGACTCTGCATAATGACAGAAAATGTTATTTCTACATTGCTTAATTTCTCATATTTCTCCCTGACATTTTGAATC
This sequence comes from Motacilla alba alba, assembly GCF_015832195.1. Classification (NCBI taxonomy): domain Eukaryota; kingdom Metazoa; phylum Chordata; class Aves; order Passeriformes; family Motacillidae; genus Motacilla; species Motacilla alba. The sequence continues at coordinate 38,118,129 of NC_052017.1, read as the reverse complement.
CCTCATTAGTCTGTAGAACAGATTCAAAATATCAGAGGTAAAACAAAAAGCCAAACTTTGTCTTCAGGATGTAGTTTCACTAACTTGATTGGGCATTACTCAGAGCAGATCCATTTTTAGCATATTACAATTTGCATGCTGACCTTTTCTGCACTGTGAATGAAAATTGATGCTGTGATGTGTTGATTAGTCCCTTAAAACAACGTTTAAGATTTCATTTAAATATATTGTTTGGTGAACAATAATAACATCTACTCCATTACAATAATAAAAGTGTCCATTACAATAATAAAATAAATCTAGATTGCTTCCAGATAGCTGAAAAAGATGGTCTTTAAAAGCTAGGCTTTGTTTTCAGAAATGCTCACTGACATTTTCTGTCTTTGGTAGCTCTCAGTAAAGTGCAGAACTGTTGAAAGTTTCTTAAGCAGGATGGATGTAGACATCAGGTCTGAAATGGGGGAATGTGTACATCTGCAAGTGTGCATATGCTGATGATAATAGTTCAGAAAAATGTCACCTCAAAACTTTAGACAGAGCAGCTACTCCAGGTGACTACGTAAATGGATGCTTTTGTTTCTCCTCCAGTGTGATCGCTGCATAATTAAATATAAACTGAAAGCAGACTTACTTCAGGGAGAATAATCTGGAGTAGTTAATGTGTAGATTGCCCTAAGTTATGCCTGCAAAATATGTGCATAATTACTTCGACCTGCTGAGGTCCCAGGTGCAGTACCTGCTCCAGTTTAGTACTGTAGGAGAGAAAGTGAGCAACAGGAGACCATCTAGACGGGAGTACCAAGAAATACCAAAGGCATGGGAAACTTGAGTTCTGAGTAAGGTTTTAGCAAAGCACAGCTGCTTAGTTTTGTGAAGAGGTGATTGGGAAGACCATGATAACAGTTCTCATGAAATGGGTATAATTTAGCTATGAAGAAGAGCCAGCACTGGTTGTGGATTGATCTAGCAGGACACTGACAGTTGTGTCTACAGTAAGAGAACCCTGTGCTGGGAAAAACACTTGAAAGAAAGGAAGAGATGAGCAATACAAGATGTTGCCTAGGGTAGGTGTGGTGTTTGAAGCTGGCATAAATGGGACTGGGTTTGCAGGAGAGATGCACCAGCTGACAGATCTCTCTTTGTCACAACTGGTGAGGTGCTCACTTTTTCTCAGGTGAGACATGCTACAGTAGTCCTAATAGGTAGCCTCTAGTATACCAGAATTTATATAAACCCCTATAAGATGAGACTCCTTTTGATCATTGCTGCCCTTCACTACTTCACCCTGCACTTACGCAAATCCTGCTCACAAATTACAGCAGCGAGTCTGTATGGGCAGAAGAAGTAAATGCACTGCTGGAGTGGAGCTGATCCTGCACTGAAAGAACAAACTTTTAACTTGTTGAAATGCTAAAAGCCTGTTGGACGCTGAAGTTAATTTCTTAAAGCATGGCTTACGGATGTTTCATTACTATACAGAAATTGGGAAAATAGTACAACAGATTGTTCTGTTTCAGAGAGGTCATTCTGTGTTTAACTTTCAGCTATGTGTCTTGAAAAAAGGAAGCAAACTTTCCATCCTTCACACTTCAGTGTTCATTCTGAATGACATTTAATGTACAGCCTACTGTGGCACCTCCTTTAATTAGCACTTGCTGCTTTTCTTCTTCTGAAGACAATTGTGATAGTGGCAGACTTCACGTCTTTATTACCAGCAAGATGGGAAAGGCTCCTGTGACTTCTGTAACTGATGGGCTGAGACAGTCTGGGTGCCCGTAGCTCCTAATGAGCAGCGCATGACACGGGGCAGAGTGTTGGCAAGATTAACGAGCCCAGATTTCCTTACCAGCACACTGCCTTGTCATAGCAGCGTAGAGAAGGAGGGAGAGAGCATTAGCACACAGTCTGCAATGTACCTTTGTACTGATGGGAAAATCCTGTGCAACCAGCCGCAGGAATAGATGTGAAAAAAACTTCAGGTTTCTATTTGCAAATCAGGATTTGTGCAAATGGCTGGGTACTGATGATTGTTACCAGACTGAAGCCTTAAAGTGGGAATCTGCCATTGAACTTGTTTTGGGAAAATATTCCCGTACAGGAAAACAGCTCAGAATATGCTCCCCTCCAAAACTGTTTCCAGTTCTCTTGGCAGCATGAAAGGGTGTTTTTTCTTTGCTGACATCTTTAGCACTGTGCTTCATTTTAACAAGAAAACATTATCACATAAGCCCCCTGAATTAAACAATACTAATTCTGATGTTTTCTAATCAATAGATTCCTGCTATGTTTTCCTCTGTACTGAAAATTTCCTCTGTGCTGGATTTTAAATGCCTTAGTTTGGAAAGCTAATGACACTTGCAATGCTTTCTGACTAAGCTAATGACACTTGCAATGCTTTCTTTCTTTGCAAATACCTGATTTTCATCTGAAGTTTCTGATTTTGGGATACAGACAGCTCTAAGGAAGTGTAATCTTTTGGGTAATCTTGAGATTGTAAGGACACGGAGACACTCACTTGAATTGAATCTCATATTATAACCATTCAACTCATAATTTGGCATCTAAAGTGCTTTAAAACACCCACTGATTTCTTCTATTTCCTGACTCTTAAGGAAGACCAGAAAGATGAAATGTTAGGAGGCTGTATGAAGTGGGATGAAAGAAGACTCACAGAGTATGTGCTTTACCCTACCTTCCTTCAAGGAGATGAGCACCTGCACACTGGAGAGACCAAAGACTTAACATTTGAGATCAAAAAGCTAAGTGCTGTACAGGACTCCTGTGTAGGTAAATATATGAAGGGATTGCTTTGTGACACCTGTTTCTCAGTCTGAAGGTTATTTCAGGCTTAATTCTTGGTGTTCTTTATTGCACTTACACATGAACCCCTTCCAGCTGCCCATGAGAGATGCCTTGGAGAGGAATGGAAGCCAAGTCTTACCCCTGAGTAAGCTTGGCTGAGTTGGGGCTGACAGTGCTCAGTTCTGGAGCCAGGCAAGTTGTATCCCTCCATGTCTTCCAAAACCAGGAGGAAATGCCCAATACACAACAGAGCAGGTTGTCAGCGTTGGCAGCACTAAGGCTTTCCTATTTCTGTCTCTCATCTTGTCTGATTTGATCTCTGACTGTGAGCTTCCTTGGTGGATGGTTAGAATTAGCCAGTGTGGGTCTCCCAGCAGCCCTGATGAAGCTGTTTCTCTTTTTTACATAAAATATTTAAATATTCCCTGAAAACAAAGAAAGAAAATTATTAGTCTTTTCTGGGAGAAGTCTGTGCAGCATGGAGCTGAAATCAGTTTGGAGTTGTTTTACATAGATTTAGAAGACAAAACAAGACAAAACAAAATATCCACCAGCTGTGAAAAAGTACTGAGAGAAGCAAGCATTGCCCAGCATCAAGTGAAGGTTCATTTGGTGAGTATGTAAAAACGTAGATTTCGTCCAGTGATTTACATGGTAGTGCTAATTTTGTAAGACAGAAGAATATTTCAAAAATCAGCTGTCCAGCTCCAGAGCAGCTGATACTTATAAACAATGGGTACTCTTACACTGGTGAAATTTCATCTGGAAGCCTTGATCTCAGGCAGTGCATCTGAGTTGGGAGACAGTGCACCAGTCAGGGCTGTGGAATTGCAAATGAGCACTGTGCTCCTCTTCTCCTGGGTGGTGTAGGCAGCTTTCTGCTCCAGGCTGCTGCCTACCTTGCCTGCTGCCTTGAGCTATCTCTGCTTTTCCATGAAAGAATATAAGCAGTGGGTAGAGAAAAATTCTCTCAAGTGAAATGGGAACAGGATCAGGACCAGACTGCTTGTTGGTTTTTTTTTTTTTGGTTTTGCAAAGTCAAAGTATTTCAGGTGAATGTTATCTTTATTCAATGATGATCATTGTAAGGAGGGTTTCACTTGAGATCATTCTTGTGTACAGCTGCCAAATGTTATATGTGGGCCTCAAATAAAATCTGAGTGTTATATCAAAGACCAGGAGAACTGTGATTACCACTGCCTAAGAATTAGGAAAGTCATCGGCCCATATATTCATCATGACTTTTTAAAAATAGAATTAGTGCAAGTTCTTTCCATCTGATTTAATTATTTTAAAATTTGTTGGGAATTTCAATAGCTTGTAATGAAGAAAAAAATAGTTTTACCTGCATGTCAGAAGTTTTCCCTACTGAGCAATAACAACAAAAAAGGCATGTGGGTTATTTTGTTACTTACCTTGTAAATGTGATTTTTGGCACTGCATGTAGGTTGATCTACTTCCAAACACTTGGCTATTTCAGTGATGAACAAATCCAAACAAACTGAACTTTTTGTTTAGCAGCTTAAAATCTTCTTCCTATTACAAACACACTATGTATAAAATACCAGTCTTCCTGAGAGAGCATTAATAAAGAATGTATGGTACTGTTCAATATTCTAGTAGCTAAACCAAGCAAGAAATATGCTGGCAATGACTAACATCCCAAATCTCAGATTCTTCCTAGGAGTGCCTGGATTCTCTGGTATTATGCTGCTCTTTGTGCAATTGTTTGCATTTTGTAGCATTGAATAGTGCTTTTGCTCAGTTGTAAATGTGCTGTGAATGCAAGTGGACATTTTTCAGTGGTTATTCAGAGACATTCAGTCACCGTGTCTGAAAAATTGAACAGATTTTAATAAAAAACATTGTAATTAATAAGAGATATATCTAGTGATGTTTCTGGGTTTATGTCTACTGTAGATGTCTTGGTGTGGAAGCAGTGAGATTTCTTTCTGCAGGCTGGTCTCTGGATTTTATTAAGTCTTCTTAATGAACAAGCCTCTTCTTTTTGTCTAGCTCTCTTTGAGAGTTGTAGAACTCCCTTTTGTTTTTGAGGATAATGACTCTCATGTATGATTTCTTTTTGTTCTGTGGCATCTCACTTCAGAACTTGAACTAAACTTCAGAAGCACAGCTAGCACCCAAAAGACAGAATATCTGTCTGCTAGAAAACTAAACCGAAGTTATTTTGACATCAGTAGTTTACACTCTGAGTGGGGGTACTTGGATTTGATATCTGTGAGGATAATACACTATATACTCCTTTTAAGGATCATTTGTGCAGTATCTAAAGGCAGTAACACTTATAGGAAAATTTTGTCTGTATGAAACAAACGGAAAAGAGATCTAAGGGTTATTTTTGAAAAGCAGCAGGGAAAAAAACAATTTGGAAGGAAGATACTTTTGCCTAGTTTTCTAGCTAAGTCCCTATTGTCCCCAAAATAATGCATTCAATGTAAGAATGCAATAATTTCATGTAGCATTTTTGCGAAGAAATGGGCAATTCAGTTTCATTACCTGCTCTTCCACTTACTGAATTTGAAGACATTAACTCCTTCTTTGGGACCAGGCAAGCAGTGAAATGACTTCAGATGATTTTTTCAGCATGCATATGTTGTGTAGAGACATCTAAAAATAATCATCTCCTCCTAGCTGGTGAAATTATCCTGGCAAAGCCCCTAATACATACGAAGCTATGCCAATGGAAAAGTGCTGCCGCCTTTATCAATTTAGCTGATGCCATTTCGGGGAGATGACGCAGTGTTGGTGGGAGAGGGTTTCCTTCTGCTGGTGTGCATGTGAGGAGAAGGTCAAGAAGAGGCTGATGCTGTCAGGCTTGGTACATGCACCACCACGACAACACGGAATGCTCCATCCATCCGCCTTGGATGTTCCGCTGTCCCCATCCCACTCAGTCCTCCCGAGTGCGCCAGCAGGTCAGCACACATGATGTGCTCAGAACAGCAGGCCTGATTGGTTGTTCCAATTTGGGACAACAGGCTGCGGTACTCAAGTGCACCCCTACCTTGTTGTTACCCCCAAACAGCCCTGGTTAATGTCATCTGAATCTGCTGTTACGACTTCTGCCATTTCTTCACCCTCCTTTTTGCTGCCCTCGTACCTCCTTTCTCCACTCTAGTCTCCTCCCCAATAAACAACCCACCCCTAATTGCTTTTTTCCCACCTTGATCCCATTTTTTCCACATCCATCTCAACCTTGTAAACCTGGCCTCAGGTGACAGGATTGGTCCTGATGGCCCTATGTGGCTGTACATCCCAGCAGGTCTCTGCCCTCCCCTTTGCCTGTCTGTGGCATTCGGCCATCTCTTGCCAAACTCCCATCAGTGAAATCATTGAAACCTGTATGAAGGGTGCAGGAGTGACAATCCCAGTAGACTTTATTGAGCCTGCTCAATGGAAATGAGTGCAAATGAAGAAGTACAGAATTTGGCATGAGAAGCTCTTCTTTGTGTCCTAATCCCTTGCTAGAGGAACATGGTACAAAATAGCTGTAATCAGTGGAAAGAATCCCTTGGCTTCATAGGCCTTCAGCAGACCCTTATCTTTTCTCTTACTGTCTTAATGCTGGCAGGATGACTAATACAAACAGATATCTTAAAGCTGACAATGACATCTTAAATCTGTCATAGAGGATCAAACAGAATACTTATTTCTGCAGCTGAGCAGATTTTTTGTATGAATTATAGTCCATTATACTACAAAAAAGTGTAAGGATGAATAAAGTCAAAATTAAGAAATGCTTTTAAAATGTAGCAAAAAGGATATATAATTGAAAAAAAATTTAACTGGAAGAGATACACATATTTTGGCTACAGCTGTTGACCACAATACCTGAGAAATAAAGCCTAGTGGGGTTATGAAATTCCAGCAAATTGATGGATTGTAACCATATTCGTTTGTTCAGGAAAGATGTCTGTGTTAATAAAGCATTTCTAATGATCCAGTACTGTCAAATTACAGCACTCAGGAACTGTGAATCAGGTCATTACTGCCAACTCTGCTATTTCATTCTGAATTTTTAAGACTTTTTTTTTTCATTTTATTGTGTGTATGTAGTCAAGGACAGCATTTTATAGTCCACTGTCCCCTGTAGCTTCCGTACCACTTCAGAAGATGCTTTTTGAGAGACCTACAAAGATGGTTTAAAAAAAAAAAAAAAAAAGCCTGGGTTGAAAACACATCTCATCCTGTTTCTTAAGTCTTCTTTTTCTATAATTTGGATAGGATACCTCAAAGAAAATTCTATTTTTAAGTCATTATAAATAACTTCTTATGTAAGATTCTCTAACAACTTCACAGATACTAAAAAAATAAGCCCTTTCTAGAAGCTAGTACATTTTGTGCTTCCCATATAAGCAAACTGCTTTGTCATTTAGACCAAAGTCTCTTAGTGGATGGCACAGCATGAAAATAAATCTGGGGATCCTGAAATAAATCTGGGGATCCTGTTCTGACAAAGTTTTTCTCCAGCTGGTTGCAGATACCTTCCACAAGCAATACTGGGTGTTCTCTCATTCTGTCAACATCTTTGGGGTTTTTGTAATTAATCTATCCATTTTTCATAATAGAGATACTCTGTTTTGAATTGCACAAAATAACAGAACCTTCCATGCTGTATTTTTTTTTCCACAGAAATTTCACTATGAGCTATTGCAATCTCCACATATTGTATCTTGGCACAAAACACTGCCTCTGCTTCTGGTTTGCATCATTAACTATCAGATTGGCTGCTCACTGTGTTTATAGGATACAACAAGAAATAGCCTGTTAGATCTGGCTGGTTGGTACAACTGATGTTGAATCATTCTGCTCCTGTGTTCTCACATTGTACAGAGAACAAAATCCCATAAAACTAATATACTGTAAAATAGAATTTAAGTCAAAGGCAAAGAATATGCCCAAGTGTTGTTAATAAATTGAGAATAACTTTCCTGAAGTCTAAAATAGTAAACACTGAGAGTAGACTAGAAGTGGATTCTGTAAAACTGTTCTGAAGTAAAAAATGCATGCCAAGCATATATGATATTAATAATAGCAGTTCTGATGGCTTATCTGTAGATCTTACTGGCATACTGTTGGAACTGAAGTGAGTATTATCATCTCCACCTTATGGATGAGGAAGCTGGGTAACCGTAAGAATAAATTTTCAACACAGAACATGAGGCAGTGCTGATTCCAATTCCCGTTGAAACTCCCTAACTTTAATTATTTTTCTGTGAGCTTCAATTGTTTCTCTTCATTATACAGAACTTGTTCTTTCAGCACAAGGTAATTTGGATAACACTGAATGTAGATTAGATCCATCTATAAATACTTACAAAACTTATTAATTCTAAAATTGCTGTGATAGATTTGCTCCTTCCCATCGCTGGATGGGAAAATGCCCACGTCCTTAATTTACACTGGTGTGTTGCTTTTCACACTTAATATTTTTCTGCTTGAGACACTATGAAAAGCAACAGGAAAATAATGTCTCTGATGCTTATTTTAGCATGTTTCCAGATAAGCCTGGTGGGAAGTATGTGGAATATCATTTCTAAGATCATGTATTTCCACTTTCCTTTTTAATATCCATGTGATGCTGCTGAGATAAATCATGGGAAGCCTCAGTATCAGCAATACAAGGATGATTTCCCATTCTGCTTCTCCTCATTGATGTGAGTGATGTAAAAACTGTCCCTGAGTGTCTGGCTAAAATCAAACTGCATATTAGTTAAATAGAAATGGTGCTAAATGGAGGACTGAAATCTACTAAAAAAGTAGCGATTTCCATCTTGTCCTGTGTTTGGGACTCATTTTGCTTGTGGCTTCTCCCTTGACTCTCTTTGGCTTCCTTGTTGTCTTTATTTTCAGAGCAATCTTTCCTGAGATAAGCAGCAAAAATTAATCTGGTAATTTGACTTGGGTAATCCTCACATTTGTATCTTCCATCCCTTACCACTGCAGTGTGTTTACATAGAGCTTTAACCAGGAAACTCTTCAGTTCCTTGCAACTGTTCTGTGTGCTGCACCTCTGGGAGCACTCCCCGCTTTATCACTGTCTTGCCCCTGGCGCTCCATACCAGGTGGGATTCAGCATCTTCCTGCTAACCTTTGAAGTCATCTCTGCTGGGTGTCTTAAAACGAAGTTTTCCTTGAGTGGTGATTGCCCCTGCTTGCAGCTATGTTCTTCAAGGATCTGTTTGTTTGTCAGGCAGCAGATGCACAGGAGCAGCACACCAGGATGGAGTCATCAGGGCCATGGCTTTGGCATTTGGTAGTGGAGCCCCTCAGGAATGAAATGCAACATCCAGTTTTCCTGTTGCACAGCTACACAAAGAAGATGTGAAATTAGAACAGAAGGAGAGATTAATTGGAAATTTGGAAAGAATGAGGAAGGAGATAATTATGTATTAAAGAAAATCCTGGCTCATCCCACTGACTCAGGAGAGCAAAGAAACTCAGATTGATACCTTGGCGTTACCTCAATCACATAGCCATCATGAAACACTGTAGTAATGAGAGTTTCATGAACTTAGTAAAATGAGTGGATAAGATTTCTGCATGTAATTTTTGGTGTGCTTTCTGGGGAAAGTGTATCTGCTCATAGAAGGGTTTTGCTTCAGACACTGGGAGGATGCTGCTTCCATACTGACCTCCCTCTGCCCTTTCAAGACGCTTAATTTCACTGCTTTGATAAATACATGCCCTAAGTCATAAAATTGGGGTTGAATGCAGGCAATACTGAAACTGGAAAGGTCTGAGCCAACTACTGACAAACCAGGCAAAGCAAAACAGCTTCAGATGTGCAACTCACAACTCAGGGGAAGCAGGTGCTGCTGAACAGACCTTACAATCAAATTTCTCCTGCTTGATTTTATCATTCTTTCCTTCCAGAGGCTTGGATTCCTTGGGCGTTGTCTCCAGCATGGACCTATGCTTCTGTGCACCTACAAGCAGGCCACCCTTAAAGCTGTCATTTCTTTCAGTGATTTGGCTTTCTCTATCATTCTAAGCTTCTAGAACATGTTCCCAAAGCCTCTTCATCTCAGGACAGGTCAATATGGATCTATTTATGATGGGTCATATTAAAGCATTTTCAGAATCAGCTGTTCTTCTGAGTCCTACTGCACTTTGCAGCAGTAAGACTCTTTACACTTAATGCAAGCTTTCTGAATGTATTCTCACTCTCTGTACAGAAGATACATCTATTTGTGGAGCTTTTCATGGCTTCTCTCTGACAGGCTTTGCTGTCCTTGAAGGCTCCTTGTTAAAAAATTAGGTCTCCCGTTCTCATTTACATCATTCTGCAGCCCTGCATGTTCCTCCTCTGTACCTGTGAGCTGTCTCACAGTAGAAGTGCCATCATGAGGCAAATGCTGGCGTGGGGTGTTCTGCCAAGGAGTGGCACAAAGACTGGGGGGTGGCGAGGTGAGCTTCTCCAGCGTGCTGCCTGTGGAGGTGTGGAGTTACTGAGATCAGCGAGGAGGGTGTCAGGGTGAATGCAGTAGTAGAAATGTGGCAGCAACAAAATGCTGCACCAGAACCTTCCAGCTTTGTCTTGGTAGCCTGTAGGTGAAGGTAAAATGCATAGATGACATAGCAAACTGAAGAGGTCAATTGCAGCTTCCTCACTGCTCAGAAAGATTGTCTTTTGGATGGGTTACTGTAGGTCTTATTCAGGTATACTCCATAAGCTACTTTATTTATTCTGTTATTTTATTCACTTTACTCCTGATTTCATACACTTGCTTTTTTTCTGATAGAAACAGGGAAGAAAGCATTTAACATCTAGGCTGGTCTTGGATTTTACTGTTGTTAACAAATTTTCAGAACAAAGTTTGTGTGGCAAGTTCAGCTAGCTAACACTGTCAGCTAAGTCTTTCCTGTGCATGGTCTTTATTATTTATTTGGCCCACTGTTAAGTTTAAGTAACTTAGCAATGATGTGGACTTGGGTTCTTGCTGGAAATGTATTCTCATAAGTACTAGATTCATGGCTTTACTTAGTGCTAAAGGGAAGACTGACTTTACCAATTCATACTGTCATTCTCCAGAACATACAACTAGCACTTTTTAGTGCCTTTCTTCAGTGTATAAGGATCTAAACACAGAAAGAGTTATAATGAATTACATTGTCTTTAGCATTTTTTGGTTTTTTTTTTTTCTTCCCCACAGTGCAAGACTACAGTCTTCAAAGGTGTTTCAGAAAACTTCAGAAATAATTAGCAATTAAAAGTAATTTTAATGCACAGAGTCACAAATACCCTAGTTTGTTACAAAAGACATCAACCCATCCTGTGTTCCTCTGATGTGCTGTTTTTTGAGACAGGGTGAACCTCATCTCCCTCCCCTTGCCTTCGAGCAGCTGTGGTCTCCTGCCACTTGCTGCCACCAGCTGTGGTGGTCACCAGCCACCTCACAGGGAAAATTCAACTCACTAACCCAGCACAAAACTTGCCCAGCAAAAAGTGGGTATTTTCTGCAGAGTCAGTGAAGCGAGTCAGGTCATGCAAGGGGTAGAAGGGGGCTGTGCTACAGAGAACAAAATCTTTTATGTCTGTCCTCATTAAACATTATGCCTATCCTTAAAGCTATCACCAGTTTTTATAGTTTTTTGCATGAAGATTTTTAATGGGTTGACTGTTAGCCTCATACATAAAACTCCCTGTGTCCCATGTGTTAGGCCTTCTTTATTCTCTTTATTTTGAAATTTGGCTGTTAATATATAGTTGTATTGCATTTCAAAGAATTGTGCTATACAGCAAAGTAAGCATTGTGGTATTGGCATTTTCTAGAGCTATTATCATAATTATTCCTTTATTAAAAATTATTTCAAGCAATAAGTTAACGCTCGATGTGATCTACGTGATCTATGTACGAGTAAAAAATGCCCTCCTGTATTTGCAGTAAACTTTTATCCATTAGAAATATGCCACTAGACATTAAAATCAAATCACCTAAGGAAAGCAGCTTAACTCCTCTTTATCTTCAGCAACTTCAGCAGTTTTGCAGAGCCACCTGTAACTCCAAGTGGTTCAACAGCTCCCCACTCATGACCCCGTACAGCCATACTAGGAACTAAATAAACCCTACTTACTAGCAATTAAAGTGATTTAATTTAAAACACACTGACAGATGCATAATGGGTTAATTAGAAAATAAGTAATTAGCAAATAGGATGGAAAAGGTTAAAAGGTTGTGGACTTTTGTTGTTTGCTTGGGAGAGATAGCGAAATCATCAGCGATGAAACTTTTTCTTTTTATTTCTGGGCTTAATTCTATTATTGTTAGCTGTAAATGAGGCAGCAAACAAGAAGAGAGGGCTAAAAAAATAAGAAGAAATCACTGTTTTATCAGACATACTGAAAGGCCATTGTTAATGCTTAGGCTATGTGGTTTATTTCTATTCTGCACACAAAAGCAGGCACATATCTATGATGTTTGTACTTAATATCGGTATGTATACATCTTCTGAGAAGAAGTAGTTGTTCTCTCCTCTCTGCACTGGGCCCCCAGTGAGGTCAGGAAAAATGGTATAAGATGTGATAGAGATTGGAACACACCTCTTAGGAAATCTGCCTGCCTTAAAGATTAAATCAGTGAAATTACTTAGTTGGGAATATGCCGTAATGTGTTTGCTCTCAAAAAAAAAAAAAAAAAGTAAAAAGGAATAGGACTTTGAATACAGTAACTTTTGAGCTGTGGAAATCCTCAGCTGAAATCCAGCTAATTGTATGCAGTGCTGGTTATACAGACAAAGCCATTACAGAGGGTATGAGCAATTTTCTGTTTAAAGAAAAAAGTGAAAAAAGAGCTTCTACTTCATTTTCACAAGTATTATTCCTTCTCTCCATGACTTCTGTCTGCCCAAAACCAGAAGCAAATGGGCATTTAGATAGTTTTAATACAGTCATATTTTATGACCACTAGCTTATTGCCAGGTAACTTGAAACTCTTTATTTATTTATAATAATTATAAATGTATTGATGTATCTATGAAACATGTGGTTTGTATTTTGAAATTTCAGAGAGAATGTTTGCAGAAAGCCTTCTCCAGTCTGAGCCTAATTTTTACTGAAGTCATTGAATTTTTTCTTTTGAAAAATAAGCTTTTGGGTAAACCTCAGAAATAGCAATATGGAGCTTTCCATTTCAAAATATCAATTAAAACCAGGCATGATTTTTTCTTTTTAAATATAGCTGCCTGCTAACCTAATTACATGTCCACCAGTAACCATTAGCATAATTTGACCAAATTTCCCATAGCAGTCACAATCTTCCTTCGTTTCTTGCTCTCTTTTGAATATGGCTATCCCTGTGTTCACTTTCTCGTCACTTCACCAAGCCATAGTTAACTCTCAACAGATAATCTGTCAGTCCAGCCCCATAATCATTTAACTCTACGTGTTTGTCCCTCCCTTTCTATTAGTCATACTTTTTTGTTTCTCTGGTGTGCTTTCAGGGATGTTTTCTGCTTTACTGCTTGATATAAAGCCTGAACCTACACATCCAGAGATGCCTTGTCCTCTTTTAGTGTGTGTCACACTGTCATCAACCCTCTGATGCCCTTTTCCCTTGAGCCACTTCTGGAGTGGCAGGCAAAGGCTCCAGGTCTGCCACTTTGACTTGTGGAAAGGATCTTGCTCAGATTCTAGCTAGACTTTATTCACCCACCGTAGTTCTTGCTGGCTAGGGATACAGATTTTAGAAAACAACTAACTTCTGGTTCTGGTCCGTTACTTTGATTTTGTTGAAAATCAACTCCTTCGAAATTCTTTCCCAATTATGATTGAGTTTAAACCATATATTTCATGTCTGGAATCTGTGTCAAACATTTCAGAATTCAGTGGTTTGGCAATTGAGCTATCAGTTTTTAGGAAAAACAGAATCAAATTTGGAAACTCATCAAGTTATACAATAGACAAAACCCATGACGCTAAATCCGTAGCTGTAAAAGCATCTCTCGTTTTGTTTTCCAAGGTTTTCTGCAAAGTTCTATATAGTCGTACACTGTAATTCAAAGCCTGCAATACAGATAACAATTTTTCATTTAGATTTTTCTTTTCATTTCAGAATTTATTATTTTCAGCTAAGTGGTGACTTTCTCAAGCTCTGGTTAAGAAAAGCAGAAAGCCTAAAGCTGAATTAATTCTGCTCTTCATATCTGAATCCCTGAAAATAACTCAAACAAATGCCAGTACCAATCTTTAGAGTAATACTTATCCCTATTCAGAGTGACATTTGTAGATTAGAACATACTCATTTCTGCTTCACTGATTTTTTTAGGCACAGCATATATAAGATGCATTGACAAAATGCATTTATGTTAACAAGATTCATCCAGGTACCTCCCCCCTTGACATTTAGAAAATATTCTTTCTCTTTATCTATTCCATCATAAGGGGGGAAATTCACCAGTTTCAAGGAAAGTCTTTGAATTTTATTATCTTTGGGATTAACTAACATCAGTCAGTTGCAGAGTAGGTAGGTCATTCAAGACAGCCTTCATCTAATATACACTTCTAAGTGAGTAATAAGAGAAATTAGCTTCAAAGATAAACTGTCCCCTGTTGAAATTTCAGGGAGAGGTAATGTTTCCTGAGTCAACAGAACAAAACAGACAAGCAAGGAAAGTTTTATGTCAAAGCCGTTGTCTGAATGTAGCACCCGTGTGCTGGAGAAAGAACGCAAAAGCCATTAAGTATCTCAAAAAACCACAAAATTATCACTCAAATTAGAGATCTTTTCTATAAACCCTCCCCCCCACCTTTGTTTTTCTATCATTCTTGTCCCTCCAGGATCCTTGCTCAACTGAATATTTATTCAAGTTGGTAGAGGTCTTTGTGAATTAAGGCTAAAATTTTAATTGATAGAAACATCACTTAATTCCCAGTTAACAGATCAGCAACTCTTTGGCAAAGCTGGCTAGCTCACACGGTAACACTTCATGTTAAGAAAATCACCCAGGAGCAATAGAGGCCTGGTTATCAGAATAGTGGCTAAACAGGGCTGTCTGCAGTTCTGTGCTCCTCTCATGCCCTCCTGTGTACACATGTAGTAGGTCAAAGCAAAGTGCTGGAGAGCTGACATTTCTGCTAGGGGATGAAGTAAAATGAAGAGAAGCTAACCTAGTGTTAAGCTGAATGTAAGTAGATTTCTTAGAGCCTTTACATCTTAGGGGCAGTCAGCAGCTTCAGATCATGATAATAAGTGATTTGAGATACTCTGGAAATGAGATAACATTACTCATTTCTGTAAGTATAGGGCAAGAGGAGAATTACATATTCCATTTTCTGCTTGATGCCCAGGTGGTTTAAAGGTAATATTACAGTCTCCATCTGTGTTTTTTCAATGATACTTACGAAACTGCTGTTCTAATCTGTTCAGGCTGCTGGGAGACCAACAGACACACTAAAATTCTGTTTCTTTTTGCCTGTGAAGAAATGCATTATTATATTTTCTGTGCATAATAATTCATGATTATATTTTCCACTTATAGAAAGATCTATCTATCCCAGTGCAGTAAGCCATTAAGTTTTCATGAAATCATAAAAACAACTTTTATCTTGCTTCTTTCTTGCATCACTTTATTTTGTGGTGCTGGGTCTCTGGTTTTGGTTTGGTTTTTGGTATTTGTTTTGGTTTTGTTTGTTTGTTTTGGGGTTTTTTTGTTTGGTTTGGTTTGGTTTGGTTTTTTGTTGGTTTTTTTGTTTTGTTTTGTTTTTTTTTTTTTTTTGAAGCTATATTCAAATCAACAGTTTTATGATTCAGGCTGTCCTGCAAACCATATGCCAGATTCAAAGCCTTACTACAATGAGACTATAGGAAGAATTAGTTTTTCTGTCTAATTCAGTAGTGTTTATCTGCAGATCTGCTTATTGAAACACAAGAGCTTTCAAAAACCTGTTGAACAGTGAAGTTGCCCTTTTATGAGACTTATTGTCTGCATGTAATAATTTTCTGGCTTTTGTGCTATAAAAAAATTTGCTGATGCCTGCACAGACTGAGCATGAGTTGAGTCTGTGTGAAGGGAATATTACACAGAATTACTGGACATTCCTATTAAAAAGCTCAATAGCTCTTTGCTTTTTTGTTCTTATGTTTTGGCATAGACTGCAAATATTTATACAGATAGTGCACTGTGGTTTTGATTTTATGCTTTATTGCCTAATTTGTGTCCTTGTGAGCTGAGCTATACTAGCAATAAAAAGCATGACTCAAAGCCCACTTCTGAGCCTGTGCATACAAGGTCGTTCTTATGGGTGCTTTTCATTAAACATATTTGGAAAACCAGATAGATTTTTATTTCTCATGTAATGCACAGTTGTTCATGATGTTTTGCAAGGGAGGAAGTACTGCTGGCTCATGATAAATGTATCATGTACCATAAGCCATGGTCCTAGTACATTTTACACTGAGTATGTATATCTTGCAAAATCCTCTGTATCACTTGCTCCAAAATACTAATTTTGCTTTGTTGTTAAATATTGCAATATTAAATATTGAAACTAATTGAAAAATTCAGTTAGGGATCAATACAGCCTATGGGCTACCTTGTAATTTTTTCTGATGCGGAGCTGCTACTCTGGACTTTTCACTAAAGATGAACTTAAAAGTGAGAGCAGCTTTCACAGAGGGAGTTTACAAAACAAAATATTCAGATGATACATCCCATAATTCATCACACCCAAGCCAAGATAGCCCCCAAGAAAAAAAATGGAAGTGCCATAACTTGTGGAATGGCAGGGCATGAGGGGTTGGTGTCCTGTGGCCCTTGCTCTGGCTGTGATGGATCTTTCCCCCTGTGCCTGGTTCCAGAACCTACATGCTCTGCTGTCCCCTCAGTGCCCTCATCAGCTCCCAGGACCTGAGCGGGCTTCCCCCCACCCCATTCTGGGTCTGCCAGCAGCTCACCCCTCTTCTCAGCCTCCCTGGAGGCAGCCCAGTGCCTGGCAAGAGTTGTGTAAGAGCGTTGTGTAAGAGTGCCGGCATAAGCCAGAGCCATCGGGAGCTGCAGGTAGGGTTACAGGAGGGACTTGTGCAAATGAGCCGGGCTGCCCCATGGCCCTTCCTATGGCTTTTAAAAGGGGATGTCAAAGAGCACTCCAGCAAGGAGCTGGGCAGCTTGTCAGTGCTTCTGAAAGGTGCAAAATCCCTTTTCCCACCTGTTCCTGCCTTGAGAAGAGACAGGAGGCAGAAGTGCCTGTCAACCCTGTGCAGCTGCTTGATGAGTGGGAAGGGAAGCCTGAGGCCTTCCAGAAGGTGTGCGGTTCATGGTATGGACAGGAACCAGGATTCAAACCACAGAATTACCCTGGCCCTGGCCTAGAGGCAGCCACCATTTAAAGCTGAAGCATCAGAATACGGTCAAAAACATCCTCATCCCCTGGGTAGCACACTCCTGTTAGATAGTAATTGATTAATCTGATGCATTCCTGTGAAGGAGGAGGCACTTGGTGAAAGTGGGAAAACACCTAACTACACTGATTAATGCTAATTGGTTAATTGCCTTTCATTATGGAAAAAATAAGGATGTGCAGTAACTGGCAGTATGGCTAGACACTGCTTCTGTATTGGAGACCAGAGCCTGAGAATTAATTCAAAATATCACCTATTCAGGCCGGAGGAGCTGAAGATTCCAAAGATGTCTCTTTTTTAAAATTTGTATAGAGCCAGTATAAGAATATTATTTTCCTGGAGCAGGGCTGTAGATCTGAAAAAATACTCCGTATCAGGATGCAGGATGCATTTTGATGCTTTCATTTGAGGTATCCAATGTGATCATGAAGACTACCTTGTTTTAAAAAAAAAGAAACAAAGAAGAAAAAGCAGGGTATAATGCCAGTGATGGAGAAGGAGCACAGTGCTCAGTCTGCTGCTGAAACTCTCTAGCAGGGAGGTCATGCGGGATGTGAGATAGCAGCCTCTGAATTGATGCTGCAGCACTCGGGGACTGTGACTCAGAGCCATGAGACCTTGGGTAGCTCTTTTGTGGGCAAGTAAGTGCTCAATACCCAAAAGATAATCTAACAAAGCCTGCTCCCTGCTCCCTGTGACGTTAGCAAGCTTAGCCATAAAAATTGTGTCACTTCTGGCAAAAAAGGGACTTACTCTGCAGTGTCTGTAAAGACCCCCAGACATTTCTGGCCTGATGTGGTGGAGACTTGTCTGTGACTCATCCTCATCCTTCCCATTTGTGCCTGCTCACATACCTTTTAGCTGTAGACTCTCAAAAAGAACCTGATTTCCTCCAACATCTTACACAACTATGCCTTCAAGAGGAACTGGCAACAGTTAATGCAGACACCACTTAATATTCTTGCTCGTGTGAAGTAGAAGCTGTGTTGTGCCTTCAGAAGGCTGTGCTGTGTATGTGCCAGAAGGGATAAATAGTTCTGTATTTCCACAATGTTTCCATCTATGGGCCACATTCCTTGGAAAGAAAAATAGGAAATTACTTCTGGCAGTGTAAAAGCATCCCTTAGAAAAGATCCCAAGACATTTGGGAAGATTATTAAAATAATAAAAGATTTTAAATTATCACTATGATTTTAATTATTAATTATTATGGTTTAAATTAATGGTTTAAATAGTCATCATAATGATGATTAAAATCATCATCACAAAGCAGGCATTACAAATGGGCTCAGTTACTGTGTATCTTTTGGCAGTTGCTAAATTGACCCAGTGGAGATGCCAGATGGGTGAGATGCTGTACATCTACAGCAACATCAAGACCTGCTCCAGGAAACTTTACCTGTAGGCAGGTGTGAGGAGAAAAAGAGGATGCACACTCTCCATTTTAAAGCGTGGCACTCAAAGAGGCTGCGACTGCCAAAGCCAGATAACGTTAGTGTAACGCTTCAAAACAAAGACCAGCTTTTCTTACAGTTATTTTGTAATTAGTTTTTTTACACAAGTGACAGCTGCTTTTATGCCAAGTCCTAGTCTCATCAGGGAAAATGGCAAAACTCCCAGGATAACTAGAATTTTTCTCTTAGTACAGAATTCATTGAAGAACATTGTATTTATCCTTTTAAAATTATCCTTTGTAATAGATTGGTGCAAAACCAATAATTTTAGGTTTAGTAAGTAATTATTTACAGGAGGGGCAGAATTTTTGTTTAAAATACTCAGTTGTTTGCTTCAAGTATGCTTGTGTGTCACTGAGTCACTAAACCACAATTAAATTCTGGGAAATGGCTTATTGTTGAGGTTCACAACGTCCCATGACGTGGTGGATGGGTCAGAGTCTGATTTTAATTGGAGGCCTGATCTAAATTTGTATCCTCTCTAATCTGGATTGACAAACTCTGAAGGATTTTGAAGTTCCACAAGATGTCAGCAGCAAAAAGAAAGACCTCTGGTTGTGTGCTTTGTACATGGAAATATCAAGCAGAGTATTTGCTCTTCCCTTATAAGAGTAAAGAGATTCCGTCTTGTCTAGGAGCCCAGATGGAGTCTCGGGCGGCTTGCTTGGGAGAAAAGATGAGGTAAAAACACATTGTCACACATATACTGGAGGACATTTTACCAGTTCACAGACTTGTTAGGGTTGGAAGGGACTTCTGGACATCATCCAGTCTGACCCCCGTGCCAAGGCAGGGTCATCTAGAGCAGGTTACAGGTGACACAGGAACGTGAGTCTCCAGAGAGGGAGACTCTGTGACTTCCCAGGGTAGCACGTTCCAGTGCTCTGCATCCCTTATTTAAAGAAGTTTCTTCTGTAAAACTTTAGTAGGTTTTGCATTGTGTTTGCTTTGCAAATAGAATGAACATTATATCCCGAAATCAGTAATTTCCATTAAATGTAATATATTACAGGGAGAAATTATTTCAGGTTACTAGGAAATTAGAAAGGACAAAATAAATTGTCTCTCCAGGGAAGTGGTCAGGGTCCCAAGCCTGTCAGAGCTCCAGGAGTCCAAGGCAGCGCTCTCAGGCAGGTGGTGCCATCTGCAGAGTCACAGAACCGCAGAATCTGCTGAGTTGGGAGGGATCCATCAGGATCACATTCCCGGAGTTATCCTGTGCAGGGCCAGGAGCTGGACTTCGACGATCCTTGTGTGTCCCTTCCAGCTCTGGATATTCTATGATTGGGTTTTTTCCTACTTTTTTGTTTGGGAGACGGGGTGTATGTGTGTTTGTGTCTTGTGGGGGTGTTTTGTGTGTCGTTGTTCGCTGGGTTTTTCTTGGTTCTTTATTGTTTGCCTTTTTTTTTTAATCATGAACAATTCCGACCCTTGGAGTAACAATTAATTTAATTTAAAGCTATAGGCAGACGTGCCCGCTTTAGTCAAGGAGGAACGGGGCGATGGAACAGCCCGGGAATGGCGCTCCGGGCCGCTCCCGCGCGGCCGCCAGGGGGCGCTGCCGCTCCGCACCGCGGGCGGGTTCGGCCTGCGGGAGGGCGGGGAGGCCGCGGCTCCGGCCGGAGCCCCTTCCCTGCCTTGCCGCGCTTCCCGGTGCCCCTTCCCTGCCTTGCCGCGCTTCCCGGTGCCCCTTCCCTGCCGCGCTGCCTGCCCTGTGCCTCCCGGCCCTCGGTGGGCGCGGGACATGGCCCTGCCTCACAGCCCGTCTCGAGTAGCGGGGCGCCGCTCGGGGTGTCCAGCACGCACCGTGCGGACGAGAGCGGAGCCGCGGGGGTGGGAGCCCCCGATGGGCTGAGGTGAAGCGGCGGGGCCGCGTCCCAGCCGCATGAATTACCCGCGGCTGCCGCTCACCTGCTCTCTCGTTCTGACCCCTGCCTAACACAGCAGATGTGCCCGATGTTCTGCCCACTGCTAGGGGAGGATGTTTATTTCAAGGGAAAGGCTCCGTGGGTGAGGAAACAGGGACAGGGCTGTGGCACTGAATGGATTGAGAGAAATAAAATCCACAGGTTTGTTAACAAAGACAGTTTCTTACCAAGAAATGGTATTCAGGACATTTTAAGAGAGGTTCTACTTCCTCTCTAAAATGTCACTTCCATGCTAACATTAAAAGAGAGGTGTTTTCTGTTCATAGAATCACAGAATCAGCAAGGTTGGAAGAGGCCTTTTAGATCATCCACTCCAAACATCAACCCAGAACTAGCACTGTAACCACTAAATCACAAAGCCACATCATCCAGCACCAGATCCAGATGCCTCTTAAACCCCTACAGGCATGGTGACTCCCCAACCTCTCTAGACAACCTATTCCAATGCCTGACTGCCCTAACAGTGAAAAACTTTATGTAATACCTCATCTGAGTCTCCCCTGTCTCAGCTGAAGGCCATTCCCTCTGGTCCTCTCACTGCAGTCACACCTCACTACATTCTCCTTTTGGGTAGTTGTAGAGAGGGATGAGGTTCTCCCCGAGCCTCCTCCAGGCTAAACAACTCCAGCTCCCTCAGCTCTTCCCCACAGGACATGTTTTCTTCATGAGCCTTGTTGCCCTTCTCTGGACATGCTGCAGCACCTCAATGATCTTTTTAAAGTGGAGTAAAACTCACCCAAAACTGAACACAGTATTTGAGGTGTGGCCTCACCAGTGCTGAGTACAGGAGGAGGGACGTTCCAGAGAGCATGACTCTGTTCTCAGGCTAGTTTTCCGCAGGCAGTATTGGGGTCACTTGTAGGCCTGGGATTTCTTACTTAAAAATTCTAATGAGATCTTGTCGCTATTCTGGAGTAATGCCTTTAGGATTGTCTCTGCTTGGGCTGGATTGTTGGCGCTAAGACTAGGGAGTGAGCTGGGATCATCTAGCTGGGCACTGTGTTTTGGGCAGGGATGGCTGAACAAGGGCATGCTGCCCGTGATGCGTCCGTGAAAAACGTGAGGGCTGGTATAAATACCAACGCAGCCAAAGGATGTTGTTGTAACTGGTATCCATGACTTTCTCTCCTGGCACTAAATTAGCTTGCAGGGCTTTTACCTTTGCTACCAAACAGAAAAAGAGTATAGTTAGTATGTCTCTGTGTGTGTGTGTGTGTGTGTGTGGACATATGAAAGGGGGACACAATCTAAATATCAAAAACAAGACTTTAAAATGCCAGATTCAGTTCTTCTCATGTGCAGATGTCTTGTTAATAAAATAGATGTCATTGTTCAAAAGTGTTAAGTACATGTAAATTAGTTTTCTACCATATGAACAAAATCATAATTTACATCTCAGAACTTTGTAGAAGTCAGTAGACTTTTGTGTTTTGAATGACTGAGTAAGAATCAGTGTAACTGTGACAGAGAATTTCTAATTCATTTGAATCCTCTGTTTTTATTGAACCTGAGAGTAATGGTATATGCATATCATTAGAAACTGTAAAGTAGAAACCAGTTAGCTCCTGAGGTCACGTATAAGACTTAGAGGAACATCTGCAGAAAAAATAATGGAAAGTATTCCATGAAGTGCACAAAAACATTATTTATTTTTTTAGCATCAGTAGGCATTAACTTTTGGACATTGCTTCCAAATCCCTGTTAACCACAGGTCCTCCAGTCCACCATGTTTTGGACCTGATTTACATTTGTTGCCTCATGCAGCTAAGCAAACAGCTTTGAATTTAATGTGTTAAGCCATCAGACATTGACCATGCTATTCATGATCCAGAAGGTTGTGTCTTGGTTAAATGTTAATGGTATTCTTTTTTTTGGCAGGTGACATTGGTGACGGAAGAAGGACAAGAATGATTACATATCCATAACTCCCAGCAGTATGTCAGGTAATCATATTTAATAAGAGCATCTGTGCAATATTTCTTGCCTTTCTGGAGTGATTATTGCTAAATATTTATTGAAAAATGTTTTTTAACAATTTCTGAATTAATTGGTGCTGGGAATGGAACTCTTTCCTCCATCCAGAGCACAGAGATGTGGGACACAGAGTAATCTTCCCCAACATTTTTGAAACTTTCATTGTCTTTGGTTTGCCTTCTGGAACCTAGTTGTGTTTTGTTCTAAATGCGCATTCCAACTTCAGCTATCCTGCAGAAGCTGCCAGCATAGGAACAGTTTCTGCTGAGTATCCTGGCCTAAGTTGTTTCATAATGTGGACATATCCCTTGAGCTTCAACGTGAGACGGTCAAATTTGCTTTACGTAGGTTGCCAAGTACACTTCAGAGAGTTATTGCCTAGGTCTGCAGGTGGGCTGAAGATCCAGAGTTGACATGACCATTAACCATTTTAAGCCTGCTTAACCATCTTATCCCTGCCAGTTGCAAAGCATCTGAAGGTTACACATAAATTAGCTGTGTCAGAACCCCCATGTATCTAATCCCAAAACAGAGTGTCTAAAAAGATGTGTTTACTATATGGAGGTCATTTAGAAGGCCAGAGAATTTCAGACTTCCAGAATTTGTTTTAGTATTCATCAATTTGCCTAAGAAAGTGTTCTACTGGTAGTGTTTGTCAGTTTGTATTTCAGGAGCCAAATGCATAAATGGGACCTTTTAAAAACCTGCTAAATACAGCATGTGCTACATAAGAAAAGTCACCACTACCAAGACTGTATTCCTGGTGTTCTGCCCAAAGGACAGTTTATTTTTACTTGACTATGCAGATTAATTTTCTTTTCCTTTTCCCTAGAAGGCTCCCATCCATTTGTACTGGTCAGCAAGGGGTAACAACTGCATTCACCAACAAAGACGGTCTTCTGACTTTAGGTTTCTAGATAAAAGGTAGAGGATAAAATTCATGGGAAGAAACAGAGTATTATGTAAATACATGCTTTCATTGTGAACCCTATTATTTGATAGTATGAAAAGGTGTGTCTTTTTATGGTTACTTTGCTGCCCATTGAAGCAGAGACAAATAAAAGAAGGAAGCAAAGAGCATTGAGGCATTTTGTGGAATGAAGTCAAATACTGACCCTTGGCTGGTGTGCCAGGCTCTGACTTGGCATCGCTGCCACATGAGGATTGGGAACGAGTTAGTGTCCTTAGGCTGCATTGGCAGGCCCTGCTAGAGTGGTTTTGCATTGTCCTGCAGGCATTCTGGGCATGGTGATTTCATTTGGCAAATACCTGTTTTGGAAGAATTTAAAGCACTGGCATGTAACTTGGTCTCTTCCAGCTCTGTGTTGTGCTCTCCCCTGTCTCACGCTAAACTGTGTTTTATGGCATTTTACTACAGGGTTTGACGTTGCTGTGGTTTTGGAGAGAGCAGTTAAGAGCTTCTGCTGTGTGATGGCAAGATATGAGGAAGGAAACACAGTGTACCCACTTTATCCTCACCTTATCTGTTGGGTCTGTGGCTTCCTGTGCAGGGTGGGTTTGTGGAGATTTTCCACTAGCACTCTAATCAGTCCTGTCTCCCTGGACTTGCCCCTGGCAGGGCAGCTCTGCTAAGCTCAGAGCAACACAAAGCCTAATTGGAAGGACCTATATTTTCTGCATTTCTTTTGACAGCAGTCAGCAGAATAAATATATGCAAAGAACATTATCATCATGCAAAAAAAAAAAAAAAAGGGTTGAGATGGAGATGACTGTTTGTACAGCTGTAGATGTCCAGCACTTTTCATTATGAGCAGTTCATATTTTCTGTTTCTGATTATAGGAATGACATTCCCTACATGAGTGTAAATGTGAAGAGAAACATGGATGAAATGAAAGTCTTTCAAACTGTATAAAAACTTAATAAATACCATGATCCAGTGCCAGACAAGAGTCCTTTTCTAATGAATGATAATGAAAGTTTAGATTCTGTTACTGAGTCAGTGGAATATGGGAGCAGAATCTAATATGAAACCAAACCAACTGGCTAAAATAACAGGCTGTATTATTCTGTGGTTTTGATAGATAATTTTTCCTCCCCATATGTTATGTTTCTACTGCAGTATGTATTTTCCACTTGTAGGCACTGCCTGAAAGCCTTCAGGTTCTAGTGCAATCTAGAGAAGTTTTTCCGATAGGAGATTGTAGAATTTGACCTTGATAGTAAAATCAGTCTTTAGTACATTTGCAGACTGAAAAATTTGTCCTCATCTTTCTTATAGGCCCCCTTCAGGTACTAAAAAGTCACAGTTAAGTCTCCCCAGAGCTTTCCCTCTTCAAGGCTGAACAGTTTCAACTTTTTCAAGCTTTTGTTATAGGAGAGGTGTTTGATTCTTGTGATCATCTTGGTGGCCCTCCTCTGGACTCACAGGTCTATGTCCTTCCTGTTCTGAGGAGCCCAGAGCTGGATGCAGTGCTCCAGGTGTAAAAGAATAGAGGGGCAGAATGTCCTTCCTTGCTCTGGTGGCCACATTGCTTTGGATGCAGCCCATGGTGTGATTGGTTTTCTGGGCTGCATCAGCAGTTTTATGGTTAACACCAACAATTGCTGCCCACAGAGTAATGGCTGAGAAAAAAAAAAAATCAGCATAATAAAATTAGTACTAACCTAGCAATAAGAGCAAGTTCTTTCGGGTGCATACGTTTGCACAATAGAATAGTAAAAAAGTTGGAAAATATTATTTTCTTATTGAGAAAATAAAATAAATCAACGAGCATATAAAATAGTTTTTAAAGTTCTATTTTAGCACTGTTATGAAGCTTCTGGTTTAGCATCACTATTCACTGGCCATAGCTATCACTGAAGGCTCCCTTCTGTACATTTTCTCCCAAAATGCAGGACAAACCTTGAGACATATTTTCATCTTACTTTATTTACTACAGTGAAAACTGAAGAAGAAATTTGAGAAAGCGTTCTAAAACCTAGAAAATAGTATTTGTAGAATACAGTAAATTTCATAATTTTTACTTTCATGGCAGATGAAGAGAGAATGTAAAGAGTGTAATAGTGGTTCCAGTAAAAACTGCAGTAGTTCTTTCACTGATTTCAGTAAGGCCAGGGTTTTAGTCTGGTTTTACATGGGATCTTCAAAATCAACCCAGTTATTGTACATCTACTCAAATATCCACACTATTCTGTTTGGTAATGACTGTAAAGTTAGGTCAGGATAGGAATTATAATAAAATTAAGTGCTTACATTGGGGAATATAATTTAAATGTCATAAATGCATATTTTCAGTAAGTAGAATTTAATATGCAACGTTTCTTGAAACAGGTCCCTCATTTGGAGAAGAAAATTAATCAGCTTTCGTGCAACAAATCCATTTGAAATCCAGTGTCTCCAAGAGTGTTGCACGTAGTTTCCAAGAACTGGGAAAAGTAATAGAATAGGAAAGGTACCACATTTTCTTCATGAGTCTTTTCACTGTAATGCTCATTACCCTGTAAACTTGGCATTAATTCAGGCAGAGAACAGTTTATTGTTTAACATCAACTGAGAAATTATTTCTCCCAAATTTCTGTAATGATTTTCCTAAGATAATTTAATTTGACATACATCACTGTCTGACACTTCTTTGCCCGCCAGACCATGATAAAATCCGACTAACTAAAGTGTATTATTTCTTTTAAGTAATGGACTTTTTAGGAGGACAGTAAATACTTTAATATAAGGTTTTGTTATGCCAGGATTCAGCAGCTTTGTAATGAGCTTTTGGGGATTTTCAAAAGGTTAACAAGATTTATATTGTGGGATGTTTTTGCATGAAGCTATGAATCACTCCATGATGGCTCTTATTACTTAGAAGCGTATTTCTGAATATGCAGTTAAAAATATCACACTTGCTAAGTTCTAGGTTACAGACACTCTGGGTTAATTTTTTGGTTCAAAATTTAATATTTTTAAAAGTGCTTTGTAAAAGTGCTATATAAATACAAAAGCCAAGTAGTCTGGGAAACATTTTGTAATACTTCAAATTTTATGCAATTCTTTAATATGTTGTATTTTCTTTCCAACTTACAAATACCTGCTGTTTTTTTCCTCAAAAGATAACACATTTTCAAAAAAAAAACCCAAAAAAACCCAACAGGGCAAGGGGTAATCTGCCATCTGATTAGATTTCACAAAGAACAGAGACAACAAACTCCTTTTTTGTAGTAGCAGTATTCTTTTTTTGTTTTGTAGCATTTACTAGTCCTTTTAGGTACATTTCATTATGTTAATGCTGATATGTTTTTTCTGTTTTGTTTTTAATGATCTGTCAGTATATTTAGTCCCTTTCTGTAGTACTTGTATTTAAGCCAGAGTTGTTTATTTTGATAACTCATGTTTCTGAAATTTATTTCTGATGGGAGTAGAATGTTGTGTTTTAAATTTTGAGTGTAATTCTTAGACTGTGTAGCTGAGTTCTACTACTGACATCGGGTAAGGAGGACTGCAAAGTGATGTCAGTATAAAAGGTACTTGTTCATTGTGCAGGCAAGAAGCTTTTAGTTATACAAAAAGAGTAAAGTTATTAGGAGTAAAGTTAAGTAGTTAAAACTACTTAACTAGAGTGAAGTTAGTTACTTGAAAGGAGTAAAATGTCCTTCTATTTTTTCTAAGTCTTCTTCAATAGCCTATAAAATAAAGCACTTTGCTGTGCCTGCCACAGGAGTTGCAGCCTGCCATTTTATGATCTTCAAAAGCCTGACCACAGCTGCTGTGTAGTTCTTCTGATAACTGTATGTCAGAGCAATGAATTTACAACACTTGTCCTTGGTATTGATCCCTATACATAGAGAGGACTCTAATTTTTTTGGTGCCAATTGTAAAGCTGTTGGTAAACTGTAGGATCAGTCCACTCAGGCATTTTCCAGTTATTTCCATATAAAAATACCTTTTGCATTCACTAACTACATTTCTCATTACGTCCTTTAAAAGCATCATATTTGCTGCAGTGCTATCATAAAAAAAGACAAATGTCTAAGGAAATGTGTAAATGTTGCCATACACAAAGGCCTTTCACTATTGCTTTGTTGTGTTTCTGAAAATGGTTTAGACCTGTACCAAGCTTGATTTTATTTGAAGTTAAAAGAATTCTCTCCTCTCTTACTGAAGAAGCTTTGATTGCATTGTATGGGCAAACCTTATTTTTTATTTACCTTTTTGTCTATAACAAATTGCATATTTGTCAAGACTGCTAGTTTTAGTACCTTTGTTTGTTTTACCTGGCCATTACTCAAACCTCAGTCCTTCAATGGGAGGTGTTATTTCAAGATACTGACTATCTCTTTAAGCAGTTTTAGAGCCAAAATAACTTGAACTGTTTCACCACCATGAAAAAAGAAAAAGCTTCAATAATATGCTTGTATCCCCAGGATTTTGTTAGCAAGCAGCAGCCAAATATACTGTCCACTCCCCAGTGGGAGGAAATGCAAGGTCTAATGAGAGATTATGGAAAGACCATGTGAATTGATTTGAAAGCTCATGAGGAAAGTAATATTTAGAATCAGGATTTTAGAAAAAGGTGGCAGTGATCTAAAGTGATTTGTAGAAGTGATTTGAGTGATTTCCTAAATGGCTTCACTGTAACTTACTTGTTTTTAAAGATGTGGTTTATGTATTTTGAGCTATATTCTGAAAATGGTGTTTTGTCTTCTCACTTTTATTTTAGTAGGTTCCCAGGCATTACAAGAATTATCTAACACAACATGAAGAGAGTAAACATCCATTAACATTCCCATATTCACACAAACAGTAGTCTGCAAAATGAGCCCTGGAGAGATGGATTGGTGTCTGTGGGGAATTAAATCAATGTTGTTTTAAAACAAACAGAGGGAGGTAGTTCTGCACATGAAGAGACAGACACTGGGATTCCTTGCTGGAGGGGGCTGTGAATACAAAAAATGTACAAAAGAATAGACTAGCCTGTAGTTCAAAAGAGGGATCCTTTGGGTATTGCTGCATTTTAGAAAGGCCACAAGGGCTCAGTCAGTCCCTTGGGCTAAGGAGTAGCTGCAGACTGAGACTCTTGGTGGGAGCTCTCATATGTGCTTGCTTTGCTCTTACTCTTCCCTGGGTATCCACTTATAACTCCTGTTGGAGAACAGCAGCCAGCCTGAGCCCTGTGGTTCAGCTATAGCTTCTTCTCAGAAAAACTCCCTCCCATGTGTCGGGCAGAACTGTGAAAGTGAAGAAAGCATTAAGCATCTATGTGGATGTATTGGTTAGCATCACCATTCTAGTTCCATGGTGTGTCCTGGTATTTTACTGCTTTTCCCCATATAGCTTTGGTCATTCATTTCTTTGGGTAAGTTTGTTTTATCTGTAGCTGCTACAAGATTCCGTATTCATCTATACAATTCCTGTTCATTTCTCAAAGGACAGGTTTTCAGAGATCTCTTTTCATACCAAAACCCTGAACCCTGAACCATTTGCTTCTCTGTGCTCAGAACCTGCCTCTGGTTAACTTACAGATGAACTGCCAGGTTCTTCTGGGTATTCTTTCCTCTGATTAATTTTTTCTCATGTTTAGAAATTTGAGCATAATGTCAACCCCAGCTCTTGATGAGATATGTGTATGTGTAATACTGCTTTAAAAGTTAATGGAAATGTAGCATGTTTTTGAGAAGTGATTGCACTGATTCACAGAGGAGCTCATTAAGATGTATCGAGAACAAGGATAAAGCTATTACACTCTTTATTACAAGTTTCCTAATATTGCCTTTTCTTACACATTAGAAACTGTTAACAAAGTTTATTGTAATTATCTGCACACTCTTCTTTCCTGGTGGTTTAACGCTTGTCCAGAAGATTGGAAATACTGAAACTTAATCTTTAAATCCATATTCTAAAATGTAATATTTAAATATTTTTAATATTGCCACTGCTAAAGCAAGTAGCAGGACAACAACCCTGGATTAAATAACCCTGGCTGTTTACTTTTACAATCACACACATATGCGCATGTTTCTGAAATATTGAAAACCACCTAATGGTTTCAGTAGACGTTGCTCATTCCACCTGCTACAGTTCCTTTCAGTCTACAGTTTTTTTCTTATAGGCATTGTAATTTTTATATTTTAAAAATTCTGGAAAGAAATCACATGTTCTCAAAGGTTTTACTTAGCACATTTGCAGAGGCAAAATTTGCATATTTAAGAAGAGTCTGGCTAGTCTGTGTGAGCTGGGCTCCATCCTTCTGCTTATTCAGTGATCATATGAGTCTAGTTTAAAAGTTGTGAAACTCAGTTGTGAAGTGTTTCCCTCTTTTATAAGGAAGCATAAGTACAAAATGCTGTGCTTTTTTTTTGGGGGGGGGGGGGGGAGAAAATGGAAGGATAGGAGAGAAAAGAGGAAGAGGAGAAAAGAACAAAATAAGTGAGAGAAAATACAATGCTGTGAACTGACTGCAAGATTAATGAGAAGAAATGAAACCTTAGCCTTGGCTGGCACAGATGGTTTTGTCTTTCCCAGCACAAACACACATGAAAACTTTACATGCTTTTACTTACAGTTTGTGGGGTTTAAAATGCTGGAACAAAGTATGAATCTGGTGTTAACTTTACTGGGGGCAAGTCCTTTAATTGTAGCTTAGTTGCTTTTTCTTTTTTTCTCTCAAGTCATCAAGTAAAAATCCTCTAGTTTTATTGGACAGGGTCCATACAAAGCTAGGCTGCTTGCAACCCACTGTGCACCCCTCAGTCCTAATCCTGATTACATTTGCCTTAGTTGATCTCTCTGAAGCCAACCCACTTCAGTGTCCTCATATGCTTGCATACTTCAATGGCAAAACAAAACAAAACAAAACAAAACCAAAAAAAAACAAAAAAACAACAAAAAAAACAACAAAAAAAAAAAAAAACCAAAAAAAATAAACAACTAGTGAAGTGCTGTTGTCTTTGCTGCTCTTTTTTCAGGAAACCTCAAATATCCAAAAAGGCAAAACTTTATTATGTATGTTTGCAATCAAGTAAGTTAATGGCAATTCAGAGATCTCTAAATTGGTTTCCTACTTGGCACTGTTTTGGTCAGCTGCAAATTGAAATACTGTATAGAGAGAATTTTCAGTGGAAATTCTGCTGTGAGCAGTTTCGGAATGTAAAATAACTTTTTGTTGTTAGAGGAAGTGTCTTTGTAACTGGGAAAACAGCAATCCTCTGACATCCCAGAACTGTTAATTTACCTTTTGTCTAAGTGACAGCCTGTTGCTGAGGGTGAAAAATAAATGTTTGCACTCCCCCAAAAAGTGTGAGCAATGTAGTCAGTCTCTGAGGAGCAGGCATTGCCTGTGTGGTCACAGCAGCTTTCATCACCAATGGATCTAGCTGTTAACTGGAGCTACTGTGGTATAAAGCAATAATAGTAATAATGGTAATGAAAATCTAGCCTTGATTGCAACAGGGCAGATCTCAAGCAAGGAAAATTAGTGTAGCTCTCAGGGCACAGCAGGGGGAATTTAGTGCAGTGCCTCTAGGGTTGTTGTGAGCATGGGGAGCAGGCACTCTTTCAGTGTGGTTTTTGGTCCTATTTTGTGCACTTTGAGTTTTTGTCAGGATCAAAGTTCAGGGTTGGTATACAGCTCATTCCAGCGGGAAACACTATCTTCCTGGCTGGCTGGCTACCACCTTCCATCTTTCTGGAGATAAAGCTTAATGCCTCTCTTCACTTGAGTTGTATTAAAAATGGTAGAGCTTTTTGTGTATTGCTTCTTTGACCACTGTTGGCAGATACTAGTAGAAAATTGGGAAAAAAGGCCACGTAACTGAGATGAAAACAAATAAATTGTTCCATATTTTTTCTGTAGTCCTTTATATATTGACATTCAGATAACACTGCATATCTGAGAATAGGCCAACCTTTAAATTACCCATTAAGGAGTATTTGCTTTGGCTTGTGATAAAAAAATTCTGAGAGATTCCCCTTTCTTATTATTATAGTTAAGCTTAAGTTCATCTGCTAAAACTTTTCTCCTTCTGTAAAAACAAACTTGCCTTTAAAAAAACCTTCTGATGGAAATTTGAGGAAGTCTTTTGACCTATTGACTGCTGAGATGCCAGTTATTGCTACAATGTGCATTTGGATATTGCTTGATGGTTCCTTGATGAGAAGAGCTCTGGCCCTACTTGATAGTCCCTCTTAACTCTGAAACAGGACCTGTGGTTTTAGTCATGGTTCATCCCTGTAGGCTGCACTGCTTCCTGCCTTGATTATACCTGTTTTAACAGCAGCTAGAGGGAGAGAGAGATGATTCTCTTACAGGTAAGAAGTGGAGACAAAATTACATTATCATCCTTTATCAAAGATTTTGGGTTGACAAGACCAAGAGCAGATGCAGGAGATTTCAACTCTTTTTTTTTTTTTTTTTGTTTAAAAAAAATGGAAAAAACAGCTTTGAGAAATTCAGGCAGTATATGTTAGAGCCAATGGAGTAGAATAAATAATGTAGTCTTCTCATGAAAATAATTTAACATTATAATAAGAAGAATAGTAATTTAAGACATAAACATCCACTGTGCCTCAGTATATATAGTACAAGAATAGAAGACAAAATATAAAAGCCCTCAGTGATAATTCCTTGCAACTTAATCTTTGACTAGCAAAACTTGAATGTGTAATGTCCCTGGTGACTGAGGAGAATTTGTGAAATAAAGTGGAAACTTGTAAAATTAAATGAACTGTAACATGGCAGGCAAAATAGTGAGACAAATTTCAGAGGGAGCTAAATGGAAAAGAGAGCATATAGCTTCTTGATGTTTGGCTAGCTTTGGTAAACTCTGCCTGGGTAACTTCCAAATGATGGAAACTGTAATAGAATCAATTTCTCTCCTAGTTTAAATGTGTCTATAATCATATTTCAAAGTCCCACAGATTATTTGCTAACAAAGAAATTGGAAGATATGTTTTGATTTTATTTTTTAAGTTATGAAGGGTTTTGGAGTTCCTTGTTAAAGGTAAAAATCTATAAGCCTCGTGTGACATCCACTCTGAATCCTTGGGGAACAGAATTTTACCATAGTCATGAATATATGGGTTTTAATTAAAATCAAAGGTAACACAAATCCTCATAGGCTAAAAGACAGCAAAAATGGCCTTTAATATAAAAGATAAATTTGAGGAAAATATATAGAAATTTTTGCCTAATGAGATTGAGCAGCCTGGATTATGAATCACTGATCTTGAGGACTAATAGCAAGACCTGAGTAACTGAGGATACGACTGACTTTTCTAAACAAGGTGAAGAATTGTGTTTCATCACTGGCCTGCTCAAAGAGCTGACAAAGCATGGATCTATTTATGAGTGCATTACAGAAATGCCTATCTTTTTAATATATATATTGCACCTGCCTGACTCTCACATTTTGTGAAGATGCAATGTCATCCACGCAGGGAGATAATTAGGGTGTGTAGGAACTCAAGGGAGAGCAACCTTCTACTGAAACAAGTACACTGTTCGAGGTTATACAAAGCCTAGAGGAAGGGAAGGTTGTAGTGCACAGTTCCTCTTTGTGCCACAGAAAGTGAAGTGTGTAAGTTTAGATCTTACAGGAAAGTTCTTAGGTCCCAAAGGGTCTTATCAGAGAAATCCTAACTCTTCCTCTGTGCTTAAATTTATGAAGTCAAGAGAATATCAAAGTGTTCAAATTATAAAAAAAGTTTTATATTCTATTCTTTTTATATCTCTTTTTTAAATTGCCTAGTATTTCTGGGTTACTTTCACTATTCTATTTTAAACTGATTATCCTCCTACAAGTGATATTCTCATGCCATATTACCTGCACTTGGAATTAGTTTTTAATTTTACTTAGAAAATGAAGTCTGAACTAAAAGCAGATCTATAAAGCTAGAAGTAAGTAGATAAGGGCAAAGGGCAAATTATGTAGGTAACTTACCTGCCCTTTGCATCGAAGTCCATAATGCCAGGTGCTTTCTCAAATTTATGTTACTGATGTCCAGCTGAGATACAGTCAGTAGAAGAAACAGACTTGTAGCTGCAAATGTCAGGTGAGCTTGTATTCTTAGCAGCAAAAAGGTGTTTACATATAAAATTAAATAACATGCTGAGGAAAGCTGTATGTACATACAAGAATTAAAATAGGATAGCAGTATATAAAACTAACCATGATTAAGTTTTCTGAATTTATCCTGTACTAACAATATTCCACTTAAGAGAAGTCCTAAGACAAAGGATTCAGAAACAGCCATATTATGATAGTTCTGGTAACTGAAATCCTAATTTACTTTGAATTATTTTTTCTGGAAATTAATGACTTGGCATGCCCTTGCTAATGTATTTCTTTACTGAGTGAAATGTATGTCAAATTGACTCTTAGGTTGATTAGAACAGCAGAATCGTTCTGTGATTAAAACCACTGTAGGTATCAGTCATCAGATGTCTGGAATTTGCTATTTTCTTTATGCAAATTAAACAGCTATTTTTTATTTGAATTTTGTTACATATAATATAAAATAAAATAATTTCTTAAATACATAATATGATCTTTGATGGGTCATTTCTGCTGATTTTAGTTTTGCTGCCCAGAAATAGAAATTGGGCTATATTTAGTTTTACAAATTTGTCAGCTAGTGGTATCTCAGTTTCTTCTATACCAAAGAATAAGCAATGACCAGTTAGATAAAATCATGCAGCTTTGGTATTGTTCATTATCCACTCTGGAGCCAAATGTCCGTGCTCCTGTGATAAAATTAGCATCTCTGATACTCCACTGTGACCACAGGCGGAGAAAGGCAGTAGGTAGCAAAAGCGGAACTGCTAAGCATGCCCACATAAGAATGTCACACTTAGGTAACTGAGTGTCCCTCAGGTCAGCCTACGATAAGAGCAAAGTCAAACAAGGCTGAATCCTTGATGTTTTGTGTTTTAAGTATCTGAAAGTTGTTCACGACCAGCCTCGACCTGCAAGACCTCAAATGATCATATGAGCAAGGCAATAAATCGGTGATAACTTGCCCTGGGGCCCATGTTGTAGTTGTGATGTTGTGAAAGTTGCGTCTAGTGTTAGCCTGTCCACATAGATCTGCCTGCTTTTTCAAGATTCTCAGACAGGAAAATTTTATATTCACTTTTACTGAAGGGGAATTATGGTGGCTGAATGGGCATGGCTGAAGGGTTCTGCATCGTATCAGTGCAGTCCAGTGGAGATGCGCAGGAATACCACAGGATCAGGACAGCTGGGGAACCACTTGCTTTCCAAAACTCCACACCTGAACAAGATTTTGGCAAACCCAACGGTTTGTAGCCCTGCAGTATTTGCCAAACATCCAGGACGTGGCCTCCCATTGTGGGACAGACTGATTCACCTTCCTGACAGAAATCAGAAATGGAATGTAGTGGGCATAACAGAAAATCATTTCTGTAGGAAAAGACACTTCAAAAATTATGATATCCAGAGGAATGGACAGCAACTTTCGCAATGCCGACATGCTTCAACTTGGACTAGTACAATTTTACAGCCAGGCTATACAAAAGCAAACTTTCGAATCATGTCAAGTGCCCAGGAATACCAAAAAGAAGAAAAAAAGTGTAAAGGTAACTGACATTATCATGCAGAGCACAGCAAATGCTGTATTTAGGAAAAAAAAAAAAAACCAAAAAGCAAACCCAGCTTATATCTTTGTTTACTGTCAGGGGTTTGGCCATTAGTAAAAGCATTATTATGTGGGGATGTTTTCTAGCTACCAACCTTTTTTAAATTTTTTTTTCATCAGTGGTAATTGTGGTTTTTAGTTTTCTCTTCTATTTAATTTAATAGCTTTGTGAAGAGCCGTTATGACAATGTGGGGAGTACTTACTGGGGTTTTCTGTGTGATACCTAATACAAAATATTATCTCTTATTTTAGAGCTTTTAAAAAGTACTTGTCTCTCTCCTTATGATCTTTATAAGCTGATCAAAAATCTTATCTGAACTTGGCCTTTTTTAAAGCTAATCTTTGATACATAAAAAATGCAAAGACAAAAGTAAGCATTATTTTCTACTTTCAGAGTGTTCAGGTCTCCCCTGTGACTGTGTTGTTTGCCTTCTTTCTTAATATTAACCATACCCAAAGCCTCAGTAGGTGCATGTACAGAGCTCAAGTGGGACTTCTTGTTAGGAATATTCTCTTCCTCACTAGTCAGGAGAATAAACCATTTTCTCTAAGGTAGGTTGTTTTGTTCACATCAGCACAGCATTGAAGGAATTCCTTTTAAGAATCACAGTTGCTAAGGTATTAGCACAAATGCAGTGCTTAAGTTATTCTTATTCCTCTTTAAACTTGGATAAATAGTTCTTCATTGCTCTTCACCTAAAAAATAATTACTGTATATTGGGAGCGGGGGATTACAAGTTGTTTTCTTTTACTTAAGTCTTGCATCACTCCAGGAAGAAAGATTACAGTGTCAGGCAGGATATCACCTCATGAAAAAGTTAAACTGGTCTAAGTACCTGATTTCTTTAGATTTAGTTGTGCTTTACCTCAGAATGCCTCTTTGCTAACAGATGTCAGGTGTTGATCGCTTTAACGTCTTACTAAGGGCTGTCAGGAGGCTACCAAACCCAGACAGTCCCATCCAGGAGCCTGTTAATTATGTTATGTCAGGCTAAATTAGCCTGTTTTCTGCTTGGTTTTACTTTTGAACAAATTAAACTTCTTACCTTGATGTTTTCATGTGAAGTTGAGGCAGGGAATGACTCAAAAAAGGTACATGTTTTAAGTATTGGCCATTACTTTCTCAAGAGATAAGCTCTGTAATTAACTGATGTCTGCTAACAGGGTCTTCCAATTATGATATATGGGGAGGCTTAACAAACTGGATTGTCTGGGTCACAGGTCTATAATTACTCTTAGTAATATTTGTTCAGGGACCATCTTAAAAGTTGTCCAAACTATTCAAGAATTTTGTTTGCTCGTTTGTTGGCTGATATCTCAAGGAGCAAATGCTTTCTGACAAGACTGTGTGCTACCTATCCGTGTCATGAATAGTGCAAGAGAAAGGAAGCACAAACCCTGGAGGAGTCCTGATCAGAAAAGAGCAAGCTCCATTCTCTTTTTACCAAATGTATTCAAGGTGTCAAAAATATTTTGAGGGATAACTGGAATTGTAGTGAATCTGAACGTTTAAATATAAACTATGACATTCTTTGTTATTCAAGCAGACTAATGAGTCTGAAGTATTTCAATAAAAGGCACATCACACTGGAATTTTATGAGTCACAGACAAATTTAGTGTCATGTCATAACCAAGGTACAGTGGGTTTTGTGAGAGGAACAGTTTTAGAGAAATAACTAAGTTGGTACACATGGAGAAAAGAGGTGTGCTGTTGTCTAAGTAAGATTTTCATCTAGTTTGTACCACAGGGCAGCTATTTTGAATCTCCCTGCATCTGTTGCAAACCCAAGGAAATAATTTTATGTCAGAAAGATTTAGCTTTTTTTCCTTCAACTATTATAAATGCAGCATAGACAAAATGATGATTTTTTAAATGTCTTATCTTCCACTGAGACATACTCCAGAACTGTCAAATGCTGTTGTGACTTTTCAGCACCAGAATTCTATAATCCTACCTACCTTATGATTTAGGTAGGGTTTTCAAAATAAAATAAACACCATGAAGAGTTAATTTTCTGTTCTTGTAAATGCTTGTTGTTATTTTGGAT
Source organism: Motacilla alba alba (assembly GCF_015832195.1). Classification (NCBI taxonomy): domain Eukaryota; kingdom Metazoa; phylum Chordata; class Aves; order Passeriformes; family Motacillidae; genus Motacilla; species Motacilla alba. The sequence continues at coordinate 38,080,953 of NC_052017.1, read as the reverse complement.
TCTGAGGTTTGAGGTTTTCATAGCTTAATCTCTAAGTTTGCGTAGTCATACTTCTGAGGGACCCTTTTGTGTCTTTGATCATAGTGCATAAAGTGAATGAATAAGGTGGTGCAAATAGGTACATTAGAGAGAGATGGTAACTCATTGTGTGGGCCCTGAGATAGTTGTATTAGATAACTTATGGGTGTTGCAAAAGCCACATTAGTAGTTTTGCTCAAAAGCTGTTGCACTTTTCAGTATATGTTCCTTATGATATGAGAAAATCTGTCTGGAATGTAGCAGGTGTTATGAAAGTGCTGATTTGTGTTTGCTCAGAAAAGCCATGATCTAATTTCTTTTTTTTTTTCCCCAAAACCATCGGAGGTGGCTGAGACAATTCAGGCAACAATAAAATCCATAAATAGGAAATATAACAGTTATTTTGTAATGTGTAAAAATTCATTTTACAAAACTAGGAACTGTAAATACAGGCATATAAAGCTGTGAAGAGTTCAGAACGGTATGTCTAATCTTTGCAACTACGTGTTTAAATGTGCAAAAGTTTTAGTAAATCCTGGATTTTATTCATCTTTATGCATGAAGTCTGAACAGCAACCAATAAAAGATCCTTCTATTTGGTCCTTCAGAAGCGGCACTCTGCCCTGACTGATTTCTGATTTGAATGCTCTGCAATACCTCCCACGTACTGACACTGCCGAATCTTGTAGAATGGCATGCAGGGGCCCTATCTGCAGCATTGCGATACCCAGGACTCTAGACCAGGGGTGCACAGTTTGGAAAAAGTCAGGAGTATAGGACTCTTGCAGGTAATATTCCACAGCAGATTAAATTGCACTGCATGATACTTCTTTTTTCTGTGTGAGGGACCTCTGTTGGTTGGGCTGTAGTGTCCAGAGGGATGCTACAGGATTTTGTCTTTCCTTAACATTTCTGTGCATTCATTTTGGTGGGTTTTCTAACCGAGCTAAGTCACAAGAGAAGTAAGTGCATCTTAATGGGGGCATTTCATTGTTTGTAGTTAAAAATCTTAGTCATAATTTGTAAAACAGGAGTTAATGAAGAGCTGAATGGTGTAGTGTAAGGCAGTCTCTTCTGCAGATTCCTCCTTTCAGGCATTCACAGCCTGATTTCTGGCTACCCAGTTAATATCACTGACTGCATTAGACTTACTTCTGATTTATACCAGGGTGAGTATACAAAAACCTTTGGGGCATCCCAGTCCAACAAGTAATTCCTGTCTTTTTTAGAACAATGGACTAACACCTTAGACTGTGAGAGGTTTGAGCTTTGGATACTCTGCCATTACAGTATCAAAATTTCTGTTTTATTCCTTTCCTGTTTGCTTGAATTGAAGGGTTTATTCTGATGGGGATTAACTTCCATGTCTTCACATAATCAGACACGTGTGAACTCATAAAATTCCAAGTGTGATATTACATTGCTGGAGGCAACAAAATCTCAACATGACATAATGTAAAGACACGAATATTCAAATAGGAATACAAAACAAAAACAAACTTAATATTATTCTACTCCACTTTCAGACTTCTGATAAAAACACTGTCTGACTGTCTTGTATCAGAGAATTTCATTCAAAGGCGTGCATGAAACAAACCTACAGAATTGGACCCTAAAAGTTTAAAATGAAAATATTTTAGGAATATTTCAGTTTTTATAAAATCTTTGCAGTGTTCTTTGAACTGATTTGTTTCCAAGGGAGCAACAATGTGCAGAGCTATAAATCTCTTTTAATAGTAGCATATCACAGGTAAGAAACTGACATTCCCTGGCAGTGTTCATAATTTTTTGTTTGTTTGTTGGAAAAGTAATTTTTCATTTTTTCCTCATCCTTCACAGTTTCATGTAATTTAATTTCCTTGTGGTGTTAGAGGAACTCTTGACAAAAATAGTACATGTGACACATTTCTGAGCATTATTGATATAGCAATGGAAAATAAGAAATTCTTGAGGGATTTATTTTGGAACAGAAAGTAAGTCATAGGCTGTGCCATGTTGAAATACGACTTTCTCAGGTGCCATCGTGGCTGAAACAGCTCTGTCTACACAAGGCTTCAGTTCTGTTAGATTTTCAGTAACAAACCTAAATCCAGTCAGAGGGGGGAAAAAAACAAGAAAATAAATGATTCGTGGGAATTTTGACTTTGCTGGCAAAGCAAATCCACTTGGAAAAATTCTCACTAAGAATTTAAAGCCCAGCTCTCCAAAGCTTTTCTGGGTGGTGTAAAAGTATTTAGGCATTGTGTTTTGCTAACCTGTGAAACACAGCCTCACCTCTGTGGGAGCTCTGCATAAGTTCTTGTTGGCGGTACAGGGGATCTTTTTGTGGTACATGAACAACCCAGGTACAGTACTTGGGAACGTTTTATTGGGAGCATGGAGAAGTGAATTCAGCAAGCTGTATATGTTACATACTACAGCATTACCAACACATCTCCTCAGTGGGAATGGTTTGGGGGTTTTGGTATAAACAACTATTGCAGAATTTCTTGAATGAAACACGGGCGTTTTTTGTGAAGTGCTGAACATCCGTTACTGAAAAATCAGATCTTTCATGAGACATGCTTTTTATCACAGACAAACTCACTGTTTTTTGTATCTAGATGATGGGCCTAACTAAAATGAAAATTAACTTTTATTATGTGCTTTTCACACTGCATTTTACAGTGGTATTTGTTGAGTTAGACAATGGTAAATGAATGAGGGTTCCTTAGGGTTTTACTTGTTGGACTTAAGTAACTGTTTTTGGTCTTCATGAAATAAAATGTTTAAATTATTGGAGTTTTAGGAGAACAAGTTCATTTTGGGGGCAACTTCATTGACTTCAGTAGCACTGATCTCTAATAGAGTTCAGTTTGACTTATCAAATGTATTATTATTTTATGAGAAGTTAATAAGAAATGCATGTTAAAGATGCTTCTTTTATAGTTAGAGAGGGAAGAACTCCAGGTATGAATTTTAATTTCTCTGATCATTGGAGGGACTTGTCCTGGATTTGGTAGTTAATTAGACGTTAACTGGAAACGCTGCTTGTTTAGATAGGTTAGTTACAGTTGTATGTTGGAAGGAAAATGTCTCTCTGTTGGCTGTTTTTATTAGTCTGAAATAATTAGCAATATCGGATAGAGAAAAATTCTGATATGTCATGCCCAGTTCTTACCTATTGCACTGAACTTTTGAGGACTATTAAGACTATGTTCATCAAGATTGTTAGATGTATACTTAAGATCCTAGAAGAAAAAGGGCCAAGTTACACAGTAATTTTGGCAATTCTGTAGTTTAAAATGAGTGAAATAAGAAATCTCTCATTATCAAATCAGTAATAACTAAACTCCCTAATAATAAGAACAGATATTAGAAATGGATACCAGTTTATTACTGGCTTCGCAAGTTTTACTGTATCTTAGCTGTGCTGTAAAGTAAAAACACATTTTTTCCTCATAAAAAAACAAATAGCACTTAATAGAAGTTAAAAATAAAAGAGTTTTTTTAGATCAAAAAATAATGGCTGATTAAAGAAGGTATAATAACCATACTGAAGCTTGGGGTGCATTAAGCAATTAAAATATCATACAGTTTTTCTTGTAGTGGCGTTGTCATGTTCATAGTTCATAGGTGAGCCAAAATGAGCCAAAAACGTTCCTTCTTTCCTTGCTCTGTTATCAGAAAAAAAGCTCTTCTGAAAGTACTTCATTACGAAAACAGAAAAGATAACAAAGCAGAACAGCAAAGCAATTAGCTTATTGATAATATTTAAGCAGTGTTCTTGTTGCTGATTATATTATTTTAAAGTTTCCCACCTGTTGAACTCAATAGAAATTACTTCTTGAAGTCACTGAAGTTTAGAAAAGCCGCTTTTCCGTAAATTCATTATCAGGCAGTGGGGAGGATTGTGTATGTGTGGAAGGCTGGGGAGATTCATGCATGTAATTCTGTAAAACAAAATCAATAAAGCTGATGACAGATTAAGTTGCTAAATTTTGTAACACTGGACTACTGTTTGGGTCATCAGCACAGCACTATTGGATTTTCTATGGTTTAATGCTGAAAAACAGGATTATTGATTTTAGGATTTTCAGCGTATCCCCTCTGGGAGTTCTTAAGCAGTCTTTATAATTCTTCACACTTAAGTTGACAACTACAGTGACATAACTGTGTCCTTGCCTTAGTAATCGTTTTCTAATCATATTGGAAAAGGCTGGAAATGGTTTATAAAATGATTATTCCGGACAAACGGGGGAACAGGAGGGTTGTCAGGATGTCACTTCTTTGTCTGGTGGTCATTGCTACCTGACTGCCATCTTCCCTTGGAATTAACTTACAGTCACAGATTAAGACCTTTGACTGTCATAAATCTGCTTCCCAATATGTTTGACTGGCAGGGGAGTTCACAAGCCGTCCCAATATAAATAGGATTTTAGCACATCAGGTGCTGCTCCGAAGTAAAACGGGCTGTTTTGCAGTTGACTTTGTTGGTGTATATTCATTGCTCCTTTCCCGACCCATGTGTATGCATGCCTGCGTGTGTATGCATGTGTGTGTGTACGTAAAGTAGAAGCTGAGATAGGCTAACAAAATGAACTACTGTATGCAAGAAATATATGAAGTGCACCCAGCTGCTGGTAGCAATTGCTACATGCAGTCCACTGATTATTGCACATATATCGAAGATAATCAGGGTTACAGCAGTTGTGATGCTCAGGTCCTGCACAGTAACAACATATATATGGAACAGGCCTGGGCGGTGAATCAGCCTTATACCTGTAGTTACCCTGGAAACGTGTTTAAAAGCGAGTACTCTGACATGGACATGGCCCTGAATCAGTACAACCAACCTGAATTTTTCACAGAAGAAAAACCTACTTTTTCTCAAGTGCAGTCGCCATCGTACTCTCAGAAGAAAGGTAGGGGCATTTTATTTAAATAACAAAAAAAAAAATAATCTCTGTTTTTGTTTTGCTTTAAACTTACAGTTGCATCAGTTGGCTCAGATGCATCTTTGAATGTGAAGGCTGCCTGTTCAAAATTGAAAGCAGCAGTAACATAGGTTGCTAGGTGATTGTAAGGTTTTCGGAGAGCGACGGGGATTTCCAAGCACTTTTTCTTAATATATAAGAGACATTTGCAAGTATATTGCTTTTTTTTCTGCTTTCCTGGGCTATTAAGTTCCTTTGCTATTCACCAGTGAGCTTGATAAGAAAGTTTCTCTCCTGAAATGTCATCATTATATATTCTGCATCTTAAAGCTGTGTTTCTGTTTACATACAGACTGTGTAAGTCCGTGTTTTCAGTAAATGTGAAATCTGTTTGCTCAGCAACTCAGGAAAAAGATTTTGAAAATAGGACTGTAAATATGTATGGGAAAATGTGTTTGAGTTACTGTCTTTTAAGTGAAAAGCATGAGTTTCTGATTATGCAGAGCAAAAAAGACTGAAAATTCAAGAATATATCTATGCAAGAAAGATGACTTTGCATCCAAAAGGTTGATCTAATCAATACATCTGTGAGACAAGTGCAGCGTCTGCTCCCTAGGGGTTAAATCATTGCCAGTTTTTTAGAATTTATTCTTTTGATTTCAAGTAAGCAAATGGGATTTAAAAAGAGCCCAAAATGCTAACCAACAAACACTTGGAAATGTTTTCAGTGCTGTTTGTTTTGAACTCAGTAACCCAACTTATGCGTACGAAGTATACATTCTCTGTATTTTTTTTTAAATCACATTGTTAAAGAAGAAAAAAACCTGTATGTTATACCAAAATAATAGCCTTTTCTGATCAGACCAAATTTTCTGTATGCAGTTTTCTAAAATCCAGATGAATCTAATGTAACTAGAAAGATAAAGAAAACATCATTTACTACTTTTGAAGTATCTCTGTAGTGAAAAGCAGACTGTTTATTTTTATTAACTACATGGAAAACTGAAATATTTTCCTTTGGGCAGAAAATACTCATTAACCCTTGATGCAATAAATCTCTGTGATTGATAGAAAAATGTCTTAATTTTATACATTGAACAACATCATATTTCATAATAAAGAAAATTATTTTTTAAATCCTTCTTGGAAGCTGTAACAACATGATCAAATTGTAGGCTAAATGTAGTTGTGGATAATACATGGTTTTGTGTTGTGCAACATTTTAAGGCTTTTTAAGGCTTTTTCATCTGTTGTTGGGTTTTAATTAATGAATTCATAGCCTTTGTACACTTCTCCCATGTCTTGTTTTTGTTTAAGGGAAAAGTTTCTCTCAGGATTAACTTAGGAAAAATAAAGACTTGCTGTTGCAAAGTCACTGAAGAAATACATTTTTCATAATGTTAAAGGCTATATATAATACTTTATTCACCTAGGTCAGAGCTTTAAGTTATTTCAGTGCTCAGACACCCGACATCTGCCCTGGGTAAAGTTTTTGAACTTGTTTGTTTGAAAGAATACACAGTTGTTTTTAAAAACGGCTCGTATGCCCTTATTATCTACTACCTCAGTTTCACTAAGAAATGGCGGTGAATTTCCGTGGAAGCCAGCTCTCTAGCAGGCTTTTAATTGATCATTCACAGAGACTGAGCAACGTGGTTTGGGATTCTTTAGAGCCTTATTACTGTGATAATCAATAAAAAGTGGCCTCCCTTCTGTCAAACCTTTGCAAATGTTGAGTTTGTTAAGCAGAAGAGATCTAAACTGCGTGGAACATGTGCATCTTCTCTTTTCTTCTTTTTTTTTTTTTTTTTTAATTTCCATCTTTTAAGCAAGCTATCGTAAAACTAACAAATCTTTTAATCCTGTCCTAAGAACAGAAGGCTTTTCACAGGGCATGTGTGTCTGTATTGATCCAGAATTGATTGGGGGAGCGAGTGAGTTTGTTAGAGAAGCCTTGGTAATAGCCCATTAAAGCAAAATTAATTCCCTAAACAGGTGTTCATGAGGAGTCTTGATTGTTGCAGTTGGTATTTTTGTTAGTCCCCTGAAATTTGTCATAATCTCAATAATATGCTGTTCAAATCAGATTGTACTTTACAGTAGCACATGGACTTGTTTCCTATCACAGCTTTTGCTAGTTACTAAATAGTTAAAGTCTTGTTTTCTCTCTGGGAAGAAAAAAAGTCAACATTTTATATGTTGAAAAGCTTGTAATTTATGAAAGGGTATTTAATTACTTCTGTATTTTTATGTCACTTTGAATGAATTCAGAAAATAATTTGAAAAACAACCAAAGACCCCTCAATGTGTCACTAAGGGGGGGGGGGAACATTTATAAAGCATAGCTGGTTATTCTAAATATCAGAAAGCTGCTTCAGTTATTACAGTACATTAAAAACTATTATTTCCTGACTATCTGTCAGAAATTCTGATGAAAGAATTAACTTTTAAAGAAAAGAATTGTAGTCCAGAAAATCAGGAGGTGGAGATGTGGGTTTAGCTTTGCATCTACTTGTTGCTCCATTACCTTTTGTACTCTGGTGTACGCTGTTAAAAGGTGACAGCACAACGTTTGTGCAAGAGCTTTCTGTTTTATTAAGGAAGCCCTTTCGGACCTGATCCTGCCCTAGGAAACAGCCAGATACTTTGTTTTCTGCGTAATGCTGTGAAATCTGATAAGCAGAACAGGGCTCATCGTGCTGAGAACGAGGTGCTATTCTCAGTTTTGTCTCAGAGAGTTTAAACTGGAATATTTTTCCCCTGACAAAGTACTGCCAGCCATGGTGAGCTTGCAGCATTGCCTGCTGGATGGGTGATGCTCAGGGGGACCCTGTGCCCCCCTGCCCCTGTGCAGAGGCTGAGCAGACAGACAAAAATGTCCCTGGATCTCCTCACACCACCTGTGCTGTGAGGAGGAGTACCCAGTGACAGGGAGGAGATAATGCAGTTAGGAAGGTACAAAAGAAATAGCTACAGGAGTCCAGAAACATCAGTCTTCCCACACTAGGTGTCTGCACAGTTTTTTGGACATTTGGACAACATGGGAGAAATGTCTGCAAAGTTAAAACTGGGATGAGAGTTGGCTTTTCACTTTCCTTTGCATGGTAATTTCTCGGACAGTGTTAATGAAAGATGTGCACAGGTGTCTGTGAGGTTAGGCTTTAACTTCTGATTCTGTGGGGCAGAGAGCAGCAAGCAGAGGCTGCCCCCCAAACCAAGGGTTTGCAGGGGGGAATTCTTGAGTTTAGGCTGTAGCAGAGCTGACTTCTCATCCCTGCAGCTCACCTTGCTTCCCAGATACCAGTGAGATACTGGTGAGGTTAATGCCATGTTTGGAAGGGCTCTTGGTATGGTGGGAGAATGGAGCTTTGAAAGTTGTTGTTATTGTTGTTATTTTTATAATTGTATTTGCCATAATTATTTCTCTCTATTTTTTCTCAGGCAATTAAGGTGCAGCTGAGAATATGTAGTGTGTGAGTGCTAGAGTATGCAACAGAATTAGCCCAAACTGAGTTCTCAGCAGTGTGAGAACATTAAGGTACTTTCTAAATAGCTAAGAAAAAGTAACATGAAGCTTATGCCAAAATGTCATCTCATAAATGCAGGGAGTGTGCGTGGATATAATCAATTTACAAAAACACTGAGAATTTGTCATCCTGGCCTTTTGCAGCAGTGTAGCTCCCAGTATGTTAATGATTATTCAAGCTCAGAAATATTAATTTTGCTCTTGACCACCCATCTAAGGAAATAGCACTAAGAAAAATTACATAATCCATTGCATAAATCATTATGCATTTGGAGTTATGTTTCTTTCATAACAAAAGGCACTGGAAATAATGTGTTTTCATCTCCTTTACTGTAACCTTTCCTCAACTAGATGAAGGATGAAAAAGTGAAGTAAGTTATGCTTTGCTTTGTTCAGTGGGGCTTAGATTTCCAAACAACTTACTTGCAGTACTAAGATACTGTCTCTGAAAACATTTAAATAATTTGAGGGGTGGGGAAACTGCATGATCTGACCCTTAAAGTGACATATTTTGTACCTGTACTTGGTAATGGCTGCAGGTACAGTACTGATTGCAGAAGTTTAAGTGACAACACAGTTCGGGCTAAAATGTTTTCAGCACATTCTCTGCAAAAGCACTGTTGTTGATAAGGTTTCTGACTCAGCCTAAGGAGCAGAGCTAATGCACTGAAAAGTCATGGAGAGAAAAAGGACTATAAAATGTTTCAGATTCGATCTTTGCGAAAGCTTTTGCCAAATTTTAGTAATTTCATAAATCAAAGAATGTCAACAGAGATCAAAATTGAGGACATGCAAGCCAGTTAGCTAACAAGAAAAGTGAGAATCTGCTCAGCAACATTCTCAGTGCTTCCAAGCTCAAAGGAGAAATAAGCCATTTTTCTCAGTGGGAGTAATTTAAAGAAAGTGGGAAACATGGATCAGTGTATCTGCCCAGCCTTTCAGATCAATGTTGATAATAGCACAAATAAGAATGAAGTATGGTTTTTTTCTCTTGGCTCTGTGCTTTCACCAACACTCCATTTAAGCTTTTTCTGCACAAGTATGTCCAGGATGATGCATGGCTGGTCCTTGTAATTTTTCATAATTTGTAAAGAGTTCAAGGTGACTATGAAAGCAGTAGAACAGCAGTACAAATTTACATTTCAGTTTCAATACAGTTGAGGATTCTCAAGGTAGTAATTACTTTCATCTTTTTCATTTTCGTACTGTAGTGTCTAGTAAGTGAATACCAGCTTACTGGTAAGTCCTAACTCCTCATTTTAGTGAGTGGTCTCTAGTCATGCAAACCATACCAGATGGGAGAAAGAAAGATTTCAGGGAGTATATTTAATACATGACTCTGCCAGTGTACACTGAAAATTAAAGTACTGAATAATGGTCTTGAAGTGTAACTGTTCTTCTGCAATAGCAAAAAATGGCATTTTCTGCCTTCAAGCTATAAATCTGTGGTGGATTAGGAACAAGCTAATAATGAACATCTGGCAGACAGGCATAATTTGTTTGCATCGGTGTTACTCATATCCCGGTTTGGTAGTCAAATATCAAATACCATTTGGTTCTACAATTTTTTTAAGGTGGGGATTAATTCCCTAGGTGAATATCACATTATCTGTACATATAAAATATGTGCAATGATACTTTAACAAAACTGAAATTGGTTCTTTACTTTTCTTAAAAGATGCTTTTTGCTGTTGATGTTGTTAATGTGTACCAGGTACAGAGGAAGAAGAAACACTATAATTTTTCAGAGTTTTTTATAATTGAAATTGTTTTTCTTTGCTTTGTTGAGTGGAGGAATAGACACTGAGTGTCTCTCCAGCCTGTTACACTGTTCAGGGTCATATATGGTGCTTTAAGGCATCATTCCTGCAAATGGTAATTCAAGAGTTCATGCATACAGTATTAATGGAGGAGTACCTCAGATGACTGCATGGGGTAGCAGATTTCCTTCTGTCCTTATGGCTGCTTGGTGCAGACTCGTTGTGCATTTTCCTATTGAAGGGAATTGTTTCCTGCCATGCCTCTACAAAGCTACAGTTGTGATTTAGATCTCTCTCAAGATTGGCTATAATGGATTATATGACATACTCTTCTAGAGAGGGGCAAGTTGTCCTGCTGTGTGCTTAGCCTTGCCAAGACAGTGAGATTAGGCAGACTGGCAGGTGGGAGTCTGGGAACCAAAGGTGTTACTTTAGGCTACAGGGAAACACCAGACATGGCAGATCAAGGTCATTCACTATTATTCTCCACTCAAAACAAAGATCCAGGGTGGGCATTGGGATGAACAATGTCAGGTCATAATTGACAGATAATTAACTTGGAGGATCGTATGGGATGCAACAAATGACAGTCCATGAGGATGCTGAATACAGCAGACAGAGACTTGAAACAACAAGGAACAATATTGGTTGTTTTTGTACAATTCAGTGAGGTTGGTGTTGCTCTTGAACAGTTCCTCTTGGCTATTTACTTAAAAGGTTTTGACCAAGAAATAAAAGATTAATTATGACCACCTGAAAAAGAAACATACCTGATGTTTCCATGAGATTTATCAGACATTCTTCTTTAGTAAGAGAGCACCAGGGTTACTCTGTCCAGACAGCATCTGCTTTTCCACATAGGCGTTTTTATTTTTGCTGCAGTGTTATTACAGACACATGAAGCAAAAGTACTTGTTGATAGGAGAGAGAAGTTACTAATAGTGGTGCAAAGAGTGAGACAAGTCTGTTGCTCTTCTCCTTCCTCAAAACATCTGACAACTCTGCTACCATCCATGGCTTCCCCAAGAAGCTCCACTGCACTATTCATTTCTTCCATGCTGGTACCGTTTAGAAAAACAATGTTGAATTTCTTCCTGCTAATGCTGTTTCTTACTCTGAGAAGCAGAAAAAATGTACTGAATCTGTTTATGTGCACGTCTTTCAAATGAAATTTTACTGAATTTATACAGAGGTCTTACAGGATATTTGCCACTGCTAGAAATTACTTAGAATGGACATTAGTGTTTTTAAGAATTGAGTGTAAATCCACTTACTCCATTTGCAGTGATTTCTGTCTGAATTGTATCATTTAAAAATACTACTGAAGGTCCAGTCTTCCCAGTCTAGCTGTTTCTGACCCCATTAGCTGTTGGAAGAAGTGTTAAAAATATAAAAAACTGTAATAGAAAGAAAAGATATGTGTATTGCAGACTTGGGTTGTCAGTGATTTCTTGGAATAAGACTTTTCTATTCATGTTTCATGTTGAAGCACTAGAAGAGTTCCAGGTGTGTGCTTCCCTTGTGACATGGAGTCACTGTGGAAGTACTGAACATAATATTTGGGTAGCTTAAGTAGGTGGCACTTAATGTTTCTGATGCAAGGAATTGGCAATGTGGTTGCATGTAAGGATGACATTTTTATGTTTTGACTAGGAGTGTCCCTAGGAGATTGTGTGTTCTGCCAGATTGGAAACTTTATATTGGATAAAGTCATGAAACTCCAGGAAGGAGATGGACAGCAGTGGTCACATCCATGACCTACCGTATATATTTAAGGAAGCAGTTCAGACAAGTGGTCTCCTGCTCTTCCAGTAGAACAAGTTGCCATTACATGAGCAGCACTAACCTGCTTATATAATTAATGAAATATCAAGGCATTTAATTAAAAAACAATTATTGAGAAAGCTAACCAGGGATACTAAATTTTTGAGGATGTAGTTTATGCTGTGCAAAGACTGTATTTTGTGAATAGCAGTAACCAGCAATAACAAGAAGCCATTGAGCTTCATGATACATTTAGAGGAATATTCTGCATCCCTTTGCTGCATCTTCTGCCCACTCTGTCAGCTCTATGTTGTGTATGTGTTGCATGTGCAGAGGCAGATGTGAGCAGAGTGGGGGCAGGATGGAGATAATAGCCTCTGCTAATCCCCCACTGGCATAGTGTCTATTAGGAGTCAGTGATGTAATTAGAGTTGAAACCCTGCTGTCTCTCATCTCTCAATGTCACATGGCCACCAATCTATCCAAGTATAACTTGTTCATTGTGGAGAAATGGAGCCTGAATACAAATCTGGTCTTTTGCTGTCTTGTAGACTGGTTTGATACAACATTAAGATCTCAGCTCATTCCCCGACTCTCCTTTCAGATGTCAGTAGGAATATTGGCAGACCTGAGATGCCTGTATCCAGGAATGGCTTCCAAGTAGCACTGCTTCCTTGTTTTAGAGAAGAGGGATATGTGTTCCTCTATAATTTGAGGTTCTCGTGATTATACTCAAATCAGGCCATACAAATACTTTTTGCCTTCTTTATTTTCTCCTGATTTACTCACCAGCCTCCATAAAGTTTATGCATTTTAAGCTCAGTTAACTTTAAGTGTTTTGTTTTATATGGGCTTTCCTTTCTGGAGAGCCTCTGGAAGCATAGGCTTAGGAAGGCACTTGAATTTAAACTGTCTGTTACTGAGCTGACCCTCTGGCATGTTAGTTGCAGGAAGATGATGGCCACCCCTCTTGCAGCATCCCGCAATAGCCTTCTGCTGCCCTGAGTCCTGCTGGTTGCCCTCCAAGTGACTGGTGTCCCAAGTCCCCAAGCTATACCAGCCCATACTGCTGTGAGGGCTGCATAAAGACATCAACCTTCCTGTCTGGCATTATGTGTGGTGCTACAGATGGATTCAGCAAGCCAGTGGTAAGGGACAGTGTTACAGGCAGCTGCATCCAACAGGCTCTCCTTCATTGCACTCAAAAATTCTGCTCAGACAACTGGCAGTTGATGCAAAACTGGGAGGAGCAGCTGGAACACCAGATGGATGTGCTACCCATTCAGAGCAACTTAGGCAGGCTAGAAAAATGGGATAAGAGGTATCTCTTGAAGTTCACCAAAGGGGAAGGCCAAATTCTGCATGAGGGAAGGAGTAATAAACAGCAGTGCAGGCCCAACTGGCAGGAAACTGCTCTGCACTGAAGTGCTCGGGGGTTCCTGGTGGGCAGCAAGTTGCACGTAGGCCAGCAGTGTGTTCTTGAAGCAAGGGAGGTAAATGGCATCTGGTCTGCTTTAGGGAAATCATCACCAGCAGCTTGAGGGATGTGATCCTTCCCTTCTGTTCAGCTCTAGTGAAACACATCTGCAGTGTTGGGTCCAGTTGTGGGCTCCGCAGTAAAAGAAAGACACAGACATCCTGGAGTAATCCCAGCAAAGGGCCACGAAGATGATGAACTGGAGCATCTCTTCTATGAGGAGTAACTGAGAAAACTGGGTCTCTTCAGCTTGGAGCAGAGAAGGCTCAAGGAGGCATATCAGTGTGTATGAATACCTGATCCCCCATACTGTAGAAGACAGGGCCATACTCCTCTCAGTTCCTGGTGACAGAACAAGAGGCAATGAGCACAAACAGAAGTACAGGAAATTCCTTCTGCGAATAATAAAATAGTATTTTCTTTTCATTCTGAAGGTGACAGAGCAGAACACTTGCACAGATTGCCCAGAAAGGTTGTGGCGTCTCCATTCCTGGAGATACTCAAAAGCTGTCTAGGCATGGGCCTGGACAGCTGGCTCTAGGTGGCCCTGTGTTGAGCAGGGCTGTTGGAGCAGTTGACTTCTAGAAGTGACTTCTAACCTCAGCCATTGTGGGATTCTGTGAAATGTTTATTACGCTCCACTAATCTTACACATTTACACATATAGGTGCACTTTCCTCTCTCCCCTCAAAGGGAATCTGGGATCTCTATGTTACATCTTCACAGTGAGATTTTTCAGAAGGTAAAGTTATGAACTGTAACTCCATTGGTTATGAATCATGGAAGCATTGATTTTGAAAGGTTTGTATTTTACCCTTTTAAAAAGTTTTCTGTGGTTACAATTACTTTTTGCTTGCCATCAGTATTGTTTTGGTTTTTTGCTCAAATTGAAAATATGTCTTTGTTTTCAAAACAAATGTCATTGTGGGAAAAGAACCAAACATTGCCAATTTTTTTCACAGCAGGAATATTTTCACTGGCTGGATCTGATAAACCACTTCTGAAGAGAAAATTTCATTCTAACGCATACATGTATACACACACACACACACACACACACACATATACACACACACATATTTGAATGTCCACGTATTTTGCTTTAAATTCAGGCTACATTAAATATTCCTGTGGAACATGTCCAGGTCAGGCATGATCAATAAAACTTGGGCTGTATGTTGCTTGCACCTTTCTGCTTTCAAACAAACCATCTGTCAGTAAATATTTCTTACTACAAGTCCCCCAGTCACACTGAAACCTGGGGTCTCATCTGCGGTGTACTAGTATATTGAGGTTTTTACTGATATACAGAACAGAAACATATTGTATGCCTTCACTGCTATTTTATTATTTCACATGAAATCTTTTGCAGTAGTGAGTATTTGCTGATGTAGTATTTCACTCAGGAGAGAGAAATCTTTTTCCACCTTTTCCCTCTTGACCAGTAGACACTGAATCAGTCTGAAGAACAGAAAATCTTATAGGCTGTGTTTAATTGAGTCTGTAACATGACAAACTTTTATTCAGGAAATTTGGTGAGTTCAGAAGTATGGCGCTGGTAGACAAGATCTGTGGTGGATTTTAATACAATCTTTTTATATCAAATGTATTGTATAATTTTGTATGTAGTTTACATGCCACATCCTCTTTTTCTTTGCAGGGTACATACCCAGTTACTTAGACAAGGACGAGCTATGTGTAGTATGCGGGGACAAAGCCACCGGATATCATTATCGCTGCATCACTTGCGAAGGTTGCAAGGTAAATGGCACGGTGGGAAAGTGGGAATCAGAAATAGCTCTCCAGCTCCTCCATTATACAGACTTCCTGAACTGTGCTGTCAAATCAAATAAAGACAGATTAGAAGCTAATAAGAACATCCAGTACTGATGATAAGCCTTATCTGACCATACTGCTGCTCTTCATATGCATAAGGAATATAGTTGGTTTTTGCCATGTTTGCTTCTGAAAAGAAAACAAGAAATTTAGATTGTTGTTGTTGCTGTTTAACAGTTAGCTTTTGAATTTCCATTTTTTAATGTTTCTTTAGCCATGTTCTCAGCCAGGGTAATCAGCATGTTCCCAGCTACTCCACTGAAGCTGTTTATGCAATAGCTAAGGTCCTGCTTATGACCATGAGATTAGCAGTGTTCCAGTGCCTCTCACCATGCCTGTGAAGAAGCAAAAATCAAAATCCTTTCCACATGCTCATATGACAGTAACATCCATCAATTTGGGAAGCACTGACGCCCAATTAAAATAGTTTCAAAAAGATTTTGACTTCTTTAACTTAAGCATATTGAAATGTGCTTTCAGCCCTAAAATGCATCTCCAAGACTACATGCGAAATTAAACTTAAAAAGAGATTGCTTTGGGCAAGTAAATAAAAAAATAGAGTAACACAATCACACACATCTTACATGATTTCACTGCCGTGAATTTGCCTGAATAGTTTGAGCTTTTGTAAGAAAGCTATTCTTTCCTGCAGAAAGTAAAAAAAAAATGTTTTTCTAAACAAACGAGACCACATATGTCTTGGGCTAGTGTCATAAGACTAAGCCATGAAAGTCTCATTCTGTTCACCCACAAAGTCTGAAACATTTGGATCTGATATTTTGGGTTTGGATTGGCTTTAGAGTTCCTCATCACAGTAACACTTGTGTTGAAGTAGTTCTTTTGGTTGTACATCATTGCCCTAAGTTACGTTTATGAAATGCACAGAGACCTAAATATCCTATGTATAGCAGATTCATGATAATACTCATAATGGATTTATACATATACTTACCTACAACATATCAAAAAGTACTTATATCTTTATAAAGAACTGTGGAGCTGCACAAGTGGTTCTTACACATTTGCATCCTGAATACCAGATAATAACAATACATAACATGTATGGATGCAACTTAGTTCAGATATAATGGGAAGTAAGCAGCACTGGGGCATTATGAAGTATACTTAGTTCCCAGCTGAACAGCTGTATCTGTTGTGAGTTTTCCTGCTAAGGTTTTCATTACTTTAAGTCAAGTAGTTCTTTTTATGCCTACCAGCTATTTCAGAGACATAGCATACAAATTTGCTTTTATCTTCACATAAAGTACTTCTGTCTAATGTACAATTTAAAATAATGCTTATATGCACAAGGACCTGAGATACCAATTTGCAAAAAGTAATTATTTCCTTGGAGGAGCTGCATGAATGTTTCAAGCTGTATGATATATCAAGAAAGTTATATGTTTAATCAATACACAATATATATAATAAATTTTCAATTAATTTGATGTTTACTAGTTGCTTCCACTCAAAGTCGCTTTAGTTTTATAACAAGCATAATCAAGGCTGACAACCAAAAATTTGCTTTGGCAAGTGCTTTCACGGACAAAGCATCCTCACACATGATTTCTGAAGAGTAAATTGTGAGGAATTTAAACACAAATAAATGAGCAGTGAGTTCTGACATCACTGAAAGGTTTTTCCTGACTTTACCCATTGCATCTACTGCTATACAGGTGTGTAGTAAAGGAGTTTAGAAAGAGCTACTGCCTACTATACAATGTGCTTTCTTTTATTAACAAGAATAACACTTCTGTGGTGAAGTGTTTGGACAGATAAAGAGAGCGCTTCCTTAACATGTATCTGGAGATGAACAAAGAAGGATTTTTGCAAATTTTTTTCTGAGAAATGCAAAGAAATGAGAGGGTGAAATGGGCTGTCCCAGCAGAGGTGATGGAGACCCTTGCCATCATAAAGCTGCAGTTAACAGTAAGTCCCGTGCAAGGTTTAGAAAGCAGAAGCTCACTCGCTGAGATTCTTTAGAGATTTTTCTATCTCTTGCTTCATAACTGTTGATAACCCTGTTGCGGACCCTGGTTGTCCGCAGCCATTTTAGGTCTTCAGGAGGGAGTGGAGCAGATCCTGTCTCTAGGAATTCATCACAGGGTTGAGAACAGAACCAAAACTGGGTGTTCAGTAGATAAGGGTTTGAGACTTATTCCAAACCTCACATAAGGATTTCTTGCCTGTGATTTCCTGGATTTTATCTTAACACATCTGGTCCTGGTCTTGCACAGGCTCCCACACAAGCTTTATGCCACTCAGTTTAATTAACATTTCAGGTCTTACCGTAATTAAGGAAGAAGTTGTACTCTTAGCTCAGGCTGAACCTCGTAAGATAAAACTCTAATGAGGACAAGGCTCTTCATTGTTTTCACAGGAGTTAGGAGTACAAGCTGAAATACAGAAATACAGACTTGTCTGTACATGTTAATTCAACATTTTGTGTTAAAAGAAATTGCACACTGCTAAGATTTTACTGGGTATTATTTAACATGATTTAAAACCAGACCTTTCGCCTACTGAAGTGAAGAGACTATTCATTAGACAAAATCCCAGCTGAAGAGACTATTCACAAGGTAAAATCTCACTTGAATTTTGCCATTGTTTTGACTAAAACCAAAGCCATTCTGAGCAGCCTCAGTCAAACAGGACCAGAGTGTCGGTGTGTTCTCTGTGTCAAGGTAATCAAGCTGCACTGCTGAATCTAGACAGTCTCAAATAATGGTGAAACTTGAAATTAAAGTGAAGTCTAAATTTTCTGCTTTACAGCCCATCTTGTTCATATCTTGCAGTCTTGGGGAGTTTATCCAGCCCTTGCAAAAGTCAGTGAGAAAAGTCATGTTGAAATTAATACCAGGATTTTGTCCATAATGTTCAGAGATAACTTTTGTCTGATTTCATTACCTACAGCAAGGTTTTATGAGGCATTTGAATGAGTGAATTCAGTGGGATCGCATCAGTTCATATGGTCTTAGGATCTGTTCAAATTTGCAAGATAGATCTGTATTATGATAAGATAGATGGATAGATGGATAGATGGATAGATAGATAGATAGATAGATAGATAGATAGATAGATAGATAGACAAATCTTTGGTGGTGATGGGGCTTTCAGGGCTTTTGAAATTCTGTGGTAAATACAAATTAAATCTGCTTCTCAGAAATACAAATAATTTATAAATTAGGGGTCCTTTGAATTTAGAACCAAACTCAAAGATTGTGTAGACTGTATTTGCAAAATCTTTTTCTTTCCCAGATTTGGTTGGTTATTTGGGTTTTATGGAAATAAATGACTGGAACTGTTTGTCCTCAATCCTTTAATAGCACAAACACACCACCATTCTTAGTACTTGCAGAAGCTGCTTTTTAATTAAAACTGTGTGTATGCCTTTTAATATCCTTCAAAATGATTACAGAGTTTGAAAAGGGACTCAAGAAATACTTCATATACAAAAAAAAAAACTAACAGTAAAAAATAAGACTACAAGAAGACATGTACACAGTATTTGTGTCTCAAGACAGCAATACTTTCACCTTTACTTATCTAAGATGTCTGTATGTTTTTAATTGTTAAGGAAAATCAAGAGAAATGCCATACACTATAAAACTGGTTTGAGAGCTTTGAGAATTTTTGGGAATGAAGTGTGTTATCTTGCATAATTAGGTACATGCCTAACAAATCAAGCTGCTCCCAATTTTTAAAAATTACTCAGTGCTAATGCTTTCCAATGTATTTATTTCTTGCGCCTAGGGTTTTTTTAGAAGAACCATTCAGAAGAACCTCCATCCAACCTATTCCTGTAAATATGAAGGAAAATGTGTGATAGACAAAGTAACAAGAAATCAGTGCCAGGAATGTCGCTTCAAAAAATGTATCTTTGTTGGCATGGCAACAGATTGTAAGTATATTTTCCTGGTTTTTCTTTATTTTATTTTTTTTCAGTGTCTGTGTTTGCCTAAAGTATGTTGATTTATGAAGCTTGTTAAAGTAAAGTAGAACTGCCAGCTCTTTTCTGGCTTTAATAATACCAGGGAATCGCATTCTTTGCATTAAGCCACTTTCACTGGGCTGTAATTTCTTGTTTATCCTTCATCAGGATGCACCTTCTCCTGGCCTTAGCAGGCTGAGTAACAATAGCAATGTTCACTCTTTGGAGGAGAGGAGGGAAAAATGCAGCTGGATGGACGCTGCTTGAGATAAAAACATCTTGTTTAGAAAATTCTGGAGGATGTGAAATTGAATGTCATTGTATGAGTCATCCTGCAGTTGTTTGTTTTATTTTTAGCTCTGAAGAAGTTATCTGCTGCAAAGATTTTGAGTCTCTTCTAAAGAAATAGAAAATATGGCTGTAAGATTAATCCTTAGGGGTCTTCTTTTCCTGCCATTGCACAGGGATTTACACCAATAACTTCAATTACTACAAATGGGAGGAAGTCACATAAGGCCCCCAGAAGTCATATAAATCCCCTTGTGCCTTCATGGTTGTTGCCAGTATAAGCCTTTGCAGAAGAACTGACAGGAAAACTTGCCCAGTAAACAACAGAAGAATAATCAAACTTAGTGTTTTCATTGTTAATGTAATGTATAACAATGCCCTCTGTCTAGAGGGAAATAGAATAAAGGAGACAATTTTATTATGGCCAGGTAGACCTTCAGGAGAGAGGCTGGATACCAGAGAAGTGGTGAGCAGAGCAGCCCTGGGGCCTGTGTATCTGGAGTCACTGGAAGTAATGGGGCTCTACAGGAACACCACCTTTGGGGGTTAGGGAAAAAGCCAAAGGCATGTTGACCTGATTGTGTCATGCTTCAGGAAGATGAGCCTTCCATGAATAAGTGCTCCCCCTTTCTTCGATCCATGTTGCCTTCTGCTGGCATCCAAGTACATGTTCTGCACTTCAGAGCAGTGAGTGTGAGCATGCTGATATGACTCCAAAGAAAACAGAAGTGCATCTTTCCCAATATGGATTACTCCAAGTCCATTATAGGAACACTTGGACACCTGACAAAGCTTTTGCATATTATTTTTATTGGTGAAAAAACCCCTTGAGGGCAATGGCAGTATACAAAGCATTACCAGGATGGTAAGTCACTCTTTGCTATCCAGGCTTCTGAGAAAACGATGTTTGAAGGGAGAAGTAAGAGAACTGTCTCAACTGTGGGTCTTGCCATGGTACTTCCTTACTGATTAGTTAAGGTGTTTGTAAGCAGCTGCTACCTCAGACCAAAGACCAAAGTTCTGACAGTCTTACGAACTTCTGCCATTTTTGTATGGTTTTTTTGCCTGCTAGTGGTGTTGGATGACAGCAAGAGGTTGGCAAAGAGGAAGCTGATAGAAGAAAATCGAGAGAAGAGACGTCGGGAAGAGCTGCAGAAAACCATTGGGCACAAACCAGAGCCAACAGATGAGGAATGGGAGCTCATCAAAATTGTTACTGAAGCACATGTGGCCACCAATGCACAAGGAAGCCACTGGAAGCAGAAAAGGAAATTTCTGGTAAGGGCTGTAGCCTTGTACGTTGCTCTTAGAGCCAGGTTCTGTTCTTTCTTCTGCAGTGCCTGCCCAGCATTGCAATCCCAAAGAGATTTTATTGCCAGTGTACTGATGTTTGTGAAAAAAGGATGATTTTGCGCAGTTATTACTTCATTTTTCATGCCTGAACGTCAGTGTTTGATCAGACCATGTATTTCAAAAGATAAACAGTGTGTTGCTATGTTGAGGCTTACTCAGCTGGATACTTTTATTGTGCTATGGTAAGAAAAAGTAGAAAAATTGTTTCACTCCTGATTGAGAACAGAAGCAGTCTATAATGCATACTGTATTTTTTTAATATATTCTATCTAGGGATAGCTGTCTTTATTAGGGACTATCATAAAACATATTGAAAGTGTTAAAACAATATAAAGTTCTAGATGAAAGCTGGTACTTTTGGTTAGTAACCCAGGGGTTTTGCCTCTTTTGGTTAATGGTGGATACATTAATGCAAATAAATTAGGCAAGGAAAATTAATTTCAGTGAGAACAGGATGATACTATACCATTGGGATTGCAGCCTACAAAACAACTTAGATTTTCATCCTATAACTAATGGTCAGAAAATAAATGGTGATTTGTGATGCTCAACCTTAAAAAAAATTATTTGATTTTTCTGAATCGATTTTTAAGGGAAATAAGTGTAGAATGCAAAATGCTTGTACCAAACAAAAGAGGGATTAGAGACTGCATTTCAGAAATACACAGGAATCTTTAATAGTCAGGGTATACTAAATCAGATAGAGCACACTCATCTTTTTGCAAGCCTAGTCTCCTACTGCATAATTCACTATGGGAATTTTAACTCACTGTTGAATTGCTCAGAGAAATTATGTATTATGTATTCAAAGCAGCTGATCTCTTTTATAATGTTGGGATTTTTTTTAACACCAGTGCCACTGTCTAAATTTCTATATGAATGGCTTGTGTTCATAGTACTCTACAGTCTGGAAACCACAGCCAGTTGTCACTGGCAAGAACCAAGAGAGCACTTTCCAGGGGTGTTGCAGAGCAAGGTGTGAGCAGATCAAGAAGCAGCTGAAGTAGTACTTTTGCTTGCTTAGACAGGAGTGCTGTTCTTCAGGTATCAGCTGGTTGGGGATAAAACCTAGGGAGCTCGAGGTTGGGGCTGGGAATGAGCTGTTGAAGAGCAGGAGAAGCTGACAGTCTGCCCCCAGAGCTATGGATCTGTCCTTATGTGGCTGAGGCTGGTTCTTTGACAGCAGGGACTTCACTGAGGTCTACATCTCTTCTCCTGTTGAGTTAGGTGGAAGGGGCTCCCCTCCAGTGTGTTAGCTTTAGCTGGCTCTCGTGACTTGCTTTGCCTTTCCCAAGAAAATGCTGTGCTCTTCCTTTTTCTCCATAACAATGGTTCACATGGGTTTAAGCATTTGGTCTTTTTTGCTTGGAAGCGATGAAGGTTGTTTATCATGAGCACACAGACAATGTGGTTTAGTTGCCCAAGATTCAGGAAGGGAGAGAGCTTAGAAATGAATTTATTTGAGTTTTTTAGTAGAAACCATCAGATAATTGAGCCCAGTCTTCTTCATTGTTCCTTTACAATTGGTGCTTGCTTTATTAACACATTACTGAGTTTTTTCTTGTAACAGGTTAGATTTGGATTCAGATTGGTTACAGAAGGATCTTTTAAGATGTGTTTCTTTAAAAAAGTGGTTGAACGCAAGTTTTTAGTACAGATAGCACTTTCATCACCTCGCCTTTTAAGTATTTTATATAGATGTCATGGGGCCTGTCCATCTCAAAGGTCTACTTCTCTGAATTTTATCTAGTTTTTGATCTTAATGTGAACAGAATGAAACCTCTGCATGGTGTTTGGTAGGTGTTGTGTAATTGCAAAGCCACACTTAACAAACAAAACAGCTTGGATGTGCCTGTATTCAAAATACATGGTAACATTTATCAGCTGCATAAAAACAGGTGAACAAGTTCAAGTGCCGTTGGAATTAAAAAAAAACTCATTACAGATTCTGCTTGAAACTGTTTCATTGTATATCCCTATTGAAATATGATTTGTTTTTCATTTGGAGAAGCCTTGAGTTGTGATCATGCAACAGGCAATTTTCAACCAAAATTTTACCCAGATGAATTCAAATTCTATTTACATTATCCAGGGCACCTTTCAGTTATCCTGTTCTTGCTCGTAAGTTGTTTTAGCTTTGCACATAAGTTGTTTTAGCCTTTTGGAAACTGGCCTTGGCAATTGCTGGGGGTGGGGGGCTGTGATACCTGGCAATCTCTTCTGGGGAAACTTTACAAGCTTTGAGTGGGTGAAAGAGCCTAATTCTGCAAAGCTTGCAGCATCTTCTCATGTCTCCTCAACTCTCTTTGCTTTTAGAGAAACTTGAGAGCTTTCAGCTTTCAAGAAAGCTTTCAGCTCAGTAAGGAAAAACTTGACTATGTTTTTAAGCAAAAGATGTATGTGTCACACCCCTAGAATACATAGATACAGACACAAGGAAGAAACTGAGTACACAACAGTCCAGCTGTCCACAGAGAATGGGTAGAAGCATACCAGTCACCCATTTCTCTGTGCAGTCACCTCTTTCACAAATGCCTTACAAATGAATTCACTTTTTGTGGTGTAAATGGACTTCATTTATAAAGCAAATAGTGTTGCTTTTTATTTTAGCGTCTCTTCCATACCAAGCAGGACTTTTTGGAGTATAAAATAGTTGCTCTAAGACAGACTGCTCCTCTAAATATCTTTGTTTATGTCCTTAGCCAGAAGATATTGGGCAGGCACCAATAGTTAATGCCCCAGAAGGTGGGAAAGTGGATTTAGAAGCCTTCAGCCAGTTTACAAAAATTATCACACCAGCGATTACCAGAGTGGTGGATTTTGCCAAAAAGTTGCCTATGTTTTGTGAGGTAAGAAAACTTTCTTGCACTCCTTATTTATATGCCTGTTGTTAAAAACTACTCAAAATACTCTGGCATGGAACTTAAAATTCATTGTATCTAAAATGAAAAAATTAAAGACACTCAAAATCAATGGGACTAGAATAATCTGTATTTTCATGAATTTTCTTTTTCCTGTGATTACTGAAATCCTGAGTTTGTTAATCTGGAAGTCATTGTGGTTCACCATCTTTAGAGGTGTCCTTGAACAAAGCAAATGAACAAAAAGATACTGTCTAGAAGCATTGCTTATATGTTTAATAAAATCTTCCAGCACGTGGTTCCCTATGTATCTTCTGGTTCCTTGGCAGGTACAGTATTGTAGAGTTGGGTCTACACAGTAAAAAATTCTTGGAATTCAGGAAAGCACCCCTGTCCAGGAGTGGCACTTGCCTCATTGGGTTCCCTAGGCTTGGTTTTTCTGAATGGGGAGGTTGTGCATAAAGGAGTCTGTGAAAGCAATGGATTGTCATTCCAAGTAGATAGTCACATGTAAATATACAGTAAATAGACTCAAAGATCTGGTTGCACATTAGGAATATAGAGGCCTTACCCTGATCTCATTTGTACCAAGGTATCATTTTTATTGAAGAACCAGATGCAATGGCTGATTATATTTTTTTCCTCCAATTTAATAAATGATATCAGAACTTCAGCCTGAAATAATATTTCAGTCTTAATAATCTAAATAATTTTCATAGAATCATAGAAAGGTTTGGGTTCGAAGGGACCTTAAAAATCATCTGGTTCTAAGCCCCCTGCCATTGGCAGGAACACCTTCCATTTCACCCTTTGAGGTCAACACCCTACCAGAAAGGAAGGGTAAGGCAGCCATCAAATTTTACTCTACTGTGGCTGTCAGCTTTTTTTTAAAGTCAGTCAGGGAGAGCTGTATATATTCTCTGGCAAGTACAGAACAAGGAGAGGTAAATATCAATAGTAGTCATAGCGTAAAAATCTCACCCTGGCCAGCGTCTGCATTGGTGCCCTCAGTCAAGGAAGCATGAAATAATGGCCAAGCATGAAGATTTTAAAATGTGAGGAATATGTCCATAGATCATGAGCATTTAGTGTCTGTAGTGTCTGAGGGAATCTGTCTCCTCTGATCTGGCATTTGTTGGTGGGAAATTGCAGTGACACACCAAGGTAGTCTTTTTAATTTAGAAAGCTCTGCCAGTCACACACAGACTTCAGTGCCCATCTAACATCTCCTACCCCTCCTGGCTGCCATTGACCCACTTGTGTCAGAGCTAGGCAGGAAGCATGGATGAAGAAGTCAAGGCATCGTTGAGCATGTCCTCTGTATGTTACGTGGCTCAGCTGGACAGGCTTTGTTTGCAGCTGAGCCACTGTGTAAACGTGACACTTGCCCATATACAGCAAGATCAGATGGCAGAGTGAGGGACAACTCCTCATGAACAAAAAGGAATAGGACAGCTGTCCTCCAAGTTGTCATATAGCACTTCCTGTAGCATTTAGAAAATTACGAATGTTTGCTCCTTTTTGAAGGAGCACCCTCCTGTTAACTTTGTTTCCATTATGATTTTTAACCTGCATCTTTTTCTTAGAAGCAACACTATGTGGGCTATAGATTTTTTTACTGGAAAAAAACACTTCTTTCTTCCATAAGACCTGCAGAGCATTTAAACATTAACTCAGTTCATAATTCCAGAAGCTGTCTGAGAATGCAGTACATCTCTATGAAAGAGGGACATGACAGGGAACATCCATGGCCACTTATATTTTCATGGCTACTTTTCCTTCTTTTTCACATCTTTGAACACATGTAGAAGCCAGTAAAGCACTGTGAGTGCCCAGCTTAGTTTGTGTGCACTCACTGGCCCCTGCCTCAAACCAAGTATCCAATCCCAGACTAAACAAAGTATAAGGAAAACTTTATTTGCTTCTCAGCATTTCTCCTGTTGTTTCCTTCCTGCTTTTCTTTCTGCTTAGAAGATGAAGATTGAGGAGAATGTAATAACTTTATTGTGAGTTTTAAATGTCAAGGCATCAGTGGTTCCACAGTGGGTGAAGCTGTGTAAATACTCTTTGAGGTCACTCTGCTCAGCTCAATTCCATGGTGCTGCATTGCACGTGTCCTGCGGAGGTGAGCACTTCAGATTCCTGCCTTGTGCCTTTTCTCCCTGCAGAGAGAGAGGAAAGGACAACACATGGCAGAGTTTCAGTCACATTTGTTGATCCTGCTACTGGAAGATGCTCTGGTAGCAACACTCAAGTGATGAATGTAGGTAACATTAAAATCTGCAAAGCTGGGAGTAGAACTGATGTTCAAGCCTCCTGTCTCCAGTAACTCCTGCTACTGGCAGATAAGACCTGAGGCCTGGCATCTGTGAAACAGGTTTCCCATGTATCCTTCAGAATCAGAAAAGCATGTGAAAGACAGGCATAGTGAGACTGCCACTACCATAAAGAAGTTTTAAGCAGGATCAAGTAGAAAGAATCCTCATTAGTTTCATGGCTCACTAATGAAACAGCTGAAGCATCACAAAATATCTTCTCTACTGTTACCTGTTTCTTTTCTGCTATTCTTCCTTTGATTTAGAGGCTTGGTGTTTTTTTCATTTCTCTTTTCTTGTCCCTTCTCTCTGCCTTTCTTTCATGTTCTTTTTTTCCACTTCCATTGCTTTTTCCAGTATCTCTTCATGGTTCCTCTCACTTATCTATTTTCATTTTAATTTTTTTTAACTCTATTTCTTTCCCTACTTCAGTTTCTTCTGCCAAACAGTGGAATTGTCATTGGGTAGCAAGACTGCTGCTGTGCCTGTGCAGTCTTCCCCACACTGCTGCTGAGCTGAGGATCATCTGTAGGGAAACTGATTTGCTCTGAACAGGATGAGTCAATTTTCTTGTGTATTAAACACTTCACACCTGAAGCTGGCATTGCTGGAAAAGTAGCTGCATGACTCAACTCATTTTCCTGACCATGGCTAGCTCTGTGCTTAAAACTCTTCTCTAACAGGGAGAATTGGAACTTTCCACTTACATTAGGTAGCTCTGCATTATTTTCCACCAAATCAGTGCACTTGCTTTGCAAGTACACCGTTGCCATGTAAACCTATAGTTCATGGGGGTTTCATTTTAGAATTGCAAAACAGGTAAATATAATAATTTTATATAAATCAAAAATAAATGGCTTTTTGCCTCCTTTCAAGCCAAGCAGAAGTGTGTTGCTCTTTCATATGTGGGACCCTTGCTTACAGTCTCAAAACTGTCTTGGTGGGTTTTGTTATTGAATAAACTGTGAAAACATAAGGACATGCTTTATAGAACATGTTCTGCTCGCGTGTCAGCATCTTGGTTATACTCAGTAAACACAGAACCTTTGGACACTTTGCCTTTGTTAATGGCATGGAAAAGTTACACGCCCTGAAGATCACATTTTATGCACCAGCATAAAAGCTGTAGCTCTACCATAGATTTTCTGTCTGTCCAGCAATAGTGTAGGGAGCTCAGGGAGAACAGCCTTACTAGATTAAGTCCAGATTAATAAATTCTCTGTTGTTAAAATGGGCCGTGAGAATTCCTGCTCCACTGATTGGGGTATATCCCTTAGATATGAATATTTATTTAAAACACAGTCCACTCTTACAGACCCTCCCAAATGTCTTTCTTTTCCTCTGGGCAGGTAAGAAATAAGTATGGCTGGTAGCAAATTTAACTGGGATGGCTGAGATCTGCACCAGCCCCAGTTATAGTTTATTCTACTGTGATAAGTTATAAGCTGAGGGAGCCAACAGCTGTGTTACTGCTAGATTTCCCAAGGGTGTGTGGGGATGCTAACCAGGGAATGTTAACCTGCTGGCAGTTCCTGCAGGCAGGAACGCAGATCCTGGGGGTTTGTGCAGAGCAGCGTGTTTGAGGGGAGCTGCACTATGCGGGGCAGCGTCCTGGGCTGTGAACTGCAACTTTGGGCTCGTGAATCTATTGTAACTGTAAAAGCCACTCAATCTGACAAACATGAATTTTTCTTTGATGTTTATAATTTCTGCAGCTGCCATGTGAAGACCAGATCATCCTTCTGAAAGGCTGCTGTATGGAGATCATGTCCCTCCGAGCAGCAGTTCGCTATGACCCCGAGAGTGAGACTTTAACACTAAATGGGGAGATGGCGGTGACAAGGGGCCAGCTGAAAAATGGGGGTCTTGGCGTAGTGTCTGATGCCATTTTTGACCTGGGCATGTCTCTTTCTTCATTTAACCTGGATGACACCGAGGTTGCCCTTCTTCAGGCTGTTTTGCTCATGTCATCAGGTGAGAACAGAAATATATTGGGATCCAAACAATTTTGAAACTCTTTGGTCTTTGTCATAAGCCTCTTTGTAAAAGAAATAAAAGATTAGGTCTTGTAGTGCTGACTAGAGTAATGTGAGAGAAATTTTGTCTCAAAACCCCAGTGACTTATTTTGATGAGTGCTAGGAAAAAAATTCAGGGTGTTCAGAGTTGGACATAAAACTTGTTTTGGTAACACACTTTGCTCAGTTTGGCACTTAGGAATGAGCCAGGGAGGATCATCAAGAAGAAATCAGTACTGATTCTGAGCCAGTTTGCTTTACATGAAATGTAAGTCTCCGAAAAT
Organism: Motacilla alba alba; assembly: GCF_015832195.1. Lineage (NCBI taxonomy): Eukaryota > Metazoa > Chordata > Aves > Passeriformes > Motacillidae > Motacilla > Motacilla alba. Next base: position 38,052,608 of record NC_052017.1, on the reverse strand, counting down.
GGATAATTTAGCAACAGTGGTCCTTATGATAAGTTCCCTCTTCTCCTGAGTAATGTCGTGCATTGGGCATTCACACACATTTCCACCAGTCTCATATGTTTAGTTTGACTTGCCCTTTTGTTTTCCTAACAGCACCACTGATTCCTAATGGGCATTTACAAGCTGTGCTGCTTCCCTACGCTGGGGCAGACCATTTATAACTGGTCACGATACAAAAGCAGCACAGACAGCTTCCTATGAGTTCCAAAGAGTTTCTCACCTTCTCAATTTGAGTATGTTTTCGCATATGCTTCCAGTGATTGTGCCAGCCCAATCAGGAAATTCCATTCTTGGGCAGAGGCAGATTTGGCAAGATTTTATTTTAAGATGGCTTTGAAGATTGGGCATTGAATAACAATACACAATTAGTGATTTACAAGCACTAACTGCATCTGAGATAAAAAGGTTTCCACATTAATCACAACACAGCACTTCATTTTCCCCATCAAAACATTTTGATTTCTTTTTAGCTCCCTACACACTGATACTGGAGCAGGGTTTTCAAAAGGCAATTCAAAAATGACCTGCTTTCCCAGAGGTGTCTCCTGAGAAGTGACGTGAAAGGGGCTTTCCCAGTCCCCGTCTGGGTGCCAGTTGAGACGGCTGGATTTTTAGCCTTTGTTGTTCCTTGATGCTCCATAACAGCTCACCTGGGATCAGAACATGATCAAAGCCTGATCAAACCATTAGTCAAATTGTAGAAAACCAGATAGAAAGGAACTGTAATTTAGATACCTGACAAGGATTTTTTTTTTTGTTTCTTTATTAGTTGTTTTGCAGAAAAGTGTAGATATAAGCCATAGCTGAAATCAGAAATCTGGTGTTCTAGTCACTGTAAGGAAACACTTCCCAAACAGCTGCATTCTGTGTAAGTATGTGTAAGTGAGCAAAGCAGGCATTGGATGAAGAAAGGAAGGATTATCTTCTTCTTTTAACAGGCATATTACTAGCAAGTGAGTTGGCTGGAGTGAAAGAAGTTTATTGCAGAGCCACAAATGTCCCCGGTCTCTCTTGTTTCTTTCCTAGCATCAGAATCATCCTATTTTTCCTGATTTATGATCAGGCATTTGTTAAAGCAATTATGTAAGAATGGTAATTCTTCTGCTTTGTATCTACAGATCGCCCAGGCCTTGTTTGCGTCGAGAGAATAGAAAAGTGTCAAGAGGGTTTCCTCCTGGCATTCGAACACTACATTAATTACAGAAAACACCATGTTGCACACTTTTGGCCAAAACTGCTGATGAAAGTGACAGACCTGCGAATGATTGGAGCCTGCCATGCCAGCCGTTTCCTGCACATGAAGGTGGAGTGCCCCACAGAACTGTTCCCTCCGTTGTTCCTGGAAGTGTTTGAGGATTAGAGAGACTGAAGTGGTTCTCCACACCCCCCCGTCGCACTACTGGCTGTCATTTCATCCCATTGCCCAGCTCTTCTCACCTGTTTGTTCTTCTTTCGTGGTCTTCTGTTTCTTGAGATGGGGCTGGGGTTTTGTTTGAGTTTTCTTTTGGGGTTGCTGGGGGGCAGTTGTATACACATGGATGAAAACATCCCTTTAATGCGGGTACTTGTGACTATTGCAATTTGTTCTTCAGTCCTTTGATGTGAGTGCTTTGACAGCTTAACAGTGAAAATACGAACAGACCAATCTCATTCACCAGCATTTGCGTGGTCACCAGCTCACACCCATCATTGCCTGGAAAATAGGGGAGAGAGATTGAAGTGGCAGAAAAATAAATTTGCCTTCAAGATGAAACAGCTATTATTAATTTGACCCTGACAATTCTGTCTTGTATTACCTCCTTTTGCAGGGTACAACTGACCAATTCATAGTACGAAATTTCTGGTCTTTGTCATGGTTTCTACTGTAACAATTACCACTATGATCTAGAATCTTCATCATCATTATGATCCCATCATTCTCTGAGGTTTTTTTCCAGCAGATGCAGTTTAACTGTGCCCCATAAATCAAGTACTTAAAATAATTCAGAGTGTTAGAAGGGACTGAGTCTTTTTTTTTCCATGTGTATAAGATATTAAGATCTTCAGTTTCTAAATTTGGACTCCAGGTAACTTCACTGGAAGGTTTGTTGGAGTGAGGACAGAAATTTGATTCTCTGAGGTGCTCCTGATAGTGGAGGGGTCTGCTTTTTCTGAGGTGTGTGGAAAATCCATCACTCAGAGGGAGAAGGCTCTCTGTCAGGACAGCAGGCAGTGTCTCAGAGTTATTCAGGGATATGAGAGCTCACAGAATGATGACAAGGAGAATGAAACATATGGGGTGACCTTCAGATAGGACAGAAACCAACTGTGTTATTAACAACACTCAAGACTGTAGAGCTTTATCCCAGGAATACAAATAGTGTTGCTCAGCAGTAATCCTTTGTTTTATATATATATATATATATAAAGTTTATATGCACGTATATATAATTTTATATATATATAATTACAAATCTTCAGCAGATGTCTTAAACATATTTCCATATTTTTATCTTCTCTCTCTCTCTCTTTCTCTGACTCTGCCCTGTGTGTGTGTGTGCATGTGGAACAGCTGAGTTCTCTCTCCCTACAGGTATGTCTGTATGTGTTTCATTAGGCTAGATGCTCTCTTGATTCTTTTAATTTATTTCCACTAACTGCACTAGCAGGAACCAAACTGAGCAATGACAAAATGTCCTGCTGCCGAAGTCTGCAAGCCAGTAAACACAGTCCTGGAATGTTTGGAGGCCAGTGATGAGGACATTGTAGGTAGAGGTTCCTCTCTGTCACCATCTCCATTCAGGGATGCTGTCCCTGGGTTTTATAAACTTGATATTAAACCATCCTCTGAATTTGTATGACACTTCTAAAATATCTTTCTTTTCTTCTGGGAACCAGAGATTTAGTTCATGGTTTTTGCACTGCCTCATACTCTATGTTCTTTCATGTTGTGCATTGATTTGTACCAGTTTCTTTCTCTGCTATTTATTGACCCATTTGCCCAGCAAATTGTGGGCATTGTTAGAGTGGATGTGTTGACTTTCAAAGCTCATGGCCCATATCTGAACCCATATTTCATGTGCTTATCCCCTCATAAAAACAGGATACTCAGGAAAACTAATAGATGGAACACAATATATGTGTGTCAGGAGTTAAATTCTTTCTACCCTTCTTTCCCTACATCATTGATAAAGCATTTGGAGTGCTACTGGGCACATTTTTAGGGATGTGAAATCTTGTTCTCTCTGTTGTTTGATACCATATGCACCTTTGATGAGCTGTGAGTGCTAATGTTATCACTTAGGGTTTTTTTTGTCAGAACACAAAACACATTGGGGTGTGTAGGAGTTTTTCTGCAGGTAGCAGAAGACACACCATTGGAGATTAATTCTTAAATATTTGATGTAGAACCTCTTTTGTTGGCTGTGTTGGCTCCATCCTAAAGCATGTGTCTAAACAACATCTCTGTCCAAATTCCAAATTCCTTGTAGAGCACTGTCTTGGGGGCAAAGAGTCAGAAACTGGCTTTTTGGATAGGTGATTCGGGCTGACTTGATGGAGGACTTACAGCGTGTAATAGGGAACTCAGAAAAGCAGCCGATAGGTGATTTGGGCTGACTTGATGGAGGACTTACAGCGTGTAATAGGGAACTCAGAAAAGCAGCCGATCCCTTACTTGCACTGATGCCTTCACAATCTAGAAACAAAACAACACACTTTCGAGACAATATTAGTTTAGCAAGGAATGTAAAAGCAGAATTGGAGGCCTCCAGGTGCAAATATGGCAAAATGCACACGTGATACAGGACTTCTGCAATTTTATAAGTTTAACAAATTAGCATATTTAGCAATAGTGTCCAATTAGAAAACATTTAGTTAAGTAATCCCCCCTTTTGGTTCTGCCCATTTGGAGCCCCTCCTGAGCTTCTAGCCCTATATTTATTATGTCTTGGATACATGGTAAAAGGAAATAAGACATCCTTGGCTAAAGAGGCAAGACTAAATAATATTTCAGGAATGTAGCATAATATGTCTTAGAAGGTTATCTAAAACATAGGGGAAAATGGGTAAGAAAGTACTTGGAGCTACAGCCATGTATCAGAAATCTACAAAGCTACAAATATATGACAAATACATGAAAAGCTTAGGTATCAGTGCCTATGCCTACAGTGGCTTGCAAGGAAAAGAGAAATGTACATGTCTTTTGAAGCCCTGTTTTGCCATGGATCTGAGCATGGGATTCCTCTTGAAGCCAGTGCAAGTACTTCACGTTTGCTTAATGTGAGCTTGAGTAAGCATTCAAGATTTTGACTGTGCTGCAGGTGAGACCCAGGAGAGGAAGCATCACATCTCTTCTTGTTCCAAAATACCAATGCAGTTTTGAGCTGTGCTTAGTCAGGGTTCAGAAAATCAGGCCTCCTTCCTTAGGTGATTGCAGATGGACTGAAGTGCCTAAAATCAGGCAACCAACTTAAGACAGTTCTGGCAGTGCTCTAAGCAGAAAGGACATACATCAACATGTTTTTCTAGCTTTTCAGGTTAAGTAGGAGTCTGGCACTAATTAACAGACTGAGTTAGTAGTATTCCCTAACTGAAAACTAAGGCCAAGCTTATAGTTGGACAGATTTGATGAACTGACATCTAATGGCCTCTCATGTCCTACCAGTCTTACTTCGTCACTTTGTTACTTCCTTTACTTCCTCAGTATGACTTCTGATTTGTGTGATCACGAGAGCAAAACTGATTGACCTTAGCTCTGCAAAGACGTACTTCTAAATATCAGTGATCTCAAGCCATTGTGGGATTGAGCCCCTGGGCTGACCACCTCAGTGGCAGACACCAATGCCACAGTCAGCACCCTTTGTAGTAACTGGCCTTGTGAGTGAAATAACAAACTTGTGCTTTCCCGTGCAGTCCAGAGTCTTGTTTCTCCTGGTGCCACATGGCTCTCATGTTCGCTTTGTGGTCTACATGTGGGTCTTACACAGAAGGTTTTTCCTGTCAAACCTGATTGTCACCATTCATGGTATTGCCCTGAGCAACATGTGCATTTAGATATTCATTTCATGTGTAATCTCAGTTAAGTTGTGATATTTATTATAACATATGTAGTGTGTGCTAATGATTTTTGTTTACATTCTGCCAAAATGTAGACCTTAGAGTTAGACCTCCCAGGTCCAAAATCATCTTTGAGCAGACTGCTTGCTTCTTCAGAGGCAGGTATCAGAAAGAGGAATAAAACTGTCCAGAAAGACCATTTATATCAGAAATCTGCCAAGTGAGGGCTGTTAATCACAAGCAGAGCATGTCATTGCTAGTGATGTATTTTTATGCTATGGAACTCTAATCTGTATGTGTCATATTGACTTCTTGCTGCATGAATCATAAATTTTAAAAATCAGTCTTACAGTTTTGAGATGTAGCCAGCATTCCTAAGGCTAAACCTTTTTCATTGACAAAATCAAAATCCACAACCAAGGAACGTTTTCCTCTCACTGTGAGAGCAATTGAAAGTGTTCAACATTTATCTTTTCACAAAGGAAGAGGCAACAGAACCTCTTACTGTGTCTTGTTATTGTGATCATCTGGAAATGATTGCCAGACGTTTCCTTTTGATATAGTAATGAAGTGATCTATATTTAAATTTTATAGAGAGAATTTTATTCTAGTGTGATAGAGATTTATTTTCCACTTAAAGACTCAAAACGGTGTGAGCACGTTTTTGGTTTGGTTTTTTTTTTTTTTTTTTTTTTTTTTTTACTATGGTATATTTTTGCTTTAAAATTAAAAACAAAACAAAAAAAAAGGTTTGGCCTTATCACAAAGTTTTAGTATAGATGTTAGCAAACGCAAAGAGTATGCATTATTTGTGTGTATCCACATTGACTGATGTCGCCTTCAAAAAGCAATATTGTGCAGGTAATAAGTTGTTTGTGACTGTCCATTGCACAGTTTACCTTCTTTAAAAGCTAACCTTGTTTATGCACAAGACAATCAAATGTAAATCTACATCAGCACCCAGGTGTGGATTAAATTTATGTAAATTACTGAGCACAATGTAAAACATTAAAAGACACTTTATTTAATTACACATTTAATGTTGGTAAAGATAGTATCAGGGCATGAACTCGCTGACATACTGTAATTTCTTTTTCTCTTTTCCTACTTCTTTAGCACTCTACAGTTTCAGTTTGCTCATAAATACATCAAATTAGTCATTCATAATTTTTTTAAGAGGAGGGTGGTTTGGGTTGTTTATTTGTTTTTAAGAAGTCAGTTGGGAGGACTTACTACTTTGTCTATGAGGTTTGTGGGTTTTACTTATTTGGTTTATTTTTTTATATTGGTTTCATGCCCTGAGGGTAAGGCAAACATTACACCATACAGTGAAAAACAAAGTACCTTGGATGATGTATTTTTTTGCAAACAGTGTTAAGAGTTATGCTAGATTGGTAATATTTTTTCAGCCTAAAATATATTAAAAAAAAATCTGTGATCACAAATGTTTTAAACTATCTAAAGAGAAAATTTGTATATTTGGGGAAGAAAATAATTTTTACATAGCTTTTGTATGCAGATATTAAAATGTAATTATGAATATAGTGGGCATAGATAACTGTGTAAGCTTGAATTCTAAAAAAGAAAAAGCTTATAACTGAAAAGTGGTCCTGGTGTCTCTGTCTCTTTGTTGCAGGCTCTTTTGTCAGCCCTATCTTGCACTTCCAAGCCACTGGAATGGGAAAAGTAGGACCTAGAGCACAATGTTTTATCAGCTCTAACCTGTTCACATTTCTGCTTCTGCATCCCTTTCATCACCTACCTCATATCTTATCTCCTCTCCTCCCTTCCCTTCGGCAGCCAACCAAAGGTTTTCACTTCCTCACTCTTCACAGCAGCCAACCTTAATTTACTCCAGTGAACTGACTCTTGATTTATGTCTCACTCAATTACATTTTTTATGGGAACGCCCTTTCTTTCCTTCTCCACTCCCAGTCTAAATAGGGATGGTGTGACAGGAGCAATAAGCTTCCCATCTTTTCATACTTTCCATACCTGGGTCCCCTGTTATTGGAGAAGATCTTCTCAATCAGATATTTTCTCTAGTCTTATTTTCCTTTGCAGTTCTTACTTCTCCTCCAGTTCTTTCACTCCCGCCTGGAAGAAGCCAGGCCTATTGCCTGGATCCAGAGTAATGCCTTGGCCTGTCCCAGATGGCAAACCTATTTTGGGCTCTTGCTTCACGGTGCTTTCCACAGGCATTCACTGGCTGCCTGCCAGCTCCTGCTCCTGGTCCCCTTCCACAGGAGGTGCCAGGAGCCTTCCAAGGGATGCTGAGCTCCTCGAGCTCCCTCTGTGTGGCAGCCCTGGGAGCACATTCCTGACCCCTGGCTTAGTGTCCCTGGGCAGTGCAGTGGCAGCAGCTGGAGGGTTTGTTCCCACTGTGGCCTGTGGGAAGAGGGGCTGCCTTCAAAGGCAGGAGCTGTGTGTGAGGAGCCAGAGGGAAAGCATGAAATCCCTGCTGTGCATTAAATGGAATCCCTTCAAGCACTGCAGTTCAGGCACCCATGTGGGGAAGCCTTGCCAAAGCCTCTGCTGGGTTTGCACCGAGCGAGCAGCAGCGTGGGTTGTTTTGGCCCCCCAGGACCAGCTCTGGAGTGAGGAATTAATCTGGTGTGTAAAAACTTGTTTACTCAATGTGAAGAAATACTTCTGCTCCCACAGATGCCAGTGCTCTGGGTATAATGTTTTCATTTGTAGTGGTGAACTCTTTTTCAAAAAGTGATGTGATATCTGTGGATTCTGAGAGCCACATGAATCTGCTTCAGTGTCTATTTGTCACTACAGGGAAGGACATAAGACATGGTAGCTCTTTCCCTGGAGCTCTGGCACTAAAAGCAGGAGTGTGTTCTTGACCTGCTGTTTTGCAGGCTGAGCCTGAGGTGCCATTTTTTTGGCCCACTTGGTGAGGTGGGTGAGGGTCTTCTGTCCTTGAAAACTGAGCCACATCTGAAGGATTTTCTCTGTGAACTTGGGAGTCTAACAACAAATGTGTGTCATACTCATGGCCGCATGTGCTGTGTGGTATTCCCCATAGCATCAGTAGCTCCAAAATGAAAACCTGCATATTAAAAGTGACTACAAGAACATCACCTTTGAAATAAGTAAAGGGTATATACAAAAGTCCCTCAGCTCTGTTTATCATATTGCAGCCCTCCTTACTGTTTACAGGTAGAGAAGACTCCTTTCCAGACTGCTCTGAATCACAGAGCATCTTTTACTCTTCTCATGCCTACGGAAGCACTGGTGGAAGCACTGACCCTGCAGGTACTGCCATAAGCTGCCTTCGTACACACAATGAAAAATTGGAAAAAAGTCTGAGGAATCTCCTTGTATCATTTGGGAGAGCTTTGAGACTTCTAAGGTCAAGGAATATTGAAAGGTCTGTGGGATCTTTAAGTCAGAGGCCCCATAGGGAGAAATAAAATGTCTCGCAGGTCACCCTGACCTTGTGGTGACTTGAAAAATTACAAACTTGGAAAAGTGGTTCAAGCTCTGTACCCTGCTGTGCAGAACTGGGGTGGAACCTACAGGGAAAACAAGACAATCCTTAGTGGACTGTATTTGGAAAACACAGTGTAAAAAAAGTAGAGAAGGACATCAGCAAATCCAAAGCAAAACCCAGAATGAGTCATTTTCTGAATTTCATTGGAATCTGAATTTGCAAGAGACTGTCTGAGTGGGTATGGGGGTAGCTTCAAGCAGTGTTTCTCTGTACAGAAATGTTCTAGTTACAAGAAATAAAAGAAGTCTTTCAAAATTCAAAGAAAAACTCTATCTAAAGAGGAAAAACAGTGTTACATGTGGCTGCAAAGTCTTTGGTATCTCTCTCCTTGCTCAGAGATAGGAACAAAAAGGAGCAGAAGTTGTCTTTTCTGGGATAACCATAGAAGCAGAAAGCTTCACTGCCTGATGTAATGTTCAAAATGGAAATGAAAGCTGGGGCATGTCTTTGTGTGCATATAAAGTTGCAGGAAGATTTGGCTAGGGCTGAAAACATGTCCCAAGTGAAAACTCGAAGACATGTTCTCTCAAGGAAGGAAGGAAGGAAGGAAAAAAAGGAAGGACTGTACCCCCTGATGCTGGAGCTATAGGTAATGACAAAAGGTGAGATCCAGGCTGTGGTGTGGTTTGGTAAAGTTGTTCTTTGCTCCAGTGAAGTGTAGGAGAGGTCACAGGTATTGTCAGTTGCTTTCACAAAAGGCACAAGAAAGTGTTTGGCAGCTGAGACACAGAAACGTAACCCACGATTTGAAACCAACACATCTTGGAGCAGTGGGTCAGAATCCATGACAGTGAGGAGCAGAGGGCCTGGGAGATGCAAAACCATGAACATCCCAGAGGACTGAGCCAGAGAGGGTAGGAAACGTCTAACTCAATGTGATTTTGTTGCCAGTAGTTCCTTTACTTCTTCTGGGCAGGAAATCCAGAAGAAGGGCTCTTCAACGACCCAGAGGGATCTGACAGGTGTTACCTGCCAGTGCCTTCAAGCCTCCATGGCCAGGTGGGACAACCTGGATGTCCTCTTGCTCTCCCACTGCTATGCTCACCCCCACCAAGGATACAAGTGCGATGGCTTTGTCTGGCTGCTCTGTGACTGTGGCGAGAACTTTTTCAGACTTCCAAAAACACGGTGGGGCAAGCAGGGTAGGTTTTTCTCCTGAATGCCAGAGTACATACCAAAGATGCTGACCTCTCCCTCTTGCCAAAGTGAGGTCCTTGCTTTCTGTGCCCAGAATCCTGACACTAGCCCTGAGACTGCCCTGTGGAATGGGACAGCTGAGCATGCTCTGTGCTGGCTCAGCTGGGTCCCTTGGAGGTGAAGCTCATCTTTGTGACTGCCTGGGCAGTGAACAAGGCACTTTTCCATTCAGTCAGTGCCTACTTTGTCTACCATGTGTTGGTCACCTCAGTCCTAGACACTGTTCTCTGCCAGAGAGAACAGAGAACTCTTCCAGATCTCCCACTAATGGCCTGGGAAGGCAAGTCCTGACATCCATCTAGCATTCCAGAGCAGCATGTGTGGAGAAGAAATGTACCCCAGAGGCATGAGCCTCCCCTGGAAGTCCTGCTGGCACCAAGAGATCGGATGAAGGGCACCAGAACAGACTTCTCACCAGGTCAGGAACTACAGAGATGGAGTGATGGTCACAAAGGTCTGCCTGGAGGAAATGGGTGGTGACAACAGGGACAGGTTTGTGGCCTCCAAAGCCTGTTGCAAAGCTCAGGGGCAGAATATTCTTTGTCAGAACTCTTAGTGATAAAATGGGCATCTTTGGTTCTAAAATCCCAGCATTCATGTGTTTGTTCTCCTCAGAAGTAGCCTGTCACTGGAGTTTGTAAGTTTGTATTGCTGCCAAGGCCCAAGGGAGAACTGAGAGATTAAGTGGGAAGGAAGCTGTCCTATCCAGAAAGAGAGGGGCTTGAGCACCCTGCAGACTGTGAATACGCACAACTTTGCACTCAACACAGGGCTAAAAAACCAAATGGGGCAAAGCCATTTCCAGGCTATATCCCTAAAGCCCTTTGTTGAAAAGGAGATGCTGATTGCCCTTTAAAACAAAGGTCCTCTGGGGCAGTTCATTTTGGGAGCCAAGCATGGCTTCAAGTCCCAGGCTGCCCTGTGCTGAAAGCAAGGGAACACACTGGGCCCGGAGCATCCATGGTGAAATCACCACCTGCCTTGAGCAGCTGACAGGCACCCAGCCCTGAGAGCCTGGAGCTGTTGGAGCTGCACCCCAGGAGCCAGCTCTAGCACCTGGGCTGGGCTGGTGGTCTGAACGCAGGGCAGAAAGGACACATAGAGTCCACTTGGGCTGTGGGATTCTTCCTAATTTCATTTTTATTTCAAGTTCTGTTAAAGAAATCAGCAGTGAAACTGGGCCATCACCTAATGTTAATGATGGCTTGTCCCATTTCTGGCTGTGCTGATGCGATCAGATTTGCCTCTAGCCTTGGCTTCAGAGAGTTGAATGCACCTACACTCCATTATTACCACACAAGTTTTTTTCCTGAACTGGGCATGATGACAGTATTTCAATTTCAAAATAAACCTCACAATACCAATTCCTTTTTTTATGGTGGAAAAAAAGGTGCTTATAAGAATTTTAACCAGGAGATGTCAAGACAAGACAGGTGTCTAGGCCAAGAGAAGAGGCTGGACTAAGAAACCAGGTTTCAAAATAATTTTTATAAACTGTAATGCTCCACTTTTATCCATCCACAGCCCCAGGAGACTGACCACAGTCATATTTTCATTTTCATCTAGGAAGTAAAACTTTTTTCCCCTTCTTCTGGGCTTCATAAGAAACTCAGGAGATGTTTGTTTTTCTCAGAGCTAAGATGCTTGACTTCTTCAAAGTGAGCCCCTCTCCACTGTTGACATTTGTCTCTGCTGCAGATGAAGTTCTCTTCCTATTCAAAGTGTATTTTAAGCAGAGAAGTTGATCAAGAAGAGGGAATACGTGTCTGCACTGGCCATTTGACCTTTGTTCCTACACGTCACCCCAATGCACACGCTGACTCCTGGGCATTTTCCTTTCCAGCATGCCAAAGTAGCTGCTGCCCTTGGATCGGAGGTCAGGTGCCAAGGGCTTGTAAGAAGGAGAATTGTTCTGGGTGGCTGCTAGTGCTCTCCGTAAGCTGGAAACGGCATCACTCTAAAAGTACTGCAAAAGCTTATATTCTTTGGGAGAGGGTGCAGATTTTTCCTGTTGCATGAGTTAAGGGTCAGTCATGAAGACCTTGCTGTTCTTTCCTTCTGCAAGCTGTGAGACAGCTCAGGACAGCATTATTCTTGGACCAGATTTGGAGTGGTCTAGTGCTGACCATAAGAACATGTTCTGAGCTTTAATTCGCTTGGCACTTATTTTAGAAGTTGACCTAATATCATTGTATTAGGAAATCTGTTGCCTTCCCTCTAAGCATTCATCATGCTCCTGAAACAGGTGTTGATTACTCTGTACCAAGTTTTCCCTTTATTTTTTAACTGTGTCATTTCAGGACCGCTGGATGGGATCATTTTTGCACAGTGCAAAATAACTGATGATTAATAATAAGACCCAAGACTTGAAGCTGCTTTTGAAATTTCACTTCTTGAAAATTGACATTGAAAAAAACTCTCCATTTCTCTTCTCTGTATAAATCTCTGTGTAAAATGCCTTATCTAATACAGAAATATTTCCTACTGCTTCTCCATTGGAGCATCAGTATTTTAATGATTTTTTTAAGTGCAAATGGGGTAACAAACAAATGAAAGTTATAACCTACTGCAAGTAAGCAGAGAGAGGGGATAGCTTAAGGCTTGTTTTATTTAAAGAGCTGATCTAACTGATTATGTGTTTGGGTTCAGGCCTAAAAGCTGTTTAAGCTGTTCAGAAATTAGGTGGATATAGAAAAGAATCTTACTTGCATGTAAGTCAGTGATCCCCAAAATATATTTTAGTTGGAATCTTTCTGAATAAAACATCTATTTTTTTTCCTAAAGTGGAAATAACAGCATAGAGAAGTGGTATACTTGTCTGACAAAAAGTGAGAGAACTTTGGCCTTTTTCACCAGTTTTACTCTGCACAGAGCCTGTGTAAGGGGGAAAAGCCCCAGAGGAACTGGGCTTTGCAAAGCATCTCATTTGGTTGGAAAGCCAACTTTCTAGCTAACCCAGTTTGAAACACCGTGTTCCAGCCGTAGGTTCAATGCACATACACAAATGAAGCTACAAAATAAAGTGGTTTTTACTGAGCCCTGATTTTGTGACAGCAGCCTCGCACACTGAGTGCCTGGTCAAACCCTGCCAGCTGTAAAGCAGGGCAGAGTGTTGGCTCCTCTGTTGTTTAAAATGTCAGGACTCTTCCCAGGTGGAAAGGTGGTGCATTATGCTATCATTGTTGATTTTGCAGCTAGACAATAAGTGGTAGCTTGTGTGACAGACACGCTGATAAATAGATTCGGGGAGCCATTTATCATCTAAAATGTCTGTGCTGAGAAATATCCCATGGCTGTCAGTCTGGAGGATTGCTGCCAGAGCCTTTGTAAGCACCAGGGTGGTTTTGGTCTGATGCTGCACAGTCTTCTCTGAACTGCTCCATGGTTCTTACAGCACACAGCTGGTGAGGACATGTGTCAGGGAGGGAGGAATTTTTGCTGCCTGCAAATCGTATCCTGTTCACAACACAAGCATCAGTTACACTCTTTGTAAGTGGGCCATGAAGACAGGCTGAGCTTGTCCCTTTGAGGAGTCTGGGCAGAGAAGTGCATTGAAAGCACAGGTAGTTGTTCCCTCTGGATCATCACTTGGGAATGCACACTAGGCTGTTTGGAAGACTGCATTTCAAACTGGTTTAGAGAGAAAGATGGTTTTCCAAATAAATTAGATGTTTGGTAAAAGCATTCTTCTTTCCCTCAACTTCCTTGATTCTGCAGTTCAGGTATTCTTTTTCAGATATAGCATTGCAGTTTATCCTGGGTCTGCAGCATGGGCGTGAAACCCCAGAAACGAACACCTTCAGCTGGAACAAAGTGAAACTGGCTTTGGAAGTAAAACCACAGGATCTTCTGAAGCTTATCTCCCTAGCCAGGCTGCCTCTCTCGTTCCTTATCACCTGGCCTCTGTGCACAGCGCCAGACACTGTGTAATGAGCTCCAAACTCTGAAGACCCCTCCCCTGCAGCAGAATGGGGACACATAGAATCCACACCATGTGATGTTAGAAAGCCTCTCTGCCATCCCTGATTAACTTCAGGAGAGCAAATGAAAGCTTCTCTTTCAACTATTTTCTTTCCCAAAGTACTTTGCCAAAACTGCAAAAGTCAGAGAAAGGAGAAAAATCCAGCTAATCTAAACTACAGCAAACCTCCGGTCAAGGAGCTTGTCAGGCTGATGAACAGGTTACAGAAATTACTGACTTACATTTGCCCCTCTACCTCCTCCCCTCAGTCATTTGATTTCACAAGTTTTGCTAGGGAGATTGTGGATTAAATAGACGAGCTTTGCCCAAACCAGTAGCAAAAAGTACTGGAGAGCCTAAAGTGAAAAACAGGAAGCTTCTACACCACAGGAATCCTGAAGGTTCAGTTTAAAGAGGATTCACTGATTGGAAAATGCTAAATATTGACTTGAGGGCAATAAGAATGATGAATGCTCAGAAAGGAGGATGTGAGATCCATTTAAAGAGAGAAAGAAAAAGAAAAGAAGAGAAGTAGTCCAGCTGAAAATCTTATTTTGCACTTTGGGAGGGGAAATCTAGAATTACGTAACTATGCAGAAACCCCAGGAAAAGTGTTTAAGGCTTCACAAGCTAAGGAACTCCACTGAATACTGAGTTTAATATGGCCTCTAAAGCTTAAAAAGGACTGGTAAAGTAGTTCCCAAAGGGCCAGAAAATGTCCCTTTACTTTCTTCTGAATATTAAACAGACCCTTCAGACATGGGAACAGACCTCAAGTACCTGTCACAGCCTCGGTCTTTGGTGCCTCCTCCCTGGTCATCCCTCAGGCCAAGCTGAGGGCTGGAGTCTGTGGTGTGCAGCCCTGAGCTCTTCACCCAGCCCCACACAGTGCCCAGCTGGCTGCTCAGCAGGAGGCTGGCTAGGCTCTGGATGTGGGCTCTGGTTTCCAGGAACAAAGGCTCCTTCTAAGATCTTGCACAGCCGGGAGGCGAGGATCTGGCATGGCTCTGAATAGGGGCAACACTTCATCAGCTTCCTGTGGCCAAGAACATTTGCACTTGGCCAGCTTGGTCAAGATGACTGAAATGGGCAGGAGCAGCAGGAGCAGCAGGAGATGAGGGAAAGGAGTGACTGCCACACTTCATTCTTTCCTGGGTTTTAGAAACCTTCCAAAGTCAGGTTGAAGGCTGGGACACACAACCCTTTCTAGGTCTCCAGCTCTTTGATCTTAGAATCCTTAAGGCTGCAAAAGACCTCTGAGACCATCAAGTCCAGCTGTTAATGCTGCACTGCCAAGACCACTATTAAACCACCTCCCAAAAATGCATTTGGGAGGCATTCGATCACGTGTCTTTTGGTCACAAGAATAATGATCCTACTGCATTCCTGGGCAGCTTGTTCCAGTGCCTGACCTTCAGTGCCTGACCTTCAGTGAGGAAATTTTACCTAATGTCCAATCCAAACCTCAGCTGGTGCAACTCAAAGCCATCTCCCATTGTCCTCTTGCTTGTTGGCTGGGAGAAGAGAGTGACATAGAATCACAGAATCCTGAGGTTGGAAAAGGCCTCCAAGGTCATCAAGCCCAACAGACGAGCTCACCTGAAGCCCAAACTCAACATGCTGCATGACCTGACACCGGTGACCCCATTCCATCACTGCACCGAAGAGACACAGTCTGGAGTACCTGCACCAGATCCTGGTGTCTTCAGCTCCACGGGACCACACAGGAATATTGCTCATCAATTCCCCCTTCAACAAACTTAATTCTGAAACTGCCACCAAGGCACAAGTGCATTCCCCACATTGTGAGGGAGTCCAAACAGGCCTGGCACAGACAGGAGACCTCCAGCCTGAACAGCAGCTCTGTGAGCCTCCCTGGCCTCATGACCAACTGTGGGACTGTTCCTCCTGTCCGGGGCACAGATCCCAACCCTGTTGTCAGCTCCAGGCACACGTGATGGGAGAGTAAAACCATCAACTTGCTGGTTGAAAATACTAATTCCTACCTAGCTTGTGCCATCACAGGGCACCTTTCCAGCCATTCCAGGTATGCAGAACCAATGATTTGTTTTCATCTTGCCTCTAGTCCAACTTCCGGCATTAAGAGAGACAATGCTGTCCTTCTGTACATGGAAAAGTCACTCCTTTATTTCACATAATCCCATTTTTTCCTGTTTGATCTTTGCTGATTTTCATCTCTAACTTAATTCTGCTTTTCTATAAAATGTGGTTGTTTAACTTTCACTTGGACAAAGATAACACAGTAATTTTTAATTCTTCATAAAAGTCCTGTTGCTGCACATAGTAATAAATTAAATTGTTCTTCGCATATAATTCACTTTTATGATTGTGTGCTCATTCACCTTGAAAGAGTGGGACTTGTGCAGAAATAATTAAGTAAATTAACTACATAGGAAAGCAAAGGTAGGACTTAATAATGTCCAAAATGCTTGTGTACTTGAACCTTACCATGTGTAACACAAACAGTTCTTGTTCTTTCTCACCTTTTTGTAGGATAGAATAGCACCTGTGACAACCAGGCTGTGTGCCAGGTTTGCCAATGTATCAAGAATCTGAAAATCACGACCAGAATCTTCTCCAGTGTGTCATGGAAACAGATGGCCTCCCAAGTCAGCACTAAACCTCTGTCCCCAGAGCTCTGATGGGGGACTCCCATTTCTCTTCTCTGTGCTGCTTGTAAGATACACCCACAGACAGAGTGCAGACTGATCCAGCTTTTTCTAGCAGGTGAGGTCACTTACCAAGAGCCCTCTTATTCTTTCAATGTATAAAAAAAACAAAAAAACAAAAAAAACCAAAACAAACAAACAAACAAAAAAAAAAACCACAAAAAACCAAAAAAAACCAAAACCAGCAAGCTGGAGCCAATTGATAGTCTGTTCCCAAAGTGTGGGATCTGACAGGTCTGAAAAAGGTATGGAAAAACAGGTAAGACTCATTATGTGCCAGTCAGGACAAGTCCACAAAAGTAGACCTGTCATCTATCCTTATCTCACTGGTTCAGAGCAAATCAGTGCGGAGAAAAATTATGTAATGAGAAGATACAAACATGCTAGAGACGACATATACTCTGGAGCAGTTTGCCTGAAGAAATTGTGGCTGCCCCACCCTTGGAATTGTTCAAGGCCAGGTTGGATGGGGCTCTGAGCAGCCTGGTCTAGTGAAAGATGTCCCTGCCCACAGCAAGGGGGTTGGATTTTGAGAACCACTTCAACCCAGGCCATTCTGTGATTTTATGATCTTGGCAATAACTCCTGATCATTGAAAAGCAAGATGACAGAGAGTAATGTAAGTTCCCTGGGCTGTTACATAAATTATAACAAATTTAACACAAATTCAGAAGCCAGATAAGCTTTTACTTTATCACACTTCTTAAATTAAAATGTCCCATACACGTGGTCAGGAAAAGAAACATGCTAATGTGAGCACAGTGTAGAGAAGGTGTTTATATTCCCTCTTGGGATGCTCTGTCTGTTATACTATAAATACCTTCTGTCCTTTCTTACTTGTATTAAGAGAAATTAAGAGAGAAATAGGGCGAAATGGCAGATATATTTTTAAAACCTATCATCAGTAGCAGGATCTCATCAGTTTAGCATCAGTTTAGCATCAACATTCTGATCTTGCTTAAACTGTGCAAAACCAAAAAGTGACAGCTTTTGGTTGCATCTTACATGTTTGCAGATAAATTCCCAAATGTATCCCAGCTTCATTTCTGTCCTGTTTCGATGCATGGTAGTGACTATTTCCTCAGCTGGCTAAGAGCAAAATTGTAAAAAATTTTGATTTCTCAAAACATTTAAGTCCTCTGATTCCCATCCTTCTTTCTGCAATCTGTTGTTTAAAAATCGTGACTTGGAGAGCTTTTCCACTCTTCAAGGCGTTTTCCCTTTGCAGAGAAATCTGGCTCCACCAAGTGACAATTGTTGTGATTGCCGGTCTGCACCTGCGGCTAAAATCACACAAATCTGCCACTAGGTCCCACAACCAGCCCGTGCATCAGATTGTCATGGGAGAGCTTTCAACTCTAGCAATTTTGGACCGTAGGGTTTCCTTTAACTCATATGATGCCAGTGTGGGCCACAGAGCATTGTCACTGATATTTTTGGGCTTTGTTGCACTGCACTGTGCCACCAGCATCCAGGCTTCTTTGTGCATCTATAGTGGATAATTTAAAGATATACATTCCATGGAGGAGTTCAGAAAAAGTGAAGTGCAAATATACATTTTATTGTCTGTGTTTCTCTTTTCACTATACACACACACACACACACACACACACACACACACATATATAAAATAACATTATACATGTTACTACTGTATTACTAACAGTATAAATGTTGTTAATTGGTGTTTATGTATATATACATATATATATATACTAATAGTGCCATGTGATGAGGATATATTTGTGGCATTCTAGCTTTTTTCTGAACTTAGACCTGTGTATGCTAAAATATTAATAATAAATTTTGCCTGTAGTAGAAGAAACAACAGTTTCTGATCTATGTAATAACCCCTGCATATTTGTTCTAATTTTGAATTTCCTCCATAAATAGCTGAGAAGGTTTTTTCATCTTTTACTTACCTATTTACACTGGCAAACTGGTGAATGATGGAAAGTGGTAAAAATAGTTTTCTACAAAGGACTGTACTACCAATTTCTGTTACAGAGACCCAACAGAAATGTTGTAATTCCAGTTATAATCTGAAGAATTTGATCATGGGAGCAACAAAACCAACTAATTAACATTGGACAGGATATTTCAGATCCAGCTTGTTGCTCAGCTGGGAAAAGAAAATTTCTGAGCACCAGGGAGGTGCTCTGTGTTGACCTCTACGCCACGTGTCACACAACAGCATGTAGCTTGAGTTCCAAACTCCAATGAGAAGTGTCTGGAATGCTGCCAGAAGCACAGCTCTGGTTCCTTTGGTTTAGTGTAACTGTATGGTGTAACTCTGTCCACATGACTTAGTAGAGTGGGATCAAACCTGACTTGAGGTTTTCCCTTTGAATCCTCCACCAACTCGAGTCACTGTAACGATTGTTTTGCCATATGAATATGCTTACATGCAAGATTAAACTAATATTGTTAACAGATACAATATAGCATGGTCTTCATAGAGAAAAACATCAGATTACAGTAGAGAGTCGCTTGAGCTAGAAGTATTGATTATTTGGGGGGATTTGCCCAACTCTTGTAGTATAAAACAGTGGAGAGTTTGGGAGGTGTTAGGATGAAGGTAATGTACAGTATCATAAAACCATTGCTGTGTTGTGCACTTATTCCATACCATCCAGTGGAATCCCTCTTTCCCCCAAGCTTGCGGGGTCTTTTGTGTTTAGGAGGAGGCTGGTAGATGTTTGGAGGAGTTAGGAAGAATGAGCAGGGGGAGAGAAAGGAGAGTGGGAAAAAGAAGAAGAGAAATGGAAATGCTGGTTTGGCTTTCTGTGACACTAGGAACTAAAGTAGAGGCTTTAATTAACTAATTTGCTCATCATCTTTCATATTGAAGACTAAGAGATTGTCACTTTTTATGGTATCATCATTTATTTCAAAGTGGGATCTTTAAGCTGGATTAATGAAATGTGTTTCCGCAGAAACTTACTTGACAGAAGGAAAGTGAATTCCAGCTTTTTGGTGTAAAAGAAGAATGAATTAAACAAAATAATTAAATTTACATCATTGTAAAAGCTATGCAGACAAAGCCAGTGATTTTGAGCTGAAGAAAAAAAAATACAGAACCTTCCAAGGACTGGGTACATATAAATGACTGCTGTTTCCATTCTCAATGCATGAGAGGCCTCTCTAGTTTGAAATATGTCCCTGCTCATGGCAGAGACTGGGACTAGGTGGTTTTAAGGGTCCCTTGAAACCCAAACCATCCTATAATTCTTTGTTCCTATGTTCTGTGTAAGTACCTCTCATTAACCTGGATTTATATTTCAAAATTCTACACAATACGCTTATCCTGATTACAATAGAGCTTGTTTGCTGCCCTAAAAATGTTGTTTTTCATTAAATTCTATCTTTTTTCCTTGGAGAATTTCCACAATGTGCTGCTGAGGATGGTGAAACACTTGCATGTGAAATCCAAGGTTGGTAGTAACAGAAATGAGCCTTCTCATTTTATTTCAGACTGCCAGCAGTCTGACAATGCTGTTTTCATAACGAAAATGGCTCCAGACAGAAGTAAACAAATCTAAGTAGAAATTAGGCATTGTTTCTACAACATAATTACTGCTTTTGAAGTAATTGTGAAGCAATTTTAACTTATTATCATAAAAAGAGTACATTAATGTCAGTAAAGGATAGACCTTTTGGATGGAGATGCCTGGCAGAACAGAAGAATTTGAAGATGGGCTTTCTTATGTCTGCAGTCTATTTTCATTATCTACTGAGCAGTTCAATAGAGACAACTATTGTTCAGTGGTGCAATTAGTATTTATGTAATCAACAGCTGTTACAAAGTAAAAGATTTAGAAAACCTATTTAGAACAACAGATGTGGCCTGCAGCTAAAATTCCCAAACTGCAGTAGTTTAGAGGAATTCTCAATCAGTGGTACATTTATGAGCTCCTTTCTGGAGGATGGCTTAAACAGAGATTATTTGGTAACTATATGCTGGGTCATGCAAGTCTTTCTAGAAAGCTCCTAACACTCTGGTTGTTTACAGGTTCCAAATATGTTCGAAACTCCAATTTTGGGGGTTTCTCTTCTGGCTTGTTTTCATTTATAAAGGTGCGCAGCAGGTTCTTGTCTGGACAAAATATTGTAAGAGCTGGGAGAAACTTTTTTCAAGAGAAGAGAGAGCGTTTTACAGTATGTTACCAAAAAACATGTCCACTGGGCATCACTGTTCAAAGGACCACTGAACTCAGGATGCACTTGGTGTGGGTGGCTTGCACCATTAAGCGCCAGCAGATTCAATGGGACAGTTGTGTAAGTGGGGGGCAATTGGACTTGAAAGGCCAGAGGAGTGCGCTGTAGGAAATATAATTCCAGTATTTTCCCAAGATATATCCAGGATGAAGCAACTGGAAGGACAGATTGATTGATTTCAAGAGTGTCAGTGTAAATGTTTATTTAATCTTAATTGAAAGTTGCCTCTGCGACATACAGCTGGGAGTTCCTGCCTGGCACCTTCACAGATGTAGTCTTTTAAGATCCTTGTTGGCCTGAATCATCCTAAATGCATAATGATCCATGCCTTACATTTTTAAATAGGGGAAACTTCTGAGCCACTTTCTGGTGCTGTCAAAAGTACTTCATCATCGCAGCACGGTGAATGCACATAATTGCCCCAGAAAATGTCCCAGCAGCTCCAAAAGGCATGTGAATTGTGCATTGCCATCTCTCAAGAGGCAAGTATTGAAGGAAAGATACTTAGTGAAATTAAGCTGAAAATTAGGTGCATCAGGCCATCTTTAAATGCAGTCTTGGAAGAAGAGGTATTTATACATGAAAAATATATTCTTAATTAAAACCTTTACAGGAGGATTGGGTAAGGGCAATACAGAAGAGTTCAAGTAGAAAAAGACTTCCTGCACTGCCAAATGTGTTTCATGGTGTACTACCTATTGGAAAAGGTTTTCTCATTCAGATGTTATCTCTGTTCCCATATTCCTTTGCAATTTTGACGTTTTCTCCGGTTCTTTCACTCCCGCCTGGAAGAAGCCAGGCCTATTGCCTGGATCCAGAGTAATGCCTTGGCCTGTCCCACATGGCAAACCTATTTTGGGCTCTTGCTTCACGGTGCTTTCCACAGGCATTCACTGGCTGCCTGCCAGCTCCTGCTCCTGGTCCCCTTCCACAGGAGGTGCCAGAAGCCTTCCAAGGGATGCTGAGCTCCTCGAGCTCCCTCTGTGTGGCAGCCCTGGGAGCACATTCCTGACCCCTGGCTTAGTGTCCCTGGGCAGTGCAGTGGCAGCAGCTGGAGGGTTTGTTCCCACTGTGGCCTGTGGGAAGAGGGGCTGCCTTCAAAGGCAGGAGCTGTGTGTGAGGAGCCAGAGGGAAAGCATGAAATCCCTGCTGTTCATTAAATGGAATCCCTTCAAGCACTGCAGAATCCCTTCAAGCAGGCACCCATGTGGGGAAGCCTTGCCAAAGCCTCTGCTGGGTTTGCACCGAGCAAGCAGCTCTGGAGTGAGGAATTAATTTGGTGTGTAAAAACTTGTTTACTCAATGTGAAGAAATAGTTCTTCTTCCACAAATGTCAGAGCTCTGGCTGGGACATTTTCAGCTTCTTTCATTTGTAGCAGTAAAGTCTGTGTTTTTTAAAAAATATCATAAGATATCTTCAGTGGCTTCCAGAATGTCAGAACCAGACTGCCAGGCCACTGTGCAGCAAAAAGGCACTTGAAATGGATGGCAACAGTGTGGGGAAAGAGCTACAGCCTGCACTTGGGTTGTGTGTTTCAGGTTTTACAGCAGAGTTAGTCCCATCCCAGGCTTAACTCTGCTCACCTTGGGGGAAAACTGGGACATCAGCAAATGTTGTGAGGCTTGGGACGTTTTTAAGAGCAGACAGAAGAGGGACACAGTGGGCAGCTAATGACCCACTGGTGGTTTGACCAGCAGTAGTTTGCATCCCCCAGGCTTTCCTCATTGCCCTTTAAATCAAAGGTCCTCTGGGGCAGATCATTTTGGGAGCCAAGCATGGCTTCAAGTCCCAGGCTGCCCTGTGCTGAAAGCAAGGGAACACACTGGGCCTGGAGCATCCATGGTGAAATCACCACGTGCCTTGAGCAGCTGACAGGCACCCAGCCCTGAGAGCCTGGAGCTGTTGGAGCTGCACCCCAGGAGCCAGCTCTAGCACCTGGGCTGGGCTGGTGGTCTGAACGCAGGGCAGAAAGGACACATAGAGTCCACTTGGGCTGTGGGATTCTTCCTAATTTCATTTTTATTTCAAGTTCTGTTAAAGAAATCAGCGTTGAAACTGGGCCATCACCTAATGTTAATGATGGCTTGTCCCATTTCTGGCTGTGCTGATGCGATCAGATTTGCCTCTAGCCTTGGCTTCAGACAGTTGAATGCACCTACACTCCATTATTCCCATGAGTGTGCCTCTTCTTGAACTGGTCATGATGACAGTGTTTTCAGCTTTAGAACATACTAACAATATTCCCTGTGTTTTCTTTTTTCGTGGGAAAGAAATTGGTAATAAGGATTTTAACCAGGAGATGTCAAGACAAGATTGGTGTCTCGGCCAGGAGGAGAGGCTGGACTAATAACACAGATTTCAGAATTGTTTTCATGAGCCAGCAACTGCGGTGCTGCATTCCTAAAGGGCTATTACAGGACTAGTTTTGTAATTCCCCTGATTTTACTGATAACATAAAAAATACTTACTGTTTTCTTTTTGTGAGCTTGGAAAGAGAATGAGATGATGCTCACAGCAGAGGTGCTCCACCCCCATAATCATCTTGGTGGCCCCCCTCTGGACTTGCTCCAGCAGGTTGATGACTTTCCTGGATCCATCCTCACTACAAAAGTACTGCACTTGCAAAAATATGTGTTCTTTTTCAGGTAAAGTTTGTCTGTTGCTTTTACTAAGAAGGCAAAGGAAGTGGAAGTGTGGATGTTTGGGAAGGCTGGCTTTGCCCTTGACACAAAGCTGTGATTTGTGACTGGAAGGCTGGGTGCTTGATCAGAGCATGGCACCTGAATGGTTGCACCTCCATCATTCAGAATGTTCTTCTCCATAAAATGGTCAGTTCTTTGTGCTGTGAGTGTTTTTGTGCACCCATGCAGCACAAACAATATCTTTGTGACAGACATACCAATGCTTTGGTGCAGGGAACCATTTATCAGCTAAAGTCTCCCTGCTTTGAAATACAACCTGGCTACAAGCCCTAACACATCTGGTCTCCTGTCAGAACTTCTGTAGGTCCAGGCTGATCTCAGATCAATTCTGTCCAGATTTTTTCATACTCTGGTTCATGTTTCTTGCAGCACACAGCTGGTATGGCCTGCCTGAAAATCATGTAGTATTTTTTAAATCTTCAGGCAGATGAATGGGCCCTTACCTGCCTTTGAAGGACTGAGCAGGTCATCAGAAACCCCTGGGCATGTCATGAGAAATGTCCAGACATGACAGGCTACCAGAGAGTGAAGGAACCTGCCCCTCCACTTCCCCTCCTGAGGATGCTGAAAACCACAGTGAGGTCTTCCCTCAGTCTCCTCTTCTCCAGACTGAAAAAACCAAGTGGCCTCAGCCACTCCTAAGACCTCCTCCCCAGGCCCTTCACCATCTTTGTGTCCCTACTTCGTACAGTCTCTAATAGTTTAATATCATTTTTATGTTGTAGTGCCCAAAACTGCACACACAACTCAAGGTGAGACATGCAAGGTTAACGTATCATTATCAGAAGTACATCATTTGGATATGGATCCAGCCAGGTTATGATTGAAAAGGAAAAAGTAATTAGGGTTTTCTTGTTTATTTGGGAGGAGACTAGGGTGGAGAAAGGAGAATTGAAATGTGGGAAAAGGCCTAATAGATGATAATGACGTAAGCACAGCTGTCTGTGGGTACCTGCCCTTTATCACTACAGCCTGAAGCAGGACAATTAGCCAAGCCTGTTGTTGGGATCATACCACGCATGTCTAACTTGTTCCCAGAGCCAGGAGGCCCAGTGTGCATTCAGTTGCCAGCAAGAGAACACCCAGGATGGACAAAGTGAGCATCCCATCATCACCATGTTGGTATCTGTTCCAGGACTGATGGTATCAACATCTCCCTGTCAGCCTAACATCAGTATTCGTGACACAAGTGTTGGTTATGTTCTTCTTAACAGATTGATTGCCCTGCTTCAAAATGCTGCGTGTATTTTACTGACTCATCTTGGAAAATTTCTTGTTACTCAGCCAAGATGTGATAGGGAGAAAAGTTACAGTCTCCAGGCAGGGGCTGTAGGATGAAGCCTGCAGTTGTCCCTTTGAAGACTCCAGAAATGCTCTGAGAACCTCATACAGCTCTTATGTTGTTCTCTTTGGATCTTCAGGGCTCAAGCTAATCCAAATTACTCCAAACCCCAGGCTAAGGAACTTGCCAGACTATATGGTGAACAGGTTTCAGAAATTACTTCTTCATATTTATCCCTCTCTGATTTCACAAGATTTGCTACATTAAGTAGAGAAATTTTTCCCATGCCATTTTTTGTGTCTCTCTAGTACTTTTTGGTACTAGAGTTATGAAAATTCAGAGTCCTACACCACAAAAATTTTGAATATCAGGTGAGCACTTGGGTCTTACAACACATTGTGTGCTTAGTGCATGTTCATTCCTGCATCCTGTATCAGGTATTCTCCTCACAGCACTGCATTTCCAGAGCTGATCTTGATCATTTCCCTGCTTACCTGCTCCTCACAAAATGAGCACTGAAGGGGGAAGATGGGGATATTTGGTCTGTCTCAAATATATGGTTTGTAAATGGGAATCCAGGAGTGTAGTTCAGTGGGAGGTTCCTTGAAGAGGGGTTTCTTCATGTGCTTCTCATTCAGTTCCTGGGACTCAAGATCCCAAGTGAATTCTGTTCCCAGAGCTCCAGCTTCTCTGCCTGCAGTTCTGGAGGCACACTCAAGGCTAAACCCTGTGTCACCTCTTACCGACTTGTCCCTCTTCTTGTTTTGCCTTCTGCCTTGGGTTATGCAGCACACTGTGGTTGCCATTTGGGTACAGACCCTGTTCACCATTGAGAATGAGACAAGAAAGGGGTTGATGAAGATGGAACTGAAACTCGGGAGGTCTAAAGTACATTCCCACCTTAGCCCAAGATCCTCTGTGTGATCTCAGGAATGGGTCTTAAGCTGAACTGTCTGCAAAAAGGAAATAACATAACTCTGCCTTCCTGGTGATATAGAAATAGCAAAATAATAAGAGTCATGCTTATATACTACTTTTAGAGCAGTGTAGGGCAGCCTGATCTCTTCCATATGTGTCACAAGTGTCACCCTTTGTATGCAACACTGTTGGCAATTGCCTGAGTCAGCTTTGCTTGTTTGAATGAATTCCTCTGGATGGTGGATTTAATGCAGTTTATTTTATCAAGCCTTCCTAGTCTTTCTGACAGGGTAATTAATAGTAACACACACACAGCGTTGGAGGTTTTGCGTGGTTCTTATTGTGAAACACTTGTAATGATGAAACATTTTCATCTGAAGTCTTGAGGACTGAGTCTACAGGGTGTTAATAAAATTAATTGAAGAGAGTGAAAAGAATCCCAGGGAGGGCAAGACCTTTCCTTCTGGCAAGCACAGGTATTATGCAAGTGGGTGTGCTGTTCTGACAGAGGAACAGAAGCAATGGAGTAAAAAACCTGCTGGCTTCCAAACAAAGAACAGCCTGATCCTCATTCTCTATTCATTTTTTATGTCTGCAGCAGACAGAAGTGTCTTGAACCCCTCCAATTCTGCCTTTTCAGTATCCTCCTGGCATGTAGGACATGGAATTGAGCCATGTGGAGCAGAAAGCTTGCTCCTGCTCTGCTACACTTGGTGTTTTCTTCCACAGGTCAAGTAACATAAATTCCACTGATGTTTCCTCTGTGATTTCTTTGGCTGTTGCATTAATGGATATGAATTAACTCTGAGGAAAAATGCTTATGAGTTGTAGGTTCAGGATGTACTTCTCATTGCAGTAATTGATGTCTGTGAGTGCTGGCTGGCTAAACTCTACAGTTCAGCCCAAGAATGAGTTTATTATTCAACCATTTGGGAGCCTGGATAAATTGTGGTGACAGGTTTTACCTCAGGAAAATATTAACCTCCTTAAGAGACTGGCATCTTCATGCCTGATGTGAGACATAACACATGGAATCAGAGCCATTCTTTGACTTCTACTAGTGTCCAGAAAAGGACAGCAACATTAATTCTCTGAAAACACCAGGAATATGAAGGAAGCATCATGAACACATGAAGAAGAACAAGAAAACACATAGGAACTATTTTTTTTTTTAATGCCAGTTTCTTAAGATACCTGTAATTATGCTTTCATTCTCTTGCTCTGTTTTTATGTACTCCCACTGATTTTACCTTCCCTCTCATCAGTAAGTTTTGACTCCTGGTGTTTTCTAGAGGAACCAAAATCTCAAGAGTGCTGGTTAAGAGGCCTCAGGTTAAAGGAGAGGTTCTGTTCCCTTTACTATGGCAAAAGACAAGCTCAGTGCTTATTCAACAGAAAGGGTTCCATGTGGGACAGAGAGAAAAAAGGGAGAAAGTGGATGGGTGCCGACATTGTGGAAGTGCATCATTTCAAGATTACACAGAGTCACGGCTAATTATTATCAACATGCTCAACACTTTTTGCACCCCATGTCCTATTCTTATTATCAAACATGACATTTGCTCTTCAGCAGCAATGAATAGGGTCTGAAAAAATCTACACAACTATTCTAAGGCTGCTGGACTGAAAAGATGAAGATATGAGCTTCTGAGGGGGAAGAGAATGAGAATAGGAGAGGGGGATTAACAAACTATTTTAATACTTGATGACACATATTAAATTGTTTGATATTTGTTCTTTCTTGATCAGGATAATGAGGGTTGTTTACGTTACTCAGGGGTGCCACACAGAAGGGCTGCCAGGAAACCTTAGAAAAAAAATGGCTTTGTGGAGGAACTACAGCTCCAAAGGTTCAAACTATGAGCTGCAGGGTGTGCCAAGGGGCATGTGATCTTGTGCAGCTATGTAGTGGTTTTCAGGGATGTGTGCCATGCAAGTGGTAGTCCGAAGAGGCCTTTGGAGTCTGAAGAGGGATTTGGATGCTTTTGAACCTTGTCTTACTATTGTTCCTGCGCAATTTTGTTGTTCCAGAAAGTTCAGAGAAACAGATTACCTTTGAAGAGGCTTAAAACCAAACTGTCAAGTGTATTCTCTTTTTTTCATAATTTACCCCAGCCCTCAAAGTGTTCTACATATTCTGCAGATAAGGAAGGAAGGAGGCTGAGGGATAATTCAGCAATCTTCATGCACAATAGCAGCCTCAGCAGTAAGACTTACTCTTCTCTGAGGGATTTATGGTTTCTTAGAGAAGGGTCAACTAAATAAAGAAATACAAGAAAGAGGTGGTGTGGGAAAACTTAGTTGTGTCTTCTAGTTTGATCTCACTTTGCTGTTAATTTTTATATTTATATTTGGTATCTTTCTGAAGTGCTTCTCATCACAATGGAAGAACAAATCATGTTAATTAATGAGAGTAGCAGCCAAAAAAAAAAAAAGAAAAAGAAAAAGAGCTAGCACTTCTTTGCCATAGTCAAGAGCTCTTGAAAAGCTTGTCCCTGATGTTGTTTTGGCTGAACAAAAATTAGATGCATAATCACTATTAGGCTTGATTGACTACATAATTCTTTCTATTGCACTGATGAAAAGCACATGGCAGGAATTCTTAGCCTTGTACAACTTTATTGCCACATGCACATCTTGCTAAATAGCTGAGCATCTCCTTGACTCGGACATTCATCACTGAGGGCGTTGAAATGTCTGAGGTAGTCCACAATAGTTTTGGCATGATGGAGAAGAAATCCTTCCTGTTGATGTAAAATCTCTGTCAGGCACAGGGTTGGGGTATGATATTGTGAATCAGCACAGTGCAGACAGAGAACCTGTAAGCTACAAACCCTTGGTAGCTTTCTTGTACTCACCTACAGTCATTCGGTGAGGCTGAATTTAAGTAACCCCCTTTTTTACCTTAGGTAGCAGCTCACACTGCTCACTGTGGGGTGCTGTCCCCCAGGCCACACAGCAGCAGCCAGGTTCCAAGAGACCAGAGAGGCTTCTTCAGACACAAGGACACAACAGTGCAGCCTGTAGATCCCCCGCCAGAAGGGAAGGGTGAAACTAGTAAAGTTCTCAGCAAAGAATGCCTTGTGTGCCATTAAATTCATAACCTCTCTGTTGTTCAGTTGTTGCTCCCCTGCTCTCCCACAGCAGCCAAACGTTTTTCCTGCGGGCTCAGATACGACAGTGAAAGAGAAATAGAAATTTACAACCAGAGTTTATTCAGTTCCTTCCCCATCTTTAGATGAGAGATGATGAAAATGTCATCATCATGGCTCACTCACCACTAGCATCAAAGTGATGCAAGTGGCTTAGCAGGGACACACAGGGTGTCTGAAGGACAGACTTTTCCCTGCACTTACTGCTCATCTCAAAGCTGAATCAGGGTTATATGTAAACAAGGAAGAAAATGAGCTGGGTTTCCCCACAGCTAAAGATCAATGTAGTCTGAAGATTTTAAATGCAAGACTGGTCCTGAAAATGCACTTACAACCTTCCTCTAAAAGCCTGCCATCGTTCAGAGCTGCTGTCTTGGCAGGAGTTAAATGGAGCAGAACTGGGTTCTTGCCCTCCCACATGAACAGATAATCTTTGAGATCTCTGGTACAGTAGCCTGGTGTTGAGCCAATAGGCAGAGAAACCAAAATACCTCAACTGGTTGACAGCTTCAACAGCTTGAAAGCCGTGACTGACACAGCTGCATCTATGGCAATATTGAGGTGTCAGTCATCTGCTGCTCAGTGCTTGGGAACCATTCTTCTGGTCTTATGGCAGATCACCCCTTGATTCTTTTCCCCTCCTTGATCACTCTGTTGTCTTTAATGGAATGCTATTGATTGCTGCTGGGTTTCCTAGGCACAGATCAGGCTCTCAGTGCAAATTCAAGTTGTCTTTGTGGCCGATTCTTGACTGTGTCATGGGGTGGTGGGATGGAAGAGGCTGCAAGGGAACACTTTCGTTAAAGAGGGGAAGGGAGAGAGGATCAATGACAAGCAGGGAAGTGTCAGTGGGAACAAGGAAGCTCCAACAGCCCTGAGTCAGGCAACCGAGCTGAAGAAGGCTGCCAGAAAAGGCAGGCAGGACACAGCAGGATGTGGGAGAGAGTCTGAAGCTGGCTGCACAGCTGCCAGGATGAGGAGGTGTCTCAGAAAAGGAGAGGATATGTATGGCTGGAGGTGCTAGAAGGTCAGAGCAGGGGTCTCTGCTCTTTGACCAGCAAGTGGGCAGAGCAGGAACAAAGGGAGCTGTTCAAGACATGATGAAAACCTTGATGTTACCTCATCTGACAAGCACAGGAGGTATTGGTGGAGATGGGACTTGAGAAGAGGCACAGCAGAGCTGGATTCCTTTCTTTCAGCTGAAGTGCAACCACAGCAGAGTCCAGTAGAATCCTCTGGAGTTGAGGCCTGGAATATAAACACATTAAGAGCTGCTATTCATAGGAGCAGTGCAGACAA
The DNA here is from genome assembly GCF_015832195.1 of Motacilla alba alba. Classification (NCBI taxonomy): domain Eukaryota; kingdom Metazoa; phylum Chordata; class Aves; order Passeriformes; family Motacillidae; genus Motacilla; species Motacilla alba. The sequence goes on along the minus strand of NC_052017.1, from coordinate 38,022,607 downwards.
CCCAGGGGGCTGGCTCACAGCTCCCATCAGTCACACATGAAACTCTATTTCTACCTTCCTACACAACCAAATGAGCTGTGATTAACAAACACAGGCCATTTCAAGCATCACAGACTAGGCTTGATGGTGACTAAGAAAGGGGATGGAGAGGGGAAGAGAATGTTTTCCAGCTCCCCCTTGTGCCTCTTCTCTGTCTTTGCTTTGTTCTGTTTTGCTGGCCGTCTCCATGTCCTGCCTCCCAGAAGCGATTCAAAGGTTATTGGATTATATGAGGACTGTTTAGTCTTACAGGACAAAACATCATCCCCTGGGAAACTTAGGAGATGCTTGTGCTGCAGGTCCATGGCTGCATCCTGCAGCTGATGGTCCCCATCAAGCCCCAGGTGCTGGAACTGTGTTTGAGTGTGCATGTGCACACAGGAGTGTTTGCATTTGTGTGTGTGTCTGTGTGTCTGTGTGTCTGTGTGTCTGTGTGTCTGTGTGTGTGCACGTGCACTCGGTGGCTGGCCAGGTGGGATCTCTGTGTTTAAACAGGAGAAAGCTAACTTGTGAGCCCTCCTGGGTTTGGGAAGAAAAAAAAGAAAATCAGGAAAAGGTGAATCCCAATACACAGATTAAAAACAAAAACAAGAACAAAACCCAAACCCAAAACAAAAACAAAACAAAAACCCAAACAACAGCCAAAAAAACCCCAAAACCAACAAAACAAAAAAAAGCAACCAATAACTAAAACGGAGGAAAGTTAAAAGTATCTGGTATTAGTATTTCCAGGCCCCAGAGGAAGCACAGAGGCTGGTGTTGAGCCCTATTCTATAAAGGGCTACTTGCTCTTAAGGCTCATTCCCTCATCTTTCTTTCACCAGAAGAAACAGCAGCTGAGAGGGAAGATGAGTGGCAGGAACCATGGGCAAAGGCAGAGACCCCACAGAGACATCACTTCGATGCTCCAGCTTTAATGCTGCAACACCTCCCCCCTTCCCTCACCAAGTGCCCACTACTAGGAGAAGCTCAGTAGACCACGTTGCATCCCAGTTATGCTCAGCAGTGATTTGGGGTTCTTCCCATCCCCTAATCCCCAATTCCCTCCTGCTGCCTTGCTGTGTTCCAGGGCCTGTGCCTGTTTGTGGGGCTGATGCTCTGCCCAGCCCCAGTGCAGAGGCTGCAGTGAGAAATGACTGTGCATTGCTGAGCAGCTGGAAGCAGTTATTAACTGAATTTGGCATCCGAGCTGAACCACAAATGCATCTGGGTGGCTTGAATTGTTCTTAATTATATTTTTGCTTTATTGTTTTCATTTCGCGCTGTGCTCTACCACTACTCTCTATACAGCTCTGTGCTGTACAATTTCTTTGCTTCCAGCCCAGGGTAATTGCTCCTTGTCGTGCTGTGTTTGCCATTTTAATTTTTTATCATCTCAGATACTTTCTTTTCTTTCCCCCTTTTGATTATTTAGTTATGTCATTCCCATTTGCCCTGGCATTTCAATAAATTCACTTCTACATTATCTTTGTCCCTAGAGCAGCAGTTTATCCCTCTCTTTCTAATGTCTCTGTCTCAAAGCTGGGTATGAACTGTTTATTTTTTCCTGAGTTTCCCTTTTGGGCTGAGCAGCAACCAGCAGCAGAGAGCAGCGTGCTGGGCTGCAATCCTGGAGCCAGAGTGCCCCCTTCCAGAAATTCTAAGGAATAACACAGTTCCCTTTAGGGGAAGAAGCACAGCCAGGCAGGGCTCTGCAGCTCAGGGTCTAGCCACAGGTTAATATCCAGGTACTTAGATGAGACTAACTAAAAGGATGAAGCTGCAAATGATGTGTAAGGGAAGTTTTTTGGAGTACATTCCTAGATTGAGGGAATGCCCTTTATCCACTAGATTTCTCACTTCCCTCTCTCCTTCAGGTCCTACTTTTTGTCTCTTTCAAACCTGTATTTTGATCCTTCCAGCTAAGAGCTCAGAGGAAGGGTCTACAATGCTGGTGGGCTGGGGACACAGTTCTTCTCCTGCATGCTCAGGCTGTGCATGAGGAGGTGGCTCTCCTGCAGGACAGCGCTTCTTCCCTTTGCAGCAGCCGATTCCAGCCCAAGCAGGCAGTTTCTGTTGGGTCAAGGCCTTGGGCTTGGGCAGACAGTGACAAATTTCACTCTGTGGTTAAAGACTGCTCTCAGCTGGCCGGTCCAGTCACTTGGGGAGGGAACAGCCCCTCTTGCAGCATCACTGGAGAAAAAGAGGCTCAGGGGGGACCTTGTCACCTGAAAGGAAGTTGTAGACAGGTGGGAATTAATCTCTTCTCCCAAGAACAAGAGGGAGTAGTCTCAAGTTGCCCCAGAGGAGGTTTAGACTGGATATTAGGAAAAATTCTTTTACTGAAAGAAAGCCCAGGGAAGTGGTGGACACAGCATCCCAGGCGTGTTCACAAAACTGTAGGTATAGCACTTGGGGACATGGTTTAATGGTGGACCTGGCAGAGTTAGGTCAGTGGTTGAACCTAATAACCTTAAAGGTCTTTTAATGACTCTATGATTCTGTGATTTTACACTTTTTTGATCAGCAGGGTGGCATGAACGGAAGGGTTCAAGAGCCTTGTCTCTGGTCTTTGACTGCCATGGAGCAAAATCTGGCAGCTCAGTTTAAAGAGATTGATGGAGATGGGTTTTGAGGGAGCTGTTGGCCTTTGTGCAGGAGTGGAGTGGCACAGCCAGGCACTGCATCCCAGTGTTTCTGTGGGAGACACAGGATACTGCTGGGGTGGATGCTGCTGGGTGGAGAGGTGAGTGGAACAGAGGAATATGATACTTTATAAATCTGCCTTTTTGGGGGCTGAATAGTGCTTACCTTGTCACCACTCTCTGAAGAAAAGTCCTCCCAAACTGGTTTGTTTTCTGTAGCAGCAAAATGACTAAGACCTTGAACTGTGGTTTGAACTGCGAGTTCACCCCAGCAGCTCTGTGTATACAGGTCTCTCTGAAGTGCTTGTTTTGAAAACATTTGACCATTTGAAGCTAGAACACGGAGACTGAGACAGGCTTTCATGTTAAAACTATTCTCAGCCCAGGGGAGGCTGCAGTCATACCTGCATCAAGAGGAAATGTGAAGGAAACGTAGTGTCCACACCTCATTCCAGGGAGGTATGAACACAGATGGTTCGTTTGAAACTGTAACACCAGGTTTAAAGTAAATGTAACGACATTGTGCAATCTTCTTCAAATACTCTCCTTATTGCTATTAAACTTTATTAATATAAGAATGTAAGTGCTTCAAGGCACTCATTTTAGACTTCAATAAAGTCCTCTTGTATTAACAAGCCACTGGAGTCTTGCTCTTTCTTGTATATTTTGAGATACTCCATAGAAGACAAAACCTATGCTGGTAGCTGCATGTTTAAGTTCCAGAGCAGGAAGGTCCCATGGCAGCTCCTCAGCTCTTTAGGAAAGACACAGGCTCCTGCCAGGGCTGTCCCAGCAGTCAGCTAACACCATGGAATGGGAGGCCGTGCTATTCTCACATGGGAAGCACTGTGCTATGCTGCAGGGGAAGCTCGGGCAGAGCGAGAGAACGCAACGTGTCCGAGAGCACACAGTGAGTAAGGACAGAGCAGGGACTAAACCCCAGCTGCTCCTCTTCAGGCCTTGCCTTCACTACACCACTTTATCCTTCTAAGCCATGGCTGCAGCAGCAGCAGCGGGAATGTGATCCATTGCCAAGCAGTCACACTCATTCGGGCTCCTCCACCGCCAGGCTGGCCAGACAGAGCAGCACCACAGGCTCTGAGGCACTGACACTGCTCTCTCAGGTGGGGATGCACATTCCTGAGGGATGCACACTCCTGAGGGATGCACGCTCCTGGCTGAGGACACCTCCCCATCCCTGAGGCAGCCTCAGGAGTGCCCAGCTGAGCACACAGGAATGCACACGTGCTGTGCTGGGAGAGCAGCGGCACAGAAATACGGCTGCACCCCAGCAGGACGAGGCTGAAGCTGATATCTCCTCTGTGGAAACCTCAGCAGCTGCTAGACATCAGGGGGCTTGTACAGAGCAAAATACTCTGGTTGGGTCACTGGGCTGAACCAGCTACTGAGCCTAAACTGGGTCAATTTGTAAGCCAAGAGGCGGTCACTGCATCAGGGATGCATCGAAAGCAGCACGGCCAACAGCTCAAGGGGGAGTTTCTCTCCCTCTACTCTGCACTCATGAGACCCCATCTGGAGTACGGCATCCAGGTCTGGGTCCCCCAACATCAGAAGGACATGGATCTCTTGAAGTGAGTCCAGAGGAGGGCCACAAACATGCTAAAGCAGCTGGAGCACCTCTCCTACGAATACAGGCTGAGATGGCTGGGGATGGGAAGAGAAGACTGTGGGGAGACTTTATAGCAGCCTTCCACTGCCTAAAGGGGGCCTGCAAGAGAGCTGGAGGGGGATTTTTCACAAGGGTGTGTTGTGATAGGACAAAGGTTAATGGCTTTGAACTGAAAGAAGGCTGGTTTGGATTGGATGTTAGGAAGAAATTCTTTACTGCGAGGGTGGTGAGGCACTGGAACAGGATGCTCCACCCCTGGAAGTGGTGAATGCTCCATCTGTAGAAGTGTTCAAGGGCAGATTGGATGGGCTTTGAGTAGCCTGTTCTAGTGAAGGTGTCTCTGCCCATGCATTGAGCTGACCTTTAAGGTCCCTTCCAACCCAAACCACGAGGGTACACACGCATGTCTGCAGATAAGTGAAGAGGCACACAAAGCTGTGTCCTAGTTCTGAGGGTCTTACAGTTTTATTTCTCTTAGTTCTAATGAAATGAGAGGACTAAACAAGGAAACTTGTGTCACTAAGGCAAACAGATCTGTCATAATTTTTTCTGGCCATTTTAGGGGCTAAGATGGGTGAAGAGGCAAAGCAGCCATCCAGGGTTTATGCTGAGTGTGTCTGAAGGCCAAGCCAAAATCCTCACCACAGAAAAGCACAATGTGGCCACCAGAGTCTGCAAGCACTTCACCCTTCAGGCCCAGAACCATTTTTAAAGATCCTGACCCGGTTACAGACCTGCAGGTACCTGGCAGGTGGGAAGGAGCAAACACAGGGACCTTCTCCATGATTTGAAAATAATTATTAGCTGTGAATTTAGTCACCAAGACTTATTATCCTGGCCCATCCCGTGTTTGTCATCTCCTCATCTCCTCCAACCCCCCAAACGTGACACACTCTTGGCTGCAGTTTCTCAGGGCCAGATTTTCAGTCCGAGCGTGGATCAGAAGCTGTGGAGCCTGGGGCAGCTAGGGGAGGCTGACACCCGCAAAGCAGCAAAGGCTGAGCCCACAGCCTGCTCGTTCATGCCAAGGAATTTTGGCTGCAGGTGTAAGTTAATTCCTGGTACTGCTGGCAGGAGATCCCCCTAACTATTCACAGCAGTGCTTTAATTCAGCCCACCTATGCTCAAGAGAGGATGCTGTGCAAGAACAGCCCTGCGCAGAGCTTACATGAATTTAGATACCAAGAAAGGCTTTTTTATGGTGAAGTTAAAAAGTGATGCGTGAAGTTAAAAAGTGCCTCAGAAAACAAGGGAAAGACCTCGCCATTGGTGAAGCACCTATATGAAAAATGCTACTTTTGTGCCCATGATTATCACAGCATTTGCTGCATGCAGATGTATCAAAAGCAAGCAGCCATTGAGTGGGGGGTGCTGGGCTTCCTGATGTGTTGGCCTTGTAGCACAGAGCTTCTGTGAGGCACAGGGCAGATGACTGTAAATAATGATAGAATCATAGAATCAAAGAATCATTTGTGTTGGAAAAGATTTCTAAGATCATCAAGTCCAACACTGCCAAGCCCGCCACTAAACCATGTCCCCAGGTGCCACATCTACATGGTTTTTGAACATTTTCAGGAATGGTAATTCCACCGCTTCCCTGAGCAGCCTGAACACCCTTTCAGTGAAGACATTTTTTCTAATATTCAATCTAAACCTCCCCTGGCACAACTTGAAGCCATTTCCTCTTTTCCTGTTTTTTGTTACTTGGGAGAAGAGACCGACCCCCATCTGGCTACTCCCTCCTGTCAGGTATCTGCAGAGAGCAATAAGGTCCCCCTTTGGAGCCTCCTTTCCTCTGGGATGAACACCCCCAACTCCCTCAGCTGCTCCTCATCAGATTTGTGCTCCACACCCTTCACCAGCCTGATTCCCATTCTCTGGACACACCCCAGCCCCTCAATGTCTGTCTTGCACTGAGGGGCCCAAAACTGAACACAGGATTTGAGGTGTGGCCTCACCAGTGCTGTGCACAGGGGGACAGTCACTGCCCTGGTCCTGCTGGCCACACTATTGCTGATACAAGCCAGGATGCCATTGGTCTTCTTGGCCACCTGGGCACACTGCTGGTTCATGTTCAGATGGATGTCAACCATCCCCCCTCCCAGACATTTTCCACCTGGCAGCTTTCCATGAATTCCCCAAATTATGGAAAACATGACTGAATTCTCTTTGTGAAGTGTAAGAAGCAGCATTCATTTTGTGATGCATTAACCTGGCAGTTTTGCTCATGGTCCCATAAAGGCACGAACAGGACAGATGTTCCCCTGCAGGTGCGTGTGCAGGGGGTCAGTTTGGCCCCGTGTCAAACACCCAACAAGGGGGAGCCTGTGCATGGGCACACAGAGGGCAAAGGCACACTGCACAGTAGGAAGCAGGGCTGCCAAGCCACACACATGTTAAGCAGCATGAGACAAGGCTGAAGAGGTTCGTGTTGGCCGAGGATAAGAAGGTGAAAAGAAAAAATCCTTCATGCAGCTTTGGCTGAGCTCTGCACCACAAGCCAGCCTGAGGGGTGCTAGTTTAGACACTGTGGAAAGGCAACATTGTTAAATTGGTAAATAATTTTTGCGATCTGCCTCTGGGAAACCAGGTGCATGTTAGGTTGACCATTTACCCATGTGTTTTCTCTATCCCAAAGTGTTGCACAGAAGAGAAGTCAGCTATCAGGATGTGCACAGGTCTGGATTGCCTCCTTGGGCTTCTGCATGAGCAGAGGGAAAAGGACCAAAGGATACCTGAGGTTGTCCTCGAGATCCTCCCATTTTCTGGGACTATGCAAGAACCAAGGCAGTCTCCAGCCTAGGTCAGAGACAATCTTCAGCTGTGTGCTGGCAACTGAACCTGCCAGGCGGCATACAAGAGGGCATTGGTGTCAGCCTCATTTTATACAGCATTACCACTGCGGCTAAGCCAGGGCTGCCTGCATGAGGCCCGTGGAGCATCACCCACGATGGAGAAGAGCTGTTGTACAGCAGCAATCCAGCAGCAGGCCTCTCTAGCTGTGCTTCATTTTGAGCTGCAATTTCTGACCCAGATGGGCTTTTGACACGTGGCTGTTTTCCTCTGCCTTGTACCATCTTACAAGCAGGACTCAATGCTGCCGCTTGGAATAATTTGAGTTACATTCTTCTTAAATTGAGTGGGTGGGGGGGGGCAGACAGAAGGGCACTTTGGGAAGATAAATCCCCTATCAATTTTAAGCATGTAATTTTACAAGTAATCCCCTCTCTCCAGCCAGAGGCAAAGGCAGTCCTGGGGCACAGTGCAGGGGAGAAAACACTGCCGTGGGAATTCAGGCCAGGCAGGAGACAGAACAGCTCAGCCCCGTATCAGTGCAAGCTGTGCATTCACCAACAATTTGGGAGTGCATTTACAGCAGGTATAAACTGCTCTGTGAAGGAACCTGGTGTGGCAGAGCAGTGTCTGCACAGAGGAAGGTTTTTTTCAGTGTGAACGGGCATTTTTCCCCCAAATAACCAAGAGTGTGCAGCCTGTCAGCTTCCACACACCTGCTCAGCTCCTCTCTTGCTGGTGATGCGTCTGTGTCCTTGATCAATTACCTGCCCAGCAAGCACAGCCTCTACAGTGCTTTCAGCAAGCTGCCCATTGCAGCTCAGCCAGCTGCCTCCAGGCTCTCCTCATACCTGGATGTTCCTCCCTCCCCACTCCAAACTTCAACTTTAAATTAAAAAAAAGTAAATTAAAAGGGGGAAAAAAGGCGGCATTCACTGATGAAGGCTCTTGCAGCTGCTCGCTGTACTCATCAAAGAGGAGGAAGGGCCAATTACTTCCTCGTAGGAACTGTTTCTGTAATCAAAGTGCTCTGCGGTTGAGCTGCAAACGCCGATTCCCTCCCGCCCAGCACAGCCCCTGGGTCATGAGCCAGAGCAGGAGGCAGCTGGCTGCCCACACCCTCATCAGTTTACACTTTCACGCAGGAACACTCATACCTCTGTTTTCCTTTGTGACATTCACCATTTCCTGGTGGAGTGAGGACAGGCCAGGCTGCTGCTGTGGGCACATTGTCACACTCAGGCTGGCACTGCAGACTCGGTGCCCAGCAAACTTCCCATGAACAAGAACAGATGCTTCCTGCTCCCATCGCCGGAGCATCTTGCCAGCCTGGGAGGTTGGGAGAGCGAGGGGAACTGAATCATGTTTTTGCTGGGAAATGTCTTTCCTGCCCCCACCATTTGCTGTGGTAAGGCTCTTGCAGCCAAACGGGGAAGCATTACTTGGGGCCCATCCACAGCAATTCAGGAAGAGTTGAGAAGAGCTCTTCCCAAGGACCTCCCAGCCTCTAGAACCTCTGTGCCTTGTCACACTATTCACAGGGGCTCAGACTTCATGGCGACAAGAAAAGCCATGTGCAGACATGGCACCAGAAAAAAACATGTCAAAAAAAAAAAAAAAAAAGAAGCAGCATTTTTGTGCTGTTATTTTTTTGTTATTTTTTCCAATGCTGGCAGTAATAATTTTGTTCGACTTTTTTTTTTGTGTATGCCTTTTTTTAAAAATACCAGTAGATACAATATTTCTTGGAGAAGCTTATCTCCTAAAAGAGTGCACACTCTAAAGTAGGAAATGAAGTTCGAAACATAACAGATCTTTGTCCCTCCTATTCTGGTTTTTCTATACATTTCTTATAACCCAAAGATTTGTCTTAAGCAAACAGTATTTTTTTCAGCTTTATTCTTTAGTGTTCTATCTTTTTCTCAGTTACAAAGTTATATTCTCCACATTAATGCAGTGTTTAAAATAACTATTTTAATGACACACCCAAAAAAGCCCTGTAACTGTAGCAAATGGAGTGCACCAGAAAACCCCATCCAAACACCTGGGAAGACAGAGCAGTAGCACAGACAGAGGGAGATGCTGGCTGTCCCTGCTGCCGTGCCCCAGCACAGCCCCGTGACCTTACAGCAGCTGACGATCTCATCCAGAAGAGAATCTCTTCTGCTTTGTTCATCCCAGCGTGCTGTCCTCCCCGCCAGATTTCATACAGAGAAATACAAGGAACACGGACACACAAGTTTAGCTTGCTGACATAATGCCCATATTTAATCTTTTAAAACAAGAACAAAATCAAGAATAAAATCAAGAATAAAAATTTCATTTAAGTCATACAGTACATTAATCTTTCAGCAATGACCCAATCTACAGTACTCAAATGCCTGGCATGAAGTCTATTATCTCAGCATTTAACAAGTGTATAACCAGTGACACAGTAAAAGAAGAGCTCACAATACACAGCTAACACAATGAGTTTAGATTTTCTTCTAAGAGTCCAGCTAGGGTTTGTAATACATGGGTCATTTTTGAACCATTCTTTAATCAGCTTTTTGTTCAGTCAATCTGTTTGGGACTTTTTTTTTCTGTTATGTGAGTTTTTCCATTATGTACAGGAAGATTATTTCAAATGAAATTGCACAAGTTAGAATATCTATCTATAGGCATACATGGTCAATCTAACTAAAAAAATTTAATAAGCAGTAATTACTCGGTCCTGGTTATACATTCCTAAAGGCTTAATAATACAGTTTAAAGAAGAAAAAAAAATAAAACAAAACACAACAAAACACAGCTGTAGGGTGGCAATCTCTGTAAGAAGCCTTCTTCCCTCCTGAAACAACCGAGGGCTAACTGTACTTTCCACGTTTGAAATGGGGTCCACAAAGAAGTCATTTCAGCAACTAAACAATAAAAAACATGTGACTGTGTCCTCTCTAAAGTTTGAATGGTTCGATGCATAATTCAGTGAAGCTCTCAAACAAATAATACTGGTAGGATGCAGGCTGTTAACTGAAATTAGGACAATATGCCCTGATAGAACATTTGGGTAGCAAAACTGCATGTACAAAAGGGCCATTACCCAGTGGTTAGAGCAGCTTGAAGCAGGACAGCCCTGCCTGGGGAAAGGGTGGGGGCTCTTCTGCTCCTCAGCCAAGGTTACAGCTGAATTTTCCCCACCTCTTATCAAGCACTTGCCCTGCCTGCTCTCAGCCCCTTCCTCCTGTCCGAGGTGGAATCCCCAGCGCAAAGGCGAGGAGAGCATGGCAGGGTGCGAGCCCTCCCTCTTCCCATCCCAGATCCTGATGCTGAGCAGCAGGCACAGGTCTGCTTCTGCTGCAGCTCCACCACAGGCAGGAGGGCTCCTCTCAACCCACTGTGGCGCAGGCAGGAGCTCTGCAGGCTGGAGGCTTCCTTTGTCCTGGCCTTGACCACCAGAAGCAGACTCCCTCCCAAGAGTAGCCAAACACTAGAGACCCTGAGGGCTACCTCTAAGACAACTTAACTGAACAAGGGTGATGGACCATCTTCTTCCCACATTAGCAAAACATTAACGTAACTAATTAACACAACTGCTCTGACTTCTTTTAATCTCTCTTTTCTGGTGCCAGGTCCTGCTACAAATGGAAAAACCCCCATGGAGAGCTGCTTTCCTAGATGGAAAAGCAGCAGAATCTTAGGTCTTGTGGATCTGCTCTGTAATTTGCTACTGGCATAAACGACAAAAAAAAGTCCCATTTGTTTGGTTGGTTTTTGTGGTGTTTTTTTAAGAAAAAAAAAAATCCAGATCATCTAATGCACCTTCTCTGCACATCACACACGCTCACATGCACACACACCAATGGAGAGCTCCAGAAGAACAGGCATGGGAACCACAAAGCCCAAATGGAGAAAAGATGTGGGGAATCTCACAGTTCTGTTTTCAATTCTCATTTAGCAATGAAGCAGCAAAATGATGTATTGCAAGAAATAAACAGTCACAGAACACACATACACCCGAATGCAACCATGGATACATTTTTCCCATTTTTTCTTTTTCTGACAGACGTTGCTATTAATTCTGACGGCTTCTTTCTGGCTGTGCTGAAGTTTTTGAAGAGCATCTGGTGCTTATTTAACCTTTATCACAACACAAGAACCTCAGTGGCAATGGACAATCCATCTCATTAGTGCCACAACCAACCATCTCTGCTTGAGATTCTCTACAAAACCCTTCTGGAAGTTGAATCTGACTCTGCCTCTTTAGTGCCACTCTTGGTTGTTGGTTGTTTTTTTTTTTTTTAAATTAACAAACACAGCATATTAATGCAAATTCGATGTTTTCTAAAAAATGCTCAGATAATTAGTTCAGCAATATGCAAAGTGCATCTATTTGGTTCTTTCCATAGATCACCTTCTGTTTTAAGTTTAAATTCCTTCACAGTTTAAAATATTGTGAAGAAATTATATGTATACTTTATGTATAGAACTATTTATATACATACACATATATACACACAACTCTGTACTTTATATAGCCATAAACACTCACTACTTAACTATTTATATTATATACACATGGCATGAACACACGCTCAGTGAAGAGTTGGTGCAGGCTGAAACCATTCCATCGGGTTTAATGGAATAACAACAGTGAAACCATGAGTGAGTTATCAAGAGACACAGACATACATCTATTAGATAAGTGAAAGACCAATTAAATCAGCTCTTCCATTTTCCTATTAGCACAGGATTGTTCCCACCCCATTCCATGCTCCATAAGCACATACACAGCTACTTTGCATTCAGTTTACGTCAGAGGGCAGTGGTGGTTCTTTCTCCTAAATGAAAGAGGAGTCCGTATTCACTCGGGCTCATCGCAGCCTCTTCTGCAGGAGTGGGCACAGCTGGGCCTGGATGCCGTGGAGGATTCCGAAGGCTGCGCCGCCGTCAGCTGAAAGCACCTGCCAAAGCTTTACTGCATGGTTATGGGACAGCTATCAACTGTTCACAGTCTGTGAACTCTCTCCAACAAGTGGTACAACTGTATAAATACATACTTTAGCACAAAACAGTTTAACACGAGGCAAGTCCAAGTACAAATGAGACCTAAAGGCCTATGGGTGAACTTTAAAGGCCAGCAGTTCTTCAGAGTGCATGTTGTTTAAGGAACGCAAGTCGGGTAATTTCAAAAGAAGTTTTGTGAAAATAGAGGCTTCGTTTGGGTGATTTTTCATAATTAAGGTCCTTAATGCACGGATTAGTGTTTCCTGAAGTGCCTCCACAGAATTGACATTTTCTATTCCGGAGCGATCTAAACAAAAGGGCAGGGTGAGAGGGAGAGAGAGCAATTAAAAAACAGGAGGGCAGGGGGGAAAAAGAAATTGACTGAACAGATGTAGCCTGCAACATAAAACCAGGGCAAGAATCCCTTACTAAATTAACAAGCACAAGAAAAATCAGATACTTATGCCAGAAGTTTTAAAGCACACACCAGAAGTCTTTCAAAGGTTACTTAGTACTTTGAAAAGTTAATGCTAAGTTCATGCCAAACTGGCAGCATTCAATCACTATTTCTGTGATCCCTAACCCATGTTTCCAGAGGATGACAGATTGAAGCAAATGTTTAAATATGTTGCTGAATCACAACTTTCAAACCAAGGAGAACGACAGGGTGCATGAAAGTAAAAATTTCAAACGTTTCTTAAGGCTAGATATAGAACCCTAAACTCAAACTGAAGGTTTGAGGAGGAAATCCCACTCTGGACAAACCACAGTTGTTATCTGCACAATGGGATTCTCGGGGGGAAAGGGAGTACAACCATTCGTATGACTGGGCACTATTTCTGAGCGTGTTCTGAAGCACTTAAAAAATGAAACATGATGCACCCAAAAAATTCCCAGCTGAGGAAAAGAAGAATGTCAACATCAAGACAAATATTATGTTCTCACATACTGTACTCCCACCACACCTGAAGCACTGCTTTCAAGAGAGCTGTATTTAAGTTGAACACACCTGGTATCATTAGGTGGAACCTAAGTAAGCGGCTTGAAAGGATGTATTTTTAAGTAAAACATCTCACCACATAATCATGCACAGTATCTTTTTTTTTTTCAAGCTGTAGCTTCTTTTCTTAAACACTATGTAAATTCAGCAGGGCACATACATAGCCAAGTGACTGGCACAAACAGAAATGTGCTTTGATGTGTACATGTACTTAAGCACTTTGCAGAACTGGGACGTGGAATGACAACAGCTTTCTGGAGTAACACTGAGTCAGATCGTACAGAGTGGGAATCCCTTCCTTATGCTGCCAGTGTCAATCCCATCAGATTGCTCAGGTGAACAGGCTAGGAAGTCCTCCTGGACTACTCAGTGCAGTTCCCTACCCCTATAGGAAAAATTATTACATAATCCAATTAAGGATGCATCTCGAAGCAGTTACATGTGTTTTCTTCCTTTAGGAAGACTGTTCCAGAATCTTCTACAATTAGGAGCTCTGATTACTATTAAACAATTTTTATTAGCACACACTCCACTTTTCTGTGAAGACTGTCCAATAGGTTTGACAGCTGCTGTCCAAGAGAACATGAGCGAGGAGACATCTCTCTGTCTTTATTAAATGATCTCTCCTGCTTATCCCCTGCTCTGCAAAAGCTTTGCTCTATTCTGAGCAAGTACAGTGACATTTGCACAGAACATGCCCAACAGAGTTTCACAAGAGCTCTGTACAGTGAGAACAGTACTGCCTTGCCTCTGAAGGTGGAAGAATGCAGCCCAGCCTTTCCTGGCTGCCTCAGGTGAGTTACTGTAGCCTCCTCACTTCAACAGTCCAAGTCTTTCTACCCCCTCTCATTCTACTTCCAGTTGCTCCCAGTAGCCAGCAGAAGATTTGGTTAGTATTATGTCAGTAAGGGAGAATAACAGAGGGTGTGTACTTCATATCCTTCTGCCACAAAGCAAGACCCTTAGTTAAGGGATCATCTGCTCTCTAGACCTGCACAAACCACATTCTTTCAGCTTTGCTTCCGCCTTGCTTTTTCCTCCTCCGGTGGCAATGATCCACCTTGCTACCTCTCCTCCATCTTCAACACATCCAACTAACTGAAGCCAGAGGTGAAACATTCCTTCAATTCTGGAACAGTACAAACATAATTCCTCAGAACCACCCAAGTGTGATCCTGCTTTTTCTTTCTTTGCCATACGACATGGGAAGGAGAGGATGTACAGAGTTACACAGTCCTTGCTACTACCCCTGCTTCTTCTGTACATTCTAAATACTTCTCCTAAGAGTGGTTATTCATCCAGTGTTAACTGGAGATGTTTTACACAAGCATTCTCCCAAATAGCAGTATTTAGAGACTTAGCTTCTTTCCATTGGTGGATTTTGGTTTTTTCTTAGTTTTAATCAACTAAAAGTCTTTAAAAAGATCTTTAATTAGTGCAGCACGGTACCTTATATTGTGGATCACTTAATCAACATTCAACAGTCACACTCCTTTCTGCTTTTGGAACTGATGTAAATCTTGACTACTATCTTTCTTTCAGTCTTCTCTTAAATAACTTCCATTCTGAGATGAAGTCATAATGGCCTTTTTCTCCCACCTTCAGTTCTTCTTACATTTATGGAATTTTTTCCTTTGTTTGCATCTCCATGTCATTCTCTCTGATCCTGTTCTTCAACTCCTCATCTCTAATGAAGCGCCACCTCCCCCCTTATAGGAAATTACTTTTTTGGTTACACTACTCCTCGAAGAGTGGGATGCAGGGATCTGTCTTTCAAGATCTGTTTAATCAACACATGCCCACAATCCTTCAGTTCTACAGGCACCTTCTCTTCCTGGCAATCCTTCTCACTGTAAGCATCTTCCCCAGGAACTCTGCTGAGGCCACTTCTGTTCTTCACTACCTGCCTGAGCATGAAGCCAGCTCATTTACTCACTTGTGCAAAGTAACAACTGCAGCATTTCAATCCAGTCTCATGTAAGAGAGCAAAGTTGCTCTGAAAATTTCTGAACTCGCAGTGATCATCAGGGTTAGCCTTGTGTCTGGAATACAGCCCCAACATTGGCTAATAAAGCTGTACTTTATAAAACCCTAAAAAAATTTGTGAAGATGTCCAGGAAGGCTGTGATCAGGCTGCAGATCAGATCATGAGGCAGCTAAGATACTCAGCAATAATATCCAAAATATGATCTGAAAAATCCTCAAGGACTGCAAGAAGCCTGAATACCAAACACCTTCTCTTTGTCCTGCTGCATGGCTGATACTACATGCTGTACATGTTACATGCCATCCCTAAGCTAACCCCTGCTGGGAGCTGGCAATCAGCACAGCGCATTAAAGGATGGGGAGATGGCACTGTGCTAGAAGCACATTTAACAGAACAGATACAGCCACTTAGACTGAAAACAGGTGGCACAGAGATTGAGATATTCTAGGACCCAGGAGATGAGCAAGCAAGAATGGCTGTAAACCTAGTTAGAGTGCACAAGAAGAAAAGAGATCTGGTTTGTCAGTCCTTATTTTAAAGGCTGCCTGCAGTTCTTGTCAAGAATTTCCAGAGTCAGGAAAGGCAACTAAGACCTCAGGTTTCTCTCTGCTACCTGAATATTTTCATCAACAGGTTCCATGCTTCCTTCAGATCATAGTGCCATGCTTCCTTCACACTGCCATTTGTTCTGGCTCTTGAAGCTTGCTAATTCTGCGCCACCCTCTGCTCATTATCATGGCTTACAACCTGAAGAAGCGACAGCTGCCCTGTCCTGTGACATTTCAGCTCAGCCATGCACAAAGCTATTAGACTGAAATGTCCTACCTTGTTACAGAGCCCTCACGTGCCTACAGCACCATGCCTGGGTGCCCCTCGTGATAACACATGGGTCTCAACTGCTCATGTGAAAGGGGTGCCCTTGTTCAAGGAGTTCAGTGCTCCCCAGCTGCTGACTCATTGTCTAAATGGGCACTGTGAGCATTCCTGCTACCTACCCCTAGGAGAGCTTCTGACCCAGCAAGCAGGGATTCTGCATCTTGCATTCCAGGCATTATATGCAGAGCTAATGTGCCTAATTTGAGGCTTGAGATAATACTACAGAAGTAGGTGCTTAATCCTTCTTTGAATCTGGGCCAGGGTGTTCTGTCTATCCAGGGACTGAAACAAGATAGGAGGCCAGTGAAGATGTCAGTGGATTGGCAGGACTTTAGTGGTGAGAAGTCACGATGCAGATGATAGGGCTTTCTTGCTGACATAGGCAGAGATCAAACTGTTGGATTTAGACTTAAGTAAAATACGCAATAGACTTAAATGACAACACTTGGAAGCAAAAATACCACCTTATCCAAAGACTTATGCTGTGCAAGTCAGGAGTAATTTCAGTGATGCCGTCCTGTGAAACTTAGAGGAGCCAGACAAACAGCATCTAAACAGCCATGGAGCAGCTATTTGTTTTTGCATTACATAGAAAGCAGTAGAAAACATAAGCCCACTGTCACCTTTTTTTTTTAAAAGGCAATATTAGAAAGACTAGGTCTCTTAAAAGGCACATTACAGGCTGCTAGTACCTTAAAACCTACTCAATTGCACTTATACATGAAATAACAGGGTATACATTTTACAGAAAACTTTTAATAAGAGAGTCAAAGGTGCAAGTTAACTTTCTATCCTTACCAGCAGATACCAGGACAACAGCTGTAAACAAACTCATTTCCTCATCGCTAAGTTGCAGGGCATTTAGTTTCTCACTAAATTCAAACATTGAGTTGAGTAGGTCACCAGCTCCCATTGAATGCAAGTCATCTACACTGTACTTCTTGCCACTCAGGAAGGTGACAGTACGTTCCTTTGCATCAAACAAAGATGCAAATCGTACCATTAAAACCTGGAGAAAGAAAACGGAAGAAAAAAAGAACAACAAAACCATATAAATGGAGGTGCATTTCTAGAAAAGCCAAGGAAAAAATTAAACTTTGTAACATCATTCAAAGTGTCTCATTAACCATTCTGGAAGCATTCTATTCAGAAACTGTCAGCATGCTATTGAGCTGCAAAACACAGTGCAAGCTCTGGCCCCATAATCTGAGAGAAACAAACAAGTGACAAAATTAGGGAGTGGATGCAGGGGAGGGGCTACAGCATATGAAAGGCAGGAAAATTAAAATTTAAGCCTCAGACAGCCCGAGCCACACAGACCATGTCATTCATAAATATGCCAGTAGGACAACTTGCCTAAGCCACACAACAGCCAAAGGCACACAGAGCATTAAAAGAAATGTTTTCTTGGCCACATTCATGAGGAGCAAAATGAAGGTACTGAACCAGATTCTCTCTTGGCATAAAGTGGAGCAGCTCTATGGAAACAATGCTGATTTACACCACCTGATGACCGGGCCCCCCTAGGCATTCTTTGGAAAAGTACCATGCCACATCACTGTACCCACAGGAATGTTAATGAGCTCTGCTAGAAAGGAGCCACATGTAGAGCTTTTAAGAGGCTGGGGAAGCACAGCTTGAGATGGCACCTGGTCTGCAGCAACTGGGAATACCCCTTCGGTACAAGCACCTGGGCTGGAGCAGTTGAGGTGTGCTAAACTTACCCCTTTGGGCTGAAATTTCTCGTGTGGTTTCTCAGTTGTACTGTGAAATGCTTCCCTCTGGAATGGCTTGTAAAGTTTCATTTGCTCATGTTCAACAACCTTATTTACATTTTCAAGGTTTAAGTTGCACAGAACAGCTTTCTTATTTGAAGAAAATGAACTAACGGGCATTGGTTAAAACTTCAGACTCACTGTAATCTCTTCGTGTGACACTTGTCTCTTCCCATTTACCCTATTAACTGCATCAATTCAAACGTTTACTACAGGTGACAGGAGAACCAGGTTTTCAAAGACTAGTACCTCTGACAAGCGTAAAGACAGAAGTGTTCAAAACAAACAAAATATTTGAGAATTCAAACACTGTTCATGCACATTACACGACCTGCTCCTAAATTTAATGAGCCAAACGACATGCAGCAACCTGGATGGAGACAGGAGCACTACGTACTATTCATTTTTGTCAGCTAAGCTATCTGTCCTTTGATGACATTAACTACAGAGTGCAGAAACCCAGATGCAGAAGCCATCAGAATACAACAAAAACAGGCAAAGGGCAGGCAGACAAAGCTGAACTCGTGCATTAGCACAGACCCACCAGGTATCCAGTAACCTTTCAGTTCAAAACGGTATTCTCCCTATAGAACTGGGCTTTAGAAACATCTTTAAAGAATGAGCAACCAGGATTAGTGCTGATATTCAAAACTGAAGCCCATACAGTTGTGCTGAAGGTAAAGACCTCACCTATTTCAATGCCACCATTCTAAACAAGGAACAACAGTTTGGATTGTGCATGCTGAGGACACATTTGATCAATCCTATCACCTGACCACAGCAACACAGGCACATAAAAACCTCCACTCTGGGAGGTTCCTTGATCATGTCCCTACCAGCTGAAGTCAAATCTGAGTCACTACTCAAAAGGATCCAAGGGCCCTGTTAGCTCTACCATCAACTACATTTGGAGGGGAGGTGGAGGAGGGCCCACTCAAAACCAGTCGAGTTCCTTATTTTAGGCTCTCTGCTGCTTCTGAGCTGGCTCTCATAAGAAGCCATGCAAATGCCACCACGATACACTGAGCTCCCCAGGACTCCCAGTTCTAAGAGACCTTTTTAGCTTGCGTGTGTGTGAATATAAATATAGCTGTGCAGCTTTTGCACCAACATTGTCTCCATGTGTCCTCTTACCCTCACAGGAACAGGCACTCCTCAAATACAAACTGCTAAGGAGCACAGTGCCAAACCAGCCACACCAGACCTGGAGGCAGCACTTTCACTCGGGTTCTTCTATTATAACATGCAGACATTGGAGTATCCTGGTTCAGTTACGCAGAAGACAGAAATGACCTGGGATGCACCAGGCTTTCAAGATGCTTTTGCCTTTATCGCAGTGGTTTCATTAATCCTGTTGTGGATTTTTTTCCACTGTTCTGCAGCCCTATCTTTTTTTTTTTCCTGTTGCTAAGATGCCACATAGGCCTTTAACTGCAAGTTGATGCTCACTAACAGGAATCATTAACGTTTCTTATAAATAAGTGAATAGTGACAAGCATGCAGCCATACATTATTACTAATTCCCGTGGATACAGAAACCTCCTTATCAGCAGTGCTTGTAACCAGCAAAAACGCACAGGAGTGAGAAAAGCTTCAGGTGAAGCAAGGCCAAGACAAAATGTTTTACTTGCAAAACATGAAGGTTTAGCTTTACATTATAGGGACAGCTCAAGCCAAATTTTTCACCCTCCTACTCCTTTGCAGAGGAAGGAACCAACATTTTTGTGAAAGGTGAAAGTAGTGAACAAGTAAAAATACAGCCCTTTCACTACAGGAGTTGTAGATGAATATTAAAAGGTCAAGAATAAGTATAACAGAAAAAAATTCATGACAGCAAAATGAAGGCAACAAGAAAACTAATTGACTCCAGGCAATAAGTCTTCCTGTATTAACTTGTACCTTCCAACCCAACAATTATCCATTTTAGAACTGGGCAGTATAAATGCAGACAGAAGACCCAACACATCACACAAGAAATGTCTTCATTTCAGGTAAATATAAAATCTCTCTTTGAAAGAGTAAATCACGTAAACAAGAGCAAAGGCATCACCAATGCTACACTCCCCAGAAAAGCACAGTAACATCAAATACTTGGGACTTTGGTTCCTCTGACCCCCTCTATTCAAATTTCACATTTGAATATTTATGAAGTGTGTCCTCTCTACTCAAATTTCACATTTGAATATTTATGAAATGTGTACGGTCTCCAGTAGACACAAGGGTCTGGAAGGGCAACTAAAACATGATGTAAAGGTCATCTAGTGAAGGTCACTAATTATAAAACAGCACCAAGCTCCGTGGTATAATTTCCAAATTAATACCACTAATTCACATATACGTCATGACCACAAGTGGATGCAATTAACCACGAGGACCTAGTGGGATTAGTCTAGAGTAAGTCAGGCTGCAGCTGGCACACAGTATCTACAGAGCTGCAGCAGTGCACATATTTACCATTGTTACTGCACTGGACATGGAAGCTTCAGACACTCCCAAGTTGCCACCTAAGTGGTGACTGGTCAGGATTGGATACTCTGGCTTTTGCAGGAAGCAGAGTGGCACAAGGAAGGACATGCAGAGCAGTAAACACATTCCTCGAGAAGATTTTTAAGTTAGTAGACAGCTTTTTAACCTATCCACCCTTCCAGATGCAGTACAGTCCTCCAGAGTAAGCAAAGGTAGCTAGAAACCCCTAATTATGCATTTATTAATGCCCAGGGAAGAGGGAAGGGTAGAAGGGCTGAGCAGTTTTGAGCTCGCTGGAAGAGGGACAGGCCACCAAGGTCTGACCAAACAGATCCCTTGGACACCATCACCTCAGAGAACGCTCAGAGCATCCATGAACAAGCTGGCTTTGCCTGACACACCCCAGTTCTATTTGGTTCTGTTTGTACAGGGTCAGATTGATGCATGGCTTGTCAGGTTTGCAATATGCACACAGTCGTCTTACCTCAAAGGTCCCAGCCTTCAGAAGATTGACCTGGTCGTGCTGGGAGAGGTCTCGGAAACCTGGGATGCGCTTGGCGAACTCCACCACTTCCTTTACTGCAGGTGTAAAACTCATGGAAAACTCTTCCCAGATTTCATGGCCAGACTTGTTTGGGTCCACATGGGGAGTCTTACTCATTGGGCAGACCTGATGTTTGCAAAACACAGACAGAAAACAACTTTTAAAGGTATCACTCCAAATACTGACAAATACTTGAGAGAAATATGTTTATTATTCAACAAAACTGCAATAATGACATGGAGAAAAAAAGAGATCAATATTCCTCAATCAATTCCCAAAGAAACTGGATTTCTTCCCCTTGCTTTAAAACAAACTAGGAAAAAAATCCATGGGATTGTTTATAAATCCGTTTATAAATTTGTTAACTTCAGAACCTACAACACTGTGTACTGCAAAAGACCTGACACAACCAAGGTTATGCTATTCTTCCCTGATCTCAACTGATCTGCTCTGACATCTGAATTTCTCTTTACTCGTATTATCCCTATAATTTCACAGTAAATTGCAATTTCACAATCAATCAGTTGCAATCTCATAGTCACTACGACATTCATTCTCCTATCTTTCTTGTTCTGCAGGCAACTGAAGTGCTTCAGTCAGGGCAACAAAGATGTCAACACCAGAGCAAGAAAGAAAGCCTTGGTTTCCTGAGTCACAGGTTTACACCCTCATTACAAGGACAACCCTCTTCTGCAAGTTTGCTTTTACTTGTATCACTGAAGGAGAACACCAAGGAACTGGTATTCAGTATTTCTCAGTCACAAGATGACAAAATGCTCTTTCTTTTATACAAACATACAGCAATTTTTTGCAGGAAAGTCTGAATCCATTACACTGAGATCAGACATATCAGTCAGGGCTGACTGCCAATAAATTCCCTCTGCAAGAGCCAACCAGAAGCTCTGCGATATTTTCAGTTCTAGCTTCTAAAATTTACATCTTTTAATGAAGCTTAAACCTTTTAATATGCATTTCACCTGTCATCATCAAGGACAAAAATTCCTTTTAAGTATTCCTCACAAGTATACTAAATGGTGTATGTAATCCTACATAATGTCAGCAAACAAAGAGAAAACAGTGAAATAGATTAGCAATTCCTCAGAGCTGTGCTGTTTTTGCAGGGCATCTTGAATATGGTAATTGCCTAGCAATTCTTTGCGTGGGAGGTTCTAAGATTACAAGACTATAATATTTTGGCAAAGGAAAAAGTCTAGGCACAGAACCAGAAGGACAGAAGATGCCAACCACTGCTCTGCCTGTGATATTGCAATGGTTCACGTAGGTATTGTTATAAATACAGCACTTTCCAAAAATAAGGAATCTCTGGTTCAGTACCTGCTCTGCAATGGATACAAAATCACCTTAACTTCTCATTCTACAACAGCATACCCTCACCCACAGGCCCTCAGTCCCAAGGGGAAAGTACCACTTCCACACCCAGTGCATTGTGTCTGTGGTCTCTTGATAGACCTTGGCCCAAGAACCAGAGTTTCTCTACTTAGAAGAGATCTGTAAGGATTGAGTCCAACTCCATGCTCCATGCAGAACCACCTAAAACTAAATCATATGCCTAAGAGTTCCATCCAGGCACTCCCTGAATTCTGACAGGCTTCCTATGGAAGCAGTTGTCAGCCTGTACAGTCACCAGTTCTCTTCAGAGGAACCTCTTCAGGAATGACCTGTTCTGCTTTTCTGGTTACAGGGATATTGAGTAAAAATGGCCAAACCCCTGCACATGTGTCTCCATACAGGTTCAGAGCCTAATTACTTGCCCTTATCGCTGATGACTCATTTTGGTCAGATTCTGAACTCACTGAGTTCTTGGGAAAAACCCTCATACATATGAGGGATGTGGGGCAGGGAGGGGGAGCTGCAGTGCTCTGCTGGATTTGGTTTTGTCTCCTCATCACTGATTAACTCCTGCCTGCAGCTGCCATGCACAGGTCAAACTGACTGGTTGAGCCTCTGCAAGGCAGCACCACTCCCTGCCCGCCCATACTGACAGGTTTAACCTCTGCTTCTCAGGAGTGCCAAGAATGCTATTGTAGTGACACCACATGCTTTCCCTGCAAGGAAGAAAAGGCTAGGAATTATTATTTGCCATGTTACAGTGCCTGGAGTCTGCAATTAAGGTCAGACCCTGCTACGGATGGCATGGTCTACATATGCAGTCAACAAAAAGAACTTTTTTGTTAAAAAAAGAGAAAACCCAAGAAACCAAAAAAGCCCCCATGGAAGTGCAGCATCAAAATAAACACCTTTACTGTGGAGACCTTTGAGGGTCTTCAAGAACGTGTGAAGGATCTTCACAAAGCAGGAGGCAGAAAAACACTGGCAGCTCAAGTACTTCAGAAAGGTCAGGGGCTCGCGCTTCACACCGGGAGCGCAGGATGAGAACGAGGATGTTATGTTCTCTCATCCCAGGCAGCTCCAGTGATAAAGAGAAGGACAATCTATTTTAAGGGGCTTACAGAACTGGTTGCCTGAATGGCAGAGAAACAGCAGGTGCAAGGCAAATGAGAGGGACCTGTTAAGCAAAAGCAAAAAAAAAAACCAACCAAACCAAACCAACAACCATATGCAAAAACTAGGAAGCATCCTTGTTGGGAAATCAGTGAGAAAATGCTCTAGCAAAGTCATCTAAGGTACCCAGAAGTGTGTCCTGAGCCTCACTTGCATAAGTACTACAGAGAAGACCCTGAACTTCTCTCTAATGGTTTAACTGTGCATCTTCCTCCTGCCTCTGTTGAGATCTGAACATATTCTACAGTGAAGAGGATGCGCAGCCTGTGAGCCTCATTAAAACAAAACAAATCAAAAAATTTCCATCACCAAAAAAGCAGCCTACCCTGCAACAGAGATTTTAAAATCCATAGTAAGGCCTGTAGATTGGCTTAAAATCCTAACCTCAGGGTTTGACCCCAGAAATTTGCTCTTAATACTCTTAAAGAAAATACAGTATATCTGACTGTATAGATTATTTGAAAGTAAAGTCTTCACTTCAAAAAGTGAAAAGGGGAATTTATAAACTCCTATTTTCATTTTATAGTCAAGTCACATAAAAAACCCATGACTTTTTTTCAGCCAATACTCTTTGATGTTATTTT
Source organism: Motacilla alba alba (assembly GCF_015832195.1). Taxonomy (NCBI): domain Eukaryota; kingdom Metazoa; phylum Chordata; class Aves; order Passeriformes; family Motacillidae; genus Motacilla; species Motacilla alba. Next base: position 37,998,783 of record NC_052017.1, on the reverse strand, counting down.
TACTTTCAGTTAGCTAAGAACCAAGCCAAGAAACCCCATTAGTTGTATAATTTAGAATCCTTCACACCTTTAGCCATTTTTGTCCTTCATCACAATTTGCACTATCAAACTTGTGTCACCCTTTAAAGTTTCAGCAGTTGTGCCAACTGCGTGCAGTTTCCCTGACTACTGAGGCACAGCTGGATCACACCCATCAATAACGAAGTCAAATCAAACAATTGATATCAACATACCAGATGCATTCTTCCTCCAGTGCTGCAAGAGTAAGTGGCATTCTTGTTTGGAGAAAAGCCATCTTCTGGGATCCTCTCACACATTCGCTGAGTGTAACCACTGGGGAAATTCATGCAGTGGCTGTTTGTGAAGCACACAGGGTGCCCGCTTGGATAATGCATTGTGCTTCTCCCTTTGTACTGTCCACCAAGGTGCTGCTCCCTGTCAGGGTACTGAGGGCCACCGAGGCCACCAACACAGTGCTCGCCGCTCAAGATGTACTGCTCTGTGCTCTTTGACACTCTCTCCCCACTCTGAGGCTGCATCATCTCTGCTGGGTTTTGGGACTGTTCTTGGTTGTACATGAAAGTGTCTTTGTGGGCCCTGGTGACCATACCGATCACCTCCTCCTTAGCCATGTCAGCACTAGGAGGGGGAGAAGGGCTTTTGATGGTTTCTCGCTCTTGTTTGGGCTTGGAGGAAAGATCTTCTTGAGGTGCTTGGTCTTGATGTTCTGCCAATGCTTCACTGGGCAAGTGACCGCTGAACTGACTGTTCATCATGGTTTTCATGGCACTCTGCATTTCAATCAACATCCTCTGTTTTTCACGTTTGGGAATACGGCCAAATCGAACAGCTACCAAGGTGGAGAAATGGACAGCGGTGGAAAGGGAAGGGGGGTGGGAAGAAAAAAAGAAAAAAGTCAGTCCTGAAAGTGTTAGCATGCACATGCAAAATAACACACCCCAACAAAAAATTCTGCCTTTTCAGGCAAGATTTTAACTGCTCTCACCAATACCACAGCCTGGGTATTACCAAAGAGCTTTCGGGGCATAGGACTGGCATGAATACAAATGCATGCTGTTGTTTAGGGAGAAGGCAGCTCCAAGGCACACAGTCTGTAATGTCTTTTCCCCTTCTGCCTCAAACCTGGCTATGCATTATACACACAGTTGTGTTAACTGAAGAAGTGTCAGGCTTTAGGATTGGATCTATTAAATCAGCACAGCTTCAAGAGCTGACAATTAACTGAATGTAAACACAGTTCATATCATCTTTGCATAGAAGTCCTACAAGACAGGTCCTCACAGACCAATTACATAACTTACCAAAACAAGAGAATCAATGCTGAATCAAGCTTACCTTGGCAAATTTTCTTGGTAACTTTGCCTTGACAAGGACATTTTCTGCTGGCAAGGGGATGGGCATCATTGTGGCTGCAGCACTTTTGACCCTGTCCTAGGGAATCTACAACTGCCTCTACCACCCTATCCAACCGCAGCTGCACAAGGGCTCATAACCAGTTTCGAGTGATGTAATTATGCAGTAGTCCATCATTAATGTAAGTAAGTCTCTTTCATTAAAGCAGGTGCAACCTTGTGCGCAAACAAGCGCCTAGGGGATGAAATAACTCCTATGCACGACAAGAACTCAGAACAATTATTTAAAATAAGTTCTAACACTCCACCCACTAAATTATTAACAGCCCAAGATTCCTAGTTCTTGTGAAATAAACACCCAGAGAAAATTTAAAAGTGAAACAGAAGGAAGAGTTCTGGTTGTAGCAGTAAGTTGTAGCAGACAAATGAACTACACTTTCAGCCTTATTTATTAAAATGGCTCAAGGAGCGGACAGCAAGCAAGGTGGTCAGAGACACAGACCAATATCAACATTTCCTCCTTGCCTTTCCTCTCCCTCTAAGAAAAGAAAGAAAGAAAAAAAAGGAACAGATGATACATGCTCATCCTATGCACCCAAAGCTAACTCTTTAGGCTCTATGGTGACTACTCTAAAGCTATCAGGTTGGGCAGAATTCCCTATCATTGAAAAAGCAATAGTAACAAAAGAAAACAGAAGAAAAAAAAAAAAAAAAAAACAAAGACAAAAAAAAGAAAAATATGAGTCTTGTTCAGATTCAGGTAGGATACAGCTGTAAGTCTTAACATTAAACCTAAATTGAGACACTTGTTACAACCATCCCCGTAGCAGGCCACTGCAGCACATCGCACTGCATCAGCTCCTCGGGTGGGAGGACAGCTCTGCGGCTGCCTGCAGTATCACCTCACTAGCCCAGGACACTCATGGAGCAAGAAGGCAAGCTGAACTACATGCTCTCAGACAGGGAACCTCTCCTTGACAATAGGACTTGGCTGCATTATCTGCCATTAAGATCTTCAGCAATTGTTTTTGAGGTGGGCAGCAGATTCCCTCTCAGAGGATCCCTGCTCAGTACAGGAACGTACCATCTCTTGACATCCCAACAGACAGGCATTTTTTGAAACGACACTGCTGGCATCTGTTCCTATTCATTCTCATTATAGAACAGTTGTTATTCTTCAAGCACTTCTTATACTGGATGTTTTGCTGAATGCTTCTTCTGAAAAAACCCTGTAAACAAGCAAAAAAACCCCACAACTATCATTACAGCACATGTCAAATCCTTCCACCAGGATTCATGTCTCTGTGAGCACCTCACTGCATCGCATCAGCAGCTTCAGAGCCATCAGCCCCAAGAGATTTTAAAGAACTTTGTACTCCTCATGACTTAGTTCCCCTTTGTGTGTGATCTGTATGTAATGTGAACTAGTTATGATTTCTAATTACAGAAGATGCTAAGTTGTTCCCTGCACAGTCCGCACCTGAGAGCAGAGTATCTCCAATATTGCCTCTGTCACTGTACCAACAGTTTCTAAGACATGCTCTCAAACACCTATGACATCAAGTGCAAAGATGGGAGTCAAAATAACATATTCTGACTTCCATCTCTGCAGTTTGGCAACAAAACCATCCTGCTGCACCACATGGCCTTCAAAGGTGTTTTTTTTCAAACAACCCTTTATGCTGATAAGCTCCTTCACAGAACATAACATTTGCAATGTTACAGACTAAGAAAATACATATCTAGTTCTGGCTTTCCCTGTGGTAAATAATTGCTTTTCCAAAGCTGTTTTGTTCTGTGTCCCAGCCCAGGTGACAACTCACACCCACTCTCTCTTAATGCAATTAACATGCACATGTCTTGCGTGACATGGTCCTTACCACCTCTGCTTCCAGTTCTTGCTCTCTGCTGTACGCTCCAAGTCAGGCAGGATTGGACAAGGGGTGGGAACAGAAAGTACCGCAGAGCTTGGAAAATGCTGTATATTCTTAAGCGGTTTGCCTGTTCCCTACAGTTTCTGAAATGTCTCACATTTAATGGAGAACTATACCAAAATTTGTTTTGGCAACATCACCCCTTCTTCCCCTATGGGGAGAACTTGAGCATTTCACCAGCAGAAAGGTGAGCAGAAATATAGCTCACCTTGCAGCCCTCACAGGCATGAACACCATAATGAAATCCTGAAGCGACATCTCCACAGACTTTGCAAAGGAGAACCATGCCATTAAATTCTAGAATCAAACAAAAAAGTCAAGGATATAGAAACCAGTGACAACTGCAGGAACATGTTTCCAGCTTTTAAAACCTGGACTTGAATCGAAATATGTCAGGTCAGTTCAACACTTGAAAAAATACAGCAGAGGAACAGACAATATAAATGTACAAACTCCCTGAACAGTTCAGAAGGTACCAGTGCAAGGGTGGGGGAAAAAAGAGGACAAACACGAAGCAGTCAGACAAACAGGGAGAAAGCACACATTCACTGGGCTGTCAGAGTAGCACTGCACTCAGTAGCAGAAAAAGAAAGTTTGCTTACATTTAAGCACTTTAAAAAGGACCATTCAGTTAACTAGGCCACCAAAGTTCAGGCTCAATCTGGTTTTTCCATCAGGACAAGAAAGCCTATGAAAGGCTACAGTTTCCCCAACAGAGAATAAACATTTTTTCTTAAAGACCAGAAATACTAAAGGACACTTTGTAATATATTCAACACCCGCCATACACTGTAGCTATCTGGTAACAATTGAGGACTGGTAACAGCCATATCTACATATGTAGAGACCACTCATTTGAGTGCATATCCAGAATGGCTTGCACACGTCAACTTGAAAATACCTTCTAAAACCCATAAAAATGCTCATGGTTTGGGTTTTTAAGGTTTTCCCCAGCTATTTTATTTCAGCTTGTCAATAAAATTTTTTTTCAAGTCCTAAGTGCTGGTCTAACATTGGTTTCACTGAAGCCAATGGGAATTTTACCAGTGATTTCAGTAACCACAAAGTTACCTTAATACAACAGAGACAGCTGGAAATACTCTCACAGAAACATATTCTACCAGAAAAGTAACTTATTTGACATTTGGGTTTCATTTGTAAAGAGGAACTAAAACATTTTTTAAGTTTTTCAAAAAAAAAGAAGAACGAAATGACAACTTTTTCTTTTTTTTTAAACACAGTACTGAGCCAAAAAAGTTATCTATCTGAACAATTTACAACAGGTTTCATTCCAGGAACCTCAGCCCTGATACCAAAAACTTAGTTAATTAAGAATTTTAAAGTAAAAGGTTCTTACTAAGAACTTAAGGTAGGAATACTTAAAAAAAACCCCAAACAACACAGCAACAAAAAAACCCCTATCTGAGGTAGAACTATTAAACAGTTATTCTAGCTTCATAACAATCCAAAACAGTAAAACAGTTCTGCCAGTAAAAGAATTTAGCCTCCAAAAGACTAAATTTCAGCTGTTTGCTGAATCACTCATTCCAATACTTATTTTGAATCCTGGCCTTTCAAAACTGTTCAAATATTCTTCTCTATAACTGATCTTTTCTGATCACCAAAGAAGTGTAAAGTAAATATGCAGAGACAGATTGTTGTATGTATTTTAAAAGGCCATTCTTTAGTTCCAGTTTACAAGTATTTTATTTTTCACATCCACAGAATTATGACTTGGAATCAAAAAGATTACTGTTCTACCCACAGCTATAAAAGTATTACACTTGGGTAATTTATTTTGTTCCTCACAGCTGGGGGGGGAGGGAAGGTGAAGGGGCAGGGGACAGAGTATGAAAGAACAGAAAAACCAGATTTCCAAGACAGCTCCATAAATACTCTTGGAGGCAATTTCTGATTATATCACCTTTACTTCATCACTTCTTTTTAACCAACTGTTTGATTTTCCCAAGATCAGTTTTGACTAATGACAATTCGAAGTAAAGCTGGACTGTATTTATGGATCGTTTGAGGTTGGCAGCAATGGGACCCCCATCGTATCAGCATTTGTATGGCAATCACATATGTATTACCACACATATAATGCCAAAGATAAACACAGAGGCTTGCTATGCACCTACACCACAAGCCAAAAGAAGACCTGGTTGTAACACACGGGGTTGTAACACATAAGGGGAAAATGGTGTTTTCAGGAACTGGCACCAAACATACTTGTGACTCCATTATGGCCTTTTGTCAAACCAGCAACACTCGACTGGTTTGTTTTAATAGTCTCCTCCAGCCGATCGCTCTTCGGCGCCCCGTCAGAGCCTTCACTGCTGCGGCCATTGCATCCGCTTTCCGAGGAGGAGCTGTTTGGAGGAGATGGTACAGGCGAAGAGGACGACTGGAAACCGCTGTCTGAGCTCTCGCTGTGACATGAGGCTGGGCTAGATGCCGAGCTCGAAGAGCTGATGTAAGCTATCACACCCCCTAAGGCAAGAAAAAAAAGGCAGCACGTAGTGACATAACCAGCAGACATGCACCGCTGCCATGTGAGCCACGCCGTGACCCAGCACCACCAGATCAGCCATTACATGCTCCTGGGAGCACTCCTTTCCCTCCCTCTCTCCCTCAAGCTTGTTTGTCTCCATTCGTTTTCTACGGCTGACCTCCCAGTCTGCCTCATCCCCTTCTCCCATCCTATCAGCCTCCTCTGGTCCAGGCCGAGATGAAACGGCATAACCAAAAGATGGAGCAACAAGCCATGGTGCTGGAAGGATGGGGCAGCAGGGACAGGGCATGGAGTGACCCAGAGAGGGCTTCCCTGGCCACCCTCTGAGCAGAGCTCATCTGGAGCCAGAGCCAAGACAGGATCTTACAGTGCTGTGGAGCCAGAATGCAAACAAGCTAGGTTAGGAACAGAAATAGGGCAGAGAGAAAGACTTCATGCAGGCTACACGCCAGAGGCACAGAAAGGAAGGGCTGGGAGGTGCTCACGATGCAGAAGGGAAGGGGGCAAGGGAAGGAAATAGCACTGCAGTCTGGTTAGCCTACTGAACGCCATTTGTCCGACTACAAGCCTTTGTAGCCTTTCTAGCAGCAGCTCAACTCCAACCGCCAGGCTGCTATTTGCAAACAGCCTCTGTCCTGCCGCGTCTTGCAATCTGACACACTTGAGAATCCTTCATATGAAACAGCTTTTTGTCCTCAGGCAGACCTGGGAGCAGTTCTGGCTTTTCACAGGCTCCTTCTTCTTGCTCATAAGCAAGAGAAATAGTTTGCACTTCATATGAGTTTGTCTCCAAGACTCAGCATTTCAAAAGTCAATATAAAAACATTTGATATTTCACTCAAGAATTTCAAAAGCCATAGCCATGAAACCGTTTAAATAAATTACACCCAGTATGTTCTACATTTTATGCCGCTATTGCTCAGTAGACTCTCTTCACTGATGACTCAGGACATTGCAGCAAGGAACTCCACACACCAGTAAGAATTCAAAACTTTAAAAGGGCCATGCACTGCCTTCCTTTGCAGGAAAAAAGCACCGGTGTCTGTACAGAGTCCTTGATCAACTGAACTGGCACGGCAGGCAGACGCTGTAGCATCTTACATCAGCCATACCCTCCTCACAGATAAAAGCAGTGGTATTATACAACCCTGGAAACACCACTGCTTGCAGGGAGCAATTCTGACTTACAAATTTTCATTACTTTTGTTAGACATAACGGTCCTCTTAGCACCTCTGCAGCAGCAAAACTGGCCCACTTCCTCTTCAACATTTCATTTTTTTCTACCAAGGAAACCCTTGGCAGGAGGGTTCCCTAAACAGCACACAGCCCAGGAGCTCCTGGCAGAGCTGCCTGGGAGCAGAAGTCAGACTAAGGGGCCATGTGACACGTGCAGGACACACAGACTGCTGCTCACGTTCCCGGACAGCAGTGTCCCTGCAGCCTGCCACAGGCGTTGGTCCAGCACAGATTTATTTTTTTTTTTCAGGAAATCCTCTACACAGCCTAGCACGCATTCCGGATCAGGTTTTCGGAGAAAGGAGGATTGGCAAGGGGGTCATGAGTTCAGCCACGGCATGAGAAACAAGGCATCATCGGGCACCCGTGCTGGGCTAAGGCACCACCTGTTTGACAAAGGTCTGTGCCATCCATCCCCCAGCACCGCACGCGCCTCTGCCAGGTGCCAGGTCAAAGCTCACTGTTCACCTGGTCCAAGGGAGGCACCGGGCTCCTCAGCAGGCGCCATCCTTATCGGCAAGGGGCAGATCGGGACACGCAAGCACAGCCCCTGCAGGGAGCTCCACGTTTCTCCACGCTGCCACCGCGCCCCGTTATCTTTAAACCCTGCTCGTAAAAGAGACGCTCTTTTCCCTCAAGGGTAAGGCCAATGTCACAGAGGAGCACAGAAAGTGTGTGCCTGTGGGGGAGTTTCACCCCTCTTCTCCTTAGAGCTGGAGGAGCTCCAGATAGCTGGGCTGCTCTGGCACCCTAGAGAGCTTGGCAGTCTTGGCAGCGCCACAGTCGCAATTCCTCACACTTTTTGTTATTTTAAAAACGACACTTCCCTGTGAACCCTTGTTTTTGTTTGGTCAGCAGTGAAAAGTTGACTCTCACACAGAGCACAGGGTGACATCTCAGAACAAAGAGCACAGACACGGAGCACGTACACGTGCACACGGATGCTGGCACTCCGCAGAAAGGGGGTACCGGGGTGCTCGGTGGAGGAGGCAGCCCCGGTTCTGTCAACTGCCAGGGATTTTCTTAGGGAACCCATCTGCCGGAGGGTGGTGAAATGAGTCCTTTAGGCTACGCGGAGCCGCGCTACTGCTGGGGCTGCGGCGGCACTGCCGGCTCAGTGACAAGGTCCCTTTGGGCTCTACCTGGCGGGATTCACTTTAGGGACGGGGCGGGGGGGCACCGCAACGCGCTGGTATTCCATTAACACGGATCTGGAAAGCGGTAACGCCGCAGGGACGCGGAGCAGGCAGCCAACTGCCCGGGCGATCCAACCGGCGCCCGGGCCGCTGCGGCAGCAGGGGCTCCCCGGTGGGCACCCCCGATCTTCCTGGCTGACAAAGCGGGAAGGGAGCGGGGAGCGCGGTCTCCGTGCCCGCGGCCGCCCTCCCGCCTCACCCCATTCCACCGCACCGGGGCTGCGGCTTTTCCCTGCCGCGGTCACGCGGCGCCGGGGCTGGAAGAGCCGGGCCCGCCCTGCGCTGCCCCCGGGCCGCCCCCTCCCCGTTACACAACACCGCCCCCGCGCATCGGGACGGGCCGCGTGCCGCCGCCGCCGCACACGGCCGCACCGCGTGTCCCCCCGCGACCCCGCGCACTCCCCCGCACCGCGCCGCGCCGCCGGCCGCCCGCCCGGCGCCCCCCCACCGCGCTCCACCGCGGCGGGGGCGGAGCCGCGGGAGCCGCGGGGGCGGGGCCGCCCGGCGCCGCAGCTGCGGCGCGGCCCCACGTGTCCCCGGCGCGCCCCCGCCGCCGCCGCCGCCGCCCCGAATGTAGGTCACCAAAACAGCGGCCGCCCGCGCGCCTCACGTGTCCGCGCCGCCCGCCGCCCCGCGCCGCCGCCCCGCCGCTATTATGCAATGCGCGCGTCACCGCCCCGCGCGGCCAATGAGCGGGCGCGCCGCGCGGAACGTAAACACAGCGCGCACATGGCTCGCCCGGCGGGTCCATGTGAGGCGGCGCGGGGCCGTCCCGGCCACCAGCGGGGCCGGGGCCGGGCAGCGCCGCCGCCCGCCGCGCTCCCCCCGCCCCGCCGCGCCCCGGGCGACCCCCGCCCGCACCCCCGCGCCCGCCAGGCCCCGCGGGACCATCCCGCACAGCCGCCCCCCGCAACGGCCGGCCTGGCTTACCCGCGCTGACTTCCATGGCGACCTCCTCCCGCAGGGGCACGGGCGGCGCCGCGCTGGGTTCCGCCGGGCCCGGCTCGGCTCCGGTCGGCGCGGCGCGGCTCCGCTCGGTCGTTGTCTTCCCAGCTCCGTGTCCCCGCCGCAGCCCTACATGCAGCCGGCGGGAGGCTGGCTGGCTGGCAGGCAGGGAGGGAGGGAGGGAGGCGACCGCGCTGTCTCCTGTCAGAGCAGCGGGTGCGCGTCCCCGCCGCGGCGCCCTCCCCTTTACAACAAAAGCGCTCTCGGGAGCCGCGCAGAGCGAGTGCGGCACCGCCGCCCGCCCCGCCCCGCCTCTACCCCGCTCCGCCCCGGCGGCCGCCCCGCCCCGCCCCCGGCCGCCCCCCTCACCCAGTGACACACTTTCCGCGCCGGCGGCACCGCTCACGTGCGGCGGGAGCGTGCGGGAGCGCGGGGGCACTGCGGCGGCGGGGGCGCCGCTCCGCGCCGGGCGGTGCGGCGGGGGAGCCCCGCCGAGGTCACCGCCGCTGCCGCAACCGGAGCGGCGCTCGCCCCCCGCGGCCGCGGGGCAAGGTGAGGGGCGGCGGTGCGTGTCAGCTGCTCCAGCGCTGAGCACCGGCAGGAAATGCCACCGCTGTGACTGCCGCAGCTGACGAGCTCTCTCCTGTCCCGACACGAGCATCTGACAGCTCCCAGTTCCAACTGTCAGCGCTCCGTGCCCTTTTAGCCGCGTGTTTTCTCACTGCCGGGAAAAGGGAATATCCGGGAGAGACCCCTCTCGGCAGCGCACGTACGCCGCTGCGGCCATAGTCTCTCCCTCTGCAGCCATAGGGAGAGGCCATCACACAGTTGATCCCAATCTCCGTCTCTCCTGCTTTCTGCCGGGACGTGATTTTGTCACTCGCTCCCAGAGCGATTCCAGCCTCTAATACCTTATACCGTGCAGGGATGTCTCTGGGAACAGACCTTCCGCAACGGGGAGGGATGCGCCCCCAGAGGACCTAAAGCAGGGGTGTCCCAGTCGGGGTCCCCATACTCCTGCTCCCAGAAGGAAACCCACAAAGAAAATGCACCACAACAAAAAAAGGGAGCAAAAACCTGGGGAAGACTCTCCATTAAGCTCATACAAAGCCCAAAGTGAAGCTCTGGCCCTCCCTGACCCCGGGGTTCAGAGGCAGATGCGTGGCTTCATGCACTACATTGACCTCCAGACTGAGAGCAAGGCAGTGGAGTTAAATGAGGTTAACAATTGGAGGTTAAACGCAGCTAAATGTAGTTTACTGCCTCCTAATTTGGGTGAGTTTCCTCTCCTCTCAAATGAGGTAAACAGGTCAGTTTGTGTGAGCTTCATTGCTTCTCAAATAAGGTAAGAGGGTGAGTTTTCCCATTTTTCTGTGCATGGTCAGCAGTTGGGAGGCCTACAGCTTTCCTCTTGGTCCATGTTCAATATTTGTCACTATCTCCAGACCCTTCATCCCCCAGCCCCAATTTCCTAGAGAAAAAGTTCCTCATATTCCCAGTTCTCCTCCTCATACCAAATTTAGACTACATTTCCTAAGCCCTGCCATGCTGCTCTCTGGGCTCTTGTATAGTCCCTGCCTCCATGACTGGCAGCCAAGCAGTGCTGCCTGCTCTGGGCACGGTCAGGTGCAGGGCACGATAGCCCACCCTCCCTTCCCATGCTCAGGGCTCTGTCTCGCTCCTCTGCCTGGCTGCTGGTCCTTGTGGACAGAGCACAAATAAAACGTGTTTGATATCAGCCTATTAGGGCATCTCAAACCTCTCAACAGATTAAATTGGCCTACAGACTCAAAGGAGAAGGTAGTGAATACATCACATGCTATTAGAAAACTAGCTTGGATGTCAGGAAGAACAGCAGAGCAAGTCCTATCTGTCTGTGTATTCTGTGTCTCCGGGGTTTCTAATGCTGTATTTGGATTTTAAAAAAACAGATGTTTGAGTAATGTTTATTAACTGGTGGGTCATCAACCCCAGGGTCTGCTAAAAAACTCCTACAGAACTGCTCTGGGTCTGCTAAAAAAACCCTACAGAACTCTTGCTTTTGGATAAGGCTTCAATTTGCAGGTGGTGGTGGAAGCACCCAAAGATGAGTATGGAGGCTCTGGAACTCAGACCAAAGGTCCACCTGGCCTGCAGGCCGTTTGTGGTGCTCAAGGGAGGCTCCAGGTTTTTCGGGTGCGTGGACTCCATTCCTGAGAGTGGTCAATAAAGGGAAGGACTGCTTGTTCACTTCCTTTGTGGGCAAGGATAAATGCTGCTGCTCCTGCCTGGCGGGACAAATGGGAAAGGCAATGTACGCAGGTTCGTAGGATGCCATAGGGAGAGGCCATCACATTATTGCTCCCAATCTCAGTCTATCCTATTTACTGCCAGGACATGATTTTGTCACTCCCAGAGAGATTCCAGCCTCTAATATCTTTTACTATCTACTTTTGAGACTCTTAGGGATCATTATAGCAGTTTCAGCCTGCTCTTGCCTCTGGTGCTGCACTTGGCAGTCCTGAAGCCGATCCCCATCTATCTTCAAGAATATGTTTATTTTGCTTCCCTTTCCTATCTCAGAACAACCCATCCAGACCTAGGAGTGCTCTCTGTGCTCCTATAATCCATCCTTTCTGCTTCCTTCCCTGAGGTGGCTACACACACACACACGGTTTGCAAGAGCCAAGCACTTCTCTTAGGGATGTAGTATGGCAAAAAGCAAATAATGGGCCCACCACTCAGCCTCACACAGGATCCTTGTCTGCATCAAGGGCACCAAAAGGTGTGTTTCCTGGGAAGGTCCAGCAGGTAGAGCTGGCTGTGGGTGGCGACGGGATGCAAACAGTGTGACTTCTGTCCTGGAGTTTCCAAAGGAGGTCTCAAAAATGGCCCATCCACTCCTGTGCTCTAGTTCTGCTGTTCAGCACAAAGCTGTGGACTGCCACAGCAGACCATGAGAGGCACTTCAACGTTTGGAGAAGAAAACTGTCTTAGAGAGAGCATCAAGGTTTTCATTCTGCTTTCTAACCTGGAAAAAGACTCCACTCTGCCAATGTAATAAGAGGGTCAAATTTTTCTTAGAGCCTCTTTCTGCCTACCTCTTCCAAACCCACACAAGCAGAAAACCTGGCTAACAACTTGTGGCTCTGGGTGCTGGCCAAGTCGTGGTGCCTGGGCTTCTTCTTGAGGGGCTTCTCTTGGTCTCTAGCTTGGCTGCTAAAGCTTTAGTGTTACTTGCTGAGCTGCAAATAACCTTTCCGTAAAGATGTGATGCTCAGTGGATATTCCCTGGTCCCCACAAGGGTCTGTGATTCAGCTTTCCGTGAAGGGCATAACAAATCCTGGCTTTATGGAGAAGCAGTGTACTGCTGGCATTCACAGTGGCATGGCACCTCTCCAGCCTGAAGGCTGGGTAGGCACTTGAATGATCAGTGGAGGAGTGATTGGGAATTTGTGTGTTTGGTCAGTCCTTAGAATCCTTCAGCCTCTGTTTACTGCTGCTGTCTGCAGAAGACTTGTGGTTCTGGGAACAGACTGAAGCGAGGCATTGAAACATGAAGGGGCAGAGGAAGGGAAAAAGCACAGAAGGTGGGACAGAAAGCTTCTTCAAACCCCTTCCCACCCCTGGGAAGGAACACAAACATTTATCCCTCTTTACTCCCAGCCCACACACATGGAACAGTTCAAGCAGCGTGTTTAAATTCCAGAGGCTGCAGAGTGATTCCCATCTGTCCTGCCTCTGGGTGGGAGATGGCACAATGTTGTTGCAACCAACTAATGCTGACTTAAATGTTAAGTGCAGCTGATAGCTGGATGGTGGGACAGGATGCACTTTGGCCACCTCAGCAGAGGTATGTAGAGCCTGATGACTCTTTTTCCTTAGGCCTGAAGTGCTGGTGGTTCCTCAGGTTGGATCCAAATGCCTGCACCTTTCTGTCCCTGTGGAGAGGCCCTCCTAATCCTAGTAAACATCCACACATCAGCCAGGAACGCAGGAGTTTCCACCAGCAGGCATTTGTGCTTTCGGATGAGTTGGATTTCTTCACTACCTGGCACATTTACAATAATATTAGTTTGATCCCAGAACATAAACTTTGCTAAGAGAAAAAAATTGTTTACTTGAAGAGTGCCAAGGAGCAGCATTTTTTCATGCCACAACAGCTCCTGAAGTTTTCTATTTCTTTTTTTCCTTATTACCTCAGGAAAAATTCCTAACCTCTTATTTGTCTTTTTGACTGATGCTCAGAACAGTGCTGACATTTGCACAGATCTACAGTAAGTCCAAGTTCTCTTCCCTGGTTGTTTACAGCATACAATGGTTTAAATAGAATAAAAGATATTTTCCCCCATATAAAATTCTTTGTCTTTCTTTTTCACTCTGGTCAGTCTGTGTGATAAGATCCTCCTGAAAACCTCTGTCTGTCCTGAATAATTTGTGCTCCACAACTGCAGATGGAACTAGTTCATGCAAGTACACTTAGGTGAGGCAACTGATACCAAACCCGTGCTTGCATTTCCAGTTTCTTTAAAGCAGAGATTCACTTGCTATCTACAGTTACTACCTTAAATACTGCCCTCTAAAAGTCTTTATAAAGATAGCTGTAACTGTGACTTTCTTTCGTACATTAAATGATATAAATAGCCATAAGTCATCGAACTAATCTTAGCCTCTGGAAGCCAGTGGAAATTTTTCTATCGATTAGAGTCAGCTTGGGTGAAGCCCTACACAGTGTTTTCTGACCCCCTGCCCTACTTTTTCTCCATTCCAGTTTAACATATATATCTCTAACTCTTTCAGTTGGTGCACTTTTTTCTCTCTGTCAAATAGAAATCCTGATAAGGAGGTCCCAGAGGTCTTTAGCTTGTCATCACATCCCCTCATAGGCTGAATGTGTGCAGAATGCTTTAGGAAGAAGCAAAAGCTAAATATAGAATAATTTAAAGCTGCCCATTAAGGGCATGCCTACATGACACAAATGCAGCTAGCTTAGGTACTGGGAGTGGTGCAGTCACAGAGCTAAGTATAACCAAGCAGAGGATGTGGCTCACAAACCATCCCCTTGCACTCACATCCTGTCTCTCGGTATCAGAGCCTTAGAGGAAGATATAAAAGCTCATACCAGACAATCATATACCACCTTGGCCATAGGGTAACTCTCTTCCTGATTAAGCTCCTCAGCAGTCAGTTTATAGCCTGAAGCACATAACCCTGCCACTTTTTTCTCTTACCCAGCATTATGGCAAGTGTGCCTTTTCTTTACAGACTTTGGTAGTACAACTGGTTGCCTGGGCTGGTCAAATTGATGGGAAATAACCTCATGCAATAGTGATGTATTACCACTAGCCTCATCTGTCCCTGTAGATTTTAATGGATGGTGATGACTTGGACTTTTTGTCTAGAAGGATAAAGCATTAATTCTATGTTAATTAAGTCTATCTTATATGGCAGTAATATCACTGCCCACCTTTTTCTTTTTGTACTATAAGTTCCTTAATCTGTCAGTATATCATCTATTTATCCAGAAATCAAAGTATCACCTAATGAGACAAAGATGAGAATATATACTGCTTGATTGGGCCAAATGGGATTTTTGGGAGAGAAGCAGAATGGATAATGCAAAGGATATACTAGGAGCTACCCTTTGCCTTCACTGAAGACTCACACAACTTAGCTACAGGTGATTTCTGACACGTTGTGCTGTCTCGGAGAAGGCATCAGCAGTCTTGTATTGAAGGCACAGTCAGCATATGACTGCTGCCTTATGCTCTGACAGCTGCCAGTCCCTTCTCCCTACTACCCAAACCTCTCCAGGAGCAACTGCATTTCCCACTCTGGTGTCTTTTGTATTAAATACCCTTCTAAGTCTGGATTTTTGTATTTTCTTCTGCCTTTTTCCAACTCTTTTATATCACAGTGTCCTGAAGAGCACCTTATTTCAAAGCAGCGGTGCTCTCTAGGAAGTTAGCTAAGCTGGAGGCTGGCAGCAATCACGTTGGCACTGCATGACATGGTGCTGGCCAGGACATCCCTGGTGTGGTGTCACTGCTGCCTCCAGATCAAAACCATTGCTTCAGAAGTCTTCTCCCAGCTCAGCTCCACCATTCCCCTTCTGAACCCTCCAGGCCACCAAAACATAAGCCCAGTTTGATTTTTCTCTTCAAAAGCTTTGTTCATTCTTGGAGAGATGTAGTGTCATAACACAAACATAAAGCTTATCCTGGGCAGAGCAGAGATGCAAATGATGCCTTCTCGTTGTTTCGGGGAAATTCTGCAGGTTGTATGAAGGGGACACACAGACAGAAATGATAGCCCCAGCTCCTGCAAGGTTTTATGTATCACCCTTTCTTCTCTCTTCTGCAGCAGCACAAGCTTACTGTGATTACTGAAGTACTTTACAAGGAAAATTCCAGAGAAAACTCAGCTCAGTCACCAACAGAGGCAAATATGACTTGCATCTGGGCCTTAAATGGCAAAAGTTTGTAGAAAATGAGCAGCTTTCATTACAGGTGCCATTTGTCCCTGTGTATTGGCCTACAGAGTGAGAACTGCCTTTTACATCTAGTCAAAGCAAAGGCAAATATAGTCAAATCTGAAAAAATTCTCTGGGAAATAAACCAAAATGCATATTGGCCCTGAGACTTACTACCTGTAACTACCCAAAGGATGACTGGCAGCTCAAGGGCCAAGACAGCTCCAGGCTCTACACAGCACAGTGTTTTTTCCCCTGATTGTTGTCTCACCCTGGCTAACTTGGAGGCCAAAAGATGACCTACAGCTTCAAGGTGCTGAGTTGAATCAAGAGATGATGCATGGGATTTTGTATTGGACCTTGTGTGCTGCTGGATTAGGCCCAGCTGGTCAAACTCTTGTTCTGAAAAGCTGGCTTCTCTATCCTGCTAAGAGCCTAAAGAGTTAAAGTTATTAACTGGCTTCTGAATAAAATGCATTAGGAATAAATATGCTTTAGGATAAACCTATTAAATGGATAAAAATGCCATTACCAGGGGTGAAATATGATTGTGTGACCTTTTAAATAAATAAGCCTGCTATGCACCAAATTATGTCAGATAATAAGCTTTATACATGATAAAGTCATGCAGTAGGTCTCAATCTTCAGGCATTCAATGAAATATCGCTAGCCATAAAGGGCTCCTGAAATGTTACACTAAAGAAAATTGCTTCCAGCTATAAAAACTTAACTGTTAAAACAAATGGAGTCTCTCTCATGCAAGGCATTGGTAGCAAGAGCGAAAGCTTACTAGAAACAAACCTGAGGCATTTGCAAGTACACAACGCCTCTTAAAATAACTTAGATTCCAGATAAATCTGGAATAACTCTATTGAAAGCAGAAGGGCGTAACCCCAAAACACCAGCGTGAGATCCAAACTATATTTGTAGGGCCTTAGAAATATGTTGGTGGGATAGCTCTGGGTACAAACATTGCTGTGTGTCCAAACTAATATGCACTTGCAGTTTTGGCACTTGTACAAGCAGTGGAAATGCTGACCTCTCTGTCTGTCCTGAATCTTGGGTCTGGCTGTGTTATGCCTCAGCGACTTGCCCAGATTACTCCTGACACAACAATATTCCTGCTGAGGGACCATTTGTACTTGATGGGATGGAAACAGAGTTGGATATTATCAGCCTTGTGAATAAAGGCAGACATGCATTTAGCCAGATTCAGCTACCAGCTTCACATGCAGCAAAACTGGCTCTCTGCATTAAGTCAGAGTAAGAACTTTCTGCTCTAAACCATTACAAATAAGAGGGAAGGAAGCCAATTCTCTCATTCCTTCCAGGGATCACAGGCAAACCAACAAAACCTCCTGGTGAGGAGCTTGCAGTTTTAATAAAATCATCATGGTCACTTCATCTCTTGTTACATGAACATCAGCAAATAAACACAATTCCCAGCTTGGGTCTTCTGCTGGTTTTGGCTGGAACAGAGTTAATTAGTTTCAAACACAGTTCCAAGGACTGGAAATACTCTTGGAATTCCCTGACACAATCAATTATCTTCTTAAAAAGTTGATGTCAGACATTGACAAAAAGGACAATCCCTGTTTCTTCTGGATTTTCATTTTTTTGTTTCTTTTTTTGGCAGAGTATTCTTGTATGGGGGTGTTTGTTGTTTTTTTCCCCTGAATTGGGAGAACGAATCCTTGAAAGGACCTTCTTAACCTTCATCTACAAACACTGATAATTTTCACCAAAGCTCAATCCTGTGCAATCTTTTCCAGGAGGGGCACTTAAAGAGACATAACAAAATTCAAGCACACAAAATTAGCCAGGCTCGCTCCAGTTCCCAAAGAGCTCACTCTCTGAGCCGTAGCAAAGAAAGAGGTACATTCTCCACAATAAGTTTTAGTGCTCCTGCTAAATACAGTGAGGTACACTAAGGCAAACACAACCTAAACAGGACCACTGCAAAGGAATGGGTGGCATCATGAGGCTAGCAGTGAAATTTTATCCTGTTTTCCTGAATTGGAGTGCAATGTCTAGAAGCAAATAATAGATCTATTCCAGGCAGGAGTTCAGCTGCATCCTGAAGATGCCTCCAGGCACTTGCCATTTTGTTTTATTGCTGTTCCTCACACTGGTGAATTGTAAGCACCAGTCTCACAGAGAAGACACATTATCGGGGTGAAGGACAATGGCTTGTTATATAATCCTGCCAAATCCTTGATACAGCAGTTCTCAGCAACCAACCATCTTGCTCTGAGTCATCTGGAAAGTCTCTGGTTCAGTGAGCTTCCAGGAGCAGACCATCAAAACAGGTTGTATTTCCACTTCCCATTTCAAATTACAGGAGGCACTTATGAGTCAAGGCAATAATTTTCTCTTTATCTGCCTTCAGATGCCATCCCGCATATGGACCCAGCCCGTGCACCTGCTGAGCCAGAAGCCCTGTGGGAGTTCCCAGCCAGTGCTGGATGTCACAGCTTGCAGCTGTCCTGGGTGGCTGCTGGCACGAGGGCAACCACAGTGTGAGGAAATCCTTACCCTGCTCTTCAGACAACTGGAGATGCTACATGTGGGGGGCTGGACTTGCTCCACATGTAGCCTTTTTCCAAATATCCATTGCTGCTCCCTGTCAAAAACCTTTGTCCAAATGTCCATTGCTGGTCCCTGTCAAAAGCAGGCACCGTGCACATTAGACCTCTGGGCTGGCGCTGCATGACCATTCACATATTTTTCGTGTTTTATTTCCCTTTGAGGCAATGCCAAGTCTTAATTCAGTGCTGGGTCACGGATCCCACCCAGCAGGACATGTTACACTGTGTCCATCTTGGAATTAGGAGGTCTCCCGCCTCAGAGCTGGCCAGCTCAGACCCACTGCTCTCTCACCTCTGCTCTCCCACCTCTGCTCAGCCCCACTGCTCTCTCCCACCTCTGCTCCTCCCCGCCGTGCCTGACAGACAGTCACAATCAGCGCTTGTGACAACAGCATTGGCACAAGAAGCTGACCAGCTCATCCTTTACAAACCAAACAACTACAACTTTGGCAATCTCACTCCTACTGAATAACAACAACAACAACAAAAAGAACCAAGTCAGCAGCAAGCAGTAGCCTGTTGCACAGAGCTGTAAATAAACCCAGGAGAAGCGAGATGAGTCAGCTTAGGTTGGCTGGTGGGTGCTGAAAGAGATGGTCCAGGGTTACCACTTCAAGGTGGGCCAAAGTGGGGGAAGATGGAAGGCAGTCACTTCCCTGCTTCTCTGTCTGACTCCCTGCACAGGACAAAATTGCTTCAGCCTTTACTGCTATTACAAACTTCCTATGAAAGTTCCATACAATTCAGTGCTCAAGCTGTAATTCAGTTAACGGGATTTTAGGACAATTTGCAGAATCTGTGAAAACCATCAAGTTTCATATCTGTGGTTCATTTCAACAGTCATAATTTGGCTAACAGAATTATTCATGCTCAAAACTTCTCTTATTTAAATTTTTTTTTCCTTAAAACAGGTTAAAATTTCAGAATGTTGTCAGAATAGCACTTACTAGAAGGTGAGATTGTTTGCTAGAGAGGCATTTAGAAGTTTTTTGCTCTAAACAGATGAGGCCATCACTGGAGAAAATAGAACTCATGTATGCCACATGCTTAACATAGTTTTACGATTCTCGTATTTTTTATTAAACTAGCCAATGAAAGTAATAACTATACTGGAGATTTTCATTTAGCCTCAGGAGTCAGAACAGTGATTCAGTTTTTCATGGTGTTTTCATTTCTGTTTTCCTTCTCAGCAACATAAATCATAAATCTAAGAGTTGGGTTTTCAGTGTAACTTACAGTAGTAATCAACTTATTTTGTGTTTCCCATTGGTTTGGTATAACTATTGCTTTTAAATTGCTGTTTACAATGGACAGCAATCAGCTTCCCAGCACAAATCATTGGTCTAAAATTAAAAACTTAGTATCTTACTATTAGCTCATATGGATTTTAGTCTCTGCCTCTTAAAGGACTACCAGGCATCTATCAGAAA
The DNA here is from genome assembly GCF_015832195.1 of Motacilla alba alba. Classification (NCBI taxonomy): domain Eukaryota; kingdom Metazoa; phylum Chordata; class Aves; order Passeriformes; family Motacillidae; genus Motacilla; species Motacilla alba. The sequence goes on along the minus strand of NC_052017.1, from coordinate 37,979,116 downwards.
TGAAACTAGTTAGATGAAGATTGGGGATTAGATTCTACAGATTCAACAGAACCAATTAAATCAAGTATTTTCTATAATTCTATTTTAAAAAAAACAAACCTCAAGAGAAGTCCTTTTACTTGCACACTGACTTTTCCTGTGTAGCTGAATCTTACTTTGTGTCTTTTTCTGTAAAAAAGATCTTAAGCAGATGTTCTCCACCAACACCCGTAGCAGTAACTTGCAAAGTGAAAATAATACAAAACTTTCTGTTTTGCTTAGAAGGTTCACTATGACTTTGTTTAACTGTGCCTTGGCAAAACCACTTTCAAAATAGCTGCAAACAAAGCAACTTATAACACATTATTTTTATATATGGCTCTGAAAGAACTGAAAACACAAAACTCAAAACACATAATTTATAAATGTTGTGTAACTTGCTATCTAAACTTATCTGACTAATCACGAAACCCGTGAGAGAGGCAGGTGGATTGTAACAGCAGATGAGTTGAAGGGCCGTGATTCTCATACAAGGAAAGGGTTCAAATAATTGCTTGTTAGTCACAGAAAAACAATGCTGCAAGAAAACTGTATGAATAAATGAATGAGTGAACACTGGACTAATGAGCTACTTCCTCTGCTTGGTGGATGAGCTCTCAGGGGATGACGACTCATTTTCCTTACACTCGTGAACACAGTGCAGAGTTAACAGGGTCTTGGTTTCTGCCTGCTGCTCTGTTGACACACAGCCTGGTGACAAGGCGGGGACATGGAGGGCTTGAGCACCGGACACAGGACTTTTATTTCACAGCGCCAATTGAGAACTGTCCTCCTGCTCTGGGTTTGGTGAAGTGCAGCCGCTGCCTGGTGTTTCAGGAAAGCCCATTGATACCAAAGACATGGTGGAGCTATTCTGAGGAGCTGTAGGTTTGTTCAGCCAGGTTTATACTGTGGGCACTGCTCCACACAGGCCTGGCTGATGAGCCCTGAGGGACCCTGGCTAGCTTTAGCCTTGTCTACCACGTGTTCCTGTCCCTGAGCAGCATCAGAGTACTAACAAGCCCCACTGAAAGCCAGCTTACTTGTTCTCTTCCTTTTTTTTTTTAACTTCTCCTCTGGTTCCCCTCTCCCCCTTTCATGTGCCTCTCCATTCCTGTGTTTCCAAGAGAACTCCTCAAGTTGCACATGGACAGCCACCTTGGGTCCAGAGGCACTGCTCTGCTGCTCTTGTGCAAGGAGATACAGACTGCAAAACCCCTATGGAGTCAGCTAGGGTTCAACATTACTAACTAGCGAGGTTTTCCCAAAGCCTGGCACCAGAAGTGCAGGGAGACCTGAGAAGGCTTGGAAGAGGGGTACCTGCCATTTGAGAGAGCAGTGTCAGCCAGCATTGGTCTTATCAGCGCCAGGCTTAATTTAATCATTCACCTGCTCTCTGATCTCCAGGATACCCCTGCTCTCAATTTCCCTGAATGATGAAGAGATGACAGTATTTAATGAGATTGAATGTCATCTTCATTACAATAAGAGCCTTTAATTATATCATTGAACATCATTTGATACCAAAGAAAAGCATGCTCTCTTAAATTTCAGGCAGTGACAAGGGGTCCAGAAGAACTGGGATCCAGTCCTGGCCCTGCCAGAGGCCTCTTCTGGCCCATTAGGTAAGAGCAGGATAGCCACTGAATTAAAGGTTGTGTAAGCAGTGTAGCTCAGACACTTCCTAACTGTAGGGAGCGAGGCTCTGCAACCTAAACACTCTGTGTGTAATTATTAAATTGAAGCTGATTCAGAACCTTGACACATAAAGAGAACAACCTACAGGCTCTCTCCATCCTTTCATACAGCTTTACATTTCAAACAATTACTTTAAAAGAGTTGGATCAAAAATTTGGTGGCTGCTCAAAGCCCCAGAAAAGAGCATCCAATTCAAATCCAAATTGGATTTTTTTTGTGGCTGCAGCAGTGTTTCCATCACTCTGAGTATTTTGGCTTGATACTCTCCGAACTAGATTTGTGTCTGCTGGAAAAAGGATGTTAAAAAATATGGTGTTTTTTCCCAGCTTGGAGAGTGAGTAGATAATAGAGTAGGAATCAGGCTCTATTTTTAGAGCTAGCTTTTTAATTCATTAGCTGTACAGAACTCTTCACAGGCAGTCACTTTTCTCTACTGGGTCAAGGCTAGGGAACAACTGCTGCATTACAAGGACAGAGATAAGTGAGAAAGTCGAGCTATAACTCTCCTCCATCGCTAATTACTTCATTCTAAGGCCCCCACAAAAATCACCAGTGAAATTCCATGACCTTCTGCTGCAAGGAAGGAGCCAACTGCCTCCTCCACCAGCATCTGTGCCTTTTGCAGGCATCGTGCCAGTGTGCCTCTCCCAGCAGCACACAACTGCCTCGCAGAGATTCCCAATGCTTCGGAGACAAAGCAAGGAAACAATCACACTCGCTGTTGATTAGTCCCTTACTTTTCAACTTAGCTCGTGTTGCCAAGTAATGAGCACTTCTATTAGCTATGTGGAAGGGAGTTTCCTACTTGCTTATTTAAAGAACATCCTAAATCACACAATCTGTTTTTACACATCCCACCCTTCAGGACAGAAATAGTGCCCTTGCCAGGTCCTCACCTTGTACCAAAAACTGAGTGATTAGCCAATCTAGGCAGCTGACACAAAAGTGAAATCCAGCCTAATAAAAGCTTGCAGTCAACTATTTTCAACAGCACCTAAAACCAGGCTGAACCAGCCCGGAACTGTACAGCCCCACGTTCCTGCAGTTTAACTGTGGTATTCATTTTGTCTTGCCTAGAAACCAGACAGCTCTTTTAATTACATCCAAAACATGCCTGCTCAGACTGAGAAATGATCAGTCCTGCAAACAGAGCCAAGTAGATGGCTTGGAAACAGATTACTAGATTCCTCTATGTCCTAATAGATTTGCCTAGTGAAATTCCTGAAGCTTCCTCTTCCCTCCCCCTGCCCTCCTTCAGCTACAGCTTAGTGTCCCTGTTTCAGGCGGACCCTTGGTGTCTGGGGAGGACTGAACTCACGTTACAGCCTCTCACTAGGACTGTCTCAGATTACTGGTTTCTACCACAATCTTAAAGAACACAGACTTCTTGCAATCTCTTGAACTTGCACAACAGGTTCGAGAATCAAGCAGGAAAAGCAGAGATCACATAACCTCTCTCTACCCCTGGCTTCCTAGCTGAGAACCGCAAACACTAAAGTTTTTCATCAATGTTTTGCCTTTTTAAAATAAAGATTTCAATAAAATATAATTAGTCTTTCCACTTCACATAAATTCTGCACAGCAATGTCCCTTCAAACCCAAAATCCCATCTAAGAGCATGAGGCATTTTCAGTGTGGAAAGACCCGAAGGCAATCTGACCTCTCAAGGACTTGGAATGAGCTGTCCATACCCAGAGCATCCTCTGAAGGCACCACCATCTGTTTCCAATGCCCTCACTGGTCTGCTAGATACCATGCCCTTTTAGATACACTGCCATCAGCAGTTTTCAACCAGCTTCAGAGGGGATAGCATTTTCTTTTAAAGTTCAAAGAATTACTGGACCACAAGGGCCAGCCTAAGGTAGGTCTCACTGAAGACACCTGCCACGTGTTGCAAGGTTTGAAAGTTGGCAAATGACACAGCATTAGTGCTGATGGCCCAGTCACCTGCTGCCACCTTCCCCCATTAATGACAAGGGTCCCAAACAGCTTAATAACCCCAGGAAGTTGTTGCCTTAAAAAAAAATCATAGATTTAGCTTGAAAGAACCTTAAAGATCATCTAGTTCCAAATCCCCTGCCACGGGCAGGGCCACTTTTTTCTAGACCATGTTGCTCAAACAAACAAAAAAAAATCCAAAGGAATGGACACACTGGCCATACTGGCACTACCTGAAGCCATTAAATCTACAAAGCAGACAGATCAGCCCCCTCTCTGCAATAACCCCCTCCATGCTCATGGGAGACCTCACTCATCAGATCTGCTCTGAGAAACTTCCACTTCATGTCCCACAACATCACAGGACTACCTTTCAAGAGCATCAGTGATACTTTAAAGGAGAGGCTAAAAAAAACCTCCCATGTTTAGAGCATATGGCTTTAATACTTTTTAATAGATTATTTTGCATTTTTCTTGTTTGAACCAAACAAAACATGTCATCAAAGAACTGCCACCTTGAGGCGTAATTCCTGGCTTTGAGAACACACTGCCAAAATATCTCTTCTTTAGACTACCACCCTCCTGTAAGAACTTAAATTGGAATATCAAGCGAATTTCTCAGCTGAAGAGAAAATCTTGACATGTTTCAAGTCTCAGGAAAAAAAAAACAAACAAACAAAACATTTCACATCCCAAGCTGAAGTTCCAGGATGACACAGCTACTTCTGTCAACCTTCTTCACAGCCTTCTGCCAGTCTCTTTTCCTATCACTACCTAATGGATATAATACAGAATCTGTGGAAGCTACGACAGCCATCCACCTAATTTACCAGGACCTACATTTAATCTCCCAGCCTTTATGTGCAAACTGACTTCAAGCTGAAAAGGTCACACTGTGATTTCACAAAAAGTAGTCTAAATACTTCATCTGTAACTGTTACCCAAACGTGTTTATTTCTACCACCTAACCATGCAGAGTGAATCAGAATGCAGCTCTTTAACACAGATGCATGTTTTCTGTTCTGGTATCAAAAGGAAGGTTTGATAAACTGTCCCCCCTCAATCTTGACAAATGAAATACCTACTCTACAGTCAGCCTTTTACTATTCATCCTAAAATCTTATCATTCTTTGCAATGTGCCCACATTTTTAATACTGTGCACTGCAATGAACAGAGCAAGCTTTACTTTTCCATTCTGTGCTTAGCTGACTTAAGACAATGTTTGTAGCTGAGAGGCTCAAGAGCTGCTTTGACACTGAAGAAGTACAAAAAAACAGAACTTGAAAAATAAAATAGCCATTAGTATTTAATTACCCATAAAAAATAAATGAGCACTTTCAGTTTACATCTCATTGCACAAGATCAAAGCTGGCCTTCAGTCCAAGCACAGGACAAACAGAGACCCCAGCCTATAAACAGTGACTAAATAAACTCAGACCAAGAGAAAAAAAGAACATGGACCAGCCCTAGGGCTTTCAACACACATTGCACATGTCCTTCCCTTCCATGCTATCAAAAGTGAAACCCATCACAGAACTCTATACTCAGGGCCTACAATCTCCACAAGTATCAAAATACATTTTCAAAAACCTGTCAAAATATGGAAACACCCGAACTCCTGGAGAATTCTACGCTTATCCACGAAACCCAAGAAGCAGCAGAAGCACGTTAAACTGAACAACCTGCATGATCTTTATTAGACGGCCACGTTTACAAGAATTAGCGGTAGCGGTGCAGCTGCAGGGTGTTGCGCCTTCTCCAGGCGGCACGGCGCGAGCCACCGATGGTGTGGTGGAACTTGTGGCCCTTGCCAAGCCCGCGGCTCTTGCGCCCGGCTGACGTCAGCCCGCGCATCTCTCTGTGCTTGTGGACGGGCTTGGTGATCCATTGGGTATCGGGGTTCCGCCTGATGGTCTTATGGAAGGGATCGATCAGGATCACTTCAAAGAACTTGTAAGTGGAATCTTCGCCCACCCAGTACGAGTTCAAGACTCTCAGAGCCCCACAGTGACGGCCAGCACGTTCCTAGAGGAAAAAATAAATGCAACGGGCTGTAAAACCATGGATGGAGGGCACTCTGCATGCAGAAAGATTACTAATTCCAACATAAAATTTCAACTTTCCCTAGGACAATCTCTTTTCCTGTAAAAACTCATCCCCTTCCAGCTGCAAAGGTGCAAGGAAAGTAACAGCTGAAAAGAACGCTGTGTTACACAAAAAAAGGCTCTTTGGATTCCTGCATGAAACAGGTTTTAAAGACCATGAGCAGGAAGGTGCTTGATTGACAAAAGAAAGAACTCTTTGTACACAGGAGCAACCAGTCAGTAAAAACACAATGTTAAAAATAACTTCAACGTGAAGATGAAGAGCATGAGCTACACTTGGGGTGATGGAACAATCTTTTATGGGAAGTTATGAAAGACTGATTAATTTCCACATCCAAAGCTACAGGGGAGAAAGAAATTTCTGCAGAGTGTAAGCCTGAACTGGTGAGAGTAAAGGAACAGCTGATGCAACAAATCTTTGTACCACTGCTGGCGTATTAGTGTGTGCTATTCCTATCCTCACTTGTGGTTAGGAAGACACAATCTTAGTTTAGAAAACAAAACAAAGCAGAAAATAGCAATTATGCAACTCAATCTGCTTCTCCTGTCAAGAATACTCCTTATTTAAAACACACTAAATGTTTAATTGTAGCACTTTATCATCATCATGGGGAAGCATGAACCAATGGACCCCATTTATCTTCTTCCCCAATGTGATCTTAACCTATTGTTACAAGCTTTCCTCAACAGCTTGACTATTTTCTGCACATGGAATAACATTTTTTCAAGTCTTTTTATTCTTGTGTGAGAGCAACACCTGTATGAAACATTAGAACACCAATCACCCTTAACCAGCTTGTGTTCAAGGATGGGAGCTCCAGCTGAGGTTTTGCATTTCTGTAATCTGAAAAATAAAAGTCTTCCAGAAAGACTGTGTCAGATTCAGAAAATCTGAAGCTAAAACTGAGATAGCTGTCCTAAGTGAGCATGTCATTAGCCATGAGGTATCTGGGAATAACACATATTAAAGAGAATGCCTTGAGCACTGAAAACAGAATAGCATTTTTAATTCAAACTCATCACCTGTGTTTCTTTTAAATAAGCATGTCCCATTTATATTTTTTCCCTGGAAAAAAAAATCCCACCATATTCAACTTGCAGAAGTCACTCAACAATATTTTTAAAGTCCTGACAACAAAAAAGCCTTCTGCTTCAAGACAGAAATGCAATGACACTCATCCTTCTTCCACAATGTCTAGTTTGAGAATGCAGCCTGGTATTAACTCTAACCCACTGAAAGAAGGTTCTTTTGTAAAGGTGAGACTCCATCTCTTCCAGACTACAATTGTGATAGCAACAAAGCTTACAACATCTCATCAAATCGAAGTTTACATTTTGAGTATTTCTGTAACAAGATCTCACCTAAAAATAAGTTAACCACCAAGCTGTGTGCTTGTGAGATACCAGTTTTTTATAAAGAAAGCAAAAGGTCTCTGGCACATGGCCTTCAGCTCCTGCAATACAGCTAAGTGTGCTGTGCAGCACTACTACACAAACAGGTGCTACAGGCTTTAAGACAGGAACTCACGTGTACTTTGTGAAAGGACATCACCTACAGCTGGTGATCCACACCTTAGCACATGCAAGTTCTTATTTCTCATGCCTAGCTCTTTATTTTACTGTGGCTTGGACTAGTTATGTGTTTGTCATGACAAATATTGTGGCATACTTGAGAAGTATGACCTTCACTAAACCACTCAAGTGGTTCCCATAGACCCCATTTTAAAAGTCTGAATAGGTTTTTTTATGGTCTCAATAGTTTTAAAAGACTGCTGCTTTCCTGCCACCATTATTCAAAATCTTCCTAACAACTTATTAACAAAACAGCTGGTTTGGTTTTGTATTTTTTGTCTCTTGAGTATTTTCAGCTTTTCCAGACTAAAACTTTCCAGCCCGAATCTGTGAGCAATAACCAAAATACTCACCTCTGCTACAGACTGAAGGCTCCGGGCAAACTTGAGCTGGTTAACACCATGATGCACAGGTTTACCATAGGTTGCACCTTTGGGGACTGGGCGTTTGCGGCCACCACGGCGAACGCGGACACGGTAAATAACGTAACCTAAAACAAACAGTGACTCAGGAACTAGAACAATTCTAGTAGCAATTGCACTGCATTTCCAATCCCCCCAAATTTACATTAAATGCTGCAACACGAAGTCATTTTACCAATTTTTTAGCAAAATACACAACTTGAGGTGGATAGATGGAAACAAAGATGGTTTTGTTATTTTCATTACAACTGAGTAAGGAAAGTGATATCCTGATGCAACTGGTTTTGGCTCCAAACCAGAGCTTATGGCACCTTTCCACTATCCAGTCCCAAACCAAGATCTGCTACAGCTCTACTGTAAAACAATCATAAAAAAACCCCACAAAAAACCCAAAAAAAACCAAAACAAAAAAAAACCCAAGAAAACCACCAGCAAAACCACTACCCTAATGGCACGATTCAGATGGCAGCACTCAAAAAGCACTGAAGCACAAGCCATCCACAAACCCTGCTGAAATCTGTTCGCTGAGAAATGACAAAACTAGACAAACAGTGACAGAAGTGTCAAGTCCTAGCTTCTTATTGTCTTTGTGAATAAATACACAGGGTTTTTAAATGGATTTCCACAAGTTACACATGGATAGCCACTTATCCCATTTCTTTCCCTGACCATTATCTGTTTTTCAATGACAGTACTAGCTCCATTATCTTGCCCAAGTGCATGCAGCTGTAACACAGTCATAATATGGCTTGGGTTGGAAGGAACTTTAAATATCATCCAGTTCCAACCTCCCTGCCATGGACAGGACACCTTCCACCAGACTAGCCTGCTCAGAGCTCCATCCAACTGGGCCTTGGACAATGCCAGGGATGGGGTATTCACAACTCCTCTGACTGATGTGTTCCCATGTGATGAGGTCCCAGTGCCTCACCACCCTCACAGTAAAGAGTTTCTTCCTAGTATCTAATCTAAACTCACTCTTTCAGTTTGAAACCATTTCCCTTGTCCTGTCACTACATGCTCTTGTGCAAGTCTCTATCCAGATCTCTTGTAGCTCTTTCCAAGGTGCTAGAAGGTCACAGTTCAGTCACCTGGAAAAAGTCGAAGTAACAGATGACAAAACTTGGGCAGAAAAAGGACATCCCCCAGACCTAGGATACTAAAACCCCTGCTCAACTGTGTGGCACTAACACTGCACAAGAACAAAAAGTGAGGCCAAAGCCCGCTTGATCTTTACCTGCCAGAAGAGCAACAGAAGGCACAGATGCAAAATTAAATGAAGTGAAGGTTTTAGGCTGTGGGCCCTGCTACCAACTTAGGACATTTATGATACTCTGTTCATTTCACGCAGTTTATTGGGGGATACTTCAGTTTCAGACTTTGTTACTGCTGTCACTCTGCGGTGAGGCACAGGGACCTCACCTGCCCGTGCCATTACCTTGCTTGGCCTTGTATCCCAGCCTGCGGGCTTTGTCCGGCCGCGTGGGGCGCGGGGCCCGGTGCAAGGCCGACAGCTGGCGGTACTGCCAGCAGCGCACGCGCAGCAGGAACCGCATCACATCCGACTGCTTCTTCCTCCACAGCTCCTGGATGTACTTGTAGGCACCCATGTCTGTCTACCTGCTGGATAGAGAGCTCAGTGAAAACAGTGCACCAACAACAATTCCCAGCTGGAACATCTTCCAGCACTGAAGGACAGGGAAATCGCACTCTTCTTCGTACCACTGACACATCTGGGAACACGGATCACACCTGGCAGCCTTCAGCATGACACCCTGCAGCCACCATTCCCAGCATCCTCCTCTCTTATTTATTCTGGAGTGTTAAACTCCTCAACTGAGAAAATGTCAGATGTGCTACGCCTGATACTACTGAACCCAACCGTTAACACCTGAATCGAGTTTTACATACAAATCTATCAAGAACTACAGGACTGTGAGGAATTAAAGGTAACTATGACTTTACTGAAGTTTTTACTTTTAAGTGAAAGCTTAACAGTTTTGTTTATAAGTGGAAGTTAAACAGTTGCTTAAGATATGAGCTGGATTGGGATTTGCTTCCCCAGGGCTATTCACAGGGTGTCTCCCACATCTCAGGAGACAAGGCCTTCCTCCACATGCGCTGAAACTGGGCTTTAACTAAAATGAGGCATGCTGACCATGTCATACTAAAGAAGAAGTGTCATAGCTCAGTGTGCTGCTGCTGCTGCCATTTGAGTTTTGCTAGTTTTGCTCCACAGATTCCCTGTAGAGCTTTTTTTTTTTTTATTATTTATTGTTTTTAAAAATCGTTTCTGCTGAGCACCATCGGGGGTAGTTTGTAGTTTGTATTGCCTTCAGCAGAGCAAGGGCCCAACACAAAGTTCTTACAGGGCAAATTTTGTCCCTAAGAAAACAATGATTATTACAAACTCCCTCTTCTGAGTTGAGTATGTCTTAATAGTTGAAAGTGTCTCAAAAATCACATATTACTTTATTTTACATCGTGTTTACTGCTGTTTTCTTAAAAACCTCTAAGGCCTTACACATCTGCAGCAATCAGCACGTGTACCTGATCTCCATCAAGCCCCCAGCCCAACTCACCATCAGATACACGCAGCTCACTTTATTTGAATGTAAAAACACGCCACAAACAGTTCGGGTGTGATTTTGGATACCCCTCTTGTTCGAACCTGCCCAGCTATAGCTCATCCACCCCCATCCCCCGCCACCCCACCTTTTCACGGCCTAACGGCACAATAAAACCCCACGACCAAACCGCAAACCCGGAGCAAACCAGGCCGCGCCGCCTGTCACCGACCTGCGCCCGCTCTGGCGCGCCAGGCCCACCCGGGCTGCCCCGCTCCCCTCCCCGCCCCACCGAGGCGCAGCCCGCGGGCCCTCCTCCGCCGGCCTCCCAGAGGCTCCGCGCCGCAGGAGCAGCCCCATCCCAGCCGGAGCCGGGCGGGCGCGGCGGCGGGACGGGCGGATGGGCGCCCGGATCCCGGGATGGGCGCGGATTGAGGGAAAGGCCGCGCGCGGACCAGCCCTCACCTGATGGCGCCCAGCGACGGAAAGGAAAGGCCCTACTTCCCACAAACCCTCGGGCCACAACACACTTCCGGCGGCGGCGGCGCTGCCTCATGGGTAATGTAGTCCCGCGGGGGTGCGTCCCTCCCCGCCCGGCCCGGCCCGGCCCGGCCCCCCGCGCCCGCCAATGGGCGGCGGGGGCGGGCCGCGCGGGTCCGTGGGGCCGGCCGGGACGTCTGTCCAGGTGCGCGCTCGCGGCGGGGGGGCGGCCCCGGGGGCGCGCTCGGGGGCCGGGGGCGCGCTCCGGGGCCAGGGCATTGGGGCACGGCCCGCCCGGGGGCTGCTCCTGGGGCAGGGGCTTGGCGAGATGCGGCATCCCCCGAGACACCCCCTCTCCCCAGCCCCCGTAAGAGCCCCAGGTCAGGGATTGGGACTTTGCTTAAAACCCTGAAAAGAAGCCTTTAAAAAAATATCTCTAAAATTCCAATTATTTTAAAAATCGTAAGATTATGAGGAAAGCCTGAGGGAGCTGGGTTTGTTTAGTTTCCAGAAGAGGAGGCTTGGAGAGAACCTCATCCCTCTCTACAACTCCCTGAAAGGAGAGTGTCGTGAGGTGGGGGCTGGTCTCCTCTACTGTGACTGCAGTGAGAGGACCAGACCAAATGGCCTTCAGCTGAGACAGGGGAGACTCAGATTAGGTATTAGAAGAAAAATTTTCACTGTTAGGACAGTCAGGCATTGGAATAGGTTGCCCAGGGAGGTTGTGGAGTCACCATCCCTAGAGAGGTTTAAAAGGCATCTGGATTTGGTGCTGGATGATGTGGTTTAGTGGTTTAGTGATTACGGTGGTAGTTCTGGGCTGATGTTTGGACTGGATGATCTAAAAGGCCTCTTCCAACCTAACGATTCTATTTTATTCTAAATAAAAAATGCTAAGGGAAAAAAAAAACAACCCTAAAACCAATCATAAAACCTTTTCAATGGAGGATAGGGAGAGGGCACCATGGAGTCCCTGGTTCTGCAGGCCCTGGCTTTACCCACTGATCTGCTCCTGTCCCTGCTCCCCTCCCTCCTGCACATGGCACAGCACAGGCTGGATGGGGCATTGAGCAACCTGGTCTGTTTGGTGGCATCCCCACCCATGGCAGGGGACTGGAAGGAGAGGATCTTGAAGCTGCCTTCTAACCCAAACCATTCTATGATTCTATGAGTTAGGCTTTCCCAGCCTGCAAAGTCCTTTCTGCCTGCCTACCCGCAGCTGCAGGATGACCTTTCTGTTTTTCAGTGTATGCTTTTCGGAGCACCTTGGCTTGTGAAGAATTACCTGGTTAAACTGGAATTGAAGCAGCACAACGCCAGCCCCTCCTGGTCCAGAAAAGGTACTCTTCAGCTCTCTCTGTGGGAATTGGCTCCAAACAGCAAACTGAGTCAGGGCCTGCTGCCCTGCCGTGGCTCACTGGAAGAGGGAAATGCCCCACACTTCTGGATGCCTCCTGCTAGAATCAACCCCCACCCATCAAACTGCTTTAAAGCAGACCAAAAAAACCTACTTTCTGCATTTGCTTTCCCGTGCTTCTGCCTTTAACGCTCCTGTTTTGTTGTTCCTAGTCCATAAAAGCTAGAACCTTTCTGTGAGCAGAATAAAAGGAAAGGAACCACCATTTCCTTCCATTTCCAGAAGCCATCCTGGTACCATGAGATACCATCAAGCCCACTCACTGCAAACCCAGGAAGCCTGATAACGCCGTGCACACACACGCCAACAAACACAGCCCCTGCCCCGGGGACGTGCATGCTCCAGCGCTCCCAGTCTCCCCAAACCTGATGGGACAAGTGTCGAGGCTGCAGGCAAGCATCAGCACCACTGGCAGCAGCCGAAAACCTGAAAAAATGGTGTGGGAGGAAACTCTAGTCCTAAAAATATCAGTCGCTGGCAAGCGCTGGGAGGGAGCTGTGCCCCCGCTGCTTCGCGCTGTGCCTTGCGCCTTCCGTGGGCTCGGCTCCCGCCCGTGCCCATCCCCATCCCCATCCCCATCCCCATCCCTGGGCCGTGCCAGGCTCACAGCCTCCCGTGTCTGCACAGGGCTCTGCCGTGGAACCGGCCCCCAGGAAGCATGGGAAAGGGCTACAAGGTGGTGGTTTGTGGAATGGCCTCAGTGGGAAAGACTGCGATTTTGGAGCAGCTTCTCTATGGAAAGCATACTGTTGGTGAGACATTTTTACTTTTGGGGGGGGGAGGTTGTTTCCTTTTCTAGCATCTTGGTCGGTGTGGGCCCCAAAATGCCAATAATGGAGGACTGCGGACTGTGCTGAGGTGAAGGAGGAAATTAATATGGTTTTGTGGCATCTCTGGGCTGTTCTTAAAATTCATAGTCCCTTGCTTACAGATTTTTAAAAGAGTCGTGGAGAAGTCGTTCCATGATGTTCCCAGTAATAAAACACAAGAGTGTTTAAAAAGAAACAGACACTGAAAGTAGGTGATGTGCCTGCTGCGTATTTACAAAAAAAATATCTCGTTCCCTGAAAGATGCCGTAGATGCCTGAAAAATAAATAGCTGTCACATGATGAGTGTAGACACTGTTTAGACTTTTGTTTAATCTTCTCAAAGCTTTATTTTGCTTGGTTTTGGCTAACATTTAATCAAAGCTCTGGAAAGAAAAGCAGCTCACCTTTAGGTTCCACATTCTATGCTGAATTTCGAAGGCCAAGTGTCTCTGCTCTCTAAGAAATCCCCACGGGGAAAACAGACTTCACAGAGGAACAGGGGATGCCTGATATTTGCCGTGCACAAAAGAAAGGGAACAAAGGCAGAGCCTGCATGTTTCCCTCTGTTTCCACATTTGGCTTTGAAAGGAAGGGCAATGATCATCAGGCTGACTAATTATTCCTCACCTAGAAAAAAGGGGTGGCATCAGGGCTTTGACAGAAGATGTTTAGTCACTTTGCATTTTTTTCTCGAGATGGTAAATTAGACGTTGGGATAAGATGTTGGATAAACACAAGGATTTCTAGCATGGTGCTTTGCAGCACTGCACCTTTAAAATGTGTGGATGGGAGGAATTTGCTGGCAAAGCGTGATACAGAACTGTGTGCTAATACCCGTGTTTAAAAGGAGGATTTCCTCTAATGTTGCAGCAACATCTGTTTCCAGCATCCTACTGAGCGCTAGGCACGTAGCCCCTGTGTTGCTTTCAACGTGAAGGCTGCAAAGCTTTGCAGGCTGAAGGTTTTTCCCTTTGCTACCAGCCTGCCTCTCCTCTGTGCCGGGCTGGGTGACTGTCAGAGACACCCGAGCAGCATGAGCAAGGCCACGTTACTTAAATCGTATTGCCTTGCATTAATTCCTGTCTCCTATTAGCAACTCTGGCAGGAAGGATATTCGGGTGTTGCTGATCAGAGGAGCTATTTATGGAGCCAGCCATGTACATGATTATACAATGTCATGGACACTGGCTGACATAACCGGAGGGAGGCCTCGTGCCTAAGGTTTAGCCGTGGGTGTCCCTCTGTCACTCCCAAATGCCCCACTCCAGCTTGGCCATTGAGCAATGCAGACCTCTCTCCTGGCCCCCTGCACTTTAAAAGATCCTTTTTTCTTGCCTGCAGCTCTGCTCTTATTTTTTGGAGTTACTGGTAAGGGAAGAAACAGATGATAGCAGATGGGGAGTACAAGGGGAGAAGGAAGAAGGTAGTTTCCTGTTTTCTGTGATTTTGGTCAAATCATGTTCCTAAGACATTCAGAGAAAGAGTGCAAGTAGCAGAGACAAGATGAAGATATGGAGAGGGTCATTTCAGAGCTGCTGCACCCCCAAGAGATGAGTGGCCATGGCTCAGCAATTTTGATATCCCCTGCACAGGCCATCAGGCACATTTGAGGGGATGGACCTGGTGCTTTGGCAGTCCTGCTGTGTGGTCACCATCCTCCCTGCCTCTTCCTCAGCACATAGACAGTTATGGCAGGGAGTGCCTGGAGTATGGGCTGGTGGAAATGGTTCTCAGAAGACCTTAAGCTACTGTTACACTCTGTATTGATTTAACTGCTGAATTGCAGGGGCAGAATGCCATTGTGAGGGTCTCACTACACAAGGACAGAGTTTGAGGAATGGAGAGTCTTTGACTGCTCCTTAGCTGAGCTGCTTTAAATTGCACAATGGTGCTACCATTGCAGGGGTGGCCCTTCCACACCTGAAACATGATTACAGGATCCTGATCCTCGTTTCCTAAAGCTTGTGAGCTCCAGAAAGCTGATATGTACATCTTGGCTGCTGGCCTTTTTGGCCGGAGGCAAGAAGGGACTAGTGTGTTTGCTGAAAGCCTGTCTGTTCAGAGCCAACCAGCAAGGCAGCTCACCGGGCAGTGCAACATGGACACAAGCTGTTTCAAAACCTGTGCTTCCTGACTGACGTCAGGAGCAGCTCTGCGGCCGCTCCAAGGGCTCAGGAGCCGTGGGGAGCATGGCCGAGCCAACAGAGGGAGTCTTTCCGTTCTGATGGCAGGCACATCCCCCTCTCACTGACGAGAGGCACGCTAGAACTTGGTTGGAGGCTCAGAGCACAAGGTCTGCTGCCATTCTTCAAGGTGTCACAGCCACTGTCACGAGGGTCTCCTCCTGGCTGTAAATCAGCCACGAGTCTGCCAGTGCTCACGTGCCTGCTGTTGACTTTGCTGTAAAAAGGAGTGGTGGCACAGCTGGTGTCAGGGGAGTGATTAGAGTCCTTGGAGGTTTCATGCTGCTATGTAAAGCCCTTGGCTTTGAGCCCGTGCTCCTGGCTGTGTGCTTGGTGGTGGTGCTGTAACCCCAGTTGCACTGTTTCTTTTCCTAGAAAAACAAGCAGCTTCAGGTCTTCCTGGCTTGCCATGGATGAAGCCCCTAAGTGCCACTGTTACTTACATGGTCAGCAGCTAACACTCTTTGCAAAGGCACAAAGATTGCTTGAGGTCAAAGAGTAAAAAGTACTCAGGAAGGAGGAATACCCCAAAAAAGGACTATCTGTGTCCCTGTAGCATGTGAGCAACGTCTGGTATTGGATTTTGTGCTAGGCTTGAACTGTAAGGGAATTTGCCTTGTGTCCCAAGATGGGAAAGGAGAGGACAAATAGATGAGAGACGCTCTCAGAGCCGTGTAGAATAATGTAGCTATTGCAAGGTGGACACTCTCACCAAACTAATACAGAGAATTAGAAGAAAAACAAAAGGAAATGGTTGAAAGGGGTGCAGATTTAGCATTGAGTCCTGTAGGGACTATATTGCCGTAGGTCAGGGCAAATAGTTGCTAAGGATTGCACATGTGTATGTGGTGCGTATACAGGTACAGCAGTGTGCCCGGGTGGCCAAGAAGGCTGATGGCAGCCTGGCCTGTATCAGAAATAGTGTGACCAGCAGGGCCAGGGCAGTGATCATCCCCCTCACCTCTGATGAGGCAGCACCTTGAATCCTGTTTTCAGTTTTGGGCTCCTCTCTACAAGAAAGAGTGGGTCCAGAGAAGGAAAATTAAGCCAACCTGGAGCGGGGCATTTGGGAGTGACAGAGGGGACACCCACGGCTAAACCTTAGGCACGAGGCCTCCCTCCGGTTATGTCAGCCAGTGTCCATGACATTGTATAATCATGTACATGGCTGGCTCCATAAATAGGGAAGGGTCTGGTGCACTACTGTGATGAGGAGCAGCTGAGGGAGCTGGGAGTGTTCTGCCCGGAGAAAAGGAGGCTCTAAAGGGGGACCTTATTGCTCTCTGCAGATACCTGACAGGAGAGAGTAGCCAGATGGGGGTCGGTCCCTTCTCCCAAGTAACAAACAACAGGACAAGAGGAAATGGCCTCAAGATGTGCCAGGGGAGGTTTAGATTGGGTATTAGGAAAAATTAGGGAAAGGGTGTTCAGGCATTGGAGCAGGCTGCCCAGGGAAGTGGTGGAATCACCATTCCTGGAAGTGTTCAAAAACCAGATATGGCCCTTGGGGACATGGCTGAGTGATGGGCTTGGCAGTGCTGATTGAACAGTTTGACTCGATGATCTTGGAAATCTTTTTCAGCCTTAACTATTCTATGATTCGGAGATTGCCTGGTACCTGGCATGATCTCTCTTTTTGTGACTTAAGTGTTGTGTTCATCCAAATCCTCCACCTTGCTGTCCTGAAGAAAGAGGGGCCAGTCTAATCTCCTGAGTCATGAAAAGGGTCCTTGACTGGCAGCAGGACATTGTCCCACTAAGTACCTGTGGTACCTGGCACCGCTTGGCCTGACCTCTCTTGACCAGGCTAGCAGGAGACTTGCTGGCTTAGCTTTGGCACAGGACATGTCTGTAAAGAAGATGGATATTTTTCCTTAAACAGTGTTCCTGTTCAGTGATGATGCAGAAAGGAGTCTTTCTTCTGCCTTTAAAATATTTCTGGCCTCTCAGCCTATACTAGAGCTTATCAGCTCAACAGGACGAGATGAGAACTCTCCCTTGTAGAAAACTTATCTCTGCCTGCTGGCTGTGTAAATAGCTGGTATGGTCACATTATTCATAAGCAGCTACTTCAGATCCTCTTACTAGCTAGGAATGAAAACACCATATATTACTGTGGTAGAAGCCATGATGAGAGAAATTGCCTCACTTGTTCCAGCTGGAGGGATTTGGGGTTTTGGCTTACACACTTTGGATGTGGAGACAAATTAACCTAATTATGCATTCACAGAATCATAGAATGGTTTGTGTTGGAAGGGACCTTAAAGATCATCTCCTTCCAACCCCCTTGCCATGGGCAGAGGCCCCTTTCTACATCTTCACTTCTTAAATTAAAACTACCTGGTGATAGACTTGCAGTCAGCTTTGCATTTTAGAAATAGATGAAAATGAAACTGAATGTATATAACTGAGGCTCTAAACCTGGATATTTGTTGGTGGGACCAGTACTTCCCTAGCAGCTAAATCTAAACAGATCAGCTCCTCTTGAGGTTTGTCCAGCTTTTTCCCAAGTCAGGGTTCCTCTGATACACTGTCTTATGAGATCTAAATAAGAAAAGACTGTTATTCTGCAGTTTACAAACATAAGGAATAGCAGGTTTTAGGAGCTCTTTGCTGAATTCCTCTGGAAAAAGGGAAGAGGAGAGTACACAGGAGATCTTCAAAAGTACTCAAGAAGACACAAAATGTGTACTGCCTTAATGTTCAAGATCCAACTAGGAACTTTTGAATTTCCATCGCTCTTGAAAATTTGATTTACTTAGCTATTTGCAGTTTATCTGCTGTGCCTAGCCTAAGTGTGCAGCATTCATTAGTATATTGAGCCTTTCCTTTTCCTCCTTGGGAAGCCACAAGGGGTTGGAACAACACCCAGTTTATGACTGAGGCTTCCCGTTGCAGTTCCTCTGTGGCAGCAGTCGGTAAAAAACAACGACCTCCTCCTCTCCTAAGATTTGCACTGGCTAAGTAGGTGCTAGAGAGTGGCATCACTTCTGTCTCTTCCTCCTTTCCCTCTCCAAATTCTTCAGTTTTCAAAGGAAGCGTGGCGTTGTGCACTATCTTGTTAGTTCCTCTTCACCCCTCTAGCTTCTGAACCTGAAAGCTGGCCCACTGTAGTGCTCTGCTCCACGGAAAAACTAGTCAAGCTGGCAGCAGTCTGCAGGACAGTAACTCCCCAGCACAAGGTGCCCTTGCCCACCCAGGTAGAGGTGGTGGAAAGATGCCTGAGGATGCCAGTGAAGGGAAGGAGAATCAGAATCTTTGTGGCAGGGAGGATGGGATGGTGCCAGCCCTCTTTCTAGGACACTGACTAGTGTTGCTTCTCTTACAACAACTTGCCTGACCCATTTTTGAATGGAGACCTAGGAAGTATTTGAATGGATGCTACTAACAAGAAGTGTGAACGCCATTGTCAGCAAGATACAGCTGGTACATGGTCTGGGCTTTAGGAGCAGGGCCTAGAATAAGGTGACACAGGTATTTCTAAAAATTGTCTATGTTTACTTAGGAAACTACTTGCATACACTCCTTCCCCCAGTGCATGTAGGTGAAATTTCACCTCTGGAATCTGATACTGGTGCATAAATTTCAACTCCCTCCTAAGTGCCCCCCCTATTTCACATCAAAATTTGTTGCTCTATTCTGCTGAGTTAAGTCCCAGGTCTTAAATTTTCCTCTTCATTTTTAAATAGGATGCTAAAAGACATACTTTTCACTGCTGCTTTTAATGCCATTAGGAAGAGATTGTCACAGGATAACAAGGATATATTAGAGGCTGTTGGATTACAGTGTAGCATTTAGAGGATGAAAAACTGTACAATGTTATTTGTTGCTTTTAAAAAAGAAAACTTAGGTACTTATGGTTCCTTCCTTCTTGCCAAAGCCATGTTTACTGATGCTAGATATTTCCTTGACCTGTCTGTACAATGCAGCAAGGCAGAGCAAGAATATAATGCTGTGTCAAAACAACGGTGCTACATGCAGAAAGGGCTTTGTTACTACCTCAGTCTTTAAAAGTGCCTCTTAAACACATTCTACAATCACACAGGATGCATTTGTGCTTCCTCTTTTCATTAACCTTTGCTTTGTCCTTCTGTTCTTAGTTTTGCTCCTACACATTAGCGTGGCTATATTTGGAGGCGAGATAAATTAAATCTTTGGAAACCTAATAAGAGTTTGATCTATGAAGACTGCACAGAGAGGGGCAAAAAGAACAGCTTGTGCCACTTTCCTGCACAGGAATGCTGCATACATCATGGGAAACCATCAGCGTGGGTGGAATGCTTTAGCTTGTTTGTCAGTGTGAAGTGTTTTGAATAGTGTCATTGAATATAGCAAAATCCTTATTTTCATAGGCCAGATAATCCCTTGTGTTTTCTTAAACAATGCACTAAAAACGGTCCCTTTTTGGCAGACAAAGAGAATAAAGCAGGACTCATTATTGTAGTCCTGCAGCAGCAAACAATTGTGTATAGGAGTGCAGTGGAGGCAAAAACGTGGGTTGCAGAGGGCTTATATGAATACTTAAAACCAACTCTGAAAGTGGCCCAGCTACACTATACATAGATTGTTTCGACCTGTAACCTTATGCACCTGCATCCAGGAAGAACACAAAGCTAAGGTGATTGATGTGTTTTCAGGTTTGGCTTAGGAACAAATAATTTTAATTAGTTCAAAGCAAGCTGCCTTGAATTACCTCACATTTACTGTGTGGAGAGGAGGAGGGAAGGAGGGCCGGTATGCAGAGAGTCAGGGTGGAACAGGTGATATGTATATGAAAGCTTGTTACCTTGTGCATGCTCTTGCCTTGCAGTAAATGAACTTGTTCCTATTAGCAAATCTGAGTCATTTTAAATCCCTAGGGGATGGAAAAAGCTCACTGTGTATTTAAGTGAATATAGTATGGAACTTTGTTTGCCTGCAAACATCCCCTTCCCTTTCTGGCTTAATTTCACTTATTGGTTAGTTGTATCACTAATTCATTTCCAGAATTATTCCTTTGGCTCCTGCTTCTGCAGTATGTTCCAGCTCATTATGAGGCAAAGAAGTAGGCTTAAGATGTTAGTACTTGACTATCTGGTGTTCCCTGGCTGTTGTTCCAAAAGGGTATGTTTGGGCAGGCTCGTTTTGCAGCATGTTTGGCACAGAACTGGTACAACTGGGTGGTTGGAGTTTGGAAAACTTGGGAGGAGAGCATATATCTTATCCTATTCTGAATATGCACATTGCACAGATTAATTTTACAGGCATAATCATGTGCTTACATATTAATGCATTTACAGTGTCAATCACTATTGGAAATAGCTAGTGCAGTCATCTATGAATACAGCCCTCCATGGAGATGCCAGGCAAGGTCAAGGCCTGGTCAAGTCACTCTGTAAAACACACTGAAAGCTACTGTGGGGCAAAATTCTGCTGCACTGCAAAGAATTCTTATAGTGAGGCTGTACTTACAGCAGTGGAACATTCCTGCTTGTTTTCAAACAGGCTTAGAAGAGGGTGCCACAATGGAAGATGTGTATTTGGCATCGGTGGAGACAGACCGAGGCGTGAAGGAACAGTTGCGGCTTTATGACACCAGGGGTCTGCAGGAGGGCGTGGAACTGCCCAAACACTATTTCTCCGTGGCTGACGCCTTCGTCCTGGTGTACGCCGTGACCAGCCTCGAGGCGTTCCAAAGAGTCGAACTGCTCAAAAAGGAGATCGATGTCTTCAGGGACAAAAAGGAGGTAAATAAATGCATGCTCGGCTAAACACTCTATCAGTGATAGGAAGTTAAGGTCGCAAAACCCAGCTTTTGTTTCTGTAAACGTCGTGTACAAAGGAAAATGAAGGTACCCACAGCCTTGGGCAACCCAGCAAAAAGGAGGCCTTCACATGCCAGGGAAGCTTAATTCACATGCCATGCAGGTCATGTGAAGGAATGCTTTTTTTTCCTCCTTATTTCCTCTACTACAGCTAAAATTCAGTCAGCTGAATGCACCAGCCAGGACACTTATGACTAATAAAACATGTGGTCTACAGCAGTGCAGCTCATGTTTTTTTAGATATTGTACAGGGGAAGTCAAGTGCATAGAATAATGTAACGAAGGGCATTATCTTTGTTTGTTTTGCATTCATGTACTTGATGGCTTACAAACTAGTGTAATTGACAATGGGTCTCCCAGACATTAGTCAATTGGCAAAGCAGCTTTAATGTATTTTAACAACCATATTGAATCAATTCAATTGTGTGAAATGACTGCTCTATTTTCCCTTAGAAAGCAGCGAGTGTTTTCAGCTGACAGCGTTCCAGCTTAGCTAAACAAATATAACTTGCATGTGGCATTAGCATTACGGCTTTTCCTACAGCATCTATATTCTGGAGCGGTTTTCCCTGTTAAGTGTCTTTAGCCTACAGCTTTCCAAATGCCTGTTTTATGCTGTTTAAAAGAAAAAAAAAAATGCACGAAGAATTAATTGGATAATGGTAGGGAGAGACTTTGCAAAAATGTAACTTGTTTTGTACTGACAGCACACAGGGTGGTAGAGGAAGGCAGGTTCAAGTTTGATGGCAGATGAATGTGCAGTCACAGGAGAGGTATGTTAGGTGGTAGGGCTGGTGTGAGCTGCAGACTGTCACGTATATCAGGGATGCAGGAGTCAAGCATAATTCCCCTGCAGGGCAAGGAAAGGTGGACAAGCAGGAAATTTTTCCCAGGCACTGTGTTTTGTGATGGCCCTGATTTGGTACCATACAGCATATTGTAATGCAGAGAGGGAGTCACAGCCCCAACAGGATCTGTGTCCTGCTCATCTGTGTTACCTGTCAGAACTCTTCTCTCCCATTGCATGCAGGTATTTTAGAAAAAAGCCAATTTGCTTATCCTTTTGGAAAGCTTAAAATTGTGATTCTGACTGAGGATAACATGGTTAAAAAAGTGGTGACCACAGTAAGATGGATAAAATAGTTTTCATTCCTATGATTTCCATAAAAAATAGGCTTTAAGGTGTACAAGGTGAGATCAGGAGTCCTACCTTAAAGTGATCTGTTAATCAGCTGATTAATGATTCTGTGACTTAAAGTTCAGGCTCCACTAAAATGAATTCTGTACTGAATTGGGGATATATCTCCACACATGGTGCTTCTGAGCTGGCAGAACTTCAACTCGTTAAGTGGCACAGTCCCCTGTTGTGTGGCAGATGACAGAAAACACTGATGGCTGGTTCCTTGCCTCTGCTGGCTGTGGGAGCTCTCCAGCACGCACCTTAAAGCCTGGCCAAATTTTATGCTAAATAGAGGTTTTGTTCTGTTATACTGACAGAGCTTTGCCATAGCTAAAATTCAGCTGGAGCATGCGGTAAATACACATGAAGATTATAGCTTCTTTCAAAGCCTTCACAGAGAGGGGGGAAAACCCCTAAGCAGCATTTTTCCAAACACCCTGGACTACCATAGAAAAGAAAGGAAGTCTGAGACCTCACAGGAACAGGACAAACATCTGTAGCTGGAAAGAAGCAGAAGGCATTCTGGAGTTAGCCTGAACAGGAAAGAGCAAGCAAGTGTGGCCACAGCAAACCCCACAAATCATCATCAAGAGAGGACTTTATCATTTGATCTCTCCCAAACCACTAGTGTGGAGATGAAAACAGATTTTGACTAAGGACCTTGAAATAAAAATGTAGGCATGGTTTTCCCCTAAGAGCTGGTGCTGGTAAAACACTTTTAGAGAACTGTTAAAATAAGGAGGAGCAGTAGCTGCACATGGCCAGCACTGCCTTTGGCACTTCATAGAGCTGAAGCACTGGGAAGGCTTCATGTACCTACTGAGGTCAGCCACGCTGGACTGTCTGGGTGAAAGTGACACAAGTCACTTGATGGATCTTTACAACAGCAGATCTGAGTTGACAGAGCTCTGCTGCTCTTGAAACTGCTCCCCAGAGGACACTGCTGGTGCTTATCTGCCCCTCTCAGCAGACTGTCCCCTTCAGCCTTTGGGTTGGCTCTCGGTGCCTGGGGCTGGGCAAGCCAGCAGGGCTGAGCTGGGAGAGGGGATCCATAGCCCAGCCTGCCCGGGCTGCTGGCACGGTTGGCTTTATTGATATTGTGGGATGGGGCTTGGGCAAGAAACAAACTGGGCAAAATCCACCACTGTGGGATCCAGGCTTTCTCTGCTGCTGTGCATTTTTTCACCTCTCAAGCATCTGCTGCTGTGACCTACTTGGATGTCATGCTCTTATCGTTTGTCTAAGGCAGGTCAATTGCCAAGTAAGTGGAGAATAGGGCTGTTTAACTTTGGATCTCTTGGCTATTGTTTCCCTTCAAGCAATCATTGAGGGCAGGGAGTGGGGTGGCAAGAAGGGGAAATCCTGCATATCCTATGATTAAAACAAGCTTCCAACCCCTAAGTAGATGTGGCTAATTCAAATCCCAGACCCTGGTATTCCAATCTACATGCAAATTACTTTGTGTCAGTGCTATGTTACAGAACAAGACTGAACTGTGTTGCTACTTGCTCACTGTTTAAAAGGATGGTGACTGGCGGATGGTTTTGGTATAAAGCTCACCCTCTTGTTTGGTTTGTAGGTTGCAGTTATTGTCTTGGGAAACAAAACTGACCTCCTGGACCAAAGGCAAGTGGAAACAGAAGCAGCACAGCAATGGGCAAGGGCTGAGAAAGTGAGACTGTGGGAAGTGACTGTGACAGATCGGAAAACACTGCTTGAACCCTTCACCTTCTTAGCTAGCAAACTGTCCCAGTCCCAGAACAAATCAACATTTCCCTTGCCTGGAAGGAAGAGCAAAGGGAATAACTGTGAAAACTAGACTAGCTTAGCATTGTCTCCTGCTACCAGGTCACAGTCTAAGTCCTTTTTGTGCCATTTGCTCCTTGCAGTTTCACTTAAAGCAATAATATCATTCAGCAATAAAATCAGCAAGCTTATAGCTAAGACGTATCCTTCCTTCTCATAGACTTGGCTTGGAAAAGCCACTGGTGGTAAAAGCCTCAAAAAGCACTTTAGGAGAGCAGTTATTTTGCAGCCAGGGTTATGGAGGAGGAAGGGATACCTCTCTAGCAGGGGCTTTTACTATGCCTGGATACATCCATGTTAAGGGACAAATGAACAAGCTTACCAGTATATAATCCCCCTGCAGATCTATAGCCTGTAGTCACAAAAAGTATTAGCTGCAATAAAGCATTCCATTTGGAAAGGTGATATATTTTAAATGGCAACAGTTCTTTTACCTTGACCTTAAACAGGGCCACAGGGCTTTTTGATGCTGCAAGAGGCTGAGATCAGTGTCTTGCTGTAGGAGAAGGATATGGAGCAGGAGGAACAGTTACCAGATTTAGTCACTGATGTTTTGCTAGTGTCTGGAAGAAAAGAAAACCTAACAAAATCCTAACAAACCACCCCCACGTCTTATGGGAAATACCCCAATATGAACCTTGTCACCAAAGTCTAGTAAGCAGTGCTTTCAGGTCAGGAATTCATTTGTAGAAACCAGAACAGCTCTCAGAGCTCATTGATTGAACAACAACCGAAGGACAACATAGCTGTGGGTTTGTTCCAATATGTTCCACTACAAATCCCGTGGGTGTCCCACATTCCCACAGGTGGTCATTTTACTGAGAATTATACGGATCGATTCTGTGTGCAGGAGGTATCGCTGGGCTCTGCTTAGGGCACGCATACCTGGCTGCTCAGGCAAGCTGCAGCAATCCACGCTCCCTCGGCCAGGTAGCAGCAGGTACCAAGCGCTGTATGACTCTGCAGGTGGAGCCAAGGAGGGTAGGAGGCTGCCTGCCTTTCTGGAGACCTCCCTGGGCAAATGCCCAGAAATACCTGCACAAATGGCCCCGGTCTTCATGTGCTGCACACGGTCTGGCTGCAGGAGCACAACTGCATGTGCTGTGTTTGACTCAATGCTGGCAAACCTGTGTGCTGCAGGAATCTGCTGTCCCAGACCAGTCTGGCAGTAAACTGAACAAAAGGGGTATATAGAGCAACAGAATGAGCACTTTTTCCCAGACACAGGGGCCAGTTTTTGGTATCTAACAACCTCCTGTACTAATTAATGCTAGCTTTTCTTTGTATTTGAAGGCAAGAGCAGGGAGAGGAAGTACCTAGTTTCTGCACTTTCCACTAAATTAATTCTCTTTTGAACAAATACTGAGAATTTCACTGTGAATCAGCAAAACCACAAGCATTATTTGCACTGTCATATCATAACTGCTAAATAGTGTGCTTAATGATCACAATTAAGCTCATAGTATTGCTCTTCCTGAATACTGATTAATAAAGCCTGTCAGCATTACTAAAGTCTGTCAACATTATTAATGTCAGAGCAGCAGTACACTTCACTAAAAATTAAACAGGAATCCCTACCATTATAATGAAGGTAGACGAAACTGTTTATGTGCTTTGCTCAATATAGTTTGAATTGCTGTGGCCAAGGAGTAAGATAAGAGAGCAATTATGAATGAGCAAGCTCTTGTAATGCCCTGCTAGGAACATACAATTGTTTCCACACTGCAGCTGAGTAAGCACAATAGCACGACCTCCCCACACCTGGCCAGAAAGAGTCATTGTGCCCAGCGATGCTGCAGGATGACACTCCCTCCTCACTCATTTCCTACTGAACACACTAGCACTCCAGGCTTCTCCCTATCCAGAAGACTCCGTATTTGCCAGCATGCTTGGGAAGTGGAGGTGACTTCAGAGCAGCAGTGGTTCACCTCGCTGCAACCTCTTACCAAGGAACAGGTCATGTACCTCCTCTTCAGCTCTGCAGAACCCTTCTGGAAGGGAATTGAAGCAGCCTTGGATCCATCAAAATAAGTGAAGATGTCTACTAACAGCACATCACTAAAGCTGACCCTTGAGCCAAAGGAGTGCAGGCTGACAAGTCAGAATGAACTTCAAATGCCTGAAGATGGAAAGAATGGGGATGACTGGTTCCTGTGCAGCTCTGCATGCTTCAGACTCGATGCCAACTCTTCTGCCAAGACTGATGTCACCTGTAGGCTGCCAGAGCTGTGCAGTGCAAGTGTAGCTTGCTCACTTGCTCCACCGGACTCCCAGGACTCGACAGTGTTTTAAGACAGGCAAGAGAAACAGTATCTTCTAAATTACTAAGGCCATTTTTCCAAATAGGCTACATAAAGGCAAACACATTTTCTTTGATTTGGCTAAATGTACAGTTTAAATCATTCGAGGCATTCAGATTAAAAAAAAAAATCACTACCATTTTCTTTCATAAACTTACTCTGATGTTTTTCTAAATATCATAGTGTTTTACTGAGAAGTGATGAAAAATCTAGTGTCTGCTCTACAAATGATATGCACACAGTGGCTGATACTGAGTAAAAATTAAACTTGCTGTAGTAGAGTTTTACACAGGGTGAATAAGCAAAGTACAGAGTATAACGTAGTACCTGATGGGCAGAACATTTATTTTGCTCTTCCTGTTCCACTGACTCAAACCCTGTTCTAGGTCACTGGGATCACTTACCTTCTGCAAAACCAGAGTCCCTTCACAAGATAATGGAGAAAACTTATTATAAAGAGGAAAAACAAATTAGTAAACTAAACTCTCTTTCTCTAAAGCCTCTACCCTACTGAATAAACAGTGTACAAATCACTCGCCCCCACCATTTACAGCAGTTAATTTGACATGTCCTGGTGGCACAAAGAAAGAAGCTGGCAAAAAACTACTGAGATTAAACCGTTTACCTCTTTACTCAGTAGAGGAGAAGGAAAGATTACCAGAGATGCTCCTAGTGTGATGTAGCTATGTACCAAACAGGTAAACAGCTCGAGGGAGCTCATACAGCAAAACATGCACTGTGTCAAATGACAGCAGTTCAGCCGATGAGGGTACAGTGCTACTACCAACCCATCGAGAAGGAAAGGACACCTCTAAGTAACAGATTGCTTTGGACCAAGTTAGATTTGCTCTGTATCTAGACAGGAAGAGAAGTATGTAAATGAAATACATACAGAATTTATTTTAAAATCTGAGAGCACAGACAACCACCCAGCACTCACAAGAATGTCGCAAGGTGAACACTTGCCATGAAAACTGAATCTGTGCTTCCGGCCTTTACCTTAAGGGAGCGGTCAGAAATGCCATCTCCACAATTAACTACCCTGTTGCTACACACCTCAGTGCAAACACTATGTCTCTAGGAGATAATCTTTATAGGTAGTTAAAGGATGTACAGATACTCCTTTATGGTGTTGTCTGCTACCTCACCAGGACATGATTCCTTCTCTTCCAGGTGTGAATACACCACTCCACCAGAAAAGCATCAAGACATTTTTTTCTTCCTTTTACTTCCTGCTTCTTTCCCTTACAGATAGCTTACACTTTTCTGGTTGTACTTTCAAACAACATGCCAGTCCTGCAGAGGCAACACTGTGAAAACTTAAGCTAAAAAGTAACTATTGTGGACTCTGTGGCAAGTTATTTCCTCATGGCCAGGTCCCTGCACAAGACTTAGGGAACAGTTGTAAAGGTCGTGTGCTGTCATTCATTGTATGGTTGTCTAGAACTGTGTTCCTAAAATAGCAGCAGTCAGTGCACTCACCTGCAGATCTCCCTTGTCCTTAACCACAGCATAAACCCTCCAAAGCTTACAGAGACACTATTCTGGCAAAATGATAAAGCAAGGGACTAAGCAGAAATCTTTTCTTCTTTTTTTTTTTTTTAAACATTTTTTATTAGCACAGTAACAAATGCAGACTTAAGTAGCCCACAACATACAACCAATCCACTGAGTGACTCCTATTCCACACCTTACAGTTAAACAGCTTAAGGTATTTCACTACAGGTTACCATAAGTCCTGATTAAACCCTTTATTCTTTTCACAAAGATAGATTGGCTCATAAAATAATACATTAACTACTCTCATTTCATATATGAGGCCATATATCCACCTCTCCATATCACAGATCATGAGATGACAGTCTTTAAAAAGGATTTGTTAAATACAATGTGCCCTCCATAGGGAAAAACAATCCAAACATCTTTTTACAAAAAAAAAAAAAAAGAAAAAAGAAAAAAAGGTCTCAACCTAGAACAAAATAAATCCCTCAAACCCAAACAAACAAAAAGCAAAAACAGTGTGTAGAGTCTTGAAAGGACTTTTACATAAATGTCAACCTATGTACCTGTACAAAATTAAGCTGTTTTAATCTTTTACATATTGCAAGCAAACTGAAAACCAAAGAAGTCTAAGAAGTTTACATTCTTCTCGGTACTATATGTGAGCTAATATTGCTGAACTAATTACAGTCTTAAAGTATGCTATTCCAAATCCTAGCTGTCTACTGTAGCAAGATACCTTAAGTTACAACAACAAAATCTTAGGAAATAAAAGACTGAATAAAATCTGTTATAGAAATACCCTACTCTTTACCAGCACCCTCCCACCCCCCACCCCTTCAAAATCATAAGCAGCTCTTTCCATCACAGACAAATAATGTAAGAGTTTGACGAAAATCCAATTTATGTAGCGTATCTTTTGGTCCATTGTCTGGCCATTCTGTCATGCTCTGCTCTGTTAGTCATATACTGAGTGGCAATGCTTCCAACCAGGGGGTCAGCTGAAAAGGAAACACACCGCTTATTTCAGACAAGTTACCCAATAAAAGCTTTTAAATAAAGCTGAAGTGTAAATTTCATACAAGGCAAACACGCAGGGTAAGGTACACTCTAACAACCTAAACATACTGAATTGATAATTTGTGTATTCTCTGATTTTGTGTATTTATGGTGATGTACTAATCTGTAATTTAATAGTGTGAAATGCCAATAAAGTTTTAAGAAGTTTAAGGCACAACAATCATTCATATTTTGCATTACTGAGAGTTTTCACCAATTCATGCATTTCAGGTTTATTTTCTTCCTTCTAAGGGTGCCGAGATACTCATGCTAAGTGTACTTGTAACAATGTAAAGCTGCCTTCTAGGAAAGATAAAATCTCAAGAAGGGGTTTAGTACAACAAGTTTAGTACACTGTGAAATCTGGCCTTTCTCTCCTCTTTAGACATATAAAAATGCAACCTGTAAAATGGCTCTGGAAATGAAGACATTCCTCTTAACTCTTGTGGACAGCGGGTGGGTTAGAGCAGCAGCGATGACCACTTGTGGCATAGTTGGCCACTTCTTTTAAATGGATGACGGAAAGTAAAAGGTCAATCCCCGGGTTCAGAATTGTTTGTGGCTCTTCAAGCTCCATTACTGATTTACTGTAGTCCTACAGAGCAGCAAAGGCTGCGTTTGGAAGGGGAAGGAGCTTTCACGTGCAGGAGGATCACTTGTTTCCCCATGGGTCAGCCTGAGGAGCAGTGAACAGCAGGCTGGTAAGGTGTATCTCCCTCCACCACCTCCAGCCCCTCTCTGACTGCCCTGGAGAGGAAAATGTGCTCCACTGGAGGCATGAGCTGAGCTGGCTATACCAATGGAATGGGCCACATTGTTTAGGTGCTGGGAGGAATGCAAGGCGCAGGTGGACTTACCGGGGTTACAGTCTGTGAGGAGGGAGCAGATGGAGAGGAGAACTTTAGAAATGGTTAACGCTGGACTCCAGTTGTCTTTTAAAATGTCCAGGCAGATGACGCCTTGGCTGTTAATGTTACAGTGGTAGATCCTTGTCCGGAACGTTACCTGCAAGAGAGGGGTGTGAGCGGGTGTGCCGGGGTGCCGCCGGCCGTGGCGATGGACGGCACAGCAGCCCCGAGCGAGGGAGCGAAGCGGCGCCCGGGCGCGCCGGGGCCCGCGCTGACCCACGCCGAGCTCCCCGGGCCGCCGCCGCCCTCTCGCGGCGGAAACAAGAAAGAGCTGGATTTAGAACAGAAACGAGTAACAGGCTCAGGAGCCGACTTACACAGTCAACGCAAAACCCACGTCGCGGTGGGTTTAATTTCTTTTTCTTTTTCTTTTTTTTTTTAATTAATTTTTGTCTTTTTTTTTTTCCCAGAGACAAAAGGGCCCAGGGCCTTAACACCAGCATTTTTCTCCTTCTGGACTCCTAAGGATTTGTAAAATCCTCCAGACAGGCCAAGGCACTTGGAATCACAGCTTCCATCACTTCCAAGAGGCTCAGCAACAGGAGAAGTTAGTTAGATTTACTTATTTTCACGATGTGACTGAGCTAGGCAGCTTGCCATAGAAGCGATCCAAAAAGGAAACACAAGCACCAGGAGCTGTGCTCAGAACACCACGGGACCCTGCAGAGGGGCCTTACCCTGACTCACTGAGTGAACAGCGACAACAAATTTGGTGCAATTTGCATGGATTTAGGATTATGAGCATGAATAAAGGCTGGTGGGTTCATGTCCTAAATTCTCAAAATTTGTCAGCTATCCAGACCTAGAAATTTTATTGTCTGTTTAGAGGTCACAGGAATATTTGCAAATCACACTTGGTAAGTGTGTGGTATGACAAGAACACACCAGTGCTTTCTCTTGAGATGGGGCCAGCCCACGCATAAAACTTGCCAGTCAATCCTCATTTTTCCTACTGCCTTTCTGATGCAAAAAATTTGCCTGTGACCTTCACTCTCGCAGGCTTGGGGAGCAGGCATGGGGTGGGGTGACAGAAGCTACAGAAGCCTGGTGACTGGCATGTCCCCGTGTACTGAATCCATGCAGTGTTTCCAAGAATGCTCCCAATGCACAGAGCACATGGGCTATTTTTGGACTTGCAAAAGTGGTTACTTGTCACACAGGAGACACCCATACTGCATGCTTGGGGAGATTTTACGCTTTATTTCTTGTGAGCTGCTTGGATTTTGGACTAAAACAGGAAGCAAACAAAGGAAACCCCAAATCCCTGCACGTCTGCACATTATGGGGGAAATAGCAAAACGACTGCAAGAGAGCAGAGATGTGTTACCCTCCCACACCTTCTGCAAAAAGCTGCCACTCCAAAACCAAGAACTCCAGGTGCTTTCTACCTAGGGAGCCTTGGAGGTATAGCAGACGAGAAGCCTAAATGACCTTTGTTTCCCAGATCATCTAATCTTCGGAGGAAAGGCAGCAATTACTCCCTGCAGTCATGTGGAAGTCCACGTGCACCAGCCTGAGCAGAGGGCGGATCTGCCTCTGCTGTACCTGCCCCAACCCACACTGTTCAGGGCAAAACACACTCGTGGCATTTGCAGCTGCTGGCAATGGCTCTGCCTCAGGTTCCTGAGCAGCCCTCAGCCCAGCCCTGCTGCTTGCTCAGTATTTCTGTGTTTGACCTGCACCTTTGGTCTCCTTCCAAGAAGGTTTCTAATTGTAAGCGAGGTAACCATTTTGACCGTTTAAACACTTCCAGAAGGGGAAGCATAGAGTATTTCCACCCTATAAGGACCAAATTAACATAGGTCAACAGTTCTAATTTGTAAAGACAGAAAGTTGTTAATCCTGATTCTCAGCACAAAAGCTAAATACTTTGTAGACAGTCTCTCAGTCCAGTTGACTAATAACTGATAACAAAGCATGAATGCTGTTTGCCTTTAAGAATAAGATTTATTTTGAAGTTATTTTTCATGAAGGAGGGGAAAGTGAAAATGAAAGAAGACTCCTATACACTCGCAGAACAGCCTGGTTCCTTAACACACCTTAAGATACAATCCTTAAAGGATATATCTGTGGCACTGAAAGCAGTTTTCTCCAGTTAGAGCAACTCTAACAAGCACTGTGGAAAAAAATCTAAATTTGTTTTCACTTTAGCGGCAACTCAGAACTAGGCTGGTGTTAGACACATAGTCCAGTGTTTGCCATTTATGATTTTAGCAGATGGCACAAAAGCCAGCAGTGCAGGGAAAGCAAATGGAACTGGAAGAGGGAGAAACTGGAGGCCCACTTGAAAACAAACAAAAATATTTAAAGTAAATGCTCATTACACCCTTAAGAGGAAAAAAAAAATTCACATCAATCTAGTACATTCAGACCAAAATCAAAAGCAATGGAGTTACATGGAAGGCAGTGAAGAGAACAGCATGTGGAATAGCAGAAAAATATAGTGTAACTGAACAATCCTTTGGAAATGTCCCACCTGAGATTACATTAATGCAGTAACTACATGGAGTTAAGCACAGCTTTTGAAAAGACATAAAAGAAGCTAATCTAAACCTTACCCTGAAGTGATAGCAGAGGTTAATTTACACAAGCAGCAGAATAGGAGTGGGTGGAAGGAAGTGGTTAGAGGTTATTAATACAAATGATCAAAGCACACACCCCAGGTCAACACAAGCTACTGTTTTCACCTCAGTAAATGAAATCAAACCCAACTGTAATGTAACTCTTGGGAAAATGTCCATTGTAATAGTACTAATATTGAACTCTTAAAGTCTAATTATACTTGTTTACTGGATTCTCCTAAATCCAGGCACACCCAGCACGTGCCTGACTCATTTGCTATCTGAAACAGACAAAACCAGAATGCAACACAAAATGAGAAAACATAAAAAACAGAGAACAGATTAACGCTAACATTTTAAAGGTGTTGTGTAAAATGCTCAATTAGAAGCAAAAGAACTCCACTATACATATTTAGGACATGAAGGAGAGTATCTGTCCCTGTATCAGATTACTCCCACTGAAGTTCCTTGTACTGTGCAACACATTTCCAAGTCAAATTTTAAGATCTTTAATTTTTCCAAGCTCAAGCACAGTAGTGCAGCCCCTCTTAATATCCTCACAGGAATCTAAACATCACTTCTAGCACAATCTTTTGGCTCTCCTACAGGAACATCCTCTCCAAAAACATTTGCTCCAACATACTGAATCAAGCCCTCAGCTGGAGCTAGACCCAGTCCTCAAAAGCTACACCTGTATATCCTTTATCACACATCTCTAAGATGCTCATCAACCACACAGTATTTGTCAGTGTTTATGCCTCAACACCTTCTCTCACACATATTCCCAAGGACTTGGAAGCTTGCCAGGATGACCATTTTCACCTAATTTTATTTAAGAAAGTAAATCCTTTAATGGCATTTTAGTTTCAGGTTATGAAATGTGTTCAATTACAGGCACTTCACCATTGGCAGCCCACCACGGCAGGAACTGTCCTCACAGGAGTTGCCAAAGACTCACAGAGGTTTTCTTCCACAGGTGTCATACAGTGCTTACCAAGGAAGATTCAAGGATTGCTAGTCCTTTTTCCTTACAGAGCTTCACCTTTTCAGAGATCAAGGCTTTTAAAATGGCATTCTACTCTATTTTAAAATTACTCTACTGTTCTGTGAGAGCCTATCATCAAAATGATATACACTGGGTTTTGTTTCAACTAGCTGCTTCCTTATTTCTTGCCCTAAAAGGCACTTACAGGAAGGCTACTGTAATTACATTAGCCTACCACTTAAACATAATCCACAGACAGTATTTACTCTCTACTGCAAGTAGTTGGACAGTCTGAAATCAACAAAATAGCAGGAATAAAGCAGGAGCGATATGATAATCATATTTTCCACTTTACCACTGATTAACACCAGTGTAGATTTTAATACAGGAGCAGCTGTGGTTCTCAAAGGATGGTTCTTCATTTCAACCTGTCCCAGTAGAAAAAGTGTGTTCTATTATAGCAGCACATTGCTTTCTCCTGTATATCATCTCAACGAGACTGAAGTTCCACGTATTTTACTTCCATGCCTGCATGTGGTTTGTAAACTGACTTGGACTTTGCTAGATAAAAAACTCCATTTAAATGAAACTGCTCCAATACAGTGAATCACCCTAAACTCACCTTTTAAGGTCTCAGTAAGTGGTGCCTATCTGTTTGGTGCTTTAATCCCACCCTTCTTTTCATCTGGGTGAGGGTTTAGATGTAAAGATAAAGACAAAACGATCTCAAAAAGAAAGCAGGGCGGAGCTGGAATGACATAACTGTTTATTTGGTTCTGCATGGGGGAACTTGGCATACAGGGCTGTCTCAGTAACTCCAGCAGTTACAGCATAGTCTTGCAAGGCATCCTACTTGACCCTTGAAGCAGCATGGTGGGAACACATCTGAGAGCAAGGGCTGCAACTCTGGCTGGGGCATTTGCACCATCTATCCTGTCTGTGGCAGATACTTCCACCCAGATGGAGCTGCTGAAGGGAGAGGCTGCAGAGTGGATCTCAGACTACAGGCAGTGTCAAGACCTTTCTGCTGAGCAGGACAGCCAGCAGGACTGCCTGCAAAAGGTGCTGCCCAGGTGGAAAACCTGCAGCAGCTGGCTGAGCTGTAGGAGGCAGTGAGAAGCATGTGTGGCATCAGGGCTGCTGAGGAGGAGTTAAGACAGCTGGTTCCAAACTGCACTGGACCCACATCCTCTGGCCAAACAGCCAGAAACTCCCACCAGCACACAGGGAAGGGAGGGGGCCAGTAATGCAGAAGAATGGAAGCTTGCCATGGCAAGGATCTGCAGGAACAGACTTCCCTCCAAAGACTGAGGTGTTCCCACAGAACCACTTTGCTGCTCTGAGATTGGAAACACCCATCCTATCAGAAAAGACACTAAAGCCAAATAAGGCAGTCCTGGGAGTGTCAAGAAAGGACTCTGGAGCATGGATGGTTTTTCATCAATCCTCCTGGTCAAAGGGAAAGGGTTCAAAAGGACTAGTCAAATCTAGCAAACCAACAAATGGTTATGGGACTGGTGCCACAGCCAGGGGCTTGGCTACTTAAACCATGGGACTTGCTTTGGGAAACCTGGTCTGCTGAGCACTGATAGGATCCATCTGTCAGAGGAGGGGAAGGAGCCTGCATGGAAGAACAAGGAGGTCCTGGACAAACTCAAACACACAAAGGAAGTGTACAGAAAGTGGAAGCAAGGACAGGCAGCCTAGGAGGGACAGAGAGAAGTGGGCCTGTGAACTCATGAAGTTCAATGAGCCCATGTGCAAGGTCCTCGTACCTGTGTCTGGCAATCACAAGCACTTGTGAGACCCCACCTGAAGTGTGGCATCCAGCTCTGGGGCCCCCAGCATGAGAAGGAAATGGACCTGTTGGAGTGAGTCCAGAAGAGGGCCTTCAAGACAATCAAAAGGTTGAAGCACCTCTCCTATGAAGAGAGGTTGAGAGAGTTGGGCTTGTTCAGCCTGGAGAAGAGAAGGTTCTAGAGAGACTTTAGAGCAGCCTTCCAAGTGGCCCACAGGAGAGCTGGAGAGGGACTCTCTACAAGGGCATGGACAAGGAGTCATGGCCTTAAAATGAAAAAGGGTTAATTTAGACGAGATATTAGGAGGAAATCCCTTATTGTGAGAATGGTGAGGCACTAAAACAGGTTGCTCAGAAAAGTTGTGGATGCTCCATCCCTGGAAATGTTCAAGGCCATGTTGGATAGAGCTTTCAGCAACATAGTCGAGTAGAAGGTGTATCTTCCCACAGTAAGGAAGTTGGAACTAGGTGATCTTTAAGGCTGCTTCCAACCCAAACCATTCCAGGATTCTATGATGTGTCTGAACAAGCTTGGGCTGATAAATGCTTCTGACCTTAGCATAGAAAGCAAAGGTGTAACAAAGCACATATGGAAAAGCAAAAGATCCCTCTTTAAATGCTTACTGGGCTCACAATATAATAAACTGCATACAGTTGGTTGGACAACAAATTATTCAGCAAATTAAACAAAAAAACCCCCAAAACAAACAAACAAAAAACTACTCAAAAGTGAATTAAATTCTGACATGAGAACCATCTGCGAATGCCAGAGAATCTCCAAAAAGGTATGGACAGATGTCAGCAGAAAAGCATTAGAGATCTCCCAAGGCAGACCCTGCTGTTTGTGAAGTGGAACCCTATCTCAGAGATAGAATTAAAGGACCTTCTACCAGAAACCCTGAAGTTATGTGAGCAAGAACAGGCAAACATTTTCCTTAATTTGGCAAGCTTGTATTAATTAGTCTTGTGCAAGCAATTAGCATTGCTCTGTTGAGATGGACTGATGGCCTGAGGAAGTCCTTTCTGCTGCAAGACTAGACCAAAGTCTGAAAGATGGTGCAGTCACTGGCATTAATCTCATCAATCAAACAACTTTTAAGTAGAAAGTTAAACATGCACATAAATGCTTTCAGATACAAGACAAACATCAAGTGTATGCACAAGCACCTCTTGTAACCCAACACTTTTCCTGTGGCCACATATTGGAACACCGGATAATGTTCACTTGCACTGGTATTTGCCTTAGAACACTGGAACACAACAACACTGGAATGTAAGAGCTTCACAAATATAACACACCTACAGAAAGTTTGTTACTGTACAAACAGGTGAACAACGCAAGTGTCCAACAAAACTGGAAAATTAAATACTACTTCGGTGGCCAAAACACATGTAACTTATGCTTACAGTACCTGATTTGTTTGAGAAATAAGTATTTGCAGCATTTCTCCTATTCTCAAGTTTATTTACTTTTCAGTTTCTCAGCCCTGTCCCCATGCTTGCACGAAATGCTTAGCACTTCTTATAAACAGAAGCAGGAAGACAGAAGACAAGCTCTAGGATAATTATCAAGAGGACTGGAAAAGCTGTTAACATTAGCTAACAGAAACTCCTGTAATGTCTAAAATTAGCTTAAGTTTGTTCTTAAGAAGAGTGGATTTCAAATGGGCTGTGTTCCATTAACACTGCATGCTATTCATGTTTAAGATGTTAGCTACAGGTCTCTTACCTTTGGAGGCTTGAAGGGATATTCTGGGGTAAATGTGATGTCAAGGAAGAAAACACCTCCCTCATACACTGAACCTGGAGGTCCTAGAATGGTTGATCTCCATTCATAGATGTTATCACCTTTGGGGCCAGCACTAAAAGAATAAAAAACAAAATCAGTTAGAAATACTACCACAGCTCAAATAAATACGACTTCTTACATTCTTCAAGTATGATTTGGAAGAAATATTTCAGTGTTACTCTTCATACACCACCTGAAGTAAAGACAGGGATTAAAAGAAGACTGAATGCTTTCAAACACTCAGAGATCTTACCTGAACTTATCAGTGCTGCAGACTGTTTAGCAGAGCTGAGAAACTAGAGGTGGGGTATGGGTTCCATTTTCTCTCTCCTGATAGTTACAAGAGCAGCATTGCCCAGAACTACTCCTAAACATACTACACTACCAATACAATACAAGAGGTAAGTTTCAAAGACCAATTTCCTACTGTATTTCAGAAATGGCTCTTCCGTCTCAGTCTTAATAAAACTGTATCACATTAAAGACCATACTAAACAAATTAAGGACTTATGTTCATTTTATTAATCTTGTGTGTTCTTTAAAATTAAAATTAAAATATATCCTGCATTATTGTTAAACAAAGGCTCATAGTATAATTGAAGGAAGCCAAATTAATGATGATGCTCTTCAATGTCAAAATTTTTTACACTTTTATAATTTTACTGCACATGATCTCATGCTGTTGATATTGCTTGCATTGTGGAATTGCATTTTTTAGGGGGAATTAAAATCACTGTGCCAAATTAAAACAGCACTTTCTCAAATTAGCTCTGCTTATTTGAGATTCTGCCTAACTTGCCAGCAGCTCACTACAAGCAGTACAAACTAAAGGTGTTGCAGAGATCAAATGTCTGCTTGGTAAAATTAGTTTTACTGATATCCACAGACACTTGTACTCGGTAGTGTGCCATATGTCACTGAGTATTTCTAACCTATAAAGCCATTAATGGTGTAGGACTCCTTTGCTGGCTCTTCCCTTCTCTACTGCTATGGTAGTATTTTGTTTGTAAGATGCCAGAGCTGGAAAAGCATTTGCATGACGGGAGGTGCTGACATAGCTTTTTCCATCATGGATGTACCACGGTTTCAGAAATCTCTTCTCTCCTTGTTCTGAAGGGGACGGATCTTAACGTTCCTAATACAATGAAAACTAGCCTTGCTCTTCTTTCTTCCTTCTTTTAACAAGGCTCCTCCAAGACAGAAGGTAAAAACCTAGCTCTTTTCATATTATAATAATCACAGAGCAGTATTACTTGAGAGGCAAGGCAATGCAATAAATTCAATATTCACATGACAATGTGCATTTGATTAACATGCAGGAAACCAGAGTAATCACTAAGTGTTAATAACAATGTTACAAACAGAAATACAATTGCAAGAACATAAATTGTCAACAGTGACCAGAGACAATTTTTTCCCCTGCTTTTCCCAGTACTGGTGAACATCTTGACAGCAGGGGAATCAGGAGAGAGAAAGGGAATAAATTCTGTTATCAAACCTAACTTTTTTTTTTCCAGATTAACCTAACAATAAAATTTCACAATATGTTAGTGCTAGATAATCCAAAAATGGTGAAGTTATGACTAAAAGCATGCTTCTAGGGAAAGGAAGGCATGTAACAAAGCAGTAGACAGATTCTCGGCAAATGATGCACCAGCCACAAGGGAAAGATTTTTCTCTCCAGAACACAAAACCCCGCACAGCTCAAGATCAGTATTAAATTAAAGTAAAAGCCATTCCATCCTGAACACTGCTGGCATCCCACTCCACCTTAATAACTTGTCCCTATCCTATGCAGGTCCATATATTTGGGCACTCAGTACTCTCCAGCTACCACTTGTGCGTTAGACTGGAAAAGTGGTGCATTTCGAGGGAAGCTCTGGCTCTGGAAAGACACCAACTCAACTGTGCAAACTTACTGAAAAGGACTCTCTGGGGCACCCTTAGCCACCGCTCCAAGGAATCACCTCTTTATGTGCCTATTAGCAACCTACTGACACACTGTCATTACTGCAAGATGCGCCTGCAATCATCCTCCCCTCCCTCCCTAAAGGTGGAGCTACTGAACGGGAACAGGTACTTGAACTTCGTTAGCACCGATTTACTGTTGGAATTTATATCATCAGAACTGCCAACGGAGAGCACTTCAGCACTCAAGAAATGTGATGTGTGATTAGCACTGAATACAGCCCTCTGAGCCAATGAGAAATATTTCACCATTTCGCATTTTATTTCCAGCTTCAGCCCAGGGGACTGTCAATAAAAAACTCCCACAGACCTAAAAAAATATATTATCATTAGTAATAGTCTTAGAAATCTCTTGTATCCTATTAGGTTTCCAATTAGAGCTATCACTGCACACAAGTAATATACTGCCATATTAAGAGTGCAACATCTTTGTAAGACATCAGTAGGCTTTAACAATGATGTGCTAAGCTCTCCTTTCAAGCTTTTCATAATTCAATTAACAGCGTAAAATAGCTGTGCACGTCCAACTTTTACACATTAACATTGATTTCTTATAAAAGAAAGACTGAAAGAGGATGATGCAAGTCAGCTTCAAGTATGATACTGCTTAGATTTAACTTAGGATTAGTAATATCAAACAGCTCATGAAGACCTAGTGAATAACAGAAAAGTGACAATACTTGACCACAGTGTAAGAACAGTGGCATTAACTTTTGGTGGAGATATGGAAACTGTCAGAGGCTAAAGATTACATTATTTGTTTAAAGTCCTTGCAGTTATCTGCTTCAAAAAGAAATTCACTGATGCATGGATACAGGGCTCACTGGCACAGCTGTCACCTTGCCTGATATGTGTCACCACTACTCAAATTAAGTGTCTAGATCTACTAATACAACACTTTAAAGCTGTCCAACATATGACCACTAGGAAGATAATTTTAACCAATTAAATAGAAACTGTTTCCACTGCAAGATGAGAGTATGTGAGCAACAACTTTCTGTATTAACTCAGCAGCCCACAACCTCTTCAGTTCCAAAGAAAGAAATGAATAAAAGACCAGCAATTCAGAGTGAAAAATGACTCTGAAAGAAAACTGAAAAGATCACGACCATTATTATCCTATCAAGCAGCATGTGTTACACTTCAGTGCAACTGAGATCTCTCTTGGAAAAACAGTGATATATATTCTGTGAAGATGCACTGCACCCACTGTAACAACTGATCCTGATTGTCCCCAATGATGCTAGCTTATCCCCCAGACTGATGTCATGACAGAAACACTCCTTGGGAAATCTCCCAGAGGCAATGTATTGTTCAAGGAGTATCTAATTTTCCAAGTCTAGAAGCAGGAAAATGCAAGGCATTACCTCCTGGTAAATCCAAGGCAGAGAGAAAGAGTGAGATGAAGCACAAGTGAGATGAAGCTCAAAGTCCTGCACGGGCCAAGTCCAAGTGAGCATTGTGCTGCTTTGGAAAAACCTGATCTTGCTCTGCCTCTTTTTGCTGGCAGATGCCATATTCTTTCCCAACTTAAAAATCCAACAGGTAAATTAGAAATGCCTGGAGCAGAGGCTGGGGAGCAGAATGATGCCCAGGCAAATTAGCTGCAGATGCCTGGCAGTACCGAGCAAATGTAAACACAGAACTCTGTCTCAGAGATTCAGTGTTCATGGAGAACACACACACACACACACACACACACACTTTCACAAATGGAAAAAGCTGAAATGACAGTCTGCAAAAAGACCCAGCCTGTGGCTTTTTTGTATTAAGCCTGCCAGATATAACCTCCACCACAGGTCTGCAGTACATGATACCACCCTGATATTTTGCACACACAAACTCAGCTTCTTCCTCTGCCCTGGCATCCTGGGCAAATCACTCAAAACATGCCTATGCCACAAGGGAAGGCAGGACTTTTTGGTGTTCACCACATACATCTAATGTATGAAAATCCCTGGGAACACAGTGATGGTACTTTCCAGGAGAATGACTCAGTAAGAGTCCATTGTTTATGTAAACACACTAGTTCGTTTAGAAACTACCTGGTCCTTTCTAGGAGTTGACCAAATGATAATGTAAGTGCTCCCTTTAGTGAAAATTCAGACTAGCAAATAGTTTAATTTCTCTTCTTTGAGATACAGAAGACACAACAGCAGATCACTGCAGTGATAAATCAAAATAGTTGATGCTACAGACACTAGGTTAATACCCTGATATACCAACGCAGCACATATTCCTTTTAAAAGCTAACTAATTTAGCAGAGTAATTTAGAAGTGCCACAGACTGCTATCTGTCGGGGTGATGAGAAGAACGGCAGTTCCCTGGTATGATGAACGAAATAACACCTAATGAAAACCTACAATATATTTCAGGTAAAATTGCAAGTAACAAACCCATGAACTCATACACCAACTACTCCAT
Organism: Motacilla alba alba; assembly: GCF_015832195.1. Taxonomy (NCBI): domain Eukaryota; kingdom Metazoa; phylum Chordata; class Aves; order Passeriformes; family Motacillidae; genus Motacilla; species Motacilla alba. Next base: position 37,937,822 of record NC_052017.1, on the reverse strand, counting down.
GTCCCTAGGTGCTATTTTTGAGGCTATTTTGCCCTAAACATGGTGAGTCTGATGCTAGTAGCTAAGCTGTTTTCAAGTTGCACACTTGGGGAAAATAAACATAAATTCTAAAAACACTGCAGACATGACCTTTTCCAAGGGACATAGCTCAAATCAGAAAGCAAACAACATATTAATGCCACATGGGAATTTCAAGGTGGCAGAGAATCTAATGATCTCCAGAGTAAAACTTCACCATTACAAACTGCCAGCAACATAATTTTTTTTGCTGTTGCTTTGTTTTCTAGTAAGAAACAGTTGATGGCTCAACACAGAAGTGCATCTTAGTTATGGACCTACTAGGCAGTTTTAGGAAACAGCTGATTGTTAGAAGGTCCCTTTTATTTCCCCACCCCTGCCTTTTTTTTTCCTATTTTCTTCTCCAAAGATGTAAACCCAGAACACATCAGAGGTTTTGGCTGCCAGGCACGTAGCATATCATTCTCACATGAAGTTTTGTTGCACCTTGATTTTTCCAACGAATCCCACCCCACTCCTGACCTCAGGGTAAATACATTTTTTTTTCTCACAGCCCACTGGGTGGGTCCACCCCTGAACTTTCTCACTTATGTTGTTAAGCTGAATCTGGTGGAGAGATGAGAAAAGCACCCCAGAAATACTGGATCGCTGGGGGAGGCAGGTGCCACCTTTACAAAGAAGCAGGAAAGCTCATCCATCTCAGCCACTGAAAACAAACACCAAATCCCCCATTCAAAGAAATTTTGCTCTACAGATCTTTAAGCAAGCTGTCTTAAAATAGGTGTGTTGAAGGACAGAGTGAAAACTCACAAAACAAAATGCAGCTAATCCTTTGGCCCAAACATCACTTCAAAACTTCCATATTAATGCACAGTTCTAATTTTAGAAATAAATTGTCACCTTCTGCACATGCTTTAGCAACCAAAATCTATTATTATTATTTTGATTACTATAGCACCAAGACACTCCATACACAGGCAGGACCCCACTATGCCAAACCTGCTACAATACAATCCAAAGACTTGTGTACACAACTTACAAAGGTTTTTCAATTATAAAATAAGCATTAAAACATTACACAGTTATTAGGAAGAAATCCAAAAAGACAAACCAGAAGCAATTAAAAGGATACCCGGGGCCATCCACTTAATTGCTATTTTTTTGGCAAAGTAGTTTAAAAGTGAGATGCCTCTCATTTTTATGTCAAAGAATGGAAATTAAAGGAAAATAAAGGAAAAAATAATCACAACACAAGAAAACCACTCCTGGGCAACTGTGGCAAATTAAAGGTAACATACTGAACTATCACATGCCTACGTGAATCAGCGGCAATTTTTGCCCACTGTCATTACACACAACCAAGCTGCTCCTCTGTGTTAACATAAAAATGATGGATTGTTACCAGGTGAAATTCCTGCAGGCTCAATGAGAGATAAAATGAGAGGGGAGATTTTTCACTTGCTGTCTTTTCCCTCAATGAGAGGGAAAAGACAGCAAGTGAAAAAGTTGCAGCTAGCTTTAGTTAAAACATAAGAAGGGAGCAAGGGAGGTAGAGAGGTAAGTGAGCAAAGATGAAACATAATATTGCTACAGCAAACCAAGCATAAAATTTGGAAAATAGAACTTAATTCTCCTTCTAGCTCATATACAGGGATGTGGTTCTCCAGTACAAAGCTGTAAATATTATTATTTTTGTAAGTCATTGAAAGTATTGTGTTTTCTGTCTTCAATTTAAAATGCAGTCACAATATTACTGCATGAGCATAAATGCCTTAAAAATCCCACCACATTTCCAACAGAGTTAGAGATAATATCATTCTTCACTGCATTTTCACGCACAAAATTTCTGTTTTAACATCTGGGAAAGCTTTTCCTTTAAGTATCAGCCTAATGTAAAATTAGGAAGGTTTGAACAATTGCACAAAGCTTAAACTAGAGGATAAATGGTGCAGTGAATTACTTTCTTACTAGGTTAAAAAAGGAACTAAATAACTAAATAGCTCTGATAATGGAGCTGATAAGGTGTAATGCAGGGATTTATGGGACTTCAAGGAAAACTGATCACGGGGATTTCTTTGTGGGAATAATAAAAAAAAAAAAGACTACATTTCCAATTTATATAAAAATACTTGGCAATAAGATCACACAACAACCAAGAGTTACCACAGCCAAGAGCTCATTCTTTTTCTATTACAATAGGAACAGAAATGCCATGGGGTACTTGCAAGTTTAGGACTTTTACCTGAAATATTTCAGTCTCTGCAAAAGATTACTGTGAAGTTACTACTAAGCTACCTGGTGAAAAGGCCAACCCTCTTACACAATTCCACTGCAGAGTCTGATTTTTAAACCAGGCTCCAAAGATTTAAAATAAAATCTCAGTTTTGACCTCAGGGAAGTCAGGAAGAGACTTGTGATATTCTCAGGAGTGTGCTGCAGCTCTATTTAGTTTAACAATAATCACTCCAATTTAGGAGCAAGGTCTTATAAAAAGGTTCAAGAGAAATTAATCCATTTAGCATTGGTTCCAAAATTGAAAGTAAATCCAGCCTGCTCAGCTCTCATGGGTTTCAGTTTTTCTTTCCAGTGGATTCTTTGTAGCCTTCTCTACTGCAAAGTACTGGAAGTTTGTCCCACTACATACATGTAGGAACATTTTCAGTGTCAAACATGACTGCAGAAAGGCTGTTTCTGTAAGTCTGAGACTTTAGTATGTACAGTATAGAAATACAGAAAATGCCAGACTAAGTAATGAATGAAATTATTTTCATTGTGTACAAATATTTTTCTTTTCTCCTCATATATTTAGTTAGAGGTCATGAACAAGAATTAAATAAATTAAAATGTCCCAGCTTATATGTGACCTTACACGTTCCATTAAATAATACTCTGTATAAGAAACAATAAAACAAATTGGGAAAGAGTAACACAGAATCTGACTCGCCTAACAATAAGCAATTTCTCATTTAAAATGACAAGAAGATGTAATGGTAGAATCTGAGGTCTGCCAACATAACCTCACGTTATTTTTAAATCAGTTTCCTTCCTGCCATTTGTCTGTTGACTATCAACTACCAACATGGAGACAAATTATTACACATCATCAGACCTCATTTCCAAATTATTTATGTATTTATAGCACAGATGTGTAATTTAAAGTTGGTAAGCAAAACCAGGCAGTTTCACAAATGCACTGTTTCTGCAATTACACCATTTTTAGGGGGCCTCTTCATTTCCCAACAGGTTTTTGGAAATTGGTGTAGAAATATAACTAGTGAATCTATTTATTTCTGTAACTTTAATGGTTGCATAAAGCAAGCATACCCTAAACTGGTTGCCTAGAATCAAATTGGCAGACCTATAATTAAAGACAAATAAAAGACAATCAATACTACTGATAAATATGAAAGTTCTTGTTTCATTAATCTCAAATGTGGTCTATTCCTGAAAAGAAAGCAAATTTACTTCCTCCTGGCACTTACTGGGATATAGTAGGTTCTTCATACATGGAAAGGAAACTACCCCCTCTGACAACTAAACAGTTCAATTATATCCCCTTCCCCTCCATAAGCTCTAGAGGTGCTACACTGAGTGATAACAGTGCTCCTTCCTAAACACTGTGCTTTATCCATTAAGGAAAATAGAAATCTACCACAATTAACCTGCCATTCCAGAATCAAGCTGGGACCTACATCTGTGTTTCTCTCTATCATGCCCACCTCCTGCGCTGTTCCCACCAGTGTGGGAATACGGAAGGTGATCTCACTAAGCAGATAAAACTCTCCAGTACATCATAAATATTCAGGAGCCCTGTAGTACATCAATTGGAAAAGTAATCAATTTGAACCCACATGATCTGGACACTTCTGTCTCTTCACAAGCTGCTTGCCCTGTCAAGGGAAAAAAACATAGAGAATCCCACCTATTTCATAAGCCTACCTATCCAGCACCCAGCTAACATAGTGGACTGTTTATTTTGGACTTTATCATCCATACATACCCTAAATAAATTAAATTGAAAGGGCAACAGCAGCTATAAACCAAATCGAAAAAAACAGCCCCAGAAAGTTAAAATATGCTATGTAACAATTGGCAAGATACTTCTGCTATGCTGAACATTGAAAGCAAACAAGGCTCAGAGCTTCCTCATGCTAATAAAGACAAGGTTCTTGAGGCTTCACCCAGCTGCCTCCTTGAGCTAACTTTCATACTCCCATGGGGAGGACAAGGGCTACTTGAAAGAGAGGAATCAATACATTTCCAGACTAGAGCTACACTACCATCTCTCTTGCACTGAATGGAGGAATTCTGCTCAAAGTCTGTACTAGGAACAGATGAAGTAGTATCTTAAGATTACAGTTTATATGCAACTTCTAAGTTTTCAAGAGAACATAACCTAAGGGAGAAAAACCTCTTCCTGTACCACATGCTCCTAAACGGATTTACCTGTCCCATCATCTACCTACCTACTAACCAACTCGCTCTAAAAAACATGTTACAAATTAGAACAATCCATCAGCCAATCAACAAAGAGTCCCCTTCCCTCTAGATGTATGATAAGTAAAGTCAACATCACTTAACCAGAGAAAGAGGCCATCCCATTTTCTTGGCTTCACATCTTTATATTGCTTCCCATCAGCATACCAATGCTGATACCGATAACATTATGCTGAGGAACAAAATACAGTATGTCTTGAAGGACATATCTTAAAGATACATGAAAGATAGAGAGAAAAAAAAGAGTATAATCTTGATGTCTTCCCCTTCTCCTTTGCCTATGTTAAACCTCCCTTCTTGCCACTCATTAAATAGATTAAGATTACTGCATTTGAATGAACCTATTTCACTGTGGATGCTAACAGCAAAACTACACAAACCAGCCAATAAAAGCTCAAAATTTGCTAACTCTTCTCAAAACAACAACAAAATATTCTCAATTATGCTGTACTACCCAGAAAGAATTTTTTCCTGATTTTCATAGTTCTAAACTACCAAAATTACCTGGCAGAAAAATAAAGTACTTTGAAAACACTATCTTTGAGTTTTGAAAGTCTGGCATGCACAGACTAGAAACAGAAATCTAAGATGAGAGTTTGCTTTAAGTAAAACAAGATTACCTACACTGTAATACAGCACAGCTGCCAGCCAACTATATAGCAGCCACTAAAAATTGTTTATATGCCACTGCAAGTTATTCCCATTAATAACATGAGCCAGTCACAACAGCTAGCCAACATTTACTGTAGTAGATACAAATATTTCAAAGCTGGTTAGAGAGAAAAAACTTCAAAAAAACCCCAAAAACCTATCAAGAGATTTAATAAGAAAAATAGAACTTTGATTTTTCTATGGCAGATTCACATGCATAAAGGATAGCCTAAACAGGTGCTTGCAGTGACTTTACAAACTTTTGTTTACTTTTTGTTTTCAAAATATTAGGAACATTAAATTTAATCCTCATTAGGAGCCACAAGAGGACTAAGCAGCACTCTTAAATAATGTATACAGTTTTGTGGCCAACTTGCATGCCTTAACTTGAAGAACACATATAGTCCTTCACAAACTATCTTTTTTTCTTCAGAACCCTATTTGGCAATCCATATTAAGCAACTTCCCCGTGAACTGTAAAAAAATTCATAGATGAATTTCTAACTTCCCAATACCTTTACTTCATGATCCTTTTATTTGGAAATGTGCAAATGTCCCAAATGTAAGGAAACATTAATGACGATGAAGCAATGAAGTGACAAGTAATAATAGTTTCAACTTATGGCATTATGTCACTTACACCTTTTATGAAAAACATGTTACATTCACACAAGCCAACACTTGGTGTCTTCTCCTCCCTGATTTCCACCAAAGAGAGATGACCTAGCAACAATTTAATAAGCTGAAAGACAACTCCCATGTGTGGCACTTCTCTGCTGACAGAGAACAACAGCAGGCAGGGAACAGGGAATTGCTAGGGCACACAAGAAATTCAGGCATCCTTCTCAACATCACTCCTGGTCCCACATGGCTTAGGAATTTGCTTCTTCAGCTGATCACTGATATCCTTAGTTTAAACTAAATTTAAACTTTTCGGTACCATGAGAAAAAAAAAAAATCATGCTAAATTCATACTTACATTACCTGAAATCACTCATGTTAAATAATACTTCATGTATGTTGCCATGGAGGCTTTTCTAGTCATTAAAAAGAAAGACATCTTCTTCACAAACTTCTGGTGCAATCCAAGAAATGTACAAAAAAGGGTCTAAAATACACATTTCTTCACTGGATGGTGGTAACACTTGAATTGGTAGTAGCTCTAGCAAGAGGTTTTCTATTGTAGAGGCAGAAGGAAGAGAGCACACCTCACAGAAACAGGCAAGTGTCTTAGAGATGGAGAACAGCACACATTTTCTAACCTTTTAACCTCAGCATTGTTGCAAGTTATACTTTGAAGCAAGACTGACAAGATTAGGCGTATGTTTTGAGAGCTGAGCCTTGCTTTTGTTATGCTATAACCATTTCCATAATGCCGAGGAAACTGCAGAACTGACACAGAGATAGATGAGCAGTTTGCGCCTAATATTACACTATTAAGTTTCTGAACACTAACTGAACATGTTGCTTCTAATTAGGCACAAATATGAAAACAGCATAATAGCACACAGTGGTATGGCAAAACACCTGGAAGAACTGCCAGCCTTAATACCCATGCTTGATGCAATTTTCCATACATAACAACATAAGAGAAATAAATCTCTCACTAGCTACAAATTGCAAGGATTTTGGATATGAAGGTGGGAAAATCTCTCTAAGCACAAAGAAAAGTGGTATGTTTCCAGTCACCCCAGATTCATTCACTTCGATTTTTCTTACTAAAAGGCATTTCAAGTATTTCTTGTAGAGAAATAAAGATGTTCAAACAGCACTATGTTTGCAATGTAAATATATTTACACTATTTACACTATGTTGGCAAATTTTGCATCCAGTCTAGATAACCCCACCTGAACTTTCAAGATAAAAAAATAAGCAGGTATTTTTTCATTTAAGTTTCTATGTCAAGACCTCAGTTCAGAAATGGCAGAAAATAAAACTCCTAAAGTACACACAAACAGCCTTCTTAACAAATTAGTGAGAAAAGACAATTTCCAAATGCAGCTGACATTCCCATCATTAAAAGTGACTTATCCCATTACAAAAAAAAAAATAAATCGGGATTTTAATCAAATGTAATTACAGGTTATGATGAGTCAACTTTTTTTCCAATTAAGGTAAAAAAGCTGAAAATAACTCTCTTCTGCTGAGTTTGTAAGCATCAGAAGAGTAGAACAAATCACACACAAAAAATCATCCCAATGACAGTATCATTAACAGATTAGCAAACCAACCAATATTAATGTGATTTTTTAATTCACTCTACATAAATATACACAAAACTCATGCAACTTTCAAGCCATGAGTTAATGATACTACAAACTTGAAATCTGATCAGGTAAAGTCAACCTTAAGTACTGAAGTGAAACACCAAAGTGATTCCTTGTTTTGTGCTCTAAGACTCAATGCACCAAGAGACATACAAATCTGACAAAAATATAAGAGAAAATACTTTTAGAAATCATTCTTAATAGTGGTTTTTATAAATACATACATACATATATATATATATATATATGAGTGTATGTTTCATACAACACAAACCTTTTTACAATGTGACTTACAAACATTTTTTTTTCTAAACACATTTTTCCTCCTAACAAACAACGTTAACATAAAGTTCAGTTCACACTAGAGATAGTATAACTCCAAAGATTTTGATCACAGGTCAAGTGCAAATTTTATCTACTAGCTAATCAAAAGAAATATAGATCCATCAGGCTGGATCTGACCTTAAGTCCACCTAGTTTAACACCTCATATCTCAGTGGTTTCCAGTGTCAAATGGGTCAGAGATGGGCATCAGAAGGTTTCTGCCATGTTTTCTGTTTTCCTCTACCATAACAACACTCTCAGGTGGTAACTGCTTGAGCCTCAACACCAGGCATCCATGTTTCCCTTCTGAAATCAGTATTATGAATCAGCTGTAGTAATTCTGTCTGATTTTGCCCTCCACAGAAGCCTGAGACTTTCTGAGGCTTGCTTAATTCTTGTTTTCAGTAATGCAATACAGCATGGAACTCCTATGCCCCATTTTGATCTGTAAAAAGAGAACAAATTAAATCTCACTATCTTTTAGTCTCATTCCATATGTCTTTGTTCTTGTCTTAGAAGAGGAAAAAAACCTTGCCCTCTGTTTTCTCTTGAGGTTAAAAAATGAGGAAAAATGCTCAGGCTCCCCAGGGAAGAGGTCACAGCACCAAGCCTGATAGAGTTCAAAAAGTGTTTGGACAATACTGTTGGGCACATGGTATCATCCTTGAGGATGGTGCTTTGCAGGGCCAGGAGTTGGACTTGATGATCCTTGTGGGTCCCTTCCAACTCAGCATATTCTGTGATTCTGTGAATGCTACGTTTGTTAGTTTGGTTTTTCAGGCTTTTTTTTTTTTTTTTTTTTAAGGAAACAATCCCTGTGTCTTCACATGAGAAGTCCTCCACTTCCTTTTTTTAATAAATTCCATTTCTCCTCTCCAAAATCTGCTTACTCCTCCAATACACTCTTTCAGATAAAGCAGACAGCATTCCACAGAAGCTGATAGATGAACCATTACTCTGTATGTGTTTGAATTAACTCTTTTTCTCATTCACACGATCCTTTTTTCAAAATGGGAAAACTTATCACCATAGCTGACAATGCCTCTAGTGAGCACTAGGCCAGTAAAGAGTAAGTTTCTTTCCCCACTTCAAAGTTCGTGGCAAACCACTCATTGTGAAAGGTCTATCCTGTAAGCATACATTTGTCAAGTCTCTTTCTAAAAGCAAGTACTTCTGTATCAGTCTGGGCTTGCTGAAGTCCATTACAAAATTCCATGAAGTTCAACAGAACTAATTCATATGCAATGCAGGGCACAGAAATCTCTTGGGAATCCAGCACACCCCACCCCCCTCCCAACAAAACCAGCAGCAACTGCAAAAGCCAGATCACTGCAGAGCACTTGGATTGGGAGGTTGCTTCATCACACTTAGCCCAGTCAGTAATTATGGCATTCCGAATTCCCACTGTCAGCAAAGAACACTTTTGAAAACATCCTTGTTGCACCTGCAACCCATGCAAATACAAAATACTGTATTTTTTTATGGAAGAGTAAAGTCTGAAAGTTTGTTATCAATCAATGCTGCTGCTGAGCATCTTCAAAACAAGAAACAAGCTTTGCTTCTGTCACTAAACTGACACTAGTTTATAGGTAATTACAGAAGAGTAGAACATTGTAAGGAAAGCACAGAGCTTTACAGAGAGCTGAACTCCTCTACAGGAGAAATTTTAAGGTTCTTTTGTTTAAAGCCACATGATTTATTCAAGTTGCCTTTCCCACACTCCCAATATGAGTATTTGGAGGCCAGGAATATTTTGACTAAAGCCTAGTTATTTCTAATTTTTGTTTCTATTAGTTTTTGCTCAACAACCTTTTTCTTTTCTTTCTGAATCTACAGATGTGGGTTTTTGTTGGGTTTTCTGTTATGTGGTTTTGGGTTTGGGTTTTTTTTGAGGGGTTTGTTTTGTTTTTTTTTTTAAATCTTTAGCATATCAAGATATTTCTCCTCCCTAGCCCCAACATGTAGAAACTGTGTAGTTTAAAGTCCTGCTGAGATTTGCAGGCACAAATGTCAACTATAATAGTCTAGCCTTTTAACATATTTCCTTCTCCTGATATTTTTACACTCTGTGGAATTAATTCTGTAACCTGAAGTGCCACTTATTAAAAAGGCAAGCCATGGTAAAGAGCTTGCTACCATCATCACTTCCTTTACAGAAATATAGTGATTTCACTCATTGCAGCACACTCAAGTTTAATCAACACTCTGGCTTCTGCTCTGTGTAGTTATTAATCATTTATAAGTCTTTGGATTCTATTGCTCACTTTGTAGGTCATTTCTGTAGGCATTCCCTTGCAACCTTATCAGACATGATGCATAACGTTAATTTCTGGGATGACCTGATACAGAAAGGGATGTGGAAAAGGAGCATGAAAAGGGATGAAGTCAGTATGGGAGGATTTTTCTGGTCCTAAAGAGATACAAGACAGGTGTGCAGATGTGTATGTGGAAGGAGGGGAAACACTCTTTGTGCAAGCCAGGATTGAACAAAGATTTCAATGTAATGCTCAGAATTAAAGCAGATTTTAGTCTATAGGCAAGTTTATTTGGAAGAAATAAGCAACTCCCCCAAAGCCCCAAAAAACCCCTCCACCATGTTCTTCTGGTACAACATCTCAAGGTATCTTGCTTCAACCTAGGAGCATGAGTTTAATATTGGTCCCAAATCACCATAATTAATAACACTGACTTTGAACATTGATGATAGCCACATGCCTGCCCAAATCTATTTCAAATTCTGTTATGTTCTTGGCCTCAATAATTTTCTATAACAGTATGTTCCAGAGACTAATTATATGTGTGAAATACACATATAATACCTTCCTTTTATTGCTCTTCTATTTGCTATCTTTGATTTCAATAGAACATCTCTCTTGATTCTTCTGTTATGAGAAAAATAAAACAGATGTTTCTAATTTATTTTCTCTTACACTAGAATTCAGTGCAGCATGAAGTTAGCAGTTAAATGACTGAAGTATTTCATCCTGATTGTGTTCTTCAAGACAGAGTAAATGTCTGTTCTTCCAGAGTAAACTTACTTACCTACTAGGAGAATCAGAGAAAGATAAGCAAGTAGTAAAGAAATTCAAACCTATGAACTTTAGGCATAAGGTTTATGACAGAAAATGAGAAATCAAATACCAAAAGCATTAAAAATGCTCCCCTACTCAATGCTGGTATGTCTATACTTGGGAAAAAGCCAAACCAAACAAACTACCCCAACAAACCACAAACTAACCAAACAAAACAGAGTGTGTATGGCTGACAATGCTAATGAGGGAGAGGGACAATTAAAACAGCAAAAGAACAGAACTTTATATGTAAACATCACCCAAACCTCTGGTATCACACATACTCAGCATGCTATTTTAAATCTAATTGTAGAAGCAATTAGTCAACAGTTGCAGCTTCCTTTGTGAGTGTAAGCAAGTTCTCAGGTGCCATCATCATGGTCATGGATGAACAGCTTAACAATGGATTGATGCCACCATTGTGCAATGACATTTCTGGGCACTTGCAGGAAGGGTGTACATCTGTATTTGTGTGTAACTACCATTATCTGGGTGTAAGCTGCATCAAACAAAAGCATGACTTCAACCAAAACACTTCATTAACTAGGGATGTCCATGTGGAGGCAATGAATTTGTAAAAGCAAATGGAAGTCGATTTCAGAGGAAACACACCAGATTGCAGACTGATGACATTGGTGTTAAAATTTCAGTGGAAACCTTGCTTGATTTAGTTATTGCACAATAGGAAATGACAATTCAGAGAAATTACAGAGTTTTTATGTTACTTCAGCTTTAGGACTGATCCTTAAATACAAAGGTTGCCTGCCCTTAGACCCACTACCAGCCTGCACTGGATCCTACTATACCCAATTCCAACTTTCCTCATTTATTTTAATGGAAACAACACTGCAGTTGAGGAAAAATACACACTTAAATGCTTCCTTCTGCAGATGATGGGACCCTTGTTCTTTACACTGGATTCATTAGCATACATTTGATACATGTGAAAAAGCCTCACCTATATTGCCCAGCTTTGAGGACTTGAAAACAAATTTATGGAGCAGAGAAACTCTTGTTGACAATACATAGCATTCGGGTCAGATTTTTTTTAAAAAGTTATTTTCAACAGTGAAACAGATAATAAATAAACAAAGTTTTCTGTTACAGCTAGGAAGTTCATTGCTCTAAGTCAAACACTGTAAAGACTGGAAGAAAGCCACCAGTCTGCTATGATTAGCCAAGGACACAAGAGCACAATTAGTTCTTACTTGATGACAGGACCAGACACAGAAAGGAAACCCAGGTGGACGATACACAAAATGAGGTGTCCTGATTGAGTGTGACAACATTCAGATTGAATGTTCTAAAAATGTCATACATCTTTTTAACAAACTTGTGTGATAATGGTCCTGTTATATCTAGCTCTGATCATACAGACACTACCTCATGTATAAAACTGGAATACATAAAACCTCTACAACTCCAGAGCTGTACTCACTCCATTCAGTGACATAATCACAAACACTCCCATAGGGTATTCCATTACAGCGGATCTAGAACTGTATTATTTTTGCTACAATATAACAATAAGAATATACATAATGGTACCATTGATCCCCTCTCAGTCATGATAAGTTTGACTTTACCCTTTATACCACTGGTATTAACGAGCAAGTCAGTGCTGTTGTTGGGAGTCTGTTTTGCACACCCTTAAGAGACTTTCCTATGCGTGCTGCTTCTCCTGGGTGATGCAATGTTTGCAGTTTTTATGAAAACACATACTCTTTCAACTTCTACAAGTCAAATTAAATGCTGAAGAAAAGGAAACTTGATCTTACAGTGATTCTTTTCCACACAGCTACTTCTGCACATTTAGGAGGGAAAAAATGAAGGAAAAAAAAAAACTCTTCACTTTCTCAAAACTTCCACTGCACTGTGGTAAGTGAATGGAAAAATATTTGTTTGCACACGCATACATGCTTAAAATACACTGCTGACAAAAAGCAGATCTGATTCAACACTGTTCCCTAGAGCTGTTGTCCCAGATAGCATTGAACAATTTTAAAATGTGCAAGTTACTATGAATTACCTCATAATTTGCAAAGTGAAATGGCGGGCAAAATAAAAATCAAGCTAAAATTTACTTCATCATTTCAAAGTTGAAGTCTGGTAGTGGTTCAGTCTTCTTGAACAATTCAACTACTGCAAAACACATATTGAGAGGCACCATTTAGTGTCTTCCTTACTGTAAGGGATTTACTTTTAACTGCTGGCAAAATCCAAGTACATGTTCCCCTCCTGAGCATCTTTTAATCTTTATAGTTTCTGTTCCTTTAATCCATGTAGAACAGACCCCCACCAAGTAGGTATGTCTCCCCAGGCCAGGTTACAGAGGGAAGGCAGCTCTGGTTCAGCATCGACTGAGTTCAGGTGTATTTCTGAAAAGACTAGAAAGCAAGATCTAAGCTGTGCAAGCTCCAATTAAAGCAAAAAAACCAGCTTAAACTAAGAAAAAGTCTACCTATTAAAAACTTCTCAGCAGCTGTGACCAGCATGGATGAGAAACGGTGAGAGAGGTTGCCTAGTGGCTGTTTTGCTGGTTTCACATGCTTTCCCCACTAGGGCAAAGAATGATTAAGAGACTTACCATCCCAGTGAGTACTCTTTTTTGTGGAAAGTCAGACCCTTAAAGGTACTCATGTCATAATTTTACTCCTATGAGACATAGTGTTCTACTACATACTTAAAGACATACAGAAAGAATCAAAAATTTAGGATAACTTAAGCCTTTGTTTTCTTCAGTACGACTTGTAAAGAGAAACCTGAACACATAAGATAAATCACCTTTCATAACCCTGTGAGTGTGCTGAGGATGCACATGGGCCTGACTGCCCACAGGCATGCAAGTACTAAAGAAGAGGAGTTAAACAGATCTTCCCTCTTCCAGATCAATGTCTTACCGCACATAAACTTATCTTCTGCCTTTGTCTGCTGTATGGCCACTAGGTCTGCAACTCCTGAGGTCTCCCAAAATCAGAGGACTTTAACAGCAAAAGCAATGCAAAGAAAAGACAAAATTCCCAATCCTCACACCAAAAAACACCCAAGAACTGCATGTGCTTCCTATCTTTTCTTATAATGAGAAACAGAATAATAAATTAGTAAGGAAGAAATGTGAATCTGTGCATAGCATTACCTTTTTTTTTTTAAACAGTCTATATGTTTGCTTTTCATTAGCTCTCTGTGGTGGCAAAACTATAAATGTAAGAGTTAGAGACATAAAGGGAAAAAATAAAGTAGCCAACAGCAAAGATTTCAAATACACTTACACAACCACAGTTTGTTTTACAGCTGCTTTACGTAACAATAAAAATGTAATATACCATGGACTTTTGGCAGTGTGTAGAGAGGCAGCATCAAATGGCAATAATGGAGTAAGAACAAATGATCTCTTTGGAACAATTAAGCAATTTTAATAAGACCATTATGTCCAACAAGTAATGGGTCCAAAGAGACAGAAAGGTCAAAAGTGTGAGTTCCTCTGTACTGACCAGAGATCACATTTATAACCCTCAGGAAGAGAGGATACCTTCACAATCATAATTTATAACCCTTACTAGAAAATAACCCTGTTTAGCACACTAAACAAAAATAGAGGTCTTTCCCTCAGATGCCAAAGGCAAGAATGCTTTCTCCCATCCGGTTGCCTCAGCATAATAAATAAATAAATAAATAAATAAGGGCAAAAAAATGCTTACCCTCTGTGCATAACCAGCTGAGAAAATCATTGCCTATATATAAAACAGTGAAGTGCTCACACAGTTCAGTAAACACTCTGGCACTTAAGAAAATAAAAGGGTAAATAATACACATTGCACATTAAACTCTACAGAACTGTTCTAGCGACCTTGAACTCTAGTAATATAAGCAGGGACATGCAAACCGACTTATTTCTGGACACAGTTCATTCACTATCTCCAGCAAGGACTGAAATTTAACACTGGACCTAGTGTGTCATTAGGATTTGACACATTATCTTTCAGGAAAGCCAATCTAAGCAAACATTATATTTCCATTACTTTAACACCTAAAAAAAATCTGATTCTCCCTCTGAAAAGAAATCATTTATTACAACAGCAACTAAATGACTTTCCAGGTGTGACATTTAATGTGTACATGAGAGGAGGGTTAGTAAAAATACTGAGCAAAGAATCTTTCATTTGCCTGGCATACAGTTGTCTGCTGTGTAAATGCTCATACAAGCTCACCTTCTGCACAGTCAAATGCCCTCATAACTCTGAAGTTTAGATGTATCCTCTTGACTAGAAACCTTTCAAGCTAATAAAATACTTTTCCAATGACCAAGGAATAATACATAAAGAAAGATAACAAATTTCAATTTCTGTTACCTTGCACTCAGGATTATCCCATTTGCCTATTTAAGTACTTTAAAAACACTCTCCTCTTTCCCTTTCATCAAGCTACTCTGATTCATGACCCAGATACTTTAGCAATTTAAAAAAAAAACCAAACAAACTATATACACATTCAGTAGTTTAGCTGATCAGTGCTACTTCATTTGCAAGTAAATTAATAAAACAGGAATGGTTATGTCTACTTATTTTTTAATTCCAAGTATACATTTTCTTTCTGTCAACATGACAACCTTCCCTTTTCAGTTCTCTGTAAGCATGGGTGTCAGACTTTGACACATATAATGGCTTAGTGCTGAAGGATCAGTGCAGCCATCAGGAAAGAGAAAGCACCAGAACATGCTCAGCTCAGAAGGATAAAGGAGGCAGGAGACACTATCACTGTTCTTTACAAGGCTGAGATGGCTTGCAGAAAGAGGCCCAACTCCAGGGGCCAGAACAGGCACTCTAGCTCTTTCTTCCAGAACTTACACCACACTGGTGACTTGTAACACACTGGATTATGATGAAGGAAAGGAATACCTAGAAGAGAAGCACAGAGATTGCTTGGAGTCTCTGCAAGAGACAGTAAGATTTACTACTGGAAAGGTATCTGGCAATATACTTTTCTTCTCTCTTGATCCCTGATTTTAAGAGTTACATCTAATCCCACCCCATATTTTCATTCTTTCCTAGTATGTCATAGTTCAGCCATCAACTCCAGCTCCATCCTTTTATTCCTCATTTGTTCTGAATCACTGAAGACTGTTGCAAACAGAACAGACTTCAGTAGGTAAAAGATAGCTCTCCTTTCCAGATCCAAATCTAAATCAGCACTCCAACCTTACCTCTCTAAGCGAAACTGTGAATCACTAACAAATCTCACCCAGCTGTTCAGCCAGCCACAAAGGAGGTCACGGCACATCCCCACTCACCTACAGCCAGCCCTTCACTCTGCTGTTACCACTTACAGCTGGACTCTGACACCTTGCGGTATCCCCACTTGTGGGAACCCAGGGCACACGGAATATTTCTCTGACTGCTCTGAGGGGTCCTGACCCCCAGAGAAACACTCACTTTGACCCTCATTCATGGAGAAAGCTTCCAAGACTTCAATATAACTAGAGTCCACAAAAGTGTGAAATAGATTATAGAGAGTAGTGTAGTGTGTCACTTGGGTGAGAAATTTAGGTTTTGGGATTTTTAGTATGTTGTAGATGGGAACAAGATGGAGGGCATAGGGTGTTGTCCCGAGCTCCTTCTTCTTGCTTCTTCCTCCTCCTTCTTCATGGGTTTGGGTGATGTTCTATAATTGGACAGAAAAGTCCATGTTGCGGCCTTTGAGGGATCAGTTATTGGGTTAAAAGGGAAAATAATCTAGGTGTCATTTCTTAATTGCATAGTTCAGTCTCAAAAGACCCTGTAACAAGAGATTGTTAGCCATTTTTGCGGTGCTTTTCCAGTGCACTGAGCCGGGTGTGGACAGCGTGCCAAACTTTACGTAAGGTAACAACAAACAAGAAGCTGAAGACTGAAAAAGTCCTGTGTGTCTCCTTTTCCTGACACAGAACAGCTCCAGGTGGGTTTCCCCTGACAGGGGAACCCCTAGGGAGAGACCCAGAAACCAATACCCACTGTAAAGTGTTACCACACAAGCCTCTACTACCCAATCCCTACTTTTCAGTCTTTCCTGACAAAATCCAGTTCTAGTTAATAAACACGTCCTAAATGGCTGGTTCTGTGCTACTCGGCATACAGTGACATGTGCGCCTGAACAATCCCAATGCTAAATGATTTGTCTGGACTTTACATTTCCTTATAAGTAAGATTCTTCTACGAAATACAGGGCCAAATCCTTGAAATGCAATGCAGAAAGTAGAGACTGCACAGTCTATGGGGTTAGAAAATTTGCATATTCTGTGGGAAAAACAATGTACAAGACATAGCTAATACATTACAGAACCTCATATGTATTTATAGTCATTAAGACTGCACACACTGAATACTAAGTACTTGAAACCGGAATGTTTCAACACATGTAATAGCCATGCATTTTAACTCCTATTTCCCTAATAAATAGTTACAGTCCTCCTAGATATTGAGGTGGAAGGTGAAGTAGGAACACAAAGACACCAAAGAAAGAGATTAGCTGTTGGACAGCTTCATTATTTCTCTGCCACTATCCAGGAAGAAAAAAGCCCCCAACACTAATATATCTCAAAATACCCTATCCTATTACAAAGTAGTAGTATCACAAAGTAACAGCTGTGATAACCTTGGTGTGCATAAAACCAGAAAATAATCAAATCACATATTCAAGATAATACAACAGCTGCTGAATAAAACAACTCACTTATTTACCTCTATCAGATAAGGGGAAAAAAGGCAATTTTACAACACAAGCAAAACTTTTTTGGGGAAGGGAGGATAGGGTGACACCTACAAGCTCAAAGACTAAACCTACTTCATTAATAAAGAACATTTAAACATAGACGGAAATTTACATGCCACTTTGCCAACACCAACAAAAATTAAGGAAGTGCTTTACTCTGAAAAGTTTACAATCTAAATTCAGCAACACAAATGCATGAAGGTTAATCCTTCACAAAAGCAAGGAGAAGTGGCTAAGTGACAGGAAACAAGAGCTTGCTTTAAATGGCAAAGCATAAAAAGAAGAGAGGCAAGAAGGGCAGAAGTTGAACATTTTCTGTGGCTAAAAGCCATGTCAATTGGAACAAGGAAATAGAAAAGAGCCTGAAGTTAGTGGAGTGGAATGAGGGACAATGGGGCGGGAGAAGGAGGTCATTTTGTGGGTATTCCACATAGAATGTAAAAAAAAAACATCTGGGGTCATTTAACTCAGCAACCTACTCCTGGCAGTGATAAAAGTCTACTCCTCAGAATAGGTGGACACTCTCTGTAGTCCATTTCCTTTGTACTCCCTCAGAATCCACTGCCACTGGATTAGGGGTGCTAAAGGGTACTTGCCTGACTTTTCTCTTTGTATCCGTTCATGGACCTGTTGCTCATGAATTTATTCAACCAACCTTTGAACATCCTGATACTATCTGCCTCCACAACCTCCTGCAGAAGACAGTTTTCAGAACCTCACTGGCTACTGGGTAGAAGGACTTTAACTGTTCTAAAATGAGCTTTTAACAGTTTCAGTGAATGTACATTTCCAATATTATGGAATTTACTGAATAACAGCTTTTGCCATACTTCTCTTCCAGTTGCTACAAAAACAATCTCTCCTTTGGAAGATTCAGATTCAAAGAGCCTTCAAAATTAATTTGCAACTTCCTATCTTAAATACTAATCTATTTGATTGTGAGTGACTGAGTCATTTGTTTCTCTCTCCATTTTCTGCCCTCCTCCTCCATTTCTCTGCCTGCCTTTCACTCCTACTACTTGCTATCATTTCCCCAGGTTTTTTTCCCCCACTCCTCACTGATGTGCTTCTAGGAGGACATGGCTAGAGTCACAAGTGACTCAAGCAGCAGTTCAAGGAGGTCTGCAAAGATACAGTGGGGCACCTCTCACACATATTCTTCAAGGTATAGTATGCTGTTCCCATGATAAGATCATATAAGTGCATTCACTTTATTACTAAATTAATATTTTATCTGCCAAGTGGGGGTGCAAAACACACCACAGCAAAACTATCGTTGCAGCTTGTATGCTTTACTGTTTCAAAAATCTACTCATGCCCAAGAAGAGGGTGGCCCATGGATGGTCCTCCCCATCCATCAAGAGGAAAATGCCCTGTGTCTTCTGTTCCTTACAGTGCAAGGAGCAGAAAGTGAAGCTAAACTGCTGGACCAGAAAAAGCATCAGTCTTGTCTCTACTTCCACCTTTGCTGCAAATATTCCAGCAACCAGCACAAAATCACCTCAGTCACTCTGATGGGCCACCTCTCTCTGCTGTCCCTTATAGTCTCCATTAACGCCTTGTACAACCTTGCTACCTTGAGTGGTTTTATGTTCTTTTCTGTTCCTCATCTGCAACTCATTCATCTCCCGGTCTTACCAATACCTGCAATCTGATTAACCTCACAAGAGGAGTGAGGGGATGGAAAAATTGGAAAGATTCTATTCAAAAGAAAACATTAAGATTTCACTAGAGATTTCAACCCTGGGATGTAGCTGAAAGACAAGCAGCAGGGCAGCTGAAGGCCTGGCACTGTTACATTCAAAACTTAGATTTCCTAGGTCACTTTTGTCGCTACTGCGCATCTTTCTGCCTGATTTCATAGGTTACAAGGGTGCTGTTGAAATTCAATTTAAAGTAGGAAGGAAAGCATCACCACAACTTTAATGCAATGGAGAACTCAGTGAGATTCATGATATTTTGAGACTTAGTACAGCTATTTAAAGCCTTCAGTCTTTTCTCTCTCCCACAGTCACTCAAGTGCAAGGTGGCATAAATACTTTCACCAGGACTCAAAGCACTACAAAATACAATGAGAATCTCAAATTAAGAATTACCCCATCAAAAAGAAAGCTAGACAATTCTCATTGATAAATAACTTATAAGGAAGACAAGGAGGACACTAACTATAAAGGCTTGTATGCATCACCTAATTTATCTCCTTTAAAAAGGTTACTCAGACATATAGAAAACACTGTGCAAGTACAGTATTACAACAATGTGATTGATCAGAAACTTCTGATAAAATGACCTTCTGTGGTATGCTACAGTATTGACCTAATTACTTTAAAACGGTATTATTACAACTGTATACATTTTAGCCATCTTTCAAAACCTTCTGCAGCAGCTAAACATTACTTTAATGAAATAAATTGCATTTTCTCTAGCATTTATAGGCCACTTCTCAGAGCTGCTACACTTGTTCAGAATATAAAATAACACACAAACTTTCTAGAAGTAGTCCACTTGAGAAATGCAAACATATGAAATCCATAACAGTCATAACTTAAATTAGCACCGTAAAGTGTCAGTGAAGATATTCAAACTGCATCTAAAATTTTTTAGACAATTACTCTGGCAGTTTCCTTTGCAGAATAATCACAGTCTCAAATAATTCTGAAAAAGTTCTTAGACTGTATCAGAAGTAGGTTTTTTATATCAATTCACCAACTGTGTAAAGACACTTTTGATTTCAGAATTAGTTTTAATGTCTGGAGGCCTTTTCACTCCTATGTGCAACTCCTGTACTATCCTAGGCATCAAAGGAAAACACAGCAAGACCCCGCTCCTGATTTCTCCCAGCAAAACACTGGGATTAGCACGCTGAGCAAAATATTGCCCAGATACCCATAGCAGAAAAAGCATTAAATATTAGCAGTCCACCTACTCCAGAAAGCTCTTCCCCATTTTACCTTTACAATTCTCAGTACCAGACCAAAATTCTCAGTGTTTCCAGCAAGTCCAGCAGCGCCAGAGGGAGAGAAGAGCAATCTTTTTAAACAGTCATTTACACTGATACAAAGTACAAAACACATCTACTAACACGCTTATCTCATTAGGTCCACACTCCCTTTCGACTCTAAAAGTTGAAGCTCCTGAAGGAACTGAGACCTAAACTCTACACTGATTCACAGAAATACAGAGGCAAAGAAATCTAACAGGACTCTACATCATTAATCGTACAGCCTCTTTAATCCAATTACTTTGTATTTTCTCTTAAACAAATGAACTGCCAAAACTTGGCCTGGACTCAGTTCTCAAAACAGCTCAATTTCATCTTACCTGATCCATATTTTCAGATGTGAAACTATGGAAGAGACTGGAGGAAGTGAGGAGATTCAAACACCACATCTGCCCTGAGCTACAGTCTGCATGCCCCGCTCTCCTTTTCTCCCCCAGCTTGCTTCCCCCAAGAGTCCAGGTTAATAAAGAGCACTCCAAATTGGATATTGAAATTAAGCATACAGCTCTGCAACATCTCCTTGTAATGTCAATTAGCCCCTTACGCACAGAAAATATGTATTAAATGCATAGTTGCAACCATTACACTTCCCCCAATGCCTTGGAATTTTAATTGCCTGTTGCTGAAATTTACAAATTGGCAAGAGAAACAAGAAAACCCCTCTGAATTCTTGAGCACACAGTGCTTATTTTGACAGTTGTAGTTTATTTATAGTACTTGACAATACATGTTCTCTCCTCGGTTTTGTAACATAATGAAGTGAGCATTCAGACCTCCACTGCTAAGCCTCAGAGGGAAAAATAAGTATAAATTTATTTCATTCAAATGAATGTACAGATTGGCAAGATTTTACTTATAATAACTAAATTGCATCATTAATTTAACTTAGTTTGAAGCACTTTGTTTTGTGGAGAAAGCATAGCCCTTAACTTTGAGCATGGTGTGTGCCTGCACAGGTGTGCAGTAATCTCTTAACCTATTCACATAAAATGGTATCCTTTTTTTAGTACATTAAATGCTTCTGAAAAGGTGCTGCACGGAAGGCTGGTTTGTCATGTACAATTACAGAAGAGTGCACGCAGAGGCTGCAGAAGTTTCACTACACACAAACTCACTGATAACCTTAATCCACTGATGTACTGGTGCAAGTGAACTCCGTGTCCCTCCCCAACACAACCCCCTCCAACAGCGGGACCAAAGCGAACATCTGCCAGACACAATGACACCAGCTCTCAAAACCAACCTGATCTTGAGAAACCACAAGGCTCTGGCAACCTGCTCTTGTTGCAATCTTCAAACACAAACCCATCCTCCTCGATCCCCTAGAGAAGCCAGTTAACCATGGGTAATTTTGTCTTCATATAAAGAGGCAAGAGAGATTCAAGCCCTAAAGTATAAACAATGCACATACCTTGTTTCCCATTTACGTCTATGAAGTATCATACACATACAGTCTATGTTTCTTAAAACAAAACAGACATATAAACTGCTACTGTACACACAGCCAGTATAAAAATCTAAACAAGCCGCACTGGAATACAACTGAGAAACCAAACAGGACTGTGTAACCAAGAGGAAATATAAGAATTTGTCAGATAAAACATATATGCAGCATCATAAACACAGTTGCACAGTGCCCTCCAAGGGCAGCAAAACTGAAACTCAAATAATAAAATTAAGTGGTATACAAGGGAGGATGCACAGAAGGGATTTCAGTCCTCTTTGTTCTTAGCCATGATACAATTTCACAGCCGCTCTCAAGATTCATCGTTTCCATGTTTGGCATGCAAGAGCACAGAATGCAGTTCATTTGGGAATTACCGAGCCAGGACGTGCAAAGCAAAATCTACCACAGCATCAGCCAGCTCCTGCCACAGTGTCCAAACAGCCTGGCCATCAAAACATTTCTGACAGTTAAAATAAAAACAGAAGTGGCTTCAGAAAAGCTAATTCCTGTAATATTAACTAATCGATCCTTAGCAAAGAAACTGCTCCTGTGCAGTCTTTGTCTGAGTACATCAGGCAGAGGACTTTGCCTGCAGGAGCTGCTACCTCCACATACCTAAATTCAGCCAGTGTAGAAATGTATTATTTTTATGGTTTGCGAGCTAGACCATACACAGCTGCAGAGGATCTCTAAATTAGTTAATACACCATTTCAAAAGGAAGAGTTATTTCTCCAGGGATCGTGTGCCAAACAAAGCAAGGAGGGAATGCTGAACCACTGGTAGTTTATATGACAAAAGATATTTTTCAACTACACACAGCACTAATTATGTAGGTCCTTCCTATCCTACATCTGGAAACTTCTCACAGAAAACTCACATTTTCAACACAATACGAGGTGAAAAAAAGAAAAAAAGACTTCTAAAACCACTTTTGTAAGCTGATAATTTCACTTTCCTTAAAGGTGATAATATTTTTTTATTTCTACAAGGAAGCAAAGGCTGGCATTTGTGTCATTCCTGACCTAGTAATTTGACTGGGCTTACTAAGGAAAAAAGTCATAATGAAATTAATGTTGTTACTTAGAAAATGTAAAACTGGAAAGTTTACGCTATAGAATGCAATTGTGCTCAGGAAGGGCTATTTCACACATGAAAATAACAAAAACAACACTGATATTAGAGTTTACCAGTGACAATCCATCCTTAAATAATACGCTAGATTTAAAAGCAAAAGCACTTAAAGCATTATTGGAGTTGAAAGTATTGAAAAAATACATTTGCAAAAAATTACATGCACCATAAAAAACAAATGTAAGCAAGACAAATGCCAGACCTGCATGGTATTTAAATGAAATATATTAATTACAATATGAAGCTGTTGAGTTCAAAACTGCCTTTGAGCCACACATTTTATGCAGCCTTCTCTCAAGCCAAGAAATCTTAATTCCACACTGCAAAGTTTTGAAAACTATTAATATTCCATACGTTATAATGGAGAGCACTTCTCCCCCCCATCTTTACTGAGGCACATATTTATTAAGTGCTGACAGTTAACTTTCATGAGACTCTCAAGGAGATCTGGTCCTTATTCTGCAAATTTATAAAAACTGGGCTGAAGGTGCCAAAAAACACAACTGTATTTTATTATTATTTAAATAATGAATTTGTGATAGCATTTTACTCTGAAGCAATGGAAAGCCCTGCAGGCAAATGCCTCCTTCAACAAAGGCTTGAAAATTATTTTTGTTTAAATAACAGCTGGTCTCGCCTATATGGACTTAAATGAGCCATGTGGAGACAAACTTGTTTCAGTTTGGCTAAGATAGATTAAAAAACATTAATTCTAGTTAATATCCATTTTGGTCCCTCTACACAGATGGGAAAAATAACATTAAATTACCATGCTTACATACAGTCAATACCAGACACCCAATAAAGCACAAATTCAAAGCCCTGCTCATAATGCAACTGATGCACACAGTTCCAGCAGAACAGCTCAGCTGCAAGTTAGCTTGAAACAAAAGAGATTTACAATAATTTCTCCACTTTGCCAGAGACTTCCTGTACGACCTTAGACAAGTCACTTGTTTTTTGTGTGCTGTAACTCCCCACCCCTAAAAATGGGGAAAACCACTTGTTCCATAACCTCACAACAACAAGCATATCTACCATGAGGAGATGCTTAGATAGAGAGGTTGAATAAATTACACAAAGTGAATAAAGAGTACTTAAAGCTTGAATTAACTTCTCTTAAAGCTTCGGACACTTCATCACTGAGACAGAAGGAAAGCTTCTGCACAACACTCGTAAGTATTACCAGCAAACAAAAGTCAGGACTGCTTAGATAGCAAGATAGAACAGTATTTTTGACACCTCTGCAGGTGTAAAGTGTCATGCCAAAGTAAAGGCATGACACTTCCTCTGCCACTAGCACACATAAAAGAACAAAAGCAAGAAGTTTCTAGTTACCTTCTTTGAGCTCTAAAACTGGAGTTAAATTCTCTGATATAAAACAGATTAGGACAAGAGATCACCAGATACACTCTCAAAAGATTTTAAACACTTCAGGTCCAAACAGTCATTCTCAAATTTGTCTTAACCACTAACCACCTTTTGAACTTGAAAGTCATATTTAACTTTCATAACTCAGTATTAATATCAGGAGTCAAATCACCTTGCAGAAATTAAAGACCTGCAGAGCACTGGCCTACTGAAAATAGTGAAGAGGACTAAAATCCATTCAGAAGTAGCTGCCAAACATACATTACACTAGGACACTTATGAGGACACAGCACTGCTCCCAGCAGGAACCCATGGATTTGTGACATGTAATAAATATATATTTTTAGAAAATGTTTTGAAGTCAAAAAATCTACGTTTGAATGCCAGCCAAACAGTGACTGTTTCCATGCACATATTCTGCACCTCTGGACAATTAACTGCACTAGCCTGTGAAAATCAAAATCACAGCCTGAGGAAGGAGAGACACTAGTGCACAGGGCGTATGAGAAATGAACCAGCCAATGACACACAAGCCCAGGTAAACTTTTGGGGGACACAGGCAAGCTATGGAAAAACCAGAAGCAAGGAAAGTGCTGAGGAGAGAGGAAGTTCTGGAATAAGCTTAGCCTCATATTACCCACATATGTGTAAAAACCACACAGCTGCTCAATCACAGGGTGTTGAGTGTGCTTGGGGTTTGGGTTTTTTTGATTTTTGTTTTTTAAACAGATGATCTGTGGGTTACATACATGAAAATAGACACATTGAAAGCTACAAAAATAAAAATGAAACATTTATTTTTAAGTTATTTTGTTTGAAATGTCAAATGGTTGTCATTATTTGTAATTGCATCTTGTATGTCATATTTTATAAGAAGAAAAATACCTCATGTAAGATACGGTAAAATAGTTCTTACTAAAAATCATTCACAACCTGAACCTTTATCTTTCAATATGCAGAGCTGCTCTGGGATGTGTCAAACATCTTGAACTCCCATTACTGCAGTAAGACTAAAAGAAGAACAGTATTTTGCAGCGAGGCCAAAAATTAAGGCACAGCCAACCATGAACTTATATTGAACACCAGACATAGAACAGGGGAAAATACAAACATGGTGGTGGGGGGTGTAAGAACAGATGTCCAGAAAAAGAAAAAAGATTATGATGTTTCCAACATAACACAGGATACAGTTTTGGACAAACATTTTCAAGTGTGACTTGAGGCTTTGGCAACCCCTAAAATCGACAGTACAACAGGTAGTACATGGCATCATACATAATGCTCTGAATATGTAAGTTCTAAGATTAAACTTGCAGGAAAGAGCGAGATGCCTAAAAGGAGAGGACTGACCTCTCCTCCAGTGACACCTGAAAAAAGTCTGTAGAGGCACAAAGGCAGCAGAGAGATATGAGGGGCAGGAGGTCAGAGGAAAGGTTAGAATAAGCAAAGTCATAAAGGCAGAAAATTGAAACTAAGTTCTTGAACTATGTATTTAATACCTCCTTCACAGCATGCTAGTAATGTTCACATGAAAGGAAAAAATATAAAGGAAAGCAGTGACACTGTCAGCAGGCTTCCCAAGAACAAACTCTGGCAACCTTAAACATCATGCAACAACCAGAGCCTCTCATTTGCTTAATCTCCTCACAGTCATAAATTAACTATTTCTATTTTTTTGGTTTTTTTTCACAAGAGGTGAACTTTCCCCACAACTGCACTAGCTGAAACTCATCTCACTGTTGTGGCAATCGGCACCTGCCTGCCTTTTTACAAACCAGCTTCTACAGGGGCAAACTCCCAGAGCTTGACTGCACAACTGGAGCCTTGTTAGCCATAAGTAGAGCTGCTCTTCTTGGCTCTCAGCACCGTGTTTACAGAAGCAGGATGACTTCACCCCAAGATGAGCAATACCAAAACTCCTTTGGTCACACATACACACACAACAAACCCCTCCACTCACGTTTTCCTATCTATCAACATATTAAAAGGCAGTATCAACTACACCAGTTTCATGCATTACTTGCAGGAGTTGCCAGCCTTCACTGTCACTCATCTGAAAGTCAAAAGGAATGCATAATACTTTTAACTCCACTATGGATGAAGATTAATCATCACTATTTGTACTACAAACTAATTTTTACCATTAGAAATATTTGTAAAGGCTGAAATAACACAAACTTACTATGTGGGCCTTGAAGCCCACTGTCCTCAATGGTCTATGTAATTAAAAAAGAAAAACCAGAACTACACTGTATTTTGACAAGTAGTCTGCTAGTTCATCTTTACCTGTGACCGAATCCAATTGAAACAAGGACAAATTAGGCTTCTAATATAATTTACACAAATCTTCAGAAGAAACAATGCAATCTAACGTACTCATATACTATCACAGCTTTTAGATAGACTTGCAAAGCTCAGTCTGAAGTCCCAGCACCTTGACCATCCAGAAAATTAGTGTTTCTGCCTAGTTTCAAACTAAAACCACCACACTCAGTTTTCTAGAGAGCAACCAACAGTGCCTGAGATATGCTTCTGTGCTTCTTTCCCATGAAAATCAGGTTAAAGTGAGAGGAGGAGGGAAAAGCATCTGGACTTCGTCCTGACACAGAACTGGGATGCACATGGGACAGACATCTCCAGCCCAAGAACTGGAAATTTTGTAATATTCAAGTAAGTCATTACTGTCCCTAAACCAATATTGTCACAACTAAAGATTTCAAAACTTATTGGTTATCATCCAAAAAGCACAAAAATTTTCTCAGTATCAGATTAGATGTCACACATCATATTCAATCTCTCCTTCAATTAATTATGATCCTAG
This sequence comes from Motacilla alba alba, assembly GCF_015832195.1. Lineage (NCBI taxonomy): Eukaryota > Metazoa > Chordata > Aves > Passeriformes > Motacillidae > Motacilla > Motacilla alba. The sequence continues at coordinate 37,910,477 of NC_052017.1, read as the reverse complement.
GGACTGGTACTGAAAGGGTGGCTCTGGACCTGTCAGGCTAACTCTTGCGCTAATGCCTCCCCACAGACTAACAGTGGCAAAAAGCTTCAATAAAAAGGTTCATGTACATTTGTGGGTGGAAACTCAATACGAAAAAGACCAATTTAAACAGTTATTTATAAACATAATTTTCTCTGATTTCTGCCATTACCAACATCAAAAGACATCAAACCTCAGCTACAGCAAGAAAATGGGAACAGAGTTATGCATTGGCAACTACAGCAAACACAGACCAGACCAAAAGCCTCTTTCCTCTTGGATGAGCAAGTATAACCAAAGATGTTACACTACTACTGCCTCCTCTCCAAATGCAAAGGAGTTCAGCGACACCATGCAATGAAACAAACCAACCTGCCAGAGGTTTTAAAAAACAATGTAAGTTTCTAAAACATACTTATAAACAAGCTGCTTTACTGCTTTATAAAGGGCAACAAAATATCCCTGCTTTCTGTTTCATCAGCTAAGAAGCATGTTCCAGTGGGGCACCCACTGAGTGACGAATTTGCACTTCACTTCCACTGTCAGCTGCTGTTCACAACAGAACTCTGAACTAAAAACCTCAGAGCATTCTCTGCTTCCTTGGCAGGACTGTTATTTATATAAGATTAGTGCAGTCAGGCATTAGATTTATAAACCAAACCCAAAAACAAACAAGGAGAAAGTTTTCACACATTCTTTATAGACCAGTTTCTGAAACGCACAGACACAAAACAATATAACATATTGACATGCAATTGTTAAAAAAACAAAACAACCCCCAAAACAAACAGAAAACTGGTCAAAAAACATACAATCTCTGGAGGTATCCCCACCTGGAAACTATTTAAAGCATTCACAAAAGTACTGTTTGCCACCTAAACAGCCGTTCCTCTGCTCCATTCAGAGCCTCTGAGGGCAGTTACAACACACGGGCACACTTCAGCCCCTCACCTTCCCCCACCCTCCTCAGGTAAGGAATCAACACCAACCTGCAGTTGGGAGGTGGATCTAAGGTGATGTCAGCCAATTCCTTCTGAATCCTGTGGTAATAAAGCAAGAAGGAACAAAGGTAAGTCACTGAGTGGGATAGCAGTTAACACATTCTCCTTGCAGACATACTGTCACTGCGAGCTTGTCCCAGTACACAAGAGAGGCACTCTGGCCTCCCACCAGTCCAAAGCCCCTCAGCAGGACAGGCGCCCTGCCCTGATAAAGAGACAGGCAGAAAAGCACACAGGCATCGTGCACTGAACCCAGACAGGTGCATCGCTCGGCGCTCCCACAAAGATGCCAATCACACAGTGGAAAAGACTGTCCTCTTTGCTCTGCCAACCAGCCTGTAAATGAGGGGAAACCTCTGCAAATGTGATGCACCAAGAAGAAACTGCAGTCTGAAAAGGAATTTTGTCTTACGGGATTGAGAGAAACAGTCATTGCCAAATTGGCTCCCTCCTCTCTCCCCCAGCTTCTCATCACCATCCTGAGAAAAAAAATCCACAGCCCTGAGGGAGTCAATAACTGCGCCATTCTCAAGGACACTTTAAGGAAGGTGAATATCTATTTCCAACGCTCCTGCACTTCCTACCACCTTCAATTCTCCCTTCTCTTCACCCTCAAGAGCCACACAACACCCTCATGCCCCCTCCCTAGGACTCCAGATGCTCCTTCCCACTGTGCTCAGCCAACACCCTGTCCTCCCAGCCCAGACTATTCTGGGCTTACGCTGCTTTTGCCACAAAACACCCAACCAGCTATCATCCTCTTCCCTAGAGTCCCATTACTGTCACTCAGGCTTCCCTTCCAGATTTCCCCACCCAGCACTCAGCCTGCCTCCCTTCTCCTTTAAACTCAGCCAGCATCTCCTGCCACTTGTCACACACAAGAACCACAGCCTTTCCACAGGAGGCAGTTTAAAACCTTCTCCTTAGAACACTGAAGGGCACAACACGTAAACACTGCTTGCCACTATCTATGTCAGTTTGCCATGGAAACCTGCTGAGTGGAGATCTGGAATAACCAAACCACCTAAATTCTACAAAGCCACAGAGAACTCAGTTGCTACGACAGGGCATTTGCATAAAACCCCAGTTACTTTAGACACCTACTGATACAACCTCCCTGCTGCTTGGCAAAGCTGTTCAGTGAGCTGGTTTATTATTCTTACTGAAGTACTGCAAGTTTGCTTGAAAACCTCCATTTGTCAGCTTAGCTCCCTGGAGCAGGATGGTGCTGGACTCAGGCGACACAGAGAATAAATAAGAAAGGATAACTCATTAAAAAAAATTAGTAGCTCCAAGAGTCTGTCCAAGTGAAGAAAACTGACTGATGTAGCTGTTCTGGAATTCCTATTCTATGCAGGTGTCTCTCCCTACACATTATTCCAGAATAAAAATTAGTTTATTCTCAAAAAAAAGCCCAAACCCACTCTATGCTGTGAGCAAAGACTATTTTAGAGCAGAATGTCCACAAGTGGGCCTGCTGTGGATTATTTATTCCAGTTAGCATCACACCATACACAGAAAATTCAATATAAGTGATGAGCAGACAAAAATAACAGTAATGTATTTGTTGGTAAAGATCTGGGGCTATATTATGCCCCTTGCACTGCAGCACACTCCCCCAAAGCAAGCAAACTCAAAACTTCACAAACATTAATTAATCTCCAAGTCAGTTCTGGAAAGAAATAAAAGACACTCTGGACTCTAACCCACAAGAGAGCGAAACAGATGTGGAAATGCAATGCCTTACTTGGGACCATATAGCTTTCAGCAGCAGAAAAAAAAATAAGGTCTAAATGTCAATCCTACATCATTCCCATAACAAATGCTAGTAAGGAAAAAGGAAAAGACAGCAGAAATAATTGAGTTTCAGAATAACAGCCCAGAAGAAGAAGAAAAGCCAGGAAAGTATTTGGAATAAGCAGGAAGAGGGACCACAAAGCAGTGAAGTTGGGCAGATACTCACTGCAGCGAGACACCGAAAAAAGTGAGACAATAGCAGCTTCACGTAGAAAGGTTGAGCACAAGGGCTAGAGATGAGGAATGGGAGCAGCGGGGGAACAGTGCAAAATAAAATGAGGAAGAAGGGAAGATTCAACAAATCAGTGAGAAAACTGACTGCAGCCTCACCTCTTGGCACTGGTAGATAGCAGTTTAGAGTTTTTACTCATGCTGACTTTGCTTTCCTTCTTCTTAGGCGTGCTTGTCTCCTTCTCTGTCTGTTGGTTGGAGGATGAAGATGAGGAGGAGCTGGTGCTGGCCCTCGAATCGTCATCCGACATAGCGACCCCCCCACCACACACCCCAACCTGGAGAGGAGACACCACGGGGCGTGGGGAACAAACAGTGAACACAAACACACACAGAGAAAGGCTGCTGACAATCTCGATCTGTGTTTGGGTCATGCTCCTTTTAAAGGATCCTCGTGTCTCCCTCTCCTCTCTAGGCCCTACAGCCATAGCAGGAGGAGTGATAGCTTCCCCTGCACTAGTAACACCGAGGAGCAGGGGAAAAGGGACTTTAAAAGCTTCCTCTCAGAAAGCAAGTGCGGAATGAGAGGAGACCGGAACGAGGACAACTGCAAGGATCAGGGAAGCTCAAAGCAATTCTTTCTAATCTCCCCCAAACTGCACACACAAGAGGAGCCATCACCACCCACCACTATCGAGCCTAGGGGTGTAGGAGATAAAAATGGAACAGCTCCGGTCCCTTGGGTTCCCGGGAGGCACGTGGGGGAGGCAGGAAGGGATGGGGCCAGGGGGGTGCCCGTCGCCAGTTCTAAAATGGAAGTGGGGCATCACTGGCAACGCAGGGAAGACCCTGGCGGATGTGTGACCTGTGGTGGGGAAACCCCTGCCTGCTGGATAACCCCCGTCTGTGGGATCGGGCGTTGGAAGCAGTGAGGGGAGGCGGGCAGGAAGGGAGCAAACCAAGGGGAAGGGCTAAGCAGGGAGTGGGGGGCACTGGTGGCACCCACCGAGGCCCACTGCACCGAGGGGCATGTGCCAGCGGAGGAGGAAGGGAGCAGAGGGTCTGTGCCGGGGGGGACGTGGGGGGAAGGAGGGCCAGGGCCTACGAGGGGCGAGAGCGGAGGGCCCGGGGAGGCCGGTGTCAGGGACGGGGGGGCAGCGGGGGCCAGGGGCAGGCAGCCCGGGTCCATGCGGGCACCCCGGGGGCACGGGGGAGGAGGGCGAGCACGGCGGGCTACCGAGGGCAGGTCCGCACCCGAGAGGGGCGAGAAGCCGTCGGGAGGGATGGGGGGGCTGGCAGGGCACCCCGGGAGAGTTCGAGGGAAGGGCTCGGGGGGCAGCCGCGGGCCCGGGAGGGGGCGGTGGGGGGGGGGGGGGGCGACACACGGGCGCCTCCCTCCCAGGGCCACGGGCCCTCGGGGAGCTCCCCTGCCCCCGCCGCCCGAAAACCGGAGGGGGCCCGGCCGAGCTGCCCCGGCCGCGGGCCCGCAGGGCCGGGGGACAGCGGTACCTGACAGCCCCGGGCGCGACCCCCCTGCCCCGCCGGCTGCCGCCCCATCGCCGGGCCGCGGCCGGCCCTGCCCCTCGCCCTTGCCCCCGGGGAGGGCGGCGGGGGGTGCCCCGTCCCCCTACCTCTCCCTTTGTGTCTGGCTGCTCCTCCTCGGTGCGGCTGGGCCTGGCCACTCGTGTCTCTCTCGCTGGGAGAGAAGCGGAAGTGCTGCAACAGCAACTATTAAACAGGCAATGGCTTCCCTGGCTGCCTCCCCCACCGCCGAGCGGGGCTGGGGGGCGGCGGGGCCGGGGCGCCACCCGGTGCGGAGCGGGGGGCGGCGGGGGCGGGCGGCGGAGCCCCAGCTCCGGGGATGGAGGGGGATCCCGGCCGCCACGGCCCCCTCTCTTTCCCTTCTCCCCGGGGAGGGAAAGAAAGGGGCACACGGATGGGGACGTGAGTTTTTTATGGAGACCCTCTGAAAAGTAACCTGCAGGGGTGTTGGGGGGCAGAGGGACAGGCGCCCTCCCCGGCTCCGCTGCTGCTTCCGTGCGAGAGCCCCGCGGGGACGCGGTGGAAGCAGGTGGCTGGGAGAGGGGCAGCTCCCGGGGCTGCTTTTTTTTCTTTTTTTTAAGGCTCAGAGGGGGTATTAGGTTCGGCGCGGGGGCTGCTTGCTTTCCTCCTATTCTCAGAACTGTTTCAACCCCAAAGCTTCTCCCCTGCCTCACCTGCTTTGTCCCTCCGGCGGCAGCAGCAACTTCTCACCTGTCTCAGTTTGAAAGCAATACGGGGAAAAAAGAAAGAAAGAGAAAAAAAAAAAAGAAAAAAAAAAAAAAGGAGCCTAGCCCAAAGCCCACTCGCCCCCACCAATCCAGGCAAAAGGAATCCCCGGCAGCTTTCCCGTCTCTCACCTGTTTCAGCCCTAAAGCAGCAGCTGTGTCCTCCCTTCCCTCCCCCGGCTCAGCCCTGAACCAGCAGCAGGAGCAGCCGCTTCCCACTCGCCCTCGCCCGGAGTTCAGGATTCCATTGTCCCCCACACTGCATTTGGTGACATCACTGACACACAAAGAAGGGGCACTTCGTGATGTCATCAACGCATGCTGGGAGAGAAAACAAAATTCTGGGCTTGGCAGCGACAGCACTAACACACAGACTCACACAGATACACACACAGACCTTTCAATTTTCCAAAGGTAAAAGTGTTAGGATTTTTTTTCCCCCAGTCCCCTGATGGGGAGCCCGTCTGCGGAAAAAGGCGTGCTGTATTCGCTAGCGTGTTGTGTTTGCGAGGCGATTTACTCATTTCTCCCGCACCTCTGCTGTCCATCTCTCGCTCCCTGGCCACCCAACGGAGAAAAGTGATTTGGCCGGAGCGACCCACGGCCCCCGGCCCAGGCGCGGGCAGCAGCCCCGATGGGCAGCTGCGGCTCTTCCCGGAGGTGCCGGACCCACTCGGGAAGGGACAATGGGGAACAGCATTCCCACCGACCTCACCCGGGGCACATTTGGCTCGCTGCCGCCAGTTTCCACAGCCTATCGAGGGATCGCCTATCGAGTTACTTGGTGTCTTCAGTGGCCGAAAATACACTGGACTGTCACCAGCACGCACCACGATAATGGATCGGAGTTTGTATGTCACCCTTTCTCCCACGGGAGGACCTCGAGGTGATCCGCAGGCGCACAGGACTGCTGGCTCCACAGAGCGCTGTTACGACAGGACACCTGGGGAGTCCCGAGGGGTCAATTACCAAACCGAAGCCGCAGGAGCGGCGGGGGACGGGGGCGGGGGGACATCCCAAGGCTGGGCATCTCCGCTTCGCAGCGACCGCGGGGGGGAGCGGGGGCAGCCGAGGCTGGCTCCTCCTGAAGCCCGGGCTTCCCTTCTGACGCTGCCAAGCGCTGCCCGTTCCCGGGCTGCCAACCCAACATGGCCCCAGCGGCGGGCGCGGGTCCGGCGGGGGAGCCCTCCCCGTTCCCCGTGGCGAGCGGCCGTGCCCAGCCGCTGCCTTCGGGCTCCCGTGGGACCCGGCGGCCTGCCCGCCCGTGTGAAACTGCCCCTCGGGAAGAGCCTGCCCTTTAGCTAGGGTGGATGCTTGAGTGGGGATGAAACTCTTCAGGCTGGGGTCGGGTAGTGGGTGCCTGCGGCTTCTTTTGGGGTCAGCTGTCAGCCACGCTGCCTGGGGGGTGCTGAGCCCTTCCTTCATGGGACAGCAGCTTCACATTTTGTGACTCAACACAAGGATCTGCTCATGGCACTGACCTTTCACCATTTATATCCTGTAATCTTTGAGCCGGAGGTACCCCTAGAGTGGACATCCTTGCAGGGACAGTCATTTCCTCTGTTACCCTCTCCTCTGTTTCCTTGGACTTCTGCATCTGCTGCTTCTCTTTCCTTACCCTCTCTCTTTCTCTTCCTCCCCCATTTTCTGCTCACATCTCAGCAGCGCCTCATTTCCTCTGGGCCAGTCCCTAATCTACCTACACTCCCCAAACTTGCTGCCTAGTCTCCAGTTTGAGACATAGAGTGTGCCTGATATGTACACTCCACTGACGCTGCGAGTCTCACCCTGACAACAGAAGGAACTCCACTGCAGTGTCACACTTAAATGGTCTTTGTGTGTGGGTTTTGATTTTGGGGTTTTTTTCCCCGCTAACCATGCTCTTCAGTCTTTATTACCTGTAGTACCATGTATAGGCTTCAGTGAACTTTCTTCCAAAAACAGTTTGCTAGCAGAGACAACCTGTTCAGTTTGACCTATGGGAATGATGCTTGGGAAGCTATGGTCATCCTACCTTCTAGGAACTGTAGAGCTGTGGTATCTCCACCATTGACCACAGCCCTGAAGACATATAATAAATGTAATGAAAACTGGCATTTAAATATAGGTGGATGATCTGATTACTTCATGCCCCTCATTGACCAAACAGGGTCAGAATTCAGCTCCTGGAAGCTGCGATGAGCCCCTCTGCCAGCATTTTCCTAACTGACCCAGGGGGCTGTGGAGGATGGGGCTGGCATTGTGGTGCTATGTGTCAGGTGACAAATGCAAAAGATGTGAGGACACAGAGCAAAGTGACCAGGCTTAACAAATTTCACTGCTTAGATGAAATAGCTCTTTAAAACCAGAATATATTCATATTCACCACCAAGAAAAAAATCCAACAACAACAAAAAGACCAAAACCAAACAACCCAAAAACCCAAACAAAACAAAACAAAACCCCCCAAAAAACAAACAAAAAAACCCCCAAAACTTCAGCTCTTTCCTGTTGCCTCAGGAAACCTTCAGCAAAGTCAAGTGAGACAACTGATATTAATAATGAAAGCCCTGCAGTTCTGTAATAAGGGACAAGGAAAATGTAAATATTGCTAGAAAATCACACAGGCACTTTTGCTATATTATGTTAATAATCTTGGTGGGGGGTTATCTGTAGATTAACCTTTTCTGTAGCACACAATCCTTGGTAACCCTGTTCAAAGTAATAATATGATAACCAGCAGCAGCGGTTATTTACTTTGAAGCCTACCCAAAAACTGCTTTTGCTGAAAGCACCTACTAATGTCAGCGCTTGAGCAGCTGTTACAGTGGCAACTCCCACTTTATGACTCACCTCCTAGGTCTTGGCTAGGATCAGCAATGGGCTGTTCTCCTGTGTTAGCCATGCCATACCCAGAGCACTGGAGAGAGAGGGAGCCAAGAAGCTCACTTCTATGCCCAGAAATGTTTTTGCAGCTTGCCCTTCTTCCATGCTTGGCCTCTCAGTTCTGCACGGACACGGTAAAAAGGGAAGAGAGTGTAGGACATGATTATTTTTCCACCAAATGGAAGAACTACTTCCTCTAATCAATCTCATCCCACCTTGGGAATTTCGACAAAATGCCACTGATTTACTTCTATTTCTTTCCTGTAAAGTGTGTGCACTTTATTGGGTAAGCTTTCCTTCTTATCAGTGCTTCCTCTTCCTGTTTCCTTCATTTTGTTTTTGGTTTTGGTTTTTTTTTTTATTTCCTTGGCTAAATTGTGCAAAGGACTTGCGGAGGAAAACTGACCCAGATTATTAATTTTCCCTGTGCCCCAAGCTTTTTTAATCGATGGCACTAGTTCAGTGCAGCAACTGAATAGGATCAGTCACTTTTCCCTCTGGATTGAGTTTGGAGGAGGCTGAAAAGATAGATGACTGGAATAGAGTTGCCTTTGGGGCTTTGAGCTTAATTCACAACAGAAAGTAGCGAGTTCAAATCGCTCTGAGTCTTCTGCTAAAGGAGGGTGACTCAGATTAGTCCTTTTGTACCACCTCAGTTCCAAATACCTTTTCAGCATTATTTCTAGCTGGTCTGTTTGGATGTGAGCCAAAGCGCCTTATATTTCCAGCAATTCCAGTGAGTTCTGCATCAGACCTTTTGGGGGGAGCAGAAAGAAATCATCATTTCTTTGGCTCTCCTAATGTCAGCTTGCTGGTAATGTCATGCTTGCAAGTGACAGTGGCAAAGTGAGAAACACGCTGATACCTCACACCATCCTGTGATGACACACTTTGTCCTTTCTGTGTGACCCTGTGATACAAAGTGAGGTGGCAAGGAAAAGTTACAATAAGCTCAGGACTTAGGATACAACTATTTGAATAAAGCTAGACAGAAACTCTTCCAAAAGAGGAAGGAACTTCATTGAAATGAGACAAAACATAACAGAGAAAATGCAAGTGGCTTATGTATGTGACATAAGATAGTGAATTTACCCATTGGTTTCCTGTTCACAACTATCTTGCCATAACTTAATAATGCTGTCCAACTTCCCTTGATGTAATTTTCTCACACAATACAGCTCTTAGCCCTTAGAATTATATTTTTTCGGTTCCTTACGGAAAAATGAAAGGGTCCACAAGCAGAAAAATACTTGTTTCCTCTTCTTTTATTTCAGCACAAAAGAGGACTTAGTTGTGAAGGAAAAGTTTAGGTCTCATTGTCAGACTCTTGCTGTTTACTACTTGGTTCTGGTTCTGTTTGAGGTTAGTCCTGGGACCTGAAGGCCTGTCTGGGAGACTGTCAGTGTGGACAGAAATACCTGAGATCTGTTGCATGTTTTTGCCTTGTTAAAGTCCTGACTGAACCCCTATAGATGTTGAGACTGGCAGGCAATTAATTCCAAAAGCTTAAGCAGAGAAGTATAGCTGCCCATAACTATACATATCTTCTGCCTCTACTGTGCTCCTTCTGTGCATCTCCTGGTATATGGTCTGGTTTGTTTTGGTAATTGAAAAACTGGAGATGCTTAGATCAATTCAATTTCACAGCCTCATAAGGAGTTTCACAAGATATATTTCCAGGGGATTCTGCCTCACTTCCAGGTGATAAGATTGAGTCTTAAAATTGCTTTACCTTGAAGATAGAATGATTCACTGCTTTCTCAGTTTGCCCAATCTATAGCTATTACTTAGCAATCAGGACTGAGAGATATGTGGTGCTTCCCTTGTCTGTGTTTCTGGCATTGACACCATACTTCCGATCTTCATTTTCTATCCTGTAAAAAAAGAGAATTATATTGATGTGAAATCAGACTAAAAGTATAAATAGAGGTGCATTCAGACTTCACTCATAGCCACTCATTAGATTTTTTTGTCACTTCCTTTTTTTGTGCCTGATGGATTGATCTCCTTTTCTGCAGAATGCTGCCTCTCTGTGCTTCCGATGATCTCTGTGCTTCCTTTGAGCTTTGCAGTAGCTAGCTCTGCTTCATGGAATCATAAAATGGTTTAGTTGGAAGGCACCTTAAAGATCACCTAGTTCCAACTCCCCTGCCATGGGCAGGGACACTTTCCACTAGACCAGGTTGCTCAGAGCCCCGTGGGTTCCCTGGATTGCTCTATTCCAGACTCTTTGACTTTTCTGTTCTGGCAGTGCATACTCCGCTAGTTCAGATGTTTTCCTTGTTTCTACCTATTTTTCAGTTTTTACAGGAACTGTTACTTTATTGATCATCATCAGCTTTCCATTTCTACATACCCCTTTTTCTTGGCAGCAGTACTCAGGTTCTGAAGAAACTCAGATAGGGGAGGGATTATACTAGACTGAGCAGAAAATGGACTATCATCAAACAGTACTGCCACAGGAAAGATCCCAGGATGATGGCATTCCTGTTATCAAGTGCTCTGGAAGAGATGAAAGATGTGGGCCAACATGACCCAGACAAATGGACTCCTGGAAGTGATCAGGGTCAAAATGCATCAAATACTGTTTTTGCCTCTCTTCTCTTGCTAGCATGCAGGAAAGTAAAACTTGACATTTAAACTTGTGTTTGCTTTTTATTTGTCACCACTAAGTGGCCAATGGCAATGTCCACTGCTGGAGCAAATCCATAGCCGACGTATGGTTGGGTTATGACATGCCTATGCTGGGATAACAGCAGGTGTAGCCCAGTAAAAGCCAGTCCAAAAGACTGGTTTGCCAGCACAGAGTGCACCTCCTGACACTGCATTTGGTGTGTACAACTGTATTGCCTGCACAGCTATCCAAGATATCTTTTTCTGGTGTAAGCTTAACCTTGGAGTGCTTCTGTCTTGAAACAAAATAGTCAGATGGGAGAACTACTGTAGATGGCTCATTAATAGTGTAGACTCACAGTTTATGCCTCTGCCTTTGATTTTATCACTTTGATAAAATCAGATGAAAAAGGACAGTATTTATCATATGGTCACCAGAATGTTAGATTGACCATGGAATACATGCCCTGGAAAATCACTCATTGTGGAGATGCAGATCTGCAATAAGACATATAAAATGTCAGTCAGTTGTACTGAATAGTCTGTTTAAGGACTCAGTAATAAATGGACAAAGTAATTTTCCTAGTATTTGAGATAAGAGGGTTTCTTGCTTTATAAATAATATTTTTATTTTAATAAAAAGGACCTACAGTCTTTTCTTCCTGCACCTTCAAATATTTCTCAGTGTCACAGTAAGTGTCTCTCTGGCTCAGATGGGTTAGTACAAGAAATTCTGCTTTGCTTGCTCATGCGCTGAATTGGTAATATTCTGGTTTATTCCTTCTATTAAAAATGAGAGATTTCCCATCTGCTACAATTCTGTGGAGTTCTAAATCCATGTGAGGAAAAAAAATCTACATGTTCTAACTTCTTAGAAAATGTATTTAGTGAGGATTTCAATTGAGTCTTTCAACCTCTGGCTCCTCATCTAACAAAGGTTCTTCTCAACAGAGAAGGATCAGGAGAGGTGTTCAGGGCTCAGTAATTTCACTCTGTGGCTTGACTACAGTTCAAAACTTCAATGGTCTTCAACTGCAATTTTTCTCCCTAGGCCTTCTTATTATCAGAGCCTTCAAAAGGAAGCAATAGAATCACTCAGACTTTTACAGATCCCTGATGCTGCATTCTTGAGAAACCAGTGTATTGCAATTCTTTTCTTCTCTTTTTGTCTGACCAGTACATGAAAGCAAAGAATAGAACATGCATCTGATTGTTAACCAGTACTTATGTTTAACACCCAAATCATATAGTTTTTAATCTTTATTGAGTGATTAAGTATTCTTCATTTCCCATGTAAATAATTAAAAAAGGGTAAGTTGTTAAAACTCCAGCTTTAGAGAGCCCTTCATTTCAAAATTTCTTAGAAGTTATTGTCTATTTTTTTCTTCCTGATATAGACCATGGTAACTCTTAGATTATGCCAAAGGTTATAGAAGTGTTCACAGCATGGACTAAAACTTCACACCTAACCCTTTTTCATTATCCCTTCTATCATTCAGGTTCATGAAAGTTCCACGTAGCATATTCAGCAATTGCTGACATGGAAGTACAAGCTTAGGAAACCTAAACGTTTCTGAGTACCTGTAAAATACCTTTTTTGTTGTTAAATAACCTTGTGCTGTTTTGTTCTGTTCCCATAAAAGGTGTATTTGAAATATGGCTTCTTGCTAAGCTAAAGAACATCATGTCTATGATGTCATGTCGTCATTTATGGCCTGAAGGGCAGCTAGGTATTTCAGACTTTATCCACACAGACACGTTTCACTCTTCACATCAATGCAACCTTACAGATACAGTTAAACAAGCATAACCCTACCTGCGAACTCCTGTCCCACCATAAAAATGCTGTCTCCAGTTCAATTAATAGCCTTTCCACAGCAATATAAATCCAAATTGGAAAAAGGTTCACTTCTGGAGTGTTCACACGAGGTACTGTATAATTAAATAACATTATATATAATATAACAACCTCTTTGGTTGCACAGACATGCTTTAGAAAACTTTATCCATGGTGTAATGAAGTTTCTTTGCCAATCTCTTCATTCAACATTTCTGTTGGGTTAGAACTGGAGCAGAAAGAGCTTCCTTTAGTGCTGTGTTTGCAACTCTTTTTCAAAGAATTTATTATATCTTTTCTACCCCTCTGACTTTGTCTTTTCTTTCCCTCTCCCAATAGCCTGAAGCACTGTCTTACTCCATATTTGTGTGGCCATGATCCTCTGATTGTTTTTTACCTTTTCAATTTCTTCTTACTTTTCTCTTTACTTAACTCTCTGCAAGTGATTCCCTGAATTTTGGCCAGTATGTGCAGTCAGGCAGATTTTTTTCTCCCATTGTCTCCAAGCGTACAAAATGGCCAATAGTTCTTTTCCCCCATTCCTTCCCTAGTAAATGCCACTACACAAAGTCCTTTTCCATATTTCCTGTTTCTTCCAGGCTTCCAGGCTGCTCCTTGAAGGGCCCTGCATCTGTCCATGGAAGCATCTTTCCCTGGGTTGATCAGTAACACAGCAAATGCTCTACAGCCTCACAGGCCCGTGGAGGCCTGCAGTTTGAGAACCACCACCTCTTGCATCAGTTGATAGGAGCAAATAGGAGCCCTCTGGACGTGAACTTTTCATTCCTACACCATAATTGGGCTTTAGGCATTACCACAATATGAACAGGCCATAATAACATAATTGCAGAATTTTAAGTCCTAGTCAATAGATATTTTCATAGAAATAAATCTATTGTAGTAAGATGTCTCCCAGCCCAGAGACATGTGTTTGGTAAGACTCCAGTGATGTGTAAGCTTAGAACAAAGCAGAAGAACATGCCTCCTATAGAGACTACAATGTTTAAGGTGTCAGTGAAACTGCACAGCTCTGTGCCACTTTGGGTGGCAATTGTACCACACCCTGAAAGGGTTTGTTTTCAAAACTGAGGTTGAAAAAATATATATAAAAGACACTGAACAACAGCTGTCGAGAGTACTTCCTCTGCTAGGTATAGTCAGAAAGAGAGTTGCTCTTTGAAGATTTGTACATAAATTGTCGTGTCCTCAAAAATGAAATTTGCATTTCAGATCTCAGAATTTATGTATTGAAACTACAGGCAGTCTTTACAGCGTAGGCTGATGTGAAAGACATATTAATATGATTTTTAAAAACAGCTAATAAGAAAATGGTGTATTACCATTTTTGCTAGGAATTTGTTGGCAAAGAACTTGGAGATTTTTCAAACAGCAGAGGCAGAGCTAACACCTTTCCAATGTCACTTCTAAATTCTGCCATTGTTTTTGCTTTAAACATCTGCTAATCTCAGAAGATGCCCATTTTTTTTTTGTCCATGCCGCAGAAAGACGACACTCACCCTATTAAATATACAGTGTCCCACCGGACAAAAAATGCAGTACAATCATCTGCAACCTGGGAAACAGTGGGTTTATTTAAAATGACAGTATTTCACCAGTTTGCCTTTTATTTAAGTTCATCAAGCCTCATGTACTGACTGATGAAGTCAACAAGATTCTTTTCATTAGTTTAATATATTTCAAATCAAGCCATTGGAAAGGAGCAGATTCTTAGAAGCAACTCATTAGTGGAAATGCTGCTGCTTTTTGCAACTCGAAGATTGCCATTGGGGGAATCCTTTAGTTGCCTTAACATCTGTGCTGTAGCCGTGTGTTTTGGATGTGTTACACAGGTATTGTGGGTTTCTTTAATTTACCTGCCTTAATATCCATTCAGTTATGTTTTTTCCACTGCTGTGAAATATTATTTGCCTGTCTTCCAGTTTCTGTGCTATTGGCAGCCCTTCCTCTGTGCTTATCAACAAAAGCAAGAGAGGGGACTATGTCACACTTGAATGATTTTTTATAAGGTTGGGATATACTGTGGGTTTCACAATAAGATAGCCTGGCCAATGGAGTTTGTATATAGAGATTTTTCAGTTTTGTTACAGCTATGGGATTATGCAGCACAGTAAAGGAACAAAAGTCAAGAGAGACATTCTGACTTTGCTTTGGCATAACTCTATTGAGTTCAGCAGGCTTACTCCAGATTTACACTGGAATAAAGGGAGCTCAGAGTGAAGCCCAACAGATCAGTTTACAGTGCTTTTGGAGGCATCAATTTACTCAGTCACTTGGAAAATCTTACTCCCCTACTGCCAAAGATCTGGGACAATTCACAATTCTAATATATTTGTAGGTCTGCTCCATGGTGTGTAGATGTGTTTGCTTAGTAGAATTAGGAATCTGTTAAGCAAATTTCATACAGCAAGCCCTTCCCTGTCTTGTGCTCAAGGGCAAAGTAGAAAATAAGATGCACAGGGAATTTCCCACCCCTGTAGGAAGACAAAAAAGTAATGAGTGCTGCTGGCCTGTAACAGACCTGGATATAGCCTTCTAGCCACTGCTTGCTTACACAGCCTTCAGAAGCAAACCCAGACACAGGTCTGAGTGCTCTTGTTCATGGGAGAAAGGATGCCAAGAGCCTGCTGTGAGGAGTCCTGTCCTGACTGATAGGGTTTCTCCCATGCTCAACAGCAGCTTTTCTCCCCTTCATTGGATGGACAGTATTTTAATTTGTCTATTAAATGGCTTAATATACTACCCTTGTTCAGTAAATGAACAGGCTTAAGCAAACTTGGAGATGTGGGCAAAAAGGCTGTTTGCTTCCTCTATCAGTGGCAGCTATATGAAGTAAGCTTATATATGTTGCTGTTTGGAGTTTTTCTGACAGATTCTTTTTTTTTTTTTTTTTTCCCTAGGTGTGAATTGCCACTTGGCAAAAAGTATCTGGACACTGGAATGTGTCATTTGGTGCCCTAAATGTTTATGTCCAAACCCCTGCCACTGATGACACAACATGCTGTAAGAACAAGAGTCTGTTGGCTGAAGTCTGAACTGGTTTCCTAATTCACACCTGTGCATTGGCAGACAAGCAACCATCAATCACAGACTCTTGCATATCCTGGGTATGCTCTTATGGGCAGGGCTGGAAACATTTCTGAGTGCTGATGGGAGGGATTGGGTAAGAAAAAACAATGGAAGAAAAGTAAGAAAGCAAGGTAATGGATTTATAGGAAACAGGGAGGCAAAGGATATCAGGAGGCTGAATTGACAATGCTGGTGTAATTCCTGACAGATGAGATTAAAAATAATCTCTTTGAAATGCATTATGGCCACAGAGCCACAGATAAAATGTGTTAGAAACAAATTACTCTCTACATCTGCTAAATCTTAAAGCAAGTGCTAGACAGGAGTTTGAGTTGCTGTACAAAAGTTGCTATATCTTGTTTTATTTGAGTATGTATAAAGTATCTGTATAAAATATTTATCTACAGAATGGAAGAGTATAGGTGGGCATGATTTTTGTAACACTCTGACAAGAAATGGAATTTTCCTAGACTAAGGCTTGTGTAGCATACTTGAAATTGGCTCATAACCAGCTTGTACATCTTTCAGGTTTATGGATGGATTTTGTGTTTAAGAAGTAGAAGTAAATAAAAGCAGATAAAAAGAATATGACTACTATGCAGCTAAATCATCTTTAGGAAGGTATCAAGGCCAGGTCTCCTCATTAGTTTCTTCCTTCATTAGTACTGGAAGAACAAAGAACAGCATTTACTCTATATTCTAAAGATTAATTGTAGTGGGGGATGGAGCAGTGAAATTGAATTAGTAAATTATTAACCAATTTCTAAGTAATAAGAAATAATCTATTACAGAGGCTATCCCTCCATCTAGAGATTTGTCTTAAGCATTTGTCTTTGGGAGAGATGGAAGGAATAAAGGGATACGGACTAGAAACAATCCATCAAGTCAACTATTGGAACATGAATAATGAAGACCTTTGAACTTGGCAAATCTTCTAGATCTCTCTCCCTTAACTGTGACTTACACATTGTTTCAGGGTTGCTGCTCAATCTAATAGCCTCTTTTTAATTTTGCCTCCTTCCCCTGACCCCCCGTTATTAAAAATGTTCCTGTTATAATCTCAGTATCTGACAGCCAAAGCAACAGTTAACAAGGCCCAAATCTGGCAGTGTGTCAGCTCAGGAACTCCCTCCAGCCTGCAAATACAACTCCACCCACTCACATTTTCAGAAGAGGAGCCTGGTGCCAAGGCAGCGCTGGCAAGGTGGTGCTGGGGAAGTGGAGGTTCTGGCTTCTTTGATTTCTGAAGCTGCCTATGAACAGTTGCCTTCTTTCTTCCTTTTTGAGTCAAACCTCAGTTTGATGGCTGGAAGGTTTCCTCATTGCCTGTTTCTAAGATTAAAACTCTGATTTACTTTTAGAAATCAAAATAAGTAACATTAGTGTCCAACTGAAACCAGCAAGCTTGCCTTGTGTAAAGTTCTGACTAAGAGGAAGGATCTGGCTCTCACTAAGAATACTTCTCATTAGCCTTTTGGTTTAAAGGTGTTTTGAAGCAGCTCAAGGGGGTGAGAATTTAATCTGTCCATCCCTACTGGCTCCTGGTATATGGGATGTGCTTCCAACATGTGTAAAAATATTGGGGAGGAGAAGGGGGAAAGGCTTATGGGGTACTCACAAGCATCTTCACCCACCCCAACTGCCCAATGGAGGTTATGTCTGTTCTAAATCCACCTGGTCCCCTGGTTTGGGAAGGGCTAAAGCCTTTATACCAGATGTAAAGCTCTGTTCCTCTCTGCCTGTATGGTGGTCTCCTTCTACCCTGCTTCATAGATGCACCTCTCAGCTCACAGCTGCAGCCCACAATACCAGGCACAGTTTCTGCCCAGAAGCACAGATGTGTTTTGTCCCAAAGTGTAACTGTGCTCCACAGTCTATAGGGCCCTATGAATGGCCTTGATGGATTTGAGAGATGGGAGTGGGGAGGCCAGAAGCTGGATTTTTTGGAAAACATCTAGCCAGTGGTACCTGAGCTGTGCCAGATTTCCCTGGCTGGGCTGCAAACTGTGCAAACACACATTGCTGTCTCTCAGACTTTTGCTTAGGCTTTCATGCAAGCCCACAAATGAAGTACTGCATTCTTTACTCCCACCTCCAGTGTTAAATGAATAGCTGCTTGACTCGTTGTACTCTATGCAGATTTTTCATTAATCACTTCAGTTCCAGGGGTGAGCCTCTCTCCCCAGCCTTCTTCCCTGTGTGGCAACATCCCTGTGTCCTCCCCACCCCAGTCCAATGGCTTAGACCATCTTCCATTGATTTCCAGGGCCTGCCAGGAGTGGGAAGTCACAAAGGGACACAGGTGAAATTGTCCTGTGCCTGGGGTTCATTTTCTCTTCAAATGGTGTTCCTCTTGTTCTCTATTAGCCTGAAGGAACCGTGGGGGTTTCGGGCTGTAAATCCCCCCGGCTAGTTTGGGATTTAAGCCCTCACGGATCCTACATGGACGAAGTAAAGGACGAGAAGCGCTCTTTCTCCACGTGGTTCTGATGTCCTGTTTATTAGCTGGAAGGGGACATCTGCTTCGGAGAGCATCCAGGTGAAAAAGAGGACGGATTCCAATCCCAAGGGACATTTATACCTGCGGAATGGGAGGCGGGGACGGAAGGCCGCAGCCAAGGGGACACCAGTGAGGAGGGGCGAGGGGAGGGGCTACAGGGGACAGACCACCTAATCCGAGGGATACAACCACCTGAGGGGAAGGGGGAAACATTCATGTAACACAAAACGAAGTGCAGCATCCAAATAACTATCTAGTGCATCACAACACCAGCCTACAGCTCTCAGCTCATATTCAAGAGAGGCTGAATCCAATTTCTCCCTTACTACCTCACCTCCTAATGATTGTTGGCTCTGGTTTGTAAACAAGAGAAAAGCTACCTACCTTAAGTATCTGTTTCAATGTTTCCTCAGAATACACCCTACCTCTGAAAAAGTGAGAGGAAGCTTTTGAAATTGTTCTGTTCAGCTTCACTGTGTAATTGGGCCTTAAACCACATCAGACCCAAGGGTAAATACAGAGTGATTGCCGGATGTCTGGCAACACTGACTGGTGATGATTTCTCAGCTGGAACCTTGGCTGTGACATCACAGTTCCCAGGAGTCCAGCGTCAACCTGAAGTGGACGGGGTGATCATAGAATGATGGAATCCCTGAATGGTTGGGCTTGGAAGTGGCCCTGAAGATCATCTTGTTCCAAGCTGAGCAATCTTCCCCCAGGCCATGCTGCTCAGAGACCTGTTCCCAAGCACGGGGCATCCACAGCCTCTGTGCACAGCCTGGGCCAGCTCCTCACCACCCTCAGTGTAAAAGAGCAGCTCCTTAGATCCAGCTTCAATCAACCTCCTGCAGTTGAAAGCCATGCCCCTTGTCCTGTCACCACAGGCCCTGTTGAGCACTCTGTCCCCTTCTTTCCTGTGCGACCCTTCCAGGCCTGCGCAGCTGCAGTGCGGCCTGCCCAGTGTCTCCTCTTTCCAGGCCGAGCATCCCCAGCCCCACCTGGACAGCAGTCAGTCAGATCAGGGGGAGTCGAGGCTAAAGTCAAATAGCATCAGGAACTGAGAGATGGAAGCTTTAGGCACAGCTTTGCCTCTTAATGTACAAAATTAATAACAGTGGGGGGGAAGATGGTGGCACACTGGTTCTGTTCTGACTGGTGATTTTTTTTTTTCTTCTTTTCTCTCATGCTGACTCAGGTTTTCCTGTTAGAAAGGAAGCTTGGCACAATGTCCATTATCTTCTCCATTTGTGAAACACCAAGCAGAGTCTGGGCAGGCTGATGATGCAGAGCAAAGCCTGCAAATATAGTGGTGATCCTGAGCCTGGGGATGCAGCTAAACCCAGCCAGAAGTAATTTCTGGAAAGTCAGACCTGGTTTACATTTTCTTGAGTTTGGCTACGCCAACTTAACCAGTCATTTATAACAAAGCAAATAAGAAGCTCAAACCAAAACAGAGAAAACCCCAAATAAACAGTGTGCGCTTGTACCAGAGTCTGGGGACAGAGGGGGGTTTCCAAAGGAAATCTTGGTCCATGTAGGGCTGGGGCTTCCTCCAGGCTGGCTGCAGCCCCTCAGGGTGCCCAGGAACAGGGGTTGCCCACAGCCCAGTGCACCCTCATTAGCCCTGGGGCTACCCAAGGAAGAGCCATGGCTGAGGCTCTGCAGGACCACGCAGGCTCAGGCCTGCTCCAGCATGGGATCCCATGGGACAGGGATCTGGGATTTCCCCCACAGCTACCAAGTGTGTCCAGAGAGGCTGCAAGGAGAGGGTGGCCTCTGTCAGTGGGACTGCTCTGTGCACAGGTAGCCCCACTCCTAGGGTGGCTGTGCCAGCTTCCCCAGGGACCTCCAGCCCTGGGAACCTGGAGCAAGTGGAAACCACAACTCCGCAAATGCTGCTGTGCCCAAAGCAAATGCAAAGAGAACTGGGGTGTGAAAAGTAAAAATTGTTTATTTGTAAACATTTTGAAATACAGAACACATTTACATTGTAAGAATGTTTGTAACAACAAACTGTAGGACGTATGTACATAAGAACATATCTAGCAAAAATGCGTGAAATGTATTTACAGAAGACAAAAAGAAGCCCTAAAACCTATATCTCAAAGACAACAACAAACTGCAAAACCTATGTACAAAAGGGTGGCATCTGTGTCTGGGATCTTCATCAGTCCTGGAGGAAAAGCAAGTGCCACGGTCACTGTAGTCAGGAACAGAAGGCTCTTCCATGTGCCCCCAGGCTGGCACAGCAGGACTCTGCTACCATAACAGAGCTTGGCTGGGTCTGGGATGGAGCTTGTGTGACACAGGACAGGCTGTGGATGGCCACCAGAATCCAGTGCATGGGCTACCACGTCCCTGAGCAGGGACCACCCAGCTCAGCCCCAGCCTGGCAGCAGGGGACTCACTCTGCCTGTGGGGACCACATGCCTGTCCTGCTGCTGGCATCAGTCTTCACCCCAAGATCATGGCCTCCTCTTCATCTTTTTCATCAATGTCCATGTCCTCAATGTAGTCTTCTCTTCCACTTCCATCTCCTCTTCCACATCCACATCCACCTCCATCTCCTCCTCTCCAGCCTCTTCCACCTCCATTTCCATGTCCTCCACTGTATCAGGCTGGATATCCACCTCCATCTCCTCCTCTCTAGCCTCTTCCACCTCCATTTCCATGTCCTCCACTGTATCAGGCTGGATATCCACCTCCACCTCTTCCTCTCTGTCTGTGACAGCCTGCAGAGGTAGCAAAACCTCAGAGTGGGGTCCCTGTCCCACACCATCTCCACAGAGCTCCAGCCCACCCGAGCAGTTGGGGGTGTCCACCTCCATGGAGTGGCACCGTACCTTCCTCATGACAAATGTCAGCATCCTCAGGATAAATGTCAGCATCCTGCAGGGATGGATGCCAAATCCAGTCAACACGGAGCTTTCAGCACTGACGGGGGTATCGGGGGGCAGGTGACAAGAAGGCTGACAGGAGCGCGCAAGTGTGAGGTGAAGTGTGCGCTGGCACAAGGGCCAAGGGTCGCGTTTTGCTTTTTGCTGGGTGCTGCATGTTCCAGCTGGAACCTTGGCTGTGACATCACAGTTCCCAGGAGTCCAGCGTCAACCTGAAGTGGACGGGGTGATCATAGAATGATGGAATCCCTGAATGGTTGGGCTTGGAAGTGGCCCTGAAGATCATCCTGTTCCAAGCTGAGCAATTTTCCCCCAGGCCATGCTGCTCAGAGACCTGTTCCCAAGCATGGGGCATCCACAGCCTCTGTGCACAGCCTGGGCCAGCTCCTCACCACCCTCAGTGTAAAAGAGCAGCTCCTTAGATCCAGCTTCAATCAACCTCCTGCAGTTGAAAGCCATGCCCCTTGTCCTGTCACCACAGGCCCTGTTGAGCACTCTGTCCCCTTCTTTCCTGTGCGACCCTTCCAGGCCTGCGCAGCTGCAGTGCAGCCTGCCCAGTGTCTCCTCTTTCCAGGCCGAGCATCCCCAGCCCCACCTGGACAGCAGTCAGTCAGATCAGGGGGAGTCGAGGCTAAAGTCAAATAGCATCAGGAACTGAGAGATGGAAGCTTTAGGCACAGCTTTGCCTCTTAATGTACAAAATTAATAACAGTGGGGGGGAAGATGGTGGCACACTGGTTCTGTTCTGACTGGTGATTTTTTTTTTTCTTCTCTTCTGTCATGCTGACTCAGGTTTTCCTGTTAGAAAGGAAGCTTGGCACAATGTCCATTATCTTCTCCATTTGTGAAACACCAAGCAGAGTCTGGGCAGGCTGATGATGCAGAGCAAAGCCTGCAAATATAGTGGTGATCCTGAGCCTGGGGATGCAGCTAAACCCAGCCAGAAGTAATTTTGGAAAGTCAGACCTGGTTTACATTTTCTTGAGTTTGGCTACGCCAACTTAACCAGTCATTTATAACAAAGCAAATAAGAAGCTCAAACCAAAACAGAGAAAACCCCAAATAAACAGTGTGCGCTTGTACCAGAGTCTGGGGACAGAGGGGGGTTTCCAAAGGAAATCTTGGTCCATGTAGGGCTGGGGCTCCCTTCAGGCTGGCTGCAGCCCCTCAGGGTGCCCAGGAACAGGGGTTGCCCAGAGCCCAGTGCGCCCTCATTAGCCCTGGGGCGACCCAAGGAAGAGCCATGGCTGAGGCTCTGCAGGACCACGCAGGCTCAGGCCTGCTCCAGCATGGGATCCCATGGGACAGGGATCTGGGATTTCCCCCACAGCTACCAAGTGTGTCCAGAGAGGCTGCAAGGAGAGGGTGGCCTCTGTCAGTGGGACCCTTCTGTGCACAGGTAGCCCCACTCCTAGGGTGGCTGTGCCAGCTTCCCCAGGGACCTCCGGCCCTGGGAACCTGGAGCAAGTGGAAACCACAACTCCGCAAATGCTGCCGTGCCCAAAGCAAATGCAAAGAGAACTGGGGTGTGAAAAGTAAAAATTGGTTATTTGTAAACATTTAAAAATACAGAACACATTTACATTGTAAGAATGTTTGTAACAACAAACTGTAGGACGTATGTACATAAGAACATATCTAGCAAAAATGCGTGAAATGTATTTACAGAAGACAAAAAGAAGCCCTAAAACCTATATCTCAAAGACAACAACAAACTGCAAAACCTATGTACAAAAGGGTGGCATCTCTGCCTGGGATTTTCATCAGTCCTGGATGAAAAGCAAGTGCCACGGTCACTGTAGTCAGGAACAGAAGGCTCTTCCATGTGCCCCCAGGCTGGCACAGCAGGACTCTGCTACCATAACGGAGCTTGGCTGGGTCTGGGATGGAGCTTGTGTGACACAGGACAGGCTGTGGATGGCCACCAGAATCCAGTGCACGGGCTACCACGTCCCTGAGCAGGGACCATCCAGCTCAGCCCCAGCCTGGCAGCAGGGGACCCACTCTGCCTGTGGGGACCACATGCCTGTCCTGCTGCTGGCATCAGTCTTCACCCCAAGATCATGGCCTCCTCTTCATCTTTTTCATCAATGTCCATGTCCTCAATGTTGTGTTCCACATCCACCTCTATCTCCTCCTCTCCAGCCTCTTCAACCTCCATTTCCATGTCCTCCACTGTATCAGGCTAGATATCCACCTCCATCTCCTCCTCTCCAGGCTCTTCCACCTCCATTTCCATGTCCTCCACTGTATCAGGCTGGATATCCACCTCCATCTCCTCCTCTCTAGCCTCTTCCACCTCCATTTCCATGTCCTCCACTGTATCAGGCTGGATATCCACCTCCACCTCTTCCTCTCTGTCTGTGACAGCCTGCAGAGGTAGCAAAACCTCAGATTGGGGTCCCTGTCCCACACCATCCCCACAGAGCTCCGGCCCACCTGGGCAGTTGAGGGTGTCCACCTCCATGGAGTGGCACTGTACCTTCCTCAGGACAAATGTCAGCATCCTCAGGACAAATGTCAGCATCCTGCCGGGATGGATGCCAAATCCAGTCAATACGGAGCTTTCAGCACTGGCGGGGTCATCGGGGGGCAGGTGACAAGAAGGCTGACAGGAGCGCGCAAGAGCGAGGTGAAGTGTGCGCTGGCACAAGGGCCAGAGGTCGCGTTTTGCTCTTTGTTGGGTGCTGCATGTTCCAGCTGGAACCTTGGCTGTGACATCACAGTTCCCAGGAGTCCAGGGACTCCACCTGAAGTGGACACTGGTGATCATAGAATGATGGAATCCCTGAATGGTTGGGCTTGGAAGGGACCCTGAAGATCATCTTGTTCCAAGCTGAGCAATCTTCCCCCAGACCATGCTGCTCAGAGACCTGTTCCCAAGCACGGGGCATCCACAGCCTCTGTGCACAGCCTGGGCCAGCTCCTCACCACCCTCAGTGTAAAAGAGCAGCTCCTTAGATCCAGCTTCAATCAACCTCCTGCAGTTGAAAGCCATGCCCCTTGTCCTGTCACCACAGGCCCTGTTGAGCACTCTGTCCCCTTCTTTCCTGTGCGACCCTTCCAGGCCTGCGCAGCTGCAGTGCGGCCTGCCCAGTGTCTCCTGTTTCCAGGCCGAGCATCCCCAGCCCCACCTGGACAGCAGTCAGTCAGATCAGGGGGAGTCAAGGCTAAAGTCAAATAGCATCAGGAACTGAGAGATGGAAGCTTTAGGCCCAGCTTTGCCTCTTAATGTACAAAATTAATAACAGTGGGGGGGAAGATGGTGGCACACTGGTTCTGTTCTGACTGGTGATTTTTTTTTTTTCTTCTCTTCTGTCATGCTGACTCAGGTTTTCCTGTTAGAAAGGAAGCTTGGCACAATGTCCATTATCTTCTCCATTTGTGAAACACCAAGCAGAGTCTGGGCAGGCTGATGATGCAGAGCAAAGCTGCAAATATAGTGGTGATCCTGAGCCTGGGGATGCAGCTAAACCCAGCCAGAAGTAATTTTGGAAAGTCAGACCTGGTTTACATTTTCTTGAGTTTGGCTACGCCAACTTAACCAGTCATTTATAACAAAGCAAATAAGAAGCTCAAACCAAAACAGACAAAACCCCAAATAAACAAACCCTCACAAACCAATCAAGCAGATAAAAAATTCCAAATAAAACCAAAGGGATTGAGGAGTTAGTATTAGTTGTGAGGATATTACAGCAGGCAAATGGCTGCTTCCGACAGGATCACTATAAAAAGCCACATATAACAGCTGCTCCAAAATATACCCAATAAGAGAAATATGAAAAGAGATACATGGCAACTTTGGGGGCAGCTCCAAATGAAGGTGAAGGATGAGCAGACATACAGATCCCGCATTCCCCACCCTTCAGGCTGCTGTCTGCCCCTGTTGAAAGTTCCTTGCAGGACTTCTGTCCCTCTCAGTGCAGCGTAAATCATTCCCACAGCTCTCAGCTGAGCCACTGGCATTTCCAGAGCAACATCCAGGCACAATCCTACTGCCTGCTGAGCATCTGTGGAAGATCTTGAGCATCTTCATGCCTAGAACCACAGAACAGCATTTATTTCCTTCTTAAAGATGCAGTTGTATAAAATAAGTGATGTCCTGGTAAAGGCTAGTGTTATGCTGTGCCAGACAATTTTATCACCCTAGCCCATGAAGGCTCTAGTGTACAACATAAAGCTGCTTTGCTTTCCATCGTGCCAGGGTTTTGTCGCTGCTAGACCTCATTTGGCGGCTCCAAGGAGTTTTCCTCCAAAATTAGCCCCTCTTCAGCATCCTTCTTCCCTGCCCTAGGTACCACGGCCGCCGAGCCGGAGCCGCCCCGAGCAGAGCCGGGCGGGACGGCACCGTCTCGGCGACGGGAGGGGGAGCTCGCAGCGCGCCGGCTTTAATCGGCGAATTAATTTAGAAACGCTGCAAAATCACTACTGCGGCCGAGATGTCCATAGGCCCTTTCTCCACACCTCCTCCGCCACCCCCCACAAAAACAAACAGAAAATACAAAGGGAATAATGGGGGTTTATTATGAGGTTCAGCTGAGGATGGAGAATTAAACTAAAATAAAGGGGAGGGGAGAGGCAATGCAGCTGCTGGGAAGTGATGGAGAGGGTGAATCTCAATATATATTTATGGTGCTAGCAGTGATGAGTGAGATGCTCCCAGCAGTCAATAACACCTCTCCTCTGGGACTGGGACAGGTCCACAGCTGGTGTGGGCACATCAGTTCAGCTGAGCAACCAAGGGTTGTGCCCACTTACACTAGCACTGAACTTAGTTGTGTATGTGCTAGGAGACCTGTGAGGAGAGCAAAACCCATGCCAGTGGAAAAGTCTTTGTTTCCAGAAGTGAGACAGAAAAGCTTGAGCTACCAGTCTCAACATAAAATCACAAGACTCATCAAGCTCTCCTCTGGAGTATGAATTCAAGAAAAGGGTACTCAAGTCTGTGTTCTTACATGGAGTAATAGGGGCAGAATTTGGGTTCATGCACAAACTTCCTAACACACCTTTTGGCCTGACTCCAGGCTCAGCCCAAGTTAACATCAAGCTTTTCAAAATTAGGATGCTTTTCTGAAAAATTCCTCTCAATCTTGGGGGCACTAGAGTTTACTTTTTTTGCTATTTTTACTCTTTTCTCTGAGAAGTCAACTGAAGGCAGAATCTGGGAAAAATTCCTAACCTGTCAAAGCACCTTTCTGAAGAAGTTTCTCCCAGACAATGCAGAGAAAATTGTAGCTTTCAGAATGCATTTGTCCAGACAAACCTATGTCCATCAGTTGTTATGGATCTAAGCCACAAGGAAAGCCTGTTGGTTTCACAGCAGTAGGGAGAGAAGGTTTTCATGGTGGTAGGACCAAGCCCTGCCTGCCCTCCTGCACAGCCTGCTGGTGCAGTACTGCGACTGAGCTCATCCCTAAACTGGGCAGCAGTTTTCCTGGTGCAGACAGCCCTGTAGAAAGTTAATCTCCTAATATTGTAGTGCTAAAATTGGAGAGAGATTTCTTTTATGCCCCTGCCCGCTCCCCCCCCCCCCCCCCCCAAGTGCCTGCCTAATTCTTCCATGTAAAATCCATGGAAATTCCCGAAGTTGATATCTGGCAATCTCTCTCGTGAGATAGCTTTTTAAGGTAAAATATCCCCCTCCTTATCTATAAGCTCATGACCCTCACTATTAGTGCAAGCTGAGCCTATGACTAGTAAAAAAGAGCTTACCTCTTGACCTAGAGGAGAAAGAATCTAGAGAGATCAAAACATATAGTGCCAAATTAAATAATTTCCTGATGAGCTCTCACAGACAGACGGTTGCATCTTCCCTTGCTGTGGAAAAGGAGCAGATTCTCAGGCACAGAAAGCTTTCAACAGATACAGCCCTGTGATACATTTAAACAGAATGAACCTCATTCTTAAACCCATCTAAAAGTGTTAGTAGAATCATGAACACTGACCTTAAAATGAAAAATGATTTGCAACCTTTGCAGAGGTGTCTTTATCATAGTGCCATATTTTAAAGTATTTTATCCACTCAGCTACACAATCTTACCATTCATTTGCCGTTGTCATTTTACCTACAAAAGAGTTCACTTAATATCCCCCAAAGCAAGAGAAATGTAACGAGTATTACAAGAGGAAAATTATTACTAGTATATTATATAGAAAGGCTGTAAAGTTCAAACAGAGGGAGTTGTGTGTGCACACCACGATTCATGCAAATTATGCTTAATAGTTTAACGCTGCATTAAATTTTGCCTCCTGAATAAAAATGCTACTTTAGTTATTTTTCTAATAATCTATGTAACTTTGGGGAACTAATTAAGGCAAACCATTTCCAGTGTGCCTGTTTAGCTGCCCATATCAAGTGGCCTGATTTTTAAAAGTGCTGACTACTGAAGCTATAGTAAGTATTTTGCATCCCTCACTACCTGCTAATTTTTATGTGGTCAGTATAAATTTAGGAGCCCTATGTCAGCTACCTATGTGATACTTGTGGTTTAATTATTTACCTGTAAGACCATAGCTCCCAGTAAGAAAATGAAATCTAAGAAACCTCTTTAGTGAGTTTGTTTCTGCTTTCCTTTTCCCCCTTCTGCTCTAGGAAATGATGCTGACCTATAAGACTTTCAATATAAAGGTGTTTCTGTAGCTGCAGAAAAATGCTGATATTGCTTCTTGATTGCAAGATGATCATGTGACACATAATTTATCCACATATGGAAAAGGATGTCTTCCAAGACTAGAAAGGGAAAACTAATCAAGAGCACATATGACACACTGGATCCAACACACATGCTTCCCTAGGACTTCTTGGCTGTTTCACATGTGGCTGGCTTGGAGTGCAGGCAGAGCAGCACGTGACTGCCTGCCTGCTTTCATGGAGATGGTTGCTGGTCTGAAGCCTGGCTTTGCCAGCAAGGCTTCAGTTTCATCAACTCAGTGACTCCTACGGAGGGTAGGAGGGCAGGAGGGCAGGGTTCTATCACCTACGGAGTGGTTTATCTTGCCTGGACTAGGGTTTTGAATGTATTCTTTTGCTTTCAGTGAACTAACATTATCCAAAAATAATGTTTTTAATCCTAAACCTTTGGCTTGGCGTATATACAGGTTTTGTACTGATGTAACTAACACAAGTGCTAGCATGATTTTTAAAACTTTTAAAATTTTTGTAAATCCAGGGACATAGGGAAGAAAATCCCTGCTGGCATCTGACTTGAAAACTACATATGGAGACCTTATTTGGACTATTGATACAGATACTGAATTCTCCTTGACTTTAGCAGAGGATCTGCTTTAGAAAGGACGGAGATGTCATGTTTTATATCACTGTGTTGGCTACTGGAAACAGCTGTGCTTTTCAGTCACAGGGAGAATCACTGAGGTCTCAAACAGGATGCTGAGGTTCCCATGGCTGAGCACCTCTGGAAAGGTTTAGATTTGGTTTCCCAGTATCTTTTATCTTTCCTCAAAATGTAGATGAACAGGAAGACAAACTAATTCTTCATTCCTGTATGCCATATGTTATATAAAGATTTACAGAGCTGTTCGTAGCAAGTGCTTTGGCTGTGCTGTTTACTGCTTCAATGAGAGACCAAGTAAGATTTTTATATTCCTCTCCCATAATATTTAATGAGCAATATTTATGCTTATGTCAGAGATATGCTTTGAGCTGTGATTATTGTCTGCAATTTTGCGCTCTAATACGATGTCCAACTTCAGTACTCACTGTTACGAGGCACCATTATGAGTCAGTGGTCCTTGTCGTCTGATCTTACAAAATGCAGAGAGTGGTTATGGTTTAGGCGGCTGGAAAGGTCTGTGAATGTGAGTAGTGAATTAGGAAACTTGAATTTTTGTATCCTGAATCTGAAGAGCAGCCAACCAAAGCAATATACCTACAATAAATATATACACACATAAAAATGCACGCATGCACACACACAGAAACAGTACAGGGTGTCCTGAATCAAATATACTAAAATAAATCTCAACCACATTGTCTCAAAAGCACCCCATAAATAGAAAGGTGCTCAGACATGTTTGACCTTGCTAGCAGGGTACCATGCTTCAGCTACTCTGTAATACCTCACTTGCAGTATCTGACTCATCAGTCATGCTGCCTCCCTTGTACAACAGGCAGAGGGGATGGGCACAATTTCCCATCTCATGGGAGGCTATTTGCTAGGCCTTGTATTAAAGGCAGAGAGCTCTGAGAGTCTGAGCTCTGTTTCTGAGGCAAAGAGATGACACAAGGCTAATTCAAAGAAAACATAAGGGACAAGACCTTGTTGGGGCCAAAACACCGTAAATGTATCAAAGTGGAAATTTGCATCACCTCAAGACAAGGACTGATGTACTTTGAAAACCAAGAGCCTTAATGAAACAGGGCATTGTTTATCTTTCAATATCTGTTATCTGTTATCTGTTATCTGTAACAGGTCAGATTCAATCAGCACTTCAAAATGCAACTGATAGGCAATGATTGAAAAAGTACTTCAGTCTTCCCTCAAATATTCATCTTAGTAGGACTGTGTTCAAGGCAGAAAACTTTCATTGATATCTTTGCACAGAGGCTTTTAATCCTTCTCATGGAAAGATGGAAGGAAAGGAAAGGAGAGAGTGAGCAACACTCATGCACACGTTCGTGAGAGGGGGAGGGAGGGGATTTAATGTCAAGGAAATTGTCAAATCCGGAAAAAAACTATCAAAAAGGGCTTTCACAGTAGCTCTCTTGGGGAGAACAGTTTTTCAAGCAAGTTCTCTTGGGGCTGAATCACACAATTCATTAGAGACAATTGGTGGGTAAAATAGTAGCAATGATCTTTGAAAAAGAAAGGTCCAATTTCCACTTCCCATTTTGTCATAAGCTGTCAGGAAGTGTTACACAGTGCTATTGAACAGCTGTTGCTGTTCTTCTTAAAGATGGGTGATGTAATGCTGGTAGAGAGCCTTGCTTTCAGAAGATCTGTGAAATGGGATGGAAATACCTCTGACCCCCACCCCATAATGCTGTGAAATCTTAATTGCCCTGTATTTTTTTCTGAATTCAAGAAATTCCATTTTGTTCCCTGGGGCATTCCTGGGTTGGATTTTAGTATTTTTTCTTGCAGGGTTCTATCACCAGCAACTGTCACTTTGAATGGTTCCAGGTCTGGGTGAGGAGGCAGTGGAGAAACAGGAAAGAAGATGGTGGGAGAGGAGATGATGGTCATTCAACAGTCAAAGCAGGTTTTTTAATAGCTAGTCCTAGGTACTACTTCAGCATGCTGTTGTTTGACTACTGTCAGGCAACAGTTCTGTAGTGACATCTACACTCTGTTAGGAGATTTGGAAAGGAATTAAGACTGCACTTTGAACAGGGTCTCACTAGCTCTTGTTGAAATCCTCCTGATTGACGCCAGCATAGATGAGAAGAGAACCAGTCCTTAGGGCTTATAAAAAGCCCCCACATTACTAAACTAATATTTTTCATGTAATTAAAGCTGGCAGATTGTTGGTGCTACCTCAAAGAGAGCTGAATAGGTACCTAGTCACTTTGGTCCACGTTCCTGCTGTTCTTCAGGCAGCCAAATGACAGTGAGATAGAGGAGCTGTGATGGATGTGTTGCAAAAAGCACCGGAGTGCAAGAAGATGGGGGAAGGAGGCAAGAAATTCCCTGCTTCAAAGCACCACCCAGCAAAGACTTCTAACTCAGTGGTGCAGCTGAGGCTGTCAGCCCACATCTGATGGAGAGGATTTGGATGGTTCCACTGAATTGTTCAGTGCTCACTCCACTACATAAGCCCAGCTGATGCTGTGAGGCTTGTACACCTGTGTCACTGTCAGTGCTGTCAACCCACTGCTGAAGGGTCCCAGCCAGCAGAACTGTCTTCCTGCTCAGGTTATCCCACCTGCAGCAGCTGGAGAATGTCTTTTGTAGCCAGGCATCACTAGGCACATGATGGGCGAGTCTCCCACTGGAGATGGATCTTGGTGGAAACTGCAGTGGACAGCCTTGTTCTTTAACAAACTCAGCATCTCCTGGGTTTATGTACAAAGAAGACATTTTTATGCCTGCATGCAGATAGTAGGTGTTACTTTGCAGGAGTTTATATTTTAAGGTCTCACGGTCATTGGTTTATATGAACTGCCAGTTCAGATGCTCCTTTCATCACACAGCTGCAAAGAAGCTACTATTGGGACACCTTTACTGCTGATCCAGCCCAGCAGCAGACTGTGCAAGCTGAGACTCTTAAGAGGAAAGAGCTCACTCCCACTGCCGCTGAAGACAACATCTATTTTCACAAAGTAATGCATCAAATGCCAGTGGGAAGAGCCAAGAATTTTCAGGCTTCTCAGAGGGATATTATAAACAAAGCAGAGTAAAAGCAAAGGTGTATAAAATAACTTGATGATGCCTTTTAAGAAAGTTGCCATGTGTTATTTTAGCCAAGTCTTTATTCTTTTTTACTTAATGTTGTGTGCTAAAGTTCTCAAAGCTGCTGGCAATACTCAGTGGAATAATTTTAGAGCAACCTTAATAGAATGAAATGAATAAAGGATTGTTCAAATATATTGTAGCAAGATAGCTTTTTAATAGAACAAGTTATTCAAAACACTGATGGCTAGGGCTTGTGAATGGAAAAAATCTCCCCTGTGTTTAATTACCCCAGCCTGTCTTTATTTCCTTTGTATAATTCTAAACACTGTTCGCTTGTGCTGGACATAGTCCAGTTGGAAAGTTGGTATTTGTTCAACGATGTGTCCTATTCACAGGCTAGAGATCCAAACTGTATGACTACAGCCAACCATCCTATCTGACCTCCCACATAATGTAGGTTATGCCATTCCACCCCACAAAGCCTGCAGTGGAAGGGATTACTCTCTGCCACTATTCTGGATTCAGGAAAGAATTCCTATTTAGACTAGTACTTAAGCACACACTTAACTTTAATGATATGCTTAATTTCCATTTAAATATGCAGTGAAGCACAACTTTTGAGTTTGTACCTTTGTGAGCAAACATTATGGGGTCCAGTAACTTGGTCATACTGAAAAGCGTACTTTATGACTCCCAGAGCAAAGTTAAATCTGAAGAGTTTATTCAGAGAAGTCAGACGGCTTGCTGATGTGACCTCCAGAGAGGTCAGTTTTGTTTGGGGGTTTTCAGGCCTGTGGAGCTGCAGTGGTGTTGCCATTTGCAGTATGAAGCTGCTCAGGAACTGTAAGTGATATCCCTTTTCATTTCACTTAGTAGAAAGGATATATGAATCAATAATATTTCATTAATTCAGTAACAACCTCTGTTAAACCTCTCAAAAGACAAGAAAGAAGAGAAGCTGATTTTGTCTTAATTTCCAAGGTTTTTTTCACTTGCTTGGGGAATGGAGAAAATCTCTGCTGCACCATAATACCCTACCTAATTGAGCTCTTAGATTAATGTTTAAACTTCATTTGCAAGTCCATTACCAAATCTAATCAGTTACAAAGGTACCATTAAGGAAAGGATTTTTTTTTCAAATCCACTCTAATTCACATTTCCCCTCACAACTGTCCAAGGCACTGGCAGTGGCTGCAAGTACTGTGTTATAGATATTGTACTTATACCAGGAGTGAAAAAGAAACTACAGAATATTTTCAGTGGAGATAATAATATAC
Organism: Motacilla alba alba; assembly: GCF_015832195.1. Lineage (NCBI taxonomy): Eukaryota > Metazoa > Chordata > Aves > Passeriformes > Motacillidae > Motacilla > Motacilla alba. The sequence continues at coordinate 37,877,795 of NC_052017.1, read as the reverse complement.
AAAATTACATGAAGTTCATATGCTGGTATTAGCCAAAAAGGGATTGGTTAAGTCTTGAATCTACTGAAGAAAAGCAATGCTCATGTTCAGCCTCTTTTAAAGTGATGATACCACCTTTGAGAAGGTGTTAGATTGATTGCACTGAAGACTTTCCTGCTGCACAAGAGATGTGCAGCATTATCCACAGCTTCTTCCTGTGAAATGAAATCCTGGCACAGCCCAGAAGCTTCAGGTCTGCTTAATTTTCAATGCTCATATAGTCCTCAGCCTAGCTGCTGATAAATGCTCTTCGCATTCAAAGTGAAATGTTCCTTTTGAGCTGCACATCCGAACAGGACCACCAACTTCTCAGTACTTGGGATAGCAGACAATATAAATGCTAACACAAGGCTGACCTGATCAAAGCTGAATGGGTGACTTCCAGCCAAAGACTGTCTCTCCCATTACCTAATCCCTGAAACATCCAGACTCCCATCCTCATCAGCACTTAAAAAAAATAAAAATCTGGACTTTATTTTTATAACTGTTCTCAGAAGATAAACAAAGCTGAAATGAAGATCAAGAAATGAGCAGTATGATATTATACAGACACCACTACTTTCAGTCAAATCAAAATTTTGCTATTGTGTCTGTGTAACTGGGGAAAGCTCTGCCTACCCAGGGTGGTCAGCCCCGAGCTTTGGAAGGCAGGGCTGTTTAGAGGTAGTTGCTAATAGTCAGGGGTTTAGTGACCTCTTGTAAATCTCCTGATGCATACATTCATTTCCTAATCCCCGTACACTCTTTGCAGCCTGCTTACCCCATCAGCCTAGTAATTTCTACAGAAAGCAGTGATTGGGAAGCAGTTTTGAGGAGTGATGAGAAGAAAGTAACCCTATTGCTACAGTAAAGATAATATTTGTGCTGTGCTGGCTTGTCCATTAAAGCAAGGATATCTTCTGCCAGTCAGAAGTTCTCTGATTATGGACAAGAGAGGTCTTTTCACCAAGCTTCTTGGCTTAAGAAGCCCATAGCATAAAACTGAGGAAACCCTAAGGTCTCCCTCATGTTGTATCACTGGCCTGCTGTGTGTCCTTTGGCTTCTCTCTTAGCATCACTTCTCTGGTTCGACAAAACCAGGAATAATAATTGTTTTATTAGCACTTACCTTTGGAGAGCACATGGAGATCTGTGGATAAAAAAAGCGCTGTGTAAGTACTTCTGCAATGAAATGCTGCTGCCTTTCTGTCTCCATGTGCAGAAAAGAACAGGAGCAAAGAACAAAAAGAGGAACAGGTAAGAATGATTAATAAATATTCAACCTACGATGGCCTCTCTCCCCAGATAAATGTAGTAGTGACAATGAATGCAGAGGAGGAGAGGGGCCAGCGTATGGCAGAAATGAAAGTGGAGACAATGCCAGTATTATATCCACAGATCCTTGTCTCCATGGACTTCAGTCACCGCTGCGTGCTTGAAGCTGGTCAGAAGAATCCCCAGCAGAGGTATCTGACTACACGCCCTTAACACAGGATCACTCTGCCTGCTTTGAACATGAATTAAAAGGAGGGAGGAAGAGCCCCAGGGTTCAACGTCAACAAGATCTAAACTACTTGACATTCTCGTTCTGAAATGCCAGCTCTTAAATTATCAAGGCCTTTTCTCTTTCCTTTTTTTCCCCCAAGAGCTCTGTATTTCCCCATGTAACAGTGTGCAAACATTTTATCAGCAAATGCCAAGGGGGTGGGGTGGGGTGTGTGTGTGTGTGTGTCAAAAATCAGCTATCTAGAACTGATAAAGCAATTTGGCACAGACACAGCAGCTATCACTTTTAAATGGCTATGGGCTTTCCGAGGTTTAACAAGTGCCAGGGATAAAATTCTGGGGACTGACTGCTCTGAGGGTGAATGGGAAGCTGTGCTCGCTCACCCCATGACATTCCTACTTGCTCCACTGCCCGTGTTACTGGGACAGTGCCCTAATGAAAGGGGTTTTGCTGCCCTGCCGTATAGCAGGAGTCTGTGACACTGTGCTAACAGCATGCTTGGGACCATTACTTAAGTGATAATCTCACTGCTCCTTTGTTTTATGAGGCAATAATCTGATTCCCATGTGCATAAAATGAGGCCAAAGGGTAAATAGTTTGTTATAATGAGCGAACAACATTAGGACTGATGAAAACTAGAGGTCAGTGTTATTATTTCTGTTATGACACCCATTCATTTAATAATCCTTCTGTTCACATCCTAACAGCAGGGATCCATGTCCTGGCTTTTCAAGACAGTATCTGTCCCCTAATAAAAGCAGATATTATCCTGCTGTCTCTCGTATCTAACTCAGCTCGCTCTCGATGTGGTTCCTCATTACAATCACATCTGAGAGACTCCCAACAAGGCTATGTGGTGAAGGACTACTGGAGAAGGACCAGAGACACTAAAGAGACATTATCTGCATGGCCTCGAGGTATCAGCGGCAGGCTAGGGAACTCATCACAGCTCTTCTCTTTCACAATGAGCTTCCCACTTAGAGGATTCTCCTTCTTTTCTGCTGCGTCTTCCCCTCCCCGCAAGGTATCTACTATCCACTGACAGTTTACCATTCCCAGCTGGGAAAATATTCCCAATATGTGTTAATACAATGTTTTATGTGTAAAGCATTTCTAGAGATTTTTTTTTTTTTGAGAGATCATAGTAGCAGAGTTAGTCTACTTAGAATAGTAGATCCAAACATAGCAATATTACTGGGTGCTCCCAATCACAGAATAAAAAAAGTAGTGTTGGGCTTTCTGAATGGGAGAAGTTTCTATGTGTATGAAATGTATATAATGGTGTGTATAATTTTGTAAACCATCTAAATAAATAAAGTATTTTTATATAGACACATTATAATATACAATCTGTAAGTATCCTGGATTCACTCATCTTATTCTCTTGTCACCCAGTCAGCCTCCTGTTAGGTAAATTCCTTCTCCATTTTACTACTGGGACATATTCTTCTGCCTGTGGAGTATAAATGTATATGTATATGTATATGTTTATTTATTTATATTTATATTTAATTATTATTACTGTTGCTATCATTATATTATTACTGATGATGCTGTGCTGGCTAACAGAGGCAATAAACTGGAGTAATGTACATGGAACAGTATGCACATCTTTTTTTTCACAACTTTTTTTTTCACATCAGCTGTGGGCAAGAGCATTATTGTAAAAACAGATAGAAAACACCAGTAGATGAATAGAGGCCTTATTGTATGTTTTCTAATTTGTTTCATGTACAGTATTCAGTATTAATGTCACTTACACACACACACACACAAAAATCTTACTGATATTAACAGTGAGAAAATTTGACTTACAGTTCCAGTGAAATCAGCAGAAGTAGAGTTGGCTCTGATGATCTAGATCCAAAATCTTTACTTTGGTTAAACACTTTTTTTTCAGGTAGTACTAAAGACCAAGTTTTCAAGAGATTTGATGAAACAGAGGCCAGTAAGACAGGCAAAAAATCATTTTAGAAATGGGCATTTTTATTATAGGAGCTAAGCAAAAACAGTTGGGATGAATTCCATTCAGGTCTTCTAAAATATTTTCTCTTGCTTTTGGGGGAAATAGGAAAGTTGAAAACCAAAATTATTTGGTACTGGTATGGTGAAACTGATGGAAGTCAACAGTTTCCTAGTTGTGGAAAAGATACTGTATCTACAAAATAATCCAAATCTTGGAAAAATATAACGTGCTGGGTTTATTTAAAAAAAAAAGTTCCTACAGAGTGAAGAGTTTGAACCAATGTAGATGGGCATCCCTGGCGTGCATCCAAATCTATGCCAAAGTAGCTGAAGTCCATTCTGTTGACCGGATGTGGATACCAGACAGCTGCATAATGACTGACTGAATGTCAGTGAATCTGATAAAACTTTTACTCAAAAAATTCAGTGGAAAGTCCCTTTAATTTCAGTGCTCTTTGGACTGGGCACAGTATTAACTAACTCTCACAGATAATAATGGGAATCCCCAGATTATTTGTTTCATTTGCTAAGCAAATGAAAACATTTGTTTAAGCAAAAATTGAAAGCATAAATTTTGGGTTAAGAAAATAAAGTAAATCTGTTCTCCAAGCCTGTTGATAGGAAAGAACTTAGCAATGGAAATTCTCACCCCAAAAAAGAAATTAATTTCTTGCCCTCTAATACTACTACTAGAGAGTAAAGTTATAACTAAAGTAGCAAACTTCTGGATAGATGTTAGAAGCATCCTCCACTCCTCCCTAGATGCCAAAAGCACCAGTTCATTATTTCCAAGTTGGCAATATTCTGTAGTACCAGAATCCACTCCTGTAATTTGCCGATGCACAGAACTTAAGGTGAAAAAGGATCATTAGATATTTGGCATAGCCTCCTGTGCATCACAGACCATTAAATTCCTTGCAGTTATGTCTGTAATGAAGCTAATAATTTGCATTTGGCAAAGGCACAGCCTGATTTGAAGATGCCATGAGAGGGAGAACGACTTGTTCCTTTGGTTACAAGCTCCAATGGTTGATCACCTTCACAACAAAAACAAACAAACAAAACCCTTACTTATTTGATTTGAACTTGCCTGGCATTAGTTTCCAGCCATTAGTCCTTACTACAATCTTCTCCACCAGGCTGGGGAGCACTTCTATTTCCTGCCTACAACAAAGGTATTTCATGCTACAATTCAGTGCCTTCAATATGCTTTACTACAAGCTAAAGCAATAAGCCCCTGCATCTCTTGCTGCAAAGATTTCTCTCCTTTCGGATTTGTTTCAAATACCCTTTAAACCCGAGGACACCAAAACCAGATGTTGTACTCCAATATAACTTGTCCCATGTTCTATCCAGAAAATCACTTCCTTAGTCCTACACAGTAATCATCAGTTTAGGAGTCTCAGAGTAAGACTGCTCATGTTTTATCACACAATTGCCTTTGGAGTCCATGCTGAATTGCTTTTCTGCTATAATCATTTTCAGATCCATTCTTTTACAGGATGAAGTCTATAACTCTGGCTTGATTCCATACTGCTAAATGAATTGCTTTACTTTTCACTGCACAAACCCACATTCTGTCAGAATGATCCAAGATTGCTAAGCTCTTGGTCAGTTTGTATGAGTGGTCTGTACTAATAATTGTCTTTTTATCATCTGCAAATTTTATTGGCAGTGATTTTATATTCATTTCCAGGGCATTAATTTAGAGATGTTGAATGCCCTTGATCCTAATGTTGATGCTTACAAAAACCTGATAGAAGCCCCTCAATACCATGTCATACAGTTATTATCGCTTTTTGAGCTCTTAGTAGTGTGTTTCCCAGTCCACTGTAGGCTATCTCTCTGGAAATTTTATAATGTTAAATTTAAACAAAATGGCACAAAGCACTATGTCAATCATATCAGCTGGTAAAAATAACTACATAGCTATAACACATTCAGTTTGCTTGACCTGTTTTCCACAATGTCTGCTGATTGGTAATTATTATATTTTGGCCCTCCAATTCATTATTAATTGAGCCGTGTAACATCATTTTCTTTTTTTTCCCCCCCAGTGATTGAAACCAGCCCAACCAGTCTGTACATCATGGGGTGACCCTGGAACCTTGGGGTGACATCTGCTGATGACCAACACAACAGCTATGAGATTTATTGTCTCATATATATGCAAACCTAACACAGGGTTGTTTATAATCTCAAAGATAAAATATATTCATAAAACTTCTGTGAAAGCCAGCTTTGTAGCAGTTGAACTCACAGGTGCTCCTGAAGATCAGGCATGGCTCACCATATAATGCCTGATGACACAAGGTGTTACAAACTTCTGGGGAGCCAGCCAGGACTGTGGCTTGTGTGGTCTTGAGATGCTTGGAGCTGCCAGCACAGGCCCAAGCTGCAAAACTGGGACAGACTGTCCTTCAGCACACCAGGACCCCTTCCAGCATCCAAAGCAGGCAGGACCATGGGAGCATTCAAGTAGCTCTCTCTTCCCAATGACAAGAAGCTTTCTGGAGCTCCTCTCAGTACATGTTTGGATGGGCTTTTCTGCCTCTGTACTGCTTGACACAGATGTGTATTAAGTACTTGCTGGCACTTCTAACAAGGGCTAATGTGATGTTTGCTCTCTCTCTCACATTCACCCCAAAATTATTTACACCAAAAATTAGCATTAAAAATAGCAAGGTGCAAGAAGACATTAATGCCTTTATTAAACTGTATATACATCATAAGACATATGAGCAGTACTCAGAGGCAACTGATGGTATCTTTTGTCCTGTCCTGTCTACAAGTCATTGCAATTCTTGGTCTCAATTTCCCCAGCTCGTACAGCAATTAGCACCTGGTTTATTTTTATTCTGTGATTGAGAACAAAAAAAATAGTGATAAAAATAGAAAATTCCCACTAGGAAACACACACTGATGCTATTTAGTATTCTGAATAAAATCAGAACTTGTTGGAACCCTACAAGTATAGATAGCTGATGTGCCAAGAGTACATCATGAGCTTCCCTGAACTCAGTCAAGGTTTTCCTGGTTTAGCAAAGCTTACTTTTTTTTTTTTTCTTATTATTTGTATTTATTCAACATGAGTATTCAATTAAAATTGCCTGGACCAGGACTCTAATTTGTTTGCAGTGCCACTGGGGGAGAAGCTCTAACATGAAATTAGGCCTGAAGTGTAGTGGTAGAAACTCCAAAAAGGTGTGCATGGAACACCTTCTGAGGACATGTGTGGTAGCAGTACTGTTGTAAAATACTACATGTAGCTCCACAGATGAAGAAAAAGAAAGCCCAGTGGTTCAGTGCAGGGGACTAGGGAACCACGTGTCTGAGGATGAAGGGCCATGTTTTAGAGTTGAATCACACAGTGTATGATCCAGGTGGACAGAACAGGAAATACTGAAAGACAATACTGTAGTCATCAGTCTTGCTACTGGAGGTGCTGTGAGCTTATTTCTCCATTGCCAGTCTTGTTTGCATTAGGCAATACAGCTTTTTGTACTTTTAAAGAAAAGAGAAGCACCAATATGGTATTGCAATGTCAGCTACAGTCATATGTTATTGGTGTTTATCTGGAAACTCATGAAAGAGCAATCTCCTCACCCCAGCTCTTTGCTTCCTTCTTCTGTAAAATGGCTTGCACATGAGGAGCTGAGAGTGGGTTTATTTTTCTTCCCCTCTGTGCAATTCTTTCATGACTTGTGCAGCCTTATGTCTTGAGGAGTGGCTCCTGTAAAGTTGGTCTGTTTCCATGAACAGTTCTGAAGATAATGGAAGGGGAAGTGCCACTGTGGGAAGCACCATCCCTGCACCTTCTGCAGGTTTTAAAGCAGATGTTGGACCAACAGTTCAGAGGGCAGATAAATGAGTGGTTATGGCCTTCTCCAGTTCTCTTGTGACTTGTCCAACTCTCACAGCAAGGACAGCAGCAGGAACATCTACCAGGCAAGATGTGGACTAGATCTATCTAGTGTTGGTCCTTATACAGGTTGTCTCCAAACAGCAGAAATGCCCTCCTGCCTCTCTTTCTCTGCCTCTGTGGAAATCAGTTCTTTGCAACAGATTAAAAAAAAGCTTTAAGGCAGGTTAGTCACCCTCCTTTGATGGGTGATACATGAAGCCTTGCAAGAGGGAGAGCTGCAGCTCCTGCTCCTGCATCTGTCCCCAGAGGTGAGGCAGGCAGCAGGTGCTGGTGCTGCTGGCGTGGGCAGCCCATGGTTTCTGTAGGTGTGCAGCCTGTGCAGGGACTGCTGCCACAAATTCTTTTCATGGGAGGGACAGGAAACGGTGTTGCTGTAGTGCAGCGGAAAGCAAACCATTCACTGCTGTCAGGGTTTCGTCTTCTCACAAATAAGATCTTTGTTTAGAAATGTGGCTTTGTAGTTCTGTGAGAACCAGTAGAGTTTCACTTCCGGGAAAATATTAATGATTAACCATAAATAAGTAAAGAAGGATGAGACCTTTGTGGTGTCAGCTGAGAGATAGCAATTATTTTGTCATAGCTGACAAAAATCCCAGACCTGTGGCCTGTGAAAGCTTAATTCAAACTTCCACTTACCCAAAGTCAAGGCACATGTCACATTGTTACTCTCCAAATTTATCCAGAAAATTTCTTCCCTCCCTCAGTACATAACCGTGGGGATTCTCACCCTGAACCTCCCCTCACCCCCTGAAGCAGATCAAGCAGTAAGGACTCAGATTTGTGCAGATTCAGTGACACTGGGCCACAAAGTTTATTAATTTTTCCAAGGTAGGAATTAGTATCTGTTCTTCCTCCTTATTCCTCCTCCATCAGCACCAGCTGCTGCAATGTGAATTGCCCTATAAAACACTTTTTGTTGGATCCTGGTGCCCTCAGGTGCCCTCCTCCTCCCCCATCCTCCCAGAAGAACACCTGTGAGAGGCAGATGGTACAGCTAATCCAAAATATATTTCTTGAGTCCATGTAGAGATGCTGCCAAGCTGCTGATTTTTTGGCACCATGCCTTGTGGCATCCATGGCTGGTGAGAGATGCAGATGCTGCCTGAAAATAGCTGAAGAGGAAATTCTCCCAGTGTCTCTGGAGGTCCAGGAAAGGCAGCTGCTGCTGCTGCAGGGTTCATGGGCAGATGTCCCACTGGAACCCTTGCTGGGAATGCCTTGTGAGCAGAGCTTCTTCTCTCATGTCTTAATCATCCCTTCCTCCAGCTCCACTTCAATGGGCTCCATAGGCACTGCCTTTCCTTCTCCCACTGAATGGTGAGAGGCCATTTCTGGTTGGACATGGCCTGGCAAAAGAAGGAAATGTGTTTGCTTAAAGCTGGGAGCTGTTGTTGGAAGCTGTTGTTTCTGCCTGCAGACTTTGTGTCCATGCACACTCAGAGACTCCAGCAACAGACATCTCTGTTAATTTATTTTCACAAAGTATAAGCACTGGCACATATTTATGTCTGCCAGGGGCAAATAATTCTCACCCTCTTAACCAATGAGCTTTGTCAGAGTGGTTGCTCAGCTAAGAGAAGGCAACTCCTCAGCAGCCAGCACCCCCAGCCCTCTGAGCTGCAGTGACAGGGTTCCTGGCACAAACCACCACCAGCAGTGGTTCAGCTCCTTCCTGACAGGAGAAGTGCTTCCCCAACATGTGGTTTTGCCTGGGAAGTAGTCTGGTTCCCACATGAATAAATGAACCCTGCGATAGGACTCATGCCGAGGCACAGCCACAGTACCCCCCCAACATTCAAATATTCATCAGGGCCTATCACAACTGAAGATGGAGGCCAGAAGTCATCAGGAAAAGGAGCTGAGATCAGTGCACTGGTACATAAGGCAAATAAAAATATCAAAGAGTCAAGATACTGGGACAGTCCTATTATGTGGGGCTTCAGGGAAGCACAAGTCCTTGCACTACCTGGCTGGTTCTGAAAGGTACATTCTTATTGCCCAGGATCTTCCAAATGCTTTGTGGACAGGAAGGAGAGCACAGTCCTTGCCTGAAGAAGATAATGGTCATTGGCAGAGTAACAGTATGGAAAAAGACATATCGGAGTTGGAAAGTGTGTGGTTTGCCTCAGTATATTTTGAGAATCTGGAAGAAAATGATAATTTTCTTTTCACTATTTATCCTTCACAAGTTCTATAGCCTTAAGACCTGTAGCTCAGGGTCTAAGCTCCTTCATTTCCAGTATTCAGTTCTTTTCTGCACATTTTGCAAAAAAATACCTCTTACTCCTTGCCCCCTCCTTCTCCAAAACCAGAGCACTACACCCAGCTCCTTAAAAACACTGGGATCAAATAGGCTTAACCTGATTTAGGTGCCTAAATACCTTTGAGGATCTAAGGCATTAATCAGCTCATTTAATGAGCTCCTGTAGTCAAAATGCACAAACAAGATCTTAAAGTCAGTGGCTCTGAGACCCTGTGCAGAACAGGCTCTCCAAAGCAGACACCAAGGCAAAGGGTCAGGGGAAGTCTCAAAAAGTAGTGCTGAGATGGAGGCAGGTATTCCACTTCCAAAGCAGAAACATTTTATCTGCACTGCATGATGCAGTAATGATCAAAAAGAGCAGTATCTGCAGCAGACCTTCTTTCTGCATTCCCTGTAAGGCAACCCCTCTTGCTTCTGTCTTCAGATGGAACCTGATTTCTTGCTGAAGAGCAGGTGATCCAGAAGCAGGAAGGCCCCATGGAGAATTTTAGCTGTGCCAGCACAGTTTTGGGAAAATCCTTCTTCAAATAACAAATTAACATCAGCCACAAACAACCTCGTATTAGGGCTCAGAGCTGTGGCTGCTCTTGCTGCCTTATCACAGAATGGAAAAGAAGCGCCCTCTTAAAAACCATAATGCTATTCTCATTACCACAGAGCTTGCACACTAAACCCACTCCACTACAGAATATAACTCAGCCAGGTACTCTGTAAACAGAAAACAAAACTAAAAAGAAGAAAAAAGGTGTCTTTTGGCTAGAGAAGTTTAAAAGAAGAATAGATTGTGCTATAAGCAACAAGAGGCAGTATTGCTGCTGCAGCAGCTCAAACATAAACAAGCCTGGGCTGTGGATTTTGGTAAAGTGTCATAAGAAGAGACAGGGAGAAATTTTAGTAGAAAAACAAGATTGCTTTTCCAGCAGTTTATGGGCAGCCTGTGGGTGTGAAAATGTAGATGAGGAGGGTTAAGTAGTGCTATGCTATGAACTGTGGCAGTGCCAACCCCAAGGCTCAGCGAGGACTCTGCTCTCCTGAGCAGATGGCAGCTGAGCACGAGGGCACAGACATGCACAGCAGCACCCAGCCTCTCCAGGAAGCCACTTATCTGCCCCCTTGCTCAGGAGGTCTGACACAACCATACCACATGATTCCTGCTTGGGTTGCTTTATTGAAATGCAAACAGGTGTTATAAAAATATGAGATAGTCTTCTACGGCTTTCACAGAGGATCTTGGCTTTGATCATATAAGAAATCAAAATTTTATATTATTTTATATTATTCAACACTTCACTGCCTCTGGATTGGCTGACGGGTCTCAGGAGCCTTTTCTAACAGTCCTATCAGGCTGGGAAACCATGAGCTCATGACTTAAAATAGTCCTGCACCATGATAACAATTTTTACTGTGAGTTCATCTAGGAAAAGCCATTTCTTGGTATTATTACATAGAAGGGTACAATGATACTAAGTTATGTGTGTGACCTTGGAAAATGCAGAGGTAATTTAACAACATCTAATGCAGGAGCTGATCTGCACAATAATCAAGCCAGGTGACTGTAACAGTTCATAGTAATAGTTACCCATGGTGAGTCAAACTCCTGGATTTACGTTTTCAAAGAAATGTTGAATGAGCTGGAGATATGAACAGAAGCAAAGAATTAGCTCCACAGCTGGCAGAGATGTCTGGTGCTTCTCTGTGTTCCTCAGGCAGGGCTGGGGTGTAGAAGCTGTTTTATAGGGATTGCAGCATTTCCTGAGGCAGCAGAGAGCCCTTCTATCTAACCACAGCACGACCCTCCAGGATTGCCTGCTGCACCTGAAGATGCTTCATTTTAACCCAGTACCGGGCACAGTTCACCTGCTTTGGTTTATCAGGTAGCAATGGGCCTCGATATTGTAGCAGCATCTGCAGGCTACATTAGAAGGGGCAGAGGGAGCTGGGGTAACCATGGCTTGAGTAATGGCAGTTCTTGGAGGAGCTGACACTTCTGTTTTATTCAAGTGGCAGTTGCCGGGCCGAGGGCTGTGCTGCGTTTTGGCAGCTGGCCTCCTTCAAGGCAGCTGTTTTAGAAATCCTTGCATATTTCATAGATTGCTCCACTGCCCACTCCAGCCCTTCTCCTGCTTTAAGTGATGTGAGAATGCTCAGACCAACAGATCTGGAAAAGAGTAAATGGCAGCGAGCCCCTTTCCCTGGGCACTTGTGGAAGCGTCACTACACCTGACCGTACTCCAGGCTACTGCTCTCTGTAAAAGTCCTACTCATTTCGAGGCTTCTAGCCCAACCCTCAACTCCCCTGACACAGCAGCTTGGATGAGAACCACCTGTTCCTTCAGATGTAGCCAAATCCTGCTGGACAGCCTCATCCCCTGCTTGCTGGGCTGGCAGGGTTTCTCAAGATAGGAAGGTATCTGAAGACCAGTTTGGCACTTCCACAAATTCTGTGAAGTATTGGTACAGGAGCAATGCTGAACTCTTGAAATCAAGAAGAGCTGAGGACTAAGCCTGAAGAGACATCTTTAGAGTACATATATCTTCAAAACATGTCCCGTGTCCATTTTCAGGAAAATATCCTCCTTTCAACATCATCCTCCGTGGTTTCTTTTTCATTCTAGCAGTGTTCATGGTGTTAGGTAAATGTCACAGCACTTCCAGTGAAAAGAGACATTAGTGCAAATCATAATCAGGCCTGAGGATTCAAATCCTCCCTCCAGGTCCACCACTGTGACCCTGGCTCCAAGGGGGGCCACTGCTCCAAGCATAAAATGGGGAGTTCTCTGAGGTCAGGATGGATTAGAAATTCAACTCAAGCCCTGCACAGCTGCACTGTAACCAGTATGGGAATCCCTACATGCATATTCACCTTTTAGGTTAGCTTTCACTGTAATTAATTTCCTTTCATAATCTCCATTTCATGTGTACCAGCATCACATTCTGAGCGGATGTAGATCAGCAGTGATCCATTGCCACTAAGTGAGTGGCATTATTTTATAGCTGTTGAGAGGATGGCCCCTGGCTATCCATTTTGCCTTTCTCCTCTCTCTTGACAGGAATAATCTCTTTTAGAATTTGAGACTAAATAAAAAATCACTCCTTGGATAGCTGAATCCTGTAATTCCCTCCTGGCCTCCACTTCTGCTTGCTGCCAGTGGAAAGGAAGAGTGCTGAGCACCTAAGAGGATCAGGCCCTCGGGTGGCTCAGTGGCTGTGCCAGCCCTCTAATTCTGGGGTAATGATAATGATCGGGCTTGCACCAAGTGTTGACACATATTTATTAATTGCAAGGTGCGGCTGGCTCTGCACTTTGCTAAGACAAACACTCACAGAACAATGTGCACAGAGGATGCTGGAAGCCATCCAGCCATGTGTCAGCAGCAGCTGAGAGGGGAGGAAATTGCTAACTGTCCCACACAAGGAGGCAGGAAGCTCAAATCTGTCTGGAGATGGAAGGATCTCCTTTCCTCGGGTTCAGCTTTCCTTTTGGAAAAACTTTTCCTGTTCCACCACAAAGCCCCTGACCTCATCATGGCCCCAGCAGCTTGTGACACAAGACCAGGATGACACAATTGGAGCCAGGCTTCGTGCCAGGGCTGGCAGTGATTTAGTGATGTTCCTAGAGAGCAGGGGGAGGGAGGCCCTGGCCCACAAGCTCAAGGTTATTTGAGCAGAGGTAAGGTAGGAATCACATGAATCCCAGAGTGGTAGAAAGGGAAAGGAGCTTGCCTGCCTGCCTGCCTGTGGAGTGGCTTATCCTACAGAGATAAACTGCTGCATGCTCAAGGGAGAAACCAGCAATGAGACAAGGACAGAGAAGAGCTTTCATTCTTACTTTTAGTACTAAAAAAATAAGTAACAAGTGACTACGTTGAATTTATTTACTGCCCTGTAAATGGGGCCCAGTGACTCACTCTTTTTAGTGCTTTCCTTTATCGGTGATGAAGGTACTCTCTCTTGTGAGCAACTACTTCCCTTACTTTTCCTTCAGCCTGAGGATTTACATAGAGCAATAACAGATAAGCAAAGACAGCTCAAGACAGCTCACTGAGTTTATACCTCAGCTTTGGTTGACTTATGCCTGGCAAAACTGCAGCTAGATTGAATGTGTCTGTGGGCTCTTCCCACTATGCCTCTGCCTGCTTTCCCACACAGCTGAGAGCACTTTGAATCTGTGCTTACTCATGTCACTTAGAGCAATTTTCAAAGTCCACTTAACTTATCTGCTCTGTCATAGCTGTGACCAGCCTGGCACTAATCCGGATGTTCAAGAAATATCAGCCAGTTACTCACAGTTGTCTGAATCAGAGAAGAGGAGCAACTTCCTTTCTCATTTTAAGTAGTTTCTATATGTCTAGAGACGTGTTACAGAAACAGAAACTATACCTGATAAAGTGCCAGCATTAATCCATTTGATGTATTTAAGTGCGACTGTTTAACAGCAACATATCAAGTTAATGTGATACTGATGGAATAAGAAATGGCATCAGAGAGTTTCAAAAGATTTCTTATCACAAGGAAAAAAAAAAGGATTTTGACTTCCCATTTCATTTCTCAGTGAATGAGAACACCTTTGCTATTTACATTATTTACTGTTTACCATAGTAGAGTCACTGCTGAAAATCAAAGTGATTTGCAGAGCCCTGCCAGTTCTTTTTATATCTCCTTTGCTGACTCAATAAACATCTGACACTCCAGTATTGTAACTAAGTGTACTGATTCTGCCCTCATTGAAACATCTTTCTAAGAGAAAGGAATTGTTCTTCTACTGCTTAAAAATGTGATTTGTCTGGCGAAGCATTTGTAAAAGCTTTTTCCCCCCCCCAATGTTGCTGTGGCAATTCCGAGCAGTTGGGCATGTACAGTAAGTTGAGAAGCTCTGTGAAATCTTCTGATATGCAAATACACTTCTGTAAACGTGGCAAAGAAGAGTTTTGGGTGCATTTACATGAAACAGAGTTGCAATAACAAACTATTCCCTTTTAGGCCACTTTGAAATAAAACTTGATCCTGAAAAATGATGCAAAGTAAATATTCCAAAAATCCTGTGGTAGTAAGGAAATTCTGAGTTCAGACGAGTTTTCCCCAGGCTAATTCTGTTTCTCCTGATACAGCCATCTTTAAACAAAATAGAGCAGGATTGATGCCAAGGAGCCTGAGCAAGGTGCAGCAAGGGAAGATACTCTGGTAGCAGCTGGCAAGGAACGGGCCTTTCATGTCTCACCCATCACTTGGCAGAATCAAACTGGATGGATGTCCCAATGGGAAAAGGTGGCCTTCCAGTCTGCAGAGGACACATTGCATCTGGTCTCTTACATTCAAATTCAGGCAGGGACAAGAAAATGGGAAACTGGAAAGAATAGTCCAACGCAACACCACTGTGGTGTTCTTGGATGGCAGCCATAGGCGAGTCTTCCAGGTAAGCATGGAACACAAAGGAATTTATAAGCACATAAATCATAGGAACTGAGGATGGGAAAGACTACTGGAGGCCTAGTCAATGCAGGCCAGTTTTCTACTGGCAATTTCTGAATTGATAGTTTTAAGAATTTCAAACAATAGGGCTTTAACTTTCCTTTGGAAGCAGTTCAAGGTGGTTAGGGACCCAGCTGAACTTTCATCATCTCCATGTGTTTCATGAGACTAACACTATATAGATTCCTAGCAGCTCTTCCTGCAGGCTTTTAGATTCAGATTTCTTTCTTTTGCTGTTTATTCCAGGCTTATTCAATAATGAAGCAAACCCAGAAATTGAGGTAGTCTCTTCAGGCATGCCTACACTGCAGGTTTCCCCATATTTCCTCTCAGGTAAACTGAGTCAACAGGAAGCAGTGTTGTGAAAGGTCCCTGGGTGAACAACCTGGGTTACAGTGAACTGGGGAAATGTATTAAAATAATGGAACAAGAAAGCCTGCATGTAGCATTGCTGTGGGATGGCTGCAATGGGTTGCAGTTACCCTCTACCGTAATTTAGTTTGTACAGCAGGTCCCTAAGATTTGAGCCACTTCCACAAATTGCTCCTAGAAGCTAGGCTGAGTTTCAATAAGGCAGATCACATCTTCAAAAGGCTTTGCTGGTCTGCACTAGGCAGGCTGTTCATCATAAGCTACTCCACAATAGCTTCCCAAAGAAGAAAGAAAGGGCACGCAGAAAGATTGAGGAAACCACCTCTGCCCCTTGCATCTGAGAGTAAGAGTGTTAGAACCAGAACAGAGACCTGCCTGTACTTAAATTCCACTTTGTGTTCTCTGTAGAGATGAATCGAGTCCGTTGGCATTTTGCAATGACTGTGGGGAATTTTAGTGGTTAATTATATCCTCTGTTTCTTGCCTTGCTATCTCTATGCACATTCACACAAGTCCTAGAAGGAGTTTACTGTTCAAGTGCCTAGGCTCTGGGCCAGGAGCAGTGCCTAGATAGAATACTGTGAAACATCTCCTCATGTGCTATGATAAAATGCTTGGGGACATACTATAAAGAGCTATGAGTATGCCTGCAAAGTCATGAAACGTTATGTCATCGGTCCTGCGAGTGCCACAAGGTTGTGATCTCAGAGCAGGCTCTCAGCCAGAGTGGGGGAGTAACAAATCTTGACAGCATTAAGCATTCAAGGGTTGTGTCACCATGAGATGGTTGTACACTTCAACTGGCTGGGCCCAGGGTGGGACAGAGGTGGTTGGCCAAAATGTGCAGGTTAGTGCAGTAACATAGTACGTGAGAGGAAGGAAAGGGTGAAAAGCAAGTGACAGCAATGCCGGCATAGTGGCAGGACAGGGGGAGGCCGACAGAAGATTTCCAAGGCAGTGATGTGCTTAACTATTTCTTCTTGCCTGGGCTGATCATTTGCTATTGGTATGTGAAAGGGAAGGCAGTGGTGTGCCGCTGTGGTGTGCCAGGTGAGAGTCAGGAAGTAGGGGAGGAAGGGATTTGGGGTGTGATAGTTAGGCCTTGACCAGAGGAAGAGGGCTTGTGTTATCTTATGGTTTGTTTGAATTTATCACCACTCTTCACTTTCACATCAGTCTCAACACCACTAAATTAAAATGCTAATAAAACGTAAAGAAGGACACACAGTTTCTACTGAGGTTCCTTACCCTGGACTGGCAGTCTGCACTTGTACTGCACATCCGTGCTTGTGCACAATCTGCCCTCTCCATGTGTCTCTCCCTCCTGTGTTACAGGGAGATCTTTGCTTACAAGCAGGATGCCCTTGGGGCCCACCAATTGAGGCTGTTCCCTGAAACCCTGGCAAGGTGAGGGGAGAAGGACAATACAATCAGCTAAGACAGAAAGCAGTAAACACATCCAGTGCTGAAATGGAAGAAGGGGCTTACCTCCTAGCTTTCCTCAGTATACTACAATTCTCTGGCTAGGTCTCAGCAGATACCCTGCCAGTCCCAAAGTATTCTGCAGTCTTGACTAACCTGAGGCAATCGTAGCATAATATAGTTTAGTAGGAATGACCCATGACAAAGCCCCCTCTCACCCATCAGAATTTGGCAGGTAGCACAAACCCTGCCAGAATCTGACTTCTTTCTTTACAAAGCACTTCACCTCCAAGCTCCTGATTGAGAGTTACAAGGTGCCCTGACATGTTCTTGCTCCAGCAGTTCATTAGCTGTGTCTTTCCACAATGATTGCTGTGTCGCAGTATTTCTTCAGGGCCTCCTGGCTCTCCCCAGGAGACAAGGCCATGCAGGATCAGCGGTGGGGCGGTGCATCAGGCAGCGCAGTCGTGTCCTCTGCTGCTGATTCCAGCAGACTGCAGTCATGTGAGAGCTGCACTTGAGCGCAAGCCGGCACACTGAAACACAGGCTTGGCCATCTGGCCAACGTGATTGCAAATGGATGTGCAGGTACTGATGCATTTTGGCATGACACAAAAGAGAGCAGGCGGGCAGCTGGAGGCCAGTCAAACCAGCTGAGAAGCCTTAATCCTCACTCACAGCACACTATTAGTGAGCAGAGCACAGACTCCAGTGTTCATCCCCACTGGAAACTGCACTGTGTCAGTGCTGGGAATTTCAGTGAGGATAGAGCTGGGCTCGCTGGGAGTCTTGTGCCAATAGGCTCTGACAGTAATAGCAAGTGTGGAAGATAAGAAGCATGCTGTTAATTTCTGTGGGTTTCCTGAGACTAGGTCCTTCTTCTTGTTTTTTTGCCCTCCTCCTTGATACTAGGGCATTGTGACTCCTTTGGAGCAAGTCCAAGGAGTCCCTTCAAGTGGGTGTGAACACAGCAGCTTGAAGATCAGGTTTGGATAACTTCATCTGCACACTAGGAAGCACAAGTACTCACAGGGAGGTCCTTTCTTGCTTAACTGTCAACCTGTACTACCCTTCTGCCTGTGTATCTGTGTCACAGTGACAGAGAAATATGTAGCAGGAAAGGGTTAACTTGTTGGGGGGGGGGCGGTTTGCAGGCAGAAGGGAGGAGCAGGGTAGTATTTCTGTATTAACATGCAGCTGGTTAATGCAGCTGAATAGCCCTGGCTCAGCTGTTACCTTTCTCAAAGCCAATGGTAAATGATGAAAAACCGTGGTAATATCTATTAAAAGTTTGTGGAAGGGGCCTGCTCAGTGGGAGCTTTTCTATCTCACATACAAGTGATGATTTAGAACAGAGAAAGATCCCCTCGAGGGGATTTTGTGAACCATGCAATGCTAATTAACTCCATTGTTGTATTTTGTTTTGAACATAAGAGTCCCTCTGGGATTGCAGCACTCTTTCCTCCTGCAATAGATTTCCATTTTGCACCACTGTATAAAATCTTCTCCACATCCCATCAGCAAAAGGGATTAACAATAGGGAGAAGCATATGTGCATAGTTTTATGGGGTTCTAGGGAGGAATGCCTCTCCCTTCACCTCCCAGATGCATTCTCAATGGGGGTCACTTTGTACATCCTTCTTTTCGCTGTTTCTTTAACCTTGAATTAAGAACAAGTGTACATCAGACCCTGGCTAGCATCTCCCTTTGATCTTTAGCATATTCAAACCACTTCTGAACATGCTGTGCTAGAGTTTGTTTTAGCGGTTGGGCTGTTTGGGCAGAAATGTAAAAGCTTAAAAAAAAAAAAAAGAAAACCAAAACCCAGCTCCACCAAAAAAAAAATCAACAAAAGCCATCAACACTAAGAGTGGAAGCACTGATGAATGAGTGATTTGCTCATATACAGTACATTCTGAAAGGAAAGTAAGAGAATAAAAGCTCTCATCTGTTTGAAGCTGTTACTGGTTTGTGCCAACAATGTTCAGAAGAAATTTGACTCCCTCTGTGCTGGATCAGCTCTTCATTTTCTGGACTTCTGGTGTCCCACTTCACTTTGCCCCAGTTTGCCCCAGCCCTCTTCTCTGTGCTCACTCCTTCTGTATTGAACAAAGTGGATCCTGACTGGGCCTGATGCTCTGGTTATTAAAATTTAGCAGCAACTTCAGTGAAGTCAGAACAAGGACAAGAACAAGATCTTTCAAGTGAATCAAACGGCTTCTTAATTTGTCAGCTTCAGTCTCTGGCCTCCCTCCACTCTGAGAAAGCCCAGATCTTCATAGGGTGTCTTGGATAGTCTCTTCTCTCCATTGCCTTCAGTTTCAGCTCCGTACAGCCCAAAATTTACAGAGTGTTGATTCCTGCTTTAAGCAATTCTGTTGTTTCATGGTAAGAAATACATAGCAAGCTGTCCCCAGGGAGTGGCTATTAGTGTACTGGAGTCTCACTTATGTCTTCTGGATGGTACTGGAACTGCACTGGGAGCTACCTGCCACCAGCTGTAATGGAAATTTTGCATGAATTTGACTAAGAGAAGCAGAGATTTGCAAGTAAGAGACTTTTTTGTGCACCTTATAACACTGTAAATTCTTAAGTCTTGATTCTTAATTCATCCTGGAATATATTTAATTATAATCAGGGCAATTTTTGAGTCCTCTGAATGAACAACTGGACAGATATTTAACAGTATCTTCAGGAGTGTAAATAACACAAGTCATGGAGGAGCCCAAGCACTACTGCCTTTGCATTCAGGCCCCTGAGGGCATGATTGCTGCCTGCAGACCCGGCCTGCAGGTCCATCAGAGACTCAGCAGAGACCCTACCCTCCCATCACATCTTCAGTCAGCTAAGCACAATCCTGTGTATATTAAAAAGCTTTATCAGGGATCCTGTGGGGATGCTCATTGAGGCAACAGCCTCTGCAGCATTGGTACTAGACTGATGAAGTAAAAATTTTTCATGCAAAACTTCCCGTTCTCCCTGCAACATCCCTCGCTTCACTGCCAACTCCTTTTTTGCTTTCCAAAAGGAGGGGAATAAATTAAAAATATTTATACTGCCTCTACCCCAAACCTTCCAGCAGCACACAGCTAGGTGTGTTTTCTCTTGGAGTAGTGCATTCCGTGAACCCTGTAGAAGGTGCTCCTGACATCCTTTTTGTTCAAATGTCATGACATTGTCATATGCTGTAGGCTCCTGAGGGCTATTACTACATCAGCTGTAGTTGTCTATCACTGTAGTGGTCTGCAGAGCATGCTAGTGTGTGTAAAGCAACATACTGAAAGGACACTGAGAGTCAGTCTTTCTGAAAATGCTACCCAGTCTTTTCTGCTTGAGTGTTACAGGTCCGTCTAAAACATATTCTCCTTTTCTTTGCAGTCCCTTGATACAGATTGACAGAATCAAAAAGGCAAAAGTCAAGGGGAATGTCTTGCCATTCTGAAATCCTTAGCTTACTTCAAACACATGTAGTGTTTTAATGACCTCAACTTCTTCTTACTCACATCTGTATAAAAGGTTTATCCCACTCAACATCCAGAGAAGGAATGGTAAGAGCCATCCCATTTTTGAGAAGTATTTCCATTGCAGTGTTCTCATTAGGATCCAATTTGTCCAACCTTGCTGCTTTTTTTTACCTCCGAGTTTATATAGCTACAAGAGGAAATTTCTGTGAACAGAAAACAATCCCACAAGTAATTTTATTTTTTTAGTTCATTCTCTAAGCTGGTCTTTATCACTTGCTGACTGCTGGCTTGTGAATGAACAGGAGGAGAGAGCAGTGAAGGCTCTGCCAGCATGGTCCTCATCATGCCAGCCTGACAAGTGTGCAATGGGGACACCAAATGTCATGGGAGAAACATGTTGCCCTTTGTTGACTTCTGAGACCACAGGAAGCCCCAGAGCAGTGAAGGTTTTCCACAGATATAGGGAGTATATTTTGGCTGGAGCTGTTCCTGGCACCATGGAGGCATCACGCCCCTCACCCTTCCTCTCCCAGGCGAAGTATAGAAGACACTTGAACTCCCAGAAGTTTCATTGCCTCTTGGAGTTTAGCAGCACAGCTCCTGATGAGTAATTGCATCAGCCCAGGGAGGTCCCCACCAGCTTCTCTGGGCCTCTGCAAGAGCCAGTGTGTAACCCACTGCTGGGCCTGCCCACCTTTGGTTTCCTTCTTTCAGCAGCAACATGGAAATATTTTTGTATTTTCCAGGGTACGGATGCATAATGCCAACGTCCATTTGTTGTCTGTAACATGATTTTCCACACTCTCCTAGGATGGGTGAGAAACAACTCTCGTGCTACTTAAGCAGCTTTTGCACACTGTTAGTAAGAAGTTGGATACAGAGAAGGGGGCACAAGGAAGGTTGAAGCTTATTTCACAGCCCCTGAGCTTTCTTCCTGGTAGTTTCTGAGCTCTGCATTTCCACGTGAACATTTTTCCCTGTCAGACAGAAATGAGTGGAAGGGTAGCTAATCCTGCACATCACACCGAGCACAGGGTACTTGCCAATTTTAATGTGTCCCTGCTCTTCCCTGTCTTGCCCTAATATTTGCAGTAGATAATTTTTAAGCCTAAATTACATAGGCTTGTGATTGAACATGCTTTTTCTGAGCTAAACTCCACCCTGTCCCTGAGTAATTTCTTTGTCTCAGTTGCCCTTGTTAAATCCTCAGGAGAACAGGGCAGAGGTTCAACCTCCAAGTCTCACAGCCAAGACACAAAGCCCAGCGGTCACCCCCATGTGCCTGGGTGCTCCAGGGTCACCTGAATACAGCCCTCTGCCTTTCTCTGTCCCTTTCCACTCCCCTGTTGTGAATCAAGCCCAGATTTTTTTTTCCCCAGGAGAATAGTGGTGCCCTCCCTCGTGCTGGCAGCCCCACAGAACTCCTCCAGGTCAGGTCCCCGAAGCGCCCAAAGTCTC
This sequence comes from Motacilla alba alba, assembly GCF_015832195.1. Lineage (NCBI taxonomy): Eukaryota > Metazoa > Chordata > Aves > Passeriformes > Motacillidae > Motacilla > Motacilla alba. The sequence goes on along the minus strand of NC_052017.1, from coordinate 37,855,932 downwards.
CCACTCAGCTGCCAGCCAAGTGACAGGAGGCAGAGGCGGGTGTCACGCCAGGATGCATTTCAAAGCAAAAGAACCCTCGTTTTAAGTCTGTGCAACAACCTTTCTCCCAGAAGACTGGCAAAAAAGCTTTTAAAATTAATTTGCATAATTGGATCTTTAATTCTCTTTAAATGAAAACCAAAATGGCACTGTTCTCAACAAAAAAGACTTTCACAAAAGCCAAAGGATTGGTTGCAAGGTGGAGATGTGTTACTGAGCTGAAACTAAGCCTAGATAAAATATAATTAGGCAGATTGAACCAAATTCCGCTTACAGAGGGGAAAGTCTGAGGTAACCACACGGACTTCAGTAAAATGACTTCACATTCATGTCACCATAACTGAGCCTTGGTCTGCAGTAACTACTTTAAGTTTTCAGCTCTGTGTTTAATTAGCAACCCCTTTCATTAAAGTGTTTTTTTTTAATTCAAGAATTTATTAGATTAATAAACACTGCTGATATTTTTGTAACAGCAGGGCAGAAGTTCTGTTTGTGCAAAAGACCAAGACACCATTTGAGTCAATCTGACTGTGATCACTTAATTCAGTGGAAATTTTGGCCTACTGAGATACTATTAGGAGAGCTGTGTGTAGAAAATCAGAAAGAGTTCAGCTAGTAAAAAGCTATTTTCATGTGCTTGTAAATGAAAAGCAACCTTTCTCATGAAGAGCAATGTATTTTATCTCTCATCCCTCCCTGAATTACATGTGCAGCTTTATACAGTGTTTTTACCTTAAAATAATAAAAAAGAGGCAATTGTAGTACATATGATCCAACACACTTGTTTCTGAAGAGCTGTTTTTATTGTTAAAAATATCCAAATGGCAAGGTGCAAACTTGTTCTACAAGAGAGCTTGGTTTTCTCCCCTTGCTTGCAACAATTCATTCTTCAATCAAATACAAAGAAGCTCCATTGGTGTCCTCACCAGGGCTTTTAGTTACCCAAAGCCTGAGCACCAGCTGAAGGCATATGGCCGTAGCCTCCTTAGCCTTTGCTTTAAAACAATAGTGAAATAGAAACAGAGGAGCTGGGGCAAGCTGGCAGAATACAAATGGAAGATCTCTGTGACTTGTCAGTCCTCCTGGGTGCTCCATCACTGCCTGTGCCATGGAAACGCAGCAGGAGCACACGGAAGCTCACAGCTAAATTCTGCTCATGGGTAGCCCGGTGTAAATCCAGAACAACATCACCAGAGCTGCTGGACTTAACTGGGATTTTCATCTGGGCAACCACAATGCCTGAAGAAGTAAGACATAGCTGGACTGCTGCAGACGCTGCCAGGAATAAAGCTGAGCTGTCAAGGTTAGTTGTAACTAAGTACTGCTGCTTCGATCAATTTAAAATAGTTTACAGTTCTCACAGATATCAGTATTGCCCCTTTTTTTTTTTTTGCGGGGGGGGGGGTTGTACTTTCAAAAAAAAGAAAAAAAAAGCATTGTAAGAATAAAACCAGTGCTGCTATAAATTAGAAAATCCTCATAAAATACAGTGAGAGCAACACACACCACACTGTGGCACCAGGGATGTGATCTGTTTTAAGAAACACATGGCTTTATGTTTAATGAAGGGAGCCTGTTGAAGGATTGCAGACCAGGAGGGCACTCTAGATTTGTTGTTTTATTAGGTTCTGGGTTATGTACTTCTCCTTTTGCTGCATATCTGACAACGTATGCCATTCCATTAAAAACTGAATGGGCTGGGGGAAGTAGGGCAGAAAAAAATCATTTATGAAGGACTGGAGCACTTTATTTTCTACCTTTTGATAAAAGTGTTAAGAAAAAAAATATCATTTTGTCTAAACTAGAAACAGAAACAGATGGAAAGAAAATGGAATTTAAACAGAGAAGAACAATTACTCTCCACAAGGAAGGAATTGTTAGAAATACTTAAGTACACTCACCAGTTCATTGAAATCATACCCTTTAGATGTAGCAAAAATCCTCCATTATATCAGGGCCAGATCCTGAAAATACTTCCTGAAGAATACTCCTGAAGTTGGAGACCCTTTCCATCCCACATGGGATAATTTGACCATGATCAGACTGCTTACGGTTATGTGTTCTGTGCTCCATCTCTGGAACTGCCTGAAACTAGGGAGTAAGGCTGGCATTTGCTGCCCCTCCTCATCCAGCACCATGGTAGGACATGCCAGAAGGGTCAGTCCTGAATTCCTCTCTAACACTGGCTGCCTGCAGGGAGGTGTTATCACCACATTATTTTGGATTTTGTGATCTGGCAGCCAGTGCTATTCCATTTTAAGTTTGCCCAGGTTCCCTTTGTCAGAAAACTGCTCATTCCAGACATGCCCTAAAAACCTCTTGACATCAGGTTAGCAAATTGTACTGGTTTGTCTACAGATGTGCAGGGGTGAGATTTGAGGCAAAAAGTGATGAACTGGAATCTGGGGCTAAGGAACAGGAAGGGCTCGATCATCCCTTCCAGCAACAGCTCACATTGGTGTAACATGAGGCCATATGTCTAAAATGTGATTCAAAACACCCCTCAAGACATCCAAGCCCCCTGCCTGTACACTAAGGAGGTGCCAGAATGATCCCACAGAAAATACAAACAACAAAACTGGGCTCCAAAGTCCTTTCCCAATCCCAAACTTTAGCATTGGAGGATGGCTGCAGGAAGGTTCACTTCTGCTTATTTGAGCTTCAAAATCCCAGGCTGACTCCTGAAAGATGTAGAAGCCTCCTTCAGGCTTTAACATGATAACCTTGCACTTAAGACATTGATTTGAGATGTGTAGGCACTTGGGCTCATCTCCCTTCAATCTCAGAAAGGAGTTTGACCCATGCCTCCTGGAAATTGAAGGAAGAGGTGGGAGTGAGAAGATAGTATCCTCCTCTTGATAGCCTAGCACTGAGAGGCAATGAACACAAACTCATAGAGTTGCAGCTAAGCAGAAAGGAGCATTAATCTCCTCTCCTAGGTCACTGATTAAGGCAATGACTGTGAACATTAATTGCTCTTCAGCTCTTCTCCTCAACCCCAGTCCACAACTGAGCCTGTTCATCTCTTTGGAGTATCCCAGATTTCATGCCTTTGGTGGTTTGGTGCTAGCAAGGCACTTAACACTGGCAGGACTTTGCTGAGTAATGGCTTTGGTTGGGGTGCTTTTAAGCCTGTTGCACAATTATGGTACTCTGGTTCCACAACATCACCACCTCAGCTGGCAATTCTGCATGCTTCCTGCTCTCTCCTTGAGCCCCTCGGAGAACACCTTTTAAACTGTTTGTTGAGAGTATTCTACACAGGCTCCAAGATATTAACAGCTGGATTTTCTCACTCCCCCACAGTGCAAATATCCTTTTATTAGCTACTAGAGCTACTGGATATGCTGATGACAATGTCATAACAAAGCTCCAGTACTAGTTCAACTAACAGGCCCCATATTTACAGCCCTTAATCTTGGATATATAAATAGACTAAGGCAATGGAAATCAAAGATTTTCCCCTCACTATTGCTGCCAAGGAATAATCTGTGAAGAAGTTGGCCAGGCAGAAGTGTGGGGGTCCCCTCTCTGGTGCCCCAGGCTTGTCTCTGGCAGGGAATATGTGCATCTTTCTGCTAGAGAGCTGCATGCAGCAACACTGCACAGATGGGTGTCCATCCTCCAGGATCACCCCTGGGCTGAAGGATCACATCCTTCACTTTTAATGCTGGAGGCACATTCCAGTTTTAAACCCATGCCACTTTTTTTCTCATGAGCTCAGAATAATAAACTATGACTCTTCAGTGAGAAAACCAAAGACATTTTAACATTTCTCTGAAGACATTCAGAGAAAGTCCCAAGTCCATGGGGTCTTCTTTATAATTGCTGCCAGGCTGATAAACCCTGGCAACAGAGGCATCTACAGTAGCACAGGAAAACTGTGCAATACCAAGCTATCATCACCTTCTGATAGACAAAACATTTATAGTTTACTGTCAGGAGGACTCTGGCTACAAAGCCTTTCCCTGAGCCAGAGTGGACTGACCTTTTGCAGTATGCACAATAAGACAGCAAACACGGCTGACCTGTCAGAACTTCTGCAATAACCCCAAAACCCTTTCGATAAGGGGAATCAAAAGCACAGCTCTCCACCACCTCCTAATAATGCCCATGACCTCAACAATGCCTTACAAATCTGTTACTCAGTTTGAGAGCTAGGTGCAACACCTGCTTCCTGGCAGCAGCCGTTTGGTTTCCTCTGGATAGGTTCTTGGGAATCTCACATCTAGTTCTCCAAGCATCAAGTAAGAGAGTTTTCATTTCCTATCATGCTATCTTAATGCAACTTGTCCAAGAAGCCTCCTCATCCATATCACATTGGTGAACAGCTTGACAACTTCCTCCTAAATAACATCCCCCACTCTGCTTTGTGCTCTGTGGTTCATTCCTCACCGGGTATTTTAGGAATTCTGTACAAGTAATTGAAAGTATGTAGTCTTTAAGAGTCAAGGTGTATGGCCCTTACTCCTACCACCTTTTGAAGCACTGCTTAATAAAGAAACAACTCAGAGAAGGCTCCAAACAAATCTGAAATGGGTACAATTGCTTTTCCCTCTGTAGTATGCATATATATATATATATATATATATATATATATATATATATATATACACACACACACACATAACAGAAATATTTAGGTTGAAAAAGATCTTTAAGATCATTGAGTTCAACCATTATCCCAGCACCAATGTGTTCACCACTAAACCATGTCCCCAAGTGTCATATACACGTGCTTTTTGACACTCCTAGGCTTCATGATTCCACCACTTTCCTGGGCAGCCTGTTTCAATGCCTGACCATCCTTTCAGTGAAGACATTTTCTCTAATATGTGTGTGTGTGTGAGTATAAAAATATATAAAATATATAAATATATTAAATAAATAAATAAATAAATAAATATAAACCCTGCTGTATCACATTAGGGAGTTTAGCAACTGATCCTTCCAACAACCTAGCACACCATAAAAGCAGCAATCCATTCAAACCTCATGCTTGATTTGCATCGAGACCCTTTTTTTTATTTCACAGAAGTTCACCAATAGGAAGAGTGAAAAAAGAAAAAAAGAGAACTTAAGGAAAAAAATGAGAATAAGCCAAGTAATGAATCATGTTGGGAAGTTACCAGCCTTGGGTGGTGGACATGAAATGCAAGTCCACATTTAGAACCAGGGTATCATTGCCTAAGCCACAGCACATGTGTTCAGCTGTCACCTCTAGGAGAGTTTAAAATCAAAAGGGACTTTAGGCTTTTTGGGTTTAATCACTATTTAAATTGGTTTAAACTGTCATTTAGATATTTGAGTTCCACAGACCCCCAAAAGTCCCTAAGTGCTCACTACACCAGTTTGGTGTAAGGGTCTTCCTTACATCCAAACCCCTTCCTGTGCTTCAGTCATTCTTCTGCCTATGTGGGGGGTCCTTTGCAAAATCATCCTGAGCTCAAATAATTTTGTTAAATAATTGGATATGACTTCTCTCCTTAGAAAATAAATGCAAACTCGATCCAAAGAGGATAGGAGTTCTTCCATGTGTCTTTGATTCAGGCAGTGAAATCCTAAGTAGAAGGCAGGCTTCTCTGTTCCACATTTTTTGTTGGCAAAGTAGAAAATTCTCCATTCAGCACGCAGATTTGCTGCAGTTTGCTTAGACACCAAGTCTCCATCTGCTCTACCAGGGTTGTAAACCTCTTGGCTTGGGTTCTGCAAGTCCTTTACTTCCCTTGCCTTCTTTCCTTCTCTGAGGGTAAGAAACAAACCACAGAATCATTTACGTTGGAAAAGACCTCTAAGACCATCAAGTCCAACTGTAAACCCATCCCTGTCAAGTCCACCACTTATACCATGTCTGCAAAATGCATATTAAGTATTAAGTTCCTATCTGCAGAAGGAATTTCAATTAAAATAAACATATTGCTGAACATAAGTGAGGATAATAGCATTTTATTGCTGCACAGCAGGGCTGTGGAGGTAAGTAAAGGTCTTGAGGTTGGAGTAAAGGGAGATGTATATGTTGCCTAGATAGATGAACTCATTTTCTTTTAAAAATGTAAACCCAAAAGATGACTGTGACTGTACATGTTTCCCTCCTCCATCCTGGACAATTGAATCCATTTACCTAAGGTTTGATCAAGTTACAGCACAGAAAATCCTATTTAAAAACAAGGCACTCCTCTTCCCCTTTTTACTCACATCTTAATGCTTTACAAAGCAAAACTCCAGACACTTTGTGAGTCACATATCACTACCAAATAAGTTGCAGCCATTGAATGGTGCCTCATAAAGGAGGCAGGAAACAGGAAAAGCTCAAAATAAAGCTGTTTGTAAATTAAAGAACTGAGGGAAAGAATGGATAGGAAATGAGTCCCTTATTTCTTCTTCAAAATTATTCTGATTAATGAGGAGAAAGATCAATAGCCTATCTGCAGCTGCCATGGGGAAGACAGGGTGAAGAGTGAATCCAGATCCAAGTATCCCCGTGGTGCCAACACATCACATTCTGCACAAGCTCGATATAATGAGCTGCAGGGTGAGATCTCCTGCGACTGCACTACTTTACCTGCCTGTCCGTTCAGTTCCTCATTATAGCTCTATGTGCTCAGTTATAGGGTACCAAAAGGAGGAATGTATGGCATAGATTTGTGAGTAGTCAGGGAAAGGATTGCTTTCATTCCTGTAGCACTGCTTTCCTCCTGCTGTAACAAGAGCCCCAGACGTACCAGGCTTCCTCCTGCACTGCTGCTGCATGCAGCTTGGAAGTCATGTGTACAGTGTTTCCACAACATGGGGCAATATCCAGGCCCGCAGCACACTGAAAACAGCAAAACATTCCCACTGACATTTTTGGATTTTGTTTTTTAAACCAACTCCTAAATGAAGCACCTCAGATATCGCTGCTTCCTTTATTAATGTTTGGTTTGGGGACTTAGTAATTATGTTTAGCAGCTTTTGTGGGTCAACAGATTCCAAGGCAAAATGACCTGGCAGGATGCTGAAACCATTTCCACTGTTTTTGGAGTGCTGTGTAAGGACAGAATGACTGTTTTTTGGATGGAGATCCTGGGTGAAACAAGGCAAGGCATCACGCTCCCATCCACTTTGGCTTGCCCCAGAGACAGGGAGAAAGTACCCAGCATCATTTCATTAAGGTTTTGGCATGTCCCTTAATGGCATTTGTGGCAGTTACGGGCACAAAGGAAGCATTTATCCCCGGTTGTTTTTCCCATCTGCAGCCATTCATTTGCAGATTTGCCCAGAGATCAATTCACACTGGCAAGAGAGATAAGAGGGACCTCTGACGCTGGACTAGAGAGATTACAGCAGCCAGGCGCCTCCTAGGGCAATTACAGAGCCGCAGAAGGGTGCTGTATTTTTGAGCATCCCCCAACACTAGTGTCCCCTGACCAGGCACCCCAGGAACACTATCACCGCCGACCTGCTTGCTCCAGGCTCTGCAGAGAGCTGATGGACACCAGCCCTCAGAGGCAGCTAGGGAGGGATTCCTCCTTTCCACAGCAACTGGGTACAGACAAAGCAACACGCAGGGAAAGCTAGTGCCAAAGATTATTACCGATACACATTTGTAAGGCAGAACTCGGTTTCCATTCCCAGCTCTCCAGAAGACACGGTCTCCTCTTTGGCAGAACCCTGCTCCAAACGGGGAGGCAATCAAAAGGCTTTTAGCAGAAACCTCTTAGCAAGGGCACAGCTCCACAGCCACAGGAGTGACTAGCAGTCAACGGGACACAGTTCTTAAAGAGCTGCTATAAATACTTTCAACATTTAAAAATGCTTAATGTGAGTGTTTGTGAAATCAACGAAAGCGGTTATACAACGCTCATATTTAGATTTACTGAAGAAAATATTTTAATTTGGTACTTAACTGTATCCTTACACTTGGGTTTAAGCCACCCCTAAAATTGGCTCAGGCTGCCACAAAACAGCTTAAACCAATTTAATTGCTGTCTGCTGCAATCCCACCCGACTTCCCACCCCTGGCTGCACATTCCCCATCTGCTTTCTTACGCCGGCTCTCGTGCTTGTCCAACCCTGCTCTGAGCCATTTGGGCATGCAGGCCAGACACACACCCTCGACACCCTAAACCCCACCCTTTTTCTACGGATTTAGCATGCTGGGGCAACTCAACAACAGGTCAGATGCACACTAGAGTCGGTGAAAAGGAAGACGAGGAATTGCTCAGTTGAGGCAGGGTGGGACCACGAGGTTCAGAAATATGACAGCTCATCCCTGTGGTCCTGCTCCCTCCACCTTTGCCCAGGCCGTTTAATCCATCCCGTGCTAAATCATCCAAAACTTAACCTGACCATCCTCCCTAGACAGACGGACAGATACACACACACACACGGTTCCTGCAAGGTCAGTAAATTCGCTCAGCTCAGCAAGAGTCCTTTCCAGCATGGAAATGCATGGCTGGAGGTGAGAAGGGCTTCTCCCTTTCAACACCAGGGAGCCATTAGATCATCTAAGCGCTGCTGTCAAGCCATATCCTCAGGCTTCTGCATGAATTTGAATCCTGTTATCCTAAAATCCGGGCTAGAGCATTGGAGACAAAGCTTTAAACTGAAGAGACTCGAGGAGCAGAGCAATAACCACGCTTCCTAGGGAAGGGTCCTGCAACCTTTGCCTTGTAGCAGCTGTTCTACCTGGTCGTTCTGATGGCCCTGTTTTAGTATAAGGATACCAAGGACTAAGTCAGATTTTTCTGGAGGAGATGTAAGTCAATTTACAGGAAATTCAAATGGACCGAAGTAGCCAGAACCTAATGAAAATAAATGCAAAGGGGGGGGGGGGGGGGGGGGGGGGGGAAGGGGGGGGGGGAGAGTAAAAAGAAAAGAAAAAAAGAAAAAGGCAACTAAAAGCAAAGCCCTACAGCAAGAAGACGGCTGAGGTTTCTGACACAATACCCTTCTCCCAGTCTGGATTTACCAGTGTTTTGTGACATAGACAGAGTCTTAAAAACGAAGATAAGTGGTCATCTGTAAAGACATTTTCTCATACATTATGCAGCACTGTCTCTTCCACACTTCATATACATCTGTCTGTGCCTACAAATAGAAATTATATCTCATGTACATTGTCATATATTACAACCTCTGATGATGTGGTAAAGGAAAGGAAATAAGCAAAGGAAGTAGTGTTCTTCACCAGATCATGCAAACTCCACAGAGCCTTGGTTAGTCAGCTATGAGCAAACCAGTGCTGAAAATAGTACAAAAACATGTGGAAAAGCAAAAGGATGAGAAAAAATGACAGTAAACCAATGGGTTTGTTGCATAACAAACAAAAGACCAAGTAATCTTGTGGAGAGGCTAGAAGACCAAAAAGAATCCTTGCATGCTTAAAACTGGACTATTACACAAAGTGGCACAGCACAAGTAGGGAGAACAGGCCAGAGCAGGTCTGCTGGGCAGCACTGGGAGGAACAAGACAGGATCCCTGCAATGCTGAGGCCAAATCCAGAGTCAAACCCCAACTCTCAGCCTGAAAGGCAGGGGCCTGAACTGCTGATTGCTTTCTTTTTTCAGAATGCGTCACCTCTGCATTGCTGGAGGGTTTTTGTTCCTTCAAAAAAGAAGAAAAATCTTCACCCTCATGCATTTTATGAACTGATGAAATATCTTCACAACTTGTTCTCATCAGTGTTTACTTGTTTAGTATTTCAGCTTGACCACAGTGCCTACGGGGCTAATGAGCCATGACTAGCAATACAATTAAAGATAGATTTGATGGCATCCTGGCAGACAAAAGTGTTTTAATTAAACTGAAAGAAAATTGTTGTTTATGGGCCAGGAGCCCATACTGAATAGACAAAAGTAAGCCTTTTGATAGGAAAAATCAGTGCCACATCTAAGGAATGGGGAAACTGAGGTTTAATTCTTGGCTTTAACAGACTTCCAGCAGAGCCCATTGCATTGGACCAAGGGCATATTTTGACTTGTCTTTTGGAAAATGTGGAGACATCAGTCTCAGCCTCCCTGAAACTTTCTGGCTATTTTCACTAGGGAGGGCTGAGCAGAGCCCAAAGGAAGCTCCACACTGGTTAGAAACAGCACCACTTCCTACTTCTCCCCACAACTTCATTTAACAGTAAAACTCAGAGCTCCGTTGTTTAAAGGCCAAGCTAAATCTGAACCAGCCAAGGTTACATTGAAAACCACAAGATTTATAAAAAGCAGTTCCCTCTCTCACCCTGTTAAGGCTCAAACAAATAGCAAAACTTGTTTTGATTTTCCTAAAAGTAAAGTTAAAGCCTCAAAGTTTGCTCTTTTAATTAACTTCAGTTACTTCTCACCACCTTTGAAAATAGTATAGTTCTGAGCATTGCTTGATTCATTGTGGAAGGAGATGGAAGGAGATTTTGGAGAAAGAAAAAATGGTAGTGTATCAATTTCTCTAAGGCAGAATTATCACATATAGGCATTTTAAGGCCAGGTAGGCAGCTTCCCCTATTGAAGTTGTGCAATACTGTGCACTTAAATACTATATTATCACTTGCTTCGCTTTGTCAGTTTTTACTGCTTGGTCTGAAAGCTCTCACTGGATGCCACAAATTAATTACACATTTTTCTGGTTTTATCTAAGGGGTTCCTTATTTTTAGCCTTGCCAGAAAAAAAAAAAAAAAAAAAAAAAAAGAACCAAAACCAAACCAAACCAAACCAAACCAAACAAAAAAAACCCCAAAAAAAACCAAACCAAAAAACCCCACAAACAAACAAAAAAAACACCAAACAAAAAAACCCCAAAAACCAACCAACTAACCAAAAAAACCCCACAAAAATAAAAATAAGTTTTAAACATGAGGAAAAATAAACAGGGAAAAATGTTTAATATTAATAGTGTATATACCTCCACAGGTGTAATGGTATACATGATATCTGGAGTCTGACAAAATAATGACCCGTGAAGTCTGTGAAAGACATGAGAAAAAGAAAGTTACAGGACTGACAGTGTAGCCCATGTGAGTTCACCCATGAGTGAGTGAGAAGTGTAGACTCTTCATTTACACAAGAACTGAAGTTGATTTAAGGCCACCATTACCTCCAGTGAGCATCTCTCTTTCAATTCAAATTTAAAAGCTACGGTGCTTTGCAGGTCTCTCATACTTTCTGTGGGTGTCCTTTAAGCTGCAGGTAAATCCCTCCCTTTTACAGTAAGCTTTCACCTGAAACAGAAAATACATCCTACGGTTTTATCACCTGTCATCTAAGAACTGAGGCACCTCCTGTGGCTTCAGTTGCTGAAACAAAACAGTGTTTTAGTTTGCAAAAAGGCTCATACATAGAAATACTCATAATCCTTTATCTTTTTTTTCCCTCCTGTGACACGAAAGATCAGAAGGTACCTATAGTCCACAACCTCAGATGACACTGTTGCCTAAATACACATCCAGAATACACGGTTTTAGTTGGACTCAACTCAGGAAGAACAGGAACACATTTAAGCTCAGAGCACCAGTCTAAAAAAACCAAAAAGGAAACTAAAAACCATTGCAGCCAAATTTCAATAAACAGAAATGGAATCATGCCACTAGGCAGCTCTCTTTAACCTCAAGTAAAAATCCTACTTGTCCTGGCTCAAAAACCAGCTTTTTTCATAGTCTAGGCATGACTTGGTCAGCACAGAAAGTCTTCCCCCCTTACCCACTCCCCATCCAGCTTCCACCTCCAGGGCCACCCCATCAGACCCTGAGGACAGGCCACAGAAAATATCTGGAGCTCACTCCTCCACTTCCAGATTGCTTTCTCCTGGCAGAGCACAGCTGCTTAGAGCACCAGAGCCAGGCTGAACACAAGAAGTAGTAAATCAACACCTCTCTTTGCTTATGCTACTAATGACACCCCAGATCACTAGCACTTAATTTAATTTATTTTTCAGGTTTTTTTTACATTTTGCTTTTCTATCAGCTGGGACAATAAAAATCAATTCCTGCAGGGCAATTTAATTTAGGTTTACATGGTGTTTTATATTCAGATTTTCAGTGCTGCAACATTTGTGTGGCGAATCCATGCAGGACTGTTTTTCAAGTACTTCTGAGAAACTAAAGTAAACCCATACTGAGGGTAGGCACTTTAACAAGCAAAATACTTTAAAAACCAAGTAAATATGTAGGAAAAACAATATAATGGATAAAAGTTATTTGGCCAAGTGAAGCAGATTGGTTAGAGAGATCTCATACATATGCAAGAAATACAGTTACCTGTATAAATATTTAGAGGACTGGTGACACAGATAAATAATTAATAACCTTTTCCTGATGAGTTTTATTACAAAATACTGTTGAAGTCTTCCCCTTTGGAAAAACTACCTGCCATGTAAAAGATCTTGTTGATGAAAAACATCTTCACGTGCTGAGCTTTGTGGATCAAGGATGGCTGTGCAGATCTACAGGTTGTCTGTAACTCACAGTGCATGAATTTAACCATGGAGCAGGCTGGTAGAGACTGTGCATGAGTCTTGTGGTCTGTCCCTCCTGCTCAGGAAGGGTGGGGCACTGTGGTAGCTGCTGTAGGGAAAAGGGAAGTAATTTCAGCCACCACTTAGCACCCTACCACTTCCACGGAGAACTAATATATTTTACTTTTCCCAAACGGTTTAATAGAGACACGGAGATATTTTTCATTTTCTCCTAGCTGATGAGCTTTGCTGCTGTCTGGGAGCAGCAATGTTTATTTGGAGGAAGAGGTCTTTAAAAGACAAGTCTTTAGCATTAGGAAGTTTAGCCTGAGGAGTGTTTTTACTTTAGCAGGTTTTAATATTTCTAATAACTTTAATCATTCCTATTCAACCGTGCAACAGCACGGATGGATTAGGCAACTAATATTTCAATATGTTTCTCTCTCACTGGACAAGGCAAGTCTATAAATTTCAGGGCTGTGTACTAGGTGTCTAGTGGAAATGTCTTGTTCCTGTTTTAACATGGTGTAGAGCAACACTGGACAGGGAAAAGCTGCTCTGTACTTTGGGATAATAATTTATGACTGGAAGGTGACATTTTGATCCTTAATTCACCTATTCAGACAAGTTTACTTCTGCTAGACCTACAGAAGGTTTCTACTGACATTTCCCCCTTTTTGAATTCCTAAGTGCCTCACCATTAGTTCCTGTTGGCATTATTTTTTTAATTTCACCTTCTGCATTGATGGAACCACCCTTGTGGGCAGCACTGGAGGTGGTTGTGCTTTCACCCAACACCTCATCACTGGGGGCACTTGGAGGTTAAATCAAAACCCTCTTTGGTCTTGATGGTGCCAGCAGGTGTCCAGAGCAGGGATATGTATATTAAAAATGCAGCAATATGCTTATCTGCTCCAGAGGGCTCGACAGTGGAGAGGCAGAGGGAAGAGGAGAGGAGGAGAGGAAAGGATGTATATACATTGCTGGAGAATGGTGTTTATTTCTCTAATTAGTTTTTGTTTCTTCTTGATGTTTGACTGCATCTCTTGTCCTTCTGCCTCCAGAGTTTCACTGCCTCCTGTGAAAATTAAACAGAGTGGTTACACCTAGCAGCTCCAACCAGCACATTAGCAGGGCTCGAGTGACTACTGGCATTTTTTGTTTGCACATCTCACTCAATCTTTTATTAAAATTGAAAGGAAGAAGTTACAAATAGGATTATGTTTTTAAGACAAGTAAGTCTGCATATGCTACACTGCAAAAGAAATAGTCTTCTTCTTCCACTAGAAAATACTTGATCAAAGTTATTCCAATCTGCATTTCTTTTAAGTAGATAAAATGGAAAATGTACATGCTAATGAAATATAATATTTCATGATGTATACTGTGAAATAGAATAGAATGAGATTATTTCTTTAAGACTATCAATTATTAAATTATTATTAAAATCTATGTATATAAATAATTCTATGAGACTTTCTGATTAGATTACCTTGATACTGTGAAAGAACATGTGATTATTCTTTGATGCTTTGCAATAAGGATTTAAATTCTAAGTAGATTTCAGGAAGATTTTCTTTTGAAATAGCAGCAAGAGGTAATGGGTGAACAATACTTAATGAAGCAGAACAGGAAACAAGAGCAACTTTTTAACTTACTCAGTTAGTTTCCTGTGTAAAAGATGATGAAGTTACCGCCACATAGATTTTTTGGGGGAAGTTTCATTCAGTTTATTAGATATTCAACATTCAGGGCATTTAATATTAACTGTTTTGCTACTACTTGCAATACTGGACGACCAAAGGAGAGTGCTGTTGTGAGCTTTGAGATCAGGAGTTCTGCAGAGAGAGGATTTGTACCTTCGTGAAAGTGCTGAGCACCAGGAAGATTACATTCTCTTCTACATAAAGGAGAATGAAGCAGGTTTTCATCTCTCTTTTTGCTAAGATGGCAGTAATCTCTAATGCTGGAGTGGACTCTTCCCTTCTTCAGTGAGATGTTGGAGCACCACACTGAGAAAGTGCTGGGCTGCGAGCAGCCTGGAGCAGAGGTGACTGGTGTTTGCTGGGCTAAACGAGGGATTTGGGTGCCTGAAGCCTGAGAGGAGAAGCAGATTTAGGAAATGGGGAGCAACAAGGAGGAGGAGGGATGAAGGTTGCATGAGGTCCAAAGGATAAAGGAAGCAGGATTTTTGCAGATCCCTGGCACTGCGCAGTGATTACTAGAGAAATGTTCATATAATTGAGAGGTGTCCAAGAAATGCAAATGGAAGAGTTTGAAGGTGGGCAAGCACACAGTTCAGCTGTGCTATCAGCAAGGTGTTTCCAAAGCTGATGAGCAAAGCACTTCCTTTGCCCTGTTAATGACAAGTGAAGGAAGGAGCAGGGCTGTATTGAAATATGTGTGGTAGGAGCCCGTTCATGTGAAGAGGCTCCATTCAGGGCCTTACAAAGGCTATGAGTCAACTGCAAAGAAAGGAGGCATTTCACAGAAACTGAAGTGTGACCCTTTGTTTTGCCTGACCCCAATGTCCTCAGTGACACAAAAGGGGACCCCAGCACTGATTCTGCAGCAACAAATGCCTGTTGTGAGTGAGTGTATTTGAGGAGCAGTGACAAAAAGGAATGACCCGAGGTTCTTGTTTCTAGCCCTTGTTTCCCAAGGGACTGTCAAGGAGGGCAGCCTGACTGAGGGGGGAGATGGAGGTGCTGGAAGGCTCTTCCTAGTGGATGCATTTCCCTTGAAAACCTCTCCTGAAATGCATGATCTGATCATCCACATATACTATTAAGACACCTGGATAATGAGGTTTTTAAACTTTGCTCTGTAAAGTCTATAGAAATTAATGCGTCTTTTATTCAGCTGTTACGTGAAGTGGGTTTTTTCTAATTCAGGACTGGCAAGGGATTAGAGTGTCATAGTAGCCCTGCCTTTGTTTTAACCTTCCATTAGTCCATGACTACTTTCTTTCATAATCAAAGTAGACATGAAAGGGATGTTTTGCTTTGCTCCTTTCATTATTCCAGAGAGCCATAAGTCCCTATTAAAGTTCACGATGGAATCAGGGTGCAGAATGATGGATTTAAAGGTATCATAAAACTCTTCCTGGTAAGTAGTAGTCCCCAAATATATTCCAGTTGTGACCTGAGAGAGGCTGCTGGAGGCATCCCAAGCAGCCATGCACTGGCTCTGCAGATCCTTTGAGCTGAGGAAATTCATTTGCATATGGATGCCATGCTAAGGAGGCCAGCCTGGATTTCATTACTGCTAATGATGTGTGTGGGAGAAGTGATTTAGTTTATAGCCAGTGCCAGGCATGCCACAATGAGGAAGTACTTAATTCATACAAAGCTCTTTCTTGCTTCTAAGACCTAAAAATCAGGGGACTTCAAGCAGCTCCAGTGTTACAGATGTTGTGTCTTCATGACCATGAACAGAGCTGTGACCGAGGAAAGGGAAGGAGAGAGAAGGAAGCATCAAGATGTAGTACCGATGTCATAGAGGAAAGGATAGGACGAGAAAGGAATGGGAATGAAAAGCAGAAGAGAAGAAAGACCAACGAAGGATGAAAAAACCAGCAGGGAGAATTGGCTCTGCAGGAACTGTGGCTGCCGAGGCTGGGTGTTGGGACTTTGGAGGTGACATAATTTTCACTGAGTCTTTGCTATAGTTTTTACAACTCAAAATGCAGGCCTGCAGTAAGATGTCCATCTTCAGAGACAAGTTTCTGAGAACTGGAAAAGAGAAAAGGGACCCCAGGATACCACTGGAGTTGGAGTAGTTGGGAGTTGCTGCACTGCCTGAAAGCATCTTCCTACTCCACTGGAGCCACCTCTGCTTTCCTGTTCTAATAGACGTGTCCTCAGACAAGGGGGAAAGGAGAGAGGCCTGGAGGCAGGTTCTTGGCATCTGCTTCAGGGGTCGAAGGGCTGAGTGACTATGCTCAGGCAACTTCAGGAAGAGCTATTTGAACTGGGATCAGTGTCTTGGGTGGTCTCTCAGCTGTGAGTGATAAATTCATCAAGCAGAAGAAAGGATCCAGAAAGAAGGAATGGTATGAGTAAGGGGAGTAAATCAGAAGGATTAAGGCAGACCATACCAGCACGCTGAAAGTGTCCAGAACATGCACTGCCCCCAGGGCATGTGTTGGGACAGAATTCAAAGGATTGAGAAGGCTTGGAGGAGGAATCCAATTCTGGGGTTCATGGGTCCCAGGCCCTCTGGTGTTTTATACTCCCTTGCTATCATTGCACAGGGTAGCAGGGAAGAAGGGCTGTGAGCTGCTATCCTTTGCTTGGGCATGGGATCTGACCATCCATCTGCAGCCTGCAGTATGAAAACCTGAACAAAGATCTTTCAAGAGGAATTACTCCTGCCTTATTCATGGCACAGCAGCTGGTTGTAATGAATTTTAACTGTTTGGCTGCAATCACCCACAATGCATGCAATCAAAAGGGTTATGGCCCTGCTCACTCCTGCAGCCTGGAAATGCTATCTCTGAAAATACATGATGGTTTTGGGAACCTTGATTTAAGCATTGTTGTTCTGCAATTTTCTGAAGAGGGAAATCAGCTGGTCAGTTGGACAGGAGGGATGTGACTGCCACTTCAGTAATCTGTGAATGGGAAATGCAGTTTGGAGAGTTCCTGATTTCTGCTTCATCCGAGTTGAACTCAAAGGGTATGGAACAGTGACATTTAGCTGGGGTTACTGGAAATTAAATATTGTTTACTTGATATTGCAATTGAATTCAGAACAGCTGTAGGATGTCTTTAAAGAACAAGTCCCAGCTTTAGCTGTGTGTGTCCCTGAGAAAATACTGAGATTTGCTGAACCAATGGCCTTTGCATGTGGTTTTAGGCCAACTGTCGCCTCTTGAATGTTTTAGTATGTGCAAGTCACTTGAAGATCTTCATACCCAGCTGTCTGAAAACAGTACACAGACTTCACGAACTAGAGGAAATGAGAAAGATGATTTATCAGAAAAGAAGAAGCAGGAATCAGCTAAATTTAGAGATGATCTGAAGAGCAAAAGTGAGACAAAATAAAGTGCAATTATTTCCCAGATCAAGGGAAAAAATAAAAAGGAGAAAAAGAGATTATGCCAATGCATTATTTTTACCGGGCCTCTATTGGCAGGCTGAATTGTGTTGGGGATGGCTCATTTCTTCTCAGCAACAACAGCAGGTTTTAAATAATGCTTCATATTTCCCAGGTTTAGCAGATGAAGAAAACTAATTACTTGGGAGGCAAATAGAGCAGATTTGCAAACAGAGGAGAATGTTTTATGGCCAGACTTGCAAAAATTTGGCTCCTGCAGATGCCAGAAGACTCTGCATCTGCTTTAATCAATGTACGTTGGTCCTTTTTGATTATTTCTTTGAGATCCTCACGGTTCTTAAGATGTGACTGCACAGCTTCACAGAAAGGGCAACTTACCTGCAAATTCAAAGTGCACAGCTTTTGAACTGTAAGAACTGCTGGTTCAGAGAAGTCTGAGTTTTGTGTTTTGTTTTGTTTTTGAAATGTCATTGTTCTTTCATGTCTGTATTTAGGACCCAGTGGCCTTGAAATGTTGCATGGCTGGGCTTGCAAACACTTGGCTTCTACAGACAGCAGAAGACTCTCTACTTGCTTCAATCAAGAGAGTCTGATTATTTCTTTGAGATCCCCATGGTTCTTGGGTGCTGCACTGTGTCCCTCTGCTCCCGGCTGGGGGAGCAGGATCGATGGCGGCTAGCTCCAACACAGCCAGCACCAGTGGGCACTCTCCGGAGGCACTGCAGTGTCCAGAGGGTGCCTAGCTGGAATATTTAGAGGCAGCTGCGGCAAAGTGAAGAAAAGAGGGTCTCTGTCTGGGGGCAAAAACCCGGCTTTATTTAACTCCAGGGGGACCAGCCAGCTGAGGACCCCAAGGGGAAGGTTACACGGAGTTATAAACGGGGAGGAGAACAGGGGTGGAACTGGACCCAGCTCCAATTGGGAAACAGGGGGGTGGGGGGATACAAAGGAGTGACTGCTGGGGTAACAAATGCATTTGAACTGGGGGCGGGATGCCGGCTCCTAATCCAATCACTCGACGGGAACAGTAGAAGATTCTGGAACAATGGGAGGGGCCGCTGAGTGATGGATAGGGGTCTGGGGAGGGGTTGTAGAAATAAATTAGCACAAATTAGGACAATTAGGGTGGAGATAAGGGGATTGGTATGAACTGATGAAGAGGGGAGAACCAGGGCAGAACTATATAACAGAGGTGAACAGAACATACCAACTTTACATAATCTGCAATAAAAATGACACACTACAACACTTGGGGTGGTAGTTACAGACCATCTACAGCTACATCAACAGTCAGCTTTTCTTCACACAGAGGGCTACTCACCAGCAGATTGAAGCTGAATGTCTGCTCAGTTTCTTAGCAAATGACCAAGAGAAATACAAAAGAGCCTGGAAATGCTGAGCAAGGCAGTGGTGGGTGTAGAGACACCCTGCGGTGTCACCTTGACTGCTTTAGTTTTCATGACAGTTGAATTGGGTTGGAGTGTGATGGGATTTGGTCTCCTTGTTTGGTCTCCCTGTTCATAGTGACCCTGCTGTAATGTATCTTCTTTAAGATAAGATCTTCCTTAAACGTAAGAGGCAAGGAGAGAGGGGAGAGGGCAAGCTAGCACTGTATATAGCATCTGTAACATTTAATTATATGAGACAGGGATTTTCCAATAGGCCTTGCAACACAAAGAACATTCAGCTATCAGCATCGCAGTATATATTTTCTAAATCACAACACCCACACATTTCCTTAGCCAAGTAGAAGTTTTCCCTCCATGGCTGCATATCTAAAATTAGCCTGAAGGTCAAATCTGAATAGAAATACCCTTATCATTGAACATGCTGGGAATGATTGGTGCAGTGGGCTCAATTTTCCCATCGAAAACCTTCATTTTTTTTTTTAAATAACAGTTGCTTTTACAGTCAAAGAGCTTGGAGAAAAGCAAAATGAGGCCTGCTGTATAAAATCAACATCAATATTCTGCTTTCACTGCAAGGCTATTTTTATTGCCAACTATTTTAAATGTAACAAGATGGATATAGTGAAGCCACAGTGTAAAAGATGCAGCAAGAGGCTTCTGAATAGCAAGGCTGAGCACAGACATATGAAAGAAAGGCCTTGAAACTTGGGAGATGTTTGTATATGAAGAAGGACACAATGAAGAATTCTAAGTTAAGAAATGCATTGTTGAGAAGAAGTGAATAGTTCAGGTCTAAAAATAGTTTTTTAACCTGCAGTCGTATTACGTGAGGACTAAGCAGCCTATGCTGCATAAACGCAAAAGCACCGTCCTGCAAGAAGTGCATTTATCAGCCACAGTGTTTTATTGAGTGCTTTAATAATACAAGTGTACATCAACTGATCCACAGTCAAAAGTGGCAGGTCCCTAAGAAATTTACAAGCACTTTTTTTTTTGTTTTTTAAGTAAATCAAAATACATATTAATTTGTTCAATGCAATAGCCTTTTGTGTGGGAAACAGAAGGCTAGTGATAAACACAGTCTTAGTAATGCACAGTGATTCTTGATTTTAAGCTTTTATACAAAACTTGTTCCCAGTAGCATGCACCCACCATTAAAGACTTCAGTACAAAAAAATAACCCTAAACACTACATTTAAGTAGAAATGAGATATAATTCTGAATTTGTTTGTTTTCCCCAAAACCACATGAAAGAAAAAAAAAAAAACAACCCCACACATTAATACAAAGCTTTCTGATAAAGCTCTATACTATTACAGATCCAACATTCTTTGCACTGATAACCAAAATTCCCTGTCTACATTTGAGGGAAACAACTTTCAAGTTAACAGAACAAAAAAACCCAGACCAAATAAAAATAAAAATAAACCAAAATGAAACAAACAAACAAAAAAAAAAAAGGAAGTAAGGACAACCTTTTGTCACAAAATGGTTCAAGATTTAATAAAAAATAAGAATGAAGGGAAGGGCTATTGATGCACTTAGTGAATGTGCTTGCACAGGTCCAGCAAATCCTAGAGGAGGTTCCTATGTGGCGTATCTCTTGGTCCACTGTCTGGCCATTCTGTCGTGCTCTGCTCTGTTAGTCATGTACTGAGTGGCAATGCTTCCAACCAGGGGGTCAGCTGAAAAGGAAACACAAACCATGAAACGCGCGTCAGCCCCGGGAGGACAGAAAAGCTATTTTTAGATCCACATTTGTTCAGCTCTCTTAGGTCTAACAAGGTGCCCACATATACCAGCTTTGTTTTCAAAGCAGGGAAGGAAGGAGACGAAGGTGAGATGGATGGCAATTAGCTATACATGTCTCATAAACATATAACTGAAACAATTTTCTAAGGTTCTATCTCACAAAAAAAAAGTTCTGATAATTTTTTTTGAGCTAAAACTCACCTTCAGGTGATGTAATTTATTTATGGTATTAGACTCCCACAATTATTTAAATTCTCACCTAAGAAGAGGATGAGCTTTAATCTTATTATCAGGTTGAATGTTGTTTTGTTTTCCTTAAAATACTTCAAGTTTCAAAGCATAAAGAAATGTAAGGAATTAGGGCAGCAAGTACTATTTTCAAAGCAACAGAAGTTAATTCCAATTTTTGGATTTTTAAATTTAATTTATGGGATCTTTCTAAGCATTCCTATGGCCAGAATGTTGCATGATATGGTCTGGATCTACGAATTACTTCACAAATAATTAATCAAAACCAATGGGTCCCCTAAAAAAAACAATCCAAGACAAGACATTCCCATAAGTGACTGCATTTCATCAACATTTTTCTTTTGCAGACAACATTTTTTCTCATTTTAAGCAGACAGAATTTATAGTTTCCCCTTTTTTTTTTTTTTTTGAGGGGAACACATGCTCTTGATATTTCTGCTGCAACAGTAAATGTTCTGAGATTGTACCATGCAAGTCCAGAGGCACTGACACCACACTTTTCCCTGACTTAGGACAGATGAAGATGACTTCTTGTGAAAGCCAGGTATTAATCAGCTTTGCTGTTATCTGAAGATGGTGCCACTGAACAATCTGAGCATTGGCTTTCTCAGTACAGTTGTAATCTGAGTGGGGTGCTTGCACTCTGTTAGCCATGGAAATTCCCGGGACAAGATGTCAGGCCTTCTGTCAAGCAGAGTAAATCTGGGCTGTTTTGTTTGGTTGTTGATGATAAGAGTTTATTATAGGGAAAACATGTTGGCTTAGCCAAAAATCGTTTGATTGGCTGACTGCCAATCTCACTGAATATTAGTGAGTAATATCTAATAAAAAAAATTCTTTTGCTTTCCATGCATAACCTGCACTTTCAGGAAGAGCCTGTGATTTGAATGTTAAGTTTCCACCTTCTAAATTAGCGAGACAAGTTATCACTGTGACTGCAGTGTCAGTCCCTGCAGTCTCAGTCCTGCAAACACTTACTCCATGTGCTTACCTTTAATAGCTTAATATATCCAGAGGAGGTCACTGAGGCCTGGACTGGATTATTTTTACATGCATGTGTGTAAAAGAAGCATATCTGGTCTAAGATAAAATTTAAAAGTTGTAGACTGGAAAGTATATCACCTTTAACTCCACAGCCAGGAAGAGAAACTGTTTAGGGGATTATCTGAGGGATTTTGTCCTGTGCAAAGAGGAGGTTAACAGTCTACAGCCTTTTAAGTAGCAAAAAGTTATTTGTGGCTGGAACGAGGTTTGAGAAGCGCTGCAGGGTAAATGGGGAACCTGAGCAATAGGAAAGGGCAATATTTCTCTTCACAAAAGATCTCCCTAAATAGCAACAGGGAAACCTTGTCATAGTGTAATGGCAGCTTGGGGATGAGCGTGAGAGCACTGCTGCAAATCCCCACATCCTCCTCAGACACAAGGCCCTGTGCAAAGTAACACTTCCACAGACTCATGAAGAAATGGAGACTAAGGGCTGAACTTGAAAGGAATCTTTGAAGCAGAATTTGAAGCGTATCCTGGTTTTCATGCTTGCAGGGGAAGGTGGGGTTTTGCCTCTGAGGCATCTGTCTGGGAAGGGTTGCAAGAATATCACAGCATTACCATCTGGAATGCGGCAAGTTCTTATTGAGGTTTAGTGTGTGTTTAAAGGGATGCCTCTGAGATCTTTATAAAACCTTGTATGAGTCAGTGAACAGTGATGTGCTGTAGTAAAGGTTTATCTAGTTCAAATCTGGAAGTTTTTTTCACGTGCAGGATGAATGTTTCTGTGAAAGCATGAATTTCGCATTGAGAGCTGTAAATTGATTTCCTTGATATACTGCAAGGCTACTGAGGATCACATCATCATCCCCAAACCTCAATGATAATCAGAATGTTTGGTTTCCTAGTGAGGTTTCTTCTGTATCTCCTTTTAGGAGCAAGAAAGTATTTCAAAACCATACATCTTTACAAGGCTTTGGAAGGTACAGGCCCTTCCCCCAACCTCCTCCCAGCATGGGATGGTGTCTCCTTTCCTTTGGGGTGAGACAATCAGTAAGAGGCGTTCTTGGTAAGGTGTGGAAATCTGTTCAAGTCCAATAATGTAAAGAACTGGGCTGTTTATTTATCTGTGTGTTCAAGCCTTTGTCTCTGCAGTGTTTGTTTGGCAGTTGAAAGAGTGGAGGTGACGGCCTGTCTGATGTCTGAGGTCTACAAAGCTTTGGTTGTACGTGTGTAAATTCCTGCCGAGTGACCTGAGCATCAACTATCAATCATCTCAGGTGCTTCCTCCAAGCCAGTGCCTCTCTCCACTGGTGTCTGCCTGTATGAAGCAGGACTGTGGAAGCAAAGAGAGGTCCTTGCTTGCTGTAGCATGAGCAGGACCAGCTGCACCCACAGCCAGCTGCAAAGCGAACACTGCTAAAAGGTACTTTCAGTAATTACAGCAATGACATTGATTTTTTTCAGTTTGGCTGTGTGTTTTGTTGGTTAGAACAATATTGAATAAAAAACCAAACCCACAGTTTGGGAAAGCCACTTGCTCATTTGAGAGCATGGAATTTATTTCAGGAATAGAAAAATACTTATTGACAGTGAGGCTCAGCTATTTCACATCTCTGTCAGAGAGTCTGGAGGTGTGCCACACGTAAATATGTACCAGGACTTTAAAAAGGACACTTCAATAGGTGTTTGAAGGACTGGCTTATTTTAGCAGTTGCTGTGAAGCCATAAAGCCATCAGGAGGCACAACTGCTTTGTTTGGGAAGCCAGGACAGCTGGCGAGGAGGGAAATGTAAACTTCAGACCACTGCCACCCAAGCAGGGGCGCAGCGGCCAATTTGTGCCACAGGATGTAAGGACAGTGTGTGAGCTCCAGAAATGCCATTAGTCTCTCCCTGCAGCTGTGTGGACAGCTCCAGCCAGCAGGTCCAAGGAGACACATCTCTCAACACTTCATGAGTCACGAGTCACCACTGCTGCATAATTCACCGTGACGGGCCGTAACACAGAGATTACAAGATAAATTGAAGCATCTTAATTAAAACAATTAAAAAATTTAACTCCCAACATGCACAAGCCTTTGTTATAGTGCCCAAGTCCTACAAAATATCAAGTATGAGGAAGAAATCCTACAAAATACCAAGTATGAGGAAGAAACAAGGGTCCCCATTTACCCCCCCATGCTATGTAGCACATGGCTGAGCACCACCTGGTGCTCAGCTGGCCTGCACTGTTTAAGGGTTATTGTGAAATATCCATTAGTAGGGCCAAATATGTATTTATAAAACAACCACTGCATAAAATATCTAATAAAGAGATGAAAAGGAAAACTTGATGTCAAAATTCATAATAACATTTTCCTTTTGTTTCCATTTCCCTCTACCAGAAAGCTTTCTTATTTTCCATTTGTATATATCAGTGGTTTTAATCTTGATGCTAGAAATTTGTTTCTGTAACTAGTCAACTGCTCTAGTTTTTAATTTTTTTTTCCTTAAAGAAGTAGCATGATTCATCAATGAATCAGGGTTAATTTCAGAATTTTACTCTAAACAGGACTGTGTCCAAATGACAACAATTACCAGGGGATAGGAGTATAAAGCTATGCCAAGAATGTGCTGCTGAAACAGTCTTGTGAAAGAAATTAAAATAAACTCACAATAATTAATAAAAAAGCATATCTATGCAACTCATGGCCTGGCAGGAGGTCACCAGATGTGTGGTGGCTGGCTTGGGAGCTGGGATGGCACTCTCTGTGCACAGCTCCTTCCCCATCCTGTGGGCAGTAATGGGCTTCCCAGCCTTTGGAGTGCTGGTGGCTGTGCCAGGCTGGAGGAGATGCTGCAACTCCGTGGACCCAGAAATCTTTAGGCCTTGTAATTTACTGATCCTTCTAAAACCCCACCCTAGGATGCCTCCTTAACCTTTAACTTGTATGAAGGAAATTTTTTATCCTGTACTCTGATTAACTCCATGCAAACATTACCACACCAGGAATTACAGGGTCAAAGTTCACTTCAGAGGACAGTGCATAAGTAATGAAAATGTATAAAAAAGGCACCATATTATACAGGCAAGGACAGAAGCTATGGTTCAGCAATGTAGTTTACAAGGAAAATGTCAATCTAAAGAACTAGACTATGAAAAAAATCTTCTGGATGATTTACAGGAAGACTGCAGCTGCTAAATCCCTCCTCACCTCACCATATGTAATCCTCATGTTATATTAGAATTCATGAAATTGCCCTGTATTTATGTGATTTTGAAAGCTGGGTGAGCTGGAGCTTGTCCCTAGCTTAAAAAGGTTGGATGCACTGCTCGACAATACCTTGTCATCTTTTGCAGCCACTTAATATGACTGTATAAGGAAGAACATTTGTGTCTCATGTCAATTGTAAGGCTAATCAAATTTACAGTTCAATTCTAGGGAGTTAATGCTATTGGGGATTTGGATGAGCTGAGGTTTGGTCATTACAAAATTTCAGCTGTGTTTAATGCTAGTTAAACTGCTTTATCATTCAGAAGGCAGACTATAATTCTTCTTTAAAAACTACTTTCCCCCCAAATAAATGAAAATATATTGCTACACTGTATTTTTCTCAGCTTGTATTTTTACAGCTATTTCTATGTCAGCAAATAGCAATTTCAGAGCAGAATTCATCTCCTGGGCTTTGCAATGCTCTTTTAAAAATACAGCAAACATACTCTAGTGAAATAAAAAACGGAGATGGTGTGTTTAACAGCTTGATTTCAATGTGCCTTCCCCATCAACCACACAATATGCAATGAAATTCCAATCGGTAATGCCAACATGGTTAAAGAAACACACATTTAGACTTAAAATGTACATTATGGTGTTTGTATGCATTTTATATATTTTTATGAGCTTTTATAAAGCAGAATTTTATTTCCATTGCAGTATTTTGCAGTTTTAATGGAGAACAGCTGATGGAGTCAGTTATTACATCACCACAAATGGGTTCTCAGAAGATTTCTGGAGTACCTTAAAACCTAAAAAAAACACAGCCCTATAAAAATCTCACAGTTTCTTCAGCCAAATATTTAGAATGTACTTTTTTCCTTGGTCCAAGTTTAGATTCAGCTCTGTATCAGGCTGTAAAGAGTTGGGCTCCAGCTGAAGAACAGAATTAAAGTAGAAGAATTTCCAAAGATTAGATGTAATTTGAAAGGTCTTATTCCTTCTCCTGAACTAAATTATTCCATGCTCATAGGTGTGAGAGCACCCCGTTGAGAGGCTCTACAGAACTACACGTACTGAATCAGCAGTCAGCAAAAATTAAACGCTTCCTATTCTTTGGACAGGATGTGTCACATGAAACAAGTAATTTTCTAGTTATTTTAACTTCAGTTACACATTTAGAAGCGTTTTTAGTTTAGGGAATATTACTTTTTGTTTGTTTGTTTCTTTTAGGACAGCCTCTCTTACCAGATATTATGCTGCATTTGTTTTTCAATTAAAAAATTGTGGAGTGCTTGAGCTCTTTTTTTTTTTTTTTTTTTTTTTTTTAAGGAAAAGTCAATGTGCTCTCTGTTTTCTACAGGATACCTGCATTAGAGTTATCTTTATACAGCAGTACAGGCAGGATTGGTTACCCCAAAACCAAACCTCCCTAGAATAAAAGTTCATATTTTCAGTAGCTACATTTTGTTTGGTGCTTTCATTGCAAATAGCAGAGCAGGACAGAATATATTCCCATATTGGCTTGCAGCGAAAGCCAAGACTTCTGAGTCCAATTTTTGTTGGTTTTAATATTGTACCAATCTTTAAGATCCAAAAGGCAAACTAAAGAAACAGAAAATGGTGACAGTTTGATTCACAACAAAACCACCCTTAATTTAAAAATTATTTAATACGTAATTACACCTTCTTACTTGTTCTCAGTGGTATCCAGGTTAGTGTTATAAAAAGACCAGTCAATGAAAACTGCAAAGGCAGCATGAGACAAGCTATACCAAATATGTCACGGAACAATTTAGTACTCCAAGAGGAAGGGATTAAGACAAGATGAATTGTTTGTGAGTAATTTTATTTATTGTGTCACTTTGCCTCGGGAAGTTTTCACAGTTAGCCACATATCACCTGTTTCAAACTCAGTGAACTCCTAGAAGACCATGTCAAGGATACTGTGAGTCTTGATGTAGAAAATGAGATATGTGAAATGCATCATAGCATCCTTCAGTGATCTTAGAGCAGCACTGCTGCTCTCTTTTTCTATCATTAATAATAATGCACAGACTAAGTAATTCTTCGGGGGCAGAGACAGGTGAAGTGGCCCACTGAATTACCCCACTAACCTTTCACCTTTGAAAAGAGTGCTCAAACCCAGGGCACGAGTGTAAAAGGAGCGCGGCAGCGTTAATCCCTGTTTGTGCAGCAATAAAACGAGCTCGCGGTCGGGAGCCTGATCAACACACGCGCACGAACTGGAACAACAGCATGATTCAAGGCAGAACAAAGGGTGGTAGCAGGGCTCTGAATTGCTTTACACAGCCTACAAGCTGAACTACAATTTATTCCTGACTTTCACAAAATCACAATTTCAACTGTCCACATAGAATGTATTTAACCATCTGCGGGGCTCTTTGAAAGCAACGCAAAAGAATGATAAAGTGATCAATGAACACTGTATTACAAAAAGAGAGCAAATAAAATTAGTTTTTTCAGTAAAGAAAAATGGTTGTCACTAGAGGAGAAAGGAGAAAATTCTAGAAAGATCAAATGTCTACTAGGAAAAAAGTGAAGCTAATATCAATTTTAGAAATTACAGTTCACAGTAGAAACCATATAATATATAATGAAGTCTGCTTCTCATTTCAGGAACTAGTTTTACAGATTTGTCTGCTCACTTCTCAACACTCAATAGAAACATTCTAATATATATAGAAAGAAAGTCAAGGGGTCTTACAGTGGTGCCTCAGCTTCCCATCTGTGAAGCCGGACTAAAGCTTTTCCATCACTCAGGCAAGGTATCTAGATACTTTAATAAATGTAGCTGTACAGAAATGCATCACAAAAAAGGCTGCCATCCATGACTTGACTCTAAATTTTGAGCTCTGTAGAATTGCTGGAAATACAGTTGACTTCTGTTAAATTTGCACAATGATTTCAGTTACACAAATATTATGGCATACGTGACTTGATTACGATGTCCAAACTGTTGTCTGGAGAGAAAATGTTACCTATCTTCAAAAATAAAAGAGCTCTGCAAATCTAGTTTAGGAAACATCCATTTACTGAAATATCCATTTTGTAAGCATGGAGGGAGAAATTCATTCCTCTCTCTAGACTTGTGTTTGCTTGCTGTCAGGCTACCTACCACAGACCTGTGTGAAATATGAGGCTGCCTAAGAAAAAGATGTTTCAGAAATAAGGAGTATTATCTGGCCCAATTTTATTAACGCAGCTCTTAAAGGAAAGTGTTGGCAGTGATTCATCTCTGTATCTTGCCAAGGGAAATCATTCTTGTTTAAAGAGAAAGATTTTTTTTTTCAGTCTTCAGTTCTTAGCAGGATTTTTATAAACTTTACTGGCTGACTGAGAGTTAGCTGAGGCAATCATGGATCAGTGAGGCACAGTGTACTGATCTTGAAGAGTTGTCTTTAATTAAGGAAGAACATGCACCTATTAGATGTGCCAGTATGCTGGAACAATTAAAATTCTAAAATAACACACTTCACTTTGATGCTTGGATGCGTCTCAATATTAAAAGCACAGATACATTAGCAATGTGTCTGTTCATAATAACTTACTCAATTGGGAAGCAGTTGTTGCTTTTAGAAAAAAATTAATAAAATGATGTTAGTAACTGTAGAACTTAATTTGAAAGACATTACATGGCATGTGGTTTGATAAAATTTGAAGAAGCTACAGCAATATGCATTTACCTTGTGGAAGATGGCTGTGAGCGGATAATAAGAAAATCACAGCCCTCGGATCTCAACATGTTGTCAAGCAACCAAAATGCTAAGACCCATAATTAAACTGGCTTTTATCCATAGGGTCATAAGTGTATTTTCAGAAAAGCACTGTGGATGTGATTTTTTTCATGTGTCTGAAGATTCACTAAGAGAGGGATAGCTATTCTGTAGGAATGCTTGTGTGTTTGGCATTTCTTCAGTCTAAAAATAATGGAACCAGCTTTCCTATGGATTTGTCTCTCCTTATTTCCCACTAATCACCTCCTCCAGGCAAAGGATTGACCTGTGGGTCTTACACATCCTGAGCAAACAGTTTAACCCCTAAGCAACTGAGGGTAAAGCTATTCTCTGTGACCATGCAACCCCTAAGCAACTGAGGGTAAAGCTATTCTCTGTGACCATGCTTGGTGAGGGGTTAGACATCCTACAATCCCACGTATCAAAGGTAGATTGCTCTGCAAGAAAACCAGGAGCTCCTATAGGATCCACTTGCCATATGGACTCCCAGAGTACAGGAAAGGGAGGAGGTGTTACTGCATGGTCTGGTCTTTTAGACACTGAGAGGCATTTAGAGAGAAAAATGAGTCCTAAAGCCATCTTCATTCTTAGAAGAGTGTTTGAATGCGAGCAATATCAAAAATCTTCAACTTAAAACATTCCCATTTTAGGTCAGATGCAGGAGTCATCTGAATCCTGCTCTTGAATCTATCCCTTTATACCTGTATTGCAATTCATCCTTAGAAAACAGAAAAGCCTACATGTGCCATGAATGCTGCTTATTTTGGTTTAATCTGATTTTCTCCTTCTCGTCCGATTAAATCTCATCATTAATTTGTCAAATTTAAATCCAAACCTCATTATTAATTTGTCAAATTTAAATCCAAAACTGCTATTAAGAATCCCATAAAACTGTCAAAAGGATACAAGAGGCCTTTATTTACAAAAGGCAGGGTTAGTGAAGATTTTTATCCCTTCTAAAGGCCTACTAAAGGAAACTCTTTCATAGCCCAAGGCCTGAAATCCCTTGGCAGGTTGAACATCCATTGGAACAGGAATAGGAACTTAGGTGTGCCTTGCATGAGCACACCTCTTACTGTTACCCAATAACACAAAAAGCAGTCGGGCCTCTCCCTTCCCTACCTATACAGGTAATGACTCAGGAATCAGCAGGTGAGTGAGAAAATGACCCCATTTTAGCAACCAACTGGACTATCCACTTCTAGATTAACTTCAGAACATGAATATAATTAGGCCTAATTATGAACAGCTTCTAATAGGACTGGAAGGAAAAAACAGGTTAAACAAAATGAGTAGCACTCATCATGTACGCAAGTTTTATTCCTGGATTAGTTGCAATGAAGTTACATGGCAACGCTGAAAAAAAGATTGATATTTTACAGCAAATTTGTGATATTTTACAGCAATAATTTCTTATTTAGTAACAGTTATGGAAATCTTATAGTTCCTACCTGAGGGGTCATATTGACTCCAGTGGCATGCCTGACTAAATGATCACTTTGCAAAATGATTTCAGGCATTGGCATAAAGAGTTCTGAGATTGAGCTGTAGAAAAAAGCTACGCAAGGTAGAGATGAAAAAGACACAGAAGGTCATTAAGGAATTCCTTCTGCTAGTACAATATTATGTCTTACAGTAAGTTCTACTTTCATGCCACTTTATACAGCCACTTTATCTAATCAATATTATAAAAACCCAAGCAACGAGGATTCCAGCCCCTGAGAATTTTCTGAAATCAAATTCATTTTTGAGTTGTAAATGCTCCACTCCATAGAAGGGCCTTTTTCTAAGCCTTGTACAGATGGAAAATTCTACAACAATTCACTAATCAAAGCTCTACTTCTGTATCCCACATGAATATGAAATCTTACAATACAGCCCATCCTTAAATTTGGGACAATTGCACCATATATTTTGGTATTTAAGTAGCTGTCTACAACGCCAACTAACGCACCTGAACTTAATTTGCTGTGAAAATAGGGATTCTGAAACCCACACTGCATATAATTTGTTTTATTTGTTGCCTTTGATAGATCTGCAAAACTGTAAAAAACAAACAACCGTTTCCTCCTCCCCTGCTGAATAAAGTAGAAAATTAGCCATGCAAAATACGAGAGACATGTCTTGCAGCGGTGTAAATCATCTCTGAAGGTAGAATCTGAATGACTCAGGAATACTAATTTCTGAAATCTTATGCAAGAAAGTGAGAGACTAAATGATTTAATAGCTAACATATCCAGGCTTATAAATTTTGCTTTTCAGGACTGACTCTACATTCTTACTGGGAATCTGTTAGCCAAATGTAGCAGGCTTCCTTTCAGGAGCTTCAAGAATGTGGAGCATTCTATGGTGAAACAAAAATAACTGTATTTTAGGAACAGGAAAAATCAGTCTTAAAAATAGTTGTGCTAATTAGGGTCCTGAGGGTGGTTCTTAGGCAGTTGGAAACGTATGGCAAGAAATTTCAAAATCTGTCCTTGCCTCCACATTAAAAAAGGTACACGGGGGAAGAGAAAATCAACAAACACACAAAATAAACCCCCACTTAGAAAAATGGAACAAAGTCTAAATGAAAAATCTGGAGTATAAAAGCTCAGCAGGACTGATGCCAGTTTACTCCATCTGAGATTTGAGTTATTTTTACTGACTGGGAATAATGCATATTAGATTAAAATATTGTGAAATTAGAATGTGATGTCTAAATTTATTGATTTTTCTAGTCTTTTTAAACACATGCAGTTATATTAGTGAGAAAAACGTATTCAGTAGAATGGGTTAAGCCTGCAAGTGATGTAGCTACTTCATAAAAAAAAAGAAAATATTCCAATGTGATTAAAGACATGTCTGTATTGGCAGACAAAACCTGCACAAAACAAAGGAAGTGTATTTAATGACTATAAAATATCAGAGTGTATTTTAAAAGGCAGTTAATTTTTTACCTCAGAACTCACTGAAATGAAGCTAGAAATCTGTATTTTATATGTGAGAAATAACAAAGAGCTTTATTTAAATACTTCACATTGTTAAACATTTAATGTTGATGACTTATTTTGGTCTTGGTTCACACAAAGATTTATTATGTGTATGCACTAGAGTACCTGTCTTCTCTCTGAGCTAATGGCATAGGAAACCTCCACTGGTAGTATTTTAAATTAGACATGTTTATTGGAAAGAAAATGAATTGTAACCTTTTGTATTTGTAGCATCCATCACTCATGCATTTTCTCAAGGACTTTTAATTTAATGATGGTTGAGCCTAAGCTTAAAGAAACTCTGTGCAGAAACTTCTTGAGCAGAAATCAACCAACTTTTAAAAGCCTGGTATGTATATTTATAATATAGCTTTTATAAGTTTCATGTAAAAAACCCAAACCCAAAAGCGAGGTGTATATTTTTCCAGCTTTACTTCCATTTTGTGATAAGACTGTATTTTAGATGTTCTAGAAACCCTTTCTGAGGAATAATAAAAATGAGGAACAGTTAAGTGTTGCGACAACTCTTTTTTCTTACGAGTGCCAGTTACATCCCTTTACATTTATTTCTTGACACAGATGTACAAAGCCTCTTTACTGATTTAGATTTTAGTCAAGCTCTGATTTAATCAGATGACATTTAATAAACTGATGGTTGGGTATTATTATGTCTGAAGTTCAATTTTTCTCACATCTCCTAAAGCAAAAACAAATTAGGAGCAGAAACATTATTGAAAAGGACAAGAAATCATTAACAGCATGGTCAAAGCTTTTCCATTTAAGGAATGGTTGAAATCCAAGGTGATTTCTTCGAGATGTAAAAAATCCACAGAATAAGATGTGACAGGTAATTTGGTAAAGAGGATTAAAAAAGAAAAAAAGTGGTCTTGTTTATCTTTTCCATGGCAAGAAAGGAACACAAACAAAACCCCACCATATTTAGCAGAAGTTAAAAGAAGGAGATGCTTCATACATCAAATTGTTCAGCACACACAAAAAGCATAGTGCAGGAATACTAGAAGGTGATTTAGGAAACTCAAAAAATAATTAGATAACTTGGTAGCCATGCACCACCTGTGCTACCATTGCAAAGGCATGAAGGTCATGCTTCAGCACATAATCTGTTAGCTGTGGCTAAGAGGGAATTTCCTCTCCTGTGTATTACTGTGTGAGTAAAGTGCTTTGAGGGATTTTTACACCTCTCTGAACCACTGAGGGATGAGCAGTTGCAGGCAATGTACCTGACTCAATGAGTAGCACTGGTCTTCTGCTAGAGAGTGACTGTACTCCTTCTACTCATTATTCTTTGCAGAGTTCCAGACACATCAGAAAAAAAAAGGAACAGGGTAAGTGTGTGTGTGACTGGCATCTGGAGCTATAGCTAATGACAGCATCATGCCTTGGATACCCCAAAATCCAGATTTTACTTTTAAAAGTAGTCTCTATCATTCACTTTCTAAATTATATAAACTCACCAATTTTCTCATGTAAATATTTCCAGACACTTTTCAGAAAAAAACAATAATTATTTAAACAGACTGTAGACTTCTGAAACCATAATGGGGGGTTTAAAACAAAGTATTTCTAAACAATCTTACTTCTATAGTTGTGTTAATCTTTTTAATGAAGTCTTGTGAGCTTTGAATAGCCTAAATCTAAACACACTAAAAGCCTCTATGCTCACAAATAATGGTCTTCTACCCATAAGGTGTTGTCAAAGTGCAACTGAAAAGAGCAATGATTTAGGCCAACATCAATAGTAATCCTGATCCAAGCCTCCTCCCCCTGCACACATAATTAGGAGATATTCCAAGACATATTTTCCTGAGAACTACTAAAGAGATGACAGTTCACAAATGTTTTCCCTGCTGTTATAATAATCCCCACAGTTATGAGTTCATGTTGAGGGGACTTAGTCAACTGATAAGAACAAATCTTGTAACAGTTTCATCAGCTTTTCATGGCAAAGGAAATTAATTCTATTTCAATGCATATCTATATGCAATTTTCATAATGTGCTGCTGCATTTCTTGCATTTACATCTGTTTAATACCATGTTCATAGAGCACATCCACAGAGTTTAAGATATATAGGTGTATGTCTGCAAACATTTAAAGACCAGATGTATAGCAAGTCTCTTCCTGGCAGTGCTGAGAGGCTCCTAGTGAGACTTCAGATGTGTAAATCCCATAGGAAGTACTGAAAACCCTGCCAGCTGTCAGCCAGCAGCTTTAGGTGCCTAAATGCCTTTAACATATTGGTACTGTGTGTTCAGCTCAGAATATGAGAAGCTGTAAGTGATTCAAACTATAGAACAGAAGTTAGTATTGTATGCACACTAGAACATAACTGGTGTAGCACAGTATCTTTTAAACGGAATGGAAAGAGAAAGCACTGATGAGCTTCAAAAGCACTGATGAGCATGAATTTTTAAATATCAGGTCTAGATTCTGTGATATGATCAGTCCAAATATGTACATTTACCCATGTAGCAGGTTCTGCAGAACGGGGAGGGGAACACACAGTATTTATAGACACACAAGTACTTTCTTGCAAAAAAAACTTTGTCGCAATTGATGGGATCTCTTTGCTCATGTTCTTCCCAAGGCAGCCCCACCTTTGAAGAAGTCATTCTGCACTCAGAGCAGAACAAACCCCATCAGTTTTATGCTGCACTTTCCTTTCATGCTCCCTTAGGACAACTTCTTAGGATGGCCTTTATGCCAAACACCCATTTGCTCTGCTCCCCATCCAACAGCACCGAGGCACCAGAGCAACCCCACACTGCGCTTTGTCTTTGCTGAGCCAGAGCCTCCTGAGCAACCTCATCTCGTCTGGAGACAACTCACATCAGAGAAGTAAAAAGGAACAGAAAGGTCATGTTGCAACTCCAAACAAACCAAAAACCATTACTCCCTGAACTGATTCCTGGCTGCTTTAACTTTCATTTACTCTGTGTGACTTGTTGCCATGCTTGAGTGACATGGCGTAGAGTATTTTCCTGCTTCAGATACAAAGAAAGCATTTTCCATTGTGCTGAAACAGCCCAGAAACCTGCCCACTTCCTGACAGAGTACACTATACACACTCTGAAGAGAAGGGAAAAAAACAGCTCCAAGCTAAAGAATATAAATAACCTCAGAAAACAGAGCTATTTCATTGTTTACATGACCCTCTGCTGCTTACAAAAAGGATATATGGGAAAATGAGATTGTTTTGTTGTATGTCCGATAGCACTGTGTTGTGACATTGCACCTGGTAGCCTGTGGGTGCCAGGAGAGAATCAAAGTAGCAGGGCTTAGCCAGCCTCATAAAATTGGACAAACTAATATTGTTTTACCAACTGAAAAGTATTTCAGTTATTTTCCAGAATATTCATCACATTTGACAAATCTACTCAAATATGGATTAGTAAAGAATGAGTATTTATAATTTTAATGAGTACTTATAAGGAGTGCTTAATGTTTTACTATCTTCTATATGTCTTGACAAAAATGTTCAAAAAGGAAACAAAATTTCACTAGA
Source organism: Motacilla alba alba (assembly GCF_015832195.1). NCBI lineage: Eukaryota > Metazoa > Chordata > Aves > Passeriformes > Motacillidae > Motacilla > Motacilla alba. The sequence continues at coordinate 37,820,568 of NC_052017.1, read as the reverse complement.
AACCACAACAGCATGTACTTGGGCAGAGGAAAGCCCAAGAGTCCTTTTTGATAAACTGAACAAGCTGATAAGATGTTAAACGAAAAAGAAAAAATTCAGATTGGATTCTGAAGCACTTTCTGATAGTAGCAAAACATGCAGATTATGGCTTTAAGAAAAAAAATTACAAGAATGAGGAGAATGAGAAGTGGCTCATCCCTTGAACTTGCTGTCATCCAGAGTTTCTAAATTCACTTCACAACTGGGGGTGAGGGGAAAAGAAGGAATGATAACTGGGAAGTCTAAAACATTGCAGAAGGAACACCTGATGTGAACCAGCACTGACAGAAAGCAGTCTCTGCTATGGGGAAGCACCAGACGAGGAGGAACATGGGACATGCTTCCTGCTAGATTGAGATCTATGGAATAATGAAGAGAAATGAAGATACATCCAGGCTGCTGAGTGGTGAGGAGCACAGACCTGTTGTTCATTACCTAGGGCTGGGTAGCTATTTTAAAGTTGGAACATGGAAGCCAAATAGCAGAGCTGTGACCACAAGTCAGCCAAATTCCCACTCAGAGCCAAATGCTCCAGCATGGAACAGATTTTATTATTACAGCTATGTTACATTTTCCTTTATTAAGCTGCCTTGGATTTATTTTAAACTTTGTTTTTGGACGGGAAAGCGTTTTCAAGTATCACAGTAATTCTGAAAATAGATCTTTTTTATTGATACAGTGGACATCTATTAGTGTATTAAAATGCATGCTGATATGGCTTCGGCTTTACTGGCTGAAGAAGCAGAGCTAATCCTGTGGAACCTGATGCATTCACATACACTTGGTTTTTAAGTGGCTGTGGCAATTCTGGCTCTTGGTGCCCCTGTGCCAGAGATGATCAGCCCAAAGCAGTGTCAGGAGCGTGGAGTGTGTCAGTAGGCATCAAAGACTGGCAGCCTCACTCCAGCTCCTGGTGGGAGAGGCATTTTCCTGAGAGGGTTTAAGTGAACCTACTCCCCTTTGTCTGGGGTGTGCAGAAGACAATTCCATGGGTGTTGTAGTGTATATTGGGTAGTCCAGGCATTTCTGTCAATACCTTATGCAAATTTGTAGAGATTCTGGAATTGCTACAAACAAACATTCATATGAAGCTTAAGTTTCCCATATACCAACACAAATTCAAAATGTGGAGGTGCTCAAAGCTTTCCAGATATCAGATCTATCCATGTTGCACTTAGAGATATGAATCCTGTCTGGAGCAATTCCAACAGCTAGATTTGGGATGGCTACTGAAGGCAAAATTGCCGCAGGACAGGGCAGTGGCATTGCAGCAGGACACCAACTTCCCTCCAAAAATGTATACTGCTGCCTGAAAGGGAAATGGGCAGAGAAATCACTAATTCAGTTCCCTCCTTTGCATGTTGTCTGACTTAAATCTCCCCACCTACTCGTGTTTTGCAGAGGTTCTGGTAACAGCAGCAATTCCAGCAGCTTTGTAGCAGGGCAAATACCATTCAGGCTTTTAGGGCTTTTAAGATTATGTTGAAAAATCACTCTCTAAAGTGCTGTTTTAGATCCCATTGAGGATCAAAGATATGCATTAAATTACGCTATTGAATCCTTTTCAGGAAAAGATGACAGAGCTGGGATTTTATACCCTCAGCAACAAGAGTAGTGAACCTTGCACACCCTTAGGAAAATGGTAAGGGGTGAAAAAAAAGGAAAAAGAAAAAAGAAAAAAAGGAAAAAGAATAATGTAGTAACTGAATCCCACCTCCAAATTGTCTTAAATACCAGAACCTTCATGCAGGTGTATGTAAGGGTGTTAATACCTTTTGGCAGACCTAAATCATGCCAAACCACATGGATAACTTGTAATTGCCACAGAAAAAGAACAATAGCATGTTATCCAAAATTGCTTATTATACCTACTCTGTGATAAAAACAACAGGTTTCTAGGGAAGATAAAGGCAAAATGTAAGGATGACTCATATGAATAAAGCTTAAAAGCATGTCTGGTGTCCCTTAGCGAGACATGTAAAGATCCCCATAACCTGAGGATCTTTGACTTTGCTTATCTATGCTTAGATAAATGTAAGTCATTAAAATGCACAGCCACATTACTTCATGTGGGCTAACAAAGTACAAAACCATCCAGTAAATTCATGATTCATGGCAGTACTTGTAAAAAACAGCAGATCTACTTGTAACCAGGGTACAATATATTTGAAAGCCACAATGTACGCTGCAGAGTTTTTTAACATAAATAGTCTACTTTTCAGATGTGCTGTGCAACTGCAACTACTATAAAAATTGATGGGTCTCACATCGAAGTAATGGTAGTGGTGCTACTTGTCCAAAGTAATGTAGTGCTACTCATTTACTCTCAAAAGTACATTTATTGTGAGGACATGCATGCTTCAAACTACATTCACAGCAAACTTTACAGGCAACACTAAACAAACTGCCTCACACTTTCTGGGGAGTTTAAAAGGTGGTAACCAGACAAGCATCTTTACACTGACAATATGTCACTGAAGCATCTGAGAGGAGAACAACCAACTCGACTAATGCTGACCCCAGTGAAGTGGGTACTGCAGGCAGTTTTTTGCATATATCCTTTGCCAGACGTTAATGCAGAGGTTTCGCCCTTTCTAGCAAAAGCTTTTTCTTTCTTTTGCTCATCCTTTCTTCTTTTTCCCTTTTTCCTCTTTCCTTTTCCTCTTTTCCTTTCTCCACCATTTCACTCAATTGGGTTAAAAAGCAGACAAACTGTGAAAATGACAGGGCTAAGACAGAAATAACCTTCAGTGGGGCTGCCAAGGGAGATAGGCACATCCAACACTGAGCAGTAAATATTTCCACCCGGATGACGGTGATGATGAGCAGGTTAGGCTGTCTAGCTGTGCCTCATGCCCCAGTGAACTCCAAGAGTCAGGAGCATTTAGGAGGGATGGGTGCAGTGAGGATGAGCAGGGAAACAGAGAGCCTCTCTTACAGAAGGAGGCTCACAGACACAAGTCTGGTAGTGTGCATCAAGGGAAGAGGTTAGTTCTTAATTAGTACACCAGGAGTGAAAACCAGAAAAATGGTCACTTAAGGTATAGGACGAGTCTTGCTTAAAAACAAGTGGGTATAAAAGGCCTGTGAGTCAGTTCAGGTTAGGAATCAGGCAGAGGTTTCTAAAGAGCAAAGCAAGTGAGGCTCTGTAGAGCCCTTCAGCAGTTACTTTGGCTACAGCTGCCATCCAAATGCTCAGCCTAATGTTTGTGGGAAAGCAATATCGTGGCTGGCCACATCTCAGTCTGCCACTCTGTGTGCACCCCCTGGCACATCCCCAATGCAGGAGCTCGCAGAGGAGCACGGCTGCCACGCAGGGAAGAGGGCCAGGAGCAGCAGCAAAGCACTTGCTTCCAGAATGTCAACTGAGGGATAAAAATCACCACTGACTGTGGAACTTGCACGTGGGGAAAATGGTAAGGAGCCAGAGCCAGAGGATGACACCAGAAAGGAAGAGGCTGGTGTGAGGGAGTGGTAGGCTTTGTTCTGATGTTCTAATCAAGGCTTAGCTGTGTGTTATTAAGCAGACATGATTCCATGTTAAGACTGTTCAGGCATTGTGGTTAATCAGGCCAGCCAAGTTCAGATTTTGAATGTGAAGAAGGAAGCCATGCAAAGAAAAGTGTTGCTGTGTTACAATTTATTTTCTCTGAAGCATTTGCAAATGATATTTTTCCTGAGGTTCAAGAACCTTTGGCAGGGCCAGGATGGCAATGATCAACTGAGAAAAATAAACATTCTAACCCAGATCAGCATCACCAGCTCTGTAACTATAAAAAAGAATTAATTTGCTTAGCACTTCAAACTCAGTAAAACACAAAACCTCAATGGCCATCTGCACTTGAAGGCTCTTCGGATTAAGGCAGTGTGGAAATTTACACTCCCCAGGCTCCGCTTGAACATTTAAAGTATAGTTGACTTTTAGTCCAAGCAAGACAGGTTTTTGTAACTTAATATATTTTCAAAGTGGGGAGCGTCCACACATGGAGTTACTCTGCAGTAACTAACTGCCCACACAGGCCAGCCCTAGCAGCTAACACTGGAAGGAGGCATTTTCAGCACTCAAGCACAGAGCCTATAAACATTTACTCACTCACTCACTCACTCACTCACTCACTCACTCACTCTGTTTGATGCAGGTGAAGGTATCTATCAGGTTTTGTGGGGTTGCTCATGCACATGCCAAAGTATTTACAAGACTGGAACCCTGATTTTTAGAAAGGGATGTGGGTTACTGCCTTGAGTACCACCTCAAAGGAAAATACTAATGCCTGGACTAGGCTAGTGTATCCCACCATCTCTCCCATCTCTCCGATACCTTTGGCTCTCTCGCATTCCCAGAAAATGCACATGTGTTCAGTCAGACACAAACCCTACAGCACCCCTTCCCCCCATGGAAAAGTCAGCCAGCTGTTACAAAATTCAGACCTTTCATTAACACACTTTAGTGGCTGATACTGCCAAGCAAAACAGAGACAATTAATAACAATCAGGACTGAAGGGTCTGAGACAGCTTATGAGTAAAGGATTGTATTAGCTGTTTAAAAAGGACAAACTTGCTCCTGCCTGGAGTGATAGGGAACAAAGGGCGGTGATGTATAACCAGGGAGGGAAGAGACTCTCTCCGTGGCTTTTGTAGATTACTGTGTGAATGACAGGAGCGGCAGGAGCAAATACCTCTTTTCATTTGCTCAGCCTGCTGGAGAAGAATAGCAGCGCTTGCCAATGAAGCTGCAGCTGTGCTTCAGCGTCGTTTAATCACTGGGTATGACTGAGGGTAAATTAGCTGCCATTCTTACTCCTATTTGTTGTTCTAATGAAGATTTGCATAAATGTAAGAGTAGGGGGTAACTGATACTTGATTCTTTGCTTCAGAGGCCAGGGTGGAAGACTTGCCCATCCTGCATGTTTATGTTTGTGGGAGAGTCAATGTTGCTTTTCCATTTGACCTGATCTGCTTCTGGCTGATGAATGGTGAAAAAAGAGTTCAAAGTTGCTTATCAAATCGACACCCCTGTTGTGCTTCTGCCTTTAGAAAGGGGCAGACTAGTTAGATGAAGAGAGGACTGAGGGATTAGAAAATTACTCCCAGCTGTAAAAAATATATATGCATGTTTCTGCAGCTACTTATGTGTATATATATGTGATATACTTCAATGGCACAGATATCAGTGACATATCTTTCTATCCATCCATCCATCCATCCATCCATCCATCCATCCATCCATCTGATGGTAAATAACCAATATTTTTTTAATGATAAAATATTAGAAAAAAATTATTTTAGACAATATGATGGAAAGTAAGGACTTGTAAATTTCTGCAAGCCTTCTGTTGTACATCAATAACATTCAAAGTTCACTTTTAAATAAAAGAATGTCCAACACAAAACAGGCAATTACCAAAGAAGGTGAAAATGACTCAGGACTTCAAAAATATGTGCCACCAGTGCCTTGTGAAATTGGGATACAAATTAAGAAATTGTATTAATTCATCAAAAAAAAAAAAAAAAGGGGCGGGGGGAATTTTACCATGAAGCAGTAAAAAAATCCAAAACTACTTCATAATTAAAGAGAAGATTTGAAAATGAAACGTCATCAAATTGCTTTATTTACTGTGGTCAAGACAATGCCTATTGCTGCGAATGGAAAGAGGCTAAATAGAAGAAATTCCCAGTTTTGGTATGTTAACTTGCTGTACATGGTAATACGGTATGGATAATTGTTTTCAGTATTCCTCTTACACATTTGATATGCTAAAACTGTAAAACTGTTGTTTGACAGCGTCTATAAGGATTTAAGATTGAGAAGGCATAAGTAGTGAATTTCTAAATTTCAAATCTCTGCTGGAAACTGTCCAGCTTTCAAGATGACTGTATCCCTCCAAAGAGAGTATCTGTATCCCTACGAGAGAGCATGTATTCACTGCCTGTTTCTCAATCCCTACACAGCTTTGCAGTCTCTAGCTCTTTACCTGGTCTCTAAGACACATGAGCAAATATTAATTTGGTTTTTGTACACTTCTGTCATCTATCTGCCTGACTGCCTACAGACATTTCTGCATATTTTTGGCCAAACACTAACAGAAATCAATCTTTCAGAGAGAGACCTTAGCAGAGAGCATTCAATCCACCTGAAATAAATGTGCCTAAAATGGTAACACTCTATCACTCCACCTCTCAGCTGAAAGGAACACCACAGGTTTCAGTGTTCTATACAGCAACAAACCCACATGAAAATAAAAGCAGTCAATCACATTTTTGCCTGGTCTCACCCTATTTTGAGTTTTGAAATACTTCAATACTCTATTACAGCTTTTGATTCAGCCCCTGATTATGCCAGAATCTCACATTCTCCCCTTTTCAAAGCCATTTTTGGCCCTTTGGGCAAATAAAAAAAATTATTGAAGTGTATAATAAAAACAAACCAGCAACAACCCTCATGACATATAAACAGATCACAAAATTTTTCTTCAATGATTCTTTAGTAATTTCTATACATTATGGTTTTCCAAGGCCACAGTCAGAATTATGTGTTGGTAAATAGGGTAAGAGAAAGTGGAAATTACAGATCTAGTGGTCAATGGCATAAAACAAATCTAAAAGAGCTGAGGGGAGAGGTTAAGTGCTATGCTAGTTAATAAGAATGACAGCTTGCTTTGAATACTCATGCTGGCTGTCCAAGATATTGAATAAACCTCATTTAAACTAATTTTCATTATTTGTAGAGTCTGCGTTAGGCATCTATCATTGTCCGTGCTATTAATATTCTTTTCAGAGACCACATTATCAGCATATTTAAATGAAAGCTTTCCTTTTCAATATTTATTAACTCATTAATATTTCTTGGTGGTAATATCCTGGTTGTAATATCCAAATTATGCATACTAAGGTATTTTCTACTGATCAGACTTTCTATATTAAAAAAAAAAAATTCTCCAGTACTAAAACTGCACTTGAGCTTCTGAAATTCTGCTTTCTTTTTATACTATTTGTATGAATAGCATCTAAAATTTACATTTTTGTGTTTTCTTCAGTAGGTACCAGTAAACCAGAGCACTGACCAGATATTACCGAGCTGACCAAATGTGAATGACAAATGAATGAGGATATGAAAGTTAATTCGTCTTACCGGGGTTACAGTCTGTGAGGAGGGAGCAGATGGAGAGGAGAACTTTAGAAATGGTTAACGCTGGACTCCAGTTGTCTTTTAAAATGTCCAGGCAGATGACGCCTTGGCTGTTAATGTTACAGTGGTAGATCCTTGTCCGGAACGTTACCTGGAAAGGACAGTGTGTCTCAGTTCAACAGCGTTCAAGCCAGGAATTACACAATTATTAAGCAATGAAAAACCATAGGAACAAACATTCTGCTTTCCAGGCTGCTACTCTGCTACTGATGGTTAAAGACTGGGCAAGACAAAATAAAGGAAATAAACTCTGCCTCTTGCAACTATGGCCAGCAGTGAAACTGGTTTGTGCAGGCTGAGAATGGGACACATTTCCGGAGCTTCCCCTGCCTTGGTCTTATCTATCTCATTATATTGTATACAGAAAAAAAAAAAAAAAAAAAAAAAAAAAGCAAAAAGCAGTTCCAGCCCCTAATCCGGACAATGTTCATAACTCAGGTCCACAGCTCTTTCACACTTTGAACAAAGCCAGAACAAGACAGATTCTTCTACTGTCTTCATCTGTTCATCATTTGACACAATAGATTAAGCTGTAAAAAAAATGCAGAGGCATCACAGCAGTGACTCTTAAAAAAATTGAAGTGAAACATTTTGGAGAAAGGCTGCACAAATAAAATACTTTTATTTCCAAATTTTAGGTTACATTTTTATCAGTAGAATTGTTTACAAACACCTTTTAGGGTTTTTTAGTAGTTTATTTTGATGATGTTTGTATCTATTTTATATGGTCTTCCAGGTGATCCCATAGGTAACAAATCAAGAAAATTATTTTAGACCAGAATAATGTCCTCCTCCTTTAGGGTGAAGACACAGGTTTTTTATTTTAAAAGAAGCTCAGCTAGAAATGTTCACTTCGTAGTTCAGAATGAATACTGGGGCTACTGGATAAGAAGGGACAATGTGAAAAAAAACACCTCTGGAGGTCATCAAGGACTAATTTCTCCATCAGTTCTACCCAAATGACAAGTCCTACCAGACAGTTTCAATGACATGTTCCTAAAATCTAAAATTAAGACGTAGAACTTCAGACATCTACCTCACCAGCAACAGCCCTGCCAGGAGAGGGGCTGGGCAGGCAGGAGACAACAGCAGGCAAAGCACTCCCTGACTCAGGGGAGCTGTGCTCTTCACTCCTCTGGGACACTGCTAATGTAAGCTGGGAGTGCCTACAAACCCTTCCACAGATAAACCCCTGTCTGGAGAGCAATGCAAACTGGTGACAGGCAGGCTCCTCTTCTGATTTTCTTCAATATCAGAGATCTCAGTGATCTGAGTGGGACTATCAGGCCATTCAGCAAGCAGAAGAGAGAATACAAATGAAATAATGTAGTTCCTGGTTTACTTCTATGAAAAATAATGATAGAAATCATTCTCTAGCACTCTGAAAAATTCTGCCCCTTTGGATTGAATCAAGAAGCTTTGGCAAAATAATGGAAAGAAAAGATAGTAGATTTATGGTGTTAAAACATTGCATTCAACAATAAATACTTTTCTTTAAAGTACTTTTCCACACATATCTGGAAAAATGCTTTGGAGCCCATTGTCATGCACCAGTGAGTTCTGTACCAATGAACCCTACTAAGCAAGTTCATCAGTTTTTAAATGCTTCTATATCTAAAGGTATTGCTAATTAATTGAATAATTTGACACTTTGCCACTCCATACTTGTAGGTTCTTTCATTTTTCCCCTTCACTTGCAGTTTTGTTTACTGTTTTCCAGCCTAAGTGCTTCACTTCTGGGACTTCTATGAGAATTTAAAATATTTCTGGTGCAGTGATCACAATTAATCCAAATGCTATAGCCAGATGATCTATTTTCTCCCCCTCATTAGAAGCCCAAGCACACTCAGCATTTGGAGGGAAGGAAGTCTTCTATGAGATCAAGTTATTTATTTAAATAACTATAATTTGGTGATAAAATTAAATGTCTGTCTACAAAGGGAACATATTTTGAACAAGGAAGGCTACCAATGCACAAAAACCATAAACTACCTAACACAAACTGCATGTCAAAAGTGCCCAGAAAGGGAGATGGTGTGGAGGACCATCCTGTGAATTGTAGGTGCTCATTAATTCCCCAGGTAGATTAACTCCAGGAACTCTTATACTGCAGTTAGAAGTGAATCAGTGACTGTTCCCTAGCAGGATGTCCCAGGACTCAGGCAAACACCTGCTTAATTTTAAGCATTGTATGCTAACTTTTCAGAACACCGCTGAAATAAAGCCTATGCTTAAGTATTTTACCTCAACAAAGGTGCTTCCCTGTACTTCCACAATGAAAAATTTGAGGACTTCATTCAGTGACATCTAAATATACCGAGTAATAAGATTTGTATGGTCTCACTGAATGTGGGGGAAGCACTGAATGCATTGCACAGATTAAATTATACCCTCTAAAATATTTATAGACAGGTCAGTCCGAGCTTGTAACCTGCTTCAGAGAAGGTCATCGATTTGAGTGTGTATTTTAAGTGTAACTGTTTTGCCTCCAGCAGAGAGGACAGACACTGCCGCATGTTCCCCTGCCTCAGCTGCTTCTGAAGCACTGAAGCAAGGACATCGGGAATTTGGCAGGATTCAGAGCCACTGAGATGAATGGAGGTAGTTCATGTCTTTCATGAACTGTTCAACACTCCACTGCCATCTCAGGCTACCTGGTGGATAAATGTATGTGGGACTACACCTGTTTGCAGTTGGAAGGCTGTTTTTAGAAAATGCTTAGACCTGAAATATAGCATTTTTTCACTATGAGTACATATTAAACCTGTGAGATTGAGGAAGGCAAGATAAGGCTTGCTGCTTACCACTGACAATGTCACCAACGTCACCTAAGACAGGCAAGCATTTAAATATTTAAATATCAATGTATTAGTTATTTTATAATGACAATATATTATACTTTATTAATTAATTTCAATATTGAAAAATCAATTCAATTAATTAATGAAAATATTCACAGTGTTTAGAATTGCAGAAGAAGCAATGACAGCATTAATACACTGGAATTAATTACAGCCTTGATACCCTGGAAACTGTGGCCTGAAGGCTGCAGGTAACAGAGTTCTCACCCCGAGGCAGCAGAGTACAAATGGGATGACACATTGCTTTCCTCATCCATGTATTGCCTCAAGTTGCTGATAATGTGGGAAATGCTGAGATGTAACTTTCTGCATGTTGTGCTTACCATACCTACATGATAAGGTTATGCAGGGTCCTCCTATGCTATGTGTAGAGAGAAACCATGTGTTAATACCTTTTCAGGAGAACTGCATTTTCTTTACTATGGTCATATTTTTACCTTTGATGTCACTTAAATGTTTCCTTTAAATGCTGGACTCTGATTCCATTTATCCCCTAATGAAAACACCTAAACAACCCCATGCGGGGGCTCTAAGGAGGGTGTGGGTGTGCAGGCAAAGTCACCTTCAGACAATTAAATGGTAGAGGAGAAATTTATGGATTTTCTTGAACCATAAGTGCTCCCTATGGATTTATTATCTTTCATTCTGGAATTTAAAAAGCATACCTAATTTTTGTTGAATAAAAGTATAGGTCAGGAAAATGCAAATTACAGGAAATAAGGAAAAATGAGACTACCTTCTGAAAACTGTGAGTACTACAAACAAACTTCCAAAAGGTAATGATAAGGAATTTATTGTCAATCAAATTTTATTCAATCAGTGTTGGAAGTAAACAATAATAACCTCATCTGTCATCTACTGCTGAATGCCAAACATGTCAAGCTATGTCTGGCTGTTCATTGAGTAAGTTCTAGGACTGAAGAAAGACTGTTTCTAAAACTTGGGAAGAGGAAACTAAGATGGATTTCAGTTGAGTGATTGGAGGCAACTAGTTGAAGGCAAGATAAATAATTTCTGGATCTCAGAGTGATTTTGAACACCAGTTTTCCAGCATGATGCAGTCTTAAAATAACTTACTATCTCTTTTTTGCATGGAGGTCTAAACACAACATTCACTAAGGTGCCTGGTACATCATCTCACACACTTTCAGACTTCACTGAATTCAGTTGCAATCTTCTTCAAAAACATATCAGGAGGAAGAAATGATTCCCTAGTTTTACAAATTACATGCAAGGGCTTACAGTGTGCCCTCAGGGTTTGCTTTCATCAGCCTGTTTGGGTTCAAACCCTCACCTCCTGCTTCTCAGTCACTGGAGCCTAGTGACTGTGTAGGGAGAGAGGAAAAATTCCCAGAGCCAGCCAGAAAATAAACAAAAACAATCTCCTTTTGCTCAGCTAACACTGCAAGCAGAGTTGAGATCCCAGGGCTCTCATTCCCGTGATTTTGGGAAGTTCCTTTCAAGAACTTTCATTTCTTACAAGGATGGAATCCTGCATGCCTGCTTGAGATGAAATTTCTGTCTTCCTCAAATATTCCCCAAGAGTGCTCCTTTAATAAAACTGCAGTGGCACTACCTGAAGTGGAAGAAGTTGTACTGCATACAGAAAAGGTTATATATATATATATATATACATACACATATATAAAATATGATGCCATTTATGATGACGGTCATAGAGCTCAGGAGAGAGTAAGTTGTTCCCATCTCAGTTTGTCAGACTTTATGAGCAATACATTTGTCCACTCAGAGAAAATAAAAACAAGATCGAGCCTACACTCTTCAGTCATATGAGAAAAATAAAACAACCTAAATGAAAAGTGTATATAGCTCTGAATGACACAACGTACATACAATAACCTTTATATTAATTAGAACCCTTTAATTTCTTACAGAGTGCACTTCATTTATCATTGAGCACTGAGGTTGCCTTTCTAAGACAGGGTGGACTATTTCCAGTTTGTTAGAACGGATCTGTAGCATGCACATGAACAATTGTTGAGATACTTAATGATTTATCACAAAAGGTGTGTAAAAAATGACTGGCCATATGATGCTACTATTTAAGAGTACATTTTTAAGTTTACAGCAAGAAATGAACTTCATCCAGTTCTCAAAACACTTGATTACATCTAATTTTTACTTGGTAAAAAACAAATAAAATTTATTTTATTGAAGGAAAATACATGGTATCTGCATTAGCAGGAAATAATAAACTGCAATTACATTTGCTTGACCTACAGAGAAGTCTGATGTGCAAACTGTGCTCTGCTCCTTTGGTGAAATGCACTATCCAAGACATCAGTAGCCAAAAGTGGTAACAATTTAAATGGATATAATAGCATCCACATGAGTTCACCTTTAATATTACTGAAAATGAATCAGTATGCAATGTGAGTAATTATTAATTATATTCATTGTAATTATGAAGCTGAGTAACTACTCACACTGTCTCACTGAACAGTGTTGCAGGGGAAAAAATGGAATAAGCACAGCAGCACTAAGCATCTATATTATATAAATGCACTAATTTTGCACACAGATTTAACAGCAGGAAAAATAAAAAGGGACGTTGATAATCTTTGATGTGTCCAAGAGAGAAAAAAAAATTCCAAACAGTGCAAAGTTTTCTGAAAACAAAGGAAGAGAAGGAGAGGACAAGTGAAATGGATTACTGTTTGGGTTAGGGATGTTCAGAATAGAAACAAGATGGTAATATCCCAAGCATCAAAAGCTTTCTCTGACAAAGTCACTATGAGTTTTTATAAAATTATTTTCATATAATCAGCATAATCTTTCTTACAATTAGTAGTTCCTTATGGAAAGTCAGCAAAAAAAAAGTTATTTTATAAGAGAGTGAGTTTTTTTTTTTAAGATTTACTGGCCATTTAACTTTTATAAAATAAAACCTCCCTTTTGAAGTCCAAAGCATGCAGGCTGTACTGTCCTAGGTTTACAACTCTCTCAGTTCACCTCAGTGCTCTGGGCAGGAGACTTTATTCCTAGACTTTATTCTAAGAAACAGGGGCCTCTTCCTCCTCACCCAATTCCAACAGCCATTGAGTATTTAGGTACTCCATACGTAAGAAGTCCTAGACAGAAGGACTTCAAAACTAGTAGTTTTTTGTCCTGATCAGTCCATCTGCTCTCATTTTATAGTAATGATGTGCAAAAAATTCTTTCTCTCACATCTGTGTATATTTATCTGTGTGTGTGCAAAAGAGGACAAGAAACAACATTGACATATTATGTATTTTTAGATCACATGGATTTTATGCAGTAGTAAAACATGCTTGATACAGCAGAATTATGTAGCTTCTGAAATTTTCAACAGACAAATTGTCTTCTGAAAACATATTTGACAAGCAATATGAAAACCAATGCTGTGAGGCAGAAGATATTCCCCATACAACGCCTCTACAGGCCTTTTTAAAGAGCTTCGTGTACTGGGTATTCACAGGAAATTGGAAGAAATTATAAACCACCTAAGTCTTGGTAAGGAAAACAGGAGGAATTTAGTCAGATAGAGCTGTTTGCATCAAGATTAAATAAATCAATAGAAACTACTGATATAAATTAGTGTATTGTAAACAAAGTGAATAAGGAGGCTATTCATTAGAAGAATCATTGGCAATTCAATTTGCCAATTACTAAAAGAATTATCAGATAAATGAACTGAAAGGAAATCTCAGAGATTTCCATGGTGTTGCCTTATCACATACATATTTTACATTCAATCACAATAAAACATCGTTATTGATTCTCTCCTCAGTCTAACATATTTCTGCTCACATCTATGTTCTCCACTTTAAAACTCTCATTCTGTCATTTTAAGAGACATTACACTTTCTTAAGCAGGGTTTGAGCTGTCCAGAGCCCTGTACCACTGCATGCTGGTTCAGCATCACCTGAAGGCATCACAGACTCACAGAACGGTTTGGGTTGGAAGAGACCTTGAAGACCACCCTGTGTCAACCCTCCTGCCATGGGCAGGGACACCTCTCCCTAGACCAGGCTGCTCAAAGTTCCATCCAACCTGGCCTTCAACACTTCCAGGGCAGGAACATCCCAGGGATATGACCTGTGGAACAAACTGTTTCCCTGCAGGTGGTGCAAGCATGGGAACTGCACTCTGCAGCTCACACTCCTGGAAAGAGCTGCTCCAAGAAAGGCAGGATTGGGGCTGATCCTGCTGCCTCTGACAATGGCCTGCTGGTGGTAGGTTGTCCATTTCTCCCTCTCAAAGACTCCCCTGCATCTGATTTCTGCCTGCAAACACCCAACGACTTCACTTGCTGGGAAAACCTGCCAACTCCATTTATCGTCATGGATGAAGGATTCCCGGGCTGCTCCCAGCAAGAAGATGCAAATGGAAAGGCTGGGCCAGGAGAACAAGGGAGCGCGGAGGCACAGCGAAGGGGCCGCGGGAGGCAGCGCGGTGGGAACGCGCCGGGTGAGGCACCGCCACACCATCGGGAGGAGGAGGAGGACGGGGAGGGCAGAAGGCAGCTGAAAAAAGCTGTGAGCAGCACAGCACGGCACTGAGAGCTAATAGGATGTGACAGAGGCTATGAGAGAAGTATGACGAGGCAAATGAATACAAAGGATAAGGTTGACAGGAGACCATTGCGTTTGAAGGCTACCCTTATGATGGCAATATCTGCGAAGGGGGGCTAGAGGAGGCAGACTGAAGCCTGGCCTGCATCAGGGTAGCAGAGATGGTAAAAAAGGGGTCAGTCAAATGGGCTGTACTTACGGAGTTTTAGAGCTTCAAGTGTAAATTGTGTTAGTAGTGATAAATGCAATTTAAAGTGCATGTCTGCCTAGTAAGGTTCGTTTTAACAACCTAGGTTAGAAATACCAAGGAATGTTTATTTTTTTGCATCTACTCTTGTAAGCACTGTTTTTCTATTGCAGATAAAAGTGTCCTAACAGCCAATCACATATAAAACAAGTATGAACATGCAGAGTAGAAGCCAGGAACAAAAAGCATTGCCCCCTCAGACGTGAGGCTGAACTTACAAAATAGGTCAAAAGTGTCTACCACAGAAGAAGAATTCCACAAAAGGATATTTAGTGCTATATTGCAATTATGTATTAAAAAACCTGAAGAGATGTTTAATATTGCCACTAAGATCAGACTCTATAGACATTGTGCATTATATTTAAAAAGGAAAAGGGCCTCCCTTGTAGTCCAGCAGCTGATTTAAACCATCTAGGCTTTCAAGTGCTGAGAACAGTTTTTCAGTTAGTTGTTAGGCATAGGAGACTTACATAGGACTTAACAGAAAACAGAGTTTTTCTGTTATTTTAATTTTGATTTAGAGGTGATTTAGCATATTTCAGCTTTCAAGTCCTATGAACCATTTTTCAGTCAGCTGAGAATAAAGTCCCTAGCAAGATTAATTGTAGAATTGGGATTAAGAGATTCTATAAATCACTCAAATCCAAAAATACAGCTAGCAGAATACTAGGATAATGATAGATACATCCATATTGTATCAGCCACAGCTAAATTGAATTGACATTGCAATAGACCAAACGTAGTCAAATATGAGAGCAGAAGTTATTAATAAAGATTATTCTTGAGGAAAATGCAGACTCCACTGCAGTGACAATTCCTGGGAGGAAAGTTCTCTTGAAGAGCATTCATTTTTCTACCAACACCTGTACAAAAGACTGGTATGGCTTCCTGATTTGTCAAAGCTTCCTTCTCCTGAGAGACAGTACGCAGGATAATGAAATTATTGCCTTTCCTTCAGTTGTGTAGTGTACCCAAAGCTGCAGTGTTTGTACTGATGGCTAAATTTTAAAGGATCTCGGATCAAAACCTTGCATACTTGGGGAATTCACTGATTTCTTATGTGGACTGAGGACAGAAATTGAGGTGGAATTCTTTCTGTCAGACCAGGCTGAGTAAAAGATGTGATACTCCCTACTCAAATACACAAGGACATATAATCATACATGTACATCCACAGATACACACACATGTCCTCTCACAAGAGACATCTGTGCATGGCTAGATCCCATTCAATACCCCAAAGAAGGAGCTTTGGGGTATTGAATGGGATAGAGAGAAAGAGAGACCTTTCCTCTGTTTAAGCCAAGGGGTGAACTGTCTGAATCCATTAGGGATGAAAGGAAGACAGCAGGAAAAAGAAATCTCAAAGGTATTTCTAAAAAAGGTTGAGGGGGTGATTAAGCCACTGAAAAAATATTATTAAAAAATATTATTTCCTTGGCAGGTCATCTAAGCATTTTTATTCATTTCTACTCTGAACAGGGCACAGCTTTGTCTGTTTTTCAGTCCCCCATGCTACGTGCTGTATTTTTGGGCTGAAGTGAAACCTCACCTTGTGACCGAAATTGAAGCCTCAGCAGCATCTGGCCTTTAGCAGAAAGTGAGATCATCACCACATCTATGCCTCACTTTGTGTGTTCCATACCTTCCTTTGGTCTGGCATCTCATAAAACCAATGTGACACTGAGGATGCAGCTGAGAAGAGAACAGTGATCGTGCAGCCCACTCGCTTTCTTGCTGACTCAGCCAATGAGGTGCTCAGCTCATTTCTGCAGTGCTACAGCAGCTTCCTCACAGAGGAGGCAAGGAAATATTTTTAATTGATTAGAGCCTCCCAGAAAGCCAAAGCTAATTTGTTAGTAGTCAGATGAGCTGTTCCAAGGATCTTGTTTTCTGGTTGTAGAGCTAAATCAGAGTTAGGCTGGGTTGGCCCTCCAACACTCCTATCAAGCTGCATTGGTCACACAGAGGTAAACTTTTCTGGGGAAGAACAACTCCCTCCTCTGCATGAGTGTGCTGCAGTTGTGATTGAAGCCAAATGCCACTGATCTATAAGGAAAGCAGAGCTGAAAAGGTCAGTGACCTCTGGCTCAAAAAATCTGGAGTCCAGTTTCAAGTCATGTGACAAAGCTGCAACACTGAAGCAGACTGACTTCAAAGGGGAAGAAATTAATAGTGTGAGAGCAAATTATACTCCCACTTACCACATGGTTTATTCTGTGATGGTAAAGAGTAACTTAATTTGATTCTATGATTATGGTTTAACTTTGGAAAAACACTGAGAGGCAGGGACAGACAAAATGAAAACTATGGACCCAAATGGGAAAGACTTATGGTGCAGACTGGAAGGGAAACCTGATGACAGTGACGTGTTGTTATAGAAAACCTGAAATGTGAACCGGATCACACAGGAGAATTAATGTGGAAAATGGAGACAAAACTTGAAAATCTTGTTGGAGGCTACAAGGGTGCAAAAACTGAAGAAATACCTAAAAGTGAAAATTTGGATAGATACTTTTTCTTTGTTAAACAAAACCTGAATGAAAGAGTGATTCACTTTCTTTTATGTGATAAAGGGAAAGTAGAGAATCAGATTAACTATCTAGAAGAGCAAATGAAAATTACTTTGTACATTTGTTAAAAAGAAAAACCAAAATATTGAACATCTTTACTTGTACAAATGTGGTCTCTGTTGTTTATTTAATTAATGTTTTTCAATATGCAACAGGGTGCCCAGTGATCAGAACAGGCATCAACAGTGTTTATTGAAGCAATCTGGATCCCTCAAAAATATCAAGAACTTTGTATAATACAAATTGAACAGTGTTTACACCACAAATATATTTTAATGATGGTAATAAAAATAAAAGACACATATCCAAAATCAATTTTCAATGCATCTTTCTTACTTCAAAAATTATTTTACCCTCCTCAAGATCCATGTGTGACATACAAATGCATGGATGGGATAATGGAGTGCACAACATCTGAGAAGAGATAAGGAAAAAGGATCTTTCTGGAGATTTTAACACACTGTGAATTAGGCTCCTTAACAGTGAATATGTTATGTGACATGGGAATTCACCTTTGGAACCCCAGGCTGGGTCAAGTGATTGCATCTGGGAAATACAGTTTCTGTTTCTTCCCAGGTTTTTTGTGGTCACATTTTTGGAAGATCAATTTTGACAGTACTTGTTTAAATATTTCCTTACTTCATAGTGAATGAGGGACGAAAATGGCCCACAGAAATCTCAAGAGTAATTTATGAATTCAATCATGGTGAAAAATGTGAATTAGACACTTTCTGCTATGTTCTTTCAGGGAGGTAATCTTGCCAACACTCAGGATACATTTTATGTCTTTCTCAGTACATTTCACAGTCTTGTACTTTATCCCTAGGTATTTTAAGATGGTAGAGCTGTAAGGTGCTGGAAAAAATTAGAATATAACTACAAAGAAATCTAAAATAATCTATGCCCATAACCCTATAATCCATGACTCTGAGAATAGCACAAAATATCACAAATCTTCTGGAGAAGTAGAAGAGATGCCAGCACACAGAAAGCACTGTACCAGAGGCCATGTGTTACATTCCGTGTACTCAGTACCTTTCTTTTGCTAAAGATCAGCTTGGGGAGAACATATTTAACTACCCTTTCCCAGCAGTGCTGACAGGCAGCTACCTTACGATAAGCAGTGGTCTTCCCATGCTGCTTAATCAAAGGGATTTCCCTAAGTATTTTACTTATGAATGAGTTTCATAAGGTCTGGAAAACAGCTGCAATGAAATAGCAACAGTTTGCGAGGTCATACAGCAGGACTGAAAAGAGGGGTCATTTAGAACTGTGGCTGAAGTGAAAAGAGTAAGAATCCATGTGTTCAACACATGCTTATGACACAGTTATATCTGACATTCATCCCCTGTGCACACACACCCATTACTTTCTTACAGATGACAATTCTCCTCAACATAAAACTGGCTGTTTACTAAGACAATATGGCATCATCAATTCTCTTATCCTTTATCAAGCAGTACATTTTCATATGATTTATATGCACACATTTCTTACAGTGACAACTGGCATCAAGATAAAGGCAGACAATCAAATCTATTACGAAGCAGGACAAGAACCACCTCTTTGCTTGACATTTCATTAATAAGCAATGCACAGCTGCATTACTCATGTCTCAAAATAACACAGTTCCCAAGCACAACTGAGTGCAGATAAAGACTTTACCTTGTGGTGAAATAGCAAACTGGACCTTCAACTTCTGTTTAAAAGGGTGTCTATTGCATACACAGCCTCAAGACTCAACAGATTCTATGGCAAAAGACCACCCTGTAACTTGCCTTTCAGAGCTAGTTCTTATGTATTAGCTCTCTGACAGAACTTCAAGCTCTATTTTATATGCCATAAAGCCATTTTATCCCCTAAAAATTATAATTTTAACTTTTTGGGGGAACTGAATGTAACCCTTGCATAGCAGCCAGCACAAACAGACTAAGCCCAAGAAAGAAGTAAATAAATAGGGCTTGTTAAAACAGACCTTGTCCAGACAGTGGGCTGGACTGGGGGAAGGTAGGAAAAACAGGACAGGGGAAGAACAGAACAGGACTGTCTGCAGCTCAGCATGCCCAGAGCTTTAACAAACTGAAGGAGACATCATAAATTTTCAAATTCTTTCTTCACCATGTAACAACAGCTGCCTAAATCAGAAAGGTGTACAACTCCTCTAAGACCTCTCAGTGACATCAAGGCTTCTCTAAACTGGAACACTAAAAGTGGGAAACAAAGTTAGACCATCTCTAATACTGCTAAAGTCACCCATCTTTAGGTTACTGGCTGGGAGAGTCAATTTACAAAATGACAAGTGCTTTGCATTCACATCTCTCATTTGTTTTACAAAACCTTTCCTGGTAATATCAATGTTATCTACTACTGTAAACAGTAGTACTGTGGCATTACAATTCTATATATAGGCACTTATATTTCAATAATCTACTCAAAGTAATCAAACAGGAACTGGCTTCTCTGTCTTTTAATGCAATATTCTTCTATTACAGACCAACATGGCACACCCATCCTTTCATAAATGTGTCAGAAACAAGGTAAATATTTTTGATCTCATAGCTCCTTTCGTGGGAGTCTTCCAGACACACTCTCCAGAGTGGCAAGGTGAACAATACACCTCTTTTTACTTTGTTTCATGGAAGACAGCCCCATCAATTTATTTGATTCTATTAACAGCTCTGCGGGATAAATTTTCCCAGTTTCTGTTCCTACTATCGAACATGTGTATTAAGATTTGCACTCAGTCTTCCAGATAAGGACTTCCAAGCATCATGTATTTGACATTGGTAATTCCTTCTCTCTGTAGGCCAGAGGATGCATTTTAGGAGGATGTTTGCCTTTTTTATATAAAAGGCAAACATTACGCAGGTGGTTTGCAATAATCCTGTGATCAAGCAATAGAGTCCCATTCTGAGATCCTCCTCAGCAATTATTATCTCTGCTTAGAGATGACGCTCTGTATTGCCACATTCTACCTTTTCTTTTTTTTTTTTTGCAGTCTTTCTAACCACTAGATATTTCATGTTTGACATTTCAGGTTAATCATGGTAATGATCTGTCACCTTTACGTTATTGATACACTTCTCTGTTTCTGGCCAGTATCATTATAGACAGCATCATAGAAACATTTCCTAAGGATTTCTGAAAATCTCTGTCACTCCAGTTTCTGGACTTTGGTGCCATATTTCCACATTCTTCCAGAAAACTGATGTATAGCAATGACTTATAATATCTTGCACCTGCAGATACTTTATGGGGTAGTGAAATAGGTGCATACTTTTGTCCAGGCAGCCATGCAAGCCTTATGAATTATATGGGTCAACAGGAAAGATTAAGTATCTTCAGCTACTTATAAAGGGTGCAACTCAAATATGAGCGTTTTCATATTAGAAACAAATCCAAATTGAAAAAAATAGCCACTGGAAATTACGCAACCTTTTTCTGAATAAATCCATATGCATTCAGCTATCTTGGCAGCATGCAAGCAAATTGTAGCCAGTTATTTAAATTCCTTCCATCAGAAGAGTCAATTTAAAAATTCATTATTGCTTTGAAAGTTTTATGTTTCATGCTAAAATGATATATCAACATACACATTAAAAAATATCAGCAGGAGAAGACTCCTATCAGACGTTGAATATCCTTCTACTAACCTTGGGTGGTTTAAAAGGATAGTCCGGTGAAAAGGTTATGTCAAGGAAGAAAACTCCACCTTCATATACAGACCCTGGAGGCCCCAGTATAGTTGACCTCCATTCATAAATGTTGTCTCCTTTGGGTCCAGCACTAAAATAGAAAACAAAAATATAATAACCACATACAATCAAGGATATACTGCATCAGTTATACTCTACCAGTAGTACCGCTGGTTTTGCTGTAACACCAGAAACTAAAATTGTGTATCACATTCATTAAGTTAGATAGAACATGCATCTGATGTCCTAAGCTCTGTCAGAGAAGTGATATATTCAGCCAGGAAGAAGTATTAAAATCACATCATAAATTATTCAAATAAGCACAGAAAAATTCCCAACTGTCTTATCTCAGATATTTTAGTGGGCAGATGTGAAGTATTTACAGTGCAAGGATATAGAAACTTTGCTGTGATGTCTTGTCACTGTCTTGCTTCACAAGCCATCCTATTTTCACCTACCTCCTCATCCACCTACCTCCTCAGTCAGTAGCAGTGTAATTACACACATTACACAGCACAGACTGTACTAAAGACTGAGCAGGGTACAACCAACCTTGCAGCTGCACTTGTTCCTAATCTCAGGTCTCCAGTCACTACCACAGAAGGCTGCTTCACTCTGCAATCATTGCCCTACCTTAAAAATAATATTAACAGGAAGTGGGTTATGTTAATTATGCTAAATCCAACAGGAAGTGTTGGATTATGTTAATTCAAAGTCCTTGGTTTAAAACACAGTACTGAAATAAAATTCAAAATGTGCAAAACATAATCCTGCATCAAACAAGAAAAATCTCTCACTCGTATGGTGAATTCCTGAAAAAGATGAAATAAAATACTAACTAATAAAAGTTCTTGGGCATGACTCTTCTAAAAGCCAACACAGCCTCCTTTCATACAACATAATGCCTGTCCATACAAATATGTATTTTACTCAGGATGGCCTCTTAAAGCATATGAAGACTCCTTTTCTGTTCACAGACTGCTGATTACAGGACCTGAATTTTAATTAGGACCAATTAGAACAGTGACTTCCAGATATCTGATTAATATTTTTTAGAGGAAGGCAGTGCTGGTAGATATCTCAAAAAAGTGATGTGGCACTGTCTTAAGGCATTTCTTGTGAAACAATTCTTGTTATGTCTGCAGTGAAGGTTTCTGCAGCATACAGGGCTTGTGGAATCACTCAGTGTGTAGAACAGCTGAAAGCTCTTGGCTATGCTCCATGCCTCACAATGTACCCAAGGTATACAATTATTATACGACATCATGTCATGTTCACTGCTCAACTATTCGTTTTGTTCACTGGAAGTTAATAAAACCCGCTTTCACCTGCAATTCCTTGGGCTCCCTTCATTAAAACTTCTGGCTGCACGATTCCCTGAATACAGCTGCACGACTCAGTCCTGTGCAGAGCACTTCATTAGTCATGGTACCTACATCCATTTTCTGTAATAGCTGTTAATGCTTCTTGGCTTTCTAAACTACCTTGCTTTCTCAACAATAATGGGTTACAGAGACTATAACATTATGGAACGCTCATTTTCTATCAGCCATAGTAACAGAACTAGCAATTGTTTTAAAGATGAAATCTGGCTTTTTAAGTGGCACAATAGCAGAAGTGTTGCCATCCATATTTCACAGTGTCGATAATACATCAGGTTGCTAGCTGCCAAACAAATTTAATTTACCCAGTTCTCAGTTTGCATTAACCTTTGAATAATAAAGCACAGCTGAGACTGCTGTAAGAAACAAACCAGAGAATGAATAATTAAAACCACCTCCACTGCCTTTAGAAAGACCAATCCTGAGTCAACAGGGAAGGTTTAATTGTGACTGAACTAGGCATTAAGGGGCTAATTGAACTCTTTATAAGCCCAAACAAATGCAGTCCTATATCAGTGGTATGGTATACAATGTTCACAGAAAATAAAACTCCTAAAAAATGCAGGCAATTATTTCAAATAGAAAAGACAATAAGCAAGGCAAGTCTAAATCTTACGCCAAAAGAACCCATAATATGTGAAAGGAATCCCTTCCCATTTGCTGCAGGAAAATGTTCTAACACTTAAAGAAGCAATTCCTCAGTCGATGCCAGGAGGTTAAAATGGAAGTTAAAATGTCATTCCCAGAGAAATGGTTGGAAATAAGTAACAAAAGCTAGCCCTAGCACTTTCAGAACTTATTTAGCCAGGAGGGGATGGTGTGGCCCTTTCTGCATTTGACTGCGGCTGACTTTTTTGATCAGAAATCTCTCTGATAGTGGCGGTTTCATACTGTATATTATTTTTATTTGTTTTGCCTATTTATTTAATTGCATTAACATTTGAAATGAGCAGTCATTAATTAGAATAGTTGGAAAATGCTCCATCTGCCAGTTGAACTGTTTCGGCACGTCCAGCTACAAGCCCAGCCTGATCACATTCTGAGGATGCTGATTAACATTAATTGATGGTTTTCTTTGCAAATGAGAGATGAAGCTTTATTAAGTATTATTATTAATTTGAAGAATGGCTTAAATTGTATGGAGTGTGGGAAGACTGCTGTTATTGATGCTGCCTGTTTGAGTGCTTGCTGGCAGCAGGGCTGTTCAGCCATGTGAAATACCAGCCCATGTGCACAGGCAACAGCTGGTATTAAGGGGAACAGCATGCACAAGCATCATGGTTTTTTATTTGTGCATTAATAATACAAAAAGTTTGACAGGTGTATTATCTTTGTTTTCCTTCTTTTTTAATTGTTAAGCCTTTTATTTATCCACAGTACTGGCAACCCGAACAGGCTTCACCAGAGAAAATTCCCACATGTGCAAGACGTCAGCCAGAGCCTTATTCTGTGAGGTTTAAAATGCAAGAGGATTTAATTACCCTTCTCTCTACATGGATATCTGCCCGACACACTGAAGCCCAAATGTTTTACATTCAGTATGATTTATATTCCAGCTCTATTAAAGTTACTGGCAACCAAACCACAGATCTCAAAGAAAGTACACCAAACAGCTCAGTGCCTGAAGTTCTGTAATCTTTGGAAGAACAGATTTAGATGTGCGCCCTCTCAGCAAAAGGCAGACTAAATCTGTCCTGAACTCAGCTGACCCAGGGCCAGAGCATACACGTGCTGCCTGTGATGAACTTACTGCAACACAGTCAGCTCCAAGGGAGAGATAACGGTGGCTGGGCAGCTCCAGATGGAAGTGGATGAACTCTAAGGTAGTTGGATGAACTCTCAGGAGGACAGGTCTACTGTCAGACAAGCAGTGCAGCCTCCCAATGTGAGCCCAGATGCTGACAACCCAGTGACTCTGCAGGGTGGGGCAATCAAGGAACCAGCAGAGAGGTTGTAGTGTGGCTCTGAATTGGTGTTCCCTGCTTTTCCAGGGTTACCTCCCAGGTGGAATATGTAACATAGGACCAAGGAGGTGCAGCTGAGCTCCTGGACACTTGAAGTTATTAATGACTTGCCAAGAGCCAGCTGTCTGCTGCTATTATTCCCCTACAGCTGATGAGACCCTCCACAGAATACCGTACTTCACCTCTGCAGAGGTTTGCTCAGTGGAAGAGCTGGAATAGGTGGACATGGAGCCAGTTTTCTTCCAGAACAACATCCATATGAGTGTATGAAATTCAGGACAAAGGAGTGAAAACATGTAAAATGGTCTTCTTTTTATTTCACTCTCCTTTGCTTCTCCTATATTACAGTTCTGCCATGTCTTCCCACAGATACTTGCAGGTGAAATGTATGGACATCAGTTACAGTTCTTAGCAAAACACTTTAAATGCTACTAGAACTGAATTAACTTTGTTTTAAATATGCTTACCACATGGAATATTTTCTATTCCCTCAATATGTTTTAGGCAGGCAGCCACTTGAAAGCAGTACTGCTAAAAACTGCTTGTCCAGTGCAATGCATTATAAACACCAAGCTTTCCCTGCATTTAAAATATCCTAAAATATTAAATGCAAAATAATGTATTAGGAGAGTTGTATGAAAACAAAAGCACCCATGAGATATACCAGATGAAAACCTATCTGGAGAAGTTATTAAAGTACGGTTGATTTTTAGCTGTCATTTGTATACAAATGTACGTAATTTCCAGAGAATAATTTTAAAAAGTGAAAATACAGAAGGTTAAAAAAAAAAAAGTATGTCTACCTTGATTATCAAGTAGTCATACAAAACAGATTGGTCAAAATAATGTTACCATTTTTAATCTACCTTATATTTCTTGATGAGGGGGTCACATGCTTTCCCAGTGTCTATGACGGGAGGTAGCAAAAACTTGTAGTGTGTTTCTGGTAAGGTGGAAAATGAGGACTATTTCAGTGTCTTCCCTTCTATTCCTGGTCTCTGAATCCTGCAGGTATCCACCATTAAAGCGGATACTCTTTCACACAAGGGAAAGGCAAGCCTGTAGCACAAAACATGTAGGAACTTAACTTCAATGGTTTTCTAGATCTGATACATGAACACTGCATGGCAGGGAACTGATCAGGCCAAATAAAACAGGAAAGCACACTGGTTGGAGGCCTTCCTATTCCTCAGGACTCAGAAAGAAATTAAGAGATTCTTGTGGAGAGAGTGAGTTTTTATAACAGTGAAGAATAAAGCAGAATCAGGATATCATACTAATGCCCATGAACTCACTTTCCATGGCATTGTGTATGGCAATTCACTCCTATTATTGCAATCTGAGTTGCCTTAGCCCACAAAAACACACATCAGAACCAGGCTGCAGTCTGTGGAGGATGCAGTCCCTCTCAAGTATCTCTAGCAACTTGTAACAGTAGGAAAAAGAAGGACACATGGAAGGCTCTTTTTCTTCTTTGTCTTTTATTGTGCAGAGCCTTGGCTTCAATGTTTAGGAGTTTTCCCTCTGAGGAGAGAAGCTCATTACAGAATGATCTCCATTTCTAAGTATTACAACAGTTTCTTGCAATCCCATTTCTTGCACATCTAACAGATACACAGGAGCAGATCCTGCCTCTAGCTGCTTTCTCTGAATGCTTCTGGGAAGCCACTTGCCTAGAGGGCAAAGTGGATACAAAAGTACCAGAAGACTGGCAAAATAATTCAAGAGCACAGCTGGTGAAGGGAGAAGATGGATGTGGCAAACCCGAAGATGGCAGATTCAGCTTTCAATGAGATACATCTCTTGAGAAGCAGGTAAGATGCTCCATTAAAATAAACTTAGTATACTCTCTGCTCTCATATTTCAAACACAATGCCAATAATGAAACTAAGGTGCTAATAATGAAACTAACTTCTAAGCAAAAGTGTTCCTTTGGTCTGCACCACAGCTCAAGGTTGACTCTGTGCTTGGGGACAACCATGAGATGAGCAGCGGGGCTGTGCTGGGGAAGCGGTTGCTGGATAATCTCAATCTGGGATGAAGCAAATCATCAGCAGCTATGCTGATACATCACCAGCTGTTTCACACCCACCTCCCCAACCCACTATTCAACAAAGTGCAAAAAAATGCCATTGAGAAGCAGCAATCCTCTAAGCCACTTCCATATTTCTGTAACTTTGGAATGGATACAGGCAGGATTAGGATACAGACGGTGCCAGCAGTACAGGTTATCTGCTGAATTTCTTCTGCTCTTGTCCCAGTCCTGTCTTCTGCTCTCCTCTGCAACCCAGAAGCCCACCTGACCCACTACCTCTTTTTATTTCTCCCTTGTTACTGGCTATTATTCTTTGTGGTGCATGTATTTTCTAGTTTCTGCCTGAGGGTGGTTTCTCCCCCACCCTCTCTCTGTGTGGTGACAATTCATTGCTCCTTCATCATGGTGGATCCTTCCCATGGAGATCCCACTCCTCCTAATAAGCCGCTTCCTTTTCCTTCATCAAAAGCCATCAACAAATCCTGCTATTTTTGCACTTTTTTCCAGAAGTGAGGAAGGGGTGAAAATGGTACCAGGGTGGTTTATTACAGTAGAGTAATTTTGTTTCCTTCCGTCCCTGGAAAATGAAGAGCAAGCAGAGTGGGAGCTGCAGCAACAGTGGCGTAGGGAAGGGAAAGGGAGTCACAGCTGCCTACCCAGATGCTACAGTGATATCAGGAGGTACTTTGGTAAATGTATGTAATAAACAGTTGCCACAGCAGCCAAAAGAATACACTTCTGCAAAACAAAAACAAAGATAGCAGCGAGCACTGAGACTGCCTGTGGCAATGGGCGCTGTTGTGTGGTTAATAATACCTCTGCTATGAATAAAATTAGCAGGCTGGTCTCCAGACAGTAAAATCAAAGAACAATTAAAGAAATCAACCCTTCCAGAATTAGAGGAAAGTGCTAACTTGGGCTATAATATTGATGACTTAAATTTTCCTCAAGAAATAAAGCCCCCAATTTTAGAATGCAGAGTATTTTTAATGTCTTCCCCCCCACCCTGAAAATCTGCTGAAAATCCCAAAAATCTTCCTTTTCAATTAATCAATTAAATAAATTATTAAAACTATCATCACCTCAATTCCTTCATCTAGATGGTGGAAAGTGTCATTATTGAAATGTTGGAAGATGCTCATTGTTCTTACTATTATAATCTAGACCAAACCTAGAAATTTTTCAGCATTAAATTTGAGGCCCAAGAGATCTACTCTAAGTACTGTAAGTAAATTGACTCTTTACTCTAAGTAAATTACAATATACATTCACATTTTTAAAGAATTGTTCATTTTACTTTAAATATACTCAACAGTTATTGAAAATTTTTGCCTTACACTATGACCTAACACTTGCATTTGGGTCAATGCTAGATCCAGTATTTTTGGTCACCCTACAATATAAATGGGAATTTATGTCTTACATATATTGGAATATCAATATTATTAGATGAGATAAGTATGATTTTTGAGTAGGTATGTTTCATTGGACTTAATTATTCATAATGGAAACAGAGGTTGAAGTGATTGGGCCACTTGTCACTCAGAAAGGCTTTGGCAAAGAGAGACACATCAGACAAACCATGTACACCACTTAGTTTCCATTGCAGTGAGAGAATTTAGCTGAAAAATTTGAATCAGACTTTCTTCCAGTTCTTTCAGTTTTCTGACTGAGACCATTTTTCATTTAGGACCATCTTTATTTTTTTTTAAAGTACTTTTAGGCAAGCAGCAAGGGAAGGAGGATATTAAGACATTTTTCTAAGTCAGGCTGCAATTCTTTCAAAGTGGTTATATCCTGCTCTTATTATGTGCTTTTTATTGAAGCCAGTTACCGTTTTCATGTACACTTTGGAATCGATATGTTTGTGGTATACCTGACTGGAGGAACATATAGGAAAACTGATCCCAGTGAGCTGCCATAGGAGCAATAATGTATTACAGGGTATTGCTTGACATTGCTTCTTATGCTTATTGAAGTCACTGGAATTCAGTATGGCACAGCATTTTTTAATGGTCAGTTTTCTGTAGTTTTAGCAAGGTATTTCTAGAGGTTTATTTATCATCCAAAGTGCTAATGCAGTTTACTTTAGGGCTTCCTGCCTCTTTCTTGCTTGCAACAAACCTGCGGCACACCTGATCAATGTGCCCTAAGTCTGTAGGAAGCAAATCCTTTTTTCTTGTGATAAATTTTACCTGCCCTCCTATCATGGGAGCCATTAAAAATTATTGGCTGAAGTTGTGAAGCTGTGTTGTCTTTAAAATTAGTAAGTCTGGGCCAAATTATTAATATCAAATAGATTAAGACCAAAGTAAGTATCACTTAGATGATTTTGTTTGCTTCTAAATAATATTACTAAACATTATAAAAAATATCCTGGTGCTTTAGCAGACTGGTATTATTCAAAGAATACTTTGATGCTTTTATTCTCCAAAGCCCCATCCTCAGAGCATTCCTGAGATAGAAACCATCATGAAGAGAACTGCTTCTTAATGCACAAAATAGTTATTTATATTATACTATCTACAGCAATTTATTCACTGCAAACACCATTACACAGTGTATGATCACAGCATGCTGAGTATTCACAATGAGATTTTAAAAATGGCAATTTTGTTAAGTATTCTCCGCTTTGTTCAGCTGAAGAAAATTACATAAAACCTTCCACAGAAGGCTTGCCTTGCTCAGAGTAGGAAACAATCATTTGCCTCCTATTACACACCCATGGGCTCAATTCCCTTTTGCCACATCTTTTGTTTCTTTTTCTTTTAAAGTAATACCAGTATCTGAAGTTCCAGCTCTTTTAAACTACCAGAAATTGACTGTATAGTTTAAAAAAGATAAAATATTTTTCAGCCTGATTTGTCTCTATGGGAAATTATATCAAGCATGATTCGTAGCCCTATTTTAGTAAAAGAGAAAACCACAAGTACCTAGGAATGAAAAACACTACAGAAGATTGAATAGGCTGGGACCTTCTAACATGACCTCCAACCTTGCAAGTTGCCAAGTGATATTATTTCCATGTTACTGCTAATTTGCTTTTCCTTGAGGTTTTTTTCTTTCCCAGGATTGTAATTTATTTTTGAAAATATAACTACTTTTTAATTTCACAACATTTCCCTTTGCTGACAACAGCTGTAATTCACCATTATCTCTTCTCTAAGTTAATCAGAATCCATGACATGCAACAGTGGGGTGGCACCACCAGGCACTGTATTTTTAAATTTTAAATCTAATTTAAAAGGATGAGGTGACTAAGTGCAGACAGATAACACACAAACCCCAGAGCAGCTGGAAGATTTAAGAGGTGTAGTAGGGAAGAAAGCGTTCTTTAAAACAGCACTGACTTTTTAGTTTCTGTGGAAACCTTAGAGGCAATGCAGGACAGAGAGGTAGACAGGACTAAAGCAGACCAGCTCAAACATACTAGAAAGACTTCCCATGAATGTGTGGAACACACTGAAAGCTTTGGATTTGAAATGCATTTGATATGTTGAGTTGATCACTAATAAAAAAATAATGGCAAATTCTTGCTTTTTATCAGACATGATGAAAAATGACAAAAAAGCCACACACGACATAGTAGTGATGAATGGATCAACTGAACTTCAACTAACATGTCCTTCACTTTGAGATAATGGACTGCTGATTCCATGTCAGAAATTTTTTCAAGTTGTATCCAAAAAAGATCTTTACACTACTGTACTTTAAAAAAATATTAGTGTAAAATATTCTGCAGTAGTCAGTTGAGTAACTGAGAATGATTTAGACAGGATTATTTCTAATATATGTACACCCACATTTTCTGATTATTATGAACGCTACAAGGCAAGGCAGTAGTATTGTTCAATGTCTGCATATTCTCTGTTCCTTACAAAGCTGGTCTTCTAACTGGTCCACTAGTCATTGAATCCTTCCCCAACTCGCAAATGATTTATCCAATGGCCTCTAAAGAAGTTTGGTTTGTTCAAGACTGTAATCTTTAAGAGTCCTTAGGCAGTTGTCTAAATAAGAGCCTAGCAATTTTGAAACCTTATGAGACAAAATAATTTTGCGACTTTTTACTCTGAAGATTCTGAGATTTCCATTTTGTGACACTTTATATAGACTTTAGTTTTGATGCATAAGTTGCTAGTAAAACTGTTCCAAAATACTAATGAGGGGAAGTAATGAGAAGCAAATTTAAAGAACTATTTACAGTTTATCTCAAGCATATAATACAGCTGTGTAACCAACAAATCTGCTTGTGTCCATTTTGTAAACAGAGGAACAGGCTTAGATACAGACACCCCGTCCCCCCCCATTTCAGTGGGAGATTCACACATGCTTACACGTGAAATGCTAGCTTACACAAGGAAACAACTCTTTATTATTACACAGATTAACTAACATGATGTTAAACACATTATAAAACAAGTAATTTCCTCCAGAGTAAACAAGCCTATAAAGCCAACAGGCACAGAAAAAAGGAAATTTGATTCTCAAATCCATATACTTCAAAAGCAGATTCCTTTTATTTAGCCAATTTAGTTGAGAGGCTGTCTTATTTCTCCAGATCTCTGGTAAACAGAAGAAAACACACTTGCAAATTACTGACAAATGGACACATTTTCACAACCTTTCCCCTTAATTTGAAATTTTTCTCTTACTTCAAATATGGAGACCAGCCACAGGTCCAAGGTGAAAGAAACCTTAAAATGTTTCAACCCAGTAATGTGGCTTCTTTGAAGTCAACAGAATATTGTTGAGACTTTTTAATGTCTCTGGGGTGTGGGGACTTATCTGGAAACACGGGAGGGTAAACTGAAAATTAAATAGAAAGGATTTTCTTGTTTTTTTTATCAGCGTCATTTTCTCCTAGGATCTTTTAGGAGAGTCTTTAGGGCTGAGGTTAGGAAGTCCTCTGTTCTGAAGTGGCTGAAATTCTCTCAAAATCAGACCTGGAGTTACCAAGTGTTGCTACAATAGTCCCAAAAATGGTGATGACACAGACCTCACTATAGGAACAGGATTGTTCCAATGTGTTTTTCAGGAAAGGAGAGCTCACCAGGGACAACTACATGAGGCGACATTCTTCTCAGTACACACACCTCCACCATGCCCCATGGATCGGAACTTCTGATTAGAAAACCATTCCTGTAAATGGCTTTGTTTCATCCCTGTTTGTATTTAAAAGCAGGACTGAAAAATACAAAGTGGTTCTGGGAAGAATTATGGCAAAATTGGTTTAAGAAAAGGACGCTTGTTTGTCACATAAAGGTCACAACAAAAGAGTATGGCTGGGAGGAGAAGTCCTCTGCCTCTGTTCTCAGGATGGGAAGGCAAACAGCCAGTGTGCAGGTACCTGCTGGTGAAAGCAGTCTTCACCTTAGAGATGGAGTTGAGGAACCCAGAGCTCTGTAAAATTCCTCTCAAGATTTCAGGTGACACTTTCACTTCTTTCAGGGCCTCACACATGATCTTTCACTACTTTCAGGGCCTCACACATGATCCACATGAGAAATGACACCTTATCTAATGAAGAATCAACATTTCTAATTAGTAAGAGGTAACCAGCCCTCTAATCTGTAAGTCATAATCAATGACTGTCATAGAAGAATTACACATCACATTTTTAAGGTGGGTTTTTTTTAATAACCACTGTATATGTTCCCTACATCAAGACAAAATACCAACAACAGTTGAAACTGTCATTATAATTTCCTTGGCAACAACAACTTGGAATCCTTACACACAGATGTTTTTTGCATGATGAAAATTACATTTGTGTTGTTTTCTTTCCCATTTTCAGTTCCAGCTGCTGGTTTCCCATTTTCAGTTCCATCTCCTTGGCTCAGCTGCTGGTGTTACCTGCTCTCATCATTGTTTATTTACTTGTAATATTACTGGTTGTCTGCACTAAGTGACAAACAGCTGGTCTTTGAGTCAGAGCCACCACCACGAGGAGAATCCCAGAACACTTCACTAGTCATGCAGAAATTCACAATGCAAAAATAACATGTGGCATAACCTACAAACACTAGAGCTGTATGGCTTATCTTTATCATGTGCTACTGCTTATCTTTATTATCCTAATCAAGCTTGCTTAAATCTTGTGTATTCAAAGAAAACAGCTGGAGTAAATGGCTATGAGCTACAGAAGTGCTCATCCTGTGGTCTGGTTCAGTTCTAGCCTAGATGGCTCCTGTCCAAGTTGTTTATACTTGGAGACTCCTTCTTGGTCTGCGTGGAATGAATAGGTCTTTTTACAAAACCATCTCTCAGTGGAAAAACACCCCAGCTCCTAAGATTATCACTGCTGATTCCAGCCTGCTGGCAATGGATGGAGGAGGAAATACACTGGCTGCATGTGCCAGGTCTTGGTGGAGGCCCTGAGAATACCATGGGGACACGTGCCAGACAGCTGCCTGTCTTTACTGGTTATTCACCCATTAATTGGGGGTGTATCTCTGCTAATTGCTGTAACCATTGGTCAGATACTCTTCAGAACCACCATATTAGGTGTAAGAGCTATAACAGAAAAATGCCCTGGTCTCTATTTTCTAACGCAAAGGGAAGGGGTGGTGGAGAAAATTCAAGCCACACTACTATTTAAATAACTTGGATACGAACAAAGTCACCAATGGTTCACCTGTACTGCTTGTGATAATTTAGTAGAAACCCAGCTGCCTGAGAAAGACTTAAAATTTACCAGTTTATGTATTAAGAGGAAAATGTGTTCCTCTGTCAGATCATATTGAATCACAACAATGTGCATATGTATTCATGTCACAGTTTCTGCACTTTTACTGTTTTTGATGCCTTCAAAATAATCTTTTTTAAAATTAATGTACTTGCCAATTGTACATTCTGGAAGGGAGAGCAGCTGTTTCCTCACAACTGTATGCATGGCCCTTTGAAGAAAATTTTGTTTATTAATAGTAATCTGTTTCTCATAGCTTCGCAATTTCTTAGATAATAGGGTAAAACACAATCTTCCTTTCATGTTCTCTGCATAGTGAAGAGACAGATGCAATTGCAACAGACTACTTATGCTGAGGGCAAAACTTAGTACTGCTTAATGTGACTTAATGACTAAAAAATGTGTATCATTTATAGATGACATCTAGTACTCTGCTAAGTTGTTATTATTATGGTCAATGAGTATTCTTCCCTGCTGGTTAGTAAAAGGATTTAGAATTAAATCTGTTTTTATTTTACTTGTTCAAGTAGAAACACTGAAAGCAACCGAGCTACCCACATGAGTAACGCAAATGGGATTTAGTCTTTATTCCCAATCTTTTTCTAAACAGAAGCTCACATATAACAATATATATATATTAACTTGAAACACTGGGAGAAAGGAAAAAAAACTCAGGACTGAAGAAAGGCTATTTTACAGCTACACAGACATGTAAACACCTCCAGGAACTTTACTTAATAAGGCCAGCTACTTTCAGCTATCACTTCACCACCCGTGACAATCTTTGCAGGAAAGAATTTCTTTCTCCCTGAGGCAACACTAGCAAGTTAGTGCAGCTCCCTCGAAATACATAAATGCTGTATTTAAAATTAAATGTATAGCATATGGAGGACTGGAGCTGTGCTCTGGAAGGCAACTCCCTCACCCACCCAAAGGCACTTGGGTACACAAACATACATCCCTGTGAAACGTGGTAGATGTGACTGGGAAAATGTCAGAATACAGAAATTTCCTGTAGATTTTGAGTCGTATCAAGGCACACTCCTGTGTAAAAGATACCACAGGGTCCACAAGTGCTCTTGAATAACCTCAGAACATGATGTACACAATGAAGAAGTCAATTCAGCAGCATTTAATACATGAGCACTCTTCCCCTTACGGAATACATTACTCGGCTTTTCCTAATGATACTGAATTGATTTCACACAGAGTCACAGGATCACTGGGTTGGAAGAAACCTTCAAGATGATCGACTCCAATCCAGCCCCAACAACTCAACTAAAACATGGCACCGAGTGCCACATCCAGTCTTTTTTCAAACACATCCAGGGATGGCGACTCCACCATCTCCCTCGGCAGAAAATTCCAGTACTTTGTCAGCCTTTCAACCCCAAAACAGAGAAGCTGTGAGTGACTTACAACTTTCCTGGGAAATGAAGGCTCATTTCTGTGTACTTAAGTGTAGATCTGGATTTCAGTGATACCAGGGATAAAACTCTCACTAACTTCCGTACAGTGTATAAAAGAGAACATTTATGAACCACTTATAAGAACATAAAATGTGCATGATGCTGTGCCTGCAATTTTAAAATCACCTATTTTTAACAAGTCTTGTGGAAAAAAAAAAGTCTTGTGTGTATAATTGCAGATTCAAATTTAAAGTAGTTGACCTACTTTAAATTGTTTTCAGTTTATCATGGTAGGAAATATATTCTAAAACTGTAACCTCAGATGATCAAAAAAACCTGACCCCAAACCTTCAAAACAAAAAAGCAGGGTATGGTGGTTTGGTCCCTGAAACCACCAAGCTTTGATCAAGGTTTTTTTGTTGCAGCAGTATTTCAGAATCACATGAAAATATGAACCACACTTGTTGGTTGACTTCCATTCCTGTCACTTTAGAGGGAGTCTGTGTTTGTGCAGAATGATTTAAATACAATTCTCTGACATTCAGAACTGAAATGTCTGTTCCTGTGTGAAATACGAGAGCTCATTAACTTGGGAAGTCTATCAACTTGTTCGACAAATCTAGATGTATTAAATTTTTGGTGTATATTTCTTCATAAACTAATACTCTCTATTTAAAGCATGTTTCTATTTTCATTTGCATTTTTATATTTACTTTCAAGTAATTTTATCATTGGTAGGGATTATTGTTGGCTTCAGGACTCAAATCCTACTACAATATAAAAAAATGAAGCACTTTTACATGAATACTTTCTCTGCAGAGGTAAAAGGTCAAACAGAGTAGCACTAGACAGGAGAAAATGAATAAGTAAACTGAAGGAAAGATAATCAGTCTGGTTTCAAGGTTAACTTTCTGTTCTTTATTGCAGTGAGGTTTTTTTTTCCTTCTTTTTTTGAACTTCTAAGAGCATGCCAGTTCCATGTTCCAGCTTGCTGTGTTACTGCAGCAGAAACTACACAAATAGACAAAATCTCTAAGAATCACACCACCTTACAAAACCCACCCCTGCCCCTCAGTCACTCCCTCTGAAAAAATCTAGAGCAAAGAAATACCCTTTGTGTTGAAAATCAGGAAACTGAGGTCCTGCAAACTGACAGGTAAAGTATATTTATCTTCCCCAAAAACAGGACTGTGTGAATAAGAAGTTCTCCCGAATGTGAGCAGTCAGCTGCCTCCCTGGATGTGACTGTAAATACTGTGTTTAAATACAGAATCATAATATTTACAAATAGAAATTACACACAGCATGTCCTTCAAAATCACTCAGCCATTGTCTACAGGCTTTTGTGGTAAACAAACTAGCATAAACAGTGGGTAGTAAAAGTGGTTTAAAAATAATTTTATTTTTTTGCAAATGAAACCGTATTAGCAACAGCCATTGCTCTTGTGTTGAGACTGCAGTCTTATTTCATTCCTTACTTTGACTTCATAAACCAAATAAATACATTGTACTTCGCAGAATGAGGAAAATCTGCAAATACCAACTTTTTTTCCCCCCCACTTTTCAAGCTTTGGAGAGCTTATCTAAAATGTCCCTACACCTTATTGTATGAACAACTTTATCTCTGAACTTTCACTTATTTTATAAAAATGTCAGGAGAGATTTAACATGGCAAGTGCCTCAAATATAATTTAAATGTATGTTTCTCAACTTAGGGAAATTAGGATTCCCCAACAATGTTACTTTTTAGTTTTGCATTGACCTATCTCAAAAAAAAAGTCCTTTTTTTTCATCCCTTTTCATCTCTGCTTTCCTGTAATAGCCTCAAGTATTTTTCATCTGTCAGCTATAAAATATTATAGTTATTCATTACATATGGCCTTGGCATACTTGTTACAGCTACCTAGAGTACATTTCAATACCAGAATACATTTCTCAGTTTAATACACTACTAATGAATCAAATAAAATCCAAGTGGTTTGGGGCTTCAGCTGACACTAACTTATTACCCCTGTAATCACATCATGAGCAGAAGTAGCTCTGTACCTTTTGCTCCTTGTTCAGGACCTTCAGTGAAATTCACCACAGTATTCTTGCTCTGTGGTTTATAATTACTTCCAAATCTCAGAAAATGTATTTACGTGTACATTGGAAATTATTTTTTCCGGGGAGGTCATGTTATGCTAGCCATCACAGATGCCAAAAAAATCAACATCCAAAAAATGCCTATTTAAATATACATCCACAATTACTTTTCTGGCATTTTAGACTGTAGTTCGTTGCATTAAAACACTTCACACCAATCCTCCTCACCAGAGACCAACCCAGAACCAGAAACTCCTGACTGAGGAGTGGGGGCGGGCAGCCGTTCCCCTGCCAAATATATTCTCAAATCCTTTAACAACCCACACTAAAGACATTCTTCATTCATTCAATAACATTTCTTATTCAGGCACACAGAAGAAAACAGAGAAAGGTTCGGCGTAATGCCTAGTGCTGTGGGCCATACAAAGAAAAAACACCTGGGCTTGAGGGGTGAAGGAATAGTTTTATGAAGCTATTTCTCTGCAGTCAAACATAGCACAGCTGCACGTCACTGCTCTACAATACCTAAAACTTAATAAAATGTTTCTACAGGGTGATGCCAATGAAAATATTCACAGTACTATAAAGAGGAGTCATTAATTATCTGCAGGTCATTACCAAATGTTAGGACCTAGTACTAAAAAAACACAAGGAGGAAAAACAACAGTGTTTTGCGCACATGAAGCTACGTAAGGACATAAGATGCTCACTACCCACGCTTCCAAGAAGCAGCTTACTGGTTTTGACAGCAAAGTGAAGAGTTATATTCTAGGAATTGAAATAAATTTCTTTTATAGCATTACTTTCCAGCCACTACACTACCGGAAGGCATTAATAAGGTAGGCCTATTTAGTTCTCAATTACCCAAGGATGGTGTATTTCAGAAGAGCCTTAAGAGTTTAGTTTTGGATTTTCAGGGGGTATTTTTGCTTTTTGTGGTTATAGAGCATGCAATAAGTACTCAAAGCAGGCACAGAATTCAAGACTTGTTATCAGCTCAGAGAAACATTACGTTTAGGTTTTCATTTGTTCAGCAGAAGTTCGAAACCAGGATGTCTCATGTTGAACATCTGTACCTGATGTACCACACAACAGTGGGAAACAGGTTTTAGAGTTTGAGGTGAGAGACCCAACCTCCTCACACAACATCTTAGTGTGCTGGTGGCTGTCTGTTGTAATTGAGTCTTTTTAACTACAGAAGTAGGTTCAGCCTCACTGCAATGCATCCTGCAGGGAGAGGAAAATGAGAAAACTGACTGTGGTACCTCTAATGAGTGGAATACTTCAACACATATTCAAATTCACTGTTTATAAGGAATCTATTTACTTTAAGATAGGCAAGCAAAATCTCTGTCAATGGGCAGAATAAACACTATTTAGAGTGGAGCCATTTGTAACATACTTTAATTGGCAATTTTCCCTTGATGACTAATATAACATCTTTCACATGAGGTTTCTGCCGCTCTGTGATTTTCTGTCCCTGTATTAACAGATATGAAAACTGATGCACAAAATGCATCCTGCTAATAAGAGACCTTAGAATAATACATCCATTATCACAGGGATCACACTTGTTTTCTGTAACGAGATGAATGCAACTAGAGCAAGAAAGTAGGTGAAATACCACCAAAAAAAATCAGCATATTTGCCTCAGAACAGATGGCAACACAAAATTATATTTAATTTCATTCTTTTTATTTTAAAGGGGCTTTTACAGGCTCTGTTCTTCTTCCTTAAATTGGGCAGTACCTGTCCCTCGAGGGTCTGTACTGGGACCAATACTATTTGATCTCTTCACAGATGACACAGACCGTGAAATTGAGGGCACCCTCAGCAGGTCTGTGGATGGCACCAAGCTGAGGGGTGCAGTTGGTATGTTCTGAGGTAAGGGAAGCTATCCAGAGGGACCATGACAGGCTCCTTAACAGGCAATGGTTTTAAACTGAAAGAGGGTATATATAGATTGGATATAAAGAAGTATGCTTTTTAAGAGGGTGCTGAGAATACCTCATATAGGCCGTCCAGAGAAGCTGTCGATGCCCCATCTCTGAAGTACTCAAGGTTTGGCTGGATGGGGCACTGAGCAACCTCATCTGATGAAAGATGGCCCTGCCCATACACCTATTTGGTCTAGATGATCTTTAAAGATTCCTTTCAACCCAAACTATTCTGTGGTTCTATGAGTCTGTCATGTTGTATCATGTTAAAAAATACACTGGACAATCATAATACATCATACTCTCTTGAGGACATACACATTTCCATGATTTCATTTTCACTAGAATAAACACCCTGATTTTCTTTATGTTCCCCAGCATGTTCTTATCAGAAAATATATGTTTCAAGAGTTTGTCAGTACCAACTAGAGCTGCTTGTAGCAAATGAAAAAATGCCCCCCCTTTTCTAACACATGCATACGTAAAAAAGCTCTCATAAATTAAAGTAATGGGACAAACATTGCCATGATACAATTCAGAGCTGTGCTGGCTTACTGAGGATTAAACTTGGCTGAGGAAGATCACTAGTCAAACAAAAGGCTACAGAAATAATTTTTTTAAATCATGGAAGTGGATTGTAGAAGCTCACAATGGAGTAAAAATTAAACAGCCGAATAAAGATAATTACACAAAATTTTGTCCCAAGATCAGCGCCGTCAGAATGTGATCCAACGTAAAGAAACACACACTACCAGAGAAAAATGGAATAAGATAAAAATTCTCTCAGGTTCAATGCAAAAGATATTTTCCCCTTAGAGAAAACTGCATAAAAAGCTTCCTCTCTTCAGAGGAGGCAACAGAATGGAAGGGAATGAAAAGAGGCAGGTGAAAGCTCTGCATTTCCAAACATTATTCAAGGTTAGAAAATGAAAATGTTTCATTACAAGGAAAAAGACAAATCTGATCAAAGTCAGTCAACTCGCTTATTTATATCTCAGCAAACACCTTGGGTCTGCATTTTGTCAATCTGCAGAAAGCAAAAGATTTTTCTGACCTCATAAATTGGCAAGAAATAGCTTGTGTACTGATCTATTCAGCTCAGCAGATACTTGGCACCATTTATCCTGGCTCTCACAGAACCAAATACACCTACCATAAGGGTGATTGCTCTGGAGTTTCTGAAAGTCAAGAGGAAAAAGACTCCTTTAAGCCACTGGTATGTCACAGTGGTGTCATACTTACCCTGGTCTAACTGCCTGACACAGCTGAAGATAGTTCCACTGAACACTATGAGGGTCTCAGCCCTGGACACAGAAGAGCTGGGGTACAGCTCAGCAGGACTTCCAAAAAATTGTCAGCAATGTCACGCTAAAAAATTATGGGGAGATGATGCCTTGTCTACTGCCTGGGAGTTTCACTCAGCTTCCCAATCATTTGGTGTGCAGATGTCACCACTGAAGTGTTGCAATATAGTGATGTATTGGCATAGAAACATCTAAAGAGAACGTGTCTGAACATACAGGGGGGACTGAATTTGATCTCTTACACTATATTCACATTTACCTTCCTTGGGAATAACTTACTGTATGAATAGGAAATAAAGAGTTTACTCATTAGGCTAAATGAGATTTTACAGCATCACATTCATTCACTCAGCTAAGTATGAACGCTGGCAAGGTCTACGTATGGATTATATACTTGGACTAGACTGCAGACAGTATTTACTATTTCTTAAATAACGTCAGCTTCTTTAAAAGTATTGATCTAAAATAAACCTCTTCTAAAATTTTTCATTCAGAAGTTTAAAACTGCGGAGTCCCTCTCCCATCATGGGACTGGGTCACACACACACACTGATCCTGAAGGAAGCATGTGCCTAAGGAGACAGCTTCTTCCACATACTGTTTCTAAAATCAGTACAACTACTTTGTATCTTCCATATGCATTACCTCTTCAGAGCACATCTAACCTTAGACTCTTTTTAACTTGATTTTCTGCATCCTGATGTTTTCCTTTGAATAAATATTAGCATGATCAAATGGCTCCACTACATTACTGCAACCTCTGGAATGAGCAGGACTGGCCACTGAGCACATGCTGTGACAGCTACCCTTTAAAGCAAAAATAAAAGGCTGTCAGAGAAGATGCAGCTGGTTTTTATTTAGGATTTCAAATTACCTCTTCAATGGTTTCTGCTTGCTGACAAGCAAATGCATGACCTAGGAATCAGCAGCTAGAATTACCTATTTGCTGAAAGTGTGTATTTGCTGACTTAATGTGTTTATCATTTATCATATACACAGAGGAGTTGATAAATACAATCTTCTTGTCCTTAGTAATTTTGTGGAGCAAGAAATAACTCAGTTCATTCTTCTTCCTTACTTTACTTGTTCCTAACTATGGTACTGTGCCAAAAAACAGCTCAGAGCTATTTCCCTTCTCTAACATACAAAGTCAAAGTAAATTTCCAGCTGGCAAATAAAATGTAACGTTGATTAGGAATGCAATATATTTGAAACATTTGACCTTTAAAGCACAAAAATCCTGCATCTGAAATATAGTTTGTCACATATCCACAAAGCCATCTCAAATCAGGAAACACAGTTGTTAAAGCTGATTAATGGTGACATTGCAGTTTCATAATTTTTGTATATTTGTGACAGTCCTAACTTTGTGAAAAGAGCACTGCAAAGTTCTTGATTTACACACACGTTCTACTTCAAAACCTCTTATGGAATAATGTCATATATATACCAATTATGTTTAACTAAGATCTGGAATTTTACCTTCAAACTGATGAAGTGCATCAAAGAAGACAATTGAGAGCTTGTCACTGAAATACACTCTAAATCTTTCCAGTTTCATGCTATTAATAACTGTCACGTCACAAGTCATCAAACTCTGAATTTCCTTCACATTATTTAGAAACTCACCCCCTGACAAGTTCTAGAACGACCTTAAAATTCTTTTCCCATGCTGAAACACAGTGATTGGTGGGCTCAGATATGTTCTATTGGGTGTCTAACAATAAGAAGCACAAAAATCCATGAAACACTGGATATGAAAAACCTTTAGTTATGTACCATTCTGTGACTTAAATTCAACTAATTTCCTCATTCCGCATAAGTGTGGACTCAAATTCTATCCATACAGTGAGGAAGGCTTATTCAGACCTTTTGTTTCAGAGGTTACTGCAGCAGTTAGCTCTACCCAGGACTTTGTCCATGATTGTGTGAAAAAGGGGAAAATCTACAGATATGCACAAGTTCTTCAGTTCTTCCCCTTGTGTTGCAGGACATGTATGAAATTATGGCCATGATGGAAAAAAATAAAGCAGGCAAATTCTTCTTACAAAGCCTAATATGCCAACAATAAGCTGAATATTATTCCCACTGAACATAGGCAAGTTGGTAGTAGAAGCTCCAAGTTAACTGTATGAGATTTGGAACATATTCTGGGATTCAGATTCTCCTCTTAGAGAATAAAAACATTTACTTTTTATCCCAATCCTGCTATAACAAGACTGGAAAGAACTTTGTACTGATTCTAATAAAAAATAAGCTCCTTCCAAATCTAGTTTTGTAATTTGTTTAGTTGAATGCATAGAACCACTCGCCAGTAGAGGGGGTATAGCCAAACATTTCTCGTGCTAGAAGGGGCTGTCACAGCACTCAGGAGAGGACAAAATGAAGAACGAGAGGTTGTGCAAATTCACATGCCTTTAGAAAGAGAAGCTGCAAGGGGAAAAGGGCTTCTGGAATGCACCAGGCAAAAGCAGTAGGGAAACAAATATTAATTTCAAGCTTTTAGCATTTTAATATAAGCCAACCAGAAGACGGACAACATCACGAGTACCGTCAACTGATTTCAGACTGAAACCTCTTCTGCTAAGTATTTTAGCTCAACAGTGTAAATATCCTGCTTATTTTGAATGCAGAAATTCTGTGTGTCAAAAAATACCAGGAGCAGACCCGAGGATCATGTAATTCAATGAGTTTCAGCATTACAGCAAAATAAGATGTTGAGGTACTCTCCTTGAGAAAGCATGGGCAAAACACTTAATACCATTATGTGAGTCCAATCTAGTTGAACTGGAACACTTGTGTGACACTTTGCTATGTTCCCATTGGTAACAGCAAGTCCTGGTGAGAAAAGTTCCCTCCCAAAAAAGGGAACACACCTCAAGGTCAGACAGGAGATGTGTTTTCATGCTGCAGAATTCCTGGCTGCCACCAAACAAACTGCAACTAGCAAAAGGGAAATTTTTCAGATTTCCAAAAATATGCCTGAAGAATGTTGACAAATACATGAGCTGTCATTGACAAGCAAGTTCAGGCTCAAACTACCAAACCAATCTCCTATTTAAGAGGTCTGGGGTTTTGAGTAACTATATTAGGCATTTTTATGTGAAGACCTCACAAATACCTTTGAGGCCAAGGTGTGGTTGCCCAGCACTTCCCAAATTAGACTCTCAGGTC
Source organism: Motacilla alba alba (assembly GCF_015832195.1). Taxonomy (NCBI): domain Eukaryota; kingdom Metazoa; phylum Chordata; class Aves; order Passeriformes; family Motacillidae; genus Motacilla; species Motacilla alba. Next base: position 37,777,434 of record NC_052017.1, on the reverse strand, counting down.
ATGATTCAAGAAACCTCTTTAATAAGTGCTCAATTACTAACCCAAATGCATATGTGTTAATCTGAGCTTCAAAGCTGGACTCTGGAACTGGCAGCACCCAACACAGGAAACCCTTTTTGAGTTTGCTCCAGCCCAGTAAGCTAAGCACGCCTTGCAGAGCCTTTCCAGAAGGATCCTGGTCAGGTATGAATTCTGCTGAAGCTTTGTAACGCTTCAGAGAAATACCCGTCTTTTCTCAGACTTCAGCTGTGCAGTAGTTTAGAAGAAAAGAACAACCTTCTATGATGTCCTATTGTTACAGACCAGAGCAATTCATGTTTAAATAGCAAAATATCCTGATGCTACATGTCAAACTATTCCTCTATTTTAAAAGTGAAATAAATTCCAGTATTGAGTCTTATTGAGTCCATGGCTTCAAATGGATTTAAAGGGGTGTAATTCAGGACAGCATTAGCTCTGTTGTGACCACTCAGTTTGAATGGCTAAAACCAGTACGACAGGCAACCATGCACATCTGCTCTCATTCATGTAACTGTGGGGGGCTTTATATACATACATTTTGTGTAATATAGGCATCAATCAGTTAAAGAAGCAAAGTGTACCTGTGCTACATAGTTCACTTTATCTCTGTTAATGATATTCAGGACAACCCCAAGAGGTGGTTCTTGTAGAGGCCACATACACATGTGATGACTGCCAAGATGATCCAAACATATTTAAAAATAATTTTGCCCATAGGAGAGGCTCTTTGCCCAGACTACACTGCACAACCACTACTCAACTAAAGGCTTGTAAGTCTGTTCTATTCTCAGAGAACAGAGGAAGAAAAAAGAGACAGAGAAAGAAAGAAACAGGAGAAAATACTGCAGTAAAGAACGGAATTATTTATTTTCTTGTACTAGCATTAACAGACACACGTTCTTCCTGGGAGTCTCTCTTAATCTCTCCAGTTGCTCCATTTTTCCCTTAATCTTTATGCATTGCAATATTCTCATATAGTCCTTGTCTCTAGTAAATTGCACCTTGCAGCTCACATGCAACCCAGAAGAGGGGGAAGAAAGGCAAAGGCAGAAGGCCCCACTCCACCCAAAAAAAGGTCACACAATTTTCTGGACTTAAAATGTGTATTCATGTTAAATTCTTCTCAAGTGCCAGGAGGCTAATTATATAATTAATTGAAAATCTGACATTAAATGAGTTAATTTTGTTCTCCTCAGTGTGGGTAACATCTACATTTGAAATTTCCTCTCAAATTGTTAATTAATTTTTCTAATACAGACCATAATTCTCCCAAGTGAAGGAAACTGAAGGGAAATGTGTTTTGATCCCAGGAGCTCCACTGCCTAACAAATTTAAAGGGTCAACACTGAATGGAGGAACACCTATTTCCTTTGTAATTAAATAAATAGGGAGACCCATGGCCAGTTTGCTGCAAAAGCTTTCCATGACAGTTCCTGGAAAAAGCTAGGGGTAATCTGTTCAAAGGATGTGTTGTGGCTTTAGGGTCCCTGGCTGTATTCATACCAGTCTGTACTGAAATCTGAGAGACCTAGGTTCAGTTCCCTACTGTCAGAGACTCCTGGGTCATCAAACAGGGCAGAAGAGTCAATTAATTTCATTATGTCTCATTTCCAGTTGTAACACGAAGATAAAAAGCTCCTTTATGAGGAGGGGAGGAGAGGGAGAACAATCAATTACAAAATATTTAAGAATGAGTAACTGAAATCCTTCCCTATGAACAAATAAAATAAAAAATGGACAAAAATACCTCCTTTTAATTAATTAAGAGAAAAAAGGTATCAGTGTGTATATATATATATATATATATATATATATATATATATATATATATTTATATTTATATTTATATTTATATTTATATTTATATTTATATTTATATATGTATGTTTCCAGCAAAATAACCTGGTTTATTGGAAAAAATATTTTGAGTTAAAATGAGAAAAAAAGGAATGAATGGCAAATTTTACCCAGTTCTGCTCACTTAGAATTACTCACAAGTACAAGGATTTGAAAGAAATGAAATCTGTAATTATACTGAGACTTTGTTTCACACAGCCTACAGTTCTCTGAATAACTTCACCTTATTTACTGCTACTGAGAGCAGCAGTCCTGCCCTCTCTGTTGTCCATGATTGTGTGCTCCAGCTCTCTTGTTTGTGCTGGCATCAGTGCTCGGGCAGCTGCGCAGCTGGACTGAAAATTAATCTGACTACATAAAAAAAAGGGGTTTTTTTTAGTTAAAGCATCTCTCTGAACCGACAAGCCGTGCGCTGATACAGAGAGAGGCAGCAATGAATGGCTGACGGATAAAGGAGAGAGAGAGAGAGACAAACTCAGTGACCCCGGGGACTTAAATAGGCTTAAATCCATCATGAAACCACTTCCTCAGCCTTATCCACACTGGCCAGAGGATCCTTTTCTGTCTTTGGTGGGGGAGAGCATCTTCACACAGACAGAAGGCTAAGGAGTTACTTCCCATAGATTCTGCTTGTACACACACAGGAAATACAAAGTTATTCAAGACAATTTGTCCTGGAATAAAACAAAGGCAAATGACATTTACCATGGGACAGACTCTGGCCATGGCCAGTCATCACCAGAGCATCATATGTGCTTGGCTTATGTCCCTTTTCCAATACTCATTTTTATTTAGCAGAAAATAAATGATAACTCAATATAGTAAGTCCCCAAATAATGTCAGGAAAAGATTCATTTGACTCAAATTAACCAAGTAAAAGGGATCATACATCTGACTTAATGAGGAAAAAAAAAGCGGTTTCAGTCCATAAAAAATAATTTGTCCAGGGAAACATTCTAGAAATAACAATCTAAATATTCCTACAATGGATCCCCAGTATTACAATTACAAAAGTTGTAACATTTTTCTCCTTCTGTGAGCCTTTGACTAAGTACTGGTTTTTCATACAAACATCATTTGGATTATCGCACACTTAATTCTGAAGAGGCTCACTTTCCTAAAATTCAATTTTGACAATAAATATTTAGTCCTAGTAAAAAATTTTACTTCTCTGCTTCTGATGAGAACTTAAAAAAAGAGCCCCTAGTGACATTAGCTGCATATTCCTTATACATTTATAAAATATTTTGCAACAGAAGTGTTGTAGAAAGTATCATTTCACTGCATGTCAAAACATAACTCAGTAATACCCTTAACTTTAATTTTTAATGATGCAAATACCACATTGATACTTCATCCTTGTCTTGATTACATTTCTAATACTCTTTTATGAGCAGCTTAAAAACAGCAGAGTAAGAACAATGTCTTTATGTGATTTAAAAGCACCAACAACTGAAATGAATCTTCTGTGTAGTCATGCTTAAATCAATTAAATAGATCCAGATCTAAGTAAAGTTCTCTAATTATACTTCAATTACTACCCAAGCTTTAAAAAAAATAAAGTAAGAGGAAAAAAAAGCTAGAAGTTATCAGATGCTTCATCTTCCTTGTTATTACATTGAATATGCAATTTTAAAAGACATCGTATGTTAAAAGACACCAATAAGGACTTCCTCATTTATGCCAAGTGAGCTGATCATTTCTTAATGATGAAAGTATTTCTCTGAGCAGGAACACTTAAATAGAAATGTTCACAATCTTCTTCTCCAGCTAATTAAAAGCACTCGGTCTGATTAAACATAAGTCTGAACAATGTTTTCCATCCCTATCCTTCCCCATTCCATAATAAATCAGTGCTCTTGAGTGAGCTGAGGCTCTTGGTTCAAGTACTGACCCTGAACTAATTTTATTTTTATTATTTTAAGAGTTCTTAAAAATTATTAGCTCAAGTGAAAAATGGAGGCACGAAGTCTTTGCAAAAAGGCCTAACAGATGCTGCCAGCACAACACTTTAATGAATGACCACTCCCACGGAGTGGAACACATAACATTTTGTGCTGAGCGGTCGCGTGGGCCACTCAGTAACTGGATGGGAATGAGCTGCTTCCCTCCGCCAGATCTGTGCTCTTCCCCCCACCACCTCTCTGCTCTGCTTAAGGCTGGGGCTGAGGTGAACGTGGTTGAATTAACATGCTACATACACTTTTCTCTCTTTTATTAAATTATTTTACCTGGTTAACTTTTTTAGTGGTAAAAAAATTAACCAAGCCCTGCCACAAAGAACAGTACTGCTATTTAAGCTATTGATAAACAGAGATTTTAAAACAGTTTTGTTTCAGGTAATGAGTGTTTGTAAACATACCTGAGAGCTGTACTTCATTCTGCTCAGGTAAAAATAAAAATGTTTTTAAATCTATTGTTTTAATTTTTTTTTAATGTTACCACTGTAAATATTAAAGAAGCCAGAGTTAGACTCTGGTGCACCTTTTAGTACTTACAATACCATTTGCTGTTAAATTTTTAGTGCTATGAAAAACCATTTTTGTTCAAAAGCGAAGAATTATGCATGCAGTGTATTTTCAAAGGAAGCCCTAGTCCATATGAACAAAACACCACACTGCCAATTTAGCTCTCTTCAAAAATAGATGTCTTAAGATCATAGCCTGCTAATGAAATACTTTCTTAATTTTGCCTGTGGAGTTCCCATTCACATTATGCAGCCTGAGAGATAACTGAGACACAAGAAATATGATAATTCTCACTTTTCATAAAAGGCAGAAAACATAGCTGTAAGATTACCTTCTAAAATGCCTCCAGCTATCCGAATTCAGAATAGCCCCTCAACAAGGGCAGAAGTTAACACCTCACAGCATCAGAGGCTGCGAGGGAAAGACAGGAGTTAAAAGGAAAATAGCAGCTCCTCTTTCTCGAATTTGCAGCCTAAAAAGTTTGAGGTAATTGTACCACTAAGAGACCATGTTTAATCTTTGAAAGTACATTTGACAGATCAAACAGAGAAACTGTAAATTACCAGTAATGTCAGCAATCTTTCCATTTAACTATCAGTGTATCAAACCACAAAGTCAGAGAACACAATGATAACTTGAAGATAGGAATCTAAGGAGACGCAGACTGTGTATTTATTTGGTTCTCAAGAACACGATTGAGCTGCAAAAGACAAATATGTTTGGTTTTCTCAGCAATAACAGGGATATAAAAAGAGGTATATGCAAAAACTAGAACACTGAGTGCCAGAACAATTACATTTCCCAAACATTGCAGGTACAGAGCCAGATGCAAAAGAGCATTTTGAGCGGGGAACACCCGCATGAGGGGAATGACTGAGGGTTATTTCAGTGCAGCTACTGGAAAAAGGGGGAGTAGCCCAAAGGCTGATCCCAATTATGCTCCAGTGCACTCTGCCTGGCTGATCATGACCTTGAGGGAAGAATGGGACCAAGTGCAGTATGGACATGAGTAGTGCTGGAACACCTGGCTAAATCCTCTGTACTTCAGAGAGCATCCAATGGTCTACTACTGGTATTAAAACATTGGGATGTGTGCTTAATATTTTGGGGAAAGTTTTGTGGAACCATTTGTAAGCCTGGGAGTCTAGCCCGGTCAAAACCTGACAATTGCAATGAATTTACTCACATGTGCATTATTTTGGTACCAAGACATTTCTACTTGGAAAAGGCCTTATAAGGCTTTAATAGTAACTGTAGCAGTGTAGCTATTCATTTTGCTAAAGCAAAAAAACCCACGAACATAAGGAACCTCTGTATCAGAATAAATGAACTACGTGATGACAACTGTTTTAAATGCATGTATGGATTTAATTAAAGTGATAACATTTTATAATGTAAATAACACAAAACTAATCAATGATAACCAGCCATAATTTAGGCTGTAACAAAAATAATAAAACCAGGCAGTAAAACCATGTGCTATTTCAATTACTACAACTTCTTGTTTCCCTGATGTTGAAGCACTTCATACAATACTGCATTTTCAGGGCTCAGTCTTGAAGACTACACAGGAGAATCAAGACCATATACCAATGTATTATTATTTTCCCTTCTTTTTCTCTCCCATGAAGTGTCTCTGTGAAACAGGATTCTTTAAAAATTGCTTCTTATCAATCAGAGCTCATGGTTTGCAATCCATACATCACACCCTGTGTAAGGTTTCTACTGTAACTTTGTTTAAATTTTTCACACCACACATCTGCAAAGTCTACACTACTATCTAACCAAACACCATATCCCTTTTTAATGGATGGGATAACATCTCTCTTGCCTGCTTTTCTTCTTACAACAGAACAGTGCCCCCATACAACTCGAGGCCAGTTTGTTACTGGATGACTGAGGATGTTTCCTGCAGCAGCAGGAGATGAGCATGTGTTTGGCATTTTATGTATGAAGGGATGTGGGTCCAGCAATGCTGAGGGTCATTACTTCTCATCCTAAATGCCTGGAGTCCACACCGAGCCTCTCAGGACTGGGCTAGGCGCCTGAGGTCCCTGCCTGTAGAGAATAGGATGCCTCAGAAAGGAATCCAGAGCAGACAGTAAGGTTGATCTGGGAGCTGTTGAAACTAGCAAAGAAAAACACTAAGGGAAGGGTGTGCCTCGAATTCTTCTCCTTTTGCAGCTTAGGTATCTTTTTTTTTAATGGCCTGTAAGGCAGTGCTTATGTCAGCTAGGGTTTCAGAGCCCCAAATCCACCCTAACTTGTTCAGGTACCACAATTCCTCCTTTTACAACCATAACAAAATAGGTGCTCACTTCTAAAATACTGCTGGAGGGTCAGAATACAGACAAGGTGGAATTAATTCCTGCTTTAATTCCTTCTCTAGCTTGACATAGTTTAAACCTACATTTCTCACATTCCAGCAGAATGTTCCAATCCTACTATCCTGGGGAAAACCTAGGGGTGGGAGAGAGGAAGGGGTCACTGGCCCCTTTCTGCCTAAATTGTGCCAGTGCTGCAATGAAAGCAATTTACTTAGTTACAGCAAAAGGTAAATTACACAGTAGTCTCTTGCTTTTCAGACTAAAGTTTGAAGTCTATTGCTTTTTATATTATATTATCCATTACTCTCATACTCCTATTCCCTTGCTATATAACAATCTCTTGGGATTCTTCACACTTCTATTTAAATTCCAGGGACACACTGCTTAGCACTGACATTCAATTAGTTCTCCACTTAATAAATAACCATATATAATTGAATATTTTTTGCAATTATTAAACATAGAACATATTAATTGTTAAAATTTAAAATCTTTAGTTATATGCTTGGAGCCAGTGAATTACATTGTTCATATTGAAATAAAGTGAAAGGATTACAACATGGAATGCTTATGTTTAGAAATGGGTTATTTGCAATTTCAGAAAATAGGTAATTTACAAAGTTTAAAATAAAATGCGTGACGGCATTGTTCTAAGCATTCAGGGACTGAACAAAAGGCTTCTACTTTCTTATCAGCATTAATTATGGCGTGAGTGTGAATAATATGAATTGTGATTGAATCATTACTAACCATTTTTACATAATTTTTCACTTTCACTTCACCAATAAAACATTTTTGTAAAAGATGAAATTATATTTCTTCTAAGAGCCATAAAAAAACCACAGAGCTTGATCTTTGGCAATTATCAAGAAGATACAGATTATCTCTCCAGCCCTAACAATAGTAGCTAACAGCACTCCTGTACTTGAGGAGTCATTATTCTAGCCATCATCCCTCACGCAAAGGTTTTCACCTCAGTTTTGATGAAGGTGGACTTGGGAAAATGTTTTTCTTTTGCAGCCTCTTAACGTAGTCCTTCTTACTCTTTCAAGACAGTCAGAATCTGGGGTCCAAGTCTGCCACACAAACTGGTTGCCAGCAATTTGTTTGCTCTTCAGATAAGCCACGGTAGTTGTGGAAAGAGAAACTGGCTTGCTTTTGCCCTGTGTTACAGGGTTATACTCAGTTGCACAGAAAATTGGATAGCATCTGGGGGGAGGACAGAAATTGTGGCTCTACGTGTGTGAGAGACATAAGCAGGCTGGGCTCTGCAGCCTGTTAATGTAGGGGATGGGGGAAGAGTGATCAATCCTGTGTTAATTACGGAGCCAGCAGATCATTCAGCAGCTAATATTTCTTTAGTCTGGAAGGTGACTTGAAACAGTGACAGCAAAGTATGATTACCATATAAACACTATACATTTCCATACCTTTCAAATATAAGCCTTAATTTGGACCAGGAAAAAAAAAGAGATGAAAAGAAACTTGCACTTGAAGCATGTGATAATCAATCACCCAGAAAAAAATGTTTGATTACATGTATTGTGTTACTTAAGTGCTCTTTGAAGGCAGATGAGATGAAACGTATGTTTGAATGTGTCAAACATGCTCAAGGAGTACTTTAAACAGCTCTTGTACAATGAGATGACTTAAGGGATGGGCTCATGGCACTGTAGACTTGGCCCTCATTTCAGCGTGGAATACACTGAGATGCTGGACTTTGGGTCACATACATCCCTCCACATATGCACATATGGGGACCAGGGACTATAGACCTTGCTATATTTTCAAGTGAAAATACTGTTTTTTCCAAAAGTTATTTAACACACTGAAAAAACCCACAGAATACACCAGGAAGAAATGCAACACTGGATTTGATAAGGATTTCTCTCAATCTTTGTATATTTATGTCTCCAAGGATCATATTTTGTGAGGTTTTCTTTAGGAGTGCCTGGATTAGTAAAAAAGCTTCTAATTGTTTTGTCCTCTGATGTTTGTATCTTGTTATGTATCAAAGGGACTACTGATGCATATAAATCATTAAAGAAAATTTAATGAAGGACAATGCAGATGTTTAACTGTAAACACCTGCTATATATGTTTAAAGGAATCCTGGAAAGTAGGGGGCACTGAGATTTATCAGGTTCTTATTTGTGGCGGCATCTTGATTTGAATGAAACGAAGTGAAGCATAAAGTAAAGATCTGAGAGACAAAAAAACCCTGTTATTAACAGAACAGTCTTTTCTATCACATAAAAAATGAGTGACAGGTGTAAGCCAGTAGCAAAAAAGAGGAACGAAAAAGAAAGTTGCATGGTTACTTAATCACCTTCCAAAAGACATTTTATATGAAGGTTCCAAATTTCTTTACACCATGCAAGAGGATAAATAAAGCAGCCTAGGTGAACATTCACACTTTTGCCACTCCTTGTAAACATTAACTGTGCTAAGATGAAACCAAAGCCCTGCCCAGTCAAGATGCTTGAAGATACTGCATAGTCAATTCCAACATACCAAAAGAGAAAAAAATCAGTCTCTAAGAAACTTGCAGAAGAATTATACATGTTCTACAGTGCTGCTTTACCACTCAACAAGGATAGTAGAAGGAATGCCTGATGATCAGAATAACTGCATAAACAAACCCACTAATTATCAGTCAACTTTACAGATAAATTGGTATGGCTTTCCTAGGGAATTCAGTTGTTTCAAAAGCTCAAATTATGGCAGATGGCTGTAGGATGCTCTCCTTTACAGACCTGTGCTACCAAATGTGCAGCTAAAATGAATTTACTTACTCTACACCCTTCATTTAGGTGGATCTACCCTAGGAGTTCGATGGATTACCCTTGAACCTCCAGGAAGTGACATGGGGTGTTACTGGCCAGGGTGCTGCCCCCATGTATCTGGGCTCTGTGGTATTATTCAAAACAAAACAAACCCTTCCTAACCTTCCCCATGTTTAGTGTTTTTGTTTAGTATTTGACTCTGAGCATTGCTTCCCTGTCGTCATACCATACTTGTGTGGCTCTGTGCAGACCTGCCCATCTGCAGTGTGGTGTTCTTGCAGAACATTTTTCATAGGCTGTGATGAATGGCTGCTACACAAACTGGAAGGCTTTTTATGGAGGACACCCCTTGTGACACTGCTTCCCACTACTGTCTGAGCATGCTTCTGACACCACAGCCAAGACGTGTAATTCTGCATTCAGAAGCCACGTGAGAAGCTTTTTTCAGCTGTAAGGATTCACTCATTCCTTGAACCTGTGAGAGTATTTGTTTCTCTAAACCACATTTCTCCAAACAATTACTTAAGGCAGACACTTTTGAAGATGCTGGCAAACAGCTTCATCCCACCACGAACCCCACTAGCCCGTGCAGCCAGAAATACCTAACTTCGTAAAGGCACCTACAGTATCTGTGGTCCGTGAAGATCTCTCCCTCCCTATGGTGCCAAGTATTGCCACCACCCTCAAAGGACTTGGGATGGGGAAAGCATGTATGTGCTATGACCCTTCATCCTCCATACTGCCAAGCAGTCCATGGGAATCCAGGGAGGCACAGTACAGGGAAGTGAGTTCATGTGGTCACTTGGTTTGCTCAACCTGGAGAAGAGGAGACAGAGGGGAGACCTCACTGCAGTTACAACTTCCTTGCAAAAGGAAGCGGAAGGACAGGCACTGATCTCTCCTCTGTGGTGACCAGTGACAGGACTCAAGGAAATGGCATGAAGCTGTGTCAGGGGAGTTTGGATTAAATATTAGGAAGAGTTTTTTCACCCAGAGGGTAGTTGGGCACTGGAACAGGCTCCCCAGGGATGTGGTCATAGCACCAAGCCTGACCAAGTTCAAAAAGCACATGGACAACACTCTCAGGCACATGGTGTGATTCTTGGGATATCTGGTGCAGGGTCAGGAGTTGGATTTAATGATACTTGTGGGTCCATTCCCACTCAGCATCTTCTATCATTCTATGAAAGGTAGTGCAAAACACATACCATAAATATGCAATATTTCTTTTGGAATAGCATTTGATAACCTTAAAAACAACTGCCCAAACTTCCTCATCACTGTTTCCTTTTGCAGACACCATGCCATACCAAGATGTAATGTGGGTTTTCTTGATATCCACTTTTTTCCTATAAGTTTTTAACGGTAATGCTCAATAAATACCTAAGTGCCAGCATGGAGTGGGTTATTGCTAACATGTTGCAAGAAAATTGCACAGTGCTAAAGCTTGCAATAAAAATAAGCAGAACGCCCACTGTTAATACACTGTAGTTAAGTGTATTAGCTGTTTTCAAAAGCATTAACTCCCACACAAATAGCAATGCTATTTTGTCCAATATATTATTATCAGACAGTGAAAATCAGCTGGGGACTATCTAAAGCCTTTATGCCCACATGTATTAAAATAAAATTGCTTCAAGAAATTAGGAAATTGTGTGGGGACAGCACTTTAGATTTTACCATGTGTAAACAAAATAATAATAAAAATAATAATAATAATAATAAATTATGAAATTACATACTACTTGTACTGATGACTCTTCCCTTTCCCCACCTGGTGTTCAGAATCACTGAAAGGAAAATATTTGTTTCTCCACCTCTCATTTTTTATTGTATTTTCTGTCTCATTGGCCGATAAGATTTCATAATTTTTGAGCTCTTGTACTTTTCCTTCACCAGAGTGGGAAAACCAATACTGGATAATAATGATAGACAAGAAGAAGCAATTGTTAATGATCCTAATGCGGCAGTGTAAGCTCTCCACGAATCTACTGATTATCCTTTTGTTTCTACTTCCTGTTCATCTGTCTCAGCAGTGACATCATGAAAATAATAATAATTTGCACCCAGATTCTCGAAGTGGTTTGCAAATATTAATTAATTGCAAACCTAATTATGCCTCTGAGACAGATTTTATGCTCCTATTGTGCTCTAGAGACCCACGTGCCTCTTTCCTTGAAGCATATTTCTTCTCCTTATAGAGCTATTCAAACCCCCCTGAAATTAAGGGAAGAAAAAAGAAAAAAAAATATTGGGCAGTAGAGGGGAGGGGGAGAAGAGGGTAGTGGGGGAGGGAAAGAGAAAAGAGTAAAGAGAGATGCAACAAAGCCCTCATCTTTTACTCTGTGCTCTACTGTGGTCTACCTATCTGAATCAGGAAAAATTCTGTATTTTCACGGCATTTTCAGTTAGCAGCAATATTCAAGATAACTATATTTTGTCCTGAAGTACTGTAATGTGGCAAAAAGTAAAAATATTACTAAAATGCCAAAAAGCTGTGTTTCAACTTCACCCATTCTTAGATGACGACAGTGAACTGGCACCCAGCAAGCTCTGCTTCACACGTGGCTGTGGGTTTGGGTTTGGGCTGAGCTGCAGGGCTGCACTGTCACACCACCGGGCTGCTGTCCCAGAACAGGTGTAAACCTTGCTGCCACATCCCCTTTCTGGGGTCTTACTGTCACAAGCTCACATAACAAGTTTTCGACGACAACAGAAAAGCATTTGACAATGCATTTTGTAGGGAAGCTACTGAGATGTTTTCTTCCTTTTTGGGAAGCTTACTTTGGTATAAATCTAGGATGTGTTCCCTTGGAATAAATATTAGAAGAAATTTATTTCACACCCCCTTCACTATGGTGGTCCTATTTCTTTCTCAGAAAATCACTCCGAGGGATAAAAATATGGAAAATAATGTGGGTTAGCTTTTACCTCACTTTAACATCATAGACAGTCAGTCAGGAAATTCTTCCCTGCAAGCACTATTCTTTTGACTTCAAAAAATAAAGGAAGAATTTTGTCAGTCCCAAAAAAAGCTGCCATTTAAGCAGCTCATCCCCTTAGAGTAAGAGCAAGTAAAAGAACAAGACTCTAATTGACAATTAGAGTCAATGAAACAATAGGCTCCAAAACTCTGATTGTCAGCAAATTATCTATTTGCTCTAATGCAAATATGCATGCTTCCATAACACAGGTGCATTACTGAAGGAACAAAAATACTATGCAGTTCTCCAAATGCCTTACAAAAATTAAATGTTTTAAACAGCTGTAAACAGCACACAGGCTGGTGAAGAGCAACATAGCAAATAGAGCTCAAGTGATGTTCAGGACATTGCAAGAGTGAATCTGGGATGATAATTTTAAGATATTTTCTTTAAAATTCAAGTAATTAAAACTGTTTGAAATTGCCTGTCCTGACTAGCAGAATGCAAATACATGAATATCCTTTGAAAATCATAATCTTACTTTTTTTTTTTTCTTCCTGCAATAGCATTAAAGTACACTGCATAGAGGCCAAGAAGATTTACAAATAATCTATTAAATTAATTATACCAAAAAGTACACTCTAAAATTAGTATCTGACTTTCAAAATGAAAGCAACATCCTGGAAATTTTGGTCAAACGGTGCACTTTGGTTTACCATTTTGTTTCTGAGAAGAGTAATTGAGCAGATGACAGTGGCTTTGATCCTTCTAGTATTTCTACACTTTGGAATATAAGACTATGGATGTTTAAGAGGTGAAATTAATGTAAGAGGAAATAGCTGAGTGCATTGAAGGAGTCAATAAAGCAAGAAGATAAAACAAAAGAACTTGCAGCTTTTTCACCCAATCATCCAACATATCTTCAAACCAATTTTTAAAATAAAAAACAATCTACAAGCTCATAAATCAGAACACAATTCTAAGAAATTGCAAGCCTGAGATTTGAAGCTGTAGGAGAGCTGCAGAAAGAGAACTGTAATATGCTGGCAATGATCTCTGGAGCAGCAGATGGCAGGAGAAACTCTGTCTCTTACCTTTATTCACCATATGCCATTTGACTGATTAAACTGTATTTATGTAGCAAAAAAATATTATGAAACAACACACATAACTATGGCTCTTTAGTGCATATCATCACACTCAATTTTTTTGTTGTTGTGGTAATCCATCTGCAAACTTCATGCATTTTTGTTCAGGTTTCCTCCTCCCTGCACGCAGTTACTTTATGTTTCTGCACCCCTACAAAATAATATGCACCCTGATGCCTTAAGTTTTTAGCTTTTATATTTTTTCAGATCCTGCACTGCATTAGTGTATAACTCTAAAATCAATATAGAGTGTTAGTTAACTGTCCTCACATTTTGGTCAGACATAACAGTCCTTCCAGGCCTGAGAACTAAGGACACTTTTTTGCCTCAGGCCGTGAAAAAATATAAACAAAAGTGAATAGGGGCGAGTGCAGCAAACTGGGGGAATATGACTATATGACTTCATTACGTGAAGCTGTAATTGACAATTAACCTCTGATATGCAAATGGACCAAACTTAGATCTGTTTGAAAAACTCGTGACCATCGTCCATCTTGGGTGTAGCTTCTGCGAGGCTTTTGCACTGCCCAAAGTGTATTTATTATAAGCCTTTAATAAATACCTGCTTTATTCTCTTAACTCTGTCTAGCCTCTGCTCTAGGTAGCCACTCCAAGACATCACCCCAAACTGTTAAAGCTGTGATCTTCCTATCTGGCTGAGTAAAATCAGATGATACTAAAAGAGGAGGGAAGATCTCAGGATTGGGGCACTTTGAAAGGTTTTGGTAATTCAAAGGGTAGCAAATTTCTCTCTCAGCAATAATTGGTAGTGCCAGACAGTGCATTTTCATTTGAGTCTGTTCTATTTTGCTTGATTTTATGACCACAGTGACATGTCAGGTGTGCACCAGATCAGCTTTCCATGCCCCTTACACATCCTTACGCAATGGCTTTTCCTTTTCACCAGTATCCAGCCATCTTCTGCCCCAGCCATCCAGGACATCACAGCACATGTCACTAAGACAGGAGCAGCTGAGAGTCAAAAGAGAAGTGGATGTGTGTCACTGCTGGGTGTTAACACTGCTGGTGATGTGCTCTAACTTGCCTTAATCAACATGGAACCATTCATTTATCCAAACTCTGCCAAGCCTTACAGGTAGTCCAGCACAGACCTGCGGCTGCCACTTTTAAGCTTGGTCCTGGCACATGGGCTGGGTATAATGTCCCCTCTGGAGAGTTCTCCCCAGCAGCCTTTTATTCATAAAAATGGCAATACTCTGTAAGAAAACTGTGAATGGCCTGTAGATCAGAGTTGAAGTTCAATCTGCTTTGCTTTGATCTGATTTTCTCATTTTCCTGGGTGAGGCAAGGATCATTCTCACCTTGCTGATGGAGGCTCTGCTGGTGCCAGGCACAGCCTGGAGTCCACTGGGCCAGGCTTGGTAAGTACAAGTGAATGTGGGAAGACTCAGTGACCCCACCAGGACTAACGCAGTTTGAGGAAGGCAGTGGGCCACAAGGAATAGGAGAGAGTGACATCAGCTATGCATACAGCTGATTTCATTTAAACCAGGCAAAACCTCACTCTCAAATAAGTGAGCTAAGACTCTCTGCAAATGACAGAATCAGCAAACTGGGAATGACTGGTTCCAACGATTGCACTGATGGAGAACTCCTCAGTCTGACTTCAGAGCAGATTTACCATCTGCATCAGTTGACAACTGTAGCCCATTGTTAAAAACTGTTTCTAATAGCTTTGGGCCATTATTCTTTATCTTGGTATCTTCCCAGACTGGGAATAATTCCGTCCTTCATCTACACAGTTACTCTGAAAGTATTTATAGATGATAATTAGGTCCCTTCCTTCCATCCTGCTGAGTTTCCTCTAGGCTGTAGGACTGAGTTACCACTTGGTATATTACCTTATCTTTCAATCCTACTTCTACTTAGAAAAAAAAAAAAAAAAAGGCAGCTTCAGATATAGAGACAATCAGAACCACTTCTGATATTGCAGGATCTTTTCTAAATAATGGAAAATTAAGTCTAAAAAGAGAAGTGATGAGAAGTAGCTCTTTTTCCACATTCAAAATATTTTCTTGATGGGATCTGTGAATATTCATCAGACAGGTTCAGACTTTTGTTAGTTAACACCAGTAAAATACACAAAAGAAAAAATAATAAAGGTTTTAATAACATTCAGCAATGAACTCAGTGAAGCTTCTGCTAGCTATTAAATCACCTGTGGACTTGCAAAAAAATCCAAATTACTTAAGACATACAATTGAAATGGTGAATCATAATGTCTTCCTAAAATGTCTTCAAGGATACAGATAATTTCAACTACATACAGATCTTGTTTCTTAATTCTAATGTTATTAATTCTCTTTCCTCTATGACTGCAAGTAGAAAACCAGATTCTTATTTTACCTAGCTTTAGATTAAAAGTGGGGCATTATCCTTGAAAATTACAATGCTAAAAGATGGCCTAAACTATCCCAATTAAAGTATTTCCAGTAATATCATTTTATGGGTTTTTTTTAATGGATTTGGAATCAAATAAAACTTTGACACCATACATAAAGCTAACCAAAATTTGAAAGAGGTGTACTAATCTGAAGCAGATACTTAAAAGCTGGATTAAAATTTCCCTGGTACACAGAAATGAACACAAAGTAGCACAGCTAATTAGAAAGACCCTATAAAAAGTTCCCCATTTTTATTTAACACTGCCAATTTTCAGGCTATTCATAAACTATTTTTACCCTCCCTATTCCAACAAATGGAACTTAGAACTCTTTACATGCTGTCTACCAGTTATTTTGTTGGTGAATTATTATTAATTATCTTCAAAAGTAGAAAACATTATTTTATTTGCACACATGTGGCAATGATATTCCTGGGTGAAATGATATTCCTGTAATGAAATGCGAGTTAGACAAGATATGCTAGTGAACTGAGTTACATACTTACAAATAATACTAAGCTGAAACTGGAGAAAAATGATATTTCATTACAGTTAAAAACACCTCAAAATGCTATTAAAATGTTTTATTCAACCCTTTGGAAAGGAAAGTAGGGTTTCTTGCAATCTCTAGTGATACAATAAAATAGTATCAAATTAAGCATTAAACTGAAACAACAAACCCATTCTAGCTGAATGAAGGAATAAATAATGAAAAATCTTGTGTTTTGCCACAAAAATAGGGAAAAACACTCAATATCTTTTTTTCTTAGATCTAGCAAATATAACATCCTGAATTCAGGTTAGTTTCCCTGTCTCAGTATTGAGAGACAGAAGATTATTTCAGTGAGATTTACCCCAGACAAATCACAGATTCCCAATCCACTTAAACTATTAACTCTGTGGATTACTTGTGTTAAGTGAAAAAAAAACCAAAAAGCAAAACAAAACTGAGCCCTTCTGCACAAAATATAGTGTATTTTTTAAAAGCCCCATGCAGTTCTCTATCAAGTGGGAGAAGTCTCAGAGTAGATCAGTTTCGGATATAAGGGTCTTTATCCCATATAATAACAAATATGTTCCAGTAAAGCAGTACCATATGTATTCTCCTTTCTAAAAATTGTCAAAGTTTGTTTTATACCTTGTGTAAATTCACCAACTATCCAAGACCTTCCTTTTAGCTACCAAAGTTTCTAACCAAAGTTTGGTTTTATCTATTAGTTTTTGATGACCTGTGAAACATTTAATTAATTTCATTATTTTATACACACATATTATATGGCTGCAACATAACATACACTGTAAGGCTACTTAGTCTTATTTGTGAATTCAAGAAAAATTGCACTAGAATCAATGTAATTATAATGCAAATTGCTAATTTGATAACAAATTTATATAACATCCTAACTGCACTGAAGTCAGGTAAATACTATTTAATTCCTCCCGTAACAGCAAAACCAGTGTGAAGACTCATCCAATATAAGTCTGTTCCCACCAGCTTCAAGTAGGTCAGCTGAATAGAGCCCATTTCTTAGGATTTGCAAAGGCAACAAGGATTTTATCATAATATTTAGAATTAAATTGAGTATCTTTAGAAATCTCCCCAAATCCTTCCAGCTAGTTACATGAGACTGTTGTTAGGGTGTCTTTGCTCTGTGAAGGACCACAAAAACTTGTTTCTAGATTTTTTTCACAGTTTAGAAAAAATCTACAGTGCTTTAGTTAGTTTACTTTGCTTGTGTTGTTTTAAATTAAACACTGCCTTACAAAGCAACTTCTGTTCATGACAACACAAGTTTACAAAAATTAGTCCAGATAGTAAAAACTAGATTATGCCTGTGTTAATCTGAACACCAGACCCCAGATTTCCACCATCACACATTTCTTTATGTATTTTCCCAATGAAAACAAATTATTATCTTTATGAATCATCTCCATTTTCCCTGGAGAACAGATGTCACTCAGTGTAATTAACCCAAACTTGGTATTCACACAAATCCTCTGAGAACAATGATAATGCTGTCACTTCAAGTACAAAAGAAACAGCATTATTTATGTGTCCTGAAGTATAACCACCAGGAAAGCACAGAGAATGTTGCTGAGGAGTTTGTATCACAGTGGAGACCAGTGATGAGGGCAGAATGTGGAGCTGTAGCTTGTGTGAGGTTACTGAGTAGGGGTCTGCAGTCACTGAATGGGGCCAGGACACAGGTATGGAAAAGGGGAGGAAGGTGCAGGAAAAACCAGGGAGGACAGCTATTCCTCTGAAAGAATCTGGCTAGGAACTTGTGTAACTTGGATCATACATGGCTCAAACATGTCTGGATTCAGTGAGCAGCAAACAAAAAGGCTGAGATGAAGAAAAAAGATAGACGTTGATTTGTCTGTGAAATCGAAATGTCAACAATAAGGTTCTAGACTCTTGCAACTGAAAACTATGTAAAATTAACATTCCTAAGCCCAAAATACTTATTTGTAATAAACTGTATATGTTTTTCATAACTTTTATGGAAGATTTTAATATAAGCTTTTATGTATAGATCTGCTACTTCTCATTATTGTATTAATATGAAATGATAATTACTGGAAACCAAGTAATTAAAAACTGTGCCTGAAAAGTGTCCTATTTGCATCCCATTTTGATTATTTTTCAGTCTATTAAGCATTTTTTCCTAGCTTATATCCTTTATTTGTCCCCAAAATATTTTAAAATCATCTATGACTAAACAAACAAACAAGAGACAACTACATTAAAAAAAAAAGAGGCACATTAAAAAAAATTCAATCATCATTTGAGGGGAGTCCTACATCCCCTCAGCTTCCAAAATCTGTGCTGCTGAGAATGATTTTTTGTCAAGCATCCAACTAAGTAGGGTTGACTGACATCTTCACAATTCTAACTCCAAATATTTGTATGACATATATCCTCTTGCTAACACCAACTTATCACAGGTTTAGTACTCATCTGTCCAGTAACTAGAGTAACACTGATCTCACCAAATCCATGAGAGCTGCTTATTACTTTTCATAGAGCAATGACAAGAGATCCAAATCAAAGGAGAAGGTTCCTTTAGGTAATACAGTCATTGCATTTAATGAAAACATGGTCCCAGTCCAGAAAGGGAACACGGTATTTTTCTAAACAAACAGGTAGTGAATCATACTAATCTGAATAAATCTCAGTGTAAATGAATCCAAAGAATCCAGTGCACTTATAGCCACATGGAAATCCAAGGAAGAAAGATTACAGAAACTGTATCAAATGCATTTTAAGCACTGCTTTACACATGTCCATTAAACTGATGAAGGCAATATATGATGAAGTTACAGGATTGCTCCAACAATCTTTGAAGGATCTTACCCACTACACACATCATCCATAGAGGAAACACAATGATATACATATCAAAGGAACTAGTTTTTCCTGACCATATTGTATTTCTCATAAACATTAGTTACTCCTGTGCCTCTAAGGCTCCCATTATGGTAATTTCTTCCCTTTGGTAAAGAGGCGACAAGTCCTGGCAAACAGATGAAACATTACACTGCTACTTTAATTGAAACTATCACTTCTGATATAACTGTGATTTCCTTTTCCCAATATATAACTGACATTCAAAATCATAGACATGAACCTTTTTCTCAAAATTTGAAGGACTGGACTTTTTGTGGCTTCCCTTGACCGCATGGTGGAATTTGACTCAGCACAAGCAGCTACCTCAAATTGTATTTTTATGAGTCCATGAAACTATGAAAGTATTTCTCAGCCTGCTCAATGAAACAACTGTTAACAAGCAACAGAAGATAGCTGGTATGACACCACCGTGGTTGGAAAAATTACTAAGTCAAAACAATAGCTTTTCTCACGAGTTTTACTCTCGGAATGAGTTCACAATCGAGTTTTGCAGCAAGACTACAATCTTTTTACCACACTTTATTCATTGGCACTGCAGCATCAGCACAGGCGCGTGAGAGACCATGAGCACAACTATTATCACCTCACATTTCAACAAGTAGGTGGCAACCATCCCTCAATGTATCTTTGAACTAAACAACTTGAAGATAAGATAGTGCTTTAAAGTGTTATCTTCTCGGCTACATCCCACAAAAACACTTCAGACCATATGAGGATCTCCACAGGAAGGGTGGAGTAAATATAAGAATTGTTTATAAACTGACTACAGATTTCCTAAAAAAGTCAAAGTTGGGCATTCTGAATTTTAGAATACTTGTTTTTATACATTTACAAACAATACCCTTGCCTCGCCCCTTTCCTGTCCTTCCAGACTTTCTTTTACTAGGCTATCTTCAGTTGTTTTTTTTCTTTTGGCCATCGAAACAGAGTGGTAGTGTAAACCTGGCAAATGTTCTGGCTGCATGGGTAAGCTTTTAAAGCTTGAGTTCTATAACTAACTTTTATAAGTTATAACAACTAAATGTTTATAAATGGCATAAGAACATCCAATGTAAGGAAAGATGACAACACAAAAAATGGCAGATAAATGCTGCAATTTTTTTACACAAGGATTAACTTGCAGATCTGTTTTTCAGAGATCAAGGAAGCCTAATATTAGTTTTACAAGCTTAAAAAAGTAGATGCCCAGAGAAGAAGGGAAACATGATTAATCTGATACTCTTCTTTTGCCTTATTTTCAATAACCTTTCAATGCAAAGCACTGTCCTCCCAGTATGGCTGTTTATTTGCTTTCTAAATATGCAGGACCAGATATCCAGACTAAGTGCCCTTAAATGTTTGAAATAATACTGTGATAGAGAAGGGCTCACCAAGTTTACAAATCTGCATTATTTTCACTCAGCTTTTTACTGTGTGATAACATCTACAGATTGACTAGGAAATCCACCATGGCAGATGTTATGCACACAAGTAAGATGAATTGCTTCATCTTCCAGGGTTTTATGGTTCATTTTGAAGTTAATGATTGGTCTTTCTGGTCCTTACGAAAAAAGTCGAAGCTCAAATGAAATAGGCATTAAACTTTCAAGAGCTATGAAAATGAAAACATTCCTCCATAATATTTACTGTCATTGCTATATTATTTAAATCCTTTGTTTATTACTTGATTGGACTTCCAAAGCTTTAGTGATTCTCTCAGGATTAAGAACTACACACATTTTCTCCCAACAGTTTGCGCTCAAAGCATTATGTTCCACCTGTCTATATGAATATTACATATCCATATGTGATTTTCTTTCCTTCACTTCTGTTTCCCTCTATCCCTTGGGGCTGATAATTTTAAATAAATCTGAATAGAAAACTGAGAATGAATAATACTACTTTTCTTGAGTAGAGTACAACTTCCTTAAAAAACGCAAAACAAACCGCCCCCCCCAGTATTTTTCTCCTGTTGCTGTACAGTGCAGTTTGGACAAGGTCACCGTGGATTTCTCCCTCGGCAAAGTGACAGCAATAAGGTAATGACAAGCATAAGAAAAACATCAATAAAGCAGCCATCCAGCTCTCTGGATTTTAGATGATCTGCCTACCCTGCAGTATGGATCTTTCTCTTTTCTGCAGCAGCACCAATCTAAACCAAGTATATGAGGCATACATCTGAAGATGAAAAGGGCAATTTCTGTATATAGTTGTAAAAAAATATTAGCCAAATGCCCGTAAAAGCAGCAGGTGAGCTCAGTGTATTTAAAGATGATATAATATCTACAGTTTATAGCATCCTATAATCCAGTTCTTAAACTATGAAATATTTAGTCTTCTAATAAGATCTCAAGGCCATAGTTATCTATTAATTAATCCATTTTAATATCTTGATTTGTGAGATAAGGAAAAAAACCAATTGCTTGCTTGTGTCATGTGATACCACAAGCTTAATTAAAGCTGTTTAAAAATAAAATCCATTAAATGCCATAAAAGTGCCAGGTGTACAAGTCATTAACTCTGGAGAGAAAAACACATTTCACTGGCCATAAAAGCTTAATTTTTCTAATACCAGCACCAATAAACCTTTCAGTTAATCTGAAAATGCAGAGTGCTTGTAAAAGGTAAGCACAATGAAAGTATTATCTTGGACAATGTTTCTTCTAATGAACAAAAATATAAAATGAACTGCAAGGGACCTCCCAGCACTGACCGAGCATAAACAACTGGAGAATGTGGCTACTGCATACATCTGTACATTGTGGAGAGTCAGTTTAAATAATCCACCCATTTATTGGTTCTTCCAGAGCAATCTTACACACTTAACATGTATTAAGGGAAAAATAGTGGTATACCAGCCTTCGCTGTAAAAAGCAACTTGGGATACTCAGTGAAGAAAGATGGTAAGAACTCAAAGTCTGTTAGTATAGGTAATAAGTCTAAAGCAATTACTATCAGCTACGGAAACACTCTATTGATTTGGCCACTTAAGTTTGATAAATGGGTATCATATAGTAGAAACCATAAGAAGGAAGAAGCTCATAATCCTGGCACTGAATCTTAATTTATTGTAAGAATGTCAAAGTCAATATTTAAAAAAACAAAAACCTGGTATTTGTGATAATGCTGGCTGCTTTCAAATGACACCCTCTTCCCCCCAGCATGGCAAAATGTCACAAGCATTAATGTTTCATTATAAACTGCTTTTTCCATCAGAGAAGTTGAAATATACGCAACACAATTGTCTGTGATCTGTAAAACAAGAGTAATACTTGTTATACTTATCAATTAAGATAATTTTAGAATCTTTCATATCATCTGCTGGTAACAGCCACATCCACATGCCATTAGTATTTTCACATCATCAGTTTACTTCTCCCTCTGTGATTTATTATGTAGGATTCAAATGGCTGAGGGACTGCACCACAGAAATGATAATGAAAATGCTCTGTATGTAGTAGAAATTTGTTTCAAACTTTAACAGCCTATTGAAGTACTCTGCTTTATTATTGGTTTAACCAGTTAATGCCTGCAGAAACTATTCTAAAATGTATATACTGAAATCACTATTGGATACAGTTTAATTAAAAGAATTTCTGCAAATTCTGTGGAGAACTTTTAGGACAGCAGTATGCAGAACCAGAATAAATAAAGAATTCCTAAATCTTTATGAGAAAAAGAGATTTATTGCCCCAAAAAGCACTAGACAGTTTCAGTAGACAAGCTCGTGATGGAAATGATGTGAGAGTGCACTGAAACAGAACATTTGAATGAATTGGCTAAACTTATGGGTCCTACTTCTGGTTCAGTTGTTAATTTTACAAGATCCCAAAATTTCCACCAAAGCTTTTGCATTCACATAATGGTCATGATTGAGGAATACATATTCATGATTTAAATAGGTGGTTCCAATACTCTCTTCCACCAATCAGTTCTAGAATAAACACTATTCAGTAACTTTCATTACCAAGATGAAAGGTGATTTCTGATAAAAACACAGAATGCCTCGAAGACTAGTGAAAAGTAAAATATTTAGAGGAATTTGCAGTCAACAGGGCTTGTCCATAAGGTTTAGTGATAGTAAGAGAGGAACTCAAAGCTCAGGAAAACACAAAGGGAATCCCTAAGAATTCCCAGCATGCTGCCGCGCATTTACAAGAGCTACTGCAGAAAAATCTGAAGAGAAAATGCGCAGAGCTATAAGGAAAAGAAACATAGAGTCAACTGGAAAGTTGTGAAAGAGAAACTGCTGAATACTGGACTCTAAAGGTAACTTATTTAGCAAATCAAAGTGCAATATGTATGTGAAACCTAAAGCCAGATGAATTAAAATCAGAAATAAACCATGAATTTTTTAGCAGTGAAACAGATAATTCATTGGAAGAAGCTCCCAGAGGAAGTGGCAGATTTTTCTGATTTCTTCCAGTCATGAGAAAATCTCTTTCTGGAGGACCAAGCATGAGATCAATCCTGTGGTAAAGGTAAATGGTAGAAATGAAGGGCTGTGATAAACAGGAGGTATGAATCTAAAAAAGTGAAAACGAGAGAGCAACAGCATAAGATTCTCTTGTATCCTTTCATTTCATAGTTATAATTTAAGGTATTGACCCCATTTTCCTCTGGAGAGAAATAGATCAATAGAACAGGCTCAAAAAAAGAAAGTGGAGTTTGGCACTAAAAATGGTAACTAAATCTTCTAAAAGTAACAACCTGGATTCTGTGTTCTGACTGAGAATGTATTCTACAAACAATTATTAAGTTTGATACAACAGGAAGAGATATGAAACTTAGGGCCTGATATTTTTAGGCAACTTGAAACAAACTCAGGGGATTTTAAGACCTATTATTAATGCAGTGAAAAAATTGTATGTAGCATTTACACTTGCTAGATCAGTAAAAAAATTCTAAATTCAAACTGGTCACTGAGCCAGGGAGTTATTTCAGAGTGGTTGTGACCCCCTTAACCAAACCAGCAGTACTTTGGTACAGGCTCCAAAGGAGGTAAATGTCCCAGCCATAGCCAGGCCAAGAACTCCTCTAGGACACCCACAGAGAAACAGATGAAACAGCAAGCATCCATCCGAGCTTGGAGCACCCACTGTGCAATCAAGACATGAATAGTGCATGGCTTTTCCAAGATTCATCTGTCAAGGAACAAAGAAAGAGCACACTGAAGTACCACAGATCTCTGGATAAGTCTAACTGGAGCTCTCCTCTACATTGCAAGTGGACTGCACGCCAGGACTCTCCTCTTGAGCTGGGACACCTCTCAAGGTGTGGGATTCCTTTCTTCTGAGACTAAGAGATCCTTTCTTACCCAAGGCACTGAGGCATTTTATTCCAACGGATCCTTGGTAAGTGACTAATAGCACGCTGAATTAATACTAATAGAACACATGTAGTTAAAATTCCATTAGATATAAACTGTTACCCAAATGTGAGACTAAGACTGGAAGTAGCTGCACCCAAACTCCAATGGGAGTTTAGAAAGTCAGGGGGCAGATTCTGAACCCTGTGATTTGTTGAGAGGGTCTCACTTACCCTTTTGCACCTCTGGTCTCCATGCAAATAATTCTAGCTCAATTCTAACTCGCTTTTCATTTGTATGTTTCATCCATGTAGGAAAGTGAGCTTTGCCATCAAACCTTGCTAAGCTGCATTTGTACAACATCATATTAAAACCACTTTACTATTACCTTTAATGGTGATTCTTAAGTGATATAAATCGCTCAGTTGTGACAATGGTAAATAACATGAGAACTGGTAAACAAGTACACAAAATGAGAGAGAGGAAGAATGGCCAGATACAGCAGTGAGATGTTTTTTCCACTGTTAGTCAAAGGTCAGTAATTACACAGAAAATCTGTGAACAATGTCACACAGCAGGTGAGGGAGGAAATGCAATATGATTAAGAGTTCTATTTAGGCACCCTGTTTGAAACGCCTGTCTGTTTGTCATTTCAGATAAAGTTGTTGAGGATATCACACTATAGAAAGGTCCTTTCAGAAAAATATTCTCCTGATTTGCATCTAAAGATTAGTGTTCCATATGCCTATGCTGAGAACACGATCATTAGAATTTCAGTCACGTTAATGAGTCTTGTAAACTCATCATCTTATGCATCAATTTTACTGCCGCTCTTCCACACAGATTAGCAGGAGGGAGAGCACTGCACAACAGACTTCGGATGCAAAGTGCCCTTTTGACAAAGCCAGTGCATGGCACTGGGGCAGCCACAGTCTGTGACATCATGGGCTAGCCAGATGAGTAAGTGGAACTCGAAGCTATTCCCCAACAATAGTTCCATTTCATCCCAGAAGAGCATAAAAAACTCCATATTAAGCTGCTTGAACAACCCTTATATATACATTCACAGTGAGATGAGCATGTACCTCACCCTAAAGGTATCGAGGCTGATGTGTGTATCAGAAATACTGATCTCCTACAAGTGTCTCATCGGGAAGTAAAGGCATCAGATTAACAAAAATTTAGATGAGACTTTTTTACTGAAAGGAAAATGAATTTTCATACTCCTTTCAGGACTTGAAAAAAAAAATCACTTTTACAAAGAAAAAAATCCACAACACCTTTATCAAATTTCTGTGGATTTTTTTTCTTACTAACATAACACTGAATAGGTTCTTCCATTGAAGTGCTTTAGTAAAGGAAAAAAAATGGACTGACTTTTGTCTAAATAGTTTGTCCATATTTTCAAGTGGTTTTCCTAGAAGGCTGATCTAAGGCTCACTGAAGCTCACCAGATTCTTTCCTGTTCACTAGAAGGCAGTTTGAATCCAGCCCTTCTCAATTTTGTTGGGTACTTCTGTCCTGTAACATTCTTAACCAGAACACAAAGCATCACTTAACTGTCATTCAGATTATTTTCTTAGTAACACTCTGCCTTTTGCATCGAATATATTCTGGTATTTGGTGCAACTTACACTCTGCGATATTTAAAGGGTAGCTTTTGAAAGTTTTTTGGAAGATTTCCTCATCCAGTTTCGCTTAGGATTTCTCTCTTTCTGCAGGACAAAGTAGATCATATTCCTCATCGGAATTCCTTTACTTCCATTCCCTACCATGTCAGCAGTAGCTTTCAAAAATTATTTTTACATGACTGCAGCTTCTCTCTTTAAACATATGATTTTCACTGTCAAATGGGAAAGGTGACTGAAATAATACAGGCTTACTCTCATGGCTATTATGCTGTTTTTCATGGTTGGAAGTATTGTAATGTTCAAGGGAGCAATTAAAATTGTTCCGCTGTGTAGTAATAAAGAATATGATTCTCAGTGCAAGCATCAGCCAAGGAGGTTTTATAAACTAAGAGAACACTGAATATTTCGGTTTTAATATGCTATGCAGATATTTACACTGAAAATAATAAACTTCATTACAGTTTTGAAACTCTAGCAAAGAAAGTTAAAATAATTTAAACTTAGGAGACAAAACATTTGAGCAATATGATTAAAAACCTATAAATATAAATAATGTTTTACAACTGATAAGCATTTTCTTTCAGGAATATTTTAATTTTATATTACATATCATAAAATATATTTGGTTTCAGTGGCTTCACCAACCTCTTCAATACTGCATTTTTCTACTTAGAGAAACAAACTTAATCCTGCTTCTCCTATTAAACATTAATGTTTACAAAAATATTGAACCCATGAGAGTTTTATTTCTAGAATTCAATTTCAGTACTTGAAACAGCACTGATTCAAAGGCTTATAGAAATGAAAGCATTTCGATGAAACATAACTGCTTTAGGTTCTCCCTTCAGTCCCTCCATGACACACTTAACAGTGTTTCTCACACTTTCAAAGACATCTGGTCTCCTAAGGAAAATATAGACAAAAACTGTAAAAATAAAGAATTTTGACAGGTATCAAAGAAAAGTGCAGTAACACTGACACATGGCAAATGGTACCACTTAACCACGCACAAATCCTTTTGCAGGAAACTTGGTTAGAGGTTAATGTAACTTGTAACACCATCCTTTCCTCTTCACCTTTTAATTACTCCCAAGCTCTCCATTTTATGCAACTGCTCAGCAAACTGCTCTCCAGCTTCGCATTACGTGCACACCTGAGATAAGGTATTCCAGAAAACTACTCTGGGCAGAGCCAGCAGGGCTGCAGAAGATCTTTATTGTGAAGCATGCAACTCATTCATGTTAAATCCCACACTTTTTCTAAGTGCAATGTCAATGGGATGAAAGAGGTCAGTGGACACAGGTAACAGGGAGGTTAAGGATACACCAAAAGCTGCAGTGGCATTAACTGCTGTAGTGTGGTTGAGTTGCATCATATTTCTCCAGTGTGACTCTTTCTGTCTCCTGTTTTACATATATGTTGCAACATATTATAGTTAACAAGTTATAGTTTCCTGCCCATAAAACTAGAAACATACTAAGAACACTGGTAGTATAAGTCAGAGTCGACATAAAATCTACCACAGGCTACCCTGGAACCACAGAGTCAAGTAACTCACACATTACATTTTCTCTGAAGAGATGAAGCAGCACTTTTCAGAGTTACCTCATTTAATTAAATCCTCCACCATTCTAATTTTGTCAGTTTTATAAAAGTACTTCTGTTCTTCGATGTAACTGTGTCTCAGAAGGAGCAGAGTGGTGGGCACAGAGCACATTGATACTGGGATCCTGAATCCTTTTTCTAATGCTAGATTTTCCTTCAGCAAGGCACTCAGCATATGCCTCTGTATAAATAAGCAAGTCCTCCAACATATGCTGTACATCTATAGAATTAATCTATGCATCCTCCTCAAGGCACCCCCAGCCTGGGGCTGGCAGAGAGATCCAAATCTCAGGCACCTCCACAGAACTGTACAGACCTGAGCTGCTCTCTCCCACTTTGGTGATGGAGAAAAAAGGGGACAGCCCAAGGAATGCTTTGCTCTGCTGTCTTTAAATTTGTGGAGTAAGAACCCCTTGCAGTGAGTGTGCATTGAAATATGCAAAGGGATAGAGAAGCATTACACAGTAAAGATAAAACTTGAGGCAATTTTCTTTCTTGTATTTTAGTACTATTATGCTTTAATATAATGTCACATAAAGGAAACTTTTGGAGAAGTATCATTCCATGTAAATAAGAGGTAGCATCCTGAAGACATTAATTCCTATTAAAAATTTGAAAAATAAATGTGAGGTTATCAACGGAAGGGTTTAAAGATAGCCATATCCCTACTGACAGTACATATAAATTACTACTACAGAGTGAGCACACTGCATTGTAGCTCTGGCAGAGAGCTCAGAATTCCTGAACCCGGGCCCAGAGGATCAAAAGGTGAAGGTCTGAACATCTGGCTGATGGTGGGAGAGAAGACAGTTTAAGTTTCCATTCTCTTCAAGCTGGCTAATATGTCAAGCTGCATTTTCAGCACAGTAATTGATCTCTTGATTAAAACAAAGTGTTCCAAATTTAAAGGGAAAAAAAAAAAAAGCACAAACCCCCATATATAAAAGAGGAGACTGTTTTTAAAAAGTTTGGAACTCTTAAGGCATTCACAATTCTTCTATATTTAACCACACTCAATTTGAAAATCAGAATGAACTTTTCAGAGGTTGTGTGTAATTTTTTATTTAAACATTTGAGGTAAATTTTACAGGTATTCTTTGCTTGAAAACCATTCAAGAACCGTATTATTTTTGCATACTAAAGTAGCTTTTAGTGTTCATAAATGGCACAGAGCGAACTCAAACTGAATGTGCAGTAGGGCAATTTCACACCATCTTTTTATCAATTTTTCAGTGGGTGAATTTAACAGTCGGGGAGCAAGTAACACCTATAATAAAAAAAAATCTAATGGTAATGAAATAACCATAGTCTTTCATGTTTTCCTTTATGATATGTTGTGTGCGAATACAGAAAGTGTTACTCTGTCATTTCAGAAATAACTGCAAGACAGAGGTGTCATAATAGTCACTGCCTAAAACAAAATAATACCTAATTTTTCCTTCAAGCAAAATAGACAAGAGCTGTATGAAACATAATGTCCTGTGCTGAGGATGAAGAATAAAATGGGATGGGGAAAAGAAAGTATTTAAAAATCTTTAACAATATAATAAGAATTAAAAATAGAAGAGAGTGGCATACAATACAATCCAAGTGCTAGACTAATCACTAAGAGCACAACTGGAACAGCAAGGACAACAAAGATCTGTGTCTCTGACATTCTTCATAAAGCAATGCGGTCAAAAATTTTTTATCCAAGGATCCCATGCTTTCTGAGAGATGCCTTACCATTATGCAGAGGGCAACCAAAGCAGTACAAGGTCCTGTGACTTCTCTAGGGTCACGTAACCAACCAGCTTAAGAAAAGAAAAATCTGTCCCATATCTCTTCTTGCCTACTCTTGTGCTCTCAGGATGTGTGCCATTCTACCCCACCTTTCAACTCATTTCAGCTTGCTTAAAGTCCCCTGTCAGGGCAGCCAGTGTGAAGTCTTTGGAGTAAGGAACTCCTGAAAGTGAGCTTCAGAGCCTCAAACACACTTAAGCAGTTAAAGACAGCAAAGGTAATACAGAAAACTGAAAACAACAACATAAATCCTAAATAATGGGCTAAATTAGGTACTGCTGCTGGAATTTTGAGCCTTCTTGGACTCTTTCCTTTCTGGCTGTTTCAGAGTTGATGGAACTCTTCCAAAGTCTACAATAATTTCCCATACTTAACAAAGCCAGAGAAACACAGCAATGAGAAGAAAATTATACTCTTTTAAAAAACTGCAGTGCTCAAATGGCATAGCAAATGCAAGGGAGCTGGCTCTGCCCTTCTCAGGCTTACTCAGGCTGCCAGCAAGGAAAGTTTCCCAGTGGGGATCAAAGGGGTGATTTCATCTGATATGTGACAAAATGTAGAGAAGGGTATACCTACTGAAAGAAATATTTTGGTTTTATGTGCACTGTTCTGGACTTGGGGTGTCTCTGTTTTTCTCGGGTTTTTATTTCTATTTTTCAAGACAGTGAAGTTCTCATTCAGAGAGATGTTTGCTTACAGAGCTTTTTTTAAGGGATAAGTGTGATAAGAGGGTTTTCTAATTTCTAGATATTACTAAGATCTCTTGGTTTGATTTATTCAGGTTTTTGATTCTAACCTTCAAGTGACTTCTGCAGTATCTTTTGCACAGCCTCAATACAAGAAATGGAAAGCCTCACAAATAAGAATAAACCATCACAAGATGAAACTGAAAATTTGGAACGCAAGTTTCTCGGCCTGAGAATGCCATGAAAACTCAGCCTTCCTTATCCTCAGGGACTCATTTGTACAGCTACAAATTACAGGAAAAATCTTTCAAGATGAAATATGAAAAATTATAGCAGAAAAGAATTGCTTAACATGTGCATAAGAGTATGACCTGAGCGGTAATGCTGTGATTTTATTACATTTACTATATTTTCATTACATTTACCACCTGAATTAGGGCTTGTCTTTGTGGAAAAGATACTCTCTCAGAAGACATTGCTATAATTACAACTCCTTTGAAATGAAAGCTATGCAAGTCCTTAGAAAGCTAAACAATTTCTTCAGCTAGTATACAACAGAGCCTGTAAGCCTCCTAGTAGATGCTGCATCAAAACATGAATTGCATGCTGCATCTCTTAATGATTTTCTCTTAAAATGTGATACCTCTCTGGGAATGATCCTCTCTTTACTTTGTTCTTTCTACATGCATAAATACTACTAGGGAGAGAGAAAGGTGGGTGGATATCCTTGGAGCATATGAACATTTTTATCTATAGCTTTGGTAAAAGTTCTGTAATAAATAACTTCAGTTATGTGAAAAAGTTTGCATCACTGTATGCTGCCTGTGCAAACACATCTTGGTAACTGATCTTTTACTATGAACTGTTACACTTCTGTTATTTTTCGCTGACTCTGAGCAGGATGCCCTCAGGAGCCACAAACTCCCGTTATAATTGCAGCTACAGTTTGGAATATATCCCCTCATCTGTACCATGGCTTACACTGACCACCACACAAAAGATATAAAGTGAGATTTGTCACAAGCTTCAAGAGAGCACTGTGACCTCTATAGGGAGCAAGTCCAGAGGAGGGCCTGGAGCACCTCTCCTATCAGGACAGACTGAGAGAAGTCGGGGTTGTTCAGTCTGGAGAAGTGAAGGGTCTAGGGAGAACTTAGAACACTTTCCAGAACCTAAAGGGGCTACAAGAGAGCTGGAGATGTACTTTTCACAAGGGCAGGGGGTGGTAATACAAGGGGTGATGGCTTTAAACTGGAAGAAGGCAGATTTAGAATACATATTAGGAGGAGATTCTTTACTGTGAGTGTGGTGAGGCACTGGAACAGGCTGCCCAGAGAAACTGTGGATACTTCATCTCCAGAAGTGTTCCAGGCCAGGCTGGATGGGGCTTCCGCCTTCTCTAGTGGAAGGCATTTCTGTTCATGGCAGGGGAAAACAGACAATCTTTAGGGTCCCTTCCAAGTCAAACCACTCTAGGTTCTACAAATGTAATTCCACCTTTATTGTTTGCTTTGTTTTTTTTTTTTTTTTTATTTAGTACTGTCCAGCTGCCAAGAAGATGCACACCCTCACATAATTCTTGTCTGTCTTTGGGGAGGCCACCACCTCTTCTGGCCTTTCCCACTGAGTTCTACCTGCTCCTTCAACAGGCAGCTGCAAAGCTCTTGATTCTTGGCAAGTGTGGCAAGAATTCGATTTTACACTATATAAAGATCTAAAAATGTATCTTAATGGTTGCTTCAAATCAGCTTAATCAGTTGCTTCAAATTGTGATACTTCACAAAATAAATTGTGGGGGCTATACTGTTGGGAGTCTTGAAGAAAAGAGCAGTAATTCCTGATAAATGCAGAGACAAATTGCAATACTTCAGGTTTTAAAGTATTTTTTGGATTTTCAGTTCTCTCTCCCATCACACAACTTTTCATTATATTGTAGGTATTCTTTCAGTTCTTAAAAAATGACCACACTAAGTATGTGCACTTCTATTTTACACATGTAAAAATATTTGCTATATTGATATATAGGACATTAGCAGTGTTTTATGGCACCCAGCCTATTGCAAACACTGAGAGGAGAATTGGTGCTTTCTGAGAAGACACTTTGGTCCAACACAGCCAAACTATTCTGACACTTAGTCAGCATCTGTCACTTCTACTGCACATGGACAAAGTCTCTCACATCCTTCTTTTAGCCTGGCATGTGCTTGTAAAGAAGCCACTCCCATTAATGAAATGCAGATAAAATGCAGAAGTGAAACACATAATAAGTGTTAAATACAAATCTACTTCAAGTAAAATATTCCCAAATCTAAAACAAATCCTACAACAGTTTGAAGCTCTTTATAGCAACTATACACACCCTGCCCTGTCTTCTGCACCTTTCATGTGGACCACCCAGAGTATTTCAACAAGAAAGTTCCTATCTGAGCCAGATATCTCCTCCTCTACAGATCTGGAAAAAATCAAGCCTTGGTTACACCTTCAGAGGGAGCATTCCTCAACCCCTTCAGCCCCAGTTTCTGCTGTGTCCTTATCCATGCTGTGCTGCTGAAGAAATCCCTGGGTAAGTATGATCACAGGGGGACAGGGGGAGAACATGTGCAATAGAGAGTTGTGCAGCCCCAGACAACAAAGATAATTCACAAGCCCCAGGTGGACACAAGTATTTGAGGCAAGGCAGCCTCAAATGAAGGTATCCAATGTTCTGGCTTGTAAACCTGATAATTCTGAGTATAAGCTCATTACTAGCTCCTACTATGTTGATTTATACTGCATATTTGCCTACCACAAGATCCTAGCACTTTCTTTCAGAGGGCCCAGTAGGAGACTGAAGAAAATGCCCACGAAGCAGGACCCAACATGATTAATTAATTCTAATTTCATTCCCTGCGGGGAATGATTGATTTTGGGTTAAAGTCAAAATCAGAAGTATCTCTGACCTCTGAAATGTTACATGGCAAATTTTTGCTAAATTAGGACTCAAATCTCCATGAGTTGGATACACATTTTGTGTGACAGATATATTTTACAACTAATGCATTACTTAAAACACAGGCAGTAAAAAATATGGTAAAGTATTTCAGAAAAGCTTAAATAACAACCACAAAACACCAGAAAAATACTTTAAAATACTCATAAGGGCTTGGTTCAAATAACAGAAACAAGATATTAGGGTTAAGGCTTGGAACTATCAGAGAATCCCTTAAACCCACATGAATTTCAGGGGACTAAAAGATGGTTTCAGGCTATACTTTGAATTTGGGAGCATCCATCATGACGAAACATGTACTGAACAGTATTTAATACTAATCACATGTGAAGTCGTTGATGTTTTTAGTTTAGTCACATAAACAAAACCGACCATGAATAAATATGATGTTTTAATTCATGAAATGGCAACTGGAAATCCCGCTTTGCTTATGCACCTGACCTTGCTACGCTCACGCTGCGTCTTTGCAAAACTGCTGAATGCTAATTTTTTAGCACGTTGTCCTTCAAGTGCTGCTTTAAGCCCCTCTGCTCCAGGAACAGATGAAGGGAGCTGCTGACAAGCTGCAGTGCTGGAGCCCACACAGTGTGGTTAACAAACAGCCTTCTGTGAAACCACAAAGCCCAGCTAAGTCTCTGATTAAGTCAAGCGAAATCAGTATTGTTACGCCAGGATTACATTTGTATCCAACTTAAGTTTTAGGCATCTCTATCTATTTAAAAGCAGATGTCTTGAAAAAAAAATTGTACTCTCACTATGAAAATATTAGACAAAGCTAAGCCTGGTCTTGGAGAAAATTTGTAGAAGGGAAACAAAGCAGCAATTAACCCCTAGGACTTGCACTTCCCTTTTCTCTCCTTCCACTGCTGACTTTGAAAATCTGTTATTAAAGGAATGACAAAGTTTCTAGTCCATTAACCACCAGCTTGTGGACACAAAGAGGCAGACAGGAGAAGGTGCATTAAAATTAGGTTTTGTTCAGGAAAGAAGAAATAGAAAAGGTGACACATAACTGTACAGAAAGGAAGCCGATACCAGATCAATTAATGATCTGAAGCTTTTAAAAGTATTTAAATATCTGTAGCTTTACAGGACTCAGGCTTTGGAGACTTCCTGTTAACCAAGACTTCCTTCTGCAGTATTTCTTCCTTTTCTACCCCAACAAGGTAAAACATATTATTTGAAATGTCTGAAAAATATTGAGAACATTTTCTTAATATCTGTTATAATAAAGCTGATAAAGAAAGCACCGAATTTTACAATTTAAATGCTATTCTAACACTTTACTGATTCAGTGTGGAACATGATGTATCTATCAATACTAAATATTACTATTAGATGTGGTAGAATATTTAATTTGTAAAAATGCTGTTCATTTTCATGGCTTTGTTTTATATATTTAATTGAGCTTTCTACATTGCGAAATACATTCTTAAGGGACAACATCTTACAAATAATCAGATTAATGCTCTGCCGATTTAATATGCTCACTAAGAGCAGTAGTTTTCATAACAATCAACTAGCTCTTTGAATCCTCTTTGGGAAGTTAAAAAGACATTATTTCCATTCCTAAAGATCTCTGCTATTACTCTCTCCAGACGTAGACTTGCTCACAATATTAGCTATCAGGAGATTAACATAATGTGCTAAAAGGCTAATAAAATATTTTACATGTTTTGTATTTATTATTTGAGAATTTCTACTTTCTTTCTTTATCAACAGAATGCTGTGACAAGGATTTGGAGAGACATTCTATGAATTGTCTTAAATTTTCAAGGAAAGATTAAATTATATCTATATTCACTTATAATCTGACACCAAAGAATCTTCTTCTTGAGCTCCCTGTGTGGAAATAGAAAATTTTTTTTTAGGTAATATAAATCCTGATGCCTGATAGAGAACTGTTCTTCTGCTCCCCAAGCCAATTCACACAAGCACAGCCCTGAAATGCCGAAGCTCCATTTCTTGCTCCAATCAAGGAGTGCTTATTCATACAAATCCAAGTGGTTCCCCAAGGACACAGCAAGAGTGCACCTCCCCTCTCTGGAATATAATCCACAGCACAGGATTTCCCCAGACATCTTCACAGGAAAAGGAAAGTTCAGATTCAAGCCTACTCAGGCCATAAAGGAAACTGCACGAGGCCTTTTCTGCATCTGGATGCATTTCTCCCTTTTAAGGGATGAAAATAATACCAGTTCTGCTTTTTACTCTTTTATACATATACTCCTTCTTTTTTTTTTTTTTTTGCCTTTCTTACAAATTCATGAGGGCAATTTGGAAAATGCTTGAAATTTCAGAAGAAAAAATAAAAGGAAATAAGAAGAAAATGAAAGAATCTGAAAACTTGCACTTCAAGCTTCTCCCTCTCTGCCTTCCCAAACTCTTCTCCAATTAACATTTTTTGTCTGGGTGGGAAATTACAGATTCCCAATGAGATTTCTCACTGTATGAACTTCTGCATCAAACATTTTTGAGTGGCTGCATTCCCTACATGTCAGAGTATAAACACTACAAGCTTCATCCTAAAGTTCAAGTTTAGGACTATTTTTTGTGCAAATGACCAAATATGGCTTTGTCCCTCATTTACAAGGAAGCTGCATTCCATGTGTTTACATTTACACAAATCTACAGAAGTCCAAGAGTACAGCTTTCTGGATACTCATGCCAAAGGTCAGTATTTAGAGACTCCAACTGGAGCACAAGCAGGGGGCCTTACATGAGCCAGGAGATTAAATTTAAAAAAACCCTATTACCTATAGCTGGGGATACATTTAAATTACTAAATTGGCTTTTCCATTATTTCCTTTGCAGATTAACTGCTTAAGGAAGCCTGCTTTTTCCAAGAAGAACAGACTACTGCTCTATCAGATGCAAAGACATCCTTGGCCACTCTCCCTGCCACAGACATCAGGAGTCTCACAGCAGCTCTTGCATGATTAACAGAGCCATAAGCAATTGCTGGTTTTCAGATCTGCCTTAATTAACCCTGACTCCTCTTGCTACATCTTTTACCTTCATGATCCACAGATCCGAGAAAGCAATTCCAATCCCCGTGCACACCTTCAGAAGTATCTTTAAAAGGTGACAGATTCTAGTGTCCTTATTCTCAAAATAATCTAAGCAGCTTTGTGGGGATATGTTCATTGCTTGGTCTTGTGATTCCAATGGTGTCATTACTCCAGGACTGAAATTCCTGCAGCAAAATGCAATTTTAGGAGGAACCACTCTCAACATCTGCAGCATCTTTCTGTTACAAGGACACAAAGCTGCCCAAGATGGAGAGAACCACCTTTCCTCTCCCCAGTCTTCATGGTAGTTGCACAAATAGGAAAAGGCTCACAGATCTCTTCCCCCTTCTCTTTATGAAAGCATAAGAGAGAGGAAATATTTTTTGCTCCATGCCCATAGCTGAATAGAGGAAAAAACATCAGCTAGACCCAAGCAGCTCAAACCCAGCACCCACAGCAAGAATGTTGCCATTTTTTCTCAACATGAGATAAGCACAAGCTGGCAGATTAATATTCAGACAATACTTATCCAGTGAAGCTATGGACCAAGGGACACTTCTCTAACAACTTCTCCTCTTACATCAATAAACATCAGCAGTTGTACATCCACAGAGCAGACAGATTTTTTCCATGAAAAGATTAATGTTACTAATTTAGTCACACGTTTCTTCAACTTGTTAAATTCTACAAGGCACTTACACAGATGCATACAAATATGCCATTTATACACCAACAAAGGACCAAAGCAATTACAGAGCATTTTTAAGTGTTATAGTACATACTGTATTATGCAAGTGAGGAACAATATATCAATCTCACTGTTCTCCTAGTTGAATATAAATGTAGTATCTGTTTAATCCAGCCATTCATATCTCAGACAAATACTGTATTTACTTCCTATTGCTCTGCAGTATCTTATAGCAGGTTGGTATCCCTTACAAGAAACAGCAAGCTATGGGCATTTGTTAACACCAGCCTCGAAATATGTGCATATAGCATGGTTTGAGGAACAATTCTTAACTTAAACTGCAGGACATGTATGAGAAGATCGCCTGTCAGATTATTCCAGGGGGAAATGAGCCTGGAGTACTGCACATCATTAGATATGACATACTCATCACCACTGTGGCTGTGAAGAAATAAGGAAACTGCCACAGAAGATGCTACTATAGAACTCAGTATCTCACACAGGCAAAAGTAAACCAAAAAAGAACTACCCAGCATTCAAAGAATCCTAATTAAGTTAAAAAATCAAGTGCTTGGAAGATCACGAATGTCAGTTTTACTGTTTTCCATGCACTTGTTTTTTCTACTCATTGTGTAGTTGTCTTCTGTACTGCATAAAGATAAACTACCCATATCATCACTGTATTTACACAAACATACAAAAGAATTATCCCAAGTACTTCTTTGTTCACATTTTCAGTGTATGGTTATCTGAATTTATTTTGCATTTACCACTAATTGACATGAATGTCTCATATTCACTGACTTAATGATAATCTAAGGACTTTTAGAGATAAGGGCCACAAAGAAACAAACATAAAAAATACATGTACAACCCCATAACCATTTCTCACTTTCTATTTTCTTTTTTCTCTGGAGTGGATTGGGATTGAAGTAGAGTAAGGATTTACTAAAGACACTCACTGTTCTGCTAAGATGAATCATTTCACCTCACTCTCAAACCTAATTAGCAATATGTTAGCGGGTGGAGAGAACAGATAACAGGCATCTAATCTGCCAAATGCTGCATCCACAGAGGCCCATTTATCTAACCTGCGTGGTGTTTGGTGAAAATCTGGACAGATTGCTAGGCCCTTAGAGAAGACGGCCTTTGTATCAGACGTGACCTTGCAGTTTTTGAAGCACCAGGTTTTAAGTTTCAAGTAGTGAGTATTTGGGTATAAAACACTGAGCTCTGAGACAACATGAAAAACTGATTCACACCAATGCATACTGTATCTATATAAAAAAAAAAATCACCATTTAGGAGCCATTGCCACCATTTACTTCATGAAAGTGACTAATCTCATCCAAAAATACTGGGTATGTAGTTTGGGCCTTGCTTTATCTAATGTTCTGGGTAATGACCTCAGGATAAAAATAAAGATGCAAAGATGCATTAATACATTTTCTTGAGGATACAAAGTCAGTAGGTAGAGTCTTCCTAGAGAAGGAGGATTTGAATGTCCTGTGGGAAGAAATGCATGATCTTGAAGACCCCAGAAAGAGAACTGGGTTGAAAGTAACAGTCCAAAGGGCACATGGGACTAGTAGCAAGAATTCCTGGTATATACTGGGAACTCATTAGTTGGAAACAGCAGCCTATTTTAGGCAGTCAGAGGATGACTGTGAGCCATTTAATTGAATCTGACCATGAAAAAGGGCAAGGCAAGGTATTTTAGTAAAGAACAGGGAGTATTCATACCATTGTATAGCCTGTACTGAGATCTCATCTGAAGTATTTTATATCATTTCAGTAACCCATGTTCGAAAAAAAGACTTCCAATTTTAATTAGGTGCTGAACAGGACTGTTACAGAGATAAAACATAAGCCTATCTTATAGGAGGATGCTGAAGGGGCTTGTTTCCTTCATGCTGAAAAATGCAGCCCAGGAAAAAAGATGACTGCTTGCAGCAAAAGCACTAGGGACAAAAGGTTTGTTAAATCTATGAGAGAATGTTTGTGTTAGAACAAATGGATAGAAACTGGTTATTAATAAATTAAGGAGGCTTGTAGTCATCAATACATGAATGTGGCCCTACAACAACATTCAGGAAAGAGAGACTGGGGTAGAAAAACTGGGTGGAAAGGTGAAATCTAACCAGTCTATGAAAAAGACGGTATGATGTTGCACCTCTAAAGTTACTTAAAATCCAATGTTTCAGTGGGTTTAGCCGAAAGAATCTCATGTCTCTAAAGAGCTGACTGCAGATACAAGTGGCACAGCCCATACAGAGACTGAGTTTATTTTAAACAGCATTTTTCCTTCTGAACTGTATTTATACTTCAAAACAGCCAACTGTAAAACCTTAATGAGGCACAATTGCCCAGTCATATTTTCAGTACCCACAGCAGAATTATGGTGATGCAGCTCAAGATCACATTCAGTGTCACAAGCTATCTGTGTCTAAGGAGAACAAGTTGGAAATGCTCTGCATCCAGCAGGCATGTTTGGCTTTTAAATCTGATATCTTGTTTGAAACAGCCAGCCCATCTCAGGAAAAATTAAGACCATAAAAAAGAAGTCATCTTAACCCGTACAACAGAGGATGCTAATAGCTAGGACAATCACCTCTGGATATTTATTCTGTATTTAATTAGTTGCCTACTAAACAAAGCCACTAAATAAACCAAAGGTGAGAGAAAAAAGAAAGTGTCTCAGCATGATATATGATAGACAATGATTCCATATTAAATCATTATCATCCATTTACTCTTGCTTAAGCAGTCACAGCAAGGGCACTTACCATCTCCCATAATCCAAGCTAAGCAATCCATACATAATTAAAGTTTGATGAATGTCAATTTCCAGTACTATTTGGTTTTGTCTCACTAACATAGTTTTTTGCGGTCTTCTATGTTCTTGCTATATAAAAGTTGTTCCAGATAAAATATGATATCTCAAGACAGAAATAATTTCACACAACTGTTGAACAGAGGAAGCTGTTGAGTTAGGAGCTATAGTCTGGGAGGGAGAAAGAAGCCTCATGAGCTCCTGTAACAGTAAGATTTCTAAAGGAGCATTTCTACAATATTGACTGAACCTTCTAACTATTTAAGGATGTGAAGAGTTACAATCACAATGGTTAAAAAGCATCAGTTAATCAATGTTCAAATACAGATGCCATTAGGGAACCATCTTCTCATGTGGGAGAAGATTCATGGCATCCTAAGCAATTTCTCAAGACACATTTCTGGACAAAAAGAGTTGTTCAAACTGTTGTGCTGTCTGTAGAACACTTACATGAACACAACAGGAGAAGATAAGCACTCAATAATTGAGTGTAACAACAATATAATTCCTTCTAAAACAGCATGTTGGAAACACTGATTTTAACTCTATGGAAAGAGCTTGTTATCTCATTATTAAGGCCTGCCAGAATAAAGTAAATAATGACACAAAAGCTAGAGTTCTTAATATTAATTCAAATGTAAATTTTCAGCAAAATTAATCTCTACTCAAAGAGTAATTCCTCTTTGTTAGAAGAAGATACAGCATTTTTCATATAGCACAAACCACTTTGATTCCTGTTATAAATGTGAAGTGAAGCTATTCAGGCAAAGTCAGTACCTCCAGAATGTAAAGTCAAATCACAAAGCTTCAAAACACGCTTTGAAGGCAGGAACATTTGGAGCTTTACCCAGAATGGAACTGCATATACACAGCCTGTGACACTCTTACTGAGAGACTAATGTTTCCATTCATCAGAACACAGAAAATCATTGCAAAATACAAATTAGGCAAATATTAATAAAATACCAAAATAAAAAGTTTTTCATAGATAAAAACTTCAAGGACTATCTGAGCTAAAGACATGTGTCTCTTAAAAAAGAAGGCAAATCATATCCAGCTAGTTTGTATGTACAACCCAGTGCCAAACATAATTATATTTATGTACTTAAAAATCAGTGATTCTCAAGCATTAGTTTTACTCATAAATAATGAGATCAAATTGTTACATTAGGAAAAATATTATTAACTTTGCTAGATTTGCCTAACTAAGGAAACTACAGGATTGTGTTAAATACCTTCCCTCCTATAAAGAATTGAACTGTGAACTCACATTA
The DNA here is from genome assembly GCF_015832195.1 of Motacilla alba alba. Classification (NCBI taxonomy): domain Eukaryota; kingdom Metazoa; phylum Chordata; class Aves; order Passeriformes; family Motacillidae; genus Motacilla; species Motacilla alba. Next base: position 37,736,301 of record NC_052017.1, on the reverse strand, counting down.
GTAGGGGGTTCACTCTAAACTCCAAATTACTTTGCAATTGCAAGGGTCAAGTGATATCCTAGAATCATTACACTTTTGCCAAACTGTCTTGGCAACCTACTAACACAAACATGAAACACATTCACTTGACACAGTGATTGATGAAAATACTAATAGCATTCAGCTTACTTACAAGAAAAATTACTCTGCCTCTTCAGGCAAGCCAGAGTTTCTTTTACGAAACTGAGTAATCTCAAAGTTGTTTTACAAGTTACAATCCACATTAAAGGATCCCTTTACATTTAAAACTACCCAAATCCCAAATATTATGTGAACAATGAGTAAAAAGAAAACTTGCCTCTTCCTGATATGTCTCATATTTTCCAAAATTGTTGGCACAATAATCCAATGTCCTGTCAGATGTAGATGTTCTCCATAAGTGCCCTCTGCTTCAATCCAATACTGTCAGCATGTCCTCACTAATCCTCAACCCACCCAGCTCACACCTCCCAGCTCTTGTTCAGTTTTCCTCCAAATAATTTTGGGCAGGAGTGCCCAAATGTGTGCACAGATTGGCTAAAATATGGAATAGGGCCAAATTAACTTGATTTTTTCAAGTTTGTCCTGTGGACGTTCCCTAGGCAGAAGGGTGGGGGGAGAAGTGGTGAGAAAAGCTCATAGACAGCTTTGCTGAACTCTTGTTTTTCCTAAAACTTGAAAAACAGACTAGTCAATACACAGGGAGGCAGAAAAAGAGTGAACATCTCATTTAGTGAGAAAAATACAATATACAGCTTACAATTATCCAGGCCAACTCAAAAAGAAGAATTTCTAAGAATGATAAGCTGCATTTATTTTGCCATTTGTGGTCAAAACTACTTAACCCTGCTAACTTAATTTACATTTATTTCTTATCTGTGCTTATTTTTTTCTTCTCCCGCCTGAGCCTTTTTTCCCATTTTAATTTTAAGGCACAGCAGGGTTCCTGCCCTGCTCCTAATAGCTCTCACTGACAAAAGAATACACACCCATCATAAAATAGTGGAAAAATTATAAGGAGAAAGCAACCAAACCAAAACAAACCAGCATCCAAACACGCACATATCTATCAGCTAGGGAATTCTCATTGACTTCATCTGTGGCTACATCAAGCCACATCAAGCTTTTTCTTTGGTAATTTTCTGTTCCCTTGAAAAGCACCAAGCTCATTTAAAACTAGTAATTCCACTTCACACTAATAACAAGATGTTTCCACAGTGATGCCAGGGAACTCTGCAGTGGTCCAAGGAATGATGTTTGATTCACTTGAGGAACTGGTCCAAGAAAAGCCAAGTTGAAGACAGTGGTGCTCCAAACAAATTGAGGCAAAAGGATAGTCCCTCATTATACCACAGGCAAACAAGGCCCCTAAAAGAGCTTCTCGGTCAGCTGTGCTCCAGAAGAGAGGATTTCTCTGTACAGGAAGATTCTCTGCCTCCTCTAGAAACTTTAAACCCTGGTGTTGTGTATATGCAGCACAATATAAAAACCCCAAACAAACCAGAAAACACAGGGTGCAGCACAGGCTGGGACCAACCAGACCAGGGAGCAGCTTTGTGGAAAAGGAGCTGGGGGTGCTGGTGGACGAGCTCAATCTGAGTGAGCAGTGTGCTGCTGCAGCAGAGAGCCAACAGCACTGCAAGGGCATCACCAGCAGAAACAAAGAAGTTGCTATCCCACTCCACTCAGCACTTGTCAGGCCACACCTGAAATTCTGTGCTCAGTTTTGGTCCCTGCTATAAAAAAGCAGGCTGGAAGGAGTCCAGTGAAAGGCCACAACTAAGCAAAGGACTGGGCAGGCTGCCATATGATGAAAGACTGAGAGAAATGTACTTTTTGAGGAAAGAAGACTTTGGGGAGACCTTATTGCCATGTTCCAGCGTTTAAAGAGTGGCTACAAAGAAGATGGAGACTTCATTGTTACAAGAAGTCACTTTGAAAAGACAAGGGGAGATTCCAATTTCAAGTGGAAAATTTTTCACAATGAGAACAATCAGCCACTGCAATAATCTCTCCAGGGAAGAAGGGGTAAATTCCCCAACACTGGAGAGTCTTAAGATTCAGGTAGACAAAGTGCTGGGACAACTTGTCTAGATTGCGCTTTTGCCAAGAAAGGTTGGACCGGGTGATCCTTGAGGTGCCTTTCCACTCAGTGTTCTGCAATTCTATGACTATAGCTACAGTAGATCAAATTGTTTAGTTTCTATATTCTGCCACTAGACTGCTATATATCCATATTACTGAAAGAGCTGGGAAGTTTATAATACAGGGCTACAGACTGACACACACATACAGAGAAAAAAATGTTTCTAAGTGAAATGTATCTACCCTTCTAACAAATTCCATGGTGCATCATCTATATGAGCCATTTCTCAGGCAGCCAGTACAAAAGCACAAATTTTGATCCACTTGAAACACCTCCGCTTGAAATTCCATGTCAACAACAAGCTGATAACACAAGAGGAAAGGAGTAATTTGTATTAATAAACATTGAAATGAAGGTGGTACAATGAGTGGCTATTGTTCTTTCCAGTTGCTTTGAGAACAACTACATAAATTAAATGCTCCTTTTTTCATTATCAAATCTCTGAAGCTATGATGTGCTGTATTTTATTAGTTTAGCAGTCTCATTCAAATAGTAGCTATCTAACACGATCCTTCCAATTAGTACCTTATGTACATTCTTGAACCAAATTCTTCCTCTGGGATTTAAAGAAAACACAGGGTCTCAGGAGTCTCTCTTGTAATTCAGCTACACACTACACTTTTACAGCTATGCAAATTAGCTGCAAGGAAAGCTGTACAGCAAAGCAAGAGATCTGAAAATTAAAATCCTGTAGAAGAGAAAATATTTAAAATTTCCTTTACATTTTTCCTTTTGTTTGGCTAATCCCTAAAGGCATTAGGGCAGCATGTTCCATCTTGAAAGTCCCTGTAGAATCATGTACTATTGAGCATAACTACAAATGTGATGCTTTGAGCAGCCAGATAATGGTTTTTAATTGGCTCATCATTGCAGCTTCAGCCCAAAAGCACAAAAATGAATTTAGAACCAATATTAACAGGTGATAATTAAATTATGGGGTCTGCATGCTTAATATATTGGAATAAGGCAGATGAGGCAACAAAGACCATTAAGTTTAATAATGGAAATCAGTATCTACCTTAAGTACTGTTTTATAGTGCATTAGCAATGGTTGATTAGTGTTAAATCATAAAGTAAATTTTGTTTTCTTACTGAAGTTTTTTTCATTTCTTTTTCTCTTTATCTGTGTATTAGCACACAGGCTAAACTAAGGATGTCCATTTAAACCATTCCAAATGAGCAAAACACATAAATAAACCAAATTAATGATTTAATTGTGATGACTTGAGTACTTAGTTTCCTAAATAAGATATTTATTTGAATAAGCTATTTAATACTCCTTAATATTAAAGCATACATAGACTGTATGAGTACCATGGGAAACTGTTTTGAATCAAACAGTCCTAGTAAAAATATTCATCATTAAGTCAGCAAGGTCCATAACCCAGATTTCCCATTCTCCCCTGGTGAAGCAGAACCACCTGGCTGCACTGTTCTTACCACTGTAAGAAACAATGCTATGCACAGATTAAAGCAACAAAAACAAATTTTGATAATGTCTCAGCATCACTTCAATTCAAAAAAGAAAAATGCTGGAGTTTTGATTTGTTTTTAAAATTTTCTTTTCTGTGCCTTTACACCTCAGGAAAGAGGCAGACTTCGATTTTTCCCATCTTCTTTACAGACTCCACCATGTATGCCTTTTTTTCCACCTCTGCTCTTTTCTCCATTCAATTTATCTTTTCTAATGCAGCACTATCTCTTCAATCTTGCAAAACTCTGTGTCTCCAAATTAAAATTTTCATTCTGCTTGCCTTTCTGCTGCTTGTCATTTCTGCAGCCTATCCTGTCAACTTGTTCTTTCCCTTCACACCAGAGTGCCATGGTTTCTTTTTCTACTCCTATGTCTGCCTCTTAGGCTTGAGCTCAGCAATCAGCTGCCCCTCTTGCTACTCACACTCGCTAAGAGCTATCAAGTGCTTTAGGAAGAAACTCAGTTTTTCTGTGAGACTTTTCCCCATTTATGAAGTCTCTCAATTCCACTTCTCTCTTCCTGCTTGAGCTTAGTTTTGATCAGCACTTGTACCTTTCATGCTCTTGAGGATTTTCCATGTTCAGCCTCCATCTGAAATACCCTTCTTCAAAACCTAGACGTTCATTCTCTGTTACTTTCTTTTCCTGCCTTTTTACTTTTTCTAACATCTTTCATCTGGACAGACATAAATGAATTCTGTTCCTCCATATTAAAAAAACCCCACATCCTCACCAAACTCATAAAAATGGTCCATGAATCTTTAGAGTGAAGCAGCCATAAAGTTAATACAAAGTTACCCATTCCTTCCAGTGAACCCGAGAACATACATAAATTAAGCCATGGAGGAGAAATATGGAGGTGTAACCACCTGTTTAGGCAGCTCTGCATGAAGCTATTCAGAAGCCTGGGCACCTGACTCTTTGAATGAAAGCACACACTGAGCTTGAAGGATTGAAATTATCTGCGGACCATGAACCACAAGGTTATCGCTGGCCCTCAGGGGATATATTCCATAACTCTTTTCAAAGGTGCATGGTTTATTAATACATACTTTTAATATTCTAAGTACTGAAGTCAGATTTCTTGTAAAATGCAGAAGCTGGAGGTAAGAAGGTGGAAATGGCACTTCAGAATATGAAAATCAAAGACTTGGAGAAATTGCCTACAAGTCAAACGTGATCCGCAGAAATTTCCAATGACATCACTGCCACTCCGCTGTTGTTAATGTCAAATTCCAGTGGAGCGCCATGAAGCAATGAAGACTGTGAAAAGATTAGATAACTGAACCAAAAAAAAATTTTGGGCTTTTTTTAAACCCCTAAGCCAATAAAACCTTCCAAAACCCTGCAACACACAAAGTCATTTCATACTGGAAGTCAGTTTTTATATCCAAACAATATGAAATTGTTGTGACACATGGGATTTTCACCAAAGCCAAAGTACAAGAAATGCCTAAAGTGCTTGATGAAGTTGTGGTGAAGGCTAAGGATTGAACAGACCTTCAATTAAAATAAATTTGTCAGCTGTATAAAAAATGTTAGATATACACGTGTGATTGTAACACGTCCTCATGGCTCTGAATTGTTACCCTCACCCAATGAATTTTACAGCTAAGATTTCACCATGCATGAGCCCAGTGATATTGCCTTATTTTAATGTATATCACCCCAAGAGAGTGCTCACAATATTCACTTCTGTTCCACCATTTACCATACTTATAAGACATTTTTTGCAGACAATCTATTTTAGATCTGTTTTAGAGATTTATTTTTTTATTGATAATATTTTTTATATATCTGCATGTAATGCCACTTGATTTTACTATCATGAGCTCAACTTGATTTTATTATCATGAGTTCAACTTTATAGGCCATAAAGGAAGAATAAAATTATAAGGGATATATTTCAATAATCTATGAAAAATATTAAAATTTATTCCCTATAAGTCATGGTACTACAGTTTTAACATCCAGTAATTCACAACCTACCATGAATTGAAAGGAATGTCTTGCAATACCAAAAACCAGAATTTTCAGCTCTACTGGTTAAGCTTTTTAGTGACTCACAAAATATTGGCTCTTAGATCACCAAGTAAGGCAAAATAAGACAAAAGCATTTTAGATTTTTTTTTTCTAAATGCGTATGGTGCAGGGGAAAATAAATTTCTATTTCGCAGGGTGATACTTTCATGTAACAGTGAGTCTAAATCAAAATGAATAGAGACAAGAATGAAGATGAGGCAGGTAAACAGGCATTGCAAATGAAATTTATCTGATGGTTCCACAGTCTGTCACAAAAATTCCACTGTCAAACACAAAATTTATGCACAAAGCATATCCCATGTACTGAACATCCTTCAAAAACATGGTAATACTCAACACTGAGATGGCATTTGCATCCCACATGCAGAGAAATGGAGCAGAGAAAATTAATTCCAAAAAAAGTATTTATATATCTTTCAAAATGAACCAGTAAAAGCTGAGAAACAATGTTCATTAAAGAACCTTCAGTTACTGCTTAAGAAATTCTCTTGAAATTCCAGCAATTCAATGGAAAGGTCTTTCAATGAAACTACTCTGCAGTCATTGTGCCATTCATACGCAGAGTACCTTACATACCACCGTGGTCTTTTGTGACCCAGTAAGAATTAACAGAATTACGGGGCCAGTAATACTTATGTGAAGTGACAGCAACACAGAACTCACTGAATTTTTCTACAGTTTTCATTGATTTTGACAGCAGTGTCATCTCTGCTACTGAGAAAGAAACCTATCTAGCTGCCCCATGGCTTTTATAATGCACTTTTATTTTGCGTAGAAGTCTTAAACACACAAAGAAACGTTAAATCAGCATTGCCAACTCCAAGAACTCAAATAAAACTTATAAAGTAATAACATGTATTCATTTATTTAACATCATTACTAACTTTTAGACACACTCTTTTGGTTTTCTCCGAAAGCAAAGGAATTAGACATCTTATTCTTCTCAAGCAAGGGCTGAGTTTTATAACATGCATGCACATCTCCTAAAGCACTGCACATGCACACAAAAACACAAGAAGGATGAGAATCCCAATAAAATGTAAAGATTTGTCAACACTAGCTACACATGCACAAAGGGAAACCGTGTAATAAAGCTGAATAGTAGCATAACTTGAAAAAAAAAAAAAGTTAAAAAAACCAGGCCAGGAGTTATAGAAAGCAGGATTAAATCAATAACAAATCAAGTGTCAAATAATATGGAGTGAAGTGTTGTCAGTTCTGAAGCCCAGCAAATGTGGTTCCTCTTAAATGCTGTGGCAACAGTGTCTCAGGTTGTTCACAAATTCATCTAATTGAATGCATTCTTTGGGCTTGCTATTCAGAAAATATGTTTTTAATTCAGAGTCAGATGTGGTGAAATGCCACACTCAGAATTCCTGCCGCTTCTGTGTCTGGAGCTCACAGAAATGGAAAGACCCAGGCAGATCTCAGTTTGCATAGAAGTACCTGTGAGCAGAGGCAACATTGGGCCACTCATGGAAACAGAATGTGGGTAACACCTTTCACTTTTCAGGGGAGAGGAGTGCTCCCAAAGTCCTTTATTTTGACTTCTTTACTGCAGACTTAGCTTTATAGGATCTTCCATGTGACACTGTACGGAATCCAGAGATCCCAAACCTCCCCCAGAGCCCTCTGGCATCAAATGCTGGAGCCAAGAGAACCTTGGAGGGGAGAGTGAGCAGCTACAAGGAGATGAAAGCAGCACAGAGAAGAGCTGAAGGATATATTCTGATAAACAGTTTGCAGATGAAGCGTCATAGAAGAGACTTGAGGCCACGTGTCTCACTTGCTTTTTGTTTAATGCACGAATCTTGCTGCACAAACCATTTCCTTTGTGTAGCTTGTTATTCAGCTACTAATAATCTGAAAACTCAAATTCCTCTTCTATTATTGCCTAATATTATCATTATTGATTTATATGACACTGCCAGACAATGAATTTAACAGACAGAGCTGATTTTAAGATAAGTTTTTATCAGAATGACAGTGTATAATTATAAAATAAAACAGAAGGTTTAATTTTAAAATATTAAACAAATGGAAAATGAAGTATTCATATTTATGAAAGTAAAGAAGACTGCAGTTATTGCATCAAACCTTTAAAAGTCATTACACTTTTAAGTTTGGAAGTGGAGAATCCCTGGCAGCAAAATGTGTGAAGACAGAATGTTTATTTATTAGTGTTATTTTTAAAAGGATGTTCCAAGTCAAACTCGACAGCTTGTTTACAGTGGGGTCCTGCCCAAGGGTGGCTTAAAAGATATTAAACAGGCACACACCGAGAATATCATGTTACTGTACAAGATACAAGTTTGCCTATGGCTGATTTTACCGTGACTGCTTTAATGATTTCTTATTTATTTTTCAGGAAGCACTAATCTGTTTTACTTTACACTGCCTTTTAATAGAAAAAGAAATACAAGGCAAAACCTTTCAGGTATACATATATATCTAAAACATAAACACTTATATTTCTAGCTGAATCAACCAGTGAGGTGATGCATAGAATGCATGTCAAGTGTCTGCTGATGTTTGCAGCTGCTGAATTTATTAACAGAACATTAGCTTTTAAATATTTCTCATCATTTTAATGAAAGCCAAGATTTTTTGCAGATTTCTCAGTTTTCAAAATGGGTCTTAAAAGGTTGGTGATTTCATTACAGAATAGTGTTTGGTAGTTCTTCTACCATACAGTTTTGGAAAGGGGACAGTTTTGAGAAGGGATGAATTCCTGCAGGCAGTGCTCTCGGTAACATCATTTAGGGGAGAGTTATCTCAGAAACATGGCAGCTGTTTCTGATGCTAGGAACATCAAACTGGAAACTGAGAGTAGGCTAAAGAGAAACTTCCATGACAAACCTTATTTAATGATTACTTTAATTTATAAAAACTTATCTTCAAGGAATATTTAAGTCATCACACAAATATTTTCCCTACTTTACAAACGTAGAGTTTTCTTAAGAGTTTTAACATTAATTCTCAATAGGAAAAAGGAAAAATTACTTCACAGAAGACAAACTCCTGACTCCAGGGCCTCCAGTCTAAAGTGGCCTCAACTTTAAGTAATGCTAGAGCTGCAAGTTCTTAGCCATGTTTAGCTGAGCAACATTTGGCTGAGCAGAGCTTACTTGAGGTTGATTATTAAAACCTCAAGTGGAATGAAGTGAATACTTCATTCCAGCACCAAGGCACATCTGCTTGCTGAACCTTCAGACAGGACACAGGCAAGATAACGCTTAAAATATCAAATTTAATATTAGTACTTTCTAAGTTTTTGAGGTGTGGTTATGTGAAACCAAAATTCAATTCATGTAGATGACGTTACATGTGACATATGCCAGGTAATTTTGGTGTGTCCATATGGTGCACACAGCTACAGCATTCAAAATGGGTGTCTACAGAAGAGAAAAGTGGAAAGGAAATCATATATTTGAACTTCTAAACTACCACACCAGAATTTCCTCTTTTACTGCTGCACGTCTGGAAATAATAGATGCGATGTGCAACATAAACTCCTATGGAATTGAAAATAAAATACATATATGAAGCTACAGACGGTGCAAATTATTTTAAAAGACATACAACAATGAATGCTGTGTACATAAGGAGTAAGCAGAAACTTTTCAGACAAAATTTAGCCCTAAATTACTTTTTAATCAGCATCACTGACATAAATAAGAATACACAGGTAAAAACTGAGGCAGCTCCTTGTAGGTATGTTTGGGTTTTTCATTTGAAGCAGAAACTAATTTGCAATATTAAAATAGTATTTTCAGTCATTTAGGTAACATAGCAATCAATTTACCACCCCTGCCACCCCAATAATAATATTTATCAAAGAATTACACAATCCAAGCTTAAAAAATGAGTTTTGCATTCTAGATCAATTTGTCGAGATAGTAATTTCTACTTGGACAATAATAATGAGGTTTCCTGAATTACTGTTAATGTTGGCATTTAGATGGAGCAATCTTTTACAATGCTCTGGAAGTTTACACTGAAAACATGGCCTGACATGCCTCCATTTCAATGGTATGCTGGCACTAGTTCTCATGTTTTCCCTGCTTTTTTTGTTCCTGCCTCCAGTTTGCTAGTACAGGGAATTGATCTAGCTCAAAAATAACCTAATATGTTTTTTTACCCTGTAACTTGGCTTAGGTCCCTGATCTGGTTCACTGCATGGCTGCACAAATACTTCTATACCAACACAACCTAGGAGCTACAAGGACTGTGTAAGCCTGAACTGCAGCCAAAACCAATTACACATCAAACCAGGGTCTACATTTGAACAGACAATTTTAATGTGCAAGATGTAAGGGATGTTGAGAGGTCTGTAAATGTTATGATTACCAGCTAGCTGATAACACTGATTTATGGCGGCTGCTGTGAGAAGAGTGTAATGGGTTAATTCAACTGCTTTATTTAAAGGGGTTGGGTACAACAGCTTCGAATGGGTCCACTCAAGAAAACAGATGTCACTGAGTTTTAAGTTTTACAACTGTAAATGTTTCACATATATGAACTTCTCAAGTCTGAGTTCTAATAGAGACCATGCCAGAAGCACCCCAGGAACGAAGACTTGTACAAAGACTTTGAGAACTAATAAAATGTCCATACTTCAGAGACAATATTAGGAATCCAATGGTGAACAGTTCAGTTGCTTGGAGAAAATGATAACACATTTCCCAATGCTTTTTGCCTTTTTTTCCCCCACTGATCATAGCTTCAAACTGCTCTCCCTAATATTTGGTGGGCAAGAAGCCAGGAAAGAAAAATAACCTTTTACTAAACTAACAAAATCAAAACCAACTTACCAACCAAACCCCAGCACCAAAAAAGCCCACCCAACTGCAAGCTTATGACTTAGTAACTACTGGGTACCAAAGAAGCCACACAAAAGGAGTTGGTTAACTACCTACTGTGTTTCTGTCATTCACTTACTTCTCTGAAAAAAAAAAAATTGGGAAAAAAAGAACACAAAGCAAATTACTTGTTCCTCATGGTTTCTTCTGGTGTGTACCTACTGTTGGGTCTAAATTGCTGTTAGGTCTAAATATGGAGGAGTTTCATAAAGATTAACTTCAGTGTATAGAGACTAGTTTTCCTTCTCAATTAGTGGTTAAGGACATCGAGAGAGAACACATAATCACTGTGAAATTGCCTTTTGGATGTATCTTTCTTTTCATTTGTTCTAGAGAAAGGCAAAAGCACAACCTACCCAAGGAAGGTTATACACTAGTTCTGCCCATCACCATGTCACCACATGCCCTGCTGTGGAGGAAATGGGGCCAGGTTAGAATCGTGCCACAGTTAGCGTTTGAAAATTATCACAGAGCCCCAAAATAATCCTAGGGCCCAAAATAAGGAAAGGAATCATGGGCTCTTCCCCTTGAAATACAGAACAGCCTCTTCTCTGCAGAGAGAATGTACAGCTGCTCTGTGGATCTCAGGCACTGAGCAAGTCCATGCAGGTGGCTGTGAGCTGAAGGCGCGAAATTGCAGCGCTTGTACAATGAGAGGTGTCAGGAAATTTGCAAATTCACAGCCCCAGCTCCTGTGCCTGGGGCCCAGAGCCCTGTGAAGCCAAGAGGACACGGCGCCGTGCGAGGCGTGTCACCCGCCCTGCACCGCCTGCCCTGGCAGCACTGGAGCAGGATCTGCTTGGGTCACAGTCGACGCTCCCAGACCCCGGTACTGCCAACTGCTACTGCTCTGCTGCCTGCATATGACAGGAATGGATCTGAACAGAGGTTTTCCCCTTTTATAAATTCTATCTGTAGTGTGCTTTTGAAAGATAGCCTTTCCTTAATCTAAAATGATCAGAGGTAGTACATCTCTGTTAGTTTCAAACGTGAGAGCCAAGATTCATGACACCATAGTTTAATGCTGCTCTTATCAGAAACCTGCAGAGATTAGAAACTGTAAGAAAAACATTGATGGACGTTTTCAGGCTTTCTAGATTAGTTTGGCATTAACTACCAGTGGCTTGCTTTCTTTGAGAGCTCCTTTATAATTGGACACAGATGGATGAAAATAGACTACAAACAGTGAGATTTTCTTTAATCATTAATTTTCACTTAATTTGCCAGATGGCTTTGGTTTCTAGTGTACACTTTATTTGCTGTTGTGTCATTCACAGGGTTTTACTTTTTTTGGTTAAAGTTTTATGTCTCCTGAAATCTTGGTTTTGTTATTGTCTTTTAATCTCTTTCTAAAACCTAAAGAAGATTAATTAGTGTATTTGATTATTTTACTTTTAATTTCTTGTATGTACTCCAGTTTTCCCTCTCAGAAGCAGAAGACTTTTACACTACCAATAAAGTTTTAATACTTGAAGTTAAAATTTTCCAAGCTCATATATAAAACGCTACTGTAAAAGTAGCCTTTCCTGATGCTTGTGCGTTGTTCATGATCATGGGGTATGTTCATTCACACATCTGCATCACTTTTCCTACCTACTTGTCTCTCTGCCTCACCTCACACTGTAATGGTTGATTTCACACCCCTTTGAGAAAATACTTGAACGGAAAAACCAAACACACTATTCAGAAAAAAAAGTGTTTCTTAAACATGAGCTTTAACTACTAGCTAGTTAGGAGTGGCTGCAGAAATCATTTGTATTTCATGTCAATTCATTTCCGAGGCTGTTTATTCTTCAGGTATGCCAAGATGCTCCTTTATTAGTTTTTCAAAAAGGAGATGGCTGCTAAATATGTGGAAAATCTTTTTCTGATGTTGAGTTAGGTGTACTGGAGTTTCTTGTCTTTTTATAGCCCAAGATTTACTCTGAGCTGTTACCATACTTCCCCAAGGACAGTGTTCTGTGAGAAATGCGTTAGACACCAGGGAGGGCAGCATATGAAGAGTTTCTCATCATAGGGGAAACCAGCAGAATCTTTTAAGTGTCAAGTCTCTGATAAGCAAAAGGATTAAAGGCAATGCTAAATTTGAACCTGAGCATTTTCCTGCCAGGGGGTTCTTTGCATTTATACAACCTTGGTTTGTTCTTAGTGACTGTTCTTTCAATGAGGCTCTGATGAGACTCTGTCTGAAGGTCATGTTGTGCTTTCTGCTGATGCATTGGATGTAACATTATGCTGAACTGATGAATGAAGGCAGAAAGAGGAATGGAGAAAAGTGTTAAACGGATATGAAATGGAATATTCAGAAAACAGCCACAGGCAATCAGAACAGGGCAGGGATGAGTGAACAAAAGAACAAGGTTATCTACTCTCATATGCTAAAAATTCTCAGGGGGCTATGTGTCAACCTTTAAAAAAACAAACCAGAACAATGCAGCAACAGAAACAAAAAAGGAAGAAAGGAAAAAAAAAATCCCCATTTCTTTCCTGCCTGGAAATGTTACTTTATTTTCCATTGCAGCAATGGATGCCTTTACAAGAACAAAAGGGAATGAACAGGAGGTATAATAAGACTTTCCAACACTTAAACAGTTACAAAACTATTTTTCCCCCCCTGGAGAAAGATGATTCAAGTTTCTTAATACATGGTATTTAACTTAAATAATACAGGGAGCAATGCAACTACAGCAAAGGCTGAGAGCAAAGATTCTTTTTATATAAAACTGGTAGGCAAAGTCATTTTGTAGAGCAGTTTGCCTTCTTAGGGATACAGGCAGCTCTCAAAGTGAAGAAGCAATCTGAACAATATCAAAACATTGAGTGTGCATTTCCACTGAGATTCCCAAGACTTCTACTGAAAATTCCCCCTTGATGTGCACTCATCTCTATAATAAGAAAACAAACTCTCATTTGATGAGTTAGAATTTCAGCTATGAATCCATGTTTCTACTGAATTTCACACAAGTCCTATTTTTTCCAATTTCTTTTAGACAAAAAATAAAATCACACCAAGAAAACACTCATAATATAATAACTTTTTAAAATTACATTAAAATGCTTCAGATCTTTAAATCAATGCGTCTGTAAAATTTAAATAATACATCAGAAGTTTCCAAATGCTATAAAGAAAAAAAAACCAAAACAAAACATTAGTATATAGAATCCAAATGGTATAGGCAGCTATACCAGTTGTACTACTCACACCATGGCCTGCAGAAAACACACTGGACCCTGTTAGAATCAATGGAAGCTCCACATGCAGAACTGAGGTTTTGGAATCACACTGCAGCTGATGGCAAATGTTTACATCATTTTAATCCCACCTGATACATTTGTGGCAGATAGGGATTTCAAGGTAGGTATAAATCAAGAATAATGAGCACTAGGTGTGACACTTCAAAGAAGGGCATTAATACATATGAGAAATGCACAACTAAAATTAAGTAGTTTGGCCTTTCTTTTTTATGAAGAGAGAAAATTTAAGGTTTAGCAAACTAAACAGATTTTTTATTTGACTAATATTAGCTTTAAATGGAATGTGCTGTTAGTAATGGCATTTAAGAAAAGGGAAAAAACAGAGTTAGTGAGGCTTAAAACCAGCAAGGGAGTAGAATATGTTCCAGTAAGAAAGCATATGAATCACAGAGAACTGCTTTCTGTTATAGCAACAAGATCAATTAGATCTGCAACAGCTGAAAACCATTAACTGCTGTTGGCTGCTGTTAGCATAATGGGTTTTTTTCTGCTCCTTATTCTGGTGTCAGTTTATCACTTTACTACCCAAACAGTTCTGCCTGAAGCCCTGGTAATCTTAAATATAGAATTGTTAGGAACAAAAGAGAATCTCCCAGCATACAAATTGAAGTATTAAATATTACTAACCTTTTTATAGATTAAACACAGTTTCAGCTGCCAAAATGGTTCAGTACAGAGATGTCTTTGTTTTATGTTTCCATGTTTTTATTTTGTGAGAGGCAGAGACAGTCGCCTAATGTTAGTCAAGGTAATTAATTTCTAGCCAGCCATATAAGGGGGGAAAAACTGGGGCAAGAAAAGCTTCCATAGAGCAGCCAGCAACAGCACTTCTTATTTATCTCCTCCTACTTTATGGAAAACAAGCAAAATTAAGTGAACCAGACCCGTTCTTCTCATCATCTTGGGGCTCCTGCCATGCTACATAGTATGTCCTCACTGTTTAGAAAGTTCTGTACCACCTGGGCTTGGTCCTTTCCTCTTTCAAATTAGCAACACATCACCTTCTCTAAAACCATGCCTTCTTTCTGTACAGTTTATCTATGACACAATGTTCCTGATTTTGAGAAGAAAAAAAATGGTGTGTCTTTTACTATATTTTCATTTAAATATTCATAGCATAACACTCAAAGTGACAGGCAGTCTTCTAGATGAGGTTTGTTTTCTTCTGTTCATTAATGGCTCAACCCCAGGCAGCATTATTTCTGTAACTTGTCAGCTCGGTTTTCTCAGCTCGGTGCTATTCCTTTTCTTCATCATCTTGGGGGCTGCTTTTACAGTCTTTCAAATTGTTGAGTGGGATATATCAGGAACACCACTGCTTACACCCTGGGCTAAGTTAATGCCTCCTGTATGAGGAGCCACGTAAGCACGTGTTAGATTTTTTTTTTTTTTTTTTGGTAGTGGGTGGTAGGGGAAATGAAATGCCAACACTGATTTATGTTCTCAGAGTTCAGCTGAGAGATAAGCCTGTCTGCTTCAAACAATGAGGTGTGGTTAAGAGATCCACAAGATAGTACTAAACCAATGAAAAACATTTGCCCAGGACATTCAGACACTAGGTTGATCTAGCCAGGGTCTGCAAAGTAAAACAGACCCCAGCTTTGATGAGGAGTTTAATGGTTGTGTCTGTCGGGACTTCACAGTTTAGATTCCTACACTGCCTGCAGTTTAAGAGTAAGTCACCAGCAGTTTGCACACATCTCTGGTGGACAACACTAGTGTGCTTGCATGACTGCCTGCAAAAGGGTCATGTTTAACACCCCCCTCTCTGTCCTGGGCACGGTTATATCATGACACCCACTGACGAGGGCAATAAAAACCTGTTTCCTTTATCATCCTAATCAAAATTCTCTTCTTCCTATCCTTGTGCTTTGGACAGAGGTCCCTCTGTGGCTAGGATGGGACTGAGAAGTAGAAACATCTGAGATGTGCTTTCAAACCCTTAATACATATATATTTAAAGCAATATCCCACAGCCTCTCGTACACTCAATCACTTGGCTGCTTGGCATTATCAGAGTATCTGAGCACCTGTAACTCAGCAGAAACTGTATGAAATTGTAGGAAATAATGTTGCCAAGAGCCACCTGTAAGCAGGACGAGGAAATTGGTGATGATAGACTCCATCTTACCGTTTTGTGATATATAAATAATAAAAAAGGGAAAATTTGCAATATTTTATAATAATTTATATAGCAATCAACCCATATTTCTTTAGTTGTTCTAACTTACATTAAAACTTACAATGCTATAGCTTTATAGTTCAAAGCCATTTAGTATTTGCCTGGGTCTTAGAGAGGAAAACACTAAGTCCCTGTGCAGCTGAGGGAATGGAGTGGAGGGTAGACAAGGTGTAGATTAAGAATAATGCAATTATATCTATGGATCAGTTAAACAGCAAAATTCTGTTTTCACTTCAGATGTACAGTTGTGTTAATTATGAAGTGTACATTTACAACAGCCAGCCCAGAGTGTAAGCAATGTTACATTTTGTCTTTCTGAATGAGATGGATTTTTTATAAGAACAGGAGTGTGCTTCAAAACCTTTAACATTTCTCTCTCAGAGCTTGGTGCGCAGGCCAGCCCTGTAAAGAGGGATCTGTTCTTTCTCTTTTCTTCCTTTCTGTTACCAGGATCAGAATAAAAGAATGAATTGGGCTATGAAGATGATGATGAATCCTGAGGGGAAGCCATATGAGGAGCAGCTGAAGTCACTTGGCCTGTTCAGCCTGGAGGAGACTTGAGGGGAGACCTGACTGCAGTTACAACTTCCTTGTGAGGGAAAGAGCGGGGGCAGGCACTGATCTTTCCTCTCTGGTGACCAGTGACAGGACCTGAGGGAATGGCCTGAAGCTGTGTCAGGGGAGGTTTAGGATGGATGTTAGGAAATGATTCTTCATTCTTCATGGAGAGGGTGGTTGGGCACTGGAACAGGCTCCCCAGGGAAGTGGTCACAGCACCAAGCCTGTCTGAGTTCAGGGAGCACATGGACAACATTCTCAAGCACATGGTGTGACTCTTGGGGCTGTCTGGTGAAGGGCCAGGAGTTAGATTTTCAGTGACCCTTGTGGGTCCCTTCCAGTTCAGGATAGTCTCCAATTCCCTGAAGAATTTCATTTGGTAAAAGCCATTTTAAGATTACAATGGTTTAGCAAACTACTTCTCAAGTCAAATATTTTGAAAGCATCTTGTTTGTGCAGCAGAGTGCAAGTAAGAAATAAAGCAGGTGCAAACAAAAAACATTTTCTCAGGAAAGAGTGTTCAAATTCAAGTACTGACCTTAATCTCCCTGGCAGTTCATGAAATAATGCTGCCCATGTTAGAGAGTGGTGATGACTGTCAATTGCTCTCAGTACAAGGAAGAAGACATTAGAATGCTATTATGGACTTTTTACCCCCCTTCTAGCCTCAAAGCACATCCTCTGACTGACTAATCTGGTAAAGTATACAACTCGATCAGATATTTCATATGCTCACTAGATTAGGGTAAAACCAGGACTGCTTTGGAACCTGCAGAGTTGGAATCCTTCCATGTATAGCCTTTCAAGGGCTGAAACAAACTGTGCTGCCAAGATAACAACAGTGTAGCCTGAATAATAAGAAAGTATTTTGGACATGAATTTAATTTCAAGTTCATAATTAAGCTTTAATGAAAGTTACTCTTCAGGGAGAAATCCAGGCTTTGGGCCACTACAATGCTGCCTTACCTCTATGCAAAGTTTTATATCACTACATTCCTAGCATACAGTGTTGATACAGGCTCTGATTATAACCTGTACTGTACATAAAAGAAAGAAATCACTTAAGGTCGTTGCTAGCTGCTGATGTAACCAGCAATTTCTGCTAGAAATTTTTATGTGATTACATTAAGGGAAAGTTATTTTATGTTTACCACTTTAAAAATCTTGTATCTTCCCCCAAAGGCAGACAGTTTTTACTCTGAATGACATGCGAAATTTTACATTCCCATAGCAAAGAACATACTAAAAAGGCAGTAGAATCCACTGGGCAAAATAAAGAGAATTTTTTTAAAATGAAGGATGGGAGAATTGACTCATTTGATTAAAGAGAGCTCTCAAGGACATGATACTTGAATTTATCACTCTTTGGCAATGGTAATTTTGCCATCCTATCTAGAAGAGCAGAGCAAAGGATCTACACAACAAGTAAAACTTCTCTCCTTGCATCCAAAAGATTGTAATGCAAAAGTAAAAAAAGACAAGCTTGTTGAGGAAGGGAAAAATTATAACTTAACAGGGAGGCAGCCCACAGCTGTCACTCAGGAACCAGACTGGAAAATGTTCTGGTATATCATTATTTTCTAAAAGGCTTATTTTTGTAAAACTGAGAATAATCTCAATGTCTAAAATACCAGATACCAATAGCAGGAATAAAGGATTAAACACCAGTTAAAGAATGGGACCTAAACAAAGACCATTTTCAGAAGTAAATTCACCTTGTTACATTCATCTACTTCTGTGTTTGAAATCTATGCTTCAAACTTAAAGTAAATGAATTAAGCACAATGCTGAAGCCATTCTAAGCATTTATAGGAAAGAAATACTAATCTTGGCTTTAAGCATGTTTATAGGATTTGAAAAGTCAACTGCAATCATAAAAGATTTTCTAAGATGTACTCTGAGACAGTTCTGTGAAATACCTTCATTCATAACAATGGAACTTTTACTTCAAAACTTGACAGTATTTTGTTCAAAAACCCCTGTGGACTTCACAAAATATCACCTGGCATTTCTCTCCTTCTATAAAAGAAATACTATGCCAAGAGTGTCCTTATGAATTCCCTCCTTTGCCTGTTAGACAGGCAGGAGGATTTCTTGAAGATAAGGATCAGGGGGTGTGGGGGGCCCTGTTGTGAACACTGTCTTTCCTGCGAGATGAAGCTTTTTTGAAGAGAATGGTTTTGCAGACATTTTTTCTAACCTCATGTAGCCAGTCAGGGACGGCTTTTTTGCATGGAGAGTGTGTTGGTGGAGAATCTTCATCCCCACTTCTCGCATGCTTTTTCTTGGATGTTGTCTGAGTAAAAATGAATAATTTCACTGTTGATCACTTTACTAAAGCAGCCATCTGAAATAAAGTATATGCATAATTGCAAGGTTACAGGTTTAAAGAGAGAAAGCTGTAAGGAGAGAAGGAAAGTGCTTGCTTGCCTTGGAGCTTACATCAGTACCTTGAATGGGAAACAGCACCTCATCAGCAAGGGAGCTGCTTCCATACAGTCTTAACTGCTTCCCAATAAAGAGGTTTTGCCATTGGAGCTATGCCTGGTGGTGGCACAGTATTTTCCACCTTAGGACTTAAACTACGACAGTGGCAGAACCTGAACCATAAATCAGCCTGAGTCCCATGAATGAGATCAAAGTAACGTCTTCTATTTTCTCTTTTTTTTTTTTTTTTTGTAAATTAAAAAAAATTGGCTCAAAGGCTTTGTTCTAATAGTAATAGTCATCAGAAAAGCAGAATAGCCTGATGATTACTCTGTTTTTAAAGAGATGACTCATCCTTTGATGAATCTTGAGGGAAAAGAGCGCTGGGTTTCTTGTCTTTCCTGGAGTAGCTTCAGGCCTTCATGAGTCAAGCCTCATGCACTGAGAAAGACAAACCTACAGTGTTTACCACTGTGTTAGTAATGAGTGTACTGTGCATCAGCTAGCACACACTCCTTCTTGAGGCACATATTTAAAAGATATTACTTCAGCAAACATCAGATAATTAGCAGCTCTTAATTGTAGTTTAATTTCTTACCTTTTCCTGTAACTTTTAAAATGCTATCAGAAATAAAAGTGGTTTCAGTGCTTCAGAGTTTTTCCACATTGCATCAATTCCACATTGCATCAATCCAACAAACTGTCGGAAACCCAGTTAAAATGTTTTACAGTTTCCTCACTGGGCTACAAAAGGGTTAAATAGCCAAGCCAAAAAGCCTTTATTGAAAATGCTACAAAGACTTCACAATAGTTCCACAATACATGTACATATTTATAGATTTTCTCTGCACTAAGAGCACAACAGAAAGTTGGTCCAGGTAACAAGTTTGGTTTAAGATGACAGTTCAGTGGGCACACAGCACAGTACAACTGCACTGCTGCTCTCTTGCCAAAGTCTCCACAGGCTCAGATATGGTTATTAAGTGCATGGGAACCCAGCTTTTTACAGTGAGGAGCTGCTTGTACTAATGAGGCTCTGACATATGCCAGCCACTTTTGTGATTCAGTACCGTAACACAAACGTTCCTTTTAAGATGTGTGCTACATGCATGATCACAGCAAAACAGATGCACGAGACGAAAAGAGAGGAAATGAGGGGAAAAAAGCTTTCTTGGTCATTTTAATTTCCTACCATTGCATTTTATCTTTCAGCCCCAATATCTTCAAGATTCCCAAATCCTTTTTTACTATGTTATGCTTTACACCAATCTACTGAATTATTGAAATTTGATTATACTGAGTGCATATTTACGTTGTAGTAGAATTTTTCCATAAATCTGCACGCCCTAATGGCCATTTAAATCTGCTATATTCATGTAGAATTTTTCTTGTAGAATATTTCAGTTGCTATTTTGCTTGCTTGCCAACTCACTTCTTAAAGATGACAAATTCAAAAATAGAAGCCACAACCATCAATCTGTGAGGATCTTACTATTATCTGGCTTTAAAAATCAGACAGGGAAGTATTTGAAAATGTTTTTTCACATGAAATATTATTGGAAGAAAATTTCTATGGCTTCCACTGTTCTAGCATCACTGAGTATGAAAAATTTCAGGAAATTTATCTTTACAACCACCGTGCAAGATAGGAAAACATACTATTCCTATTTTACACATAGGCAATTAAAACACACTGAGACTAAGTAACAGGCCATATTATAAAAGAATGTGGAAGTGTACTTTTGTCTTCCAAATCCCACACTAGCACTCACACAAACCTAATTGCACACTAGCACATCACACAAACCTAATTGCTTCCTTGACTGGAGATAAATAGCAGGCAGCCTACCCAAAGGTGTATATTAGTGTTTAACTGTAGAAATGACATTTCACACAGATTTAACAATCCTGCAACTATGTTTCCCCATCAACTTAACTCACTTCTGACAAGTACTCAAACCTATAAAAAAAGCCAATCAAAACGACCTCATATGAATCAAAGGTACAAACTGATTGCATACTAACTCAGAAGAGGATGTTAGCCTTTCCACATATTAACTTAAAACAAGGATATTAGCTGTTCTAGATTATTGAATTCATCTAGAATTCAAGTTCAAGTTCAGAAGACATCCTTTGCTTGCTCCCTCAACAATGATGTAAGTATGTAAATATTACACTTGCTCACACCCAGTTTATCAGTTATCTGTGTTTTTCTGTAGGAATAACCCTTGCTGGTCATTACGACTCCCCCAATCACTTGTGTGAATCATGCACAGTGCAAGAAATTTTATTCCTATCAGCTTACTGATTAAAATGTTATGCAGTACAGAGTGAAGAACTGACTCCTACAGGAGCCCAACAGAAAACGTGCCTGGTTCACAGGTGTATTGACATCCCTTTGCCAATTTCTAATTCAGTTAGAAAGCGAGATTGATCTTGTATAATTATTTTTATATAAAAATGTTAGACAGTGCTTGGTCAAACTTTACAGAATTCTGCCTATTTCATAGTAACAATACTAGCTTTCATCAGCCAAAATTTTAATTTAATAAAGATGGATGCACAGTTAAACAAATATTGATTTGTGTTACACCTCTCTCCTTTATTTCTGTATCAATGGAGACCTGCTCTACATTACTTCACCTAGAAATGATGTCAAGGACAGGCTATAATCACATCCATAATTTTTGTTCACTTTGCTTACAGACAAGAGTAAGACATTGAATTCCAGTTAAATTAAAAAGAGGGGGGGAAAAAGAGCAAGAACTTAGGCTGGCTTCTAATTCTGATCTAGTTTCCATGCTTCTTCAGGAATTTATGACACGCCTCTCACAAGGACAACCGGTCAAGATTTTAGTTGTTATCAGAGTAATTTCTGATGCTGTATTTGCCAAAACAGGGCAGGGAATTGTCTGAAGAGGGAGGAAGGCAAGGGGGAGTGCAGGGGAAAGAGGGAGGACAAAAACCTCTTTTATATCCTCTCTTCCCATGGAAGCAGAACACCTCTAAGGTCAGGCTTCAGGAGTTTTGGCTTTAGGCTGACTGGTCTCGCCATCTGTGACCTTGCAGAGCACTCCCATGGCATTAACATTAAAAGTTTCTAAACTGGAGCAATTTCAAATGACTGAAAGTCACAGGTGCGTTTACTCATTTTAAGTGAATACAAAGCCTTTTATTCAACCTTGTTCACCTCAGACCTGAATCTTATTTCCTCACCTTTTTGAACATGGTTTCTAAATCAAGACTGATGTAGGAAGCAACCCAAGGCAAGTACTGTATTTGCAATGTATTTTAATTCTCCACATTCTGATAGGTACAATTCCCAGTTACGTTTTGGTTGCACCCAGGCCATGGAAGAGAAGACCCAACTGCATATTCTAGAACAACTCTGTAGAATAATAAGGTAATACCTTGAAGAAACTTAAGATTCCCTTCGAATTGGCCACGTATGCTAAACACACAATAGCTATAAACTCCTCTACACAGGAGAAATAATCAGGCCTAGTTGTATTAAACAGAAGCTAAAGAAAATACTTACAAGGATAAGATTATAAGGAATGTGAGCAGATTGTTGTCTTTCATTCAGAGTCTTATCACAGAAAAGAGGATATACTAGATGTAAAGTTGTATTTGGCTAGACTTAGACTGGCTGAATGAATATAAGCCACCATTTCAGTTTATTTAATTTAAAAAGCAGGTCAAAGTGCTGCTTTCAGCTACCTATTAATATTGAAAGGATCTTCTGGTTATTACAGTTATACTCCAAAATGTCTTCAAAGCAGTACAACCATACTAAATTGTATGCCTCACTGAACAAAAACAGTGATGACTAAACAATTCTTTAAAGACTTTGCAAAAAAGTCATTAATAACACTAGACTAAAAAATAACTAACTTATCCTTCCATGATAGTTTCACCCTAATGTATCTGAAAACACTACTTCAGACTAATGGGAAAGAAATATTTCCTTTAGAAATAAGTTCTCCCTGATCCTCTATCTTGCCTTCAACCCTGGTTGAGAACATCTTTTTCCTCCATACAGCAAGTCCTAACAAAATTATTAATCAAAGAGTAAAAAATTCTAGAAACATGATTTAAATTATGTTCTAACAAAAATAATGATAGCCTTAAATTTAACCTCACGCAATGCAAAAAGACTGATTTTTATTTTTAATTTGAGGGATCAGAGATCAAAATGGGGAACAACAAAAGGCAAATTGTAGCAAAATTATCTTTCCCATATTATGCCACCTACCCTGTAATACCTTGAGCTCCTGCTACTCAGTTTCATTACATCTTTCTGCCATTCACTCATACTTTATTTACAGCAATGTTAAAATGGGTATAAAAAAGCTAGAAAAGAGGTTCCAAAAATAGAGGTGGATAAACACTGTTGCAAATGGTGTAAGACAGACTCTTTGCATTACAGGTTGGTATTAGGCTCCAGTTTTGAAAACTTGTACACACTGTGAAAAGTGAAGAGGACTAAGCAGAGTGAGCAAAGTTAAGCGGATGCCTGAGTTTTTGTAGGATTACAACCCTATTACTGCATCAGGTGGGGTTTGTTTATTTCTAAGGACTAGAGGGTTACTACAAGCTCATCTTTGGCTCTCTCCAGATAGAATTCGCTATAATGAGATGTTCATGATGTTCCTCTTTACCACAACAAAACATGAGTTTGGGTTGTTTTTTGTTTTTTTTGTTTTTTTTTTTGTGAGAGAGAGAGAAGTGGGTATTATTTCAGCTAATTATTATTAGCTAATCAAAACGGAAATTCCCAGACTACTAGCCATTTACATTATAAGCAGATTGCTTTGTGGACAGAAAAACTGGCAATCATTCAATATTCTTGTAATAATACTGTAAGTATCTGTTTGATAACAGCAATAGTCTCATTTGTTCAATTTATAACTAATCAATAGCAATAATTTAATATTTTGCAGTAAGGAATTCTATTAAGAAAGCATGGTTTTGTGCAGGATGACAAAGGCTATCTGTTCACAAATTAATGCTTTGCTTCAGAATTAAACATCAAGAGTTGTCCTCCAAACAAGGACAGATTTGATGGGGAGGCTGAGGGGAGTACAATGCAGCCCACATGTTCTAGGCAATATCCTCATTTGTATTATAGATGCATCTAGTCTGAAAAAAAAAATTAAAACACTGAGCTAAGTGACTTTCAACTTATTTGCTTATTAGAGGTGCAACAAAAACTCACAATCATTAAACTATGTCATTCTCAGAGAACAGAATGGGTATCCAGAGCCTTGCTGGACAAGAACAGAGTAAAATGCATCCAATTTAGTAACTAGAGATTTGTGAAGAACTTAGAAAGGGCTTCAAAACATATATTCACATTTTCATCAGACTGAGAGGACTTGATTTGACTTGGTTTTGAGTGGTATGGTTTTGGTAGTGGGGGGCTACAGGGAGGGTTCTGTGAGAAGCTGCTAGAAGCTTCTCCATATCTGATAGTGCCAATGCCAGCCAGCTCCAGGACAGATCTGCCGCTGGCCAGGGCTGAGCACTCCCAGTGGTGGTAGTGTCTCTTAAGAAGGGCCCCACGCTGAAGCAGGGGAACACTGTGAAGCGTCCTGCCACTGAGGAAGGAGTGCCAGGGACAACATGTGGTGAAATGAATGCAGCCTCCATTCCCTGTTCCCCTGTACCACTGCGGGAAGGAGGCAGAGAAAATCGGGAGTGAAGCTGAGCTCAGGAAGAACAGAGGGGTGGGTGGAAGGTATTTTTAATATGTGGTTTAGTTTCTCATTGCCCTACTCTGATCTGATTGGTAATGAATTCAATTAATTTCCCCAGGATGAGTCTGTTTTGCTGGTGGTGGTAATTGGTGAGCGATCTCTCCCTGTTCTTTATTATATTTTCTTTTCCTTGTCCAGTTGAGGAGCAAAGTGATAGATCAGCTTGGTGGGGATCTGGCATCCAGCCAGGTTTAATCCACCACAGACTCTTTATACATTGCTGCTTATAGTGGTAATTTTCAATATATCATCACAGGATCAAACAAACACAAAGAAAAACTTTTTCTTCATATATTTGCTCTGACAAAACACTTAAATACATTATCTGAAGCAAGTTATTACTTAAGCATTAAACTAATGAGACAGTCAAAATACTGGAAAATTATAATCTCATCACAAATCAGATCACAATGTATCTCAGCTAATTAGCAGAAAAAAAAGCAGTAATAAATTACTTTTGTTTCTTCTTGGCCACTAAACCCGCTTTCAACATATTTTAAACAGTACTAAATATGAAGCCACTGCTTCTTACTAACAAAGAGCTGGTAAAATACCAAATTTCTACTGGTTTTAAGTGTTTATTTTTGGAAAGCCCTATAGAAAATAACAAAACTTCTTCTGAAGGGAAAGCAATGGATGTTTTCAGAACATATGGCATTTATCTAACATACCTAAAAATTTATCTAACATACCTAAAAATATGTGCTGATATATAATGGCCAAAGACATAAAGACACTATAGATAACACTTCCCAAGCACTTCAAGCCCAAACTCGAGGGCAGGTCCCCAAGGCATCATGACTATTCACTAAAAGTTCAGGTCTAGGACAAGGCTGGTAGCTTGGCTATTCCCAGAGGAAGGAGTGTGTTTCTCATACCTCCCCCAACTGAGGGCTCTCAAATCAAATTATGACTAAACTTTTGCTCAGTCCAACATCTGGTGATAATCCAGGGAGTTCACTTTCACCAGCTGTCCTGTGTAAGTATTAGTCTCATTCCATGGCTGTAGATCAGTGCGATGACCTGATTACCTCCTTGTTATTCCATAATACAAATTTTCAGCCTTTCATTCTCATTTACTGCTTTTTACGTGATGGTGCAGAAAATGAGGCAGCAGTCTCAGCAGTTTAATAACTAGAGCAGGACTGCTGCTTTCTGTGACATTCACCCACTGAAGAACTGCACTGCTACGGATGAAAGCACTGAGCAGCATCTTTTGGTGAATTTGGGGAAGGTGAATGAATAACATCCCGATGCTGGGAACAAAAGTATCTGCAAATTTTATTCACTCCTCAGGGTAAATAAGCAGATCAGTGACACATACTTCTAACACAGACAAAACATCGTTTGTTTGAGAACCAGAATGCTCAGAGAAAGGACATTAGTGTCTTAGAAAAACAAGCGAAAGTTGCTGTGGTGGAGAAAGAGCAAGAGAAAAATGTTATCACGTTGCATCACTGTCACTTTTGCTGTTCAGCTTCATGTTGTTTTTCGCGGGAGCAACTGCCACACTGAGCTGCACTCAGGAAAGTCCCTAACCTGTGAATATCCCTGCGTCAGGACAAACTGAGACTGGTGAGAGAAGAACAAAGATGATGACTATTACTTTTAAGCAAAGGGAATGGAAACGTTTTCCAAGTTGAGTCAGAGCACTGACACACTTTCCAATGCAGGCATGCTTGCTCCCCCGCCACTTTCTACAGAGACTCATTCACAAAACAACAATAAGTAAGTCAAAAGCAAACACAGAAAACTGCTCAGTTATCAATTCAGAGTTGCAACTGCTTCCTGAAATTAATTAAAATAATCAGAATTGCCACCTCATCCTTGTTAGTTTGGGTCTCCCTTCCCTGTATCACAGTATTCCCTCTATTCGCTTTCTTTTCAGTCACTTGTAGTCCAAGCATCCTCAAAATCTCCAAAGTGGGTTTATTTTCCTTTTCTTCTTGGAACAGAGCTGATATGCCCCAGAAGACTTTATTTGCATCTGTAAACCACAAAGACCCTTCAAAGGGTCAGCAGCGGATGGGGGATGAATGGTGGTTGGGGGACTCTGCAGAGGTGAGTGGTGCTGAAAGCAGAGGAGCCATTGGAACAGACGATTCAACAGCAGAGGAGAAAATACTTATTTTAGGCTTTTAAGCTGTGCTGGAAAGGGTATGGTTGCCCCCTGCAAAGGAGATCCCTGGAGAACAGCTCATTGTACTAGCAGTGGGAAACATGAAGGCAAGGGAAGTATGAGCTCAGATGCAGAGACAATGAGCACAAGGCTCCTTCCAGAGTGACTCATCCAGCCTCTGGGACAGAGGAAACCGATCACTCCATAAATCAGCTTCTTTTGCTAACTATCCAAGTAGTGGCACTTGGCAGTGGGGAAAGCAGCTGTTCACTCCTTCTAACAGCTCATGGGATGGTGCTGGGAAATGGGAGTTAAATAGAGCTTCTGGGGAGATGATATTTGGTGACAAACAGAGAAGGAAATAGTACAATAAGATACTTAAAGGAATTCATTTGACTTTACATAAATAATAGGGAACGGGATCAAAGTATTCCAATAACACTAAGGTTCAGCTAGAGCAAAGGAAGTTTTTTCAAACTTGAGGGCCACTCCTGATTTTTCTTGTATGCAAGAGTTAATTTTTACATAATTTATGTGCTGGTAGTGCAGTTTTCTCAAAACAAAGTCCTATCTAATATTTATTAGAAAGGAGAGAGCAATTTGGAAAAAACATGTTGGTTTGGGGGCTTTTCCCCCCACAAAGTTATCAGATCTGAGGTAGTAAAATTACATGGAAACTAATTGGGAAAAAAAGTCCAGTATGTATTTCTCAGCTTTTATTACTTCTACATTTAGTGTATTAGCACTTAAAAGTCTGCAGGGAGGAATCCCTTTCTTGAGGAGCACTAGTATTCCATCCTGCCTTGAAAAACTAAAGAGCTTCTATTCTTATGGAAGGCAAGTAACACACCAGACCATGGAATTAAGCGATGCATCAAATATTACATTAGTTTCACTATTAATTAATCAGAGCCAATGGTTTGAGAGTAAGATATTTTGCTAGAACTTGCTGCTTTCAGTTTGTCTTATGGTCTGGAAATATCTCTTCTGAGCACTGTCTCTCATCCCTGTCTAGCTCCAGAAGGATTTAGGGAGGAAAAAAAGAGGAGGAAAAGTAATTTTTATTCTATTCTGGTTAGTTTTACTATTATCTTCTCAAAAATACCAAGGATACAAGGTAAAGCACCACACGAGTTTTCAATTCTATTAATCTGATGCAGCTA
Source organism: Motacilla alba alba (assembly GCF_015832195.1). Lineage (NCBI taxonomy): Eukaryota > Metazoa > Chordata > Aves > Passeriformes > Motacillidae > Motacilla > Motacilla alba. The sequence goes on along the minus strand of NC_052017.1, from coordinate 37,708,296 downwards.
GCTGAGCCATCAAAGCTCCCCCTAGATGACGAGCATCAGACTGGGTGCTCTCAAGCTGACTTACCACCTCCAGCTGCCTGTAGAGCCCTGCAGCTCAGCCACATGCGCAAAGGAAAAGACCAGGGCTACCAATATCTGGAGCTCACTGCTTCTCCAACCATCAGGGGGCTGAGCTGGTCCTATTTGATCACCTTTGATCTCATATTACATGTGGGAGCTGAAGCAAAGGACAAGTGGGTCTTGTAAAACTAACTTTCAAGATGAAAGTTTTGAAAATCAGAAATCCTCTCCCTCCCAGACTCTTGGCAGGCAACCATAAAAAGAATTAAAGGGAAAAAAGAAAAACAAGAAAAAAAGAAAAAAAATAGTAAGAGGTTAGTTTGCAAGCAATGTTATTCCTCAGAGAACTACATTCATCCATTCATCCAGAGATGACTAAACATTCTGAAAACCATTTAACTGTTTTTCTGTTGGAGTAAGGCAAAGAAAGATGGGCAAAAAAAAGAGATTACTTTGTCCTCTCCTCTTCTCCAGGAAATACCATTTCCTTCAAAGAATTGAGATAGCCCACCAAAACCAGCCACTGTTCTTTCAAAAACAGAAGCCTATGGCTAATGATACTAAGCCATTTCATTTCTGAAAAACTGTATTTACAGATGAATAAAGAACAAATGTTTATTGATGTCCTATCCCTGAAACCAAGAGAAGCACTCCTAATGTGAACAGTGAAATATCTATTCTTTTTCCAGACAAAAAAAAAAACAAAACTCAAGACTGCTTTTTTCAAGAAAGACAGCTCATAAAATCATTGAGAAATCTTTCCTCTACTGGATAAAATACTTCTTCAGCTTTAACAATCTGGAAAAACTCTAGCTGTTACAGTAAGCACAAAATAAAATGAAAAAACAATTCTGAAACAAAAAAAATCTTACTTTTAGCCTTTCACACATTCTCAATTTCTCCTACCAAGAGCAGAACAGCCTTGAGAGGATGAGCAGCAGTGTCTGAAACCATGGAAACTGTAGTTTGCCTGTTTTTCTTAAGAGTTGGGCAACAGGCGCTGTCTGAAATCTAGTTTCCACAAGGTTTTGCAATTAGAGAAGTCAAGTATGAATGCAGCAAGTTAGGGAACAAAAATAAACAGCATTTCATACTTCATCTTAAGAGCTTCTAAGTCATTATGAAAGTCTTTTGAGAACCACTCTTTGAGACTCAGATTATTGGACAATTATCTCATTTTCTGGCCAAAAATGCTTGCAATTTAAAGAAAAGCATGATAATGGGCTGCACCAATTTGACACAGGTATTTTGCAAAACAGAATTTATATACCGTCTTTTTTGGTAATTTCACTGTTCTCCCTTTACTCAGAATTTTTAGAGGATGGAACAATGTAGAGGACACATCTTTTCATATTACATACACACCTTAGAGTCAGCTCAATAGACCTTTTGGTCTGTTGAATATATATAGGTGCAATTTGGTAAAGATGTTAAGTATCACAGTTCATTTACATTCCTTAGCTGACCAGACTTTAAGTGAAAAATCTTAAATTTTTCACCTTTACTCCCCAAAAACTTACCAGACATGGTGAAGGACATGTATGGTTTCTCTTTTCTTTTAAACAAAGCCCCATCTTCAGGAGAAAAACTGTTCCCAGACTCAAAATATGAGCAAAGTTCCAGGACCAACGAGAGAGACTCACATTCAAGCACTGACCTACTTCCTATTATAGCTTTCCTCAGAGCTGAAGAACACACAGTGCTTCCTTAGTAAAACTGAAATGGTGTGGCATATGCTTCTGTAGACAAATAAAATGCTGACAGGCAATGCAGTAAACTGAGCCACACCACTTTTTCCTCCTGTGAGAGCCCTTTAAACATCGGTATTACATTATTCACTGGAATAATGACTGAGTACTTTATAAATCGGACAGAAAGTCAATTATTCCACACAATGCACCATCACAAGCAAGACTGTAAGATCGATGTGCCCATAGCCTATTTTACAAATACTTGAACAAAAAACAAACAAGAGATTTAAGTTCATAGCTTCTTAACACTTTCCAGAGCTGGTAATGTATGTACTGTAACTCACAAAGGCTATTTATAGAGGCGAGTTTCTGCACAGCATTCCTAGAAAATTGTTTCTATTAACCCTCGGATACCATGTTTGTTGAAGCCCTGAGGATGTGTTACAATTAAAAATTGGTGTGAAATTCCAATTTCAACAGTGTTTTTTATTACCCAGACATAAAATGCCAGTTGACACTTTGTGATTAAGATGAAACACTGAGTATCATTTGATTAAAACCAACAAAAGAGCAATAAAAGCCATCAGTCCTATGTACCTCAGTTTTAAACACACACTGGGAGACCACAGTCACTGGGATACGCAGCAGACATACTTGTTGAGAACCTGAACAGCGTGGCTTTGATTTGCAAACATGCAAATGTAAAAGATCAGAATTAACTCTATAACAAAGCAGTATAGGTTTAACTTTTTTTTTTCAGCAGTTTGGAAATGAACACAATTACTAGCATTCATTGCCTCAATTTTTTACAAATAAAATGTTTTGAGTGTTTTTTGTAAAGCAGAGCATACCTCAGTTGTGCAATAAAAAATAACATAAGTTCTATGGAGATCCATTTCCTGGTTTATCCTAATTATTACAGTAAAACACATTTATTGTTTTGTTGCCTATATACAACATACTAAATCTACTTAGAGTTGCTAAATTTAGTATTATCCCTAGATGAGTATATTATGCCTGAAATGATTCTAGAATATGCTACCAAATCTCTTTAAATAACGGAAATGTATATTCATTAACTATGCTGTTCCGATGGATTGCTCCTCTATTTTAAAGAAATTAATAAGTAAAATATATGCATGGTGTTTACGGGTGCAACAACTACATCTAATTAAAGAAACCTTACCAATAGCTTCTTTCTACAAATTCACACCAGCCTTTTAAAGTTAGACACAGCATGGTTAATTGCATTTTGCAAAGAAACATGCCAGAGGGAGGTTCTCTGTTATCCTTCTAAAAATACTCTGTGCTAACTATTTTTGCCAGATACTTAAATTTCATTGTCTAAAACTACAGTAGAAATACTTTCTGCTACATTTACGAAATTTCATTGAATAGTTTGATGAAATAGTTTAAAAAAATCTGCAATAACATTCCCTGCTCTAATGTGCTAAGCTTGCACTTAGTCTTGCATATTAAACAAAAGGTAGCACTGAATTCAATTCTTCCTCAATAACTAAGGAGAGATGAACAAATTTATTTGATAATACAAGGTAATAAAAAAGACTAACAAATAGTTGTGGAAAATTAGTTAAAATATTATTCAAATTCTTGAATACGAAAGAGATTCCAACAACTCTGGACATAGTGTATTTTCTCCTATATGAACACTTGTGTCTAATGGTGAGGCTACAACAAAGTTTCTTTTACAAAGGTTACCAGAACAGATTATTGATATATTAACTTTCTCATATGAAAGCCCAACTAGAACCCAAGAGTGAAAATCTATCATAAGAGCACATGAAATCCCAGACTATATTACTGATTCAATGCTCTGACACCAATAATTAAGAGTGAGACCTTGCACAACGTACTGCTTGATCAGCACAGGTAATGAATTATAATTACAGAAGTATACTTAAAAAAGCACTGGTGACAATGACTAGGTAATTTTCATTTATACTCTTAAGAGTTTAATTAATAATTTGAACCTCAACCACAACCTCTTCAACATCCACAAGCTGCAGCCATTATGTGATAAGGCTGAGGAAGAGGAGCAGACAGTTTGCATCTGTAAATTTTAGCTCCGCTTCAGACCATGCCGACCCATGTGGGAGTGAGCCCTGCTTTGCACTAGGGTTAGTCCAGAGGAAATAGCCCTGGCTTAGCTGGTTATAAACATGCAAACTGGAACTCATAATAGGCAGGCCCAAGCGCTTAATCCATGCATTTGCTGCAGTATAGTGGTATTTGTAAAATATGCACCATAGAGACATAAATATGTAAATATGAGATAGAATCTGCTTTAGAAATTCAGAGCAGTTGTATAAATCAGAAGTTAAGATAAGCAGATAACTCAGCCATTACTGCATTCAGAAGCATTTCAGAAGGTGAAAATATAATCTGTTCAGGAAATACGTAGTTTAGGTTTAAAAACACCCACAGGGAAACTGATGATAAGAAGCAAGAACAAGTTATAACTGAGTAGATGCAGATTTCATCAGAGAAACAGATTCACTATGTGTAAATATTGTAGGTGGCTGCAGATTAGTATTTAGGAAATGTGCCTTTTTAGTGTTTGTGTTCCAAATGTTTTATGTTTTCTTTTTCCGACTAATCAATGTATTTGTAAAATAGATAATTTGCAATTAACTTAACATCTTATTGTTTCTTCATAACTAACAAATAATAACTGTTTTGGGAATAAAATTTGCACAGGGATACCTGGTAGTATGATGCATGTGAGAACCAGAGAATAACTTAGAATCGCTGGCATCTGTAACTACTCTTGGTGGCCCTAGTGGGTTTGGAAACCACTCGGGAAAATTTAGAGTTGGGGAAGCCCATCAGCATCATGCTGCAAAAGAGGTGTAATTTCTGTAACAAAATCAGTCAGAGACCAATTCTAAGTGGAGCAGCTCCAATCCAAAATGAGTAAGGAGTCAAGTTGCATGTAGTGCAATTTTTGATGGCAAGAACTGAATTTATGTCTGAAAACAAAAGATGACACTATGTTTACACATAGCATGACAGTATTATTTATTCAGTTTTTAGAAGTACGTAACTTGGACTTGACCCTATTCTGAAATTAGAAAAGAAAAAAAAGAAATCTGTGCACTGATAATGAACTATTAGTAGCTAGTCCTTCTACAACTTCCATGGTCAAGTTCATATGATTATAAATCTCAATTTAATAAGTCTGACCATTTCTGTTGTTCCAAAGGGAATCAAGCAACAGTCATAGCCATGTAGAAACCATGACTCAAAGAATAAAGTAAGAGAAATGGTTCTTATTTTAAAACATCAATTTTATTTTTATATATTTGGCTTGAAGTACTATAGCCAAATTATAATATCTGACACCCTGTCCCATTGAAAGCACCTTTCTGAATTCTGATGACAGGAGATGAGACGTGTCTACCAGAATTCAACACACCATCAGCAAAGAGCTCTGCTTTTACAGCTCGTGGGTTTTATGGAGCAGTAGTGAGAGCTCGGTAAAAAGGTTTTAAATGTTAAGCATCAGCATCCAAAAATAAATGTTCATCTATTCAGAAACAATAACCAAAAAAAGCTTTAAGAAGAAAAATAATTTAAGGGCTTATTTTTAAACAGCTATTTTTAAAGTGAGCAGCCTTGACATCAGCACATTCTTCTGTCATCATAAGAAAAGGGAGTTTAATTTTGAGGGATCAAGCTGCTTGCTTTGAGTTCTGTAATTCTTCCTTTCTAAACTTAAGAAAAACTACTGGAGTGTAACTGCTCAGCGGTAATTGACTTAAACATCTAGAAAAAAATAACAATTAAAAAGGTACAAAGGGTTCCTTGCTGTACAAATACATTAAAGTAGGTAAATATGAATTCTGAATAAATGAATTTTTAATACATACACTCTTTGAAAAGAACTCTTTCATTCTGTGTACACAAGTGTCACAAACAGTTTATGAAAACAACTGTTCTGAAAAGTAAATAAGACACTGGCAAAGCCTGTGTTGTGTCCTACTTCTGCGGCTCATCTAATAGTCGACAATTCACTTCTGTACTTTGTGGTTTCACTGCTTCAGCTCAAGTGCCACAGCGTGTGGACTGAAGGGTGACCTTCAGAAAGACAATGTATTGCAGTAACTTATTTCAGTGTTTCTAATATCCAAAGTGGAAATACTGATGGACAATGTGAGGACATATGTCAACCATAGGAGAGAAGTTTCATAAAGCAGAACATGCTGTGCCATAAGGAAATCAGGCTTTCATTTCTGGCTCTGATACAGCTTTTCTTTGTGACAAATAATTTCATCTGCCTAAATTGCTTTTCTCACAGTCTAAATGAGATAGTATTTGTTTACTTTTCCAGATGCTGTGAGGACTAATTTATTCATACTTGGGAAAGCATTTAAAATTTGTAAAATGGGAGCCTTGACTGGACCTTAGCATAAAGCTGTCCTGTAGACTGGGAACAGTTCTTGTCAACAGCAAGCAGTCAGGCTCAGATTTGTTTACAGCAATTTGAAACTCCTTTCATGCAACTTCTGCCACAAACAAGAGAAAATGTTTATTCGTGGTATAATGACATTAGCAGTCTTAATTATACGTGAACACACTAAACCAGTAACCAAAATAAATATACTGCACTAAATTTATAGCACCTTTGTGGTCACTAGGACAAATATAACAGGTTTTTATAACATCTAGAGAATTTCTCATTCTACCACCAATCCCTACTTCACCCCTACAGTCCCAGAGGTCCTTTTTTACCTTCTTGGTAAAGACTTAAGGCTCAGGTATAACTGCTCCAACAGTGTCCCCTTCCCCACTATGAGTGTCAGCTATACTCATAGCTTAGTAAAATATAAAAATACACATAACATTTTAAAACTCAGCATTTCAAGGCTAACAAGATTAAGGATTTTTTTTTTTTTTGGTGGCACATTGTGGAAACAGAACCTGAGCCTGAATCATTGTCAGAAAAAACCGTCTCAGCCCATTCACTGGGGACTGGGCAGACCACAAAGGTTCCTTACATGCATATTCTATCAACCAAAAGGAAGATGGATTTGCTCATTAAATCACAAGTAAGTTATCAGTAACTGAGCTCTGAAAAAAACTCACAAATTAAAATGACGACCTTTGAAACTCTGAATATGCCTAGTTTAACAGCTGCTAAAGAGTAAGAACCATACAAAGAGGCTTACTGTCACGGCAGCAATTTTACAGAATCTAATAGTGTGAATGGCCAAACCACTTCTCCTGATATCACAGTTAGGTGCTGCTAAGAGAGACAGTTTAATCCTAGATTAATTTTTATTCCAAATAATTGGAAGAAAGCTCTTGATAACAGTCTTGCATTCCTGGCAAGAATCCAGATGGTCTCAGGTAAAGTATTTATCATTCACACAGCCCTTCCACCATCTATTTAGCAGAAAGCATGATTATTTTAACCAGCTGAGATTGTATTCCTATACCAGCAGTATTACATTCACTTATTTAGAAGCTGAAATTAATGCAAGTTTGTATGATTTAATAAGGAACCATATGGTCTTGTAAAAATATAATCTAAATGTTTATATATACAGTCTTTAAGAAAATCAACTCATTTTGAAAACAAACAAACAAATATACCTCAAATGAAATTTCAATTTTTTTTTCTCTCCAAACAGGTGCTTCTAGAAGAACTGAGATAATTCAAATCAGTTTACTCCTATTTTCATGATCTTTAAAGGCCTTGGTTTTGCCAATGATTAACAGCACATACAGGGACAGATCAGTTTGTGTTCCTTATTTGTTTATCTGTCTAAATCCACAATTGAAGACTGAGGAGAAGAAATAGCTAGAGTTTTCATGTGTATGGGTTTTAGCCCAATAGCCAGGAAATATGGGTTCAAAATCATTGCTGCAATTCACTAGTCTCCCTAAAAAAGTAAATGGCAAGAACTGTCAAAAGAACAAAGTGGTCACTGAAAAAGGCCAGCTCTGGTGCAAACCCAATGCTGTTAAATTATGGAGTGGCAGTAATGAAGCACAGATTATCACCTCTTGCACTTTTATTCTCAAAATCCAAAACCAAGAATTAATTCTAAATTAAAAATGGATGTTACAGTCATTGAAGAGTTGCAAATACATACGCCACTGAAAACACAAAGAAAAACATCAGCACAATATGAGATCCTACCAGCTGCTGCTGCTGCTTTAGGAAAAAAATGGTGCTTCTTCAGAAAGAAACAATGGCCATGAGCAGCACAGGTGTCACAAGGTGTATTAGTGTAACTAACTGCTGAAAAGGACTGAGTGACAAAAAAAACCCGAACAACCCTTTCCATGAACTTCAGAGAGCTCCAACAGAGACTGTGATGATGGACGAATCTGGTTTTTTTGGTTTTTTTTTTTTTTTGTTTTTTTTTTTTTTTTTTTTTGGTTTTTTTTTTTTTTTTTGTCTAAAATGAAGACCAAAAAATCCTACACAGCCTTCCTTGTGCTGTTCTTTGATTTGGTTAAAAATATTTTGAATTCTGTATTATACTAATGGTGACATAGGTGGTGGCACAAAGTCCTTTCAAACTCAGACAACCAAGGAAGCTGACCACTGTGAGATGTCTTGCTTTGAAATATCACTAGATAAATCTAATACTCCAAAAATGAAAATAGATTTCCCCATCTAATTATCTGTAGAGTACTTTAAAAATGTTTATTAATTTTACTTAGCTAAGAGTATTAAAATTCTGAAGAAAATAAATATTTTGCTGCATGTTAACTACACTTACAGAATGTGAAGGGACAACATTTATCTAAAGGATAACGTTCAACATCCTTCACTGTTTTGTGAAGAAGATAGCAGCAGAATAACTCACCATGTACCTTGAATTTAACCTGCACACATGGATTCCATAGGGATCCATGCAACAATGGGAGGTGGCCGAGGGCCTGATCATAAAGGCTGGAGAGGATTCAGTTTAAGCAGCAAATTCATTCATGGTCCTTCCCTTCCATTATGTTTTCTATAGCTTTCCTCTACCATCAGTACAAGTTATTGCCAGGAAATAATAAAAACAAAGAAAGACCTGAAAATTCTGCAGTCGATGTTCTCTTACCTTGGATTCAGAACAGAGTAAGAGATTTTCATTTTAATTCACTGAAGCAGATTTTACATAAAACTTCAAACATTTACTTTAGAGTTATTTGACAACATCAGATGCTTAACCTACACCTAACAGAAAATGTCCAAAACACAGTCTTGGTGTTTCAAAGAAAATGGAGTAATTTATAGAAAATACTAGAAACCTGTTACATTCTGGAGAGGTTTTTTTTTTTAATGATGTGGTAATGCTGGGTAGCAGGGATTAACATGCAGATTTTCCTCATTAAATCTCCTGCTTTTGGAAATTCTATCATTTATAGAGCTCTGTCATCTAGTAGCACCCCCCTCTCCCACTCACACCCAAAACACTGTATGCTCAAAAGAAACCTCAGATGATTTAGATAATTTTTATTATTTTTCAAAATTTCCAAATTCTTAACCACTCATTAATGGATATAAATTGTCCTTGATTTTAAGGGCTGTGCATGCTGGCAATTTATGTTTTGTCACAATGAAGAAAAATAAGATAAATGTGCCATCATTTTTATCCTTTCTTTCCTAAGAGTGTATCTATCTGAAGAAGACCATATTGATGGATTTTTCCTTGTTTGTTAATATAAAATACATCAGACGCTTTCTGCAAAAAATAGTAGTATATCAACAGGCCAACTCTCAGGCACAAACTAGATGTAACAAATCCTTATAGAGGCAATAGACGTGAAGAAAAAAAACAGGGGAACATTTCAGTTTTAAGCTTTTTGTTGATAACAAGAGATTACAAGGTTTTGAATCAGTACAAAAACAGTAACTATGTCTTGTTTTGTTAGAACAACAAACTCCTAAACAATGATATGTCTTCTGAGTGCTTGAGCCAGTGATACCATCAGCTGAGAATCTGACAACTGCGAACACTGCCAATTTTGCTTGCTGACATAGTTAAGCTCACTACCCTATGTCACAACCTCTGAGTAGTTTATCTACAGTAAGCCCAAAAAATGCAAACTTTATTATTAAAAATTAATTGCTATGCCCAAATGTTTAGGAAGAAACATCAAGTTTCAAACACACTGGAATACTTCTCATCATTGAAAACCAACCCCACAGCTGGTGGCAAGATAAATTCACTGCCTAAAGCAGAATTACTTGCATGAAAGACATCTTATGTCATAGAAAAAGCAGTGGGTCTGGGCTGAACTATCCGAGTGACTGCTGCCTTGTCCCAGTTGCAGCTGCTCAAGAGGTTTCTCCTGCTGCAGCAGAGGGAGGCGAGGGAGCCCAGCTGCTCCGCTGTCTCGCAGAGCTCCGCAGCTCCCGCTGGAAACCACAGCTCGCTCACGGCTGTTCCTCCCTGCAAGGAGCTGAACTCACTTCAGCCAGCTTAGCAGAAGGCCAGTGCAGAATCTGGGAGCAAAACCACATTGCCCACTCCACTTTCCTAGGCAAGCTAAAGAAGAAGTTATTCTACCTTAGGTCATCAGAGAGCTGTGGATAAAAATGGAGATGCCGTCCTCCAGCACCTTGAGTTCTGCCAGCCTCTGCGTTTCAGCAGTGTTGGCTCTGCCCTTACACAGTAGCTCTGTGAATCATGTCTTTGGTATAACTTGCATTTCTTATATATCTTGAGCAAAAAGTAAGACTAAGCATGGCAGAGAAAATATGTCAAAATTACTGCTGTGGTCTCTTAACCTTTCAGTAAGAGAAGTATGTTCAACTCTCAGGCTGCAAACCATGAGCATCACTGTAATATATGCTCCACTGATATATGTGATATTCTCCCTATGCATCACTTTTTATTGTAGCTGGGGAAGGGAAGAGGAAGAAGCTAAAGAAAACCATTAAAAAAATTGCATCTTTCTTTTAGCTGCTGATTTTCCTGACAATTACTAATGAAATACTTCACGGTCCTGCTCTTTTTATGTAAAATATACTCCCAAATACAACCTCCTTCTTCTTCAGCCTTCTCATTTATTTTATACACATGGACAACTGCACACTTACATCGTCCTGGTGCCTCACCAGTTTCTCTATCAGACCAATTTATGATGAAAAGTAAGGTTGTTGAGATAACAGGGATGGGGAAGACTGACAGACAGGTATGAATTGTGTATCCACCTTTTCACACTCGTCTTCATTTGCCCACCCCAATCTCCCTTTCCCTCTTCTAATTTTTTGTTTCTCTTAAAAAATAAATGTCATGCATTTCTTATTAGGTAGTATGGAAAGAAACTTACCTTTACACATCCACTTGTCTCAGAATACTCTCTTCCACAATGATAAACTGACAAATTATGAGCCTTACTTGTAAGGAATTTTCCTGCCCCTTTGAGAGTATAGACTTGTGTTCTGTCTTTCATCACCTCTAGCCTCCACCAGTGTCAAAAATGATTGATTCGCTGTTGAAATATTAATATTTTCATATCCTTTTCCATTTTGGTATTTTGAACTGATGTAAAATGAGATCACTGTCCAATACTGTAGGTGACACATGACACAAACTGTCACATCTTCTGTTTTCCTACCTCTCTAATCAATCGTTCAAGCATGTAGCTCTTCCATCTGGACTCAAGAACAGAAGCCCCCCTTCAGATAGGGAGGACACATTCTACAACTCTTTTTCTAATTAATTCCTTTCATTCTTTGCAAATTTTTGCCAGATGAAGTTGCCACCAAACAGACTCAACTACCACTTCTCAAAGACCACTCAGACACCTGCCATTATTTTAGATATGCTGGATTCTCTAGACCAGATCAAAATATAATTACATCTCTTTAAACACCTGCCAGCTCATGTCTAGCAATCAGCCCTGCCTCCTTCCTTCTGCTCTCCAAGTACTATCCCCACCTTATCATTATGCAAACTGATAGTTAAAGCGATTTATTTTCATTTGTGTAACCTAGTTCTTTGTATTTGAATAATATCTAAATATATTCTTTGTCACTGGCCCATGACTTACATTTTCCCACCATTCATGAAGTATATTCCTATTTAGGATCATATCAAATCTCTTCATTGCACCTTCTATTTCTCTGACCTTTTCCCTTATAATTTCTATAGCAAATAAAGTTTACCACATTCAAAACTGCTTAGAGTGCACCTGCAAGGATCAGTTTCCTAAGCTCTTTGATTTAGCATATAACTCCCTTTATAAGTTGCCCCCATTAACACCAGCTCCTCCATCTTACTTAAATACAAACTATTTGTCTTTGCTTCATGTCCTATTTCCACTTGACCATTACTCATCTCATCAGCTCTTATCTTCAACTGGCCAATATTACTTCCCTCCATCATCCACTTGTAAAATTCCAAATTGTGACTGTCTTGGGTGCTGGTCCATGCTCACATTTACCTGACACTGTGGCAGAGAATGTTAACTCTGTGGCATCCATTGAGGATTGCCATGCAAATGTAGTAGAACAGAGAAAAAAAAAAGGCTGTTCGTGCCCATTTCCTGGCTAATCTGTCCTACTCTTTTTTTTCAGATCTGACATTCCAATCACTGCTGGCAATCATCATTGATCATTTAAATATTTCCATTTTCTTTTGCATCATATTCAGGTATGCTGTAATTGATTAGGTGACAGCCTGTGCTTACATGAGTATGAGTTCATTAAATCTTACTCATTCACCCACATCAACACTAATTGTTTTTATTATGAAGCCTTTTCAATTGAAAAAAGACAAGCTATTTTCACTTAAGAATTTGAAACTCACATTGTAACTGAGAGCAAGTTTTGAAACCATTTTTAAATCTTGTATATGACACTCGACAACATTCTAGAGGGTTATGTTCACAATAGACTATTGCTGTATCCATAGTCTATTATTTTGAAATATTTTTAAAGATTTTTCATAACATATTCTACAGTAGTGCCTGCAGCAGTGCCTCAAAATCCCTTCTCCTTTCAATCCTGACTTACTTTTTCATTACAATTCCCACTCAGACTTACACCTTTGCATAAGGAAATGGTTTCAATGATCTTTTTATTTGTTACCTCCAGCCTGGACTATTTCAATTCACACAAGCAAATGCAGCAGGAGGCCTGCATGGATAAACATGCAACTCCTGCCAAAACTGAAGCACAAAAAGGAAGTATGCAGGAAGTGGAAGCAGGGTTGAGATGACCCAAGAGAAATATGGGGCTTGCAGGAATGGAGTCAGAAAAGCCAAAGCAACCCAGAGTTGAGTTTGGTGTGGGTATGTGGAAGGTGGGAAGGGATTCTACATGAGCAGCAAAGGGAAGTCAAAGGAAAATGTGCACCTGCTACTGAATGGACACAGTCCCAGGTCACAAAGGATATGGGAAGGGCTGAGGTACTTAATGTCTTCTTTTGCCTCAGTAAGGCACTTAATATCTGTCTTCAGGCATCTGAAGCTCCTGCAACCAGGGGGAAAGTGTGGAGCAATGAAGACTTTCTCAGTGGACAATGATGGGGTTAAGGAACACCTACAGTGGACACACACAGGTACAAGGGACCAACAGGATGCAACAGAGAGTGCTAAGGGAGCTGGCTGATGTCCTTGCAAGCCAACTCTCAAAATTGTCTTTAAAAAGTCACAGCAACTGTAAGAGGTTTCTGATGACTGGAAGAAAGCAAGGTGAACTCTTATCTCCATGGGTCAAAAAGGCCAAGAAGGAGAATCCAGGGAACCACAAGCAGGTCAGCCCCATCCATCTTGATCCCACCCGAACACAAGAAAACACTTTTTTGTTACCATGAGGGTGGTCTAACCCTGCAACAGCTTGCACAGAGGAATTGTAGAATCTCCATCTCTGGAGGTATTCAACTAACTGGACACAACCTGCCCTAGCTGATCCTGCTTAGAGCAGAAAAGTTGGAGTATATGATCTTCAGAGTCACAAACATTAAAACTACTCTTACAGACCAGCTTTCTATGTAATTATCCTGAACTCTGTATCTACCATTAGATGCTACTGGGTTTCATTTGTCAAGTCTTACGCCAAGTGTACTTCCTTCTAAAGCTCTCAGTGGACCTGACACTGGCTTCAAAGGAATCTACTTGTAGCAGAAAAAGAATGTGTTTGGTCCAACAAACACAGCACAAAACATGCGACAGCAAATAAACACATTTACAGTGGAGGGAATCTGGAACAAACTTGCAAATCAAATCAGATTAAAAATGCCTTGTTAGTTTTAAAACATAGCTGATAATTGTTCCTCAGGCTACATCTTTCCTAACATTATAAAGGATTCATACAAAAGAATACTTTTACTTACAAATGTACCTCAAAAAGGTATTCAAAACTGGAAAAACAGCACTCCATGAGAAAACCTGCTGGTATTCCAAAACTACTTAAACTGCAGTATGGAAGCAGCCAGGAGGTACTTTAAGGGATTTGATGCTGCCTGCTGGCAAACAAGTATCATAGTGGAACAGAAGCCAGTATGGGCTCCAGAGCCGGCAGCTCTGAAATTATCACTGCAAGATTCTGTCTTCTTCATTAGGGCACATTTTGCCTGACTCAGAAATCTGGGATTGTTTTCAATTAAAGCATTAAAAAACGAGGGCAAAAATTTTAACCAAGAAACTTGAATCCCATGGCCAAAGAATGCTGTGTGGATTAATCATTTCTGTTCCCATGCTTTTGTTGTTTCTGTCAGGGCAAGAGAGTTAACAGCGTATTTGGGCAAATACAGTGAGCACGTGACAGTTACGATGCCCTAAGAGACAACTCATATATGGCCTTGTTTCAGATGAAGACTTGGATTCATACAGCTGATTTAACACTGCTACAATAAACAACATGGATAATTTCCTGCTTCGTCTTAGGCTGCAGAAACTGGAAGCTATCTGCAGCGTGAATCACAGATGTCACAGCATTACAATCTGGGGGCATAACAACTACAGCGAGTATGATTGAGCTTTCTTTTGCCTTTTATAAAGCCTTGAAAATTACTGTATATATATTTCAGTAAACAGATAACTAACACTATGGTTATTTAATAGGCCTGTTTTCAGACAGTTATTTTTGGTTTGTATACCTACGTTTTTCTTTAGAGTTAAAGCAGATATACAAAAGAAATCATTATTGAAATCATGTAACATAACAGAGCCAACCTAAAGCCAATGAGAACAGACACGGTGAGATTACACTTCAGCAGAGGACAAAATAACAGCCTCCATAAGAATGATTTAGGAGTCTAAAAGGATGTGGTATTTGTTAAAAACAAAACATACCCACCAGTTCCCTGACAGAAAAACCTATTAATATTTAATGCAATATTCTCCAGGCTTCTTTTTTGTTGAACTGCTAAACTTTAAGAAAACAAAATTAATATTTTCAGTGAAATAGAAGTTACCTCCTATACTCTCCCAGACACTTAAAAGTCTACATGAAATTGGCAGCTGTATAAAAAACCTCATTTAATTTTTACAAAAGCTTTTAGGTACTGTTGCAGTGAGAGATCAATATTACCTAGCTGACATAATGGTGAAATAGTTGGGTACAAAGGAAAAATATATAAGTGCAATCAAAGTAAATGAACTGTGATCATACCAGCAGGCCTAACAAAATTAGCTTTAATCTTGAGACTATTTATGAAGTGTATGTGCAATTTTTCATTATAAATTTTCACTTATGGTTCAAGGCATACCAACACAATGCTTTTTGATAGGTACACAAAACAGTTTGATTGAAATTATCTCCCAAGTGAACTTGCAACAAAAAGCAGATGAACTTCACAACCAAACAGAATGCTTTTGTCTAAAATTCTGGTTTCACATCTGCTAATTAGGACTGTCTCCTGACTGAATTAATTAGCATTAAGGGATCACACACATTGTATCCAGTCGCCCTAATAATATCTTTTAAAATAACCCTTCAGGTATCTTGGCAGACATGGAAAAATTAGTATTTAATATTACTCCATTGAACTAATTAGAATGAACAAAAAATATGACATGGAGGATTTGTAAAAATATTTTCTTATGAAATGATATGTAATTATAGCCTTTTTCACGTATGTGTGCCTTTTAAAATGGTACTTAATCTCTCTTCTCATATATGAAAAATTGGAAACAATAGCAGGACCTATAAAGCCTTTCTCGTACCAACAAGCTGCAGAAAACTCATCTGTATTTAATGCAATATTCCCTTTGCATTGTGAACATATTAATTGTACAGAAGTTGCAAGGAATTAGAGATTGCTTAAGTATTTTCTGTGCATTATTCACTACAGTTTCCACATGTCACTTATTTGAAGTATCACCAAATAATTATGTGTCTTTTAGACTCAAACTGACCTTTCTGATTCTGTCTTTTACTGATCTGCAACATAACATAATCATTTGGCTAGCTACCTTGCCAATATATTAATGTTTTAAATAAAACTATTTCTTTGCTTAAGACTAATGATAGGCATTAATTCTCCTACAAAGTAGAGTGACCATGACAGCAACAAAGCCCACCACAGCCCCGTGCATATTCTTTGATGTTTCAGTTCTTCACTTTGCCCACCTGATGAGCCACCTGCCAGCAGAGCTCTCTTGTGGAGCACCTACAGCCGTCAAGGTTATCAGACAAGCAACCACTTTCCTCCTTATAAATGCTCCTACTTCAGTAGGGACTACATAAATCCTCAGGAAAACATCTGTTGAGAGCAAGACCCACTTCAAAAAAGAGATTTTGGCAATGGAAGTAGGAAATATGTTACCACGCACAATAAAGAACACCACAGGGAGTAAGCTGATGAGAAAAAAGAGAAGAAAATAGGAAATATTTGGAACTTCCTTGGAAAAGGTTCTTCTTTGCAAGCAAGGTGACACATACCTTGGAATAAATATCTGCTAGTTATAAATGCCAGCAAAAGAGAAAATTGAGTAATTAAGGGAGCCACAAATAGAATACTGAATAAAAGCGGGAAAAGAAAACATGGCTTTTTCTGGTTTTGGAAGTACATATTGTTTGTGTTTGTTAAATACAGTATTTCACCTGGAGTAAATGTAAAGTAGGAAGTGGAAAGATACCTAACAAGAAAAAGAAACGTTGCCTTACAGAGCAGAGGAGATAAAAACCTACTTTATTTGCAGAAGGTGTTGTTCTGGTGTTTATGTAATGTAATGTAACAGGGAAGCAGAAAACAGGACGAAGGATGAAAATTCCAAACTCTCAAAATATTTTGTCGCTTCCGATTATTCTTTACTGCTCTAATATCAGTAAAGCTTTTATTTTAAAAAAGGGGTGTGTGGGGGGGGGTGGGACAAAAAGGAAGGCCAAAAAAATAAAGAAAAGCAACACAACAGAAGAGAGATTTAACTTCCAAAAATTGCAAAATCGTTTACTTTTCATTTTTGCAACAGATTCTGTAAACCTAGCCAAATCCTGTGCTTAGTTAAAAACAGAACAAGCTAAAATAGATGCCGGAAACCAGGCAAGATAGCACAAAAGTGAAGCCAAACAATGAATTCATATAAAATCATGGGACATGCTTTGTGAACTGTGGAGTAACTCAGGATGATTTATCACCAAAATAAAGTTAGTCTTCCTAGAACACACTGAACAATAGTGGTTGCTGGTACTGTAGTGGTGGAATTGAACTTCCTCAATGGTTATCTGTTGTGGTTAAGGGAAAATGTTTGCATACCCTACCAGCAGCTCATGCAGGCTATCAAGTACCTCATTGTGCTCTGATATTCCATGACAGCAGATTTTAAACTAATCCTCATGAGTGTGCTTGATGTTAAATTTTATTACTGCTATCAACCTGACATTACCATTGCCACGAGGCTCTTTGAGATTTTGTGGACTATGCTCTGTGTAGCTAATCCAAGATGTTACATTAAAACTTTCAAGCTTTTATGGCAATAAATTATAATAGAAAGACGTTCAATGGTCCAAGTAAGATTAAGGTATGACACACTTTTCTGTGTTTTACTTTCTCTTTTGCCATTTTTTCCCCTACACTAACTTTGTTAGAGATTTTTTTTTTGGCAGCTGAACTGAGCTTGTGTCTCCGAAAAGCATGAAAAGCAAACCCAAAAAAGATATCCCTCTTTCTACAAACTTCTGGAAGTACTGGTAATCTCAGAAGCCCCATCCACATAGGCAGTCATGAAGAGCTCTGCACAGCACTGGGTCATTCCAGCGGGATGATGCAAACCCGCGTCAGCTGCCCTGCCTGTTTGCAGGTGTTAAGAAAGGAGCTTGCCTGTCTGCAGAAATACAATGGAGAGAAGGAAACCTCAAACATGAAGTGCTGTACAAGACAGCCTAGACATGCCTCTGCATTCATATGCACAAAATACCTCCTGGTCAATTTTAGCATTTGTTGTATACTGGGATTTAAATAGGATACTTTGTGAGTGCTGTCAGGATTTTGCTCTACTACCACTCAAGCCAACAAAAGTGAAGGCTTAGGCCTCAATGCAGTAAATACTTTTTACAACTTCTATTTTAACTACATGGCCAAAGTTAACAATTTGTGTCACACTGAAGGACTGATTACTTGCTGCTGTGCAAGGCAACACAAAAAAGGTTTGCCCTATCAGAAACTTCATAGGATAAATTCATAAAAGTTTGTCCCCGAAATATTCATCAGAAAAAAATCCCAGAAATATAGGTTTGATTTCAGTCACCAAACTTAATATTTCAGGAAAAAGCAATCTACCAATAACACTCAAAAATCAAATATAGGTCTCAAGTTGTAGAATATTACGAGGGTCAGTAGTACTCTACCAATTAGTCCGCAGAACTTCCCCTCTGGTGTTAATGTGAGCAGAGCAATATTGAATATACTCTCATTTTGGCCTACGAGTATACCTGAGCCAGCCTGGGTCACAATCTTGTTTCTGACAGTGGCCTAAAGGGACATGCACATAAGAGATCTCAGCAGGGTCACTATAGAAAGTCCATTTTCCAGCACTGTCCATTCTGTAACTGAGGGACCTTCTGCAGGTAAGGAAAGCATGGCTTTTACATGCATCATGGATGTAGCAAGAATTTACCTTCTGGGCACTTTTCCAGTATCTCCTCAATTCCATGTGAAGTTTCAGCATCCACAGCCACTGTCAGAAAGGACTTCTCCAGCTTAAATAGGTATTCTGTGAAACCCTCCTTAAATGAGTCAGTTGCTAATTTCATGAAGCCTGCTTCTTCCAATTAATTTAATTCCAGAAGAGAGAGGGCAACAGGCTTCTTCAAATCTGACCACAGTTTTCATTATGAAACCCACTTCAAATGTCCCTAAAACCCCATATATTAATATAAACAAATAATTTCACTTTTCTTGGGTCCTGATCTCTGATGTGGATCTGTTAAAAAAGAGTAGCACTTTCATGATTTTTTTTTTTCATGTGAGCTATATCCAAGACAAATTGAAATACTGAAAACTTCTCAAAAACAGTAAACCAGATATATTTCTCTGCCTGAGGAATATGAAAATCATGAAGGAAAGTTTTAAACTCAGAGACTGACACAAAAAGAAGACTATATAGGGTTAATACTTTGGTGTAGACAGCAGCCAGTGGGTGAATAGTTTTGCAAAAGCAAAAGAGAGAATACAGCTGAGAATACAGCCAAAGCATGAATAATTGCATAATGCTTCACTATTTACCTTATTCATTTATTTATTCACTCTGCACTGAAAGCATGAATGTTGCCTAATTATTAAGAAAACAAGGAGACAAGCAGTACACAACATCAGTTGATTATATTTTATATATCCCATTGCATTCTTTACGTAAATATAAATTGCTTAATTGGTTAATTCAGTAGACCTTAATGTGCCATTACTGCAAAGGTGATCAACAGGAACCTTCTTGGCAATTATCTGACAGAAAAACAAAACAGGTTACAGACGAAACATTAATCACTTCAGTTTATCCTTTTGTTCCCTCTGTGTTGGAGGGAAACCACTAAGAAGTTAAATACAATGCTCTAACTTTAAAATGCCTTTCTTCAGTTTAGGCTTTGAAACGTTCAGGTACATTCCTGCCAACTCTGCACAGCATCTCCTCTCTTCTACAAAGCTGCACTTACATATGCAGAAGAGAATGTGTATGAGGGAAGAAATAGCAAGAATATCTTATGTATTAAAAAAATTAAGTTTAAAAAGACCCCAAAGTAATAGTATTTTATGACAGCAGATGGTCTGATGACACACCCTGGCTGTGGGCACCAAGCGCAGCAAGGGATCAAGAACTGAACACAGCAGAGAAATTATGCACTTTCCCATCAGGGCAAAATGAGGAAGGAAGTTGTCCATAAAGCAGTAGTAGACTGTCTGAACCATTTTAGCCTTGTGTTCATAGTTTACAAAATCTCTTTGCTAATTTATCATTATAGATAAATGAACAGTGCAACGATGCAGCCAACTAGGAGCAGTGAAGTTGAGAACATGTATGCCTGAACATCAAGGCCATGGCATGACAGCAACATTTTCAGAGCAAATCGAATTGCTGTAACCATGCAATTTATCCACTTCTTATTTTTCCTATTTTGATTAGTAACTTTCTGCCATGCTTGTTGTGAACCAGAATGGCTTTGCCATCTCTGAGGGATACAGATATTCTCCTTACATTTCTGTTCTTGGGAAAAGTCTGTATTCTAGCAGAGGCACGTACATTTCCTAAACTTATATTTCTTTTTCTGCAAATATGAGGTTTGGACTTGAGCCTAACGATACAAAATGGCTGAAGGCCAGAAAATTAGATGGATCCTTTTGTGTAAATGCATGTTGTCAAGTAAGTACCCACCTCTACCAGAGTATCAGAGGTGAATTCCTAATGAAGACCTGCTTAGATACGTTTATTAGAAAGCACCTGAGACAAACTTATCTACAGCTGTCTGACCACCTATCAACTCCAGAGGAAAACAGGGCATATGTCTATGTACTGATTTGTGCATTTTGCAGCAGACTATCATAGTGAACAAATAATTTTTATCAAAGGGGAGCTCTGTCCCAAGTAGTAAGCGCCAGCAGAGAGATCAGAAGCATCTGGGGATGGTAACACCTTTAGTTGTTGCACTACAAGCTGCCAGAACTCATTTGTCAGAGTCCAGAGGCAGCAGGAAGCCGCCGTCATCTCCCCAGATGCGGGTCAGATGAGAAGTGCACAATTCCATGGGCCTGAGGGATGCAGCATCCTTTTCAAGGCTTTTCCCCCTTCAACCTCTTGGCTTTCAATGTCAGTTGTGACTAAAAGCAAAAGTTAAAGTCCTAGTAAAAGGGTTTCTCACAGTCAGATTCCAACCTCCACCCATAAGATAGAAAAGAAAATTGAATGCAGTCCATAATAAGTCACTCATCTCTTCCCTCAGAGCTCTTTTAATTAATTCTCATGAAGCAGAGCTGGTTTAAAGGAACCAGCTGCGAGCAGACTGCTTCCCAGCAGCAGGGCTCCTCCTCCCCATTCCTGTCCCTGCACCAGGGAAGGGGCTAGAGCTCAGGAGCTGCCAGTGGGGCAGGCAGCTCCAGCAGAACCAACCAGAAAACACCCACCATCAGCTTGCAGCAGTCCAGCAAACTGTCTAAAACAGCATCTTAAATGTCCCCAAGCAGATTGATGAAAATGTAACATAAAGGTGTGCATATTTCAGAGGAACTAAAGTCTTAATAAATGTTGTGGGTTTTTTGATTGGTTGCATACACATTAAAAAAAAAATCAAAACCTGTTCAGCATTCCCTGAGAAAAGCAGAGAAATTATAGCAGATTTATTGTGAGAATTCAGAGGATGTCCAGATTCAGAATGACTGTCTGTCATGCTACCAGGTGAGTAGGATAGATTTGCTTCCTTATGATAAATAGAACAGTAAATTAAAATGACAGTATTTTAAATGTGAATTTTGTAAAGCACACTTTAAATTATAGGGAGCATTCAGAAGCTCTATTCCGAAGTTAAACCCACATAAGCAAAGATATAAGGAAGAGAACATAAAGTATTTCCACTCTGTCTTATTTTTTAAACGATTTGCCCTGTAAATCCATACCCTTAAATCAGCTGAATTTACACATTAGAGATTTGGCAAGTATCAGATGTTTAAAAGTCTGCTTCACTAGCACTGTGAGACACATAAACAGAGAGCTTCCCTGCTTCTGCTATCCTAATACCTTCATGAAAAACAAGAGGAAGCAACTGAATGACTGATCGCAGGTCTGGCAAAAATACATCATCTTTAAATTACACCACTTCACATCATTGTATTTTATTTGACAAAGGGCACCTACTGCTAAAATAGCATCTTCAGAGATGATTGTGCAGAGAGAGTAACTGAACAAATACCTGACAAATGATAAGAAGTTCGGTTGTTTGATGCAATAAAGCTGCCAACTACAATTTGGTAATACAAAGCCAAAAGAAAAAGCCTGAAACTTGCAACAGAACAGACTAATATGGAAGTGAATTAGCAAAGCCAGTTTTGCAACAAACTACAACTAACAACTAGAGTTAACTGGATAGTACACCTAATGCCTTTATTATCTATGTGCAATAAATACACCAGGAAATGAGCTGCTGAGATACAGTGGATACATGGGTACATATACAGGCATGCACACAATTATCAGCCCTAAGAATGGACCTATGAAAGCAAGCATACCATTCTTGGCTCCCTGCTCCAATGGATGACTTGAATACCACCCAGAAGTGATGGCATTGCCAGTGCCCAGGCTCTCTAGAACACCTGCTCAGGGTAGCAGAGTAGCAACACAAAGGAACCGTTCCTTTTTTATTCTACATCTCTCAATTCCAAAAAACATGTCTGGAATCTACTCTGACCTACAAGAGGTGTCAAGCCCCAGTCATGGCCTTCTTTTTGTACCAAGCAGCTAAAATCAGAGGTCAAAAGCACTATAGATACATTTTTACCATGGGGATCACTGGGTAGGAGAGCAGCTTTATAGTCAATATTAAGCCTTTTTGCTCTAAAAAGGTGGGCAGAATATCCAGCCAGCCAAAACAAGCCATATCTTTTGCGTCAGGGGCCATAGTTTTGCTTAATTAAAAAATAAAGAAAAAAATTAATAGGAAGAAAAATAATATCTGGAAAATTATGGAACAAAGAAACTTTGGTGAGAATTTGTGAAGTGTAACTGGAGGTTTAAAGAAAAAGGCCCAGTTATTTTGAATGAATTTATTACTTTTGGGATTGAAGAATGGATTCAAACCTACATTTATGCAGTGCACTACTGCAGAATGATGCATATATATGACTACAGCAGATACAGCTATACAGGAATTGCCTGTATAGTGAAATTATGCAAACATACTACATTTGATGTGAAGTCATAATTTTTTGTTATTTTTGTTTACTACTTGAGGAGACAGAGTTAAAATTTGGTGTGTTACCTGACATATGTGATTGATATCAGAAACAGTAAAATCTACATGCATTAGTTTAACAAAAAGCCAGCAGCTTGGAGTAGCAAATGGTATCATATTGAAGCTAAGGAAACACATGATTTATCAGTGAGCCATCTCTTTTTTATTTCTAATCCAATCCAACTCAAATTTCGCTTGTGAAAAACAGGCAAAGTTAGAAAAGATCTACTTAATAATCCTGAAAGGTGCAATAATCCAAAAAATTGCAACAAATTTAGGAGAGAAACGACTATGCAAATAACCCTTCCACAGAGCTGGATGGTTTCACAAGGGAATGAGAGAGCACAGAAAACTACACCACCAGGCTAGGTCCATGTCTGAAGACTCTCCTGGTCTGCGTTACTCCTCTGTGTGCTGCCCTTTGTCTACATTCACTACTTCCATGTTTTGGTCTGGTGCTGTGAAAGCTGTAGGCTTGGTGAGAGGGGGCGACAAAAGCCACTGCACTCAGAATGCTCTTCTCAGAATCTTCTTTCAGGTAAGAAAGAACTACTTTATAACAGTGTTATGAAAATTCCTTTCCCTAACTATTACATCATAAGAGTCACAGAGTGGTTTGGGTCAGAAGGGACCTTAAAGATCATCCAGTTCCAACTCCCTTGCCATGGACAGAAACACCTTCTACTAGACCAGGTTGCTCTTCAACCCTTTCCAATCATCCAGGAATGTGGCATCTACCACCTCTATGGGCAACTTGCTCCAGGGTTTCACCAACCCCACCATAACAATTTCTTCCTTACACGCAGTCTGAATCTACACTCTTTTAGTTTAAAACTATTGCCCCTTTAAGCCCCTGGCTAAACAACCCCAAGTCTCCCAATGTTCCACACGGGAGAGGTGTTTCAACCCCCCGGACACACTCCACACTCCTTGTCTTTCCCCTTGTGCTGTACTCCAGTACATCCAATGTACATTTTTCCATTTTTGTTACATTGCAGTAACATGCAGTGATCCTGGGTAATTCAAAATGACATTCCCACTTGTCTGCATCAGTTCTCACTGAATGAAATCTAAGTGCTACTATAAATACGTAATTATATTTTTAATATTGTCACAGAAAGTATGACAGAATCCAATTACCCAAGTATGGGCAGCAGGGGCCTTAGTCCTTTGGTTAGATTGCTTCTCTCAAAAGCACTAATTCTGCAACCCCTGTTTGTTCAGGCAGCGAGTTTTCAATCCATTCATTTAAAGAATACACATACGTATAGGTTGAGTTCAGCCATAAAAATTGCTATACAAAACATGAAATTGCTGCATCACATTTTGAAGCTAAGTGCATAAATGTGGTCTTTGACACAAGATAACTATTCAGATATTCGCCATATTGAGTTTGAACAATCCTTTGCAAAACCGGCACTGCAATTGTAACATCTACATTTGTTCCCTATTGCCTTGTTTGATTTTTGTGATACACTTAATTCAAGACATAAAGTCATAAAATGAATTCTACTTTACAAGGGTGCTTAAACCCCTACCTGAGACTAAGCTTAACAAGAAGCGAGAAAAATAACGGTATGTTGAATAGAATAACTCCAATTATTGATTGCAAGAACATAGCTCTAAAAAATTGTACATTTAACACATTAAGATGCTATTACTGTTACCTTGAAATCCAGTTGAATCATCAGCAGCATGACTTGCACAAAGACTAAATTTAACACTTCACTTTTGAAACAACTGATTTTAGTGTTATTAGCATATGTAAAAAAAGAAGCTGATGTCATAAGGAGGAACTGGTTCCATGTGAAGGCACTACTGCATCACTCGGCAGGCAAATTTGTCTAGTGATGCAGCAGTTTGTTGCCTTCTACTATAATGCCTACATTAATTATTATACTCCCAAGATATTCTGGTATGATACAAATTGGATAAAGTCTTGTATGGACTGGTGGACAAGGCATGATGTCTTTATCTGGAAGAAATGTAAGTGATGGTGAAGCTTCTTGAAGTAAGAAATGTGAGAGTAATATAAGGCACTGGCCCAACCACAGCCTGTACAAACCTGCCTAGAGATGGAGCTGCATGGGCTTATACTAGAGGTTAGTGCTACCTTAGGGACCCTGGCATGGCTTGACATTCCTCTGATATTGTAGTCATGGGCAGAGAAAAATGTGAGGATGCTAAGGATACTCTGAGAAAAGAACAGATAGTGTACTTCATTGCCCTGACAGACCTTCATAGCTTGCACCTGGGACTGTGTGCTCTGGCCTTTGGCATTGATTCATCCTCTCTGGCATGTCTCCTGTTGACATGAGCTCTATCTGATAATCCTTCAAGGAAAGACAACCTTAGGTGATGTTTCACAGATGCTTCAGCAGCCCTTAGCACATCTTCCCAGAGCTTCATCCTTGTGGACACTGCATTTATGGCTCATCTCTCGAGATAAGCACACAAAAAAGTTAAATAGTTAAATAGATAGTTTGGGCTCTACATGGAGCCTTCTGCCCGTAGTTTAAGCAGGACAGGATAGGCACAGCTCTACACATAAGAGTGAAACACTCAGTTCACCACTTCCCTGCTGGCTTCACACTATTTACTAATTGAGTAATTTTAATGTTCAGAAAACAGGATCCCATTCTATATAACACACTGTTTTTAATTTCCTTCTCCTCTTGCTGTCAGTTTTTGTGGAGATTTGCCATGCAATTACAAGCATTCATCTGCAAGGAAAACATTCCTATCTGTTCCTTTCTTTCATCCATGCTTTTTCTGCCTCCTGTTTCTTCCAAGATCTATTTTTGTAGAAGAATTCCCTGACTGGCCTAACTGAACAATCAATACTTGCTTTTGTTACTTCTCCCCAAGGACGTAACTTGAAAAGTTGATTTCTACAAGATAACTGACATCCTTTTGTCTACTGCTAATCTGTCTGAAATGCGATCAAAAATTTTAAGCTAAATTAAGGCAACTCCACCCTCTTCCAAAGCCTAACAACAGTATCCATCACAAAAACTTATCCTGACACTGTCCTGCAGTTTTTAACTGAACAGAGAGGCAAAATGCAGCAGGGGATGCACCCTGCTCTTGTATGAATTTGTTAGTGAAAGTTGCATGCTGACCAGAGAAGCCTGGCAACCCTCAGTACTGAGCAGAATAACAATCCTTAGGGTTCCCAACTGTAGCCTAGAAAGTCAAAGCAGGACAATATTGTGCAAAAAGCATTAAATAGAGGGAAACTTTAAATTACTGAAAACGGTTTTTCCATTGTTGACATGTTTATTTATAAGGCTTGTAAATAAAATGGTATCAAAGAAACATGAATTTTTGCTAGAAAGTATCTTGGCAACCTTAAATAATGCCAATGGTTTGAGCAAAAATACCATAAAGAGCAATGATGTGATTGATAAGGAACTCTTAACATTCAAAGCCTCAAACAATACAATTCTGGCATTTAAAATGTTTGATTGAAACAAGTACTTGAATTTGGCTAAAACAAATTATCTAGCTGCTCTATTTGAAACACTGTTTAAACATCTGTAGAGGTTACTTTTTGGTTTTATTAGTGTGCCTTACAGTGTACAAAAAAATCAAATTATTAACATTTTCAGATGATTACTTAAATCTTTGTTCATTTTCTTCAGAATTTAAAACAAAAGCATGAAAAAAACTGAACACTGTAGTTTTGAAAGCAAAATAGCTGCAACATGAAATTACATAATAACTATGTTACATACAGTAGGCTGCTTAAAATTGTCCATGACTGAATATGCTTATTTAACATAAATGGTTGATTAAAATAGGATCCCACTCAAGAATTCTAGAACTCTGACCTGGAAGTTCACAGAGCTGCAAGTAAGCCAGCTGAGATTGGAATTAAATAGGGATGCACAAAAATAACAGAAGTGATGCATATATTGGACATGCTACTGCAGTGTTAGTCCTTCTAAGTTCTGCTTAGCAGTTTAAAGTCTTACTGCACTTTTTAGTCCTGCTATAGTTTTCATTCTCTTAAAACACTTTGCTGGCATAAATTTGGAACGACTGACATTGATATGACAATCCATCACCCATGCCTATCCCTCCCTGAATCCTTGCCTAGCTTCATTATAGTGGTGACAGCTTGCTGGATGGACAAAGTTTTTAGTTTCATAAGAACGCTCACAAAGTCCAGTTGGTTAAGAAAAACACACAAAGAGAAGCCCTCACTCTCTCCCTAAGCATTTACAATCTCCTTCTCACTCCTACCCCTCTCCCATCAGCTGTTTATTTAGTGTCACAGTTGCAATCTTTCCAACAAAAAGCTCTGTACAGCACTAACAGCAGGTCTTAGCTCTTGACCCTCTTTGAGAGTCAGCTACCCAAGTAAGTGTCCTGGCCATTGAAGGGAGAAATGAATTATTTAGCTGAGGTAAAATGGCACCAAATTCTAGATACATTTTCCCAGGAGGGGAACAATTTAGCACCTTTTATGATAATTCAACGTAACTCCAATGTCGTCCTTGCAAAGTTAATGGATATGGGTAGCACGCCTTCACTGACATAGCAAGCCATTTTTCTGTTCTTTTTTTAATAAAGCTTGAAGAATACAGATTTTTTAGATCCCAAGACAGAACTCTTCTAATCTGTAGTGACATTTTTCCCAAGGATCAGTAAAAATGTGAACAGATGCACAATCGATTTTGCTCTCCCATACATTAATGGATTTTCAATAGTATTCTACAAAACAATTAACAGCTTCTTTATTCCAAGTAAAAATTAGCATTTTAGCTTCAAGATTGCCACACTACTAAACTAAAAGTAATACCCTCCCACTCTGAAAGCAGAAACTTATTTTCACTTTTGTTCAGTGCCCCAAGTTGAGGAACAATGCTTGACACAGTAACGAGTGCATCTTTGTTTCACAACCTTAATGTGGATTATACAGTATTTTAAAAGAATATTTAAAATAATAATTCTGCTACAATGATCTGACCCAAATTATTACAGTCTAGTTATTTTACAGTTATAGTTCACAGCAAAAGAAAAATATTTTCTTTTGATGCAAGATCTACTCCCACATGAAGCAGATTGTCAGTGTATCTCTAATTGTATTTGCTTCAATATTGCAGTGAAAATGCCATTTTCTTTAGAGAAGTGATGATCCATTCTACACATCTCCAGCATGCTGAGTTCACTATAACACATCTATTGATGACAGCTGTTTGCTCTCATCCTTTGTCCTTTCATATTCAGTTATTTTTTTCCCCCCCGGATCTTATAGAAGAGATTAATGTTGCTTTCTCTGACAATTAAAAGCTTAGTCATCAGATATAAAGTTCTGCTGTTTCTAAGACACTAAATAAATTGAGCCCACCATCCCACTAGAAAGTGTATGATCTTTTATTTGGGATTACATTTCCAGGATTTATTTGTCCTGTCTTTGAGTCCAAACTCAATTGCCTTGAACAAAATTCGATGGTCCATGGCAACAGGGCTGTAAAAACCCACTCCTCTGAATAGCAGTGACAAGTGGAAAATGGTTTATAACCACTTTGTCATCTAACTCAATAATAGTTTTTATGAAAAATAATTATGTTTTGCAGCAAAAGTAGCTTCCTCTCTTTCTAGGGTAAAAATGCAATTTTCCAATTATGAACTTAATAACCAACTGTAAACCAGTAAGGCTGTATTTCCAAGCCTAAAGAAAATTCTATCTGGCCGCACACAGGAGCAGAATGAAAACTACCTTTTTTTTTTAAATTTGTGATTCTTTTATTCGGCCATATGTCTGAACCAAAGCAGCAATAAGTATGTGAATCTCACTCTACCAGTGGAAAAAAAACCAAAGAGAAAAGCTTATCATGAGTAGTAGCAATGACTCATTGGAAAAAGAAAACTCAGGATAACCCAGATAACCCTGGGGAACTGTGTGAAAGACTTTAAAAATCCCTTTTTAAAGCAACAGCAGGCAGGCTGCAAAAGAAGCAAGCGATCTAATCCTAGCATTCAGCCTCACAAGCTCCAAAATACTTTGGACAGCCTGTTCCAGCTGCTAGAGGCAAGTGCAGCTTCAAATTCATAAGATACTTGGTATTCAAAGACTGATACAGAAAGTAAAAACCCTTTTGCAAAAATCTAAGCGGTAAGGAAGGAAAATCTTTAACTGTGCAGTTCACTGATTTTTTTTTTTTTTTTTTTTGATACACGTAATGCATTGTCTTTCAGTAATTTTAAGAAGTGGGCTAGTTATTAGCATACATTAAGTTATTTCTTGCAACAACTGAATTCACTGTTCTAACACCGACTTGCTTTTTTTCTAATTTATCCTTGCAGGTAAAACAGCTTATTTTTTTTCTCCACAGCAGGTGATGCTCATGGGGACATGGAGCAAAACATCTGCCAGCAAGTAGAGAACCTGATTAACCCATCTTTGCATCCCATACATTGCTTTTTGAAGTAAAGTCCTTCCAGAGAATATATTCTTTCTTCTGCCTTACCAATAATAACTGAATCCACATAAAAACACATTGGACTATCTGAACCCCTTCAAGGTACCTTCCTCTTCTAAAATGAGTAAGTCTTATGTGACAAAAATACCACACGGATTCTAGCTGAAGGGACCGTAAACAGCCAGGGCTATTCAAGTCTATCCCGAACAAGGAAAAACATGGAAATGCATATTTAGGTATAGCATTGCACAAAACTATGTGAGCCATATATGCCTGTAAAAGGTTTGTTTGAATCACTACTGTTATTTTTGTGGGGTATTTTTTTGTGTTGTTTCAGTTTTTGTAAATCTGGAGACTCAGTTTGATCCACAAACCAATTTAATTAGGCCTTAAGACATGAAATAACAAATGAGAATTGTAAATAACACATTTTCAAATAAATACATACAAGTATATCCCATAGGGCTCCCAGAACATCAGACTGGTAACAATATTATCTATCATAACGGTGGCACAGAACACCTTCTGTCACATGGAAGGATAGTAATCTGTAAAACTATGTCATTCAAATGCAGTTTCAAAACACCTTAATGATCCGCAAGGCAGCCCCAGAGGTACTAGACTTCCAAAGGATGGCTGTGAAATGAAAAAAAAATCTCAATAACAAAAGCACAACGAGAATAAAAAAAATTTTATGTACGTTTTTATAATCTGCTGCCTTTCTGGGCAATTGCTGCTTAAATACACACTGTCATAAATTACATGACTGCCAGATGCCAATGTCTACTGCAATGTTAGTAACATTCTGCTTAAACATTTGCTTGTTCTCAGAAGCATTTCCTTTTCATACCTGACATATTCATCAACTTACTATCTTTCTCACCTCCCTCCCCCTCAAGTATGTAGAAATACTGGAGAACTATCAACACTTTTGATGGTTCTTACTGCATCTTATTGAAGTAACAGTATTTTTGAGCTGCTCAAATTCTACTTTGATTTGTTTGAATGTATGTTATTATTGACTCTCTTCCACCTCTGCTATAGTGATCAGTGCTCATCTATTTTACAGGTCTCCAACAGCACTTTCCTGTATAATTACAAATACATTCAAAATAACATCTCTTTGCTTGCTTACACTATATAAACGAAACTCTGGCATACACATAATGAAGTGCACAGTTGTCACTGCCTGAGATGCTTCCATTATAAACCCAGCAAAGTAGCAGGAACATTGCAGCACTTGTAATATCAGCTCAGTAATCACCACTACCATTTGTAGTAAGAAGTTTGGTATTCTGGGAAAAATACAAATTAGATTTCTACAAAATAATTCACATATTTCATAATGATTTTATTATTCATGATCACTTTTAATAATTTCCTCACCTAACTTCCTGCCAATGATTTTATTCTGTTTTAGCAATGATTGCACAGAATGGCTTGGGTTGGAAGGGACCTCAAAGATCATCTAGCTCCAACCTCCCTGCTGTGGGCAGAGACACCTCTCACTGGACCAGGTTGCTCATCCAACCTCACCTTGAAGAGATAGACATGAAACTCTATGAATCTGAAGATATGTCAGACCACTGAAACATAAATAAGGATTTTTCCAAGCTGCAATCAACTGCATCATTCCCTCTTCTGCAAAGCTCACTTGTGTAGCATCTCTTACCAGAGTCTGAGATGGAAACAAAAAAAGCCAGACAGGACACTAAAGATGCCACAAATTAGATACTAACTACCTCTTCCAACTAAAAATTAGGCAATGTGAAAGACAATTTATAAAGAATTTTCCACAAAATTTGAAAAAATTGTTCTGATTGTTTAAGCACAGCTCAGTCCACTGTACCAGGTATGGGATGTCAGTCATCTAAGACTTGTAATCTGGAAGAGAAGGAGAGAAGGTCATACTCTTCCAATCTGCTTGCAACATAAGAAAGACAGAAAATAAAATGGCAGGGTTTAGGCTCAGTTGAAAAAGGTGGAGTTGAAATAGCCTAGCAGTAACCTGTATAATCAAGTCTTGGTGCTCTGTGGCTTCACATTTATATTCACAACGTGAAGTAAACTAAATCATCACTGGTAAGAATTACAGCTTCAACAGAGATGACAGAAATGGAAAAACCCTGAACTGCCTAGGTCAAACAACCCAAACTTCTTGATAAGATCAATACAAGCAAATAGCAGCTTTGGAATATCAAGAAACACAAAGTCTTATATGCAAGACAAAAAAGTGCGGACAGTACATTCAGAGTAAAAACACAATTTGATTCGGGAAGGAAGACTCAATAATGTGCCACAAAAAACCAGATGAACACAGGCACCTCACACAACAGTAGTCAAAACCTAAAATGTTTACTGCAGAGCAAGAGTGCTCCAGGAACTGGAATTATTTTGCTTTCTAATAGGAAGTTATGAAGGAATATAAAGCAAGGAAAATTAATGAAAAACACAATGTAGCAACAGCAAAATCAGCATTTAAAATCAGCATTTAACTGCACTTAAACACCCCCCCCCCAACCAACCCAGACTTCAATTTACCCAAAGTATAACTGAGACAAATAGT
This sequence comes from Motacilla alba alba, assembly GCF_015832195.1. Classification (NCBI taxonomy): domain Eukaryota; kingdom Metazoa; phylum Chordata; class Aves; order Passeriformes; family Motacillidae; genus Motacilla; species Motacilla alba. The sequence continues at coordinate 37,676,199 of NC_052017.1, read as the reverse complement.
CAAGGACTATGCTTGTCCCTTTCATTAATTTGTTTCAATCAAAAGTCAGTCTTTTCAAGTAGACATGCTTTAGTTCAAATGAGAATGAACTTGGAAAATCTTAATGTCATGCGATAGGCAGAAGGTCACACTTGATGATCACAGTTGTCCCTTCTGACCTATTGATCTATGAATGAATGTTACATTAACATCTTTGAAGGCTGCATTTTATTTATTAATACTGAGAGTATTCTGCATGAAATAAAACTAAAGCAATGTGACATAATGTGGCATTTGACTTGAAAAGGACACAAAAGAAAACTCAACTATCATTACTTTGTCACATACACAAATGCTTAAAACTGTAGCTATGAAATATTTTCATTATTTTTTCTGCTTAAGTCATTGAGTCCCAAATGATTTATTGGTCTTCTGAATCCTGAAATAAATATCTGTATTTAAGATACACTCTCATTAACTACCAAAGGAGAATCTGAAGATCATCAGTATTTGGCAGTGGTGAAAACAGAAAATTTGGTAAAGCACAATCCAAAAGAGATCTGAGATTGTGTGAGCAATATGCAAGCTTCACTTCTCTTTGCATTAGTACTAGAAATAATGATAATTTTTATGGTACATTTTTTAGTTTCAAGATTAATACAGCTTATAAAAGAAGTTCAATATTACTCCCTGATGTATTACTATTCTGCCAGTGTACAGCTGCCAACAGTAGTTAAATCTGATTAAAGCCCCCTGCTGAGTTAATCAATCTGATAATGTCAGACATTATTAAGGAAGCATACATGATATGGTCACACTGTCTATTATCAGTGGCATGTACACCAGTGCCTTTGTCTTCACAGAGCACTGAAGCTATTTAAAACAGATAAGCATAAAAAGGATAAAAGGCATTATAAACTTTCAGTTTCAAGCATTTGTATGCTAATTCCTGGTAAAATACAGCTATTTAATACAAGATACCTTTATTTATTTTATGGTTTTGGGGAATAACCAAAAACCTGAAAATTTTAGAGCAATGAAGTGCAGCTGAAGAACACTTTCCATCACTCCAAACAATGCAAACATATTTCTGTCTAAGACAGTCTTTTTGTATTAGAATAAATTCATTTTACAGAGGCTGTTGTCTCAGTTTGAGCTATATTCATTCACAAAATCACAGGTTTTCCAAACACTACATGCTACTTGACCTATTCAGAAGTCAGCAGACATTACTCCAATGCTGTCATTACACTAATACTCCCTAATGCTGAAATCATTTGCGTTTCAAAGGGAGCTGCTTCTTTTCTGTTTACATTACATTGAAACGCAAAGCCCTATCTATTTACATTGAGCGGCATTAAGTCTCTGGATTTCAGCACTATCAGCAGAAGTATCTATCATTAGCTCTAATGCTAATCAGCTCCCCAACAGATGAAGGTGTAACACCTGACCCAGCACAGTCCCTCTGCAAAGCACGTGAAACACTGCAGAGGACAGAAGGACACCCCGTGTTGTTTCAGAACAACGTGTCACACACGTGCAGGGGACCTGAGGAAAAACAAGGGCAAAAGAAATGTGGCCAATGAAACACAAGCTGCAACTCTAAGGGATCAGTAACTATAGCCAGCATAAAAGATGGGTTGAGACAAGCTCCTGTCATAGGAAAAACAATTTCTACAGTGGCTTAGGATCCAAGAAAAGTTGGAGGGCGATCCCAATTCTGCCTACAGATGATTTCCTAGGAACTCGGTGCTAGAGTCCCAGATAAATACATGTAACACAATCCATTTGACTATTCCTGACTTGGTGCAGCACTGTAACATCAGTTATCCACGCCATACTGCTATCCCTTTTATTGACATCCCCTATAGAGCTAATGGTCATTCCAGAATGAAATAATCAGTGACTTGCAGGACACCTACACCTGAGAATCATAAATGTAAGTCAAATCTACATCTTCTAGCCAAGAAACAGACTGGCTCAATTGTTATTTGTTTTGGTGGGTGGTTTTTTTTTTGGTTTTTTTTTTTTTTTTTTTTTTTTTTTTGTAGGTTTGTTTTGTTGGGTTTTTTTTTGGCGGGGGGGGGCAGGGGAGGGACAGACACAGACTACTACACCACAAACCTGAAGATCAAATATATGTAGTTTTGTAAAAATTCCACATAGTATCTTTCTACCCCTCTAAAAGTAGAAATTCTTTAAACTGTTATGTAAATGTACATGCAGCAGTATGTGTATTTGGTGACTCAAGTTCCCTGCAATTTAAATCAAAAGCTTGTCTAGGAAGAAGCACTCAGTTTCGATCCAGGGCGACACAGTCTCTACAGACCATGCTGAAATATACCCATATGTTTATGAATATGAGGCACTTCTCATAACTGCAAATCACAAAAATAGAATTGAACAGCACAATATTTCTTTTTCCACTACTTTTTCTTTTACAAGGTTTTTGTGTCCCACGTTTGTTTCCTAATATTTAGCAGGACTTTAATTGAAGTATTTTTCCCCATTTAAGAATTAAAGAGAAATAAACCGAAATGCTGCTTAATTGATGGATTAACTCTAGTTCAAGAACTGAGATGAAACAGGTATTTCTAGTTACAACTAGAGAGAAAGGCTAAAGCAGAGAAAGGCTAAAGCATAAGATTATTGAACGACTGCAACTTATGTTCAGTCAAGGACATCTAACCCTTTTCACACTGTCTTTTAAAAGAAAAGGCAGATTTAGCCGAAGTTACTTCTTTGAAGAATAGTAACAAAATTTTCAAAACTTGCTACAATTTAAAAAGAAACAGAAGTGAACCAGTTTTTTAGTTTTACAGAGAATCCTATTTTTCTGTTTCTTCCGTGCTCTCACAACCCCCAAAAGCCCCAAACTGGAGATCAACTGGTAAAAACAGGAAACAAAAAGACAGTGCCAGTAAGCAACAGTTTATTATGAGTTTGTGCCTCAGGGCTGAGTTCCCATGGGGATTCTCTAATGTCTAATATGGGGTGTATTTGCATATTAATATTCCCACAGGGCAAAAGAATCTTCTTTATTAGTCATCTGATTTTCAGGAACTTCATATGAATTCAATGTCTCTGAAACCTCTCTCCTTCTGTCAGCATTGGCTGAAATTTGGCCACTGAGGGTAGGGGACAGTACTGAGAAGGAAGAAGTAGCAAAAAGGATTGATACACATACACAGGCACATTGCACGTCACAAGAACACTAACCTAAAAGCACATCATCTGAGACAATAAAAATTCACACCTCTACACAGACCAAAAGTAGGTAAAGAAATCTGGAATTGAGAAAAGTCCTAAGTTTAACACCAGTAAAACTGTCCCACTCACAACAGAGAGACTTAAATAGCAAGCGTAAACTGAAATTCCAATTTCCTTAATAATAATAAACACCTTGCTCTCTTGTCTTCCTTCTCCAGAATGTACCAACCCCTACAACATAATGCAGATTTGTTTTGATTCTCTGTTCTACCTTTAAATGTGGTCTGTGCTACTGTCATACAACTGTATGACTTGGAAGGTGAGTATTAATTCAACATACCTGACAGCTAAATTATCAACGACTGTAGGTTTGCACATATGCTCAGACACAGGGAAAGTATGCTTTTAGGAAAGTATGAGAACTGTGATAGAGGGCACTTTTATCTCCTTGGCTACAGGATAATAAAAGGTATGTAATTTATCTGTTGATCCAGAAAGATACTGCACTGTCTTCTTGTCAAAAAGATAGCTGAAGAACCAAGGGAGTGATCACAGCTCTGCACGAATTAATATCCTCCCATCCTTTGACCAAAGAAATCTTGTCAGGCACTTCACTGACAGTCAACAACTTTACGAGGAACCAGCCCTGAGACTACAGCCCCTCACACCTTTTCTTAAAATGACTGCCTGCATAACAACAGCTCTATCAGATGTCTGAAGGCTGAAGTTCAAAGACAAACTCCATATCACTGAAAGAACACAAGTCAGCTCACTGTCCTCCCACAGCACCTGGTATTTGGCAACCTGAGGCACAGAGCAAGGAGAAAGTACCATGAAAACTGCGTGCTCTAGCTCTTTCCAAAACAGCAGACCTCTTAATATAGGAGGTACTTCCAAAACTTAGCTCCTTCTTAAACACATCCCTAAATGGGGACTTCTGCCTATCCAAAGAAAGTCAAGAAGTGTGTTTTGACCTTTGTGCTGCTTGTGAGCTTATTCACTAGAGAAACTGTTGGAAGAAATTGGCTCTCTTGTTTTCCAGACGATCCGTTGAATATGTGATGAAAGGGAACATGTTGCCCCCTGGCCACTGGCACAGGAAAGGAATAGCTACAAGGATTACAAGTGGGCTTCGGGCCATATGGTGTGTAGGCTTATTGTAGGAATTTAGCATTTTTTAGACTCCTACTTTCCTGTCAAACTGGTTGAAATTAGCCACTGAGCTTCCTCTCTGAAGACTTCGGAAACAACACGGCAATTGTATAATTTTTTGCCATTAAAAAAAAGATTTAAAATTACATAAAAATAATATAAAAACTAGATATCTGCTCATCGTAAAGGAAAGAAGAAGTAGTAGCTATAGGAGGTGCTTTCACAAACCGGGACATTTATTGGAAGCTGTAGCTTTGATAAATGTGAGCTTAGCATTACAGAAATGAGTATATATTACAGCACACAAGCTTGCAGCTATGAAGGTTTAAAATAGAGTTCAGAAGCTAAGCCAGTTTAAATACATAGTAGTACTCCATTATCCTTCCAGAGAATGATACAGAGTACATATGACTGTCATACAAAAACATAATCTTATTTGCTATTTAGCTATTTCTAGAAACCCAATATTATGTTAGGATGACTGCAAATATTACAAATTCTGTTTTGTGAATGAAACAATACATCAAGTAAAATAATATAGTATTGAGGTCTATACCTGAAGATAGGCTTCTAGCCTCCAGACAGTCATACCAGAAATTAATTTATTTTAAATGTATAATGACTACATCTATTCAATATGTCCATGTTTTATTGATACTCAGTCTGGAGAGGATATAAATTGTAAATCAGGATTGTAGACCAAGCTGAATGGACATAGTCAGGTGTGGAGGGGGAGCATTATTAAACATGGCGCAGTTCCTCATCCACTGATGCCAACAGCACTTGGCATTTCATTTCAGTAGAAAAAGTTTCATGTAGTAGTCAGCTTAGCAATATTATCTATTCATCTCTACTAGTGCTCTGAATTATTTTAATGGCTACCAAAATACCTTCCCACACTGATCCCCATCAAAAGGTGAAGTCCATTCAACTCCACAGACCCTAAAATTAAGCTTATTTTGGCTTTAACAGGGGTTGTGCAATATGCCCTAGTGCTCTGCATCCCTCATGGTGAAGGGAGGTAGTCAAGCCATCAATTCACGCAGACTACAAAAATGTGTGTACTGGCTGTGCACCGACCTTCTGGCCTCTACTGGAACACACACAGGCACAACTTTATAGCTATGAACATGAATAATTTCTGGAGCATGCTATGGCCTCATACAATTGTTTAAGATCAACTTGGCAACTGAAAATTCCTTGATTAATGGAGAATGTGTAACAACTGTAGCATGTATGTACTTGTTCCAGGCAGCTTATAGATGCCAGGCTTAAGAAAACACTCCTTTGAACAGAGTTTGGCCAAAAAAAAAACCAAACCAACCAACAAACAAACAAACAAACCTCCAACAACAAAACAAAGAAAAAAAATCCCCACAAACCTAACAAAGAAAAAAACCACAAACAAACAAAAACCAAAACAAAAAAAAAAACAAAAACAAAAAAAACAAAGATAATGAAATCATCTCAAAAATAAACACACATAAATAGAGCCATACATCAACATGAGGGACTGCACAAATCAACTGACATTCATTATATTATTCCCTACTATTGATTGTTCGGAGATGCTCAGGAGAAAAAAACGTCATACAGTGGGAAGGAAAGTGGACAGCGATTTAATATCAAACACACAGGTAGTTTAATTATACCAGGGAAGACCATATCATGTCCAGATTTGTAAGCACCAAAGCAGCAGACCCGACTTGCCATCTGTGTGATATCCCAGAGAGGGTTTGAGGGAAACAGGTGCCCAGGGCTCCTGAGTGCTGACAGTGGAGGAAGGGCTGGGAGAAATCAGGAAGTGAGTTTTATGAGTTAGGCTGAAGCTCTGGGCTCAGAGCGCCAATCTGTATGCTCTGGAGTGCACTGATGGGAGCATAGTGAAAAAACTGGTGTAGGGAAGAGCTCAAATTTATTTTGAGAGGGATAATTTCTGGATTGAATAGAGTTGATACTGGTACAGAAGTCATGGGGCAAGGGACCAAGGGAGGATAATCTATCCATATACAACCTTTTGGGATATGGAAGAAGGCAAGCTTGCCATGTGTTCATGCAGCGCTTCTCTTTAAATTTATGTGAAAATAACCCCTAAAAGAATGTTTGGATTTTTCTATAGACTGTGATTGAATCAGTTCCTGAAAGTAGGAGTAATATATTCTCTCTCAAAGAAAAGAAAGTTTATTTTATTTAAAATTGCATTATATTATCACTGACCTGGTTTAGGTTAGAGGAAAGGCTGGTATGGCAGAGATAGTATTTACCACATTCCAACCATATTCAAGGGCTTGGTGAACCCTGAAACAAAAGTGACAAAGAAAAACAGAAATCTGCAAGGAAAAACAAGTAAGAAATACGATGGATAGAAATGGTCTGTTGCTCTCCTTAGACACATTTAAATAAAGAAACATCCAACAACATGTTGATTACTGGACATCATGATACAGAAAGGTAAGTCAGGAATCAAGTACAATCAATCAGAATTCCACTTAGGACTGAAGATGACTGAAGAGTGGAAAAGACTCCAAGATGACAAATCACGAACTACAACTGAGGCAAAAACGAGATAAGAAAAAAAAAATCAAAACAGGCAGTTAGGCAGAATCAGCCAAAGACAGTTGTCCTTACGTCAAGCACAGACACAGAGAAGAACAAATGTTATTAGAATACCTTAATTTATTGACCATGGCTTTTAACTACAGAGCATTTATCATCATTATCAGAGTCAAATAAGCCCTTTCTCACCACATGAAACAATTAAATAGTTTGATTTTGCAATGGTAAATACAAATGTAAATTTCTTTCAAAGCTCAACTACAAGAAAATTAGGCTCAATGAAATTAAGAAATTAACAAGAGATTCACACACTCTCCACAGAGTAAATAATTAAATAAATAAAATAAGGGACACTGATACTGGGGCTATGTAACTAGCAGTGATTATTTCAGGCACACAAAGTTTAATAATTGCCTTCTGAGTGAGTTTTTGGTCCACATACAGTAAGAGGACAAATACGCTGAGTGATGGTCAATAGCTCAAATTCAATTTTAACCTGTGGTAAAAAAGTGACAAGATTGATAGTAATGTGCCATCCATTCTCATCAGTCACACTTAGTCCTCAGACTTCTATTATCTACAAATCCTGCTATACAATCAAAGAGAGAGAACTACTGAATTATTTATTAAAACTGACACCATCAATTATGATCCCATATAAAAAGTCACCAAGCAGCCATTTAAAGAATTAGAGTGTACATTTTGGTAACTTTTGACCAGGTTAACAACCACTCTGGTTTGGGACCAGGTTGGAAGCTCTTCTTATGTGTTTTATGTCTGGGAAGTTGAACTTGAAAAAGCATCACTTTCTGCCAGTACAAAGTGAAGTCTTTTATTTCTGGCCAACAAAACCCTCCAGTTATGCCTCTGGAGGAAGGAATTTCTTCCCCTCCCCCATATCACCTTTTGACATAATCTGACAACCTTGCTGAGACCTACCTAAAGCTACAGCCTCGGAATAGTCTTTCCACATTGGAAAGCCAGCAACAGTGACCATCATTAATGCCAAAAGCCCCAGAAAAATAAATGGGGTACAGGTGCTATACTTTGGTAACCAGCTGGACTCATACACCAAACTTCTGACGCTTTGGTTCAAGTAAGGCTTGTAGTTGCCTTGTTCCATTTCAGCACATGAAGCCCCTTTCAATTTACACATGATTTTTATGAATTTTCTATCACCTTTTAACATCAGTGTTATTAAGTTCATGTTTTAAGAGACATGAATAGCTATACTACTGCTGTGCAGAAATTCCAAAATACTAACACAACACTGCATTCAGAAGAGTGGGTTACATTCCCAAAACATCCTGTCTAGACAATTATGCAAAACCATGGCCCACTGAGGTATTTCCCAGCATAACTTGGTGGCCCTTGCTCTGAGTAAATACAGTCCAAACACAGCTATGAAAGTCACTCTTTCAATAGCACCCAGCAGCAAGTGGGAAAACCTGGAAGCAACCTAATAGAAAAATGATATATGACCCCTCATTTATATGCCCAGCATGGAAAGGTGTCTAGATTCATGCAGTTCCTGTTTGGGATGGTGTATAAGACAAAGACTGCACCTATAATAGTAAATTAAACATGCCAGCACTGTCTGCTGGCACTAAAGCCAGCTGGCTCAGAACAGCCTGTCCATACTTCCTCATACTTCAAAGTAAACTGTTGGACGGGAATCTCCTTCAGTCTCCCTTCTCCCAAGGCATGCTCAGAATTTGTTCAGGAGAATACTGGTGAATGATGTGCAAAGCCTTGCCAGATGGTTCCAATAAGTTTGTTGTAATAACAACAGTCCAAAAATGCATTCAGGAGTTGATAATTTTATCCATATAAACCCAGGTGACAAGTCCAGAGGGCCCACCTTCCCCTTATAACAAGAAGGGGAAGAACACGAACAAAAAAACAAACAGAGGTAACTAAAGTATCTAGAACAAACCATGAAACACCACAAGGGGTGGACATCTTGTTACCAAAAATATGAAATAGCTAGTTTTCCTAGTACTTAGGAATAAAGAACAGAAGCTATCACAGCAAGAAAGATGCTCTCAGCTTCAAGTACTCAAAATATTTTTGTTTGTCTTAATGCTATGGCTATTTTAGGTAATTACCATTACAAGGAGTACTTTTCCCAAATTCTTACCACTTATAACCCAGTTAAGTCCCCATGAATACACTCAGTTTTCTCCCTAGTTTTCAACATTTATTGTCAACAAGATTACATGGTTAATATAGTCTCTTTTAGTTTCTGTGGTATGAAAAGGCCCCTGCTACATCACATGCTCTATTACTGGCATTTTTAATGATGAACAGGTTCACTAACCACAAGGTGTAAATAAAGTTTTTGCTTAAACATATTACTATTTACAACATGAATGTTTATACAGGAACAAACTGGCTGCAGAGGTGCTCTTGTTAAATTTATCCTCTGGATTGGTTACTTAAAATTGGATACCAATTTAAAAGCTATTTTCAAAAGGGTTTTCAGCAATATTTATTTCTTACATGAGGAATCATGTGGCTGTTTAGGATGGAAAGCAGCTCTTTTAAACACTACTTGGATCATCATCAGCAGGACATCTCTCTCCTACTGTTACCTTGACCTAAAACAATGTTAAAGTTTCTCTGCCTGCTCTTTAATTACTAAACTGTAATTAAATAATAAAATTCCAACTGTAATAATAAAATTACTGGAGAAAACCACTCAAAGTCGGAAGCATTAACTCTTAAGGCTTCAATTTAAGAGAAGCAAAGCTTCACAGTACGGAATGGACCAAACTGTCCACAAATAAAATTAAAATGGTTTATAAAGTTAATGGACTGCAAGGAACAACTAGGGTTTTGTGTTTTTTTTACATATATATATCTATATATACATATATCTATATACCTCTCTCTATATATATTTGATCAAATTGATGCAAGAAAAACAAAACCCACCAAAATGATACAAAAACTGTATTCCAGATTGATCAATATACTTAGGCTTAATGCAAAAATCTTCAAAGAGTCTCTTTGAGATTTGAGGTTAGGTTTTGGGTTGGGGTCTTTTTAAAAGAAAGAGTTCTGAAACAGAAGAAACAATTGTTTAAAAAAACACATGCTCATAAATTTTTAAATTTTATTCCTAAACTTCGTAAAGTTGAAATTTCATAACCAAATTACATGTATATGATATTGACCCTTATGCTCTTATTTGACAGATTTCCAGATTATTTGTCAAGCAAAAAAAAACCAAAAATCATATAAATATTTTTAATGTGGTCTATATGCTGAATTAATGTCTCCCAACCTTTAGGCTCTACATCCCTCCGATAATTTCTTCTTTGGTGAAAGATGCTTTTGTTTTCCATCTCAGGGAAAACTATTCCTGCCTCTCAGGAGTCATCTTCTGAAACTTAGTAAATTTGAAACTTTGTGCATGTGACATGACTTTAACAAGCCAATACAGGTCCAGACTTTTTATTAGTGTATTCAAGGCTAGTTCTTTATGTAACCTATACAGTGCTCAATGTGTCATCAGCATGGCTTTTTTTTGAGGACTGAATACCACTGTAAGGCAATTAAAGTTTAAATGTATAATTTACTCTTTTTTTTTTGTTGATCTATTTAGCTACTGCTTGTAGAAGAAAATGAAAGAACCAAAATGTTTACTGCTCTGATATAAAAGAATATTTTGAGTAATAAGGGGGGAGGGGGGGGTGTTATTTAAACTTTTTATTACCGTCCTGGCCTGCCAGGGAGAGTGCGCTAGTGCTGACAGGGATCCTCCTTCATGCAGAGCAGGAGCCACACCACTGCTAATAACAGAGGGTTGGCAATTCTGCAGGATGGCTCTGAGGTTAAGTGCTGATCGATCTCTTCCTGTATTTGGGGTTGGATGTGTCTGAGTATGTAAAACCGGTTATAAGTTTAGGAGGGATTTCAGCTGCATCTATTTAGAAAGTCTTAAGGTGCTGGCTGGCTCTTGGTTTCCATTCAAAAGGACATGGAATAAATCCAAAGGACTCCAGTAACTTTCAAGTGTATAAAAAAAAACCCAACTAAATTGTTCAGTATAAAGAAGAGTTCTTCAAGACTGTATATACACTTCAAAAAACAAGCAAGTGGAAGCACTTAACAATATTAAACTTCGCTGTTATTAAAAGACAACAGTCAGCCAATTTCATTTATAAGAAGTCTAAATATAAAACAGTGCAATCCAGGTGATAAAAGTAGTTGCATGCTACTCAAATGAAGTGGTTCTATAAAATTTTCAATCAAAGATTTAATTAGTGAATTTAAATGTCAGGCCAAAAATTAACTCATTTCAAAAAGGGCAAAAGTTGTGCACATCCCTTCCAAGGCTACTCATAAGTTCAACCTTTAGTTTCAGTCAGTTATCTGCAAACACAAGCCATATTCTAATCCAAAAAGAAACACTTCACCTGGTTTATTAAGGCATAACAAAAACAAAATTCACAATGAACATGTTTATATGTTATATAGAGGTAAACTCACAGAATGTGAGCCAATCACCACACACTGCCTGTTTTTAAACTGCATCTCACCTTCATTGCTTCAGCCCGCAAAAAGGATAGAAACTGAAACTTAGGTTCTATTGATGACCAGCTCCAAAAAAATGCTGGACTATTCACCTTTTTCAGGAAACAAACAACCCAACCCCGAAAACAACAAACAAATTACAATTTAATTATCGCAGAATTCTAGACACAGCAGAGGTTGTCAAGATCCTATGGAGGTCATCTTGCCCAAACCCTCAGCTTAAGTAGGGCCACCTCCAGCCAGTTGCCCAGGAATGTGTCCAGACTTCTTTTGAATACCTCTGGGGATAGACTCCACAACCTCCCTGTGTGAGTTGCGGCAATGCTTGGTCAACCTCACACTAAAAAACACTGTTTTCTGATGTTCAGACAGAGCCTCCTATGTTTCACTTTGTGCTTTTTGCTTCTTGCCCTGTCACTGGGCACATCTGAAAAGAGCCTGGCTTCACCTTCTTTACACCTTCTTGGTATTTGTATTTCACTTGCCTAAGATCTCCCTGAATTTTCTCTTCTCTACAGAATTTCATTTTATAGAAGCTGTACAGCACATGCCATCAAAAATTATGTTGTACAACATATGTTTATCTTGCCTCCAAAAATATATTTTGGGTTAAAGTAGGCTTCCTGTCCAACAAAATCATTGAAACCAATAAAATTTGAAGAGGTGAAGAAGTTAGATACATCTACTTGATATTTCCCCAACACACTACTTAGTTTTTGGACTTTCTGTTTTTTTTTTTCTTCAGGAAAAACTAAGAAATAAAGAAACAAAATGGACACCTAGCTGAAGGCTTGCCTATGCACAAACTTTCACTGTTCAAGAAAAACACATAATTTAAGACTATTTTTAGCTAAAGTGGTCAAAAAGTTGAAAGAAGATGTAGAAACAAGGTTTGCATTGACTCAGTTTAAACATCAATAGACTTAATATAACCCTAAGACAGAAACTAAAGAATTAAAATCTGGACACATTTTAATTAAAATCAGTTTAAAACTAATTCAACCAATTCATCAGCTTTTGTAGCCTGCATATTTAGAAAAAGTTGATGATTCAAGTCACTGTGTCAGGGGTATGAAAGAACACACAGCAGAAGCTGGAAGAGCATAAGGCTTGCAAGCCAACTGTTTTGCTAAAGGGTGAGTGAAATGGTGGGCAAAATTAATCTGCAAACCCAGTGGAAATTTTAGGACTGAGTGGTATTTGCTCTTGAAAAACAGATACAAATACACTTTCCGCATATAAGCAGCATATATACCTTTTTCTATTCTATTTCTATTTAAACATTTTTTGTTTCTTTGTTTCTTTTTAATTTTATTTTTTTGTTTTAAAACTTGCTTCCAGCAAATTCAGCAAAGGAAGATTGAAGAGCAGTAACAGCAACTCTTATGCAATTGAGTCTTCACCCCATTACTTATCACACTGCACTGCTATTTCCAATTCCATTTTGTGTCAGTCGATACACAGCCAGAAAGAATGCCTATTTGGTAGCCTTTGTAATTGCTACAATATAAATGCTAAAGTTACTTACATATATCATTGATAATCATCTGACTAAACATTTTATTGTTCAAAAACAATTGTCTTTCTGCCAGGTATTTTTTCCTCTTTTCATATTTGCATTAAGCAAACTCTAATCAGTTTGTACAACATGTAGCATTCACCACACTTCTACAACAAATCCATTTATCCCAGAAAAAAAAAAAACCTTTAATGTATTTTTTTCTTAATAACTCAGTGTAAATGGTTACTAAAATCTGACATTATCAGTGTCCCTTATGATAAGAAAAATGAAGGCATATCCTGAAGTAAATTAATAACCCAGCTAGACAGCTTCTGTAGTTGGACAATCTCACATCACTGTGCTGCTTACTAATCATGTCCGTGTGTTTTCTCTTTGAAACATTCTTCTATTGCTGAGCTATAATAAACAAACCATGTATGGGTGATTATGCCACTGCACTAACAATTATGAGTTGGCCCTTTTCCATTTTGCTTGTTAAAATCTGCATTAGTCATGTGGAAAGCTACTAAACCATACAGACTCTAAAAATGTTACAGGAATGTATGGAAGTGTTTAGGACTGAAAACAAGCCATTTAAGCACTTATGTTTCTTAGCCACAGGACTGTAATGCATATGAAATAACAGAATTAACAAACAAATGGTCTCTTGCCAGTTAAATACTAAACTGTCGTCCTACAAAGTAATAATATGCCAACACCTTAACCATGAATTTATGAATTGTCAGATAAAAAAATCATTCCCTTGACATAAATCACTAAGGCAAGTTTATTTTTACTTCTTAAAGTCTTGAAAGTAACAATTCTATCATTTTACTGTGCTTTGTGCAAATTCTTGGCATATTTATAATATAGTCTGTCTAGTAGAGTTACATCAGTTATTAATTTAGTCCAGAAATTGCATCAAATTAACATACCAAATAACTAAAAAAACCCCAAACAGAACCCACCTACTTCACTGGAATATTAGCAACAAACAAATTGCTAAACATAGATTGGAAGTTTTCATGTGAATTAGGAAAAAGTCAGTTTGACAGTGCAGAGAAGAACAGCAATGCAAGTATAAAGATATATACAGCTGTATAAAAAGTAACTAAAAGTTCTCAAGGCTAAGAAACTCCTTCAGCCAATAATTTTCAAACAGCACAGGAGCAACAAACAAATCCTCTCGAGGGGTAGCAGGTGGAATGAAGTGCATGCATTCTACTCAAGAGAAATCTTTTTAAATTCACAGTAAAACCTTAATCTTGGAGACCCTAGGATGAAAGGGGTTTTGTAAATTGAATAAAGTCAGTCCCAGTTTTCGGAACAGCGCCATTGCTTTCTATGATACAGAACTGCATTGTTGCATGTAGCTGATCATCTCCCTTAAAAAGCCGTGAAGCTACCAGCAACACAAAAAAATCCAACCTTCTAATTTATAGCAATATTTGCATATTTCTGCACTGTTTCTTTGGGCGCTGAGCTGCTTGCAATTTCGCAAGCCCAGGGGGAAAAAAATCAAAGTTATCTTTAAAACCAACATGAGATACATGGAGCACGGAATAACCCTTAGAAGTCACAAATCGTGGTACAGATTGTAAATGCCTCAGGTGCTCCAGTTAGGTCAGGTCACTGTGCATAAGCAGTCATATATATGGTAACAGTACAACTGCTACAAGCAACCAGCCACATAGAAGAATTAGGATGTGTTGACAAGAGGAACTCAAGTTTAAAGTATTTCCCTTCAGCCCACACGTAGGGGGAGGAGGAACCCACTCCTTGTAAGTTCTGTAAATACTCAGCATGTCTTTACTACAGCGTCCATCAGTGGTATTTGTACATAGCAATGACCTCATTCTTTAGCACAGTGAGATAAAAAAAATAAAGTATTTTGGTTGTGTATTTATCAGCATTTGTGCTCATTTAAATACTACTTGAATAACAATTATCTTTCTCAGCTGAGCACAGCATCAGGTTGGCAGACTGTGCTTCACTTCTTAAAGTGACAATTAACCTTGATATCAGTCTGCAAAGTGCTCTGTACTGGCAGCAGAATAAAATTATCATTATCATATAAATCATAAAGATTCTACTGAAACTGAGATAGCTGTCATCCCTCAGCTATTTGTATTCAGTAAGGAGCAAGCAGGTTGTTGTAGAACATCTTCACAATGCGTCATCCTACAGCCACCACACTGTGGGCTTTGGAGGCCACATTTGTAGCTACCTAAAAATGCCAGCCCCACATGTATGCCAAAAGAGTCATAGTTAATACACATTATTAATAAAATATCACTTAGGAAGGCTTATGATGCAGAAGGCCATTACACTTGAATCATGAATTTGAATCTGATTTACACCACAGTAATTCCAGACACAAATGAGATTTTTGAGTTGATTATGTGATGCCTATCAGCTAGACAGTATTACATAGCAATGATACTTCTTATCGCCTGACCTTATTCTTCCAAGTCTGCAGCTTACAAACAAACAAAACTGTTTTTAGTAACAAAAAACCCATAAAATTAACTTTGTTAATGCTGAATCAAAATTCAGAATAGCCCTCTTGCACTGATACTTAATCACTGTGTTGACAGATTGTTGAGAAATGTACTCAGACAGCTAGAACTGTAGTAGCTGCGTCCACAACAGCCCATTGAAATTCCATACTAAGTAAATACATCTTCCCATCTAGGCAGCCTGGACATGCTGGGAAGGAAGAAGATTGAGTTGTCTTCTCTAAAAATTTCCCACCTTCAAACATGTAATGACAAGCAACTGTGAAAATGTTTACAGCCATTTTTGATATGACACTTCATTTTTGTAATGTGCACACTGTGTGTCAAAGTGTTTTACTGTTCTTGCTGCTACCAACAGGACATTGCTGTGAATAAGACATGGCAGTGAAGCAAGCCCTCTTTTAGAAATAGTTTTATAGACTGACAGGTCTTATTTTATGTGTAACAGAACACAAATAAACAAACAGCCAATTATGAGGAAGGGCACCTTGGGTGTTGGGTTTTCACCCCCCACTACAGCCAAGTATTTTCTCTGTGCCAAACTACAACAGATCTCATACAAGTACCTCAGGAAAGGGAGACAAAGAACCTGCTCTTTGTACCTGAGGCACAAAGTGACTCCAGGGATTGTTTTTGGCAGGCAATGTGGCAGATTGTATGTAGGAGATACATACAATGTATCTCCTGGTCAATGCTGGTCTGTGTTTCTGACCCAGCCAGCAGTAGGAGTTCTCTAAGACGTGCAGTGCCAAGAAGTGCACTCCAACGAAGTATTTTGAATGAGCAAACCCAAGTGTGTCCCATGATCCCTGCTGCAGAAAAATGAATGTGCTCCAGTGTAACATGGAGCAAGGCTAACTTTTCTCCTGTAATCAAAAGCCAGATACTCTTCCAAGAAAGGTTCAGTCATGAATGCCCTGCTTTTCAAGCTATCCAACAAAATCTGAAATAATGGGAAGGTCCATTTTCACACTAGAGTCTTTCTCAAAATTCCTGTGGAATGCTCAAGCCCAGTTAACTCTAGCCAACAGTTTAACCTAAAACTTAATGAATCCCATCCATGGTTATACTTCATGCTGCTGCAAAACCTGGCACTGTGTTTACTGCAGTGACTCTGAAACCAATATTCCTACAAATCCACCCTGGCTGCAAGCCCCAAATTTAGAAGGTTTTTTTAAATCCCTCCTTTGCAACCCTAAACGCCGCAGCTATGAGCTTAGCAATCAATTATTTATATCAACAAATCTGAAACTGCATACTAGGCAGACATCTAATTTTTCAGTCTTAAGCTTCTCTGAAAATTAAATGTGTTACATCCCATCTTTCTTCTCTGGAAGGGTTATAACATGCCTAATTTTGTAGGCAATACATACATTTATCCCGTTTAGGCTACCCAAGATAGCAAATAATGAGATTATACAGAATTTTGAAATTCTCTTGATCCTATCTATGGTAAAATGACCATACAGTTGACACTGTATAGTTATCCCAAGCATACTTGAATTTTATTTTTAAAAATATTTATCTATTTAGCTCAGAAGCATAAAATTCTAAATACTGCTTTCTTATGCGTAAAACAGACTAATCATAAACAAGTGTAATAACACACTCAAAAATAAAAGCCACTTTAGAATTAAAACAACCTAAAGTGTAAAATCCAGTTTGCAACCATAGGTTTTGTACATTACCCACAGAATTATGATATATGCAGAAGATACTGCACTGCTGTCACAGAAACAATAGAATTTCCTTTGAAAATTTTAAAGTTATAATAAAAAGGATAAAAATCTCTATTAGATTTATGATGTGAGTATTCAGTGGTGTTTACTGTCAGTACCTCCTAAATGAAAGTTAAATCAAACATCAGCTAATCTGGCAGACATAAAAAGCCCTCCTACCCCAAAAACCAATGTGTACTAAAAATGAGGCAATCATTTTGAAAGAATGGAATGATTCACTGTTTCTCCCCTGCATAACAACGCTGTTTTCTGATAAAGAAATTTTATTATGAAGTCACTGCTGAATTTTATACAAAAAGACTGCCTACAGCAAGATAATCCAGAATAAATACCTTCAAAAGCTTTCAGATTCTTAGAGGCTATACTCAACTCCAAATTCCATAAAAGTTACAGTAAGAAATAAATAATTAAAAAATCCAATAAAACAATAACATCCAAACCAGAAAAAACCTTTAGATATTTAAGATTTAAATTGTCAGCTGTGTCGTTACTCTAAAAGTAATTGCTGTAACCGTGTACAGCTTATTCTTCAAACGTAACTCAATCTACTAAACTGAACACAAACCCTTGAATTTCAGTCTTACTTACAGAATCACCATCTTGGCCTCCACAATATTTACAACATTAAAAGGCTACAAGTGTCATGAAAGCATATTATCACTCACCTATAGCCTTCTCTAGGCACAGTATGCATCTCAAGTTCACAAAGGCCACATAAATATGGCTTTAGTGCCAAGCAGAGAGTAAATTATGTATTTGACTACACATTTCTCCCTAAAAACCCCCAGAATGTTAACATTAATCAGAGGAAACTTCAGATTCTGGCATAAATTTGACTATCGCATAAAAGGTAATATTTAAAATACATAATGCCTTACCACACAAACACGAGCTGCCATATGTGAGGCACTGCTTAGCATGGTTTCTATTAAGCCAATACACAGTAACTGGCTTCTTTCCAAGCAACATGGAAGTATTTAAAAACCCTGTTTAATCCAATTCCACAGCCTTGAAACAAAAATAAATTAAAGTGTTGCAAGAACTGTTAAAATGAAAAATTAAAGGCATGTAAATAAGTGAAAAAAAAAATTGTCAGAGAAAATGAAAACAAAGATTATTTCAAGTAGATATCTTAATTGTAATTAGTAACATTTGGCATGTTTATATGATTCAAAGCTGCAGCCAATTAGATACCCCAAAAAGCTTGTAACAAAGCTGCAAATGTGTAAGTATAGCATAAATAAGTTTTATTGCTCACCAAGAAAACAGCATCCAGATCAATTTCATAGTTTGTTTCCAAAGTATTGCAAAGCATGCTCTGTTACTAGTTCATGACTTTTTACTCCTAAACTGCAGCTTTTCTGCCAGGAGATTTTGGAAAATGATTTCATTAAATCCAATCTATTAATTGTTAATCTGCACACTTTCCATATATACCAAGAGCAAAAGAAAAATTACAGCATTGCCTTAGACTGTCACGACTATGCAAAAAAACCCCAAAACAAAACCAGCAACAACAAAAAGCCAAAACAAACAAACAAACAATGCCCCCCCAAAATAAAGTGCGCTAAAAGTTAATAGCTGTTAAAAAGCTGTACAGTTGTGGTCTTGGAACTGAGAAAGACTGATTTTTTTTTAAATAGATTTCCAACAGGAGGGGATTTAAGTATTACAGGGAAAGGCAGAATTCTAATTCTGCTCAAATGTGGTTTACTGAAGACAACAGTGTTAGGCAGATACGAGACTGTGCCATTTACTGAAGGAAACAAATACTTCATTACGCTGTCAGACCCAACCAACACACAAAATATCTTCCATTTCCTTCATTTATTCAATAATGAGTAAATTACTAAAGGGTAATGAGCTGCTATTTTTTTACATGATTATCATGAAATGGCAGTGCCTGCTTGTTCAGTGCAGTAGTACCTAATACAGTGAGACTTTCAAATAATTCTCCTCTATCAACTTTCTGTAAAAAAATTGACCCTTACGTAGTTTTCATACTAGAAATTAGTTTACATTTCGGGGGCAAAAAAAAAAGAAAAACCCCACAAAAATAGCTAACTATATATAAAATCTACACATTCAGGTATTTCTTTGCAAAGTCTTCTAGCAATGATGTAGTCTCAGTCAATGTGGTTTTGCTTCCCTTGCTGGCAAACAATGATTGTTTATTTAATGTAAGTATTTTAGGGGTTAAGGGAAGGTTTTTTTTTGTGTGTGTGTGCGTTTTATGAGGGCTTTATTGAGGAGATTACAAAAACATGCCTATAAAATACCAGTTTTATAATAAAATCAAATTCTGGCTTATAGGAAAAACAAAAAACAAACAAAAAAATCTCCCACCCTAAACCAACACCTCTGCTTAGCTATTTAGAAGGCAAAAGAAATGTCTATGAAAGGTGGTCTGAAAAATTCTGGAGCTGAAAGCACTGGGGACTGCTCTTGTACACCGTAGGAGACTGACTTACAAAGACCAGCTGTAACTCAATATGAAACTGCTGGAAAAGAATTTCTTTGTTCAGAATTCCCCACACTAAAAGCATCAAAGTGTTTCGTTTTACCCTTGTTACAGTTCTTCACACCACCTTCCCCAACTTACAATTTAAACCAGAGATTTAGTTATCTTCTACACTAAGCACATTGCAAATATCAAGGAACCCTCCCATATCCATCACAGGCTGCTTTTTGAGCATTTTTCTGCCCTTTCCTGCTTCAAGGAACGAGTGATCTTGCTGACCCCTCCTTATGCCCTAGTCTCATTTCCCTGCTTCAGCTGTGCCATAGGATGTGCTCTGGCATCTCCCTGACCTTCCAGATCTGCACTCACATGGTGCTTGCTGAAGTACTCTTATTCTTCTCTAACACTAGTTTCTCTTTTCTTCTCCTCCTGGGAGAGAAGTTGTCATCATTCAAAAACTGGGAGAACTGGCAGAAATCATGTGGAGGTATTGTTAAGCTGGGAGGTATTAATGGGTGTTGTCAGACAGTTCCTTACATCGTCATCACTGAGTGAAGTTGCCAGACCTGGCAGGCAGCCAGTGGCAGGTTCCCTTTACTGCCTTTCTTTCTTTTATTTCCTCTCCTGCCTTCATGAAAGTTGCTAACATTTCAAGCCACCAATGGCCACAACACATCCTGAAGTTTTGGAGCATTGCACGTAACCAATCCTAAAAATCACCCCACAACCGCAAGCAATAATGCAATCAAGCAGATATTGAAAACTTAGTTTATTCAACAACAACAAGAAGTTCAGGGCCCTCTAATAATTTTTCATATGAAACATAGATTTTCAAAGATATCAGATCACTAAAAAAAACAGCTATATTTTTGATGGCCTTCCAAGTGCACTGCATCTTGACACATGGAAGACCCATGAAAAGAAACATCTGTGTTATTTTTAAAAAACAGATGCTTTGTAAACAATATGACATTGAAAGGTCACTTTTACAGTGAAAATAACCAGATATTTTTAAATAAATGTTTTAATATAGTTATATACTTCAGAGCTTAAAGCATGAATTATGGTTCTGCACAGTCTAAAAGAAAATAACTAAAGGAATGAAAAGTTTACATATTAAAAAGTAACCTCACACTTTTCATCCAAGGTACTTCAAGGTACCAAGGTAATACAATCTAAAAACCTTACCAGTTAAAAAATCCAGCAATCTAATCCAAGTGATAAAATACAGTATGATTGCTATAGTAAAATATAATCCCAGTGTGATTGCATATCCTTGAGACATGTTTCTTGCTGCTTTTGAAGCAGAAAGGGACTCAAAAGTAAAACATAAAGCTGTTGCAGTGAGTACTGAAATTTTTCAGCCATCCTTAGCCTTAGCATTGGTTGTTGATGGATCATGGATTCAAAACCAACAGGATCCTGCACCCCAGTATAAACCACTTCCATGCTTATCTTTTTGACTAAGTTTTGCTATTTGCTGTAAATTCTAAAAAAAACCAGGCTAAGCTATATACAATATTCTGTGTCACATGTTCTCAAGAAGGTGACTAGCAGCAGATCAAAATCTACAGAGGCAGACAGTAAACTCCATGAGTAACACAATGGGAAGGGAACCTGAATTCAGGCTGGAAATGTTTGCAAAGAAAAACGTTCAGAGAAAGCATTTCTTACTCCACTTTTTCATCCTGCTCACACATTAGCATCACATGCCTCACAGCCCTGTGCCTGTGGCAACAGACTGGTGCCTCCCCAAGTCAAACAATCAAAATCACTGAGCACAATTGCAGGGTAGATACTTGCTGTACCTGCTGCTCCAGTTCCCTCCACTTCTCTCTCTCTGCATTTTAGAGCAAGGCTGACCATCTTCTCCCTCACAGTCCTTCCCTGATATTGTGCTCTCTTTTGTTTTCTACTCCTGACACTTGTGCCGTCCCTTTAGCTTTAAAGTAGCACCAGGTAGGAGTTTAAACATGGCCCCAAGAACAAGAACTCAAATTGCTGGAATTCACACAATCCCATGGAGTTGTGAAGATACCAGCATCAACATTTCAGCAAAAACAGACTCAAAGCAGTATTAAACAGAAATGTTGGACTCCACACAGTCACTAATAATACAAGAGATATCCATGAGGCACAGTGACCTCTCTCCCTATGTCAAACTGAAAATTTTGCCATTCTATTTGGCTCTTCTTAACATTGTGCCAAAAAGAACTGTTTTAAGTATTATCAGTGTGATTAGTTTTCAAAAGCAAAATACTAGAATCACATAAGCTGTTAGCTTATCAATTTTGCAGACAGTATAAAAAGCAAGGAATTAATGTAATGATTCCCAACAAATGGAAGAGATAAGACTACACACAGGATTTTAAACTGATTGTTTAGGAATGAGAGTCCTTCTGCCCACTAAGCTGCACAGTCCTTAACAGTATATTTCTGAGCCCCAAGCATCATCTATATTGCTAGAGGGTAAAAGAAATGAAATGTAAAGAACATAATAGGAATTGCAGTAAATATATAGAAAAGAGAAGAATGATGAAAAGTACACCAGAGAACACCAAAAGAAATCATGAAGGGTAAGATAGGTAATATCAGTGACTTAACAGAAAAATTTTGAGCAGTTGCTCCAAGTGGTGTCCACAGAGAGCTGCTATTCACTTCATGCTGGCTCTCCTTGTTTCCAGCTGCTAGGTTCACATTGAAAGAAGCTAAAAATACATGAAATACTTTCCAAATATTATTTTCCCATGTAAGCAATTGGTATAAGTTGTCACAGAGATGTTGTTCTCTTGCCAGTGAGAAGAGAAATACTATACAAGAAGTTGTATTCCATGAAATCATTTGTCTCATGCACAATGCGGCTGAAAATATGGGGAAGTTTGAAAAAGCATTATTTCAGCTGCAAGTATTTCCAACTGTTCCACTCTTTCAGTAAGGCAATATAGGAAAATGACACTTAAATATGAGGATCTTATCACCTGTGAGAAAAGCTATACTCTGCACTACTCAGGAGCATAATATTTCTAGCAATCAAGCTTTGATATTTCAATGAGAGGAAAAAAAAAAGACAGCAGTGGCAAATGTCTACAATTTAGGTATACCATCTCCTGATAAACTGAAATTTCACAATGCTGCAGATTTAAAACATAAATGTACCACTCTGCATTCAAGACTGTCCTTGCCAGTAAATTCAGCTCAATTCCAAAGTAAAATAGAAGGGATGGGACAACACATACTGAAAACCGTCCAGTTCTTTCTGTTAAATGTGAAGTATAACAGGCTTTTTTATTGCATGCCTTTCTCCAAAAATAGCAATGATTACACTGCTCACCTCCCACATCCCCCCACACCCCCCCTCCCCCCCCCAGCTTGGCTTTCTTACATGTAGAACATTATACATTCTCAGTCCTGAGGAAGGAGCCAAAGTTTGTGGAGCCTTAAAGTTTGTGGAGCCTCAAGAGGACTCACTCCATCACCCAGCACACAAACTACAGAAAAGGAGTAGGGAGGCAGGCAACTCTAATTTCTTACAGTATTAAATCTTCTTTTAAAGCTGAAGTGACAGATTTTTTAGGAACTCTGAAACGCACAGCTTTCCACAGTTTTGGAAAGACGCTACAAGTCCCAGCAGTGATAATCTGCCAATTCCAAGGCACATTGGTGAGCAAGACTTTTTTTGCCTTCCAAACAAACACAGAGATTATACAGTCTATTCTCTTCACAGGGATGAGGTGGGGGAAATGTTAAGATCACAGCTGATGCAGCAGTGGAAGCTGCAGCTGCCTTGGAGCTTGTAGTGACTGTGTAGCCTGCCATGTGATTGAGGGATGCTGCTGTGCTACAGATATTGTTCCATTTGGGGCTTTTTTTCATGAATGGAAGAAACCTGAAGCTTTGGCCTGCTGTAGTTAATGAAAAGTCTTATAAATTGTTTTGCAATACTCCACCTAGGTTTCAATTCAGCTCAACAGCCTTTCTATCAAAACTTCCTAAGTAGCTACTTAAGATAGCTGTATTCTTGAATAATACTTTCTTCACAGCTCCTATGACATTTAGGTTTCAGAATTCTCACATTCCTATTGCCCAGTCATGATTTATTTTATATATGAAGGAGTACATACAGTGAAAGTAAGACGGAATCACAACCATTTCAAGCAACCTACATCTGGAATGAACTTACCTTTATGAAATATGGTTAGGCTTTTTAATAGAAAAAGCTAACATCTTTTAACAATGACCTAAATTTCACTAAAACCAAGAAAGGATGTATCAATACTTTGGGTTAAGATATACTGTATAATAGCTCAGCTTTCCTCATTATTCTGAAGAATCATGCTTGGCTGATGTATATATTTTGTAACATTTATAACAGAAAATAGATGAAGTTCAAATGAAAACACTGTTTAGACTATGTCAACAAAGCATAAACTAAATTAAGTGATTCTGCATTGACTATAAAAACATATTTGCTAATATTAAAGTTACTTATGGTTATCTATCAATCTATTACAACATGAAGTAATTCTGCATCTTAAGAACTGCATTAAAGCAGCAGACACATGAAGTTAGATGTGATTTTGCAAAACAGCATCGTGGAGTGCTCTTTATTGCTGTTTTATCATTAGTGTAAATAATTCAACAAACCCATGAAACCTCCAGATTACTTGGCTTTTTTTGTAAATTGCAAGTCACTAAAGGGCTTTCCACTCAGACAGCCAATGCTTACTTTACACTTGCTGGCAAGAAAAAAAAAGAAATATAATAGTATCTTGTATACTGAAACAACTGCTTTGTTATAAAGAGAAGGCTTCACAAAACCAGAAAAAATGACACTGCTGTAAAAACCTGTAAGCCTTTTACTCTCAGTTCAAAGACTTAACCATTCTTCTACAACAGACTGAAGTTTCATATTCATCTCAGCAAATCAATCCGCTAATAGGCATCAGTCATCAACACCGAAGTAAAATCTGCCACATGAAACAGCTTTGATGTGATTGAAGACACACACACACAGTCGTAAGCATGACAGAACAGCTTAGCTATTAAAATGTTTTATCCAGCAAAAAACTGTTCATCCTAATTGACTGAAATACTCTTTGAATGTTATTATTGCAAGGCTACTTCACTAAGCAGCGCCTGGTACATAGCCACTTGACTTATATCTTGAGATCCAGCACAACCACATCAAATCTTATTAGAGTATTTTCTTACACATACTTTTGTCAAGAGACCAAAACAATAAAGCTGACTGTCATTTTTACTACCAGTTGCTTAGTTAATTCGATACTGAAACATACTGGGATTCATTATAAACGCTGCATGCAATCAGCCATTTCTATCAATCTCTCTTTTTAGTGCAGTAACAGAATGAAACCTACTAACCACATCAGTTGAAATGGGTTGGCAGGACTGGGTGGAAGTTATTCTTCTGCACTGAGCCCAACCTCTCACCACGAGAGGTGCAGTAGCAGGGACTTCTTTAAACAGCAATGTGCAGCCCTGGCCCAGCTCCAACACTGACCATATGTCACAAGCTGACAGATAAGAAGCCCAAGACAGCCATTTGAAAACAACTGTACACAGCCCCAGTCACCAGACAGTGAGGGTTTCAAGGTCTACCTCATCATTCATTTCAAAGCCAATTTTAAACATACCAGAAGGAAACATACTTGAGAAAAAAAACACAACCTGCCCCCCCACCTCTCAAACTAAACCAAATCAAACCACAACAAAATGAAATGCCCAAACCAAACAAGCGTACCACAGTCATTATCAGAAAGTCTATATGATGCTATACTCTAATTCAGGAAGTGTCCATTGAATATCTCAATTGATTGCCACAAACACAGTCAGAAAATTACTAACAGTTTGTGCCTATAACATTCTCCTTTCTCCATTATATTCACAGAGTATTAACAAGTTGCAAAGAAAGGAACCAAATATACCAAGCAACTGCCACCAAGATTACATTTTACAAAATCAAACAAAATACTATTGATTTAATATCTGAAATGAAGGATGATTCGATATTTTTCCCGTATCTATTAATGCATCATAGAGTTCATCCATTTATGCCACTACTTTGGTTACCAGAAAGTGTGTCGTATCAATTCTTTATATGTAGGCAACATATATCAGCTCAACATATATCAGCAACGTATCAGCTCTTATTCCAAAATGACTAAATGATCAGCACAAAGGAATAACTAAAATTTACTTCAGTCCCCTATGCAATTTCCACAGCTCCACACATTCCATTTCCATTTTCCAAATTAATAAAATCCAGGTGAACTTACCTACAGTTCGGAGGAGGGTCTAATGTAATTTCTGCAAGTTCTTTCTGAATTCTTAAAAGAAAAAAAAGATACTATCAGGACTTCTTTTCAATCCGTTTCTTTCAACTTTATGAACATTTCTACATCAATCAATAGTAACAAAATATAATTCTTAGAATTTCTGATTGAAAGCTGATCTATAATGTTTCATAAAACTGTGCAAGAACATGTAGAAGTAAAAACCAAATATTTTCTGAAAAATGAACATCCAATATGGAACAAATGCCACAAGCAGCCACCTAGAAAATCACAATTTTTCCATAGGTCAGGAATCTCAGCTCCTTGGCTCACTTACACAATTACTATATATCTCATATACCCTCCTTCTCTATTTCCCCTCCAACTACATGTCTTAGAATTCTTGCCCTCCAGAATATGTAGCTTCTTAATGCATATTTTACTGGCAGGGCAAACCCCCCCCCCCCCAACTCAAAGGAAACTTTCCCAGAATAAGCCCACCCAGGACTTCACAACCTCCTACACATTGGGGGGCTGATATCGGCTTCCCCCAAAGGGAAGTGCTCCAGCTCCCCGGTCAGCCTGGGGACCTGCTGCTGGACTTGCTCTGATATCTGCCTTCTTTTTACTGAGGGGACAAAATTGGGTAACTGCTATGCCAAATACAGTCTAATGAGAGCTGAGTAAAGGCAGATAAATCTCTTTCATTTGTCTATGGACTATGCTTCTGTTAATACCTCCCAGGAGGCAGCCCAGCCTTTGTCGCTGCCTCACACTGAGCCTGCTTTCTGCCAAGGCCCCCACATCCTTCTGAACAGAGATGATCCCCAGTGTGTATCTGAGCATGGGGTAAGTCCTCCCCACATCCATGGTGTTCATTTGTCCTTGCTGAATTTCATGAGTTCTCTGTCAACCCTCTCCTGCAGCCTGGCTTGATCCCTCCAAGCCGTAGCCTTGCCCCAGTGTGTACAAACTGCTTGTCATCTGAAAACTTCACAGTGCACTCTGCCATGTCCTCCAGGTCACCAATAAAGACATTACAGGCATCCTGCCAGAGTTCTTCCTCCAGGGAGAGCAACTTCGTTGTTAAGGATTTCTGGATATTCCCAGGCTGACGCTTTCCAGCCAAGTCCTTGAATAGCTGATCTCTGCCACAGCTGGCAATGGAGGCTCTTTTCCCTTACACCAGCATCTGCATGAGAGCCAGTATCTTGACCTCTGAAGAAATTTAAGTATGCAGAATACGATACAGAGCTCCCAAAGGAACTCGTAGGAGTTTACAGTTCCCAAAGACTTGCCAGATTATGATGCCATAAGCAGGACTGTGAATGCCACCTTCCCTATAAACTATGTCCAACGCTTTTTTCATACGCTACTTCAGTGCAAGAAAATAAACATTTAGAAGGAGGAAGGAAAAGAAAAACAATTCAATACATCCTCAGTAGTTTCTTCTTGCCTTCTCCTTCACAAGATTTCATGCACAGAGCAGATTGCTATTCCTATTATTCCCCACACTAAAAAATGAAATAATAACACAATAACACCACTCAAATTCCTGAGATAGGTGCTCAAGCCACAAGCCAAAGGTCCAGGCCTGACCTATATATAGCTTGTTAAAAACAACTGCTACCCATTTTGCATATAAATACAGGTAAAGAAAATGGCTTATCAAAATAAGCATTCAGGTATATTGGGATATATAAAGTAAAAAAGAGCAGTTTAATTCTTTATATAATACTACAATCCAAACACAAACTTGCATGTTAAAGAGTCTCACGGCCACTATCAAAATTCCCCTTATACCACTATGAATTGATTTTATGGCTCTGATGAATAAATGGACCAACAGCAGTAGAAGAACTGGCCTGAACCAGGAAGCCAAGCCCTTATTGTTCACATTCTAAAATAATTAGGACATATGTAGGCAAGATTTCTAGGCAGAGATAATAATCATTTATTAAGACCTGATGAGATCATTGAAAAGATAAAAATACTCTTCCAGATACTTAGATTTTCTTTAACTTCTTGCATATAAATACAGGCAAAGTAAATGGCTTTTTAAAATAAGCATTCAGGTATACTGGCATATATAATACAAAATGCCCCTGCATGTACCAAATGCTCTCACCCAACTTGGTGCTATCTGAAAACTTTAGAGTGGATTCTGCCATATCCTACAGGTCACCCATAAAGACATGACAGGCATCCTTGCAGAGTTTTAACTCCAGGGAGAGCAACTTTGCTGTTACGGATTTCTGAACATTCCCAAGCTGATGCTTCCAAGTCAAGTCCTTGAATAGCTGATCCAGCTGGGTGTATATACCCTACATACAGAGCTGGTGTATACCCTACACGTACACAAACACACAAAGTTATTTCTGTAGAGGGAAAACAATTTGATCTTTACTTGCTTTTTCTACTCATTGAGATGTTTGTACCTCCAGCATACAGAATTCCTCCAATAAATATCATAACTTTAAAATACAGGCACAGTCTGCTTAATCAAGCACAAAATCATTGTAGTAACACTGAAAGTCATCCTGGTTTTTAATTAGTGAATTTTAAGCACAACAAAAATGTTGTTTTAAAAGTTAGCCCATTTTAAACAATCCTAACAAATCACAACTTTTAGAAGGGAGATCTTATAACTATGGGAATGCTTAAAATATTTCTTCTGTATATTACAAAATTTTGCCATGATTTTGAAATTTATACTACCACAAATTCAAACTACAGAAAACCTAGGCTGAATGGAAGCTTCAATTTTGTGGTTTACGAGTTGTTTTGCTTTCTCATCCTTTTTTGAAGTTACAGAATGATGGCATTGCACTTGTTTTTAGAGTCAGAGCTCATTCCTTTGTTTTACATATAGTAGTAAAAATAGTTAATATTTCATGGTACTAGAGTGAGTATGAGGCACGTCAAGAATGGATTGACAACTTCAACAACTTCAGTCCTAGACCAAAACCTTTACATTCTTTCTCATAAATCCTAACCCACATCCCTTACATTCTGAAAACAAAACAGTCTCTCATTTTCTCCATCTGTTCTAGTTCAACCCAAAACTTCTAATGTCGAGAGCACTAAAATGGCCCTTTACCAAGCTATTCTATGATTGAGCAGACATGGACAAACCAGCTTTCTGCCTCAAAATGTAAAAATTGATCAGATGGCACTGTCTATTAATGTTCAAAAGACATCAATGGTCTTGCAAACATCTAAGACAAAGAGATGTTTAATTCATTATTACTTTTATACAAACAAAATAAACATACTAGTACAATACTGTCCGACAATTGCTCCTCAGCAAGCTGTCCATGTTTATTCTCCTGCTCGGCGGTGTCTCAAACTAAAATTAATTTATACACCTTACATTTCTTTTGTTGCAACCCTAATTTACCTTGCATTCACGCTGAGAGCTCATTCATAAACAGTTTCTGTAGAACAGCTGACACGTAGCTTGTTCGCATGTCACAGCATTCAAAGTTACAATTAAATCATCGGACAGCATCCCAGAGAGCCTTGCACTGATAGAGACCTCCAGTGTGCAAACTGCCCATTGTCTGCACGTGCTCTGGCACTTGCCTCCTATCCCCATTGAGCTGCCCTCAGAATCTGCCATAGGAGAGAACGTGCCTCATTTCCTTCGCTGACCCACAGAGGATTCAACGCGAGAATACGTGGCCTCTGGCAACAAAACATTTTTTTTCAGGGTCCTTTCTGGATTGTTCCTTTGGATTTTCTGCCTCAATAATAGTTAAGTTTAGAAGTGTCAGAGAGGAAAAACCCTCTAAATTAAAATCATTACATATATCCAGTTTATATTTAAGCTAATGACACTACGGTTTATTACATATTGGACAATGGGGACAATGGCAGGGGGTGAGGCCCTTGCTGGTAATCAAAGCCCTGGGCTGCACACATAAGACATTTAATTTGCAATGTCAGATCTGATACTTTGTTTGGTCCTAGAGAAGTCATCTGACTCTTCTCTCTCATATATATACACACACATATAAAAAAAGAAAATTCCCTCCATTTAACTAACAGAAAATAACAAACACAGTTGCCTTCCAGTAATGGTGCAAAGGTTAATCTACTCATAAATTCAGAAGCATGAAAGTACATTGTGGATTTCAAATATTATTAATTCTCACAGACACATATTTACAATTGTACCAAGCCAAAAGGGACTGAGTTGTTTCCTTCATGAAACAATTCTCTAAAGCTAAGAAAAACGTGAACACGTTAGAGAACTTCCCAACATTATTAATAGGAAAAGAAATAAAATAAAGGACTACATGACAATAAACTCTTTTTGCCACATACGCTTTTCTAAACTACATGTCTTTCTACCCATAAAAGCCAGATGAATCGATACCCTATATCGAAGAATATACTACTTAAAACATACTTAAAAATGCAGTCACTGGTACATATGTCAATACTAAATAAATTGTGACTGAGCAGGAAATTGATCTAAATACGGTTAGGTTCATACTGGAGGAAACGAAATATTCTCACCTACTTACTAAAAGATGGATAAATGACAAGGATATTTCTTGTAAGAAAAAGCAGCCCATATTTTGACATCATATTCAACATGCTAAATATCATTTCCAGATTCTGTGATAAAGCTCACAGGAAAAAAATAAAGCGGGGAGGGAAGGCAGGAAATGCTCAGTTTTGTTGAATTTCGAACCAATTTAATCTATCACTTATTTGCTCCTCTTTAAGGCTGCAACTTCTTTGAATAATGAAAAGATTACAAATAAAGTTGTACAGTTCACAATTCCTTATAGGCACAGATATTTATTTTAAAAAATTCAGGATTGGACATAAAGATTTACAGATTTTCAACCAGCAACTTCAGGAGCCAAGCAAAACAATACATTTATTTGTTGAGCTACTATGTCAGCCAAGAATGGTTACACTTCTCTCAATCCAAAGGTCATGCTAAGATTTGCTACTTAAGAGGTAACAAGATGCCTGCTGTTTTCAAGGACAGCAATTCAATTCCATGTCTGAACTGTAATTGTGATATGCAGCGAGTTTCTCAATCTTGACATGTTGGGTAAGAAAGGTTGCTATTTAAGGTGATGCCCTCTGGGTGAGGAAAATTGAAGGACTGGTACACTGCACGACATATGCTGTAAGCTATTACACCTGTATAGCAGCTAGTCCTGAAGTATTAACTGAGAAGGACAGCATGTGATGGCATTCTGCCTTCTTGATGCCATCCACAGCAATGCTAATAGAAGAAACTCCATATCTCAATACCAAAAATCTTACTCAAATAGAAATATGAGTGGTTTCACATAGCCTCTGCAATCAGATCACTTTGGAAAGCAGTTAAGCTGCATGAACAGTAAATTCATACATAAGACACGGGAGCAGTTTACTATTACACAAGCAAAAGTCAGCATATGGCTAAATCTTGATTATTATAAAACCTCATGCTACTGAAAATTCTTTAAATCTAACTGACTCCATAAACACACAAATGAAAAGCAAAACAGCAGTCTTCCAAACAGAGATGCACAAACCTTCCTCCACATACAGTAGATATCACAATGCAATCCAAAAAAACTATGGCTGGAATTCCATGTGCACAAAAAAGCTTTCCAAGTGAGAAAATCTGATTTCCAAACTCAGGTGAGAATCAAGCCTGTAGTCTGTGACTTTAGCTCCAGTGAACTTGCTGGTGTTTGAAGCTTTTAACAGGAATTAAGGAACCTTGACAAAAGCCACAACTGCACTACATTCTGTTGTTCAAGTGTTTTACTGATTGTTTAGCAGAGTTGACTCCTTTCACTATAAAAAAAGTAAGGCCAGAGTAAGGCCTTATTAATCCTGCACTATTTCTCATTCAAAATGAACTAAAATAACAATATTACTATGAATATATTTTATACAGACTGTTTCTGGAATGCTTAGCACATACTGAGGACTTTAAGATATTTTTCCTTCCTTTATACTACTCCCCTCCTTTTTAGCCTCTAATTTCTGATTTAGCTTTCTTGAGACATAACTGATTGTAATTAAAAAGCACAGAAACAAAACCTGTAATATGAAAACCTGGCCAGATTAGAGAAGGTGTAATCCCAATTCTAACACAATGACAAACTACTGAATATTCAAAAACAAAAAAAAAGGAAAAAAATTATACAAATAAAACCACCCACTACTAAAACAACTGTTTCTGTAATCCTTCCAGAAAGGTCTACAACAGCCAGCACTCCTAAATTACATTTCTCTTCAAAAATACTGTACACATACCTACACAACTATTGTAAGTCATGCCAACTTTAAAAATGTATAATCAAATGTATATTTCTAAAATGTATAATCAATATTACTACACATGTGAAACTAGCTTTAGAGTCTAACTGGCAAATGTACTGAAGTCAGCAACTGATGGCATAATTAGTTTCAGCAGAACCATAAGCAGATATGATTAAACTTTAAAAGGTTTAAGTAATTTTATCGCTGTAAAATGCTTGTTGATAAAAGCTCTAAGCTTTGAAGATACAAAGCTAAGATTAATAGACCAATTTCTGACATATCAGTATTAATTTTTTAATAGGATAGTGTCCACAGGCCCTTGTCAGAATCCTAGCATCATTACACCAGGCATTGTACAAAGTTCAGAATACACAGACTGCTTACTAAAGATGCTGGAAACTGTTTTTATGACCTTAAAAGTCATGACTAATCCAATACTCCTAATATTTAAAAATAATAATAGTAGGAAGCAGACAAAAGAAAAGAAGACCAGAAACCGTAACGGCTGTGAGGATTAACTTCATTAATAACACCATGATTTGTACTGAAAGCTGGGTGGGGTTTTCTTCCCTTTGTGTCATAAAAGGAAACACAGGCAAGTTTTGCTGACCATTCTGTAAGTGATATGACCAGGTAATCTCCTAATAGTATCACAGTAGGAGTAAGTGTCCAGAAAGTATTTCTCCAGGGAATTAAAAACTAAAAAAAACTAGCTGTAAGAAAGGAATCTATAGCAGAAGAAAAGCATGACATGACAGTACCTCACTGGAAAGTCAAAAGATACCAATGTATCTAAAGATACTTTAGAAATGGATTTAATTGGTAAGGGACAGATTAAGGTAAAACAAAGACTTGAATCCTGACTAGATGTACACACATGTTTATACAGTATTATTTACAGACTCTGACTACATGCATATGTTATAAATTATGGCAGCAGGGGCTTGATGATTCTCCTTTACCACAGCACCACAGTGGTACAACTCCAGTGTTTTCTCTTGTAATTTACACTGCCTTGGACTAGCTAAGAAACGAGATCTGGGAATTCTGCATCAGGACAGTCTGCAGAATTGGTCTCTTGTCAGATTATTTTATGAGTGCTTTTTAACTTCAATCACTATAATCCCACTTGCCCAGACTAACAGCCCTACATGTACTAGCAAAGCAACACTAAGCTGTAAATTCCTTCTGTCTGGTCCCAGCATGACAATCGTTAACTGGAGATGGACATGATAGCATAGAATAATTTAAATAGCTATTCTGCAAACCAACCTTTCATCTCAATCAGAAAAGGGAGGGAAAATAAATGAGTATTAAAACAGATCACAGTTTAAAGTAATGAAACCAACATACATTTGTTCACTCAAGTATTTCTGACCTGACCATCTGGGAAAAGAAAAGGCAGTACTTCATGGCAATAGGTATTACAGTAGTCCTAACATGCTGAGTTACTGAACTGTCTGAAATGTTTATGGCTAATTAACTGTAAGTTACATTGACAAGTTTCAACATCAGTCATACACACATATACAGAGATATATTTTATAAGGCTACAAAACTGTCTGAGTTTTATTAGCAATAAAAAAATGTCAGCTTTTATCATGCAAGCAACTATTAAAACCATGTGAAAGAGGCAAACTGACAAAGAAAGGGAAAAGTATACAGGTCTCCTTATTGTGACCAGTCTCAAAAGGTTATTACACTGATACAGCAGTGTTACAATAAAACAATCAGAAAATTAATATACTGAGTCAATACATGAATCTGAAGGCCAGCTGAAAGAAGAGAAAGGAAGAAACAACCAGGAAGAGCACTGTACCTTTTAGCACTAGTTGACAATTTAGCAGCTGTTTTGCTTGATATTTTCCCCTCTTTTTTCTTGGGTTGAACTTGCTCCCTTTCTTGTTCCTGCTGAACACCTTCACGCTGATCTCCATCAGAGCTGCCTCCACTAGTGCTTGGACTATCATCCACTCTCTGCCCCTCTGTAGACATGGCAGATGCTGCACTGAACAAAGACAAACAACTGAAGTTAGTTTTTTGAGAAGAAACTGCCTAATTGTATTTCTCACATTCTTAAAGAAAGAACACATGGGATATATGTCTTTGTCCTAATAAAATAATGCTTGTGTCACAGTAGTTCAGTAATCCTTGTACTGAAGAGTTTTGCCACAAGCATCTTAACAATAATTCAGGAGCTGGCAATTTTAAACCCTATACCACTGCCACCCCCCAAAAAACCCCAACCAACCCACAAACAAAAAATACAAAACAAACATACAAACCAATCCCCCCGCCAAACTCTTCACACACACACACACATATATGTATGAAAACCAGAAGTTACTGAAGTTAAGTGGGAAACATTATCTTACAAGTGTAAAACCATTGACCGTGAATTATGTTTTTCAACCACTCAACAATTTCATTAGTTAGTTGTCCCATCAACTATACCACCAGTTCAAATCTACCACAGCTAGTTAAAAACTGAGAGTTATTACTATCTTAGGACTCTCTGTTTTCCCATATGAAATATATCTGTGGGCTCATTCCAAGTGTACAGTGTGGGTTTCCACATTACAAAATCCACATCTTGGCATGCTTGATGGAAACACAGAACTAAAAAGCTCTAACACAGGACTGTTTGTATTTACTAAAATGGTGAGCACGTTGGTAGAGGATGTAACGAAGTTTTTTCCTGACGTTATGTTCAGGCAACATGAGGCAACAAACTTGACAGAGAACATGAGCAGCAAGAAATCTCAGCATATTTCAGAAGTCAAGTTAATGCTTTATTCGCACACTTCTGATACAAGTTAGCTATTTTAATGTCTTCCTTCATTTTAAATAGTATAACAATATGCCGACAGATGAGGAATTACAAGCCCACTGTTACAGCTGTCATGACTCCTCAAACTCTCAAACTGGTCTAATGAAGGGCAGATGTCCATGAAAAACCCTTACTGAATTTGCATATCTGGTGGCACTGACTTATTTTAAAAAAACAAAAAACCAAAACCAAACAAAAAACCCAAACTATCAAAACCAAAACCAAATTAAAACCATAGTGAAACCCAGGTATTTCCTTTAACTCCAAATCTGTACTTTATATACCTATGTTACATATCTTTCTCTAGAGATTTTTAACAAAAAGCACACAGGCACAAACGTTACTTGCTTACACCCACACAATCCCCATATATCTGGGTGGCTTTCTGATCAAATCTGTCTGAATGAAGAATTTGCTCTTTCATACACAAATAGTTTC
This sequence comes from Motacilla alba alba, assembly GCF_015832195.1. NCBI lineage: Eukaryota > Metazoa > Chordata > Aves > Passeriformes > Motacillidae > Motacilla > Motacilla alba. Next base: position 37,640,694 of record NC_052017.1, on the reverse strand, counting down.
AAATTGCTGTGAACTTCGACTCGCTTTTCCTCTTACCTATGTACAGACATCATTACAATTAAGAACAAAACTATTCACCTTGACTATTATATGTTTTAAGACTCGCTCAAGGGAGAATAATGAGATTTCAGGCTCAGATTCAACCATGCTTGTTCTATGGATTAAACAAAGTTCATCTCCCTGTATATATTTATGGAAAGAGACAGCAAAGGAAAAGTAAATTAATATCAAATGCCGACAGGGTTATTTTGAAAAGGATGCTTTTTAAAAAGGCCTAAGTGTTGTTGTTACAGAGTAGAAATAAATTTAATCCTATACTGAAAAACCCTTACCAAGATCTAATTCTATCAAATAATACACCCTATGAAGTAGAAGAAATAATCTCTTTTGGCATTATTGACACATCCAACTAACTTCAGGAGGAATTAGGTCTTTTTTGTCTATCTTGTGAAGCTATACTGAAAAAGAATTCTGGAAGTATGGCACCCCTTCAAAATGTTTAGATATTAAAAGAAAGAGCAAGCAATACCATGTGATAGATATGTGACTAAAGTTTCCCTTCATCAGCTTAAGCTGCATTTTTGATTTTATAACAGAAAATAGTATTTTCGAATCTAAATATATATAAATACACAACACCTAACCTGCTCATTAAGATAACTGAAATAATGCAGAGTTTCTGTCCTAAAATTAAAATACAAAAAATGTCCACTCCTAGAGAACAATTTCTCCTACAGTACAGCTACAACAATACATTTAACATAGTTCATAAATTTACACAAGCCGATGTTCAGATATTTAAATGCTGGTTACGAGATTTCAAGGTAAAGCAGCAGAACACTTAGAGGTAATAAACAACGAATGTATCACATTCGGACAAGTCAAAATATGCAACTATAATGCAATTTTAGTAGTAAGTACCCATTTTCTTTGCTTCCACATAAAGCTAAAATACAACCTCATCTCTTTTTATAACACTTAATGTTGGCCTTTATTTGCCCTAGATTTTACTTCTGACCTTTGCTTAATACATCTAATTTTAAAGAGAAAAATTCTCTCTTCACAATGTACATAGGTTTTAACACTGCAGGCCAGAAAGTTAAAAGCATATTTAATAACGTTTATATGCATAGGACATCTGCTATGAATAATCTTGGCTATAAATATTACTATTATCCAAAAAACAACTGTATTCACTTCATAAGTTCAGGTTACTATCCAGCAGACAAACACTGTAACAGTAGCCCAGAGCATATAATTACTGTAACATGTAATGCTAGCATTTACAAGAAGAAAATGTTTAAATCTGTCATTTGATGTCTGGCTAGTTTCGGGGGGGGGGGGGGGGGGGGGGGGTGGTTGGCTTCTCTCCTCACAATACCTTCAATTTTAGGAAGTTTTGTTCAAGGGATGCTCAATATTGCAGTAAAAGCGTGCTTTAAGGGGCCTGAAATTAGACACTTCTAATGGGGTCAAACTTAAAAGATGCACAAACATATGAACAAGTAAGAGAATGGGGGGAAAAAAGTCACCAGAGAGGATGACACTGTAAAGAAAACATTTCGTTGCCAAGAACACAGACAGAAATACAAGATACTGCTTGAATCTGAAGAGCCGTAAGTGTGTTTGCAACTGTCACACAGGGCAAGAGGGAAGACACACGATGTCCGGGTTCCCGGCTGCCAGGCTATTCTACATTCAGACGAGGGTTGCTAACCTCCCTGCTGTTGTGCAGAGAAAAATGAGTAGAGGGGGCAGAGGAAGGAATGAAGGGGACTTAAAAGTCTCCCTTAACGGGAGATGAATCAGCACCGAGAGAGATTACAAGTGTAACTGCAACTATCAATTTGAAGTGAAGGGTGTCCAAAATATTTTCCTTTTGTCAAATTCATCCACCGGCACCTTCCCTTTCCTCCTCAAACTAAAAACAAAACCAAAACAACAACAATAAAACAAACCAACAACAAAAACAAACAAACCAACAACAAAAACAAATAAGAAAAAAATACCCCAAACCACCAGTCATTATCAGATATATCACACACCACCAAAAAAATAATTAAAAAAAATTAAAAATCCACCAGTCGGGGACAGCAAGTTCTGGCAATGGGCAGACGGGTCCCAAGGGCGGCAGAGCTAGTGATGATGTCTTTCTATAGCGCTCGTAATTTTCTATAAGCCAAGATAAATTGAGTATTACTGCAGGGTCCACCACGAGCAGCAATGGCAGCAGCCGCCTTACTTCATCTTCATTTAGAAACCATAAAGGGCAAAAAGACCACGCATCGCGGGACGGGAGGCAGAAAGAGCCCAGTCTGTGCAAGAGGAGGGTCCGACACTGAGAGGGGCACCCGGAAGGATGGGACGGGACAGGACGGCAGCCCCGGGCTCCCACGGCCGCGCGTGGGCACACGCGCGACTCTCCCGTCGGGAAGCCCCCGCCGTACGGGCGGGGGTGGGGGCCACGAGCATCCCTAGAACCACACACACCTCGGGCTCCCACGGCCGGCCGGGCGGCGGCCGAGCCAGGGTGAGAAGTAGAAGACAACCGAGGAGAGGAGGAGGAGGAGACTGAGAGAGGAAGACGTCGGGGGCACATGCGGGAAGGGAGAGGGTTGGGCTGCGGGTCTCCTTGGGGCGCGGGGGTGGGGGTTTAGTGCCCTTCCCGAGGGGTTCCAGCCCGGGGTGCCCCCCGCTGCGACGGGGGGCGTGGGGATAGCGCATCCCAGGAGGCTCGATCGTGGTGGGGGGCAGGGGGTACCCCGGCACCCCAGAGACCCAGGGGCGCAGAGAGTGCCGCGGGGACCATGCCGAGCAGGGCCGGAGGGGGGGTGGGGAGCGGGGGTGGTCGCTGCTCCCGCCCGCAGCAGGGCGAGCAGGACAAATGGACACGGAAGAGTTGCTGAAAGGGTGTGGGGGTGCTGAGGAGCAATGGAGGCTGGATGGAGCCTGGGGGAGCGGGGAGCGCCGCCAGAGATGCCGAGGTGGCCGGGGGCGGCGGGGGGGCGGCCGGGACGGTTGCTATGAAAGGGCACGGCCGAGGATGACAAGGGGGGCAAGGGGGTACCAGGCAGCGCCAGGGGGATGCGGAGAGGATAGGGAAGATGAAGGATAAAGATAGAGACCGAGGGTCGCAGATAAACGTGGGGGAGAGAGAGGGTGCCGCCGTGGGGGAGGGATGGCGAGCGACGGGGGGGGGTAGGAGCCCGGCGGGGGGAGGGGAGGCAGACGGGGAGCTCAGCCGGGGCAGAGGTAGGTGTACCCCGGCAGAGACGGGGGGAAAGCCGCTGCTACCTGCAGGCGAGCGCAGGTCTCTCTCTCGCTGGTGCCGGGCACAAGCTGCGGGACAATCCGTCGCGGTCGCCCCGACTCCGGCCGGGCGCGGGGCTGGAAAGGGGCTGCAGCCGCTCACTGAGTCATGAGCCCGCTGCCCCGCACTCCTCGCTCTCGGCTTCCTCTCCCCTTTCCCGTCTCTCCCGAGCAGCAGCGACAGCCGCCGCCGCTCCTGCCCCCGCTGCCCGGAGAGAAGTGAAGCCGCTGCCGCGCGCGCGCGCGCACCCCCGCCGCCGCCGCCTCCGCGCGCGCCCCCACCCGTCCGCCCGGCGCCGCGCGCGCGCGCGCCCGCCAGCCAATTATCCCGGGCGCTCGCGGGCCGCCGAGGGAGGGGCGGGAGGGCGGGGGCGCGCGCGCGCGCGCGGTTTCGGCAAGGGAGCGGGGGGGGAAGTGACGGGATGGGGGCGCGGGCGGGCGCGCGTCCGCGGGGGCTGGCGGAGGCCGCGCGCCGCCGGGCAGGGGGGAGGGGCAAGAGGCAGCGGCGGGAGCGCGCGTTAAAGGGAAGCACCGGGGGCTGGGCGGGGTCAGCGGGGCAGAGGAAGAAGGAGGAGGCGGGTGGGGATGGGGCGAGCTGGGACCTTCGGCCGGGGATTTGGGGGGGATGGAGGCGAGGGTACCCGGCCTTTCTCCCTGCCGCCGCCGGGCTGCCGTGGGCCCCACGCGAAAGTCCGGAAGGTGGAAGGGGCGGGCCGGGACAGGGCAGGGGGCGGCGGAGGAGGCCGGTATCAACTTTCTTGGCTCTTCTCGTCTTTTTCGGCTCCTTTGTTCCCCCCCGCCCCCTCCCCGGTCCTGGCGGGCCGCAGCTCCCCAGCGCCTTTGTCTCCCTGGCGGAGCCGGAGGGAGCAGCCGGAGGGGACGCGGCCGATGCCCCGGCCGGGGAGGGACTCGGTACCTGGGGAGGGGCGGTGCGAGGGTACGCGGTGCCTCGGCCGGCCTGCAGGGAGGGCCCGGGCCCTTGGCACTTGGTGGCCGCACTTTGTGTTACCGTGGTAGTTTCGACCACTGCGTGGCACCAGCACGGCTGGGTGGCACAAACCGCCCCCGGCCGCCGGCGGCCCCGGTGACGTGCAGCATCCCGGCTGGAGATAGGCGCTGTCGCCTGATTGTGGCCAGGTAAATGAACCTCACCTCCCACGCAGGCAGGCATTGCCTCTGTGGAAAAGCATCGCAGTCAGGAATGGGAGAGGCCAAGGCACTTAAATGTTAGTTGTTTAGTGGGAATATTAACCTGGAACAAAAACAAACCTCCAGCAGAACTGGCTGTCAGGTAACCCCGGCTGCGCTGGGTGATGAGACAATTCTGTCCCTGTGGCGACCCTGCTGCTTTAATCTTTACATAATATGCTTAGCTATGTTATGTAAACTATCACCTCAAACCTTTCTTCCTCTAACAGGGAAATATACCAGCTAAGGGTAAAAGGGTAATGACGAGTCAAAATGTTTTTCCTCTTTTAACAACTGAAGGGAATTAAAAAATAAAATGTGTTCTTACCATTCCACATGTAGGAGGAAAAGTTTCTCCCTGCTTGAGCTGTGAAGTATTGTATTTTTTCTGACTTATGGTTGAGGTGTAGGTGGAGCTTATGCTACCAAACATACAGAAGTTAAGAACTTGAAGTATTACTGACATATATATGGATTAGAAACATCATTTATACCCGCTCTTGTATTATATCCAGATAGCGTGTTTTTTGCAGTTTACCTGCAAATGTAAAATGCAGTTTACCGCAAATGAAAAATTAATAATTTTCTTTGTTGAGAAATTTTTTTAGATTACTTGGTTTATTTCCTCTTCCTATTTCTTTGCTAAATAATCCCAGTGTAATTTTCACCTAAATCTAAAAATACCACAGTCAGCTAGTTCTTCCTATTCTGTGTGCATTTACAAGATATTTTCTTGCTTGTGATGGAGAAAAGCTCCTAATATCAGCTAGGTGGGTTTCTATCTGCTGAGCATACATTGACTTCTCGGAATAACTAATAATGAAGTAAATAATAGAATATGAGGTGTGAAAGTCCTTAAAAAAATGCAAACCTCCTGCAAGAAATGCTACTCATTGTGCTGAAAGGTGCACTGCACACTCTTGACATCATGGTTCCCTTTTCTAAAATCACTTTTAAACCATGCTTTTTTTCCTTTCAGTCATTTGAAAACAAACCTCCTGAAAACCATCCAGGAAGTGATAAAATTCAATTCTAAATGATTCTTCTAACCATATTTCCTCAGTGTTGCTCTGATAGCATAAGGGTGCCTTAAAAGGAGGCACACATTGATCTGTGTTAACTCCTTGGCCCATCTCAGGACGTCTCTTTGGTGGCAGTTCATGGTGCTTCATTACAGATCTTTTCTGCTAGGATTTGCAGGAAGCACAGAGAGAGAAGCTGAGTGAATAGCCTAATTGAGACAGGGGCAGGATGGGGCCATACAATGTCCCAGAATCTGGGTCATAATTTCCCAGTGCCAAAATAATCAAGGGAGCACTGAAGTGTTTCAGCACCGAGTGAGAGGTTTGAGTCATCACGAGTCAGGCCCTGATTTTTTCTTTTGGTGTGTAACCTCTGGCCCAGAGCCCTAAATGGTAGGGCTTAAATTAAGGACAACTAAACTAGGCAGAAGGTTTGTACTGCCTTGTGAACAGAACATACACACTGAGGTGTGCCCTGTTTTAAAAGCAGAGGTTTTGAATGAGCCCTACCTATGCAGTGTAAAGAGAGTAGGGCAGGTTAGTCAGTTGCTCCCATTTTTATCCTTTTGACCTTTCAAAATAACATGTTTGGCCCTCAGATGTTAAAGGTGGCATAATATTGCTCAAAATCCTTTGGAAGACTTTTCTAAATTTGGATTATATAGGTTGAGTCCTGCCCCTTTTGAAGTGAGTGGCAATGCTTCAGTGTTGGATTTCACCCATGCTGGAGTGCTAAGGCACACAGTTACACTTTTTTTTTTTTTCCCCCCATGCTTAGTCTAGTGTGGTTTCTAAAAGCTGACACTATTTACACCAGCAGACACATCCAAAGCAAGCAACATGAGTTCTTTACTCTCACAGAGACTTGGAGCTTCCTTGCAGAGACACGCCAGAGTTCATCTCACCTGGCACACACAGTCATGCTTTAAAACTATTATGGTTAAGGACACTTTTGTTAAGGGCTCTTGATTTGAGTGTCTGTTATATGAGCAGATATGTCAGTCAAAATCTATGAAGTTGGAGAAACCTGAGCAAAGTTTCCATTTAGAACTGTTTAATTTAAAGAAGTAGTAGATCTATTTAGATTTTTTCAGGTTTTTGTACATGTTTAGCTATACTCAATTATAGTGAGTTTTATCCATTTCTGCTTAGGTAAAAAACCAAATATTGTTCCATGTCAAAAAAAGAAATAGGAAAATGCAACTTTGATTTTTTTTTCTGCGTTTCTATTTATGCTCTACTGTTCATTCCCATATAAAAGGTCATGTCATTTATATATCACTGTTAAAGTCATTGAATGAACGCCATTGTCAAGTTGTAACAGGTAAAAGGGATTTGGTTTTCTGAGGTAGAGAAAAGAGAGAAATCATCTCAACTGTGGTATAGGTGAAGACGTAACTATCTCTCTTGTAATAGCATATCTCTCTTTCAAAACTTTATTATTTTATATTAAAAAAGTGAGATTATAATATTCATTTGTCCACGATGTGCCTGATTGTTACATCAATCTTTTCCAGCCAAATCCTAATGAGCTAGTTTGTTTCATCCATCTGAACTATTATCAGCAGAAGTTTGGAGGAACGGGAACAAAGGTGCCTTTATTTTTTTTTTTACCTGATTCCACTTTCCAGCTCCACAGGAGCTGTCAAAGCCTGTGTTGTTCCCCCCATCTCTCCCCTGCTGGGAGTTGGGCCCCGTGGGGCTGTTTGGATAGTGGACAGCAGGCAGCTCTCAGCAGCAGGCCCTGGTCTGGTCCTCTATCCTGAGCTGTGCTGGGGGAGCAGAATGCAGAGTTTCTGCAGAAGATTTATGCTGTTCCAGGATTCTTCTCCCCCAGCTGGTTTTCCTTATGCTACTATGGTGGCACAAAGCTGTAAGGACCATCCAGAGGATCTAGCCTGTTGTCTGTTTTTTCCTTCTTTGGTAGTTCTCTTTCTCCTGTTTGTAGATAGTTTATTCTCACACTGCATCTAATTTTTTTTTTCTACAATCTTGCTTTGCCTTTGTTGCCACGTGGATGAATCCCACTCTGTATGTTGGGAAATTTAAACTGGAATTCACAGGTACCCTGATCTCTGAAGTGTTTGAAAATGCAGTATCTGAGTGATTCAGAGATCAGGATTTTTCATGTTGTTTCTCTTCTATCAGCATGTAGAATAAAGTGGCATAGTAAGGAAGATATCTGCAGCAGAAATTTAATTAGAGTTTTCAGTTAATTGTGTATGTCCTCATCACTTAAAAAATAACATCCTATATCAAGGAAAATATTGATTGAATCCTGAACACTAGGTAAGCCTATTATTCAAACAATGCCTTGACAGAAGTCTGTTTAAGGTATTTTCATGGCACTCTGAAGTAAAATGATTGTGTGAACACAGAGGCAAGTTACTGCTAGCCTGACTTCTTTATTTGCTCTACAATGCTGCAAACCCCCAAATCATTAGCATTTATTCACTCTAATATTTTCAGGCCATTAAATACAAAAGGAGTTGTGAGTTGTGTGGCAAACAGCTTTTAAGGTCTCTTTCATTCTAGCCTAAAAAACGAAGAATTTGCAGCTCCTCCTCCCCTTTGCTCAGAAGCAGAACAGCTCCCACTATCATTCAGCTGGAACCAGAACAAACAACTGGGACAATAACCATGTGGCATCAGAAATCCTGGTGGCTCTCAGCTGCTTTGCTATCCAGGATTGTAAAGAATAAAGATAAAACATATTAGGAGTGGGTAGGACAGAGGTAATAACTTGCTTCCGTGTCCTTAATGAAAGCCTGTATTTTTGTTTAAGATAGGGAATAAATTAACTGCATCGTGTCCAGAACAGAGGTTTGTTTCTATGTGCTGGTTTAGAGCTCACTTAGTGCCTAACTGCAAGATAATTGCACAGGGTAGTTTTGCGATCATTTCTTCACAGAAATTATTGACAACTGAATCCTAGACTAAGGTGCTATTCTAAAAATCTCATATTGCATGTAGTGAAGGGAAAAAAATCTCTATTTCCAGAGATATTGTAATGCATTGACCTGTAACTGGAAGAACTCCCTGCAGTGCCTGTCTTAATTCATCACCATATGTGGGAGAGAATGTTGAAAAGTGAAGATAGGTTAGAAAAGAAAATTGGGGTGTTTTAGGTGTTACTTACACACTCTTCAGCACCTCCGCATTCCTATTATTTTCTGTTGGTTTCATAACATCTTAATTCACAGGATCAGAGCTTGGTTTTCTGATTAAAGATGGGTAAAATTCTGAGCATCTCTTGTGGTTCTGTTGGGAAAGTTACATTTTTACACTGAAAAAGAAGCCGTGGGCACTCATGTTCCCTTTTAATAAAGTTAAGGTTCCAGAAGAATGTGGGCTAATGTTCTCTATGTTTAATGCATGATTAATGCATGCCTAGGGAGTAGGCTCTGCATCCTCCACAGCAAACCAAACCCCATAAGCAGGCTCGTTCAGTCCCTTCAGTAGGAGTGACCAAATGCATTTCAGGAACCCAGTGGACCACAATCAGTCTAAAGCAGACTGTGTGCCTCGTACACAGTGGAAAATACCCACATGTTCTCTACTGGGGATTCCCCCAGTGAAGTGGAAGTTCCCTGCAGTAATAAGTCAGACTAGTCACATTTTGCACTTGTTTCCTGACAATCCCAGCCAAAGAGCCTGATTTGGGTTGTAACTGGAAGGGATGAAGGGGAATGTCTGCAGTTTGATAAATCTAAATTATTCCTTCTGCTTTACGGAATCTTATGCACAACTGGTGCCAATAAAGCAGCTGCCAGTGGCTAAGTCCAAGGACAAACAAAGGAAGAAAAAATCAAACATTTTTTGTCTCATCCTTGGTGGTAGCTGTGGCAGGGAATAAATGGAATCTCTTGCTTATAGGTCTAGGCAGAACCTGGCAAACTTCTTTCTGTGCTTCCATAAGCTACATCTGTAGAACTTCAGCAAGCAGGAATCAAAACAGCAAGTGCTCATCTTCCTCAACTGCACAAAATAAAGCAAGCGGTGTGTGCAGCAACTTCAGGGTAGGGACACACTCTCTTAATCACCTTAGAACTGTTCCCATGACTGCAAAGTCATTGAGAGGCAGTGGGGAGGACACAGGTGCAGCAAACATTTATTTTAGGAAGCTGGAAAGCAGAAGAGAGGAACACATATCTACTTCCTAAGGAAGCAGACTTTTTTCTGTATCCTTACCACAGTTCAGAGCCCTGATCTGCACAAAAGTGGACTCTTGGACATCTTCATCTTATCATAATAGGTATTTGAAGGAATTTTGCTTAACCTCATAACTCATTTGATAGCCTCTATAGCTGTATTTATTCCTGTATTTTAATCCAAGTGAATCCTTATTTAGACCAGTTTTGCATCTTACATAGCCATTTCTACCTCTGCAAAGTGCACCCTTCTTGCATTTTACAGTTAATTTGGAAAAGTGGAAAGCAATTAGAGAATCCAGCACACAGTTTCTCTTTGTCTCTGTTTCCCGTGTTTGACAAATTTTTGGAACTGGACCCCTTAGCATAGCTGAGGACTAGGCCCACAAAGGCAATTTGATATCTGTTACAATTTCTAGCTATTGATGCTGTGAAAGCTAGTGAAGTACACAGTTCTCAGGGAAGGCCACACATTTCAAGGGAGATAGGTGAGCAGAGCTAGATATTTAGACAGCGGAGGTCCGCAAATATTTGGCTGATAGTTATCCACTTAACCTAGTCATCAGGAAGTGGCAGGGAGAGATAACAGCGGCACAAAGTCTTCCACAACTGTGGGTACACACCTCTCATTGGGACTTTAACTACAGGTACATTGGCTGAGTTGGTTGGGTCATGGTGCCAGTGTCACCAATGAGTTCCTGATCTCCTGTTTTTAGCCTGTCCAATCTGCTGACAGAGGCATCACTGATAATGTGGGAAGTAGAAATTTAATTCTGTCTGCTGCCTGGAAGGACAAAACACCCACAGTTTATAACTCTCAGAATTGTGTCCTAAACACTCCAGCATTTTGGTGCTTGGCTTATTTGTTCTCTCTCATTGTGTCTCCTCTCTCTAAAATGTACCTACGTCTTCACTGGGTTGGAACTGAAAACGTGAGATGCCTAACAAACAGGCTAAAAGTCATTCTCTATCTTTTGATCTTTCACTCTTTTAATATTTAATGATCCCGTTCAAAATGGAACAGCATTAGCAAGAGAGATTAGGAAGTCCCCTGTCCCCTTCCCACACCACTGCATGTTTTCAAGGTAGCAATGTGAGATTAAGAGTCCCTCCAGGAAAACAAGTGGCTTTTGCCTGTGTCTCTGATATCCTCAGTCAAAGCTCTAACCACTTCACATTTTGAAGAGATGCTTCTGCCTGTGCTTTGGTGAAAGTGGGAATGCTTGCTCTGCTAGGACAACATCTGCAGGCAAGATTACAGGATCTTTTGCTTGTGAATCATGGTTGTTGGGATCACAAATAGGTGTTAAATTGCTTGGTGACATCAAGGCTGGGTTCCTACTCTTGAGATCAAAGGTATGACTTACTTAAACCAAGAAAACACCACAATCCACCACTAACTGGAAAAAAACATTAAAATAACTAATTGTGTGTTACTGATTCAAACATGCCCTGCAACTGTGTGCTGATGCACTAGTGAGGTTTTCAAGCATCCAGTTCAGACAAAGTGGGACAAACAGATGGGTGAATGGTCAATTTCAAAGAGGACATTTTTGTTTGAAATTCCTTCCAATACAGTGCATTATGCTCTGCCCTGGACAGTGGGAACCTCCCTTGGGATGAAGCTGACAGTCTTGGGGATCTCACATGGACCCCTGGGCAGGGTGAAGAATCCACAGGGGAGGCTGGACAAGGAGAACTGTGCTGGCAGGTGCCCTCAGGACCCTGACACTATGTCAGTAAAACCACTTTCAACAGCCATGTATTTTTTGCTAAGAGCATTTTATTTTTTATGGACACACAAGGAGTATGATTCTAAGTATAACATTTCTAAATTTCTTAGATTTAGTTTCCATATAGTTATGTATACATAAATCCTGTTTTCCAGAGTAGAATTATTATCTTAAAAAAAAAAAAAAAAACGCTCTCAGGAAAAAGCAGAAATCAGTCACTCCCAGGAATGCCCACTAATTCAGCTAGATTATTATTATATTCCACAATCAGCCAGCCAGGGTTTATTATTCCTTTGAGACAATGGGAGATATAATTTAGTTTTGGAAGAGATTCAACAATAGATTTTCCCTCCTGCATGCCGGCAGCTTGGATTGCGCTGTGTTACCGGACCAAAGTTCCCAGTGACAGGGGATGGCAGCTAAATGGCTTGCTGTGCCACATCTCTCTTGAGGTGAAATGCCATGGAAGCTGTGAGCTGCACAGCTGCCTCGGCATCTGCTCACAGAGCCCACACATCTGAAACAACGGGCCAGAAATTGGATGGTAATTTAAATATAATGGTCTGCCCATTACTGGTAATTAAAAATCCATTGGTAGCAGCCCAGAAGGTAAGGGAAGCATGTGAATCAGACACAGGTTTCTTCTCACCTGGGTGGACTAGGATAGACTTAGACACCAGTGTACTTTTTTTTTCATGTGCACCTACTGCAAACTCCTCGGAAATAAATGGAAACATTTCCATTTGCATTAATGGACTTTGGATAAAATCCTAATTACCTCTATAAAACCCTTTTTAGTTCTGCCATACATTATTTGTCATGTATGTATTTTAATAAAATAGTCTTGAATGTACCATAGGGAATGTGCTCCTTAAAATCTGTCTCTGTTTTGAAACTCTAACAAGGGCAAGCTCTCTGACAGGAGATTTCAGCTTTATTCTATTTCTGAAGGAAGGCTTAAAGTGCTCTTTAATTTTATAGGGAAAATAGAAAACTGTGTAAAAGTTTGTGGTTTTTTTAGAGAGAACCTCACATGTGCATTTTCTTTATTCTGATTCATAACAGGTCTTTCCCTCAACTGCGGCTTTGGTCTGGAGCTCAAAATGCAAACCAAAACTGACTTAGAAGCATCAAAGCTTGGGTGATGTGGTTTAATTTACTTCATGTAGTTTGATCACCAAAACATATCTATAGGCAAGTTTGCTCAAAACGGTATCCAGATTAATTCAAAAGAGAATGAATGTCTAGTAAGGCTTTTCCTAAAAATGAACTAAGTTTTAAACTTATAACGAAACTCTAAACTGGTGTAGTTTTATGTTGCATCAGATTTTGTTATAAGTCTCGTGAAGTAAGAATGGTCTTTTCTGTTAAAACATAGAATATAAAGCAAGAAGAGCTAAGCAAACTTGTGTAACTACACAAATGAGCAACTTTTCCTCAGTTCCTCTCACAAAATGTGCATAATAGTCACATGGATGTCAAAAACTCATACCCCCCCACCCCCGATATTTGTATAGATTTATGAATCCTTCAGGTCGAGATGCCACATATTGATAAAACTCTTGGAAGCATCAGTGAATGGTAAAAGAGCTTTAATTTTCCACAGCGTAGGTGTAAAGGTGACTTGAATACCATTTTCAGTCCAGGAACAAAAAAAGCATACTTTTGACATCTCAGATTGCAGCTGCATTCTTGGTAGCAACAATAACGTACAGTTTTAACCATGATATGGGAAGACAGAGATCCTAACCAAACTACAAATGATTATTTTCAGAATTTCAGACTAAACTGGAAGATTCTTTTAGGTTTTTTGTTTTGTGGTCTTCTCCACAGTGAACTTCCCATAAAGGTATTGGTGCATAGCTAATGGTGGGTGAAAGTGCAGTGGCTGAAGCAAAAAAAAAGCGCCCCATCTCTGCTGTCTTCCATAGGCATCTACCTTGCAGAAGGGGAGACTGAATGGCTTGCAAATTGGCTTCTGAACCTTGCAGTTCAGCATAAACCAAAATCAATGTTGGTTTACCTTAATGGGCCAATAGGCTGTGGTGGTTTAGAGCTGATTTGTGAGCTGTTCAGCTCCCCGCTGTTAGGAGCAACCTCGAGGAGGTCTGGTAACCTCTGTAAGGATTCCTGGCAGAAGAGCAGCCAACACTTCAACACCTTCTGTTTAGGTTGTCACTATTAACTGCAAGCTGTAGACCTCTACCTATCATTCTTTTAGGATCAAGATTGGGACCCACTTAACTCACTACTTGTAGGAAAGATTTAAGGCAGTATGCCTCAGTGTGATATCCCAAGGAATCTCAGTTTAGATCTTCATCTAGCCTTGTATCTCAGGGACATAGAAGAAATCAACCAACTAACTTTACTGCAAAGAAAAATATTACTGAAAATATTTACTTCAAAACATTCAAAACTAATCAGTCAACAACACATTTCATTTGTCAGGTGTTTCCCTTCTGCATGAATGCTTGTTGCCTTTGTCCATAGAGGATACCTATGTTTTTCAGATGAAGCCTATTTCTCTTTTCTTTTTATTAACAGTTTTTCATATAAATACAGTAAGTTTTAAAACTTTTTTTTCTCCAAACCACACTTGTTTCACAGTTTATGTTCTAAAGTCACATGCTCTTGCCAAGAGTCATGGAACCAAAAGCAGCCTGGCTGTGTATGTGCCTCAGCAAAACCTTCCTCCTTTTGCTTACAGGCTTTTCAGATTTTCCATGTACACAAACTACCAGGTAGCCTTGTGTCTGCTTCAGAGGATTCTTCACACAGATACCCTATGTGGAAGTGAAAAACCATAGCCCCTCTCATTCCCCTATGGTTTCTTGTGATGCTTCATCCTTCATTGTCTGAGGCCAGAGATTACTTTCATAGTTTGCCTTCGGCAGCCACTGTGCCTGTTAGGACAATTCTGTATAACACCAACTTTCCCCAGGATGTTGCCCTGAAAGGTTGTCATCCAAGGCAAAATGTGTCTTTCCGTGAATAAGCTGTTTTATCCCTCCTATCCCTTCAGGGAACAGATGATAATGTGTTATAAATTTGACTTGTCTGTCAGCTTATGTCCTTATTCATTAATTTATTTAATAGGAAACAGGTTTTTGGCATCTGGAATTAAGTCCACTTTCATTAACTACCTTGAGATAATGAAGATGGAGCCAAGTATTTTAAGCTTTAAAAATACACAAAACCAAAGTAAGAAGGCCCCTACAGCAAGTGGAGAAGAGGTGACCTAGGGAGAAAAAAACTGTGGTGAGCATCTCACATTTAATTCTGTTTGAGTAAGCCTTCCATTGTCCTTTCCTGCCTTTATGTTTGCTTTTTGCCATTTTTGTCACTTACCTTCTACTTTTCCCTTTTTTTTTCTTCAAATAAACCTTTCACACATGATCAGCTTGCTGTTTTCTGTCTTCTTTCTTCCCTTTCCTTTTTCAACAGCTCTTTTTTTTCCTGTTGTCTCTTTACACACATTCTTTTTCTTGACTTTGTCCCTGGATAAGCTTCTCTCCCCCAATCCAATCTGTTGTGAATTTTTTTTCCTTTCAGATGTGTGAACTTGTGCCTTAGTCCCTCACTTCACAAACTGTAACCCACAGACTGTTGGTTGATGACAAATTGGGAGGCTGTTAATCAGAAAGCTGTTCCCTTCCAGATACCGAGTATCTGAGCCACCTTCAAAGACACAACCAGTCAGATACCTATCTAGTATTATTTCCTGCATAACTGTAGATGTTGTAATAACATCATGAGGGTGCAGGTCAATGCTGTTGTAAGTAAAAGCAGCTGTTTATGCTCCCTGCATGAAATCTGCAAAGATGCCATCTACACTAAAAGTCAGAATTGCTAAAAATCTGAGGTAATCATTGAAATTGCAGACCTCTCTATACTGGGACATACATGAATCTGGTAATGCCCCCTAACCTCTTACAATATAGCATTTATTGCTTGATGATCTTCCTTTTTAGTTTGAGCACCTTGTGGTGGCCTTGTTTCATTCTTTTAGCATACCTGGAAAACTCTAGATGGAATTCAAATGCACAGTAGTAGCTGTCTCATTAATGACTTATTGCAGAAGTGGAAAATATTTCCAGATTAGCAGCAATTCCTAAAGATATTAGAAGTACTTTAAGGGGGAGATTTTGATTAAAATAGGAATAGTACTGTCAGAAGAGAATCTTCTTAAACTAACTATGATATTGTGGAGTTATATGGGTAATGGGCTAGTCATAAACTTTACATTAGATCTGAGCCGTGTGGATCTGAAGAGCCAAAACTAGAGTAACTGCTTTAGCTTTTTAATACTTTCTGCCCAAGAAAAGAAGGGCCTCAGCTCCTAGGAGACTCTACTTCCTTCAATGTACTGATCAGCAAAGTGGTCAGGTTGGCAGTATTAGAGCAATGACATTAACAAGGACACTTGTCTCTTTGGGGCCTTTCTTCTACTGCTCTCTGAACAATACCTGTGTGTTCTGCCCTGACCAGGCTGTCATTTTGCAGTTTAGCACTAATGCTTTGGTCCAAGGTGCTGTTTAAGTGACAAAAAGGAATGCTTTGATAAGTCAGTCTTAGTGTGGAGGGAGTCACTTAAATAGAAAGAGTTTCCTTAAATTTCAGCCATAAAAAATGATTTCTTGGAGTCATTTTACATGTAGAACAAAACCAATCTGACTAAACACAAAATGCTAACCATATTTCCAGAATCAATGTCTTGGAATATTCTTTAATTAAATTTCCGTGAGATTCACAGAGTAAGCATAGGTCAAGAGGAGAATTGTTTGAAAAATCTAGCCCCAAGTATCTTACTGGTATTGATTTATCAGTACTCCTCCAACACACTTTCAAGGGGGGATTCTCTCTGTTCTGTAAAAGAAATATTTTTAGGTTTAAAAATTGTATATACAAACTAAGAGCATAACTTACTTCAAGCTGAAATAGACCAACTTTGGGAATGTGATATTATAGCAGGACTTAAGCATGCTTGATTCAGATGGGTAGTGTGCCATTCCTTAGGGAATACTTCAAAGAATGACGCAGAGCAGCAGCAACTGGAAGGATACAGACAATTCACACAGACTGCATGCTTTCACACCCTTGCCTCAGATCAGCAATCCCAGATGGTGATCACCCAGAAGAGTCTCAGTCTTTCTAAATGCAATACTCTGCAGTCACAAAGTGGTTTAACACATAAACTCAGTAAACTCAGACGGGATTGACATTACCTTCAGTGGGCTGAGCACTCTTCTGCATGCACTTACTGAAGGGAATAAGTGTGATCACTTCAGGGACAGTTCATACCTCTGTAATTAACAGTAGTACAAAGCGGCTGCAAGGACACATTCCTAAACATGGTTGAGGGAGGGGTCTGGGCCTAGGAAAATAACATGCACCTCAACATCTGGAAGGCTAGCAAATACAATTATCAATTACACTAGTGTAAATCTTTGAGGTACATGTTATCATAGATATGGTACTCTCAGTAAAGGAAATAGCAGAGTGATTTTGTCATCTCCTCTGCCAGAGTGAAGCACTCAGCTTTGCTCTCAGTGGGCATCATTTACCAATATTTATTCCTTCATGCAGGTTAAGCCTTAGCTTTTTTATCCCTATCTTACCTCAAACCTCTTGAGAATGTATTATGACAGCAGCAATAGATGCAAACAAGTGTCTAGTCTGACTATTTTGTGAGGTGAGTTGTGGAAGCAATAAGAGTAGAAAGGATATGAAAAAGAAGAAGGTAATATTTCTAATTTTCTATCCCTTATATGCAAACAAAAATTAAACAACTTTTTACTCTACCTGTTCAACCTGGCCATTATAGATTTGGTCATCTATATTACTGTGCAATGTAATTCCACATGATTTTCTAACCCGGTGAAAAATGCATTTGCCCATTTCTTATGGAGGGTAGTGTTTGCCTGGCATGGGTGATCCCATTAGTGTAGAGACTGAATCTCCAAGCTAAAGCACTCCTTGACAGGAGTCATCATGCACAGCACCATGATAGTATGAATCTGTTCTTCACAGCAGTGGAGCCAGTGTGGCTTCCTCTACATCAAACATCTTTACACCATCCTCCACTGTGTCTTTACTTCCACTGAGAGGCCTCTGAAGCACAATAATTCCTGATAATGGAATGCACATGTTAAACAGACTATTAATTAAAAAAAAACTCATTATCAAAAAAGATTGTTACTAAAGTACCACATTTTTCACATGAAAACACTGGAATTCCTCCACTAGTCTCTGGTACTTCTAGAATGCCTTGCCATCCCATATCCTGTCCTTTAAAAATAAATTTACAGTGAAAATGAATTTTCTCTAATAACTTGTAACCTTTTATAAAATTATTCCATTTAAAATTCTATTTTAATCATTTTTTCACAGCAAAGAAGAGATACTAAACCATGTAATTTGTATTCACGACAGCAGGCATCATTGCATCCAGACAACACTGGGAAAATTTTGTGAGACAGAGATAGGAAAATCAATTATAATGAAACTTTTGTTTACTGGATTCTTCTTGTTGGATTTTAATGTCTGGACATGTAACATGCATGTATAAGCTATTTTGGAATTATTTAAAATCTTTTGTGGGACTCATAAAAAAATAAATTAGTCTGACATTTGCACTTTTGGGATTAGATTAAGCTGTCTGCTCTGCCCCCCTTGTGAATTGCAAAAGAGAAGACTTTGGCTAGAAATTAGCAGTTTAGGAAAAGCCAACATATATGAATTGTGGGCAGATCCACTTTAAAATTTTAGCAAATGTCACAAGTATTCTTTTATTCAGACTCTGAGAGGCTTTGGAGAAAAAAAAAATAACAAGCATTAGAAAAAGCAGCAAGGAAAACAGAAGTAATTTCCAACTTTCTGTAAGGCAGTTATTATTGTGGCTCCTAGGTATTACATTATTTAGACCTTCCTGCTCCTCCTGGGTGCATTGGATTTATTTTATTCCACCCATGCAAATAGAGTTGGGATCATATTTGAGCTCATATTTGTATACTATGAACATTAATTGCTGTGTTTTAAAACAAAGATCTTCAGTCAGTCAGACCAGGTATAGTTACAGCTGAGAATCCTGAACTGCTTATTTAAGCAGATAATTTTCTTCTATTCTAAAGCCTGTATTCACTTGTGTGTTCTGGGAGGAAGAGAATTAAAGGCAGAGATATAAAAGATACTGGGTCAAATCAGATATCTCTACTAACTCAACATTTGGACAAACACACTTTGCCAGTAGTAAAGATTTGAAGATCTGGCCCATAACAATTCTTACAATAGTAGACTGTATTTTTTTCTTGGCAGAGCACCAAATCTAATTTACTCTCAGTTTACAGGAGAAAAAAATACAAAAAGTGTTCTGCCTCCCATTTGTTACAGCAGCATAATCAGAAGTGAACTGTCGCTCTGAACAGCAGCAAAAGAACCAAAAGAGGAATGCTCAGTTCTCCCCATGCTGGTGAGTGATGTCAGGAAATCGCTGCTGGGTGACGTCAGGACATCAGTCTCTTGAGGACAAACAGCCAGCAAGCAACCAGCCTTTGTTCTACTCTTTTCCCCCCTCCCTCCTCTTCTGGCACAATAGCTTCAGCAGACAGATAAAATGTTAACAAAACACTGATGTATTTTTACATGTGTGACAGTGGTTCCTTGTACCTAGGGCTCAAAGGTAGTGAAGAAGGGCTCTATGGACAGTACAGAAAGGCAAGGAGCCAAAGCCAAAAGCAGTATAATGCCAGTGAAAATCTGCCCAATTCTCCTTGGGGAGGCTCAGGAGGCCACTGCTTTTCCAAGCAGTAATAATTTGCATGTAGTAGCCCATGCACCTAGATATCTCTCAGGAGCAGAGGATCAGTGGCTGAACACTGGCATAAAACTCATGGGACTGGTGTGAGAGTTCAAGCATCATAAATATGCAGATGTCTGGTGCTTGAAGAGAGTGATATGCCTTGCCTCCATTCCTTTTTTTTTAATAACACTGAGTGCCATTTTTGAAGGCAGATGTCTGGTTTCTAAAAGACTGCTTGCAGGAGCTCAGCCTGAGGCAGGATGCAGCTGATCAGCTGCTTCCAGCAAGGCAATGGCTTACGTTCCTGCTAAATTTCTGCAGGCAGTGTGGAGCAGCCTGCTTTGACAGATACTGTGGAGGTCCCGCACTGTTGTCCTTATTGAAGCACCTCCCCTTCACTTTACTTTCTCTGAAAAGAAAGTAAAAACCCCATAGAATTCAGCCATGTTTCTCTAGTTTTATGTCAGCATCATCAATTCCAAAGTCTGGCACACCACCCTTTCACTGTTATGCTTTTTATAATGATTAAGCACATGTATTTTTAGGATGAGGCTCTCTGTTTTTAAGGTGAGGCTCTCTATTGTCTCCTCTATGATTTCCAGTATTCTAGCATAAGTCTTGTATGTACAGCTACTGATCTCAAAGGATAGAAAGAATTGTTGAAGGAATGTACATGCCAAATCAACTTGAGGAGACAGAGTTTAAAAAGACAGTAATGGAAAAGAAACTTCTTCACAAACAAAACCAATGAGGTGATGAAGAGTCTCATCATCTGGAGCTGTTTCCACAGGAGATTTCTTTAATTCTCCTCTAGCAACATCAGTATCTTAAAAAAGAGGAAACACTTATATCCTGGCCTGCTGTGTTAAAATCAGGTTAGCTCAGCTGTTGTTTGGAGATTTGTGCATTTCTTTGCCATTTGTATGAGATACAGTTAGCCCAGGATAAAGACATCTAATACAGAAGAGATGACCATCTGCTAAACCATAACAGATTTGCAATTCCCTGCTGTAGAGCTCTGTTTTCCTTTTTGGCTTTGTACTATATAATTTTGACTGTGCAGATTTTTAAATCTTTATTGCTAATAAAAAGATAGGAGTTTCCACTGAAACAACTCAGACTGTGTATTCAGAATCTTTATGTCTGGTGGTCTTTGAAGTACCACTATCACCTGTGAAAGTTCACACTGCGTTGGGGTTCTTGAACTTGAGGTTTTCCACCCTGTTGTTTGCTTGGGTTATTTGGGGGTTTTTTGATAAAGGGTGTAGGAAATTGATTAAGGCCAGCACTGTTTAATATCTTTATTGATGATTTGAATGATGATTTGAATTATGAGTGCACCTTCAGTAAGACACTAAGCTGGGCAGGAGTGTTGATCTGCTGGAGGGTAAGAAGGCTTTGCAGAGGGATCTGGACAGTCTGGGTGAGTGGGCTGAGGCCTTTTGTGAGAGGTTCAACAAGGCCAACTGCTGAGTCCTGCATTTAGGTCACAACAACACCCTGCAGTGCTACAGGCTTGGGGCAGAGTGGCTGGAAACCTGCCTGGTGGAAAAGGACCTGGGGGTGCTGGTGGACAGCAGCTGAACATGATCCAATGTGTGCCCAGTGGACAAGAAGGCCGGTGGCATCCTGGCCTGTATCAGTAGTAGTGTGGCCAGCAGGACCAGGGCAGTGATTTTCCCCCTGTGCTCGCCACTGGTGAGGGCACACCTCAAATCCTCTGTTCAGTTCTGGGCTTTTCACTTCAAGAAAGACATTGAGAGGCTGGAGGGTGTCCAGAGGAGGGCCGTGAGACTGGTGAAGGATCTGGAGTACAAGTCCTATGGGGAACAGCTGAGGAAGCTGGGGGTGTTTAGCCTGGAGAAAAGGAGGCTCAGGGTGACCTTATCAGTCACCAACTGCCTGAAAGGAGGGTGTCGTAAGATGGAGATCAATCTCTTTTTCCAGGCAGCCAGTGACAGAACAAGAGGAAATAACCTTAAGCTGTGCCAGGGGAGGTTCAATTTGGATTTCAGGAAGAATTTTTTCACTGAAAGAGTGGTTAAGCATTGGAATTAGCTGTCCAGGGAGCTGGTGGAGTCATCATCGCTGAAAGTGTTCAAGGAATGACTGGACATGGCTCTTAGTGATAAGCTTTGGTTGGCAGGGTGGAGTTCAGTCAAAGGTTGGACTTGATGATCTTGCAGGTCTTTTCCAACCTTAATGATTTTGTGATTCTAGATGCAGTTTTTACATAGCTGTCAGAGGGAACAAAAATTCTGTCTTAGAAACTAACTTGATAAAGAATTCTGAGCACATAAATTGTCAAATTTTGTTCCTTAGTACTTCTCGTTATCAGATGTGGACTGAATAGTTCCCACAGTTGCATTTTACTCACATGAGGTTCTCATTTGACACTAGTCATATATTTATATTAATGCAATCTTGCTGTGTGACTTTGTGTATCTTTGCATTTTGAAGTCTTCAAATGAAATAGAAAAAAATTGCATTCACATACTTTATTAGCACAGTAATCAGATTTTCAGGGTTTCACAATAACAGGAGAAGCTTGAAAAGTAATTAAGAGATTCTCAACACAGCAGGAGTTTTTGTTAAAGGAGAAAACTAATTCAGACTGTAGTTTGCAGATACAAGAGAAGCTGGGGCTGGAGTCCAAGAGACTCCTAATCTTCAAGAAAAGTAGCTGCTCTGAAAGCCGTGGGGAGGGAGAGGTCATTCATATACTTTCGCTTTCCTTTAAAAGAAAGCAAACCATTAGGAGCTTATCTAACAATTAAAACATCTGCTTCACAAAGGAAAAGCATGTCAGCTTGCATTGCCTTGATTGAAAGGATGCATTTTATTATATAAGGACTTGGAAATATAAAAAATACTACATGAATTTGCGTTTGTAAGGAACAAAGTTGATTTCCAAAGATTAATAACAGACTGTACATATGCCTTTGAGGAAGCACCCAACCACATGAATGACTGTTTCCAAATGCACATTTATTTAGATGTAACCAGATCGTGTAAGTAATGTGTGTGTAAATCAAACTGGAGGTTTTGGTGATCAGCTTTGATATTATCATAACATTCCGACATTTTTGAAACTGTGATTTTCTAAACTTCATTTTTCCCCGATGTAGATATAGATGGTAATGAATGGCAACAAGTAACTAATTTGTAAGTCTTTGCTGTCTCCTACTATTTCATGTCTCTCTTGTTACTGCTTTCCCTATCTCATCTGCCCTTTTCTGTGGCTAGCTGACACCTCTCCTACTGCTTTGGTTCTTCAGTGCAGACACAAGTTTCTTTAATGCTTTTCAGCAGCTGTGCTTGACTTTAAGCTTTTATTTTCTAAGAAAGTAGGAATTATGAAAAATTGCTTTAATAGAAAAAAAATAAATTGGTGCCGCCTCTTGTGCTAAATAATGTACTGATACAATTCATAATGTGGTTTCATTTCTTTTAATGTAATAATTACCTTTTAAAATGTGCATGTGGCTTAATCTTTTTATGGTGTATGATAATGGAGGAGTTTTATATGACTCACAAGTGATGATAAGGATGTACATTGTAGATTATTGCTCTCACCATGCATTTGAAGAGAGCTCCCTCATGGCAGTAAAATAATAATAGGACTGACTGCCTTGTCCTAAACTCCCCTGGAAAACACCGCTCTGGGTTATTTTAGGGCATAATACAGAGATTTGTTCTCCTATTGGCTTCTCTTAGGTGGTAAGGACATTCAGTTGACCTGTGGAAGGCACAGTGCTCAGCAGTTTGTCTAGGTCCCCTAATCCATACCAGAATCCTCTCACCCGAAAGCTGTACCTTGGCTCTTACTTTGCCATGCTCTCTAGGGCTGGAGGGAAGGAGAAACATAAGGAAAGAAGCAGAAAATTGAAATACGTCCTAGGAGGTCAGTGGGAAACCAATGTGCATCCATTTCTTGCTTCTGTCCCCTCCCATCTCTCTCTACTTTCAGAGAAAAGTGCTTTTCAGGCACGTGGCATTTCTTACAGGAATGAGTGTGTCTGAGCCAACTCCCCTGGAGTTTTATGGACTGAAATATCTAGATTTGAGGGGGTTTCTTACACTGACCAAGTGCCATGCCACTTATAACCTGTAATAGCCAAGAAATCTGTATTGAAGAAGTAAATTTTAAAATGTTAATAGAAATTGAAGAACAGGTAATCATTTTGTCAGAAACTTTTATTTTAAAAGTGGTACAATGAGACAGTGGCTGTTGCCAAACATTTTAGGAGACTCTTGTTGCAGATGCTGACCCACAGTAGGAATCAATCATAAGGACTGGGACCGAAAATATGACCATATGTGATTCAACACATCAGCACTGTATTTGCATGTGTAATCCTCTTAATATCCATTTCAGTTACCACTATAAACCTGTACCCAGCCCGTCTTTATCTCAGCTGTCTCAGCCTTCTAGATACCTTAGTCTAGTGATATCTGTTTGAGTTGCAAATCAGAAAATAAATATTTTTGCCACCTAAATTTTACAGGGCGCTCAGTTTATCCAGATTTGACACATTGAAGCTTTTCAAGCCAGAACCACAAACTGATGGAAAATGCACAAAGTGAGGACATGCAGTCGCATAACCATCCTTTGTTCCACACGCAATGATAAAATTATGTGTGTGCTTTTCTAGGAGATGCTAAGAGGAACTCCAACTCTCATCACTTCTTCTTTTCCTCTCCTGCCTACAGGAATTCCTGCCATGCTGCTCTGTTGCTGAACTGAGTTCCCTGCAGCCCCAAAAGAAGATTTCTGCTAATAATACTACAGAGGCAAGCTGGCAGTCTGCGTATTAATATTTTCAGTGATGTGGAATTCTCTCCTGAAATCATCATATTCAGACGTTCTAAGACCGTGGGGAGAATCTCAGTTTATATAAACTATGTAATATTTTTTGAAAAAGTGAATCCTGTGGTTTCAAAATTCTTAGTAAAAGCACTCACCCCTCAGTGTCAGCCTTTTCAAGCCAAAGTAGTGATTTTTGCCTCACTATTTTTGAATGCTTGTGGGTAGCAAGTTGCGTCACTACTGCTGCTGCCTTAGGCCTGTTTAGGAGGATTTGGGTTTAAGGTTAAATCAAAGTTTGAGGTTAAATCAAAGTTTGTCAAAAATCTGTTTCTTCTTTTGTGGTGTCATTCACTTAGCTCTGGTTCTCATCTGTTCAAGGAAATCCCTCAGTGCTGAGGTGATTTAGGGTGAATCCTCACTAAAGGCTGTTTTACATGACAGAGAGAAGTGTTGGAAAGAGGTCAGGGTTTCATTGGCATAATCCTATCTCAGGGTTTGGAAAAATTTACCTTTGCTGGAGTTCAGTTGACTTTGATTTGAGGAGGCTGCCATTCCAACACAATGGTTCACAAAAAAAAAAAAAAAAAAAAAAAAAAAAAAAAAAAAAAAAAAAATCTGTGAAAATTGGGAACACATTCCAGCCAGGAGTTCAGAGTATCTTCTGAGATCTCAGGAATCACTGTAGGTTTGCAACTGGCTGGTTCGGAGGTTTTCACCTTCCCTACCTTCAGATGTCTGCTAGTTCTTACAGAAAGATCTAGAAGCTTTGCAATAATGCTTCTTCCACGCTGTCGAAAACTACATACCTGAGGAACTGCGATGTCTTTATTCCAATTATTTAAAAAATGCACATATTTCTTACATGAAAAATGTGGAGTCACACAAAGGATTGCTTTCAGTTGAGTGGTTTTTATTTCCTGCCTATAAATTTATGACATAGCTCAGAGATGACATAAGTCAAAAGCTGGTAACATAGTTACAGACTATGGAAAAAGAGCTGGCAGAGAATAGTCCTATGCTACTATTACACCTGGAATGAAACTAACTTGTGCAGAAATGACTCACATGTGTAGGGGAGATGAGCCTTGGAGAAAAGGTACCTGCATCCTCCAAGTGATGGTTTGTAGAAGCAGTGCAGTGGTCTTTGAAATATCCTGTTGGTTGATTGTGCTCTCTGGCACTAGCAGGAACACTTGGTACACAGTGAAGTTATATTGGAATTGAGAGTGGCAAATCTTCCTATTCTCTGCTGTTTCTTTTTTTTACCCTGTAGCTGATTTATACATGATTGCCTTCTTCTGCTGTCCTACCTTCAGCCTCCAGGGCCACATTTGTGGTTGGTGTATGAGGAGCAGGGGATGAGGAATTGTGCTCTAGGCTTCCTGCAGGTGATAAGGGCAACAAGCACTTCACACAAACGTCTTTTGATGACATCTGGATGGTAGCTCATTTAGCGAAAATGCATATAAGGTAGATTTAGATTGGATATTCAGAAGAAATTTTGTACTGTGAGGGTGGTAAGGCACTGATGCAGGCTGCCCAGTTATGGGTGCCCATTCTCTGGAAGTGTTCAAGGCCAGGTTGGATGGGGCTTTGAGCAGCCTGGTCTAGGGAAAGGTGTCCTTAATTGTTTTTCTTTTTAAAAAGTGTAATGAATGGCAGTATTCAAATTCATTAGAATAAGACTTTTCCCTGTTGCTTCAATACCTTAATGTTAAACATTATCATATGCATAACAGCATGGTATATATTAAACAAAGAAGTTCATATTGAGTCAAATAATTTACATAATTATTAGCAGGTCTCTTTGCTAGTTGTACAACCTTTAAAAAAAAAAAAACAAAAACAAAAAAACCAAAAAAGCTGAAGAGTGTAATCTCCTTTATAAATGCTGCAGAGGCCGTTTTATATTTCTGAGACTTGGGATATCCCGCTGTCTCTTTATGAGATATATCTAGGGATAATCTAAAACTGGAGTTAATTAGTGCAATGTTTATTCTGATGTTAATATTATTTTTCCACTCATGGCTCTTGTTTGGTATCTCTATTAAAGCGCTATGTGTTACTACACATCAGTTTAGACCTAATCCACCCCACTCCTATTTATCCTTTTGCTTTCTGTGTGGGTGTAGCTTCCTTGGTTTAAATAGAAGTAGGCTTAATCAAGTGTTTAAGTTTACAGGGTACAATAAAGGGTACAATACAATAATACATTAATACTGTTTTTGCTAAAATGTGTCTCTAACATTGTTCCTTTTCCCCAGCTGTCAACCACATACTTGATTTTCTTATCACTTTATCTCAAATTATTTCAGCATAGCTGTCTCAAAAATTTTACAGATCATATATAAATAAAAACATACTTTAAGTAACCTTCTTAAATTTTTGAACAAACACATCACTAAATGGAGAACAATAAATAAATAAAAAGAAAACCCAGTCAAACACACTTTTACAAAACCTAGCTAATGAACTGTATCTCCAGCATAGATATAAAATTCCAAAGTGAGTTGAGGAGGTGGATAATGAGGGACTGAAGGGCCTTTGTCCCTGTCTTTGTGCTTTTGAGGATAACTTTGCCAAGTATGTTTCATTGGGCACTGAGGGAGTTTGTAGGCACTGAATTCTTGCTTACTCCAGAAGCCAGGCAGTGAGCTATTGGTAACTGAAAGCTGTTTTGCCCCATTCCCTCCCATCTTGGTTAAAAATAACTTTTATTTACAAGGTTATATTTGCTCCTGGTCAGTCCATGATCTGATTCACCATACAGCCAGACAGGCATTTCCATAGCCAACTGAGACATTGCTAAAGGAACAAGAAGCAAGAATTACCTAAGCTGCCAAAAGAAGTGAGCTTCAGGAACAAAATAGCATCCTTACCATGGACGGCCATACCATGGCCTTGCTCCAAACTGGCATGACAGGGACAAGGGAGTCCCTCGTCACTTTTGTAGAGCAGGAGTAGCAAGAGACTACTTTCACCGCTCTCTGCTGTAGCAGCAGTCTGTTCCCTGGAGAAAACCACCTGGAAGGAGGGGAGGTTGTAGATAAGCCTTCCAGTCCTTACACTCTCTCGAGTGACTGGCTGGGACCTGCCGCTGTGCTTGTCACATCCATGCTCGACCCGAGGGGCTGTTGACAGGATCCTGGGAGCACTTTGTTCATACACTATTGACATTCATGGTGCACTTCACATTTCCCAAAGTTAATGATCCAGACTGTCTGCAGATGCAGGCAGACATCACTGCTCAGACCTGTGGTGCTGATGAGCTAGTTACAAAAATCGTATTTTACCTAGACTGACTAAATACATATAAGGTTTATGAAAATTGACCTTTCTTGTTGGATGAGTTTCAGGAAACAATTTTTCACTAAATGACTGGCTTGAATCTGGGCCAAATTGGTAAGTCTGTAAGTCTGGACTAAGCAAGTAATTTTTGAACAAATTATTTATTCACTGAAGATAGCTGCTTTTCCTCACTAGTACATAGTTCATGGACAGACTGTGAAACTCTTTAACTTACTTGTAATTCAAAGTTATTCATACATTTCTTCACATAATAATTCTTGGTCTAAAACTATTTATGAAAAGATTATCAGTGCCTGCCATGAAGAGACATGAAGGAATGGAAATTATGTCTGGTTCAGAATCGGCTTGAAAATGTAGATGGATATGCTCTAACGTGAAGAAACTCTTCACTGTTCAGTGAATGTGGCTGGTTTTCCTCAAATCATTTATTTGACAGACCAGTTTTTCTGGCATTTGACCAACTTCATAATTCATAGAGAATTTCCCTCCCCCCCGCCCATCATTTTCCCAGCTCTGCTGAAAGACTTGCAGCCAGACAGCTGTTCTGAATGAAGTGTATATATGGCCTCATATTGGTTCCTAGTAAATAGGTACACTGGTGTGAAGCCACACGTATTACCTTGGGGCCATCTTTGCAGAGGACAAAAGGACATGGACACTTGCCTGCCCACTTTGTAATAGAATTGGCCCCTCTGGTATGAGCTGCAGTTAATAAACATTAGAAGAGCAGCATGAACTTTCTGGTGTGAAGGGCAACACCTGTACCTGCTGTGCTGTCAGAACAAAGCTAGCCTGCTGTACCTTTTAGCATCCCTTAACTGCTCACAAAGAGAAAGGTGAGGAGGGAGACCTGCTCTTTCCAATCCTAATTCACTCCTGCATCTGGGCAAAGCTCATATGGGCATTGCTCATTGAATCCCTCAGCTCTTCTGCAGAAAAGCTGACACTGCCTGGGGTTTCTGCTTGGAGTCCCAGACCAGGACATTTAAATTCTCTTTCCTCCAGTGGTAACATAATTCCTTTGGTTAACCCTTTGGTTAACCTCAAACCAAAGAGACTGATTCCTTTCAACTCCATCACCTTTCCTCCCTTCACTCTCCACTATTCCCCTCTTGCAGCCCCTACCTTGTTCTTTTACCTGCTGCACTTACTTTTTTTTTTTGTGATTCATAGCTTTTCTCTTTAGTCTTTGCTATTTTGGGGAGGAGGATGTCTTTCCTGGCCCCAGTTAGTGCTCTTTCAAGGTTTGGCTTATTCTTTATAATATATCCCATTTTTTTTCTTTATTTTATATTACAATGGACCCTCCAGCTGGTATTAACAATCACTGAGAGTTCCTACCCAAAGAATTTAGAATGCAGATGAATTAATTCCACAGGTTAAAGAGACCCATCCTTTTATAAATATAAAATGCTCAAAAAGTAATTAAAATTATTAAAAACCTGATTTGGTTGTATCAGGATTATAGGTATTAATATAAATACTAATTTAGGGAATAGACCATTTTAAAGATTCTTGCTTGCCTGTAGATTGTTTTTATTCTGGTCTTGCAAGATTTTCAACTTATCTTCAGTGTTGCAGAGAGGTAATAAAGTCAGCTATCCTGGATCTTATCTTTGATTTAAAATACCTTATTCTTTCTCACTTTGCTCTGCTCTTTTGGTTCTGGTAGCCTCTGCAAAATAGAATAAGTATTTTCATTCAATTCTGCAGGTGGTGAAAGACATAAAACATTAGAATGGGTCCTTTAAAACAGCTGTAAACTAAAATGATGCTTGTAAACTGAAATACTGCAGTTTTGTTCACCCTGAATTTTAAAATAGTTTCATGAGGTAATTGAGCCTTAAAGGATCTGTGTTTTTTAACTCTATAATGTTATTATGCAGTTGCCACAGGGGGAGCATATGCTTGCTGCCAAAATCTAAAACTGGAATCTTGGATGTTAAACAGATAAGATTAAGTCATAGACTTCAGCTGTATTAGAAGCAAGCACAACATTCATCTGAAGCATGTGACAGCTATGTCCTGGAAAACTGTTTCTAGACAGACATTCTTGCCTGCTTACATAGACTGAAATAGGCCATTCTCATTCATTCAGTCTACTGAGTTTTAAGCACCTCTGTAGAGCTATTTGCTTGAATGTTTTCCCCATTTTCCTGAAGTGTGGCGTTGCTTCTTTAAGGAGCCTTGTAAATGAAGCCTTTCACCTAAGATGGTTATTCTGTTAAGGATTTCTGTGGTTTTTATTGGTCACTGAGAACACACCATGACATTTGGGTTTTAAGACTTATTTTTTCTTAATTGTATTAATGGGTTTGAGTCTATGTTGGATTTCAGGAATCAGTTTGTGCACATTCTGTGTTACATTTTATTGTGCCCTAAAACATGACAGGCATTGCACTGAACAAAAGAATGATATAATCACTTCCCTGAAGAATTTACTATCTGACTTTAGATTAAAAAAGGAGTAATAAACAGCAGGAGGAGATGTAGTGAGAAACTACCTCACACATTACAGCAGTAAGATCAAGCTGTTAAGCTGTTGGTGCTTGTAAACACCTCAATTGCTTAACTAAATGGTTTATTTAAAATAATTATGATCAGTGAGCCACTAATTGTAGGCACCACTAAAATGAACTCAAAAGGAGGGATTTGAATGAAAAGTTCAAACTCAGTGAACCAGAATCAGCACTGCATCTCACAAACCAGGCAGCATGAGACGGAAAAGCTTGCTGGAGAGGTAGGTAAGTGGGACATCAAGACTGATGTCACTATTAAGTGGAGAGAGCAAACCTCTATACACAGAAAGCGTGCAGTTATGAGGGGCACTAAAGGTGAGAGCAGACAGTTTAAATCTAA
This sequence comes from Motacilla alba alba, assembly GCF_015832195.1. Lineage (NCBI taxonomy): Eukaryota > Metazoa > Chordata > Aves > Passeriformes > Motacillidae > Motacilla > Motacilla alba. Next base: position 37,610,515 of record NC_052017.1, on the reverse strand, counting down.
TGTGGTGGATAAAGGAGAGCTAGTGGACTGATTTAGAATGGATTTAAACGTCTAAGTGTTCCAGCTGACTTAGCAAGGTTGGCAGCAGTGTGTTAGGGAAAGTGTGGACCTGTTGCCAGGTGGAGTAGAGTGACAGGAGAGGAGGCATGTAGCTTTCAGGGATAGACCCTGGCATGAGTGTTTATCCACTGGAGCAGAATAAAAGTCTGGAAGATTAGTCCATAAGCACTGCAAAAGGTTTTTTACCTAGACCTCAGTCACCCCTCCATCATTACTAGAGTAGCCCACCTCTCTTCCTATCATGGCTGCACATTAATAGCCCTCCTGAGTCTCCTTCTAACAGTGCCTATCCTGAAATATGTACTGGAATGGTGTCCAAGTGCTGTCTTCTAGGTTATATGTAGTTTCGTGGCACTAGTGCACTTCATACCAGATAAATGTGCATTGCAGCAAGTGCTATGTTTGCTCAACAGTGAGGTCAAAGACTGCCCAAAAAGGTGGCTTAAACTGATCTTCACATAATTATAAGGCCCAGTGACAGAACTGCACCTGGACATCTTTGTCATTGCTGTCCATAGTCTGTATAACAATAATATAAAAACTCAAGCAGCTCTGAACTGCAAACATGCAGTTGCCCCATCTAAATAAAACCCACTTCAAAACACTTATTAAAGAAGAAACTTGGATGTCCCAGATGACTTGGTTTTTGTGCTGTTGCAAATCCCCAGTTGTCTATACCTCTCTCTTTGATGGTCTCAAATGGTTAACATCTAGACTTTATTATGTTACTGAATCTTTTGTGTTATCAGGCAGCACCGCATCGATTAAATCACACTCAGGAGAGAGCTAACCACAAAGCCATAAGCATTCTTGACAGGTCATTCTTGCTTGAGCCTGGTTTCTTCAGTGTAAAGATTAAAAATCTTGTCACTGATGGTGAAGAATGAAGTACATGCAAAACAATGGAGCATCAATAACTCATAAAAAGCACTTAACAGAAGTGGCAGAATTTGAATGAGATGCTGTATACATTAAACAAAATCACACTAGTAATAAAGTTGAAGATTGAGAGTACTGTGAAATTATTTCACTAAATATTGAACGCAAGTACTAATTGACAGTGATTGTTCATTTTGGTGATGCATTAGTAAGAATTTTATTTTTATTCTGCACTGTACCAAACCCAGACAAATAAATCCTTTGCATTTTTGTATCACTTTTTTTTCCTGAATATTCCATATTAACAATATTTGAAATTAATGGGTTCTCATTTTTTATTCTGCTGGGTCTGATTTTGCTCTGCTCTTTTAGAATAAAAGGCAATTCTTTTAGAATAAAATTCTTTTAGAATAAAATTCTTTTAGAATAAAATAGGCAATCTACCTAGTAGATTCCTGAATTCTATTGTGGCATGTACTTTATTCCTTTGTCTTGGTTACTGGTGTAGGAATTTTGGCTTTGGAAGAAAGACTATGACCAATATACATTTGCATTAGAGTTTATTTCTCCCTTCTGACCTGCTATAAAGAAGCTGAGAGTTATGACTTGTTCAGAGGCCCATTCTGGTAGCCAGGTAACCCTGGGGAAGAGAGTAGAAGCAGCCCAATACTTTTTACCTACCTTCTGTCTCCGCAGGTTTCCATCAGGTGAACAGAAACCTTGAACAGGGGAGACATTTGGTATCTGCATTTTTCATCCTTCTAGTGCTTTTGATTCTGAACTCTCAGAAATGGTAGGCAGTGCTGATGGTTGAAAGGCAGTGTATGCTGGGGTCTACTTTGGGAAATAAATAGCAGTGGTTTAATTTGACTTAACAATATTATCCTATCTCATAATACACATGATGAGGGAAAAGAACCCAGGATTTTGTTGACAACTCCTGAAGCTTATATTTTTAAAGGGTAGTCTTCAGCAGCTGGATTTGAATCAGATGTCAAAATTGAAAATAAGGCTGACAAGTGGCTTGAAATGGTGATTTTTTAGGGGGAACTTTCAGTCCAGAAATACCTTTGTTTTTATGGAATGCTAGCATAACTATGAAGCTGACCTAGCAAGTCTTTTGTCTTTAGGTTTCCATTCTTTACAGAGAGCTGTACACTTCCACAGGAAAAAAAAGTGGAACGACAAAACTGAAAACATGAAGGCCTACATCTTCTTGATAATCTTTATCTGGGAAGCAGGACTGTCTCTCAAGGTATGCAGAAGAATTCTTACAAATACAAAGAGAAAAGTGTTCTTTCTAATTGAATAATCTAAATGACTACTATGGCCTCCCTGTGGATTTCCTATCCAAATGCCAACTCAACCTGTTCATGATTACCTTGTGAGAGCCAAAGAGTTCACAACCTGCAGTGGGAAGATTGGAGAGCATGGCAAAAATGAACATAGGAAAACTGAGACTGCTTCACCATATTATTATTACTTAATACATCATTAAATTGCAGCAGTCTGAGTGAAGATGCTCATAAGGTTATGTTTTGTGTGTCCTTTTTAAATTGTCAAAGGATTCAAGTCGCTTAAAAAATGGGTAGAACAAAGTGTGCTACAGAAGATTTACCACTAACACTTAGACAGTCTTGCTGTACTTCAGACAGGCCATCCCTCGGGCAAATTTGTGTAATCTACACAACACACAATTTCCATAGGCATGAACACTTGCAGGGCAGGATTAAGGTGAAGATTTACACTGCTGGAAAGCAGACAGGCCGCTTCTTCTAGGGATGGTTTCTGGAGCTGTTTGGTGTATTCAGTATTTTTGGAGGATAGAGAAGCAGTTTTAAACTGTTTAGCCTAAAGTTTACAGTAACAGGGACTATAAGTAGTCCCAGATGGTCTCAGCACTTTGTTGCTGCAGGCAGGATGGTGATTTCAGGGAATGCTCATGGGCTGATGCAGAAATACAGGATGTAAAGGTATGAAGTGTTCCAGTCCCTCTAAGTTTGCAAGCCAGAGAAGAAGGGGGAAGTGCTGCAAGGCCTTCAGAGGGATTTGCAATACCTCCCTTGTAGGATGTCTGATTTTTGTCTCATCCTTGGCAGAAGAGCACACAGACCCATACCATCATCAGTTATGATATACTGTAGGGTTGCTGTTCCACTGCTGCTAATTCTCCCTCCTCTGCACTTCTGGGATTTACAGCTGCAGCAAAGCTGCAGCTGCTGCTGCAGATGAGACTGAGCAGTGAAGAGCATGAGCAGGCAAGGAGCTGCCATTGCCTTCTCTTTCTCAGACTGCAGCAGATCCCTGCTTCCAACCCATCAGGCATGGCAATACTGCCTATCCCAGTGCAATGGGAACAACCTGTGTGCTAAATGTGGCCCAGCTGGACCAGACCTGGCTTGCTCAGCATAAATAGTGCTGGTTTGAAGCTCTAATTAAAACAAAGTGAGGATAATAACCTTCTGAAACTATGGAGGGGAAGCAAAACTTCAAACGAGCCATTTCAGTAAGAAGGAAAATTTGATTTTTGTTTTTTGTCCAAGCTTTTAGAAGGTGTTTGTTAGATCAAGATAGCTATTGTGATCTAATGTTATGCCTTAAGATGCCCAACCAAATAAATCCCTGGTGAATTTCAAGGTCAGGAAAAACTTTTGCGAGTATGAAGGAATAGATCAGCTCCAGTTCCTATTTCAAAGAAATGCCTTGGAGGCAATAAAGCAGTTTTCTGCCCCTTAAAGAAAAAAGGGTTATGTATCTAGGGAAGACTATTTGGGACAGACACATCTGACCCAGAGGTGGGTGGGAAGAGAGGGTTTGCAAACACAGCTGAGTCATGTGTGGTGTTTGCATTGTGCTAACAAACAAAGAACTCAAATACCTGTAGCTCTGTGAGCTCCCCTCTGACTGGTGTGCTAGTGCATTTGGTGTTTTAACAAGTGATAGGATGCAGAAGGGCTGGCTGCAGAGGTTTGGGCAGGTGCTAAAAAGAAGTAGGCTGACATTATAGTCTGGTTCATGGCTGTGTTGATAAGCAAATAAAGCACAGCAAGTAATGAAATGTATGTGTTATTTCACACCGAGCCAGGTAAATCCAGTTTAAAAAAAGAGTCTGGTGGCATATTAGATTGCTTATAGGAATAAAGTACCTACTTTGTAGTCTCACTTTCACACTAGCAATTAGCATTAAATTCCTGTTTTGGAAAATGGTTGGGTTCTGCTGAGGTTTTTTTGGAAACAAAATGAAAAGTTTCTGTGCTCCTGAGTGCTAACTTATTTATTCTGTTCTTTGCATAGGATAACTGGAAACAGCTTTCTGCTTCATGCTGAATTTGGCTCAGGTTTAAATGTGCTTTTGCATATTTTCTTATCCTGTAAGTGTAATTGCTTTCAGTGAGCCTTGATTACTGTCATCTACTGTCATGCCCTAGTGCATCTGACCAGTTACAACTGCACAGTAAAAAAGCACTTTATGTGATTGTTATCCGTGTCCACAATTTTTATGCTGCAGTTGTGTAATGCCCTGATTGTACCTCTGATATTTTAATGCTTACTCCTTTAAAGTGGATCTTTAAAAGATTCACTGAAGTCCTGTTCCTTAGTATATTACCTGGAGTGGATAAGCAAGTAGAGCACACTTACAGGCCCTCTTTTGTTTTCCTGCTTATGCCAAGTCCACTTTTTTTTTTCTTGGCCAGCTGTCTGAGACATAATTATCCAGAATTGCAACTATCAGACTTAGGTGAAGCTTTCATGTGGAGATCAAATGCCTTCTATTTCATAAAAAGCTCACTATACACAGCAGAAGAGCTCACTGGGAAGCTTTGACTTATGTCTGTGCTCCCTTGCAGTTGGGGTGATGCTCTTCCAGTTGCGGAGGGCTCTCCTACAACTCCACCTTTACTATTTTTCAAAACTTTTTTTTGTTCATCCAGCTTCTTACTCATACCACAGCCTGCACCTCCATCACAGCTTTTAACTGTCTTGTCTCCTCCTGTGCCTGTTTCTGGATCTCTTTTGCTTTTCTCTTTGATTGCTCAGTATCCTTCCTCTCCCTCCACTAGGATATCTTTGGCTCCTGCACATGATCCACCACCATGATTTTCTCTTCCTCCCCTCCACAGAGCTGTGTCCCTGCCACTGCCATTATTCCTAACCCAGCACTCCCCATCTATTCTCCCTCTTCCTCTCATGGCCTCTCTAATGCCTGATGTTTCAAAAATGAAATGTTTGTGCCCTTCCTCACACCTTCCACACTTGTGCCCTTTGGTCCCTTTTTGTATGACCACATGGTGGCTGGTCCCTTGAGGGTTCCTTGCCACCTTTGCCCTATTTAGCTTTATTCCCAGGGAGCATAAAGTGTACCAAGACATATAACGGGGTAGGTCATGGAGCTAGATCAAACCTGGAGCTGCCGGTACAAATATGGGAAGATGTAGCTAGGAGGCCTGTTAATTAACAATTTTTATGTGGAGGTTCAAAGGAGCAGAATGGTTCTGTGAACTTTTGTACTCAAATTAATTCTTCTGTACTGCCAGGTAAAGGATCTAATGATTTAAGGCTGGAGCATGAAGGCCAGTCGTGTTAGCAGAAGCTCAACCAGAGAAGAGCAAAAAATCTGCACTCACTGTTGCTTGGCTTCACTTGGAACATCTGTGTCTCTCAAAGGCATGTCTCTTCCTTGATGCTTCTTCTTGTTTTTCACTTTCATTTGGTTTTTCACTCAAATTTAAAAGAACCCTTCATTGTAAAATGGTAGCAACCTCTCCTTACATGTGTCTATTGCTAAATGAACTACATTATTTAATTAGCAATTGTCTCGTAAATAATTGAATTGAGTCATACATAGATTTCAGTCTAAGGTACTATTCAACTTGGTGTTAATTAAGGTGACTAATAAAAGAGATAAGAAAACATGAATAATGAAGTCAGTCTCTCTACCACATCACCCACAACACTTACATGGCCTTGGCTACCTGGAGATGTAATATGAAAAGCTCTTTGTCTCAGCTAAGGGAATCACTGGTTGTGTTTTCCCTGGATCTTATTTTAAGCTATCCGGGTCACACTGACCCACAGTTACATTGTGCTACTGAGAGCAATTAGATTTACTTAGCTTTCCTTTTATTTGAGACAAACTCTATAGAACATAATTGTGCAGGTTTTTAAATGAAATTTTACGCACTATTTCAATCAAGCTTGTATAAGCAAGAGGTGCATTTTTTAATTTGGGTTTTTCTTTTTTTTTTAATGTGAGAAAGAACTGCTAGTTTTTGAAAGGTTTTCATGGGTTTCACATCAACTTCTAAAATTCTGCTTGTTTCAAAGGAACTGCCAAATGCTGGAAAGCTTGCTTGTTCTTGCTTTCTAGTTATCCTGGCACAATACCAGAAGTAAATCTCAAATGCTGATTAAATCTCAAAGAGAACGGGGATCCAGAATTAGTTGCTTGCAGGATGTCATACCTTATAAACACCAGAGGAGAAATAACTTAACACATCTCAAGATGGATTATGGTAAAGGTCTAGAATACATAAATAATTGTTTAATGATGTGACATCTACACCTCCTGTATTAAACTATATTAGCTGAATCATTAATGGAATAATTAGCTGAACCAATACAGACAGTAAGTTGTTGTTGCCCTGGTGAGGCAGGAACAAGATATAGAGCAATAGATCTGGCAACAGGACAAAATTTAAGGATCACTTTTCTTCCCTGTGGTAAAACTTGAAAGACCTGCAAAAGAGGCACTGAGCTTGCTTTCAAGGATGGTCTCCATAGCAGCACTCTCAACTTTGGAAAAAGCTTTGTCAAGAGCTTATCTTGTCAGTTTTTACTATTCTGTCACAACCTGGCTCTACCCACATCTGAAAAGCTGTATCTGAACTCAGGCCTTGCTCTCTGCTTGAATGGGTAACTTGGCATGTTTCTACTGGACCCTTGGGTGAGAATATACTGCTGTGGCCATGGCATCTCTGCTTTGTAGGGTAGGGCCATGGCACAGGTTGACAGATCTGAAATCTTCTGAGCTGCAGGTCATGCTAAGGACAGTGTGTCAGGAGACAGAACAAATTCATCAGTTTACCATGTATTTTATTCCTGAGAAGTCTAATGCTTTCATGGCTGAAAAAGAACAAAATCCACCCCCCAAATAAAACCAAGCACTTCCCCCTACCAAACCTCTTCTCACTGATAGAGGTCATGGCGTGTGGGGGGAAAAAATGCTTTGTCACTGTTTGTATTCCTATAAAACTAAATTCACTAAAAGCTCCTGACTGAAGTCTGATCTTCTAGCTAGTTTTGGGGTAATCAAAAGCCAGAGTTTCACTGCCTGGGCAATAAAATAGAAAAGTCCATGAATACAAGCAAAGGCATTAGAAACCCCTCTGTTGGGGGTTCCCAGTATTACCCATATCTCTCTCCCAGCTATATTTCATTTTAAACCGCTCTTAATCCTGCCCAAGGGAGCAATAGGTCATTGTATCTTGCTAGATTAGCCTTCAGACTGGTTAAAGGCTTGTGAGCCACTTTAGTTGGGACAACACCAGCTCACTCACCTCTTCAGACAAAACCACAAAAGCAAACCTAGACACCAAAGCACCTACACTGTTTATAGCTGCCATCCTTGCTCAGCAGGTTTCCAGTGTTTCAGGTCTGGTATGAGTCCACAGCTGGCTTTAGAAATGGTCCTGGGCAGGCCTGGGAAGACCTTTTCCATACATATTTCTGGAATATCTGCAACTAATAGTTTAACTGGTCATCCCCAAAGCCTCTGAACTCTTTTGACCCCTGGCTGAAGAAATGCAGCCACCAGGTTCTTCTCTGAATTCTTCTTAGAGCTCCTTGTTGTTCTTGAGGTCTTCCATTCTTCCTGACCACAAAGTCCTGGTGATTTCTTCACTGTCTGATTAGTCTGAAGAGGTTGTGGAGTTGAAGAGGTTTAGGTTGGCATTATGGGCAGTGTTTAAGGGAGATAGCCTGGTTACTCTTCAAGGTGTGGAAGAGAGGAATTGTGACTTAAAATCAGCAGACAGAGTGCACTGGCCACTTGCAGAGGCTTTAGTCATGTTGAGAGCTCTCTGCTTGCTTTTCTCTGTGGTGCCAACCAGCTGCAGCAGCAGGGAAAGAGGGGAAAGAGGAGCTGTCACAAAGCACTGGCTCCTACAGCAGGCTGTGCTTGCCTGGCTTCACTCCTGGGTCTGAGTCAGCTGATAGCTGAGTAAAATTAGGTCACCTGCCACCATGTTCTTGGCTTTTAACACAATATTTGAGGTTAGGTTAATAGATTAGTGAGAGAAAGCTGGCTCTGAGAATGGAGTGCTGGATGGAAGAATGTGTGGGTGCCTTAATTTGGTTTTATACAAGTCCTAACAGTCCTGAGGAAGTCCTGGCTATGATCACAGCTGCAGATTCAGTCCTTTTGCTGTGGGAGAGGTCCTCACAGGACTGCTGTAGAGTGGAAGCTGGTACCTTGGGAAAAGAGAGGGTAGATGTGCTGCCTCCAGGGGAGAGACTGGTGGGGCTGGCTGTTTGATGAGCTGTCAGCCTGGCCGCAGGATGGGATGCTCTGTGAGGAGTGAAGATTCCTGCTCCCATGGCTCCCTAAGTCCTCCCCAACAGCCAGAGAGGAAGGGTGCTTGGGGAAGCACGTTGGTTGGTTCCTCTCATTCCCCCAGTCCCAAGCTGATGGTACATCTGTTCTGCCAAAAGTGAATGTTTTTTCAAATAGGCACTAGCTGCTGTGTGAGGAGCACAGATGAGAGGTTTCAGGAAAGAGGCAGGATTTTAATTCAGAACAAATGTAGAGGACTGCAATATGTGTGGTATGTTCAGCACAGCTTTGAGGCTTTGCTGTCTTGTTTTTAATTATATCCTAATATGATAGCATGCCACATTATTCATGTTCTTAATAATGGCTTGTATTGTTTAAGGAGATGCAAACAGAGAGACCCTGGGGATATACAAAGCTCAGACATTTTGAAACTAGTAAGATTCAATGACTTCAATCGCTTGTTTATTTTAAAGGGGTACATCTTCATCTACAGCAAACCCAGCATCTCTCAGTCCAGCCCCAGAGAGACTTCAGTGGGACTGCGTGATTCTTAGCTCAAAATTAGGGATCCATCACTGATTTATCTGATGTAGGTTGCTGCAAGATGTTTTACAAAATGTTTCTGCATCATATTTAAGCAGAAAACTTGCTTGAGTATTACTCTCTATGAATAAAAATGATTTACCCTGGCAGGTTTCATATAATTATTTTACATGTCAACCAAGGGACTGACAGTCACGTTTATGTGAGAAAAATATCTGGTGCTAGAACGCAATGCTCTTAATGGCATTTGGTGAGGAAAATTTTATCTGCAAACTGACTTTTTTCCTTTTTCAAAATTAATAATTATTTTTAAACACCCTTATTTAATTTAACAGTTAACATGAATGAATTCCTGGAATTCTATTGTGTTCTACTGCCAAGCTGCCTGAGCAGGGCCTGTTCTGTGATGCTGGAGGATGGGGATAGCCTCACATAACAGCATGGAAATTAATCTGAAAAAAAAAAAAAGATTATGTTGTGCCAGGATTTAGAAAAGAATAGCAGATGAGAAAGAATGGGATCAGAAGGAAAGTCATGAAGCAATTAGCTGAGCTAGGTGATACAGAAGGAAATGTTCAAAAGGAGGTGGAGATAACTAGGTGAAAAAATCTAAACTTAGTGGGAGAGGACATTGAGTAAACTGGAAAAAAAGAAGGTCAAGGGAGAATGCTATTAGTGTGTACATCCACTGGTAGCAAAATGACACATTTTCATACCTCACTGCTCTGAGCTCTTTTTAGTGACTGCATACAAAAGCCTTACTCTGTTAAGATAGGCACAGTCCAGGATCAATATTGTACTCACACTTAGGACCACATCCTGTTTGCCTTGCTTTCCTAAATAGTGACATTATTAAGTAGAATTTATTTGCAATATGTTAGTAAATTTTATGTATCAGTAATTTCTCTTGAACAAGGAGACTAAATGCCAAGGAAAGAGAAGTGGGAGAATCTCAGTGGGAATTAGAAAATAGTGTGGTATGTCTCAGTATCCACCTTAAACCATGACTCCATGCCTGCATATAGGGATTATTAGTGATATCTGTTTCTTCATCCAATTTGGACTAAAGTGTCATGTTCTGTCTTATAATGGCAGATACAGACTGGGATACCCATGTGTATAATCTTAATCTGTCTTTAAAAGGAAATTATTTTTGTTATGTTTGGCATCTTAGCATAATTTCAGGATCTAGTTTCCTGAAAATGACAAGAAACTACCTTAGTCAAAGTACAGAGTTGGGTTTTGTACAACTTTCCTTTACAGGAAATGGTTAAAATTATAAATTTACACCAAAACTGGTATATAGTTAACAGTTCATTGTTTCCTCCCAAGTCTGGATGTTAGTTTGGCTATAAGGAATGAGATCTCAGAAAATACCCTGACAGATGACACCAGTTATCTGTAACTATTTTTCCCTTTAAATTTAAATATTGAAATACCTGATTCTACTTATTTCTACTTATAAAGGACCTATACCTGCAATGACCTAATTTTGTAGAGATAACTTGCTTCTACTTTTTTTTTTTTTTATTTTTATTTTTTTTCATTAAGGATGCAAATGAAAATAAGCCTGTGCTTTAAAATTTTGCCTGGAATAGTGTAAAAGTTGTTTCATCTGCTAATAATGGAAAATATGACAATGCCACCACAGCAGCACAGTATCAGCACTGTGTATTAGCATGGTGCTTACACAGAACACCAAAATTCTTTCCAGCTCCTTGCAATATGTCCTGGAAGAGTGGAAGGGCATATCTCTTCCAGTTGGTCCTGGCACGAAATCCGAGACGAGACAAATTGGGAATGAATCACAGTTTGTGTTATAAATACGAGCCTGGAAATGACTCAACTGGAAAATTTCAGAGCTCAGTTTTGTGCTGAAGGAAGAGCAAGTATTGCTGAGTAGACCACTGGTGCTTAGTCACTTTACAGAGGGGTTGTGGTGTGGTCATGGTCTTGGCTTGAGACAGGCAGGGTCTCCCCTGTTATGAAAAATCCATTTTGCAAGGTAGGAGGTTCTAATCCCTTGGCATCATCTTTTGGAAGCTGATCCAGCTTATTATTCTGCAGATACTGTTTTTTATTTACTCCTTGGCTTATAAGGAAATATGAAATTTTTCTTTGGCATGTGATGGGGATAAAGATCTGCACTTCTGGAGCTACCTGTGATTGAAGTGGGGTGAAGTATTAAAAAAAAAAAAAAAGTAAAGCTTTTTTTTTTTTTTTAATTTTTCCTCTCTTTTGGTCCAAGAAAACTTCTGTAATTCTCTTAGGAGTTGCAGAAATGAAAATGTATGCAGGCTAAAGGGGAACAGAGGGGAAACCACCTTTGATTCAAGTTCTGTTATTATGGCTAAAATGTCAGACATTTATATTATGAAATCCATCTATAGTATTTTAGGAAATAGCATTTCATGTGAAGACAGGGAATGCCCTCTCCCTGGTGAATTTGCATGAATTGATAAACTGAATGATTAACAAAATCAGAGTCTGGGTATTTAACTACATATAAAAATGATAATGTGCCAGCTTGTGTCTTGGGATAATGGAGGCAGACAAGTCCTGACAGTCATCCAAAGGGACTTAATTTCCCAGACATGTAATCCAAGCTGTTTTGTGCCCTGGTCTGCACAACTCTATATTTCAATGCAATCTTATATAGCAAAGACATTAGGATCTTAGAAAGTATATCATATGTGATAAGTTTTTCATTCAGGAGAGTCATAGGGCAGCACCAAAATGCCATATTGTAGAGTTTGGCTGTCATGATCAATTTGTAGAATGAGTAAGTATCTGTTTTATTACTTGTAAATCAAAATCAAAATCAACAGTGAAACCCTTTTATTGCCATAGGGATCATATTTAAAATTCCAGAAGCCTCTCAGTTGATTAATTTGATCTGGGAAGTTTACAGACTGTTTGAATAGTAAATATCATGTTAGTTAAAAAAAAATCCAACTTTGGTAAGGATATATGATATAAAAACCTCCAACAAATCAGGATTCTGAGAGGTGATCAAAATCACATTAGTGAGAAGATGAATGAAATGAAATTAAGATCTTACACTGAAAATAACATTCCTATCTATAGCTCCTCACTGTGTCTTCCTACCTAGATAAGGACTCTAAATAGCACATAATTATAATGTATAAGTGTTTCTCTAGATTATTATTCTGTATAACATTTGAAAGATAATGTATTCAGTCATTTTTACACCCCATTCCTGTATTCAGGGGAGGCTTTCTCAGAAGCATGAGGAGACACTTGTAGTCACCATACAAATTTATCAGCATATTAAAAATAACTCATGTTTTTCTAACATAATCTAAAAAAGCTGTACTTTATTTTAAAATATGTTTTCTGATAAAGGAGCTCAATAATGGGTAATTTCATTCTAGTAATGTTTTACGAGAACAGATATTGTCTCTGTTAAATTGTATTACTCAAGATAGCTGGCTGAAGCCTCCAGTAGAAGCTTACAAAATCAGCAAAGCTATGGAAAAGGCCAACAGCAGTATACTTAGGAAACGCAGTCCTATCCAAAATAGAAGTGACTTGACCAAAGCATCAGAGCTCAGGCTTCTATTACTCATGTTCTGCTTACTTCTCTTATTTCCCATTAGGAAAGACACATACTCATTTTTTTTTTCATTTGTGTGGCTTCTACCTTTTCCTTTATGCCTCAGTGAGATGTGGAAAACAGGAAGGAGGCCCTAACTTCCCCTTCTTTAAAAAAAATACACCTCTTTGTCTTCCAAATATGTACCACAGCTCTGGTGGATTGACTTTGTTTGGATGCCAGATGCCCTCAAAGTCTCTCTATCATTCCCCTGCTCAAGTGGACAGGGTAGAGAAAACATAATGAAATATTAATGAGCTGATATAAGAACAAGGAGAGATCATTCACTTATTACCATCACTGGCAAATCAGATTGAATTTGGGGATATTAATTGAATTTATTACCATCAAAACCAGAGCAGGATAATGAGAGAAGTAAAACAAACCTTAAAAACAACTTCCCTCTATCCTCTATCTACCCATGCTCTACTTCTTCCCTCCCAGCAGCTCAGGGAGATGTGGAATGAGGGTTATAGTCAGTGACAGTTGTTCCTGCCACTGCTCAGGGAGAAGAGTCTTTCCCCTGCTGCACCATGGGATCTCTCCCACAGGAGACAGTTCTCCATGAACTTCTGCAGTGTGAGTTCATCCCACAGGTAGCAGCTCTCCACAAAAGGGCTGCAAACATGAGTAATCCTTCCACCAGCTGTAGTTCTTCAAGCACAGGCTGCTCCGGGCGTGGGCACCCCACAGGGTCACAAGTCCTCCCAGGAAATCTGCTCCAGCGTGGGCTCCTCTCTCCACGGGTCTGCAGGTCCCTGCAGGAGCCTGCTCTAGCACAGCCTCTGGTGTGGGTCTCCCCACACCAGAGGGGCTGCAGGGGGATCTCTGCCTTCCCATGGATCTCCATGGGCTTCAGGGGCACAGCTGCCTCATCATGATCTGCACCATGGGCTGCAGGGGAATCTCAGCTCTGGTGCCTGGAACACCTCCTACCCTTCTTCTCCACTGACCTTGGTGTCTGTGTAGGTGTTCCACTCACATATTCTCACTTTGCTTTTCTCTAGACACAATTAACCCTTTCTGAAATAACTTTATTTCCTTCTTAAATCTGTTATCACAGAAGTGCTACTGCCATCTCTGCTTGGCTTAGCCTTGGCCAGAAGTGTGTCCATCCTGGAGCTATCTGGCATTGGCTCTGCTGGATGTGGTGAGCAGCTTCTCACAGAAGGCATCCCTGTAGCCAGTAATGCCCCACTACCCAAACTTTGCCCTGCAAACTCAATACAACAGCTCAGTCCTTCCCCCATCCCATCCCATCCCCTGTCATTTCCTACATGAGGTGAGCTGATTGGCTCTAAAGCAACTCTCCTTTTCACTCAAGCTTCAAATATGAGGGCAAAAACCCCCCAGAGCTGTATCAGCTTTCCCTTGAGAGAAAAAGGAAAATAAACCCCAAAACTCCAAGGGCATTCAGAGCCAGTTCTTGTTCCCCCTTTGGTGGGAAGCTGAATTTGGTTTCACCCTTTCCTTTTCTGATTGAAGGTGGGATGAAGGCTGGCAGGCTGGTCTCTTCCCTGGGTCACAAAAGCAGGACCCCTTCACAGTGAGTGATCACAAACTGATCTGGATAAAATTAAGGTAACTCAGAACAGCAAGGCAAGTGGCTGGGTTAGACTTACTTTGCTTCACAGTATGGGGCTATGACTTGGATTTGTGCTGAAAGCATTGTTGAAAATAGAGGGTTGTATTTGATATTGCTGAGCAGGGCTTACACAGATCCAAGGCCTTTTCTGCTTGACACTGCCATGCCAGCAAGGGGCTGAGGTTCTCAAGGTGCTGTGAGGGGACACAGTCGAGACAGTGTTAGTCTTCATGTGTGTATACATGTGTGTTTTAAGCCAAGAGAAAACCTCAAGCTACTTGTGAGTTTTATTTATTTGTGTACAGCCTCACTCCATCCCTTGCCCCAGATGTGTGTTACTAGCCACAAGGGTAGTGTTTTCATCTCTCATCACACAGTGAGGGCCTGTAGCTACCCACCAACTCGGTGTTTAGAGTGGCTCAGGTGCCCCTTATGGCTTGGCACAACACCAAGTGCAGGCACAACAGGGGTGTTTTGTCTTGACATATTGAAAAGAATGAGCAGCCCTGTCAAATTTTGCTTTGTATCACAGAATAAAGGTGCTATAAATAGTGTTTAAGTGTTGGAATTTCATCATCTGCATATCAGATCTTTGAATTTCAGGGTGCTTAGAGTCTGTAGGGATAAGTGCCATTTTGTGAAAGTAGCTTTGATGCTGCATGTTATGAAAGCAACCCAGAATGATTTGCTTTTCCTCCAATAATCTTTTCTCCCTTTCTCAAAATAAGCCATTCAGGATGCAAGCATAAGTTTGCAATTCGCATCCAGAAGCATGTATGTGCACTATCATGCTATTACTGAAAGACTCGGCAGCCCAAGCAGAAAAATGTGTTAATTGAGGGGTGTGACATAGTGACCTGCACTGCTTGGAGATGGCCCAGAACCAGTTCAGCTGCTGGCTGAAGGGAAATCTCAACCCTGGGAGCACTGGATACTCTGCTACTGTCTGAAGAGGGAGAACAACCCAATTGCTATTTAATTAGGAATTAGAGAAAAAACCTTTCTGAGTTGGTTCATTCTTTTTCATTTTGAAAGAAGGAAAACAGATAATTGTTCAATAAATTTAATTCTTATTTCTGATATTTCTCACTAGAATTGCCAGGTCTAAAGCCAGCAATAAGCCCTCATTCATTTTTGTCTTTACACAGAGTCTGTGCTTTATCATTTCTTTGGGTTCCCAAACACTTGTTGCATTTTTTAAAGTCAAGGTATGTTTATTCTCTAGTTGACAATGTAGAAACTAATAAATCTCCCCCTCCCCCCCATTTTTAATGTACTAGAAAATATTCCAATTAACAAGTACAATCACAATATTCTTAAGGGATCTTGATTGCTTTCCAGAATTCAGTTGATTGGTTGGTTTGGGGCTATTTTTTTTTGTTTGTTTTGTTGTTGGTTTTGGATTTGTGTGTGTTTTTTGTGGTGCCCCCCCTCCCCCCATTTATTTATTTATTTGTTTGTTTGTTATTAGGTCTTCATGAATGGTTTTGGAAGGGGTCTAGGTAAAGGGATAAATATGGCAGTTCCCTGTGTGGCTGTGTGTTCCACAGTGTGCTACATTCTTGTCCATTTTGAGAATTAATCTGTCATCTAAATGATTATTTATCTGTGTTTATTGCAATAAATTTAGTTCAGTGACCTTTACTCTGAAAATCAGAACATCCAGAAAGCTTCAAGTTAGAGGTGGTAAATTAGGGACAATCAAATGATGGAGAAATTAATGAGTTGGGTGCCTTAGCTCTTACTTATCTTCTAAGTCAGTATGGAAATATGATCTCAGGAAAGTTTTGAATGTCTGAAATCTCTGAAAGAACTGAGTTTAAGATGAAAAAGACTTGATTTTGTAAACTTTTTCTTCCTCCTCCACATTATGTAATTGTAGGTGAGAGGTTTTTTGTTATTGTTATTGTTTTTTTTTTTAAATAAGTGATTATAGAACACCACATAGGTTTAGTGCTGTTAGGGTCTCCCTTCACTTAGAGGGGACACCTTGCAAACAATGCAATTGCCTTTGCCTGAGTTGCAAGACAGCAATTAATCATAGCTATCACATTGATTTTCATGCAAGTTTCAAACACCTTGGAACAGCTTTAAAACCCAAAGGTGGCTTTGCATACTTGTATTGATCAAGCAGCCACAGCCTGCAATAAATTTCAGTAGCTGTAAGGTGGGAGTTGAACAACTTAATGATGTCATCACTTATTGTTACTAAACTCTCATGTACTCAGCCTTTACTTCTGTTAGCTAAATGACTGAATGCCTGATTAAGCTGTTTTTACAAGTAGGCCTTTCCCCTCAGTAAATCTAATTTTCTTCTGAGCAAACTAAAATATAGCTCTGGTTCACTTTTGTTCAGGGATTATTCTATTGCAGAATATGAAAAAAACTTCATCAAGTGTGGCCAAAATGTTACTTAAAAATTAATAGCAAGATACTTCTAATTACTGTAGTTTTACAGTTCTTTTTCCAGGTATTTATATGAAATAGTTATCAAATCCTAGATCTTGGCAATAAACAATGGGCTGAAAATTGTTAACTGGAAATGTACAAATCTGAAATTGAGAGGGATTAGTGAGAGTCAAGACTGACTGGCAAACTATTTGCTAAATGATAAGAATATAATCCATGTACATAGTGTAATATTTAACTGAACCATCCTACAAGAATGAGTCCTACCAGTGCCTCATTTTTCTCAGTTCAGTTTCTGAGTTCTTGTCTGCTTGCATTTCTGAAGAGAAGTAAATAAGTTAGTGATTATTTTTATTTGTTATGAGGCAAGAAGGAATCTTTTTTAAAATAAATAAAATTACAGAAAATTTCAGACTCGAGACTTTGTCTCTCTTGCAAAGTCTGTAAACCTCTGTTGTGTAATTTTTTTGAACTATTGCTACATTCTCCACTGCAGATTGCCTAGCAGTAATCGGAGAAATTTTTTTTCTATATGTGAAATTGTCAACAGTCAAAACCAAGTAAATCTTCCTCCCTCATTTTTTATTCTGCAAACCAGAATACTATTTATGCTGAACAGTGTTTGACTGAGCTCCTGTCAGTCCCCTCACCAAGTGAAATAACAGAATAAAAATAAACTCATGACTCTGAAAGCGGAAAGACTTTTAGTCCTTTAATTTGCAGGTTGCAGAAATGTTACACTGAATCATTTGATCCTTAAATTGTTTTCTAAATACTGGTTGTCTTGCATGGAACTACCTAGCTACCGAAGAGATCTTGATGTAAAGCATCATAGCTAGCTAATTATAACTGATGAAGTGTATGAAGTAATACACTTTGGTATGAAGTAAGAGCAAATCATTCCATTGAGAGAGCAGGAAGAAAATCTGACTGCAAGAAAACATTTGTGAAGTGCCTATTCTTCTGTAATTAGCAGTTTAGCTTTTTTCCTTTGTGTGTTGTTGTACTGAATCTCTGATTTTGTACAGGCAGTGTCAGATCTGGCATATCTATCAGCACACTTAATAAATACAATCCATATATATATGTAATTTCCTAAAGCCTCACTCACTCCTTAATATTTAGTGTGCTTTGCAGTGCAACAAATCTAGGGGTCACCATGGTCAGCTGTGCCCTGAGTGGACCAGATCAGTGTTTTGGGTGGGGAAAAACCTCCTTTAGTGTATTCAGTCAGGAGCGTTAGAATAGCTTAGGAGCCAGGGATATGTCATGTAAATGAACTCAAGCAGCTCTACTACCTATTATGCTCACAGTTTCCTTCTATTCTGAGGGGCCTCATTGGGTCTAGGAATTAGTACAGCCCTAGGGCTTCTCTATTTGATTAACCAGAGCCTGGATTTGTTAAATGCCCAGACATGCTGCAAAGTCCTTTTCCCTTCTTGGAAGCTTTTGAGTAGGGATTCAAAGGTGAAAGGGTTGGAGGTTAAAGTTCTGACCTCCTCTCCTCCAAAGCCCTTCCCTTCAAGAAGAAAACAAAACAAATCACTTAAGCATGTGCCTATCTAACTCAGCATTGCCATCTCTCATCTGTTTTGTGTTGATCTTAAGGCTTCAGCTGTGTTAACTGAGATTCAAATCTTCAACTTTAAATTTAAACCTAGTTTTTTAGTCCTTGGTGTTCTGGACTACAGTTTGAAAATGAGTCCAAGGAAAAATAATGTCTTTAAGAAAACACTGACCTATTACTTTGGAAGGTAGTGCTTTACTCAAGACTTTTGAATACCTGCATTTGGCAATATAGCTAGCTGAAAACATGGGATTGCTTCCAGCAAAATAAATGGGACTTAACATGTGTTTAATAAACTTAGTGAGTTGGGAGCTGAGAATGGCTTATGGACAATTTTGAAAAATGTGATATACTACTTACAGTACAGTTTGCTAAGTGGAAAAACTAAATGTATCTTTGTATTGTGAGCCCTTTCAACTATGTTCTGCTGTTGGGGGGCTGTGATTGTCTGGAGACTTCGTTACACAGAAGATCAAATTCCTCATTGCTTTCATGAAGCTGCTGAGTGATGGAGTGTCCCGTGGTCACTGGTGGGCACAGGGAACGTGTCACATATTTGTTGGCTGGGAACAACATAACTAACAAAACCCATCCATAGCTACCTATTTAGGGAAAGAAGTTCTGGGATGATGATTCAGAGTTAAGCTGTGGATTTTAATATTCCTCCAAGGATTTTTCTCTCTCCTCTGCCTGTGAGGAGGCGGTGGAGAATTGGACAAGGTGGAGTAATGGATGAGTGGAGAGCTTTGTACTTGGCAGGGTTTACAGTCTGGGGCTGTATTTTTCCTTTCTGCAGCACACCCCCTAGGGAAGATGCCTGTATGCAGTGTTCAATTATCTAAGCTGTCAGGAACATTCATATTGTCAAAATGTAGGCTTGCAACAGATTCCTGGTGATCTTTACAGATGGCATAGGTCTCCTCATACCTTCAGCTTAAGCACTGGATTAATCATTTCAATCATCACCCTAAGTGGGGTGAGTTTTGGATGTGTTTAAGACAGAGATAAATTGCACAGGAAAGAGCCAGCTATGGCAGAGGTAGGATTACTTTTTTGGTTTTGGTTACTTTGGGTTTTGTCTGCCAGCCAATTAGGTACACTACAGCAAATAAACATAGAAGATTGCTTATCTCATTCCAGAAGGTGCCAAAGACATTAAGGATGAAAATATCACCTTCAGAAAGAGAGAAATCAAGATATTGTGAATGAAAGAGCAGGAATTATCTTAGATATGTGGCTGAAGGAGTGTCACAGGAAATCTCCTGACCAGAAAAATGACCATCTGCTCAGCTTTCGTTGTCATTGTCAGTTTGAGACAAAGATGAACCAATACATTCTGTAGCTTCAGTAGGAGGTCAGTGGCAGGCTTTGAGAAAATATATGATTTGAATTAGATAGCTGTGAGTTTGCTCAGCAGGGCTGTCTGGCTCACAGAAACTAGGTTACTTAGTGGTCCACTTTATTTTAGCATGAATAAAAATAAGCAGTGTAAGTTCTGGGGCTACCTTTGGGCAGAAGAGTGGAGATTTGCTACACTCCCTGCTTGTTTCCATCCAGAAGTTCCTATTACCAGCATCCAGTATTCCTTGGAGGAAAAACTGAAAGAGATGGGCAGCACAGAGAGAAATTTGTTCTAAGCTTTCAGGAAAATTGGCTACACTCAAACTGCATCAGCATTCAAAAGTGTGGAGCTGGGGATGACCTCTATAAAAGAACAGAGTTCAAGGCTGAGAGAGAGAGAGTCTAAATTTGGCCACTTTCAGGTAGGTGGTACAGTGAACAGTCAACTTTGTGGAAGAATTGTGGGTCTTTGTGGCAGCCTTTACTGTCCCCCATCAGACATTAAACAAGAGAGCAAATTCTTGCTTTACCCTCTGACTTGGCAAAACAGGTTACGTTGCATTGTTTTCAATTCCTCCTATGCTGGAAGCTAATCTCTTGCTTAAGTGCTTTGTAGACTTGAACTTGCATTTTTTTTTGAGATTTCATTGTAACTTTCTTGTAATATTTTTCAAGCCATCCATCGAGTACACAAGTGAGAAACCCTGGCTGCACAACCCACACACAGGACAGAGAATTCCACACAGTTTTTCACTGGTAAGCTTGATTCCCCCTTGTCACCCCTGACAGAGAGAGCTTTTCTTCCTGAATTTTGTGTACAGCTCTGCCTGTGGCATGCCTTTCTCTCTCTTCTTTCCAGGAGCAGTGCAAGGTGAAAGCCAGGATGGAGAGCCCTGGTCGGACCTCAGAGGCTTTTGACTATTAAATGCCTCCTTTTATCAGTAATATGAAAGTGTACTAGGTACAGACATAATAATCTTTTCCCATCTTCCACACTGATTTTGGAGGCTGTTAAATATTTGGTTATATTTGGAAAACATTTTGACATTCTTTGCAGAACGACACCATAGAGAAGCAAAGTACGCATATTATTGCTTTATAAAGGAACCTTTAAACTAATGAGGCATTAATGAATAGACTGGTATGCTGAATCTTTCTCATGTAGGAAGGGTACAAAGTCATTTCACATAAATTGCAGCCCATTATTATAAATAGTTTGGCATGGGTTTCCCTAGAGGTGGGACTTCAAGCCAAATATACAGCAGCAGCTGTGGTGACACTTTGTGCAGAAACAATTCCAGGCATTGTGCTGGAGGAGCTGGTATTGCAGGATAACAGCACAGCAGCACATATTTAGAGCCATCTTACAGCAGCAGTTCTGCTGGTTTGTAGTGAAAGTGTGAAAAATATCTGTGTGTGCTTGAGATGAGCAAGATGAGTCTTCTTCCCTCTCATTGTTTCCCATTGATTTTGTACCCAGCTTAACCAACTACAATCACTGTACGTAAGATTTTAATGATCAAGGAGTCTCCCTGAATTATACTTTATAATTTTTATTGGAAATTGTAAGTTATTGCTGCAATACTCCCAGAAATATGCCTTTCCTCTCCTACATCTGACTTTTAAGGTCTGTGCTAAACTGGAAGCCACACCAGGTATTATCTGATAACTGGTGTCCAAATTCATCCCCAAGGCATATAATTATATTCAGGTTACTATGAATTTTAGAAAGGTTACACAAATTACTACAAAACTAGGGAAAAGGGACAGTCTTTTTTTGTGTGTATGTGTGTGTTTGCAGTGACCATTTATGCTTACGTGGCTTAAATCTTCCTACTCCACTTTTCCAACCAGCCAACAGATTACCAGCCTTTGTTTGGCATGCTAACAAATCCCTATAAATCAGTGTGTCATAGATTTGCCTGGCTCATACACATCAGTTTTCCCATCCTTTTAAAATTCCTACTGGTTATATCCCTGAGACCAGTTCTGCTGAGCCTTGGTACTCTGCTTGTCCTCAGCAGGATTCCACAGTGAAAATTGATTTGGGTACCTTCAGACATTGGTGGCTGGGAATGATGCCAATCAAATGCAATACTGGGCCTCATCTGTCACTGGCAAGCCGCTGGTATGCATTCCTCAAAGCAGAGGGTTTTTTCCTCCCTTGTTTCCACACCTGAATCCCATAAAGCACATGTATGGAAAGTGTGCTTGTAAAGTGTGATGCACCAAACTCAGGAGAGCAGCAGTCAAGGTGGAGACTGTGCATCTTGTAAAGCTGAAGAAGAATATTTTCTTTCATTGTATTTTCTGCCTCATAATAAAGGGGCTTGTAACAGCCCTTGTCCTTGTCCTGTCTTGGAACAGGACATCCTTCCTTTTCTCTGCTTTGCAGGATAGTAGCTGTGTTTCTCCTTTCCTTCATCAACCTCCCAAGACTAGTGTGTGTGTTGGTATGACTATAAGTGTTATTTCACAAGCAGGATTTGGACAGATAGTAGAAATAATAGTTACTTTTTTCTTTGGGCTCTCTAGTTTCTGAGAGCATCTAACTGAGAGCATTTATTTGGGTTTTTTTCCCTGAAATTTAATGCTACCTTTTCTTACCTTTTGTCATGGTTCTTGTCTAAGAATTGCTTAGTGCTTTTTTTGCACAGTTTTTTTTTAATGCCTAGCACAGGCTTTTAAAAGTAATAAAGGCATATTAGTCATATTCAATACCACTCAATGGTAATGGGTACAACATCTGATTTCCAATTAACCTTAGTTTTGGTTTATTTGCAGCCTTTAATTTGGTACTTTCAACAAATACATACAATTTGTGGGCTTTTCTTTGAATCTTGTGCTTTTAGGACTGAGTTTGACTCTCAGTTGCTTCCCTGGTATTTTCCCAAAATCCACTGAAACTTTTTTATTTGGAGATGAGTAGAGAATTCAGTCACCAGTCCCTATTAGCTATTTTTTCTTAACTCTTTTGAGAAGATACATCTCTTTAAATTTGTTGCTTGAATAACATCTTGGGCATTCTTTGGTGAAGTGACATTTCACCTGTCATTACTGGAGATTAATGTTAACTTTTTTTGCTTGATCATTTCACTTTTCAATAGATAGATTTAATGTACCAACACCATGAGCAACTAACTACCAGCTCTGCAAGAAGAGTTTATCTGCTGCTTTCAGCCAGGACTGTCTGGGTGTCAGAGCTCTTAGGCCACCAGCAGTCTGAGTGTCCCTGACAAGTTCCTTGTGTCTCTCACCCTTATGTTTTTTCATGTAGGAGTAATTTCACTGATAATTAAGGGTATTACACCAGCATTACCTTAGGTAACTGAAATTTGATGTCAGGGAGTCTGGCATGTACTACAGGTTGCATGTAACAATGTTTGTTTTTCCAGTGACAATTTTTTTTTTTAAGGGATGGCCCTGGAGCTTGTAAATTAGTAAGTCCTGGTGATGAAGCCTAAATTACAGTTCCCTGTAATTACCTGGGGATTTTTTTTCTCCTCTGTTTTCCATTTTCTCCTCAGATATCTGTCCTTCCAGTGATGCAGAAGTGGTTTTAAAAGTAACAGTGTGAACTAATTACCTGGAAATGTGATTGCAAATAGTTTACTTGTAGTATCTTCAGCCACTTCTCATTATTTTGAGGAAAGGAGAGGAGAACTTATGGTTTTTGATAACTAGGCATTGATCAAATGTGCAGTTGATACAAATCTCATCCTCATACCTGTCAAATAAATTGTTATTTTATTTCTTCTCACTTGTATAGAAAGATATTTTACAGATGGTATTTGGTTTAGAGGTTGGAAATGATTTTGCCTGGTGTTGTCCTTTGCCTATTCTTTTGCTTCTTGGTACTTGTAGGACTTTGAACATAAGTGCCAAAGTGTGTATCACAAATCCGGGAGGGATTCCCAAGCCACCTGAATGCCCAGGTTGAAACATTTGCAGGAATTCCTCCCTGCTTTTGTCTTTTCTTTTAAAAGCAAAATCCTACTGTTCATCTGTGCAGCTATGAATGCTTGCCTTAGAAAAATTCTGTTGGTATTTGTACATTGGTTTGAAACACAAAGCAAGGGTTAGACTCTGTCCAGAGCTACAGAGGACAAGCTGCAGCACTGCACCTCCTGTATGCAGCCTGTTTGTACCTGTCAACACAGCAGCAGAGGGAGGCTGGATTTTTTTATTTTTTTTTTTAGTGCCTCCCTGTGCCTTTCCTGGGCTGTTTAATGTAGTTTTGAGTGTTCTTACAGAGAATTTGGCTCTGCTGACCATCATTTCCATCGAGGTGCCTGAGAGGGCTTTCAGCCATACAACTGTGCTAGCAAAAACAGAATTTTGGGCTTGGCAAGGAATGGCGTAATTACATGAGGGGAGGTTTGTGAGGGGGGTGAGTGCCTGTGACTGATGGTAATGCTGGGCACTGTGTGGGGTGGTCCTGGGTGCCCTGTGAGGGGGCCCAGCTGCAGCAGTGCGTCCCAGCCCCACAGCCTCCCATGCCAGTGTGTGTGGGACAGACTGCGAAATATGGGTAAGAGATTAGGGACAAAAATGAGTGCACAGCCCTGAGTAGACTGCATGGAGTCCAGTGCTAGGGAGAAAGACAACTTGGAGCTGCCGTGGGCTGGGGCAGGGACAGGACCCTACAACCAGCTTCCTCCTTGCTGAACATCCTATCACCTATGCTGAACATCCCTATTACTCCACACCTCTAATGAGCTACATGCTTTGCTTGTGTGAAATAACTTCCTTCCTTTGGCCTTGCTGCTCTTATAAGCCTCAAGCTTTTATCCCAAACAAAGGTTGCCACTACAAATCATTTGGGGAGGAAGACTCATTTCTTGCCTGTCACCCTGACCATGCTCTTGTGCTGTGTTGTTTATTAGCTCTAAGATGGAGGAAAAAAAAAAGCCCTGAATTAATACCAAAATACTCTCTTTGGTATTTTTAAGGCAGGGAAGAAAAGGGAATATGAGTTTTTGGAAAGTCCTGCTTCTGTTAGCATTGCATCCTGTGGGAAGAGGGGTTTGAGATGTGAGTCACAACAGGGGTGAGAAGGGTGGGCAGTGAGCTGCCTTTCTGGCTGTGCTCTGTGGGAGGGAGCCAGGAGGCATCCTCTGAGGCACCAGCTCAGCTGGAAGGCTGGGGAACAGAGCTGGGAACAAAGGAGCATCAGCCTGTGCAGACAGGGAGACAGCCAGCCCATCAGTGAAGGGATTGATTTTTTCCCACCAAAAGGTCTTCTTTGTTTTTCTCTTTGCAAAAAAAAAAAAAAAAAAAAAAAAAAAAAAGAAACCCAACCTCCCCCC
Source organism: Motacilla alba alba (assembly GCF_015832195.1). NCBI lineage: Eukaryota > Metazoa > Chordata > Aves > Passeriformes > Motacillidae > Motacilla > Motacilla alba. The sequence continues at coordinate 37,585,654 of NC_052017.1, read as the reverse complement.
ACTTATTTAAATGTGATCTGTTTATTTTTTTTTCTTATCTGACTGAAAATGTTTCATTTGTATTTTGAGAAAAAATATAGACAATTTCAGACAAAATATTTTCTTTACATGCTTTTATTTTGCTAAAACCATTTTTTATAAGAGAGGATGTTTCTGTGCGTGGTGTGAGCATTTTTATGCATGTGAGGGAGCTTCATCTGCCTAATAAGTGTGAAGGGCTGAGTGCTGTTCAGCTGGCTTCTCTGTTCCTCTGCAAAGCAGGTAGAAATCATCAATAAAAGGCAGGCTGGCCAGTGCTGCTCTGGGATGACATATGTATGCAATACTTATTGGAGTTGCATGGTTCTGACCTCACACAAAATAGCTCCTATTATTAGTTTTTCAGAGTGTCATTTGTCCTCCTGTTTTTTGGGTTGTTTTTATTTTTTGTGTGTGTGTTGTGGATCCCTTCCTTCCGCCACTTCCTTCCTTCCTTCCGCCACTTCCTTCCTCCTTTCCTCCCTTCCCTCCCTTCTTTTTGTCCTTCTTTCCTTCCTCCTCAAATATCCTATATTCCTAATACATTATAATACACAGACTTGTCACAGAATGCTGACCCCCTTTACTTCCTTGAAGTCAAGCACAAAAGTGTTCAGGATCTGCTGGAAATTGTTGCCTCTCACAGAAGGAGTTTTTTTTGCCTCAAACGTAGCTATGGCATTTTGCTTCACCAATAGCAATGAAGGGTAATAAAGATGCAACTGCAGCCTTCAAGAAAGAGATCAGTAAAATATCATTGCTTTGAAGAAACTGGTACTTGATGGATTGTGCTGAAAGACTGCAAAGCCATCTCATTTTAGTTCCCTACACACACACACACAAAAATTTTTGATTTCAAGATTTCTAGATTACTAAAAAAGAAACTATTTACCTGTTTTTTATTTTCTATTTCAATACCACATAGCATTAAAACAAAACAAAAATCAACTGAGTTATAGCTATGTCAGCTCTTCCCCTTGACATGCTTCAGAAGCCCCCAAAGACTGGCTGATGTGTAAATACATTTTTAGCAAAGACATGGGTAAAAATAGAAGAGAGTCAAAGCATTAACTACTGTTGCTCAGAAATGATTGGACTAATTATTATAAATAAGGTGACAAGGTACTACTGTGATACGTGAACTAAGGTACAGCCATGGATCCCCCTAAATGGAACTTGTACCAGTTCACCTGAGACAGACACAACTGAGCCAGTCCCTATGACACCCAGACTGTGAGAGAGAGCTTGGTGCCCCTAAAATTAGGAACAAGTGGCTGACTGAAGCCATAGCAACCCCTAGACAAGAGGCTTGGGTGGAATCTGGGTCTGTCATTCAGCCTTCCTATGGATCAGTCTCCCATCAGTAAAAAGGTATGATTTGAGCTCTTCTTGAGTTCCCTTCTCTGTTCTGCAACTCAGGATGATGCCTTTTACAAAAAGCTCCTGGTCTTGTTTGGTGCCTCTCATTATCACCATAATATTAAAAAAAAAAAAAAAAAAGTGAAAGCGAGATTACAACCTCAAGGTCAGCTTCTGCTGTAGTGCTCTCACCCTTTTGCACTGAAGTCTGCCAGGGTATTACTGAACACAGGATTTGGCCTTTAAGGTTCTGGTGTACAATATGCACATCTTGTGCTGAAATTAAATATGAATATGTTTAAAAGTCTGCTTTCAATCCAAATTTTGAGGGCTTGCCAAAGTAGCAGAGATTGAGATAGGATCTTTTGTACTATTAATTGAAGGCTATGCTTTTATTTCCTTTAAATATTTTTTAAAGCCTCCCTTCTGTGGTGGAAGATATCTTGCTGCTGCTTGGATGGATTCCAAATACTGTTTTCCCCTTTAGCTAGAGCTGCAGTTTGATTCCTTGCTAAGTATCTTTTGTTAAATACTGGCAATTCAGAGTTGCAGTTACCTTAAGGTGAAAGGGAAACCAGATCAAGATGCTATTAACTGCCGCTAGAAAGAAAACATGCCATAATGTCATATGAGTTAATAACTCTAAGTAGCCTGTAAGATGCTGCTGTGGAATTAAATGCTTAACAATAATTCAAGAACGGCTTACAGAAATTTAAGAATGTGGATCATTTAGTATAGCCGAAATTATGCTCCTGGCATATATGTATGACACATGAGAGCACTTACCTGGAAATTTATTACCCAGCTCTGAGCAAACAAAGCATGACCTACATTTGACTAAAGTCAGCTGTCTCTGGCTAATCCTATGGGCTTCTTTTTATTAATGTCACAATTGCTAATGTGGTATAACATTGTCATTACTGAATAGCACAGCGGGATAAGCTGCAGCTGTTATTTCTCTTTCTATACCTACTAACTCATTAAATTTGAGTTTTGGGGAATACAAATTGTAAAGATTATTCAAATTCTGATTGAGAAATAGGGCTATTGGGAAATTGGTGGCATATAAAGTAACACTTTGATTCAAGGATTTTGGTGCTTTTGTTATTAGGAAGATTGGAATGTTCACAATGGTTTTTTTTCCTTACTAGTATCTCAGCATTAAGGTCCAAATTAAGCCACAGGCAGGACATCAAGAAAAGTAATAGATATAGGGAAATTATTGCACAGTGAGTACTATTCTTTCTGATGGAAAGGGAAAAATTGAAGCTCGTATAGTGAGATCATGGAACAAGTGAGTTTTATTCCAAGAGATCAGTAATACACTAATCATCCCATTGTTATTTTAAATAGCATAACTTCCTCATTTAAAATACATAAAAAATAATGGAGTTTAAAGACTTTTTATCTTTAAACAGATTTTACCGGATTGTATAGTGTACATACAAGCAGGTCCTTGGACTTTGGTATTTCCACAAAAACACACATGGCAGCAAGAACTGACTTCTTCAAGAGGAAAAACTTTCCAATTTGTCTGCTTCAGGGCTGAGACATTGCTGTTCCTTTTTTCCTTTAATTATGGTAGATTTTTCTGGGAGCCTTGCCTCATGCTTACTCTCCTCACCATAAGGTCTGGTTGAAAACTTATTAAAAAATAAATAAAATCAATATTTTTTTTTTTTCTTTTGGTGTGGAATCAGAATGAAGCTCCTCTTTCCAAACTTACTTTTTTTAGCTTCTCTCCCAAATTGCGACTGCTTGTGCTACTGTGAGCAGGAAAGATTTTCCAAAGCGAAGTGCTCCAGGCTGGCTGCATCCCGGTGATGTCCGTCTGGGAGGAGCACCCCAAGTCCACCAGGGGCCTCGGGGTGGGCTGGCAGCCAGACGTGCAGCCCTCGCAAAGGCTCCGCAGGAGCCCGGACTGGGTAGGAGGAGGCATGGCTGGGGCTTTCCCACACCCCAGCTATTTCCTGCTTTCTACAAAGCCCCTGGAAACTGTGTCAGCCAGCAGAGAGTTAGGTCAGTGCTCAGGGGTCAGGCCGCAGGGTGGATTTTAATGGAGCTAAGCTGATGGTTGCAGCTGAGGATGTGGCCATTAATTTCCACTCTATTGTTACAGTGAATAGTTTTACAAGCTAAATTCAGTGCATGATGTATTGCTGTATTTCAAGGGGTGTAAATCCCTTGACTTTCATAGATGGACCTGGGGCAAGGCAATGGTGTTGAAGGATTAAATAAATGAAAGAGTTGAGGCTGGGGGGAAGGGGAGCTGGAGTACCCAAATATTGGTGGATGATCATGTAATTGTGGTGAGAAACACGTGGTAGTTGGGCTAATCTGGAAGCATGGATGAATCTGAATTTCTCAAATCAAGATTAAAACCTCCTGCATTCTTCAGATAAATTGGAAAAGAAATTATCTCTTAGGCATTCATGCACTTAATTACTTTCTCTCCTCCTCCCTCCTCTGCCAACAGAAACAAGTAACTGTGAACTTTTCCATTCTTGTTTGAAGGGTGATGTCAGCTGTTAGGCTGTGGCTGACTACTCCTGGGATAGGTGGTCAGCCTACAGTGGGTGCTTTACCCTCAGTACAGTAAGGAGATGGGTACTTGGTAGTGTTAATGAAGCTAAAACATTGGCAAGTGCTATGGAGAGGAGGGGTCTTGAACTGGGATGTCAAGAGGAGGGATAATGTATTGAGGAATCTTTGCAGATGATGGATAGAACTTGTTTGTGGGAATGTAATGACTGTGATCTCTATGATCATTGTAAATCCTGTTCTCTAGCCTCCCTAACTTTCCCTTTTTGAAACAGTATTTCCTCTTGTCTTGCTCCTATGTCTTGACTGAATTGTTTTCAGATTTCCTGAAAGTGAAGCCTTTTCCCCCACCTTTTTTCTTTTACAAATTTGCTTTTGTGTGAGCCCGTCCTCTCCCCTTCAGCAAGCTTGATCCCAGTTGGTTTCTTGATCTGCCTGTAACTGGTTCCACAAGCTGTGACTACTGCAGTACCCTAGCTTTTGGAAATGGAGCTTTACAGGGAAGCCTGGGGATAATAGAGGATAGCATGGAGTGTAGGGGAGGAGGTGCTGAAGGCTCAACAAGGTTGGCCCAGTTCTCCACACATTCCAGTATGAGGAATGCAGTGTGCTCCTCTGTGTGTGCTTGATAGGAGGGGAGGCTGTGCAGAATGATTCATATGGGAAATATGCCATGACCACACTGAGAACAAAATAATATCAGCTCAAATTCTGGTGGGGTTTTGTAGTGAGGAGAAATGCTTTTTACTTTTTATTAGGTGGTTTGTGGTCTATATGAATAGGCTTGAGGATTCAGCTTAGTATTTTGTGAGCTGGTGCCCACCGCAGGCTTTGTCACTCCTGCAGGAGAGCTAATTGGTGAGCTTAAGAATCCCTCCAGAGTATGACTTGGGAATGGGATAGCATGTGGAAGTTCTCATTGCTCTGCTTCTGGGTAAAATGAGAACTTCAGCAACATAAACACAGGATTTCTAATGCATAATACAAATAAGTGTACTCAAAATTTGTGTTAAATGTACTAAAAAGAAAAGTTAATTATTGGATATTTTTTGAACAGCAAATGCCATAGAATTTTTATTAATTAGCCACATGGCTGTGGGAGTTAGCTTAAATGATGCTTAAATTATACATGAATGTTCCTTTTTTTCTGTTTTGTTTTTGTTGTTATTTTAACTCTCCCTGCTTCTCCCATTTCCCGCCTCATATTTTTATCGAAAATGGAACAAGACCATTCCCATGCATCAAGCAAAAGCAATTCACTGATGGTGCTTGGAACACACTCTGCCTCTGGATTTCCATGCGGGTCTTAGGCGAAAGAAAATTGCCTGTACAGATCAGTCACGATGTGAGCAGGTCTGCTGCCATCCTTTCCCCACCCGGACTATTCCTCTTAGAGGAGTTTCTTCTCCAAAGGAGTCCTTTCTGATTAGTAGTTTGCTCCCTCTGTCTGTGAGAGATGATAAAGCAAGGGCAGCAGAAGAGCCAATTTGAAACCAATATTTATCCTTATCGTGGTTTTAGGGGAATGTGTGACTGCTTGTGAGTTGCAGATAAGATTAAAGTTACTAAGAACAGAAATCTGTGAGTTTTTCTTCATCTTCCTGAGAGCCAAAGCACTGACTGATCAACTTGTTTATAGTTTGTGCAGTTTCAGACTTGAATATAAATGAAAAAGTGTCTGAAAAAGGCATAGAGTTCAATGTGCTTAAAGCTTTTGGGGAGATTGCATTCTTTTTGAATAAACAAAGAATGAAGGTTGTTTTTTTTTTTTTTTTTCTGACAAGATTTTCTAAGGTGTTGCGGTTTAGGGGGACGAGGTGAGTTTAGTTTTCTTCCCTGCTGCCTGCTACCCACTGTGTTAGACTTTTACAAAGTCTGTGTGCCAGATGAGGAACCAATGGGCCAAATGACGAACTTTGGAAATGGGCTATCCAGGCAATGCTGGGAAAGAGGCTGGAGGCAGATAACTCTATGTACCTGCCCCCTGAAATATGGATCTTTTGCTTCTAGGTTCCATGCAGGTATTTCAGGGAAGGTCACATTTTTTCTGCCACCTCTCCTTCCTTTCATGTGGCCTAGTTGCCACTGAAACAATGCATCCAGATGTGCATCTGGATTGTGCATCCCGTGCTCGCTGATTTTCTCATGATAGTACAGGGAAAACACCCCCAACAATTCACTAACAAGCAAATACAACCATGCAGAAACTAAGCTTTCCATTAAGAAAAAACAACTTCTTCAAAACAAGGTCTCAGCTCTTCCCATAATCAACCAAAATATTTACTGAGTGTACGCATTAAAGAACTTAATTTATGGCGTGAGTAGTGACTGTGTATACAAGCCCCAAGTGACCTGAGAAGTGAGCAGTCTCACCAGTGCTGGTTAGAGTGTCAATGGAAAAACAAGTGTGTGAGCTAATTAAGTCATGTGTTGCTAAATGGCGTTGCTGTGTAGGCACAGGAGTAGGAGAGAACACTGGCCTTCAGCACAGGATTAAACCTCACTGAACAATATTCTGCAGCATGCAAAACAATGTGAAATGTTAAACGGTTGGGAAAAATAAACTTCCTTTGTATCTTTCTTGTACTGATGTACAAGAATCATAAGCCTTTTTCTTCTAAATAAAATGCTATCTTTAATTTCCAGATACTCCTTAAAAAAGGCAGATTCTCCCTTGGCTGCAGTTAAATATAAAAACCTCTTTACCAATTTTTCAAGGAATAAGCCTGCACTATGTCTTGTTATTTCTAGCCTGACAAAGCAGAAGTTGTATATTTTCAACATAATAAGAACCATTTTACTAGATATTTCAAAACAGGAAGGGCATTACTTTAATCAAGAGGCTATTTGCATTCATGTATGATTTTGTCCAAAGCTGAGTGTTTAAAACAGCTGATCTATATCTGAACTTCGAACAGGTTTGTTGGTGAACATGCAAATTAACTACATCATGTTGCAAAAGTACCCGTTCGTGACTAATAGAAATTACCAGGGTAATGCTGCCTTTGTTCTCCTTTCATTATCTTCTTGTCCCGTAGTGTAATATTGTATCTTTGGTAATGTTTAATTTTATGTAAGAAGAATAATGAGAGGGAAAAAAGCTGTGAAGAATAAAGACATTCTTTGTTACACACGGGAACGATTGATGCTGCTGCTTGCCACATGGAGGAGCTCGAGTATCATGTTAGGAATTACCATGAGCTTGGCGAGCCCCGGCAAAGCCGGTCTTGAAAAGTAAATCCTGGGATTACCTTGGTGTCATGTCTGCCCCTGGGTGTGTGGATAAGGTTGCTGCAACCCTGTGGCAGTAATGCAAAAGAGCATAATTTGTTCTGTAGTAGTCCTCCTAATACTCTTTCCTATTGGTATCACAAAGATCTCAAACCTACTTAAACTGGTGCAAACCCTGGCAATGGCATCTCTGTGGTTTTCTAGATATGTTTCCACAACTCCTCCTCCTGCTACAACATGTAGGGTAACTAAGAGGAGAGAGAAAAAAAAAAAAAAGGTAGAAGTCCTTCCTACTTTACTGTGCCTTACAGAACTGTAGATTTAAATAATGTAGATTCAGCTCCAAAATCTGACTGTAGCAACATAAAGGGCCATTGACCTGCAGCTATTTTTGTCTCTTTCTGACCTACAAGGAGACTTTTTTTTTTCTTTAGTACACTTCCAGTGGAGAAGTTTATGTGAAAATTCCCTAGATAGGTTCAGGAAAATCTGTCTGTGCTAAGTAGTATAATCAGCATCCGTCCTATGGAAGGTGGATCAGTGCAGATCAGGACAGTTCTTTGTCTTAGTGGATGGACCTGGGAGTGGGGCTTTGGGCTGTGCATGTTTAGTCTGACCTGTTGGACCATCTTGATATGTACTTGTTACAGTCATATTTTCTGAAAAATCCCTTTGCCAGGATTTCTTCTCCTGGGAAGCTGAGAAGCCTCAGAGAAAAATGGTTTGGAAATTGTTTACCAACAGGTGCTTGTTTTATTGGTTTCACATGAATTGTTTTAACTTAATGACCAATCATGGTCAGGCTATATTGGGACTCTGGAAGGAGCCATGAGTTTTCATTATCGTTCTTTGTAGCCTTCTGTCTGCATCCTTTCTCTATTCTTTAGTATAGTTTAGTATAGCATTCTTTAATATAATATAATAAAATAATAAATTAGCCTTCTGAGAACATGGAGTCAGATTCATAATTTCCTCCCTTTGACAGGGGACCCTAAAGATACCACATGTACTGGCTGTGTAGGGTGTCCCTGTTTTTGCTGCCCATGGTCATGCTCTTTTATGTAGGCTGGACAGTGCATGTAAACTAAAAATATCAGCTCTGATGAACTAGAAAAATAAGGAAAATGAGATGTGCACCAGCAGGAGGGAGTGGAAGAGAGACTAGATGCCTCCCATGCCATTAATTCCTTAAGGTCAGGTTTTCACAACCTGCTGGCTCATTAAACATGTTGACCCCTCAGTTTGAAGCACCAGTTTTAGGTGATCTGTGAGACTCTGCCTGAGGTGTGTGAGGAAGTGCCTGTGGGAGATGCTCACCTGGCAGCTCTTGGGGGACACAGCTGGCCACAGTAAGGTGCTGAGTTAGAGGCAGGGATGGGAATGGAAAAGCAGATCAAGGACCTCATCTTCCAAAAATGCAGTCTTGTGCTGATTATTTCTAGTTAAAAACAGGATTTCACTCCTTTGACAGTAATAAAATCACAATTCATGGCCTTTTTTTCTGATTAATTCCTTTTGTTATCAGACTTTACCAATGAATTATTGTCAGAGTATTACTCCTTCTCTCCTTCCCAGGAAGTATAATAATTTTTTCTCACAGTGCTACCTGTGCTGTTGATGGGGTCAGGAGTGAAACTGGCACAGCTGTAGCACCTGTCCTGTGTTGTAGGCACACATGAGCTTCTGGGGAAAGGAGGAACCACCTCAGAGTCTGTGGTGCTGCTGAACTTCTGCATTTTCCTTTTTATTGCTCTCATTGGTGGTCTCAGTTGCAGCTCTGTGTGCTGAAAGCAGAAGCCTGAAGAATTTTGGGGTTCTCCAGCTTCTATTGCTTCCTGCAGCCAGCTCCTGAGGGAAACAGCAGCCTGGTGTGTCTTGCAGGAGGAAAAGGTAGTTTAAAGTAGCCATTGCTGCTGCTTACCAGTTCATTTTAAGTTACTGTGCAGTTTTTTGCTGCATGATATGCTAAAACTGCAAATGTCAGTTTTCCAAAGTAAAGGATTAAAGTGTATTCCTCCTGGGTCAGATCAACGAAAAAAAAAAAAAATCTAAGTTTTAGCTTTTTAGATAGCCCTGAAAGACTTTGTGTTATTGTAAATCTTTGTTGGAAAGGTTAAGATAAATGACATTGGTTGCAACCAGCCTTAATTATACAAACAGTTTTGTTTTTACATTTGCCTCTGAAGCGTGTTAAATTTCTCAACTTGTTTGACAGGGATGTCTCACCTTATTTCCTCAGATTTAAGGCACTGAAAAAAAGAGCTCATGACATTACTGTCTGAAGCAATTCAGAAATGTGACACGCTTTATGGCTGCAAGGGTAGCTGCTGCAGGTTCAGCTGGAAGAGTGGCAATAGGAAACATTTCTAGAAAGCCAAGATTCTTTTGTGAGCTAATAGATCTTTCTGACCATGTGAGTAAGTAGAATTCACTGATAATAATTTAATTATGATTCAAGTGTTGGATTGGAACTAGGCTTTAGAATGTGAATCCTGCAAAATCTATGTTTGTGCTCTTGCCTTCTTTTTTCTTACCTGCTGCAATATTAGCAAATACATAGAGTAAGTTAATTGGGTTAAAGGGGTGGTAAATGCAGTAACATAAGACAGAACTGGTTCTAAATTAGCAGTTATGGGTGATAAATTATCTATTTCTGATTTGATGAGGGTAGAGCATAAAAGTGTGCAGTACCAGCAATTGTAGACTGCTGTACACTTTAAAAATAAATGGTATGCCATTAACTTTGTTGCTGGATTCTTGTGAAATAATAAAAGAACTATGGAAAATGCACACCTGCTTTAAATTAAAATACATGCTCTTTGTATTAAGTTGCAGCAATACACAAAGTAATACATACTGTCCAAGACATGCAAGGTAGTCCTAATTCCATAGATTTGGGGTGTTAGGAAGCTTATCTGAGGTTTGAGGTTTCCCTTACAGAAACTGGAAGAGATCAAAGTGCGCAGCTGAGTAAATAGAGGGCTCCACTTCACTTGGTAGGAATTTGCATTGGTGGAATTGCATGGTGAATAGGAGAGAAGAGATTTTGGCTAGGAAAGTGCCTTTTGCTTCTGTTTCTTGGAAGTTTAATCTAAATAAAAGAAAGAAAGCTTTCCCAATGTAGGTCTCCCATAAAAATGTAAGAACTTCATAAACCACTTCTCTCCTTAGTTCAATCATTTAAACAGCCCATAATGATGCTGAGGTTAAAGAAGGTCTTCAGTTCCATGCTGAAGTCTTCAGCTGTGATAATTCTTGAGGGATCTTTCAGTGAGCAGAGTTGTGCTGACCCTCTTGAACAAGTCATTAATGAAACAGCTTTGTGATAAACAGTAGTGTGCTAATGACCTGCAGAGGGGGTTTATAGAGAAAGGCAGTGGTCTCCTGGGGTCAGTATAGCTGGTATTGCATTTTTAGGAAGAGTAAAGGTGTTAATACTGCAGTTGCCAGACACAATCCATCTCAAAAAGTTAAATCTCTACTGAAATCCCCGCTACAGGATCGATAACTTCTTTACACTTAACTTATGCCTCCTTTCTAAGTGCTGGGTAGAACTGCAGGTGTGTGCAACAGCCACTGAGCTCATGACTGTCAAAGCCATCCTTCTGCTTCTGGAGGGATTTGCAAAGGTTTTGTTTTTGGGTTTTGGTTTTTTTTTTTTTTTTTTTTTAGTTAATGTTTAGAAAGGCTTTTTGTGCTCCTCAGAGGGGAGTGTGAATTCAAGGCTTTCAGTTCCTACTGTGCCGAATCTGGAGTTTTCTCTCAGGCCTCCATTCTCTGGGAGTCAAGTAGTGCTGAGGAAGGGCTGTAGTGTGGCCAGAGAGCCTGGCATACCTGCCACTGTACTGTGCCTGCTGCAAATCTTGAACTCCAGCTGTTTCAGTGACTTTGAGAGGATTCCAAGGAAAATTCCTTCCAGCAGATACTGTGTGTCCGTGGTACTACTTTCTAATTTCCCACTGGAAATACAGCAGAAAAAAAGAGGATCATATATGTTTTGGTTTTTTTTCCTCTTGAACTTGCCTGTTTTTTTTTTCATTTTCTGATTTACTCCACTTCTTCACATTCTAAAAATTAGGTCTTAACTTATTTGCGGTCTTGAAAACCTGAATGATAGTAAATTTACACAATCACTCTTCAAGGGTAAAACTGATTATTTTCCCCCTCGATTTCCTACTCAGCCTTTCTGTTATTCTTCACAATGTTGGCTGTAGACACTTAAGAAATATAAGTTAGTGTCATTAGGACTTGCCCCCTTTTTCACTTCACCTAGCAACATCTTTGCATCCCTTTTTCTCCATCTTCAGTCTAGGACATCCCCCAGCAAAGCAAAACATTTGTAAAATATTGCTATGTCAACTATTTCAAAGGCAAAGATAATTAAAAATACCCACACCCTGCTCAGAGGAAAGAAATACCAGGGACTGGAGACTCTGAAGGCAGTACTTTCTGCTTTTATGGGATGGCAGTGCTCTGGCTAGAAACAGTCGCAATACTGAAATAGCTGTGAACTTGATGGCCTCTTTTGGTGAAAATAATTTTTGTCTCTGTAGTTAAATTCTGCTCCTTTCCCTATAATTCACGTCTAAATTTGATGTGGGAGAAAGATAATACTGGGGGATTTTGAAAAGAACTATGTGTATTCATGCAAGTCTATGGAACAGCAGTAGTCCATTTGGAAGACAAAAAAATTTAAAATTTCAAGGTATAAATATGGATCCTAGATAACTTAACTGACTCTCTTCAGAAGTGATCAGTGGTCTCTAGATCTTGTGGGCAGGAACATTTAAGACCTTTTCAAATACACTTTTTTTTTCTGATGCCCTAATCCACAAATTCATGTGCCTGAGGACAGAGAGGGAAAATCCAGAAATTTAGAAGTGTTTTAAACGTCCATTCCCTAACAGACTTGCATAAAGTGTACAGTAGAAGAATGAGGAGGATATAGCTTCTGTATCTGTAAAGCACCAGAAATGTATTTGAGGAGCTACCCTGATACCTCCTAGGCTAGATGAGATAATACATAATTAGAATATTTATGCTCATTGGTGACAAGTAGGAATGATAATATTCACCAGCTGCAGTATTCAACTTCCCTGCAGGCTGAAATGTGTATTAAAGTGGCTGTAGTATATGGAGTGCTAATACAATAGATGTGGATCATTGTGGGGAGAAAAGGCTTTAAAATAACTTTTCAGTCTGCAGTTTTTCTCTTTGTCTGGGAACAAGGTCTTGCTTTGCTCCCAGAAGTAAATCCTGTTTTAATGAAATGCCTTAGGAAATCTACCTTTCAAGGTAGTGTTCTCTGTCTCCTTCAAGTGTTTATACATACTTAGAAGACATTCTGAAAAGTAATGCAGAGGAATTTTTAAACATTAACAAGACTCACTTTCTTTACTAATTGCTAGTGGCTTTGTGTTAAACTTGTACTTTTCCACTTCAAATACATGCAGCCTTTCTTTGAGCCGAGGGGAAGGTATTTGCACTTTCCTAGCATGTGGTTGAGTTCCAGCTGCCCCTTTGAAGTGCTGTTTGAGGCCGTAATCCTCTGAGCAGTCTGACACAAAGCTCAGCTGGAACTGCACCAGGACGATTTGTAAGGTGGAAGCCACTGTAGCACTTTGCTTCAGTTTAGCAGAAAAACGGGAAAAGTCCCACAGATCTCAACCAAGAACTCACAGAATGGGAAAGTTTTCAGTCTCCCTATCTCCTTCCAGCCATTATCAAGAATCTGCTTTGTGAGTTTTTTTTCCGCTATTTTTTTTCCAAAACCTAGTCTCTTGTGTCTTTTCTGGAATAAAAGTTTTCAAGAAAAACATTGTGTAGGCTGAGGGACATGCCAAAATTAGGAGTTAACACTGCTGTATTATATCCATTGTGACTTGGTTCTTCAAATATTTCCTGCCAGCCCTTGTTCAGTCAGCTTTAATCTTTGTGTGATCCAAGTTTCCAGAAATCCAGCTTTGTATTCCTTAGATACTCTGTCAAAATCTCCCCCTCGCCTCTCTTTTCCACTTGCTGCCTCTGAGGGTTTATCCTGCAAGATGTTAAATGTACTGGATATAATTAGAGTCAAGAGAAACTCTTGTGTGCATCAACTGTTGCTCACTCCAACTGCTTATCATACCCCAAGCACTTCACAGGCACGTAAGGTAGAGAAGCCACTCCAGGTGTCTCTCCACATACTGAACAGTCAGTGGTTATTTCTTATTCCTGAAATTACGCACATACTTTACAGCACGGGGATTGAAATGCTCATCATTTTGCAGAATCACAATCCTGAAGAATATACATGGTTTGAAGTTTGCTGTGCCTACCCAGAAAACGCTTTGTATGCTGATTATGCAAAACAGGAAGCAAGCCAAGCATGCTCACAGTGGAGTAAGGGACTGCAGACAGGCCTATGGTTATAAGCTGTGCCGCAGCTCCCTCAACAAATTACCCCCTACACTGAAAAGCAGAGTTCTGGGGCTAGCCTGTCCCTTAGGACAGGAGGCTTTAGCTGATGATATAAGCAGCTATTTTTTCTGTGGAAGAAACAGGTGTGACAAACCCAGTGCTTGGTAAATGTGAGAGATGAACAGACTTTTACAGAGCAACAATATGTTGTGATGTTTGATTGCTCACTGTTTGGCAGAGCCGTTCCAGGGAACCAGATGATTGCATGTGAGCTTCACCTTGCTGGCTCAAAACGACTGTAATGCTCTTCTTTAATATATGGAATACTTTTGTTATATGCTGCTCCTTCAGATTTGCAATAGAAAATAATTTTTAGTGTTTCTGTGTCTACAACTTTTGTAACAAGTGGTCCATAAATCCCCTCTCTAATATTGTGTAGCTCTGTAGTACTGGTGGTTTATCACAGGGATAATTTTATAACTTGTGTCACATGGGGACTCAGGTTGTAAACTGTATGCTTGTTGCTTGTTCTGAATCTTCAGCAGTTTGTTCTGATCAGCTCACTGCTGCACTTCTAATCCCCTCCTGAATGTGCTTTAGAGTAAGTTGTGCAATGGAATTTCTGTGTTTACTTTTACTGAGGTAAAATTTGTCCACTGAACATATGTATAGGGAAATATTATTTGTGCTTTTATGATTTTGCTCCTGATAAGAATTTTATTCTTAACCAATGTTTCTGCTTATTGACAAAACTAATTTTGATTAAAACACTGAGGTTTGCCTATGGAGAATTTGTATGTATTTACCCTGTGAGCCCAAGAACTTTTTGGTATTGGTTTTTTGGTAGGTTGTTGTTTTTTTATTTTTTAATTTTTTTTTATTTTACAACTACACTGTGAGCTGATATAAGAAAAAATTCTTTCTGAAGAAAGCAAGCTTATCACTACACAGTTTCATGGATAAGAAATACTTAATTTTTTCAAAGATCTTTTCACAATGCTAGCTAGCTAATATACAGGATGCGTATTAAGGAATGAACATTTATGGCTAGTCCAGCGGACGTGGAGTCCTTTGGCTTTCTCTCTTCATACCACCCAAGCATAGTGCAGTTCCTTGTTTGCATCACATTACATGACATTAGTACAAAGTGCCAATCTTTAAATACAGATTTGCATCCTTTCTGATAACAGAAAGAGAAGATAGCTTTCCTTCCAAAGCATTTTGTATCTCTTCACCAGTCAATTGCAAAGCTTCTCAAGGGACATCTCTTTTGTAGTCTTAATGCACTCCTTGTACATCCCAGACTCTTGATACATAACCTTTTAAACTGCACAAAGAGCTCTGCTCAGTGATACTAAGTCTTCTACAAAGATGAGTCATATTTATTGCATTGGGCATATTTAAACTACTTATTCTATATATCTGTCTAAACTGATGTAGGTAAAATAGGCAGTTACTACAGACAGCCTATAAATCTGGCATTCTTTCAAGGCCTGGAGCAATCAGCTATTGCTGGTGCAGAGTCATGGAATGAATTTTAAAGTAATCAGTTTATGCCAAGTCTTTCTTAATGTACTTGCAGGTCTAGTGGCAACAGGAAAGAAAAAGATAGTGATAGCTCATCTGGGAATGATTCTATTTTGTTGAATAATCTGCAGCTATACAGCAAAATGTACTGTGAGCAGGAGAGGTCTCTAGAGGTTTGCTGTGTTTTTTAAGTCTTGAAAGGCACAACTTTCTTGTCACTGACAAGGCTTTACATCAGAGACTTGATTCAAAAAAGTGTGGCATTTATCTTAATTTTGCTCTTTTCAACTTCAGTGACACCATTTTGCCACTGAGTGGGAGTAAGATTAGAATACTGCTGAACATCTTTGACAGATATTTTCAAGTTGGCAATTTTCTGGAATTGCAAAGAACTTTACCTGCTTGGTGCATAAAAATCATACACTTCAGATCAAGTCTTGGGTGTTTAACGCAGCCATAGAAAATTTCAGAAAATCTGGAGCAAAGACTTTACACGTTTCTCTTCTCTAGCTGTAGTGAAAAAAAAAAGTACGTATGCGTGTGTGCTCTTTAGATAAATATATACAGAGATAGAACTTAGCTGAGGTTATGGTGTATGTTGAAACTATGGTGTTTGTTGAAACTTTTTTTGTATTGTTTCATTGGTTTTTCTCTGATGAAATTGTACATTGACATTTAGCCCTGGTTGGGGACCATTGATCTAGAACTGTTGCTTCCTCTAACTATAAAAAACTAAACATATTCATTTAAAGACAGCGTCACTAGACAGACTTTTAAAAATAATTTTTAAAAAGCTGCCTACATTCCAACTTCTGATTTAGAGGCAAGATTGTCTTTTGACACTGGAGTACTTAGTGTGCTCTCCCAGATCACAGTATATTGTTTTTTGTTTTCTCTTTCTCTGCTGCTGCCATTTCTCTCCTTCCTTTCTGCCCCTCAATTGAGATCCACAGGCTATTCTGCAGGAATGGGTCTAGATTAACATTTCTGTCAGTCTGAAAGTCCTGTGGTCTGGTACTCTGTCCTTCTCTGAGTCTGTCACTTCTGGTGCCTCCTGTTAACATTGCGCAGGGCCCAGGGCTTCTTGCCAAGGCTATCTCTAGAGATATTTGGTAACTTCCATGAGAAACTGATGAAACTTGAATGATTTCCTGTGATTTGACTTGGATGGGATGAGTTGCTAAGATCAGGTATGGCCCTTTCCCAGAGGTTTCAGGCCACTAGTATTTCGGGGTTGAGCAGTAAGGGAAGCAGCAAGCCCTGAGCCCTGAGTGATGCTCTTGTTTGGGCTGTGCTGATCAACCCTTATGTTCCTGCAGCTTTGCAGAAAGGGAAAAGTAGAAAAGATTCTCTGAGCATAAGCTCCTTCTCTACACCACCTGAAAACAGAACTGGGGGAAGTAGTGGGGGTTTCCCTCTGTTCTCTTTGAAGGGAGGTTTTTTAAATAGGATTTCAAAGGTACAATATTGGAAGTTTGGGGGGCTGCTGATTGCTACCTCTAAGAAGAGACGTGTAAAGCAAGTTAACTGGGGCAGACACTTTGCCAGTAGGAACCTAATCTCACTTTAATAGGGCTCTGTGCCCACAAAACAGATGTTGCTCTCTTCTGTAAAAGTTTTTACGTGACTGTGAGTTTATGAAAATCCTAATATCAGAGATGTTGAAGATTCAACAGCTTTGGGAGTTAGGTTCTTTAGGCAATACCTCCAACACCACCTAAATTTGTAACAGTGTTTGTATCTTTGTGTTTACTAGCAGATCATAAAAAACTCATCAAACAACCCCCCCACCCCCACCCCCAACAAAGAAAAAACCTAAACTCCACAAATTCAGAGACTGATTTTGCTTAGGAAAAAAAAAAGTGAAAGACAGGAGGGAATTCAAACTGCAATGAAGAACTGTTTAAACAAACCTGAAACTATAAAGTTTTCTGTCAGAGTAACAGATGTTATAGCATACTACCCCTCCCCCATTTTTTAATGGAATGTGAAAGTGTGGGACTCTCTCATTTGAAGGAGCTAGACACAGGAGTATAGATCTTTGTTTCAGGGAATTTGAGAATGTGTCAGACATCTCTGAGTATAAGAGGTCTTTGAAGTATACTACTAAGCTTTGTACTTGAAAGAATTAAAGGATGCTGTATAGCTTTGTGAGAAAGAGAACTTCAAAGCACACTAAGAAGTAGTGAAAGATCTGCAGTTACTAAATTTACAGTAAAGAACCATAGTAAGTCTTCCTTTTTATGTATAATAGCAACATGATATTTATGGAGAAGGCACAAAAGATGGTGACTGAATGGATCAGTCAATGGGATATACGGAATTTTGTATCACTTAGTGTTTGAAATCCATCAAATGGTGATGAAACAGCCATGACTGCTCAAGGTGCTGAGTTAAGTGTGCCATGGTCTTCCACATTAAATGGTTTCTGCTCTTTAAAATTTCTGTGTATTTAGTTGAGCCTTGATTTTCCACAATGACAGCTGTGTTTTCATGTTAAGCTATTAGAAGTCTGCTAGACTGTTGGGCACTGAGCATACTACTGAGCTGCAGCCTGCACTAAGGTTTTTAGTGTTAAGGATATTTTTGTTATATTTCAAGAAAATTTCTCAAAAGATGGGGTGAGAGAGAGAAATCCAAGAGATTATGTGTTGTAGGAAGAAGCTGAGAAGTGTAAAAGAACACAGGACCTTCAGGTATAAGTTAAAGCCCTTAGCTCATCAAAGTTTGGCACAGATCATCAGTCACATGCTTGCTACCAGTAGCATGCAAGAGTTGAAGTTTTTTAGCTTTTTGTCATTTTTTCTCTGTTTAGGACCTGTATAAGGATGAATATAATGATGTTGTTTGAAGGGAACTAAGAGTTATCTTTGGCTTGGAGGACCACGAATCTCTGGAGAGGGGAGCAGGTAGGATGATGACATTTGACTTGCTTTGGCTGAATTTGGATTCTGAAAGCTGTGTCTGACAGGTAGACTAGTACAAAATAAACTAGATAGTACACTATAAATTCACAATCTGCTCCATGCTAATTGCTTTTTTTATGCATTTTTGGTATATCTGAGGGAAGTGATGCCTGCCAGAGGGACCTTGACAGGCTTGAGAAGTGGGCCAATGTGAACATCATGAAGTTCAACAGAGCCAGGTCCTGCACATGGGCTGGGGCAATCCCCAGTATCAGTAGAGTAGAGAGGGGTGAATGGACTGGGAGCAGCTGTGAGTAGGACTTGGGAGTATTCATGGATTGACAAACACACATTGGATATGAGGTGGCAGTGTGTTTGCAGCCCAGAATGCCAGCTGTGTCATGGGCTGTCTCAAAAGCAGCATGATCAGCAGCGTGAGGGAGGTGAGGTGATTCTCCCCGTCTGCTCTGCTCTCACGAGGCCCCACCTGGAGCACTGCATCAGCTCTGGGGCCCCCAGTATAAGAAGGATGTGGACCTCTTAGAGGGCCACAAAAATGATTGAAGGGCTGGAGCACCTCTCCTATACAGACAGACTGAGAGCTGGGGCTCTTCAGCCTGGAGAGGAGAAGGCTCCAGGGAGATTTTGTTGTGGCCTTTCAATACTTAAAGAGCCACAACAGATGGGCCAAAGAGATGGAGAAAGACACTGAAAAATGTTGCCCAGAGAAGCTGTGAATCCCTGGAAGTGCTTCGGTTGGATGGGGCTTTGGGCAATGTGGTCTAGTGGAAGGTATCTCTGCCCATGGCAGGGGATTTGGACAAGGCAATCTTTGAAGGTCCCTTTCAACCCAAAGTATTCAGTGACTCTGTATTCCTCAATATCAGGTGTATCTTTGTTTTCCTTAGAAGTAGGTTAATCCACGTTGCACAAAAGAATCCTTTGTTTCCGTGTAAGTAGCAACTAATGCACACTTATTTAATTCCCTGTATCCACAGCTTTTAAGCGTATCCTAAGAAAGATGATGCTTGAAAGTATTTGGAAAAAAGTGAGTGTAGCCAGGAGAAGTTGGCTGATGCAAGGACTGGATTAAGGAATGGGGCAGGTAGGGCTCACACAACTGCTGGTAGAAGACACTGACCATGATAAGGATCAGTGACAGGGAGCAGAGGAAAGCCATGACTTGTGGGGGCTGACAGCTGATCCAAGGAGAGAAATTTGCTACATCAACCTCCTATGCATTAACTTTGCCATCTAAAGAAGCCTTAAATGACTGAAGGAAAACCATTACCCAGAGAAACTGTTTAGAGCATCATTCTTCCAGATTATAAATTGGGAGAAACTGGTTTTATAATCTAGATTTTTTTAAAACTTAAAGAAATGAAATCACCCCCATTTTTGCTACTTCTCCAAATGACAGCAGTATGTCATCAACTAAATCAATGTAAATGAGTGCTGACTCCAGTTTTTTCTCACTTAGCTATGAAAAGTATTGAATGTTTTTTCAGTGGTGTTTTATTCAAAATTTATTCAAAACCAGCTGGAAAGAAAAGGGAGAAACTGTAGCTCCAGAGATTCACTGTCAGCTGTGCCATACATCTCCAGAGACTGTTATATCTTGCTTTGGGATCTTTGTTCTATACATAGCTTCTGAGGGCTGCCTACATGCTCATTATTCTACTGCCTTGATCCTTTTGTGTGTTTATGAGATGAATGAATGGCTAAGGTCAGTCTTGGACTCAGTGGTTTGTCAGGTGGCACTGCTAAAACTTGGCAGAAGGTCACACTTCCCTTTTCGAAGATGAGATGATCTGGCAGTGCCAATGTCTCTTTAAATATAGAAAGAAAGATGAGGAGTCTGTAAGATCTTACATTGTCTCCTCTTATGTTTTGAAATAAATACCGTACCAAAACCATTAAGTGAGGTACAGCTGTAATTCTAATACACTTTTACAGAGCAAGTACTTTCAAAAATATCCATTGGAGGACAGTAGAACACTATGAATCAAGGAAGTATGGTGTTTCTACTTTCAAAAAAAAAAGCCATATTTCTCTTTGAAAAAGAAAAATTAAAGTAGAACATTTTTTTGTTTACATAACATGGTCTGAAAATCCATTATTACTTGACAGTTTTTCTCTGTCTGTCACACCTTCTATAGCTCCATTGCTGCTTTGTTTTTGTTTTTGAAAGTGGCAGCACGTACTCACTCCCTGGATGCTTGTATAATCACTTGTTCCAATTTTAAATATTTCTCAGATGAGTTTGAGTTTTTCTGTTCATTTTTCAAAAAATTATTTTTATTTTTAGTTTTTAGTTTTTAGTAATTTGCAAGTCTTACATTAGCTTTTTTATCTCATTTATATTTAAAATTATTACTATCCTTCCATCTTTTTGCTTACATCTCACAGAAAAGGTCCTGGAAATGAGTAGCCAATCATTAGTAATGTAACTGAGATAGAATTCAGAAAACTTACTGCTGGACTGAAGAATGCTTTTGACTCAACATGGTTCTCTAGGAATGGAAGAAAAAAGACTTCAGTCTAACAAATAACCCAAATAAACTCTCATCTACACTCTCAGTGTCAGCATTCTACTCCTTTCTGCTCACACCATTGCACTCAAAATTGCAGCTGCTGAAATTATTTTTGTCCCCTGTCGTTCAGAGGTTAGAAGATGATTGCGTTGTATTTAAGATTTTCTTTTCTTTCTTTTTTTCCCCTCTCCTTACTTCTAAGGTCTCTCACAGCCTTGAACTTTTCTATAAGTTGTATACGCACCTGTGATTGTGAACTCAAATTTCTTCCCAACTTCTGTGCCAGACCATCCTCTCCTTTTAAAGCAATATTTCCTTTCCACTTGGAACATGCTGGTAGTAGGATGTGAAGGATTGGCTTGAGATTCTCTCTTGGAACTGGCATTTAAACACAAAACCCTTACTTGTATATCTTGATTAATATCTGCCTTCCATGTGAGGATATTTGGAAGACTAATGTACAAATAAAAGTTCAGTGGGGGTGGTGGAAGAGGGAGGAAGAGAGACAGGAGCTGTGGAGGGGATGGCACCCCATTTCTGGTTCTGCCACTCTGGTAACTTTGTGGTCCCTTTGCTGTCACATTTTTATGTTTCCTGTTTGCAGTATGTGTAAAGTCCACTGTGCTGTTGCTTTTACATTAATTTCACAAAACTCTGCATAAAGTATTTATTCAGTGGCTGATAATGTAATTGTAATTTCCAAAGAGAAAAATAGTACATTAAATGCTTTTTGCAAATAATTCAGTTGAATTTGGCTTTTCACTCCTTGTTTTTACGTAGGGTCAAGCTCTAAAGCAGTAAGTATCTTTACACTTTGGTGACCTTTATACAACTCCAGCTGAAATTCTCAGTTTAGTTCAAAGGAAAAAAACTAATGCTTTGCAAAGTTCAGAAATCAGTGTATGTACACACAGAGAGAAACCATGATCACACATGACATTTCCATTTTATTGCACCCAAATTTAACTGTGGATAATGAGCTTGACTTAAAATTTTGTTTCCCTTTCCCTGTTACATTGCATGTGGTGTCTCTCTATGTTTGTGTGCAAAGCTCATCCATCGTATTTAGTTGTTTTAAATTGTAATATAATGGTGAAAAATAAGTACTTATGTGGGGGGATTTTCTAGGAAGGTGGCTTCACAGTGATGTCTGACTAATTTATTCCTATCCCCTACTGTTACTTCTTCAAATGATTTCCAGATGCCTACTGTAGGTATCAAAATGTGTAATAACAAATGGGATCAGATAATAAGTCAAAGTCTGCTATTATTTAGTAAGAGGGACTATCTCTACTTTATTCTAGACAGTGTGGTGCCACACCATCTTCTGCAATCTTACAGGGACAGCCTGCTAGGAAAGCTATTTGTCACAAGTGGTTTGCATAATGTTTATTGCGCAAAGGAGGAGAGTGAATGATTGCCTTTGTGCTACTGAACCCCTCTGTGTGCAAGCAAAGCAGGGAAATCCCTAAAACTTAACCTATAGTTCTGCCTATAATGGGCCAGGCTGCTCCCCTGCTACTTGCATCACGGGTTGCCTTTCTTGTCTGATTGCCTTGCTGGTTTCGCTGCCCTCAGCAATGCTTAACATTGTTCAGGTATATCAGCATGGCCCAATGCTTCCAGTTAAGCAGTTAACATTTCAGAAGAATTATGAATTGGATAATATCAAATTTAAGCCCAAAAATTCTAAATTAATCATGTCTGAAGTGGTTAGAAGTCTCTAAAAGGCTCCTATAATGTGATATTTGAGACTTAAAAATTGAGCATTTCCAAGGTTCCAAGTTTATGTGACTGTTTTCTCTGAGGAGTTACTTAAGCTCTGCCTTTGATGATTATAATTATTATCCAAATTGCATAATGTCATAAAATTGTTGCCGCTTTCAGAGGCCTTTAACCTGTATTATGGCAGCTCCAGTACTTGCTTAACAGCAATTCATCAGGTACAAGTCTAATGTGTGTTGAAGCTCACAGATGGAATTGAATTTTGTCTTTACAGTGATGATAAATTGCTAATGAATCCAATATAAGCAGGCTGAAGAAAAGTGGTGGCTGTCCCTGGCTTGCCACTTCTAGCCATGGACATTAATATTCAATATGACCAAGGACTTCTGTTAAAATTAAAGTCTATTTGATTCTAATAAATGTCAGGAACATTTCTCTGCATTTGTGGTGAATGTTGTGATTGGTTTGAGTCTATTCTAATCTACCATACCCAAATTTCTCTTGCTTATGCATCAGGGGTTCCTGGCGTGGATGGTTTTTTAAACCACATATCATTAGACTAATATGAAAAACCATACTGTCATTTGCAAAAGATCAGGTGGGTACCCACAGCTAAATTGAATGAATCTCCAGGACAGTATTGTGAGGCTTAGTTGGCAAGAACGACTTACATAAGACAGGAAATTTATTTCACTGGAACTTTTTACAGATTACAGTGGCCAAAACTTACAAAGGTCTATAAAAAAATGGAGTGCTCTTTTCTCCTTGCTGTTTTTTTCCCACCCCTAAAATAATGAGTGATGTGTTTTATATAACAATCTCTTGTTTCAAAGTACAATCACAGAGCCTAGGATGAGGGACTTAGAATTGTCCAGAGGATAAAAAACTGCCTGATTTTCATAAAATCAATGGAAGATTAGAAAAGTTTTTGAATTTTTGAAAGAAATTCCTGTTCCATCAACAGTTCTGCCACATAATCAGAAAGAGATTTGAGTATTTTTTGCCCCCTATGCTCTCTAGGAAGCTAGATGCTATACTCGCTAAAGACCCACCTTCTTACATTCATCCCAAATTTATTTATGGCTAGTTTCCTGCCTACTTGTTCTTGCTCCACTTTGAACTTGAATTTGGACACACAATTTCTCCCCTGGGGGTTTCTCTGCCACTATACTCCAGGATAGCAATGCACTTCCTTAGTCTGTTTTGCCAGGTATTGTCTCAGAAAAAGAAAGATGATACTTCAACTTCTGATTGTATGGCCCACCTAAGGAGAGAGTGCACACAGCAAAATCCCTGTCATGGTTCCTGTCAGGGGTCAGAATGACCTTCTCTCTGCTGTCACCTTTGGAGCTCAGATCTTTAGTGCTGGTCTTCAGAAGAAGCATCCTACTGGGGAGTAAATGAAATGGTCCTGGAGTGAACTGCAGCACTGCTGAGGAATGGACTTCTGGAAACCTGTAAACTGAAGAGTCATGAAAATTTTCTGCTGCAGTCTTTGTACTGATTTTTAGGTGCAATGAGCCATGGTGTAAACTGTTTGAAGGTGACTGATTCAAGCATGTGGAATTTGAACCAGGCTCCATTGACACTGAATCTAATGAAGTGTACAAAGCTGCTTGTCAGATAAGAGAAAAGAGGAACCCAGCCTTCCGGAAAGGGGACAGAGAAAGTGTTGGGGGATGGGATTAGCTGATGAAATGCTTATTATGAGAGTTGTGTGTAGTTAGATTTAGTTAGATTAATGCATAGATAGATTAAGTACAAAAACACAACCAAAAAAGAAGTCCATGGTAATTCCTTTGGGATCAATTTTGCCACTTTTCCCTGCCCTCCCTGAGTTTCAGTTTAACTATACAACCTTGTCTTCAATATAGAACTAATTCAGAGGAAGAGAGTGATTGGGTTCAGAGTTCTGACTGGACTTCCAGGTAACTTTAGGCATGAGCCTCTCAGTTTTATTCCAAAATGAAGGTCTGTGGTCTGGAAAGAATTATTCTGGATTCGTTTATAACTCCTTTCTGTGTAAGCAAACCTTCACTGCTGTCAGATACTTTTTGCATCTGAAGTATTTGTATCTGGATAATCAATAATTCAAACTATTTTATAATTTATTACAATAATTAATTAATTAGAGCCAAATCCTATTGTTTCATGCAGTGGGGATGAAACAGGCTTAATGGTTGTGAAATTGGACTATTTCTGGTCTTAAACAACTAGACAATGGAAAAGTGGAGACAGAAAGCAAGTAAGCATGAGGTTTTGCTTTTATCCTCAGACAGCATAGTCTGATACAAGAAGACAGTGAGGAAAATATATTTATTGTTACTTACTGCTAACCACAAAATCTTACCAGCTATGCTTTGGGCATGTCAGAGCTGGATTTCATAATTTTCCCTGTTTTCTGCAGTTGTTTTTGCTCTCCTCTTGCCTGGAGACCTGTTCCTTTCCTCCTGCTCCTCTGTTCTTTCTGCAGGAGCCAGGGGCATGGGGAAGCTGGTGATTTTCTGCCCTTCTGCTGCTACGGTGAGTGAGACTAAGCTTCCCTTTTGTGACAGGCTGACAAAATACAAGAAATATTGTCATAGGTAACTGCAATCAAAGCTTGGTATCTTGGGAGGCTTTTTTTTTTTTGTTTTGTTTTGTTTTGGTTTTTTTTTGTTTTTTTTTGTTTTTTTTTGTTTTTTTTTACTTAGTTGAAGCATGCTGGAAGGCTTTCTTTGGATAGGAATTTAAAAAAACCTGCTTCAGAGGTAACTTAATGCTTGCAAGGAACTGCACCTGATGCCACTCCATTGCCACCACCACTATCCTTAGAATTTTTTGCTGCTGAGACTTGTTGCTCAACATCTCTTCCCAAAGATCAGTGCCCTAATCAAAAACATGACAAGTTTTAACAAAAACATGACAAGTTTCAAATGGTAATAGTAAATCTTCTCTTTAATTATAGTTTTTATTCTGATACTGTGTTTCTTGCTATTATTGTATTTGTCAATGAGCAACATCAACTGACAATAAAAAGTCATGGTCTAACTTTGAGGATTTCCATCTTGACTGAAGAAATTTCAATCTAACCTTTCAGCCTGAATTCTCCTTCATTAGACTGGAGTCTCTTATTAACTTACAGACTCTCTCCTCCATTCCATTTCCTTTAATTAAACTTGTTTCTATTATATGAACAAGAATAGATTTTGATTTATGGAAAGCTTTGTGCAATGAGGAGTTAATGTTCCCATTGTCCTTTCCTACCACTTGCAATCCCGGTGTGAATCAGTGGTTAGGAAGTGAAGATGATAACCCGAATGCATTATGCTGGTAGTTTTGTGGAAGTAGTCAGGTACAGCTTAAAGTTGCTTTGAAATTATTCAAGATAGACCTTAAAACTTACAGAGTTATTGTAATGCATTTAATTAGTATTTAAAACAAGATCTGCATTTGCATGCTTCCTTTTGGTATGTAAGTGTGCACACCATCTGATAAGCTAGAATTGTGGAAGGTCATCTAGAGGAAGAATAGAATAAAATTTTCCCTGTCTGTGAAAACATCTGCAGATCTAAAATAAAAAATGGGAGGCGGGGGGAAGAGAGTGGAATGAACTAGAAATTCTAACAGGGACATGGGTTGCTTACAAATAAGTATAAAGTAGAACTGGGGAACTGGACAACTGCAGCTGTTGATCATTGACTTAGGATAGATTCATTTGGGGACGCCAATATCTACCCTTAACTGGCGGTGAAAATATAAGATGTCAGTGTGCACTTCTTTCAGACCTTGTGACCCTGCTGAAGCCCATGTTTTTTAGTCAGAGATGGTTGTGGTTGGGTGGGGAATAAGTTTCAAACCGATTAGTTTTGTGACTGAGTATTGTAGGAGCAACCTGGCTCTTACAGAGGCTGCCATTTCACCCTGGATGATTTCAGTGGTGAATTCTCTGACCCTGGTGTTCATGCTGCCTGTGCCAGTGCAGCCTGGGAATGATGGTGCTGTGGAAAATGGGCCACAGCTTGAGGCAACTCATCTGTGCTTGGTTTGGACCAGGTGGAGTGAAAAAATCCTTATTTTAAGGCCCCTTTTTCTTATTTTTATTGCCTGGGACCTCTGAAGACTATTATTTGAAGCAACGATTCTCCATGAAGCCTTGCTTGGCCATAATGCCACCCAAAAGTGGAATGGGTATGAGATGCTCTCACATTATTTCCAAATACAGCTCCACTGGGAGTCTGAGACAGGGAATTTCTGTGGGTATCCTTGTGTAAACCAGTAATAGGAATCCAAAACCTGTTATATTTTCTGGAGTCCAGAAAAATACCAGGAAAAGAAACCCTGGTCACTGAAGGCCCAGCAGTGAGCTGTGCTGAGCATTTGCTGTTCCCCTGAGCATGAGGGTCAGCATCTCTCAGAAACAGAGGCTGAGCTGCCACCCTCATTGGTGTTTTGCTCAGGTTTGTTTTTCATTCTTGTAATTAGAACCTTCTGATCCCTTTGAGAATGCATAATTGAAAGCATGTTAGCAGAGTATTTGTGATGGACGTGTGTTTTGGCCAGGTTCCTAGATTCCTTTTTTCTTCTCATACCAGGAAGAGATTAAATACAGCCATATACTCCCACTGCACAGTGCCCTTATTTTCCTGTATTTTCTGTTTTTTTTGTGAAGATCAGAGATATACCCAGTGTAAACCTCTAAATACATTTAATGTAAGTAAACTGATAATATTTGCTTGAATAATTTGAATCAAGTAAATATGAGTACGTCTATTAAAATCTTTCACGTAGGTTTATATTGACCACTTTGCACTCAGTTTTTGTTTTCATTTCATTATAACTACATTGCATGGATTAGTTTCCTCTTAATTTGACCAAGCTAAGTGCTGGATTATACTATGGGCTTGAACTTTGCTTTCTGTAAACAGCTTGTAAAACATTTAGGAATAGTAGCATTATGGTGACATTAAAAAAGAAAAATGTAGATCAGTCAATTTCATACAGACAGCCCTCTTTATCTAATAAAAATTCATGAATAGTCATAAATTGCCTGTACCCTTGCTTTCATGGGGAAATAACAACAGTGTTTGCATGTTTATCTCTGAAACAGCATCTGCAGCATGTTTGTGATTAATATAAGAAAACAAGAAGAGAAGCAAAGCTGACATGCATTTACAAAGATGATGTTTTTATATTCATGTCCTAATGCTGTTATTGACATTGGGTATCAATAGCAGAAGCTCTGTCACAGAGACAATTTTAAATGTATGTAAAGAGGCTAACATTCATCTTTCTCTAATTAACTTCATTTTGCTTCATTCTTTAATTAACTTCAATTTAAGTTGGAAAATTCATCCTGGACAATACAGTAGGATATAATAGACCATGTGGACCCTGCTTAAGGAGACAGAAAATGTGGCAGAAGTCCCTTTAACAATATCTATTTTATTATAAAACTAATGTAATTTAAAACTGAAGACCATCCTCCTCAGGAAAAACACCTCTGGGACTGTAGATTATGTAGATGACCACCACCATGGGCTCCCAACTGGCTCCTTGTGTGCAGCCCCCATGGTGTGGTATGGCAGTGTGGTGCACCCCAAGCCCCTCCTCCTGCAGCCTGGCTCTTTCCTCTGCTGCTTCCCTGTCTCTCAAGGAGTGCTGCTGCCGTGCTGCTGCCATTGCACCTCCCCTGCAGGCTGCACTGGATCTCCTAGACTGAGCCTGAAAGGGTCCAAGGCCCATTGTGGCTGAGATGTGGGCAAGCATCCCTTATCCTCTCAAACCTCCCTGTGGTTTCAAGACAAGGCTGGGTGGACAGTGGAGCTGATCCTATCCAGAATGTACATGAAACTGTCAGCCCTGGTGGGACAGCGTGTCCTGCAAGGTTGCCTTTGGTAGGTGTCCTTCAGGAGATCAGCTAAACTGTTCAAGCTCTACAGCTTCAGTGAGAACAGCCTTGCTCACCAACACCACATAAATCATGATGGACTGTAAAGGCTTTTTTTTGGGGAGGCAAGCCAGTGCACGGCGAGCTGGACCTTCAGGAAAAGTGGGCTGCTGCTTCAGATACACTATCTAGCCTTCTCTGTCAGTCTGCTAATAATAATGCTTAAATATAGAGATGATACTTATAATAATGGCCAAATTGGTGTTTTGCTTGATGGTGTATAAGTAAAGCACATATATTCTAAAAGGGTAACTTATGTACACTTGTGGGATTATAGCACGGGGTTTGTTCTGGAGATCTCAGGAAATTCACTGTATTTGAACACCATTGATTGGTGGTGTTTTGTGAAGCTGTGATGCCTAAACATACTGACAGCCATGCTGAGGGTATGGCTGCTTGCTCAGGAGACATCTTGAATGGAGCAGACAGCCTTGTCTGGATCTTCCAGGGCTGGATCTTCCTCTGGACCACAAGAGCCCAGAGCACTGGGGAAGGCCTCTGTGAAATTTCTATATCTGTCTCTTTTGTGTCCAGATGTATCCTAAAAGGGGATTGCTATGTCTATAGGGACTTCCTTAGGGTAGTGATGTTTTTTCTTAGCCTTGGCCTCCCCCAATTATCCCCTTTCATTCTATACATAAAAGTGTCAACCTTAAAGTACTCATCTTGAGAGTGTACAAAGAAAGCTGTAATTTGTCGACAGTTTTAAAATCTCCAAGCAACTGTCTCCCTTTCCATCACATTTGCTGTAGTTGTTGTTCTGCAGGATGACTTGAGGTTTTGCATACAGGGGTGTGTGAGTGAAATTCTTACAGTTAGTTATCTTGGCTTACTTTCTGCATGGAGAAGGAATTTATTGCTAATTGTAAAATGAAGTGTCTGTATAAGATGAAAGAAAAAAAAAAAAGAAGTTTTATTTGTTTATTGTACCAGGCTATCCCCACTCAGTTATCACTCATGTGCATTTAAGTTTACCTTGGTGTGGTTGGTGGCTCTATGACACTATTAATCTTAAACTGTTTGATTCCTAAGAAGTCAGTTCAATAACCACAACAAGGATGGATTTTTTTGTTTGTGTTACAAACCTGTCAGGTAAAGGGATATTTTTCTAAGCAATTGCTCCCCAGGAGAAGCAGAAAGGCGGAAAAACGGCATTTGGTCTGACCTTGTGCTATTGAGCCAGGACAATATACTGCAGAAGAAAAGCTGTCAGCAGCCTATTGTGGCAAATCCTTGCTGCTCCTCAGGGCCTCACACCAATGAAAATCTGTGCCAAACAGATAACTTGCTTTCTAATCTCCTTGTTTGGCTTATTTGTATCTGTGGCCTACTATAAAATATACTATGCCTGAAAAGACTCGGATTGGATGTGCTTAGACCTGTCCATGAACCCTTCCTCCATAACATGAGCCAGACTGCAGCTAAGATAAAACTATTCGTATGTCTGTCCTTGGTGACAGAGGCCACATTTCCCTTCCTGCTACATTGCACCTGGCTGAAGATCATCTTGAGTTATTCTGGAAGGACCCTGATATGTGGTTCCAGAAGAATTTGGCTCTTTAGCGCTTGTTTACTCTGCTTATATCTTCTGCTGCTGTGAAATACCAAACTGGTAAGGGCAGCTTGATTAACTACTTGCTCCTCTGTGCCAATCTTGGGCAGTAATTGTTGTTACAAATACAAATTTCTATTACTATGGCAGATGCCTCTGCTGTGTTAGCCCAAAGGAGACTTTCCCCCGTCATTTCCGCTCCTCTCTTCCTCATCCCCAGGCTTTTATAAGCAAATACCATGAGAGCTTAACTCCAGCACTTCATCCTTCAATAGCAGTGAGCTTGCTGTCTGATTAGGTGATGGGGGATTTTTTCCCTCCAAAATTAAGACTTTGGAAAATTAAACTGCTCAATACTTCATGCTGAAGTTTTTCATGTGTTTGAGTGCTCTTTGGATAGATGGTTATGTTTACACTGTTTTATTCCTCTTTGTGTGAGTAATTCATTATGTAGGTAGTCATTTGGTAGACAAAAAATAAATTCTGGGAAGGCAATGTACTATTATAAATCTAATAGAGTTCCTACTAGAATTTTTATGTTGTTCTATTTAAACCTGATGGTTATGCTTTTCTACATAATAATTTCCTGAGCTCTCAACCCAATGCGGTTCAAAGCAACTAGGAACTGCGCAAATGGCTTTTCTTCACCACATATCCCTCGCACAATTTCCAAAATATCCTAAAGATAATGCTAATTTTCACTTCCTGTACCTGAAGTTAAATGTGTTTGTGCTCTGCTGAATTAAGGATTTTAAGGCTCTCAACCTGGTATACATGAAGCAGCACCTCCAGTACATAAACTTTTGAAACAGTACTCAATATTTACCAGGAAAGAATGGTTAGTACATTGGAAAGGAGGTGAAGAAGTTGGCAAAGTTACTTGGCATGGAAAAGAGAAGCTATATAAGCATATGTATGCTCATATAAATCTCCCTCCCAAACTCAAATCAACCTGCTGTAGTTCCTTCCCAGGGCTCTGTGACCGGTCTCCGCACAAAAGCCACAACAAAATGAAGTTTGTGGCCCCTGTGGCTCTATTAGTCTCAGTTCTGTTGGAAAATCAGGCACATGGCTGATCACTAATTCTTTTCCTAATGCTGTTATATTTTTTCCCTGCTCCTCTTCCATCCTTTTTTTCTTATTAAAAAAAAAAAAAAAGAAGTTAGTTTTATAAAGTGTTTCTGTGTATTATCTCTCAAGGGAAAACCCATTTTTTAACAAGCTTTATCAGATACATTGTTCTGTACTCCTTACTACTAGAGCAAAAATGATTAGTTGGTACGTACATGAGATAAAAATCAAAGTGTTTAGGACATGAGCTATAGAAGAAACAGAGAGAAAAATGTAGCATGAGGGGTTAATTTTTTTCTTAATCTGAACATTAACAAGCATTTAATGTGACTGTATTATCTCTAAAGAATAGGAACATAATGAGATAGTAAATTGGTGTGTCAAAAATTTTCTGAAGCAGAGCAATCTCTGTAACCAACTTGACTTCAGGCAAAATAGCCAAATTCCTGCCTTTTGACACTAAATTATATATCAGCCAGTGATATAAAATATCTTAGGCCCTGGGAAATGTCTGTATGGGATAGGTGCAAATGCAATCTTGAGCTTGGGAACAGGGAAAGAGTTGAGAGCCATTTAGTGCTGTGCAGATCGTGTCCCTGGACCAAATTTAGTGTTTCCAAGTCAACACACAACCTATTTCTGCCCCATCATTTACACTGTGGAGCTGAAAAGAAAAATCCTGATTGTACCTGCCCACAGGAGATTGTACTGGCTCACAGGAATGGAGCATATAATGGAGGAAAAGCCTGTGAGTAATTTTGTTGAAAGTTCTCCTCATAGCCAGTGTTTAATCTTTCCTCACCTCCTCCAGGGAGGAACATATGTTTCTATTTCTGATAATAGCCATAGCCCATAATAGCCCCTGTTATGAAGGTCTAGGCAGAATTATTAAAGTAAAAGGTCTCAAAAAGTCACTCTGGGTGGCTACCAAAGAGAAAAAAAATGACTCAATCTGTCTTCAAGCATCCATATAAAGCAGTGACACTGATAGTGACACTTCAGCTGATTAAAGAGATTGAGTTTTAATGGTTAGAATACAAGCCTTTTATTCCCCCCCGCCCCACCTTCTAAATTAGTCAGGGGGCTACACTCATGCAGAGTGGAACTGGCTGCCATGACTGGGGCTATCAACAGCTCTGGATGGGGAGATTTTCCAGGCAGGAGACAGACATTCTTACAACATCACTCAAGCCAGACCTGGCTGCTGTGTTTGAACCTAAATGGAGCCCTGGGTAGTGGGCAGGGCATGGGCAGGTGGTGGCCTCAGCTGAGGCCTCTCAGAGCGATCATAGCCTACAGATATCCTCAGCTGCTTGGATTTAAATTGTATTTAGTGGGAGGGAGGTTTGTGTTGACCGTTCTTTATTCCCATGCCTGCTGCAGATGTGGGAAATGCAGGGAGTAGCTACAGTTCCTTGTGGATTTGTTCCAGTTCTCTTCAAAATCAGAAGGTGGTGAAGCCAGCCTCTTGAGTTCCTCAGGTAATAGTAACAACTTTGTTTGTGTTTTAAGTGTAGCACTGCCTGGCAAAAACCTGTCCCTCTATGTGTCCTTGGGGACAGTGGGGAGTCAAGCTTGGGAGTGACCTTGTGAAACAGCTTTGCTCTGATAATTCCTTACCTGGCACAGAAAAGCAGCTGGAATACACATGAGGGAAATTGTGCTTGATTGTACAAGTAGGAGCTTTCAAAACTCATCCAGAACTTTCACCTTGCTGAGTAGCTCCAATAAGGACACTGAAGCAGAGCACATAAATTTCAGTGAACGTGATGTAGTCAAGCTGAAAAAGTAATTTTTCTTTAAGTCAATAGTGTAATATCCAGGATTTAGCACGTGCAGGTGCAGTATTAAAGTTGAGCAAAAGTAGTTTCAGTGACCTTGAAAATGGGCCTTTCTGTGGTAAAGATATAAGCAGTGCTGTCTGAAATGACCTGCAAAGTCAGCAAGTGTGTGGAAGCTGTTGGATAGAGCTTTTAGCTCTATAATGTACTTAGAAGTCTAATCAATAAGCCTGACTTTGGGAAATACAATCTTTTTCTCCTCCTATTGCAACAATTATGATTTATATTCCCTTTCAAATCAGCTGAAAAATACCTTTCTTATTTTCCAAGACTTTGAATTGGTAGGTACAAGGCAACTATTTTCTTGTTATTCCACTATTGAAGACTTTCAGATAAATATTTTCAGAATAGGTACATCTGTGCTAAGCCCCCCTCCCCTGCCCCCATTTCCCAGTATTTCCTTGATTTAAGAGCCTTCTAAGGAAAAAAGAAAAATA
The DNA here is from genome assembly GCF_015832195.1 of Motacilla alba alba. Classification (NCBI taxonomy): domain Eukaryota; kingdom Metazoa; phylum Chordata; class Aves; order Passeriformes; family Motacillidae; genus Motacilla; species Motacilla alba. The sequence goes on along the minus strand of NC_052017.1, from coordinate 37,552,584 downwards.
AATCCCAACACATGATGAGGTCTTGTTCAAAATCTGATGTTTGCAAACAAAGACTTGAGTATAAAATACATGTCAGAGGCTAACTTCTTTAATGCTGATAGAGATGGAAACAGACATGGGAAAACTTGGGTTTGCATGAGGTCTCTTAAAGGCAATGAGAGCCTCTTGGCAATTGTTTGCAGCTAGTGCATTGGAGGTTAACGTGTTTCATGTTTGCTCCTCACGATGCTTTAACAGGCCAGTTCAGGTGCTATGCAGCTTTGTGGGGATTCCGAGCCAGGAGCTGCATGCAATCACAGCATTATGAGCGACTTGGAAAGCTTTCAAGCTTTTCCAAAGCTTTCTACTAACGATTGCAATTGCATTGTGTTCCTGTGGGCAAATAAGCTGTTGCAGGACCCCGTTGCAGGCTGATTACTACCATTCCCACTGTGTTAATTGCTGAAAAGCCTCCTGAGGTTTTAATGGGAATCCTTGCAGTGTAAAGTGCTAGCTAGGTGAAGAAAGGCAGCAGCCCTCTGGTAAGATCCAGGCACAGGATAGAGAAATGTAGGGATAATTTGTGTTCTCCTCATTTTGCAAAAGGTTGACTCATGAGAGGAGGAAGAGGAGAAACAACTCATGCAGGGCTTGGGGATTTGGCAGACCCGGGGTGCTGCTGCAGTTGTTCATGCAGTTATCATATGTCTGGCCCTATATCAGTGAGTGTCAGTTATTAATATTTCATCTCAAGAAAGTTTCTGATCAGGACAATGTAGCATTTCCTCTGTTTTGAGATTACTCAGCCATTTTAACCTTAAAAAAGAAGCAACAAACAGATCTACTTGGGAGAAAATCTTCAATGTATGAAGATGAAATTTTATGTGGGAAATCTTAACACCAGTCTCAGCTTTTCATAGGCTTCCCTTTTGTTTTTCTTTTAAAGTTTTTCTAAATGCTGAATGTATTTGGTGTCTATATCTGTCCATTCTGCTGGGTTGTTGGAATTTTTTTCCCCTGAGTTTACTTTTCTGGTAAGCTTTTATTAATATGTAAATTCATGTGCATACAGATCATCATTGTCTGGCTTCTCAAAGTGATTAAATTGGCCCTTTTTTTTGGTACCTATTTTGAACTTAGACAGTTCTTGAATGTTTTCTCCTCTTTCATTTTAAACAAAGGAAATTATTCATATCATACCATTTTTTTTCCTTAATAGACCATAAGGGATTTTCTGTTTATTAATGCAAACATCTGGAAAACACTTCAGAAGTTCTTTATGTTAATTTCCTTAACAAGGTTCATATTTTAAGAACAAGTTGTGTATTGTGAAACAATTGTTGTGTGAGTTTACCTGCAGCACTCAGTTTGTTATCTTCTGAGTGCTCATTGCTAGTCTCTTGGTGGTAACTGGAAAACAATCATCTTGGAAATGTCACAGTCTTGATACAGATTCCTAAACTTTCTGGAACAAATTCTGCACTCTGTTTTAAGTATGTCTGGAGTCATTGGATTTGTGCTGGTGTAGCAACCAGATATGACTGTCTCTGAGGGCCAGCTGGAACTTGTGTGCAGCCTGATTTATTAGAGGTCACATTAGTTGTAGACTTCGTTATGGATCAAACAGTAAGATATTTCTAAACTATTTTGCACATGATTTTGTTAGCGTGCAGCTTGAATTCTCCCAGAGAATGTGGACCTGGAGATCAAACTACAAAGTTCCAGCATTATCATTGGAGAGATTTGCTTCGGCTCAGCAGCCTTACTTCAGAGCAGTGATACGAAACACTGTGTGTGTATGTCTGAAGCTCAGGGTTGGCTGTCTGCAACTTATGTAAGTCCTGTTCACAGGCTATTTGAAAACTTTTCACATTCAAATTTTTTTTGCTTTGATTTTTCTGTGGCTGCTGTCAGCTTGTTTTAAATGATAATTTTCCTTGGAGAGGAGGACTCTGTTTTTTCATGTCTGGGTCAGGGCTCTGAGAGCAGTGACTCTCAACTGTATCCTAATCTTTCTTCTCAAGATTCTTGCCATTTTGGTGAGTCAGGATAATGGTTGCTTTTCTTCAGGATCTAAGAAGGATGGAGTGACCTGTGGTCCTATTTGTCTTTTGGATTTATTTCTGCATAAATAAAAGGGTTTCTATTAAGTTCTATGGCATCTATTAAATGGTCATTTTTGCATGTGGAGGTGTGGGTGTCGGGAAAGACTTACTGGTGTGTTGCTACTTGGATACTGAAGACAGGATCTTGTGAGAGCCTGCCAGATGTGCTGCTGGAGTCTGCAGGTGTTTGGTGCCACAGATAGGAGAAACATAATACGCAACTCTATGTAAATGCTGTTAGTATTGTCAGAAAAACCTAGCACATATAGCAGCCTAGGTGTGTTCTGCAGAAAAAGGTGTGTTCTGCAGGATTCTTTTTTTTTTTTTTTTTTTTTTTCTTTTTTTTTTTTTCTGGGTACAATTCATGAATATGGATGGATGAACCCCAGACCTAGTAATGAGATGCAGAGCCTTTCAGTATGAGAACATTGCTTTAGAGATTTGGTTATGAAGCTCATTATTACCTAGTATAAGCTTTGATGCTGTGAAGGGACCTTCCTCAACACAGGTTTTATAATAAGCTCCTTCTTTGGTCCTATATGGCTTCATGTTCAAGCTACAGTTATTCATGTTTGAAAATGATGGTGCGTTCAGTAGGAAATAAATCTGTCTCTGGAGATAGCTGTCCTCATCATCTAATATTAGAGGGACCATAACCACTGGGGTCTGGAAGGCAAAAGAGGAAATGAATTTTTAATATGAGTGGTGTTAAATTTTACAGGGGAATTTTGGCAACTTATTTTTTAAAAAGAAAGCCAAATCCCTGTTTGGGTTTTGTTTCTTTTACATGCTGAAATATCACTGCTGAGTGGTGACCAAGTCCCATTTTACTGTGGTTTGACAAGATTGAAATCCAAGAAAAGAAGGGTAGTTATTTTAAAATCAATATTTAAAACAAATCTGATGCACATAGCTTGCACTTAAAAAAGAACCTGCTTAAATTTCTTCCTTTAAAATGTTGCTGTATTCTTACATACTGCTTTTCTATCAACAGCTCTCGGTAATTTATAATAGAGGCAAATGTCATAATTCTGTTCTACAAATGGGGATCCCAAGGTGTGGGGAAGAAAAAGTTTTCTTTGGTGCCAATGAGGAGAGTAATACCTAGTGCGATTGCAGGATCTAAATGTGTCACATCCGTGTGAAATGCTCTGCTAGGAATTTGTGCTGTAAGTGTAAAAATGAGATCTTAAAATCAAGTGTGTTCCATCTACTGTGAGGAAAAAATAAAAGTAATTCTCTTAGAGCTAAAATGTATCTCTTACCTTCCCCTGAAACCTGTATTTGCTTTTAATAGACATTATATCAACTGGTATTTAACAGTATAAAGTGCTGTAGCTGTGCATACCTGCCTTACAGAACATAAGCATTCTCTTAGTTTGATTGGCATCTTAATTTGTGCAAAACAGGTTTATCACGAGCTTTGGACTGAAAGTCTGCAGGTGAACTCCTCTTGTTTGAAAGCGATTGAGAAAGGCATTGCATAATAGGTAGATAAAGTTGGTTTTTTTTTGGTTTGTTGTTTTTTTTTTTTTTTTTTTTTTTTTTTTTTTTTTTATGGCTGTAGGAGGTGTCCTATCTCATCAAATCAACAGGATCATTTCAAGAAATCTAGCCTAAGTTTTTTAACTCTGCAGAATCTTTACTGGCTTAATGGTAGTTGGCAATGTTTTCTTGTCACTTGTGAATTCCAGGGTTTTACATTTTTAATGGATTCCTGAAGGCTACAGCGCTGTATATTTCAAGCAGGGAATTTTGCAGCTAAATATTTTCTAAGTTCTCTGCACAGGAATCTTAGTGAAGGTGTAAGCTAAGATAAATTAACTTTGCCAATAAAAATACGCTTTGGGCCTATAAATACTTACTGGTAGATATGCTTTGTGTAGGTAAATAATATTGATGATTGCTTCAGGGATCCTTGTGATCTTATGGAGTTCTTTTACATTTTATAATGGCCGTGGAGGAATCTAGGGTTTGGTGTAGATTTAGACCAGAGACTTATTTCTATGAATTCCCTAACGTAGAAATTCAAGGGTGTTGCTTTCAACTGAGCCAGGAAAACACCTTTGTTCCCAAGCTAGAATGATCAGGACAGCCTGAGTTTTACCCAAGATCCAGGTATAGCTCTTGATGTGTTACTCCCATTGTATCAGGTTGGGCAGTATGAAAGGCTGATGTGAGGGCTGGTGTAGATCAGAAAGAATGGGAATATTCATATTGTTTGGATCATGTCAGTAGTACACAGTGTTAGAAGGAGAGGAAATTTTAAAGGCTGGTCAGGTTTGATGTTTGACTACTGAATCATCTTTAGGAGTCAAACCAGCGTTGTCTCCTTTTGGTGTTGGGTAGGTTCTTTAACAAGCAAACCCTGTGCAGTACAGGGTGTGAGAGCCAGATGTGAAAGGCTAGAGGTGTGCCCTTAAAGAGATCTGCTTGCTTTTGGAACAGCAGAATGGGAAACCAACAGAAAAAGAGTGCATAACTAACAATTTATTTCCTTGACCATGTGGGTTGTAACATATCTCTTTTTGATTCACCTTTGAGACACTGAGGCATTTGGGAGTCCTCCTTTGCATGACTATTCATTTGCAGTGAAGAAGTGCTTAAGTCCTTTGTGCTTTATTGCAAATGTGGATATTAGGTCATGAAAAATAGTGGCCTGCTTACAATTAATTTACTGCCATTCATCAGAGACTTGAAACTTTTATGGCAAAGAACAGTAGTTGGCCACAACACTACTGAAACTTATGTGAACAGAGGATCTGGCTCAGTGCCCCCAGCTGCCTGTGAATAAAAAATTAGATTAATATTGTTGAACCTTTTCCTTCTGCACGCTATTCAAGAGAAATATTTGGACCCTATTATCACTTAGCCAATTTGCCAAATGCTTGATTTTTAGCATAGTGTCATTGGAGTATATATGAGGTTTTTGTTATCTTAATTTCTCAAATTAGTCCATGTTAACTCTCAGTAAAAGAGGGTTCAGTTTTCAGTACTCCAGTGTTCTGTCAGTGAAAGTCCAGAAACTTCTGATTTAAACAAAAAAGACCTTAAATAGAATGGAAGATAATCTCTGTTTTGTTGAGGGTGTTTTGTTCTAGCAGGCCATGTAAGGCCACTTGGTCATTTTCATGCATTGCTTTTTGTCTAAGGTATCTAATCTAACAGTTTTGATTTCAGTAACTGAAAGATGCTCAAAAATCTTATTTGCAAACCTCTGAGTTTGCTGCTTTTGAGATCGTTCTCTCTGAGCTGTTTTTGCCTTGTGGTGGTGAGTATCCTTTAGCTGAACTCCACTGTATGTTCTCTGCATCAAGCCACCACCACCACTGAACTTCCTCTCGGTTGATCTTGTGCCACTGCCAGGCAGTAGAACACCCATCCACTGAGAGTTACTCAGCAGCTCTCTGCCACTTCAGTCACACTGGTGAAGCCTTCAGATGCATCTGTTGCATCTCTGCAGTAGCTGGGAAACAGCAAGGAACAGTTTCCTTTCACCTCTGCCACGACTGACTACAGCACTGGTCCCTCAGACTTTTCTTGGCTGCTATTTTGCTGTCAGATTTTATTGCTTAACATGATTTTTTTAAAAAGACACTTCTATAGCAAAAAAAAAACCAGAGTAGCAAGGCAGCAAGAAAAACGGGTAAATGTGTGGAGGGTCAAAGCATGCAGGAAAAATAGGAAAAAATGATTAGATAAGTACAGAAAAAGAAGTGTGTGTGAATGACTAACATTTCACTGTGCTTCATGATCTCCTTTCTCATCCTGAATATGTCAAAGGGCTGACTATAATTAGATTCAGCCTCTTCCTGGGTAGCTGAGTAAGCCTTTTAAACATGAGGATCTCTCCCTTAGTTACATGTTCCTTTCTAAATCACTGATTATACAGAATGATTTAATCCTGAATGAGGAAGATGTAGCTTTAAAAAACAAAAATGCTCCACCTGACTTCCTCCATTCTACAATAGGACCATGATCCCTTTCTTCTTATAAAGTATGCATTTATGCAAATTAATCATGTTGATTAGTGAACAGACCCAGGGGTCAAAGTTAGGTCTGCATGGGAAAAACTTGGGTGTTTTCTGGTGTCTAAGTCACTGGCTGGCTTTTTTTTTTAATAATTAAATGAAATTTTAATTGATCTAATAGATTAGATCCAGTTGGATGGGACCTACAGTAGGCACCTAGTCCAATGGCCTGACCATTTCAGGGCTGACTAGAAGGTAAAGCACAGTATTACAGTAATTGTCCCAATGCCTCTCAAACACTGATGGGCATGGGGCACCAACCACCTCTCTAGAAAACCTGTTCTAGTGTTTGACCACCCTCTCAGTAAATGACTGCTTCCTCATGTTCAGTCTGAACTTCTCCTGGTGCAGATTTGAGCCATTCCCATGTGTCCTATCAGCTACTCTCTCCCCAGTTCCCCTCCTTAGGAAGCTGCAGAGAGCAATGAGGTTGCCCCTCCGCCTCCAACTCTCCAAACTAGACAATCCCAAAATCTTCAGCTGCTCCTCACAGGACATTTATTCCAGCCCTCTCAACAGCTTTGTTGCCTCCTCTGGATGCATCTGAGGACCTTTAGACCCTTCTTTAGTTGTGGGTCCCAGGACTGCACTCAGTGTCCGTGGTGAGGCCACATGCTGAATGCAGTGGGATGGCTCCTGATGCTGTGTCTGATGCACTCCAGGATGAGGTTTGCCTGCCAGCATTCCCAGACCCTTTTCTGCTCTCCAGCCACTCATCTCCCTGTTTATACATGTGCCCTGTGCTACTGTCCCACGTGCAGAATGCAGCATTTGCACTAGTTAAATTTCATACTGTTAATGATTGTCCAAATCTCTCTCTATCCCTCTGCAGGGCATGTTGTACCTGCAGGGACTCAACAGCACCTCCCAGTTTAGCATCACCAGCAGTCTCACCAAGTGCGCACAGTGTCATGAGTCATACTTAGGAATGCATACAGCTGAGGAAAGGAGGTGCACTTGTGAAATGTAACTTTAAATGTATACTTGCATTTTTTTATTGTTTCTTTTTCATATCCTATATGCTGGTGAAAGGCTTTGGGCTTAGTTTGCCATATTTTGAGGGGTTTTTTTTTCAGTAATTTTGCAGTAATCTAGGTTAAAGATTATCTACTTGAAACTGAAAATGCTTAAACTTTGTAAGGAATCTCATACCCAGAGATTGGCATCCTTACTGTTTGCTGAAACTGGCAAAACATGACGTTTACAGTCTGGTGCATAACTGTTTATTAATTTAGTTTGGAGCCCATAGGTAAATGTGAAGTATGGTATTTCTACCTGTTGAATTCTGAAGAGGTGTCAAACATGACTGGAATAAATCTGATGCAAAGGTTTGTTTCCACAGGTGTTTCACTAGACATCACTGGGGGGTGGGGAGGACTAAAGTTGATATCATCAAGTCCTTGCTGGAAAAATCTATTTTTTTTGATCAGGAGAAACAGTGCATTCTTGAAAAATGTTCAGGAGAAAATCCTGACAGTAACCAGTAATCCTCCAGTAACATTTTCATTCCTTGTTTCATTTGGAGATCACTGGAACCTTTTCTTTTAAATGGTGTTTTCATAATATGTTACACAACATATTTTGTTTTGTATTCTGTAATAATCTTCAGTTGAAGTAACTATGGGAATTTGCATGCTTTCTTGACTAAAATTTAAAGAAATATTTTGGTAATTCCTCTGATTAAAAAAATGTATATTTTATTTATTTCTTCCTTGAAGAGGGATAAGTGGATTAATTGTGAGTTTTGTACCTGCTATACTCAGTTTAAAACAAAGATTCAATTACATTTGGGAGATTTACTGGCAGTGAGAGTGGCAGAGAGGTGTGGCTCACTCAGTTTGACATTATTGGTTTGTATATTGAATAAAAGATAATTGAAAAGCTGAACTTTTCTTCAGCAGCAGCAGCATCAAACTTATCTACAAGCTTGCTGCTTTGCTTTAGATGAACTTAACAATTCCTTTTCTTGCTTTTATTAATTTGCTAATGAACAAAATTAATGGACATAGCCATGCTCATAGCATGTACTAAAAAAGGATTTTTAGTTGACTTTGTGTTTTTTGATTTTTCATATATAACTTTTAATATTTGAGGTCATGAGGCGTTTCACTGACACCGATTTACTTGTTCATTAAAGAAAGACAGAAAAGCTGTCTGTAATGTAATTTGTAGCTTGCTGTTCAGGAAGATGCTCTTCTGAAGACCTTGTATCTGGAGTTTAGCTGTAACTCTGTTCTGCTCCCTGAAGAGAGGAGAGAGTCATCGTCCCTCCTAGACTGCCAGTGAGCTTTCTGGGACCATCTGTCGAATATTTTCATCTTCTAATATTCTGAACTCTTGCAGATTTGAGGCATAAACTGAAGGGATTGGCAAGTGTTGGAAGGGGCAGGATTTTGAAGAAAAACAGATCTTTTCCTCATACCTGCTTTGTAGATTTGGGCAAAGTGGATTTTGTAGCACACAGTTGCCCAAGCTTAATGGTCCCTCAAAAAGGTCACTCTGCTCCTGCTAGACTCATGGCAGCTGCTTCTCCTCCCCTGGAGAAGGGATTCAGCTGAAACTCAGAGATGCAAGGTGCCTCTTAGGCTTTTGCCATCGAAAGATGGCAACAGTTGATTGTCTCAACTCTGTAATGAGGCTGATGCTGCAAGAAAAGCTCAAGGAACAGTCCTGTTCCGTTCATGAAAAGAAAAAACTTCCCAACACAAGGCTTCCTCCTCTGGATACAGGTTCAGGAGAAAGAGTCTGATTCAGACTTGACTCACCTAGAAAGGCATCCCATAACAAACCCATAACAGCCAGTGTTATCTGAGCCATGGCAGAAGTGTTGGAGCTCACAGCCTGTTAAATGGACTCTCTTGAAACAAGGGCTCCTTCTTTTCACTGCCTTCAATTCACTGATGAGTTCCCTTCCCAATGGGATATAATTTCTTCTGTGTAACTTTTCCCAGGAGCTAGATTTCTTTTGGAAAGATGTAATTCTCAAACCTGCAAAGGTTCTAGTGAGAGATGGATTTTTGTTGCTTAGCCTAGATAATTTGAGCTTCATAATTTAGCTAATATTACTTTTTATTGGTTTTATTTTGGATTTCTTGTTAAAGCCAAAAAGTAGAAGTCAGAATTATAAAAATGCAGCCAGTTTTAATCCTGTCTATGCATTGCTAAACATCATCTTCCAGGAAGAAGGCACACATGCTCTTTATAGATATGTACTTGCTCTAGAAGTCTTTATCTATTTCAGGTGTTAGAGAGTACAGAAACAGAAAATAAGTAGTTTTCCTTGAGAGTGACTGCAGCTAAACTGAAGAACAGGCTCAGTTTCTTTTAGTCTGGAAATTCAGATTTGGTTCTGGATGTTGTGCTCAAGACATAGCTAATTTTATCTAATACAAGCCATTAAACCTTCTAATACAGATGGAATTACAAATAACTATTTCTATCCAGTATGCTGACAAGTATTTGTTTAATTCCTTGAATTTTTTTTCCCCAAATTTATCTTATAGAGTAAGCAGAAATCCTTTCTGAAATTGCTCTTCAGAGAGAGTCTGTGCCTTACACAAAGCATAAATTAGCCATTTCTTGGGAGCTGGCTTATTAACAAAGTAAAACAGCTCAGATATTCTCTTGTCTACAACTGGGATTACCCCTGCTAGAACTCCTATGCTTCTGCTAGGAATATATGACTAACAGTTGAAACATGCAGGAGCTTAAACTGCTCAAGAGAAGTCTTCAACATTTTCCAGTTATACAGATTTACTTCTTGCACGCAAAAAAACTCCAAAACAAAATGAAAAACCCACCCCAAACCAACAAAACCAACCCAGCTGAAGACTTGTAGTCCAAAAGTAGCTGTATCTTTAAGGAGGGGAATGGAGGATTTTGTTTCTAAAAGTAATGGGTTCTTTGAAGACTCTAATTTTCTTGTTTCTTTGGTAATGCATCTCTGAAATAGTACTTTTCTAAAGTGACTTGCCCATCTTACTGAGGGTGTGAACTGGTTTCATGTAAATGATCAGTACTCTCATCTGTAGTGATGAGCCCTAGAGAAAAGTATAAAGTTTTGTTTCACTCCTAAAAACAAAAAAAAGCTATTGTAACAGCTAATTCCACAATGTATTTTTTTACACCTGAGCGACCTGAATACAATGAAGGAAACCCTTCACTGTATTTAGTGGAAAAGGTATTAACTTTCTGGCTGATAAAATACAAGAAACAGTGAAATTTGAAAGGTTTTACTTTGTAAATATGCTGCAGAAATGGTTCATTAGTGTAGAGCTTTACCACTAACTTTCCTTGTACATTACCTTGAAAAGTCATGATTTTCTTGATTTGGCAAGCTTGGTAGCATAAAATACTTGAATTAAGAAATATGAGAGTGGAAGAAGATATCAAAGGTGTATATATCTCACTTTAGCAGGCAAAACTTCTTGTGGATTAGAGGGCTTCCAGTTCTTGATGTTTAGGAAAAGAGTATGAGAGTAGGCAGGCATAAAGTGAAGCTTTTCCCACTCCATCAATTGTTTTCAGCAATCTGTGGCTTAGGGACTCACCAAGTCAAAGGTTGTATCCATTTCTCCACACTTAATGGTTGTTGTAGGACTTTGTAACCTGAAGCTGTCTAAAAGGAAAGCTGCCCTAAAACTAACCCAAAGGAAAACAGCAGATAGCAAGAGGCTTAACTCTGCCTTTTTTCTTTTTTTTTTTAAAGCATGATATTCTGTTTTGTTACTGGATGATTTTTGCAGCAAAAGCAGGATTGACATTTCCTTCAAAGAGGAGTTGCAAAACTGGCCATTTTTCATGGTCTGGATGATGCAGTCTGAGATTGAGAGATGAGATACTTTTGCTCAGACAGGCTACTATTATTTGCAGAGCAGTTCTTGCTGCAAGAAAATGGGTGTTCTCAGATGAGAGAATTGGTGTGAAAGTGTTGCTTATTGCCTTTCTAAAGAACGTCTCATCTCTGCCTCTCTAACTCAAGTTCATGGCAAGCTCTCCTTAATCCTGTTTATAATTTTGTCCCTCTAGATTTCTGGTTATTTACACTTTATTTAATTAGTGCTTCTTGAGGGAGATAATGTCTGTTTAATAGGCTTAATCAATTTTCTTGACAAAAATAGCGCTTAAGCAATCTTATAAACACTGTAAGGCACACGTGTGTAGTTGCACACTTATCCTCTAATGTAGGATGATGACCCTGTTAAAGGTTTTTCTGGGAAACATATTCAAATTCCCTCTGTTTATTTCAAAGTGCTTTTTACTAACAGCTGCTAACTTAAAATGCACTAAAAATATTAAATTTCAAAAAGAAAATGAAGGCAATGATGACTAAGGGGAATTAGGTATTTAGACCCACTAAAACTTAATAGGATTTAATTTGTTGAGAATTCTTAGCCCTGTTTCTTTAGATCAGGCTTTTAGCCAAGAATGGGCAAGATTGCCCAGAAGTAGTCCTTCTCGGTGGAATTTCTCTTGATAACTTACAAGCAAGAGAGAGAAAATCTAGTTTGTGAAATCCTGAAACTGCATTTCTGCCTCTTTTATGAAAAAACCAACATTGGTTAAAAAAGAAAAAAAAAAAAGCCAGATGATAGAAGTTTGTGTAACTATTCTAGTTTATAACCAGGGGATGATTAATTGAGTAGAAAAATCAGGAAGCCAACCCCCTGGGAAAGCAACATGGACTGTGAGTACCATGCTGCAGAGTACATGTGAAGTGCTCAGAAGTAATGTAAGTGGAGTCTCAGGTTCTGATTTCTTTCCTTCAAGGCTGCCCAGGCCATTATATCCCTGCCAAATACCATTTCTCCATTTACTTGATTTCCAGTCTCCTGGAGTCTTTAAGACCAGATGCTCCAGGTGATGAATTGGGAATAAAAATCTCTCTTGGTATCTGTTCAGCAACTTCATCCAAATCACCTCAGAGACCCAACTCCATATTACCTTCTGCTTTTCCCCTCTGTTCTGTCCCTGCCCAGTGCAAATGCCTGAGTGCTGCTGAGATTTGCCACTTTTGGTCATGGTCACAGTATCACTGTGGCATCTGGTGATGAACACTGCTCTTCCCCTGCCCTCCTGCAATCAAGGACCATGTCTCGTAAGCTGGATATAGGAAAACATTGCGGCAGCTTTGAAAGGACTGCTGGCTCGAGCAAGGAAGATTTCATGTTCATTTCAAAAAGTAACTATAAGCAAGGAGCACAGACATGGTGCTGCTTAATGTGCTATGGGTAACACTAGTTTCTTCCCCTTCTAAGGGAAATTTTTTTTCTTGGATTTGATTTTTTCAGAATAATTTCATAGCATTGTCCTATTCTGTAAACACTTCAGTGAAGCATTTCAGTGGACTCGATGTTTTCTCTAAGTTTATATTATCAGATTAATAAGCTAGTCACATGATGTTATTACTTGCAGGATAAGGCAAACAAATTAGACATCATAGGCTAATTTTCCATTTCTTTTGCTGTGAAATTTCCACTCCCCTTGTATGTGTGATTATGTTCAAGTAATACCAAAAGAGGAAATTTAACTTGCTTGTGGTTTACTCCCTTCACTTCCATCCAGTAGCACTCTTTATGCAGGATGTCCTCTGAGTTTTTACTAAACTATCCACAGTTCAGTCATGAACAATTTTCTTAGCTTTCTGCACTGGAGATAGTGTCCAGGGCAGTATTTCAGGTCAAATGATTTATCTGATCTATTCCACCAGCAACCTTATCAGGTAGAGCTTTATCTTCTTTCAGTGTTGCCTTCAGAGTCAGATACTCAATACAGACAACGAATAGGAATTCTCAGGTTCTTATACAGAAAGTCTCACTTTTCCCACCACCTAATTAAAAAACCTGCTTCTGAGAGTTTGAATCTTAAACATGAGGTACAGGTGAAAAGAATGCCAATAGATTTAGGAAAAATCTAGTGATAAGTCTTATAGATAATTAAACTTACAGTACAATTAAGTGCTTTGGCCTAAAAAACAAGTTCCTATTCTATGAGAGTTAGGATTTTTTAACTCCCAAAAAAGCTCTCAACTTTTGACCCAGATATATGGCTGACCTGACTTAAGAAGGAAGCTTTAAATAAAAACTTAATAGGTAGGGAAATTAGGTTTAATAGCTTACTGATACAGTATTTTTAATTAAAGACAAAATATGTTAAGGACAGACTTTTTGGTGAACTTAATAGCAGAATGAGAATCTAAAAATTGGCCTGCCATACCATATGTCCTGCTCAGTCTACACACTGCCTGGTTAGCCTTGTGTCCATGATCAGTAATTCAAGGAGCAAAGTGGTAATGTTGAGACCAGTTTGGCCAGTGGAACAGTGGAACATTAGTGCATGTACTTTAGTTTTAGTGTAATAAAAAGCAGTGTTCATATGTGAAAATAGCACTATATAGTCCATTGTTGATAATAGGCGTAAAAGAAACCAAAACAGGAGGCAATTTTGCATCCTTCCCCCATCTCCATCATCTCCTCTAAAGAGCAGATATCTTTTGTATTTCTGGAAAATTTGTGACCTTGACTTCTGGGTACAAATGCATGGATAACCTTCTCTGCCCATTAATGGAACATTGTGTCTGCTTTGCTGCTCTTATAACAGTGTCACTTTATATAAACAGTGCATGTGCTGTACACAGTGACTTTTTAAACTTGCCACTTGATGTATGAACTCATGATCAAGATGAAATCTTTGTCATATGTACATAGCAATTGTCCCATTTATATAATGTTTGACCATCATTGCATTATCTGAGTGCCAGTTCTATCAACTGCCTTAGAATAACCCTTTTATCTAGCCTTATAGCTTTTTAATTTTTTTGGTAGGTTTTGGGTTTAATTTATTTGGGGGGCTTTTAGGAGGGATTTGTAGTGCCTCACTTTCTTCTCTTAACAAAAATCCCTGAACTCAGTCTGGCTCTTTTTGGTCTTCAGGGTTTTTAAAAATTTTTTTAAAAATACACTTTATAATAGTAGAATACCGTTTAAAATGTTGAAGTGCAGCCTTTTTAATAAAATATTGAACAACTTATCTCAGCACTTTTTGCCAGATTCCATTAGAACAGCTAAAAGATTGGGAGCTATTTTGTATGTCATTCTCATCATTGTTTTCCACTTACAAATTCTACTTAGTTTGAAATGCAGTGTCCCTGTGCTCTGCAGCCCTGACCTTGCAAATGTCACTTTTACTGACATATGCCCTGTATATCACAATATGTGCTCTAGTGACGTTCTGGCCTTTAGGGCTATGTCTGGATTAATAAACTACACTCTGTGGACAGAGCTGTCCTGCTGAAAAGGGAGCACAGTTTAACCGTGTGGATGCAAGCTGCACTGAGAGACTTCTCCTCAGGTACAGAGAAGGATTTGTGCCATCTGGCTCACTAGAGAAGGCATAGCTTCTGTTTGCTCCCTGAAAGTGGGCACAGAGATCACACCTTGTGCAACCTTAATTTGGTAGTGAGTATAATGCCCTATGTGGTGTTTTCTTTTATTACGTAACATGCCGCTGTACAGGACATTGGCTTTGCTACTGTGCTCCTGGAATTTAATGTTCCTGTCTGGACTTGGTCCCTACAGACCTTCCCCATGAGAGAAAGGCAGAAAAATATCTCAGAAAATGTTTCAGTTTGGAAAGGAAAAGTAAGGCTTCAAGAAGTCTGGCAGAGAATTTGTGGTTTCACCTGTTATATGTGCAAAGCAATTGGAAAATTGCTGCATGGCTGTGGGAAGTCTTGAGATAAGACATATGGAAGAAATATATATGGCTGTGACAGGTGGGTCAGAAATGCTCCCTTTATTAATTCTGAAGAGCGAAGTAGTCTCTGCAGAGGTAGAACCAGGAATAACAGCATAGATTTCAGCTGGTTTCTTTTTACAGTTGATTGGACCATGTGATAAGTACCCATTTCTCTGTATGGGTATGGCTTTGAGGGTTTTATGCCAAGATCTTATTTCCAAAGCATTGTACCTACTTGGCTCAGTGGAATAATTGTAGATTAATTTTACATATGAAGAAATGACTTATAGTCTAAGAGAGCACTCTCCCTTAAGTAAGGGAGAAAAGATGCTCCATAATGCAGAAAGATATTATTGCCTTTCTGTTTTGATACAGCATTAATGTATTGCCTTCTCTATAGTTATTAATGCCCTTAAAATAGATTGTATCCTCCTTGACATCTTCCATTCTGGATTTAATAGAGATTTTAATGAAATTTTCATGGTAAAACAACTTGCCAGAAGGTCAAGAAAGCCAAAAATAAAACTGTGAATGTAAGTCATCTAAATGTCCTTTTCTTTTTCATTTGTGATGATAGCACTTCAGGCTGGAAAATGAGCTAGAAGCTGATTACCAAAGATGGGGAAGATAGCATAGGGAGGGTGGGGGTTAAAGATAATGGAACATAGTATAAAGTGTTGAGAAACAAGCCTCTTTTGCTACAGTCAGAGAAGTTTCTATTCAATAGCTTGACAGTTATAAATGTTGTGCTTCCTTAAATGCTTACAGAATGACTTACACAGAACCTTGTTATTGCTTATTACACAGTCCCTTGAATCTATGTTTTTGGCTGGTGATTTTTTTTTTCTAAAGTACACTTTTCTTTAGAAAAACAAAAATTTTAAGGGACTGTGTGAAATGTGCAGCACTGAGCAGTAAATGTAGCCACTCAGCTTAGTCACAAATACTTCTGTGTGGAAGCCCCCAAATTTACTTGGCTAATTTGGACCTGTGTGGCATTGTTCATCTCTCAGCATTCTCTTGAGTCTTTCCAAAATGCCTAGATCTATTAAGGACTTGTTCCTGTGCTCACTGGGAAATGAGGTTGTGCACTGCTCTTACGCACTGGGACTCTGGTTGCAGAAATAATTTGTGAAGCATAAACCACCAAGATAATGAGAATGTGTTTTGTAAGACATAATTAAGAGAAAAACATGTACCCATCACACTATCCACTAAGAAGGAATAAGTGCCTGTTTTCCTAAGGAATTATATTGCAGGAGTAATGGACTAATTATTAAGGGCAAGATGGTGGTGGAGGCCTTTAGAAGCTGAGAGAAGAAATTATATTTTGTAGTCTAAGTCTCTTGCATTAGCACGAGCATAGCAGGCCCATGTGGAAGATGTGTGCCTCAGGCTGAGATTTGTTCTGCCTGCATGGACTATCTATAGAAAGTGAAGTGTTGTGATGAGAAAGACTAATCCACTTCCTGCTGGTAGGTCTTGAGGGGATCAGCTATGGTGCTTGTGCTTGTGAAGTCTGTCTCAAACTGCAATTCTGAATTGTTTGAAAAGTCCGTGTTTTCCTTGGTGTTGGCCACCACTGGAATTCAGCAGCATGAAGGAATACTTTGTCTTCAAAATTAAATTTCAAGGGGTGGGAAAGTAAATGGGTGTATTCCTTGCTTACACAGACAGGTGACAATCTTGGTGATACCGTGTGGTAATTTGGGGAGCACTGGTAGAGGTCAGCAGGGAAGGCAAAGCAGATGGAGAAGCTGTCAGCTACCAGCAGACTTCTGTTCTGGAGCAGCACAGATGTGTAATCAATTCTCTATGCTCAAACCTTGCAGAGGAGCCTTACACAAACACCTCTTGTTCTAGGACACCTACAAGGTAAAAAAGCAGAGACCAAATGACATGACCTGTTCCTGGTCCATATTATGGTGCCTGTTCTAAGATTTAGGGGTGAAGGTTAAGTGGTAAACAAAGCACGTGTATCTCCTAGACAGTGTCTGCTTGGAGTATGTGTGTAAAGAGCTTCGCAGCTTATTAGTCTTCAACATGTTCATTAAGAATGGCTTTTTCTGTATCAAATCTTAAGAGCATTGGGCATTTTTCTGTTGCTAATGCTATCTTATTAAAAAAAAAAATCCTAAATCATCAATCACTTGGACAGATGTCCGTACAGTTCAACCTTTTGTAGAGACTGTTCCTCACCTAGGTATAAGCTTTGCTGGCATCTGTTTATAATTGCACACATTTAATATAAAGTTGCAGTGCTTGCACAGTAGGACTATTTAAAAAATAAGATTTTAAATGCCGTTTATTCTGTTGTTGAATTAGTAGGGTAAGAGTACAATAGAAGTATCTTAGGACCAAGTGATGGAAAGGGACTCCATCTGAACAAATAGCCTGGACAGTATCGTGTCTGCTAAGTTGTAGTGGGATCCATCTTCATCTAAATGAGCTATGAGATAGAAATCCTGCTATGGAGATAGCAATCTATAATAACACCTTTTTTTTTACAGCAATATAAAAAATACACAGTTTTTGAGCACAGGCATGATCACAGATCAGTGGGCAGAATCACAGCTGACCCAAAGCACAGAAGCACACGTCATTTTAAAAGTGGATTTCTGCTTTGGAAGGGGAAAAAATTCACATTTTAATAAAAACTGGTACAGCTGCAGACTTGACTAACTTGCTGTAAAATATTCTTTTACTGCCTGGAGGGAAAAATTGCAATAAGAATCTTGTTTCCAGAAAAATTCTGTTCCTCAGAGTAAGGATCTTTAACTGCGAATGAAGACAGGTTATATTACACATCCTTCTTTTCCTGTCTTAAAAGAAGTAAAGCTACAAAATCAAACAAAAAACCCTGGAAAGGCATGTTGAACCACAAACCTTTCAAAGCGATTTTGACTCGGAGAAGATTATTTAATATTGCATTGGATAGAGAAAATCTGTGAGGTCAAACACTCAGCCAAGATTTATCTCTATGCTGTTAGAGATAAATAGAGATAATAAGCAAGTGTGCAAAGAAAATCCCTGACTACTACCTCTTCCTTCTTTTTGGACTTTAAGACTGCTCACATGCATAAGCGATTGGAGAAGCAGGCCCACTTTTTATTTTTTTTTTTTTATTCCTGCAAGTATTAATAATAAGGAATACTTTCAGGATGAAGCATTCTGGTTTGAACTTGGTTTGGCAATTTTATTTTTGAGTGTGCAAAAAAAAAAGCACTTGGTAGATGTAGGAGAGTGGGATAGAACATCTCTATTACAAATCTTCTTTATAGTGCCTGAGGAGAGGTCAGTTTTGCGATGCCCTTTGCCAAGAGTTGCAGAGGAATGTTCCTGGACTGAGCCTAGGAATTAAGGATTATGGCCACTGTTCATGCATGTTCTGCTGTCTGGCAAGAGGGTTATCTACTTTTATCCTCTTCCCTCCCAGAATTATTTTTTTTTATTCCTGGCAGCAGTATTCTGTGCTGATGTGACAGAAAATTGGAGCTCTGATAGTCAGAATAGTGGGTACAGAGCAGTACAGATAATTAGGACAAGTTCATCATGTACCAGAGTTGTTGTGCTTCTGATATACTTGAAATCCTTATAATTGATGTTTTGCCAGTATACTGAAAAAAGTTGCTGTAATCTATAAAATTTAATAAATCATTGATTTCTAGTAGCAGAGTGGACTGGGGTGTGTGATGGTTGTATTATATCTGATGTAATGTGTCTCAAGACATCTGAAATAATAAAAAACCACTTAAATATTTTGGTCTCTGGACAGAAGGTAAAAATATTTCATTCTTCCTAAACGAAGTAGGTAAAAGTGCAGACAAATAAAAGTTTTGGTTTTGCTTCCAGAAAATTCATAGATTTAATTCCTGTTTTGGTTCAAGGTAAGTATATAAAGTAAAAAACCATTGCCCAAGAAACCCTGAACCAAATGAAGCTATGCTTCTTAATGAATATAACTCAGGGAGAAATAAGGATTTCATGACTGTCATTTAATAATAAGTGAGCAACATTACAGAGCCAGTGATCAGAATCACTTTCAATAAGTTAAGACATATTCAACATCTCCAGTTCCTGTCACAGAAAGCTTAATATTGTATTACTCTGTCAAAACCACATTTACAACTTTTATTTCTGTATCTGTAAATTATTTTAGCAGCAGTGAGCCCAGCAGAAATTGTTTGGTCCAGGAAGTATATGTTGGATTATGCATAACGGCAAATACAGTGAATACCCTGGATTAATCCAACTGCATGACGCATGAAATATTACTACAGGTTTTTGGTGTTTTTTTGTTTAAACCTCTCTTTAACAATAGTTGTCCAGCGGAAGCACTTTTGAACACTTAAGGGCTGTTCCTATGTGATGCAAGTCTCCTGCTGTCAGCTGCTGAGTGATGTCAACTGCTTCAAATGCCCTTCACACAATGCACTGTATGGATGCTGCATTCTGGTCTTATGTTTCTTTGCAGTACATGCCATCGAAAACAGCAAAGCTGACATTTAATACTCAGTCTTCCATATTTGTTTAGTGTGTGAAAGTTTAAATTGTGTGTCTTTGAAATAATTCTTCAGAGGCCACTCAGGATTATTAAGACTAAATCAAAAAACATAAGATCAGATGAAGATCTGTGACTTTGACTTCTAGCAAAGTCAGCCTTTAAAGTCAAATCTGTATTCTGCATCTTTCCATGAGGTGTACAGCTGGGCAGTTCAGAACGTCCAAGAGGGACTGAGGAACAGGGCCTTATCAGAAATCTACTTTCATCTGTTTGGCGCTTCAGTCTGTGAGACTGTATATACAGAAAGCAGATTGGTGTTTAAGCTCCCTATGGACCACAAAATATTATTTTCTGCTATCTTCAAGGACCTCAATAAGGAAAAACTGCCAGTCTTTCCTTAGAATGATTTCTTGGAAAATAGAGTTTGAAAAGTGTGGAAGGATGACATTTTAATTCGAGGAAACACTTCACTTCCACTTACCTGTCTAATCAGTTGACTGTGCTGACTTTAGCACTGCAGTGTGTGTGCCAAGGAGAAGGGAATATTTGGTTTCTCCTTGAAGCCATAGCTTTTATAGTATTTTATCTGAGAATTCTCTTTTCTGAAGAAGCACTCCAGCGTGAATGCTGTGGAAGTTGTGAAGCATTGCAATGACATGTAGGTTGTGTGCTCCTGTGAGGGACATTCCTAGGGACCCAGAACTGCTGCATAAATTACAACAGTAATTAAGTTCATATAATACACAGTTTTGGCAGTGTTGGTCCAGGCTTTGGGAACATCATGGGGGGGGGGGGGATATGAAAGGTTCTTTAGAACAAGACTGGGTTTTACTTCTTCTCTGCTATGCAAAACACGGGTTATGTACCTGAGCTTTGAATGACCTAAGAGAAACCAAAAAAAGCATTGGGAGGGCTGGTGGCTGGTCTCATTGAGTAATCTTCCAAAATACCTTAGGTTTCCACTTAAAAGTCTGATTTCAGTCCAGTATAATTTTGTTTCCCAAAAATAAGAACAAAGTATTTCTTTTATATTCACTTCTTACTGAACACGTTGAGACGTATGCTTTGCCCAGGTTTATTTTAGCAAGGATGTTATGAGAAGGCATGGTTCTATCTATCTATCCCAAGGTCCTGGTTGGCCCTCCAGTGGCCACTGCAACCTGCCCTTCTTCCTCTGAAACAAAGAGGAGGAAAGAATTCCTTCTGCACACAAGCCTAAGCTCAAAAGCCTGCCTTTCATGTCCAGATTTGATTAATGTAACTCACATGCTGTGCTCTGGACTAAACCTTTTAAATCAGCCTCAAGTTGATGAAAAATTACTTTGATACCTGTGCAGCCTGAGACTTTTCTGGATGCAATTCAAGCTGCTGGGTTTTACCCACAGGTCCATAAATGTCCCTGGAAAATTTTCAGTTAGCAAAAGGATTTTGTTTTTCTTATCAATTTGAAGAAGTAGAGTCCTGTGAGCTGAATCAAACTTTGTTTAATGGTGTGAAATGCTGTTAGCTCCTTTTTTTTGTGAGGGTAATTCTTTGTCGGGAATTGGGGGGAAATAGTAGGGAGAAGAGGAGTATGATATACCATTTTGTGATGAATTACTGCTTCTTGTTTCCTGGTTTGATGCATTCTCCTGGCTTTTTTTATATTGTATCTGAAATGTACAGATGTGCTCCAAAGGCCAGATTAGTGCCAGTCTCTACAGCTTCCACATCTCTTCTGCTGCAGCTCCATGCAGTAATTTGAAATAAAATGTCATACCTGCAAACTGGCATGCTAATGGAGTTACTTACAATCTTTTTCCATTTCAATTTGAGGTGTCTGAAGAGCTCAGGCAGGTTTAAAACTCTCTATAATTTTCTATAATTCTATGTGGGGTTATAAATTACAGCAGAGAAGCTGTATCTGTGTTCATGTTACAAGTGAAACCTGTCTATGTATTTATACGATTATGGATGGGATAGAAAGGAAAACTTTGCAGAAACCTCAGCAGCAGTGGAGGATCTAGTTAGTATATTTAAACTATTTGGGGGATTCTCGTGCCCTAATCAGAGTTTTTCTATGGAAGTCAGTGACTTTACTGCTCTAAATATGTTACCAGATGCAGGTTAATTACTGCCTATGAAGATTTGTCTCTTCTGACCTTTTTTTTTTTGACTGAGCTGTTGCCTTGTGGTGTGTGAGTGGCACTGTTGCTGTACAGGTGGATGGCTCTCTCTCCTCAGGAGCAGTTTGACCAGCAGGCATGTTCCTTGTTTAGTTGCTGATGCAGTCTTTCATGTGGAAGAAAATGAGAGTGAATTTAGCAATTCTAGTAAAATCATTTGACAGAAGCTAGTTAGTTAATAACAGAGAGTTGTTGTCTTGAGCATCGTGTGGTTGATGAATGAACTTGGGAGTAATGTATTAGTTGACAGAAACAGACCATCTGCTTTTGTGTATTGTTGAATGATGAGCACAGTGGGTATGGAGTGAGGGGAAAGGAGAAAGACATGTTGGAGCACCAGTATTTCTTTTCTCCCTCACTTTCCTCAAAAAGAAAAATGAAAGAGCAGAGTACATCTAAAAATCCAAGTACAGAGATCAAGTAAAATTATCTTAAAATGGCTATATAGACAATATTTGGATTTTCTGGAATTTTTTTCAATTTTTGTACTATAAGTGCACAGTGGCCTTACGGAAAGAAATTAACTGTATTTGTTTTGGTGGTGATATTTCTTTCCTATAAGTTTTTCTGTGCATGTTTTCTTCGTATTTTTCAGAACACTTTCCTAACATGTGTGCACCCATAGAGTTTGTAGACTCTAGTGGCAATTTATGCCCTGGAACTTAAGGGAACCTTCAGCTAAGGTAAGTACATAAATTTTTTTTTGTTGCATGTTTTTCTCTAAGACTCTGCAGCCAGTCTGAGCAAGTCAATCACCAATTCTGACCAAGAGCATGTTTTCCTTTTATAGACAGATAGTAGTGCAGACACTTCATCACTCCTGTGTTCAGGTTTACTTATCTTACCAGTATGAAGTGTGTTCAGGAAGCTTACTTGTCCAATATTTTTCTTGCTGCCTTTGCAGGGTAAGTGACTCTCCTTCCACTCCCTCAGCAGTACACTCTGAAGGATCCATCATGATTGTGGCAACTGCGGGTTATGCCTGGTTGTACTTGCAGAAAATTATAGAAGTTGAATAGAAAGACTATTTCATATAATCTCTTGTCCCTCTCTATAAAGCATTCTTCTTATTCAACTGTTTTCTGTATCTCATGGTTTTGTTTGTTTGTTTCTGTTTGTTTTGTGGTTTTTTTCTTTGTTGTTAGTCATCCGAGGTGAATTTTTTTTCCCTCCAAAAGGATACTGTGAGAAATGTGACCTTCATCTAAACCTTGCTTGCTACTGTACATCTTTTAACAGAAGCACTTGCTGTTGCTCTGGCCTTGCAGTGGATGCCAGATAGTTAAAAGGGCTGTACCCTTTATAACCATGATTTTTGCAGTACTCATCTAAACTGTATTTAACTGGAATTTAATGTGTCCTGCAGGGGTTGACAGTACTTTTCTCATCTATTGTCATTAGCTTGGGATAGTAACCTTGAGGGAGGAGAAGCTTAATAAGACTTTATTTGCTTCTGACTCTCGCTATGAAAATGTTGGCCTTTCTTGTGGGTGTGACATCCACTGCTTAATGGAGCAGGCACTGGTGTAGAGGCTGGAGAGGTCTGCAAAAGGACTGCAGTTATATTGTCCCATGCCAAGAGGCTCAGTACAGGGAACAATACAAACCTGAAGAGAAAATTGAGGCAAGTCAGTGGCCCAATCCTCCTTATAGCATAGAAGGGCAGCAGAAACCAGAGGATGAAGGAAGGTGCTCCTGTCCAGGAAGTTGTTTTTCTCCTATGCTCCCTATCCCAAGCCTTCCTCTTCCTTCCACTCCATAATCCTAAACCTTCCTATTCCTCCACAAATTAATTTTGTATTCAGCAAGCATAAATTTTTTGTTTAAGTGTTTGCTCAGGAACACAAATGCACATTCACATTAACTTTGCAAAATACACCCAAACAAAGTGCTTCTATGTATTCTGTGATTATTTTTTTTAGAGATTTTGGGCAGGAGGCCAAAACTAGTGAACACTTGCTTTTAATGCAGTATAGCAGCAGATGGTCAGAAACAGCCCATGGACTCAATGCCTCTTTTGAAGTCAAATATGATACTAAGTAGCAGAAGTAAAGATAATGAGGTGAGCAATTTGCTTTATGACAAGCAGGGGAAGAAATTTGTTTTCAATTAACCTACCAACATATGAGACCAAGGTTAAGGTTTTTAAGGATATAGCAGCATTTGGGTTTTAGTGGTGTTCAAAGTCTCATTGTATTTTGCCACCAAAAAAAAAAAATTAGTGAGTGCTTTTAGGTTGGATTTGCAGTTGAGGATCCTGGGAAGAGTTGCAGTAAAAAGCACTGAGGCCAGATGAGTTACTCTGGGTTTATAGGCTGGTACATTACATGGTGTTGCTCCCATTGTCTTCAGTGACTGGCAAAGTGAAGCTTTCAGATGCTTTTCACATATATTGAATATTTACTTCTAGGAAAAGGTGGAATTTATTCTAATTATTCAATTTCCAATTACTAAACCATATGCACATAACCTAAACTTCTCAAAAATGTAAGTACTTGAGTTACTGTGTCCTGGTGTGTGTGGAGGTTCCCATGATGGTTTGATACTTATAAATTTATACTTTTATTAATACATTACTCTTATGAAAGGATGTCATATACATTTTATACCTACAGTTTTAGAAATTAATTTTTATCTTTGTGTTTGTATAATGTGTCACCTGTGAATACAAACTTATTTAGCAGAACAAGATTTTATGTATTTACCAATGTGTATTTTTTTGTGCTTAGAAACATTTCCTGGTCCTAAAAGAGAATGGACAGTATGAGGTGCGGAACTCCCCCTGAAATTTAGGGCTGGAGCACTCTTCACCCCCTGGCTTGGATGGCAACTGTCCCAGTGTGGTTGTGTCAGGGAAGCTGTGTGTGTTCCACCATTCACTCTACAGTGAAATACTAAGCCTGAGGATGTGCATGTCACATAGATGTGGAGCTTACCTACAGCCCCTTTCACCTCAAACTGTTGTGTTTTCCTCTTGAATTAACTAAATAATAGTAAAAGATTCTGGATGTTCTGAGTAACACTAAAGGGGGATCTCCAGTGTTGTGCACATCTGTAAACTATAGCTCTTAACCTTTTAATATGTTTCACTTTGCTCAGCATGTAGTATTCTGTCATGCAGAGAACTTGTGTACGAATCCCAGAGGATGAGATCTTGCTACAATGACCACTTGCTTAATATCTGGGAAGATAAAAGTCAAAAAAAAAAATTTTACTCATATGTTTAGGGTAGGGTAGTTGAAGATTTCTTTTATTATACTGGTACTGTGGCATGTGCTTGTTGTAAACCTCTGGAAGCACTGAAGTGTGATACAAGTTATCTTTTCAGTGCTTGCCTCTTGCTCCAAGGCCAATGCTATTACTAGTTACAGATATTTTTATGGCTGTCGCTTCCAGGCTTTAAGAACTCCACAGCCATTTCCGTATGAAACGATTTTCCCGCTGTCCCTTTGTGGGACTAATGAGTCCAATAAACGTATTAAAGATATTTCAAGACTTTTCATGCAGTTCAAATGAGTTCATGTGGAAAAAATTAGCACTCCTCATGCTTGTTAAAGTTAATTTTATCGTTCTTTTATTGGAAGATTTTAAACAAATCATCTCCCAGCTACCGCTGTATCCTAGAAAGTAAGAGTCAAGCTCCTTGATTGTACAAGTGCAAACAAAATATGTAAGGAGGAAAAAATACTTTAAAACAGTTTTAAAGGGTACTCTATAGCTTGTTTCTCTGTTAGTTGAAGTAGAGGTGTGATAGGTCAGCCATCTTTTCCACATGGTTTCTCACAAGATTTCCTCTGGTCCTGTGTCTTTCCAGCCATGTGACTGCAACTGGCTTCTAGGTCTTCAGAGAGATGTCAATAACACACATAATATCATTGTTACCTAAGTTCTTTTTCCCTTTCCTGCTACTTTTACAGTTTTTTGAACCTTCTACTGCTGCAAAAATTAATTAGATGCTCAAAACTCTGACAATACAGTTGAGAGAACGCTTTGTTACCCTTACAGTGGGGCTGCAAATAAGCCATTTGTTGTCACTCTTTGTGCATCCTACTCTTTTGGAAGGGTTTATTCACCATACCTTTAAAATCAGTGTTTATATTTCTAAAAGAATTTGAATTCTTCCTGTATCTAAAGATGTTTTGTGCCAGTGAGTTGGCTTTTCTGGTAACTGTAGCCTTACAATGTATGAGTGACTATGGTTCAGGTAGGAGTCACAGAAATTATGTAAATAATGTCTTCTGAAGTAGAAGAAAATGACTGAAAGTATGGTATTTCGAGCTTTTCTTTTGTATTTTATATTTGGGAAAATGTTATTTTCTGAAGAAAAAAAGTATTAACTTGCATTAGCGACATGGTGCTCTTACAAGAGGAAAGCCATACTAGATTTTGAAAATACATATGATGTTTACTTCAGTGATTGTCACAATAGGCAAATAAGGGATTAAAAAACCCTCATTAAAGTAATTTGATATGATTTTTCTTTTCCTAATAATATATCCAATATATCCCCTAGACTAAATCTTCTGCATTAAGTTAAATGTTTTCTTCAACAGCATTTTAGCTGTATAGTGCTAAATTTTGCAGAAGTTAAATACGGAAACATGAATTGTGCTTGGTCACGAAACACTTAGTTATGCTTGGTCTTGTCATAACTTAGTCACGAAAGATCTTGTTGTAAATATATGTGGATGTTTATTTGTTTAGATTTGTTCCAGCATATATCCTCTCAGTTCTCAGTCCTGTAAAGATCTTAGAGAACTTTGATTTTTTAAAATTGTATATAAAATGTTATATTTCAATAATTACACTTAGGATTTTGCAATCCATTGAAGCAGCAGCTCTTTCCCTGTGTGAACAATGTGCTGAATGGAAGTGGCCCATTTATGCTTCCAGACAAGCCCCATGTGGTTTCTTTTCAAGTAATTGGAAGAATCTGTGCAACTTTCAGTCCAGTCTAATAAGCTGCTTTTGACTGCAGGAATCAAACTTGCTTGCTACCTCTTTTGTTGTGTAGACTTGCTAATATCTACCTCTGCCTGATGCAGCTTGTTAGGATGCAAGGTAAACCTAGTTTTCTGCTTTTTTTTTTTTTTTTTTTAACTAAGAAGGGATTAATTTGTAATCCCATGTGTGTTTTCAATATCAGTTGAGTAGTGAGACTGAGGGAAGTAATGTGAGGGAGAGTATTTTATCCTAGTTATTTTTACATATCTGAAGGATGCATATGAAATGGAATTCCTCCAGTGATAACTGGGACTATTTCCCAAAATAATAACATTTCTAGGCCTAGTGATGTGTCTGCCAGCTAATTTTGCATTATTTTTGTTTACAGTCTTTTCTGTATACACTGTTTAGAGACCATACTCTTCAACTCCTAGAACCTAAACATTGTTAACAGAACTGGTTTTTTATGTACTTAAAATTTTGAGATCTCATTTATGACAGCTGATTAAAAAAAAAGAAAGATAGTGATAACTCTGAAAAGAGTTTCTAAAAACTCAAAGGTAAACTGGAAAGTCCACATAATTTTAAAAATAATGATTAAAAAGTAGTACATTGCTATTTAAGGAATACTGTGCAGCATTGTTGACTAACACAAGCAAAGTTACTAAATGGCTATTAGTACATCTGTCTTCAAATGGTTTCAAAGCCAGTTTACAGTCTATCTTCTAGATCAGAGGAAATCTACCAACACACAATTGTGTTTTGTTCCTTGTCTACATGAAAAAATTATTATACTAGCATGAATTCACTTACGAGGGTACTATCAGCAGCATTTATGATGCTGAGGCTTGAAGTTGATCTTCTATCAGAGTCTCCACATTATTTTATGATAGTGTAGCCCTTTTCAGTTCCAAATTCTGCTCTTGTGTCTTTTTCCCACATAAGCTTTGTGCTCCTAGAGAACATAAAGGAAATTATAGGTATAAGCAAGTCCCCTGTGAGTTGAGTTCTAACGCTGTGATGGGATTAGATTAATTTTGCACAATTCTGATTCTCATTATGAGTCCTGTCAGAAAAATGGATTCATATTGTGCCATTTTCTATCCTCATTACCACTTTTGTCACAAAAATGAAATTTTTCCTCTGTCATACGGGCTGGAAAAGACAGAAGCTGGCAACAGTAGTGTGATAGCCTTTCTAGTGCTGTGCAGTTTGACAGGCTGTGCCTTTCTGCTTTGCTCTCTTTAATGGTTTCTCAACCTGTGAGAAGGAGAGAAGGGATGGATATCCATCTCAAGGTATAATATATGATTAATACTGCTGTCTGTATTCAGAGGACTTCAACTTTCCAAACTGAAAAGAGAATGACATTGCTAACTGGGCCCTGTTTTCATTTTCATGTGGTTTAAGAATTGAGATGATTCTAAAAATTTGAAATAATATAATTCATACCTGTGTTTCCACAAATTCTTGATGCCTTTGGTGTGCTAGTTTATGTGCTCCAAATGACAAAGTTCCTTTGTAAAACAGATATGACCAGCTGCCAGTGTTTTACAATATTTAACCTAAAATGTCCCTATTTTAATTTATTTTCATTAACATAGTTTAATTCCCTGCAAATTACCCTGCTATATAAAATTTCTATCCTTCTTTACTGTTTATGTCAGTAGACCAAAGAAATATAGCTGCCTTTTCATTATTCCTCACATGCTCTGTAATGAAAACTATAACAAAGGGGTTTGGGGTAGATATCCTTCATTTTTATATCTCACATTTCTAATACCTCCTGACCTTCTCTATCTAGAAGAGAAAATAATTTATGGTTCTGTGTCTGTGTCCTGCCTGTGATGATATCCTGATCAAACTACCTCCATGATGAGAGAGTGTGATAGTACTGCTCCTGTAAGGACTAGCAGAGAGATGCTAGAGTGCTGCATGCTGAAGTTAATGAACTTTTGCCTGAGTGAGAGCTGCTGAAGTGTGGATGCCCAAAGACCTCAGTTGTTAATAAATAAATGCCTCATAAGTGTTAATACACAGCAGTGTTTTGTAAGAATAGGGCTGGAACCACAACATGTGCCTCTCAGAGACAGTATATTTGGGAGAAACTTCTTGTGATACACCCTTGTAAATAATAGTCTGAATATTTCTTGCCCATATTTCCCTTCTGAAATGTATTGACTGGCCAAATGTCACAAAAGTGCTCATCCCATCTGCAGTACCTTGTAAGAATGAAACACATTGTACAGGGCATTATGCAAAGGACATAAAGCTCATAAGTTTTGGTATTTGTCAAACTGATATGTGTAACTCACCTTTTGTCAACACAGTGGGTTCTTGGAACTAAACCCAGTTTTCTTGCATTTAAATGTAACAGATGTGCCTGCTTATTCAATAAATATGTTTTGGAGCAATTCTACAATGAACATGAAAATATGGAAACCATCTCCATTGTGGCAAAATCCTTTCCTGTAAGGGCCTTTACAGAAGCACAGGGATTATAAAACATGTCTGTCACAGCTCCTAAGTGTTACAGAAGTGCACCTTTACATGAAGACATCTGGAACATAAAGTTGAACTAAATCACTGAAGATTCTATCTCAAATGCAATCTACTTCAATGTGACCTTACATCAGCGAGCACTTGAACTTTGCCTGCTGGCAAGCAAGGTCTGACTCCAGCTCTCTCTTATCCTTTCACAGAACTGCATAGCTTGCCCAAAGTGTTGTTGGGGGTTTTTTTGTTTGTTTTGGTTTGGTTTTTTCCTCTACTTTTGTTTTGTTTTGTCATAATGGAATGCAGCTTCTTTTCCTGGCTGCCCTGAAGGCTTGCAGCATCACTTGGTATGTCTTTGACATTCCTCTTCCCACACAGGAAAATCTAGCTAATTCAGATTTTTTCAATAGTTTTTGTAATTTAGTAAATTGTATTATGGTAAATGCAGGTATATTATACCAACAACAAGAACAGAAGTTAATAGAGAAATTTCACCCCAGCACTAAAACAAATTAACCTAATGTCACCTATGCTCAAATGAAACAAACCAGACTAGTACTCTTGTAGTATATACTCTTTACTCTTTGTGTCCTATTTAAATCATGAAGTTGAGACAGAGCAATTTGCTTAAAAAAAGGAATGATTCTGATATATTTCATTATAATGTATAACATCTCCTGAAAGCCCTTATGCTTTATTTACTTCAGAGATGCTATGTATAAGACAGGCAGTAAAAGCTGAGTCTGTGAAGTAATGAGGTTAGACCAGGAATTACTTTGGGTGCATTTTACTTGTAGCTATCCTTGAACTATTAACCTTTTATTTTGTTTGATTGTTCAGTAAATGAAAAGGTCTTAAAGATCCTAATCTATCCTGTGGAGTAGATAAAATGACAAATCAGTTTTAAATGTATGCTTAGAATTAGAGAATATATAGCAGGCTGGGGGGGTGGGAAAGCAGAGAAAGGAATGGGTAGTAACAGCTTGTCCAAGTGCCTCAGGGTGTCTGTAGAAAGAAATTTATTTATTTTTACTATGTCTTCCCCTGCAACAAAATAAAAGCTAATTCAAGTGTACAGTCTTCATTTGCATCTGACCTGCGATGTGTTGTATCTCAGACATGTCAGGACTTGAAGACTATTTCCGTTCCTTTTTTTTAGCTCCTTTGTCAGTCTGTAAAGTGCCCCTGGCATACTGGGAGGCACTGACAGCCTTGTTACCCTGATAATTTCCCTTTTGGTAGAGACACATCTACTTGAAACAGTAACAGAAGCACCATACCAAACAGAAGGGTAAAATTAAGCCAACATAGCAGAACTTGTTTAAGTGGCAAAATAAGAGGGAGCTTTGTCTTCTGGGGTAGGCAAATAGATAGATTTAAATTTTTTTTAGAGCTAATAGGGAAGATGTGCATTACTAAGAGCTTGTTTATTGATCCCTTGGGAGAAAATCTTCAAACACCTATTGTGCGTTACTGGACTACAAAGTTTTACAAGATTGTTTCTTCAGTTTCCTAGGATTGTTTCTTTCCTTTACCCTATGGCAGATTTCATGATGGAGAGAACCCTTAGGTAAGAAAATAAGTGATCTTTGCAGCATCCTATTTTTATGGCAGGATGAGGTTGGAAAGTGGAGTATACCATTTTTATCTTCTTTCTTTTCCTTGTCCAGTCCTTATTTTGCTGTGAGATTGTTATGAGTGTGGGGTGCAGACTCAGTTTTCTGTAGGTTATAAAACAAAATACAAAAAAAGCACAACCAAACAGAAATCAAATCTAATATCTAGTTAGCTCTCAATAGTGTGTGACTGTAGAAATATCAACAATGTGCTCCTAGTCAGGCATGTTCTTGTAGTCAGCTCCTACACTTCAGAATCATAATGCCATGAAACTTCCTGTTTCTAAAACCATGGATGAAAGTCTGTGACTTGTTTTGAGAATGTTTAGGAGCTCAGTTTTATAATCAAATATGTTACTAGTAAGTGGACGTTCAGTAAACTCTATTACTAAATTGAAAATCAGTTTTAGCAATGAATAATGTTGGTAAATATCTATGCAGAGTGAAAAGTTTTTTTCTAAGCTATTATATTTGACCCCAGAAATAATGTTATTGCAAGAAAAAACAAAAGTCACTGAACTCTTACATTATGTAGGGTTAAAATATGAACTGGTTTTGCTTATTTGTCTCCACTGATGAGTCATTATTTAAGTGTCATGATTTGTAAATTTTTTGTCTATATTAAACAGCTGCTAAGTGCCCACATTAATGCTTTTTTTTTGGTTGGTTATTTTAATTTTTTTTTACTTGAGTGAATCTGTTTTTGCTGCATTAAGAGATGGGTTGTGCCTGCTGTACTTAATTCTCAAAGCCAGTAACATTGTCTAATTCAAACTTCATGAAAAAAGTTAAAGAAGAGTCAGGCCTTCAGACTATATATCTTCAGACTTTCTAAGATTATCCTGCATCCTATTTCCCAGACATAAGGAGCACATGGTTACTTAAGGTCAGGGAATGCATAATTCTCTTTGATTTGCTATATATTATAAACTAATAAAATATAATCTAGCTTGTAAAAGATGCATTAGACGTGCAAGGCTCAAGCTGGTGATGATAAAAGCCCCTACTGGAACATTTATCGTCACAATTTGTAACAGTTGTTTTGGATGCTACTTCCTAAAGCTCTTCAGTGATTGATGTGAGGTGGGTTCTATCTTGATTAACTATTTGCCATCAGAGACTTTTGTTAGTAAACCAAGGGGTATCCATCTAAGTGTCTTTCTATATCTGCAGAATCATCTTTCTAACAGCTTTTTTAAGATTTTGTAGCATATTTTCTTTGTTTACCATTTCTAATGAAGGACAGAGTCGGGAAGAAATATTTTTGTAATTCCCATCCATTTAACATGTAAAGGATTTGTGCTGGTTTCAACATAGGAAAGTCACTGGTTTTGGGAGCAGGCTGCAATTGTTCCTTTTGGTTTCACTCCATATTCCCCAAAATGTGGGCCATTTGTTTTTCCCTTTGAAATTGTATTAGAACAAATATCAGAAAGTGTTTGGTTCTTTGATTTTTGCCTTTGATTATGAACATGTGATCCTGTGTTAACAGTGTGTAGAGGAAAAAAACAGCAGTGTGAAGGCAATGAGCTGCATTGAAGCACTTTTAAAATGATGCCAAATCTTTTCATAATTCCAAATCTTTCAGAGTAAAGATGATCTTTGGTTGGCATAACATGATAGTTTAGATATGGGTAGAGAGCAATTGATGAAATCCATCATGTGGAAAAAGAATTTCATAGTGTAATACCTCTGGTTGTCAGAGTATATGAGCCAAGAGGTAATAATCACAGCTAAGAAATAGACCTCATTCTTCAAGATGAATTTTTTTAATAGTAAAAAATAAATTGTTGCTTTGAATACAGAAATGCAGTAGTTGGAAGAATTATCTGCAGCCTCCTGGTCAACAGACCATGCCAGTTTTGAATTAGGTGACTAGTGTTGGTTGAGACAGCTGGTTTTTGTTTGTTTATTTATTTTTTATATTAGAACTCATTTTTCAATGTTGGTATTAGGAGCCCCATAGTATGTACAGAAACATACTGTGTATTATAGAGGATATGACTTCAGTTCAATTTTTTTTAAAAAGAAGTAATTCATGTGGTTTAGACTGTAAGGGGTCTTAAAAATAATCTAGTTTCAACCACCCTGCTGTGGTCAATGATCCCTTCCACTGGACCAGGTTGCCCAGGCCCCCATTCATTCTGGCCTTAGCACTTCCAGAGATGGGACAGCCACAGTTTCTCTGGACAACCTCTTCCAGTACCTCATCAACCTCACATAGAGAATTTCTTCCTAAAATCTAATCCAAACCCACTCTCATTTCAAAGCCGTGACCACATATCTTATTACTACATGCCCATAAAAAAAATGGGCAATTTAAATTGCTTCTAGTTACAAGAAGCTGGTGTGCATTTTGTTAATTTTTGTAAGAAAATGTCAAGATGTGTTAGAAGTTTGGCCTCTTTGAATAGTGGCCAAACCACAATATCTTTCACTGAGTTTGCAAAGAAGTTGGAAATTTTGAATCAATAAACATAAGTCATCACCAATCCTAGTTCTTTCTCAGAGAAAAAGCACAGCCAGGAAGATCTACCATTGCAAAATGTTAGTTTTAAATAAAAACATTCAATTATACAAGGAAATAGACTAGCTTTTATGAATCTAGAACTATGAAACTAATTGTAATAGGCTTTCTTTTTCTTTTTTTTTTAACTAACTTGATATATGGGACCAGAACTCTTGCACAGGAGTTTGCATGCAAATGCTAGAAATGAACTTGAATTAAGAAAATAAAATGCTGCTCTTTGATGGTGTGGGAGAAGGATTCCTTGTCAGGAATGGGTTGGTCATGAGGTAAGTGCAGGATGCTCCCTGCTGCTGTATGTTCTTACCATCAATATTCATCCACGTTGCAATTTCCATTTCAATTCCAAACCTCAAAATTGCTGTGCTTTTGTGTAATACACTGCTGGCTCTAAATCATGCTACCTACTGATGTTTAGTGACCTGAATGAAATTGTTTCGATGTAATTGACTGACATCCTTTGTGTGTAGAAATAAGTCTGCTCAGCAAAGGCTAAATTATGTTTTTAAGCCATAAAAAAAGGGACTTGTCTACTTTAGATTTTGAAAAACAGTGTAGGCCCATTCATTTCATCCAGAAGAGGTAAAATATATCAAAAAAGTACACAACCTTAAAAGCTACTGCTCTAGAATTGCACTCTACTCTTTCTCTGTTTTCCTATTATAAACTGTATTTTTTCCTCTTGTGACAGGTTTCTGATCAACACTGTGCTGCTCTGGACTGGGTGCACAGCCTTAGTTCTCTTTTGGAAGTAGGTTAGGTGTGGTTGCCAAAAGGAAACGCAGCAAACAGCAATAAGAACATGCAAAGTGCATGGGTATGGGCTGTGTGGTGAGTGTGTTAAAAGTCCATTCGGCACCAAAGACTTACTGTTTAGAGGTGAAGTATTTCAATCTTGTTTGGAAATGTTTGTTAGGTTAGATGTAAACATGCTCTGTGCTGTGTGTCTTCCTACTTTGCACCTGTACCCTCCGTGTTAGGGAAATGTGCTATAGTTATCACAT
This sequence comes from Motacilla alba alba, assembly GCF_015832195.1. Lineage (NCBI taxonomy): Eukaryota > Metazoa > Chordata > Aves > Passeriformes > Motacillidae > Motacilla > Motacilla alba. The sequence continues at coordinate 37,518,477 of NC_052017.1, read as the reverse complement.
AATACTTTGCCCTCATGAAATAAAAAGAGTTGTCTGTGTTTTCTTAGCTTTAGGAAGGGAGCATGTATGATCTGGCCTGAGGGAAAACCACCAGAGTAAGGGGAGACAGTAAAGTTCTATCATTATTTTTATTGACTTGGGAACTAGCTAATAGTTCTGTCTAAAATCTGCCCTTTGGTAACTGTGTGAGCTCCTGCAGAAAATCACGAAGTCAGTCCCTACTTGCTTTGCATCCTTGGATTTTCATCATCTTTGAAAGCTATAAACTGTTCTCAGACCTGACTGTCCCTGTCTGGGCTTGTTGCCCACGTGGCTAAACATTAACTCTCCTGACCTGACCCCTTCGTCGTTGTGGTATGCCACTTAATTTTAGCAGGAAAACTTAAATTACTTTTACTGCTTGACACAGGTCAAAGACAAAATGATGTCCTCTTCATTAACTCCCTTTCCTGACAAAAGAAATACCAATCAGGTCTCTGGCCCTTGGGCTCACTATGTCTTCTGGGTCTAGTCATAACCTGTGTGATTTCCTTTGCCATCGTTTTCCTTGCACTCTCTGTGTTGTTTTTATGTAACCTTTCTCATTAAGGTTTTGATTTGGGACATGTGGGGGATTTGAACAATGTCAGGTGTCAAATCTGTGTTCCTAGTTGTAGGCTCAGATTTTTTCCTGGCTAGGGTGAGATAATATAGCCTTAAAGGCACTAACTTTCTTTCTACCCTCCACTAGCTTTGAGGATGGCCTTCAGACTGTGAGAAATGGTTATCAAAACTACCATGCATACGTATTTTAAAAATTTATATGATGCATCATGATACCTCTTTATGCTTATAAACCTTTTCATTAAAACAATAATTTGTCATGGGAATACCTTGGAATACCAATGGTAACTTCATTATTCCAACCCATATTATTTTAAAGAAATGTAAGCTGGTAAGTGTGTCTGGTGCTGGGCAGTTCAGCTGGCAAAAATGTGGTAATCCTCCAACTGAGGTGTGTTAAAAGAAGCATTTTGAAGAAAGGCAAGCCTTTATGTTGCATGAGCCTTGGCTGAGGGAAGTGACACGTATTTCATGCCCTGAAGGCTGGCTCCAAAGGGAGAAATCTGGCAGGAGCTCAAAGCCCCTGAGAAGCCTTTTGGGCTTCAGCTTTATAACTTCTGTTCACTAAGCAGTGAGTCTGCTGGAAAATGCTGCCCATTTTGGACCTGATGTCTGCAATGTTCCGTGGAGATAGGTGTGCTATCAGTGAGTTGAGAGAAAGGGCAGGTCTGTAGCCTTGTAGGTGACCTGGAGCATGTGGCACATGGACAGCATCCATGGAGCAGAGAGGGAAGGAGACACGGCCTCATGCTCTTCACCATAAATCTTCCACTTCTCCTTTGCATTTCTCTCCACTGTCCTTGATAATGTCTGGTTTGATTGAAGAAGCCCTCTTCTCTGTAGCCAGACACAAATGGAAATACCTTATGCTAAAAGAAAGCCAGAAGAGCCACTGGATCTGCTCTGCTCCCCAGAGCTCTGCAATAAAGTGAGACATTGTGCCTGCTGCAAAGAAAATGGTTGTTGTTCTGGTTTATTGATACATAGGCATAGTGGCTAAAATGTTGACATGCAGTATTTTGAAAGGAAGCTGATGATTTGAAAGCCTTCTGATAGATACTTTATGTTATATAGTAATAAACTTACAATATAAGTTGATCTATTTTCTAAATATTCGTTTTAATCTTCAGTACCATTGTTCTTCAAAGAGAATTTACAGGTTTTTCCAGGCTTTGACTGTTACTAGGTTTTTGGGAAGTAATCTTGGTTGCTTTTGCATGGAGTTTGTACCCATTTAAATTGTCCCCTTAACTTTGAATATGTACCTTGTATCACACTATACTTCTTACAATGTAAGTAGAAGATCTGTTTTATGTTTCCTGTCAGGTTTATGTTTGATTTTAACATCACGAATGTGCAAAAATCCAAACACAACCCCGTCATTGAGTCAGAAAAGAATCTCCTGGCAGGATGATATGTGAGGCTATGGTTAGCTGAAATTAATCTGACTTAGAATAATTTTTCTTTTTTCTCCTTCCCTAAAAATAGGTGGTGTGCCTGGGTCTTCAACTAACTAAAGCTTTGCAGACCTTGAAAACCAAGGATGATGGGTCAGTAGGCTTCTCTTTAAACACCTCATTATACTTTAATTGCAACTAAATATTGAGGAAGTTGTTTGGTTTGTGGGCTTGTACAGTACCTAATTGTCTATATATTCTTATCTGCCTCCTCTTAAATGGGACTGGAAGTCTACATTTGTTCTGCTTTATCAGGTTACCTATTTGTGTCTCTTAGGTGTGTCTCATATTTGTATCTCTGCTGTGACCTTTTCAGGAGATGATTTTTTGACTTTGCATGCATAAATATAGTTTACATTCTCCAGGCCTATTTATACATTTTGTTTTCTACCGTATTTCTGCTGCTGCACTATTATAGGCACTTTTTCTTTTCCTCCATTTAGAGACTACGCAAAAGAAAAAGGTAGAAATTTCCCTCATTCCATCTTTCCCTGCCAGCTCCTACATAAATTGTTTTGTGCTGTGGTTTTCCTAGTCTTATTAATGATTATTGATTTAACCCTATCATTCCTGTACCTCTTGCTTTGTTTGATTGCTTTACTGTTACTTTGATGTGATTAAAGCTAAAAGTACCACCCTTCTACTGCTGAGTGAAATAAGCTTGGCTTCACAATTCTCTATTCCCATCAACTGCAAGCACATACATCACTAAGAAATTCACATGTCCCAGGGAAAGCAGGACATGTTCCTTCATTACTGAACATAGGTTTCTAGAAAAATTTAGGTTGACAATGTGTTATTTATTACTCAGATGAAACCTTCATTTCTGTGAATGTGCACTGGTCCAGTGGCCTCTTCTGTACAGATATTAACAGCTACATTTTGTGTGGATGACATCAGAACCTTCAAATTACTTTCACCTTACACCCCCCCCCCCCCCCCCCCCCCCTTATTTTTAAGTTCCTCCTCTTTCTGTCTGTCCCTCAAAGGAAAAGGATTATTCTACTCTGGTAGGTTTTTAGCTGTCTTTTTTTGTGATTTGTGTCATCTAGACAGGGCAGTGGATGAACATCCTGAAGCCTGGTCAGTTAGGACATGACAAAGTCCAGCTTGCCATAGCTCAATGCCTAACAGAACGAGTAGTTCAAAGCCATTTTTTTTCCTCCTAGGTATGTTTTTGGTCTCTTGTACATCAAACCAAGTTATAAACATGATAGATTTTGTATGTTTCTCATGTGCATCCAGCTGGCAGATCGGGACTTGAAAAGGGACTTTCTTGTTCACTTTCCTGCTGAGAGCTGCCTACAGATGGCAGGGAGACATGTTAAATCTACAGCTTTCCCTTATTAGAAACCTGTTGTATTTTTTCTCATTTTGGACCTTTGCATGTCTCGTACAAAAGCAGAGTCATAGAGACCCACTTTTGCAGTTAGTTTCTAGTCCCGTATCTGCAAAAATGCAAATGCTTGCTTTTACCCATTAGTTATTCTGTTACCTTGGCTCATCAGCTTCCAAATATAAGGTATTGGCAAGAAATACACTGTAGAGTTTACTTTTTCTGACCTATTTTAGTTTACTCTATAACTTGGACACTATTGAAAAATATACAGAACAATTACTCTTCTAAGAAAAAATGTCTTTGGATTGAGCTTACACATAGAAGGTATAGCAAAATAGTGGAGAACCTAAAAATACATTCTTAGGGCAAGCATTAAAGAGAAGTGAATAATTTTTTGGAATGATCTCGAGGAAAGAATTTTTATAAAAATGAACTAAATCAAACAAAGTCCCTTTATTCCTCTTTGTAAATGGTTTTGTATGGTAACAAGATCCTTTCCTTGTTCAAGATGATCTCATTCTTCTCAAATGGAAGTGAATGAGAGGACAGAGGAAAAAAAAAAACCTGATTATAGCAAAAAAAAAATTCTAAAATGCCAGACAAATGAGGATCACTTCAAGCTGATAATGAATGAAAATACTTTTCTGTCTCCTAACATTCTGTAGCTTAATCTATACCTGCATTCAGTGAAAAAAAATAATCCTCATGAAATTAAATACTGTGTGGTAAGAGTCATACAAAAATATGATTTATAGGAAATAATAACCTTCTAAGTTATTACTTAACTTCTTTTCTTCCCCAAAAGCTGGGATTAAAAAGTAGGTCAACAAGCCCATTTAAATAGCTTATTCCACAGTGTGGTTTAAATTAGTGCTATAGTGACAAGTGTATGAAGTGCTGTGCATTTTATTTTTATGGCATATTGGTTAAATTTAGAATTGTTCAAAGTGGCTGTTATATACAAGCCTCTAGGCAAATCCTCAGATCTTTCAGTCAGTGGGCTTTGTTCTTGCTTTTAAACACATATAACATGTTGTCACTGTGTTTGTAAACCAGGTGTTTTATCTGAACGTGCAATTAGTGTAATGAGCATTAATGCTAGTCCAGCGGTAGAGCCTCCTGCATTGAGGAGCTACAATTCCAGCTCAAAGGGTAATGCATTTATATTCTCTGGGCACGTGATTCCTGTTCCTAGTTTTGTTCACAGGTCCTTCCAGAAGAGTGATTTTCATCTAGAGACAAGCTGAACCCGTTAAGTCTCACTGAACAGAACTGCCCTTGTAATGTTATTTAGTATTGATAGGTCAGGCAGCTTCCATCAGACAGATGGCCCGAGATGAAAGAGTGATTGTAGGCAAGGAAATGGCTTTTGCAGGAGCTCTGTTCTTGTTTCAAAAAGCCATTCTTTGGCTTGCAATCTCCCTCTCTGCTGCTTGAGAGCTGCCAGAAACAATTCTGGCCCTGAATTTCAGACGTACCTAGTGCCAAGGTGAGGAGAGAGGTTTCCAGCCCAGCTAGAATTTTTTCTCTCCCTCCTGCCTTTGTTGCTTTGCAGCACAGGGTTCTCATCTGCACCCTGACTGGGAAGATACCAGCAGAGATGAGTGAATAATGAGGAAATCTACTCACTAGTGTTTTGACAATTGCTAAATAGAGTTTTGCTTAGATCATGTTTGTATTTATTTTATCAGCTATGGAGCTTTTTGTGAAAAGCTGTGGGAGTGAAGTGTTTGCTCAAAAGAATACTTGTAGGGAACTATTTCTGGGCTGTATTCATGATTAATTTAATCAAAAACCTGTTTTTTTCTCACTGTAAAAGTAGCTGATTAATGATTACGTCATAAGTGAGGAAACAGAAACAGGGCATAAATCAGTGTGTTAAATTCGAGCTTGTTCTTTTCCAGAGCTCTACATAATTCAGCTGCAGCAGCATGTCTTCAGTAGCTTTTTTTGTATCCTGCTCTCCCAGTAATGATACCCTTGTCAGTCTCCCCCTGCCCTGCTTTTGTGTACCATTCTATTTTATGTAGGTTCTCATTCTGCTTTTGTTGTGAAGTATATGAGCACCTAGCAAGTTTACAGTATGTGAGGTGACTAACATCTGTCGTATTTGTCTCATCCCTCCCCTGTGTGAAGCACTAGAGACTTAGTAGGAGTGCTTTGTTTTGGTAAGATTGTTATCTGCTTATGGGAAGCAAGATAGACAGAAAAAGAGTGATTTGCATTTGGAGTGGTAATCGATGCCGTTTTTAATAGTCTTTTAGGGGCAAATTTTTAGGAATTTGTTTTATAGCCTTGGCTGGCTGCTGGCAAAGCCCTGTGTTTTAAGCCTGTAATAGCTGATAGTTACGTTTTTGTACTTGCATGCTGCAACAAAACTTTTTTGTCAAGTCTCTGACCTCACTTTACTCCTAATCATCCCATAATTGTCTCCTAATTGCAATGGACAACTGAAGATCCTGAGAAACCAAGGTATCAAAAGAGCTGCTGATGCAATGAGGTGCTTTTCTGCCCTTGCTGCTTTTTTTTTCTTTTATAATTTTGCAGTTGTTGGACAGACTTTTTATTTGTGCTCTGAAAGCTGACACACTGACCAAGATAAAGGAATAATAAGGAAAATTACTACATATTTTCTAAGTAATTTATCAAGTGTTGTTAACTATTTCATACCGAGCACTGTCCAGTCAAGGCAATATACTTAAGCCAAAGCAAATTTTGCCTGGCAGTGACTTAAGTCATTGGTAAGCTTCAGCTAACAGTCCACCTCCATTTGGGAAAGCACTTAAAGCGCATATTTATGTTCCCTTGACTGCAGTGAATTGAAGAAAATGATTAAGCACACTTCCAATCAGGATAGATTTCCTGTATTGGACCTGTGTTGCAGACCTATCTTAATAGGAACTGTCACATGTTTCTCTTTGCTCCTTACATGAACAGTGAGAGGAGTTAGGTACAATTCAGTAGGGTTCTATCTTGTCACAACTAGTTACTAATATAAAATGTAATTTGAACATATATTTTGTGGAGTGAATTGGTCTGACCAATCCTCACAAATTTCCGTAAGAAACTCCAAGAAGTACCTCTCTAAGGTCCATTCATAAGTTATGATGCCATATTCAAATTCAAGGAACCCTTTGAGAGGCAGTTAAGTTTGGAGGGCTTGAGAGGTTTAAGAGCAGAAGGAATAGGCCTTTATTTGAGACAGTATGGATTCTTATTAAATTTGATGAATCTGAAGGACATTTCAGGAATACCTCCTGTTTAGCATTGCAAGAGGAACTCTAAAGATGCTCTGAGAAGTTACTGCTACTAAAATATTGACAAATCACTCTGTCTCAGCACTAATAGACTACTTATTCATGAGCTGAAGATGAATATCTTGTTTTCCTGTGCAAGGAAGCAGCAAGCATACAGGTGAGAAAGCCCAGAAATAATAGATTCCACAACATGGCATGAAGGTTGACAAAAACCTCATACTTTCCCAGCACAGCAATGACCACTGAAATTATGAGACTCCATCAGAAAGCTGAGTCAAACTTTTTACATATTATTGTAAGTGAAAATTCAAAAGTGATTATACCTTGTAGCAGTGGTAAACCCTGTATAAAGTAAATTTGCTTAAAACATAGTCCTATGGAGAGTTTGTAGTTCAAACCAAGAGTTTGGACGAATGGTAAGACTTGATTGGATTGTAATAAGCTTATTACTGAATGGCTGTCTCTCCCGTAAGTTCAGATACTCATTTGTTTATCTGATGTCATATGACTGATGTATCACCAGGTACCACTCAGATACACCACAGATATTTGCCATTTAAAATTTATTAGGTTTTCTATAATAAATGTAAACATGTTTCACAGGTTAGTGAGATTTCATTTCCTATCTCTAAAGCCTTATTTACCAAAGATGTACCCTAAAATGTGTTTCAATTTGAAGAATTGAAAACTTTGGGGCTGATATTAACCTCATTGTTAGAGGTCCCATTTGTGGCTAAAGGTTTCCTTGGGAAAAAAGGTCTAAATTAGGTAGCTGTTATTTTTTAGAAACTAGTTGGGTTTTTTAGAAGTACCAGAACAATCATATTTAATCACCGTTTACATGATAATTTTGCTTCCTTGTAATTCTGTAATTTTATTAGTTGTACAACCAAATTCCATGATGATCCCATCCAAGGATTTTTCTTGAGAGACAATCATTAACACTTGCTCAGCTGTGTCTCATTTATCTAGGCAATTTTTGGTAATCTGGATACAATTTATTGATGCTTGTTTTTGTGGACATAATTCTGGTCCTAAGAGATCATCTAGAAAGCCAAATTAAGTAATGCTCAGTGTAAATCCTTAGGAAAGTATTTCTCTGTGAACAGACTGAGTGAGCAAGGCTCAGGTAATAAAGTTTATCTGCAATGGTATTACCATACATGATCCATATACCATTGAAATATTTAGATCTCTAAATTGATCTATTGCTGTTCATTTTACCTTTGTTGTGTCAAAGCTTGCTTTTTGTCTCTCACAGTAAAAGGAAACAAATACACTCATGTTTTAATAAACAATGAAGTTTTTGTTTTGCCATTATTTTTAGTCTTTTAACAGAAGCGAGGTAAGCTGGGCCAGCCAAACAACTGTTCATTGCTTCTTCTGCTGCACTGACATGGCTCTGGGTAAAACACACTTTGGTTTTGTTTCAGCTGCTCTTGACATATGCTCCCTATCCTAATCTGCAGCCCTGGAAAGAACCCAAATCTCATGGAGCTCGATTCTGGGGTAAAGGTTGCTAACAGGATAATGAGCTAACTTCTCTGATTTTTTTTTTGTAATTCACTCCTGTTACTCTGTTTTGATAGTGGGTAGATACAGCAAAATGACACTCTGTGGCACCTGGCTTGGAAAGTCAGACAGCTTGGATTTTTCCTCATGAAGGAATTTCAGTTAGATATTCACAGATGTAGTTACTTCAAGATACATCCACATAATATATTCTCATATTCTGTGACTCTTAAAACAGTACAACTAAAACTTAGTTTTCATTTGGGCAAATGGGTTCTCTCACAGCATTGACATGACATGACATCTTGCACAAGGATTGTCCGTTTATACTAAAACAGAGGGATGAGAAGAAGTACCCACAATTTCTGAAGTGGAGTATAGGAATTAATTTCTTGTTGACTCTCTTGAGAATCTAGGTATGATTCAGTCAATCTCTGAAAAATTTGGGAGATGATTCCCAAAGTCTTATTCCTAAATGTATTTATTCCTAAATGCTTGTGGTTTCACCTAGCATTGGCCAAAACTGCCTGTTGTGAGCAGTCATCTGTGTTTTTGTGGTGATTTGGCAACTCTGTTTGGAGGCACTTTTTTTGCCATTGCTTCCATCTGTCAGAACTAAGGTCAGTGCAGGTGATGGACTTAATATTCTGGATCCTCTGTAAAATTATAAAGTTTTTTTCTGGTGTAGCTAATGCTGTGTTCCCCTAGAGATACAGGCCTGGGCTTAATCTGACTCATCTCAAATGGCTTTGCTGTCCTAAATGGAGCTGCCCATGTGTAGGGGTAAGGTTATACCCTAATTCCCACAAGAAACTGGCTGAAGTTTGACCTGACAATATTCTGCAAGCAACAAGTTTCTTATCAGTTCCCTGACTCATTTTGGTTTCCTTTATTGTTACTTATTTATTTAAAATTAAAATTACTCTTTCTCTTAGAAATATCATTGGCATTAAAAAAAGTGTTACCAACTGACTTGATAATGAATTCTTGGAGGCCAAACTTCTGGCAAAACCCTGTAAATTAAAAGGATTGCAATGTTCCAAAATTCCTTTGTCAGACACTGTCTTTATTTTAAATACTTTTTTTTTTTTTTAAGTTTTCCTACATTATTACTGTCTGTACAAGAATGATGGATGACAGGGAATGAAGTTCCCATTAACTTAAACTGTTACCCATAAATTCTCCAGAGATTTCTAATTAACATGAAAGTTTAGTAGTTTGGGCTCATTATGAGAGTCTGCTCATGGTGCTCTGTATTTCTACCAGTGCAGTCCAGAGGTCCATAAATCTTCATTGCTCTGGGATTCCCAGTGTGTCCCATTACCATGAAAAAGTGACATCTGATGCAAGACGTGTAAATACTGCATAGAAGTTCAATAAAGTGTTTCATTCTTCACTGCTGAATTACAGTTTTATGGCCCATAAATAAAGGCAAACAAGGAAAACTAAAATATGAGGAATGGTTGTATATCACACATGTTATCTGGAATGAAATTGTTTCTGCTCTGGTGACAAATGTATCGCCTTCAATTTGCATTCTTGTCTTGTGTTATGCGACTCTGAGGGCAGATGGTTGATGTTGTTATAAATGACCTCAAAGAATAAAATGATAGATTCTGGTATCATCCAGCTTTTCATGGGATGAGTATTAATGGGCTTAGAGACCAAAGAGTAAAGTTTATCAGCCTGGTAAAGTTTGAGGAAAACCAGTATATTTTAGGGGTCAATTTTATATAGTTGAAAAAAAATAAGATTTTTTGGACACTCAGTGCAACCCTTTCCCCCCAGCAAAACAGTATAAACATTCTGAAATGATCTGCTTTGTTCAGCAGTAGCCCATGATGGGTTTTGTTGTAGTGATACAGGAATTTTCATAATTCAATTACTACAATAATCACTTAGCAAAAGATGTGATGACAGAAGTGAAAAGGATTTCATAGATCATCAAATTCAAGCTGCTGTGCTAAGCATATTGGCATATCAACCTATTTATAAATGCACCAGCTCCACCAAAATTGGTTCAGATGTCTTCTCCTCTTATCTGCATGAGCAGAACATTCTGAATGTGCATTTGTCTTATGGAAGGTCCACTCTGTGCTTATTTATAGTCTGGTTATATGCATTGACTTTTCAGTCTGCACTGCATTTCAATAGCTGTTTTCTCCCTCCAGTGTTCTTAACCCAGTGAATTCATGTACAGCTCTCCAAAGACCGCTGGCATTTTTCTCTTTTTTTCTGGATTTTATGCTTTTTATGTAAAATAACATTCATTCCTCTCATCATCTTGGCCCTCCTCTGACTTGCAGTAGTCCAAATGCATCATAAAACATGTAAGTGAAATTTGTAAGCTTAATTCGAAACAAGGTCTTACAGAGGTAATACATGGTGCTTTGACTTCTTCTACCATGTGTAGTGCCATAGCATTGCATTTGTCTTTTTTCTGCCTATATTTATGGTTCATTGTCCTTGAAATCTGTGTTACCAGGCATTTCCAGCTACTGAACTCTGGGATTAACTCTGATCCACATCCCTTGGTAGTCTTTGTTAGAAAGTTTTGTTATGTGCCAAGACATTGTCTGTCTGATGAGACCTGGAATTGCCTTTCCTTTCCCATCTGAAAGGGAAGCAAGACCTAGTGGATAGGTAGGAAGAGATGCAGTGACCTTTGGTCATGTTCTTGACTGTCACAGGTCAGGGCTGTAGGCTGCAGAGTCTGCAATACCTATGCTTATTTTGTGAATTATTTTATCAATGATATTGGATTTATCTCATGTTCTCTATGTTTTTAATGATGCCCTATCGTGTCATCAGTATGGTTTCTTATGTTCTCAGTAAGCATCTTGATATGATTTAGATAGGTGGTCCCATCTTCATGAATCAGAGGTATGGGCGAAACACTGAGTGGAGTAGTGCTCTATTATTGCTGGCTTGATATGAAATTATTTTAAATCTGCCTTAGTCAATGTGTTTTTTTTTTTTTTTTTGTGTTTCTGAGCTCAATTGGAGTAATAGAAGATAGTACAGGTGGCATTTTTGGAGGTGTCTATTTACATCTGGAGCAAAGATTCAGAATTAAGATTACTTCATTTGAGCAAGCTGGCTTCTTCCTTGGAGATTATACTTAGTATTTCCTGCATAACTGTGGAAAGAGCTGCTCCAAATATCCAGTGTGTTAGTGGTCTTGGTTAACAGGAGATACCATAACTCTCACAGCTGTCTCTTCACTAAATTTACAGGTTAAATCAAGAGACAGTGCACTTGGCTCACATGCAAGATTGAGGTCAAGGCATACGTGCTCTGTTCTCATTCCTGACACAGATCTGCAGGATAAGTGTGAGTCAGATTCTGCCCTTTAGTTCCTTTGTCTATAAAACTTACATACACATAATCAATTTAACAGTCTCTGACAACTTACAATTTGAGTTCAGCCATGGCCTCTGCCTCAGGGGTCTCAAACTAAGTGTCATATTCAGGTGTATTTGGCAATGTTGCAGAAATGTGGTAATTATTACACTAAGTCAGTGAAAGAGAAAAGAAATTAAATATATTCTGTATGTTCTGTCAAGTCCAGCAGCTGAGAGTCAGTGAAAATAGGTTTTTTAAGATTATTTGCAGAAAGTCTTATCTTGTGGCAGACACACTGGCTGTACCTTAACTGAAAGTCTATAACCATGTATCTGGGGTTTAAGAATCAGAAGGGTTAGGAGCAGGTGCATATTCCAATTTGGTTCAGCATCTCATTCCTTTCTTCTTTCAAGAGTTTTTCAGCTTCCCCCCAGGAGCAGCAGCAGTAATATGCCACCTTCTCCTCATTGTTCAGTGCCAGGAGGGTAACGAGGCCTGACTTGGAAATGCTGTGTGAGTGGCAAGCAGCTGAGCAGTCTGACTCAGGGTATCGCTGCATTACAGCGCTGCAAATCTGGCAAACCTAATTGTGCTCACAGGGATAATGACAACTCCATATGGGATGGAAAATTGTTTGCATGTAGGTTTTGCTTCTTAACTCCTCTGGTCTTCCTGTAGTTAGTAGGCAGGCAGCAGCCTCCAAAGCTAACAGTAATGCTACTGCTGGTCCAGCTGGCACAGAAGATTTAACTTCACACGAGCCAGCTGGCTATCTCCTTGCCTCTTTTCACCTAAGAGACTGAAATATGTCATCCTTGAGATATGACCAGACTCCTGGAACTCACAGCTCTTTCTGGGAAAGAAACAGCATTATTAGTACCCTGTATATGCTTTCCTTCAGGAATATATAAATATTAAATATGGATATATGTATTTATATGCTTTATCTATCTATGTTCATGCACAGATGTTAAAATTAAAATGCATACCAAGGAAACTTCAAGCTTAGAAATAGATATACAGAAAAAGAACCAGGAAATGAAGAAACAAGGTTCTCTGTTTTCATTTTAATATGACTGCCTTACTTGCACTACCCTGCATATGTGGTAGCCTTAATTATTAGCTGGATTGTTTAAATATGCAGTCAATATTATTCTGTACTCAGAGTCATTGATACTAGGAGGATCACAGTATTTTCATTTCCTGCATTTTAGGATCTAATTTATTACTCTTCAAAATGGCACTAGTGGTTTTCATAGTGTTTTTCCTTTCCCTAGTAAATACAAATATATGGAGAAAGATAAAAATGGCTTTTTTAATATCATTGTTTTATAAGTAGTGCTTCTAGGCTTTGAAAGTCATATCTGGAACAATGAATTGAATGGGACATTGCATTTAGTGATGCTGCTGTTTGGCTGAATTGCAATTTTGCAGAGGCAGCAATGTATCAGACTGAGCCATGAATCTTTCCCAGGAGAATGTAGGATTTGGAGATTACTGAAAGTGATAAAAACACAGAGAATTCCATCTATTTGGGTGTGGTGCTAGGGCAATATTGGTAATAGCTCATTAAGGTACAGATGCTTCTTTTAATGTAAATTGCTCCTGCCAATCCTGACAAGCTGCTTTTTAATAGCATGAAAATTAAAGGGACTTATTTTGCATCTCCCCTTTTGGCTGCTCAAAACTTTAGAAATGCTCGAATGAAACAATTTTAAAATTACGCGAGCTTGCAGAAATGAAATTTAAAGCATGACATAAAAGCTCTTTAAAAAGTTCTAATTGTGGATTCTTGTCTTGTGTCTCATGGAGAGCAGATGTGGCAGAAAGCTGTAGCAATCGTCTGAGATGCCTACAGTGCAGAAGTTTATTAAAAGCAGCAAACGAAAACCTCTACCTCACATAAGTAACAGATGCTGTTTATCCACTGAATGCCTACTCGTGGTGGCACTGAATGACTTAGTTTATATTGGCTAAACCAAGAAGGCCTGTATTCAAACAAACCTGTAAATAAGGCTAAATATTTAGTTAGTTCAACTTTCCTCCAGGGTAATGAATGAGGATCGTGGGAATGAAAGCACTGGATTGCACTTACTTATTGAAAATTAGCATAAATGAAGGTAGGATTTAGAGTAATTAAAATGGAAGGGCTGCAGATATTAGGTTATTATAGTCTGAACTAGTGAACTGCTACCTTTCTGCTCCACCAGTTTTACTAGAGCAATGTCTACAGTGTTGCCTAATGGCTATGACTAGATAACGACTCATAGCCTTTGGTCAAAGGAGGGGGCTCTCAAAAAGCAACTCAAAGGTTATCAGAGGCTGCTTGTGCCAAGGATGCTCATCGCACATTGCTCAGTGCTCTCACCTGTTCTGAACATTTGTTATCTGCTCTGACATTTGGGATCTGGGCTTCATGTTTGGAGTTCTTGGGAATTATGCGACATCTCTTTTTATGGATGGCATCCAAACATGAGGCCTCTAACTTAGCATCAAAGATGTAGTGTTATAAATTATATATGTTTAGGAGGCTGAAAATCAAGCAAAATAGATCTCATGTAATTCCAAGAAAGTATCTCAAAGGCCATAGTATAAGACTATTTTATAAGATGAATTTGGAAAATCTTGTCTATTTTGCGAAACATATAAAGATAAGCTGAAGTAAATAAATAGTGAAATGGCCTACTTAAGGTCTTTGCATCTTTTGCAAGTTTTAAATGCTTTCACTGGAGACAATGCTTAAAATTGCTTCACAACCAAATTATTTGCAGCAATTTTCCAGCTACAGCATCCTTCAAAGGCATCTGCAGAGATACATCCCGGAATGCAACCAGTCATTCCAAGCGCTTTGATGCTAAGTAACGTATCTCATGTTTGGATGCCATCCATAAGAAGGGATGTTGTGCAATTCCTAAATTCTAAGAATTCCAAACCATGGATTGCATTGTGAAAGTTCCCTTTAAACCTTTTAAGTGAAATATGTTGTTGGAGGTATCTTCCCTGAGGATTACTGGCAAACACCTCGTGTTTATGGGGGTATCAGACAATTTAGACAGCACAGACTGGATATCTCTTTCATTCTAATTTGTCTTTGTACATGGTTTATAACATCCCCCAAATTACTTCTTGATGTGCAATTCTTCATGCTTGTTCTAGTCTCAGAAGTGAGGCTTTTTCAAAGGATTTCAAAGAAGACCATTTTAGCTCCAAGTGTGCTGGGCGTGAAAAAGGATTGTTTTGACACACTTTTATGCTCTGGTTACTCCAGAAGCATTTAAATCTGAAAACTGCAATTGTGATGGGTGAGTCTCAGCCTCTCAGATAAGGTGTTACAAGCACTCAAAAACAACATTAAAAGGACATGAAGGTTGTAAAGTTAAGTGCCTGCCAAAAAAACAAATTAGGCAATGATAGAATGAGCATTGATAGTGAATCCTTAGTTCAGTCCTGCTCTGTGTAGAGGTTATGACAATTTTGAAGGGACAAGGTACTATTTTTTTTCATGAACTGTCTTTTTCTCTCCTGGTATTGTCTTTCCTTACCGCATGTGTATTATCACTTTTGTCTTTCCAGATACAGTTTTCTCACTCAGTAATTCCTTGCTTTGTCCTTCCAGACTTCTCATTACCACCGCATCCCTAACATTTCCTTGCCTCACATTCTTGCTTTACCTGCCCTCCCAAATGTCTCTGTCTTCTTTTTTTTCACTCTGCTATCTTATATCTGTTTCCTGAAGTTGGCCAAGAAAAATGAAACTCTAAGGAACGACAATGACAAAATCCACTTCATATTTTATATGTACTTGTCTTAAGGTGCAGAGAACTGATTTCTATATGAGAATATGTTTGGAAGTAAACTTTTGGAGGAAGAGCTAAGGAGAACCTTTCCAGACTGTCGCCAAAATCAGGTGTCTTCCATACCTTTGTCTTGCAGCTCCTTTTGGGATGCCATGTGTTTTGGGATTTCCAGTGGGGATTCAACTTTATTTCAATTAAAGTTATGCTGAAATTTTTAAGACTTTCTAAATAAATGAAGTTAAGATGTTAGAAAGGTCTTTTGGAGGATGCTATCTAGAAAAAAATTGGAGATAAAAAATAGAGTTGGTGTTCCTCACAAATTTGTATTTCACATGTGAGCATGCTAATTTTGTGTACAACTCCTCTGTGAAACTAAATGTTCCTTTCACTCTTACTTGCCTCATGTGTTCTCTCCATCCTTTACTTTTATCTTTTTAATAAACTGACTTTTTCTGAGGTCTGTTAAATTAGTTTATGCCTTTGGGAAAGATTATGTGACATCAACCAGAACAAACCCTTGCAGATTCAAGGGGCATCACTGGTCTGTGCTCTGTACTCCTGCTGTGCCTAGAGATCAATGTGCTGGGAGGTGTGAACACACTGAAAAAAACAGTGAGACTGGCTCACTGGGTGAATTTTAATTTAATTTGAAAACTTCCAGAGCTTTCTCACTGATACTGCAAAAATCTGACTTGCGTTTCTAATTCTCTACACTGTAAGTAGATCTGGCTAATTTGTTTCCCAGCTGTTTAATTTGCAAAGGGGGCTGTCATTCTGTGTTAAATAAAACTGGAAAAGATGGAGCCCATGGAAGATCTGTGTAATGATTAAAGTTTGTTCCAGTTCAAAGCTGCTGTTGATATTGGGTGTGATCCAGAAACTCTTGATGCCAGATGCAATGCTTCCATTGATGTAATCAGATTTCAAATCAGGGCCGGTGTGTTCAGCCCACTACTCCTTTAGCTACTGCTCTGGTACCTGACTCTCTGGGAGGATAAGCTGTGCCAACAGCATTTAGAAAAACACCATTCCTAGTTGCCCTCTGCCTTAGTTCTATGTACAAGAGATGCTCACCCCCAGTTGAATAATTCACTCTGTTTCTCCTCCCAGGAATGTAATGTGAGATTTTTTTTCTTCTTCTTCAGTCTAGCCTTGCTTTTAATTTGTTTTCCTCAGGCCAGATGTGCATGGTTTTGTGTAACCTACAGGTGTTGTGGACCAGATCTGGGTGACTCTCACTGCCCCTAAATCTGAGCTGCTGTCTCATTCAGCCAGGAACTGATTTCTGGATGGTCTCTTTGGACTCAGTACCTGAGCCTAGACATGCTTGGTGGCCTCATCATTGGCACTTTCTATACTTCTAAATTAAAAAAAAAAGAAAAAAGAAAAAGGTGAATGTTTTGAAAATCCAAGCAGTTGTATGAAAGATAATGGATGAATCAGGCTTTATAGTGATCTGCTCTGATAGTATTGTATGCTAGAGACTCATGCCAAGTCATGGTCTTGGAGAATGACTGGCCCTGGGGCTAAGAGAAGTTCCCTAGGGGAGAGCCTGGGATTGGAGGTTTTCTATTTGACTCCACATGTCAGGGAAATGTGCCTCATTGGACAGTCTCACAGCTGAATTGGTTTCTCAGTTGCCTTATGATTCATATTACCCTTTGTTGTTGCTGATCATACTGTTTTCTTTTTTGCTTCATCTGCCTGTTTTTTTCCTGGCTTTATCTGTCTCTGTACTGCTAAAAGTTCCCATTTTCTCTTTCATTTACTTTTAGAGAGAGCAATATGGAGACCCCTGTCAGATAATCTGTCTCTGGTTAAAAAATGCTGCTGCCCTTAGCTAGGCAATGTCTTCTATCAACTTGGTGGGCAAAGACACAAAAACACTCCTTATGCTATCAGAAAGGAGCAAGTATTTCCTATATGATTTTTAAGGATTGTTGATAGCAGCTAAGCAGTTATGGTAGAACTTTGCTTTATGGACTGTGTCCTATTTTGGGCATTGTGCTGGTGGGTGAAAAATCCTGGTATAAGTCAATTTGCTATTCTGAATCCCTTCTCCCACATATAAAAGGAGAATAAAAATGCTGGCTGTCTTTTGAAATCCACTGCTGAAAAATGTTACTTAGAAGTTGGACATTATGATCTATAATTATAATCAAACCCATATGAGCATTGTGCCTGAGAAAGCAGCCTGATAGCATATATGGTTGTGAGTGTAAAGAAACCAGGAAATTCCTCCTGCTGCTCTTGACAAGTGACAGTGGAGACATTTTTAAGTACAGATATTAGTTGTTCATTGTGTCAGTAATGCAGAGAACCTGGGAAGGTGTGTTGCTACTTGTTAAAATTCCTTCCTGTATTTAATTTCTCTGCCATGATTTTGCATTAGCATAATCCTTTGACCTAAATATGAAAATATCAGCAAAGGCATGAAAACTGAAATTGGGTTTCAGAGTTGACTGTCGTGCTGTACTTTGTGAATGGCATTAGTTCGTGGAGGTGAGTGGGAATTACTCCCCTAAAAATCTAGAATCATACATCAGAACAAAACTTATATTTTGAAGATTCAGCTTCTTGTTTGATGTATACAATTTTTACTGGTACTGAAGAATCCTCTCCTGGACTATGAGAACCTTGGAAGTACTTCAGGAAATCCTGTCTAAACCATCAGCTTCTTACTGGCTTACAAAAGTAATAAAGGTTTTGTTATCTTGAACAAATGCACATTGTTACTGTTGATTTAGAAAGTATTTTTAGCTCATGGGCATACCCAAAGCATGACGTGTCAGCTATGAATCTTTGTTGTTTTATGATTTCAGGTATGTGAATTGCATAGACCTGCAATTCTATCGACGAACAAGGTTTCAGATCTACCTCCAAAACTCCAGGTGTGCCTTTTGCTGTTGTCTCTTCCCTTGCTAATCTTGCCTGGACAGCTCACGACAGTCCAAGGACAAGCTGCTGTCTGACAGACCTGCATTATAAAAGGAGGTTCATCAAAATGAATGTCTTCTTCCTTACTAGATTTTTATTTTAGTATTAATTGGTTTCAGCCCCTGGCATCAGCATAGTAAAATTAAACCCCCTCAAATCTCTTGACTTCATTTAATACCTGTTACAAAGAATACCCCCATATGATTTTTTTTTAAAATGGAAACAAAGTAACTGTAATGACTCAAGCTCCTTTGTTAAAGGAGCAATAAGGTTGCAAATTGCACAATTCATCAATCTGGAAATGCTTGTTCAACCCAGTTCTGTTCTCCTATTTGTCTGCATCATGATACTGGCTTCTAGTATTTCACTTGAATAAAAGCTCAGAACAAACCCTTGTTTACAAGTGAAGTACATTACACTCAGTATAAATCAAGATAGTAAATTGAAGCTGAGACTACTAGACTATTTCTTTTTTCTGAACTGCAACCCTTCTTGCTACTGAGAATAATAATAATAATACAGTGTCTACAAGGTAAAACTGGCTTCTTTGAGGTCTTGAAAGAGTAGTGACCATACTGTGTTACATACTTTAAATACACCTGAGGAAGTGTTGTGAATTTCCCTAAAGAGGAATCAGGACTGGTGTGGGAACACAGCACAACCAGACTTGTTAGAACACCTCTTATAAACCTGTTTTATTTTAGTAGACTTGAGATGTTAAGGCAGAAAGCTATTTCCTCTATTATTCACTTATTCTTTAGTGCAGGTCACACATCTGCACACAGCTGGAGCAGCTATGAGACACCAGTGCTGCAGTACACTTACTCAGAAGTGGTTGGTCATCCTGGGCACAACTATGTTTTCTAGCAAAGTGTTTGGAATCTCCTTTGCGGTGCTTGTAGTCAGGAGGTGCGTGTCACACCTGTAGTTCCTCTCTGCTTGCAGCTTCTCATTTACTCCTTTTGCAGGGTCTGAGTAATCCCATCACTGGCTGATGGGCACCTTCATCAGCTTTTTGTCCTAAATTTACCAGTTCCTGGGAGACTTTGCATATGCTATCTCATGGCACATAGGTTTCTCATGGTTTTCAGGTGATGGTCCCTCCATCCACATGTGTAAGTCCCTTGTCCCCGTTCAGGGAGGCTGGTACAGAGGCGTTTTGTGGCAGGAGCAGTGCTGCTGCTGAGCCTTCAGCTGTTACTGGGGGAGACAGAATGTGTGTGGGAGAAAGGAAGATATGACCCTGTTGAGTAGGTGGGGAACTGGGCTACAGCATTTTGCTGATTTGCCTCACCCCTGGCAGGAAGCTGGCAGCAAGGCTGTGAACTGAGTCCTGGATGTCTGTGTCCTCCTGGCTCAGCCTTTCACCCTCAAGAACAGCTGTGTCTGCAGTTTTCAGCTCCTTGTTGCTCTTCTTGCTCTGCTGCAAGATATGCAGTTACAGCACTCTTGCTTTCCTGGATATACTGGCATCCTGGAAGAAGACTCCAGGGTTTGAGGAAAGCCTCAAAATATTTGTGATTGGGTTTCTGGGGCTTGTTTGGCACACAATGGGACTCAGCCTAAGGTGTTTGTTCCTCTGAATGAACTAGAGATGTTTCTTCTAGTCTTTATTCCACAAATTGTGAATAGAAAAGGAGCAGCCCAAAAGAGATGTGTCAGATGTCTGAGGAGAATGGTTGCCTAGAGGAGTCCTTTTTCCCTGTGATTTTTCTACTCAACATACTGAAATTATTCAGAAGAAAAGGCTAAACACTTGTAAGAAACATCCAAAAGGAAGATTCAAAAGGTTTAGGAGAAATTATTATTGAGGCTGCAATTCATTATAATGTCTTTTGCTGAAGTCACTTTGTTTTACCAGTCCTTATTTTTCCACTGTTCCTCAGCCCAAGCGCTGAAAACAACAGCTGACAAACCAACCCTTGTTTTTATTTCACTCTAGATATTGTTAATATTTCTTTAGATAGCACTGAAAGTTGTACTTCAGTGTTGTCATGGTGTCCGGATTAGACTCTGATGAGGATCTGAGTCATGAGCAAGCCTAGCATTGTAACTTCATGTTAACCTTTTCCCGAGCTCTTTTTGTTTCAGTCTCTGAAAGTTCAATAGCTTTTATAGATGAAAGACTGTGTGGACATTTCTTTTATCTTTAGGTAAATTCTGTTCATGGAATTCACTGAATTAAAAGCTCAGAAATTCCTTTAAATGCCTTAAATGCCTTTAACTTCAGTAATTTGGCATTAGCCTTCACTGAATTGTCTTGGTTAATGACTGTCATATTTAAACGAGGTTTTGGTTGACCAAGGATGATTAAAATACACTTTGGATTAGAACAGTATATTTCAAAAGACTTGACAGAACTGTTTCTTCAGCTGTCTTTTTTGCTAGTTGAAAGGATTTCATTTGAAGTTCCTCGTCCTAAAAATATTCTTGAGACTTTCTTTTCCTGATAGACTTAGGAGTGATTATAAATAATAATAATAAATAAACTAATATAATTTAGTTTATATTAGAGTAATAATAAATAAACTTGTTGTAAACCATATCTACATGGAGGACATTATTCAGAACAAGAAAGGATTAGATAATTAAACTCCATGTAACTAACTGAATGAGAATGTCTCCTTGAAATACAAGGGTGGGATGACCTATCTATTTGGTAAGAAAACAGCCTATTGCTGACCCTGGGAGGGAAATAATAAAATAAAATTAATACAAGTATCTTTGCCTAAAATGAAATTTTCCATTTCATCACTGTTTGAATAAGGCTGTAGGCTTACAAGTTTTGACTATGCCACTTGCAGCAAATTGTTCTCCTGTTTGTACATGAAAACCCACTGGACTTTCTGGGAATTTAAGGAAAGGAAAATAACACAAGAACTTGGCTGACCACAATGTATGCAGTAATGTTTTGGTTGTCAGATGAAACAGGTTGGAAAACTTATGCAGATGTATTTTGGGTTAGGAAAATTGGTGTCTTCACCTAAAAGGAAAAAAGAAATCTTTTGGAGGTTAAAAATGAGAACAAATTCCAGTCTATACTGAAATATTTAGCAAATTAATGTCAGTTCAGAAAACCAGAAAATTATAACTACAAGAGAACACTGTGGTTGTTTTCTCACGTGTAATTCAATTGGGACTCATCACTCAGGAAAGTCATATGATCAATAAAGTCTTGTTCTGTTTAATTATTATAGAACAACTTGACAAACATCTGAGCCAATTTCCCCACACTGCCCCAAACTTGGAATACATAGAAAAAGCATCAAGTTGATTTAATGCAGAGCTATGGATGAGTAGTCAGAAATGGAAGGAGAAATGTGGAAAGGTTCTGTCAAAACCCTTGATCGTGCAAAACAGGTAAGTATTGGACTACTTTGAAATGCTGAGATTATTTTTAATGCTGGGACTAGATTTGCCTAAAGGTGCAAACAGTAAGAGATAAGTGCCTTACCTCCTTAATCGTTTGTGTGTATCGAAATGGATTACTGTCTAAAATTCAGGTATTTTTAAATCTGTGGAAATCTGTGTTTGTGCTGGGGTCCTGAGGGCACTAACAGACCTTACTGACCAGCCTTACCTGGAGTTAGTGTGTTTAGCCCTCTGCCCTGGGATACAGTGGGGGAGAGCTGGTCTCTAGCACAGCTGCAGGCATGCCCTGCCTGCCTGGAGATTGCCTTTTTGCAGAGCTCAACCTGTGCACCGGCAGCTTGGCTTGGACTTGGACCTGCCTTATTGCCATGGCATTGCCACATGAATGGACCCTCAGTTGGACCTGGATGCTCTGTTGGGGTCTGTCCTGCTCCACAGCTCAGGGAAGGGACAGGCCCTGGCTGGGGGGACTCTGCTCACCCAGTCTTACAATTAATCCTATTTTGTCGATTTGTCTTTCAGTCCAGTGGCTTCACAGAGATGTTTGAATTGTATCTGATACCCAACCATTGAACAATTAGTGCTAGATGAGCAGGAGCACATGCACAGTGAAAACAGAATTTCTCATTTTTCTCTAGGATTTCACATTATTTGAGGTTTTTGGTTTTTTTTTCCGGTTGTAGGATTTTTTTTTTTTTTGGTGGTTGGGTTTTTTTTTGGTTTTTCCTTTTTTTTTGTTTTTGTTTTTGTTTTTTTTACCTAATTCTCTTTCCTGAGTTTTGGCTGTTTCAAAGACTTTCTTGCAGGCCTCTTTTTATTATAGATCTTCATTGCCCATTTTCTAAAGATGAGATATAATCTCTTAATCTATCTCGTGTGGCTGTTACTGCCTGCTGCAGCAAATCAGCACAGCTTTAAGCAGCTTTAGATGGATATCTATGTAATCTCTTCATGGGCTGGCCAGCAGAATCCCACTACTCCAGCACACTGATCCTTCACATTCATCATGTGAATGTTCAAGTGCTCAGATTTTGGGTACTAATGGAAGCACCCTGGAGAGAAGATAATGAGCTTCAAGCAAAGCAAAAATTAATCTTTGGTTTTGAGGTATTTGCTGAAAACATTTAAAATTGTCTATCTGATTTTAAAATTTCCAAGTTGAAGCATATTGGCTATTTACATTACTTGGAGAATATGGTCAATAAAGTAGTACTTGTGTGAGGGAAGTTTCAGTGGAAGTTAATTACAGATAATTAAGGAATAGACAAAGTATACAATAATTGATCCTAATGCCAAAAAGTTAATGAGAATATTGTCATTGATTTCACAATGGACTAGGCTTCATAAAGGACATATGTGACTTTACAGAGAGAAAAATTTCCTCCTGCTTACCCCAGTTTCATTTTACTAAACATTTGCTGAAATTGTTTTAGCAATTAAGAATGTATGAGAAATTAAATACAAACCAAATATTGTCAGAATGTGACAATTGTCAGATTTTGCTTTGTTCAAATCTTCCTCTTTTCCTGTAACTGCTGGCTATATCAGCCATTTCACTAACTCTCTGTGGCTGAAAAAGTCAACCTGATTGATGTGACACAGTTCAGACCAGAGAAAAATCTGCAGTCAAAAACTGATCACAGAGTTAGTTATACAACGAGTCAGGGCACTGAAGAATGAAAATACTAAGCTTTCTTTTTGTGAGTGGAAGAAGGGTGTGCAAAATATGCCTTCTCCTTAGAGAAGAATCTGTGCATTTTGTAATGATGCTTTTCATTGTAAATGTTTGTTTCAAATCAATATATATATTAAAAATATCAAAAAATTATAGAATTTTAATGTTCAGTTATTTAATTATTTCAAATCAATAGGGGTGTAAAAATAAGTACAGTCCACTAAACCATTCTTTGGTTTTATCAAAATGTGAACCTCTGAGAATTTGATAAAGAAGGGAGATGTTACATGGCCCAAGGTGCAAATGGACTTCTCACTCTTCTTGAGTTTTCATGCCTAATTTTATTCTTATTTAACAAAGCCTCTGGATTTTTAACTGTGGTTCATAACCAAGTTTGGGGTTCAGAATGCAGAATTATTGGCAGCTGGTTTTAAAAGGTCTGAAATTTGTAAGACAAATTTCTGCTGCTCTGTGGAAAGAGTGACCACAGGTGGACACAGGGCTGAAGAGAAAATGAAACTCATGAAAAGAGTGAGAAAATAAGTGGGTACAAGCAATGAGGGAGTTCCTTTGTCCTTTTCTCACTGAGTGGAGGTGTGAGAGGAATGGACTCTGAAAAGGCTGAGATAAACCAAAAACCAGAGGGACAAACAGTCAATTGGTCAGGAAAATCAAATCACTAGGGATATTTACATATATAAACTTTGGTCTTATGGGAATATGTTTTCATATTTCTAACACATGAGAATAACTATTAAAACTGAGAAAGTTGTTCATATCCTGTGGTGGAAGAATCAGCTCCAGGCATCAGCTCCAGCAGAATTTACTTTTGCTAAATAAATAAA
The DNA here is from genome assembly GCF_015832195.1 of Motacilla alba alba. Taxonomy (NCBI): domain Eukaryota; kingdom Metazoa; phylum Chordata; class Aves; order Passeriformes; family Motacillidae; genus Motacilla; species Motacilla alba. Next base: position 37,494,338 of record NC_052017.1, on the reverse strand, counting down.
ATCCGCATTAGCTGTCAAATAAAAATCATTATCACATGAGTTTCTATTATGCTTGCTTAGTCTCTAGTGCATGGAGTAGATATTACTGATTTATCTTGCATATCTCACACTGCCCAGCTGATAATGGCTTTAGGCTGGGACCAGGCAGGGATCGCAATGTGTGGCAAAGTCACATCTCTAGTCTTTGTACTGGGCCACTCTTAAAAGCACACCTTGAAACCACAGCTGTCCTTCAGCATCCTCCCTACATGACATTCTTGGCCTACTGAATTCACTTACAGCAGTCGTTTCACCCTTTGGGTCTTCTTCAGGCAATTTAATTCATAAAACAGACAAACAAAACATACTGTAGATGCTTTTATAATTTCTTTCCTGGTTTTTCTATTCTTTTTTTCCAGTTCGTCAAATATATTTTCTGCTGTATATTACTACCCATACAATGCAGAGCACTACAATTGTTAGACCAGAGGGCAGAGAAAAGTCAATTTTTTCCCTTCTGTGCATTTTTTTTACTTTTGCTGTTTGGATCCCCAGAGGGAAAGGTATGCTATTTGTCTTTATCTTGTGTTTAATGCTAAATGTAGTCTGCAATGCAGAAGTGGGTGCTGCTGCTTGGGGTACCCCTTCCAATTTATGTTGCAACCACTCAAAAATTAGATAAAAATGGTGATGTACCAACTGCTGGGAAACAATGTAAAACTCCCATATTCATTCCAGAATATGAAAAGTTGCCCCAAGTACTACTTTCATTCATTTAAAAGGGCTTCCTTATTTATCTTTGTTCCAACAAGACAAGAAAGAGTTGGTTTGTGTGTGTCCTATTTCAGAGGCTGAACAATGCTGGAGGGACTAATTTTTCTGCCTGCTGTAGCTCTCTTGCTTATTCTTTTAGCCAGATGTCAAATAGAAGATGGAGAAAAACTATAGGTACTCTCAAGAATGATGGTAATAAGGGAAGATGATAGGACATAACTGGATTGTACTCTTGCAGCTGAATCGCTATTGATTTTAGAGAATGTAAAATCTCATTGCAAGACAGGCATCTCTCCAGCCCTTGGCAATGCTCTGCCACGTGCCTGCATGGGGCGGGATGGTTCCTCACAAACAGCTTTGCTCTTTCCAAGGAGATGACTTGTAGCAGGCAATTCTGCCTTGTACATTGACATTTGTCTCTCTGATTAGTCCTTCTCCTATTGCAACCATAGTAGGCATTAAGTTGACTTCAGCTGTGTCGCATTAGAGCAACATGGTGATGACTTTGTATTCAATATAGCATTGTAGCATCATTTTCATGTTTGAGGGTTCTGTTGTAGATAAATAAGATACAGTCCCAATCTCATAAACTGGGAACTAATGTGACCCCAGAACATATTTCAGAAGCAGCTGAAATATAATTCAATTTTTTTTTTATGATTTTTTTCTTACCTTTTACTTGCAGACTTTTTTCTAGGAAAGTATTTTTTTCTTACCTAATTTCATTTTGCGCATAAGGAAAGAACAGGAAAGAAAATATTTTTGCCAGTGTTTTTCTTGTTTTCCCTATAGAAAAAGAATTTTAAAAGGAACAAAAGGAATTAATTATTTATCAAGAAGATAGAACATATGGTTATTAATTATGATAAAATTTTTAAAGCTTATCTGTAGTGTTCAGCTGCAGCAAATAATATTGCTCAAGTTGCATTTTGTATGGCTTTATTACTATAAAGGACGTAGGGCAAAGGGAAATTATGCTATTTCTGGTTTAACTTTTATATGACTATGTGCAAAAAATGTATGTGGTTCTAAATTGTTTCTTGGTATGGGCCTATCTCAGCAGAAAACCCTTCTGTTAAAAGATATTGTTTTGCTGGATAGCCCATAGATGCCTCATAAGCATATTCATGTCCTTTAGTCTTGAGAAAATATTTGTTTCCAGGCTGTATCAACACAAATTGTTTTGCTGTCGAGTGTATATATCTGCATAACTAAGGAAATATGTCACAAATAATTCTGCAGGATGTAGCTTTCATTTTCTTCTGCAGTGATATCAAACAACAGTATAATTATGAGGAGCTCTGTGTAGGGATATCTTTAACTTGCAAAGACAAGGTGTCACATCTAATACAGAACAAATCTAATAGGGTAATACAGTATGACAGCAGAGAGTTCAGACTCTGCGTGCTCAGTTACATACTGTAATGTGTTGGAACAAAGCAGGAGACAGAGTTCAGGAAGCAGAAGTCTTGTGATATTTATAAAGCTTTAAGTATAAAAATTATATTCTCCTGCCCTTTTGTTTTGTATGTTAGCAAAATTCTGGTGGCCCAGAAACTGAATTGTTTTCCAAATATCTTATTTATTATTAAGCCCCATCATATTAAAAAGTGGCTTTTACGTCCTACTTGTGTTGCCAGGTACTAGATTGTGTTAAATGTACAGGTTGTCTTCGCCTTTTCTTTACTTCTGCTCATTTTTGTGATGCAAAATTCCACAAATATTGCATTCCAGGTTTCTTTTTCCTTTGTGATTTAAAGTAATATCATAATAAAAATCTAGAAAATATGGGTGACCTGACTTCAAGGTGTGTGTTGGCTCACTCTCAGTAAGGCTTTGCATGTGATCAGCCTGAACAGCTGTCTCTAGCAGGTTCCAGGAACTCCATCATAGGTTCAAAAGGTTTCTGCTCCTGGGATAGCCTCAATGATGCACAGCTGAAAGAATAATTTCTATTTTTATTAACAGATATGAATTAGGGAACTTATGATGCAGGCATTTAGGAGGATTGGAAAATATGGAGCAATGCTTGGATGCTTGAAGAGTTTGCATTGATTGAGTGCAGTGACAGTTGATGTACTTCTGTTCAAGGGCCAATTTTATGCAATTCAGCTTGATAGATAAACTTGAAATAAGCTATTTTTACACAGTATGTACTGCTTGTTAAGGATGAAAAAGTTTCTGATTTTCTCAGACTGTCATGTCTCAGAGATACCTTGTGAGTCAACACAATTCTTCCTTGTGGATGATTTTTTATGATGCTTCTAGTTAAATCATTCAGTACTAGCAAGGCAGGGAAGGTATCCCAAACAATATTTTAGGAAAACTAGTGGGTGAAAGGCTGTTTGCATGGTTACTTGTTGATAGCAGGCATTGGCACAAGGAGAGCAAGAAGGTAATGTTAACACATTTAAAGGCCAGTGTGCCAGTACTTTATAGCTGAGCCCAACTCCCCCACAAGTAAATTTTTTTTTTTTTTTTTTGCTAGAAAAGATACACAACCACCACCTAGAACTTTATCAGTCAGGAGCAAATCATAAAAGATAGTCTAGAGGAGAAGTAAAATTCCTCAATCCGCTTTCCTGTCTGCAGGAAAGGACTGCTTTTCTTTTTCTGCCCTTGCAGGGACGGAAACTCAATTTTTTCCTTAAAGACATAAATACTCCTGGAAATGTTTGATCCAACAGCTTCTGCCTGCCAAGTGAAGCAATAGGTGTAACTGGGGGAGCATAGAGGACCTGGCTGTATGGCTGGGGTGCAGTCCAGAGTCTTGTGGGATTACTCTTCCTTGGGCATTACCTTCTGGAGTCCCTAGATGCAAATCTCGCTACTAGCACAGTGGACACAGACTCCTTAGTTGCTATAGCTCTGTGTCCATCAGAAGCAGCTATGTTAAAAAGTTCTAGCATGGGGATGCTTTGTGGTCTGCAAACCGGCCCATGGGCTGTGCTTCTGGAACCCCTGCTCTGGAAAAGTATTTTCTGCCAGGAGATGTTGCTTTCCAGAAAACTCATATGTAAGTAATTTCAGTATCCGAGGCCACTCATAAACAACAGGCTGTTTCTGGAAGTCCTTTCTGGTATATGCTTTCCCACTCCGTTATCCTGGCCTCTTTCCCTCCTCCTTGATTTGTCACTTGAGAATCCACATAAAATGAAGAATGCAGGACATTCAAAGGAAAGTTCCTGGAGCTGAAATGTTACAGCTGTTCTGTCTCCATTGTCTTTAAATCAGTTTCAATTTGTTTTAATGGTGCTGAGGAGAGCTAAAAACCTTAGAAAAAGTTACTGTTGACATCTGTGGCCGAGGGTACCACCCCCTTGCAGCACAGGAGGGAATATGAGCTCCTGAGAGCTGAAAAACCAGGTTGTTTTATTGCTTCATGTTAAGCATATAAAGTATGGGCATGAAAGTAGCTTGAAGTCTTCAACCCTAATGACCACTCTTAGGACAATTTAGTATGAATTTTAACTTAATGAAGGCTCCTGGCTCTGCAAGATGCCAATATCCTGTCTGATTTCATGGCTGGAAGAGATCCTAACTGGTAAATTTGTATCATTGGCATGTGGCTCAGAACGGTTCTTTGCCGAAATTACATTTCAGATACCAGGAAACATTAAGCATTCCTCTTTGAAAAGGATGCTTTCTCCTAGTTTTGCATAGTGTACTTGTCTGAATTTTGGTGATTTTCCCCCCCTCATATACACTAATTAGACACTGCAGATAGATACAGCATGGAGAAATGAAAAGTGAAAAAAATCTACTTTTGTAGAGTTTATCATGAGCTCTGGTGAAGATGGCTGTGGGTTTGAACTCATTTAAAAATGAAATGTTGATGCACTTTTTATTCATTTCCATGTTACCATAGGTAAGATGAAATACATTCCCAATCTCTCCTTTCTCTTGCCATCAAATTTGTAGACAGACAGACAAGCAGTTGCAGACGTACCATCTGCAGCTGAGATTAGGTTGTTGTGGGGTAGTTTTGTGTCCTGTCTTTGCACAGGAAGAGGATAAAAACTGTTATATCATGGGACCTGGGCATTTAAATATCTTTAGATACTTTTGTAAGAATCTATCTATCTATCTGTGGAAGTGCACCTTGAAGATGGTGCCTGACTGGTAGCAGGTTGGGTTGGAAAGAGCTCACTAGTTGGCATTAGTCAAATTTAAAGGCCAAAACAAAAGCAAAAACTATGTGTGGTTAAGGATCCATTTGGAAACTTAGTCTTGCTTTTCTTTTTCTTGCACTTATTTTTTTAACCATTTAGAGCTACCTTTGATGAATTGAACATAACAAGGTTATTTAGAACTGGAAATTTCATATCTCTACTGCATCAGACTTAACATTTGTTGTAAAGACATCTCTCTATCAGGGAATAGCTTCTTAGGGTCAGCCTCAGGATTACATTACAGCTCCTGCCTGTGCTAGAAGTGCTGTATATCAGTGCAAATAGTGAAAATCTGAACCCTGGAATGATCCAACCTGACACAGACAACCTAACTCTACATTATAATTAGCTTGCCAGGACTTAAATCCTTGCTAAAACACAGCGCTTCTTTCACTTGGGAATGTAAAAGTGCTCATAAATCTAATTTAAATTCCTATTTGAAAAAAAAGATGATCTAGTCTTGGAGTCTCTTGGGCACTTAAAAGCTCAAATATGGAAGGGTATGTTATTATACACAAGAAGATATTGATAATAGCAGATAGTTTGATAACATTATAAAAAAATCAATTTGTTAAATGATTTTACAAGACTGTTTTTGTTTATCTTGATCAGGCTTAATTTTCTGCCTTGAGAAATCAGCACTCTTTCAGCACTCTTCACGGAAAGGCTGTTGCTGACCATGCTGGTTTCTACTGAACTAGCTCCCCAAAACATAGTTAGCAAAGTTACATTTGCCTTTTACTCAGCAGAAATTTCAAAGTTTCGGTCTGTCTCTAATTCCCAAACAATTACAAGAAAAGCCAGCTAAGGAGCAATAACAACCCCCCAATCATTCCAGCATGAAAAGTGGTCTTGGATGCAAATACTAAGAGGACAGAAAGGGATATGAAGATGTATAGAAAGATCTGAAACTTCTTCAGAAATGGTTGCAATTTATACTTGAAAGAGCCATAATGACTCTGCTTCTCTGCACTTATATTAGGCATTTCATCTGAAGATCTCAAAAGGTATTGAGGGAGTGAATTTACTAGTATTGTAGTCTCCTCCTTCGCCTTTAACAGGTTTCAATAGCAGTAGGGGAAAAATTAAGGGTGGGCATTAACAGAATTCACAACGTCCTCTCCAAGTTAGGCTGGCATTCTCTCTCCAATAAATGATCTTCTGCCACCTGACCTTGCCGGACTAGCTATAGCACATGGAAAATCATATGTGCTGCAAAACCTGATCTGCTAGAAAACATTATGCAGAACAAAGTCTACAAAGTTCTGTCACAACCAGAGCCAGAGGCACACAATGAAGCTGAGGGGCTCTCATGCCAGAACTCTAAAACATAAAATACCTATGTGGGATCTTGGTTAGGTGTCTAGACCCCCCTGTATGCTCAGGGAATGGAACAGGCACTTTTATCTCACAGTTTCTGACCTATTTTAGATGTTCCTTTTAGCACCATTAACTGAAATGGTTAGGTAGATGTTCAAAGTGAGGTGAAATTATCTCCCCACCAAAAGTAAGCACTTGGTGGTATTATGACTGGGCTGAAAAGAAAGCTTTTGATTTAGATATTTTGATTCCTGGGTAAAGACACTAGTAAAAAGAGTGTTTTAAAGTCATTATGAATTTAATGGAAGTTTCCTGAACTGCTGTGCTTAGTGCTGGACTGCAGGTGGTCTTTATGCAGTTGGCATGCTGTGAGTTATCTTAAACAATGAGATCCTACAGGGACCAAAGAAGAGAAGTAATGTCTTTATGTCTAATGCTTGGACCACAGCAGATGGAATATTCAGATCCCTGGAGAGTCATGATTCTGAATGTGTAAGCACATTTTATCTCTCTCAAACTGTGCAGTTAGGTGGCTGCTGGAATGTGAGATTTTTTTGTTTTTTGTGGATGCGGGATCACCAACAGTGCTGTTTTGTGTGACACAAGGAGTGTGGTTTTTTAGGTAGCTTGCTCTGTATGACACTGAAAGTCTTTCTGGGAAATGGGAATGACTTAGCATACAGAAGATGGAAAAGGCTGTGGTTAGTATATTTTGTAGCTGTTTCTTGCAATCAGAGCAAGAATGAAATGGATCTGGTTGTCTCTGTACCTGGTATGGACGAAATGGGGAAAGAAAATAGAGAGGAAACGGCCCAGTCTGGCTTCCTTCAGTTAGTGAGACCTAGTGAAGGTCTAGTGTTGCTCCTGCTGGGATCTAGCAGCAGCTTTAAGGTAGATGAAGAAATACCTTCAAAAAGAGATATTCCCTAGAAAGGCCTCCTACTTGTTTGTAGACTGGATTTTTATGCTCTTTAGGATGGTAAAGAGTCTGAAGACCAAAAACCTAACTCAAGTTTGTGCTGTAGTATCCAAACATGCTAAAGGTGTGATGCTACCAACCTACGATGTTAGAAGCTCCTGTTCTTTCAATGGATTGCTGCATTGTATTATGTAGTTGTTTTTTGATTTTTTTTGTTTGTTTTTTTTTCTGCTGTTGAGACTTCAGCCTCCACAGCTTTCTGAAAAAAGCTCCTAAAACACAAAATCTTGCATTTGCAGAAGCAGCGGGTGCTGAGGAAGTGGCAGTTACAGTGCTGCCGCCAATTTCAGTGGCACAGCAGGAATGGTCTTTAAGAGAGGAGCTAGACTTACAAGTATTCCATGTTCTTGGGGAATATTCCTTATTACAAAACAAAACTCCTTTCTTAGAAGGCTTAAGGCAAAGAAATAACTCCTTGCCAAGATAATGTCTGCTGCTCTTGGTTACTAGCCCCACTAGACCTTTCAGGAAAAACTTGGTTTAGGAATTGGTGAAGTGAGCGCTTTCAAGGGAGTGTTTTTTAGGGAATGACTAAGCTGTACCTTATTCAGTTCTGGTTTTGGCAGCTTAAAACCATTTGCTCAAGTGAGGGATTCAGCAGCCCTCTAGGTTTACCTGCCTTTCATGTATTTGTCCCATGTCCTTAGACACATTTTGTCATCTTAACATCTGCAGAGAGAACTAACTTAATGTCTGTGTACCATCTGCTTGGTAAGTAAATATCTATTTCGCAGCACTTCTTCCACCAATAAAGATCTATAGAGATGTGCCCAAAATCAAGGCACTGTTCAGAAGTGAAATACTTCTGTTTAGCTTGTGTGCTCCCTTTTCAGTTTTCATGTACTTCTTCAAGGCTTAGACTTCTTTGCTCTGAAAGAAGCATTTAGAATATCCTGGCAGAGACTTCTTTTCTTTTTTTTGGGAACTGTCTCCAATTAGGAGGCAGGCAGAAGTGGTTACTTGTGGAATTCAGGCAGCATTTACAACCTGATTACCACATAAGTGGCTTACTGCTTCTGACTTTCTGTATCTGTACTGCATCTAGAGATCATAGCTTTGTGAGGTTGGTACTATACGCACATGACCTCTTTACTACTGAGAAGACGCCTAGGCCCACAAATTAGAGAGAGCTGAAATGTTGTCTTTTTTCCACATTCAGAGTGTTTGTATCCCTCACTGCATTATTATTTTGTGAGTGGGAGGAGGCTGTCTTGGTCTGGGCTTGCTGTCCCAGGTGTCTTGTTCTTTTTCATTTTCCCTTGGAGTCCAAGTGGAAGATTTTTGTCAACAATAGCATGATCTTACTGACAACTCGTGGGCTTTTTTCATAGTTTTAATAACTTCAAGTCTTAAAAAGAAAACAATGAGGGGGTAAATGTCAGCACCTAAGCTGATGGCTTGGATGTTGGTGAGAGCTGGTGGTTGGGGTAGAGCTTTGAGGAAGCTCACTCGGCTCTGACCTGAATATCCTCGTAGTGCTCAGTCCATTGAATAAAAAACTCAGTCATAAAAGAGAGCAAGCAAATTTATATTAGAAAGTGTATTAACTGTATGATGTTTTTTTGGGTCATTCTGAATGACATACTTTGAGAAAACCTTCTTTGATTTCATTTTACAGAAACATTTGCTTCAGCCCTCCGGTATCTGCCAGCAACTTATTGCTAGTGATTTCATCTTATGCTGTATGACTTTTTAGTAACATACTGGGAATTTCTTTTCTTTTATGGTGGCTCTTTTTTTTTCTTTTTGTTCTTCTGTTCAGACAGAAAAACTCAAGAGTCTGGGCTTCCCTAGAGCTTCAGCTATATTATTCTCTTATTTTGCTGTTCCATCTCAGCTGCTAATTGCATTTTCAGTCTTTTTGTAACAGTGGGATGAACTGTTCTTGTCCCACCACAAGTCTGGTTTCTTTTGCTTTATTTAATACCTTTTTCACTTAAGAGACTTTATCAGTTCCTTAAGCATTCTGTTGTGTTTTATTTGCTTTATTGTCTATCTTGGTATTTAATAAGCCCGGTGCAGTGTCTTCCCAATGGATTTCCTTTGCCTCCCTGGTGTACAATCTTTTCTAGCAATTAGAGAGAGTGTTTTTCATTGGTTTCCATTTGTTTGGGCCGATGGGCTCTTCCCTGCTGTTTGACTGGCACATTGCGATGTTGGCTTAGCCACTTTTCCCCAGACTGATTATCTATTTTTTTCTTGTCATAGCTTTCCAGAGCTTCAGCTATTTTCTAAATGTTAGTTTTTAAGGTTTTCCTGCTTTCCTGTTAGCTTGCTTGCAGGGACACAAAGTGATTTCTCCCAAAGGCAAACTGAATTTTTAGCTCTCTAGCCATATACATGCACTTATTGTAAGAGCCTTGTAGCATCAAAGATGATTCAATTGTTGTGACAGGGAAACTTCACGAGTCTCCCAGGTCTGCTGTTGTGATTGACCAAGAAATGGGCCCTGAGACAGACCAGTAGCTATCTTATGTGTGCCTGAAGTGAGCTTAAATGCTGGGGTTTTTTGAAGTGACACTCAGACAGCTTCCCTAAGATCCTCATAGCAGCTGACCTTAAAGGATAGTGATAGTGCACAGAAACCCCGTGTTACAGACCCACCTGGACTCTAATTCATAGTGTTCCTCAACACAAGAAAAGGAACCGGTTCTATGTAGCAAAACCAGAAATGATAAGCAAGAAAACAAAAAGTTCATCAGGACTGAAATGTAAAGTCATATTCTTAAAGCATTTGTGTGGCTGTGTTTCTCACCAGCATGCTTCAAGGGAATGGGGTTTGGGAAGCTGAAACACAGGTGTTTGTATGCATTCAAACTTTTATGGTGCTCCTCTGAAACCCATAGCAGAATCATATCTCTTGAATACATAGTGTTGTGAGGTATATTGATCTCTGGCTCAGATTTTCTGGACTGAATCTTTCATTGCCATCCACAGTCTGTCATAAGTCATCACAATCCAGTCCCTATTTTGTGCACCTCTACATGGAAGACAACAGAATAAGTCTCAGGAAGAAGCCATGCTGTATGGAGCTTCATCAGCATGGGCAAGTCACTAACATTCTGCCAGTCTGGTGCAGGTCATCTCTTGTGAACTGGATGTGCTGTTTGTTCCATGAGCTCATCTGTTTCAAGCTCAGCATTGTACAGTCAGATCAAAGTGCTGCATGGGGAGGATCAATTTGCAGGACAGGCAACGTCTCTAAAGGCTTCCTGATCTGGGATTTTGTACCAACTGACTGAATGCAGTTCCTTTGATCAGTTTCTTTATTTTTGTTCTTATAAAACCTTGTATTTCTTTCTCCCCATGTCTATGTCTAAACGTCTCCCTTTAATTTTTCTGCATAAAGCTCCTAGAAGGTAAGGTTGTAGTTGAAACTCAGAGAGTTGAAATTACTTTAACCAGCTTCCAGAAGGCATTTGTGAGAGGACAGGGACAGAATTTAGAACTTTAGAAACTTGACACCAACACTGTTTTCACTCCAGTGCTCCAGTCGTTTGGGAGGTCTCTCCTTTTGGAGATTTGCCTTATCTGTCTCTTAGGAACTTACTGTTGAGCTTCATCTAGTGCAATCCCACAGTCCCCCTCCTAAAGATATCTTTCAAACCACCAATTTTTTTTTTATGATCTTGTGAGTTTAACTCCCTTTTATGATAAAGAAACCTCATGATTGCAGACTCAGAAAATGGTTGAGGTTGGAAGGGACCTCTTCAGGTCATCTCACCCAATCTTCCTGCTCAAACCAGTTCACCTAGATTCCAGCCCATGGCTGGATGGCCTTTTAATTGTTATCTAATGTTCAAAGGGAACCTCTTGTATTTTTGTTTGTATTCATCATTTCTTGTCCTATCACTCACTGTGCTCCTGGCTCTGTTGTCTTTGTACTTTCCCTGCAGATATTTATACACTTTGATAAGATGCTCCTGAGCTTTGCCTTCTCCAGGCTGGACAGTTACAGCTTTTTAGCCTTTCCTCATGGTAGACATACTTCAGACCCTTCAAGTCCTTCTCTGGACTTCCTCCAGCAGATCTCACTGGTACTGGGGACCCACAAGAGGACCCAGCACTGAAGTTGTCTCACCAATGTTGAGTAGAAGGGAAGGATCAATTTCCTCAGTCTGCTGCCAACACTCCTCCTAATGCAGCCCAACCATTAAGCTGCACTGTGGCAAGGGCAACTGTGTTATCCTTGTTTTAAGAAAGGTATGGGGTTTATCTTCCCTCCTGAAAGCTGTTTGTAGGTCTGTGTTCTTGAATAAAATAACTGAACATCTTTTGACAGAAACATTTTTTCAAAAACAGTACGTTTAAAATAGTATTATAAAAGTAATAAAACCTTTGGGGAAGTCTGGAAGAAAATACTTCCATTTTCTTTCTTAATTCTCTGATTTTAATGATGCCTAAATTTCAACAGCTTTGGCAGCTTCACAATGTCTCAATTTTCAGTAGAAAAAAGTATTAGAAAACTGCTTTTAAGGAATCGGTTTGAAAATAAAATAAAAATAATGTTTTTTCTTTTGCTGAGCCACCAGAAATGTTACATAGCTGCAGACTGCCAATGCCACACCCTCTAGAGAGCATATGTAATGGTTTTTGACTTCTCCCATGCTTTAGCCTACTTGGATTTCAATTTTTTCATTGCATAATGTTGTTTCAACAAAAATAATGTGTAGCTCATTTGGGGAATTATCTTTATCTTTTGTGTGGCTGTGAAGGGGATGACAGAACAAAAAGTTTCACTGCCAGTCCCTCAGTAGAAGTGAGTGGTAATATCATCATGTAGATCATGCAGAGTAGTATACAGAGGTCTTCAAGGAGATTTCAAGATTGTATTTCTGTACAATCTGTGTGGTAGATACATTAAAAATGCATATTCCTATTACATGCATGTTCCTATTACATGATATATCTCTAAGAATGGGCTCTGCCAGACTGGGAAATGGCACAGAAACTCCTCCATTTGAGTGTTCAATCTTTATATTTGTATTGTTGGGAGAAAATACATCCATATGCCTCTATCAGTGTAGATAAACCTCAGTGATGTAATTCTGAGGACTGAGTCCTCCTGAAGGTTCCTTGTTAGCCAAACTTCAGTGTGACTGGCAGCTATGAATCTCCTGTGCCTGAACTGTAAATTGAGTACATCTATGAAAATCAGCAAGTAGAAGATGAAAGAAGTATTTGCAATGTTCTGCACTTCTGTTTTCTGATAGCGATGCAAACAAGTATCAGAGTTGAATGCGAGACTAAAAAAAGAACATCTGGAGGTGAAATTTGGAAAGAAGCACAGTTCCTTAGAGACAATGGAAAATCTCTGTTGAAGGAAGGCACTGCTGATTAGAAAGGGATGTCAAAGAGGTGGGGTGTGAGAAGAAGTAAAAGATGGTTTCCAGGTGTTTGGGGGATGGGGAAGGTGAGGGTGGCACAGAGAGAATGGTGCAAAGTGTTCCTGGGAAAAATCTCAACTTGGTTAGGAAACACTCCTTAAAATCCAATGCTACTTCAGACCTCCGTCATCTGAGTAGGGCTCAGAAAACCCCTCCCTCTTCCCTTGAGCACTTGGCATATCAGACCACCCTGACTCCAGAAAGTTTGATGAAAGACTGAAATCAGCAGGGTATTGTTGAATTCCTTGCAGCTAAAAAGGATTTAGTAGTGTTTTGAGTGGAAATTTTGAGATTACTTCTTTTAGGTAGAGTCTACCTGTGTGTTCATCCCTGGAGCAGCAAGAAGTGATGAGGACACACCTCTACTGAACACTACAAATGGAAGCACAGGAAGCAGAAGAACTGTATCCTATTCTCACCTCTGTTTCTAATTTGTTTCTTAATTTTGAATAACTTACACAATTACTTACACAACTACTTACACAATTACATATCCAGAGCTTGACTTGTTTGTCTCTATGATATATGATAGCACCTTTATAAAGTTTACTTCACAGAAAGTGTACTCACAAAGGGATATTATTTCATAGTGGTTGGTAGAGAGAACTTAAGTGGCTTCAAGTAAATGAGTGATATCTATCCAGAGGTTTTGTATGAGAGCTATTTATACTACTACTATTGAGTAGGAGCTTCACATTATGGGGAGACTTAGACTGATATTTTTCTATATTTCTTTCCTTCAATTTTATTCTGTTGTTAAAATTTATAGGCTAACCAGAAACTGTCCAGATTTCTATAACAAATACTGCAATATACAGCCCCAGAAAGGCCCCTATTTAAAAAAAAAAAACCAACAAAAAACTCTAAATCTTTTATGATGCATTGTTTGCCACATACATTTTAAATAAAAGCACTGGATATTCAATCTATCTTTTTGCATTGGAATTTACACCCTTGTTTTAAGATTTGACCTTAACCTAACAATTGTAGATGGAATAAATTTTCAATAAAAATTGTTATAAAGGTATAAGAATAAAATAGCAGAGAGTTATAGGAGTATCTAAATGTGATGTGCTTTTCATGTAGTTTGTAGGAACTGCCACTTTTAATCACGACCATACATCTTGAAAATTTACTTGGTTTCAAATAATTTAAGTGTTGCAAAATGGGTCATGAGGACTCCTTGACCTGAGAGTTTGTCAATTTAGAGAATGGAAAATCAGGCCTAAGAATTGTAAGGGTATTGAAATGTTTATAATATATTGAATAAATTGTGTTAAACTCACTAAGTGCAGATTTGCAAACACATCAAGTTTATTCCTACAGCTTTGACTGGATGCTTTGTGCAGGGCAGGTTTGAAACAGCTTTCTGAGAGTAAATTTCAGTGATTTATTAAATTGGCTCTCATTCAGTGAAAGTAGTGAAAGTTTTTATATATTCAAATCTGGGCATTTAGAGATCTAAATGTAAGATACTTCCATTTTAGGTAAGGAGATCTTTCATGCTCTGACATTTGCAGTAGTCACAATGTATGCATCCAATATGAAAGAAGACCTTGCCTTGTTGAACAAGGGTTTTGCAATCTCATTTGCATAGATTTTAAAGATTCATTTTGTATTAAACATTTACTCTGCTTTAATAAAAATCATAGCCAGTAGTCATGGATATCATCAGTATATGCTCTCTTATTAAAAAATGTATCCCCACATGGTACATGATGTGGAGTGAAACTAGTGCTGTCTAAAAGCTGACTCTGTTCAAGGCTCACAATCTGACTGCTGTTGAGCACGAAGATTTGTATTTCTTAGTAGGTGGAAGATTCTCATTTCTCAAACTTGGTTTCGCATTAAGTTTTACTTTCTAGTGGGATTAAGGAGGAATGATGCAGTTGTCTGGACTTTTTTCCAGAGGAAAAAGAATGAGCTGCCCTCAGGAGAAGTGTTTCATCAGTTTCTAGAGTTTCCTGTTGACATGTTGTAGAAGATAAATTTATACCTTTAAGGCATAAAGGCCAAAGTCAGACTCAAGCAGGGCAGAATCTGGAAGTCTGATAACTACTGGTAGTACCAGTCCTATCCTCTCTCATCCGAAAGATTGACTTGGTTCTTCCCATAAATGTTCTTGGGTCTAATCCTCTACACTGGCAGTCCAGCCTGTGTAATAAAAAAGATTAGGGTCTGTTTGTCTATTGACAGCCCAGGAAAAAAATCCTTACTGGGGAAAATGCAAAAATGAGGGTTTTCTTAGCACAAGGAATACTTATGGCTCCAGTTTCTAATCAAGACCCTGATTTAAATGGTATTTGCAAGTTGCTTGCATCCATACTTGCATGTATGTTGCTAAGGTTAATCTCAATCATTGCCTGGCTTCCAGTCCCCCGGATTCTCAATTTTTTTGTCCCTTTATTGTTTTTGAGAAGCTCATTCATTTGCCCTTCTTCCATTTCTTAAGTGTAAAAATATCTTTATGAAGGTTTAATATTCCAGTATGGGATCTTTGGAACACTCAGAATTTGTGCCATCTCTATTTTTGACTAATCTTTTTAATACTTTTGCCTTCATTTCAGCATTTGCTCTCAAGGCTTGGAAAGACACAGTGCTTAGCACTGCCTTTGAAATATACAGGGCAAAAAATGTACAAGTGATCTCTCACAGCTTGGATACTATTTTTCTTAATATTGAGGGGTAAAAAATGGCTGTTCCACTGCATTTACCCATAACAAAGTTTGACAATGTACACAGGAAAAGGACAGTATAAAACTTGTATGATTTAGTTACCTTTCTTCAGCCTCCTCATTTATCATTTCACTTTAATTTTTAAATATTTCATTTCGTCTTGATAATAAGCTTAAAATTAAGCTTGACATGAAATGCATAACCTGTATTATTAATACCCCATTATTTTATGGTTATACAAGAGCAGATTTGAATTGTCACTTTAAATCAGACTATAAGTCAAAGCAAAGTCTCTAATAGACTGCTAGATCTGTATCTTCACTGAATTAGACAGTAATTTGGCAGTCTCATCTGCTAAATGCAGTGAAATAGCTAGTTAGTGTGATATGCCCAGGCAAATCTGTTGTGTTGCATTGATGGAGACAATTCCCTGTGGCAATTGCACTGGCAGTTGAGCTGATTCTTCTTGATGCAGCGATTCAGTGTGCTCTTAATGTTGAGCCAGGAAAATGTGTTTTAGAGTCTCCTAATGTGAATGCTAGGAATTGGGCTGAGAATCACTTTTGTCACCCAAGATAGCCTTCCTCTATTCTTATGAGATGTGTTCATTGTAGTCCATTAAAATACCTTTACTGTGGAAGGTATCTAATTGAAAATTATGTTTGAATTGCATGCTATTGCTGAAAATGCTTAGTATTCAAAAAGAGCTTCCTGTACTTTAAAGGGAATAGACCTTATGTATATATTTTATATCCATTATATCTTATAATATGCTTTATGAGGACACCTGAGCTCCATTATCTAGCACGGGTATCTTTGAAAACCGTTTTTTATTTTCAAGATGTCCCACCATCAAGACTTCTGCACATCCAGAATGTAACTGCAATACCTGTCCTGGAAAACTAAGCACGCTCACTACAAAGCAAGTGAGCAAGTGCTTGATTTAGAACCCCAGCAAAACAGTCTTCCAAGGAGAATAAGCGGTGTGTTAATAAAAGTCTATCTTATAAATTAAGTGATGGTGTTATTAATACATTAATGGAGATGTAAATGTTCAGCCTGACTTGTCTTTCTGGTTTGCCGAAGAAAAATCTAATTTTTAGATGGTCAAACGGGCTTGGATTGGAAATGTTTAAGAGTTGTCTTCCCATAAGTGAACATTCATTAAGGAATGTAAATGTTTTATTGCAGGTGAGGTAAATTTACTTGCAGAAATATTTATTCAGATACTATTAAATAAAACAAAAGAACACAGAAACTACCTAGCTGACCTTCTGTGTTCTGCTCAAAAGAGGCTGACTTTAGTAGGACATTAGCACTTTTTACCCTCCTTTAGTTGCTGTCCATCTATGTCAAAAATCCCCTCTTGGTACTGATAGGTGAAGATGAAAATATTCTGTGTAAATGTAAGTCAAAATTTTTTTACTTTTCATGTTCTTTTTTTTTTTTTAATCAGTCTAGAGAAAAGCATGTGTATTGTCTGTGTTCCTGTACTTCAGGTGCTGTTCAAAATGTGTTCAATACATATTTATAATTTTATTTCCGAACAGAATTTTAGTTCTTCCAATAACATGGGAAAAGAGCAAGGTGATGGTAAAAAGCAAATACCTTAAGAGTAGGCATTATGGATGATTTGTGTCTCTCCTGAGAATAAAGCAGCAGTTTTTACCTTGGAACATGAATTTTGCTGAAACCAAAGCTTGTATTTCAAGAGAATTATAAAGCAATACTTAAAGCAATCATATGCGACACAAAGAAAGATCTTAGAGATAAATACACTGAAAGGACAATTTAGTGCTGTGTTTCTTATGTTTCTTTTACTACTTGCTCTTTCACTGAATGTTACCTCAGATCTCCCAAACATTATTATCATTTCAGTCTTGCTGTCAAATTAAGAGGACAGCAAGGCAGGAAACAAGTGTCATGGAACGGCTGCCTCTTGAAAGGGGAAACAGAAGCAGTCAGATACTCCTCTTCTAGTCTCCTCTAAGCTGTCAGCTTTGAACTTAAAGACTTTTTCCTTTCTTCTAGTATAAGTACATACTTTAAACCTCTTCAGACATCCTTGACTTCATCTACGGTGAAAATATTCAGCTATACTGATATTCAGTGAAAAACACTCGGTACTTGCATTTGTAAATTTTTCTGTCTTAAGGAAAGATTAAAATCCTCATTTCAGCTGCCATGAGAGTGTACTTAGAAATATCTTCTCTCAAACAAAAGACACTTTTTGTCAGGCTTTCTCTGACACAACAACATTTCATAATTTCTGTTTTCTGCAAAAGAGACATCTCTGTCCTTTATTTCATGGTACCGGTCATCCATAAAGACACCCCTTGGATTTTTAAACAAAAATGCATTTTCGCTGAGTTGATATTGAGAGACATATCCTCATTTCAGTCTTGAGGACTTTCCTGTCCCATGCTGGTGAGCTTCTTCAGAAACCTATATTGAAAAAGAAAGGGATAAAAGGAAAAAGGCACAAGTCCCTGCTCCTGCATTCATTGCATTAATTTAACCTCAGTTTAAGCATGGGACCTTGTCTTCAGAGGTTGTGTCTCTGTTTCCTTCCACAGATTAAGTGGAATTATAGAGCTAATTTGCAGCTACTTTATTGCCAGAAAGCACTCCAAAATTTGCTTTTTTTTTCCCTTTTGAAAATTTCTTTTTTCTTAAAGTATTTTTACATCTGAGACTTTCCTAAGATTTTGTCCAGGCTTTCCACCCACCTTTGAAACGTCACTGTTTTTTGCAGTTCTGTGACCCTGAGGAACAGAGGGAAGAAGAGATACAGAAGTTAGCAAAGAGCATCAGCACATGGGTCTCAAGAGTATAAGGGAGGACCTTTCAGGTAGAGACCCCTGACAAGAAAACCAATGTGGGTTCTTTAGGTTGATAGGATTATTTTGAACTGCTGAAAAAATACAAAGTGAATTTTAACATGGCTAGAGCTTTGTGGTAGATGAACATCCCTGCTCCCTCTGAAACACTTGTTCATCTGATACTAAAGAAAAGGACTTGGGAAGTAGTATGGATTGACTAGGGTGATATGAAGCCACATGATGCCCAAGCTATAGTTCTATAAGAGATTTTACTGAGGCAGGTCTTTAATTAACAGTGTTTCCATAACTGTAAAAAGGAATGAAATGTGTTTCCCTATGATTCTATGATTTTTCTCTTTGATTTTGTTGTCTAAGAAAATGCAAGCTTTCCCTTAGTGTGAGGATTTATGAGGAGTTGCTTTCTTATGTGGGCATTTCCAGGGTTTTTCTACTTTTCATGGAGTTGTTAGGACCTGACAGGTCTTTCTGATCTCAGTCTTTCAAAGCCAGTTCAAATTAGCCAGTGTGCTCAACACTTATTGAGGGTGACAAATATGTAGGTGTGCACAAACAAGAAGCACCACCACACTGCAAAACAGACAAAAGTGTAACAGGAAATCTTGTGCAAATAGAATATTTTTTAAGTTTCATAATGCTGAATATTTGGCTGGGTAGAGGAGGACAGCTCCAAGCATAGTGACAAGTTGAACATAGCATTTTGTGCATAGGCCAGAGTCAGCATTCTTAGGTGGATTCAGTGTCTTGTAGGGAATCTGTCTGATCTGTTTCTTTCCTGTGAAATGGCACTTATTGAAGTCACTCTTTTGCTCCTGGTGGCTATTAAGTTAATTTAATTTATTTAAGTGTTATTTATAGTGTATTAGAGGCTAAACAAACAACCTACTGACTGCTCTCATTTTAGCTGAACACATAAATCTTGCCTAATGTTGTGATATTGAAAACATTTGTACTTCTTTAATAGGACTTGCATGTAAATTCCAAATATGTTTTTTTTCTGAGCTGTGTTTTAGAGTACGTATCTTAAGTGTTTCGATTTTTTTTCAAATGCAATGAAAATCAAGTACTTATATATTTTTACAATATTGGTTTCTGTTATATTACAAGTGTAATAATAATCAGTAATAATCCAACAACTCTGATGGCTCTCAGCCTTTTTTGAACTCCGGGTATAAGAAAGATGAACAAATGTATATTAACAGCAGAGGAGGTTTTCATAACCTGTCTGTATATAATTTGTCAATGCAGTAGAAAATCAAATTTAATCTATGTCTAATAAATTGAGCTGACATCCCCCAAACAAAGCTTATTACTCAGGAGTGGCAAAGCACTGGCTGTAGTAGCGACCTCAGCTCTGACTCACTGCAAAAGGAGCTTGGTGCCAATTGCCAATTTTCATTTGCAAAGAGCCCTCAGAACCTTTTTCCTTCCTTGGAATTACCTCTGTTTTGACCTGACTCTGAATGTGTTACAGTCTTGTTTCCTTCTCTTGCCTTGGCAGGGTTAAAGTTTCTCCTCTTTTCATGCACTATGGAACAGCTTCAATGCAAAGTTCTTGTAGCTAGGGGATTTTTCCCCCATTTTTTTCTGTTCTCCACATAAACCTCCTTTAAAATCCAGGGCCAAATACCTGTTGGCTCCAGGCCATACTACATTGCAGCCTTGTCTTCAGATGTACAGTGCCAGAGGTTCACTGCTCTTTCAGCTAGTGTTTTCTAGGGGCAAGCATGAATTAAAATATAAAACTTTCTTTCTTATATTAGGTATCCAAACTGTAAAAAGCCACTACACACGGCTGCTTCTGCATTTGCATATTAGCTAAAAGGTTGCCTTGGGGTTCAGGTACTGTCTGTGCCTCACTGTATTTTTAGGACATGTTAGATTTTTTCTGCAGAAAAGTTCTTTAAGGCCAGTTTTTTCAGAAACTGATTTATTTACCTTTTGGCTGTCCATCATAGGCTAGCAGCTCTCTTAAACTCTGAAGAAATCAGTCCCAATTTAATGCAAATCACAAAACAATAAAAAAACAAAACAGCAGGATTTTAACTTTCTGGAGACTCAAAATCCAGACTCCAAAGTGTTTAATGTGACTAGGAATGCTTCTGAATGTCAAGTGAGTGAGGTTTCATGGATTAATTTTCTGATAGTTTTTGAAATGCTCACGACATTGTCAACTTGTGGGAATAGTCTTTTGGGAAGTCACCTCAATCTTCATAATGATTAGGTCCTTCAGCCGTTGTGGATTTTAGTCGCAACAGTCCCAGCTAATCTTAACTGGCATTTTACGTAAAAGAATGTCATTATAGAAGTTGGAAAGCATCTTTCAATCTAGGAGGTAAACATAATTGAAAAAAGTAGCTCATTCATGCTACTTTTTTGATCCAGCTGGGATTTGCAAGAAAACTTCTGTATGATATTTCTGGTGGGAAAGTTAAAGCAGTATTTGGAATTATAGCAACTCTTCAGTCATCAACAAGCTGTTATTTCCACTCTCTGAAGGAATGAGCACAGCTCTTTAATATTCTTTTTTTTCCACTTCCAGAGTCCTCACAGGTGAAATCCACAATCACATTTACCCTCTGATGTGTTACTTTACTGGCCTTGATGGCTCTGCTGAGGAATTTTGGGAATAGGGGCATCCTGTGACGAATTGTCCCATACAGTATGTAAAAAGTACCAGCTAGGTGAGATGAACAGATTCTAAGGATTTCATTAGCAAAGTAAACTTCTTTTCTCTGAGGTGCTTCAGTGCCTTGTGTGGGTGGCTCATTGTTTTCCTCTCTGTGGGATTTTGGAAGTGTTACCCATTTGAAATGTGGAGCACTGTTGTGTACCAAATGAACTGTGCCACATAATCTACTGCTATCTATTAACTGCAGTTTTTTCCAAAAGTACTTGTCTTTACTAGTCATAGTAGCATGTATACAAAGAAAAATATGGTCTTATATGTCTCTGATATATCTCAGGATGGAAACAGTTTGCTGACAAGTACTTCTTGTCTTTGATAAACACCTTTGAAATCTGTCAAACCAGGTTTTAAGTTTTATAGTACTTATACATACATTTTAACTCAAATGAAAGCAAACTCCAAACAAAATACTGAAAATGTCTCCGTTTTCCCTTTTTCCCCTTTTCCCCTTTTTCTCGTTTTCCCTTTTTCCTTTCCCCTTCATAATACAATGAGTTTGTCTTCAGATGGCTGATCTTTAGGAGCACTCCTTAAAATGATTTTTTGAAATAGTGTCTGTAAAGACTGCACTTGTCATCATAAGCCCTTGCCTCTGAGAAAACTCATGCAAAAAAAGCAGAGACTCATTGAAATCCTTCGGAGAGAAAATTCAAAAGGGGTTGGGTACAATCATTGTCTCCATTGTGCAATCACTGGTCGTATGAATTCAAGTTAAAATTCAAATGAACACTTGCAGTAATGTTCACCAATCTCACACGTTTTATATAAATATGAGATACATGTTATTTATATACATGATGTAAATAGCATCAGTTTCTTAGCTCTTTTAAAATGACTTGAAGAAATGAAGTAATCGCTTCAGCTGATGAGGCTTTGCAACATGTAATTTGCTATGGGCCCCATCATTTCTGAATGTGCTCAGATTATGTTTGATGTATTATTGAAAGTGTGACTCCTTCATTTGAAATGCTTCTCAGCTCTCAAACAATAAGAACAGTCACAACAAAGAAAAGAGTATGGAAAAGAAGTGAGAATGTCTGAAAAATAGCTAGAATAGCCATCTAATAAACATCCTGGTAAAGGACTGTTTGGATAGGCTGAAGCCATCCTTCCTTTATTTTACCTTTGCCTCCCTATATTTTGACTATTTTGTGTTTTTGTTTCCCAAAGCACGTGCCTGGAGGTTTAAAGGTATTTTGTATGTATATTACTGTTAAACTACTGGAAGAGTTTGACGGAATGGAGAGTGGTAACAGTTGGGGTTTTTTTTCCTCCCCACAGGCCAGTGGAGTATCCACAGAGCAGATATGTTCTAGATACTCTTTACCACATCAGTGAATGCTGGGGAAAACAGGAAGCTTGCGCAGGGAGAGGTGAGCCTCTGCTGCTTTTTTGCCAATGGTGATTCAGAATGGAAGAGTAGCCCAGGTCCCTTCAAGTGATCACAGGAGTCAGTTTTGTTTCACTGAAAACATGTGTTAACCTTATTGTGATGAATACTTCCCTTTATCATCTCTTACCACCTTATTGAACTGGGTCAGCAATATTAAATTACTCCTTTGATAACAGAATTAGGATAGTTGTAAGGGCTGTACTGGGATTTATATGGCTAAACAAGATATGATTAATCTCTTAATCTCTGTGTGAGGGTTGACTGTGCATATTTAGCTGGGGAATTCCTTGTAGGAGATAAAGATGGTACTTAATCTGCTGTAGTTGGTAGCAAAGCCTGCAAAAGCACCCCTGGTCTCAGGAGCAGCTTGATTTCACCTGGCAGAGTGCAAGTTACTTGCAGTTATTCTGTACTTAATTTGTTTCTGCTTGATTGTTTTGTCACCATTTTCCCTGAGAAATGAAGCTCTGTCTCTTTCCGTATGATATAATGTAGTAATTGTGATATCTTGCAGATTTTACGCTGCTGTCCTAACTTATTTTATGCTGCTGTCATAAGCAACAGTAGCAAAACCATTAAAACAATGCTTGAAAATGAAGAGAGCACAAATGAAGGTTCAGAAATACTTTCTTAAAAGAGCATTTCAGAAAGAGTGATTTTCCTAACCAACATCACCTCACTGCAGACCAGTAATGACCCAAGAATTTGTGGCAAGAGTAGAGCTCTGTAAATGATTCTAACTCTAATTTTTTTCTTTTTAATTTGAACTTGCCCAAGGAACCAAACCAAGAATGTTAAGGGACAACACCAAAGGAAAATGTATCTTTATTTTTCTTTTCCACAAAATTTAAACAAAGCCCCAAATTGTAGGTTGATTTCAGACTGAGTGTGATGTTTTGCTTTAACAAAAAATCAAAAGCTACATTTAATTCTCATTTGTGTTTAACTGTTACTAAACAAGTAAAATGTCAAAGCAAAACGCACCAAGAAAATAGAGCAGCAATAAAGTGCTTAACAAATCTGCTTGTTGCTCATCACGATGTAAATGATAATTTCTGGTCAAAGTTTAAAATGCTGCTTCTTGAGGTTGTGTTTTTGAACAAATGTGATCTAGTCAGAGAGGAATTACTTTTGTGTTCTTCCTGTGCTGAGGCAAGACCTTTTCTCTGGACAGTGCATTCCCCTTACTTACCTTATTTTCTTTCCCTTCTTGTTCTCTGTTTTGTTTCACTCCTCTACAGGATGCTGTCTGGAAAACCATGGTGTGCATTTGTAATGCATAGAATCTAGTTAAGTTGAACCATAGTAAAATTAATTAAGGTCATCATAAATTCCAAGTCTCTACCCTGCTGTGTTTTTTCCCTTGTATAAAATGTGGCTCTTATTTTATACTGTCCCATGAATACATCCCAAGTCATAATCAGCTTTAGACAAAGGGAGTTTCCCTGTGCGTGAAAACCCCTCAACAAGAATTAGTGCACTGATTTGCAATCAGATAATCTGGTTGATTTTATCTATTTCTTACCCTTTCTTCTCTGGTATAAATTTTGTGTGCAACCATATTTTATTCATGGAAAAACCATTTTCATATGTTCCAGAAGGACTTTGAGATCTTCAGA
The DNA here is from genome assembly GCF_015832195.1 of Motacilla alba alba. Classification (NCBI taxonomy): domain Eukaryota; kingdom Metazoa; phylum Chordata; class Aves; order Passeriformes; family Motacillidae; genus Motacilla; species Motacilla alba. The sequence goes on along the minus strand of NC_052017.1, from coordinate 37,470,510 downwards.
CAATCTTGTGTGCCCTCTTGCCTTTGGTCCCATTATATAGAATGTGGTCATTTTGATATGACTGAAGTCACAGAACGGTTGATCATCCCAAAAACAAGGTCTGATTCTCATGTGAATTTACAGAAATTATCACCTCAGAAGATTAATTTTGTCACATCATCCACCTGATCTGGAAATACTGAAGATGCAGTGAGGCCATAGCTATGTTAAATTCATACACTACTGTTCTCTGGCATTTGTAACTAGTCTGGCATTAAAATATAAACTTATTCTGTCTCTACTTCTATGCTTCTGTTATTTCTTTTCTGCCTTCTTTGTCCCACTGGGACGTGATAATAAATGAAAAGGGAACATGGTTCTGAAAAATCCTCAGATCTCCCTTTTTAAAAGGCCACAGAGGATGCTTATAAAATTGCAATTTTTCTTTGTTCTTCTGAGAAAACCCATCAGTTTTGTGTTCATGTCGATCACAATTGTCAAAAAATGAAACCTCTCCATGGAATACTTAATTTGATCTAAATATGTCCTAAATTCATTAATAAAACAGTATTTATATGGTTCTAAAAGGGACAGAAGAAGGAAGTCACTGGATTAATAAAAAGTAAGACAAAATATATAAATATATAATATATATAGTAGGACCAAAGAAATTGAAATTGAACTGGATACTCTTTCAACACTGAATTCAAGCCCACTGGGCAACTGGATGGCTATTTTTAGAAAATGCTTTCTTTAGGCCCAAATAACATGGGATTTAACATTGACAGTGGCAATCAATACAAAAATCCATCAAAATGTGAATTTACATTGATGTCTAGAAGCTCCTTCCTTAGGCTAAGCCATCCTGAGAAATTTACAAGAGCAGACATGTTAGTTCAGAAGGTCATTTCTGTTTTTTCGACTCTTTAATAATTAAAATAAATATTCCCATGGAATCAAGCAGTAAGCAGCAGGAATTTTGGTTAAAAAGCAAAATGGTTGGACTACATATGGTATCCCTTCTGTATCCTATTTTATTCTGCTAATCCTGCAGATGCAGTAGAGTGGATTTTTGCAGGGAGAAAAGGCAGTAGGGGAGATGGGCTTTCTAAAGAGGATTTGGCACCACTCTGGGTCTTAGATGAAGGTCAAATGTTCAGAAGAGGCCAGCATTAAGCAGCTCCAACTATGACACTTGCACACAGATTTCTCAAAGAAGTCAGCATCTTGTATGCAGTGGTTGTTCTGATAATCTTATTTGTTTTGGTAGCAAAGCTGAAGTTAAGCCCTTCTGAAATTCTGACTGCTGTAGCCAATTATGTTGACAGAAGCCCAGCTAATGCATATTGAATTGTGATTTGGAATGGTCAGGAAAATGGAAATTTTCTACATGGTTCATACATAGATTTTGAAATGTTTCTCTTTAGAGAAAACTGATCAGAACTAAGAGCTCATTGCAAGTTTCTTGTGTAGCCCACTGATGTTTAGTCAGTGCATTCTTTTCTCTGAAAGGTAGGGAGGAAAATGAGCAGCACTTCACTACTTCTTTTGAAGGATTATATATAAATTTATATATAAATAGTAGATATTTATAGGATGGGTAAGATCCAGCCCTGCTCACATGGTGGGTGTTTTACCATTAATCTCAGTAGAAGCAACACTGATCCTAATTTTACAGGCAAAATAATTAATTTAAAATGATGGAATACAAGTCCAATACTTCACCTAAACATAGTACAGGTTATTCCCCCGCCTTTCCAAATAAATCAAAATTTCTGAAAGCAGTGAAGGATATCATTACTTTGAAAGATATTGTTGTGGTTTCGCCAATCATACTTTCATCAATATAACTTTGTGAGGAAGGCAGATATGTATGTGACAATGGCTAATTTTTCAATTGTTTTATTCACACCAAAATATTACAGTATGTAGTTATGTATGTTTATGTAATTGGTTACAGTGATTTAAAGAACTTGAGATAAATTAATTTTTCTCTGAATTCTTTGAAGAAAAACTTGAGAGAAGTTCAATAATGAATCATAATCCTAGCCTCCAGCAAACTTTTTAGACCTGGCTGCCAGGCATTAATGGGATATTTTTCCAGAGTTATAAGATGGTTAAAAATATTTTCTAATATCAGTGTTTACAAGAGCAAAATTTTAGAAAAAAATATTTTCAGCAACTTTAAAGAAATGTTGAAATAAAAGATGTGTGAAGATCTACTGTACAATGCACCCATCCCAAGTGAGTGTGCATACACTCACATTCCAGAAGTATTCTTCAAAAGACTTGCTGTTACTCTTTTAGTCTGTTTTGTTTTCTTTGCAGCCCAGCAGAGTGTTCATTGGAATGCTCAGGACTGGAATAAAGACATTTTTGGAGAAGTCAGCAACACCATACAAGTAATATGATTGTCCACAGCAATGATATGAAAGAGAGAAATGAATATACCTGTTATTTTTTTTTATGCCCCACACTGTATTTCTTTTCTCTGTGATTTTTTTGCATAAACCACAGATCCCAGGGTATTCTTATTCTCATCTGGATATGCATTAGGTCATTTGTTGGAGGCAGGTTGAAGAGGATATAAAAGTAAAAAAAAAACACCACTTTTTCCTATTAGCCATAGAGACAATACTGTCTAGGCTTTATCTGAAGTTTGATGGGGATTTTGCTGTTGCTTTGTTTTTGGTTTTGGTTGTGGTTTTTTGTTTGTTTGTTTTGGTTTGGTTTTTTTTTCCCTATATTACTGTTTTATTTCCTAGTGTAAGATAAGCTTTTAATTACAGACTCATTTATGCCCCTATCTATATGTAAGCGGTGTGCTAGCATGTAAGTGGTTTCTAGCTAGCATGTGCTTCCACTGTGACCTATTTCCATGCAAACTCACTTGTTTGATATTCATTTCTAGGTGCAATGTGAAAACAGCAGCAATTTCAAACCTTGAGAAGCGTGTGTTCAGAGGAATCGATAAACAGTAGTATGCTCCCACTTCAGCCGGTTTGTCCTCTAGAATGTAACAGCAACTGGTGATGTTAAATGTACTGGTATCACTTGAAGAATCCCATTTAACACAGTTCAAAGTGTAAGTAGTTCATTGACCTAAAAATAAAATGTGGCAAATTTTGCAGGCTACAGATATTTTCCCTTTCTAACTGATAGAGAGGCAGGAGTTAATTGTTTCTACATGTCTTTCTTGTGTCTTTCTCAGTAGTTTCTTTCTGTCCATGCAAATTTTCGCTCATAGCTAGCCTGCAAATATGAATTTCAATGTATAGATGTTGACTGTGTCTCATATGGCCTTATGATTTCTGTCTGCAGCATACAGGAAAAGCTAAAAGATGTATTAGAACACATATTCTTAGCAAATAAACCTCCCCCCCCCCCTTCCCCCCCCCTCCCCAGCGCATTCGCTGATTATCCCTCTTAAATTTCTCCTTTTTACTCTGCAAAGTAACCAGAAATGCTGATATTGGATGATTTGCCTGAACCTCAGCCAGTTATTTTAAGCTAATTATTATGGATTTTAGGCCTGTTTGCATCTTCACAGGCAATTAAACAATACTAGAGAGTAGTCATTACAAAAGGCATCGGACTCAGTCTGAATTGAGGCTCTTCTATTTTTCTTCCTCACCAGAGATGTAGGAAAAAAGGATCCCATACAGCACAAATATTTTGAGAACTGAGATATCATGAACTTTCCACAATTCTTTTGTAATAACCACCAGAAGGAGAAAAGTTATAAGCAGATAAGTGTATTTGGATTGTGGATTGTATCTGTTCAGCTGATCATGCTTAGTGAGTTAGAAAACCCCAAGAAATGAATCCCCTCTCCAGCCACCACCTTTATAAAGCAATAACCAAGGAGCAGTCTGAAAGTACAGTCATTGACTCTGAGTTTCATTTGCATATTCGGCAAGGTCCAGAATAAACATTAAGTAAGCCAATTCATAATATCAAGATAATCTTGCTTTCCAAAGAAATACATTTTCATTGTTTATTTTGTAAAGGAACCATTCTAGAATTGAAATAGAGGCATTGCTTCTTTTTTTCCTTACATTTTTCTGGCTGCATTCTTTCCCACCTTTCAAAAAATAATCAGATACTGAAACTTGAGCAATATTCTGTAAGCTTTAGATCTGTTTTCCAATAATATATAAACTCTGTACCTACCTTATTGAAATGCAGAAGCCATTTAGCAAAGAACAAAGAGAATTTTTAGTTTAGAATGAGTTTAGTTTGAGAAGGAAAGAAGGCAGATTAAAAGATCTTTTAATGTTTCTGTGTAAAAGATTTAGAAATGGAGCTCTCCTACAAACTTGTGAAAATGATATAAAACATTTAGAGCATTTTACAAAGCAAGGAAGTGTGAGATGCTTTTTAGATCCAGCAAGCAAACTGCAAATATTGCTTGACCATTATATGTTCTGGGTGAAGGAAAAATGAACTGAAAACACTGTTTAAAATGTGAAAAGCATATGTATTTAAAAATCCTGTAGAAGAACTAGCAGATGGACTATGAAGAATGACATCTGGATCAAACTTCTTGCTTCTAAACATAACCCAGTCAAATACAGCTGGCTCTAACAAATTTTGATAAATATTTTAATCTTGGTAAGAAAATGAATGCAGTGATGTGCAAAATGAGCATTGAGTATCAATAAGATTTTTATGTGTTAATGCCATTTTTCTGGAGAAGAGTTTGGCAGGCAGGCACAGTAAAGAGCTTGCCAGAGGTGTGCATATGAGGCAGCAAGGGCTGCTGACAAGAATCAGATATTAGCACAGACTGTGGGCAGGAAGAAATGGGCTAAATATTGAAATAAACCCCCAAAATGTCTTTATTTGTATTTGCCTTTGGAAATTATCAGAACTAGCTGCTGAGAAGCAATGCTGTTAAACAGGCATGTGTAAGGAAGGACTCAAGTGGAGACCATTGCAGCTGGAGTGCAGCAGTTATGTGAAATACAGGCCTGGAGACCGTGCTGGTGTGGACTGGGCTATTTTGGAAGAAATCACAAGCCTTAGGTCTGACATGGATGGATGAGTCCACATATTATTCATAGATCCTTTTTAAAATAGGATTGAAAAGTGCAGGCTGTTTTTTTCCCCCCTGTGACATATCACAAAGTGTGAACGCAATCTGCATTTCCAGAGCAACTAAACCATAATCCTACTTGATCTACCTCTTGCTTATGCAGATTAGGTCGAATTTTGAAGTGTTTTTGCATTTAATGTTCACTGTCTTCACAGTCTAAAAAAGTGGGGGAGAGATGTTTGAAAAAAAAAATATATATAACAATTATAATTGTGGTATCTTTTAAATTCCTTTTGATTTTTTTTCATTTACATATAAAACATATATCTTTCTCCAGGTGCTTGTTTTTATTCAGCTTTTTATTTTTTTAAATGGCTTAGTCAACACATTTTGACACACATGTGAGCTATTCTTTGTAATGTCATGTATGAATATATTTGTACATTCTAAGTTATCTAAGTCTTTCACCTTACAAATGAAATAGTAAGTAGCAATTAAATTACACTGCAGTCATGTAGATAAAGCAAGCTTGAACTTTTACACAACAGAATCTCTAAACCCCTTTTGAAATCTTCAGCTATAACTAAATAAGATTTTTGTTAAAATTTTAGCATTTTTAGGCAGTTTTTATATCTATTTTTACAACAGTTATTCAATTAAACAAATGCATATATATGTCTGTTAAATAAATGAAATAGTATGTAAAGCATGTAAATGAGACACATTCATTTTACCATGTTCTTTACTTAAACATTCCTCTCCAAAGATAACTACAAAATAGGTCACAGTATAAAAATAGTATAGTAAGCGAGTTAAGGACTAGATTCTGTTTGAAAACTGAGTGTTCTAAATCTGCCCTAACTCCATTGATTTCAATGGTCTAACTTAGATTAAACTGTGTTGCTTCTAATGAACGCGCATCTAGTGTAGATAAGATACTAATTCCTCCAAAATCTTGACAGCAAGGACCATGATTTAGCTGGCAAAAGATAAGAAAGTAGAAGGAAATACCTATCCTCTTTCATTCCATCTGCAAATTTTACCTTGGCTTCTGTACTGCAGGGATGACCTTTCAAGCAGGTGGATGCCAGGTTTCTCTTGGAGATGCACAGGAGACGCACTCAGCCTTTCTCTGCCAGATAACAGAGCATGCCCATCATGGAGCCGCAGCCATCCACTACACCAGGACTGTCAGACAGAGTCAGACAGACTCCAGATTCTGTTTCTGTGTACACAGTCTCTGAGCTATGTGGGTGGATGAGCATTTGTGTTGAGGGTGCCCAGCTTTCTGCAGCTGTATTGCACAGATGTCAGGACATGCACTTTGGGGAGAGGGGGTTCATGAACCCTTGGGGAAGTTAGTGGTTGCTAGAGCAGTTGGAATTACTTCTGCCCTGTTTTTTGATTATGTCTCAGGTGTTCCTGAGGACTAAGTCAAACAGTATATGAAATGATTAGGCAGAATGGATCAAAAGACCATTGTAGGGCAACGTCCTTGGACGCCATTAAGCTTAATCCTGCTGGAGCACTTATTTTTTAATCAAACACTACTTCTTCCCTAGTAGGACAATAATGTAATAAAAAAAATGTCTTTTAATGTTTTTTCTGTGTTTGCAACTGACACCTTCTTCCAGGTTCAGTGCAAGTTTGATTACTACTGAAGCCATTTATTAAATACAAGGAGTAAAAACTAAGCCAAATGTTTCAGTTTTACTGAATTTTGGCAGCTGGGAAAACATGAAGGCTAGCAACTGCCAAGCAGAGACAGTTCTGAATAGAGGTTTAAAACAAAAAATTAATCTTTGTCAACAAATCTTTCATAAATTATTTGGTTCAGGGCTGCTGAATCAAAATATTTTTCTCAACAACTTTGCCAAAATATAGTCCATTATTTAGAATTCCTTTCTCCTCAGAGAAAAACTCCAAAAACAAGAGAAACTTCTTGTTCTTAATACTTTTTACATTTAGTTGGCCTTGAAATTAGGAAAAGAGGTCCAATTAAGCTAATTTTTTCAAAAATCTGCCTGACTACAGAGGCTTGCGAGTTATGTCAGAGAGAGCTTTCCCTTACCTAGAATGCATAAAACTGCAAGTTTAATTATTAATCTTCATTGCACACCTTGTATTCATAGTGGTAGAGTTTTATGCAACACCACCAGAATTTAGTGCAGTGATATTATTACAGAACAGTTAAGAATGAAGCCTATTGTGCCCTTCTTAGATCCTCTAAGTACTGCTGAAGAATCCCTCATATAATTTGTCATTACCAGGAGCATTAATGCAAGTGGACAGGTTTGAATGAATAATCAAACCTTCCTGATACTTATTCTGAAGTTCACATGGAGGCAGTCAAAGCAGTAATAGGATGCATGTCAGACTAAGCAGAGCATTCAGGATATGGCTTGGCAGAAAAGTGAAATGATCATTGCACAAGAAATGGCCAAATGTCTGAAAGCTTTTTTGTGACAAGAAAGAGTACTGATGTATGTGATAATTCGGATAAGCTTTTTTTTTTTTTCCCCTGATAAAAATAATCTCCCTGGTGCTGCTTTCATTTATCCTTGTATCCTACAAGTGTGCGCTTTTTACAATCTCTTTGTTGCTGTAACACTGGTTGATTGAAATTCTCAATTTGTAGGTCTCCTTGAACATGTTTATTCAGGGGATGGGACTTGCACAAAACAATACACTTGTGTGAGGCAATCTCATCGCATCAGCCTTCATTATCATTTTTAGATTGTCTAACTGGAGTACTTGTCAGTGTTGTAGATCCTGTGCTCTTACAAAATGGCTTCAGTTGTTGTGTGCTGATCTTTGGTACTAGATCAGCCTTAGCTTTACTGTGGTATCTGAGTTGGACAGGAATCTGACTGCCAAAATGTAACTCTTCTGCGCTAATACAATGGCACATTTTGAGCACGGGAGCTGAGGTCTTTCTGCACATGCATTGTGGGATTTTTTCTCACTCAATATCTCTTTGTTTTTTAAAAATTTAAATACCATTATCCCAATCTATTTTGAGATCCTAAGTTTATGCACATGACACAGCTTACTGCATTGCTGCACTTCAAACAAGGGTGAAGAGTTCTGAGTTAGTTTCATATTTTCCACAGCTGGATGATAAGTCTATCCATTCCCCTCTATAACACATTGCATGCCTTTAAATCCATCATGAGTCATTTTTCTTATGTGGAGGCTAATTAACATCTTGGGAGCAGATTGCTTGCTTTGTCTTGATATTTTTTTGCAGTAACCAGATGCTGTAATTACTGTGTATGCAGTGCTTTTTGCCTGTAGGTTGCTGGATAGCACTCCCCATCACTCTAATTAATGGCATACAGTTAATTTAAATAGTAAAAGATGAGACAAAATTCTTTAGAAGTCTTTGAATGTAATAGGAAGAAAGATTTGTCCTGAGTAGTAAAATCAAAATAAACCTGTTTCAAATAATTCATGTTAGAGCACTTAATTCTTTTCCTTTTTGGTGCTACTAATGTTTACAAGAAATTCTCCTGCTTTTAATTATATCCCTTTTCTCTAATTTTTCCCATGTATATGCTAGTACTCTGTGTTGATTTGCTCTAAAATAGATCTAGATTTTCCATGATTATATTCCTGGTGAAACCTGTATTTATTGGTCCTTCTTCTCAATCCCAGTGTCTGCTTTGATTACTTCATTCTTAGCACTTCATTTCTTCTGATTTTTCATGAGAAGCTGAACAAACTGGATTGGTATTAAGAAGAAAGATAGCTTATTCTTAATTACTTTTTAGGTGACAAGAAGAAATAAGCTTTCTGTGAGATCTGGTTTAAAAGGATCTATACCAAGAAGCAAAGGGAAGGAGAGACAAGGCATAGAAACATGATGACATTTATAAGGGATGAGTCAAATCAAATCACTCTCCTCTTAGCCACTATCGGCTGTTTTTTCACAGCAGATTTACTTATGAACAGTGTCAGCTTGTCTATTTTTTAATTGGTTCTGTATACCATGTCCTCTATAGTGCAGTTGAACACCTCTCAGATGAGAAAGGCTAGTTAAATCAGACTTTTACCAGAGGCTTTCTGAGATCCAAACATGCTGTGTCATGTTTTAATCATCAGACTAGACTACAGCATGTTCCAAATAGCTAAGACAGATTTTGTCATGGGAGGTATTAAAGAAAGGTAAGGAAGAAAGAAAGAATTCAATGGGATGTGTCATCAGCCGAATTACCTGACACATGCACAATGAAAGGGCTTGAATTGAGGATGATACATCATATCCAGAAATAAGACTGCAGTCTTCCCTCATGTAAAGCCAGTGTTCAATTCATGACAATTGTTACAACTTTTTTTTTCCTTGTCATAGTTGGTGAGTACTCAAAATATTGCATCACAACACTTCCTGTAGCCATTAAGTTACATTTACAATAATCAGTTACATAATGATGAATATCATAAACTTCTGCCCCAGCTTTCAGCACAATAAGCTGCGTGTTCACAGCTGTGACTGTAACTATAAAGTGATAGAAAAAACATTATGCCTGCAAAATGCATCTTGTTTGTTGGGTTTTGTCCTGCCTTTTTACTAGTCATGGTGGACCCCTAATAAATAAGACGAGCAATATCAATGACCTTTAAAGTCTATGTGAACTGTTTATTAGTGTCAGAGGTACAACATAAAAATGATATTTCCAATAGGAAATCTTGTTTTTTACCCTGTTCTCTGAAATCAGGAGGAAGTATAACATAAATGCCACACAGGAAATAGAGAAAAAAAAATGGAATAGCCATGGAACCAACCTGAGGAACCCTTAGAAGTCCAAGTGTTATTGACAAGACTTGGTGTATGCCAAAAAAATAATATAGAATAAAAGAAAATACAAGCCCTGTGTGTCTTGTTTTGGGTACCTAGTTGGTTATTTTTCTGTATTTCAGGAAGCCTTTAAATGGAGAAACTAAAAACATACTTGTTCCTCTTATTTATTGTCCCTTTATAGATGAACATAACTTTTTTATGAGTAAAGTCAGCCCCTGCAATGTGCTGGCACTGTCAGAGGAATGATGAGCTGTGGGAAGGTGTGCAGTTCCAACAGCAGTGTCCACCTTGGGGATCAGTCAGCTAAAGACAGTTAAAGGGAGGTTTTCCTTATTGCTGATGAGCTTGGTTAGTTGTCAACCCCAGAAGGTTCCAAACTGCAGTTGCCAGACCATATTAGTGGTCTGTGGATCAAACCACTAGACTATACAATGCTTAGGATGCCAACTGCTAAGTTAGAGGAATTGGTGGTGTGAGGATCGAGATATTTGTGGACAAAACAACCTTACTGTTGTGTGGGGGGAAAAAGAAGTGGGGAAGGGCAATCATGCAGCAGAAAACAGTAATCAAGTACAGAGTAGTCTGAGGAAGTAGCTGGAACAAAGAATCAACAGGGAAATATCAGAGAGGACCACAAACTAGTTTGCAAGGTGGGGAAGATGGAGAACAAGTCCAGAACAGATACAGGTTTTTCAGGCAAAGGAATAATCCAGTTAAGACAGAAATTATGAAAGGAGATTGACATAAAGTTCCTAAGTGTTTGAAATGAGCTGTGTTGCCTAGGTGCTTGGTAAAGAGAAAAGGGCCTTCATCCATGCCAGCTACAGTCTCTTTTGTCTCTTACTCATGCTGAGTCATCACCCAGCTTATTTTACTTACTGACATAGCCTTAACAGTAACTGAAAGGCTGAATAGTTTTAATTTTACAATATCTTGTGATATCAGTAGGCAGAAACACAACTCACTCTATGGAGAATTTTTATGAGATTCAGTTTCATTAACTTTTTTCCCCCCTGAAAGAGGCAGGAACTTTATGTGCAGGATATGCCAGATGGAAAGCAGCCAGCTGGAGACCCTGAGTTTTGCCAGATTCCAGGTACTCTGACATGCTGCAAAGGAGCTGATCAGGGACCATAAATGGCAAATAGGATCTGTTTGAAATCTGCCTCAGCTCTGAGCAAGCTTCACGGGAATCTATGGCTTCATAAAACAATTCTGACAAATTAGCAATTTCCAAACAATCATAAGCAGCTTCTTAACCCCTCAAACCACACATCACATTTAAAAGCAATTTTAGATCTATGCAGTCTCTACAAGGCTGAAGTCAGTATCAGTCAAAAGGCTGCTAGACTTAAATTTATTAGTGTGATTAGTGTGACAGCCAATACTGGCTGAAGTGAAAACCCAAACCACTGTAATGTGTTGCTGGAGTGTGGTTTGAAGATGATGAGATTATTTATCTTCTGCCAAACTCTAGCAATTTAGCTGAGCGCAATTTGACCAATTTGGATGGGGCATCCCTCACAACCGAACCCCAGTGCTTTTTATAAAAACATCATGTTCTGGGTGATGACAGCCCTGTGCCTTGTTCCCTGTATTGTGTGTACTGCAGGGCTGAGATAACTGTTCTGGACGCACAGAATGAAGATGTTGTTATCTAATATTGGTATTCTGAAGGGCAGAGGGGTGAATCAATGTCACTCTGGGAGCACACCTTATTTCTCTGCTGGTAAAGCAGACTAATATGGAAAATCTCATACTGCATTGCTTTTTCCCATATGTCTGTCAAGAGTTGTAGACAGAGTCTGTCTGTAGACAGACTCTTCTACTGTCAGATTATTTACCTCAATACTGACTTGAATTAAGTGATTATACATACATATTAGGTACAGAAACATGAATTGCAAAGAAATGCTTCATAAAGTAATTAGTATTTTTGATCGTTTAGAAACTGAAAAACAAGAAGGAATTTGGAAAAGTAGGCAGAATATAGCTCTTTCTTAGCCCATTATTCTTCTAAGAAAGCAGTAGCTGGAAATATTCTTTTGCTGTGTTTTACACATTTTAAATGGCTGTAAAAGAAATCGCGTATTTTTTTAATTTCATGAATGAGTGGAGAAAACTACTGTGAGTGGCATTCAGTCACAAGAACTAATTGTTCCAAACTTCAACAGGAAAAGTGAGGTCAACCATTTTGCTTTTTCTCAATATTAATTCTGCTTCATGCTATGAATGTGCTACATCTAATATTCATATTCATACAGATTTTAAATATGTTTTCCACAGGTTTTGGAAAAGAAAATGTGGAAGTGGGAACATTGCCTGTGAGTTTCCTGACTCTCTCCATCCAGTCAGCATTATCTCTGTGATACCTGCCTGTGAAATGCCCCACCGCATCCCAGTTGAACACAAGATCACTCCTTTTTTTTCCCCCACTCTGAAGCCATCAGTGCTGCTCCACAGTCATAAACAACTGGTTTTGGTCCAGCTGAGAGGCAGCTGCTTTGAGTGGTGGGTGAAGGTCTTGCTATACCAAGTTTGATTTCTCAGTGTCTGGTGGGTTTGGGACAGCCTCAAAAGTGACAAGGAATGCTGTGTGCTGTAACAAAGCAGTGCAGGCCTCCCTGTGGTTAACTGCATCCTGCCACTGACTGCACTGGAGTGCAGGTTACCAGGAGTCACCAATGTTAAAGCACTGACCTTTCAGATTATGGACCTCTGCCTCTGCGCTGTGCTGTGCCTTTTCTGGGCTTTAAAACAGTCTGCAGATAAGTTAATGTACCTGTCATCTTGCCCCCAGTGAGATTTGTGCCTGGTGCTTCAGCGATCTCTCCAGTAATGCTGCTCACATTTTACGGTTTTGATTCCCTCATACTGTAGATTTAGTTTTATTTTTCTGTAGATATTCCCTGGGGCCAAAACAGAAGGAAGGGGAAATCTTTGCTGCAAAAATCTTATATTTATGAGGCTTATGATGACAGGGACGGGGAAGATCCTTAAAAAATAACTCCAGCTGTTTTTAAATCTTCGTTCACATTTTAAAATGATCTATGGAATGCAGATTTGCATCTATAAAACAAACAAACAAGAAAATCTTGTGATGTTATTAATAAAACAGGTGGGTCATCTTTCAAATTCCCATTTTAGCCAGGCAGTGATTTTCAATGAAACCTGACATGTTCATTTTTGCCAAACTTAGCAGCCCCCAAGGCCTGTTGAAAGTCACTTGAAAAAAAAGTGTCTTAACAGATCAGTTTTCTTTGCTGAAGCTGTAGCATCTCCTGTTTTTGTAAAGATTTGTTTCTTTTACTTCTGTATTAGTTGAGCAGCAAGCAGATGCTGGTGACATAGATTAACAAAGCAGGCCAGTTATACAACATTGGAGAACAATACCTCCTGGAAGTTATTTAGTTAGCACCTTTGTATATTGGCTACTATGTTTTCCTTTTTCCATTTATTGTAGAGAATTAATACTTGTGAATCTATTGGCATAATTGATGTCAGCTGGGGAATTGGAGCCAGCCTTGCAAATATGTTAATTCTTACTGCAAATGATAGAAAGCCCTGGGAAAAATCCAGATCTAGTTTTAATCCATTGACTTCTCTGAGCTCATTGAGTATTTTCCATGTTAAACATATGATTTTGTTCAAAAATGCCTCCTAGACTTCTGGTTCACATTTTATTAAGAAAGACAGTCTGCTAGCTGCCCATTAAGATATTCTGCTTGACAGAGTGAATGAGCACTCATACTTTTTGAACAAGTATGGCTATTTGCTTATAGCTATGTCAGGAGAATAATAATGAGTTAAGAAATTTTGATGAAGGGCATTGGTTTTGTGGTCTTGCTTCTAGTACAGAATGAGTAAAGGATGTTTTTGGTTGAGCTCAGCTATGGTTTTTATCACAAAAGTAAAACAAAAAAAAAAACCCAAAAAACAACAACAAGAAGAAAAAAAGGTATGGTTCTTTCTTTTCTCCTCCATATCCACAATCTCATTTTAGTCAGAGGGATGATCTGCAGATGCCTGCCAGCCTGACCTTGGTGCCAGGGAAGGTCAGGAGGCAAATCATCTTGAGTGCCACTATGAGCTATGTGCAAGACAACCAGGAGATCAGGCCCAGCCAGCATGAGTTTGTGAAAGACAGGTCCTGTTTAACTAACCTGCTGTCCTTCTGTGGCAAGGTGACCTTCTTAGTGGATGAGGAAGAGGCTGTGAATGTTGCCTACCTGGACTATAGTAATGCCTTTGACACAGTGGAGCTTTTATCTTTCCCCTGTTTAAGGAGTTTAAGCAGATACTGTGTGGGGTTTTGTATACACAAAATACACTGAATACAGTGCTGGAGTCAGCAGGAGGGCCTAAACTCTTCCCCTGCATCTTTCCAGACTTGGGGATGTGGGCATGGTTTGAAGGGCTCAGTAGAGTCATCACACACCTCCTTAGAGCTGTAGAGCACGACAGCTCTTTTTAGATGTGGCATCTGGATTTCTCTTCAAACTCTTGGTACTGCCAAAGGGAATTTTTTATGTATCCTACATTGTGAGTAGGAGCCAACAATTTGCAGAAGTTCTCCCAGTCAACCTTTTACTTGTAAGAGATGCTTACTATGCCATAGGATGAATATTGATTGAACTTGTGAATATCTTCCTTGATACGAATCAGTCTCAACAAAAACTGGTTGGGTGTTTGAAATTTGTCATGTATTTTCCACAGACAGCAAATAATGTTTCTTTTTCAGCTGTAAAATCAATGTCTCTGAGCTTTGCATCGTAGGAGAGGACTAAGGTAAACTCCTGAGGAATCATGTATAGGACTTTCCACTTGACTCATGCTGCTCCATCAAGAATAAATCTTGAGAATCACAAAGGTGCCTACCATCTGAATTAAATGGATTGAATAACACTGAAAGCAATGGCATCTTCAGGTATATGAGATATGAGTAGAGTGTGAATTGCAAAGTAGAAAAAGTCTGGAAAGCTCTATTCTGAAGGTGAAATGAGTCTTGGTGTCTCATAGCAAGTGCTTGAATTCACAAGTCTCGTCTGTATCAAATTTACAGAAAAAAACATCTTCAAAGTGACACTGTTTCTGCATCTGGCTTCTGAAATTCCTCATTTTGTGTCTAAACTTGGGTACTGAGTGCACTGTGCATTGAGAATTTTCTTGCACTGTTTTCAGAATAATTATGATAATGAATTCAGTAACCGTCTCTTAATGTGGTTATCATTCTTCCCTGGTTTCAACAGGAAATTATAGGTTAATTTGAGCAGAACTTTTAAAATATGTTAACATTGTATAAGAGGGTCCATCTAAGGCTTGCTACTTGAGGATTTTGCCATGAACTGATAACAAATGGTGAAACTGGAATGCCCATGTTGAGGAAAGAAACACTTTATTTTGACAATGCAATGATAATTTTCTCCTGCATTAATTAAGATGAGCTTTTTTTTTACAATGTTATTTAGCTTGTGCTGTGTCTCTTGGTTTCTCTGTAGATAAGCGTTGACACTCTGCTGATGTGCAGTAGTCTTCTGGTTGGATACTTCAGCTCTGTAAGAGCTACTACCTATAGAAAATATACATTTCAGCTAGAAGATATCAGTCCTATGCAAATTTATTTTTTCATATTGTTTTGCTTGTCTGACCTGTTTTTCTTTTGTTTGCTTTTTTCTGGTGGTGTTTTTCTTTTAAAGTTATTACTTCATGACAGCAATTTTATAATGACAGACTCTCCCCTTTCTTGTAAGTTTATATTTAGTACTGAAAAATTTCCTACATACATATCTGTAAATTGTGAAAAATAGCCCTTTTCTACCAGGTATATATTTTAAGGTATCTTTTAGTAAAATAAAGATACTCTCTTTTTAGCACTTGTGAAGCTACATCTGCAGTGCTGGATCCTGCTCTGGGTTTCCCAATACAACAGAGAGGTGGAACTGCAGGAGAAAATCCATCAAAATGTCACTAAGATGATGAAAGAATTGGAGCTTCTCTCGTATGACTGAAGGCTAAGAGAACTGTGACTGTTCATCCTGGAGAGGATAAGGCTTAGGAGCATCTTATAAATGTGTGTACATACCTGAAGGGAGGCACAAAGACAACAGAGTCCAGTTCTCTTCAGATGTGCCCAAGAGTCAATGGTCACAAACTGAAATGCAAGAAATTCCCTTTGAGCAGTAGAAAACACTGTGAGGATGATGGAGTGCCAGCACAGGTGGCCCAGGGAGTTTTTGGAGTCTCTGTCTTTGGAGAGATCCAAAAGTTGTCTGAAGAGGGTTCTGGGTTGCCCTGCTCTAGGACCCTCCATGAGCAGGCGGTTTGAGCAAGATGACCTCCCCAGCCCCTTTCTAACTTCAGCTGTTCTGTGGTTCTGTGATTCTGTGAAATGCCAAACTTCACGATTTTGGGCTGAAAGCAAAAATCTCTGGTGTCTCAGAACTACAGCCACACTGACCTTCTAACGAATTGAGCATCACTGGAATGTTACAGTCTTTTGTTTTTTTCTGTTCCCCTCTTCTTTCTCAGGGCATGTATGTACACATTGTAGTAAATTCTGGATTTTCAAATAGCTGATAGATGCATAAGGATATTTTCTTCTCCTTCTTTTGCTTTTCATGCAAATTATTTTGAACAAGATAAAGACATTTATCAGGTTCTTGGAGATAGATGTGGATTTACTGGGAGGTGCAGAGGCTGCAGCCTTTTCCTCTCTTGAGGTGCCTCTTGATACAGCACACCTTAGCCTTTATGTGGAGGCTTCTTTGCACCTCCCAAGTTCAAACCAGTTGAATCCATCATTTCACTTATGCTTAGCTACCTGAGACCTTCAGATCTCCAAAGTGCTGTCAGACACCTACAGCTAGCTATTTATTTATTTAGAGTTATGGTAGTTGCACAAGCAAATGTAGTTCTCGTCTAAGAGGCTTTGCTGATTACAAGCCGTGCTTACTCACAGCAAGGTAATTTACTGCCTGCAGGGCAGGACTTGGATATACCCAAGCTTCCCAGACAGCTAAATGGATCATTCCATTCCAGTGCTCATTCACTTGCTGGCCTCCCTCAAACTGTTTACAAAAGCACTTATCCTGCAAATGCTTACTCATGTAAGCTATAATACTCTAATCAGAAAGTAAGTGGGGCTTGGAGACGTTAAGTTGTTTTTTGTTTTTTTCTTTTTTGGTGTAAGCACTTTCAGGGCAAAACCCAAGGGTATCAAAAATGATGATAATTTTCTGCATAGTACATTTTCTATTTTTATCTTGAAGTCTGGATCTTTACATAACTTTCTATTAAATTGTTTGAGATCTTGCCTTCCTAGATCAGTCGAAGCCCAGTAGGCAGACATTCTTATGCTTCAAAGCATTTTCTAATGACTCCCTATAAAATGAAATGAAACATTAGCCTGAATTACAGCTGTGATCTGCTTCTAAGTTCTTTTTTAAGCACTAAATTATATCCTAGCAGTGACTGTGTCCTTTCTTCTGTCCCTCTGAATCTCACTTTAAGCTTATCAAATAACTGCTTTAACAAAAGTTGGCATTGAGGTTCATGACTTGTCCTTTTAAAATAAGATTGTTTACAAATGTCTCCTCAGCACCTAACGACTTACATGAAAGTGCACTTTTTCATCTCCAAGGATGAAGAAGAAAATGAAGATGTGCCTGTGCAGGGTCAGCTTTGTCCCAAAGACTGAAAGATAGTCATCAAAGCAAAAAATTCACTAATTTGATGAGTGGAAGACTGTGAACTACCCAGGCAGACATTAACTGCTATGTATGTGCTTGACTTGCTGCTGCTGCTGCTGCTGCTGCTATTACCAGTCTTTTTAATAGTGCTCTGACTGCCTTTAAAAGCAAGTTTCTTGTAGGAATGCTTTCATATCTCAAACATTTCTGGTGATTTCACTCTTCAGCTATTTTCTTCCTTCAGCAGTTAAACAGCCTTTATAAACTCAAACTCCAGAAACATTATAGCAAAGGGTGATGTTTTGCCAAGCCATATGTTCTTAAATGGTGTATTTTATGAAGCTGATAATAAATACTCTAAGGCACAGTAGCGAAAAAAAAAAATTCCAACCTAATGTAAGCAGGCACAATTCCAGTGATTTCAACATTAACATTAGGGATGAATTTAACTGTCTATTTTCACTCAGGACTGGGTATGGTGTTCAAACAGCGTAGGTTTCATTGACATTATATCTTGGGCTGGAATCTAGACTAAAATTGCATTTTTTTTTTTACTCTACTCAATTTAAGAATTACTTCACTCTATTTCCAGCTTTATTGCTTTGCAGAAGTATTAAAATGCTGATATAAAGTGTTCACTAGGTATAAAATCTTGCCTGGTATTTGACAATTTTCCTATCTCAACAACTTTTTAAAGACATTGTTCACGCAAACATTTTAATCCTCTTTTACATGAATAATAAACCTAAACCTCTAATACATTCACAATTCTATGTAAAAACACCAACTGTAGGCCATAAAATGACTGTTCAATTGAATAATGAATTGCAATACCAGGTAATCCCCAAGTAAGCAAAGCTTCTAGTCTTTCTACTTGGTATGCCAGGGAAATATAGATAACCTCCAATAGTTAAAGTAGTGATGTTTCCTTTATACTTGTAGAAATATGCTGCACAGATGTTGCTTATCTAAGTTTTGGTAGATGAAAAGAGAACAGATAGCTTGGACTGCCAGGCTGAGCAGTCTTACTCAGTCACTTTTTCTCCATCTAGAAAATTGGTTTTGGAGGTGGCTCCTTCTGACTTCTCTTTCCTTAGATGTGAAACAAGAAGGTTTTGAATATTGATGGATTACAAATTGTTCAAAACTTTCCTTTGTTCTCGTTCCTTCACTGAATATCTGATTTCTCTCTCCTTCCTAGATTGTGTTCTATCCTGGACTTTACCACTTCAAATAGATATCTGAGTCATGAAGCAATGATATGAGGGTAAAAGCTCATCCTTGCAACTTAAATACGCTTTTCACATTGTTTGAGATTTTTTAGATTGGAATTCCAATTTTTAAAAAATCTATTTATGTCAGGAAACTATAATCTCATCATGACCAGAATTGAGACGGTATCATGACATCTTTCTGACTTTGTTTTTGGCCTTCAGAGAACAAGGAATTTCTATGTAAATTGCAACATTTAAGAAAAAGGTTTAAAATCTTTGTAAAACTTCTGATTTTTAATTTCCATTCTTCCAAAGGATGTCAACATGAAAAAGGAAAGATAGAAGGAAATGGCACTAACTGGCATTTTGCTCTTTAAAATAATGCTGTATTAAATAGAGTAATGTGTTAAAGGCCATAAGCAGACAAACCCAACTCATTGATCAAAGGATAATTTTAATGAGTGAAAGGAAATGTACAACATACCTGTCTTTTTAACAGAATTAAAGAAGTCTCAGGAACATTAAATTCTTAAGTAATTTATCTTCTTTAAAAAATCTATTTTTCCTTTCAGATACTTAAAAAGGAGATTATAAACATGTTTTGGAATTAATAATTAATTATTAGATATAAAAAAAATCTATTTTTCCTTTCAGATACTTAAAAAGGAGATTATAAATATGTTTTGGAATTAATAATTAATTATTAGATATTAAACTTTGATAATTATCTTATGACTATATAATATTTTGGTTTCTTGTCTCATTACTGAATATGTTTACTATGTTTACAATCATTTCATGATACCATGGATTTTGATGGAAAGTTATGTTAAGTTTTGGAAAGCAGAGATTGGCCTCAATGTTACAACCTTATCTTTATTCTTCTCTAAAACTTTTTGAGGGATCCTTAAAAAAGATCTGGTCTAATTTTACCACTGGTGTCAAAATGAACAAAATATTAAGTAAATAATAGACTACTGATATTTATGGACAGTAAAAACCTACAGAGGAGCTGAAAATTATAAATATTGTTGATAACAGTAGCTAATGACTACCTTCTAAACTAATCAAAAGCATTATTAAAATTTTGGACATTTAAAAATATTGTCCTATTTTGATTTTATCCACTGAATAATGAAATAATAATAAAGAGTTTTTTCCCAACGTCATTCAGTTTCTTAAATCCCTTGAACTAAAAATCTATCTGTGCTACCTGCATGATTTCAAATTCACACTGGTTGAAGTCAGGGTGGTTGAGAAAAGAAATTGTCTTATAAAAGAGACCAGAAATGGTTTAGAGAGAAAAATAAATACCCACATGCACAAAAAAAGTAAAAATCACTTGTAACTCTTGAAGACAAGAAAATTTCTAAGAGTAAGAAAAGAATTCTGAAAAATGTCACTAGCAATCAGTGCCAGCGAAATCCAGCCAGGAAGGAAGAGGGACAGTAATTAATTGGCTCTAGTTTTGCCAATATAACAAATGCAGTCTTGGTCCTCCTCCTTGGCAAATGGCAAAAATCACATTGACACTGACGGGGCCAGTCTTTCGCTCAATATCCTGATGCAAGCTTGACACAATAACCAACCAACTCACATGGCCCCCAGTCGGACTTTTGCCACTGACTTCACTGACAGCACTGCTGAACATTTTGCCCCTGGGCCATGAGGCCGAAATCAATGAGATATCTGCTTTAAATTAGGTCATGTATTCCAGTGTTATTTGTTTGGTTGGTTGCTTTTTTTTTCCTTATGACTACATCAGGGTCAGATCCATACCATGGCACAGAAGTGGAACAATCAGCTTTCAGTGTACACATGAAGGTTTGCATAGATGTGATGTTGTGTTACAGATTCGATCAATCTGAACTCATTTTGGCTGTGATGTAATTTCCATTGGTCCCAGGGAAAAAAATAGTAGAAACAAATCTGGCCTATTTAAGTAGCACTTTAGTATTTCTGCTCTACTTTAAGGGCAATAATTGTCATTGCCATGGTTTTTGAAGATACATGGCATACATTATCAAGTACTCAAGTGGTGTACTTTGACATTGTGTGTGAAGAGGAGAATATGTAGTCCAATATGATAATTATGGGAAAAAAAGCCAACCGAGCTAACAGTAAACTCTAATTTGCAAATGAAGACCCACTGGGAAAAGATAGACTAGATTGTGTGATTGGATTTTCACAGAAAACTTTTTTTTTAATTGCTTTTTATATTTATTTAGTTTGATTGGTTTATTTATTTTGATTAAACAGTCAGTGCTTTGCAGATTGTTCTCCATTAGCAAGTGTAATTTTCATTTTTCTCTCTCTACTGGCCCCATTTTTCTCCAGTCCTATGTTTTGTACTGCATTTGTATGAACTCTTTCACTTTTATTTTGCAAGCGTTGGGAGAACAGATGAAATTATCTCTGTTTTCCATAAGGACACGTTAACCCTGAGCACTGGAGCCTGATGCTGATCTCCTTGAATCAATGTGGGTCTGAGCAGATAAAGATGTACAGTACAGCATTTCACCAGCACGCTGGCACAAAACCTGTTTGCACAGCGGTGCTGCACCACTCTAAGCCTTGATCCAGCCTCCTAAATTGCTAGGCTGGGTCTCAAATTCCTTATTGCCCCTGGCTAGTGGATGTGACGCCAGCTCAGCTCAGCTCTAGCTCATCTACCTGCTCTGAATATATGTAAAAAAGTAGGAAGCTACTAAACCTATATAAAATCTTGTTTCCTGTTGAATGAAGCTGTGTCCAATACATGTCCCCATATCCTACAGCAAAATTATCTTTGCAGAGCACCACCTGTACTAACTTCACTGTGCAGTACAATTAAAAACGCATTCCTGTCATATAGGCTTCATGTAAACCTATAAACACTTTAAATAAGGGGGGGTTCCTCTAAATCTAGTCATAAAAAAGGTTCTCTCTCTGCCAGTGTATTCTAGAGGAGGTTTTTCTTTGCTGAAACACGTGCTTTGGCTTGAAGGAGCTGGCAAAGAGTGATGATGGGTGAGTTGAGGCTCATTGAAAGATCCTTGTAAACGGAAAGATTAATGTATGGCCTTCTTTAAGCCAAGGCTGGTTATCCATTTTATGAATATTCCAAAAGAGCTGAGAATGTTGTTCAGATGAATGTATCTGTACTTGCTGCTCAGACACACAAGTGTTTTTGACATGGTACCTGGTGCAGATTTTGAATGGAAATCTCACGACTTACAGGTGAGGGTTTCTTGGATGCCTGATAAGGATTATGTATTCCCTGCAATCTTGGACAAAATGCGCTCCTTGGTGATTCAGTATTAGGCCTGGTATTTGTGAAGTCATGGAAGTGACTCCTATGCTTAGACTGTGGAAAGTAAAGAGAATTTTAATGCAAAAGGAAACCCCAATTACTAGGCAAAAGGCAGACAGAGCTCCAGTCTGAATAAAAGAGCAGTGTATAAAGCTGTACAAGGTAAGATAAAGGCTAGGATACGGAAAAGGATAGAAGTATTGCAATGAATAACATTACTGTGCAGGAATTTTGAGGATTTATTTGACACACATCATGAACCAAGAGAATAGTAAAATTCCTAGCTCTGGGTATAATAGGAAGAAGAGTTAATATTGAAATGTATGTTTGGACTAACCACCTAAAGGCAATAGGTGAATTTTTCACAAAGGCCGAAGTCAGATTTGCAACCAAAGATTTATGGGAGAAGCACCACGTGAAAGCAGCCTCAGTTCCCCTGTGCAATGAGTATCTGTGTCTCAGTGGAATAAAAGGGTTTCTGAAAATGAGAGGAATTTATAAACCACTAATGCTAACCACTAATTTTAACTAGATTATTTCACCAGCTTTCCAAGGAGTCTACCAAAGGAATCCCAGGTGCAAGGGGAGCTGAAAGGCCTGGCAAAAGCCTGCAGTTGTGAGGTTCGGTGACAAGGGGTGCCTTTTGCATGTTCCATATGAATGTATATATTGCAAGGACACCACTTTATGTGGGTTTTCCTTGTTCACAGACACAGCAGAATGTACAGCCAGAGTGTATTTGCACCACACAACTGAAAAGGTGAAGCACTTCATCCAAGAAGGGAATTTTTTTCTTCCATGGGGATATCCAAGGATAACAATTTTTGCAATTAACATTAGGGCATCCTATCATCAGACAGAAGATAAGGGAAATTTTTTTCTCTTTAGCTGCAAGAATATTTTCTTACATCTTCTGTTTTAGGATTTCCTATTTCTACAGCTGGAGATTGTACTTTTACTGAGTTGGGTCAAAGACAACAAGTGCATCAAAAAAAGAATTATGTGCTCAAGGGAAATTTATGGGGACACATGTAAACGTACTAATGATATTCATCTGTAGTTGACATATCAAAGATAAATGTCAACTTATCTATTTGTTAATGGATCTATTAAAAGCTGTGTTTATACTTTCTGTCTGTTTTTTTTTTTTCTCAAGCACTTACACACAGATGGATTGTGCAAACAAATACTTCATTAATTGCAGGACTCAGAGCCAAGTGAACACTTCTGAGTCCAGAATAATGTCAATTAACCCAATTTAATTGCTTTCTTGATCCACTCCCACTTTTTAAACAGTTCTTTTTAGGTTTTTTGTACAAGACCAGAGGGACGCTGAGTAATTCTATATGATTGAAGGACTCTATACATCCCATTTTATTAAGAAAAATACAATGTGTGCTCTCAAAATGGAGTAGCACCATGGAACATAAAGAACAACACAAACAACAAATCCAAATTCTTAATTAGAATGAGTCACTGAGGCAAAGTTGGCACAAACAGTCTAAGATTCCCAAGCTCAAGTGAGGTGATGAGGGAAAAAGAATCCGTTCTAAATATGATAACAATTTTGTTTAAAATAATTTCTAAGATGCTTTTTTCCCTACTACAAAACAGCTGCTTTTTCAGTATCAGCAGTTCAAAGAAATTTGTCTCTAAGTTGAAATAATGATTCATTATATGTGTAGCTACAACATATACCTGTAGGTTTGCCACTCGGACACACAAAAAAATATTTTGCTAGGAGAGCTTTCTGGAGTTATATAATAAAAACCAGAGGGTTTTTTTATGTCTAGCTGTACAAAATAGAAAGAACGACTTAGCCGTTAATTATAATATGTGCAGTGCAAATGACCAACCTGATTTTCTGAGGAGGAAAACAAAAACTGTCTTAAACCAGAAGGTAAATCTGAAAACAGACAGCAACTGAATGTTTTGTAATGTCTTAATGACTAATAATAAAAATGTGAATTTTCAATTTGATCTTGTATGGTACTTTCTGTAAGTGAAAAACCAAAGGGTTTTAAAAGATGCATCTAATCTTGTATTTTTGTGAGCTGTATTGCAACCATGTGGTCAAATGTTTGATTTCTGAATGAAATTCTGTACAAGAATTTCACAAGTTACAAGCCAGTAAAATATTGCCTATCAAAACCTAAAACCATAATATTTTCTCCTCTATTATCTCACTGGTATACATTTCATTAACCTTGGCAGGTATATATGGCATTTCTAACTAATTAGATGAAAAGTTTTTGCTATACATGTGTTTCTGGCGTGGTGTAAAGGATTAATCATGTGATGCCACAAGACTCTGCAAATGGATAACTGATTTTTTTTTCCTTAGAGTGGAAAAACAAGGCACACTTTAAATAATATTTCCTGGTTATCAGTTATTGAATCTATGAAATTTAAGGCTACAAGCATTTTTATCAATGTTCTTAGTTTATTTAAATGTTCCTAGATAAGGAGTTTTTAATAATAAAAAATATATGTGGTGTTGTTTATACATCAACACATAAGGATTTTTTTCATTTAAACTTTTTCAGACCTTCCTATACACAGCTTCCTATAAATCCATGTCATTTGAACAATTCCCCTATGTGTGAAAACCCCCAATTTGCCATTAATCAGATAGGATTTGCCTCTGCTGAAAAAACTCTGTGATTGAGAACAATGTCTTCAATCTATCTCTCTGAAAAAAACATTTTATAGTTCAGTCCTTCTGGACAATGTTAAAATAATAACTTAAGCCTAAACTCTCATTTGGTTTTCTCATTATGCTCTCTGGAGCTAATGGGATAATGTGCATGCTTAAGCATGTACTCCAGGGCTTTGCTTATAGGCTGTAGTTCAGAAAGGCAAGGGGATAATATTTAATCAAGGAAGCAAGTTTTAGTTCAAACTTCCACTGTCAGTGTTATGTCTAATAGTAAAGGAAATTATTTAAAAACTGCTGGCACTCCATCCTTATTCAGCATGATCTCAAAACCACAGAATGGTCTATTACATTTTTCTGCTGCTTGAAACTTGGAACATGAAAAGTTACGGGACTTTTCCCACAAATCCCTTGCTTGCAAGAACAAGCAATTACAGGATTGACCTGAAAATCCTGAAGTTCTTTCTGAGTTTTTTGGAAGCTGTGCAAAATCAGGGTCTTAGCGTGCAGGAACCCAACTTGGCACCTGGTTTGTATCTAAGCTCAGTCAGAATCCAGTTAGTATGTCTGTTTAAAAAAAACCAAACAGTTAAGCAGGATCTCTTGGGAGGATGTCTAAAGAATAATAAAGAGGTGTCTGCATGACAAATGTAGCTTGGACCACTACTTTAAATGTCATTTCAAATTATAAAAAAAGGCTGAAAAAGGAAATTTCCCTTTTAGTCCATAGCCCTTATATTGGATAAAGTACTTATGTAGAAAGTGGCAAACTCTGGTTCAAAATCCTTGACTGCCATTTAAAACTACATATATTTTAGGAATGAATATTAACCACTCACCCTAAAGACTTTTCAATGGTGGGGCATGTTTTAATTCTGAATTTCAGTTGATTATAGATCGTATTTATTATAAGATATATAAATTCTTACATGATAAATAATTGACATATTTGTGTTGTAGGAAAAAAAAGTCTGCATCACTTCATTAGGAAGACCTGTGGCAATTTTTCATTCTGCTCCTTGCACGATTTATCTATTTTACATTTAGGAGTCTCTAAATAGCTTTGTGAACTGCCAATTCTAGTTCTTAATAGAGTTCACTTTGATTCACCTCGAAGGTAGATCTGCCCATAGACACATAGCACAACATTAGACTCTTTTTGTAGTGAAACATTTATAATTTAAACATTGTATTTCCTAATTTTAGGTAATTGGTTTTTGTATTTTATATGTCCTATGCATTAAGATTGTCTCCTTTGTTTTTACTGAGGCAAGTTTCCTGTTGACATAGTCAGGAACAGAAATTCAATAAGGTAAGTTGAGCTTTGGTCAAAACTGAGATCTCCTATATTTGATATTAGGATATAGAAGATATTAACCCAATCCAGGGGATGGGAGCATTAGCTAATACTTCATGTGCCTTGGGTTTATCATATTCCTACTAGGCTCTTAACATATATTCATCTAATGTTGAATGAACCTCAGTATTATATTGTTCAAAATATTTGTTAAATATTCCCAAATCCTTTGAAGTCATTTGACTTTATCAGGTGTAGCATTTCACATACCTTCTTTGCTTTTTTTTCTCAATGGCAAATTATGTAAATGTAGATCAAAATATGGTATGTTCTAGAAAATGTTTCCTTCCCTGTGGCTGAGTACTTAATATTGCTGCTTAAGTATGAGTGAAAGAAATGATTGTAGTACAGGATGCACCTAAGTATAAGAGGATGTTGCATTGTTCTGTTGAACTGCTGCAGTTTTTAATATTCAGACTTTTTGTCTCAGACCTCTTAGAGCAGTACTGTACAGAGTTATTCAATACATCAAGAGGGACTCTAGGTATGTAGACTTGAATTATCAATATTTATTTACTTTTGTGTGGGGGTGTGTGTGCAGCAGTACTGAAATGTTTCTTGAGTTTGATTTCTGAAAAAAATGCATAACCTGGTTTGTATGCTTTACATAATTGGTTTTGGCAAAACTAGCTTCTTATTCCTGTATTTTGAGGTCAGGAGTGACCTTTCTGCCATTATATCTAACACATACCAGAGGTATCCCATGGGATGAAAAAACATATTAAGAACAACTGTCTTAACAAGTTTTAACTCCCTGATTACCAATAGGAATTGTTTCTTGGTTTATTAGCATAAGCCAGGGAATAACTAAAGTGGAGATGATCTACCAACTATTTAACAAACAAGTAAGTTACCCATGACAAATATAACTCTGTATCTATATAGGGAATGCCTCTAAGAGACATAGGATTATGAAATCCTGAAAGATACAACTTATTCCTGTTGAAAATTAGGAGATGAAAATAGCAGAGGCATATTTGATACAATTATGTGCATAGCGTTTCTTAGTTTTTTACTGTAGTTAAACAGAAAAAAAATAGGAAGACATGGATCATTATTACCAACTCTAATTGTGTTTTTTTGGTATTTAAAAGTCAAGTAGTTCCATGGTGTATATCTGGCTTGTGACATATTTCCATATCCCTTAGTCCTCTGGCTATTAAAGCTATTTTGAAAAAAATGCATTGGGAGCTCAAAAGGTGTCAAACATTAAATTGGTTTTTTATCTTTAGTCTGTAGGAAAGGCAGAGTCTGGTTGTGACAGCCTAAAGCAACCCTGGAGAGGCATGTTGCTTTCCTTTGGTCATGAACAGGGCACTGGCCCCTGGGAGCAGCGTGTTACACAGCTCAGCTTTGCACTGGGTAAATTAAAAGCTGCTTCTTGTGTCTTGTCCCCATTTCTTACACATTTCCTCTTTTCCTTTTCTGTATTCCATACTGTGGAAATGTTGATTTTGACCAAGACTGAAAGATCAAATGGGTAAAGCCAAAATGTATCCATCAGAACTGTGCCTGGTGGAAAAGCCCCCGTTGCTGCAGAGGCAGCAGGGAAGGAGCGCTGACAACAACCCTCATCTCTGATTTCCCACAGTTCTGGTCTCTGTCAGCCCTGAGATGTGCCAGTCAACTAGACAGCACACGACCTGGCATGCATCGTAATTGTGAGCATTAGCAGTATCTGCTTCTGACTCCAGGATGAGATTGTTTTTCTGGTATGTGTATGAAGAAAAAATCTTTCATAGACAAGGGAGACACATTGGTCAGCCTCCTGGGAGGTAG
The DNA here is from genome assembly GCF_015832195.1 of Motacilla alba alba. Taxonomy (NCBI): domain Eukaryota; kingdom Metazoa; phylum Chordata; class Aves; order Passeriformes; family Motacillidae; genus Motacilla; species Motacilla alba. The sequence continues at coordinate 37,442,706 of NC_052017.1, read as the reverse complement.
AAGTCGTTCTTCCTCATCTGAATCTTTTCTTCTGCAGGCCAAAAGAGCAAAGTTGCAAAAATTCTATTATTCAGAGCAAATAGGTTTCAAGGAAGTTAAATATTGTATTGTGGTGTGATAGCTCTTTCTATAGCACATCAAATAAGAAGGAAGCAGTGAGACAGAGGTGTCATGAAGTAATATCACAATAACCTAGGAACTTGTCAGCATGTCCTGTTGGATGGTCAGACTATCAGTGACAATGTCCTGGAATTCTGCTACTGAATGTGACAGTGTTGTGCCCATCCTCTCAACTGTAAAAGATCCCTGGATACTGTATGAGTCCAAAATTAAAAGGAATAGAGAATAGCTTCTGAACAGAAACGGTTCCATTAGGGGAAATGAAAGCAGCAAAGAAACCTGAGTAATGATGAAGGCAACTATAAACATAAAAAGTTGCTTGCTGACTAGCAGGGAACCAACCAAAGGAAAAAGAACCAGGGATCTCCCATACACCTAATTCCAAAGGAATTTCCTTATTTTCTTTCCATGTTCTTCTTTGATGTTACAGAGAAGCAGTGCACAGAATGTTTTGTTAAAGTAGTTTTTAGATATCTATTTACAATATAAATATTAATGTAGCAATTCTTTCAAGAATTAGGTGGTTATTGAAGTAGAGAGGGATATACAGACCAGATTATATAATTTTGAGACACATCTTTAAGAGTTGCAAACCTGTTTTACTCTGTTCTCTTTACCCAAAGCAACGATTTCTGACTAAAGGCCAGAGAAAAGCCATATAATGCAGCTGTGGTGAATTTTATGGGTGATTAGAGCTACAAAACGGTATGGTTTGGTTACATTAACATGCTACTCAGTATTTAGCATACACTGTGTTTGATGCAGTTTTGGCTACTGCAGTTAGGGCTCAATCCCAGACACCAAATTCAAGCATAGCTCCCATGGAAGAGAGAGTGAAACCCTGAATTATGGTCATAGAAACAAAGAACAAACAAACTATTCACAGATGCTAGTACCATAAAACCTGGATGAGGTTTCCTGCAAGCTCCTGCAACCTGCCATATGCCAGAGGGATGCTACAGATATCGTGGCTGTTGGCAGGGAGATGCACAGCCAGGAGAGGTAATGCTTCATTCAGCAGCCCCTGGCAATAGGTTTTCTGCAGTTTCCTACAGAGCTGCAAATAGAAACTAAAGCTGTGTCGGACTCACTGAACCTTTAAGAAGGAGACAGGTGAAAAAGAGCTTGAAAAAGAGCTTGCCTTTTTTTTTTTTTTTTTTTTTTTTAATACCTTGAGGGTGAGTTCCCACTGCAGGACAAAGATTTTATTCTAGGTAGCATATGAGATGTCTGTTTCTACTTACAACTGAAGGGACTAAGTTCTTAGTTCAGATTCTATTGTGATATTCATTGATATTAAACTGAATTCAGTTTCATTTTTGAAAGACGTAGAAAGGAAGATCTCTTTAAACTTTCTTAGCATAGCTATTTCTTAAATTTTGTGGTAATTAGAAGCTGAATTTAGCCTTTTATGACTGACCTTCTAATTCTTCTCTCAAAGATGCCTGTGCATAACTTTGGTTTATATTTATTTAAAATCCTGTTCCTCAGGGTATCCAGAGGAGAAGCTCTAGTAAATACCTGAGAGCAGTGTGTCCACTTGGGATCCTGCATTTTGAGCATCCCAAATGTTATCTGTCTTTTGCTCCACCTCTTTAATAGCATTCCTGTTTCATTAGCTAACATGAAGGATCAAGAGGCAGCCCTGCAATAATTCCACAGCTTTGAAAGCAGAAATTTCTTTTACATAAGCTTTATCTTTCAGTCACTGAAACATAGCTGACCTGAAAAAGCAGAAAACATTCAGTTTTTCTTTATAATTTATATACCTTTGCAACTTTTATTTCATTCAGAAACCTCCCTGTTTATTTGTGAGCTGCTAAGTTGTGGTACCTGGAAATACATACTTTTATCTCTAAATGTTTGTTCATTGTGTTGGTGATGTATTTGTACATGCAATTTCCCCAGCCTGCTGTAAGTTACATAGTGAAATATGGAAATATCTCATGCATCAATACTGGGATATATGAACTTGAGATTACAAATCTTGTAGTTTTTTCTGCATATTGAATGAAAAGACAAAAACATGCAGACAAGTCTGTCCAGCAACAACAGGACTTTCAGAGACAAGACTATGATTCAAGTAAGTCCCGCTGATCAGATTTGTGTAAAAGTTTGGGAAAAATGGACTTTTGGCAGGATGTTCAATTTGTAATAGGATCATTTAATATTTGAGCTTCTAGAATAGTAGCTTAAATGCTCAAAGGTCAAAGTTGTATCCTATGGGCTTTCTAAATTTCCATATGTATCCATCTGGTGCATTTATCCAGCACCCCTGATTCTTTGGGCAGATCCTTGATTGCTTTTTGCAGTCAAGTGGATCAAAGTCTATGCATCATGAAACGTGAAGGTGCAGTTTATGAATCGTATCTTCTGTATTACCCATTGGAAATATAGCCCTTCACTTCCACTTGCTGGGAAACAACTTTTCTGGTGTTAGGAGTAATAGCTGAAGGAACAGAAAGGCGTAAAAAGAAGCATAGGGCATAGAGAACAAAAATGTTGCTTTGCAGTGTGACATTGTTTCACAGTTATCTATTTTTTCCCTAGTTTGTAGGAGTAGGAGAAACAATATTACACTTTAAAGAAGGATTCTGGGACTTCAAATGTGCTTTAATTTTTGAATATGTAACCTAAAAATTCTATTTTGTAGATATGAGGATAAATCACTATTTCTGCTTCATTGAACGTGATTTTAGTGGCTGTCTTTTTTTCTCAAACTTCTAGTACTAAGATCTGTCATCATTGCATGTTCATTTTCTATGATTCTAACCAGCCCTTTAAACCTACCCCCAGGTTTGTGGGATAATTATGAACACAAGAAGCCAAAAATGTGACTTAAGATTACCCTCAAAGTCTGCTTCAAACAGCTCTGGCCAGCAGCAGTTTTATGGTTTTGGGCTGGTGGGGATCCCTGCTGCCCTGTGTGCAGGCACAGTATCCTTGCTGGACTTGTGTGTGCATTTCTTCCACATGCCCCTGGCACGTGGAAGAAATAAGACTCAGATAGATTATACAGAAGATTATAAAGTTGTGGTAGGAGCAAACTATTGTCAAGGCAAGGGCCACCACAGCCTAACTCCTGCTCTTTGCCTTGTGCTGTAGCTGCAACCAAAGACACCCTGCTGTTTGTCCAATTTCTCCAGCATCAGGAAGCACAAGAGGAGCCTACACTGGATGACACAAAACAGTGCATGAAACAGCTGAGGTTGCTGTGAAAGAGCAAGCCGGGTGATGAGTGCCAGTTCAGCTGCTTTGTTGCAGCTCTGCATCTGCACAGAGCAGAGTAGGGCAGCTGCAGACAGGTAAGTTACTGCAATAAAAAAATTTTGAAAAATATGTGCTGCTTGTTATTCAGCTTTTGTGCGGTTTGTACAAAATCTCTTGTGATGCTTCGTAACTTCAAGGCATCTTCTGGAGGGGCACAGATTCCCATGTGGAATGTCAAGTGGTGGTCTGCAAGGAATCAGTGTAATTTTGTGAACTGCTTTTCTCTTCAACTAGCTCTTCTCTATTTCACCAGATTAGGAGAAGTAGATGTCATCAGAACAAAAATAACAGAGAAAATTCATGGTAATGGTAAATTATGAGGATGTTGACACCAAGTATTGGACTGGAAGGTGGGAAGGAACAGAAGAGTCCAAGTCTTCCGGATTAGAGGTGAATGGGTACCTTGGTCTGAGCCTTCCCAATCTGAGGTCTTATCCTCAGAACGTACTGTATATTTCTCTTTCCAAAGGAAGGAAGTATACTAATTTCAGCAATGAGAACCGGTACTATTGCAAATGCTTCCATAATGTTCTTAGGTAAAACAACAGATGCCTAAGCAAAAAAGCAAGTATGGCGATGCTCCTATTTGTGAAGGTCTGAATAAGTCTGTTCAGCAAAAGCAAAATTTAGAACACATACTCAAACCACCAGTCTGTTTTTTGCTTATGTGCAAAGAACATGATAAACAGAGAGATATGACACCCAAATACTCATTTGCCAGTGGAAAAACAGCCCCAAGTTAGTACATGGAAACAGTTGTACATCTCCAATGCTAAATGAGCAGGAAACATAAACAAGGCTAAACAAAAATTAGCTTGAAACCTATGATGCCATGGTAAAGAAATGGCAGTATGAAACATAGAGGTAGCTCTTCAGTATTATCATTTTATTATATCTGCACCTTTTCAACAGAGGTTTCTCATCAATTCCACCTTTTGTTAGCAAATGATGAAGCATGACAATCTGTCAAATCACAGGTAGTACACTGAACAATATTATTTAAAAGACTCCTGCCTCCCTCTTTAAAAAAGAAAAATATTTGATGATGATAATAGAAAAATCAATCTTTCAAGGAGGGCTTGCAAATATGTTTTTTCAGCTGCGGAAGTTTCTGCAAAGTAACCTCTTTTCATAGTGACAAATTAAGTATGTAAGATCGGTACAAGTGTTATTTTTCTTTTCCCCTATTTATTAGGGCTGTTCTGGAATATTAAATCTGCATACAGCTACTGCAGAATTTTCCTCCTCACTGATACTTTGTTTTATATGGAATATATATTTTACATAATTTAAAAATATTGCTCTCTACAAAACACTTTTATATTCTATTTTTCATTTGCATTCCAAATAATTGCTGTAGGGTTTTCTTATTCTAAGCAAAAGGAGATAGATCCCCAGATGTATTTCCTTTTGTTTTTCTTTCTTCCTTCTCCCCTGTGTAAATACTCTTATAAAAGTAGATTTAACAAAAGACCATTCACCATAAAAAACTTCCTCAGCAGTGACATGATACACCACACACCCACTTGTGTAGTCTTTATCAATAACAACAGAAACAGTGTCAAGGGATAAAAATATATGTGATTTAAATCAGCCGTTTTGGGAGTATATTTATTCGAGACCCTTCAAGTGGAGATGAATAGCAGGTTTCTAAATGTGGTGTTATGAGGGTAAGCAAATGAGTCACTATTTGTATTCTAGAGCAATGGAGTTGGGCAAGAACAACACTGCAAGAGGGAACAAGCAGTCGTATCTAACTGTTTATTCTATTACATTCATCACCACGGGGTGTATCTGTGCATGTGAGGTCAAGGTCAGTGATCCTTGCTCACATGAATCATTCTCAGCTCTAATGAAAACCACCCCTGGCGCAGCGTGTTGGAAAACCAACAGCTCCGGCAGACTTCTGATGCTCCTGACTCACTTGTGCGAGCCACAATTCACAGGTGAGGCAGAACGGTGGCGTCCGGGGCTTGGGATGGATGAGAGCTTAATAGGGGCTCTTGGTGGAGATGGGCATTGAGAAGAAGGAGGATAATTTTTAACTGGAGGACAAAACAGTGCTGCTGTGGGCCAGCTATGGCTCCTTTACACCTTGGCTGTTTGAGTTTCAAAGCTGAAGAGTCTTTCAAAATGAAATATTAATTAAAACATCGCAACCTGGATCTGAGTTAGTTTCCAAATACAGTTTTAAAATGATGATAACAAATCCTAATTATCTTTCTCCACAAGTTTCTTGAAGTCAAGGAAACAGAGATGGAATATAGTGGCACATGAAGAAGGGTTTATTTTTCTTCTCTCTCCCTCCTCCTCTTTCAATCGGTGCAAATTCTGCATACATTTTCTCTGTATTTCCGTGTCCATATAGAAAGAAGGATGCATTTTGTGGAAGTGCTGATCACATATATAAATATATCTGTATGAAAAATCAACCATGGAATAACTTTTCAGGGTTGCTGCAGTGAATACTATAATTTGATAAGCAAGCGGATCTATTACAAAGATTGCAAACAAAAGTTATGCGCATCATGTTTCTTGCACTGCAATAATCCTTCTACAGAAATTTTGGCGGCCCCTCGCCAAAGCCGGGAGAGGAGCTCGATGGCCGGAGGAGTTCACGGGACTCTAGCGAGGAAGAAGAGGGTGCTCCGCGGAGGTGAGGGAGGGAGGGAGGGAGGGAGGGGGGGGGCAGGCTGTTGTCTCACCACACATGTTCTTGTGGGAAGTGGGAATCTCAGGTTGAGTTACTCATCGGTATGGAGTCAGGAGTGTGCACAACCAATGATTTTGATGGCAGGAGGTAACGTACACATGTTTTTCAGGGAAGGTGCTGTAGGAGGACTTGCCGGCGGGCAGGAGGAGGTTTGTGCCGAGCGCTGTCATTTCCCAAGCGCGGAATTCTTCTCATCCCAGGAGCGCATCGCCGCCGCCTCCGATGCTCTCCCTCCCTACGGTACGAGCAGGGGCCCGGCGGCGCACGGACCCGGCCGGGCAGGGGGGGCGGGTGCCGTCCCCGGGGCTGCTCCCGGTGCCCGGAGAGCGGGGCGGGGGGCGCGGGGCGGCGCTGCCCGGGCTGGGCGCTGCCCGCCCGCGCTGATTGACACCGGCCCGGGCGGAGGCGGGTCCGCGGGGACCGCGCTGCTCCCGCCCGCCGCCGGGCAGCGCGTCCCGCGCTCCGCCGCCGCCCCCGCGCTCTCCCGCCGGGATCGCGGTGCCGCCCGCGGCATGGCCGGCGCGCTGGGCAGGGGGGCGGCGTGCTGGCGGATGCAGAGCGCGGCGGGCGGCAGGAAGGAGAAGCCGCCGGGCGCCAAGCCCCAGCCCCGGCACGGTAAGGGGGCGGCCGCGGCGGGGCTCGGCGGGGCGCCCACCGAGGTGGGACGGGAGCCCCGAGGTCCGCGCGGGGCAGCCTCGAGGCCAACTTGCCTGTGACTTGTATTACCCCTCCGGGGCAGGGGGATCCTTTTCTCCTTTCGCCTCCAGCGGGTGCGGAGGGAGAGCAGCTCCCTGCTCCCGAATTCCGCCGAGCTGCGCCTTGGGTCTTTTATTTGCCGAGGCGAAAGGAGAGGAACGGTGTTCGCGCGCGTTTTGGCATCTTGCTTTGACAGCGGCTTCTTTGATAATTTTTGCAGAAAGCATTTCTCATCTGGCAAACGCCAGTGAACCTGAGAAGAGTCCCCGAAATCTCTTTTGGCTTTCACGATCTAAATGCCCAGAAAGCCCTGTTGAAAATATTGCCCTGTGTGCTGTTGTCTCCTCCTCCCTTTACTTGTTCGGGGAGACAGATGCTCTCTTTGAAGGCTAAACAGCACACAGACAGTTCTCCCAAGATCAGATCCTGACTTTGAAGACATAGAGTGGAGTGGTGTTTCACGAACTATTGAAAGCAAGCGTTGAGGTTCATGACCCTCGTGTGCTAAACGCTGAATGCAGTTTACCCAGAGCCAAAGCTGTCATGTAGGTTTCCTTACTGTACTGCTCGGCTGTCACCGATCTCTGCTTTGAGGAACAAACCCAACTGTTTGTGGATCTGGTTGCAATGTCTGGTAATCTCACTAGAATTTGTTCTAGTTGTATGTTCCCCCTTGGGTTTTAAATCCACTATTGGGGTAAGTAGGTTTGCAGAGGTCTCTGACCTAATCCTTCAAGGGTAAAGTAACAGCTTAAGTTGTGCTTGAGTTCTGCATCAATTTCCGTTTGTTTATTACTGTTTATGTTAGTCCCCAAAGTAACTTCGTGTCTTTTCCTGAGAAGCTAATTTGGCTGCAGGAGTAATTTATATTCTTTACAAGTCCAGAGGTTGCTGTAGCTCGTTCAGTAATCTTGATGACAAAAATGTTGGGATGATGGGGAGCCTGGTACCTCAGGTGTTGGCGTTTTGAGAAAATGCTTGCTAAGAAAGTAATACACTCAAATGCAGGTCTGAAATGAAAGCTAACTCAGGTTTCTTCCATTGACTGTCACCTGGATGTTTCTGAGCTGAAGTGCCTCTGCAGCAACATCTCCTTTTCCATTTTGCTTCTTTGTGCCCCTTTCACAAACCAAAAGAGGAAGCAGACTAAAAGTTGGAGCAAAGATTTTGTCAGTGGATGTCAAAACCCCTCTAAAATAAATTCTGTAGGGGGAAAAAAAGTGTTATCCATTTAGAGAAGAAAAGTGGTTGTTGAAAAGTAATTGTGAATATTTATCCTATTAATTCTGAGTGTAATGCTGGTAGTAGGGGTTCACATGTTGATGTTGATGGGAGTCCTTTAAGTTGTGTACCTCTTATATGTAGGTATTACACAGTAGCTAGGCACACAGACCAAAATTCTGGATGCAGTGAATTCAGTGGGAATTTTGCCACTGACCTAAGAAGCGCCAGAATTGAATCCACAGACTGTGTAGTGTGAGGTGTCGGGCCAAACTGAAAACATTTGGCTGATTCAGCTGTGCAATTGTGGCAAAGTTTATAATCCTGCATATGCTGCTATGATTAATGTATTATCATAATAGCTCTAAATTAAATTAGTTAAATTACGGAGATATAAAATAACTTGGTTCTAGTTTTCCTTAAGGAAAAAGGTGTGGTATGCTTCAGTCTATTAGGATTGCTTGTTATAAATGTTTTCTAAAGTATCATATCATACTGAATTCATGTTTAAGTAATTACTGCAACAACACAGAACACTGAATTACACTGAAGCCCATACACTTTGCATCCTTTCAACTGTCACTTAAAAATAAGCACTCTATTGTATTTCCTTTGCAAAGTGAACTAGACTTAGTCACCAGATCATTTACTAACCTTTGACAGCTCCAAATGTAAGGTGAAAATGACATTAGAGTAATTTGCATGTCCTTAATACTGATTATGTGCTATGGGGAAATATTTGGGGTGAAAACCAATGATGTGATATTACTTTAGTATGCTTACAAAATTTTCAAAGTTACAGAAACACTCTCTCTTCCAAGAATGGGCTTTTAAGTAAATTTTAGCTTTTGTAGGCAGTGTTGATAAATTCATCATGCAGGAACAGAGAACTTACTTAAAATATTTAAGCTAAAGCATTAGAGGGGTTATAAGTGAGATATAGCTAAAAGTGAAATTATGGTATATGAGCTGCCAGCAATTTTCAGCTCGCAAACTGACTGACACGTTTGACTCATTTATACCTGCCTGCATTCAGTTATCAAAATGAGGTGGAAACTGTTCACAAGAGAACAGTTGTATGAAATACTTTGAAATTTGGGAAGTAATATTTCTTCCTAATCTCTGTTTTTGCTACAAAACCATTTCAATGGGCCGCCGTCCTGCCTTGGTAAAAAGTGTCATAGCTCTATGGATCTCAACAGCACTGTTATGATTGACACCATCTGAAGACCATGCACAATATTTCTGTGTACATTTGGATTAAGATATGTTTATTTGGGCATCACTTAAGGATCTAAATTGGCAGGGTGCATATTAAGTTGCAGCTGAGCAAACCTGCCATTTAACTGAGTCAAGTTACAAATATTTTCCAGCTTTGACATTCTTCTCACCTTTTACATGGGGACTTATGGAGACTTTTTTATATTTCTGTAATATTTAAAAACACGAATATGAAAATTTCCTTGTGATCTCATGTGTAAAAGTTCTTGTTTTACAGGTTTTTTGATTTCATACCATGTAAAGCAATATAAAGCAGAGCTAGTGTTTCCACCCATTGTGATCTATGCAGTAAATGAAGTCTTGTCAAGATTCCAGCAAAAAGTTCAAGATCCTGTTGAGTTGATGAATATTAACAGTCTTGTAAAAAGTCCATTTTTAAATTATTTAATGTTGGGTTATCATTGGCAACTTACCTGTGAAATTTCCAAAGAACTTGAAAACTGATAGCTGCAGTCGGAATTCTATTACAGATTCTCTTTAGGCAGAAGATGTTAAGAAGTAACATAACGAAAAATATGTAAATAAAGTAATATTTTAGTGTACTGCTTGAGAAAACTTTGAAATATTTGTATGAGTAAACCTCTTCCCTTGAGGAGTAGATATGGAAATATTGTGACTAAAAGCTATGAAACAGAAATAAGTTTTAAATTACTTGGTGTCACCAGAAATAACTTCTAGAGAGAAAGCAATGTTTTATATCCCTTTTAAAGCTATGTGAAAGTTAGTATAAAAACATTTACTAGGGAAAAACAGCACAAGTAAATAGTGCTGGATGTATGTATAGGAGTGTGTTGTCAACACAGGTGAAATTTTAGAAAACAATTACTTTCAATTTATTTGATTTTTTTTTAAAGAGCTCAAAAAATGTGCCATATTTAGACTGGAAGTGCCAGTTCTTTGTGCTTCAGCCAGCACAATGAAATCAGTTGGTTTTATGCCAATATGTTGAATTATACCCAGGTAGGCTGGATAAATGAATATGAGCTCTGACAACACAGACCACTTTTTCACCTGGATCTGCTGACTAATTTTGGTCTTCACCTATCTAGAGTTGTCATAGAAGAAGACAAAAACTGTTGTTGTCATATCTGTTTGGTGTAATGGAAAGGTTGTAGTGTGGGAAGGCTAGAAGTCAATTTATTATTGCTGCAGAGACATGGTCTCTTCCGACTCTGTTGAACTGCTGGGAGAATGAAGAGAGAGGAAAAAGCCCTACAAACGTGTTTGTAGTTCTCCTCTTGAATAAACTTAGTTGTACGCATATGTGCAAACATATAGGTTGTTCCTGGACTAGAAAAATTCTACAGTTAACAGTAAGAAAATCAAATTGTGCTTGAGCTTTCCACTTTCAGATGTTCTCATCTTTTTACATTTCTTCTTGAAATATTCAAGAATGTGCTTCAGTATTTTCTGTTGGCTTTTCTTCCTTTGTCTCCTGGGAAATAATGTTGTTGGTTGTGTTGAGGTAGTCATAACCAAATCTTCTGTTTTGCTTGAGGCATAGTTCTCTCACCTCACTTTTTACATGTGGCTTATTGTAGCATTTGTGAAAATAAATGTCTGAAATTCATGCAGGCTTATATATATGTATGTATATATGCATATATGTATATATGTATATGCTTAATATAAAGGAATATAAGTTTTCTCCTTGATGCAGGTAAACATCTTTACTGTGATCAGCTGGAATAATCTGCAGGTAGGTTGTAAATATTGAAACATTTTCCTAGCCTATATGTTCAGAATGTGTGAACATTAATGTTATTTCTGCTTACATCTACTGACACTTTGATGCCTCAGCCACTTCTGGGGTCTCATTAGTAAGGCAGTGTGTTTGCTGTGTAATGCAGACCTTGCTCTGAAGGCAAGGCTTTCCTAACAAATGCATGGGTAAGGAAGGGCTTTGGCCTGGAGAACAAGAGGGGTTGGTTTACCAAATGTATTTTAACTTGATTAGCCTTTCCCTTTTTCCTTTGATGTAAATGCTAGCTAGCTGTTACCTCTTTCTGTGGTTGTTTCTGTTTTTTGGTTTTTTTTTGTTTGTAAAAACTTATTTGTCTTTTTGTCTTGTTGTTCAAATTATTCCCTGTAATAAAGGTGATACCGTAGTGGATGCCTATTTCACAGAAGAGGATATTTATGGTACTGATAAAACCTAGCATTATAACTTCCTCAATTAGAGATCAGAGCTAAAAATCCACAGATTATTCTAAATTTTAATTTATGATAGACTGAAAAACCCACCATCTTGATCTTAGAAGCAGACTCCAAATACAGTTTTCTGATGTTTAGTTGAATCTAATTTTGGCACAGAAATGTAGTTAAGAAACCAAAGACTTCCCTTTCATTTCATACCCAGATATATTTTTCTGACTTTTATTTTTTTATGGAATATTTTGGTAGTTTTAGTCAGACAGAGTCTCAAGTCACCTTGCTGGGAAGTACAAAGCGTGATCTGAAAGGAAAAAAAGAATCACTTTCCTGATAATTTGTCTTTTGCTGTTGAAAGTTCTCAAGCTAGGTGAAATGATTACTCTGACAGAACTATAGAAACTATCTCATTTCAGTACACTGTAAAATATTTTATATTTTGAGTAACCCTGGCTCCAGGGCATTTTATACTTCCTTCTGGAAGTTTCCAGTCCTAGTATTAAGTTTAAAATCTCTGCCTTTGTCTTTCCATTTAGCCTTGCCATGTTAAAACAATGAATCATCTTGTCCATTAACTACAGTTGGAATGTCTGTTTATACACTGAATTTGTTTTGTCATGTTGCCTTAATAATTGATTGGAACAGTGGCAACTCCTGACTGCTTTCCCATATGAATTTAAGCTATTCCCAGTGCTGTTCTGAGCAGTAGAAGCATAAGCCATCCCCAGACCTGGAATGTCTTTACCCTCTAAGGATTTAACTTGTCTTTCTTCTGAAATGGTTTTCATTTTCTGTCTTCATGCATATGACATTGTGTAGAGGATGCAGTATTTCCTATAACAGTTGAACAAAGGATGTTGTTATTATAGGTTCATTTTGATACATTCTGTTTTGTTGATGGATTTTAAATTGGTGCTGATTAATATGTTAAAGCATTAAATAGCAAGTTAAATAAAACTATACTGGCATTCTTTGAATAATTTAGAGAAGTGGCATGGTGCAAAGGAAGGGGCTACAGGGCAGGGAGGCTGAGCCAGGAAACGCAAATTTGTACCTCTTGCCTTTTGAGTGAGCTTGAAGACAGCACTTGGGCTGCTATTTAGGCAGTGTTTTGAAAATAAATGCCCTTTTATTAAAAAGGCATTACACTGACAGTTCCTTGAGCAATTAAATAGCATTTGCCTTAACTATGTAGTAGTATAATTGAGATTTTTTTTTTATTTCCTTGGAAAAAAATCTTTTTTCTGGAAGGTAAATACTGAAGGATCTTCTTAATAAATAAGCCCAAAATACTGTGTAAAATGTGTTCTTTTTAAGATGGCTTTGAGGTCTTGTCTTGTGCATTGTGATATCTAAGAATATTTTTTGTGTGTTCTCTATGACCAATTTTCATTGAGTTGTTGATGCCACATTCCTGTGGAAAGCATCAAAAAGTAGAAACAAGGAGTAAGAACTAGTGGGTAGAACCTTCTCCTGAAGGCAGATTAAAGTAGAACTGTTAGTTTGCGATAATGAACCCAAGAGCCTGTGGAAAAAGGCAAGAAAAAAGAGTTGTTATTGTCAATGACTGCATTGCGCTTTGCTGTACAAACCATTCCAGTATTTTGTTCAATACTTATTGCTCTGAAGCTCTGAAACTACAGAGCTGTCTAAACTGCTGGCATTTGTAGTGAGGGGGAGGAATGGGAGGTTGAGAAGAGATACTCCTTCTCCAGAAGTTGGATTGAGTAAATTCATGTAGTGTAACCAGATGTCCTCATCAGTTTCATCTCTTTGGCTGATTGTCACTGTGGTTTCATGTGGGAGGTCATGGTTGCTGCTAGACTAGAAGTGGGTGTGAGTAAAATTTTTTAGGAGGTAAGTGAGAGGAGGTTCTGTAATGAGAAGCTGTACACAGAGAGATCAAGGGACCCCCTGTGTTACATTCGTATCAGCAGGACTGCAAAACAGATGAGAGGCTGTGTTCTGGAATGGGCAGAATGTTTCAAGACTTCTGCATCATTTTTAAATATAAGATATCTTCATAATCAAGTCCTGACATCAGTAATGTGTTCCTTCCAATGTTCAAACCTGAATTAGAGGGAATGGGAACACAATATTCAATTTTGATTTAACTTAGAGGTGTGAATTTTTGGCTTTCTAGCTACTTGGAATTCCAAGATATATTGAAGCCTGTAGATCCATTTAAAAACTGGAAGAAAGTGATTTTTTTAGATCACTCTATGTGCTTTAGGGAAACACAGTCTTTTCCAGTCCTGATGACGTTGGACTTCTGTATATTCTCTATGGCAGGACTGCTCCCGTTCCAGGTATTGATTTCAGTTAACCCTGGAGTTGCCTGAGGGATGGTCAGTTGTTTGTGTTAATGGTGCTGCTGGGTGCAGCCTAAATTGCCTCGGGCATTTGGCCTACAAAGGCAAGTTCTAATGAAACAAAAAAGAATTTACCACTGTTTTTATTCATTGTGCAGTTGTGGAGGATTTCTTGTTATTTTTCATTGAGAAGTGGTAATAATCTGGGGAGAACAGAAGCATATATTGTTGGGGTTTTTGTTTGCATGGGTAGTCTTTGTTTTCCTAATGTCCAGGCTGAAAAGCTAGTCCCAGCTCAATCACTTTAATTTTTGGGAGAGGACTGTATTGCAAGTGTAAAGGTGGGAAAAAGATCACCTTACAGAAACTGCAGTGACTGGAGTGAGATCCTGATCTTGGAAGGGTTTGATCTTGTGGACTGTAGCTGCTTGCTGTGTGCACCAGATCAGGGAGCTGATTTTTCAGGCTTTCTGAATTCTTCTCTTTTGGCACTTGTTCCAGGGAGAGAGCACTCAAATGATCTCACAGAAGAGACGATTAAGTGACACCTGAGAGTTTTTCAGAGTTCTTAGCAGCATTGAGCAGTTGTTCCATTGCAGGGAGGGTTAAGCTGAAGCAGCATCCTTGACTAGCTTATTTTCCCTCTTATTCCTGTACCAACGTGATGCCAGTTTGATAGCAGATGGACATTTTTAGCCCAAGGCTTTTGTATTCTGCAAACTCAAACTCTGTTTTATGATTCTCTTAGCATAAAAAGAGGAAAGTGGCAAAATTATTTCTTGATGAATTTTGACAATTGTATATGGCTGTTTGATGGTGGTGGTCGGTGTTTGTGTGGTTGTTTGTGTGGTTTTTTTTTCTTTATTTTTTTCTTAATCTAGTTAAAATATTTAGATCCAATAAGTTCTGATTATATTCTGCAGATCTAGTGGAAATCTGAGGAATACATAGAATGATTCAGGTTGGAAGCATCCTAAGGAACATTTTTAGTCCAGTCTCCTGCTCTGTGTCAGCTGTTAGATAAGATCAAGTTGCCCAAGCCTTTCTTCAATCCAGTCTTGAAAACATCCAAGGAAGGAGTGCACAAAGTCTGCCAACTGGTTACTTTTTCACATCAAAAACCCAAAGAGGGCTTGATAATTTTGGAAAAGTGGGAGTTCTAGATAACGAGCATCCTCCGAGAAATAAGACCAAGAGTAAGTGGTGCTAAAGTGATTCCACTGATGATCTGAAGTACCACTTACAAAATATAATGAAAGCTGCCTTATTTTAGGATGTTCCAGAAAAGATAGTATGGAGAACTAATAATTTGCTAAATCCATAGTGTTCTGAATAAAAATAGTTCTAACTATTCCTAGGCTTGCAACCTGTTATCTGAGTTCAGCTAGAAACTTAGCTAACTTTTTGAGAAGTGCAGAGGAGTACACCAGCTGTCTGGCCCTTCAACTCTGTGCATAAACGAGAAGTGCAGGTAAGAGTTTGTGATGAGAAGGGTCTTGGCAACCTGAGTAACTGAAATGTTGCAGTGTCATTATAGCACAGAAGTCTCTGGTCATTATGAAAAGAGTCTGAAAGACAATGCTTTACTTTTCTTTTTTTTTTTTTTTTTTTTTTTTTTAATGGGGAGGGGCAGGGAGGAGAAGTTGTGTGGGGTGTGTGTGTTTTTTTGTTTTGTCCTGTTTGGGTTTGTTTGTTTGTTTTGGATTTTTTTTTTTTTTTTGATCTGCCACAAGGTCCCAGCTTTGGGATATTAATGAGACTGCTTGTTCTGATGTTTCACTTGACACCCTGCCCACAGGGTGGGTGGATTTCTCTGGATGTACCCTGTGTCTGGCTTAAGGAATTTCACAAAGAACCAGCAGCTCCACTGCATCTTTACGTCCTGGTAAATTTCACAATTTTCTGTCAATATTCCTATGTAAGAAATCTCCATGTAACATGGTCTGTATGCAGTAGTACAACCTTGCTGGTAATATATTTTCCTGATTAAGAGAGTACTGTTTTTCTTTAAAAAGCACACTCTGACTTTTGGTATTGTCCTACATATCCTAATTAATTCAGCTATTTGGTATAATTAATTTGTTAATGCTTCTGCAGTCATGTAATAAGATGCATTGGTCCACCAGCAGTCTCAAGGCACTCATGTTAAAAGATTGTTTAGAGACTCGCTTTCTTTGCTTAATAATATTTTAATAAGACCTTTCATTGAGCTTTGTGGCCATTTAAGTATTATTTTTGAATTTTTCTCTTCCTTGTCTTGTCCTCAAGTGTTTGTTTTTTGTTTTGTTTTCTTTAAATCTGACATCAGATTTTATCTTTGTTCCACTGCTCTTTGCAGGTTTTGTTTTTAACAAGTAGATAGGTAAGAACTTCTGTCAGTACAGATACGATTCAGAAATCTTTGATCAATGGTTTCCCTTGAAGTCTACAGTCCTGGTAGTACTTCAGGTTTCAAAGCTAGGGGCAAAAGATGATCGAGAAACTAGTTTGGTAAATAGAAGTAATTTGTGATTTTCCTAATATAGGGAAAAAATAAGAAATCTATCTGCTACCAAAGTTGTGAAAATTTGGCAGTGGCTGACCATATGATGCAAATCCCAAGATGGATTTCACCCATTTCTGATATTTTACGTGTTCCTTGAGAATTAGCATTTGTACTTCAACAGTTGTTTTTCAAAACGTGTCTATGTTTGAGAAAGGGTGTGTGAAGCCAACCCATACAGTAGAAGGAATTGCTGTGTACTAATAGCTTTTTCAGGAATGTGTGTTCTCTGGTCATAACTTACAGAACCTCGAATCTGGCACAGAAGAACGTGCAGAGCGAAGGGCGCCATGAGGAGCTCTCACTGTCAGAGCAGCGCTGCACAGCGCGTGTCTGTGTTTGCCACACTTTGTTGTTTGTGTGTTTTTGCCACAGAAGACATGCAGCAATCACAGCAGGCACTACTGAGCAGCGTGGCTGGGAGCTCTGCTGCCATCTGTGTTAGCTGTGCCTGCTCCTGCTGTGTGCTTGCTTCCATATGTGTTGTTTAGCACTACAGCCATTGGAGTAATAGATCTGAAAACAGTTGTGATAATTGATGTCAGACAGTCATTTAAGAAGTTAATTACTTTGTTTTCAATATATATTCTGTTTTTATTTTTTTTTCTTTAATATCTCCTACTCCTTCAGAAACATTTCATGAGATACTACTGCTCAGTCCAAACTTGAACTCATCACTTTTGGCTTTGTACATCGTAATAGGCTCCACAGCAACCACTGTGATGCCATAAACAGAGGGTTTGACTTCAGGTGAAGAATGTAGGCAGTAAAAGCAGAATAACCCATAAAGGAAAATGTGGGAGGATGGGGAAGACAGGGAAAATGATTATTTTGGCTTTCTTTGTAGCGATACACCACCCACCCTCCTGGAACTTTTTTTTTTTTTTTAAATATCTTTAATGATAGCTGAAAGAAAATAGATTCTTTTGTGATTTCAGAGTCGAACCTCCATTTTAGACAGTATAATTGAAAATATATACAGGTAATGGAGTTTTATTCTTCATGAGGTTTCTTTTTCTCTCTTTCCATTCATTTTTAAAAAATCACTTTGGTAAATCCACCGTGGGAGGATAGTTTTGCTGCTGTACTTTTCCCAGGATGCAGCAAAAGAAATTGCATTTGCAGTTCACAGAGAATGAAATTAGACTTGCTCTGTCCTGATGATCCACTACTCCTACACCCAGCACATTTCTGGGAGAGACTCTTGCTTGCTATAAGAGACATGGCCCTGACTGTACTTGCACCTGCTCTTGTGCATGAAGGAACAGGCACGGATTTGGGCCCACGTAGCCCCCAAATTAGAATTAGGCACTGCATGGAGTGCCTCTGTGTGGGTCTGCCTCCTTCCTCTCTGAGGCGTTGTTTGTGGAAGGGGAGAGTTCAAAAACATCACTTTGTTTGCTTATAGGGGTTGAGACAACTTTCTGTTCTGTAATAGATTTATACCTGCTCAGAAATACCATGGTCTCAGAGAGCATCAGGCAGCTGAAGGATGTCCATTTTTGTCCTGCACCATCTCATGTTCAACCCATAGGGGTGCTTGACTGTGAAATCAGTAGAAAGTAATTGGGAAGTGCAAATGTCATTGTGGCATCTGGACGAGTGGACTGGGATTTTTTTTATTTTTTATTTTTTTATTTGGACACACTCCTTTTCCTTGTTGAGTGATAAAACTTAACCCTGTAACCCTTTAAAGGGCTCTTTAACCCTTCAGCCATCCATCCATTCGAGATTATGTACACAAACCTTTATTTCTTGTCTTTTGTGTCTAACCAGTTCTTTTTTTTTTTTTTTGGGCTATGGCTTCTCAAAAGCAACTTCAGTTAGACAAACACTCAAATGACCTTAGTGCTTATGTAGCAACCTAAGTACCTGTGCGCCAGACTGCCCAGCAATAAGTACTTCCTTTTCTTACAGAACAGAAATTGAATGCATATAGTGCCTATGGAGAAAAACATTCTCAAATAAGAGCAGAAAAAGCCCAAGGATCAGCAAGGATTTCCATTTAATATAATGCTGATCCTGTGCTCCACAATGCTGGTTAATGTGAGGAGTCTTACACTAGATCGATCTGTCTGTATCTGTGTATATCTATCTATATATGTATCTATTTGTTCAACAATTCCAGCAGTTTTCATTTGCATTTCAAAGGCAGAGAGAGACTGAGAGTACTCATATCTGTAATTCCAATATTCCAATAGTCCCTCCATCCGGATGGTTGTTCCTGTGAAACTGACACAGTCTGGTCAATTTTCATCAATTTCATTTTTTCCGTCTACTCAGATCAGCCTTTAATCTCTTGCTTGGTGATCCCTGGTTTATAATCAGATTTGACTGTGATAGGATGGCAGTAAATATCTTGATATAAAGGTCTGTAACAAAGTAGAACTGTTGTTTCTCTCCTTACTCCTTGGTGAGGTAAAATTTTATTTGTGAAGTTTGAAGAACTTTGAAGCATAAAGCTGCCTAATTTTGGACCATTTTCAGGTGGATTCATTAACAAGTGAGATGTTTGTTATTTTTTCCCCCTCCTAAAAAGACAAATAAAAGGCTTATTTGTGACCTACTTCTTAATATTTTTGGAAATAAATTTGATATCAACTTGATATCAATTATTCTGTTTCCCTAGAGGCTGATAAGATACTTTTCCAAATAAGATCTAAGATAATAGTTATTTGACATGTGGATAATAATTTTCATTCCTAAATAAGCCACTCTGGAATAATTTTAATGCTGTCAATAAAAACCTTATCATTAACTAAATAAAAATATGTTTAATAGTTGAATTTAGCAAAAGCCTGCCCATGGTTTGGGTTTTTTTTTTCATTGTTTTGTATATGTGTGTTAGCTGCATAAGTTCTGCATCTATTTTGCTTCCCATCAAAGTGGAAAAATCCTTTCTCTTTGCCTTTTAAGCTATCCTCTGCACAGTCTTACAGGTCAAATTAATGGTAAAAATATTCAAAATAGAAGGTTGGAGATATACACAAAATGATGAGCATACCAAGCTTAAGTGCTAGCCATGCCTATGGAATAAAGCAATTTTGTTCAAACAATAAGCTGTAATCAGTCATAGTTAATTTTAATTTTTTTTTTGAGTAATTTTTCCTGGTTGTGTCTCTCCTTTACTTTTTATACGCTTATTTATAATTTTGGCATTATCCCATTGTAGCCTGTCTGCCCATACTTAATCTTGGGAGGAAAAATACTCTAAATACACTGCCGTATTTTATTTCTTTCTCTCACTCTTCTTTCATGATAAACTGATTTCCATGTCTATACTGTTCCAAAAATTCTTCCCCCTTTATTCAGCTCTCATAACCTCAGTTAAATCCAAGCTTCACTCTTGACAAGAATTTAAATGTGATTTCTTCCCCTCCTGCTTAAGCCTTTGCCTTTCCTTTTTAGGATTTGGTGTTCTTGCCACCTGTGTATTCAAATGTCCATCTGGCACACTACTGAGTTTTCTAATTCTCTTATATAGATATATATACATTCTTTTATATATATTTATTTATATATATATGTTAATTTTCTTTTCTTAAAGAAATTTGTGGTGGTTTTCATCTATGTGAAATTATTCAGTATTTTTCTTTACAATTGTAATGAGAGTCCAAATTCTCAGCCCAATGAGCTCCAAATTCCACACTTGCTTATATAATAGTACTGTAATTTTCATTTATGCTTTCTCTTGGTTTCATGCCAACAACTTCAGGAAGATCAAACATCGTAAACTTTCTGGGTATAACTTTAGAGTTAGAACAGAAGATTCTGAGGAAACCATGCTCCTAACTGTATGCTTCAAACCCAAACTCCAATCACCTGATGTATGGAGAAGTGCAGGTGATGATTGTCCTCTTTGGAAGCTGCTGTTTTCCTTGATGTTGCTGTGGAAAGAGGTCTTTGTTGTTTTGGGTACATATGAGTAAGAGAACTCTGGAAATTGCTGACAAAAAGGGAGAATCTGATTTAGGACATTCCCACAGATTTTGTGGGGGTAGGGAAGGACTGTCTTAGTGCTCATCACTGGCAAATGATAAGAACCTTTTTTATTGGGTCATTGTTTCTGACAGCTTCATCCAGCTGCCTTTTCAGTTCTCTCTGGACATGCTGTTACAGAACTTTGAGATACAGATTGAAAAGTTGCATGCAGCAAATGAGCAGTACCAGTTCCTTATTAATGCTACTTTTCCCTTTGGCAAGCTTTTTAACTTCAGAGAGTATATTTTTTCCCCTGTACTTGGAATTAATTTTGTATGCCTTGACAGCCAAATTATTTGCTGTAGGAGTAAAGCACCACATCTGTCCCTCACTGAAGCTGAACACTTTGACTGAGCTGGTCCTACCAGCACATGATAGCATCAAATGGTCCATGGGCCAGAAGAAAATCTTCTGGTAATAGGTAATTGCAATTTGTATGGGCAAATACAAAGCTGAGGTGGAGTTCAACAAATGGGGACAAGTTTCAAATAATTCAGCGTTCAGGGAAAAAGTGATAACAATTATTGTTCATGCCAGTATGTGGCTGACTTTTAATTAGCTTGGAATTATGCTTTGCTGGTTTAGGTGAAAGACAGTAAAGATTCTGTCAGCTGAAAATGAATTGCTCGAGTTTTTTGCAGAGATTATTACTGAAACCAACACAATTCCTACTAAAAACTGGAATTCTGTATAATATATATTTTCATATGTGTTATATCCATATATAAATTAAACATTGATGGATAAGAATAGAGTGCCTGTTGTGGAAAAGAATGTGCGCAACTCCATATGAGAGGGGATACAGCATTGCCTGACTCGACCAGTTGTAAGTGGTTTTCTGGCAGTGAGTGAAGAGCTGAATTTAATGATTTAAACATACAGAGACCTATGGGCAATGTCTGCACAGTGGTTATTTGCATTTGAGAAATGGGAACAGGTATCCAAGGAATTTACTGAGGTAAGTTAATAGGTTTTTGAGTGTGCAGAAAGATATATGTACTCTGGGGAAATGTAGCATGTGACCAAATCTGAATGCACAGGGCTTGAATGTTGTTGGTTCTTTGCAAAATTGCTTATCAATAGCTTATTGAGTAAACAATTTACTTTAGAAAGTATGGAATATTGTTAAGTGATGAAATAAGAAATATGATAGCAGTGATAAGGAGTGTGGTAGTAAAGACTGTGATTAACAAAACAGTAGAATTAGGACAGCAAAACCTCGCACACAAGGTTTTATTTCCAGATAAACAACATTCCACAACTGAGCCTGCACAAGGCGAGTGCAGTATGTTTAAAAATGAGATGGAGAAAAGAAGAAATATTGAAATGGACCAAAAAAGTGAAGAGGATTATAATATACAGTGGTCAGCAATAGTCATCATTCCAGTTCATTCCATTTGAAAAAAGTATTTGATAAATGTCCTAATCACAGACTGAAACAGCAGAGAGAGACCATTTTAGTTTTCCCTTAATCAAAGCCAGGAAGCAAATGAGAATCCTGAGCTAAAAGTCTTCGGGTATCTCTGCTCTGCTTGTGGAAACTGACAGGTCTCCAAGTAGGAATATGACGATTTATGAAAAAGCTAATTCATGCAGTGAAACCGTCACATGTTTGTATATTTATCAAATCTGTAAAATGTGGAGGACACCAATGAGGGCAGCTTTCCCACATAAAATTGGAATCATTAGATTAGCTATCAGGATAACTAACTTAGCAACTTGTTTTAGTTTATCTCTAAGAGGACAGAAAACTGTAGAAGACCTGCATCTTTCAATAGACCAATTAACACAGAGCAAGTAGTGAACAAGGAGTGGCTGTCAATACTCATAAATATATATATATATATCTACTGAGCAGTCCAGGCTGAAATGGAGGTGTGTTGGGGTGGGTTTTTTTTTTTCTTTTTTCTTTTTTTTTTTTTTTTTTCTCTTGTAAATCCAGAAATATGATTCTTGCACAGAGGTAGTTGAGCTGCACCTAGAACTTTGTGTATCTGTCAGAAGATATCACTAAATAAGAATGTCTTTGGAATTACCCGGGCATTTGAGATGTTTCAGAGGAAATTGAGCCAGTCACTAGGGGGCTCTTAGATGTTGATATTGTTGCTGGTAATGTTGTTGCAAGGACAGGAAAAGTCTGGGAAGAGGCAGTAGAATACTGTGACGTTCGATTGCAGCAGCTCTTTGGGGCATGGCAGGCAGGGCTTGTGTCTAAATCAAAGGATGTAAGGGAAGGGTAGCACTTGTGGGAAACCAAAGCAAGGTCAGAGTAAATCATAAGAGTGCCAGTGGTTCCAAAACGTTGTGGAAACAGCAACGTTAGCTACACTGTGACACTTCTGGAAATTCTCCAAAACAGGTGCTGGTGTAAAGGATGTACATGATGGGGTTTGCTAGCAGAGTCTTGAGAGGCACAGGCAGCTACAGGAGAGTAAAACTGATAGCAGATCAACCTAAAAGACCAGAGGTGAAGGTTAAAATGGCAGATCCCTGGCTGACAGTGTGTGAATGCTCACATTACTTGAGAGCTAGAGAGAAGTACAGCACAGGGACTGGTACTGGGATCCTTTATTGCCTCTTGCAGTCCATGGTGCTACCAAACAGCAGGCAACACATGAAAGTAATTCATTCTAATCTCTTATGTGTATGTCTTAGCCTCTTATTTCTGCTTTCCCTGTCACAATATCCTTCTCCAGGTCATCCCAGCCTTATTAAGTACTTTCAGTACCCCCCTGTATTTTCTTGTCCTGCTCCCTGTCTTCTAAGCCATTCACATCCAGTAATCTTTTCCAGATTTGTGGGCAAAAAATATGTCTTCCCAGTCTAATTTTCCCAAAAAGTCTTTAGCCATGTCACCAAAAAATTCCACCAGGGACAGATATTGAATAATAAAAAAAAAAAGTCCAAAAAGACCCCACCAAAAACCAACCAACCAAAAAACCCCAGTCAAGGTTTGGCAATGTTCTAAGCTGGTAATGGGTTTTTCCTGATTGGAAGTGATGACAGCATTGATGTGCAGTTCTACCAGGACTATTACAGTGCTTTGTAATTACATATTTTCACACAGATTCTGACTAAAAAATTGTTAAAAGTTTGAAGGACCAAATTATGCCTGGCACTCACACCTCGAATTAATAGGAGACATTTGAAAAGGGACTTAATAAATCTAGGGAAAGCAAAAATACACTTCTGTCTGACACTTGCCCACACTTAGGTATGACAGTCAAGCATAATATGTCTAAGAAAACAAATGCATTATTTTTTTTCTCTTAAATGTATTGTTTGTTTGATAATGTTTGTGGGTTTTGTGTAGATCTTGTGCAATAATAATTTTTAAAAAATTAAACTGCTACATTGTGTGATTTCAAAAAGGATGGAGGTACAACAGGTGAACATGCATTGAATTTCCTTTTTGACCCTGTGTATATTTACTTGCAGGGAAATTCAGCATGTACTTTGTTATACCCTATTTTTAGTCTATTTTGGACCTCTGTCTTTAACTGAATTAAATAAATGCATGTATTTATTACATTTGCCTTTTTATTTCAAAACAGTCCAGACAGGGAGTAGAATAACTGCCTTCTAGGAAGTTCCTCCTTTGAGTAGAAAGTTTGTATCCAGAATAACTCTCCCATTTCTGGAAGTTTTTTGCTCTTAAACCACTGGACCAGGTTTGCTGGCAGGATTTGTGACCCTGTGGAAGGGAGCCACACTGAAGCAGTTAGTGAAGAACTGCAGCCTGAGGGAAGGACTCGTGTTGGAGAAGTTATGGAAGGTCTACTTCAAGATGGACTCCACCCTGGAGCAGGGGAAGAGTGCAAGGAGTCCTTCCTTGTGGAGGAAAGATTGGCAGAGATATGGGTGACCAATTGACCACAGCTCCCATTTCATATCCTCCTGTGGTAGAGAAAATGTGGAGTGAAATTGAGTCTGGGAAGAAGGCAGGGCTGGGTGGAAGGTATTTTAAAATTTGGTTTTATTTCTCATTTTCCTACTCTGATCTGATTGGTAATAAATTAGTTAATTTCCCTGAGCTGAATCTGTTTTGATTTTGACAGTAATTGGTAGATGATCTTTCCCTGTCCTTGTCTCAATTCATGAGCCTTCTGATGTGTTTTTTTCTCCCCTGTCCAGCTGAGGAGGGAGTGAAGAGCAGCTTTGATGGGGATCTGGCATCAAGCCAGGGTCAGCCCAGCACAGCTGGGATAATTTACAAAAATTTGAGACAGGTGGGAACACAGTTGAAAAGGGGCATCAGAGTTGATCTTGTTCAGCATTGTGACCACCCTGGCATTAGGAATCTCTCACAAAGGCTGACTGGAGAGGAGGTGAAAGTGGAGATGCAGAAGTTCTCTTAGGAAGTAAGATTTTCCTGTTTTTCTGCTGGTCTAGCAAGATGAAATTATTCATACCATGGTCAGATATGTGCCAGAGAGGGAATGGGAATGCATGGTTGGGACAAAAATGCAGGCTTGGCAGCCGCATTGGACTGATTCAGGCATTCAACATTAGTGACAAGGCACTGTCCTGTAGCTGCAAACAGGGCAACAGCATTAGGCAATGTCTATGCCATAATTTCCTTTTCCCATTGCCATATCACTTTTTTTTACTCCCTTGCAATTTAAGCCTTTTGGAGGCATGTCTCAGAGCAATGTGGTGCTTGTGTGTGGATATTATATCCTCTGTTACCCACTCTTCCAATCCAGAACATGCCAGGTATTGCTCTGTATGAAAATGCTTTATGATCACCCAAGTGCTCAAAAGGGGGCATAGGAATGTCATCTGATACAAAAGGGAGGAAAAATATATGGACCGTTTCTGGATGCTGGTATGGAAGCTTGAACTGAAAAAAGAGTTTTGTTTAGAGTGTCTTGAAAGAGATCAGGGTAGCACGACCATTATGGAGGGAAGTCTTGAATGGCTGCTGAGAATCTGAAACATCTCTAAGGAGTGAGAAAGGATAAAGAGGATGTGGTTTTGATCTCTGGAGTAAATATCAGGAGAAGGTCAAGAGAGTGCATTAGCTAAGGGAAATACCTTGAAAAAAGGCAGGATCATGCAGGAAGGGCATTTGGGAAATCACAGAAATAACTCTTCAGGAGACTGTAATGATGATGAACATTCCTAGAAAACTAAGCACTGTGGAGTGTGATGAGGGCAGGAGGACAATTAGAGATCACTGAGCTATCACAGTTTTCCTGCAGCATTTTACTGTCTAGGAGAAACTTGACGTTTATGATTTATAACCTATTGAACTAAAACACAACCAGTCACAACTTCAAGCATGTTCTGCTACAGCTCCATTGCAATTTTATGTTTTACTGTTTACATTCAATTAAGAAACATTTCTATTTTGAAAAACATGCTAAGGCCATTTCTCTGCAATGCAGCTTCCTCCTAATGATATCAATTCCTGATAACTTGTTTATGTAAAGGCAGAGCTTTAGTTTTCTTACTTACAGCAAGAAATACTTTTTCCTGCCTTCATACTCTAGATTCCAGCTGGGAGCATATGATGCAGCTCTGACCCAGATTCACCTGCCATCTGGACTATCTTTTAGAAACACCCTTTTTCATTTTTTGTAGCATCAATAAAACCTCTTTATCTTTGCCCCCCAGTCCATTAAAGAGGTTCTCAGATATAACTTCACAGATTAAAGCAGAACACAGCTGACGTGTATGACAGAAACCAGCTGCTGCTTACAAGTATTCAGACTTGTCACCTCCAGTTCCCATTCAGTCTCACAAGTAACAAGTTCTCTTCATTAGGAGCTGTGTTTGCAAAGATCCTGGTCTACGTGACTTCACAGCTCTCATGCTCCAGGCTAATATAGGCTATTTAGCCAGGCTGTGAATGCCCTGGAGAAGACCAAGACCTCATTTCTGGTTTTGGCCTCAGAAGTCCAAGGAGCAGGCTAATGAAAGGTGTTGGTGTTCAAGCAGATCTGGAAATCTCACGTGGTTTGATGTATCAGAGCAAAACTAGTTAGCTGCATTTCAGTATCATATCAGATGGTAATGACTGTTCAGCACAAGGTTAAAAAAAAGTGTCTCCTTGTTGATGGAATATTTCAAATGAAGGTGTTTCCTACAGGAATGTTTTTTGGTTTGTGCTTTTTTGTGTTGCCACAGATGATCAAAGATCTAGAATATTAATTGTGCCAACAGACCCTTTCTAGCTTATCAGGCCTCAAACTGTTGATGACTGCTAAAGATGGTCTATGAAAATTTGGAAAATATACCTTTTGATTCTTACCTCCCATAGGGTTCCTTGTTTTTATAACCATTTCCTAGGTCATGAAACAAAATGCAACTGCATAACAATGAGGAACAGAAATGAATTGATTGCTTAATGATGGTCAGCAGTGTGATGTGCACTGGAAAACTGGTGGAATGCTGATTTTAAAGAAATTTGTGTTGTAAGAGAAAGAAAAGCCTTTTACAGATAGCTGATATTTAACCTGTGTCACTGAATGTCAACACAGATCACTTATACTAATTTTGGAGGCTTTTTTTGCAATACCTCTCAGATATGTATGCATTTATGTGATGTTTTAAGTGAAATGATCCTTCTGAAATTTAAATGAACATGTGGCAACTGTCTGGTTTTTAGAAAAAAAAAATAGCGATAGGTTTACTGTCCTGAGTTGTCAGAAAGCTAACACCTTTGAGTAAAAACTAGGTAACATTTTGAATTCAAGATCAAGTGTTTTCCTTACAGTGTCTGTAATTCAAGAATTGCTTGCTTTAATTTCTTTTTTTCTTTTTCCCCAATCTTTCAAAATAATAAGTTTAACAACTATAATCATCTCTGTGTGGAAAAACTTGAAA
This sequence comes from Motacilla alba alba, assembly GCF_015832195.1. Taxonomy (NCBI): domain Eukaryota; kingdom Metazoa; phylum Chordata; class Aves; order Passeriformes; family Motacillidae; genus Motacilla; species Motacilla alba. The sequence continues at coordinate 37,415,588 of NC_052017.1, read as the reverse complement.
AAATAAAAAGCTAAATTCACTTCAATATTTTAGATTGTTTGACCTAATTTGGGGAACTAAGGACTTCAGTCTTTTGGTTTAAATTCAATCAGAATTTGACATCTGCCAAGCACTGTGCCAGTCGTTGACTGCAAATATGAAACACCTATGAGCTAGAGTTATGTCATTGAAGAGAAACCAATGAATTACAGGTCCAGTTCACTGTCAATTAAAACATGATTTGAATTTTAAAGTAAATCTCCTGACATTAGCAATTGCCAGGGCTTTTCAGAGTCATGAGGCAGAAATCACTACTGTATGCTTTCGTCTTGTAAATGATGAGATTCACACATTTATGTCACAGTCTAGCTGAGAGAAAAACAAAGCTGAGACCATCTGAAATGAAATCATGTTGTGATTTGTGCCAGATGGGTGCCTGAAGTAATTACAATGTCAGTGCTTCCTAAGTAGGGTAACGATATGGACCTAATTCTGGTCAGTCTGGAGAAATCTGTTTTGATGAACTTTCAAGTCTATTTAGCTCAGACATATGCTGAAAGATAACCTAATGGGATGTTACTGCAATCTGCTGCTTCTTACTCAGGCTTTTGAGTACACTACTGCCATAATGTACCAGTGGTGGTTTTTACAAATATTGAGACAAATAGGCTAAGGCCTATTATTTTTATACTTGGTGTGAAACCTAGAGAAATAATCTCTGCCACTTTGATATTGTGGTTTGTTATGAACAAAATAGTTGTGACTTGGGAACCTTTGTTGAATTTAATTTTTTATCAGTTAGGAAAAACCTCTGTTCATGGATTTGGGTATGGATGGGGAAGCAAAAAGAAAGAATACAAACAGTTAAAAGAATCAAGCGCTTTCCTTCCCCAGGATCAGCTTAACCCAAACACCTATTCTAACCCCTCCCTACTCTTGGCTTCCCTTATTTTCACTTCAGATTAGTTCAGTGTTCCCCACTGCCTTTGGAGAGGTGAAGTGCAGGAGGGGAGGTCATGTGCCATAATTGCGTATTTTTGCTCCTCTTCATTTTACTGTTTTTCCCACGGTTCTCTTTCTTCATGTCCTGCTCTAGAGAAGGACCCACAGGGCAGAGTGCCTTTGGGGGTGCAGCTGCCCTGGCATGGGTTCCCCACAGCTGCAGTCCCTTGGGGGTGTTGCTGCCTCAGTGTGGGTCATCCATGGCTGCAGTCCCTCCTGCCCAGAGCGTGTTCCCAGCGACATTTCTAGTGCTGTGTGTCCTGCCTCTTGTGGCTGGCACAGGCACTCTTAAACCTCTTTTAAACCTGCCCAAGATTTTTGGGGGCGATGGGCTGTTTATGCTGGTTTCAGAGGCACCTGGAGCCAGCTGTGGCCATCTCAGGACACCTCTGCAACCCTCTACTACCAAATCCCTGCTGTTGCTGCCCAGTATGCAGCTGTAGTGCAGATTTTCCCAATCTTGTTTTAAAGTTTTAATCTGCAAAAGACAATGCACAGAAGACATGAACCTGCAACACTGCATTTTGTAAGGGCTTGGGGGAAATGGTTAACTTCAAGGAAGGGCTGTTTGATGAATAGCAGATAAATAAACAGGACTTGGTAAAGAATCATTTCTTAAATCCCAGTTGTGTGTCATAGTCCTTGTGTTTTATTGACATCAGTGTCATCTCTCACCCTTTAATAATGAGACAGCTGTATTTCCTCATAGACTCCTTTACTTCTGACAGGTAAGCAGTCTGCTCATTTATCTTAAACCTCAGTGTGCTTCATGCTTTTCTTCTTTTGCTGCATTTTAATATATTTTGCTGAAACAGCCTTAGCTCACTGGAATGAAATAATTTTTCAGTGGGCTGAGGCAACAGAAAGCCTGAGCACCTGGGAGTGGGCACTCTCACACCCCTGGCACCTGATGGTCTCTGTAACCTGGGATTTCAGCAAGGGTATGTGTCCAGTTTGCTGACCCAGGATACACAGCTCATTCTTTGTTCCCCTCCTAAAACTACAGAAGTGTCACAGCCATATCATCTAAAGAGCTTAGGACTCAGCCAGCTGATGCTGGGCTGTCTCTGTGAACTCAGTAGTGTTGGTTCTGAAGTTGCTGTCTGAAGGCTCAGAAGTGCAATACCCTGTTGGTTAACACTTCATGTGGGTTTGAAATGCTTTTCAAGTTAGTTTTCTAATTGGTCATCATCTAAAGCTTATCTTCACTTTAAAGAGGAAAACTGGGGTTTGCTGGGATTTGAATGTCTGTTTGAATCTGACACACCAAGTCGAATGCTTCTAGATGGCAGGTCTTGTGACCAATATATCCTATTCCTTGGAACAGAGCAGTCTATTTTAGAAATTGTCCAAGGCCTATTTTATTCAAAATGATCTATCACGCTGGCTTTACATAAGCTGAAAAAAATATCTTTTGCAAAGCTGACTGAAAGTCAGTAGACCAATTTGTGTAAAAAGAGTTCAGTATTTCAATTTAAAATTATATTGAGGATGGAGGAGAAAAGGAGAGACCTTTTTGTGCTGAAAGTAAAGATGAGGACAAAAATAATTCTGGCATAATGGTCTCACCCTGGAAAATGGGGTTTCATTAAAATCAGCCTTCAGCTGAATCTATCAGAACTGTCAGTCACAAGAAGAGATTGTTAGGCATATAATTCCATGGAAAGATTCTAGGTCCACAGCCTGCCTGTTTGTATCTTCCATGATATATATACCTCCACATTTTTTGATTTGAGAAATATGAGAATAGTTTATTTAGTCAGAAATGCCAAAACATTGAATTTCTGAATTAAGACTCATGTAGAGGGGAATGTGCTGCCTTATTCTGAAATCTGTGAAGAGTTGAGATTGTTATCTGTGAGTTTATATTGTTTTATGCCTTGCAACTCTTCTCTAGTGTTGTTGAGTTTGATTTCAGAGGTGATGCCTGTGTGTGATGTTGAACGTGGCTTAGTATTATTTAAGTGTTTTGGAGAATCTGTGACTTTGGTAAGACATTTGCTCTGATGAGACTAGGAGGTTAGCTCACATGTATCCCAAGAGTTTCTCAGATGGGCAGAGAAAAACCTTGTGAAATTCAACAAAAGCAAGCGTAGAATTCTGCATCTGGGGAAGAATAAGCCCTTGCTCCAGTAAGAGCTGGGGGCTGACCTGTTGGAAAGGAGATCTGCTGAGAGGGATCTGGGGGTCCTGGAGGACAACAAGCTGTTGATGAGCCAGCAGTGTGCCCTGGGGGCCAAGAAGCCCTAGAGGTGCATTAGGAAGAGCATGGCCAGCAGGTCAAGGGAGGTGATCTTGCCCCTCTGCTCAGCTAGTGAGTCTTAGTGGGGCCACATCTGGAGTGCTGTGTTCTCTTTTGTGCTGCTCAGTACAAGAGAGACCTGGAGCTCCTGTGGCAAGGGGCTGTGATGTGTAGGGGACTGGAGCACTTCTCTTGGGAAAGTCTGAGCTGGGCGTATTTAGCCTGGAGAAGACTGAGAGGGGCCTCATCAATGTATGTATCTGAAGGGAGAGTGCCAAGAGGATGGAGCCAGGATCTTCTCAGTGGTGCCAAGGAACAGGAGAAGAGGGAACAGGCAGAAAAAGAGAAACGGAAAGGTTCCACCTGAACACGAGGAGGAACTTCTTTATTATGAGAGTGATGGAGCACTGGAACAGATTTTCCTGAAAGTTTTTGGAGTCTTCCTCAATGGAGATATTTAGGAACCATCTGGACACATTCCTGTGCAATGTGCTGTAGACTGACCCTGCTTGAGGAGGGAGGTTGGACCAGGTGACCCTCTGTGGTCTTTTCCAACCTTATCCATTCTGTGGTTCTGTGATCTTCAGGAAATTAATTACGAATAACTGCCAAAACACTCGTATCTATTATTGAAGTTGTACATATTCTAAGATAATATTTTAAAAAGATAAGTATCTCTCATATTTGTAAAATTTTCTACAGTAATTGAATCAAAGGACTTTATGGCACTAATTGAAAATGGGAGAGATCCTAATTATAGTATTAAAGTAATGTATAAAAATTCTTTTTGCTGTTTTACCACTCTTTCTAAATTGCTGGCTATGGTAATAATATCTTTGAGTCAAGTGTTAATGAAAATGTGATTCCTGTATAAAGGGAGAAAAATTACCAACTCAGAATGTTTTTGTTTTCTGTGAGGGATACTTGACATCCTTGATATATACGAATAGATGGCAATTGCCACTTAGCCACTTGATTTTATGTGACATGCTATCAAACTTGTTCTGGCTGTATGTAGCATAATTTCCACAGAAGGTGGTGGTACATTTTGGATTTAGCTTTGAGGGCTTAGGGATTGGATGCATTTCCTGATTTATTTTAGTCCGGATATTCAAGCCATTAGAAAGCTAAGGCTCTCAAATTTATCTCTGTGTGATCTGAGGAGACAAAGTACCTCACCAGTCTAAGCATACCTCTCAACAAACAAAGGCTCTTTATTTGAAAGAGTTACATGACCAGAACATGTATTGTGGTTTCAAGAAACAAGCCAGTATGAGTAGTTGGTTTTGGTTTGTTTATTTATTTTCTTTCCCAAGCTATGGGGCTCTGGATGATATTTAAAGTCCCCTCCAACCCAAACCTTTCTTCAACTCTATATGATATGGCTATATATATATGCTCTTTTGAACACACAATATATCATAGGCTACTTGGTCTTCAAATAAGACAGATCATTTCTTCAAAGAAGTTTCCCAACTGTTCCCTAACATCTGCAAAAGCTGTTATTTTCCTAGCTGTTCCTCCTGCTCCCTAACATCTGTAAACTCATCCTAAGGTGAAAAATTTCTTTGGACTAACAACTGTAAGATGTCTCTCCATTTGCAGTGTTGTATGGACTTTTGAAAATTCTGTATGCGAAAATTTCAACATGCAGTGTGCTTTATTCAGCACATTGAGTGCTGTTGGAATGGGCAAAAATCTATATATACCAGACTGAACTTACACAGGCAAGGAGTGATGGACAAAATAACTCAGAAAAGGAGCATTTTCCTTAAAAAAAAAAAAAAAAGCCTCTGATGGTCTTGTTTTGCGAAAGTGCAAAAAGTCCTTTAAAAATTAACATCAGTGCTAAAAGAAAAATCTCATTAGATACTAAGTGAAGACATTGGTGTCATGGCAGAATATTGTTTTCCCTGCGTATCACCTCCTAACTCTCAGCTGTTCACTAGGTGCTAAGTATTTATTCCTCATGCTTGGGAAACATGAATTACTGCTTCTAGCCCTGCCAAAAGCTTTTTCTGCTCTATAGGTATCTAGCTCCCTTTTGTAAAATTTGTCTAATTGTTCCGGAACAAATCCAATTACATAACCCAGTGTTTTCGATTTGGTACTTAGATTAATGTTTTCTGTAGCTTTTCAAGTCCAATAAAGACTTTGAGTGTCAAAAAGCTTTTATTTCCTCCAATATCTCTTAATCTGCTGATACAAGAAAAAAGATACTGTCTCTGCAAATGCTACTTCAGCTATTCTAACACACTCTTTTTTCTTGTCCTTGTCTCACCTGGTCAGTAGTTGGAGGTTGTAAAGGTTTTTGAAGATTTTGAAGACAGATGAGTTAGGGAGGGATTAATTTCATCTCCTCTTGATGCAGCTAAAGCTTCAGCCTGTAGGTCAAAGTAGCCAGCTTGGCTCCCTCTGTGGAAGAGGGAAACAGGGACAAGCAAAGGAAAATGACGTTCTTTTATTACTTATTTCTGTTGTAGGAAAATAGGAACAACATAGGCGAAAAACACCAAAACTTCAACACTGTCAGAATCCACTTAGTTTCTGTTCCACCTTTTCCCTTCAAAAATGACAGATTCTGCAGCAGGGTTTATGCTCAGATCTCCAGAATGCAGTCAGGACCTGACAGCTTTCCAAAACCCAAACAGGGAAAAGGCCCATTCATCTCTAAGAAATGGTTCAGAAGAGTAAATTTAAGTGTAGGAGAGAGGAGATTAGGAAACTAATTACTCTCAGGGATTTAGGATTAGGATGCTGGTATTTGGTAATCAGAACCAAATGCCATTAAAATAGCAATTTTACTGTCTGACTTTTTAATACTCTGTTGCAGTGGACTTTACGTACCAATATGTTTGCATTATGTGGCTGACATGCAATTTTCAATGAAAAATGCTGCACTTAACCTCCCATTATTAATCTTTTGAGACTTCTTTTTATTCTTTCCAAAAGTGAATTACACTTGAATTTCTGTACTGGACTGTTTTAACTTATTTCTTCTTGGTCTGCCTTCTGAATGTGGCAGTTCTCATTTTTTTTCTCTCTTAAAAAACCAAAACATGATGAAAAAAAGAAAATCCAAACTTTTCATACTACTAATAAAATGAAGTTCCGACAACTTTTACACGTCTTGTATTATTGTTGTAGACATATTTTTTTTTTCAAAGGCAGTACTCCAGGGTAGCTCCAGGTTCTAATGGCAAATAAGTGAATTAAAGCTCTGTTTTCATAAATTTCAAAGAGACTTATTCACTCTTTCCTGCATACGGTGTTTTTACCTGGAGCCTCAAGAAGACACCTGAGGAGATTAAAATGTGAACAAATTAATTTTCAAAGAGAAGGACTATACTAAAATAAATGTTTAAATTTACTAATAGTTATTGAAATTTCTGTGCTGTTTGTTAGCATCTGTTTGTGAATGCTGGGCATTTAAGCTGTTAGCTGTTTTGGAAAAAAAGTGCCTTTTTTCCTGGTTGTTGTTGGAATGTACTTCCTTGTAATACAAATGGAAAATTTAAGATATGATAGGCAAAAACTACCACAGAAGGAGGGAAAGACAGGCAGGCACTTAATCAAACTTAAGATGATGTTCTTTTGGAAATGCTGCAAACATTTGATATATTTTAGTTCTAAATTATTCAATTTCTAGCCTTGCTTTCTTACTAATACAAGTTCACCCATAGAATAGTAGCAAGGGATCATAGCAATTATAACTCTTTTTAATGAGTAAGAGTTAAAAGCTCTGAGTGCCATAAAACTGTTGTATCTTTTCTAAACATTAAGCTGTTCTGTATAAAGACATAGTGCTTTGAATACCTTTAAATTCATACAGTTTTCAAATAAAGAAATTAAATGTTTTGGCCTCCAAATGCACATTCTGTCTGTCTATGTCCTGTGCCATTTTTATATAGTATAGACCTTGTTAATGGTATGATTTGATCTGCAAATTTTTCACAAACAGAAGTCTGTGCAATTTGTCGAGAAAATTGCAAATTTTCTTTTTTCCTTGGTAGGAGGTAGAAAAAAATTACCTGATGAATTTGTGTATATACTTGGCTGATCAACTTTAACGGACTTCTGAGATTTTATTTGGCCAGAATTATTGTATTTGGAAATTGACAGATTACAAGATCAACTACTCTATTTCCTGTGACTTGAACTTTTAATATAGGGTTATCATGTGGTATATGTTCAGCAGATTTTTTCTCTGATTTACAGTAATGTGTTATTTTGGTTTTGCATATTTTTTTTGAGAAACTGTTGGGCTTTTTGTTTTATATTTGATTTGAGTTAGGAAAACCTTTTCTCAAAAATGCTTTATTTATCCACCTATTTGCTGGTGTAAGAGATGTTACGGTTTAAATAACTTATGTTATATAAATTCTTGTGAGGGAGGGATTTAAATCTTATGGTCTTATATTTACTCTTGCATTGAAATAAAAGGTAAATAGTTTAGATTCTATATTATTAGTGTTAACATTTAGAGTAAATGAACTAGAAAATGATCATGCTAGAGAAACAGTGTCCATAGGCAATATAGCATGCAACTCCTTAAAATTGTTCATCTGTTTGTGTTTGTGCTTTATTCACATCCCTCTGGAAGGTCAAAGCAAGATGAGCTGTCTTTGAGTCAGTGAATGCACTGAAAAGGGCAGTAACAGTGCCTCTCAGTTCAACATAACTGGGCTTAAATTTTTCATATTCCTCACACTGCATAAAAGCATTTCATGATAACTGGGCAGCTGGCCGTGGATTTGTTTTGGAATTGTTGATTCTGCACTCAAAGATCCACAGCTAAAATTTTGCTTTTGTATTTCTTGGCCAACTGTTGGCAAAGTGACGATAACATTGTCCATTGAGACAACATCAAGGCCTGTGAAGCATTGGGTTGAAGGCCAAGGGATTTTTTGGGCTGCACAAGTTGTTGCTTTCATTACCTCTTTGGGAGCAAGGGTTTTGTTCATTACATTTGTAAATTAGTATTGTCTCCCTCCCTTATGATAATAAAAAGTAATAATTTAAAATAGCTGTGTAGTGATAGGATATTAAGAAATGATTAGAGAACTTATTTTCTGATGGATTGAAGAAGATTTATCAAAGGTTACCCCTTGGCACTCAAGTCAGAAAAGTCAAATGGTCTTTAAAGTCCTTTGACTGAATAGTGAAAGGTAACCAGACCTCAAGATAACTGAAGTCCAAGGGAAAAATATGTTTGTATAATGCGCTTTGGATGAATGCTAAAGAGAGAAACCTCGTAGTAATACAGCACTTGCTCATCTTTCTTGAAATGTTTTCTAAGTCAATTAGCAGAGCAACTTGTGCTGCCTGAAATTCCAGTGTCTTGTGATCTCATTTGTACTCTATTTTCCTTTTCCATTTTGTTAACATTTGTAGAAAGCACAAAAATGAAAGCATTTTGGGTAAGCACTCAAATCTATTGTCACGGTTTAGATTATTACACTCAGTTATACAATGTGACCTGGAATTAATAGCGAGGCTTTATTTGGGCTATTAAATGAGATATTTTTTTTATAGAACACTTGCAAGTGTTAAAGTATTTTTTTTCCAAATGATATGCAATCTGGATGATTAATTAAGCTTGCTGATATTCCTGTGGCAATACTATGGGTGAGAGAAAACTGCATATGTGCCAGATTTGTGGTGTAGGTGATTGTGGACCATATGTTTATGTACACACACACACTCACAGTGTTGGCTCTCTGTGGCACATGACCCCCTGTTAGTGTGTGACACGAACATCTCATGCTAATAATTTTCTTGTGGCATAGCACTATGATATCACCCCATCCCATGGTATTTCAAAGGGCGAAAGAGGTTTGCCTGGTGTTTTTTGATTTATTAAAACAAATCATTTATTATTATTATTACTACTAATATGATATTTCTTTGTTTTCTCTTGGAACAATGAACATTTTTTCCAATCTTATTTTTATATAGAAAGAGTACAGAATGTGTTCTTTCTCTTCTGTGGTTTGTTCTCATTCTGTCTCTCCTCTCAGACTGACTTCAGTGGCAGCCTGCTGCGGGACAGTGAGGCTGCACTGTGGGCTTTCAGCAGGTGTTAGCTGAAGTCATTGGGAAGTTGCAGTTCACTGAGGCTGCCACATGGTTTTTCATGCTGCTGTGGCCGGTAGACTTTCTCTTCTGGATGAGATCCCTGTGTGTGTTGCTGCCAGTGGGCCCATGGAAATCCCCTGCTATCTGGTGTGAGAGCTGACTCCACCAGGTGGTTTTGGTGTCCTTTGTCAGATTGAATGAATCTGTTCATGCCATTGGGGCATGACAGTTACTGGGGAGAGAAGAAAAGAATATCTTTCCTTCTTAACTTTTTGAAGTTTATAATTTCTTAGTAAACTTCATTTTTATTTACTTGGAAACATCTAAGAAAATTGAAGTAATGTGGTGCAGCAGATAAACAATAAACCCAAACCATTTTCCTGGGTAAAACAAGGTGAGACCTTCCCCTTGTTCAGAGGGAACCTTGTTCCCCTTTGTGAACAAAGCTGCCCTTGCAATCATACCCAAGTGGCCTGGGAATCTTCCATTTAACCAAGAGCTGCAGACTTTGGCAATCTTCAGGAAACATGATGAAAAATAGATTTTAAGTAAATATTAAATATTGCAGAACTTGGATATAGTAAAAATTTTCATAATGCAGAGCAGTTCCAAGTTCCCTGAATGGGTGAATGGGCAGACTGATGTCTACTCTAGCTTTATTTTCGCAAGTGGGTTTGTTTTTCTTTTTTTTTTGAGGGGCAAGGGTTTGCTTGGTTTGGTTTAAGTTTAAATCAGTTGACTGCAAGAGAAAAGACTGTGGATTCTTCATTATATATTTTCAGGGCAGATATAGTTAATTTTGTTTTGTGCCCATTTTGATAGTTTCATTTTCTCTTAGTATTGTTGAAGCTCATTAATAAATGGCCATATTCAAACCTGAAATAAGTGTAACAAGGAGTAGCTGGTGCCTGGTCTCCCACTGAAGTCACTTAAGCCTTTCCTCTTTCTTTCTGTTTTTTCTCTCAGCCCACTGGGCTTTGGCAGTAATTATTATTTCACTGGGTGACAGTCAGAGATAATCACATGAAGAGACTATTTGAGCTTTCTCTGTCATGAGCTGACACTTTTTTGACCTGACTGGCACTTAAGTCATAATTTGAAGGTTTTTTCAGTGCCAGAAAATAGAAGGTACATATATTTATAATTTTGCTGGTGGTAAACAGGGGTATGGGGGCAAAATAAATACTACTGTAACTTCTGTTGGCAGGCTTAGAGGGTAGAGCCTTGGATAGATTTTGAGAATGCAGAAATACTGATGAAATCTTAATTAGGGGTGGAGTTGGCTCTTTTACTCTGGTAAACACAAAAATAAAGCCATATTTCTATTCTTTAGTGTAGCAGTGAGGATAACATATGGCCTCCAAGCTTTTAAGATTTTTTTTTTTTCTGGAAACATTTATGCATCATTAATACTTAGCCCTTCTGGTAGGGAATAAAACAGCATTTACAAACGTTCCCTTTTCTTTCTGTCTCAGCATGAAGCACGTTGTTTGTTGAGGTGGGATGAAAATCAAGCCAGAGCTATTTAGAACATCTGTTTCAGATACTGGACATCCAGTCTATTATGCATTTTTTCTGATATAAAGTGTCACTTTCATTTAGGGGTTTTTATGATGTTTTGATACAAAGCAAATCTATGAGTTTGCAAATTACCTGGCCTTTTTGCAGTGATCTTGATGTGCAAATATGATTGCTTAATATTAAATAGGGTTTGCATTTTGGAATTCTGGTATGTCTGAACATGTGTATCTGTGCCTAAAGAAAAAGATGCTTTGTAGATGTGTGCAAGTAAAGTGCTAATATCTGAATGAGTGTGATTTTATGCCTTGCACGTGCAAGTAGTGTGCTTTAGAAGAAATATTTTTCCTTGAAAACCGTTTGCTTCCATAGATAATTAAGAGTGAAAAAGCTCTTTTCTAATTATTTTTTTGTCCAAACAGGGGCTCCTTTAATGTTTGATTTCATGACTGCCAAAATTCTGGATGACCTTACATTTGTACTCAGACATGCTTTTGTATTTGAGAGCCTCACTTGCTAGGCTTATCTTCATTCTAGGGAAGCAGTTTGGGGGGGGATAGGTGAGATCCTTGGTGAGACTCTTCAGGGCAGTTGCTGCCTGTGCAGGTGTGCTTGGAGCCCTGGCAGTCACACCAGTTAAGAGCAGACAGGAGATACCATCAGTCTGCAGCCTTTGATTCAGCCAGGAGCTCAGTTAGATCTCTCTCTTCTATGCAGGTATTAATTTCCTTGTTAAACTGTATTGAAATCAAGCAAATGTTTGTTTTGATAATTGGGTATTTCAGTTTGCTTGGTATAGCTGAAATTTGATGAAGGTGAGAAATCTAGATCTAAGACACGTGGCAAAATTTGGTTGTGCAGCACATGTTCATTCAAACTCTGTTGTAGCAGCTTAATTTTTTTTTTCTTTTAATTAAATAAACAAAATGAGATTAATGATGTTGCCCATCTTGATATTGAATCCTATTTTGTGTTCCCCATTAGGTTTTGAGGTGTTGAAAACTTTTCTTTTGACAATACCTGAGGACCTAAATACTAACAGGAGTAAACGTACGACCTTTTGGAAGAAAACAGTAGGGGTTTCTGGCATATATAAAATTTTGGATACAGTTTGGGAGTGTTAGAATAAGCACTGGCTATTTCTGCAGAAAAGATGGACAGTTAAAGGTGCTGACATTTGCATTGCTATCCCTGGTTTGATGTACCATGTTGCAGGCTATTCCAAGTCTATGTTGCCCTGTGTTACACTGGTTTTGCTTCTGTGAATGGGGGCCTTTCTTGGAAGTATAAAAATAAATAAATAAACAAAAAGGCAGCACAGCCTTGAGGACTGGGTAGCCAGGCAAAATACAGGTCTCTAGGAGTGACAAGAGAATGATTATGGGGGTGACACCTGCCTGTGTTTCTCCGGGTGAAGCGAATTTCAGAGGCAGATTGTGCGAAGAGTTAATGATGGTGTAGTCATGGTTTAATCAATGGTAGTGATGGTTTGGTGTTTCCTTTTTTATTTTCTCCTTTTTTTCCCTTTGTGTCACCTGCACCACTCCATTAAATATTTAGAAAAATGATTTGAGGTTGTGTGGCCCATCAGAAATGTGCTCTGGGGCTTGTAGGGATGTGTCCTGTAAGTTCCAGCAGGAACTTACAGTCCAGTCTGCCTGTAACTGCTGTAAGTTAAACAATTACACTTATTAAAGGAGAGAAATGGGGCAGTAGGAGGATGCATTTTCCCTCCACAGGTATGTTTTCCTAACCATTTGCAAGGAGGGAGTAGGGGGAAAATTGTACTTTACTTAAGAAAGGTGGTGTTCAAAGCTGCCAGGCAGAAGCTCCACATGGTTCAAATTGCTGTCTGGAGGCATGCTAATTGGCATGACTCTTCTGGTCTCCTACTGAAATGTTCTTACAGTAGCTTAAAATAAAATAAACCAAGAAAAAACCTGAAATGTGTAGTAGTAATTGTTTGAACTAAAAAAAAAAAAAACCAGGGGAGAGTACAGCAAAAATCTTTTTATGGCACAGTTGGATACCAAGGCTTTACTCTTATGAATCTGTCTGGTCTTTCAGTTTGGTCAGAGTTAAGGTACTTGTACAGCTGTGAAATAACTTTGAAGTGTATGTATTTAAAATCTTCTCTAAGGAGTAGCCTCCTGGGGTGTGAAATTTGTTTTCTTGAGAGACCCAATGGGATACCAGCGATCCAGTGCTCCTTGAGCATCCTTTATGTCCACACAGCGCAGGCTGTATAATACACTGAAGTGTGTTCTGCAGCAAAAAGGACACAGTTTTGAACAAGGGCCACATTTGGGCTACTTTACACAGTAGGGGCTGTGTTTTAAGTATGCTGAAGTTCACTGTTTTTAACAGAACATTTAGAAGGCACTGCATCAAAGCCAGACCAGGTGCATTAGGTGTTTGGGGAAGTATCAGTAAGTGCCTAACCTGCTGTGGACTCTCTTAGCAAGTGCATCATGTTTTCTGCTCTGCAGCACTAAGTGTGGGTGTCCTTGTGTTTAATGAATGCACATACTGAAATTCTATTTGGCTGCTGTGTAATAGCACAAGGTAGTAGAGAACTCTTGCATTTGCTGCTTCCCATGAACTGTTTTAATGTGTTCAGTCAGTTTGAGTTGCAGCATCTCACCAACTGTTCCAGTTTGCTTCAGAAACGTTATGTGCAGCACTCCCACAGCCTTTTTCTTTGGGAATGAAACTATTCCAGGCAAGTTTCAGAAGGCAAAGATGAAGAAGCTGCTACAGCTTTGTTAAATACCATAACAGAGTTTGAAGAATTCTGGATTTGCATCTCTGTGTAAAGGACATTTTCTATGAAAACTGCATTAATTATATTTGTATAGTGAGACATTTATTCTGTCCTAGTAGTAAAGACTTCTGCATTTTGATACTCAAAATTGTGATTTATTTTCCTTTAGTCACTGCTCAGGCTGTGTGTAGTTCACAGTATATTTTGATATCACATATGTGATAAAAATGAATAGGCATCATTTCGATGGTACTGCATCCTTGTTTTTAATTCCTTTTATTTTTTCTTTTTTTTCCTTTTGCTTTCTAAAGCAAAACGTAATAATTTGGTGCCTAGAGAAGCACCAAAGGAATTATGTGCGTGTTTGCTGTTCTAAAAATTTAACAGTGATTTTGACTAAAATTGTTCATCTTCCTCATGTGTAAAATTGTGTATGAAACCAAATTCCCAAGCCTGTATATTATATCACTTGCAAGTCAATCGGTGTGTGTTCAATTATTTGTGTTATTGTCACAGCTGAATACAAATATGGTGATTTTTGTTGTGATAATAGGTGAACACTTCCTAGTGTTCCTTCTCTTTTTTGTTTTTTTTTATTCCAGATGGAAAGGATTTACCACCCATTTTAATAGAGTCTACTCAAGATATATTTTATAAAGATTCTCACGACAATGTTTTGAGCCATTCAGAAACAAAGGCACTTCTGACAGCGCAGGAAAATTGATGAGTGATCGCATTTTAATGGGTGCAGGTTTTCCTAGCGTAAGGAGAAAAGAAAGAAGAGAAGAAAATGTTATAATGGCCCAGATTTTAATACTGATAGTAACTGAAGGCAAGTTTGAGGATTAACATTTGTTTTCTTTGATAATTCAGCTCATTAAGTGGAACTTAAATGAAATCCTTTGGCTCTCTTGGGCAGGCAAGATACAGCAATTGAGCAATATGTAATGTGTTTTATCCAATAGCTGATGCAGAGGATGATAAATCTAGTTGAAATATATTTGCTGGCTGTAGGCAGAGTAGAATTAATTAAGATTTTTAATTGTCATCTGAGAAAGAATTTATACCTCTGAATTTATAACATGGTTAAAGTTAACTACAATTTTCTTTGAAAAAAAACCTATGACAAGCAGGAACCTATTAAAGCATGATTACTGAGAAACATTTAAGAAACAAAGAGCCAAATTACTTGTTTATAGTTATCATAACATTGATAGAATAAAAATCCTGTAGGGATAAAAAGGTTTAAGATAGACAGATACTGATTGCTCAAGTTTAATTTCAAGAAACCCCAACAAAACAAAATCCAAACTCAAAACAATTAAGCATTGCCAACCTAGCTCTTGGAGAACTTGCATTTGGATCAATCTGGGTAGAATATATTTAAAGTTTGTTATTGATAAATCTAACTTGGAAACTAGCTTGAAGCAAGTCCCATGAAGGCACAGCTAATCAGCTGCAAGCTGTCCTTTTGCTGGGTTCTGCCAGGAAATTTTCTTGACACCAACAGATAATTTTTCCCTTTCCCCTTCCTTTCCTCACGTTTTAAGCCACCTTTTGAACTGCCTTCTATCGTCTGTGGAGCAAACTCAGTTTTTGTACGACATCCTGAGTTACTTATTTGTGCCAGTCAGCAGCTGTTGGAATGGAATGTTGTAGTGGTAGGTCATCTTGCAAAAGACGATATTAGCTAGGGTGAGGAGCACAGAGAGTAGAGTATTTATTGAGCAAAAAGGTATCAGGCCTGCTTTGTTAAATACAGCATATATTTTCAAAGATTTATTGTATAATTGCCTTGATTGGATGAGGAAAAAGTGTCTAGAACTAATCAAAGAGGCACAATTCATTGGTTTTAATAATCATTATTTGCCCCCTTCTGAACTGCAGGTGCTTGGTTTGAGTGTGTGGATAGTAGTGCTTATCTTCATGAGCTTTGATTAATATCTAATTCTTTGCATCATGGAAGGAGCTAATCAGATATTCAATTTGCTAATCAGCTTCTCAATTTGATTAGTAATATACTAATCACTTAAGAAAATCAAATGTGACATATGTTTACGGTTTTTGACTTAAAGTTACAACCATCTTTGAGGGTGAGGAGGTAGGAGAATCTGCTTAATACCACTGGTTTGATGCAGGGTGAAGTATGAGGCAGCTGCAGCCTCTCCAGGAGTACCAGGGAGGGAAAAAGCTCAGGAGCAGATGCTGCAGTGCTTCCTGTTAGGGCTGCACTTGAACTGGTGTCCCTGGTGCCTGCTGCTTTACCTAGTCAAGAGTGAAAGTGAGAAAGCAATGGCATGATGCCTCAGCTGATTATTTCTGTTTTCAATCTTGGAATTTCCTTTGGGATGTCCCTTTTGTAGGAATTTCTTTTTTTTTTTTTTTTTTTTTTGACAGTGGAGAAATACTATTTTTAGTATTTAGTGTTGTTTCAGGATAAGTGTCTCTGAGAACATGCTGGCATGTGAAATATTGTCGCCAGTGATGTGGGGCTTTTACTTTGCACTGTTGATAGGCAGGCACTGCTCCTCAGAGCAGTGGGACTGTTTCTCTTGTCTTCACAGGAGAAATCTTTTTTAGCCATTTTGTGTTTCCTTTTTCTTTTGATTGTGAAATTCTCTCTCCTAGTGAAGTTGTCAAAACTTGCTTCCTTTCTTGTAGTTTTATCTTTATATTTGTCTTTTTGCTGGTGAGGAGTGGACAGTGCTTTGCCACTTCTTTTGTTGACACCAACAGATACTTATGTTGCTTCATTTATATTTGCTCATTTATGATGTTCAGGCTGCATTGCTGAGCCCAGACTATATTGAAAAGACGAAGTGGTTCTCGTAAAACCTATTAGAAATTAGAGTTATTTGCTTATCTGAAGGTTTATTAATTAAAAATGCTTTCTCTGTTTTACAAATCTGTAGGGACATCTCTGCTCTGTGTTCAAATCCATTTAGGTAAATAAACCAGGGAGTGAGGTATGCTTTCTATGTGCTTCCCATTTAAAATGTTGCATACATTACTGGAACCAAAGTCAGATGAAGCATGTGCTGAGGACTTAAGAGACCAAACTGTCCTTTTGTCTGAAAACTTATTGAAATAAAGAATTCAATGGACTTTATTACATTAATTGGTTTTTGGTTCACCTTTAAAAGCATAAAGTAGCATTTTAATTATTGTTTAATCAATATTTAATTTCCGCTTTAAAAATGTTGTGCCTTCAGCTCTTAGATGGCTCCATCTCTTCACTTGTCTGTTGCCTGGCAATATTTGAAATGGTAACTGGCTGAATATCGGTCCAAATAAAAATAAGTATTTGTAGTTGGAGTCTGAAGTCATAATTGAGATGGTAATGATATCTAAATGTAAATGTGTTCCCTTTGTTTATCTAATGAGTAGGGAAGTGGATGTATCCCCATCTGCTTCAAGTAGGTTTAATATCAGCTGTAGCAAAATGTGTGCTACAGTGCTTTGAATCTGTGCTTGACTAAAAACCAGCACATGCTGACCATGTATTTGTCAGAATAATAAAAAACCTGGGAGCTGAATGATAAATATTGTGATTATTGTTTTTTTTGTGTGTGTGTCACCTTCTAAAAGCAAGTATGAATTTTGGCCTGTGGAAGATGGAAAACCATAGTTTTAAAAGGTAGGAACTTCGGCTCTGAAGTAGTGGTAGCCTTCACTTGCCTCTGTCTGAGGTAGTTCAGGTTTAAATATTATACTGCTTGCAGGCCTTCTGTAGGAAATGAACATGCATAATACAAGGAAACATTTCAATATTTGATGGTGCTGAACAGCCCTAATTTTTCCCCATTTTTTGGTAGTAGGTGTCTAGATAGAACAGTGAGCCTAAGTTAAGTCTTTTAACTCAGATTCAAAATGTCTGGGAGTATTTGTATTTAGTTCTTTATTTTAGAGTCAGGTGACCCACCTATGTTGAATGGGACAGATAAAGGCATGACAAAGCTATTAATAAAATTTCAGAAGGAAAGTGATCTTGCTCTGCTCTCTGACTGAGGAAGCATTTGCCAAAGATGGTGTTGAGATTCATGAACTTTGATTACTTTTTGCTTCAATTGTCCATAAAGGATCTCATTCTTATGTTATAGCAAAGTTTGGATGCTTTGGTGTTATGATAGTATTAGGCGAAAGGGCTTTTGGTTCAGTCTGGGTCAAGTTAAACCTTGGAAACGAGGAGAGAGTGACTGCTGCTAAGCCAAGGCTGAGCTGAGGGCAGTCTGAGCACTGTTTTGCTTGCAGGAAAAGTATATTGCCAAGCGCTGAAACAAATTCCCCTTTGCTATGAATCCGTAAGAGGATATTTCTGTAGCAGTATTTGTTTGACTTCATGAATATTTAGTTTGCACTGTGTTTTGAATGCATTGTTACAATATTTCCATCATAAATATGGCCATTAAAAAAGACACAAAAAAGAGGATGGCATTGGTTAAGACAGAGGCAGGGGAGTGTGTGTCTTTATATGTGCTCAATTAAGCCTTAGACACTAGTAATTTATGGCCACATTGTGATATTATGCTGACGGATAGAGTAGGATATTATGGAAAGATTCTGCCCAAATGGCTGAGGCTGCAAGCATTTCCCCATGGAAGGAAAGACCCAGAGAGGATATTCTGTGTGATTCAGTAGTGCCTGCAAGTGTGGCAAGTCCTGGACCTTTTCCCTGCAGTGTCACTGACCATGAAAAACAAACAATCCTGTGGTTCAGCCCTCTTATTTCTTCAGCCTATTCTGCTTGCCAGTGGGAGTGTACACTGCTGATGCTTTTGGGATCTTTCCAAAGAGCAGAACAGCTGGGATTCAGACTTGTGCAGTGTCTTGTTACTTGCTCTCATTGGCATTACTGGGGAAAAAAAAAAAAAAAAGAATTAAAACCCCCATAACCCTTAACACCAGATCTGGGCCTATGTCACATGGCTCTTTGGCAAACACTCAAAAGTGTATTCTGCTTTCTGGCATTTCCCTCGCAGTAAATATGTGCAGTTGCCTACTGGTGCTCAAATGGTATGTGATAATGAATTTTCCCACAGAGATGGGAATGTCATAGCAACCTCTTAATAAAAGGATAACTTTTAATCATACTAATAGACTCCTGGTAATCTAGAGTAAGAAGGATATTTTCTATGGTGTCATGCTCAAAGAAATGTGAGACACTCACTAGGTTGTAAATAAATCTGCCTGCTCCTTCTAAAGACCCAGAGACTGCAATAATGGCATTCAAAATGATGCTGACATCAGCCCAGTAGTTCTTGCCACGAGTGAAAGAGCAAATAGTTGCCATTTAATTCTAATGCATCGAGATAGCCCGGAGCTAAATAATACATTTTTGTTAGTAATTATTTAGCACAATTCCAAGCTGCAAAATAAATTTGCATACAACTCATCCCTTGAGGATTATCTTGCTTAGAGGGTATATGGGAGCACAGGAAGGCACACTACTCCAAGCTGATGGTTTGTTTGCATTATTTCAACTGTTAAAATTATCAGAAGCCTTTAAATAAAAATGAAATCTAAATAAGTTACTGGTTTTAAACATTAAGGACTCCTGCATGCAATATTTAACAATATTCCATCAAAGATATTACCTTTTTATGTGAATACAAAAACACTTTCCTGTGTCCTTAGGTATGGAACCCCTGTGGTTGTTTTTATTAATGTTCAAATAATTGAACGCATACAGTAGAGGCCATGTGAAATTCCTCCTCCTCTCATTCAGTAAATGGAAAAAAAAATCAATTGATACTTACAAATCTTTGTGGATCAATTTTGACATAGCTTTAAAATGCAGCGGTGGTTGTGTTGATTCTGAGATGAGCACAGTTGGTTAGAACATAGTGCTAATAACAGCAGTGTTGTGGGTTTGATCCCTGTCCAGGCTGTTTATTTGGCTGTTGGATTCAGTGGTCCTTGTGATGCCTTCCAACTCAGAATGTTCTGTGATTCTGTGTTGAACGCAGTGTAAAATACAGTGAAGGTTTGTTCATTGGCAGTGATGTGAGTCTGTGTCTTTGTGCTTAGCTGTGATCTTTGAATGAGCTGGATGTGACCAGGGAGGCTCTTAAGGGCTGGAATTAGGAGCTCCCTACTTGAACATCCTCCCTCCTCATCTGTCCCTTGCTGGACTATTGAGAGTGCTGCCCCCACCTATTAAGGTTCAGTGGAAACATGCTGGAGAGCAGTATGCAATCTAGCAAGTCCTGAAAATGACTGTACTGATGAGTAAAGAATAACATTTATCCCCAACAACCTCCCTCACTGGAAAATGTTGCTCCAAATTTACACCGTTTTGCTCTTTCTTATTTTATTTTTACATTTCTGTGGTTTGATTGCTCCAAGGCAGCACTGGTTGCACTAGAATTGCAGAGCTTCTCCTGTTATCCAAGTATTACAGATAGCCAAACATTGATGTCACAGTGTGTATTTAACATGATAATACAGGGTCACTTATTTTGGACAGCCTTCTCAAATGTGGGACATTTTCCTGGCTAACAAGCATCTCTCCTATGAGGACAGGCTAGGAGAACTGGGATTGTTCAGCCTGGAGAAGAGAAAGCTCAGGCATATCTTGCCAGTGTATATAAATACCAGAGGATGTAAGGGTGAAGCCAGGTTCTTTTCAGGTGTGCCCAGTGATGGGATGAGAGGCAGTGGACACAAACTGATTCACAGAAGGCTCTATGTCTGCATGTCAGGAAGCATTTTTTCACTGCAGAGGTGATGGAGCATCAGAAGAGGTTGCCCAGGGGGGTTGTGGATTCTCCATCTTTGGATATATTCAAAAGTCATCTCAACAGGGTCCTGGGCAGTTGATTGTATGTTGCCCTGCTTGAGAGGGAATTTAAACTAGATGATAATCCAGAGATCCCTTCCAACCTCAGCCATTCTGAGATACTGTGAAATCCTTGATTTGGTGTGTTATGATTAGTAATTTTCATTTGTATGGGGCTTTAAGGCAAAAAAGAAGGAAAAGAAGAAGAGGAGAAAAAACAGTATTAAAAAACCATAGTTTTAAACCATAGTTTTAAACAAACCATAGGCCTTGTTTAAACAGATGGACTGCAAAAGGAGGGAAACACAGTCCTTTGGGTTAGCTAGTGCTGTAGATCTTAATCCTCTGAGGGTAGTGAAGAACTCAGTTCTGGGGATGCCACATAAGCTCATGTCCTAGTGTTTTGGATCTAGGAATACCCAATATTTAGGAATAGTGGTCGCTGGCTGGTATTGGAGAGGCTGCACAGAGTCCTTGTACTGGGGATATACACTGCCTAATCACAGCTGAGAGCTGCTGAAACTGCTGCAGTCCCTTGCAGCCCTTCCTCAGCACACAGGCTGACTGTAGATAAATGGTGGGGAGGTTAATTTTGCTTTTTTAAAAGAAAGAACAGAGTTAAAAACAAAAGGCTGAGATGGTTAATCAGTGAAAAAAGATGAATGTGGAAAAATCTGCCCCTCCTTTTGATACATCAGATTTCAGTGATTACAGGTTAGATTAGAAGCAGCAGGATGCTGTGTGCTCAGCTAGGCCCTCTCAAACTAATAGGTAGGTAGGTATTAGTGGCTATTATTAGCTAATAGGTAGGGGCTATTATTGATTTGTAAAGTGCATCTTGACATAGCTGCTGGAAAGTCAGGGATTTTATTTCCCATCCCTTTATAAAGCTGCAGGAGTTTGTTCCTGAAGCTGCTGCCAGTGGTAATTTCTCTCCAAATCAACTATCTTATGTTTAAACTGGAATCAGACTGATAGTGGCTCTTCTGAGATGAATTAACACAACCTTTATGGAAGTGTTATGTAGGCAGTGCTGTGTCTACTCAGGGTGCAGGCTGTAGGTCCCACCACCTCCTTCCTCACCTGCAGAATCACTGCCTGTTGCAGCTGAGTTCTTGAATCTGAAGCAAGGCCTGTGCTTTCCAGGCTTCTTAGTTCTAATGAGCTTTTTTTTAAAGAGGCCTTTTTTGTTCTTGCATACCTCATATGCAGACTTGGTTGCTGCATTTTCCATTGAGAGAAGTGATGAGGATGCTTTTATCTTGCTAAGGCAATCTGATGTAAAACGGGTGAGAAGAATGGCAGCAACTACAAACGCTTCCTTTGATAAGCAATATTTTTATTGGTGATGCTTAAAATTTACAAGTGGAATAATGTTTCTGTGACTTAGGTGTTAAGACTTTTAAAGCTAAGCTTCATTAATAGAAAATTTTATATCTAGGAGAAGAGCATTTAATATGCATTTGCTAATTTCTACTGTGGCATTCAAATATATTTTGTTTACAGTGACAAGTGAGTGCAAATGAAGTTGTAAAGATTGCCAGTCTTAATGTTTTGGCTTTCAGTATTAACTTGAAGTGCCTTGTTCTGAGGGAAAGGCACATAAGGGAGATTTTGGAATTTGAATCTAGCCCTGAATTGTGATTCACAGTAATTATATTATTAACATTTGCTATAAAAATATGCATGATTTCATTCAGCTGCGTTTATCCTGAAGATGGCCCAGTAGCAATCAGACTGACCTCAGAAAACTCCTTGGGGGTTCGGGAAAGAGATGGCATTTTATTGTAGCACAGAGGAAAGTGGAAGCACAGTTCAGTTCAGACACCTGTATCATTATGGCAATGGGAGATTTCTCTTAACTGGCAAGGCTAGGATTGAAGTGCTTTTCAAGAGAGTCACATTTGGGGAATAAGGAAGCTAACTTGCCCTCAGATTGCTGCACTCAGGCTTCGACCCTCAGCACAGAGTGGAGACTTGGAGCTGTTCTCCATTTAATGGGGACAGGGCAGGCATGTAGAGAAAATCTGAGAGGACTTGAGGTCTGAAAATCCTAGACAACCTAATCTTCCCACAGAATAAGGACAAGAAAAAATTCACTCTGGTTTGGTCCTCTGTAGTGAGTCTGCATGTTATCACTGACTTGGAAGTGTTGATTTGCTGATGTCGTGCAATCACAAGACTAAAATAATTTGGCTTCATCTTCAGCAAAAGCCAGGAAGATTTGAAAGTGGTTGCTCCTTATGATGGATAAATTATACATAGATTAATATTTCCTTACACAAAATGCTTTGCATTTATTGCTTTAGATATTTTGCCTCCTTGAGTTCTAACTATTTAACACCTGTGTTTTTTCTGAGATGCTATAATTCATGGACTATATAAACTTTTTTAAATGGCATATTACTGGGTCGTCATCTAAGGCATGCTTCCTAAGTACATTATTTATTGAGAAGTATGTTGTTTCTAATCGATTACATGCCTTTGTGCATGCTAATAATGACCTCATAATTAGAGCAAAGTGCACTTGATTTCAACGTGTAGGGAATAGTGCTGTAACATTACTGTTGACTTGCACAAAGGTGTTAAGCTTCTCTAAGAAGTGGAAAAAATTGAAACACTGAAATCTTGAGTGGCATCCAGTAACCTGAGAAACCAAATTCTGAAAATAGATCTAAGTGACAAATCTAATTATGAATTTTACCCATGATATTCTGCCAAAAGTCAAAGAGATATCACAAAAAGAAAGATTTTTTTTTTTTTTTTGTGGCCTTCTTTCAAACATTTCCTTTCAATAGCTTTGGTGAGCTCTCTGCACCTAGGCTGTGATGGAGACCAACTGTATGGAAGCACTTAGTGGCCAACACCTGCCCCCAGAGGTACAGAAGGATGGCATAATTTGTCATAGGCTGTACCATGGGCTGTGGTTATATTGCACAAAGTGGTGACCCGTTGCCTTCTCTGGCTGAAGAATATAATCCCTCAAGTGTCTCTGTGTGGCACACTGTGTGGGGCTATGGTCATCAAGCTGTATGCTTAGGTTGGATTTATTTTTCTGTGGCTTGACTGCTAGGTAAACGTTGAAGCACTGGAGTTGAGTTGAACTGCAAAAAGGAGATGTTACTGCAAATGTTATAAATGACCTTGTTTATTTTATAGATGCTGCAAAATAGTAGAAACAGGTGGAAATAGGAATGTGAGTTTTGATGCCTCTTGCATGCCTCTGCCATTCTGCATTTCTCTGTTGCTGTGACTTGAAGACTGGTGCTAAAAGAGGAGGGGAATAAAATTACTTCTTAGGCTAATTTTTTAAAAAAACTTTTTGACATGTACCAAACCTACCCAGATTTGGCTATTGGTGTTTTAGAATAGTGGAATCAAACAGCATTCTTAAACTGCATGGTAAATCTCTCAACCTACCACATGAAGATGAATTTTTCAAGCTTCTAGTTCCAGAGCTTGGTTTTAGGTGGTGTCAGAGTAATTAGGGATATCTATATGAATTTGTATCACTGATAAATTCAGCAGAAAAAAATTACAACATATTTCCAGGTAAATACATTGAAAAATTCTGTTACCTCAGGTATTTGTCTGCTTTTTTTTTCCTTACCTGTGCTTATGTGAAAATATAATCATGATTGCATGGCAGATTTACTGTTGTTTACTTAGTTTTAAATGGAGTAAAAAATGTATAGGCCTGCTACAGTGCTTTTTCCCTGTGGAATGTGATTTTCTGATCATGCAGCTTGATCATGCCAAGGGGATTCAGAGGTGTCCAGGGCAGCCCACAGGATGGTCTTGCCAATGCTGCAGCTGAGTGACAGCTGAGTGGCACAGCTGAGTGTCAGACTGAGTGGTTCCCTTTTCCAGTCACGATAAGAACCTGGAAAAGCAAGAACAGACCTGTCCAGTTATGTCCATCTGGGATAACTGAATGGCTCTTCTCTCTTCCTGGACACTGCAGTGTGTGTGCATGGCTCTGGAGAGCCATACCAGCCTGTGGAGAGGCTGGGGATGCTGTTGGAGGTCTGCAGTGAGTTGCCCCCACTTCCATGGCCACCCGCACATCCTCTCGTACCTGCCTGCAGCCTGTTGCTGGACGTGCTCCGCTGGGGCACATTGGTGCAGGAGGATAATTTTTGAAGTCTGATGAAAACTGGAGACTGAAGATGGGAAGTGACAGATGACATGTACCAAAGTACCCTCTTCAGCTGTTCTGTGGAAATAGAAGAGTTTTGCCCAAAGAATGTGTTGTCTGTTCAAGGTCACCCTAAAAAGTGAAGGCTGTGAGTGTTCTGGAACTATGGTTTGAAGCAAGGTTATAGTGGTAAAGATTAATTCTCTTTTGATATTTCAGCTGTTTCCTGCTCCAACACCATCTCTGGGCAGCTGAGATTTCAGTCATTTTTAAATACATTTCATCAAGATGCCTTTGGGATTCTTCCTGAGATTTCTCAGTAATTTCATTAAATAATTGCCTTTAGTTATCCCCAAATTTCATTTTTATTGACTTTATTAAATAGGCTTTGACTTTCCTGACATTTCAGTAGGAAAAGCTTTTCCTGGCATTTGCAGATGTTTGGGGTGTGTTTGGGTTTCTTTTTTGCTTGCTTTTTCTTCCCCCCCCGTCTTCTGTAGTTGAGTTTTATCACAGCACTTCCAATTGTTTCTGTGCTTATGTAGGAGTGCCTAGACCTGCTATCACGGTTTCCCTTTTCATCTCCATTATGTTCTTTTCTGTACTTAAAATTTTCAATTTAGCTGTTTTAAGAGACTTTGGCAAACAGAATTATTTTTATGGGCATGTATGGACTCACATAATTAGATCTCTGCATCATGTCTAATCTGAAGTGCTGTTCATGAACAGCACTTCATAAATTTTGCCTTCTATTCTGATTTGGGGCTTTTAAAAAAAAACTTGAATGTCAGATTATTAGTTGTTAAGTTTTATAAAAGTTAAAAAAAGAAGTGAGTTTTATGTGCCTGATGACGAACCTCATGTTTTTGAACTCTGTGTTCTCAGCAAATCCCAAATTTAGTGAGCAACCATAGTGAAAATGACAAGCCATTGCTAATTAGGTTATGCTTTGGGCAAGCTGATTATGTAGGCTATTTAAATGGCTATTTTAGGGTAGATATATATTTTATTTCCCTGGCGAAATTTTACAGTTAATAATAAAGCCTGAAGTGCCTTGATCTTTAACCCAAAAATTAACTTATGTAGAAAGAAATGAAGGTAAGTAAATACAAGTTCATTAAAAAGAGCTCTAAAGAAAAAAAAAAAGAGTGCAGGGTGCAATACGAAGAGAAACTGCAGAACGTTAAGTAAGAGTGGTGGAGAAAAACAGTGATTTCCTTATCCCCTCAGTGCTAGATGGAATATCCTTCCACAGTAGCAAGGGAAATGCATATGGAGAAAAAAAGCAACTGACTACAATAAGAGATGATTCTGGGAAAATGAAGAGAAACTAAGGACTATGTCATAGCTGCTGTTAGTGTGAAGATAAGAATTGTAGGATACGTCTTTTTAATAAAGTAAGGCAAAGCAAATTATCTTTTTTCTGTTTTTTGGTAACCTCTTTGGGGAAGTATCCATTAATTCCTGTTCACTGTTATGGAACAGAATTAAGGGGGAAACAATGGCAAGCTTTCTGAAATGTCAATTTGTAGTTAGAAATTCAGCCAACAGACATTTACTTGAAGCAATAGGTGTGTCTTTCCTTTTTTTTTTTTTTTTTTTTGATTAGTTAATCTGTGAAGAAAAATACTCTCACAGTAAAGAGGGATAAATAGGGAGGACTATAATTCTGGTTTATACTACCTTCTGACCCTTGGCTCATTCTGGAGAGTAAGGAGGCTAAGACTCAAGTTTATATCCCAGTAAAATGTGCTTAGCCATATAGGTACTCTTGTGGTTGCTTGTCTTGACAATTGTCTGCTCAATTTTTATTATTATTACTATTATTGCTATCTTATTGTAAAATTCTATACATTCCTGTGTTTTGGTTAATCCAGTCTTGCAAATATCCACACAGGATTTTTGATGTTTCCCAGGTTTTCAGAAGAGAAACAGCTTTTATTTAGTTTTGGCTTTCATTTTTTCAGCTGTTTTGTTTTGTTTTTTTTTCTTGTAGAATAGTAGTTCCTAAAGATGGACCCTCCTCAAAGCCTTGGCCTATATACATAAGCAGTGATACCTTTTGACAGGGATTCCAGAATTTTTTACATCCCTCTCATATCTAGAATATATTCTGAAATTATTATAGTACTTCTGAAATTTATAAATATGATAAATACTTAAGAAGTCTATATGTAAAATTCAAGGTAGACTTTTAATATTTTTTAACATTCTTTCAAATAGCAGAGAAATGTTTTTTGAAATGAATCTGATGGTTGCTATTCAGACCTTTTCATCTTGAGACCTGCCTTTTGTTTGGGCAGCTAACAGAATGATATATCTATTTTTTCCCTCCTCTTTTAGATATTACATTATAGCCTACTTTCCCTTTTGCCCTATTCAATATATTTTTGTTATCTTTTAGTACTAGATTAAGGAAAAATGTTAAAAATGAAATCAGATGAAAAATGAGAGTGTTTTCTCTTTGTGTTTATTAAGTATAAATACTTTCATTCCATTAATAAAAGCTAGAATTGAGAATGATGCTAAAAATTTGGAGAACAATAGCAGTGATGAGAATGGCTTGATAAGTCTAGTAATAAAATTTATTTTAGGAAATAGGTTTGACTGTCCATATTATAGAGCTGAGTCTTTATTGATTATAGGAACATAGCATTTTTGGGTTCCTGTGAGGCCTGGTACCATCTCGGAGTCCCTTGGTTGCCTAACCATTGTTTTGAAGTTCTTTCTAAGTTAAAACCTTGCTCTGCTGTCATCCTTATTCCATTTTTCTATTCTTCATCCTTCTCCTGAAAACATCCCACTATATGGTACTAATTTAACTGTTGAGAATACACAGACACACTAAGCTACAGTGTAATATTTTTAGTATTTCAGTAATATATTATTTATATATCACTGACACAAGTGGTACATGGAAATTCTTTACTGACAGCAATGCAGCAGCACCCTTTCAGTCTTCTTGCATTCATGCTGCCAGGATATTGCATATTTATTTAGTGTCTTTGGGATGTGAGTCAGAAATACTTTATGTTGCAATGCATTGTCCCAGTATATTTTACCTGCATGCATTTTTTGTGTGTTTGTCTTCAAATGCCCCCCACCTCCCTTCAATTTTTGCAGAAAATTTTTTTTTCATTTTCTCATTGAATCATTAACCATTGCACTTTCCAAGAAAATATCTTTGGGATATTCTTGCCTTATCTTTGTGTCTTTGCAGAAAACCTGCTCATTAAGTGTACTTACTGGATTATTCCATGAAACTCTGCCAATAAAAAGAAATAGTGCATGTCTTGAAGATCAAGATTTAAATTTATCAAATTAAATCAAGATTTTTCACATGGATGAGAAAAGGCATTATTTGACCTGTGCCACTCCATAAGAAAGTGACAAGCTATCCTCCAGAAGGTTGATTCCCTAGAGCTTATGAGTACCTTGTCATTTAGAATCTGACTGCCCAGCACTGTTTTCTAAAATATCCAATAAAAGGTTAGAAATTTTTAGGGAGAAGTAGAAAGCAGAGCATCCTGGTGACACTGAATGATTCCATGGTGTGTTTGTGTCTTCAGTATTCGAAACTAGTCTCCATCTCTCAAAAAGCATGAAGTAAAGTTGGAGTGGGCTCTATAAAGCAGCAAGTATAATCAAGGGTAAGCAATGACTTCTGTCCAATGAGGGTCTAAATTTGCTGGAACTCTTTATCCTGAAAAAGGGAGCTTATTTTAGAACTCTATAAAATCATAAGTGGCATGGAGAAAATAATACGGAGGAAATGTTCACTGTCTCATCCAAGAAAAGAAGAAGAGTTTAGGGCACAAACCAAAATTGTCACACGAAGCTCCGAATTAAAGTTGACATGGATGTAAATTATGGTTGGAGAATTTAAAAGAAAGAAGCAAACAGTTTCCAAAAGAAACCTTGGTGTTCGAGTCTTTAAACTCCTCAAACTATTGAAGTCTGAGGATGTTCTAGGCATTCATGCTATATACTTGTTCCATTTTGAAACTCTTCCATCCTCCAATTGACTTTTGTTCTTGTAGACATCCTCAGTGGACTTGGGTTATCTCTTGTACTCAGGGTCTACCTGCAGATTAGCAGGTAGAAGAAAGTTATTTTAAAATATATTTTATTTTAAAATAATACTTACTGAAGTATTTCTATATATACATATCTAAAGATACCTAAAGTTTTTATTCACTGTAGTTCAGTTTAAAGTAGTATGCTGGGATAGGAAAGTGGTTTCCCAAATTCTGCACTCGTAACAGTGATAAAATTCTTGCTACTCTTACAAAACTATGCAG
Source organism: Motacilla alba alba (assembly GCF_015832195.1). Lineage (NCBI taxonomy): Eukaryota > Metazoa > Chordata > Aves > Passeriformes > Motacillidae > Motacilla > Motacilla alba. The sequence continues at coordinate 37,386,788 of NC_052017.1, read as the reverse complement.
AAATCTGTTTTGAGCTTTATGACATTTTTTTAAGGTTTTTGTGGTTTAATTTTCTGTATATATATTTTTTCAAGTAAAAACTATAAGTGTTTTAATAGTACAAAGAAAATACATTTTGAAGAGTATATATATTTTAAGAACACAAGTGGTCCCATACATTCAATTTTTATAATCCCTGCTTTTAAATAACACTTGGTGAAGGAGTTTAATAGTGCCATTTTTCTTCCCTTTTTTCTGGCATGCTTTGTCACTATATATAAGGAAATCTCTTCAATAGCACTTATTTTGTTACTGGGAAAAAGAAAGGCTTTGTTTCCTCTAGCAAAGTCATAGAGGCATTTAGCAAGGAAACCTTAAAGATCTCAAGGAGCTTTTTTAAGGGGGATGTTCCCAAAATAATTTTGACAATATTGCTGATGTCCAGGTGTGAATAACAGAACTCATGGCATTGTTGAAACCATTCTCTTTGCAAAGCTCTACTGCAAGGACTATTTGTTAAGAAGGCAACCCCGCAGATTGTGCAAAAGACGCAATCTCCCAGTCACCTTCCAGTGATAATAAAAGGACATGGAAGTATTCTGTACTTTGCCCAAGTATTTGGATCCTGCGTGATTTATCGAAGCAGTTTATCTACAAAAACAGCATTGCAAGTTTTTGAAAAATTAAAGTATTTAGTTATATTTTAAGATAAAAATTGACAGTGGGTCCTGTTTCGTGTTTTAGTTATTTATATGTTCCTACTGAGTGCCTTGAGCTATGCATATAGAAATCATCTCTGCTATAAAAAGGACTGACTGGTTCCTTCCCAAGAGGCTTTTTTCATGGTACAAAGCAAAATAAAAAATTGCTTATAGAGCACATCTGTGATATTGTGCAACTTAAATTTCTCCTGCTGCTTGACATTTACTTACCCGGGGTGTAACTCAGAGACTGTTTTATCATTGTGGTGACTTTTTTTTTCTTTAATGAACATGAGTGTGTTAAATTTGAATAACTACATTAATGTCACATTATTGCTGAAATTTACACACATAGAGTGAGTAAATTTGGAATAATGATTCCCACAATGCTCATAACTTGTCCCTTTTCTCATGTGAGCTGTACTGTTTTCTGTTACCTTCAGTAAGCCCTTGTGCCTTGTTAAAGACAGAATATTGCTTCTCTGATTGAATCACTGCCTTTCTTAGATACAGCTTTGGATTTTACTAAGTTTGAATTCACGGTATAATCTTCTCAGCAGTAGTTTCATGTCAGTGAAATAAATACAGTGGGAAAATCCAGAAATATCTCTTTCCTCAAACATGATTTTAGCTCAAATGAGGACAGCGTCAGGGACTGAAATTGTGCAGAAGTTATCGCCAAGGGAAGGTCAGTCATCAGACTTTAATACAGGCCAAGCAGAATTTTTGGTTTTTTTGATGCCAGAGCATGTTTTGACTTGACATTATAAAATATCTCTGCTTTAGGTATTTTGCAGCTCCAGTGTTAGGCTGTTTCAACATGTTCCAGTAACGGGATTTCTGCTGGCACAGTGACATTATTTTCTTAGGTGAGATCAATTAACACAACATGCAAATGCTCTAGATTTAATTTAGTTGAATCTAAATGAACAGTTACGCCAGATTATCTGTGCTGGCAGGAGGTATGAATCTTTTCCTGAGAAAAGCTCTATTGGAAATCTTTTCAGCCAGAGTCATGATAAAATTTTTGGAATAAGAGTTTAGGTCTATAGCTTGCTTGAGACAAAACAACAGATTGGGGAAGATAGGTATTGTCATATCCAAAACTTATTCTCAGAACAATGTGAACTCATTGGAAATTTAATCAGAACAAAGCAAGTGACTACAGGAACAGCAGCTTCTTTTGTTTATGTGTAAGTGTAATATGTGCTTTTACTAACTTGTGAAAAATAAAGCAAAAAAAATATATTAAGTTTAAGAAAGGTGATTTGTTATCACTCTTGGAAGCTTTGCTTGCTTTATTTCATAAATAAGCATTCTTCTAATTGGCAAATGACAGACTGTGGCTCTGGAATAAGAATGTTATTTTAAGGTCAGGCCCTACAAGACAAAAAATACTTTAGTGCCATTATTAGCAAGTATTTTAGCCAGAGGCAAAGGGCAGGATTGTCGAGCAGTCAGAAGATGTCGACAGAGGAATTATAACAGTGGATAACCACAAACCTGGTGTCAACTGTATAGTTTAGCCCTACACCCTGCAGTATTTAGGCTTCTCTTCCCCTTCAAGGTAGCATCTCCACAGGCTTCTTTGCAGATAAGCAAGCAAATAATTAATTTTTTTTTTCTGTTAAACAAGGCCATGTTCATTTTTTTTTTCCTTTTTGATTTTTTTAAATGTCTATAGATGCTGTAAGCTTGTATTTATGTACTTGAAGTGAAAGTTTACTAAATTAATCCTATGTTTTGCTAGTTGGTCTGGTATTCAGCCTGGCTGGGATCTAGCAAAAACCATATCACAGAATCACTAGGTTGGAAGATGCCTTCAAGATCATTGAGTCCAATCCATGCCCCAACACCTCAACTAAACCATGGCACCAAGTGCCACATTCAGTCTTTTTTTAAACACATCCGGGGATGGTGACTCCACCTCCCCAGGCAGACAATTCCAGTGTTTTGTCAACTCTTACAATAAAAAACTTATTTCCCTAATATCCGAACTTGCTTCTTGTTTCACAGTGTGTATTTGGAGCTATCTGTGTACATAGATTAATGAAAAATAATCTAATGCACAGGTGAATAATGTATTTCACATATGCCAAAAACAAACAAAAGGCGCTTCATCCAGCATCCTCCAAGTAAAATAATTGTCGAGCTAAGACATTTTATCCTAAGAGTAATTTCCTTTTAATAATTCACAGAAGAGACTTATTTGAAACTTCTTTTGCCTTAATGATTTCTGTTGGTAGCACAAAGCTCCATTGCCATCAGCATTCTGCACCTAAACCTGCCATCTGCTGAGGGGCTGCCAGATACATTAACTCTTATCAACTTAACAGAGATTTGTTTTAAGAGGAGCTGCCTTCTTCATAAGACGTTTAGATTGAGCCTTGACACTTAATCTAAATACTGGAGCTGGAGGGATTTTCCTGGAGGTAATGTTGAGTGATTATTAGTTGATTAAAGTAGTTCTCTGTGTCAGTTTCAATCACGAATTGGCCTCCTATGTGCCAGAGACAAGGGTCTATCATGCTGATGGACATTGGTGTGCAACTGAGTCTTTTTCACATAAATTGGAAAGAGCAGTTGGGTAATCCCCTTTTGCAAGCTGTAGCAAATCCCACAGAGTAGCTCTGCAAACATGTCCATCTAATGCAGTAGCACAACGCAGCTAAAAGTTAAGTACCTTTTTCACCTCCTGTTTTCATAAGGCGGATTTCCACGTGTGTCAAATTTGTTATGTACGACACAAGTTCATTTAAAAATAAATAGGTGTTCTCAGGTAATGAAATTTTAAATATGTCAAAAATGTAATGGGACTGAATTGGATATTCATGAACAGAAGAGCTGGTTGTAGCAAATAATTCTTTTGAGGGTGTTTTTTTTTGTACTGAAATCAGAAGTAAATATAGTTTTTAAGCCTATAATCACAGCAATAATGAGCTCTTATGCCATGTTCCAAGTGTATTATGGTTGGACTTGTGGCAAAAGACAGGTCCTCGTTGTACCTTTGTAAAATTAGTAAGATTATGATGAAATAACAAATTAAAATAAAAGAAGAACCTCATTTGCAAATCATGTATGAAAATTGTCTTTAGATTTCAGGTTTAGCATAAAGTAGGATTTCTAATTTCCAGAAATTTATCTTCAGGATTTTTTTTAGGATCAGTTGCTGTTAACTTAGAATATAGAAAAGTGATCATGTAGTAATTACATTTCCATCTGCATTAACTTCATCAAAACTCTTACCTGACAGCTCTTGTTTAGTTAGATGTATCGAGAGTTGCTTATAATTTGGTATAGCTAATTTGGATAATTCATGATTTTGCCTCCTTTTAATCATGAGGAGCTGGTATTTGGAAAGGCACATGTCAGAAAAGATTTCTTTAGGATATAATGGCATGGATCTACAGCTTGCAAAAGCAGTGGCTGAGGGGGCTGCTGGGGCTGTCACCTCACTCAGAGGAGATCTGGCATAGGAAGGGGTCTTGTCCATGAATCCCTGTGTGGGGAAAGAGGGCCCACAGGGCTTCCTGAGGCCAACCATCTGGCACGTTGACATTGGACTTGAGTGCATGGCCTGTCCCACAATGTAGAGAAGGAAGTTTCTGGAAAACCAGTGCTGTCTACTGCCTTCTTCTGGAATGTCCTGTTTTCTGGCTCATTTGGGGTTGCAGTGTATGTTTTTATTTTCACAGATATGCACAAGTTCTCATGTACAGTGTATAGAATCAGGACAGATAGCTACCTGACCTACTCATAGCATCTTTCTTCAGGGAAGCCTTGAATTTGTATTATTCAAGTTACCTTTAAATAGGTCAACATTATTGCAGTATTTCTAAACACATATTTTCCCCAATTTCTTGATTTTATCTTTCTTCAAATTCTTGTTTGGTAATTTTTATCACAGGTTCTGTAAATTCCAGGTGACATTGATTACTCCAGAGATACATAATTAAGATTCTGCTTATCCTACCAGAGTGGAAAAGAAAATAATTTAGTTTTTCCACTTTTCTTCTTGATGAATGTAAAATTCATTTTTTTCATAGTATTAAAGGTGGCATGAATTTTTTAATCTCTTTTCTTTGTACCTTATGTCATTTGTACTTACTGTGGCTCTGAAGATTTGTTTACCCTGAAGTTCCTGTGGAAGTGAGTACCAGGAATATGATTGAGATTTTTACATTTGTGTCAGGCAAATATTGGCTATTCACTAAATTTTGGTTTTATATTTTCATATTTTTCATTTAATGTATTTATACAGGAATGATATTTGCCAGTTTTTATAGAGGGAAATGAAAGCCCAAAATGCCTCTGCTGAAAGTTTCAGAAGTAACATTCCTGTTTGTATAATTGAACCTTTTTATGTGTTTCTGAGCTATTACCAAGTAGCAGCTGATGTGGGGAGCGAGAGGCTTAAGTGGGTGTAAAGCCTTTTATCAGGCGTTTTTAATTTTTGATAGATTTCTGAACTTAGTAAACATTGACAAACCAGATTAATGGTGTTCATGAAGGTTCTCTATGTGCTGAATTGTCCTCCAGCACATATTGTAGACCTGAATCTTGTACTGACTAAAACGTTCAACTGAGTAGTGGGGAAGCAGATATCCATACAGTGAAGTCAAAAAGAATAATTTATTTAAAAAAGTTTTTTGTAGTATCCTTTCTAAAATGAAGGTAATACTAGCTACCTTAGGAAAAAAAAATTGTTTATAATGAACTTTACATGTCTTAGGCAACAGAAGGAAATTCGGGGCACAGAAACACTTCTACAGGTTAAACCATAATTTTTCGTGTATATAAACTCCCCTTCTTCACCTCCTGTCCTCTGCCTGATCCCTGCACTATGAGTTCAAATGCAGTGCTGTGAAGGAATAGTGTTGAGTGCTTATGGATTTGTTTTTAATTTTTGTTGGTCTTTTAGTTAAATAAATGGTGTCTGTTTATGAAGGAAGTGAGTATTGTTTTGCAAGAATTGGCCTTCTTTGTTGGCAAATGGTGATAGAGTCACAGAGAGAAATATTTTAAAGGAGACTGATCCAGGGAGGTGCCTTTGAAGCAGCTGTGTTGGTTCTGCTTCATGCCAGCTTTGTGGTTGTTGACCGCTGAAGGATGCCATAGTCATTCTGAAACTTCGAATTAATGATTATTTGAAATAGGATTAGGAAGAGGAAGGGAAGGGTCAAATTGAAAATGGCATCAATTTATGTAGCTTTATTCTTAAAATAAGGCAAATGAAGCATGAGGTTGTGTTGTGTGTGAGAGAAATGTTTATCCGTTCCCACTCTTTCGTTCTGGTGGTGTTGTTTTTCCCTCAGAATGGTAATTTGTGGCTGCTGCATGACCACACTTGGCAGTGGCACGTGGACAGGAGAATTGGATACAGCTTTCTGGTCAGGCATGAAGGGGATTTCAAAATTGCCTTGAAAATTCAACAAAATTGAGTAAATGGTTATGTGGGTTAGACAAATAACAGTGAAGATGCTGAAATAAACCGGATCTTTTTCATCTTGCTCACACTCCCGTGACACCTTTTAGGATAAAGAGATTCAGTTGTTCTGGAATGGTTACAGTTGTGAGATAACACAGTTGGCTCTTCAATTTGTTCTCTAGGTCAGTATTGTACTTGGAGATGTGCTTTATTGCTTGCATCACTCAAGTGGCGTGTAAGTGAAGAGGGATGTAATTGATTTAGCAAGGATGCACTTTCAAATACAGCTGTGTATTTTTCATTAACAATAAATGGAAAAGGAAATTACTTTTATTTTGCAATGCATCATTCTCTTTACTATTATAAGCTTACTTTCAGGTATTCTTCTGAATGTGCAGATTTTTTCAGCAAAACAATCTACTGGGAATTCACTCAATTCAAATAAATCTCTAGGCAGCAGGTTTTTGAGACTTTATTTAAAACAAAACTTTAATGATTTTTCCCCTGTGATCTTAGAAGGTTTGATATGATTCACTTTTATTTACTAGACTTATATTTGGATGTTTTCATTGATTGCATTCTTAACTATACTAGTTTATCACAAAAATATCTTGTTCTTAACACAAGATAATCTTTCAAATTGCCCTCCTGACTTGCCAATATGTGTGTATTTTGAGAATGTTTACATACAGAATATCTCCTGATATTTATATGTTTTAAGATAGACATCCTGAGTTGTTGAGCAGAGGAAGAGTAAATGCCTAATGTGTTCTGTTCTTGCAATCTGATATTGTGGCCATCTTGCTGCACTCCCCACACCCGCCCAGGCTCTGAAGAAATGTGCAGAAATAATTACATAGATTAATCCTTCAAAGACTGAGCCTGGTTCTTGGATACATTAATTGCACCTTGTTAGAATTTAGTTGGTATATTTTTGCACTAACATAACATTAGCACAGTGTATCATGAACATGGTATTGGGAGAATCTCTTGCATACCTTGGGTCATTTGTGCACCACGCTGATGGGATTTGCTTTTTCTTTTTTAAGTAAAAAACCCCCAGAAACCTCCAAGTGATCCAAACTCAAAAGACAATAATTTTTCTTGTATCTTATGTATAATGCTTAGGCTTTTAGACCTCATGGAATTCATTTGTAATTTGTCCTTTATTTCTTTACTCATTCTTTCAGTTGAAGATACATAAAAGATGTATGGATACTAATTTTTTTTTAGGATAAGAGGAAATGGAATGAAGCAGTGCTGAGGCAGGTTCACGTTGCACATTAGGTAAAAGCCTTCACCCAGAGATCACTGGAATGGAGTCCCCGGGGAAGTGGTCATGCCTTTGAACCTGTCAGACCTCAAGCATATGGTAGTCATATGGTTTAGTTTTACATAGTCCTGTGCGGATCAAGGAGTTAGACTTCATTATTGTGATGGGTCCCTTTCAACCTCAGATATTCTACAGTTCCAGCTTGCATAGAAATGGAGAGTGACGGTGGTCATTAACATTCTTCTAGTGGGAAAATTGCAATACTTAGCATATTCTAATATAACTCTTGCAAGCTGAGAACCTAAGTGCATGTGAAGCATCATATATTTTTGATAAAAAAGGAACAAATGTACTGAATGTTTGTAACAGAAAATAAATTATAGATATCATATAGTAATTTTATTTAGCTGCAAACCAATGTTCTAGTCAACAAAAACTGTTCAATATTAGCTTTTCTATAAGAAGACAAGTATAAACTACAAATATAAAATAGCTAAGTGAAATATTTTTAATGAATGCTTCTTACTTTGCTTATTTAATTTGAAGAGAATAGTTTTAGGCATTTTAATTTAAACTGATGTAGCTGCTCAGAGAAATATTTTGACAGGAATCCTATTCATGGATGTTTATAATTTTCATTGTAGAACATCTGTCTGCCTTAAATCTACTGAATTTGCTGGTGAAAATGTAATTGCAAATGGATTCTTGTGAATGGCTGAGATACCTGTAATTACTGTATCCAGCTTTAATAGAAATGCTTTATGTGTTCCTTGCGTCTTTTGCACAGTAATGTGATTTAGTAAAATGAACCAGTGTCTAAAAGCAGGATTCAAAGTACATTTTACTCCATTTCCCAAATATTTTATTCTGTTGTTGTCTTTCATGTGAGTCATTTCTCTGTGGTAAGTCCTTCATAAAACCAGCATAGGAGCAGAATCAAAATAATTTTGAAACACAGTATGGGTTTCAGTTATATAAATTTTAAATTCTGAATATCGAACATACTGCTATATACCTGAAATTTGTTCTGCAGCTCACAGGATACCTGAGCTTGTAAGGGTCCCTCAACCCCACCCCGGTCAGGTATTAATACAGATTAATGAAACTCCCCTAAGCCTCCTCTTCTCAATTTCCTTTGTTCATTTGTGGCCACTTTTCTTACAGTTAAATTTTGGTACCTCATGATACCATATCTCTGATATGTGGAGATTTTGAGGAGTCATTTTGAGAACTTTCTTATGGCATATATAATGGAAATTTAAGTCCTGTATTGACAGATAACAGCATCTTCAGGGTCCTTTAAATATAGCTCAGTGAATAGTAACAGCATGGATAAAAATACTGAAATTGTTCTAATTGAAAAAAGAAAAAAAATTGAAGGAGCTGTCTAGCTGTCAGAGGTTGAGCTTTAAGCCTGAAAGTCACTTCAAGAACACTGTGTATTTTGTTGTATTTATGTGAATGATGCTGAATAAACCAAATGATGGGTCCCCTTTAAATTACCAGATCAGTGGCAGATTTGTACATTTCCCATTAAGGACCATAGGATAACTCTCTGAGTTAGAAAGAGTTGAAGTGAAAAATTAGGATCAATGCCGAAGAGAAAGATTTCCTAAGAGTTATTTTTGAAATGATCAAACGCAATTCATATTTGAACTACCTCTTCATCAGAAGCCCACTCTTCCAAACTTAGAACTCATCCATACAGAAAGCAAAAGCTGTAATAAAACGGGTGTTTGTTTCTTCCGGGCAAAAGGATGTGTATCTGCCTGCATTGCCAAGAGCTCCAGGAATAGTTTCAAGGTCCCATCTTTAAAAATACTGGCAAATGTTGGGGAGTGAAAGGGGAAAAAGAAAGCACATGATGTTGTTGAAAATTCCTTGAAAAAGCAACTGCAAAGGCTGAGTAGGAACTCTGTAGTGCCTGAGAGGTTTTATTCTTGCTTCTGTTTTGGATTCACTGGAGCTTCATTGGAAGAGTCTTAAAGCTTCAGCTAGTATGCTCAAGCATGATGACGCCTCAGCTTTTTTGTAGGCATTGAAATTAGTCCTGCAGAAATGTATGAATATAGTTCTTGTCTTAGGGATTCTGTCAGCAAGAAAAAATGTAATTATAACTGTGTACTGTAGCAAGTATATTATGAATATCTAGATATAGCAAAATGCATGCTGGCTTGTATTTTAATTTTATGCACTTCTGTAGTGCTGCTTCCTTGCACAGGTTGATAGGATATGTATACCTGCCAACTGTAACAGTTTTTTCAGTAATTAGGATTTTTGTTTGTTTGCTTTTTTTTTTTTTTTTTTTGCAAATAAATTTTCATTCACTCATTTGATCATTTTCCCAGGGATGTTTGTACATGGCACAACTGATTGGAGTTGTTGGTGTCTAGAAAAACTCATCATCAAATACCTCTGAGAGCTGGCTTTAGATGCCATCTAAGTTGAATCTCAGTTGTATTGGATTCACTGCCTTGATGAGGAGTAGCTGACTTATTCATATGCTGCAGTGTGTTTCTCTGTCAGATTTCCTCTGCACTCACTGTTCTGGTGGAACTTAAGACCAGTGCAGCTTCGGTTCTTACTAATTGGTTTCTGTGAAAATGCATTTTATTTATTTCTTGCAAAGCTCTCCTCAGATTCAGAATATGAAACAATATTTTGATATCTCAGGGTTTTATGTATTGGAAGGAAATACCACTGAAAGTTTGCTTTTGGGTAACCCAAACCCTTTACTTTCCAAATGTTTGATCTTTGGTGTTAATTATGTTTACAACATTAAAACTTTTGGGCAAGTATAGAGATAGTCACCAACATATGACCCAGAAAATCTACAAGTAAGTATTAAACAAACAAAAAAAATAAACCAGTCACTCAGCTGTCAGTTTAAATTTAAACATAATAGTTGGTCTTTATTATCATGTCCTTTTTTATTGTTCAAGTATGGTGCTCCTTACACAGAGTACTTTAAGACATGCTGGAGAAATGGGAAGTCTCCAGTCCTGGTGTGCAGTAGCCACATTACCTGTCACTCTCATGTCTTGTGGGGTTTTGTTTGGTTTGTTTGTTTTGGTTTATTTGTGTTTTTCTGCTTGTTCTTTTCTTCTGTTCTTTTCCCCATCCTGGTGCTGCAGCTGTCATGTTGAGACTTTGTACTTTCCAAAACCTGTATCACTGTTGAATGCCTGTGTATGATTATTGTACCCAGCTGTGGTGAAAGCATGTCCTATTTAAATGCAGAAGAAAGGTGAGATTTCCTTGCTGAGGCAAGTCCTTAAAAAAACCAGAAACATTATACAGAAGAAAATACCTTTCTGTAGTAATTAAAAACATTTTAGGTGGGTGGAGGGTTTTGGTAGTTTGCTTTTGTTGGAGTTATTTTATGGTTTTTCTTTTTAATTTTTTTATTTGACCTTCCTTGTCAAATTTATCTTGCTTCATGACTCTATTTCAGTGTAACAGTCCTAAATTAAATATAACTGCTGGGAGAGATTTAACTTCCATACATTCTGTGACTGAGTTCTTGTTTTCCAAATTCTTTCTGTATTCAGTGCAAGGCTAAGCTCATTTTTCACAAAAACTTAACAAGGAAATATGAAGGATTTTTTTGATTGATGCTGTATATTTTTTGAGTGACTGACTGCCAAAGAGAAAAGGGAGGTAAATCTATTTTGGAAATCTCAAGAATGAACACGTAGCCTTAATAGTAGGGTAGGAAGCATTTATAAAACTAGATGTATTCAAGATATAACCCATAATACAGTCCAGTTCTAATGGTCTCTGATGCAAGTTTGAAGCAAGGAGACTTGGGTGACCCTGAGATGGAACAGAAATAGAAGAAAAAGTGCTTACACTGAGAGGAGTTCCTACAAATATAGTCTCTGTCCTCAGAGAAGGGCAAAATACTCTTTCTTAGCAACTGACAACAGAAAAAGTTTTCTTTTTGACTGTGGTTTAGCCTTTCATCTTTGGCATTGCCTGACATACTATCATTCTTTCATTTAGTGTGATAATTGTATGTTCAACTTGTGAACTATTCCAACATTTATAGTTTTTGCCCTAAAACTTCAACCTAACTCATTTTTCCTCGTCTTGTATTTGTAAGGGTGGTGATTAATATTCTTGTCTTATGGGATCTTCTTAACAGGACCTTTCTTCACTGTGTCAATTTAATTTTGAATTTAATCTTTTCCTCTGATGTGCTTTCTGTCCCTTCATTCTTAATTAATCTGTCAGTTTATGCTGCATTCTGCCATCCAATTGTTAATGGAACTAATGAAAAATATTGGATAGAGGACACATCCCAATACAGACTGTTAATACATATTTCTCATTTGGAGAAATAATTGGCAGTTACAGCTTGGTCAATTTTCTCATAACTTAAGCATTATTCTCATAGAAGTTTCACTTAGAGTATTTTTTACAAAATTTGCATGGAAAAAATAATGGAAAATTGTGTCATATGGCTTTCAGAGTTAGTGTGTTGTTTTCTTCCCTCCATAAGGCCCTTTACATTGCCGAAAGAGGACTTGAGGTGTTTTTGCATGACTGTTTTTGACACTTCCATGTTTATTTCATCTTATAATTCATTCTTCTAATTCATCTTCTTGATACATTTTAGGTACAAATCTTAATTATTTGGTATTTTTCTGCAAATTGAAATTCAACTAGATTGCCTGTAACTCCATAATTTCCCATAGTTTGCTCAGTGCTAGATTTTTTTAGGCAAGCTTTGCATTTGCCATCTCCTAGTTTCCTTACAATTTAGCTGCCCTCTTTGAATTCTCAAAGAAAACTGGCAGCTCAGACTGCTGGATTTTTTTGGTTTTTTTTGTTCGTTGGCTGTTTTTTTTGTTTGTTTCTGTTGTTGTTGTTGTTGTTGTTTTGTTTGGTTGGGCTTTTTTTAACCATTCCAGAGCTTTGTTGTCAGCAGACAGCAAATAATCTTGTGTTTGTCCCCTAAGAGTGTTGCATAAGGGTCAAATTTATCATGACTCCACTATTTTTCCCCACTGTTATTTATGGACATTATAGTGAAGAACTGAAATGAAACTGCAGATACTGGTTTTCTTGTAATATTCAGACAAACAAGTTATGATGATAAGGAGAGCTAATGGAATATGAGCAAGTGGAAAAGCTCAGCTCAACTACTTCCACAGTTTTTCAGCAAGTGAAGGAGCATTTTGTTGTGCTCTTGTTAAGAAGGAGTTCTCAGATTAAGTCACATACATGGGACTGTTGTAGTGTTGTGAATATTACTAATTATATTTTCACCATATAAATATTCTCTCTATATGGACTGAGGCTGATTAAAACTTATTTGTGCCTTCTATGTGATGGCAATGCAAATAATTATGGAGAACTCCCCACAGGTTTATTTATTTCCTTTCAAGCCTGCTTTTATCGTTGGTGCAGGGATGTGCTGAAGATGCACCAGGGCCAACAGGTGGCTTGGTTCAGATCCACAATCCTTTACAAGTATTGAGGGCTCAGAGCAAGGGATGTGAGTCTTATAAAGAGACTAGTACCAGCGTGTAAACTGCTCTAAATCCCCCTGCAGTGCACACTTGTTCAGTTTTGCTGTGCCTGGGCTGTCTTAGCTGAAGAAGATTCCTTGCTTCAGATGAGCACCTGTTTGCCAATCCTATAGTAAGCTTCAGAGTCTGCACTAAGTGCTTTGGGGAAAAGCTCTTGTATTTTCAAAGTCCTCATTTGAATGTCCCCTTGTAAAAAGAACATGTGAAATTCAGGTTCCTTTCTCTCCAGTTGTTAATTTTTCCCATGTGAATTAGGTCAATTATTGAAGCAAACGAGCATAATGTTTGTTTAAATGGGGAGATTAATTCAGTGTCTGGTTCCCTAATGCTTTGCATTTTTCCTGGCTCTTTCTCTTTTTCAAGACTGGTTTTCTTAGTTTTTGTAAAAAAAGAGGAGTATACATTTGTGCTTAGCATTTAATTTATTCCTTGCTGAGCAAGTTTGCAAGAAGCAGTTCAGTTTCTGGCAAGGTAAAGAATGAGGTTCTAATGTGAGTCAAAACTCCAGGACTGGTGCATTTTGTTATGTAAACTGCACAAATTGCATGAATACAAGAACATTCCATTGGGTGAAGTCATGGAGAATGTGGGCAACTTCAGCAAGCTTCTGAATATTTTTTACTCCAAATATTAGCTGAATTTATGAATTCTCTGCTGATACAGATGCAGATTACTGCTCCCTAAACATGGTGACAGATTGAACGTTTTCTATATTGAAAGTGTCCTTGGAACACCTTGTTTCTGTTCCAGAAAACATGTATGAATGCAGAAGACCTTCAAATTACTAAAAAAATCCTTCATAAGGATCAAAAAGAAAGGAAGAAAAAAGAAGCAGATTAAAATCTGCCTTGTTAGAAGCTTTGTACAAAATTCTGCATTTGGATGTAGTTCCTTGAAATAAGACAACAGACATTGAAACCACCATCATAAATCCTAAATATCCACTTGCTTCTGTTAGATGTAATCTTGGTGATGCATTTTTTTAATAGCAGAAAATAGCAAACTTGAGGAATAACAAAACCTTGATTATGAGCATACCTTTCATTTTCTTGTGACAAGTGGCACACGTGAGAATGTGTATGTGAACAAAAATTCTTTTGTGCAAAAATATGAATGTAAGTGTTCTTTTTGTTCATGCCTTAAACTTTGCTAAGGTCAAAAAAAGACTGAGATACTGCATGAAATTTGATGAATAATCTGATTTGATTATAATATATTATAAATTATAGAAAGCTTACCAACATGTAAGTGTATTTTAGTAGAGGGAAGTCAATTTTGCCCATGTAATTTTTTCTTACAGTTCTCATTAGAAAATTTCCACTTTTTATTTGCTCATGTATGTTCTCAGCTTTCCTTTCTACACCCTAATGGGTGTGAACCTTTCTCAGTGAGATGCTCTCCTCAGAGCTATGGTAGTACTGCATGCTGCCCATTGAGAAATCCTCCTCCAAAAATTAAAATGAAATAAACTAGGAAATTGTGGCAAATTATAATTACATTGTAATTAGGAATAAGGCTGAAAATGAAGATTTTTTTTCTGATGTAGGACCAACTAAGTATTCCTTAGAGGCACTAAGTTATTAACATGCTAATGATTTTTTTTTTTTTAATTCTGACCAAGCTGTAGCCAGCATGAAAATTGCCAACATTGACATTCAAAAGAGTTTTTGAATTGCTAAGTGGAAAATTGAAGAGAAATTGATGTTTTACAGTAGAGTGGATCTTTGATTAAATGTTATATGCAATCACCAGTTTTCCCAAAAAGTTGTGGGGTGTAGTATAGCACACTTCAGGAACTATTGTTCTAGTACAAATTTTATACTCCTTATGTGAATGTGTTTTATGGGAACATGGGGAATATTGTAATCTGTGGATCACTATTCTCACTTCAATATCACTTCATGTTGTCTCCAAAAGAGGAAGAACTGTATATAATTGCCAGAAAGGGGAACAATGCAACCCAGACTTGTGTCTCAATTAACCATATGATTTTCAGTAAAATAGGAGCTTGAATGAAGCAACTAAACAAACTCTTGGTTGCAGGAGAACTCATGTCCCATCTATAGCTGCAGGATTATAGTGTGATATACAGTTAAATATTCCCAAAGTTTAATAATATCTTATTTTTGTCACAGATTTAATATGATTTCATTTGAATTTATGATTTGAGAGAAAAACAGTTCTTGATGTTTTTGATTGGTTAGTAAATATTTACTGGAAGTGCCTTCTAAAAGGGCAGAAAAGGCCCCTTGCTTGTCATGATCCATAAAATCTACAATGCCAAGGCAGAGGATGAGATACCGGTCCTTGAAACTTCCTGCTTAGAATACTCTTTGTGATCACGAAGATGCATAACATGAGTGTTTTGATTGCTTGTTCACATAGAAAAATTGATGTTTACCTAAGGTGTGTTAGATGTCTTTAACATCTGAACAATATGACCTAACATTTATTTTGTTTCTTTTTGGCAGCCAGTAGTGTGGATTTAATATGTTTTAAATCAAATTGCTGGATTCAGAGCAAGTTCATTAAGAACTTTGATAATGAAATATTAGAACAAGCGAATTGCATTTCAACACGAATTATGGCAAGCACAAGTTTAACAAGGTTTGTGAACTGGACTGAATTTATTAGGCTTTCCTTATCTTCTCTTTTAGTTATTAATTTAATGTTATTAATTGAAAGAATATGCAAATCAAATAACAACTCTGAGGATGTGAACCTGTAGAAAAGAAAGATAAATACATGATGGATCGTGAAGTCTTGAGTTTGGTTTTCTGCAGAGGGTTGATGTTCTCCAGTTCTGGACTTTTCCCCTGTGATCTGGTCTGAGATTTTCACAATATCTAGTAAAATTTGATTTTTGAATTCTAGGTCAAGAATTACATAAAATTTTGGAGATGGTGAGATGTTGAAAGAGTGCCTTTGTTTTTCAATCCTTGCCTATGAGCTATATTTCTGTTATAAAAAAAAAAAAAGAGTTAGGAAGCTGGCATGTCATACTATTTACTTGCTGCTGTAAATCCATGTCCCTCTCTTCTCACCCTTTCCCAGAAGATTTGGGCTTTATGCCTGTGCTAAGAAATCTGCATGTCATCCTCTTCTGTCAAGTAAAAAGTCCCTCTAGAAGTGAGCAGAGATGCCATTTTTGCACAAGATCGTGCTAAGTTCTGTGGTGGTGGTATTGATTTGTGCAGAGTTCAGACAACACACAGAGGAAATACTGCATACAAATACAATTAAGATGAGCCTAATTCAACTTCTTTACTAGAGTACAAACAATAAGCATTCATTTATAAAAGTTACTTTATTTCTGTTGAAGGCCTAAAGTTATTCAAACTGGAGTCGCTCCTGGGGGTTTGTTATTGCTAGGATGTGCTCTGTGTATTTCTGGGAGCATGTGTTGGTCTCTGGTAGATGACATTGACAGCATTGGGAGCGGAGTTCAGTGCACCATGGAAATGGTGGAGAGGTCAGGGAATGATTCATTGCACCCAGCTCCTGCCTGGGGCTGCAGTGGTGTGTGGCAGGGAGGGACTGACGCATGGGCGCTGCAGATCGCGGTTCCTGTTGTGCAGCCGGACACCGATTTGTTCCAGCAGCAGTTTTGGTTAGTCTCTCTGCGCATTACTTTTAGTTTTCTAATGTTGGGGTTGTCCTTTTAATAGGGCTGCCTGAGCTAGCAAATCCTAATTTCAACTTTGGTTCCTGTGCAGGCCACTCAGGTTTTCTACGTTCTCTCTGCTTGCCGAGATGAATACAGTTGTCCCTTAGCTGGGTTAAGGATCATCACAAAAATTCAGTCCATCCCAAACATGCAACAATATTTTCCTCAATTTAACCAGTGGAACAAAATCCAGAGAAAGAGTCTAGAAGGAATAAATAAACCAGGTTTTAAATTTTGATCCGTAATTCTCATGGAAAAGCATTTCCTGCCAAGTACCCGTACTCAAATGCAGCTAACTTCTCACTTGTTGGGTAGTTCTTAAATGTGTAGAAAGATATATCTACCTGCAGCCTGCAAAATCTGTCCTACACTGTTTTGGTAATAGCATTCAGCTGCTTTGGGAAATAGTACAAGTTCAAAGCATTAAACAAATATTGGCTAATTAATTGAGTAATTCAAAGAACAAGATATACTTCCAGCAATGCAGAAGACTGTGCTTAGCACATAATAGAGTAGCAATACATGGATTTCAAGTGTCTTTAGCAGATTTACAAGATGCATTGTATTGTGTGAGTACATAAATGTCTTAATCTGATAATTTCACATTTGTAATGACTGAACTTCATGCCACAAAATGGCCAACAGTGTCATGATTTTTTTTAAAGTCCATGTGACTACTGAAAATACTTACATGTTTCCCTTATCTAATGATGTTTTTATGATGGAATAGTATTTTAATTATTATACAGTGATTGCTGATTTTAGAAAATGCAGAAATATTGATATAAGTTAGACTAAAATATTCAACAGAGTATACTAATTGCATGTCTTTTGTTTCTAGGCTCAGTTTGGGCATAATTTTAAATATCTTGTCCCTTTAGAATAGACAGTGCAAAAAAATACAACCAAGATGTCAAAGCTTTATTAATGACCTAAAAAAATTCTCTTCAGCACATACAGACACTATACAGAATAATACTAGTCATAGCAATTATTCAGCAGTTTCTTGGGAAAGACCACTGAAATTGAGGAGCAGATCACCTTTTCACAGGAGTTTCCTTTTGTGTCATACTTTGAATTTCTAAAATATTATATCCAAAATTCAAGCCTTAGCCTTTATCTGAGCACTTGCTGTTTTTGTTTGGGGCATTCCTATTATTTTTTGCTTTTTTATATAAAAAACCCACAGATTACAGTGATCATGAAAATATCTGCCATTTCTCTGGGCTATTTGTGGTATTTTTTCCTGCTGAATTCTCAAGTGGCAGATAATCAAATAGTCTTCTAATGTATTTTCTCTTTAAATAGCAAACAAAAGGGAACAAGACGCTATGAAAAATGCTGCTGAACCTCTCTTCATGCTGGACATAATATGATGCTAATAAACATTCCTCTGATATTCAAACAACAAAAGTTTTATTTTTCAGTTTTCTTTTAAACAGGAATAACCTTGGAAAAATAAAGTGTAGAAAAGGAAAAGAAGCAGAGAAGAGGAGAGTTGGAAAGAAAGAAGAGAAATTGTCCATTAATGTTAGTGTTAGAATCTGTGCTAATTTTGGAGACTTAGCATGAATTCAAGTTTCACTTGGCAACTACATGACTGAATAAAGTTTTTTTGTCCTGATGCAGGCAGGAAGATTTACAGACACAGTAAAAGGCTTTCAACAAGGTTGCTGTTCTCAGCACTGAGTGTTTCTCTAGAAAGTATTTTTTTCAAGCTCCTGCAGGTAATAAAGAAAATATAGTAGTGCTTGTTTCTAATTTTCCCAACTTCAATGCTATTTGCAATGCTAAAATGTAGATGTTTTCTACATTTTGCTCTTATATTATAATATTTAATTTAAAATATTTCTGCAATAATTGTAAGTTCAGAAAGATTTGGTTTCTTTTGTGTCTCTGTAGGGAGTCTTTCTGACCCATTTTATTTTTTTATATGATGCACATTTCCTTCAGTGTATTTTAGGAAAATAATACCTTTTGCAATGGCAATAAAAGGTCTTTGGGCTTCATAGTAATGTAATTTTAGCTGAATATTCTTTTGCTGCTGCTTTTTTTGTGCCTCTGGTGCTGATACAAAATTTAAGGTTATGAATATATAAGTCCTAATAAGACTGTTCATCTTTAAAGAAGGAACCTTCTTTGTGATGAAGAGGTTCTGTGTAATGAATGTGCTTGAGAAAGGGGGACTGTATCTCACAGTATGGAAGCAGTTGAGGCTGTTGGAGTAATTGGAAGCATGATGGGACAGGACTGCTCTTCAGCTTAATTTAAATGGTCACCTCCAAAAGCGGAACTGTGAGGAAGCATGAAGTAAGTTCTCCAGGATCAAAGCTGTCTTTGCAGTACTTTATGGGGAAATTTATGTGAGTGATTAGCAGCACTGAGCTGGGACAAACAAATCATCCTAGTGGAAATGATGTCAAAGTAGAGTGAGGAGCAAATGTGAAAGTGAGTGTGAAAACAAATATGAGATACTAATGTTTGGTGTGTTGCATAGCTAAGGGCATTACTTCAGTTAAAAATGTGGACTGCATGTTGTGGTCAATATTAATGGAGAGCTGCTTAGAGAGAAGAAGTCAGAATGAAAATGAGGATCGGCAAGGAGACAGACCACAAGACTATCAGGAAAATATGAGTTTTGACTTCATGAGTTTCCTGAAGGTCAGTCTTGTGATGCTGTCCTTTCTGTTTGTTCCTTGGCATAATCCTGCAATGTCATTTAAAGTTCTCAATGTCCAACAATGTACTCAGTTACTGTTATTAAAATGGACACCAGAGCCCTTACCAAGCGAACATCTACCATATCAAAATGGATTTCCTTTAGTTTCATTACAAATATGTATATACTTATCTATCTCACTCTATTATCTCTATATCTCCCTCTTTTAAAATTTTTTTCTTTCTTTTCTTCACTGATGAACTACTGGTAGTGTGGGTTCTTGTTCCATATTGTGAAAACAGAAGCCTCTTGCATACATGCTCAGAAATGTGACTGTTAGTGGAAATAGGTAATATTAGCAAATGTCTTTCTTCAGGTTGTCTGCTTCTTTCATTACTCCTGCAAATTAATGGAGCCCAAAAGTTCATATCTGAAGGATGAAATCTGCAAAGTCAGTGTGAGAGGAAAGCTCAGGGTTGGAATAGCTTGGTTTTTCTATGTTGCTTTATGCCAGAATTTCCCATGTTTGATTGTACATTTTGTCAAGGTTGCTGGTTTTTATCTCTGTGGTGAGCAGAAGGCTCCTGCAGGCAGAATAAAAGGCTCTTGGGGCATCATTTGTCAGCTAATCCCACTGTTGAAAAAATGCTCTCTTAGGAGAAGAAAATCCTGTGCTATCTTCTCACAGCTGTGAGAAAATATTGTGCCACTGTGAAACTTACTCATATCTTGGGTGTTGGCTACCCACTTTCATTTAATATTTCTTCACTGGGACACTTGTTAGCTTCCCCTTAGAGGAGTCTCTCATTCAGCTTCTGGTATGTCTCTTGATGATTCAAATGGTGACAGCAGGAAGAGTGGTAGTTGCTTTGTTTGCTACCGTAACACCTGTTAGTGGGTGATTGTGGTACTGGCTGTGATACTTGCCTGTAATCAAGCACGCACAAGGTAACCATCACATGGCATTCAGGTGCCCAGCACGTGGCAATCACATGGCAAACATGTATCAGGCATGTGCCTGGCACATGTCATTCACATGCCAATCATGTGCCTGGCACACGACATTCACACACCTACATGTGGCAATCATGAGCCCGACACTTTAGTACAGAACAAACTTTGAAATGTAGTGACTTAGAGTTGCTTGGGCTGTAGGGCTCAGAGGCTGTTGCTTGTCTTTCTCATTAACATCTAAGTTTGTGCAAGGAAATTTGAAAAACCGTTATCACTTTGTTTGATTAATTCTTCAAT
Source organism: Motacilla alba alba (assembly GCF_015832195.1). Lineage (NCBI taxonomy): Eukaryota > Metazoa > Chordata > Aves > Passeriformes > Motacillidae > Motacilla > Motacilla alba. Next base: position 37,366,293 of record NC_052017.1, on the reverse strand, counting down.
AAATGAAGACCCCTGCAGAAATGCTTGGTGTAAGAAGTATCCAGTATAGATGATCACTGCTTTGGTTTGTGTATGAATTCTCCTTGTGATGATAGTTTCAGAATTTGCTGAAGCAGCAAAAAAATCGATAATGTGGAATGTAGTTCAGGCAATGAAGAGGAATAAGTGTAGTGATCAATAAGTGAGTGATTTTTGAAGAGCAGTTGATGACAGTGAGTGTGTGTTGGTTCCAGATGTGTTTGCTGTAGGAGCAAGGCATGCTGAAATGGATAACACTGCTATGCTGCAAGGTAAGCCATTCCCATTTTCTTCCTGACAGCTAAAGCTGATTACAAATGGCATTATTTGGCTCGATTTAAATAGTGTTAAGTAAAATAATGAGGATTTTGTCTAAACTAGGGAAATGAGGGATAGGATGGAGTAGTCTCTTGTGTGCAGTGGCTTAGGGGAAGGTCACTTGTTCAGTTATTTGGTTTTAGGCTGTGGTTTTGATGGCTTTGCTTACATGCAGTGCTCTCTCTTCATATGCCTCTGTGACAAACAAAATGAAAATATGACAAGGGTTTCAAAGGGATTGCCGTTAACATGAGGCCAAAGTAAATGAATGTGTATTGGGAGATTAAGTTTTTTAACTTGGTTGCCCATAATTCAATAGTTTTTCTTCTGTCAAAGAAACTTCTCAGGGAAGAAACCATACATAGGTTTAGATTGAAGTAGTAATTTGATGTTGTTTGGGTGTTATTACCTTATAGAGCTTCTCTGATTGGTCACATATACATTGACTATTAGTTTAATGAATTGTAGCTTTGTGAGTCGTTCATTCAAAAAGGAAGTTTTAACTATTGTAATCTTTGTACTTTTTAATCATTAAAGGTTACCCTTTTCTGATTTTTGTCTTAGAAATTCCTACTCATGAAGGTAATCCTATTAAAATTCACCGAGACTGCTAGTGTGAATAGTCTGGTAGTCTGGGTCTAAATTAATAAAGGAATCTCATTTCTATTCTTCTAGAGTACAGGTATATAAAACATTGAAAGTGCTTTAAATGTTCTTTAACCCAGGCTGTAAAAGATACTATAAATATAAAAAGTGACAGCTTCTATAATATGTAGCAAGAACAGCAGAAATTATGGTGACTGCTGAAATGCTGAAATTGCTATGAATTTCCTTCAGTTAAAAGGAAAACAAGGATCTGATTCTGCTTTTCTTGCACTGTTTTTATGCCAGTGTTACGCCACGGAGTTCAGTGGCTGTCAGCCTGACTTGCATCTGTGTAGTATATATATATATAAATATATATACACGTCTTGCCATTTGAGGAAAACTGATCCAGTTAGGTGTCTGAGTTTTTAGTGGAATGAGGACCATGTTGTAAAACTCTGTGAATAGCTAAAGGTCCCTACTACCATTGTATTTAACTTTTCTCTAACTTCTTAAAAAAGTTCCTTTCGATCAAAGTTATGTACGTGTCCAGTGACCTGCAGTGTTTTAGACTATGAGGTGAGTTGGAGAAGGTAATTTTGGGGGAAAAACCCTTGAAATATCAGGCAGTTTAATATTTTGTCAAGTACTCTAACCTTTTGCCATGGAATTATTTTTCAAAATGAGTTAATCTTGAAAATTTCACATGTATTTTATCAATAGTCTTAAATTACTTTTACTGCAAATGAACATTTTAATGCAAAGCTGAGTCATCATTCTTAAAAACTAAGTAGCTGAGCAAATCCCAGGGATTTTTATAAACTTCTTCTATGTATAATATAGTTTATAAGCTGCTTCATCTGAATCAGCATGCCTGAAGGGAGAAACTTCATAGGTCTTTCAGGGCTTTGAATTCTACCACGCATGACTTCTCAGGGCTTTTCAGCATTTTCAGCCTACCCGACAGGTTGAGAGAGATGCTGCAGATGGCCAGCAGAGCTAGAAAGATTTCCCTCACTCAGCAGCAGTCGTTTTTGCAGATCACAGTGGCTGAGCAAAGTGCTCAGGCTTCTGAAAAGCAATGGCTCTGGGTCTGTGCTGTGAGCGCTTGCTGCAGAGAAGTGCTGCTGTCAAGGTCTCCCAGAGAAAGCTGAAACTCATCAGCTGTTTTACCTTCTCTGTGTGTGTTTGGTGTCATTCCCATGCTTTCCATGATTCTTTTTCAGACTTACATCCAATCATGGGAGGATGTTTCAGAAAGAACCATTGATTTTTAATTATTAGCAGTGCATGCTATATAAACCCCAATAAAAAACTAACATGGTGGTGGAATTGTGAAAGTGGTGGTCCAAAACAACTTTGCATGGAAAAGATGTATAAAAATACACAGATATCTGCAAAACTGGGAAAATATTTCCTATTTTAGAAGTTTTTTAAAATTTTATTTTAATGTTAGTAAGGCACTGTCGTTGATTAACGTGTTCAGTAAGCTCCTAGGCCTCTCTGATAGGATTTAAGTTTTGGAAGATACTCCTGGACTATGCTATGCAATCAGTAATTTCAAACAGGGGTTGACTTTTAGAAGCAAAGTGGAGCAGCAGTTCCTGCTTTGGAGGGGAGGTATGGGCTTGCGTTCTCTAGTGCGTCCATGTTTTCCTGCATTTCCATACTTTTATTGTAGAACTGTTTGTGTCCAAATTCCAATTAGGTAATGTATTTCAGAGATCTGCCATCAATAAACACTTAGAGAAATAATTTCAAACCCTCCTCTCATACTTAGCTTAAAAGCTATTCGCCTTATAAAAATATAAGTGAATTCTCCCTAATATGCCCTGCCTTCATTTTCCACACAATTCAGCAGAGGAGTGAATTACACTCGTGGGAAAGTAATGCAAGGGAAAAGCTAGTGCAATAAATATCTCATTGCCCAGGACGTCCTCGTAGGTCCTGATATTTTATGATGCATTTTCCTGAACGTGCACTGGCACACACACTCACCCTGTGGGATTATAGCAGTCACGCCTTGAAAATATATTTACATTCACTAATAGTGAATCACCTGAATTTATCCCAAATAAAAAATAAATCATCCCACTTTCTGTATTCAGTAATTAGATTCCTTTTGCACATTTTTATTTTTGATGCATAAGCATTTCTATAAATGGATTACATCTGGGTACTGTGATGAAAAGGTTATTAGAAATGTGACACAGACGGATAGTCCTTGTGTTAAAATAAGTCCCCAGTGGCAAAAGCGAAGCTCTGCATTGGCCTTGTGTGACTGTAACAAAAGATTTTAGCTGCTGCTCTGGGACACTGTGTCATCCCAAGGAAACATAAATAGGTCCAGGTCCCACAATTTGTCTTTCAGATTTTTTTACCAATACATGTCCAGCGTAGTCTGATTTTCTAGACATTATTTTTAGATCCCTAGTGCTGATGAAGAGATTCGGATAAATGTACAGTTGACAAGCAGAAACATTATATCAGCCTTGGAGACCATAGCAAAGGGATTGTCTGTCAAGCCATGATAGAGAATATGCTTTTTAAGTTCCACACAATATGTTTTTACTTCCAGCTAAAATTGTAACAGCTACCCAAAAAACCACTTTCTGTAAACTAGCAGAAATTATGTTCATATTACCATGAATGCAGGGGCGAATGCAAAATTTAAAGAAAATGCAGTCCAGAGGTTTGAGAGTAAGATAAACAACAATAACTTTCACAAGCACTTGCAGAAACATCTGCTAACCTTTCCAAACACGACAGACTTTCACCTTGATGTGTTTGCATTGCTTGGAAAATGATCTGGTCTCCATTAAATTCAAAACTAAATGGCCCAGTGGGTGTAATGAAGCAATAACATAATAAAAAAAAGAATCCGTATACTTGTAAATGTTGCCAGAGCTATCTGAATGTTTTATAATGAGCGGATAATCTGAAAAAAATAGATTCCTGCTGTGAAAGTATAAATGATACGATTCAACCATAAGACCTTTTCCTCAAATTTTTTTTTTGTTTTTTTTTTTAACAGAGGTGTTTTTAGAAATGCATTTAGAGAAAGGCAAAAGTAGAAATTTTTTTTTGATTTAGAAATACCTTCTAAACTGATTGAAGCACTAAAACTATTCTGTTTTGGTCTTCTATGGTTCCTGTGTTTTCAAGGTCTTTTGTTTAAAAATATCCACACGGCAATTCCCTAAAACAAAATTATAACAAAATGGAGGGGGAGATTGTCTTTTGGATGTTTTTGTATGTGGTAAATATTGCTATTTACTAGGACCTTAGAAGGTTTGAAAATTCAAACCCTAAAACTCTGAAAATATTTGGAAATTATCTTTCAAATGCAACAAAGAATAATTTCTAAAATTTCTTAGATTAAAAAAAAAAGGAAAACCTCACATATTTCTGGCATTTCTTTTAAACTGAAAACAAATCTTATTTTTGGTTATCTCTTGCTTGTAGCAAGAGATATCTCTTCCTCACTCTTACTACATTTATTGCGATTTTATTTTATTTCATTTAATGTCTAATGGCTGCATTTTTTTGTGCATAACAAAGATTTTAGAGGTTGAACTGTCTTTCTAAAAATTATTATTGCTTATTCTGCAAAGTTTGGGTTTCTTTGTGGAAAAGAGTGGTTGTTTATTTTTTTAAACAGAATTCCCACAGAGCTTATTCATGTGGCTTGCCTTTTTAATTCTCTTCCTCTTTCATTTTGTAGATGTATTTTCATCAGCATATTGCCAAAGTACTTATTTCTGAAATACTTAATCACAAAAGGAAGAAAAAGGTGCTTGTGTATCCAAAGAGATAACTTATCAGCAAACTTGTCACAAACACTAACTGAAACTTAATTTTAAAAATTGCTTACTTGGATACAGTGGTAGTGATTGTATTGGAGTGTTAAAAATGGAACTTTCTCATCTGCAAAAATGGGCTTGTTATGCCCAAACAGCTGTTCATGTTCTTGCTTTCTGCTGAGATAAAGTTTTGATTAGATATTTAGGTACTGGGAAAACTAAAGATATTTGAGGTGGAAAATGGCACTTAAAGGATATCTGGATGACAGGTTGTAGGCTGGTTTCACGTATGGGAGTTGATCCAGAGAGTCTGTAAAAAGTGATTTTTATCTATGAAATCAAAAGTAATATTCTTGTATCAGCAATAGTGCGGCCAGCAGGACCAGGGCAGTGATTGTCCCCCTGTACTGGGCACTGGTGAGGCAACACCTCAAATCCTGTGTTCAGTTTTGGGCTCCTCCCTACAAGAGGGACATTAGGCTGCTGGAATGTCTCCAGAGAATGGCAATAAAGCTGGTGAAGGGTCTGGATCACAAATCTGATGAGGAGCAGCTGAGGGAGCTGGGACTTTTTAGTATGGAGAAAAGGAGGCTCAGGACCCTATCGTTCTCTGCAGATAGCTGACAGGAGGGTATGGACGGGTGGGGGTTGGTCTCTTCTCCCAGGTAACAAGTGACAGGAGATGTCCTCAAATTGTATTAGCAGAGGTTTAGACTGGATATTTTGAAAAATTTCTTCAACTAAAGGATTATCAAGCAGTTACACGCGCTGCCTAGGAAACTGATGGAGTTGCCATTCCTGGGATATTTAACAGACGTGGATGTGGCTCTTGGGAACATGGTTTAGTGGTGGACTTGGCAGTGCTGGGTAACAGCTGGACTTGAAGATCTTAAAGATCTGTATAAAACTAAAAGATTCTATTATTATAGTTCCCTATTCTATTTTTTCCCTTCCCTTCCCTTCCCTTCCCTTCCCTTCCCTTCCCTTCCCTTCCCTTCCCTTCCCTTCCCTTCCCTTCCCTTCCCTTCCCTTCCCTTCCCTTCCCTTCCCTTCCCTTCCCTTCCCTTCCCTTCCCTTCCCTTCCCTTCCCTTCCCTTCCCTTCCCTTCCCTTCCCTTCCCTTCCCTTCCCTTCCCTTCCCACTTGTTCTGACTGCCTACCTTCTCAGAAATATTGCTAAATCCATGGATTTCTCCAGCAGAGGCATCTGGAATTGCAGCTGGATGTTTCTTTCCCCTTTTTTTGAGCTTTGACAACTCTGACTACCTCTGACAGGAGTTTTGAGTTTTGAGGCTGTGAGCACAATTTCATATGTGAAAATCAAGAATATGGAATAAAATAATGCACTTCAGGTTGTTTGACAGCAACAAATTTTCTTGGTAGGCAGAGCCTGCACAACTTTGCTAGCTCTGCCATTTGTCATACTAATTACTGCCTCAGGTACAAGGTCTGTACCAAGATATCCTGCTGGTGGAAAGGGAAGTGAGGAAACATGAGCTGAGCTGCTCATTTTACCTGCATGGGAGGAGCATCCCTCTGGGCCTGGGTAACACACACATAGCTGAACCTGTGTCTTTTTCTGGCCCTATTTTATGCAGAAATCTTTGTTTTCACAAGGACTGTTTCTGAAAACAGATTGAATAGAAAGCAAACGAGGGAATTTTCATGGCTTGTAAGTCATCACAGTAGTGCTTCTCAGATTTTAGAAGCTGATGTTTGCAAATTAATTACTTGTCCTTTAAATAGTTCCAAACCACACAAAATGCTCCATTATGTTACCACAGGCTTGAGAAATAGATATGTATTACTAGCTAATTGAATAACATATGGTGTTGATTAGTGCTTAGCTCTTTTTATAGAACTCAATTAAAAAACTGACTGCAGTATATTTTGAGACTATGAGATGTCTGTTAGTTGCTTCTGGCACGAGGGAGCTGCTGAACCAAGGAACGATGAACTTTTTCTGTTTAGTCCATCTGTAAGTTCCTTTAGGATCTCTTGGTGCATGTGGCTGTGATGGGAGATGGGCTGGGGTTTGTTCATTTGCTGCAGTATTGAAATGCAGCCTTTCTTGAAAGATTTAAGTGCTCTCCCAGAAAAGCAAAACAAAAGCCCAGGCTTTTATTTTCTGTGCTGTTGCTGAAGGTATACAAATATACAATGAGCCTGTTTCAAACAGATAAGTATCTATTCTTGTAGGGTTCAGTTTGCAGAGAAGCATTTCTTGGGAGGAATCCTAGGACAGAGACATGAAATTATAAAGCCCCCAACCCCAAATAATGTCAATCTCATTTTACCTCATTCCCCCTCAGCAAAAAACACATGTCGAAAACCTACCTTTATTTCTTTTGCTTGATGCAGTTTTTGCTTTAGAGATTATTTTCCTGTTAGACTTCACAATAACGCCTGAGATGATGATGATTATGATCTTCTTATTATTCCCATGGATGATTGAAGTGGTGTAGCAGCTAGCAGCAGTGATCAGACTGGTTGGATCTGGTAGGATGCAGTGAAACAATAAACAAGAAAATAAGATGTTTCCCTCCCAGAATTTTCTTGCCCCCCCCCCCACCCCCACTAGCATGCCTCTTTTACTCTATTTTGTGTGGAATTTTTAAAGAGAAAATTTGGTAAACATAGACTTTAAATGTGATTTGATCTGAGCTGTATTAGGCACACAGCAAGAAGAGATACCGGGTTTTATCCACAGTTTTATCGCTGGCTATTAATTTAGCTCTTGGGTGTATGACCTAGCAAAATCTTCCTCAATTTCTAGAAGCAAGTGATTATTCTTGCTACTAAAAGTCATAGTAGGAAAGCCTTCTAACAGTGTAAAATTACTTAATGCATATATTTTTGAGATTTTCACATCAAATTTTATTGTATTATGTGCTATTTGGTATTTAAATTTAATCAGAAAGGCTCAGAAAGAAGGAGACCCTGAAAAATTGATTGGTTTCTAAAAAGCATTTCAGAACCCCGTAGATTCCCATTCCACAGTAGCCATTCCACTGAAATGGCATTCATTCATCCATCCATCCATCCATCCATCCATCCATCCAGAGAAAACAGTTGAGTCCTGCAGCATATCCTGAAGGTTACTGAGGTCATTTGGGAGGGATCTGTGTTCCACAGATGCAGTGCTTTCACCCTGAGTGACCCTTCACCGCTTTGCTGCTTAGTCCTTTTTGCTGTGTGTTTGTTCTGCCACAGCCGTGATGTGCCGAATAGGCCGTTCATGACCTAAATCCCTCTGGGCTCTAAACCAGGAGCAGGTGCAGCCACGACCAAAACCGGAAAGCTGCAGTGTTGGGATCAGCCAGTGATAATGGGGGGTGGAAGAAGCCAAGGATATTTTATTTTTGTATTCCTGATCCTTCCCCCAGGCTACCCTGCCCCCACCATCCATGTTTAAAATAGATGGCAGTATGATCATTTTAGGCTTCTCCCAGGAATACATTTCAAGAGCTAGCATTTTATTCAGTGAGCTCAATTAAAGGTTGCAAAGGCAAGTTAGCACTCATGGGCTTTTTGATAAAGGCATGACAAGTACCCAATGCAGCAGGGAGCTTCAAGGAGCATAACATAAATAGGAAAACTTCAGCTTGGAGATACCAGTTTTAGGAAGGGTCCTGGCACATAGTTTCACACACAGTGTGAAGAAGATTCTTAAAAGCTTGATGCAAAAGTCACTGTGCTACAGTGACTTATGTCAGCTGGTGATGTCTTACCACCTGAAAGGTAGAACAACGAATTTATCAAGTTTGAAAAGATGAGAAGATTCCATTTATTACCAGGGAATGTAGCATGCCAGGAACATCCCCCAAATATGTGAAAACTGACAAGGTGAAGATAGTGATAAGTGATCAATCTCTCTCTTTTTTTTTTTTTTCCTCTTTTTTTTCTTTTATTTTTTAAACATTGCATTAACAACAGTTTCTTGAAAGCAGATGGTATCTCTCAATATTTTTTGTTATCGGTTGATATCTCAGAAAATGAGTATTATTATTATTACCTGTGGGAGTTCAGTCCTTTTGATGTTTGGAGAGACATTATCACAGGCAGAGCAAAATTCATCCCATCTAATTTGAGATCTACAGCATAGACATCTGCATATGGAGTATGTTTTTCTGACCACAAAATACCTGATTTTATGCTTTAGTCTGCTTCATAGTGAGATGACTCTTGATAGGGCTTCTTGGTGAAATTTAAAATGTCTAGGAATAGAGTCTGGGAATGAGTACTGAGATGCAAACATCTGCATCTTTGATGATTGCTACTTGAATGTCTTTCAGTTTTGAAAAGAAATATTAGAAATCCCTGAATATTGTATTTAGTGGACTTTGTCCTTAATGCATCTTTTCTATCCTTCAGCTATTACAGGAATGTATTTATTGTAGCAACTTGTTGGGAAGTAGACAATGAGTTATGCTTTAAGATGTATAGAATCATAGGATGGTTTGGGTTGTTAAAGGGATGTTAAGGGATCACCTATTTCCAGCTATCCTGCCATAGGAAGGCAGCTGTCCTTGGACAAATTATGCAACGCTCCATCCAACATGGACTTGAACCTATCCAGGGGTGGAGAGTCCACTCCTCCGGGTAACCTGTTCCAGTTCCTCACCACACTTAAAATGAGGTATTTTTTTCCACTAATACTTAATTGAAACACATCCTCCTTCACCCTGAGGCCTTTCCCCCTTGTTCTATCACTACGGGCCCCTGTGAAAAGTCCCTCTTCAGCCTTCTTGTAAGACCCTTCAGGTACTGGAAGGTTTCTCTACCTGAAGCCTTCTCTTCTCCAGGCTGAACTGGGTTGTAGATCAATGGCAGGAGGTCTGCATTAAATATGACAGACTTAGATACACAGTGGTCTCTGTGATTCCTGTACTCTGTTGGCCTCTTGAATGTACCCAACATGTTTAAGTATTATGTACACAAAACCAAAGTCACAGTGATTGATACAGTTCTATGCTGATAAGATGATCTGGAAAGAGAACAATTGTAGTACAAACGAGTAATATTTCCTTTCAATTTTCTTGAATACAAAGTATGCCATTGGCTTGCAGCTAAGAAGGCAGGGATTGTTTCAGGGAAGGATGCAATTTCTAACACCCTACTTTCAAGCATATTTAGAAGAGAAGTCCCCAGGAAGTAGCTATGTTATCTAAGGCAGCAAACACCACAAATTGTAGTTGTGCTGGTTTTCCAAATGGGACATTTTCTACTTCACAAAGCTATAATGTTGTGCAAAGTTCATTTTACTGGTATTCATCATTGAGCCAAAATTGAGTTCAGAGCCCCAGGGTGAATAAATGTAAGCATTTATCCAGAGTGCTATTTAAATTGGCATGAAATTTTTGGGATCTTGGTTGCCTAGTTCACTCATTTCTAGTGCTCTGCAGCCTTCATTAGGGCCCCTAAAATTGATAAGCTAGCTTTCTTTTATGAGGGAAAAATAGTTCTCTGCAAAACTGATGATTTTAAAAGATATGTAACTAGTACAATTGACATGAACTCTATAATATGATGGCAGTTAAAGACAGTTTTCATTTAAAACTTATCCACATGTTATCAAGGCAATAAGACTTAGAAAAGTTAAAAATTGCTTTTAAAGTTAAGTTTTTTAAACCATATTCCATGTTATTTTCCAATAGGATGAACTAAGCATTCTTTGCCTTGCCAATCAAAATTTCTGCCTAAACATTTTTATTCCAAGAAATGGAAGTATATAATGATGCATGCATGAGCTGAAGGCCTGTTTCTTTTATGAGCTAGACTGCATGTATGTTGGTTTAAATACTGGTGGATCTGTATAAGATTTTAAGAAATTGATTTATTTTTCCTGTTTCTTTACAAATACTATCTGGAATGGTAAATTATATTCTAAAACTATGTCAGCAAATTGTACTCAATTATCTCCCTCTTCTTCATCACTTGCTATCTTTATTTACTTGTTTCTTAAGAAATATTGAACAAGAATGAGTCAATGTTTTAATCAAAAAGTGTTTCCATTTTAAAAAAAAATATTTTCTTCACATTTTCAATTTTTTCTTAACTGTGGGTCATTTTGAGTACTGCCATGTAATCTTGGCTTTACAGGTGTAAAGGTTTGTAGTATGCTCCTTTAGTCCTTTAGCAGTGCCATTATATATTCAGAAATCACTGTGTATCTGTAAAGAAAATGATGATGTACTGTAGTGTAATATACATTTCTGAAACTTTTGTTTTCCTAGTTATTACCTAAACTCTAGTTATAAATGATGCCCTTCCTCCAGATTTGAGAGTGACATGGACATACACAGAAATGTATTGCAGCTCTAATGATGTCACGTGCTTTTCTAAGGAAAGCACATGGTAGATGTACAAATCACTTATTTCCAAGGTAGAATTTCCCTTATTATTTTATTTTGCCCTTATTATTTTATTTTTTATTGGGTGTGAATTTTGTAATTTTGTTTTCTGGAATGAGATTGTAATGCAAGACAGATTCTATATGCCAAAAATAAGACTTTAATGGATTAGACTGTTTTGACTGGAATATTAGAAGGGCGTAATAACATGCTAATGCATTTATTAGGCTGCCAGCCCATGTGTGTAAATGTTTGAAAGGGAATGAGACATGCATACACATAGCATACAATGTTTAATTTACTAGATTATATTTGCTTACAAAGTTGTACATCTTGGTTGAAAAATCTGGTTTTTTTAATAGTAATCTTATGCCTATATGGCTAGCACTATAGGTCTTGAGATATATTGTTCTTGTAATTTTAAATTCACACTGCTCTCTAGTGGGGAATGCTTTCAGTGCAATAGATTATATATATATATATAAGTGTATATATATATATATATATATTCATGTACAACATGTATATAAAATGGGATTACTGAACTGTTACTGGCATGTAGACCAATTTGGTAAAACTAGTTCTATTGTGATAGAATTTTAATATATATTAGACATATGAATCTTTGGAGCAAACAGTATCTCCAGCAAACTCCAGAAGAGCTGAGATGTTAATAGATTTATGCTTCTTCTTCAGGAGAAACCTTCTCCTTCCATTAGGAGAAATATGCTAGAGGTCTGCTGTTGAAAAATGTCAGGTTTTCTGCTAAGCTTCTACAGTTTGCAATGTCTTTTGCTTTGGAATGAATTGTTTAGCCTGCTTTCTCATCTCTTGCTTTCAACAGCTACAATCCTAGATAAGAGCTGACTGTACACAGAAGCTGAAATAATACTGACAGATCTAGTTAAGTGAGGTTTAAATCTACAGCAGGTGCAGAGGTCCTCTCAGACTTGAGTCTGTACTTTCTTAAATGAAAGGGGGTTTAGTTAGCATAGACCACAATGCTAGTTAGATATCAAGCAGTTCTGAAAACTGAGATTGAAACTGATTTGGATATTGATGGACTTTAGATTTGCTCCTTTCGATAAATTCGTCTTTGTGATTTCAAGGCATAAATTGTCTTTAAATCCTTGGGAGATCTGTCAAAAAAGTTAAGCTGATGGAATTTAAGTCATTTGAAGCTATCTGAAGAATGATTTGCAGCATTTTGTTGTAATCAGACCCAAATCTGGGGGCTTGTTTTAGACACTGAAACTCTTCTGGATCTGGCATTAAAGACCTATTTTCTTGTGTAGCTGCAAGAATCTTTTTTTTGTCTCTAGGTTGATTGATTTGTCAATTAGAGACCAAATAGTGTCATTGTATTTAAGGCTGCGGTATTTTTGTCACTCAAAGTATAGATTAGATTCTTTGTCTAGACCTTCATTTATTCACTAAGTCTGGGTGAACAAGCGCTTTAAAGATTCATATGGTATATAAAGGTCTCATCAAAATGCTAAGTTGATATAACATTTTGCATTCCTTGAATAGTAAATTAGGTTTGCAGTGCTCAGAGCATTTCTTTACCTGTGCCATTTCTGTTCACTTTCAATCACGGAAGCTCACAGTTACATTGGTTTCACTTGAAGTTCTGCAGATGGGATAATCTTCTCATTTCTGTAGTTGTTGCTGTCTGGTATTAGCTGAATCTAAGCTAACTATTCTTCAATTATAATCCTGGGTGGTTAAAATAAGAAACTAATAGCATGTTTGTTTGTCTTTGAACTACTTTACATGAGAAAGTGATGAAGTTATGAGACTTGGGCTTGAAAGCAACCAGAGGAAGTGGGGAGAGGATAACTGGGGTGGCTAAATATTTAATAAACTCAAGGGTGAGGTCTGTACATTTAAGCTTATAGAACTAATATATAAGGGGATGGAGGTTCTTCTATTAATTATACTATCTCCCCCTCTTTTCCCATTGACTGAAGCGTTGTTTTATCTCACATTTTTTTCTCATCTCCTGCAGTGTTTTTACCCTTTCTTAGATTAGTTATCACAGGAGGTGCCACATCCACATCTGGTGGTAGCTCAACTTTGGGCTTCATTTGACTGTGAAGTTAGTCAAGAAGAAAAACTGAAGACACACAGAAGAACTGAAAAAGTTGAACAGAAAGCAAAATATATGAGTGGAAATAAAATGTCAAAATATAAAGTGCAAAAAATTATTTTCTGCCTTTTAGTGGCTTGTAGATGTTGCTATCTTTTCTGTATTATTTTATGTTCTCATCAGTTTTCTCTCATGTGTTTTTTTTCTTCTCAGAAAATATGAAGAAGCCCTGGAGCCCTGATTTACCAGTTGATAACCCGTCATACAATTCAGATTTCACATCTCTCCCAGACCGGGAAGGTGAGAAAGAATTAGCACCTGATGGCACTGAAGAAAAGAAGGAGAGAGAAAAGAAACACACCAATTTCACTTTGTGTAATGTCTGTAACATTCAGCTGAACTCTGCTGCTCAGGCACAAATCCACTACAACGGCAAATCCCATCAGAAGAGGTTGAAACAGCTCAGCAATGGAAATCTGAAAAGTGATAATGGTAAGCATTATAATATATAGATGTTTGCCGTGTTTTGATCTGAGAATTGCAGCAATGTGCACTATGTTGATATATAGGAATATAAACTTTGTTTTATTCAGACAACAAATACTTTGAAGTTAAAGCAAAGGCTTTTGGTGACTTCAGAGTGCTGGAGGTCATCCCTAGCATCTGGCAAATAGCTTAACATATACCATCTGTGTTATTACAAGAGTTTTCAGTTCATATTTAGTTTACATAATGATGTTGATTCAGATTCTTTCTCTTTCATTTACATTTTAATGGTTTTCAGCATAATCAGTGATATTCCATATTTCACAGTCTACTAGAAAGGTTATTCTTGTTAGGGGTGGCTTGCTTTTAATGAATGTAAGGTTGTGAAATAAATTGAAATAAGTACATTACACAGAAATACATTCCCAAACTCTTTTTAACTTTAGCTTGCTTATTCTGGGTTCAACTCATGGCTAGGCATAAGTTTGTTTAATGATCATGGCTGAAGTGAAAGAGAGATGGAACAAAACTCATTGTGACTTTAATTGATTTCATTGACAGCTTTGGGCAAAGCATTTTGTAGTAGGTGAAATACTCTTCAATCATCAGAGTGAATTGTGATCCCCAAAGAAAAACATATTTGTGGCTTTTTGTACTAATAGATAATAGAGGCAAATGATGGTCCCTGATAAGAAAAAACAAATTACCATGTTGCAATTTACTCAACTTAATAACATGCAGTACTCAACTTTGCTGTATCATGTATAGGGTTGTACTGCATTGTTCCATCTATTTCTGTGTACCATGTCAGAGAAATAAGTGTCTTAATATGATTTCTTAATATGTTTTACTTAGGACTTTCAGACTTTCTTTCTCCATATCACACATGTTGCTTACTATTTTATGCCTTGAGTTGCTTCCTGCCCCACCTGCAGAAGGATATGTAAAACAACAGTCCTTAGATAGAACTTCATGTTATTATTTTAATAGTCTCTGCTTTGTTCCCACACTAAGAGTGGGGAATAACATTGATATTTTGCCTATGATGGATGAGAGTGCTTTTTTGTGTATGAGGTGTTGCTCATTTTTGTAAAGCACAACAATAAAACAAATAACACCCCCATAACATTCAACAATGCAATTAAATTTAAATGGCCAGTGTGACTGCAGCATTTGACAATCTTCAGAGTTCAGGCTTAGGAAAAAATGCTACTACCATTAGTAGGAGCTGTGGAAATGTATAAAGAAAGATTGATTTCCTAACTGATTAAAGGTGCAATGTGGTTATCCACAAATGCATTCTCTATTAAACCAAATAAACACAGTCTAATTTATTGCTATCTTTGGTTAAGGAATTCTTGTTTTTATTATTAGCACAACAGTTTTGCTAATGATAGAAAGATTTTTTTTCTGCAGTTCATTTTTCCACTTTAATCCATGATAATGAAAGAATTAGCAATTAAGCAATGCTGAAATTAGTATCAAAGAGCTTCAATCATGGTTCAACATTTATATTCTGGAGAGGCTAAAACTAGCAGTATAGCAGCATATTTCTTACTTCCTCCTTAAGAGTATTCTATGTTATGTGTATCTGCATCAATCTGTAGTCAGAAAATAGCTGATTGACTATCTAGCTCTTTGTTTCAAGGTGCAATTATTTTGGGAGTTTATGTGAAACTAAAGGATTTCCAAATCTGGCAGATCTTTGAATATCGTCAGAAGTAGTAGCTCCAATGAGAAAATAATGTAGGATAGAGTATAAGGAAGGGATTTTCACATGTCACCAAGTTCAGTTCTCTTCAACTGAGTGTTATAGATTATTATTATTATTATTATTATTATTATTATTATTATTATTATTATTATTATTATTATTATTATTATTATTAGAGAGACCAGTATAAAATATTTCTTGCTAGAAGTTAGAATTGAATATTTGAGTAACCATCCTCCCTGCACTTTGAGATGCCTTTTCTGAGATGAGCATAAATCAGACCATGAGAGTCCATTTACCATTATAGGTTTTGTCATAACTTGTATTTCTGAAATATGGGCTGTATTTTTCTGACAAATGATTGTTTTGTTGATGAGACCCCAGCAAGCCCAAGTGACATGTGACCATGACTAAACAAATTATGACTTGAACATTGCAATTTATCATGTACATTCAAATGGCGCTTTTTGAAGGTCATTCATCTAACTGTTACACATGCACATTGTTTTCTCAATGTATGTCAGAAGGATACTTTATTTAAGAGAATGGTATTTCTTATGTGGAAGTCGATTGTCACATTAATGACATAGTAATTATAGAGACTAAATTCTGCTGTAAATTAAAAGTATGTAAATGTTCTGTTTTATGCATTGTCTTCTAAGGTTTTGTCGTTATAGTTACTCATTATGTCTCAACATACGATTGAAGTATCTGTACTATGCACAAGGAAACTTAATTTCTAAACACAGTGTTTCACAAACTCTACTCTGTTGCATGTGCCTTTGCACTCCTGGGTGCTTGCTTGGAACTAACATACATGGAAAAGTTGGGAAAAATATTTGAGTTGTGACTGCTCATTTTGTTTCATCTCCAAATGATTCCCATGAAGCAGGATTGTGTGTTCTGTATCACGAGGGGATAATAGAGAGGGAGGATTGATTCATGTGAAACCAAAGCCCATGTCTTGTTCCAAAGTAATTTGCAATGGACTGCTGAACAGAGGTAGGGTTCAGCTGTATTAGCATTTGCCTGTGTAATTAGAGTTGTCGTGCTACAGTCATCAACTTCCAGCTGTGTGAAGTAGCTTTTGTCTGTTTGATGTGAATTACAGAACATTTACTTTACTTGAGTATCTCTGCCTAATTTCATCAGGTAAGTTACTTATGCACAAAGTCTGTTAATATCTGCAAATCTATAATCAGTAAATAATGTGAATTGTGGGGTTAAAAGCAGTGTTTCTTTGCTGCTCTGTTGGTATCTGTACTGTATTTGAATAACCAGATATACTCTGAGAAGTTTTGTTAGTTACTTATGTGTCTGTTTGGCATCTTTACTGTACGATACCCCCGTGGTTCCTTCCTGGGGCAGAGCAACCTCAGAACAGCACACTGTGCAGCCACAAAAGGGATGTGAACCCAATGTTTCCTGTGTCATTACTCGGTACAGTGGTTTGTGATGACTTCACAGGATATAGTGAGACATCAGCACTTCTGTTACAGAAACGTGCTCGGGATCAACACAATTTTCTGTGTACCTTCCTCCTAATAATTTCCTTAAATGTCTCTTGAAAAGACTTCTCACACTTTGCTCATTACACCCTAGAAAATATTCTTCTTACTGGTGAATTTTTTGCTTTTCTACTCTCATGCATGCAGTGGAAAGGTGACAAGAAAGTCAGTGGAGATTTTGAGTATGTTTTGGGATTAAAAGGAGTGCAAGATGCAGTTCCTATCTGGTCTGCTGACTTTGCACCGCTTCTCATAAAACCTGCCTGGACACTGTGGGAAGAGGAGACCTTGTGTGGGAAATTGTTTATTCTAACCAGCAGTGTGGGGTTTCACATCCCGGATTGTGGTGACCCCAAAAGATGGAAAAGTTTCTCCTCCAACCTGTGCCTTTAAAGAAAGACTCAGTAGTCTTCTGTTGTCTGTTCTCAAGGTAGTTTATTGTTAGTTATCTAAAAGATTCTTCTCCTGAACTGCTGTGGCCCATTCAGCAGCTCAGACAAAGGCACACTGCCCTCCCAGGGGGCTGATGCTATCTTTTATATCATATATTACGTACTACATGTTTATACCTTTTCCCCAATGCCTACTATCTATATTGAATGGTGACTTTCTACTCTAGACCAATCTGTGAGTGCCAACATCACCAAAGACATGGAGGCTAGGAAGGAGAAAGAAAGAGGACAGGGCACACCCAAATCCCTCCATCTTAGAACTCCTTACCCCCATGTACAAAACCTGGACCCCTCTGTACAAGGCTTAAAACCCCCCTGTACAGCACTCAGAAATCCTTCCTTTCACTTCGTGATTATCTCTACTATGCTATCTAAACTTGTGTGTGTGGCTTGTAATTCCTCATACAGAGTTAGTAACTTGCTCCATGGGCTAAGATCAAAACCCCACGTGTGTCTTTGGCTGCATGCCAGGGTCTCAGAGCCCCCTGCTAGCAGCTCTGACCATCCAGGACACCCAGAGGGATGTTCTGGATTCCGACACAGCAGGAGCAAAACTCACAAAACTCACTGACAGAATGGAAAAAAAAAACCTGTGGATGCAAATGTGTAGCAGCACCAGTGATGAAGCTGATGTTTCTAAAATTTTAAGTAAACCAGAATTTCTTCTGTGCATTCTTTTGTGTAGCTGAATCATCGTGAGTGAATGAGGCATGGTTAGGACAAAACCTAAAAGTGCTTTCCTCTGCAATACTTTTTACAATACATTAGAGAACAAGTGGGAAAATAATGAAGGAGGTGAGCAAAGTCACAAAATTAATAGAAAAAAACTGATGTCTCAACCATTATTCTTTTGAAACATGAAAGGCTGTGAAGCATTTGGTGGTGGTTTATTTATCTAGCTCTCTAAACTCATAACCCAGACCAAAGTCTATCCAATTTAGTATGTTTTATTTACTATCTTTTATGTTTTATTTACTATCTTTTAAAAGAAATACAACTCCTACTCTTTTTTCACCAAAATTTAATTAAAGCAAAATTTTATTGTGGAGTCAACAAGGAAATTGAGTACATGGAAAAAAGGAACAAAAAGGATCAGAATTGAGTATATTTTTCCCCCTTGCTAATTTCAAAAAACAAATCCCTTAATTCAACACTTAATATTACTTTAGAATGAATAACGATTTGATTTTTATGGTAATGAGTACTATGAAATATGCTCTAAAAAGGAATATTTATTTCCCACATTTTATTCTTTTTCAACCTCATTCAGTAGCTGAATGTGGTTTCCAACAACTCTGGAGATGGCGGTTTCCTTAAATCGACACAAATCTACGTCTTTTGCACACTGGTCAGAGAAAATGTTGAACCTTTACAAGTTTTCTTTTGCATCTAAATCCTTGCTTTTTACTAATCTGCATGTTGAAAATCCAGGTGATTTATCCAAACTGCTTGCAGAGCCTCCGTCCTTGCACTTTTGTGTTGCTGTTTATTTTCTGTCTCCATGTTGCTGTTGCATTTTACACCTCTGCTATCATGTTTTGTGATCATGAAAGCTGATAGCTTTGGGGTAGACACATTCTTACTTTTAGGGGGTAAACCATCAAGTTAGAGCTTTCAGGGAAGTGATGTCATCTTCTCTTTTCATTGTGTTAGCCCTCCTTTCAGAGGAATATGATTAGATGGGACATGGGAAAAAAGAGAAAGTCTTCAGGCAAAGTACATTTTCCTTCAGAATAGGTGATTTTTCCATTAATTTTTTGGCAAGTAAGAATTGTCAGGTCAGCTTGAGATGTCCCTGGAAGTCACATATCTAGTAAACTTTTTTTTTTTTTTTTTTTTTTATGTCCTATTCTGATGCAGAGCTTCGTGACCAGTTAACAGAAAATCCAATATGTATTTTCCTCTGGTTTTAAGCTTCTAGTTTGTGGATCATACATGCCAGTATCTTGTAAAGCATCACAGCAGGTTCCTTCTGGGTATTTTTATTATCTCTCAAATGTCAAAACTGAAGATTTCTGGACAAGTAGGACTGGCTAAGGGCAGTGTCTTGTCACTTCCATTGGTTCCAAATGTAAATCTTCCTCTTTATTTCAAAGCACTTGTCTGTTTTCATCATATTCCTATTTCAGTTAGTGAACTATTAACAGTTTCCGCTTTCAAGAGTACTTTTTTGCAAGCAATACTTTTAAACCAGCACTTTTAGTTGCACTTTTATTTTTTATTTTATTCAGAAATGAAATATCACCTTATAGGACATCATAGTTCACCACAAAGTTTTACCACAATGTGAATCTTAAGAGCCATCTCACACTAGCCTCATGCATGGTGTTGATATTTCCTCTAATAAGCATCATAGGATCTACTTAGTTCTGTGAGTATACAAAAAGGATGGTAAATGTGGACAAACTCTTTACATGTCTGCAAATATCCATGTGGACTTGCTGTAGTTAGCTGTCTGCTATTATAAATAAATGGAAATGGACATTGCTAAATTTTAATACAGATCAGTCACAGGCAAGGTAACAAGTTGTGGGAAGGCTGTGTGGAAAGTTTATTGAGTGCACCTGGAATAAGTTCAATAACAGCATGCATGTTCAATAACATAGATAAAATATATTCTAAAAATTCTCAAAAAGATTTTTGGATTTGAGGAAAAAAATCCATAGTAGTTAAATAATTTTTTGTATGGCATATCTGGCAATTGATCCAGTGAATAGCACAACAGAATTTTAAAATAATGTATCGAGGCTTGTATAAATGTGATTTGTAATCATGGATAATTTTCCAGAAGTTGGGAGATAAGTAGAAATTTATGCCTAAATATACTTAGTGTATTTTTGAAGTTTCTAATTGTTCATCAAGTGCACTTAAGGATGTGCTTTTTTTTTTTTTTTGAAGCATAGTTCTGGTCTCAGCTAGGCAATTCCTTGCTTTTTGAGTGTCTTAAGTGATGAATGAATAAAATGTGCTGCAGCAGCTTGTTATCAATAAAACTGTTTAAGAAGTGTGGAGAATCTCAACCACAAAGTACATCTGTCCAAGGTCTAAATGAGCCTCTAACTGCAGATTCAAAAAGTTACAAAGAATTCAGTTTTCTACCTGAGTGTAAAACTGCACGGATTCTCTTTTAATAGCCCCTGCTGTATAGAGTGCCCTCCTTTTTGCCAACTTGAAGCAAGATGCTTAGTAAATTGTCTTCATCCAAAGGACATGGATGTTCGTCCAAGAGAAATTCAACAGTGGCAGCTGAAACGAGTTTAGAAGTGGGTCCTTCTTTGCTGCCTTTTTGCACACCTGGAGACGGTTTTAGAGAACTATGTGAGGACATGAAGGATGGAGTACTTAGAGGTGTCCTCAACAGCACACAAACACTGCTGTTATGTGCAGGTTAGAGGGTGAAAATCTTCATCCCCTGTGTGCCTGCTTGCTACATTTATTCTTCCATACTCACTTCTCTGCATATTCCAAATATTGTTCTGTTGCAGTTTACTTGTCCTTTTTAGACATTTATAACCTGATGTTTTCAGGCCTTTATGTTGCTCCTTGCGAAGTGTGCAACTCTTTCTATCATATTGAAAAATAACTACCCCTTATGTCCTCAAATTTGTGTTTGAAATGTACTTGAAAAAAATGGGACGTCCTTCTTTTTGAACTTAGTATCAACATAGCCTCTTTCTAATTACTTTTTTCCCTGTTTGTTGGGGTTTTTTTGAGGCTAGGACCTGCCATATAATCTACTTATCTGAACCAGTTTTTCTCTCCACTTAAAAGATAATACTGTTTTAGGCAAGTGATATCTTCATGTGTTAACTCTAGCAGGAATATTGATAATGAATGCTTAATTAGCTGGATAAAACTCAGATACTCTGAGGCGTTGGTCTGCCATTCTTTCCTTCTCCCTGAGTGTGGCACCATTCTCATTTCTGAGGACGCTGGCATTTGATCTTGTACATACAGATAACAAACTGTTGAAACCTGTTTTGCAGGCTCTCCATTTAGTTCTGCTTATATCACTAGGTCCAATATAGATTATGATGACCATGGCTTCCATCCAGACCTTCTCAGTAACTTGTCCTCTTTAAATATGGTGGGATTTTTTTTCCCCTGCACCGGCATGTGGTAGGCAACAGATCTTCTACGCGTCATGACAACACACAAAGTTTATCAACGTTTCCTGGTATTAATTTCCTAAGAGCTAGCTTTTCCCATATTCAGTTGTTTTCTTACTTCAAATATAGGTCTGTACTCTTCAATGAATAATTTTGTATGTCTCAAGTGTCATTAATTTTTAATTTTTTTAGGATATCACAGAATTCATACAGAATATGAGTATGTATAATATCTAAGTAGAAGGAAAAAAATAGCAAATATAAAATCTGAGATAAATTTCACTACTGCTGACTTATACTTATTCATGTCTTTTTTTCCCCCTCTGATTCAAAATTCACGGTCTTCCTGATATCCATGCCACTGACATCTTCAGTTAACTTCTTATCCTCTGACACATTTCTCAGTGGGGGAAATATATCTCAAGGTTGGAGATTTAAGACCAGTGCCAGTGAAATTAACTCCAAAACCTGTTGATTTCAAGAAAAGGAGGCAAGTTCTTCTCTCTGTTCAGGAAATTAATTAATGATAGCTATGGTGGCTCAGTACAAATCATTGAGGAAGCGCTAATTCTAATTTACAGTTCTGCTGCTGTGGGAGCGAGGTAATCTGTATGTCTTTCCTTTGTTTCTCACATTGGTGCTTATAGGTTAGCCTGGCTGGAATCCCCATGCAGACAGCATTATATCTATATAGACATAATCAAGGTTTCCCCCCAGTTTTTCCATTAATATGAAATTAGAGAGCTGGAAAGATACACTAATTATAAGCAAAGCAGCTCACTTAATGTTTGGTAATACTTTGTTAGTATTGCTGTTAAGTAATACTTTGCTCTGTAATAAAAATTCAGATTTTTAAAATACTCATCTAGAAACTTTGTCAGGATAGCATGTTTTTAAATGCAAGTCCTCCCTGGTGAGGATGATGTATAATTTTATATCAAATATAATTTTATTTTATATTGATATTATGTATAATAATATTATATATAGTCTGTATAATATTATATTATACTGAAATAAAAAACTTTTTGGTTATAAAAGCAATATTGAATATTTCTTTTTTATGGGTTTTAACAGCAAAATGACTATTAAATTGGAACCAAAATCTAGACAGAGTCTCCATGCTGAATTCTAAAATGTTGTAGAAGAAAGAACAAAGTTAATGAAGAAGAATATTGAAAGATCATGCATTAAGCAATTTCATACCTAGTAAAGTATAGTGAAAGGAAAACTGGAAATGTAAAAATTATTTTCTTTGGTGTTTTGATTCCAATTGGTTAATAATTTTGTAAATATTATTCAGAAATGGAGTTTTCTTCTGTTGAACCTGTCCCATTTGGGAACACTTAACAACTCATCTGTCCCTTTTTGGCCAGGAGTACTCCATTCCTACCTTTGATTAATTCTCATTTTATCCCAAAAGAAGTAACAGTGTTGTTTAAAGGTGAATAAAATTTCCTCCTTCCTCTTTCATTCCTGTTCTCAAACTCAACAGAAATTTGAACCTTGACAAGTTGCATTGTGAATGGAGGTTTTTTCCACTTGGCAAGCACAATAGAATTCTGTTTTTCCTTGGTCCACAGTCTTATGTATTCTGATAATATCTGAGTTTTTTTGTAGGATATTGTTTTGATTTGTACCTTATTTTTAAATTATTATTATGGCATGTTAAAAAAAACCCCCAAATTATTTATTTAATTTTTTATTTGGTCATCAAACTGATGAAACTCAATGATTGCATCACCACAGTTCTGACTCAGCTCTATTTTCTCCTACATTTGCTACAGCAGCTTTATGAAAAAAAGACTTGGGTATCCTTGTGGACAAAAAGTTGAACAGGATTCATGAACTACACACTGGGGGACAGTACCATGCCCAGTTTTGGGCCCCCAGTGCTGCAAGAGAAACATCATGGTAAGGCAGTGGCTGTGGAAGAGCATCACCAGGATGGTGAGGTTACCTGAGCATGTGACTCACAAAGAGAGGTTGTGAGGCTGGTTTTATTTCCCGTGAGTAGGGCTCCTGGAGGATCCTTTTGCAGTCTTCACTTCCTTGAGGGGTTTTAGGTAGAAGTTGGATATATTTGAAAGGGCAAGAGGGGAGCATCACAAATTGCAGCAAGGAAAGTTCTGGTTAGGTATATGGATACAGGCATTCAGTGTAAAAGTGGGTAAGCACAGGAATAAGTTGGCCAAAGAGGATGTGAAAATTATCCTCTGGAGACTTTTAGAACTCAACCAGATCTAACATTGAAATTATTTCTGCTTTGGGTAAAAGGTTAAGTAAATTCCAGAGATACCTTTCCACCTGAATTTTTCTAAGATTCTGTAGAAAATACTGGGGAAACTTCAGTTTTAAAGGTTCAGAGGCCTATTTGCTTGATTTACATCACGCCAGACCGGGATACATATAGCCAAAGGCTTAGATTTTTTTCATAGCTGTGTGTTTTAAAAGAAAAAAATAACCAAGAAAATTCCACTCAGAATGGCAGGGTGCTGATGATATTTGGCAGAAACAAAACAAATACAGTAAATTCTGTATTGTGTGAAATGCTCTGAGATGTAAAACAAGCTGTTGAAGCCTTTTTTAGTACCTTTATTATTTCATCAAATTGCCTGTAGCATATACTCAGAACTGCTGTTGATCCATGTTACAGTGTGTCTCGTTAGAGATTATAAAAGTAAAATTCTTGTCCTCTAAAAGAGAAAATCTAGGAACAAAGCTGCTAGCATACATGGATCTTGTTTTTAGACCTTTATTTCTGTTATTAGTGGTGTCAGAGGGAAGAGTAGATGCTGCAGGATGCAGGAAAGAACATCAGATACCATCTTGTTCAATGATGTTTTAATATAGATGTGATCTTCATAGCAGGCCAAAATAAATAACCTTTCAAACTTTCTTTTTCTTCAAATAAATTAGCTTTTAACCTAAATCATTGAGGATTTCAAGAGTAGACTCTGTCATGTAAACAGTGGAGTGATCAAACAGCTCCTTAGAGAAATTATCCAGTAATTGATATTGAATTTGTTTATTGTTTTTACTTTTTGGGTTTGTGTGGAGTTTTATTTTCTGACCAATCACATCTCATAATGAAATTAAATTAGTCTTAATTGAAAACTAATTTTTGTATGTTTGGGGAAATAAGTTTTCTATTTACATATAATTAAAGGAGTATTTCTAATGTTTCAAAATGCTGAAATTTTAAAGAAAAAAGCATTGCTGCAGTAATTCACTCTATTGTACTTGATTTTATCACGGACTCTTTTCATGCCTGCGACCCTTGTCAAAATCAGATGAAATACGCTTGAGAAAGCCAAAGAAAAGATCCTGGAACTGTCATGCTTTACGAAATATATATTATTCAGAATTGCAGTGTTGTCATTTAAAGACTTTTTACTGTGAAATAAATTCTTTCAACAACAGTGGCAAGCCTCTCTGTTCTTAGGAGCACTCCAAATTAAAAGATTCTGGAAACAAATAGTGTTATAGCTAAAGAAGGAACAACTAAATTAGCTTGTAGCTGGCATAGAAGTTTCAGCACTATTCAAGAAAGAAACATTTTAGTTTTACCAACGTTTTAATTTCTTTGCAAGCCAGAAGAGTTTATTTCAACAGAGTGACTCTTAATGCTATCTCTGTGGAGCTGTATGTATGTTACAAATTAGTTTTTCTCTTGGTACCGGCTAAATTTTGTAGTGTAGGTTAGTTTTATCTGTTATATACCTGCAAAATTTGTTGTAAGGGAAATAATCTGCTTTTTTTTTTGCTTTTCCTTTGATATTGCATACAGCCCATCCTATAAAACCCATTGAGCACATTAATGAGAGCACTAGAGGGTCTGACTAATTTTGAACATATGTGGTTCTGAGTTCAGTGATTATGTATTCATAGACACACATGTACATCCATATGTACATTTATTCTTAGTCTACATAGGAATTTTTTAGCTCTTGGCTACTTTGGCAGAAAATTCCAGTGCTATGGTTTATAGGGAGTGCATTTGTGCACCATCTGCTGATTAGCCCAGAGTCCTGTATGGTAATCAGCTGTCAGTTTTTAATCTTTGAAAAGTGTAGTCACTGGTGTTTTTTTGTTTGGTTCTTTTGTGTGGTCTTTTTTTTTTTATTGGTTATTGATTTTTTTTTCTGAAGTGTTGCAGTAATTTATTATTTAAAGGAATTTTCCAATAGCATGTGTTTATTTTGTCAAACCAGAAATCATATATTCATGATGATTTCGAGTGAACCTCAGAAGGAATAGAAATGATCCAGAAAGATGACTTACATTTTTTTCTCAGTTATTATTTTTATTCACATGCAAATTTTATAGTCCAGAAAACCTGCTCTTTGACAGTGTGATGTAAGGTTTTTCCTTTCTTAAATGTTTATGTTCTTCTATTCAGTAAAGTCAAGAAAGCTCCCTATGCCTTAGTATTCCTATAATGATACAGCTGATATAAATCAACAATTAGCAAGAATAGACATTGTTACTTCTGACTGATCTCTAGAATTATATTAGTTGTTGACAGGGTTAACAAAACATAATATCTATATGCAAGACTTTTTTTTTCCTCATGGAATATGGAGTGGTATAATCACTATGCAGTGCTATTAAGATATCCCTGTTATATTGTAGTCAAAACTTGTATTTCTTTCTGTAGTCACTCTTTCTTAATTTCTTTGGGGAATGATCTTTATAATATTGCTTTCTTCTTTTGCTAACTAACTGTGGATATTTTATGAAGTGTCATCACAGAAAGCTTGAGTATTTCAACCTTTTCTGATCCCCAAAGTTACCGAGAAAGAGACTTGTCACCCTGACTTACTGTTAGTGGATATCCAGAGGATTTCTGGTTAATGTATTCTGACAGAACTCCCCATGCTCCACAGTTCACCTGCTATAGATGTTGTGTTCAAATGTTCTGGCTGAAGCAGCATGTGCAAACAGAAAATGGCAGAGCTGGTGAGTTAATAGAACAGTTTCTTCAGAAAGACAAGGAGAGGATGAAAATAAATGATATCTGCTTCATCCTTTGTATTCCTTTGATAATAAAGCAATTGGCAACATTCTTGAAATCAGCGCAGACAGAAATATATACACAAAACACAGCAGGATTTTGAAATGTGCTCAGTTTGTTTATTTTGTGTAAAAAGGAGCCTAAGTCTCCTTTTCTCTTGATATTGTGCAAGGTTGAAAAACACCCACCATGACCCAAAGAAGCCCCATGGGAAGGACAGCATATTGGCCATACTGAGGGCACTAATCTGGCCAACAGCAGCTTCCTGCTATACCATTTTGCTGTAACAATGTGTGAGGTTAGGCTCATAGTGTTTAATCTCACAGAAAACTTTAGAAAGCCTTGGCTCCTGTGGAGATCTGCTCTCTTTGGTAGTAAAATGCCCTTCACAACACCCTGTGAACAGTGGCATGATCCCCTGAATAAACTTACATTTATGTAGAATTAAATGGAATCAATGCTGCGACATGATGAGACTGGCTAATGAGGGGATAGTAGGATTTGAATGGGATTGGTCAGTGTTTTTGATGAGAAATTAGTAATGAAAATTTGTTTTTATAGTATAGGATTACCTAACAGAGGAAATTATTACAATGAGTAAATGAACAACTGTGGGGATGACTATGGAATAGAGGAGGGAACTGTTTGTCTTGCATGTTGAAGTAATTGAAAGCCTGACAAAACATAGAATATATTTTGTTTCCTGACCATCTTGAAGCCATTAGGGAAATTAGCATAAATTTCCATAGATTTCATATGTCACATTAATTTGAGTGCCTGGTGCATACATTTCCTACTCAGATGGTGGGCTCCTTCTGCCAGACACCGGCAGGTTGGTGCAAATTACCCAGCAGAAGTTGGAATGTTCTTTCATTGCAAGCTGACAAAGCAAAAGACATATGCACAAACCCAATACTCTCCCAGATCTGCTGCTCTCCCTTTTCTTCCTCCTTCTTCTTCTAGGAGCCTTGGGAAAAGAATTCATTGTCCTTATCTGAGGAAAGCTTCAATGAAATGCTTATCTGAGGACTGCTTGATTTTGAGCAGGTTGAAGACTTCGACTGTGGCATTTCTGAACTTTCTGGATTCAATGATGCTTTAATTTCCTGCTTTGTTTTTTTAAATCCAAACTTTGAAAATAATGCTTCCATACCACACAAGTGAAAAAAAATTCTTAGTGACTGGAACTCTGTTTTAAGAAAAGACATTTCTGCATTGTATTTTTTACCCCATATATATAGTAGCAAGACAACAAAATGCAAAACCAACCTTCACACCTGACTCAGCACAAGAACGATTTATCCTAATTTTTTTTAACGCTTAACTATTGAGCAATGAATTATATATTTTTAACGCTTAACTATTGAGCAATGAATTATATATTTCCTCTAAGGAATCCAGGTCTCCTTGCACAGAAAGCCTTGGGTGAGCCTTGGATTTTTTCTTATAGAAACATATCTCACTCTTTGTACTTTACTAGAAGAAAAAATCTCTTAGAGCAAAAAAAGACCCATAGCATATTTTTTGTGTTGCACTATCATCAGTTCTTCTTCTGTCACTAGTTTAATTAGATCGTGATGTGTATGGAATTTTTTAATACCATATGGTAATATTATATTTACTGTGTTGGCAGTCCTTGGGATGGGGATTCTGTTACCCTTATCACTGTTCAAGGCAGAAGGAATGTGAAGACCCTAGAATAATACTATGAATAGCACAAAATAACTGTAGCGTCAAAAATTAAAATTAAGGTTTATTGCTTTGTGGTTGTTTTTTTTTTTTTTTTTTTTTTTTCCTTAATTCACCTGATAATATGCAACCATTTTTCCTCTTTGCTTTTCTTTGTTGATGAATCTTGGCATTCAGACATAACTTTCTATCAAATTAAATTGCAAAGAAGTAATTCCCTCAGAAGCTCCCTTTCAGCTTCATTACAAACTCCTTGTATGAATACTGAAAGTGTTGGCAGCTATATTTTCATGATGTTTGTAGAATTGCTCAGAAGTTTACAGCATTTTTTAAATTCCTTTTCTTCTTTGTGGAGATCAAAGTAACAAGTTTTTATTGTTCAGCAGTTGTTAACATACGAGACCTAATATTCCCACAGGTATGGTAGATTCTAACATCCTTGGCTTTTTGCAATGAGTGAAAAAAGCCCTGGTGGGTATTTAATTTACCTGGCAGTGCACTGGTGTTTGAAGCTGCTGCTGGCAAATTCTGGAAGAGTTTTTTCTGAGTAAATACTTGGGCCTTGATCTGTGATTTTTTAAATGCCTTTGGGAGGTGAGATCAGATGCATAAGAATGTGATTGTGTTTATTTTTTACATGAATCTCACTGCTAGAATCCTTAGGGATTTGCTGTATCAAAGATATTTATGAGAATATTGCCCTTGGCTAGAGTTTGAAAGGGAGCAATGTAGGACAGGGACAGATGAAGGGTAGGCAAGCTGGTGACTCTGGTCATAGAGAATGTTGAGAGTCTCCTAGATCTGGATACCCTTTCTGAAGCATAACACTCAAGTAAAATAGGAGAGTGAGCAATATTCAGCAGTCACATTTCCACTTCAGGGGTTTGTTTGTGTATTACAGTTCCTGAATGTTCATAATTCCAAAACAGCAAAGCATGACCATGATTAATCATTCAGTAGATGCTGTTGTCCGTGCATGGCCTCATCTTGTTTGGAGAGCGGGATTTTCAGGCATGTGACTTATTATATTTAAACTTTGGCGTGAAACAAATCTTTGTTATTTGGGCACTTCTGTGTTTCAATTTTTCTGCTTTAAAGGGAAGAATAGGGCAAGAAAATGGCAGTACTATCTGGCAGGTTTGTCATAGCAGTTCCTCAGCATGTCTACATTTAGGTTTCCCATGAGTAATAGGTAATAAAAATGATCAAGCAAGCTTAATGAGGGGAGAACTTTAAAACCAAGTTGTAGCTTTTTTTTTTTTTTTTTTACTGATGATGTATTGTTCTAGTAATAAGAAGAAATTATTTGTCTTCAATTCAGCCAGAGATCTTGATCAATTAGAAAATTGTTGGACACAATGATCTTAAAGGTCTTTACCAACTGAAATGATTTTATGGACTAAAGGTCTATTTAAACAAATTAAGAAAGCTAACATTTATATTAATGTTGCTGACCAGAACAGTCCCATAATCTGTTAGTAATATGCATCTGCTGATTTCTGAAAATATGTATAGGCATGCACATATGCACACAGACACAGGGTTTTAATTAGTTGCTAATTTATAAATCTCTGCCCCTTTAAATTTGCTGGTTGAAAAATGAAGAATTCCTGCCCTTTAAATGTGCAGCTTTCACAGAGGTTACAGTAAATCTCTTAATCTCCCAAGCACTTATTCTCCTCTGTGTTTTTCACAGACATTTATCCACAGGACATTCATTTCCAGTCTGTATTTAAATCCAGGAATAACTATGTGGGCTTTGAGCTATCTACTTTCATGCACTGCTAATGGGCTCTACCACAGGAACTCTGGATGAGCTGGGGGGGAGAAAAAAAGAGATTCAAGCCATGTTCAGCTTCTATTTCAGTTTAAGCTGTGTCTCTATTTTTGGTGAAGAGAGCATTAAAGAAAGCAATTATTTGGGGGTGAAGGAAGGGCAGGAAAGATCTACAATAAAGGATTTATTTATTCTGGCTTTACGGAGAAGGCCAGTGTATCAGATTTTCAGGCTTACAGTGGAACATACTTGAATTTATCTGCTGAATGGGGTGTGAGGATTTGAAACATGTCCTGGATTTTTGTCAAATACTCTCAGCACATTTTTTTTCATGTTCCTTACAGAATTTGTAGTCCAGAATTTTGAATGTAAATGGATCATAGTTTCATATTGTTTAGTAAATACACAGGAACTCAGAGTAGCGTGTTTTCCCGTTACTCACTGGATACTTTGCAGTCACTATGCTGAATGGCCCATTTCTGGAAGAGAAATATAGAATTAAATTAATATTATGTTGTAAAAGAAAAGACAGAAACATAGTGTTCTTTGAAGTAGTTACAATGAAGCTGCCTCTTGACCTTTTGGCATTTTCTCTCCTGCACATCAAAGAATTCATTTCAGTTTTATTCAGAGCACCTAGGGAGGCAAAGTACTTACAGAGGAAGATTGAAAGAAAATGTGCTGAGGAGACCTTTAATTCTGCATTTCCAGCCTATGTAAAGTATCCCAAATTTGAAAACTATGCTAAGATATATCCAGAAAAATGTATGGTATTACCCTTGAACATAAACCCTTCCAACAGCGTTTTTTCTCCTTCTGTTGTTTTCTTCTCATCCTATTTTCCTCTCCAGCATCATTCTCTTAATTATTTCTCTTCTCTGTCTTCATTCTCTGAGCCTTTCTCCAGAGTACAAATCCTTCCCCTTTCTGTGCAATGTATTTTCTGACTGTTCTTTGCTAAACCAGCTTTGTTTTGGTGTTTTGATATTATAATAAACATGCTGTTTTATCAAAGACAACTAAATAGCTTTTTGTCAATACCAGCTAGATGCATTTCTTCTTTCCTGCTTATAATATTAGATATACTTCCAGTATTATTAGTATAAATATTTGGAGGAGTTGTCATTATTTTCTGGTAGATATGCTTAATTTTTGAAAAGTTACCTTTGAAAATATTCTCATTAGAGAGTGATGATGAATCATTTGGTAGAAGATTTTTGTATATCTTTCTTAATTGTGTGTTTTGGTCTCATGTGGAGCTATAAGTGAAGAAAATAAACAGGCTAATTAAACTGTAATGCTTATTAAAATTCTTGCCAAATTTGGCAATTTTTAGACCCTCTTTCCTGGTGCTGGAAAAGTCTAACTCAAATCAGCATGCATATAATGAGTAAACTCCTGGATTAGGAAAACATTTAGGGTCAGATCTTGTGAAGTGCTGCTTACCTCTTTCAGTTCAGATGAAAGAGCTCAGATCGAGGAGTACAGGGAAAGGAAACAATGGACGTGCACCAATACCTTTGCCTCTCACAAGAGCACAAAAGAGCATTTGAGAGAACTGCTGATTTGTACCTGTTTGAGGTTGGAGTTCCTAATTTACTGGTAGGCATAACCTAAAAAACAGGTAATAATATGGTCTAATTAAGTGATATCCAGCTACTTAGTAAATGCTTGAGCAAATTTATTTCAAAAACACTCTGGTGCCAGCAAAAGGATAGCAATGAGTCCAAAACTTGCTTTTTATTTATGTATTTATTTTCCCCTTCTTAAGGGTCCAAATCTCTGTCCAACAGATCTAAGTATGTCTCTGCCTCAGTAAATTTATACATTGTGGGTTCTGTAACTCTGTTTTCCTACTGAGTTAAGAGAATAAACAGTAGTTTTTGTAACCAGGAAAATATTGCTTAAGATCACTATGCTTTTTAGGTTATTTAGGCATGAAGCTGACATATCAACCTGCAAAATGACCTGTCCTCTCACTGAAGGTTTGCTAAAGCTGAAAACAAATGAAAAATGTTCAAGGTAGAATAAAGATAAAACCTGAAAAAAAAGTTGATTTAAAATGTGGGTAACTTTGAAGTAGGAGTTTTCTAAATCTGGAAATCTGCTCTTCCGTAAAGTGTTCGGTGGCTTCTTTTCAAACAAAATCACAATGTGAGTTTTTGTTCACATCAAGTTCTTGTTTGCTGTGGAATGCTGCATGTTGCTGATGAATGTCTGCTTCTCAGCAATAAGATTTCTTAATAGAATTGATCATAGCAGTAAATAGAAATTGTCTGTGAAAGAAACTTGTTTAAACTATCATTTAACTTCCAAGTCATAGAGGTTTATGCTGATGAATGGCCCATTTAAAAAGCAAGTGGACTACTAGAGCCCAGATAATTCTCCTTTGCAGCTTATTGAATTTAGTCTTGATATCTTAGGACTCTGGATGTTACAGCCATTCTTTTAATTATATTTTTTTCTTCAAAGTAAATTCAAGGAAGTGAGATAGAGCCGTGTTCTTCAGGAATTGAAACTTTCACGAAACCTGATTTTTTTATCTTTTATTGCAAAGCTTAAAGACTGAACCCCAAATTTTTGTTTCTAGATTAGAGACCTAGGTTTTAATATTTAGCATTTAAGTTTAATTAATTTTCCCAACATTTAACAACTGCATTTAAATTAGCCTGGTTTTCATGGCTAATTATCATGAATTTATGGCTGCCTTGACATTTCTAGTACACCAATGATTACAGGGAAACCACTTAAAAACTTTAGTACATCTTAAGTTGTTTACTTATGAACTGTTTATTCTGATTTATGGGAGATCACTGTGGCGGTAGGGACTGCAGGTAGTCAGTGTTCTGCTGAAGAAAGAAATAGTTTATATCAGCCTCTCATCTGGCAAATTATCCAGTAGTCCAGCAGACATTTTCACCTACTTGTAATACCAATGGGGAAATTAGTAACTAAATAAAATTTCTCAGCCAGCCCAAATACAGATGTGGAATATGAAACATTCATGTGTCCTGACTCCCTCAAAATCTTTCAATGAGTTTCTGGCAGCTTGAGTGAAGGATATATATGACTCAGGTTTCAGTTGTTGAGGTTTGCCTCTCTGACATGTACACTCTAAATCTGACAGGTAATTCACTTTTTCATTTTCAGCAGTCTAAGTATTTTCATCAAAAACTGTGATGCTTCTCTTCCTTTATCCACAGCTCTCTAATGAGAATCAATTATATTATCAATTAAGACTTTTGAAAAGCAGTGGTGTAAAACTTGATTTTGTTTGGGGACTTTTCTCCTTTAATAAGTTTCATCTGGTCATCATTTCTGACTGTTTGGCTTGTAATGTATATTAAACTTTGTCTTCTAAGCAGATCTTCTGTCATAAAATTCTGAAGGGATCTATGGTTATATTGATATGTTTCTAGGACTGGAAATGGAATAGTTGTCTATGTTTCTTTCCCCAAACCTTGACACAGGAATGGTTTGTTAGAATACCTGCATGTCTGCTTTAAGTTGATTTTTCTGTGCGTTTTAGTTTGAGGATTTTCTTATTCTTAATGACAAAACCACCACTGCCACCAACCCAAACAAAGAAACCCAAATCACAACCAACAGAACAAACACATATACCTCTTCAAACCATACTTAAGGAATTTTTTTTAATGTTGTAAAATTTAAACATTTTACTTCTCTTAGGATATCAGAATACAGCATAAATGTTGTTTTATGCTATGTACATTTTGAAAAGGATATAATACCATAAAATTACAAGTAATTCCACAGAGAACAAGAATAGAAATTTGTAGCTACATCATTTCTTATAATACTCAATTTATGAGATGTAAAGACAGGGTTATGAACTGGAAGCTGCACAAATTTTCAATACCAGCCATGTTCATAAATTATTTTACTCCTCTGAAATGTAGCTGAACTCATTTGAGGCTGAAGTGTACATGACAAAGAATCATGGTCAAATACTCGGGCTCATGCCAACGAGCTGTGATTCCTCTCACTTCCATCAGCCATTCAGGGCTTTGTTCTCTGAGGAGCTGCTGCACAGAGGCTTCTGTCACTGTAGTGACTTTTTGCTGTTTGTTGTTACTGCCAGTTCTACATAGCCCATTTAGCTGTAATGGATGGATGGATTTTAAAACCATCTGCAGCTGCTATTAATATAATTTTCCAGTGTGTGTATTTCCATAAGCTTTTGGTAACAGCTGTTTGAGTAGAACTCTTGTTGATTTACTTCCTTTCTATTTATTTTACAGTAACATTTCCTTTTTTCTTCTTTTAGGTAGTATTTGACTATCAGAAAATGTCAGTCATAAATTTAAAGAAAGTCCTCTGTAAATGTCCAGTGAAGTATTTAAATTTTAAGAGAAAGAATTTAGTGTACATTCTATGTCAGCAATTTAAAATCAGCACAGATTATTTCAGTGGTATTTTTGTCAAGAACTACCAGAAGTTTGAGTGTTGCTATAAAAGCTCCCTATTTTTACTTTTATTATATATGTGTGTTTTTTCTGGCAAATAAAGGAAATTATTTACTGTAAAAGTTGTACTCAGCATATATTTATTTGGAGATTTAAAAATACTCTTGCATTTTAGTAACTTCCTCAACAGCCATACAGTGTGCTTTCTCCTTGATTACTGTTGGATGTATGATGTGTATATCTAGGTAACAGAAATACTTTCTAATTAATTAAAGGATTAAACAAACATTAGAGGTATATAGGTTTTAATGATTAGAGATTATTGCTACATTTGCACATCCATAGAGAAATATTTTACCTGATGTGCATTTCTCTTCTGTTCTGCAGGAAATACCTTCAGTTAATATTAAAACTTGAGATATGTAGGAAAAATCAGTGACCACTTTAAAAACAGTTGACTGAAAATAAAGATGCTACATATGTTTGGAAAAATAGAATATATTTGCCCATTTTTGCATTCTAGAATGACTTTTGGTAGTTTTCTTTGAAGTGATTTCATTTCTAGACATTTGTGGTACAGTGATTTTAATTTTAACTCTTTTACTTAGAGGTAGAAGTCCCCAAGAGAAAAAATAGCTTTTGTTGTAGTCTTCATAATGACATATAGGAAAAGGAGGAGTCTGGAAGTTTGAATCTTTTCAGCAGCAACTTTTCTTCCACGAGAGTCATTGCTCTTGGACTGAAAGAGGATTCCCATGCTCTAGTAGATGTACAAGTGCTTAGTTAAGATTACGAGCAAGTGACAAAGATGCTTTTAATTGTTTTTTTCATCTAATATTATTAGGTAGTTTAATCAATCTATTTCCCATTTATACTGCGGTGAGGAATAATATAACATTTTCAATTAAATGCCTTCATCATTTAGTGATGATTGTGCCAGTTAAATTAGTTCTTGATGTTACAAGCTAAATTGATTGTAATTAAAGCACTTAGTAATAGGAAATAAATTGAAATCCATCATTTCTTGACTCTGTAAGGAGGTTTTGCATTTCTGCCAATAGGGTTATACTGATCCTTCTTCCTTTGTGTCTCACCACTTTGTCAGGCTATGGATAACATATTCTTTGATGTTCTGGTCTTTTTATTTTGGCATTAGGAATTTCTAAATAGTTCATGGGTTTGCAAAGTCTGCTTCTGGAATGGCAAGAAATGTGGGAAGATCACTTCACCAACAGGATTTACATCTTTTGTGTTTGAACAGGACTGTGTGTCTTCTAGACTGATCTAAGAAAAAAATCACATTTGAGGACAAACTCTCTTAAGAGCATATGATGCTTTAAATGAGACCAGAATATAGGTTTTTCTTCCACTACCTTCAGTGTGCTGACTGGGTAAAATTAATTATACCAGTCAGTCTTAGGGATGTGGCTTTACAAATGCAAAAAATCAGGACATTTCTGTGATATTTCTGAGTTCCAAAATTATTCTTCTGTCTGCATTCTGGTTAAGTAGCTGGTTTAAATGGCAGCACTACAGACAGAGTATGGGGAAGAAGATAATGCTGCTTTATAGCCCAGCTTTTTAGGTTACAGCCATGATTCTGATAGGCATTGTACTGCTTCAGCTGAGGAAACCCCTCTGGTTCCTTTCTCAATATTATCGGTAATAAAGCTTCTGAATTTAGTACTTTTTATTTAATTTTTACTGCTAGCCAAAAGACAAAAGAATGCAAATTCTTCATTTCAAGTCATTTGTCTGTTTTCATCACAGGAGATCTTGTATCTCTCTGAAAGCCAAACAAGTATTGTGGTAGGATACCTTGTGGAATATACCATCAGAGGTTCCCACTTTTCTTACCATAGTATTCCCAGCTATTGCTGGTGAACATCAACACTGAAGCAAGGGATGATTGTTTTTCTAAATGTGCCTTTGCAGAATTGCTTGTATTAGATGCTAACTTGTAGTGCTTCTTCTAGCCTGACCTGAATTTCTTGGGGATTTACAGATACTTTATATTAAGGTACCTGCCAGACTACATTAAAATGAAATACAAGTCTAGCTTTTTTTGGCAGGTGGAGTGCTTAACAGTTCTACTTGCTAGTGCTATTGTTTGAAAGGATCAAAAGAAACTTGATAGTCTAAAACTCAGCATTATGTTGCTGTGAGGAGAAAGCTGTCTGTTTTTACATCATCTAAAGCCAAATAATCTGTGACAAAACCAGAGAGAATCAGAGAGAATAAGTCTTTCTTGCTGAAACGTTATTTGAAAGTCTAATAGTAGTACAGGAGATGCATTTCTGGAGTAAAAGATAACAGCTTGAAAATGCTGTCTTGGCTGGCTTTGGCTTATGTAGCAGAAATGTTAAGCCCCTCCAAAGACAACCTTTGATGACCCATATGCTAATACTTCCTGGCCAGCATTACTCCTTATTACAGAGGAATCTAATAACCTTCCTTGGCAGAGATTGCCGTCTTCTCCTGCCACCAGTGATCTCTAACAGCAGTGGTGAGTTCATGGGAGTCCTGCTCGTTTTTGCACAGTTCCACGAAGATCTGCCCTGTGTGGTTTCATTCAAAGAGTGCTTTTTTGGAATATGGCATTAATATTTGCATCTCCAAGTTTCAAAGATGATGTAAGAAAAAATATTGCAGTTTAAGGGCTTTATTTTGGTCACTAAGAGAGACCTCTGCTCTAGGGGTCATAGAAATGGATGCATAGATACATAAGATGATTTCTGTGTTGAATCATACTTTAATCTTGTAATAGGATCCATTCACATTTTATAGTTTGTCATTCCTGCTAAATTCCTATGTGCTCTAGTTAATATTCTTTTATTGTTGCTATTTTAAGAAAATGCTTTTCTGAAGTAAAGCCTATACTTACAGTTTTGCTAAGCTGTGTTTTCCCCATTTAGTACATTTGGAAACTACCTTCTGAAAAGTATGCATTTAAGAACTAATTTTTTGTGTATAGCTAACAGAATTGTGAATGTCAAAATTCCCAGAGACTGCACATAGTTTAAAAAATAAACACCCAAAAAACTCCCAACCCAAACAACGAAAAAAACCCCAACACACAAACCCCCTTATTTGGGGAATTTAAACTAGTTACCTGCAACATTTCCAGAATGTTTTTTCATCTATTGCATTGATTGTTATAAGATGCATACAGAAATGGGATCAGGCTAAAGAATTGATCTCTGATTTTGAAAGGTAAGAGGAGCTCCATGCTGAACTGCCTTGCCTGATTTGTTTTTCAGAACATCTTCAATATGAGGAGCATGTGAAGGCTAGGTCATGGTTTATGAGAAGTCACTTGATACTGTCTTTCCACTGAATACTTGAAAGGTTTTGCTGGAGTATCACTTGCTCTGTATACTTGAAGGTGTTTTCGAAGTTATTTTTTATGCCACAGCATAACATTTACCTTGATTGCTTCCAGTGGGGGATGGAAATGTTAATCTAGTGAGAATATAATCTTCTGAGAAATAAAGTTTTAAATAATATCATGGGGACATTAGGGAAGCCAGCTAATTCTGAAGAGTCTTACAGATTGTTTGCAGTCTCCTGATGAGTCTACTGGATACAATTTTTTCATGACCTAAAATCCAAGTCCATTTCTCTTTCTCAACTAAGTTTCATGCTTAATAAGTTCAGAATGACCAGCATTTGCAACAAATGTTGCTGTTCTCTTTAACTTCAAATCCAAATTTAATTAGATGCAGATGCTAGAGTGAGTAATATCTTCAGTGCTCTGTTCCCACAAAATGAACCCCTGTGTCACTTATAAGACATTTGATGTCTGATGTGGTTTCCTGTCTGCTTGTGGGAAATGTTTTGCTTAGGAATTAATGTCTTATGGAGAACCAGATGAGCTCCAATATATGCCACAGGTTTCCATCTCTTGTCCTGCGCCAAAAATCTGATTTTTTTGTTAGTTCCAGCTCTGAGTAAATGCTCTAAGTGGAAGACACTTAAAGAGCAGAATTAATGCCTCCTTGGCTGTAAAACATTCTTTACTCTTTCTCTTTCATAATTTTTTAGCTGTTTCCCCATAATTTGTAATCTTTCAAATCTAGTAAGGTTCCCATTGCAATACTTTGGGACTTCCTTAAAAGTGGTTTGAAGAACCTCAGATCACGAGAATGAATACTCATGTAGATACTGCATGTTTAGGTTTTATGCATGTGGAAATGAGTTAAACCTACAGTGCTTTCCATAATTTCATATGAACTTCTTATATTTTTGATAGATGAAAAGGAAAACTGCATAGTGTTTTGTCTTTCAAGAGTGTGTACGGCAGAGAATTGTCTTAATATTTTTTTCTAATTAATTAGATATATTTCTACTCAACTTGGCTACTCTAAGTTATACTTTTCTTATCTGAACTTTTGCCACCTTCCCTGTGTTTCCAAGAATGGTTCATTTCCATGCAAAGGAGAGAGAGATCTTTTAATTGCAATTAGTGAATCTGGTTTTGACTCTTGAATATAGAATGAAATGAAAATATTAATTTTAACTTCTTTACTACATTTTACTTATTTTTATAATTAACACCTGCTGTAGACATTTTGCATTTTAATGTAGAAAAGAGAATCAGTGCATAAAAGGAAAATAATAATGTCTGAGCATTAGTTGTAATTTTCCCACACTGAGACAGTAAATTTTTTACTAGAATTAAAGTTCTTTTCCTTAGAATGGTAGTGTTTCAAATTGTTACACTTTTTAATATGAACTTTTTATTAGGAAGTCATAGTTAAGTTTTCCTATGTCTGATTAGTTTGCAAAATATATGTTGAAAGGAAACATAAAATCAGTGTCCATTAATAAACAAATTTAAAGGTGAGATTTACTTGCTCTGGTTTTGATTGAGTCTAGAAGTGAAGACAATTGACTTTGTGATTACCAATGTGAGTATTGTGCTCCTTGTTTTGAAAAATTTTGCTAAATGTTGC
The DNA here is from genome assembly GCF_015832195.1 of Motacilla alba alba. Taxonomy (NCBI): domain Eukaryota; kingdom Metazoa; phylum Chordata; class Aves; order Passeriformes; family Motacillidae; genus Motacilla; species Motacilla alba. The sequence continues at coordinate 37,326,994 of NC_052017.1, read as the reverse complement.
CATATTTCACACATTATATGCATGTGTACATACATGCACACCCACATAGGTATAAATGGAATACCTTATATATGTGTTGCTCTATGCCAAAACACAAAATGGAAATTAGCACACTGAATAACTGTACCTGAATTTGCATGTGCTACTCCCCAAGAGCAGCCTATGCTGTGATCAAAATGTCCTGTACCTTTGCAGCTGTTTGTCCTTTTAAAGGCCGCTCAAATGGCTTAAATTTAGTCAGCCAAGTCTCAGATGATCTCTTTAGCCAGCTGAGTAATAAGATGTGTCATGTCAGAAACTTTCAGTTTCCAAAAAACTTCTTAAAAATATTTCCAGTTCTGAGTATAATGAGAGGTGCTTTAAATGTACTGCATTGAAAATATGATCCAAACAATTGACTTGCTATCGAACAGCACATCACCTTTTTTGTACCTGCAGGGCTTCCCAGTTGTTCATGTGTTTATAACAATGCAGATCACAGGAAAAATTGTAAATTACAGAAAACTGTTATATCATTTGCACTTCTACTGAGGGTTCATTACTTATCTCAAGAACTGTAATAGTTGGTTCATAAAGCATTTTGTTTGATTTTAAGTATACAGTTGTTAGTCCTCTCCCTTTGTTTTGTTAAGTGCTTTGATATCTTTAAACTTTTTGTAACTAACTTTAGTTTTTTGTAGAAAATTATTACTTTCAAATGTGTTATGCAACTGTTATTGCATTATTCCCAAACTGGAATGGAACACTTTAATGCTTATAAAAGATGACCCTGTTCTGTTGATACCCTGGTGGTTCGTGACAGGTGCAACATACGCAGTTTGGGGAAGAGGCCAACCAGTCTTTGTCTTCTACTTCAAGTTTGCAAGTTTTTATGAAATTATAACTTTGTTGTGTTCTAGCCTTACTATTAAGTTTTAAATTTTATTTGGAGGCATTAGCCTAACTGAAGTTTCTGAGAGGAAGCTTTGGCCATGAGTCACTACCCCAGAACAGTTTTTGAAACACTGCCTTTGTCTAAAACTCTGTGATTTCGGTAATGACTGTGGACAGGAAGTTGGACACTTACACTAATGAGTGATGTCAGGTATCAGTCAGCTGCGTGTATGAGTTCTTCCCTTTCGTGGTTTTGTGTCTGACCTGATGGGTCCTGGGTGCAATGATGGGCTCGCCCAGGTTTGGGTGGTTTCACTCCTTCCCCTGTTAGGTGGTTCGTGTCCATGTGAGGGCACTGCAGCTTGTGGCACAGATGTGGAGAAGAGCTGCATGGAGAGACTGAGAGAAGCAGCATGGCTTTGCAGACATAGCTGAAGATAAATCTACTAAGTATCCTATATTATTAAATTCCAAAAGCAGAAGAAGTGACTTATTTCTTGAGAAATATGAAAAAGTGAAAGTATGCAGAGACTTCACAGTAATTTTATGCTAAGACACACTTTGCAAAAATTAAAACCAGATGCTTTTACAGGTTTATTATTGTCTTTTTTTGTGTTGCTGGACACTGAAAACATTTAGGAACATATATATAAATAGTTTATCTTACCGTGTAAAATTTGGGGTGGTATACCTTTATGGGACTGAAAGTGAAATGGATACATTTAATGCTCCCCATCCACCCCACTTTTTTTTTTTTTCCCTTAATCCACTGACTGGCAGAATAAAATAGTGATTTCCACTCTTCCTTATTCTTTTTGAATCAAAGCAGCCTTAAAATCAAAATCTAAAATTCAGACACTGTAAGTTTAAATTATAGCACCATCTGTAGAACTATTTTCTGAGCGAATTAAACATAATATTATGTCCCCAACCCCCAAGGGGCTGCCAGAGCAGTGCCAAGCACAATTAGTTTCCATACTGTGGGGCTTTAAAAAGTTCTGCTGGGGTGCAATTGCTACCAGTACCCAGATAATTTTTTCCCTGGTGATTTCCTATATTAGCTCTCCAGAGAATATATTAAAGTGCTGAAGCTTAAAGGGCTTCCATGTTTTCAAGAGCAGGGAGGATGTCTAACATCAGAGTGTTATTTACACACCAACCCAACTGTTTTAATAACCAGTTTATCACTGGGGAGCAGAAATGGCTTTTAAACATTTTACGATAGATTGGCACTCTTAATGTCTGAAAGAAAATTCATTATTCCATTAGGAAGGTGGTGCAGGTACTGAATGGTTACAGGATTTAACCCTACTGTTTTGGTAACATTTATTAATACGATTTAGTGAATCCTATTAGAGCTGTAATACTACCTGTTCTGCTGTACTCTGTAGTATGAAACAGAGATCTGTGTAAAAACACTGGAAATTGTGTTATTACTCCTATTAGCTTAATGTAATAAAATTGTCTGATCCCTACCCTCAGACTCTCAGTCCTTTGGCAGACATTGTAAACTGCCACAAAAGCCCAATAATCACATTATTATCTCTCAAGAGGTGAAACAATGTCTGTGTTTGTTGTGCATACTGCCACTCTTGCTCTGTTCCAGACAGTTAATTTTCTTCATGTGTTTATATTAATTTGGGCAAAGCAGGAAGTATTTAAAGTAATTGTCTGAAAAATATGAAATATTATGTTACTGCCTATCATTGTAATGGGATATTATTTTGGTATTTATTTTGGTAAAATAGCTAATTTGTATTAACTGCAAGAAGGAAATGTATTCTTCTAAAGCTGTTTTTCTTACCCCAAGAACTAGGAATTCGCAGTCTGTTTAGAAGATATCGAACATAAGCCAATCAGAGGAGTTTCATGCATTGTTTTGAAACTGAAATTTTATAGTCCCATATGGAATGATCAGGGCAAGATGGCTGCATTTAAAAGCAGCACAGTTTGTGTCTCACAGCTGTGACCATCCCCACCAGGAGGGTATGAGGCTGCTGCTTCCAGGTTTACCCACACAGGTTCAGTCACCTTCCTGACCTTCCTGTAGTTTTGAACTTCTTGCTGTTTTTTCTTTCTTAGTTCTAGGTATTGATTGTTGAGGGTTGGAGAGGTGGGTTTTCTCTTGTGTTTTTTGTTGTTTTTTTTTTTTTTTTAAATTTTCTGGGTTTTTTCCATCAGAATAGATTCCACATGTCCATTTTTCTTTTGATTTCTGTGAACTGTTATTACATCGGGAATATGGAGGAACAGCTGACCATGACTGTCTTGCTGTAAGAGCCAGATTTCTGTATAACATCTCATATAGCTCAATTGAGGAGGGAGATGTACCCTAGAGGTGTTTTGTTAGTGCTGCTGCAGGGCTTTTTAAATTATAATACAGTGTTTTCTAGAATGCTGATGAGTTTCAGTGACAATTTCAGTAAATCAGACAAGACATTTTCAGCTGTTCTTCTAAATTTGATGCCTTATTCTTTGTGAGATTTGGGCATACAAAGGACTCCCTTAAAAGGAAAGAAGTGGCTGCAGTTCCACAATTTACAACAGGAAAAAAAAAAAAAAGGTTTGTATCTCTGCTTAACACGTTTAAAGGAAGTAGATTAGAAGGGTATAAGAAGCTGTCAGTTGCAGCATGTCAGTAATTATGGGAAGAGAAGTGTAGTGAGCTCTTCAATGTGTCTCTAATACTTATCATGGATCACTCTGTTGAGTGTGCCATCCAGAATGTTGCCTTCAAGCAGCCTATTGACAAGGGTTCATATGCAGAGCCGTGTGGCTGAGGAGTAGTTGCCAGAGAGGAAAAAATAAAAAGGGAAGGTTATTTTGTGTTCATTTTAATTTTAAATGTGAAAAGATTTAATGTCATAACTGCTTCATTCTGGTTAAAAGAAAATGGAGTGAGTGTCCCTTATGGGACATGGGGAATTTATGGCATGGTGTTGAAACCAAGATCGTGACAAGCAGCACTTCACACTATGTCTGTGGAAGCAGTTATGTTTTCAAAAAGGATGTTATGCAGAAGGTCACATCTTTGCCTCCCATCAAGATCCTTCTACAATCCAGAATGCAATCTGTATTTTTAAAATTAGCATCAAATGCTGACTGTCCTTAGAGTGGGATAGCTGCTATAAAAATTAGTACTTCAGTTCCTGTTTTAGAAACTATTTTTTCCCTAGTTGCAAAGTCCCTGAATGATGTTGCCTAGATATCAAGGATTTTATGCTTATACTTCCAGCTGTTTAAACTGGAAATATTTCATATTACTATAAAACAGTTTTATGTCACACACATGATCATGGTCTACTTTGTACACCCTCATTGCAACCTACCTACAGTTATGAGTTAGTGGTAGAATGATTTCTGGATTCAGTTATCACATCTAATCAGTTATTCTATGTAATAAAATCACTAATTTCCTCCAGCTAAATGAGAGTCATGGTTTAACCCTAGCCAGCATCCAAATCCCATGCAGCAGCTCACTCTCTCCCCCACCACTGGGATCCGGGAGAGAATTGAAAAGGGAAAAGCTGGGAAACTCAGGAGTTGAGATAAAGATATTTTAATAGAGAAAACAAAATCTGTACATTTAGCAAAGCAAGAAATTAATTCACTGATTCCCATGAGAAAGTAGGTGTTCAGCCATCTCCAGGAGAGCGGGGCTCCATCACACGTAATGGTGGCCTGGGGAGACAAATGCCATCACTCCAAAGATTCCCCCACTTTATGGCATGGTACTGTATGGTTGGAAATATCCCTTTGGTCATTTGGGATCCCCTCTCCCCAGTGTTTCCCCTTATAAGTTCACTCTCAGTCTCATTCCCATCATGGCAGTACAAAAAGCAAAAAAGACCTTGGCTCTGCATGAGCTGTGCTCAACAATAACAAAACCATGTCTATGTTATCAACCCTGTGTTCAGCACAAATCTGAATCACAGCCAGCTACTACTGACTGTGAAGAAAATTAACCCTATCCCAGCCAAAACCAGCACAATGGAGTCATAACAGTTTGGATGAAAGTGAAAACAAGACAAACAATACCCTAGGGATGCAATCATGTCTCCATTAAGCAGAATTTCACTTTAGTTATTCATGTTTGAGTTCCTACACTCATTCTAGACTGTGTTATTTAACATATTTCAGTCCCTTTGCTCTCATTGGGTGTTGGGGCAGATATATAAATTCTTTGCATCTTTGAAAAAGAGTCTAATTTGATTTTTTCACCTTCAATATTGAGGCCATATTCTGACCATTTTTAAGTGTCTGGCAAAGAGGCTTTGATTAAGTAGGTAAGTTTCTTACTGTTGAAATCTTTCAGTCCCCTAGTCTGAATTCAGAAGATGCTTTCTTAGTGTAATATAATTTAGACCTTATACCACTGATAGTGACTATATAATGGACTCTATATTACAGGAAAATTAAATTAGCATGCGATAATTCTTCAACTTATTTGCTCTTTCCTGTCCTAAATGACACTCCTAATTTCTGCTTTAATATTCCGAAATATATTTACTTGCAGTAACAGCTCCATTTCTATGTTAAACACATAGATTCTATGTTTAGAGGAGTCTTTAAGGGTGCTTTCTGCACATCTACAGTTGACATGTAGTATTAGAGCTTATCTGAGTTAACCATTTAATTAGGCTTAGGGATTTCTTAGTACAACTGACAGATATGTGGAACCTTCCCTTCCTGTGTATTCTTGTAAAATGATTGAGAAAATATTTTCCAACAAAAATGCTATGAAACAGTTTGGTATGTGTTTTTCCATTCTCCTTCTGTTAAATGGCTTCATTTCTTAAATTCAAGGAATCATTACGTGTTTATGCTAAGCATAAAAGGCCCTTTGTGTTCAGGTGAAATGACTTTGCATTTCCCCTCTGCTAGAAAGTGAAAGGAGTCAAGTTGTCAGTGGTCACAAAGTGTTCTGAGTTTACCTGTAGTCCTGTATTACGATTTATTATACGATATATTACCATCTTGATTCAGCGTGATTATGGAATGCTGTAGGTCCCTCTTGAATTTGTGTAATCCTATATGTGTCATTGATTTAATTTATTGCTTTATCCAGTTCTAGTTTATTTGGTATCATTAGATCTCTAGTTCAATACTTTGTTAGTTGTATCTGTGGTCTGCTTTTTGCTCTGCCACCTGATTCTACTCTGCACCCATTGCAGTGGTACTGTTGTGCTCCTGGTCCTGTTCTGTGGTATTTGAAGTGCTGGGATGCTTATCTGAGATCACTGTTGGGTATTAGCTTTGGGACAGCAACATTTTTTTTCTCTAAAAAAAAAAAAACAAACCACGAACCAAGGAACATATTTGGGAAAATTTTTCGTAAGTGTTCCCAGGTTCCTCATTAGTGTAGGTGGTCCTGCAGAGCCCTAGGATTTCATGGCAACAGCAAGTTGAAACTGCTCTATGGGCTGGCAGAAATAAAGCCGTGAGACTGCCGTGAAGTGCAGTGTGCTGTGAGTTCAGAGCTCTTGCCATCACCCAGTGGTGAGTCCAACAGCTGAAGCGATAAAGAGGACAAAAGCATTGCATCTTGCTGTCATAGAATAGTTGAATTGATTTAGCAGTCCCCAGCAGTGTAGTCTTTCAAGAAGACTCTAGAGAATGAACATAAAACCCCCAAATCTCAGGCTAGCCTGGATACAGGAGAAGAGTTTGTTGTTTATTGCAACATTTCTTTTTTTTCTTTTTCTTAGAGGATGAAACCAAAATAGTACTTGACTGTTTTTCATGTATATAGTTGCTGGTACGTTTTTTATTATACTTTGTTCTCTCTGATTTATTTGACTCTGTTTCATGGTCTTTGCATTAACTGTTGCGAAGTAGAATATATCTAGAAAGAACAGTTGTAACCAAATATTTGATGTATAAAAATCATTTAGAGTGGAAAAAAATCCCTCTGTTTTTGTCTGTAAACAGAAACTGTTCATCTCCTTTAATCTTGTGATAAGGTAATCTACTCTTAAATGGATAGCCTAATACCCTAAAAGAAGGTGTCTCAGTGTTTGCTTCACATACTGACTTGAATGAATTACGAACTTATATAGCTTTTTTCCTATTTGACTCTTATGCAGAAGATTTTTAGTTTGAAGCTGCTTTCATTGCTTATAGTAACACGTCAGAGTGTAACTGGCTCTCCATTTAAATTTAATACCAGAAACAGTGATCAGTTTAAGTCAGACATAAATTCTGCAAAGTCCAATTTTGCATTTGACCCTAAGTGTTCCTTTTTAACTCAATGCATGTCTGTCCATAAACACTAATTTCAGTTTAGTAATGGTTTAAAAGCTTGGTAGTCAATCAGTAAACACAGAGTTAATCAATACAAAATCATGGCAATTGATCTCTTCTAAAAATATCTTCAAAATTATCACTTATATATGTCTCAATTTGCATGAGTTTTTGGGTTTTTTAGAAAGGGAGGCCACTAGTAATAAAGAAGAGAAAATTATAACTTAGAACCAGCGCTGTGACAATAGTAATAGCTCATTTTTACAACAATTTTGGGTATAAAAAAAGTACACAGATTTAATAAAAAAACCCAAATGCAAGTGTATGCATGACGTGAAGGAAGCAAGTTAATGCAGCCATTTGACATGCAGTAAAAATGTAGATTTGTAGTAAGTATGAGCTCCTGGGTCAACCTTAGAAGTTCATAAAACCCAGCTGTTGACAGCTTGTAACTTGTGCCTCATTTCAATGAATTGTATGACACTAACTCTTAATTTTCACAAGCCTGTATTTTGTTGTTTTTCCACAGGGCCTTTGCCTCCTTCAGAGTAGCAGGATAAGCAGTGCTTATATTTAAAAAGGAACTAAATTCTCTCTGTTTTTCCCATTTGACTAGATAGTATTTTAAATTAACATGCTTAGCAATATAGTTCAGGCATTTTTAAATTCCAAACTTGATGACAACACCAAGATCAAATCACATCTAGTTCTTACCTTCAACTGATGTGAACATAGTATCATAGTATATTTTGTTGTGTCTGTGAGCTTACAGTAGAAATGAAATTTATTATTTATGGGCTCAATTCATTGTGTTGGCTTCTGAGAAACAAATTGCATTTCACTGTGGTCAATTTGAGGTGTAAATATATTAAGTAGGTTGTTGATGCCAAGGGTTTCCAGCTGTTATGACAACAAAAGAAATTAAAGGAATGAGGAAGACATAATGGGCTTCACTGAGCACCAGATACCCTTCTGCTGACCTCTGTAATTTTTGTTGCAATTTCTGCTTGCAGTTGATAAGGTGGGGGGTGATTTATGCCCGATTTTAGTTGAGGAGCAAGTGGAAGGTACCAGTAGTAATCAGAAAAGGTTGAGCAAAGAACATTTCCATGTTTATAGCACCTTGTGCTGCATTTCTGTGTGTCTGTAGAAGTGGTCAAAAGTCCTGGAAGCTTTAATATTTCTTCCCACATGTTAATGATGAAGAAACCACAGGAAGTTGCTGGGAGCTGCTGCTCTTCCATGGGGAGATGGGTACAACTGAGAAGGCTCCAGGCTCAGTTGGGTTCATTACTGGTCTCTACTAATCTCCAGGTTTGGATGCTGCTATTGGTCTCTGTTCCTAGCTTCTATTACCCACGCTATTAATAGGATGTCAGCCTGTATTAGTAAACTTCAATAATCTTAAAAAAGGAGGGACATAATATTTTGGAGTTGTTAACCGCTTTAATTTTTGTTTCTCAATGTTCTTCTCTGTCTTACATCCCTGCATTTTCTTTAAAGCATGACACTTCTGCTTTTTGATGTAGAAATAAGAGAAACAGACAGGAAAGGGATCAAAAATGTTAAGATCCAATGTAAAATAGTTGAGGGTTTAAAAAAATATATATAAAGAATTTTGAAAGGAAGTTCATGTTTAACTTATTTCCCATGGGTAACGTTTTCCACTTGGTGAGAAACATGAAATATAAATGTAATTTGTAGAATTAGACTGGCAGTATAGCATAAGACACTATACTTCAGGCTTGATTATTCATGTGTCTATTTTGTTGGTCTCCTTTGGAGTTTAAGGGTTAAAATTGTAGTTATGTAACCAGCTATCTTATAACAGCTTAGCATGTGAACAACAGGAGCCAAAAATATGGATGATTGATTTAGTACCTTATTACATTACATTTGTTACAACTGTCCGAAAAAATAAACTCCATGCTGGCAAGAGGTGCCAGATTGACTCTGGAATCTTATTTATCCATCAAAAGAGAATGTTTCTGACAGCAGGAGTTTGAAATCTCTCTTACTTCCTCACAACTCAGCCTAGCAGGACTCAGTACAGAATATAAGGAAGCAATTTTGTCCTCAAACCATTTAAGCCCTGTTTCTCTGCAGAGGCTGGAAAGTATTTGCACCGCATAGGGAAGGCACAGCTGCACGAATGGTGCTCAAGTTGTGAGATGGAGGAGCACAGGATTATTACTGTGTATGTGATTGCTGGCTGTGGAGTGGAGTAAGAGGATGTGCAGAGCTGCATCCCAACCCAGGGTGCCTTCCACAGTCCATGCAGAGAGTGGATTGTTCACTTGCAAAGGGACTCCCCATGCAATGCCATCAGGCTTTGGGGAGGGTGAGGGAGAGCAGGAGGGGAACAGAACAAAGGTGAAGGGTCTCCTATTATTTTCCTGTGTACATTGATGCTCTTGTGCTCCTAGTACTGTAAAAAAGAGGGAAAAACCTTTCTGCATATAGCTCACTGCAACCAAGCTGGACTTGTCTTGATTTTAATAATTAACATTTGTGTTCTTATGTGTAAGACAATGTATGTAACCCCCTCCTTAAACTAGTATATTTCTATCATAGTTTCTTTAATGGCAGAAAAATGGTGCCATTTTTGGTCTAGAATATTTGGCTTGTTTTTATGTCTTCTAGTGGTTTACTTCAGGGTTGCTTTTTCTGTTCAGACTCTTCTACTTCAGTTTTGTGTGCACCTTTTTCACAGTATTTTCATCCTGCACTACACAACAGTGTGGTATACCATGAATATGAATTGCAGCAGTGCAGTCTTTGATATAGGTGCCTCCTGATCAATCAGCATTCTTGTAGAACAAAAATTGTTTCCAGAAAGTGTTGAGAGGTTGTCTTGACTCAGGCAATGTCTGTGGAGCATGCAGGAATTGTGCTTCGAGTAGTCCGTGTCTCTGCATAGCCTGCTGGTGTACTTGTGGAATTGACTACTGACTTTGAGTTTTGTATCCTGTCCAAGCAGAATAATGCAAAAAAGTGAAGCAAGGAAATAAAATTCTATTGATGATTTTATCTGAGCGGCTAAAGTTTGAAAAAAGTTTAGAAGAGCCTTTAAGATTAAATTTTCAGACATGAATGTTTGAGATGTGCAGATAACGTGGACTTCAGATAAAGCTTAGGGACTGAAATATATTTAGTTCTGTGATAGTACTAGAGGAACTTGATGGAAAATATTTAGATTAAAAAAGGATTAGATAAAACTGAAAAATATATTAAAGCACAAATCTTAAATTGGCAGAATGAAATAGATGACTGCTGCCGATAAGTTATTATTTATTGTATCTACATATCAAAAATGTGCAGAGATTTTAATAAAGTTTAATTTTGCACTTTTCCAACAGGATTTTGAGTGCTCATTTCTACTGGAATAGAGTCTCATCCCAGAATCCTTGAAATTTGAACCTGAGCTTTACTAGCACTGCAGTAGTGCCCAGGATTGTCTGTAATAAAAACTTTATGTTTGAGGTACTGGAAAATAACCAGCAGATTTAAGTCAGGGATTTGTTTTGTAATTTGGCTCCAATCAAGGAAAAAATATTTTTCTTTTTCTTTTTTTTTTTTCTGAAATGCTGGCATTTCCATAAAGACTGTCTGTCTCTCCCAGAGCTGTAGTAACTTCAAAGGGTTTGTCATCATTAGCAAAGCTTGGATAGAAACAGCCAACAGGATGTGGAATGTTTGTTCAGCCTCTCCAATTCCTCAAGGGACTAAACACATTTGCTATTTTGTATTGAAATACAAAAGATGATGATATAAGATGAAAAGAGAGGATAACACAAAATATATTCTTCACATGTTTTGCACTGAATATGTCAAAGCATTGCTAGTCATAATTGAATGTAAATGCAAGACTGAATTCAAGATTATTGATTAAATTCAAAGTTGAATAGAAGCCAATTAGACAGATTTTTTTCAACATTTATTAATATGTTTTTTTTGCTTTATTTGCATTAAAATGCAGCATGCTGTATTGTTGTAATATAATACCGAGATTATAAAAGATGAGTACTGCTTGTAATATATTAGAATGATATATACATAAATTTCAGGTTGAAATTTCTTTTGTTCACTGTCCCTCCTGAGGATGAATTTTTGAACAACTTTAGGAACCAACCAGAAGAAAAAAAAAAGACTGTTGAGAGCTTAATTGCTCAGTGGTAAGAGTGTCTGTGAGAAGAAAAGTAAATTTTTTCAGAGAAAATTCCCTTGCTGAGAAGTAGCAATCAGAAGGGGCTCAATGAATAGTTTTTTCAATGAACTGTTTTTTCAAACAGTATTCCACTGTTTGATTGGGACAATTATCTCTCAGAGTTATTATCCCTTTTGCAGCTCCACTTTGTTACATGTAAGCACACTGGGAATGGATAATGCCCTCAACAATCGGTGTAATGTTTAGAGTTATTTTGGATGGAGTGGTGCTTGTTTGTCTGCTCACTTTACTGTGATTGTGCCAAGGGTTTTTCTGCTAGTTTGAGTCTATTTGAAGAGGAACACACTGCTTCAGGTAAAGAGAAAGAATACTGTGGACATCTCTAGATACTCAGGCTGTTAACATCTAAGAAGGCTGGTGGACTGGAGAAGCCATACAATAATCTTTCACTTGGAGAAGAAAATGCAAGCTCCAAAGGAAAAGTAATAAGCAAAATGGTTTTCAGAAAACTTATTTTTCTCTCTCTCAGAAAGAGTTAAAGAATTTTTTTGGTCAATTTAGTTTGTCATGGGGTCAAGAGTAGGATTATTCAGTGGGTGAAAAAAACCCCAGTGTAGCCTTAGGTTTTTGAAAGGAGGAATACCATAACAAGAGTTTGTATATATTTTTCACTCTCTTCTACTAAAGCTCACTATTTCTGGCTTCTTTTTCAAATTAATGAAGAGGGGGGGAAAAAAAGAATCAGTTTTTCAAATCAATGGAAACCCAAGGATTTTATACCCTCACTGTTTTTCTGTGCTTCAGTCTCGCTCTTCCTCCCAGTTTTTGGCTCCTGCCCCCTCCATGTCCATCCACCTCGCTGGTGTCACTGGTCTTCATCTACTTTGTTCTCCAAAAGATGACAATTTCCAGCTCCTGCTGTATCTCACAGTGCCCATTCACCTGGTTAAATATGTCTTCATTCCCTTTGTTATTCCAAAGGGTTGGCAATTCACGGCCTCCTGTCTCAGGCTACCACCCAGAGCTCAATCTGCATCTCAATCTGCACCCAGAGCTCAATCTGCAGCCCAATCTGCAGTTTGTGAGCCCAACCACCTGCACCAGGTGTATCCTCAACATAGCTCCTCACAGGGATGCTACTATCTGAATCCCATCGATTTCACAGGGAGATAGGCACTTAAATACCATTTTCAAAATGACCATCTCATGTATTGTGAGGAACTCACAAGAGGTCCATGGTAGACTACTGAGTTACAGACCTCAGTCTTCTAAATCTTGCCCTATTCTCCTGACTATTGCCTTGCCTTTCTTCTAGGGATGTTTTAATGTTTTTTCTTTTGTCTCCTATTTCTCAAAGACAAAAGAAAGGCTTTAGTGATGTCTCTGGCAGAAATAGTTGGGAGTAGGGAGAGATATGGTGAAGCAGGGGGAAAGAAATTCTTTCATATTCCCCTTTTAAGTTTATTTTAATTCTGACACACTAATCAGACTGGTAGTGTTCTGCAGAAGTGGAAGCCTGAGTACTTCCGTCTTTGTCAGAGTTCATTTGGCTTAAGTGTCAGGGCAATGCTTTGCCAATGGTTAGTATACTTAGTATCTCTGTGACCATGAAGCAATCTTCTATAAATACCTTACAGCAGTTGTACGTGGCTGTCTGAAGAAGTCCGTCTATGAAGATTTATTTGCAAATGTCCTTTCACCCTTTTCTTAACAAGCAGCTTTCAAAGTCTGTTTATATTTTTGGCAGAGCTGTGAGCTTTCTCTTGGGGCTGCTCACATTTCAGAGAACAGGTGACTTGCATACTTTTTCTTCATAAATTATGAGTAAATTACATTGTGAGTCGAATATAGAGCAATCATAGTTGACCATGCTATTAAACATGCTTTGAATTTCTGGTTGTTGTTTATGAGGCTTTTTTTTGTTTGTTTGCTGGTTGGGATTTTGTGATTTGGGTATTTTAAAATTTATTTTGTTGTTTGGGTTTGTAATTTTTTTCACTTGAAGACCTCAAGAGTAATTTTAGCATGTTTAAAATGAGTTTTTCAAACACAGCTCCTCTCTTCATGTCTTTTGTTGTATTTCATATGTATTTTCTGAAGGTGATAATTCTCTTTTTTTTTTTTTTTTACTTAAAATAGTGCTCAGTAATTGTTGCTAAAGCAGAAGACACAATGTTTGCTAAAAAATGATGCATACAGGAACACACAGGAAATCACAGAGCATCATATTAGTCCAAGAAAATGAACTGCTCATTTCTCAACTGATTAAATGCTGTAGAGCTGATTATTTTAGGATAGTTTTTGGTTAGCATTAAGTCCTGAATTATTTGGATAGAACTTTGAGGAAGCAGTGTTAACAATCCGCCCTGTTTTGTGGCTCAGTGATGGAAAGAATTTGCCTTGTGGTGCCCATGGCTTAATTCCCTGTTGGAATAATCTGCTTGACTTTGTTGAAATCATGCCAGTGGATAATTTGGCCCCCTGATATTCCAGGAAAAAGAAAAATGGCTGCTAAAACCTGCTAATATCACTGGACTTTAACCAAATGTCTCTTAATGTGGGAATGGGAATGATAATATTTTTAAGGGAATGATGTGTCTAACTCCAAGGTAAAACAGTGTCATTTTATATTTATGTACCAGTCAAAACATTTTTCATAAAAGAAGTAAGGCACTGTGTCATTTCTGTAACAGTAAGTTTTAGAAATCAGAAGGCTAAACAACACAACCAAGTAGAAATAAAAGAGCAGGTGATAACACTGGAGCAAACTTGAAAAATGACACTGTCACAGTAACCTTGGAATTCAGATGCTTGCTGCAGGCTCCTCCAGCTTCAGAACTTTTGCATTTCCCTTTTACTGTCCAGACAGAATCTTTTTTCTTCCTTGCTCAGCCTCTGACCTCTCTCAAAAAGTACTGGCTCCTTTCTATACTGTGGTTAACTGCACTGCTTCTGATTGTGCCTGAGTCATATTCTACCCAGGAAATGTGGCAATGTCTCTGTTGAAAATGGCATCTCTGTGCAGGGCATGAGTGTCCAGGAGAAAGCCCTTGACAGTCCCTTCTTTCCAGTTTTCAGGATCCTTGGGCCTGGTGTCATGGATTCCTTGTCTCCCTTACCCTTTTATTGTGATAGTAGCAACAGAAGCCAAAATAGGCAGGAGCTAGTCCATCAGGCCAGGCAGCTTGCTCTCTAGATGGCAGTGATCCTTCTCAGCAGATTCCTCTGCCTGAGAGTTTCAGTCAACTCTCAAGCCTGTTCTATAGCTCTTTTCCCTTCTGCACTTTCAGACGTGAGAGACTGTGAGAACACAAACTGCATCTGAAAGTGTCAGAAGGGTGTAGGGTGCTCAGGCCATGTAACAGCATTGAAGAATATAACCTTAAAGCAGGAGCACAGACTGATTCTGTAGATGCTGATACTAGCTGTGGTATAATATAGTATCACTGAGATCCCCAGACTAGCAGTTTGCACAGAATTGCTTTTGTTTCCTGTTCAGAGCTAGACTGCCTTATAACATGAAGATAATAGCTGTTATCCTGCTATTTATACTGTAGCTCAGATACCAATGCTTAATGAAAAACAGTCAGCATACTGGCAACACTTAGATTTTAAGATGAGTCTAATGGAAGTTATCCGTGTCTTCAGAAGCTTGGAAGGGAAAACCGAAAATTTTTTCTACAAAGAAAACTTTTCATTTGTAGACTATCAAAATGATCAGAATAACATCAACATTTTCAGTATTCAAGTTTAGACTATGTATAGCAAAAGTATTGATGAGTCTGTTGGTAACACATAAAAAGTCCCTAAGCAGCCACTGACAGTGTATATCAAAGAGTTTGGGCATTTAATAATGGCATATCTTGACAGCACACAAACACATATCACAGAAAGGAATGGCTCTCAAGGCCTTCATGTACAGAAGCATGAATAAATTGAGTTTTTAGAAGTGTGCAAATAGTATATGGCCTGAAAATAAAATTTTAAAAAAAGTAATTTTCAAATATCTCTGGGCACAGTCTGCTCACAATAAATAAATAAATGCATTAAACTGTTTAATAGGGACCAAATCCTAGTGCTGGAAGGCAAATCCAGGTGTCACTGAATTCTGCTTTAGACTTTTTTTTTTTTTACATTTGTTTGCTGGAGACTTGTTCATTAACAGCTGCATGAAGAGGTTTAGAGCAAATCAGTAAGGTTAATGTTGTGTTCTGTGTCCCCAGGCTCAAATGTGCCTGGTTCCTTCTGTAAATTAACCTTGGAATATGCTGTCTAAGACCATGTGCAAATGCTTTGCCTTTGACTCACAGAGGTTGAATCCAATACTTGATTGGTCAGCAAGAGCAAAACATCTCTTCCTGACATCATAAGCAAATCTTGTATTTCTTTTGTCCACCTACAGTGACAAAACTGTGGGGCCTCTCATTTTATCTTGAACCTTTAACATGTCTCATGGTTTTTTCCTGCTGTTTGTCACATGTTTACTTATCTTTTAGGTCAGTCATTTAGATTGTCAGTTCCTTGAAATGTCCACCACCATATTTTGTTGTATGTGTATATATTTTTCATTCAAAGGCACCTTGAACCAGCTGGATCTGTAGTCTAAGTAGCTATTATGCAAATTTTAGGCTTTAATATCTTTGAATAATTGCTTTTTAGCAATAGTTATTGCCAGCAGTTATCTGTGGCATAGTAGGTTTATATCCCATGAAAAGGAGGGAAGTAGTATTTGAGACAAATCTTTGAAACCACCCATTTATTTTCTGGAATACATACAAGCAGCAAATCCAATATATTTTTGCTGAAATGCAGCAAAAACCACACACAGATTCTCTGAGAAATTTGAAGTCCCTGCCCTGCTGTTTGCTTGGCCAGGGTAGGCAGTCTGAAGTGCTCCCAAATTTGTATGATTAATATTGTAGGCCTTATTTTCACCTGCAGTGTACTTAAATGGAAGTAAAATTTTGTTTAAGTTCTGGCATAGATTTTAAAATCTAGAGGAAAAGGTCTGAAAGTAACTAGAGCTTAAATATCTCCTAATTTACTCCATGCATATCAAATCCTTCAAAAGTATGCTTTCCCCAGGTACCTGCCTGGGTCATCTTGCCCTGGCCTGTGCTGAGCTGTGTTACACTGCTGCATAGCTTTATGTTCAATTTTTATTTCAAGGCTTATGTGCTGTTTGACTGAGCTGTTGAAAAGAACAGAAGTGTTCTGAAGCCGTTCAGGAGGTGAGTCCAGACTGTGCCTCTTTCTGGTGGCTGCTTAATTCAGCACAGTGTTTAACACAGCCTCCAAGAGTTTTCCTGAGCCTCAAATCAGCATCAAACTGAAAAGCAGCATGGTCAGGGTAACATGCTATGTTTCACACAGCTTCCGAACATTTATTTTCTTTTCAACTTGTCCTCCACGCAATTGAGCCTCTAAATTGGCATCATGCTAGGTGACATGCTTAGGAGGGTACATCACTAATAGCATAAAATTGCTGATTTCTCTGAAAAGATATACAAAATAAAAAGGGACTGGACAAAAATTTAAAAGCTGTCTGATGTTAATGGAGCCTACAGATGAGAATCGTGGAAATTACTGCTTGTACCGTCATCATTAGCTTTGACTCTCTTTCACCTACCACCGTTCTTTGGAAGCAGTTAGAGCTTGTGGTTTCTTGAGAAGTTTTTTATGTATTGTGGAAGCAAAAGGATAGAAATGGTCTGGGTGGAAATCCTTTAATGCATTAATTGCATGGATCCAATTTGATTTTCTTTGTCCAGTAGATTAAGATTAGGATGTGATACTTATTCCCTGACCTGAAACCACTATGTTTACCTCAAAGTCTCATTTCCCAGTTCTCTTTGCCCTTCTAGTCTTCCCATAGGAAATAAATGGAAGATTGATTTCAGCTCCACTTTGGGCATAATAAGGATAATCTGGCAGAAATGAAGTCTTCTTCTGTGAGAATTTGCAAAGTGTAGGAAGAGGATATGTAACCCCCTGGAGATGGATTAAACTTGTTTGAGATAGTGCTCTTTAAAAAGAATTTTTGTCTGAAAGACTACAAGAAATTTTTTTAAAAATAACTCAGAGAAAATGGTGACTTAGCAATGATTAAAAAAATCTTTCTGAAACATTTTTTTCCCCTTGAGTTTTAGTGGGCCGTGGAAAAGTACCCATATGAATTAGGACCTCAGAAATTCTGGGTTGTCCTACACTTTTGCATCTCATACCTCTGAATCTTAACTCTTAAGAATACTCCTACTAAACCAGTTATAAAATATATTTATATGTTGTCATTGTGTACTTCTGTATTATTTTTGTCATTTTGTTCATACTTTCCTCGAGGATTAGAGAACTTGAGGCCTATTTGTTTAGCCTCCCATTGTGCTTTTCTATTATATGTATGCATTTTTCAATACAGTAAAATATTTCCCAGTTATATTTTGCTATTTTACTGGTGTGACTATTTCCACTAGTCACAACACTCATACAAAAGTTTTGGTTCATGTCCCTAGAGTTTAGATAAACAAGGAGCATTCATTGGGAAGTAGCAAAATATGGGGAAGCCCCTCCAAAAGGACTAAATTCATTCTATCTGACATTTGCAAGCTGAAAATCTATGACTTTTATGCTAATGTACGTGTATCTGGATCGTTAAATTCAAACTAAAGCCATCAAAATGAGTACTCTAAATTATGTTTTAGTACCCTTTCCTTGATTTCATTAGAGTTTTTTTCAGGTTTGTCTTTCATGGCTTTGACAAATGGTGGTACAAAGGGTTTTGTAATGATATGGGTAGATGTGATTCTGCACCATTTTCCTAATATTCCTTTTTATTTTCCCCATAATATTCATCTTTTTGTCTGTTGCTTTCCTTTTTTTTTTTGTGCTGCTATAATAAAGGCGCTCTACTCCTTGTAGTTAGAGACACAACAGAAGATGCTCTGCATGTGGACAGCTACTTGTACTTTTGTGAGCTCAATTGCAAGCATTTCACACTGTTTTTTCCTGCTGTGTCCATTGCTGGCCATGAATTCAGTGCTGAGATAATCCAGCTTCAATTGCCAAAGTGCTTAATTTTATCTTGTATCCTGATTTTAGTGTGCTTATTGCAACCATGCCAAGAAATGGATGTGGCAGCACATAGGTTTGTCCAAATAACAAAAAGAGTCTACAAGTGTTTTTATTTAGCATGTTGAAGTAGAACTTTAAAATGAAAGTTGATTCAGCCCAAGCAGAAAAGATTCGTAATTCATGTTATTTTGTTAATGATTCTGTGCAGATATATGGGAGTTGGTACTGTACACGGGACTGAAGTATTGTTTGGCTGAATGAAAACAAATGCATTGGAAAACGCAGCAAGCACATGTATCTTTCATCCTCTGACACTTTGCAGCTCAGGGACTGTCAGAACCAGAGCTGTTTTCTGGTTGTATAGCACCTTTCAGAGGATTTTTTTTTTCTTCCCTATTGGTCTGTTCAGTCCCTCTTTGAATCTATGAAATCCTTTAGCATCCACAACACTTCTAGGCCAAGAATTTTGACTGCTTAACTTCTTGTTGTATGAGAAGACATTTTCTTTCATTCAATTCTTGCTGCTTGCTTCTGTTGAAAGGTCTTAATATTTGTGTTGGAAGATGCAGTTAAGCTTCTAGCACAGCTTTTAGGAAGGAAAAGATTTCATCATTGTGTTCATAAGTTGTACCTTGGATACCTGGTATAGGAAGAAGGATAAATACTCTAATCCTATATAAATACAGATGTCCTTGCAACTTCTCCATGAATTAGGGATTTATTAAGAAGTAGAGAAAGGCTGTTTCACAGTTTTTAAGATGCCTAGAGACCCAGATAAAAATAATTATAATGATTATAATAATGCAATTCACTTTCCAAAAGCACACTATTATCTAATTCTCTCATATTCTCATTTTGGTTTTCTAAATAATGATGTCTTATTTGGCCCTTGAGTGTCTTGCTGAAAGTTAACAGGTATTCTGTACTGCAGAAGAAAGTTAACACCCAGCTCTAGGATGTCAGAGCAGCATCTGCAATAGTGGATCATCCTTTATCTTGGGACAGAGGCAGGCTTTTTGACTTCCAGAAGATACAGTTCCATTTGGAATCAGAGTCCTGCATTGGTCCTCAAGCCATTGCTTTCTCAGGGTACCCCCAGCATAACTGAAGCAACATCTCTATCCTGCAATAGATAAGGAGCACTCAGCAACAATAACCTCTTTTGTATAGAAAAAAAAAAACAAAACTGATATTCTTTTAATAAGAAATCTTTTCTATGAATAGCTTATCTCTTCCACTGGTCTAGTCTTTTAAAATACTTTTTAAATATCCAGGTATCTGGCCAGTCTCTGAGGTAATCTGATCATTAAACATGATATGCTTGAAGATCTTTTTTTCTAAGTTCATAAGGACTTAGATTCTTGAATTACTTGGGGCATAGATGATTTAATCCTATATTCAGCTTTTGTTATTCAAAATCATGTTTTAGCAGAAGTAACAGTGACTGCTGTAGTTAACATTGCAAGATAGTTTTAGTTGGTTTACAGCTGTAGTTATTTGTTCCCCTTTCAGCATGTACAGCTCTGAGTTTTGCTCTGAAGAAACATAAATAAGTGGTTTTAAAAAGTCCTTGCGCAGCTATATAAGTCCTCGAAGAAGCTGTATATTTTTGACATATAAAGTTGTTATGAGATGAAAATAGAGCTTATTGAGAACATTGTGTTATAGTGGTCTTGCCTGAATATTGACCGTTGTAAAAATATTTGGAAAATAGTGTTATGCTAAAGAAGTTGCACATGTAGGAGTCACAAAAAAAGTTGTGACTTTTATTATGTGTATTATTATGTAAGTAAATTGCTGCTCAAGGTAGAATGAATGCAGGCTTAACTTACTCATGTATTCAAGGACACTCGTGATATAAAACGGAGGAGGTACATTAAATATTCACAAAGAAACAATAATTAGGAAATAATTAGGTAGGGGTAGTGAGTTATACAGCAGGCCTAAATTTCTTATATATTTAATTTTTCTACCTTAGTAAAATGCTAAATTATATCTTGTGGTTAGGTGCTAGCTGAAAATGGGTTGATTCAGACTATCCAATCCAATAGAGCAGAAACTAAGAGACAGATTTCATGGGCTAAGATGGAGAGAAGTGCTTACAAAGTTCACAGTGTTCCTAAGCAATACAGGCAAGAGAAAGACAATGAACTTGTACCGAAGATTAAGGAAGGAGCTTTCCTTGTCTGTTCCAGTCAACATTCTGCAGAAGTTGTCAAATGGCAAAATGAGGGTTGTACTGGGTTAAAGAGCAATTTCAAAAGGGATGCTGGAAGAAAGAACAATGAGAGACTTAAAGAGGAATAGTATTTGGGCCTGTTACAATTATTAGCTAGAGTAGGTTCATCTAAAAGTTTCATTAATAAAAATGTACCGTTTTCTATAGATCTACCATTATTTTATCAGTATCATTTTTAAATGGCAGAGAAGTAGCAGAAGTTTGTGCTGTGACACTGCTGGCAATGGATGCTTTATGAAAAAACTGCAAATACATTTCCATTTCAGTCCGTCCTGAAAGGACACTGCAGTCTACTGGAAGCTGAAGTCTGAAAGTAAAGGAATTTGATTATTTATCTCCCAAAGGCTGACACTGTAGTTTTGAGGATTGGTGAAGAGCATGAATTTTCTAAGATTAGAAAAAACATCTCTGAGAGATTAGAGGAAGAATATAGTAACCAACCCTGCAGCTACAGACCACAGCAATTGAAATTTGTAGAACAAGCACTTTCTCATGCATGCAAGGATACTCTTGACATAGAAATGAAAATATTCATGAAATATTCCAGAGAAGGGAATAAATAGAAAGTAGTCTGAGTAAATTTATAGTACATATTTTTTGTGAAGAGAACAGTCACAGTTTCTAATAAATGCTAAACCAAACAGAGAGATACTATTTAATAAGATTTAATTGTTTAAAATTTTCTTTATGTGTGGGTAGTAATTAGGTATTTGATCATGTCCTTGATCTTGGGCAGTCTAAAGCCTTAAAAATCAGAAAATATTTTCCTCTAGCAATGAGTGCTTTTCTTCTCTCCCTCCAAGGCATTTCAGCCTCAGTGGCTGGTCCTTCAAATTCAGTTTCTGTAATTTTTCAGAGTATACTGCTGAAAGGAAATGTCAACCACATTCTCTGTTGAAGTTCATGACTGTCATATAATATTAACTTTTCAACAGTACATAAGGACACTACAGTTGAATTTAAAGGATACTCATTTTGATATATTATCCTTCTGTCATGGCCAAGAAACCTTAACATATAGAAGGTATTTTATCTTTTTATGAGAAGAAGAAAGACATAGGCTTTCTTCGGTGAACCACCACATTAATGCAGTATTGCCATGGGGCACTATATTGTCTTCTAAAAGCAAGTTTTGCTTTTCATAGAATCATGTAAGTTGGAAAAGTCCTTTGAGATAATTGAGTCTGATCAGACATCCAATACTGTGAAGTCCACCACTAAACCATGATCCTGAGGGCCACATTCTATTAGGTTTGCATGACAAGGTTTTGGTAGTAGGGGGCTACAGGGGTGGCTTCCAGGAGGATTTGCTAGAAGCTTCCCCATAACTGACAGAACCATTTGTTATATTTTCTCTCCCCTGTCCAGCTCAGTAGCGGAATGATAGAGGAGCTTTGGTGAATGTCTGGCATCCAGACAAGATTAACCCACCATGCACACCTACATTATTTCAAAATTCATTTGTAACATTTACAGTGCCTTCCATACTAGTTTTTAGAAAATATTTACAAAGGCAAGCTTCAAACTTCACTCACCTATCTTAAGAATTTCCCACCAAAAATATTGACCAAGCTGTATTGGAGTATTTAATTTAATTTTATTTCAGCTGCTTGTGTGAAAGATTGTAAAACCTTGTCTTTTGTTCAAAAAAGAATCTTAAAATAATTTGAAACTTTGTGGGTTTTTTAATCTTACATTGATATTTTCCTTGAACAGAGAACAATTCTGTAGCCTGATGGTGAGGTTGCTCACTCCTATCTTTCAGTCACTAAATGTCAAAACCATTTTAACCAGCTCGTTCTAGTGGTCTTTGCTGAAAGAAATGCCTGTTTCACAATCGACTGTAGGTAGTCCAGTGGTTGTAGAGCTCTTCTGTCAGTCTTGACGACCCAACATCAGGATTTCTCTGAACAAATGTTTCTGACATCTCCAAGTACTGACCTAAGTGTTTTGGAGAGATGTCTGAGTGCCAGCAATCAGGTATGGGCATTATTTCTATTGCCCTATTTTGTGGTTATTGCCAGCTAAGCTTATGAAGCATTGCCAGAACATGGGAATCCCATGTTTCTGATAAAATGTAAAGGAGTCCTGCACTTCAGATATTAATTTTTACTTTTGTATCCATCTGAATTATTTAACAAATATTTAGCAAATATTATTATATGTAAATTGTTCATTAAAGAAAAGTCGTGTGGCTGTGAAATTGTGTTCCACAACTTTTCTAAGACCTATTTTCTTTCTAGCTGACATATGCAGAGTTCCTAGAAACTGAGGTACCCAAATCACTAATAGGTCTTGAAAATTATTTCTTTCATGATTAGTATATCTTGGAATTCTTCATGGTGTTGGTGATGTATTAATAGTTCTTTAACTGTGCAGAAATCTGTGACACATTACTTTGAGGTTAAATCCTTCAGTTCAACCCTTAGTTCATTCCTTTAACAAATCGTGACTGAGAGCTTTCAGAAGATTTCCTGAAGTTCTATTCACCTGATTTTTTTTCCCCTTAGTTCTAAGATACGGCTAGCTTCCAGAGAGGACTGCAGAATGTAGCACAGTGTTGGCTCTTCAGGGAAAATATTTCTCCTGTGAAACCTGTAACATACTGTTCCCACTTTCAAATTCCCTAGAAAACATCTGATTGTACCTAAATAATGATTATAATTTTCTGTGGAAGGCACTGTAAATGCTCAGGCAATTTGTGACATCCACTGAGCAGCTCTTCAGCCTATCAAAACTAATTTTCAAGGATATTTTGCCTTGCCCACGTAATACAACCCACTATATGCTTGTGTATTCCAACATGAATCATGAATCTCTGTACAACTAAGATTCATCATGAATCTTAGTTGTACAAAGATGTTTTTGATGGCAAGCATGTTCATTATTTATCATTTCACTGTCTTTGCTAGTAAGTCTTCTGGCTACGGGATATTTGCAATTCAGGCAAAATGAATTGGAGGTGCTTAAGCCCTGTGATATTTCTCATTTTCCTGTGCATAGCACAAGCATGCAATGTAATAGAATTACAGAATTATTTAGGTTGGAAAGACCTATAAGATCCTGGAGTCCAGTTTTCAGCCCATCACTAAAGCATGTCTCTAAGTACCACATCTACATACCTTTTACATGCCTCAGGGACCGGGACTCCATCACTTCCCGGGGCAGCCTGCTCCAGTGCTTGGTAACACCTGTGGAAAAAAATTTTCCCAATATCCTATCTGAACCTTCCCTGTTGTTGTTTCCTATTGTTTATTGCTTTTTACTTGGAAGAGACCGACTCCCACCTCACTCCAGCCTTCCTGCAGACAGTTGTAGAGAGCAATCAGGTCCTCCTCAGCCTCCTTTTTCTTAAGGCTAAACAGTCCCAGCTCCCACAGCCGCTCCTTATGTGATCTGTGCTCCAGAGCCTTTGACAGCCTAATTGCCCTTCTTTGGCAATCCTTCCAGCACCTCAAAGTCTTTCTTGTAGTGAGGGGCCAAAAACTGAACACAGGATTTGAGTTCAACAGTGCTGAGTGCAGGGGAATGATCACTGCCCTGGTCATGCTGGCCTCGCTGTTTCTGATAAAAACCAGGATGCCACTGGCTTTCTTGCCCACCTGGGCACACTGCTAGCTCATGTTCTGCCAACTCTTGACCAACGCCCCCAGAGAGAGAGTCTATGAAGGCTTTTGAAAAAAAGAAATACATATTTATGGTGAAGTCTGATTTTTAATTGAAAAACCCTATAATGCTTGTTTGATCTTTATATATGCTTAAAAGGAGATGAAAAGGAAGCTTGCTGTTGTGTAGTCTTAGAAGAAGATACTAAAACCAACTTTGATAGTGTTACAAATTCTAAAATGATGACTAAGGACGCAGAGAATTGTATCAGCCGTGGCATTTCATTGCTTAGATGATCTAAAATAAACTGTCATCTTGTGTGACCTATAAGTGATATTACATATTTTATTATCTCATTGCTATCCACTTGAGTTCTAGACCTTTATTAAAGATTGTTTACAAATGTTATTGAGTGCCACCAGGTTTATTTGTAAATTTCTGACGGGATGGCATTAATGTCCCTAAACATAAGAGATAAATTTTAAAATCACAATCTAAATGCAGGAAGAAGTAAGATAAATATAAAACAATCTTGTACATTCTTCCTTGCCAAGAATCTTCCCTATATGCCAACACATTTGCAATTACTTTAACAGCTTCTATCAGAATAAATGGGAAAGAAAGAACATAAAAAGAGTAATTCAATGCACAAAATGCTTCTTTAGAGTCACATTAGGCACTGCCTCTGAATATGATCTCTGCTTTCATAGTGAGTTTAGTGCTTTGATATATGTTAAGGTTATAAGGATGCTGAATGGGGATGGAACATTTTTGATCATGGGCACATCATTGCTCTTGATGAAACACTGTAGTTAGGACTTTGGCATAGTGGTACAACCAATGTTTGTGATTTCCTTGCATTTATAGCTCCTTTTTCTTCATGGCTTCTTCTTTTCCACTGATCTGGTCTTAATATGAATGTGGTAACTTCCCATGAGCTTGTTCTTGTTCTGAAACCTTCTGAATTATAGATTTTGAAAAGTATGTGTAAATCAGAAATAGCCTTAGTAAGCAGAGGAGGTCAGAAGCACCAAAATAGGTTTCATCTTTTTTAATAATCATTGAAAGTTCATGCACCTTGAAAGAAGTACTTGTATTCATGGCCAGAGTGTAATTTGGGATCAGCAATGTCTATTTTGATCAGGCAGTTTGAAATTAAGAGTATATCATAGTTACTGGCTGTTTGTGGCCTGAAAGAATTTGAGATTACCCATTTGACTATAGCTTGCAATAGATTCGTCAATTTGTGACACCAATCCTTGCTCCATATTTCTAAATACTGATTTTGGAACAGATTTTTTTTTTTAGGGGAGCGGGTTTTGAAAGTTTTTCTTATCCATTTCAAAAAGATCCAGCTAAAAATCGACGTGGTCCCAACTAAAAATGGTCCATACTCTGTTTCACCTCAGATAAATTACTGATTATAACTAGAGTAATACAATAATAGTTTTTCTTAAATATGAATTCTCTTACAATTATTTTTATCAACAAATTTTAGACTTTATCTAAACTGGAAGGTTTGTTGTTTTTTGCAGGTTTTTTTGTCCATAACAGATTCCTTGAAATTTAGTTTATTATTCAGTCATTGACTTCCTCCAAACCTTGCCAAATTAAGATACTTTTGTGTGACTCGGTGAAGACTCTTTTCATCTGCCTGCTGCACAGCTGCTATGAAAATACTTGCTTAATCAAAAGATTTCTGTGTCCTTGGGTACAATATGTCATGAGTTGTGTTTCATTACTAATTCACGCGGTTTCTGGTGCCGGAACATCTGCTCCATATTTGGAGAGGTGTAGAAAAATGCACTATCCAGTAATTGGATAATAAACTTCTGAGCTTGAGATAATTGCTTGTGCTAAACTCTAAATTTCTTTTGCTGCAGGCCAAATCCTCATTCAAATCTTTGACCCATCCTTCTCATTAATTAAATCACTTTGATTTTTACCAGTACTGCATTGCATGTTAGTAACTCTTGCTTTTATTTTAATAATTTAATAATGGCTGATGATTTGTGTTATCCTGTTTCTTGCTATTGTTTGCTGCTTAAATGTAAATCTAACTACACTTAGGTTTGTTACAAATAGCCAGCACTCTTGAACTCTCTCAGTGCATAGAGCAGTTTTGCTCTTTAGCAATTTTTCTCCATGAATTTTTAAAAGATAGATGCCAATTCTCTCAAATTATATTTCTTTTTCATTAAAATTTCAGTAAATTTTCAGGACAAGAATACAAGATTAGCTTTTTTTTTTGCAAGCTTCATGTAAGTCAAAAATTATTTTATTGATCTTATGGAAGCTGAAAGGCTTTTGGAATAACAAACTATTTAGAATCAGTGATAAAATTAGTGATAATTAGCTGACTTCCTAGATATTTTCAGAAATACCACACAGCCTTATTGTGACTGAAGAATATCATAAAACCGTGTAGAGCAAATTCAGTTCAACAGATTGATCTTGGAGGAGGATTTGTTATTTTTTTCACTAAATGGTCTGTGCTAGCAGTGAATATTGTAGTAATATAAAGTTTGCAGTATCAAAGTTTGTTTTAAATAGACTTCAGTGTTGTTCCCTGCAGGGCTTCTGTGAAAAGAAGAAAATGAGAGCAGAGAAATCCTGTGGGGAAGAATAAACGTTCATTAGAAAAAAGTAGACTTGGTTAGAAAAGGACTCTTTGTTGTAGTCCACAGCAATATTATAAAAAAATACTTTTTTCACTGGCATATTGAGTTGTTCTGAGCATTTTTGTCTCCAGTTCTTCTGTGGGCTGTCTGATTGATGTTTCTGATTTCATCAAGATTGCCCATCCTTATATACTGCAAGACTTCCTTTTGCCAGTGGTAACTCACTGACTCTCTCACTTATTTCCCTGCTTTCCCTACCAAGGCTGATAATTATTTTAGCAACAGATGCTTGCCCAATAATATTTAGTCACAAAGGTGTCCTCCCTCATTGTTTTTCTTCCTGGGGGGCAGCTGTTCTAAAAACTGTCTCTGTTTTCATTTGGGGTTTAAGGGTATGAAAATTCATTCAGATCACAGTTATCTTTCCTGCCATCTTCCTTTATTAAAAGTATGATGAGCTGAACTGAAGTTTACAGAAGCAGTTGGCAAAAACGGCTGGCAGTCTACTTTGAAGCCATCTTGTTGTCCCACTTGCAAGAGGCAAGCAGGGAAATGGAGTGAGAATTTTAATTACATGTGCATTCAATATCATGTTCTAAATATTAGTAAGGGTCGTTGCTTTCCTTATGGTAAGGAACATGCTGCCAGAGCTACTCACTTCTGTCTTTTTTCATCTCTCAGTGGGAGGCTTTCAAACCAAGCCCAGGAGCTCTGGTGTGTAGAGGATATCCCCAGTGGATGGTTATTACTGCCACAGCCACCAGGGAACATGCTGTGGACTACATTAGTCTTTGCCTCAAGAAATTTATGCAGAACTGGTGAAGTTACCTTAGAGAGGCTCATTGTTAATTAAAATCTCAAAAGACAGGGAAAAGTTTAGGCTTCTCAAGGTCTGCAGGGAAAACCAAATGGGCTGTCTTTCAGCCATCATTCAGGGTCATGCATTCTGCTCAGCTAAACCTTGCAGAGACCCATGGCACACAACATAGCTAATTGCACTGGCTTATGAGTGGGACTTTGGCTCATATATTTTATTAGTTAATATGCTTATATTTGAATAGAAAAAAATAATTGGAAAATACAGAGCTTCATTCTCTGGTGTGTAGCAGATCCCCTGAAGTATTAGTGTCAGTAGCAGCAGTATTGATTCTGGATTTAGGTAATCGTTGTAATGAAGTGTAGTAGGTCCCACCCCCCCCAAAAAAAAAAAAATACATTGGACAGCAGGCAAGAAACTCTTCTGACTCTCTCTGAAATGACATATTCCTAGACAATTTTGGTAGTACCAGATCATTGCAAGGGGGTGGGAATAGAAGACCTTTAAAGGTCCCTTCCAACCCAAATATTCTGGGACTCTAAGAAGAAAGTATTGGAAGATGAAAGGGAATATTATTATTATCAATCTGTAATCTGCAGGTCTGAAACTGCTTATTTTTTTTATAGCAATTTTGGGATTTTGATAACATTTCCAAGGATTCCTTTAGTGTGAGAAAAATAGATGCTTGTGAAAAAATATCTAAAAGTCTACCTCAATGCGAAACATTAAACCTGTGCCTACTAAGAAAGGGCTCACTGCTGGAAACTGTTCTTTTAATAAGCTGTGCAATTAATAATATTAAACTGTTGATCAAAAAGCTGTGTGAACCATCCTTGGAAATGGAAGGGACCCATGGTAATATCTGAGTACCTATATTTTAGATGTATAAAGTTAATGAAACCTGTACCAAAATAATAATGAAAGAAAATTATATTCTATATTGCAATTTATAAAGGCAACCTTAAGGAGGAAGTAGGAAGTTAAGTAGAAAGCTACAGAGATCCACCTTGCCTATTTTTTAATTTTTTTTTTTTTATTTTTTTTTTTTTAGTAGCAGCATAAAATATTTTACTTGAGAGCATTTGAAAAAAACCCAATAATTATGTTGTTGGAAGTAATGAGTGAAAGAAGAAATGCGTGTCTGACCCCAGCTGGCCATGATAGTTGAGTTTTAGCTGACTGGGGCTTCCTATAAATAAAGGTATAAAACTTCATCCAGTGGGGTTGAAAGAACAAAACTGCTTCCTCCAGGTTTGACATGGAGCTTCTGTGAGTGCATGTTCTATATGAACAAGTTGGGCTCCCTAGGTTTGGATTTGTAAGGTGTGAAGAAAGCTCCTTTATTTTCTTATTTTCTTTTCTTATAGTTATAGTTTTAGTTATAACATTTTATTTTCTTATAGTTATAGTACTGAAGAGCATGAACTTGAGGCTGCTTGATTAGCTCTTTATAATAATTAAAATGCTTTATTGTGATCAAAATTAACTTGTGTCTTTATCAGTTTGCCAGTGCAGAGAACCTTCACATTCCTGACTCTCTTTGACTATGGTTCTCAGTCTTGCTGTAATCTACCTTTACCCTGCTATTATAAAATGTTTCTCAGGCTGAAGTCTCTCACATATTTGCCTTTTTATGCACAGCTTTATCACAATCTCTGATTCTTTTTAAAGATCTCTAAAGATATGAGTGTGTTGTCCTAATATCTTTCCCCAAGCAAAATATATTTTGATTTTAAATCTCGTTAGGCATTAGACTTGTACATCCTCAGAAAAGTCTCTTGCGTTATTTTTGGCCACAAAGTGACTAGGAAAGAAATATTTTTCCTGTTACGATGACATATATAATAACATATTATTTATATTTCTGGCAGTGCAAGCCAGAAACCATAAATTGCCATTTAAAAAAAAAAGATGCATTAGTCTTTGCCCCAGAAATGTCCTTTCTGATAGGTGGTGAAAAATGTTTCATATTCATTATTTGATCTGCCTTTCTACACCTCTACTTGAGGGAAGGGACCTATTTGTCCAGCTATCAGTGTATTTCACATGTGTTGTTTTATGAGATCTAGAGAAATTAACTCCCCTTGGTCCTTCTTAGCAGGAAGCTATTCTATAGGAATAAAGGGAACAACACTTGAAAGAAATGCTGCTTGTAAGATACATTCAAGGATCAGTTTGCAGCTGAGCAGATGAGTTGATCAAGTAACTTCCTGTTTTAGGTATTAAAGCAGAGTTCAAAAAGTAATTTGAAAGTTGAGCGTACTAGGGTGCCAAAGGTGCATGTTTCTAGTTTAAAGCAATGGATGAAGGAAAAAGCCATCACTTGATGATGTGAAACAGGTATTTTTCCTTCATCATTAAACAGGAAATTATATTGTAAAAAGAGCCATAAATGTAAAAAGAAAAAGAAAAAAAGAAGAAAAAGTTAGCATTTAATCTGATAGAAGAAAGAGGTGGAAAAAAGGTAGAAAATATGCCTCTAATGATCAGAAACCAGACTGGGATCTGGGTTTTATCATTTTAAGAGGTAAAATCAAGGCTGCTGGAGGAAACATTGATGCACCAATCAAGACTAGAGCTGACTATAAAATTTCTTAAACAAGTGGTTTAGTTGTCCAAAGATATTATTTCAGGTTCACTAAATATGTTTATGAATTTGTGTAGAATTTACCGTATACCTCTGGCTGAAAAACAGTGAACTGTTCTGTCTTGTGATTGTAAATAGGGCTACGAAAGCTGTAAGGGGAGAATATATAATTAGGAAAAGAAAGCTTTCCCCTGCAATCTACATTTAGTTACCTGAATGAAACAAACAAAGAAAGAAAAATTTGGAATGTTTTGATTTTGAATCCGATGAGGTATTTAACATAACCTGAAACTGTTTTATATTAGCTCATAATTTCATCCAAAAAAAATTACCTACTGTAAACTGACTTAAAACAAGTTTTTTTCTCCTCGATTTCCAGCTCAGTTAACTGTGATAGAGGATTTTGAAGAAAAGATCTTTGCTATAGGACAGAAAAGTATGTCTTAAAGGCAAAATATTTAAATTATTTGATAGTCTTTGTTTGGGATGATTGTGGCAGAAGTTAATGCTCAAGCTGGTGACTAGTTTTCAGTCCTAAATTAGAAAAGTAATCCCAACACTGTCCAGAAGAGCTCATGAGAGCAAAAAATATGTTCTCATCTCTCTGAAAATGTACTTACTACATTCCCCGATCTGGACCTTAAATTCTTATTCTTTCCCTGGACCAATGCTGGAATGCATTTGAGTTTGATGTATCCCATGTCCCAGGGAAGCTGTGCTTGTGTTTGGTTTTTGTGTAAATGCATACATATGCTTTTTCTTCTGTCTACCACACAATGAGCATATTACATTGTAAGTCTTTTGTAAGGAGTCTTCAAATACTGCTTTTCTTGCTAACAGATTGTTACTAAGTTGAAACAGATTCAGAGTAAATTAAAACAGTAAATTTAACTTCTGGTTGAAGCCTCAAGCATAAATTTCAGATGTGTTAAAAATTAAGGTTATTAATTATGGTTCTAAATTAATTAGTTAAGATAATTAATAATTGATACAATTATTATATGTTGATAATTAATAAAATAGTATAATTTTTAAGACTATTAAAAATTAAGATACAAAAGTAGAAAAATGTGTTATTGGATATCAGCCAGTGAATCTGCACAAGGTCATGAACTGGTTGTCTGCACCTCACTCCAGAGTCTGCACAGTCTTTTAGTCTTTTTCTGCACAGAACTTTGTCTTTCAGGAATAGTTTTATGTCATGCACTGCAGAATTGGGTATAGGGAGACAAGTCAGATTTTCACCAGTCCATGCAGTTTTCAAGTGAATTCTAACCAGGAAAACACTTATTTTAGGCTGAATCTTTTAGGCTCAATCTTTAGGCTGAATTTGACAGACATTAGAAAGAATAAAACCAAATACTCTCAGCTTCTGTGTAATGACAGGAGCTTTATGTGTGAAAATGACTGACCAGGATGAAAGCATTAAATTATAAACTTAATTGATATATTCATATATTGGAAAATGAATATATTAATTCAATTTAATGTATTTTATATCATAATACATAGTCATATAAATGAACATATGAATTCATATTCACATGCACATAGAAATGTATGTATTTCCCAGGATTGAATTCTAGGGTCAGTTCTGTTTAATAAATTTATCAACAATCTGGATGCAAGAATTGAAAGCACCGTTAGCAATTTGCTGATGACACAGATCATGAGGTTCTATTTACTCTCTCAGGGGGCAAAATGCCTTGCAGAGGAATATGGTTAGATTGGAGCACTGGACAGTGATTATTAGGATGAAATTATTGTGTCCAAATGCTGGTTTACACACCTGGAACGGAGTTAGATGGGATGAGAAATTGTGAGATGAGTGGCTGGAGAGCAGCCCTGTAGGAAAGGGTCTGGGGGTGCTGGTCAGCAGTGAGCACTGTCAGCCCAGCAGGCAAACCCCATCCTGGGGTGCATCAGATGCAGCACCACCACCATCCAGTCAGAGGTGACCATCCCACTGCATTCAGCGTTGGTGTGGCCTCACCATGGACATTGTGTGCAGTCCCAGGTCCCACAGTTTAAGAAAGTTGTGAAGGTCCTTGAATACATCTAGAAGAGGGCAACAAAGCTGGTGAAAGACCTGGAAGGGGTGTCTTGTGAGGAGTAGCTGAGTACTTTGGCATTTTCTTATTTGGAGGGTCAAAGGCTGAGGAGTGACCTCATTGGTCTCTACAGATTCCTATGGAGAGGAAGGTGCTGATTTCCCCTCCTCAGGATTCAGGGAGAGGAAACATGGGAATGATACAAAGCTGTGCTAGGGGAGGTCCAGAATGGATATGAGGAAGAATTCCTTTACTAACAGAGTGGTTAGTAAAAACTGGAACAGTCTTTCTGGAGCGGTGTCAATGCCCCAAGCTGGTACAGTCCTCTGCTATTCATGCTGGTTTTCATGCCTTTATTTTTATTTAAATAGTAAGTCCAGAACCACAGTGTTCCACAGCTGATATCTCTGCAAATTAGATCTTCAGGATTGAAACAGGTTGGTTGTCAGGATTTTAGTTTCTTGGCTGAGTGATGTGTTAGATGTCAAGTTGTATGTCACTTTACTGAATTTCTCAGCAGAGAAATAAATCAGCAAGGTTTTTATAGTATTTGCAATGATCGAACTTGAGTGGCTTTCAGCAGAAGAAAATAGCAAGCAGATTGTAGAAGTATTAGGATAACCTGAAAAATTTTGTTTGGACTGTTTGCAATACAGTACCATTGGGTTCTCGACAATCTACAATGCAGAAAATATGCTGGATTTAAACTTTGGATGTAGTTGGATCAACTAAATAAATGTTTTCTCAGTATACAAACTTTAACCATTCTATATATATTGCGAAATTACACAAACTCCTGTTTTTTTCACTGTGGATTTTATAGAAGACTATATGAAAGATGCATATAATATAATGATAATACATTCCTCTAAGTCTAGAGCCATGAGGAAGATGACTGCTCTGAAGTACTCTGCTTGATGATGGAATTCGGAGCTTTTTGTGATTGTGAGAGTCCATTGGTTTGTTTTATAAAACTCTTGAAGGTTCATATATTTGGAAAGATGAATCATGCCGGCAGTGTGAATAAATAAACTTTCATTTTGTCAGCTCTTTGGAAATATGGTTGCCATAGTGCATTGATTTTATTTCAGTTCTTCTAGAGTATTGAATATGATGTCTTTGGAAGTATAATCTATGTATTGCTTTTGCACTAAAGTTTATGCTATCTTCATGATGCGATTTACCAGTGACTTGATTGAAAAATGATTCAAAGTTGAGTCACAGACATGCACATACATAATTACTTGCAATTCTCTTTCCAAGCAAGTTTTTGTTAATCATTCTACTTACAAAGGAATTAGAAAAAAGCTCCTATTGACCTTCTCTCCCAAGCTAGGAGCCATACTGAAAAATACTGATTAAACTGTATGCAAGCTAGTTTTCAAAGAATCTGACACAAATCCTCTAAGCCACTTAAAAATCAGTAAGTTTTTTTTGTTGCAACATGAGAAAAAGCTAACTAAAATAAGAATGTGTGTTTCCATCATGGCTCCACATTAAAGAAGGATAAAAAGTGATATACAGTGATGTTCTGTTTTTCTTCTCTTGTTCCATAGATCACACTTCCAATCAAGGCAGAACAGCTTTCAGTTAAAGCTGAAAGTTGAGAAATTGAGAGCAACCTGCCTTATATCTTTTGATAGAGGGAGAGGAGATGGTGTCTCATTCTTCTTGCAGTAACGTGAATTTATTCCTCTATTTTCTTTGCTCTTAGTACAGGTGTCCAGTATGAAATGTTACATTTCAGGTCAAATAAGTAATCTGATCTGAAGTGCTTTTTTCTCACTGAAATAAAAGTTGGAAGGACTTTTTTTTTAAATTGATGTGAACTGAAGCTTTCTTTTTGTCAGAGAACTTAAAAACCCCATGTATTCTGGTCAAGTCTTTATATACCAACATACACAATTAAGGGTGTGTTTTTTCCTTATTTAGATGAATCCTTGAACTCAGATATATTATCATATTGCTGAATAAATACATAGCAGTCCACTTGATTCTAAATGGTCAGTCCTTCCTCTCTTGTTCTGGTATTTTCTTATTCCTGGAGCACCATATCCATTTGGAGGGTTATTGAATGAGTCTTCTCCCTCATCCTTCACTGTTTTGATTTTCTTTTCTCTTGTTATTAGTGTTGTGCTTGACTTCCTCCTATTTTTTGTGCCCAAGATTTCTGTCATAAGATAGAAAAGAAAACCAAAAAGGCTTTGATTGGAGAAATCACTCAGGACTATCCAGCCATGATATTTCTTGGTCTGAGTTCAAATTGTTGTAAAATTATAATTAATGTTTCTTAAATGTTTGCTCCAAATGGGTTTTACAGATAAAAGGAATACAATGGATCTTACTTTTTTGTTCTTCCACCGCCACCCTCCCCCTTCCCCAGACAAAGACTTATTTGTTCCTAAAGTAGAAATACGGATGTGTTCTAGACAACCTTTCTGTGTAGGACTTTTGAACATACTCTTTGTAAAATTCCTACTGATACCTCACTTGTTATAACTTATTGGTTGAGAACAGGAGAAAGTTGACAGTGCTGGAAATCTTGTGAGCTTCCAAGTCCTTTTGCCAGAGGTACACTTTTATTTTCAGTGTAATAAAGTGTAGCTGAACAGTGTAATTAAAATTCTAAAAGGAAATTGGAAAAAAAATCACCAATGTGGTCGCAATAATAATAATGATGATGATTTGAATGCAGGTTAATCAATTTGAAAGACACACATAGGTGTGAGTCTGCATCTTTCCCTAACAACGCTGTCAGTGATCAACTGATACAGTGAAAGTAATAAAGTCTAACTACTGTGAAACAGACAGAAGTACAAAGTTCAACTTCTCATCTAAATGCACGTTTGAAAAATAGTTCTTTAGGTTCTAGTGCTTTTATTTATAATTAGAATCAGTGTCTTTGTTGACAAGGTACTTTCTAACAACTGAAAAAGAAAAAAAAAATTAAAAAGAAAGAGGCAGCAGTTAAGAACTGTGTATTCCATAAAGGCTAATAGTTTCTTGCAGCAGAGTCTCTAACACCAGGCTTCATTATCACTGCTTGATCATACACTGCTTGTTGTAGTCTGCCAGGTGCTCTGGCAAAGTTTGTGTCAGGATGGAGGACTGAATATTGAAAACATTTTCCTCTCTCATCTCTCAGACAAAGGTTTTAAACTAATATTTCTTTTTTTAGTAAGAGAGATCCTCTGTATACATATGAAGCACATATCTATATTTAATGTGTATGTCCATATCTAAATACTTATATTTGTACTTATATGTACAAATGAGAGCCATGCCTTATTTACAAAAGCTAGGAAAGTCTCACCCAGTTTTTATGTGTTTTTACAAATAGAAACCCATGCAACGAATTTGCTGTTCTCTGAATGTTTTTATCTTAGGGAGGTGAAGATAGTTTTTTGTCTCTTTTCTGCGTACTGACAGGAAATCTTGGTTTAAGACCCAGTGATTCTTTCCTGAATGCTTTTTTCACACCAGTTAGTCAAGTGAATGTTGTTGTCAGAAAATATTTTCATTTATTCCAGTGAAATTGAGGAAAGAGGAAAAAAGTTTGTGATCTCTGTATATGAACTGGAGCTTAGATCTATACCTGCATGCCAGCTGGAGATTCTGATCTCATGTTTATCCCCTTGAAAATAGAAGAGAATTTATTTGCCTCAAAGCTTAAAAAAAATTGACCTCATAGGACTAACTGTTTTTCCTTGCAGGACTTGATCTGTGGGCCATTGCTGATCCACAAGAAAACAATGAAAAAACAGTCCTCAAGCTACTGAAGACAGAGTAGATCTCCCTCTGTCAGCTGAAATCTGAATTTTACAAGGGAAATAATGGCAGAAAGAGGCTAAATCTCATCCAAAATATTTCAAGCATTAAATCATAGACTTGTATCCCAGATGATTTCCCTTTTCTGAGTGTCCTTTTTCTTTCTTGTCTGTGTTTCGAGATCATCATTTCCTAATGATTCAGGACACAAAGAAATGCCAAAACTTGGTCATAACTTTTCTTGATTTCTTACTTTCTGGATGGCTGAGAAGTGTAACTTACAATCATGAAAGAAAGTGTGGAAAAATTTCTTTAATCCATTAGATTTTCTTTTCCTACACTGCGGAAAGGTGTCTGGGTTCTTTTTTGGTTTTTTTTTTTTTTTTTGTGTAAGGGACTGCATCTTCTCTTCCTGCTCCTTTGGCACTGGAGAAGTAGGCAGCTGCTTTTAGCTACGTAGTGTCGGACATTGTACTAACTGCAGTTTTGGATGGGGAGATTCTTCTTGCATAGACAGATCAAATGATGCACTTGGATTTGTTACTCACATTTTCTCTGCAGCCAATGGACCTGGTGGACGGATTATGTTCTTCTGCCAATTTTCTTACATTTTTGAAGCTCCTTTCAAGGTCTTGTTCAGTTGGCTGTTTAATACCCTGGTAAGTCAGAAACAAAAGTGAACTGACAGGTGGCATTTCCTGGAGGGTATCAGAAAGACTCTTGTATGTAAGTAGATAACTCTTCTATCCTTTGGCCATTAGCCAGGAAAAGCATTGTGCTCACAGGTGTGGAACAGGTATTTCTCTAAACTCTGTGTTAACCCCAGGTTAACCTTGTTGGACTCAATGATTAGAGGTCTTTTCCAACATAAGCAATGCCATGATTCTGATTATTAGCATTGTGTTAGCACATGGAATAGAGAGAGATGGATTTTGGTGGCAACCTGTGGTGTAGCGTAGTATGCCAAGTGCACTGCCAGGTAGCATGGATTGCAAAAGAAGGGTGAGCTATATGGGGTGAATTGCTGTCAGAAAGCTTCCCTTTCAGTTATTGATGGAGGTGTGCTCCCCTGTGTGCAAGTCAAACAAATCACATGAAGATCTGACACACGGTGTTGAGGTAGAGGCTTAATGGACTTATGCATTGGCAGAATGAAGACATTCCATATAGAGCTTAATAAAAGTTCTTCTTTCATGTGAAGCTTTGTCTTACTTTCTGGATTTCCCGTCTTCCTGTGGATCTGCCTGATTTAAAGAGAATCCTCTACTTTTTCTTTTGGTAACTACTGTGTTAAAGACTTCTTGTCCTAGCTTGTGTTGATTGACAAATTCAGTGTGTATGTACCTTCTGCTGTGAAGATGTTTTACAGATGCCTCATTTGAAAAAATTGGGCTTTCCAGTTGAAGAACATTTCCACTATCTCGTGTCACTAGACCATGTGACAATAAGACAAAAATGAGTTCTTCAATAGTAACTGATACCTGTATTTTTGTCTTTCTTCTTGTAATATTCTTTCATCCTTCACAAAGTTTAGCCATTATAAAGTAACTGTCTTTTCAAAATCATTTTCCCAGTGTGATGTTCTGTCTTGTTGGATGTTTTTTGCTTACATGAGCTTGTTTTATAGTGTGGCTAGACAAAATGGAATCTATCATAAATTATAGAAGTTACCAGTGAGAATAAATCAAAACTTGAAAAATATTCAGCGTGCTCCTGGGAACAATTAGGATGTGATTCACTGTCAAAACCTGTGGAAAACAAAGTATCATGACTGCAGTGGCGACTAAACATTTTTTAGTACAGTTTTGAAACAGAAATATGCTATTTAACATTTCTATCCCCTTTTACCTTTTATGAAGGGACAAATACTTTCCTCTTAAAAAAGAAAGACAAAAAAAAGAAACACTGGAAATAGATGTCATATGTTAAAACCCAAGTTATTATTCTATAGATGACTACCTTGTTTGTATTGTGTCCAGGGAACACATTTTTAACTTGGTCTCTTCCCTCCTGTGCTTGGCTGTTACTGCTATTTGGACTAGATAGTCTAATAGTCTTAAAGCCTTAATACATTTTCGAACCCCTAAAGGCAAAAGATCAGATCTGGGCTGTTGTTTATCAATCTACCTGTCTTGGAATCAATGGAATTAAAAGAGTTTGCAGTTATGCAGGATTTGTATTAAGGATATGACACACACAGTGCTGAGGATGTAAAAGAAAACATTCTCAGGACTAGGATATGACTGAACTAAAAGGCTTTGATGCTACTTAAATGATATTGGTGTTCTTGCTCTGTAAGGGATGCGCTCAGGTATGGTCCTGAATATAAAAAACTTGTATTGAATTGTGAGGTTCGTGGGGGTTTTTGGTTCTTTTTGGCTTTTTCTCTTTTTTTTTTGGGGGGGGGGGTTTGTTTGTTTTGTTTTGAGTTAGGCATAAGGAGAACATCACAAGCTTGCAATGTAGAGTGGTGCACATGCATGTTGTTAATGCTGGAGCAGGCACTCTCAGGAAACAAATGAAACAAGCTAGAATATAGAATATAGTGATATGCCACTGACATGTAAAAAACAGGAAGAAAAAAAGAGTAGGGAAGAGACATGAGATTTTTCCTTCACACTATTAATTAGCATTCATACTGGTAATTTGGGATTCATATTTCCATCATTGTGTCACCTCAGTCAGGGCTTGTACTGAATTATCCTTAGATACTAATTTATTTCAGCTGGGTTTTTAATATAGTTCCATAATTTTTCTATAAAAGTCCAAAGCAAAACTAAACAAGTATTCCAATCTTAAAAAGAAATATTAATGCTTTAGAACAATTACTATATTCTAGAAGTTTAATTTCCTATTTTTGTCATAGTGCCTCAGAGAAACTTTCACAATTAGTGGTGTGGAAATGATTGTAGATGCCCAATTTACACATGAAATGTCAAAAGAATAGTTCTTTCTATAGGAGTCCCAATGCTTTCCTAGCTCATATGTCTTAATTCATTTTAAATGTTGTCATAGTAACTACTATATGTAAATCTGTATATTTGCTATAATCTTATGATGTACTGGCAATGTGAATGTACACGTGGTGTGAATGTCAACACTTTGTTTAATGTCTATCTAGTATGATGTATTTATCATAACATATTTGGGACATATGCATGTGTCCTAAACTTTACACACATGTACACATTCCATATTTTTGTACATATTTTGTAATGAAAAACATGAAAATTTTTCCTGTAACATGTAATAAGGATTATCGTGATTTTATTTCTTAGATAAAAAACAGCAAAAACACCTATGTGCAAAGGTTACTGTGACAACTTCTTCCTGCCCTTTAACTGAACTCAGTTTTCTGTCCAAATCTTGGAAAGAATTGACGATGACAGTTTTCAAATATGTTTACTGACAAAAGAGTAATGAAATGTATTAAGGTATTTGGTTTGAAAGCCATGACTGATCTATGTTTAAGTAAAGGGCAGAGCCTTGCTCTGGAAGTCAGTGTATTTTTGCATTAAGTTGAGAATGAGACACCTTTGGAATGCTTTTCAGCCATTAGAAACATTAGAGTAATTTCCAAAAGGTATGGAGCAGTGGGTGGAGTTGGACGAATGACCCAATAATTCAGGATAGCTCACATTAATCAAACTGTTTTGCTGTTTGTCAAAATCGCTGTTGTGTAACAATGTGATCACGTACAGGGAAGATAATTTCCTCTGTAGCTGCTGAGGTCACTGTGAGGTTCTATCTCACCTATAAACATATGTCAGGTGAAAATACAAAATACATTAGGAAGACTTTCAAGAGAAATTATTGAATATGTATTTGAACATGCACTCCTTGGAGCCCATTAGGAAGTGACAAAAAATAAGTTCTCACAGCATGGGGACTGTAATTTTACCCAAGCAGCTGTGTTTGGGTAAAACAAAGTCTTGGCTATATCTTTAGCTTGGTTTTTGAGGTGTGTGCAGTGGCAAATCTTTTGATATCAGCTGCACTAAAGCGCTGGACTGCTGCTTATGGCTAGAGAATGACATTTAAGATGAGGTGGTTTCCTAGAAGAACTGGGTGTTCTCTTTGCCAAAGTTCACATTACAGGAGTACTGCATTTCCACCATAAGTTAGTGTTAATTTATTTTCTTTCTTTCATGATTGAAAATACTTTAAATGAGATTATTTTCATTATAACCCAGACCACATAAATGATCTTTTCTTATCAAATTGCTGTGCAATTACTGTAACTATACTGATTGGGAAGTGGAACACATGCCATTTGCTTTTTAAGGTGTGTAACTGAAAAAACTCACCTCCTCAACTAGGAGAAAGGAGGAGATAGAAGGAGAAAAAGAATTGATAGAGTGAATTAAATGTCTTCTTTATTTTTAGAAAGGGTTTAAAATTTCTAATTTCTCATCATGGTGTGCTAAAACTCTGATAAATGTTTAATATTTCTTTAAGCTAGTGTGCTTTTTGGCTGCTTAATGGAGAATATCACATGCCTTTTTTTCTGTGATTCTTAATTTAAAAAGTGGTATTAAAATCTTACTAGAATTAATGGCCTAGGTTTAGAAAATAGGGGTGTAGAAAGAAAATAGAACAAGAGGAAAACTAGAGGTGAGAAATCCTTACCAATTTCTTGTTCAGAGAAGGCTTTCAACATGACATGATTATCTGGCAAGGTTGAGATAGTTTATTTAACTTTGAAATACTCCAGCTACTCATATAGAAAAAGTAAGGCTTTCTTGTAATCATTTCAGCTTTAATATCTCAGAATTGCAAATTATTTTGCATGCAATTCTTTTGAGAGGAAAATTAATAATACAAATGCATTTCTGGTAAACAAGCCAGATCAGGAGGCATAATCAGCATAGTTAGGAGAATATGCCACGAGAAAAAAAAAAAAGTTCACAGAGATATGGAAAATCTGCAGATTAGATTGTGTCAAAAAAAAAAGGTGCTAAAAGCCACTTAGTGACAGGGCCGAATGTTTCACTTGTAAATTCTGACAGCTTCAGAATTTATGGCAGTATAGTATTACAATGCTCACGTTGACAATTGTATTGTAAATGCAAACCTAAGTATTTTCACTGAATATATTGCAGTCCTTTTTAGTATCATTTTGTGGTGAATGAAAAATGATATTTATTGTAAGTAAAGTGACAGATTTAATAGTATTCAAAAATCAATAGTTAATATATGTAGTAGTTTGTCTTTCAAATGGTATGAAATAATTTCTTCAAGAATAGGGTTGATTGACAGTCTTCTTTGAAATATTTTTAAAGATTATATTGATGTTTAAGCTTGCACAACCTCAAATCATACAGTCCATTTGAGCAATGAAAGACAAAGAAGGTCCTCTTGTGCAATCATAAAAAAGATATGCATGATGTCATTCCTTAAAAAAAAAAGTGTACAAAGATGGTGATAATTTAAATCCTTAACAAGCTCATACTCAGAAATGAAGTTGAATATCTGTCACTTTGGAAAAAGAGGGCAATATTCATTTTGTCAGATGGACTGCATCTTAATGCAAAAAGCAGGATCATGTGATGAATTTTCTCGGAAGAACTTCACAATTTTTCCTGTTTAAACTGCCTACTTTCTTGTGGTAGTTTACTTGGCTTTTCTCTTCAATGTTATACTAGACATATTTCTTTATCTCTTTTATTCTTACACTTTGTGGGGAGTAACAAAAAAAATTGGTGCTGTTGAAAGAAGACGACAATTTGTTTTGCTGTTGTAAAGAATTAATTAGTCTTTTCAAATGGGCCATAAAGTTTTAAAAAATTTTCTTCCAATGAGAATTTATCATAATTTCAGCATTAGCTAAATAAAATATTTCAGCTGCAGAATTCAGTACTCTGTGAACTTCTCTGTTCTGCTGTCCACCACCTTCAATGAATGAGGAAGCAGTGCAAAAATACCCCATTAGGATATTATTTATAGCCCAGTAATTGTGAATCTATGTATAACTGCTCTTTTGCAAATAATTGAGTCATCCTTACAGCTGCAAATAAGTACAACTGTGCCAATAGCCCACTCAAACTCAAGAAAGTATTTTTCAAAATTTAGTCTCCTCTTTTAAATAGTTTCTACAAAGATTGATAATTCAAACTGCAAAGGAGGCACCTGACATTTATATACCAATAAATGTTTTTAAAATAGTCACAAGTTAGAGACTTAAGTATCTCCATGCAACATAAATGACACTTGAGATTTTAATTGTAACCACAGTGGTAAAAATTAGGGGTGGTTTAGTCTGACTTGTGCAACAAACCACATGGAGCAATTTAGTTGTATTTACTGTGCTTTTGATATACTTAGAGGTACTTGCCGTAATCCTTGCCTAAACTCAGTGTTGTCACAGCAGTTTGGAATCCTACATTCTAAAATGTTCAACGATTTTTTACAACTGCATGAGCTCTAATAAATGGGCCACTATTCCTTTCTAAATTTTGATTTGATATTGCCTGTCTTCCCCGGATGCCTGTTCATAAGGCACTAAAGAAGAAAATAATGAATCTTTGTAAAATACTTTGTAATATTTACACTTCCTATGCAAGCTTGTTTGGCACTGAATGTTTTACATTTTTAATTGGAAATTATGATAATATGACAATATTTGTGTTTTAATAATTTTTATCTATATCATAATTTGTGGTCATCAGGTCTTCCACACTTTATGTACTGGCCTAGATAGAGTAATTAATATACTAAATTCAGTCTACCCAATGAAACTGTTTGTTAGTTTGTTTCTTGTTATTTGCCGTGATACACTGTACTGGAAGGGAGGCTCAAGGCCTTATCTTTTTTTTCTTTAAGTAAGTAGGTTATTTTTTCATGGTAGAAGTTGATAAATCTCAGCTTGCTTCCTATGCTTAAGTAATAAATATTTGTTAAATATAAACATGCACCACACACAAAGAGACAGATCCAATTTAATATTAAAAAATATAGGGCTGCAGTGACATGGAGATACTAATTGGGCTAAAACTTACGACGTTCCTGTTGAAAGGAAAAATCAGAATAATCAACAAATGCAGGGAATATTATTGTTTGCAAATGGAAGTGTCCACAGTGTTCTAGTGTGGCACAGCGTGAAAACATATTCACCTTATAACAAAGACATTGCACATTAAAAACAGAAGATAAAGACTTTAAATTTGGTGCCTTATATGTTCTCAGCTCCAGGGCTTTTATTGTCTCCTCAGACATTGCAGTAATGCTTGATCCACCAAATGGGATCAGGAGGAAGGGAATTTGGAGAGGTCTGGGAGACAAACACATTTGCAGTAAGTATCCTGGGACAAATTAAGAGTCCTGCACCAAATACATTGCATCCTAAGCTTGTTTAGATAAACAAAACACTGGCACACTTCAAGCACAAGTTAAATAGGAAATTATGACATAAATTCATTTAAGATATATTGAAATTTTGTCATTCTCTACTCCTGTACGTTGATTTGAGCTTAAATCATCTCTCCAACAGAGCTGCACAGTGAGAGTCTACATGCTGCTTGGAATTTTTTTTTCTCTTTCCTAAATATTCACTGTACCTACTTGCATGCGTATTATGTATACTTTGACACTATTCGACTATCTGGTTTCTGACTCTAAAGATTCTAAATTCTGGCCTTTATTTCTGTCCCTACATGCATTCCTTATTATCTTTTAATTTAATATTGTAACCCTTTCATTTCCAGTTACAAAAATTAATGCCCCTTCCTTCAGCTGCTGCATGTCTTCCTCTATTTTAATCAAGAACCTGATTTCCTGGTCTAATTCCTGTTCCT
Organism: Motacilla alba alba; assembly: GCF_015832195.1. Classification (NCBI taxonomy): domain Eukaryota; kingdom Metazoa; phylum Chordata; class Aves; order Passeriformes; family Motacillidae; genus Motacilla; species Motacilla alba. The sequence continues at coordinate 37,283,160 of NC_052017.1, read as the reverse complement.
GCTCTTCATCTTCATTATGGAGGTTTTTTAACAATGAGATATGCTTATTGTGTATCTGCTCTTGTCTGTTGCTTGCCTACTCATTTGCATAAGTCCTACTCACCTTGGATGCCTCTATCCATTTTAGACTTACATCTGCATCTAATAGCAAAAGGTGCTTCATCTTGAAGCGTGATCTCAGAGTTACATTTACTCTGATCCTCCTCCACCTTTTTCCTTAAAACCACCTGGAGTTTTGAAATAAGTTGACTACCAGGGAGAAGTCTAAATCTAACAGCCTATTGGAGATAGGCAGGCTTATTTATAAGAAGTTTTTTTCAAAGAATAACATTTGAACATTCAAAGAGTTGTAAGCCATCAAAATGAACACCCATCTCTGTTCCTATTCCATACAGTCACAGTTAGTTTGGTTCTTACCACTCCTGTGCTGTCATTCTTCTCTCCGTCCCTCTCTTGTTGATGCTTCACCTCAGATAATTTGTCTGTGTTCAGGACGGAGACTGACTTTATTTATTTACAGACTCACTCCCAAGAGATTCACAGCCTTGATTGAAGATACTGGATGGTACAGAAATATAAACAGTAATTGCAATTAAAGGGAAGGGCCTGAAACAGCTTCTTAGAGGGAAGAATCTACACCATAGCCATTCTCTTGTACTTTTTCTTTCTGCCATGTTACAGATTCAATTCTGCCAGGATTTGAGCTTTCTGTAGCCTTCCGAACTCCTGTCTGGACCTGGCAGAAAACTTTATGACATCAGAGGAGGGGGGCACCTTGTTTTTATTTTTGTTTTTAGATAAACTTTCAAGGCCTGAAAAATAATATTCTAGTAGACTCATCATATTGCATAATCAATGGGAGTGATTTTTACATAGGAAGTGCTAGAATGTTTGTAGCACTGATGCAGGAGAAAAGGAGAATAGTGGTCACATTAAAAAAAAATCCAAGGGAGTAATTTTAAGATGGCAGAGAAAATTGCAGCATAGTGCAGAGTGATAGATTACAGTGCATCTTGTTAATGCTTCAGTACTTAACCTCTACAAATCATTTTGAATTTGAAATGGAAATGAAAAGATAAAAATCTGAAGGTGATTTCATGAGATACCTGAAAGGTCTTTTGTAATGTTCTAACTAAACCAGCAAATGCTTTTTCTGGTATCAGTGGCAGGAGTTTGACAGATTTCATCGCAAAAAGTGATGAGAGCTGAGCCAGAAAAGGGAGAGACATTCATTATTATTTAAGCAATAATAGTGAAGGCAATGTAGTGAAGCTAAAAGAAAGAAAGCACTTTAATTTACAATAAATTTGCAATGCTGACTTCATGTCATGTTGTTGCCAACTTGGCAGAGAATATTAGACTCATATTTGAAGGAAAAAAAATCATAAAGATGGTTGTTTCTTAAATTTTATCTGGGATGGCATGGTTTTAAAATCTAGTAATATTGTTTTGACACAGTTGCAGAATTTGCCATTTTTCTAAATGGGATTTGCATAATCATAGCAACATAAAAAGAGAGAAAATATAAAATTACACCTTTTGTAAATCAGCACATCTGGGGAGGAGATAAAAAATACAAGATGGCCTAATGTTTACATTTGTTTATCAAGTACTAGAATGCTGCTACTATTGCTGGCAAAATTTGTAGTTTATGTTTGTTGATCAAGTCTCAAGAGTAACTTTTCTCTGGAATACACACACTTTTTCATTTACATTAAAAACATAAAAGTGAATTTTACATGCTGTGAACTGAAGTTCAGACTGAATCTGGCTGGAGGATGCAATGGGATGAATTAGATAGGCTGCCGTTAACCTTGTGGTCCAGATGGGGTTATGAAACAGTACACATGCCTACAGGTAATATAATAGAAAAGACTTCTGATGTTATTGCATGTATTGTCATTGCCAGAACAAGAGGTCACCTCCTCTACCATATTCCTCTACCTTAAAATAAATTTTTTTCAGCGGTTTAGTATGGGAAAAGAAGAATTTTCCTCATGCTATTTGGTGGGTTTTTTTTGCATTTGGTCTAAATGTTACTTGTGTTCTTGTAAAATGTGCTATCATATTTTCTGCCTTGTATATTGGGAACGTACCTACCTGCAGTAATTAAAAGAAAAAGTCTTTCATGCTCTTAGAGATGTAAATGAGGGTATCACCAGCGAAGCCTCTGTATACTGTGCAGTTAGGGTATGCATTACAATGAACCCCGCTTTGTTTTGTAAACATTACAAAGAATGTAATTTTTCATGAGCATCAGAAAAGCTCACACAAAAGTAATTGACCCGTCTAAGTGGTTTTTGCTGTATGTGCTGTGTAAGCTCTGCAGTTCAATTCATACGCTTGTGCTGCCTTACCTTCATATAATCAGAATGCTTGAAGTTCTGAAAGACCTCTAAGATAGAGTCCAGCCACTAACCCAGCACTGCCAAGTCCACCTAGTGATGGTCTGAACCATGTCCCTAAGTGCCACGTGGTGTTTTTTGAATTTCCAGGGATGGTGACTTAACCACTTCCCTGGGCAGCCTGTTCCAATACTTGACAACCTGTTCAGTGAAGAAATTTTTCATAATGTCCAATCTAAACCTGGCACAACTGCAGAGCATTCCCTCTTGTCCTACTGCTTGTTACTTTGGGGTGTAGCATCTTGCTACACCCTCCTTTCAGGCATTTGTACAGAGCAATGAGGTCCCCACTGAGCCTCCTTTCCTCCAAACTAAACCTCCCTCAGCCACTCCTTTTAAAACCTGTGCTCCACACCCTTCACCAGCTCCACTGCCCTTCTTTGGAAACACTTCAGCGCCTCAAAGTCTCTCTCATACTCAGGAGCCCAAAACTGTACACAAATTTTCTCTCCATTTGTGTGATTACCACAGCAAGTGGTTAAGATTTTGCTGCAAAAGGTTCCAAGACTGTGAGTTTTTCTCCATTCTCCTTCAAAGTGTTAGTGAATATAATCCTGACAAACAGGTTTTATCTTGTCTAAGGGTTTTTGACTGTACCAGCAAGACTCTTTAATATCTGAAACTATTTTGACTAGGATGTAATTCAGCCTCTGGCTCTGTAGGCCAAATGGAGGCTAAGCAAACATACAAATTCTTCTTTTTCTAACTAATGAAGCTCAAAATTATTACTGGGAGTCTATTCCTTGTTTAACATGATGTGCAAGATAGCTAGCAAAAACTTGTTTGAAAGATTGGAAACAAGTTTTCTTCTATTTCTGTGCAATGTCAGTCTTACTAAAATGCATTTTCACTAGAAAACTTGATGAAGCTGAGGACATAGACAAAAGCGTGTAAAGGCTGTATTGTATCTTGGAGACACTCTGCAAAAGCGGTGTTTTAAGCATATATAGCCAGCATGATGAGTGGTTCCTTTTTTGAGAAACCTAAGATATGAAAAATTACAACCTCAGCTGGTGCAAGCAAAGCTGTTAAATTGATTTCCTGTAAAAAACATTGTAAAAACAACTTTTTTTCCCCCCATTTTAACCCTCGATAAATACTTGACTGTTTCAGTGAGTTAAAGATGTAAGTATTTAAATGACATAACTGCCAGTTTAACTTGACTTTAAGACACTTGACTCTTCTATAATGAAGAGCATTATTCTGGATTGTCCCTAAGGCAAGCAGAACCATGTGAGAACAGGATGAAAACCACAAATTCTATTTCATAGAAAAAAATCAAAATTAAAATGTTGGACTTCAGATTAGAATGAAATTAGAGTCCAAAATACATTCCGTAGAAAATTATTGAGTATTCCAACTCTGCTTTAGCCATAATGTTATAGCTGGAGAAGAAATTAACACAAATAGCTTTGAAATTTTCTAGCATTTGAGTCTTCTCTACATGTAGGTCAAAACCTTCTGTCTTCATTTTCAGTGGCTGGTAACATATGGGATGGTTATTAAATATTATCAATGAATTCCCTTCAGACCTGCTAAAGCTTTCAAATTAAGATGTCTGTATCAACCTGTCTGTGTACTGATCTGTTCTAATAATCTGCTGGGTCTATCTTTCTTATTTTATAAGATGACATGCATTTAGGTTGAGCTGCAATTTCTACCTATGCATTAATAATCAGAAAACTTTGAATTTAATCTCAGACTTTTTCTCCTCATCTTACGAGGCTTCTTGTTGGTATTTCCTCTGGACTGAGTGCTCACCATGAAAGTAAGCAGACATATTTTTTGCTGCTAGGATGGATGTATCTGGGTACTGTGATAATAAACACCAAAATTCTTGCACATTTGTCAGTGTTTGTGGCCCTGAGGTGTAATAGATTGTGCTTGTTCTTAGTTCTGAAGGGAGAATATCTCATAAAACCAATAATTGGCTTTTCATTATTTTTATCTTAAAAGTAATGTGATTCATAGCACTCTTCCAGTTTGGATGTTCTCCCATGAAATGGCATTGCTACCATGCATTTGGAAACAGTTACTACAGTACTCTAGGTAGTCATGGTGTTTCCAGTAAAGAGTGCTCAAAATGTTTATGGTTTGATATGAAAATGCTCATGTTCACATATTTCCAAGTGTTAATGTTGTTTGGCACTTTATATACCAGGAACCAGTTGTAAAATCCCTAGAAGATCTGGAATTATTAATCCATATTTTTTATCAGCTTGTTTCCTTGTAGGCATCAACACTGGCATTAATAATGAGGTATCTATTTCTTGCATCTTTTTGTCAAACCACCTGTCTAATAGTTTTAATGTAAGTTTAGGATAATGTCAAATTAAACATGCTATATAAATATGTGATGTTATATATGCTTCAGTAAAATATTTGCACCAAAGAGAGTTTGAGATTTTTGTGAAATTTATACATCTGCCCAATACCAAAATAATACTGCTTTTAAGTTCTGGTCAATATCCATGGTCATGATAAAAACTGGTAACAGCTGACAGAATGGCATTAGAGATATTCTCTCTACTAGATAGAAACAAAAAGTAAATTGGTACCACATAGTCTCATAAGTTCTGCTGAAGGTTCTGTAAGTCAACATAGTTGGACAGTTGCTTTGGGCCAGCTAGGTAGCTGATTTTTAGGGTAAAGAGAATGAAGGAAAAACTATAACAGTCTTTCTGTTTAAGTCATTGGCAAAGTCTACATACACGTTGGACCTGACAGAGACCTCAGATTGTTTCAAAAATATGTTTCTCTATAGACTGTTTTAATTTTTCTTTTGTTTTTGTTGTTAAACAGTAGGAGGGGTTGTGTTCTGTTCTTTCATGTGCACTAGTGATTATTGTGCAGGCACCATGGTGGTTATCCTTTGTAACTGAGAGCCTGAACCTAGAGTTCTTCTAATGGAGTCTAATATTTGAGCATGGAAGGCCTGTTTTTATGTTCTCTTTTAGTTATTTCTTCAGTTATTTTTCTATTTTTTTCATATTCTGAAGCATTTAGAATTTTGAGGAATAAGAAAGTTTGTAGAGAACCATGGATAAGAACTTTAAAATTCTGAACCACAGGTCCAATCAGAGCCTTAGGAATTTGTTTGTGAAATTTGCATAGTGGAGGAAAATTACATATTCACAGAGCAGTTACTGAAAAATATCCCAGAGTGATTGTGCAGATCCTTGCTCTTTGATTGGCTAATGATAGGTTTTAGGCAATCACAGTAAGGGGAATAGTGCATTATGCAGTTATTTAAAAATTAACTTGTGCAAATCAGACATGTATAGTCAATCAGAATGCAAGGAAGTAGATACAGTTTGAGGAAAGAAATAGTCAAATTATTTCAGCAAACTAACAATCCCTGTGATTGGTAGTGATTGATGTGTCTTTTCTGAAATTAAAAAAAAAATCATCTTCCAAGAATGAGAGATCATCAAGAATATCAGTGTAAATGTTAGGCCAAAATATGCGTAAGAGTTTTTGGGATTTAGTAAAAGCTATGCCGTCTTTACCAGCTCCATCTACATGGCCACTTTACCAGAAGAACAGCTTTTAGTTTTGCTGTTCATTTAGATTATAATAAATAAAGTGAAAGGCCTGGAAACTACATTTTGTGATGGGATGTTCTCACAGTGAAGAAACCACTTTCCTTTGTGTCTCTGTTTCTTAGACCTTGAATTTATTTTTCCTAAAATTGTAACTGGGACAAAAAACTCCAAATAGCACCTTGAGCTGGGCAATATACACATATTTTAAAGATTAATTTTATATTGCTTCTTTTGTTCACTGGTCTTTTGTGTGGGTGTGGATAAGATCAAAGAAATAGTGTGTCCTGACAGCTGCTCTACAATAGTTTCAAGTTGCTAAAACCTGTGAGGACTTGATTCATTATCTAGTTTATTGCTAGAAAGCAGACTGGTTTTCTCAAAAGTCCTATAGATGAAAAAGCATTGATTAGTAAGTGCATTCCAAGAAATGTATAGCAAATATGTAATCTGAAGGTTAACACTTACATAGGAATTGATTCAATACTGTTTTTTATTAATCTTGTGTTTTTCCCATGAAAGGTTATTTTAAAATTGCAAAAGGATGATTTTATTTCCTTTAAATCTTCAGTAGGGAACCAACATTTATTTTTAGACAGACCTTTCTCTCTTATTTTATTATTAAAACTCTTCCTCAATTTTGATAAATACATGCTGAATATAAAATTCTGATTTTTCAATGCAGACAAAAGCATTTATTTAATTCATCCCCTATGAGATCCATCTTGGAAAAACAGTCTTCCAGCTCTAACTGCTGGTAAATTATTTGCCTTGTTAAAACAGGAGAGACTTGCTTTTTAAGACCCATTAACCTCCTATTTATCGGTGCTTGCTGTGAAAGGATATTTTTGTTACTTTGGATAAATATGTTCAAAAAGAGTAGCACCTTTGCTGATTTAATACTCCCCACCTATTTTAATTCGTTGAACATCTGGCTCTCTATGGCTTTCCATTTGATGATTGTGTTTAATTTTTTGGTTTTGGGATATAGCTTGTACTAGAAAATTCAGCCCATCTGTGAATGTAGAAATGATGGGCTAATAATGGAGATCTATTGGTATGTAGACTAGAGACAGGAAATCTGACTGTGACATTAAATGCATTATTCCAAGCACACTTTGCACTTTTTAAAATGTAGCTGCTGGACTGAATATCCTTTCAGAGTTTTGTGTGGGACAAGGCTTCTTCGATGATTAGATTCCTCAAATCTGCTTCCAGTTTTAAATATAATGCTAAAGGATAGTTGTGCTCCTCCTTACTGATACAGAGAGTCTATACACTAACTATAGAACTGATCTGAAAGTTCAAAGCTCTAAAAAGTAAATGAAAGCATGTGGTATCACCTGCTGACAAGAATAATGAATTTCCCATAAATGGATTTAAGTGAAGTAAGTTCTGTGTGTTTATACTAAAATAACATTCATAGATGTGCAAACAAAAATTACACACAATGGCAAATTACCCATAAGCCATTACCTTCACTGTACCACAAACATCTTGCTAAATATGGTAGTTTAACCCCAGGGGGCAACTAAGCACTTCACAGCTGCTTGCTCACTCTTCTGCAGTAGGAGAGAGAATCAGAAGAATATCAGTGGGAAAACTCATGGCTAGAGGTAAAGATGGTTTTATAGGTAAAGCAAAAGGTGCACACAAAAGCAAAGCAAAACAAGGAATTCCTTCACCACTTCCCATGGGCAGGCTGATGTTCAGCCATCTCCAGGAGAGCAGAGCTCCATCACATGTAGTGGCTACTTGGAAGACAAAAGCAATTACTCTGAACATCCCTCCCATCTTCCTTCTTCTCCAGCTTTTATATATTGAGCATGAAGCTTTATGGTATGGAATGTCCCTTGGGTCAGTTGGGGGCAGCTGTCCCAGCTATGTCTCCTCCCAGTTTCTTTCCCCCTCCCGCTGGTGGGGTGGTATGAGGAATAATAGCAAAGGCCTTGATGCCAACCATGCAAGCCCTGCTAACAATAATGGATAATAATAATGAAAAGCACTTAAGCTATTTTCTATATTTTCTTCCTGTCCTTTGTTTTATCTTGCCCCCACAATCCTTATAGGTTCTTTCCCAAGCAGCAGAACAGTTGGCGTTCAGTGTGATGTTCACAGAAGGATCTAAATCTTCCTACTGCAAGGATCTGGGGGTAGTTCAGCCACTAAGCACATGGAGCTTTAAGTTTACAAGAATGAGTCATTATTGGAGTGTCACTGTGCTACTTTTGGGAAGCTAGCAGCCAGAATGAATTAGCTACAGGAAGATTGCACAAAAAAGCCATATGAATTAGTTTATTGTTTCATCAGGTTACCTTCGGGACAGGGTTAAGAGACAAATGATTGATATTTGTTTTTTAAGTCCTAGTAAAAAAATCCCCTTATTTTTCTTTCAAGCTGTGTTCCATCAGGTGGAATAGTCTTAGAAGGACTCCTCACCCCTATTTATATGTCCCATATTGTTATTGTTTACACTAAGGAAGAATAAGGTCTAAAACATTCTTCATTTCCAAACTCAAATTGCATCCAAATTAAGTCAAGTTCAGTGGCATGAATTGATGACAGAATTTGTGTTTTCTGAATTTTAGGTTGATTTTTTTTCACTTAAAAACATTTGTGGTACAGTATGTTTTATGTTTAAGTGTATTTAACATAACAGAATAGCATGACTGACTTATTTTCTGTATTCCCTTCAATGTTTTTACTATCAGATGTCATCAGGGAATATGTGGTCTGTAGATTGCCCATCACCAGGAGTTGTGTAGAAACTATCAGAAAGGGAATTGTGCTATTCTATCACCGAAGAGATATGGTCACAAGTGACCTGCTTTGAACAGCTTAAGTGACTGGTATAGCTTAGAGTAAATAGCTATTTTAACAGTGCAAAGGTGCTGGAATCTGCTTCCTAGCACGTTCTGCTCTAGTGCAGAAGTTCAACTTCCTTTGCAATAAGCTCTGCCACTCACACTCTGCTATGAAGACATTAAATAATGACTGAAACTTAATTACTATTTGACTGGCACTCAATTGCCTGTGATTTGTGATGGAAGGTTTTCCTATTTGTAGTCCATCAGTTGTCATCATCAAATATTCTTGCACTAATTGACATTTTGACCAATATTTGGGTTAGTAATAATGCTGTTTCTTGCCATAGTTTTTGTGTGGGCCAGACTGGTAGTCCTCTTTTTCTTGTTGGCTAGCAACTAGCTAATTCTGTTGCCCTTGTGTACTGGAGAAACTCATTCCTCTCTATTTCTGTGTTTTTTCTTATGTAGCATAATTGACTAAAAATCAAAGATTCAGGAATGACATCAAAACTTTGCAAGATGAGACCTATTGTAAAGAACCCTACAGAGAGACAGATATAATAATACCCTACAGATATTTTTCTAAATTAGAAAAATATCCATGCATGACCCAGTTTCTGCTCCTGCTCTTTCTCATAATATTCATAAAACCATGGTAAGATGTGGTTTTGTGGTAAGACAGCGTAGCAGGTAAAGGCACAATCTTGTTCTATAGACATGCCAAAGTATCAACAGAAATGGAAATGGTGAATAGTGCCAGACAAATATAATTAGTATTAACAGAAAGTATTACATGAACTGCTGAGAGTCATGCACAGCAGGAGATAGGCACAGAAAGTGCCTAACCTAATGCTGAGAAGAATTTTCACTGTCTTCTATGATAAGCTGGGAGGAAAATATGGACTGTTCTTGTCAATAACATCTTTGGTTCAAATTGCATCATTTTAGACTACAATCAAAATGCGTGTACCTTTGAGGAGAAAAAATGAAAATCCATGACTAGAGTAAAACTAATTATTAACAAGTTAAAACCTGTTAATAATATGTAGACTGAGTTGTATTCACTTTCAGAGTTATTTATACTTTGTTTTTGAATAAACAAAGCCTTTATTTCAATAAGTCCAGTCCTGTTATAAAGGAAGTTCTGAAGCATTGCCGATAAATGTTCAAGCTTTTATAAAAAATTGTCATTGCAAAGTTCAAAAGAACATAAGATGCTCCATATTTCTATGCAGTAAATTGTCAAAGACAAATGCTAATTCTGTATATCAGGAGTTTTCATCAGCTGATAACAGTGAATACAAGGTTATGGAAAAATAATGAAAGAAATATGGATTTACCAAAATTCTTATTGATTATTTCCTAAAGCAGTCATTAAAATCCAGTGTTGCCTACTTATTGTCAAGTTCTCCCCCTACTGTTTGTGATGCTTTTAGAAGAAAATCCTCTATATCTTGTCGTTTAAAACTCCTTTATAGGTAAGTTTACCTGCAGCAAAGGCAGGGAGAGTAGTTTTATTCAAATGAGCCATATTAGATGTCAATTGCAGATCATAATAAAGCTTGAGAAAAAGATCCCACCATTTACCACGTGGTTTCTAGATGCTAAATATGCATTTTAATGTAAAAGGGAAGAGAAGGGAGCTCTCCTGTTCTTCAGTGACACCAAACCCAGGGACTCAAGTCTGCCGCAACCAAACACCTCGAACACAACACGAAAAGCTTGGGATTAACTGTATATAGATGCACTGGTTTGATGTAACAGCAGCTTGCTTGAATTAATGTCCTGTGACAAGCCCTCCCTTGCAAACCTTTAGAAGCAAACTGTTTCTTTGTCTACATTTTAAGCTTGGCTACAGCCTCTGGTAGATTGTGCACTGTTTCTCACATACTGTTTTTTGGACATAATCGAATCATCATCTGTGAAGGACTAACCACCCAAAGGGTTTAAACCCAATTGCTAGTGGTTTATTCAGCTTTGACACTTCTCAGTGTGATCCTTACTGCCTTTTGTAAAACAAGCAGACAAGGGAAAGGCTCCAGAGACTTTCTTCTGTTCATTCTGTAATAGTTTTCTTGCCACAGGAGGCTTAAGAAGATTTGTACTGCCTGCTTTCTTTTCATTAGCAGTGAGTGCAATGCTGTTGGGTAAGTTAATGTGCGAGACTATAAAAGGAAAAGCACAGGAATTTGGAAAAAGGGTGGGTTTTCTTCATTAATACACTTTGAATGTCATTTTTCTTGATTTATTCTGTATGGGGGTACAGTGAAAAATAAAGTAACGTGTGACATTTGAGATATTTGCAGTTGTTCTCAGCCAGACAGAGAATTAGAATCTAGCTGTTTCTTGAATGCAATGCTATGCTTCACTGATTTTTGGCAGCAGCATGTTAAAATTCTTGTTATTAGACTGACAAAGAAACCTGATTGAATTTTCAACACAATCATACTTTCTGTCATGAAATGTAATAATATTTAATGATATCCTTGTAAATCTGTATAGAACAAAATGCATCAATCTGGACCACTATACTGCACTAACCTTCGACGCTTAAATTGCCATTAAACGATCTACTCTCTTTCATTCTGAACGTTTATTCTAAAGAAAATTGAGCATGTTTGTTGAGAAAACCCCAAGTTTAGTAAATTGATTTGTACTTTCTTTATTATACACTAGCTATTTGCATCAGATTTGACTCTCAGCATTTTGATAGTTTTTTGTGTTGTGACAGTGAATGTGTAAATATTCTTATGAATATATACATAGAACAGCGTTTTTTAAAAAATAAGAAGATACCATCCTTACTGTTAAAATTTCTCAGCAAACTCTGGGCTCATAATATTTGTTATAAGTACTGCAGAATAAATAGTAAATATAAATTAGTCTTAGAGATAACCTTTTTGCAGTTTCACTTTGTATCTGGTGGATTGATGGATAGTAACTCATGCAGGACATATATGTTTACATGTATGAAGATGAACAGGATGCTAAATGATTACAGTCATTAAAGGATTACTGTATGCTACATCTCTGGACTTTCTAATCATCGCTGCTTATCATCAGCAAATGTATTCTACTTTAAATTTTTTGTTGTCTTATCTATTATGCATATTTCTGGTATTTTCCTTTGTCCCCAAACACATACTTAAACTTGTCTTCTGGGATATAAGGAATACAAAAATTACTTTAAAAAATGCTGGTAACTCAGCTGGAACAGTTCTGTGGGAATTCTCTTTTTTTAAATTTTTTTTATTTTAAAGGGTAGGTACAGCAACAGTTCTCTGCCTGGTAGACAAGTAGTTCAAGATTGCTAAAGCAATTCTTAGGGAAATGTACAGAGATAGTGTGTGAGTTTCTTAAATGCCAAGTTTTATTGCTTCTCCCCCCCCCCCCCCCCCCCCGCCAGTTACCAGTATACTCTTTGACATTCTAAAATATTCAAGCAGAGATAACTGTTGATAGATGTAACTCAGCACTAGTTCATATTTATAGAATCACATTAACTCCAGCCACACTTGTCAACAACTCTGCTCTTTTGATTCCAAAGAACCATAACTTGAAGCATTATCAGTATGTGGTATAATTAATCAAGAAAATATTTATCCTCTGTTTTATTTTTATTTGTGTGCCCATTACTACATATTACCAGACACAGTTGTTCAGCCCTCACATAACTACAATCACTGCTTGATGGTTTAATTGTGTTCTATTTCTGTAGCTTTTATAAGACAGAGTAGACTAGTGTAGATCATAGCCTAAAAATGGCCCTTACTCAATGAAAGTTATATATTTTTGTCCAGAAAATATGTCTTTTCCCATAGTTGATCATGCTGGTATTTTGTTTTTTGCCTACAATAGCTTGGTGATTTCAAAAGGAAAGCTTCTTGCCAAATATGAAAGTCTAATTGTGGTGGTACAAGAGTAGTCACAGTCGATCAAATTCCACCAGATAGCTCCGAGACCTTGTTCCCTGCATAGCAATCAGAACATCTCAGAATAGCATATGTGAGCAAGCATATATACAACCAACACATGAACACATTTAAAAAAGTTTAATGTGATTAATCTGTTGCCATCCTTATGAAACAGGCATTAAGGCTCTCAGAAGCGTTGACTTTTCTTATTCCTTGCCTTGTGTGCATAGATCTATCTTCATTAGAAGTTTTATCCCATGGTAAGCATGAGATAAAATTCTCACGTCACTGAAGTCAGTATCAACATTTAATGCTTGAATAGAGTCTATTTATCACAGTGTGAGCTTCATGTAATACACCACCTACAGTGAGGAAAATCAGAGGAAGAAGGGCAACATTTCTACAGTGATCCAAGCTTGATATTTTGAAGTCATACCCAGCAGTAGTGGGCAGTGACAAACATAGAGGTGCATATGCTCAAAAGGTATTCAGCATAATTCTGACTCACTTCACATTACTCTACATTTCAAATATTTTGAAAAGTATTTTTCTGTATTTCTCTTAGAAAATGCAATGAGGTACATTGAGAAAGCCATTTGTAAACTAATAAATATGATAGGTGTTTTTCTGCTGGAAGTTATAATGTGGGCCTTTTTTTTTTTTTTTTTTTTTTCATTTTAAAGGTCCTTGCTGCATAAATTTTTTTAGAAGACATTTTATATTAACAGAAAAACAATCTTTGGCGTGGCCTTTCAGCAGAGTATAACTTGTAATTATTTTTTTGTAGAGACCATTTTAACTGTCTCCAAGGACTCTGATCAGCATTCTTCACTCAAACACCCATTGAGTTCAATAGGCTTTTTAATGATTAAAAGAACACGTAAGGAATGTTGAATAGAGCTAGCTTATTTAAATGCAAGCAAATCCTTTATATTTTCTTAAGGGAATTAACAACCTAGAAATTACACACAGAAGACAACTAAGCTTTTATGTGGTATATGGGTGCCAAAAAGATGGCATCTGCAATTTTAGAGCTATTTGGTATTTTGTCAGTGTGGCTCCAGGCTACATATCACTGGATAAAACCTTTATTTTACATAACAAATAATGAAATATTGCTGCTTCACTGTTTCTCTTCACATGATTAAAAGAGATTAAATTTGCTTAACATCACTTTACATTAATTTCTGATTTTACATGTGCTATTGAATCCTACTCTTGATTTTTTGAAATATGTATATAGGATTTTTCTTCTCCCTAAAACACAGTCCTCAGTTGCACAATGAACTAAGAGGTACTCATCAAATGGTACCACATCTTTTAAGGGAAAGAATAATCAAGAAATTTACAAGTAGCTTGGGAAAGAGTTCCCAATATTCAACTATAATTTTCAACTACAACATGAACAGGCCACTACTCATATTTCAAACTTGCTTCTGTTATGAACTCTCTACCCATCTGTTGGATACTTTTGCAAGAGCTGCCTTTCATGACTTGCACAACTCAATTAGGGAACTGTTTTGTAAGGAAGAGAAGGTGATAAATTGCTTTGTTAATGAGGAGTCTGTGTGGGTTTCTGGAAAGGTAGGTAGGGTGCTGAAATGGAATGCTAATTAGGAGTACAATATATTTCCATTGATCAAAACCAAAAAATTTCCCAGGTTAAGAAAGACTGAAAACTAGAGTTTTGATAATTGTGATATGATTCTTTGCCTTTGGAGGTAGTGGAAATACCAAATATATGAAAGGAACTTGCTGTATAAAGAAAAATTTCATCAGGGAATAAATTTTCTAGACGGTGTGAGAGAGATTTAGTGGAAACATCTATAATTGAAGGCATTACATCTCTGGTGCTTGTTGAGTTGTACAGTGTTGTATTGCAGAGAAGGAGCTCCTTCATATAAATTCATTTACTTTGGGGCATTCTGCCCCTTTGTGATTAGAAGAGAATGCTGCAAAAAGCAAAATTACTCCAGCATATTACTGGGATGCTAACTTGACATTTGAAAATAAGAAATTTCCTCATACAACTTCTTTTTATGTAATTTCATCTCTTCCCAATAATGCTCCACAATCAGCTCCTGATCTGCACTGAGATTTCTGTTTCAGAGCTCCTCCTGTAATATAGCAGTAGTGTAAGATAGAAAATGTTCTTGCTGTCATGAGCAGGCCTCTGCTTTCCAGGATTTGTTTTTAACTCCATCTGGAGACTACTCTTTTCACTTTTACTTTTTCTGTTTCTCTATCTTTATTTCTTGATGCTTCCTCCAGTGTTTATTCTCCAGCCAGTTGTTCCTGTCTTCTTTTCATTCCTCTAGTGCTGCATATTAGAGCAGTTGCTGTTGCACATTCTCCTCGTGCACTGCCATGCGCTGTGGGTAGCATAAATAACTCAGAGACATAGTTTATAGTCTTAACATTTGCAATCGGGTTCCTCTCTTATTTACTTTACCACATGACAGAAACAGTGCAAATACAAATGGCAATGCAAAGGAATAATATGCGTTTCAAACAAAAGGGAATGCTAATCAGCACCAAAATCAAAACTAAAATGTGTCTCTTGTGGACTCGAGTCCTTTACATGAGATGAAAGTAACGACAGTTTTGTGTGTGTGTGTATATTATATATATCTATATCACATAAAGAACATAAGTGTCACAGGTTTTAGATACGTACAATTGCTCTTTAAGAGTAACTGTTCTCACATGAATAAAGTTCTGTAGAGAACTTCACTTTGTAGAAAACAATTGCAGTTAGATCTGACAGGTCATGATAGTTGGTTTCATGGGGCCTGTTGAAAACTTTGATTCAAAGCACTATTATGTTGAGCTACATTACAGCTCTAGTTGCATTCCCATATCAACAGACAGTTCCCTCACATGCTTACTTGAAATGTTTTAGCAAGGTGTTTATCTGTGATAAGTCATTATTGCTTCTGATATGGGAGGTCCTTGGTGACCAGCCAGAGAATCTTTATCTCAGTCATTTGTCCTATTCAAGAGTCTTTCACAACAGCTCTGTTGAATTCAGCAGATTTATATTGTTCAGGCTTGATAAGCAGTTCATTGATCAGTTTTCTTTCTGTGAAGAGAGAATGCAGGAGACAAGTATGATCTGTGGAACTTTTACTTGTGCTGACTGAGAGTAACGCAATATGATATGCCCATTTTCTTGTGGAGTTTCCATGAGCTAGACCTGAATGGGTACATTTTATGGTCCATTTGGCATGATCTATATATCTGCTCATACTAGAACTGATACCCTTTTTATCAAAGTCCATCTTTTATGTCACTGTATAGAGTTTTATTTTATGGTTTTTCCGAAGCAGAGAACGGGAATGATATCCATTAACACAAAAAACACTTCAGTGTCCCCGTCATTGGACTGACTTGGTTCAGCACCTCTTGCATGATACAGCTGTATAAATCTTTAGCCTGTATAGAAGTACCCTTTAAATCAATAACAGTAATTGAAAAAAGGATTAATGTGCTGGAATCACTTGAGAATACTTCTGTTCATGGGGTTGGCAAGTGCCTATGAACAGTCAAACAGTTAATAAGCATCTGTGTTAATTCATGTATTTAATAAACATTTACCTGGTTTCAATACTCTCTCTTCACTCACTTTTCAACACACAAAAAATTAACTGTTTCACCTGCTTTATAAGATAGCACAAATTGGTTGTATTATATTATTGTGGGTTGACCTTTTAAAAGCTAGGTAACTCATCTGAAGAAGTCTATAAGATGTGGGAGGTATAAAAGTTACTAGCATTCCTATGGCTCAACTCAGTTAATGCTGGGCTTTAGTAAATGTTGGTGTGTATGTTCTTACTCAAACTGTACACTGAAATATAGCATCCTAAAAAACATTTTTAAATTTGGAAAAGGTTTTTTTTTTTTTTAATCTACTTTGCTAAACACCTGTCTTCCTATACAGCAAAATAGGTTTGTGGTAGTTAGATTTAGAATTCCAGGTCAGTGTCAAGGAACTGAATCCTCTTACAGTTTGCTTCTTGGCTTTAAATGTGACCTGTGCTAGGAAAGAATTACTTGGTTTCTATCAATTTCACTGCCCAAGGTCCTTGGTGCTACAGAGAATAAGGCAGATAGATTGACGTGAAGGCTGTTACCTACTCACAGTTCTGAGATAAAGTTGAAAAATATCTTCCAGCTATAACAAAGGAGAAGAATGTCTTTGCGTGCTCTGAAATTTCTTCTAAGTATTACTTTGAAGTATGAATTAGTCTCCTGAAAACAATTATATGAGAGCTTTCTTGTCTGGCAGAAGAGAAGGATGACCTTTATATGTACATATGTGTATGAACAAGTGGTAGGCTTACTGGGGGTGGGAATGAATGGCAGCTAGAGAATGTGCTCTGAAGAAAACTTAAGACTGCAGCTATCTTGCCATCAGGACAAGTTTCTGTCACTGTTACAACTCCTGAATGGACCTAGTTTTATTTGCTGTTAGGTATATTAACTAGCATTCATTTTTAATTTATTCAAACCATTTTATTCTTGATATATCAGAGATAATTTTACTAGACAGACATCTTGTTTTTATAGTCTCCTAGCAACAGAAACTTTTCTTAAGCTGACATTTACAATCTCAAGTGTTCTGTGTCCAAATTACTTTGAATAGCCTTAATTTTCAATAGAGTTTGTAAAATTTAATCAATCTCATCTTTTGTTAGTTTTATTTTCTAACAAAGGCATTTGATTAAGTTATTTTTTGAGGCTTGATTACAGTATCATCCCAAATGTATTTCAGGTCATGGCATAAAAAATATATCTCAGCCATTCTGCCTCCATCTTGAATTGGATACATTACTAGGATATATTGTTCCTCAAGCATCCTCAGAATCAGTGATCTTGAAGAGAACAAAAGTTATTCCTTTAACTCACACAGAGCCTCTGCAGGAACTGCTAATCAAAGCCATTGATCATTGTTAACAGAATTTGCACCAGATGGTCTCACTGCCTGATGGTTGCAAGTGGCAATGGAAGGAAAGCAGAAATATCTGTTTGCCAACTTCTGAATACCTTCTGAGGTCATAAGGGTGCTCTGCAAAACCTGTAAATAGAGAAATTAAGGGGCCAAATTTGTGACCCTTAAAGAAAAGACACAAAATATTTGTTTATGCAAACTCAATGTATATCAATGGAGAATGGTGACAGTAACATCACAAGCAGTGCATCAAGGGGTCCTCTGAACACTCTGCAGATGTTGCCAGGTTTTGTGCTTTGTGACTGGCTCCCACAAAGCTGCCTGAGATTACAAACTGACCTGAAACTGTTGGCATTGTCATTCATGTGTATGCAGCAAGTACAGGTACAGTATGTACAATGGAGTTGTCCTGCATCCTGAGGTCCTGGTGGTGTGTGCTGTGGTCATGTCCAAAATTGATTGTCATGCAGGAGCAAGCTTACAGCATCAGCTTTTCAAGGGTATCTGATTTTTGGATACTCTGAACAAATGTGTATTTTCAAAATATTCTAGGATCAGTATTTCAGGGAGGGCTTGAGTATAGGAAAATTTAGATACATGCTAACCGTAGGACAGGACATCTTCATAGTGGTCCCTGAGTTCAATTCATTGTGACCAATAAAGCCATTGAATGGCTGAACAAATATGTTGGTTGCTTGTTTCTGTCTGCCACTAATGGTCTTTATGCAGTCATAAGCATTCTATTAATAATACAAGATTTCTGTTGTGCTTGTCTCTGGCACTGCTTGTGTATTACCAAGGAGTATGTACTTCCAAACTGCAGATCCATTAGTTCCTATCTATCAATTTATACACATATATATATAAACCAGAATTTAACATAGTACTGGATACAGAGGGGTTGTACTGCAAAGACATACAAAGGTTTTCATGCATTTTCATTACTATGTTGTAGACAGAAGTGAACTTTTCCCCCCATCCCTTATAAGATTTCTCACTGCTCATGAAAGAAAGAAAAAAAAAAAAAAAAAAGATTGAGTTCCTAGCACTACAGAATTTTATCAGGAAGCAGTTTCTGGCAGTAAATTATGTGTTTTCTCCTCGTGGATTTGTGCAAATCATGCAGGTGTTTTCAGGACAGTGGATGTAATGTGTGAAGTAATATGGCAGTATTAGTTTTTCTTTCTAGAAATTCTACCTGCTTGATTTCTGGTTTTTCCTTATTTTTTAATTCAAATACCACATGGTCTACTGCTTCCTGGGATTATTCTGACACCACTTGTAGACTGCCTGGTCCTGGTTATAATCCATGCAGCTCAGTTTATTTTAAGAAATGCTACAATCACAGTAACAGTCTATTTCTTAGTTATGTGCATTGCATAAATATAAATATAAATATCACCACTTTATATATGAAGATGCTTTATATTCTGTATGTAATAGAATTCTGGTAAGAATCTATGTCTCTTTAGAATCAAAATGTTTTAAAGTAAATTAGGAGCCAGCTACCTGTGAAGATGTGAACTTGGGAGAGAGCTGGTTCTGGAAGACTCAACGATCACTAGCTTGGGGACACTCCTCACAAGCCTTGCACAGGCCCCTATGGAAGCATGGAAAGAAATTAAGTAATTCTATAAGAAGCCAGGTGGATTTCCACCTAGAGTTGTAGATTAATTTTAGGCTTAAGTTTTTGTGAAATAGTTTAATTTTAACAAATTGTAATTTACTGATCGTGAAAGATTTCTATTTTGGCATCCCTTGACTTGGCCACTCTTTGTAAAGGCTGATATCTTCTGCTGGTGTCTCTTTGGGATAGATTTAGAATCACACAGGGATGAAATACATTTTCTGACATGTGGGAAAATCTGTGTGCTTAAGTCCTGCATTTTATTACCTTTTTGGAGGAAAAGGAGTAGAAATGTGTTGTTGCAGACTCTATTCCTCCACATATAAGTGTAAGACAGGACAGAATTAGTGAAGTTCACAATCCTGTAGAGATCAGAACCTCCAAGTTCTTGGCTTGGATTATTCTGTATTATTCCGAAATTCTGTGATGCTGAAACCAGAAAGCCCTATTTAATAGATGTGTTTAATAAGAAAGTGGTTGCCACAGATTAAAGTAGATGAAATATTAGAGCAGATTGATCCATGAACCAGCCCCCTCAGGCCTGCTCCTTACTCACAGTATTCATCCCTTAGGATTTCCTGCAGCACCTCATCTCGTGGCAGCCTCTTTCTCTCTGACCAAATGAGTACTTCACAGCCTTAGGTTCCATCCCTGTACCTAAATAGGTCCTCACAGGATAAACTGAATCCCTGATAACTGTTTCAAATGTGGATAGGAGGCTTACAGATCACACCTCTAATACGTAGGAGAGAACTCCAGGCTTCTGAGGTGAGTTTCCTTGCCTATCCTATCTGTGGTACCTGTATATTTTTAAACCACGTGACCACTATGGCAGTGTCCTAAAGACATTCCCAGCTATCATCAGACCTCCACTTGTCATTTACTCTTCAAAAAGTCCTGGGCATAAGCAGGAAGTGCGTATGCAAACACGAAATTTCACCCCATAATTGTCCGGACGCTCCTAAAATTTAGAATTTATTAAATCATCACCTCTGGGATTGATAGGTATCTTTTTTTGTGTTAGTTGCAGAGAATCTTTCAATACTAAACTGACCATTTTTCATATGGAAAAGTGATCTTTATAATACAAAGCTTTAGGATCCGTGCCTGTAGGAAGTATGAAAAAAACACCAGTGGTGCTCATATAAATTCAATAAAAAATAATACCTTAATATGTAGGCATTAAGGCTTATATTTAAATACATATTTTTACATTTTACTGTGGAAAAGAAATTAAATATTGATTTCTGACCCTGATGAGTATTTTCTTTTGTTTTTTCTTTTTGAAAGTACATTGTACATATTTGTATATATCAGGAGTTTTCCAAAGTCTAGGAATTCACAAAGGCCTCTCACATTATCATCTGTGTAAGGAATAATAATGCAGTCCTTGCAATGATTAGTAATTAACTTATTGAAAGATAACCTTTTTCATGGAAATGAACCACTGACAAATTTATCTGACAAAATCAACCCTCAATTCCTGAAATATATGGTTATCTCTTTATGCCCGACTTCTGTTTTTGCTGTGATACTTTATTTCCTTTTGAAGCCTTATAAAACAAGAAAAAAATCCCTACCCTAATTTGTCAGTTTTGAGAAGCCTGTTTTTCTTAGGAATACTGCATTAAAATATGTTTTTCTGTCTCTTTTTGAACCTGCATAGTGATACTAGAGCTTAGCAGGTTAGGTGATGTTTTGGGCACAAGTATCTGTCTTCCTGTTGCTCAGTTCCAAGCAGAACACTGTGCTCTGACCTGTTTTTAGATCAGAAACTGGCTGTGAAATGGAGCTGACATTCTGAGCTTGCCTTTAGAAGTTGTGGCATTCAGTCAAATATCCATGATTGGCAAATGACTTCTTTTTTTAAGTACTTGTTTTAATTGCTCTTTACAGGTGATATAGATTACAGATAACAATGTACTCTTAGATCATTATTTAATTATTGTTGATCTTTGTACTGATGATGAGCTACACAAAAAAGGGTTTAAGGCAGGGGAGTTTAATACTACCAATAATAGCTACAATCCTAATTTCAGCTAATTTAAAACAGACTTCATGGTTGTAAATAATATTTGTGAAGTCGCTTTTTTATATCAAAGTTGGGTATAATTAATTTTGCATTATATGTTTAGTTTTAAGAACTCTAGCTTAAACCAATCCTCCTAAACACTGAATACTAGTGTTTTAAGAGCTCTCAGTTAAAGTTAAAAATCAGGACTCTTCCAGTACTTAAAATACAAGTGTAGGTGCAGCACCTTGCTGTTTCTCAAGCTTGTCCAAGTCCCTCTGGATGTTATTCCATCCTCCAGGTGTCCCACTTATGTTGATGTCATCTGAAAATTTGTTGAGGGTGCACTTGATCCCTTTATCTGTGTCATTATTGAAGATAGTAAATAACACTGCTCCCAATAAGGACTCGTGAGGGACATGGCTTGTTGCTGGTGTCCATGGGGACTCTGAGCCATTGACCACTACCCTCAGGATATGACTGTGCAACCAGCTCCTTGTCCATCCAACAGTCCACTCATTGAACCCATCCCTTTTCAATTTACAGAGAGGGATGTTGCGGGAGACCATGTCAAAGACTTGCTTAAGCTATTAGGAGACTTTTTGCTTGGGCTGAGAGAACAGTTGATGAGTTCAGCAAGGCAGAATGTGGTATTGACTTACACTCCTAACAGTGTTCTTGAAAGGCTTATTTTTGTCCTTTAAGAAGTAAATGCCCACTCAAAAATCAGAGTGTGAAAAGTTTTGATTTATTCAGATGTGGCACACTCAGAGAGGTTGCAAAATATCCTATGAAATATACCTTCTTCATCACAGAATTGTTGAATGTGTTCTGAAAACTATATGACTGTGCAGAGCTGTGGTGTATTTTATTCATTTAGAACATGGCATTAGCAGGTGTTGTTGATGGAAAATAGCATCCCAAATATTCTCTTTGACACAATACTGTAAATGGTTATTAATGTGCCAAAATGTCAGTAAGGTCACCCCAAATACATAAAATGTCAACATCTTCTGAATAAAATATTTAAAAATTAAGAACTTCTTCAAATATTTGCAGTGAGAACTTCCAGACCTGGAACAGTGCTGGTTTTGGTTTTGTTGTTTTTTTTTTAACTGTCAATGACTGATTCTTGTTTCATTTTTTGACATGATTTGATTATATGACCCTTTGTATTAAAATCAGGCCTTACAGCTTGTTGAGATTATCCTATTGCTCAATTCAAGAAAAAAAAGATTAAATGTAAAACTTAACAATACCAAGGAGGAGTAATAATTAAAGTTGTGGAAGTTTAGGAAAAATCTCCCAAGAAACAGTGAGATTTGTGGGTTTTTTAAATTCTTTTTCCTTTAGCTTTTGTAATCTCTTGTCTTGACTAGAAAACACTGCTCAAGCTTACTGTAAAGAGAGTGATGCTGTTAAGTCTTCAGTTTCTCTGAAACACAACATGAAGTGTGGAGATTTCCCTGTATCTTTTTATAAATGAATGTCAAATCAATCACTTTGTCACTTCCTCTGTGTATAAAAATATTCTTGTAATTCATAATTAAGATCCTATTCGTAGATCTGTAATAGTCCTGTGTTCTTGTACTCTGAATTTCCCATTTAAAAAAAGAATCAATTCACATAAAATTTACAGTCAAATATATGAAACTATGAATGTTTGTGGAAAGAACAAAAAAAATTTTTAATTTAGAAGAGATTTTGATTGAAAAATAGATTCTCAAAATTAAATTTCTTTATTAAGTTTATAAAATAGAATTTCACTGGTCTCTTATCACTCCTAGTACTTACCTCCGTAGAAATATTCTTCATCAGAAAAAAAGGCCATTTTCTGTAAAAGAACATTGCCTTTTCATAGGAAAAAAATGCCTTGTTCTTCCATATTTTTATTTAATATTTAAAATACAAGGTTAATATCTGTGTTGTTATTGGCAGGTGTATACTTGCCAATGAAAAAAGAGCATTCTGTTTACTCCTGTGATAACATGAAAAACCTAAATAACATTTCAAATTTGAAGGCATATGATTTGCCCTGAATTTTTCATTCTGCTGATTAAGCAGCAGACCTACAATTATCTGACAGAAGCTGCCTTCTTGACATTTTCCAGCTTATTTTTTACTCTCAAGTAGAGCTGTGTATTTTGCATAATATATAGATAATCATGTAAGCTAGTTGCATCACTGGAGTATTTTTATTTCAAATTCAAATATATTGAGGGGTACATACATGAGCTTAAAATAGATTTTGCAAATCTCATCTAATGTCTATCTTCATCGGATTTAAATTGGTTTTGGATCTCTTTCTCTCACCTTCCCTATCAAGGCAAAATCTACTTAAATTTAAATTTTCAAAAATGTATGAGCCATTTTAAATACATCTGCAGAAATTTAAGTATTGACATATAGGGTATGATTGTTAATCCGTATTTTCTTTCCTTCCCTTAAACTTAAGTACTGCATTCTCACTCCCATGTTATATTCAGTGTTAGGCAGAAATATTGGGAAAAGCTCTGCTAGGGCAAACAATGAGACTTTCCAAACAGTTAATTTTTTGTACAAATGTTGAAAGATTTGTTGCCCTTGGTTAGAGTTTCTGGTACAGTTTTCCCTGAAAACACCAAGTAAACTCTAAAATTACTTATGGTCCTTGTGAGGGTTAATGTTAGCTGCTAGTGAATAAACCTTTTTCCTAAATTCTGGTGCAGAATCTTAAAAATTGTGCTCAGTTTTCTTGAAGGACCAAATTACAGATTTACTGAACTGTCAGGTACCATAAATGCTTGCTGTATATCATTCTTAATTTGGCTCAGGACAAAGCATTTGATGTATAGTATAGCGCCATAGGTAGTGCATGTACAGGAATTGCACAGACAAGCATTTGTCTCTCTTCTTCAGCTGCCAGCCCAGATACATCACCATATATCATTATCACTTCTAGCAATGACTTTGAAACATCCTGAGCACTAGTATACCTACTGTGCACTTACATGGTAGCTGCCTCCCTGTGGAGCGTTTCAAAGGTATAGCTACCTCATTTAAAGCTCAAAATAAATTAATTCTTTCCTATATCATGAGAAAGCAAAGTTTTTGTTGGTGCTTAATGTGTACTCTTGTTGCGAGATTGCAAAGATGTGCTCATAGTGCACTGAGGGGAAAAGGTATCCTTTGCCTGTAATACCCTTTAGAAAAGGTTGTGCTAAATTAGCAACAGAGGAGACATGTACCCAGGGCATTTAAATTCTCAGATTATGACTATTTAATATCTTATAACCTGTGGAAAACAAAAGCTTTTTCCAAACTGCACACATCTTAATTTTCTGACAGAGTGGCAGACTTCGGTACTTTGCCAGATTTTGAAAGTTATTTGGGTGTTCAAAGATCCACCTTTGGGCTACAAAGGACACCCAGCTGCTTTGGAAAGTACAAAAGGAGCTGCTTTTCCGTTTATACCAAACTTATCTTCTTTTTTTAATTACCCAAAATATTTATCTGTATTTTGGAGCACCTATAAAAATGCATTTTTAAATTTTTTGCTTTGAATATCCTCCTATGAAAACATTGCGTAACCTGCTAAAGTGTTTGAAAAATCTGCTGCCTGTTGCAGTCACTGGACTGTCAGGAAAATTGTATTCCATTTGCTGGAGACTCTTATGCATACTCTAGCACACTCCAGTTTAATGTTCTCTGCGCTTGCCCTCCTTGTGCACACGGAGGTTTGAATGAATTTCATGATTTTTGGAATGATCAATGCTAATTGTTGATACTACAGAAAAGAGTATTTTGTAGAGCAGGTAAAGCTGTCACTGGAGGTATGAACTATTCAGTGTCCATAGGTTAATTGTTCCCAGTTACGACCAGGTGCACAGAGTTGTGGGATTCAGTTTAGAGATAATTTTGATTGCTTGTCCAAGAAAAAAGAATGTGCAGTGGTAACTGTTTGTCTGACAGACTGCTGTAAGAGTAATTTTAACAAAATTTTATGTAAAAATTAATAATAAAAAATGCATGTATGGTAATTGTAGCTCTTCAAATATTTATGAATAGCTGTAATCTTAATTCCTATTTTTTCCATATATAAAATAAAATGGGTTTTAATCTGTAAACATTTTAGACACCAGAGGTTTTATGATTTCTAGTAAAAAATGAACTTACTTTTCCATAATGCTCCTTCTTATCCATATAAAGCATTCTAATGACTACAAGATGAGCTGAAGAAAGAAAGAAAAGAGAACCACATTGGAGTAAATGTAGTTCCTTAGGTATTTTCTTCATCTTTGTGTTAGTTCAGTCAAAGAATAAAGATAACTACCAGTAAATTAGCTCTGCAATTATAGTTGGAAGTAAAAGCATAAAAATGGTAAAGAAGTAATATTTGACTTCTATGATAGCATAGAAATTACATATATTTTATATGGCTATATGTGAGTAAAGTAACTCTTAAAATATAATTTACTAAAACTCCAATTTCTCAAGGATTTTTTCAAACCTAGAATTGACCCTCTGAAAACTCAGAAGAATGAAATCTTCTCCCTGCTATGATGGCATATTTTCACAGCTGCATTAAATAACAGAAAGCAAATGTGTAAGCTCAGAAAAAAAGAAAAAGCCAATTCTTTTAATTGTTCTTCCTAAAATTATTTTTCTAATGCTCTAATGGTCAGACTGACAATCTGATATAAAACCTGTTCTTCATCTGTTCATGTTCCTGGGGGGGCAGTATGCCACATCTTTCCAAACAAAAGAGGGAAAAAAACCAACTTTACAGAACTAAAGGAAATGAAAAGCACCAGAATATATCTTATACATAAAAAGCTGAATATTTAGATATTTCTTTTTTTTTGACAATTGAAAATTCACAAAATTGCCTTAGAGAATGAGAAAAGCTTGAAAATTTACAGAAAAACACCTTTTTTTTTGGTGGAGACTTGAAACAGAATCACTAAAAATTAAGAGCAAAGTTGCTCAAGGAATTTTTAAAGATAACATTTATTTCTTAGTTTCTATTCCCATAAATCTATTTCAGATCCAAGGAAGGTGAGAAAGGAAAATTAATATAAGTTTTGAAAAAGGAAGCTGAAGAGCTCCAGCTTTTCGTTAAAACAATTTGAAATCCAAGCTCTGCAAAGACAAAGATCAGTTAGGATCAGGTGTCAATTCAAGAGGGCATTGGTAACTCACACTAAATGAAAGCAGTTAATCTGCTCTTGTGTGGAGATCTCTGCTCTTAGTTGGCTAGTGTTTTACAAATTTGATTGATTGAAATAAGTTTATTAAAATAAATAATTTTGATTTTAAATTCAAATATGAATCAGCTAAGGTTTTTTTGTAGAAGACACTGTCCTTGGAAAAAGGATATGTTTTCTGTATTATTTAGTAGATATAAAGGCCAGAGATTGAAGTCCAGTTGAAGGACATCCATGTGTCCCTTTTTGAAAATAAAATTCTATGTTTTGCTTGGATATTGCTAGCTTTCTCCTAATTGAAGTATTTAAGCTGTATAAAAGGGGAAGTAAAACTAAGATAAGATGGTTTAGGGGTTGAAATATTACTCAAAATGGCCTGCTTTGCAAATAATTTTGATGGTTTTACTTGTTTTCAATAAGTACAGCAGAGTAAACTCTTAAATAACAATCTAGTACCAACAATATCCAGCTGATATCAGAATGTCAAGTAATACTGCAGAGCAGCTGTAATGCATGGAAATAAATCAAGTATAGGATGGGAAGTTTTATTTATTTTTCTGTGAGTATTCTAGCTTATGGGGGGTAGGCCTGACCTTAATGTTATTTTGGAAGAGCTACCTTGTACTTGACTGAATCCTAATGCTCTCATTTTAATCTGTGAGAATTTCAGGACAGATGGATGAGCAGAGATCATAATTTACTTGCATTCTTTGGATGCCATCTGGTTAGCAAACACTGGTAGGACAGAAGTAGCATATGTTGTTTGGCTGGCCCTGAGTCTTGCCAGGAAACACAGCATGGTCCAGGGGTGGATACTTTCAGTGTTTCAGAAACAGTAAGATCTTCACAGGTGTAAGAAATTCTCACTGATAGTGGAAGCAGATATGGGAATATTTAACAGCAATATTGAAATCCCAAGCAGATGTTGATCTTTGAAGCCCATATAGATGGGATATGCAGAGCACCACTCCTGAATTCTTGCTAACACTGAGTGCATACAGATTATTGTTCAACTAACTGAAGGTTAATTATTTTTCTGACCTATAGTTGAAAATGGCAAGAAGACTTTGTCTGAATTGGTAGAAGAAAAAACATGGGTTAGAATGGGTAAGGAAAGCTTTGTTCTGGGTTACTGCGGCTCTCCACATCAGAGAATCTGGTTTCCATACAAACTAAAGCTGAAAATAAAAACAAAGACATGTCCCTGTGGGAAAGAGCCAGATACATTTGGTGCTCCTACTGTCTGGTTCACTGCTGCTTTTTCCTCATCCTCTTAAACCTTTTTCCAAAGGTCAAATCAGCATAGACTTGTTGCAGCCCGGCAGCACAGACATGGCTCTCTGCCCTTGCCCAAAGGCGCAAAGGGGAGTGAAATCACCCTTTCTATCGCTCACTGCTAAATTCATGCCCAAAGGTGAACAAGTCTGAGCGAGGGTGTAGAACAAGTATACACATCTTAAGAGCCTCACTAACCAGTGAGAGACTGACATCAACCTTTACTAGGCACACTGAATTACAAAGGAAAATGTGTGAGGTCAGCTCAAGCCAGCTATTTCATAAGAGTGAGATTTGATTAAGGCCAGGCTATGACCCAGCTAGATGGGGCCAGAGATGGTCTGGACAGTTTTGCCATTAATTTAAGTGGGAGCGCAGTCTTCTGGCAGCCTATAATCTTCATCGTTTTTAGTTTGTGATTTCATTATCAAAGCAAGCTGTTTGCTGAAGATCAGAGGCAGAATTTTTATCGATTATTAGAGACCTAGTACTTTATCTTGGCTTCTTGTATAAATATAAGCCTGTTTATTAGCTGGCAAGCAGCTGTGCACTCAAGTATATAAATAGCATTAGGAAAAAATGCATTTAACTTTTAAAAATCTAAATTCACTTCCTATGTAAAAATAAATTTGCTTTGAGAATTGTTTGACTTCAGCAGATTATTCTGTTTCATTTTTGTCAGGCTTTCACTTTACTACTTTTTTAACAAGATAAAGTATCCATTGAAAGTACAATCGTAATGAAATGGCACAATATAAATAGATGACTTTCATCATAATGCACTATTTTAAGAAATGTTCATAATTTAAACAATTATGTTTCTTGACTTCTCGCCAATTAAGTTTAGTCAGCTAGGGGCTGTGAATTTTAATGAGAAAGCCGAATGGTCTTGCAGATAAAATCTGTTGGCAGGAACACAATCACAAGAAAAGGTATAATCTTTACTTTTCCCGTTCTTTCTCCAAGTACCATAAAAAAGATAAGAGAAAAAATTAAGTGGCAGGAGAAACAAAACAACTGTGCAGAAAGTGCTTTATCGCTTTTACTTAGGTTGAACGTAATTTAAAAAAATCTTTGCTTACTACTCCTTGAAATCAGCATGGTAGGTTTGAAGGATGCAAGAGTTGTTAAACATACCCATGAGAAAATTAAAATGAGAAGCAAACCTTGGCCAATAACTGCTATGCTGTGATTATTCAGACAGTTCTAATGAACCTCTTCAAAAAATTTTGAATGCAAAATCATAAAGAAAAAAATAAATAGGAGTGACATAAGATACTTCAGATGGTAAACTCTGGTCCATGCATCTAACTTTCAATGGACACACCAGAATCCCCTGGGGATTAGAATTAGATTAGCTAAATGCCTAACAGCTGTCTCACAGGCATGAGACTAGATAAAGCAACCAAGCTGTAAATCTGTGCAAACTGCATGAAAGGCTACATAATGCAAATTGATTAGTTTAGGACTTGCATTAATGTGGTTTTGAATAAAAATAACCCACCAACAAATCCTCTCCTAATTTTAACAGCTACTGAAGAGAAAAACTTAACAGACGGATCATTATGAGGAATGAGTCTACAATGAATTTACATTGTGATCAAAGAAAAGAATGGAATTACTAATCCCCATGAAGAAAGAGTTCTAATCTCTGTGCAGAAAGGCAAATATTTGAGGTTTTAACTTGGATTAATAGGTGGCTTTCATGGAATACCAATGCCCTTTGCATTTTTGTAAAATGAAAACTATGAACACCTATTGATTTGCATTCAAGGATGAAATATGTGATATGGTACACGTCTCAGTAGATAGAGCATACATTATTGAAATGTAATCTACAGTAACTTAGTTAATAACTGATTCTTTTTCTATAGTTTTATATAGCTATAGATTATAGCATTTGAAAGTAAGAATGGTAGAAATATGGACTTAATTCTTAAAGAATTTGTTTTGTAATATTTCTTGTCTATTCAAAATTGTACATATTTTATTCAGTTGAATTTTATCACAGAAAAATAAATGCCATTTAACAAGTGCTATATTTGTAAGACATTTGAGAACTGTAAAATTTTATGTCTTAAGTAGTCAAGAGATAATAACCATTAGATGATTAAAATGCAGTGAGATCATTGACCTATATTCTCTCTTTGAGTGCTCTCCCTTCATATCATCTTACTCTTTATGTACGGACTGCTATGTTAATATTAATATAAATTTTTCAGTTACATATGCCAAAAGAAAGAGAAGTTTCATCAGATATTGGGCTCTTGGTTTCAGTGAGACTGAAAGCAGTCTTCTTGTATGAAGCACTGAGTTCTCAGAGCTTGGCAGCCAAGTAGGATGCCTCTGTGTTTTTGAACGCAAATAGACGGAAAGTTGTTCTATGTATTTTTAGAGTCAAACAGAAGTCATAGAGCTATAGTTTGCAGAGAGATAAAGCCCAAGGTAATAAGTGAGATATATTGAATCAGCTGCCAATGGGGCAACATAGCTTCTGGCTAGGTAGAGAATGCAGAATAATTTAATGTATAGGGTTTCTCTACACTGTCCCATAAGTGCCCACAGCCAGAGGATGTAGTTTCCTCTCTCCCCTACATGTGCCAAGAATTCACCATCTAAGAGTTTTTCTGCTTCTACTCCTGAGGGACCTGAGAGTATAATATCTTTAATGCCTTTTTAATACAGGGCACTATTGCAATAAAGCACCTCTAATTCCAAATCTAAAGCCAATCCGCTATGCATATGATAATTAGATGTTCCTTTGACTCAAATCAGATTTCTCTCACTGATGACAGTAATCACTACAGAGAGTGCTAGTCTCTGTGTTCCAGCAGCACTGTATAAATAAAATATTTCAGTTGTTCCTGTGTGAAGAAAGAAGTACAAAAATTGTATTTCGACTTTCAAATTTTCTTTTAGAGCTTCTGTGATATAGGAAGAAGTTGGTAGTTTTGGATTATAACTCACAAATGAAAAAAAGTTACATCCTTAGTAATCTTCATTATAGACAGTTAATATGACTATGACTCTACATCAAATCTTATTCTAATCTGTTGGTTTATTATTTGTGTACTGTACTGCTTCTGAGGGAATAAATGTAGTCTTCTGCTTCTTAGAGGAGTGCTTAAGCCATCGGTGTGCTAGATAACAAATGAGTATTTGAGTTCTTGTTTGCTGTATTTTAGGGAGTAACTAAAGCAATCCAAGAATTCAGTACAGATTAATGAAGACAGTTCATGGAGGTAAAACTGAATTTTGGCACAATGTTCATACAGTTTGGCACTCATCGCAAAGCAAAACAAACAACCCTTGCCCACCAAAACCCCAAAAATGCCCCTAAATAACAAAACCAAAAAGCCTGAAAGAAGAAAAAAAACCAAAATAATATAATATGTATGAAAATGAAATAATATGTTTTGTTCTGAAGCATAGATTGTGTATTTATTACTTCACATACAACAAATAATGTTAAAGGCCATAAAGCGCCTGTAACCTTTTGCAATTTTACATTACTCGACTCGCTGATTTCCTGTGAATTGCACAGGTAGATATATCTCATAGACTGTTCTTTCCCTGTCTTTCCTATGAGCAAGTGGTTTTATTTTCTGGTCACAGAAGCTCGCTGTATGTCATCACTGCTTTTTTCCTGCCTGAGCCTTCCAATCAAGCTATAGGAAAGTAATAGGGAGCTACAGGAAACATAATCCTGTTGCAGCTCTCCGTGTCCTGAGTCCATAAAGCATGAAAGCATTCAGGCCATGTTACAAAGAAATTGAAAGTGGACTTACAGGAAGTTATTTCCTAAATACAAGGCCTCCTTATACCAGTCCTTCTTTCAAGGGCATGTTAATGGAGTCCCAGCAGCGGACTGAGATTTGTAAGTGATGGGTGGTATCTCACCCCTAGCAAAGGAAATTAAAGGAAAAAAGGAAAATCTCGTGCTACCTCCAAGTATTTCACAAGTGAGTGAAAGCATTTGTGCTCTTATTAAATCTCTTGCTGTGCTGAAGTTTAATGTGATTTGGTATTGGGGAACCAGTCAAGGTGGAAAGATAGGAGCAAAATACAGATGTGTATATTTACCGCTTTTTTAAGTTCTTATTTGATTAGTCCAATACTATACAGAAAAGGGTGCCTTAATGATAAGCATTTTCCTGCAGTGGAAAAGAATGTGCTAAATGGCAATTAAAAAGTAGAGATTGTCCTCTGCTTATGGTAAGGAAAGACATTTACAAATAAAGAAAATATGGTGCTTCTTTACTGGAGTACATGTGTTTGAAGCCATTCCTTCCTTTCTGTTCTTTTTTAAAAAATATTTGTACAATCTGTGCCTGTCTTATACCTTCTTGTTATTTTCACAGCATTTAGGATATTTTATATATGTCATATACAGTTTTTTTATTCTCTCTGTGCAGTCCTAAAAACAGTTTTAGCCAGTCAAGCTTTCGTTCCTTCAGTAATCCATACTTGACCATTTGTGCTTTGTGGTTGGAGGGCTTGAGTATCATCCTGTGCTTTTATTCTTAAATTTCTGCCTTGTGCTTTTTGTCTGGAGGAATGTTGCTACATTTTAACCTCCTGTGCCTTGTCTGTGATATGCAGGAGAAACACAGCTATGTTTCTCCAGTTAGTTCCTGGTAAAATTTCTTTTTCTCCCAAGTCTTGCAGAAGCTTCCACCTGCTTATTGTTCGAAAGAAAGTTGGAAAACAACTTATACTTTTCACAAAGTTTCTGAGGACCTTAATTTTTCTGCTTGATTGTGCATCACTCAGCTGGTAACTTGGAGCCCTCTGTTAAAACCATTTTGAAATATGACTTTGTCCAGGAAGGGATTATTCAGCCACTGTATTGCTGCCATTGCTGTGTGGTGTCAGGTCTGCCATCATGGCAAAGTCTGGGAGAATGGTCCAACAAACTCCAGCTCTCGTAGCTGTCTCCTATCAGTGATATTTGAGCACTAACTTCAAAGGCTGATGAGGGACTTACTGGACATAACCCTGCTGAGCAGAAGGCAAGAAGGAGTCTTAGAGAAAGAGAGCAACATAAAAGAGCTTCCTGCTGGTTTCCTGATACATTCATTTTATGTATATTGACATCATGTTCCCTTTTCCCTTAGCAAATAACTTAATTGTTTGAAACAATCCAACAAAACAAGTCACAACTGAGATGACATTATTCTGCAACAAATGCTGGAATTCTTGAATTTATGAATCTTGAGATTTTAGACAGATTAACTCTACCTGTATGTTACTTTACTTGCCTGTATTTAATTTATTCTTTTATACAGATATTGCATCATGACAATATGCTGTTGATTTTTTTTCCCAGAATTTTTCTTCATAGTAGCCAAAAAACAGACTATAAGATCAAAGGAAATTGTGTCCTCAAGCTTCTCATTTCCTTGAGCAGAAAGTACCACTTTAGCATTGAGGTTCTCTTGCAGGAGAGGATTCCCCGGAGAGACAACTTGTTGTGACAGGTTAGCATTGTTTTTCATGACTTAATGACTTCACTTATAAGGGAGTCTTAAGAGGAGTTTTAATGAAGATCTGTTCCATTCTTTTGTATTTACAATCATAAAACACCTTGGGTTATAAGGAGCCATTGAAATTAATCTTGTCCAGCCTGCAGTTATGAGAATCAAAATCAAGTAGTTCTGAGCGGAGGTTGTCCTCAAGTAAAAGATAGTTTAAAATTGAGGATGCGTATAAGTGGTTTACTCCCTAGCGGCTTAACTCCTCTGTGGTTCTGAGCAGTCAGACATTCACCAAGTTGGCTTATTTCAGTCACTGTCTTTACTAGGGATGCGACATTGTGTAGTGTAGAGAGAACAGTAAACATCATAAAATAAAATGGAAACCAAAATGTAGCCATGATGCAGTAAAGCACATAAATAGAAATATTTCATAGTGAGCAAATCAGGAGGTAAGTGTGGCCAAAGGTAGCAGCTTTACTGTCTCCGTAATTAAAGCCAAGAACACTCATGCAAATTAAACACAGTGTCTTGAATTGATACTGTTCTAAGAATGGAAGTGTGTTGTGCATTCTAGTTGGGGCAGGAACAGAGCAAATCTGGACCAAAACTGGAAGATATGTCTCCCTCTTCACTAAAGAATTCATTTTATCAATTTGTAAAACACCTTTCTGAGATGCTAATCATACCCTATATGACACTATGTGTATTTTTCTTTTTTGAAAACCCAAATGGTAAAATATAAGGTTCATAAATTTTCCAAATTCCCAAAAAGTCTAGCCTGACTAAATAACTAAGTTTTTTGGAGGGAATAATTTGTTTTGAAACTAAAATGGTGAAAAGTTTTGTTCGGAATGTGTAGATTTTGTATGGCATTGAATATAGTGATTAATAATGCTTTTTATATCTGATACTATTGAAAAGGAAAAAAAAAAGTGCTAAGAAACCACCTATCCTAAAAATGCTTTGAACTCACAGCCTGCAATGTATGTGGCTGTTATTTTGTTTATTAGGCTATACAATTAAGCACATAAACAAGGGTGAAGATTTTTGAATGTTAATTTTGCCACTGGAGGGAGCCCATATTCCATAGATGCTGTAGGAAAAGAAAAAAGGATTATCATTTTAAAAGAAAAAAAAAGTTTCTACAATATAATACATTTTTCCTGGTGTTGACTTTGCATGTATGCAGAATTTCTGCTATACTTACTGTTTTGTTCATTTTTATTTATTCCATGTAGCATAAAAATTAAAACTCATAAGTCAGAAAAGCAGTTGCCTGCTTTGAATATAACTTTTTCCAAAAAAAAGTGATACTTTGGAAGAAAACTAATTACTGCCTTAGTTTTAACACAGGGATAAGGAAGTGAACAACCAGACCACAAGGTAAGTGTAGCTCCAGAGCTGGCAGAGCCTTCAACTTGTTTTTGAGGTCTTTGATTATAATTAAGTTTCATTTTTCATGAAAGTAATTATCTTCTAATCTAAATGAACTTACTAGTATGATTTTTATCTTTTGAGGCCTCTGACTTTTTAAATATGATCTTGAGTTAATCTGTTCTAAAGCATGGTTCAAATGTCTAGGAAAGTTATCAATGTAGTGCTGTTTGTCATCATCTTATAATAAATAACCAGTTGACAGGCAAGAAGCTATTAAAGCTTTCCTCTCCCTTGAGGGTTGTTTGATTTGTCATTCTCCATTTTTGCAGGCTGCGTACTCAAACCAATTTGTGATAACACGACCAGAAAGCTAAATTCAGTAAAGAGTTCATGCTGACATTGTTATTCCATGCTAGAGGCCCAGCAGGGAGAGATAGTGCTGTAATTCAGACAACATGATGAAATGAGATCTTGTATCACAAATACTTTAGTGGATGAAGAAACATAAACATCTCCTCTTTTGAAAACAAAAATTTCCTCTTTTTATTTAAATTAGACAATGATATGGGGCATACTGAAGTTGCATCTGCTATTTTTGTTGAACATTTTTGAAGAAAATTCAGCTGAACTGAGGTTTAGGGAGATGGTTGAGTTACAATATTTTCTCTCAACACATATTTTAAGAATTTAGGTTTACTTTGCCATGCAGTTTTTATTTCAAATATTTGAAGCAGGTTGGAAGAAAAGCATGCAACGAGCTATATTTATCACAGGAGATACTTTACAAGTAAATTGCATAAGCCTAAAAGAGTTTTACGTTTCCATAATTAAATTGATATTGATTTTTTGAATATTTTAAAGAATCATTTTTGAGAAATGGGACAGGTCAGAATGTCCTTGCTTTTAGCAGTGAGATCATAAACACTAGCAAGAGTCTATAGTTAATTTCCTACCTATTTTGCAGTGTCTTAGTTAACCAATTTTGGATTTTCAATTAATTATGTAGCATTTCTAATCTTGATATTTGGAATGGAATACCCCTTCTTGATTGTTCTTATTTTTATTTATTATTATTAACTTGTCCTTTTTGTATGTAAATGCAATGCGGTCTTGTTATAATTAGGGTCTGTGGCTTTGCATGTGTGTGTTTCACAATGACAACTGAATTTAGCTTGAGTATTATACTTTCCGGAATATGCTTGAAGAAAACCTATATTAACATGAAAGAAAATATAGCAAAGCAAATGCAATAAAATTAGAGCATTGAGGTGTATCAAAGAGATTAAAGATGAATTATTATCTTGTCAAACCACATTGAATTGAGGTCATAGATATGTTTTAGATCTTATCATTCTGTAGCGACAAATCTGAGATTTTTCTTCAAAAGTTTGTTCTGGCCAGTCGTAAGCAAATAATTTCATTCATTCTTGATAGTTTGTTACAAAAAGACATGCGCTGGGATGATCTGCAAATTTTACTGAAGCAATAAGAGATAAAGAAAAATAAACTGTATCTTAATTAAAAACAAAATAAGTTAGTTTAAGTATTGACATGGAGAGTTTCTGAATGTTTCATTGTATTCAAGGTAAATAATGGTTTTAGACTGTTCCTTTTCTGTTTGCACAGTTTGAAGTTTTGCTGCTTAGACTGTGCTCTGAAACACAAAGGAATTCCATTTTCAAACAGCTTTCTGACCACTTCTTTGTATCAGGAATATTCATCCTCAGAAGAGCTCTTCAATGAAATTTAAAGTGAAGTAAATGGAGTGTTTGGCTTCCGTAGAATTATTTTGATGTTGGCATTTCAAGCAGTTCAACCAAAGAGAGGTTTTTTTTTTTGTTTGTTTGTTTGTTTTTTTTTATTAGGACCAGGCAGAGAAATAGAGCTGTAGAGCTGAAGAAAGCCCAAATCAAAAATAGTATTTCCAGAACCCTGATTCAGCTTAATTCATTAGCCTGCATGTGTTGGTCACTAATTCTGCATCCTAATACATTGTGGAAAGTCACAAAATAACCTTGCTTAAGGCTGCTAAGTCTTTATATCTCTAAAATCTCATTTCTTTTATTAAAGTAAATCATGTCACTTCATCTCAGTAGTGCTTTTGGTCTTCTTTCCTTAGTGGATGTGTAGAAAATCAGTACTGGCAGTGTTTTCTCTTTTGTTTATATCCTTGCTACACAAGTATTTTATCATAACATCAGTTCCAAATTGAAAAAAGATATGAGATCTGAAAAAGCAGACGGTATGCAGGGAATGGTAATTTTTCATACAGGAGATACCTTTGTGACCTTGACCCCAAACTAGATGTTCCAGAAGATGTTCCTGATTGAGCTAATGACCCTTTTTTTGACACCAGAAATTTGAAGTAAAATTTTTTTCTCTATTTTCTAGAAAAACTCAGTGTAGAGCAAGGAAAAGGATTACCCATGCCAATTCAAAAGAAAGCTTACATCAAATCTCTATTTCTAATGCATGCAGTGTTTAAAAAATTAAATCCTTGCTCAACTCCTCATGTGGTGACAAATTGAGCTTTCATCTTCTGAGCAGAGAGAGGAGAAAAGCTGAAAGAAAAAAAACCAAACCAAAACAGATTGAAGAAACATTTCATTGCAGAGGAACAGGAAAAGGGAGTACTGTAGGGACTATATATCCTAAATACCATGATCTCACAGTAAATACATGTTAATTAGTTGAATCACCTGAATAGTATTCTGTCCAGGCTTATGTCCTATCCCCTCAGAAAATCTACTTTCGTGTTTTTCTTTACAGTTGATAGATCCTTGAGAAATTGTGATTGTATTGCCGAGGACCAGGAATTTTTATCAGATTTTTATCCACCAACTTTTAGTGTTTTCTTCTATGCTCAGAAATATTTTGCTAGTCCCAAAAATTCTTTGAAGATAAAGGAAAGATATCCATCCCCTGTTCTCATGATCGTTCTGTGGGGTTTTTTTTCCATTGTTTCTAGTTTTCAAGTATAGTTATAGCATTCAAAAACCAAAAATTCCATACATTTGTAATTTGAAATATGGGTTTTATAGTTGTCGTAGTTCCTAATGTTGTTAAATAGATTAGCTTTTTAAAGAAAATTACAAAGGCACCCAGATTTTCCTACTAAAACTAAACATCTATGCATGTCTCATTACAATCCTTTCATTTACACTTCAGAGCTTCAGGTTAAATGAGGTTGAGCTTGGCTGCCCGAGAGAAGAGAGAGGAGATTTTCAAAATTCCCCCACTATTTTTGCTGAAGGGACATTATGAACCCTTTGCATCTGCTAGGTCTTAGTGTCTCCATTGCCAAGGTGTAAGATATTTCATTTTTGTTTCTCAGAAGGTGTTGCACCTTACACAAGATAACAAGTGTACTTGAAAGTTTTTGGTGCCTTGTGAATTGCAACACTTCTCATGTGACATAAAATTCAGATTTGAGCCCAGTATATTTTTGAGACCTTTTTAAACACTTGGAAGAGCTACAGAAAAAAAAGTATTAATTAATTATCCTAATTTAAATATAATATGTATTTTTTAAAAATTTGCTTAGGCAAATGGGGTGTGGCAAGCAGATATCAAAGAGATATTTGAAATAGATGAGAATGCAGTGGTTTATTTGGGATTACATCTAAATGGCCTGAGATTATTTAATAGACTATGTAAGTGACAGGAAATTTTCTTGAAATTATGATTAAAGGATTCTTTGGTTTTGTTGCTGTTGATATATCAGTGAATATAGCAGGCATACTTTGAGGCAGATCAACCTCTGTGTCTGAGTTTTGTAACAAAAAAATCTGTCTTCTTCACAGATGAAGCTAAATTAGCATTTGGAAATCTAAGTGTTTTACTGAATTGTTTCTAATAATAGAAAATATTAAAATAAATTATGTGGAAATGTGGTTGCTTAAACTAGTGTTGAGAATGTGTTGATATTTTTTTAAATTTCAAGAGGGGGGAAAAGTAATTTTATAGTAAATACTAAATTAAATTAAATAAATAATAAATTAAAAATTAAGTACTAGAAGAACAAAATGAAAACAAATTGTGCAGCCATCTGCAGGACATATTTTAATGACTAACACCAAACTATTTTAATAGAGTTTGAACCCTTTATAGAAACAACTGTTATTTACAAGCTGACCCTATTAAGTGATAAGAAATGGCTGACTGTTTGGTATCTAGATGATTAAACAAAACAAAGTCGATGTTGCTTAGAGGTTTGGAAAGCTTTATATGAACTTTGTGACAATGAAGTAAGTATTGCATTAAGGAAGTTATCATGGTTTTCTATTTTAAAGAAAGAAAACAAATTAAAGTGTGAAATTAAGGTGTTAGATATTTAACTTCATGGAAAATAAGCCTTGTTCAGAACAATAAGCAATAAGATAATAGGAACTTTTAAACACATGGATATTTAAAAGGACTGAGGTATAAATGACAGCTGTATGGATTGCTTGTTAGCAGACTAACCGAGCCTTTCCCTTCCTTTACAAATTATCTGCTTGTTCATTTCTGTGGCACTGCAATGCAGTAATTTTTATTACTTTTTAATAATAATAATAAAACAAAACAAATCTGTTTCCTTAAGTCTTCACAAGGACTACTATAGAGATGCCAAAGCAGAAGGGATTTAAGTTGTCACTGAACAGCCCTGCCTCTCAGCACCTGGGGCCACCATCTCATCCTTTCACCCACAGAGGGGAGTTTTGCACCTTGCTGTAATCTATGCCCTTCACAGAAATGATGCAGAAGGATAGAGGCAGAAGTCAGTCTGGCCTTCTATCCACAGACTAACTCAAAATATAATTTTTCCCTCAACAGCACTTATCTAGGTTTTTGGAATAATTAATTAGAGAGTAGAAATATTTTTTGTGGCTAGAAAATGTTAATATTTCTAAATTACAGTGCATGATTTAACTATGTGGCTATCCTAAAGCATTTATCATATTATACCCTGATAATAATATAATAATAATAATAATAATGTTTTATGACATTATTAAGGTGTCTACCTCTTTTGGAAACTTCATTTAGATAACAGCCCTTGCTTATCTGGGTCCCACCAGAACAAGACCATTACACAGAGTGTAGCAAATAGTTTAAGAAAGAGCTGTGCTATGGACAGAAATGTTTTGACCTTCCTTTTGCTTATCTACATCAGCTCTGCATTGTGTACTAACATCAGGTTTTGTGCAGTCCTGTGGTGAACTGAATCAGGGCACAGATTTGGTAGAAAATGAACAGATCTTTTGTAGTTTCAGGGTTTATAAATTTTCCGTTCCATCTGGGCAAGAGACGTGATGAATGTGAGTACCAGAGCAAGGGAGGCAGTAGAGCTTAGTACTGAGAGAGGATGTTGGGAAATGGGGATGTGAGATTCCCTCCTTTTACAGAAATGCAGTTTATTGTTGAATTAATGTGATGACTTTGCATAGACCAGAGCAGAGAGGGTAAGCACAGAAAGTTAAAGAAAGCCCACAGAGTTTCGATGTGGAAAAAACTGGTACTTTTTGTTTGGCTTCCCCCCCCAGTGTTTATTTAAAAGAACTGAGGCAGGTAATGGTAAAGTGGGTTTACTTTCACTGTAAAGTGGGTGTACTTTCTCTGGTCCATTTATAGCAACATGGAAAAAAGCTTCACCAAAGCTGACACAGTATTAAAGTAGACACATCAGAGCTTTTTTTCACTGCAAACAGTATGAACTGCCTTACTTTAAAGAATTGTGTGACTTATTCTCCTGGAAGCACCAATATAATTTTTCTGTTTGTTCTCTGTATTTTCAGGGTGTCCATATGATCAAACTTTGGTGGCTTTCTTCAGAATAAGGTCCTTTTCTCAAAATTCCCCATTACATCTTCAACCCTTTGCTGATAAAAACACAAAGTAGGAAGTTGAAGCCTTCACAGCCAGCAGTACAGTAGCTATGAGGTCCTTTGGTACCCACTGCAGGCAGGAGCTCATAATTCCTGTGCTCCTCTGTGGGGTGATTTTGGTCCTGGGGTAGTTTAACCAAGAATATCTACGATAAGAAACCTTCCAGAAAAGTCCTACTGTGTCGTAGCCATGACTCTTAACATGTCAGAAGAATACATTTGCTGATGAATTTGCTCTACCAAAGTAGCAGCACAAGGAAGAAACATTACAAATGTGAGAATTAAGAATGAAACCACAAAATACATAATTTTTTTAAATGTGAAAGAAATGCGTCTGCATTAAGAAGCGTCAGAGGATTTAAACGTAATTAAATATCTCTTCCCATAGCCCAGTCTTTTTGTTATGCCATTAAGCAGTAAGTAATGGGATTTTTTGCAGGAAAGACATCTTTTATTTTCAAATCAGTGACATAAATCTAACTGTATGGATTAGGAAGGCATCCTTATCTACTTACAGTCTAATCCGCTGAAGACACATAGTGTGTTCTGTAGGCATTTCTTTAATATTGTAGGAGATGAAGAGGTCATCAGTCACTTCCAGATTACCTTCAATAAGGTTTTCAGAATGTGCTTTTAATGAGGCTAATTTTTAATATAAAAATTGTGTACAATTTCCTGACATGGGTGATAAAAGTCAAATGAAGAAAACCGCAAATGCAACTATTGTTACAAGGGTCTACTTGCTGTGTATTGTTCCAGTTTTATTCCTTATGCCTAGCCCTTATACTTCACATATCAGAAAAATCTAGGTTTGGAATTCCTGCAGGTCTACAAAAGCATGCACATCTAAGTAATGAAGAATTATTGATAATGAATCCAAATACCAAATATACATAAATATTTGTATTAATGTATTTGAAAAATATGAATGCTTAAATGGCTTTAAAGTATAATTTCTTGGCAATAAATGCTGTTAATATTTTCCTAATTTTTGGTCTCGTACAATTTTTTTTCAATTCTTTTAAAGTGTTTAATATATCACATGTTATGTCCCTTGCTGTTCCTGCTGCAGTTGTTTTTTCACTGACTTGTACATCTTAAACTTTTGAATCTTACCACTGCCACACAAGGCTTTGTCAATAGAGTGAAAAAATAGCACAATCTATTTGAGGGATTAATCCTTTATTATGGCTCTGAACAGTATGAAAACAAACTAGATAAAGGAGCTGAGAAGGAGGAGACTCTGTTCCTTTTTGTAATTGTTCTCAGTCATCCTCTTAGTAGGTAAAGTATGTTGAGATTGTCAAATCCTGTTTTACCTGATGATTTCCATGAAGACCAGGATTAAAGACTGAGCATGAAAAGGAATGGTTTATTAAGTTTGATATTTTTTAATACTTTGTGGGATTGTCACAAATTTACTTATATAAGACAAAATTTGAAAAAATATAGATCAGTTTTTCTTATATAAAGATGGAATTATTAAAATTAAAACAGTGCTGCATTACTGTAGTGTCTACTGAAAGATTTTTCAATGTAGAAAATAAAATCTGAGATCTCTATCTATAACCAATAATTCCTGGATGAAGACTATATAACATTAATTCACTTCTGTAATGATGTTGTGACTAACTAGTCAAGATTCTTGAGTATTAAATAAGAATAAAAAAACAGGCCCCTTCCCTTTTAATTTTGTACTATTTTAATCCATGCTTTTCATTGTAAAACTGCTACATTAACTGTGAAGGCAGCAGCAGCTGCAAAGGTAGCAGAAAGCTAGCAATATATACACAAAGATAGCAAGAAATGGATCCCTTGTGTTTTCTCATGAGAATACATTCTGTCATTGGGATAACTCTGCCTTCAGTCAGTAATAAT
Organism: Motacilla alba alba; assembly: GCF_015832195.1. Classification (NCBI taxonomy): domain Eukaryota; kingdom Metazoa; phylum Chordata; class Aves; order Passeriformes; family Motacillidae; genus Motacilla; species Motacilla alba. The sequence goes on along the minus strand of NC_052017.1, from coordinate 37,240,843 downwards.
TTATGAAAATTAACTATTCTGTGTCAAAAGGACTGTATTCATTTAAGTGATAGGTCTTGGCAGGCAGCAAAATGTGGTTTTTTTTATTGTATCTTTGATGCATTTTTTAATCAGCTAAGGAGCAAATTATCCCATCAGATAACTGTCTTGTTAATGTCACTTTGCATGAACCAAATGAGAACATTTTGACATGTTTTAAAACCGATATATTTGTATGTAAAAGGAAGGAAAGTGGAAAAAAAATCTCCCAGAAAGTATGAAAAGCTGACACCCCACTTTCCAGGGTATATTGCTGGCATATCTAAATGCAGTTGGGAGTGATAGTATAAATGACTGCACAGAGGCTAAATAATTTCTTGCTTAGTTTTTACTTAAAGGGAGGCAAACAAAAGCTAGAGCTTTTTGACCTTGTGAGATTAGTTTTTGTCCTGTGTTTTGAAGAGTATGATGGTTACCTTGCTATCTGCAGTATAGCGTTGTTTATTATGTAATTATATTTACTTTCCCCCAAGTAAATAAATAAATAAATCAACATAGTAGCTGATTGGAACTATCCCATCTACATATCACTGAAGAGTTCTCTCTTATGTTTTTTTGCACAGTGTTGGAGAGAAGGAAAGAGGCTCAGACGTACTTATATCAGTAAAACCTGCATCCTAGCCATATCACTTTTACTTCTCTCATTTGCACTTTTCCATCCCCTGTTTGTTTCCACTCATAAAAATAAATAAGTCTTGTCAGAATACAAAAGTTTGCTAAGAGTTAGAGTCATTATTCACAGTAAGCACATCTGTGAACACCTATATTAGCTATGATAGCCAGATGTGGAACCTGTATGATCTCACTGGAAGCTACTTTCTAGTACTATGTGTGTTTTACTATCTCATAAGTGTATGTGTGTTTGATGCAATGAAAGAACCTCAGGAATTAAGGTAATCTCCAACAGTGTCAGAAGTCTGCCCTCCAGGCTGGCCCGCAGGACTGAGAGTGCAGATTTAGAATGGACATGAGGTTCACCTAGACCTAGCTTAATCCCTTGTGTTCAGACTGAAGAAAGTATAATGAGACCATCTGTTTCAGGAGCACACTATGCTGTTATTAACTACCTAGGGCTGAGTAGATTCCAAAGCAGTACTTTGCCATGGTTCAGTTTTTAATTGCCATAACCATAAGAAAGATATTACTGGTATTAACCCTGGGTCTTTTTGTCAGATGTAAATGGTGATTCTTGTCCTGCTTCTGTAGACTGATATGTAGAAATGGCTCTGACATGAAGAAAGACCTCATGACATTTCTCTTAAGACTTTATGATGAGGAGATAAATGGCCATGCCTTTCCAAAATCATTTGAGTGTTTGTAAATTCTGAAAATCTTAATTCCTTGAACTTTTCTCAGGAGAGCTATTGTAGATCCCTTTTCTAGATAAAGAAATCCATCGGTAACCAACAAAGCTTACAGATTTCATTACAGTTGTCATGAATTCATGCCCACTAATAAATCCAAAAATCAGGTTTGCCTTTTTTGGAACAGTGTTGCATTACTGATTTACATTCATATACTGCTCGCTGTGAAACTGCAGTAACTACTAATTTTTTGCCATTTGGTGTTTATGCATTTGTCTTCTCCAGATTAACTGCTGTCCTCAAACGCACTTTTGCCAAATGGCTTGTTGATTTCAGGGCATGTCTTCAGCTTGACAAAACCATTTTGAATTTTGATCTAATTTTCCCTTTACCCATTCTACAGGAGAGGTTGCAAGTTTCTCCTGTTTTGGAGCTCCTACGTGGTGAATGTATCTTTTTTCTTGTTCCCCTGGTGAGGTTTCCCAGTGAGAGCTGTTTCAAGACAACTTTTTTATAAGACTGCTGGACACTGGTAATTAGCCTTTTGGTGCAATTCCATTTTTCAGCTTTTGTCTTTAGCTCATGTAAGTGTCCTCTATACTTTATTTCCTTGAAATTGCTTCTGGTGGAGGATACTGATGCCTTGCTGAAGTTTCTGACCAAATGCCACAGTACTCATTCAGCTGTTAGCTCTTAGATGCAGAGGAGGTTGTTATCCCAAATTAATGCTGATAAAAGTCAGTCAGTACCACTGTCTCTGCCTCCCTACATATGATATGTAATCTTGAGCACATCTTGCTGATGCAATTGTTGGGCATTCTGCTGTCAGGGCAGTGGAAAAGGTATTTTCACTGAATTAACATCTCACAGATCAAAGCTCTAATATTAGCAGAGGTTCTACATAATGGGCTGCAAACACTTTATACCATTAGTAGGACATCTTGAGCTCCCTTGGGATTTGCCTTTGGGTTATGAATCACATCTCACTTTCAGACAGGGTTTTTTCTTTGGTGATCAGAGTGATGGTTAACATGCTCATGTCCTGCAATTTGCTTTTAGCGTTAGTATTACAGTTTATTGCAGAGGAACTCTTATGAATTCATTATAAACCCAGAGAACTAACTTTTAAGAGCACTCCATATGCAGCTTTTATTATTTTTGTTGTCTGAGGAGGGAGCAATGACATTTAATTAGCACTTTAGGGAAAATTGTTGACTTGAACCATTACAGTAGTTTAATCATATTGGAATCCAAAAAACATTTGCTTAATTTTCGAAGTGTAACCTGTGTTCCTTTTCATGGCACAATAAAGGCACCAGAATATTGATATATAAGGTTGCATATACTGGGGGTCAAAAGGCAGGAAAAAATAATGCTAAAATATGCCAAACTGCATTATTGGGAATTTTTTTAAATTAAAATTGTAAAAAGACAAAAAGTTTGAATACTGTCTTAGAAAACATGTCAGAATGTTGTTGTTAATCATAGGGGAGTAAGATTAAGATTTACTTACTTTATTGTCTGCAGGTTTCTTTGACCAGGGAAGTGCAATAAAATGTGTATTTGCTCAATATTGAAAGAAATATATTTATTGGTTTTGGTCTGTTGTGTAATAAGTTCTTCAACTTTTACAATATTGAGGTATACATGTTACATACCAGACAAATATTAGATCTGGATTTTTTTTCTTGTTTTGCCTTTTTTTTTGCTTCTCTCTTGGCCTGTAAATATATTTTCCCCAATATTTACCAGCTGAGGGAAAAGCTACACTGCTGCACTTTTTCACTGATATTGCATCAAAATGGTTTCAGCAGCTCTCTTGATTCCCTGCCAGCTGGAGGCAGGCAGCTGCCAGTTCCCCTCCCCTCCAGCTGCCTCTAGAGCTGGGCTGGGTTTAGCAGAGGTGTGGCACCATGGTTGAGAGAGGCAACTGATGGGGATGGCTTTGCAAATGCCTTCTGTGGTTTTGGAAAGCTGCACAAGAACATTTCGTTCCAAGACCAGCTTTTGCACCTGGAATAATTCTGTTTAAAAAGAGCATGTTCAGCCATTTCTTGTTCTATGTTATATTTGTTTATTATGAATCTCATTACAGAGCTGGGTGTGACATTCAGAATGCAGGAGGAAATATAATATTAATTAACAGTAGAAATGGCTCTTCTACAAGCTAACTCGGAGCTTTCTAAATGTGCATCTTCTGTAAACAGCCATAAAATCAGATGTGCAGTTGGAAGGATTGTTGGCCTGGTATGGTTATGAGTTCTTTAGCAGAGAACACATATTTTGTTCTTTAATTCAATAGTAAGCGTTTTTAATTCAGTAGTAAGTTCTAGTAAAAAGAATTGTAGGCTTCTGCCTTACTTAAGAATAGAAAGGAGGATATGGGATCAGCAGAAAGGTACTGGTGTGACACTAGTTCAGAAAAATGGGAAGGTGGAAGATTAATGTTCTTTTGATGTGATTTTGGTGAGGGTGCCTCTCATTTTGAAATGGGTGGTCAGCTGAGGTTTGCTGAATGAGTCAGTGAAAGTGCTAGGTGAAGGACACTAAGGAAATCAAGGCTGGCATAGATTTTGCTGTTTAAGTTTGGAAAATGTCATTTTTGTGTGTGTGTGTAAGCTGTTCTTTGTAGTTTTATTATTGTTATAATACCACTGTTCCTCAGATATATCTTTCTTCCTTCCCCGGCTTTTTTTGGCTGTGATGCATCAGCTCCATTGATGCTGATTCAAGAGTTCAAGAGTTGCTATTGTATAGATTTGTGATGTGATTTTTTCAAAATTTCCCTTTGCTACCAGAAAGCTCATTGTCTGGAAAATTCCTTACAGTCCACTGTAGCCACCTGTGCTTCCCCAGCATGCCTCTTCCTGCATCCCCATCTTCCGTGCACAGTCTGTCATTTGCCTCATCTTTCCAACATTTCCCGATGCAAACATTAAATGTGGATATAAACATAGTTTGTAAGGAATGGAAAAACTCTAATTAGGAAATAAAAAACTGGCAGTGGGACATAAGTGAGTAGAAGGAGTGACTGCAGGGAACCTTCTTGCAGCTCTGCTCCTTAGCAGCTTTCACCTCAGCATCTTTTTAATATTTCTCTGCTGGTTCATTTGGAGAAATACTGCTGAGATCTGGGTAAGCAGAGGATAAAAAACCATCTGAGGTCAAAAATCACTGGCGTAAGAGGTTTGGAGCTAAGAAGGCAGCATCAAATGATGGAAATAATTGGGTAGTTTCTCTTTAGAAAATGAAGCCCTTCTCTGTGCTTAAAATTTGCCAGAGCCCTCTGCCTGAAAATGTTTGTCTGGCTGTCTGGAACTTTTAGACTGTAGTTATTAGCTATTGAGACTGAGATGAACACTGACATTTTAATGAAATGGCTTTTAAAGGCATATTTTATTTTGATGCATTTCCTAAACATGAAAGGAAGCACCCTAATAGGCAAATATTATAGAAGATTGATCTGTGTTCAGAATGTATTGTGTTAAATATTAAACCAAAATTCAATCTTCAAAGTTTGAAATAAAATTATGTAAGCCTCAATGTGACCTTAAATATGACACTGCCATCAGTGACTTTGTGATAAATCGGCAAAAGCAATAATCTGTCTCTGAAATCAGATATGGCTGTAGTATCTGTGGAGTTACATTTCTGCTTATGCAGAGGGGTCCATTCAATTCATCAAAGAAGTGGATTTAAAATCAAAATGTAATCTGTTAAGATGCAAGACCTGGCAAGTTTTGTGTTTCTTCAGTAGTATAAAATCGAAACTGCTTTAGTTGTGGATGGAATTAAACTTTTCCCTCGATATCTGTGATATTACATTTTCAAGAGGCACCAAAAGCTGGCAAACAGATGAAAGAGGAAAATGTTTTAAAATAGTTTACTTTAAAGTACAAAGAGATAGGGCAGGAGGGGGATATGTATGTGTGCTGATGTGTTAAATGGGTGCCTGGATATTGTTAACTACTGTAGTTGGTGAGTACTCATCTGTGAGTTTTATGGATTTAGCCAGGTTTTTAATTTTATGATTTAGTTATGAGAAGGAAGAGTGGGCATCTGTAGAGGAAACTTCAGAGCTGTCTCTGGCCTCAGTCTAGAAAGAAACCTTGAAGACACGGTTGCACCCAAGAATGTTTTCATTAGTGAAAGGAAGAAGCTCAGAGGGGTATTCTGCTAAATAAATAAAGACACTCATTGGGATGGCAAGGACAGCAGATATGCTACATAAAGATGGTTCTAACAGTGAGGGTTCAGCCCAGATGGGGCTGGTGAGACTGGAGTACCCTGGCTGTGTGGGAACAGATGAACAAGAGCAAGGGTCAGTTCAGAATCTAAAAATATACATGGTTTTAATCATATGGTTCAATCTCTATTGAAGTTGGTAAAGAGACTAATATATCTTGATGTCCTTGACTGAGACAAAACCTCTGGATCAGTTTCCTTAAAATGCATGAGATATCTGCTACTCCAGATCCCTGATCTGCTTTTCTTTTAATCACTTTTTAATGAGAATTAATAATTTTATTGCTGCTTTGATTTGCTACAGGAACCTAATAACAATTTGATATTGGAAGGTTTTGGACAGGTTTATCTCAGATCACATAATGCTTCAAAATCTGGATTTGTTTTTTCTAATTATGTGTTGTACAGAAAAAATAAACTAATATCTTCTAAAATAAGGAATGCTCTTTTGTGTTCAGACTAATACTTAATATTATTAATTAATTTATGAAGCGCAGACTGGCACGAATCCTTGTTTTTCTTTGGTTTTAACACTACTTGTGATGGATATTAAAATAAGAAAACCTGTATTGCTGTTGAGCATTTATAATGCTTCATTAAAAAAGTGGTTATCTCTCTGTTTTGAAATGGCACCATGTTTATTTTAACAATATTGATTAATTTGGTTTCTCTTTAATGATGCATATATAAGGTTGAGGATATCTGGCTGTACACAGCAAAAATTACTTATTGAAGTGAAGCTTGTGTTGAATGCAGCAGGTCCCTGCCTATACAGTTTGAAAATGTATTTAAATCCCTTTAAGTTCAAAGCCTCACAGAAAAAAATGCAGACAGGAAAATGTTCATGTTTTGAAAGTGGGGGAATGACAGAGGCTGGCTTTTTTACAGGCAGGCATCATTGTTTTAAAAAACACCACAACCATAACCCAAAGCAAGAAAAGTGTTTTAGGGTAGGTGTCTGAGATAGCTTTCAGCTTCTTGTAGCTAATTCTATCTAATTCAAGAATAAATTACTTTACAATTTCTAACCAAATTTAGAAGGCTGTCTGAATTGGCTCTCATGAGCTGAAAGGTGTGCCTAACCTATTTTGTATATGTTAAAGCAATTTAGGATTTCATGGCGTGTGAAAGCATTTGTAGAACATTGCAGTTAAGAAACCATGACATTCAAAAGCTATTTTGTGGTTGATATGTTTTAAATTGTCGGAACTTATTTTAGAACAGGGCTGTTGAAGGCTGTCTGAAGCTACGTGTGTGCATTACTATTTTTTGCACTGACCCTAGTCCTGGTAGAAATAGGCTTACTCACAAACAGTGGTAAGTGTTTATATTAAATGGCCTAGTCTATTTCTGTTGCCTTAATCTTGTCCTTATGAGTTTGTGTAAATCTGCTTCTTTCATTGTTATGCATCACACAAAAGGTACTAAAAATACCTAATGTTTTTTTACTGCATACTGAAACAGTGATAATAAGATGAAGAATATTTTGTTTTATGTAACTCCTGCTAGGCTAATATTACTCCTTTAAAATGTCATTTTGTGTCAACACACCCAGCTAAAGCTGTGGGACCTTAAATATCACCCACACAAATAGTCTCTGATTCCTGCTAGCAGTCGTTTTCCTTAAGTATCTATCCAACAGATGGATCGCAATTTCCTTGTAAGGCAGAAACAGTTAAAGTAGGATGGAGCCACAGGAACTTTATATTACAACGTAGTTTCAATTCATATTACTTGCTATCTTCTTGCAGCATAGCAGCTTGAGACACTGGTGATCTTCCCTTTTTAATAGCCATAAAAATGTTCATACTGTGTTGTGTTTTCCTTTGTCTTAAACCTCTTGCTGGCTTGGAAATTTCATATGAAGGATGTTGGTTTGAATAGCCATTTTTAAGTTGAGATAAGAATTGGAAAGGGTCATGTTGCTGGATTGAATCTTTTTTTGGCAGAGAGTTTGTGGAAAAACAGACATGCAAGATTCAAATTTAAACACACACAAGATGTTATGATAGTAATGCATGGAAAAATGGAGAAGAGAGCTGCTACTCTGTCACTTTGATAGGTGCATGCCTGAATAGATATTTGTATGGAATATGTATGGAATTTTGTACATACACAAAATACACCATTTGTATGAAATTTTTGGAATAATTTTTAAAAATTTTATTCCCTTTCAGGATACCATTTATGCAGGTAACCTGGACTAGCTGCATTCACTTCTCTTTTTAGCCAGCAAAACTGCAAAGTCCTGATGTTGATAATGGCTAGGATGGTCTTAAATACTAGACTGTGAAATAGGTTTTTCATGGGAGATGGGAACAAAGCTGATCTGACAAGCATTGCATCAAAAATGAAAAGGAAGTCTTGCTTTCTAACCTGTCTCATGGCTCTGTAGTTCCTCTGGTTTTTTGCCAAAAATAATTTTCTGCTAATTTAACTCCAAAGATCTTGGCAAGCTTTTTTTTTGTTGTTGTTGTTTTTTCCTTTTGCAAATTTCCAACATTTTGATCATGATCACTACTGTTCATTTATTGACAGTGTATAGGGTATATTCCTGTAGCTGCTTTGGGTATTTTAAATAAATTTCAAGTTTAAGCACATGGAAGTAGTGCATTTTAGTTGATAATCCTCCACCCATGTATTAACTCTATACTGTTAAAACAGGTTTTAATTAAAAATAAATTAGTGTACAACCTGCCACTGTGGGTCTTGTAAGCTAACATTTAATATACACACTAGTTAAATAGACAGGAGTGAGATCCAGTTAGATTCATTGTTACTAGTGTCCTCTGATAAAAATGAGAGGAGAGCTGAACTCTTGATCCTTGATTATGTAAAGGAGGGCAGATGAAATATTGTAGCATGCTCACCTTAAGGGGAAGACACAAAAAGCAGGAATGAGATGCTAAATGCTGAGTTGCATGGGATTAAAGCTGGGACATGGCCAGCTGGAGAAGCGAAAGAAAGAGGAGCAGAGAAGAAAGCAAGAAAGCTCTGGAATGCAGCCATAAGACAATAAGGATGTGGGAAGAGATTTCAATGGAGAATGATCAAATGATGGGTTAAATATTACCCCTATATTTTAATGGATATTATGGATTAATGGAGCATGAATAACTGGAGGACACAGGGGGTGTGGAGTCCCTACACACTAATGAGGGATAAACTGCAGTTCCACTGTCATCTGAGAGAGGGGGTAGCAAACACTGCTGAGAGGTTGTACTTCTGTCATCTTAGTATGACAAAGAAGACAAGAAGATCTGTTTCTTGGGGTTTGGGGTTTTTTTGGTGGTGTTTTTTTCTGTTTGTTTTATGTTTCCCTCCCTTTTTGCAATCTCTTAAGTCTGTGAAAATGCCTGAACTTCAGTGCAATTACTCCCCATAGGGCTGAAGTGAGCCCTATGGGGAGTAATTTCTTATACAAATACAGGAATGACCATAATAAATCTATTGCCTCACTCTCTTCATTTTTAGTAATGCCTGGGACAGTAGTTGCACCTCATTAAGTTTTTGGAAATGTCTTTTCAATAGATTTTACCTGAAAATAAGTTTTTTGAAGGAACAAATATAAAGCAAAACTACGGGATAAGGCAAATTCTTCTTTGGGGAACATGATATTAACAATCAGCATTCCTTGAAGGTTAGAGAACTGGTTGAAAACCTCTTCAGTTTATAAATAACTTTGTATTATTGGCACTGGGACACCTCGGAGCTCTGTTCTTAGCAGTAAAACATAATCAATTGCAGTTTTTCTTTGCTCTTTGAAAAGATGCTTGGGGTTCAGATCTGATGTTGGAAGACTGTCACTGATGTTTAAAATGTGCATTTTACATATTTTTGCCTACCACCATGTCATTTTTTTTTCATTATTACTGCCTCAATTTTCCTTGGGGAAAGGCAGAAAAAGACACACAGAAATTAAATGTCAGTTAATCCAGCTGTACCTCCACAAATGTATTTCTAGGAAAAGTACGTTTGCTTTCTCTTCTGCAATTTTATATGGACTTACTCTGCTGTCTCCATAGCTCATGAAGTGTAACTGTGCAGTGTCTCAATGTAATAGCCATGCATAATGCATGGCTTTTGCCTTAAAAATTGCCTTGCATTAGAAACAATGCAAAATCACAGACTGCTTTGAGTGGCGTAACAGGGGAGTAAGGGCAAAGAAAATAATCTGTTTGGAATAACTTATTTTCCTAAAATATTTGTTTACAGTATGAATTTTAATAATTAATGTTTGGATTAAAACATTTTCCTTATCTTCTTTTTCCAGCAGTAGGGTCAGCACCTATAGCTACACAGAAGGGAACCAGAAAAGCTTCCAGACACAAAGCTGACAAACACAGTGCTTCAGCTGCAACCTCAGCATATGCTGCAAAATTACATAGATTACTGCACTAATGCGAATGTGTTCAGGGTTTTTTTTCTGGCCAGATCACTGGTGTGCTGTTTAAGCTCTCTTTTTCTTCTGAATGTCATTTTTTTCGTTTTTGGTATTATAGAATGTATATGCCAAATCCTTTATGCACCTTTTAATACAATAGGAATCGTTCCTGCTTCTCTTCCTTTTATAAAGCTTGTTTACCTTCAGGAGTCAGATAAGCTGTTTGTGAACTAAAATCTCCTTTTCCTGTAGTGCATCCCTTAGTAGCTCTGTTGTCTCTGTTGTTGGTGTTGCAGTATATTCACTCTAAAACTGTGAGCTCTCAAGTGTAGAGACTTGATACAGCTGTGGCGCTATTTTTATTATTCAAACAAATATAAATAGAAGCTGCAGGTGGGCACTGTTTTATCTTAAAAATGTTTTTCTTAAGCTCTAGGTTTTTAAATCTTTGAAATGCATAGCTTTTTTTTTTTTTTCCTTCTTTCAGGACAATAAAATAGGATAAGACTCCTAATTAACCTCTTTTGTTGCTTATTGACAAGAGGAATAAACTGATGCCTAATAAAGCATTGGAAAAGATCTTCTTATGGATGAATCTTCTAAAATTTTAAATACACACAAAGGAGCAACAAATGCTTTCAAAATATTGACTCTTAAAATTTATATTACTTTTCCTTCATTATTCACACTGATTTAAACATAAGATCGTGGCAGAGTTGCCGTAAGTAGACTCCATCGATTTTTTTAAGATGACTTAAGATTGAAGTGGCATGAAAACCGCTTAGAGAAATGCAGAAGGCAGATAATTACAATAATCTATTTCCCAAGAGAAAAACCTGAAAAATATTTGTTCAAAAATAGAAAGGTCTAAAGGTAATTGTGGCAATGGGGAAGAATATGATTATTTCATAGGCATCTACTTCTAAGGGAAGGTTAGTTGAGAACTGCAAATGCGCTTAAAATTTATTAGTGCAGAAAAAAAAAAACAAACAGTCCAAGCCCCCTCTTTCCATAAATGCTTAGATAAAAGTGATTAATCTTGTGTCATTATTTGGGTGGAATATTGATGTGTGTGTAGGCTTGTAAAATCAAGCTATTACTATTGTTATGCTAATTAAATAAGAACTTGTCAAACATACATGTAAGAGCACCTGTAGCCTAGAGAGTGCCTCTGATGGTCTGTGTGCCCCAGCCACTAAAAATACTGCTTAATGAGAATTTCGTGGTTATCCTTGTTTTCTCCCCCAAATCAGAAGCCCCAAGATGGCACAGGGAATGAGAAAACTGCACTTGTAAGACCACTTAATGCCTGCCAAATTTCTATTCTGTCCAGTAGGTTTGTGTTTTTTCTGAGGGCTTATATGTAAGTATCTTTTTAGCATATATGGATGTTTTAATCTATTTTTGTGCCTTATGAGACAGGAAAGAGAAGGGTTGTACAGTGCCAGCAATAGAGCATCACCTTTACCCAGAGGCATGAGAGACTAGAAAATGCGTATTCCATCTGGGAGACCAGATCTTGCATCCATTTGCATAAAAAAATTCCTCTGCATATGTGACCATTAGCACAATGTACACATAGTACATCTTAACAAAACTTTGATGTGTACAGGCAGTATAGATTCTGATAATTTATGCATAAAATATTATGGGCAACTGGTTTGCTATGATTCTGTTTCATTTTTCTGAGGGATTATCTTCACTTTGGTAATGTTGTTTTCTCTTGTGGAGTGCTTTTATAGCTTTCAAGCAGAAAAACTGAAGTGATAATGCTCATGTTTCAGTTGGGAAACTGCTTGCTGTCAGGATCTGATGTGGCTTTTACTTGTGCCATAATTACATGAATTCATGACAAGATTGTGAAATCAACAGAAAATTGTTAAGATTTTTAGTGTTTGGTGTAGAGAGATATTTGGATATACCCAGAAAGGGAAACATTAATCTGCTTTTGTATTTAGACCTTACTAAACCATATTGAAATGTGTCTGGGTGAAAAAACATGTATGAATTTTGCACCTTCCAAAAGTCAAATATGCTAAATTCTTGGTCTCAATTTTGATCTCAAAAATAGAGCCTTGGGTATTCTTTGTTTTCTTTAGTGTTTCAGGTTGGGGTGGTTACTGGGTTTTTTGAGGGTTTTATCATCATTATGCACAGTGTCAAATATATCATAAAGAAGACAGGGAAATGTATTTGCTTGCTATGAGGGGCTGTAATGTTAGAGGAGGTTTTTTTTACCTTATTTCAATACAATATAATACATTAGATTTGAAAGATTTCTATAGGTTTACTGGTTACTTTCTGGAAAAAAAAAAGAAAAAAGAAAAAGCAAACCAAAAACTGTCAGCCTACTGAAGCTTAGCAATTTTCAGGTGAAGAGAGAAATCAGTGCATGTTTGTAGGAATAATTAGAGGTTGCAGTTGCCACTTGCCCTCAGTAGAGATTTTAAGCACTGGAATAATTTTAAACATGGGCTAATTAATCCCTGCAACACTGCTGTGAGGCAGATAAGAAATGCCATATTGTACAAGCATGGTAGAGATGATAACTTCAGGCACAAGTGTGTTAAGTGTGTAGGTAAACCAGGATATTATCACCCAGTACACTTGAATTCCAGCGAGTTGTGTGCTTGAATAATAACTTTCATGTGAACTAGAAGAATCAGCAAAGGGTTTGCGTCTCAGAAAAGAGGAAAAATTCTCCTAATTGTAAGAGAATTTCACATTTTTCCTGTTCAGAATCTTGTTATGATCAGGATGTTCTGTGGCTTGGGTCATTCACCTTTTCTTTTTCATGCATATATATGCATTAAAATGCAGTTAGAGATAGACATAAAATTGATGTGGCACATGTAGTTTTGTCCATTTAATTTTATAACAATGTGATCCCAGCACCATACAAATTTACATTGGCTTAATAAGAACTCTATCCATTAGGCAGTGGCATTTTGAGCTGAGAGAATAATTTTAAAATAATAATAATAATAGTAGAAAGAAACCAGAATAAAATGGTAGTCCTGGTGTTAGAGACACTGTATTTGAGGCTTTTATGTCTGAGTTCATGACACATCAGAACAATTATGCTTATTATTGGCCATTACACAAGAAGTAGTATCTTTATGTAAAGAGTCTTTCAGGGGCAGCTTGAATCTCCGAACACACTTATTTTTCATCACAGGCAGCTAAATTCTATTTCAGCTAGAGACTGTTCCAGTTGAAGAAACCCAATACCTATAAATTCCCCCAAGTTAGCCAAAGAATAAGTGTGTAAGCTGTGTTTTATTGTTCAGATCAGCACATAGGTTGCATGAATAACCTTAGTGGATTGGAGATGATTATATGCTCTGGGTAAATATTCGCAAGTGTAAAGCAAGAGCAGAAGATATACTCTTTAAGAAAAATTTTGTTAGAAGTTAATCTCTTATTTAACAGTTAGAGGTATTAGTTACATAGGTATTGAGTTTAAAATTTTAGTTAGAACTTTTCCGACTTTGAATAGTTTCATGGTTATTTCAGGATAACATTGTAATCTTTCAAAACAAAATTACAAGAGGAATGCAACTTTTGTTGCCAAAAGTGAATGTCTAAATGAAAGTTTTGGGATTTCTGTTTTAATATCTTCATATAAAATGTATTAAGATAATATATGGAAACTATGGAAGTCACCACCAATTTCTGCTATGGTTTTGAAAAGAAGAAATCCCCTTTCCACCAGGGAAAATGACATTGGATTAACTAAGCTATTGCAACTTGAAATAGAAGATTATTTTATGATATTATTTTTTCTATATACTAAATTTACTAGCAAGAAATACACCAAGAAGGCAGGATCCTTAATCCTGACTAGGATTTTTATCTTCATAATCAACAAAAAGGACTTAGCTTTCATAGTGATATACTACTTTATTTTTCTCTGAAATTACCAACTGGGCTGGCATTTTTCATGATAAATTTTTGAGCAGTTATGTGGCCACTAATACAGTATCTCTCCAAGGATGAATGGACCTGAGTGTATCACTGGTTTCACATGATCTCTCTGTTCATTATGAAAAATTATGAGGAATCCATATCTTGGAATAAACAAAAACATAGTGTTTAACTATAGAACCTCAAATTAATTCGTGGTTCATAGTTTCAAAATTTTTAGGAGACAGTCTCTCAGACTGTGCAACTAACACACAGGGTTTTTTTACTCACTTCTGTGTTCATTAGTATATAGACTAGAGTCAATATTTTAACAAAAATGTATCATTCCCACCTACAGCATTTTCAGTGTAATAAAGATTGTAGCAGTTCCTGACTTTCTTATACCGAATTGAAGTATTTTGAAGATGTTTTAAGATTTCTACCTGTATACTAATCTGAAACTGTACTGCTTCTCCTTTTTCAAATCATTGCTTCTCCTTTTTCAAATCATCAGCTTGGGATAGTTAAAGTGCAATAACCAGAAATTTTTACTTAGGTTTTGAGGTTTTTTGTTTTTTGGGTTTTTTTAACTTATGAACAGATCTTCACCACTTTCTATAATACAGTGAAAAAAAAAGGAGAACTCATTTTTACTAACATGAGTGGTCAACATCTGCTTGGCAGTACAGTAAGAGTCTTTTGTGAATGTGCAAGAATACATAAATACATATCCACAGATACCTACCTATAAATAATTCTAAACAGTGGTCAGGATATTGCAGGAAATTGCATTGGCATTTAATAAAGCTTACAGTGTTTGAGTATTAAAATACTCTTAACACAAAAATGACTTAAACAGTGATGTAGTGTCCACAACCTTATGAACACTTAGTTGTATCCTGCTGTTAAGCTTGCAAGTGATACTTCATTTTAGATAGGGATCATAGCCATGGTAAGGAAAATGTGTGAGTGATAACCAGTGCTGCTTCTTGGCTAGAAAAATAACCATATAATTCTCAGATTTACTTTGGAGAATAAGCCTATACCCCCTTTACCCAAAGGTGGAGGGAAAGAATTCGTACTGGATTTGGAAAGCACTTTATCCAGTTGTAATGGTAAAGTCTCTCTGGGAAGTACAAGTAACTCCTAAGCTTTGCCCTTAAGCAAGTTCACAGTTCTGTCAAGCCAGCTATTTCCCAGTACTGTTAACAAGTTTATTCAGTCAGGTTTTGTTAACAATTTGAATATTAAATTTCAAATAGGGTTTATTTTCTATTGATTTTATGCATATACAGACACATAAAATATCTATATGTTTGTTTAGGGACATATATTTATAAAAAATTATGGGGCACAAGATGTATGCTGCAGTATGTTAACTAAATGTAATAATGCTTGCACTTTTCAAAATAGTTTTTAGAAAAGGATATGAAGATGCTTTGCTGAAAAGCAGAAACATGATTTAATATTTCTGTTTGCTTGTGCCATTAAGCTCATTTTTGCATGCTTGATATTTTAGTTCTTGTTACTCTGAAGTCCATGCTACGAGTCCTGCCTAATTTCTTCTGCTTGGGCTAAACTGGTCTTCATTTTGAGAGTTTTGTAATTTGAAGATCTGTCATTGCCTTAGTAGTAAGGGCATGTTGCTGCAGTGGGAAGAAGGCTGAGAGCCTTTGATTTTCAGTCTACAGAGTGGGGATCTGGGGAGTAAGAGGAAACAAAATCACATCACTAGAATAAGGTCTCACCTGTAGCAATAGGCAGAGTGACACACACCGAGTCCTTCCCTAACGTATGTATTTTCCTTGGAAATTTTGATAGCAGCCTGGTGGAAAAAAATCACCCAAAGCTGGGAAGAAAATCCCTCCTTACTACAGTGTGCGCAAAAGATTTCCTAATGAAGCTGGAAAGGAGCTGGAGAAATTATATCTTGCTAGTGTCCAGATTACTGCTCAAATAAGAGACTTCAGCTTAAAATTTTACTTAGCTGTTCAATTTCATCAGCTTTCCTTAAAGGACCGTTTAGGTTTTTTTTCCACACACTGTGTACACTGTATTTACTTCATAATGAAGCGCACAAGCAAGCAAACAAACAATAAGAGTCTAGCTTTTTATCTGAACAAGGAAAAGGTTATCTTAAAATGTTATTTATTTGAAGAATAGTTCATTTAATTGAGCTTTTATTTTTGGAAAATGCTTTCTCTGTGATTAGTATTGTGTTCAGTATTGCATTCTGCAATTCAGTCAGAGTGGAATTGTTTAAAAGATTTCATTTTTTGCACTCTTCGTTTCTTTTTCTTTATTTTCTTTTTTCTCCTGAATATACTCTTCCAGAAAGACACAAAAGCTTTGCTTTGCATATTTTTATGCATTAACATAATGGCTGATCTCAACCAGTTTTCTGCACTATAAAGAAAAAAGAGTCCAAAACTCTGGCCTTAATTTCACAAATATTGAATAGTGATGTATTCCACTATTTGTTAATAGTGATATTCCTGCTGTTTATTACTGTTTTTTTAAAATACATCTTAAAAAAAAACACAAACCCCTCACAATATTTCATGCCCAGCTGACTTATTTTTTTCTTTGAAATTGTGCAAACTTTTTTGTGTCATCAGGCTTAACCTAAGGGGCCTTAACTTTGCATGGTAATTATTTTATTTATCTGTAATACTGATTTATAGTTAGTTAAATAAAATTCCTCAGTTACTAAGGAGCTTTTATGCTAAAGATCTATTTGGTTCAGATCCTCTAAAAGTAAATGTGGATATTTTTATCACTAGCTTAGAGGGAACACAATTTCTTTGAAGCTTGAAGGCAGAAATCCCTGAATGACAGAAATGTCTTTAGAGGGAGGAGGAGAGGAGAGGAAATACCTTCATGAAATCTGAAAAGCACATTCCTGTTCTCTGATAGTAGATGCCATAGCACAATGTTTGCCAGAGTTTAGCTAAGCTGATAAGCACAGTGGAATGGGGGAAAAAAAAAAAGTTAGCAACTCAAGCAAATACTGACTATCAAGGATTTAGCCAGCACATTTATAAATAAAGTATTTTACAGGTGTGAATGGAATTCAAACATGAACAAACAGTGAGTATTTTGGCTTAGTGATGTAATGGCAGATCAACATAGCTGAACTGAAGGTCATTTTAGCATTGAATAACTAGTACTTTACGATCAGATGTTTAATCTGTGACAAGAACAGTGCAGAGTTTGTGTGAGAAAGTGATGACAGAACTGATTTCCAGAATTTTTCCAAGAAAATGTATTGAAAATAAATTTGACTTTTTTATTTGGTAAATTACACAGATTACCAGATTAAAGATATTTTATTACAGAGAGGAAAATAATCTTATCGAGAGATGTCACAGGCTTTAAGAACAAGTAAAAAAATATATCAATGTATGCATTTGCATATATATGTATATGTATGTATATATATATATATCTATAAAGATGACATCAATATATAAGTACACACTATTAATTGAGATTGCCTGTGCCTGGTGCATAACTAGTAATTGGCTAATCAAAAAGATTTTATGCTTCCAGTTTAGTTAAGATTACCTGGATGATAATTACCTTTCATTCTTCTCTTGCTTTGAATAATTTAGTTTTAAATCCAAGGAAAAAAGAAAAGGTGTTGTTGTTTTGTTTTTGGTTGTTTTTTTTTTCCCCATGAAATTGCCAGCACTTCTTAGTTTAGCTAGATAACATCTGTATGTCATTAGCAAGTCAGAATATAAGAGAGAGTAATTAGGAAAAAGAATTAGCAATTTAAAAGATAAAGACTAAATGAACACTTAGGTACTGTGAAGATCATATTTAGTGCAGAATACCTAACAAATTCCTAGGTATTTAAACCAGTTTTCAAATCCCCTGCTAGGCTAATTCCTCTATAATATAGGAGAAGGACATGGATTCTATTTTTGGGTTTGCAATCATATTTTAAATGAATCATATTATTGCCCTGTCTCATTTTCCATATTTTTAAATAGGGATAATAAGATTTATCTGCCTTGGCAATACATTAAAGAGAGTATAATGCTCCAAATTATTAATTCTTATTAACACACACACATGCACACCTAAACAATGGAGATCAGTCTGTTACTGAACTTGAAGTAAGAATCTCTCAGTGTTCCAGAACGAAAATCCTGGTCTTCGAGGGGGAAAAGAAAAATAAAAAAATTAATCGCATGGACTTGGACTTGCACTTTTTTGAGAAAGAATAAATAATTTGAGATAGCATTTTTCTGACACACTGAGGAAACAGAAGATGTCATAGCACAGTTATGAGAATCCTTTCTTGGGAAATCTGACCTTCTAAGCAGCTTTGTTACAGAATGAGTCCAATGGGGAGGATCCAGAAGTGTTTCCAATTCTTGTGTCCTTCTGTAGGCAGCAGCAGCAGCGGCTGCCTTCTGTGACCCCTCATTTACCGTAACACAGACACAGATTAGTGTCCCTTCCAAGTGTCTGGTTCCAATGAGAAGGGAATCCAAGTAGTTTACCCAAAGAGATGCTGCAGGTGTGGGCCCAACCTCAGCAGTCCATGAGCACAAGATTACCACTTGCTAGCAGTTAACAGACAGCCTAGAAAAGTGGCACTTGGGCTACCATAATTTCCCATGTTTATCTCAGTGATGACTGTAACAACTAACAGGAGCAATGTAATGCTATAATAGGATTAATGACAAAGTATTTGCAATAATAAGCAGAATAAACTTTTAGACTTTTTTTTTTAATTGTAAAAGCTTACAGAAATAAGATAGAGGGATTACTTTGAAAAGCATGTGTTTCTGTAGTGTTTTATAACTCAACCATTTCTGTATTGTTCAAATACATGGGAACTGGAAAATGAAAAGGAGGAAAGCTATTAATCAGCTTGCTGATGTGGTTTCCTTATCAGGCTGAAAGAAGTGCTAAGAACAAGCAGGTAGCATACATTATGAAAAACAGATGGAGTGTCAGATATGCTTTGTGAGCTAAATCTGTGCAGTGGGAGAGATTTAACATTACCCTTAATATAAAATTCCCAACTCTATAAATAACATGATGAGAAAATACTCATGTGTGTATAGAATACTGGTATACACTTCGGAGTCTAATGCATGTTTCCCAGCTGACATTGGGCAGGTAACTCAAATCTCCTGTATCATCAGTGCATATATAGCTCAGCAGTAACCTATAATCTCACTTCTCAGCCAGTTCATTACCCATATAAAAAATACAGTATTCTATCATTCTTTTTTGTGCCATGTCATCTGCCTCCAAACAATGGCTTCTGCTTGCTGTAAGCACCCAGGCAATTTTTCAAGCAATCCTGAATGTTAGTACAATGATGTCTAGTATGAAGGACCCATTATTTCTGTGTTTTAACCACTACCTGGTCTTGTGTGGTGTCTTTAAAAACTACTGTAACAGAAGTAATAATTATATTTGCAAACTTATCCTTTTTATTGCAGTTCCTAATGTGACCATTTTTAGGTCAATTTAATGCTAATAAGTACTTAATATTGTTAGATAGGTTTGGGAAATGAGTTTGCATTCCAGTTATCTCTAGCCTTAATTTAGGATGCAGATAAATCTGAAGTGCAAGAAAGGCATTCTGTCTCAATATAATGACATTGCTGGGATTTAACTTATGTCACTGACTTTTCACTTCATGATTTGCACTGATGTTCAAAAAATGCCATTTGATAATGACTGGAATGGAATTCATACAGATCATCCTCAATTAAATTTGCACTTTTTAGGCCATGAATCATTAGGTATTGAAATAAATAATGATTGCACAATAGAATGATAAGTTCACTCCCGATTTGAGTCTATTTACATATGTTGATTTTCAATAAAAGGAAACAATACTCTTCCATAAGGGACTGACAAGACTGATTACTGTAGCAACTTTAGCCATGCAGTGAGATAACCTGCTTTAGATCGTATACAGGTCTTGTTTGCTTCATGTACATTTTGCAACTCACTGTTTGGAAAGAAGCCTTCTGTGGATTTGGAGCTTTCTGTTGGGATACCACAGGTAGAGTCTTCTTGCCATGGAATATTGCTTCCGACTGTGAAAACTGATCTCCTTGGGGCAGAAAATTCATCTTTATACATCAGAACTAGGGTTGATCACTAGAGAAGGCCAGCTGTACTAGCAAGTGAATTAAAACAAACTGCATACTGACAAACTCAACATGCAAAGTGCAGAAATTGAGCCAGTGAATTTATTGCCATTGCATAGAGGTGCTTCTGCAACAGATATGTAGATGGACACAGCTCTGTGGATTTTGAAGCTATTGTTATTAATTATGATGAACCCATTATGGCGGGTCTTCCACAACACCCATCTACATGTAGGATAGGTGCACCTTTGTATCTTGTTTATCTGAAAAACCTATAAGGTAAAGGAACATTCTACTAAATAATAATAATAATAATAATAATAATAATAATAATAATAATAATAATAAAGTTTAATAATGACTGCCCAAGTAAGACTCAGTTCTGTCACATGTAATAAATTAAAAAGGAGCTGGCTTGAATGAATTTGATTCAACACTTACCTTGAATTCCTAAGAGTTCATTAACCTGTTTCAAAGGAAATGTATATGAACACACCAAAGGTCTGCACAGAAAACCAAAGTGATTGTCACTTTGTTGGAGATGGTAATTCTGTTAATAATTGCTTTGAACCTGTATAATCATTTTAACTGTAGTGCTGTGGAAAAAAATTTAGTCACTGATGTTGATGCAAAAAGAGATACTACTTTTTTTTTACTGTGAGCTAATCTTTGCTGGTTTGTTAAAAACATCAAACACAGTGATTATATGAAGTTCTTTGCAAATGTTTGTGTTCTTGGGCCAAATATTTCAACTGTCCAAAGCATGAGACATGCTTATTTGAGTACTCAAGTATTTCATTAAAACCTTGAAGTGATTTTTTTTTCAAATTTTTTGCAACCTGCAGCTAATTTCCAGGTGATCTTGTGATGAGTTGGTAAAATAGTAGACTTGATTAATAGATAGCATAATGGAAACCCGAATGTGTAATGAATCTTATTATTACCCTTTCCTGTGCTCTCTATATACTAGGAATACTTGACAAGACTGCAGGGGAGAAAAAGGTTAAATGTACTTATATCTTCTTCCTTGACCTCAGAGTGTGCTGAGGAATGCTCTAAACATTGGGTCTGGTTCCTTGCTGCTTGGCCCTTGACATGCAGAAGAAATATTTGAGTGAGTCATCATCTGCTGGTGCCGTTGTGGCATGGTGATGGCAGAAAGAGCTCTGCCAGTCTTTCATGCCTGAGGAATTTTCTTTTTGCTGCTGCCAAGGCTTTGGATGTTCTGGTTGGTGCCTTCAGCTAGAGAAGAGTAACTGTAGACATGAGGGAAAATTTGGTCCCATGTCCAAGCAAACAATTAGTTATAATCTTCACTCTTGAGTACAAGCCAGGGGAAGACGTGAAGACATGCAACAAGCGAGTCTCAGAGCTTATCCTGAGAAAGCACATGGCAGTAAGCTTCCAGGTTCCCGCTGATATTAACAGCTGAGCTATAAAAATGACTTTCAGTTCAAATCCAGACTCCCCTATTGATTTCTAGCTTGATTTTTGCATGAATGTTCTATCTTTCTCTTATCAGCTTCATGCAGCTCTAGTTGGTTTGGCACTTTGTGATGTTCTTGACATTGTTCAAAGAGATGTTAAGTTAAAGCTGAACGGTTTCCTTGACCTGAAGTTTAAACAAGAATTTGACAGTCCTGAAATTTTATTTAAGACCCAGAAACATGTCTTTAAAAATACATGGAAACTGTCCTTTATTAAGCATATCAGAGAACTGAATGCTAGCTGTAATTATTTAGGGGCAGATATTAACTGGTCAATATTTTCATAGGCACCGTTCAACTCCAGAACATAAATAATTTACAAAGGAGATTTTTATGCTAATCTGAAGCCTGTGAGATGCTTTTCTTCCCCCACCACCCTAGACTATTTTTGTTTCACAATATATGTGAGTTGATGTGGGTGCCTTTTACACACTATGGTATGAATAAATCTGTAGGTTTCACAGTCATTCTGTCTGGATTATCAAAATTCTGACAGGTTATATGGGAACTGGCAATGGTTGAGGATGTTACATATAGCAGAGAATTATTGATAAACCTATTATTTTTAGTCCTAATTGAAGTGCTTTGCTCCAGGTCACTATAGAAATGTTGCAGTCACCATTATTAGTTTGTGACCCCTTTTCGTTAAGGGTTATTGCATGTTGTCGAACTGACAGCTATACCTGGCCCTGAACTGAAAACTAAAAATAGGAAAATATATCGAGAAAAAGAATATAAAAGCCTTTAAGACATTTGAAATAGGAACACAGGGGAGTTTTCTGAGCAATGGACTGAGGAAATCACTGCAAATTGGAAAGAACTGGATTGTGCTGTAATGTCTCCTTTCTCTGCAATCACTGTTTTGAGGTGGTATTTGAATGCTCTAGAGACTCCTTTCTTATCCTTTGCTCTGTGGTAACTTTTTCAGTTAGGAATTGACTGTTAGGAGAATAAAGAGTTTTCACTGATCTATTTTCAGATCTTGTAAATGATTGCCTTGTGATCATATTTCCTACTGAATAGAGCCAAGGACTTCCATATTCATGGTTGCAAGGTGTCAAATCAGAGGAAGATGTGTATTCAGTTTCATGGATTGTAAACAATGCTTAATACTTATGCAGAGACAAAAAGCTCATGGGACCTTAATGGTGAAATATTTTTTTTTCCCTTGGAATTTAAAAGTAGATTACCAGGATGCTGAAAGATGTATGGAGAGTCTTGCTTTGATGAGCAATTTGCTCTTAATTAGCTTGCAATGGAGCTTTTTGGGGGAGGGAGTAAGGTGTGGATAAAAGTAATGTAAGGATTTCACAACTGTTTAGAGCAATTTCTCACTATGCTGTAATCAGATACTACTAATACTAAGAAATCTGATGCCCTGTTACCATATTGCACAATTCACAAAAGAAAATTATGAGATAACTATGTACAAATGAAGTGAACTTATCACGCTAAATAACCGCAAGCAATTTCTTACCTGTGATCAGCAGCATAATCCATCGGGACATACAAAATATAAGTGGTAAGTTTTGGTTTTTATTTATTTTACTTGAATATAATTTTTTTTGGTAGCCGATAATATGACTATCACCATACATAGGTGCATGTCTGTGCCTACATAGCGGCAAATACTTCCAAATAAAATGTTACATTTTCTTTCTATAATAGCAGCAGTTCACAGTTCTGGAGAATTTTGTTTGTGGCTGTTTGCTGCTTTATAGATGGGCACCTTAAATAAAGTACATAATTAGGGTTAATTCAGATAACACTGGCTATAGGTAGTAGGGAATTCTTAAGTAGCTTTTATGTCATGTAGGAAAGAATCACATGGGTGCAGCTCTTGTGGCAGTTACAGTCTCCAGAGTGTCTTTGCACAAATGAGCAGACTGGATCCTTAATTGTGTAGAGAGCAGGCGCAGAAAGAGCAGCACTCAGATGATCCCCTTCATTGTATCCCTGTTGCTAAGCAGAGAGGCTTTTGTACCAGTTGGAACATTTTCAGCCTCTGTGGCTTTATTCCTAGATGAGTTGCAATAATTAAATGTGAAAGCAGTTTTTGCCAGCGCTGCTTGCCAATTCCAGTTTTATAATAAGGGGCAAAAAGCATCTGATGAGCCCCAGGCAGAAACAGAAATTTGTTTGACCTGTAATTATGTGCCAAACCAATGGTGGTGTGGGTTTAAATAGACAAAAACATAAACTTCATCTGAAGGTATGGACTGTCTTACTGTTCTGAGAGCAGGTATTCCCTTTTTGATAGGGAGTGCTCTGGAGGAAGAAATTCCCTTTAAGTGGTTCTCTTTCTGCTGGTAAGAGGTGGGTTGGCTTGTTGTTTTGTTTTGGTTTTGTATATTTAAACCTGTTTCAAGGCTCCTTTAGCTTCTCATTTTGCTTGGCACTGAGTAAATTATTTTTATGCAAAAGATAAGTCTAGGTATTATCTGTAATCTGCTGGTTTTCCAGTTCTGTTGTCTCATCAGCTTTTCCAGCCACCTCTTCTAAGGGTTGAATAACAAGAAAGATGGAAATGAACTTTTTGTTGCTTCTGAGTTGAAAGCTGTAGAGATGGAGAAGTGACAATAATTAACTTTTAGAGTTTATGTGAGTGAAAGGGGGCTGTACAGTCATTTTCTGTTCTTTTGGATGAACTCTGTGGAAGTAACTCAGGGCTACTGGTGATTCTTGTTGTTAAATCTTGGAGAAAGGTCTGATAATATAATGGATACCACCCAGAGAATAAAACCAGGTCTGTTAAAATGTGGAGTTGTTTGCTTTTTTTCTTTCGCAAATTTATCAAAAAAGACAAATATGATTCTCCAACATAAACGGATTACTAGGAGAAAAAAAAGTATAATTAGGTGGACTTTATCTTATGAGGTTGTTACTAGAATTTTTAGTTATGTATTTTAAACTTTATGAAATTTGGCAGTTTCTACATAATTTTTCCAGTCTTTTTCCAACCTGATTACAAGCTTTTTCTTTCATGAGTAGATGACCAAGAAAATAAGTGAGACATCTTTCCTCCTTGTTAGCTCCTAATTCAGAGTAAGGAGTTGGGATAAAAGTTTCTCCCATCATAAAATAAGACTTGTCATTATGAAACTGATGTCTTTGCAGAAATGGCTTTTCTTCTTGCTGGAAAATAACTTTGCATTAAAACTTCTAGACAGCTTTTGTAAATGTAGATAAATTTTAAAAAATCCAAGTTCAAGCCATAATTTAGTACTGGCATTGGAAACTTGCCTTGAAATACTAAGAGTTCTTAGTGTGAAAACCATGTTTTTCTCTATGCTTTCACAAGAGCCTATATAAAAGTAATTTTTGAGGTCTCCAATATCCACTTTCCTTTTACAGGTCTGGTATTGTATGTTGTAGGGCAAATAGAAAAATGTGAAGTAAGTCTACAGTTGTCCTTTTTGTTCTAATTTTAGCTTTACTATTTGTATAGCTAGAATCACAGGCTCTGACAGTTTGACAGGCTTTGTCAAGTAAAAATTTTTTGGGGACTTGCACTGGGCATGGTAGTCAGGAGAAGGTATTAAAACAATAGATGGTAACTTTGAATGGTATAGGAAAAATTCCTGCTTTTTATTCCTCTGTTTGGTAGTAAAGAAAGCGTCTATTCAAACCTGCTACTTTGAATTTAGCAGTAGCATTAGGTTATTTCCTCTTAATAGCTAGCTAATTTTTCACCTGATTGATTTTTGCTGAACCATTACCTTTCACTGGTAGCTGTCATTGCCACAAATTCTGCTCATTTTAATTATGGCTTATATAAAGAATTACTTTTTTATCTTTGTTCAAGCTGCAAGTCACATTTTATCATGTAAACAAAACAATTAAAAATGCATAGAGAGGAATAGCTGTGAATAATGTGCCTCTATAAATGGCTTACATAAGACAGAATGGTATATAATGCTGTCTCTAAATGTGTTGTCCCCCATCTTGCTGCTATTGTATTACCTCACTGTAGAGTAAATGCACAATGTGTCATTAATTATTTAGTTTTCTGTCTTTCTGGGCTAACATTTCACTATACAGTAACTCCCCTTTATTGTTGAATTTTTGCGGTTGGTGCTCATTGGTGCTGATCTTTAGATGGGAGCAAGGGCCTTGTCAGGGAGATGCTCAGGATGCCCACTCAGTCCTGGTGCTTTAGAAGTGAGCAAAGATTAAGCTGTACTCTTACATCCTGCATGTGGGTCAGTGTTGGCACAACAGAGCTACTGTGTACTGAGAGCAGTACCAGCTATTTTGCAATAGCTCCTCTATGCTGGCAGGTCCTGCCACTGCCTTAACAAGCACTGCAATGTAAACAAGTCTTGAATCTGAGATATTTCATAACTTTAGTAGGTGGGGGGCTTTTGAAACTCACCTTGGGAAACAAATATTTGTGAAGAGTTGCTTCATAAATACATTCATGATGAATATTCATCTGCTGTACAGAGGAGTTTCTGACTGGGATTTAACTTGTATGCATGTACTAGAACAAATTTTCTACCACAGGAAATTACAATAATTTAAAGGAAGACATGATGAGAAAAAGAGTGGAAAGACAAGTTGTAGTTGCCTTAGAGACTTTGTTTCGTCTAAAAAATGTTTGATTTAATTTCCAAGAACATCTGCCATATTCAGTTTTAATCCATTAGACCTATCCATTTTTAAGGATAATTTGGGTTGCAAAGGACCTCAAGATATCTGTAGTCCAATCTGTCTGAAGCAGAGAGACGTTGAAAGGACAGAAAGCTGTGAGATCTGATTGAGTTGCTCAGAGCTTTTAGACCTTGAAAATCTCCAAGGATGAGCACAACACATTTATTTTGAATATTTGTTTTCCTTAACTAAGGAAAACATTTAATCTTATGCTGAAACTAAATGAGACATTGAGGTTATTGCAGGATAAATCTGAATCAGCTTTCATGAGCAGAGTAGTAACTCCCAGTATGTAGTTTCATCCTGGTTTAAGTGGGAGGCAGCCTAATTCCCAGAAGAGAGGGGAAGGTTCCCTTGCTGCTCTTGCAGGCAGAAGTGTGAATTGTGGGCACCTGTCATCAAAAAATAACTCATGTTGACAGTAGTCTATTTTATTATGATTTTGTTGTATTTTTGTATCAGTTCTCACTGGAATATCTCCCCTTATTGTTAGTAGGAGTTATGCAGTTGAAATATACAGCAAGTGTTCATCTCAGTACATATCTAAGTGAATTTTGGTACTTTCCGTACTTCCACAAAGTGAGATAGTGAAAATAAAGGATTTCTGGGCAAAAAGCTCAACATTTCTGTTGAGATTTCCTTTTAGGGTGACATGGCTATGACTGATCTGTCTCAGCATTGTGGAGATAAAAGTTTACTGAGGATAGATAGCTACTTAGGCTAGAATGCTGCCAAAGCTTTGCAGGAAATAGATTTCATTTGATTAGACTTTAGGCCCTTTTTTCCATCCCAGCTGTGATTTCAGAGAAGTAATTATTCTGTTTGGCTATGACATGAGTCAGCAAAATGAAAAGGCAATTTTTTCTGCCTTTAGGAAAACTGTGGCATAGGGTGTTTGCGTTAACTCACAATTTTCTTGCTCTTTAACAAAACTCTAATCACCTTCATCAAAGTCGTGCCTTGTGCTGTGATTCCAGTCCTACAAGTGACTCTTCTGATCCTCTGGTTTTACATGCACACCACGGTCACAGTATGAAAGCTACAGTTGTGGAAATGCACCTACTCTTCCTCTGTTCCCATTCCTACACAGGCATATCTTCACTAATTTATGAAATGTCATGGGAAGCTCTAACATGTGACATTTGGGGGACAGTTTGGACTTTCACAAGGGTTAGAAACGGGAGAAATTTGGCTATAGGCAAATGAATTGTTATTCCATTTCACTTTTCAATTATGGAACAAGAAATATAAATTTGTGTTATCCTGCATGCATAACTTTTGTTGACTCAACCAAATTTATGTGTTGTCTAGAGAAAATTGGAACTTGTGCCTCCTGGACAATTAGCAAGATATTATGCCACCTTTTTGATCTTGTGTAGTTCACCTGCTACTTGGAGTTCCAGTCTCTCACACCATTGTTGTTCACTGGTTACTAGTCACTGCTTACTTCTGGTTTTAGTTTTCCTTCCACATTTCAGCCACATATGTTAAAATAGAGCAAACTCTATTAGATCTAGTAGAATACACATGGATGTGACGTGAACTTGAACTGACCACAGGCAAAGAGCCCGTGTGGTTAGATAGTGATTTTTTTATTCATCAGTTTTAAAGTATTGAAATGTGAGTAATGTTAAATAAAATGTTAAAATATTATCTACAATGACATTTATCTCAAGGCTGTATGACATTACTTGTGTTATTTTGTCCTCGGGTGCTTGTGGTTGAGCTTCATGTTGTGAAAATGAGCATATAATATTAAAGACACTAGTGACTTTTTAAAAGAGCTTACCTGTTATCTTTTTTCAGGCAAGAAGATGAGAGTGTGGGGTTTCCACACTGATTCAATAAACTGACTCTCGGTCAGGATAGCATGTGAGGTACTAAGCAAAGAGCGTCTGCTATGTTTTCTCAAAAACACCCTCTGGGTGAAGAACCTTTTTCAAATATCCCATCTGAGCCTCCCCTGACATAGCATCATGGTACTACTCCCTGTCATGGCATGGCCCTGTCACTAGCCACCACAGAGAAGAGACCTGTACCTGCTGCTCTGCTCCCACTTCTGAGGATGCTGTAGACAGCTGTTAGGTCAACCCTCAGTTTCCCCTTCTCCAGGCTTAACAAGGCAAGTGACCTTATCCAGCCATCATATGGCTTCCTCCCCAGACCCTTCAACAACTTTGTAGCCCTCCTGTTGGACACTCTCTAATAGCCTTGTATCTTTCTCATTTTGAGCTGACCAAAACTACACACAAGACTTAAGGTGAGACCGCACTAATGCAGGGTAGACTGGGACAACCCCCTTTGATTTGGTTAAGAGAACAGTCTTGAGAGAGGGGAAGAGTGACACCAGCCTAATTAATCATCATAAGCTTAACTAATTCAAAGTTAACTTTATTTTGCCTTCATGGTTTGATAGATATGGGATGTAACTACCAAAGCAATAAATACTGAAAAATATTATGTATATCTCTATAAGAATAGCTTTCCTTGGGTATGGCTGTAATTCCTTTTGTTCTTTATTTGTCTGTATTGCATACAAAGCCTAATATGTTCACTGAGTCAGGCCAGACAGGATATATAAACAGTACTCCATCTCTGCCAACTACATTCGTAGCTTCAAGTGCTTTGCATTATTTATTTGAAAGTGTCTGTTGCTTAAACATTGTCTTTGACTGCAGGATTTTAAAGTGACAGGAGGTCTACAAGTTTGGGTCCATTTAATGAAAAGTGAAAGCTTCTTCCTATAAATTTTGAGCTTCAGCAATAGGAAACAGTGTCAGAAAGGGTACTGAATCAAGTTCTGTATGAAAGTGGTAATTGAGTCTTCTAAATAAATGGTTGCTTGGCTGTCTGTGCTTCCACTTTAATTCCTTACCACTGACATTTATATAGTGGGCATCTAACATGTTTATGCCATTCTTAGTTGTTTAGGCAATATAAAGGACTCATAAGAAAAGGATTGACATTTAATATTTGTAAATTAAAACAGATGATTCTGTATTCTGAATAAAATTGCCTTGAATGTGTAATATAGATTATTCAATGTGTTATTTAATGAGAGGATCCAGAAGATGATTTGAGACCCAGATTTCAAAAGTCTTGCGGATTCTGAAAGTTTGGTTTTGTGGGATTTATACTTGTATTAGATTTCTTAAGGAGCCCTGCTAGAATGTCAAGAACTGTAGAAAGATAAAAAAGACTTCAGACAGTTTCTCTCTGGATCCTGCACTGAGTTCTCCTGATAGGAAGGGGAATGTCTGGTGGTGGTTCCTGATTCTGCATATGAATTCCACATTAGTTGGATAACAGTTGACAAAATCACTACACTAGAATAGGAGATGTGTAATACTTCCATGAAAGGTTCCCTAAAATTCCTATGGTCTGGGTTTTATTGAAATTTCATGGCTGTTGATATTTTTACAAGCATAAAATGCAAGAACACTTTTACTCACAATAAGTAAAATTTTTTACAATGCTCTCAGTATTTCCCTGAGACCATTCAGAAGAAAGGTCATGATCTTTAATTACACAAGATATGGACCTCAGAACCTACAAGAAAAGTTTATTGTTTCCTCAGAAGAATTTCTTACTATTATTTTGAATCAATAAAACAGGTAATGAAAGGCCTGTATATTTAATTTAAAAGAATTGTTCTTAAAAATTCTTGGAAAGCCTTTCTGCTTGTTTCATAATGGAAATGCTAAACGTTTTGCTTTGAAAGAGTCAGAATGTTTTTTAACTCAAGTGTAGTGATTTATTTTTATGTTTTTAAAGCAATTTCAAGTGTTCATTAAAAAAATAAACTAGGATTTTGGGGGGTTAGGTTTGGGATTTTTTTGACATTTTGAAATGGTTTCTGTCATTTAGAAGTCATGAAGTATGGAAAATAAACTCTTATTTGTAGCAAAACAGGTAGATCATTATGCTATAGAAATATGATGAATAATTCTTGCAAAGCAGAATATAAGATAGGGACAAGCCTTTCAAATTGTACAAATCTTTATCTTTCTATATTTATTTATGTGAATTTATGGCATAAGTATAGTCCATCATGAAATACAGCAGAACTCTTCTTTATTGATAATATTTAACATGTGTAAAAGATAAAGAGAGCAATTTCAGAGTACTCCTGCATCACTTAATTGAATTGCTCTATATCAAATAAATGTAGTAAAATGCAATTTTTAGCAATGGCAAGGTGATCACACATGTGGGGATAAAGAGGAAGGCTTGGGAGAAAATAATGGCATGGTAAATTAGGGATAAATAATTTCTGAGTGCGATATTGTTGAAATTGTTGGACTAAATACTTTCTAAATAGGACAGTATGAATAAATAGGAGCAGTAAAGCTTGAGAATGGAGGAAAACATGACTGAAGTTTTAGGTACTATTTTCTCTGTAAAGTTATGTTTGTTTCAAGTCCTCTTAAGTCAACCAAAGAAATCCTTATTACGGGATTTGTACTGGAAAACTTCAGTGTTGAGAGAGTGCTGACCTTGGATTACTGGCAGGGTTTCCTGGAATATCCAATCTAAATTACTAGCTGTATTTCAAATATTATTTTATTTGGAACTTTAAAATAGGATAATGAAGTTATTTTGTCCAAAATCCTTGATTTAGCATAATTCGGGTCCACTAAGCTTCCATGACTTTTAAGACCAAGTTTTATAGTGCAGCTATAATATGGTTATAAAATGCAGGTGTCATTGGTTTGAATTTTGTTAGGAGTGGAGATTTTATTTATCTACATTTTGAGATATAAGTCTATCCACTTTGGCATTAATGACTTTTTTGTTTGGTTTCTTCAGTATATGTGCATATGATACGTAACACTATTTGAAAATATGTATAACTTACTGCAGAAATGAAAGACTTCACATTGATTCAATAGGAAAAACATGCAGAATTTAGAATCTTCCCAGGGGTCCTGTCCTATTCCCATTTAGATTGATAAGTACCTTCCTCTTTCTTTCTGTTAAAATAGGCTCAGGGTCACAATAAAAATTTGAGAATACTGAAGGGCTTTTCTCTTCCATTTAAAATTACTTCCAC
Organism: Motacilla alba alba; assembly: GCF_015832195.1. Classification (NCBI taxonomy): domain Eukaryota; kingdom Metazoa; phylum Chordata; class Aves; order Passeriformes; family Motacillidae; genus Motacilla; species Motacilla alba. The sequence goes on along the minus strand of NC_052017.1, from coordinate 37,209,644 downwards.
AGCACCTTAAAATGTCCTTGATGTTTATGTGATTCTTCTGTTCAGATGAGAATTAATGCTCCTAATAGCTGATAGTTTGGTAAAAAAGAGCAAGTTACCATTCAGTTATCACACACCAAATATAGACAGACTTCTGTTTCTATTTTTAATGTTAAGAAATACTCCATAGATATCCAAAGACAGGAGACAAGTTAAGGAATGAAATAAAAGAAAAATATAAATAAACCATGGAATCTAATATCAAGGTACCAGATGTCACACACTGATGACTACTTTATGGCCTAAATAATAAAACAATTTTTTCTCCCAACTGGATTTTCGGATGAGCAATATATGTAAGACTTGTTATTATATCTGCTTGTTGATTGTTTTTTCTGTTTTGGTTTTTTTTCCTCTCTTCATTCTACTTCGTGGTAGATTAAACCCTAGGGACACTTTGAATATCCCATGGAAATACTGACTCCAGCTACCATTAGAGAAAAGCAAATTTAAAACTCTGCATTCCTAACAGTAACCTAAATAAAGCTCAAACAAGGTGGTCGTCAAGTTATTTGATTCAATGCATACCATACAAAAATTTCCTCATACAGACCAAGTTATCAGACCTGAACATCACGAGTAATAGCACCATTTAAATATCCTTAGGGTCCTTTGTGAAGATGTAGATTAGGAAAAAAAAGGAGGAATTATTTTACATATTAAAAGTCATCTTGTACTTGGATTTCTCAGTGCTGCTGTCCGGAAGTAGCAATTCTCTATGAAGTTGTTTGCTGTAAACCTGAAAATGAGAGGTTGTATTTGGCTTGTGTGGAGTGGATGGAGGATACGGGGGTTGCTTCTCTGAGAAGCTGCTGGAAGCTTACCCTGTGTTCAGTAGACCCAATTTCCTGTGGGAGAAAACTGGTCAGGAGCAACAGTAGCCAGAGAAAGGAGTGAGAATATGTGAGAGAAACAGATCTGCAGACACCAAGGTCAGTGAAGAACAAAAGAAGGAGATGCTCCCAGGCACAGGAGCAGGGTTTCACCTACATCTTGTGGTGAAGAGTGTGAGGAATCCTTCCCCTGAGGAAGAAGTCGCAGAGATAAGGTGTGCTGAACTGACCACAGCTCCCATTCCCTCTCTCTGTGTGCCACTGGAGGTGGAGGACTTGGAGAAAGTTTGGAGTAAAGTTAAACCTGAGAAGGTGTTTTATGATTTGGTTTATTTCTCATTATCCTATTCTGGTTTGACTGGTAATAAATTAAACTAATTTCCCTGACTCAAATCCGTTTGATCCATGAGAGTATCTGATGAGTTATCTCTCCCTGTCCTTATCTTGACCCACAAGTCTTTCACTGTATTTTCTCTCCCCATCTAGCTGAGGAGGGGAGTGATAGAGCAGCTTTGGTGGCATCCTGCCACAGTGGCTAAGTCCTTCTGACCATGCCTGGAATATTGTAGGATTTTTCTGTACTCATCAAAATTGGGGGTAAAGTCAAAGCACAGCATGTTCAGCAATGTATGTTAGGGAAGAGCAACTGGGGTTATAAGGAGGCATTTGCTGGGAAAAGAAAAAAAATAATGTGAAGAAAAAAAACTGTGAAGAAAGTGTAGAAAATCCTGTATCTCTTCCCTATTGAGCAAAGGAGGTAAAGTGATGGTGCTGCAAGTCCCCTCATTGCAAGTTTTTTTCTATAGCATGTCTGATTAATTTCATTTTAATGTTATCAAAGGGATGAAGCTACAACTGGTAGGGAAGACTTTCCTCAGGCCTTGATAAACCCATCCTCAAGCTAATTCTTGCAGCTTGGTGGAAAGCATATTACCGTTCCTGAGACTTTCAGACCCGCTCTCAGGCTCTTGTAGTTTTTCAGTCCACAGCTCTCTGCCTCTTGGGAAACAAGTGGATCCAGTTAATGTGACTTGTATTTGTCAGCTGAGCAGTCTTCATTTTTCACACTAATCAAGTTTTATGGGTTAAAAAAGATACTTTGGATTCAAGCAAAGCAAAAATTTCCAGCCTTGATTGCCAAATTTGGAAAAATCTGTGACATGAAGAAGTAAAATAATCATGGTGGCCTTAACACTTTTTCCTGAGGTGAAATAGTTTCCTTTGTGTTGCTTAGGATTGTTAAGGCAAATCTTGGCCTTAGACCCAGGGGAGCAATACTTCTTGCAGACACCCCTTTCTGGGTTGCTAAACCTCACAGTGTGAGCCTGAAGCCACTTGTGTAAGGGAGGTGCTCACCCTGTCCCACGCTGATCTGAGCAGGAGGTGTAGTAAGCATTTCCCATCAATTTACAAGGGATGAGATTTCCCCCTCCTTCTGCTTTTGGCACTTTTAACCTGTCTTGTGTAGCTTATCAGAGGATGCACAACCTTTCCCTTTTGCTGACTTCTCTCAGATTATTACTGTGCCTCGTTAGTCCATTTCTCTGGCATCCCTCTTCTCAGCTTTTCAAGACTGCTATCAGTCTTTTAAAATCAATAAGAGGATCGATTGTACAACTGTTCTCTTAATTTTACAGTCTGTACCACATCCATAGCTTTCCATAGAAGTTGTGCAGGGAATGAATAACCCAGACATCAAACTTGTCATTAATTGAGCCTTTAAATGCCATAATATTTGTTAGTTGCATGCCTGTATCCTTTTACATGAAACACTGATTTTTCTAATGTAACAGGCCAGTTTCTAACACCATTATTCACCTTGCCTTGTGTCTCTTAATGATGAAAGCTAACATGGTAGATCTGTTCAGAGTTCTGAGTAACATAGCAGAATTTAGTTTCAAAAGAAATAGTCTATATAGATGTGATAAAATCATCGACTTTCAGTTTTCATAAGTTATAGTATCTGGAGAAAACTCCTTTTGGATGCTGGGAGTGCAGTAGTTTCAAGTACAGCTCAGGGAGTCAGGGCAACAACTCACCTTGTGTCTGAGGATCAAAACACCCAAATTAATATTCTTCTTCATGCTGACCCTTTCACACAGGGAGACTCCTTTAGCAATTAATTGATGTTATGGATTTTCTCTCTGTTCATATTTGAAACATATTCTGTGGTAGAGGCTAGACTGTAACCCTTATGTGCTTTATTTTTCCACTTCACAGAGGTGTATTAAACCCATTCCTGATGCTCTTGAAACATTGAGGTATTTTGCTGTTTTGGGCCTGCTGCTATATGCCAGGTAGCTTGAAAAGGCAGAAATTAAGAAAGGAATTTTTCCAAATACTGGAGCAAGTAATACATGCTAATGCATCTAAAGAAATTGTGGGCCATAACTTGTGTGCATTTGAGGATAATCATTCTTTTTTTCTTTATAAAATGCAAAGCACAATTAAAAGTTCTGCTTGTTGGACATTCAAAAGTAGTAATACATGGAGTTTAATTTACATTTTACAGTTGCTTTTGGAGTTTGTTTTAAAAATATGACAGAGTAAACAAAGCTACATTTGAAAAAAAAAAGACAAATTAGACTATTTTCTGGTAATGAATGTCAGCAAAGTGTAGCCTGATTTCTTGTGATAGGGGTAAATATATTTGCACTAGTGTGCTTAAAAGGCAACTATTAGTTTTTAATGAATGTAAGAGATTTATTTTTTTAGCAGAGCTACTAAAATAATTATCATACATAAAGGAGTACTTCACACAAGCTCAGGAAATTATATTCAGAGATTTAGCTGGGGAATTTGGTTCTGGTTTGAAAGATAACATTCATTTCTACATGCAAAAAATTGTTTAGTTCATTAGCATACTTTTATTCTGCAGACTCTGAAAAGCATTAATGCCCCCCAAATTACTTAGATGTAACTTAGTTTTATGAGTTATCAAGCACTAAAGATACAAATAGCCTTGTTATTCTCTGGAAGCTGTTGCAGTACTGCTCCAGAACACCACTGTTGCACAATAGGAGGCATTTTAAATGGTGGTTTGTTCCTCACATTAGTGCACCAGATAAGCTTGATTCTGAGATAACATATTGAGTGAAAGTGGACCTATGGTTTTAAGGCATCTGCTGAAGTGCAGACTGTCACATTAAAGCATTAAAATGTGTCTAATGGGCAGGCAGTGTGTTTTTTGAAATGAGAGTTTTGTTTCATAACCTAATGCAGCACCAGTGGAAGATTAGTGACATCATTTTATCAACTAAGAAAAGTGGTCAGACCAAAATGTTCTACCTTCGTGTTGGATACACATTTCCCTTGCTCATATCTATGAATAGATGAGGATGTGTATGTCCCTAAAATATAGTGCCATTGGTGGTGGAAAACAATGGAGTTGAAGTTATGGAAACCTGGTTGAGGAAGCAGACATTTGGGCTGTTTCCTGCAGAAATTCAGTTGGGTGTCACCCACAGGTGACAGTCATAAGGACACACATGCATTGCACTTTGGGAATTTCTCATAATTGAAATCATTCTCTTTCCATTCTCTAAAGAAACTCATGACAAGCTCTATAGGCTGTAGCATAATATCAGACAGCAGGGATAAATGTCAGTGCATCATCTTCAGCAGGGATTATTGCTGTCACTAGAAAGAACACTTTGCTCTCTGCAAAGCACTGATCTCTCCTCTCTTGTGACCAGTGACAGGACCCAAGGGAATGGCCTGAAGTTGTGTCAGGGGAGGTTTAGGTTGGATAGCAGGAAAATGTTCTTCATTCAGAGGGCGTTTGGGCACTGGAACAGGCTTCCCAGGGTAGTGGTCATAGCACCAGCCTGACACAGCTCAAGAAGCATTTGGACAACAATCTCAGGTGCATGGTGTGACTCTTGGGGATGTCCTATGCAAGCCTAGGAGCTGGACTTCGATGATTCTTGTGGGTCTCCTAATTCAGAATATTCTGTGAAATTCATAAACCCAGCTGGATTAGGCACTAAGAAACTCACTCTTCAGTTTATCTCTGCTTGACTGCTGCTTGGAACTTCATATTAATTAGGGCAAGTGTATCAGAAAAAAAGTAGAAACTAGAGAAACAGTGTTAAAAAACAATTGCCATGCTCTGGAAAGCTGGTTTGAGGGAACTCCCTGGCAACTTTGTAATTGGGAAATTTATGCTAAGAGTGATTTTTTTTTCTCTTTACTTATTATGATAGAAAAACTAAAATCAACCTGATTCTAGAAAAATATGCTCCACAGAACTGCTAGCTGTTAATACCCAAACTGCACTAAGTGATAATACTCTTCTGCCAGACTGATAAGCACCTGTACAAAAGATATAGATTGCCAGCTAAATTAGTCTGGTAATCCTGATAAGTCCATAGTGAGGTCTATAACATCTGCTGGGGGCAAAAATGTATTCTGTAAGACTTGCCTACCATCTATGTTTTCAGTCCATGCATGTCAATCAAATTATTTTGGGAATGGCTTTAGCTTCTCAGATATAGAAAATGGCCTTGAAAAATTCATTCAAATCCATGTCCTGTATCTAACTTCTGTCACGGTAAAAGATGATTCTTCCTAGGTTATGGCTTTGAAGCTGACTGGGGCTTTCCTGGTGGCCCCAGACTGGAAGTGAAATTTAAAAGTGTTTGATCTAATCCTTCTTTTTTTTTTTTCTTTTTTTTTTTTTTAATTTTTTTTTACTCATTCCCTCTAAAGAAAGAGAACATTTGAAAGTAATGGTGCTTGTATGTAAGCAACAACAGCCAAGCTGTCAGAAGTGACTGTGTCATATTGTGCAGTAGCCACTTTGGATTATATTCTTTAATCATTATCACATGGCTAAAATGCATTCCTAAGGCTGCTCTAAAATGGTTTGCATAGCCTGGCTCAGTGACATCATATGGGAATACAAAGGTTATTTTTAAATTAAAGATGAGTTACAGATGTTAATACATACATGCAAACTGTATTTGTATTGAAGTCTTGCACAGCTTTATGAATAGAAATAAGAACATTGCATGTAAAGCTAATGAATTCTCAGTGTGCAGTCACGTGGGCAGAATGCACGTGATTATATACTTACATGAGAAATTCCAGCAGAGTGAAAAACTCTTTATTTTGGTGGGCACATATTTTATCCTTAGTACCTTGTTCTGTTTGAAGAACATACATTAAATCTTGTTTAAGTATAAATGAGGTAGTTGATGTGTATGAGGCATCAAATGAATCTCTGAGACCTGACTCGGATGATAAGGTATGGAAACCAAGGGCTTGGCAACTCTCTACTTACTAACTTCTTTGCAATCAATACTGCATTAATCATTTAGTTTCTGCTAATTTAAAATAGATATTCTTTCAGGGACTGCATCCAGCACAGTGAAATGTGATGTAGCATCAGCATTGAGAATGGGAAGTAAAACCAGGAAATTTTAATTTGGCCTTCTAGAGCAAGTGTGGCATTTGTCTACCTGAGTATAATTTATGCATGGTAAACGGAACATTTTTTTGTGAGACACTTTCCCTGGGAGACACCTTTCCTCAGACAGAATACTGAAGGTCAGAAAAAAAGAGATCATTCCAATAGCAGCACATGAGCATCACAGTACTGACTGAATACTGCCAAACAGGTTGTGACAGAAAGCAAGCATGATAGAGAGAGGCTCTTTGAACTTTTTTGTACAGTATTTCACTTTCTTGTCCCAGGCATTTTATATGTGGGGATTTGAGGGTTTTGGGTTTTTTCACATGACCACGAAACAAAAATTCACATAAATGCAAGAGTGTAAGAAAAAATCGAGATCCTGAAAGGGGGAAAAATAAATGAGTGGGGGAAAATAAATGAGTGTGCTTTTCCTGTATGATTCATGTTAACAGAGCATAATTTGGGAACTGAAGTCCATTGCTTTGCAATGTATTGTAAGAGAAATTATTTTATCATAGAAATGGAGGACAGCATCTTGGATGACGAATGTGTTCTTGTGTGTGACCTTCTCCCACATCCTTTTCTTCTAAGTTTAAAAGGCAAGAAGCTGTCAGTAGAGGTAGTAATTATTATAAATCTGGTCCCTGGAGGTGCTCTCATCTGTGCTTGTATTTAATAAATCGTCTTTTCTGCCTTTTCCAAAACAATATTTGAAAGTCTTCTGGGCTTGCAATTTTTTTCCTTTTTTTTTTTTTCTCTCTCTATGTCTGATCCTATTGTAAGGCACATCTCTGGATTACTCTGTTGACTCCCTGTGTTCTGCACAAGAGCAAAAGTCTGTGCTGGATGTTAATCCCTCTCTGTGGTCATGACTAAACAGACATGCCATGTAATTGTTGATTTCACTGTTTGCTTTCAAGTCCTCTATGTTTGGATCTATATATCACAGCTTATAACCTTAAATCTTTCCATATCTTTTGACCAAGTGACTTGCTGGTACTAACAGCAAGTTTTGAGGCTACTCAATGCTTCATTAGTCTCCAGTTAATAAAATTCGTGTTTTTAGAGAATGAGGATAAAAGCCATCTATATGAGCCTTCCTGACTACTTTGAACAATTACTTCTGGGAACTTTTTGGTTATAGATTATGCTCCATTCTTTGTGTTTATTTTATTTGTACAAAATAATTTGTATACAAATTATTTTTTGTATACGATGGTCTTGGAGAGCACTTGTGAAGTAGAGGCAGAGGTCACGCAATGGCACGACTTCAGCCATGGAGGTTTAAAAGGGCAACAAGTTCAATGTTTGTCTCCCCACTCTTTGAGAACACTGTAAAAATGTGGTAGCAAATTGATGCTTTTTGGAGACCTTATAGAGCCAGTCACAGTGAAGGTGAATAATCACCATATGTCGTTCCCCTTTTGACAGAGGATGGCATAAATGTTTGTCCACAAAGATAGTTACAGGCGGTAGACGAAAGAAAATCCACTAGCAGTTGGGTTAATCTGTGCATTTGAGCAAGCTTAAATGAAGGGCTTGTTTGTGTAAGTTTGGCTTGAAGGAGGATTTTCATGCATTGGTCCACTTCTTATTCAAAAGATTTTGTCAGAAGCTTGCTTTTGTATCCTCGTTGCAGCTGATGTAGTCTCTTGTGTCAACCCATCAGGAATTGTAGTACCTGACAGGAGATGACACAACAGAGGCAGATGTCCTTCGGAGGGTTTTGTTTCTTACCCAGACTTCCAAAGCCTATTTTGCTGAAGTTGTTTAAATCACAATCACATACAGAGAGTCTGGTCGTGACTGAGAATCTATAACTCAGTGCCATGACTATTTTCAAAATGTGTTAGTTATTCAACAGAACTGTGTTGCTTAGATGTGACAGGCCACTTTTTGGGTGCCATCAGCTCCCTCTCTGCACAGAGTACAAGTAAGGACCAAGGTAGACTTTGCCAAAGAGTTCTATGGTTATTTCCATGGCAGCTATCTAGGTGAAAAGAGTGTGCCTCAGCTGATATAAGCCACCTGAGCATTTCTGGGGGCTGTTGACAAAAATAAAGTGTTCAAGTTCTTGAAGAAAGTGGGAACTGGAGTCTTTCATGTCTTCATATGCACATACACTTAAAATTATATCCCTGCTTATTGTTGGAAGCACATTTAGACAGTTGCCCAAAAGCAAGCCTGTGGTGTATTTCTCTACAGCGTATTCTGATAGCAAACTCTGAAATTATTCTTTTTCAAATAATAGCTATTGCATATCTTCTGTAAGAGAACCTAACTCAAAAAGACAAACTAAAAGCATAATCCAGGATTTAATATAAGTACAAAACTTAAAAAAATTAAAGGGCAAGTTTATTTTTATTTATTTGAATTTGTTTTGCATGACTTTTTGGTTTTATTGCTGTGGAAACCGAAGAATTTTCTTTTAAAATGTTTGAAACCTGTGGAAGTGGGGGCTTTCTTTTAAATTAGCAAACACTTCATGAAATAACACAATCCCCCAAAGCATAGAGAATACTTGAATGTCAATATTTGCAATGAGATCTGTTTATTAGTTATACTGATATGTTTGCTCATCTGTATGCTCCCCTTCTTAGGAAGCTTCCAAAACTGTCTGGCATATATTTTAGCCTTTGGAAATGTAGTAGAATCCAAAATTGTACAAAATGTGCCCTTTTTGGCTAAACCCATGTCCCTTCTTGGACATGTTTGTGCCACAGCAGATGTGGTGTGCAGCTGAACACTATTTACTCCATGGGAACATGCAGCTCAAAAAATTACCCATGTTGTGAATGCAGCAAACCTTCATTTCTGTTGCTTAGCTGAGATCCACCCTACCAGTGAATCTGACTGGGGGATTTGCTAGGGTGTTGATAGGGAAGATTTATTGTCTTTGGAAAAATAGCATAATATTAGCAGAATGCTATTACTTGCAACAATACAGTTTAAAGTCAGGATTTGATAAGGGGGGTTACTAAAAAGGACTTGTCATGGCAACGTTTTTGCGTAGGCACACTGGGTGTTTACAGGAGAGTTGGCCACAGATGCTGCATGATGGAAACAGTGCTTTACCCACTGCTAACATCAAATGAGATTTTTTTCCCTTTTCTTTTTTTTAATTTCCTTTTTTCTTTCTTTTTTTTTCTTTTTTTTTTTTTTTAAATAAATAATCTGGTTTCCCAAACTTTAGGATTTAGCATGTGAAAATCTATCTGCCTTTGTTGCATGTACATGTTTTTTAATTAGATGATGAAATTCTATGCAATACTTCCTTGCAATTCTCCCCTGCTAATTAGAATTGGACTTTCATGCATTTCAAGAGCTTCATTTGAGTGCAGGTGGGAGGGAATCTTGGCTTGACTGGCTGTGAAATGCGTTCACGTCTATAGATGCATTCTGTGAAATAAATATGAGGGGAAAAATATACTTTCATAGAATTTGAAAATGCACTTAACACTGCCATAGGTGTTAAGTGTGAGAGAGAAGGGAGAATGATTTGGGATAGAAGACTGAGAAGAGCAAGAAATCAAGAGATGAGTTAAAAAGAGAGCTCCTGAAAATGCTTTCAAATTTCTTACAAAATAAACAAAACAAAAAACCCACAAGAAGAAAACATTTACTGAATGAGTCAAATGAGTAATAATGTAGAAATTAAGTCATGAATCGTAATATAGAACGAAAGTAAATGAGTCATAATATCGAAAGAAAAAAAACTTCCATATGGATAGCAGGCAACATAACCATATTTTTACTCTGAAAAATTTTAACTAAGGTAGTACTGCTGTGTTCCAAGATTAAAGTACTGGACTGAAGTACTGTGTCCAGAGGAAAGAAAAAAAAACTGTAAGGATGCATTTCCCTGTTGTATAAAACAAAATATTTGCGCTCAAAACCATGCTAATTTATTTTTTCTGTAAAAGCTGTGTAGGAATGTGGCCTAGCACAGACAAGAGTTTATGGAATGCATAAATAGAAGGCATTATATTGAAAATGGATTCCTGAGAAAGATCAATAAATGCTATATGCAGCAGAATAAAGTTATCAAAATGTAAATATTTTAAACAAAACAGAATTTAACAATTTCCAAGATAAGCTATTCCCTCCTCAAAGTGCACTGAAGATATTTTCTAGTTTACATAATGTAATTAAATTCAAGCCTGAAGAATTCAAATTCCTCCTGAAGACATTATTGGCAGGGTGATTTAATGTGGTGATAAGGACGAAAGTGGGGCATATCTGAAGGCCATAGGAGTTTTATAAAATTGCATTTGAAAGCTGACAACAATTGTTTACAAGATTTTTTTTTTAACTACTCAATAGTGTCACAATGAACAGACTTTTATCTTTATTAGCAGCACAACCCTATTCTTGACACAATTTGGGTCAAGTTCACCCCAATGTGACTTTGATAGTCTTACAAATCTATATGAGGAGAAAATGACCCATTTTTGTCTTGTGAACACAGTGTAAGGAAAATGTGAGTCAGTGTTTTCTTACAAATAATAAACTATTTTGTGTATATTCTTTCAGCATTAAGAAGGATTAGTACAGGTTTTATATACACTTCCTCACAGTTGCTTTTTTCATGTGATGGGAGATGTTGCGAGTTGAATGCTGCAGTAGAGCCAAGAACTCCAGGGACTCAGCCTTTTTTCTTTCACTAACTAATCCCTCTTATTATATTTTAAATCCTCATTTCATCTGCAAAACAGGGGTATAATATTTCCTATCTTATAAAATCATCTAGTAGAAACTGCAACAGCTCTTGCAAAAATATTAATATTGTATCATAAATGCTAATGTCCTTTCATCCATTTATATTTTGAGTGCCTCAAGTCTGGTAAATTAGGACTTCATCAGTCAGGTTATAGAAAGATTAATTCTGTGAAGCATATCTTGACACTGGTGGGGGTAGCATCTCAAAAGTTGACAATATTTTACTGGTGATGAGTGAAGGTCATTTACCTTGCTTAGTTGAAAGGGTGTCTTGGCATAAAAAGGGAGAGAGTTATTTGTATAGTGATGCTTCCCACTGGAGGAGCTTTACAGCCAAACTGTCCCTCTCTAAAGGATTTATTTTTCTATAAGAATGTCATGGTGTGACCCCAGAATGACAGTGAAATGCTATTTATGGTATTTAACCAGTCATCAGAAATGACTAATTATCCCTTTCATAATGTACATGCTCTGATGACTCATGTAATATGCCTTTATTACCTCATAATTTGGCTTTTCTGGTGCATTCAAAAATATGTACATATGTGTAGTAGTAGTACTAAACATATGCCTTTCCTAAAGTTCTGTAAATCACATACTTTGCAATTTCTAGGTAAAAACTATTGCAACTCCTGTGATGTCCCTCTTCCAAGTAATAGGTGTTTCTTGTTCAGTCAGTCTTGCATCTGTCATTTAGAAAATCTTCTGGCAGGCTTGAATACACATCAGTCAAGGAAGGAAGATCAAAGGCTAATGCATTCATAGCCTCTCAGATCTGACCTTCCCTTAGAAAATATTCAATGAAAAGTTTAAAATGACTCTTTACAAAAGGGCAAAAGACTATAAAAGAAAAATATGAAATATGAAGTATGAGCAACAGCAGGACCAAACCACCAGTTGTTGTTTCTGAACTTGAAAATCAGATTAAGTAGTCACATAATAGGTAAAGAAAAATCTGTTTCTTTGAGCTTGCTGTTTGACTGTTGCACTTTTTTTTTTTTTGTAACTTTCTTCTAAAGAAACCCTGAAAGTATTAATGATAAAATACCTTGAAGCCTCAAAACTGTGGGATTTTTTTGTGATTTTTATTACTTCAAAATTATTTGAATATTTAATTTTCTGGATTTTATATTTAAATCTAACCCCAATGAAAAGTCAATAATTAATAATTCTTTTTTAAATATCAATATATTGTGATTCCCCTTACTGAGACATCTAAGAATAACTCTCACTCAAAATAACTCACACTCCTGTTTTATTGCTTATAACAAAAATTTCAATTAGCAGGAAGCTGCCCATCAATTTTGTGATGCATTTTCTCAGTAGAAAATTGCATTTTAATAGTAAGCTTACATTTTTTTATCTCTGGGAAAAAAAACCAAACAGTAACCTAATGAATAGCTTACATGGACATTGGGGACAGTTTTAATTGTCTTGATTCAGACCAAGGCCTTTTCCTTTGGTCTTGTCTATCTTTGGTGACACACTGATGTGAGACCCTCAAGCTGAAGATTGTCTTTTGTTATTTACTCAGGTGGAGTCCTCATTTAAAACATTCATAGCATCAGACAGAAGTTTATAAAATCATAAACTTATTAAAGTACTCAGCAGGTGTCTAGGAGACAGTAGTCCCAATCCCTGTAGTGACTGGGTGATGATGAGAGGTAAAGCACATACTGTGGAACTGTGGATAGTAATCCTTGCATAAGAGGGACAAGACTTCTATAGCCTGCAGAAGTGCTGGCTAGCTCTATCTGAAGCTAATCTTCCCATCTGCCAGTTGGTTTCACTGGACCTTTTTCCAGGGGAAGACCATCTCAGAGGACCCTGACTAAAACCGTGGTTCACTTTGTCATGTTTTTGGAGGTTCCTAAAATAGGTTCCTAACCGGGCCAGAACAGTTATGAGATCCAGAAGACAGAGCAATAGCCAGTCATGACATATTTTATGCTGTGCAGAAATGAGCATGAACCCACTGTGACTTTACTAAGAGCAATTCCTAACACTTATGAATAATAAGTTGTTATTATTATAATAAATAATGTTATTACTTATAATAATAATAAAATAAAAATAAAATATCCAGAATTTTAATAAAATATAATGCTGAAATATTCAGCATTATAATTTGACTTCCTCCTTCTAATCAAATGTGTCTGTCATGCTGAATAGCAAGTAAAAAGTAACACAATAAAGCATGAGTTTTATCACTCTTAATTCTACCCTTTGATTGGCTTCATATCCAATGATGAAAAATAAATCGCCTTGTTGAGGAGGAATGAGTAAGAAAAAAATGAGGAAACTAGAATCCTAGTGTGGCTTTTGACCTGTGTAGCAAGTTAATTATACACTTGAGAAAGCATCTAGCATTGTCGTGTTACACTGCCTGCATTTGTGTGTGCACAAGGCTGGATACAAGTATGTGTGTTTATTAGCATGCATATATGCTTTATGCAACACTGCACTACCTCGTGCTCGCTACTTCCTGAATTTGTTCTTAAAGTCATTGCTTTTAAAGGATGAAAATGAAAATGGAGCATGGCCCAGTGGATTTTAATGTATAGACAGTTACTCTTGGTAAAAATAATTACTTAATTAAATGCTCTGGTGGACAGTGATTAAGGAAGGAAGTGGTAGATAAGTGATGAAAAGTGTATCGGTACAAAAGTACCAGAAACTTTGAGAACATGATAAAATAACTTTAGTGGGATTAAATGGGGACTGCAGACTTCTGCATTACATGGTTTTACTGAGGCCTTCTGTTTCTTACACTATTTTCCATGAAAGCTTTTCTGCCAGTGATGCAGTTTTCCATTGCACAAAACTAAACTGCCAAATCAATGCAACCCTCAGATGAACTAGAAGTCACTTTTAAATTGCAGTCAACTCTGTCTGAGCAGTCAGAACATAAATGTTCATGAAATGACAATCGCGGTCTTATATACAGAAAAAATAGAGGGTCTGCAGACGAAGTGAGCATAGAAGTCCAGTTCACCATTCCTGCATCTTCTGCTCTGCTATCTGCACACCCTTCCTCAGGCTGGGCAGAGATACAGATCCCTACAGGCAGCTCTTCCTCCATTAACACTTCCAGGCTATTATGGTATTGACATGACACGGTCCTCCTGAACAAGATGGATCCGTAGACAGTCAGTGAACCTGGAACACTTGTCTCATATCTTCAGAGACTAAAGAGTTGTGGCTGGGGCTTTCAAACCTAGCTGAAATTCTTTCAGCTGCAATGCTCTGTAGAAATATGAAGTGAAGTTGTGACATACATCTTCATCTGTTGTATTCTGTTCATTGGTATATGCAGAGAAGAAAAAAATTCTTTGAGGGCTTAGACCAGAATTTTCTGTCTCTGTATTCATGTTTAGACACCTAGAGTAACTAGGCTTATTATAGGTGTTACCGAGCAGCAAACTAAAAATCACTAAATTATCTAAAAATAGCCACAACACTCTATTTAGGCTGTTGAATTTCAAAATTATTAATTTTCTAAGTATATTGGTATAAATAAATTGCAAAGTATTTGTATTGAGCCAGACCCTGAAAAGTGCATGTCAAAGAGGGTTTATGGTTTTGGGATACAGTGTTTTTGTTCAGCTGTGGGAAACAGAGCTTACGTATAGGCTGCTATTGTGGCAGGGTGTTTTCAGATCTGAATTTAATTCAGAGGTATGGCAGATCAAAGGCAATCTGTACAGAAAAGAGATGCAATGAGAAAGGAACAGATACATACAGGAGTTTTTTGCTGTACGTGACATTCTAAATTAGAGTGGCAGAAGTCTCTGTCAATAAGATCAAAAGGTGGGAAGAGAGATGAAAACACTCCTTTTACTGTTGTTTATTATAAACCAGGTAGGATTGTATTTGAACACTATTGGCAGAATGTTAAGAAGCAGTTACACCCTTTCATCTTCCCTGGGAAGAGAGTATTGGAGCATTTGAAATTAGAAGAAATAAATTGTTTCTGGATGGTTTTAACATTATTTTTCTGTTCGCTATAAATGCCTATATCACCTAACAGAAACTTTGTGACATGCTCCCATTTTTTTCCTTAAAGGTAAGCATGAATACTTTAAGTTTAAATATTTAAAGTTAAAATACAGGGATTTTAGCAAACCATGGTTATTGTAGGATGAGAGCTCAGTCCTTCAAGAGTTGTACTTTTTTCTGCGCCTGACATTTTTTGAGCCAGACGTTCAGATGTTTTTGATCTTTGGTTTTTTTTTTTGGGTTTTTGGTTTTTTGTTGTTTTTTTTTTTTTTTTTTTGCATAGAGTGAAATATTGAGGGACTCTAGGGTCATGTAAGAGAGACAAGGAAATTTTCCCACTCACTGAGGAAGCTAATTTATAGTTAATTCCTTATGAGATAATTCAATTCTTTTTGAATTAATTATATGCTTGTTTCACTTGCAGGTGCTACTCATGTTCTGTTCTTAAGTGCTGCTTAGTGTTGGTGAGCATAGTTGGTAGTTGCTGTGGTGATCCCAGATGGAGCTGGATTTCAGTAGGTGTGGGTGACCTAGAGGAGTCCCAGATTGTTTAAGGGATTTGGAAGCCTTGGCTGGGATTCAGCTGGCAGAGTGTGTATGTGTGTGCATCTGTGGCTATCTAGGAGTGAGTAAGGTATCTAAGCTCCCCTTTGGATTGGTTAAACTCCAGTCAATACAGTTAATGGAGCTTGGAGAGCTGCTCGGATCTTGGAAAGCTGTTGTCTATTTCCAGATGTAATGAGTAACACTTCTGACTTTGTTGACTGCATCAATTTGATTTGCTTTGACTGTGGTGGGAAATTAGACATCCAGATTGCAGGTACACACACAAATAGGCACAGAAAACCCAAAGTGTCAGTCTCAGAGTCAAATCCCACCTACAGTGAGATATTGCTGGTATTTGCACTCCATGACAATTTGTTTCTTGTGCTCTGCTGTGGAACTTGCCTGCGTGGAATTACAAAATGCTTTACACCTGGACAGGCCTATCAAATTCAATACTGCTGTGAATAAATCTAATACATATCTTTAAAAACATTCTCATAAAAACTTAAATACTGTGCTATAACTTGCATCCCTTCATACCTCAAATTAGTGTCTTGCCTGCTGCCATCGTGTCTTCTCCCCTTTTGGCATGGCACTTTCTGACTTCCATTTCCTTTGATATTTTTAGCTAAAACAGCTTTTCCTTGAATATGAAAGGGGAATTCAAATGCATCAGTAGTGTTTTCTATGAGATTAGCTTAACTGTTTCTGTGCCACGGGAGATGAAATTTCTTCCTGTCAGATTACAATTTATCATAGGATGGGTTGCCTCAGGAGGTGTCTGTAGCACTGGCTACTTTAGTTGAGTGCTGTCTCTTAAGGTAATCAAAGCAGGACATGCCTGAAGCTCCTGCCTCTTCTTAGTTGCAAATGTGGTGCTGGCACCTTGCAATCACTTAGGGTGCTGCTGCAAAGTGTCTCAGTTCTCCAAAGCAGGAGGGAAGTTGTAATGTTGTGCAGCTGGCAGTGCTTGTGTCCCTTCCTGGCTGTAGGTCTATGCTGCAGCCTCCCTCCCACTGATCGATCCAGTATAAAAAGCAAACTGCTTTGCACCCATTCACACTGGGACTGCACATGCTGGCATTTTCCTCTTGCAGTTAAGTACTTAAACCACAGCTCAGTGCCTTCATGATCACTGGGAAACCTAAAATCATACTGCATTGCTACTTTTTTTTCCCCTTTTCTTCTTTGAACAGTATGAAAAAATGAAGGAATGGGGGTTTTTTTGTGCATGTATCTTGAAATACTTCCCTTTAGGTACTTAAGGGTATGGAAAGGGATTTGTTTTTAATATTCTATAGGAGCAAACAGAATACAAATAGAATTGTTTGCAGATTTTGTGTTTCAAGATGTTTTATTTCTTACGGGAAAATTAGAAGCAGAAATGTTTGGGAAGAAAAGATATAAAAAAGCTGTGGTAGGAAAATTGATGCTGCCTTAGATTACTAGAGGTAACTAGATGACTAAAAAAATTGTTTCATGTTCAGAAAAAGGCAAACTTTAACTAAAAGTCTTTCCTGGTTCAGCCACAAAACTAGCAGAGCAACTAGAACTTAAAATACAACTTGGAACAAAAATATAAAAGCGGAATCAATTGCTAATCAATATAAATTGGAAGTAAGAAATGTGGAAAATTTATAGGGAAAGCTGGAAGCAGGAAATGAAAATTCTGTGGTTGGCAAGGCAAAAGACAATAAAAAGATTTTAGTGTATTAATAGCAAAAGTCCTAATCATATAAGCCACTAGATGGAGATAGTAAGATTGTTACGAGTGATTTGAAAGCACCATAAGTGTTAAAAAAATATTTTTATCCTATGTTTTGAAAAATGCTTGATGCAGTTTCCATGTAATGAGTGTGCTAAGGCACTTTCCAAAAGACCTGGAGGAAAGAAAGGAAGATGTAAAGCAGCAGCTTGGACTAAAGTCTATTTAAAATCAACAGTCCTGGACAATTTGTACACGAGAGTCCTAAATGATGTGTTGACAAAATCTCCAGTTCTTTCATGCACCTTGCTGAAGGAAAAAAAAAAAAACACGCAACAACTCAAAACCAAACAAGCAACAAAAACCCCACCCAACAACCAACTACCCCTCCAAAAAAAACCCCCACACAATCATTCCCACCTTAAAACATTGGCTGATACCTGTGCAATAATTGCTTTTTAATATTTGAAACTCAATCAGGTGATCTCTAATTAAAAATGTAATAAATCGTTTTTTTAGCTTAATCAAACACAGTTAAAGCAGGCAGAATGAGTAGATGAGTTTACTATATACTATCCATTTTTTTACTTGAGACTTATAAGTTGATTGATGAAAAATTATTATAGAAATAATAGAAGTGCATAGTTTTGGCCATTTGATGCTGTAATCAGAAACGCAAAATGCATCCATTCATAGATGAACAGATGCATCCTGTAAATCAGAGTGCAAAAATAAAAAAATCATGAATGTGATATCTGTACAAAACTTTTTAGTACAATATCTGTATTTCTAAATTTAGGTTTTTAAATTGTGAGAATACAATGTCTGGATTTGGTGATAAGTCTACAAGGTATGTTGCAAAATTGTAGAGAGTGTTGGAAAGATGGACAGAAATAGTGAAACATTAATTAATCATTCACCTCACAAGAGGTAGTGATGAATTGTCTGCTTGTGATATGCTCAAACCCCACGTTAGAGAAATTGTTCTGAAAGCTGTACAGAAATAAGAGGGGAAGAGGGAGAAAGGGAGGATTATGCAGCTTGGACGTTGTGTTGTCATCAATTCCAGTTTTCATTGTTGGGAGAAAAAAAATACATTTTTTGTGTGGATGTGTTTCAAAATATATTTGACATGCATTCAGACAAACTTCTTGGTCTTGTTTGCTTTTAAGACCATATTTCTATTTAAAATTGTTATCAATATACATATTCACAGAAACTTCTGCACCGGTTGTGTATTCATTCACATTTATTAACTTAAAACTTGTCCCATGCTTAGGAGCAGAAGATGACAGGAGTGGGCAGTTAGTGAAACAATTAGCAGCAACAGTGGCCAAAATGTTGGTTTGGTTTTATGCTGGCTACATTCTGCTTTTTTGTTTAATAACTATCCAT
The DNA here is from genome assembly GCF_015832195.1 of Motacilla alba alba. Lineage (NCBI taxonomy): Eukaryota > Metazoa > Chordata > Aves > Passeriformes > Motacillidae > Motacilla > Motacilla alba. Next base: position 37,190,992 of record NC_052017.1, on the reverse strand, counting down.
GTCTGTGGGAAGGAAATTCAGAAGAAAATGACCTTTGAACTGCTACATGTTATCTGTGTTCAAACTACAAAATACCAGAAGTAGTAGCTTTAAGCTTAGAAAAAAGCATATTGTTCTATTTATATTTCTTAAGCTGTGTATGTATGTGGAAAATCCCAGTTGCCTAAAAAGAGCAGTGCTGTAAGTACTGTTACTGAACTGATAAAGTCTGCTTGGCAAAGCTTTGTAAAGGCTCTCAGAATCAAAAGTGAGCCTGTTTACCTCTTGAAAATGCTTTTATAGGAGGTTCTGGTTAGCCATTTCCAATAGAGAAAGGAGCAGTTGATCAGATAGCAGCTAAACTAATGAAAAGCATCATGGAAGTGACAGGAAGATTAATTAAGTTCCTCCAGTTGTATTCACGTGTTGTGGTACAGAGTTCCTTCGGGTACTGCTGCAGTTAAATGGTATTCATGGTGACAAATATTGCACATTTCCAGAAGTGACACTTCTGAGTCAAGGGTAAAAAACACATTTGGTAGTTTTAGCCCATGAAGAATGTTCAAAACCAAAGATGAGCCTCTGTGGTTGTTTAAAATATACAAATGTAACTTGCTCCTTCCCTTCTTATCCTTTAGCGTTACCTCAGGAGATTAGTAAAGAATCACAAAATCTGCATTATTGTGTAGTATGTATTAAACTGCTCCAGATGGCTTCAAAATAAAAACAAACCAAACTTCTAGCTGATGTACTTAGTATATTTGATTTGAGGCACAAAAATATGTGTGCTTGGAAACATTTTCAATTACTTTTGGAGGCTTACAAAGTTGTGGCTTGTTTGCTGTTCTTTCTTTCTGCACTGCGGTCACTAATAGGAATGAAATAACTTCAATACATAAATTTCCAAATTATGTGGAAATGCGAGACCCACTTAGCTTGCAACAGTCTTTTAGTTTTGGGATGCATTTGATGAATTAATAGGCCAAGTGTTGTTTGGATTGTTTCTCCCATTTTATTTTCAGAAATGAATGTTGCCACAAAAAAATTTTGTTCTTAATAGGTCTCTCTGTACAGTAGACAAAATTTATTTCAGAAAAATCTGAAAACCGCTGAGATGTATGAGATCTTTTAGCCTACTACACATGATGCAGAGACTTAAAATGTTGTGTCACTAGCATATTTGTTGACTATTATTATACTTCTGCCAGCAAAGTGTTCCTCAATGTGCTCCTGCATTTGCTAGAGATGATCTGTGGTCAGCCTCACTTACTGACATTCATCAAAGCGAATTGGTAAGAGTTTGGGTATAAATCTAATATTAGTTGCCTCCTGGGAGAGTTCAAGACTGGAAGAGAGTTTTCCAGGAATCCTAGGGAGTTAACTAGGTGCATTAATATTAAATAATAATTAGTCTTTGCAACAGACTTGCCTGTGAGTGGCTTTAACGCTTATTATGGTGGAATTGTTTAAATCAGTGGATAGATAAAAAATCAGTAGAAAGCACAGAACAGAGGAGCTACTTCATGAAGTTGACCCTCTGTCTCTAGATCAAGTCGGGTATGGGGAATAACTTATAGCTTTCCCAGGTCTGCAGAAGTATAGGGTATGTGCTGTACTTCTGGGCCATGTGTGCTGTGTACTTTTTGTTTATTCCTAGGAGGTGATGTTTTGTGGGTTGTTCTGCATTTTGAAAATCTGCCCTTTGTGGCAAAGCTTTTACCAAGGGGAGAAAGGGCAGAAGAACTCAAGGTAGAGATGCTATTATGAAAAAAGAGACAGATTGTTGGAAAAGAGGATTTCAGGGAGTAGAAGTTGCTTCTTTTATTAGAAATAAGAATGAAGGCTAGCTGGTTTAGGAGAAGGTAATTTTTTTCTTGTTATGTTTATGCTATTGTTGAGTCACAAGAGTTTGGGGGTTTTGTTTTTACAAGTGAACCATGCATGAAAATATGATAATTTTGCAGTTGGCCAGTATCTGTAGCAAAGTTAAATGCTGGTTAACCTGTGCTGGCTTGTTGAGGGTTGGAGAATTTGCACCATGGGCTGACATCATGGGCTAATTTCCTCATTCATTCTGCATGATCCTGCATGCACAGACTGGGTCTACTCAAATCTCCAGGCACACATAAGTGTTTGCTGCTCCTGACTGTACTTCCCTACAGCTGTTCTCAGCAGAATCCTCAATGCTTGCATTAAAACACTAGCCATTTGGGATTGCAATTACTAAACTAAACCTTGCTTTCACTGACAGTGACAATATCCCACTCAGGGAATAAAATTTATTTTTTCTTCCTTGTTTGAAACCCTACTTCTTTTTGCAGCTTATTAATGTTGTATGTGTGTAAGTGAAAGCAGAGTTTGTCATAGAGTATGTGAATTTGGGCTGTGAAAGCTTTCCAGTGATTTTTCCCTCCTACCTTGCATTTCTGTAGTTGAAATGAAACTAAATTGAGGTTCTTGTTTCAATTTCTTTGTTTACTTAAATTGCATACTTACTCTCAGAACACAAGTAAGATGCAATAAGGAGGAGGGAGGTTGTCCTTCTTGTTTTACATCCTACAGGGCAAAACAAAACTGGAGGTAACATTCAGAGCCAAGTAGTGGAGAACATGTCAGTCAGAACACGTGGCACTTTGGTGTTTACATTGCCTGAGGATCTGACCTGCCATCAGGCACCACCAAAGTGGTACAGGTATTGTAGCAGAACAGCATTTCAAGAAGGGGTGTTTAAAGGCAGCATGGTCCTTGCCTGAGCACTAATAGCACATCTACACAGACACGAGTATTCTGTTCCCATAGCATGAATTAAGAGGCATGCTGGCTTGGTGGAACATTGAGGTAGCCTACATCTTGCAGAGTTTGACTCCTGGCAGAATAACCCAATCCTTTTTTTTTCTGTGATAGGGTAAATGCAGCTTAACAGGCAAATGCTGTGCCTGGGTGCAGACTGTCTTAAAGGACGTCACGCAGTGCCTCTGCAAAAGCACTTCAGAGCTGGAAAAGGAGCTGAAGGATTTCACAGAGAATTGATTCTCTGAGCTTTTACCCTCCATGAAGGGAGAGGAGGGAATGCTTCTGCTGCAGAAGGCTCCAGATAGTAGCTTATACCTACTGCTCAGGGAACATTAGAGTGTTTCAGCTGAGATATTTTAAATCAGTCTTTGAGGATGGTATTTTCCCTTTTAGTGAGGTGTCCTTCCCTGTGTTTTAGAAGCAAATGAGCATTGTAATGATGAACTAAAGGAAAGAAATGTGCTATGAATACCCTCTGTTACTTGCTGTCCACACTGCGTAGTTGAAACATAGACCATGATTTCTAGACAGCTTTTTTTTTTTTTTCTCCAGAGATTTTTAGACGGCATTTCTTCACTGTGATTTAAGATCTGCTTAACTTACGTTGTTGGTCAGTTTGACCCACACAAGAAGATTTGATCTTCCTCCCTTGTGCACTGTGGCCTCAGAGTGCACTCCTGCACTGTGTGCTTTTCAGTCATGAATCAAAGCTTATTTTGGAGTTTCTGTGTGCTGTGGATCTCTTGTTTAAAGGGCTTGCCTCTTGGTAGGGGCAGTTGAAATAAGAAAGGGCGCTGAGAAAGGCTAGGTATCAGAAATGAATAGCTGTGGGACTGTGGGTGAGGGACAGGACTGAAATTGGTGTCCCAGTTCCCCGTCAGTGTTTAATCTCAGTAACATTCATACAGGTGGCAGGAAACCTCATGAGGGCAATGCTGCAGAGGACTCTTGCTGGGAGATGCATAGCGGCACTGTATACTAGGGCTCTTACCTCTGCTGCTGCAACTGAAGCATTCCTTGGCTGCTCTGCTGCTGTGATAATTTTGCCTGAAGTGATTGGACCTTATGAAATAGTACTTATTGTGTGGTGGTTTTACAAATAAGAAGTGGAGCTTTAAATGAATTATACCTGTCATCCTCTTTCCTGTAGAATGAAAGCATTCATCCCATTAGATCCTATTATAATGAAATAAACGCTTCAGCATACTGTCCATTACTTTTTACCTTTATTTAGTATAAGTGTATTATCACTGATACATGCCAGACTGACAGCAGGAAACCAATGTCCTCTATTGATTCAGAGAAGAGACATGTATGCATAAATAGAGACCGCATTGTCTTCACCACACTGCCGCACTGGTGTGTTGTCGGCTCCATCCCGAGGCACTGCCATGTACATGGTGGGCAGCATTCTGGTGTTTCTTTGGTCCTTCTTCCTCTGAAGCTGCTACTGGTTCATATAGCATCAGGTATTGTGTGGGGACCTATTTACAACAAAGTTAGGACCACTTCATTTGCCACAGAATAATAGAATACCTACCAGCTGCTAATGACTTATCAACCTGGGCCAGAAAGCAACTAGAGACCTGGAGGGTGAAAGGTTATAAACTCCATCACAGATCCTCGTTGTCGTATGTCTCCTGTCTTCATGCTTTTTTATTCAGGTGAAGAAATTGTAGTTGAAAAAAATCAGTTCAGCTGTATTGAAATTAAACTACCTATTTGCCAGTTGCTTTTTAAAAATAGAAACAGACTTGTTTTTATCCAACATTTGGTTTGAAATCGTTCATTGAAGTGAAACTATTGATTTAAAAAAAAAAAAAAAGTCTTAGGGGTACATGATCTTGCAAAGTGCCAGCCATCTTTATCTTCTGTTGAAGTTGGGGTATTGAGGCACTCAAAGCTTCTCCTGGAGCCTGCCCTTCAAAGAAAAATACACTAACAATATAGGCTTTGTCTTTCCCATCTATTATGTAATTGAGCACGTTATGTCACTAAACGCGTTTACTGCCAAGAAAAAAAAAAGCCTGCACAATTTTAGAAGGGCTTATTTTTTTTTTGTCCAAACCAGAGCTAGGTTAACCAGGATATAAGAGCATGTCGTTGCGAGCTCGAAACGAAAAGATCTGTTTGTAGTACTCTTAGTCCTGATGTCACAGGCACAGCAAGGACATCAGAAGGAGGAGTCAGATTACAGTAAGAATGGGCAGTGCAGCATGCAGCCGGAGTAAACGCTAAATCAGACAGGGATTGTATCAGGGATAAGACTGCCTGCAAAGCGCTCATCCTGAGGAGGCACACTGCTCTCTCACGCTTCTCGTGCTGGGAAATTTCCACATAATGTAGAATGAAAAAGCTCTGTTTTACATGTCAGCCCTGTGCAGGAGCTAATGCTGAATACACAGCCGTGGGATCCTGACTGCATGATTAATGAGAAACATAATGTATTTTGGTAAGTGTTAACCGTGATGTAATTCTGCTTCTGCTCACATTATCAATAGGAGTGATTATTACAGATTTCGGATTCAAGAACATTTCGTGCTGGCACGCACCTAAAACTGACAACTGGGGAATCCTGCCGGCTGTGCAGTTTGAAAGGATTCCATTGTCTAGGAAATTTTCTGTTTGAGTGGGCTACTGCGTAGTTCTAGCGGTTTGAAAAACAAGCTAGATAAGATGAACTCGTGCTAGGTTTGTTTTAAATGAACTTGTGTTTCATCTGCTGAGAGGGGATGGGAAATGCTTGCGAGGCATGGGAAGTTTTAGATGAACTTAATGTAATGGACGAGCTGCTAGTGCACTGTCAGTGCTGGGGAGGCACAGCGAACCTCAGTATTTCATTCAGCTTTTAGTTTGAAGAATTCCAAGGTACAAAGGGGAAACAATGTTTTATTTTCAGTGCTGCAATTGCTGAGTACTCTGCATTGTGCATATCACCGGTGTGGAGTTGGCTCCTAGCATGTCACAAAATGCATATTATTTTAAGCCTTTAGGGGTCTTGGAGCTGTTAAATATTTGTGCAGAGTTTAGTTTTGTTGCTTGACAGAAATCTTCCTTCGGCTTACAGCTGAGCTGGCTGCACACCCTAAAAACATGCTGGAGTGTAGAGCTATGTTTGAGCAATGTAGTGCTGCAGTACTGGGCTGGGATGTACGATTGCAATATAATGCTGCAAGTTAGTGCTGTTAAAGAGCAAAGGAAAATAAAATAGAGAATTAGGTGGTGTGATGGAAAAATGCTATTCTTGGCTGCTTGAAATCTCATCTAGTCTCACTGTTAATTTATAGCAGCATAGTACTTAGAATGAACAGAGAGCAGGGAGTTGGAGGATTTCTGGGACATTCAGCAGCTTTCTCAGTTTCATTAAATATTGAACCAGGAGTTCACTCTAAGCTTAAAGGGAAGAACTTTTGTAATATTCTCAGCTCTGTCAAAAAAGTACTATGCCTTGTGCCAGGCTAAGGACTATCTTCTTATTTTCATAAAATTAAAGACTGTATGTATGTGTGATTTGTCTTTAACAGTGAAATACATCAATTATGAAAGCCGATAGATTTAGATTTAAACTGTCCTAGCAGAAAAAAAATATACAAATTGGTTGAGTTGTCAGAACTGTTCATTGTCCCTTTCAAAGATATATTTTCAATACTTTAGCTTTGCTACATTTTTAAAAGACTGAGGAGGAATAGGCAAGCAATATGTTTTTAGATTTGAATAATTTGGATTAAGTCTCTTCACTAATAAAGAAGCCAGGTTAACTTGCTATTAATTTCTTTCCAGTATTTTTCTACCTTTAACAACATGGCAAGTGCCAGATGGGCTGTTATTTGGTTTTTTGGTTGGTTGGCTTTTTTTTGACAATCAGTTTTTCTTGTGTGGGATTAGAAGTTGCAGTTTTCTGAAGTTATAGAGTTGGGGTATTAGGTATATGTTAGCTGCATGGTATTTAATTTTTAATTTTTTTCCTGTCTGTAATTTTCAGAAGCATGTAATGGTGATCAAACTTTTTTTGGTATTACTTTGAAAAAAAAAATCGCTGTATCATATGCTTATTTGTTTTCTGGTGCAACACAAGTTTTTTAATGGAAAAAACTGTGTTGTGCTTTGTGTAAATTTCACTACTGAGAGCAAAGCTGAAAGTTTCTGCTAGGCAGGTTCTCTGTCTGCTGTGTTCAGTCTGAAGTTTCCTTCAGTATTAAGTTTTAAATGAACGTTCTTGTTCCTGTCTTTTGCATAAGAAAGCGTGAGCTGGGGGATAATATTTACCTGTGGTTATTCTGGGTATTTTCTTGTTCTTTTGGGTATTTTCTTGCACTGTCAGTGAGAAGCAAGAACATCTGTAATCTCACCTGTCCCTGTTACTGCACAAAGCAGTATTGCACTGAGCCGGATGAAAGCTTGACTGCGTACATCGTGCATCTACTTTGATTTCAAATTGCTACAGCAATCACATACACAGAATAGACAGATTTTTATTTTTTAAGGAAAAAAAAAGGTACTTTAAATATTAATACAGAATTTTGTATGTTTTTTGGGGGGGTTGTTGTTTTGTAGTTGCTTTTTATTTTTTTTTTTAATCCATACATGCAACTATTGGGCCACATAAGTATAGAAAGGGAAGAAAAGGAAAGCATTTTTCTGTATGTTTCTATGCATCTTGTTTGCTTTTCTGGGCCTTCCTGTCGAACTGCTGCTGATGTGAGGTGGCATAGTGGGAAATGCGTGTGTGCAGCATAAGGTTGAAAGAAACATTGAAAATTACCATGAAAGTAAGACCTAACCCTCTGATAGCATTATTGTTATAGAGCAAGTGTTAATGGGTGAAGGGAGTTTTTAACTATCAGAGAGAGAAGTTGATAAATTTTGGAATTTGCCATCATATTTCTCTCTCTCTCTTTAAAGCTGTAGCCTCCAAGAAGGTATTCGTCCTTTATCTTACATCCTACTATGTGTATTTTACTTTTTGATCTGATCCTTCAAATAATTAAGCTCATTGTAACCCTTGTAAATTCATGAGCCATTTTTTTACAGTGCAACTGAATTGTGATGTAGTTGTTTCAAGAACTGCTAATTTTCACTCACTGTGCTGTGCTTTTGAGTTTGTTGTTTGGTCACCGTGGATACATTTGTTACTTATTGTATTGATTTTGCATTCAACATTTCAAGTTGAATAGGAATATGGGATTGTAATAATAATAGTAATAAAAACCCTACAAAATGATGTAGTGTGTTTATGGAGTAAGCCAAAAGCCAATGAAAATAATACATTTCTGTTAAGTGTTATCATAGGGAGACGTTTTGTGCTAAAGAACATACATATGTACCTCAGAGCAACTTTTGCCTGTATTTATCGCCAAGTTAATAATTTAGCATAAGATAAAAGTCAGCTGTGACCATTCTCAGCCGTTCCGAGAGGAGGAATGGTGGGCGGCTCTCAGTGCTACAGAGCTGATGTTGCACACTGATGAGGGAGAGCCTCCTCTAGTCCTGCTCAGCATGAGGGCTCTGCTGTGGCTAATGGTCAGAGCTGCACCTCTACACCTTAAAAGACCCCACTGGCCACTGTCACCTTGGCTTGGCCACCTTGCCATGACTGCACCTTCCTGGGCCTGGCAGCGCGGGCGGCCACGGGAGCTGGCTTGTCCGGGAGCGCAGTGGCCCCACGGCCGCCCCTGGGGCTGGGGTGGCTGGTGTGGTCGGGGCAGGTGGCAAGTGCTCTTGGCCAGGGGAAGGGGCAGAGCTGCTGCTGCGTGTCCTGCACCGCTCCAGGCACCGCGGCCGTGCAGCCGGAGGGAACGCCACAGTGATATTGAGGTTCTGGGACAGTGAGCACGGGTCCTGAGGGCTCGGGGAACCTGGCTGGAACCACGAGCAAAGCGAATCCTTCACCCCCAGCACCAAAAAAAAAAATCACTGTACCCATACTTTGGCCTTACTGAAGAAGCACAATCCAAATAAATTCTAAAATTAAAATTTACAAAGAAAAGGCAGAGGGAAAAAGGAGAATATTGTAGCTTTCTTTTTTCTTTTTTTCCCCCCCTTCTCTCCCTGCCTCCTCTGAACCTATTACTGTTTTAGTAACTTTTCTTCTCAATATTTCACATTATACAGGAAATTAATATATTGGCATGGAAATACTATATATAGCATTAAGGGAAACAAACAAATAATTTTACTCAAAAGTGCCATAACATTTCTGTTTGTATGGTGGCTGTTTTAATCTTTAGGGTTTTTTTTTTTCAGTCAGTGTTGCAGAATGTAGTAGTTCATCTGCATGCATGCTACTATTCTGAATATCACTTTTTATTTCTGGAACACTTTCTTTAAGAGATTCATGCTGGATGAGTCATGGAATAAAAAGAATACTTCCCCCCCACACCCCGAATATCATCACCTCTTTAAAGAAAACACACATTGTAGAAGCCAACTGACCAAATGCTGAAACAGGTTTGTTTTTTTTTTTTTCTGTTTCAATGAAAATATTTGGTTGTTACTGTTTTGTTTTTTTTTTTTAGGAGGTTATATTTCCTTCTAGGTTAGACACTGTGGAGGCCTTTAGTACCATTTCTGTTTTCATTTAAGTCAGGATGAATCGGTGTTGATAAGGCTGTTCTTTTAAAACGTTTTGAGAAGCACAGATACTGGATTACTAAATGTGTTTTATCACCAGCCATCTGCAATAAGAAAGTGTAGTTAATATATAATGGATGCTGTGTGTGACAGAAGAATTCAGCTGAGCAAGCCAATATATAGGATCTTGAATACTGCAGGAGCCTGATGTTTATATTTGGAACATTACAGCCTCCTGGGCAGTGAAGTTCATATCTTGAAGCACTGAATAATCATTAATGCATGTATACATAATAACAATAAAAAAATCCTGTTTGAACTTACAGAAACTGCTCTGTGCTAGATTGCACCCTTTTAGTTTCTGTTAGAGAAACTGTTAAGTTAAAATGCCTCAAAATACATTCAGTATGTTATGTTAAATAAAAGGTCCTTTTGCTATTTCACAGACAAAAAAAAAAAAAGTCATTCCAAGTGTGACTTTTCTGGTGGGTGACAGAATTGCTCCAAACCCAAAATTGGAATCAGTAGCTTCCTGCTTCATTAGCGAAGATTAGATCACAGTTGCTTCAGCTGAAGGTCCTTTAACAAAGTGTGTGTGCACTCACGTGCTCTTGTGAATGTGTGTCTGTGCATATTTTAACTGGGTTGATTGTAGAGTCTAATCCTGCATTCCTTCCCATCAAATATCTTTCTTCTGTTAAGAAATGAAATTAAGAAGAAACTAGATTTTAAAAATTTTGATTGTGATATCATACATCTGTTTTCTTTTCCTTTTTTCCCTAAAAGGCAACACATAAATTTTTACAAAGTATTTTCAAATAATGAGAGCCTTTGACTCTATTTATATTAGAGTCATATGGCTGATATGCCTCTGTGCCTGTGTGCAAATATCCTTCCATGTTATTTGGATTTTGTTTCATAAGCTAGTGGCAATTCTAGAAATTCTTGCAATTATAAAAATCTTAATCGGGTTACAGGAAAGCCTTTAAAGATTTTGCCTCTCATTGCACTAAAGAAGGTGGTGGTATTTGAAAAAGGAGAAATATATTTGGACTGGGAAAAGGAAATATTTCAATTTGCCATTAGATCATGAAAAGTTCTTGAAATACAATAGAGGTCATAAGGGCTTCCGTTTTTAAAAAGGAGATATTACATGTAATATACTGCAAAGATTAGTTTTGCAGCTGAAATTGCATAGATGATTGGTAACATTCAGAGAAAATGCAGCAAAAGAGAGAAATACCAAAGCTTGAAGTGGCCAAGATTGCACTTGAATTAAATTGCTGGGGATGAAAGTGGAAAGAAGCTTTCCTCTATTGTAGGGCTCAGTCATTATATGGCAAAACCACATTTTGTAGGTCAGGCTGTATGCTCAGTTATTTTAGCAACACTTCTTTGAGAAATCTACTTAGGGGTGAAAAATCTAATGCATGAAGCTGCATTACTGACTCATATGCTCAGACCTTCTTGCTCATTTTGTTGACCATTTCCTTCAGCTCATCAGTCTCATGCTCATGATCATATTCCTCTTAGACAACCTTTTTTCTGTGTACATATTCACCATAAAGAGTTACTGCAATCTTAAACATGGTATTACAGCTTAAAGTAGCTGGCAAGGGTCTGGATCGAATGTAAAATATGAGAATGCAACTGTAATTTCAGATTGGAATTGTAAGGGAGGCTCTAATGAAAGTTCAATTCCTATACACACTTGCCTCTTGTTAATAATACAGTGATTATTATTGTGTGATAATACAGTTCTGTCTCTTTTGATGCTTAAAATAATATCCATTTTAAATTTCTTCAGGTTTGAAAAAATAGAAAGACATCTTGAGTCCTTATCTGGTGTTTAAAAAAAAGTACTTTTTCTCTCTCTGCCCTTTTTTCCTCCTTTTATCCTTATTTCCCTCCCCCATCTATTTTAAAAAGGTTGGGTTAGATGAATCTATTTATATTTTTTTTATACCTCTGCTAGTTGGCTGAACCAGTTGTTTGGAAATCATGAGAAATTCTTTCATCACTATGAGATGAGGTCCTGGATCTTTTACTAAGCCAACTAATTTACTCTGTTTTGTAGTCCCTGCAGGTTTCAGACTTTAAAACCATAATGTAACACTTGCTTTTCAAGTAAAGCTTGAAAAGCTCCTGGGGTTTGATAATGTATAGTATCTTCATCTCTGGAGCAGTTACAGGAGATACAAAAATGAGATTGACTGTGTCTGCTAACTCTGGGCATGGCTGTTCGAAATTTTAGCATATGCTTAGGGTCTCAAAGGGCTTTGGCTCATACTGGTAGTTTTTATACTGTGTGCCGTTTATGTGTTCTCTTTATTACAATGCAAACCAGCAGTCTCTTTCCCAATTCTCTCGATCAGAAGACAAGACAGAACCTAAAAAGCAGGTTTATGCTAGAAAACCTCCTCTGAATATTAAAATTTCTTGAGAACAAAAGAAAAAAGCTAGGCTTAATTTTCTCTTTGAGTATTACTTCGTAGTGGTTCTCTCATTTATTTACTTTTTATGCTGTAATTGAAAAAGCAGATGGACAATTCATTCAAATGAAAGCAGTGAAAATTTTCTCAGCTTCTTTTGTTCTTGTTGACCTTGTTTACTCAGTTTGTTTACTATGGAGTCTAGTAAGTTATGAAGATAGAGGGAGATAATTGCGTTTTCCAATATTGTTACCCATCATTGCACTAAGGATCAATACTGAATGAAAAGAAAAAAGAAAAAAAATCAACACAGAAATCCAAGTCAGAAAACACAGAACCTTGACCAGATCTTCAACAGTGAATGCAAAAGGAAGGAGCAGGTGGAGAGGAAGGCAGTCTTGGCATTGCAAGGAGAATCAGTGCTCTTTTTGCTAAGCCAAGTCGTTTTTCAGTAGTGACCTGCGGGTCTACTGTCTCTATAGTGCAATGTTTAGCAAATTAGGTTTTGTTTGCTGGTATTTACCTGTGATAGCAAATCCACTCACCTCCTGTCAAAACCAGCAATGTAACAGGTGCATTCAGTTTGCCAGATATGTGACTATTATGTAGCAAGCACACTGTTTCTCTGTTTTTCTATTATTGCTGGTAAATTGTGCTGCTGTAAGCAGCAAATTTTTCAACAGCAGAAGTTGCATAGCTTGTCTGCTTTTAGGTAGCATAGAAAAAAGTAATAACTTTGCAGACATATGTCAAACTTTACATAATCTCCTATTTAACTTTGCAATTCCTGTGTTTTAAAGGGCAAATTCTAGCAAGCCAAATGGGCCAAACATAAAAAGTCATGTATGCATATGTAAGGATGTATTTAAATCCTTTTGCTTTTTGTCTCCTTCTGAGGGCATGGTAGCCACATTAACATGGGTACTATAAAGCTACTGAACTGTATTATTTCTAGTACCCTTACAAGATTTCAGCACTCAAGACATGATGTAATCATTTACAAACATTTGTCTCGCCAATTCTGACCACAGTCTGTCTGCCTTGTTAAACTGGTTGTTTGGTCCTCCTTTCCACATGCAGTGCTAGGGCAGTTGCAACAGCCTCCTAATAACACATTTAGATTCTTAGGCTTAAATCTTGGTAGCCCTGAGTACTTAAAAATTGTACTGGTCTACATGGTATGATTTTCCTCTTCCCATTATTTCTTCACTAAAGAAGGTTTTGAAATAACAACTCTTTCTTTTTTTTTTTTTTTTCTTTTCAATTGGGTTGAGGTAAAAATTTTCATTACATTTATAAATTCCTAATAGTTTTCCCTTTTTTCATTTTTTTTCTCCCAATCCTTTGCAGTATCTTTGTCGAACATAAAATATATATTCCTGCATAGGTATAGCTGGTAAACCTACTAACTCAATGCTAGTTAGCACTCCATCCATATTAGCATTTAGCTCTACACACTCTAACAATGCAGGCAATAGGTTACCTGCATGAAAACATGCAAGTTTTCAGGGTTGAAAGAATCAGTGGCCCTAAAGAGGGACATTACTACACAAATACCCCCACAGATACGCTCCTTCAGGTGAATGAGCTTACTGAATGTAATAAACAAACACAGAAAGGCTGAAAACACATTAAAAAACAATCAAAGCAAGACTGCAAATCTCTCTAGCACTGTAGATACAATCAGAATGTGATTGCAGAACGACACATTGAGTGTGTGAAATGTGTGTAGACTCTTCTGGCAGAGAAAGGCAGGCAGCAGGTAAAGTGAGGTGGCCTGCTGGTGCTGCAGCAAAATGGTCCTGGCAGCACCACCCTCCACAAACACTCCAAGATGACCAAATAAAACTGCTCTGTTTTGCCACTAGCTTGAAGCAGAATTGTCATCACATGCTATCATCAACACACAGCGAAGGAAAAATATTTAAATAGTCTGAAATTAACATTCTGAAGACCATGTATTATGATGCTATATGTCACTGTGACACCCAGAAAACTCCACAGATTTCAGGAAAAAAATGCAGATGTGTAGAACATTAATTTATTTTTACTTCTTATTATCCCCTGCCCTATTTTAAAAAAAAAAGAAAGCTAAATGTATCCAAAAGATTCAGTGTAGGGATGAAAAACAGAAGAGAACTGTCTCAGGTAGGCAGTCTTTGTTGATACTTAGCATTGAAAAACATTAACAATTAATAGGCTAAAATATCCCTTAGTTTTTTCTAACAATGTTTGTGATTTGTATAAGGTTTTTTGTGCATTTCTAGTAGGAACATTTCTTCACAGGAACATTCACAATGATAAAAATTGCATGATACTTTATTGTAATTTATTGTAGGAAGATTTTTTATGTTAAAAGCTGTGCCAGCACATTTTCAGCAATACAAAGATCACTTTAGATTCATCTGCAAACAGAAATATTGTCATCTGACCTCAGTATATAGTCAAATGAATTATGAATATTTTATATCAAATATCTGTTTGAGAGACTCCAGCTGAGCTAATATCTTCCAAATCACAAAGATAAGAATAAATAATGGTAATTATAAATTGTTAGCCCTTTCTAGATGCTTACAGCAATAGATGGTTAATGCTGTCAGAGAATGTTTACCATAATGAATAAGTTAACCTTTTAAAAAAAATCTTTGTGAGGTGCCTTTTATGGGCAGATATCCAGTTTTTCTGGAAGTCTTTCAGTCTCTGTAGCCATATTCTATTCTAGTAAATAATGTAGTGAGCTGATTGTAGTAGTAAATTAAGGTAATATTGATGGTTTGTCTGAAAGAAGTTGGGCAGCTTTTGAAAACTCTTGGTATAATGTAAGTATGACAACTGCTAGCAGGTATCAAAAAAAGCCCTTGCAATTTCAAGGGTCTTTCAGAAAAAATTGAGCTTTCCTCACTGATACTGTTTTTACTGAGTCAGATCTGTTCGTGGAGAAGGAGGGTGTTTCAGAAAGTAATTATTATTTGTAATGAACTGTGGAAAGTGTTGGACTGTGCTAACAGATTTGCTTGAACTCAATTTCATTTACTGCACCTAACATCCTGGGAAACTTCCATGGCTCCCAGAAAAGTAAGAGTTTCAGCTGTGCTAGAATATTAAACTAGGCCTATTCTAATTAATGTAACTGCCAAATAATTTGTGACAGTTGTGCCTAAAGTCTCCAGTCATCTAAAATGCGAGTTAAATGCTCTTTGAAAACTTAAATCTGATCATCAGCAGTGTAGTCAAACTCTGGCAGCCAGTTGGGCAGTGGGTCTGGGGTAGAGGCAGAATGAGCCGGTGATGGTGAAGGATTTAGCTGTTTGTGTTGCAGATCCTCTTTAAATAGCTGTTCCCTGTACCTTTGCCAGAAGGGGCAATAATTGTGATGGAAATATGAGCTGGGTGGTTGGATAATTTCAATTGCATTGGCCTTGTGTGGGCGGTCTCACCTATGGGAAGATGCATCTGCAGAAGGGAATGCAGTGCTGCCGGTCTCACCATGCTACAGGAGTTCTGAATACCTGTGGGGCTAGACTCCATCATTCCCTTGTCCACCTCAGCTTTGATGATTTCCATAGAAAGGCTCAAGACTCAATAGGCAATGAAAAAAAAATTTTTTTTTTCTTTTCAGGAAGTGTTTTAAAACCACAAACCTCTTTTCTATAAGCTTAGCATGCAGCTTTCTACTGCAAACACCTATGGTCGTTATTGTTCTTATTAATTTCTGTTACCAAGTCATCTGTGCCAATAAGGATAACATGGAATTTTTGAATCAACTGGACTGTTTAGTTCTACACAATCCTAGGCCTAAACCAATTCCCTCTTAGTCTTAAATTTGCAAGGAATTCATCTATGTGTGTAGGATGGTGGCTTGCAAGCATTCCTGATTATGTACAAGTTTGTAGAGTAACTCTTAATTCACAATAGTCCTATTTTTATTTTAGTTTTATTTACTTTCCAGGGGGCCTTTTTGAATGCCTTTCCAATGCCTTTTTGAACTCCTCTTTTGCCTCATTAAGGCACATTATTGGCAATATCATTAAAAAATCAAGATAATTCATTGAATAGTTTAGTAGTTTCTGGTGATTCTCCTTCAATTAAGAAACTGCATTAGTTAAGCAGAACAGCAGCAAGAAGAAAAGTCTAGGGTTTCTTATCTTCCCCAACTCCCACCCCCACCCCCTCACTAGCAGAGGAGGCTTAACATTTTTCTTAGAGCATCATCTCATACAGCTCTGTTGAAGTTTCTGACCACAAATCATATCAAGCTATCATTTCTGTGGGTTTGTAGCTCAGCCAGAAAAAGCTGCATGTGGGAGAAGTTCATTTCTAGTCTGCAGGATTTTGACATTTGCAGTTGTGTGTCTGGAGCTACTGAGTGGACGTGTATTAAAATTGTATGTGGGTAATAGTTTCTAGTGACAAGGAAACTGTAATTTGTAATTAGAACGTTGGTTTGACCTTTGAATTTGAAAAGGCCAAATAACATTATACTGCTATAATATATGGCAAATTTGAAATTTATAGTGAATTTTAGGGGTAAAGAGATAAAATCTTGTACTAAATCATGTCCAATAAGAGGCCCATGCTGTTAGAGCAAGACCATGAAATTAAGCAAATATTCTCAAAAATAGATTTCCATGAAAAAAATTAAAGAGTTTCTAGTTCCCTTGGGTGTGTATAGGCATTTACTGCTTTACATGGGTTTTTCAGTGTGTGATAGCTCTAAGAAATATCTCATGACAACTTTTCCTAGCTTTCAGTGAGCAGAAAGAATCCTGAAATCATGTGAGGTGGTAAAGCTAACACAAGGGACTTTCTAGTTGTTTTTTTTCTTTTTTTTTTTAATTTTATTTTTTTATTTTGGCTAAAATCAGCTTGCTTACACCTGCAGAGGAAGTTGTAGGGAAACACTGAAGTGCCTTACAAATGCAAGAAATGGATATCTTGTGAGAACCAAATTCTCAACAAGTTGTCTAATTACTTCAGGCTGTCAGATACTGAATTATACTGAATTTTTTCAGTTTTTTTTGGTGTTCTTGGGGTTACACCAGTCTTGGTAGTCTGACTTTACCAATGTAGTAGCATGACTAGGCATGGTATTGGCAATGTTCTACAAAAGTATGTTGAAAAGTGCCCAATGTAGCAACCTAAAGATGAACTCTGCATTGTTTTATTTTGTATCCCTGCTGCAATCCCAAGGCTACAGGCAACCTCTAGAACTTCATAAGAGTTCTGTTAATACAGTTGGTGTTTGACCTTGGGCACAGAGATTTATTTTACTTTCACAACTTTTGGAACTGTAAATCCTCATGTAGCTGAACACCTGGGTCATTTGATGCTTTCTGCGAACTTAAATGGTCAGTTAAATGAGAAATAAAATGTAAATTTTTTTGCCATGTGGTAGCAACAGAATACATAGCAACATGAATCAGCTGTCTCTCCTCTAGGTTTTGTCAATGTACTTTAAGTATAATTTAGCTGTCTTAAGAGTGTAATAAAGAAATCCTATCACTCCCGATTTAAATTTTACCTGCATTTAGACAAAATTACCCCGTATTTTGCCCAAGTCCAAGTGAAACAGTATAGCCAGAAATACAGGTTTTGGGAGTCTTTTCTTAGATGATAAATCAAGTCTTTCTGTAAAGCAGAAACAAAGGCAGCAGATTTGCGATGCTACAGATACGGCTTCTGCTCCTCTAAAGTTGAACGTAGGGTAAGGTCCCAGCCTAATGCAGATATGTGGACAACATAGCTGTGCCAGCATCAGCGGTGTAAGGCTGAAGAAGATTGTGCAGATCTTGAATTTTGTCATGGTTTGGCCAACACTGCTGAAATTTTCTCAGCGTTTCAGGTTCACACGCCCAAAACATTCTGCTGTGAATCAGGTGATTTATGTTTAGTTGCAACTCCAGATCTGTAAAATTGGCTTGAGTTTAAGCTCTGGAATGCAACCCTTATACAAGCAAGCTGTGTTTGGTTTCAGGTTTCTTAGAGGCTTGCATGCAAAATTGCCTCATTACTTGAATTGATACCTCTCATTAAGCAGATTCAGTGTGCTGCAATAATTGTCCTTTAGTATTTCAGCTCAAACTAATACCCAGTGTAACTCTCCTTAAGCCACTGGAATCATATAGAGAGACTGTCTTCTCAACTCACTGTCTTTTTTTAGTGAGGTTATGGGAGTTTTTTAGGGCCATTTCTAGATACAGGAAGTGGCTTCTGTCACAGGAACTGTATTCTTGTCACTGGAATCATTCTGAATATTTTTTAATAACGTCAGAAAGAAGGGATGGGCGTCTTGCATCTTTGGCAATATACTTAGAGTATCTTCATCTTCATCTGCTGTTTATAGTTTCATCATGTATTTCTCTTCTGTATCTTGGTACTTTGTGGGTTTGTTTTGGTTTTAAAGAAAACAGTGACAAATTCTGGATTATACAAGCAAATTCTCTTGTATATAGTGATGTGGGTTGTGTATTTGGGGTTTTGATTATTCCTTCAAATTCAGAACCCTTGGTAAATTTTTAATTCCTTTTTAGTAGAATTGTAGATCTCTTTGTTTAAAACTCATTGTTATGGAGCATTTCAAATGTTTAGCCAGATGGAGTCACACAAATAAGAGATGGACCCCACTCCTGCATGCACTTCTGAATTTAAAAATAATTAACTTTTCTGATGTTGTTTCACTGATTTGAGGGATTGGAATAGTTAAATATGTGCAAAAGTATTTGTAGGATGGAAGTTTGTCTGTGGCTTAGCAAATCCTTGCATTTCTACAGCAATCTGACAATTGGTTGGCTCACTTCACTGGTTTAAGAGAATTTCATTTGTGGAAAATGTATTGTGAGATTACCTCTTATGGAAAGCAAAGATGGTTACAGTATGTGAGGCTCCCTTCAATCCTTAGCAGTGGAGTGGGAGGATGGGAGGAGGGATCTAGCTTGTCAGCACATGGCTCCGTTAAGGTTCTTTGCTCTTGCATTGTCCTCCTTGCTTCTTAGGTTTTGTAAAGTTCTTCTGATCAGATTAATATCCCAAATTCATTAAAATTCAAAGGTTTTATTTTTTTTAGAGGGGGTGACTTCTTCATCTCAAGTCATAAAACTACATTGAGAAATTACCTGAAACACTTGACACAAAATTCAATTAGATAAAAGCCTGTTGGCTAAATTTAGGCATTACTTATCTGTCTTATTCTGAAAAAGTAATAAAAATATTAGAAATGTGTCAAATGCTGGGATGCAAAAAAAGTTGAATTTGATTAGGTCTTCATTCCATATAATTGAAGCAAAGCAATGCAATGATTTGACATGGATCAGAGCAAATCTATCTATATATGTATACACACGTATATATAGCATACTAAATAACATCTGGAATTATAATAGATAGACTTAAAATTGTGAAGATGCAAGATCCTGATCCTTCTGATCTACATGAATTATCAGAAAAGCGTACACCGGAATTTTTCTCCTCTTGGTATTGTATTCTACTTTATCATGGTTACAAAGCTTGGTAGAAATGTCTTTAAAAACCCCACATTTCCTTTAGTATCTCTCAAATAATTATGTAATGCAACAGAATCAAAGTTATTGATCTTATTTTATTTTATTTTTGCCTCTCCAACAGAGAAAGCCTTAAAAATAAAATAAAACATGTCAGCTGAGACTTTTTTCCCCTGTAGAATAAGTTTTAGTGTCTTATGCCCAAGGCTTGATTTTTTTGAACACCTTAGGAAGAAGGTGGATAGCAAATAGCCTTTGACTACAACAAACTGAAAAGTTTGAGGTGAGTTGCTTTTATACTAGGCCTATTTCAAAATATATTTAGAGTTAGTTCAAGAAATGCTGAATTATAGACCATTAATAACCATAAGGCAACATTAGTGGATGCCTGATTTGATTTTTGATACACACAATGTGAAATTTTAATAGTTATATAGGGCTAGAAGTAACTATTTTGACTAGTGAGATTGTGTGAGCAAGCATGGCTCTCTCTAAAATGTTATTTAAACATTTTATAACATTTTCTGTGCTTGGCTCCTGGAACAGGGGCTATAAAATTTTAAGATGGCTTGATACACAAGCTTGATACATGAACTATGTTGTGGCTTGGACCACAGCATAGACAGGCTGACTGAAGAGCAGTCCAGGAAAGGTACTATTACTTGAGACTTTATCATATTTCTTTTTCCTTAGAGAGGGTTTCATGCTGTTCCTGGCCTATGTAAAAATGCAGATGAATAGTATTTGTCCCTTCAGCCATGCCTTGGTATCCCTAGCCAGCAGTGAAATCTGCACATTGGTATGCAGACCGCTCCTTGCCACCTTTCGTATCCCTGTGGGGGGTGGTTTTCCCTCTGGAGTTTTTGTTTGTTTGGTTTGTTGGTTTTTTGTTTTTTTTTTTCCTTTTAGAATTTTGCCCATATAAAATGGTAACCAAGATACACAGAATACTGGTCTGAGCCTTCTGTTTACAGCTTCAAGTGTGGTTGACTCAGGAAATCCTATAGTAAAATATGTATCAGAACCTATAAAAAATTTCTTTGCTTTTTGCGTGAGGTAAAAGCTCTGAATAGAGTGAATAATCACGTATGGCTTTTTCATGAAATAATTTTATGTCACATGATTTTAAAACACGCTTAAGGAACATCAGGATAGGATATTGAAAAAACTAAAAAGTCATAACTTCATGCAGGTTAAAGAAATGTGTACATATTTCTACATTTGCATTTCTTGGCCCACAGTTTGTACTGCTTTACAGAAAATTCTTATGTGTACTTGTGTAAACGTAACTGGACTATAATCAATAGAATTATCCACCAACAAGAACAATTTATATTAGCCAGGGGCAGGGATTCCCATTCATTAAATCTGTGGAGGACAAGCCTTTATCTATTTCCGTAGATGCAGCCTGGAGCATCCAACATGTCATGGATTAGATAAATTGGGCTTGACATGCCCGTGTTTCTGGAAAATAGGACAAAAATTTCTTTTGTCCTTTGTGTCTTCTCTGCAAAAGCAGTAGTGCTTTTCCCCCACCTAAAGGGAATGACAGGAGATAATTTTACTTGCTTGAAAAACTTTTTTTTAAATTATAGGCATATTTTACATAGAGATGTGAAAAAAAGACCTGCCAGCATTTTCACAAGTGTATGGAGAAGGACAGTCAAGCTAATAACTGCCACATATTCCAGCTCTCAGAGCATTTGCCTAAATCAGCTCCATCAGGTGTAAGCTTGCCAGAATTGAAGTTTTCATAGTCCTTTTTTTTATAAATAGCCATTTTGTTAGAACTTCTGCACTGTAAAAGAATGTATTCACTTCCCCAGAAAAACACTAGCCCTGAGGTCAAGGGATTTTTGTGGGCTGCTGGAAACACAAGCTAAATTTCTCCGTGAAATGAATACACATTTGCACAAATTTAGCTGCTCCAAAATGGTATCATTGTGCAAGTCTCCCCAGTCAGTCAACAGCCCAGCTATTGGGACATTCCCCTGAGGTGTTGAGGACTTACAGAGCAGGCTTCAATATAGGCCTTTGATTAAAACACAGACCTTGATTTCTTTACATTTTTGAAACTTAAAAAAAAAAAAATGTTTCTACTTTGTGTGTGAAAGTGTAGCTTCCATGTAGATGTGAAGATAAATTCTGACAGAACTTTGAAACACTGAAGAAGTTGAATTTTTGCTGTTTTCTCTTCTTGTCCATAAGCAATCACATCTTGAAGCAAAGCATCAGCTAAATTAGCAGGGAGGAATAGCTTAGTTATCAGTAACTTTACAATTGCTGTGGCATGTGCAAACCCACAGCCTGATTCAAAGATTATTAAAACATGGTTCTAAAGTGGTCCTTTATGACAGGGAATAAAAAGGTTTATGAAAGTAAATTCAATATAGTCTGTTTTGTTATGTTTTCCCTGTTGTGGAAGGGTCATGGCTGGCATCTGTTAGTGAGAATGAAGGTACCCAGCTTGAGCAGTGGAGTCAGTCCTTTGGAATTTGTACTTTCTCTTGTCTTTTTTTCTTTCATTGCAGCTATGCATGTAGAAGCACAATTGCACAGTTTCTGGATGAAAATAAAAACATTTACTCACCATGACATACTGTGAATTAACACCTAGTTCTGTGTTCCAGAATATCATATGACACATCTTAATCTCTGTTTAAGAAAGCAGAAAAAAAAAATAATAATTTCAGTTGCACAAGAGCAGCATGTGATTGCACTAAATAATATTTGGCAAAGATGTGATTTGTAGATACCATAGAGTTACACAATTACTGCTATTTAAGTGTGCTATAACATGTCCTATTTAAACTTTATTAAAGTAAAATCTGTGACTGGATATAGAATTTCCAGAAGACAATAGTTTAATTGATTCCGGCCAAGTTTCAAATTTCCCCCATTCATTTCCAACATCCCATTCTTTTATTTCCGGTCTTGTTTTGCCTTCTGCTATCTTACTTCCCCTTCTTTCCCCTCCATTTTTCCCTCTCCCAAACCTTATGTGAGCTCCTTCCTGTAGCATTTTCTTGAGGATTTTGTGTTCCATCAGCACCAGCTCTCCTTTCGTGGCTCCTTTGCTGAACTCAAAGCTCTGTCTGTCCTGCAGCGCAGAACTGCTGATAGTTTGCATCCCTAGCTTTTTTTCAGGCAGATGAAGAATGGCTCACCAGTTTATCAGGACAGCAAAAAGGTTCCTAGCAAGTCAGGAGTGATCTGCAAATTCCTGGTGAATTCCTCATCTCTTCATGCTGGAAGTCTGCTCTGTTGTCAGTGGTCATGCTTTTGTCTTGTGTGAGTGTTCGACTTGAGCCTGAACTTTCCCGCAGTGGGGCAAGAGAGCAACATCTGATGGCACAGCTCCAGTAAGATGTAAGCTGATATCTGTTGCTTAATGCTGAGGAGAGTGACTCTAATCTAATCTTCAAGTACTTGGGTACTTAGCAGAAGATATAGATATTTTTCTCTCCCCAGTGCAACAATTTACTTTTTTTTTTTAATTACCTGCTTATGAAAATCCAAGGTGTAGTCATGACTGACGTAGTGCATGTGTGATTTGAGATGGTATAAAATTCTGTCCTAGGAAGGTTCAAACCTAACAGTTAACAAAATATTTTATCCCTCTCTTCCCCTGTCTCCGTGGGGACAACAAACTGCCAAGCACTGTCTGCTTTTTCTTTGCTTCTCAATACAAAGCGTAGGTTGCCTGCTAGGAAAGCATCAGTTTTGCATCAACTTCTTTTTCCAGAAACTCTCAGCCACAGAGCCTCAGGCTCTTGCTTTTTGCACAAACAGCTGTATCTCCTGAGGCCTGAACTTGTTTCATTTCAATAAAGTATAGTAGAAGTTTATGAAAAGTAATGGGTTGGGGTTTAGAGGCAATTGGGCCTTGTGATCTAATAGCCTTTTTTTCTGGCTTTACATCCTGAGACAGAAAGATATTTGTGTTTGCTCTTTTGGTTAAATTTTCTTTAAGAACCTCATGCATTTCATTCAGAGTAGGAGTCAAGTTATTTCATTGTTGGAAAAAGTTCCTGAGCCAAATAAGTTGAAGTGTTTTTAATTCAGAAATACATACAGGAAATATAGAAATACATACAGGAAAAATGATGCTATGATCTATAATTTATCTTGACAAGTATCTTTCAAACCACTATGGACTGAAAAGTTATTTATGTCCACGAGCCTGTCCTGTAAAACATACTTCTATCTACTGTGGCACTGGTCACTATCCATTAGTAAATCCTGTGCTTTTGGTTCCATTCTAATTTTTCCACTTATTCTTTTACCTACCTATGAAAGATCATAAACCTAATAATTTTAAACACATATGTGTTGGGGTGATTTTTGTGAATCAAAATTTTTGAAACTGTTGTAGTTTCTGATGTATTGTGCAAGCATTTATGCCAGTATACATGGGAAAGAAAAATGAAAAATATTATTTTATTTCAATAAGTATGTGTTTTTGTTGCATACATACACATAGGTAGGCCTGTATATGCAACTCTGTGAGGTTTATTCAGGAGGGAGTCATGGTCCAGGCTATGCAACACTGGTGTAGGTTGACAGAGGTATTTTCATGTCTGTTGTTGTGTGTGCTACCTGTAAGACCAACAGCCAAATGCAGCTGCAAAACCACAGATTTTCTGCCACTTTTTTTCTCGATGCACCTCTCTCCTTCATTTCCTTCCACTCCTTCTGCGGAACTAGCTTTGACTTTGCTTTTTTGGCTTGGATTCTGCCACCCTTCTCCTAACATCATCACTTTCTGAAGCTGATCTGCCTGTAAAGCAACAGAGGTTTGACAGCTAGCAGAAGAGTGAAGTGGTACCCTGGAAACATGCACTTACTTGTCATTAAGTTCCACTTGCTTTGCACTATGCAGTTACAAATGTGTAAAAACACTTTCTGGTGAATTATTAGTGTTAAATGGGATTATTAGTGCTGAAGAGAAGATGCATTGCCACACAGAACTATTTTCATACAGTTTACTAGTGGAGTGTGTCCATTTCATGACATTAGTTACATATTCTTCTCAGTCATGCGCTTGTTTCATTTCAAGTAAAGACACCAGAAGTTAATAGTTACTTCTTCCCCAAGCATGCTTTTGAAAAATAGCACTTTTAAAGCTGATAATATATTCATCATATTCAATATATTCATAAAAATGAAAAACTCTTTGAAAATCTGTTTGCAATGCAGTGTTCTTCTGATTAATAAGCCTTGGAAATTTGTGCTCATTATACCATAAACATGACCTTTATAAAACCATCAGAAAAATCCAACCGCAGAATATGCCAGGTCAAAGACTTTTTAAAATGTCAAAAAGCGTAAAGCTTTAAAATTAATGTGATTTTTATAATACTTGGCTGATGCTTGTATTTTTGCTTAGCTTATTTATTTGTCGTGGGGGTTTTTTGAGCCTTTGTGGTTAGGATCTACCAGGAGACTGTGACCTCAGGGGAGCACACTTTGGGATGCATCTTAATCACCTTCAGCACTTTTTTGTGTTTCAATGTTTAGATCCAGTTAGTTTGTAACCACATTTTTGCTGGACATGATCTGATAAGAACTAGTATCTCTCCAATAGATGCTACAAACCATATACTGACCCACTGGTTAGGAAATATCCAAGATGTGTCAGTAAATATTGATGCAGTCAGTTCAACAATGTCACAAAATACGCCTGTAGGCTGAAAGGTGTCCAGAAACACTATGCATGCAGTTTTTTGGGGAAATGCACATTTGTAACACTGTGATCTTCCTCTAATTTCATCAGGTTGTAGCGCTCCTCTGAAAACACTCATGCTTCCCACCTTAGCTTGAGTCTGAAAATAAATATTTCTGCTGTAGGCTGGAAATCATGCTAGGGTAGCTGCTTTATGTGGGAATAACTAGCCAAGATCATCATGAAAAGAAAAGTCAAACCTGTTTTTTATACAGAATGAATCAGGTCAGAAGGGAACACAGTGGGTCATCTGGTCCAATCTCCCTACTCAAGCAGGATCATCCTAGAGCACAGGGCACAGGACTGCATCCAGATGGTTCTTGAGTATCTCTGGTGAGGGAGACTCCACAGCCTCTGAAAAATCTGTTCCAGGGCTCAGTCACCCACACAGTAAAAAAGTTCTTCCTCATGTTCACCTGGAACTTCCTGTGCATCAGTTTCTGCCCATTGCCCCCTGTCCTATTACTTAGCACCACCGAGAGGAACCCAGCTTCATCCTGTTGACACCCTCCCTTCCAACACTTATTTACATTGATGAGGTCCCTTCTCAGCCATCTTTTCTGTCCTGGCATTGCTGCATGGTGGTAGAAATGTCTCTGTACATTTCTAGCTCACTCTGTGCAAGGCAGGCGTTTTGCTTCCTTGGATTCACTTTCTTACCACAGAAAGTACAAAGTAGTACAAGACATGAGCTGTATAGGAAGGAACTGTAAAATAGAGCTGAGGATATGTAGTTTGCCAAAAGAAAATAGAATCATTAGTGCAGCTGTAGACTCATTGGTGAACTCCTCTTCCCTCTAGCATTTATGGCACCGAAGGAAGAGCAAGTTTTGACATTGTCTGTGAGATCATTCCAGTCTAAGTGAAAGCACATTCAGTTTGCTGTTAGCCTACAACCAGGAGAGGATATTACAGTGCTCAGAGCACTAAATTTGGAGACCTAGAGGTCAGGTTCTTTGTCTGCCACAGATGGCTGTGTAAGCTTTGGGAAGAAGACTTTTGCTAACTGTCCTAGGTTTCTTCCTAGCTGAAAAATTGGGATATCTCTTGCCAGGTAGAAGTGTCCAGAGAATTAACACTGGAATTGCATAGGCAAAAAAGTAAGGCTGCTGGGTATTTAATATTTGATTTTTTTTTTTACAAGGCAAATAGAAATTAAAAGCTTCTTCATTTTCAAGAGGGAAGAGAGCTGAGGTTCATGGATATTCTAGTTTGTCTTCTCCAAAGCCATGACTTTCTGTCTTGGGCTTTCTAGTTCTCTGGAAGTTGGCATAGTTGGTACTTGGTATGGGCAGAAGGTAATAAGCATGCTAGCCAAATTGAACAATTTCTAGTTGTTTCCTTATACTAGAAACAGATAGAACTTTACAGAAAGTGGAACATTCATTTTGGATCATTTAACTTTCAGTGATCCAACAGTTTCCAATAGGGGAAAAAGAAATCCAAATTTGTCTGACTGACTCCAATAAAAGCCCAAAGGACTCTGAAGAGCTCAATTAGGTAGGTCATGTTGCTAAAATAAAAAGCTAAGTCTCTGCCCTTGTGCAATTTGAAATCCATATAAGATGTGGCCCATAGTGGGTTAGGCAAATTCCTTGCTTGACAGTATTAGGTACTGCAGTTCAGGTTGTGGTTTTTCAGTAGCTGTTATGTAAAAAAAACAAACCAAAACACACCAGTATTTTATTCAGTAGAGTGTTTCCTGGGGTCCACTACATATTTTAGATATGGGGCAAAAGAGGTGATACTTAGTGGGGTTAATGGGGGCTCTGACATTAATTAGTCTTGAGGCCTGAGGTGGGTAAGGTCTGCACAATGCTGAGCACCTCAGTCCCATTCAGTCAGAACTGGACTTCATTGTCTGTGAGGTGGGCCCACCTTCCTGTAATGCAGATGATAAAGGAACAGGAGGGGAAAAGGTAGCAAAATGGGAGCAGAAACCTTTGTTTAGCAAAGTAAAGGAAATAAGGACAGGAGATAATGGGTATCAGACTACACATGCAAATTTGTCTCTGCATTTTCCCAGTCCAGTATCATAATAGTAGTTTTACAGGTTTCTACATAATGAAAAGAGAAATTTACTCTGAACACCTAGAGAAGTACATTTTCCAATCAAAATTATTGGGATATATGTGTTTCAAAATGCTAGTATGTGTGAAATAAAAGACTTTAAAAAATGCTGCATGATGCATAGCTGCAGGCTTCTAAAACTAATAATAATAATAATTTTTTTTTCTAAGCTGGCTTACTTTGCAGGAGCCAGAGAACAAATATTTTCTCTAGAGAAAATAATACTTTGAATAGCAGCAAATGAGCAGAGTTGATTCAAACTTTCCAGGTGAACAGTGTATGTGCTGAAAAATGCTGTCTATAAATAAACAGTGGGTACTGACTTGTGCCAATCTGGAAAAAAAAAAAAAAAAAGGAAGGGAAGAAAATATTTTTGTAATGAGTCACTTCGAGTTGTTTGGATCTGGATGTTTGAATTTTGCCAATATTTAAATAATAAAAACAGTTAAGTATCTAAGTAGGAGGTATAGGGCGTCATTTTAGGTGAAAGAAGAGTTTCATCTGACACAACGGTGGGGTTTTTCCCCCCTTAATTGTCTCTACTTTTTGGTTTGGCCAGTGAACTAAAAAACCAATTACTCACAAGTATCACAGCTGAGACAGTGTTGCATTCATCCTGTTCAAAGTGACTAGCCACTGCTAGCGTTTCTAACAGCAAAACCTGTGAAAGAAAAGCTTGTGCGGCCACACAGAGTACTTGATCCTCAAGCTGTCTCAGGAGAACCAGCAGGATTGAGGATGGTGTATTTGGAGTCCCATTTTGAAGGCTCTTCTTTTCAAGTGGGCTTCAAATATTTAATACGGTTGAGTTTTTTTCTTTCTTTACTGGACCTAAGTGTGATTATATGCAAAAGTATTGTGTTTAAATGTGGATATCGTATTTTTTAATTTTTTTTTTAGATTATTAAATAATGAAAGCACTCTCCAAAGAGAGTATGTGAACAATACAGAAGTCAAAAGCACTTTAAGATTCTTATTTCCCCTTATAAAAGAAATAAATTTTAAAAAATAAACAAACACTCAAAATTATAAAAAGCCCTTTCAAGAAGCTGAGTTCTAAGACTATAAATAGTAAGAAAATAGATTTTCTGAGCACTAAATTCTCCATTCACGTCATTTGATTACATCTAATCTTCTTTCAGTTCATAGATAATAATATGCAACCTACAAAAAAGAAATATTCAAAATCAAAAGTTTATCTCTTTATACATAAAAGATACAGGTTGCATGTTA
The DNA here is from genome assembly GCF_015832195.1 of Motacilla alba alba. NCBI lineage: Eukaryota > Metazoa > Chordata > Aves > Passeriformes > Motacillidae > Motacilla > Motacilla alba. The sequence goes on along the minus strand of NC_052017.1, from coordinate 37,162,694 downwards.
GCTAACTTTCTGTATGTGGAGTTCATATTTTAGCCACTTTATTACAACAACTACAACTAAGTATTTTGGTGATTGAGTCTCATATTTCTGTGCCAGATTAGATCACTGGTACTGCTCATTCTGGAGCTGAATTTACCTTTAAAGGGACAATTCAGTAGTTTTTGAGAAAAACATCTGTTGTAAAAATGAAGATTACCATACAGTGATAAAAAGGACTACCCTAGTGACTATGGTCCATGACAAGTTACATTAAACTAATTCCTAAGAGCCACATCTACAATTCCTGTCATATTTTCTCTGTTAGATCCCAGAGAAGATTATTCTTTTGGTTTTGGATGGCTTAAAATTTCCTGCTTTATCAGATTCTGTGAAAATATAAATGTGATATCTGTTAATTTAGATAATGAAAGAGCATTATCCACCATGGATAGCTTGCGTTCTTAAATGCTTGTGTCTTTATTGTCTTTAAAAAAAATCCCTCCAAATATACCTTTCCTTTGGCTCACTGGCAAAATTGATTTATAACAAATTAAAAGTTCTAGCTAATATTGAGTTATCCAAATGTAAGGTTGTTAACATTTGTAAGCTTTACCATGAGCTCCCCACATACCCTTTTCCTTTTATACTTTAAAATAGCCTGAGTCATTGTTCTTGAAAGTTTTCTGTGGAAATTCCTGGTTTTGCTCAGGCTGTCTAGCATATATTTTAATGCTTAGTGCATGTGTACTATTAGGTATTAGGTTCCTATATAAAAAATATTAATTATAGCTTTTGAAGTTCTTTTAAAGCCTCCTTTTCTTTGGGAATGTGTGGTACTTTCCCAGCTTTTCCACTGAGTCATACCAGCTGAAAGGTTCTCTGAGATTTTGCCAAGGCACAATGTGTGTATTTTTTTGACCTCAGATAAGTTATCATGGAAATATTAAGAGAGGTGTGAGATGGGTTGCAAAACATGGAAATATCCATATCTGAGAGAAACCAGTTTATGATCCTGAAAACCAACTCAGACTCTAGGAAGGAAGGGAAAGGGTACATTAGTTGAGTGTCTTTGCTGTATTCAAAATAGCTGTGCACATGGACAGAAGGAAAAACTTGCAAAGTAGTGAAGGAATGAAAATAAAATTCTGCAGAGATTTGCTTTTTCACTCAGTGTTTATGGTAGTAATAGTTAGTGATTGAAGAACTGCAGAAGATTTAGATTAATGGGGTATTAGTTTAGAGTTTCTGCCCAGTTTACATACCTCCAGGTTTCAAATGCATTGCAAAAAATTATCTGCATTTTTGTGTCTGCAAAAGCTGAGCTAGATTCTTCCTTAGGGGAGACTATTTGATAGTGCATCTTGTGATTCTTTTCCTGGAAACTAAATTGTCAGTTAAGTTTAAATTTGAGGGTTTGGGAATGAGGGTGTGCATGAGGAAAGACTATGCAGAGAAAGATGTAACATAACTTTCTCTAGTGCCAAGTCACAAATAACAAGAAGTGGTTGCCAATTTGTTGAGCTGTTTGTTAGGGAACCTGAAGAATGGGGATCTTGGCCTTCTTGAAAAACATTAAGGAAATTTGCTATTTATTATCCTGTATTAAAAACCACCCTGCTTTATGACGTCTGTTTACTATAGGGCTATTTTGTTTGCTTTCCTATGTGTATGTTCAGTCTTTGTGATTCCCTTAATCCAGATTTTAGGGTGAGTACTTACAGCTGTTTATACTCTTTACCTAACACCGATCCAAGCAAAATTTCAGGTGAACTGGGCACAGAAATTTACATGGGAAACTTTCTTTTCAGTGAGTGCTATTTCATTGAAAGCAAAATTTCCCCAGAATGCGTTGACTTTTTGTAAAGAATTGTCACCAAAAACATTGCGAAGATAAGATTAAAACGTAAGCATTTTTAATGACACATGGTTTCTTATTTTAGAATGATTCTCATTTTCAAATATATTTTCAGTTCCACAGTGAAACATGGTCTCTAAAGTCAAAATGGGGTAGAGGGGAAGCGGGGGAAAGGACAGACGCCAGTATTTGTTCCCTTTCATACTCAAAAAAAAAAAAAAAAGTGCCAATTCCTCATGGAATGGACAGTTTGAGGCACAACAGGCAGGAATCATCTCTTCATCTGTTTCTGTCATATTCCCTTGGTTCAGGCAAGAAAGGTCTTGCGCTGGTGAAGTTCATATCACCAGTGGTTTCAGAAGGAGAACCCACCTGACTGGGTTGTGTCACCAAGAACATGAACCTCATATTGCTCACATGCCTTTGTAGCATGTGGGCTGTCTGTGCCCAGAACATGCTGTTGTATTTCAAACCAGATTACCCAGTGGTACAGCAAAATGTCGGTCCCAGCTGGAGACACACACATTTTGCCCTGTGCAAAAATGCACTCTTTGATTTACATTGGAGGAGTTCTCAAAAACAGGCTCAATGTGATACAGGAAGGGGCAAAGGTTTGTTGCAAGCTTTTCCCCAAACTTGCGTGCTCACACTTACTTTGGATGTATAGCCAGTGCCTCTGTCCAAGAGATTATCTTGCCTGTGATTTAAATGGTCTGAAAATTAAAGAAACAAATGATTACTTCAAACTTGGGCAAAATGCCTAGCTGATTAAGCTTCTAAGTAGTATTATTCTTAGTCTCCCTACAGAGAAAATTAATGTAACAATATTGATGTGAATTTCTCCAATGTATGAACATTCATCGCCCATTTAGAATCCGATTCTCGTCCTCTTTAGAAAGACATGAGGCTCTAACATCACTATTTTGTAAGACTGGAATTAGAAAATACTGTATTATCCTGCCATTTTCAGGTGTAGCAGGCTCCTCATAAAGACAAGGTTATCTATGTGAACTTCAGGTTATAATAATAATAATAATAGTGAGCATTAAGTGCAGGCTGTGGACAAAACCTATCAGTGTTGTGGGGTTTTATCCTAGTTTTATTGTTCAATGTTATCCAAACCTTGCAGGTAGAAAGCTTGTAAAAAGGCTGACATTGAATCTTCACCCTCATTGTGTGCTGCATCTGCTCAGGGAATGCTATGGGGGTCTTTGCAAAAAAACTCATCCTACACAATACCAAAACCGTCACAAGCAAATTTTATGACTCTTCATTGTAATCCAATGTTCCGTAACACTTGGAATTTGTCTGTGAACACTCCTCAAGAACTCTTCCTAGTGGTCTTCTACCCCTCTCCATCCCTCTGCTAATGGATTAGGTGCAAAGTAGTTAACGCTGGCATTCTCAAAGGTTGTCCAAGCTAAGCTGAGTCACAAAAATGGTTGCCATTGCTTCAGTTTTTCTGTTGCAAATTCTAGACTACAACTCTGTGCATGTTAAATGGAAAGATAAGCTAATTTTTGCAGCCATAAACATTAGAGAAGTTCTTAAGCAAAGGCTCAGATTTCATGATGGCTCTCACATGCTCTATCATTTAGGGACATGTCTGACACTATTGAAAAAACAGAGAGCAGCTGTGCTCCTGAACATACTAATTTTCTGTGCCACTGTAGCCAGGACTGTGGTAGATTTTAAACTCTGTTCCAGAGGCTCTGAGTCCCAGCCAAGGTCCTGCAGAGCTGGCTGGATTTTTCCATTTAAAGCTTGTTCTCGTCCCCAGATGGCTTTGCATCGCACTGGCTGGCAGCAGCAGGTGCGTGAATGCCGAGTCATGCCACAGGAAAGGATCACAGAATAGAAATATTTCATCCTCCGTGGTTTAGTATCTCAGATGAGTTTGGGATATCATTGCTGTTGCTCTAGGTAATCCGAACCTGTGGAGCTCTTCTCTGTAGCACTGAGATAATACAGCCAATGAGCTGTGTCCCCAAGCACAGGTGACATTTCTCGGTCCAGTTTGCATTTGTGAGTTTCGGAATGTTTGATTAGCCTCAAATTGTTTGCTATTGCCAGGCAAATGTTCACCTTGAAATTTCTGTGTGATTCTGTACAATCTCAGGTGCAGTCTGTATTTTTTTCTTTAGTAAGAGTGACTTCTCCCTTTCATGATGTGTGAAAGTTTTATATAATTCAAGCTAAGTATTTGCAGCCTTTTAAAAAGTACTTTTACGGGTCTTTCCTATTCCGAGGTAGTATGATTGGCATGTTCAACACTACCTTACAATCATTCTGACCTGTTAGATTTATTTTTAACAGTGTTTTTGTAATCAGGTCATGGGAATGTAACAATTGCCAAAGCAATGGCAATCAAATACTTGATAATTCTATGCTGCTTGTGCTCTGCTTTTCTGTTGCCTATATCCTCAGCTGCAGCATTCAAAAACTTTTGATTTCTTATACACTTACACTGAGGTACAATGTAGAAACTACCCCAAAAATGGCAGTTTTTATTGGGATTAAAAATATCATGAGATTACAGTGACCCCTAATCCACTGCCTTTAATTTACTAGTGATTCTTAGTGAAATGCTTCACAGAGGAGTTGACAGTTGGCAAAAAATACAGTCTTCAAACTTTGGCTCCAGCTGATTTTATATCTAGAAGCGCAACTTGGATGATCTTCTACAGCTGGTTAATTAAGTCCTATATTTTTAGCCTTCAATTAGATGTGTAACATGACAAACCTTGTTAGCAGGTTTTCTGGCCAAATATAGAGAGATGTCATATATCTTCCTGACTACTTTATATTTGCAATCTTAAAAGATGTATGCAACTTGTCTAATAAAATATCTGTATGTATGCAAGGGACAAAAGAAGCAGATTTTAGATCTCTCCCTCTGTTGAGAAGAGAGATGCCTGTTTAGTGAGTAGGGTAAAACTCCCCTTTCATTTTTTTTAGTGTTTCTTGGACTCTTACCAGCAGGTTTTTACAGTCTGTTGCCTGCCTCTCGGATTAGAAGAACACTGGCATATTTTAACAGTTTCCTAGGATCCAAATAGTCTTTAATTAACAGGGAATTGATGTTTTGGAGTGCAACCAATATAGGAGACACTGAAGGCAGAGAATGAACTTGGATCCTTCCAGGCTGTAGCTGGATGTGGCCAGGAGCAAACAAATAAGCAAAATAGGGTCCACTGCAAACAGGTAGTGCCTTATTGGTATGCAAAGGGATTTCTTCATTTGCATTACATTCCCACAGAGCTGGTGGTTAGCCGGGAGGAGCTTTCTGCTGCACAGAGTCTGAATCAGCTCCACCCCTTCCAAAGAGCAGAAAGTACCGGTTCATCGGTACCTTCCCATAAACAGAATTTCAGTGTCTCCTGAAACTGTTATTTTTAGATTTGTATTGATCAACTGTTGAGGCAGCAAGGTATGTTGTGTTTGTGAGGTTTAGGTTGGAATGGAAGCCGTTGGCTCCATAAGTGAGCATTTAATTAAAAAAAACAGAAGTCTGAAAATAACATGACTTTTGCTGAGCTGAACAGCAAGTTGTTCTGTATGTTTTTGACTAACCTGCCTTTGTAGGGTTGAGCAACAGGGTCAGGATGAAGCATTGAAATTATAAGAGAATTAAACTAGCTGAAGGTCTCAAGGGAAGTTAGACATATGCTGTACTGTTTTTCCAGATTGTCCATGGAAATAAATGGTTTATAAGGTAATTCTAATCACAATAGACTGAAACATGAAGCAATTGCTGGCAAAGAATTATAACAAACTCAATCACTGAGTCAGCTGTGATTTTTTTCACTAATGCAGTGATTTTTGGATAAGTCAAAATATATTTGTTTGATGCAATATTGTCTTTTTATTGTTGCTTTGTGTGTGTGTGTGCGTGCTGGCTTTTATCCCCCCCGCTAATCATATCACCTGCTGAATGCTTTCTCTTTGTGCGTGCAGGTGGTACATGCCAGAGCCCTGCTCTTCCAGCCCTTGTGCGTCCTCCTGCACCACCCTTGCAGCCGTCGCTGGATATTAAGCCGTTCCTCCCGTTTCCTCTGGACACTGCTGCAGCAGTGAATCTCTTCCCCAACTTCAATGCAGTAAGTACTCTCCGAACAGTTACACTGAGCCACAGCTTCCATGGAAGACTCAAGAGGGTACAAAGCAGGATTTTATGTACTCCATTACACCTGGAATATCCTCTCCCTTACTGAGGACCAAATAGCACTTTCAGACACGCTGATGGGCCATAAATTGAAGCCTGCCTGGGTGTTAGTCAGAAGAAATGTAGAAGGAAAAAAATTCTATGATCCCGAGTGACATGCAATAAAGTTTCAGGCCGTATTCAGTCCCAGAGCTTGTGAATTTCCCCCAGTAATTTAGGACGTGCAGAGCTTCACTAACTTACAGTTTACTGCAACTCTCAGAGAGGGAAAGTTTCAGAGCAATGGGATTCTACATCCCATCTCCAACACTCTTCCTGAGAAATACTAAAAATTTACAGAGCCTAAAGAAGAGAACTCTGTCAGCACAAATAAAGTAAGAATGAGAACAGTGTTAGCTGCTGTATGAGCTATTCAGTGGGAAACAATACAGGGTATTTTTTTCAGGTTAAAATGTGTTATTTCTCATGTCTTAGGTTTAAACTAGGATAGATTTCTCCCTTTGTTCTTTTACTTAGTCATGCTATGTATGATTATAGAAATTCCATTCCTTCTTTAGTATTTTAATTGTTACTGATATAAGTCATCAATGTTCCAATTTTCCTGTTTCAGGCTGAGATAATTAATGCTCTAAAAAAAACTTTACATTGATTCTATGTTAGTTTTGATTTTATAGAATTTTGCCCCTTTTCAATTATTTTTGATGCTCTTTTCCTTATTTACATATACTGTATGTACAAAAAAATCTCTCTTAAAAGTTTTAAGAACTTGTTTTAAGAACATGTGTGCTTACCTACTTTGAGAGGCAGAGAGGGGGTGGAATTTTCCATTCTGAACCAATTTTAATTGACATGAAGAAATCTTAATTAAAATAATTGAGAGTAGTAAAGGAACATATACATTCTAGAAAAAAATAGCAATCAATAGCAAATTTCTGCATTTAAATGTTTATTTTTTACCTTTCATAGGTGTTCATTTTGCTTTAAAGTAATTAAAATAAGTTAATTGTCAAAACTATTTATACAGTCTTGAATTCAAGAAATTCACAGCATTAACAGAGAAACTACAAGCTACAAGTCTTAAAAAGCGCAGAAACAATATGTCAATGAACTACTATTACAAGTAAAATTTAAATTTAAAAAGTCTGTTAGTATGCCACAAATGTGCTGGGTATAACCAAGGTAGTGATAACCCATAATGAAATGGGCTGGATATAACCAAGGTAGTGAAAACCCATAATGAAATGGATACAACTTTAGACTTGTTTAGTGTGCATTAGAGTACAGGTCTTTTAACCAGTTGGGCCTTGTGATCACTCTTTGTAGTTAATGCAGTAGGCCAGTGGAATTTTTAAAAGATGTCTTTTAGAATTTCTTGTATTTTTCTTCCTCGGGATTTTCCATGGTTCAGAGTTTTCAGATTGTTTTGCTAATTGTTTAATTATATAACTGAAATGGAATTTTAATGATGAATGTTAATAATTGTTAATCCTGTGCTAGTCTATAAATTTCCTGTTTCTTTCTTCATGCACAAACTGCTTTACTATTATAATTATTTTGAGGGAGGGGTGGATAAGTCATGCTTATATTAATTTGGAAGTAAGAAAGTAAAAATAGACTAGTATCAAAACCATCTTATTCCTGAACATTATCTTAGTAGCATATAATTTGGTAAGAGCACTGGTAAAGTGAGCCTAGTTTTCAGGAGTGAGCCTTGAAGCCCTTTTTAACAGCACTCTGAAATCTGTTCCCATGCAAAATGCTGCTTCCTGTGATGTGTGGCCATCTGCCAAGTCCACCTTTGGCAGATATGTGAGTCCTGAGTGTGAGGATGCTGTCATCAGAGCTGCTGTCACCTGCCTTGCTGCTCATAGTTTATGCCTTGCTAAGTGACCTTTGCCTTCTCATCATGTGTGCTGACATGCAGCAGCATCCTCCGTGTTCCCATTTTCTTTGTGAACAGCTCATTATTGAACGCTGCTATGTTTAGCTCATATGCCAGGGATGGTTAGCAGCAACCTCTAAATGTATAGACTAGCTGAGTAGTTTTGCACAGCTCCAGAAATTCTCTCCAAGCTGACAAAACTTTTGGGGACACATCAGCTGCTGACCGTTATCAGCCCAACAAGTTAACACATCATGTTAGACTTTAAACACAACTTCTGACAGGGGCTTCAGTATGTGAATGTGAGACAGAAAAAAGGGTTTAATCAAAAAATTATCTTTGTAAATATGTCTTTTCATTATCAACTGCAGCTGTTGATGGTGCTTTATCTTCATAGACTTCACTGACAGTCCTATGCAATGTCAGTGGAGAATCATTTATGCTCTCTGGCTAAACCCAAGTCAAGCAAGTGGTCCATAACAGAACACCTGAACTGGATGTTCTCTCTTGTGTTGTCAATAAATTCACATTTCCCTTGACTGAGACATCAGGGTCATAAATTGAGTCATAGGATATGGATTTCGAAAGACCTCTTGACCCTCACAGGAGAAAATTCCGCAGGAACAAATGAGTTTGGCAGCATGTCTGGACTACTCAAAAGGCTAGAAGGAAGTCCAGAATTTTCGCCACTTACTGGCCACTTTTCAACAGCCTTCACTTGAAAACAGTATGACCAAGGGGAAACTTGAATAAAAGTTCAGACATGTTTCAGAGAAAATAAGTAGTCCTTGCAATCCTAATTAGTATGAGAGTTTGGTTGTGATGGACATAGGCATCTGAGCTAATCAGCCTAAGCTTCTTCGCAAAATATAATGGAGAGAAACCAGCAATTTCTCCAAGTTATGCATGGATAAAAATGCACAAAGGTAACTTGCAATGCAAGCTATATGTATACTTTGGCATGGAGTGAAGCGAACCCTGAAAGTTCTCATTCATCTATTCAGACTGTAATGAGGGACTGGCTCAGCTGCATCTACATTTAGATGAATACCACATTATGGGACAGGTCATAAGCTATTCACAGCTCATATATTAAATTCCACTCAGAAATCACATGACAGAAGTGCTGACATTGTATTGTATGTTTACAGAGGAATGCTCCCATTTATTAAGGGGTTATGCTTCTAATTTTGTCTAAAGACAATCTTCAGGGAATTTGAGGATTCAGATTAACTGGATGGAACTATTAGGAGAGGTGGAAGAAAAAGTAACTTACCAGTGGAGAAAGTCAGACATGTACATAAGAACTAATAAAACCAAATACTACCCTTAAGTATTGCAAATAATCCTAGTAAGGTGTATTTTATAAAATTTTTCACTCCAGTTTATTACAAGTATGTGAAAGTTTTATTTGTTACTGATGACTTTGCTCTAAAACAAGCTCAGTTTTTGCTGGCTGCCTCTGAAGAAAACACTCAGCACTGATTTCCACAAAGGGAAAAGCTTTCATTGAAGCAGAGACTAGAAGAGATAACATGGAGTATGCAAAACTTTATCAGTAATATTCCTAGACAGAAAGAAGGGGGAAAAGCAAAAACTGAGTAACCTGAAAAAAGTTGGGAAGATAATGCTTGAACCTTTGAACCATTCAGTTTCAGGAGGAACATTTTCTATTTATAGGAGAAAGCGTAAAGCAAACATAGCAATTAACAATCTGGTTAGCTGAACATTTGTAGGTGCTATGCCCTTAATTGTGAAGCAAATGGGTACCCTCAAGTCACATGTAAAAGGAAATTGTAACAACACAGCTGTTTAAACTGAAAACAGCCCACTGGAACAGACCCTGAAGAATCCCAGGTTCACTGCAAGTTTATCTGATCTGAAAAGATGAATCAACGGATGGGATTTAAATGGCTAAATTTTATTTAATGAGAGAAACTATGGCTATAAATTATGTTTATCTAGCTTTTTAAAACATGATTTGAAAATTTCCAGAGGAATGGAAAAATAATTAAATTCCTCTGAAAATAGTTTGAGATCATTTAGCAAACATTTATATGTTTCTGCATTTTCATCTGCAGAGAGAGAAGCTGGAAGTCAGTATAAGTCTAAGAATTAGTTCTTAGAGATGCAAAGCTTTAACAGTAGTATTAAGCATGTATGGGTCTTTGCATGTGAATATGTGTATTCCATTCAGATATGAACAATGGTTTGTTGCAGAGAAATCTCACAAAGCATCAAAGTCTAGAAGTTAATTAACTTGTAGAAAAATATTGATGGGTCTTTGGTCTAAGAGGAGATGCTTAGTTTTGCAAGATATCAGCATCAGCCCTAAGCTGATGGACCCTATGACAGAAAAAATCTTTAGCAGACTTTTCGGTAGTCTCCAAATCAGAGATGCATCATAAACTGGGTTTTGCCTATTTCCAAAGCTCTCAGAATTATATACTTCAGTCTCTTGAGCAGGAGACAGAATTTAAAGTTTAGAAATGCAGGGCATTTGCCATTACAATGTAGATAATTCAACAGTGCATTGCACTCCTTGTTTGTTTATTCTTTGACAGAGATGCTGACCATCTTTCTGAAAAAATTCTAAAAAAATATTTTATCACACTTTGTAATATGAGCACAATCTGTAAAGGAAGAGGTATGCAGTGTGGAAGATCTGAATAAATGCTTGAAAACGGAAAGAGTGATGTTTCTTGAAAAGCTCCATCCCTAACTCCAAATGAAAGCCTTGTTGCAAATAGAAAGTTTTCCAAGTAAGCATGCTTTGAAAAGAAACTTCACTACAATTTTGACTAGAAAAGTATGACTTGGAAGAGCAGTGGCAATGTCAGAGTTGTACTAAACATGGATGGAAAGTGAAATGTTACTCTAAAGACATGTTTCTCATGATCCACCTATAGTAATACTTGTTCAGTTCCCTGATTTTCCTGTTTGCTTCTCCTTTGCCAATAGCCCCCGGTGCATTATTAAAGGCTTCCTATTTCACTTTCCCCTGGTTATGGGAAAGGAGGAGGAGGAGTTAACAGCGCCCATTGCCCAATCCAGTGGTAACTTGGGTTAGAGTGCCAAAGTGGTGCTCCTTGCTTGCTGAAAATCACCCTGTGCAACAACCCAGCAGCTTCCAGGGCAGCACAAAGGCTGCACTTTATTTATAGAGGTGAAGCTTGTGTTTGTAGGTATAGTCTTCTCCTATTGTGGCCAGACGGTTGATAAAAATGGACAGTGTAGAAAACCTGCTTGCTGAGAAGTATTTCTGGGAAGGGTTATGCCAGGAAATGCAGAGAAAACCTGTCACAAAGCTGTCAGAAGAGATTTAAAAAATCTTTTCCTTAGGCTCTTGTCCTGGATAGTTATTTTATCTAGAAGGGAGATATGTGTGCAGAAATGATGTGCCAATTTTCTAGATGTTATGAATAAGAAGTAGTATTTTGATAGTGAAGACTGGAGGAGGACTCTGAAATACGTGTTGGTTTTTTTTTTAAATGTTATCAGCCTGAAATTTACAAAATAAAGTCAAATCTTTTGTATGCCACTACATAATGGTTTTGTTTTATGTTTTCTGACTTAATTGAGCAGAGTAGCGTAACGAGACTATTTTTCCTCATATAAAAACCTTTCAAGTTCAGTAGTGATGACACGCTGTCAGAATGCTTTGTTTCCAGAAGAGGATAATCAGGCAACAACACAATGGCCTAAGTCTGATGTGAATCAAAATGGAATATTGCCTATATAGAAGAACTTGGCAGTAAAAATGTAGTTTGTGCTGATTTTTAATGTTATTTCCATGAGAAGGTCCTTTATCAGGTGGAGAACTGTAGTGCGCCAAATTTTTCATGCGTCAGACGGGGAGATTATTGCTTCTGGGGCCAATCTTTGAGTAACTGCTCATTTACAGGTACCTAGAAACAGAGGGCTTGACTTTTTCATTTCCTTACATAGCACTGCAATTGAAATGTAAGATAGCTGTACTCTTCTTTACCATCTATATCTCTATTGCTGTTTAGGTGAATGTTATTAAAAATAGGGAACAATACAAAAATAATGGCTGGCTTCAGGAATTCTTTATTATAATAACATTTTCATCGCTGCCCAGAATGTTTAATTAAGTCTGCAGGAGAAGTACAGGAATTAGGAACAGAGCAAACACAAGAAAATCCTGGCAATTCAGATGTTTTATTTGGTGCTTGCAAAACAGGAATGAATCAACATCAGTATGAAATATTCAGTCATTTGAATTGGCCAGATTTATTTCCCATACACTTAAATCTTTAAGCTGCACCCTGAGTTCTGTTTGAAATACCAGTAAAACACTGATTTCCTGATGCAGAGGAAAGATTTACAGCTCAAGAGACATGATGAAATTAAGCTTTTTGTCTTTTTCCGTATTTAAGTCAGATTAGGCTGGATTGAGATCTCTAGGCATACTCTGCCTGGTTTTATATATGGTCTATGCTCAATGTCATGCACAGGGAGGAGAGTTTATATTTTGACTCGGTACAAATGAGTGTTACTGAAATGTGGTCACCTGTGACTGCATGGATGTTATTTCTGCTTGTAGTGTCTCAGATCCCTAGGACCCATCTCCAGAGTCATTGCTGTTATGTTCTTTGGACTTGATGTGCTGTTAAGGAGTATTTAACTTTAGTCAATTTGCAACCTCCTTTAAATGTTTTTTTTCCTCAAAAAATTTGGAACTTGTAGTTGGGCCTTCTGCAAGTTTAAACCTGGACAACAACAAAATTTTTCTTACCTTTCTCTTAGAATTATCTTATATTCTAGCAGTGCTCCCGGTCTGTGTTTTGAATGGCTTTCATTGGGCCCATGTGAAGCTCATGAAGTCCAAGGTCAGGAGTAAGTTCATGCACTGGGGTCAGTGCTGACCCTGGTAGCAGGATTGACTGGGGACTCCAAGGATTGAGTGGAAAAGGACTTTGGGATATTGATGCATGAAAAAATGATCATGACCTGGCAATGTGCTCTTGCAGCCCAGAAAGACAATTTTAGGTGGAGCTACATCAAAAGCAGTGTGGCCATTAGGTCAAAGGAGGTTATTCTTCTTCTCTATTCTACTCTCATACAACCCCACCTGGAGAACAGCATCTTCCAATGAAAGACAGCAACGTATTAAAGCAGGTTATGAGGAGGGTCAGGAAAATTGTCCAGGCAGTGGAACACCCCTCCTATGAGGAAAGACTTGAGAGAGTTGGAGTTGTTCAGCCTGGAGAAGAAAAAGCACTGGGGCGACCTTATTGTGGCCCAGCAGTACTTAAAGGCACTTACAAGAAAGATGGGTAGAGAGTTTTTACTGGGGCCTGTAGTGATAGTACAAGAGGAAATGTTTTTAAAAAGAAGGATGGTAGCTTTACAATGGAAGCTATTGTTTAGTATGGGAGTGGTGATGCATTGGATTGATTTGTCCAGAGAAGTTAATAGAATCATATGATAATAGAATTAATTGGGCTGGAAGGATACCTTGAAGATCATCTAGTTCTAACCCTCCTGCTGTGGGCAGGGACACTTTCAACTAGACCAGGGTGCTCAGAGCCTCATCAAACTTGGCCTTGTGTAACTCCCTTGGGGCAACCTGTTCCATTGCCTCACCACTCTTACAGTAAATAAAATATTTTTTTTTTCCTAATATCAAATCTAAACCTACTCTCTTTCATTTTGAGCCCATTCCTCCCTGTCCTGTCACTACAAGCTCTTGTAAATAGTCTTGTCTGATCTTTCCTGTAAGTTCCCTTCAAGTACTGGAAGGTCACAATCAGGTCACCCTGAAGCCTTCTCTTTTCCAGGTTGAATAATCCCGATTCTCTCAGCCTTTCCTCTCAGGAGAGGTGCTCCATCTCTCTGGTCAACTTGGTGTCCTTCCTCTGGACTGACTCAAAGAGATCCTTCCTGTGCTGGGGATACCAGAGCTGGGTGTAGTGCTCCAGGTGGGGTTTCACCAGAGGGGAGCAGAGCGGCACAATCCCCTCTGTGGCCCTGCTGCCCACGCTGCTTTGGATGCAGCCCAGGACAGGACTGGCTTTCTGGGCTTTGAGCTACCACTGCTGGGCCATGTCCAGCTTCTTGTCAACCATCACCCACAAGTCCTTGTCAAACTGCTGCTCTCAATCTCTTCATCCCTAGCCTGTGCTGATATCATGGGTTGCCCTGACCCAGCTACAGCACTTTGTTCTTGGTCTTGTTAAACCTCATGAGATTCCCATGGGCCCATTTCTCCAGCCTAGGTCTATCTGGATGGCATCCTGTCCTTCAGGTGTGTCAACAGTACCACTCAGCTTGGTGTTGTCTGCCAGCTTGCTGAGGGTGCACTCAATCCCTCTGTCAATGTCGTTAATGAAGATCTCAAAAGACATTAAGTTGTATTATATTATATTAAAATGTTATTGAAGATATTAATTTGTAGATGCCTCATCATTGAAACTGTTCAAGGTCAGGTTTGGTGGGACTTTGAATAACCTGATTGGTGAAGGATGTCCTTACCAAGGGCAGGGGATTGGACCTGATGATCTTTACAGGTTCCTTTCAACACAGCCCAATCTCTCTCTGATTTACCACAACTTATTTGAGCAGTTTTAGGATTATATTCCAATTAGGGAATCAGCAATCTTCTATGCTTATGATGAGTCACCTCCCATCACATAGAATACAGTAGCCTTGAGACCTTCAAGGAGTTTGTTGAGTATAAATGGGTAGATGCCATAAAAGTATCAATTAAAAAGTTTTATTTTTATTTAAGTTAAATTTGTATCAAGGGTGCTCTGACCTTGCATGATTGCTTTCTGAAGAAATTCAGGTTTCTAGGGTATGTGTTCTCCTGGGAAGCAAATCTTAAGGTTATCTTAAGATAGCCTGTGTTTTTGTCATTTCACTTTGCTGAACATTATAATGCCTATCCTTGAATTCATCTCTGTAACTGTAATGTGGATGCAAATAAAATACCCATTTCCTGGTTGCTGTCCAATTTTTGGAGTATAATGTGTGTCTTTGGTTAATCTGCTTTGATATATCTGGAAGATTTATTTTGTATAAATATGTGTGAAACAGCATTGCCTGTGTTTGGCCTTCTGCACCTACCATCTCTCTCCCTTCAGTTCCATGGCCTCATTCAAGGTCCTAACAGATACCTCAGTGCTGGCGGTCATTTGGCCACCTGCAGATTGTATATACTTTATGGGTGCAGGTAGGATGTTGCTCTTTGTGGATGCTGAGCTTATAGAACATGCCCTTTCATCCTCTTTTTGATAGCTCACAGTTTTTTCAGGATTTTTCATGCAGTGTATCACTCTCCAGTGACTCAGCACCTTGTCCCTGAGGAAGAGATGTTTGTGCTGCTCCTCCTTGTCACATGAGAATGGGTGAACATCTAACTATTCTCTACCAGTTCTCATGTCCATAATTAAACAGGTCTGAGCCACAAACACCCTGTTTGTACAAGCTCATAACTCTACTATTGTATAAATGGCCACAAAATAGGCCATGGAATATGAAGCTGAAGACATTTTCGTAGGCAGTGTTGCAAACTGGAAGTGATCTCTGGGAAAAGGACTACACATACCTAAAAATTACATACTATACGCTTTGTTTTCAGTGTATTTTTAAAATTTACTTAAGTGGTTTCTTGTTCCTAGGGCAATAAACAGGATCTAAATACCTCACATTCTTGTTTGCTTAGCTGGTAATTAGGAAGAGCAAAAGAATAGACTTTGAGTCATCTTGTCCTGCCTTACACGTTTGCTGGAGGGCACTGCACAGCGAGCCAGCTTGACTGTTGGGAAGTCATAGTACCCAAGGCAAAGGCAACAGCACAGCCTTTTATGGGGACTGAGGGTCCCTCAGGATTTCGCTTTGAATGCAAAACACTTTCATAAAGGAAATTAAATGAAGTACTCTTCAGATTTGTCAAGTCTTGATGGGTGAAATTACTTAAAACTAAATTTTATAACGCATTTTGTAAAACATTTTAAGTAGTGTTTTAATCGTTTGATGTTTACACCCTTTGCCTTAATAGCACTCAGATGAAAAAGATCAATGATTATTTTATTCTGCAAAGACTATAAAAATTTAATGGTTCGCATAATAAGTATAACTCATAAAATCTACAGTTTAAATATGGATGGTTATTAACCTGTTTTTAAAAAGCTGCAATTAAAGTGAAAAGGAATTACTTAAAGCAATGATTTTATTACTGTAGTCTGAGGATGAAAAAAGTGATAAAATTCTAAAATCACTGTTATTTCTGTTGATGAGATAGACATTTGGAAAGATGTAAAGTAAGGCATGATTTTTTTCTAACCCTAGGTATATTTGTGGTACACATAGATGAATAACTATTTGCAGATTTTTTTTTTTTCAACAACCTGCAATTTTTTCTTAGGAATTTCAAAGATATCTTGAAAAAAATCATGAGTTTACATGACAGGTAATTTCACACAGAGTAAATGCATTCCTAAGCACAGTTACTTCATTAATTGTTTATTCATAGCATGCAGTAACAGCGCTTCTACTATTCAAGAATGTGCCTTAAAACTCATGCACACTTTTATCCTCTATGATAATGGAAAATTTGGGACTCTTTTCTACTCTTTTTACTCACAGTAGTTGGGGCTGGTAAATGGCACATGCTGAAGAACTCATTTATCTGAACTCTGCATGTTGCACTCTCCAATGAAATATTTCTCTAATGTCTGCATCCTAGTTTATTTTATTCTAATATTTTTTTTGATAAGGGAAGAAAATCCCCAAAGGGTCATATGTTGGACTTGTACATTAAAATTAGATGTAGAATTCCAGATTCTCATGCAACTACTGTTTTTCCTGGCATCTTTCCTTTTGGCTCTAGTAAATGCTTAAAATAATCCTATGTTAAAATTCATATAGATTAAATTGGTAATCAAAACAATTAATTAAGGAATAGTACAAAGCCTTGCATTTACCAGGAAATCAGTGTTTCTCTTTTAAATGCATTGGTTTATATAAAACAGATGTGTATCAAGTTCTTACTATTTCAGTGAATACAAAGCAGAGTTTTTCTTGCAAACATTGTTTTTTCCAGAATTAAATGTTTTGTGATTTTCCAAGTAAAAAGGTTTTAGATAGCACATTACATTTACACATTTTTTTATAAGAAACTATAAGAAAAAATATAAATAAGTTGTGTAGTTTCCTTACGCAATAAAAACTATTATGTTTAGAACTAAATGTAAAAGCTGTCTTAATGACTCACAAAAGAAGACTAAATAGTCTTCAAGTGAAGGAAAATGGCAGATAAAAGAATAAATTTATATAGGGAAGAGACATTCTTAATTACAGTTAGAGATTGTGTAAGACCTGCTACAAAGCTGTCTGGGAGAAGTTTCTTTCAGTAATTTGCTACTGTGAAACTGCCAGGATGTTTGAATGCAAGAGAGACAAATTCTAATGAATTGAGACCATGGAAAGAATTCCTGAAGTTTAACATAATAGGCCTGTGAAAGGAATACTGAAAGAAAATTTTAGGGCAATAGTATTTATTTACTTCTGGAACATTTGTCAAGAAAATAGAAAAAGCTGTAAATCTGCAACCTTTACTGCTTTCATTCAGGTCCAGTTTTCATTAAACTTATCTGTAGCCCACCATGCCCATGCTTTGTTAAAAATTAAAATGCCAGGACTAAGCCAAGCATTATATGTACCTGCTCTGACAAGTTACAGAAGACCAGAAAGCTGAGAGCACAAGTAGCAATGCTTACCAGACTGTGCCTTCAGTGAGGTATATTTTAGGAAGTTCTTGAGCCCAATGTGTTGTCTTGGCATGTGCTAGCCCCCGATGGGGTAATGTACTTAACTGGATGCATTCAGCAGGAGAGTTTGTTTATTTTAACTACTAATGTGGTAATTTGAGTTTTCTCATTCCCTTCCCCAGACTGAGCCTAATATATCCAAGCAGAGAGATACACAGGAAAATTTCCTTGGGTAACCTAAGTACTAAGTAGTAGGAAGAGATGAGAACATATGAACTTTGAGTTGCTATAAACAGTAGAAGTCTAAGTACTATTTTTAAGGTGCTATGCTCGTGGGAGCTGGAAGTGGATGAAGAAGAAAAATGTACACCACCTTACTCATATTTTTGTGTTTGTAATGGACTGATTTGCTAATGGACCTAACCCATTACATTATTGGTATTGCTAGGACTCAGATGACCAAGATAAATCACAGGGGTGATGCCTGAGTTAATTATAGCAGTGCCCTCCCAAACAGCACTATCAGCTCTGGGAGGCAGCAAAGCTATTGTTGGCCTTAGGAAGTAACATGAGAGAGTGGTGCCTGGAAGAGGAGAGGCAGTGAGGAGACTGCCATTTCCAAAGGATTGGAAAGTACTGCCTCTGTGGTGTTTGGCAAGGAAGAGAGGTGTGAAGACTAGCTGAAGATTTTCAAGAAAAGAGAAATATCTCAGAACAGGTATTTGAAAGATGCATTTGCTTAGCACACAGACACACACGCATAAAGGTAATGGTGGAAACCCTACAAAGTGAGTTAAAATACCCAGTTTCCACTTAGAGTTCTTCTGTCCTTGCTCCTGGCAGGAACTGGTTTTTCCTTTTTACTTTCAAGCTTAGGAATTTATTATCTCCTGAAAGTTTTTGAGGCAAGTTTGTTATCTCTAAATCTCTAATTTTGTTTTTAGGGAAGATATTTGAAACCTAATTATCTTTTTCTTGTAAATTTGAACAAAAAGAGAGAAATTACCTTGGTACTTACTGAAAATATGTTTCAAACTGAACTATAAACAACCACATAATTAGAAAGAGTCTGTGTATCTGAAATTGGAGAAAATCCTTGTTTAAGAACAAACCCTTAGATACTCTAAAATATCAGAGCAGCACAGCTGTTCACTCTCTGTTCTTCAGTAAGGATTCCCCAAAAAAGGGGGATTTTTCATAAATTTCTGTAGAGAGGACAGCGTATTTTTTTGGGTCTGAACTGCCTTCATTTTTTCCATTACACAAAATAATAAATAAAGGTAATTTATACTTCAGTAAGTACTGTGTGTTCAAGTCTCCTATTTAATGTTATAAAAACAATATCTCCTATCCTCTTCAAACTGACTGAGTTTCTAGAACTGGAAGAAATGTCTGTTTCAGATTACATTGAATTGCAGAAAAACTATGGGTCTGAAGATTAGTTTGTGTTTTCTTTCATTTGGTAGAACCCCAATGTTCCCCATTCAGTTGATTGGGAAAAGTTTTATTTCATTTAGAATTATCTACTTTAGCTGTTTCTTCAGAAACCACTATAATGTTTTACAAAGAGCTTCCATTTCATTTTTTTGCTGTGATATGGCACATAAATTGGTGCAGACCCTGAGGGTAAAGGGTTCTCTCTGTGAGGCAGTAAATTTAGCGTCCCTTGAACAGCTCGGGTGAAAGTACAAAAACCAAAATTCTGTGGTCAATGGCATTTGTATTAATAGAAGCAAATAATTAATTTTTAATATAAACAATGAAGGAATTGTGAATTTTGGTAAAATTAAAACTTTCTTTCTTTTAGTTCAGTGAGAAAAAGGCAGAACATAACCAACTCAGTACTCAAAACCACAGAAGATGGAATGTGTAAAATGTGTTAGGATTCTCATCCTTACTTACTCATTTGGTCATTTGATTAATATCTCTCCTTAATACTAGTTTGACTCCCAATAAAACACTCCCAATAAATATTTTGTTTATTTTTCTTAAAATATAATTTCTGCAGACCAAATCACAACAGGAGAAAGGCTGTTGAGAAGAGCTTTGAGTTCAGTAGTTAAACATCTAAAATATTTGTCAAGTTCTTCAGTAAGACACAAGATTAATCAGCAGAGCAAAAAGCCACTTAATACTGCAATAATGTATTATTTAGCCTATAGCTTCTTTTAAATAAGAGGAGGATTAACGAACATCTGCTTTGATCTTTAGCTGTCACTGACAACATTTAAGTCTTTAACCTACACAGGGTTTTAAGATGATTATATAATCAGCAGATTTATTTTTTTTTTATTTATTTTTAGGTGGCTACAGCTGGTGATAAGTGTGCATTATATTAGGCTTCCAAGCTATGCTAAGGACTTACTGTCTTGCTGGGCTTTTGTCATGTAATAGTATAAAAAAAATTCCTTGGTTTGCATTAGTGGTTCCTGGTCATTCAAAGCACAGAATGAGAGAGAAACACCAAGTCTTAGACAGAGTTTAGTTGAGGAAGAAAAAACTGGCTGATGGGGATGATTGTTAAAGGGATTGGCTATTTTATTGGATAAAAGTTGCCGATCTCACAGATAGCAGTAGTCAGGTGGTTTTTGAACTTGAAAAAATTCTCTGTGGTAACAGGAGCTTGTGGGGACTTATTGTGAACCTGGGAATTAATTTGAATGTTGTTTGTAACCAGCTCCAGCTCTGGATGATAAGATAGCCATACATTGTTTTTCTTTCTTCTCATGTTTTCTGAGCCTGAAGTAGCCTCTGATGTATTTCTTCCTCAAGCCAGCAATACTGAAACATGTAGAACAAAAAATCTCTTCAAGTTACTCTAATGAGTTTCAACCTAAAGGTTCAAATTGACACTATAGTCTTTTAAAACACATCCTTAGGCTTTGTTTTATTTAATCCCATTTATCAATCATTAATTTTGCAACAGAAGATGTCAATCCTGAATAACTTAAATTTGGCTTTACCATACATCTTTTATCTTACAATGTAATTACTACCAGTCCCTGGTTTACAGATTACTGAGAAGGTCTTCACTATTGGTCATTTTCTTAATTTTCAGTTGATTCCCTCATCTGGAGCAAGTTCAGAAAATGTCTGCACTCTTTGGTGTGAACAGCCTAAGCAGGCTGGCAGAGATCAGTAACCTAGCAAAATTCTTCTTGACTGGTTCTGGAGATTGTTCATCCCCATTAACTAATGACAATTCCTAGGGCCTGGTTAAGCTTTTTCTTACTTTAGGAAAGTAATTTTTCCCTTTTAGTGCTCTGATTTACTTTCCATTTCTCTAACAGGGAGTGATAGTGCATTCATGCCCTTAAGGCTCTGTTTTCATGCTCTGGTTGTGTTTTGAAAACAAGGCAAATATTCACAGAAGGCTTGGAAAACAAAATGTGCCTGAAGAGTCTGAAAAGTGAAAAAGGTTTACATATATGTACTATATAAAAGTTTTTAGTCTTCTATCCTATGTGGAAATGAGTTACTACTCCCTTATGTTTTCCCCCTAAATGCTACAAAATGTTTATCAGTATTGGGTAGTCAGGGTTTGACAATGATGACTGCTTGATACCATCACCTAATTTCTGTTTCCATGTGAACATCTATCACAGCTATGCTTAAGGTGAAATTAATGCTTTAACGCCTAAAACATTATTTTCATTGCTCTATCCAGATTAAAGAAAAAAATAAAATTTGGGTTAAATCCTATTTTTATTGTTTAATCTGCTACACAACCTCACGGATCCATCTCTGGGTAAACACATAAAAATAATTCATTAAAAGTAAGCATTTTTAGGTTTTTAAGAAGTTTGTGTGGCATTGATTTACTAAAGAAATCTACTGGTCTTTCTAGATACTGACTAGTTCTTCTTCCCTACTGTTTTTGCCTCTATTACAATGTTTTCCCTGGAAGTTTATGGCTCTAACTACTGAGATTTTCTTGACTTGGTTTTCATATCTCACTTCTATTGCTGTCACTGCCTGCTGGCTCCTCCTTAGACAAATGGTTAAATTAAATATTTTGAATATATTCAGATTTAGCCTTCTAATCAGTATTAGGGAACTGAATTAAACAAAGAAGTGAATTAGAATATTTGATCTATGAAGACAAATGCCTTAATCCAATTGTGTATGACATAAAATGCATATCATATAATGATTTAAAAAGGAAGGTGGGAGAGGTCAATAAACTTAATGGTAGAAAGAACAAGCAATTAGACTGCCATAGACTTGTCTGGCATTTACTTGGAAAAAAACCAGAGATATAGTTTTGGTTTAGAGTGAAAAAATAATGTTGAAATAAATTACCAATATTTTCTTTACTTTCAGCCAGAAATTTACTGTTATTAATTAAAATTTTTACCCTAAATGATAATGCTGCTTAAAAGATCAGTGCTGCAAATTAGTATATTAGGTGGCTAAAAAAATTAACTATTTTAGTAAAGTTGGAGATATTTAACTTGAGACCATTCTGGTACAAAGACAAAAAAAAAAAAATCAGGTTTTGTTCTTTCATCTCTACATACTTGACAGTTCAAGCACATGTCAAAGCATGCTTCTAAACCCCTAGCATAGGAGGATATAAACAAATCATTCTGTGACCTTTCAGAAATTTAAGTTAGAGTGAATGAGGTGTATCTGACCAAAATTGATGACTAAAAGAAAAATGTCCAATCTGTATCAACCATTCAGCTCTTTCCAGAGTAATGCAGAAAGATGGGTAGCCACAGAAACCAACTTGTCCCATCTGAGATGCTTACCAGGAGACATTTGCAGGAGACACCCTCAAGAAATTCTATACCAATGGTGCTTCTTAAAATGCTAAATTTGAAGTAGCCATTTGACATGGGAAATTCTGGTTATAACTTAGAGAAAAATTTTTTCACATTAAGTGTGGTCAAGCACCATACTGCTTTTCCTCTGTGGGTTCTCCATCCCAGAAGACACTCAAAACTTCACTGGCCAAAACCCAGTGTGAGGGCCTGGACAATGCTACTGGTTAGCACTGCTTTGAGAACAAAGGATGTGGAATAGATGACATCCAGAAATGTTTTCTTAAACTAAACCCTCTTGTGAATTCTAAAGGCATTACAGCAAAGCAGAGACTAAGACTATTGTGTTTAGAGGAGATAAGGAATGATGAAAGGGAGGTGACGAAGAAACAAAGCCAGAAGGGTTTTGTCCAGCCTGAAATGTTGCTGAATACTGTGGCTCAAGCAATGCAAGTTTGATAGGGAGAGGTAATATTTTATGTTAGAACAAGCTTCAAGTGCCCCCCTCTCCTTTTCCCCTCCTTCACCTTCTCATTCCCCAACCCCTGCCACCTTCAACATTCGGCTCTGGCTGGAACACAAGTATCAAAGAAAAAGAATAAACTATGAGATTAGAATTAAGGAAGGTTTATGAAAAATACATTGTGATGTTCTAAGATGGATCTTTGTTTAAGACATGCTTTCCCCAAGTTTGTAATTACTGCATTTTTGCTATTTTACTTCAGAGACCTAAAATCTGATTTCCAGTGCTCATAGTCTTGGTTCATCTCTGGCTAAAATTTTATAAACAAATGTAGGAGAATGGAGGGTAGGAGTAAAAAATATATCAAACATAGGGGTTGAACTGCCTCCCGTCCGAAGGTTGACTCTCAAGTAAAGTTACAAGTCTTAGGACTGAGATCTAGGAACACTAACTAGATGCTGTACAAACTTGGATGTATGAGTGACTTAATTTAAAACCTGTTGGTGTCTCTGAACTGTGATAGATAAGGAGAAGCAATGAAGTTTGTATTAAGCTGTGATGTCATTCCCTGCTGGATATTTACAAATTGTTTTTTCATCAAGAAAAGACTGCTTCTTAGTAATTGAAGTTACAAATTAAGAAATAGTTATTTCCAAGGGTTTGGTGCCTTGAAAGCAATAGAAATTAATGCTGCCTATATACAGTATTTCAACATTCACACAGTTGCTTGAGCAGAATGTGTGCTGGCTGAATGCTTCAATTAGACAGTGAGATGTTCAGTTTGGAAAATTCACACTGTGAGGGAGAAGCTCACAATTAGAGCTTACAGTTTAGTCTGCATGCTGCTTGCCAAAACATCTGATGCAAAATGATGTCTTCTTTTGACATTGTGTGAAATGTAATTCCTTTGATTAACCTATTTTCCTGCCGTTTAATAACATTACTATTAAAATTCTGGAGGTTTGTCTTTTATGCATTGGTATGGGTGTGCATTCCTGTTATTTTCCTTCATAGTAAAACTGAGTTGTGTTGTCCTAACTACTAAAGGAATATTCCCTGCTGACTGTTACTATTCATTTCAAAGGGCTGCCATGTCTGGAATGTTCCAACCCTATCAATCCTCTTAGCACTCAGCAATGGGTTGATTAAAGACTAATGCACAGAGGTAAGGAATAGAAGCCACTGCAGTGGGTGATGCAAATACCCTCCTCTTTTAGATATCCATCCAGAAAGAAAATTTAAATTTATCAAAGTGTGACTTTGGCATGGCCATATAAAAACAAAGAACAAACTGCGTTCTCTCTTTCTGTAGACTTGTAGTCAAGAAATTTACTTGTCTTTTTATTACTAAATACAATGGCAGAAATAGCTAAGGACTCCAGGACAATCCATTCTTGTAGTATATTTTTCTGCAAAGAGATGGGGATAAACCTCTCCATGCTAGTTTGCAAAACTTGTTGCTAGTTGTTCTAGTTTCTGAGCTTCTTAGTCTTCAATGATTGTATACATCAGCACCCTGTGTACCTCATTTTCTCTTTGATGGCTTAATTGAGGTGGAAAGACATTGGCATTTATTTCATGTCCTACAGGAGATAAGTGTTTGAGCAGGAGATTGGCCTGAATTCCTCTAGACTGTGTGGTATCTGCTTACTGCGGGCACTTTCTGCCCGCAGAATGAGGTAGCTGCCATTTCCTTTCAAACACAAGACTAGGATGTGAAGTGGACATCCCAAAATGGGTCACTGTCAGTTCCTCAAACATAACACCCATTATTTTAATGTGATTTAAGTCAATTGTCTCCACTGCTCAGAGATACCAAATATTTTTACTTACCCTAGAAATTACCTAAAGGTTTAGATACATCAACTATGTCTTTCCTAGTAATTTTTAAGTAGTAATATTGGCTGTAACTAATTATGTTCTGTTTAATGTATTTTTAGTTTTAAATGGTTAGCAGAGTCTGTTAACAAATAGTGTATTTTTGAGTACCTGTGGGCAGTGGACAAATGAGGCTATGGTATTATATTTAACTGTACACATTTTTACCATGTAGTGGTTAAAATGGTACAGGTTTCTATCTGTGTCCATTATAACTTCCTAGTATTGCTACAGCCTCAAGTAGAAGTCATAAACTTTTTCTGGAACAAGGATTTATTAAATGCTAGTAGCGGCTATGCCAAGTAAAGACAATTAAATGAAAACAATGAAATAGCTAATAAAACTTTTTTTTTCTGAATAAATAGTGAATTGACAGCAAATAAATTTTCTAGGAACTAGTTCATACTTCTCAATCCAGAATATTACTGGAGTTTGAGTTTAGGGTGTCATAAGTTAGCCACTTTCTAGCTGGATCCTAAATTAAACTAATATGGTGGAACACATTACAAGAAAATTCTTTTTATTGAGAAAGAATCAGAATAGAAATTATGATATAGGCATTTTAAGTATATCATTCTGAAGTTAGACTTTCGGCAAACTGTATTTTGTTTTTGAGTTACCATAATGCATTTGATTTACCGCGCTGGTCCTTGAAGCAAGTATCATCTGCTTTGTTACCTAAAATGGCCAAATACATCTACTGTTCTTACAGAACATGAGTTGGGACATCAAGCTATCAGACCAAAAAATTTTGATGGCATCTTCTTCTTAACTCAAGTGTATTGTCCAGGAGCTCATATGCAATTAGTTTTGATCTAATATTAGTGTAGCTTGTAGTAGTATTTTATATCCGCTTTGCTTTTCTATTAAAAAAGAGCCCCTTGGTCTGTATTGAAATAAATGCAGGCATTGCTGGATGACAGAACATCATGGAAATTATGTAATCACTGAGTTTCTCCCCTCTAATCAGGTCACCTAAGTAAGAAAGGATGGACTAATGTGTAAGTCTTAAATTTTTCATTCGGAGTAAACTAGACAAGGTGATTGTGATAAAAGCCTGTTTGGAAAAGGAGTGCATTGCAAGAAACTGTATAGAGAACAGTAGACAGAAGAATGAAGGAACAGGCAGTTCTGACCCTAAGGCAATTTTTCCTCTTCCTCCAAGAACATTAAAATAAAATCTTGAGAGTTTTCTGTCAATCTGTGCATTTGTTATATCTGTGCATATGAAATATTTTATCTCTGAGCTACTGGGTTCCTATATTTTTGTGTGGTAGTTAAGACGGTCTAGTATTATGCCTTCCTCCTTCTGAATCTCACAGCAGAGTGCCCATTTTCCATCTTACTAACTTCATTAATATGTTGCCATATGGCACCCTTCAGTTCCTCATCTTCAAAATGGGCTTCTTGTCTACAAGGTCTTCCTCCACTTCATCAGTACCAACGATGTGACAGTGCCACTGTCCTACCCTCTATGTAATTAAAACTCTGTGTCTAGTAGGAACAAGCTCAGGATGTGCAAAGCCCCCTGAATTCTGGCTGGTTTTGGTATCATAGTTGACGAATAGGAGGAAGAGAGATTTTATTACGGAGATAATTATTACTGGTGGTGAGTCAGAAGGGATAGGGAGAATTCTACATCTCTCAGATTAGAATTGTGTGTTTGTACTCACACGCCCTGGGATCTCTTCAGTCATGTTTTTCCTGTAAATCTATGAGCTAAAGGGTTACCTGCTGCTGAAGAATAGAAAGTCTTACCTCAACGTTTATAGGAACGTTTTGTCTCCCACAGTAGCAAAAGTGGACTTGTGTCATTCAACAGTGTAAACACTGGATGGCAAAAAAGAGCAACTGTCAGCAGAAAATGAGACTAAAACAGATTTAAACAGAAGATACAGTATGTTGGTGCCACTTCTTTCCAAGTAACCCTTCAGTGATATTGTAGCACTGGAAAATTGTTTGATCTGTTGTCACTTAAACATGGTTATGAACTCTTCCCAGTCTATGAAAAATCTTAAGGAAAGAAAAAAAGAGTAGGAAGAGAAAAAGGCACAACCAGAAATCAATCACAGGTGCTTTGGAACAGGAAATTTTATACAAGGCTGTGGAGAAGCAATGTTATTTTGTATGAATATTATATTTAAGATTACCTGCTTGGTTTTATTCTGGCTGCTCAGTAATGAAATCAAATGAGTCTTCAAGGGAGGAATAGGTATTGAAGAAAACAATGAAGGATATACACTTTATCTCTAGAAAGTATATTGAGGCTCCTGACAGAAAAAATGATGAGCTTGTCACTAGAAAATATTGATGTTCCTGTTGCCATCTCAGTTAACAAGCTTGTCTTGTTACAAGCTAGCATCTAAGAGCAAA
This sequence comes from Motacilla alba alba, assembly GCF_015832195.1. NCBI lineage: Eukaryota > Metazoa > Chordata > Aves > Passeriformes > Motacillidae > Motacilla > Motacilla alba. The sequence continues at coordinate 37,135,596 of NC_052017.1, read as the reverse complement.
AAAAATATTTAAGACAATAAAAAATCCTGCTTAGAGAGAAAAGGTAATGGAACAGTGAACAAATACTTTGACACGTTGTTGTGGAAAGTTTAGGAGGAAAAGTGTAGGAGGAAAACTTTTCTCTCCTGGCTCAGTGACCTGGTTTCGGCTGTGATAGAAATAATTTTCTTCTTCATAATACAGTGCTGTATTTTGGATTTAGAATGAGAAAAATTTTGATGACACAGAGACATTTTGGTTGTTGCAGAGTAGCGCTGACACTAAGTCAGAGATTTTTCAGGTTCTCACATCCTTGTGTTAACGAGGAGGCTGGGGATACACGAGAAGTTAGTAAGGGGACACAGCTGGGAAAGCTGACCCACCTGGCCAAAAGGATATTCCATACCATGTGGCATCATGCTGAACAAGAAAACTGGGAGGAGTTGTCTGGGGCATGGCAGCTCGCTTCCTGGGGGCAGGCTGGGCGTTGGTCAGCTGGTGGTGAGCAGGTGAACTGTGCATCATTAATTTTGTATATTCTTTTACCTTTATTTGTCTTCCTTTTCTGTCCTATTAAACTGTACTTACCTCTGCCCCTCTGTTTTACCTTTTTTTTTGATTCTTTTCCCTGTCTCACTGGGGGAAAGTGAGCGAATAGCTGTGGGGTGTTTAGCTGCCTGCCAGGTTAGGGGTTAGATGTTGCTTCCAAACAGATAACTGAATTCTCTAAGAAGCACCAAGGTAAACCTGAAAGTCAAATCTGCAGAATTTGGGTAGGCTGAATGATTCTCTTTACTTGTGTGACCCTTTTGGCAAAGGATGTGCCTTTGCTGTTGAGGAACTTTTTGAGGCCTCTTATTAGCTTCTGTCATGGGCAGCTGAGAGGACTTTCAGGAGCTGGTCAGCGCTCATAGGTGTCATGTAACAGCAATGGCAGCAGTGAGATTCAGTTTGTTTATTTGAGTCACTGGCATCTACCCAGAGGAAAGTGAAAACCAAGGTGCTTGTCAGCTCAGAGGTTAATTTGTGAGTAATTGTAACTGTCCCCAAGGAACATATATTGTGGAAATAACTTTTTTAGACTGCTTTTCAAAGAGGCAAACTTAGATGAGAAGATGCATAGAGTGACAGCTTCCCTGGTTTGTTAATGACTAAGGCAGAGCTCAGTACAAGAATAACTAGTAGATGCATGAACACTAGGTCTGAGATGAAACCTCTTTTATCTCCTGATGAATTTTTTTGGGCTTATTGACCATAAGGAGTTTTTTGACCCATCCATTCCAGTGCTTAGCTTCCACTACCTTGATCTACCATCCTCTCATAATAAAATTGCTTAATTTAGCAGATTCATTACTGAATTATGAAATCAGAATTTTTTCCCTCCTGCAAGTACATCTATGTTTTTGTACCATAAGAACTTTTTTCATTTATTTTGACAAATGCAGATTATCCATAAAACATCAGTCTACCACCATATGTAATGCAAATTGATGATGCCTTACTTAATTAGTTAAGATTATTAAGTTTAAAAATTAGATGTTCATAACAACATTTGTAGGACTGTGAAACCTTTGGAAGTGCAATACTCTGCTTGTTTCACATTGTTTGAAACAGTGTAGCAATAATGAGGCAACAAGCACATACAGTATGTAAGAATGGTGAAGACTCTTTCTAGCTTATGCACTGGCTAAAAATTTGCTTTTCACAATGAATGTATTGCAGAATGAGCCCCTCTTTGTGCAGCTCTTGGTAGAGCTGTCTCAAAGACAGCATTCAGATAAAGCACCAAAGGATAGGATGTTAAGTGGCTGAGGAAACAGTATGGACTTTAGGCCCTAAGTCTTCAAAGTATTTAAGCATGAATTTGCACATCAAAGGTATGCACAATGACCTGCTACCCAGCAACTTCTGGTGAATTAGCACATTTCATTATAGATGACTAAAAGACTGAACTCCACTGTCAGAATAGTCACTCCAGCTCTATTGCTAACATAATAGTCACTATTAAAAGCAAAAAACTAAAGAGGTTGAAGAACCATATTATCATGTAATTGTTTTACTTATCTTCCTTTAGCATTACAAAAATATTTGTCTTTGGCATGGTGTTTGAAGATACTTTTACATGATGTTTCCATTTACTTTGATTTTAGGTCAATAAGTACTCCCTTAGAAAAGAGCTTCATTTCCTTTCTATGAAGTTCAGAGCAAAAGCATATCATTCAATATGTTAATAAATTCCTAAACAAAGAGGTTACAGTGGGGAAGCCTGCCAAAACCTTCAGTGTAGAAGCACCATTTGCCCCTGCAATAACATGCCTAATGCACTAGCATAGAGAGCACCAGAGAAAAGCTTTAGAGTGTGTGGTGGTGGCTGGTTTTGTGGTTTTGGTTTTTCTTAATCTGAATATGCTTTGAAATCAAAAGCATTAAAATAATTTTTTAAAAGCATTGATTTGAATAGACATTATATGTTGTATTTTTAGTTATATTGCAAATGTGCCAGCCTGTATAATGAAAATATTGGACTCCTATTTTATCATTTACTGCAATGCAGTCAGATCCATCCTGGTGGGATTTATCTATTATCTCATTCAATTCCCTCAGAAAAAAAAATGAAATTATGTATTTTTTTCTTTGTGCTCTTTAAGCAGCAAATTCACTAGGTCTGTTGTATTTTCAGTACTGGGTTTATAGATTTTCCTTCTTTTCTCTGCAAGCTTATCAACTTCTGTGAATCAGTATTTTATGCTAGCAAACTTCTCTTGCCCCTCTACCTAAAATTCTGCAGTCCAGACAGGCAATTCTGTATTTTGGGGGGTGGTCGTAGTGGAGTGACAAAGGGAGGAGGAGATATACACAAGAGAGAACATGCTAGAATGCTTAGCACTTATCCTTATAGCAGTAGAATGGAATTCTTGCCAGTGTACAACACATTTTTGCTACCAATGTAATTATTGTTCTCAAGGTTTTTCCCCCCATGTGAAAAATTGCACTAAGTATTTGTGAATTAATTAAATTCTTATCTGATAATTATCTATAGTATACTCAGAATAGCTGTTCATGTAAATTCTGAAGTTAGGATGTCTTTTATCAGTGGCATTTTCCCGACTATGTTATAATACAATGCAAATATCCTAAGTGTTGCTTTACAACTTCAATTTGAAGGCAGTAAATTGTGGTTAGTATGAATTGTCATGTTGGCATTATAAACTCAAGATTCATCATGGTTGACAGAAAATAAGTATGAAACTGAAGGAATGCCATTATTACATAATGAATCTCACTTATATAAATACCAGTAACATTATTTTTGCCATTTTTAGTTGTAATATAGCTTGTCATAGTTATATACCATTTTTGGTCAGGATCTGGGAAGATTAAAATCAGCCTAATTCGATGATGTTTACTTGGAATAATACTGTTACCAGGGATTTGAAGGATTAACTCTAAGCTGGATTTTTGTAAGCATAAATTCAGAATGATTAACATGTTTGTTTTCATCCTGTAAATAAACCTAAATATCGTGATATTCCTTTAAAACCACTGACTACTACTGCCTTTAGTGTGGGGAACACTTTTCAGATACAACAGTCACCATTAGATTTTGATTTTGATTCTACCATCCACTTCTGTGTCTTCCTGTTCCTAGGTGCATTTTTGCAGGTGGGGGGATGAGTGTTTCGAGGGGTTTGGCTGTTTTTCTGTTGGTATATTTTGGGAGTTTTTAAAAATTGTTTTGTTTAAAAAATAAAAAGGCATATGATAACCTCTGAAGCCTTTGGTGTTCACTGTAAGATTTATTCTCTACTATTAGTTCCTGGTATGTGAAATGATGGTGCATAGGTTCACAGGCAAGAAGATAAGGAGGATTTCAAAAGGGACCCTAAAGAGTTATGCAGTGCTTTTTGTGTCATAAAGGGAAGAATACAAGGGAACTACAATAAGATTGTAGTGAAGGTTTTACAGGAACACTTTTAAAACTAATGCAAGTACTAAATGCATAAAATCAGTAATCAAGCTGGGAGCAGCAAATGTGCTATGTTATCTACAAAGATAACACACAGTGCTCATTTTTCTTACTAGCTAATTTAACTACCAAGCTTTTATTGCTGCTTCTGCTCAGTCCTTCCATTATTAGCTGAAGTTGAGATTTCTCACAAAAGTTCATCCTTGGCAGTAATAATTTGCTGTAATATAAAATAAATGACTTAACATAAAAGATTTTACTGATTGCAGTGCCAGTTGGCACTTTCTTGTTCTCTGTTGAAACGAGCACACACATTGTCTATTACAGCTGCACAGCTACCCTGTGACCACTCTGTGTTGCAAGTTTTAACATTACTGCTTCTGTATGTATTTTTCCCCCATAAATTATTCTTTGCAGAAGAATGTTAATTAGTAACTGATAGAAATAAAAATTGCCAAGGACAGCCCATTAATTCCATTTACCTTAATGGCACTTAGATCATAGCTTGCAGTACAGCTGTATTCAGACTGGATTATAAATGTAATTTTTTGCATCATTAACTACCCTGATTAATCTTAGACAGCAAAAGCATAATTATAGAAACACAGGACTTACAATGTGCCAGTTTAAAGTTGTAGCTTTGTTCTTTTGTAGTTACATCGGTGTAAACAACATAGGTTTTGAAAATTTAGACTGAAACAGCTTTTCTTCATTTCTTAATAATTAACTTTTGCCTTGTACTACTCATTTCTCATTTTTGGTTTTACTTGGGGGTTCTTAGGTTTTATTTTGTTTGTGGTTTGTTGAGGATTTTTAAAGTGCCTTCCATAACATGTTTTGCTTTTGACTGGTGTAATTACTGGATATTTGCATAGTAATTGACCACCATTAGCGAGGTGCTCATTCTGATCAAAGTGTATTAAGGAAAGCACATGTATTTTCTCTCTGGTTTCTGTGGAGGCCAGAAGATGTCAATCTGATTTTCATATTAAAATCATTGGGCCAAAAAAAAGTACAAATTCAGATGCTTGTCTCAGACAGAAGCAGATTTGATGAGTTGCTGGTTTTGCAGACAGCAGCCAGGAAACAGCATGTTCTACTTGAGTCCAGGTCTAATGATAACGGTTGGGAAACCTGACCAGCCTGGTATCATAAAAGTTTTTGCCACGTGGGGGTTTCCGATTTGTTTATCTTTGGATTTGATCAGCAAAAGGTGAGATTTGATCAGAGAAGGCAAGAACTGACAGAGAGAAAATTTGCACTGGTAATGCCATTTCAATAATCGTAAATCTGAAAGGAAAACTAAAAGCAGGTTCTTGAATGATGAAGGTTCAATAATAGTATTTGTAAACATGATGATTCTCAAGAGCATATTGGATTTTTCAAGGTCAGATGACACTGATGCATGCTGTAAATGTGCTGTGTGTCTCCTCATGTGGAGTGTGAAGTGAAGATTTTGTAAAGGGGGAAAGAGGAAGAAACCTTTCCAATCATTTATTCAAATGGATGATTGCATTTATGCCTTTTATAACAGCATGTATTTTGTGTATGTGGAAGGAAAAACAGACACAAGTCCATTTCAATATAACACCCAACATTTGGTTTTAATTCTTTATTTGAGTCTCCTGCTTTCTGATTTTTCAAGCTGCAGGCACAACCACTGCAGAGGCAATCTGCTATGCAAATTACAAGGAGATAACAAAAAGTAGAGTTTTCTCATTAGTGCCCAAAAAGGCAGCAGCACTTTTTAAGAAGACACAGGAAAAGAGGAAGGGTTGGAGCTCTGTAGTTTGCAGCTGCTTCGAAAGTACTTTTTTAGTTATCCTACCCCATGGCAGAACTATTTGTGCCTACAGTTGTTCCTGAGAGCTGCTGGGGTAAAAGTCAAGGCTGTCTTTTGAAACAAGAACCAAAAGACACAAGGTGTGGTGAGTGTTGATCAATAATGCTTCTCTGATCTAGCAAGAAGGAGTTGGTGGAACAGGCAATGGCTTCAACTCTGCCTTCAGGAACAGACCTTCACAGTGACCTTGAACCATTACTTACTCTCAGTTCCTATGTGTAAGATGAGGATAATATTTCCTGGCCTCTTAAGTGTGTCACAAAGATCCTGATCATTAATGATTAATCTTGGTCTAGGAATGTGTGCAGTGTGTATTAAGATATAATCATAATTGTCAAAGCTGAGATCCAAGGTCAAGCCTTGGTTTGCACTTATTCCATCAGAGCGTCAAGATAAGCAGGAATAAGTCATGGTTTCACCTCTAATATTACATCAGTATAAAAACTTTACAGCAGCAGGAGGAATGATGTTTTCATTGGTGATGTTGTTTTTATAATCACAGGTAATTTACTGAGTAGAAAACGGGACCAGTGACAGGGCTGAGAGCCCTGAAGACATCTAAAAGGACAGGAGCAAACCCTGTGGGGATTTGCACTGCACTTTTTATGTCTTCTTCATTTTTTCAGAATTCGTTCATTAGTTGCTGCTATCTTATCAGGTCCCTCATACCTATTCTGTGTTTTGGATATCTCCAGGACAGAACTTTTACTATTAAAGTGGAGACAATGCATTTATGATATCCATAGACCTTAAACAGTGCAAAAAAAGTGAACCCTTCAAAATAATCAAAGGTGGGCTGCTTGTGCATCATGGAGTTTCTTTTCTGGAAAGATATGCTAGCAGTGCAGATGTCTTTAAGTGCTTGACTTGCAGACAACAACTGCACAGTTCACAGGCAATAAAATTGCCTGTCTTCACATCCACAGGTACTTTTGTGAGGTACTCCAGACATGGATGATCTTGAATCAGTTATGCCTGTGCTGTCCCCTGCAAAGTCATAAGACTGTGCATAAGAACAAGTGGATTTGCCAAAACTTCTGGTACAGCTCAATTTTCATGTTAATTACATGTCTGTAAATGGTCTTTGTGAAGGCAAATACTCAGATGAGCCTTCCTGTTGTGTTTGTTTATAATATACACCAAATCCTTTTCAGACTCACTAGTTCTAAAGACTCAATGGGCACCATAGTTTCACCTCACTTAATGTGAAGTGAGGCTGTCCTGCTGGCAGGGGTCAGCTGAGGAGATGGAAGAACTATTCAGGGCTCCTTACCTGCAGCAGCTCACTGTCTAGCTGCTTCATCCATTCATGTTTGCCTAAATTCTGATTCCCATCTGCATGTAATAGTTTGTCTCTGATTACAGCCTGGAGGGACACAGAACATTCCTTCTTACTCACTGGACTACAGCCCACAGTCCTCACCTGGTCAATGAACCTCTGATTACATTCTGTGTGTCAGGATCTATATGCCACCAGCATAGTCAAAGCTGATTCGGGCATCCAGTTGGAGTTTGCTTGACTTAAAATCACATAAAGATCAAAATCAACATGAAGCAACTTTAAACAATCAAAGAATTCAAGAAAATGTGTGAACTAGTCCAAACCAATACACTCTGCCATGACAGTAAAATGAATGTGTTCCACCTTGTGATAGCATCCTTTCACAAAATCAAAACTTACCAAAGTTGCGCCAGAAACCAAAGGCTCTTATTAACTCTACATGTTGGTGTTTGTAGTTATATTAATACTTATTTTACGGTAGTAGACTCTTGGAATGAGGGGAGATTGCCATTTAATCCTGTTTTAAGGTATCTTGAACTCATAGACAGGCATTTCTATATGCACACATGTGAAAACAGGTTTCTTTCCTTCCTTGGTTTCATTTAGTTCTGTTTTGATCTACAAAAAGCTCAGAACTCAGGGTCAGACTGGCACTTCCCTGGCAATACCTTTTTCTAAATTTTAATTTTGATATATTACTCAGATAAAACTTCAAAGATGAAATTGCATGGAATACTACACTGTTAACGTTTCATCTTTTTCCAAATTATATAAAAACATGCTGAGAATTATTTAATGCATCACATTTCGGAGATGAGTAGGAAGGGATTAAAGCACTTGAAGTAGTGAATGAGCCATAACTATTTTCTCCACAGCTGTTCAGTGCACTCAGGATTGCACTAATGACTTAGTCACTAAGACTGACAGGGGAGTTGGAATGAATTTCAGTGGTAATCTGTAGAGAATTACAGGAAAAGTACAGTCACAATGTGGTATCTAGTGAAGGTATAAGTGTGTTCTTTTCATCAAAATGGAAGGTAGTCCTGGTTTTTTACCACGAAGAAAATGAGACATTTCAACTTGTTGGGAGTTGGGTTATAATCTCCAGTTACTGGAGTTGGAAATTACTTCCATTTAATCCTAAATTATTTCTTTTCTATGTTTTCCTGCTTTCTGCTTCCTAGAGAGCCTGAAGAAGAAATCAGGTAGATGTCAATTTTTCAGTTAGAAGTACTTTATTAAAATACAAGTCACCTTTGACTACCTATTTCACTCATCCTGGGATCTTTCTCAGCTTAGTACTAAATCCTAATGTTGTTTAAGCACACATAGTTACTAAGAAGAGCAAGACTTGTTTACATCATTATGTAAGCTCTTAAACTATATCAAGAAATTGCAACTTTTTTTTTTTTTTCCATTTTCCAATTTCATATTCCTCTATCTCTTAGTGGAAGTGAGTATCCGGAACACTCAGTCTTATCCTGGTTAAAAAATCAGGGAGGTTTCAGAGCTAATCATGTTATGGAGGGAGTAAGCAGGTTAATGGCTTCTCCTGTGGTCCATAATCCATGATCTGAGCAAAGTTGAAGTATTATTTGCATTCAAGGAGATATAATGCTCTTAAGTGATCTCTGTGAGGGTTATGAATATAGCTGTGCACATAATGTACCCTCATACTTGATCATTACATATTATAAGGGTGTTTTCGGGGCATGTGCAAACTATAGCCCTTCATATGTGAAAAGTGTGAGGAATGTTATTCTTCTGTATTGAGTTCTGGTGATGCAATTAATTTAAATAAAATTGTCTTGACTCTCCAGATTTGAGGCACAATGATGACAGTGGATCACATAGTTTTATATCCTGGAATTATCATAAAAAGGAGAGTAGAACTTCCTTTCAAGAGAAGGGAGTGGGAAAAAAAAAAAGAAAACAAACCAGAGGAACACCTGTAGTCAAATAATTATACTAGCAAATATCTCTCCTTTTACCTGAAGTGAAGTACTTGTGCCAGGTTCTGAAGATAGAAAGACATCTATTAAAAGCCAAGAGAAAAATGCAGTAATTTTCTAATTACTGTGTTGTAAGGGGTTGTCAGAATTATAGTGGCTAAACAAGCAGAGCAGCTTTATAAAATGTTTCAATTGAAATTTTAAAGTGTTTTACACGGAAACAATTATAAAATGAGAGTCCGGAAAATATCTTTGTCTCCAACATTCAACTGCTATATTTTAGCCTTTGCTTCCTGAAAATACTTGCTCACTGAAGTATTACCCCCTAGAACCTGGGATAAAATTATTCTGTCTCCTTATTTTTTTTCCTTTTTATTACGGGATGTATGGATTAAACTATGTGTTGGGGTCCCGTTTAGTTTTTTTATTTTCTAATTCTACAAGTATGGCTTAAGAATTGTAACTTATCTCAGTGTTAAATCTTAACAAACTAAGATTTTGAAATGTGTTGAAATGCTTTAAAATTATATATTTCATTGAGTATTTTAATGATATCTGAAGAATATAATGATTTTAAGTTGAGTGTATACCTCTTTAAATATTCCGGTTATAGAACAGAATAAAATTTGTAAATAAGAATTGTTTAAATAGGCTAAAAAAGTGTAGCAGCATAAACAGGAACTTAGCATTGCAGAATTATTTTCTCAGTCCTTAAACAGATACATGTGTTTCACGTCTCTGAAAAACATGTCGTTTTCAGAGACCACTTTGCACCTTGATACTTGTAAGAAATTCACTTGTAAGAATGAATCAAGTGCCTCTCTGCCAGTTGTCTGGCAGACATCCTGCTTTTCTTCTTGTTGTGATTAGAAAGACTCACTGTTATTAAAAACCAGTTCTAACACTCGGTACAGTTTTCTGAGATACATTCACATATGAATGATGCTATTGGGATTTGTTGTGCAACCTTCATTAGGTCTGCCAACCTTTTATTCTTAACTCTTGAGCACAAACATGAAAATGCCCTTAACTTTTTTAAATGGATTCTTTCTCTCATGAACTCATTTTTGCTTTGTTCTTGGTGAGTCTCAGAAAACAAATGGTGTTTGTGAACCTTAGGTTTTTATCTTTATTGGTATCTTTAGAGATATCTTGAGGGAGAGTATAACATTTATGTTTCTTTGTTTTAAGCAATTATTTTGGGTTTAATCATATTTTTACCATCTGCCACTGCTCAGTTAAGTGAGCAGATAAAAGAAGCAATCCACCCTTTCTTTGCACACCACTTTGTAAGTGCCTACTAGAAGTGGAATGAGTAATTCTCTCACTTTCAAGGTGATCTGTTTCATGTTGGTCTGTTCTCATGCCACAATTGCTGTATTGAGTGTTGTTCACTAGATAATCGAGCAGTGTGATAAACACACCACATTTGGCTGCCTTTCATCTTCTCTTCTTTAGGAGAATCTTATAGGTCTGACAGAATTTTCCTTTGGATAAGCGCTGAAAATCAATCATGATTTCACTACAGAGGAGATCATTATCCATAGTATTTTTGCTCTGTTTGTTGCATAAACCAGAAAGCATATTTTGAATGAGATAGGACTAAAATAAGGGCTATCCCATTTTAGAAAATCAGTTGAAACAAATCTCTGAATAACTCCAGAGAGTGGTTCCCTGACATGTTAGGCAAGTAGTTTAACACAAACATTTCCCAGACAGCTCTATGGATTGTAAGTCCAACTTGTAGTTGTAAAGCTGTGTTTAGTTTGTCTATCCCCCTCACAGATTAATCTGCAATCAGAAACTTTGTGGGGAACATAGGAAAGGCAATATAATACTAAGTATTGTCAGGTATATTAGGTTGAGTAACTGGAACTGGTGTACAATTTTTGTTCTTTATTTCTGAGAAAATACCATCTATCTAAAAAGGATGTTTTCAAAGTAAGTTCATTATACTTATGAACTACTCACATCCTGGGCCTGTGAAGACTGTAGGAGACCCAGTTAATAGGCTGATAATTCCCATTGGGGTTTCAGCTTTATATAGTCAATGAGGTTTAGGGTTACTCATTGAACATCTTGGACAAAACACAACATTGAACAGATGCTCATTAGGTGAACATTGTCCATCTTCTAAACAGAACAAAGCCAAAACCTTCTGGGGAAAATATATGAACATATTTCAAAAATATAAATTCATAAGGGTGTCAAATTAAGGCTTATAGGCATTTCATGTTTTTAAGGGCCCTGATCTGCAACCTTAATGTTCTCTTAGTACTGTGTGTTTCTGTATTTAGCATACATACACAGATTTGTTCCAGTTTGACAATCCTTCACATGTTGTTTAGTGTGTTTGATTAGCATAATCACTGTGTGATTATTTCTCACTAGCCTTAGCATATGCAAATTCTTCTCTTTTGACTGACAACCATTATTAGACAATCAGAGTATAAGGATTTGCATAATCTCTCTGTGGTTACAGTATTTGTGTGCAATACCACTGTGAATGCAAATCCTTTTGCTCTGACTGGTTTCTGTATATTCAAGCAGCTTGCCAGGAATACTGCTGCTGCTTCAGCATCTTATTTGCAAGTGGAAAAATCTACAAGAAAAAAAAAAAAACAAGAAGAAGGGAAGAAATACTAGAGTCATGCCAGAAAGGTGACTAGACAACTGCTACAATTAATAGCTCTGTTAGGAAAAAAAAGAAAAAGAGAAAAGAAAGAAACACTCTTACAGGATTTCAACAAAAGAACAAAAAGTTTACTTTGGGAATTCATTCTGAAGTACATTTGAGTGACCTGTTGCATTTGTTGTGAACTGACAGCAATTTTCCTTTTAATAAATACTGCTTTTTAACAGAAAAGTAATTATTCTGTAAATATTGCACATCATTATAGTTGGTGCAGATATTTTACATGAATTATGTTCTATTTAACAAGGATGAGCAATATTTTTGTTTATGTACGTGAAAGCATCAGGTCACTTCTACCCTCTTTCACTGATAAGAACAGAAATGGTAGACACTAAGAAAAGATGGGTAGTGCTGAGTTCAACTCTGCATAATTATTCACCATAATTACTAGGGCAATATTGAATAAATTAGCTGTAAAAGGCTAAGCCATGCATGGTAGCACATCTAGAATATGTATTCTAACTGTTTGACATTGTTTTATTTGTACATGAAACCAAAATATTGTTGAACATAATTTTTTTGGTGTGTGTCTAATTATGCTTACTAAGCTTTTCCCATCATTCCTTTTGAATTGTGTTCTTTAGTTAGTTTATAAGATTCTTATTCACAGACTAATGTGGTTTTGGAAAAAAAAACAGCCCTGGAGTGCCAACCGTAACAATGGGACTTATTTCTTATGGAAATGTAGAATGTCAGATACACTTAGGATCAAATTGCTGAGCTGTTGTTGAGCTGTTCTGTTTCTGACATGGTCACCCAGATATTAAAAAGGTGTTAGGTAGGTTGTAAGTTATAGCCCTGATGCTTCTGGAAAGCATCATGTTCCACACAGAGATTTTTTTTTTTAATGTGCATGGTTAATAAATACTTTTATGAGTGTTGGGATTGCTGTGCAAACACAGAAATGAACAGCAGTGTGTGACACACAGTACTTTATGTTTTTCCAGGAAGTTTTAGACCCATTGCACATGCTTTGTGCTGCTTGAAAATGCAAATGCAGTAGATGCCAGATGTCTCTGGAGAAGGAGTAGCTCCAGCTCAGCTGCACAGTGCCCATGATGTGGGAAGTCTGTACAGCCAACATGAGTCTAAAAGTCCAAGAGTTCTCCAAAATGTCTAACTTTCTGCATAAGTAATAATAATACAACGTAGTGTATCTAGTATAATATTGCTGCATCTCTACAATTGACCAGCATGATTGCAGAGGAAATGTCTGTGAATTCTTGATGGCACTGTGATCACAGAGGAACTGCTCAGTTTTCAATTTGAAATAGTCAAATTACGCTGTGAGAAAATTGCTGGCTCTAAGAGTCCTGAGCTATAAATGACAGTGACTTTGCACCATTGATGAGCATTCTTATAGCTTAACCTTTCTGTGTTTCTGTAAGTATGGCACAGTAATAATCAAGTAGGCAGTTTTATGTTTAAACTGGTTGGTGTTAAAACTGCATTTATCGTGCCGTTTTAAAAATGGGTCAGGTTGAGCAATAAGTACGAGGTGGAGGATGTAATATTTTGGGATTTTTGCTTGGTAATGGCAAAAATTGATACAGGATTTAAACTGTTTCTAATGGTCTTATTATTTCACTGTTTCTTGGAACATAAGAGAATGAAAGAAAGGAGCCTGCACTGACTTATCTTTATTTTTTATCAATGTTACAGCCCTAACACAGTGCAATGTTACAATCAAAATAACATAAAAGGAATTATATTATGAGTAATTGTACATAATTATTACAATTATATGTATATAATTATATATTTATGGCAATGGTTTCTTGCCATCGGTCTGGATTTCTACAAACATATGTATTTGTAAGTACAAAATGAGGCCAAATAAGCACAATATTCATTGTAATACTATTATCAAATATGTTAGGATCTGGATTTTAAGAGGTTCTGGGAAGTGATGGTACCTGTGTCACTAAATTTACTTAGCTGTTCAAGTAATGGAAATCAGTCTTTTGGTGGGTAATTTTTATTTTTTAATTACTTCTAAAATGGTTTATAGCTATTTTTTCCTGAGAGCTTCAATGACCTGATGTATTTTTCTGCTCATTTAGTATAAGACTATAGTGATCTGAGTCAATCTTTTTCAGCTAATTTTTTGGTCTTGAGGTAAAAATACTTTCTTACTTATTTGATTGCTTTAGGCCTAACATATGCTCTGAATAGGCTTTAGGCATCCACATTGTCTTATTCTTTGACCTGGATGATTTTATTTATAGACATTATTGAATTTCAATTAATTTACTGCAAACCTTAAGCAGCTGAAATGCTCATATCATGGCTTTTGGTTTTAATGCAAAATTTAAAAACAAGTCCCTTTGGTTTATATCCCTTTTGTGATTTGGGCCTTTGTGGATCAAACTTGCATGCTTTCCTTTGCTCTTGCTTTGTTATGGTTTTTAACTTAGGCACATTCTTATGCCTCTGGGATAAAAAGTCATAGAAATGAAACTAATAAAAATTATATATATTAAAAATTATTGAAATTCAGGAAGACACTGAAATTCCTTGAAATTTGGTGTTTGAATTTCAGCCTCAGCCTAAAACAATTCTTCACACACGCACACACACAAACACACACATACACATGACACACACAGAAGCTCCCATGCACATGTGAAAACACTTAGAAAATATTTGTGGAAAAATATGTAAGATTTATTTTCCAAAGGATCAGATTTCTCTGTATGTAAAATATACCATCTCAGGTTCTGCATTACACAGATATTTACTGAAAATTTAATGAGATGAAGACTTGGCTACAGCCAGCCCATAAGGATAGCAGCTATGGTGATTCTGGAAGTGTCCCAGGCAGGTAGGGTAACAAGGGATCTCCTGGGTCAACTTCTTGGTGATTTTGTGGTCGGTGTTTCCTCCAGAAAAGTTCATGCAACAGCCACTCCTTTCATCTTCAGTCCACAAAATAAAGAGCATTTCATGGTCTATAGTAAGCACAAGAGCAAGGAATACATTTAATATCATAGATCTGGCAAGACTGAATTTAAAACGAGCAAAACCAAATTATAGTGATAGGGTCAAAGCTAAGAATATGCAGTAATATGCCACTTTCTTTCATGCCCTTGGTTTAAGCCTGGATTTTCCTAAAGTATTGTAAGTTCGTGAAGATTTTGGGAAGGGAGTACAGTATTTGATCAAAGAACATGAATCATATCATCTTGCCACAAATTTCAGCTTGAATAATTCAAACACAGAGGATGTTATCGGTGTGCATGTACTGAAACCAAAAATTAATCAAATTAACTTAAATATTTATCTTCATTGCTCAATCTAATAGTCATCCTGTGGTTTGCAGTAAACCTTGAGCACTGTGCTATCCCTAGACTGACCACACGAAAAAGTATGACATACAGAAAATGTCTGGTGCTGGAGAGTAGAAAGCCAAAAGGTGATGGACAAGTCAAACAGAGCAGCTCTCAGAGCAAACTCTCTTTATGTTGTAACATACAGTGCAAATATATTGTCAAGAGGAAGTAAAAGTACATGTTACCAGCCTTGGTCTTCTGCATAGCTTTGACATCTGAATGATAATCTTTCATGTGAATTGCAAACTTCTCAGCCCTTCACTTTAAATGAGAGTAAATTAAATTAGTTTTGTCTAAGAAATGAAATCCAGAATTGTAAAATAGCCCTAGTAATGAGTAAAAAGAAGATTTTATCAAAGTTTATCATGATAACCTTTATTTTGAAAGTGCATACCACTTACATAAATTGAAATGAAATTTCTATGTGTAATTAGTAATGTTCAGTAAGTCTCAAAGTGCATGGAGTTGCTTTAAAGTATCTCACCACTTGCTAGTTATCTTGGCTATATGATACTATTACCATCTCTATATTTCCCTGCAGTTCTGGCTCTCTATTTTCTGCAATCAGCTAGCTCTATTCCCCTGACTCTCAGCAGGTCTTCTCTCTGTCTTCCAGTATCTGTGAGATCTCAGTCCTTATCATGCTGCTCCTAAGCATCCTGCTGCCTCTCAGATTTCCTGCATAAAACTTGTGAAGGCTTATCTGATGCTTTTGGATGTTTATTTGGAATTTATGGATTGGTGATGTTTCCCAAATGAAATCCCAAGGGAAAACTATTAATGTTAAGTATCCCTCAACCATTCTGTCCCAACTTTATTAGAATCTGGTGCTAAGTTTTTAAGTCTAACTGTGCTTTGCACTATCCAAGAACAATTCTCCCATCCTTGGAAGTGTTCAAAGCCAGGCTGGATGAGGCTTTGAGCAACCTGGTCTAGTGGAATGTGTCCCTGCCCACGACAGGGGGTTGGAAATAGATGATCTATGAGGTTCTTTCCAACCCAAACAATTCTGTGAGTCTATGAACTGGCAGAGAAGGGATTATTATTTTGAAGCAGTTTTTCTTAATTAATTTGAAAACTATCCAGAGCACTTCTTCATTTAGAGCTACAAATACAAAGCGTCCTATTCCCAGTAATGCCATGTAGTTGTATACCTAGAATTCTACATCTTTAAAAACTCAAAGGGAAGGATGCCAATGGGTTTCTGCATCATCAGATAAACAAGAGAAAATCTGTGGTCTTATTAGGAAAGAAATCACACATTTTTTCCATGAGACCAAATGAAAATTAAGTATAACATAGAGCAACTATTCTACACATTCATAATCTTTTCAATCCTAAAAAAAAATATTTTGTCTCATTCTCAATATGAAAGCATCAGTTGCCTCAGAAATCCAACCTCATTTGGAACTAGAACAATTACTCTGAAGGTGGGTAAGTCCAGTTTAAAAAAAAAAAAATTAGTTTTTCCATCTTGTGGACCACGGCAGTACCCTTTATTTAACCCACAGAAAACTCCTTTCTTGGCTTTCTCAAGTCGTTGTGAGATAATAGGCACTTGTGAGATAGTGGGAAAGATTAACATGGTGAGACTGAAGGCCATTATCTCACATTATCTGACAAGTGCCATAACTTGAGGAAGTGAATAAAGCTCTCTAAAGAATCTCACAGCTGTGGTTAATGTGAAGCCAAACAGTTACACTGGATCAAAGAATGTACAATTTCTTGCTACCCTGTGCTGACTTATCCATGTATCTGAACTTCAGGTTTCCCTAATTGCTTTAGACCTGCAGTGGCAAGAGGAACAGAATTTTTCCAAGCTTGAACAGCACAGAATTAGCATCAGCTAAGACCAGGTCATGCTTTAGTGTTAAAAATAACAAGATACAGGTCTATTGATTCTGTTGGTATAAGAATTCACCTCTCAGTAGAGCAGTCAAAAAAAGAAGAGCTGTTACAATTTATTTACTTTCTTATGTAGTGGTGTCCTTTTTGGTCTATATAATAGTATTTTTGGATTGTGGGCTTTTTCAAGATCGTGTTACTCAGTAAAAGGAGTGCTCCTAGAGTATGGTGTGATCACTGCAGAAAGTCTTACACAACTTGTTGTTGTCTTTCAGAGCTTGATATACTATGTCCTCAGTCATCAGTGTTATTTTGGGGTTATGTTACAGTGGGATGCCTCATTTCTAGATGAGATTGGTGTTCTTTTATACTGGTCAATACACAAACGTATGAGGTGTTTCATCTCAAATTGAAGAAGATGCTCAAACCAAGAATTTTTTCCAGACCGGTCTGCCGTTCTATAAAGCTCTGCTGTCTTCCTTGGTTTGTTTCAGGTTTTTTTGTGTGTCTGTGTGTTTAAATTTATTTTTTTAAACCAATCTTATTTTCTTTTCAATAGGAATTACTTTAAAGACCTGTTTCATATTTGACACTGAACAGCTGTCAGGTGATGCAGAAATTCTGTAGTGATCTGCTCTGGATTCACTGCAATAGAGGCCATGACTGTCTACCATTACAGCTTTCATGAATAATTGATTACTCTAAGGACAAGCTCTGGTTCTTTATTTATCAAACAACCCTTTGCCAACAGACTAGAAAATATTGAATCATGGAGGCCTGGGTAGGGAGAAAGATGGAATCTTTTTCATGACGTACACAGGTTATGCTCTGTGAATACTGGTTATCAGAATTAGTCAAAATATGTGATTTTTTAACAATTTAAAGATAAAAAATATCAGTGGCTTAACGAATTTCCTGCAAAGCTATTACCAGATTTTTAAAGTATCTGTCAAACGTTTTTTGTGAAAAAGAAATAAGAAGCATTTTCTTCAATGAATTTGGGGAAGGTGATTTTAATCCTCCAAGTAAAAAATTACCTCAAGTAGTTTTTGTGAAGTTCTCGGCCAAAATGGCTTGCTTTTTTTTTTTTTTTTTTTTTAATAGGGAGCCTGACTTTCAGACACTATTAGATCAGTGTTCTGGTAGAAGTTAGCTCAGAATAATCCTTTTCATAAAGGTCCAAATTCATCCTTAAAGCAGAGTTTATACAAAATAGTTTTCTGCAAATGACAGTGAAAATAATCTTTGGAGGATTTTTATCTTTTGTATGTTGTGTAGTTGTTGTTCCAAGGAAGAGATTAATTTATTGGTTCATGGGATATTATTACTTGATAATACTGAGGTATTGTGTGCTATTCTGAAATTATATGTACATAATGTTATTTCACATTTTTATTAACCCTTTTCTTAGTTATTTTATTTAAAATGTTTTGTTCATTGAGCTAGCTTTTCTCTGATATAAAAATCACAAATTGATGTTTGGATAGGAAATCCTGTTCAGCATTTACAGCTCATACATTTCTTCAGTAAAGGGAAATATAAAATTGAACTAAAGATGCATGTTTCAAGGAAGTCAATGAAATTTTTCTTTGTTTCCTTCTGCATAACCTCTAGGTATAACTACATAAAAAATAAATACTCATTTTCAAAGAAAAATAGTAGTTTTCTGTTAGATGATGATTTGGAATGATGCAGAATCTGTTTTGAGATTTTAGATAATATAGCACACAGTGGAACAGCAAAAGCTTTTTATTTTTCTTCTTCTCTCTTCACAGATGGACCCAATTCAAAAAGCTGTAATAAATCATACATTTGGAGTTCCTCTTCCTCATCGAAGAAAGCAAATCATATCATGCAACATTTGCCAGCTGAGATTCAATTCTGATGTAAGTCGATCATTTTGTATCAGATTAGAAATATGTACTTATCTTCTAGGATGTGCCATAATTTTCAGAAATTGAGCCTAAATGAAATGTTGTGATTTCAGTTTGTTGCTCAGCAGATGAAAAGGCTGTGGGCTGTTTTAAATAAACACAATGGCTTGGTAGTGTTTATACACCCAGCCAGATTTTCCCTGCCAATATATCCCTGTAAGCTCATCAACTTCAGTTGGGCTGCACTGAGTGTAAATAGGAAAAATTGACTGATCAATTACTGCTAATAATGCTGGTATATTTGCTGGATCCTAATTCTTCTACCAGTCCTGGTTATGTGTCCCTTCTGTTGGCTCCTACCTTGGATCCTCTCACTCCTCCAGCAAAGAAGCAGAACAAGCTGAACTGGAGATGCTCTCTAATACACCAAGGAAGGAAACCTGTCTCCCATAATTATCCAAGGGAGCTGTGCTGTGGTGCTCCTTGGCAGCTAATACCTGTTGTGTCACAGAAAAGCCTCTTAGGTTTTAGCTCCTCTATTTCCTTCTCAGAATCACTGTGTATGCAGACAAAACCTGACATAGTAAAGTGTATTTTTTTTATGCTATTCTAGGCTCTTCAGGAAGTTTCTACAAATGGGCATTGCTAGAGGGAACTAATCATCCATTGTCTTTAATTCATTATGTAATTTAAATATGGAAATTACTTCTGCCAGAATAAAAATGTTTTGACTTAGAGTGAGGTCAAACCCAACAGTGTCCACAAGCTTCCTTTCTAATTCTAGTCATAGGAAGAAGTGAAATAATTTTTGTGTACTCCTGCCTCTTTAAAGGCAGCTATTTATATACAGTTTGTACTGTTTTTAGTTTATTGATTATTTAGCAAAACCATGAGCTTGTCAAAAACTTAAATTGAACCTTGAAGCCTAATTTTAGGGATTTCCCATCTTGGGGTGAAAATATTATATTTCTTTTCATTCCCCTCAGCTTTTTATCCCTTGGAAATAATTTCAAAAATATCTCAGTCACAATTTCTGGACCAGTCAGCATCACATGTTTAATTTTACTGATGACTCCAGGTTATCTAGTTTATTTACTGAATGGACACCTTCTCTTATAACACTGACATAATTCTCAAAGAGTAGTGCAAGGAAGGGTAATACACTCTCTGGAACTATCATGTCCATCACAGATAAAAATAGAAGAGTCAAATTAGGCTCTTCCATTTAAAAACCAGATGCCAAAATTAGAACTGTGGATACTGAGTCATTCATGAGGAAGGGATGATGGAGACTTCTGAGCCACAGTGGATCTTATCAACCGAGCAGCCCAATTTATCACTCAAAATTCTCAGCTTTTTCAGCTTTGTCTCAGGAAAATGCATGTCACACTGAACCAGACACAGTGTATAGCTAAAAGAGAAATCAAATACTTCAGTGTTACATACCAGAGTGAAGCACCTCCTTTCAAAGAGGTATACCATTTTTTTGTCTTCAAAAAGGTCTAGACAAAAGACAAGATGAACATATCAATAGAGTTACTTAGTTCATTAGCAGTTACACAAAATGGATCGGTATGTGGAGAGGAAAATTTTCCAGCTGAGAAGATCTCGGCATTTTCCAGAATAAAATGTTTGAAATAAAAATCCTTCTACACAGAGACAAAGTAAGCATC
Organism: Motacilla alba alba; assembly: GCF_015832195.1. NCBI lineage: Eukaryota > Metazoa > Chordata > Aves > Passeriformes > Motacillidae > Motacilla > Motacilla alba. The sequence continues at coordinate 37,115,154 of NC_052017.1, read as the reverse complement.
AGTGGACATTGATACTTTTTACTCAGAGGACTACTCTGCTCCTGTACTGCTTCTTTTCTGCTGCTTTTAGGAAGGTTTCTGAAGAGAGAGGGAAGAAGCAGAGGCCATTTTCAGAGCCACCTATAGTGTCCAAAAAACTGGTTTCAGAAGACATCTGTTAATTTAAGCTGTTCACAAAAATCTCTTGGAAGACTAGCTGATATTTATCTGTCCCTTCACACCTTCAGGTGTTGAAGCTTGAACTCAAATAGCCAACACTGTTCAGAAGGTTGTTTTAATGCTCCCCTCTCTCTAATAGATCAATATTATCTCTACCAAATGGGGAGACCTTCTTGATGAGTATGTTTCATTTTCCACTTTTAGTATTTGCCTAAGTTTTAAAGCAGCCACAGTGTTGATTGATTGAGAGATTATGATCCAAAATCTGCCCATTGATTAACCTGGAATGATATCTCTCTCTCTTTTCATTACCCCACAGAGGAAATTTGTCGATATCTTTATGGTGGTGTCTCCTCGTTCCAGTGCTTATAGTTATTACTGCTGAAAATCACAAAGTGCTCTACTGAGGTGTTGAAGAAATAATTTGTATTCAGAGTTCCACTGCAGTTTAGGAATGTTTTTCTGCAACAAATGAGGGGAATAGGTAGAGCTATTTCCTCCATTGCTTAGGTAATTTTGAAATGTCCACCTGTGTTTGAAGCAAAAATGTGGTAAACTAAAGACTTAATATTTGGATTCAAAGAAAAAATGCTTTGAAGAAAAAGAGCTGTTAGCTATAATTTTTTGATAACTCTACTATGAATGGCAAGCACACACATAGTAATTCTTTATCCTATTATCATGAAAAAGTTTTCACTTACTCAATATTCCTACCTTTCATTTTCATCATATTTTGTTGAACACAAATCCATAACAGAATAAAATAACTTTTCTGTCTAGGAACCTAAGCTTTGTGTCTATTCTACCAATATGTCTCTATTTTTAGATGCAGGAGATAGGTTCTATCAGAGAGTAATGAATAGAAATTCCATTTGCCTGATACACAACAATATTATGAAAATGTTTACAATAAAACTGGTCTGTGGGATTTTTCTTTTTTGCATAGAATACAAAATTTTCTCCCTTTAGATAGAGATTTCTTTAAGAGAAGCAGAGCTTTTTTTTTCTGGGTACATGGTATCAAAACCACGTTTTAAAAAGATGAGAAAAGGCAGTACAATAGTCTAAAATCATTTAGCTTCTTTGTAAAGGAGTTATCTATAAATCTTTGTGACAGCTGTGTGTTCATTTTTTTTTTTTAAATAAATCTCATACAAGGGAAGGGAGGAATGGTGCAAAAACCAAAGCCTCTCCATGCTGAACAAAAACAGAACAGCAATGGTAGATTTTGTGGAGTCCACTTCAAGCAATTTTTTTTTTCCGAGAAAACTAGATATATCATTTACACTCACACTGGGCATTCAAACTAGGGTGAAACATTTAAATGTATGCTTAGCTGCGAGTGCCCAATGTTGCCACTTATATGTTGGCAGCTGCTGAGAGCTATAGCACCAGTGAATGCTTGCTTTGTAGCAAACATTAAATCTTTAAGATATAAAAGTATCTGTAAAATACCTACTGGATTTTCCTTCCTTGACTATGTGATCTTCTTTTGCCCATGAGATTATTTGATGAAGTTATATAGTTCTCAGTATCTGTCAACAAGGTCAATTTTTTGCAAAGGAATTACCTTTTTCTTCCCTCTCATTTAACGAGATGGCTGAGTGATGACCCAGTTTGCCTTTATAGAAAGGTTGGGCAGCATTCTGATCTGTTCACAGGACTTGAATTCCATTATGATACACTTTAAGAAATATTTCCAATTATATGAGCCAGAAATTATTGTTTGATTTAAATAGCAACAGTAGTAATATTTCCCTGCAAATCAGGGATGCTCATCAGTCCTTATTTGTTGTTTTTTACCATTTTTTTCTCCATCTCTATGAAACAAAGGTATGACCAAATTGATATAGTGTTCCACTGTATGAATTTATCTGGATTCAAAAGATAAAACAACAAAAGATGAAACATCTTCCATTAAAAAAGAGTGAAGGATTTTTTTGAGGGTAAGGATGCAATATAGCTCTGCAGTATTTTATTATGGTTCTAACTTTTGTTGGGGAAAAAGCAGGACCAGAGGACTAATATCCTCTTTAGGCTATGCTTGATATCTAGAACAAAAGATTAATGTATCAACTTGTAAGGGCCTAGGGTATAATAAGGTGATAATAAACAGTCAACATGAATTTGTCAAGAACAAATCATGTCAAATGAATGTAATTTTTTTCTTTGACAGGGTAATTGACCAAATAGATAATAGGGAATAAATAGATGTGACATATTTTGGCTGCAACAAGGGTTTATACAGTCCTATGTGGCAGTTCTGTAAAGTAAGTAGGGGAATATGGTCCAGGTGAAATTATTAAAAGTTGGTTGCACGACAGAATGAAGAGCTGCGGTGAGAGCAGCTCCTGATGGTTTCCTGTCAAAACAAAAGTTCACAACAAGTCAGGATCTGAAAGAATCTCTCTATGCTTATTGCTACTCTAATTTTTCATTACCAACGTGCCTGACAGGACAGTGTACACATGCCAGTTTTGTGGATGACATCTAGATGAAGGGTGGCAGACTCTTGATGGATGGTGGTAAGTTCCAGATCTCGGTCCAAAATTATCTCCAGTTGGAGAGAAGAGTCTGGAATTCTGACAAGTGCAGTAAATAAAAGCATGAACTATTGTGCTTAGACTGGAAAAAGTAAACGCACAAGTACTAAAATGAGCAAATGTCGGGTTAATGGGATTATGAATCATAATCCAAATATGATGGCTAATGCAGGAAAAGAAAAAAAAAAAAAGAAAAACTCACCGAACTAATCTTATGATAATTTTTCCCCCAAATATGATATTTATCAATAAGTAAGTATTCCACAGCAAATATTCAAGAGCAGCTCTACAAGAAGGACCGGGGGTGCTTGTAGATGGGAGGCTGAACATGACCCAACAATATGCACCTGCAGTTCAGAAAGCCAAACAGGTCTTGGTCTGCATCCAAAGCAGTGTGGGCAGCAATTCAGGGGAGGGGATTTTCCTCTGCTCCATTCTCTGCTCCACCTTGACCACTGCGTCCAGCACTGGGATCCTCAGCACAGGAAAGACATGGACCTTTTGGAGCACGTCCAGAGAAGGGACACCAAGATGATCAGTGTACTTGAACACCTATCCTGTGAGGAAAAGCTGAGAGAGCTAGCTGGAGTTGTTCAGCCTGGGGAAGGGAATGCAGTAGGGATCACTGTGGCCTTTCAGAAATTAGAGGAAAGATGGGAACAAACTTTTGGACAAGAGCAATGGGTTCAAACTGAAGGAGGGTTAATTGGATCAGACATAAGAAATAAGTTTATTAAAATGGGGATTATAGAACACTGGAATGGGTTTCCCAAAGAGGTGTATGCCTGTATGCCCCATCCCTGGAAACATCCAAGGTCAGGTTGAACTGACCTCTGTGCAGCCTGTTCTAGTTCAAGATATCCCTGCTTCTTGCAGAGGTGCTAAACTAGATGACCTTTAAAAGGTCCCTCTCAACTCAAACTATTTAACGATTCTATGAGTTGAAATTGGCAATGCCTCAGGTGAAGAATTATTTGTAACAGTGGTCATCACACTTCTATGAAAGCATAATTAGTTGGAGGATTTAGTAGAACACATCCACTAATATGACAAGACGTGAAAAAAATTCACTCAGGTAGGGAGAGTAGAAAGCACTAGATGGGTTTACAGCAAAAACGACCAGGGAAATATAGTTGGCTTTCCATATCTGAAAGGGAGTTAATAAGAGTTTAGTGACCAATTGATCTTTGTGTTACTTGGTTTTGATAGATAAATAAATTTGACTAATTCTTCAGATTAATTTGATTTAAGAGATTTTTTTTGTTGGAGTGCTTCGTGAAACAATTTTAACTGTAATGGTAGAGAAGTTCTGTAAGGAAACGTTCAGACAGTTGAGAGGTGCCTGTTGGCAGAGAGTATTCACAAATCAGGCACCTGTTTCTGAGGCTGGACAAGAGATGGTGAATGTAATCCCACACCTGAGAGATTATATGACATCTTGCTTGACTAATTTATGAATCTCTCTGTAGTTTGGAAGATATAACAGAGATTTCTTCATCCATGCCCAATGACAGTCACACTTGGCCTGCAGCCTCTGTTTTACAAAGCAAGGGGAACTTTAAAATATTGGTCCATTAAGAACCAGGAAAGCCTGGTACAGTTAAATACTAGAAGTTATTTAGCATTTCACCCTTCTGATTTGAAATCTGTTGTTGGTCAGTTTGCTTAAATATTATTTGAAGCAATCAGTGCTATTTGCTTCAATCACCGTTCTGTTTGTGGCTATAACCACAGGGTCTTATTCTTTGCATGTTTTGTTGTACATGCAAATGTACAACACTTATGGGTTAGATTCAGATTTACAATTAAGCTAGAGATTTAGAATCCTGGTTCAGTATAAACCAAATAATTTCTGCTTGAATTGTAGGGCTCAGCTTTTTAAAGCAAAGTCACTTTTGGCAGGTATTATTAGCCATAAATCACATTGATTGATTGGTTGATTATCTTGGGGCATTTTAATTTTTTTCTTTCCAACCCAATATGCCTGTGTTATATGAATTCATCAGCCTGGTTCTTTAAGGAAGATTCTTTTGTGTAAATATTTGCATATGCTCAAGACCCCCTAAAAGCAGTATTACTATATGAGGGTATTGTAGTGATTGCAGCGGTAGTACCTGAAAAAGAACAAAAGTTCGTCCGGATTTAACTTATTCATATATATATAAATAAAATTTAGATATATGTAATTTATATATTTCTGTAACTGTCTCTGTGTATATATGCCATGTCTTTCTAATAATGCACCATCTTTCCTGTACTATGGAGTTAAAGTAAGGAGGAACAAATACTGATTCCAGTTACAGAATCGCATGTTATGTTTATTTGAGATTAGAATATTAGTTAGAATGGAAATACACTCAAAGTGGGTATTTTTCCAGAGGTATTGGTCTGTGGTAGTCACTGTAAAAAGTAGCAAGTAATCACAGAAAATTATTAGTGTGGAGATTTCTATGGGAAATCTGGCATTTGCATCGATACTATATAGAAACCATAAAGAATTGCTAACAAAGTGTTTAATTACTTGATTTTTTGGCATTCCAATAGTCTAATCAAATAGCACTGAATATTTTGCATTTCAATGTCTTACATGAAGAATTTTGAAAGCAACCTGGTATATCCTCTGCCTAGTATGATGTTCAGTGGAGTCTGTTTTTATTGGCATAGCCTGCATATTTTAGAAGAATTGCCTCCTCTTTCCTAGACCACAGTTTTAAAGATTGTAATATGAATTGCAGTCAGAGCCTGTGCAACTCTGGCCTTTCCCATACTAGAGAATTCAAACTTTTTATTATTATTTTTATTTTCCTTTTTTTAATACTCATTTTGAAACAAAATCATCTTTATTTACTTATACATAACCTTTTTCATGTAGGGAATAAGTAACCTAATTTCTAGATTATGAAAGCCAGAATAATCTGAAATTAGGAGTAGTAATAAATTTTCAAATAACCTCCAGTTTCTTAAATCCTTTCTAAAATGCTTAAGTAGAAAGTATAAATAATTTCCTTTTGTTGTGTAAAGTACCTTTCCCATAATTTTCAGTTTCTATATAGTAATTTTATGGATCTATACAACCTAGAAGCAGAAGTTATTCATGTCTGACAGAGTACCTTGTTTAGCTTTGAAGTGCTTTTGATGTTTGAACTCCAGGGTACTTTTGGGGTACTTTTGGTGTTGAACTGAGTCCTCTGACTGATATCATAAGGTTGTGACTATTTCTTTGTCTCTTAAGCACTGGCAGCAATCTAAATATTCTGCATGACCCTCAGTAACTGCTGTGAGTGGTCTCTGTGTGGTGTGCAAGCTGTGAAGTTTCCTAGACAAACTCACTACACAAACTCTTGAAAATCCTTGTCCTTATCTCCTCTCCTTTAATGAAAGCAACCTATTTTGTCTAGAAAATCTATGTTGTCCTAGAACATGGAGCAGCCTAGGGGTATCAGGTCCACAGGGACATTGCCTCAGGTCAAGAAGGCAGTAGAATAGAAGAAGGTTTCAAGTGACTGAACTTTAAGAAAGAACATTCTTAATGTCAGCTGTTTTCTTAGGCGGTTGCTGGTGGGGAGACATGGAGTGCCTTGGTGTCCACTATATCCATGTTACAAGACTTACACTTTCCTCTCAAAATTCAGTCTCTAACCACATTCAGCAGTGGTAGTAGAAGAGGGAGAGTCTTAATGAAGCACTGGAACAGGCTCCCAGGCAGTTGGATCGCCATCCTTCAAGGTAAAGACGGGTAGAAGTTGTACTTAAGGACTTGGCAATGCTGTACTAACAGTTGGACTCAACAATCTTAAAGGTCTTTTCTAATCTAAACTATTCTATATAAGCAGGAGAAAGGAAAATCTAATGCTTTCAGCTACCTGGTCCCTGAAAAAGCAGGGTTGAGGAGAAATGTCTAATGTCTATGTCAGCTGAATATCAGAGTCACTATAGGAAGGGATTAAAATATTCAGCTGATCATCAGGTGTTGCTGTGTTGGATTTAGATTATGTCAAACTCAAACTTTTTTTTATTCTCATTTGGCAGCTCTTGCTTCCTACCTCTGTTCATCCTATTAGGTTATTTCATTTTCAAAGCTCTCACTTATTTTGATAAAACAAGTCAATTGTGCAGAAGGTTTGACATCTCTTTTGAATCACTAGAGTTTGCCAGAAATGATACGTGAATAGGCAATTGCTCTCTCTGATAGTCCTGTTTATAAATTGCAAAAGATTAATGGCTGGTATTCTGACTGTGGAATATGAAGACAAATTAGTTAAAAAGGTTTTTTGCTTGTGGCACTGAAAAGAACAGTTGCAGTATTTGCCCTTTTGGAGCCAGCTTTTAACTTTAGGTGGGCGTGGATCTCAGAACTGCTGAGAGCTGAAGGAAAGGCAGAGGTGATAGCAGTTAATAAGACAGAAATTGTGAAATAAAAGCAACCTCCCTCCACATCTGTGTGTGTTACTGTCAGAAATTTCCTTTCTCTCAGAAATGATTAAATGAATACATAAGAATGTAGCAGAAAACCTTATAATGGGAGGCAGCATGCAGGCCTAAATGGTCTCATAGGTCCTAAATCTTCCAAAATCTGCTTTCAGTGGATTATCTCTTACTCACTGAGATGTCTTCCAGGCAAGTTACAAATATGTTTCCAGTTGTTTTAATGGATTTGGTCCTGTAACTACATTCTTTGAGTTACATCAGAGTCGGAAAGACTTTCTGCCTGGAGGAGGATGGAGGAATATATGAATGAAATTAAAATGCTATGGTTGGGCAGGTAGAGGCTAACTAGAACTTCTTTGAAGTTTTTGGCTGGAATTGTGGGAAAGAAGACAATGTTGAGTATTGCACATTGTAAAACTGTACATTGAAAAATACCATTTTATACATGAGGGAATTAGTATAGACAGGGGAAAAGATAGTATACTAGAGGGAAAAGGAAGTCTCTCTTCCGGTCTTGTATTGAAAACATTCATGAAAAAATCTGCCTGTTTAAGCTGCAAAGAGAGAAATCTCTTCACTTTTTGCCCTACACTTACCTGTATTTGAGGCAGTTTTTTTTTTCTTCCAGCTTCTTCAATCAACATGCAAAGTCAGTCAACTCTAACAAGCAATTGAAACTTAAGAATAATTGTGCTGGGGAGTTTTTACAGAAACCACTTTCCATAATCAAGTCCTCACTTCCAAGGAAAGAAAAATTTTAAACTCTTTGTTGTGCAGTCTTCATCTATCTTTTTTTGGTCTATTTTCACATTTATTTTTAAAAATAAGAATCTGAGTAGGGAATCTGAGATTCTGGATTATTAATAGTAGGCGCAGATAACAGATTTCACTGTAAAAGTGGCAAAACATTGTCTCTTCCAGTTAGCAATCAGTGACTCCTGGTTCCCTTTCTCAGACACCAGTAAGGACATAAAAAAGACCCAAAGACAAACAGACAGGGGTATGTCCCAGTCTGGGATACAGAAAAAGTGAAGAAAATGTGCAGCAAATTGTATTTTTTGTCAATTTCCGCCCCCTTCCCCCCAATAATTTCTTCTAAAAATGCATTAAGAGTAAAGTGTTTTAGTAGTGCTTATACTGGGCTTTGGTTGATGATACGCTCTTCCAACACCCATAAAATCTTTCCAAGTAATGTTATACAGACTCTGGACACCGTTTTTTTTCTTTTTTTTGGTCAGTAAATTTGCACTCCCATAGGTACCTGTAATATATTCTTCACTGTGTCTGTGCAGCCTCTTCTTGGAGCAAATATGTTTCCTCTAAAGAATTGCTATTAAACACAACTGCCCCTGATGTGAACAAATTCCACTTCAGAACCTCCAGGCCAGACTTTTTTAGCTCCCAAGTTCTTTTATCACTCCTCTCATGTCTTTTGTAGTCTCTGGAGATACTGCTATTCTGTGTACTTACTTACATCACAGCTGACAGTTGTGAGCCTTATCCTCTGAAGGAATGGAATTGCAACCCAGTACCTCCTTTTAAAAGCTTTATATTGGAAGAAAAAAACACACATTTGAACCACACTTTTGAGGGCATACTGCCCACACCTGTGTTTTTTTGGTTTTTTTTAGCTCAATTGAAAGTGAAATCTTTCAAGGTTTTAAATGGTTAAAAAGGACTGACTTCTTTTCAGCAAAGAATTCAATATGGCACTTACACCTAACTCCCCCACAGATTTTAAAATCTGAATTATGAATTCATATCATGTATTTAAACTGAATGGTCTACTGGTAGACCATACAGGTACTTTCATATATATAATTGTTTGATGAGGTGACCTCAAAGTATGGTTTCAAAAATAGATTTAGTCTGTTTTATATTTAGATAGGTCTCATTGTATTGTGGTGGGATAACTTTAGATACAAATGCATAGCAAATATACTGAATTAATTTGTTAGCAATTTTTTGATGGCTATAAATGTTTCTTTTTATCCCTTAGAAAGGAGATTTTATAAGGTAGTCTCTGAACAGGTTTTATCCTTTCCCCAGCATAGCCTATTTTCTCTGCATCAGCGGACTTGTCATGATAATCAACTTTTTTGTCCCAACCATCAATCACTCCTGATTACAGCTGGGGAGAAGTTCTGTTCTGTTGATCAGCCCATCAGTGCACATAATGTTACACCTGGAGACAAGTGAAAATCATCCCTTGGTGGGAGAATCACTTGCCTTCAAGCCTTTTGTCTGAAGTATTTTAATTTACATTTAGAGTATTGAAATTGTCAGTGCTTGCTTTGATTTTTTTATTTCTTTGACAAAAATAATAAGTTCAGTTGATCTTTCCCTACATGATAGAAGAAGAATGCTTTTCTATTTCAACTATCTTATGTTCTTTTTCACTTTATTGTACAAACATTGCAATAATTATAACAATGTAAATTAAAAATAGAATTTTTATGTGGTACTCCACTAGAGAAATTTAGTATTCTTATATGCTAGCCCAGAATTTTTAAAAAAGCAATTTTGTTGGCTTTTAATTAGATATCCTGTTAGGGTAATATTAGTATTCAATTTACATGAAGGTTGTATAGCAAATTTCATAGCAATTAAGTAATCAAAATCTAAAGGCATAATTCCTTTATATAATGAATTCTTCTTATATTGTGGTCATTACTGAATAAAACTTTTTTTTTCCTTGTAATAAAGGTAGTTTTCAGATGTCACAAGAAAGATGAAATTTCAGCTTGAGGAAGCACTTTATTTTTTCTAGTAATTTAAATATTACTTTGAATTAGCTATCAGAATGACCAGATGTAGTTTAATTGTACCATTCTTTTTTTCATCTATGGTCACTTTTTTATTTTAGGTATCTTCTCTAAATAATCATTATCACAAGTTAATCCTATCACATGTCAAAAAACCACAACCTATAAGACAACTATAAAGCTGATACTTCAAGGATTACAGGATGAAGTGTAAATGAAGAAGAAAGAATGTAACAGGGTGGGGTGATAAAGATTTGATTAGCAATTGTGTTTTTACATAAAAAGTTTAATTAGCAATAGCTCATTTACCTATTCCTGCTGGTCATTTTCAGAACAGTGATATATTGTTTTTTTTGCCGTGAGCCATGCCACCCAATAGAAGGTGTTGGGTTTTCATTAGCTGCAGACACTTCAGCATTATTATCTCTCACCTTAGTCTACACACCAATACAAAACATGTCTAAATCTTGTAATTCAATAAGCCAATTGTATATGCAGTAGTTTTAAAACTATGGGATATTTGCTCAGATGTTCTGTTTCTTTTTAAATTGGTGATAAAAGCAGTAAATTGCAAATCAAATAATCACTGAGCCTCAGTCCTTATATTCTGTCTGCTTGAATACCTTGTTTGTCAAATACAGAATTTCATCACTTGCATAGAAGTTGTTCTTCCAAAATGACAATCTGTTTATTTTTATGGTTTAGTAATTAATCTGAGCATATGGCATAATTTTTATTTTACAAATACATCAATCTACGTTACCTTTTCCAGACTCTTATCACTTTTTATAATGACAGGACAGAAAATTATTTTTTTGTTATTGAATAGAGATTTTTAATGGGTTTCCAGTAATGCAATTCCAGCCAAATAGCCCATCACAAGTCACCTGGCATTCTTCAATTTATTCTCTAGCATGTTTTTCATACCAGAGCCATATGTAAGGATAAATGGTTGAAAGGATAAATGGTTGTAATAAAATAAATTTCTAATATAAACACATTCTGAGAAGCAGGAATAAATGAGTAAGAATATCTGAGGATGTCAGAATACATGCAGTATATGGAAATAATTAACATTTAGGACACTGGAAGAATGAATATTTTTTAATGCATTTAACAGTATTTTCTTTTGTGTCATTCTCAGGGGCAAGGAATTTTTTATTCCAAAATTATTTAACACGCGTAATCTGTATCTCTTCAGTGTTTGAAAAGGCTGTAGGAATGAAACCTCCTTCACACGAGAGCTAAGAAAATATACATCATGTATATGTAAAAATGGTCCAGAAATATTTTGGCTATTCTTCTAGAGTCTAAGCTCCATCTCCTGAATGTGACAGGCCTTTCAAGCATGGTAAACCATCAAAAAAAAAAAAAAAAAAAAAAAAAGGCAAGAAACAAGGAGAGGACATCTATTCCGAAGAAGAAGGCAGCAGATGGAGTGGCATTCAGTGGTAGGAGTAGGGACAGCAGTGAGAAAACAAAGGTTCTGGTCCAGACGCTGAGGTGTGTTGTTCTAAGGTATGCAAGAGTAAGAAGGAGCTATATAGGAGAAGAAACAAATAAACAATATTGAGTAATGGGTGCAGTGATGCAGAGTTAGAAGATCAATATGTGGAAAAAAAAGGAGACTCTGAGTCTGTCATGGTTAATGATTAACATTTGGGATATAGTGACAGAAATAAGTGATTTGAGAAATGGAAAGTTTCAAGTGGCAAAGTAAACAGTAGGAGAACAATTAGAGCCATCCAGGAGCTATTAATGTCAAATGATCATAAAGCTATTTGTTGAAACCCCAGAAAGTTATCCTAAGGAAAGTATGTCCAAGTCTGTTGTGGTGCGTTGCTGTTTTGTATATTGATTAAGTTCACGTTTAGTATGTTCTGGACACCCCTTGTTACTTGGTTTTGCCATGGTTTTCCCTTCCCACCTTTGACATGTCAATCCCCCTGTCTTCTCCCCTGTTGTTATGTGTTCTTGCTTAGTCGCTCCCCTGGTCCCCCTCTGCCCCTTTGTCCATCACTTGGCGGCTCCTCCCCTTCTTCTGGAACTGTCTACCTTAGCCATCGAGTGATTGGTTCAGAGGCCAGGGTCCCTCCCGCAGGTCATGCCCGTTGGTCCTTCCCAATGTCATTCCCTTGCCTTTCCATGCCCCCCTGCTTCCCATTGGCCATGGAATTGGCTCCTCCCCAGTTTCCTCCCTCCTTATAAACCTTTGCACACCCTATTTCCCCCTGGAGCTCAATAAGTCTGGATTGTGGCCCAGGGTGGGGTCCACTCTCTTCTTTTCTTGCTGCCGTTTGCCATTCTAGGTAGGTGCCGTCCAGATCCTGGGAGGTTCAGGAGACTGCCCCCCAGTAAGTCCAGAGAGCAGAAAGGCTTGAGGACAGAATCTTGAAATACATGACCCTGGCCAGTGCGAGTCTTTTTCTTCTTTTTGAACGGGGAGGAGGTTTGTCATCCTGACGTTCTTCAGCCGGGGTTACTTAGGATTCAGATCTTCTCCAAAGTCAGCCTTAATTCATTTTCGTTTTCTTACTCACCAATAAAACCTATACAAAAGTTAAAGTGGTTGAATTCTATCAGCCTTTTTCTGGTGGTTACAGTAAGGAATAATGAGAGAAGCAGTTCTAGAATTGGTTAAATGGGCAACTGATTTAAATCTGGATTTTCAAAATTAGCGATGATTGCACGTCATCTTTCTCAGAAAGTCTACTTGTATTCAAAAGATGTCGATTTCTGTATTCCCTGAATGGGAAAGGGAAGGCAAAAAATATTTGCCTTCCTTCTCCTCACCTCTACTCATGTCTTCATGTTGGCAATTTGCTCCTGACATGTATAGTAAGTGATCAAGTCTCAGTGAGGAGGTATAAAAACTTAGGGTAATTGGACTACGAATTTTAACTCAAGTATTGAAACTGATTGTGGCAGTCATAAGAATCTGTATGTTTTGCAGGCATGATTCCTTTTTTCTGTAAGAAAGGTCCCACCAATTCTAAATATGCATTTTTAATTGAGTATCTCTATTCACAGCAAACTGAGGGGTTTGAACTATGGCTATGAAGCAGGATTTTCCTTGGCTAAGTGGGTAACAGCAGCTCATTTCATTTCAGTATGTTGTTAATAGAACATGAATTACATTTAGGACAAGGCAGGAGCTCCTGGTGTTTCACTGCAAGCTGTTTTGTTGTGTGCAAAGACACATTTTCAACCTGATAAGTGATGATAACTTGTAACCGGTGAGTGATGGGTTGGCCCTTGAGGACCTTTGGCTGGGGAAAAGCATAATTCTCTTTCATCAGAGCCAACAGATAAATGAATAGAATGATGATTTTATCATTAACATCAAGTCATTTTCTGAAATTCTTGCACTGTAAATAACGACACATTCAGACATATTATTATAGAATCCTAGAATCATTAAGGCTGGAAAAGACCTTAAAGACCATCAAGTCCAACTAAACCATGTCTCCAAGTGCCACATTTGCACATTTTCTGCAAAGATAGAGTTTAAATTCTGTTGCTGCCCACTGTGGTGATATGCAGGACCAATTATGTGGCCTGTCTAATCAGATCAAGGAGGTAGAGGCTCTCTCCTGTAAAATATCAAGGGGCTTATACCCATATTCCTGAACCTATAAAAGTCATAGACCTGTTTGACTTACTGAAAGATGTTTGCACATGACTGAATAAACACTTTGGCTATAGAGTTAATCCATCATTAGCAGGTAACTGCTTGTCCTCCTACCATATTTGGGCTAGTCAACCCTTTGTCTTGGCCTGAAAGCTCACAGTTTTATTCCTGGCCGGTTGTCTGCCTAAAGCAACCTGCTAGATTTAGCTTCTGTAAGCCTGGAGGTGCTAATACATCTTAAGCCACTTAGCAGGAAGTAATATCTAGTGTATATTTGAAATGCAAAACACAAAAAGGAAGCCTACAGAGTGGAAGGAAGGACAGGTAGCTTGCGAGGAATGCGGAAAAATTGTGGTGGATGAGGAGCTCAGCATGACCCGTTGATGTGCACCTGTAGCCTAGGCAGACAACTGAACCCTGGACTGCATCAAAAGCAGGGTGGGCAGCAGATCGAGGTTCTGCCCCTCTGTCCACTCTGGTGAGACCACTCCTGGAGTGCTGTGTCCAGCTCTGGGTGCCCCCACAGGAAAAGGGCGTGGACTTGCTGGAGTGAGTGAGTCCAAAGGAGGGCTATGAAAGGGATCAGAGGGCTGCAGCACCTCTTCTATGAAGACAGGCTGGGGGAGTTAGGGCTGTTCAGTCTGGAGGAGAGAAGGTTCTGGAAGGACCTTACTGCAGTCGTCCAGTGCCTAAAGGGGGCCTACAAGAGAGCTGGAAAGGGATTATTTACAAGGGCATGTAGTGACAGGAGTAGGAATGATGTCTTTAAACTGAGACAACCCAAATTTAGATCAGATATTAGTGTGGAATTCTTTACTGTGAGGGTAATGAGGCACTTGAACAGAGAAGTTGTGGATGGCCCATCCCTGTAAGGTTTCAAGGCCAGGCTGAATGGAATTTTGCATAATCTGGTGTAGTGGAAGTTGTCCCTGGCCCTGTCAGGGCTGTTGGAAAAAGAAGGTCTTTCAGATCCCTTATGACCCAAGGCGTTTCGGTTCTGTGATGTGGCTGGTGGAGTGGGTGGCACACAGAGGCACATCATCCAGAGCTGGGAGTGGAGGCCTCACAAGGCTCTGAGGAGACTGACATGCATGGGAACAGGAATGACATGGTTCCAGCCATTAACTCTGAAAGCCAGGAAGATGCCCTGGGAATATTGACTTGTCTCAGGCCAGTTAATTTGCCTCAGGCAGATAACTTACTGGCAAATATTTGTCATAATTTGGTAGGTCATAGGAACCTATTTCTCTAAGTCCTTTCTTTTACAGTCACAACATTTGCTGTCTGCTATTACTCTTCCAAATCCATGGTCTGAACTCACACCCTTAAGGTCTTTTCAAGGTAGGGTCCTTGTTTTTTCGGTCTATCTAAGGTTCATTCGTGTTGAAATAACAGTCATTCTTGAAATTATTATACTATAAAGCACAGTCTTTGGGAAATAAATGGAGTTATTTATTTAGTCTATTTATTTGTATTACATTTTGTTGGTATTTCTATTATGAGATGGACTCAGATGGGATCTAGCTCTTGGATCAAAAGTGAGAAAGTACCTAAAATGAAAAAATAGTCTCAGTTGAGACTGAAAGTTCTAATGATTATCCACCTTCTTCTGATGTCATACTCCCTAGATATCATTATGTGGTGCTTCTGATATGCACTGTGTCTTTATATCTGTTCATAAAGTGCTGCACAAATTATTTGCAACCCACTAGGACAAGGACTATGGATTTTGGGTCTGTGACAAAACTGTGAGTCTCTTACAGCTGGATGTTTGCTGGGAATATTTATCTATCTCTCAAGTGTACTCCACTCTGGAAAGCTTTCCATCTAATATTATATTTCTGTTGAGAGGGCAGCTTTCCCATGCTGTGTGTGTAACTATAGAAATACTTATACATATACAATTACCTTTCTCAAACAGGTTTGCTAGAATATTTAAAAAATGGGAAAATATTCTCATGGTCATCTCTAGCAGTGTTAAGTAAAACCTAGAAAAAAAGAGCAGAAAATTCAAGTCATTTCCATTTGAGCTGGTTTTTTTAAGGTTCTGGTGTTCCTAATTTTTTATTTTTCACTATTTCGTAGCATATATTTATTCACAAGCTACCATTAGCACCTGAGTATTAGTATATAAGTGCCAACCAAGATGATGCACTCAAACAAATGCTATAGTGAGGCTAAGCATTTAGCATATTCCAAGTTGATTATGACACATTCTTGTGGTGAAAACAATTTTTTTTCTCAGCTGATGTGTTTCTGTGATGTACATTTGGTTTCGTTGGCTTAGTCAAAGGTTGTTTGTCCATCTTTAAAATCTTCACACTGTTTCCAGATGGAGTATTGCACTTGTATTGCTTTCAGTTGCCAGTCCAGGGTGAAATAAATGTCAACAGTTCTGTTGACTTAAGTGGTGCCAGGATTTCACCCACATAATCTAGACTCAACATGTTTACTTTCTGCTTTGGTTTTATTTTTCTCTCTTTCATAGGAAGGAGGTTCTTGCCATTTCCAAAGGGCAAGGAAAATATCATGGTTCATTGTTTCTAGATTTTGGTGTATAATGATTGCATATGCCTGAATGTTGAAACAGTTGTAAAACTCATGCCCAAATATTGTTTTGTTACAGGAAAAGTAATGAAGCATATTAGCTTTGGTCAAAAAATAACTTTTGGATCAATATGATGGATAACATGTCTGTTAGGAAGGTAACAGAACACAGCTGGGATTTGAATAAATCAACCAAATTCCTTCTTTTGCAACAGAGCTTCTGCAGTAATTTTCTAACTTCCTATCATACGTGATTTCAACATAGGTTTCAAAAGAGGTTGGAATATTGAAGCAAATAGCTCATTCTTGAAGATCTTTTGTTGTTTTTAACACAATGAATTAGCTCATTACAGCTGAATATGTAGTGGAAAATAGCATCTGTTTACACTGCAGAATTATAAAAATTACTTACCAGTAACAGAATAAGGAGCAATTTGCAAAAGCTAATCGTATTTGTGCACTTATTTGCAAAAACTAAGTAGTGAATACATACCCAAGAGAAAAAAAGAACTTACTGGTTTATGCAATTTAATAGTAATGTTAAGCATGACATATTAAAGAAATTTTTTAGGGATCAGTTTTAAAAGTTATAAAGTGGACGTAAAAATGTGGCTGCCCCATATTGCTGCTTCACCTGTACCCAGTGGTGCTTGAACTCCAGAAATCATCCTGAAGCTCACTGAGCCCAAATCAGTTCAAACTGTCCATACACTCCAAATGTACACCACCAGCTTAGAAACCCATGAGGAGATTTCCTTGTTGAGAGTTCTTAGTTTCTGTAGATAGAAGTTTTCAGTACAACATGCTCCATCGTATAAATTTGGGGTGCTGCAAAGCACACTGAGGCATACTAATTATCCCAGCAGTGAGATGTCACAGATGCAAACTGAGAACTACTCACAGTTTCAGTTCATCATTGGAGGTGAAGTAAAAGACTCCTATTTCCATTTTATTCAAAGAAGGCTCAGAAATCTCTGCAGGTTTTTACTAAAGAAACCTGTTTTCCAAAAGTAACTTTTAGGGACTGGGGAAGACATGCTGTCTTTTCCTTAGCCCTGCCATAATAAAAGGAAGAACTACATAAAAACAAGAAAGAACAAATAAATAAGTATAAATGTGTTAATCAATTTTGTGAACAGATATGAAGAGATTTGCTTACTCCAAAAACTTTGGAGTCTCAGCATTAAATTTCTGTACCATTTGGAAATTTCAATCCTTAAGTAACCTCTGCCCAAATGAATGTCTTAGGTTTTAAAACCAGCTTTTATACCTGTCTAGTTTAACCTTTTTTTTTTACTTTATGCACCTTATGATTTCATGCAACTGTTCCAGTTTTTAACCTGATAACCTGTGCTTGACTAGAGGAGATGAGAAACATTAAAGCCAATGTAAAAGTATAGAGCATCTCTGAGATGTTTGTCCTATAGCACTTCAACATCTAAAATGTCCAGTTGATTTCAGAGGCACTGTTCTTATCCAGTAAAGTTTATCGGATTTCAGCCAGTTTCTTTTATCTTCAATTTGGTTTTGTTCCATGGGAAAAAAAACAACAACAACAACAAAACAACAACAAAAAAAACAAACAAAAAAAAAAACCAACCACCCAGGTTTTCAGATTTCAGTATAACATCAAACAAGTAGAAAGTTTTGTAGGAAGGAGACAAAATGTAACCACAATGTAAACAGTAAGTGATGTCAGAACATCTCTTTAAGTTTTGTACGCTATTTAATATCCCTAAGTCTGGCTTCCTGCATGGAACCTAACTGCTTACAGGAATAAAAGATTCTGACCTGTCAGCTTTGTACTGGAAGGTATCATTGCCGTTTCTGTATTGATGGTAGTACAACAACCTACATGTCTCATTGAATAAATCCCAGTTTTCAGCCTTCACTACTTTTGGAACAACTTTATCTATCCACATGTGTGTATTACTTTAAGAACCAACCATATTAATTGATTTAATGACTAACTTTAGCGGCAGATTTAATGACTTGCTCACAAGCAGGTCTGTGTGCTCTAGGTATGTGTTAAGGTAATGATTCAAAGTGCTAAGGCTCTTTGATAGTTGGTAGAAAAGTAGTGGCAAATCCTGTAGGTACACACAATGTCTTCTGAACTTCACTGAGGCCCTGAATATGTTCCCGGAATCACCCAAGGATGACTGAAAGTAAGGCAAAACAAATAAAAAATATGTAAAGGAATAAATAAAACTGTATTGTAGACTGACCTATCTTCAAGTTCCTATGCCTTATAAACCTTTGTCCCCTCTGGATATTTGGATTATTTTTCTCAAAATATTTTCTCCTTGGCTAATTGTTTAGATAAAACTAGTTTTAATGCAAATTTACTTCCATGGTAAGGCACTAGTTTTTATCACCACTAAGCTATTTATATTCTATTTATTTTGATTCACTACATAAAGCAATTTACTTTTGTTTCTAGTAGGTAGCATTTATTCATTTTACTTATTTTCCTTTTATTTTTTAATGTATTGTGTATTTCTGCCTAGAGAGAGAAGTCCTATGGATGCACCTATAGTGGGATTTTTTTTTAGCAAATTACAGGCATAGGACCCTTTTAGACATACAAAATGTGTCGAAATAAGCAAACAACTAGTGGGCTAAGATTTCTTTTATTCCAAGGAAATGCACTGCCTCTCTATGGATGTATCTGCACAGGGAAGGCTTGAGTGCCCTTTGGCATATAAAGAGAATGAAAGAATCTTTAAACTTTTCTGTCCTTAAATTATCATTCTTTGTGCATCTGTGAAAACTTTTCACAGTGGAAAAGTTCATTTTATGTGTATTTATGGGCTTCTACAAGAAGGCTGGAGATTTAACCAGGAAACCTACACTCAAGTTCACATAAAATAGAGCTGTATTCAGGAAATTTGAACATTTATATTTCTTACTGTGGATTTTGAATTTCTGCTTATTAGTAGGAGCTGATTTAAAGGACATCAGAAATATTTGCATTAAAATAATTATTGAAATTTAAATTGGAAATCCAAAATGAAAAATCTGTGTAACTGTATATTTTAATGAAAGAATCAGAAAGCTGAGCTGAATCAACATTTTTCTGAAGACAAAACTGAAACTTGAAAAGCTTCTAGTAGTTATAGTATTAAAAACAGTGATTGCAACAAATGTATTAAGACTGTGTTTAGGAGCAGTCACAATAACTCTGTGGACTCTCTTTTATGGTTTTGTGTATAGAAGTCATATTAACTTATTTGTAATTTCAAATATAAGGTTTGAATCCTAAGGAATTAGTAATTAAATATGCACTTTTTGAGCCTTTCCTGTTTTCCATGACATTCCTTGTAGTATCTTTGTGTCTGACCATTACTCTTCCATGATGCTTTGCTTCAGTCAAAAAATATCAGAAACTGAGAATTCAATGAGATTTTTATTGTGAATGTAAACAGACAGAAACAGTTTCCGTGGCAACAGAAAGCAGGTGAAAACACTCAGGCAAGGTACTCCAAACCCACCTACTCAACTTTCTTTAGTTCTAAGTTCACAAGATGCATGCTGATGGAATCAAGTGGGTTTTGTTCAAACAGTAAAAAGTTTCTAAATTAAATGAGTGTCTGGGCAGGTAAGTGTAAGTGTAGACCTTTGACTCCAATTAGGTGTTGCAAACAAACTCTTATTCAAACAGGTGCTGACTCCATATCCAACACTGTCATTCTTTTGATGACACAAGAAAAAACTGAACTTTTCAATACTATTCAGAAAATTGATATTAAGTTCAACAGCATCCATTGTGAAGTAAACATAATTTGTGTATAACCTGAATATTGAACTAAATTTATATTATTAATACAGTGTATAAAAAATATGTGGTAGTGTGCACTGCTAGTGCAAGGAATATGGGGTACGTTGCTACAAAGTAACAGTAGCATATATCATTTGTTCAAGTTCTCCATTTGGAATATATCAGTTCCAGATTCAAAACTGGAAGCATATTATATTTACTAAGCTGAATTAATAAAAGCTTTTTTTATTATATGCATAGCTCATAACAGTGTGTATAGATTAACTTTTTTCTTGTATCTCATTCTAATATTAATCTGAGATTAATCACTTGATTAATCTAAATGAAAAAAAAGTACCAAATGAGTTTAATATTCTCTTGAAACTCTAGCCGTAGTAAGATTTGCTATGGGGAGAATAAATGATGGTGCCAATTAATACAGTAAAGATGAGATTAAATGTTAAAGTTAATTTTATTGATGATAGCAGTTGTCAAAAGACCATGTTTCATTTCCCCATCAAAAGAGCATCCACTTAAACAATAATATTGCTTTGCAAGAGAGAATATATAAAATTCCAGATTGTAGAACTCAGTAACCTTGTCAAAATAAGCTTAAAACTGCTTTTTCTTAAGTATAAAAAGGATAAAATAGATGGCAAAATGAACGGCCTGTTTATTGTATTTCAACATTTAACAAAATTTTGTTGTGCTGCATGAAGTACTGGTGTTCTTAAAGGAAGTATGCCAGGTGTGAGAACTGATTGATTACTTGAGTTATATTCCCTTCAGTATATATATTTTGGCAAGGTGTATGTTTCCTCAGAATGCAGTGTGTTATATTCAGGCAGATTTTTCTATCTTGCCTAAATTATTTCAGGTAGTGTCACACTCAACGGCAGTTTATAGTACAAGCAGATGCATGGTCAAAAAAATACTGTCTTATGAAAGAAGTAAAGTTAGGTAGGAAATTTTTACCTTCTTCATCTGACCAAGATAAAAAAAGTTTTGCTTTCCATAACAAAAATATTATATTCTTTTTCATAATGAAATTGATTTTGCTATACTATGGATGGTTTTACCATAAGAATGATGTCGATGCCAATCTCGCACAATGTGATGCAGGCTCTTGCCAGGTGCAATCTCTCACAGTTATAGCAATGACTCTGGAAGAAGCCCAAGAACAGGGAGTGGGGTAGAGCAGATTAATTATGCAAGGGTGCTAGTGAGCTCAGGAAGCACTCATTCACTGTGATCAGTGAGTCTCAGGGTACATTAATGAGTATACTGAATAAATGTAGGAAGGAGAAGGAAGGAGTAGAGAGTTTTCTTTCCATAGAAAGATAAATACCCGGGTGTAGGTATGATATTTTATGAAAATCCCTTTGCTAGGATTTTCTTCTCCTGAGAAGCTGATAGGGCCTCATCTTCAAGTGTAAACAATTTGTTATCTACCACTGTGGAATGCAGCAGGTGCTTTCTTGATTGGTCAATGTGGGATGTTTCTACTTGGTGGCCAATCGAGGAGGCAGCAGCTCTCAAACTCTCTAGGAGTCACAGAACTTTGTTATTCATTCCTTTTCTATTCCTGTCTTGCCTTCTGATGAATCTTTCTCTCTATTCTTTGTAGTATAGTTATAGTGTGGTCTTTTTTAATATAATATATATCATAATGTAATAAACCAGCCTTCTGAAAAGGAGTCAAGATCTCTCCTTCACTAAGTCCAGACTGCCCTGAAGACCCACGGCAATACCCGAGGAATAACATATTGGGACATTTTATTCTGCCATAATGATGGAGAATTGTTTTGGGTTGTTTTCTACAGAAAATACCTTTGTGGTTCTTGACTTGTTATTGTCTGTTTGGTTCTAGAGAAAGGGTGAATTGATCAATCACAGTTTAGGGAGCAAAAGCTTTCTCTCAAAACATATTCAAAAGAAGTCCTGTTACTCATATCCTTGGTGTTAAGTATCAGGATTACATCTGAGTGAATAAATAATTAGATTACAGAGTTATGTTGTGATAGACTCCCCAAAAAAACTTAATTGGCACAACTCAGAAGATAAAAGCAAGCTTAGGAGAAGGTAGAAATAATGATAGGTAACATTTATCTGCACCATAATTGACTACAGATTGCATTTGTATGTATCTGGCAGAAATTAGGATACTTGTTCAGTATGAACCACGTCATCGTGTTGACATCATCTTTAAAAATTACATCACATATTTTTACCTAATCTCCTGTTCTGTGAAGGTTTGCACAGGAAATTAGTTGTTTCATGTACAGTGTCTGTAAAACTGCTTAAGTCTTTAGAGTTTTTCTGTTTTCTAGTGGGTAAGCACAGGACTTGTGTGTAATTCTGAATTTCCCATGTGCACTCTCTGGGCAAACAAATAGGGGGCCTTGTAAGAAAGCTGTTGGGTTTTTTTCATTTAATATAGCCTCATGTAAAAGCTTACCTACTAAATAGAGTAACTACATCTCTATGAAAAAGACTGCACAATTCTCTACAAAATTTTTAGCTGTTTCTCACTGTTAGAGCCCTGCTTTGGGCTGAACCAAGTGTTGGGCATCTCAGGGCTGTTAGACTTCATCCCTGTAAACTTCTCCAGTTTACTTACTGGAGAAGTTCCATAGAGATCAGCTCTGGTTATGTAAATGGCATGTAACTGGTAGGATACAGATGTCTCAGCTGCATCCTTCCCTGCAACCTTTCCTGGGCAATGCATGTGGCAATTCCCAGCAATTCCTGGCTGGCCAGGCTTTGGAGTCAGTAGAAAAAATGACACACTTGTTCCAAAAACAGAAGGTCATTTGAATTTTTTCACTTTGTTGTGTGCCTTAGGACATCAGTAAAATTATTTTTCAAATACTTATTGACAGCCCACCTATAGGAAAATATTTGTACTCAGAGATTTTGATAGTGTGTGACAGACCTCTCATAAGCAATTTCCCTAACTTCATGAAGAACAGAAACCTTCTTGGCTTATGCAGTTATGTATTATTGCTGTGCATGTGTGCCCAGCTCGCTAACAGTATTAGTTTGAACTGGGAATCTAATTTTTTGTTATTGTTTTAGAGCTTTTTGTTCTGAAGAATCCTGACATCAGTTGCTGTATTAGCCAAAATTGCTACTATTGTATTGTGAATAATAACAGAGGTGAGTGTAGGGTAGGGAAAAAAAAAAAAAAAAAAGATGGCATGAACTTCTGAAGTCCCAGGCAGACAGAATAGACTTTCCAGCACTCTCAGCCCTCCAAATTTTGTGGTTTCTTCAGGTGCAGACAGATTGTAGCCTTGCTATTGGTTTGCCAGGTAAAAGCATGGAGCCTTCTCCTGAACAGACATCTTTCAAAATGCATTATGAAATGAGAAGACATAATGCAAGATAGCTGGATTTAATTTTGTGAGGAAGAATCAGTGGAACATATTCACTTCACCTTTTGCAAAATGTTTCTTTTATTTGAACTGACTTTGATTATGAAGGTGTTGCCTAGAGGGAGTGATTAAGGCAGGAAAACAATCTGTAAGAAGAATGGTAACATGAGGTGGATCAGGAAGGATATGAAAAAAAAAAGATGCAGTGCTGTAGAGTTAAAATCTCTCTGAGAATAGGACAAAACCTGTTTTTTTTCTCAATGCAAAAACTAAGCACAATGTTTTTGTTGGACCACTGCCTAAAGAACATAAGTGAGAAGGCATATAATCTGGTGAAGTACATTAGTCAGGCAGACAAACTTATATTGAAGACTGCCATGTAGATATCTTGACTGTAATTGTGAGAGAATACTGTTGGGATTGTTTAAAACATTTCATCTTTCTCAGTGTATTTTACACATTTCAATTTGCTTGGTAATATGATATGATTGTGGTACAATACTCCACTTAAGCAAGGAAAATACAACTGAGTTTTTACACTGTGGGTCTGTTTTCTAACTGTTCACATCTGCATATGGTTTATTTATTCTTTTATAATATGTTTATCTGTGTGGTTGTAACATAAATATACAGACAGATTTTATAGACAAATCCTGTTCTATATTTGAGCAATTTGTCAAGGTTATAAAATGTATGACTTAGAAAAGTCCCTAATTATTTAACACTGGTACACAGAACCAGGGGAAAATATTAGGAGATGCTTAAATTGACTTGTACTACTCAAATAGGTAGGAAGTTGTTACAAATAACATTGAAAAGTGATTTGCTAGCAGACATTTTGCCACTTCATTGAAGTAGTTCCCACAGACCAAAGTTTGACTACTTGTAATTTTCAGGATCAGGGTCCTCAAAATTTATTTAAGGATTCTTGAATTATCAGCTTAGATACAAAGTAGTAAGAAAAATTATTATAATCAAATTGTGTATTTAGATAATTGTATTAGTTATATAACAATATTATTATATTTCATATTATTTATATCTTGCATAGTTATATATCATTACAATCAATAATAATAAAATAATTTTTACCTTCATGTTGTACATCTTTTTCAAGAATGGATACAGTTTCCTAAAGTTCTCTATAACATTACACCAGCAATATTGCACATATTTCTCATGCTTCATCACTGGCGTGAGCTGTCAATGACTTGTCTTTGCAGTGCTAGGATTAATTCTGTGCATCAAACATGGAAAATGTGGTGAAGGAAGAAAGTAAGCTCTTTCCTAAAGTATTCTTCTAATGTATTCTTTTGTAAAAGTGTTCCAAAAGGAAACCTTTCTCACCTTTCTGAAAGGGTACAGTCTCTTTATTCAGTTATGCATCATGGTTAGCAGCAAAAACTAGTACTTAACTTGTTTTTCACTCTTCTGCTGTCTCTTATTATTGCTTAATTTGGCATGAAAGTTGGGAATAATTATATTTTATGATATATCTTGTTTTTGTATTCATCCTACAAGTAAATACTTTTTCAGCAATGAATTTTATAGGCTACAAGTAAAATCCATTTAAGCAGTAAGGATGATTTTGGTCCTCTTATGGTTTCAAGAAATGATTCAGTGAGGTATCATCTTTTATGTTGCTTTCCTGAAAAATATGTTTATGGAATATTTTTGAATCTTCTACTCCTGCAAGGAGAGATAATGACAGAAGTCAGAAGTCTTCTTTTTTTTTTTTTTTTTTTTGTCTTTTTAATTAGAGTTCCAGTTCAGTTGTAAAAGTTCAGCAAAATCTAATTTGGAGCTGGTTAAATGCTTAGGAGCAGTCTGTTTGCTCTCACATAGAACTCCTATTAACATGCCAGCTACAGTTATATTGAAACAAGCTTAGATGGCTTCATGTCCCCACAGAGGAAAAAGATTTAAACTTTGAAATAAAAAGACTTGAAGACCTTATTTAAATAGAGGCTGAGTAATCTGGCAGCATGCTGTGGGAAGTGAGTTATGGACAACTCTGAGTAGCAGCTATCATACCTCTAAATTTGAGCATGTGTTTCCACTTTAGAGCAATTTCATTCATATATTTCAGAGCAGTGAAAAGGTCACCAATTTCTACACAGGCCCTCATTATATATTCCTTCAGCATCCAACATACAACTTGAGATGAGGTTTGTGGAACTATAGCTGAGACAGTTCGGAGAGAGCTGTTGATGCAGAATAATTAAACAATAATAATAATAAATAATAAACAGATTAATAAAACTCTGCCAACACTTCTGTGAAGAAAGCTGAGATTTGTATCAAACTAATATCAGCATTCATAGTTAGAGACCATGTTGTGAATATGTTTCAGATGTTTGACTAGTGACACTGTTAGTTAAGGGAAAAAAGTGCAGTCAGAATCTGAAGCTGACTGATGATTACATTTGACTAGAAACTCTAAAAATAGTTGACACCATAGCAACACAAGGGTGTACAGTATTATGTCATTTTTAATGCATCATTGTAACTTACCACTGGTCTTTCGGTTTGATTATAATTAACATCCTCTGACTGTTTGTATTTGGCTTACAGTATGTCTCGATGTTATGTGTTGAGAATTGTAAAAGGTGCATGATTGTGCTGTTTCTGTTCAAGTTGTTTCTAATTAAAAAACTTCACTGTCCAGTGTTCTTTCAATAAGGGTACCTAATACAAGATTTACATTATTTTAGGTATAGAGAAACTGGCTTTGCAACCAAACTGAATGATGCATCTCAATATCCAAGAGAGTGTGTGTGTGTGTGTGTGTATATCTACACATATATACACTTAGACATATATTGTGAATTGGTTTTAGACAAGGGCTCCTACTTCTTTCCTACTCACCTTACGCTTTTCAAATCTCAGGCATCTGGAAGGAATCAAGACTTTCCATGTAAGCTGAAAGTCATAATTTCTTCTATGAATCCTTAGAGTGATAGTTAGTCACTAGAACTCCTCTCCCCAAAATTCAGGACAACAAATAGCATTAAATAGCAGTCTAATGGGTAATAGATGCCAGATAACACAGGCTTCTTCTACCTGCATAAGCAGCTTAGTGATTGGAATGACTGTGTCTTTTTACCCTATTTGATACTTTAGGTTTTTAGCCACTAAATTCCATACATATGTTTTGATTCTTTTGATTCCACAATAGAAAGCATTTACCTTTCTTTTATGTTCTAAGTATTTTGTATTGTTCCACATTTTCTAAAAAGAAAATACTGACCTTTATAGGTCCTTGAGCTGACTAAGAATTGTTGCTTTTCATTTTTTTCAATTCTGTAATAGCTAAATTTTGATTACATTTCTGAAGTATTAACTTCTGTTTCAAGTAATAAAAGAGTTACTTTCCATAAAGTTTGAAGTTCAAAAGGAAAGATACAAGCAATTTCTCATATTGTCAACTTATCAACTGAAAGACTGTCTTTGTTATAAAATTTTAAATAATTAGTGAAGAAAAAAACTCTGAATATTCATCCAAATTTTCTAGTGGTTTTTTTATAAGGTTTAATCTAATAGTGCAAATACTAATCTTAAAATATACTTGCACATATATTAAAAGAATAAATTTGGTAGTAACTCTTAAAATAATAAGGTTATTTGTAATTTAATGCATCAAATTTAATAGCAGCGCATATATAAATCTATTTTAGCTTAACATTATAAAGTAGCCGAAATATATTTGGAACTGTGACAGGATTTGTGGGAGCTTTCTCCTTTGAAAGGATGCTCCTGGCTTTGAATTTCAAACACTAGCTTTTGTAGCAGGTGAACAAAAGTAATTCTGTCTTTTTAAAATTATTTTAAAATTTATTTTTAAAAAGCCAGATAATTACACATCTGCCTCACATTCAGTTAAGTCTTTGCTGATGGGCTTTGAAGGGTGTGTTTTATATTTTGCTTTCTTTTGTTTTGGCTTTAGTTTTGGGTTGGGATATTTTTACTTTGTTTTTTTATGTCAGTCTTTGCTGAGAAGTTGCTGATACCACTGTTAGTAGTAAACTGTTCTTTGAAAGAAGCGTTGATAAAAATTCTAGTTTGAAATAGAAACTGGAAAAGTACAAAGCTATCAGGAGGAGAATGCCATCCTCCCCGTTGCCTGAGAATTATTTTTTTCCTTGCGAAAGCAACATAAATATTAATAGAAAAAATAATGTAGCAAGGTAGACTAAAACAACCTAATTTTGGTGTGAAATTAATCTACTGTTATACAGTAATATACTGTATTAATTGAATTTGTGTGGCTCTAGTACTTTTTCCGTTGTTTTTCAAGCATCATTCTAATTATAATTTTCTGTTTGGTCACTACTTGGATAATGTAAGTGGTACCCGTTATTGAAAGGTAGTCTGTATTTGTACTAATACAGAGAATGCCAGTTTAGAAATGAGCCTGATTGCATGGTTCATTTTGTTCTCCTTTGTAGAGCCAGGCTGCGGCCCACTACAAAGGCACTAAACATGCCAAGAAGCTCAAAGCACTGGAAGCCATGAAAAATAAGCAGAAATCTGTTACTACCAAGGACAGCGCAAAGACTACCTTCACTTCCATCACTACCAATACCATCAATACCAGCTCTGACAAAACAGGTTAAGCGACAATCTTTGTTGGTTTCGTTTGGTTTAGTTTTGATTTGGCTTGTATATTTTTTTTTCTTCTTGTTTAATTCCATGTCTGTTTGGTTGTGTGCTTGCCACATTGATTCATGCTCGAGCCATCTTTCTGTGTGATATTGATTTCTTTAAGTCCTTTCAGTAGGCTGGTGATAGTCTGACAGTAATGTAGCTGATTTCTCTTGGTGAAAAGAGGCTTGACATTCTTTTTATGATGGAATGCGGTACTCATTACTTTATTAACATATCAACTGATCTAAACCTCCTGGTCTGTTTGCACTATCTCTTTATCAATAATTATATATGGCACATTTGTTTTTAACCACAATATAAAAAAATGCTGTATTTGTGTCTAGAAGCCTCTTAAAAAGCATTTGCAGTAAAAATCTAATTTTCATAAATTTCAAACATTGCATTATTTTTTTAAAATGGCTGTTGCATGGTTTTGAAATGGAAAAGAGCTGTATAACCTCTATTCCACACAATCAGGTAAGTGCTATTGATACCAATTATTCTGCTTAAAAGAGTCTTCATACTGAAAGAATATTGTTTAATTTATTGTGTGGGTAAAAGTTACTCCTTTGCAAATAAAATCTACATATTTATGAAGTCAAAAGGATTTGGTTGTCATGGCATTATAAATATGTGGCTATTGTTGGAAGTTTCAGAGGAAGATCGTGAGGTCACTGAGAGGTAGTCTAGTGTCTCACAAGGTATGACTGGTCTTGTGTATAAAGGGATAAAGTTTGCATATTTAGACATAACAAATCCCCCTCTGCAAGCAAGGCAAAAATAACCACAGGGGAAAAAACTCAAAGCTGTGAAACATCCAAGACCTCCCTAGTGATGCTGAAAACAGCTCGTTTGGAACCACTTCTGATCCAGTAAGTGCAGCATTGTAAACGGATTTGCAGTAACCAACTATTATGCAACAGGAAAGTACCTTGCAGGCATGTGCAGTACTCTTGAAGACACATCTTCACTGTATTTGTTATAAACAGATAGCTCTATGTCTATTTCTATCAATAGATCTTAGTTATAACTTACTATTATAGACAGCATTTTCTTTTACCTATGCAGATATATAACATAATTATGATGGCTTAAAGAAATATTTGCTACACTGTTTTTTTCTTTGTTACCACAAGAAAAGAAAATAAAATATTCTGAGAGGTTTTATGCGATGAAAGAAATTAAGTATGGGAGAATAGGAAAAATGTCAAAAGTTATTTGAGGACATATGTGTTTCTAAATATACAAATACCTTTAAAAGTGTCTTGTGAGGTTACTTGTTGAGATGTTCAGAACAGGAAGGAGGATGTTATATGAAAGAGTGAATTATTGTTTACCAAATATTATCTAGACATTGAAGAAAATAACTGAAGAAAAGAAAGATCTTTTAAAACTTTAAACTGTATTATTCAAAAGCTTTTATCTTATGCTGTGTAAGTTTGAAGGATTTTTCCAATGTGCCTTAAAACCAATCTGAGTTTTTCTATCAAGCTTTGCATAAGATCCCTGACAAGATATATGAACTGTCCTGTATCCAAGGTCAGTATCAGCATAAGTAAGAAAATATCAGAAATCCAGCTGCACACATAAGCAGCGGCCTGTGCTGGAGTTTCTTCCACTTTCCACAGTGTTTGCAAATTCCTGGATTCATTTCATAGAATGTGTGTAAACGCACATGTATGTATATGAATACATGTACTTATTCTGTGTTAGAAACACTGACCTAATGGAGTTCTAAAAGCTACATATTTATGTTAATTGACAAAAACCCAAAAATCTTACAATTTCTTAAGTTGTTGAGAGCCATATTCAACTGCTGCCAAAAGCCCTATTCAACCAGTGCCATTCAAAGTAAGGTAGGCAGTTCTATCCAGGTGCTGTTATTACAGGTCAGCATTATTACAGGGCAACAGAATAAAATCCTTGGTGTAAATTATCCTTTGTCAAGCATGTATACATGGTGAGGGGAAAAAAATACATGGTGAGGGGGAAAAAAATTGGGTAGCCAAAAGGATGAAATTTTCTGTCTACTAAGAAAAGTCAAAAATTTCATAAATTTAATTTTATTTCCTTTCTGGTTGTTCCTATGTCCTGCATTAGCTTGATAGAACTTTTAAGAGCAAAATTATTCTGAACATCAGAATATACTGCACTGTGTGAATTTCTACATTTGTAAATTATCACTGTAAAAGTCAAACATCCTGATAGTAGTACGCAGCTCTCAGGGAATAGTTGTACTAATTACTATAATTCATAAATTAATCTTTTGTAACAAGAAAAAATTTACTAAGTCCATGTACTTGTGATCATTTGGAGCAAAAGATTTTTCTACAGTATTTTAAAACTGTCTGCTGAAGATTAATAGTTGATCCCAAATAGACTGACGATAGGGTTGAGTACATATCACTTCTTATATATAATCTACAGCAGGGGTTAAATGCTGAATTGCATGTCAGTCACAGCATATTGGTCAGGACTTCAGATCACTGGTTCTGTGTGCCCTTTGCAACTACCGTAAACAAAATGTCATCAGGAAATCTGTGCTGCTATGCAATAAAGGATTGTGAAAAAAATCACATAGTACACAAACTGATTCAAGGGCTAAAGCTGTAATTTGTTATTTTTTTTTTATTCTGGGACTATTTTGTCAGATGAGATGTGGTGCCAGCGTGTGTTATTGACACTATGCAGCTCACAATATAATCTAACTCCTTAAAACCTCTCACACAGGATTCCTGGTTTTTAAATGATGTGTTAAATAGAAAGCATAAGATATGAGGGGTTTTTGCTTATTCTGTGAAAGTTGGTATTTTTTTTTTCCTTTTGAATAACTTTTGAAATTATTAGAAAGCTGGAGAAGTCTTTGGAGCAGTAAAACATCATGAAGACCTATAATGGCAGTGCCATTCTCAAGATATGAGAGCTTTTTTATCCTGTCTACTGTTTAACACACTTCTTTCATCTGTATTTGCCAATTTTTATGTTACAGGGGTAGTCAGGACAGAAAAACAGAAAATTTGAGCATTACAAGGAGAAGCCTACTTTATGGCATTATACAAACCAGAATTCACTATTTCTTGATTCTCCAATTTGGGTGTGACAATAAAAATGCATATTTTTGCTATACATTTACACACATGCATAAATATTCCCTGATATTCGATAGCTTTGCAAATTGCTCCTCCTTTCTGAAAAGATGCATTTTCTTCAAAAAGCTGCTTCATATCTTCAGCTGTAAGGACTGATACTTTAGAACACTTTTCAAAATATGTTTAGATAGAGTGCATTCTATCATCCTAATTAAAATACATGTCCAGTAAGGTTATTGTCCTGCACTTAGATTTTTGCAAAATAGATTGAATCGCCAATATATCCATGTAAAATTATATCCCTCTAGTTGTTGCATATGTCTAAATATTAATCTTTTCCAAAGCTATGTGAAGTTAAGCAGGACACTCCATGACCACATTATCACAAATTAAGTCTTGAAGATTTTGGTCTGCTTTTATTTATTTGCTTGTTTATTCAACAGAGAATTCAGTATGAGTTATATCATTTGGTATCAATGGAAAAGAAAGAATAGACCTTCCAAAGGGTCTATGTCGTTAGGAACCATCGGTATGGCAAAGTCTTTAACGCTGCTTTTGAATGTTATACGCTGTGCCTTGGATCCTGTGTACTTAAATGCAATGAACAGCTCTTAAAAGCAGCAAAAACGTCATGAGCAGAAAAAGTGTGGATCTGGGTCAAGGCACAGACAAGATCATCTATCACTAGTACAGTCTTAACAGCTAAGAGACCCCTGTGCTGTCAGAGAGCAAAATACTTGTGCCTGTCCTAAAAAGCTTACAGTTTCACATAGGATGAGAAACAGCTTAAGGAACAGACACCGTAAATGTAACAGGCAGGTGTTTAAAGGAGTTGTAACATAAACATGTTCAAGTGATAAAGGCATCACAGGAAATGAAAACAGAGGGATAGATTAGAAGGAAAAGGAACAGGGTTGGGGTTTTTTCAGATACTGAACATGTGTGGGTAACAGCATTGGTGAAG
This sequence comes from Motacilla alba alba, assembly GCF_015832195.1. Taxonomy (NCBI): domain Eukaryota; kingdom Metazoa; phylum Chordata; class Aves; order Passeriformes; family Motacillidae; genus Motacilla; species Motacilla alba. The sequence continues at coordinate 37,083,244 of NC_052017.1, read as the reverse complement.
GCATAAGATCTCTATTTTTTCTTCACTGACTCGTATGAAAATTCTTGTGTAAAAAATTTTAGTTTCATTACCCCTTTACAATACAATTCTTTTTTTTTTCTTTTTGTCTAATATGTAGTAGGATATTTCTGGTCAGCAGATGAAACTCATTCCTGAAACAGCAATTTCAGTACAACTGGGATGATTATGAAATTGAGAGCAGTTGGAGTGGGAGAGAATAGTCATTCAGACAAGGTCTTGGACATAAAAGTGAAGGCAGGAGGAGAAACCAAACAGAAATGACGTGGTAATTTAGGGTAAACATTGCAGGAGGAAGAAAGGTAGATGGCATGAAATAGAAAGGTTTAGAAAAATGAGTTTGGGAGCCAAAATACCAGAGGATCACAGAATTTTTGAATTTTGTGAAGGGATGTCATTATGGATGTCCGAAGATTGACAAGGCCATCCTTACAGGTCAGAGCAGAGTCAGCCTGGGCAGAATACTGAGTATATTTTTAGCTGAGTTTTGAGTAGCTTCACGACCTTTTTCTGGACAACCAGTTCTATGATTTGGTGCTCTTAAAGAAGAGCAAAGAAATTTTTCTTTTGTTTCAGTCCAATGTCCTGTGTTTCAGTTTCTGGCTGTTGTGCCTTTTTCTGTCAGTGGACACCAATTAAAAGAGTCTCTGTATTTTCTATTCCCTGACTTCATCAGGTATTTATTTATATACACTGCTGGTTTATTTTTCAAGTGGTGCCCTCCAGGGTTCCAAGTCCTTCTTCACAAAGCTGCTTTCCAGATGCTTAGCCTCCAACCCAGACTGATGTGTAGGGTAATGGCTTCCCAGTTGTGGGACTTTTGTGCTTTCCTTCACTGAACTTCAAGGGACTTCTGTTGTGCAATTTCTCCAGTCAGTCCAGGTCTTTCTGAATGGCAGCCCATCCATCTGGTGTATCAGGCCCTCCTCCCAGTTTTTAATCATTAACAAACTTGCTGAAAGTGCACTCTGCCCTAAAATGAAGTCATAAGTGAAGACTTCGAAAAATATTGGGCAAGATTGGCCACCTGCACAGTAAAAAAGTTCCTCCTTACATTCAGATGGAACTTCCTGTGCATCGTGTTCTGCCCATTGCTTCTTTTCCTACTGGTTGGCATCACAAAGAAGAGCCTGGCTCCATCCTCTTGGCAACCTCCCTTCAAATGCACATTGATGAGTTCCCCTCTCAATTGTCTCTTCTCGAGGCTGAACAGGCCAAGCTATCTCAGCTGTTCCTCTTAAGGTAGGGCTTCAGGCCCTTAAATAATCTTTGTTGCCCTTCTTTGGACCCTCTCCTGGAGCTCCATGTCTCTCTTGTACTGAGGAGCTAAGAACTGAACACATCACTTCATATGTGGCTTCACCAGGGCTGAGTAGGATCACCTCCCTTGCTCTGCTGCCAATGCTCTTCATTATGTGCCCCAGGACACACTGTTGGCTCATGGACAGCTTTTTGTACACCAAGACCCCCAGGTCCATCTTTGCAGTGCTGCTTTTCAGCCTGTGCTGGTGCGTGGGGTTATTCTTCCCCAGATGCAGGACCTGCATTTGCCTTTGTGAAATTTCAGAATATTCTTCTCTGCCAATCTGTCCCACCCATTGAAGTCCTTCTGAAGGGTTGCACAGCCCTCTGATCTATCAGCCACATCTACCATCTTTGTGTTATCAGTGGTCTTGCTGAGGAGGCATCTGCCCCTTTATCCAAGTCACTCATGAACAAGTTAAACAATACTGGGGCCATTATTGAACCTTGGGGAACACCACTAGTGACAGACCTACAATCAGACCCTGTCCCCCTGATTATGACCCTCTGGTTTAGCTTGTTCTCAATCCACTCTGCTGTCCAGTCATCCAGTGCACTCCTCCTGTTTTTCTATGAGGATGTTGTAGAGGCGAGTGTTGGAAGCCTTGTTAAAGTCAAGACAGACAGTAACTTCTGCTCTCCCCTCCTTTACCCAGATAGCTGTTTCACCATAGCAGGCAGTCAGGTTGATAAAGCATGATTTACCTTCAATGAATCCAAACTGACTACTCCTGATCAGCTTCTTGTCACCCATGTGGATGGAGATGGCCTCCAGAATGAGGCACTCCAGCGCCTTTCCAGGGATTGCCATGAGGCTGGGTGGCCAGTAATTCCCTGGGTCCTCCTTCTTGCCCTTTTGGAAGACCAGGGTGACATTTGCTTTCTTCCTGCCTCCAGGCACCTCTCCTTTTCTCTGTGACCTTTCAAAGATTGTGAGCAGCCTAGCTGTGGTGTTCTCTAGCTCTCTCTGCACGCATGGATGCATCCTGCCAGGGCCCATGGGCTTGTGGATGTCACATTTGTTTAGGTGTTCTCTGATGCAAGCCTCCTTTGACCAAGGAAATGTCCTCCTTCCAGTACTCCTTTATCCTGGTCTCCTAGGTCAGAGATTCCTGATTTTGATTTGTTTGTTTGTAACGTGAATGAGCATGTCCTCATGAGACCATTGTCTCTTTCAGGTCTCTAGTGAGGAGTCAAGGGGCTCTTTGTTATTAGTAGGTACTGCTTTATTTAAGATTCAGAATTTCTGTCCTAAATTGTAAGGAAAAGTTTTCAAACACAGTGCTCAAATGAAAACTTGCTTGTGTGAATATTTATGGATGGACAACTTATAATTTACTAGTGCTACTATTTGTATTATGCTTCTGCATGTTTGATTACAAATATTTGCCCTTTTCTGACCAGTACTTATGTGTTGTTTCCTCCAGTACCATGCATTAGCACACCTTGCTTGTTTTCTTTAATCTTTTAATGTGTTACATTAGTTCTGTACACAGATGCATCTGTGCAGTTCCTGGTTCAGCTCCAGAACCTGTAATAGAAAGGAAGTCCCGTTTAAAAATTAAAATAATTTTCCTCATCTCTCTGCTTTCCTTTTATTTTCAATTTAATTTTATCTCCCTTACATTCAACTGTTTGTAATAAATATGCATTTTGAAAATGGCTAGGGTTTCATGTTTATGACAATTTCCATGTATTAAGAATTACTGGAGTATTGCTTGGTGCACCTACCCTATTTTATGATTATATTTATTTCTTTTTCTCTTTAAGTTACTTCTTTAATCCTTTATTCCTAATGCCAATCTACCCTAACTTTTTCTATCTTAATGAAACTGTAAGAAGATATACTGCTGTATTTATATTATTAACATTGTCTATTTATTAGCATTTTTATAGGCAGCAGATTTGCTTGTAATCTTTTCTAACTAAAAGCAATTCTCTTTCTAACAACAATACTTATGTCAACTGTATTTAAAATTCAAAATAGTATTTAATACTATTCCAAATCTGCTGGTGTATGCAGAAATAATTTACTGTATGATCCCAGTGTGCAATTTGCTTTTACAGCTTCGGCTGTGGGTACCCTTGTATATATAATTATTATGTAAAGAATGTTTAATCTAGGAATACGATTCAGTGCAGTCTGTTTGTTTCACTTAGCTGTTTTGTTTCCATATGCTTTATTTTATCATAAAGTGTGCTTTTGTTTTGGCAAGTGATTCCTTCAGATCATTTCAGCATTGCTTAGGGCACAGCAAAATTAACAGGGTAACTCTGGGTTCAGGCTTGTGAGATGCTGGATGTAAATTGCTTTTTTTTGCAAGTCAACGTTTTATTACACATCAAAATAGAACAATGACCTTAAAGTTTGAATTTATAAGGATTTTTACTTCATATTTACTTGTTTATGTTATTTTTGCATGGAACATTCAAAAGTTGCAAATGTGAAATAATAAAGGAGAAGCAACTGCTTGGCGATTAGCAGAACACAGATGAATTTCAAAGCAAACTATAGGTCTTCATGGATCACTTCCCAATCACCCAATTTCTAAAGTTGAACAGTTCCTTTTTTAATTTTATTTAAATAAAAAGTCTTTAAAAGAAGCTATCGTCTGAAGGAGATGTTCTTATTTTTAATTCTTTTGTCATTTACTTGGAAATTAGAAATTACTATTTCACAACTACAGATTGTCTTTATCACATGCCTGGAAAATTCAACCCAAACCAGCAAAATTTAAGAGTGCCATCTTTCACTTTAAATCATCTATGCTTTGACTTTTCCATACTTCAGACAATCTGTAGCTAACTGCAGCACTAAATGTTATCAGCATTCCACAGACTGTTGTACCAATTTTGTATTAGAGCTTGATGGCAATTTGGAAGACAATAGCTTCTCTTTTGATCTCTGTGTAGAACTAGAGCTTTTTCTTTCTTTCAGAGTGTAGCTAAATGACGATATAAAAATTACAGTAATTTATGTGTGCCTCAATTGATCATGAATGTGAAATAAAATCCTCCTTTGCTTGCATCTACGTATGCTGAGAGCTTCGTCATATGAACACCATGTGTTTTCTGTGGACCCAGCTGCTTTTGATTGTGATTGCCTTCACAGCAATTTTATGCTTGAATAATGCTGCAGTTGGAAACTGCTGTCAGTCACAACATCTGTATCAGCCCATTGAATGCGTATCAAAGTCCACTACTGACAATGGTATTGTTCAGAGGTCTGAAAAGCCTTCTCTATTGAAATATTAAGTAGAGTCTTTCATTCTATCTAAGGGAAAAGTCAGCTTGACTGCTGCATGCCCAAAGTAATAACAATTGGAAATCTTGGGAGTAATCTTCTGTTTGTTAGGTGTCTGTTTATAAGTTATTCATCAGTGCTGCTGCAAATCAAGCACCATAGCACATATCTGCTGGATGACACATTCTGCATGGTGTGTTTTGTTGTTATGTTGGGAAGGGCATTGACACTATCTAGGAGGATGGGTCTGAAGATGCTTCAGTCCTGGCCTTCAGGATTTCTAAAAAATCATCACAGTCCTAGATTTCCTTTCAAGTTTTTATTGCAAAGCATCAGTTTCAGAAGCCTGTTACTATTGAGTATTTGTTTATGGACTAATTTGAAATGGAGTAGAAACTTCTTGGTACAATGCTCTCTGATAGGTGGTGAGTTTTTGCAAGCATGGAATTTTTCAAATGAGAAGGGTCTGCTTTGAGGGCAACAAAAGGTAGGTCTTCATTGAAGTGACCCATCTTGCTTCAAACATACATCATCCTGGTTGGACACAGCAAAATTAGGAGGTAGTCCGTTATCTGTTGAGGACTGGATTTGTTGTGGGGAGGATGTTTTTAAGGGAAGACCAACCAAATCTCCAAAGATGCTTTAGAGCTTGCTTAGATTATTTCCTTTTGCGGTTCATCTCATGTTCTTTCCATGTTTAAATCAAGAAAGCCAGAGAGTGTGGTTAAATATATGAGTAAATGTACTGTGCTAAATGTTGGAGCCCTCGCTATACGGTCCCCTCATAGCATCATTCAGAGGGATATGAAGACAGCCATAACTGCAAGAGTTCTAGTAATAAGTGTGGGGGAATCTGCTTTACCCAGACATTGACATTTCATTTGCCATTCATGTGACAAGAACTCAGTGCAGCAGAAATCATTATTTCTAGGAACAGATTATTCTATGTACATATAGTAGGTGATTTCAGAAAAAGGCCAGAAGTGAGTAGTATTAAAATCTATTGTAAGAATGGGAAGAACAATTTCATTGTGCAACAATTCGATTTATTCTGTCTTCCATTTGGTATTGGACAACTTTCAATAACATGCTGAAAGTCTGTGCAGATCTGTGATTTCTTTTCTCAGCTAGAGAATGCTTACAGGTGAAATTCCTCCCTACTGTGTCATTCTTTTGCTAAAATATACCTTCCACTCTGCTGTGTTGATGGAGTTAGACATCATAAATATTCATTTGATATTTGGTACCAGCCAAACAAAGTAAATATATGACAAGACTTTCTTTCTTCCTGCCATTTCCCTCCTTATCCCTGAAGAAAAAAAAAAAAAAAAGTTTTGATTTAGTGTATATATGGCAAAATACAAAAAATTGCCGAACTTCTAGCTGTTTTAAGGTTTGCTACCACTGCACTTGCAAAAAAAAATTAGGCTAAACTTTAAAAATTAGGCTAAACTTTAGTAAGGTATCTGCAGCACCAGCAAACATCAAGTTATTTTGAGACAAAGCGTAGCTGTGACTGTAATAATATCTGTTTGAGGAGGAATGTAAACATGCAGTTTGCCTTCATGCACCTGAACTCTGCTTCTTAGACTTAAGGTGATTTTCCATACACTAAGTGGTTTGCTTATAGTTTGAAGTTCTATAACTTTAGAATAGGTGTGTTCAGAGTCTCTTATTCTCAAGATTTCTATAGGGTTTCAAACATTTTGAAGAATTATTCTGTGTTTCTCATTTCATCTTTGTGCCTTCTGTACTCCACTGTCCTATATCTAATACCGGTCTCAGTATTAAAGCTCTTGTTTTATGGCATGTCCATAATTGAATTAGAATTAAAGGAGCTAGAAAAATTTATGTAAATTGAAATTAAGAACTACAGATTGGTATTATAGGGGAAAAAAAGATACAAAAATAAATATAGACTCATAAAGGAAACAAAAAGACATTTTTTAGAGTAAAAGGACCAAGGAGCTGTGTCTTAGATTTAATTTGAGAGGGGATAAAACCATTTTATTCATGTAAACTTAATGATGATGTTGATGTTTAAATTCTTTCCATACTAGTGGTAAGATTTTGTGTATTAACCAGAAATACTAAATTAGACAGCAGATCAGGAAAACGTGCATGTGGTTTTAAAAGAAGCAGATAAAGAGCATTCTGGACAAGCTGTTATGTTTTTCTGTTCATTGTAGACACTGTGGAAAGACACAGAAGAAAGCTAATGGTGTGTCGATATTCACAAAAGGTAAACAGGATGAATCAAGTACTTATAGGTCTATCAGCCTGACACTAATCTTGTGAAAAATAAAGCAGCAGCTGGCAGGGAACTAGAGTGCTGAAGTAAATGAGATCAATTATATAATGACAATGAATATGAATTGAGAGAAAGTGATACTTTTCTACTTAAAATTGTTTTTATGAGATTGCATATTTGATTGATAAAAGGTAAGGGGTGCTTTGTGTTTGCATGGCTCTAGAAAGTGCAGAAGTTAAAAATTTTCTAAGATACTGGAATGCTACACAATAAATATGGAACATATTAAGTGGATTTAAGCCTGCTAATTATAGGCCTTGGAATCAATCTTGAGATACAAATTAGTGTAGAAATATTCCAGTGAAATCCTTTTGAAATAAAGTCTTAACTATAATGTAATCCTACATCATCTGTTATCTGCAAGCAATTATAAAGTCTTTACAAATGGCACAAAAACTAGAATTTTGGGCAAGTAATAAACATGAGCTGTAGATTCAGTGTGTCAAATGCTTTTAATACAGTAAAGAACCATATGGAATTTATTGAAAAGGAGGGGGGGACTTAATGTAGAGATGAAGTTGACTGGGGAATACCTGGCTAAATATGTGCTACACATGAACCACTGGTGTATTGATGTTTACAGACAGCCTTCTGGAATGAATTTTTTTTTTGAGCATGATGGAGAGATGTAAAGATTTTGGTTTGTCTTATTACTGTAAATGAAATAGATGGGTTTTTTTCCCAAAGAATGGCATCAAACAGAATGGAAGTTTAAGGAAGATCTAATACAATTACTTAAGAATGGTTTAATAGTGAAAGACCTAATGAGACAGATGCATTTGACTTGAGTATTTATCAAAGAGAAAGTAAGAAATGTTTTGATTACAGTCTGTAAGAACTAGCATGAGGAAACCAATCTTATAGTAAAACAGCCCCTATTACTTGGGAGATGTGACTGTATCCAGAGATTGCAAGTAAGAAGTTATAAGTTAAGATAAAAGTTTGTATAATCCTCAAAAGGATTCTAATATATACAAAATTTCATGTGGAATTCTGGTATTCATTTGAATGAAGCTACTAGGTTTAACTCAGTACTCAATAATGAAGTCCTCTGGAAAATATCCTGGTTTATGCAATAGTAAACTGTGAACAGAAATATTTCTGGCTTCAAATGAATTATTTTTTTCCTCACTACACCCAGAAAAAAAAAAAAAAAGGTTTTGCTGCTTTGAGGCTGCAAATCTTGTGTATTACTCATTTGAGACCTTCTGTAATGAAGTCCTCCAAGTGGCAAAAATTATAGTACTTAAATTGAATTATGAGACCAATTTGTTTCACTTCAGTCAAACAACATACATTTTCAGAGTTCAAGAACTGGTTCTTGAAGTTAAGTCCTGCTAAGGTCATATTATTTTATCTTTCTGTGTTTTGTACAGGACTGGATAAATTAATAGTGCTTGATTAGCTAAAACCTTAGAAAATCATAGTTGCTGCTGTAGTTTTGTTTGAAAAAACAAAAGCTTTATGGAACAAAGTTGACTGTATCCTGTCTCAGTGTCCTTAATTAAATCACAAAATTGACTCCAGATAATTGAAGATGTTTTATTTCTCTAGAAGATTAATTTCTTTCTATTAGTACACCTACTTTAGTATTTTATTTTTCTTTCATTACTAGATTTTTAATTGAGAGTGAAAACTCATGTTTTAATTTCCAAGTTGTATACTTTCAGGCATTCTTACTACTTCTTTCAATCAGAATTTAGTACTGCTTCCACTTCCTTGTTCTACATCTTTGTTCCACCTCTGATTAGTTTTAAGACCTCTAATAAGCATTTTAGAAGATTCAGAAGGATTTACTTATTAAATTCAGTAGATCTGCACTGATCAAAGCATAGGCAGTTTTATTACTTTGAGTAACCCATGTTTCCAGCTAAGTATTAGAGAGAAAGCAAATTTAAGAAATCAGACCTTTTTAATCATACTTTTCAAATTATCTAATTTCTGCTTGCAAATAACCATTTTCTTAAATTAGAGCACTCAAAAGAACTCTTTAGTTCATTCGCCTTATCAGAGGATTCCTGAGACTGCTGCCATCCATTTTTAATCCCTTCCTTTGCTATACTTTACTTTTTTACTATTTCTGGTTCATTTTCTGCTCTACTGATTTAATAGCTGCAAGCTTCTAGCATTGTCTTAGCAGATCCTTCTGAAAGTTGCATCAACAGGTTACCCACTATGGCTGTCTAGTTGAATTTGCTTTAAGTAGTTGCCCTTAATAAAACCAGTATTTCCCAGCAGGGAAAGATGCCTCACTTTTTTCCTGCTTTCGCATATCAGGAAATATCAGCAGCTAGTGATGACAATACATAGGGAGCTTGGAATACATGACATATCTTGCCAAACACCCTCATTAAGCTTTTCCTACACGTGCTTTGTGGCTGCTAGTTCTTGTTATAACACCAGACACAGGGCAAGGGCAATGGCTTGGAGAAGGCTTGGTGCATTATGTCCCTCACAGAGTATGGCTGGTGTGAGTGAACTTGAGCAGCATGATTTAATAGACTGGTTGTGGGGACACTTCTGGTGTGTGTGTGTGTGTGCAGAGGTGTGGCAATGCTCACAGCTCGGGGAGCATGCTGCCTGGGCAAAGCTTCTGGACAAATCAATAGCATGGCTGGCAGGATCTCATAATGTCAATCATCTCTTCTATTTCAAACTGCTGAGATTTGGGAACTTCTAACAATAACAATCGGCCTTGTTACTGGAAGCTTATGACTAGCACTTCCCTCATGAAAATTAATACACACTAATCTATGAGATCCATCTATAGGACAGATCCATCACAAGTCAGCTAGATTTTTTTGTGTAAGTGTAGATAAATTCAGGCATGATACCTGGGTGGTCAGATGCTTACTTATGAAGATGAAGAGGGGAAATAAAAGGGCTTTCATTGCTGCTGCTTTTTGCTCCTGGTAGTTTGCCTGCCTTAGGTGTGTCTTGTGTACTAGGTCCTGCAGCTCCTGCTTCAGGTATCACCAGTAAGAGTGGTAGCCCCATTACTGCATGGAGAAGGTGAATTATACCCATGATGAACAGAAAAACAGTATGGAAACTAATGAAGTAGAATTAAAGTTCATACGGACAAAACTGCTACCAGATTTGAGGGGCCATCCTCTACTTGCACAAGGGCTCCACCAATTTTCCAAGTTTTTTGCAGATATCTGAATGCCTTCTTGATTCAAAGTCAGGGGGCCTATTTAAGGCTATATGAAGTGTTTAAAAGGAAACAGCCATCCAGCTGAATATTCACACTACATAATTAGTTGTATTTTAGTTACTTAACTAATGTGTTTAGGTAAATTTAAAGGAAGCTTACCCAGCCTGCTACTGCAGATTTAAACTTTTAGTCATCACTCTTTTGTTGTTAATAATTTTTCAGTTTTAAGATTTGTTTCACTGCGCAAAATTTGAGATTCTCCTCCTGTTTTTCCTGTGCCAGGGGATTCTTCAAGCTGTCCACTGTGATAGCTGTTCACAAATGCCAAGTTGTTACTGTACTGCCTTTTAATTATCCAATTTTATGTCTAGCTCCAAATCAGGGTCCCTGGTTGTCTTCTTTCACAACTGTGAAGCTTGCTTCATGACTGTCATCCACTGTCATTTTGGTTTAAGCTTTTCACAATTCCTAGCTCACTTTAAACAAAGGAAGACAATTAATGGAATTTTGAATTAGCCCACTTCTACTAATTGGCACTAACACTGTTGTTGTCAACTGCTTCGTTTTGTCAATCAGTAATAGACCCGAAGAACCATCTGTAACTAGAAATCTCTTATTGTTTCCTTCAGATAACAGTCTTTAGAGTACTTTAAAGAGATTTTTTTTAAATGCAAAACTTCGCTTTCCAGGACACTTCAAAGTAAGCCTTTGAAATGAGAATACTCAGGGGGAAAAAAATTCAAGTGTTGTGGATACTAATCTGATTCATGCAGAGCAGGTCATTATATTTTGCATTATCTTCAGCCTCTGCCTCTATTACTTTAATTGAGTTTGTTACTGACTGCTGTTTATGAGAGGAAAAAAAAAAAGGCAACCAAGCAACTGCCAGTCTCAACAAACTAACTCAAACAAACCCAACAGCCAAACCAGAAAGTTGGAAAGAACAGTTTCTCTTTTCCTGCACTTATATGCAGCTGTGCTACTTAGAACTTAGTGTTTTTCTCTTCTTCATATGCTGTGGACAGGACACTGAAGGAGTCAAGATACCTGTCGGTATGGAACTCTTGAGATATATTGCTGGCATTTTTAGCCTTACATGTTTGGGAGTTCATTTATCTTCTGTTAGCAGTGTGTCACCGTGCTCTGAGCTGTAGCTATTGAGTGCACGTGTACTTTATGGTTGGCAGAGTGTACTTTCCAGTGCCTGAGCCCACCTTTTACCTACCCAGTCCTTCAGTACAACTTTCAAGAACATGGTTAACATTTTAAAGGTCATTACTATATGCTTAGGCAGGCAGCATCTGAATCAAGAGACAAGATTTGATATCTTACCAGAGGAAAGAAGTTTTGTGGTACATACAGAAGTTTTGTGATGTGGGGTTTTGTTGTTGTTGTTGGTTTTGGGTTGGTTTTTTTGAGTTTTTTTTTGTTTGGTTTGGTTTGGGTTTTTTTTTTATTTTTTATTTAGATTGGGTTTTTAAGTCTATCTCTGATTGTGTGAACTGAGCCAAGACATTTAATTTTAGTATTTGCAGTTAACCTAATAGATTACTGACTGCTTTATATCCTTTTCTGAAGAATTCATTATAATTTGATTTATTTTAATGGGTTTTTTTTTCTGACCTGAATATATGAAGTACTTAAATGTAGTATTTGAAGTATTGGCAATAAAATTCATAAATTGACCAGAAGAAACATTAGGAGATGGAAGTATTCATTTTACAGAGAGTTTAAGGATTTCTTTGGTTTATTTTTACTTCAGTGTGATCATCACCCAAGAGGCTTCCAGAATAGGATTTGAATTTGTGCAGTATGGATGGGGAAGGAGATGCATCTCTGTGGTACTGAATAGTTGGCTGGTGTCAGAATAATGAAATTGATACCCCAAATTATTCCTTCATATATGAACAATTGTTCTTTTGTAAAAGAGTTGTTCTTCACCAACCTATTGTTGGTTTTTTTTTTTCTTAGGAAAAAAATTTCATATGAGAAATAATAACCCATGCTAGTGGGGTTGGAACTAGAGGATCCTTAAGGTCCTTTCCAACCTGTCCATTCTGTGATTCAATAAGTCAGATAACATTTATTATTTGAACACATCTTTACCCTGTCTTAGATACGGACTAGTGAAGCAACAGTGTGATCTACAGAAGATTCCTCTTTTGGGTCTCAGGAAACGAACAATTCTGATAAGTAACACAGGATTTCATTAGCAATGCAGTCATGTACAGCCTTTTTATTGTTCTCCCACTTCATTTATGGCAAAAGCTTTCCTGTCTTCTAGATCAGACATACTTATGATGTCAAACACATAGTTTCCACCTTTAAAAAAGACGTGCTGAAACTCATCATAGTAGAATTATTAATAGACTACCTGTGAAGTTTTCTAAATGCAAAGAGCATGTACCCTGAAGAAGAATCCTTAAAGATTTACTACCGAAATTTATTTAATCAAAAGTTTCTGAATGGAATGCATGTTTTAAGTGGATCAAAAAGTTTTGATTACCATTGATAGAATTTTGCAAAAATTCAGGGAGAGGCTTAAGGAGAATTTCCCCCATGCCCATTGTATAAATGTATATTTACCATTCATCACTGGTTGATATAGCATTCTGAGTTCAATAAATAGAAAATTTCTGGGCTAATAGAATGGGTTATCCAATTTCAATTCAAATGAATTATGTTACTATCATAGTCATCGGCACTAAGATTATCAAAGTGGGAAAAAAACCCCAGAAAGCTGGGACACTTTCAGGTATGCAAAAGTGGGAAGAAAACCAAGTGGAATTGAAGGAGGAATTCCTGAAATTCCAGTTATGATTTAGGAGGTTTCAACATTACCTGTTTGGTAAGCATGTTGTTCAGTGTCCCAGAAACCACCAAAGGAAAACTATGAAGAGCTTCTGGATTTAGCTGAAGTGCAGTAACTGCCTGTACTTTGGTACTTGTCTGGTATTTGTATTTCTCTATTTTGTAAAACCTCCCAACAGATTTGAGTCAAAAATTGATTTTGGGCCCTTGTTCTGTGCCACATCTTCTGCCAAACCATGCGCATTTCTGTCCCATAGAGGAAGGGAATGTGGCCTCTCTGAGAAGGAGAGTTTACCAGCCCTCACAAATCCCAACAATGGCAACTTTTATACAAAGAAAATAATTAATGTAGCACAGTCTATTGAAGTGAATTTTCTGCTTTAAAATGGTGCTACAAAACAGTCTTGTTTTCATCTATTCAGTCTTTATGTGTAAGTTTTCATGAGGTTGTCAACATGCTTTGCTGTGCACCATGAACATATTAGTTCTACAACAGGTATAAATTCTGTATTTCAAACATTGGTAGTCCAACCGATTTATTGCTTCAATTAATTACCGGTTTGATATCAGAAATATTGATATCAGATATCAGTATATCCATTGATATCAAATATGAAGATATTGTTCCTGAATATTTGTTGCATATATGAGTTGGGGCTTGGGTTTTTAGAAAGCAAAGTCTTAAATTATGCCTCTTTTTATAAATGAACATGGAAAATATTTATCTGGACAATTCTGGCACCTCAGACTATTAAAATACATCACACTAATGTCTTAGAAAACAAGAAATTGAGGATTGATTCTGATTTTCTTGGTGTCAATTTTTGGCAATTCTGTCTGAGAACAAAATACATTGGTAGCATCATTCTACCACAATATGATTTTTAGTGTTTTGTTCTGAGTTAATTAATGAACGTATCTATGAAGCTGAGCTATGGTTATAATTTCTTATAAATTCTGAATTGTGGATTATACTGTGTTACATTAGGGTGCTGTAAATATTGGTGGGTTTTTGGGGGTTTTTTTTGAATGGGTGTCTTTGCAGTATGACCTTACAGGCTAATATGATTATCTATTTATGTTGCTCTATTTGAATGCCATTTGTGGTAGTACATTACTTATGCAGTTGCTGAAACTTTAGGCCCTATTTCTCCAGTCAAACCTTACTACAATTGGGTAAAGCAGTAGAAGACCTGGCAGAAGACCATTCATTCTACTTTATGACAGTGAACATTCTGACTGTTGTCTTAGATTACATACGGATTGTATAAGGAACTTTCATAGGCAAGTCATCTCCTAAGGAGGAAAAATTTATTTATTCTAACATAAAATAGCGATTACATCCCTCCCCAAACCAAAACATCATAGCATTTTTGTACTTTAAAATTCCTGGAAGGACTGAATTGGTTCACTTTTTCATATGGTCTGGCACTACAAGTTGAGTTTAGGAATTATTCTGACTGATGTATATAGCAAAAAGCTTGGAAGAAGAGAGAAGAGGGAAAGTCAAATAAAAAGGAAAATCTTTGTATTCATGTAACAGCAATTATCAGAGTTTCTGCTTGTATTAATATTTTCTGAGCACATTATAAAGCATTTGTCATAGATAATGCATTCCTGTCAAATCAAGCAATATTAGAAGAGGACTTTTATAATGAATATTAATATAAGAGACAGCCATAAGTGAAGTAAATTATAGAGGCATACAAATTTAGTATTAACTGCTACAGCAAATAGTCTTCCACTGTAATCAATTTCTTTTTCTAATGTTAACACAAAATTAGGCCACTTGGTAGTCATATGAAAGTTGCTGAGCATTGATACCACTTTTCAAGTACTTTGCTCATGCATCTAACCAAATTAAAGTCATATTCAAGAAAATGGGTTTACAGTCTTTGCACTCATCAGTTGTGCTTTTTCTTCTCTGTCCTCATATTCTGTTCACACATCAGAACACCTCTCTGCTGTTCAGCCATCTATGACAATTCAGGCAAGTTAAGGAATAACTACAAGAATTATCCCTCTACATCAGAAATAAGATGAATGAATTTGAAGTTTGGCTGTCTGTTTTTATACAGGTTGTGAAAATGCCAGGGGTTTTTTGTTGTTTGTTTGATTTTTAATTAAAGATTCTTTGCTTTTAACTGTCATTGTAAAAATATGCATCTGGATTTGTGTTAGGATTTTTTCCTTGATCTCAAGTTTGATGTGTGCTGTTTGGGATTAGGAAGTGGAAGAAGGACTTTGGCACATTAAGTATTACGTGCGTGAAGCTGGTCTTCAGAGTTTTACCAATATATAGGTTTTGGTTTTGGTTTTTTTGGGAATTGGTTGGGTTGAGAGGGAGGGATAATTTCTGATTTGCATTAATTATTAAATAATATCAAAATAACACCCTTAGGGGAAAATTCTTTTCCAGGGAAATTGTGACTTTCTGTGTAGATATTATTTAGAATTTCTTTTTCTCAGTACCAAAAAACTCATTCAGAATTTTAATAAGTACATGATTACTACAAAGACTGTTTCCAGTAAGGTATAACAATGCTAAAATCTTATTTTCTACTAGTTTAAGTTGAAAAGCAAATGTATTTTTCTTATTTGCTTTTGATAGGTGATGACAGTCACACTTTTGGGAGTTTCGAAAGCAATTACCATATGGCTTTTTTGTTGTTGTTATCATTGTCATAGTGCTTTGCTGGCTAATGATTCATCTTCCATAATAAAAGCAAAAATTGGCAAATGTCAATTTAGAATAAGTGTCATTAATTAGATTTAAATGGGTGTATTATTTTGAATCTGTGTAGGGATATGCCTAAATAGAAACAAATCTGTAAACTGTTTTTCAAATGAGCACGTATTGAGCAAAGGCAAAATGAAATTCGATAATAAAATTCTGTCTAGTGACAGGTCTTAGACATTGGAAGTGTGGAATTCAAGGAACTAAGTCTGAAATGAACCATTTTAAAAGCTTTTGATAATCTTTTATCTCTATTTCAGAGACACCTCAGTTTTTAGCATTTAAGTTCCTCACATTGACATACCAGAGTCACCTTTTCCCTTTCTTGTGTTTCACAGAGTTAAACAATTAAGGATTCATCAGACCTCTTGTAATTAAAGCTGATAATGTGCTATTATGTTGCATCTGATTTTTAGCTTATAATGGATCTGTATGTAACAGTCAAAGAATCTTCTTGGAAATAAATTAATTACTCTTTATGACTGTGCAACAGTTTTAATTTATCTACAGTTACAACCCCAGTATGATTTTCAAGTTACTTTCTTTTCAAGATTACCTTGGTCCATATACCATTACTTTTCAAATATGAAATATGTATTCAAAAGCTGAGGAAATATTAAAAATATAATGGTTTTACAACAAGCTGCTTAGATCTTTCAATTCTTCATCAGAAGATAGATCTTCCATCATCAGGGACACAAAAATGATTCTTCATTTAGAAAATATAAGGTGAGGAAGCTATAAACATGGTTTACATTTTTCATAAAGTTGGGTCTGTACGGAAATACTGTGTTTGAAGAGAATTATTAATAAGAATAATATTTTAATTTCATAATATCTATTTTAAGTAAGCTGGAAACCTTCCTTAAAAATGTCCTATTCCTATAAAAATTATAACTGATTTCAGTGAAGTCAAGTTTTTATGTTTCTTACTGTGTTTTACTTGGATTTCTAGATGTTTAAATTTTGAATGTTTTGGGGTTTTTTAATTTTTAGATTTTTAAAATTTTTAATTCTTAAATTTTAAAGGGAAGTTAATCTAAGAATGATAATTCAGCCTTCAAGGTATGTAGTTATGGTTGTTGGAAGTATTGTTTTAGAATAATTTTCAAAGGTTTTTCTAGAAGAGAATGTAGAAGAGGGAGAATAGATATGTCAAGATTCTACCAGTGTAGGTGTGCGTCTGTTATTTTTCTTACTGCTCTGAGGAATACCAAGCAAAAAAGTTTTGAAAAAGTAGTTTAGAATTTTCTAGGTAAGTTTCTACTTTTTCTCAACTTTTTATTATCTGACATTATTGGAGAGTAAAACTATTGTTTACAGGAAATTCATGGGCTTCACTAGCAATGCAAGAAAGTATCATCAGATTTCTTGTATGTTTTCAGGTATATTGCATTTACTAATTTTTTCCTGAGAAGCAAATGATTTCTGTTAAGATGCTTTTTGCCCAGCATGTCTACAAGTAGTCCTTGAATTTTCACTGAAAATGATTTCACTAGTCCTTTAAATTGTAAGGGTTGGTAATGCTATTTGTGTCCAAAGGGAGCTTATAGTTTGAGAGGGAGATACACTTCTATTTATTAGCTTCCTAAAGAATAACTATATAAATGGAATTTTATACTTCAAGGTGGGAGGAGAAGGGAAGGGTAAACAATGGCCAAGTGACAATGGTTGATGTCTTGGTGTCTAAGATCCTTTGCAATTTATGTGTTTAATGTTCCATTGAATCCATGTAAAAATTCAAGTCCCTACTTTTCCAAAACAAATGAAGGAGGAAAAAAAATAAGGGACACATAAATAAGTCAAGTAAATCTCATACTTGGATTTGAATTCATCTCACCCAAGATGAGACTATTTGAGTTTCTTTTATGGGAACAATTTGAGAAGTCAATCGAATAAAATCATGTCTTCTAGAGAGCATTTGGTCTCACTGTAATGTAATTCCCCAAAAAAGTTCACATAAATCTGCCCTCTATTTCCATCTCCTAAGGGAAATATTCAGGTGTAGGAATTTGGTGATGGACAAGGTATTCAAGGACAAATATCCATTTGTGGCTTTTCTTCTTGTTTTAGTTTCTTGGTTCTTTGGGATTTTTTTGTTGGTTGCTTTTGTTTGGGTTTTTGTCTTTTATTTTTTAACTTCAATGAACATTGATGACCTTGAAACATTCTTATCTGTTGGATTAAATAAACCCTACACTATTACTGTAGCTTTAATAACCACCTCAGTTTGGTCTTAGTATGAATGAGAACCAAATTTGAGCTTCTGTCTTTGCAATTTCTGCCACTTTCTTATTCCTGAAATACATAATTCATTTCAGATGTCTACACCCTCTACCTTCTGCTAGCTTTGGTGGTGAAAGCATGCTGCTTTTGGAGTGCCAGCCAAGACATCAGGTTTAGGGGCTGCTATCCCTCTCATGCTTCACAGCTGTTACAGGCTATTTTCAGCTTATTATGTAGTAAACTTTACTGTAAAATTGTTTCTAAGCGTGTTTTATTAACCCTGGGTGGGCTAATGTTTGCCTTAAGTGAATCACCGAACAAGTTAGTCCTTACCTGACCTCTGTTTCTTTCAGACTAGAGATAGTAAAAGTAATATAATGTCAATGTTTTAATAGTGTATTTCCCATCTGCACTCTCAGTGCTTCAGAGAGACCAATTTAAAGCATCTGTTTTCCTTCCAAGTTCCTTTTATACATATGCAACCTTTTCATCTATTATCTTTACCTTGACATAAAAAGTACAGGGAGCTCACAGCTAAGCCAAAAGCACCAGTTTTTCTTGCAGACTCTGTAGAAGAGTAATCTTTCAATAGCTGCAGGAAGTTTCTTAATCATATTCATAATAGTCCTGTTTACTATTTTGGGGCTTAAAATATTAAAAGTAGAAAGCTATAATTTTGTATTTGTTAAGAACTTTAACTGCTTAAGGCCAGTAAGTTGTTTATGATTTTTACTATACATCTTTTTTACAAGAAAAAAATATCAGAGAAGAATGAAAAACATGTAGAGTTGTTCAGTTTGGTTTTAAGTCTCTGTATCTAGTTTGTCCCTTTGAGTGTGGACATATACAAATAAAGGAGCCAATTCCTTGAGAACTCCTATGAACTTAGTTGACTTCATGAAAACTTGTTTGTGCATTAGTGCATTAGTTAGACTTACTCCCACGTTATGGAAATGTTTATGGATGCTGTCACTCTTCACTGCTTTTTTTTTTTTTTATTACAGAGGGAAAACAAAGAGGTTACTATAGTAATTTTTTCAACAATACAAAATAATTTTTTTACTGTGAGATATATAAATTAGGACTCCTAAACCCAACCTCCTTTCATCCCCATCTGTTTTTATCTTTTGGAGTGGTTCCATGGGAACTGTCATTTTTCTAACACTTCTGTATTAAAGATATTCCTTTCAGTTCTTGGTCGTTCTTATGTACACTTATTTTCTAGTTATTGTTGATATTGATTTTCATTTTCTTAGGGTCGGGAATTTTTGGGAATTGGGTTCAGTAATTACTGATTTACTTCAATGAAAGTGGAATTATTCTGAACAAAATGCTCTCAGGGGAATGAAAGTAAATTTCATTCATGAGGGGTGCTTCCTTAGAAACAGCAACAAAGTGAGAAACCTCTACTAACTTCTGTCTTCCTCTTGTTATAAAATAAGTTAGTCCACTCTGGTCCAAGATCTAGGACTTTTGTTGTCCTGTGTTCAGGGCTGTCCAAGTTACTGCTTATAGCCTTGATAGTAATTGAATCAGTTTACTGTTGTTTCTGACTGTTGTAAGTGTATTCTTAACCAACATGTTTATTTTTTCCCTGTATAACTTTTCAAGACTGTAAGGTGTTCTGTGCTTCACCAAATGCATTCCAGAACCAAGGGTGCTCCATTTAAATATTCTTCTGTAATCCAATACAACAAGCAAAGCTATTTTAGGAAATATCAAGAGTAATCAAATAATAAATGAAAAATTATGAAAGGTCCTTAAAAAATTAAAATTTTGTTGCGGTGCCTAATTTCCATTGTATTGACATAAAACTGTTTCCCACAGGGTAGTTACTGAGATGTCATATTTACATTTTATCCAAAGAGCAGAGCAAGACTTCAGTATCTCACACCATCCTGCCTGCCAGCTCCCGTCAAGTACAGAGACTTCCATAGGTCATCACTGCAAATCATCAGTTTACCTAAGAGGTTCAACAAGTTTAAGTTGTGTGGGCTAAGGAAAACAACAGGCTATTGTTTGTTGACATATGCGTGAAATTAATGCTGGTTTCTGCCCCATTTCTGTCTCTTTTATTCCTTTTGCAGAGCAATGTTTTGGCCATGATTTTCTCAGCTAAAAATACCAACTTCTGAATATCTCTTCACTTAAATTTAGAAATCATCCTGTTTTAGTGTGCTCAGGTACAAGAAGGCTGCCATTAACACTATCCAGATGTAGAATTTATATGAACAGTAAATGGAAAGGAAGAAATAAAATGAAACAAATACAGAAATAGGGATTTATCCATTTCACCTCTCACCTGTCTGAAGACATTCAGAAATGGAAATATTGACATTTTAAGGACTATGTTTTTTTTCTTGAATATTCTTGTTCTGGAGTCCTCCAGAGGAAAGAAAAATATCTACTATTGATGTGTGGCTTTTTACAGTTTGTTTTTCTCCTCAAGATGCATTAACATTGTATCATTTTCATTCCATTTGAAATGTATTTCATCTAACTGTGTATATTGGCTTTAACATTCTAAACTATTAGTGCTCATTCAAAGAACAGCACAATTTAAAATGTCATCAGTAATGGCTGGTTATGACATTCATAACGATATCTTCCTAAAATGGCCAAAAATTACTTGAAAAATTGAATTCATTCTCTCTGTGAATTTGCATTTGGTGAATACGGTCAAGTAATGATTCAGCTTCGATCTCCTAGACAAAGGAGAAAGAGTATTCCTAGCAAAAGTGCTAATTGATTATTCTTCTCTCTCTATGACTTTAATGCTGAAAGTTTCCTGGCAAGCTATGTAAATATTGGTGAGGATCATTTATTTCCAGAACCGTTCTACCAGCACTAAGGAGTCTGAGGGGGAAATAAGCCGTGTAGATTTTAGGCCATGGGAGGAAAATTCTTCTAACATTAATTAAATCTCTTGATGTTTAAACTTCTATGGTGAAAAAGGCACGAACAGAGCTTGCAGCAGTTCTTGGTAGGTCTCTAAACCATTTAGATGATTGTGCATTAAAGATCAATAGAGGATGAAAATATACATTTTATAAAGAGGTTATCCAGGGAAATTTTAATGACCCACCATCTGGAGAGGAAAAAACCCACAAAACCACAAACCAAACAAACCCAAAGCAGCTGTACTAGGAATAAGTTTTTTTGCCAAAGGGTTATTATTGAGAGCATGGTAAAATATATTAAACTTCCAATTGAAATGTTAGTTTCACATTTCTTAAGCATCTCACTTGATGCTCTCTGTCTAAGGTGAGAATGATGTTCCTTTAAAAAAATTACAAGAAAAAAAAGTTATTTTTCTCTTTGACTAAATATTCACGTAGAGGACCCAGAATATCTGCTTTTCTCCCTAGAACCACAGAATAATAAATGACTGCATCCTGGATTTAAATCTGCACAAAAATAGGAATTCTTTAACAGAGGTGTACCTAGTAAAAAGGACTTCTAGATTTTGTCTCTTTTGTTAATAACTGTCTCTAAAAGTCAGAATTCTGGGTTATATTTTACACCATATTTGTTGATACTATGGTCACTACTATCTCCTAAGACAGCTCATTGAAAAGTGAATATTTATTTCACTGGCACATGACGGACACCAGTCCTTGTTGGATGTTTTTTAGTGGACACTGCAGGTTTAGAAGTTAGTGGCAGCATGTCATCTCAAAGTGACAAGTCACTGGAGGGCAAAGGTCCTAAAAGAGTAAAAATCTGATGTCCTTTTCCATTCTCTGTCAAGTAATTTGAGTTGATAGTCTTAATTTGACCATCTACCACACATGGTGTAGACCCTGAAGAGCACATCAACAGCTCGTAGCAATTATTTTTGAAAGAGACAGGTCATTAAAAAGGAGTAGTATGGATTCCTCTAATTTATCAGCAATCTGAAGGAAGTGATCCAGCAACAAAAGAGACACATTCATTCAGGACCTTGTTTCAGTCTGAGCAGCAGTAGTTCTGGGGTACAGAGAGATCTCAGACCTTCCTGCTCTTCCACTTTCTTTTTTCCCTTTTATCTGAACACCTGATGTTTCTTCTGATTTCATATGCGTCATGGTGGCATTATTAGCTATCACTAGATTATTGAAAATCCTTTTTGGAGAAGGATACAAATGTTGATGGCTAACTGTGGATCCATTTGTCTTAGTTATCACACTTATAAAAAGGGTCTGTGAACACTGCTTCTCTCTCCTACTTTTAGAGGTGTTTTTGGTCAGAGGTGTCAAAGAAAGGCTACAGCAAATATTTCTATCAGAGTTTTTTTCCACTGTGCTCCCAAGCACCTTTGCTGCACCTTATCCCCCTTTTTGCATTGTCTGCTGCAGCTCTTACTGCGGTCATGCCCTATTCTTGTCCTCAGCTTGTCAGTCAGATATAGATCTCTTCAGACTGCAACACAATGTTAACACACTTTGTACACTTAAAAATTAAATTTTAGCAAGCTAAGCTAAGTAGAGAAAGTATGAAAAATTATTTATTAGACATAAATTAAAATTCAGTACAGTTTTCTATAAGCCTCTAGAAACCTGTACTCAGATGCAAAATTAGAGTTATATCTAATATCTTATATATATATATTTAATATTTATATTTAATATTTATTTTTACATATATATATCTTTAATTTTTTTATTGTATGGTGTCCTGGTTTCATATTTATGTTTCCAAGAATATCACAAGCAAAATGAAATTATCCACATTTATAGTTATGAAGAAGAAATTATATCAATGCAAGGTGAATGAGTTAGTTAATATTATATTTCTTTTTTGATAAATGACTTCTTGGGTTTTGTGATTTATTCTGTGCTTCCATGAAAAAACAGGTGCATCTTTCTGCCTAAGATTAGGCAATAGTTGTCATTCATGGTTCTTTAACAATTATGATAAAGCCAAACAAATAATTAGAATGAAGCTTTGTACCATGGTATTTATTCTAGTAAGCATTGCTAGTGTCTTGCACAACAGCCTTTTAAAGTACCAGAATTTTCATTCCCCAGATAAAATAGGCCTATTTATGTTTCAAATGTTGTCGTCACTAAAATTAATCCCATACCAGCTTTGAAGACTAATCTCTAGTCATTTCTGTGTTCCTCTTCTGCCTTTTTAAGTGCAAAATTACATAATAGTTATTCTTTGGAAAAAAAACAACAAAATAAACGGCAAAAAAACACCAACTTTTTCTCTGACCCCTCATAGTATTGATTGATTGAGCTCATTGCATCTATGTTTGCCCAAATGTTAGGTCACTTACAGAGCCTAAAATAATTTTTAGCAGCATGAGGAAACCTGCTCTAGTAAGATGGTTGTTAGCTTAGTTGTACACAAAAATAATAACTTTTTGATTTGCACCATGATGTAACATGCAAATAAAACAAAAATGAAATAAAACAAAATAAAACGAAACAGTAGTTATGGCCAACCCTATAAATCAAAGAAAGACTTCCTTTAAAAAAAGTTTTACGTCAATTATGTCAGGCCTTAATACAGAAGAATTAATTTCAAAGAATCATTTAAACTTTAGTGGGAAAATTCAATCTATATCTTCAAGCAGGTCATTGTGAAAGAGTGGAGCAGTAGATTTAGAATAGCGAGGACATGGACCAGCAGGCGCATCCGGCCAAACACAGATGAGTAATATCTGCATGTGACAGTAAACAATCAAGGAATCAACCTCAGTATTGCACATAAGTGAAGATAAAAAAGCAAACAGAACACTGTTAGTGTTAAAGAGGAGGATAGAGTGCAGTGCAGGAAAAATTATTTTAATGCTCCAAGGGACTTTTAAGCTCGTGTTTGGACAGCTGTATGCAATTTTGAACACATGTATAATCAGAGGCCTTAAAAAGACAGAGAGATTTAAAAGGTTCACAAAAAGCCAAACTAGAATGACTCATGTTCAGAGGAGTCACATATGCAGAAAGCCTGGCAAAACCAAGACCAAATTAAGAAAGCTGTTTAGGCAAAGTTATTTTTCAGGTTTCTATGGTGCTCTAGGTGGTGAAAATAAAGGTACTTCAAATCTCATGACAGGGTTGTGGTGAAAGGGCTAGATACCAAATGATCAGTGTTAAAATGTAATGCCTGGTCATCTAGTGCCATCAGAATATTTTAAATAGTGATAAATATGGCTTGATTTCGTTCCTAAATTACTTCATGCAGAATATTTCAACTACAAATCTACATTATTTTCATTTTTGCTTTAAACGGTCTGAAAAAAACTGTTGATAAAAATCCTCAGAAATTGTGCAATTTTTTCTATATATGTGTGTATATAAATATCTTATTATTTTTGCTTTCTGTGGCAGTTAAAGACTGGTTGAAATGATCATAATTTTTCAGTGGGTTTAGGCTGGTCACACAGTCGGACAGAGTAACCGTTGTGAGAAGCTTATAGAAAATACACTCTGCACTGCTAATTCATGCAGGTACGGCTGAATATTTAACAGATGTGTGTGGGAGATGGTGTTGAGTTATGTAGCTAATTTCCTTCAGGAAACATGGATGGGGTCTAGGGACCTATGCTGCTGCTCTCAAAGGGAGGGAGAGGTGGAGGTCTCATACCAGTTTTGGCTGAGGTTTTGGGATGTGTGAGGCTTACTCTAAGCATGTACCCCTGAACAGACTCTCAGGTTGAGTATTTTGGGATGGAAATGGATAATAGGCAGCCCCAGCTTGGCATGTGCAATACCAGAAAATCATTTAACCAAATAGCTTTAACAAGCAAATTAAAGTCTGTCAGAAAAAGCTATGATTTTTGTCACGTGCTTGCTTTCCTGCCCAAACTGCAGCTGAATTATTGTTTCAGTGGTCAGACTCTATTGATGTGTCATTTTATACTCCAGTTCTCTCCATTTCCTCAGAATCATCCATGGTGTAAAATGAGGGAATGCAAATGGAGCCAGGAACTCAAGGAACAAATCTATTCTGGAATCAGGGGAGGGGGACTCCCAGTAACTCCATTATTGTTCAGTCTTTACAGTCCAGTAGTTTTACTGAGTTGATGGTAAATGCCTTTACATTAGGGTGCAATGGAACTAACAGCTATAGCTGAAATAAGATGTAAGGGAATAAGCAGTAATATAAGGAAAATGTCTCTCATTGTTGGTTAGTTTTTAGATAGTATTTTGACATACAAAGAGATATTTCCATTCCAGACAGTGTCACTGTTGTTTCTGTTAGCTGGCAATACTCACCTTTTCTTGCTCCTTGCAAGTTCTCTATTGCTCCCTATGCATCCTGGCATTATAGCACTCTGCCAATGCCTCATTTATCAGTGGGATTAGACTGGTTTAAAAACCATGCTGCTTCTGGAGGCTGTCCTCCTTAATAGAATTTTGTTGCCTTGCTGATGGTGTCACATAGGATTACTTGCTCTATTTTCTCTCTGTGATCCAAATAAAAATACTGTGTTAAAGACTAAAAAAATTTCTGTCTGGCTCTGATTAGTTTAAAGCTACAATTTTGAGTTTAGTATGCTGGGGATTTTTGTTTTATTTGAGCAATGTTTTTAAATATTTATGCAGGCAAATATTTTTCTTTATAGAACTGGTTGTACCTCAGGGGACTGAGTTAAAAATGGTGGGGCTAGACCTAAGACATGTTTGAAAGAGGTTTAAAAAGTACACATCTGATGTGTTAAAAATTACTATCTAACAATTTAGCTAGTTTTGAAGCAGAAGCTCTCTCCTTTTGGACAGCTTTGAACATAAACCAGCTTCTAGGCACAATATAATGATCTCCATTCCAAAATGTTGATGGTTATAGATTTTTTGTTTAGTTTTGATTTGGTCTTTTTATTTGGTTTTGCTTTCAAGCTGAAAGCTACTGCTGAAGACAGAACATTGACCTAGGTGGACCACAGATTCCTTTAAAGTGGTATGAAATTCCTGTTTATACCACAGTTGTGATGCAAGGATTTTTTTTTTATGCATTATTGTTGACTTTCCTGCATTTTAGACTGGGTATTTTTGTGGAGAAATTGCATTATTTCACATTTGAAAGAATGGACTTAGATATGTCTGGCTGTGGTTCTTTGGGGATTATTTTGGCAAGCCATTGCTCTTTGGAGATGTGAAGAGGTTCAAATGGTATATACAGGTCTGGGTGAGAGAGATAAGCAGACAGAGAATTGGGTGAGATGATCAAAAGTGCAGGAAAAATGTCTGGTTTTGAAATTTATTAGAGGGGCTCTGTTAATGTAATGGTCTTTATCTTGTCTGGAAAACCAACAAAATGCTTAAATTACAGGACTATCCTTCCTCTGAAAACTTTCTTGCAATTATCTTACAAGTTTTCTCAGAACCCACTTCCGTTTATTTTAGAGTCGCTATATTTGTTGCTTCTTGTGAGGGTCATATGAGCCATGGGACTTTTAATTTTAAAATTTATCTAATTTGAATGTGTAGAACAGCCCAGCTCTTAGTTCCTGAGTTCCAGGAAGAGTATTTGGAAACACAGTTGTACACTGCAATCAAAGTATTTAAAATTCCATTTTTATTTCGGTTCTTATTGCAAAACTTTTTCATCAACTTTGTACTCTTGCACATTTGTATCCTTGAGTCTTTTAATATCTACTGGGCAAAGGTAATTTTCTGTTTTCTCTTATTTTATACACATTTTTCTGAGTGTCTTCTGACATTTCAAATAAATCCCTACATTAAAGAGAAAACATTAGCTATCCATGATGTTGCTCAGTGTAAAGTTTTGCTAAACACATAATTTTATTCAAGTTTTAATCAAAAACTAAAAATTTATTAAATAACCAGACTCAAGGAAGACACAAATAACCATCAGAAAGTGACTTTGCTGTACTTGTTCAGTGCTTTCTAAACAATCAAATGATTTTGAGATTGGGGAGGGAGTAAATATGTTTCAGCTACACAGTAATTTTTAATCACACTGCATATTAATAACAAGTTGCCAGCAGTGAAGCAATTGTACAAGTGTCTCCAAAACCCCAATGATTTAGCAGACAAAAAATGTTTAAAATGTCATTTTTTGTAGGATGATCTGGATAAGAAAATAAGGGATGGCTTTGAAGAATTATAAATGTCAAGTTGTGGGTATCAAAGACAAAAAGAAAAAGAAAATTTAATTACTATTTAAGAGATGTTCATTAGGCCTCTCTCCTGTCAAACAGGATCTGTTGGATAGTGCTGTCTCTTCTCCATTTAAAAAAATGCACTGAGAAATTACTGCTGCACGGCAGACCTGCTACCTGCTGTAAGCATTTGTATGTTTCTTATAGACAACATCCAAAAAAAGGATTCATTTTTATGGTAATGGCCAAATTGTTTAAACTGCCAATGGATTCGTTTGCCATAGCAAGCTAACTCCTAAGTAGTTCAGCCAGACACCAGAGAACAGGAAATTCTGTTGGAATTTGTCAAGGAAAGGTTTATGTGCTGCCCGCTATGATCCCTCCCTCTTTGAACTACATCAATATTGACATTACCTTTCATTTGCCCAGTTTGGGTAAAGAGCAAATTTCACATACATAAAGTAAATCTTTACCATGTGTAAAATGAAGGAGAAGCATATATCTCAGTTGTTCTAATTTTGTAAGCAATAGGACGTGTTGCCTGTGTGCAGCTGAGCAGTGTGCATCTAGCAAATTAGAATTCATAAAAATATGTCTTCCCCAGAGATGTCTGAAGTCTATCTCAACTTAAAGCAGTTTTTTTTTGATTTTGGGAAGGAAATAATATAATAGGTTTGACAAAATGATAGGTGACTGCACAGAGAAAAGTTCATGGGAATTAATGCCAAGTCTTCCATAAAATCATCTAATAACAGAAATGAGGTAAAACATTTGTTCAGGTTGCTTCTCCTATTATTTCAGACTCTTGAAAGTGCTGATACAGGATTTAATTATCTATATACAGATGTACAGAGAAAATTCTTATTTTATTTCATAATTGGTTTTATTTTAATTTAGTTATATACTTGTAATATGCTCAGCGTGATCCTTCCTTAAAGCAAAATTAAAAAAAATGAACAATATTTTTTCCATTAAAAATTTATATTTTTAACCTTCTTATTATCTGTTTGTATTATTATTTCTCATCTCAGACTCCAAACATTTAATGATCTCATGAAAAAAAATTCAGGGAATCTAAATTCCAGTCTGATCCTCCAGCTGCGATACACCTTCCACTGGGAATATGAGATAATCAGAATTAGAACCATGTAAATCTTTCAGGCAACCCAGGTTAGCTCAGAAAGTTTAAAATACAGTTTGCATTTGATATGCTTGTTGAGATGGTCTCATTTTAGTCTAGGAAAGATACTGTGGTTTCTTTACACAGAAGAGATGGTGCTTTGTTTTAAAATGTCAGGAACAGTTCTGCAATATTATTTGTATTATAGGAACAAGTAACTTATGGACAGGTAATAAAAAGAAATACTCCATTCCACAGGCTTCAGTTGAAAACTGACATATTTTTCAGAAGTGTATTTTTAATAAGAAATTACTTTGATTCATGGAAGTCTTTGTTGTTACATCAGTTTATTTTGGTTTATATTTCCATCACTTACATTAGCATGTAAGACTTACATATTTCAACCGTCTTATACCCTCTGAGTTCCAGCTTCCTTGGTCATGATTGATTGCTGGAAAGTACCATGTTCAATCAAACACTTCCAGGCTGAGATTATGGCTACATTAGGCAGGCCAGATTAACATTTTGATTCCTATGTGCACCATCAAAAGTCTGGGCCCAGCAAGCCAGATTGTAACACATATCTAGGAGTTAAATGCATTTTTTATTTAAAACTGAGCCAATTTGGTTTTTAAGACCCACTGACATTTCTTGCAGTTCAGTGTAATATCTGACTACTCTCTCTGTCAAAAGTGCCCTGGCTTAATTAATGTCTTTGCATCACTGTGAGTGATTGAAATACCCATGTGCGGACAATGTGGGCAAAGTAACATCACACACACAGTGCTGAGTCTAGATGAGAGTGGCATTTTAATGTCAGAGTTAGCTTGGTCACTTCATGCAAGCAGGAATACAGACAGAAATGAAATGTTGTTAGCTGCTTCTGAAGTTAAAATTGTTTTGCCAGGAGATGAAAGTAACTGGTAAATCCTTCTGGTATAAAAGAAAAGATGCTATCCTCATCAAATCCCATTGTCTGCAATTAAAGCGTGCACTCCAAGTATATATTAGGCATGTTCTTTATTAGTAGTGTGCTCTAAATCTCTTTAATGTTGATTAGTTTATGTTCTCTTGTCCAGATGTTTGTAAGACCATAATGAACCTCAAAGTATGATTTACGTAAATGTATTGGACTGAAAATACTACTTTTCACAGGACTTTAGAATATATTCAATAGGAAGTGCTTCAACATGTGCAAGTCATTATTTATAGTGCTCTCGAGTGATCCATGAAATCCCCTCATAGGATTTGTAGGAGAAGCATGGTCATTGTCTTAAGACTTGCAGTCTACATAGAACAACTTGACATCTGTTATCCATTAAAGTCAAAGTGGAGAGGGCATCTGGAGCTCCATGCATGATAAGGGCTAAAGATTTCAGTTGGACAACACTCTTACAAAGGATACTGGAATATCTGCTTCCAAGGGGCAGGAACAAACCCCCAAACCAAACCCTGCTTTACATTAATAGTAAGACTTGTTTGAAAATTTCTTGTGCATTTTTTCTGGCTTTCTACTTTCTTTTTAAGGGTTTGGTGACATCTACCCATAAGTGTGACAAAAATCATCCAATGGGACAAGAAAAAACTATGAAAGATCATGTGCAATATACAGTCCTATATTAGTAAATTTTAACTGGAATACTTTGGGGGTGTTCTAGTCACTTTGGGATAACTCTTAATCTTTCCTTTTCCAAGGTAAACATTATTTATTTGCTAAATTAAAAGACCACATGAATATCCTTATCAGAATGATACTAAGAGTCATACGCAAAGTATGTTCTTTGCATTCACTAAAATACTTTTGCAGTATTTTGATAATCCTTGCTTTGGTAAATTCCCTGTGCACTTGGTAGTTAAGTAGATTTGATTTTCACCTAATTTCAAAATGGACTAGCTTAAATAAAGGAATAGGCATTTCTCTAGATTGCCAAATTCTATCTGAATGAGTAAATTAACAAAATTTGTCAGCAGCTTTCACTTCTTAAAATAACTAGGAATTGTAATTATGTGCATAATTTCATCTTTGCAGTTTTTTGCAATTAAGATGCTATTTAAATATTTTGGATCTCACTGCAAAACCTTAAATTTATTTTTTTGTTTTACTCATCAGGGAGCAAAATTCTCTATTTTGCTGCATTAGATCTGTGTCAGTAAGTCCTCTAGGTTGTTTTTCAGGTAACAAAGGAGTAAATTTTTCACTTTTCTAAACAAAGTAAAATCAATGCATGAGAGAAGAGCTGGTGATTAAGCCAAATTTGTTGCTTAGATAGAATCATTGATGTATTCAGTAACGAACAAGTGCAATCTCAAGGAAAATTTTGTCAGTGTTGCTACCATCAAAGAACTTCTTTTTTTTTTTAATGGTCCATTAATGACTGGTTTTTATTCGAGCTTCAGACACCTGAGAAACGTATTTATAGACCATTAAACCATTTGTAATTTTTTTTAAACTTTGGGAGATTAATTTCAAAGTCCCCTTACAACATTTGTTATTTTGCAGAAAATGTTTTGTTCAATTATTTCTCGAAGCACCTGTTGTTTTTTTTCTTTATAAGTCATTTATATTATGAGCTAAGAGCTTAATTTAGTTTAAAAAAAATAGGTGTTCCAAAATGGTGGCATATTTCTGTTTAAGTTTTCAAAAAAACATGTACCTTACCTTTGGGAAATCAAATTATCATGCTGTACCTGATATTCAATATCAAATACCTCGAACTTCTTTATATGAGGCATGAAAGTTATTTAAAGAAAAAATTCTGTATATTCAGAGGTGAATGTTGTTAATGACATTGATGTCTTCTTGATCAGCCAAATCATTCTGGCATTACATGAAATACATGTTGATATAGAATCATCCAACGATATAGTCAGTACTGTGTCTGAGAAATAATCAAAACAGAAGTGAAAGTCTGATTTAAGATAACTTTTCTGTTTAAAACATACAAACATACATAAAGGGTTTGGAGAAGGGTTTTTATTTTTTTCTCTTAATGGCATTGTTAATGAATTGTCAAAGGGGAGTTTCTGTATTTTACATTTTTCTGTGGGCACAGTAATTAGCAGCATTTTTAACTCTGCCACTCTGTGATATTCCTTCCCTGAGCAGTGAAGATATACATGTGATGCAATGTCATACAAATGACATATCTCCTGTCATACAAATGTATGTCTTTTTAAAGTCTGTGATCAAAAGCTTTCTATCAAAACAGAAAATTGCTCTTCAGTCTTTATTTTCTTGCCTGTTGAATTCTTGCAGCCCTAGGCTCTGTGAAGATTGCTTTCGGGGAAATTCCTTTGTCTTGTTCCATGCCATTTTGGTGTCAGCTTTTTTATATAACTTCTATTCTTGACACAGCTATGTCTTCCTATGTGCTAGATAACCTTCATATCCTTTGCCTCTTAAAATCTCTCCATAAAGCCTGTTTCCCTTAAATAGCCTTCCAGATTTTTTCCTCGGCATTCCTCACAACACACCTACTTCCACATTTTCTAAATATTCTCAGGGCGCAGCATAAATCCTACATGTAAACAAGGCATGTAAACAAGCTTGGTAATACAGACTAAGTTGTGTGAATGAAGATCTAATCCTGTTGGAAAAATGATTTCTTTTTCAATGATGCTTCAAACATATATGCATGTGAAGTATCAGTATTTTAATACTTCTGATGGTATCATGCATACATGCAAGGGAAGTCTTTGAATAAAAAGGCTGTCTTTACTTAGCTTTAGATGTGTTTCTTGAGATTTTATACAATCATAGAACCCAGATTTTGCGCTTCAATCATGAGAAACCCCCCTATTGGCCACCAACTCCCAACAACCATAAGAAAAAGGAAACCTGATAGAAAGTAGGTTTGATGCAATTTTGTCAAGAAACTTGAAGTCCACAAAGTCTGGAGAGCATGTCTCCCTTAAAATGACCTGGGAGATCCCTCTGTCATCAAGAGCTGAAGTGACTCACCCCTGCTGGAGCACTGGGAAGAAAAGAAACAATGGAACCACTTTGTTCAACAGCTGGTACAGAAAGAGGCTGGTATTGCAAACTGCACTATACCCATGTTAGATTTGTTCACAGTTGCAATATCGTAATCATTACTTCATTCTAAAAAAGTCAGGAAATAAATGTTATGGGTATTACTACTCCTGCTATTATGGCAGTTTGAACCTTTTTCCCAAATGTGGTTAGCAGATTACAGGTATTCAAATATAAAAGAGTTAATTCTTGCTGTCATGCATGTGGATAAGAGCGCTTAAAGTAAAACAGTGAATTAAAGAGGAAAACTGGCAAGCGAATCCATTAATATAAAACAAGACAAAAATACAGTTATTTAAAATAACAACAAATGGTATTTTCTTCATGCAGGTAAACAATTTAATATTTCACAGACTAGGCAGTGAGCTGTTACCTTGACAGACAGATTTACAAATGGAGATGCTTTGCTATCATGTTGTTTGTTTTTGTTTTTTTTTTTTTACAGAGGGTTTAGCATCAACACAGTACATATTCAAAATGTTAAAAGTGGAGGTGAAAATCACTCTCAGTTGTTCAAAACTGTCTTTCCTGCAGAACAAACCGCAGTGAGGAGGCAGTAAAATTTTTTCTGTAATATTAAAACATTAAGGTGTGTGGGCATGCACGTCTATGCTTAACTGTGTATAAACATAATGCAGCATCCTAGATCATGCAGCTGGAGTGGGCACTCTTAAAATAAATGGCTTGATGCTAAGGACCAATAGAGCTCTGTCACAGGGATTTACCAAAGTGAATTTGTAGCTAATCAATTTTTCTGTGAACTATTCTGAAAGATTTATGTTCAGAACTCATAGCAGTAATTTCAAACCAAACCTGAGGCTTTTCACCTTGAATTTCATAGAATTTATTTGGTCTGGCAGATCTGGATTTCAGTCCAGTCATGTTTCAAGGGAGAGGGAGAAAAAACTGAGAAAATGATGAAGTATTTTCAGCTTTCAGTCACCTCTTAGAGCAGTGGTACCCAAGAAGAACATACTTGTTTATGTGATTTAAGAGTGATTACACAACTCTTCTTTTTTTATCATGTAGGTGAAAAATCTCTGACCCAAAGCATCCCTTGTATTCCTATAATTCTATTATTGTAGAGGTCTGTTCCAAATATGTAATAGAGCTCATGTATAGCTACCATAACTGATGAAAATTCTTTCCAGGATATGTCTTTCACTCTCAAGACTTTCTGGTCTGGAGTAGATGTTGCATTAAAACCCATCATTTTTGGCTGAAATTATGTAAGCACGATTTGCAAGATTTTATTATCATTATCTGATCTACAGTATTGAAAGATTCTTTCATTGGAATTAGCATAGTGCTCATGCAAGCCAACTTGTGTTCCACGTGTGAAAAGTGATAAAATTATTTCTAAGACAGATAAGTATATTTCACAGTAATGAATGAATTTGTAAGATATCTGCACAATAAGTTAAACTTTTGGCTTTCCAATTCGATATTCCCAATACAAAGGTGTCTACTTCATACATGAATCAGTGGTTTATGCAGCCCAGTACATAAAACATCATCCTAGAATTTTCTTCTGTTCCCTTTTTCCTAGTGGAGAGGCAGTTGGTTTTACAGCATCGTCTGTGCATGAAGCTCAAGCTGGTTGGCCACTGGTCCCAACAGAACCCTTGTGTAAACAGCATGAACAGACACATGGACAAAAAAGTGCAAGTCTGGAATTCAGGGTAAATTGAGTGAGAATTTTGCAAATTTGACAGGTGATTTAACAGCAGCTGCTGATACTGATGATAGAAGCCAGTGCAGTGCGAGACTTTGGTCATAAAGCAGCAGACTGAGCCATTGAACTGGAGAAAAATAAGAGAATCTGAAAGGAATAAAACATTAAAGGCTTTAAAGTTCAAAGGGGAAAGAAGCAGTGTACATCTAGACAAGAGTAATGAAATTTTTTTGAAGGCTCAGTAGATAAACTTCTGAGCTAAATATGTTTCCAGTTTATAAGAGCATTACTGAGATATTTTTCATAATTTCCAAACTCATGAGATTTACTATATCTTTTGCAATTACCTCTTGAAAGCTTAAAACAGCAAAAAAATTATTTACCATTTGTTCCTGTCCATCATGCGTTTTTTATTGTCTGGATACTGGCACTATTTATTTTCTTTTTTTAGAAAATAACATTGTTGAAGTATTTGTTTTGGAGAAAAACTCCACACATAAAGAACTACATGGAGTATGCTAACAGCTATGAGAAATTATATTTAAGAAAAGGCTAGTCTCAATTTAGGCCTAAGGGTATTGTTATACTCTCTTAAATTCAGCTGGTTAGTTCCAGTAATTATAATCTGACATACAAAACTATATGAAAAGATAAAAATACACTATTTCTATGGAAGGGATCTATGGCAAAATTCCGTTTTTTGAGACTTTTTCATAGATCTGCCATTGTAAGAACAATTTATCTTCTTCCATTTTTTGGTGCTGCTTACAGGAAAGTTCTCTTTCGTGGCCCTAACCTGCATTTGAACAACATAGCAGAGTAACCAGAACTCTGTACTGCAAACACAGCCTGAAGTGATTGGGGAGTGCAAGCACTCCTGGTGATACTTTGGAGAAAAATTGATTATTTCATGTCTTAGACCAGTGCAACCAGTGGCAAACTTAGCAGAATCACTGCAGCAAAATATCGTGCTACGTGAGCAAAAGTGAGATCATAAAAAAATGCTTGTCTAGTTTTAGCAATTACAATAAAGGAATGGCTTAGGTCATGAAATGCAATTCAGAGGATAACTTGGCTGCCAGAGGTATGGTGTAATCAGCTCAAAAAAGACTTTCACCTATGCAATTAAATGAGAAGCCTGGGTCCTGTTGTTTTTAAACTATGTCTTTGAGACAAATATGGGTCTCCTCTGCATAGCATAGAAAATGAATTTGAAAGATATTTTTTAAAAACACCAATTACCCAAATATTTTGCTAAAACTTGCTCTTCTTGGGATGTCAATTGTTATGTGACATTTTTTCAGTATCCCTGTAGAGCAGAGGATTGGTTTATCAAACTCATGTTATTTGGCACTGTGGCAGCTGCATATTTAGACTGATTAAAAGTATTAATAAATTTAGATAAAAAATTGATAAACAGCTATCCATCTGCAAATTTCTTGGCATTAGGCACAGATAGGTTAGATCTGCAATTCCCCTGTCCACGTTGTGTATTCTTTTTAATTCCGCCCTATCTGCTGACATTTGAAACAGCTGTTACAGCCTGAAGTCACAAAAAGAAAGATGTTACACAACATGGATGCTTTCCAGTCCAATAATATTTATTTTTGTGAAATTAGTGAAAAACTTAAGTCTGCAGAGAGATCATTGATCAGCTGACAAAGTTGAAATTAACATCTTAGAAAAATCTTCTTGGTAGCCCTCAAGTCCATGCACTGAATGATTTAAAGCTATGACTCTTTCTTCAGAGAGAAAAGTTCCATTCAAAATCTTGCAGTGAAGCTGGAAATGTTAACTGATGCAAACTGTTTAATAGCAGAAGTTGAAAGGCTGAAATCAGTACTCACAATTTTCTCAAGGCTGAGCGTGTTCTCTGAGATTCCATCTAGGACAGCATGTTAGAAGAAATTCCGTGTACAGTGACAATCTTACATATTGTTGGCTGGAATGTCGATTATTGTGGGCTGTGAACTTAGTTTGTGAAAGAGTACAGACTAGAGGAGGCATTTTAGTCCAGATCATCTTTTCTGGTATCACTGAGTTCTGTTGTTAATGAAGTATAAGAGGTTACAGCCTAATGAAGACAATGGAGAGGATTGCCTATTGAAATGGACAGTAAGTGAACTTTAAGTGGTTTCTTGCTCACTTATTATATGAGGACATTTATTGGGTTTTCCATAAGTAGAAAAGTAGTCAGACAAGGCATAAAAGTGCACAAAAAATAAATAAAAAGTGTTTGGGGTAAAAAAACCCCAACCCCTAGAATTTATTTTCCTTAAGACAATAAATACTAAAATTTCAGATAGAAGGAAAGGTAACCAAAGGTGGTTATTTGTTTTAATGGTTCCATTTTGACTTTTCTACCCTTACTTAGTGTCAAGCTGCCTGTGCAAGTGCTATAGGTGGTTAGCAACTTATAACTGTCCCTTAGGCCTTCACCTTTTTAGGCTATATTAAGTATTTTTTTTTTACTTTTGAGGTCTACTTATATTAAAAAGGACTGATGGCTTTGCTCTCATAGCTAATGGCAGCTCTACTCTTCCTCACTGACATTTTAGCCTAGCATGTAAAATGGGGAAATCTCATCTTTGTACTGTATTTCTGAGAATTCTCATAACATCTCAAAACTGCATCTTCTGCTGCATGCTGTAGCATTTGAAGTGTTGAAATATAATCTCCACCTTACTTTACAAACACGTGTAAGCTAAGGATAGGAGTGAAGGGATTTGGGGTCTTTTTGATGAGAATTGTGTCTAGATTGCCACATTGTTTACCTGCCAAATTTTCACTTGAATTTCTTATTAAAAATATCTGAAAGCCATAAGAACAAGTTTATAAAAGCATAGTTTTGGAGCACTGCCTGTCACCTCTGAGTTGTGATGTTTATGACTGAATTTCTATTCCTGCAGAATTTTATTGATGATACAAAACACACTTTCCTCGCTGAACGAGTTATCTTGTCTACCCTGATTTTCATCTATTTTGTCACTACAATTCATTTTAGGAGTAGTGAATATTAAAATGGTTGTCCAGAGTTATTTCCTGCCATGGGATTGACAGGTAGAGGTGTTTTCTGTTCTATATGTTTGTGAACAATGCACAGCCTTTAAAAACCTTGGTTTCACTATTACCTGGACATGCAGGGTATCAGATATCTGTGTGCTGTACAGCAAACAGACTTGGGAAGCACAGTAAAGTAGCTTTCCAGCAAAACTAATGGAAGAATTATTTTTAAGCCAAATGTCTCAAATCCCTTTAATTTTTTTAATTACTGATAAAGTTTTTGTTTTAATTCTGTTGATCTATAGATTCACTTGGTCTACAGCTCAGAGGCTTTGAGAGGGAGGAACCAGTATTTTCTGATCAACTCGCAGTCTTTCACTCACAAAAAAAAAAAAAAAATATATATACATCTTTACTTATTTATATATATATATATATATATATCTTATATAGATATATATATATCTTATATAGATATAGATGATATAGCTATATCTAAGCATTTCTTCCAATATCTCCTAAGGCTGTAGGTCAATTGCCAGTGTAATCAATTGGCTTACAAAATCACAAATGATGCAGGTTTTCTGGAGGAGAAGTAAGTAAGCTCCCTACCTGCCTGCCAAATGACTAATGCAGAAGCATTATGTAAGGAAATTTGTGCAAGTGTTGGCCAAGTTCTTTCATAAATTAAAACACTGGAGTTGCCCCAAAGGTTGAAACCTTCATTTTATAGTGTGTATTGAAATTTCAGAGACTGGCATATTTCAATTTTTGCTTCAGAAAAGCAGTGCTGTTACCTTTCATAACCTCTGCTAATGTTTTAAAAATGCTGTGTGATGCAAAGGGATCCCAAGAAAATCTATTTGTAATTTTAAAAACTTACTGCATTTCTTTTTTAATGGTTTGCTACATACTAAGTAGGAGTAAGCAAGAAATGGTAAAATGCACTCTACATCATAAAAAAACCACCATCCCTCTGGTAATCTCTCTGACTTTACACAGAATTATTCTGGGTTATTGTTTTTAATTGTATTATCCAGTTGCTAATATTTTTCCCCATTCTCTGTGTATTCTGCTCTTCAGTAGGGCTTTGGACTAGATTTCTTGACATAAGACCCGATGTCATAATAGAAATGCTAAAAATACTAATTTTTATGAAGGAAAAGTGGGTTTTAAAGAAAAGTCACAATGCTAAACTGAGTGAAGGTGTGGCTGTGGAGTGATGATTGCTGCAGTTGTGTAATCCTTCAAATTTACATGCTCATTAACAAATATTTATATGTCTAAAGGCTGTTGAGGCAGACAGATTGCACCTATTCACCTAGACACTGTGTAAACATGAATATGAAAAAAACATACAGTTATTCATAAAATAGCTACAAATGAGGGCAATTTTCAAATATTTGGGCTTGTATTAGTGCTTTTGTGGACTCTTATTCATACATTTTTCTCCATTATAGTGTATACGGGAGAGAGATATGACAATGAAAAATAAGGAACTAGCACAATAGTGTATTACCGTGATAAGGAGAACTTCTTTTTTCTTTTTCTCTTTTCTAACAGATAATGCTGGGTCTGAATGGTGTCAGATCTAGTGATGTTTGAATGACTATCATGTACAAGAAAGGAAAAAAATTTAAGAGAGGAAGCTGGGGTATGATCTTGTAAGTGCTGTAGTATTTACAGCCATGTTTAGAAGGGAAACTGAAACCTTTTTTGTTGCTACAGTATTATGTTGTTAGGGAAAGAACTGTATACAAAGAAAAAGGTAGCACATGAAGAGAATGACAATTTGTGTTTACCAAAGAAATTAATCAAAGCTGTAATTATGGTCATTAATACCCTTTCCTGCTTGGGGAAAAAAAAAAATTGAACAGAACTAGCAGAGTTTGCAGTTATTATCAGTCCTGCTCCTGGTGCTTAAGATTGTTTTCTTCAAATATACCTCCATGACATTTGTTCTGAACAGATTGGAGCTCTCACTTTCCTATGACTAATTGCCTAAGAACCACACTTTTACAATGTAGTTACCTTCACTCAACATGAGACAACTTCTGTCTTTGCAAATATTGGACCAAACCTTCTGAAAAATTAACTACATCATTATAAGTATTAATTTATATCACTTCTAGTTTTCCAGATAACATAGGCATTCAGCCTTACAAAAGGATATATAAGAAAAGGCCAAAGTAGAGCAAGAATTAGATACCTCATCTAGAACCTTCAAATATTTGCTATAGCTAGTCTTGTGCTGCCATTTTGATACTAATTTCCATTAATATGCAGCTACTCTCTTCTACTGTCACTGCAAACTGAGAGGAGTCATTTCCTTTAAAGCCTATTCTGCTGCTAAAATACCAACCCATCATGGTTTTGTGTGTAATTGGTTAAATCAAATAATATATTTGATTCTGTAAGCTTTGAAAGTAGGAGTGATATCTATGAATGGTGCCACAAGGAAATACTTTTTGATTTTTACCGTTCTCTTGTGTGCAGAAGGTTTTCTATAATTCATGAGAACAGCTTTGGGCTAGGAAAACATCACTTCTTGCATTTTTCTTCTGTGGAGAACTTGTCTGATAAAATTATCATATTGACTAGATAAACACCCCAAACAGGAAAGCACTAGTAACCTCTCTGCTGGATATATGTGGCTGGTGTCAGGGACCACTACTGGAAGAGATTAAAAGGGTTGATTCCATCCCTTCTGACAAAGACAACATTTGATGAAAGGGAACTCATTAAATTGTCAAAGTAGACAGGTTTCCGTTGGTCTTTGCCTTATCCCAGGACCATTTACCCAGCCTTACTGTGGTTTACTAAGTATGTATCTTCTGCCAGCTAATGTAATTAGACTAATAGTTCAGTTGGTAGCAGTCTGCCTGGAGGCAGAGGAAAGACTGACACATGAGAGCCAACATAGATGTCTCATGTTGCACAAAATAATTGTTTTATTAAAAAGTAAGAAAAAGCAACCCAAAACCTGTAAATTATACCAAGAACTGTGATGACAATGAGTTATTTAGAAATTGTGGTCTATATTGTCTGTGAAACCCTCTGTAAACATAATTCAGTGTTTTTAACTGTAATGATGACACAGGGCATTTCATAAACCTTCTGTTTCAGTCCTAGCCCTGAAGCAATCTGTGGTGAGTGGGAGAGGGGAAGAACCAGAGGGCATGCAGACAGTAGTAAAATCATTTATTTTGACTATGGACCCTGGTGAAGATGTAAGAACAAGTTAAATAGATGGTTGTAGTAACTGTAGCTGTGAATAGTAAAAGATCCTTCCAGAGACTCTGAAAATGGCAAAAGGTTTTCTTTTCCCTGGCACTCAACTGGGTGCTACTCTTAGAGCAAGAGTGCTCTTGTCAATTTACATAATATGTAATCAACCATATGTGATCAGTCAAGGAAAGAATTCCTTGTAGAAACATTAGACTGAAGGAGACTAATAAAAATCTAAATGGGATAGCAGGAAAATCAAAACAATTATTTTCTCCTAAGATTAAAGAATGGCAATAATACTACCATCTCTCCTGTACTGCTCTCTCCTCAATTCCTTGTGAAATCTGTTCTTCCAAATGTTGGCATTTGGTATCTCAGCTACTTAAGGAAGAGCAGGTGTTTTGTAACGAAAGTCATTGCTGATCAGTCCCTGGAACACATCCCCTACAGGCTCCATTTCTGATGCGCTACAGGACAGATGTCTGAAAGAATTTCTCCTCACTGCTCTCCCTACCTTCTCTCCACTGAGAAAAGTTACATAATTGTGATGCTGGTACCACAAGTGACAATTCCTGTGTTAGACACAACTTCAGTTATTGCCAAAATCAGATTTACTAGTTCACTGCTTTCCAGTAAAGGAAGTAAGCTGCTGTAAAGGAAATAGCTTTATTTATTCCTGGATTCAAGACAGGGGAATGCCACGAGGTATTACACTTACAAGAGCAGCCAAAAGTCAGACCTTTTAGAAATTCTGAGTTATATTCTAGTTAGTTTAATTCAGTTCTAGGGATTCTATGACTATAAATCTGTCTTGAAACTTAGCATTTAGATGGAGCTTTTAAAGAGGACATTCAACTTGCTTAAAATGCAAAAAAAATCAACTACCTGCTTAAAATGGGGAGCAATCCTTTGCAATCTGCAGTGCAGCTCACTTATTCTTTCCTTGTTCCATTTGATTAATGAAAGCAATGTATTTTCTCTTCTTCTGCTGGTGATTAATACTTCTCCATGCTTCTTTGTTTTTGGTGGCAGATTGCTGGGGAGAGATTCCACTG
This sequence comes from Motacilla alba alba, assembly GCF_015832195.1. Taxonomy (NCBI): domain Eukaryota; kingdom Metazoa; phylum Chordata; class Aves; order Passeriformes; family Motacillidae; genus Motacilla; species Motacilla alba. Next base: position 37,042,272 of record NC_052017.1, on the reverse strand, counting down.
AAAATTGTTTTTGATATCAAGTTTTAAATAAGCTTTGCCAACCTACTTCATTTGTGAAAAATACTTCTCAGTTTCCAGCAGTGTATAGCCTTGACTGTGCCTTCTCTGTCTCTGTCAAAGAGAAGGGGGGTTTAGGAGAGCCTCTTTCAAAGCTCACTTCCATCACTACAGTTGACAGTGCAAAGTTAAAGAGAACAGCTTGTCTGCTGCTTCCTTCCCCATGTCTGCATGGTGGGTGTGTGGGGCAGCAGGAGCAGCAGTCAGAAACTAAATCATAGTTACTTACTGACCTTGGTAAGAGCAATATCTTCTCCCAGGTATATGGTGTGACTTCAAGCTCTAATGAGTTTTTGGGTAGTAAGGTAATACTTTGAAGCCATTGCTGTTAGTGACACAGAGAAAAGTTGCTCCCTGAATTCTCCCTGGGCAAATAGTGTCTCCAGTACTGACTGGGTATAACTCATGCCACCTGGACCTTGGCACTGATGCAGGCCCTATTTTTAAACATTTTGGACTTCTGTCTGTGCTAGTGATTCACATGGTGCCGAGGATGTTCCTGGACACAGGAATGCAATCATCCCTTCCCACTGCTGTAGCTGTCTCTGGATGACTTCTGGATGAAGCTGAATCACCCAGATATCCCTGGGCAGTCTGGCATTCAGTACAAGCCAAGGAGCAACAGGCAGTTCATGCGCAGCTGACCTGCTTTGGAGGAACAGAGAGGATGATAACACAGATGGGGACTGCTGTGCACGTGTTGGCCTCCAGAAAGAGACATTCAAGGCAAATTCATTTTACTGTAGGATGTTATGCAAAGCCTTTTTCCTTGCTGGGTTTTTAGCTTTTTCAGTTTTTCCAGTTCTTTGTTTTTTGCTGGTAATAAACTCAACTGATGCTCAATTTCTACTCATGTACTAAGATTAGCTGCAAGTATATGTTTTATTATATTTACTTTTACTTAAAAGTTGGGACATGAATATGGAGGTGCATGCAGATGTAAAACTGGTGGTAGTTTGTCAGCATAGTCTCAAGCATGCAAAAATCCTCTTTGCATTTGTGTGTGAGCTCCACCTCTTAAGCAAATACTTTGTTCCAATTTCAAATCAAATTTTCACTACAGAGTACCCATTAATTAAACTGTGAGAGTAATTTCAGCCAGCAGCTCCTTGCATGGGGACCCTTTCACTCATAGCTGGTGAAAGGTGATCTTCTTCTGCCTGGCTGAGGAAAAATCTATACAATCATAAGGACAGCTCAGTGTCCAAACTCAGTCATCACCAAGTGTCCCTTAAATGACCTGAAAAATTAATGGTTTCTCCTCATCATTTCCTTACCTTCCAGTCATATTTTTCCCAATTACATTTGCCTAAGAACCCAAAACTCAGACATGGTGTGACATTTCCCTATCTAACTCCTTTGCTTTCCACAGGCCTTTTACCTCCAGCTGTTGCTCTTGCTGCCAGCTCAATTAACCTCAACAGGAATGCAGTTGTCCCTCTGTGGTTCATCCTGTTCAAGATTAATGAACTGTGCTTTAAACCAAGAGAACTGCTAGTAAAAATTAGGTATAATTTCATTAGAAAATTTTGTACTCCTAATTAATGAAGGAGGTCGTCTGAGGACTTGACAGAATTGAGTTTAACTGGAGGAAAATATCCACAGATCAAATATATGAAGTTTTCTACTTCCTTTTCATCATCACTCTCTCTGTAGACTCCTTTTGTCACCAAACATCCTGTTTTCTGTCTCCCTGCCATCAAATCACTGCCAAGGCATCTTGATGGGAAGCATGGAATAGAGGCAGCAGTAAAATGAAGTTGTGTAGCCAGTTGTTTCTTCATCTTGTTTCTGAGTGATGAACACTGTCTATAATATGATTTATCTAGTGTTAACAAGTGTTAAAAAGCAGAAGCTGCTCAAAATACTGAGGTCATTGCTTCTCCACTTACAATCCAAAACAATTCCTGGTATTTGTCTTTCATGCTCATTCTGGGCAACTTTGTAATCCTTCAGTTTCTCAGTAATGTTTGTTTGGTACATTTCAGCAAAAGCTTGGGCAATACCTTAGACATGTTCAGACTAACTTTCTGGATATTAAAAATAATTTTGATAGACACCTAGACAAAGAAAAGTTAACAAGGAACTTGACCAAAGAAGTGCTGACAGGCCTGGGCAGTTATAAGGAAAGGGAAACAAAATAGGTAAACAGATGTTTAAAAAACAGACTTAAAAAAAAAAAAAAAAAACAAGTTCAAAAAAGACAGCTCATCAAAAAATTTCAAACATTGTTCCTGGTTTGTCATACTCTGCTTTGTTTATTACTTCAGAGCTCTTGACCCTTCCATTATGGCATAGTAATTAGTATCCATCCTGTAGAAAATCAGATGAACACCATAGTTTCTAGTATTTCATATTGTTCCATTGAAGATGACCATAAAATGATTGCACAGAATTGCACAGTTGTCAATCAGATATTTAGGTCTTTTATGCCAAAAAACCCTCTGATGTTTGCTACTTATGTCTCTAAATCATGTTGTAATAATCTTTTCTTTGACAAAATTTATATGGGTCCTTCTGAGTTCTAAAAATATACTTCTATCTCTCCAGGTAAACATATGCATTATATCTATAATAAATAGATTGAATCCAGGTTTTTAATGTAAAACTAAGTCTAATGACTGAATTTTTGATAGTATTATACCAAAAGAATTTTTTGTATAATATATTGTAGAGGGCCAGATATCCACCAACCGCAAAATATGCAAGTTTGTATTCTGCACATATAAAGGATAAGAAGTTGATACATTTGATTCAAAGCTCTTCATGGTGTTTTGTTTAAGTGCTGGAGCCAGTCAATGTGCTAGCACAAATTCTTATGGTACAGCATATGAGAACAGAAATCAGTTAAGCACAAAAACATCTCTCAGCCATCATTTTCTGGGAGATGGTACTTTGGTTTGGTGTACTCCACTATTCTACTTATAGATTCTAAAGAAATTAGGTCTTATCTCGAAATGTAATTACCACAGAAGTAGTGGAAAATGGAATTTTCAAAGCAGCCCAAGGAAACTGAGGACACTGTTCCTTGTAGTCAGGAAAACAATGTACTGAGTCCTAGTCCCAGCCTTGAACGTGCCAGTATCAAGGGTCTGTATGGGAGCATTGACACGGGTTTGTTATAAGCTGTAAAGCCAGCTGATGATGTTTCTGCAATACTAAGTGGTCTCTTATAGTGGAATATTTCATATCAAGTTCTGTTTGATTTGAGAAAGAACATGTTTTCTACCTTCTGCAGAGGCACAGTTGTTGCGGTTTTTTGGGTTGTTTTGTTGTTTATTTTTTTCCCTGAACAGTGTTATGGGCCAAATGCTCAATCCTTTTATGTCAAAGGCGAAGTTTGATTTAAATGAGACCAGAATGCATGGGTATGTGCTAAATCAGATATTTTTAAATGCATGCCACTTGAGATTGCGGAAGAAAAAACATGCTCATAAATATTTGTGATTTGTTTGAAGTCAGAGTATGTTTCTCCCTGTGGGTCTATTTATAGCTTCAGGATAAGAAATTCTTAGGCTTAGTGGCAGGAACTGATGAGTGAAACTTTCACATACACAGAAGAAAAACATGAGTTGTAATTTTCTGTTCCTTCAGACTAAAGAAAATTCATAAGTCTTGTAGCTGGGATATAAAATTAATCCTGCTTACTTAGGAGAGCCTTAATCACAATGCAGTTTTCCATTTGAACCATGGTATCTGTAGTACTCAAATAAGTTAGTTCTCATAGAATATTTTTTCATCTTTGTCTCTTGTTAAAACAGACCTTTGATTTTGCCAGTGACTAAGATTAGATTGTAATGTAATATTTTTATATTTTTAGTTTTTATTCTGTTGCTATATTAAGACCAGAAACACAAATGGATTCTTTTGAATCCTGAAGTGTTCCCTTTTTTTTTTTTTTTTTTTTGCTGCTGGAGTCCAGTTCCATACAATATCAGCAATCAACTTCTATACCAAAGCCAAGCAGTGACAGTTGCAATAATGAATATTTGCTGTGGGCCACTGGTATGAAAATAGCACAGTGCTGCAAGCCTGCGTCACCAGAAACAAATCTTCCATTTGACTGTGGCTGAATTTCCAGCTCAATTTTAGAACATTTATAATTGAAATAGCTCTTAAAGCACTGTCATAATATAGTGTTAAGAAATGCTGATTCAGTCTACAAGGCATGAACTCAAATGCCTTCCTACTTCTTTTTGGTGTTGTTTTTCCTCGTTTGTCTGGTTTTTAATACCTTGTACCTTTAATGCCCTACCTTGTATTTAGGGCACTGAACTCCGGACAGGCAGCAACACTGTAAAATATTCAAAGGGACCCATGCTGGTTAGGTTAGAAGTTCTTGTGAGAAAAGGAATTGAATTGCCTCTTTGTAAGTTTACTTGACAGCTTTTAGGATGTTTTATCCTTAATCTCTGCTGAAAATTCTAAAGTTTATATGAGAATGAGCAGCTTTGCATCTTTAAATGTGTCATGGCTTTTACATGGTGAACTTCAACGGCTTTCTATTTATGTTTTAATGTCATTAATGTATTTGCATTAGTAGAATATCAAGTGTATTCATATAGGGCACCTCCTAAAATGCAGAATAAATGCACTGAACTTTGATTTTTTTTTTTGCTGATGACCTTTACCATTTTTAACTTTTATATACTATGCTGCTTTCATTTCTGCATCTCAAAATACCCTCAAAATATTCAAAACAACTAACATAATTGCTTGTATTTTCTTTTAGCTTTTAAATAATTACATAGTGAAATATTAGATCAGCATAGATAGAGAAGGTCAGATACTTGAAGCAGAATAAAATCGGCTGTTATTTCAGTTTTATTGTTTTATTTCATTCATTGCCTCAGGTTTTCCTAAGGAAAGTACAGCCTATATTTTGCTTAGGGCTAAATACTGACCCTTACACTGCAAAGCTGGCAGTGGTGATTGATGTACATTTGTGATTTCCTGCAAGATTAGAGTGAGCACCAACTTTGCCATCAATCCTGAGAGAATGTCATTGTCCCTTTCCCCTGCCTGGGCTATCTGCCCCTTGCCTTCCATGTCACCAAGAGAGTACATTGGCCTACCACTGTACAGTAGTACCAGGATGCAGAAATTGATGTTTTAAAAGCAGTGTTAATGCTCATAAAGCAACAGAGTTTGGATTGGGATTGGGCTTTTGAGGAAAATAATTTCACTGCAGCAATTTTTGGCCTGAAGCAAAGCAAACATTCAATGGATTTTCTGGAATGGGATAGGAGTGACTAGTTAGCTCTACAGTTTTGTGGACAGATCTTCAAGGGCTTTATTTTTTTTCATCAGTTTCCCAACAAAATGCTTCATATTTAAAAACTTTTTTTTCTTTTAAAACCTTATTTTAAAAAAAATCATAAATAAGAAGAGACTATTCAGCAAGGTAACTTCATTCCTTCTGCACTGATATTTGACATCCCCAGTACCTTCAGGATATGACAACCTTCAGGCACTCTTTCAGGAAAAAGGAAACCAAACTGTGACATGACCTTGAGTGGGACTTTATTTTTTGCTGCGTGCTTTAATGCCTGTCAATACGTAGAATATTCACATGAAAAACTGCTTTCTTGGATTTATGAATGATAATTTTTAAAAACCCTCTGGGAGAGTATGTAGATACATGACAAAATAAACGATGTATAGAACTCAATAGAGCTTAAAGGCTCATATTCCCACTGACTGAAAGGGAATCATATTTGTGTAGATATTTGTTCTGCCAGCTTCAAGTCCCCCAATAGGAAATATTTCTGGATCTGTGTAGGTAGGTTATTCCCAGGCTTCATAAACTTTAATATTAGAAAGAATTTCCTCACATCTAATTGAAGCCTCTCTTGATGTAACCCACTAGTCCTTGTTTTACTAGGAGGGAAGAGGGAGAAGAGTATATTCTCTTAGTTTTAACTACCTTCTGCAGATATGAAAACACTGTCAGTGCTCGCCCTTTTTCTTCCATATTCACAGTTCATGTTTTGTAAACTTTAAATTTATTTTGACTCCCTCCATCACAAACCCTCTCTTGTTGCTTTGCATTTGTATTGCTTCTGAATTAAGAGCAAAGCAAGTAATTTTGGTTTGGTTTTTTTTTTTTTTTTTTTTTTCCTGACATTGCTGTCCTCAGGCTGGACACAGGGCCTTCAGAGCTGATCAGAGGAGGAAAAAATACTTTCTAAACATTTTGCTTTGCAATTTCAGTGTGGTGGGGACCTGTTTTGTAGCACAATGATAGAAGAGATCTGTGTTCATCATATCTGCTACTGAAAGATTTTTTTCTGAAAACCAAGCAAATAAACAAAGAAAACAATAAAAATGAAATATACAATAAAACTTCCCCAAATGCAGTACGGGGGTTGTTTTTCATCATTCTGTTTTAATAGATCAGATTAAACCTACTGAGTGTGGATTCCTGCAATTGTCTTTACTGAAAAGCGTCTAATTTTCTAAACTGTTTCTTCAGTGCATTAAAATTGTTTTGAATTGGGTTTCTCAGTGTGTTTGCCTTGCTTCCAATTTGATATTGCCTGCTAAGCTCTTAGAAATGTCCTCCATTAACAAAGTTTGGAACAGCACTGGTCTGCAACGCACTACTGTGGTGTCAATTAGTTGTGTCCCTTCTGCATTGGAGCGCATACTCAGCTCTCTAAGTGAAAGTATTGCTATTTTGTCTATTCTGATGGGAGGCAGTAAATAAAGCATAGTACAGGTAGAGCATCACTAACACCAAGTGATGCATGAAACCAAAGTGAGCCACGCTGGAAAGTACCCAAATCCAGGCATATTTCAGTAAAGTAACCAAGATTTTTTTTTTTAAAGCTACTACTCAGTAGGCTTTTAGATGATAAAATACGGCTCTGCAAAGGCAGAACAGCTCCTGTCCTTTGTCTCCTCGTGTTCCCTACCCACCATCTTCTTCACTGCCTTCACTGCTGCATTTTGCTGTCCTCCACTCTGCTAAGTACTTAACAACCACATGATACTGCCATATCCAAACATCATGTATCAATCATTCAAAATAAAATATCATTGTGTATTTTCTCTCTCTTTCATTTGATAACTATGGGAAAAACACAAGTTCTTAGCTGCAAAAAATAGGTTTCCAGATATAGGTCCAGATATAGGTATATATCTTTGCTTGTAGTCTTTCCAGCTGATAGGCAGAATGAAAATCTTATTGGTGTTTGTTTAGGTCTCAGATATGGAATGTTGTATATTTAGTTACTGTTATTAGTATGTATCATTATTATGTAATAATGGATAGCAATGTGTACTGTGTATTTATAATTACCTTAATTCTTTTAGTGTTGGTGTTGGCAAAAATCAAGTGAAGTATCAATTTCTTCTTTTTTTTTTACCAAATATAAAGGCCAATTTATTCATTACAGTTTTATTAGTACAAGATGTTAAAACTTTAGCTTGGCTACCCAATCAGCAAAAGTATTATGTGTTACTATGGCTGTTTATGCATCTGAAGTTGTGGGTATAAATTGAAACTGCCTGTTGTGCTGGTCATTTTCATGACCTCTTTTATTGCATTTTTCTTCTGTTGTACAGTACATTCTTAATAACCTTTTTGTTCAGTTTATGAGTTCTGTGTGAGCAGACTGCAGGAGACAATACATGGTTTTCTAATACATGGGAGTACTGTATTTTGTAACCACAGAAAATACAACGGAAAGGGTCAGGTTTAGTTCATTGCCATTAGTAAAACCATCATTAGAACAATCTGCCTCTCCGTATCATCACAGCATTGGGATGCTGTGCAAGAAAATACCAAAAGCCACACGTTTTTTTTCTGTTTGTTTTAATTTCTTTCTATCTCCTCTCTTTGCCCACAGACGCAAACACAGGGACACCAGCAATATCAACGACGACAACCGTGGAAATCCGTAAGAGCAGTGTGATGACAACTGAGATCACCTCTAAAGTGGAGAAAATCCCCACAACAGCCACGAGCAGCAGCACTTGCCCTTCCGTTGAGACTGAGGAAGAAAAAGCAAAAAGACTGCTGTACTGTTCACTATGCAAAGTCGCTGTCAACTCTGCCTCACAGCTGGAGGCGCACAACAGTGGTGAGATGGAGCAGTGCTTGCTTGCTTCCTTTTTTTTTTTTCCTTCTGTCTCAAGAGCGCTGCAATTATCTTCCCCTGAATAGATTAGATCTCTTGCAGCAGGGGACAAAGAGATGGCAGAAAACTGGCAATTACATGGAATTCATTAAGTATTAAAATATAAAAATGACAGGCAAAGAGGCTTTCAAAAAAGAGAAAGAAAGGAATTTATTGCAAGTTGCAGATTTTCTTACACTTTAGCCTTTGCAGCTTCAAAACCTTATTGAGCTAAATGATAGCTCTACTTCATTACCCTTGGTGTTCAGAGTTTGTATAGGTTTGCTTGTGCCAACTAGCCAACTGAGAATGAATGCCATCAGCTTTGTTTGAAATTTAACAAATTAAGGCTGAAAGAGTCAGTCAGTCAGAGTCAGAGTCAGTCAGAGTCATTAGTCAGTCAGAGTTCAATGATGGGAGTTAGAGTTCTTAGCTCCATATTGTCTGTTAATAAATAACTTGTTAAAATTATGTATATTTTCCCTTTGTTTTCATCAACTGCTAGCAGCTGCTGCATGAGGGTTGAATGGGTAATTCCCTACCTCCATCTTTCTTGGTTTTTGATCTTTTATCTTGTCCATTAGAGTTAGTCGGATCAGTAAGTTCCAGTAGTAGACAGCCACTATTCACAGTCACTAATTAAAGCATGTTATTGATTGCCTCAGTGGTGGGTGGGGTTAAAAGATCTAGGGATTTGATGTGGTGGCAGTGACCACCTATAGCCATCTTACAGAAAGTTCCTGATCTTGGATGTCAGGGGCTACCTCTTATCAAGGGTAAATAGAGTTCAGAGACAGAGAGAGAACCTCAGGTTTGAAATTTAGAGACAGTGATAAAATACCTAGAACAAAATGATCAAAGGTTTTATGATGCAATTTTAAAAGAAATAACTTTGGTATATCTATAGAACTCAAATCAAGATGGAAATTGTAACTTTTTGGCATTCATGAGAAACAAAATTCCATCATTTTTGAATGCTGTTAACTATATGCCAGATCTTCAGCTGGTGAAAGTTCAACTTCAAGCTGTATCCTTTTGAACTGTTTAACTTCATATAGACTCTAAATATTCTGATCAGGCTGAGAGCCAAAACACTATTCTGAATATTTAAACACAACCTTCCAAGTTTTTGCTGCCTGTGCTGATAAACTGTGTGTGTGTGCTCACACACATGCATTTTTTTTTACAAGTCTCTGTGGATGCATACAGCAATTAGCAGTGGGGTGGTGGTTGTGTATGCAGTAGTTAGTCCATTATCATCACAGACTACCTGTGTGGGAGTCAACAGTGTAAGAAACTGTTCAGTCTGAATAAAGGTGCAGCAACAGAACACCAGTGTTCTCTATGCAACCTTTATTTACAATTAAAAAAAGAAAAAGGCAACTGTATTTTTCTCTCATATATGTTTCTCACATGTTTTGGTTTCTGTCCAGGACATTAATGATCCATAGGTTGCCTCCAGGAACCTCTGCCCCTTTCTGGTTTGGAGAGTAATTAGTTAATTACAGATTTAATTGCAAGCTACCTAGACATACTGTTTATCAATCTGTTCAGGAGGACTACAAATCAAAGCCAACTACATCTTTAATAGCTAAATTACTTTTCTTTTGCAACTACAATTCAGGTCTTATTAGCAGCAGGAGTTAATGAGAAAAGTCACACACATTTAACTTCACGTCAGGGTATCTGATTGTGCTGCTACTTTCTGGTCTGGCTGCTTTGTTCTAGTGCATTACCTATAGGTATGTAATTTAGTAAATAAATATCAGGTGTGAAATACTGTTACATTAGTATGACTCTGGCACAGACCAAGACAGTCCTATTCCAAGGATGGCACATGGCACCAAGCTGAGGCTCATGTGATTTTATTTTAAGAAGAAAATAAAACAACAAATACAACCCAATTGCCAAAGTTGTTTCTCTTTTCCATTTCTATTGTCTCCAGGGACTAAGCACAAAACTATGCTGGAAGCTCGGAATGGAAGTGGAACCATAAAAGCCTTTCCCCGGGCAGGCGTAAAAGGCAAAGGACCTGTGAATAAAGGAAACACAGGCCTTCAGAACAAAACATTTCACTGTGAAATATGTGATGTACACGTTAACTCCGAGACACAACTGAAACAGGTATTTAGCCAGCTTGTAGAGTGAGAATCTTTGGCTGTTCTTTGTTTTCATGGTGGTAAAGTACCAACACAGTCAGCACGTGTCAACATAACAATTTGTGTCTGAATAGAACTCACAGTTTTGTCCATTGTACTTGGCTGCCGTGCTGTATGTTTTGCTTTGATTATGATTTTCCCTTGCATGGAATATGTCTTCTTAAAAGCTCTCAATTATACACCTTTGGTAAAGAGTTATAGAAAGTGTAACACGTTACAACTGTCTAGACTGCTAGAATTGTCCTGAGCTAATAAACTCTCTCATTTCATATACTGCATGATATTTGCCTTGACAAAGATGTGAAGGTGGATACAACCAGTATTTTCACAGAATACTAAGTAACCCACTTAGAAATGTGGGATGGAGAGGATTTCTAATGTTTTTATCAATGTTTCACTCTAACTGAGAAGCATGACCTCTAAATTGCAATTACGCTGTTATGTTCAGTCATTCTTCAGATGATCAAAGCTTTCTGAAAAACACTTAGTTTAATTCCAAATGCCTATTGGAATTAAAGACTTGTACAGGAACTTTACAAGAATGAAGATTAATTCAATAATGGACAATAGCAATACCCATTCTTCTGGTCTCAGAGGAAAAAGTCCAGTTCTATGTATTTTTATTGTGATAATTCTCTTGAAAATGAAAATCAAAGTACAAAAAAAGTATTCTGAAAAAGGTCCCTTACTTCTAATACTTCAAGATAGTCTGTGTAGAAAGATACTTTAAAAATCTCATAGAACTTATGAAGAAGATAATGGATTTCGTGCATTTTTTTCACTGTCTGTTAGTTTGATATGTAACCATCTCAGAAGGATCTCCAGGCAGCTTAGGGATTTAAACAATTGGCTGTCCTTATATTCTTCCCCAAATAGGGGATGTTTTACTATCTAATATTCCTTAAAAACTTTCTATCAGCAGTGGATTGAATTTGATAGGTGATTTATAGAGTTAGGGAGGAGTTTTTCAAAGGCTTTAACTTAACCCAAGTCCTGCTGAAGTTAGAAAAGGTGGGAAAACCTTGAACTGTAGTGGAAGTAGAGCTGAACTTAGGACTGATGAAAATTACAGTCCCAATATGTGATGCACAAAGGATCCTTCAAACTTCAAAAGAATCTGTTCCTTTTCATTATTGAATATGTCAAAGTAATGCTGCTGTAGAGCAAAAGCCTTTTGTATTGGAGCAGTAATCTTGTGTAAAGCAGAATCTGAAGTGATCTGTTGTGGAACTATCAACTATCACCCTTTGTTTTCCTTCTTCCACTTCCCTCCCCAATATATTTTAACAGCACATAAGCAGTAGAAGGCACAAAGACAGAGCTGCTGGGAAGCCACCCAAACCTAAATACAGCCCTTACAACAAACTCCAAAAGGGAACACATCCACTAGGGGTAAGCCAATCACTCTTTTTTATTTGACTTCTATTTTAATCCTGATGAGTAGGATTTTTAGAAAACATAAGTGGGAAAATGCTTAGAAGTAGAGTGATAATGTAAGCCATTGGAGTATCAAGTACAGGAAGGAGCCACTGGAAGCCCACAAGGGATTTTTTTAATATGCTTTAAGGCATGTTTACTACAGCCTGTGGACCCTTGCTTCTGTAGCTACTCTGAATAACCTCAGGAAAGAAGCCTGTTGCAAAGGTCACTAGAGAACAAGAGACAGAAAAACCTCCAGATGTCAAGCAGGACTTTTCCAGTTTTCACCAAGGACAATAGTGATGAAATAACTATATAAAACTATAAGATATAAACCATTCATTCTCTCCTTATTTAGAAAATTGTTGAGAGAGCAAGTGAAACAATTGAAAAAACCTGCCTCTTCTTTCATTTGACTGTTTCAGAATGGTTCTGGTCACATTTTCAACTGCCAAGATAAACTGTCTGAAACAATTCTTACTAGCTCCAAAAGCTGGGGGGTTTTTTTGGTTTTTTGTTTTGTTTTGTTTTGGTTTTTTTTAATAAAAAACCCTCTGGGATGGTGCCACTAGTTAAGAAGCAGCTTATATTGTGGGTGGCATAGTGAAACATCTGACTTTTTTCTTCTTCATCAGTTAAACTGCATGAATGAGTCCTGCATTTTGGCACAATAAGCCCCTGCAGCGCTATAGGCTGGGGACAGTATGGCTGGACAGTGCCCAGGCAGCCAGTAGTGTGCCCTGGTGGCCAAGAAGGCCAACAGCATCCTGGCCTGTGTCAGGAATAGTGTGGCCAGCAGGAGCAGGGAGGTCATCCTTCCCCTGTACTCGGCACTGGTGAGGCCACACCTAAAGTACTGTGTCCAGTTCTGGTCCCTCAGTTTGGGAAGGACGTTGAGATGCTTGAGTGCATCCAGAGGAGGGCAGTGAGGCTGGTGAGGGGCTTGGAACACAAGCCCTGTAAGGAACAGCTGAGGGAGTTGGGGTTGTTTAGCCTGGAATAAAGGAGACTCAGGGGTGACCTTATCTCTCTCTACAAACTCCTGAGAGGTGGCTGTAGTCAGCTGGGGGTTGGTCTCTTTCACCAGGCAGCAACTGACAGAACAAGGACAGTCTCAAGCTACGTCAAGGAAAATATAGGTTGGATATTAGGAAAAGGTTTTTCCCAGAAACAGTGATAAAGTACTGGAATGGCCTGCCCAGGGAGGTCCAACACATCCACCATCCCTAGATGTGTTTAAAAAAAAACTGGATAGCACTTGATGCCATGGTTGACTTGAGTGTTAGGGCATGGGTTGGACTCAATGATCTTGAAGATCTCTTCCAACCTAGTCATTCTGTGAATTCTGTGAATGTTATATCTGCTGCTTTGTATGGTTTTATAAATGGTTCTGGCAGAGGGAGGGTGTTGATTCATTGCCCTCATAGAGATTAGCCCCCTATGCCTTGACCATCTTCTCTGATGCAGGCCCAATATGGAGTTTTAGTTTTTTGTTTTGGTTTTTTTTTTTTTTTTTTTCTATGAAAACCCATTTCTCTTTACATTAAGTTAAAGCTCTTGGCAGCAGAAACTGTTTCCTTATTGAGGCAGCCCTCATGAGTGGCATATTCATGCAGGATTCAGTTGTAGAATAAAGCAGTGCACCATTCTGGTAGATCCACTAATAGGGAAATAGCCCCATAGGGTTTCTCAGTAATCCACAAGAAAAATCAAGGTCTTCAATACAGACTATACTGGAAGGAATAGAAAACATGTAATGGGGTAAGTAGGATATGGAATCAGGAAAGCCTTTCTGACAGAAATGTTATTCCTTTAGGAAATTATTTTTCAGGAGATGAAAACAACTATTACATTGTTGTTGTGGTTGTGCACAGCTCTCTACCAATTTCTATAATGGTGATTTCTGAGAACTCCAGCCAAGGTTCAAGACAAATAACAGCAGTGTGTCCTTTTCCTTCTCCCTCAATCCCAATTGCTCACAATATACAGGTCAGGCTAGAGGGCATCAAAAAGGCAAAAGGGATGTAAGGGGAGAAAAAAACCTAGCAATAAATAAACAGACATATGTAGTAGAATTGTGGATTCAATAAGAAAGGAGAGACCAGTTCTCCACTTAGTCCTTTTGGTTTTGAATATAAAAACTGCAGGAATTTTTGTGACTTGAAGTGCAGAATAGCACAGCAACAAGCCAACGAGTTTCACCTTTAATTTAATGTTCTTTCTTTACTTTTCCTTTATTCTTTCTCCCTAGCTGAAACCAGGATGCTTCCCATTAATATTTCAAGTTATTTGTCCCCTAGTTTACTTCATTGGAAATGAAACAAGTAATGGTTACTTTACTCCTAATGTTGACCTGTGAATATATTAGAGGTTAGAAATGAACATGCAAGGTACTGCATATGTTACGTATTACTGATTTTGCAGCTACCTTGAAATCAGAATCACATTGATAAGTTAACTGAAAAGCTATCAAACTAGAAATAATCTAGTAATTTAGTTAGAAGTACCTGATTCCTCCAAGAATGGCAAGAAAGCCTTAGTCTTTTAATAGAAACAGCCACATGAGATTTTTGTTCTTCATTACATAAAATGTATGGACATCACCAAATTTGTCTACAGAAATTTAAAAAGATCATGCTATATTTTCATGGCTTTTCTAGACCAAAAACCTGCTTTTACCATGTTTTCAATATCATTTGTACTTCTCTGTCTGTTCTAGATTTACATGCTTCAGAGATAGAAAATTTATAAATTCCCACAGTGATATTTCAGGGTTTAAGAAATCTTGTAGTGTTGGGACTTGCTTGGTATTTCTTCAAGCCGCAACTGTCCAGCATATATAAAATACTGCACTGGAGGAAAAAAGGTTATCGAGCATTTGTTAGTCCAAACTTTCTGCAATAAAATAGTTGTTACAAAAAGCATCCTTTCCTGGGAACTCTAAACCAAAGAGTACTTTGTACTCAGGGTTACTTTTTTTTCCTCATGGTTGTTTTGGGGTTGGTTTTTTTGTTGTTGTTTTGGTTGTTTGTTTGGGTTTTTTTCCTTTTTTTTTGTTTGGGTGGGTGTTTTTGGTTTTGTTTTGTATTTTTGTTTCTTTGTTAGTTTTTGGTTTGGGGATTTTTCTGTTCTAAATAAGGCCGTAAAAGGTTTTTATTAAAGAATGTAAGAAGGGAGGAAAAAGTCATATATTCAGCAAAGGAAGAAGACAGCTTGGATCAGTGAGCATAACACTGATCAGGGAAGAGATCAGATCACTGCTTTTATTAGGCATTAAAAGGAGTTTTGTATCTAGCATCTATTATAGCCTTTGTTAAGAGAATTAAAGAATTTGGTTTGATCTGAGTATTTCTCCCAGAGCTTTAAAGGGCCTGGAAACCAGCAGTTTTGCCGATAGATATTGGGAAAAATAAAAATCCTCTATCCATCTGGCCAGTAAAGAACCAACAAATCTTTTCGAATATGGTGATAGTGTAATGATGAAACTCAATTGTGGTTCATGCTAGAGTACTCCTGCCTTAATTTCTGATGATTCACTCACTAGGGTTCTGTTGACTTGAAAATCTCAGAGTGATATTGTTCAGGTTAATTACTTGAAAATCCCTTTCAAGTCAAGAATGAGAAATTGTGTTTCCTTGTAAGTAAAAAGTGTCCGTACTTACACTGAGATGTACCACAGCATGGTACATATATTCTATATATTCAATACCATGTAGTCAGGTTTATGCCCTTTGCAAGAGGCCTCAGGTCATGCTAGGACACAAACCCACCAAAAGTCCATCAGAGACAATGGGAACTTTTCTTTGTCAGTGAATGAGGTTCTAATCTTATCTCGGAGTTATAAAAGCAGGACTGAAAAGATATTCAGGCTCCTGGCATCTCATTAGAAACTTGAAATTCCTCTGAAAAGTGCAGAAATCTATAGAGACTATTCTGATGGTCATTTGTATTCATCCCAAATGTAAATTTTCTTAAATATTACTGAACCTCTTGTGAGTAATTTCAGTCTTGGAGAAACTTCAGGGTTTGGAGTTTTCCCCTTTTTTAGGGAACTCTAAATGAGGGAGTTTTTGATTTGTATTTGGTACTCCACAAGAAAATGATGTTATGATTTAAAATGTTTATTAAGAAGAAACCTCAGTGACAAGGACAGAAAGATCATAGCTTGGCAGAATGCTACTTTAAAATATCTTCCAGGTTTTCACAATCCTTGTAAGAATGAGCACAATCTTAGTGGAAAACAGTTGAAGATGCAGCAGAATTATATAGGACAGCACCCATTTAAACACGTGAAACATGAGAGCTTTTCATAACTCAATGAAATATAAGATTGGTTTATTTGCTTGTTATTAGGAGTAAATGAAGGGGAGCTATATGGAGATCTTAATTTTAAGTAGAACTCACATCCTAATGATTAAAACAAAAGTATCTTGAAGACCAGAGAATAAAATGTATTTCCATTCTGCTCTGGTCTCTACGTTAAGCTTTCCAGATGGAGATCTATTAATTAATGTCTGATTTTTCCTTGTTTAATTGTTGCAGGGTACATACAGATTCCCCAGTCCTGTTTTAGATTTGCTTTGATTTCTAATCTCATAATAAATTGTGAGTGTCAGCAATTAGGTGTGAACACTGGAACTCTTTGTCCCCAAACAAATCCTTGTACTTTGTCCACTGGGGAGGTCCTATCACCTGTTCCAAGTCTGTAGCTCATAGAGTCAGTCGCCATCTCAAGGCCTCTCTTGCTTGATTCTGCACATATAATCTTAAATCAAGCTCCCTTTCATGCAGCTAACATGAAAAAATTAATTGTCTCTGTTTGTTTGTTTTCTCTTCTTCCCCACAGGTAAAATTAGTATTTTCAAAGGAACCTTCAAAGCCGATGGCCCCACGAATCTTACCAAATCCGCTGGCAGCTGCAGCAGCAGCTGCTGCTGTGGCTGTGAATTCCCCCTTCAGTCTTCGCACAGCCCCAGCAGCCACCCTTTTCCAGACTTCAGCACTTCCTCCAGCACTCCTACGACCAGCTCCTGGGCCTATACGGACCACCCACACTCCCGTGCTGTTTGCTCCTTACTGAACTCCAAACAGGAATTAATTGTACTGCAATAATTTTTCAAATCAAAACAAACAAAAAAAATGAAAATCAAGGACATTGAACTATGCAGTGTTTATTTATAGTTTAAAGTATATATGAAGAGCCAGAACTTTTGATAGAGAACTGAACAAATTCTGAAAGGGGGAATGGGTGGTATTTTCTCCAGATAAGAACATTTCTCTTGAGCATTGATCGTTTTAGAACTGATCTCCAGCATTGACTTGTAGTGACATATAAAACTTACAAAGCCTTTTGACTGTGCATTTTGGCACATATTTCCCTGCAATGTCTTTCCTGCTTTATGAAACAACTTACAAATTTGTCTAAAGGGCATTAACTGGTTCCAATGTATATAAAATACTTTATTCTGTAGATTAAAGAAGAAGGAAAGAAAAAGAAACACTGTGAATAGTAGTACCCTTACCAATCCTCCTGCCAAATCAGCAGTTACTGGGTATTTATCTGAACAAAAATAGATACAATAGATGTCTTGTAAAACAGTAGTATTGTGTCTCTATCTATGCCACTAGGTTTCTAACTGAGTTGCAAAAGATAAAATGAACAAAATTATGTCACTTTGGTAAGTAGTCAAAACTTATTACAATAATGTGGAGCTGTTCCTGGTGAGAAAAGTTTTCCTCACTCGCATAAGAATGAAAATTATCTAGGTTAGGGCAAAGAAAGTGATAAAGAGGAACTAGTGGAGGAAAAATAATTCAGATACTGTATACAGAATGGGTCAAACTTTTATTTAACTGAGAATGTATGTGTACACTGTGTGTTTATTCAAGAAGTGTAATACATACATGATAGATCAATGTTTAAGACATGACAGTGGAAAACCAAAAATATGATCTTGTCATGAAACAGGCCTGACACTTCAGTGTTGAGCAGAGAGAAGACACAAATCAGAGTCATAACTGACAAATGAAAAACAGGAGAGAAATCCTGGTCTCATTTAAGTCAGTTTAAAGTTCCTTCTGACTGCAGTGTAGCCAGAATTTCATCCCAAGAATGGCACATATTCATTTTATATCACACCAGTGGGAGTGTCTGTAGATACAGGTAATATTTTTTGCAATAGGCTTAGTCTTAGCAACAGACTTATTCCCTTGTTTTATTTCCTACTGATGTGATATAAAATGTCTTAATATACCTATAAAATGTAAACAGTGATACATGAGATACATATTACGAGATAACTGCACATCATGGGTTTGGAACAAATACAACTTTTAGGATCTCAAGGGACCCTTGAATTCTGTAGCTGACTGTAATGTATGGACAGCTTGAAGCCTTATATATTTACTGTGAGGCTTAAAGGGGTTGACTGTGTCCCTTTAAAGTAAGATTTATCAGGGGTATATATAGATATATTGTATATATGTTAGAGTAAGAAAAATAACTTATAAACAGAAAATCTACTATATAAAATAGTTATATAACCATTGATTTCACATGTGGGTCATTAAGTGGTAAGTAACAAACAACAGAGAAAAAATAATCCTTGCTGCCTGCTTTTTCCCATAGGGAGCTGAAAAGTATCTATTAATATTATGGAGTGTGCTGCTGAGTCACATGCAACCACTCTGATGTGTAGCTAAGTGAAATGCCTACCGCACATTTAGGCAGAATAAAATTTAAAAGCATAATTTAAGTTTAGATGGGGAAATTATTTGAAAGATTTCATTAAAAGGCAGTAATGCAAAATATTGACCATGTGGTTGCTATATAATGCTGCCTGTGGTTAATGCAGACAGGTGGGAGACATAGAGGATGGGAATATACAGCACTTTTGACTTGCAGTTCATCAGTGAGCCTTCCATATACATTTGTATTTGCCATTTTTTAAACCTCTCTGCATTTAGATTTTATAAAAAATATATAAAGAGAGAGAAAGAAGAGGTTCCATGGATATCTGTGTCCGAAGAATTCCAAAGAGATGCATTTATTTATCTAGAAGTATTAAAATAAGTTCTGCATTATGTATTTGTATTTCATCCAGTTTATTTGCAAACGTTTGTGCCTTGAAATGAAATGAGCTTTTGTTTATATTTAATTTACACCTATGTAGCCATGAAAAAGACATGACAGTGATTCCAGGGCTAATTACCAGCTGGATTGCTATGGCCTAACTTTCAAAAAGACAGTATGAGTAAGTTCCTGAAGCCAAGTTTAGACATCTATATAACTAGGGGCTGACATTTAAAAGGGCTCTCTACTCTACAGCTCCCAGTAAAGAGGCATAAATAAGCCAGCCTTCAAAACCTGCTCCTCACACTCAATTTAGAAAAATTTTCATTTTATTTGGGTACATGAGATAGTAAGATTCAGTGGACTTGGTCTTTTAAGCATGCTTTCCACCTTCCATCTGTTTGCAGAAGCTGTAGTGCCATTGCCAGCTGCGTTCAGATTCCTCCTTGAAAAGGGCAGCAGCTTTCAAGCTGTGCTCCATGAACCACCACTTGTTTCCAGAGCCTTTTGTAAGAGCCTGTGTAAGTAAGATCTTGCTAAAGGAGCAGAGGAGTACTCACATTTTGGGAAGGTAGACAGTCTGGGCAGGCTATCTTTTCCCCATGAGGAAGCAGGCAGATGGGAAAGTGGGAGATAGATGAATATCCTGAAGGCTCTTATGCACAGCCTTCTGGTGCGTGGACACCTGCTGTACATCCTGCCATGTTGTTGTGATGCCATCAAAATCAACAGGCTGATCCTTGCCGAAACGTGGCCTGTGGCATGTATGGAGGCACAGTACTAAGAGCAGAGTTCATGCAAATTTTGCTAGAAATAAAAGAGTGTCATTCCAACTACTTACATCAGCTAATTTGCAAAGACACCTTCCATTTTCTTGGACCTCTTTTGTCACAGTGCTCTATGGAACAAGTTTTTGTTCACACAAGTCTCTTTTAAAGTTCAGCTGTAAACAACAAACTCAGTTCTTTTTGTCTCTTACTCACTACCTAATAAAGGATAAAGCCTAAATGTTAGAATGTATAGTGGACTTTCTGTGCCTTGCTGCTCCGCACCCCTCTCGGTCAGTAACAAGAACAAGCCAACATACCCAGGACATCAGCACAACAGTTCTACTATATTTTATATATATATATATATATATATATATATATATATATATATATATATATATATATATATATATATATATATATATAAAAAATCTGTCAAGGAAAATACTGGCACAGCTATCTAATGGGGCAAAGAGAACTTCTGGTCAAGGGTATGTCCACAGCAGATGACAGAGGAGGTAGCAAACAGAAGACACTTTACACCTACTTGTCAATACATCCAGTGTGGAGAGCACTATTAAAGAAAAAAATGCCATCATATTTCATGCACCGTAGCACTCCAGGGCCAAGAGGAAGCCTATAGCACAAGGAAGCAGATAATTTCATTGAAGACACAGTCACTCACTGGAATAAAAATGTGAAATCAGCCTGCAGGGAAGTGGCTGGGTAATGAACTCAGAAAAACAATCAGGTTCAGGGATGTTTTCTTAAGTTCTGTTCAAAGTGTTAAAGAATAACTATTCTGTTCTGACCCAAAGAGATGGTATTTTTGTGGGAGGTATATATCTATATATATTTATATTTTATGCTATCTGCATTTTTTCAACTACCTATGGCTTCAAACCTTTGTTCTGAGGGTTCATCATTGCTCTGAACCATAAAATTAGTTACTTTCTTGAAAACTGCTGTAAAAGCTGATGTGAGAAGTCAGTAAGCAAATGATATAAATATGATGATCTAAAATGAAAAAAAAAAAGGACTGACCATGTCAAGAAATATTGTACTTGAAAAGTATACATCTTTATTTTAAGATAAACTATATAAAATTATATAAAATTAAGAACAGCTAAATAAAGTTAATATAACTAGAAAAATTACATCTGTCATTTTAGTACTGAAATATTACAATTGGCTCTATATTTTAAAAGTTTAAAATACTTTCTAGATGTCGAATCAATGCAAGGATGCTGTTGGTACATTTAACGTCTCACTTCATTATCTTCCATTTACATCAGGAATACCATAACTGAATGGACCTGCCTTTAATCACTTTTATTTAATTGCCAAAGATACATTAGCATATTGGCCCCATATTCCCTGAAAAGTGAAATCATGCTTAGAAGGCTCTGTTTCTGCATTTTACTTTCCATAAACACATAGTTTTTAGAGTCTCTTCAAAGAATCCTGGGGAATTCCTAACTCAGTATCTTTCTTTAGCAAAAATAAAATTATGAACATTATGTCATTTTATGAACATTAGACCAACACTGAGGAACAAGATCTAAAAGGTTTTTCACAACTGTGACATTCTTTTGGGTAGATATGAAGCATAGACACTCAAATTATTTGGTTGCGCAAATCTTTTTGAAAACATGTGAAATCAGAACCTAGACTACTGTATAAGTCTCCTGGTTTTGGGGTTAACTCACAACAATAAGGAGTCTGGTCTTTTTACTAACAGGTGTCTGAATTTTCATTTCTAAAACTGACTTCCAGACAGTTCAAGCTTCACGACTCTAAGCTCCCAAAGCTCTCAAGAAAATAAGAATGGGCTTCCTGTTTATCAAGATGCATGTGAAAATGTGAGCCTATACTATGTAAAATGTTAAGTATTTTTTTGACATCATGTTTTCTCCTGTTCTCTTTTTTTATCTCTAAGTGCCATTCCTTCAGTGCCAATGAATCATACAGAAGCTTCTGTGCTGGAATTCTGTACGTGACTAAAAGAAACAATAATACTGATAAATCCTATCTTAAACTAGTTGAAATCTCAAACACACAGTGAAGGGTTTAGCCAAGGACGAGAGCTTTATGGCCTCTCACTTCTACAGGTTTATTAAAATTCAGGACCATTTGGGAGTAAATGTGACTATCTGGAAGATGATTATTACATAGCCTGACCTGAAATGTCAGCAGCTGAAAGAGTCTGTGCTCCAGACCAAAATTAACAATGGTATGAAAACCATAATGCTCTTAACTTTGGAACTCCTGATAGCAAAAATCTTTGATTTCAATAGAGGCAATTTTTTGCTCTTAGTGGACGAGGCCTTTTGCAGTCATGCTGTGTACTGCAATTAGGTGTCATTCAACTCTGATTCTGTATTGATACTTTGATAAAGAAACTTGGCTGAGTGTGAAACATGCTTAGTGGCTGCCTGGTTCTTGTGGTCAGCTTCATGCTGGGATCATGCTTGGGTGGTGAAATAAGAAGAATTAAAGGAATCAATGTAAAGAAATTGGTGGACTAATTTGACCCTTTTTCCTTGTATAATGTTCTTAAATGGAGCTTCTGAGGTATGAACAAGCTGGGACATTGAAGAGTTCCTGGATAAAAATGTAGAGACTTTAAAATCGTGAGATCTTAACTTTAAAATAAGTTTGATGAGAAAGAACTCAGAAGACATTCTTTGGATTAGATGCTACGGTGACATTGTAGCAATGGTCTTCACACTAGGCACACTGTCAATACCCTGACATTTTTCCTGTTCACAGCAGAAAGGTTTGACACCCATGATTAGAAACAAGCATAGTTAATAATATTCATTGCATAGGTATTGGACAGTCAATTGAAGGACACAATAATTTTCCTTGGGACTCCATGTCTTTCAGGTGTGTTCATACCAGCCAAAATATCACTGTATTTTGTCAATACCTGGGTCTCCAGAAAGGATGTCCATACTTTTTATTTGTTTTTATTACAATTTGATTTTTCTTCTGTGTTTCTTTATTGGTTGTCTTGTCTCTCATATGAATGAACAGAATCCATAAAATTAAATATATATTTAAGAAGTATGTAATCATCAGTGCCCCTGTTGGGCCATTTGATCAGAGTCAATAATTTGAATAAAGAATTTAAAGCAGCAAAGCCACAGTAATGGTAAAATATTGTGAAGAGAGAACATCTATACTACAGTGCTCTTTACCTAATCTAGACTTTTATGACACAGACAGCTGTTTATCCTTTCATACTTTCCTGAAATATTAATCTTTTGGGATCCTTCAAAGGTTTAATCAAATTTAAATGCTATTTCTTATATTTACTAAAAACATCTATGTATTTCTGAGTGCAAAAGCAATATAAAAAGGGATAAAACCTACAAACCATTTTCTCACTGCAAATGCCTGCAGCATTTGTTAACAATGTCAGCCCTTTCTCTGCTTGTGGCTCGTGGCTGGCATTAACCATGGGAACTGTTCTCATTGAGACATGTATCAGTGAAAACTGTCAGTTCAAAACACAATCTGTCAAGTGCAGAGATTTGTTTGGGGTACAACAGAGTGGGAGATGAGAGAATATAGGCAAAGCTATGCCTTTGTAATAGCCTGTTTGAACCCTCTCAAAACTGCCTGGTGGCTTGGTGGGGAGAGGCAGAGATTCTTAATGTGGGCATTCTGTTGTATTTATAACACAGAAGATGTAAATTTGAAAAAAAATCTTTATTTGAGGATTTTTAACCAGTGCTTCAGTGTGGGGGATGATCCCTCCCCCGCCCACCCAAAAGTGTAATCTTTCCTTCAGACATATTTTCAATGTAGACTTGCCATGATATTATTGCCAGTCAAACTGCTGCCTGAATCTGATTTTTTTTATTGGAATAAAACTATTCATGTCAGTTTTGATACCCAGAAGGAGAACCCAGGAATTAAAAATGAAAATGTGATGAGCCTCCAGTTGGATCACTTCTTTTTTTTTTTTTTTCTCCTGCAGTTGCTCAAGTCGTACCAGTTTGCTGAAATCTACATGTCAGTCAAAGAGAAAATGGCTGTTTCTTTCTTCTTTTACTGTTTTTTAGTTTTAGAAAGGAGATGGAAACAGCTGTATCTCTTTATCCAATGGCTCACACTAAAGCCACCATGTAGTCCACAAATGCCTGCACATGTATTGCCTCTCTGCATACACACAGATTTACTTCCCTCCAATCCTTCTGCTAAATCACATTTTGTCACTCCCTCAGCAGCACGGGACACTGCAAGGAGCATTTAAGAGGAAAAGAAAAACCAAAACACCCACTTATGGTCTGTGTAATATGGGTTATAATACAGTACCCCTTTATCCCCTTCAGAGGCATAATTGAACCATGTGGCTGGAGTCCTGCATTAAGCCCCTCATTACAGTATTGGCTGCTTTAAATGGTGAGCACTACAGCCAATTTTGTTGGCTGTGCTATAATTAAGTCTTCTCCCTAACTGTGTAAGGTTCTCTGTTCTCCACAGGGGTATTTTTCATGTCAAGTGAATTCTTGGAATAAAACCTAGAGCTTTTATCACCTCCTTATACAGCTGTGAAAAGCAGTAGGGGGGGGGAAAAAAAAGTAAATTAGCCTTTCACGTTTTATTGATACCCATGTTCCACCTGACTGTCAGGAATTCCATAGTGGCACTAAATACTCCAGAAACTCTTCAGTTCTGCTCTTTGAGACAGGCCGCAATAGATCACTATCCCATACAATAGATATATAATCCACAGCAGTATGCTAATCATCTACCAATGGCACCGACTCATTAAACTCTTTAAATTTGGATAAAAAACCTCAAAACCTACCAGGACCCAGTGAAAGCACTAGAGCTAAAGAGCACACACATTACATGATGTGTCAAAGAACCTTCAGGAGAACATCCAAGTTAGTCCAACAGCAAGTGCCAAAGAAGGTAATTGTTCTGGAAATTAAATGTAGGGTGGTTCTTTCTGAACCCAAGTGTGAGAACAAGTTTAACCCTGCCAAATACACTGCAGCTATTGAGAACTGGAGAAGTTTGTTGGCATTCTTGAACAATGTTCTTCCAGCTATAGACAATCACCAACACTGTGGCGAAAAATTTCAAACATGAGACCAAGTTATTTAGCAGGGTAATGAAATATTCTTCCTAGTGCTTGCAGATAACCAGCATAAGCCCTTCATTTAGTAATGCAAGGCACAGTTAAATTACTGGGTACTAATTTACTGTCACTAGTACCATCGAGTACTGACACTTTTACAAAATCTGGCCCTGAACCATTCACTCTTCAAAAACGCTATAAATTTAGATGACATTTTTATAAGTCCAAGAGTAAAATTTCATGGTCTGGTAGTTTGTAATAGTAGTTTTGACTCATAAATAGTCAATATAAAATCTCCTCTTAAAAAAGAGTGGAGGGAGGTGATTGGGGCAATTATACCTTACTATTTAAAACATCTGATAACTGCCTGAGGGCCTTTTAAAGGTCAGAGTTATCAACCATGTGGAAGAAGGCAGTGGGTTAAGAACATAGCTGAGTTATCTTGGAGGTAAATTAGGTGAGACAAAATTACCAAAATTTTAATAATTTCTTCATTAGGTAAGTGTAGATTAATTGCTCCAGATTTGCTTAGGTGTTTGAGAATGTGATCCATAAAAAATATTAAATTGGTTCTATGACAATTCAAATAATTTTGAAAGAAACTAACTGAAGTCTGAATGGGTTATAGTGTAGGGAGAATTGTTAGGCTGAGGAGAGAAAGTAGAAGGCAGTTTTACGTTGCATCTGGCTTCACTGGTGGTTTTGCACACAGAAAAAAAATGTGCTCTTGAAATTCTTTGATAACACATATTAGGAGCTATCATCAATCGAGAAAGGAACATTTTCCAGAAAGAATAGAATGACCTTGGGAACTGATATAATAGAAATGAGATGTAACTGAATAGGAAAGAAAGGCACAATCATGTATTTAGAATCTAATAACAACTAGCTCTGAGAATGCAGTAGCTCTAAACAACTGAAGAGCACAATGTACAGGTATTACCATTTGTGGCAATGGGTTAAAAAATTGATACAGCTGTTAGAAATAAAAAAATTATTTGAAGTATATTCTGCATTATACCACTACAGAATAAAAACCTCATATTTTGACAACTTCATTGATTCATAATAAAGTGTAATTAAACCGTTTTGGAAACAACATGAGGGATGAGAAAATAATAGAATAAAATTTACATAGTTAGAATAAGGATGGAAGGCTAAGCACGAAAGAGATCCAATTGCTCCCTCTACGATGGGATGGAAATGGTGGTAACCATCAGGAAAAGAAGAAAGCTATTCAAGGTAAGAAGGTCTTCAAGCATAAATACTTAAATTGATGTCTATAAAATCACCAGTGAAAATTCTGTGGAAATTAAAAGATACTTGTAAGTGTTAAAACACAGAAAAGGTGTCAAGTATGCAAAGACTGAGGTGATCCTCAGGTGGGCTTTGTCTTGGTTATGAATGCGGTTCTGTGCCATATTTGCTGTGGCAGCAGATAACTGGGCACAATGCCCTAGTCAGCAACATGGTTCCCTTTTCTGACGGAGCATACTTTAGTGTGTTGCTCCAAAATATGTTAGTGACTTTACTCATGACTTGATAAGTTGGGGAGAGAAATATATGAAATATGGGGGTTGACATGTCATAGGAAAAACACTTCTGAATCTTGCCCAGGGTCTATTTCATCTATGTATTCACATAAATATAGTAAGAAAATTGTTCCAAATCTGAGTGTAAGTACGTATGTTTGGTGGTGGCTTTTTGGACACTGCGTGTCAGCTGGAAGAGTCTGTCATATTTTTGCTGAAATAGGATTCAGCATAGTTTTCCTAGACGATCTCATGTCAAAATACATCTGTCACAATCAGTTGCTAAGCATAGTTCAGGCTTGTAAAAAAATCAGACAGATAAGTGAAAATATTTAACAGCGCTGAAAGCAAAATGTACGTCTCTAGTTCACTGAATTCATGAAAATATGCAGAGTTTAGCAACTGTTTTAAGACTTGCTCGTCTTTTATTTTGGGCAACAACTGACTTGGGACTTTAGGACAGGGCATGCCATAGGGAGACAGATATCTGTGACCAAGTCCCTGCAACAGAATAAGGGGGTGAAGTCAAAATAAAAGGCCTCTTCTCTCTTCACTCATTTCAGACTCTTTGCTGAGGTTGCTGAATCCTGTGAGTTGTGTTCCTCAGTGAAGGAGTGCCTACATGTTGTATGACTGTGCTAGGTGGGTAAGAGGCCATTCAGGCAAGCTGTGGAGTTCCAAAGCTCGACAATAAAATGCAGATCTTATTGTAGTTACTGCACTAGTCTGTGATGTCTGATTCTTAACACTTAGCATTCAGTTCAGGCTTAAGCTAAGAATTAGGCAAATAAATTGCCACTTGACACCTGCCCTTCTTTACTTTTTCAAACCTTCCTCTGCCAAGAAGTCAGAGATTTGCACCTTTCAAGGAGGAGCTGGATATAAATGTTATGCTGTGGCACACTGCAGATACATTTTTACTTTCCGCTCAATCCCGTATTTTGCAATCAACAGAAAAAAAAAACCCAAACAAAACCACAACAACCAAAAAACCTCTCCCTGCCAAAACACCAAAACCTATGAGTCAATGTTCAGCAATATGTTCAATATTTTATTAGTTGATTTAGAATATTCTTCCAAATTAAGCATGTTCAAAATATTTTACAGAACTAAAACCTTTGTGTGACTGCAGCACAAAAACATAATCTGTTTTGGCTAAAAAAAGGAAGCCTTCTGTTTTCCTTACAACTGAGGCCAAACCAATTTTAATTTCTGACTTCTTAATTGATGTTAAATGCAGTTTAGACTGATTTTCTCATTAAAAAACCCTGCAACATTTGTAGATTTACAGTTATTCAGTCCACTGTTTTATCTTTAATTTGAACATTTTAAGAATAAGAACAGGTAAATTCAAAGTCTTCATAAATTGTCATCTGTTAATGGAAATCTATATTGCAGAGTTATGCAGAGCATGGTTAATAATTTGGCCATTTTACAAATTGGCCACTTTACAGCCTGGCCATTTCTTATTTATTTTTGCTGCATTGGTGTCTAAAGGTTCTCTGTGCTCATAAAATAAGAATTTCATTTTATGGCAGAAGACAAGTCTTGAAAGGTTTTTTCATTATATCCCGTCATAGCTTGAGAAGCTTTCACAATTTTTCATGAGAAAGAAAGGAAAAGACAGGCCATCTGAGATATGAGATTCAAGTTCATCTGACACTCTCTGGAGACCTAAGCTTGTGCTAGGCCCTTGGTAAAGCTGTTAGGCACTAAAGCAACTCTCCAGCCCCTGGTTTATTGGTAGCTGAGTTGTTCCCTTCAGTTACTATACACAGTAGTGTAAATTTGTATACCTTTATCATTACCTTTCACTAAATGTAGATTTTGAGCTGTCCTTCATGACAAGTCTACTATGGGATGAGATTACTTGTGCCCTGGAAGTGCTTATTTTCCCCACAGACCACAAAGGAAACATTGGATGATAAATGAGAGGTAGACATCTGTGCTATAGGAGTCTAAAATTGATCCAAAAGTTAAGCAAATATTGTATGTCATAAATTAATCCTGTGTAAGCAAGTTACCAAGTTACTCTTTAGTTCAGGGTGGGGGACAGAGAACACAAAGTCCAGGGTATGGTAGAGCACAGTGATGGAACTGAGTCATTCATGTGCAAGATGAGTGTGAAAAAACCATAAATATCCTTGTTAGTAAGTTTAGTTTCAGTCTTAAAAGTGAAGTTGTTTTTTTTTTTTTTTTGCAGTGAAGCTTTTATTACACCAAGCATGTTAATGTAAAAGTTTTGGAAAAGGATTTGTTTTGGGTTGGGTTTTTTTGTTTTTTTTGTTTTGGTTTTTTGTTGGTTTTTTGGGGGGTTTTTGTGGGTTTGGTTTTTTGGTTTTTTTTTTTTTGGTGGAGTTTTGGACATGAGCATGTTTTGTTTTATTTCGGTTTGTTTGATTTTTTTAATTTTAAGCAAAAATTATGGGGCCAAAACTCTCCAGGGACCCACTCTGTTTTAGCAAGGGCAAGAAGAGTGGACTGCTCCCTGGAGCAGGGGGTGCTGCTAACCAAGGGTGGCAGCCAGGCAAGGGCCCCCCAACAAGGGGCTGGTCCCAGAGCAAGGTGTGCAGGAGGTCTGATAACAGGGACTTAGTCAGATGAGAGTCCAGGTCTTTCCAGGCCAGTCTGTAGTGGTGAGGCAGGTACCAGCCAGGATCAGCAAGGCAGGCAGGACAAAGAAGGTGCAGTGCCAGACACACCTACAGTGTACCTTGGGCATCCTGCAAGGGATAAATGCAGCTCCCATGTCAAGGTGTCCCAGCCAAGGCCAAGTGTCTCTCTCATCTCCTTCTCTTACCTTAGCTGTTCTCCAGCAATTTGTTCCCATGTTGCATGGCCAAGTGTGCCATAGCAGCCCACCCAGCTCACCCTTGGGAAGTGAGGGAGATGGATTCGCACAGGGCCCTGGCAATGTTACCTGGCATGCTTTGTAAAGACTAGAAAGCCTTTTTTTTTTTTTACTCTAGAAATTCCAGAATAAAAGGGCAGGAAAAGAATGGCGACACTGAGCTTTACATACAAGCACAAAGAATGATAGAGCAAAGGTGGCTGAGTCCTTCTCCCCCTACCCAGCATTTCAGTGAAACACTGGTATTTGCAGCATGGGATCATCAGGCTAAAATAAAGAAGCAGAAGACTGAAGCAAATGTAGAAATTGGTTGAAGACAGTAGGAGTAAATCTTAAGTATAAGTTCTATTTGGCTTATAAAAGTTTTCTGAGAAGAGTGATATGCCTTCCTTACTTCCAACACTGCTCAGTCCCTCCCAGGTAAGAAAGCTTATCCTATCTCTTAGCATCTCAAAAAATTCCTGATTTGAGAAACCACAATTGTCTAAAACTATCAGAAGCCAGGTGTTTCCTTCTATTGCACAGAGCAGTTGGATAGAAAAATTAAGTTTTCACTTTTTGTAGGGGGCTTTTGCAGCCTTTTCTAAAGGCTGAAGATGTTTGATTTGAAAGCTCAGAGCTGAGTCTTAGTTGTTATAAATAAGCATAGTCTCTTTATTTTTCTAGGCCTATAGCAATTTTTGACTGAGATCTGATACATAGTTTGGAATAAAAGTGTTATTTTCAAATCATAATCAGAGAGATGACCCTTGTTAAAAATGGTCATATTATACTGTAAATATCTCCTATCTTACCAGAGAGAGTGACTGTGAAATTTTCTGAGAACTGCTGTTTCCACTTTTCTCTGCTTTAACATCAAGCTCCTATAGATTAAATAATTTCCTCATGCAAAAAAACCTCTTATTTTCTATACTATGTAGCTGTTGACAGTTTTGTGTCATTCTGAAAGAAATTCTAATAGCTTCATACTATTTTATAGAGTCAGCATCTACCGCTTTTTGTTTGGGTGAGGTGTGGTGGATGGAATCTTCCTCATTTGGCCTAAATATCTTGGTGTGACTAAAGCACAAACTCGTGTGTTCCAATACTGTTTTTGGGAGGATAAACATCCTTTTGTAGCTATAAAAGAGCTGAATTGCTGCATCAGTGTGTTATTACCTTCACCTTGTTCCAGTCTGTCACCCTTTGTGACAGGTTGTGGTGGAGAAATCCTAGTCTAGTGAAGGCACCATGCAGATCCAGCTTTGTATGTTGACTGTTCCTGATGCTGGTGAATTTCTCAAGGTCATTCTGCTACTAAAAATGGGCTCTGAGTAAGTGCTATGGAGAATAGCATCTGGTCCCATTTAGTGATGGAACTGTCATGAAACTGGTGAGTAACCACCAGTCACTGGGCTTAAGTAATACACTGACTAGCATGCTCAGCTCACTATATATAATAAATTACTTCAATTTGGTACTATTGCCCAAATAGTATTTCCCATACAAATAACATGGAAGAAAATGTTTACATTCATAATCATATAACTCTCCGTCCACTGAAGAATTTATCCCAGTTTTCCGACTGCCCC
Source organism: Motacilla alba alba (assembly GCF_015832195.1). Classification (NCBI taxonomy): domain Eukaryota; kingdom Metazoa; phylum Chordata; class Aves; order Passeriformes; family Motacillidae; genus Motacilla; species Motacilla alba. The sequence continues at coordinate 37,011,620 of NC_052017.1, read as the reverse complement.
TAAAACTTGTATGTGTGTCTTTCTTTATCCTCTCCCAGAACCACAGAGCTAAAGTATCCATGCTGGTGACAGCACTGCTTAGGATAAATTTCTTTGCTAGTATTGTCCTGGAAAACATTCAAGCCAGTAGGAGGAAAATTTTCTCTAGGGGATAGACAGTTTTTTATTAAGACTCTGCCCAAAGAAAAGTGGGCTAAAAATGCAGCTTCTTTGCTGCTAGCAAGATGTCATTTAGGGTATACTTATTGATTCCCAAGAGACAGAGTAGGTTGTAAAATTTGTAAGTGTTAGGAGGTGCTGAGTGAGACAGCATATGGATATTGCTTCTTCCTACTTTGACTTTGATGTTTTGTACCTTATTGAAATTCTCTTTCTTTTAATTAGCATTCTGAAATCTGGAAAAGAATTAGGCACAGATTAGCATAAAACAATGCATCAACATTGTCAATGCAGATGTTATGGCCAGGCTACCTTGCAGGAAGGAATGTATGCACTTGTGTCATTCAAGCATTTGCTGAGCTACAGGGAAGGAATTTTGGGGATCAAAAATGTTTAAGGGTTGCCAAAAAATTCTGCTCAAATCTTCTCTTAAATATTTAGCTCCTTATCTTGAATCCCACTATTATGGCCTAGCTGCTTAAATCTCCAGAGACTTTGGCAGTGCTATATGTTCTTCTCTACAAGCACTGTTAGAGAGCAAAGGGGGTGAGCAGAGTGTCAGAGACTACAGATTTTCTTCCCTGGGGTGTTCAAAAATGAGCCCAGAGGGACTGGCATGTGTAAATGCATAATTCATCTGTGTGTTTGCGCAGGAGCAGAGAAAGTATTGGGGAACTCTTGCTTTTATCCCACTTGGCTCACAAATCACTAAACTCTTGGCAATATGGAGATTTGAAACACAGATTAGCAAGGTGGCAAATAATTTAATATGGATTAAATAAACTAGTGAAAGTGCATGTCCAGTAGCTGTGGAAAGCTAATTCTTGTTATTTAACCTTTATTTGAAAGCATGTTCTTCTGTCCAATATTGACCTGTCTTAACCACATCAGACATTGGTGGTGGTCTCCCTGGAATTAATATATTTCCTTAGCTTCCTTTCCTCATTATTTATTTTCCTCTGTTCATTCTATGTTCCCTGGTTTAGCTGTGTTACTAGAAGCTTGTCTAGTTCCACTCAGTTCAGCAAACTACAGTTGGTCCATCACTAAAAACATGCCAGCTCTGCCTTATTGGTGAAATCTTGGGGAAAAGAAAGATATTTGGGTATGTAGTCATATATCTGGTATGTAGATCAGTCATGTTTGTTTTTTTTTTTTTCAAATACCGTTGTGCAATTTGTAAGGTAGAAGGATAATTTTGAGATAAATATGTAGTAGTTAGCCTCTTAGAGAGATTAGAACCTGCTTTTGTCCTCATCATCTTAGTTACAACTGTCTCAGACTACAGCACTGGCTTTCACAGATGTACAAGGCTGTATGACTGTAGTAATCTCTTAAGATTTTGGAAACTGAAACACAGGTCCCAACAGGCATCGCATAGTTACACTTTTCCCCCCATGCATAATCACTGCAAACTAAAATCCCTCTTCAACTGCCACTTAATTCTAAAGATGCCAAAGGCCTATCTATGCTGCAGTTGCCAATATCCAGCCATGAATCATAGAATAATTTAGTTTGGATTATGGCAGGTCATCAAGTCCAACTCAAAGCAAGACTCTCTCCAACATTAGATCAGGTTGTTTGGGGCTTTGTCCAGCTGAGTTTTAAAAATCTCCAGCATTGGAAAGTCCACTGCCAAGACCAGCATTGAACATGTCCCTGTGTGCCAATTCCATACAATATTTTGAATGCTTCCAGGAATGGTGAATCTACCACTTCATTAGGCAACCCATACCAATGCCTGACAACCCTTTCAGTGAAGAAATTTTTCCTGATATCCAATTTAAACCTGCCCTGGAGCAAGCTATTTCCCCTTGTCCTGTCACTGGTTGCCTGGGGGAAGAGATTGGCTCCAATCCTGACTACAACCTTTTTCAGGTAGTTGTAAAGAGTAATAAGGCCTCCTTCATGATCCTCATTTTCTTCAAGCTAAACAACCCATTCCTCAGTCACTCCTCATAAGACTTGTGCTCCAGACCCTCCACCAGCTCATTGCCCTTCTCTAGCCTCGCTCCAGCACCTCAGGGTGTGCCTTGTAGTGAGGGCCCCAGAATTGAACATGGGATTGGGGGTGCAGCCTCACCAATGACAAGTACAAGGGGAGGATCGTTGCCCTGGTCCTGCTGGGCACACTATTCCTGATACAGACCAGGACACTGTTGGCTTTTTTGGCCACCTGGGCACATGCTGGCCCCGTGTTCAGATGATTGTCCACTAGTCCCCTACCCAAGTCTTTTTTTGCCAAGCAGCTCTCCCATCATTCTTTCTCCAGCCTGCAGTGATGCTGGGGTTGTTGTGACCTATGTGCAGGACCCAGAAGTTCACATTACTGAACCTCAATGAAATTGGTCCATGGATACAGCCTGTCTAGATCCCTCTGCACAGCCTTCCTACCCTCCAGCAGATCAACACTCCTGGCCACCTTGGTGTTGCCTGCAAACTGACTGACAGTGCACTAAATCCCCTCATTCATTGGTAAAATAGTCAGAATGAGTCCCAGTACTGCTCAATGAGGGACAACTTGTCACTGGATGCCAACTGGATGTAACTCCATTCACAACCACGCTCTGAGCTCAGCCAGCCAGCCAGTTCTTTACCCAGCAGAAGGTATGCATCTCCAAGGCCTGAACAACCAGGTTCTTCAGGAGAATTTTGTGGGAAATATTGTCAAAGGCTTTACTAGATTCTAAGTAGATGTCTACCTTTGCTTCCGTTTTCTCACAGCTGATTTTTTTTCTTTTAATATTTTTTTCTTTTTTATTTTTTTCCCTCTGCTGAACATCAGTTACTGCATATCATTCAAGCAGCTGGTGGAGCTCTATTTTGAAATTCTGGAGATCACTTACCATTATCTCTTCCCAAACTGTAGAGGCACTTCCTTTTCCATCTCTATTCTTCTCTTAGAAACTCCGGTGGTTTTTTGTTTGCTTTGGACTTCTGTAATATTGCTGCCTTGAAAAGAAACCATGTCATAAATGTGTAGAGGTATTAAAAAACGTTTTGCCATTCTTTGAGAATTCATCTATGACAGCATATAAAGATTTTTTCTTTGTTGACATAACTTTTATGACTAAAATGAATCGGAATAGGGTTTGTCTGATTAATTAGCATCACCCTGGGAAGAGCTGACATCATGTAGATGTGGGATTTTAGTATATAAAATGATTGCTTTTAAATGTTTTGTCTGGAGTTGATTTTGGAGAATGTACTGGAAGGTGCTTTGTGTACTATTACATGTCACAACCATGGTATGAAACAAAAGTATGCAATGGTGAGCAGCATGAACCCGAGACTATGGTTATTATGTCACTAATGTGGCCATTAAGTTTTCATGTTAAGATTTATTATGCTGTCATTACAGCACTTTTAGTTTTGATGTATCAAACCACTACTACAGTACATATTTGTTGACATCTCATCTGTTTTAGGAAGGCAAATGATTACAAGTTACCAAGGAAACTAATAAGCAGTATGCAAGGAATCGGCTGCACAATTTGTTTTGCTGGATAGCAAGTCACTGCTGTTTTAATGTCAATTAAATTACTCCTACTTCTCACACTGATAAAATAAAAACAAACCATGTACCATTTAAAAGAAATTATAGCCATATCCATTTAGTTAATGGAAATGAGCATTGTATTGTAGCTTATATGAAGATGGAAGATAAAGGGATTCAATTTGTTAAAGGTTTCCTGTACTTTATATACAAAGTGCTTTATTTTATGATTTTATAGAAAATCTTCTGTTCCATTAAGTCCATAAGACTACATGACCACAGACCTTAGAACATGAAGGATTTTTTTAAGACTAGTAGATACAAACTTGCTTCTTTACTTTGAATTGCCTGGACAGTTAGATAAAAAAGAATTTCATTCAGACCTGCTGTTGAGCTGTACTGTGAAAAGAGAAGTTTGGAGTAAATCATATCAGTGGGATTGAAATTGATTTAGGCTGGTGACTCAGATAAAACAGGTCACCTGCCCCAACTCCTGAGCAGATTACACTGAGGAACTGTACAATGCCAGCAATGAAAATCAAATAGTTTAATTTTTTTGAAAGCAAGAGGAGATCCTCAGGGGACTATACCTTTTGAAGCCATAATAGCTGTTGTTAGGTATTGTTGTGTCTATTTTCTGTGGAAGAAATATTAGGGACTCTGTAGCCCTAGAGAGCATTTTTTCATGGTTCTGACCTTCGAGTGAAGGACCATGAATTTTAAAAATAACTTTGGTTATTCTTTGCTATTTTTTTTCTGCCCTGTTCTCTTGAGCCTTATGCATTCTAGATGGTTTGGTTCAATGAGCTATACCACATCCCCTTTACCGTATTTGTAAACTTTCACACTCGGTAAGTCCCCCATAATATTTGCAAGGCAGATAAAATACAAAGCAAAAGCTGCTTCTGCCGTCTTGCTGCTTAAACTGACTGTCAGTGGCCATGGAAGGCCAGGAGGGTGCGTGTAGCTGAGTCCCAGGGGAGACAGGCAGCTGAGCAGGACAGGCTTACCAACAATGGAAGGAGTAGAAGGTGGAAAAAAGGTTATAATTTTGAAGATATAATATTGTGGGGCATTGCTACCACAATGAATTTTTTAGACGGATTTATTTTCTCACTTGTTGGATTTGCCCGCAGTGACAGTTAGCGCTGCCTTCACTGTAATGCTTGCTTGTTACTGCTTATGCAGAACAGATCCATGTCTGCTACAACCGAGACCAGACCATCTCATATAATCTACTTTGCGTAGACCTTAAAAGGACTAATATTTCCTCCTTATATCAGTAATGCTAAAATGAAAATAAGCATGAGTACTTCTTGATACTGAAAACCTTCAAAAACATTATATTAGCAGGGGAATATTTCTTAATGTCTGTGATAGCAAGAACAGGCAAGGTGGTGTGCCTGTCCCTTTGGCTTTGAAATCCCTGAAATCATGGGAGATGTGAGAGCATCGGCTGAAAGAATTTTTAGCTGCTTTCTGTTTGGATAGCATTTCGTAAAAAAATATTTTTGGTGGTGGGATTGGTGGGTGTTGACCAGTTCTAAAATGAAATTCAATAATTGCCTGTGGCAAAATTAGATCAACAAGCTGTCTAAACTGCAGGTGCTGGTGTCAGTGAGGCAGTGTGCATGAACAGCAGGGGATAACTGGATAGGGAGTGATACAAACGAATTGGTGGAAACAAATAGATAGGAATGGTATGCAGAAAACTAGAATAATAAAATTGTTTCTGGGTTTTTTAAACTTTTGGTTCTTCTTTCCAAACCATATGTTGAATGTAGTGTTTTCAGTGATCCTGTCAATTGCCCTTGTTCCCCTCAGGTTTGACTTGAATACCTGGGGCTGCTTCTGCAAATGTCCCTGTGGGAAATAATGGGGAGATAGCTTCATGGCTACTTTTTTATTATGCTTCCACAAAAGATGTGAAATTGCTGAAACTTGGCTGCACAGAAAAGTCAGAAAATCCCTTTGTGAAGTATCAGATACAACAATATATATTTTACTGGTGTATACAGATATGACACTTTCATTTTGTTTTGCCATGTTTGCAAAGACTGAAAATTTAAATATGAGATTATTTACTAAATATTCTATAAATTCAGAAGGTAGATTACAAGTATGCAAAAGGACTAGGAGTGTGAAAGTACACGCTGCAAGATTTTAAAAGATGGAGTAAGTATTAAATTCAGGAAAATATTTCTTGCAGAGGAAAAGATGTCATCATAAATGAGAAACTGTTGCAACAAATGCAATTGTTGAGTGTTTAAGAAATTGAAGAGAATGAGACTGAAAAAAAAAATCATTCCCTAGCATCTTGTGAAAAGTAACCAGAAACAAAATTAACACACACAGTGTAATCAGGAAAAAAAAATATTAAAAGACAAAATGGAAATACAGTCAATAAAAGTATTAATCAAAAACAATAGTTACAGGATGATTTTAAACCTTTCAAACAAACTTTAAACAAAGGAAGAAAGTGGAGTAAAGTTTAGATTCAAATTAAGGAATTAAATTATGTAGTAACTCAGGCAACAGTTTCTAGATTTGTATAAGTAGAAGCCAGTCCATAATTTTCCCCTGTGGAATAAAGATGAGAATTTCAAAGGATTACTCCTGGCTAAATGCATTTTACATAAATGCATAATGCAAAAGTATAAGCTGCAGGGAGAAACATTCCAGTTATATACAAAGTTTAAGTTAGTGACATTTAAAGTATGGCTCAGAATATGTATATATGGAACGCAGAGTGTTTATTTCTTGGACTCAGATCAACAACAAATTGCTTTCATGGCATCTGCTTTCACAAAAATGCCTTAAGGGTCAAGGGGTTTGAGTTTGAGGAGAGGTCTTTCCTAGTAGAACTGAACTGTTCTTTAGCTGTCAAGAACAAAAGCCAGTCAATTAAAGGCAGGAGGGGGGAGATATAAGAAAGCAAAATACAAAAACATATTGGGGCGACTAAATGAACTGGTTTTGAAGGCATGAATTTCTTCAGTGTGGTAAGACAAAGGGAATGACAATCATTAAGATGTGGCTGGGTTGAGCAGCGCTGGGAGCAGAAATGGTGTGAGCTTTCACATGAGTTTCTAACGTACTTTCAGTCAAGTGAAAAGGGTATGCTGAGGAGAATAAATGAAATATTCATGTTTTCCTAATGAGCATCAAGGGTCCCTCAATTTTCTGTTTGATAGTACTCTGTCCAGACAACTTGAATCAGATCACAGGTGGGAAAGCTGCAGGGAATATCACAGGATCACAGAATATTCTGAGTTGGAAGGGACCCACAAGGATCATAAAGTCCAATTCTTTAAGTGAATGGCCCAAATGGGGATCGAATGCGTGACCTTGGCGTTAATAGCACCGTGCTCTCACCAACTGAGATAATGCTTCAATCTATCAAATGATGATAAGGTGATATCAGAGGCTGGCAGGAACCTGTAGGAAACAGCAGGGAAGCTATGGACTGGCAGACTGGCTCCTAGCAGCAGACCAGGTTTACCCACCGATGGTTGTTTACTTGTCCCAGACTGGAATATAGGATCAAAAGGGATTTTTAAATTTTAAAATTCCAAATCTAGAGGAAAGCCTGAGGGGACTTTAGAAATTGTTGTGGTGCTGCTGGGAGATGGCACAATTAGAGATGCTAAAGGAGGGAGAGTAAATGACAGAAATTAAGTCTGTTTCTTATTCATAAGATGAGGTAATTTCTCCTCACTGAAAACACTACCATTCAGGAAAATAAATATTATTTTAGACACTTAGGGCTAAACCTTTCAAATGTGCAGCTACACTGAACTGGAAAATTCCCTGGCAATTTTGCAAAGCCACTTTTGAGTCGATAGAGGCTTACATGAAGTACTCTAGGCTTCTGAAACAAGCTCCTGCACACTGCTTCACACCTGCTTGTAAGGTAGAAGGGCAGGAGCAAAGACCCTCTAAAGCTAAGGAAGTAAAACTCTATTCCCACTGCTCTAGGTTCAGGCTTGCATAAACCTTCTATAATTACTCTGAATGTACAAGAGAAGAGACCTGTGAAAATGTTTAACCAAAATGCAAGTGCTAAGGTTATTTATTTAGGGAAGGGAAGGGAAGATGCTCTGTGATTCTGCATCAGGCAAATGCACTGAGGTAGTTTCTACACTGCTATTTGGTATAGGTGTGGGATATTTGTTAGAAAGGGAACTCTTTCCTCTTGTGCTGTTGAGCAGTCATGAACTTATATGGATGCATGAACTATGTCTGTGGCTTCAGTCCTTTGAATAATTAACTTTGCTGGGCACCTTCTAGTTTTGAATCATGTGATAAGGGAACCCAAAGGGACCTTGATCAGCCATTTTGCATTTGTTTTTCAGAGAGGGAGCATTACTACCACCCTTCAAGTCTGTTTAATGAAAACCAGTATGGGAAGTCTAGTTTTATGGTCTAATCTGGGAAGACAAAATAATTTTGCAGGCAGAAGATTCTACCTCCCTCCTCCCCAGCCCACTGTGAAGGCAAATTTAGCAGTCTTAGCAACTGTCCTGGTTTGGGACGGATTTGGGAGGAAACCTCTGAATGGGGTCCCTCTAGAAAGCAAATTCAAGCAGCCCTCTTCCCCACTGGTTTGGGAGACATAAATCTCCTTCAAGGAAAGTGGGAAAAACTGGTTTATTTAACAAGGAAAATACTCACAAACCTGAAAAAATAAATAATGTTAAGCAATGGAAACTCTCACTGTTCTGAAGAGATGACAAATTCAGAGAGATTGCTTTCTGTGGGGTGTGGCTCAGCTAGCTCAGTCTCTTATCAGTCCCTCCAGTGCTGGAAAATGCCACATCCCAGGTCCTGGTGGGCCACACGTGTGAGCTCCTAGTGTTTTGCTGGGTTTTCAGTCCAGAGCAAGGTGGATCAGTTCCAAGAAAAAAACCAAAACAAACACCAAAACAAACAAACAAACAAAACCAACAAAAAAACCAAAAAACCCACAGTCTAGGGAACTTTTCTGCCTCAGCTAGCTAAAAAAAACTAACTAAAAGCAAAGGAGAGCTCTTTCCAGCTCCCTGTCCATGCTGCAGACAACATGCACCAAGAGAAAGAGAGCTGGAGTTCTTATCTCTATGTTTTTGAATACAGCCACAAAAAAATTTCCACAGCTTTTCCTTCTCCCCACTCCTTGTTCTCAGATGTAGTTTTAAAGGTGCAGTACTCAATATCCAGCTTAAACAGAACAGACGATTTGGGATTCACAAATACGTGTTGCACTGCAAGTGAACTTTAAAAGGAGAAGATTTTGTTGGACGGCGCAGGAAGCAAAGGATAAACCCAAAAGCTTCTTTCAAGAAATTTTAGGTATTAGCTATGGTCTGCTACTCAGACTTGGGGAAACAAGAGTTGACTGAAACTTGAAAAGCTCTTTGATAGGGTCTGTAAGGGTAGGCATGATCAGATTTTTAGCAAACTTTTCTAATGGCCCATTATATAGCTATTATATAATAAGTATAAATAGCTATTATACTTAATAGCTATTTAGATCAAGGTAAAATCACTTGCACAATTAAAAACATGTACTGAAACAAGGATCCTACACAGAATCAACTGCTGCTCTGCAATACAAATGACTAGAACCAAATTCCTAAGTATTATTCTGTCATAAAGTCACACTTTATTTTCTTGAAGCAGAGCTAGTTGTACATGCAGTCTTACCTAAAGTCAAGCCTTTCACTCAAATTCATTGCCATGCATTTGGATGGCAAACTATTTTTAAATAATGAAAGACCAGCAATAAATCACTGTTATTAGTGCAGAAGGCAAGGTCTAGTGTGGGACCATGCACTTCATCCACTCTTGGTACAAAGTTAATAATCTCTCTTAAAGTTTTACATATTCAGCTTCATTAATCTAGACAAGGTGGCAGAATGAGTAATTTGAATTCAAATCCCTGAAACTGAAGGAAAAGGATCAGTGCACTAGCTGACTCTCTTTCACCTTTGCAGAAATATATTATTTTTAAAACATATTTTGCTTTGAATCTCAATGCTTGTAAAAGGTTAAGATATACGGATTGAGACACTGACCTTTTCTTTTCCTTCTTGGATGAAATAGAATACAAGCGATGCCGTGCAATCATCCAGAGACAGGAAAAAAGGAGGTGAAGCATACAAGTGTTTTGGTGCTGTAAGGATAAAAGTCACTCTTGCAATTCTCTGTGAGGAGAAGAGGTCATGTGCGGAACTGTGGTGAAACCACCCTGGGAATTTTCTAAAAGGCCCTGAATTACTCTTTTTGACAAAGCAATTAAAATATAAAAAGCAGAGGAAGTCACCCAGTACGTACAAAAATTTATAGAGAATGGAAGGCACCCTGTCAGTGTGATTGAGAGCTAAGCAAAGTCCTCACAAAAGGACTTGCAGCAGAACGGATGGCAGAGTTCAGATCAGTATTTAATGAGGCAATCTGACACAGAGCAGCACAAGTCCAGTGTTTGGGCACCAAGTTGTGATTGCAGTGCTGGCAGCGTGAGCACAACTGGAGCCAACCTTCCAAATTTGCTACTCTACCCATGTTACCAGTACTGCCTTTCTCTGTTCCACTTAATCTTGTGTCAAGGGTGCAAGGAAGGTCTCTGGTCTCTTGACTTCATATTTAGGTAATATTGTAGGTATTTAATAATTTAATAATTACTTTAGGTAAAACTTTCTACCTCATTAGCCTGGAGGTCTGCCTCCACTCTTCTGTCTAGTGTTCGAAGGTTAAACTGTTGCAAAATACCTTAGTGAGAAATTATAAATGCTGGTGTACTGTACCAGATTATTGCTATCTCTGTCCATACTGGAGTTAACATTTGATTATGGCAACTTCCATTAAATGGCACCTGAAAATGTTTCCTGCAACAAGCAGAAGGAAAATGCAGATTCAGATTAAGGCTGTGAGGGGTGAGCAATTGCAAATGGCTGGGAGAGAGGCTGCATACAGCCTCTGTATGTATGCTGTATGTTATACAACAGAGCTCTGTCTCTGGAGAGCCTCTGGAGCAGGTCAGGATCTCTCTGTGGGAAAAGGACAGCTGAATGATGAGTGTTTGGGCACCAGACCACATGCCTTTGCCCAAGTCCAATTTCAGAACAGCTGAGTGGCTGATGTAGATGATCTAATAGCTTTTTAATAGACCTAGGTTTGTGTGTCGATTTACGACCTTCTCGGTCATAATTGGCTATGACCAGCCAGGCCCTTCCAGGGCTTATTCACATGGTGCCTTTAAGACCTGAGAACATATGCGGTTACAATGATGCTCACAAGAATTATACATGCATATTGACTGGTGATTTTATCACCCAAGGGCTATGTTTAAAAAATGTGTACTCTCTGGCCTTGTAAATAACAGCTTGCAGCTTTTATTAGCAGGCTAATAGAGAGACTCTGTCTCACTCATTTTTGGCCAGCACCAAAATATTCAGTGTATTAGATACTATTAATTTCTTGTTTTAAATATGTGATAATAGATATAAACTTCCTGCAATTTCCTGTCTCTTCTCCTGCATTCTTTTGTACCTCTGTGCTGCAGACTACTGGGAGCAGCATGGCAGACTGTCCCACAAAAGGAGGGGAGTGGGAAGCCAAGCACAATCCTGCAGGCCTGGGGATGGTTGCCAGGCTCAGCTGAGAGCCCATTTTGCAGTGACGAGGCAGGCCTATGGCTAGGCTGGGAGGCTGCTCCATAGGTCAAGGACTGGGTTTAGATGGACACCTTGCACCCCAGCTGAGACACTGCTGCACCACAGCTCAGGCAGGATCTGAGTGCGAGAAAACCTTCCCTTACAACTGGCTCCCAAGAAAGTTGCAGAGGGTCATCCTCTGCTGGGGCTGACTCTTGCTTTCCTCGTTACAGCTTCCTTTTAAATCCACCAGCTGTGTGGTTTGGATGCTGGCCCCAAACCCACGCAGCTGGCTGTGGGGGATGGCTGGTGTCCTGCTCACCTCCCCACTGCAGTAAAAGTAGATAGGAGGCTCCTGCACACATTCCATTTCTATTCACATGAGAAGAGCTCTTTGGAAACTTGAAAAGTATAAATTTTTGGGTTTTGTTTTCATTTCTTCTGTTGAGCCCAGTTTGCTTTATGAGGAAATGCAGTGTTAGCAGGTCTGAGTGTACATGCAGGACATGGCTAAAGATTTACAAGCAACAATACCAAAGTTCTGCCAGGAGTGACTTCAGAACTATAGAAGTGCTAAATGGCCGTACCCACACAGCCTGTGGATACAAGCAACCGTTGCTGTATGGACACTATCAGCTCTGCCAGACACCAAACCACTGGATTGGTCACATTGGAAGGGACCCATTGAAGACCCTGCTTCAACCTCCCTGCTCAAGGAGGGTTGTCCTAGAGCTCATAGAACAGGAGTACATCCAGATGGGTCTTGAATATCACCATTGAGGGATTTCCACCACCTCTCTGGGAAATCTGTTCCAGACCAGGGTACCTGCACAGTCAAGAAGCTGCCCCTCTCTGGTTCACCAGGTGGGTACAAACAGAGAGAGAGGCTCTGTGGCACAGCCCTGCAGGATCACCTTTTGGGTCCTGTTGGGCTCTGGGCAATTAGATGTGCTTCTGTATTGGTTTTTGGATTTAACATGGCAAAATCTCCTACAAATTCAACTAGTGAATACAGCACAAGCCAATACCACTAGATGAAGTAACTCAGTGTCAATGAACTTGATATAGTATCTGAAATCAACATTTTTATTCAAGCATTTGGCTAGCTTATGATGGGACAGGCACAACTGGAATAGATTTAGGTACATGTGCTGAACTTTCCCATAGTTACATAAAGAGAATTTTGTGATACTCTTTTACCCCATTTAGTTTGTGGTAAATCATATAAGTCCAGAGATGTGTAAGTACTGCCACTGGTCAACAGAACTGGTTCTATCTTTGTATCACGAGATTTTTTAGAATTGTGGACATCTGTGGTCCTCTTGACAGCCAGCAAGAAGGAAGGAAGGTTTAGTTGTGAGACCATCCTGACAAGGGTTTTCCTGACAAATGATTCTCTCATGAGAGTTTTGATATGTAATTCAAACCATACTTATGGTATGAATACTGCACCCTGATGTGCTGTATCCTCATGAGCAGGTTTGGAAAAAGAGACAGCTGCTGGAAGAAGAGCAGGTGGCATTCCCATAGCAGGGATAAAAATGAATAAAGAAGAGAAATCTGTATGAACAATGAGGTATAACAGCTTACATACTTTCATTAAAGAGGAAGGACAGGAAAATCCTGCTTAAATCAGTCACATGGAAGTACTCAACTCAAAATGAGGGGAAAAAAATCTTTTTAAACCATGGCTCAGGTTGAAAGTCTTCAGTATGTGAACAAGAAAGTGTATTTCTATGAGGTTTGAAAAGAGCACTGATTACTGAAAAAGAGCATGACAATCCCTTGTTTCATGGAGGGTCTGTGAGGGTCTCAACGTGACCCTGAGTACTGTTGCTTATCATGTCTGAGTGTTGCTATGCTGTACACTGGGGGAGTTAGCCTGAGTGCCTATCTCTGAGTGTTACAGAAGTATATGCTTAGGGTGTTCTGGTCTGCATCAGTCAGGACCAGCCTGTGTTTTATTCAGCATTTTAAAGCAGGCAAGAAAGACCTGAAGGACACCTCTGTCAGATGTTCTGAGTGACTCTGAATACCTCAAGAATGGGCCAAGGAGTGTATAAAGGTCTGCCTTTTCTGCCAATTTCTTCCTCAATAATGAATATATCACAGCAATCCTTTCCTTGAGATTCACTGCGAAACTAAAAAAGCTCAAACAGGTGATCTGTTCCAGAAAACTGGAGAAATAAAGCAAGGAGAGGAGAAATGGATTTATTTACATATTTCAAATAGTTTCTAGTGTGTGTTATGCATGTTTTATATAATAGGAAGGCCTTGCACATCTTATATATGCATTAAAATCCCTAGCATGGCTACAATTCAATAGAGACACATGTGCGTTAATCCAAAGCATATTATGGTGCCTTAATTAGAACAAAAAAAAAAAAATCTGAGGACTGGGAGTAGTAGCAAGCATACTTCAGAAACCAAACTAGTCCCATCGCCAATACATGCCTTTGATGTGTTTCTAGATATGCACTTTGCCTGTAGTCACTTGTTATATTCAGTCCAGCCTGAGGACTTTGTTCTGGACATCACCAAGCTGTTCCTGTATTCACATTCTTGGCTACAAACAAATGGCTTCAAGAGCTGTGTCTAAAGTAATGGCAAGGCTGCATTTCCCCAGACTGTGCCCTTTGGGTATTCCTTCCCATCTCAGTAGGACCTTCTGCCGTTGTTGTATTTTTGTCCAATGCATGGTTTGTCATCTATTTACCAATTTACTGGTAAACTTGTGAATATAAAAATAAGGCACCTTTGTGTTCATTAAAAAATAAATAAAAATATAAGCTTGGGCACAAATATAGTAGACTTGACATTTCTGGTATTATGTTAATGTTAACAATGTTAATATTTCATTGTTTTCATATTTCCTGCTGTTTTATAAGAAATTAAGCATAAAAATATTAATATTAATCCTCCATAGTGGTTCATTGGGTTTTTTTTAATAATACCAGATCTTGAGATCTTAATCTTTTCTTTTTGAGTATTTTTTTTCCCTAGGAGGACAATTTTAGAAAAGGTGAGGAGTTGAACAGTGAGCACAGATAGGAGCCGGATACTGAGGACAGCTTAGTGAAGGGACTTGCCAAGTTTCCTTCTTCCCCACTGGGAAGAACTGCACTTTCCAAGTCTCAGATATCCAGAGGGGAATTTTCTGGCTCTTTGGAGCAAGTATAATGATGATACAGTGCCTTTTTCTCCCATTTCTCCTTCATCAAAACTGCAAATGAAAAAATGAAACTAGCCTGTGCCTTTCTCTGAAGCTGTTAAAATTGTATTAAAAAGGCAGATAAGCTCACAGAATTTCAAGGAACCTATGCAAAAGAAATGCCAGTGACTGCAAAGCAGCAAACCAAGCAAAAAAATAAAACTTGTCTAATGGCATCCTACAGCTCTGAATGTCTTTTGCCTAAGATTAAAGGTCTTAAGAGCCCTAAACCTGCAAATTATACTCTATGATGTTGTGTCATACATTGACTAGTTTGGTTGTATCTCCAGACACACACCTAAACCATTGTGACATTACTTCTTCTCCAAAACCTCTTTTTTCTTTTTTTTTCCTCCAGACATTTAGTATCTTCTGTCAGGTGTATAGATTTCTTAAATTGATAACATGGTGGAAGTTATCCTGTTCTTTTGCATTTCACTGAGTTCCATTAACAACAAATGACAAGCACTGCTCATATTGGCTCTATTCAAGAGAAAAAAAAATTAAAGAAGCACTGGTGAAAAACTGCACATCTTATCAAATGTTTGAGAATCCCTGAAGATTGAATTATAAAAAGCTGTAGTGGAATGTGGAATGTGTCAAATAAGTGAAGGATAATGAAAAATGATCCATTCCTTCGAGCATGTTGTGGGAAGGACCTTGGGGAGCACTTTAGAGCAAAACATAACCAATAGTCTAATCCATGTATTTTCTCTGTGGAATTTTTTATGGACATTGCTGTCATTATCCATTGCTATTAGTGTGTTTATTTTATGTGTGCACTGAATAACAGGTCACATTTATAACATATATATATATATATATATATATATATATATATATATGTAAAAGGAAGTGAGTCTGAATTCCTGCTCTGATCTTTGCATATTGAGCTGAGCTGATAAAAGCAGTGTCTTTGAGAAAATCTATTAGAAGACAGGCAGACCTGTTAGTTTTATCTTTCTTATGTGGAACTTCTGTTCTGTGAAGTCTCAGCACAGGAGCACCTCAAGTGTGAATTGTTTCCTCCTTGTCTGTATTTAACTGGAGCAATAGTGTTGCAAGCAGCTTTTGCACTCTGCAGAGTGCTAACTAAAATGCAGCAGAATGATGAGCTTCTGATATCAAAAACTTATTGTTCCTACCTGTTGTACGAGGTGGAGGAGAGGAAAGACATGCTGTGGAAATGTGGAAAAATAAGAAAGGAGCTGGGCCTTTTAGGTCCAATCTGAAAAGGCAGAAAACTGTGATGCTGGAGAGCTTGTGCTGAGGATCAAGGGCAGAAGAAATCACTTTATGCCCATAAACAAAAACTTGGACAAAAAATTTTTTGGCATTCTCTGGCACAGTTTAAGGAAGAAACAGAGAAAGCTGCAATGAACTCTGCAGCAGATACAGATCACCAGGGATGTGTGACAGCTTGTGGTTTGTAAGCTGTTCTCACATGGGCTTTATTCTCACAGATGCTCACCAGCAAAAGGATGAAAAGGTAGTGTCCCTGAAGCAATCTTTGTTATGTCTCATCTCACAAATCATTGCAAAACTGGATGAATGGGAAAAGCCAGTAGATTATTTCAGTACAAACCCATGAAAAGATTTCTCAAGAAGGAATCATATAATAAAGCAAACTGTTAGTAGTTGCTAGAATTTGAAAACTGAAGGTAAATTAACAGGGAAGCCCAGATAAATTCAAAAATATTAAACAGTTGCACAGAAAAATTACACAGGCTATTGATGGGCTTCATTAATTACATTCAATGGGGATGTTAAAAATAGAAGTGAGAAAAGGACCAAGACTGATGTCAGCAAGTATTTAGACCTAAACTTACAGCACAAAAAAAAATAAAACCAAATTAAAAATGACGTTGCCATAATGGCTGGATAAATAAACAGATGTTCTTGCAAGTAGAAGCAGCAGATTTTTTCAATGTTTGGAAAACTGAAACACAAGGAAAAGATTTTCAATGAGTCCTGATGGTGTTATTAAACAGGGACATAGAAATAACATCTTCAACTTTGCTGATGAGGTGGGTAGATCATATTTGTGCAATAGCCTGATTTACTAGAGGCACAGCTAATAATTTCTTGCTTTTAATTTTGCTCTTTCAAGGTTGGAAAATCTTTTTTGATAAAAGTTTTCCCAGTTTATGCTGCCTTTTGTAGATCTTTGCTTGTGTCAATATGTGAGGCAAGATAAAGAATTTGTGGAACCTGAAAATTTAGAAATTGGGATATACTATTGTTACTATTGTTTTTCTTTTAAAATGTTAATTTGTTTTTAAATTCAGCAGTACTGAAAGGTTAGTTGGAGTGGAACCAGCAGAGAAAACTACACGTGATATAGTGGTCTGCAGAAATCACTGGCATTCTTTAGAATTACAGTCTATTCACAGTAGATTTCAAGTACAGAGATTCCTTTAGATATGTGATTGATGCAGTCTTTTTTTTTTAACAGAATCACAGAGTCATCTTGTTTACCTTAACCAATTAAGAATTAGAATTATAATTAACATACTGAGGTTTCCAGCATTTTCATGGATTTGTAGTAATAGTGTATGTTGTGAATAGTCAAATTGTTACGAAAAGCAAACCATGATTGCTACAGATATCTACCAGCTCTGAGGAGTAATTACTGAGAAAAAAAAATTGTTTTTCAGAAGGGAAAAAAGCTTTGATAACTCTAAATTAAAAGTAAAACCAAATAAACCCACTATTTTCCTGAAGATGTCAGGCAGACAAAATTCTCCTTGAATGGATGAGAAATAAGATAGCCTTTAATCCAAAATGACCTCTCCATTCATATTTTCAGCCAATCTTAAATATGAGGGAGGCTGTTCACACAATCAGAGCGCAGTATCTGCAAGAACATAACACAACCTTACCACCTCAGACTGAACAGGTTTGGACTGGGCTTCTGGCTGACTCCTGGCCACAGGCTTTGTGGTGGCCCTTTCTCCCAAACCAGATTCTGTAGAACCAGTTTCACACCTTTGAAAGATTTTTTTTTACTTTATTTTCTTAGTTCTAACCATTATCTGTGATTTAAAAAAAAAAACCAAATAGGGTATATTGTCTCCCAATGTCATCATGAAAGCTTGACATGAATAAATGGGTATTTTTAAAAGCTAAAAGACTTCTAGTTTAATCCCAAGCTATAGAAGCAGAAATCTGTAATAAACTGATAATGAAAAAAAAGTCACTGCTTTGTTCATGGTGAATTTAGGGTTGAAAGATCAGTTACAGATAGCTCTAGTGTACAGACAGTAAAAAGAACTAAAGAATAATTATTTATTTGTTATGGCTCAGGCTATTAATTGCTGCTTAAAAGTAATCACTATTTATGCAAACATTGGAGGAGGCACCTATAAACATAGAAGGGAAAAATTTTTGGAAGTACATACATACACATCCTCCTTAGCCAAAGGGAAGCCTGGGAGTGTCATGAAAATGTTATGGAAGAAATTGGTGCCCAAGTTTTAGTGGAATAGAAGAGAAGCATGTGGAAAAATACAAAGGGAGAATGACATAACACAATCACAGTCTGCATAATCCAAAATTACCTCTTGACATTCAGTCAAAATCTATGCAAGACATGCATTTAGACTCTGGATCTCCTGGGCCATGCAGAATTGGTATAGCTAGTGAGATTCTCCCAATTACAAATATTCCCTATTCCTCAACCAGAATGGCAGAGGGTCAGTTTCAAGGCCTATCAGAGCAGTGATGTTTTGGGCATCATTTTGAACAAGTAGGGACAGAGAAATGTTGAAGAGAAACAGATGTTTCAGCTATGATAGCAGAGCTTAAATGTGGAAAGAGAGCAAAAAGACCCATTCTCTTGGGGATGTTTGGCAGTAAGATATCCCTCTGGATGTGGGCATGCAAGGAAAAAGCCTGACTTGATGGTGATGTTCAAGCTATAGACCTGAACAAATTATTAGTAAGGGGAAGTTGTTGAAGACAAACTAAAAAAAAAAATGACACAAAAAAAGTCAGGGCAAGAGAAAATGGAGGGTAGAATAAGTGAGGAAGAAAAATGTAAAAAATCTCAGGAGAACTTTCAAACTCATTGTCTCATGTTAAAATTTCCCCTTTGTAGAACTTGCTCTAGAACACAGCCAAGGCTTCAGCACTTCTCAGATCCAGGCAAGCAATCTTTATGATTTCTGTCAATTCTCCCTCTTAATTTCAGTGTGATTGGCCAGTGAACAAAGTCAGCCCGTGAGGCTGACACCACTGTGTATAATGGACCATAACTGAGTTTGTAATTATTTTTTCTATTTGCTCCATTGTATTTCTTTCTGTAGCAATTTTGTTTTCCCAGATATGTTTTAAGTATATTTTGTAAAACAAGAAGAAATGATTTATGAAGAAGGACTGTTCCAGCTGTGTTGAAAGGGGTAAGAATAGGGAGGGAATTAGATAAATGTTTATAAAACATTCTTCAGCAATATTAGCTGGCAGGATCTCTTTAAAATCTGTGACAAACCTGGGAATAGAACAGTGAGACCAAAATTTAAGTTCAGCTTTAAATATTTCTTCTAATACTTTTTTACTCTTTTTTTTCTTTAATACCTTTTTCTCCTTTTAATTGAGACCTCAAGAGAGGGAAGAATATTATAATTTATGGTAATGAATTTCAGTCCCTGGCCTTGTTTTCCCTCTTCTGGTGTCATAGTACCAAGACTTATTTTGCTAGGTTATGAAGGGGAAAGGATCTACTAAAAGTTCTGTGCCAGGAAGAAACTGGGAAAAAAAAAAAAAAAAAGGTGAAAAAATTATTGCAGGTAAAATTTATAATGAGATAGACAATGGTTTCCAATGCCTAAAGGCCCTTGCAGCATTTCAGAGCCTATTAGGGGAGCCAGGATTCTTTAAAGAATCTGAAAGTGAAGATTATGAGTGAGTCACTAAGTGGGAATTCCCTGCAAGGTGTCCCCTAAATCTGTTGTTCCAAAGATCTGGTATGAGTGTCACGAGACCAGATCCTATTTGAATGCATGTTTAGGACACAGGCAGCACCCAGATGTGGAAATTTGCATCCTATGGGAATATTCTTCTAGCTGGATTAGGAACTGCAGCCCTGGCCTTGATTACTGGAAGCTCAGTTTCAAGGCAAGTGCAGTGGTCAGGCTTGACCCTTTAACATTAGAGAAGCTAGAGCAGATCCCTTTTTTTTTTCTTTTTTTTTTTTTTTTTTGACTAGAAATGTAACTGATGAATTAGGAATGAATTAGGAAGTCTTTCCTAATGTAGTTATTGCTGAACTGGATTTAGCTCCTGAGGCAAAAGGGCAGCTGGTCTTGATAGATCATTTGTGAGTAGAAATGAACATTTTATTAATTGAAAAAAAAAGCCTTTATTTCCCCTGATACTTGTGGATTTGAAGGCATATTTATGTAGATTTCTTCCTTTTAATCTGGCCACAGCGATGACATTAAATTATTTTAATTCCTACTGCTCTATATTCAGAAGTGGTTTTCGGTCTGCAGGTCTGCAGCTCACACAGCCTCGAATATCCGCAGGTTATTTTTGAGTGTGCTGCAAAAGGTAAATTAAGAGCAACAAAATGGCTCTCAGAATTATGAAAATTTTATATTCTCTATGCAAATTCTGCCCCCTCCTAAAATCTTTTTAGTGCCTACTAACAAAAAAAAATTAAAAAATTTCTCTGAGGAAGAGCAAGAATAAATATCAGTTCAGGTTACTTGGCTTCTAATTTTTTTTGCTTTACAATTTTACCATCATACAGTACAGTACAGTAAAATAACTTATTGCTAGAAATGATGTATTATAATAAATGAAGGTTGAAACTTTCTTGCACATAAAACAATAATATGCCTGCATTACAATTTAGAGTTACAGTCTTGGGACAAAAACTATAACATGATTGAGGAAAAGGACTGTGTAGATCTTTCATTTATGTAAAAATATTAGGAAAAAGTGTTAATTTCTTGTGAGTGTGGTTTCCATAAAGCAATCTTAATTTCCTTTTGACCATTTATTGAAAATCCTTTTGAGCTTTTTACACAACCAAACAAATGTCAGTAAAAGGCTACTATGAATTTCCTGTCTGAATTAAAGATTCTGTTAATGCTCAGTATCCTAGTTCTGCTTCAGTTCTGAAAAGAGACTTGTGCCATGTGCAGTCAGTTAGAGGTAAAGACTTTACCTTCTGCAGTATATTTACAGCAAGGACTGACTTCTTTTGTGTTCTCTATAGGCATGAGTTCATGGTCAGTGCTATACAAATAAAATTTGTAAACCTCTTATTTGTGATTTTAAATGTGCCTGTTTCAGTTCTTTATTACAGGCAATTCAGGAATTTATTCACTCAGTGAAATGTGTTTCTATGTTTTTAATTTTGATTTTTATTAAATTTGTAACAGTTTCTTGTCCATATAAAAAGATGTGATCTTGATCTAATTTGTATGGTGGTTTTGTTCTCATATTCCAGAGGCATAAACTAATTTTAATATTTAATTTAAAAACCCACTAAGTCGACCGATTATTAAGTAGATGTGCTTATACTAGTAGCAACATTGAATATATTATGCCAACAAGCTGCTTTAATTGTGGCTTCTTCTTTTATCAGAAGGAGCAAAGCTGAGTTACCTTAGATCTGGTTATGGCTGATGAAAATCACATCGCTTCAACGAGATTATTTTTTGTGAAAAAGTACAAATGGTGAATACCTGATTTTCTATCTTACATTTGCTGCTGCTGTCCATGAAGAAGAGATGAATTCAAGTTCCTTATTAATTTTAAATAAATACATATGAATGTTTATAATATCATGCAAATACATTTATATAAATATTTAATATAAAGCTCTCCTTGTAAATTCCTTTGCTTCCAGCTGTTGCCTCCATGACTGTTGTGACTCGAGTTTTTGTCAATATCAAGCAGTGGTATTTAAGCTCACTGTAGGCAAGCAAACATCAGAGGCAGGATATGCAGATATGCAGAGCTGTTTCCCAGTCCCTCACAGCATGATCCAGCTCTGTTGGGTGCACTGATAGCTGTACTGCTTCCCAAGGAAGTCTAAGGCTTGATGTTCTGTGAAACCATATATGTCCTTATCTTTTTCTTTTTTTCTTTTTTTTTTCTTTTTTTTTTTTTAATTTTTCTTCTTCTTTTTTTTTTTTTTTTTGGGTAACTTAGGTCCCTGAAAACCTTCAGTAATTTTTTGGTGGGTGCAGTTTGAAAATGTACTTAAGGCTGTGACAATCCAATTTCTGTAAATATTTTAGAATATTATAAAAGCTGTAATGGCTGAAATAGATTTAATTCCTATACTTAGTGTAAGATTAGAAGGTAAAATCTTTCTGGACTGGATGCTCAGAAGCAGAGGGGTTTGCTAATTAGATTTAATTTTGTCAGCCTGCGGTGCTTGATAAAATTCAAATCAAACAGTCTGTTGACATGACAAGCTATGTAAAGCAGTGCCAAACTTTAAAGAAAATAAAAAAGAAACAGATACTTGGTTTCTGGCTGGAGGTACTGTCTGCCCAGCATTAACCTACCTCATGACTGGGGATTTTATTCTCTGTTTTCGTTTATCTCCATTGTTACACCCTCATTTGACTCTAGGTTTCTTCACAGCGGCCACTGTTGCAGCTTTGTGTGCCCATCTCAAGGAAGGTGACAATTCTGCTTGGAACAATGTCTCTGGCTGTACGTGGTTGGAATCACATTAATGAAAGATCCAGGGGATAGAGAGACACTGTGACAGGAGAAGTGTGCCTGGAACAGACAGGCATTTGAGATGAAGAGAGGGCAGATACTAAGGACTGTTAGGAACAGAAATGATTTTAAAAAAAATAAAATAAAAAAAGAGGTTGATAGTTTGGATGGCCTCGGGCAGAGAATATAGCTTGAAATAGAGAAGCACAGAGGCTGGCAAAAAGAGGAAGGCAGTCTGGAGTGATGAAGTGAACTGATAGTGAAATAGAAGGTATTCTGCATAATCAATGCCTCATCCAAAACACCAGGGCTCCAGTATAACATTCCTGGAGAGAGGTGAGATACTGTGAGGAACCCAAGGAATGTCAAATTACCTGTCTGACAAACTATATGAACATGGTGTTCATAAATATTGTAGTACATTACCAAAGCAGGTGCTAAGCTGTGTCTGCTTGAGGAAGAGCATGAATTCTGTCTTTACCTGATAGGATTTTCTCCTAGAAAATTATGCTGACTTCTGTGCTGAGATCATACCTATTAATTATCAGTTCCTCCTTCATACAAGCTGTCTGTACTGAGTCCTGAGGCAGGCTACCAGAGAGCTGAGATGTCCCTTTGTCTGCTGTGAACATTAAGCATGGCTTGGCACACTTCAAATATCTGTGATTCTTTTTCCCTTCCTCAGTCTCTTCCAAAAATACCTTAGGGCACAGGTGATCCTCTTTTGTTTCTAGAGGCTCTGGCACTTTGCTCATGAACTGGGGCTTTGAAGCTCTACTATGTTTAACACAGGGGTTTTTTTGGTCGTGGTTTGGATTTTTTGGTTTGGTTTGGATTGGTTTGTTGGTTTTTGTTGGTTTTTTTTTTTCTTTTGGTTGGTTGTGTTATTTTTGTTTTGGGTTTTGTTTGTTTGTTTTTAGTTTTTTGGTTTTTTGCAGGCTTTGGTTAACAAGATATGGGATTTTGTATTAAGTCATATTATGTTTGACTTGTCTTTCTCATCCCTCTAAGGATAAAATGAAGTTGTTGGGCACACAAATAGGAGAGTATGTACAGGGGATAGGAAAGTTGCAGAGGAGTACTGGGAATGGATAGCTCTGACAGTCTGAGTTACTGTGACTTCACCAGATCTGTTGTGCCACAGTGACTGACTGTGTACATATCCTTGCCCACCAGGGACAGACAGCAAGACAAAATATTTTAGCTTCAAGCCTCTTCCAGAATAGTAATGCTGTTGTATGTCCAAGTCCCTTTTTTTTTTTTTCAATTACAGATTTGTCTTTTCCTAATAAAATAAAATATTCCACAGTGTCTTGATGGACTGAATATTCTATAAATGAGCCACCCTTTCCACTGCCCTGTTCATTAGTGGAATTACTCTCAGCAAAAATATTTAGTATTTATGTCTTGGCAAGTTGTGACTTAGGACTTTGGAGAGCACAGTGCAGGTTGTTGTCAGAAGAGGGGACCTCCCCATTCCAAGGTGTGAGGCTTGTAATTTATAGCAGCAGTTAAGGAGCAGCCCATGTACTAATTACAATCACAGCTCAAAACTTTTCTAAGCTTCTTTGCCAAACTGAACTCCATATTGCTGTGGCTAAATTTGCTGTTTGAGCTGGAGCTGGCTGATGGAAAGCTGCCTCACTACTGTGAGATTTAAGCACTCTAGTGGCTTTCTTGGAACTTTCTATATGCACACCTCTTTTTTTAGAGAATGTTTGTAAAGTTTTAAGTAATTTAAGTACTTTGAAATATCTACTCATAATTTCAGTGCTGAGAAACTGTGAGTGGAAAGATGCTTTTGAGGTTACATTGGGTAAAGCCTTTGGCACTGTTCACTGCAGCCATAAAAATTCAATGAGGAAATGATGAAATTGTGTCAGAGGAAATTGTTCCAGCAGGAAACTCAAAACTATAAAAATAAATAATATTGCTGTCTTGTGTAATGTTAATGACAATTTGGAAAAAAAGATACTTTGGACCTTTTTGTCCAGATGTTGGAAAAAAATTATTGCATAATGCCAGTTAAACTATTTTTCTTGTGATAAACTCAAGGGTGGAGCAAAAAAATCTCAGCATCCATTCAGTCCCACTTACTCTAAAATGACTGGAATAAATCTCTGTGCAGCAGGACAGTTTCTTCATAAAGCTCTCTTTTTTGCTTAGTGGACTTATAAAGACAATGCATTATAGAAGAAAGATAATGGGAAATTCTTATACATACTCCTGGCATGACTGAGAAAAGTAGTAAAAAAGGGGGCTTGTGTAAATATTCTGCATTATAACTAAAAATATTGTTTTAAAAATGTACATGTGATAAAGCAGAGAACACTGTAAAGTCCAGTGGCAAGTTTACTCAAATGAAACCCATTTGCCAGGTCTTGCAAAAGATAAGTGTTCTTTAGAGTTGTTCTAGAAACCAGTTACCAGAGTTTGTCATGCAGTAGTTCTTCATTGTACTGAAAAACACAGAAAAAGTGAAGCACAGCCTAATATAAATGTTTACTTTTGCTTGACTCATTTTGATGTGCATTTATTGGTGCAGACCTGTGGCTCTCTTTGGGTGAACTCTCTCTCTCTGCAGAGCAGAAACACGTCACAATTAAACCCCTATTTTCAGTGCTCAAGTGGGACTTCCATGGGTCATAGACCCTGTGTTGAAGTCATTTGCATGTTATTAGTGTTTCACTGCTTTGTGCCTGAAGTAGGTTGTACCATGCTCCTGGCAAGTATTTCTGGGACTAGCATGCCTTAAGGCAGCAGATAATTTTCTAAATAGGCAGAGGGTAAAAGGAAGATATATGGATTTTCATGTGGCTATTTTTATTGTTCATCCTTGCTGTGTAATTCTCTGTGACATGGCAGTTATACAGAAAATATTCTAATGAAAAGTACATGTTGTAATTTTTTTTCTCTCTCTCAAGTCAAAGACATCTCTTATGACCTTCTTCTGAGTCAGAACAAGAACAGTATAGTGAGGTTTAATGCACTAGAAGGGTTAATCCAGAAGTGCCTCTTCTGAACAATCTTTTGTGTTTCCTGCTGTTTTCTTTAAATACTTCCAGCTGCATAACTGCTGTAATAGCTATCCTAATTTCCAACCAATGGCCAAGAAAACATGAAACTTCTCTCTGAGGCAGTTTGATTCTTAGTTTTCCATTTGGCTTCAGTGAGAGCTAAACCACATGTTTAAGATTCTGGTAGCATAGAAAGGTTTCTGATAACCACAGTGGTGTTAATTTATAATCCCTACTAAAATTTTCTGTCCTTTCCTGGAGAGTACCACAAATGAGCATAATGTTTCTTACAAGCTATTTTGAGTTGTGCATGTATGACAAGAACAGAAAAGGCATCCTTTTGGAATGATAGTGTAATTTGGTGTGCAAGAGCATGTCACAGTTGCTGACAAGCTGAACACCACATACTTGGCTCGGGAAGTGTACACATACTGAAATTAGTTTATATTCTTGGTCATTAAGAAAGAGAATGGAAAAAAAACAATCTCACTGCTTTTTAGTGAGCCTGATACAATGGTTATATCAGAATCAGTAGCACTGAAAGTAATGGTGTGAGGCTGCTGGCATCATTACTCTGCAGACATTCCTTTTGTCCATTCCCTCACTGCTCACAGAACTTAATCTTGGTGGTTTATTCCTTGTGTCACATCTTCAGAGAGACAATTTTGCAAAAATAATTTTTCCCATCAGGTACGATGTTATAGGTTTCTTTTTGTGGAGCTGGGAGGTACCAGTGAAAATTAGCAACTCGGGAGAAAAAAAACCCCTCAAATTCTTAAGGGCTGTTAAATTCTTAATACTGAGCTAAAATGAGAGTGACAGCTGTTGTTTAATGGTTTAGAAGGTGTACAACCAAACTCTTTTCCTAGCTGGAGTAGGAGTAAGTGATCAGAGCTGCTTTTACTTTTCCTACCTTCTGGCCATTGTGCTTACTTGGACTCTAAATTTTCTGAGCCCTAAGTGCTTGTGCACTTGCACACATTGACCATGGTGTGCACAGTGCAATGGGGTCATCATTCCTCTTGCTGCTTCAGAGTCATGAGCTCAGAGGTGGCTATAGTAATCATGTACACCCAGCCTTATAACTGTAGATTCTATTAAAAAAAACCCCCAAAATATATCCAGTATTTCACTGCTCCGTGTCTGAAGTATGAAGACTGCAGAGGGTAAAAAGAAAAGGAGAAGGGAATGAATACCACCAGCAATGACTAAGTTATGGGTCTAGGTTCAGCTAAGCAGCTACAGACAGTAACCTGACTTTCTTTGGAGCACGTCATCTACTTTTACACTGGCCTACTTAGATGGCAATGCATCCCCCTGAGATACTCCTCCAGAAGCAGTTAGAACTGTGGAAAAGCTCTGTCAGCATTAGCTGCTTTGGCACACGTTGTGAGTTTTATGGTACAGTAGAGGCTTTATAGCAGAGCCTGCACCCTGATTGTCCATGGTCAGAGTGTAGACTATATTTGTACTGTTAAGTGCCTGTCCAATTTTTGTTCTATATCATAAGTCACGAGGGAGAATGTGTCTGCTAGAAAACCCCAGAATAGGCACAAGGAAGTATTTGGAACAAATGAATGTCAAAGGACGTCTCTGGCTAGTACAATACAGCCACAGTGAGTATTCCAAACAGCCCACTTCAGCCTAAAATAGCTATTCTGATTGTGTGGGAGTTATTGAATTCAATTATTTTCAGTGTGTTTCCTTCAACTATAATATTGATCTTAAACTAATTAGCTATTACTAAAGGTGACTGTAAATCCAAAGTTATGCATATGGGAAGGGACTTACACATGGTCAGGGAGTCAGGCCTCTTAATTGAGGCTTAATTAGAAACAGAATAAGGATGTCACAGGTCTAAAAATTTAAATGCTCTGTTACTGTCAAAAGCCTTTAATAATGTAAATAGGGAAAATGAAGGTGTTTTAAATTTTAAAAAATAAATAGACTAATATTTTACCAAAAGAAATTACAATCTAAAGGGGAGACAGTAAATTTTTCTTATTGGTTTTGGTTACGCTCAGTGGCATGTGAGTTCCAGATTAGGTATTTCAAATTGATAAATTACATAGATTGATGAGAAAGGAAGAGTAATCTCTGGCTTTACTTACAGCTCTTTCATAGGTCCTATGTAGTTTTTGCTTGTGTTTTATTACTAAATGAATATGAAGTACATGATGCTGTCCACAATGCCAGGAGCAAAATACCCAGGAAAAGATAGCATGACACAATTAAAGACCCAAAAAATCTATAGCCACATCTCAGTATAGAACTGTGCCCAGATCGCCTCACAGAACAAACTAAACTCAACTAAAATAAATAATTAATTGCAATAGACTTTTTTTATAAAACTATGTCTGCCCTCTTAGTGGCATTCTAATGACGTGACAGACTGACTAGTTCAGTAGCTCTTCTCTAGTAAAAAAAAAAAAGTGGTGAGGGACAAATTTATTGCATACAAGGAATTAATAATCCATGCTGATGACCTATCTGTGTATGTACTGGCTTCCTGGGGAAGGATGAAGGGGGTAATAGTCCTAGAATTAGTGGTGTGTGATATTCCAGTTTTCTCAGTGCTCGATTAAAGGAGCCTTCCTTCTTTATTGCCCTGGCAAGACACCTCTTACCTACCAGTGCCCCATACATCTGGGATGTGAGGTACTGAGCTCTTACTGCAATGCCATGGTTCACCAGACCTTCTTGTGCAGCAGTGCAAAAGAGATTTTTGGAAGGGTTGGACAGATGAGGCTCCTTTAACAGGACCTCTCGGAGGGGCACTTCTCTCCTGGTGCTCTGGCTGGAGGTGTGCACTGACAGCAGCTGAAAGAGGCACAATGCACAGTAAGCAGAAATTACCATGAAACCATTGAAGCCATGATGTTTGACTCAAGCCTTTTCAGTTAGATTAATTTATATCAATTCCCTGCAATAACTGGAAACTAATTTGAAGATGAATAGGTGTAATTATTAATGGCATTATTGCAGGCACTTTGAACTAAAAAAAACCCCAAAATTAAAAGGTAATGATGATTCATAAGGGGTGTTAGATGCTACATGAGACTCAGAAAAGATGTGGGTAAGTGATATGAAAGGTCACTCTGGACAGTTACAGCTGGGGGAAATCTGAAGTCATGTCACTGCCTGGTTCTGGGGCAGAGGATCATTCCTGGAGCAGGTGCCTTTAACACCATTGTGATAATTGTAAGGTCCACGATGTTGCCTGTGTGAGACTGTTTTTACAATGGCTCCCAGTGCATCTGACCTGTGTATGGGAGGAAACAGAGTGCCCAGAGGACTGTCTTTTTTCTGACACCCTGTCCTGAGGGGCTTTTTGTGGGTTTAAAAGTAAAAAGGCTAATGTGTATTAATGAAGCCAGTAAAACCTTTCTGTATTTTTTGCTAGCAGCAAGTTGTTTTGGAGATTTCTGGCTTCTGTGCCATCAATCAAAGCAACTCTGTTTAGTCTGCTTCCGGACCTTTTCTTGAACTATCCATCAGGGAGGCTTTGGAAGTAGAAAGACAGTGATTCTTTACAGAAGAACAGAAAATGGAGCAATAGGAAAAGCCAAGCCAACTTCTTTGTTTGATTTCTTTTGTGAAATGAGACAAAAGAAAGATATTGAGCAATTTAGACTAAAAGAGCAAATAGTCTGACACACTGCACATTTTCAATACATTTCAGTGGAAAAGAGGCTCTTTTCTGCTTACCATTTTTCACAAAATATCCCTGTGTTCTTTGACATCCGTTTGGAATGCTTGTGTTTATCCCTATTGACCATAATGCACAGTATGAAATCAGCTAAGGAAATATAAGAAACTGCACTCTATGAACTGAGTTTCTTCTGCCTTCTCTCTTGTTCCTAGCAGGTTTTTTGATTATGTTTCTTGTTTCCCTTCATCTCCAGAATCTCTTGAGTTTCTTCTCTCTGTGCCAGCTCTTAGAGCAGATGGAGAAATATACAGCATAAAACAACATTGCATAGATAAACTTCACAGTTAGAGAAATGAGAAAAAGAGTCCAGGAAAAAGGTGAGTTTATAGAGACTTGTGTTCCAGTTTCTGCTTTATTGACCACTTCTTGGATCACCCACGTTTAGCTTAGCTGCCTCTGAATTTTATGAAAATGTAAATGAAGAGTTCATCTCTATTTTTCAGAGATCTTCTGAAGTTAAACAAGAGCATGTGATATTTAGTACTTTGAGAACAGGAGTTATATAAGTACTTTGGATCAGTGAATTAATCAGGTATCTCTGATTGCATCTCCTGAACAATCTATCTCACCAGGACTACTCTGATATCAAGCAGCTTTTAGCAACCATCAGAATAAATACAAACCCCAAGCACTACATAACTGTTTTCTTTGAGATGTTTTTGAGAAACAGACAATATGACCTGGCTTCATGGTCAAAATGTAGTACTTTAATGTCCACAAAAATCCAATGGGCCCGACACAGGGCTTGATATTATGACAATAAATATCGACATTCTACAACTCACAGATCCAAATGCAAGAAAATGACACCAGCTTTTATTTTAATCAGATGGGTGGATAGAAAATGTACTAGTGACGCCATGGATTATTATAAGCATAAGGTACCATTGATTGTACCTATTTATTGTGGTATGCTGTCCATGGCAAAGGGTGTCTACACAATTAGTTCCAAGTAAAATAGACTGGAGAAAAATTCCCTATAATTATTACAGAAAGGTCAGCAAAATTTCCTTCAAAAAGCACCCTTGTCATACCTTCATCCAGCAGGGTTCCTGTTTAACCACCATCACCAGTATTTTCCCAGACTTTGTGTTATCAGGTAGGCTTAGTGCTATATTCAATTTGGTGAGCTCTGCATGTTTTGTTTACCTTTTAAAAATAGTCTTGTAATTTCTTTTCATTTGCATCCTATTGTACACAAGCACAGATGCAGCATACACAATGCGCTGCAATTAACAGAGGAAGTCTGAAGAAGGCTGAATACATTTTTATTACCTGAATCCAGCCTGACTGCCTCTGGAGGGAAATTTGGGTAGTGCTGTGCCTTTTGGGAAAAACTATTCTTTCATTAGCCTGATTGGTCACTGAAGGTCATTTTTTATTCCAATGGAATACAGCTGCAGGTGCCTTTTATCTGTATATAAATAAGAAGATTGTTAATGCTGAAAAATCCTGAGTGACTGATTTGTGTGTTTAGTGTTTCTCTTTGATACCTAAAGCAATGGTAAATAATTGTTTATGTCCAATGTGCATAAACAGGACAGGATGTCTGCTCTCACTGAATATATCCAACATAAATTTCCATGCTGAAAATGTCTCTTTTGCATCTATTTCCTTAATATGAACTAGTCAAATTCATGAGCCAAAAGTTGTCTTTTTAGAAGCCTTGTTATGTAACATAAGTCCCTGCCCTATATTTTCCAGAGGGTTCCCATGGAAAAGAGGCACTCCGTTTTAAACTGCTGGCTAAATATTATAGTGGGATTCTGGAGGAATATTATAGTGGGATTTTGGAGAAATATACTGAAGTCCCCTGTAACTACTTTTATGCCTCTTATCTTCAATGTTGAAAAAATTTATAGCACTAAATTTTTCCAAAGAGTTTTGCAAAAAGTGTGCAAGATATTCATAGACACATAGAATTTCACTCCTTTCTCCTTTGAAAGATTTGCCTAGTGCTTTTCTGGCTCATAATTCCACAGGGAACTCCTACTTAGCGGAATTGTCCATTCAAGGTCTTGAACAGATAGATCAACATAATAGAATTGTGATTGTTATGCAGCAATATAAGAACATCTATACTATATTGAAACATAAAGGTGTCATAATCTTAAATGCATTCTGCAGTGTATAAACTGGTTAAATATTTTCCAGTCTATCAGATACACCCTATAACTGGAAATAACTTTGCTGCACCCACTATTGTGAAGATAAATCAGTCACACTATGTTCTGAAACTCTCTTTAGGAGATATTTACAAAAATGAAAACGCTGTGAATTCATGTGTCATTTCAAAACTCTAATAACCAGATAACTGATGCTGCTGTATATGCAGCTTCAGATTATTGAAATAAATAGGAAAATGTTATTCTGTGTAGGTTAAGACATTATTTCTGTAAACAAACACTGGTAATTTTTATTCCCTGCACTTTACAGATTCATAAACTGGGATTGTATCCTGTAGTCAGTAAAGATATCACTTCATAGATTTTATTGCAGAAGTTAAGGAAAAAGATAATAGGAATATTTGAGGAAATTTGAGATTTTCATTCACTGAAAAACCCTATTATTCAGGTTGTGTAAGAGCCTCAAAACTGTAACTTTTTATAGGAAAGCCTAATTTTCAACAAAAATGAGAAGACACAAATGCTCTGTATTACACAGAGGACATCAGCCTGGATGTGGAAGACATTTTAATGACCGTGAGATTAATCATGAGGGAATTAAACTATATTCTTCAAGACATTCAGTTAAGCACAAAGTCTGACAGGCTTTAGCTATTCTGCTCATTATTCTTTGTCATTTAGGTGAATAATTCTGAAAGAGATGGTTTTCTTCATCTTGAAAAGGAATAGGCACGTGGCAAATCTGGAAGTGCTACAAAATAAAAATATGAGCAACTACTTCTATTTTGCTTCAGTAGCTTGAAGAGAATTGGCAAAATATTTTCAAATACTGGTTCATTACTCAGTGTGATTGATTCTTAGGGATAAAAGGAAAATTCTAGTTGAGAAGATTCTGTATAAGTACATAAAATCAGTTAATAATGAGTTATTTGATTAAAAAGACACTATAACTTTCCTAACCATGTGTGAATAAATGAGCAAAGGAAGGAGGATAGGGAACATTGTTTCATAGCCTTCCAAATTAACCTGATCAGATCACATGAGCTACTGTACTGCATACTCCAGCCCTTCTAGCCCACTCGACTGTCTCTAGATGAAGCAGCAGCTCGTATGTGTTTAGTTTTGATTGTGCTTTGAGCTCTGTCTGCTTCAATGGCAATCCAGCAGAGTTCTGGCATTCCACTTGTCCATAACTAGTTTCCTGGACAATGGCCTAAGGATATGTCATAAGAAACAGTGTGTGGACAAACCCACAAAAAGCAGAATTGTTCTCTCTGAACTGTTTTCTCTGTGGTGCTAACTAAAACCAATAAAGGTGTCACTTCAGCACCTGCTTTATCTTTATGCCTAGGAAGGTAATTGAAAATGTCTTGACAAGTTGAACTTCATCAGCTGAAAACACTGCCTCCTTAAATATGGGTCTACTTCAGGAAATGGCTGTTTAAATGTCATTTTCAAATGAAAGACTCTTTTCCTGTGTACTTTCAAGTCACAAGGGACAGCAATAAGTCAACTGCTGTTTATTTCAGTTAGTGCTGCAGAGACAATGCAGCCAGGAAGAGTGCTGATTCATTTTTCTTCCTGTGTGCATTGTGAAAAGAGCTTTGTATTTTGCTGCAGGTGGATGCAACAGCATGAATCCTTCCAAGTTCCAGACTGTCTAAGGATTTAGTTGAGGCTAAAGAATATTTCTTAGGTGAAAGGGAAGAGGAATTAGAGCTTTGAAAGAGTGGGGGTAATCTTCCATACTGAAAAATCTTGCAAAAAGCAACTGCATATAATAATCCACCAGAGAAACAGAACCTTTAAAGTATTACTTAAAAGTCCTGAGTTTTGATAAACTACAGATATATGATATAAAGGAGTCTTGTAACAGTAATTCAAATTCATTCTACTAGCACAAATAACAAAAGAACTAGCTACAAGAACAAAAGCTAACTAGCTACAATTCTGTAATTAAATAAAACTAAGAATAGTTTCTAATTAATATTTTGATTATTAAATGCAAAATGAAGATATTGGTGGCATTCAGGCTGGAAAGGCTTCAAACTTTGAAATGCAAGCTCTGTCAAGGTGCAGCCACAATGGTGGGATTAGCAACAGGGTTAATGTTTTTAGCCATCGTTTATTCAATTGCTCATACTGCATTCTGATCACAAGAGATAAGGGGAAATGCTGCTTCTTTTTGTGGAGGTTCCTTTGTGATTTAAAAGAACATATAAAGGAATTTTCTTCTATTTTATTGTAAGGACTTCTGGTAATTTCTTCGAGGAGAAATCAAATTAAATCTGCCCATACGAGGAATTCACAAAATTATGATTCCAAAAGTATCAGATGCTCAGCATCAAAATAGTCTCAGAGTATAGAACTGAGAGCAATATGTGACTGATTTGGTACCTGGCATAGAGACCCTCTGTGGGCTGACATTTTCAATGTGTTCCAGCAGTTACCACCTATCCTAACTAAATGCTTTGTTTTGAGTTTCTTTAACCCCACTGAACATAGTTAAGCTACAACAGGGCTGAGGGAAATCTCACATTTATCCTTTTTAGCCAGTCAAAAAATTCTGAAAGGCTCAGGACTGCACAGTGATATGCTGTGAATTAAGGATAAGTTACGTACAGGCTCTAAATTATATTTGGAGTTCAGATACCTCCAGGTAGGGAGGATGTTCCTCCTCTTAAACTCCATGGCCTGAAATCTCTGGGATCTTGATAATTGTTGCTAATTTTATTTTAAGTTATTGAATTTCTGGCTCTTTTAAACTGAATTAGGAGAAAGATTCATCCAGGAACCATTTTTTCCATATTTCTGCCATCTTACAGTACATTACAAGGCAGTCTTTTTTAATTAAAGTATTTCAATTTTTGTTTAAAAGTCTTTATGATACTGTATTAAGCAAGGCTGAAATTCAAGGGAATTCTTGTTTGACTTTAAATACATAAATAAACCTTATTGACCTCAAGAGCTGAAATGGACGCTCCTCATACACAGGACATAAATGCAGAAGACATACTGTGCAAATGAAGTCCAAACTTCAGAATAAAATGAAACCATGGAACGAAAGAAAATAAATGAATAAGAATGAAATTGAGCTGCCAAGAATTGTACATGTGATTTAATCACATTTTCTGTAGCAATGGTGAGGTAAAGTGTTGCATGAGAAGATAAATTTTACTTCTTCAAAGAGCAGAGTGTAACGCTGAAAATTTCAATATTCACCTTTCACATGTAAAAGGTGATTCTAACACTAATCTAGGAAAAGCCTTTTGTGAAATAACCTTTCTTTATACAGTTGCTGAATTTTGGTTGCATGTTAAAATTTCACAGAAGAAACAATGCCCATCCTTCTACTCCAAGGCAGCATCATCTATACCTGCTTTTCTCTTGATGCTTTCTGAGCCAAGCCTTAGTGGCCTACAGTGACAGAGACACCACATTTCTCCCAGTCAGTGTTTCAGGGGTTCACTTCCCCTTTCCATTTAGAAAGTCTTTGATAACGACTAACTTGGACTTTGCTCAGTGCAATTTAGGTCCATTTCTTCTTGTATATCCAGGAAGAACAGATTATTACCAGCTTCTTGCAAGAGCTTTTAAAGCATTTGAAGTCTGCTCCTCAAGCTTTCTCTTTCCAGAGCCAAACACTCTGTATTTAGGAGACTGAAATGGATTAGTACTAAAATCAACCATCAAAACTAATAATCCACTGAAAGCCTAGAAAGCTGTTTCTAAAGCTACCTCATACCATAAGAAAGGACTGATTACAAGCTATTTAAAATAAATTCTTTTGATGTTTTGCCAGGAATGACAGTCTTTTAGGCATGTTCAAATTAAATTTCTTTATGCTGGAGAATTTTTTACTCTTTAAACATAAAAAATTTTTCTTCTAAAACATATCTGGTTTGAACAGAAAAGAGAAACTACATGCAGCCATGCCTTAAGAGTGAATTGTATCATATTATTAGCTCAGGTAGTATCACACTGAGGTCAAGGTCCTTTCTGTGCATGATTTGGGGTACGAGGTTTAGCACCTTATACTGCAGGTGAACATCCTAAGATTTGCTGATTAGGAGAGCCTTAATGTAAGTCCCAAGAGAAGAGGGATCCTGAAAAGATGCAATCAGACCACCATGGAGACAAATTGCAAAAATCTGAGGTTTTGCTTTTTTACAGGTTTAAGGAGTGGGTAGCTGCACATAACAAGTTTCTCACTTTCTTTACGGAAAAACTTGATTTGTTATGAGAGAAATTTCATTTGCTATGAGATTTTAAGGAAAACCAAATAGTGAAAACAAGGAAAAACCTGTAATATTGACTTGTTTGTTCAAAGACTAGACTCATGGCTCTATTCTCTGACAAGAAATTTCATTAAATGCTCAGAATTTGCTGAAACACTAAATTAAAGCATTTCTGCCAGATTATGAATCACTCATAGCAATGGAATCAAGAGGCATTACAGGAGATGCAGGTCATGAGCTTTCATGCTCACTAAATCTCTTCTCCCACTACTGATATGGTGCTGTCCTAAAGCAATTATCTTTTCTTCTTTTCCTTGTTTTCTTAGTTTTCTTTTGCAATCCCACTCTATTGTCAGACAGATTTTTTAAAGTAACACTGATAATAAGGAATAGCAAATGTTACATGCACATCCTCCAGAAGAGAAACTTGGTAGAGGTTTTTTTTGACAGAGGATCTCAAAAATAAACACTTGTATGTGAATGACTCAGGGATTTACAGTACTCCTAACTTTTTTTTTTTTTTTTTTTTTTTTTTTTTTTTTTTTTTTTTTTTAGTTTCTGCTGTGTTCAGGACAAGGCTCTGGTGCTCCTAGATCTTGAGATCTTGTGTGCAGCAGCCTTGATCCACATGTAGACAAAGGAGAATTGATGGCTTGTGCATCTCCTGGCCGACACAGGATTTGCAAGACATTTATTTAATTGCTGACTGATTCAGCCCATGGAAAATATCTGAATCCACTGTATCTTTTGCTGATTCTCACTGGATTTTTTGTCAAAACAAGAGGGATGAAATCTGTAAGACAGAAATAATGACTTCATGTTGAATAAGCTTCCAAACTCAGAGAACAGATGTGTAAAAAGGACAGGCAGTTTCTGTTTTGCTGAAGCTGTGGCAAGATAGGAGTTGCACTATACCACACATAACATTAAAAATGTTACAAAAATTAGCAGTGGAATAAAATATTCTGAGTCACTTATTATCTTAATTTTCATACTGTGGCCAGAAAAAGGACAGCTTTATGTGTTAAGTAAAGCTATTTCAGACTTTGCTGAGAAGCCCAGGAGTCCATTAGCAGGAGGAAATTTGAGGTTTGAGAGCTTAATTAGTTTACCTGAGGACTGAATTAGATACTAGAGCAGGTGTTTGTAACAATATTTTTTTTTCAAAAATTACCAGGATTGTGCTAAATTCCCTTTGAAAAAAGTACCTAAATAGGTGTTTAGTACAGTTACAGCTTGTCTTCATCATCCTGTGCATTTTTGCTTGCAGAGCGGTAACTTGTGGATGTATGCTAAAAGTACTCCTATTTGCATGTCACTCAAGGACAGCTGAGACATCATAATTCAAGAATTAACTGTATCAAACACACTTTTATTTTTTGCTTAAAAGCTAATGAGGAATTTTGAAAAATAATACAGAGGTGATTTAGATTTTCTCGCTGTCCACATTATGAGAGAATGAGGTGTTTAAGTACAACAATTCCTGCTTCAGTGCTTGAGGGTGAACAGACATTTCACAGCCAGCCATATTCACAGGCATTTTGTAAGAATATAAATTCTGAATCTCGGCTGAAATCATCCTTCTTGGAAGGACAAGATTTTTGAGTCATCCTTTAGTTGTGACAATTATTTAGTTACTTTGCCTGTGACTGTTTTCTTTCCTATCTTACATTATATAATGAAACTCTGGTGCAAACCAAACAGTATTTTCCAAGCTAAAACAAATCACTATAAGAAGTGGAATCATTTATTAATACTTTTTTTTGCTCTACTCTGGATCCTAATTAGAATTAATCTCTGTATCAGCATGACTTTATGATTTAGATTCCCCACTTCAAGGTGGAAAAATCTACTTTGCATTTTGAAAGATATAACGTATCCCTCATTTTTCTAATTCATTTGTGATGTCAATTGCAGTGTGTATATAGACATAAATAGAAATACACATATAAAAAACCTTGGCATTAAATCAATGTGCCATCTGCATTGTAAACTGAAGCGTATGTTAAGACCAGAGCCACAACAACACAACAGTCTTATATCAAAGTCACAGGGAATATGAACAAGAGACAAGGCATAAAGGAGAAGATTCACCTGTCATTTGCCATGACAGAAAAAGAGGGCCATGATTTTTTATGAGGTGCTTATACAAGGTAGACTGTCTGCTCTAAAACCTGACTCTTCAGCAAGAGCGAAATCTTCGTCATTACAAATCACTACTCGAAAACAGCTGGTCTGGTATTGTACCGTGCCTCCAGCAATGACCTGTGTTGGACTGGAAAACTAAACAAGCAACCCTGTAGCCTTGTCAATTCTGCAGCATGCTACACATAAGTCCACAAGGACTTTTTTCCCTGCAAGAACCAGGTGATGCACTGCTGCTGGTTACAGCTGTTACCCTACTGCATCAAGACTGGGCACCATTTCACCAATTCTTTTGTGTACATTCTTATGAGAACCTAACCAGCCTATTTTATGGGTGGTTTTCATATAATCGCTTTTTCTTCTGAAGGAGAAAGATTTGTTTGCATGTTGAAACACTTGTTTTGGGTGGGTTTTTTTGACTAATAAGACATCTGATTTGACTCAGGTTCTGAATAGCTTTGTCTTCATTTTCTTATAAGAAAGTGAAATATTGAATGGATGGATACAGCACACTTGAAACCATCTTTTTAACCTTTGTTGTGTTGCATTGTTTCACAGGAATGAGACACAAAGAGAGGAAATACTGCAGTTCAAAACTGAATAAAGTGCCTGATGCAAAAGCAACCAAAATGAAATGGAACAGCTCACATTGACTGTGATGGAATTTGGCTCTGCAATATTCTTAGGCTACTTTCTATATATGTTTCCACACATTTTTAAGAGCTGTGTGCTTGTCCCTGAGTGTTTGTCTTTGAATGCTGCATGAATTGTACTGCTCAAAGTCATTGCAATTTGATTTGATGAGCAAAACAATACTGCACCTAAGATTCCATTTAGGAGTCCTTTTTTTACTGTATCTGCTTGCTGTTAGCCTTAAGTGGAAAGCTTCAAAAGTATCATAAACAGGGGGTTTCTATTCTTCCTGAAAGTGCCCTTCTCTTCTTAGCTGGTGGAAAAGTAAGTTGAGTGCTTGTGTACTCCATTGAAAGTCTGAGTGAATAGAATGGAGTCTTGCAATGGCAGAGTGAAGTTTTCTTTCTTCCTATTTTCCATTGGTTAAAAAAGCTAGTGCAAAGCTCGAGCCTCTGTAGATGTCTCTGCATTTGAAGTAAGAGTTGTTGAGTGCAGTTCTGCACTTGACATTGAAACAGTAATAACACTCAGTGGAAAAGCAGACTGTAGCCATAGGCTGCCATTCTTTCTCAGAGATTTTTTCAAATGACATGATTTGCTTTTAAAGAGTTCTTTCCTTGCAATGAAACTCCATTTTGCTGAAGTATACAAAATGCATTGTGTAAGTGCATTAATCAACTTTCCAACTATACAAGAGATGTATCACTTGTAAATGAAGACCAGAGAGCAAAGGGAATAAAGGTTATGCATTTCT
The DNA here is from genome assembly GCF_015832195.1 of Motacilla alba alba. Lineage (NCBI taxonomy): Eukaryota > Metazoa > Chordata > Aves > Passeriformes > Motacillidae > Motacilla > Motacilla alba. The sequence continues at coordinate 36,972,809 of NC_052017.1, read as the reverse complement.
CTTAAGACTCAATTTATAGTAAGGTCCCCACTGAAAATGCTGTGCCATGTTGTGCTTTCTTTTTCCCAAAATACGAATATAAGGAGTGAAGTCTTTCCAAATTTTTTTTTTTGTTGTACAACCTCTTTGTCCTATGGAAAATAAGAGGCATTATATCGATGGACGTATGTGCATTAAGAATAATTATTTTGTTGGGTGTTACCCTCTATGTTCTGACTCTTGCTGAATACAAGCAACAACTAACAGGCCAAGAAAAAATTAATGGTTGTATTTAAACAAAATCCTTCAGTGATTTATGGGTCTTGGCTCTGACTGGGAGTTGTCATCACTACAAGTACTTGTGTTAAAAAGAGTCAATATAAACTGCTGGGTCTGATCAAAGGCTTTAAAGATAATGAACAGGTTTCTGGGTAGGTTGCCAAACCCCCAGCCATTAACTTTGGTTAGATTTTCCAGGGGTTTAAAAAGAGAAAAGAAACAAGAAAATGATAGTGACTTCTGTGTTTGCAGAGATACATTAGAGATGAAGCACAAGGAGAAAGGGACTTACTGTGATTTCAAGTTTTGTTTTCTCTGAAGATCTTTGAGTACAAATCACAGAGAACACAGATGTTCTCTGCAGTTGTGACTTGAGACTTCACCTAACAGGATATGTGTTATACAGACCTCCTATTAGAAATAAAATATTGCTGAGAAAAACTGCAGAGAAACCTGGAATAAGTTCTTGAAGTGGTAATGGCTTATGTGGGATTTTTACTTCATACACTGAGAGAAATACAACATTTTAGAGGGACTTCCACATAATTTTTTTTGCCCTCTGCACATACTTGTCTCTGAATTCTTAGTGAAAACAAGAGAATCACACCCCTCTGCATCTAAGATCTTGTTCCTTGTATTTAAGCAATTAATTAAATGGATTAACTGACCTCTCTCTCGGCCCCCAAAAAACGATTAATGTTGGAAAACTTTGGTAAATGAACAGAACATCAAAGCTTGATGTCATAAAATCAGAACTAAGAGTAAAACAGGATTAGAATGTAGTATTGGTTTTCAGTTGTGCTCTTTTCCCCACCCTTATTCCTGCTACCTGATTTCTATTTACTGCCTTGTCCAATGTTTCAGAAAATTACCATGTTTCAAAGTCATAAATAGATATCTCCATTTGCTCTTTCTCAAGCCCGCCTGAACCTTTTTGGCATCCTACCTTCATTCTCTTTTTGTGGGGAGCATGCATAAAATTTGTTTAAAATTGTATTGCAACACCACTAGACGTTTCATGTAAAATGAGCTGAATAAACAGCACTATTTTACAGCATCTCATGGAAGATTGATTCTTGCAGGCCTTGTTTTCAGAAGCCTTAGTTTTAACTTCTGTTTAATGGAAGAAAATGCACTCTTATTAGATACAAAAATTGTGCAGAAACTTGTCAAAAGTTGCTGAAAACATATGGCAGTGTCTGCAGAAAGTTTGAAATGAGAAGTCTGGGTGCGAAGTACTGCAATGGTTCCAAGTTACCAGTGATAATGCTTTAAATATTTAAAGTATTGTGACAAATTCAAAGCTGCATGTAAATATTTTATGAATGCTGTGGCTTAACAGGATTGTTGTGGTGTTTACTGCATGCATCTACAGAGCATGTTTGTCAGGAAATTGGCTCTGTAAACAGTGTATATTACAACCCTTATATTCATTTCTTAGAAACACTTCAGAATATTGCAGTTCCATCAGTCTATACCTGAATTTCTGACATTCCTGCCAGTTGACCCACTTGGTTTAGTCAGGATCAGGAAACAGAGCAAAGAACAGAAAACTTGGATTGAAATAAAAGGAGAAGACTTCAGGGAAAAAACGGCTAAAGTGCAAGTTTGTGGATGTAGACTGGAACCCACACTGAGAGATAAGAAAGAATTGAAACTTGGGAATTATTTAATGTAATGTAGACATTTACAATGTCAGTGTCTGTAGTTAAAATAGTTGCCCTTGGCTAAATTTCTTTCCACATAATCAATGGAGAATTACAGGCAGTTTTGGATTAAAATAAATATCATTAATCCTAGATTTCTCCTTTTATTTGAAATTGTGTCCTAATAATAGAAAGTTTCTGGATACATTATCTCAGGCATAAACATGTGGATGTTCACATCTCATTAATTGAATGTCATCTATACATAATTATAGTTCTATAAGAACTATGTTGTGCCCTTCCTCTTCTTATTGTTAAGCTTAAACCATATTTTGTTTCAAAGATATTTTTTAGATTGCTGAATCTGCCATTTCTCACAATTCTCAAAGGAAAGATCCTCAGATACTAATTATGGTCAGGCCTGCTGAGTGATTAAGGCTTGTAATCAGGCACTTGGAATAAGATTAAGCAAATTGCAAATTTCTTGCTGGGAGAGGTGAATGCGTCAGAAGCAACACATCATGATCCAGAGTAACAAATAAGAAAGACACCAAAGAAACAACTTGCTCTGCAGCTATGACAAGTGTTTAACTATTTCATTTCCCACTAACCCCCTGCATATATCTGCATTAATTCATAAAATAAATTAATAATTTAGATGGGAAGCTACTGCTGGGTATCATCTGGTCCAGTCCCCTCTCAAAGACATGCCAACTTGGAGCAGGCTGTTAAGGGCCTTGATCAGTTTCATTCTGAATATTTCTAGGGAAGAAGATTCCACATCCTCTCAGGGAATCTATCGTAATATTTTATAACCCTTACAGTGAAAAAAAGTGTCCTTATGTCTCATCCTTTCAGAGGCCTTGTTGTCTTTCATAAAGTCACTATTGATGTCACCTGTGTCAGTCTGTCCTCTAATTCTTGTGCCTTGTGTCTCCTAAGTTCCCAGACAAATCTCCTTGAATTCAACCAGCTGCATTGCCCAAAATGCATCTTTTCTTCCTTTTTGAAGAGCTCCTTCTTATTCAACACAGCACTCCTGTGGCACAGGTTACCCCACCTCATCTGTTCCTTCCAAATGAGCTCACAGATCTGCAGCTGTACATGGACTTCTCATTCTTGCCATTCTTTTCCTGTTCTATGTGGCTACAGGTACTTGAGGGAGTTCCCAGGGCAGCTGTTTTCATGGTGGAAGCATGAGAATCTGCTCCCTCCTGCTGTTCATCAGGCCTTCCCCTGACTGCAGCCCATGCACCCCTTCTCAAAAGGCTTTGGTCAGCATCCTGCTCTGAACATGGTTGGAGAACCTCTCTGCTAGTGAGCTTGGTAGCAGAGATGGCTCTTGTGCCCCTCCAACAGACAGATCCACTTACTCTGGCCGGACTTTCCTTAGGTAAAAAAGATATAATTTATGAAGCCCCACACCAGATTTTTCTGAAGGGATGTGAAAAATGGAAGGTGGTGTGGGGAGGTGGGGGGGAGAAGGAATGACTAGCAATGAGGACAGTGTGAAACATGAAGATCTGTTAACACATGGATGGATCTTATTTTCCTGAAATGGTTATTTGAGTCATTTTAGGAGATATTTATGCAAGAAAAGATGAGTTAATACAAGGACGTAGTGGTCTCCGATACCTTGATGAGATACATTTTGTGGTTTTCTGTTTTCCATCTTCTACCTCTTTTCATCATTTGATTTTTTCCTTTATTTCTTCAAATAGAGTTGTAGACAAACTACATATAAACCTAATGGGATTTGAAAACTCTCAGGTACGTCTTCTGATTCAAAATGAGATCCCTGCAAGAACTAACTGTTTCGTGACTGCTATGTTGAAATAGATCAATATACAAGCTTCTTCCTTCTTTTATCAAGTATCTGACCCTCTGATGACAAAGATTACTTCTGTGTAAAGAAGTTGTTTTATCCTCCATGTTGTCAGTGTACAGCATAACTGATCAGAACAACATTTATTTTTCTTTCTGCTTGATGATCCTTGTGTATGACATGAAACTAACAAATATCATCACCAAAGTAGGCAAAATGCATAGAGCTGTGCCTGCATCTCCTTTCTTCTACATGTGGATCCATCTCATTAAAACTGCTATGTGTCTGTGACAGGTTTCAGTTTGGGAGACAACAGTCTACTGAAAATGTGCTCCCCCCTCCAATTAGACAGGGAGAGTAGACATCTCCTCTGCAGGAGCTGCTGTTTCTCCTCTCTCTGTTAACTTTGGGAATGAATCATCAGCAAACACTGGTACTGGAATTTGGACAAACTGTCTGCAATGTTTTATAAAGTCTGACAGATATTTGACATTACGGAGATGTAGTATGATTATTATAGGACTTCAGGCAACCAAGGGTTTGTATCTCTATATCTCATGAGACAGTTGCTTTCCTGTTCACTTAAAAGCAGCATGACAAAAGTGCCACCACAGGAGTGTGAAGACCACTATGTGAAGTAGCAGACCAATCCCATTTAGCTTTGCTCTTTTCTCCAAAGCAAGGCAATATCTTTTTGGTTTTGCTGCCTTTGAGCAGGCGACAAGTAATTCTAGCTCAAAACTAGAGGGTACAAAAAAGTGGCCTTTCACTTTGCAGGCATGTATGTCTCTTAATGTTTTCCACAAAAAGTCTCAACCCAAAATTATATGTCTTTTTATATAGTAAAACACTTTTAACTGGAACATTGTTCCTAGAAATTTGCTTGCAATGCCATAAAATAAATGGGATTATAGGAATAGATACATTGTCTCTCTCATGGAAAATGAGACCAACCCTTGAGATTCCAGAGTGGTAATACCTGCAGAAAGTGGAAATGTTTAAACAGTCCTAAGTTCTAAAAATGTTTTGAGATGTTTTCTTCTGTTTTCACCGAGAACTTTTTTGAACTTTTTTTCTTCTCTCCTTTATTTTTTTTCTGGCTGTGTTTTTCTTCTGCTTTTTCATTTTCTTTTCAGAATAGATAGATCTAGATACACAAAAGCGAGAAGAAATCAATAGGAGTTGAAGAGAGATGTAAGTGCTGAGACCAGAGTAAATAAAACTTCTGGCTGATATCCCCAAATCTTTCAGAAAAGGTTGTCTAATGGAAATACTATCTCATTGTTTCTATCCCTCTCATCATCTATTACAAATCTGTTGCAAATTGTGAAAAAACAAAAAACTTAAGGTGGGGATCATGAATCTTAGACTTTCTGTCCAGCATAATAGACCTGGAATTTGGGCGTGTCCTTTTAATGTTACTAGAGGACAAGAAATTTTGTTATCCACCTTCATTATGGTTCTTTAGGTTTCGAAAGTAATGACATGAGGAATTGGAAAAAAAAAAAGATCACATTTTCTCCCAAAAATACATTTAACTGCAGAGGGAGGTTGATGTATTCTGTTTTCTAATATGACTTATTCTAGGCTTTTACTTGTGTAAATTAAGAATGAAATGGCTAGAAAAAATGCATTGGATTTTTTGGTGTTTGTTTTTTGTGTGGTTTTTATTTTTTCCCTGCTGTTTTTCAAATGTCTGCCTAATTGAGCACAGCTGTGCAGTGGCGCAAAACTAACCAGGAAATGATCATTTTGATAATTTCACATTTCTAAAGCACCTCTTAAACATCTCATGTGAGAATAGCAGCCGCAGTACCTTTAGAGATCAACAATATTGAACCAGATTTATCATACTGAGCTGTCTCCTGCAGGCACTTCAAAAAACCCATCCACTTTCAAGACAAATTCGTAAAGGTTCCCTCAACTGTAACTGTCTTGTAACATGAACAAAATGTGAGCAGAATAGAGACAAACTTTTCCAGGCTGCTCCAAGAATGAATTACTGTCTTTTCACTAGTCTACTGCCAATGAAGGTTTCATATTCTTCATAACAATCATCTCTGCATCAGTTTTCCATTTTGGACTATGGCCAGTGGAAAAGTATATAGATCTATGAAATACTCTGAAGTAATTAATTATGTTGCTTTTTGTGAACATCCTGTTCGTGAGTTCAAGCTTGATCTTTGCATGTTAAAGGGTTGATTTCTCCCTGAACTATATCCTCAGAGGATATAATATAGTCTGACTAAGTGCACTGATACACATTTGTTGAGTCCATCCTTTCTATAATATAAAAAAAATTATTTAGAAATTGCTTTTTTTTTCTAATTCAGAATAAAATCCAGAAAGATAGACATCAGTTCTGGAATGTGAGTTTTAAATAGTGTCAGAAATCTCACCCAAGGAGCATGTATAGGCCCAAGCTTTGTTTTCTTGATTCTTGACTGAACGCTAGCCCTGACCTTACCCCTACCTGGTCAGTGAAAAAAACCCATATTCTTGCCTTTAAATTTGATCTTGATTTGAACAGACTCCTCTAAACATCTTGATTAACTCTATCCTAAATTTGTAGTTCAGAAGTGATTCTCTCATGCCACTAATCTTCTAGACCACTGCCAAGGAATGTAGGCCCTGGAATACAAAGACACCTCTTCAGAGTTTCACTGAGGGTGAAATGCGTCCTTTGTTGTTCTGGTTTTCCCTTTCCTTGAGCATAGTCAGAGATCACTTTTAGCAAATTTTGAATGCATTCAGGCTTCTCTACCCTGACTTCTGTGGAGGTTTAAATCACAGTATGCCTTTCACTAACCTATTTTACTTACATCTATCTTATTTACTTCAATTGAAGTTGTACCAATAAAAATTGGCTTTCTAGACTGATTTTGAGACTTATAGAGAGAAATCAGGCCAAGAGTTCATTCAGTTACCCACTGACACAGGCATTGCTCTGGCTAGGCCACTAAATGCACTGCTGCCTTATTAGTCTGTGTATTCCAAAACAAATACAGCTTCAGAATTTGAATGTACTTTTCAGTGCATATCGTCTAAGAAACAAGAAAAACGTCACTGGTGTGGAAAACAATGTTCTTTCAGTACAGCATGTTTTAGCTTACATCGTGGTATGCCAAACTACACTTGATTTTTAAATAGTCTTCGTGCTTTATTTGTTTTATTTCTGGTTCAGTGGCCTGAATAAGATATTTTTTCTTTTATTTTGATTAAAAAGAGTACACTGCCATTATAGAAAGGCTTGGATTTTGAAGATTTTTGGTTATTTGAACTTGAATGTCATGACTCTATCTAGAACACTAATTTAAAGTAGTATTAAGAGTCTGGAGATGACTATGATAATCACCTTCCTGGGGTGGCTTGGAGACACTAATTATTGTTTTCGCTCAAAAATAAAAAGACTGGGTTAAAAGTAACCTGTTAATGTAAAGTCAACTCTTCCAATAATTTTTTCTGTGTAAGACACAGAGTGATAAGAATGTCATGACAGGGATTTAGAAATGTTTTCTTTTTCTATTATCATCATCCCTTCATTTTTTTTCTTTTATTTTTCCTCAGTCTTATTTCTGAGACCCAAACCAAAGAAATTAAGGTTCCTGAAGAAATAAAACTATGGGAAAATTGAAATTTTTTTTAAAAAATTATTTGCTAATGTGGATACTTCTCAAGGAAAACAAGTTTTCTTATTTCTAATGAAATTAAATTTCTTATGAGAAAATTTCTGTTACATATAATGACAGCCAAGAATCAATCTTTCATTACTTTTAAAACTTCAAAATTAGGATTTTATTTTTCAGTTAATGAAATAGCACAAAATTCTAAACTATCTATATGTGGCCCAATGACCCATCAAACTCCTTGAGACTGTTTGGCTTATCATGATGACCATATTTAGACTCACTTTAGACTGAACTGAGCAATAACTTTCCCTGTTGCTTGACCTTGTTAGCAGAATTTATCGCCTGAGTAGCAACTCACAGAACCTTTCTCTGGATACTTCAAGACTCATAAGATGTTTAAAATTTAATAACAAATTTAATTAATATTCAGTGATCTAATCTTGTGCATGGGATACCTTAAAAGTTTGTTGCCTGGACCTGAGAGAGAGATCTCCTTCAGAGAGATTATGGGGCCAGGCAAACAATTGCAACTATGGGAGGGTCTCAGTATCTCTCAAGGCCAAATCCAAATTATTTATTAACTTTTTAGTACAGTTTGTTTTTCTGCTGTGAATAGTTTGTAATGCAGAATGTCAGTCACATCCCATGATCCTCATACAGTCTAGGGAATAGGAAACTTACTTGTTCAAGACTTTGATTTGGATTTTTTTTGTGCTTTTTTTATACACATTATTTTTTTGTCAATTTTAAGCACTTTGCCTTCAAATATGCCCCTCCTTCATCTACTGTGCATTGACCTGAGTCCTATAATAAAGATTTCTCACACTTTAAACTTTTGAGAGTGTTGTGCACTGTAGTGGCAACCAGACAGAAAAAAAAAAGGAGTGGGATAATAAAATGAAATTTAATTTTTTTTAAATTTTGGACAATGAAATAAGAAGTTGTGGGGTTACAAGATCTTTCTTAGAGCACAAAATTCAGATTAAGAAAATATTTTTAATTATTAGCGGTTTTGTGCTTATGGCTATGAAATAATCAAGTCAAAGGAGGGGTAGCAGTCAAATTAATACAGCTTACCATTAGTATAGCACTTCAAAGCTCTTAGAAAAATAAATTACTTGAGTTCAGAGTGTAACTCTCAAGAAATTATTTCCTCAGCATGTACAGCCTTTTCTTTCTGCTCTGACTATTCATAGACAACTTTAATGGTCTTAATGCATTTATTACTCCTGTTCTTGTAATAATTTTTGTACTAGTGATATGGAAATATATCTTTATATCAGATACCCTGTAACAGAAATCAGTGATGTTGATTGTGGAGTGGTGCCTCTTCCCTACATCTGATAGACACAGGCAGACTTTGAAAAAATCATTACAGTTTTGAATCCATGGTGAAAAAATTCCAGATAAAGGGGGATGAGGGGGGAAGGGTTGGTAATTTTTTTCTTTTTATGAGAAGGTTTTATTTCTGATTTATGTGTTTTCCATCTCATTCTCTTCTTTCCCTTGTTGTGAGTTTTCACAAACAGTAATTCTGATGTGTGTGCCTCTAAGTGAAGAGGAGATATGTGTTTTTTTGTCAATTAATGCTGAGTTATTTGATGGCATTTTGGATGGATGGTGCCAGATTAATGTACAGAGATGTTAATTTGCTGTTTTGGCAGTCATTCTGCCTGGACTCCCAGACAATCACATGTCCACCCCCACACTCTTTTCTTTCTGGTTCAGTCTGAGACATCATCCATATGATTTCACAGACACAACTAGAGCACTTCTCTGATTTTCTTTCATAATGTCAGCTAGAGAATCTGCTAACAGCCTTATATAAACTGCAGCTTTGTGGGTCTCCCGGGCCAGCCTGCCACCAGGACTGATGGAGCACCACACAATCACTGTCTCTCCAGAGCAGCTGGGGTGATACAGCAGAATGGATGCCCGAGCAGTGAAATGCCTTCATCAGGACTCCTTGGGCTTGGAGGGAATTTGCAGGCTCAGCACAAACTCCATAAAATCAGAAGTGGAACAGGGAGAGGGTTAAGGGAGGTGAAAAAAAGCTGGCTGCAGAACTTGCAAATCTAAATGATGAATGAGTCCTGGCAATAATTCTTATAGATCTGAGTGAATGGCCTCTCTGGTGCTGCAAATGTGACAGTATCGCTGACAAACAGAGAAATTAATCACAGGGAAGACAATGTTTATGGAGATCTGTACCAAGAAGCAAAGTCAATAATTATTTAGGTGATTCTTTTGGGCTCACCTGCCTTTAACTCATGCTAGTTTCAGTTTGCCCTCCTAATGTAAGAAAGAGTAGAAATGCCTGAATTGCCGTATTTCTGATTAAATGATTGGCCCAAGGTCATACAAAGACTGAAAAGCAAATACATTACTGGAAACATCAGATGTCTGGGTTTTTTGCCACACAGGTTAAACCATCTAGTTTGTCAGTAAAGAGTATGGCTGCTAAACTAAACCCAGAAACATTCTTTAAATCGTTTTAGTGTTTGTAGGGCATCAGAGTCAACAATTCATGACATAAAGGTTTTAATAACACTCTATTGAGTTTATGTGGCCAAACATGGTAGCAGGGGGATTACATGGATGGCTTCTGTGAGAAGTTGCCAGAAGCAAACCCAACGTCCAGCAGAGTCAATGCCAGCCAGCTCCAGGATGGACCTGCCAGGGGCCAAGATGGGAGTGCAGAGACCAACCTGCAGCCCATGGAAGAGACCCACACTGGAGCAGGTGGGTGCCTGAAAGAAGGCTGTGACCATGTGGGAGACCCACACTGGAGCAGGCTCCTGGCAGGGACCTGAAGCCCAAGGGCAGAGGAGTCTACACTGGAGCAGGTTTCCTGGTAGGACTTGCAACCCCATGGAGGACCCATGTTGAGGCAGCCTGTGCCTGAAGAGCTGCACCCCGAGGAAGAGTGACCCATGTTGGAGCAGGTTGTGGAGAACTGTTGCTCCTGGAATAGACTCACATTGGAGAAGTTCGTGGATAGCTGTCTCCCATGGGAGGTATCCCATGCCAGAAACGGGGAAACACTCCTCTCCCTGAGCAGCAGCAGGAACAACGCATGGTGAACTGACCATAACCCTGCTTCCCTGTCTTCCTGCCCTGCTGGAGGGGAGGAGGTACAGCTGGAAAGGAGGAAGTGGTGATGGGAAGGTGGTTTTAATATTTATTTTACTTCTCATCATCCTCCTCTGATTTTGTTAGAAATAAATTGAATCAACATCCCTAAATATAATGAGGTGATAGTACTTGGTCAGTGATATCTCATAGTCCTTATTTTAACCCATGAACCTTTCACTGTATTTTCTCTTCCCTGTGCAGCTGCAGAGGGAAATAGGCATTTGTGAGTACCTGGCGTCCAGCCAGGGTCACCCCACTACATACTCATTATGGAAGGGACTGTGAAAACCCCAAAATGGAGCAAAACAAACCTCAGCATTGGTCAGAGTTACATGAAGGAGCAGCAGAAGGTATCACGGTGTAAATTCCAAGTAAATGGAATGTGGGTATAATAGGGAAATGCGAAGAAGATATTAGAGATTTGATTTTCTTAAGGGTAGATGAATCAGTAATTTAAGACATTGATGTGTGAAGTTCAATCCTTTGACATGAATCACAAATAAGGCTAAGGCTGAGAATTTACTGAATGTCTTCCAATGAAACATACTTCTCTTTTCTGTGAAAATTTGGGTAGTAAAAGATAATCTCTTAAAAACATGCTTGATTTTGTCTTTGGTTTCTGACAAAATGCAAAAAGTCCAGTCACAACAGTAGTAACATTTACAGTCAAAACTACCTAATTTTTATAGTATAGCAATAGTTAACAACACAGTTAAAATTATTAGGTACACACAATTCCTGATTCCTTTGAGCATGTAACCCCTATCCCTTTTATTCATGTTATATTTACCCCACCACTGTTCTCCTGGGCTCTGAGACTAATGCAGCCAGTGTGATCTACCCTCAGAAGGAGGAGGAGGAGGATAAAGAGAAGAGGATTTCCGGGGAGTTGTTAATGTCCCATGTCCCATGTTCCATGCTGTCTGGGAAGAGCATGATGTAGATTGCTTCCTCCCCACTCCAGCTCTGATATTTTTATACACTTGCACACTGTGCTCTTTTCTCCATTGGTCCTCAGATGGTGTTACAGATGAATTTACTGGTGTGAGTTAGACACTTGTTCTTTATTTTCCTTGCTATGCTTAAAAACCATTTAAAATTAACAATATTCGGAGGTTTCAATCTTTTGATGATTAATAATTGAGTGCTGATTAATTATTTATCGTGCCAGGGCCTCTGAATTTTTACTGTTCCCACGCTTGCAAGGACTCTGCTCTCATCCTATGCCTACACTCCTCTACAACAAATCATTATTCTAAGGCCACAGCTACTTCTTTGTGCACTGAATAACTGCTGCTGGTTACCACTGATTAGTTGCAAAAATGCACCAGAACAGTTGACAGTTATTGCAGCACACAATCATAAAAAGCTAAACTAAAGTTAAGAAAATAGGTATCAGTTGCCTAGGAGCAAGAAAATCGCTGTTAGCTAAACAAGTTGAAGCAAAGATCCAGTCAGGCCAAGACAAATCAAGCCTGGCAAGTCCTCCTTCTGAGGCTTTGCAGCACTAATGTAAAGCCTTTGGTCTGTCACAGGCCATGGTAATGCTGTTATTTGGATCACAAGGCTACAACACCTGATCATGTAGGTAAACACACAGACACAAGCACATCCACATATCTTGACTTCATGCTCCATTTGCACTTCAAATGCAGGAAGTACATGAAGCTTTCTCTTATTCCCTGTTGCCAGTAAACTGCATTCAGCAAATAAAATCCAAGGATTTTATTCATCAACTCAGAATTTTCAGTTGGAGAAAATTATAGAAATTTGTGGTCCTCACACATGTTCAGATTGCAATGGAAAAAAAAAAGACAAACCCACATTTGGATTTGCGGGTCTCTAGCAGATATTGTGTTGACCTGAAAACGTTAAATCATCTGCAAATCTTAAACTATTTCAGATTTTTTATCAAATTATCTTCTATCATTTTCCCCTCATGAGAATAGAGTAGCATTTTCTGGAACATCTAAAATAAAACTATGAGTCTCATAGTAATGAGGTTGAATATATATGCAATTATATTTTTTAAGAAGAAAAATTAAACCTCATCCTCAATTTTTAATGTCTATAGATTACATAATATATAGACAAAAATTGTCATAATTTGGGCCTACCATAAACCAATTTTTATGGTATATGGAAAAGGAAAATTTCTCTCTGGAAAGGAGCACTTTCAATTAGTTAAACTAGAGATAAATGGACCCATTAGATAGAAGAAGATGGAGAGGATTTGAAGTCTTCAACTGATGGCAAGAACAAAAATAATCATCTGCCAAAACCATCTTTAAAAAACCCAAGAGGTAATGTACTTTCTGGCCTGAAAAGATAGTTTATTGCCTATTACTGGGATTTTTTCCACCCATCTTGATTTTTGTCTGAAGAAATACATATATAAATCTGATTTTCTTCAGTTTTGATGGCAAGGTTTAAGAAATGAATGCTAAATACTTGAGCATCTCAACTGGAGTTATAAGTTTAGCTGATAAATGTAATACGAATCATAAAATATAGTTGGAGTTTTGCATGGGCATAATACCAGATAAAGTTTTCATTTAAGAAGCAGGAGGGCCTATAATCAGTGTATAGATGGATTCAAAGCTTGCCGTGAGTTTCTAAAACACAGTTAGTTGTGGGAGAGGAATCTCAATGAGATGAGTGTGTTTCTTTTGGGGTATCTTGGATTTAGATTTGATTTCAGAAGCAGCAATCTTGTAGAAGAAGTAGCATAGGTATAAATGAAGTGTATAAATTACAGAGACATTTATGGACATAGTAAATAATGATAAATAATAGTCTGTTTGGTTGTCTGAACCCAAGTATCACGTGACAGCAAAATACAAAGTCAAGCAGAGAAACGAGAAACATTATCTTTAACTATGGGAAAGAACCATAAACTGCAAAGAAGTAATGATGCAAAGCATTTGGGGAGGGGGGGGCAGAATGTGATAGTTCATCAGCTAATCAGAAAAGCCTAATGATGAATTGTAGTCAGTGAACTGAATGCTATAAGAAATCTCACTTTAAGAGGAAATTATATCACTGCCCCATGGTGTGTAGTTCCACAGTCTGACATCTAGAGTGAAAAAAGGGATGGTAAATTAGATAAAGGAAAAAAGCTGAAGGATTATAGAGGAGGAAACATGTATTTTAGAGACACTCCTCAGGTGCTTCATCTACTTAACATATCAAAGGAAAGGCAAAGGGATGACTTTCTCCAAACCTTTTAGTGCCTTGAAGTCTAGGAAGTGGAAATCCGATAACAGAGACGCCTTCCACCTGGCTAGCGAAGAATGTGGCAAGATTTAATAGCTGGTAGCAGAAACCAGGGAGGTAGAGCAAAAATAAAACCACACTTCTAACAGTAAAAATAATGAATCCTCAAACCTGCACACTGGGAGTGCATTATCTTACCGAAGTGCTCAGACTAGCTCATAACTATGCTCCGCTTTGACCATTAGTTCTGTAAATCTTCAGAAGTAACAAAAATGTTAATTCACTTAGCAAAAGTTTTCCTTTCAAAGTATTGTAAATCATCACAGGTAAGTTGCTGCAAAGAAAAGATTAAAAAATCAAATAAGTGCTTTGAGACAACCTTTGATTTTTTATTTAGAGAAACCTCAAAGCCTGTGTCTTTATTCCTGTGTTTCTTTTTGACAAAGAACTCTTACATATCTGATTGTTATTCATGAAATCTGAGCATGGACTTGAACAAAATATTTTGTTTTCATTGCTTTACTTTCAGTGTCTTGTAACAATCTGCCTTGTGGCTGATAGCATCTGCCCTCTATCTTGTGGTTGGCAATTAGTCCCACCCAGTGGGACAAATAGATGATGATTTAGCACCACTAAAGATTGCAGTTCCACCCAGTGACAGTATTTGGTCACAGGAAGAATAAACCAGCTAAAAGCATAACACTGAGGGGGGTAAATTAATTAAGAACACATTTCACACATCTGCATTGAGGTCACTGAAATCAGTGCGAAAGTTTTAGAGTGGATGTTTTAGAGTGGATGTATGACTAACCTGGAAAAGGTATTCAAAACTAGACTCTGACAATGGGAGGTTGAACATTATGAATAAAACAAACCCCAAACTTGTGCTGAGAAAGACACAAATACTAAACACACTCTTTGTATAAATATGTAAGGATGAAAACAGGAGGCATAGGTTTTATCCATGCATAACTCTTCAAAATTGTATCCAAGGGTATTGCATTTTTAAATAGGAGTAGATTGGAATAAGTTTTGAACCCATCATTTCTCCTAAAATAAGCAACCCACTTCTCAAGTCTGAAGAATGGTAACAGCTCTGATCTGTGAGTCTTTCTTTGAACAAATGGGAAAATCTAATTTCACATTACATCCCTGAATTCTTTTCTTTCCAGCTGACCATGATTTCACTTAGAGGAAGTGTATGAACTCCAAAATCTGGCTTTGAGAAGAAGATAATTTATTCTCTTACAATAAATTCTGTTTTATTCTTTATGCCTTTCCAAATTCCAGTAACAGACACATTACAAATGTTTCACAGTTTTGGCCAGAAACATGAAAAATCTCTTAATAGAGAGGTGACAGGCCTGTCCCTCACATTTGGGCACTAACTCTGCCTCCCTTTTTTATGATATGCCCTCTGACTTTCAAATAAGGACATGGCTTGCCTACCAACATCTCCTACCAGACGTAGTGATTCACTGATAATTTGATGTCTGAAACCTCTTTCCTATTGGCTGTATTAAAGAACAGAGAATAGACTTAGGACTAAAAGCTACAAATTTTATGAATTCTGCCTGATGGCATCCTGTTTAGTTTTTTTTATTTTCATTTTAGAGAGGGTGTATGCATGCGCATATGCATATGTACTTATAGTATTTTTCTATTTATATCTATATATAATATATAAGAATTTATTTTTTATATAGTACTGCAGGAAGTTTATAGTTTAAACAATAGGAATTTCTCAGTATTGGGTAGAAACATCCTTGTCTTGCCTACAATCTTGTAACTGCATGATTAAAACATTCCTATACTTTTCAAAGCCCTGGGAAATACCCTTCATATTTAAGATAAAATAGACCTTTAAAAGATGAAATTTTGAAGATGACTGTAAACTCAAAGTCTTATGATGAGCTGAAGAATTAGACATTAAGTCCTATGCCTACAATAAGGAAGGTCAATTTGCTAGAGAAAGAATTCTGTTTGCATATGAAACATGAAGGATTGTATTTAAAAAAACAATAAGTAGCTCAGAAAATTCTTTGAAATGGTGAATAATCAATTTAACTTAAATTCATGATACATTGCATGAGCTCATAGAGAAATTTTATGTTTGAACAAGTAAGAAAGTAAGGTAGGACTTTTCCATGATTACACAAAAATTTTGTGTCTATGATCATTTAAATACAATCAAGTAAAATAGCAACGTTGTTTTTCTTTATTTATATATTGCAGTGACCTTTGCTGAAGTAATATTGATCCAGTGGAAATAAATATAAAAAGAAATTAGAGATGATTCGGACACCAACAAGACAGTTATAAGTATTATTAAACCCATGAAATGTAGATTAAACAGTAAAAAGGTTGAACACAGACAGTATGATTAAAATAAATTAGTTTTAAACAGATAAGGATATAAGAAAACTTTTTTTAATTGCTCCTTTTTCTAAAGATAGAGAGAATTGAACCATAGTTGAATAGGAGAGGTCCTTGCACTTCCAGTAATGAGCTGTAAAATTTTTCCAGTGTCAGACTCTTTCCTGTTCTTAGTTTGTCTACATAAATTCAAGATGTTTACAAGCAAAAGCATGTAATATTGAATGCAGTCTAGTCTGAACCTCAAAGGCTCCAGATCTTTTAACTGAAATCAACAAAAAATTCTAACTGGAATCAATACAGTGGATTTTGTAAGTGAAGTGGAGAATGGCAGGCCTCTTGGCCACAGCAACCATGGAAGAAACTCAGTTTAAAATCTCCATTGACAGGAGGAAAAGTGCCAGTAAAACCTCAAATCTGGACATGAAGAGAGATGACTTCAGATTGTTCAGGAAATTAGTAAGTAAGGTCCCCTGGGAAAAGGTTTTTGCTAGTGGTGGGGTTCATCAGTACTTGTCTCTTTTTAAACATCACTTCCTAAAGGCACAGGAGCAGGCAATTCCCAAATATCAGAAGTCAGGCAGGCAGGACAAGAGGTCAGTTTGGCTAAACAGGGATCTTCTCTTGGAAATAAGGCAAAAAAACCCGGTGCATGCCCAGTGGAAGCACAATAAGGAGATGGGAAAAGAGTACAGACATGCTCTTTGCCTCTGCAGGGAGAAAATTCGTAAGTCCAAAGCTCTACTAGAGTTGAAGCTGGCCAGAACTGGGGGAAACAACAAAAAGAGTATTTTTAAATATGTTAATGGCAGTAGGCAGTGTAAAAATAACATTGGCCCATTATGATATGAAGATGGTCCCCGCACACACAGGGACAAAGACCAGCCAGAAGAGTTCAATGCAGAAGAGTTCTTTGTCTCCATCTTCAACACGGATAATGGACCAAGGGGCTCTCTGTGCCCTGGGCTGGAGGACCATGACTGCAAGAATGATCAACTTCCAGCTGATTATCAAACTGTGTAGGAGTTTCTGTTCCAGCTGTATCTCTATAAATCTATGGGGCCTGATGGGATTCATCCAAGAACTCCCCAAGAACCAGCTCATGTCATCACAAAACCTCTCTTGAAGACTTTGGAGTCATCTTGGGAATCTGGAGAGGTTCTAGCTGACTGGAAGCTGGCAAATATTGTCCCAGTTTTCAAGAAGGGCAAGAAGGAGGACCCCAGAATCTACAGGCCTGTCAATCTCACTTCAGTGCCTGGTAAAATTATGGAGAAGATTATTCTGAGAGGTATTGAAAACACCTGAAAGGCAATGCAGTCATTGGTCCCAGCCAGCACAGCTTCATGAGAGGCAAGTCCTGCTTATCAAACTTGATTTCCTTTTATGACGGGGGAACCCACCTGGTGAATCAAAGGAAACCAGTTGATGTAGTCTTTTTGGATTACAGTTAAGCTTTTGGCACTGTCTCTCACAGTATCCGTCTGGACAAAATATCCAGCACACAGCTCAATAACCATGTTACAGGACCAGTGAGCAAGTGGGTCATGGGTGGAGCACAAAGAGTTACAGGGAATGGGGTGACATCAGTCTGGTGTCCTGTCACTAGTGGAATCCCACCTCGGGGCTCCACCTGATGCTCTGTGCTCTTCAACATCTTCACAAATGACTTGAATGCAGGACTGAAAAGGATACTAGGCAAGTTTGCAGATGATTCAAAACTGTTGACTCCTTCAAAGACAGAGAGGCCCTGCAGAGGGACCTTAACAAATCAGAAGGCTGGGCAATCACCAGTGGTAAGAAGTTCAACAAGAGGAAGCGCTGGATTCTGCACCTGTGATGGGACAGCCCTGGATACTTGTACAGGCTGGGGAATGAGATGCTGGAAAGCAGTGACACAGAAAGAGACCTGGGGGTCCTGGCTGCTGGCAAGTTGAATGTGAGCCAGCAGTGCCCTGGCAGCCAGGAGGGCCACCCATGTCCTGGGGGGCATCAGGCACAGCATCGCCAGCCAGGCCAGGGAGGGGATTGTCCTGTTCTGCTCTGCGCTGGGGTGGCCTCACCTTGAGTGCTCGGGGCAGTTTTGGGCACCACAATATAAGAAAGAAATTCAACTACTAGAGAGCATTCAAAGGAAGGCGATGAAGATGGGAATGCCATATGAGGAGGACCTGAGGTCACCTGGTATCACTTGGTTCAGCCTGGAGAAGGGCAAGGGGAGCCCTCATAGCTGTCTACAGGTTTCCTCATGGGGGGAAGAAGAGGAGCAGACATTGATCTCTTTCCTGTGGTGACCAGTGACAGGACAAGAGGGAATTGCCTGAAATTTTGTCAGAGGAGGTTTAGGCTGGATATTTGACAAAGGTTCTTCACCCAGAGGGTGGTCAGGCTCTGGAACAGGCTCCCCAGGGCAGTGGTCACAGCACCAACCCAACAGAGTTCAAAAAACATTGGGACAATACTCTCAGGTACATGGTGCGACTTTTGTCCGGTGCAGGGCCAGGAGTTGGGCTATTGATGATCCATGTGGGTCCCATCCAAATCAGCATATTCTGTGATTCTCTGAAATGCTTGTCCCCACCAGCTCAGGAACTTAATGCACTTGCTGTACTCTTCCTGACACATTTCCACCAAAGAGATATATTGATGTGTTAAGAATAAGACTTGGTTCAAACAATAGATGTTTGGATATTTCTGCATGTTTTTAATATATGCCCTGACATATTCTTCACTGAGATGTCTTAAAATAAAAAGGTAGCTTCCTTCAAATACAAATACTAGCATTCATACTCTATTGCTTGGGTTCCACTAGCACTGATGTAATTCCTTAAATGTCTGTGACTTATCATTAATTTCAGGCTAAATTTCTGGAAGTTTTCAATAGGCATATGCCAGTCAAGACAAATTGGGGTGATGGTGCTCCCTTAGTGAGCAGCTTTCTGAGTAAATTTATTCATAGTAAGAGATAATGTCTGGACCAAGGTCAGGAAATCTACATCTCTACAGGAATAGCTGTGTGCAGACAGTTGAGGAAGTAATTATATCTGAATTTTTTAAAAAAAATCAAATGGACTGAGGGCAATAATTATTTCAATTCTTTAACCCTAGAGAATTATTGCAGGCCCAGATAATGTTGGAAACTCATTAAAGGCCTAAAGGATTTCAATCCCATCTGAATTTCTGTTGGAAAATAACAACAGTCATGTTTTGGCAAATATGCCCTGGAGTTCACTAGTCTGTACGTACTAAATCCAAAATTATTATAACTATGTGAGCAGAAAGGTAAAAACTGCCAATAAATCAAACAGAAATGTGGGTTCCAACCAGCAGGGCCTGCCTAAGCAAAGGAGAGCATGGAGTTGAAACATATGGATTTAGTGGGCATGGATCATATCATGGCTTCATTCTACATATGTGCACACACAAAACATTTCATGAATAAGGATTCCTGAATATTTACAAAAGGCAGAGCTTTCCTTGCCAGTTTGCACAGGGCTCAGAAGCTGTGGTCACCAGGATTCCTAAGGAGAGCAGGGGGGCTTTGCAGGGCTCCCTGCACTTCTGAGGAAGCTCCTTCTTGTGCTGCTTGTGCTCTCTTGCAAGCCAGGAAACAAAACCTCAAAACTGAGCCTGAGAGGATTTGGTTTTGAAACATTTTGAGAGCCGTAACTATAAAGAAACTGACATGCAGCCAGTAAAAGTACAGCTCTAATTTGTAAGGGAAGTAATCAGTACAAATTAAGAGCAGATAAAAAGAAATTACCATCATCATAAGGGAGAAGGCAGAAATGAAGAAATGAAAATTCCTGGAATGTCTCCAACAGAGTTTGGTTCTCATGTTACTTTACTTATTAGAGACAATTAGGAGAGATTTGTCTGTTGCTAAGAGTCCCTTAGATTAGATTAGAAGACTAAAAAGTTTTAATGTATTGGCCTTTTTCTGCCCTGGGGGGAAAAAAATCCAAATCCATTGGAATGTTAATGAGGGGTAGAATCTCCAAATGCTTTACAATTAGTTTTTTTGCTTTCTGTCCACCCCACCCTACTTTTCCCTCTTAATTTCTCCAGTATGTTTGCACCTCTACCTGTACAATTTCACCTGGGAGACTGGCAGGAAGTCTGAGAAATCATGAATTCTCATGAGATGCTATGAACTGCGTGATTTCTGATAATATTTATAACTCTGTTTGCAACAGAAGATGCAAGCAGGTAGTTTGCAAAGGAAGTAAAAATAAGGCCCTTTTAACAGGAACTAAATCATGCTGACTGCCCTGTTACACCCACACATCATTAAGCGTTCTCAAAAGCTGTAATCTGCAATGACAAAGATGGAAAATGGACCATTCACTTGAAGAATTAAAGCAGACTTGACTTCTTGTGACAGTGCTTTCTTGACAGTCTGTTAAATTAGCTATAGGAGATCAGTATCAAAAATATAGGCAGCTGTCCTGCGTTTGCTTCACATAATAAATTTTCCCTTGGGGACTGAAGAGACCAAGGGTTTGTGAGCACCCAGGCATGAGCCATGGCAGAAAATGTTGTCTGAAGGGCAAGTTACCAGTCTTCAGTTATCCTTCATCTTGAGAGTGGAAACCAGGAGTCTGCAACTGAGGGAAAGTAGAGTTTATGGAAAAACGGAGTCCAAGAATGATCAGAATTAGATGAAAGGTCTTCCTAATGTAGCAACAACACCTGGAAACTAACATGAGCTCAAATTAACAACCAGCAGTACAACAGAGCCAGGTCTGAAGTTATGAGCTGTAGCTATTCAATGCCAGCAGAGACCAGGCAAGGGAATTCTGCATCAGCTGCTAATTGTGCATGCAGAGGCATTAGTGAGGAACGAATCACTGCAGTAGCTTAGCCAGGACAAAAAGAAGAGATGGCAAGGACTTCTGCATCAGCAAAATGATGATGTTCTCTTGCAATGTTACTAAATTTAAGCATGGACAAGGAGAGAAAATAGAGCTCTGGTATTGTATTAAAAGCAACAACAATTAAGTCTTGTTACGCTCCGCTCCAAGGCATTTTAAGTTTATTTTGCAATTTCTTAGAGGGTGTTTTCTTTTAATATCGGGTTAATCTGGAAAAGAGGTTTACATTTTAACAGCAATATATTATCTTGCTATAGTGAAAAACTGACAGACACCAAGACTCCTGGCCTCACTGCAGTGATAACTTCACCACTCGAGTTTAGTGTTCCAGCAGGGAGTTGTCTGTCTGACCCCAGCCCATTCCTCAGAGCTGCCCAGCAGTGCTCGTCCTACCCGGCTTGAGGCTTCCTGTGCTCTGCAGGCTCCAGAGTTCAGCAAGGCATCAGACTTCACAGAATCGCACAACATCCAGGGGGGAGACCTTTCTGTGTGCATCCAGGATGTTTTTAACAAAACCTGGGTTATATAAGCAGAACAGGACCATTTTGTACTTAGCTACAGATAATCCAGGCTCAGACTTGGCTTTCTTCCTCTGAAAGCATAAATTCCATCCAACTAATTTACTAAAGCTTTGTGAAATAGCATGGACTGACATCACCATGTCTGTCCTTAAGGAGTTTGGCGAGATCAGCAGAGAAATCAGAAATAGCTTTACATTTTTCTATTCATCCCACAAGCTACAGGAATTATTTTTTCTCTTTTCAAAGCATGAAATAGCTTTGTTCAGTTGCCTATATCAAAACGTGGCTTTTTTCTCATCTATGTGTTTTTTGTTGGTTGGTGGGTTTGGTTTTTTTATAGACACAACAAAGCATCATGAAAGACTTGTATAGAGCACAAACACAAGAGGAAGCTATATATTTTTTGGGAATGATCACGTCTTCTGGTTTACTCAGTCTGTCCTGATCTGTTCTTCCAGAGAGCATTTTCAGAGCTGTGTGTGCAGCTGATGAGACTCAGGTATCTCTTCTGGCTTACAATCTGAAATACTAGCAAAATTCTGATGAAACTACTTTGTTGTCATATGATATGAACATACTCATAGGAGGGAGAGATAAAGTATGAGGTAGGAAAAACCAAAACTGGTATTCTCAGATGAAGGACTGAGTCCTGGTTCCTATGTTGTATGTTGTGTCCTTGTCAATTGGTGTGAAGGAACAAAGGAAGTATCTCAAAATCTAGTTGTCAGGGCTATCCCAAATTGCAGCCTCCAGATGCATTATGCAGCAATATGAAACACACATTTTCTGAGCCCTCCTCTAGGCGCCGTCTGGCAGCTGAGGTACAACACCTTCATTTGCCTCTTCTCCCAGGAAAACTCTTTACAGCTACCATCACCTTTACATGCCATTTAAAATTGAACAAGGTTTTAGCTAAGGGACAATTTACAACTTAGTTGCCAACATGTAAGGAAAGTTAAAAGATGGTGACAATCTCACAGAATTAGGTCTCTGATTGCATTTGGAGTTTTAAATACCTCTGTTGTTACTGCATATTTCTCATTCTGTGTGAAGATGAGAAGCAGATAATACCAATGTACTTTTCTCCCCTCTTTCACCATTGTTTTTTATCAACATGAAAATGGTAAAGAAAAAACTCCACATAGTAAGAAACACTGATTATAACTAAAAACAGATGAAGATATTGTTTTAGTTTCTACAGAGTTTATAGTGCATGTTGGATAGCTGTGCATATTTCTGTACATAACTGAAGCTAATCTAATACAGCAAATACGTCTAGTTGC
Source organism: Motacilla alba alba (assembly GCF_015832195.1). Taxonomy (NCBI): domain Eukaryota; kingdom Metazoa; phylum Chordata; class Aves; order Passeriformes; family Motacillidae; genus Motacilla; species Motacilla alba. Next base: position 36,950,046 of record NC_052017.1, on the reverse strand, counting down.
AGAACAAATCCTGCTGTCCTAATAACATACAGAGATATTAATAGAGTTTCCACTTGTGAAATTGCTTTTTCAAAAAGCATATGGTTCAATTTGGCTCGACAGCTTTTATTCCTTTAAGTGTCAGCAATTTGCTGAAAATAATATTATTAGTTATAATTTATTTATTATCTTCCTCAAAAATTCCTAACAATATTTTTTGAACTCTGCCATTACATCTAGAAACACCACTGAGCCTAGCAATTGACAAAGCTGTGTCATAATAAGTTAGAAGTATGCTGCCTGTGGATTTTAATATACCAGCAATGTCATTATTTTGTCTTATAACTTAAAGGGCAAATTAGCCTCTTTGCTAAATCACAAAGCACGTATCCTTATGAAGACAATACATTTCATGCAAAAGTACATGTAGAAATTATAATAAAAGAGTCTTCAAATTGCAGTGTCTAATCAGAAAATGCTAAGAGCTACCTAAATTGAGGTGTCCAAACTGAGAAATGATTTGGCAGGGAAAGTTCCTGTGTCCTGGGCTAATCTGATGCTTACACACCGGAAAGCAAATTATCATTTCTTTTCTTGAAGCTTTCTGCTCTGCTTGTTCTGTACCCTGGACACTTTTCATGATCAAATAGTAAAGGACTGAATAATAATTTATTTTCTTATAACGGATGTATCTTGCATTGTGTGTGTGCTACTTGCCAAAGCTGATCCCTTTCTTGGTGTTTTTTTTTTTGGTTGGTTGGTTGGTTGGTTTTTTGTTGATGTTGTTTTTTCTGGGGGTTGTTTGTTTGGGCTTTTTTTTTTTTTAATTTTCTTTTGGGTTTTTTTTGGTTTTTTTAATCAAAAAACTTCCTCTCTTAAAATGACAAAACCCACTACAGATGCTATAATTGCACAAAGACTAATTAACAGTACTAAGAAGTGACTATTTTCTATGTCTCTGTGGACAGGTAGTGGTGTCCTGAGCAATTCTGCAGAGCCTGCAGGCTGACTGAAACCAGCTTGCTTTCCCTCCAGAAACCCAACATCTGTGTGGGAATACTGCTAAGCTCTCTTTTGCTCAGCTATCCAGACTAGTTCAGAGTCTCCCTGCACACACAGGTGCAATATGTGCCTTGTGGAAAGCTCCTGGCCCCTGGAAACTCAGAAGAGGGAGATGATCTGCATGTCCAAGCAGGGGAATGCACAGCTGCAACCGAGCCAGAAGATAAATCTGGGGAATCAGGAGTTTTGTGTTCAACTTTGAGCTTTGAGGGAAGCAGTATCACAGGCAGCAAATCATGTGCATGTACCTGCTGTGACTTCTAGCTATGATATAGGGCCATTAATAGAAACTTGGTAGAATTGTTAATACCAAAACAGAAAAGTCATGAGTCTCTTGTGACTGTGTTTTATACATCATGTGCATTCAAAACAAGCAGGTTGTGCTTGCACTATTGTAAAACTTGAACTAGGATTCCTGGTTCCTCCCAGCTTCTAGATCCCCCAGCACCTTCAGAAGACTGCAACAAAAGGGGAAACTAACCTTGTCAGCCGAGAAGACTGAGCAGGCAGAGGGGAGCTGGTCCTCACTGGAACAGCAACAAAACCCCTTTCTCAATGCCTCACAACCTTAAAGCTCTTGCTATAAAAAGGTAACATATTGCATGTTTTGCAAATCAATCATGATTGTAATGTGTGAAGGAAGCAGAGCTGCTATGTGCTGAAACTGATCCCAGTGTGACTCCGAGCTGGGAAAGAGCCCGCTGCAGCTGTTCCACTGCATTAGAGCCATCAGCTTCACCTCATTAGAAGAAGCATTCACTTTCCTGTGAGATCCCTGCTGCATAACCTCCTGCCCTGCCACCAAGACTGACATGGTATGAACAGTGTCACTTAACCCCTTGTGTTCCCAGCTGCAATCAAATGGGAACAGAAAGCTGCAGGAGTAGGTAGAACGCCTTTCTGGCAGTACTGGTGTCTGGGGACAAGAAAACTATAGTTTTAAGTAAAAATATTCATGATGCCACTGTGTGCCTCACTTTCTGACAGACCAGCATCCTGTGGAGCACCGTGTGGTGCACCAGCAAACCCGGGGCAGTCACCGTGGCAGAGACAATATATTAGGAAAAGAAAGTGACAGTGTAAAGGAAAGAACAAATGTAATGTTTTTAGTCTTTTCATAGCAGGATGACATAGCCAAATGTTCCTCTTAGACTAAAATGTAGTGTATTTTGTGATGGGAACAGGAGAGTATGCAATGCCTCTTCTTTATATTTAATTAGATAATTTAACTAGATACGATTTTTATCAGTTGCATTTGGTTTTCTTTATTGTAGAGAGGTTTTGATAGCAATTTTGCTTTCCAATACAAATGTAAAAACATAGTTTGAGCATAGTATCATCACAAGGTGCATGAATTGCTCCTAACTTTAAAACATTTTACTTGGAAATTCTCAAGAATTGCACTCAGAAACATGTGCCCATAATTTTTCATAGAGCTGAGTTCTGATGTACCACTCAGGACTGTTAGAAACCAAAAATTGTGTCCTTAAGTATCTGGAGATTGTATGAAGTAAAGATTAATTACAACAAAGGTGAAATTCTATTTTATGGAATTCAGTGGTTGGTGGGGGGTTTTGTGGTTTGGGGTTTTTTGGGGGGTTTTGGGGTTGGTTTTTTTTGGTTTTTTTTTTTTTTTTTTGGTTGGTTGGTTTGGTTTGGGTTTTTTTGTTTTTTTTTGGTTTTTTTAATTTAGTATTATTTGGTGTCTTTCCTAAATTTGAATAGGATAGAGTATACAGAAAGGTAGAACTGCTTTACACTCAATTAATTTATTATTTTTAGGACTTTTGTGGGAAAAGACTAATATAATGAGGGCCTGACTCTTATTTCATAGTATATGAGCTTTGTTAAGGAGTGATCTCCCAGGCTCCAAAGTTACTCTGTCAAGGAAATGAGAGCCTTCAAAAGACTCTGAGTTTCCCTAGTGTTCAGTTCATTCACCACTTTTGAACATGAACTCCTTTCAACACAAAAACCATATATTTTTGTGCTCCTTCCTTCCAAAAGGGCAGAGAAGGAGGGTTGTGAAGGAAATCAGATGATGGATTTCTTCAGGCTCTTTTATCTCTGAATATGTACCACACACGTTAAGTCTGAGAGTAGCAAAGGTAGAGCCACGTCCTCCTTCTCCACAGGGCACTACTGGAGCTTTGATCCCTTGCCCATAACTGTCTGGAACTGGGAACCACACCTCGCTACAACTCTTTGCTGCTGTAAACACAGCAGGAAATCTTGCTCTTATTGCCAAGATTTCCCCTCTTAAGGAAAGGGTGCCATTGGAAAAGGGAGTACTGTAGGCTGCAAGAATATGTGGCACAATTACTGGGAGACAATGGGCCCAAATGCAGAGAGGACACAGGACCGAGTGTCTCCAGGTGAATAATTTCTGCAAAGCATTTTCTAAACTGTGTAGAAGGGTGAGGTAGTAGGCTGCCTATGGGTATCTTGTGGGGTGATGAAAACAAATGTGTATCTCAGTTCACAATTTAGAAGGAAAAGCTAAAGGAAATGCTGACACTGGGAGAAAGAGGAGCAGTTGAAAGGAATCTTATCTCATGGAAAATCTCAACATAAAATTTTTGATTTAAGCTCTTGTTATTTAAGGTATTTTCCTAATGGTCATAAACTCCACACATCCTAGGTCTGTGCTATCAGAAAGGAACGTGCTTCCTTCTCTTATGCCACAAGAATGGACAGTGAGTGAAGGGGAAATCTGGCAGCTGCTGGCTCTGATTCCAGAGAAGAAAATGTAGGACAAATTTGGTACAGACTTCTCTGAGCTCTCTCTCTTCTGTCACCAGTAATCAGTCTAAGATCAGGAGCACAGCTTAACCCAAACATGGGCTTTTTTTGTAGGATAACTTGGTCTTCCTAAGTGCTTTTCTGTTCTTTTCATTTAATGACATTATGAAAATCTCACAATGTCCAAAAGCACTTTCCATAGTGAAGCAGTGCCTAGTAAGATGGAGCAAATCAGAAACCACTAGATGTAGTCAAGCATGAACCTGGGAATGAAGACTACATTTTCATGCATGTTTTGATCTGGACCAGTAGGATAGAGATGCTCCATGTTAAATCCATTTGCAAACTTGTTATGGTATGCAATAGATGGATACCTTCTAAATCAACCCAAACCATGTGTTCCCTCCTGTATGTAATGTTTTCCCATCCTAACAGGTTATTTAGTTTGTTTAGTATCCACGCCAGGGAATTCAGACAGCTTTGGCAATGCAGGTAGAGGGATTTATTTTTCCTAGACCAATATAGAACTCCGGAACAGCACTGACCAAAAATACAGCAACCTTGACACCAAATGATTTGGTCTTTTGGGGCCAAATTGCATACTAATATGGACACTCTGACTTAGACACCAGCAGCCTTTTCTCACACAGATCTTAACAGCAGAATCTGATCCTATTAATGTTTATATCCCCCTTCTTACACAATTTTTTCCATGAACATAGCTAATGAAATAGACCATTCTTAACAGTAAAATGCATGTGAACATGTTGCAAAACAGTGTATGCAGTTAATACTACATGAGAGGATACAGAACAAGGTGACATTTTTGGAAACTGAATTTCAAAGGATGTGACAGATAACACAGACCATCTGTGTAGTCACCTCATTTTCTGTTGAAAACATGGAATTTACAAACAGGAAAAAGATATCTGGCCCAGCATGTCTGCTTTTTTTCAGTGCATCTTAATCCCACTTTCCTGTCTTTTCACTCTGTGACTTGATGCTTTTTGTGCTGAAGAAGGATATATGAGGCTCTCTTGAACTCATTTTCACTTCTCAGCCTCAGTCTCCTCTTAAATTATTTATTCCATATATTCAGAGCTCTTTCAGTGAAACATTACCTTCTGAGTTTTACTTGGTTTAGTTTGTGTTTCCACCAGTTTTTGTCTTTTCAATGTGAGTAATTTGCAGATTAAAAATGCTGGGGTTTACAAATATAAACTTTTCATACCAAGCAGCACCATGATGATATTTTTGTTGTTGTTTTTTTTTTTTTAAGCTGGGAATATACCTACAGTGATAATGTGGAATCTTAACAACATTTCAATTTTTTTTTCAAAGGAGGGAATTGAAGAACTAGAAAGTGCTGACATTCTTACAAATTCCAATTATTTCCTGAATTACCATCAAAGTGAATCAACATCCTCTTGAGGAAATTTAGATTTCTAAAAATCACATGTCTAAATCTGGGCTCCTGTGATGAGTGCCCTTGGCTAATGAACAGAACTGTTTACAGGACCCATTGCAGACATATGTCACTAGGAAATGAATTGCCCTGTCGGTGCTTATGTGCCTCCATCGCTTGCTAAAGAAACCTGTGGATTCTTATTCAGAGCGAGACACCAAATTCTAGATGATTTAATTACAGCTAATGAATTCCTCACCATGTGTCCAATGCTCCACAAAAAATTTAAGATAATTTGAAATAATAGGATTCAGAGGCATAGGTTTTTATTGTGACTCCCAATTCATTACCTTATCCACTGGACCACTAAGCCAGAAAATGTCAGTGCTGTAAAAGCAACAGCAACTGAAGCAGCTTCAGTTTCATTAAATATTGCTGAAGAAATCAGGCATGTGTCTTCTCTCTTCTGGGTAACATGGGGAATCTAAAGGGGAAATCTGTAGCCACCGACTGAGAAATGTGGCTGACAAGACCAAACAGCTCTTAGGTCATAAACATTTTGAGGCCACTGCAAAAAGAAGCCATGTCAGAAAATTCTACCCTTGCTTGAGGTGATAAGATGCTGAGCTCTGCATGGGATGAAGGGTTTTGTTAGGAATGTAAAACTCAGGGCAAGGCATGACTTTCAGCAGAGGATGTGGAAGGCAGGAAAAGCAAGAAGACAGTTTGTTCTCTATATACTGATGTAGTTAGTGACCTGGGACCCAAAATTACATTGCAAAGTAAGAAGTGTTGAAACACCAATCAAATAACAAGTAGTGTCATAGCCCATTCTTCCTGGTAGGGCGCCCCTAGATACAGAAGAGAAGCAGGAGGACAAGAAATATTTTGCAGCCACATAAAGAATTGATGTCTTCCTAGGTTTATATAGAATATTTTGTTCAAATATTTCTGCATTTGTAATTTTCTTTCCTTAACATTATTCTCTTAGTCCTGGTACAAACTTTGCTCATTTATGACTGTATTTTGGGAAATTCTTGATAGATAAAAACCTTTACATGAACATAGGTGAGGGACTTTTTACACAGGAAGGTAGTGAAAGGACAAGTGGTAATGGCATTAGACTGGGAGTGGGTAGGGTTAGATTAGACATTAGGAAGAAATTCTTTACTGTGAGGGTGGTGAGGCACTAGGAAATTTTGCCCAGAGAAGCTGTGGATGCCCATCCCTGGAAGTGTTCAAGGCCAGGTTAGATGGGACTTTGAGCAACCTCATCTAGCAGGATGTGTCACTGCCCATGGCAGGGCTTGGGACTAGATGATCTTTAAGATCACTTGTGACCTAAACCATTCTGTGATTCCATGATTTTATGATTTCCACTGAATACAGTAACTTTATTTTTGCAAGGAATTTATAAATGTACTTACTGTGACTCCACAGAATAAGAGATGCATGGAATATCATGTGCCTCCACTATCCAGGGAGAATGATCCGTTCATTTAAAATAAGAGGTGGGAGGCTGGAGGTAGTGCTGTTGGTCAGATTGTTGCTGGGCTACCTCTCAGTCAAACTGGCAAAACACCTCAGTAGGTCAGGATGCAGCTTTGCCTCAGTCTAATTCTTCTTTTTCATTGGATTTTCCAGAATTGTCTTCTGAGAAGGGCTTTGTCTTCTCCCCTGCCTGGCACTGTAGCCTAGAAAGGTCCTAGCAAACTGTATCATTCTCTATTGTGTGATCCAGCTTTGCTCTGCAGCATCATTTATGTCCTGAATAGGCAGAAATTAAACAGTGCTGGAGAAATATTTCCAGGACTTGCTCAAAATTTATGTAAGTAATGTACTATAAAATTTGTATTTTAATATTTGGTCTATCTGACTCATTTAAACCCTTGTAGTTAGCCAAATACCAGATTTATTTCATGTCCGAAGGTATGAATACCCTTGGGGAACTAGGTAAATGTACATAAATCAATATGAGAGGCCATTATTGCAGAGAAAACAATGGTGAGAAACATTGGGCATACAACTGGGACAGTTCTTGGCAGATATTATATTTAATAAAAATGCTCTCAGTAGAGAAACATAAGTTTTAGGCTATTGGCCCTGCACACTACATCTCACATAAGTGAAATATTATTAAACCAGATTTCTATTTTATCAGACTGTAAAGTTCACCCAAACTGAGCATGCTTCTTTTCCTTGCTTGTGACTAGTTGCAGGTACATATGCCAGCACAGTCTTGGGGCCAATATTTAATGTGCAATTTTGATACTTTTATAGATAGGAGAAACTATATGTAATTTACATGAATTCATAGTTTCTACTGCAAGCTGGAAAAAAAAATATTCTGGGTTTGATTTTTTTTAAGGGTATGTTTGCCAGATTGTAGCAAGGCATATGTGCTATGGAGGAAAAGAAAATCACAGCTTGAAAAAAGTCAGCATCTGAGTGGGTTTTATTCCCCTCTCAGAAATAAACAGTTTTCACAATTAACCCCACTGCTCTGTTTATACATCAACTAAAATGTGGAGAGTACACACAGTTGTTCTCATTAATTTGTGATAAGCAATAGTGACTTGAAAAATTTTGCTATGGTTTATGCATTACTATGTCTGGAATTCAATGGGAAACATATGCAGAAACAGATTTTCAGTCTTTCTCTCTGACAAAAGAGGTGGGAAGCCATGGAATAAACACATTCAGATTTATCTCTTATATTGGAGCTCCCTCCTCTCTTTCTTGGTGTCCCTTGACAATACAGACCCATGAAAGAGATCACACTTCTAAGTTGCCTCTTCCACCTGATAGTAATCAGCAAATATGCTGCAAGGTGGAAAAACTCTGCAGGAAAAAAAAATACATAATATATTTCACTACTACCTCACAGATATAGAAACAAATGAGCCCTCACAGCATATCTTGACAGTCAATATGTTGTAATAGCCTAGAATTTGCAAACATTAGTGACTTTTGTAGGAAATGCCCTCCCTGCAACCCTTTGTCAAATATGTATGGCTTTAGATTTAATGTAATGCAATGAACATAAGCATTTAAGTGAATCTTTAAGAGGACATTCTGTGGGTTTTGTTTTTATTTCATAAGAAGAGAGAAACATATCACTCATCTACTCCAATTGGGTGATTTTAAAGTATTGAAATTGACAGCTATTGTCTCTTAAAGAAGTGACCCTGATGCCATAAAAACACATGACTAATAAGGTAACATGCAGGTTAGACATGTATTATTGCATATCTAAAGCTAGACGCTCTTTATATCTTTATTTTATTTCTCAATGTGAGATGATTTTCAAAAGTAAGACCCTGATGTATTCAGTGGTCATGAAAATCAGACCAATAATTTCCCACTTAGGTGCCCTGAAGCTTAGATCACGTTGCATGTTTCTGAAAAGCAAGATCAATGGAAAAATTATAAAAGCCACCTGGAAAGTCTAAAGTAGGAAGACAGAATTTTATCTAGACGTGTTGTTTCTGCCAGAAAACTGAATCTAGTTATCTCCAGAACTTCATCACTTGATTTTTATTAGCCTCCTAGAAGTGAGAGTTATTTAGCAATAAATAATGATTTTCTGGCTAATTCCCCTGTCCAGTCTTCAATACATGTACACACAGTATTATCCTCTGCAAAGCTGTTATTGGCCACATACAGTATCTGAGAAACTATCCAGCTTTTCCTTTCAGATAGCTGAGTCTGAATAGAAATTGGCATGGAGTGAAAACTATGGATAAAGCATGTTTTTTCCCAAGTGCATGCTGGCCTCTCAAGCACTGTCCTTGACTGTGCTCTTCCACTCATGCCTGCTAATACAACCTGCCCTTGGTGAAGATTGAGTGTGTGTACAACCCTCCAGGGAATTGCCTTCCAAGGTTTATATACTTGGATCTACTCAGCATCTGCTGGTGTGAGTGGCAAAACAGGATATGGCTGTAATAAGATGATATCAGATCTGAAGAATTAAATGCTGAAAAGAGAGAGGTGCATGTGGATAAGAATAGCTGAGTGACAAGTAGGGTGGTGACACCTTCCCTGCCTTCTCTCGCCTCAAGCAATTCAGCCAAAGTTCTGAGCCAGCATGAGGCTGTAGCATGAGCTAGGCTGCTCACCTTGCACAGAGCTCACACCTAGATAAGCTGGAGTGAAGTAGAAATAAAGATCAGGTCAATAATATTTTTTAGTTCAACTCTAACAGTTAAGAGAACTGTTGTGAATTAAATTCTCCAGAAAACAGAGGTAAAGACAACATTAGTTCTAATGATGAAGAGAGTTTTCCATCAAAAAGAATATTAATCTGAAATTCATTTCTCATAATAGCAATTTCTGAAGTAATAGAGATTTTTCATGTTTCCAGTTAAGCTGAGGCAAAAGACGCAATGCAGCTGCTTCAGTCCTTGGAAAAGTACCAAAGACCACACAAAAGCAAAAAATGAATGGCATGTTTCTAAAACCAGCTTTAGGAAGATGTAAATATATAGAAGAGTTACTGGTGAAAGGAAGAAGTATCTAAGAGTTTCAGGTGCTGCCTCTGACAAGACGTCTAAGCAGGATCTGAAACCAAAATTTGGGTAAAGACTCTTTGAAGATTATAAGATAGACTTGGAAAAACAATTAAAAATTGTTGATATGTGTGTCAGCACAGACTCTTTAAAGTAGGTTGATAGTGTTCTGATATGCTGCTCACAATTGCAAATGCAAAACACCTCAAGAGGGCAGAGGTAGAAGGATCTGGGCAGTTCAGAGATGGCATCCAGAAAATCCTATCCAAAGAGCTTCAAGCACAAACCCAACATTTGGAAAACAATGAAAAATTACATTTCTTAGCTGGAACGAGGGAGTGGTTGAGTCAAGAAAAAGACATTGGCTCTGGCATTGTTATCTTAGGAATAACTCATAGCAAAGCAGGCAGTGTTGCAGGGTGGATGACTGATATCTCAGCATAAAAGATCTCACGTGCTCATACCTATAAGCTGCAGGTCCTACAAGGTAGAACAGTTCACAAACTGGGGCCCTAATGTTATATGAAAAATAATAGGTAACAGAAAGGGAGACTAATTCACCCTAAAAAAAAATAATCAAACACATAATGTATCTGTTTTTTTTCTGTTTTCTATACCCCAGACAAAAAAGTAACATTTGAAAAGAGATTTCTGGAAGAGATGAAGAGACTTCAGATATGCATTCCAGTGTCTGGGCAGGATGTAAAAGTTGAAAGATAGAACATCAATATCAGTACAGTAAAAAACTTGTTTATGTTCAGATGAAATCTGGATAATGATTTATAGATATAGAGTTGAATGTGAGACATGACAGAAAACACCTGAAGTGACTAGTCGGAGATGACAAGGACAGTGCATTCTGAAACCTTAATATCATTGTAAGGGGTCTTTCTTGGAACTGGGTGAGATCTCTGGGTAGAAAAACAGGTTTTAATGGAAAATAGTGGAAAAGAGCATGTGAAACTTAGGTGGAGGTAAAAGAAACATAAAAGAAGGTCCAGAGATATTTTAGGTTGTCCTTAGAGGAACATTAGGAAAACTTTTATTTCATATGCAAAACTGTAGGCCAAGTTGAGAGAAAGAGCACATTTAGGTAGTGAATTTGGAAAATATTAATTTATTTTGCCTGTGACAAATTTTTCTAGACAATGATTCTAGTTTTTTACATGATGTTACTTTAAAAAAAAAAACCCAAAACCTAAAGTATGCTTATGTACAGCATATTAACTCTTCCCAAATGGCAGTCTTTAATAATAGTGAATTTTTTTCGGTGGATTCAAGCAGGTTGCAATGAAGTACAGGTTTTTACTATTGCAGCTTCAGAAAATGGCAACTGGTCAAGGTTTTTCAATCAGATTCTAATAAAACATTCAGTTAAAATATGTGCCCAGCTGGCACATACCTGTGGTACTTAGCTTCAGTCAAAAGAAATGCTGCACTGCTAAACACTGATATCAGAATCATCAGGAGCTTCTGGCAGAAAAGGAAAAGCAAAATATGAAGAAACTCAATGCAATTTGATGTCTCAAGTGCTACTCAGCTCCAGAAAATGATGCAATGCCTATCAGGGATAGAAAATTCAGGTTACAAACAGCAGAGATGTTGCAAGCTGTCACTCTCACATCTCGCATATTTACAGCTGACTCTTCTAGCAGAAACAAGTAATGGACCCACTTGCAAATCTCAGACAGTAAGAATATGAATGCCATTAGTTCTGTCATTTGCCTGGGAGTGTCTGAGTTGGCAAAAGCTTCAGTGGGCAAAGAGATGTTCATCATCAAAGATGTTCATCCATCCCAACTGGGATAACACATTCACTGTTTTCTGATGACCGAGGTGCCTGTATTTCAGGGTACCTGGCAACACTTTCCTCAGAGCCTAACCAAACACCTTTAGGCAGTGTTATCATATTAATCACAAATATTTTCAGTACTGTGTGAGACTAATAGTATTAATCCTTAAAAGTGGCCCATCTCACAGAATGATATGCAATAAGGAAAAACGACTTTCCATAAAAAATTTCTACTAGCAGCTTCTGCTAATAGAGGTACATTCTTGGCCCTTGCTTCAGCCATTTTAATTTCACTCTTTCTGACTTTTAATTTAAATAAACCCAGTCATCTGCTGCCCTCTTGTTTACCACAAGACCTCACTAAGTGCCTAGGTAACAGCTCAGTAAGAGTTTCTTCTGTCAAATGTACTTTATATACACATGGGTAGGTCTCCTTCAAGTTCCCCAATTTAATTTGCTCCACACTACAGTGATTCAATCTGATCACCATTTAGTTACAGTGCTTGTCAGCGTAACATTGACAGAATTTCCACATTTGTCAGAATTCCTACTAATCTACTCACATAATGCCTCACACATTTACTGAGGCTGCCTTTTCAATATGACTTGATTTACTCTACCTTTGGGAATGCTTGAAAAAAAATTATAAACTCTGAGCTTTTTTTCTGTAATGCAGGCTGGATTTGTGGAGCATTGTTCTTCTTTGCTTATTTATCTTTATTTCTAGGGTATTTGGAAATTTTAGGATCCCACATCTTTGTTATGGTGAAGTTGTTATTCTTACTTTATGAAAGCTGTGAACAATCATTTGCTCAAGAGCTAGAATTGTTCATGTGTTTACCTTTGATCTGTTACTTCACCGATAAAAAAATAGTTATTAGTACTCATAAGTCATACGACTACCCATCATTTCTGATTAAAAAAAATAATAGGTTCTGGTGGAACCATTATTTTAATTTTTTTCAAGGATTTGATATATGTCAGTAAAGCAGCATGTGTGGATTTTGGAAGTGGCTTTGCTTCACCCGTCCTGTAGCCTTCATTGATCCCATATCCAGTCCACAAAATACTGCTGCAATATTTATAAAGCTCTCCAAATTCATGCAATCTATTTTCTGCAACTGTGCCTGCAGTTATGAAGTTTGAAGAGTGCACTAGTCTCACTAAAGAAATTTATTATTTTAAGCTGTGACAAGTGATGTCCTTTTGGTAATATTTTGTTCTCAATGGATTACATGTAACATAGGAAATATATGGCTATACTCTCTTTCTTCCTGGGGGATATGATCACAGAGAAAAATCAAAAATGTCACTGTTAAGCAACAACTTTTATGTAAGCTTCTTGGAGAAGCTACATTGATATTTGAATCCAGGGTATGATGTATGAGTGTGAGTGGGAGGGGAACCAAATCAAGGTAAAACTCAACAGCTGCACCTCTGTCAACTCAGAACAACTGAATCAGGAAAAATGGAAATATTATGATCTGGGAAAGATGCCACATATGGTAACCACATGGGTAAAGACAAAGCTAACATGTTTTATCAGTTTTTGCTAGGCAGTTTTTAGAAAGAGTTTTTTCTCATTTTGGACATCTCATGGGTCTTTCACCCTCATTGGGGTTGAGAAGGACAATTCAGTGACCGAATGGAGACTTTAGTCAAATTAGTAGTTGTCTATTCAGTAAGAATTTTTAAGATCTAAAGCTTTTTCAGAAAGTCAAAACCTGAAATTTCATTCTGGCACAATTAAAATAGTTTTTTACAAATGAACATCACAAAATGTTGGAGTTTTTATTTGTTTGTTTGTTTGGGGGTTTGGTTTTGGTTTTGGTTTTTTGTTTGTTTGGGTTTTTTGTTTTGGTTTTGGGGGTTTTTTTGTTGTTGTTTTGTTTGGGGATTTTCTGTATTTTAAAAGAATATATAAAGTGGAACAGCTATCCAAATTACTTATATCAAACTTTAAGACTTAAAATCTATAAGTATCAAAGCTGGAGCAAATTTAACACATTTTTGGTTTATTTTTTTTAATTGTGGTTTTTTATGTATCTTCTAAGTACACTCTCAGATGATAAACAGAAAACCATGAATAAACAAATCATAAAGAAATAGGACGTCCAAAGCATTGCAAAATTAACATAACCCCCTACCTTGAACAAATTAGCAAAGCAATTGAAATCCTGAGGAATCCTAAGGCTCCTGGATCCAGTAGACACATTTAATTTTGCATAGATGAATCATACTTAAATATGGAGTTAATTACACAAATTCTTTCGCGACATATGGAAAGGCAAATGGTAATTATAGTTCATTACTATCTACATCAGTAAAGGCAACAATTCAGATTTGGCAGTTACCTCTCACATCAGCATGCATGGTGTCTGGCAGCCTGAGCAAACATGAGATCTCCCCATTGGCTGCACAACTCCATCAGCTGAAAACTAAGTGTAGTTTGATCTGAGGCACAAATAAAGCATGGCTGATGGCCTATTTGTAGTTAGCAGTTGCAGGGCAAACAGCACTGGACTCCTAAAACTGTCCTCAGTATATGGGGGAAAACCCTTGAATGATGTCAGGAGAACTTGAATGTGGCTACTGTCACCTAATCTCTAATTCCAATCCAGTCTCTAATCTAAATCAATAATAAATGTCATTCATGTGACCAAATGCAGGACTCTATGGTGTAGAATCAGTCAACATGGAACTGGCAGAGCAATTCCAGAGGAGGGCCACAAAATTGATAAGAGGACGGAATCACCTCCCTTACAAAGACAGGCTGAGAAAGGTGGAGCTGTTCATTCTGAAGAAGGGGGGAGGTTGAGTGGAGACCTCACAGCAACTTTCCAGTATCTGAAGGAGGCCTACTAGGAAGCTGGAGAGGGACTCTTCATCAGGAGCTGTAGTGATAGGACAAGGAGGAATGGGTACAAATTGAAAGATGGCAAATTTAAGCTGGATATTAGGAAAAGATTCTTTACTGTGAGGGTTGTGAGGCACTGGGACGGGTTATCCAGGGAGGCTGCGGATGCCCCAACCCTGGTGGTGTTAAAGGATAGGCCTTTGAGCATCTAAGGGAGGTATCCCTGCCCAACAGGCAGAGGGCTGTTGGGACTAGATGACCTTTAAGGTCCCTCCCAACCTTTAACATTCTATGATTCTATAAATATAGTAATTGGGGGATAGAGTGATGTCTACCTAAAGTGCTCTAGATACCAGTTTAACAATATGATTAATAATCCTTCAGCTCCACTGACTACACTTAGTAGACAAAATGCTACTATTAAAGGGACATAAAATGTGCTTTTATGATGTGTATCTGTGATCATCATACACATATTTTTGTGCTTCTCCTGTTAGCTGTGATATGAAAGAGAGTCGTGTGACAGTTCAACAGCTATGCCCTGTCAATGGGATCTGAACATGAGATCTCAGTTCTGGAATGCAGATACACTTGTAGATATCTGGAAACCTGATGAACTTAAAAGTTGCAACAGAAAAGAATTAGGTATGATCTGCTATGTGCCAAGGAATAATTTGAAAAGATCACACAAGGGGAAACATGCCATTGGTTAAACTGGTAAATCTGGGGAACAGACATACAAAAAACCATGATGACAGAAGAGCAAATCAAGGCTGCATATACTAAGCTGCAAGAGGAATCAAGAAGTAAATTTGGCAGCATACTAATGCAAGCTATCAACTTATTTTGTCTATTGACGATAAACTTTTGAAATATGCTTATTCATCCAGTAGCTAGCTGATAGATGACATTAACAGAGATTGCACATATTTTGAATTTAGAGGCAAATCAGAATCAAAATCTCAGACTGCATTAAACATTTTAAAAACATCTTGCTGTTGAGGTGCATACAACACATTTGCTATCAATAATATATATGCATCCCAGGCAATCTTCACCTGTAGTTTCTTTCCTACTGCATACTAGATGATATCATAATTTAGAGATTACAGTTATTCAGGAAATTCACTGTAGCAACGCCATGATGTGACAGTCATATGCCTAGAGTACCAAAATGCCAAAGTCATTGCGGCATTATCCATTAAGAAACAGAAAATAGAATTAAAGGGAACATATGAAGACCTGTGCTTTAGAACACAAGCCTTAGCAAAAGTAATGTAAAATGGGAATCAGTCACTTATTCGCTATACACTATATAATTAGTTATATACTCTATATAATTAGTTATGTACTAACGCAGTACAGAATCTGGAAAATATGAAAGCTAAAACTTAAGGCATAAAAACAATGCTGTCCACAGATTAATCACCATTAAGACAATAAAAGGTGAAGGGATTCAGTGATTGTATGTCAGATTACAGACAAAATAATCATTGTCTTGCAAAGGATTTTTTAACTTCCTGCAAGTCACCCCTTTTGTGCATAGACTGAGTCACTGTATGCCCTTCTCTGAAAGCTTTGGGATTGCCAGGGAAATTCCCACTGCAGGCTGCATAAAAGACATGTCCTTAACCGCATTTAGATTGTCAGTTCAAAAAATATATCTACCAAAACATGTTAGATGGTGTAGTAAATTTTGACGTGTTTCAATGAGCTTATATGAGATATACTGTTGCATATATCGTGCAGTCTTTGATGACTGCATGTTTTGTCATCAATACAAAATCACAAAAAATATTTCAGTAGGTTTACAAAGTTTTTAGAGGGATGGACTGCACCAAGTATCAGTTGTCCCTGTCCAGAGAAAATAAGGAGAATGTTAAAAAAAGGCAAAGGTTTAATCAACTTCAGAGGTCCCAGTGTCCTCTGATTACATATGTAGATAGTGAGGAAAAAATTCTTTTTATTAATTTGCAACTTTAATTCATATATTAGAGTCAGAGTTGCCCCACTGCCACTAATTGCAACACATAATATAAATGGCAAATTTGGGTTCCAATAAATCCTATTTTTCCAGGAAGGGGGTATTTATTTGAAAAATTTCTTGCATACTCTCTTTGGCTTTTGGGTTCACATAATATTTTGCTTCTTCTATAAGGAATGTATTTTTCTACATGTGTATATTCTGTGTTACAGATTGTTATTAATAACATATCACTAATCTCTGGAGTTCGAGAAATATTTCAACTCAGAACATCCACTTTGCCCTTCAAAAGCCACATTTTCTCTCAATAGTAAACATCAAAATAACAGCATAATTGAATGAAATGCAAAGGAATTATTTATGTAATGGAGACATCTTGTTCTCATAAATTATTGAATAAGAAATAGCTGCCAACCTGTTGAATTTTCCTAGGGCTGTGCTGATTTTCTCTTTATCAACTTGATATATGATTTATGAAAGCAGAAGCATCAGGGTAAAAATGATAAGAGAACTTGTCTTCCATACTAATAAAGAAACTTCAGTGAAACCAATATTTAAAAGTTATAAATTAGGTCAAACTATTTTCAGTTTAATTGTTGACATTCTTTTTTTTTTTGGTTTTTCAGACATAAAACTGCAGGCATTTTTTTCCCCAAACTGGTACTAAAAAAACCCAACCCCTCAGAAAGGAGAACTGCTACAAGCCAGCCTTTTTCTTGACTTATTTGGTGGTTCAAGACACCAAAGGTTAAGGCTGGCCTCCATGTGAAGGTTTCCCTTTCACTTCTATTTCTCCTCAATTTCATCTACAGAAATGCTGTCTGTAAGTTATCACAATACTATCTTTGAGGCCAAAACAATAAACAGTAAGCAAAACCAAATGCAGCTCTCAGAATAGATGAACATTGGGAAATCAGCATTTGGAACTGCTCAAAAAATATTTAAACCACTACAGTATTAGAAGAGTAGTGAGACCTTTAAAGTTTGACATATTTAACACTTGTAAACCCTCTTGCACTTTGGTTTTCAGAACACTGCATTTCACTGTGTAATTTACCAGGCTTTTCTGCCTTGGGAGGAAAGTCCCTTCACTAATGCACAACATAAAATATTTTTGTTCAAGGATTCATACCACAGTAACCAACAATCTTCGTGATTTAAAAGCAAGTTCCAAAGAAATAAACAAGGATTCTCAATTTTAGAAGAAATTTCACATCTTAAGAGTAGAACTTTGTGACCTCAGGCCAGTTCATTTCTGTTAGCAAAAGTAAGCTGGAGGTAAGTGAGTGATACTGACTGCTCCTTTAAACAATTATTTGTTCTTGCTGGACATCTATCTGCTACTCTGTGTTTCTAAGTATTGCTGTAAGAGGAAATGTATTTTTTTAAAGAGCAGTAATACACAAGGCTGAATGCCATCTGTGCTTTATGGCTTGCAGAAGTGAGAAAACAAGAGAATAAGTACCTCATCCTGCTGCTCCCTTTATAGTTGGAGCTGGGTGGCCAGTGTTTTGGCTGAAGCTTTGTTAGAGTGGACACAATCCCAGCACAATAATGGTGGACTAGAGGTAACAAAGGCTGATGAAGGTGATGGATTTCCCAGGGGCTTTTATTTGAGAAAATCCCTATGATTAATAACAAAAGCTCACAGCCTAGCTTCTGCTGTGAACAATCACTAGCTATTAGAGGGTAGTAAAAAAGCAGAATATTTTTTCCCATCCAGGCGTTTTCAAGAGGTAGCATTTGTTTCTTACAGCTCTGAACTTTGCTACTCACTGTGATACACTCTATCAGCAGATTTCAAAGACCACATGGTGTCCAAAGAAGATGTAAGGGCTCAGGAGGATGCAGCTTATTGTCTTGTATCTCTCAAACAGACCACATGGGAGAACGGAAAAGGTATTGATGCAGAATGGCACCAGAGAGCTCATTTTTGCCTGTCAAGAAAGGCAATAGTACTTTGGACATGAACCTGTATAGAAGGGGGCTTTCATTACTGGTACTTTAGCTTTTCTTAGAGGTGTTTGATCTGGAATCCTATCATGTACAAAACTGAAGTTCTGTGAGCAACTTACTCTCAGCATAAGTTTTTTGACTCTTTACAGACCCGATGACCTTTTAATAGCCATAAGAGGTCTGAGGCACCTTAAGGGGGAAACTAGAAGATATGTTCCTAGTTGTTGGTAAAATGTCCTCTTTTGATTTTTTTTCTCTACATGTAGTATCTTGCTGAGCTTTTAATCTTCTGGATGGTTCGTCTGCAAGAAATATAATTAATGGCCAAGGCATGATTCACTATCATTTCTCTGAACAAAATTTTGGGATACTTACTCTGTTTAGAGAAACACAAATTAATAAAATAATTGCATGTGCTACTCATAACCTCACACTGAATAATTTTGCAAAGGGGTGACTGAGTAAACACTGGGACATTTCAAACTGAATAATTAATTGCCCGTGTTGCACAAGCTTTCCTGTACCCTGCATAAAAATATACAGCTTGGATAAAAGGACTCAAAGACACTCAGGATTTTTTTCATGACTCTGTTACATTATTACTGTATTGTTACATTACAACTGTATTACTTTCTAATCAGCAAATGGAAAAAGTAAATATTTAAAGCTTTAATTATAGATTTTTTTTTAAAGCAAGATAAACAATTAACTGAATGAACCAAAGTCCTGCACGCAATGCAGCAGCAGTGGGGTAAACAGAAACAAGATTTTTCTGCACCAACACAGGGGAATCCTCACTTTCCTGTGCTCTGGCTCTTCCCTGCATTGCTGTCTGTGTGGTATCTGGAATATCTAATGAACTTTAGGGATGTGTGGAACAGGCCTCTTTACTGAGGGATAAGCACAGCCTTGCTGAGGAAATAGCTTCATTTAATGGTTGCTTTTCATCTGGAGCACAGAAAACAAAGGGAGGGACTGTAAAGCCTGACAGATAGCAAGCACAGAAGCGATAAAAAATTACGTGTATGAGAAATTTATCGAGAAAGGATAATGTCATTAGCTGCCTTTGGTTCTTGCACTGATCTGCAAGCTAAAAAAATGTAAAAATTTATGAGGTTGATGTATTTTGTTTCTGTCCTTCTGCCTGTTCATGGAAACTAAACTAAGGAGAGGCATGAGATTATAGGAACTTCTTCTAGTGCTAAACTGACCAAAATCTGGGTCAGATCTCAAACACAAAATGAAACAAATCAGTTTCTACGCCTCAGACTGATTTCTGAACAGGAGCAAAATGGGACCCTGAAGGGAAAAATGGAGCAGATTAATAACTTACTCTTTCAGTCTGAAGCTTATAGAAGGTAAATAGCATCCTGACACTGAGGTCATAACAGGGAACAAAAATGCTACAAGGAATCCAGCAAGGCATGCTAAATCAGAGTTCACAAATTAGCAAGCAGCTATGTGGACTGTGGTTTGCAAGGTAAGTCAAAGCAAAGCCAACATTTGAAAAATGGCCTGCACCATCTCACCTTGGAATTTGCAGAAAGTCTTGTCAAGAAGGAAACTCTGTTGAGGAAATCTCAGGTAAAAGCAATATAAAAAGGTTTGGCATCTTCTCAGTAAGTGGGGTGGTCCTGACAGAACCCAGGACAGCAAGAGAAGCGTTGGTGTCTTAGATTTACACATCCTGAATGCTGACCTGGAAAATAAATGAGCATCTGTGTAGGCCAGGTTCTTTGGAGTTCAGAGTAACAAGAAGAAATACCTGGAACCTTTGATAATTTTTGTAAAAAGACACTCAGCCTTCTGCTCCTCTCCAGGTTCATGCTGTTCTCCAGAACAAGGATCCTACTTGACCTAGATCAAAGAATTTTTTGTTTCATGGATCAAAACAGACATCTTGAAGGATGTAACTGAGCTACTTTAGTTTTCCTAAATAAAATTTGTGTTCTTAATTTTAATGATGAATTCCTTACTTTCTTGAGTCTTTACCACCTAAGAATGTGCTAAAATAACAGTAAGTACAGCATCTAGCCATAAATAAGGCTTTTCTGTGCTACAGTGGTGAATGGAAATACCTGAACAACATTTACTGCTGCTGAACTAAGCCCAGCATCTGGAGTGATTTAATCATTGATTAAAAAGATAGATTAATTGATAGATTAAAAGAATGTTTTATTTTGTGACTCGTACCATGGACCTAAGAGAAAAATACCCATCAGTTCATTATTTCATGATTTTCTATAACTCTTGCCTTTGATAATTTAATTCTCTCCTCTGAATGAAAAGAGAGCAATAAAATTGCCCTAATATCCATATTTGCATTGTCAACTCCATATTTAAGTTTGTGTAGAAAATTTGTATGTTACACTGACTCCTAAAGAGAGATCTTCACAAAATGTAGTAAGTATATAAAAGATAAATCATTTGCAGAATAATTTTTACTATATTAGCAAGAAATGGTTGCTGGCACTTTTCTAGTCCTTTATAGTTGCTATATTTAATTGTAAGTCAGAGCTGGTATAAAATATAGCAAGATAGTGCAGTGAAGCTATAGCATGTTGGTTTTTAATTAATATTCTTATAAAATATGAATTAGCATGGTTAGAAACTTACTTGAAATCTAATTAACTTGCCATCGCTATCTTGTTAGGTGCCTACAATGCTAAAATATTTTTACAAGGTTAACATATTAATAATATTATGATTATGCATTACTGTTCATTTAATTATATTGCAAAACTTATTTTGTCCTTAGATGAACATTAAGCATCAATTCAAAGAGCTGTCCTTTAGCAAATCATTCGATTGCTGACATACAAAATCTGATTTAATTACAAATTCTTTATTAAATAGTTTTATACTTAATGTTAATTTTGTATTTTACTGTCACAGTACATAGAGACCCTTAAATACATCTTAGATGTTTTTAAATAAGGAGGCAAATTGGTTGAGGGAGGAAGGTCATTTGGTTAGCTTTCTTATCTTGGAGGGAAAACTAAGAAATTTGCTGACCTAGTTCTACATTTTGTGACAATCAAGTCTGCAGCTACAGGTGGGGTGAATCTCTCATTATTAAAGAGATGCTCCAATAAGGCACAGACAGTAATAGTACAGCTTGTTCCTGGAAATCTTTTCCTGTAGACTTTGCAGGAATCAATGAGCATAATTGTACTGTACTTGTTAGACAGCTGAAATGTTTTAAGACGTGAAGCATGTTCTTATGTGAACATCTGGGGCCTTCATATGAGACATGTGACTCAAATAGTCAAGTGTCATATGTAAGACCTTCATAATGAAATTATCTCAAGGAGTTAAGCTAAATGAGCAAGAGTTGTGTAATAAGGTGATTGTTACTTCCTGCTCCTCCCACTGTGAGACTGATCACAAGGAGTACTTTGCTGTCTTACTGAAATTTAACTGAGCTTGTGTAGCTCCAAGATTAGAAATGGATAGACTTCATCAACCAAAATTTGACCTTTCCTTGGAATTCCAATAAGAGGTGCCTCACAGTAGAAGTGATCCTCATATTTTTGTGAATAATTTTTTCAGCGACATCCTGAACATTACTGCAAGTAAAAGTATGGCCTAGAACTCATATTCCACAGTCATTAACTGTGTTCAATCAACACCAAAAAAACTAGAAGAGCTTATCTTTTGTGTGTTAGCAAAGCTGTGCCTGGTTCTCTTCAAGAGAAGATGTTCTATTATTTTGTAATGATGTTCATGGTCCTCTGACTTATATAACTGCTTGGATTTCACTGCAGCTATCCCAATTTGAATCATGGATCATTCATTACTAATTTTTCAGATGTCTGTCCCCTATCATATTTCTGCCCCCAATCGCTCCGCCAAAATTTACACCTCCAAATGCATTCCCAACAAGTTTTTATTTATGATTACGTATATAAAAAAGAAATTAATGAACAGAAATATTGTTCCATAACTTTATTTTTTGCCTGTTTACTTTAAGGTTTTCAGTACGAAAACATATTGAGGTTTTTCTAGTTTAATGAAAGGCATTATCATGTAAATGGTCCCAAAGTAACTGTTAAATAAAAATAATCATCTAAAGCTGAATGACTTTTCAACTAGAAAGGATATGTTTTCTGAAATTTTTCATGATGGTTATTTTCTGCTTTCAATATAAATCTCAAGCATTTCTGTATCTTTTCCTGGGAAAAACTTATAAACACCCAAACAATAGCATTTTTCTCAAATTTTATTTTAAGGGCCTGCACAGAAAATTGTTGCAGCTATGTGCTTTTATATAAGTAACTGTGAGTTGTGAGAAACAAGATAAAAGTAAGGTCATAAACTATAAATCTTCAGTATAACTGCATAGTAATATTGCTATACATAATTCTTGTGCAGTTTATCCGGAAAACCTGATTAAAATATACTGCAAAATGAAATGGCTGCTACCTAGAAATTTATGGGATTATATGGGCACACATGACCTAAATTCCTCTGTAGCACTGATTTCCACACAGAAATAAATACGTCCTGATACACTCTGCTATAGTTCTGTGCAGTCACGCGAGTCACATGAGTGAATGTTTCAGTTACTATTTGTGCTCACAGTCATGATGTATGAGTATAGGTCCTAATTTCACTAGGAGAAAGGTTTGACCTTTTGAAAAGTAAGTTCAGCCCTAAACCAATACTAAATTTTAAAGTAGGCCATGGATGAAGATCTGTGCAACAGTCATAACTGATGAGTGGATCCTCTTAATCTTCCAAACACCATGGCTGGGCATTTCAATACAGTGGTGACATGCTGATCATATTGATGACTCTAGGAATATTATTTTAGTAGACACAGATGGATCTTTTCTCCTACACAAAGGCTGTCAACTCTAAGAATTTCTCATTCTGCTTTTCAGAATGGGGGAACAGAAAGGAGCCATCCCCCAGTAAGTAGAACACACTAATGAGTCATGCACAACCAGCATGAGAATTCATGTTTTCCTTCCACAGTGGTAAACAAAAGTCATGAAGAAGATGACTGAGTAATTGAACAGGGGAGATAGAAGCAGCCCAAAATATAGAAAATCCTAGTCCAAGGCAATCTTAATTCAGTCCCAAAAGTGCAGTTTACTTCACATGATCAACTCCTATTTACTGAGATTTCGCTATTTCACCTGAAGAGGAAGGCATGGCGTGGAGGTGGCTCAGAGTATGAGAGAACATATGGAAGCTGCAATAGAGAATCAAGTCAGGATATTTAAATTAGCCTGTGTAGTGAGCCAAAAGGTGGCTTAGATTTCTGTTAAGATCAGCAAAACACAATTTCCTCTGTCTTCATTTAATTTACTAATGTGTTGACGGTTGATCTTTGGCTTTTTAGCTCAGGTGAGCATAACTAGCATGTTGCAGTCTTAGTGTGTGCTCTGAGCTGGATTTGCATGTTACATTGGAATTCCTACAAGATGTTAGCAATTAAATAAATAAGATTTGCACAGATATGTTCCCATTCCATAAGTCAGCTAGGATTTCACAAAGTATAATCAGTTTTAAAGATATTTTTCAAATGTGCTCATATCTGTTCCTATTTGAGCTAAACATGCTTCCAATGAAATAATTTTTTAAAAGTATTTAGTTTTTCTTAGGTAAGCCTAAGGAATTTGGTCCTCATTATGTGCAAAGAGTGAACATGTGCATCCTAATGATGGCGACTGTACCTCCTTTGAACATAAATTTCCTAGTGATAATACTAAGGACATTTCATTGTCTCTTCCTTAATTAAGAGGAGCTAACATTCGTAAGTGATATGAAATCTACTTTCCCACATTTCTTTTGTCAGTTTTATGTTTGACTCATAGCACATGTCATGTTTCTTAGTCTTTTATTTCTTCTTCATTTTTAAATCCACAAATGAAAATAGACTTCTTTATTTTTATTATTTTTCTTGGAGACAATCAGGTAATCAGAGAATTTCAGACTCCAGCAAGTGTTTACATTTAAGATAAGCAGATTTTCAGCATTTTTTTCAAAAGGGAAAGAAAGAAAATAATAAGTAGATGTGACCTCTCCAACAATCCAAATGCCACTGGATTTAAGAAAGCAAAATACAGTTGCTTTGTGAACAGTTTTCATATGTTACCCTTTTGTTCCAAACTGGTTTTATGTTGTTTTTGGAGTATGACCTTAAAATGAAATGCGTAAATTAAAGAAAAAAAAAATAGAAATTTTTCCATATGTCTGGTCCACTTAACTCTAAAAATAAGACAAGAAAATTATTAATTAGTAAGTAAATTGTCCTGCTTGGTTGGAATGAAGGGGTAAAATTCCTACCTTACAGTTTTTCTGGGCTTACATATATTTTCAGAGTGAGCTGGAGTCTATCCTTCCTGTGCTGATGGGTAGCATTTGTACATGAAACCCATTTAGCTTCATTAAGGCTGATGCTGAAAGTAACTGGTCACAGTTAGGAACATGACAGTGTGTATGAGACAGCCTGCCTGTCTCTCTGGATCTTGTTTCCTACTTATAATTTTTGCACATTCTCAAAATATCTACTCTTAGCAATTATTACTGTCAAAATTGATGAGTAAAAAATGCCATGAAGACTATGCAGAGGTACTGGTCCTTTTGAGTAAGCAATAATCATTGTAATTATTTATTAAGTAATTGCTGTGCTGTTGATCTGAAAAGCAATTCTAAAAGGAAAAAATTGTTAAGGAAGGCTGGTACTTAAAAAGACCTGTTAATCACTTAAACACAACATGTCACAGCACAGGAAAAGATTGAGAAACCCAACAGGTGTTCACCTTTCAGCTGCAAATTCTTCACTGACTTCTGCACAAGATGGAAGCAAACAGTAGAAATCAGATCACTTTATTGAGAGGATTGTAAAGGAATATTTCAAGCTGGTAGAGACAAAATCAAAAGGGCCAAATTCAGAAATAGAGGCACTTAGCAAGCCAGGGCAGGAATAACAAGGACTGTTTTAGTTAGAAGTGCATTAACAGTATAAGGTAAGCAGTCTGAAGCAAGTGTTGGCCTACTCCCTCTGTGAAACAAAGAAGCTAATTGCAGGCGATACTGAAAACAACAAAATGTCACAGTCTTTTTTAAAACAATCTTCCCTAAAAAGGTCAGTTTATGACTAAAGGATTAATACAGCTGGTAGTAGAGGCAAATGAGCAAGATCTTCAATAGAACAGGAAAGACAAATTTAAAGATTATTGGGGTGGTTAGGGGGTTGTCCAATCTCTGAGTGCAATACTCTCCCACGAGGTAAAATGACGTGGGGCTGCTCCTGGATGCCCCACAGCCAGCCCTTTTTCCCATTGTAGAATCACTGGAATATGAGAACTGCTGGAGGAAATAAACTCCAAACAAACAAACAAACCTAATCAAACAAACAAAATGCAAAATCCAAGTGCATTTGCAAACAAAGAAAGGAAATATTTTCCTTTAGCATGGAAAGCAGAGAAGCATAAGAATTTCAGGTTAGTCACATTTAAATTCTTTCCCCAGCAAAGACCTGAAGCAAAGAGTGACTACCTGTAAACTTGGAAAATAACAAATAGATAAATAAGAACTAGGATAGATTTTTCATGAATAATCCTATCAAATAATAGACTTTTGTTCTTCATCAGGTCTTGCTGATGGGAAACAAGTAGGAGATTTCTTGGGGTTTCTTGCCATCAGAAGGGCTTTGTCAAGCCACCCTGACAAGCCAGGACAACAGCTTTACAGCCAGGACAGCAAAGCCTCTGAAATTTGTGCAACACAGGTTAGATAATCATATGCAAGGAGTAATCCATCATGTCTCTATGAAAATAAAAGAAAGTTTTCAGATACAGCTCTGCAGAACCAAACTTCATCTGCTTCTATTTGATGCTTTCACTAATGAAGTGAATGGCATAGCAGAAAATGACCTTGTTAAATTTTTAAATTTCAAAACAACATCAGACCGGGACAATAAGCCTGTTGGAGGATAAGATTAGAATGCCAAAGGACAAACCTTGATATACTCAAGAAATAACCTGAAAAATCAATCAGAAAATGTGACATTAAAATCAGTTGCACAATAAAGGACATGGGAACAACCAGTTAGAGAAAATTTCTGAAAATCATCTAGATTTAGAAGAGAGCACAAGGTGAATAAAGAAGATGTTGATCTTATAAAAAAGAAGTTTCTCTACAAAAAGCCCCAAATCTTAAGTTTTAACTTTGCTTTGGGAATGCTTCAGTTAGAGAGGCATGCAATTTTGGGGAATTCATTCCCCAAAAAGATCTTCACTGGTTAGGACAAGACCCCAGAGACTAATAAGAATGCACTGACATAAAATGATGATACCTAGAGAAAGTATTCTTTTAATTTATTTGAAAAATATCAATAATAAAGAATAGAATAATGATTTATTTTTGAAGTATATAAAGACCTACTACAAAGGAGAAGGCAGCATCTGTTTTTAACAACATTTGTGAACAGAACAAGAAAGAATGGATTTAAAGTGTAACATAAAACACAAATCCAGACAGTAGAAACCATCACTGCGAAAGGGTAGTGAGGAACTGTTATGGATTGATGGAGGACTTGAGGAGTTTCAATGCTGAAATTCTTTTGAAAACTCGTTAGATAGTTAGGAATGACCCCGATACTGGCTGTCCTCTGAGCAGAAGAACTGGGGGTTTCCTTGATCTTGATTTGTATTTCTCTGTGATTTCACCAAAAGAATATTCCATATTTCACATTCACCCCTGCCAGTGCAAGGTACAAGGAAAAGTAAAGCTTCAAAAGCTTTTTGTCTGGACTCAAAGCGGCACTAGATATAAACCAAAGACTTATTCCTAGATGTTGTCCTAAAAATGTCCATCATAATTACAGCTTGTCTCAGTGAGAACAGAAAATAACCTAGGACTTGTTAGGTCACCCGGGTGACCAAAGTGACCAAGTTATTAAATCTCCACACTACATACAAGTAGGAATTATCCAAGCCCATATGTGTGCATATTCATACATTATATACATATTGATACCTACATTATATGTGTGTGAATAGACACCCTATATGTACAATAATATATTTTGTGTGTATATAGTTATAGCATAAATGTATTGTATATATACCAAGGCAGACACACGTAAAAGTACAGTCAGCATTGTCCAAAATAAAATTCAGAGCATTTAAATTGTCTTCAGTGATTATAAAGGTTACATAAAGAGCAAAGTTTTTAACTTAGGCAACTGTATTTTGCATGTAAAAAACCCACTCCCTTTCCCCCATTTAGCAGTAAAATGCAAGCAGGGAAAACATGAACAGTTTATAATTCAGCTTGTCATTTGAGCATTTTTTATTAATAGTAGAATAAATGTTTTCAGCATTTGGTAATGGTTTTGAGACAGATGTGGTAGGTCTTTCCTTTTTAATATGCAAATTTGATGGGAAATCGCAGGTTCCTTTGCCATATGTGAATTAACCATACAAAAATTCAAATATAAATTCACTCTGAGGCCTGTCAAAATTGCAAATGACAGTAGTTCTTTTGCTTCTTCAAAAGATGAACCCTGATTTCCCAATAAAATTATTTTTATCATTTAGCAAGCACTTCAGCACTTCAACAATATTCGTTATTGTTGTAGCAAGTATATGGTCTCTCTTTTTTCACTTTCTGTACACGATACTGATATTTAGTTAGACTAGTGCATCTGTCTTTGCAATCAGCAGCTATATTTCTATCAACCTCAACTTTCCAATGACTTAAAATTTTTCTGAGCTTCCTTTTCTGATCATGCACATTCATGAGTCGCTGATCTACTTGTCATTGAAAAATTCAGACTTAATGTGTACACAGAAAACTTTACTTATTTGTTTTGCTACAGAACTGCATTGCCCAAAAAAATAATCACTTCTTGCACTCAAATGTACTAGAAAAGGACACTGATATGCTACTTAAGCATTTTAAACTAACAAGGAAATTATTGTTAGCCTGGGAAACAAGGAGGGATGCACATTCCTTTTGTGTAGCTTTGTTATTCCTTTTGTGTAGAATTATTCATTGATTTTGTGTGGTTTATGTGGAAAGGCATCCAAAATCAAACAAAAACTTGCAATTTATAATTTTTGCCGAAAGAAATAATGAGTGAAAAAACATTTCTTTTCCACATTATTGAATGCTTTCTCAGACACAAAGATCAGAAACAGAAATATTTAGAAAAATGTTGGAAAGTTTCATTTTAGGTCAGCTAAAGAGTATTCATGTCACAGTGTTTCCTATGTAATTTAGTGTTACAGATTCAGCCTTATCCTCTAACCACAATAAACAAACTCTTAAACCAGAAGGGAAACCACATTTTTACATGGAAGATGTAGTCAAGGAAAAGCTCACCAGAGAAGGGAAAGAAGGCATGATGCAACACAGAACGGAATGCTTATGTTCATAAACATTAAATTCTGACTAAATCAAAATTAAATTTAATTAATTTAATTTGTCAAATAAAAATTTAAAGTATTAAAATGTCATTGAGTTCCACATGATTTTAGAAAATTTCCATACATAAATTTATTAGCAAGATTCCGGTGGAAAATTTTAATTTCATAGTACTTGAATTATATTTTGGAAAAAAAATGTTTCAATCAATTGTTCAATAATTTTGAAGGAAAAAATAATGACAGTAGGATGTGCCTAATTTTAACATAAACTTATCATAAAAATAAAAAAAAAAGCTGATGAATGAAGTGAACTCTGAAACCCAAAATCTATGGTTAAAGGATACGGATAATTAAAATTCAGCACTGGGAACTGGTCAAAGTCAAGGCTATTCAAAAGTGTCAGAGAACTGGATCTAAATCAGGTAATTTACCAACAATGGAAAATAGTAAACCAGCTGTACTGAGCATCAGAGTCACTGATTGCAACAGAGTCGATCCTGACTCACTCTGCTACAAACATGAGGGAGGAAATGCTCCTTTCCAAACAAACCTTGTTGCTGTAGAGGAATTGTGAAGAGAATTACTCCTGTATTTTTTCCTAAATGCATTGCTAAAGGATCTCCTGAGGTTTAGCTGGAAATTGCCTGGTTATGCCAGCTACACCATAGCTGGTCACCTGCCTGGCAGTTATCAACATCTGCATGCCCAGATAAAAGTGATCAGTGAGGAGGTAAAGCTGACCCAGGAATTTTACAAATAAAAAGACAATCTCAGACGTCCTGACATTCTCCAGATTTAGTGACTTGTGATGTGATATGAAAAGCAGCCACATCCCTCTGTAAACTAGGCCACTGTTTTGAGTCAGCATTCTCAGGCAACTTTTGTATCTGCTTCTAGCTAGAAATAAAGTTTCAAATGACAATTTCACAAGTGAAGTTTTGCAAGTGAACTGATAAGACCTACACGTTTTCAGTAAAATAATCAGAATAGTTACCATAAAAATGACACAGAAAATATCCTCCTTTGAAGGAAACTGTTTTTGAGTGGAAAATGCAGTAAAAATTATTACATTTAGTTTATTAAAAGTAAATTTTGTTGACTTCATTTTCATTTTCTGCTTTGAAATGTGTATAGACTATAGACTATCTTCACTGAACAAGCCATGAACCTACATCTTGACCATTTCTTAGACAGTGAATTGTTATTTCCCTCCACAAACTGTGAAGGGGAAATAAAATAGATCTATTGTATTTTCTTTTTTCAGTGAGTCATCAGACAAATTCAATTTTGAAAATATAAACTTACAAAAATCAGAAGAGAAAATATAGAGGTTTCAGGCACACTTCAGCATTTGGACGTGTGTGTGTGTACACATTTGTCTCTGTGTCTGTTCAGGTAAATGTAAAAGGGAAAAAGAAACTTCAAAAGTTTGAGGATAGGCAAACTGTCTGAAAAGGTATGTCTGCCATTTGTGCATGGAGACCCATATAACCCCATGTGAAAAACCAATTGAAACTCACAAATGTGGGATATGGTTCGGCCCCAGAGCAAGTCTAAGCTGATACATTTACTGCACAGAATGGCTGTTAATTTCCACCCCTGAAGCTGAATTCTTCTGTGTTAAAACCAAACAACCATGATAAGATTATGTATTAATGTCATTACATCATTATGAAGACTGGAAAGTGAAAAATAAATTTACCGGTAGAATTTGCCAGAGAGCATTAGAGGCAGGTATTAATTATCCAAGATGGAATTTGACTAGGATAGGAGAACCAAAATAGTATTAACTCATTAACTACACTAAACAGTTAAAATATGCTTCTCATTTAAAGGCTTCCATTTCTAGAAAACCCAAGGTTTCAGAAGCTTGATAAAGAATTTATTTCTTATTTTACCAGAGAGACAAGAGCCATATGCTGAATCAGCAAAGTAATCCTTAAAGTAAATCCTGTATGATAGCTGTGCCACCAGGCTGAACCCACCAGAGCCTACCTTTTGAATCTAGTGGAAGGATTTAACTCCACAGCAGGACTTATTCCTCTCTCTTATTTTATTTTTGGATCCTTTATTTTGTCACTAGATTCAGGGTCGTTCAGTTGCTCATGCAAGTAAGGAAGATGTGGGTCAGAAGTTGGTATTCTTAACTTTTATTATGAAGGAAAACAGCTTCAGTTCAGCTTTATGGAAATGGACCTTTCCAATGTTTGAAAACTTGAGTACAGCGGCAGATAAGCAGAGATTATTAAATTGATCCTCTCCGCTGTGAAACTCCTTTTTGTTTAAGAGTTATGCTGTGTTGGCCATATTACCCCTAAAATTTTTGAAGGCAAATGTCTTCACATCTTGTGATAACAGTCAGGCAAGCTGAAAGAAGTACGCTAAAATGGTGTGAAACACAGACAAATGAGATCTAGCAAAATAAATCTATACATCCTGACAAGCTTTCAACAATTAGACATTTGTAAGTTCAACATTATTTTTATTTCAGCTCTTCTCCAGACATTGGAGATTGAAATTTTCTCACCTTTTACAGAACCAAAGATCCACAATACAGTTGAAGTTGACAGGGAGTGTCAACTCCCTGTGCTGGGTATTGTCTATTCCAAGACCTCCTCCATGGAGGGTAAGTCTTCCTAGCTCCAGAATTCCCATGGTGGCAGGGGCCTGGGATTCCCCAGGGCCAGCCTTAGTGGCAAAGTTTCAGGCAAAGAGGATGTTAAGTACCTCAGCCTTTCCCCTGTTATATGTGATTAGGGCCCCAAACCCATTCAGCAGCAGGCACACTTTTCCCCTTATTTTCCATCTGCTGCTGATGTAAAAGCCCCTCTGGTAGCCCTACATGTTCCTCACCACACTCAGCTGCACTTTGGCCACTTTGGCTGAACCTGCCACTGAGGCCATGAAAGCCAATCTCCTTGTTCAGCTGATTTCAGGATCTGGTCTTGTGACATCAGCTAAATTGACCAGCTTTCAGGTCCAGCCAGGTACAGATAACCTTGAAGTGTGCTATAAAAACACACTCTTGAACAGACGCTGTTAAGGAAAAAAAGTAAAAAGAAAACTTGTGGTAAATACCAAAACCCAAAAAAAATTGACTCAGGCTGCTGCTACCTGAGGAATAGGAGGATTACTTGTCAGCTGCACTTGACGGAGCCTAGCCCTAGTCTCCTGTGGTAATGATGGTCTATTCAGTTCCTCCATCTGTTCTAGGGATGGAGCAGTAACCACTGAGACTACTCAAAGTCTTGACATAATCAAACAAAGTTATTTTGCTATTTCTGACAGTCTACCACTATGCGTAACTAATTTACAGGCAGTCAGTGCTAGCTAAAAACAGGGACAAGCAACTAACTGTGGAGGTGAAATATGTGTGTGTGGATTTAAATGCTTGTAACACAGAAACTAGAAATTTGGATATCATCAGTGTCTTTTGATACCTACAAACAATCTTGGCATGCTCTTGTTGTCTGCATCAATAGCAAGTTTTACACTGAGAAAAGGACTGTCAAAGGGAGAAGGCAAAAACTTGGGATCCACATTGAGTTTCAAGGGAGTGAACCTTTTGCCCGCATGGATGGGGAGGGTCTCCTCTTCCCCAGCAGAGGGGAACATATTGTTGCTCTTGCATATAGTACAAGTTCATCATCCCAGCCCTTTCCTGTAAAGGAAAATCAGTAAGTACACACTTAATTATGTTCTGATCTACTTTATGCATACACTGGCATACAGGTATAATATATAACACATATAAAACCTGTGGGACAAGTTGCCATAAGACTTTGGGCCTGAATTTTTTTTGAAGGTTTTCACACTACAAACAAAACCCAAAGATATTAAGGTTCTTTTCATTTATCTGAAACTGTAAAGTGCATGTTTTCAGGGGGAAAAAAGTTCAATCACACCTCAAACGAGCTAATTTAATTTCTGGTTTTATTTCCCAAGCTGGTAGTTTTCTGCAGAAATTCAGTTCTTGATTAATATGCATCATTAATCATTTAAATAAAAGTGGACTCCATAAATTCAAAGAACAAATAATGCCACTTGACTGCTAATTCAGCGAGGTAATTAGAAGACTTCAGACACACTAGTTGACAGACTATGATTAATAAAAATGAATAAACCTTGCTGGTAGGGTTTATTCAATAATAAATTCTACTACATTCTTCTTCCTTTGGTCTTGTGTATGTGTTTGTATATATTTATGTATATTCACTTAAATTCAGATAAAGGTAATCTTAGTATGAGACAAGACTTGGGTCTTACAATTAGGGTTTGAAGAAGGTGGGGTTTAAAAAACAACAGGACAATGTCAGTGCACCTCTGACTCTTCTACTCAACAATGAACACTTGTGCACTGAATCTTTCACCCTGAGATACCTCATTCAAAAAGTGTGCCTGTAAGTTCTGTTCAGTCCTTATGCAGATATTCCCCTGGGCAGTGTCACCAAATCAGCACAATGTGAAATGAAAAGTACAGAAATATGGAGATTTTGTGACAGCTGAACAGGTTTATTGCATGTCACATGTCCTAATCTGAAGGGACACATTTGCTGTGGGAGCATATTTCTTCATGTTCAAGTCACTCAAATTTAATTTCATCCTTTGATCATAACTGTGATTAGATATTGTGCACCACGAGAGCTCAGCTATGATGTAAGTCCTAAATTCAGAGGGCTAGATCAATGAATTGATTGTATAACCCTTAGTATGTACAGATGACTCAAAGGTGAGTATCAACAGCTGAAAACATTAAGAAAAGATAGGTCAGAACATCCAGACTTAATGAAGGTCATTACTTTCAGATTGTTTATTGAATGAGATTCTTTAAATTAAATGGATTGCTCATCAAGCTCAATCCATTGTAATTAGAAAGTACCAAAATCCCTGACCTCATACAAAAACAATACCTACTTGTAGAACAGCTTTTAATAATATATTAAGAACCAAAGTTAATATAGAGGTCACTAGTAGCTATATCTGTACTTGTCTATTACTCCCTCAACTGGTTCTGTGTTCTCATTTGCAGCTCTGGTAGTTGGGACATAAATCTGGAGAGCAGTAAGAGTAGAGTAAAATGTAACAAAATGGTATGTTCTCTTGTTGGACTACATCTCAGCACTGTATTCTCCTGTTTGCTGACAGATGTACTGTGTTCTCAGGCAAGATCAAAAATAGCTAGCACAATAAAGTCTGGTTTTAAAAAACTTTTTTGTAGTAGATTTGTGATATTTAAGTAATTTTATTTTCTTTATTAAAAATGTGGTTTAAATATAATGATATGTTTCACTAACATCCTTTTCTATTTGTCAGTAAGGAAAACTTGCAGTACCAAAACAGATACTGTAGGAGACAGAATGAGCTTTCTTATAGATGATGCTTTAACTTAATCTTTTAGTCTCTAATTAGAATTTACCAGAAATATTAGACTGGAGAGAGGGAGCTCATTTACCATTTCCTTGTGAGGAAAATGGAACTGACAATATTTTGCCTGGGATCAACAAAACATACATCTAAGACTAAAAGGTGGAGTGCTTTCTTCTCTAGCTAATAGAATTTAGTATGAAACACAGTAGCAAGACTACTGGTCTTGGATATGTGTGAGGTTTTATTGTTGCTAAAAAGCAACTTGCTAGTCTGTCCCTTCCACAGAAGTACTGACCAGTGGTTCTAAACAAGACTTTCAGCTTCCAAAACCTTGAAATCTGTTCATTTGCTATAAACCAGAAAACTAGGACAAATCTACAATCCAGATTAAGATATGTATAATGTGAGGCAGGGAGGGAACTTGGTCTCAGATTACTCAATGCCACATAATTACGGCTACTACTGTTTCATTCACAGGATGTAAAATTGCTCAAGTTTGGATCCAGTGCTGTGGAGAGATCTAAGCACAATATTAGCACAGGAAAAAATAATTGATTTCTTGTAGCTCCTAAGACTGGACTTACGACAATTGTACACTTTGCCTGTGGGCACAAACTGCTGAAAATTCAACTTCTCTAGTTCTGTCAGCAAAAAACACACTCTGTTTTTTTCTTCTGCAAGGTGCTATATACCGCAGGCTATCGAACACTCTAACAATGTTTTCCTTAAACTGTTCTAAACATGGTATTCTTTGGAAGATTGGAACATTAAAATAGTGAGCAAAGTAAGTTTGGATTGAAGAGAGATGGGCCAGGAAAGAAACAAAAATTATACCCCCTAAAACTAAAGAAAGTGAGTGAAATGAACATAGACTATCGTGGCCATTACTGAAATCTTTACTTTTATTTCCTCTGAAAATAAAAATTCCTGCCAGGATGAATATTGAAAAGGATTTCAGGATTGGCCTGGAGATGAGAAAGTGAAGTTACATGAGTATGTGATGGAGCACTTTCTTTTAGAAAAAACAAAAGGCAAGAAGTGATTCTCTTGAATAAATGCCATCATTTTGAAAAGGACTAAGCAGCCAAGAGTTCCCTTTGAATTTGAAGTATTTCAGTGATGTGCCTCAACAGCTGTAGTGAAATGTTCATTTTGTCTAATAGTTTCATCATCAAAGACTCGTGAAACTGACAGAAAATGAAATAAAATAAATTCAAACAACTCTATCACTTACATGAAGTTTTTGAAGTTCAGCAGAAAAAAATCCTGAGCAAGTTCCTTCATCCTGTTAAATTTTATCCAATTTTTCCATGATCTAGTGGGCTGAAGATTGTCATTTTCATCCCTTATTGTTTGTCAGAAACACAAGGAAGTCACTTGTGCATGACCTTTTGTATGGAATTTCTCAAAGTTGGAACATATACCTTGAAATTTCAATAAAGCTTTTGTTTGTTAGTTCTTAATAAGATTCATAGTTTTGATCCAAAAATTGGGTGGAAAAATGAACAGGAATCAATACAATTAATGTGCATTTCACTGAGTTTGGCCTCTTAGGGAAAACAATAAATGTCTTTTTGCCAACAAAGCTCTACTGAAACACAGATCTGCAGCTATATCAGGAAAGGCAAACTGTGGGAATGCTCTCCATTTTCTTGGAAAAGGCAATAAAGAAAGACCATATGCAGTGTCTGGTGCTTCAGACTCAAAAAAGTACTGGTAAACCCACAAATCTGGTTGTGGGATGTTTTTTTCTTTTTTTCCCAACAGATTATCTGTTTTTATGAAACTTATTACCTTTCCTACATGCTTTGCTTTTTTTTTTTGTACTTTTAAGGGTATATGACTTCCAGTAACCATCATTAATACTGGGATTTTCCCCACTATGTGTCATTCTTTTGAATATTCCATTACTTGCTAATCCAGCTAAAATGGGCTCAGCTTTACAGTAGGTCAGGCCTCAACAACTGGACAACAGTTTACTGATTAAAACCCTGAGAGGGTGAAGAAAAGACAGACAGAAGCTCAAACTTTTTTTTCAGAAATGTGCTTGGGGGTAATTCAAACAAAATACCCTTCCAGATTCTCTTTTTCCTGGATGATCAGTGTTTGGGTTTAGTTATTTGGTTTTTTGGGTGGGGGGTTTTATTATGTATAGTCTGTTAGTCTTTTTTTTTTTTTTTTTTCTGTTGAATACCATGTTCAGGTGTATTTGATCTGAAGTAATAAGTACTTTCCTTCCAGATCTTATTTAAATTAAAAGTTAGTTCGTGCAGGAGTGGTGTCTAATTGACTGAAACAGGATCTTCAGCCAGAATTGTCACATCATCCTGGCAGAGTCACCTCTCCTGAAAAGTCCATGGCTTGTTATTTCATTATAAATTTTCTTTTCTTATAAGGACATCTCTAGTAGGGAGAAGACAGATTTATTTCACTGTTAACCAATTCTTTATCACTCTTTTGAAAAAAGGAATTGGAGCTGAATGATCCTTTGCAGCTATCTACCAAATCGGTCTTTCCCATCAATTTTCTTATATTTGATCCTTAGGTTTGAAGATCTGATTCAACATATTTTGTAAAAAAAAAAAATTTCCCCAGAAAGCATTTTTTTCTCCTGAACTGCTTTTCCTCACACTAGCCTTCCTGACAATGATTTGATCTTTCTTCCTCCCTAGGTCCTTCATCTCTCTGAAGGAGGCATTTTAATTAAAGAGTTTGTTTGGTTTGGATCATTTATTACTATTTGTTTAAATGTTATTGTTTGTGCTTTGAATTGATTGCCCCTGTACAGTCTGATCATTTGCTGTGGCACTGAGTGAATTTCTTCTGTTATTGCCTCAGGACATTGCTGCAAACATAGTGTTGCATTTGATAAAGATTCTCATGATAAAAAAATTTACAACAAAGGAATAATTAATTTTTCCTAAAGCTCAAGATCAGATAATGCCTCCCTTTTTCCCATTTCCAATTCCCATTTGCTTCGAAAATAGGTTTCTATTTATTTGATCTAATATGAAAAGCACATTGTCATACAGACAACTGCCACACTCTACAGAACAAATGTACCTTTGTCACAAGCACTTCTTTCTAGCTACCCTTCTAGCCATTAACAACAGGTTTAAACCAAGTGGTACTATTTTAGTCCCAGTGCAATTTTCTTGTTCCTGCAAGAAATAACTTTTACTGTTCAGTTTAAAGTAAATTGACATTTCCAGCCATTTTCTGTGGTAAATTTATTTCCTTTCATGTTTTTTTACGAAGCTTTTTCATTGAGTTTTCAAAGCAAGAAATTTCTTTGTTTCTTTTGTATTACATGCAGTTTTGCTGATGCTATTGTTTCAGTTCTATAGAACAGTAAAAAGAAGATAGAAATATTCTATTCTCAGCCAAAAGAAGATGAGCAGTAGTATCAGGAGCAGAAATACTTGAGAATCAGTAGAGAACTTTGCTGTACGTGGACCAAAATAGTCAGTGACAATAACTTCTTATACCTCTAATGATTGCTCATGGCTCTTATTTCTGCAGTGTTCTTTTGAACCTTGGTGTGCATTGAAGCCCCCTCTCCTTGTGAGCTTTTAGCACATCATGGTGGGCTGTGGTTCATTCAGAACTCCCTCAGCTCATGAAATGACTTTGGATGAAAATCTCCTCCCTTCTGCCAAAAGCCTTCCATTCTGATATCAAAGAGGACAAAAACTTCCCTATCCATTTTCTACATAGTCATTGCTGTTCCATTACCTAATGGGTATTATCAAAAGAGCTGT
This sequence comes from Motacilla alba alba, assembly GCF_015832195.1. Taxonomy (NCBI): domain Eukaryota; kingdom Metazoa; phylum Chordata; class Aves; order Passeriformes; family Motacillidae; genus Motacilla; species Motacilla alba. The sequence goes on along the minus strand of NC_052017.1, from coordinate 36,912,242 downwards.
AGAGCTGCTTGTTACCACAACAATATCACAGAAATATAGATCTTTAGAGAGAAAAGAAATAGCAAGTGAGTCACTTCTTGGCCACATTGGTGTTGTGCACAACAGTGTGTTTCCTGTTGCTTTATCTAGTCTGGTTTTAGGCATCAAGCATTGCTATTTCCCTGCGGAGATCATTCCACAGTCTATTACACTTCATTGTTAGCAAGCTTTTACCTTGTGTGCTGTTCAAATGTTCTTACACTGGATCAGCCCAGATCACTCACTGCACCAAGTAAATTTTAAAATCAATGAATTCCAGGTCCCTTAGGGGATTTTTAATAACCTGTGGGGTTTGAGGGTTGAGGATTTTGTGTTCATTTGTCTGGAGGGGAGGGGGGCATGTTTGCTTGCTTTAAGGCAATGGAAGAAAGCAAAAATGACATTAATTTTTAAACTGACATATGCAAATTGTTTTGAATAGTCTCTGAAGTACTAGGTCAAAATTCAGATATGGAAGAAATGAATATTACTAATTTTTTTATCTCTTTGCTTTTAGTAAATGGTTTAGTTAGAGAATCAAATTTTATTTTGCTTTCTTAAATGTTGTTTAAATGTTTTCCTTTTTAAAACACTGGCCCTTGATTTTATCTGAAGTTACTTTTGTTCACTTAATGTGAACAAGCAATACAGTTTAGATATCTTCTCAATTTGGAGCACTTAGCCACTTGTATATATTCATTAAGACAGTGTCTTCATCACAGTGATTGTTCAGGTTTTCCTAAGTATTAGTTTTGTGCACTGAAATCAGACAGTTTTGCCACCAGATCTGCCAGAGCAGTACACATGTTCAGCATTTTCTAGAGCTTCCACATAGCACAGTACTTCACAGTGGGTCTTCACAGACCTTCTTCAGTTCCTCTGTGCCACTTGGGGCTGCAACTCATATTTCCTTTGTCTCCTTGTCTTACAAAACCTTTGGTAGTCCCTTCTAAGGAATTTATATTCTTTTTATTCTGAAACTGAACAACTTTCATATCTTGGCTCTGAAAAGACTCTGTTTACTGCTGGAACCTTCATATGACCTTGATGTTTGCTGTCTGAAATATCATGGTAAATATCACAATACTGTGGCATCCACAGGCCATTTTAAAAGAGAACATCAATGTCTAGGAATGATTGAGCAAGGAATGATTTCCTCAGACAGTCTATAGATTTCTCTTAACCTGGCTGCTTGGATGAGGGGAGACAAGATTTTAGAATATCTGGGTATCCAAAGGTTTGTTTGGCTCTTTTCAGCCAAAGGGATCTCTGTAATTATGAGGAGAGGCAGTGACAATTGCCTTCAGCTGGGATCTTCCCCTTGGGATTTTCTCTCATGCACAAACCACCCATATTGTTCTGTGTTTGTGTTGCAAGCTAGGCATGAGTTTTGCAGTATTTTGGTATCCCCTGGGGACACTTCAAGAAAACATTAAATGTGACTGAACATAGCTGATGTTACTTTCATCAAAGTATTTCTAAAATTGGATGCAGTAGATGTTTATTTTAAGGCAGGTTTGCAAATGCACAGTTCAGACTAAATGCTATTATCATCTAGAAATTGAATAATCAATATTTGAATCCCACCTGTATATTACTTTTGGATGTTATATCTATACCTATACATGAGGATAAAGTCAAGTAATTCTCTTCCTATCTTGCTTATTACAGCACTACATGGCAGCAAAGTGTAATGCTGCCTTATTTCTCCAGAGAGCATAAAGACAATTGACAAATTACTCCTTTGGCAGTTTTGCCCATTTTAAAATAAACCCAGAAGAAGCAAGCCCTGATTCCTGCTGCCACCATGGCCTCTGGGGCTTTGCTGGGGCCAGAGAGAAAGCACTGCTGGGTGGCGGGTCAGGGCAAACCTGATTGGCTGGACTGGACCATCTAGCGCTGTTTCCTCTTGTATCCAAAATATTTCCAGGACTAGGCTGTGCTTTTCAGGCACAGATAATTGCCTGAACCTTAGCTAATAGCCAGCAGCAGCTGAAATCACACTGCTATCTGGCAATTACCTCTACATGTGTTAAGTGTGTGAAGTCCAGCAGACTTTTGACCTTTTGTACCACTGGGCTCTGCAGCAGTTTCTTTAGGAAGGCTGAGGAATACAAACCACAAAAAAGCAATACCTCTCTGATGCCCTGAAGTTACAATAAAAAGAAAGTGAAAACCTTTTAAAAGTCATTAATGAAGTGATACAGTAATTAAATTCTAATTAACCAAAGAGAAAGTTGTTTCTTACTTTCGTATGCAGATTTATAACTTTTGCTGTCGCTCCTAGTTATAGAGGCTAGCAATGCCACCTCCATACCAATCCACATTTTAGAAAATCTTATTACTGGCAAAAATTTGGGGGGGCTCCTGGGGGAAAGCAGCAATTAGTGTCTGAGACAGTGACACTAAAACGGATAATACAGAGCTAATTTTAGTTAATAATGTTCAAAATTTTTGCCCATTTAATCATGGTCATACTTTCCAACTGTGATACAGCTGAGTTTCTGGGTGATGAGAGAGTTAGACAGTCCTGTGTGAGCTCCTGCACCTGACATTGGCAGTGAGATCTCCACACTGTAGTTTGGGATTGCAGCAGAGATGTCCTTTTCATAGTCGTGAGTATTTGTATCAAGAGGAAACTCCAGTGAAATTTACAACAGACCTTTGAAATTGCAAAAGATGGAAGCGAGAGATTGCTTTTAGGCTGGAATGTCTCACAAGAATTTCCTTAGGTCACAGCTTCTGAAGAGAAAGACAAGGCAAAGAAGCAAACCAGATGATCTTTTATTCCTCCCAAAGCCTGTCAATTTACTAAGACTTATTCCTTGTACAGTTATAAAGATAATGTGATTTATATGAAGAACTGACATTCTGACTTCTTCTAAAACTGGGTAACAAATGAGGGATTCTCTGGTTTTAGGCAATCTGCCTAACTCTGCTGAAAACTGAGATTGGCCAAGCTATCATCAAAATACGCCATATCATAATTTGCATCTCTGAAATGGTTTACTGCAAAAAGAATGAAAAGTAATGATTTAATATTAGTTTATTTTCAAAACCCCTCACATATCACTTTGTGCTTAATCTTTAATTACACATTACACATTTAAGATTTAGGGCTAGTTATTGAAAATCAATAAGGTTATAAATGTAGAATTGGTAATTACTGCATGACTTGTGCACTATCTTATTTGCATAATTCATTTACTGGCAACTTGCATTTTAATTAACCTAGAATGAGTGCTTCAGTGAAATTGTAATTTACCGTAATAAATTGAAAAAGTTGTCAAATCTTGCACTTAGTCATGCAACTGTGAATTTCATTGTCTATTCAAAAAGATTAAGAATTGTGCAATTAAGAAGATTAATTTAATTCCCAATGTATTATATAAAACTTTGGTTTTTCCTGGTAAATTGCATTTAAAACATGGTAATGATCAGAAACACTGACAAATTAATAAGTTTTGCTGACCATATTTTCCTCTACAGTAGTCTAGATGTCTTAAAGATGTCATAAAATAGAATTACAGGGAAAAAGTTGATGAAGAGGTAGTCACTTTAACACCTCCCCAGATGCTCCAAGCTGACAACGAAAAGATGAACATAGGTAACAGAATCTTGTCTTTCTACTGGTTAAGCTGTGAATATGAAATGTTTTCTTCTTTTTATTAGGTAAGCAAAAAGGTTAATCCAGCCTAGGAAGATAGCTGTGGTAAACTCAATATCAAGATTTTCCAAAACTTTGGAATGATTATATGGACTTATTCAACAAAAGTGCACTTAGTTCTTAAAGTAAGAAGAAACTTCAGTTTGATTTTTACTGACCTGTTCATGCTGTAGCAGTTTATATGTAAAATCAAAAATGCAAAATTCCCTTTCTCAGCTATCTCCTGCTGACAGTCATCCATATATTAATGAATTTTCTCCAAACTTCAATTTTATACCAACGTCCAAATTCTTGAAAAGAATTCCTTAACAGTTTTCCCCCCAGATTTGCATTATAATGTTGTTCCAAATACATTTTTAGTGTTCATCTGGAAAACACCAAAAAGCCAGCGTCATTGCATTATTGTTATCTGTGCTCTGACATAATCAATTCTTTCTGAAAACGCTTTCAAAAGGACAATCATGGTAGAATTGTGTCATCTCACTTATAGCATTCCAGAGCTTGTGAATATATTGACATAAATAAATAGGTAAAGTTAATTTAAAGAAAGCAGCAGCTTTGTAACCCATAAGATAGGAGGTTTTTGTCACTGGCACAAAAAGGAATGAAAAATACCAACTTATAGCATTGCCAGAGCGTGGGGAAAGGGACTCTTTTCTCTCCTTTATGGGAAGAAAGGTGTTTCTTTTTCCAGTCAGTGAAAAGGTGGCTGTGGTTGGGTCAGTCAGGCTATGCAATAAGCATTTTTACATGTGAATAATTCTCTCTTTTTGTATACTTTTTAGAATCAATATTGTTGTTGTTAGTGTTCATTTTCTTACCTCATTGCTGTTTCCAGAAAATTGTTCTCATGTCCAGCTCTAATTTTCACTTTTTTGTACCTCCAGTTCTCAACTCAACCCCCAGAAGAGGAAGGGGAAATAGGGGGAACAAGAGAGCATCATCTGGTTTGGGAGAGTCTTGTGGGGGGGAAGGGGGAACTACATTTGGGATTGTCACAACTAAAGCACACATGACACCATCCACTTCACCCTATTTCCAGTGTGGTGGCTGAGATTCAGACAGAAGACATAATTTAGATTTTTCAAGGCACTTCCATGTCAGTGTATATGCCACAATATGTAATGCAATGTGTCTGCTGCACTCTTTATGCAACATGCTGTCTGACACCACAGCCCCTCTAGACAGAAGGTGCTGACAAATTAAAGAAGAAAGCAACAAGCATTGGATCTTCTGTTTATATTGCTTTTCTCAGAAAAACAGGAGAGCCAATTCAACAGAGACTTGGTAGCCACTGTGCAAACATAGCTCCTGACCTGAGGGGTAAACTGGAATTTCATAGCTTTAGCATCTCAATAAATTTAAATACAGCACAATCTTTAAAAATAAAAATGTTGCAGAACATATCTTCTCATTTTTTCTGCTCAAGTGCATGTCAGTGGTATTGTTTTATAAGCAAACATGGTGCTTATGTCATTTTAACCTAGCAAATTTGAGGTAGAACTTTTCAAAGGAAAAAAAAAGTAGGCATTTCCTTATTGGTTTTCCTTCCTATCATCAAGAAAATGTTGCTTGAAGCATCAGAACTAAGAGAGTTCTTAATATTGAGCTGGCTTACTACAGGACTATATATTTGAGTGGCATAGATTGTGCTGAGGGTGAGGGAGAATATTAAGTTTTTATGCAGTAAGCATCATAAAGTTCTATTTCCTTCTACCATACCAGATTTTAACAAAATGCTATAGTGCATGAAAATGTCATTAACCTCCTGTCTCCAGCCTTAAATCCTTATGCTGCAAATGGAAATGCTAACTAAATTTATTTTCCCAATGAGATACAGTGGCTATAATGCACCTGATATATTTACTGATTTCAATATTAGCCTTGATTATCTGAGGTGAAAAATAGGAACAGTAGAGACAAATAAAATAAAAACGTTGTTAGGTACTATTTTTGCTTTGGAAAAAACCTCATTTCTGTTCCACGATTCAGGATTCTGCAATGAAGTGTTCACCAGTACCTGAACAAGTTAATTGAAAACTGCCTTTGATATCTCTGTGATTGCTGCTGCGAGTGGAAGGGTGACATGCGCTTGGCAAATTCACATTACTTGCAAATGAAAAAAGGGGCTAGTGTAGATCAAAACTGGGGCTCAGACACACAGCCACAATTAGTATCAATCAACAATTTATGCCCTCCATTCTGAGGCGCAGTAACTGTGCATGAACTGCTCCCAGATTCCTAAATGTTAAAAACCATATGGCTTAAATTCCTGACCAGTGAAAAGATTAAGCTGTGGCATTTCTTACATGTGTATACAAAGCCCTCTGTGTTAATGAATGAAAGATTATAGCTCAAGGTACAATAAGGTGACTGCACTGGAGCCCTCCATGTTGCACTTTCACATATTGTTAAAAAGAACCTAAACATTTAGCCTAGTTTTTTTCAGCAATAGCTACAAAAGAAAACTGTGCTTTATAAGCACATAATCTGTTTTCCTAATGTGCCTTGTGACATCTCTTGTAATGGAGATAGTAAATTCTCAGTACCAGTTCAGCCCCTTGCACCTCTGAGAATCATGAAAGAGAATATATTCACAGGAGACCATCCATTTCTCTCAGGTCTGCAGAATTCCTTCAGATGACAATGCCTTCTGATAACATAGGCTGGAAATGGATCATTGTAGTGATGAAGGGGCTGTCTACAGTGCATTCTCTAACAATGTAGTTTCTCTTAACATATGATTTCATATTTGTATTTTAATTTGAGTGAAACTAGATTGCTTTTTTTTTTTTAAGTTTTTTTACAGCAAGAACTACTTCTATTGTCAGTGTAATATCTCTTTCTTAACTTCTCCCTACTTATTTCTTAAAGGCTCAATATTTTTATTAAATTTCTGTTCCTCACTTTCCTGTTACTTTACACTGATCAGTCTGTAAAATGGAACTCAGAAAAAGATGAACTCGTTGTTCTTCTATTTTAAAACAGCACTCTGTTCATAGAATTACTTTAATATCTATCTATATACAGCTATTACCTTTTGGCTACACTGTGATTATAGAGCAATTGTGCTGTATTATAGAGCAATGGAAATTTCTGTCTTTACTGACCATGCATTTAGTAAAAGAAACTTAAATATATGAACAGAAAGTATTTTACAGTTTTAGCAGATATGCATAGGTTTACATAGGAAATATGAAAAGTTATTGAGAAGAAAAAATATTCACAATATTCAGATATCTGCTGTATCAGAAGAAAAAAGTCCAGATGAACATGATGGAAATAAACGTTGAAAGAAGAGTTTTCTCCACTTTGTATTATGATTGGGACCCCACAGTGTGGACAACTCTTCTAGAAGAACCTTTCCAAATTAGTTGAATTTTGGCTCAATAGTGTCACTGGCACTGGTTATTACAGCTGTGATAAACAGATCCATTTGAACTAATAGCTCAAGAACTGTTTTCACATGGAAAGTTTTTGTGCTTTTCAGATATATGCCTAAGTGCACATATTGCATAAGCAAAAAGTGAAACCAAAAAGCTAAATCTTCTGAACCATCACCTTACTTTGGAGTGAAACCAATTTCTTTAACCTGTGAAAGCACAATTAATTACGACATGAAAGCTTCCAAGCACATGCTTGCAAAATCTAGTAAAGAGTTCATATAAAAAAATGCTTCTTTTCTGGGTGAGTCTTCTCCTCCTTGGTACCTTGAATACTATAGGTAGTGCTCAGGCACAATTAAAAACTTATTAAATTAGGAATTAAAACTGAAAAAGGTTCATAGTAAGTAAATTAATGAATCCTTGTTTGGTGGTAAAACTGCTTGTCAACAGTGGAATGAGATCGATCACACCTGAATTTCAGGGGTTTTTGTGTTACTACACCACAGCCAAGCTTCCCATGGGGCTGAGCAAGGCAGAAACTTGTATGTGATAATATAAGTTGTTTGGGAATTGGAAAGGAAATCTGAAAAAATCACCAAAAATGCCTGAAACATAAAGAACTATCAAACTCCATAATTATCAATGTTACAAATCTATGTAAAATCTCTTAAAAGCTAAGGAGCTCTTCTGTATATTAGAAGTCAGGGCTTTGCTTGCAGCCAATTCCTGCGCATCTGTCAAAAAGTAAAGTAAGTTTGGACCAGCGACATCTGGGATATAGTTAGGCACACAATTAGATGACTTATTGGATGAATTATTAATTTTGATTACACAGAGAATGTTTGTTTAAATGATTGCTGTCCAGCTTCAATTGCTTCCTAAAATGAGCAGAGAATAATATCTCCTTGGAAAATGGAAAAACTTAGTATATTTTGGTTTTCAAGTACAGCGTTTAAGGATTTGGATAATTGTCTAGGTTTGCTTCTTCCATTAACTTTTATTTATACGAAGAACAATGAACAGCAATATTCATTGCTATTCACCTGACTTTTCTGTTTTCAGGGCTTCAGTTCTTTCAACAATGCTAGTGGGAGTCCTAAACCTCAAGATCTCAAAATGGGAGGAATCTTGGGCAACTTTGATGCTGCAACTGTAGAGCTGATCTGTGTGCTCTCTCCTTCCCTCCCTCCCTGCCTCATCATCATCACCATAAATGTATACACTGTATTATTTCCTGTTCCAAAGAGAGGCCAGAAGATGGCTTGACCTAGAGCATACTTTGGGGAAGTTTCTGGACTCCTAAAATTTATTCCACCATTGCAGCAGCATCTGAAAAGTCCACAGTAAAACAGGAAACATCACTGAATATTCCAGAAATTGAGGTCAAAATAAGAAGGCCCCTGATTCGTACACATGCTGTATTTAATCCTTTTTTTTTTTTTTTTAATTACAGCAATTTAGGGAAAGTTTAACACGAATAAGGAAGCATTTAGTAAGATTTATTATCTCCATAGAATAGTATCTTATAGGCAAGGTGATTTTTATTTCCTTTGAACTAATAACCTTGCAGATACCTCTCATTAACTTCTGTTACTGGTGAATCATGCCCAGGATAAACAGAGAGAAATTAAATCAGGCTTAACATCATATGTAGAAAATTCTTCACCGATAATCCTTGATACACATTAATCCATTTAGTAATTTTAAAATGCAACATTTAGGATACTTTCTTAGGAATAAAAAGTTACATTTATGAGCAACTGAATCATCTGAACACCACCAGAGGAATTAATTTAGTTAATCTACAGCTGCCTCTTTGATGTAAAAAACATCAACTGTTGTGAACAAAGAGTAAATTACAAGAGCTTTCTATTTCAGATGTCTATGCAGTGTGTGAGAATGGAATATTTATACAGTTTTAAGAGGTGTTAAATAAAAAGCCATTAGGAAGAAATTTAATTTTGGAGACTGTCTTTACCTGTAGTCTTTAGAACATAAATGCTGTAAAAAGTTGAGAGGCAGCTCCTTACAAATAAGGGAAATTTTCTTTTTTTTCTAATAATTTTTAAGAACTTACAGCAGTACAACTTCTTCCATTATGTGAAAATCACAAGGGTGAGTAATTTTCATGCACAGTGCATACAACATAGTTAAAAGGGCTCATTGACCAAATTTGGGCCTCCAATGGATGTTTGGAAAGAAAACATGCAGACCAGTCATCACATAATGCAAGCCAGCCTAGGTACTCCTGTACTCAAGCTTCCTAAAGAGCTTGGTCAGTGAGTTTCTGGCAGTGAAGGATATGGACTTTACAAGGTGTGCAAGCTCAAGGTGTTACCCACGACCTTCCTCTCCCAGCGCAAAGAACTTATTATCTCTGGTGCTTTTGCAGGAGTAGATCAGGAGAGAAACTGGGAGTCTGAATAAAAAAAACCTCTTACTTTTTTCCCCACAAGAATTTTTCAAGAAATTAAATTTTAATGATACTGCATAAGTGTCCCTCCTAAATATATGTTTTATGTCAGCCATTCTATTAAAAGATCTCCCTCTGCTCAGTTTTCCCCTTGCTACAAGGATATTTACCCATAAAACATAGAGCTCTTCTTATACAGTAAGTTTGTAAAGCATCAGCTGACAAAACTAAAAAATTATATTGCAAAGTTCTTAAGTTTAGGGTTAAAACCATGTTGTAGCATACATTAAACATCTCAAAGTACCATGGCTTGCTGTTTCTTGGCATGATATTAATGGCTTTTTTTTGAGAGTTACCAGGAGAACAGAGAACTGAGTTCTCTCAGCAACCATTATGAATAATGCCTCATTTTCTGACCCATCAAAAGGCAAGGGGCAAGGTATATAACTGAGTTTCTTCGGACAGTTAAAATCCCATTTTAAGGCAGGATATCATTATGTCTGTGAAGAACAGACATAATGATAAAGCAACCAAAAGGATAATGAGTGGAGGCATCATCTCTCCTTGCCTCAGCTAGAGGAGCCCTGACAGAATGTGCAAAACAAGAAAAGTTGCATTTTCAATACCCAGAAAATGTAATGTCAGCCAGGTCACAACTCTGCCTTTAATTAGATGAAATGCCTTTAATTGAAAGCCACCTGCACATAGGTTAGCTTACATATGCAGCCTGCTCAGTTCCCAGCAGGTAATCTCTGCTGTGAAAAGTACATTTCGGTTAGAAAGAAAAGGCCCTACAATGCATCTATTGTGAAGTGTAGCTAATGTGTCATTCATGTACAATCCTAAACAGCTTTAAAAGCACATTGATTCTGTTTATTTTCATTTGAACATACAGTTATTTCTTGAAATAACTGGGAAACAGCAATCAAGAGAAAGCAGTTGATTAGCAATTTAAAGCAAAGCAAAATGGAAACATTTTTCATATACTGTCAAGATTTATTCCAATTGCCTCCTGTTAAAACAGTATTGCTTACAGTAGCAGGCTGCAGTGATTCACTGCCATATTAATATGCATTGCTGAGTGCAAGCAAAATCTATATTCAGTTACATAAGATTTCAGTGTTTTACTGTTGATGGCCTTTTCTTCGAACATAAGCTTTTTGTTGCACATGACATCATAGCCCATTAAAACATGAAACTTCTTGGACCAATGTCAAAGACACATCCCCAAGGTCAGTGAAATTATTCAAACTTGAAGTCAGAAAGAAGGCAGGGGAGTAAAGCACTCAAGAGCTTGAGGTATTTTGAGGACTTGGGCCATAGCATCTTCTCTGACTGGTAAATTATTTTCCAGATTGCAGCTTCTCATTTGTGGCATCAAAAATTTTCATTTCAAACAATTCTCATGTATGTGGGGTGTGTGTGTGTGTGTATGTGTGTGTGAGTTTATATATATTTGCACCCATATGAGAGTAGACAAAAAAGGAAATATGTAAAAATGCAGTCATTTACAAGGCTCTGTCATAAGAAATTTCTGGGTGGCCATTGCAGAGTTTGATTTTTATTTGCCAAACAAATGGCAATTTTTGAAAATTATTATTTTTTAAATCTAGGAATTCTATATTATTTATGGAGGCCCCTATAAGCAGGAAGATACTTCAAAATATATTTATTGTGTAAGAAAATGATTTTATTTTTGAAATTGTTGGTTAATTTTTTAGGTGCAACCTCTAGCCAAACCATCTTCGGATGTGTGCCAATCAGCTCTCCTGAGCCACTTTAAAATCTGCGTTTTCTTTTCCCAAAATCTGGTGCGTACTGCAAAAAGTGACACTGAAGATGATTTAGGAGGCACCATTTTCAAATCATAACAGATAATTGCACTCTGAGGATAGTGTGATATTTTCCATTTCATGAATGATATATGAAACTAAGGCTTTGCTATGTTTCTTGATTAAATAGTTTTCAGAGTAAATTGAAGATGTCTCAGTACACTGTCAGATAAATATCTTTTTACTATCCATATTTTATGTTGATAAATGCCTTTAAAACTATTCCTTGGAAAGCACTTCATTTCTATACTAATTGTAGCTATCTTTCTCTTTTGGAAAGGATTACCATAGTTGGTCAAAGGATCCTCACGTACAGATATTTAATCAGCTAGAATCTTGGTCCTTCTTACGATCATAAATATTTGTAATTCATGAAATGTATAAACAGTTCCACTGTGCTTTCATGCTTAGACCTGGCAGGATATTTAAAGCTTCACTGTGTGGGACTGCCTGATGCTAATGTGCTTTCTGTCATCTGAGATGATAAGGTAGAATTATGTGTCCAGCATCATGGTAGATGATCAAGAAATTAGTGCCAGAGCCATTAAACATCAAAGAGATAAATATTTTACTGGTGCATACCACCAGCTGTATCAAGAAGAAGAAAAAAAAAAAAAAACCAACCCAAAACCGCCCCCCTCAATCAAACTCAAATCAAATCCCCTCAAAACCATCAGTGAAATTATAAGTACTTATTCAGTGTATTTATGTAGGAATTATTAACAACATAAGTGAAGGGCATCAAATCAAATTGTATCAAATACCAAAGCTCACATTCCTCAGGGTTGTTACGTGAGGTTAGAAACACATATCTCCCTTTCTAAAATTAAATAAATACTGAAACAAACAATGACGGAATCTACTAGAAATAATCAACACATTTAGAGTCTGGCTTGTGACTGATCTTGGCGTTCCCAGTTTTCTGAGAAGGCATATAAATAGCTGGTCATATTCTCTCTGATCAAAAAGAAGCAATGACAAAGCTGATAGTGTCTGAAACTGGCACTGAGATGTGATCCTGAGTGACCAACTGTAAAACTGTCTGTTTCTCTGTCAGATTTTGGGTATTGTAGACTATGAAGGAACTAGAGGAAGGTCATCTTGTCAGATTGGTAGCATTAAGGTTTTATGCTACAAAAGTGAGATATTGCACCCAGAAATGTTTAAAATTGAAAGTGACAAAAATATTATTCCACTGAAGTTATGTGCTTATAGCAGCAAAGAGGTATCAAAACTTACTCACCCTTCCTCCATGCTAGAGGAGTGATCATAATTTTTGCTGATACATGTTGTTACTGTATTGATGTAAAGGTCATTTTTTGAGAAGACATATTTATGTTCAAGAAGAAACCCTAGAAAAGGGTATGCAGATGGTTTCACTCAATGGAATCTAATGTGGGCTTAAAGCATCTGTTCTGAGAAAACAACTGCTGAAGAGAATGGGATTAGATGTGATTTGGCCTGTTGCCATAGGTGGCACACTGATTTGGGTTGCTGCAAAACATAAATGTGATATCTTCAGAATGCTGAGGATGCCTCTGAAAACTTCAATCAGTGCAGTCTTCTGAAAACATTTTGGAAGTAGCTCTTGAAAAATCTGGAATTTCAGGAGGTAAAGTCTCCACCCATATAAACAAGTTGATTTGTTTTTCCACTTTATAATTTTGTCTGATAAGGTTTTAAGCCTAGATTTGGCCCATATTTTAAAGGCACTGAGAAGAGTGCTTTAGCTTGTGACTTTTTCTGTCCATAGGGCTGATTTCAGGCAACACTCAGTTCAGTAATTTGGCTTGTCAGCTTCAGACACATGAGGGCCCAGAATTAGGGAGTCAGCATCCTTTCAAGAAATTGGTCAGCCTAGCTTGAAATGGGGATTTCAGGTCATATCTACATTTATGGGATGAGCAAGAGTAGTAGAAGATCCAGGCAGTGAAAAGGATTGGACTGGATGCCTTTGCTTAGGAAGCAGTGGTGGGAGATGAGGTGGAATGAAGTATTCCCCTGACCATTCTGGCCCACTGGCTGACATTAGGTGACTGGGCTCCTGGAGTATCTTTGGTTTACTTTATTCTGAGAATATAATTTGCATGTTCTGCAATGTCAACCAAAATGTGGTAACTGGGGACACATGAGATATCTGCTTTAAAAATTAATTCCTAATCTGAGCGAACACTGATGTAAATACATCCTCAGAGCACAGAACTGGCATTCAGTATTGGAGGGGTGGTATATTGAAGCAACCAGAACTACTTTCTTCTAATCCCTAAATCATACTATTACTTCTCTGTCACAGTAGACAGGGTATCTGGAGCAGAGAAAAAACAGCTGTGACTCATTTCCCCTACTTCTGTTGATGCCCCATTCATACAATTGATTACAGTTCAACCAGCCTGGTTTAAAGTTTTCATGCAGAAGGAAATTAAATCCTTTACTTTCTTAGTGTTCCATCGGGGTAGTTTCATATGGGTGTTTGATGACTGCAAGTCAAAATGTCTAGAATTTAGAACCCTTTTAGTCAAGGTAAATTTGTAATAGCTTCCAGGAGTAACTCAGGTGACTTAAATTGAATGCCTATTGAGTAATCTTTTTATTTTTTTAAGGAATATTAGTATATGAACTCTAAGTTGTAATGATAACATAAATGTAAAGAATGGAATTTTAACCCTCTTTTCCAAATACAGATAGGCTTCTGACTGCTAGCATTGCTGCCAGCAGGTCAAAGGACAAAACTCAAAATTGAGTCAGGGAAATAATAAACGTTGGAAAAAGTAAGTGAGAACATCAAATTTTAATGGTCCTTATGATTTTAAACAGAACAAGAGGAACAAAGCCAAGTTTGGTTCATTGATTGGTGACATGGTAGGTTTTTTCCAGTGTGCCTGTTCCTTCCCTCAGCTGTATGGACACCTTATTATCTTCTTTCACATCAGTACCAAGTTTATATATGGACCTTCCTCTAAATTTTACCACATCCTTCTTTTTCAGCTCCACCAACTTATTAATTTCTGCATTGTAGTTCAGTCCTAAGGGAAACTTACAAAGAACCAGGAGGACAAACACGCTGCTGGAATGCACTACTTTTAGAGTATGTGGAATTTTGTTTCTAAACAACTTGGCAGTGAGCTTATTTTCCACCTCAGTGATCTTCTTTAATCACTTCTCCCATTTGTGTATCTAGTTTTTGAGGGGTTTTTTCCCCCCTCCTCCTTGTCTTTTTCTCCTTCAGCTTGTGGCAATGGTACAGAATGCTGATGAGCAAGACCAGTCTGCAGCCAGGTAATCATTTTGGCCACCAAACACTGACTGCGCTCCTAAAGGAAATTTGCAGGCAGAACAAACCTCTAAAGTACAGTAAAAGCATTTGATATGCACTCATTGCTGGTGCATCCACTGAAAACTGTTCAGAAAAGGACTTGCTACAGCACTGATTGCACCAAAATTATATCCTATAAGCTTTCTCTATTTTAGCTAGTACTTTTGCCATATCAGCTGCACATTACAGTAATAAAACTGGCTTTAATGGACGTGTGGAATGGTACATTGGTGATATGCAATGCTGAACAACGAGTACTATTATTACCATATAATGTAAATCTTTGCATAACTTCATCACTGGGCAAAAATTTTCATCTGGAGTACATGTATATAACTCCTGGGAGATCAAGGGATCACATGAGAGTGGGAATTCAAACTTAGCAGGACTTCTGAAGAAGAATGACCCTTAGCTGGCATTTGCTTTTACAAAAAACACATGCAAGGGTAAACATTTGAAGAGGCTGGGTCTTGTAATCCTTTTGAAGCATTTGAAGTATGATTTAGGTGAACAGCTGGTTATTCAAATCTCTAACTACCAGCTTCTTCCCTGCAATCAAGTATTTAGAATTGTCATCCTGAATTCATATTTTCAGCTTGAGTGCGGGTGTGAACTGAACACACAATGGACAACCCCCTGTACAAAAACATAACTCTAAGGGTGAGTGAGCCTCTCCTTGTTTAAGGGACAGAGACTATTATTTTATTCTGATTTGAAATTTTAAATGTACAAGAATCATACTGACAAAAGTTTGGATGCCTTTCTGTTCTAAGATAGTATATTTTTCTTAGGAGCATTTGACTAGGTTTGTTGGAAAAAAAAAAGAAGAAGGAACTTTACTTGTGACTTTACAGAAACTCATTAAATCTTTCACCACCATTAATTTTCCATTTTCCTAAATATTATTATTTAGTTTTTTGTGTTCACCACCACAACATGAGAGTTATTTTATATTAATCATTTCACTTTTCATTTCATAAGTGAAAACATAATTTTGTTTTAGTAATGTGTTACAATGGAAAGGTGACAGTAAGGAAGAAAATTGCCAATATGATAAAGTGAGTGCAGAGACAAATTTGGCTGAGATGACCTGCATTTTGCTTTCAACATCTTTGCACTAGGAATGAGGCACACAATGATTTGGAATTGGAATGTGCACCCAACAGAGGCTTCGAGCCTTCAGATCTCGCTGCTTGTTGGTTATATTATCACTTGCAGGAAATTAATCAATATTATTCTTTCTTCTTCACCATCTTGCTAAATAGTTCAGGAGAATGCAGTTCAATTATGGGTCCCTACTAACTTGGGAAAATCTTTCATTCCATGAAAGGTAGTCTCCTCCTGAACCTTAATATTTCTGTTATTGCCTGCAGTTAAGGAGAGACTGATGACAGTGTGCTGTGTCTATATAAAGTATATATTCCAGCTAATTTTATAGTGAGACCCATGTGGTGATGGGGACTCTGGAAGTATATTTCAAGATTTCTTGACCATCAGTTTGGACATAAACATGGAATCCAGGTAAAATGTATTTATCATTTTTCATCCTTATGAAATGAAATTTTGTTTTTGTTTAAGGAGGATCTGAAAGAAAAGAAATAATGCTCCTTTAATATGCTCAGAGCCACAACTGATTTTCCCAGACTGGCAGCCTGTAGTAGCACTACTCTTGAAAAGGAGGTTCTTATTGGATAATATTAATGGTCCGCATGGGAAAACATGCCAGTGTTAGAATCATGAGGAAATGTAGATCCACATATGCTACTTTATACTCTTCTTAGTTACAAACTATTAACCGTGTAAAGGGGGGATCTGTGGAGCACAGGATTCCCCGAGAAGAAAGACGCTTGCAAAGTGTGCTAGGGACACATACAGGGAAGCTTAGCTTGGAAGTCTGCTTGCTGAAGGAATTGGGCCTCGTCAAGTGACATACACACACAATGAGCTGAATTTAAACTTAGATAAAAATGCTGTGTGGAAATATGCTCTATATTTGGACTTCTGAAATCCAAGAAGCTGGTGGAAATAACAGCTTGCTGAAACAGGAAAAAAACATTTGTTAGAGGAACATAACAAAAGTGTTTTCATCATTTAATGTTTTCCTTCCTTCCTTCCTTCCTTCCTTCCTTCCTTCCTTCCTTCCTTCCTTCCTTCCTTCCTTCCTTCCTTCCTTCCTTCCTTCCTTCCTCCCTTTCGCTTCCATGACTTTATGTTCTCATACTCTCCATCAGTAAATATATCTCAACAACATATTAACACTGTGTCCAAACTTCCAACAAACATTAAAAGTATCAGGAAAATGTCTCAGTCCAGTGATGAGTGTGCAGGGACACTCACACTCAGAATGTGCAGTCAATTCTCACAAGCAGGTGTGATGTTTCCAGCTTCTGAGTGGAGATGAAATACCTGCCTGGAACTACAGAAATTGCAAGAGCTCCATATAATTGCATAATGATAACTACTGCAGTTGATTATTATGGGATAAGTAAAATCTAGTTGCTTTGGAATTCTAACTTAAACATCTGATTCTTCCATTTAGTCTCACTTTATTGGTTTTCATTATTATGCAGCTTCTATATATCAGAAACCTGCTGTGGGACCTGATAGAGACAGCTGGAGCAGATCTGTCTCCCAGATGCCATCAGAGCTGGCTATTGTCTTGTATCAGATAAAACCTCACAGAGCCTGGCACTGCCATTGAGAAATGACTGACCTATGAGCAAGTTGGATCCAAGTGCTGGAGTGTGTTTGTTTGTTGCTGTTCTTAGTCAGGCTTGCCCTCTTGAAACTTACATGTTCACATTGCCCCTTGTGTTCTCTCAGGCCTCAACAGAAAGTTCTTTTCCCTAGGCATAATTCAATCAAATAAGTCAAGTTTCTGCAGGAGCAGACAAAAGCACCCTTCTTCTCTCACCCCTTTGCCACAGCATGCATCTCTCAGAGTCATCTTATAGTCCTTTTATGGACTAGCAAGAGCCTTTTGGTCTTTTGTTGGCTGTGACTTCAGCTTTTGCCACTTGGCTTCATTTTGTCATTTGCTGGATTCTTCATAGGAATACAGATTTGGTGTATTTTAGTACTTCTAACCACGAATGGAATTTTACTTTTCTTGAACCTGATAGTTTTATATGAGCTCTTGTTATCAGGTTTCTTTCCAAGATCGTGCTGTTTCTGTCACACTACAAGCTGCTATCTCAATAATCTTTCCAAAATTTCTAGTTTTTGTTGAAGCATTTTACGAGCTGGCGTAATTCCAAAATGAGAAAGTTAAGAGTCTTTTTTTTTGCATAGTGAATTGTATGCTCTCTCAATGCCTTGCTTTCCTCTGAGTTGCTGAGATTTTCTTCTCCTCGAAACCAGTCAACATGTTTTCATCAGCAAGTCACTTTTAAATATTTCTTGGTCATCTAAATATATCCACTAAATGTAGAAAGAGGCTAAGTCAGTCACTTATCTCTTTAGATTTGACCAGAATAAGCACACTAGTAGAAAACCTCACATACACTAATCATGTGTAGCTTAGTTCCAGTTGTGGCAGTTATGTTGTGGTAGCTAAGTGTGACAGATGAGTGATGTATTTGGGATAGATAGCTTTATTTGGGATTTTTTTGTCTCTGGAGGTGCTTGCAAGCGTTGTGCTGTTAGTGCTGGTTTGGTACAATGTGCTTTAGCATTTACTGTGCCTCTTTTGCTTTTCTTGTTTCATAATTGATATGGTGAAATAATTCCTTTCAGATTGAAGTTTCAATGGAATACAGACTGTAAAGTCTCTGAGGAGTGTGCTAGATAATTTATGTTATCCTTCACTCCCAAATTCACTGCCCAAATCACTCTTGTTAGTGGAACAAAGAATTTGTGACTTTTTTATTTTTGTTGTTGGATAGGCTTGGTCACTAGTGATTTTGTACACAAAATAACAGTATTTTAGTTTTCTTGAGCACTACTCTCTAAACTGACAGGCTCTAGGTGAGGATGTGCTGTCACAGAACAGGTACAGAAAGACTTTCTGGCTAAGATACTGTCAGACTTCCTTTTCTCAGACCTTCTGAAAAATTTTAGTCTATGACCTGCATATTATCTCTGCTTGGGAAGGAAATGTGTTTTGCTTTCCTGAAAGCCCAAATTAATATGCCTCATTTAGTTTTGTATCATCAACATTAAGCATAGTTTGCCTCTGTATTCCTCAGTATAGCAAAAAAATGCTGGATATAACCCTTTTGCCTCAGATGTGTAATATGCTTATTTTCTGTCTAAATATAAATGACAGCAGAATATAGCATTCAAATACAGTGCTTTTTTATAACATTACATTATTTCCTTAGCATTTTTAAGACTCAATCTACTTTCGGTTTGTTATTCCATCCATGTTTCAGGATCTCCTGTCCCACAGTGTGTAAATAGCTATTTTTGAGCCCTTTCTTTTTTATCGTCTCCTAAGACTCTTCTATAACTGTGAAAATGTTGCTTCCACTATCAGTTCTCAGCAGTACTACTAAGATAAAATGGGGTTGGTTTGCAGGTCTCCATGTGTAAGAAAAATTGCTCTCTTTCTTAGTTGCTTTTACATTGGCCTCATTCTCTTGTACTTCATGTACTCATATCTCAGAAAAAAAACCTTTCCTTGCTTCACACAGATGGTGCATACAGCCAACATCACGTTGTGTTTCCTACCTTGTTCCACTTTTGGTTTGTTGGGAAAAGAGAACAAGACCAATCATGAAAAGGTTGAAACAGAGGTCAATATCACATGCAAGAGAACACTGGCTTTTATGTAAAGTTTGACATGCAGGCTTCAAACTAGTAGTTTAGCCAAGTTGGAAACATCTTCCAAAAAACACAGAATTGATTTGAAGAAAATGTTGCATTGGACATTTTGCTTTACACACCTTTAGATCAAATCACATCTCAATCACTGTGCAAAAAAATATGTACCTGCTGACAATAACCCTCTTTTTCTCTCCTGTCTTCAGTATACTGCTTGTATTCTAGAGACCACAGCTTGATTGCCAAAGCAAAAAGCTTTTTTTCCCTCATGAGCTGATTTTCCAGACCTTCTGGCCCCACAGGAAGACATCCAAACCATAGTGATCTTGAAAAAGTGAGTACTATAAAGGGCAAAACACTTTGTACAGAGAGAGAAGTCTTGCCTCTGCACCCCAGAAATGTCCACAGCACAATTACCCAGGTACCAAGAGTGATTCACTTAGCCTGTTCGTGGAACAGGGCAATCCAGCTGCAGGCACATCACAGGGCAGCTGCTGAGAGCAGGGCTGTATGATTACATCTCGACTTTAAGGCAAAGGAATATTTTCAAATTCTTAGATGCATGTGCATTCCTAGTTACCCCCCAACTGTCTTTTGGCATGCACATGTAGGAACCTGCTCCCTGAAGTGAGATATTCTATGTGCAGAAAATGTGCAGCTTGTGGTGTTCTCCAAGATGTCCTTGATTTTATGGGAACATGACTTACACTGTGATCTACAAGGCCACTCACTGGAACTCACAGAGCAGCCTAAATACCTTCTCAAGGTTTTGGCATGCAATCTTCCCAAAGTATAAGGCTAAACCCCTGAAATGTGGGCTGATTGGGCCAAACCCTCAAACTAAGGACATTTACAGATGATAGAAAACAAAAAATAACATTTCAAAACTATACTTAGAATTTATACTCTTCCCTGATGTACTCACAAGGGAATGGAAAAAGATATCTCACTGAGCCAGACAAAGCAAATATAATGCATGAGTTTCTTATTGCCTGAAAAAAATATAGTTTTTCTCTATAGAAATTGGAGTTATTCAATTTTTCTAACAAAGCATTGGCTTTAATAGATGACTACCACAGGTATTATTGGTTATGAGGGAATATTTCACTGAATATTTTTCAAGGTGAAAGTCTCTATGAAGATTTTTTTCTGAAAAAAAGAAGTGAGAATACCTCCCTTTAGTTATTTTTCCATGTTTTTTATACTTTGCAATACATTTAACCCACCTTCTACTGCTGAAGAAGAGCAAAAATGCCTTCAGGAGCTTAATATAAGTTGCTAGATGAATGCCCAGTTGAGCTACAAACTTTATGAGACTTGAAATTTCTAGTTGGTTTTATAGTACAGAAATTTCTTTAAGTTTCCCTCATGATTTCTTTCAGATGGCATGATAAACTTTGGTGTGCAATAGTTCTTTCTGTTTTGTTGAGTTTTTCCCTCATTTGAGCTGTCATCCAGAAATAAAAAACTTCTACGTAAATAATCAAAATATTCAATTGACCGCATTCAGAAAAAGCCTCATTCTTCTATGCAGTTATGCAATTATGGAGCATCTTGAATGATTGTCACTTAAAAGGGTTGTAACTTTTCCTGGTTTATTAGAAACAGCTGGCAGATACATCAGAGGCGTCAATGGAATTATTACTCTGAAACAGATGTTAAACAGAATGGGGCAATAACAGCTGTTGCAATTAAAGGCATTGTGGGCACATTTCTGCACATCTCTGGCTCAACATGACAATGATCCAACCAAAGAGCACTTAGTAAAATGATACTTTCTTTTGTATATTCAAAAAAATTAATTTCATATCATCTGTGCAAGGAATGTGCTTTTTTTTTAGAGCTTGTGGTGGTGTTTCTGAGGTAATTCAGACAACAGAAAGACTTGAATGAGATCTCAAGTGCCAGCTGATTTTTTTTCACTTTAAGTTCTCATTAAATATCACCCACAAAATTAACTCCTAGGTGTATATATATATATATATATATATATATATATATTTATATATATACTACCTATTTTTGAGTGCTTTGGAGTGAGGACAGAAGAGCCCTGCTAAAGTAGAACAAGAGCCTCTCTCAGCTCCTTGAAAAAGGAAGGTTCAGAGGAGGAAGCGTCACACAATTCCCAGCTGCATGGGAAAATTTCCTCATAGTTGACAATTGCTTCCCAAGGTGGGCATGCCATTACATGACATCCTCCAATAAATTCATACCAATTTATTAATCCTTCCTGCATCATCATGGCAAATGTTTTCTCATTATTCAGCAACATTTTAAATAGATGGTATCTTGTTACTGAGTAATAGTTAGAAAATGAAGTTAGACAACAAGTTTTGTCCTCCAGAAGCTCTGCACTCTCTTGTATAAAGGAGAAGCTGAAAACCAGCTTGACTCAGATTGGCCAACATAAACTCAAAAAACGACTACATTGTGGCAGTCACATTTTCTGGAAAAATCCCTTTGCCCAGGATTCTTCTCCTGGGAAGCTGAGAAGCCTCAGAGAAAATGGAAAACAATAATTATCTGATTCTCTTCTCCCATGTTTTGCGCTTTGGAATGTGTTTCAACATTGTTTACCAACAGGCAGTTGTTTCATTGGTTTCATGCGAATTATTTTGACTTAATGACCAATCACGGTCAAGCTGTGTCAGAGCTCTGGAAAGAGTCACGAGTTTTCATTATTATCTTTTTAGCCTTCTGTAAGTATCCTTTCTGTATTCTTTGGTACAGTATAGTATAGTATTAAGTAATATAATACAGTATCATTAAATAATAAATTAGCCTTCTAAGAACATGGAATCAGATTCATCATTCCTTCCTGCCACAGGGCACCCTGCAAATATGAGACTACATATTTTAAGCCACTAACCAAGTGCTTTATGGAAGTCCCCCAGACCTACAAGAAGACCACAAATTGGACATGAAAGAGGCAGAAATTAGGAAATTCTGATTCATAATTTCACAGCTATGTGTCCTTTCCCCCTAATTACTTAGAAGTCCTTCCCTAGCTGTGACTGGGATTCACTTGTGCCCCAAACTCTCCTCAGCTGAGAGAATCTCAGAGAGCTGCAGTTTGCAAATATTTAATTTAACCATATCAATGGTTGTGTCAGTCCATACCAGGTGAAAAAATGCTGAGGGAGCAGTTCAGACCCCTTGACTACAGCCAGAGGCATTCTCCTTGAACTGAACACCCTCATGGAGAATGGCTCTATGAAAGACACAACAGTACAACAGTACATGATATTGTTGGTTGTCAAGACAAATTATGTGTATCCCTTCAGTGCATGTGAAGCCCAGTAAAACTTAGAGAGTGACAGACATGTTTCTTTATTTTTTTTCCCTTTTTAAAAATATCTTCCATTTTTTTTTTGTTTGACCTCTGAATCAAGTTGGTGGGAGAGAGTGGGATATGGAACAGAGGGGAAAGAAAGAAGATAGAGGTCAAAATACAAATTTCTCTTTTAAATTTAATTTTTCTTTTTCATTGACTAAGGTGGTAGAGAAATGATTGAAGCACTCGACCTTTCTTGCCTTCATCTGTAGGAAAAAAGTTTGCTCTCAAATCTCTCAGCCACCAACATGTTGTGGAAAGAAAGGCATCCAGAAACAGGTTTGGGAATATTTAGAGAAGCTGGATATAATCTATAGAGAGAAAAGAAGTCAGCAGAGGTTGTTCTTAGTGTTGCAGTGACAGCAACAAGGCAACATTTAAAGTGACTGAGGAAAAACCATTGTGTGACTGGGGAAAGTCACTGACAGCCTAGACACAGGCTAAGCTTTCACCTACCTTTAAGAAAGAAAAGAATGAAGACAAAGGTAACCAGACATGAGTTGGTCAGCATCTTATCAGTCCCTAGAAAGATCATAAAGTCCTTTTTCTGAGAATATATTCACAGGCACATGAGGAAGAGAAGGTCACTGGGAATGGCTACTATACCTCCAGAGAGGGCAACTCCAACTCAAGGGTGACCAAGATGATGAGTTCAGTGGGCTTTCTACATATTTTCTCTGAAACACACTTCAAAGAGCTGCAGAAAGTAGGCTTTGGTGAAAAATTGGAAGTTAAGGTCACCGTTGTGCAGCTGCATAGCTCTTTGCCCAACTCCCAGAAACCCTCACTGTGGAAACTCTGGCTGATGTCTCCATTCAGACCAAGTGCTCCCTGCCCTTGTGCCTGAGGGCTGATGTAACTGTTTCAGACAGGTATTCTTTGGAGATATTAGGGTTAGACACTTAAATGACTGTATCAGTCTATCTGATGGCAGGCGAGGAGTAAACAGTGAATTGAGGATTAGTGTGCAACTCTGGTAGCCTGAAGGCATTCTGCCTTTGTTGGACTGGGGCACAGACAATGTCTCTGTGAGAAGAGAAAATTATATATTCAGAGCATAAGAGATCAGCAGTTGGTTAGAAACTTCCTGTATCCTTGATCTTGATACTGAATCTCACTGACCCATGGTTTTTCAAATGTGTGGTCAGTTCCCCAGTATCCTTCATAAGATAATGTAAAAATTAATTTCTTGTTAAAAAGTTTAAACACATTATATATATCCATATATGTTGATATATTCTGTGCATCCCTAATCTTCCAGAAGTATTAGAGTAGATTCCAACCCTCAGAGGTCAGGCAAAGACACTTTGCAGGTTTTGTGGGGATTGTGGAGAAGTTTCTAACAAACCATTTTGACTGGAAAACCATCCCTTTCAATAGTCTATTTATATTGAAAGAAGTGAACTCACTGAAATACCAAATAATAAATGGATTTCTGATCTTTTGTGCAGGAATAGCTGTCACCTTTATTTATTTATTTATTGTTACTGCTGTTATTTGTTGTTACTGTTGAAGGAATGGATAATGAGATCGAGATGATGAGATGAAAAGAGAGAACGGATGAAAAAAGAGTCAACTTTCATTTTCTTATTTTCTTCTTCTTCAGGTAATTTTGTGCTCAGTACTAGTGCATAATATTTACTGAAAATGTGCTATTGTTACTGACATATATTTATTGGTTTTCTTCATTACTTGGACATGAGAGAGGAAAAAAAATAATCTTATATTTAATCTATAATTCATCCTGTGATCATCCCTGTGAACTTTGAGGAAAAATTGGAGTTTGGTTTTGGATTTTTGTTTGTTTGTTTGTTTTTTTAACAGGAAATGTTCTTACTTTAATCACTCATTTAAATACCACCTTTTTCTCTATGAGTAACACTCCTGACTTTGCTGTCACTACATGTACATATAATCCCATGGGCTCCTTTTTTCTATGCCCTGGCTGTTTTTCACCTGCCCTGCGCCTCAACAACTAAGTGCCAGCTATGAGAATCAGTCATCTTCTGGTTACTGTATGAGAACTGTCACATGCTGGTGCCTGACAGAGCTCTGGGATGAACAGCCTCAGCCACCAGGCTGCACTGTAAGTGCAGCTGGGACATATCTTGTGCCTCGTGCTCTGTGGTTGACCTAATGGTGGCCGTTTCCATTATAATAATTTATTAAAAAAAAAAAAAAAAAAGCCCATGAAATTTTTAAGACTTTGTCATTAGAAAAGAGTTTCTCCTGAGTGAAAGCTGGCAACCTCACTTTTTTCTGATAACCTTCCAGCATTACATAGTGACAATCCTGCAATAAAGTCCTGTATCAGCACATCCCCTCATGCTGGCACATGCTGGACAGCATTACCCAAGGGCTGCATCTTCTGTTATCTACTGGTCATGTCAGCAGTCATTAATAATGCTATGCAATCTTCCTAAGTACATATAAATTGCTGCCATTCAGCTAAATTTTTGCTGTTATTGCCAGCTCTAAATTGTTTCCCTAGTTCACATAACTCATTACTTGCAGGCCACAACTGACCAGTAAAAAGGTATATCTGGGTCACGTCTGTCACAGATCATTATATATTAGAGAATACAGATATTTTTAGGAAAAGGAGTGCCTAGTTCAACTGCTATTTGACTCTGAAAATCAGCATTTTCATCCATCACCAGTAACGTGTGCTCAAGCTCTGCCTTGAAACACTTCTCCATGGGCAATGAACTGCACAGCAGGATAGATACCATCTAAAGGAAAAAATAAGTCTATAAATCTACAATCTCATATACATGCCCAGAGCATGAATAAAAAATAGTATTTCCCCAAATGCTGCTCTCTGCTCTTGCTTCTCCACATAAGATACATCTGACAATACCGAGTTTCCATCTTCATTTTAAGTGAACTGTATGCTCACAAACTATTTCTAACCTAAGAGGAAGAAGTCCCATCTTTATCACCAGAACAGTCAAATCTAATTCAAGTTTCACATATTACACTTTCAGCACCTTGCAGTTCCTGGCAAAGCAGCCTTCATATATGAGAAGGTACCTTTTCTCTTATACAGTTTTCTTCCCTCCAGATTGCAGTCTTTTTACTGGGAATACACAGGAAGGCCAATTACTGACAATTGCAGTACTGTCTTTGGCTATGCTAGCAAATCCTCACAGTAGTAAATCCGTGCAGAGAATAGATGTACTTTTGTTTTATACCTACTATCCTCATTGCAAGTCTGTCTTACAAAATACATATATTCTTGCAGATGTCTTTTCTTTCATTGCAACCTTTGTTATTGGGCCCTGGCAAGGAGATACTCCCTGTTGTTGCTGTGCTAGCACATTACCTTGTTATTCAGAATTTATCCAATATACAGAAATGTTGGTGATACCAGAGGAACATTTTTTAGGACAGCAAATGTAAAATAAGTTGGGAAATTAGGCAACTTGTGTTCCTTGTCAAGATAACATGAATAACAGAGACAGGAAATAAAAGGCAGCTTTGCTGATGCCATAAGATTTCCTAGGGGTTTTTTATGTTTTTCAAGATCATTATCAACTGATGTAGTTACTAAAACAAATGTATAAGCTCAGCTTCAGTTTTATCAAACATCATAGCTATCCACATGTGTTGATCAGTAATTACCCCAGAAATAATTATATGTTCCAATGATATATATTCATTTATTTAAAAAATAATATTACAAAAGTCTGTCTACAAAAAGAGCTCATTTCCAGATTATAATTCAAACTCTGACTTAAATATCACCAAAACATAGATTTCTGTGTCTGCTCCCAAGGAAAACCTTACCTTGCCCTTTTTCTTACTTCCATTTCTGAGCCTTTTGATGGGCCACAAATCAGCTTCTGCTCCTACTCCCACAAAAGGCTGTGGCATTGTGCTCAACCCATGACAAACTGTCCTAATGGCAGGATAAAGAGAAGGTCAATGTAAACCTCAGACATTGGAGACACCACTTTGGCATAAATCTCTGTAGTTATGTAATGAGGAAGATGTATCTAAAAGTAAATTACTTGCTCTCGAGATTCTTCCTAGGATCATGCAGCTGCTTAATTATTAAGCACTATGAGTACTCCCACTGATGCCAGTATGGCTATTTATAACAAAGAAATTCAAGAGTGTTCATAATTCTTCAGGATAAGGGTTATTACTTTAAAATGATCATGGGAAAAGTAATTTTGTGTACAATTATATCTATTTAGGTGTCCATCTTAAAATATTGTTATAGTTTCACAGGTTAAAATATCCTTAAAATGTAATTTTAACTCTGAATTTCCTCATTTATAACATTTGGGTTTTGGGGTTAGAGGCTCCTTCTGATGCATTTTGTCTTAAATTATTGATGTGCACTGTCAACCTTAGTTCCATCATCTTCTGTGATATCTCGTCTGCATAATTATGCCAGTTAATGAAACCCATGAGAAGGTATTATGAACATTTAAACTAATTTATATGTGTTTTATATTCAGAGGAACATATTGTATGGAGAAATGAAAAGTAATATCAATTCCTATAGAAGTTCAAATATCTTATTTATAAGAAGGATATTAAAGCAGCAGAATGAGATTATTGTAAAATTCACAACACTTTTTTACAATTTTTAAGATAGTGCTTAGAATATTCAAAAGAACTGGTATTTTGATGTCCTGTTCTGTGTATTATGAACATATTTAATCTTGAAAGATGGGCTCAGTAGCCTATCAGGATAACTAAGGAGCATTATTAAAAATACATATACTTCAGTTCCTTTTCCGCAAATACATTTTCTTTGTAATGGTTTCTTGAGTGCTTTCTTGACCAAAAATTCTCCTTGCTTCCTTTCTGTTTAATTTCCCCCCCCCCCCCGCTTAATAGGAAAAAGAACATCTTCAGCAATTTGAACAATTTCATCCAGTTCAAAAAAGCATACCTTTTTTAACAAACATCTTTCAACCTGATTTGAACTATAGCATTTATAATTAACAAATTTCTCCAGAAAGTATTCCTAAAGAGTGCCAATTGACTTCCATCTTCCCTGCAGCTTGTTGGTAGTTTGATACAGTAATACCCTGAGCTGAAACACTTCATGGAGTACCTAAAGAACATTCCCATCATGGGCATGGAATAGCTCCAACACGCAATCCACTCCAGGAGATGGGGCAGCCAAGACAAACAGATTTAAGTGGGACTGGAAAGTGAACTGTACCTACTGCAGACTTTCTCTTGCAAAAATGCCAAACACAAGGCAGAAGTACCTGATTTCTACAGGTTATAAGCCACAGCCAGATCTACAATAGTAGAAAATCCCTATTAGACAGCTAGCCATTAACATCCGACAGCCTTTAAAAAGTTGGCTGCTGGTAGGTGGGGAGGGTTTTTTGAAGAACAGAAATTAAAACTTATTTCTAAGTGCATTCTACAGATTCCTCCTTTCTGGTTAGTTACTCATAGAAACTGAGATTGGTGAAGTCTCCCAAACAAGGTGCTGAACTTAAAACTGGCCACTGCTTGTGCTCTGTAATTCACATACTGTTATTTAGTATTAAGTGTGTCTGTAGACATGCTGGTTCAAGGATGATTTTAAACTATTGTACTACTATACCATTTATATGTGGAGCATAGCTTTGTTTTTGCAGTCTGAACTCTGAACTAATAAAGTGCATGGTGTCTGAGACACATGAGAATGAGGAAACATTTTTTCAATTAGATGATCACAGACACTGTATAAATTTTTGAGGAGGCGCTTAAACCTCCCATTGCAGACTGAAATATTGAACGTATTTTTAGCAATATTTCCTAGGTTTATACCTACAAAAAAGCTTTGCTTAGAGAGTGATCAAATCCAAAATCTTCAATCAGAATATCTAATACAGAAACTGAATCTACCCCATTTCCAGCTTACATTTTTGATAACCAAATCTGGTGGGAAATCCAAAAAAGAAACTCAGAGTATGCTCTACATATATGTCAGGACTTTTCCTCTGCATGTGTACAAGATCATTAACAGAGACCAATCTGAGCAAATAAAGCTTCATATTCCATTTTAATTGTAATTTGCAGTTGAAGATTTTATCTTAAATGTATGACTTTTTCCCTAGGTTTTCCTGAGCCATGAAATCAACTTGAGCCATTTTTCACAGAGTACAACTATCTGACCAAGCTGATATCACACCAGATAAATTATAGAATCGTAGGAGACATTAAATTTTCCCTTTTGCTCTTGTAGGGATCTCAATTTAAAATTCCTCCTGTGGCACTTTTTAAAAAGCAACAAGTAGAATATATTCCATTAAGATCAATACTGACCATGGATGTAAAATCTGCCCAAAAAACCCCAAACCAAGCCAAACAAAAACCCAAGCACCTTTGTAAGTTTTAAATTGATTAAACAAGATGAGATTAAGTCCCCAAAGATTTAGTTTAAAATACCAAGAGGTACTTGGGTTTCTCGCTTTTACCAAGGTGTCATTTCCACAGGAGTTTAAAGTCCAGATACTTTAGAGGAATTCAGTCCTTGATGTGAGGTGGAGGCTTGCATTTAAAAAGCATGCAAACTTGGAGGGGCAGCTCTCCATACAATGGGAAAAATCTGGAGAGAATACTGGACTGAAGGGTGCTTGTAATAGGGTTTATTTTTATGTGTAAACCTGTCTGCTTCTAAAACTTGCTTTGTTAACATTACAGGAAGGCTGTTATATGCCAGTACTGAAGTGAAAATGGTGCAATTGCTCTGAGGAAGCCCAGGGCAAAATAACTCAGTTCAGTATCTTATAATTGTGGCTCCACCTTTTCTCTGTAGGGTTGAATCACACCTGGAACAAGATCAAGTTTACCTGTGACTCACAACTTACAGTGGGTACACTGCATCTGCTGCACAAATATGTATTATATCATCTTTTTTAACCACAATGGCATCTTATTTTGCAGACTGTTGCCGTACTTTCAATGAGTCCCTCAATAGAAAGGACTCATTTTCTTTGTATTTGTACCCTGTGCTTCATAATGGCACCCCTGTACTGTCTATCTGTAAGACACTACAGAAATAAAAATACAAAAATCTCTAAAATCAAGTATTTATCAGAGAGTATAAAACCCCAAGATATTTATCTCTATCATGGGGTATGAGTGGGATGGTAGCAAAACAGACATTTCTGAGAAGACTGCTGAAATGTTTCTCCAATTCTCCTCATAAATGAGTCATAAGAAGGAGGAGATATACAACTGAGAAACAAAATCATTTCAAAAGAAAATATCCCTTTTAGATATCTTCAGGAAATAATACTGTATAATGTAATGATCCCAAATGTGGCTTTAATCTAAATATACAATAATTAAACAAAAGATTGAAAGGTCTCATTTTTTGCAAAGAAAGGACCCTGCGATTCTAGAGGCAGCAGTAATCACATACTGAAATTATTGGATAATTTTTTGCTTTGAAATACAAAAGAGAAATATTTGAGTCACTAGAATTAATGTGAGTCCTGTTGATTTCCATGAGACTGATATTATTGTAAGATAATTGTGTGTGAAATGAGAATTGACATCAAATTACATGAAAAGCAAAGAAGGGAATGTGGAAAGAATTTGTGTACCAAAACATTTTCTCCAACAATATAGATGTTGGAATGATCTGGATTGGTCTGGAAGGCAGCAGGACAACCCTGAGAAGAGGTTTTCCTGAATGCCTAAGACACGAAACTATTAAAGAGAAAAAGAGTAGAAAAATAATAGAGAAATCACAAAGGATGTTAAGAGAAGCCCATCAGTAATGCATAGGTCTTTAGAGTATACTTTTTTTGACCATAACTCAGAATTATAGAATAGAAGACAATTAATGTGTTACATTTCTGAGTATTGCTTTGTAATTCCACTTTTGGGATACCTTTAATCAGTGCACAGAAGCATGGATTATTCTCAACTGAATAAAAAATTTATATCCATTAATGACATGTTTGTAAAGGTATACAAAGGGGAAAAAGTAGAAACCAATAGAGGAATTACAGATAAAAATACTGACATAAATTTCTGTTGATTTTACTGTGTTCATCTCAACAAGTAGAATTTCCAAGTGTGCCTGACATGCACAACCTGAGGTTTTTTAACTGTTAAAATACTAGATTCAAAGTTGTGAGACATATTCTGTTTGCTGTTATGTTATTATTCAAGCAGCTCCAAACAAAAAATAATAAATCTGCATTTAGGCACTCACTTTTGAATAGGTATTTTCTAGACTGAAGTCGAAGAAAAATACTAAACCGAAAATTTTTATAATGTATTTAATCTCAGTGACTTTCATTTATGTTGAGAAAGTTCATTTGACAACAAATGGAAGGGGAAGATAGAAACATATGGGGAATTTGCTGATGGGGAATTTGTTGATCTTCTTTGAATGGTGTAAGCAGAAGAAAAAAAAAGTTTAATGTTAGATTATCACTGTAACAGGTTAGTGGCAGTACTGCAAAAGTTTCTATCCTGACACCTGAGAGAAGTAACCATGGAAATACACTTAATGCACGCTGGTGCCCTAGCAAATATATATAAGCCAGGGCCTGTCCATGAAAAAGCAAAGCTCTCTGCTCACCTTGGGCTGTTGCCTTTGAAGTAATATGAAGTTCTTTTTTGCTCCTCAGACATCAGTCAGATGAGACTGATGGCTAAACACCCTACCTCTGCATGGGTGTTTAGCCAAACTTGCTCTGTTGAGGCATAGACCATATACATTTGCCTGTTCTCACTCAGCCCTCTGGGGAATG
Organism: Motacilla alba alba; assembly: GCF_015832195.1. Taxonomy (NCBI): domain Eukaryota; kingdom Metazoa; phylum Chordata; class Aves; order Passeriformes; family Motacillidae; genus Motacilla; species Motacilla alba. The sequence continues at coordinate 36,880,780 of NC_052017.1, read as the reverse complement.
ATGTGGCAAGAGATGATACATTAAATCTCAGTTTTGTTTTAATACCACCTACAAATGACATCTGCGTATATGAGTACAGAGGCATGCAGTGATCAGTGATCATCCCCTGTGCTCGGCACTGGTGAGGCTGCACCTCAAATCCTTCATTCAGTTCTGGTGCCCTTGCTACAAGTAGGACATTGAGGTGCTGGAGGTTGTCCAGAAAAGAGAATGAAGCTGGTGAAGTGTCTGGAGCACAAGTCCTTTGAGAAATGGCTGAGAAAGCTGGGGGTGTTCAGCCTGGAAAAAAGGATGCTCAGGGGAGACCTTATGGCTCTGTACAGCTACCTGAAAGGAGGTTGTAGTAACGTGGGGAACTGGTATCCTCCCACAGGCAACAAGTAATGAGCAGAAATGCTGTCAAATTGTGCCAGGGGATGTTTAGACTGGGTGTTAGGAAAAATTTCTTCACTGAAAGGCTGATCAAGCTTTGGAAGAGGCTGCCCTGGAAACTGCTTGAGTCACCATCCCTGGAGGTTTTTAAGAGGTGTGGATGTGGACTTGAGGACACAGTTTAGTGGTGGACTTGGCAGTGCAAGGTTAGCAGTTGGACTCAATGACCTTAGAGGTTTCTTCCAAACTAAATATTTCTATGATTCTATGATTTTATAGAACTGAATAATAATAAAAAAAAGGTAGTATTTTTTACACAAAAATAAAGCTGAACTTCACATTTAATAATGTGGTGCTAGGAGTCAGGCCTAGGATTTTGCTACCAAAGTCCTCTTTGGAGGTCTCTGAAGGACCACCCTGTCTCATTTCATAGACCCTGGAACAGCTTAACACCTGGCCAAAATTTATACCCAGCTGTTCTATTTGTTCAGGCCTCAGTCCACATTAACTGTTCGTCCACAGTATTACTGTCTTTTTAAAGATCTGGAATACCTATCAGCTTAAATATTATGTTTAGGTCACACGTGAAGAGATGAACCTCCTTTGATTAGTGGAGTCCAATTTGTGAAGTGGACTTAGAGTAACAATAAATAATTCTTTGTGCAGTGCCATTGCATCTATCCCAAGAGTAGAGCACACTTGATCTAGATGGTCAGCTAAGGGCATCTAATCTACATTATAATGGAAAAAGTAACATCCACGTTTGTTCAAAGTTAAAATCCAGGATGCCTAAATGTATTTTGATTTCAACATCATTGAAAAGTCATCCTCATCTAGCAGACAGCCTCCATAGGTCACAATATTATTTATTGAAGGTAGAAACAATGGTGAATACATGGCAATGTAATGATGACAATATTATAAAATGATATAAATTTTATATCCATGAATACCAAGATGCTTTTGCATATTAGTTATTCATGTCTCTTGACACCAAAGTGCACCTTGCTGAATTATTATTTCACTTCCTAGACACAAGTCTGTATTGTCTACCTTCCCAAGTCCTTTAGTTTTGAAGTAAGACTTGCGTTCACCTCTTTTTACTCTCTTATTGTTCACATTGCAGAGCAACTCTGGCGTATCCCAGCTGGATTGCACTGGGACGTCACTCGACCAGAGGACATGTTCCAGGAACACACTTAATCTGCTCCCATAACAGACAGACATGCAGTCCTTGGATCCAGTATACCAAAGCAACTCCCCAACACATGACAACACGTGAACAAAATATTTGTGCTGGGTGCTGAGTACTTTTTAGCCCACTCAGCACAGCTCAGCAGACCCCTCCTGGCATACTGCACCAATTTCTCGTTCATACGTCGCTCGCACAGCTGACCCGGCTCACTGGTCCCAACCCATTCCTGTGAAACTTCTTTGCCTCAGGAAGGACACTGCTTCCCTACATTTGATGCCAAATAGAGGCAAGCTGTTACTTGTTATTTTTCTTTTTCTTTTTTCCTGCCATATTTTTCCATGAACATACCACCAAAAAGACAAACAATCAAGGAGAGTGAAACAGCTCATCTTTTCACTGTTTAAAATGCTATTTCCTCCATGTCACTTTAATTTTAAAACATGAGGCGTAAGGTTATAGAGAACATTGGTGTTTGTCTTGAATCTCTGCCTTTGTTTTGGATCAAAAATACAGCACCCAGGCCAAACACAATACTAAACATTTACCACTGAGGTCACTGATCTGCAATTTGTTGCAGCGACAGATCCAATATTGTGCTTGGGGAACAGACTGGATGGCTGTTAATGCACTATTATAGGCACAGTTGGGAAATTGGCTGAGCACCAGGTAACTGGAAGAACTAGAGCTTATTGCACAAGTCCAAGAGTGTTTTAACTTGTGACTTGATTGCTAACATGGGGAGAGCTTTTAAAATGTTAATTAATTTTTTTTTTTACAATAACATAAACCATCTGTAGCTTTGAACTTAAATTTAACTTCTCTAATTAATTTTAATCCTTCTGCTACAAGAACTGTCTGTCACACATCAGTCTCTTCATTCTATTTTTGGTTCAGCTTGTCACATCATTTAAAGCCTTGACCCCACCATAGCCAGGTTTTAATTAACAGTAAAATATTTCTAGAGGAAACTCTATGGAGCATTTGGAGTTGAGTTCAGACCTGTCCAGACAACATAGGAAGATCTGACATAAATTTCATGTCTTACCAATGTGTTTGTGAAAAACAAGTTATTCCATTTATCTGTGGATTTCTATGATAAATTTTAAAGCCATGGCTTAAAATCCTGTTTTACTGTGGAAAGTTGTCCTCCTGGCCATACACTGTACTTTATGTCAGATTCTGAGAACTGTCAAGATGTTGACAAACAATGCAAAAAACAGATAAAAATTACTGGGAGGCATAGGGTGGGATAAATAAATACAAGGTGTAGAAGAAATCCACTGACAAGATGATAAATCATTTAGCTCTGGAACAGAAACAGACTAGCCAGAGGAGGAGGAATGTCAAGGGCAAGAAATCAAAGATAGGTTGTGAACAAAACTGTTACTGTGTTCATTATCATATTACTATGTGTAGGCAAAGAATGTCTGTAGGACTAGTGGCTGCTATGTGGAAAAGAGAACAAGTAAAACTTCAAGGGATACTTTTGGCTGAACTCCTTAACTGCTTCATTAAGGCCATAGTAATCGTTAGGCATATACAATGCTGTATGTTTACATTAATCATAATTTGTAAACTAAATCTCACTGCATAGTATAGAAATAATAATACATTCTTCTTCCAGAAAAGGCATAAATTTAAGTGCCAATTTCTTGGATGAGTTATTATATATAATATTATAACACTTTTTATATAAAGATGGTGAATTTATACTCAGTTGAAGGAGGATGTTAGCTTAGTCAAGACCTGATGGAATATCATTTTTGGAAAACCATGTACTGGAGATATTCCGACTTCATGAAACATGAAATGCAGTTTACAAAAAAAAACTCATGCCTCGTATCTACCCTCCACACTTTTGGAGATGCTGACAAACGTCTGCTCTGATGGAGCAAAAACCAGTTGTGTGTCAAAGCTGCCACTGAATTCAATGTGACATCTGCAGTTCCAAGCACAGTTTGAAGATCTGAGTCTTCATATTGAAAATTATATTGAGATGCAAGAACAATGTAAAGCAGACTGCAGGGTGAAAGAGCTGGATTGTATGCTTTTCAGGAGTTGAGACTTATCCAAATCTAAGAGGATCAAGAAGTGCTTCAAGCCCTGTTACAGGGGCTTTTTAATCTCATCTAATTTTTCAGCAATTATAATTTTAATTAAGTGATCATAAAATTCATAGGGACAGAAAGTCCTTTAGAAATGTAAACTGGGCAAAAAAACTGTAGACACAGAGAAATTGTGAAGGTACTGCTACAGGCAAACAGATACAATTGATAAGAGACTTTGATGAAATTGCACTAAAATGTTCTGTAGCAGCTCCATTCCTAAATGGTACTTCATTAACATAGAATAACTCAATCTAATCCATGTATGTGCACAAAGTCTAAAATATGCAGCATCCAACACTAAACAACACACTGGCAGATTTGAATCTTGGTTAGAGAAGAGCAAGATTTTGAAAAATTCCACTTTCACATCAAGATGATGAGGTGACCTCTCCTTGCCTTATTCCTTTTTTTTTTTTTCCTCCTCTCATGACAAATGAAAGAAGGATTGATGTCTTTCTTTGCAGAATAATCAGTAACCTGTTTGGCAAGTGTGAAGGTGGAATGTGGAGTGGCTGGTTGAAGGTGATGGTCTGATTTAGGCAGAACAGAGATTTGAGCCTGATTTTCCATACAAATGCATTATACACCAAAGTAATTGGTGCCTCTGGAACCACAGTCATTGCTTTTTTTTCCAAACAGAAATTCCTTTCCAGTCCCAAGAAACTTTTCTCAGATACAGTTTCATGCATTTGGTTTATTGAACTGATATTTCTGACAAAACAAAAGCAAAAAAAAATAATTATAGCCAGTTTTTCTGTTAGAATCTTGTCTGTTAAAAAAAGGAATGATTCAGAGAAAAAGAAGACAGTCTTGAAGAGAGACACTGAAAGACTTTATAAAAAGAAATCATTTCAGTGATAATGAAAAGGTACCAGTTTTACAGGGTGTGATGGGAGTTGGAGTTATATTCAAATGTGAAGCCTGTCATTGTCCTGCAAACTAACTGACAAGATACTTGCTCAGATTGTAAAATTTCTGTAGAGTCATCCATATCAACACCCTTGGGAGCATTTTAATTGTACAGGTAGAAATGAAAACCAAATGAAATCACCCCTCAACATGCAGCTGGGTTAATGAAATCAAAGGGGACCTTCCAGTTTTACAAGGGCTTTAAGAGATGCATTAAGGATCTGGTCCACGTGCCAAATGTAAAATAAACTATTTGTGAACAGTTATTGTCTAAGCCACAGCTGATCCCACGTGATTCCCATGAATAGCTTTTTCAACAGAAACAGATATTAAACATGATGGGAAACTGTAACAGAATCATGAAAACTTTACAATAAGTAAAATGAAACCAAGAAGAGTGCACTACACCCATAAACCTTATATGACAGCATGGAATACATTGAGAATGATCTACTGTCTTTACAGCTGTATAATTTAGAGGATAATAAACAAAGAAGTTTGAGGATCCTTTAAAAGATGGCTGGGGAAATAGCTTGAGAGCAGCATGAAAGTGGAGACTCCTGTTTCTGTGATTTCATAACAGTCTACAAAAACTGTAGACCTACAGAAAGGTTTAGTGTTCCAAAAGCATACACGGGAAAAGTTTTGCTCCCTTGTGTACTAAAGCATTATAAAAGAGAGTAAAATTAAATAACATGTGCTAAATCTTTATGTCATGAAATTACTTATATTTTCTCATAGAGAACAGCCAGGAGACATTTGGTTGATCTGTCCAAACATATGTTTAATTTTGAACTCCACATTGTCCCCCCCCCCAGCAATTTTGCAAAAGGATGACATTACCATCTTGCTATGTGAAAATAATAATGTGCCAAAAGAGGGGACAAGGCCACACTTTTTACAAACCCTGTCAGCATGTTCTGTGGCTGTCAGAAACTGAGGGAGAGTTCAGCATGGTGAAGACTCAGGAATTTTAACAATGGTTATGTGGAATGAACGAGATAATTTTCCTGCCCGCATTTTAATGATGCTGTCCATATTTCTGGTGATTTTAAAATTAACCCAGACTTGGGTTCTGGTCACTATTTCTTTTAATAGCTCAGCACATATGTGTACTTTACAAGTAACTGTAAAACATGGACTTCACCATACTCAGACTAGAAACAGAGTCTGAAGAATGTGGGAGAGAATACACAGAAAAAAGATTTTCAATAAAGTAAGATGCCAGTATTTCAAATATCATCTGCAGGTGCTGTTTGGCAAACTGCATGGGCTAGGTTATGTAAAGTATTTTTGGGTTGCCTTTTATTATAGCCACATACATATATAAAATGTGATTTCTACCAAAGCCATAGACAAATAATGACTTGAGCACTTCTCTAGAGTATTTGCACAGTTCTCAAGTAGTCATATTAAAACTAATCAGAAAAATACAAACTTGTCCCTGAAGATATAAATATACATTCTTATAATTGATAAATATGGAAAATAATTTATAAAATTATTGACTCATAGAATGGTTAGGGACCTTAAATGCAGGAACGACTCATAGAATGCAAGGGACCTTAAAAATGCTGTGGTTTCAAACATCCTGCCATGGGCAGGGACGTAACTCAGTAAATTGGGTTGCTCAGGGCCCCATCCAACCTGTCCTTGAATGCTTCCAGGGATGGGGCATCCTGAACATCTCCATTGAGTAGCGTGTTCCATTGCTTCTGCATTACACAGATTATAGTCTGAGAATTTAGGAGAGCAGCCCAAGCCCACAGTTCCCAGATTATGGTGCTTTCTCCTACTCTTTGAATTTAAGAACAGCATAACAACTGAGATAAAAAAAAGACATGCATTCTGTCAGAATTCCTGATAGAAATGTTAGGAATATGAAAGCAAGTAAGTGACAAGTAATTTCGTCATAAAAACAAATTAAATCCAACAAAGCTAAAAAGAAACCAGAAATGGATAGATATGGGTGTACCAACATCCGTTTTGATCTTTGCATAAAAATAACAGCCACAGGCATCATCATGTCTGGCACTGGAATGATTCTTCCTATGTCATTCAGGCTACACATAGTCTGAAAAATAGACAAAAACTAGTATGGAACTGTAAAAATTTAAATTCTATCCCTGCACATCATTTTTTTTTTTTTGGTTTTGTAAAGCAAAAGTATTTTTACACCTTTACACCAACAGAGGACATGGAAGGCACATCAGTCAACACAATTCATCCCTGATACGCTCAGTTTGAACACTTTTAAATACTCAACAGTCAAATAACCAATAAGTGTGATATATACTAAGACTGATGGGGTTCATGATAATGGTTGATGTTAAAATACTTAATAAGATATCTTAATACCTTGATTAAATGACTCTTCTTATTCTGGGGCATTTTGTCTGCTTAGATGGTGAATCTAAGATGGCTTGCATGTGAGACTGAACAAACTGTGCAAAGTAGAAAACTCCATCCAACTTAACAGATTGGCCATTTTCCAGAAGGAAAAAAAATTCAAACCTGTCATATTCCCTTCATTCTATTCTTAAGAAAAGGGTTTAGTGGGGAGATTTATTTGGCCTTTCAAAGAAGTGGTGTGTGCTGTGACACCAGCAAAGGACAACTTAAACACTAGATTACAAATTTTGTATTGGTCTGTACAGTGGCTGTGAGGGTTGGCAGAAGTAATACTGGGGACGTTGCACATTCAGGAAAAGGAATCCACTGCAACCTGAAATAAATGCATAGAGATAATATTAGCCAGAAATAGCCATTCAGAGAAAAGTTATTTAAACAGCTTCTGTGCATGTATTCAACTTGATGCAGTAGAACAAGAACACATATTGAATGTAATTAGCAGTCAGACATTCAGCCTGAGCAAAATGACTCTTGAAAACCCACCATTTCTGCTACAAGTATCTTAAAATTACAGGGCAGGAAATGTTGCTAACAAAATTACCCTAGAAAGCTTATGCCTTGTTTCAAATATTGTGTAGACTGAAAGCCATCTCTGTAAGAATGATGTCATTAGTGTGTCTCATCTTTTGTAAATAGTATTTTGCATATAAATTATTATATATTTTTCTGTAAAGCTCTTATGTTCTGTTTCTTCTTTTATGCTAAATGGGGTTTGTTCTTTTATGCTAAACTCCTAGGCAAGTAGAGCCTAGGAGTTGACCGTCACTCTGAGTACTTAGAATTTCTTCAATGGGGCTCCCTGCACTCTGTAGTAACCAGAACAATGACAGCATGCATAACTCCTGACATGCTCAGAATGGGTGGAGAGCTGCAGGTTATAGAACCCTTCAGGCAGCCTCCCAGGGGCACAAGTTTTCTCTGAATTTATCCTGGTAATTGCCTGCCAGAACTTCTCCCCCATCCTGCCAAAACACAGGGACACAGCAGATTTTCCCCTAAGCACCCCAGTCAGTCTTCACAAGAAGGCGGGGACGATCAAGAGCTACTTATTTGGATGCACTCCCTTGATTTTTCCCCTGGATCTAACAACAGAGGAGGGGAAAATGAGAAAGAGAAATTGAAGTGATTCTGTTGATGCCACTTGTCTCTGCATCTGAGTAAGGCAGATGGCAATCTCATGGGTATCCCATAATGGATAGGGCGATAGGCACCAAAACTCAAAAATCAACCAATGAAAACCAAACCTTGGCAATGTTTCAGATGGTGCTGCAGTTTCTGTAAGAGCATATTTGGCATAGTTAGTACTTCCCTCACCTGTTGGCTCATTTGCCTGGAAACCATCTGTTCAAGTACGCATCTGCCATAGTTTTAGCACGTTACAGAAAACTCAGGCATAACAAGCTGATGAGACCAATGAAAAGGTGGAATTGAAGGCAGTGAGAGAAGTCTGATGGAGAGAGGTAAGGACATAATATCAAAAAGAATACCCAAAAGCCAAGCCAAATAGTAAAAGCTGATATTGTTGGTCATCTATGTTCTGTTATTTAACTTTGATGTTCCAAATCCCTGCAATGTTTATCTCAAATAATTCTGAGAGCTTAAAAATTTCAGTGAAAGAACCCTTGCCAGGTTCTCTAGGATTTCTTCCTTTTCTGCCTTTTTGGGTGTGATGTGACTCATGTGCCTGTCAAAAGTGCCTTAAAGGTCTTGAAAAGGCCCTAGTAAATGCTTAGCACTTTAAAAAAAAAATTGTGGACACTGTGTTCTTCCCTACTGCATGACTCAGTATTTAATCTCACAGATTTTTTTGCCTGATATTTAATTTTAGTTTTGCATGGAGTTTTGGTCTTTTTTCTCCAACACTCACAGATCTAAGGAGTAAATGCTGCCTTTAGAGAACAGGATGTAACTGTACAGTTATGAGGATATCATTGTGCTTCCTTTCACATCAATAATTTAAATTCTCAAGTTTTCTTTCAATTCTCATGCAGCTAAGCATCCTAAAAACAATGGCTAATGTTAAACTCCATTAAAACACACAATCATATACAATTATGTAAATATTTGGTTATGAATATTAACTTTCCTCAAAAACATATTCCAACTGTCATATTTCCCAAAACATCTTAAGCAGTTGTGTTGAGCCTTCCTTTGAAAGCATTTTGTTTTCTAAACATATACTTAGAGAACATTGTAGTCAGTACTCATAATTTTTATGAAGTTTATCCATTAAACTTCTAAAAGTTCTTATTTTCCTTAGATAGTTATCCAATTCCCTCAGACTGAACAGATGACCGAAACAGAGCAAGAATTTCATGAAGGAAAATGGAAATAAATGCTTAAATTTAAGATTTTATCTATGCTACTGTGATTATGTTTCCACAGGGATCAAAAGAAGTTACAGCTGTATATAAGCCCTCTTCTAAGAAAAGTCTTCCAAGAAAAAATTTCCCACCCTTGCTATTACCAATGTTGCTGAGTTGGCAGTGGTAATAGTGAGAAAAGGCTTCAACAGCTTGCTTTATTTAAACTCCTGCATCAGTAAAACTTCCTCAGCATGTGACTGATAATTGTTCCCCAGCACTGTTGTGGAGCAGGACTGATTACCAAGGGGATTAAAATTCCAGAAAGCCTCTGAAGAGTGTCTCTGCAGTCCTCTTTTCAGTCTCCCTGCTGCAAAGCTGATTTTAAGTGATGGGATTTAAATTTAGTTTTTTTTAGACAATATTTCCTGGCATGATCAGCATCTAAAGCCTTACTGGAACCCCTTCAGAAAAGTGTCTGACTTCTATCCAAGGCATAATACAGCCACAATTTAGGAACATACCTCAGTATAGCAGAGTTTGCTGGCTACAGCTGGAAGGAAAATAGTAACAGAGCAATAGATCACTTTTGTGGACTGAGCATGGGCCTGATTCAACCTTCCCAAATTGCTCCCACAGCTCTGCATTCTGCCTCCAGTTTTTTGGGCCAAGTCATATTACCACTTTGTAACTAAGTCATTTCCTTAATGATAACCAGGGTCTATATGAGAAGGGAAATGAAACTTCGTGATGAGTCAAACCAGATAGATTGTTGAACTTCTTTAAATTTGACTATGTCAAAGAAAATATATAAAAAGCAAATATTATTCTTAACTGGCTATGAATCATGTATGCTGTAGGACTTTCTGTTGACAGTCTGCTTAGACAGCCAAACTGGTAAATTAATCAGGCTGGAGACCATTTTTATTACTGCCTAATTTATGAGTGTAGGGTAGGCAACTGCTTGGAAAAAAATTAACAAATTACTTGGTCATGTGGTGACTCAGTGCTTTTCTGACACTCGAAGCGAAGGAGAGAAAATCGTGAGAAATTATTACATTTTCTCATGATAATTAGATATTCAGCAGAAACACCTCAGTTGTAGCCTTGTATCAAGCTATTTGACCAGAACCGAGAAATGATTCACCACCACTGGAGGATGATGGGTATGTTCAGGTGAAACACTCTGTAGTCAGACAAAAATAATTTTGTTGCTAACTGTATTTGGTTGCATACTTTCAACCTACCTACACCACAAATCTACTTAAAGACATTTAAGCTGTACCATATCCAGTGCAAAAATGGCATAATGCTCATCAGTTTATCCCACTTTCAACTTCAGTATGGTAAAGCAGAGCAGGTAATTATTTGACTCACTATTTGGCATGTATGATGTGAATTCATCCAAGTGCACCCAGACAAATCATGCCCAAGGGTCATGATAAAAAAATTTTACTCATCTGATCTCTAGGTGAGCTGGGTCTGAAAGTCTCTTAATGTGACAGAGCATCAGACAAAACATTATACGTGTCGCTAAGATTTTGTTGCACTCAGTTCTGCCAAAGGCAAGATATAAAAAGACAATTTGGTTGCGCACTTACACACATATTTTACTGCTTTACAGCAGCAATGGAATTTCAGAAAGGAAAAAGAAAGAAAAAAGGTAACAAATAAATAATATATGGTTTTACATCAATTTAACTGAAGTCATAGAGTGTGATGCTTTTGGAAACATCGGGCTAAATAAAAGTATGAAGGTTTGAAATTATAGAGATGTATAGAAAAAAACATTCATCACAAATACATAAATGGTTTCCTTTTTTTCCCAAATGAAACTTGGAGACTTAAAAGAAGGAATTATCATCAGGACACCATTACTGGCAATGTCAAACACATTTCCTCTTGGGCATTTTACTTGACATCTCTGAAAGTCAAATGCCAATATGAGACAGAAACCTCTACCCCTCCTGCACAGTAGACATGTCTGAAGAAGTGATGAAGCCTGGAGAATTAAGTGAATAGAAACAGTGTCAGTTCTAACTAATACTCTTTTGCACAGCTATTAAAATAGCTGAAAAATATTGAGTACTACGGATCTTAGATTTCAAGAATAGCAATCTAAGTTGCTAAATTAAGAAAGACCTGCTGAATTTTGTAAATGCAGGAATTTCTATTCCTATGTCAAAGTTATGTTTGGAAGAAAACATTGAGAAAATGTAATGAGAGTATCTGTGACATTTTAGGAAGCAGGGAAAGCTTTTTCTCTTCTGCTAGACTAAGGTGCCATGGTCAACAACATCCCAGACACAGGGTCTTAAAATAAAAAGGAAGAACAAATGAAGCTAATGGTTAGTGACTTTGCATATGTTTTATGTACTACTTGCTGTTTGTGAATGTGAGTGATCCCATTGCCAGCAGAAGTCCTTGCAAGAATGGGACACAGACAGACTGTTTGACAGTCAACACCACAAGGAACTTTAATTCAACTTTAACATAAGACACACTACTTCTTTTTCTTTTGTATTTTAACGTGCCTTTCAAACTTCTTTTGATTGTATTTTGGAAGTCTCTGAAAAGAATCCGACTCTTTCTTGCTCACCAGAAGTTTGTGTGAATTTGTGTTTATTTGCCTCAAATAATTTCTTTTAAAGTGATCTAGAAACAGTGCAGCTGCACACACCTTAAGAACTGTGTTCAGTTTACCTCCATCTTTTTATTTTTCAGTGCATCTTTGCTTAGAGAATAATTATGTGTTTAAAGAGGTTTCATACCATCTTGATTAATCAAAAATGTGTTTCTTCCCTTGGAATCTGCACTTGCTTTCTTGATCCCAATGTGAAGCCTGGGCACAACTGCTGTATCAAAATAATTTTTACAGCAAGAATCTCTACTGTCCAAGAGAACAATGGGTTTTTTCTTCAGAAGTATGACTCAGAAGAGGCAGAAAAGCCTGCAAGAGGAAATGCTGAAATCAGTGGGGAAATGTAAGTGTGCCATTTAAAGACAATATTTGTGAGATAGCAATGTGTCACTGATTCATATACCTTTTTTTTTTTTTAAATAATCTGTCTTCCAAGTCAAAAGAAAGCAAGTAGAATATTTTAATAATAGACTCCCATAATAATTAAAGTTTCTTTAATCTTTCTTTGTGTTTCAAGTTCTAAAATCTTCTAATTATCTCGGTAGCTTTCCATTGGACCCACCCCTGTTTTCAACATGTTTCCTGAACTGGAGGGCGCAGAACACGAAACCATAGTCTTGGTGTAGCCTAACAAGTGTTGAGGAGGTTGAAATAAACACATCCTTTGATTCACTGTCTGTTCTCTTGCTAAGGCAGTCCAGAACATGTTTTGCTCAGATTGATGCCCTCCAGGACCCCCAGGGCCATTCTAGCAGAGCTGCCCCAAGCACCCACATCCCCAGCCTGTTCGTCTGCTTGGAATGAATCTGTACCATATTTATCTTTGCCATACACAAAGCAGTTCTTTTTGACTCAATATTCCAGCTGCTGATTTTTGTTTGAATGTTTGTCTCTTCAAAAGGATCTGCCTTTCAGTTTAGTTTCCATCTACCAGCTTGGGGAGGATAAGTTACATCCCATCATCTAGGTCTTTTATGAAAGATGCTACATAGTACTGGACAAAACATCATCCTTCAAGGAACTCTCCTTGTATCCAGCTGTCAATTCACTTTTGGCACAGTAATTACACCACTGAAGTTTTGAAGTTTAGCAGCATTCCACTCACTAGACAGGTCCATCTCTTCAGCTCATATCTTACTATCTTGTCAAAAAGGATATTGTAGGAGAACATGTTAAGTACCTTGCTAAAAATCAAGGTTGTGTCAAGGTTGTAGCCTCCCAGTTTGAGAGGAGCCAGACAATCTTTTACACATATTGAGGCTGTCTTGTCTGCCAAAGCAGCAGCAGTGCTGTCCTTGGATTAGTGTGCACACATGCTGTGCATTGTCTTACCTGTTTTACTGCAATTATAAAGCAAACAAAGCAAAGACAAAAAGAGAGAGAATCCTCACAAATATTTTTTCTTCCTTTCAAAAATGTGGTTCTGTAAGATATCCTGTTTTTCCATTGTTTCGTTTTTCATTGAGCAGTCCTAGAGACCTCAGGGGGTCAAGGCCTTGTCTTAGAAGAGAGCTGGAATGGGAGCTGTGAGAAAATTTCCAGTTGCAAAGTGAAGTGGAGGATTTGGGCCCTTTGCCAGTTCTGTGTGGGTATGATGATTTCAAGGCAGTTTGCCATGTCTTTCTGTATAATTTTCTAGCAACAAAAATAGTTTTTGTATTAAAAAATGAAGAAGTGATGAAAAATAGCTTCTCCAAGTCAAGAAAAGAACAAATAAGGCAACACTCAAAAAAGTAAATTTATCCTCACAAACCCCTAAACTGCTCTTTTATTTGGCTGAGTTTCCTGAGCTGTGCTTTTCAATACTGAGTTAAGTACTCTTCAGATTTTGTTGTTACCATGCTTTATGCTCATAGACCTTCAAATAAAGAAGCAACCATTTTGTCTTGCAGCACGAAGGCAGATCCTGGGTTAGCCCATCTTGCAAATTGCTAATATCTGCAGCTAAGACAGGTACTCACAGCCAATACCAAGAATCAGAGTAGAAAATATTTGTTTCTTTCCTTCTGTATTTTTTTCAAGAATCCCTTCCTATCCTATTCTCATGTTTGACATCTATTGCCCCATCTCAAGGACATGCTCCACTTCAGTTTTTTGGGGTGTTTTATTTGTTGGGTTTTTTTTTGTTTGTTTTTCTTTTAAATGTAGGAAAATGCACAATAAAAAGAACATGCACAGTGTTGTGTCACATTATCTTTCTAAGCTGCAGAGTGGAATCTTTCAGTCTGTCTAATGTTTTTATGAAACTTATCAAAATTGTTATTTTCTTCTATCTGTCTGCCATGGAATTGACTACAATACTCCACATGCCCACATGCTCAGGTATAGCCTGGTATGATGATCCCACATGGCATAGCTGAAGTAGGATCTGCATGGTACCATCCCTTCTTATTTCATATGTCAGCTTGCTTGAAAAAGTTGCAGAGAACAGTCACGACTTGCTTGAAACTTTTGCAGGCAATAGTAAATTGCCTGTAACCTGTACAAGACAGGTTATACCCACTATACCAGCACATCTTGGCAAATCCATATCTGAAAGCAAAATTTATCCTGATGTAAAAATCTTATTCTGATGTAAAGAATCAAGTCTGCACAAAGAGATTCATGTTAAATAGAGTGAAGTTTTTAGGGGTAGGTTCACCTCTACATTTAAAAATAGGTTTTGGAAATTTAAGGTCTATTAAACTGGATAATTCGTTGTCCTTTCACTGACAAGTTATACTAGGGTGTCTGTATTTTGTCTGCTCCTTTGTAAGTGAGGAAGGATCAGATCCCTTTAAGTCATTCATATGCCCAGAAGATGGTTAGAGCAAGACCAGTTCTGGTCATATTCTGCAATAATTCCAGATACCTACCTCTGTAGCATCTTCAGTTAAATGATTTTTTAATTACTCTGTCATTTTTCATGTTCAGACAAGAATCTGAGCCTATGAAATTTGCTCTAGAGTATTGCCCTAATTTCAGCACAGGCCTACATGTGCCAAGGATACAGAATGAGGGGAAAAATATTCACAGAAAAAAACCCAATGGTTTCCTATACCTTTTAAAATACTTTTTATCGTGAGGCACATCAGTTTTCCATCAGTGCAGTTTGTGAGGTGTGTTATGATGGAAGTGGCATCCTGAGCTTGGCACTCTACTTCCAAAAATGTAAACAGCACAAACGATAACATATTTCTACTTTGAATACTGTTTATTGCATTTGTTTTCACTGACTGAAGAATGGGTGTTGTCTTTGTAAGTTCCTAGACCCTGATTTTTATAAGATGCAAGAAAGTGAAATATCCCTGCTCATTACACTACACAGGCAGAGGAGCACAATAATATCTGCAGGCTCTAATTCAATTAAAAATCTGTGGCTAAAGATATGGAAACATTTTCAACGATGAAAATTGGAATATTTCTCCCAATTCTATCTTGCTTCATAAGGTAGACTCAAAATCCTTGAGTTAAAAATAGCTAAGGACAGTTCACATAAAATTCTGGGTTATCTCTTGCAGATTCTATCTTCATAGCAACATTAATTTGGGAATTAGAAGCAGTGCTCAGATTCTAACCTTGTATAATCCATACTAAGAAAACCCCTTAATTGTGTGCACTGCTCCTTTTGAGAAAGGGAGCTCCCATTGATAATCCAAATACAGCCCTGCTTCGTGAAAATTCTGTTGCTGCTGCTTACCAATGTCTCCCCACAAACCTCTGTCCTTACCAGTGTGAGCTGGAGAATGGGACACACATTCTCTTACACAGGACTTGGGGTCAACTCGATTTATGTTGAATACCACAGAATGTGTGCACAAAATCTCAGCACCTGGTGCTAGGCAGTGTCCTCTGTGAGGCAGCTCTGTCCCCTGAGACCCAGGCTATGCTGGGAGAAGGAGCTGAAGTTTTTTGTGTCACATTTGGTTATACAGAGTGTGCCTGCCCCCACACTGTTCATGCTCTTGCAAGCAGTGGCTGCTGCAGACAGTTCCCATTCTTGTGAGGAGAAATTAATTCAATCTTTGTCTTTTTCGAAATACCATTTTCTTTCCTAAACTATGCTTGTTGAAGTGTTTTTTTTCCAAGTTCTGACTGCATTGTGTTCTTGTATATCCTTCCCTTGGGAAAGTTTGACATCCACCTGTGTGTGTGGTCATTATTAAGCCTCGTCACAGTGTTTATTCTTCTGACACTAGGTTAAAAACAAGCTTTCTTATGTATCTCTCACGTGTATGTTCCACATTTAAGCCATTGTAGTATTTTATTATTGTTTACTACTCAAATGTTTGTGGTCACTAACAGCAACATATACAGTAATTTCCATTTCTTCAAATGCAGCAGGGTGCAAATGAGGATGGAGTCTGTGTCCTTGAGCTGCACCTGAGTATACCTAAGGCAGTCCTATACAGACTGATTGCAAGTCTATTTTATAAATAGAAAAAGACTATTTTAGATGTCTTATTAGTTCTGAGTAAATATTTCCATCATATTTTTGTGCACCCAAGGGTCTGCTTCTGTTTATGCTTCCCAGAACAGAAGAAAAAATTAGGCCAAGATTTGCTCTTATTGCCTTTTACAAAACCACTAATGCTTGGTCTAAATTCTTACCTTGGTGTCCATTTAAATTATAGTTTTGAGCACAGTAACAGTAACAGTTTGAGTTTTTTTCAACATATATCTATTTTGTTATTGCCCAGTGTTCAATGAACCCATCTGACCAGATAGTTAAACACAGGTAAAGCAAATAGTGAGGAAGGTTTCAATCTCAAAAATATTGGCTTAAGGATGTCTCTTCATTATGAACAAGATTTTGATGACTTGTAGGAAATGGACACATCACTAGTCATCTGTTCATCATCAATTTAGATTGCTTAGATGTATGTCAAAGACTAAAATGTCAAAGAAATCAACACAGTTCATGGTGATTTCTGTCTTTCTGACTCAAGTTACCACCTCCCCTGACTTTACAAAGACTTTATTCAAGTACCCTGAAGTCAGTGGGTGGCTGGGTGCTACAGTTTTTAAATTTTTTTTTGTCTGAATTAAGAAAGGATAAAGCGCTGGTGGAGAAAAAAGAAAAAAGGGTATACAGAACCAGGGCCTTCCACTTCTTATATTAGAGAAAATAGAAAGACATTATTATAGGATGAAGAGACAGAAAAACTAAGAGAAAAAAAAAGGAGACTGAGTGAATAGCAAAAGGGATGAATAATTGATAATAAAAAGCAGTCTGCTTTCCTCCAGAAGCTGTCCATTACATGCTATCTTTGACTCAATAAAGTTATTAGCTCTTTTTTTATTTTTTAAAAATGTTCTCTTACTGTTTAAGAAAACAAAAACTGAGCATACAAAGGTAGGAACTAATTATCTTTCTGTAAGCTAAAAATTTTCTTGAAAACAGCAACAACAACAACAACAAAAGCCTTGTCTTTGAGAGGACTTTAAAAGAAATCACCAGTGACCTTTCGAAAATGCATGGCTAGATTAGAGTAGGATTCCATAGGGACAATGTAATAGCTGATGATTAAGGTACTTATCACCAAATATGTATCATTTTTGCAAAAGGAAAATAAAGTCCTTATGTCTGCTGATACAGCAGAACATTTCTGCTAGCCAAGTATGAAAGCAAAGCTGTCAAAATAAATGCAACATTGTGTTCCAGGTGCACGTCTTTGAATTCACAGCTCAAGCACTGCATCCACATTCTGGACATGTTGGACTTCTCAGCTCTCTAAAGACTGATATCACAGTGCCCTCAATACAAAAGCTGCCTCGTTGCCTTTGGGAAATGCTCTCTGTGCAGTTGCTTCAAGCCCTGTGCAAATGAAGCAGAAAGCAATTGGAAGATACCATCAAGAGGTCTGAGAAGGATCAGGGGGCCCAAGTATTGTGGCCATCCTCAGTATTGTAGGTTTGGACAAGGTAATAATTCCCCAGGTTTATATTATAATTTTTTTTCTCTGTTTTTGTTTATTTGTTTTAATCCCTTTCCCCCAGGCTTGAGCATGAGGGGCTGTAGAGAAACTACATTCATCAATGTATTTGGTTCCAATGTATTTGGTGCAAATTTCTGTGTGAAACAGCAGGTTCACAGGCAGATCACATCCTCCCCCTTTACAAGGAGAATGACTTCCTAAAACGAAGAGGAGCAGGTGACCTTCAATATCTCTGCTAATTTCACTTCTCTCTGTTTGCTGGATGGGCATTTCTACAGTACAGAATAACCTAGTCTAGTTTATTAAGTCCTGCTGTCATTCAGAATGTTCCAGTTCACATTCTGTTACAAAGCAGAATTGATTGTATTGTTGTATTGGTGTCTTTTAAGAAGAACGCTATTAAATTTGGTAGGCTTACACTTCAAAGACATTGCAGTGAACAAGAGAATCAGTTCCTCCATATCAGTATTCTGATTTAAATTATTCAGTTTGACAACAATTTAGGCTGCTGCTGTGCTGAGTCCTCTGATCAATACTGTCTCGCTGCTCTCTTTTTCTATTCCCATCTTCTATTTTCATCTTTTGCTCTTAGTTTTCCACTTGGATTGTAAAGTCCTTGAATCATGATCATTGCTTTGTTCTTTGTAAAGTGCCTAGAGCAATTCAGTCCTGGTCTGTAACTAGTGTGCCCAAACGGTGTAATAAATGTGTTGCAATTACTACTGATGCTGCAGTTGTTATTGTATCCATGACCATACAGGTGATAAATGAATGGCAGTAAAGTTGTAAGTTTTCCTTTTTATCACACAATGCATCCCAGACATCTGCAGAAGGTGTTCTTGCTGCCACAGCCATAACTGCTGGAGAGATCCTTTTGCCCTGAGCAGAAGGGTAGCTCAAGTTTAACTGAGCCTGTGGAATTCCTACTGAGGCTGTCAGAAAACTTTCTGGTAATTGGATGGTGATAATGGAACTCTCTGATTAGCCTGAATTTTCAGTAAAGATATATCACCAAAATAGTCACACTTCACCATCTGCAATTTGGCACCATGCTAAAGCAAGGAGAATACAGCCCAGGGAACGTAAAAGGGCTGTTAAAAACCAAAGCTCTGTGCCATCAGCCCTTTTGCTTCCACCAAAGAAGATTTCACCCAAACCCCTCTATTTATGCAAGTAATCACTACTATTTATGCAAGTAATCACAAAAACTTTATGAAATCTAGTGAACTGTTTGTTTTGTTTTTTTCCTGATTCATTATTAGTGGGAGACATTTAAGATGAGTATATTTGCCTACATATAATGAACCATAACTTTATCACATCGGATTAATGAAACAATAGCACACACCACCACACATACATCCATTTGCACACTCTGTAACAAAATCTTTAAAAAAGTTTCTAAGGTCTTTCAGTACCAAAATTACTGACATGTCAGCTGGACTTTCCTTTCCAACCCAAACTTAATCAAGTACCCATCCTCCCAAGCCTCCATCCTCTTGCTTCCCAGGCTGGCTAGGTGCTACATGTTTATTTTCTTTACTTCAACAAAATAGCAGTAGCAGTGAGAGGCTGTGAAGGGAGGAGCTATGGACTCTTAACAGGACTTGGACCCTAATAGTGGGTGGAGAAGGTAATGGATTTTCCTGAAAAAGTAAGAGGGAGGAGCAGTACCCATTGCAGCCTTCAGTGTTTGGTACAGTCCTGAAGGGAAGTGCCTTCAGTGTTTGGTACAGTCCTGAAGGGAAGTGCCCTGGCCTCTCCTCACTGCTGAGGCAAAGTCTGAGGTAAATGAAGTGTGGGTAGAAAGACTATTCAAGCTGAAATGCGGATGAGTCCTCAGCCTCTCTTGTGAGGTTGTCAAAGTTTTCTGGTAACTTTGTACTGACTAAGACAATACCTTGATGAGACATAGTAGCCTTTGGCTCTTGCGGCTCATTGTGGTTCACTTCAAAAGTAATCTCCAACAGCAACACTGTCAATCAACTAATGAGGTCAGGTAAATTGGGGAGACTGGAAAAGGGGATTTAGCTGGGAGAGAAAGAAAGCATTCACCAATTATCCACACCTTCCAAAATCCTCTTGTTTCTTGTTCACAAAATTACTAGCCTGGAGACATCTGAAGTTATTCTAGGAGTATTTTGGTGGTTTGGTAACTTACAGAAGGATTGCTATGGCCAAGGTTTGTCCTGGAAGAATAATTGTTTTGTACCAGTGGTTTTCATCTCTTCCTGATGTATGACTGGAAGCTAAGGTGAATGTTAGTCAAGACCTATACTCTTTGAGATGCTACATATTCAGTAGCTGTGCTTCTGTTAGCAAGAATGGGTACAGTTCAGTGCTCCTCTATTTTAAGCCTTCTAAGGAGAAGCACAGTGTGCCCTCTATTCCCTAAGGAAATCCAGACAAGGTCCTTTATATAGGAAGATCTTTTTTTCATTATAAAATGTACAACAGCTACTAAATGCACCAAAATGAGTTCTTTTATCTCTAATATAAAAGTAATTACTTCTTCATGCAGCAGAAGTCTATGGTGTTCCTGCAGATGGTTTTGTCACTGGAGTCATGTCAAACCCCTATTGCCAAATGGCAAAGCCCACTTGTGAGTTAATGATGCATTTGGGGTTTTAATACTCTAGTGACAGAAGGAACTGTAATGAATCTCACTGAACTTCATTTCAGGGCATGAACCTGATATTCAGTGGGTTGGAAAAAGTCACCGTCAAGGTTTTCAAACTACCACACTATATTTTGTTTCTGTGCACTGTGTTTTTTCTTAGCTCCTCAAGATGCAGTTTCACTTCAGACTGTATCACTGAAGTGCAGCAGTCTATCAAAAGCTGAACAATGCACAATATTAATTTTTTCCAGATTCTAGGTCAGAATATTAGTCTAAAAATACCCCTGTAGCAGAAGGGTCTTTAATATAGTAAACAAGGTTGGGCAATAAAATGCAGAATACCATTTTTATTACCTATATTACAACTGCAGAAAGACTTAGGGGGAACCAAGGAACACATCCAGTTCTTTGATTCAGGCTAGTTAGTCTTATTTGTGGCTTCATGAAAAATGTTTACAAGCAATGAAAAAGCCTTCTGTTTTTCTGTACACCTTCCCCTGCCTTTAAGCTACAAAATGCAATTTCGGGATGTATTGGCGCAAATGTGTTTTTATTGGCTTCTGTAATCCATAATGTGTTCAAGATATGGTGGCAGCAACCTGAAAAACTATTAGCATCTGTAAAGCAGTCTGTGACCAAGAGATTATTTCACAAAATGAAGATTTAACATGCAACTTCCCCAGAAATTAGTAGTGTTTGGGTCTGGCTCTTCTGTTGCTTTCTTCCTTTATTGATCCCTTCAGGGAGAAGGAAATGGTGATTTATCTGATTAAAATATGGGCAAAACTGTAGGGAAATCCTGCACCGCTGCTAATGCTGATTTGGTGCTAGAAAAACATCCAGCTAGGTGTTGATCAAAGCTTCTGAGTGATTTTAATAATTAGTTAAATAATTTCAGAAAGGTCCAAGGTTGTGCAAAAGCAACAACAGACAGTTCCATCCTTTAAACAAATGGGAAAGTTTAAATGATAAAGCAGGTAAATATTTGTCTAGTTTTTAAAAGTATCACAGCTCACATACTGAAGGAAATATGGATTTTTTTTCTTTTCAAAGGGCGAGTTATTTGTTATTTGTGAAACACATACCAAGGTTGGACAGATTGTTGAGATATTTCAGTAACAGCAAGTCAAATTGAGCTGGTGATGTGCTTACAAAGGTTGTGAAAGCACAGACAAGCACCCCAACACTAATTATTCAGCCTAAAACAAATCTGAAAGCTGTTTAATTTTCCTTGTGTATTTTGATACAGAGAAGGAAACACTGTCTGCAAAAGGCATGTATAGGCTTGTTTGCATATTGGCCAGTGCATTTGAAAAATGTGTTTCTCTAACTCTATTATTTTGAATTTGCCAACTTGTAACAGGCAAAATAAAAGAGAAACACAGCTGAAACCACCCAGTGTGTCTTGGTGGAATGAAAGTTCAACTCACCTTCATTTCAAAACAGATTTATAAATTGCTACATATATATTTATCTGAAAATTGAGCAAGTTTATAATCTTTTTCACATTCATTTTACAGTGAAACCAATACAGAGTGGGAGGTTGTTGTTACAATGTGCACACGGCAGATTGCGTTCATAATCCAATCCTGTTGCATGTGATGCAAATTTTGCTCAGTTTCTTGTAACACAGTGAGAGTAGTCCTGAGAGACATTTTGCCTTGCACTGGTACTACCTAGTACAGAGTAATTCTCTATGGGGGAAACATGTGGGAACAACTCAGATATTTCTGCACTCTGAGCAGCAAAACAAATATTTTTCCTCCATTGGAATGAGAGAGTGGGCATGGACAGTTCTTGACAGCAATCAAATTATTTCCCTGTCAATGCCAAATGCAAGACATGTGAAAAGAATACCACAATTTAAGACATTTCAGAGTACCAAAAATCCCCTGTCCCTTCCTTTATGAATGCACTGTTATTATGTTGAATGAGTACAAAGAGATTTATGGCTCACGTATTGCTTAATGGCCTCTATAGGATATTCTATTTCAAGGACACATTAATGCTTTACAAAAAGTTAGAATTCTTCACATACCTCTTCTGTACTGGGCCTAATTTTGCACTATTTGTCCACAATCACTCTCCAATGTCCTCCCACTCTTGATCTAAAGGCTCCCAGAGTATCCGTAAAGCCACAGGCAGACATTCATTTTCCAAACCATTTGCCAGCTGAAAACACTACTGCTCCTTTGCTGTTTGTTTTTGACCTCTGCCAAGGGTTATCCTCCCAGCATTGCAGTAAAGAAGGGATCACAAGAGAAGTCTCTAATCTGTTCCAGGCAAAACCAGTCTGGGTTGACTTACTTAAATGGAGTATGAGCCAGAGCAGATGACATCGTCCAAGACCTATTTGGAAGCACCCATACCATGCTGTCCAGCAGCAGGATGTGAGGGTTGTACCTCCAGCTGGAGGACAGAAAGAGGCATTGGGCAGGATGCTGGCATTATCCCAGCATCACTTGACATAGATGGTCCATCAGAGTCCTCAGGAAGGCACAGAGTATTGGCTAGGGGCAGGGATAGTCATAAAATGCCCTGGTATGCCCACACCAAAGGCTATATAATTTGTCACATGTAGTAATCTCAGAGTTATCTTGATACTGAAATAGTACCTTAAAAATATACTTGCACCTTCCCTTTCCAGCTGCCCCATGCTGTGCTAGAAAAGACATAGACCATCCTGGGTTTTGATTTTTGTTTTGCTCTCAAACACAGAGGCAGTTTGGACTTTCATGAATCATTACCAGATGAAGATTATCAGACTTTTACAAATTCACAATTCACTTGTGAATTTGTGAATATTTGCACAAAGTGAATTAGAGAAAAGTGAGTGAATAAATTGACAGTGGTGGGTTATGTGTTGGGGTTACTGATGGATGTTAAGAAAATGGAGGGGGGAATAGGTTATAAAAAATTGTAGTTGTAAAAAGGAGTTACAAAATATACACAAGTCAGTGAGATGAATATTTTTAACACATGAGGCAGTTATATAATTTCTAGAACTTGTTTGAAGAAAAAGGGGACACAAGGGAAGGTCACTAGGAAAATATTCCTTTCCAGTACTCTCTAGACATTGGCTTTGTTGTTATGTTTACATTTGCTATTTCAGATTGAGACCATATCATAGGTATATACAGATAACAAATAAAGAAAAAAGACAATGATATAATGAGGCAACATCTGTGTACATCAATTTTTCCTATGCTTAGCTTTTACAAAGCACTCCCAGCTTCTGTTATTCACCAATCGCACTTTGCAAGCACAACTCTATAGGTAAAAAACATTTTATGCATTCTAGTACAAGCCATGTTTGCAACTATACTGACCTTGTTTAAAAATGTTTGCTTCTCTCTTTTTTAAAAAATCAAAACACTACCCAAAAGAAATTGCTAAAACAGAATAACATTGCTATTGCCTTCCTTTAAAATGCTGAGACAGAGAGAAAGGAAAGGTTTCTGTCTTTTCAGAAAGATTCATACACATTCGTTTTGAGTTTCTTTTTTCCTTTTTTTCCCTCCTTACTATATTCTATGTAGAGTTAGAATGTGTTCTGTTAAAAAGCTTATCTTTTTCATTACAGCTTTTGCTGTCTGCTGTACTGCAAAATGCAGTCAGGTTTCAGATTGAAATGGAAGTGAGTTTGGAAAAAACACAGCCAATTTACCTACTCCTTGAGGTTTTTAATAACATTAGAAATATAAATGCGTCACAGCAAGAGTGATTTTGTTAAAAGACAATCATCAAATAAAATATGGATTTTTAACAATCAAAGGATGAAAGTGCACTTAACCTTAGTGGCAGAGTGTGCATGTAATGACAAATTTCATCTCAAAAGGCTTGATCTGGCTGCTGCTGAAATCAATGGCAAAACTTCCACATACTTTGGTGAAGAAAGGATCAGGTCAAAAAAGTTACATACTGATTTGAGTCAAACCACTGTTTTCTGCAGATTCAATATGGTCTACTTTTTTTCCTGTATCTTTAATATCTAACAAATGAGTTGGGACAGGACTAGAAAGTCCATTGCAGTCCAGACTTCAATTCCACTGTAGTTGTAAATTTGTCCAAATCATAATTCATTTACATACATCCCAGGATAACTGACCCTTTCTTGTTTAGATACCAAGTTATAATTAAAATATACTGTCACTTTGGGGGAAAATGATAACAGAAATCACTCGAGTAGATGATAGTCTAATGATTGAATGACAGTAGTATTGATTGGAGTTGGTCCATTGATTGATGGACCCTGACCCACGGCACATCTCGGGCCAGGGTCTGAGTGGTCCTTGCACCACACTCCAGCTTGGTTCAGGAATTGCAGTAGGGACAGAAAGGTGAGACTGGTAGTGGTTCAGAAATAAGCAGGTAGTGTGCCTTTCTGATTTTCTCCACTGTCTGAAAGCAGTTCTCTTTATTTCATGGGGCTGTTGGCTGGGAAAAGATTTCAGATCCAGATATTACAGCTTTCAGAGTTATAAGCTCCATTTTTCAAGAGGCAGGCTAGCAGTGGTTAGAAATTTTCCACTCTCAGGCTGTATCCGAGGACTTGAAAGCCCTGCAGTATACTTTGGGTAATAACCTATAGAGAGATAGAGGATTAAACATTTAATAATAGAAATGGAAATCAGAGTTCTGAAAACAGCTATCTGAGGGCAGTGCCTGGATGTCAGCTTGGGATTTTCTCCTAAGATGTTTACCAAGAAAGTGAATGGAGGCAGACTCAGGCACACATTCCCCTGGAAGAACTGAGCACTTGCTTTAGATGTTTTTTATTCTCCTGACTTGATGGAATAACAATTAAGTGCAAGTGTAGCACATGATGAATTTTCTCCTCTTATTCTATTTCCTCCCTATTGTGGTCAGTGGAATACAAATGTCACTTTGTCACACTTCTCTGGGATACTAAATTCTTTGTAGTGTAGATTCACCACACCTGATTTGGTTTTCCTGCCCAAAGAGGCTTTGTTTCATTTTGCATCTGGATCTTTGCTTGACTTTGTCCTTATATTTTGCGAGCTCCAAACTTATTTATGCTAATTTGGTTTTAGCATATGTTGGGAAAAAATTATGGCTTGTTGCAGTGTTTAGAAAATAAAACAAAAAAAAACCTCTTTACCAACGCATTCACCTATGATTTTTCTTAGTTCATCATTGCCATTACACTTAAGTAAAAGTGATACAAAAATGTCACAATAGAGAATGAGATTTCTTAACCCATACATATCTTTAAATTCATGAGACCCCATGAGGGTCTTAAATAGTTATTTCATACATTTATGTGTCCAGCACTACTTTACATAATAATTTTGTATTACTGATTTTGTACAGGTGGACAAACTGAGATACAAAGACCCTTTTCAGTTTTGCAGATAATTTTTAAGTTAATCTATCTTTTAAGCTGCAGTTTTGTGTGTCATTAATGTCATTGTATTTGCACTACATCTGGTGAGTGTGCAGAGATGCCTTGAACAGCTCATTATGTCCTACATGGGTCTCAGAAGCAGCACAAACTTCAGAGTAGTTTCACTCATCCCGTTTTAAATGGGCAAATTAACCCACGCTGAGCTCCTTGATGTTCAGATACAGATTCATGTGCCCAGCCTTATCTATGCCACACTACCTCATACAAGTCAGACTTTGCAGGTTCCAGTGTGAGCACAGATGGTACGAAAAGGTGGATATCTAGGTCTACAAACAGCCACTGAGATTTTCAAGTGGCTTTCCCTGTAATAAATAAATAAGTGCTTACAAGACTGTTCTCAAATTACACGCGTTCAACTTCAGCAAACCAAAATACTAAGTCAGCTTCATATAAAAAACTCAGTCATTAATAACACAAATTCAAATTTACAAATGGGGTTTTTAATGTTACTGAAGAAGCCTTTACCTAGAATTTGCCTTGTATTTACCTGATTCCAGTTTTCAAGTTTGTTTCATTTTGGATCTCCAGTAATCCAGGGAGAATCCTGCCAAAAAAGCCCTTAGACATCTAAAATGATACTAGACCTTTCTAGTTGCCAGCCTGTTAACACTTGTTAAGGCAAAGTAAAACTTTTTCAAATATGAAAAATTTAGAGTTGAGGATGGAAGTCTACTTCTGCAAAGAAATCCTCTCCAAAAACATACTCACAACACACCAGGACTGGTGTGGATTCATCAATAATATGATTCCACCCCTCCATGTCCACATACACAAACTTGATTCTACCCCTCTCTGTCCACTACCATACACACAAATTTGCCTCTGTACATGCCTCATTTTTATCCTGATTGTTTAAATAAGTTCAAAAATCACTAGAGATGTTATTTTGACTTAATTGTTGTAGGCTGGAGTGCCCATAACCATTCTGTGTCTGTCTTGTGCAACTATCCTTTTTTTTATGTGAGGTAAAAGATGGATGATGTGCAGAATGGATCCTATCTGGTCCTGAAAGAGATACTTAATGCTTCATCTTGTCTTGTGATTACTGGCTAGGAAAAAAACATTATTGATTTAAAACTCAAAGCCTTTCTATTCCTTTGCTGTGTTCTGGCACACATTAAGCAGACCTGCCATGCTAAATTTATTTATTGGTAACTAAAGATGAGTGTTTATATTTTTGAAGAGCCTTGTAGTTTGGTAAAAATAAAAGCATACTTGCTTTATTTCCAGATGTAGTTTCAACTGAATTCCCCACAGGTAGGAAACAAGGGGAGGTGGTAAGTATTTCAGATTATACTTTAAGTCTCCTGGTTGAAAATGACACAGCAGCCTTATAGCATTTCAAACAATTAGAACAGAGGTGAGGATCCAGGGGAAATAAAAAGCTGAGGGGGCCCAGGATAATAGGCTGAGGTTAAATTGGACAGGACAGATAATCAGACTGCACTTGTTGTCCCTGCCGTCCTCGTGGAGGTTAAGTCTGTCCATAAATAAGACTGTCAGAGTATGATTCTGTAAAGACATGTGATGATCAAGATCATAAATCAAAGGTAAGGTGAACAAAGTAATCTTTTTTCAACAAATTTAATACACAAAATAGAATCAATTTTACAAGTGCTGTTTTCACAAATTCAATCCAGAATAGAATTTCAATTATTTCAGGGGAAAGCTCATTCTAAAACATAAAAAAAAACCCACAAAACCACATATTTACCCTATATCATAAATTTGCTAAATTATTTTTAAGCATCAAGATTTTTGTGGTAGCACATGTATGTTTTTTCACATACTGCTGCTGCTGCTGCGAAATGTTGTTTTTCATTCACTATGACCAACAGAAACATGATTTTTATAGATCAGCAGAAAAGACTGTGTTCACAAAAAGGAGTGTGAAATCACTCAGCACTAACAGTACTTCATGTTTTCAAAGGGTTGTACTCACATGAATAGACAGATTGTAATTGACTCTACTGCAGACTGAGTGATGAAGATTTATCCCTTTAATGGATAGAAAAAAATTGGTGGGAGGCTGGGGGTGTGGATGGGAAATGAATTGCTTCATCCTCCCTGGTGGAGGGACAACTAGAAGAGACCAGATACAGACAAGAACCTATGTTCTTTCCATGGCTAAAGTATTTGAGTGTGTTTATTCTTCTCTGTGAAAAATAAGGGAAAATGTGCCCATTTCCAGCCTCACAGAAAGGACTAAATATTCATATCTCAATTCATAAATTCAGAAATACACTGAAATTAACCAAGTGAATTAGCAGACCTCTTGCATTATATACATAGGAACATATATAGGGAAGTCTACTTCCTCCTACTTTCTGAATACTCAGGTGGTTCAAAGAGAAAAGAGAGGCCACTGGCAGCTTGTGTTACTTCAGTGTATCTGCTGAATGAAATCCACACTTCTCCAAACCAGGAAACAGACATAAGATGAAGAATACTCCAACATATAAAAGGCAAGTAACATATTGGTCATAAATGTCAGCGACATCACTACTCTGTTGCACAGGAATAGGTGCAAAAGAATGTTTTTGTGCACTTTAGCTCCATTCCATTAGGAACTGGCATTGTGACCACTGTTCTGGTATGCTGGACAAATGCTGAAAGCCACTGTTGTTTCACAAGTGTCTTTGGGTGTTTTACATCCCTCTGGGAAGCATGTATTGGAAGGAAAAAAACCACATTCCAATATGTACTGTATGCATCTGAGCTCAGAGAAATCCGGTGTGTATTACCCCAGAACTTCTAGAGTGCTCCTTGGGCAATGGTGCATTTCTTCTGTTAGAAGCAGGACACGCAGATCTGCTTCCTGTGATCTCTGACAGAAGAATATGTTCAGGAGTGTCTGGAAAAAGTATAGTGTCAGATGACACCATATTCACATAAGCAAGGGGTTGATACTTTCTGATAGGTAACATTCATTCAGTGGAAAGTTTGTCTACAGGTAGCAACTGACCACCTGAGCATACCTGAGTTAGGAGACCACTGTGTAACTCCCAGAAAAGTTACAACTCTGTATGAGGGGTTTTTCTTGATGGCACGCTCCTGATGTTCATGGGAAAGCCACTGTACCTAGGTGACATTAGATGACAAGTTCCCTAGTACTCATATACCTTGTTAGTGTTGTATTTAGACACTGAAATAAAGCCCACTGCTTTAGAAAATGTTAGACACAGACCTCAGAAATTGTGTATCTGCACATGGAAAAAATCCCCATTGCCTTTTTTTTCTGTGCTGCTATCAAAGGCAATTGATATAACAACTATTGATGATCTATTGCTAGAACCTACTGTTAATAGTAAATTATTGTTAAGAAATGCTTCTTAAGAACAATCTCAAAAAAAATTTCGCCCTCCACCTTTGAAGATTTTTTTTCCTGTGTGCCCCACTGCTGGTGCCTAATGAACTGTCTTCCTTTGTCCCCATGTTCACCTGAACACATAAATCCAGGGCACTACCTACCTTAAACCTGCCACTAGAATATTCTCTCTCCAGATTACCAGTGCTGGTTTGCTGAGCATCCTCAATATGAGGTAATCAGTAGGGCTTGACAGCTCTCATCAGAATGGCTTAGAGAAATGAAAATGGCCAAGAGGATCAGTTCAGCCGTCAAAACTGTCCAGGCTTCTCATTCCTAGCTCAGCCTTACCTACACCAACACTTCAGTCATATCTGATGTTTACATTACTGTAGAAATACTCAGGTAAATATTTCCACTGCCAGCTCCATAATGGAAACCCACAGGCAGGTTATTGTTTTTTTTTTCAAAATCAAAGCCCACTTAAGGACCCAAAAAGCCTCACTAGACAACTTGAGAGTTCTCTTTTGAGAGGGAGAATTTCTTTCTGTTGCTGCTATAACTCCTAAACACTGGATAAGAGACCAAAACACCTCAACACTTCCAGCAATGCAGCTCTTTGTTTTATAAAGGACGTGCAAAGAACGTGAATGTGAAAAACTCCAGAGTGCCTGGAGTTTTGGGAAGTTTTTATGTTGCAGGGAGTGAAATGGGTGAAGAAAAGTAGAATCTGCAAGTCATCTGTATGAGCTGACAGGAATACCTCCCAATGGTGGACACAGAGCCTGCTTGCAAATACTTAAGTAATAACACAACTATTTCCAAAGTCCATCTTTTTTCCAGAAAGATGTTTCCACATGTTTACTGCTTCAAACAGGGTGAAGTCTCAATTAGGTGCCAAAAAGTCATCTGAGCCTGCCCAGAAGAGACTTGGAATCTGATATGACCCATTTATCTCCTTTGGAAATAGTACTGCAATTATTATAATAATATTTTCTTCTGTAGCTAGCATATAGGCTTCAATACAAACTCTGTGATATATCCTGATCAGCTTATACAGGCCCTCATTCAATATACCTCATCAAATGTAAGTATTTCAGCACGCAAATCTGCCCCTTGGACAGCAAAGGATCCTTGACCAAAGGGTCACTGAAAATAGCGTGTCTGCATTCACAAGAAATTAAAGAAACAATTAAGTAATTGGCATATTTTTCAAATGATGCTGTTTAGTCACAAAGATTCAACATTTTGCTTGCCTAAAACTGTAATGTTGACAGTGATTTCCAAGAGGCAGAAGACTGACCCTTTGGGCAGCCCTAGACAGTTCATCTGTCACAGCTGCTTTGAGGCCAGCAAGAGCAAAAGCCGTAGATCTGGAGGAGCTCAGAACCTCTGGGCAAGAGGGCTTTTTGTCAAAACCAGAGGTATCTAGCTGGTTTTGGGTATTGAGGCAGGGAATTCTGTCAGTCTATTTTGCTCAATTGCTTCACTGACCAGAAATGCAAGGCAGTGGCAGAATCCAAACTAGTGCTTCACCGTCTCTTCCCTCTCCTCTCAAAGACGCTGGGCACACCTGCTCTTTTGAACATACCAGGAGCACCTTTTAGCCCTCTAAGCCTCTTCAAAGGCCTGATCTCCTACTGAGGGCAGTCTTAGGCCATTCCTTGTCTTTGATCCTCTTTGATCATGCTTCTGTTCATTCAGTATCTTCAAATATCTGCATACCAGATCAATACTGAGTCAGAGGGGCACAGTCGGAAAAGTTCTTCATGGATCAAAGCATTTCTCTTGACAAATACAATAAGACCATTCAATATAGGGGAACTGACTCTTTGGGGTCATTTTCATAAGCCAAGGCAACAGAAAATTAGGTTCCTGATATACAGCATTTAATATTACAGGACTAATATTTAATTTTGTCACCCCTTTATGTTAAAGCATTTTTACTTTTCAGAAAGAAAATGCTTAAAACACCACTTGGAGCATATGAAATCTAGGAAATCTAGGAAATGAGAGATGGGAGTCAATATTGCATGTGTTGTGTGGGAATTAGCTTGTGTTCAGGGTTGTTTTGAAAAAGTGCTGAGACTTAAGTTATTTTCTACTTCAATAAACTTTATTGAACAGCAATATTGCTCTATCTCAATAAGCTTGTTTAATGTTCAGGCCCATGCACTACCTCTGCCCAGCTCCAATGAGTACCTCGCCTTATGAACACTTTTGCTACAGCTGTTTCTGTGAGCAGAATAGTTCAAGGGATTATAAATTGCAAAGCAACATGGGGCATAATGCTAATATTTGGTGTCTGCACTGGTTTCTGCAATGCACAAGAACTCAAGTTTCCCTTGAATGTGTGTATGTAATCATTTCTTTTAGTGGAAAGAAACTGCAATGGAAAATGGTACCCCTTGTTGAGAACCCAAATAGCACCAAGTTCCAGAATCAAAGGCACGTGCACTGATTATCTGTGAATTATCTGAGATTTTTATCCTCCTCAATCCTTGCAGGATTGTGCTTTTCTGATAATCATTGCAAATGGTCTCTTCAGATTTTATAGGGATATATATACAAACAATACTATAAACACAGAATAGAGCACAGCCTTGAGGCAAGTAGAGCTTCTTCCACTGAACTGCAGGGTACTTCTGCTGAAGCAAAGTAGGCATTTCCCAATTATTACGTTAGTGCAAGATAAATATGAGTTAAAAGAAGTATCCAGCTGCCAAGCTCAAAAACAAAAGACAGTTTCATGTTATAGAGATTTTCCTGCTGCTTAATTCTGTCTGCTCCTGTGCAAACACTCACCTTTTTAATGAGGAAATGGTCCGTAAAGCTGCAAAAATGAAAAATTAGATATATATTCAATTAGCCGTAGTACTGTTGGCATGACACTTCAGGTCAGCTGGAAAGCTTTGAAAAGCAAGACATTTGTAACTTAAAGTAGAAAATCTGAATGCAAACTCAGCTGGCTTAACTGTGAAGCTCTCTTGGCAAACCACTGGAAAACATAATTGAATGTAACCCTCCTGGGAAGGAACCCTAATAAACTGGAGGACAACTTGTCTGCTAGCATTTTGATTTTGCCTTCACAGTGTTCAGGTCTTTGTGAGATTACAGAAGTAAGTTTCACTTACAGGAATGATTACCCTGTGCAGTTACAGGTAAGGGCCTGTTTTATCCTCCCCCTGCAGCTAACATCCATCAAAGAAATGGCTTTCTATACATAGCCTGCTCTCCATGAGGTTATTTTCAAAGGTTGACCATCATTTTACAGGTACAGGCAACACCTGAACAATTTACTCTGGCATATTTTGTGCTTACAACCCATACCAGGATAACAAATGTGATGAGCTGCACACCCATCTGAGTGGCTGCTGTGCAGGCAGAAAACAGAGACACATTTTAGCTGCCAGCCTGGCCTGCACCTGCAGGAACACTAGTTATGCCAGTAACATTATGTATCTGCACGGGAATAAAAGGTGAGGGACA
The DNA here is from genome assembly GCF_015832195.1 of Motacilla alba alba. Lineage (NCBI taxonomy): Eukaryota > Metazoa > Chordata > Aves > Passeriformes > Motacillidae > Motacilla > Motacilla alba. The sequence continues at coordinate 36,848,078 of NC_052017.1, read as the reverse complement.
TTGCTGTAGGGGAACTCTAAGGGAACACATGGTCTCAATTCACTACCCATGACAATCTACAACCATAATAATCTCTCTGTAGTCAACATCCTTACAGACACCATATAAATACTAATCTTTTTTTAGCTGCTTGTTTGCCAAATCCTAGGGTATTTGTGCCAGCAACATCTACTCAGAAAAATACTGCCACCTGTGATGTGATTCAATGCAAATCCCATCTTTGCACAAATTTTCCCATTTAAGGTAGATAATTGTACCAATGCACTGAGTAAGACTCCTGATATTCTGTGGCATGTTTTTAATTTGGGTTCTCCCATTCCCCTCAACATAGCTACAATCTTCACCCCTCAAAACAATAGGTACAACATGGGCTAATTCCCTTTCCATGTTTAGTTATGCTTGTAGCTCAAGAGATTACAACATGCCAGAGTGGCTGCACTTGCATCAGGCTATAGGAAGCACAAGTATAGGCAAGACCTGCAAGAAGACACAGATCCTTTACGCTGGAATTTGTTTCCATGATCAATTTCAATGAAAACCATATAGCCACTCAGCTAGCAGAAAACAAACTTCAAATTAGGCTTCCAGCTTGCATGTGGGTTCATGTGATGATATCCTGCTATAAGGGATGTCTAGAATCAATTTGGACTTCTAGTGGATAGTGTCCAAGTGTCCAGCTCCTAAGTATCATTTTATCCAGGAAAGTCTCAAACACCTTGATTTAAATTAAAAATCATAAGACTAAACAAATTCCTTGCTGCAAAAAGGAACATAATGAGCATGCAACCAGAAATGCAGAACACTGCCTTCTATATATAACTGGACTTCTTGAGAAAGTTATTTTAAAATAATTTAATCAGAAACTTGAAAGATAAAGAAGTGGTTATTTATAATGCCTCACAAAATGCTGAGTAAACTGCTCAGAATCAAATCTCTGAATGCACACTCAAACAGGTTTACTTATTATTAATAAGTCACTGTGAAGATTATAGTAATTGCTACTACTCAGGCCTGAAAGATGGAACACAAAGCAGTAACATGCAGTAAAATGTCATATACCATCTTCAAGAGAATTACAGAAGCCAGGAGAATGGGAGCAGCAGCAGTATCTCAGAAGAAATACTCTCATGGAAGAAAATATGATAAACAGCACTGAGCCAGCAATAAAAATGTGCAGTGACCAAACACAAGGCTGAAATCATTATTCAGAAATTCCCACTCAAAACACAAGCTAAACCTTGTGTTTAGCTTGTTAAACCTAAACTCACACACACTCACACACTTGATATTTCCAGAGTGAGCAACTGTTCAGGAGCACTCTTGATTTTGAGTATAGGGCAACAGGGAAGGAGACCACAGATGGAATAGATGAGCTGTAGCTAAGCTGCTTTCTGCTGAAAACTCTACAAGCTCTTTGCAGAAGTGGATCTGTGCCTGTTTGCAGCAGCTGAAGGCCTTTCTCTGCCATTTCATACATCTTGAACATTAAGATGGAAACAGATTTCATTATCTGTTAAGGAAGAAGCATTGACAAATAATTTACCAATTTGAATTCATATTCAAAGGGAATTAAAGGTATGAAATCAACCTTTCATTTTGCAACTGGTTAGCCAGAGAAAAGCATGAGCAAGTCATTCAGTAGAAATGATAACAATCACCACAATGGCTCCAATGGAATTAAAAAATTGAACCAAACATAAATTAGTTCACTTACTAGCAACATTTAAACTGTGCCATTTATGTCTTGTGCAAATCAGCCACCCCAAGGTATACAGTCTAACTTTGTGTTAATCTGAAAATTTGTGTCTCTCTGTTGTAGTCACTTTCTATACAATTGGGGGGAGCACTGTTTTGCATTTGGGCATTTTTTTAACTCCAGTTCAAGAAAACAGTAATTATTCTAAGTTTTCCTCATAAGTATGAAAATTGAATCACATTCCCCAGAGTTTACTGAAGTCAGTGAATGTTAAAGTAAATAAAGATAGATCCATTGCTTTTAATGGACCAATATAAAAGCTGGCTGTTTCCTTCAGGTTTAGGTACCTTGAACATTGATAGGCCAAAACACAAAGACTTGAGAGCTGTTTCCTTTGGGTAACAGTTTATCTCAATCCTAAATGTAAAAGTTAAGAAGCTCCTTCCTCTTTTTTTTTTGTTTATTTGTAAAAATGTATTCATTTACTCCTGGGATACTGCAGAGAATTTTACTAAAAAAAAAGTTGTGCTGTAGTATGACATAACAAACTTCAGATCCAGTACTGCTTGCATTTCCATCCACTCTTCACATTAAGAAAAATAACTGGTGCATTTTTCAGAGCAGCTTGCCAAAATGGTACTAGATGGCAGGCAGTATTTTTGAACCAAGGAGAAGAAAGCAAATTCTAAAGCCAAATATCTTCCCCTTAGGATGTTCTAAGTAATGTCCCACGAGGCCTAGGCCAATTACAGTTTCAGATATTATTGCTTAGGAATTATAACTTCATACCACAAAATGTCTGTTCTATTACTCATACAATAATGCATTGCATTTCTAAAAACAATTCTGGATCAATGGTCAATAAAGACCATCAAGGTCTTGCATCAAAGGATGCAAAGGTGTATAATCAAGCTTTTATCTTGCCTTAGCAACTTCTAGGCAATTAATATTTCATGACACATATTAAGAGGGTTGTTTTTTTCTGAGTTTATGTCTAATGTAGAATTCTCTAAAGTGAAATATTTGCCAGTGGCAATCTTTTTCATACAATATTAGCATATCCAATTCTTCCCTTGTGGGATGTTTCAGCATATAATATTAATTCACAATTAGGTAATGTACTCATTTTAGCAATCTCCTGTGTTCTCATTAATTAAAAACCTGGTAAAATCACTTGTAGTCTATTCAATTTTACTTTGTTTGCTTTGCTTTGACTTTTTTCTTTTTCTTTTTTCCCCCCTATCTTATTTCCAGAGTGATACTGTTTTTAGCAGAAAATTGCTACCGATGCCTGTCCCATATTCAGCACAGTATTCAACAGTTACTCACATGTATGGATCCAACATCTTTAGGCAGGATGGTATTTCTTTTTAATTTGGTGTGGTTTACTTATCTATATTAAATAAATATAACACTAATGTAACAATAATTTTGCTTTGCTCTAGGATTTGTTCTATTGTCATTTTTTTTCACAATCCAAGGTTTGAAACCATTTCAATTTCCTTTCTTTTTTTCTCAGAACGAGTAATGAAATTTTGAAAAAATTGCATTCTCACTGAAATTCTCAGGTGAGCTGTTCAAATTATGACCTGCTCACCTCCCCATTATACAGGTAACTGTGAGTTGTTACTTAAATCTTCAAACAAATTTTGAGTGATGAAATTAAATAATCAAGCATGAGACATGAAATACTGGAGAATCATCCTTCCAAAGGTTTCACTACATGTTCAGTTCTCATGAAAAAAGGAGTCATTCATTGTAAGGAATGTTACATACACAGAATGGTAGATTAACAAAGATATAAAACCTGTGTCAGCTGTCAGAGGTTACAAACTACTATGTCATAGTTACTTCTGTCTAGGACAAAGATTCTGGCACTAAACCTCAAAGTTTGAACAAAATTTTCTTTTACAAAGATCAGCACACTTTGGAACATTTTACTAAAAGGTGGGGGGTTTATTTTTCTGTAGGTTAAGGCTAATAGGTTTACTCCTTTCTATATTTAACAGCTTGCCTGTAGGATTTCTTTTGCAATGCGTTTTCTTGTCAAAAGTTTTTATGACCAAACTTTATATCAGTGGTTAAAGGATGGAACTAACTATTTTAAAAATGAACTTGAATAGAATAAAATACAGATTTTAAAGGAAAGTAATTATCAGAGCAATATCTAACTTACACTCTACCAAGCCAGAATGCAAACCCCATCACAGAAAAGGTTATTTGTTAAAATTATTTTTTTTTTGCTTCTTTTGACAGCCTTTTTTTTTTTTCAGAATGCTTTTAAAACCAGATTCTGATGAACAAATATCAAACAGGCTGCTCCGATTTATTCCAAAAGGAATTTTGGAGTTTACATATTTATAACTTATAGGTGACAGGTTACCTTGTGTTTCAGAAAAAAAAATGTTGTTAGAGAAAAACTTACAATGGGAGACAAAAAAAAAAAATACACTGGCAACATTTATTTGTCAGCTGAAAGAAAACAAGGTGAGAGACCAGATAAGGGGCAGATGGAGAATGAAAGAAGACAAAGGAACATGGCAGTAGGTATTGTAAAAATAGCTGAGCCTGAAAACCCTAATACCCAGAGACTGTATGTTTCTGATAAAGCAGATGAGGCTCTAGTAGAGAAGAAAAAAAATAATACGTGACTGGATTGAAGAGAGAACAGAAATATGCAGACTGAGGGTCCCACCAAAAATCAAGTTAATCTTAAAAATTACAAGCCAGAATACCTCAGGAAAATTAATGAGAAACACAGTCATCCAATGATCAGGTTAAAAGTAGAGAAGGAGCAATAGCAGTATATACTATGGAGAAATTGTGGACATCTCACTAGCCATGAATTTGCAGTGTAATATGATAGGGGGGAACGTTAAATCCAAGTAACAAACTCTGGCAGCCAATCACAAAGTAGAGAGAAAACAGTTCCTTATCTACAATCTGCATGGCTCTGCTACAGCTGTCTCTGGGTTATTTCATTAATTAAGGGTAACTTATGGCCAAATATATATATATGCTCTGAATGGGGAAATGGGGAGAAGAAAAAAATACTCCACATTACTGGGCTAGTTTGGGCTGGTTCATGGGACTCAGTGGGACAGATTTAGGAGAAAAGATTAAATAGATACAGAAAGGTTTGGGGGAACTGAAGTAAACAGATATAAAGTGACACAAACACTAGCAGCAAAAAATGTTCTTGTAAGATGACAGGAGCAGAATCCAGATAGCTAAATGTCCTTTTAGAAAATTACTTGAATGCTGTACAGACAGCAACACAATTCTGCTCATAGCTCTCAATCTGGTTCTTATTTCAGCTCCACTGCAAACACTAAACTCTCCATGATCTCTCTTGGCAAGCAGTGCTTCCCCACCATCAGCAATTTGGAGATATCAAGAAAACCCCGACATATTTTTCCAAGGAAAGGAGGAGGTTTGAGGTTTAGGGTGGCGGAGGACCATAGAAACAAATACAAAGAACTCAGTACTTTTAGTCATGAACACTGAATCAGGCAGGTATTTGCTGAGCCTCCTCAAGCTATGTCCTACAGGAGGTGGCCCCACCTGTCTCTTCATTAACTGCTCATCTTTACCCAGACACTTCTCAGAGTTTGAATGAGGCTGCAGAGAACCAGCTCACCATCAGCAGCTGAACTGTGCCATCTACATGCTTCAGCCTCTAGCCCAAAGTCCCAGGTTCCTGTTTGGACTGAAATGCAGCTCTGAAATGCAGCAAGACCACACTGGACTGTGGTGAACTGAAGGCACTTCAGTTCAGCATTATTTTCCTGGGATTCAGTTTTGCATAAGGAGCTGCTGCAGGTTGTCTTCTCCTGACTCTGACACCCTGGGCTGAATGCAGCTCCCCTTTAGTTGGCAGCACACTGTGGGGAAGAGGAACTGAGACAGTTTGGACACAGTCATGGCTGCTACCATGGCAGTACAGGCATCATCAGCTCTGCATGCAGTAGTCCACTGAACTGGCTTCCTGCAGACTGTCCAGGGGGTGGAAGTAGATCATTTGGAAGTCACTGGCCATATAGGCTTGGCTTATCTCCACAGTCTCAAACAAGTGGTTTGTACTTAGCCCTATAAGTAAAGACAATGGTCTCTACATGTCCCTTAAAATGATGTTTGAATCTGAGGGCCAGAACTGCTAAGTTTCCTCAGCAACTCTGTTGGGGATTGTAAACAGTGCTTCTCCATTATTAAATAAATAAAAATTAAAAAAATAAAAATAAAAAAAAAGAGGGAAAGGAAGATTACTCTGTATCCATGGCTACATGACTACACACCATATCATCAATACCATGTCTCTAAGCAGCTGAGAGTGTCTGACATATTTTGGAATTTTAATGAAACACATCAGGGAATATCTGATAGGTAAAACATCTGGAAATCAAAAATCCAGGGAGCCATATAAAACTCAAGTGAGGACTGCTTCAATTCCCATTTTTGTCACACTTTACGTATTTTTAAGCACATTTCTACCTTTAAAGTTATCTCTGCCATACCTGCTGTCAGAGCAGTTTGGTTATTACCCATTCCCAGCTGATGCTATCAAGCTGACCTGTGGTGAGTCAGGGCTGTCAGAGTAAGTGGATTCCACTGTACAGTAGTTGAAATAATAAATGATAGGAGCTATACACCAGAGAAAAATGTAATTATGCCATCACTCCAGTGCCCATTAAGCTCAGCAATTTCTAGCTATTTGAAAAACTGAGACATCATTTCTGCAACATGTAAGTGTTTGCTTGAATGCATTTTAAACCATTTTAAGACTGATTGCTTCTCAGGACCTAACTGGACTGTTATCTACATAAACATTTCAGGAGGTTACTTACCTGTATCAGACTTTTAATTCATAATGTGAAGGTATATTGTTTTGGAAATGACAAGCACTCAGTGACTCTGTGTCTGCCAGTGACCACAGCGCAAGGATTCATAGCAGACTTTCCAAAGCCTGGGAAGTGCTTGGGCTCCTCAATCTCTCACTTTCAGAAATCTTTTAAGGACTGGCTCTGAGAAGTTCCCGCACTGTCCACTCTTTGAACTAGCACAGAAGTACAGCAAAACTGTACTTTTAGCACTTCTACTCTTCTTCTGCTACTGGAGAGCTCAGTTAACTGAATTATCTGAACCTTAGATAGGTTTACATTTCATTTGAAGATATTTTTGAAAAGGTTTTTTGTTTTTCCTGGAGTAGTTCTTCCTGCATGAACTCATAAAACATGGCAAAATGTAAAAGTGAATTTCACATCTATCTGTACCAGAATGTGCCAAAAAGTCAGGGCAGAACTTAATAGGGAACTGCTGAGAGGCTTCCCATGGATTTCACTGGGCTTTACATTAGACCCTGAGAAATCCAAACCCCTCTTTTTCTACTCAGCCAACTTCCACTTCTAGTTTTGTGTCAGATGAGTCATGAAAAAGAGAACTCAAACCTACTGAAGTAAGGGCACCCAGGAAAATCAGTCATGGAAGAGATCTTAATACATAAATGTTCCTGGGGAGAAAATTTAAAGAAACTCTTTCATCTTTGACCCAGAGGCACTTAATGAACCTGGATGGAAAATAATGTTTCTGATTGGAGAAATGTGTGCTCAAGCACCATCTGAACGTTCATTTATGAGCTACGACTATGAATTAACTTGAAATCTGGCTCAATGTAAGGAAAAGAAAAGTCACAGCAAGAAGCAAAATGTAAACCAGTCCTACTGAAAAACCTATGACAGAAAGGCTACACAATGGAGCAGAATGAAAAATACACTTACATCTTTTCAAAACAAAGTAAATGGAGGACAGAAATTATTCAATCAATACTTGTAAGTCACAAGGAAAGGATGCATATAAAAAATTCTTCCTAGTGTTTGTGGCAGGACAAATGTGCAGGTAGTGTCTCCCTGGAAGCGTTAGTTTTTATGTGAAAATAAGGGATGATAAACTAAGCTTGAGAAATTTAAATTTTAATCAAGATTTAGAGCTAAGAAACTAACTATTTGACAGTTGACTTCACTATCCCAAATATATTTACAAGGGAAGGTTGCAGATAGCAGAAAGAAATTAAAAAGTATTTTGATCTCTTTCTTTCTGATGTTACTGGCTTCAGCAAAGTTTTTCCTGGTTTATTCACTGTTAATGAGAAAGGAGAAGGAAGCTTTTAAATTCAGTTTTAATGTGTTTTTTCACTAAAAAAGGTGAAACGTGTCTATTACTCAAGACTAATTTCACTCTGATCTGTTAATCCTCACTGGATTATGGGATTCTTTGTTTATGTTCTTCTGCATTTACCTGTAACCATCAGCTCTGAAGTGCCAGAGGGTTTAGAAAACAAATGTTTAGAGGAAAATATTTTTGTATCTTGCTAATGCTGTTTCCCACCAGTTTTTCTATGTTGAACACTATAGTATGATACTTCTCCATTTTCTTGAGTTAAAGTGGTAGTCCAGAAAAAGATAGAAAGGTAACATCAGCAACCAGAAGATAGCCCTTTTCTGTTATTTGCTGTTTATTTTTCAGCTGAGCTCTCAAGAATGACCAAACAGGTTAACTCGCTGGTCATAGCCCAGACCTTCAAGTAATTTCAAGATATTAAGCAACCTACACAGTAATTGTGGAAGCCTTCTACTTCCACTCTTTCTGTGTCGAGATCAAGTTTGAATTTTTAATCTTATGGAATATTAGTACACAGATGACAATGTAAATCCCCCCCAGTCTCTACCAAGGAGATGCTGGTGCCCTAACAATACTGAAATTTTGAGAAAACTGTGGTGTAAGAGAATCCTAAGACACAGTGTGCCGCCACTGATATAGAGCTAGTCACATATTTCTTTGCTCTTATTTTAGACTTGTTTCTATTTTATCATCTTCCTTTCTTTTGGTAAAAGTGTCAGTCTCCCCACTTACAGTTCCTCAAATAGCTGCATATAATTTCACAGCTGAAATATTTTATGTCTGAGTTTTACTGCAAAAGGCAACAATCGCAAAGACCACATTTTATAAAAAACCAAGATAAACAGCTTCAAGGTATAGCAAATTTAATCCTTCCTTAAACCTGATTTAAGAAAAAACTTACACTGAGACATAAGGACAAGTAATAGTGGAGTCTGGATGATGAAATCTGCAATGACTCATTCCTCTAGTAAAATAGTCTGCTACAAGTGCTACACATTTTTTAAGTCAATAATTTCTATGACTAGAAAGTTAAGGAATGCCACATTTATGTGGGATGGAGATATACTGGATCTAAAATGAAAGATGTGACTCATAACAAATGACAGTTGTGTATTAGATTGCATTTTTCTTCTTCCTTCTTCAGTTAGCCAAAAATTATTACGATATTATTACTCTATTTTTCTGAAAAAATACCTCCTCATGTCTAACGTTCTCCTTCTCCAGTTTGCAAGTTAGAATATTGAGAATTGTATAAAATCTATCTTCCAATTTACAAAAAAATATAGTTGATAAGAAGAGCACTGGAAGAAATGTAATGGAACTCTAGCACACCTCTTCAATCACTAGAAACTCACACATACACACAGAAACCACAACAAATAATCCTGTTCCTGCTCCCTTCCTGGGCAATCTCTTTGGCCCCAGCACAAGGAGTCCATATGTTGGAAACTTCCAGGGAGAACAACTGTATCCCACCTTTCTGTCCATGGCATATGTTTTTGCAGAGGAGTTGTTCAAGAGGAAAAGGGAACATCTCAGCTCAAGACCTGAAAGCTCTTGGCACGGATGTGGACACTACCCTCAGTAGTCCCAGTATCTTAATTATCTAAGCATGTCACCTTCCAGAATATTAGCCATGCAAGGACATGAGATTTATTGATAAATTCAATGCAATGTATGACAATGAGTAAAATGGATACCCTGAAAGACTTTGAACACGAAAATCACACAAATTCAGTTATGCTTTGCAAAAAAAATACCCAGATTTAGACACAGTTCTAAAAAGACTTGACCTCTTTCTCCACTGCTTCAAAAACATGTTTGGACCAAGGGCAGAGCTCTGTGGAAACTCAGAAAGACATTCCTCTGCCTGGGGACCCTTTCTTCATGATCTAAGTTGTATTTCTCTGCTTACACTTTTAAATAGGACTCTCTGATTGTGATATCGCACATCTTTAAGTAGTTCCTCACCTTGTCTTCCAAAGTCTGCAGTTGATGTTGACATCTCTTTCCTTTGATCTTGCTTAGCCTGCTGCCTCACAGTCTTTTGTATCGTTTGGAAGATGAGCCTTCCTATGATATTATCAGGTTTTCATCTCCCCAAGACAAAGGTCGAGCTGCTCTATTATTGTTCCTAGCTATGAATAGAAAGATGTATCAAGGACATTCCCATGTCCCTCATGCCAGGAACATGGAGACAGCCCCTGTGTAAGAAGAGAAATGCTTTGTGAAATAAAACCAGTCTTCAAATTTTGGGAACTAGTGTTGAAAGCTAACACTCGAGAGCATCTCATTTTATTTCCCATCCTTAATATTTACTTGACTTTGGATTTGAGGAGAATATCTGCTCCTTAAAATGTGGCATCTGTGTTTAGACACCAGATCCATTGACTGCATTGACAGAGTAGGCAGAAGGAACAAAGACCAGAGAGAGTAATCCTCCACTAATGGAAGATGTCATATCTCTACAAAATAAATTTGCTGAGGTGACAGCCCATCTGTTGCCTTTGGTGAAAGTCATAACACCATGGGTAATAGTTTCTCAGAGCTGAATTACCTTCTCTTACATATGAAAATTAGTCACACGATAATTGAAGGCATTTTAAAGCTAGTGTTTGACTGCATACTGGCAGTTCTTGGCCATGCAAAATAGTTTTTCCTATATAGTTGTGAGTGCTGGGACCTAAGCTGCAAGAAGCAAACACACAGACCATGTATGTCAATGACCTTACCATCATGAGACCTATTTGGGACTGATTCTGTTTTCTGAAGCAAATCTAGAGTGATGCTTCTGTCAAGTTAATTGTAGCCTCCTAAAACAAATAAGCATAAAAAACTCCCTTTGTTCAATTTGAAAATCTAATTTCAATGTTATTGGAGTATTCTCAGAAATTTCTATGCTCTAATGGCAGGGATCCCAAAGTGCATCACACAAAGGGCTAGTGAGGACTACATTTTCTAGACTCTCTAAACTTAGTTTTAGCATGCAGAAGCTTCAATAAAGTGGTTCATGTATGTTAAAACTGGTTTAATTTCTGTGTTGAAGCTTTAGTAGAAGAGTGCCACAAGAGAATCAATTAATAGGAGTCTATTCAAAGGTGTAAATTAAGACAGCTAACCTTAGTTACTTTAAATAGCTTCTTGACAGGCAAGTTAAGTTACTGCATAAATTCCATTTTCCACTAGTAGGGATTAAGTGATATTAGAACATCTAACTGAATCAAATTATTTAAGAATTTAAAGTTTATAAAAAGGCCAGAGTATAACTTATACATCAACATAGTCTCAGACCTGAATGTTTTCAAACAAGTAATTCAGAAATTAATAATCAGTGTGTTTGTTGATTCTTCATTTTGGTACATTTTGTGAAGCTTTTTGTTTTTATTTTGATATTTCATTTGCTGTATTCCTCAACACAGAAGTGAGAAGAGCTGCTATTTGGTCAGGTGGGACACACAGCTGCATGGCCACTGTTCCACAGAACAGCACACAGCAGGGAAGCTGAAGGAGGATAGTCTCCTGAACCTTTTAATACAGCTGCCTCCCAAAACCATATTTGAAATAAGCCCAGCAGATGCAGAAGTCAGACACTGCACTGTTGATGCACCTCAGCATGAGAAAAAAGCTCCCCTACTGTACTTCACAATGGACACTCTAAAGAATTATAGTCATCGTTGTTTGTCACGTCAAGAGAAGGGATTTGGGTTGATAAGAGTTATTTCTGCCTTTGACACTTGTAGACTCTGGCTTCCCAAGATTTATGGCTCAGATTTTATTTGCCTACAGTCTCTGACCTCTTAATTTAGAGCTGTCTTAGGTGAATACATCTCATTCCAAGACAATCATAATGGCAGGAATGTGATGCTATCCCTCTGTTTCACATAAGGGATTACTTTCCTAATTTAGGGTTGGAAAGAGGATAGCAACTAGTAAATCGTTTTGGATGAAGACATCCTTGGAAAAACCCTGGAAAGTACTATGGAATGAGGAATCTTTGGTCTTTCCACAGGCTCCTCAGGACATGGAAAGAAGCCAAAGAATTCTTTTTTGCTTCCCACTATACTGTATATTGGGTCAAGAGAGAGTTGGTGCTTGCAAATAGTCAGCAGCACACTCCCAGAGAAGAGTTTAAGAACAAGATATGAGGAAAGTCTCTGTTCCATTAACATTTTCTCCAGGTGTCAACGATTTATCAGTCAGTTTCTCTTTCAGCACATTCCCTCTGGGGGCGAAATTGCTCCACTCAACACCTAAATGCTCATGAAACACCTCAACTTCCTAAGTATGTCTGGAAAGAAGACAGTGGGAAATTTTACAGTGAGAAATTTCTTTCCCCTCCCAAGATATTGATTCATCCAAAAACCCAATGTTTTTTCTAACAGAAAGCCTTAAGATTAGTTTTATTCCCTCCCTAGAAATTATAAAAATAATTCTAAATATATTTAGAAATTATAAAAATATTTCCCAGGGATGGGGAAGGGGAGATTGTTTTCTTCAAAAACAATCAACAAAATTCAAAACAACACTGTGGTGTTTTAATTTGACATTACTGTTACTGTTTTATTAAGCTGACTATTGACCATTGGAACTATTCTTAATGTTAAAAAAACTACATAAAGTATTTTGATAGATAAACCACAAATTCCTTAAATGTAATTTATTTTTTAAATAACTCCCTGGCTTAAAATAAAAAAATATAATATATTTCAACTGTGAAAAATTTTCACAAGTTAAGAAAAAAAAATCTGCAGCAACATATAGGCTCCTTAGCATAATGGCTCTTTCCCCAGTTTTTCTTTGAATCCATTCCTATCTATCCTAAAGGCAGATCTTATTCATGTCATATACTTGAGTTCTAAAAAAACCTGTTTCAGGTTTTTAAAGCTAAAAGTGGGTGATCTAGTCATGCAGGCAGACAGATGTTTAGGATGTCTAAAAACAAGCCTGATCTAAGCAAGCTTTTAGGCTATTTCTTTAGTTAATGGAAAGTTAATATCAGCTGTACAGGGTGTTGATTCAAAAACAATGTCTAAAATATATGAGATAAATTATCTTGAAGACTTGCCTACAGGTTGACTAAAGAGCATGCCAGGTAAATAGGTCAGACTAGAAGAACAACTCTGAGATATCTAAAGTTATAAGAGACTAATGTCTTCTCTCCTTCTCAGTAAAATTAATGACAATATCTTAGTATTTCAGTTGAATAAGTTTTCTTAATTCCCAAACAATTTCAGGGATTTTTTCTGCCTTGTATTTTTGATAAAATTTCTCACTAACAAAAGAAAGCTTTTGTTTTCCTAAATCATTTGACTTTACTGTTGAACTTGGCATCATCCAGCAAACCTTGTTGAGCTGTCACACTGTCATCACAGGACTCTATGAGAAAAAAAGGAGGAGAATATTGTTGCCTCCACTTCATGGAAGAAGACATGAGGGCATATATAGGTAAAATTGTACTCCAGGTCTTACAAACATTTGAAAAATTATTGATAGAATACCAGATTATACTGTTATTAGAAACAGAAACTAAAATTAAATAGTAGCTCAGAAGATATCTCCCCATGTAGTTATATAAAGACTCTTAACTGAAGAGTTCATGGATGTTTCTTCAAGTACTGATTATTTTCTGATTATGAGTGATCTCTTAAATATGAATGCTTGTTAAACATATTTATGTAGCAGACTATGTCAAAACAAGTAACATAATTCTTAATCAATGCAAACCTGGCTTTCTCCTTTCTTTTCAGTCCACCAACAGAACGGGAGGAAAACAACCTCTATTAGATAAATCAAGCATCTGAAAAGCAAAGCCAAGCCAAAAGAAGAAGAAAGAGTGCTACTTTATGTTCATCGTCCATGTCTAAGCTGTCAACCTTTCAGTCTCTGCTCTTTGAAAGGGAGCACAAGAACTGTCATTTAATAGTCAAGGGATATTAGCAATGAAAGTACTATCATTTAAATGAAAATAAGAGTTGTGAAACTGATGTTGCAGCTGTATCATCTCCAGTTAAGTTTTGTTTTGTATGTCAGGCAATGATATCTCATTCAGCAACTCTAAACCAGATATGAATAATAAAATTCAACACACCTTGTGTTTAGACCTCTGGCAAGAAACATAAACTGAGTGTGTATGCGGCAGGCTGCCTCAATGACTGACACAAAGCAAATGCTAGATTTAGAATGCCTTCATTTGCTGGCTGACCCAGCAGAACAGCACCTCAGTGGGCTGACAGCCTTTTTTATATCTCTGCTCTCTCGATTATAACGTCACATCCCATTTAGCACTCCAAATTCACAGTCATTTACAGACACCACCCAAGCCTAGGCAGTCAGCTGAAAGGATACAACTGTCTGGTTATTATTAGCCATCAAAGTTCTGAAACATTGTCATCTTGTGGCAGGTTGAGGACATAACAAGGGAAATGACTGCTCCAGGGTATTTCCCTGACCCTGGAAACTACCAGCATGCCTGGGGAAATTTTGAGTGCAAGGCACATGTAGAAATTGCTGCAGGGGAGTTTCCCCAGTTCCATACTGAGGGCAGACTGGGACAAACTAAATCACAGCTCTCTTACATCACTGGGTCAGGTCTTCAACTTGTAGCACTGTGTGTTCATTCCAGGTGTAGCAATACTCATTAAATACAAAGCAATTTTGCCATTAGACCCACTTGCTTGTTCATCTGAGGAAGCACCAGCAGTTTGCATATTGGTATCTCACTACATATATACCTAGCCAATAAAAATTAGACCTGACAGAGGTTAAAAGGTGAGTGATAGCAACCTAATGTTAATAACTGCTGTACCAGCCTACATTTTCTTGCTTGTTTCTAGGAGAGATCCTACTGGAATAGCTCTGCTACCTCTGATTTGCACTGTCACATGCCTTTTTCCAGAGCATCTGAAGGACATGCTAAACTCAGCGCAGTTCTTCCCAGAGATTACACTGTGTGCACTCATTACCCAATAGAACAGCGTGTCACCTAACCTTGAGTCATCACTGAGTCAGTTTTAGCTCTTCAAGACTCAGTGCCATAACTTTCTACTCGAAGTTCCTGAGTCATACAGGAGGAAAGGAAAGGGGAGACACAACAAAACTTCACTTTACACTAACACCCACTGACATGCCCAGGCTAAGGGCACATCTGTCAGGGTGCATGTAGACACATCTGGCTGCATAGAGAAGGAAATATTCAAACATGCCCAGCAATATACCAATGCAGCTATTCAGATTTTAGAGCAAATGTCTGGACTTAGAAAATTTTATTTCCAATGTGAGATTGTATGTCTTCACTGCCTACGAAAACCCAGGTTTCAGCAACATGTGTGTCTGCCTTCTCCCATTGCTAGCTCTTTCCTAACACATTTGTAGTAGAAAACAGAACTTGCACACAACCCCAAGCTCTTTCCTATGAAATCAAATTACTTACTTGCACTAAAAATGATCTCACAGCATCACACCTGGATTAAAATAAGTACTTGGAGGTTTTCCTGCTTCCTAAAGAGTCAAGCCCAAGGCCATTTGATTCACCTTGTAATAAATAAGACTTTCCTTCTTCATATGTCATCTGATGGCAGATTGTGAGTGGAAGACTCATGGAAAAACTAATGATAGCCTCTTGATATGTAAAAAGTAAATAAATTCCTTATTCTGTCTGAGAGGAAAAAACAAGAGCCACCACCACAAAAGCAGGTCAGATCAAGAGCTGAGCAATATTTGTAGGGAGAGGTCCAGTAGAAAATGAAAGCAAATGGATATAGCTGGTTTTTTCCATTGGAGATGCATGCAGGCATGTGTATGCAGAAATCACAGACAGAGACCACAACAGAAAGTCAGAGGCAGATAGTCATGGTGTGACCCTGACCAGAAAGAAACCCAGGAGGGCTTTGTGAGGGCAATGCAGACTGGAAAACAAAGGAGTATGGGCAGGAATTAAAAGAGAAAAAGCATTCTGCTTTTTGATTTCTACTGATCTGGGGAGACAAGCTTCTATATACATTAACAAATATGTTTTATCAAATCACTGTAATGTTGTCTTCAACCTAAAGATTTCATCCCAATAATAGAAACTTAAGTTTTTGCAATGCTAGGACTACAAAAGGCAGAGATGTATCACATTTAGGCTTATGTCTAAGACTACTAAACTGTCCGTGAGGAACATAAGGCCACAGTTCTGCGCCAACCAGGGTCAGACTTGGACTTCCTGAGATCATTCAGCCACATGACCCTGACCTGAATTAGGAAGGTAGGCAAAGATTGTTTGTGTCACTCTCAGTAGAGGAGAAAGTATCTGGTTGTGAGTAACATCAGAACTGAGAGTCAGATAATATCTGAGCTGGCATAAAATCTAGTGCATAATTGCCTGCCTCGAAAATCCCTTGAGCACACTGGAAAAGTCAGGGTTACTTTGAACCAGTTCTGTGCCATACCATATGGCTGTGACATTTTAAATCCTACATTTAAATCCTGGTTCTAAAACCATATTTTCTATTCCTTGCAGCCACAGCCTAAGGAATAAAAGAGCAGGAAAACACTGCAAAGATAGCAGCCAGCTAAGAGGCAACATTAAAGCAGAAGTATGCCTCAAATCCCATCCCTCTGTGAGGTTTATTGAATATAAATAGAGTAGCAGGAACAGAACTGAGATGCCTCAAGCACTCCTGTATCGTGTTTATTATCTGGCATGGTGCACATTTATTTATTCCACACAAAACAGAAGCTTTAACAGGGAGAATGACAACATCTTCAGTCTGCCCACAGTAGTTAATCCCAGGTTCAAATGGCTTCAGCAAGATGAGAAAAGTTAAATCCTTGCCATCATCACCATGAAGTCTGAGCTATAATTAGTAGCTGAACGATTAAAAGAGGAATGAGATGGGGCAAGCACTTCCAGGGATGCTCCAAATGAAGACCAATTCAAAAAGCAGCACTGCAGCATGCTTACCAATCAATCACAGAGGGAAGCTAAACAATTTTGGAAGCCAGCTCAGACCTCAGTCCCATAGGGAGCTCCACTGTGCCAGCATTCTGCACACGTGCGATTTAGCTACCACCAGTGTGAGGCACTATGAAGCAACACCACCAATCGAAATTTTGGAAGAACTGAGAGCACCAGTGAGGTGGTTGCTCAATTTCAGAAGCTTTGGCACATTAAGGACCTGTGCCTGGATGAAAGAAATGGAATTCAGACACTGCCTGCTGCAGCCTTAGAGAGCCATCAGCTCTTCCCTCTAACTGCAAAATTGCAGTGTGGATTGATGCCTATCATGGCTACCTTGTAGCATTGAGATCATGTGTTTGGGTATGAGAAGGTGGATACTTTATAACATCCCAGACAAATCTCTTCTAAGTCTGTCAGGACTAATGAAGTTTCACCACACAGGAATTGTGATTCAAGGAGAATCAGGACTAAGGGAAGCAAAGGAGAATGTGTTCATTGCTTAAAGGACGGTCTAAATGTTATTTTTTCAAAGCCATTCATTAATTTTTTTCACCCATGAGAGTCATACTCCTATAAATGCTGTCTCATATATTTAGAGGCATAAAAGGTGACCGGCCCCTACTTAAATGAATGAAAACAATGTTCCTTTCTAATCAGATTTTAAAGGAGATCACTAATCAGCAATTTTTGAATGAGGAACTGTAGCCAGCTAATCCATATCCTGTGATGCCTTCACCTTCCCATTTACCTTCTCACTGCCATTGCTCACATGGTTATTTAGCCAATCACATGGTTATTTAGCTAAAATGTTGGGTTGGCATTTATTCAAGCAAAGCAAGCATTTTTATGCAGATCAAGGGAAAACACCTAAACAGTACTAAAGCAAGGAGCAGATGTCTGCAGTTTGTCTTCCTTGATTTAATTTCAATACAATTTACATAAGGTCCTCTTCATATTCAAGTTATCACATTAGGGAGTCTGGGCTTGTAGTGCAGATTGACAGATATTTGAGAAATTTGTCCAGCATTTGCAGAGGACAAGCATACAGATATGAGCAGAGAAATCATTGGTGTGGAGTTCATTCACTCCTCCAGAACCGGAAAGGACACAGTGAATTGCTTTTGGGTTAGGTTCAGAGTTGATATTCTTTTCAAGTATTTCATCTGATGCAATCTGAACATAAAAGTTCTGTATTAAGACAAGGTTCTTTAAGGTATTTAGCCTTTAAACTGTCTCTGCTAAGTATCTCTGAGGGTTAATATTCTGGCTTATCTTGGAGAGGAATTTTAATGTCATTTAATTAATTTTCTGAACAGCTGTTAGGCACTACAGTCACAGAGTCCTGAAGGAGTTAGGACACTAGCTCTACTTCCCCTTCCTAACTCTTGCACTACTCTCTCAAGGCCTCAGAGCTGATAAAACCTTATTGTCTTCACTCATCTCCAATGCTGGAAGGGAGGCTGAGAGGTCAGGATCATATATATAATCCTCTCATTCCTCTGGAGAATGATGCTACTAGTAGCAAAGCAAATGTTCATTTCTTTTGGAGCTGATATTACAGACTTGAAAGATGGCTGCTATCCTGGCTGCTCCAGCAATTATTGAAGTAGACTTGGTGTCTGGAGTCTTTCAAAGGCAGCCCATCAAATGATATTTCACTTTACAGGTTAGAAGTTAAGCATATAAGTATCAAGTGAGCAAGAACCAAGAGATGTTACCACTAAAGCAGGCAAAATGCCATCTGCCAGGGGTGCTCAGCATCTCCAGGAGGCAGTGGTTTCTACTTCATGCCGAGTTCACTCCTGTGAAACTGCAAAGCATCAATATCCCTTCTGTGCATCAGCCCTGCTGTGTGCAAATTGGAGTGTGGCACCCTGCAGTACCTACCCATGATGGGGACAATCTCCACAGCCGATGGATGTGCACTTTAACAGTCCAAACTTTAAAAGGTGGATGTGGAGAACAGGGAAGTTTTCCAGTGCCAATCCAGTATGGGTCAAGGTAACCAAGCACACTGTCATACAAACATTGTGTATTCCCACAGTGTGCTGCTCTCTGAGACTGCAGAACATACAAGGTGACCCTCCTTGGTGGGCATGCATTATGTTCAATCTTTCCATTTGTTCTTCTGTCAAATGGGTAATTTCTTAAGAGCTGGCCTTTAGTTTTTCTCTTGCCAGAGTGTTTCTTGTGTGGTATATTAGAGTACCAGTTCCAGAAGAGCCAATGACTTTGATATTACTGAGAAAGAAGACACAAAATAAGTGCAGTATCACAACTGCTCTCACTCCACAAGCAATACATGACATCAGATTTCAGACAAGGTTTGTTTGTTCAGACCTCAGAAGAATTTTTATTTATTCTGCCATTAGCAGGCTCACTAGAAACACATACTAATTTAGGTTACAGAAAAAAAATAATCAATCAACTTTTGCATTAAATCTTAGTTGCCATCTGTCCAGGCATTGTAATTCTAATGTTTTTTTCCTTCTTCATCTCAGACAGATTTTTTACTCTCAAGCACCTCTTGTGGAAAGAGTTTTTACTTTCATGAATATATATTTGTTCATGTATACATGAACATACAAATTTGAAAATACAGAAACACCATCCATACTTAATCAGACTGTGCACTTTACTCACTGTGCTGCTATCTTTAGTCATGAGTGGTCATTTAAAAAAAGTGTTTTAGCAGAATCTTTCAGCTTATTAAAAACTGTGTAATAATACATTTTCTACTGACTAGTCTATAGGAATCCTGATAGAGTGGTAATCAAGAATATCACAGCTGCAGCTAAATTATGCACCTCTAAGCGAGGATGTGTACATTTGAGACTGCACTTTAGACTTTCAGTGAAAGACTGGTCTCATCCCCAAAAGTTTACCTCTAGTCCAAAACCATGATAAGTAGGAGAAAGGAACAATTGTTAAACAGAACATGTATATGAGGGAAAACAATGCAAAAAAAGAACTCACCCAAGATCACAAAGGAAAGCAGGAACAAAGGAAAACTGGTAATTGAACCCAAATGTTCTAAAATACCGTTGCCTTAATAGTAACTTTTTTTTTTATTTCTTTAATTCTTTAATTCTTTTCACTTCACTTAAATATTGCAGTGGCAGCTGCCTCATTGAAATCAAAAATGGAGGGAAGGCAGGTGTTGAGAATTTCTTGAACAAAAAAGCAAGCAAAACAAGACATTTGCGCTTTCTCCAGGGTGCATACTGACTTGTCTGCTGTCTTCATTGTAAGAACACAACACGACTTTGATAGCTTCCCCAGTTCTTTTAAATAGATAATTTTTATAATTGATAGTGTTACTGTGTAATGCAATCTGCTACTGAATTAAAGATTAAACCAAAAGTAAGCCTTGAGTCAGTGTGAATGTGCATATTATTCAAGGATCCTGTTTATTACAAGGGTAATTTTACCCCTTAATACCCCTTGAGTAAAAATGTTCAAAGTCAAAGTAATGACCTTACTGTAAATTATATTCCCAGAAGGAATGACTATTAACTGTCACACCAGTATAGTCCACCTCAATCATTTTGAGAAATGAAAAACTGGATGATCTGTACCCATTTTCAACAACTCCGTTTCACCTAATATTTTTCTTAGTAAATTTGCAAGCTGGCAACTTTTACATGTTCCCAACATTTTCTTCATTAACAGGACAAAGAGAGAACTTCTTTCTTATTCAATACACAGTCCAGCTGAAATCTAGCATTCAAGTAGACAGCAGAGAGGAGAAAGAAATAAGCAGCCCAGGAAACCTGCAAAGCACTAACCTTAAAGTAGAGCTGGTAAAAGAAGCAGGCAGAAAATTGTCTGAGTGCTATCCACTGGCATTCCCAGCAAATGCAGTATTAAATGCTTCACTGACCTGGAAGAGAGGAAACCCAGGCTCTGGCCACAGACTAGTGGGGCTGTGTGACCTCCTGTTCTGCACTTGGTTCTCCTGCCTTAACACCAATACCTACATGTAAGCCTAGTCACTGCAAAGTTTATTGAGAGAAAATGAACTCATCCAAACTAGATGTCTCACGTATGGCCACAAAAACCCATCCTGAAATTGCTTTTCTTTCTCTCCATTAAGCAGAAGAAGACTTCTTGGCAGCTTTCTTAGCAGAGAAGGTGTAAACTCAGTGAAACAAAAAATGGCCCACCCTCTTCTCCAGGCTTTTATAGCAAGCAGTGTTATTTGTTAGTTGTGTGTCACTCCCACTATAGTAAGATGTATAGGAAAGGAAGGCACTGAGCTCTTCTGAGAGAAGGTTTGGAGGAGGGCCATGAAAATGATCCGAAGGCTGCAGTACCTCTCCCATATAGACAGACAAAGAGTTGACAGGCAGAGAGCTGGGGTTGTCCAGCCTGGAGAAGCAAAGGCTTTGGAGAGACCTTTGTAGAAGCCTTCTAGTACCTAAAGGAGGCTAATAAAAATTATACAAAGATATCTTTTACCAAGGCCTCTAATGACATGACAAGGAGTAACAGTTTTAAGTTGAAGAAGACAGATTCAGGGAGAATATATAAGGAAGATATTCTTTACATTGGTTGTGACACACAAAACCGGGTTTCCCAGGGAAGTGGTGGATAATTCATAATTGGAAATGTTCAAGGTCAGGCTGGATGGGACTTTGAACAACTCAATGTAATGATGCCCCTGACCATAGCAGGGTGAGTAGAAATGGATGACCTTTAATGGTCCATTCCATTCCAAACCTTTCAACATTTCTATGATTATTAAAAAAAACCAATGTCTTCAATGCACTACAAATTCAACCAAAATTCATGGTCAAGATAACATTCCTTTCAGGCCTGGATTTGTGATGTTTGTGATGTTTCCTCCCAATGTTCCTGCTCTCATGACTTCCTCTCTTTGTGATATAAATATGTAGCATTACTGTAGCATGTGGGAAGTTTATTCATGGCATGGATGGCTTGCACTATTTTAGTTGCTGTGTATTCACATCTCATTGCCTTGCAACCCTGGTTTTGTTAACACATCTCTGGTATTGATTTTAACAGTTGTGCACATGTTCTTAAAGGCTATTTTAGTACAGGCCCCTTAAAGCTTTTGAAGTGAATCAGTTCCTTTGAGAAGTCACTATTTACAGACACACAGGAAGCACAACAATTTTGCCAGCTGGATCTGAAGGAAGGAAGGAATGGAAACAAGAAAACTTTTCCCTAATTTAAATAAAGACTGGCCCCTAGTAATTATTTCTAGATCTCAGTCATCTCCTATGAACTTGTTCTCTGTTTTTCAGGCACCCCGAAATACAGGTGTGGTACCTTTCCTCTGAGGAAGGTGTTGTCATATCTCTCCTCACGGAGAAAAGCAAGGCACATTTTTTCCCAAGAATGTTTCTGGCATTCACATTCTCTAAACATCAGAGAAAGAAAACACAATTCTTATCTTGTTTGCTGTGCCTGTGTTGTGCCAAAGTAGAATGCAATACGGAGATTGTTTACCCAAAGTGAGGATGTTTTGTTCCCTTGGCCTATCAGGGTCAAGAGTGTGTCTGTCTTGGGACTGTCTGCTGACATGGAAGAATCAGAGGATGAGTGCAGTTCTGTGCAGTTGTGAGCATGAGTGAGTGCATGGCAGATTCAGTTTTAGATGTATAGAATAATATAGTGTAATAAAGTACTTAATTAGCTTTCTGATAAGACGGAGTCAGACGCATCATTCTCTCTCCCTTCATCAGAGTTGATCATGATTTACAATAGAAGGAATGTGGTCTGGATGCATGCTCTGAACTTGAACCCAGCTTGCCCATGGCTGACAAGGCAGAAACATGAAAGTTTGGTCTGAAAAACCTTGAAAACACACCACTGAAAGAAAACGTGGATCCTGTCCCTAATTTGCCCCATCTTGAAACAAAATCTGTAAAATCTTGTACAGCCTTGGAGTAATACTGAAAAAAAATCCTGTGGCCAACATATCTCTAGGACAATAAAGTATCATCAAAACTATTTGAGAATTCATTTGAAGACATGGCATATTTCAGTGGGGAAAAACAATTGTTAAAGGTCAAAACAGTTTTTCTGCCATTATTAAAACAAAAGAATTTTGAGTTCAGACTGACGATTGCCTCAGCATTTACCTTCAGTTTTGTTTTGGTTTATTTTATGGGGTTTTTTGTATTTCTCAAATTATTTCCAATAAATATTCTAAGCCTTCAGATTTTTAAAATGACGAGCAATGCCCCTCCTAAAGAAATCATTTAAGGTCAATGTGAATGGAATTTTTTCAGTCATTGAACTGAAAAAAAATCAATTATTCCAACAGCCACTGCAGTGCACAACTCAAGGGCAATGTGACACTAGGAGACAAACTGGGAAAGAAGAACTGACTGATCCCGCCCTAAAACTTTTCAATACAGTGCTACCCAACTTTTTCAACAAGTTTCCTGTTAAAGCTTCCAGTTGAGTCACATATCTTGTTCAAATCTTGCTAGGATTGGTGTTAACAAAAATGAGCAAACAAAAAAAAACAGAAAGAAAATAAAAGCAAGGAAGTCCTGAAACTAGAAGCTGAGGAGAGTCTGAAACTAGAATGTCTCAAACTAGAGGCTGAGAAGAATATACATTTCCATTATTTAATTGAACAAGAAGCCACCCACCTTGAGAAATATTTTATCAGTATTTAAATACTTCTTCAGATGCATAATCTCCTCCTACCTCCTCTTTCTTTCATCTCATTTGCTATAACTAGCTTGGGAAAATTTAGAGGATATAACATGTAGCTTCAAGACAGTAGATAGGTGATTATAGTGATATCATAGTGATGTATAGCACTGGAGAAAAACAGAAGTATTGTTAACATGTGAGTTCTCCCAAAAACAACTCAAACCAAATCTAGATCTCTTCTTAAAAAATATAGGTAAGGGTAGCAATTCTGTTTTCTCCTCTTTCTGCACACAAGACCAAATGAAATATAAGTCCATCAAACTCAAGATCCAGCCTTGCATAGTATAGGTCACCTAGCCCTGTGTGCACCAATATATCCTGTTATCAAAACATTTTGGTATTTAGAAGGGCAAATCTATTTCTAATTTAATTTTTCACTTCTCATCATTTCCCTATTTCTCTATAGCAAAAGTTACATTGATTTCAGTGTAGGTGCACTAGCCTGAGAACTAGACAGGATCTGTGTCTATAAAATGGTAGGATCACATGAAGTTTGCCATCTGGCCATGGGGCAAAAATGTAGAATTAGCATCATGTTTTAGCACTTGTGACTTCCTTGCTTAGATGAATTTACAAATAGCTTGACATCCTGCAACAAGATTTTGAAGTAGTCTTCTTCTATAATCCTGCTAAGGATGAAAATAATTGAGGTGCCAAAATTAAGTGACCTAATTCCCATATGGGAACAGTATTTTCCTACTGCCAACAAGACTTGTCTGAAATAATTTTTGGATTCTGATTTAAAAAAATCTAAGGCCATTGAACAACCTTTATGAAGGAGTAAAGGAAAATGATAGTAAATTAATTTTCATTTAATTGAGGATCAATGCCTTTTGCCTTTAAGCAACCCTACTTAAAAGTCAGTCTGTTGCCTGTAAGTAATGTGCTTTTTATTGCTTGGCATAACTCCAAGGCTTGTTATAACTACAAAAACTGGAAAAAATTAAAAACTGTTTCTGGTTCTTTTTAGTCTGTTTACTTCTACATTTGCATGCCCTCTGTGTATCTTCAGTTTCATTGTTTTTCATGTTTCTGTGACTTTCACACTGTAACAGCAGAATGAAAATCGTGACTGTAAAGCCTTTAGAATTTCCAGAGCAACCACAGAGTAGGAGTTTTATCTGATACTACAGTTAATGCTTTTTTAAATAAATGAATGTATTTCAAGTTGATAGGTCTTTTTAAATCCTTCTGCTCTGATAATCTGTATTTCTGATTATCTTATGCATAAGTACCAGCTTGAATTTTTCAAAGTGAAACCTCATTTTCTTATTTTCTGCAAAGCTTTGCAACATGTAGTTTTGGATTTTCCCACTGATGCTGAGATGAGGATTTATATGGCATTTCTAAGTTCTGAGAGTGACTTGACTTTCTTCTTCAGACTCCTCAGGTAACTTGTCTTCTTTTAAGCAACCTCTTTTACGGCCCAGTTCCGCAAAAGCATTTAAGCACGGATTTAATCCTCAGTGAAGTAAAGTACATAAATATGTTAATATGACTCCACATCCTGAAGGTGTGACATTCCATCTTCTTTTCACTTCAAAAGACCAGTAGTCCAGATATTTTCAGAAAGGCAACACATTTCATTTAATAGAAAAATCTTGCCCTGATCTTTAAGATCCTGCAGAAGCCAAAACTATTTCCTTCTAACTATTATCCTATCGCATATGATAATAAAAATAGATTCCATGGTTTTGGCAATGAAGCCTTATTCTTTCCATTTGATAAAGAGAATTCCATATTTAAAACTGATACTCAAAGGTATCACTGCTTAATGTATTCACCATCCTTAGCAGTCAGAGCCAGCTGAGAATTTTCCAATAGAGTAGTATTCTGCTGGAAAACACTGTTTCAGGGATTAAATACGCTCTTTTTGGAAGTTCCCTTCTCCCCTGCCTGTCCCAGCAGGATCCAGCCCTTTGCTGTTCCTATGGGATTGTGATGAGAAGGAGCAAGTTCAAGAGGAGCAGTGGGAAGCGTCTGCCAAGTCTCAGGATGGAAAGCAGAACTGAGAGATAAGATTAACAAACACTTTGGGAACCAGCTATATTTCTAAGAGCCAGCTGGACTGAGCCACCTGCAGCACTGCTCTGGTTTCAATGAAGCAGCACTTTATGGTGTTAATTTCCTCATTCTTCTTTACTTACGATGTCAGGATCACTGAAAAGATACTGCACACTACATTTTCATCTGCAAATTGACTCTAGAGTTTTTCAATTCCTGTCAAAATTATTCCCTTGTACAAGAAAAGCCAACAGACTTTGTTCATTATAGATCAAATTTAGCAATGCTTCATTCTTTAAAGCAACATTTTTATGCCCAAAGCATCATAGAATCATTGAATGTTTTGGGTTGGAATGGACCTTAAAGATCATCTCGTTCCAACTTCCCTGCTGTGGGCAGGGATACCTTCCACTATACCAGGTTGCTCAGAGCCCCATCCAGCCTGGCCTTGAACACTGCCAGAGATGAAGCATCCACAATTCCTCTGGGCAACCTGTTCCTGTGTCTCACCACCCTCACAGTAAAGAAATTCTTCCTAACATCTAATCTAAACCTATTCTCTCTCACTTAGAAGACATTCCCCCTTGTCCTGTCACTGCATTTCCTGACAAAGAGTCTCTCTTCAGCTTCCTTTTAGGCTCCCTTCAGGTACTGGATGGAATCTATATAGAATAATAAAATATGTACTATTATAAGGCTCATTTGTAAATGTATTAACTCTTTCTGGTCCTAGCAAATTTTCCTTTCACTTCTACTAGGATCTCTGCTTGATTTTTTTCCCCAGCCTTTAGAAATGGAATATAACCACCGCTTACAGTATCCTGTATTGTTGGGTGTGGACGGCATTACTATTTCAGGATGGATGGGCAAGTCAATGTTTGTATTTCAGAATCCTTGGGCAAGTCCCTACTGTTGTTTACAGAACATTTTTGCAAAGTACATTTGTAAGTGTCATGCTGAATAATGACTATTAGGGTTAAATGTGGTATGGCATTTAGAAACATTGCAAACTCAGAACCTTTCACAATTAATAATATAGGAGAAAAATATTACAGAATGCTTTATGGCAGTGTGCATTTACTGTACATCTATGTTTGTGCTGACTGCATTTCTGTTACATTAGCATGAAAATCATGCCACTAATGAGATACGGTTCATTTTAAGAAACAGTAACAATGATATTTGAGAAAACCCAGAATGTAAATTCCACAATCTGCTGCCAAAAAAAAATATACTGTTCATATTTTTAAATGTCATGTTGCAGAAGTATCTTAGTTTCTTTTCAAGCCCTGTAGGCATTGTATAAAATAGTGTGTGCTGCTGAAATTACCTGGCAATGACTGATGTTCAATGATCATTGTTCCTGCAGTACAGCTGGGAATTCAGAAATTCAGCAGTCAGCATCTGATTAGCCACATTTAATCATCAGGAGCAGCAGTTCTAGGAACTGCTAACTCTGTCTTGTCTCCATCTGCCTAGTCCTGCTAACTCTGTCTTGTCTCCATCTCCACAACAACAAGGTTTCCCCATCTATAGCCTATTTGCTCACAGCTAACTCAAGGCTGAAGTATCCATAGGACTCCTGCACCACCTCTCCAAAATGACAGAGGATTATTTCTTGATTTGCCTTGAAGCAAAGACGTAACTTCTCCAGACTGGTCTGTGAGTTTGGCTGGCAATGAGATGCCTGCTCCTTTTCTGGATACAATTATTCATTTTAGAGCAGAAAGGTTCAGTCTCTGTTACATTATTACATTGTTAAGCTTTAAATGTACTCCTTACACTGCAGGTTCCCTTGGTATCTTTGTTTAAAGCACATATAAAAAAGTCATTACTTGCTACTTTATTTAAGCCTTCCATACGCTGACATGAAAAGATAGGTTAGCAGTAAAATTTTTTTTTTTTAAGAAAAAAGTTGATGGGAAACTTACAAAATCCACCTTGTGATGAACCCAATTCTAATAAAAACAATTTATTTCTTCTATAAATATAACATTTTTACTAAAGCAGGTTTATAAATTACTTTTATTTTCTGGGAAAAATATAAAGAGATAATTGTTATTTTAACATGAAGTTTAAAACATTTCATCCAATTCTAATGTACAATTCAAAAGAATTCCCATTTAAGTGCTTTGTTTTTATATACAAATATTAAATTTAACACAAAAATGAAATTGAAGTTTTAAGCATTTTGAGCAGCTCTTCAGAGTGCAATAAAGTGAAAACATATATCATTAAGTCACTGAGACTTGTCTAAGGCTTATAAGTAACCATTTCCATGCTTGTTAAACAGTGTTCACATGCAGAGGAAAACTTCTAATCACCTTCCCAAAAAACCTGATTTGATATAACTTGAAAAAAAAAATCTTGTTACTTTGCCTCTGTGTGCTCCAAATTACAGAAATAGCAATGTTCATATACTTTAGTCAGGCATACAAATATTTACAGGCTGGTTTAGCAGCCCAGTCTAAAGGCTCTTCCCTGACAAACACTGCTCTTGGGTACCTTGAAATGCCTACACAGGAACTGCCACATCTACAGGGATATGCCTGCCCAGAAAGGCCAAGTTCACTGGCATTTATTTTACTCAACAGAAATAATGTCTCATTCAGAATTTCCCTAAGCTTCCAGTGGACAGAGAGATGCATGGTATATATGCTGTTCCTTTTTCTGACCTTTCCTACTTTTGGTCAGTGCCAGAGTTAGGATGCTGAGCTACACAGAGACTTTTGCTGACCCTGGCCCACTGTTTTAACAGATCTATACCATGGCTTAGATACTTATGATGTCCTGATATTTAGGGTCAACACCTAGTTGGATTTAAATTTTACTTAGGTATGAAATTTAAGAAGTTTCCTCTGAATATTTGCAGAAACAAGCATCCTAAACACAAGGGCTCTGAAAGTCTTCTTTAACAGGAAACTGAAACCTTTCTTATTGCCTGTGCAGCTGTCAGCCTCTATTTCATGTCCTAACCCTGCTAAGATTTGCTGCTGTCTTTTATGAACATCAGAATTGCTTTAGTGTTGCAATGTCCTAAGAAGATATGTCTTTTTCACGTAATCTAGATCCATCAATCTGTCCAAAACTGGTACATCATTCCATAGTCAGTAGTTTATTTTGTGACAGTATATAGGCAATAAAATAATGCAGTGAAATATTTTAGTGTGAGGAGTATAGTTCAGTATAGGTTAATAAAATCTAAGTAATTCTTCATGGCACATTATTTATCCACAGTAATTCACTAGGTAGATGAATTTACTAGGTAGATGTGTGAAACCCCATTGTAGTCAGTTGAAATTTATGTGCTGGATGGTCTTTGGCTTTTCTTAATTTATGACTTCAAAGGACATTTACTTTCCCCACAGCAACTGAATAACAACCAGGAGTTCTAAGATTTGCATGATTTCTGGTGGAAAAAACAAGGTGCTGATTAATGATGACCTCTTTTACAATGCAGAGTTGAGAAAAGCTTTGAAACTGCTGCTTTTTAAAAGTGATGCATTTCCTGTTGAAAGTATCATGATGGTTAGAAATATTTTGGGAACTAAAACACTTTTGAACATAAATTGAATGGTTAAAAAAGAAGTATTCGCATAAATAAAAACACCTACTTAAAACAATTTTAAAAATAATTTAAGCTAAACTACTGTAGTTTATATTCTACAGCAAGTCCCACTAGTTTGAATATGGGAGTAGAGCACTAGCCAATGTGGATTTATGAGAAATGATCACACATCACTGAAAATGAAAACATTAACTGCATGAGAAAACAGCATCATAAAGCACTTGAGGGTGTTTTCTGAAAACTTCATTACCAATGGTAAAGGCTAAAAACTCAAGAAAAAAGTTCTCTCCCATAATCAAAGTATCTGTGGAGTTAGCAGCACAATGTGAGTCTGGTCTGTGAGCAAAATGCTGTCTCCCTGGAAACTGCTAGAATGTGTCACTTCAGCTTATCCCGAAATGAGAGATAAGAAACGAGTGTGAAATCCTTTGTTGTGGAGGTTAGCATTTTATTAAGAAACACCTGCAGTTTGATGTTGAACAGGACCTGAAACATATGATTTCCTAATTGCCGCAAAAGGCACTGAATCTCCTGTACAGTTACATCTCTCCTGATGGAGGTCCTTCCTTTTGCTGTTTTTTTCCTGCCTATTTAACAGATCATAGCTTCAAAACAAAATTATTAATATCTTTCTTACCTAATTTCCTAATTAACCCCTTCTCTGCTTCACTAAAAATGACATTTACACTTTCCTGGAAGGAAACTTAGCATGTTGATTTAATGCCATCACTGTGACTTTATCAGGGCAACTATAATGTGCATGCTAGACATAGATCTAGGACTGCTCAGAACAAAATCACAATAATGAACAAGTTCTTGAACCAAAGTTGTAGGAAAGGGACATTGATCCAGTAGCAAACCAGCCAGTGTACATCACAAGAAACAGTTCTCTTAAAACTGAGAAAGAGCTCTGGTGCAGCAGTACTTATGTTCAGGCTGATGCCCTTCCATTACATGACTGTTTCCACACTGTGTCACCCAGCTACATACAGGGCAGTACTGGGGGCTGAAGCTAATGTGTCTTTAGATTTCCTGAATAAATCAGTGCTTGAAGAGGAAAAAAAAAAAGCAAAGTGAAAACCAAACTCTTGTCTATCATGAGTTCAACACAATACCCATTTTGTGTCTGTTTGGAAGGCATGCTCTTAGTTTTCTACTGCTGCAGAGGAATTAATTATCTAGATGATACATGAGATACAAAACATCTTCACATAAAACCGAGTTACTTCACAGAATCATAGAATGACTTGGGTTGGAAGCCTTAAAGATCATCTAGTTACAAGGCCCTTGCCATGGGCAGGGACACCTTTCACTGGACCAGGCCGCTCAGAGCCACATGCAAACTGGCCTAAAACACTGCCAGGGTTGGAACATCCACAAATGTTCTGGGCAACCTGTTCCAGTGACTCAGCACCCTCACAGTACAGAAATTCTTCCTAATATCTAATCTAAACCTACTCTTTCAGATCGAAGCCATTCCCCCTTGTCCTGTCACTGCATGTCCTTGTAAATTGTCCCTCTCCATCTTTCTTGTAGGCTCCTTTAAGGTGCTGGAAGGCTGCAATTAAATCACCCTGAAGCCTTCTTTACTTAGACAGAAGCAAACTTTACTGACTGATATTCCTCCCCTGGTCTCTTGGGCATTAATAGAATTCTGCAGTGAACAAGGTATTTGAGCACAGGACCCTTAACTTCTTCTAGAGTTTGCAGGAAAATGATGAATGAGGGAGTATTGCGGAACGAGTGCATGAACACCACATTTGACAACTGGACACTACACCGGCTTTCTCTCGCATGTTATCAAAGCAATGCCAGGTAAATGTTTTGTAACCACAGCTGTAACCACAGCTGCACCTGTCATGGCAGTTTTTTATCCATCATCATGTCAGCCTTCAAGTTGTCAATCTGCCCCACAAAAATGCTGTAGCAGTCAATGGATGATGAGATACATTAAAAGACAAATAATATTTAGTGCTCTGGAAATGAAGCAAAGCATCAACTGAATCTCATTAATTTAGCATTAGGACACCCCCTAAAAAGAAACATTTAAATCTTGAGCTGTTCATGCTTTGGTATCTCCATCTGTAATACAACAATGTCACAACCCCTTTTTGTAGCATACTATAAAAGTCTGCCTAGTAACAGCTAAGCCCTCAATTCATACAGAAATTAATGTCTTTTTCTCTGGAGGACAGCCTGACTCACATGTCATACACAGAGCATGAGGCAAACATTTAGCACTAAGAGTAAGATGGAATCGTGAATCCCTTTTTGTTTAGAAATCATTTACACTTTACGTATTGCCACACTTGATGAGTGGGGACCACTTAAAAAAATTATGTGATCATGAAATTAAAAAAAAAATTATCATGTAGCCTTTAATATCATGATCATACAGTAATAATGCTAGGAAATTAACTAACACTTAATTTCACTGTTCTACAGCTTTCAAAAGGTAAGTTTGCAGTTCATTCTGTAAGTAATTATATACACATACATATAACTGAGACAATACTCTCTTTTGAATCTTGTTAGAAACACTCTAAAACACACTTCATAGGATGAGATTAGCAAAAGTGAGTATAGGAGAAAAATGATGGAAATTAAAGGCAAAAGACTTTTTTGAAAGAGTAAAATATTATTTTTAAATATCATTCCAAATGTATTTGCAAAAATTTTTACAGAAGCACTAGGCAGCTAAAATGGTGATAATGACATTAACAAAACAACGGACAATCATCAACAAACTGAAAACCAAACAAATATTAAGATATTATGTTCTAATTCTGAACAGGAAGACAAGGAAGGTGATTGTCCCACTCTGTGCTGGTGCAGCCTCACCTTGAGTCATGTGTGCAGTTTTGGACACCAGAATATGAGAAATAAAGCTATTAGAGAGCACCCAAAGGAGGGCTACAAAGATGGTGAAGGGGAAATCATATGAGGAGAATCTGAGGCCACTTGGTTTGTTTAGCCTAGAGAAGAGGAGACTGAGGGGATACCTCACAGCTTTTTACAGGTGAGGTGAAGCAGAGAGGCAGCACTGATTTCTTCTCTGTGGTGACCACTGACAGGGCCCAAGGAAGAAGCACCAAGGTGAGTCAGGGGAGGTTTAGGTTGAACATTAGAAAAAGAGAGTTGTTGGGCATTGGAACAGGCTACCCAGGGAAGTGGTCACAGCACCAGCCTGAGAGAGTTCAAGAAGTGTTTGGACAGCACTCTTAGGTACATGGTGTGACTCTGCAGGGCCAGGAGCTGGACTCAATGATCCTTGTCGGTCCCTTCCAACTCAGGATATTCTATAATTCTATTACTAATAATCTTTGTCCTCTGAAGCTTTAAAGCACTCCCTCTAGCTGGAGTACGCAAATCCTGAAGGAAAGCAAAAGAACCTACTATCTATGAATTTATGAGTCCTTACAAGATCATTAAACTGATTACAGCATGACCTTTCTCCTTTTTCATTGGCCCCAAGTCCCCAAAATACATATACTTTCAGGAACTCTAGAACATTTGCTGCCTGTAGACCAGGTCTGTAGCAAATCTCCAAGAGGACACCTACTGCCAAGCAGCAAAAATGTAAGCAGAAATTGTTTGACTTGTTTCATGGAAGCAGCACAGAGAAAATGCTATAAGGAGTAGTAATTCTTCTCCACCTGGACCTTAAAATACATGCATGAGATATTAAAAATAGAGAAAATTTGTTTGGGGGGAAAAAAACCCAAATATTTTATTGATGTAGAAATGAGTTACTGGGAGACGAAAAGGCAGAATTTAAAGTACCATGGGTTTCCAACATGTTCACAGTCAACCTATCCTTATCCCAGAAATAAAAAAAAAACAAACCCTCTGCTGGTTACAGGAACAGAACCTAAGCAACCCTGTTCCTTGTGGTTACATTTCTATTAAATCTGTTCTGAGATCTTGCAGAAGCAAGCTTGTGGTGAAAACTGAACTCTTAGAAAGCAGATCAGTCTGCTAAAATTCATTAACTATAATGTTGGAGAAACAAACAAACAAACCAACCACAACAAACCCCAGCTTTTGATATGGTTTCTGAAATGCTTCACATAGTTAAAATGCACTACTGAGAGATCAGCAGCAAGAGTGTTAATAAAAAAGAGGAATGAAGTAGTAAAGGCAAAAGAGAACAGTTGCATTTTCAGTTGAGGAAAGTTTATTGTACTCATGTCTGAGGAGAATAGCAAAGGATAAGTAGGAGGAAAAAAAACCAAAGAAGTAAAGAAAATATAAAGAAAAATAGAAATAAATGAGAAAATTATATTGCCTTCCTTCCAAAAATATCAAACAAGTGCAGAAGTTTAGCAGTGAGTCCTAAAAAAGCTCATGATTTTGAAAATCAAGAATCCTTGCATGTCTTCAAATTAAAATGCTTCTTTACATAAAATAAAACTTGTCTGTTCTCTAATTTTCCTGTCTTCCAATTATGCTTTTCTCCTGGAATATATTCACTGTAATACAAATTCTCTTAGAAACCTGACCCATTGCCATTAGCAGTAAAAGTGAGATTAAGATTCATTCTTTTCTCCGGAGTAGACCAGGGTCACCACTGTCATTCTTAATAAACTATCTTAGAAAAGTGCAAATATTCAGAATAAAGCTTAGAAAATGCTAGTGTACTGTATTCTTAGGATTTCTGCTCACCATATCTCATCACTGAAATCTACCTCTCCAGTCAGATTTTAACAGTGATGCAAGGAGTAGAACAGACCTTTGTGGCCCTCATGCTACATCAATAGGACTCAGAGAGGTGCAAAAAGATTTGAATAATTGTGCACTACTGACTTACATCATGACCAAAGTAATGCTAGAGAAATCTGTTTTCCTGGATACTTCATTCTGATATTTGGGATTTAAAACAGTGCTTTGGTTATAACAGCTTCACAATATTTTGGGTTTTTTCCACGTGCAGCCCATTTGATGGTTTTCTTGGTTGATTCCCTGTCATCCATTACTATGCTCTCCCTCAATGCCTCCTTACCACAAGCAACATTCTTCCCACATAGATTTTCATGACTGCTCACTCATGCCAAAAGTCTAATTTCCAGCTTATGTCAAGATTTTCTAAGTCCACAATATTTTTACCTTCCCCTATTCTCAGATAGAAACAGACAGAACTCAGTAAAAAGTTTAATACTCTTCTCTGAGGACCAGCCAATGGTCTAACTTGTAAAACTCATATAGTTTTTTATTAATTCAGACTTTGTTTTTGGATACATGGCTTCTCATTCAGTCCTTACAGAGGTATGGGTCTGTCCCTGAGAATCTGATTTACAGGCTAACAGAAGCTTTGTGCCAGTCTGCTTCTTGTTGGTAATGAATTAGCTGCAATCTGAAGCAGAACTGCTGAGATCAACCTGGAGCCTACTGGATATTTTGTAGAATATTTTCAGATTTGAGTAGAAAGGGGAAAAGGAAGTTAGAAAAGATGGCTTCCTCACAGGAGCAACCTGGAAAAATCATAAGCTAGGAGAAACATTGCTATAGAATATTAGTTTATTAACAAATTATATTAAGTTGGTTATCTTTATTTCCACATAGCACATTCCCTACTTTTCCAGAAATGCTTATGTAGAGTGTGAAGTGCCATCCCAGAAACACTTTTGATGCCTCCAGAAACTGCTTTCTGGAGGCTTTTCTGCCTCCATACTTTCACTGCAGTGTTCTAAATGGTATGAAATCAGTAGTGTTGACAAAGAAGTGCTGTGACTTTCATGGTTCATACAGAGCTTCAAAATACAGCTTATTGAGTAGAAAAAGGATCAGCCTCCTATTGCAGATAAAAATCTCTTCTGGGCTTTCACAAAAATCAAACTACTTTTATGTAACTGATGGAGTAATTAAGCAAGAACTTCCACATACAAATCTCTTCAGTTTCATCATGTGCAGAATCCCTTGCCCCAACCATCAGCAAATGCATCATCATTTAGTTCATTCTCACAGGCAAAAGATTTTTTAAAAAACATCAAGGGTTGTGTGAGACTCCTGCCCATCTTTTAAATTCTGCTTCAGGCTTTGTACAGCTAAAGTTACAGCACACTCAGAACATCAAACACAAGCAAAACACGAAAAACTGCCACATCAGCAGTTCTAACCAAACACAACATTTATATGGAGAATTATGACATTTGAGAGTAAACTGCAGAATAGTGCAGTTGATCTAAATGTAATAAGCTAACGTTTTTCTTTCTTTCTTTCTTTATATATAGCAAAGGAAGAAAAGTATTATCAAAATAGTAGCTCATTTGGTAAACAGGCCAACCCAGCTGACAATCTAGTATGGCAGATACAGATATGGAAGGGTAGAAAGGCTGGGCTCCCACCTACTTGTTAATTAAATCATTACTTGGCTAGATCCTCTCATTTATGCCCACAATTAAATGGCATGAAAGCTGACTTGAAGTTCACAATTGCACCTTCAAAATTCAGGTAGAGGAAGGCTTATCTTCCTGATCTAGTAAAGTTATATCAGAAGACAAAACTAAAAATCCCTGAAAATCTCCAAATGAGGAGGGAATGAAGAAAAGTGTTTCACCAAGTTCTAAGCTCTGTTTAGACCAGAAGTCATGGTGGCCCTGAAAATGCTGACAGGCACAGGCAGTTCTGAACTGGTTGCCAAAGTAATGCCATACCTATTCTTTCACTTCCTTGTACAGAGCAGTTTAGTGCTCAGTCAAAGGGTCATGGATACCCTTGGACACTCTCCAGCCCTTCTGAAACATTTAGACTTTTTTTCAACTCTGGCTCCCTTCTCTGAGGCACACAGCCAGCAGCCTTGAAGCACACAGCAAAGAAAGACACAATAACTCCTCCCTGCAATGTGGGAACACTGGAGGTTTAGTGAGGGAAACTTCACTTTCTGCATCTCAATGCAACTGCATTATGGCTGACATTATTTGGTCACATGTCTCAATTATTTTTTTCTCCTAATAGAAAAGATTACTTGTCTGGACAGTGACAGGGAGCTCTTGACTTAGAACATCTCAGGAAAAAGTGTTTTCTTAAAGGAGTAAAACATCTTAGAACTCTGACTTAATATCATCTCCTAGAAGGAAAAGAAACACACTTTATTCCAAAGAAGTAGAGCAGAAAATTACATTATTTGCCTTGGAAAACTCAACTGCATCTCATGTCTGTCAATTAATCAAAACTAAACCTAAAATTAACCAAAAAAAATTAACTGAACCAATCAACAAGAAATAAAAAATACTTCTCCATATTTGCAGTTCCATAACCTCCTCACTTCATGCGTTTTCCACCTTTCTGCTTTTGCCAAGGTCACTCAAGGTACTAAATTTTCTCATCTACGCAGGAGATGTAGGGACTCAAAATAACACCCTTAAAATTTCTTGATATTACTGAAAAAAATCACTGTTAGTATAGATCTTTGCATTAGTTTAATAGGAAGTGAATGGGGTGTCCAAGTTTAGAATGGGAACCACCATTGCTGGTGTGACAGACAATTTAGGGGCACAGAGAACTGAAGACTGAGCTGTTGGTACCCATAATATGTTCCTCTAAGAAGCAACAAAAGATGAACCAATAAACATCAAAAAAGAATTATCCTTCAGAATACTTTGACCCATTCCCATGAATTATTCCTTGGAAGTCAACTTATTTTGTCTATCTTTTGTCTGCTTTCAGAATCCCTTTTCATTGGAAACCTTACCAATACTCCCAAACAAGGAGAAATACTGAAAAAAACAATAACCCATAATACAACCTTCTGTTTCCAAAATTGTGAAAAACAGCCACAACTCAGGGCAGTTTGCAATTCTCGGTTCTCCAACCTAAACCAAGCAACAAAACCTGGTAAAAATGAAGCCAACTGTCTCACAGTTTTATTATTTATTTTTCATTTAGGAAAGAACACTGGGAAGGCAAGAGTGATATGGATTGCCTGGAGCTCTAATGGCACTTATTACTTTGGGTTTACACAAGGAGGAATTCATACCTTGTTACTTAATAATTTTGATAGCAGCATCAATCTTGCCAACTGAAAATGGCTAATCTACTTTAGCAGCAAGTTCATCAAAGGTTAAGTCCTTTTTTCCTAGGTATTTTTTTTTATCTGTAGAAGAGGAAGAGGGTCAAGAAAAGGACCTGTCAAAGAGCATTTGCAGTCTGATTCTATAAATAGGCTAATATGGCAATTCACAAGTAAGAAGGGAGAGAGGAATGAAAAAATCATAAATTCTTAAGAAAACATTATAGCGCATAGATGAAAAAGGTTATTGCTTAGAAGAGTTTTAAATGAAAGTGGCTGAGGCAGAATAAAATGGTTACTCACAAAAAATTAGATTCTAGGAGGTGAGTTGGTGATGAAATGCTGAGCTGGCAGGAAGCCAGTATTGTCCAGTTTCATTCCATTGAGCAGGAGGGATAATGTCAGCTGACATGCTGGCAGCAAGAAAGGCCTAGGAGATGGATGGCAGTTTAAACTCAGACTGGTCCAGCAGTCAATGGAAAGCTTGTTGCAATGACCAGACTAATTATTCTATCCACTGGGATTTAGAGTGTTTTAAACTACAGAATCCACCTGTCAGGGAAGCAGCTGGGGAAAGGGCAATCCCGTCAACTGAAAATGCACATGACTGGTGACAGACCAGATGTAGCACCAAGACAGACAGCAGGCAGTATCCTCATCAGCATGACACTGGAGTTAATGCAGGACAACTTTACTGACATCTTCAGAACTGACTCCAGATTTACACAGAAATGAATTCAGAGTATGGCCATATTGAAATTTCTTACCAAGTGCACAAAAAAGTCTTTTATAAAGAAAATCCACTGGTCTGAAAAAAGAAACTGTACTTAATATACGCCAGAATTTCATTCATGGGATAGATGTTCAGCAAAAGTAAATGAGCACACTTCCATGATA
Source organism: Motacilla alba alba (assembly GCF_015832195.1). NCBI lineage: Eukaryota > Metazoa > Chordata > Aves > Passeriformes > Motacillidae > Motacilla > Motacilla alba. The sequence continues at coordinate 36,810,094 of NC_052017.1, read as the reverse complement.
TCAGCGCCTAATATCTTCTATGGGAAAGTGGCAGTATTTGCAGAACAGTAGTCTGTCCAAAGCAGATGTTGAAACAGTTTGCAAAACTACTGGAGTAACTAATATAAACATTAATCTATTTCTCTGAAACTGAAAATCCAATCTTGCTGTGCATCACCACACTCAGAGGATTTTACTGTGGGAGGAGCTACAGGTCTTAACCGGATGGGGTCCTATCAGGCCACAGGCTTTTAAAACACAGGGAACCTGAAGATACCTTCCAAAAAAGAGGGGATTATGAAATGGATAGTCTGGATGCAATCTAGACTCGGGTATTTGACTAAACAATTATAACAAAAGCCCAGTAGAAATGGAAAAATCATAATGGATATATTGCCCTTAGAATAGGGACCAAGTCTGTGGTGGGGACAGCAGGTATAAGAGTAAGATGGTAAACTGGTGACTATCTAGGTCAGAAAATAATTTGAGCAGAGGCAGAGGAGTAGCCACCTGAAGGCTGGAAGAAAAAACCAATTGCAGGGAGCAATCAACCCAGGGATGAAGACTTCCAAGCACTCACCTAATGAGCACGAGGGACAGGAACTGCTCTCTGAACCAGTTCTTGAGAGAGAAGGCATCTGAACAGGCTAATGGCAAAATGCAGACACACTCAATCAATGCTGAAAAACTTCTACTTAACTGTAGTGCTTGTAGAATAGCAGCCAGTATCCAGGGAGGGAGAAAAAGATTGTGCAAACTCATAACCAGGTAATTGCAGTCTACAGCACGACCCACTTTTTATTTTTCTGTGGAAAGCATTCTGCTTTTAATTTCAAGTCACATTCTATGAATGGGGGTTAAAGAAAAATATAGCTAGGAAGGATACAACTTAAACTTTAATGTAAATCAACCTTTTTCACGAGTAGCATTGTGGGAAAATATGAAAATGGACTGGGTTTTTGTCTGTGGTTCACTTCCTACTTTAGAAACCCAAATTAACCATTTCATCTTTGATGAGATCATCCTTCTCTGATGTCAAATGTCAACATGCTACTTCATTATGTTTTTGTTATTTATTTTCATCTTTAAGGTCAAAAAGACTCCTATCTCACATAACATGTAATACTTAAATTCTGAGTTGATGTATTCACTTTTTTTTTGGTTCTGTTTAAAGTCTCTTTCCTCTCTGGTTTAACTTCACTGAGGTAATTTTGATGTAGCAAACAATCATGCCAATGATGTATTTCAGGAAACAAATAGTTGCCTGACAATATAACTGGTTGCTTCCTTACCTTTCTCAACAGAGGAAAAAAGACCTTCCTTAACTTAAAAAGTGAACAGGAAATTTAACACAGTCACAGAACACCAGATTAGAAGAAAACAATCACATCTTCCCACAGATGCCAATTGAAAATTTGGGTCATGAAAGGAATTGATGAAATTATTTATCCAACTCTCTCTACTTCTTGCATGCTTCTTGCATCCAACTTCAAAGTATTTGCCCCCAACAGTATCATTCTTACCAAACTTTTGAAACTATTGTAAACTCTTATAACTCTAATCACATTAAATGGAACCAGATTTCCATAGTTGAAGCCCTAACTACAGCTGGGTGCCATACAAGCCATTCCACAGCAATCAACAAGAAGTTTGAAACATTTGTTTAAAGACAAGAAATGAGAAGTGGAAGTCACTGTCACAATCAACAGGCAACCAGCTGCCTCTCTTGAATGCTGGAAAGGGGTTAGAGGGCAAAGTAGAAATCAATGTAAGAGCAGCCAGAACAAATTTAAGAAAACTTGTGAAGCATGCTTAGAGGGGATGGAATGCAAGTAAGCGAAACTTTTTTTATTACTTTTAAAATGCTATGAAGGTGCTAAGGAATAAATGGGTTTTTAAAACTCCCAATGCAATCTGTCTGGCATACGGTATTTCTCAAGAAGGCCAATCAGATAAAAACTCTGGAGGTAATTGAAGAATCTGCAATTCCATCGAATAACGATTTCTTTTTAAATTGGCCTGGCAATCATAATGCAGTAGAGGCAATAAATACATTTAAAGAGTAAATATTAGGTGTTTTACCAAGATGCACTGTTAAAGATTGCAGGCTTCAGTGCAGAGAATAGAACAATCTAGATAAACAGGTCAAAATGTCAGAGTCTGCTGATTTCACTTTTCTCCATTTTTGAATGCATGTCCTTGAATAATTACAGCTGTGCTCCAAGAGATGCTAAGAATCAGCAGGTTCCTCTGTTACTGTGGCTGAAGGAAAATAATCTATCCAGAGATTAGATAGAGAACCAGCAAACAATCCCTTCAAATATCTAATATATTCAAATTGGACATTTACAATTTTGGGGGTACTCCCGAATTTGCTTCCTTCTGAAATGCTTTTGTTGCCAGTATGGGAAGTAATGTAAAGTTAAATTCCCAAGTTACCTGTTTGGATTCAAGAGGTAAAGGAAGTAATTTCTATTTGTATAAACTGGCTAACTTACACACATTGCTCATCCCTTCACCATTTCCAAACTTTATTCTCATTTTCAGGTTTCTACAAGTCACTGTCACTTGGATTTACAATGTTTTTCTTCAAACAGGAGTTGCATTGGGGTGCAATGAGTGTTTAAATAAGACTAGTGACAAATGCGAGATTTTAATTTCATTTTTCTAGAATAATAGTGAAAAACTCTTCCATTCCCGGGTGACTTCAATTCATATTGTGGAAGAAAAGGATGCAAAAGTAGTGTACACCTATTCTACCCAAAAAGAAATCACGTTGAAGAAGTCTGACAATGATTAATTTCTTTCTTTCAATTGTTCTGTCACTTTTGCCACCCAAGCATGACATCACAATTTGTCAGGAAAGTGTGTCTTATGGCCTAAGTGCTATTATGGAGCATTCAATAAATGATTTTTTCTGCCCATAATGGAAGGCAGTATGGTGTTTACTTTTATTCTCAGAAATTTAACAAGAGAAAAAGTGCTTTAATTCCTTAACAAGTAGAGCTAGTGCAAAATCAAGAGATGTTAAATTCATTCCATATTCAACAGCCTTTTGGCAGCTTAAGTGCCATGTCACTTGGATGCCAATTAATTGGTAATGATATTCCAACCATTGAATCAGCATCCTCTCTTCCCTGGCTGCAGCATCAAATTCTGGCTTGGAGGAAGTCCTGCACCCTGGGGATTTTGTCCCTGTAACATCATCTGGCTAAAGAAATTCTCATGGCAACCATGGGAAAGGTTGTAGAAAATTCTCAAGCTTCTCTTCCACAGAGATTTTAGTTATTATCACTTCCCAGTGGATTATTTAATCAGCCAGATTTACACCGATAACCCAGTAGTGAAGGACTACTTGAGCACTCTGGGCTCTCTAACGATCTTAGAACACTTCTGTTTAACAGCATGTAAACAAATAGACGGTCCAACAGGCTAAAGCTGGGAATTGCCAGGAAGAACGGTTGTTTGTCTCCAGAGAGTGTCTCGTCTGTTCTGAGTAGAAACTCATTGCTTTAAGCAAGCAAAGGTTCCAACTCATTTCCCTCTGGGGTTCAGTTTTGCCTCAGCACAGAATTTGGCCAAAAGACAATCTATTCTCACTTTTGCTTGGGGAAAAAAAAAAAAGAGGATAAGAAATTAAGACTCTATAGGATGTTGGGATTTTGTTGTTTGGTTGTTTTATTTTAACAGGGATGTAAGGAAGATTTATACCTACTGAGAACCTCAACAACTGTTCAGATACGTCACATGCAGCAGAGGGTAGTTTAAAGTTCTTGCTCAAGGTGAAATTGTGAACAAATGACAGCCCTGAGCAGAAAAATCTAAATCTTGCAATCTCTTTCTAGTAGAGCACTTCTCTCCCAAGCACTCACTTTTGGATTTGGATAGAGATAGACTTTCACTTACATTGGAATAATACAGCAGTATTTAGGGTAGCTTGAAACCTGTATTGGGCTCTTTCACTTCCACCCAACAAGAAAGGAAAGAAAATTACCCAGCACCATCATTCATGATCATAATCAGTCTTCTGATGTGGCAATATGCTCAAGGATACCTTGCTCCCACAGAGACTGGATATCTTAAGAAAAAAAGCAGATAATAGTTTTTGATGATGGCCTGAAGAACTGAAGGAGAATAACTTGAAGATGACTTATAATATAACACAGGCACTGTATGGTGCTTTTCAGATAACTAAAATATGGAGAAGATGAAAAGGGAATTTTATTTACTTTGAGGCTGAGCTAATAGCTTTCAGAAATTCACTGAAACACTAAATAAATTCTTCAACAACTGCCACCACCTATTATTATAAATTTACTTCAAGGAGCAGATAAAACATCATATTACCTTTTTTTTTTTTTTCATTTCTTTCTTTCTTTATTCTTGTTCCAGTTCAACTTTTAAACTAAATGTTTAATCATGAAACACTAAATAGCCCAGAGTTTTAAATACTCAGTCTTTCACTTGTAGCTCAGTTATATAAGCATAACTGAGATAAAGAGTAATAAATATGTAATGATTAGTTGGTATTAAACATGGTTTTAGAAGATACAGAATATGTAAACCTCATGAGTTAACATTACTTGGTATTAATCTAAGCAGGAAGACAAGGTGCTATTGATTTAAAAATCAGAACAAAGTAAGACATAAATATGTATTTTACATTTTCTCAGATTGCACCATATAATTTGATCACATGCCTGATCTTTTAATTGCCTGCTACTGAGCAAATGGACGCTTGGGTATTTTTAGCGAATAGAAAAATACTGAAAAACAAAATGAAAATATATTAAAATAAAGTTGCCAGAGTCAAAAACAGTAATGTAAACAACTTAAATTAAAAGCAAACAAACAAAAAATAACAGCCCTTCGGGGAACACATAATTGTTCAGTGATACAAAGTCTGGAAACTTAGAGACAAAGTTAATTTCAACATGTCAAGGTAAAAAAATGCATCGAACACATTACTTCTTTTTTTGTATGTGTGGTATTTTCTTTGGTAGAAGCCACTTGGGAAAAAAATCACAAATAATAAAAAGCAATCATTATGCGCTGATCATAATCATATAGTTATTGCACAAACTCAAGGTTCTCCTTACTATATATGATGATTTAGAAACGAAACTGCTCATTTTACTAATGTCCATAAATATCCTTACATTTCATCTTTTCCAAATATTTAGGCTTTGCAATCATAAGGCTCATTTCATCAAAGAACATTGCATGCATACTGGGAAAAGGATCCGATGTCTAAACCAGCACATGGCCAGGGGGCCTTAATCAGGACTTCCTGCAAAAAGGATCTCTCCCAAGAGATTAGAGAAAACAAAGCAGAGCCATCAGACAGAGAATCTGAACACAAAAGGAAAAGGTCAACACACAACACAGTAGAAACCCTTACATGAATGACCATGAAACTCATATAAGACAGGAGAGATGGAAAAACAAATTAAAGGGAAGATCTCAGCAGCTGGTCCTGCCAGCACTGAGAATTTTGGTGTCAACTACCACTCTAGGAGCTAAGTGTGGTTTGTGCTTTAGTAGAAAACATACCAGAGTTCAGAAGTGAGGAGAAGACATGTCTGAATGTTGTAGAAGTAAGAGAAATAATGAAATATATCAGTCCTCTTAGAAGTATCCAGATTAGGATCACACAGATATTCCTACTCAAAGGACACGGTTATTGTCTGCAATCATTACAAGGAAGATTAAGACTGTTATAGACATAATCCATAGATTATCTGCCCATTATCATACAGGGGGTGTAGGAAGAAGCTTAAACACAGACTGGTTCTCCAGGCTCAGATGCAAAATGTACATGAATATGATGAGAACTATAATACCTGGTCTCGGGACAACTGTAACCACCCCTTCAGCCCTCGGGGCCTAACTGGTTTAAAATGTATTCTGTTTGCTCTTACACCTGCTTTCTGATATTTAAGTTTACCTCATTTTTCAGTGCATTCAGCTTATGCACAATGTGCCTGTACATCATTACATTTTATGTGCATTGACGTACATTTTTGTGTGCATTGATGTCCTCTGGCAGAAGCATCTCCAGGGGTAGGGATGGCCTGTCTCAAATGGTAACTAGGCTCACTGCTGGTTCATTGCATGGGTAGGAGCTCAACCCCTGCTATGAAATACTCATTTACATCAGTCTGACTGTTTTGCAAGCCTGTTAACAAGATGATTATAAAGTAAATGTTGATTATAAAGTACATAAATAATGATGATTATAAAGTAAATACAGATGATGCTGGCTGGCTGAGAAATTTGGGGCTGTTCAACCTGGAGAAGAAAAGGTTGTGTGGGTACCTCATAGCAGCCTCCCAGTAGCTGAAGGAGACCTGCAAGGAAGCCAGAGAGGGTAAGGAAGCCAGCAATGTTCAAGGCCAGGTTGGACGGGGCATTGAGCAACCTGGTCCCAGAGGAGATGTTCCTGTCTATGGCATAGGGGTTGGGGCTAGATTATCTTTAAGGATCCTTCCAACCCATGCCATTCTATGATTGTATGGTTTGTATATATAAGAATATATATGATATACATGCAGAAGTTACAGGCAGGTAATAGACTACAGCGAATGCTCCAGGCTTCATGTGCATTGAGACCCAAGTCTCCAAATTATGTAAATTCATATCGATCAATGGAAGCTTTTCTTTTAGCTTTTCTTTTAGCTTTTCTTTCATCAACATTGTAAGACTTTGCCACACAAATGAATTAACTGTATGAGGTCAAAGAGTTCAGTAAAAGTAGCAATATATGCATTCTAATTATATTATTTACTCCCTAGTTTTTAATCACATGTGAGAGTGTGATGCACTTTTTAAAAAGTGAGGCTTGATTTTGAGTAACTCAGTCTGAAGATATTCCAGAGTTCTTGTTTTTGAGACCTAGTCCCCTCCACTGTGCCTTGCCTTGAATATACAAGGGCTCCAGGCTCTGAATCACCAGTCACCAGAAATGTAGGTCATAAGTTTTCAGCTGTATTTCTCATTGTTTCAATTTACTGAGCACTGACTCACCACGATGGCTGTTAAACTCCATTACTGCCAGAATGTCAATGTTTAACATGTTTTTCTAAACTGAACCATATGATTTTCTGTTCCTACTGCAGAGTGATTGTATTCCTTTCCTCTACTTTTAATATTCCTTTTGATAAACTATACTACCATAGCAATAACCCTGAACTCTCAGAAGTTACTTGCACATTAAAAATAAATGTTCTGAGATGCCATTCTACAGAATGGGATGCACAATACATCCTAGATAGCAATTTTGGAATTTTTATGAGAAACATACTGTAATACAAAATAAAACTTACTCTGTAAATTATCTGTTAGAAAATGTTATTCTGCAAATTTGGTTTTTTATTATCCAAAATGAAATAGGTCTTCATATTGAATTTTGAAATTACATTGCTCTTCCTGTAATATAGATGGAATTGTCGGTATAAAGAAAACAAAGCACTCAAACCTCCTCCTTTCTAACTACTCCAGTGCAGAATAGTATTCTATATTTGCATTGACATTTATTTAAACTGGAGAATAGGTATGGAATTAACAATTACTTTTTCCTTACTCATGTTATTTCAAAAGGGTATTTAAGAACCAGGCATTGTCATTAGGAATGGAGGGAGGAAGCTTGTGAGAAATGAAAGACAAAAGGCAAAGTTCAGCAGCTCTTAAAATTTTGCTGCATAGAGATCCAGGGTCTTGAGTCCCCACTACTGTACAAAATCCGGTCTGATGAACAGCTAAAGTTGAGATTCAGTGTTATAATAAAATGCACTTGATAAAAATGAAATATTCAAATTCTAATGATCACAGTGACATTTTCCATTAATCTTTTTCAGCCTTGTGATTGAAGGAGTCTTCTTGTCTTAGATAATGGATTGGTGCCCTATCTAAGATAAAGGTAAATATATGGCCATTGGGCATGAAGTACAAGTTGTAGGTCATCAATAGGGAGCAGGTACTTTTTATACACACAACAAACATAAACTAAAATTGATGTATACTTCATGGAGACAGAAGGAATTTGGAGAAAACCAAATGATTCTAAAATAATTGGAGGAACTTTCTTAATTTCTAAATCTATTTTCTAAGATAGGAAAAAAAACTCTGACACAACAGTTTTTATAAAGCAACATTCCAAGTTCACAAAATTACACCTGGATTACAGAGACAAGAAGAGAAAATCCTTTCTGCTGAGCTCGAATCACCAGTTAAGCCATACAGGAAAGCAGACTATGAAGCAGAGGGTTAAGTAACAGATATGGTTTTGAAATGAAGTAATTGTGAAAGACAGGAAGAGCAATAATGGCTGAAAGTTTAACCTTAGCTCCACCCTTATGTCTTAAACTCCTCATCTTCCATAAATATATTAGACATAATGAACAGATAACCTAGTGGTTGGGATAGACATATCCATAGAACCCATTTTGTTGGAGCATTATTGATAAAAAGTGGCAGTATTCATTTTGCAAGTTTTAGTAAGAAGCAATATTGTATAACAGTGCCCATTAAAGCTCTGGTTAAAGCAATATAGTGTGGATTTTTACAAAGATTTTGATTGTTTTGCCTTCCATTTATAGAAAGTTACACTAAAATCTACAACTGAGACTTGGTTTAGTTTCAAACTCTAGCAAAATCTGGAAATTAACCAAGAGTGAAAACACTGGGGGAAAAAAAAAGGTTAAATGATGGCAGATCCAGCTAGAAATTTTCATTAACATTGCAAATCTGCAAAAAAAAAAAAAAAAAAAAAAATCCCCAAAACACCATCAAATATTTGACCATAGTTTTGCCTGGTTTTTACCCTAATAATTATTCCAGTTTCATAGAGAATAGAGGATTGTCTGCAACCTATGTTTCGTAAAATAGAATCTCTCAGGCAAGTAATTTGAGCTTTTCATACATATCCTTTGCTCATGAATACACATACATGTGCCCATACAGTGCCAGAAACAGCAACGTCAGCTTGGAAAGGAAAGTCATGAATGGAAGTCAAGGTTACACTAGTGAGCTAACAGTGGAATATATATAGTGAATATATGTATTGTATGTATCCACTACATACACACACATCAAAAAAACCCCAGAACTAAGAAGATAATGTCCACACAATGCTTCACATTACTTGCAGTTACCTTCCATGTCTCTCACAGAGGCAAATGAATTGTCATCCTTATTGTTAGACCACTGTTTGGGAGGGGGTGACACTGTGTTCCTTATAAAAATGAGATTTCCATGTCTCTCACAGAGGCAAATGAATTGTCATCCTTATTGTTAGACCACTGTTTGGGAGGGGGTGACACTGGGTTCCATATAAAAATGAGATTTCCTCAGAAGTCTTTGAAATTCTGCTCTGTTAAATCAGATTGTTGCTACTCAGATGGGAAATGAACATGTAGAAATGGCATAATTTCAAAATTCTGGCACGAGTCTGTTTTTAACTGAGGCATATTTTCAGGAACACATATAGACCAGCTGGCAAGGCAGGTGAAGGACACAGTGGATCTGACTCTTCACTTCTGAAACATCTTTGATTCATTTTATACATCATAGGCAGTGCTCCCAAATTCTTGAGGAGTTTTCCATGTACGGAACTATGAAGAGAGAGAGAGAGGATTTTTATTTATATTACCAATACCAGGAAGATTTCCATGAGATACATCCTGGTTGTCAGTGTCTGCAAGCAAGGTTGACAGTGGAGCATGCCCAAATAAAAATTTATACAGTTCTGGAAATACTTGCAAAGACATTTGAATACTGTGAGATGTGTATAGAAGGATCTGTTTTTCACAACACCTTCAGTGACAACAGGTGAATGGGGGAAGAGTGTTGAACTAGGAGATCTAGTATGGTTTTTAAGTTGCACTTGGGAATGTACCAAGACCTTTACCTGGCCTGAGTATCTGAGTTTGTGAAATGAATACAATAGGATTCTGTTCCATACATACCTACAGAAGTCTCTGTAAAACATAGCAATTAGGGCAACAGGAAATTATCCATAAAAGAAACATGATTTCTTTGCAAAAAAATAAAACCTAAAAGTTATTCTTGGTTATATATAGTTATACAGCAGTTCCTTCCAGCTTGTCCCAAGACCTTCCCATATATTGAAGATCAGATCAGACATACCAGAATATTTCTTCCTTATCAGAGTGTCAGTATTAAACACAAAGTGTCTCAGAGATCCCTTCAGCACTACTGGGCAAGAACATGGGTAAAAAAAAATGCCTTCAGTGGAGTTCTGGACTCAAACGGCTGTTCTCCTAATGACTTACAGACTAAGCATCAAAGAAAATTTTGATTTCTTTTTTTAATTGTACTACTTCTTATTGTGATGCCCTCCTGTTGATAAAAGTGTAGACATTACCTCCTGATCCAGTTAAAATAAATGCCAGTGAATCAGCACGTGTTTCTGCACTCTTCATACTCTCCACTCAGGGAAGAAAAGCAGGGAAAAAAACCTCAGCTGTTTTCACAAAACAGATCTTTATCAGTGTCTTATGTCTCCCCATCCATCACACTACTCAGCTGCCTTTTAGGCAGCTCATCAGCCTCTCTCACCAAGGAAGTCTCACTGACTCAGGAAGGACATTGTGCTGAGCAGCATTTGCAGCACCTTCAGTGACATTCTCAGAGACGCAGGATTCAAGAGAGGCACCAGAGACTGCAGCACAGCAACAAACACATTTTCAGCAAAATCCACCTCTGAATCTAACTGATAATAATCAGCTAGGAGCTAGAAGGCAGCACATCACTAGCCATTATAAAACAAAGGTGTGATACTGTTTAGCATCCACAGAGTTGTTTTCTTAATTAGCAATATATCCCAGCTTTTTATATGTTATATTAATGGACAGGGAGCAGAAAGAAAGAAAATCTCTTGAATGATGACAGATTAACTTAGTTTTCTATGAGGTCAACTTACTCTTAATGGTTTTCTGGTGTTTGGTTGGTTTTTTTTGTTTGTTTTTAAGCTGAAATACCTGCCATTAATTTTAGTAATTTCCTGCTCTTCAGTGTATAGCCATACAACAAACAATTTTAATAATATTAATATTAAAGGATTTTTCTCTCTTATTTGCTTGTATTTTAGTCAGTGCATTGCATATTATTAAGTGACAAACTCCACCTCTGTATTTACAAAAATCTAATCCATAAAGGTTTTAACTCCTATGAAGATATGTAATTGAAAGCAGTATTGCCATGATCACTGCCATGGATCCCTAACCACCTCTTAGTCAGCTGTTAGGGGAAAAATAAGGAAAATATTGGTTTGGTAAGTCTTTATAAAAATACAAGTACTCACTCTACAGAAACTCTTTATTTTGTATTCAATCACACTTGCAAAATGTTGATGGCATCTAGTACAACAGCACAGTGCTCAACAGAAATAGAAAGCTGCTGGTTATGTTGCCTCATGACTATTTTAGATTTGCTTACTTAAAATTGCAACCATGAAACAAGATTATGCAATTTTAAAATAAGTTAGGCTTTTAAAGTTAAATTGTGAAAGATTATATAGTTATGCTTCTGAGCCCAGGAGAAAATTTTTTAAAATAAAGGATTTTTTTATTAAAATTAAGTCTTACATTGCCTACAAGCATTTTTCTTTTAGTTAAAATACCCTAAAGGAGATTAATTCATTGTCAGGATTACAAGGACATAAGCCAAGAGCTCCAGGCTCTGCCACCAACATCTTGAATGATCTTCAGAAAATTGCATCATCTCCTTCAGTACTATTTTTTCATATAAGAAAAAGAGGCAGGGAGGGGGAAAAACAGCACTAGCATGCTCTTAGAAAGTTACTGAGATGCTCATGGTTTACTTAGTGGTTTTTGATTTTATTTAGAATCCCAAAATGAAAGTGCTCTATTAATGCAATTATGTTCCCTAAGACAAGGTCTGCATGTTTGTCCAAATAATGAAAATCTAGCTTCACTTGTTAGATTACATTGGTTAGAAATGTCATTAAAAGACCATGTTAGAGAAAACACTTAGCAAAACCCTAAAAAGAGCACTCAAATCAAATTACTCTACCTTATGCTCATAACTAGTGAACATGAGACGTACAGATATGGAAATGAATTAACTAAAAGTTTTATCCTGGAGGTTAGTTCACACTGGTAAATAAATTGATGAAAAGAAGAGCTACTCCACTAATTTTAGATCTTTTTTCTAATCAGAGGTTTTGGGAGGGTGGGTAGGCTAGGAGGAGCATCCAGGATCAGCATCCTTTTTTTAATCACCTCCTTAATGAGAGATGGCCTGACTAGAGATTGAAATAAGACTTCCGGTTTCTTTAGGTACATAAGTTATATGAACCAGCTAAACAGAAGGCTTTACCATGCCACAAGGCTTTTCTTTCCTTTTATATAATTTTTTTCTCCCTCTCTCTCCTTCTGACCCTCCTATCCTTCCATTTAGTCTACTACAGCTGCTTTTCTTATTTGTTTCTGTGATACCGCTGAGCGCCTCTCATGTTAGAAAGGCAGCTAAAAGCACAGTCCTAAGCATGTTGGTATTTGACAGACTTTACAATGGGTGAGGAGACCAGGCGCTGTGCCTGTCTTTAACCGAAAGATTTGAAGCATGAGCCAGAAGCAGAAACTACATTTTCAGTCTTTGCTGTTATTGTTTCCCCATCTCTCCTTCTGTGTGCATGTTGCTTTGTCATCAGCAAAAGCAACCACAATAGCTTCCCTAGTACCTGCTTTCTTCAGTCTTTCTCCAGTAGTTATCATCTTCAGTATCCTTTAAAAGACTGTCAGACAAGATTTTCTAAATGCAAAGTAAAAAGAGAACTGGTCTCTATAGACACACTCTAAACTAACATGAAAGGGAATAATATCGGCTGTTGTTTTTTTTCCTTAATGCTTTCCAAGTCTGAGTGGGTTTCCCCACCCTACAATTTTTATATTTTTAAATAAAAATGCTTATTCTTGTTTGCTATGAGTATAAGCAGACTGAAGCCTGTCTGTATGCAGCACTGAATGTGGGTTTACATTTTGTAGTGACAGGCATGTTAACCCCTTTAATTCATATTTTTCAAACAGGTTATCAGTAAGGCACTATCAAAAGTGCCTTACTGATAACCTTATCAAAAGACTAGAGAACAGAGCAGGCAGGCATTTCTGTGTAGGATGTCTACACACACACTTAGGTCTGGCACCCTAAGTGTACGTGCTGCAGTGCTGCAGAAGGCAACCCGATATGTCATTGAACCTGGCTTCTAGTTACACAGGACCACAAAGCACAGCTACCATAGCCAACTTTGTTTACTCAGCATCACATGGAACTCCATCTGGATGAGATTTAGAGCTCTTCAAATAACTGGAGACTCCATAAGGAATAATTCATCCTTCCCCAAACAGCAAAGTAACAGTGGCAAAAAAATGAGATATATTTTCTGAATTCTTTGATGAGAGATTATTTTTATCACTTAATTTTATTTCTATCCTTCTTGCCAGTCAGAACTGTCAGTGCTATTTGGAGAGCACAATCCCTAAAACATCTCACAGCTTATGAATATTAGATATATTATGTCAAAGCAGAAGTTTTGCCTATGCAATACTATCTTCCTGAGATCTGCAAGGTCAGAAGATGACCAAACTAATCACCACCAGGTTATGTTGGGCAATAATCTGAATGTACTTTCCGTGGACATAAATTGCTCAAGACACCTGCAGTGCTCCCCCCAAGTGTAGCTCAGTCAGTCCTCATGCTGCCAGGGGACCTTAGGATCACAGAAGGATTAGGGAGAGAAAATGTAAAAATTGGGCTTTATATAGGGCTTTTGTTAGGCAAACAAAGCACTCTGAATTTCAAATGGAAGGGCCTTTATAACCATGGACAGTTCTACCAGAAATGGCTGAGATAGAGCAATCATCTTTTTTGGGAACATGTGAAAGTGAAGTCACTTAAAATAAGAGCAATACTAAGACAGATGCATTTCCAGCATTGATGAGGAAGAAGCCCTTGGTATACCGTATACTTTTCTTCCATTTTTAATTCCTCACAGTAAATATCATCATAAATTTCAATGCAGTGTTTAAAATGCCTTTATATGACCAGCTTTAAAATGCAGAAATACAACCTAGTTTTTGTTTTGTTGTTACTTTTAAACCAATTGTTCATTACCATTAACTTTAGATTTTAGCATAAAGATAACTATCATTTAAAAGTTTTTCCACCTGTCCAAGACTGTTTATACTAGAAGAAAAACATTTAAATTTTCCTTCCACAAGTATTAAGAAATTCACCTCACTAAGACTGAGAAACAAAGAAAATAGACTTTTTCTTAAAACATCTCAAATTTGTGCGAACAAAAATGTATTAATCTCTCAGTAGATCCTACTTTTCATGCAAAGAAATGACATATTTCTGTGACACATCCTAATTTCCTCATAAATCATCTTCTTATCTTAAACCATGTGTTTCACAGAATCACAGTGACTGTTTAGCTTAATGCACTGTGAAATCTTCTAGCAAAATGTATATTTATTTATTTATGGTTTTATTTTACTATGGTGGTTTTTAAATTAAGATTACATTCATAATTTTTAAACAGTAATCATATTTTAGTATCACTTAATGTCCAGTGGAAAATCATTGGATAATAAAGCTCAACATATATTACACAAAGTGGTTTTAATTTTAAAAATGTAGTTTAAAGCATACAACACAGTATGATGAAGGAAATATCTCACTGAAAAATATACATAGAAGATCTTTATATTTTTTAAAGAGCTTTAAAAACATATCTAATGTACTAAATCTTCAGTGTATCTCCAATAAAATGGATTATTTTAGGATTCATGCAGCTGAAGACTATGGAAATCATCATCTTGTGGACACTAAGTTAAAAATTGTCATTAATTCAAACTTTAGAGAATGAAACACCTAGAACTCTCAGCAAAAGAAGATAAATAATAAGTACCCATCGGATTCTCTGTTATACTACACAGTTTATTAAATGGACGATTGATGGAAACATATATTTGTTCTCATTTTAAACAATTAGTTAATAAAGCAATATCTCTGTAGTTGCACTCTCACTTCCACTCATAAGTGAAAATACATCTCCAAGTTTAGACCTCTTGCCTATAGTAGGCTTTTTACTTTTCAAGTGTTCTTGAAAACCACCATTGATGACAATTAATTGTTTCGTTTAAACTGTATGCATCAGTAACATTTTTACTCTTTTTTTTTTTTTTACTGAGGCATCCAGAGTTACAGAAAATAATTTGTCCTTTCTCCATTTTGCCTTTTTGTAACGTGGTTGCAAAAGGAAACAATACCAGCAGTACGTGAAACTTTTGCTGTACCAATATGCTTCATTTGTTGCAAAGAACAGAATAATTTTTTATCCCAAACAAGTGATCTATGGGAATGATTTTGGATGATGGTTTAGTGTGCTTCTGTTACTTCTGTAGCAGTAAACAATTGTGCTTTGTCATTTTTTGTATCTTCACAGTGATGAAAAAGTTTCAAGGATTGCATTCATAAAATTATATGTCAGAATTATTTTTATACCCCCATTCATTTTTATGCTTTGTTGCATCTGACAGTCCACTCTGGCTATTTTAGAAACCTCTTCTGCAAAAACTGCAGTAAGCTTTTATGGCTATTATTGCTATGTGCACTGATCCAGGCAAAATCATTTCTCTACTCAGAATGCACAGAACTATTTTTGCTGTGTGGTTATGACAGCCTTCTCAAATACGAGAACAATCCTTTTCAACATGTGGAGAGTCATGAAGGTGTCGAAGAAATTTCTTTGTGGAAAAAGGAACTTCTCACAACCACAAGACGAAACTGCTGCAGAGGTGTTCTAGTAGTCCCCTTCAGCCCAACTTATTCTGTCATTCTATGATCTGTGAATGGAGTACTTCCCTCAAAGTCATTGCATGGTCGCAATCCATGTGGGAGATAGTTAAATTAACCAGAAAACACACACACACAAAATATGCCCAGGAATCAAAAACTTTTTTATTCCTTAAAGCTGTATACTCACACCAGAAAATAACTGTTAGAGATGAAAGGATGAGCACAAATTAGTCCTAGCTATGCTTCTTCAAGGCAATCTTGAGATTCAGAAATGTTCTTTCTTAAAGAGACATTCAAGAGGAGCTCAGAGACATAATCACTACTTCTTTTTCATCACCATTTCGTTCCAAACACTTCTCTTACACAAACTTCTCAGCATAACAGAATATAATAACCTGTGTAATTTCTGCTGTGGTTGATTGCTTTCCACACTGCTCCAGGAAGGGCTACATCCATAAATGTTGAGGTCTTCCAAAGGGCAGTGGTTAGCTAGTACATACAGGGTGACCTGAGTCTTACTAATAAAACATGTGGGAAGCACAGCATGTCTACACAGTCAGTAATTAATGCTTTTTCTTTGCATAGTATTTTCCTATTGGGCTACAAATGTAAAAATAGATTTTTAAAGAATTTTTTTTTAATAGTCAAAGTTACAAGAAACATTAAGTTACTTCTATGAATTAAACTTCAGACAGGATCCTTACAGTATCTTCTTAAGCCACAAAGGGATTTTTTTGTATGATCAGCTGAGGTTTCAAATGATTGTTGCACTGAAAACAGAATTGATCTACTTTGACAGAACATTCTGTGGGGTTTTGATTCAGCTTAATTCATGCTGAAAATTAAGGAAATATAGGACAGTACTTTAAAATTAGAAACACCTTTCAGTCCAGAGTACAAAAAACCCCACCCAACATTAACAGTCCCTTAAAATACAAGACAGCAAGTACTCTTGATTGAGACAAAATTCATGCAGAGTTCCTTTTCTAAGGAAGTTCAGGTGTTACTTAAAGAAGCCAAGTGCAAATGCACTCTAGGCTCAGATCACACCAACAGTGTGGGACTATCTTTCTCTTCCAGCAAAATATCAAAAAAAGCTGGGCTTTCTAAGGCATGTTTAATATTTACAGAGTATTTTGATGTGACTCTGAACATTCTAAAATGTACCCATCTGCCCTACTCTTTAGGAGCCATTCTACTCGTTCCAAAAAATTGTCTCTAAAAATAGCACAACAGCAAGAAAGCAACACTCTGACCTCACAGTTAGGGCATCTTTCTTGGAACCAGACATACCTCAGTTCTCTTCTTTTCCCCCGGGGAATGTGCCTTCACAGAAATAAGACAGAGTTCACAACAAATTCTCAGAGCTTTCTCTGTGTGCTTGCTAGCCTTCAAGCTGGAAAATTAGGATCCACATCCGTGCTAGGATGCATAGAGAATTTAAATGAAGTTTCTCATCCCCTATCTAGTGGACATATCACCATGACATTTTCCCTTCAACAACTGATACTGCTGCTATATTAAACATAAATGATTGAAGAGTTCTAGAAGTAGTAAAGATTTACCATTTAGAGAAACCCTTTGCCCCTCCCCAGCTGCAAATCATGTCACATCCATGAGTGTTTTGTATCTGCAGTGAGGGGCCAAGTCTCAGGTGGGGTGCTGGTGAGAAGTTGTCATTTTGCAATGGTAATGTCATGGTTCACATGGCAGCCTTTGCTGGGGAGGCTGTCTGAAAAGGCTTCCTTCTGTTTCTGCCAAGTCACATTGCTTTATTGCAATCAAGAAAGAGGAATAGAATTATCAACCTCCTGAATCATCAGGAAAACTGTCCACCACTTTTTAATTTCAGGCTTTCCTGATGAGAACTACTGAAAATACATACAGGGTTAGATTTGATTTCCAAATACCCACAAGAAACAACCCAGTAAATTCAAATGGCACTATTACTCTTCAGATGAAGAACCTAAGATCCAAAGTCATTCTCTGTTGCAACTAACCAGTTCCTGCTATAAGGAGGTTGTAGGAGAACAAGTAAACCCAACAGCTGTGGTATCTGTTATGGAAAAGTCCTGTAAGAGGAATGCAGAAATTGCTGATATCATCATTACTTTGCTTCTGGAGTGCGGTTTTCAATAGTTTATCTACTTTCCCTATTTGGTTTCAGAGTAGAAAAACTGGAAATCTCTCAGGAGAAACAAACCCAGTATTTGTGCTCTGTTTGGCTGCTAATGTCTGTTCTGGGAACAGAATGAAGCAAGTCTGAGGTAAACTCAGGAGCATAAACACGGTTGAAACATCAGTTCCTCAGCCACAACAATTTAACTCCTCAAATTTTCTCTTAATGTATTTCTTTACTTGTTAATACACAGACATTATTGATATACAGGTCTGTTCAGCTATTCTAAATATTTTTATACTAGAATTTATCATTTTTAACATCCAATATCATACATATTGGGTTTTATTCTAACTAGGATTTTTGAAAGAAATTTTGAAAGACAGCAGCATGGGAAAATTTGCAGCATGATGAAAACTTCAGGACACAGCATAATGTCACATGACTCTGAACTACAATGGTAGAAAACTACTGACACAGTTTAAAGTGAGAATAATAATCATTCTAGACTACAGTTTGCCAATCCTAACGGACAAGCCTCTTCTTATTTCTTCTAAACTGGAATTAGAACAATGGGTTCAGCACTGGCTATTTAATTTGTCTATAATTTTGTCACTGATTTCATTGAGAGATCATTTGCTGGGACACATTACATGAATTTAGGTAATAACTTGCCAAATGAATGGCCAGTGGTACATACTTTGATCATTTTGATAGCTTTATTCTTAGCACCTAATTAAAATGAGACATGCCAGGGGTCTTGCTGAAGGAAAAACTCACAGAAACAATGGGCCTTGCACTACACAATAGTTAAGACTGGTTGTCAATAATGACTTCTTCTGGACATAAAAAATGGATCTACCTGTGTGCAACAAAGTCTTGTCTGAAGAATACCATTTGAGAAATAAATTCTATTAAACAGGAATTATTGTTGGGTTTTCCCCTACAACAAACTTCATCAAAGAGGAATGAAATATCAATTTTTTAAATTAAATGTTTTTCACTGTGTTTTTACACTATTTAACAAACTGGAAAACATGGTAAAGAAAACTGAACAGCAGGAATTAACATAATTGCCAGTAGCCTATATAATACCGGCATATTTCATCAATAATCCACAATACAGGAATGGTAGACCGAGCTAAATTAGGCCTTGAGCCAAACAGATAAAAAAGAAGTACTTTTGAAGATGAAAGAATCTTCCATGATGTAGCATCTACTTACATGTTGGAGGAAAACTCTCAAAATTTACTGAGGAAGTCCTAACAAAAAAAATGAAGCAGCTTTTGCAATCAGAAAAAACAGACTACCAAAGGTAAGAAACCACTACTGGATTGACATTGTCTCTGTCCTTGAGCCTCAGATCAGCAGAACCTGAGAAGGTGTAGAGCAGAAACATATTCATGTGTTTAATTTGTTGCACCTTTCCTCAGTCCTTCACCATTTGTCACCACTAAAGGAAGAATAGTGCTTAGGCTAAGCTTTAGTCAGACCTTGTCTCTTTGTGTGTTCTCATTACCGCACACCATTAACATCAGCTGGTTTTCCTGCAGCTTAATGGTAAAGGAGAAAAATAAGTGACTCGAGTAGTACAGTATCAGAAGCTCCATCTTCTTTTACACTAGTTTTGATAGGGAAAGGAAGCAGCTTAACTCACCAAGTTTAGCTGGACTTTTCTAGTGTGGCATTTCTTTCTAAATTATAAGGAGTATTTCACCCTAGGTTACATTAGCTCTCTTTCCTAGTTTTCAGTTAAATTACCAAAACAAAGATGGTATATCAGTAGATCCAGCAGATCTTGACTGTCTTTCAGTTCACTGGTGTAGATATCTACTGCCACTCAACTAATGACAAGCTGTGTAAGTTCCCATGCTTGGCAGTATCTCTAAGCAGTAATGTCTGCCTCCCCAAACCAATGTTTGATTTCTGCATCTAAATCTGCACTCACATGAACATCATGTTGACACTGATCTGACATCAACTGAACACACCATTTCCTTTTCAATCAAGTATGCAGCTTACCAAGCAAGTTATAAGGCATAAAACTCCAGCAAAATTGTTGAAGTAGAACCTGTTTCTCACTCTGTCACATGAATGCTGTATTTGCTCACCTGTTTTTCACAACTAAAGAAGTGGTAACAAATTGGCAGGAACATTGTATCAATTTGCTCTAGTAAAACTGCAAACGGTTAAAATCTATTTAGCATTTATTAGAAATGGCCAACACCACTCATTTCTTGCATGAATGTGGGCTTTGTTCCCCCAAGAAAGCAATAAAATGGACTGTTTATAATGGTTGGCAGCAATAACATCCATACCACAGACCTATATCCAGCTATTTGGATTCATGTCAGCCTCTAATATTTTGAGACATCGATCCACAGAACAATCTCAGGGTTGTGATTTAAAATAAATTGCATTAGGTATGTCTACCCACATGGCCTGGAACCAGCATATAGCTGTTTTTGAGACCAGGCTGATGGCTCATGAAACTAGTGAACTTCCACATGTGGGCTCAGGGACAGTTGAAGTGTCCTCTGAGGAATGTCTCTTTTTAGACTCTCAGACCCAAGCTCCCCATGTGGTTTACCAAGCTGGCAACCAAGTTCCAAACAGCCATTTTGTCCTAACAGCAGCTTCCTCCCCTCAGTCAGTTGAGGGAGAGGATTGGAAAACTAAAAATGGGAAAACTTGTGAGTTGAGATAAAGAGAGATTATTAGGGAGAGCAAAGGCAGCACACACAAGCAAAGCAAAACAAGGAATTAATTCACCAGTTCCCATGGAGGAAGCACATGTTCAGTCATCCCAGGGAGAGCACAGCTTCCTGTAACAGTAACACTTCCTTCACAGGTAACAGTACCTCGGGAGGACAAATACTATCATTCTGAATGCCTTCCCCTTCTTCCTCCTTCCCCACTCCTTATATATTGAGCTGATGCCACATGGTATGGAATACCCCTTTGGTCATTTGGGGTCACCTGTCCTGGCCATGTCTCATCTCTTTCTTCTGCACCCCCTAGTGCACTCACTGGGGCGAAAGTGTGAAAAGCACAAAAGTCCTCTGCCCTGTGCAAGCAGTGCTCAGCAGCACAGCTCTGAATACAGCTCTGTCCAAAATGTAGCAGCTATTATGAAGAAAATTAACTCTACCCAAGCCAAAACCTGTGCAACCTCACAGGGACTGCAAGCTGTCCATAGGTGACTGCTGCTGAGTTGATATTTTGCACAAAAAGCTGCTCTAGAAATCATATCTCCAGAACTAGGTAAAAATAACCATCCGGTTTCTCACATACCACATAAAAGGACTGAATAAAAAGTATAAAATTAGTATCAATTACAACTAACAAAATTGATAACAGCCTCAATGAAAGAACAGACACAGGAAACATATTGGACATCATATCTATGATATATACTTATCTTGACATAGTAGATGGCAGAAGAGGAGCATTTACTTTTGGTTACTAATCTAAAATTAAAAAGAAACAAACCTTCCCTCTGGGCATCCCCTAACTGAAAGCTTCAGTCACAATATCCTTTGAAAAAAGAACCTTGGTAAAGGAAAAACATTAATGTATTTCACAAGAATTGTCATATTACCCATCACTCTTTGGTAGTCCAAAGATCATGACAGTGTTTTTACCACCTCACAGATTCTCCACAAGGCTGATAGGTCAATTTGAGTCTTTTATTAGGCATTTGTGTTGTATTTTTTATTTGTGTTGTTAGCTTTTGGGTTGTTTTGGATCCCCATATACACTCTTTTTTCACTGCAGCGGCTCAAGGCATAGCAGTGGGAGAAAGACAATTAGGATTCTGTTTAAAATAAACAGATGATTTTCTGAAGATTAGTGGGATCTGGCTTGAAGTTTTGGAAGGCTTAAATTTGAAGTTAATTCACAACAGTTTCAATTCTATTTCAAGCTGATCGAGAAATCATAAACCCAAAGTGCTATTACATCTTTCAAAGTACAAGCCAGCACTAACTACAGAGAGATTAGTACTGAACATAATAGCAATGGAAGGCAGAGCTGAGAGGAAATGGAATCTAGGAATTAGAATTAGAAAATAGAATTGGGAATATAATATAGAATTAGAAAATAACTGAAAAATTTTTGTTCATGCATTTTTTCTCAGTTGTCCTGTCTAGGGGAAACTCAGTAAGAAATACCATTAATAAACTTCCAACACCATTAATTAGTTTGATTCACTGTATTCCTGCCATGAAACAGCACTTTTTTTTCATCCATGAAAACAATTGACTAATCATGAATAGAAAACAGAACAGGTTAAAAAAACCATAAAAATATTTTAAAAAATTACACTTGCTGCTGTATTTATAATGGTGAAGCCCATCATCCTAGCAGTACTGGTGAATTAAAGCAAGAGAAAGAGACTGCAATGGAAAGGTTGTCCATTACTTCTAAACAAGAACCTTGTAAAAAGGCTGAATTGCTGGCAAGAATGAGAATATCTTCTAGTCTCCTCCAATGACTCATGCAATGCCTCAGAGCATCAAGCTGAATTGCCTTGCCAAGTCCTTTCATTTTGTTTCTCTGAGAAAAATGAAAACTAAAACAGGAGGAACATTCAAAGAAGATGAGGCATATATCAAGGTTCAGCTTTAACCCAGCAAAACATCTGTCAAGCACCTATCCTGAAGTACACATTTGAAATTAAGATAAATAAAAGTTAAAGAAAGTCCATTAAAAAGCATATTTTAATGTTAAATTCAACAGGCATGAGCATATAGGAAAACTACTGCAAATGTTTTGTGAGCAAACAAATGCAAATAATTCACGATAGTAGAGAGATTTAAAAGTTCTTCTGAATTGTTTCTTATAATTTTCAAAAAAAATAAAATCTTTTAACAAAGTGGATTTTTTTGTTTGCTGTTGATTTTAGGATACTTCCACTGAATTTACCCTTTTTTCATACTGCAGTTTTACATGTTGACTGGAAGCAGAGGTTAATGTAAAACAGCAGCTGTTATTTAGATATAACTGCATTTCCAGCACAACCGGTGGCTTGATTTAAATACTCTTTATAAAGCTGTAGAAATTATAACTAATGAAGTTGTTATTACTTGTACCTCTTAAGCAATTATGCAAAAAGTCACATATACACATAGATTTCAACTGGCTTGCATATCTGAATCAGTCCTTACAAATGCTAGGTTCCCTCCGGTTTTAAAGGAATTTCACTTGACATCAGTAATGCCATGCTATTTCCCCCATAATGGCTCCATTCTGCAGAGTGGAAGCAGTACTGTATGCAACACAATCTCCAGCCTAGATATCTGTTGGAACACAGACCTTATTTAATTCAAAACAAGGTGATATTCAGCAACATATAATTTCATTATTAGTATTATTGCCCAGAGCTTGTGTCAACTTATCTCTACTCTTTTCCAACAACTGAAAATCAGCTTATGAAAATTCTTCCGTGCTGCAAACTGTTTTCTCTAGTCAAGACAACCAGGAGGAAATGTACATAAAGGAAGAATATTAAAGATTATTTTTGTCAACTTTAACAGATTAATATAACTGATTGTCCTCTCCTTGTCTTCCACAGCACAGGTATACACAGCCTATTTGATGAATGCAGTCCACAAATAAAGTCTGCTTAAAGTCTAATATCTGGCATTTGGAATATTGATCAAACTATAATTCAATGTGAATTCCTTTGAATATAATCTTTCTGAAGCCAATTCTAAGTAAAGCTGTACAAAAAAGAAATAAAAGATAAAGGACAAAATGTATTACTTTAAGGCCAGGTTCTGCCACTCACAGAGATAGCAAGTGGAGCCTTATAATTAAATTTCAGATAATGGTCATAAGAAAAGTAGCATTCAAGATCAAAGGGAGGGCAGAGCTAAGGAATCATTCCTTAGTGAACAGGAAAACAGACAGATAATACCTAAAAGAATCAAAGATGATATTTTCACTGCTAATTCAACTTCACCATAAAGACTGAGATGTATTTTTACTAGTGTAAATAACCAAAAGTTAGGGAAAAAGAAAACAGAGCCTCTAAGGGATGGCTACAATAATGAAGCCAGTACTAAAACCAGCCACATCCAGTATTAACCTTGGCATTTAGAAATAGCAGGAAATTATTATGGAATCTGGCAGATGTTTCCCAGAAAAAACATATCAAGTACTGTAAGGATACTGAGGTTGAGCCAGAACAGGAATGTTTGAAGTCTGACATGAAGTGGCAGATGTGACAGCAGAGAAAATCAGTTCAGAAAGATCAATTTAAAACATCTTTAGCAATTAAGGAAATGCCAGGTCACTGTGAAAGCTAATAGAGAACACAACAAATGTAAGGATTATGGAGAGCTGTGCACATCTGATCTAGAATGACTCCCTCATTCTTCATTAATAACCATACTTCAACAACTTACTCCCCAGCCTCAGCTGACATGCAGCACAGGAGAAGGAAGGGAACACACAAAAGTAGGAAAATACTTGTCCTTTCACAGGCAGGGACCAGCAAGAATTTCCTGCTGCTGAGACCACATCCAGTCCTAAATGGATTATTTATGATTCACAAGCAACATGTTCCCAGTTCTGGACTGAGCTGCGTCATAGATGAATAAAAGTTAAAATGGCAGGTTTTCCATAAAAATAGATTATGGTTGTAAGTATTTCTAAGGTAGGATAAATTGAGCATTTTACAGATTGCTACTTGCCTGATATTAGATGAACAAGGATTAAGCTGTATCTCTACTGATACCCTGGACATGTAGCCCACCACAGCCACAGAGCCCTGCCTGTAACTCCATGAGAAGTTGTGCTGGCTGCTGCCTTTTGCAGAGGGCAACACAATGAGGAGCTGACACTGTGGGTAGCCATTTGTTCCTTTTGCTGCCTCCTGAGCTTTCTCAGCTGCAGAAGTGCATTGACTTCCAGAACCAGTGTTTATTTGCACAGATTTTGAGGATACTTCGTGTTACCAGACCAGGATGTCTGTGTCTCACATCTGGCAAATAAGAAATGGCACTGGGAAATACACAAGTCAAAGGGATCTGGAAAGAGAGCTCCAGAAGAAGAAAAATAGTGGGAACATGACACAGGAATATGTAAAGCAATGGGAAAGAAACTGACTCCTCAAAGTGACTTTGGAACACCGACTCTTCCTCCGCAAAAAGTCAAAGTTCTCCACACTTGGTAAGCAGGACAGATCAAGCTTTGGAAAAATACTAGAAGGAAGCACAGTCCCAGAGAGCTAATAAGTGACAATTCCAGCCTGATCCAAATAAATTTCTAGGGTGAAGTTTCTATTTGCAGATATCTCTCAAAGCCGTCATCATTCAGAGAGCAACACCGGCACCAAGGTTCAGAAGTCCAAGCTGGCACAGGAACCAGCACCATGTTGTGGAACTGCACTATGGCCATAAGATTTTCAGCCTCGCTAGACCAAGTAGTGGTCCTGGCCCTGTGTCAAAGAAAACAATGGTAGGTATTGCTTTTTTCCCCTCTAGCAAAGAATTCATTCCAAGTAAAACAGATTTTACTGCATGAAAATGAATTCCATACACCAAATTTCTTTCAGGTCAGACTTATAGGTGAGGACCATGTCTGCCAGAAGTTTGCATGCGTTTTCAAATAGCTATTTATAAAAACAAGGATATATCACACAGTTTGATTTCTTTAGAAAGCAATCAGTACCTGGTTACTTTTGCTCAAGTACAGCCAGGACTTTTGATTATTATTACTTTTTCTAAATGCCATTCTGTCCACGGTGGCACAATTTTCTTTAACCTTTCATTTTATGACAAGCAATTGTGCACAACAATTGCTTGTCCAACTTGAGGTAACTACCCCTTCCCAGGACAAGTCAGTAACTCAGCATCAGCTTGGATCAAGCTGTGTTGATGTTGACTGTTTTTTTTAGCAATGCCTACACAGTATTTTCATACCAGCTCTAACCAGCACTGAATGATAAAGGTAGTGCAGCAGGTGAGGTATTTACCTAATGAGAGCACCAGACACTGGAGAAGTTTTAACAGAATGATTTTCACTCCTACAGAGAATATTGCCTCTATGCAGGTTTGGGGAAGGAATCTGTCATGAACAAAAATGAAGAAAAGTACTGGGATCAGTCAGAAGGAGAGCTCGTCCTTGTGCAGTAATTGCTACCTGACAAAGAAAGAAGCAGAAAACGCTCAGTGGTATAAGTGCTTTACAGTAAAACTCATTGATCATCCAAATTCCAGCACTACGAGGAGTATTTTTCAGTTCATAATCTGACAGGCCTTTTCTTTTCTTGTGTGTTTTAGACAACACCACAGATTTAAGTCACTGGAAGGGATGTAAAGGGAAAATATACAAGCAGCCTTTTATGCCATTTGGAATGAACATAAACTTGTCTTCTGGCACCAATGCAGTGGAGATTTTCATGTCCCCATATGGTTATTCTTCTGGCTGGAGCCTGTAGAGCAGATGCACAACACATGGGAAGGAAAGAAAATCATACTTAGATAATAAAATTAAAGCTGGAAAGTAAGGGAGAGAATTTCAGGAATCACTAAAGTAAGTACCTCCCAGAACACACTGTTTGGGTTATTTCTTCTTCCAAAAAGAGAAAGAAAAAAAATAACCCCACCAACCTTCCTGAAAATGGCTTGCTTTATGAAGAGAGCTCTGCTGCCAAAGTCCTGCTGCTCTGCAGAAATTTATCCATGGAGAGAAGGCTGAGTGCTTATGCTTTTGTTTTTTCCTGACTCAGAATGGATGGAACACAGATTCTGTTTTCCATTCAAAATACATTAAATCTTCATTTAGGGATACTATTGAACGGTCATAAGAAGGACAGCTTCTCAGGGAATATCACTTCTTCACTGCCCTCTGACAGCAAGCCTGGATTTGACAAGAGCACTTGATAGCAAAAATAGAGTTTCCAGCTAATAATAAGCTCCAGTAAATACGGCAATTGTGACCTTCTAAAGCTACATCAGCTGCATATCTCTTCTGTGCTCAGACCAAGCAACATTATGACTGACTGTGAAGTGAACCGTGCCTCTTTCAAAAGCATCTGTGGATTTTAAGTGATCCCTAAGCATTTTAGAAATGCAAAGCTATTTAAAATTGTGAAGGGATTTCTCTTCACTCTTAATGGTAGATGCTTAACTACTCTTGTTAGCTGCTGAATTCCATCTCAGCCAGAGATAATAGTGGGAAGTCTGTGATGTTATGCACACCAGCATCCAGTTTGATAAATCAAATTAGACTTTCTTGGTTACCCTTTTATAAGGATAACCAAGCTGATGGGGCACCTGGAGGGCAAATGCCTGATGTCAGTTTGAAGTACTAGAAAGTGCTAAATAATGGATAAACGATGGGCTGCTTCTGTCTGCAAAAATATCCAAATTGCAATAGCCTGAAAGGGAAAGCTTGCGGTGCTACCAATTAATTTTCATTAGACCTTCCTAGGATGCAAAAGAAGTCCCAGAATATTTTACAGTGAAGGGTAAGGGATTGTGGGGAGTGGCTGGGGACAGAGGTGGGAAGGATGCCCAATTTAATAATAAATTATCAAGGGTTTATTAAACAATTGCCCACTTCCCAGTTCTCGAGACCTGAATTCAAAGTAGGTTGCAAATAAAGTAACTCTGGTAATTTCAGCCTGGTCCCTAATGGACATTTGTGTTTTATCGTATCACCTAATTAGGCAGTGGTGAGAAGACATACAGATCTGGAACAGAAAGGAGGAACGTCGAGGTCACGACAGAGGTACTCCTGCTGTAATGTACATGCTGGAGATGACAACTCCACAAATTGCATCAATTCTCAGTGAGACAGCACCCCCTTCCTTCCTGTGTGAATTGCCAAGAGGTAATCCAAAGGACTTGGGATATGATGCTATCTGGGGCAAATGAAGCATAGCAATTCAATTGTTCACTGAATTCAGCTTCCCTTTTACCCCTTTTCTGCTGTCTCCTCAATTACTTGCAGAACACACAGTAAACTGCTGTTTTCAATTCTAACCTTACCCCTCTTCAACAGTAATAGATGAAAAGAAGTGCAAAATGCTCTATTTTCTGGGTTGCTTATTAATATTAAAAATGTAGCTGACTGGTCACCTGGTCAGTTGGTTAACCTCCTTCTGTAGAAAGGTGCATGGCTGGTATTTCTAAGGTATCTGGAGTCCTCATGGACACACATACTAGCCCCCCCACCCAAAAAAACCCCCAAAAAAACTGTGGGGTTATTTTCTTTAACTTCATTACTCAAGTGTTACTACAAAGGTCAAAGCCCTTGAACCATAGCAAACAAAAAATACATGAGTCAGGTAAAAGGTTTAAATTCACATCTTTCATAACACAAGATTATAACTCAGTCATAAACTTATCTCTTGCAGACAATTGTTAAGATTTGCTGTCTGAGAATCATATGTAGTAAAACCTGCAGCTCAGAATTTTAATTCAGAAAATTAATGTTAATACCAATAACAGAAATAATACAGCTGAAGAGCAAACATCAACAGACATATTTCAGTCAATGTGCATTATGCATACAGGAGATCAATAAGGCAATGTTCTTGTTGAAATATCTGCATTAAACTCTTTCATGAATACTCTTAGAGCCTTGCTCTTTTGAGCTCAGTTAGATTTACATGTAAAGGATATTCTAGAGATAAGAAGGATCTCCTGAGAGAGGCAAAGAATCTTAAATCTGATTTAAACTCAACCCATGACAAGACAAGACAAGGCATTATTCAGGTTTCATCTAATATTTTTATTTCTTCTTGACCAATGTCTAAATTTTTGAGTGGACATAAAGCAGAGCATGGCTAAAATTTAGCCAAGATCTCAATGAGGTAAACTTGGTGAAAGCTTTGGCTTAGTTCTTCTCTGCTTCAGAACTTGGGTCCAAATTACTGAAAGTCTTTGCTTCAGTTATCTCATTTAGAAAATAATTTTTTATTTGGACAGTACTATGTGAGATGGAATTATATTATCTTTCTGCTTTTTTTTTGCAGTTCAGTCTGTCTGTAAGTAGACTCCCTGTATTTTATGCTTGTGCTAATGCATGCCCTCTGCTTCATAACTTACACAGCTTAATCTTACCTTTTACATTCTACGTTGCAACCCTTTTGCTTGCTTCCTAAAACTCGTTTAGGAAAGAGTGCAAAAATTATAAGAAAGGGGTGTTGTGAAAAATCAGAAGATAATAATTGCTCATTTGAAGCTGCAGATTAGAATGTCCTTACTAAATATTGCACCCATCACCATCTAGCTTTACTAATGAAAAAGTAATGATCCTTCCTCCTCCATCTTGCTCTGAGCACACAAACTGCAAGCAAGAACAATTAGTTTAAAACTAACCCTGGGAGACTTAAGGACAGCCTCTAAGTTGTCACAATGGAAAATATTCCCAGTGAAGGGTCTGAATGGAATTTTAAACATGAAAATATTCAGGCTTCTGGGCGACATTTTAAGGATAGTACTTGAAATGTTGCACAGTAGACTTTAAAGAAACCATGAAAAAGACTGTCTCTGTATTTATGTGGTTCATAGGTCAGAAGTAGCCTTCAAAGAGTTGTACAAAGAAAAGTTTACTCCATTCATGCTTATAATAAAATTCTCATTAATCACTGTTCTGCTTGGAAAGCATGAAACTATTCTTCAACAGCTAGAAAAAAAATGAGTCTTCCTTACAGCTCAGCTCCAACTGAGCTTTCTAACTTCCATGTTAGAAAACATACTCTGTATCCAAGGATTTTGCTGAGGACATTATATAATTCAGAAAGAGACATTGCACTGATGGCCACTAATGATCTCAGCAGACTACCATATTAAGGAAGGGTTGGTTTGAATGGAGGCTTAGGTCCAGTGTTCAGTTAAACCTATAGAGAGTTTTAACACATTCTTCTAATTTTTCCAATCCTAGAATGACCAGATTGTGCGTTTCCTTGAATGGGAAACGTTTTGAAATATTATTCAACTTAGTTCAGAATTTTTACAGAGTGCTCTACTGCAAGTGCATCAATCCTTCCTGGGGCCCTTGGGAATGAATCTTACTTGTCTGAAAAAAGGGTAAGTTTGTGGTGCCTTCTCAAACCCTTCAGTGGTCATGAAAGAACCCTTATTCACACTCCTTGAATAATCTGAACTCAGATGCAAGCCATGCCAGAGACAGCATTTTGGGATATGCTGACAATGATTCCCCCTTATTCACCCTCTCAAAGGCTTTGACAGCAGATCTGTTTCCTTACTAATGCTGAGATCACATCAGCTAGGAAAAAATAATCATTCCAGAAATCTGGATTTCTTCTAAGAAAATACATAAATAAGAAAAATCTATTTATAATACTTGGATTAAAACCTAGCAACAGCTGTAAAACCAGGGATGAGCTTTTCTTTTCAAGGGAAGAGAGCAGAAACTGTTACCAACACTCATTCCTCAAGTTTCAGTCCAGTGGATCCTGCAGAGATCCACATAATTATCTTCCTGTTAAGATCACCTAATGGAGTAGATAGAATCATCTGGGCATGGGAGTGGGGGAGGACAAATTTTTGAGCTGAATCTTCTATGTTTTTAAAAATCATTAAGGTCTTTTTAACCATTATTTTTACATCACAGAATGTAAGACTATTACACCCTGCAACCTATACAGCACAGCCCTGGCAGAAATTTGGCAAGAAGTAGCCTGGAAAGTCAGCCCCTAAATAAAAACAAAAATAGAAGCTGTAATGAGAATAAAAATCTCTGATCCTCAAGGGATTCAGCTTCAACCAAAATTCAGTTGTGGAAAAGGAAAGGCCTTAAAGTTTTTGCACTCATTTGCATTTTAGCACTAAGATTCTGTCCAAGAATAATTAGCATAAAATACTTCAGAAAATGAAAACTATTTTTAATAGATGAATTGTTCTTTTCCTCCTCTTCCATCTGGATGATTAAAATGAATGTTCTACTCAGTCTCATCTCCTAGTTTTAGGATTTAGCTCTTTCCATTTCTAAGGATGATGCATTTAAATAAAAAAAATTGTTAAAATATTTTTTCCTAATTTGTGTCTCTGGGGATTTTTTTTCCTTCTAAAAGAATACTGTGCAGAAGTCTGAAGTTTGTGCACAAAACTGTTATTCAACATAATTGAGAATTATTGTATCCAATTGTAATTTATTGATATGCTAAACTAGAATGTACCACAAAAGAAGGAAATTCTACAAAAAGTATGCAAAGGGAAGTAAGTCTCCTTAAGTCACCTACCTGAAAGCCTGCATACCCAGCATTTGCCAGATCCACAAAACCCAGCTAGTCAACAGCAATCTTAAAACTCCCATCCCTGTTCTTATATACAAATACATATATTAAAATATACAGATATATACAAATCACAAGAAAATCTTTAATAAGTCATCTTGACATATTCCCATGGTATCTTTACCACCTTCTGTACTAGGAACAATGCGTTGGGGCAGAAGGGGTGAACAGAGATTTCAGAGTGTGGGACGGACCCACCTGTCTGGCACTGAATTTGAAAGGTGTAGGGCAAAGAAGGCAGCGTGTTTTGGAAGGACACCAAATGGTTGCACCACTGACTGAGATGAGAGCTCCTTCACCAGCCTCTGCCCTTGCCTCTGACACAACCATTCTACATCATGCCTTTCTCCAAACTGAGGCATTTCTTACTTTGTCACAGCATAGCTCTCATTTAAGGGCCCTCTGTGAGTAGTCACTGGAGCTGCACAGTGTATGGGCAGGTGCATATGGAGTAGTCAGACCCCATGAATCTCCATCAATAATGATCTCATCCTCTCTCCATTTCAGTTACACAGCCTCCAATGTGGGGTAATACTTTGCTCATTATCAGAATATATCAAAACCTTAAAAAATACACTGAATACAGAGAAAATTAAGCTTTAGAAAACCAAGTTCTATTTCTCCCTGAATTCAGTGAAGTCAATGAGCAAATTCTGTTAGTGCTGTGCACCAAATGAGTTACAGGTCCTTGGGAGAGGAAAGCACAAGGCCCAGTGATTGAAGACTTCATTTTAACAGAAGCACAACGTGGGCATGAATGAAGATGGATGAGGTGAATTCCCAAATTTCCTAACTTTTAAATGTTTGCCTTACAAAATTAATAATAAATATAATTTTGGACATTTTAACATACCTTTTCAGGTGTATTGCATATTCTATTCATTGATATGACAGTATGAATAATTGATTAGTAGCTTTTAATGTATTTGTAATTATTTTTGTTTTAACTGTCCTGAAAGTACACTAAAACATTATAAAAGAAAATAATATAAGTCATAAGTGATATAAACTAAAGAAAGAGAGAAATAAAAATTATTCAGACTTCCTGGCAACTGAATTTATTTTGAAAAACAAAAATCCATACAAGTCTGACAACTGCTAGACACTTTACTAGTTGGGTTTCTCATCTAAACACAAATGCAGGACCTATTTGTGTCTGACTTAGCCCAAGTGTGAAGTTTTTCTCTACCTTGTACATTCGAACAAGACTGTTTATGCTCTGCTTAGCGTGGCTCTGAGACACAAAGATGCTGCCACCTCTAGCATACCCATTTTTTGTCACTGCTACATGAGAGAAGTTGACCTTAAGCTTGACTGGCTGATTGGTCTCAAATCTGTTTGAGAAATGAACCAGATTCGCAAAGAACGAGAGACAAACACAAAACTCTTTGGAGGCAGAGAAGATGCAACAACACTGCCTGGGGCTGGTCTCAACCTGTCTAGATGTCAGCTAGACTTAAGTAGAACAAAAGTCTCATGAAACAAACTGACAGATCCAGCTGGACAGCACTACCTTCAGCAAGGAGCTTCTAAAGTTTGCTCTCACTACCACTCTAACTCACACACACAGAGCATAATCAACAGACAGGCAGCACCTGGATATTCACAGAGTGCAAGATGATTCCAACAAAATGACCAGGATGATCCTTGGAGAAGGTCTCAGAATCAGTTATTAGCCTCCCGAATCATGCATTTATTGCTGAAGAAATTCCAACCATGTATTGCCTGAGAAACAGGATGGGAAGGAAATAGGATTTGACAGAAAAAAACATGAAGCAATTTACAAGCCAGAGATGTCAGTAAAAACTTGGCTACAGGCAGGGAGACATTTGCCAAGACTGCATCAGGACAACTGGACCTCCTCTACATTACTGTCATGCAATCATGTTATGTTGCTGAAACAGTTCCCCATATGGCAGCAACTATCAGCAAGAGTCAAACTGAATCCATACTATATTTGTTTTGGTATTCTTAAGGAAACAACCTTTCTGTTGAAATTCAAAAAAATGGTCCTATCTGAGAAATCCATTAGTGACTAAGTCTGAAGGATAAGGAGTCTGTCACTGCTTGCTATGTGTGATAGAAATTTCACTTCTTTTAACTTGGATTATGAAATCTCCATGAAACTGGTGGTATTTTTTTGTTCAACAGGATCCATAAGAGATCTTGCTTGCTTATCTTTCCCTCTTTGAGGTACAATTGATTGTCAGGTTTATCTGAGTGTCTGGATGGAATTTCATCTGATTTGAAGTATCCCTGCCCCATTAAGAATCTCATATTCATTATGTGCAGTGTTAGTAAAAATTACTTCAAGCCCCTTTGAAAAGCTAAAGTACTGTCTCAGTGACTAGATGACATGCACTGTGGAAAGCAAGGTGCAGCTCAGGTAAGGAGTAAAGGCTAAGCTTAATACATCCGGTATGGATGACTAATGCTTTGGCCTTAGAATGCAACCTTATATCCTGGAAGGGAATATACTTTTACAGAAAAAGCTTGGGGAAAACAAACAAACCAAACCAAAAAACAACCAACAAATAAAATAACTGTACGCAATGACACTCAGGAATTTGTGAAGCCTCTGATCAGTTCCTGGTGGACATCTTAGAGCATTTCTGGTTCCATCCTTGAACTATTTCACAATTCAAAAATCAATTCAGAGACATGGCTTTTCATTCTGATACTACTGAAATTCAGGATATACCCTTAACCACCTACTTTAAAATTGAGAAACTTCACTTTTTGCAATTTTGTTTCTTTGTATGGAGGGAAAGATGTGGGTTTATGTCTGGGCTAATAAAAAGAAATTATAGACAAGACGCCATGAATTTGGCTTTGAGGAGTCACAGCAGAATCAAAGCCTGTGCAACCAAGCAAAAGTACACATTTTCTAAGCTTAAAGAGTACACAACTCAACTGGAGGCCTCATCTGTTTTTCAGAGATAGTCAGGCTAAAATCATAAGCTCCCACTAAAAAAAAAATCTGTAAAAATCAAGGAAAACAATATGACCAGGACACATTGTCCATCTTCTAAGTAGATAGCCCCCATCTGTTTCTGGCCAGACAGAACCCCAACCTCTAAGTAATGCCAGAGTTCAGCTCCACTCAGTTGTGTCTGATTAACTTAATGCAGGAAGTCATTTCCAGATGGGACTCCAATTTAAATCCAAAAGCTAAGCCACTGTCTGGCTCATCAGGGCTTCTGCATCACATACAGCACACCCTAAGGGATGGCAGCTTCTGGCAGGCAATACTTTTTTAATACTCTACTGAGGTAGACTGTGCTGTTATTCAGAATTTACAGGGTAGAAGGGCAAGGTTGTACTTGTAGTAGATAGGTAGAGAGATACAGAGATAGATTTTTTTAAAAAGAAACAAAGAAACTAGCTCTTGAACTTTGTGCATCACCTTTCTAAACTTGATGAAAAGTTCACACTTGGGAAGGTTTTCTTAGGAGGATTTTTGTTCATTTTTCTTCGTCTATGTACCTGAGAGATTTTAAACAGTTCATGATCTCCAGAGCTGATGTTTCAGGTTTTTTATATCACTTGATGCACAGGAAAGCCAGATTCCATCAAGTTCACATGTTAGATTGTTTTTTCCTAGTAATTTACAACACTGTGAGTTTTAGATAACTTGTAATGAAGCTGCTCTCAGCAGGCTCACGTGCAGACTTCCATTCCACTGGCTGAACTGCAGCACTTTTCCATCATTCCTGAGCTACTTCCCTAAAGGATCTAAATGAGAAATGGGAAGCCTTGCTTCTGCAGCCGAGCAAGTTTCCACTGGGCATTGTTAAAATTCTTTCAGAACTATTTTAAGATTTCTGTTTCTATAAAAGCGATGAAAACATTTAAATGAATAGACATGAATATTCATGTAGGAAAAACAATAGAGACAGTCCAGCTGCTGAAATTATCATTGAGATGGGGAAATGGGAAAACAAGGTCTACATGTAAAATTATGTAGCTCAGAATGAAGGGCTCGAGGAAACATTATCTCACCAAACATAAGCCAGACCTGTGGCCTACATGTTCAAATGAGGACAGTAATATATGCTGTGTTTGAGATATCTGGGCTTTCAAAAATCAGGTTTATCTGCCTGATATCTGAATCCTAATTTGCCAAAAACTGCACAGGACTGGGTGACAGAAGAGCAAACATGCTTGCAGAAAACCTCTGTCTCTCCCAATCCCCACTCACTCACCTGTCTGCGCTCTTTGATCAGCCTCAGACTGGGTACTCAACCTCACACCATAGGAAATAGCCATAGAAAATGTAGGGTTCTGAGGTAACAGACAAATGAAAAGAAAAAAAGAAACTCTTCTTTCTTAGCTTCTTTTGAAAACATTCACCAAATTTCACTGTGCACCGCCTGACTGATCAGAGGTCCCCTGGGGAACTTTTAATTTTATAGTTATTACTATAAATTCACTCATAGTTCACTACATTACACTAAATGCAGCTGACACCACTAGAGGTACCAGGTGTTTAATACAAACCAGTCCCTGCTGATTACAGTGCAACTAAAGAATATTCAATAAGGAACTACTGAAAATTATGTTGGCAAACAGACACTGTCTGTGGCTAGTATAACTAACCAATACCTGAAATATTACTATTATTATCCCTTCCCTAACATAAGTAATTCCCTTAAGAACATTGTCATATAGAATGGATTGTATAGAATATAAGAAATATTGATTTACTAATCCTACCGGTTTATGAAATTTATGTGTCAAGAGAACACCACGGAGCAGTAGATGACATTTTGACAGAGAATAGGCAGGCTGTACAACAAGAAATAATAGTGTTTTAAGCCTTTATATGAGCATTTCAGAGCTGTACTCTTGTGAAAATGCATAGGCCCTCATTGAAGGTCCCAACTTCTTAAACACCAAGATTATGTGGAGGATTCATGAGGATTTTGAGCACACAACAGGTATGAGGAATGTTATTACAACAGGTAAGAACCTACTATTAAATACGAAAAGAAGAATTCTTGTGTTTTTTCCTGTGCTGTGTGAAACATTTGTCTTCTGAAAACATCTGAACAGTACCCCATTACAGTCCTTCAAGTCTCTCCTTGAAGTGCATTATGTCACAACAGCTACTAACAAATTGAAAAGACTGCACTTTCAATGTCCTCACCCAAAGATCCTTTCATGTCACCCAATGCCACTCAGTTTTTATACGTCCTTCATCTGCATGCTTGTGTTATACTTGGGTGGGAAGCAGATGTGTCATGCTCCACAAGTGGGAATGGCTGGCTGTTACAATCTGAGTAGAAATAGCATTATTAATATTATTAGTATAATAATAACTCTGCCATAATAGATTAGTCTCCCTACTGAGGCAACCTGAGAAAAAGAATTCGTCTCTACTTCAGCAACTATATAATGACTTTGCAAGCATACCCCCACAAGAAGCATGAATCATTCAGAGACACACATGGTGGATATGAATGACACATTTTTGCTTTTGGATTCCTGATTCATCTGACAGATGTGAGAAAATTCATGAAGTTAGACTAGTCCCAAGTGATTGCACATGTCTGGACGCTGTAAAACACAAGGTATTCCACCTACTTTGGCACTTAGAATACTGGGCTTTTTTTCCTTATGGTCAACTGCTTGCTGTGATATAGTTAGAGTTGTGCAGTATTAGCAATGCCAGCTGTCTTTTCACATCCATTAAGAAGATTTTACATACCTTATAATAATCAACAAAAATGGCAGCTAATACTCGCA
Source organism: Motacilla alba alba (assembly GCF_015832195.1). NCBI lineage: Eukaryota > Metazoa > Chordata > Aves > Passeriformes > Motacillidae > Motacilla > Motacilla alba. The sequence goes on along the minus strand of NC_052017.1, from coordinate 36,773,129 downwards.
TATGTAATCCAACCTCTCATTTTTTCAAACACTTAAAAAAAAAATTAAAACCTCCCAGCAGGCTTCTGAGTTCACAGATCACATAAAGATGTGGAGAAACCTTTTAAAAATGAAATACCATATTAGAAATGCTGAAATATGAAACAGATGCCAAAGGCACATGCTAAGTGCACACATACATGTATTTTGCTGTCTTTGCATGGTACTACTCATTACAGCTTTGATAACAAGACACACATACTGATCCTCTGTTTTGACTCCCATAGGGTCTACTGCTATAAATCAACTGCTCCTGATGTTCCTCTGCACCAGAACTTGAGGCAAACATCACTGAGATTCCTGGAAGTCATCTTGCTGAGCATCCTGAGCTTTAGGCAGGGTTCTTACAGACTGTGATGAAAACTTAGGATGACTGTGGGCAGGATATATTTCACAGACACCCAGTGCATCTCCTTACTGCTCTTCAATACTCTCAGAGTTATTCTCTATAAAGTTCACAAGCATGGCACTCACACTGTTCAAACAAGCTATTTGTTTTCAGTTAATGATCCTCACCATCAAATACACAATGGTACTCAATTTCCTCATTTATTTCTTTTTCCTTTCCCTCCCACCATTTATTACCAGCAATTGTGATCTCCATCATGTAGACTGCAAAATCTGTGCACCAGCTACAATGTTTGTATAACACACAGCACAGTGTGATTTTGATCCTAATTTGGGACTGTTACTCTGAACACTGCTCTCTTTAGTGCTGCTTTCTCTGAAATTCACAAGCATATACATAATTCATGGCTTAAAATTAAATAAATTAATTCTGTGGTCAAGAATCAGAGTGAGTTATAAATGTATATAGACAAAGTCTCTATGTCTGACCTACAGGTGGTTTCTTCCCTCATAGGTCTCTGGATCTTCTTCTTGCTATGTTCAGGATGTCTGAGGATATATTGCAAGTAACCGTATCCTAAATAAGTAAATTTTGCACTTGTTAAACTATATAGAACCAATGGCTATCATATGTTTTACAAAATGTGCCCAATATTATAATTCTAGAGACACATCAATTCCTTAATTGAATCAAAGCAGACAATGTTGGAAAAAAATATGCTGTGCTTACCAGAGGTATTTCTTAAATTAGTCACTTTTAATTCCTTAGGATGTTGCATGGGCCACTGGCCTTCTTTTACAGAGTATGTATACAGTCCTGTAAAAGACTTTGTTTTGCCTCCTGAATCTATAATTTCTTTCATGAGTAACCACAGAAAATTAAAAGTTAATCCAGGCCTCCATTTGCCCCAACTGCAAATTCACCTAACAGCAGTTTACAAACCGGTACAATGCCACAATTCATCACTGAAGCTGTTTGGGGCAGGGGAAGCCATTTCATGTTGCATTTATACCACAACTAAGGAAGCAGATCTACCAAGGAGATGCCTAGGGAAGCTGAAAGCCATATCCTCTTCTCAGCCCATTAGCCAGAAGCACTCACTTTGCCAAATCCCACAGAGCATGGACAGGTCACTGAGGCTGGGCAGCTTGACATGGTATTGCTGAAGAGCAACACAAATAGCACCATCAGTATTTCAGAAAATGCTGTGGTCCTCCAACAATGGAAAGCAATTACAAAATAACACTTTTCTATTAAAGAAAAAAAAAAGAAATCAAAACACAGTAATTTTTCATGCTGTATGAGACTAAGAGATGGGTGGTACAAACATCCCACCATTTAAAGCAGGCACATGCTACTTAGTAAAATCAGCTGCAAAGGAAATGTCTCTCACTGGAGGTCGCTACACTCTAAAAGGTACAGTGGTTTATTCAACATGATGTGCAACCATCCAAAACCCAGATAGCATGTCACAATATGTTAAGGAATATGATCAGATTTTCTCAGCCAGTTGGATTTGATGGTTCAGCAGCCTTAACGAATGAAAACAGGGATGAAATACTTTTAGTGCCTGTTTTTAAATTATGAAACTACAAGAAGGCTGAAACTTGATTAAGAGACTGGCAGGCAGTGTACCTGGAATGACTAGTGTGATGCACAATTTCCTATCATCCTGCTCATGTAAGGTGAATACAATCAAACATGGTGTCTTGTATGGAGAGTTCAGAGCATCCTACAGATAATTGTAGGAAATGAATATAAATTAAAGCCCTTAAAAGACAGATGCACTACAGGTCATTGTTGCCAACATGTTGCCTGAGATTTTCTATTAATAGGAACACCCATGGTGGAATAAAAATGTAACGTCTAAAACCTTAGATTTAAGAAAAAGGGGAAAATTCAAATCCCAAACCAACAAAATAACCACTCAAAACAAACCACACACACACACGGAGTACATCAAAATCTCCACAGAAAATACCTGGATGGCTTTACACTTTAGCCCTAGTTACAATCTTGTGACACCTTTTAACCCAGCTTAATTGATTTAATTTTGTTTTTCCAATTTTAAAGTGATACTTCTAGAAGAAGAAACATGTAATTTATAAGGTGGCATCCTAAAAATTCCAGAAATGTTCATCTGGTATGGCTCATCAAAAACAGAAGTAGCTCATCAGCAGACAGTTTCAAAACAATTTAGGGCTTTTTTGTAATTTGTTGTTTTTGTTGGGTTTTTTCTAATCAGACTTATATAGTTTTGGATTCAAAGACTCCTTAGCAAAACTACCTTTCATCCCACTATAGCAGCCTTCATTAATCACTACTATAGAATCATAAAGATAAAATCATTATATTACTCAGCGAATGAAAGATTGAGGCAAAAAAAAAAAAATATAAACGTTCCTTCCCATCTGGCAACTTCTAAGTCAAATATTTCTACTTCCACTTCAAAAAAAAAAAAAAAAAAGACTGCTTTAGACCTAGAATAAAGCCAAATTACTTCCTGTACAATAAAAATATGTGTTGTATAATGCCAACCTGGACTAAGCCCCAAGATTTTCAGGGTTTCTATTTAAGATTTTTACACTACAAATTGAGTTGCACATTCTCTGTGAGTCTATTTTAAGAGACCCAGTAGAAATTAAGACTCAGCAAAACAATGTGTGCAATCAGAGAAGCAATAAATGAGCACTCTGGGAACATATAAGCAGGTGAGAATCAGTTTGAGACTGATGATGAACAGGTCAGTCAGTGAGAATTTTTAGACAGTTTGACTAAGCAATTAACATGAGACTTATGAGTAGAAAATCACGTGTAGTACCACATTACTGACCCCTCAATGAATTAATTCAGTTGTAAACTGTCTGAACAATTGGATTTTAATCTCATTTGCTTTTTTTTTTTTAACTGGAGTAGGTGAATAAGTAACACCACAGAATTACTCTCAAATTTGCAAGTTTTCAGAACAAGCTTCCAGATCACCCACAAGGACTGCAGCCCCAAAGGGCAGGCTCTGCCCTCACTGCTGAGCCACAAGAACCCACCTCAACCCCTGGAGCCCCACAAGTGCTCCTGTGGGACCACCTGAGCATCACCTGTTCAACTGGGTTGGTTCAGATGTCTCAGTGTAACTTGGAGAAAGCTGGAATATGTCATCCCTGAAATCAGATTGTGATAAAACATAGGTTCATTTTCATCTGAAATCAGAAAATTACAGCAAAAGCACTCAAGATTTTCATTACCTTCATAGTTTATTTTGGTTTGAATTTTGCTTGATGACAGTTGGGGAAGGGCAGGAGCAGAATTAAATACATTTCTTACAGGCATTAGAACTCCAGAATCACTAAGTTGGAAAAGACCTTCTAGATCATTGAGTCCAACCCATGCCCTAACACCTCAACTAAACCATGGCACTGAGTGCCATATCCAGTCTTTTAAACACATCCAGGGATGGTGACTCCACCACCTTCCCAGGAAGACAATTCCAGTACTTTGTCACTCTTACAGTAAAAAACTTTTTCCTAATATCCAACCTATACTTCCCTTGGCACACCTTAAGACTATGTCCTCTCATTCTGTCAGTTGCTGCCTGGAGAAACAGACCAACCCCCACTTGACTGCAACCACACTGATACATTAGTTTGAGAGCATGGTTATAACTCCTACTGTGGTACCTACAAAGATGAAACATGGCATGTTATGAAAAGGAAGATGTTATGCCAAGATTTATTTTTCCAAAGAAAGCATTCAGCTTGTGGGCTAAGGTCCCTCCTTTTCTCACCCCAGACATGGAGATTGTTTCATTGTAAAATTTAACTTGGTCTCCATTTGTTTGGAGCTCCATTAAAACTAGCTCTGGATCCAGTACCTGGCACATATCAAAGAACCACTGGAAAAGTACTACAGGCTACCTTTGATGTTTCTGAAATCAAAGCAAGCCCTATAGCTGCATGACCTTTTTTCAAGAAAAAAAGGTAGAGGACCATCCCCTCTCTCCCTTCTCAAGATTCAAACCCCTCCTTCTCCAGAGGAATAGACCTCTCCATGCCACTGCTGCCAGATTTGTAGTGGAAGCACGTCCAACTTTTGAGAATTTGGCCCTTCATACATGAGCTGCTGCTGCCTCTGGAGTGTGCTGGACAGAAGACCACAAAAAAAATTGGAACTCATAAGAAAGATTTTTTAAGGGAAAGGCTTACAATTTCTCAGCTACTCCCCCAGGAAAACACTATGAACTCATCTGTAATGAGAACATTTATACACACTCAAATTAGTTGTGGCTCGTGTGAAAGCTCCTACTGTCTCTGTGTCCCTGTCCCAGCCTGTTGACTTGCATGGAACAAAAGGCTGACCCTGGAAGAGTTCTCCTAATTAGTGTTCCATGACTAAAGCAAAAATTAAGGGAGATAATTGTGTTAGCTATACTTCTGGGGAAAAGCTTTTATGAGATAGATCTGACAAAGTGAGTGAAAATCCCAAGTGTCCAAATGCTCTAAGAATTTAAGAAAAGACAGAAAGTTGTTGCTGCTCTGGTTTCAGAGAAGGGAGGTAGAAGGACTTTTGTCCTCATTTCCTAGGCCTCACTGTTGCTCCATACAACTCAATCTGTCTGGTGTAAAAGTGGAAGAGCAGAGCTGCTGTGCAGTAATACAGGCTGGAAAATTCACACACCCCCCCTCCCCCCATGGTGTGTTATTCCATAATGATGAGGAAATCCCTTCCTCCCAACAAGCAGCATCTCTGTGTTAAAACATGAACCTTGTTGTGTGTGTGTTGAATTAAGTTATTGTATCTTAAATTGCTTTGTATTAATTGAATCATTACACCTACCTGTTCCTGTCTTTCCCCCCAGCTCATGAAAGGTACTGTGGTTTGGCACAAGCAACACAAAGTTAATTTGTATGTACTAAGACACAAGGACAGCTAGGCCTGTGACCCAGAATTAATACACAGCTCCTCAATCCCTTAGGATTATTTTAAACTTTTAACCAAGGATACCTTCTCTTCCCACTATAAGTCACCATCAGCTCCCACAAAACCAGAGAAGCTACTCATGCTAAAGACAAGAAATGGGTGATATGAACTCAGAGAAGCTCAAAGCTTTTCATCTTTTCATCTTTTCATCTCACAAATCTCAACAAACTTGAGTATTTGAGGGTAATGGTTTATTTCTCAAATCAGTGACAATTAAAAATGTCATTAGTTGATAGCTTAAACTTGACAGATCATGTTAAAAACTTAAAAATTATTTCCCAGTCACAGAATTTTTGTTTTCTCAAGTGGCCAAAAAGAACAGATGAGGCAGAATGAGAAGAAATCATTCAATATTTAATCTATATTCATACACTGTCAGCAAAAAAACCAAGAGTCAGATCAACTCAGAACACATTTAGTTGAAACATTTTTTCCTTGGTAGAAATCCAATAGGCTACAAATTCTTGTGGATCTCTGATAAGGCACTGTTGGGTTTTTGCTTGTTTTAAGGTATATCAGTATTTAATGGACACTGTATTACTCTTTGGTTGCTGTAGGTTATTGGGTTTGACTTTGTGTTTTGTTGAGATTTGTATTATGTGACACAAATGACAAAGAATAGACCTTCTTCTGGTTTTCTACAACCTAGAATGATGGTAGGTCCAATTATGATTTCTTCTCAGACTGTAACTCAGGAAAAGGGCTCTTGCTATTCCGGTCCCCAGCACATTTATTTTTCCTTGTTGGTACCAAACAATTTGAGACCTTTTGGAGATCAACAAAAATAAAATATTTATCCTACTTGAGACTGACAATTACAGAGTAGATGATCACTTTACAAAGGGCAAACTAGCTTACCCTCAAAAGTGGTTCTACTTGTAAAGCAAGTCACATTGGTTAGATCAAAAGAGATGGAGAAGATGCATTTTTGGGTAAAAAAGGTAGCAATCATCGTTAGGACTTGCAATATACAGTTAATTCAAAAGAGCTGAATGAATAGCTATCCACACTAAAATACTTTATAAAGAGGAAAAAAAATAGCTATATTAGACAAATTTGGCACTTGTATGCAGCATAAATAGTTGAACCAATAGCACATATCTTCTCTCTAGAAATTATCAACATAGTTTAAATGCAGAAGGGACAAAAAAAAAGGATAAAACCCGTGTAAGAAAACTAGGTGGGCAGGTATTGGAACTAAGACTTCATTCCCAGCTGTCAGATTTAAGAACAACTACTGAGCCATAACAAACAGATGATGTTAAATTTAAAGCCTCCTGATCTGAGAGGCAGTGAAAAGACAAATGTGTAAAGATATTCCCCTAAAGAGTGAGAAAGGATGACTGCAATACAGAGCAGAGATTCTGTTTTGCTTCCTTCCCCCTCAAGCATGTAGAGAAGCCAATTTTTCCCTAAGTCAAAAAATTAATCCTGAAAAAGAAACTTTAGGTGAAACTTCACAGCTTAGTGGTTGTGACTTATACTGTCCTGGTGGCAGAAGGCGTGACCAGCCTTCTCTCTGTGCAATGGGCTCTACCACTCAGAGAAGCAAATGGATTTTGAACAGTAAAGTCATCTAAATTGCACAAATATATTAAAAAAGTTTTATATTTAAGAAAGAATCAAACCTCTTTAACATTTACCCCAAAGCCAGATTTTTAAAGTCTCTCAAACCTTTCCTGAAATTCTTACACATATTTAATAAACAAATAAATGTGCACATGGATTTGGGATTAACAGGCAGTCACTTAATCACTTTGGCTGTAAATGCAGCAGCCATCAACCTAAACAAAGAGCAAATAAAAGAACATCTGTAGCCATAAAACCAAGGGTTTGCATTGAAGTATAAAGTAATAAAGCCTTTCAAGCAAACCAAGTCCCAGCACTTCGGATTTTGTACATAAAGGCACCAAGTACTGCAGAATAGCATCTCCCTTTGCTCTTTGGTCTCACACTAAAAAGCTCTGTATCAGGCCAGACTCAAACTTCATATTCAATGTTTTTTCTAAAACTAATGTGAATCCAGTGATCAGGAAGAGCAAAGACTCTCCTTTGTGAGAGGCCTCCAAGCCTTCCAGTGCTCAGGATCACTGTGGGCTGTACACTGGCAGCAGGTATTGCCTTGCTTGCAGGGTAGAAGATACGGCTGTAGAAATTCCTTGAATACTCCCTCATGTACTTATTTGCAATAAACAGATGAGTCAGTGGCAAAGATCCCACACTTTTCAGCATACTTTTGAATTGTGTTGTTCCAGTAGTTTGCAAATAGATGCTTTTTCACACTTTCCACTGCCACATAATCTTTAATAAAATCTGAACATATTTCTCAAGGCAAGTTCAGGGCTCTACATCTTGGGAACTGGGTCTCCAATCCAACAGGCTGTTCTCCTGAACACTCACAGTGCAACTGCTCACAGTTTGCCAAGCACTGGGACATGCAAACACACCCATCAGTATTGTAGTTTCAGACAAATCAAAGGTAATTCTACATGTAAATTATGCACAACTAAATCACATTTAATTTCCCAAATTATTACCCTTCCCAGAAAGCTGTGCAGCTTCTTGCTGTTTACCTTGTTCATTAGCTTCAGAGCTAATCCCCCTATACACAGCTATAAATCCTGGACTTTCATCTAGACTAACAAAATAGTCAGGTATTAAATCATCCAATTCCACTCTTTTTTATTATAAAAGAAAAAAGTCTAATCCAAAATTTTAAGTCCCTTTTTCTTAACTCCCTGTAAGTTATTTTATTCCTTTAAGATGATATACTTCACCTTTCCTTGAGTCTTACACAAAGCACTAGAACAAGCATATTTGAAATCAACTTTACAGTGAACTTGAATCAACAGAATACTTCAATTTTCAACAGATTGACCCTAATTTACATCAGTCAGAAATCCAGTACTTTGAAACCATAATTCCTCACCAACAGAAAACATCAACAATGTCCCTCTGGAAGCTTCTTGCATCTACATTAGGGGAAGAAATTGCAACACTCATCTTCCTTCAGGATCAAACAAGTTTGCAGTGCTCCTACACTCTGCTCTGCACTACAAAAAACCCTTTCTTCAGTGGAGCCAAATGGCTCACCTACAACTGTAAAGTCGCTGTAGTAGTAAAGCCATGAAGTGGTGCTAAAGAAACCATCAGTCAGAGAACTAAAAGCATCAATTACTGAAAGCAGAAACTGCCAATTTATACTGTTCTACTTGAGTATGTGGATTTGTTTTCCTGTTTAAAATAAGAAAGTGCTTTAGAAAGGTAATGAGAAACATCTTTGCCATCATAATCTACTTCTTGCTCTTCAACTGCCACAAATCAGTTCTGCTCTACTAACTTGCATTTGATCTGCTTTGACTTATACCACCTGTAGATCTCACTATCAGGGCTGAATGTAAAGTAAACTCATGTCTAGAGGCCAAAGGCTCAGCTGGATTATATCAGCACATTCCCTTCTTTGAAGTCCATGTGGCACATGGATTTACAACAGCTGTAGCTCTAGTCTTGAATTGTTTGTTTGAGATTTTAACATTGAGTAACCTACCAGGTAGAAAGAGTGATAAAATTGGCAAGAATATAGTTTCTAAAGCCATGAATTCAACTGCATGCCCGTCTCTGATTATTATGCTTTTGAGATACACATACATAAATATATGAACAAATTTCTATTTGATAGTCCATCAAAACATTTTTCAGTAGAATGGTCAGTGTGGTAAAAGAAATATACAAATGTCAGGGTTTGCTTATGCCTAGAGTTTAGTTTTAGAATTTAGTCTCCCATTTCTGCTGGGATTTTTTCATGGCACTTAGAATTTGTGGAATGGGTGCAACAGATATACATTTTGTTGCTGTAATACAGTCAATTTTTTTCTAGCTAGAGCCAAGTTTACAGCCATACTTTCAGCTTAGAAAGTCTATTTTATTTATGAAAGACAAAATTATTAAGCTTGGCAGCCTAAGGTCAAGTGCCAAAATCTATATATAGGCACTCCTATAAATGGCCTACTTTACACAGGCAGTGAGGACCTGTAAAATTAATTCAGCATCCAGCACTTCTGAAAATCAAGTCTCTTAGCTGCACAGATATGCAATTTCAAGGAAATGCCTTCATTTGTATGACTTTGGTATAAAAGAGGCATGTTTTTCCCTATGAAGAACACTTTCAAACACACCTTTTGAGAATTGTAATTCCTTCTGCAAGTCCTCTTACAAAAGCAATAACCCTTTTAATTAAATGTACCATTGATTCCTTTCATCTAGATTGAATACAATCCAACTAGTGAATTGACTAATAATGTGTTCAAAAGACCCCAGTGTTCTGACTCACTTTCTTCTCATTTCAACATTGTATAAATCTCAGGCATTGTCTCCATGGTGGTTATTTGTGTGGCTGAACAGATCATCTTCATTTGATTTGTACAATAACAATGTTAATTGAAGAGCTAAGATCCGCCTAGGTCATATCAATTACTGAATGAACTTCTGTCATTCTTACTTCCCATACTACCAAAGCAATACTACTTTAAAGGCAAGCAATGGTTGTTGGAAAAGTTCATCAGTCTAGGACTATGATAAAGGATGCTATTGCTGGGATCAGAGTTGCAATATACTTGCTGCTGCTCCACTCATCACTAAGCCCGTGGTCCAGAGAAGCAAGACATGCCTCTCACTGATCCTAACACATTCCTAATCAGTTTATTTGCAGTACAGCTGTTTGCAAGAAATAGTAGTGTCTCAGTCAGACTTGCACTGATGGTATTCCAAAAGGATTTCATAACTCCACTGTAGGGGCTGAACACTTGGGAAGCTGAAGTGAGCAAAGCAGGCAATGGAAATGACTTCATCTAGAATAACACTAGTTTTCCTTTGGACAGATAGTAGGCTTCAGAGCATAAGCAATGTTTTGGTTGTGCAAAGATATGACACCTAAAAAGTGACCCAACTAACATTTCTTTGCTCTTCTTCCAATACTGAGAGCAAATATGCTAGCATGTAGCATCCACTCTAATGTGTGGAGGGTGAGAAACCACATAAAAGAAGGTAGCTACAATCTTAGCCCGAGCCTACAGGAAGAATTATTCAGAAGATACTTTTTATATTCTGGAGTACAGCTATAGGCTCCTTGGCAATGAAAACACTGAGTCATGTGTATGTAAATGTATGATCCTGTGTTATTGTGGTTCCTGAGAAGTCTCATCAGGAGCCAGATTACATGATTTATTTTGCAATTTTATTATATTATACTGATTATACTACATGCCTGATAAAGACCAAACTGCCTGTGAAAAGACAGAATTTCTTTATATACCTTAAATATGGCACCCTTTCAAATATAAAATTTACCTGCAATTTGAATCATGTAAACAGCACCAGCTTGAATTGCAAAAGGAACTCAAATTTCATTTCTTCCTGAAAGCTGGAATGTCCGTAATTTCCTTTTTCTTACCATGAATTGACTGCATTTTTATGAGCTTAAGCAAACAAGGAAAGAAATATTGTTTGGTTGTTGATTCCCTGTAGTATGAAAAATTAATGATAGGATTATGGTCTTACAAAAACACTCTCTTTTTCAAAGTTGTTCTTGCAGCATCTCATTTTGCCTGTTAGCTGCATGGTAGTCTGTCATTTAAAAGTTTTAAAATTATGAAGAAGAAAAGATAAATAATCATACATACCAGACTCAAGAAATGGCTGAAATGCAGTGCATGCCTGAACTGTTGCATAATCACCACAGCAAAGGAGAATTTATGGATGACTTAAGAGTGCATGCACCTCCAAAAAGTTTACCTCACGGAAAATAAGATCCCCTCTGTTGTAACTCCATTAAGTTTCACTCAGTTGCACTGAGCTAAGTATCTGTGCACAGATGTAAGCAAAAGCATTTGGTTTATGACATCATTATTGCACTGACTGTATTAAAGCCTTTTATTTTTATTGAAAGTGTGTGTTTCAAATGAGATTCATTTCATTAAGTCATAATTTAATTGGCGGTCTCAGTTTGTAAGTAGCCCAAGACACAAAAACCAGTGATGTTAGAGGTCAGGGCTGATATTGACTGGCAGAGAATTTTGGAAGGAGTTTTTTTACAGCCAAAGCCATACAGTCTTATAATTCAGTTTTATGAGTAAATGCTATAAATTCTCACAATTTCTTAGAGATCCATTTCCCAAGAGTCAGGCCAAGATGTGGACACATACGCAAATAGTGATAAAAATGAAAGAGAAATACAGCCTATAGCTCTCCTTTAGCCTTCTCATTTTCCTTAAAATATGGAAGTACAGCAAGTCAGCCATTCTCTATTCTAAACAAACAGAGGAAAGGGCAAGTACAATCTTAGGTCATTTAGATAGGAAAACAAAGGATACAGTATGGAAAATGCAGAAGATCATTCACTTGTTTATCTTCTGTCAAAGACTGGCATTTCAAACATCTGCAAGTACTTTGAATAGGAAGTTTCATAACTAATTAACTGTATTTCTAGCATTTCCATAGAAAGACTAATAAAATAGTTAATATAGTACTTCTCACACAGTAACAGGGAATAGCCTGTAAGTCCAGTCCAAATTAGTCAGGAAGTGCAACCTTCCACTCACAGCTAGGAACTATTCATTACAAAGAATGGAAATTTTCTTCCTTCATTGAAATTAATATGGAGTAAAATACTTGAGACAACCTGGTTTAAGTCACCCTGCATTGACAAAAGTGACCTTTTTACTGTACTTGGTGTCCAAGAAAAGTCCAGTGAAACTTTGCACTGACTTAAATGGCATTATCTTCTTTGATCTGCTGCTAGACTTCAAAACTGTACTGACCTAACGCAGCTCAAAATTGGGTTCATAATTGAAAATTTCCTCAGTTATATTATTTAACCTCTGCTGTAACCATTGCATATATAAAAATACATTAAAGATATATACAAACTTCTTTGGGGTAAATTGCATCATGGATGCAATGAAGAAAACATATGCAGAACCATATCACTTTAAAAATTAAGCAATAACACACACTTTTTTGTTAGACTGTAACACTAGATTCCCACATTTTCAAATGACTTCACAGTTCCATCCCAACCTCAGCAATTATTCATATAATGGAATGTTTGAAAATGTAGATGGTTCTATTCAACTAAATGTTTCCATTTTTCAAGTGTCTCACATGTTTCCTGGCAAAATCACATTGGAATGGAAGAATAAAAACCCTGTTTTATTGCCCTTATGACATAAGTGTTCTCAGTCAGAAAGTATAGGTACTTTTTAATTATATTATAACAATAAAACAAGACATATGTCACTTCTCCTGTTGTAATTGCTAATAAGGCATATCTGTGCCTATTGTTTGAGACAATTTGCCTTTGGTATTGACAGTATTCACCTGGCACTAATGGAAAGATGTTAGCATATAGAAATCTCCTGGATAGGTTGAAAAGCTGATTGCATGGATAATTCCACTAAAAAATAACTACCTGTCTATTGGAGAGGAATTTTTTTTTTTCTATTTGCTGAGCTTTTAACAATTTAGCAGTACAATAGAGCTTTTAAGATAACTTGAAATACCTACACAGCAGGTTACATTAATAGGTGCTAATTATTAAAATTCAAATTCAGTCAGTTGAAAGATATGTGCATGCATATAGAATGATAGTCCAAGAAGTTAAATATACGTATCTTGCATTCATGTATATAATTACAGTACACACCAGCTAAGTTCTGCTGTCCATTTGTCTTTCTGATAGCACTTGGTGCCCTACACAAGTGGTAAAGTATCTCAAAGAAAAATGCCTAACCTTACTCACCTTATCTTCACCCACTCTACTCCCTTACTGAAGATGAAAAATCCACTGATACAGTTTACCACAGTCAGGACAGAGCTCTTCCTCCAAAAGATCACTATATTATCTAGAAGAAAGCTGAAGACAGTAAAATACCTCCAAGTTCAAGGAAAGTAATGTCCAATTTACAACTGCATCCATGGCTAACAGATGTCATGTAACCACTACAGGACAACCTTATCAGACTTGAAGGGACAGAATTTATGGAAGTCTGACCCTCCTGAAAATTCTTCTCATAACTACAGCTGTAAGAACAAGCTTTTGGACAAAGAAACTGCCTCAACAAACTTCTTTAAATGTTGCAGAAGGCAAAATCACAGCTTAGAGAGGTGGGTGTTGAAAAATTTGAAAAGTGTATTGAATGCAATATTGTTGGTTTGGAAGGAAGAGGGGTGAAGAGAGGTTATCTCTAGAGAATGCATTGTCAATGAATGCAAAAAAACAGCCTCGTTAAATTATAAAGGTGGAGGCCATCACTTCATCTCTCGCTTAATGGAATTGCCTCATCAAAAGACCTTTTTCCTCAAACAGAGTTTACTCAGCAATTGAGTAAATAACTCATGTATTTTTTAATCCACATTTTTGCCCATAGAGTGCTGAGAACATTTTCCAAATTCAATGAATAAAAAATTATGATTGCTTCAAGATAAGCAAATGCAATTAGTTTATCAATATAGTATTAGAAAAGCATCAAAAGGACAATTCTCACACAAGTATGCTGTACTGCTCTTTGTAGTGAAAACATATTTCTATTTAAAGACAAAACAATAACCCAATAGACTATTAGTTCCATCACCCTCTCCTCCCCTCTCTCTCAAGTCATATATATAGTCATCAAAGCACACATCTTAGAACATGGCAGCTGCCTTTGGAAAGTTCTGATTTAGAAATAATTTGTCTTTCAGACAGCAGAAACTAAAAAAATAATTTTTGTATCTTTTAAAATATTTTTCTTTTCTTGAGAATGGTGCTGCAGTGTATAAAGAAATCTTTCATAACAATATCTGATATAGTTATGAACTCCATTTGGTGCTAAAAGACCAAGTAGTTATGCCTTAAAAGAGATGTGCTGAATAGCAGTGGCATATCCCAGACAAATCATGTTCTTATCCAGCTCAGTCTTAAGAAAAGTACACATAGATAACAAAATCCTTTCTTTTACACCAAAAACTGTAGAAAATATGAGTTGTCAAAGTCAAACAAGTTCTTTCTTCATTTGGTGTAAATATTCAAATCTTTACAAAATTAAGGTAAAGGAGGATTCTACATTCTCCATGAAAGCAAAGAAGTATTGGCCTGATTTACTAGGCATTGATTATAACTCTGCTTTTATTTAACTCAGGCTGATTTTTTGTTTCCTAAACATATATTTCCATCCTGATTTCAATAATTCTCACCTCTGTTCTTTGGGACAGTTCATTTTATGCTATAGCCCACAGTGGCATCTGGATATCTTACAAAATTCTAGATTATGCTTATCTATACAAGAGTAAGCTTTGTATATTAACTACTTACAGTACAGAAAACAATGAATGGTGGTCTTTTAAAAGCTCAGAATCTATGGGAAAATACCTTTTGGTTGTCCCTTAAAATAAGATACTGACATCTTCAAGTGTATTAATAAAGATACCATAGATAAAATTAAAAGGCTTTGAAATAACAGAACATGACAAATTTCTGCATAGTGAACATAATTTTTTTAACAGTTTCCAGGAACGTATATATTTATGCCAACAAAACTGCAGTATCATCTCACTTCACACTCCCCTAAACCACTTTTGTTTGTTCACAGTATGGAAACATACACTCTATATTATGGCGTGTGAGAGTAAACAAACAACTGAACAGGGCACAGAGACATTACTGTGTAGATGAAATAAAAAAGCAGCAGTAGATCTCAGGGAGATCTCATCAGTGTGCACAGATACCTAAAGGGAGTAAAGAACGTGGAGCCAAGCTGCTTTCAGTGGTGCTCAGTGACAGGACAAGAGGAAATGGCATGAAGTGAAACACAGGTGGCTCCATATAAAATTTCTTGAGTCTCTTCTGAGATTAATATTAGTGACTTCCATCTGTTTACTAGTGTCAGTGTCAGGTTCCAAACCTATGAAGGCAGAGATATCAATCACATATAGGAATGATGACAGTATCTGCAGATCAGGAGAAAGTGTGCTAATTACCAAGGCCTCCTACACATGGAAAAACATTCAGCAAAGGCAGCAGATTAACTCATTCTCACACAGCCACTTATACTCCACCACTGACAGCATCTCAGGAGTAATTTCCATTACTGTAATAAGCATGCTACAGGACTTGCTAAAAGAAAAAGTTCAGAGTCTCCTTGCAATATTATCGTATTAAATACAAAAGACAAGGAAGAGGTGTTGCAGAATCTTCTGGCATGCCTTAGAAAACACATAGCAACAGTTATTTCAAAAATTCAGAGGTATCCAAACCACAGGCACCCTGTCTGAAGGGACCTTATTGTGACCCTTCAAATAGATCATTAGAGTTCATACGTTGTTCCCCAACTACTTCCTTTACCACATTTAGCCTGTGCATAAACATACTCATTCACAGTGTGGGATCCCTCCCCTGGCTTCTTTACAACTTGCTTTTTTATTATTTCTATGCAAGAACGTACACTAGGTTGTTTTAACTGTGCAGGTATGAGTCTATATTTTTAGCTTCCTTCTTCCAATGCCTGAATGTCTGCACAGGGATTTCTGAGGGTTTGTTTTATTAGTCATGCGTGTTATTGATATCATTCTATGGTTTTCCCTGTGGTTTTCATACACTATAGTTTAAAATATTCTGACAAAAAAATGGATGAACAGTTGGGGAAAAGTTTGCAATTTTCTGTCCAGTCTGGTTGATCATTGCCTGCTTTCCTTTCCCGGCAAATGAGCTGGCTAATTCTTTGCAGGCTGTGTTCCAGAATTGGCTCTTGAGAAAAAGCCCCTGTGTCATATCCAGGAAGTCCTAATAAATCAGCATCTGAAAACGACAGCATGCAGAAGTGTGGTATACACGGGCCTTTACAAAACTGCATGAAAAAGAATAATTTACCTGCCAAGTCTCAACAAGTTGAAGTACCCTTGACTGGTACTCTTCTTGACTGTTAAGATCTTCACAAATTTTCCTTCATTTCACTGTTGTAAAATCCCTCAAGGAAACAGAATGTGTACCTTGGATATCTCTTGCTTCACCAATATCAAAAAACTGAGTTTCCTCAAAGAGGTTTCTCAGATGACAATAGCAGTATTAGAAGAAATTGAACACGCTGCCATAAAATCTTCCCTTAACTTTGTGCTGTTACCTGCCCCATCAGGAAGTTATTGGCAGAGTGTGGATGTTCATACAAAGTGATGAGAGAACCTAATATTTATACTGTGAATACAGCCATTGACTATAACTGAATTCCAAGAAAAGAGAAAAAGGCTATATAGCTGATTGGAAGATGTATGTTAAGATACAGCAAAAGCTAATGAAGATACAAAAACCCTAGTGATCAATTCAGGATTCATAGAGTTTAATAGCTACTAAAGAGTTTAGGATCAGATGCCATGATTAAGCCATTTGCTGAAACTACTTTTATGCTCCATGATTTTATATTTTGCTTAGAACCCACATACTAAGATGAAAATTTTCTTACTTATCTCCTAGAAAAAGATCCAAAGTTGAACTGGAGAAAGTACATGAAGAACTCACTATTGGATATTTTTTCCTTGGTGATTAGTCATCTTCACTGTAAAAATATTGTGACTTAATTCCATTGGGAACTTTTTTGGCTTTAAATACTAGCCATATACTTATTTTTAATAGTTTCTCTAGTAGATGAAGAAATAATTGAGGCATCAGCAGGGCTTTGTCCCATAGATATCTTAATGTTCAAGTGCTGCAGTCTAGTTTCTTCAGACTTGTCCACTGCAATGAGAGATGAAGCCTGCCTCAAAGTGATTGGGCAGCCCTTTTGATTTACAGAACAGCTGAGGCATGGTTGTTAGACACAAGTAGGTGGTGACATTACAGTTTTTCTTCACATGTGTAGTCCATTAACAAGAGAGTTGAACACACTAACAATAAATAGATGACCCATGGGCTGAAGAGGAGGAAGAAAATAAAAAGGATAATTAAATTTCAATGGGTGAAGAGCAACAGATGAAAATAAAGAAGAATGAAAAACATGCTGCATTACTCAAAAGTTATATTAAATTTCTAAGTTCTTTAGTTCACTTCAATAATAATCTGACTTGGGGAGGGAAAAAAAAACCTTACTGAATTTGTGCCTTGTTTCCTTGTTATACCAGAATTATCTTCAAGGCAGCACGTGTTCTGGATTAGAAACTACTCATTGATTCAAGACAAGGAATGGATTGTAGGCACCTCATTAATAGCAATTATTAGTTTCTGAAGCTCTATCCAGGCTCCCTATTTATTATGGTATTAGTTAATAAGTTGGACTTCCAGCCTTCCTCAGCTATTGCTGACAGAAACAAGAGAAACACTCTTCACATGCAACTGTCCTCTGAATGAGACATGGTTTACATTCCATGGTTATGCACCTGAGCAGCATCAAAAACACCCTTAGCTTTGGCAGTAAAAAAGTGCATGGAACTACAAGGCTCCTCCTTCTTTCTCCTTCACCTTCTCCTTCTCCTTCTCCTCCTTCTGCCTCTCCTTTCTTCTTCTAAACTTTTTGGGTTTTGAAATCCAATCTGATTTACATGCAACTCTAGATTATGAGTAAAACATGTTGGGGATTACCTCAGGATGTGGGGTATAGGTCTAGTCAGAGCTGACTTCTGTGTCTTATATGGGAGCAAACCTCCATCATTAGCTTAATTCTGACTTCAAAAGATTACTCAAAAGATTATTTTACAGAAAGACACTAAAAAAGTTCTTTACAACAGTAGATTCACTCTGTCTTTTCAAAGGGTAGCTGCTTACAGTTACAGACTGTTACCCCCATAATTTCCTATTCTGTTCTGCTGGCCAAAACAATTCTAGTGCTCAAGCTGTGAAGATTTACTAGTGAGATGCTAAAGGTTTTATGTATGCAACTGTAGGAATATATGCATGTAAATGTGTGCATATGTCTTAATGTAATTAAAGGGAAATACTCAAATTTGTGCCTGAAGTACAGTATTCAAGAAGTACACATACAGACAGATATATTTGTTTACACACTTTTTCCACCTATGGTTGAATACCAAATTATACACCTTAACCCTGAAGATTCAGTTCTAGTATAAAATGTGTCTCTGAATATTTAGTTCATGTAAACACAATAATAAGATAAGGAAAGTAAAGAAAAAGTAAGTCAGCATTGCAAGGCAAAGGAATGTGGCTATTTTTACTCCCAATAAGCCAAAGATAAACTTCCTGAAATGCAAGAGAAGCAAAAACCTGACTGAGGAACCACTGAGATTCAGCAAAATGCATGTATTAAAAAATATTCTCTCAGTGCAATAATGAGTTTACTAACATATATAAAATCAGGTGGGTCATCTGGAGGTATTTATTTTTCAAACATCATAAACCAAGTCCACACATAAAAAAAAGAAACTTTTCTGTGGATGCTGTCTGCATCCATTTGCATTTCTTTTAAAGGGCACACAAACCCCTGAAGGTGATTATTTTATGCTATGAGTTGCAAGCCACTTAGAGGAAATGAAGGGCCTGAATCCCACTCAATAGCAAGTGGAAGACTAATTCTTTAGCTTCTTTATAATCACCAGTCTTAAAATCTTAATGTTTGAAGAAAATATTATCCTCTGAAGGCTCATATTGCAATCTCTTCAAAGTCATTTTTGATTGTATTTATTCCTACCCTGAAAGTACCCTCAAGTGGAAATATGACAGGCTTGTTGAAACACGAGTTTTGCAGCTGCTTTCAGAGGAGTTCACATTTTATAATTATTTGCAATAAAATGGTGTAAATACTGCACAAAAATTATGTGCCATCATTTGATATCTGAATGTTTTAGGAGTTTGGTTAAATTCTACCCCAGGAATATCTGCTCAACATTACTCTAAAGTGAGTCTGATTAAACGGTGAGGAACTTGGCCCTTCCTCCTTACATTCCATAATCTACAGCACTAAGATTGTCTCAGAGAACACTTCATTAAAATAAATCTCATCTTTTGCCACTATCTTGTCATTTACCTCATGGTGGGAGAAAAGTGCTGCCAAATAGCTTACTGAGCTTTGGTAGGTTTTCCCACTGATATGGCTTAATTTAACATATCCCTTGGTTCTTTTTCTTAACACCATCTTGTAGATTATCCTTCCTGAGTAATTTTTTTTCCCTGTACCATTTTGATGCATAATATGAAGCCATCCATCAAAAGCTGGAAGCAATGTATCCACTAATGTAAAGCCTACTGCTTCCAGCTCAGTGAGCACATCATACATCTTCTTGAGTGTGCCCACAGCACTTCCACTGTTCGCTGTTTCCTCTGGATCTGGCTCTTCCCTGGCTGGAACAGCTCTTGGAGGCACCCCCAAGACCAGCTTGGGAAGCAGTACCACTGCATGGCAGGGCTTTCTGCCCTATCTACCTGCTGCAGGTAAAGCATATATCCATTTCTAAATCACTTCCATTTTTTCTCACCTGCTCACATTATTTATCAACTTTATCTTTTATTAGAAGTTATACCTGTCTTTGTACCCATCTCCTTTCTACTCTATTAGCTACCCATAAAAGAGCAGAAAAATTCTGAATATTGTATAAAGCAACAAAATATTCCCACACACCACAACTACATACTTTGTAAGTATTTTTACTTTATCAAATAACAATAATGTTCCTGTCTTTTATGTTCCCACACAATCCTCTTCAGCACTGGTCTCAAAAAGTGGCCTTCCATTAACTGTGAACTTATTTAATGGCAGGTAAAACTGATGGCATAAAGACATTAATCTATCTGACTACACTCAGAGGAGTCATTTAGTCTGAATGCTCCCCACTAATCACAAAATCAATAATCACATTCTTTTAACAAGTTTGTCTGTATGTGAAAGCTCTTTAATAATTTCCTCTATTTCATGTATCATTTCTCCATGACTACTCAGTTTGTCCAAAAGGAGTCTTTCCAAGATGAGATCAGATTTTATCTATTCTACAACAGCTACACTAACATAAGTTTTTTTGCATCATTCCAGTGAGCCATAATAGTTTTTCCTTTTTTCTACCAAGAATTTCAAAACCTACTGGAGAAGTTTTCATATCTACTGAAAATTCCACATCATATGTCAAATGATGACTCAGTGGGGTTATTTGGAAAGACATTTTGGAGAAGAGCAGCTCCTCAGAGCTCCATTTTAATAACATTTGGAGTGGCCATGTCAGACACAGTATCCTCACCTCTTACTCTGTGTCACAGGGGATGTTAACTGAAACGTTGATAGAGTGATGGCCTGACTGGCCTCAAAAGTAAATGTTTGAATTTACAGTGTTTGAGAGCATCCAAAATTAGGCAAGAGGAGTTCACCCATCCTAACTAAATGGCGGCAGAGTCCGTGTTACTTTTGAATGAGAAAGACAGCCACCTTTCAAGTTAAACG
The DNA here is from genome assembly GCF_015832195.1 of Motacilla alba alba. NCBI lineage: Eukaryota > Metazoa > Chordata > Aves > Passeriformes > Motacillidae > Motacilla > Motacilla alba. The sequence continues at coordinate 36,752,366 of NC_052017.1, read as the reverse complement.
GAATTTGAAAATTACTTTCACAACCATAACTTTTCATGTCATCTCCTTATTATCCAACACTCTGAGTGGCTTTTTCTCTATTTTTGCAGTTACTGCTCAGTGACTGTAATCTTTGAAATGAAGTAGAACCTTTCAGTATCGCTGTATTAAGGAAAATTATAATAGCCTATTGACTGCAGTTTAGTCAATGATCCATTCGTTATTCTGTCTTAAAGTCTTCTGGAGTTTGTAAAATAATATATTTAATTATCTTAAAAGTCAATATAAGCACAAATGAGGGACTGCAATGAACCAAACCTGCTAAGATAATTAATGCAGTTGTGAAAACAGTGGATCAAGCCGTTCATCCCACCCTTTCCTAGCCGCCTTTCCCAGGCTAATAGTCTGTACTAAGAATCAGATATAATCCCACAGTAAAGTATTTGTTCCTCCAGAGATCCTTAGCTTTAAGTGTGACATGAGTGCACATTCTACACAGAGATGAAACAGGGTAATAGCTGTCTAAAGTGCCAGTGCTCATTTAAAAGGTGAGACATGATACCTCATATACTTGGTAGGTGAAGTAGTTTTGTTGCATACTTCACCTTAAATGTCAGGCACCCTCATCTATGACAGAAGAGACAGATTGTGCATGAAAGTTTCTGTTTTAATTAGATCATCCACTCCTATATCATGATTCAGTTACTTCCCATGACACATTCCAATCTTGATTTTTTAATTCAATATAATTCTTTTTCTGAGAGGGGAAGAACAAACTCATGAGAGTTAAAAATCAAACTAATGAAAAAAGTAATGGATAAAGAACTAAGACACATATCTTCATTTGCCCCTCATTTGCTTTGAGAGGACTTCCAGCATCAACATCCCACATGAACTACTGACAGGTCAGCTTGGATAAACTGTTTGAACTAGTAAGCTTACACGGGAGGTGGATGCCTTGTTGATTTAGTAGTCTCTGATAAGTGCAGACTGGCAGAGAAAAACATGTACAACTGACCTTCCACCTCACCTCAGGAAGAACATCACTCACCAGCAGCCACACATTTCTGTACCTCCTGCAGTCTTCTGATTCAGACTAAAACATTCACTTGGCTTTCAGACAAAAATGGGGAGAACAGAGTGTTCAAACACAGCATGGTCCTAAGCATTCCCCAGTGAGAAAGACACTGAAGCTTCATGTTCCTGCCTTTTTGCAGGAAAAAAAAGCAACATGCAAACAGCAGTCCTGTCTCATTTCAAAATCTCAGGATTGCATTTGTTCATCCTAAAATAGCTATAACTAATACTTATCTCACTTAAATTGTGAGATTTCTTTTGTACTTGAAATTATGTCTTTTAGCCATAAAAGCTTTTTAAAAAGTGACTCAATAAAATTCCTGTCTCTCTTTTTCACACAGAACCAAATTATTTCTTTCTCCCTCATCCATCCTGGCCAAAGCAAAGGCAATGAATCTTTAGTGCATTTTTACTCACATAGGCTATTCCAGCAACAGTTCAGAATATTTATCTCTGGGTTAACTATATCTTCAGAATAACTTGAATCAATTTTTGAAATTTCATTTTCCCCCAAGGAAAAATGTCTGTATCTTTCAAGGTAGTTTATGTAAATATAAAGTTATAAAATCATTGTTTTAAGGATGTTTAATTGTTGGTTTTGAACTGGCTGTGAATAATATTTTGACATCAGGTATTTATTTTCTATAGCAGCACTATGTTTGGTACAATAACTATCCATCAATTCAACAAGCCAGAATGTATAAACACTTATTCTGACCATGTATGAAACCTCTTTCATCTACTGGTCACAAACTTGAGGGTTTTTTTCACCTGTGCACCTAAGAAAGCCATGTCCTCCTCAGCCATATGTGTCTGCTGAAGAGCAGTAGCCCATGGCCTCAATTGCAAGAATGTTTATAGCAGCCTTTTTAACATCCTATAGTGCATTTTAAGAGAATGTAAGTGCTTTTAAATGATGTTCTCCTTTACCACATCCTTATGTTTCCCATGTTTCTAATGGCAAATTTCTTTGTCAGACCATATGCCCTTTCCCAGAATACACTTTTGACTACTTTAAAGGCAGCAAACCAGCACTGATATTTTGGGCCAGGTAACTGCCACATACTTTCAGCCTGTTTCCATTCTGCTTAACAAGTTTGTTCTGTTCAATATCACCAAATGAAGGTTAAGTTCCACCAAAGTTTAAAAAAATTGGAGTCAGGTATTCTGGCTAGCATATCTCTACTTTCATTTGGTTTGTAACTTTATTATTTTTCTCCCATTTGACATGGTAATCATGAATTTAGTTGTGTGGCTACTCTGGAAATCAGTATCTACTAGAGGATTTCTTCCTATAGCAAAGGAATGGCATCCCCAGCTAAAAGAAAAAGTCTGGTACCTCAGGAATGTCAGCAGTGTTTAGCTGTTCCCAGAGACTATGAAGAAAGGTAAGAGTTGTGGGGCCGTCCTCTGTACCATGGAAACATGGCAGGAAAGCATTAACTCATGTGACACAATCTAAGCCATAGACATCAGCTAACACTCATGTTATAAATGGAACGAAGATTTTGTTCTCTACTATTGAAAAACCATGTCCTACAAGGTCTGAATAGGACTTCTGCCAGTAGGGAATAGCAGCAGTGTGAAAGCATGTGATGAAGTGGACAGCGACTGAAAGCACAGCAACTAGAAACATCCTCTCATATTTATATGCATTACTTTCAATAAATCTGAATTCCTTTTGATCTTGTATAATGGGATTCCCTTGTATAATGGAATTCCTGTAAATGGAACACACAAATTATCTTCTTATTTTTCCAATTTCACGACCTTTCATTTTCATTCTCTTGCTTCATTACATTTATAGTCTATTTTTATACAAACTTATTGCCCTATGTTTCAATCACTTTTATCTCCTATATTTAGATCAATTCTCTTTCCATAACACTTTATAGGAGAAATAGCCAGACTCGACCACAGTGTTCAAAATAAACTTGTTTGTGAAACATGCATAATGACTTTAGAGCATCTTTAGGGTTTTTTCCCTACCCTGTTCGTGCTACCAACAGTCTGTTGTTTTTCCTATTTTCAGTACTCTACTCCTGAAAGAGGCTTTTACTGAATCTTTAGGCAAAGGTTAGTAGAACATCAAGGCTTTCTCTTAGCTCATAATAGAAAATCTGCAATTCTGATTACCTAAAGCTCTTTACTCACTTAAAACAAAGACTTTCTTGTTTGGCAGTCCTTTTCTGAAAATGTTCACAGGCCTTGACTCATTAAAATTTAGTCCTTCATTTTCTCAGAGTTGCATGAAGATCTTGAAGTTTTATCTTCTCTTTGTAACAAAGGTTTCAATTTTTTCATCTACATTTTCCAGCAACATAAATTTAACTCTCTTAACTCTGTACTTAATAAATCTTAGTGTGTCCCCAGCACTTTCTCAGAGATACATTTAAAAAACATGCAAGGTCCAGCACTTTCATATTCAAAAAGATAATTGATCACTGCATATTGCCTTATTGATACCTTTCCTGATTATTAAAATAGTGAGACTGCATCTTTACCTATAAGCTTCTCTGCCAGAACAGTTTCGCAGGCACTTGATGGGCAGATCAGTCCCCTTTGCCTTTTTATGAAGAAATCATTAGAGAGACAGATCCTTGGACACTTCAAAATACAGGTAATCTAAGGCAAACAGAGCTCCACTATGTTCTAGACTGTAAAGCTAGATCCATCAATAATTTTGTCCCTGCTTCTCCTCATCAGTACAAAATGATTTTGGCTTCTTAAACCTGGATTCAATTTGTCTCATTTTAGTCACTTGAAAAATTTCTGTCTGGAAACTATCACAGAGGAGAAAATGGGTTAGTACCTGAGGGACAGTCCAGATACTAAGGAGGCTGAATTGCCTTTGGACATGTCTATCAATCTTCTTCAATTACAGAGGTGCTTAAAGTAACTCAGCTCTTAGCTCAGGCATTGCAATTAAATGTCTGAAGTTAATTCTATTTAATGTGTTTCTAAACCTGATTTAAATCCATGAAAAGGCCAAAGGATCTTTCTATTCCTTCAACTGACTGTCGATCATCTCTCCATCAATACTTTCCACTTTGCCTGGGGCAGGGGAAGGGACACAGAGCCTTCTCTCTACCCCATTCTTAAATGATTGTGTCAGATTGATAAATACTTTTGATATTTCCCTTCACTTCTATTGCAAGAACTGTAAGGGTTTGATACAATACTTCAATTCTTTTTGAAGTTCTATGCTAAACTCGGTCCAAGTTCTGTGTACTGGCAACTGAGTAACTATATCAGCACATTTAGCCAGTGCCATCTTTTCAGTGCATGTTGCACACTAGTCCCATTAAGCACTCTGCTTTATCTTGGCAACTCCTCTACCAATGCAACATGCTAGAAATTTTCAAAGGTGGGGGAAGGAAGCATCCCCAGGTTATTTTTCTAAAAATATTTTTCCAGAAATAACTAATGCAGAATATGAAAATGCAATAATTTTATTTTGCAGTAGAGATGTTACTTCTTCTAAGATCCAAAATAAATCACCAAAAGCTTTCAAAGGTGACATTTAATCCATGACTTCAAATAATTTCTAAGATGGATGATCCATTAGAAAGACACTTTCAATTCCTCATGCCCTTGTAAGATTTTAATGTATAGCTAGCAGAAAATGCATTTACACAGTATGCTTTTCATAGCAAGGCTATAATTTATTGATAAAGCTTTAAAAAAATTCTATGGCTGTTTATGTCCTTTTTTTTATTTGTTTATCTATAAATAATAAAGGGAGACTGAGCCAAGCCTTATCACTTACATAAACCTGTTGGATAACATTTTTTCTAAAAAAACCAAATAACTTTAACTCTGCAAAATAATGTGGATACTTCAAACAGTATTAGATATTATCATAGACATAACATTTGATATATGCACAACCAAATTAAAGTGAAAAACAGATTAACCCAGCTCTCCCTCCCCTTATCTAGATAGAAGACTTCCTGTGTGTGTGCTCTTGGTGTTCTCTAGAAATGTTAACTTGAGTCTATGGCATGGAAACCTACCTTTCAAACAGCTTGAGAGGTCAACCTAGGAATGAAGGGTCAAGAATATCTGATAACCTGGGGCATTGTAATACTGATTAAGTCAAAATCCTATTTCCCTACAATTCTTTCCTTAATGCTAGCATCTTGCTAGGCATAACATCAGCTAAATCAGACACAGGAAGTATCTGCTTTACCTTCAGGAGAACTGTATTAAGTTTTTCTAGTCATACAATGTATTGTTGTCTCATTCTTCCCACTGCACAAGTACAGTCACTTAAGCAATTTTATTAATTACTGTTAAATCTTGCAGGACTATAAATTTAATTAAAGAAATAAGAGCTTGCTGCATTAAAAGTATAATGGAAACAAATACAAAATATAGGTCATAAAGAGGTTCTCTTAAATTGGCTCATCAAAGTCTTATGTTCAGCTACATCCTCGCTTCCCTAATGTCAAGTGATCATCAGACAGAACAAATGTTTTTCTTTTGAAATACTCCCATAAAGAAGATGTTCCTTTATATCAAACACACCTAAAATATAGGATTCTGTCTCCAGATATCTGAGATTTTTGGGCTGGGAGCAGCTAAATTTATATAGACCTTTACAGGAGAAAAGTTAGATTGAGTCTTTTTTAGGATTTAGTGTAAAGCCCTTCAGCTGCATGATCAGAGCCAGAATCTTATTTATTGGGGGAAAAAAATCTTCCCTGAAGTATCAGGGAATTACAAATTTTGTCCTATGTTATTTTATTTTTAGCCAGAGGAAGGAAAAAAGATTAAAAATTTTAATAAATCGTTTTAAATTACATTTCTGTCTCAAATCAAAGGATGCAGTCTGGATTCAGATGAATAATCTCTCTTCCCTGATCAGGCTTCAGGATGATATACATTAGACATGCACTTCACCTCATTCTCATTAAAACATGTGTTCTACTGATCCTCTTCAGCAGTCCAGACAAAGCAAGATGCTGCTACCAGAATTCAGTTTTAAACCTGGATTTTTTTTCCCTTGAGCTATACCTGTCAATTAAAACAGGTTTCATTAAAAAGAGAAAAATTCTGTTATCAAAAAACAGAAGCCAAAATTTGTGTTGCTAGATTATGGATACTAAACTAAGGTACCAAATATGATATATGGACCTTGAATCAAAGACATGAAATTCAGAAAGATCATCAAACTCTTCTATGGCAACATCCACTGTCAACAGACTTCAGGGTGAAATATCACACTTGCAGTCATGAATATTCATATTTTTAGTTATATGCATGAAATCTCCAATAGTTTGTTTGCTTTTTAATGGTTCCAAATTTGTGAAGCATAATATAAAAACTCCTAGCACAGAGATGTGTTACTGGGATAAAAAAATGTATTTGCTTGAGACTGTAATAAAAAGAACTATTCAAATATAATAATTGAACATTGTTTATGGTAATTAATTGCTAATGCCTCTTCTCAGCTGAATTAGTTTAGAATACTATTTTGATCTTAGTTTAGCCTTTTTGCCATTCCAAGACAGTACTGTAACTTATATCAGAGAATAATTGCTCTTCCTGAGATAATGGGAATTTTTACACAGGCCCTAGAACACTGGGTTTTAGCTTTGGTATTCTGGATTTAATCAAAAAGTAAAAAGTGCTGTCTCCAGAGGAGATTCATTTGGCATGCTGGATGTGTAAATCTTACAAATTACATAATTGGCTTGGTAATATTTTCACTTTTTTTTTGCTTTCTACAAGCATAGAAAAATCCTTAATTAACCAAAAAAATTACAAAGAGCACCTGCATTTTATACACACACACACACACACACACACACATATATATATGTGTGTGTGTGTATATATGTATATGAATAATTTGCATTTGAGACACCTGCAGTAGTCACATCAGTCTACTGAAAAACTACAAGTCAGGAAGAAGGTCTCTTTTCTTACTCCTTCCTTCTTTTTTCCAGTTAAAAGCTTCCATCATTCCCTTAGAATGAGTTTGCCTGCTTTTATGTGATATCACAAGCTTTTAAAACAATTTATACTTTACCAGTTCCAGATGTAGGCTCTCACAGGTGCCAAATTGGTTGCTTTTCCTTTTCTTCCCATCTGCTCTCCCTTCTCAGTTCCCCTGAAAATTTTCCCTCCATTTGCTTTTTACTTTTTTTTCCTTTTAGTTTTTCCCTGAAATAATCAATGATTCTTCTGAGGATTAAGGTCTTTGTCATGTAATTTATTAGTGTAAGTGTAAGTAAATTATTTTAAATAAGCAGTTATATGGTTTTTTTTAACACAATCAAATTGAATAGAAATTCAGATTTGGGTTCACTTGGAGAAATACATTTCCAAAAAGGAATAAAACCCAAAATCTTTGCAAAGAAGAATTGTTTAAAATGTGTATTTATAGGTCAGAGCCTGAGATTGTCAAATTATACATTAATCATCCTTCAAAGGAAAATAAATCCAACCACTTTTGCGTGGACAAAATGCATTGACATGATGGGCTTTGGTCGATGAATGTGGAAACTTTCATATTAGCTTTTTCTACTGGACAGAAGTCATCTGTTCCCATAAAGGTTTTCAAAGCATAAATGATATTTGACAGAAAATCTTAAATAGAAGGGATGGGGCAGTAGGTGAGTAGAAATTCTGTCTTAGACTTGCCAAATAAATCTACAGTTTGATACAACTGTGTCTGGAGTTGATATATCAGCCAGGCTGACACATCATGTAACTAGACTGCAAACATTCCAATCTGTGTTACCAGGCTTCCCACTGACAAGAAAGAAAACTTCCCACAGTAAGATTGAAAGATCAGAAAGTAAGGCAAATAATTTAAATCAAGAGAAATCAGGTAAGATTTATGACCTGGATTTGCACTACAATATTGTTGGAATCAACATGTTTAATCATATACATATCTGCTCTTCAAAATAATTGTTAGCAGGTACTTCTTTTATACTTTTACAAGGCCATGCAAAGCAAGAACCTGTTCTTTCAATATTTCTCCTACAGAAAAGAACCAAATTTGCATGATGTCACTCTTCCCTATGTGTTCTTTTAAAACCTATGGGATAAGTGGGGAGAGACACATAAGCTCTGAGTACAGAAAAAAACAAATTCACTGAAAACCAGAAGGGGTTAAAATGGGCAACTTTAGAATCCTTTTTTGTTCTGTTTCATCTTTTGCTGTTTTACTTTTAAATATTTGAGCTGCCTGTTTTTAATTTTTTTATGTAAAACTGGTATTTATTAAGAGCCAAAGTAACATTCTGGAAAGCACTTTCTTTAATATACTTACTAAATTAGAGTTTCTATACAGCCTTTAATTTATAAGTGATTCTGAAATGGGCACATTCACAAAGATCCTCGGGCTTGTTGCCAACATGCTTTGAGAGGGTACAGTGAATGTTAGCAGGTGGAACCTGTTTCTGGTCTGAAACCATGCAATATCTAAGGGTCAATTAACAAAATCAGCAAAACCTAAACTTGTCTTACCCAATCTAGATTTGAACAAAGCCATGCAGGATGTAGAACAAACTAAAAAAGAGATTAAAAATATATATATATAACCACTATAAAATGCAAAATCATAAAGAGATTAAAAACATTTTTCTTTCCTGCAATAAATCAGGGAAAAAGAGATGCTTCAGCCAGAACACAATAAGGAAGAGAGGGAATTCAGGGGTAGGGTGTTGTCAGAAGTCACTTCCACTGAAATGAATAATTGTGCTTTTGTAGTACAGCAGCCAGTTGCTGGTAAACAGAAATGCAAAGCTACATTTTCTCAAACAATAACATGTAGGCTGCATGGCTTGATACGAAAGGTTTTCAGCTGGAAATATTACTGATATTGTTAGATTCATCTTCCTGTAGTAACTGATGGATTTTTAGTGGAAGTGGCTCAATACTTCTTTTGGTATGGCATTGCTAATCCTACCACATCATTCTCCTTTTCAGTGCACTGCTTTGGAGAATTGCTGCTGAAAAGCCTCTTGCAGTGACTGGTTATTCATTGAATATTTCTATATCTAGTGCAATAAAAATTCGCTAATCTAATATGAGGGTTTAGCTTACAATAACATTCCCCATAAGAAGTAGTTATGGTGGCAACCACTGCTGTTGAAATGTCTGAACTAGGTGGGATTGTACTGAAATTCATAGAAGAGGAGAACAATTTATTTAAGCACATAAGAAACTGTTCTAATTGCACAATAATAAATAGTAGATGCAGAAAGATTTGATGTGACTTTTACACCTTAATTCTGCTTTTGTGCCCACCTGATTAAAAAAAATATTATATTTTTATGGCTGCAGTAGCTATTTTTAAAATTCCCTGGAGACATGACTGAAGGGAGCAAGGAAAGAAAATACTGCAAAAGCACAGCCTACACTAAAGCAGAAGTTTTTCCAGAGTATTCTTGTTACTCCAAGAATATTCTATAGAAGGATATCCATATTCTGTTCACAGCGTCCAAAATCTAGAGTGAAACACGATTCTCTTACACAATACTTTAAAGAGACAGGGAAGAGCTAAAACAAATTAAATCTGTAAAAGAGAGTGAGGCTGATTTCTAACCTCTTCAGGTCCCTCTCAAGTCCCACTCATCCTCTGTTCAAAAAGTTCAACTGGTACTTTTGGCGACATCAGTTCACACAGAATCACCAATGACTGGGTGATACTCACATTGCTCATCTAAGAATACTGTTTTCAGCTCCTTCCCTATCTGTCTTGACTGAAAAGACTGTTAAATTGCCACACAGGGACACATCAGAAGGGAAGTGTCATACTGCCACCATTACAGGCACCACAGAATACACAAACTACAGATGACACTTTCCTGGGTCAAAAAGCATTGCCTCCAAATAAAAAGAAAAAAAGTGAAGTTTACATCATCTAGATAGAAACAGGTATTGGTGCCGGGAGTAAAAAGCAGTTGCTTGAGTACATGACATCACTATACTCATTGCATGCAAAAGCAGCGGAGTTCATATCAAGGGCGTGTGTTTGGGGCTTTCAAAGACTGCTTTTAAGAAATGGAACAAACATAAGGTGGATCTTCTGTGAAAAATAATTTTAAATAAATAATACTTATAAAAATTGGTAAATTTTGATTTGGAACATTTCCCTAGAGGTCACAAAATTTCCAAAGCTATGATCAAGACAAGAGAAGAAATTAATTAATAACCCAGATGAAGCACAGCAAAACAAACAAATCTCTTGGAAAATGTCATTTAGAAAATGGGATGATAATAGCAATGAATATAAATTAGCCACTGGAAAGCAAACCACTAATGAGGAAAGTTGAAAGTCATAAGAAGAGTCTCTGACCACTACAATTAATACCAAAGAAAGAGACTTTTTATTACACTAATAACGATCAGTATCTTAATTACATTGGGATATTGTTCAATAAGCAAGGGGCAAGTGTTAATAGCACAGACACGGAGATTTTCCATAAATATTTCTACTATGTACTTTGTTTGTAGAAAGTAAATTATGTGGTTATAATGAACCCATTCTGTTAGTACTGAGACAAAATATTACAATACAAGCTATTTTAAATTAATTTAATTCAAAAGCAGTTCTAACTCAGCACATGCAGATAACTCTCAACTAATAGCTAGAGGAGAACTGCTATAGGAGGAGACAGAATTATTCTGGATTTCCAATGAGACCAAAGACTCATTTCCAATTCTTAATGGTAATTTTCAGAGGAGCAAGCTAAGAAAATAATCTTCTGCCAAGACAGAAAGGGTAAATGGGGCAATACCTGAAGTAATTACAGACTTTGTTATCCTGTGTTGATCCCAATGAAAATAATGGAATAGATGATAGGGGACTCAATTAAAGAACAGCAATACATTGAAGTACTAATCTAAATGCTCTTATAGATAATAGATCTCAATATAGTTCAATATTTTTATGAGATTATATTTTTGATTGATAAAGGTTAATAGTGTTATACAATACAATTAGATTCCTGTAAGGCACAACTAACTGCACACTGCACAATATCCTAATTAATAAACAAGGACACAAAATCAGCATTGCATATATAAAAGAATTAAAACTGGTCAAGGATAGGTCTTGTTGATCTCACTGGAAAGCACCAGGCTGTGGCTGTATTTCCAAGGGCATTGCCACAGAGCAGAGTTGTTGATGCCCAGCTATTTAATATTTTTATAAATCACTTTTTGGAAGGGAATCAAACTGAAACAAAGATAAAGGGAATTGTAAATACTGAGGATAACAAGTCATTGACAGAACAACAAAGATCATGTCATAAATCACAAAAACCATTCAGGATGCTGTGAGCAAATCAAACTTTTTGGACCATCCCAAGTCCTTGGGTAAATTACTGCTGCATTTTAGACCATATTTTGGACAAGCCATGAGATTAGTTTTACCTCCACATACAAGTGAAATTTAAGCTTTCAGAGGAATTTCTAGCAATCTATAATTTCTAAAAGCATGTATTAAAGGCAATGAGGAGAAATAATACATGAAGTTATCAAACACCTAGAAAGGCACCTGAGTAGCAGCTTACTTGACCTGGAAAATCTGCAAACATAAAGAACATTGACTTAAGGATTTCCAGAAAAAAAAAAGTTATGAAGAAATTAAAAAGTAAATTTTACTGGCTTAAATGCCCCCAAATCAAAACCACATGGTAAGAAAATGAGAGCTCAAATAGCTCAGGGAAAGCTTCCATAATGTTGCAGATCTTAGGAATTCATCACCACTGATGAATGTTAATAGAACCAGAAGAGAGAAGTCAGACACATCTTGCTGTTAAAGGAGAGTAACAGCCAGATTCCAAGTCTGCAGAAACTTCTTTTATATTCACAATTGATGAAAGCCCTGAGAAGAGTCTAAAAATGCCCATGTTGTTGACAATCAACAGGGCACGTTCACCTGAATACTGAAAAGAAAGCATAGCCACGATGTACTTGATTTGTAATTGTACTAACTCAATGTACTTACAGAACAAAATGATGTAACCTTATTTACACCTAAATATAGGTCTATTCTTCAGGCCTCAAAACTGGAACAATTATACCCAGGACTTACAAGCATGCCACGGATAAACAAAAATCACTTCTCCATCTTACTGCAAGAAGATTCTGATCACAGGGAAATTTTTTCCTTGTATAATGGCATTACAATTATAAAAGCAACAAATATTAAATGAGAGTGGAATACAATGCATTTTCATTATGCCATTAGGACTTGTACTATGAGCAAGCAGTCTAGTGAACAGCATGAAAGTACACTGATTATAAGAATTAAATGCATATGCAGTGCACAGATTGTTCCTGGAGACATTTCTTCATTTATTTATTTTTAACTTGAAGCCTTTGTTTCCATAGGAATCAATATTTCCTTGCAAAGCTAATGACTACTATAACATGTTAATGAGCTATGTTAACAGGCAATAATAATATTATTATTTTTACAACCCCTATATCTGTGAACTAGATTCAACAGGAAGCAAAAAAATATCATTACACTGATATGTTAATTATTAAATCTAGAGTGATTTCCCTACCTAAATATTCTTAAATCTATTTTCATTGATTATATCAAATAAAAAAGTAAAATATCAGCATCAGCCATTTCTCTTGTAACTATGAAATAGCAAAAATATTGTTACACTTCCATGAAGTTTTGCAAGTCCACTTATGACTTGATTTAAATATTATCAGTAACATGTTGTTACCAACTCTCCTTTATTGAAAGCTTTTGAAATTTTCCAATGAAAGACTAATTTTTAGTATTATGTGGCCTTCACTGAACCAAATATCCAAAAGAGGATAGACACCTCAGGCATAGTGGAAATCTAACTTTTCTGTATCAGGGGAAAGAGGTAAGTATTCTCCAGAGAAGACTTCAATAAAGTAAAAGCTGGTTCATCCTCTTTTTTTTTCCTTTTTTTTTTTTCTTTTTGCATTGGTAGGATTCTCATGATTTCAAGTTAATATAGAACTAAAATATTTATACCATAATCTCTGGTAAGAAACCTTGCTAAAGCTTACTTTGAATATAACTATTCAAACTATTAAAAGTGATATTGCACAAAGATTAAAAAATGCATGTGGCTCTTGAATTGATGGTTTGGATTTCACAGTCCTGAAAATTTTGCAGCAGTCAGACTGAACAACATGCCTTGCACTGTATGCTGTCAGAAACAGCAAGAAGAAGGTATGGGAAACCTGGTTTACCTTTGAAAAAAGAGGTGAGCCCTGCTCGAGTCAGGAGCAACATTTATAGTTATTTAAACAACAATAATCTGTTGGTTAACTTAACTGCACACCAGCCAACCTGTGCCTAACCACATCACTTTTTCTTCCCTGACTCTCAATTTATCACAAGCAGAGAAGCATCCACCTCTGCCATAAGACAGGCAGCACAGCAATGACAAAGAATATTTGTCTGAGGTGACATCAGATAGCAGCATACCTGCCACTTTAATGGGCAGCAGTGAAAATGCACACATTCCAAAGGCAGGGGATTTATGTGCACAAGCCTTATCTGCACAAGAAAGTTCTGCATAGTAACTGTTGTGCCAATGGAAATGGGCTGACTAAGGAGTAAAAGAGCTAAAAGTAGGAACAGAATCTTCAGCATTTTGCATTTTGCAAAACTGTCAAAGTTTTTTTGTGAGAGGTGAACAGAGAGGTTCAATTCTGACCCTAATAAATGGTTCAAAGTGAATGCCAGTGCACTGCCAGCCTACAAATGTGCCAGTGATTCTGCAGACTGAGAACAGGTTGTATAAAGACAGCAGGCTACCTTCCAATCTGCTCATAACAATGTCATATTTGTCTTCTAAAATGTATTTTCTGCAGGACAGAAAAAGCAGTATTGGCAGATTTTCAATGCATAGGGGAATAATTCGTTCAAAGGTTTGAGGCATTTTGGTTGGTAAGGAACAGAAATGTTGATGCATTCTTCCAAAATAATTAAGCAGGAATGTCTGAAGCACATCAAGCAGTCTGAAGCTGAGCCTCAGGTTTCAGGTTTTATGGGTTCATAAAATTCCATCCATGCTCATAGTTTTAGAGACTCCAGCTTACTTTGCATGAGCATGATGTAGCCAAAGAACCACATTCCCTCCAAAAATCTGCACCTACTTTTCTGACAGGACCCAGAAACCTTATTCTGACTTTTATCACACACAAGAGCTGTGGAAAAAAAAATATTGATTTTAAAAGCATTGACATCTTGCGTGCTGAACAGTCATAGTTCCTTCTTAAAACTTATTACTGGAGATACTTTATGCAGCTTGCAAGTAATGATTCTGTAAATTGCTGGGATGAAAATTAAAAGCAGATTTCAGGATAATATTTTAACAGCTCATTATCGTACCCAGTTTTGGGTGCCTTTTTAATCATTCAACATTTTTGAATGGAAAATTCCATTGTATCATCAAAAAAGAAATCTAGTTTATCATCAGTTACTTTATTTTTTGGCTAAATAATTGGATTACTGCACTGTAAATATTTACAGCAGACATCAGGATACAACTTTAAATGCAGGTAATCTTGAATTTCTCCATGTCTGAATACAAAATAACGAAACAAGTTAAAGCACAAATATGCAGATTAAAATAGTACATACAAGGAAACTGCTATCTTTGTTTGGTATCTTTGCATATTTCTCTGTGTCAAAATAGAATTAATTTTTTTCAAATTCAGGGTGTTGCCTGGTTTAGTCTTCACCAGCACTTCCTCCACATCTTGTATCTTTCACATACAAGATTACAGATAGAAAATACATGAGGACAGAACACAGCAAACTGTAGGCAACAAGCAACTGCTGGAGATAAAGAACTTTCTACATCCAGTCCTGAGCTGGGATCCTGTTGCACATCACTTGAAGCAGTGACAATCTACATTATGCTCTTAGATGGGGGTATAACATGACTAGTCACTTAACCAAATCTTATTCAGCATCCTTGATTTTAAAAACAGTACTTCTTGTTTCCAAAACCAGCAAGTCAGTGAAGCTCTGATGGATGCCTCCCACTTACCACACCATGCTATGATTTTCTACAGGTTATCTCAACTCCATAACTCATTTTCTGTACTTTACTTCCAAAATGCTAAGAAAAGTGAATAGAATAAAATTGCATTTGTTCTATTTAATGACACTTTAGTGTTAGAGGGAACCAGTTAGAATCATCTTTAAAGTAGCATTCATAGAATCATAGCATAGAAGCTGGAAGAGACTGTAAAGATGATCCAGTTCCAAGCCCCTGCTGGGCAGGGACACCTTTCAAAGCCCCATCCAGCCTGGCCTTGAACAGTTCCAGGGATGGAGCATCCACAACTTCTCTGGGCAATCTGTTCCTGCATCTCACCACCCTCATCTGCTCGGCAAACTCACACCCACTTTTGGCTTGGTGAGTCATTCAAGATTTCAGTGCGCCTGGACATGTCTGAAGGTCAAAATTCAATGCAAAATACTTTTTTCTTTTTTCCCCAATACAAAATATTATGAAACCACTACAGTTCCCTTAGGAAAATGCAAATTTCCTACTGAGCTTTACAAGCAATAACATAAGATTTGAAGTTCCTTATCTTCACCTGGAATTAAGAAAAATTCAAAAATACCAGTTCACTTTTTGACACCACATATGCATAGGCACAGATAATGTTCTCCCCATCATGTTATAGGAGGTCAGGAAAAAGAACAATCAATACATTGCAATCCCAGCACAAAGTGCAAAAAAGAAGAGCTAAAGTACTGTTTAAAAAGTGGGATCTAGTTTTCAGACAGACTACAAAAGTAACCTTTGAAGATTTAAAAATGTTTATGAAACAAACTACAAAAACCATACACTTTCATCTAGCCTATTCAAATTTCTTCACTAGTCAAGTGTGAGAAAAGCACACGGACCACCAAGAAGGAAGCTTTGCAGAGTATTAAAGTGTTATAAAAATGGAAAACAATGACTTCATCTGGATTACACTGCATACTAGTTAGCCTTTATTAATTATTTAACTCTAGAAACTCTGTGAAATATGTACAAAACTAAAATAAACTTTCAGTTAGTCTCAATTTGTAATTTTTTGTAGTCCATCCAGAATCTGAGCTTTCTGGAAAATTATCTTGAATCATTTATTTATCAGTTATGAGTTTTATGCTGAAATCACTACAAAATTAACAGCTTTCAAGCTGAAAGATTTGATTTTTTGGACTAGTGCTTGCCTTTTTTTCTTCACTAATGTTTTAAATGCTTATTAGAGAGACAGGTACAAGTAAAGACAAAATAATCTTCATATAATGACTTTTGCAGTGAAGTGCAAAAAGGTATGAAATAAAAGCTTTATGTGGTAAAGTCAGATTAAGCTAAAAAATGCAACATCAAATTATGAAACAGGTTCCTATGATGTTCTTCTCTAAATGTAACTGGAAAACACAATTCAGATTTCAGAAGATAAATTATTCAGCAAAGGAAAAGCTGCCACCTGGCTCCATAAAACAAGCCTTTGGCCCCTATAAAATCAAAATCAAGAATCTCAGGCTGCTTTTTTACATCTCACAAATTTGAAAGGAAGTGATTTAACAGGTTTCTGCCACTGAAAAATTCTTGTGCTATAGATTGCATCGCACAGTGAAGCAACAGGCACAGACTTACATACAATCAGGAAATTAAAACACAACTAACAGGTTAAATGACCTCCAGGAGGACTTTTCACATGTGCTTTGAAAAGTCCTCTGACTTGCTAGGTAACTGGCAGTGATCTCATGAACTGACTTTACAATTGTCACGTGTGGCCTCAAACTAGATAGATGTTAGAATGCAAGAGATTAGAATATGTATCTGAGAGACAGCTTCATTCCTTGTTTTCCCAAGGAGTCAATGGGCAAGTGACAAAAGCCAACTCATAGAGGGTTATTAATTTTAATAACCTGCTATCAAGTTTAGGCACTACTCCTCACAAGTGTGAATAAGACAGTATACAACCTCCAACTACAAACCAACGTGTTCAGACTTTGCTTCTGGTTTCCTGTCACAACTTATTTGGAAGCCATGAGTTATGGTTGCTTTATGACGCTGCTTTCTTGCAATTACCCTGATACATCTCTATTAGCACTGTTAAATACATGTTATTAAAAAATATTACACTGATGAAATTAATATTGGACTAAAAATGGATGCCCACACATTAGTACGCAAAGGACAGAAATTTGCAGAACTGTTACGAGAAGTCCCCAGCACATAGTGGCATTTATTATTAGCTTATATCAAGCAAAAAAAAAAAAAAAGGAAAAAAGGAAATAAAGTCTAATTTTATCTACTTGAATAAATTCCCAAATTATAACCTCAACATCTTTAATGTCAGATTAAAGCCCTTTAGCTGTTAAACTTATGATTCACTATATATCATTTAAATGTCTCTATGTATCAGGCCTCACCAAGGAGCATGGTTTTGTTGTCTTTTAAATCAATTACATCACAGAAGAAGCTGACAGTTGAGCTCATGTCTCTCATGTGGGACATTGAAAGTGTGTACTGCAAAAGAAAAATCATTCACCAAAAGACAAACGCCTTACATGGCTAGCAGTCCTGCACAGGGAGTAGGAAAGCTTTGATAAGCCAGTGCAAGAAGCAGAGGCCACTGTGAATGCATACAAGTCCCATGGTTTTTCTCCTTTCTACATGCCAATCAGTGTCAGATCTTTGTGCAAACAAAGCACTACATGTTTAGTCTTGTTTTAGCAGGGCTGCCCAAATAGCATTCCTAACAATTGCCAAATTCTGCCAAATAATCCAGCTCACACAATGTACAGCTTATGTGACCTTCACACTGGATCTGGACAGGAGCAGATGGTGCCAGTCTGGTGGGAGACAGGAGTGGCACAGGCAAGGCCAAGCAGCCACAAAGCCTCCAGGTTCACCTGCCAATGATTTTTAAATGCACTTGAACCAGAAGAAGGACTCTGTGCCACAGGACCACAGTGCTTGTCATGTAGTGCTGGGATCTGCAAGGGCAGATTTACGTTTTCATGCAACTACAACTTTAGCTAAAATCTCTGCTGCCTTCATTCTGAAATGATATATCGATAAGAAAAATGGCTGTTAGGGAGGAGAAGATTACGGAACAGCCCATCAGGGGGAATTCAGCACATGAGACGACAGAGGCTTGAATTGAAATACATAGTGTCTTATAGCTGGAGCAATAGAGTCTATTTTTCTTGCTTTCTCTTCTTTTCCTCTACTGTACTGAACACCATATTTCTTCTCTGCCTTTGGCACCTTCTATAAATGTAAACTATCCTTTCTATTCCTGCAATGGTATTTTATAAGACAGAAAATGAAGAAAGATGAAACTAAATTTCTACAGAAAGCCATTAAAATTTCTTTGTACTACTTAGGCATTTCTGCTTTAACATCCTATTTGAGCAGCTCATAGACTATGTAAAGTATTTGCAGAACACCAGAGAGGGTAATATAATTTTATTCTCAAGGCAGCATTCGTTCTTTCTATTTATGTTCAATTTATTACTATCCTTCTAGCAACCCACGCTTTTAAAGAGGGCACCATGACTCAGAGGAGTCACTCAGGATGGGTGACCTTGGCTGCAAAACAGATGACAAGTGCTTGTTCATTCAAGGGTTAACACAGTCCCCTCAATAAAATTCCTGGTGACACTGCTCAGAGCTAACAAAATTTCCATTTCTTCTTGCTTCTAGGACTGGCTTTCTGAATGAGCCAGGTTAGAAAATTGAAGCTTAAGAATGGGATGGGAAAAGGCGGTGGAATGGGATGGCAAATCCTATAATAATCCTCTAGGCACAGGCCAATGGCCAAAAATCCCAGATATCAAGACCATTGGGGCTTAGCTTCTCTGACTCCTTTGGCCCTCACTGAAAGCTGAAATGCACTTATCATCTGTCAAAACTAGGTCCCAAGCTTTTTTCCTCCATCATCTGGGACGTCTCTAAACCAAATAAGGACCTCTAATCTTTTATTCGGTTGTTGATTTCTGGGATGTCTGCCACAGATGTATCTCTACCAGCCTTTTTTTATTAGTGTTGGAACTTGCATTTTTATTTAGTGGCAGGGAAAAAAACAAGATTAAAAAAAATCAAAATGTTTTCCAAAGTTTCAATGTCATTCCCAGGTAGTAGTTAATGGATAAATTATTATCTTCCCTCCAAACAGCAAGAGCAGCAGAATTGCTGTAGTCAATTGCGTGCAGATCTGGAGATCTGATATTGCTTAATTAGCACAGATTATGTGTTACGTTGAAGTAGATAAATTTGCCTCAAAAAATGTTAAAAATCAGTTGTGTCTCTAGTTATGAGACTATACAATTCCCAGGCCCTTCAGAAATGCTCACTTAGTACCCATTCATCCAACCATGTATCTTTTTGTCAGGTCATCTGGACTGCAGCAAAGCTCCAACTGGAGCTGCTCAGTCTTAGCTTCCTCCCAAGTACTTTTAAAAACTATTTTAGAATTTCAAGACAGACACTGGATTTCTCTTTTCATGTTTCTGCAGAGCAAGGCTCTGGAAAGGCTGGTACTGTTGGCATTATACTGACAGCAAGAAAAAAAGCCTCATTTCTGTGGCTTTTATTTCATCTGAGGGAGTCGCTTGTCCTGATCATGGTACTACTAAGTTATCCCTGTCAGCAGGCATTTGTCTTTGAGGTTACAGTTTCTTGCAGTTACAGCTTTTTCTGACGGCAATTCTTTGCCTTTGAACATGACAAGGTAGCATCACATGATGGTTAGGAGAGAGAATCAGAACAGTCATGTGAGTCAGCAAATGCCTTTCGATCTAGTGACCAGAAAAGAACCCTTTGAAAAGATAATCCAAAGGAGAATTAACTTCAGAAACTAAAATAGCCAACAGA
This sequence comes from Motacilla alba alba, assembly GCF_015832195.1. Taxonomy (NCBI): domain Eukaryota; kingdom Metazoa; phylum Chordata; class Aves; order Passeriformes; family Motacillidae; genus Motacilla; species Motacilla alba. The sequence goes on along the minus strand of NC_052017.1, from coordinate 36,732,444 downwards.
AAGATTTTTTTTCAAAATGTTAAAAACCACCCGCTGGCTTCTAACCACTCAGCATTTAGCAGCAGCTACTGGATGACAGCAGACCTGGATCCCAACAGTGCTGGGCAGAAGGAAACCCTTCAGCCTTTCTGTCTGGAGGCGAGATGCCTGTCGCCTCTCTGAGCCTGCTGATTTTCTGCATGAAGACCTTTCCATCTGATGCCTGGCTGCCCTTTCACAAGCAGTCGGTATCAAGTGCAATTACACCACTTCTTTTTTTATGCACAGGGCTGCACAGAGATAACATTAGGGGAGATGAACGAGGCCTGAACCAAAGAGATATTTCAGTGTCTGTGTGACATAAGGGTAGTATTTGCTTATAACTCCAAAGGAAGGATTCAGCCTTTGAAAGCACAACATGACGTATTGTCTTTGAAATTCACCAGCTAGACACAAGCACTGGTGAATTATGAAGTATTCAACAAGACAAAAACTTATATTATGGCATTGTGTATTAGTGGTCTTGAGGCTGAGATATATTAATGTAGGCAAACTGACAATAGCTCAGGGAAAGCTCGAGCACATGCAACTCAAGATAAAAAAACAAATGGCACAGCTCAGCTTAATAACCACAGTGGGTGGCAGGCAGCCAGTACAGTTCATATGAAATCTTCAGAATAACTTCTGTCAGGCTGGAATTAGTCTTAAATACAGCCCAGGTGCAGGGTAACACAAAATATCTCTTCATAGACAAGTGTGGGGTTTCACCCCCGGATTGGGGTGACCCCAAAAGATGGAAAAGTCCCTCCTCCAACCCGTGCCTTCGAAGAAAGACTCAGTAGTCTTCTGTTGTCTGGTCTCAAGGTTGTTTATTGTTGGTTATCTACAAGATTCTTCTCCTGAACTGCTGTGGCCCGTTCAGCAGGTCAGACAAAGGCACACTGCCCTCCCAGGGGGCTGGTGCCATCTTTTATATCATATATTACATACTACATGTTTATACTTTTTCCCCAATACCTACTATCTATATTGAATGGTGACTTTCTACTCTAAACCAATCTGTGAGTGGCAACATCACCAAAGACATGGAGGCTAGGAAGGAGAAAGAAAGAGGACAGGGCACACCCAAGTCCCTCCATCTTAGATCTTCTGACCCCCATGTACAAAACTTGGACCCCTGCGTACAAGGCTTAAAACCCCCCTGTACAGCACTCAGAAATCCTACCCTTTACTTTGTGACTACTTCTACTACAATATCTAAACTTTTGTGACTTCTTGTTCTTCCTGCAAAGTTGGTAAACTGTTCCATGGGTCAGATTCAAAACCACAGGGGTCTCTGGCTGCATGCCAGGGTCTCAGATGCTTTTGACCTGGGTCTGGAACGTCCGAGAATGTCTGTGGGACATTCTGAGTTCCGACAGACAAGTTTTACTCCATCAGCATTTCTATCAAGGTTATCAATACTACAGGCAAACCAGGAGAGTTAACCTTTTATGCTGAGGATGACCCCAAGAGAACAAGCTACCTTTTTCAACTTACCTCTCCTGTTTCCTTAATCCTTTATCTCAGGCTCTGATCTTGCAAGATTTCACAAGCTAACTGAGGTTAGCTTGGGTCATTGGTTAGATGTGAAATCCAGGCCAGTACAGTCAGGGTCTTTCCCCTGAGCTGCTGTTTAAGGTGGGTTTGCAACAAAGTCCATCAGAACTTCTAAGAGCTTGACATGCTGGGATGAAGGGCTTTGGTGTGGATTCAATACCAGGGCAGAGATGAACTAATATTAGGGCATGATGCAAAGGACATAGTGGTACTGAAAAAATTTCTTATCCACTTGAATTCATTAAAATTCTCACAATTCCATGGAAGGGCATTTTTTAAATTATTACACAAAATCTGATCATATGCAATACTATGGAAATCACTGAAGTTTCCCAAATACTTCCCAAAGTTAATGATGAATGTCATAATCCTATTCCCTGATTTATGTACAGAATTATGCATAAGGCAACAATTTACCTTAAAAGGTCCTTCAAGATAATTCTGGATTAATATGTCTAGATAAGTATAAAATATTTTCCAAAAGTGCAGGTGTCTGACTGGTCCTCACCAAAAAGAAAAAAGTTAGTTTTTATGCAGAAATACTGTTGGAATTATATTTAAATCTTATAATTTTAAAGTGACATTGTTGGTTCTAATTCTACCAAGACAATAATGCAATGAAGTATAGAAGTAATACCTGGGTAGTTCAAGGCCTTGAATGAAACAATTAATGAGATTGATTGCAACTTATTTTATAGCATCAGAAGAAGTGTAGCTATTTCCCATTTCAGGTGAAGTAGAAATATTTATAATGTGTAATAAAAATAAAGCAAGGTTGCAAGTACAGAAAGAAGCCTAGGGGGAAATTATTCAGAAGCATGTACTGAGTTTACCCAATATATTTTGTGCTTTACTTAAAAGTCTGTAATTGAAACTCATTTACTTTTTAGAGATTATTTGCCTAGAAATTAGAATCAGTGTTAAAAAGCAGTCATCAAGAAACTGATTCTGCATAAGGAAATAGAAATTACCTATTTGAAATACACTTTTGCCATTCTTATAGCCTTATTAACCTCACAGGTTAAGTCTGATAGTATAAGAGAGAAAACCAGAGGCTGAAACAGTGTGAGACATTCTTTGTGGTGTCTGGAAATTAAAAAAAAGAGAAACTGAGATGCTGTTGGTCAAGACATGTCTGCCTTTAGAGGTCAGAAAGTTCAAAGGATAAGAAGTTTCTTTTCAACAGTAGATGATGCCACTGTTTTGAAAATTTGGATGTAGTAAACTGGTTCAAACAAATATTTCAGATTCTTCCAGGCTTTGAAAGAGCTGCTTTCCCTAAAGGTTTTTCATCTTGTCTGTGTTATCTCATTGAAGAAAAAAAAATAGCTATAAATAACTGTACATTATGAACTGGTCTGTCCTTTAAATGAGTATCCTGCACATGCCAAAAAATTGTTTCTTGACACAAGATACATTCAAACAAGCAATGAAAGGGTCTTCCTTGGAAACACAATTTTAAATACATGAGAGGAAATACATCTATTTCCATCAGAGGAAATAGATTTGTTTTTCCTCTCTGACAATCTATTGCATTTTGGGAGTTAAGGCCAAAAGGCAGAGGACACCAAAACAAAGGAAGGGCCGCCATGGTTTTTCAGTCCTCTTCCTGTTTGTTTGCCCTCCATGCCAGGTATAACAGGACAGCATACGAAGCATGCAAAACCTCCAGGCTTTGGAATCACAGTTGAAGACATCTCTGTGCTTGAAGCAGAACAGACAGTCTAGTGTCTCCTCAGGTCTGACAGCTTTGTTGCAACTCAATCCAAGTGATGTATCTTACAGCTGACACCATGATAAAGCTGAGGAAAGACTCTTGCATAGCTAGTGAAAGTGGCTAACAAAGACAAATGGCCCTGATGGCAGAATTCAAAAAGCCTTGAGTTTCCTTAATACCTGCAATAATCCTCTACAAAGTGGAAGGGATTTTTATTATTGACTCAACAATAATGCATATTCTAATTCATGTCTCTGTGCTGTCACTGGCCTAAAACTGACATGCTTTATTTTAATCCACTGAAGCTCCAGAGTTTTATATCTACCAAATCTTGTAGCACAAACAGAACACTGGAGTTACAATAGGTAAGTACTGTATTTTCAGAAACAGTTATTTCTGCCCACCACCTTATAAATACATTGCCAGTTCCCAGAATAGGAATTCTTTATCTCATTACCATGGCATTGTTCTTTTAACTCTACTTAACATGCAGAGAGAAGAAGCAGTTGGTTAATATTGCTTTCTTGACACAATACTGCATCAGAGCAGGTGCAATTGCAGAAGACTTATGAATACAAAGTAGAACAGCAGTAAGTTAGTAAGGATATGTCACTTAAGAATGTCTTTTTTAATTCAACTGCATTACTGAGAATGGGAGTGGAAAATACATTTTACTAGCCTGGTTAATATTTATATCCTACCATACAGTCCATTGGCATGAAGGGATATCTGTATTAAATGTACCAGATGTTATGGGAGCAGTGCTGGAAGGTAAACAAATTGAGTCAGAGATCATATCATACACATACTCAGACACACAAAGCTTGGGAAGGTAGAAAATTCAATATATTTCTATCCTAGAAGAAATACTGATTATCATCTTTCCTTCATACATCTCTGAGCCTGCTTGGAGATGGGGCTCAATTATCCTATGACAGGAAGTAAGGTTGATGTCCTATTTTCTGCTAAATTGTAGCCAGGAGAGCAGATTTAGTGAATTCAGTGCCATGTCCATATGTAGATAAGGTCTTCTCTTTCCTATAAAAAGTCTTTACATTTCACAAGCTGCCATTGAAATCTTCAAAATCAGTTGTGACTAACAAAATGCTTGCAGCAGAAAGCCTAAAACAGCAACTCTGCCTCCTTCTCTGGGGCATTAACTTGCATAACCCAGTTGGTAGATTAAATATTAGCATTAGTAACTGCTTTGCTGACAAAAAAAAGGTGGTAACTAATTTTGTGAATGACAGTGCCCTATTTCCTTCCCACTCTTAAGGATGGAGATCTGAATGACAAGGCTTTACCACTTTGCCTTCTCTTTGTGTCAAGAGTAGTGCAGGAGCTGTTGATTTTTTTCTGTTCCTTTTTATGGGTAGTTTAGAAAGCTGCATTTCCTCTTGCTCTGTATCTGAGAATAGTTCAACCCCTGGAAATGTTGCGGATTATACATCAGGAATAGTGACAGAGATAACTAGGGGACAAAAAAAAAAATTCTATAGCATCCTATTAGTGCCTTCAGGAAAAGAAAGGTAAACCAGAAAACTATGTTTGACCATCTACCCATTCTCCAAAATAGGGATGAATTTTGTGTGCATCTTTTACACTTGAAAATTTTCCATGAGTAGTGTTGTTACTTAGAGAAAACTTGATCAAAATCTGATTACATAAATACTGGGAATTACCTTGCCCAAGAAGTTCCAAGCTCCAGCCATAAAGAGACCAAGTTTAAGTGTGCTTCATTATTCTTCAGTCCCAACCATTTATATAGAATTTACTCTTTAAAATTTCCTTTACTTACTTTCCTCCACTTATTCCCAAAGTACAAAAGAAAGGAAAAAAAAAAAGCAAAAGAAAAAAAAATCAACCCATACATTCCAGCTGCAAAGACTCAGAACTTTATCCCTATACTCTGGCACATTCTTTCAGAGGCTTAATGAATCTGGGCTGCAAGTACATACTGTAGTCTTGTTACAGGGTAACACTATAGAAGCACTAACAACAACAACAACAACAAAAAGATACCAACACAATAATTCCTGATTAATGGCTTATTGAAGTTAAAGACACAATTTTGTGCTTTCTAAAGGCTCTGTTTTTAATCTCTACCTTAAAAACAAGTTTAAGGAGAATGAATGCTCCTGGCTTTTATATGAACACTTCCTCTCCAAATTGCTGCATTATGGGTTTTAATTCAGCTCACCTTGGTAAAGACTTGCCAGTGGAGTACCCTGGACAGGCATCTGTGCACCTTATTTAATAAACTGGAAATTCAGTCAACTGCTTAAGTAGTAGTGAAGGATATACTGTTTTTATTCAATCCCATGCAAAATTTGACAACTTTGTCTTGATTTGGATTACCTCCTCTGGAGGTAAAAGTATACAAAACAGAACAGAGGTAGAGAGAAAAATAAATCTTCCAATATTTGATGTTGGCATCACTCACAGGTGCTCAACAAAAATAAAAAGAATACCACAGTTTTGTGGTTATGTTTGGCTATTCAAACTATCTTTGTCTACAAATTTCCAGTCTAAAATGACATCTTTTATCAACGTTCAAAACCTTTAGATGGAAGGCTAACAGCTAAAGCAGCAACAGGCTTGTAACGGCAATGATACTACTGGATATAGGACAACAACTATGTTGACTAACCCATCCTAATACCATAAGGTAAATCAACTTCTTTGCTAAGTACACACAAATATCCTGAGTCAAAGGTAGCAATTAAGAGTAGAACTTTTTTTTATTCTACTTTCATCACCTTTGGCTACCCAAAACATATTCAGTGCAAACCCCATGAATTCATGTCATTCAATTGACCAGTTTCATATAAAATTTCAGAAATTTTACTACTGTTACGTATCACAAGGCTGAAGCCTGATCTGTGACCATTAGAAAAGGATGATAAAAGAATTTCTTGGGACACAGATCAGTCACTCTCGGGGTACAAACCACAGAATCTGCGGACCTCTGTCCACTCTTACTGTGAAAGACAACCAAGAAAAGGAAAATTGCTGTCACTAGGACTGAATTCTCTTTTTAAGGGCTGACATCTGCTTCAAAAAATGCCTAAAGGTCTTCAGGTGAAAACAGACTGACAACAAATGTGTTATAATTATATTAATACATGCTTATATAGATATATAATCTTGACTGGTGTCTCATCTCCACTGCTGCTGAAATGCTACACAGCTGGTGACTCTTTTAAAAAGTGACATCCATTTGAAATCAACTTGTTTCCAACAATAACCTTGCAGAGATGGAGAAGAAAAATGAAAGCATTTTTTAAATTCCCAGTTTTCCCAGATTAATAGATCTCTTTCTGCTGAGAATTTCCTAAGTTTCCACACCTGTTTGGAAATTATTATTATTACCTGTTAATAATAATTTAAAAAATCCATCCCAAACATCTTGGTTTTAGCAAGGTTTTGATGAATCCACAGCATGTTTCTTAAGGAACCATACCTGGTGTCCTGCTGAACTCTTGCATGGAACAATGGCTTCTGCCATCCTGGTACAAGGACTATATTTCCACCAGGTCTGTTCAGAATTAGAGACATGGATGGCTTTAGCATCTCCTAATTGCCAGTGGCATTATATCCAATTTCACTACCACTCTCCACTTTGAAAGTGACCAGAATATAATTTTTTCTCAGCAAATCCAGATATCTTCTAGTCTATGGGAAAACTTAGGTTTGTAAGTGTGTGTATAATATATGCTATATTATACACATATTTTAATACAATAAATATGATGTGTGTGTGGTTTTATTTCAATTTTAATATAAAAACCCGGAACAAACAAAATCTGCTACAAGTAAAAGGAAAAGCCATAACAGGGGAAGGGGAGGTAAACTGTTTCTTTTCTTGATGTCAACTCTGAATATTACTGCTTCAACTGCTAAACATTTTGATCTTTTCTCTAGGGCATAGCACCTTCTATTTCTTCAAGAAGCTTTTTTGTCTCACTTCCTAAGCCAGAAGTTGACTGTAGGTCATTCTTCTTGTTATCATCCTTCTATGACTTCCCATCACTTTCTGCATCAGGCTCACAAACCTCATCCCCAGACAACAACCTCCAATCTGCTAACATTCAAATTCTCATTCCCACTTTCTGTGTATCTTCCTTTCCTTCCACAAAATAAGCAGTTCATGTGTACAATTTTGCTTGGTTATCTTCATACATTTTTTATGCCAATTAACTTCTTCTCCATCCTGTACCATCCTCAAGGTATTTTTCATTAAAGCTTCCAGCAATGTATCTGTAGTAACATTTTACCTGAAGCTGTTGCAGGAACTACCACAGGCTCTGGACACAGTTTGCTGTGGCCTGCTAGAAGTAGTACTCTGTGGAAACACAATCTATGGCACATGACAGGGTGTTAAATAAACATGCTTCTAGTTTTATTAACACGGGATTCCAGTTCTGTGACAGAAACAGGAAGTATAGCAACTCTTAACACTGGTCCTCGGGATTTATAGCAAAGACACTGCACCCTGTGATCTCAGCTCATTCCCTCTCTTTGCAGCACCCTGAAAATAATGGAGCCCTCTCTGGCAGAGCAATGAAGTGTTGTGACCATGTGCCCTCTCAAGCAGCTCAAGCAAAGGAAAATGTGCACAGCAGACATAGCAGGTTACTTTAAAAATCCCACAATGCTTTAAGTGTGTCATGGTTATCAGGTATAGACAGTGCAACAGCAGCTGTGCTGCACCATCCCTCCAGTTCAGGTTGTAAATAACTGGGGACATCCATCAAAGTAGGACCTCTGTGTGATTCTGCACATATTTATGTCATGGTCATGGATAAGCCCATAAAAACAACCTGCAGGTTTTAAGTATCACCCTCAGTTCTTTAGGAAAACTGTTGCCAAATGGGATGTGTGCTTCTCGATGACTTGCAGGGTTGATTATTTGCTGCTAAGAGATGTGCCACAATGACTGCCCTTTTCATTGTAAACAAACATTCCCATCCAGGCCCCAAGTAACGCTCCATCTAATCCTATATCCATTCTCCTGCAAAAGTCATTTCCTCATTGTCTTGCTCACGCAGGTGTTTGACATGTTAAGTGATTATGATGGACTCTTCATTACTGACAATTTCTGGGGGTTAGCTGTTCATGGTTGAAGTCTTTTTCTTAGGTATTAGACCCAGCAGATGGACTGCAGATGGCAGCTCTGCTGCCCAGAATTTAAAAGTGGCTGTAGAAGAAATTGTAATGCTCGCTTGCAGCAAGGTGGGAGACTGTGGAACTTGAAGCATCAGGAAGCAACTTAACAAAAGCTGCAGTGATGAAGAAAGTTAAAGAAGCTGTGTTTCAGTAGAAATGCAGATTGTTTTACACTGGGAGACTCACTCAGAATATCTTCTCACTGTTGTTTAAATAAGACAGCATTATATACCATTTATACTACAAAGGCAGTGTGCCTGTAATGACTACATCTCATACTTCAGGTATTGCTTTTCCCATAATCAAACACACAATGTGAAAAGACAGCCAGCTGAGAGACCTAAGCAAAGTCCTGGGAGGCAAGTAAAAAAAACCAGGAAGGATGGAAAACATTGTGAATTTCTGGTTTTAAATTGCATTTCCCTAAAGTGAATATTGCCAAAAAAAAAAAAAAAAAAAAAGAAAAAAGAAAAAAAACCCACCTTGTAAGCCAAGATAAATTGGGAGAGAAAAAAAGAAAAAAATTTAAAAACCCACCAACAAACAAACAAAACCACACTGTTTAAACCGTGTTGTGAAAGATCTGCATCAGGAATCCTGATCCACTTTGAGAAATAAAGGAAAGCTTTTTGTCAGGAGAGGACTCCTGGTGTTTTCTCTAAACTATTTACAACAAAACCCCAGAATTTCCCCTCATATTTCCAGAGTGAAGAACTCTCCTCATCAACACAAATTCTTGAGGGATGTCAGTTTCAGCATGGAATGAGATTATTTTACTATTTTTTTTATCCTTTCTTTTGGGAATGATAATTCTCTACTGCACAGCCTTGGTTTTGCCACAATTCACTTTGTGCCATGGCAAGCTTTATCACATCAGGACTCCTTCTAAAAGAGGAGGAGGAAATTAGGCCCACAAGAGTTTCAAATAAAATTCACACCAACAGTGAAATCATGACCTCACATGTGACTATCAAACCCCCTTCTGCACAAAAGCAACCCTCCTTTCCCATCCCTGCTTTCCCATCCCTTGGTACATGTTTTATATAATATTTTCCATTTCCAACCTCCTTCTAATCAGTAATTACCATGTTAGTTGTCTTTAATATAGATTTCTACATATTATAAAAATCATGTAAACAATGAAAATCCTGGACAGTATGAAAACAATTAGGCCACCCATGCCAGGTCCATGTACTTTGAACATAGAGCCACAAACAGTTCACTTTTGTAGCCATGCACATTTGAGGTACTCAGGTGGTGCACAAATGTTACTCCTCAATGGTGGAATTGCTAGCAATGTGTCACATTGCCACATAAAAAGAAACTCTCCCCCCCCCCCATTTGGGAGAGCAGTTGTGCTCTAGCACCTTAATTATGTCACTGAATCTTCCCATTCCTGCTTCCCTTTTCTGTCATACAGTCATCAGAAACAGAACCTTAGACAAAGCAATATTTACATCACCTAGATCTCTTCCTCTACAGATGTCAAGCATGTCTTCCACTTTAGAAATGAAGAAGGAAATAGATACAAAATCTGTTTTATGAGACTCACATATAAATTCTGCCCCTTCCCCTATACTGAAACACTCTGGAAACGCTCACAGGAGAAACACAGCACTATGAAAAATCCTGTCTAGCATCACACTTCCAAGATCATAGAAGATTTTCAAATGGCAGCCCACTAATGAATCAAGAGATATAACTGTCAGCCTCACACATCACTTTTGAACATTCTGATAAGAGTGCCTGAGGCCTTTTGTAAAAGCACAGTTGTTTGCATTTACATCTCCTTGGAAAATTCCATTCAGAAACAGCATCTGGTATCTAACCAGGTCTTGTCTTTCATCCAGTTTTCCTGTTGGACCAGGCAAGGGACAGGGAGATTTAACTAGCTGCCTGTGATCACAGAGGCGCCCATTGCTCCACTGGGCTAGAAGCCAGAATCCCTGCTCACCTCTGACTTCCTCAGGACTCTGCAAACCTTGACATGCTAAAACACTTACTCATCTGGCTCACAGGCTGGATACAACTTTTCTTTCTCTCTCTCTTCATTCTCAGCCTCTGACAGACATGAGTCTTTGTTTCAACCAGGTTCTTTAATCAAGAGAACAATGGCCTTTCCAAAGCCGTATGTTGAAAGCTCAGGAAAACCCACATCAAAGCCAATTAGGGACCAGATGTTCCTGATATGGATTGCCAGCAAAACCAACCAGAGGTGAGAGAGCTGAACAGTTTCCTAGAACCATGAACCTGAATGTTATATCAATAGCTTCAGGCTCCCCATGACCTGGCAAAATAAAAGTGTGAGGGTGAGATCTCTAGGGCCATTAATGCGCTCTGTCCAAGGCATACTTCTTGTGTGTCCAATGGCTAGGACCATACAGGTGCAACACATATCTACAAGTATTCTATGTAGGCACATTTAAAGTGTATCCCAGAACACAACTGGGTATATGGAAAAAGTAAGTAAAGTTCTCATATAATGGAATGCAGCAATTTTACCCTCCAATATGGCCTGTGTTCATTAAATCATTAAGCAGTAACCTTATAGGGGAACACATACAGTCTTCAACCATAAACAGGTTGTTATGCTTTAATGGGAGCTAATGGGATGATAACCAGGAAATTTTGAGTCTTAAAAATTAGTAGAAAGAACCTGTTACTTTGAGATTCATATTTCATTTATTTTCAGTTTTCCCAGCTATAACACAGGGTGGTTTTTTGCACAAACACACTCAAGACCTTCAGTAAACTTTAAAATCTCTACGTACCGTTATAGTATATAAGCTCAAATACAAAGTGTCAAACAGAATGAAACAAAATCTGCTTTTCTGTGACACCTTTCATACTCCAAGTATCCTAGAGCACTTTAAAATAAATGACTTGGAAACTGGTAGTGCAGTCATGCAGCAGTTGCTAGTTCAGACTCAGGCCTAGATGTCGGAGGTTATTTTGGTAAAAGGAAAAAAGTATCAGCTAAACCCAGAAGTTTCCTCCTTATTCTTTCCACAGTGTTCAATAGCTATTTAGAACTCACTGAAAGTGAGTGTAAGCAAGAGTTCAGCCTGGTATTTTACGTTGCCAGTTAGACATTGCTGGTTTTAAAACTCCTTTAAAGCATGTGCCCGAAATGTTCATGGGCATTTCTGTACATGCAAATGTTTAAAAAGCAAATCAGGGCAAACATTTTCACATCTCAATTTCCACTAAAGGACCAGACAATTTGCTGTCCTTATCAACAGCATAACCCTCACATGAGGAAAAAGGTTACAAGGTTCTGCCTATCCCCATTAAAACTTTCTACTCTCTGCACGTGCAGCTACTGGAAATCCCATTTCAACTCAAAAATCACTAAACTTTGGGTGAATTTTTAGATTGGTGACTCTAAGACTTCTTCTACCTTCTGTGTTAGCCTAGATTAAGAAATACTTACATCAACACTTTTGCCTTCAAGAATTATTTGCAAAGCCCAGTAAATCCACAGGCATCACCAGTTCTGGACCCTGCTGTTTTGCTAAATAGTTTTCTATATTTGTTGAAAACCTAGTGCTTTTATTTGTAGGCTAGAGCTCTCTGTTTGTTTAAATACCCATTTCCAAACAACTGTTACAGAAAAGAGAGCAGAAGCAGCAAAAAACTAAACCCAGATGAATTTCAGAAAGTGGCAAGTTTTCCCAGTAATAATTAACAGAAGATGAAAGGTAAGAGAAAAATACAGTAGCTTCCTCTTCACCTTCCTCCAGAACATCAAATTCCATCTACATCAAGGTTCATAAGGCTAGTCTATTTTTCCCCCTTTTTTAGAATTAATATCCTTTATTAGACTAAAAAAAAAAATTTTTTTAAATGTCTCCTGGGACCAAAAGACCAGGATAACTGTCAAAGCATACACTTGACTTCTGTTTAAGTCAGGCAGATAGTGTTAAGCAAAAATGGTGGAGGTCACGCTGCAGAAAAAGTAATAAGGGCAACAAGAAACTTTTTTTAACCAGTCTAACTTCACTGACTTTGAACCAAAATGCCTAAGGTATCATCAAAGTAAATGAGAGGTGTATAAATCAACAGGTACAGGTAACCAGGGTGACCACCAAAACACAGCTGAAATGCAAACAGTACATTTATGTCATTACCTCACTAGCAATGCCAGGTGGCAGAGCCACACGGGGACACAGGCTCCTTTAGGCCCAGCTCATCCCAGCAGGCAGAGCCACAGCAGGACACAGGGTCCATTAGGCTCAACTCATTCCAGCAGGCAGAGCCACACAGGGACACAGGCTCCATCAGGCTCAGCTCACCCTAGCGGTCAGTGGGGGCCAAGGTCCAATGCCTTCTCCAATATATCAAAGGGCTTCACACACGCAGTTTATCTCGACGCTGTGCTTTTATGACTTCAAGCATGTCTGTGAGAGTGTGTCATTCCTACACAGGAATTCTGCTTCTCAAAACAGGCAGAGGATGAACAACACAAGGCAAAATAAATGGAATTTTCCCACATCAACATTTTTAGCATTCTAAACTGCAAGGTCACTTTGAGCAAAAACTATTCTGCTCTTGCCAAATCTACTTTTACCTCTTTCCTCCCACTAGGAAGGAATAGGCAGGGAGACAGGTGACATGAGCATTATCCGAGGACTAGAGAAGTAGTCTGTCTTTCCTCTTATCACAGCGATAAAGATCACTGGGCTGTCTGGGAGTTGTAGAAGATAGAAGAATTTTTTCAGAATGGCCACCAACACAGCAGAAGGGCAAGCACAGCACCTGACCTCACCACATGCTAGGAAGATGTTACTCATTTGTTTATGAGTCATGTTCCACCGCAATTCAGATGAGAAATAGGAGTAATCAAGAGAGCAGTCAAATGAGGGCCAGTAGGATGCAAGCAGAAAAACCCTGTGCTGAGGAGCTGGAAGAATGGGGGATGTGCTCTCTGCCCCCTCTTTGCCACACACCTGCCTTTTCCTTTTACTGAGGGGCTGCTGTAGCCAGCACTATGCGACCTTCTGCAAAGCAGCACTCTGAAGAATTCAGAATGATCAATGGGGGGAAAAAACCCAAACCTTTACTTCCAGTTTTTATTTTTATCCATGCTTGTGCCCTTCACCCAAACACTGTGTGAATAACAAAAGCTGAAGAGTCAAGCTAAATGGCAGGTTGCTATCTGTCTGAAATGTGGCAGAACTGTTCGTCACCTTGCCAAAAGGATAAGAAAAAATCTTTGAATAATTCATCAAAGGGTTTGACCAACTGAACAGTGTCCCTGCACTCTCTTGTCCCCTGACCACATCTGAATAAGGGAAAAGAGTTCTCTGTGAGATTTCTTCTCATACTCTGTCAGCAGCACACCCTGCCTGCAAGCTGAATTAACTTGACTGTAGTAATATTGTTCTGCTGAGACAAGAACAATGATCAGCACAACAGCACTGTTAAAAATGTTATAGGCTTCATAAAAACAATCACATCAGCTATAAAACAGTAGGTGATCATGACTGCTGCACCGCTCTCATCATAACTTAGCTTGACTTGCCTGGATGGAGAAACAAATTATAGACAATTCCTCTTCCTTTCCTCCATTACTGTGCAAAGTGATACAATGTCCCCGTTCCCTTCTAGACCTCTGTCACTATAAAGACAGAACAATGATTTTTAAAATAAAGAAGAAGACTTGGGGTTGAAAACTGTCCAGATATTGTTACAAGATCTGCTAAAAAGCAGATCTAAGCAAATTGTTAAGGCTCATGAGAACCAACAGCGGCACTCTTCATAGCTCAGCTGTAAGTCAGGAATGGATTAAGCAGCTCCATTTAAAACTCATCTGCATTTCTTTTCCAGGTAAGGACCCTCTGCAAATTTACTGATAGTTCAGGATCAGGTCCTAAGCATATGTTGTCTAAAGGGCTTATAGTAATCTATAAACATAATCTTAATTCTCTCTCATGCCATGTGCCCGTTTGCACTGCATAAGGCAAACAATACTGATAAGACCCATTATTCAAGTAAGACTTTAGTTGACTTAGGTCAGAAATTTGAATGATAATGTTGCTCGGACAACAGAGACAATTTTCAGTCCAGAGTGATGCAGGACTCTTCAGCAAGGTCTGTTTCAGTAGTGAGGATTTGTCTGCCACTGTGAGGGCTGTGCAAATTACCAATTTTCCAGAAGACTGTCCAACTGCAAAAGAGACACAATCAAGCAACACACTTTAGTGTATATCATCAAACTTAGTTTGTTCATGATTTTGTTTTCTTTTTTAAAATTTGAAGTCCAGATAAAAAAATCGGTATACTAACTGATGGAACAGTCTAAGAGGTCCAAAACTGAATGTTCTGGTTTGGACAAATTATGTAAAAGGCAAATGAATTACACAGCAATATTTAAAAAGGAAGAGCAATAAAATGCCTTTTTTTCTCCACCCACAGTGGAAAAGGATTTGCTTCATTTTTTTTCTCCTGTCTGAGGAGACTTGAGCAAAAGTTCCTGCTGATGCAAATGTGAGTTAGCAGGGTAGGAAAGAGGAAGCAAGGAAGTGAAGTAAGCCTTGGTCCTCCATTTTGGGTTCTACTCCATGTGTGCCATTTAATACTGATTGGAGTCACAGTGACTATTCAGTGTCCCCAGTCTCACTCACCCTGATATTTATTTCTCTCATAATTTAAGCAACTGTATAATGAATGGACTTTTCTCTTTAAACAACTAAGAATATTCATGCAGTTCTTCCATTTCCTACATTTGACTTTGTGACTTTTGAGTTGCTTCAAACCCTAAATATTAAAAGTTTTATCAATCTCACAACTTGAGAAGCATATCAAATTCAGAAGAAAACAGAGATGTGACATTTAAGAAAAGATAAAAATAACCAGTAATGGAAAATTTATATGATTATCTGTGACAGAAAGAGAAACACAACCTAAGGACAAGACAGCACTCAGAAGAGCTGTGTGCCTAACAGAAAGACTAGGGTCTTTATGCTCCTTAAATTCTCAATGTTTAAATTAAAGCACTGTTACTATAGTAAAAGATAACCATAAAAGCGTCAGATGGAGGGAAATGACAAATAGCAAGTTTTAAAGCTTTCTATATTCCATAGGCAATAAATCAGAAATACTAAGACTCACATTTCCTGAATATAGGGACTTTGAAACCAAAACCTTATCTTGTCGGGAAATAGTGAGTCACGATTTCGAATGACAGCAAGCTGCAGAGTCTATCTCTGATGGTTCACAGGCAGCAAATTTCAGACCTGTCACTGATCCAGATGCAAGTATTTTCAGTTCTGGGCCCTTGGGAAGGAAAATTGGACTTGCAGACATCCCTACTAATGATGCCAGAGAACAAACTACGTAAAACTGAGAGACAAGCACAAGAAGCATTTTTTTGTGGTCTGCTGTTTTAACCGTGATTTATTACAATGATGCCTACTTGAGAGAGATTTATCTCTGATGGAGATCAATTAGTTAAGAGGTTTGTAAGTTTAATTGGATGGCATAGATACCATAAAGACATATATGAGTGGCTATTATGCCATATACTGCTATAACAATGATTTTTCAATCATTATCTCTGCACATTGAAACATTAAAATATGAAACATACTGTTAAGTAATTACAAGATTTTAGGAAAAAGGGCTCAGCACTATTTATCATCTGCTACTGCATATAGGTTGAAGGTTTACATCCCCAGTGTAAAAGGTTGCAATGTGATTTGAAAGATCACTCCACTTGCAAAACTGAAGGCAGAGCCTTCACAAGAAGAAATGTTCTAGCATGATTTGCTATATTCTTTTACAGAATTAGTCCTTTTTAATAGTGATTTCACAGTTTGCTGCCCCTGCATTGATTCTCTCTAAATTCATCCTGATTGTCTCAATGTAAAAACCTGCTACACCACGCCACAGCCTTTCTGTCAGTGGTAGACAATATACAGGCAGGCTTTGCAAAAGATGCAATAGCAGAGGGTAAACTGAGGGGTAGGAGAGCAGATTGAAGCAATGAAAATTGTTCAAAAGCTGCAGGATGTGCTTTCAGCCAGCTCAGCACATCCCAGGCCTCTGGAGCACAGATTACTGCTACATGACTGCGAACTTCAAAACCAACATTAACTAAAAAGCACAACTTAGCTTGCAATGTGCCCTTACCAGTGAGAAGGCAAGTGTGGGCTGCCTGGGCAAGTGGAGGCCAAGCATCTCTTCCCTCTGCTCAGCATTGGTGAGGACACACCTGGAATAGTGTTCAGTTCTGAGCTTCCCACTACAAGAGAGACATGGACATATGGGATAGAGTCCATCAAAGGGCCACAACGGTATGAAGGGACCGTGGCAACTCTCCTCTATGGAAAGGCTGAGAAAGATGAGGCTTTCAGCCTGGAGAAGAGAAGGCTCAGGAGGATCAAAGTCTATAAGTACCTGAAAGGAGAGTGCAAAGAGCACACCTTTTACACCTAAAGGGTATAAAGATGGAACAGGCTCTTCTCAGTAGTAACCAGTGACAAGACAAAAAGCAACAGTCACAAGCTGAAACAGGCTGTTTCAGCACAAACTGAAATGCTGAAACATAATCTGAACATCAGGAAATACTTCTCCTCTGTGAGGATGACTGAGCACCAGCACCAGGGAAGTTTTGAAGTCTTTGCATTTGGAGATATTCCGTACAAAAAAGGGTACAGTTCAAGGACATCCATAGTGACTGTGGAAGCTTTTCTTTCTAAGCCCAGTTTAGCAGTAAACCAGTAGCAGATGCTGTGAGTTAGTGTCAAATACAAGTTGCAGTCCTGTCACAGTGCAATTCATCTGATTTAATTTTAAACTTTCATCACTGAAAAGGCCAAGCAGTGAGGTACCTACCTACCCACACATCCTGGGTACTTTCTCCACCACACCACAGAACAGTTGTGACACACACATACCCAATCCTCTGCTGTAAACATGCTCATGGTGGGTCTGGAAGTGGGCTGGGTATAACTGTACTTGGCACTCCTATAGCTCACTCTGCAAACTGCAGACAAGGACTTAAAGCTGGGTGACAGATGTCCCACGTCCTGCTGTTACAGAGAAAGACAACTGAAGCTCCTGAGGTTAAGAAAGTAAGCACTTTTTTACTTGACCTAAAATCTGTGCAGATTCAATCTAAAAAAATCAGCTCTGATTAAGAATTTCCTTCTCCTCTTTTCCCCCCATCTGGCTGTTTATTGCTGATCCTCCTTCCAGCTGAGAACAGTAACTGGCACATCACCACCCACAGAGACTCTCTAATGATCCAGGGGAAAGTTAATCACACTGTACCATCACATAAATCACAGCAGTTGGTCTGTGACTTACTCAGCCCTATTGAGGGCCAGTTCTTGAGCTCCCAAATCAACCTTTCTTCTTTCTTTTTCTTTTTTTCTTTTTCTTTTTTGGCAGTAGGACTATTTTCATTCTGTCATTTCACCTATTGAGTCAGGCTGAAGCATCATAATGGCCCATAAAACTACCATCTGGGATATAAAATGTCAGGTTTGTGCACAGGAACAAGATCTGCTGCCTTTTCTAGCCTCCCCTGCTATGATGTGCTCTGCTTAGCCCAGGGCACTTCAGAGGGAGGTTGCATATATAGACAGACAGCACCCTAGAGGGTTAAAGCCTCTGCTGTTTTTTTTTTCCCTGCCAATATCTCAATGCAACGAAAATTAATGTATTTCTGGGAAAAATTCCAATTCAATGCACACACAAGGACATGCAAACACACATACACAGTTCCTAGTAATATCCACTCTGTTTATATATCTATGCTGTGGTGTCATGATACTGAATAAATATAAAAGGAAAACAGACGCTCCAACAGCAGCAGCTAAGCAGAAAGGCTATTTTTTCCCTTTCCCAGGAGACATTGTTAACACTTAGCTGTGCTGAATCAGAGGAAAAAGGTACCCAGAGGCTGATAAGTCCTGCATCTCAAAAGCATCCATCCTTTTGAGCACCCACAACCCTTAACCATACTGAGAACAGAGGATTCAGTTCCACTTGTAATAAGGAAATAAACACATTACCCCAACAGAAGGAAAACATACAATATGAAATGACAGAAGAAAAAATCTTTTTGTGGAATCAGACACTATGTGAGGTTTATGGTATTTTATCTGATAATAAAACAAAGCCAACTTTGCAGAGCTTGCTGCGGCTCAACTCCTCCCTTTCCTCCTAGTTTTGACTTTAGACAAGTGGCTGAAAACCTGGATAAATTTAACCAATTCTGACTAAAATCACTAAAATTAGTTATCAGCTATGAAATCAGTATTTAAAGTATTTCTAAAATATTTGCTTATCAAAACATCATATGCATGGTTCAATAATCCTGATAAAACATTTAAAAGATGCACTAAAACAAACATATAACTCATTTTAGTCCCTGGCCAGAGGACACAGCAAACAGCATATCAATTTGTTTGAGGTTATAACATTGGCTTCTGCAAGATCAATCTTCCAGATTTCAGTACATTCGAGGTCTAATATTTGCAGATTTGCAAGGCTAAGCCACAATGAGTCCTTCAGTGAAAGTTATTTTCTCTTTTCATGTAAAATGAAATCCCAGTGTGACTGTCTACTAGGACAGCCATCTGAAGGAAAGATAAAATACGGAAAATAAGTTTTTGCACTGAATATACCCACTGAGGCACCATTTAACTTTGCTTGTGATCTTGATTTATACATAGCTTTCCCAGCTGGATGGCTGAGGCATAAAGCAGTAGAGTGATATCTCTCAAGTTATACCAAGAAGAACCTGAAATCATTTTCCTTAGCTCCATCATAACTGTGTGACTCTGATATGGGAGGCATCAGAGCCCTGTCTAAAATTTGTGTGAGAATAACAATTCAAACCCCAAAATTCTGAGAGCAACAGATGCAAAATACTAAAAATTCCCCTCATAAAAAAACACTGTAATACATAACAGTCTGATGTCACAATTTCAAAACAAGCAAACAAAAATAGTTATCAATTGCCAACTTTAATTGAACAAGATCTACTTAATATCTGTCTCATTTTTTTCCTTCAAAATATCTCTCTCATTTTTCCACAAAAATTCTAATTTATGCCTGGTGCAGCCTGTCATGAATCACTGCTGAATTTTAAGACATGAAATGGGTCAGTACTGCCCTTAAGAGGAAGCTGATACCAGTAGAGCTCTATTGTTACTGAAATTATAGTCAAAGACTAACATAACAGAGGTCTGTGTAACTGAGTTACGGTCAAAGGAGACAGAGGCAAAGCACACTGAGTTAGATGGGACCTCAGGTGAGAACAGTAAATAAACTTGGAAAAAAAACTGCAGACACATTTTTTGGCTCAGAATCCCACACACAAGGGTGAGTAGAGTGTGTAAGATATAAGCAAGTGCAGGTGAAGCTGGCAGACACGCAGATTCTCTCACAGGAACGTGAAAAGCAGACAGTGTCCTGTTGCAGACCAGCACTGACACTGGTCCTGGCACAAGAGCCTCTGGACACACCTGGCACACAGCTATCACTTGTGTGTTTCACACCTAGGGGTTTGGAGAGAGCACTATGGCAGCAACAGCTCACCAAGGGGCTCTTCTGAAAGAACAAGCACAGTCAGGAGGTGCTGGAACTCCCGCTGTTGAGATGCCACCACATTTTGGTGCTATTCTCAATTGTCATTGCTCAGCCATGGGATGCACTGATTTGGTGCTGCTGAGGTAAGTCCTTCCAAAAATTGTCAGAGAGTAAAAGCATTTTTGTATCTTTTCGGTACTTGATAGAGAACAGGCCTCTTGTTGAGTGCAGCTGGGGCAGCTAGGTCAGCCAAAAGATACTCAGCAGGAGGACTGATGTGTGGGGATCTGTGTTTTCACAGATAGGCCTCAAGATGAACCAAAGTTATGATTTCTTTATCTTCATATCATGCCTTTATGCAGTTTGAGACACATGGGATACAACAAAGTAAACTACAAAGCACAATTCTAGCTAAATTACAAAAAAAAAAAAAAAAAAAAAAAAAAGAAAAGAAGTAGAAAAAAGTAGCTTTGTTGCAGGTTAAGGTTATCACCTAACACATTCTGGATGCTAGAGCTGAGGATTCAACAATTACATCAGAATCCTATTTTCCTAATCCTGGATTTAATGTTGGCCTTAAAATACTGTCCCCCCGTGAGCCAGCAGATTATTCTTATCCCAAGTCAGGTGTGGGTTTATTTTATTTTTCTTGTTAGTTTTGTTGTTTGGTTCCTTTTGAAATACAGAAGCAATCTGAATTACTTGCATCTTCATTAACTCTGGGCATTCTCAATAGTCTCTTCTGGATATAATGTTTGGAAATTTCAAAGTGATTTCCTATCTCCTATTCACCCCTAGTAAGTCAGAAATGAGGGAAATAACTCACTTTATAAGAGCAAGGTGAATCCGGAACTGAAGACTATTCTCCCTCACTTCTATTTAGGCTGCTGGCTCTTTTACTGCTACCCGCCGTGCACTGGTCCCCTTACAACATGCTCTTAAAAATTAACCGAGTTATCAGTGATATCAACCCTATGTAAACACACAAATTCTTTGATTTTAACCAACTTCTAGCATTTGGTTCATTGCTAACACTGATGACATTTGATAGTGAGATGCTCTGCTCCAGTGTACCCATAAAAGGACATATTCCGTACTTTCCCCCTGTGCATGAGATAAAGATATGTTATAACATTCTGCTATGTTGAGAAGCTGGGGAATGTCCAACACTAGAGGTTCTTAAGAAAAGGCTTAAGAAAGACTTGTTAGGAATGACATGGAGACAGAAAGACTCAATCTCATAGAAACATTTTGGATTTGATTTTGCTGGCTCTGGCCTATGAAGTCAGTGTCATAATGTCTTCCTTCTTTAACAGTTGTAATAATAATTAGGACAAAATCTAATTCACAAGCTGGAGTTAAAAGGAATTAGCTAATAATGTATGATTAAACAATAGTAACCAAGGTCACTGCATGACTAAATATTCAGTAATCAGTGATTAGATTTTGCTGGTTGATCTTTTAAAGGACCTGATTGGAGATAACCTCTTTCTTTCAGATTAAATGTCTGCTCAGGCTGAGTTAATTATTGATCAAGAAGCTGACCTTACTGCCAGCACTGCCATTCCACATTACTGATCTCTTTGCATATGGTGTGCACGTAGTTGCTGGAAAACTTCAAAGAGATTCGATCAAGTTGATGATTGCTTGGTTAATTAAGAAGGTGCCATATTTTGGTATTCCAGGCTGGTTGTTCTCTGCATTCTCAGAGAAATCACTCCAAGCATTCAATTAAAAAAAGCAGGCAAAGTAAAAAGATCCATAAAGCTTGCATTCTACAGGATAAATCTTACCCTGACAAGGGGAATAAAGGAGTTTTTTCCCACTCATAAGCGGAGGATGGGTGTAGCAAAAAAGAGGAATTTTTCCTCTCTGTGTGCTGCATGGTGAGCTTAAGACATGGAGTGGGAGAAGGTGCTCTGCAAAGTATCAAACACAAGAATGACAGACACAATGGAGGCTTTCAGCAATCTCAGAGCCCCAAATGCTTCTCTCCAGACAGTTCATATGATCAAGTGATAAAGGGCAAGAATTTGTCTTTAGGACATAAGGTCATATATCCATCTCACATCTACTAATTATCCATCGGTTATACTCCTTTATAGTTGCATGTTGCCATAAAAGCAATTAATATTAGTCGCCATCCCCACCCAAGAAAATGTTGCTTTAATTCTTTTTCTCAAAGTTAAACGAACTTTCTTGGTGAAAACATCCAGTCACGCACCAGCAATATAGTCCTGAGATTGTATTATCCTCAGAAGTATGTGGTCTTGTCTTCATGTCAAATGTCACATTCTCAGGAACAAAATCTTTCCTTGGTCTCTCTTTGAGTGGTAGAAAATTCTCTTTGCAAAAGCCAAGAAGGTTATTGAGGTTTAAGGTACACTTGAGCAGGGGGGTGCCTTGGGGGTGGAAAACAACCAAAACATCCCTGACACCAAAAACATAGGGCCATAGAAAATATCAACCAATTCTACAGATGCAGACAGCTTCATGAAGAAAAAACTTTAAACCCACACAGAACACCATTCAGGCTGAGAAATTTCTCAAATCAGGTACAAAGATACTCCCAGATACTCTCTACTTTTAGGTAGAGAATTATTAAGAGACCCCTCCATTAGTTTTGCCTTCTGCAGTGCATGCTACTTCTGGAAATGTGGGAAAGCATCTGAAGAGCACCTCCTCCGGGCTCTTTCTGCTCAGAGGCCTTGGCTGTGCCCCTCCCAGATCTTGTCCTGAGCCAGCACTGCTTCCCTGGGCCTTCGCTAGACATAATAAGGATGAGGACACCATGGCACAGTGTATGTTTTCTCTGGACAATTCCAGACATGGTGACGATGTCATTAACTTTTGCCTCCCCATCGTTTAGTTGCAATAATTCCTAAATCAAAGTACGCACCCCATTACAAATGAAGATGGAAACTGTGAAAGGAAGTTGCTGCTTCCCGGGCCAAAGCAGCATGGTTTGCAAGTGTCATCCTTGGGAGGAAATGATCATGAAAAATAATACAGACACTTAAGCATAGTCCAGGGAAGGTATTCATCTGAATTCTATCACCACACAATGAGCCGTGTGTTTACATCTGTAAAAATATTTACTCTTCTTAAACAAAGGCTGAGTTTACAAGCACAATAAACAAAGTTTTTCATTCAACAGACTGCTCTGAAAATCAAGACCCTAATTCTCCAGCACTCATCTAGTTACCTAGATGACACACTCATACATGGGTCCTAATTGCAAATGACAGTGCTAATAAATATTGTTCACCACTAGACTCTTCCTGTGCCTTAAAACAAATAAAAATTTTCTTTAATCAAAAATTGGGATCCCTCTAGAGTCTGCTGTTGCATTTGTCCTCATAAAATAAGGTAGGCTTAAATCAAATGGAAACAAATGTCCAAGCATCAATTTCAAATTCCTAATTAAATTTTCAAATTCATAATTTTACAAATAATATTTGAATTTAGTCTCAGCTGTAGTCAATCACTCTACAGAAGCACTAGAACAAATAAAAGCTGACTTCTCAACTTATAAGTTTATTTTGTATTCAAAGAGTCACTGTAGGTCAATTTCTAAAATTAGAGAAATTTTGGTACGGGAAGTTTTTGTTCCTAAGTCCTTTTTAAATTGTTAGAGAGAGGCTAGTAACACTTTTGGAAGCAACAGAAGTGTTTGAAGTAACTCAAATATTTATAGATTGCTGTGTTTAAAAAATTTAGCAAACTCCCAACAGAGGCATTGTTTTAAAAAAAATCATAGAACAAATGTTAAAGTTAAATGTTCACATAATCCTTTTTTATGGAAGACAAACCAGAAACCTCTTCATTTAAATCTTTGATAAATGCAGACTTGTTCTTCAGTCAGAAAAATGTTTTGGCTTAAAAATATTACCTGCATCTGCAATTCTGTGTCTACCATATATGTCCTCTCTGCATATCTGAGCACACAACAGAAGGGTAAAAATCTATACACTGTGCATAAAGTGGATTTGTCACGTCTGTTCAGACACAGGGGACCAAGGGGAAAATGTTACAGAGAATTCCTAATGCGTGTTTTCTTTCAGATCCTGTGTTTGCAGCAGGGACTGGCTGCTGTCTCCTGCTCATCCTGAAGCCACCAGACCTGGTGCCACAGTGCCTGAACCCCACGGGTCACAAGGGTCCCATGAGAGCGGACACCTCAACTACATGTCTTGTACCACTTTCCCTTTCATTTAGCAGCATGGGAAGCCAAGAAGGACAGGGAATGGGTTTTACTCACAGCCCAAACACAGAGAGCAGCTATTCAGACCTAAGTGCACCTCAGAATAAGATCCCAAACACTTGCAAGGCAAAAGTACATGGCAAACAGCAGGAAAGTCTTACTAAAAGACTATGTTCAAATAAAAAGTAAAATCAAACCTTCCCACCCCTCTCCCCCTCCCCCCAAAAAAATCAGGATGTAAAACTGTTGGGTAACTTTCTGTTGAACACTAGTTTATTATCTAAGACACAGCTCTGGCTGGTAACTCCTGTCAGATACACATTCTTTAAACAATAAAAAGCTGCTTAAAATAATAAAGTTGGCTTGGAGACAAGTATTGATTTGAGTATTTGATTCCTGTGGGAACCTGGGTTTCATCTACCAATACTACGGTATAGATATTTTTAATGACTTTACTTAGATATGATAACACAAAACATATTGCTTTTAAAGTTATACTTCTGTGGGAAGTGCAAAATGTCTAACATAAAAGAAAACAAGTACACAACATTCCCTTAAATAATTTTCAACCAAATTCAATGTCATAATCAGACTGCAGAGGACATTTAGTGAATTATCTCCAAACCTAAAAGCAAAGGTCTACCCAAAGTAAGGGGTTAAAAGTGAGAAGTCTGAAGAGACAGATGCTGATCTGAATAAGTCACTGAATAAATATGAGGCAAGCTGGAGCTTTCTGTTGACCTCCTAAGTGGTGGGGACTGGGAAAGAAAACAACAGGAAGAAATTCAAACAAAATTAACTGCTATAAAATAATAAAATTATTCAGAAGGTGTGGAGGAATGCTAATGCTTCCAAATGCATTCACCTTTCAATGTTGCCCTTGAACAAGTAAGGAAAGGTAATGTACCACACAGACAAGCATCTGGAGTCTGCCTCTCTGAACAGCTCCTGTCTGCTTATCCCATCCTAGCTGGAATCAATTCTCATGATCTTCTTCTTTGCAGTGAATTGCCAATACCAAAAGCACCCAGTGACGTAAAAGGCATGGAACTCTCACCTCTGGCATGCCCTTGGGAATGAGATAGAGTCCTGGAGAGGAGACCCTCCAAAGCTACAGACAACCCTAGAACAAAGAGGAGGAAAGCAACCCAAATGGAGAATTAGGAGATTTCTGTAGGTCAGGGCACCAGGAAATTCATCTGCCTTTCTTCGCTAACCCACAAAAAACCCCACAAGGGCTCAGCCCTCCTGAGCTCTGGGGAATCAGCCCTGTCTCAGTGAGATGTTCTAATCCCAGCTTTGAGATGGTTCTTGAGAGCCACCCATCACAGCTCACATTTTTAAGCTTGGACACCCTCAGGGGTTGTGTAAATGGATGTTTTCAGTTCCACTTGGATTAAATGGTAGCTCAGGGGATCAAAAACTTAACAAACAGGACCAGGGTTAGGTATTCACCTGCTGAGCAGCAGCACAACAGCTTTTGTGGCAAAGGCAGCCAGTCAGGTGAAAGCATGCCACAGACGGGACCTGAACCACGGGGCCAGCTGAGGCACACACACTGTGGGGTCAGGCACACATGTGTCTGTGGGACAGACAACATGGGGGAAAGGGAACAAAAACTGATTTACAGGCACCTTCTCTGAGGTTATACAATGAGCTCCACAACCACTTCCTCTGAAGGCATGGGTAGAGAAATTTTTTTTCACTGCCTTAAGAGCCTCACAAAGTAGAGCCTGTAAGTGCTCTAGTTAACTCACAGCCATTCCAATATTAATATTGCATGAAGTATGACAAAAACCAGGCTTACCTTCACTACACCATGGGGTATGATGAAAACCAGGCCTACCTTCACTTCCCTTATCATGTCTCCTTTCCTTACTCAAACTTGTATTCACTACAGGAGGAGAGGCCGAGAAGCCACAGTTGAATAGAAGACTGACTTATTTTCTTGGAGACCTAGAAATTCATCATGGCCCACCAGTAATGGTGTTTTCCAGTCACATTAACCTTCAGCTTCTGATATCTTCCAAGACCCTATCAGCATCTTTAAGGGTGCTCTGCCTTCTCTCTTCTTGCATTTTACCTCAGCTTTTCTTTTAGTTCTGCAAGAAAGTGATGCTTGCATTGGTTTATGATAGATGAAAAGATTTAACTCCTTTCTTTATGAATTCCATTATCAATTCCCACTTAAATAATCTAAAACTAAGACAGTAAAGTGGCCAAATGTTCTTTAAGGACAAGTGTGTTTTATGAACAAGGAGTATAGGTAAGAAACACCTACGTAAGAGAGTTTATAAAAACTAGATTCCTCTACCAGAATAGATTACAAGAAATAGACAGATTTCTAGCTAAACAAGCAAATGCAGAGAGGGAAAAGAGTGTGGAATAACATCAAGAACATAGAATCATGGAATAACAGAATAGTGTGGTTGGAAGGGACCTTTAAAGATCACCTAGTCTGACTTCCACTTTGAGGTGCAGGGACATCTTCAACTAGGTCAGGTTATGCAGAACCCTGTCCAAACTGACCTTGAATGTTTTCAGGGATGGGGCATCCACTTCTTTGGGAAACCTGTTCCACTGTTTTATTAGCCCCATTGTAAAAAGTTTCTTCTTCATATCTCATCTAAAGCAAACCCTCTTTCAAAGGTTCAGAACCATTGCCCCTTGTCCTATCACAACAGCTAACACGTTTGCCCTCATCTGTGTTATAAGCCTTTTTTTGTACCTGAAACAAAGTCTCCCCGGAGCCACCTCTTCTCCAGGCTAAACTCTCAGCCTTTGCCTACAGGAGAGGTGTTCCAGCCGTGTGACCAGCTTCACGGCTCTGCTCTGGACTCGCTCCCGCAGGTGCATGTCCTTCCTGCGCTGGGACCCCAGAGCCGGATGCTCCAGGTGGGGTCTTACCAGAGGGGAGCAGAGGGGCAGCATCCCCTCCCGACCCTGCTGGGCTCGCTGCTTTGGCTGCAGCCCGGGGTGCAATTGTCTTTCTGGGCTGGGAGCGCACACTGCCGGCTCACGGGCAGCTTCCCACGCACCGACACATTCCCGGCCCTTCTCCGCAGGGCCGCTCTCGGTCCTGCTCTCCATCCCTTTACCCCCAGCCTGTGTCGATACCGAGGGCTCTCCGGAGCCCCTGCAGAGCAGCACCTTGGCGGCTGCACGTCCCGGCTGCGGCGGAGCCGAGCCCCGGCCCGGCCCGGCTCGGTCGCTGCCGGCGAGCACAGCGCGGGGGCCGCGGCCGCGCCCTGAGGGCCCCGCACGGCCCGCGGGCAGCGCCCCCTGCCGGCCGCGCTCCGCAGTGCACCGCGCCCGGGCGGCGGCCATTCGATTGGAAATCGAAATCAAATCAAATCAATCCAGGAATATACCATGCACGCACACACAGAGGGAGCCTGGACGCTTCCCGGCGAAATCAAATCAAATCAATCCAGGAATATACCATGCACGCACACACAGAGGGAGCCTGGACGCTTCCCGGCTATGCCAGAGACCACTCAATGCTCGCAGCTTCAACAGCTACATGCTTGCTGCATCCACTCTGGTCAGACTGGTAACAGTAGTGCCTTTCCCAAAGTGTGAGACTCAAAAAATTTAGGAGGCAGTTCATTGTGTTCGGTATTTTGGCTTTTTCTTCCTCTTTTTTTCTTTTTTTTTTTTTTCGTGAAACTTCCCTGGTGTGTATGTGTGTATATATATATTTAAGTCCTTGACAAATTTGGAGTCCATTGGAACAGCAAGAAAGCTAAAGTCAAATTAATCAGAATAGATTACCTAGATGAGACAATCATTGCTGCTGAGCAAACCTTTAGGGAGAAAAGTTGTCCTTGAGAAATATTTTATGAAGCTGCTGCACTAAGAAAGGGGCTAAATCTATGAATAAAACAGCCACAGAGAGCTCCAGGGTCCCCATTGGCTCAGTCTGTTAAGCTGAGAGAGGCAAGGGGGGGAAAGGGAGAAAGCAAGAGGCTGATAGGGCAAATTCCATTATACACAGCAACTCAAAACACCTGTAAACCCAGAGAAATCTAGAAGTCTGTCTCACCAAGCACAAGAATCACAAACTACTTTGCCCCAAGGTATCCCTTGAGCTAGTCAAAGCATTTAGAACCCTTGGGTAGGTATCAAGGAAGAAGAAGGGAACTTCCTTCCTAATCACATTCTGAAGCATTGGTTTGTCTTGGGGCTCTGCCTCTATTCCATAGCCAGAAATAGCAGTAGAGGTGTTTTCCAGGTCAGAATCCAGCCTGGGGACACTCACTCCTCCCATTCTGACTGCAACTTTTGCTCAAAGTCAGTTCAGTGTGGGAGGACTCTTGTGCCGTCTTTAATTCACATCACTTTCAGCTCACCTGCACTAAAGGCAGCCCAAGGGACCACAATGAAGTTAGACCAGGATATCAAGAATCCCCCATCTTTCAGTCTCCCCCATACATACAAAGCATACAAACAGATTTTTTTTCCCCGTTTACTTTTAACATTTCTAGAAAGCATAAGTTGCGCAATGCTTCATACAACATGCACCTGCAAATTTGACAGGCAGGAATGATTTGCCTGTACAACTTGAAATTCAGTAAATGAGGAACAAGACACTTGGCCACACCAAAGATCCAGCTGGCCCAGTAACCTGTCTCCAGCTGCCCAGCGGCAAAGTCAAGGGCAGAGGACAAGAACTGCAAAAGTTTGAAGTGACAACCTCAGGCTATGCCCTCACACCCAGTGTTTTGTAGCTCAGGGGCCTCATGAAATGAAGGAAACACTGCCATGTATGGGGATACCTATTTTGTTGTTTTCTTACAACACATTTACTTTAGGCACCATAGGAATTTTCATTTCATGCAATACCCCATAGCAAAGAGTTCCATTGCTTTATTCTCTATTTTTCTGTGTGCCACTTACAATTTTATAGATTTATCTTCTCTCTCATCTCTGCTTCCATACTGAAATCTTCTCCTTTTACACTTTACTCATTTTCTATTATCCAGACAAGTAACTGAAACAATACCACACAACTTAGCAACCTAAACACACAGCTATACTAAAAAATATTAATTTAAATGCAGGGCTGGGGGGGGTGGGGGGGGGGAATGTTTTCCAGGTGTTTCTTAAGTGAAATATGGTTTAAGTAAAACAGTGTTGAATAACAATAGGTTATAGGCATTTGTTTTTCTTTGATCAAATTAGTCTCAAAAACTAAACACCTTATTACAAGGAGTTCCCCTGGTCATAGTCGTAAAATATAAAATACTAGGGAAAAAAAGGAGGCACTTTGTGACTGGGAGAAGATTTGGTAACCTGTCATTTAAGCAGCCAGTTTCCTCTCAGACTGTTATTACAACATTTTGCACTTTAACAGTAACAATAATAGTCTTTCTCAGGGGCATTTGTCAGCCCTCCTCTCATGTAAAACAAATTATATCCTCAGGGGAATATTATTTTTATATCATCACTATAGGTTTTAATAACTCGCTAGTTCCCTGCAGAAACGTTGGTCCTCACCTCTCTGAGTGCATGACAAAGGTGGCAGCGCTGAGTCAGCCCTGCTGGGGGCTCTCTCAGAGGAGGGGGTGAGTACCACCAACTCCTGCTGCAGCCAGTCAGGCACTGCCACAGGTGTCCTTGAGGACAGCGTGAGGAGTGCCCTCAGAGATGACTGAGACGTTAAAGAAGAGCTGTACTACTGCTGGGCTCACTGAATGCTGTAGGGCACAAGCCTCCCTCTGATTCAAGCCACGCACTAAACTCTGCCTGCTCCCTAATAGGAATTGTATGTCCAGTGATTAGGACAATGGCAAACTTAATGGCATATTTGATAGGCTATACTCATCTCTAAACTCATTTTTCCTATGACTCAGTGAAAATAACACCAAAAAAACCCCACTCATTCTCACCTTGAAAGCCACTGGGACAAGTTGTCATCTCAGTAAGCCTGTCTGTCACTGTATTCTTTGCTCCCTCACTGCTTTATCACTTCCAAAGGACAGTGTGGGGATGTATGTAACTTATTTTTCAGTAGCTGAAGTGATTAATTTAGTAATGAGAACCATGCACATTTTTATCTGATTAAGCCAAACCCAGTTAACAGATTTTTTTCCATTTATTGTAAATCTTCTGGTAGATAATACTTTCATCTCAGTACCTTCATCTTTGCTCTCTAAGTAAGCAGAATGTGTATGACTATACAAGTTTGGTTGTGGAGGGGTTTTTTGGAGGAGAAGGCACTGTGTAACAAAAAAACCTCCATGCTAATATTGTCAGATTGAAGCAGAGAGAAGTTCAGCTGATAATTGGGACCATATATATTACCAAACATAGTTTGCTAGGAATCTTCTAACCCAAATAAATATACTGACTGAGGACAGTGTGAACAGTGAAATATATGGATATGTTCTCCCTGAGCCAGTACAATTATGTCTTGAACTGTCAGAGGTATCATCCTACAGCAGCAGCAGAAAAACAAAGCCCTGATGACCAGTGATCATGAAATGTTATCACAATTCTTTCTGTGGGGATAATACCCTCCCAAAGTGTATTCAAGCCAAATTTTCTCCTATGCAATTTAACTGTGTTTTCCCTTCATCTAACAGCATTGTGTAGTGAGAAACAGCCCTTCCCAACGCTTTCCTCTGTGGGCTGTGCACCAGTGCTGGACTGTATGCTGCCCCTCAGCTATCCCCCAGGCTGCAGGACTTCAAGGAGGATTTTCCACTGTTATTTCAGTAAAGTTATTCCCACATATGGTTTATAAAGCATTGTGAGGTCCTAAGGGAGGAAAGGTGCTATATAAATGCAAATTGTTGCTGTTGTTATGCATGAACCATGGCCAGGTTTGAAACTAGACTGACTATGAAAAATGTCATTTATTCTGACCTTTCCTGATGAGAACCACTGTGAATAGAAAATCTCTAAACTTTTCGGACATAAAGACAAACTCCAGTTTAAATTTTCTGGGAGCTAATAGCAATACTCAAAGTGAGCAAATGAGTTGAGGGAATAAAAAAAGAATGCTCCCTGACTTAAGCAATTCCGATAAGAAACCAGCCTTCAGGCCAAGGAATTTGGGCTCTAATTTTGACCCTGTACTAGACTATAGGACAACTGGGAGGAAATCTGTTCCCTGTTCTGTGCTTCTGTTCCTAACTCTCCTCCTCCCTCACCCACCATCTGTTTCGTCTATCCATATGGTACACGTCTATCTACATTGCAAATTATCTCTAAGCTCACTGTTTGTACAGTGCTTACCCAAAACCTCCTCCTCACAATTTCCAAGTGAACAAAGCCAGCTAAGAATCTGCAACCCTGTCAGGTGCCCAGGCAAATGTAAGTAATTGGATGGTACTAATGGGAAAAGTGGAAAGCAGGGCCATGGCCCTCCAGTACACCACCTTCTTCCTCACAAGTAAATATTTGGATGCTTTACAGCACTATTTTGAGAAGTGTAAGCTGCTCAGAGTTAATTAGCTGGGGCAGAGCATTGCATTAATATGGTTACAGTGCCTCAGGTGTAAGCTAGATTGTGCAGAACCAGACTGGGAATCATGGCATGACTGCACTGGGCTTTGAAGACCTATTCTCAGTACTCACTAAGGAAAAAAAAATTATACAGAACAAAGAAACTGAGGAAGAAGTTAAACATCTTCTTTCACTAATGATCTTGAAAGGGTCTTCCATCAGACCTAAAAGTTGACAGCCTTTAACATGCTCTCTCCACTAGATACTTTCTGCTCTCCTACTCTATTTTCCAGACACACATGGAGTAGCCTGTTGATCCATCTGCTGTTGAAAGAAGTTGAATATGTTTGTCAAGAGACACCAGAATAATTGCATCATACCTGTTTGCCAACTATAACCTGACCTCTCTCCAGGATAGATCTTCTAACAGAAATCAAATCTTTAGCCAGACGTGATAGCTGTAAAAACCAAGGCAAAGTGCTGACAGTCACAGCTGGTAAGAAAAGGAGCAGAGATATCTTTCATGCAGTTTTACTACTGAAAGTACACTTTCCTGTATTAATGCAGAAGATACTACCATTTTCTAATTGACATTTCATTTTAAAATATGATGATGACTAAACAGTTAATGTCAGGAGTTAAGAAAATGGATTTCTGGCCATTTGTTTAAAATATGGGAAGGTGCAAACCTTCTAAATTTTCTAAGGGCCAGCTTCAGCCCAACCTAATTTCATGGGGAGTTACACGGACCAGTGTAAAGTCAGCAAGACTACATCAAAGCAGATATTGGTTCATTTTGGTCCAGAGTAAGAACAGAGCTCCTATTCAACCAAGCAACCTATCTCACTGCATTGATTCAGCCTTTTCTGGACAACTCTTCCACAAGAAATTATGAAGTGGGAAATTAAGGGAAGATTCTAGAAACTTGTCACTCCATACTGGGCATTAATCTCTCTCATTCACAGATCTACTCTTGATATTGCCACAAACTGCCTCTCAGTGTCCCAGACTCGTACAAAAATAGCAAGGAAACCAAACATATTGCAATCTTGTGAAACACCCAGTGTAAAATTAGGCTGGGAGGTTATTTGGGGGAATTTTGCTTGTTTACTTGTTTCTCCCCCCAAAAAAAAAATTCACCTCTTTGGGCACTCTGTAAGTGCTGCCTCATGTACAGTGGTGAGTACTCTCTGACTAAATATAAGAATTATCTACAATCATGAGACCCTGTGTGGTAAAATTATTTTCATTGGAAACTGAGAGGCATCAAGAAAAATACAATGAGAACATGCACATTATTCTAATCAGAAACCATATCTTTTTGCAAAGTAACATAGAAAAGATACTCATTCTGGTCTCCAACCTTAGAGATAACCAATTACTCTGTCTGAAATGGAAAGCAATTGGGCTCCAGAGCCTATCTGGAAAAACCACATCCACCTTTATATGATTACAAATTACATGAAAATCTCATGTAATTAAAAGGAAAAAAAAAGTGTTTTAATCAGAAAAGTTAGAGATAAGGTTAAGCAAAACAGAGAATTTTGAGGAAATTTGCTTTTCAGACTGTCAGGCCATCTGTAGGCCCCAAGATTTCAAAGTGAAGAATTTGTCTTCCTGTGTGTGACATTAAAGGTGTATTAATCACAGCTTATTGCTAACACAACTCTGAAGACATAAGCACAATTTATATTGCCTGGAATGGGATGTGCAGAAGCTATTGTCAGAAGTAAACCATTGAAGACCTCCTGTTTCCCCTTCTACTTCCATAAAAGTATTATTTTTCTTTAGGTTTATATTAGAAAAAAAGTGTTTTCATCTGGTCTAGGATAAAACTGCTTCTTGTATTATTTCACAGAATATGTGTTCTTCACTTCCTTTACTGGCATGATACAGAAGATAAATGTGTAAATTATTCCATGTATAAATATATAACCAGTGCTTACATGTGCTGACTGCACACACCAAAAGCTAGAGTTTAGCAAAACTTTCCCAATCACTGTTAATTTAAAACACAGTTTCTGTTTGAGAGTCTCCAGTTCGGAATTCTAAAGCCTAAGAAAAAGGAGGGTATTTCCAGACATCCTTGCTGCATCAACTTTTATTAATCTAAATATTGTTACTTTTTTTTTCTTAATTGATTTGGTAGTTCGGAATCAAATGTAACTCTGTTATATTGTTAGAGAGAATCCCAACAGCCAAAAGAAGTATTTACCTCTCCAGGCATACATGTGACCAGCTACTGAAACTCAGCTGGTGCTTGGATACTGGGTAAGAATGGCTCCTATGCCTGTGCCCTCAAGCTCCTGCCTTCTTTATTCACTTTCCTGTATCTTCCTCATCTTTCATACATCTTTGCTTAATTATTTTCACATACACAGAACTTCCTCCCTTTTTTATATACACGAAGCTTACCATGTGTGCCTTAAGCCAATGCCTGTCCTTTCAGCAAAGACAAATCCAGAAACAATACTGCATGCTGTTACTGTATGTGACCCACACAGAATCAGGGGCACTGATTCTGTGCCAGATCCTTTCCAAACAGCAGAAGATGGCCTCAGGTTTGAACTACATTAAGGGGTGACCAAACACCATGGCTTCACACTTCTGAACATCGAGGAATAAAAATGACTTGCTGAAAAATTAAGAACTAAGTCAGGTGCAGAATCAAGGATAAAAACAGGTCTACAGAACCCTAATCCTAATGCTTAAGGATGACCTATTTTCCATAGTGGAGAGGCTCATGACAAATAGGATTTGTCCTTCTGCTACACAGGGTACAGCCTGTACTTTTAGCCCTCCAATTATATGCTGCTTCAATTCAGAAGGTGGGCAGGTTGAAAATATGTCATTTCTTCCTTTATGAGAAGCATTCTGACATCCTATGAAAATATCCTTCAATCCATGCCATAAAGGTCATGGGAACATATGCTGCAAAAACATGTAGTTATTTAACGTCTGAAACAACTGAGAAATGTGTTGGCATTTTCCCTCAACTGAATATCTTTCACTTTTTCACTCATGGTTAGTGAACAGTTTTTGGGAGTTGATGAAACCAATTGCATGAACACTTTGTAATTTCTTGAACCTGTTTGTAAAAG
Organism: Motacilla alba alba; assembly: GCF_015832195.1. Taxonomy (NCBI): domain Eukaryota; kingdom Metazoa; phylum Chordata; class Aves; order Passeriformes; family Motacillidae; genus Motacilla; species Motacilla alba. The sequence continues at coordinate 36,697,679 of NC_052017.1, read as the reverse complement.
CCTACTTTATGGCGTAATGTAAATTACTTACATTTTACTCCCCTTTCTTTAAATAACCTTTTCAGTGCCATCCTCTTTACCATCCCACAATCTCTTCTAATAAAATGCATTTGCAGAGAATGAAGATTTTGCAGCCCAGAACACTGGGTTGTTTTGCTCCACATCTGAGAAGATTTGTCATCTCTTTAAAATTGCTAGCAACAGCATTCATTCATGTGTTAAGAGAAAAATAATGGGTTTTTCCTCTCTAGATATCATACTTTACAAGTTACTCCATACATCAGGTTGTGGAAATACGTTAGCGTCCTTAGAAGATTTATGTGTTTGTGGCAAGAAGTGTAAAAATTATGTATTTGTATATTTTATTATTCTTGCTGCATAATCCTAGCTGAAAGATGCTGGCTGTAACCATGGTCTGTGACACTGTATATGACTGATACACCCCAGCATGGCAAAGATTGATCGCAGATATTCAACTGTGTGACCTAAGGACTTGCCTTAAGTGTTTTATTTAGGGTATGGAACACATGGAAACAGAGCTGGCATTGCTGAAGCACCACAACACATTACTTTGTTTGACCTATAAAAGAATCCTTGTGCAGAGGAAGTAGGGAAGAGCAAATGTGAATACTTGCTGAAAATTATACTATTCAAGAGATAAGGAACACAAGAAAGAAAGGAGCTGTGGTGAAGAATCAAGCTTCAATATCTGGTATATGAAATGGGTCAGGATGTTGATGTCAGTCACCATCTCCAACCCAAATTAAGGAGGTAGCAGTGTTTGCATTTTCAAAATCTTATCCTTCTCCCAAGACTTTTGGTTGGGTTTTTTGAGCCAGAAGTCAAAGGTCCTTTCATAGTACACAGATTGTATTTCATAGCTGAAAGAGTTCTGACTCCTAACCTAGACCACTCTTGGCAGTATCACCCCCTAATTTGTACTTGTCTGTTTTGTCTTTAAGCAGGATGAGCCAGCCCATGCCATACAAGTAATAAGCTTTGGGATGGCAGCGTAATTCATACAATGTCTTATTTCAATGTCTTATTTCACTGATTTTGGCAAATCTGGCTTCCTTTTTTTTTTTTTTTTTTTGAGATGTGTCCTTAGCAGGCAGAAGAAATAACCACAGGAGGAGTTGAGATCTATATGTATTCCTTGTCATCACTTTACTGCAGAAATTAACCAAAATAGTTTAAGTGCCACATAACAGCCTTATTGTCACAGACCACCTTCCCTCACACTAAATTTGACATCTAAATCTATGTAGCTATATCATGGCACAAAGGCATTACTATCTAGAAAGCATCCCAGAAATTAATTTAATTACATTCATGTTCATAAACACGAGGAGAAGCAGGTGGCTCTGTTTTAAATCACTGTTTTTATTTGCATTCAGCTAACTAAGAAAATATGTATTTCAAAATTTCATTTCAAGCAGTATTAAAATTATTCATAAATGAAAATGATGAAGAATGTTTTCATGTAAAGAGGAGTGCAAGTGTTATATGGTCTAATACACAGTAACAATTTCTACTGCTTATTTGGAAGTCAACAAGTCTGTCCACAAATCTATCAAAAACAGAGTTTATGGAGGAAGTTCTCTGCCTGGGCTTGATCTCTCAGAGCATATCAGGGCAGAACTGCAGGATGCACTGAAGAATGAAGTTGCACTGCACAGCAAGAGCAGCCATGGAAAGCTCTTTTCCAGAATATCTAAAGGGAAACTTCCTTGTAGACATGCACCTTTGCCATAGTCCAGCTTCCCAAAGTCAACCATAAAACCCTCTAAGAGTTGTTTAGACAATAAATATTTTTCAGATAATAAAAATCTTACTTGTGAATCACTTCAAATATTTTCTTTTACTTGTATTTTATAACTATGACTTTACATTATTTTTATATAATCTGCTTGTTCTATACCCTAAAGTCTTGGACACAGTTTTTCTCCCACAGGGCTAAAAGTGCACCTGACAGGACCATGATCTGATATTGTAAACTATGACTATAACACTGTGTAAGATCAAGTGCTGTCACTTGCTGAGCATCCTTATCTCCTTAGAGATGAAACTGGTCCAAGGGTTTATACAGAGAATCACACTCTAAGGCACAGAAACACTGTTATGCATCTTATCCAAGTGTTGGAGGCTTTCCTGCTGATAGAAACAGGAGGGATGAGAAAAGTTGGAAATTAAGGCAGCTGCACAGTTCTGTCACTTTCACATGGGAATGAGCTGGAGACAATCTGTAGGGCAGCATTAGGAATGCAGGAATTGTTACCTCCAGAGCAGGAAAGTGTGATTTCAGGTGTACACAGAGCAAGAAATGTGACTGAAAGTCCTCTTGCCTTCTGATGAAGACTGCCCCTGATCATCAGTGAGAGAGCTTGTCAGCATAAAAACCTTTGTAACTATTTAGAAGTTAATATTATTAGGTCATCTTTGGTGGGGGGAAAAGGAGAACCAAACAAAACCCAGGCTGCCTAACTTGGTTTTAAGACACCGTTTCTTTTGTTACATTTAAACAGAAAAGGTCCAAATTTCATTTTTGACAAGTGTCTTACTTGACATTTTATATCACTCATGTCTGTCACATTGTATTCTCTAATGCAAAGTGACATGGGTAGTATAAGTCAGAGTCACCTGTCACACTGTTGTGTCTGCAAGAAGAATTTCTATGAGCTAGAATTTGCCTAATTTCAGAGGTGAAGTAAGGGTGCCTTACAATGAACTTTTCCTTTTCTTTCCAGAAAGCAGATGATATAGTGGAGAACGCCTTTCTGATCCCCTGCATGCAGTTTTATTCCCTGGCATAGGAAATGAATCATTCCTATAAATGGCAAAGGGGATACTGGCTCTTCCCTCCATTTAATAGTTTTGGTTTTAGTGAGCATCGTAATCATTAACAATCTACTCAATTAAGATTAAACTAAACTATGCCAGATGTTAAAACAAAATGTTAAAAAGCCAACAGCTGAAATGGGAGTGGAGCAGTATAAGTTATCCTTCTAGTACCTAAGAGAGGCAGTCACGGAGAGGATGTAAGCACTCTCTCCCAAAGGAAGAGAAGTGACAGAGCAAAAAGCAGCATGCAGAACCTGGGGTATTACATAAAGTTATTTACTGTGAGAGCAGCTAAACATTGGAAGAAGCTTTCAGAGGAGTGGTAGGATTGCCTTTACTGGAGGTATTAAAGACTTGGCTGGACAGGACCCTGTTTAACCCAGTCCAATGCCCTGCTTTCAGCTGGAGCTTGTACCAGATGATCTCCAGAGAACCTTTCCAACCTAAAGGTTTTCCACCATTCCAAGATTCCAAACAATTATTTCTGGGGGAAAATATTGTTTAAAAGCAAGCAAAAAGAATCACTGTATGCTACTATCTTCATGTGTTATTTTTTCAAATATAGCACAGCAATGTATACTAGCATATCTCAGACACCTTTAAAAATAAAGATTAAGCTCAAATGTCACACTTTATTGTGAGCTGAGGCAAAAACTATCATTCACTAATTGTCTGTATGGCACTTGCACATTGCTGTTCAAATGTGTGTAGCTATGGGCACCGTAATGAAACATTTTGTCAATCCTCCAAAGCACTTAATGTACTTGGCAAGAGCACAACTATTTTTTGTACAAATACCTTGCATATTAGCCCTTAACCTTATCTACAAACAAAATCTAGTAATGAACCAAAACCCAAAGGACTACTTAAAAACGTAGCAGAGAAAAGAGAAAGAGATCAAAGCTTGTGTTTAATTAATCCAGCCTTTCCTGATGCTTTCTGGTCTGCTTACTGACACTTAGCTAAAAGCCAAAACACTTGGTATTCAGTTGTAGACCCACATAATGAGAAGCTTAAAAATATTTCTTTGTCATTAAAAATAATTAAATAATCAGTAAAAACCAGGGACATCAGATGAGATTGCAACAATAAAACTGCTTAAGATTTTCTGGAAAGGAAATCTTTATATAGAATGGGACCAGTTTACTGACAGGGCTGTCAGCAAACTTGACCTGTTTTGTATTCCAGAGTAACTGGATTTTTTGGTAACTAATTTATTTCTCCAAAGTGCCTATTCAGTTGACATTATTGATAGAAATGCTTATAAACTAGCAAATGCCCCCAGTTAAGTTAAAAAAAATTAAATAGAAAATACATCTATTTATTTCTATCCCCTTCCTCTGTCCCTTGTACTTTCTGGGAGATCCTGTAATTCAGTTTTCTGAATAACTATTTCTTGAGAGATGAAATGAAATTCTCATTTTCCAGCTGCCCATATCATATCAGGTATCTTAATCAAGACACTTGTATTTACCACAGGAATGCCCTAATTACCAGCCTATTAGAACAGTCTATCCCAGGATATCTATTCTCTCCTGTTGTGTTACACTTCATATCATATGCAAATGGGACAGCAATACTCCTGTCTCCACTGAAAGATTATACTACCCATCATCCCCACCCTCCCTGATACTGTTAGTACTCAATTATTTATGTCCCAAAGTTTAAGAATCAATCCCAAGTGACACACATAACCAATTCTTTCTCTTTTCTGAATCTCTCATTTATTTCTGCATGTGTTTCGAAAGTAAGACCATCTAAATGCAGAGCAGAGCAGAAGACTCAGAAATGAGGCCATAAGATAATTTTATTCCTAAACAGACCAGGTCAAGATCTGCATATTTTTGTGTTCACCAAATTTACATCAAATGCTCTACTGTGGTTTTAACTTTGTTTCTGGTGGAAACCTGGTATTTGCTACCTCCTAACCTGCAAGAAAGACCACAAGCAGACTATGGATAAATACCTAGTTGTGTTCCCTCTGGGTCAAAGTCCCACCTGGCTGTTTAGAAGTTCAAGGACCTTCCTTAAGGAAACATCAGATCAGACAACCATATCTATTTGGTTTCAGGTTTTAGGAAAACTCTTCAGTTTTGCCAACACAGAAGTCAAAATTTGGAAAAGTCAAAGGCATCCCTTGCTGGAATGGCATGCATGTCTGCACCAGACCCACAAGACAGAACAATTTCAGGTATAATGAAGGAGTTTTCTTGGAGTAATCAGTAGTTCCTAAAAAGCAAAATTGTTTGACTTCAACAACCTTGGTTCAAACAATTTCTTACATTTTATTTACAATTACATTATTTACAATTTCTTATGTTTCATTTTAAAGATATTGAAGAAGTTATAATCATAGGATCCAAGCCTGCTAATGAAATGTAGGAGGTTTTCCGTAGGTACTCCAGGATATTTTTTCATTATTCTTCTCAAACACTTATTTTATTTTCAGGGAAAAAAAGAATATATCCCTTTTGCTTGTTATAGTTTTTCAGGTAGGATGTATGTATCTTTCATTCTTTTAATATTCTTTTAGGTTCCTCTCGCTCACTCTTACCCATCTCTAATTTAATAGAGCCTCATTACTAAATGATTTTATCTCTTTTTAATTTTTTTACCATATATTTTTGTGGTTATGTTAAAGACAATTCTCTGAAAAAAAATAACAAGATTCCTTGTTATTTTATTTCTATATAAGCAAATACACACCACTTAAAGTTATGGGGGAATTGGTGGGGATTTTTTCAGGGAGTGAGGTGATTCAGCCCTAACTCTCAAGAAGTAAATAGAATCCCATTCAGGATGTTGGATTAGTCATTGGCTATCTTCCTGACCAAAAGTCTTTCTTTGAACAATTGCACTACAAAATTAACAGGATGAATAACCATACTGTTGAATTAATTAGCATGTTACATTTATTAAACATATTGTTACAAATGTGTATAAATAGAGCAATTCAAGAGTTCAAGGAGGATTTAAAGGAAAGGAAATTTCAATTAGTTCCTGAAGTTACAGGAGAAAAAACTGAGCTATTTCCATACCAGAATCACATTATCCTTTCTATAAGATGAACAGACACATAACATAATTTAAAGAACAGCTGAGATTTAAGGACACCACAGGAAATTTCTTCAATAGTTTTGCAAAGAAGATATTATGATGAAGAAATCAAGAGCACCTTCAGCAAATTCCAGATGACACCAAGTTGAGTGGTGCAGTTGGAGCACCTGAATGCTGGGAAGCCATCCAGAGGGACCCGGACAAGACCAAGAAGTGAACCCATGGGAATCTCATGCAGTTCAACAAGACCAAACACAAGTGCTGCACCTGGGTCAGAACAACTCATGATATCACCACAGGCTGGGGGATGAACAGATCAAAAGCAGCCCTGGAGAGGACTTGGGGGTGCTGGTGAGTGAGAGGCTGGACATGACCCAGAACTCACAGCCCAGAAAGCCAAATTTGTCCTGGGCTGCATCAAAAGGAGTGTGGCCAGCAGGGCAAAGGAGGGATTCTGCCCCGCTGCTCTGTTTTGGTGACACCTCACCTGAAGTGCTGCAGTTGACTCTGGTATCCCCAGCACAGGAAGGACAGGAACCTGTTGGAGCAAGTCCAGAGGAGGGCCATCAAAAATGATTAGAGGGCTGGAGCACCTCTTCTACAAGGGAATTCTGAGAGAATTGGGATTGTTCAGCCTGGAGAAGAGAATGCTCCAAGGAGGCCTGATTGCAGCCTTCCAGTACCTAAAGGAAGCCACAAGAAAGATGGAGAGTAACTTTTTATAAGGACCTGTAGTGAACAGGAAAATAGGGAGTGGTTTCAAACTGAAAGGGGGTAGGTTTAGATTTGATATTTGGAATAAGTTCTTTACTGTGAAGGTATTTTTTTTTTCCTTTTCTTTACTGGTGAGGCAATTGAACAGGTCGCCCAGAGAAGCTGTGGATGCATGATGCCTGGAAGTCTTTAAGGACAGTCCTGTTTAAGGACAGTGCCTCAAACCCACGGTAACCCAGGAAAGTTGTAAACCAGATTCTTGTGGCAGTATTACAGATTTGTCATGATAGAAATACCAAATACCATAGCTTGCTTTAAACTTACACAATACAAACCCACTATGGGTCCTTCCACAGAGATTACTGTATGTGGTTGGTTAGTGCAATGACCTTTACATTTTATTCAGACCAGAATAGTGCCTGAGCTCTCCAAACCTTTAAATTCTCCACTGAAATTGTGGTTCTATGCCACTCAACAAAAGCATTTGCAGTAATCAGTCCTAGGCACCACTTTTAATCAATGAATATCATAGGCTTTCTACAAGTCAATGGAGACAGAAAAGCTCCTACAAGGGAAGAAACCACAACATCCAAAAAGAACTCACAACTTGGATCACCCTTTTGTACAATGCTGTGATCACCCTTTTTTCCAGATGCAGAGAGCACAAAGGAAGAACAGTGAGGTATCTGTCCTGGATGTCATTTTCCAGCAGTGGCACCAGTTTCTCATCCCAGTCCTAAGACATGCCTCACCAGTCTAGCAGATCCAGATTTGCTTCAATTTATCACATGGTCATTTAGGCCTCTGCTGCTTGCCCTTCACTTCTCATTGCTTATTCTTATTGTCAAAAAGATGTACAGAACTTTTTACAGCCCTGAAAGATATAGGAATGTCATTAAAATGAACATAACATTACTAGAATAGCAGAAGAGGAAAATGAGCTCTTGCTGTTTAATCAGCCAACTTAACAGTTTGGATTTGTTTTATTATTCTAATTTTACCACTCTAATTTTACAAACATTTACCCTAACCCTCATCTTGTTCAGATTCCTCCTCAAGTCCCAATTCATGACTGTTTGCTTAATACTTGAGGGATTAAGCCAGTGAAATTTAAACAATTTACCACAGGTCTTAAAAAACCTTTTCAGTTTTACTAGCAGCTTACTCACTTGATAGATCAGCCTACTTCAAAAGCTTGCCTCTGGTCCCAACACATTACCACAGCGGGCAAGTGGATTTATCCAAAAGAGATCTTATGGAATTCAAGTCTCAGGCTCCAGTGTTTGCAGGCTCAAGCTTGAAGGTGTGCTACAATTTCAGCTGCGATTTCCAGGTTGTGAAAGATCCTCTGCCACAGAGGACATGAGTGGAACATTTGGCTTGAAACATGTGAGAATGAAATTGTAAACTGAGGCTATGCAAACTAAAGAGAAGTAAGTTCAGGCATCCTTCTTTAAAGTTCCCTGATATGTTGGAGAGTATGAGCTGGGAAAAAGGATGATGGTGATGGAGCAGAGTGTAGAAGGCTGTGACACACAATAGATGCCACTTGGGCTAAACTGCAAATATATTGACACCCATGAAGTGGAAGCAAAAAAATAATACTGATATAATAGTGTCTTTGTGCATACTGTGCTTTTATAGAGGTAGCAATGTGAGATACAAATTAGCTGAGAACCAGAAATTCTGCAAATGATCAAATGATCACATATGATTCACCAGAGCTTGGCTATCTGAAGGTAAATGGAAGTCAATCAGGTTAACTCCTACCCTGCATTCTCCTAAGCTGTCAGTCATATGAACAGACAGAATGCAAATGGGTTAAGCTGATGTGAACTGAAATGAAAAAAGCCAATAATGACACCAGAATATTTGGAACAAAACCTCAGACTTGCAGTCATTCGACTTTTTCATTTTCCTGCATTTAAAATTTATGTTTTGCTTCATGTTATGGGAAATGCAATAAAGGCAGTTAACAACATGATGTTAAGCTTCATTTGTGAACTGTTTGAGAAAAATCAGAATCTGCCCAGCCCATTAGTGAAGTGAAAATTGTACAGGCAGAATTCCAGCACTTTTGAATAATTGAATCTAGATTTGTTCATTAGAATAACCTTTAGGGAACTATAATGCAGATCCATGACATCAGCAGCTTTAATAGGAACAAAAATGTGAATTTGTCCAGAAGAGCACCATAAGGCTGATCAGGAGGCTGAAGCAACTGTCCTATGAAGACAGATGGAGAGAATTGGGATTGTTCAGCCTGCAGAAGGGATGGCTCTAGGGAGACCTTAGAGCACCTTCCAGTGCCTAAAGGGGGCTTACAAGAGAGTTGTGGAGGGACCTTTTACAAGGACGTGCAGTGACAGGACAAGGAATGATGGCTTCAAACTGAAAGTGGGTAGGTTTAGATTAGATATTAGGAAGAAATTCTTTACCGTGAGGGTGGTGAGGAACTGGAACAAGTTGTCCAGAGAAGTTGTGGATGCACGATATCTGGAAGTGTTTAAGGACAAGCTGGATGGGGCTTTGACCAATGTGTTCTGTGGAAGGTGTCCCTGCCCATGGCAGTAGGGTTGGAACTGAATGATCTTTAAGGTACGTCCAACCCAAACCACTCTAGGATTCCATGGTGGCAGATGTTCTAGAAATTTTTCAGCACTAAATTTCATTTTGCCTACATACAAGTATACACTCTTTATATCCCCTTACACAGAAAGTTATTAACTTTGTCTCATACCACATGTCAGTGGGAGAAAGTGACCAATATAAATATATATATATATGTTTTTTCAGGCATGAAGGCAGCAGCTGGGGTGTAAGTCTCCTCTGCCATCTCCCATTACAGGGTTCTCAAGAGGCAATGACCATGACAGCGTCTCAGTCTCAGTCATCCACACTTACCAAGTACCAGTCCAAATTTTCCACCAATTTTTCCTCTGCCTGAGCCTATCTTTACTTTTTGCCCAATCCTATGGCCTATCAGAAATCTCTATTCTCCAGACCCGTATATCTGCAACAGACTTCTAATATCTTGTTCTCAGCTTCTAAGTCTTACCTTACTTCAATTGATTCTAAAAATTTGGCACTAAAATGGATGGAAAAAGTTTCCAAGCGGAAATATACAGATCTCTTACTGTATTACACCTTAGCCTAATGACTGCATATCTTAATCCTCCTCAAACTTGACTTCTTCCTGGATGAAATCAAATCCCTTTGAAAGGGATAGTAACATTTCCTTTAATGTGGGAGCAGGGTGGCAGGTGAAGAGCAAAACTGGTATCACATCTCCCAAATCCTCTCTTGCTTTTCTAGTCCATCAGTAGAGTGGAAAGAAACACGTGAGAAATGGCTGTGGGAATGCTTTCTGTGGATAGCTGAAGCAGACCTGTGAAAATGACAAAATACCATCCTACTTTTGTAATCAAGTGATGCTACATGTACAGATAAATTGGTTATTTTACTTAATTTGGTGGTCTATGCAATATTCCCCAACCACAAAACTACCTGAGTTTCTACAGTTTGAAACTATTGCATAATAGACATAACGGGGCAATCAAAATGCAAACAGTTTTTACTGGTTACGGCTTTCCATTATTTATAGCTTCATGTCCCTTTTGGGAAATGCCATCCCAAAATTAAACTTAATTTTAGTCTCCAAAATTAGGCAAGCCCTATGACTCAGTGGAGGAGAGAATGTTACCCATGCATGCTTCTAAATGGAGCGGGCAGTTTAGTCTATTAGAATTCATTAGAGACTGAGTCATAATTGTGAAACTGAATTTACTTAGGACAATAACCTTCAAGAGAAAATAAGTATGACAGTGAGCCAGTTCTCATTTCAACAAGAAGTCAGGCAGCCTCCAAGCTTCCTTAAGTGCACTAATCCCTTCAAGTTCCTGCCTGGCAGGATTTAGGCTGCCTCCTCTTCTTTCATATATAAGAACTTTACCACATATGACACCTGCAAAAAATGTCACATGAAACCGGCATTTGGCTGCCTGGAGTGTTTAGTCTGTGTAACATCATTATCAAGACACTAAGAAAATTCATTCCCAGTCTAGTTAAGGAGTAAAATTAGAAAGGGACCACATACAAAAATAACACGAATAAGTGGAAACAGCTGAAATAATTCCCTCTGCACACAGCAAATAAAGTATAATAATAATTCATTAAAACAAAATGTTAAATGTCAGCTGAAGATCCAAGGGTAAAGTTAAATATTGGGAGTAGTATTCCAATAATGAGAAGGCTTGAGTACATCACACTTGATCACAGATTATTGACTGTTGCTGACTTAAAAATCAGCAGTTAAAGAATCAACTCATTGTCTGTCAACAGCTTCTCAGTTTGGCAGGAGAGAGCTGCACCCCACTATGGAAGGGTTTATTTCAGTACTTAATTCTCCCAAGCTGAGTACAGCAGATTCTTCCGAGTCACATTATTTCTCCATTCTGACTTTTGAAAAATATTTGGGGAAAGGATAACTTTAACAGTAGAGAATTTCCATCTATTTGGCCTGTTATGGTGTCACAGAAGCAGCACTGGTGAAGACAGTTTAGCTGAGTTACAAACTTTGACAGTGATTGCAGAACAGCAAGCACTCACTTTTCATTCATTCCTGGTTGAGTGGCTGCACAGTGTGTGATATTCATGTACACTCAGGTGGTTCCGAATTTAATTTTGTCCCTAAAGTACATCATTTACAATTAATACTGATGCTTCACAATTCATTTAAGCATACAGCAGTCTTCTGTTTTCCACAGTGGCAGTTGCGTTCCAACTCAATTGGGACCCTCCCTAAATCCATCCTCTAATAGCTTGCTTAATTTTATTTTTGTATTCCACAGTCCTTGATAACAGCAAACTAATTTCTGTAACTCCATTTGATGAAAATATGCTGATGGAAATCATATTTCACTTCATTGACTGTAATGAGCTATTTCATCAAACTGTCCATGTGACACTATTATAGAGAAAATGATAAATTTACTAATTTATTCACTAGAAATTTCATTGGAAATTTAAAAAGGAAAAGAAAAGAGCCATGAAGTGAGTTACATTAGACTTCCACCAAATGATATGTCAGGGTCTACATGAAACAAAAGCACTGACTACTGCTATACTTAATGAGGTGTAAACATTAAGTATGTGTTGATTAATCAATAGGTTGCTTGAAACTAGGAACAAAAACCTGCACCACAATATAGGTTTTCCCTGATAAATAGTTACAAGCTTTACCTTTTCATCACATGGGGTGCTGCTACCATTAGAAATCAGAGTTTCATTCACACACCTCCTCCCTGCTGGTGAGACCTCTTACCGTGTTAGGCACATGGATTTGGATGAATTCAGCAGCTGACAACCAAGCTGTCATAGCAAAGAAGTAATTCCTCCAAAAATAATTTTTCCAAAGATTATTTGCCTCTTTTAAAGAGGAGGTACTTGCAACTACAACGTTGTGTGGGATGAAACACTACTTTGGAAGAACATTAGGAAGTATGTAATTATATGAGACGATTCATCCCATGCTAATATTAGGCCTGGAAATAGAGACAAGTATCACACAGCCTGACTGGCTTACTTTAATTAGATGTCCTCCACCTGCTATTACAGTTCTGATCCACATCTTTGATTGCTCTGCCACAGACCATCCAGAAACCTAGGAACTAGCCTGAAGAGCATGCCACTGGAAATGCACAAAACCAACCGGGACAATTATTCATAATTCTTCCTTGCATCACATTTTGTACCTATCCAGTGGCTTTCTTCATCTGTACTCAAACCTGCAGCACACTCCTCCTGCAATACTAACTTCCTACACTTGTTCATTGTGGAAAAGGATTTTGTAGGAGGCTAAAAAATAACTTTAAAACCCACATGATTTCAATCAACTTCAAGAAACTATAAAATAAATAACAAGGCTCAAAATAAAATAATATTTAATATATTGGTTAATTAATTATTTTTCTGGTCCATATAGTTTAGAGGAAACCATTTTACACAGGGAAGTGTACTAGGGGCTTTTTTGTTTGGTTGGATTGCTTTTTTAATTCCCCTTGACTGTCACTTTCAGAAACTGCTTTCTTTGCTAGTATAAACTAGTCTTTGCTTGAGGGAGATGAAGTCTCCCTTTTTAGTCTGGAAGACTAAAATCCAAACCAGATGATTGCATGAAGAGCCCAAGCAACTATTTGCAAGACATATCTTGTGTTCACTCAAAGATATGCCATTCAGCATAAATAGAAAACTAACATGGGGAGACAGCAAGAAGGCTTGTCTTTTCCCTCGGAACCTGAACATTTTAAGACAGCCCACTCCCTACTCAAAGCTGAAGATTGCCACCTGAAGGCAGTGACTGAGGAGCAATCACCTTGCTGCTGCACAAGGGATGTCTTCTTAGGCTCCATTGCAAGAAAAAACTGCTCAATTCACATGCTTTAAATCAAACTACGAACAAAGAAACAAGTGCTTTAATATTGATGTGATTAGCTGGCAGTTGGTACACTATACCTTCAGGATCAGTATCACAACACATAAACCACAATATTAGAAAGAAATGTTAATTAATACCTATAGATTTCTAAGCACACTGTAACTAATCCCAAGAGTTACAGCATCCCCCACATTCACAGTTGCATACACACCACTCTCTCACAAGGCTCAAGGGCAATGAGCCCTCACCATTCTATTCTGGGGGTAGAGTTTCCCCTACTTGCACCCCCATCTTGCTGGAAATGTGGGTGCTCTTGCTTTGTTTGTATCCCTCTACAATCCCTATGTGGCTGAGACATCACACCACAAGTTAGCACACATAGATCCTTATTTTTTTTGCTCCCCGTCCTCTGACCGCAGTGGCTGGATCACTCCAATGTGAAGGATGCTCTGTTAGGTCTAGACAGAAATTGTAACGCCAGAGGATGACTTTTGGAAGTATCAAAATAGGTTTTGACTGTTGTTTTCTTCCCACTTCCCTCCCCCATCCTGTCACAAATTTACATGGTGCTTTCATACTTCTTTTCAAGTTGACTCATTCATTTATTTTAAAAAAATCTTTGGTTAGATGGAGGGCCATGTGGGTATCCTAATGAGGTTATACCAACTGGTCTAAATAAGGAAAAAGCCAGTGAAGAAGCTCTTCTGGAGAGTTTATTTGTTTCAATACATTTTACCCTTATCCATTTGAATAGAAGCCCACACTCCATCAAGGCAACATTTGGGGCAGACTCATGGCAGGGGTTAGCAGGCCAAGAACATGGTGCATTATACTGCTACCAGACTCCTGCCGGATTGCACTCTCCCTGCTTGGATCGGGCACTGGGAAAGCGCCACTTAACCTCCCACTCTGGCTTCAGCTTTAATTAGTCCTCAACTTGTCACAACATTTAGTCACATGCGGGATCAGCACCTTGTTCTGCTAAGGTACGCAGTCCTTAGGAACAAAACCTCCATAGAAGGTACTTTAGAAGTTCAAACTTGGCTTTAAAACTAGGGAAACATTAAGGAATGGAAGCTGCTCTCTTTTTGTGAGAGCAAGTTCACCACGCTATAATTAAGATATATAGTTATGTAAGTCCTGAGTGCATCAAGTAGCAAGAGAGTCTTCCTAAGAGATTTGTGTGTAATAGGCCAATTAGTCCCTAGATCCCTATCCTGGATTTTTAAAACAGTGAGAAGATCCAAGAAAGACTGATTTTTTTGCTATTAGTAATACATACCACATACCCATCTTCATGCCTGCTCAACAGTAACCACTACGCTGATGATACTTGTTCAGTATCTGTCTAAGGAGAAAAGTTCTCTTTCAGCAGACTTTTCATAACACATAATTAGATGAATTAAACTGTCCCTGCTAAATCTGCAGTCTCCAGAATTCCACTGTATGGTTAATTTACTTGTCTTTGTTCCAGACCTATTGTGCTGGTTTTTTTATTCCAGGGATTGATGTAGCAATCATCTATAAACATGAATATAGTCCTGGCATAATAGGAAAAACACACAAACAAACAAACAGTTTCCTCTGCCATGCAAAGGAATACCTCTAGCTCAGGCCAGATAGTTTTTATGCAGAGCATGGAGGTAACTAGGAGAAGCAAGTGGCCTCTGAAAGTCACTTTTGTTCTCTATGCTATATCAGGGAAGCAGAAGACACAAAATAAAGGAGACATTAAAGATGGTTTGATCCTCTTAGCCAAAGAGCTGAGTCTGGAGGCTGTTACTATAGGGGTTTAGGCTGCTACTTTAAGGAGTTTTCCTAGTGGAGTAACAGTCTGTTAACAGTAAACATAATGGGAACATACCAGAAATATCATAAGCCTCCCAGTTCAATGCAATCAATATAAATATTTAATCAGTTCTATTAAAATTGATAGCAATGCAAGTCTTCAAGGAAAATAAGAAAAAAGTGATCTAACAGAAAATACTTATAAAACAGTTTTCTGATTCTGCAAGCAGAGTAACCAACTATCAGAAACTACAGATCAGACAAGTCTTTTCCTTTTCCTGGTCTCCTTACCCATGTTCCAACCCATATTCAACTTTACCTGCAAGACAGGTAGCACCCATCTACAAGAATACGAAATAACCCATTTGCAACACTCTTAGACTATGCTCTGCCCACAATTCCTCAAACATCAATCATGTACATCATTCCAATGCCTCTAATTTATTTCCTGTTTCTTTACAGCAGTGAGGAGACTGATCCCAGAATCACTGTGCAAAGCAATGAACTATTAATGTGAGTAAAAACTGACCAAAAAAAGCTCACATTAAAAAAACAACTACCCAGCTACCCAGTGTCAGTCAAACATCTAAAACATACATTCTTTTATGGTGGTAAAAGAATGATCCTTGAAATTGAAGGGCTATTCAAGTAGCTCTATACAAGTAGAGGTATACAGAAGTAAAAAATTATTAACAAATCTCAGACTGAAAACTGCATAGAAATATTGACTTGTCAAGCTGTTGGCAGTGGAACTGAAACAGCCATTCCTCGGCTGAAGTGCCCTTATACCATGAATATCATACTCAATAAATACAAAATAAACTTAGCAAAGGAGACCAGTCAGAACAGAATAATGTTTGACAATCACGAGGGTGAACTTTCAACCACAGGAAATTGCCAGCAATCAATTCTAATACTGAAATATCTTGTTTCACAACAATTAGAAGACAATTTACATAGCACAGAAATTATTTCAAGTTACAAGTCACCATAAAGCACATTCTTTCTATGAGGTGGTAAATTCTACCAACACTAAGGTCTGCCTATATTTTGCAGCATGCAATTCAGCTGGAATTTCAAATTTAATGTCCAGTTATTAATATGATGCCAAAACACCCTTGGTCAGCAGGCCTGGGACTAAAAACATGCCTTTGCACTGATTCGATTGCACTCTTGCTTTGGGTGGCACAAACCACTTGTTGGGCCGCTCAGACAAAGTTTGCAAGCACAACCAAACAGGCTTTTTCATCAGCTCAGAAGAAACTCTTGTTGACACGGCTGTCCATGTGGCAGTATAATTTGTTTTGGTCCTGTTTGCACAGAGAAGATCAAAGCACTGGTCATGGTACCTGGAAGCCAAGTACAACTTGCATGTTCTCTATCTGTAGGGAAAATATGAACAAATTAAAGTTTTAAGAATGCTCCTAAAAATGCCAGGTTTTCTTTCAGAAGACAGAAAGAAACTTTTAAGCACTGTTTTGGATGTCTGATCTGAGTCATATTACACACTTGAACAACTTTGAGGGCTCAGAAAGAATAAAAATTAACGGCATTTAATAAAAGCAAAATTTCTTCGGCAATTTCTATCTTGCTAACATTAAAACACCAGTTCCAAACTGGATTCAGGGGACACTTTATTGGTATAGAAGGCAATTTCTTGCACTCTATCACTGTTTGGTGATGGACATTTAACAACCTGGCTGATCAAGGGTATTAATGAGGCACTAAAATGTTTTAAGGCATAAAGTAGGTATTAAAATTTCTTTGATACATTGTATGCATTTAAAGGCAACTAATTTAAAGGTTTCAGGTCTTCTTGATGGGCATATAAAAAGGTTTGTTACCCAGAGATTTTTCTCATTATTCGCTTTCGGAGTTCATTTACCCTTGATGCACTTATTAATTCCAGTAGGCTTTACTGTTCTCAGACAAGGGAAAAAACACCATTTCATATAAACTTTGGCACAGTTATGGTAGATTAGGAAAGAAAAAGACAGGAAACAGAAGAACAATCCATAACCCAAAAACTACAATAAACTTCACCTGCATTGCTCATTTCTCCTCTAATTTATCTATCCTGTAACAATGATATAGCTGAGGGCTGAATTCAGAAAGCTTCAGAAGAAAGACACACTGCTCTTTTCAGGGGCAAGGTGAACTGGCCCTAACTATTGCAGGGATAATTATGTTTCACTAGCTAGTGAAGAGTTTATAATGAACCTGTTCATTAATTGAAATTCAGGGAGATTTTTTTGCAGTGCGAACCAGCAAGAGTTTTGCTTTATTTCCTGTACAAACAAGCAGAAGGTATGAATCTGAATTAACTGCTCTTCAGGAAGAAAGGAAAGAACTAAGCAATGCTCTGAATAGTTATCAGCTAGGGAAAAGCTGTAAGGAATAGCAAGCAACAAAATTGTCTGAATTACAATTGGTTGCCTTACCTACTCCTAGAGAAATATTACAAAATTTAGGGAGGTTATCAGGACTGTATCTTTAAAGTCTAGATGCTTAAACTCACTAACAGCATCGTAAAATTTTTTTTTTTTTTAAGATCTAAGGAGATCCACTTCAAGGCACTTGTAAGTTTTTTGCCCTACTATCATAAGCACTCCATTCTAAAAACTGTAAATCTAGCTAGAAGCGTTTTTAAAGTCTAAGCCTATTTTTTTCCTTATGGTCAGATTTTACTTATTTCCCTTATACCAAGGCCAGCACTTAGCCTTCTTTTTTCTGTTTTGTTTTGGTTTTTCCCGTCTTCACTGGGGTGTATCTGGATTCAGAAGCTTTGTCTCCACCTCTTGTTTGTTTCACTAAAGAACACCAGGTTCTCCAAAATCATTACTTTGGCAAGAGCTGCCCACAAACAACGTAAGTGCATCAAGGTGGTTTTACAGCTGAAGCAAATAGCCCTGCTGAGAAATAACACCTCCTAGCCCAGGGATTCAGTTAACACACCCATGCTGCCCCAGACAGGCTAATATAATTGGACACTGCTTTAGGGGTCAGGGCCACTCTTGGTGATGGACTCTTTTGTTCTGGATGTTTCTGGGATCTGCCAACAAGTCCCTACTTTTCTTTTGGATGATGTAATTTCCATAGAGCTGGCCAAAAGTCTCATTTGGCTAACCAATCTATCAGGAAAAGCCACACATCTCAGTGAAACTGTATAAAGGACAGAACAGAAGCAGATATTAAGCACAGATAAGCCAATATACCTTTTACCAATTGAGGTACTGACTTTGCATTTACTGATTGAACTGTGCACAGTTTCAAGGTAGAGTTGCACCAGAATCCTAGATCTTGATTCATCAATGTCATGTCAGTGCTACTTATACATATGTCAGAGTCTGTCCAGAAATGAAATTCCCAAGGTTTTACTCACTTTACTTTTACTAGTTGTTATGTTCTATTTGTAGTTTACTAGATGTTGGGACAAAAGGCAAAAGAGAACATGAGCAGTGGCTCCTTTTTCATAATGGTTATTTTTTTAAGAGATTGACAGAGGCTTTTCTTCCCCAATTATAACTGCTGCTTTGAGAAGACAGTCAAATAACGATCCCCATATCCATGGCATAAATCTTTTTTTGTTAGGCTATGTTTTACCATTAGCATTTGGCCTTCCTATGCAATTACAGTTCATCAAGCACAAAAAGTATTTGTCAGTCTATTAATTTTCTGCTGGAATTCTCCATTATTGCTCACTTGAGTGTGCAGATCAAGCTTCTTCAGGATCCAACTGCTAGTGACCTCTGTCATTAAAGAGGAATTCCATCAGCCCTCCCCTGCATCAGTGGCTCCTAACTTTCTCATGCAAATTCTGTCAAGCCAAAAATGTCTGAGCCTGTTCTCAGTCCAGTGATGAATTATTTTGGAAAGCATGAGTAAAATCAATTCAGTCACTTGAGTTAAGCCAGCATGAAAAATAAGCTGCGCTTTCGCCATATGTGCTGATTGAAATTTTCAAGCATGGAAATCTTAAAAATGGCTAATTCTCCACACGTCATCCCAGGTTGTTTTATAAATCCTCACAGAGGAAGGAAAAATTATTCATGGCTAATGAAAAATGGTTCAGTAATTGTAAACTTATGAGCATTTAAAGTCGCACATTTGTTTAAATTTTCCCTGAAATAAGAGATGAGTTAATGCCACTCAACTTTAAAGCTAATCAATTATCAATAATGTCCCTTGCTTTAAGTCTGTTTTAGTGTACAGTAAGTGTGGCTGTATCACATTTTAAAGTATTTTTTTCTTTAAAAAAATACAATAAATAACACTGACATTACATTCATGAATCAAGATTAGGATTCTAAGATATTCCCAGAAATATGTGATTCCTCCAGTATCAACTCTACCATATCCAAACAACGCAGTACTTACAGTGACTGTTCTGCACTGTGTGAATCTTGATAATCTATTTTTTTCTGTTATTTAAACTGTCATCTTGCATACAATATACAGAAAGAATACAATGGCTAAAACAACAGAATTATGCCAGTGGTCATGTGTCACAGGTTGGGATAGGGAGACTCCAGCCAGTAGGGAGGGAGGGAGGAAGAATGAGCTGTGCATATTATACAATATTATATTGTATAATATTATACATATTATACAATAATATTACATATTATACATATTATACAATACAACCATATTACCTCCAAGTCAGGGTACACCAAGCTTGTGAGTCACCACTTACTTACAGAGAAAAGGGGAAGAAGCTTTGAGCTTTTCGACCTCACCCCACTAAATTGGCATTCACTCATACAGTGCAGGAGCCAAAATTTCCTTGAGACTCCATAGAGTCAAATGGAGGGAGATAAATCCCTACTTAAAGCTCCTACTTTAAGAGCTTTCAGCTTTGAAGATGATTGAGGGCTAGGGAAAGTGAGATAATATGCCAGTGGATCATTACAGGTATGACAGTAACTGTCATCTTGGATTTATTTTATTGACGGCCACGGAGGTAAACTCCAGAATTATGGCAGATATAGGGTTAAAACGGTCAAAGAAGTATAAAAGAAGAAAGTAGGGTAAAAATACTGAGATGAAGCAAATGAAAAGAGCTATAGTGCAGAGCATATGAGAAGATTAAAAGACCTACAATGCTTTAAGGAAATACCACTACCTAAATGTAAATCAGTGAAGAGTACTGAGCTAAAGACTATTTTTCTCTCCCAATTTCCTAACTGATCTTTCTGTCAAAAGTTTGATCCATCTAGAATAAAAAGGAAGAAAAAGTGCACAAAAATGAAATAAGGATCTCAAAGTTAGGCTTCTAGTATTTTCACCTGACCTATTTTTCATCACTAACAAGCTACAGCTTTATGTTAGAAAGGTAAAGCATCTGTGTAATCTTAGTCAATAGTGTTCTCATTAGGAGTAACTAATGTTCTAACAATTGTTTGAAACAATTTATTTGCTATAGGAGCAAGGTCAAAGTCTTGCAGAAGTAAATTAATTGTAGCAGTGTTTGTGCTAGTTGAGAACACCTGCAGCTACTCCTGAGACCCAATGGTCAATGACACTAACCTAACCTGGGAAGCAAAGACATGAAAGTAATGACCTTGTCAGTTAAATAATCTTGCTGGTTTTAAAGATAAGGATTTAAAAAAAAAAAAAACACCCCACTCCCATCACCCTACAATATTTTAGCATAACTAATATCTTTTAAATAATGATTGAGCTGTAAAATCAACATCATGGGATCAGTATCTTCCATGGTGCTTTTTTCATCTACATTTATTCCTTTCTATTTCATTTTAGTGGAGTTGCATGTGTTCAACTGTGCCAAATATACAAGTGTACACTGTTCTGTGTTTACAATACAGGCAGTGTCCACACAGGTTTGTTCACAGGTCTGCTGGATCTGATCAGAGCACAGGCTCTCTCCCCCAGACAGTGTCTAAATGCTTTTGAAACAGTCCATGTAACCGTTGATCTCAGTCGTGAATTGAGTCTGTGGCAGAGCTAATACCTTGATGCTAGTCAATGCTCAAATGCTCTCAGTGAGAAATGCCTGCCACCCCAGGCTATGTTTCAGATTAATGTCAGATCCAGTGTTTGTATTTTTTATGTATTATATATTTGTATTACATTTTTAAACTTTTCTTGAAAGTTTTTAAGACCAATAGAAACACATAATAGAGAGATTCATATATTTTAACCATTTTGATTCTTTCACAACATTTCATAATTGTGAAGTCCTCATGTAACCGCTTCCTGTGGAAACCAATAACCAAAAAAAAAAACTTTCATGTTGTTAATAATGTGAACAGATGCCAGTAACAGTGGATCCTTCCGCCTCTAACAGAGCAGACATTACTGGACAGATGATCCGTCCATATGAGAAACTAGCACTAGGACACCTGATACGTATCTGCCCCATGCTAAGACAGCAGGGATTCTCTGATTTGCACAGGATTTGGAACCAATCTGCAGCAGCTGCACCTTTTCAGTGTAAGTGTTTTCATTGTGGCCCTTTTCTTCTATCTGCAAGTGCTTAGTGTCTAGTATGTTTAAACAGTGTGTAAGAGAGTAGAACTCATTTTTTACCTCAGTGGTTTAAAACTTATTTTGACAGGAAACTTAATCACTTGATTCTAAGTTAAGAGGGCAGGAGATTATCTGCACTCTTCTTAGTGTGGTTATGCTGCCATATAGCCAAGGGAACAAAGATCCCATGAGAGGGAATGTTTCAGCAAGACTTTAGCTGAGGGTTAAAGCTCCTCAGTTCCCATACTGAGAATAAATTCACTTTTTAAAATCAACTGTCCTTCCCTATTGTGACTTTTACAAGTTGGCAACCAGCAGACTTCCAGAATAGGCAAAAGTCATTAGTCATCATGTGGCCATGTAGCACACATGCCTGATAACCTGGTGCAACAAACCTCCTGAAATGTGACAGGACTATTTTAGCTGAAATGCAGTTCATGGACCTAAGCCGGGATTTTAATTTGTGGAGCTATAAATATTGGGAGAATATCTAGATCTGCACTCAACACAAAGATAGGGTATTCCAAGCATTGTCAATGAGGCATCTTTTTGCAAGTGTACTGATGAAAATAAAAAGACCCTCAGTTAAACAAACACTGTTGCCATCTGTTATCCTTTCAGTTATTACAATCTCTAACTCCAACAGCTACAACACAGTGCCAAATATATGAAGCCGTGCCGCCATCTGAAAAACATGAGTATATCCTGAGAATAGAGCATTTACTGTGCACCACCTTATATTTAGTAAATAACTTCTGTTTAACATTAAACCTCCTTGTACTTTTCATGCAGTTGCCTAGCTGCAAATGCTATGTCAGGTATTTTTATCTTGTGCAAGACTATGCTTCCATGAGCAATTATAATCTAATTAAAGTCATTAATGTTTATGCCCTAGGGAAACATTCAGTTATTTGTAGGCATATGAGTTTTTCCTGTCTTCCAATCCTTGTTGTAATTTCTGCTTTGTTGAGCACTTCTAAATATCCTCAAGTTACTTCACTTGCCACCTTAAAGCTGCGCCACCATGTAGCCTATGGCACTGTTTTCAGTGCTTCTACTTAAAATTACACTGAATTAAAACGGGTAAAATATCTATTAAAGTTTTAGAATTGGAGCAGCTTTTGAAGCCAGGGTTTTTTTATTCCTTTTACCAAAATATGTTCAAGTTTTTCATACCATAAATCATGCCTTAATCAGAGTTCAGATCTGTCTGTGCCTTTTAAATGCAAGCAGATACCTAGGAATGTCTGAAAGAATACACCAGTGATTTCAGAACCTAATGCACTACTATAATCCTCTATAAAAACTATTTTGGAGCTAGGAAGTGTCAGTGAGGTAAAGATTTTAAGATAGGGTTGGAAAATTTCTTATTGTTTATCAATTATATAGCAAATCTTTTCACCGCTAAATTGATAATATTTTGTAAAGTGCTAGAGTTTTATTTTCAGAGTCCTGCTGGGACTTGATCCATAGTCACCAAAGCCAACCCAAAGGATCCCACTGATTCAAGCAAGCTCTGGAGCTGACGTCAGTGTCTCTCAGTGACAGAACACAGGCCACGAAGCAAAAGAAGGAACAGTGGTATAATTTTCACAGGGTGTCTCTAATAACTTCCCAGGTTTCCAGGTTAGGGCTTTTTCTGCTTGGAACTGGGAATGTTTGGGTACAAGGTGAAACAGCCAGCCAAAGAAGACATGATTTCATTTCAAGCAATCCAACTCAATTACTGCAGAGGGTGTGGGAAGTGATCTGTCTGCATCACTGCTGTCAGCCCAAGGGAGGATCACTGCCCATGGCCTGTGACAAGCAAAACATTTTCACAGCTATGTCTACTACTCTATCACCAAAAAATGTTCCCCATCACTTTAGAGAAAAGGAGATTTTAAATACAGCTGTGAAAGAAAGTATTTTCTCATGTAACTCCACATTTCAAACATTTTTCACTCCACATCAGTATGCAACTAAAGTTTCTTGAAGGTTTTCACCAAGAGAAAGCCTGCTTTCCCTAACACTTCCAGATCAGGTTCCCCATGGTGTACAACCTGGTCTAAAAATGGCTGTAGGTTTAAGCCTTTTTCTAACATAGCAAGAGCACCAGGTTTTCTTGGGGTGGAACTGTTGTATATATATGTTATCTATAAACACTCAAACATCTTACTGAAGCCAGGACTTGACCCCAGTAGTGTTTGTGAACTTGATTGTTGTGGTTTGGGACAACTGCTTGTCCAAATTTATCTCTCTCCAGCATGGGGTCAAGATAGCTGTCCCAAACTAAGCTAAATATACTTCAGTTTGACAACCAGTCATTTAATGACAAAGGCAATTTCAGTAAAATATTCCCAATCAGTGGCAGTAATGCTCCTTTTGGAACACATTCTAAATAGCAATCAGCATGGCCAGCCTGACCTTGTCTGGAATCTGTGCAGAAGACATTTAATTAATGAGACTAGAAAGCTAGAATAGAGTCTGACATGGCCTGTGTTCTCCACTGGGGTGCTTTTTATCTGGAGTGCCCTTTAGTAGGGGTCTGCTGGCTGTAAAGTACAGTCCCATGGTCAAGGCAGTATGGGTCATTAACATGGAGTCAGCAGGATTTAAGCACATATTGTTACATACAAGTTGTTCTAAATATGGATTATGAAATCATTGATCCTTGGGAATTATTCTTAATATCTGCAGAATTAAGAGATGCAGACAGACATTCTGTCTCAATAACATAAGAATAACTTTATTTACAATGTTTTTTAAGTTGACTTAAGAACATGTGTAGATACAGTCTTTCTACAAACTGTTGCCTCCACAATCCTAGGGGAAAAAAAGTAAAACCTAAAATATTTTTCTCTATTTTCAAAATAGAAAGATGTCAAGTGGTTCTGAAGAGCTGAGTTGCTTGTATTACCCAGGAGAAGTGTTCATCAACATTTAGGCATGTAAACTCCGTATATTTTAGGTTCCTTTAGCATACTTTGTTTACTGTGTATGTCAGGACATCGTAAGTTTAAACATTATGCTGAGGTTTAATTATTTGCTACTTGCATCATGTATCTCCAGCCCACACTTTACTGTCCAAGATATTAACTGAAAGTTTGGAATATGACTACAGGTTAAAATGGATTTATTTGATTAATGTGTGTATACAAGTATGGGTTCTCTTGTGAACCATTCAAATGTTGAGTTTAATTGAGCTACAGCTGGTGCTGACTGTGTTTTCAGGGAGCAGGGATTTACTGACTGATTGACTGTCTCTCCCTTTTAACCTGGATGAAGATGTGTTCAGGAAGAAGTGAAATTTCCTGATGATACAAAACCATAGGGAGAATAGAAAAAAAAAAAAAAGAAACGGGCAATAAACTGAATGAAAGTAAGAGCACAGAAAATCAAGTAGTTTATATAAAAGGAATGAAACTAGACACACCAGTTAGGAAATGGATGAAATCAGGAACCAAAAATTCAGCTGGGGAGGACGGAAGAGGAAAAAACCAGCTACTATTGCAATGAGAATGTGACAATGCAAATCTCCTTTGGAGAGGCAGAATAAATTAAATTAATGAACTTTTAAAACCCTTCAGCTGAGACCCTCTTTCCCTTGTTGGCAGAGCTAGATACAGCTGTTCAGATGGTATCACAGAAGAAAAGCAGAAAATCAGAAAAAGAAATTTCAAAAATTTTCTTCCCTGCCCAAGGATGTCAAAAATCCTTTGTAACTTGTAGTAAGTACTGCTTATCCTAAGAAAAGGCAAAGAAACCAAATGCAAATTGCCAAGGTGTAACCAAAAGCATAAAAGAGAAATAGAGCTATCCAGTTGGAAACAAACAAACAAAAAAAAAATACCCCAATCCTCCACAGACTTCATCATCTGGAAAAGCACTGCAAAATTTAACACTTGCCATCATTTTGCCAGAAAAAAAGTTCTGGACAGTAATCCAGAAAGCAGCCACCACAAGGGCTCTTTGCAGATATTCTGGATGTGCAAAACCAACACCCCACATCTATCCTGCCCCTATTCCATTTTCCAGCATTAACAGAGCACATCCTGCCCTTCTGTAGGTAGGAAAGTCACTTCTGTATTTCAAGTTTTTCTTCTGTTTGACCTTTCCTCTTTTTCACCAGTAATGTCATTGCTGTGTTTCCATAAAATGTGATCTGTTCTTTACACGAAGGTTTAATATACCTTTTTTTTCCTCCTCTCTTGCAGGGGAGAAATACAGTCATTTTCAATTTTCCTTAACATATACCTTGTTGCTGCCCACAGTTATAAATTAAGATGTTCTAGAAATATGCTTTGTTTTCATGATGCGTATTTTTATTCACTGAGAAAGAACATGTTCTATGCAAAAATAATTGAGCAAATCTAATTATTTAGAAAGTCAAAGTGGTTCTGCATAATGTCCCTAGCATGATTTTGCATGTACAGCCTAGGAAGCTGCAACATCAGATTTTCAAGAAGTTTCTTGCTTTTTTATACTAGGATAGGAGAAGTCATGAGAACACTCTGTGCCAGGTTTGCCAGTATCTCGAAGGCTTGAAAATCTCAACTGTCATCTGACTTGACAGGTCATGGAAGCAGATGTACTTCTAAAAACACACACGGGAGCTGAGAGTGAAGACACACAATGTGTGGGACTGTGATGCCATTATGCCACTGAGAATTTTGTCTTTTAACTTGGATTTCAGAGCATAAACCCCTGTAGCTGGCCAATCTTAAGCTCCTCTCCCCAGTGTTGTGGCTTCTCTCCTGTTCTATAACCGTGGTTGCCAGATATATCTGTCAACAGATGGCTGATTGGAAGAACTGGCTCTTTTTTGGCACAGGGGGTCACCAAACAGGAAAGAGCCATGTGCTCAATATAATATGCAATAAAATGTGAAGCTTGAGCTCAAATGACAGAGTCTATTCCCAGTAAATGAGATCTGAGAAGTCTAAAGAATGTATTGGAAGTGTAAGATTTTATTCATGTGGTAGTCAGAACAGCTCCTCAAAAATACCCGTATCCTTATCCATCTCTGAGAAATTCAATGTACATTAAAAACACTAAAAAATGAGAATAATAGGAAAAAAACCCACCCAAAACCGCAAGAAAATACACACACTCCCAGTAGTAACCTCTGATTGCTGAGTATTATGGCAGAGAGAATCATAAATTCCCCACGTTCTTTGCTACAGTGTGCACAGTACAGTGCAGAATAAGAATGAGTAGGTGCTTCTGCTGTTGACACTTCTTTAAATAGTGTCCCATTCACATGGATAGAAAAGAAACAAGTTGTGAGGAAACATTACTGAGAGTTCTTCCTACTTAGCAGAGTATAGAGAAGGTGTTTACAGTGTGGTATCCCCTCCTTTTTTCCTCCAAGTATAATCTGTTCTCTACACAAGAAATAAATTACGTGTCTTTCCAGATTTTATGAAAAACATTTAGAAGAGAGATACAAGTATGGAATAAATTTAACATCTTCATGGGAAAATAATGTAAAAACACATAAAAAAAAACATTAACATGTTGAATTAAAAAAAAAATTGTCCCAAGATTGACAGATATGGCTTCATCCTTGCAGGTTTGCATGTACGTTACTAAATATACCGATATACTGTATTTCCATTTTATTCCAGCAAAAGGAGATAGCCTTTGCTTTGGCCAGCAAGTCAGATACTTCTTTTGTGCTGGAGTAATTGAAAGCAAAGCCAAAAGGCTTCTAATTCCTAAAAGAATGTATTGAAATCCCACATTTTTTTTATTATCTTCCTCCAAAGTACTATTTATAAATTCTGTCTTTGACAGCTTTTCTGCAAACTATTTGTAAAGCACATTCACTTGCAGAGTAATCTGGCTCCACCAAGTGACGATTGCTGTGATTGCTAGTCGACACCTGGACCTAAGAAAACACAAAAGGGTACTAAATATTAACCTAATTTGGTAACATGGGATTTTGCTTGATATCTTTGAACTTCACTATACCATACATTTAAAATAGATTATCTTGAAGTGTAGATGATAAGTTAAAACATTGAAGTAATTGCAAGGAACTTACTTGTCCCACTGGATGATGATGAAATTTTATCTTACAAAAGTACCCATTACTAACAGTAATTGGATTACTATTAGTAACTCTACCAACAACACATGTAGGAGGGTAGGAGGGAGGGAGGAGAGTAAGTTATTTTCCTGAAGTTCATTGCACACCTTCCAGGTGCAGACAGAAAATGAGAGAAAGCCTGCCGGAATATCAAGAATGTGTATGAATGAACTTGCTACACTGTCCTTAATGTAAAGTCTAAAAGAACATGCTCTGGACAGCTAAAAACAAAGTGGATGAAAATCATAGGTGTAAAGAAGATTATTATAAAATGTTTTCTGCAAAACTAATTTTGAATGATGGCACATTCTGAAAGGGAAGTTTTTAAAGCACTTCATGTGGCCAGGGAGGGACTATGAAAAGCCTGACAGTGAAAGTGGAATTGATTTGGATGCTGCTTTCATTGACTTTGTGAACCCACCCAAAGACCCTGGGCTTAGATTTTGCAAGCTCACAGGGACTGCTGAAATTTGAAACTACCATGATGCAGTTGATAGCTTTTAAATATCACTGTTAATCAATTGTAAATTTTACCATAAGCAGCAGGGTTTCCTTTATCATCATGCAGTTACATGCAGTTGTTATTTTTGGTGAGGAAGACTACGGAATGACTGGGCAAACTCAGAGTTTTACCTTTATTAATTCTTAACAGAAAAAGCAATGCAAGGGATTGGCAGCTATTGCTAAGAATCATAAAGCAATGCCCATGGATGTACACACACATGGGGCATACAAACTATTGAAATTAATTTAATATATATTAATATCTTTGGATTATCATTCTCTCTGTCATTGTCCATAGCTATACAATAATGCAGTGTTTGTTTAATTTGTGTGTTCTCAGTTATGTGTTCTGTTCCTTTGAAAAGACTGGTTGAGGAGGAAGCCTGCTCCACATAACCAGAGATAACACAGTATGCCCAAGGGAGAGAAAACCAGAGGGCACCACAAAAAGGAATAGACAGGACATTTTCAAGAAAGAACAGCCTGGCTCTAGAAAGACCAGAAACAAATTGCAAACAGGACTACACAGAAATTTTGGGCACCCAAAACTAGGGTCTGTCTGCAGTGATAGTGGACAAGAGAACAATGCATAAATTTTTTTTCTGTGTGTGTCACCTCAAGTTGCCTTAAGTGTTCTTTATATAAAAAAGTAGAAATGCAACTATTTATTTAAATAAAGTTTAGCTTTTTTATCCTAGAATTGTTTGGATCTTTTGGGGGAGCTCATTATAAGATGAAAGCCTGAGGCATTTCACATCAAAGCTGTATTCCACTCTGCATCTTGTCACAGGAGGGAACAGACAACCTTGCAGACCAATAGAAGCTGCTAGTGTCCTAGATCCTGGTGTTATTCTGAGAAAGGGCAGGGGGGTGTGAATAAAATAGCAAGGAAAATCACCTCTGGATCTGAACTGACTCCTTTTGAGGAACACATTGAGATGCTTCTAAAAGCCAGATTTTTCCTTAGATTGCCTGTTAGTCTGACACTGCACCTAATGCGGGGGGGGGGGGGGGGGGGGGGGGGGGGGGGGGGGGGAATTACATGTATTCTTCATGCTGAAAGTCAGGGACAAATAAAAATCCTGGGTTTTTTTTCACCGAGATCCTATCCTTAGCATTCTAGGACTTCATTCCTTTGAAATGGCAGACTTTTTATGACTTATGGACTTCAGTATCAATTAGAGAGAAAAGCAATCCTTGGAATCCTGAACAATTAGTGTTAGTGTTATTGTCTCTAACAAAAGCTAGCACCCCAAATTCCACTGGCCCATAAGAAGACATCCACTCCAGAGTTAAAAATCACAGTTATCCCAAACTGTAAACTGACTGTCCAGCAAACAGCAGCTTAATGAGGAAGCAGAGAACAATAAGCTGGGAGAACATAATACAAATTAAAAGAAGAAAGCGTAGATCTTAGTAAAATCTGGGCTGAAGGCTGCACTGAAGAAAATAAATACTTTGTTGAAATATCTGGTAATTCTGATTTTAAATTGTACTTTGGTGTAAGATTTCAGGATTAAAAAAAAAGCCCAAGTGAGTTTTCATGAGGCAACAGACAAGCTACAATAAGCCATTACTAAGGCAGACAAATGAAAACATTTTTAGCAAAAGAATTATGGCAACTGCAGACTCCCTCATTCCTTGCTCACTAGTCAGTACTCCAGTTGACTACAGAAGACCATGCACTAAGACCTAAGCCTCTTTACTATCCAATAATGAATAGTCTGACAAATTATATAAAAATAACAGAATTAAAATGGGTTTGCAGCTGGGTAGTATGTGGTTTTTCAGTCTACTGGCAATCAGATAAAATACGGTGCACACATTGACCTCCTATTTTATGCAGAGCAGCATTTTCCTCCTATTTCTAGAACTTCTGTGTTTCTACACCTCCTCAAAAAAAAAAAAGATAAAAAAAGAGAGGCCTAGAGTTAGCCATCATTTCTTACCTGGCCTAAGCTGACCAGGAATATCTGTATGTGTGTGTGTTTATTTCCTTTGCTGACTGGGGCAGCAGTCAGGGTGTCTGATGGAGGTGCAGTAGTACCTGTAGGAATTAAACTAGGAAAGCCAGAAATAAGAAGCTTTATCTAAATGTATATAACAGGAATTCAGAGAATCTTCTGCAACAGCCTACATCTAGCTTCCAACATAAAAATGGTAGCAGAGATGTGTAGGAATGTGACTGCATGTTGAGTGGGCTCTATGTCTGCAATTTCATTTTCTCTACAGCATCTGCACAGAAAACTGTTATTTGAGCAACTTTGTTCAGATTTGTGCTTATTTCTTGGTAAACAATTGCTTCAATCTAATTTATCTCATGAAATTTCCATAAAACTGCTTTGTACTAAAGCATTTTGAAAGTTTTTATTAGGTCTCCTTCCAACCTTTTATTTTAGAAATTGTTGGCTTAACCACAGTGAAAAACTTTCTGGGAACATACCGATTACATTAAAATTTTTGATATAATAATTTAATTACTTTTTTTTCAATAATATTCTGGCATTTTACATTTATTATTTACAATCATGACAAATGCTGTGCTCTATTTCTATTGATTTAAATAGTTCAGATTGAAAGAAATTTGGTCACAGTATCTAATTTTTAAAATGTTCTTAAATTTTCAAATATTTGAATTACACATAATAAACTAAAAGAACCATGGAACATCCATTAAAACATAGTCTTTTTCAACATACTGGTGTTTTTTTCTTCCTCTTTCTCATTACAATCTCTAATTCTTACCATGCCTATTGTATCTGTCTATAAATATAAAATAACAATGTCATATCTTTTTATTCTGATTTCTCCAATAAAACTGAGAGAAAATATTCTGAAAGGACAGAAAACCAGATGAAATTGTGGGAATGAAAAGCTGTAACACTGGACACTACAGTACAGTTGCAAAGCACGATAATAGAATGATAAAAGGTACCAAGATACAGAGGAACACAAGGAGAGAGAAGTGCAAAGATAACAGACCTTGGAGAATTCTGCCTCTGTTCCACTTTTCTGTCAGTCAAAAATCTTGTCATGTTTGAAGTTCACATCTGCAGCAGTTCAGCTGTCTTTCCATATCTCTTTACCATTGTCATGCCACTTACAGCTTTTGCTGGTGACAGATCTGCTTCAACCGTTCAAGTAAACATCAGGATGTCAGTGGCAAGCTAAGCTACAGAAACAAAACATCCTCAAACCTTAGAAGCCATTTTAATGTCAAATGTTATAATGTCATTTTGTCCATACAGTTATGATTGCAGTTGATCCTCATGAGTGTTTGTCATTCAAACCCCTCATTTCTTCCAAAGAAACTGCAGCCTCAGTGTGAGTAGATCTTTTATCAACAGAAGCACCAAATGATGGTTGCAGGGTATTGCTTTATTTTGGAACTGATCACTCTTTTTTTGCCTTTCTTTTCTGTCTGGTGTTACCCACAGCATTTCCCACAAAGCATTTAAATAATAAAGCAATCCTGCTTATTTTAATATGGGCAACATACCTATAGCAGAACCAAATGGAGGACGGTGGGGTAATGGTGTTTGCTTCTTAGTCTATCCTTGGCTGTTAGGTTTTATAACTTATTATAACCTATCTTCCCCTGTCTACCCTGTTTTGTCTCTGTGGTGGACTAAAGTCAGTAAAAAGTGTTTGTGCAGCACCTCTTCTGAGAGAACAAAGTATCAATCTATATCTCTGTCTCCTACCTATGAACAATGATTAGCTCTTTGAAAGTCATTCACCCATGACCCAAACCTCTGAGAGCTGACTGCAGCAATACAACCCCAGCAGGAAGGAAAATTGCTTTTCCACACTTCATAAAAATCCTCCTTAACTGAATATTCTGATGTAGAGGAAATGCTGGCTGTCAAGACATTTTTTCCCCGTGCCAGATGCTGCTGTTAATTTCTTCAGTCCTCTGTCTTTCATCATGTTTTACCAGTGACTTTAGGAGCCAGTAAGGATTGTACACACTACTACAAGGCCTCAAATAAATACTTGTATGTAATGTGTATTTATAAGAGTACTTGTGTTCAAAGAGAAAGGTCAGCTTTAAGCCCAGGTTTACCCATGAAAACCAAGATCCTCTTCACTGACAACACAGCACCTAGAGAAGGTATGCAAGAGTAGGAAGCTGCTGGCATTCTCTTCCATCAGGATTCAGGATTTCTGCATTTATTATCATAGGATTAATATTCACCTCTCAGATTATGGCAGGACTATTAGCATTAAGAAAAGCTACACTAAAATATATTCTTGAATGAGTTTCGTTCGATTATGCCTGATAGTGTCATCATCATCATCATCAAGATCCACTATGCAGGTCATTTTTGCCTTTGTCTCTTTATGCTACAATCTCCCAGTGGCACGTTCTACTACTGAGCTATTTATTCATCAGGACAAACTGGGTAATAACTGGTGGAAAGCCACATATTTGTACAAACAGTAGAAGGAAAAGAAGTAGTTTTGTCAGTAAATATTCAATGGCTAAAAAAAACCTAAAAAAAACCCCAAAAAACCCAAAACCAAACCAAACCAAACAAAACAAAACAAAACCACACACACACACAAAAAAAAAAAGAAAAAAAAAAAAAAAGACACTTCAAAGAAAAAAGTTTACTGCCTGGTAACCTTAAAGCAGTGCTAAGCTTCACTTCAATAATGTGAGACAGAGGTTAGTAGGAGACTTGGGGATAGAAAATTTTAGGGGAAGGAGGTTGCATGCATGCACTGGAACTGCTGTGTACCGGAGAAAGTCAGGGTTTTTGTCTACTGACAGGTGGTACAATGATAAATTAAGGTATGTACTCAACAGCATTGCTGAGAAAGTATTTAACATTTAATTTACACTTTTGACACGTTATTCTTCTTTGCTCATTTGACCTTTGCTCATTAGACCATTTAGTTTCAAGATTTTAGACTGGCACTTATATTATTGCATACTGCTATGGATTAAGACATTCTTTTGGGATTCTGGATTTTCCCTGGCACTGAAAGGAAAGATTTGGTGGCAACTCAGACATGTATAAATCAGAGTGTCTAAAGTGGAAAACACAGCTGTATCTGATGCATATAATTATCACTGCATATATTTTTGTCTCTGGAATATTTCTCATGAACAGATCAAGATACTTATTAATCTTTCACATCCTTACTTACATTAAACTGATTAATAATTAAAAACATTTTAGAATTAGTTAGAACACAAAGATTTATGTATATATATGCATTTAGAACAATTTAGAATACATATTTACATCAAAAAGACACTGATACAACTAATGTAGGAGTGCTGATTTATAGCTAATTAATTTTAGCTTAATGAAACCCATGTTGCCTTATGCTTCAATTAACTCAGGCTTCTTTTCCTCCTGTATTTGTGGTTTTGCTTGTAAGTAGAACAGTTATTTTTGAGAAAGAAAAAAAATAGCATTGTAATTAGAAAGTGGTTATGGATAACTTAGAATATAGAATGTAATACTAATAACATATTCCAAAACAGAAGTGGTCTGAACTTTAGCAACTAATGGCTCTAATTTGATATATCTTTCTGAAATGCAAAAGAAATAGCACATATGGACATACATATAAAATAAGGACACCCCAAAAATGTTCACAGTTCTTTTCAACCTTGCTGAAGGACAAATATCAATTATCCAGCTGTCAAAACCTTTTCAGGTGATTATTTCTGCAGGATTTTCAGCCAAACTTGCTCAAGCTAGTACACCTCATTTACTCAAATATGTCTGTGCCAGCTTCTTCAAAAAACTTTTGCTGCTTTTCTGTTTTCAGGAAGAAGAGTGTGCATCAGCATCTTGCAGTTCCCACACGTCAAATATTCTTAGACTCCTGCCATGATACTTCCAAGATGATGATAGCTACAAACATCCTACTCCAAGCTGATCAGAGCTGAACAGTTTGAAGGCAGCTCACAAATGAGCCATCCAATGGCCAAGCACTGCAAGGCAGCATCAGTGTGCGTGTCAGAGCAAATGAGAACTGAGCTGACTCAGCAAGATATAAATGATCTTCCCAAACCCCAAAGGTAATGGAAAGCAAGACAGTCCTGTGTGCCACTAATCAGTCTCTCTGCTAAGGGAAGGAAATACTGCTGATGGGTAAAAGCCATTTCTAAGGATGTCCTCTAACAGGACACTTGCAGGATTCATTTATTTGGTACTACACATAACAGTATATTGTATACACTTTTCCTTTTGTCCACACAGTGGAATGCACTGCATTCCATTCATTGTGATTCCAGCTCTGTACCTCTTTGTGGTAGAGGCAATAAAATATGAGTAATATCTACCATCCTAACTCAGCACCTCTGATGGTTAACACCAGACAGTACCAACATCACCACTGTGGTTGTCTGATGCAGGCTTAGAAGTGGAGCAGCTGAAAAGATAGGTGGGCTTTTTAAGTTGGGAATCTGGAGGTTACCCAGCTACCTGCATCAACAAAAGCCTGCCATCGGTCACCACATCATGGCTGCTCTTCTGTGCCCTACTGTTGATCACCAAAATGAGTGAAAAAGTAGAACAGCAAGTCTAAACATCTGTTCTTATACAGCCATACACTTCATCCTGTTATTGAAACCAGTACAAGTTTTAAAAATATTTTCCATCAAGTACTGGATTATCAATGCCTCTCATAAGCACTCAGTCAAAAAGTTAAAATTCCATTTATTTGAAGACATTGGTTTTGGTAGCAATAGAAGTAACTTATTTAAATTTGCACAGGATATTTAATATCTGATTGTTTGCTTAGTTGGGAAAAACAGCTTTCTAACTTTGAGCCCTAACAGAATGTATTGGACATCACCATGTAACATCACACCCAGACAACTCTGGTAAGAAGTATCCAGAATGCTCCCAGAATCACAGCTCTGATTCCTGTAATTTGCTGTCATTATATGAAGCAACTCTTGCCTTGTAATTCAAGACAATAAATCTAAGATGAGAGCAAATCTCTCCATACTGCAATTCCAGTCACAGCAGCAGCTGTTTTGCCACATGAGTACACCCGCTAGAAATAAACTAATAATCCACAGCAACTCTGGCAGCAATGACAGCATCAATCTTTATAGGGGAAAACGTGAAATTGCTTACAGCAAAGATTCAGTTGAGCTAGAAAAATTCACTACTTGGAATCCTCCGCTATAAATCAGTAAAATGATACAGAGGGTGTAGCCTGCAAATAATCTAATAGAAACAAAACTGTCTAGAGATGAGACCAATGCACAAAAGAGCACACCTCAGTAACAGTGAAAATGTGATTATTAGGATATAAAAATTCAAATACAGAAAATAAAAGAGAATCTGCAGAAAGATTCCAAAGCGTTTCTGAAAGAGCTGTAACAAAATTGATGGAAACAATAGAATGAAAAAAAAAGGTATATAAGTATACTCAGGACAAAAAAAAATTAATAAAGAGTAGCACTTAGATAATAATGAGGAAAGCATTATTTTTTAATCAAAACAGGGTTCATTTAATCACAATCAGTGTATTTCTGTCAAGCTAATAAGTGACTAATGAATAAAAGACCTTACCAGCATTGCTGGGAACTATCAGCTATTTGGCCAAATGCAAAACACCAGCTGCCTTTAAGCAAGACAAAGTTTGTAGGGAAATGTATTGCTTTGGGTTAGAATAGCAGTGCCTGGCTGGGAAAAAAAAAAAAAAAAAAAAAAAAAAAAAAAAAAGGTTGAAAAACAACCCTCTAAGCCCCCAGAAGCCAAGTTCAACCAGACAGTTTCATCTATCTTCAGAGACAGAGAGATTTGCAAGGCTCCAGGTGACACTGTTTGCTGCAGCTGAGTGGAGGAGTGTGCCCAATTATGGCCTTTAAAACAGTGAGGCCTGAGGGAAGGGGAGGTGAAGCTAATCAGACAATAGCAGAAAAACAGCATTTCTACAGACCATGTGGTTATTAACGCCCAGTATGCCTCTGCTTTTCTTCTGGTTTGGCAGGGGAGGGAGAAAGGGGGAGGGAAACTGAGGTGGTTTTGGGTTTTTTTGGTTGCTTGGCTGGGTTTTTAAAAACATTTATTTTCTTCTTCCCCCCAGGTCTGTGAGGTTTGGTTTTATTTTGTTTTGGGAGTTTTTTGGGACTGGAAGGATGGGTGGGTAGATGTCACTTAGGTTCATCAAGAAGATGAGAAAAAGGAAAAAACATGTAGTGAGAAACTAAGATTGTGGGCTGCCGTGGTTTTTCCTGTTACTAGTAAGTGGGTCTATAATGTGTGTAAATTGCTCATATTTTTCATGCTGAATCCTAAAGAAATTATGGGTTTTTTACATGATCTCATGTTTCCAAAGGGAATTATCACACTGCCTCCAGGGCTGGGTTTGGAGGACAACTTCTTTGCTAACAGAAATGCAACACCAACTTTAACAGTATGTATCGATGAAGCAGGAGAGTAAGTTTAAATATTCATTTATACTACTGTAAAACTACATAGACGAGGCCTTCAAGGCTGAACTGGGAAAATTACATGAGTTTGCAAGGAGTGGGAAAGGACAAGCGGAAAAGCATGCACATTATGGTTTCTGTCATGATCCATGAGAATTTTCCAAGTTTGAAATCAGATTGCCACCAACATATCCAAGCTGTAATGAATAAAACCAGGAA
Organism: Motacilla alba alba; assembly: GCF_015832195.1. Lineage (NCBI taxonomy): Eukaryota > Metazoa > Chordata > Aves > Passeriformes > Motacillidae > Motacilla > Motacilla alba. The sequence goes on along the minus strand of NC_052017.1, from coordinate 36,661,142 downwards.
ATCAGGAATAGCTGTAAGACAAAAAAAAAAAAAAAAAAAAAGAAAGTGTAGCAGCTACGAAATGCTGATTTAACAGAATGGAGAATACCATTTATGCTGTCAATAAGACATCATTCAGCTGATTTTTTTTCCTTCCATTTCAGCGGTTAATCAAGGTTCAGCACGCTACGGTAAAGATGTGTACAAATACACAGAAGATGCAAGCTCCCCCACTTGTCAGGAAAATCCACAAATGCCAGAGAGGTTTATGTCCAAAAAAGAGACAAAAGAGTCCTGCAATTTTATTCTAATAGAGAGAGTCCACTGGTATTACTGTGGGTTTTCTGGGCAGTTAGGACTTGGTGAAGCAAAGGAGAGATTTTGACTCTATTTCAGAAGGCTGGTTTATTGTATTATGATATATATTACATTAAAAAGACCACACTATAACTATACTACAAAGAATAGAGAGAAAAGAATTATCAGAAGGCGAGATAGGAATAGAAAGGAATGAATAACAAAGTTCTGTGACTCCTAGAGAGTCCGAGAGCTGCTGCTTTCTCGATTGGCTACTAAGTAGAAACATCTCACATTGACTAATTGAGAAAGCACCTGCTGCATTCTACAGTAGCAGATAACAAATTGTTTACACTTGAAGCTGAGGCCCTCTCAGCTTCTCAGAAGAAAATCCTAGCAAAGGGATTTTCATAAAATATCACAACCACACACTGGGACACATAAATGCAGTGTTTTAGGGGGAACTCCTGAAGTTTTAGGGGGAGCGCAGCCTGCTTTTATCCTGAACTCCCGGCCGCACGTCGCCCTCTTCCTTTCCCCATTGCTGAGGCATTAGGAAGGTACAGCCTTCCCAAGCCGCCTGCCACATATTCCCCCCCATCGAACCTACTATTTTACCCCAAAGTTCAGAAACTCAGGTTGTGCAGCCCCTTGTCTATTTCATAGGCCAAGCTGCCTGGGCTCTGCAACAAACCTGCCGCCCGAAGTTACAGACACCGAGATCCATTTCAGAGACTTCAACACCCACACCCTCACCCATCAAATCGTTTGTAAAGACGCTGGCTTTCCTCTCGCGCTTGTCCTACACGGCCTGGCCGCGGGTAACTTTCACAGAGCGTGAGAGGCTCATCCTGCTACTGCTGCAAGAAGCAGCCACAAGCAATAAAGCACTTCAAATTAAGGAGTTAATAATGAGTTTAATCTCCCGGCCCGGAGGTTTAACCCGCAGCCTTTCCTCCCCGCCACCGCCCCGCGGTTACTGAGGCGCTGCGAGAGGGTGGGCGGGGCCAGGCGCGGGTGCGCGCGGCGCTCGCGCTGTGACGCGAGGCTCGGGGCGCACCAATGGGAGGCGGCGGCGGCGGCGTTTGAACGGCGCGTGGCGGCGGCGGGCGCGGGCGGTGCTGAGCGGCCGCTCCTGCGCTTCCCGGGGGCCGAGCGCCGAGCGGGGCACAGCCGGGCCGCGGGGAGACGAGGAGCTGGACGTGCGCAGACGGGGAGCACCGAGCTGCGGGAAGAGGGAAAATCCAGGCCGCTGCTGCGCCCGGATCCGTGCGGGACCTTCCGCCTCCGCCAGGGGCTCGGGCGGCCGCAGCCGCTCTGGGAGGGGCCCGGCTGTGCGCTCGCCCTTCCGAGGAGGTACGGCCGGCCCGTGCGGGGTGCTGGGTCGCTGTGCCTGCGGTTAGAGGAGCCGGGGGCCGGCTGCCGGCGCCTCGGGAGACCCCAGGCGAGCTCTTGGCTCCGGCCCCGGTGTTTAAAGCCCTGCCCGGCCCTGCCGCGGGCACCGAGCGTTTTGCAGTTCAGCCACAGCGCGGTCGGGACAGCGGTGAGAATGGCCAAAGCTGTGTCTTTCCCTGGTAGTGGGCCTTTGCTGTGTGTGTACCTCCGTTTATAACTGCCCCGAGCTTTACTCTTCTGTCCCTGTGCCTTTTCTTTTGGCGTTGGGGGCATGTGGTGCAACCCCAGCTTCGTGGGTTCCTCACGCTTTCTACTTTTAAAGGTAGAAGATGGCAGAATCCTCGAGGAAGTCCTTCAAAGACAGTCTGAGTGATATAAAACAACGTATGAGAGAGAAAAGAACTCAGAAATGGTTACGGTTGGGTAAAACTTCCCAGTTCTCCACTGTAAAGGCCAAAAGAGCAAGTAAGATGTTTAAATATCTTAGGACTTACAATTTATTTGTTTTCTCTTCAATCCCATTTGAAACGCTCACTGTTGTGTTGCAGCGAACACCTCCAACAAAATGAAGATCATTCAAGCAAACAACAGAGATCTGGCTCTGTCCTTGCAAGAACACAAGCTCAAACTGAGGGATGCTGAAGCTACCATTCTTCAGCTAAGGAAAGATTATCACATTTTGAAGGCTCAGATGATTGACTTGCAAAGAAATCACAGGTTCCAGCAAGAACAAGGGCATGTGGAGGTATTTTTAATAATAACTATATGAGCTGGTGAAGCTTAACATGAGAATCTGTACCAATCCATTGATAGACATCTTTACGATCTTAAATGTTTCATAAAGCATCAACTCAGTATGTTCAGTGTTGTTTTTTTTTTCACCTAACTTGGTGTGCTGGTTTGGATACCTTGACACATGGTAATGAATTTGTGTTTCTCATTACTCTTTCTCATTTACTTAAAATAAGAAATAGTAAACATAAATTAACAAAAATTAAATTCTATTTTTTGTGAATTTTGTAGGGAGCTTATCGCATGTGAAGGCACCTGACAGAGGTTTCTTCAGATTTTAGTTATCTCATAGTGCTGATAAGTTTGTAATTGATGCTAGAGTATGATAGTAACAGTGTTACTGTCTTTCCTTCGTCCATTAGAACCGACTGTCAGCCTTGAATGAGATAATTTCCAAAGTCTCTCAGAATTTACTGGACTCAGTCACTCTCCTTGGCCCAGCAAAGGAGTTGTGTTCCATAGACGTAGTAAGTGCCTTTTCCTCTTGAGAAGCAGGACTTTTGTTACTGATTGCCTTCACTTCTTCCACCATAACTGCACATAGATTTTTAGATCTGAGCCCTAGTTCAGAGGAAGGACTAGTCCCACAGTTCACAGTGTCCCAGGGATGCACACTGTGGGGGTGTGTCAGTAAGTTATAAGTGGGACTGAGGCTCTGCTAGCTGGTGATTGGAGCACCCTAATTTTCTGGGGTTTTATGCACAGTTCCTTCCCTGTCTGCTTGCTGTAGGATTGAGCTGGGGATGAATGTGCTGATGTGCAGAGGCTGAGAAGGTGGCTGGCTAACACCCACAGCACTTGGTGTTAGCTAGACAGAAAGAGAGTCAAGGGCCTCTTTGGTGCTTCCTGGGGTAACTTGGCTGTTATCTAAAATTAGTAGACGGTGCAAGCTTGTTTCTGCCATTTAATCACAGTAAGATTTATTTTGTTGACAGAATCAAAGAGTGCTTTCTTCAGGTGCTGGAAACAGTTGCAGTGTCACAGAACCAACACATTCAATGTAAGTATCATTGGTTAATGCCTGTCCATGTTTGGAAAATCTGTTACAGGAAGTTTACTTTTCTGACTGGAAAAAGAGAAGCAACCCAGTTTAATGCAAACTGTTCTTGTGTTAAACTCTATTGCTGTTCAGTAAATACTACCTTTGGTATTTTTTCTAGAGGACCTCTAAAGTCTGTTCTTGAAGATGGTCCTGTACTTCCAAGTGGGATGGAAGCTGGTGGTGACAGAAATTCTTTGTCAAAGATCTGTGTGGAATCTGACAGTGACATTTCCTTTACCAAAATAATTCCAAGCGAAGGTAACTAAAATCAAAGTATCAGACATTGCTCTACTTTTTAATAGGAAAACAATGTGTGAATACAAGTTTAAAAATTGCTGCTTTTGAAGGAACTGCTAAGTAACTTTCTGCTTCTTTTCATAAAGGGGAAATACTAATGCTGTCCACAGGTAAAATGTTTGAATGAAGATGTCGAGCACAATGGGGAGGAATTTGAAACTGCTTTATCTTCTCTATAGCTGCAATCCAATTTCATTATCTATCAAACAGTTCAACCAAGTAAAATTGCCTTTATACAGTCATTAGTATTTATGAAATCAATAAAAACTTTGTTAACAAAGCAAAATACTCAGGAAAATAAATGATCTGTAAATAACATTTCCAAAAGGAACAGTTTAGAGGAAAATACTAGTGATAATTACCTAACTGCCTTCTGCAGGGAAGCTATAAGCAGAGTTTATCTCAATTGCCAAATCCTAGTTTATAAAAATCTGTGGAGAAAACCCAAAGAATAGTCTGAATTTTTGACAGGTTCAAAATTTTTGCACATGGTTTTTCTGTTTGCCTTTAATATGACATTTTCCCTTCAATTACTAGGACAGCCATCTGATTTTCATCTGAACAACACAGAGCCAGAGCTGGAAAATGTTTCTTCAAGTATAAAGTTTGGATTTGGTAGCGTGTTACCAAAAAGTGTATCCACCAGACGTCACTTTTCGACTATGAGGAACCCTGATATAATTTGTACTGGTGTCTTGGACCATTTAGAAGTACCTGATTCAGTAAAAGAACTTTCTGAACAGGATGAAATTAGGCTTGAGGAAAGTCTAGAGAAGTGTGCTACAGAAAATATAAATGCGGCTGTTCCTCACTTGAATGAAAGCAAGGTCGACTCAGAGCTGGTGTTGAGGCAGAAAACTTCTGAAACTGCACAGTTCAAATTAAAATGTAATTCTGATCTTAAACAACCAGAGTGTAAAAGCAGAAAAAACCCTCAACGAAGGAAAGAAAAGCACCAGAAAGGAAAACTGGAGTGGCCACTTACTTTCCAACAAAGACCAGGAAAACTGGGTAAAGAGGCTTCTAAAGAAAAGCAGAATTTCTTGGGTGGAATCAGTGATGCTTATGACTTTCGTTTGGAAGAGAGTGTCCATCTTACACCTTTTCGACAAAACAAGGTGAACGGCAGCGATACTGAAGTGGAGGACGAAGAAGACTCAGCTGAAACCAATACCATTGAGTCAAGCAGTACTGCAGGTGACTCAGATGACAGCCTCTATGAGCCTTACAAGAGTAAATCAAAGAAAAGGCGAAGTTCAGTGGATGAGAGCCCTATGTCACCAATCCATCCTAGGCCAAGGTCTAAAAGACGTTTGGCACAGCGTGAGCAGAAGCTCTGTCATGAAGAAGAGACTGAAAACAAATCAAGTGATAAATCTATTAGTAAGTAGAGAAAGTGCTCTGTAATTGGTTTTGTTTTCTTGAAAGATAACATTGTTTAGGAGATTTAGGCTTTTTTATTTTCGGAGGGTTTTTTTTATAGCAACTAAAAGAGTAATGTTTTAAGAACAGTTAGATTTCCTTTAAAGCTTGCTTACCTGAATGAACTAAACTGTGCCTAATTTCTTCACAGAGCAGCCTTCTGAGCCATCTCGTGGGCGTCTCTGTGATGTTACCAATACAGCTGCAGTGCTCCCCAGCACTGGGGATGCAGAAATTGTCCCTGAATGTGAAGGACCTCAGTCTCCAAAACGCACACGGAGAAGCTGTTCTGTTACTGTGAACTACAAAGAACCAAGCATTGTAGGGTAGGTGTCTTGACTTTTTAGTTTGACATCAAGTTCATGATATTCCATCCAACAGAGGATTTGAAAAGCTTGTTTAGATCTTGAAAACAAGACTTTAAAAAAAAGAGCTCAGAGAACTCAAATTCTAGAGTTAATAATGCAGCCTAGTTCGTGTGAAATGGAGCTTACTAGCTAAAAGTTATTGTTTTAAGTGATATAGGGAACAGAACTCAGTTTTGCCTTTTTTTTTCAAACAGGAAACTCAGAAGAGGAGATCCCTTTACAGATACAAAATTCCTGTGTTCTCCAATTTTCAAGCTGAAAAAAAGACGCTAAACGACGTTCTCGTAAGAAAGATTCTATGAAAATATCCAATGAGAAATTGGTTAGTTGTCTTTGAGATTCTCAGCAAAACCATGCCTCTGCCATGAAGAAAGTGATTTCCTGCATGAAATATTTTGTTGCACAATATGTTATGTAAATATGTAAATAGTTGTGTGTCTAGTATTGAGGAGATCAGATTAAGGGGGCCTGGATTTATTCTAGTGACTAATTTTACTGATACGGATTGATTGCTTTTATAACTAAAGTGATTCTATTCAAGCTCCTTTTGAATGGATTTGGGAGTATATGAGAAATCTCTGATGGATAAGATGGTGAATGTCATTGTATGGGTGAACTTTAGGCACTTACAATGTTTTCAGCAGCAAGTATTTTTAATAACTATGTTTGTACAGATCTTATGTGATGGCTGTAGTTTCATGTCAAATCTTATAATAAACATCTTAGTATTTTGAAATGGCTCTGAGTGAATTGGTGTTCTTTTGGCAGTTTCCATAGCTGCTCCAAGGGCACTAATGCCAGCAATGGGCAGTACAGGCCTGTGTACTCTGTCCCCATCTTATGTGGTGGCATAAGCACTGTTTAGAAGCAACTCAGCAGCTGCAATTTGATTCTGTAGCTGCAGCTCTCAAAAGCAGCAATTCAGGCTTAGTTGGTCCTGCAGCGAGTGCAAGTTAGCATCAAGCAAACAGAAACAAAGCAAATTTCTTGTAAAGCTTGGTGAAGAAGGCTCCCAGCTCTTTGATTCCAACTGTTGTGGGACATTCATAACAGTTTATAATAATTTTGTCCCTGCTTTGCCCAGTGCCTTTCCCAGAGGAAGAGGTGCTACATCTGAGCTTGTGCTATTTGGTGCCACACGAGGCTGCACATGAGAAAACAGCGGTATCCACTGTCCACCACTCAAACTGCTTTCACTTTGCTTGAGACACACTGAAGTATTAATAGGTTTGTGAATATCCAAATGAAAGCTTCATTCTAAACACCTAATGGGAAAACACAAAAGCTACATGCTCTTCCTTTGTTTTGTAAGACTGCCTCTCCTACTACAATAGGTGTAAGATCTCCCCCTTTCAGTAATAAAACTATTAATTGCTATTTTATTTGTAACTTCTTCCATGTCTCTCAATAATAAGACTAGCTGCAGCTACTGAGCATTTGAAAGTAGTTCACAACACAGCCTTTGGATGTTTGAATGGAAACTTAGCTTTAACTTTTGTATCCTAAAATTCTAGCCACAGGGCCTCACCATCTCAGTCTAGAATTCTAGGACTAGGGGAACTTATGCAGAGTGGTTGAACTATATTGGTTATAATGCCAAGGTTGTGGGTCCTATCCCTGTATCAGCCATTCACATTAGAGCTGCACTTAATGATCCTTGAGGGTATTCTGTGAGCCTCAGGTGCTCTTTCACGAAACAAATCTGCAACAGCTGTTTTAGCAGGGAGAGAAAAAGAGCAGGGTCATTGTAGAGCGACCCAAGGCAGGTGTGGTGGGTCTGGGTAGTTTTTTTCTTACTGGATTGAGCAAGCTTGAAAAATTGAAGTGATGAAATATCAAGTAATGAAAAAAAGACACCAAAAAAGACAACAAAATAAGTAGGGTTTTGTACATATATAATTTAAAACTATTCTGTACCAGTACAATATATTAATTTGACAAATGTAAAGTTCATCAGCTGTTAAAGCATTTGCAAAACCACATATCCTACCATAACTTTATTGCACAGTATCTAAGAAAATATTCTTAAATTAGAAAACACGTTTCAATATAGAAGAGACAATCTGATTGAAAGACGATAAGAAAATCTACTCTGAAAATAACAAAAATTCACAGGTTACCAAGCTTAACAGGTGCATCTGTAGGCCCAATCTACAAAACAGGTTTATAGTATCCTGTTCTGGCTATTAAAGAAAAAGTACTCACTGTACCTTCATTATAGATCCCAATGTAGGTCAGACTAAATTCATACAAAACACGATGGCAAGTCCAGCATTAACATTTTGAATACCTTGGGTACCACATTTACTACTTCTGGATAGTTTCTGACATCTCCTTGCTGAATTGATCTGTGATCTAACATTGCACAGGCATTTTGCAGGAATAGATTCTTTGACACAGCACAGGATTGGTTTTCTCTGTCTCATAACTTGAATTTTACCAGTGTTACATCTGTAAATATAAAACACCAAGAATGAAAGTTTAATCTGTTTTTCACAAAAGCAGTTATCATTTACAAACTCAAATTAGAAAATGTCAAGGGACAGCTTTTTGGCCTGTACTGATCTCCATTAAGGATTTAGGTGTACCTCTTAAATGTAGTGTAAGCAGCAAAATGTATATATATTGTATGTATATATGAGTGTGTGTTCCTTTTGAAGATATACTAAGAGTTGTATAATGTTAATATGTTCCTGGGTCTAAATAATCACAGTTAATATGCATTTACAATAAAGCTTGGTAGAAAATCCAGTTTACCACAGAGCCAAGTATCTAAGCTTGAAGCTGTCCTATGTTGTCTTCCTTTGTGTACAATAGTCTTATTTCTGCTGAACAACCTAAAGAATTTAGCAGTGAGGAGTAGTAAGTAGGGTGGATCATGAAGTGCATAAAACCTTAACTCTACTAAGCCAATTAAAATTGTCTAGTAGATGCAAAGTAGTCTCTAAAGTTATTTTGGGTACTTATGTCCTGCATAAGCCAAGTCACCATGACATTGCGCATCTAGCCAGATTTTTTTTCTTTTTTCTTTTTTTTTTTTTTTTTTTAAAGAGTGGTTATGAGATTACAATTTGCAGGTAAAATATTTATCAAAACTGAAAATGAATAGAAAAACTTGCATCTATTAAAGATGACAGGCAGTCCTTCTTCAGAACTGACTGCTCTTCTCTCACAGCTTCTCAACCAGCTGAGTGTTTCTTTTAAAAAATAATATCTTATAAAAAGATTCTACAAAGAAACAAGTGTTTCAGAACCCCCCCACACCTGTTGTTTTCCCTTACAATTTTCTTTTTTACTGGAAAAAATAATAAAACTTTATCAAATAGGTACTGCATTAGGTAAGCTATAACATTAGGTAAGCTATAACATCTGTTGTCTGGGAATTTTCTTCATCTTCCCAAACATGTGCAACTTCCCCCATGTTTATGGGGTTTCTGAGGCTGTAGCTGATAAACTTATTAGGAACATAAGGTAATCGGCACACAAAAGAAATATTCCGTAGTTAAATACATTATAAAGCATTTTAATAAAATAATTTTTGTAACTTCAGTATAATACATGTTTGCAAAACTAAAAGGGTTTTTAAAAGTGCTAAGTATTAAACAGAAGTTTCTTTAAAGTCCCACAACTCAGATATAGAACGGCTTTCCCTGTCCATAACATAGGCACACTATTTGGTTGTAAAAAAGACAGTGTCACTTGTCAATTAATCCAGCTTCTTTAATTTTTGTGTAGAAGAATTTCTCCAGTATATTGGCACATTTGTAGTATTCACTCTCGGGGGGGTTGTACTCTCTGCAGTTTGTAAAGACTCGCTGCAAGTCTGCCATGAATAATTTCTTAGACACGTAGTACCTGTTCTTGAGTCGCTCACTCATTGTTTTGAGATCTGCACAGAAGAAAAATAGATTAACAGTGTTGGATTCAAATATGTTCTGTGTGCAGTGTCCCTTCAGACTGATTTGCCATTTAACATGAACTGGCAAAGCTAGGATTTGGAATGGAAATTGCCTTTATCTCAGGCAGGGTCTGTATTTTAGCTCCAAAAGCAACTGAGCTGCTGGAACTAAGAATATCTCACTGTAAGGATGAATTTATGTAGCGTTTATTTTTAATTCTTTAAAACATTAAAGCTTTTTTTGTTCTGTTCTTATACTTAGAGCTCTGAGTTTTCTGTGGTTAGTAGATGTCCCTAATCCTCTTCTGACTGTCCTGAGACAACCTGTTCTCAGCTCTGCTGGAGGAGGTTTTAGGGGTATATGGGCAAAGAATTCAAACATCACAAAACATGTATGTTAAACTAAAATCCTTACTGCTGTGCAAACACAGCAGAGAAGATACATTGGTCTACACTACAAGCAGGATTTGCAGCCTTGAAAAAAAAAAAAAAAGATAAAATTTGTTCTACACTCTACATATATTTTTGTTACCTCTTCAGAGTTTATAGTTGTATATCCTTTTTAAGAATCATGTGAGAACTGATCTCCCCTGCTTTCAGAGAATCATGCAAAACATTTACTTACAGAACATTCTTTAAGAAGTGCTCTCCTTTAAGAAGTGTTCTCCTTTATACTAAAATCAGTCATCCATAAAATATGCAAATCATCTCAGTGTTCTCCACATAGTCACTTTCCCAGTAATTTTCATCAAGCATTTAAAAATTCTGTCTACATTACAAGTGTTCTAGGAGTGAGTACAGGAATAGAAGTAGTGGGAGGTGTGCTGGATGCCTTGGCTTTTCTCACCTCAGATGTTCTAACTAGCTCAGATGTTCTAACTAGTTTTTTAGCAATGCTTGAGCCAGGCACCAGCAGCACCTTTGTGAAACTGAAACAGAAGTAGCTGAATTGAAGAAGACTTAACGTCAATGAGTATTGCAAGGACACCAGAGACCAAAGACCTCCAATGCAAAAGAATTAAACTTTTAAACTTTAGATTTAAAAATATGGTTGTATTTTTGTTTTGGTAATGGTTTGGGGGGTTTGGGGGGGTGGGTTTGTTTTTTTTTTTAGGGGAATTTGAATTTATTAAAAGAGAGGAAACCCTTTCAAATTGACAAGAAGGAATTATTTAAGGGAAGTTTAATGGACGCTTTCAAATACTTTTTCCAATGGTACAGAACTTGCCACTCCTTAGTTTTGCACAATATTTTGCAAAAGTAAAGGCTCATTCAGCTTCCATTAAGTCTGAAATTCAGGTGCCTATACCTAAAATAGATATCCATAAACTAATTGTAGCACCCAGCTGAGAAGGCTGTTCAGATCACCCTAAAGCAAATGTTGCCTGGCTAGAGTTAAGCTGTTCTCCTCTAAGCACAGTGAAAGTTTGGTTCCATCTGTCACTCAGCCATACAGCTTCTGAATGGCAGATGAAAAGGGGAAAAAAAACCCCAAAGAGTATTGCTTGATACAGCACCTGAAGAGCACTTGAAACAGGGTAAAAAAACATTAATAAATGAGAACTGACCTTAGGAGGTAGTAAAAAAAAAATTACAGCCATACTTCTCAAAAACTGTACAATTTAGTCTGTACACAAACATAAAGGCATCTGTTCTATCTTGTCTAAGCAACTTTTTACAGTATCAGCATGCTGGCAGGGAGAGCAGAGAGAAATCTGAATTTACCACAAATCAAGGCACAGTTTAGTCATGCTGGGTTCCTTAGCTGAAAAAAACAAAGCAAAACTAAACCAAAGGCCTCAGCTCAATCCTCAAAGTAAACTGCTGCCCCTACCTCTAGTGTAATGAATCTGAACAAGGAAAGGACAGACACCATTCCTACTTTGAGTTTGCCAACTCAGGGAAGTTATTTGTAACCACTGTTCAGATTAAACACATTTCTGAGCTAGATCTGCTCAGAAAAGCAGACAGAGAAAACTCTGCCACAGAAAGGGACTCACATTCTTTTTCTTCATTAGTAGAAAATAAATTTGTGTTGGGGGTACAGGAAGCCAGCAATTGGTTTATAAAGTATATGTACATCTGCTATTTGGGAATGATAAGCTGAATATAAAGAAAAATAATTAAACTAAATTGATATACGTGGGCTTGGAGCCCATGCAAAGCAACATGAACAAATACTTTTATTCTCTGAGAAACTGATAACTAATAGCCTGCCATGAACCTGTATTTCATTCTCTAACGATATTAAAGGGTTCAGGAACTCTAATCAGAATGATAGAGGTGATATTGCATAAACGAGGGAGGAGTGCCAGAATTCAGTTTTAAATCTGGTGCAGTACAAATCCAGCATTCATTTAGAGTATCACTGAATTATCATTGAAATTATATGTCCTAGAAGTCAAAAGCTGGGTCATAAGAGAAGCAGTCAAAAGAAAAACATTAGCAGTTGTGTACTTCCCTTTGCAAGCAATCCCACATAAACAATAGCTGTGTTACTTAGAAGTAAAAAAAAATAAATAAATAAATGTAACACCTCAGACTAACTGTGGCAGATCTAAAAGATACAGATAAACATTAGCTTAAAATTAGTTGCATGAAGCATTTTCCTAAACTTAAATTGGAGCAAAGTTATTAAGACTTACTTAGAAAACCCTGTGACCTTTGAAAATGTTTTCTCTATATGATTTAGGAATCTTAAATCTGTATTTCATAGCAACTAAAATGCTCAGGTGTTCCTGAAAGTTTGCCTTCAGGTTTTTTAACGTATGAGTAGGATTTGCAATGACCAGTTACTACACACAAGAACATATCCCTACAACTCACCTACACCAGCTAGTCCTGAAAGCTTCTAGCTGACTGCACCATTTAAGAGCTTGTTAGAGCTCTCTAGGGCACACTAAGATTTCAGATACGTACACCACACACGTTTCACAGGGGTCACAGAACACTCATCAATTTCAGACGACAGCATCACACTCTTGACACTTCACAGCTGCAAGGTATTCAGCTGCAATAACATATATCTTTTACCATAAAACAATCAGATTAAAATTTATCTGCTATGTCTGCAGCTATAATGATTTTTAAACTCTACTTAAAAAATGTTAATGGCATTACCCATGGGAAACCTTATAACTTCATAATATCCGGGAGCTTCTGTTCTCTTCACGGGTTCCATGAAGGGCCAAGCGCTTTGATGGCTCTTTGGTAAAGAAAAAAGTAAGGTATCTAATATGGAAACTAGATATTGGAAATAATTTAAAAATCTTTACAGAAAGTAAACTAGAGCTAGCACTCACCTTGACTTGCTGCAGGATGGTTTTTAACGTGCTGTAAAGTTGATCGGGATCCTTGGACTCCTTACTAGAAGGCAAATATAAATACAGAAATATTAGTTTGAGTCCCTTATTCTCGTTCCTACAATTTGCATCTTACCTAAAAGCAACTCCAAAGTTTCAAGCATTTTATGGCAGAAATAAAATTTAAAACAAGCAAACAAACCCAAACAAAAATCCTCAAAAAAGAAGCCCCCTACCCAAACCACACTTGCCCGTAATAAAAAATAAAATAAAAAATACCACCAAAAATACACTTAAGAACTCATCTCTTGTAGATTATTTGATTTCCAGTGGATGGAAGGAAATATCAAGTGACATTGTTTAAAGACTTTTCTCAAAGGAATATCTCAACTGCTTCAACATTTCACTTTGTGTAGCACTTACCCTCTTTCTTTTCCGCTTGGTTTCCAGCCAGTCTCTCCTGTACACCAATAACATGAGATATTATATGGGAACTACAGTAGGTCAAAACATTAACTGAGTTATTGCAACTCAAAGAAGAAAAGCCATTTCAGCACTACCACAGTAAAATGGGTTTGTTTTAATAAAAGCTACTCCTAATAAATAACATAACCATCTAGCCTGCAGCTCCATTCAATTTCCAACATGACTCTTCCACCAGACTGCTGAAAAGATTCTAAAATATTTCTATATGAAACACATGTCTTTTCAATAATTCAATACATATTTTACTGTGACCCACCCCTGTAAAGAATAATCATGACAAAGTTATCCAATTGGATTCCCCAGGGACAAACAATAAATTGCAGAAAAGCATTGCGGGAAAAAAGTCTCCCAAAATATGATACTTAATTATTTCTAATTCTGTTTTGTCCTGTACGTTCATGCCTAGCACAGAAATCACTGTTGTTCAGGAGTACAGTGCATTAAAATGGTGCCAGAGGGAAAAGGCTGCCTACACTGTGATACAAATCCAACAGGGATCACATACAAATAAAATTATGCACACATACATAAAAGAGAATCAGCCTGGGATGCCTTGGGGAAATCTCAAAGACAGCAGTTGTAATGGAAGCACAACAATCTTCACAGAAATCAAATCAGCAGACCAAAACAATTACATTCTAATCAAAAAGAACTATGTGACTACATTAGTATTTCTAGTCTTGGACCTTTCTTGGGCTATTCTGCTTCTGTTCTGCATTAAGAGAGATTGATACATACTAATTCCAGGAATGCTTTCTATAGGAATCTGCCGTACTCCATCTTTGAAACAAGAAAGGCCAGGATAAACTTTTCGGATTTGAGCTTGCTTCCTTTCTATGAGCTTTTTAATGATCTGTAATAAAGCAGCAGAGAAAACAAAAAAATTATTTATTTGGTCTAAAGTCACCCAGAAGATTAATGCAAAACTGTGATGAACAGAAACATTCTCACTTCCTAACCTTGCAGTCTTTTTCCATGAAGTCGATAATGGGGCTGAGCTACCTGACCAAGCACTGATTCTGCAAATGAAGCTACTAAGTCTGTCACCTATTTTGGCACAAATCTAGAAAAGAAAGGAGTCATTGCTGACCCTATTGATCACAAGCTGGACAGCTCTTGGGAAGACAGGAGCAGAGGCACAGAATGAAATTTTCTGGAAGAAGGTTTGAGAATGGGCTATAAAATTTTAACAGCTGGAACTTCTGAAATGCTTCAGCACAGCTGGTCAAAAATTTCAAGGCACATGTCAAATGCATGTATTTTTATGTACATACATGTTCATATTCCAAAGTTTTAGAAATTAGAAACCCATTCACTTCAAAGTCTCCATATATCTATCTCTAGGAGTTGCTTACGTATCAATCAAAGATACTCTCACAAAAGATTTTCTCTGGAGGATGTCAGAATGATGCCACTCTTCAGAACCAAAATTCTACTCTCTTTGCAAATGCTAGGGAAAGGCTTTTCCTACTCCTTGGTACACTGTTTTACCTTGCAATCTTATTACCTCAAATTCTAAGCAATTTGCTTTGGTGCACCAGATACCCACTTAGATACTTATCTAAGCTTTGTGTGTCCTGGACATGTGACTTTCAAAACTTCATAACTTGGAGTAAACAAATGCATAGCCATGCAGACCACCAGTCTGATAGAATATTTTCTTTGGAAGTACATATTTTTATTTTTAAGGACCTTCACTCCCTCATATTTTCTCTCAAAGAAGAGAAAAAGATAAAACCAGACTTTCAAAAGAGCTTAGAAATGTTAAGAGGAATACAGTATACAACAGCACCATGGGCAGATTCCAGCATAATATGAAAATAATTTCAAACTAATTAATAAATCCAACTTAAGCCCTTCTTATAATCTAGGAACTAGTGGCTCTTCCTGATTAAAGCAAGCTGTTCAGTCAGTACCAGTGATTACTCACAAGTCAGGAGGTCACAAAGCTTTGCATAGAGGGACTTGTCATATTTTCCAGAATGACTGTAAACAAGCTACTGGTACAGTGTCAGGTGATATGGTCTTAGCAGCCATAAGCATATACTCCAGTTCTTTAAATAAAAGCTTAGATCCCATGAAAAATTTCACTTCTAGAAGGACAGATCCTGAAAAGCCTGATGTCTAATACTGACCAATACCAGCATTCAAGAAAATCAGCACACAATACCAACTGTCAACATTCAAAATTCTTTTTATGTCCAGGTAGCATTTGCACTGCCTTTGACATGCACAGACAAGCAACACTCCTCATGAGGCTGCAGACTGTGAGGGCTATTTCTAAATTTCCTTTCAACAGGGAGAGTTAAGGGCCTGATTGGTGTTTTTAATGGTAGGCAGGCAATCCTAAAACGCAGTTCCAAAGCTGTATGTAATTATTCTCAGAGAAGATCAACAGCACAGATCATTGCATAACAGCAGGTTTCCTCCTAATAATTTTAGACATGAGATGTCTGGAGGACCAAGGCACTTTATCTACAAGAGGAATATCTCCAAGTTCTTTAGAATAATGTGGACATCCCAACAAGTAAGAGAGTGAAGAAAGCTAATAAAGCAGTCCCAGAGGCAAAATTTTGAAAACTAACAAGTTTTTGGAAGTGGCATGTTATGTTGGTGGTTTGGGCCCAGAACTGAACTACTGCAATTAGGCATGCCTAAGATGTAACAGGCTACCAGAGACACATCCACTGTCCACACTGACAACATCCCATCCCTAAGGGGCAGCTGGCATGTCCAGCAGTAACCTGGAGTCTGAAGGGTAATGCAGCCAAGCAGAATGAAAGGGGAAATACTTATGGTCCCTGTTGTATGGACTTATGAAAGCTTTCCCAATAAGTAAAGTTAAAAAACCTTGTAAATTAAATGTAAAACACCACCACATCAGGAAGTGTCTTTCCTTCTCCAAGCATGGGCCGAATCATTTTATTGGAAGAAAAATTATTGTTCCATAATGAAGCTTTTTAACAAAATAAAAAGTTATGTTTGAACAATCTTGAAAGAACAAATTATAATTTGTATTTCTTTAAAACCAAGGAAAGTATTTAAACACAAGTGGGAATGTCATAATTATTTTGCTAATAAACTGCTTTATTATATAGAATATTATTAAGAATTAAATAAAAAACAACACACATAAAATCCAAAGAAGGACAGACTGGAAATTAAGAGAGTCCACCCTTGATTTATATATTTTAAAAATGGCAGAAAAAAAGAATCCTCTTTTTTTCAAGCAAAACAGGCCATGCAATACAAACACTCCATTTAAATGTCACTCTAATGAACACTACTGATATGGGAGGGAAGGAACTGACAAAGTCATGAAAAAAATCAATCTCACAAGATTTTGCTTAGTTAACTACCACAAAATTGAACTGTGAATTACTCCTCAAAATACCAGTACTTTAACAGTCTTGCTCTTATTAAATCAGTAAGTTAGAATTTGATGCTTCAACTACAAAATTTTGGCACTGGGACTTGAATGAAGGGATTATTCTAACAAATAAAAGTATGTTCTCAAATTTAAGCACCAAAGCAAAGAAGAGAGCTAACCTGGCACCCACTGAACTGTTTCTAAACATCTGAATAGAGAGTAATGTTCAACATTTCATTTCAACCTTCACCTCTTTTTGCTTTTTGATGATGACAGAAAATTCCGTGTAGGGGATCCTTGGATTTAATTCACATCCCATTAATGTGGCACCCTCATAATCCTTGATGTAGCCAACATATTTTGCTTTTGGTACTTTAATATCTTTGGAGAAACCCTGACAAAGAAAACAAACAAAAAAATAACTTATATTGTCATTATGCCATTTTCCTTTTACATTTTTGTTTTAACTGGAATGAGGATTGAGAACCAAATTCATCATAATGTTAAAATACAAAAATACAACAGTGAGTTACAGACCATGGTTCAGTGTTGCATATACTTCCTCATGGGAGGCACTTGATAAAAGAACAGTTAATTGCTCAGAGGGGCATCTGGGGAGATTGTACTCATTCATAATCAATGTGTGAAGAGTAGATTGTGCCAGTTTTATATACAGAACCATAGAACTGGCTGGAAGGAACTCGAAGAGGTCGTCTAGGCCCATCTCAGCTCAGAACAGGTCTCATCATATCTGGCTGATCAAGGCCATGACCAGTCCTGAACATCGTAGAAGGACAGACACCTCTCTCAGCAACATTTTTCAGAATTTCACCACTCTAAGGACAGGAAAGGAAAAAAAAAAAATTCCTTCTACCTGGTTTCAATTTCCCACTATTCAGGTCCTCTTCACTGCTTAATGCTGTACACCTCTGAGAAAAATCTGACTTCATTTTACTGACCAAATAGTTGACACCTGTTTATCAAATCTATTTAACAGAACAGACGTGGCCATCTTTCCTGACCTTGAACCTCATGCTTCAAATCAGGAGGAGCTGTAAGTGCAGGTCAGGTAAGTTTTCATCTGTCACAGGTATGCCTAGTCCTTCTTTCTACTTCTTATAGAATCAGTGAATGAGCTGACATTTTACTAGTTTTTAGACTAGACAAATTATAGACTATACCATATCCTTATGTTCGGATGATTCTATCAAAGTAAAATGTATTAGAAGCCAAAAACATTACACGAGATGAACACAGAGCAGATTTTATAGATTAAAAAATACACACGTAAAATTGCACTATACATTTTATCCAGTTACTTTGCCATGCCTAGTTATTTAGTCAACCCTACTAGATGTCAAACTTCTTGCACAAAGTAATTTCGTGCATTGAACTTACTTGCTTTTTGAAGTAGCCAATAGCATATTCATCTGCATAAGTGAGAAAGTTGAGAATGTTGTGTTTGATGTGGTACTCCTTCAGATGGTTCATTAGGTGAGTCCCATAACCCTGTGTGAAACATAGGAGGAAAAAGCCATGACAAAGCCTTTGGGGACTGCACATATTAGAACCTGTGGACTCGGGGTTATGACACACTGTTTTTCAAAATGCAATCTTTCCTTCAGATCCTGTTTAAAAGATTTTCTCTTAATTAACTGGATGTTGCACACTCAAGAGCAAACTCTTTTGAGCCTTGTAGGGGTACCTTTGTGACCCAGCATGGAAGTTGTAATTCAAGGTGCCCACCTCCTTTTTTTTTTTTTTTTTTGTTCCTCTTTTAAATTAGGTATCAACCATTAAAATCACACACTTCACCCATAACAAAACTGCACATACTGTAACAATAGAGCATCCCTTCTGAGCCATATCTCTTCAAAACTACAAAGTGGTAGCAATACTGAAATTATTCCAGTGTTCTGTGAACCTGTAGCAAAACAGTCTCTGCCTCAAAGGATTCATTATCTAAGCTTATCATAAGCACAAAAAAGGAACAGTGAACAATTACCATAATAAGGAGCAGAAAATTGTAGAGTCCACAATCAAATAAACAGCTACACCTTCTGATTGAACACAGGTACGAGTTCCATTTAAATTTAGCCCCAAAGTAAACAAAAAGTTGCATTTATTCACATTGCCAAGGAAGCTATAGTCATCCCCTTCTGCTGTGATATGAAGAAATGTAAAGTGGACAGGTAATCCTGAAATAGTGTTTTGTTCCTGCAAAAGTTTCAATTTTTGCATCATGCCGACTAACAGGACACTTAGAGAAATGTACACAGATTCCTTTTGGGTACTCTGCTCTTGAAAACTGGGAAAAATTTTACTTATGTAAAAAAGCCAGAAAAATGGAATTAGAAAATACAAACTTCTGATTTAATTTACAATTTCATAGCCTCAAATATGGCAACTGCCAGATAGGAAACTCTAGCACCTACAGTAAAACTTATTTTGTAACAGGGGACCAAACTACCTAAAAACCAATTCAATTTGTATGGGAAAACAATTCCTATATTTTTTACTCCAGCCTCAAACTGAATTAAAATAGGAATTTATTTTTCCTAGGCCCTGGCAGGTCACCCATGTGTGAACATTTTTTTTTTCTCAGTTACGAGTTGACAGGGTCAGCCTTACTCAGAGCAAAAAGTGGGAAAGCAAATTTTCAGAAACATTCAACTGATACAGCAAAGCACCCAGAGGATAAAAGAATAAATAGTGTGTTATGCAGCCCTGGGGGCAATCTGATGGGTCAGAATTATCTGCTCTATTATTTTGAAAGATGATTCCTAGAAAATCACAACACACCTTTGGCAGCCTCACCTGCGTAGTGCAGTTAAGCACAACTTAGGCATATTCTGTTAGGGTTTGCATTTGCTATAACACTCTGAATGCTGACAGGTCATTGCTTAATGTAGGGAAATGCTCCTCCCTAACACCAGAGTTGAATAAACTCAAACATAACCTGAGTATTAACAGTTGTTACAGACTTTCAATCCCACTGTGTCACTCTTTTGCACCAGAGTGTACAATTTTTGCATGTTAACTGCTATACACTCTGAGTTAACCCACATCTCAGCTCTTGCTTCTTGAAATGAAAATAATGAAGCTAGAGCACCATCTAAAGGCAAAACACTGAACCAAATGGTGAGCAGCTGGAAAAGCTGGAGGAATCTCATGTATTCATAGTGCTCTCTATTCCTTCAACACAGATGGTAATTCCCAAAATTCTGAGAAAATGTTGTGGCATTAACTCAAAAAAGAGTGTACAGAATTGACCCTGTGCTCATTTTGAGATGTAAAACTACACCTAATTTTTTATTATATCTCATTTAGCTTGAAGTTATGTAATGTCACAAAGTGCTTGAGCACAAATTATTGCCCCACACAAGCAATGTGTATTTCAGTCAACTACAAGATGTTACACTACACAGAGACACAGCTACTGGGGACAGAGGCATGAAAAGTCCAAGAATGGCAGACTATTGGCCACTATTGCTCTGCTCAGAAAAATTTTACTTAATTAATTAAATACAGGTAATCCTCCTATTATGATGATGATGATAAATCTGCACATTTTAGTTTGTTTTTTGTGTATTGTATTCAGAATTGCTGTATCTTTCAAAATCTATTTCTGCCTGGCAACTCAGCAGTGTATTCAACAAGACTAAAAGTATTAGGAGCACATGCAGTCAGTGAATGGGACTCAAATCCATTTAACAAACACTTGTAATACAGATTTTTCTTACCTTGACTTGCTCATTGGAAGTCACAGCACAGAAAACAATCTCTGTAAATCCTTGGGAGGGGAACATCCGGAAGCAGATACCACCGATAACACGACCATCTTTTATTAATGCAAGAGTTTTATGTTTCCTGAGCAGACAAAAGACAATCACTTTTATTCTTGTACATAGTACATCAAGTGCCATTAACCTTCCTTTTTCAGAAACTTGATTCACTTCTTTCCATGATGATAATGCAATTCTGTATGCTTCCTAAGTTAGCCACTTGTATCTATAGAAGAGTTGTTACTTTAATATCATGCTTTCAATATACCATAAAGGTGATCATCATAGAGCAAACTCCTGGCCTTGCAAAGTACTCTGAGATACTCAGGTAATGCCCAATAAATAAAAGTTGTATTGCTTTCATTGAATGTATTGTTGATAGTTACACCATTGCACAATTCTCAGGATGATTTTATCCTGAGTAAATTAGAAGTTAATGGAGTTACAGGAGACCAAGTCCTTTCTAAGGGATTCCTGTTTCCTTGCATGCAATCTTCATAGTTAAGCTCAGTCTCAAATGCAGCTGATCAAGTAAGAGAGGACATTTCTTATTTCTAATCACCCACTCCTCCGGGAATCAAGACCAGAATAAATATCCATTTCTGTTGCACTTATAGTGACTGCCAGGAAAGATGTAACAAAGTGCAATCTCAACTCTCATGTGTCAAGGATAAGGAATTGTAGTATAATTCTCAAGGTATGAAAACAGTGCACCATCCTTTAGATTATTCAATACACAGTATCATATAAATACAGTCAATATGCAGAAGATGTATTCTGGGGAAAAAAGATGGTGCCAAAAGTGACCCCCTGCCAAAAAGCCCAAAGAGTAGTATATTGTATGTGCCACCATTGAAAAAGATTTTATACATATTATATATTCTTTTTGTCTTGTACATATTTTAGTGGTTTTTTTAACTTGTGGAATGACAGCAGCAATGCAGTAGCTTGAGCTTTTGTGATGGTTTCACCCTGGCTGGATGCCAGGTGCCCACCAAAGCTGCTCAATCACTCCTCAGCTGGACGAGGAGACAAAATGTAATGAAAGACTCATAAGTTGAGGTAAGAGCAGGGAGAAATAACTCAACAATTACCACCACAGGCCAAACAGACTTCACATGGGGAAATTAGCTGAATTTATTACCAACCAAAATCAGAGCAGGATGACAGAAAGTAAAACAAATCCTAAAACTACTCCTTTCCCCTCCTCCTTCCTGATTCTCTGCCTTCTCTCCCAAGCAGTGGAAGGGGATGGGGAATGGGGTCAGTTCCCCACATGCTGTCTATGTCACAGTTTCCTCCTCAGGCAGAGGAGTTCTTCCCCTGCTCCAGTGTGGGGTTTCTCCCATGGGCTACAGTCCTTCAGGAACTGCAGTAGCACAGGGGACACAAGTCCTGCCAGCAAAGCTGCTCTAGCAGTAGTATGGGCATCTCTCTTCAGAGGCCACAAGATCTGCCAGGAGCCTGCTCCAGGGTGGGCTTCCCAGAGGGCCACAGCCTTCCTTCAGGCATT
Source organism: Motacilla alba alba (assembly GCF_015832195.1). NCBI lineage: Eukaryota > Metazoa > Chordata > Aves > Passeriformes > Motacillidae > Motacilla > Motacilla alba. The sequence continues at coordinate 36,639,196 of NC_052017.1, read as the reverse complement.
CACCTGCTCTGGCAGGGGGCTCCTTCACAGGCTGCAGAGGGACACGAGCCTCCCCAGGGTGCTCACCACGGAAACTTAAACTGCTGGAGCAGTTCATGAAGAACTGCAGCCTGTGGGAAGAACCCCCAGAGAAGTTTATGGAGGACTGTCTGCTGTGGGAGGGACCCCATGCTGGAGCAGGGAGAGAGCGTGGGAAGTCCTTCCCTGTGGAGGAAGAAGCAGCATACACCACATGGGAACTGAGCGTGGCCTCCATTCCCCATCCCCCACACTGCCTGGGGGAGAAGGCAGAGAATCATGAATGCAGCCAAGCTTGGAAAGAAAGGAGACATGGGGCAAAGGTATTTTAAGATGTAGTTTTTATTTTCTCATTATCCTATTCTGATCTGATTTGTAAAAGGTTAAAGTAATTTCATCAAGTTGAGTCTATTTTGCCTGTGATAGTTATCAGTGAGTGATCACTCCCTGTCCTTTTATCCAAGAACTTTGTACTTTTTCTCCCCTGTCCAGCTGAGGAGGGGAGCAATGGAGTAGGTTTTGTGGGAATCTGGCATCCACTCAATGTCAACCCACCATGGTCCCGCAACAAGACACTTATCAATACAGCCACCAAAATGGCACTTGTACAATCCAATTAGATTAACCAGGAGTTACAAGGGCTTGAAAAGATGGCAAAAGCATAGCACAGGCAGAGCTGCTCTGCACCCCACCTCTGCTGCAAACAGCACCAGAGTCCCTCCCCCCTCACCAGCCCCCTCTCCAAGGATACCCACGGATCAAAGACCAAGCGGGTGATGTATTCCTTCGGCATTCGAGGCAGCTGATGGGAGAACACATTCTGCAAACCAACCAGCCACATCATGATCTTCTTGTTGGGCTTCTGGTTCAGGGAGTTGCCGACCACGTGGAATTCAATCACCCCCCTGCGCTCCTCCAGCCTCGCTGCCTCATCCCGGGCCGAGTGTGCCGAGAGGAAGTTGGTCTGTGCCACACAAAGGAGGAATAAAATCACAGGTTTGAGATTTCACATCCTCTGACAGAACAGCCTGAATGACCAAGCCAATAAAACTCACTCTCTTTTTCCAACAGAACTGCCAATGACTGCCTTTGTAACATAGCTTTGCAGAAGGGACACCATCAAATAAGCCAGATGTAAGTCTACATTGCAGTCTACAAAGGCCAATCTGAATTCATATTGATACAGATTAGATAACAACAGCAATGGTTATGACTCAAAAAGTTCCAAAACCCCTTGAGGGATAGCACACATCCAGTTGAAGCCTATGCCACTAAGTCTTCATATTTGCTTTTACTCTTAGCCAACTTGGGCATGACTTGTGGATTTGCCTACACATACTGCATTTTAATGGCAGCACAGGAAAAGTCGGGGTTTTTTTAAATTTTATTAGTGCTTTCCACTATCTCTGCCACTACTGTAGAGCCTAAAAAAAAGATTTTAATTCCTAGAGAATTTGCTGTTACATATCTAGCAATTGCATCTATATATCTAAATGCAGATTAAATTAATACAGAAAATTTATTTAGCTTATTTTTTTCAAGATCATTTTACAATGCCAAAACATCTCTGTATGCACATACTGTTTACTTTTTTGAGCAAAGTTTGGCTGCTGGGTTTCTAGTCACTGCCAGCCCCAACAGCCAGGCTGGCACAGCATTTGTAATATGCAGAGCCATCAGTCACAGTACACAGTTTGAATAAGAAATGTAGGTGGCTCCAAATCTTCAGCAGTTTCTAGCTAAATCTTGGCAAATGAGCTGCTGGCAAAACATAGCCTGGCAGAGAGAACAGAAGGAGGAAAAGCCAGCCAAGGAAAAAAAAAGTGCAATTCTGTACATGGCACAATTCTGCAATTCTGTTTGTTTTTCTCTTCCAGCCAAAAAAAAAGAGCAACTGGGGAAGACAGAGCAAATAACTGTTTAGATCAGTTTCTGCACTGGAGAGAGGTTTTAACTTTGGATCTTTCATTCTGCTGCAATTCTTGAACCCTATTTAACCTTATGAGCTGTATCTATGATTAGCAACAAAAAAAAGCATTCTCTGGAACCGTTCTGTAACAAAAGCACCTTGCAGGATAAGCTGAGATTCTTACTATCATTATTCTTACTATTACTATTACATTCTTACTATCAGTAGTTTACAAGTCTCTTTGCTAACTGTAGACAATGCATTGTAGAACTATTTTTCATGTTAATGATGTATTTCACCAGTATTTTTTGTTCATCAAATCATACTCTTTCAAAGTCTATTTTTCTTGACAGGACTCTTAGCTTATCACATTCTATCCATGTGGAACATTTACTAAAAACAGACCATTCACAAACAGACCATTTGCAACACCAAGTCTATATCTCACCTCTGGCCCAAGCATTGCTGCAGGATCTGTAATTGTTGACATTACTTCGTTGATTAACTCAATAGGGATATCTCCTACAACCCTTGGTCTCTTTGAATCCTCCAGAGAATAGGGTTCATTATTTTTTCTCTTTTCCCCTATGAAACAAAACTCAGAAAAATTAGAAATTAACAAAATGTCACAGACTAGCACTATGAAGTCTAGAACTTCTGTCATATCCTGTAGTTTATATAACAAGTTTGAGGTTGGGTATTTTTGGTTTGTTTTTTTTGGGTTTTTTTATCCCTATAGACAAAGAGAAATAAATGAAATCTGAAAAATACTTAGCACTTCTCAATTTTTGCTTTGCACTGGGGTATTAGCATGAAGCAGGAAAAATATACCTCTCCTTCCACTATGCCTCTGTGAATTCACAGTTAAACCACTTGCTTTTTCTTTTTGCTTCAAAATCCTCTGCATGGAACCTCTGTGCAGCTGTCTTGTAAGATCAGTGTTCAATACACAAATTGCAGTGCCTATTCCTTGATAACACAAAATCCCTCTTTTAGGATTCACTGGAACTAAGTACCCATCATATAATTCTTTCACCTATTCTGTAAACCAAGCAGCACATACAGTCTGGTGTATCATACACATTTAAAAATCCACGTAAAATTTCCAAATCAAAATATACCAAGCTAATTATTAACCGCCCTACTGACTGCAGAACCACATGTATTATATAGCAAAAGAAACTAGCTAAATTCATAGAAGAACAGTCCACCAAGGACTAGCAGAGGTACAGTAACAGAGATCCAGCTGTTAGCTCAGGATTATCCCACTCATCCTACTCATTCCTACTTCTGAGGGACAAGTTGAGAAATGACCTTATGGAAAACTGCAGTTTAGGAGCTGCCCTAAGTTTCTCTGTAGTGAACACGGAGACTAAAACTTCACTTTGGTTTTGGCTTTTCTCCTTTGTTGAGGACTCACTTTACATAAGCTTGGGATCATCTCTCTGACCTAGCAACCTCTCTTGACAGGCTCATTAATCCTGAGGTGTTTGAAAAAGGATTTATTAGGAGAATTTATGCATCCACCAACTCTTTTCCTTATAAGGTTTTTTTTTCTTTGACCTAACCTCATTCAGGTTTTAAATTTAACCTAGCTGGTATATCCATTTTTTTCTTCACTGCTCAAATGTATGCATTTTCAGTACCTTGAAAGATTAAAAAACCCAAATGTGATGTCTCCTTCTACTCCGCCATTATTTAAACAAAACCTCTCCTTATGGCTTATAACAGATGTACTCCAAGAAAAGTATTTTTCAAAAACCTCTGACACCACCAGACCTGTCCCCATTTTAATTTAATTTAAAAAACCAATTGTTTTTTTTTGCAAATACAGTTGTGATTTCTGTTAGTTAAACATTACCATAGTGGAGTAAAAGGTATGTGTGTGCAAATCTTGCAGCAAAAATGCCTCAAGTTTGCTAATGTGGAGTGAAGGCAAAGGTTACCATATACTGCAACTACTGATAATATCAACAGAAGTCAAAAGGCTCCTTCTCCATTACCTAAGTTTGGGTCAAGGGCAGAAGAAACTTTACAAGCTGGACTCATATTCCCACTGTTGGATTGCTCCAGAGATGAAGGACTTGCACTGTATGCAACGGATCTTGCAACAGGAGGTGGACTGATAACTGCAATGACATAGAAAACAAACACAAAAAAACCCCAGGTCATGGAACCCATTCTGGTGCTGATGGAAAGACTGTCACAAAGATAGACAGCCAGGACACAAAAAGTAACAGTGAACACTGTGCAACAGAGCAATGTCACCAAATGTCACCAGTTCCCAAGTAGAGACATTAAAGCTTTATCTCAGTGTATTTTTCTAAACTGAATTCTACCTAAGGAGGGATTGCTGGATAACAGGGATTGCAAACATCAGGCTTCATTAGTTCGCAGTTCTGAACAGAAGCTAAGAAAACAAACTTCTTTCACATACCTGCCAAGCCTGCTGGCATTTAGCTTCATGAAAAGGTTTTTTGTAGGGCTCTACTGAAAAGCAAAATCTCATCATTCAGCTCCATCTGTCTAATTTACAGTACTCTAAGACTGGTTGGACAAAACAAACTCACTAAAGGGAGAAGCTCTTTCACCAATTAAGAGAATAAAACTATTATTTTAAAAGGTCACAGACTGACATCTCTCTAATATACATATATATATATATACACATATTAGTTCTAAATCATGCTGTTTTCATTTGTGTTACCCATCACTAAATGCAAATTACCTGTCTGGATTCCCAGCTGGCCAGTTCTGGAACTGGACACCATGAAATCTTGATCCCAAATGGGAGAATTCTGGCTGTACACTTCTTCTTCCAGCATAGACAGAAACCTAGGTACAAAACCAGGCAAAATAGCAACTAATGGGATCATTCCAAACAAGTTCTTTTTCAAAATAAGCACTTGCAATGTTTTTAAATTAAAAACATTTACAAAGTCAGTGAGAAAATGCTGTTGGCCAATGCTATTAAAAAAAAAGCCCACACATGCAAAAATCACAAGCCAGAGTAGGTACAAAGTATCATAATTCAGTAGAGTGCTTTCACTTATTAAACGTTACCTCTGATTACAAGCAATAGTTATCTAATTTGCAAGTGCAGAAAAAGACAGTTACAAACTATTTTTACAGAACAAAACTCCACTAATGAGAAAACTATGAGTTCATTGATGTTATACAACGATGGCAAAATAAGTCCGTGTTGATAAATCAGTATTTTGCAGATGCATTTGCTTTCTGCCTTTGATAGAATCCCAATGTTACTAACAATGCTCTTAGGAAGATATTTTCATTCCTTTTACGTGTCTCCTACTGTAACTTTTAATTGCATGTTTGTGGTTGCATAACAGTATTTTTAACCTTACTTTGGTACAGCTACAGAAACAGCACAATGTTAAACGTCTCTTAGCATTATTGAATTCCACAGATCAGACTCTCCAGTGTGCTCACCCTCTCAGACTAATACACCAATTCCCTCCCAGCAGCAAGATAGCTGCTTATCCTACATTGCACAAAAGGGGTTTTCAGACCAGAAGTTGACATGGCACATTGCTACTCTCTGGAGTCATCTATATGTATAATAACTGTTCAGCTGAAACCAACAGGACTGTTGAGTAAAACTTCTTTGAACAGGACAGAGATTCTCAGGATCAAGTCAGACTCTCGTACTGTGTATATAGGACAGCCATACCTAAGCAATGTGCAGTTTACTGCTGTCTATACAGCTGATAATGGCTAAAAAGTTTGTAACAGTGACCTGAACATCTGTGACAGAGCAGAAGGACAAATTCAACTTTAGCCAAAGCTCCATTTCCAGGCAGCATCGAGGCTCTGCCTTGAGCCCCGTTAGTGACTCCTTCCTAGGTATGCAGAGACACAACCCCTGGGTGCTCCCTTTGCCCAAAAGCAGAGCCCAGGGCAGAGGGGAGCCCTGTGCCAATGCCAGGCTCCATGCTCTGAGACACAGGTCCTCTGCAGAGCTCACTCAGAACAATGCCAGAGGAAAGAAAAATGCTTCAGATAAGTACAGCCCATGAAAGATTTAAAATGTTATTCATACTTCCCACAGATCATCTGCAAACAGTACTTGTCTTTTTTTCCCCAGCAGAATATCAAAAGGAATTGCAGTGAATAATAATGCTTTTCAAATTACTGCAAAAGGCTTTAAAAGGCAATGGAAACAGGGGCATATGCACACCTGCTTCCTCCACAAATCTGCATCAATGGGGTGTCAAGTCCTTCTCTATATCTGTTTCAGGGCCTGTATCCAGTCTACCCCAAAGACAGTGTACATTTTTCAAAGTGGTAAAATAAATTACTAATTGTAGGAGGAGCAACAAATCCTGGCTCTACGCAGCTTAGCAAAGTCCATATTGTTTTGCATTCCCCTGAGCTCTAACGCATCTTCTGGCCCAACACAGTAGCTTTCATAGATAGCATCAGTGCCACCAGGTCTTCTGTGGGTTCAGTTCATTTGTTGTTAGGAAGGACAGGCTTTTAAAGTATGACTTGGAGAACCAACCTAGCCTTGTAAAATAAGGATAATTTTAAACTGATACACTATTTCAACAGGAATTCATTACAATGAATGAGCCTGTCATCATCACTACCCCTCTTTACCACCAGTAAAATGTTTGAAATTAACGACTGTCAAAGTTGAGCATGTTTCAATACCCTTATAGGTAATTATTACTGCTTTATTGTGAGAGATTGCCATCAACATTCCAGTACTGCAAAAGATACTCAGTATGAAATTTATGAGTTTAGGATTCAATGATGCAGTTTTATACTGACTCCTCTCTAATAACCCCATCTCTTCTGCGGGTGGTGGGGTGACTACTTTGTTCACTATTACAATGTTGAATTAAACTGAAATTCTTATAAACTTTGTACAACACTGTCCTTTTTTCAATACTCCATCACCAAAGCAGATGCAAGCATGTTTTTGGAGGTCTGGACCTACTGTTTCCAAGAACTACAGAAAAATAAATTCACCTACAATACCGCTAATAGGCAAGCAGCACAATCCCCTAGCAATATGAATAATCCTTTTCATAAAGTAAACCAAAGCAAGCAAAAACAATCAAAACAAAGACAAAACAAAACAAGCAGTCATGTACATAAAGCACACTTTTGTGTTATGGCAGTAAAGAAAGCTGCAGTATCTAGTTGCTACTGAATTAAAAGATATATTATTTTAAGCTGCAGGTAATTTCTCTCTTTCCACAATGAAGTTGCTGGTTAACTTTGAATGCAGGCACACTGTGACACCTTACTTTGGAAAATGAGTGAGGATTAGTGTTCGTTTTTCTTGAGGAAGCTTGTCTTTTTCCTGCCTGGCCTGTTCCAGCAGTTGTCGTCTCATTACAGTAAAAACAGAGCGAAGCAATGTCCTACCAAAAACCTGGGTGGTTTCATACCGAGGTAGACTGTCACAAAACTGAGGGACATTGCAGTAACAAAGCCACCTGTAAAGATGAAAAAAGCCAGATCATTATCACCATCTAACATATGACTTAATGCAATAAAACCACTACCCACATCATTTATAATGCAGCTGAGAGCTATATGACTGTATAAATCAGTTCCACTACAAGGCTGGACAGAGTTAAGCAGCATTTATATTGCCCAGGTTTTTACAGAAATGACAACCAAGTACTTTTAAGTTTCCATAAATTATTTTTCTTTGCAGTCTAGTTTACGCAAAGTGCTCTTGTTCCAGACAATAATCACAGATTACAGACAATTCACGGGTATGTCAGGGATTCTCTCCACAGCTCATCCATTCAGCCTCACACATCTCCTGCCACTGACTCCAAAGACCCTCAGCACAGCCTGTTTTATCCTCTAAACTTTTACCTTTCCCCACATACAGGCCAAATGGGTGACACTTTTAACTAGCTCCATCCCAATCCAACTGGATTCCTGCCCTGGTCTTCCACCAGTTGGCTTCTTCCCATCATACCCTGCCTTGTTACTGTTTCATTACCAGTACCTCCATCCATAATAAACATTACACTAAGGAAAATTACAGCATGTCATGTTTCTTTTCTAGGAGAAGAGATTATGGTACCAAAGAGATAACTCAGGAGTACACTGCCTATGTAGATCACAATATCTGTTAATTCTATAAACAAGATTTTGATATCTGTGTGTAAGTGAATAGTCATTGGAATCTGGAGCTTCAGCAGAATCAGACCACAACCACTATGAAAGCTCCAGAAATGAAAATATTAGGAATTGGATGCAAACATACTGTGCTGGATCCTGCACACATTTCCTCATCCAGACCCAAAGTACAGCCTGTCTCAAAATGTTCTCCCAAACTCTTGCGCCTTAATCTTTGCAAACGTGTTGCAAAAGACTTGTGAGATAGAGCTGCTCACAGACTCCTACTCCCTGTTCTTGGCTGATAAAGGACAGCTCTCAAAACACAAGAATGCATGCGAAACTCTGATACAGTTTCATTCAAATCCTCAGGTTCTCAAATGAAATTGGTGACTGCAAAAAATTCAGGTGTGCCCATGGTGCCCAGCAGCACCCTGAGCAATGCCTCAGACAGCACAGAGGAGAGAATTTCACAATGACAAGTGAGATTTGGTGAGAAGAGTACTTTGGGGTTGTGGGGGGACCTTAGGGACTGTGGGCAGGATAGTTTGAGAAAACACAAAGGACAAAATAATTAACAACAAAAAGCCACCAACCAGAAGAAATTAGCTGTCGATTCCTAATGAGATTTAACTCCTACCACCCCTGGCTGACACCAGTTATCACAAACAAATGGAGGTCAAACACCCACCAAACATGGTCTTAGGAGCACCATGGATTATAAGTGTCCTTTATGATGTCCTACAGGACATCTGGGTCAGACACAGGGCAGTCTGCTCTGCCACTAGCCAGAGTCTCAACTCACACCAGGTTTGCTCTAGTTCTCCTTCATGGAGAGGAGGTGTGTGAGAGGAAAGGCCACCAGGAAAGCAGCCAGAAGGTGGTGCTCACCCTGGGCCAGCAGAGATGTCCGGGATGTTCCTGAGAACAGTGTGCTGACAGATGTTAACTACCTGCTGCCTGACCTGCAGGACCCTGAACTGCTCTCACTGAACTGCTCACTGAGAAAGGCACTGCACTACTCCTGTAAGAAGAAGAAAATAAATAGAGACATGTCTTTTTATCCTAGCTCTTCATCCTCCAGCGACTTAGTTATTCCTTTGAATTCTAACAGCACATTAAATCGTCATAACAAGAACTATAATTTTAAGGAACCTAGTAATATCTGTTCCCCATTTAGCATTCAAGCACTTGCAAAATTAGTTTGATTTTTCAACTCCTCTGTGATTTGGTTTCAAACAGTGATGCTTTACAATGCTAAATGTTATCTTCTCTCTCTTTTTTAAGCTGAATAATAAACAGGGAACTTACATGAGACTCAAATATTAAGACTGAGAGCACTTCACAAACACAAAACTTGCAGAAGCATTGTTAGATACAAGTGTTCCAGCCTCTACTCCTTGTTCTTGGCTGGTAAAGCACATGTCTCAAGACCCAAGGATGCATGTGAAACTGATACAGTCTCACTAAAACCCTTAGGTCATCATGTTAAATCCACGGCAGCAAGAACTCACAAAGTCCTTCTATGGCATAAAGATACTAGTGTACTCCTGAAGTTTGTACATGCCCTATTTCTAAGGAAGACTCCTAACAAGCAGAAGCAGCATTACCTGGTATAATTCACTTTATACCCCGCAATATCATCATTGGGTGATCTCAGTCTTCGCTGAGAAGGTGTCTCCAGGTGCCAGTAGTTAATGCGGTTCAGAAACATTTTAGCCAGTTCCACTATTGTTTGCCTTTCCTTCGAGGGTAAGTGGCTAAATTTGTACTGCACAAAATTATTCACACCCTTAAAAAGTAAGAAAATTTTGTTTAATAATTTAGCCATACATTTTACAGAAGCATCCTCAAACATTCCTCACTTTCTCATGAACTTGCATTGCATGGGAAGGAAAAGAAGTATTGGAGACCATGAACTCCTTGCTCAGCTACTCATGCAGATGCTGCAGGCACCTGTGTACACAGCAGGAGGTACATCAAGGTATTTTTAACCTGCTCTCAGCAGCTGATGGAAAGAGAAAGAAGAAGAAATTCCTTTTTTCCTTCCTTCTCAAAGCCAGCAAACAGAGAAAGCTCTGGTAGGCTTTCATAAATCAACATAAATACATAAATGATACATAAATCAACTATCACCCTCAAAACTCACCAGCTACTTTTCAATAATAGATTAGGGCTTATGGACTTCTACTTAACTTTATGTCTACAAACCATATTATTTCTTCAAGAAGTCTTAATACTTCACAATCCTGTCTCCTTGTTGCACTTTGGACACTGTCCAGTTTGAAGAAAAATCTACTGAACATTATTAAAATGGGTGACTCAAAGTGCTGAAACACATATCTTTTATAAACCCATTATAACACCAGTGCTTAGCAAATAATTTTGTTTGACTGAGTGACTGAGTTGCCAAAAACAGAATTGAAAATACTGGTCTTTTTTAAAGGGAAAAAGATTTCAAAATAAGATGTAACAAGAGTTACCCTTAAATCTCTATGCTTTATTTTCTTAAGCAACTTGAACATTATGAAGAAATTGACAAAAAAGTTGCATTGTACAAAACTTTTTTAATAGTATATTTTACAGATTAGGAGCCTACAGGGATTACATACATATTTTTTGTTTATAGTCAAACTAAAGGAGAACTTAAAGTGATGACTTCTCAGAAATTCAGCAATAAAGCGGTTTGATCTTCCTACATGATAAGAAGTCAGAGTTGCAAAGAAATAATTACTACAAGTAACAGCCTTCACATTTAAATTATCCTGCTTAATAATAGAACATCCATTCATCCACGGATGGGAAAACATCCAGCTCCTGTTTCAGCGAGGTATGTGAGCCTCTGCATGGTCTCACTGGAGTTCATGGGCCCACTTGTCTGCCAGGAGTGCATTCTTAGGAGCTTGCTTAACCAAAAATTGAATTTGTCATATGTTCTTTATCTACTGAGAGTCACAAAAGCCTCAATTATTCTTTGGTTTCAGCTTTGTTTTTTTTCTTGTGTACCCTTTGAAAGAGAAGGCTATGATCTCACTGAATTGGACTGTAACATTTTTCTTGATATACAGAAGGCAAGCTTCATTTTAATATTGGATTTCAAAACTTCAACAGCATTTTTCATCACTTGACACAAAGAAAGATTAGAACTGCCTCCATAAAAGTAGCATTTCAAGTTAATTCTCTAAACCCACAAAAAGGTCAGTTTCATTAAAGCCTAAGATCAATGATGACAAATAGAATACAAATAATGTAACTATTGTACAAACACTAAAAGGAGAACCAAGAGCAATCTCCTATAGCCCCCTGTTTGGTCTTGAGCAGAACACCAAAACATCTACAAAGTGCCTAAAAAATGCCATATTTTCAAAACCAGTGCTTACATTTACAAAAAGAAAAACAAGCCACAAAAAATCCCAAAGCAAACAAAGCCTCCAAACCCCCACTAAAATAAAATTTAAAAATACATAAATAAAGAACAACAAAAAAATCCACACAGTAGCAAAGCCCACATTTTGACTCTTTACCTGTTCAATGCTAGGTTTCTCAAACGGGGGGCTTTCCAAAGATCCTTCCACTACAGGTTTTCCCATCTGTAAAATGCACTTCCTCAAAAGCTGTTAAAAACACACAAGTTTTTAAAAGTCAGTATATTTTCATACAGAGAGTCAATGGAAGTCACAAGGGCACAACACACTGTGAGCAGTGTTCGAATTCTCCTGGCTATATATCTGCCTGTTTAATCATCTGAATTCATAATTACTAAACTTCACCTTCTCTGAAATGCGTACAAGAGGCTCCCCTGAGGAAACGCAAGCAGCTAAGTTACCATTCATGTCAACTGACTCCTCCTGATATGTCAGTGAAGAAGGCTGCAGTTTATACATGGGACTCAGGGTGAGTTCCTCAATCATCTGGATGGATTTTGGGAGTAAGAATCAGTACATTGCAAGTACTGGAAAGTCCAGCCCACAGTTATTCAGTAGAGAATCATCCCAGATTAAAACTGTCTCGGCAGATAAAGTCAATGCACGCCCGAGCAGCAATGAAATTGGCTTATGTGTGAGAAAGTGAAAAATCTGAGAAGACACTCCACAAGTTCAGCTTACTTTGAACAGGTAGAAATAAACTTGCTTGGTATCTGCATCTTCTTCTTTGTGGACACAGGTGAACAGATATTCCACATCCAATACAATCCCCAGGAGCCTGTTCATTTCTTCTTCAGACACATTCTCCAGGTGAGAAACGTGAGCAGCTAAACAGAATAAAAACCCAAACTTGTAAAAGGCTACTGAGAGGACCCATAGCACAACTGTACCCCAGGAAATCTCCAACTAAGCTTTAACTGTAAAGGCACTGATCCTGTAACAACCTACTCAAACAGAACACATCTTATCAGAGGTAACTGAAACCTGTGTCACATCAGACCAGTTTGTAAAGGTTGACCGGGGTAGCAACTTCCACAGCAGAGGAATGGCAGCTGCTTGGAATCACATCATCTGTTAACACTTAAGGCTGACTTCATAAGTCCTGCCTGTATTAATATGTTGCACTATATAACTAACTACATACTTTTTTTTGTCCTAGAGCCATGCATTCGAGACAAAGTTTCTTGACTTAAAAAAATAAGTCCAGAATTTCCATAAATTATGTAATCCAGATGTAAGCAGCACCTTATTTCAGGAAAACATGAAAAAAAAACCAGTTCCAAAAAATGCCTTTTTGTTTTAAACTGGGCATTATTGGCTTCGTCCCTTGCTTTCATATCATGTAAGATCAAACTGTGTTTTGTGCACACTATATTAGCAGAGATTTTGCAGACTGTATGTGCTCATTTGTTCATTTCCAAGTGACAAACTCCCTTTTATCATCTCCAAAGGTAAATACAGTTCCACATCTGTAATTTTCAAAAGCTTGAGGTTTCTCCCTGTAAAATAGGACATTCATTTCAAGCTGGTTTGAACAACTGGCCCCGGGAAGAAGGAAGGCAGTATAAAACAAAAAGTCAACTCCAAGAAAGAAGATATTTGCATTATAAAAAGCAATGATCTTAGCTGACTCCAGGCCAATGTAGATGGTACGCATATCCTTTCCTCTGAAAGTACAAGAAAATATCCTTACAAAGAAAGAGAAAAATACTTTTAAGTTTGGGTATATTAGCTTTTTATATTTTAATAAATTTTATCTATATTTACTTCTTAAGATTAACATATTTTTTCAATGGAAATCTGACTCCTCAGCTGGGGAGCTGTGAGGAAAAATAACACTTGACTTGAAAATGATCACATTTATTGGCCATGCAGCAAAGATGGTTGTTTTGAGAAGTTCAGTATGATACCAAAACGTTTCAATTCAATACCTTTATTTGGCTTCAAGTAAAAAGTACACTGTAATGCAGAACTTTAAAAATATGACAGCAACTGTTTCCACTTAAATGAAAATTTATAATATAGTGTCTCAGGCACATGGCCATCGTAAGCTTCCTTTGAGGATAAATATTCTGGGCAGAATAAAATCATTTAACTTTGGTCCTTAAGACAGGTATGAAGGGTTAATATTCCCAGCATTCTGTCTTGATCATTTGCAAGTAATAAATATCCTTCTAGATGAGCTTTGCATTAGAAACTGATAACATACCAAAGAAATCTTGCCTTCAACAAATGAATAAAACATCAGCATAAGAAGCCATTTCTATGCAGTTTCCATAACAATACCGAACCTTGACTACTTGGTGGTGTTTAAACATTTTATTAAACTAGAGAATTATTACCTATACTGTGAATCTAAAAGTTAAGCATATTACCAGCATGTATTTGCCAAAGGGACACCAATATTTTTACACCAGGCCAACAAACTATCTTTATTCAGATACTCACAGCCCATTCCCAAACTCTGTGGCTGTTAGTAAGTGTTTTATTAAAATTAAATGACTGACATCAAATACTGCATCATCTTGACTAGAGTTACACAGTCCCAATCAATGCACTGCCCAACTAGTACACCCTTCCTCAGTTGCTGTTATGCCTGAAAAAAAAATGTAAATATTACATGTATAGTTTGCTAGAGCATGCACAAAAAAGCAAGCAGAAAGAACAAGGTTCAGTGACAGGAAGACCTGCAACTTCAGCAAGCAAGCACTGGAGTGCACAAATTAGGAATGGTGAAAAAACAGATTAACAAGGAATGTGTCCAGCCTATCTCAAAACACTAAACCCAAGAAATACCTAAATATGCTATGTGAAGGTGCACAGTAGGAACCAAAGACAGTGATGGGGAAACAAAAGAGACTGAATGTATATACGGTGTATTAGCATATTAATTAGCTAGTTTTAAAAGTGATTCAAGACTGACAGTGTTTACCAGTTAAAAAATGCACCCTGCAACACAGGAGAAACAATCAAATAGGAAAGAGTCTCTGACCACACAACACCAGGGCTTGTGGCTGGTGGACAGTGAATTGTCCCAGAATCCAATCCAGCCCATGTTAGAAAAGAGATCACCCAAATAAAAGAAATATTCATTAAAACAACCACACTGAGCCACACTGTGGGGCTGAGCACCAAAAGGATGAATATATATGTTGTAGATAAGTAGACAATAATACACATGATCAAGTAGATTTATGCACCAAAAGCTGCACTGGCTTGAAGATAAAACAAAAAGAGACATCTCAAGCAAGACAGTATGTAGGATTACCTCTGGATGAAATAAATAAATACAGAAAAAAAAGGAAAAAAAAAGAAAAAAAAGAAAAAAAAAGAAAAAAAAGAAAAATAAAAGAAAAAAAAAGAAAAAAAAAAGAAAAAAATCCTACATTTTTACATCATGTACAGCTTTAAGCAGCACATTTCCATATTGCTACTTCAATGGCTTTCTAAGAAGAAAAAGCAATACAGCTAATGTGAAGCCCACACACCTTGTGGTTAATCTGGTTTTAAAGGTATTCAGCAGAAACACACTGATTTAAATGAGATGAATAGGAAAATTATCTCAGAAAACACAGCTGAAAGACATATTTTTCCAGCAGTATGAGGAAGCATATAGCAACTCATTTGAGTTATTTTAAATGAAACATCTTCCTCATTAGCTACAGTCAGAAAAAGTCTTTTCTAAAAAATCCCAGTAAATAAAAATACTGTTTCTTCATAGAATACTTTTGCTGGTTTTACAGTTCTGGTTTTCCCTGGTTCCCTAGCTAAAGAATGATTTCTTATTTTTTAATAGACAAAAACCAGGCCCAGCTTTTAGAAGAGCTGAGTTCTTCTACAAAATACAAAGCATCGACAAATTCTGCTGAAGAACAGAGAACTGACAGGGCACATATTGTAAGTAAAAAAAAAAAAAAAGGAAAGAAAGAAAAAACTCTTTCTTCAAAGGCCAGGATTGAAAGGGATGGGTAACACAAGCCACCCTAATTGCACAAACAGAAGCAGCACAGAGAAGCTGTGTGATGAAAAGTTGAAACTAACTTGGCTAAAGTGACTGAATTTTCTGTGATACTATGCATTTGTTAATCTTTTCCTGTGAGCAAACACAGAGATTTGGAATATCAGGAAAAAATCCTGCTTAAAAGTGTAGAAATATGTAATGAGACCAGAAAAAGAGTAGGGCAGAAATAGAAATAAATTCCATGCAAAAAAACCCCAAAAAACAAAACAAAAAGTATTCCATTCAAAGTACAGTATCTTTTTCTAAAGTAAAATAATAAATTATCTGTTGTGAAGGTTTTAAATTTCTCTTTTGCTTTTTTTTTTTTTTTTCATTTCATTGTCCCAAGATTTGGGCAGCAAAAAAATTAAATAGTAAGTGCTTCTTTAAAATTAGTTCTGAATTTTTATTCAGTATTCCCTAAGAAGGATGTGGATCTATGATGAAACAAGTGGAGAGGAGGGCAATGAAGGTGGTATGAGGGCTAGAGCACCTCTCCTATGAAGTCAAGCTGAGAGTGTGGGGTTGTTCAGACTAGAGAAGGCTCCAGTGAGATCTTAAAGCAGCCTTCCAGGACCCAAGGGTGGCCCCCCAGAAAGCCAAAGGGGGACTTTTTCAAGGACATGTAGTGACAGCACAAGGGGTGGTGGCTTTAGGTTGGTTTAGATTAGATATCAGAAAAAGGTTTTTTTACTATGAGGGTGATGGAATACTGGAACAAGTTGCCCAAAGAGGTGATGGATGCCCCATCCCTGGAAACATCCAAGTTACGAGTTGGCTGGGGCTCAGAGCAATGGGATCTAACAGAAAGTATCCCTGCTGACTCTAGAGGGGCTGGACTAGATGATCATTAAAAGGTCCCTTCCAACTCAAACTGTTCTGTGATTCTGATATATAGAGAAACAGCCATCAACTATTATTTTGGATAAGTATAAATTTTTAAAATAATAATACAGTGATTCAGCACTGTTTTTCAGGCTGTGTGGGTATTGTTATTTATTCTAAGTTATTTAGAATAAATAACAATAAGTTGTTTTTTTCATATTGTTATTTATTCTAAGTCTGAAAAACAAAACCAAAAACCACAACACTATTTAACTGTGGATTTTGAGCAGTTGCTTCCAAGACATGCAAGCTGTCTGCACAATAACTCAGAGCATGCTAAGATGTACAACCCTAGTTTTATTTTCTATGACTCAGAAAACACACAGTTCGTTTTTGCAGGTAGGATTACCTGTTTTAGCGGTGCTTAAGAATATTTTATACTTTGTTCTAAAGTAAGGAAACATAATACAGCCTACAGGAGAGAGTCATTCACCTTGTAAGGAAGGCAGCTGGCAGATAAAGCTATGTAAGGTTAAGGCATATGTAACACAAAGTATTAAAATTGCTATGGATAGCTTAATGGTGCTTTTGCACTTTAACAACTTTGAATGTCGGTGTTGTTAGAAGTTGCACTTTAGCTGGATTTCTTTAAAATTAATTTTAGGATTATTTCCACATTAAACTTATCTTTTAAATATTAAACATATTTAAATCCAAGCTATTAACATTTACATCTAATCGCAACTCCTATTTCTAGCATTGACTGGAAATGTTGGGGTGAGGGCTCCCGGAGCGCAGGAGGAGGAGGAGGAAGAAGAAGAGGAGGAAGAGGAGGAGGAAGAAGAAGAGGAGGAAGAGGAGGAAGAGGAGGAAGAGGAGGAAGAGGAGGAAGAGGAGGAAGAGGAGGAAGAGGAGGAAGAGGAGGAAGAGGAGGAAGAGGAGGAAGAGGAGGCTCACCCAGCGCGTGGCTGCAGCTGCGGCAGGGCTCAGCCAGGCTGACCGCCGCCTGCTGCAGCTCGGCCCGCGGCGGCGTGGGAGGCGGGTTCGGGTTCTTCCAGCCATTGCATTTACAGGATTCCTCGGCCTGAAATCAGAGCAAAGGGATATCGATCAACGCCACAGAACACCGGAACGTGCTGGAACTGCGTTATTTCAAAACCAATAAAAAATAATTACAGGTTGCTTTTGCTGTTGTTTCGTTTGCATTTTTATATACCACAGTAATTATTTCTTTATTTTCTGGAAATGATCAGAAACAGAATAGTATCCCAAACAGAGAGATTAGCAGAGTTTGGTAAGCAGAATACATAACCGACCCTGCCTAGCTCCTTTACAGACAGCCGTCATTCTACTGAAAAAAATATTCAATTATTTCCTAGTAAACCAACATTTACAGATCCTGCCACTGAGACATTTAATTATTTAAACTTTAACAGGTTGCCTAACAGGCAGCACGTTTGTCACTTGCCTCATCAGCTACACTGGCACCAAGGAATCACACAGCAGAAACCAAGCCCAAGCCCATGTCAACCCAGGCAGGGTTAACTAATGCTGAAATAACCAAGCAATAAACGCACTATTGGAAAACGCTGTTTAAGGCAAGGAATGCTTGGTCACAAAAGCAACAGATGCCAAAGACAGTGGCACTTCCACTGCAACCTGCTGCTTTCCCTAGGAAGTTTACTTCAGCTCACTGAGTGTGAAACAACCACCAAGAGAATGCAGCTAAAAGGGAAGACCATGAAGGGAGAGGTTGGGACTTTGGTAATGGTGTCTCAAGTCATTCAGAAGATCAAAGTACCAATTCCAGTTATCCAAAGAGCAGCTTCACAGGAGGGGATTTTCTTCTGCATGTCCAAAAGATCTTGGGTATTCTAACATCATTTGTACTCCTATTTGAAGATCTAATTGGAAAGAAAGCCTGCTTTTCTACTCTTCAGAGATGTCTGTGCACCGGGTTGTAAAAAGATGCTCGTGAAATTGCACTGCCGAGACCTCAGTGAGGAAAGTATGCCAATTGCTGCATAATATTTATGGCTGAAACAATCTTAGTAGGAAAAATTGTGATGGTAATATATGCAGCACTAATGTATCATTTTTCAAAACTGATTCTGCATGCATTTAGTGTGATCTATTTCAGGAACCTATTTCATTTTCCTTTTAAGTTTCCAAATCCCATCCTACCTAAGGAAGAAGAACCCAGGAGAAGCAGAAAGGATCACAGCTCGACAGCTCCTAACACTGAAGGCTTTGTAAATGGCTGGTAAATTGTTCTTTTAAACTCATTTCAATATTCAGCAACCTGAGAACCAAGAAAACTGCTGCCTGCAGTTTGCTGAGCACCACATGATGTTTTTACCATCTCTGAGGCTTAAGCATTTGTCCAGCTGGGCTCCTGGCCCTGGGTGCCACGGCCTCTGCCTGGCCCGGGGCGGTCTGGCAGGCACCAAGGGCTGTGAGCAGCATTTTCTGTAGGCACCGGGGTGACTCAGAAATCCACCTGCAAGTGCCCAGCAAAACCATCTCTGCATATTTCCCTTGAAAAAGGGACAGCCTGCATGGCCTGAACCTCCTGGCTCTCCAAACTCACTGCAGACCGCCTGCCAGCCCATGCATTTATAAAGTGAAATCAGTGAGGCTTCAGGATGAAGTGAGGGGAAGATGAAAACAAATTTTTTTCCTAAGTCTCATAAAACACAATCTGAAAAGATTTATGGTGAAGTTTATGTTCTTTTCCTATCGTGTTTTCTGTGAGTAATGTGATTGGCAGAGAACTGAAGTGTAATTTTATGGCAGAAGCCGTCGCTTACAGTTTCACAGGCACCGAGCCAGCTGTGTTTTCATCCAGCCCCACAGGCACTCCAAACTAAATGGACTTGAGGCATCAGAGACTGAGGGATACCTGCGAAGCACAGATTGCACCTTGCACCGGTGCAAGGACTCTGGACATCTGGGTGATGACACAAAACCCCTTATTTTCAATTAGCTTCCCAATGCAAAACCAGTGCCAAATAAACTACACACATTTGCTTTGCGAGAAAGGCAACGTTGCCATGAAAGTTTTTGCATTTAATATGAGGCTACAGAAACTGTCAACGAAAAAAGAAAAAGTCTGAAAATGAGATTATTGACAAAAAAATGCAAGAGACAATTGTGAAGGAGTTGTCAAACGAAAAAAAGATTGAATATTATATTAGGGAAGTAAGATTTGACCCTTCCCATGCAGCTGTGTGGATAAATGTTCAACACTGTAAATTACTGACATATCACCATGCTTATTACTTATTGCCTTAAATCATGCCACAATGAAGCATATCCAGAAGTCCCTCCTAAAAACAGGCACAAGCTTTTTGAGATTTTTTTCCTCTGAGTGGAAGCAGTATGTCACAGAAGCTCACCAAACAATGTTTACTATCAAGCCAAAAAACTATAAACAGTGAGTAACTATGCAAACTTTAGTGTCACACCATAATTAACAGCAAAGATGCAAACAGATGTACGAATCGTGATAACAGCTCAGTTAAACTGACAAAAATAAATATCAACCCACCCACAGAAGAACAAAACCGGCATGCTCGATGACAATTTTTTTCTGCTCCTGTTGGTATTTCCTCACCAGATCTTTTTGCAACAGCTGTTAATTGGTATTGTTCGAATTATTCTAGAGACTTTAACCAACCAACCACTCGGGTGGATTTTTTTGGTTAATCTCAATAAAACACCAGAATCAGCATAAATGTTCTGTTAACCAAGCCAAAACAGAACCTAAAAAGGTCCTCTTTAAAATTAATTTTCATTGTAGATGTTGACAGTGCAAGTATTTTGCAATGAATATGCAATGTGCATTCCTCAGTGGCTTAAATTGCTGAGCTGTTTTAAATGTTCCACAGCATTTTGCTCATTCAATCCTTTCTTTGACTATCTTCAGCTTTTTCCTTTCTTCCTTTTTTTTTTCAAATGTCATTAATGTGCTTTTCATTACAAAATAAAGTATGACTTCACCTCTGCAAAAACTTAATGTAAGATCAAAACAGTTTTGAGGGAAGGAAGGAAAAGTATTTGAACTAGCACATCCACTCCTTGAAGCCTTGTTTTCTGGGACATCTGCAGAGCTTTGATAAATCCACTGTAGAACTGCAGATGGGGACTTCTGCCCTAATGAGGCCTGAAAAATAATGACCATCATCTTTTCAGGCCCAGGGATCATGAACACCACGCCTTCATTGGTGGTTTTAATAAAATTGGAGGAGTGCAATAAAAGAAAACACAACAACTACATGCTGTTGCCTTCCCTCCTCCCTGCAAACAAACAAACAGAAAAAGGCAACTGCAAAAAAAGAAAAAGAAATTGCAGAAATTATGTAGATTTTGCACTGCATGACACAATTTCAATTTTCTTTTTAACTCCTTCCATGTTTGTTGGAGTGTTACAATGGGAGAAATCAAACTGTCCAGCAGTTCTGGGCAGTGAAAACTATAACTCTAGGAAAAATAAAGTGATTTTTTCCTTTAGAATACTGAACAGGTACTCACTTATATGTCAAATATGGACCATGAAAAAATACAGCACATTTTAACACAAATTGTCAGTATTGTCTTTAAAAAAGAAGCACCTGAAAGTTACAATATTGCACATGTCTCAGCCCCTTTTAGGTGAGTTTCAGCTCTACAAATAAGAGTAAGTTAAGAATGTTACAATAAGCTATTGACTAAAATATCCCTCCCCCTCTTTGGATAGTGAATGTGCAAACTTCAAGCTAACTTAATTATAAGGTAAAAGACCCCAACAGTTCTGAGTTTCAAATAGCTGTCATGCAGGATTTTCCTTCCCAGCTAAAAATCATACAGGTTACCCTATTTGGTAATTGAGAGGCAAAACAGGCTCAAAGATTATACACAGAACATTACAGATCTTCTCTATTTCCAGCAAGTATAATTACTCTAGAAAACATCTTCTTCCTCCCAACACAAAAGCTGTATAAAATACCCTATAAGCTTTTTCCTGCTGGCAGCAAGCTCAAAATGATAACTTTATCAAAGAGTATCACATAAATTATAATAAATACATTGATATATTTAAATAATACATTTTTCCTACTCATATGTTCAGTACCCAAGAACCAGACAGCTGGTCACTACTCAAAGAGTCATTCATATATATCAGGAAATTAGCTGAGCCATTTAACTTTAACAATACAAAATAAGCAGTTTAGTGGGCAGCTTAAAGGGCATGTTCTTTATTTATTGATTGATCCAATTATTTTATTCCCTGTACTTTCCAGTTTCACTTACAGAAGAGAAGTAGGCTACCATATAAAGCTTTTATTAATAATAAGCACCCAGTTCCTACCTTGTAAAGTTAATGGTACATCTCCTATTTAAAGGAAGATGCTTTAATTTGGCCTGTAAGACATTATAAAACAGATTCACTCCACAATGAAAGTGATAAGAAAGCTTTAGATCACTTTTTTGTCTCCTATACACTTCTACAGAAAACAATACATTTTAAGTTGAGCTTCAAGGAGCTGCACTCCTGCTATACAGAGCCCAGCAGTAACAGGGCCAAATTGGCCTCATCTTAATCTGCCTCATAAAAATCAGGAAATAAAATATTTTATTATGGAAAAGGTGGTACAAGTTTACCTTATGAACTCTCTTTTTTTTTTTTTTTTTTTTTTTTTAATGTGTGGGAAAACTAGAGGTGAGTCTAGAATGAGATGTGGGAAGAAGTGCTTCAAGAAAGGATCAGCAGCTGGTCTGGAGCCTGGGGCTGGGATTTTACTTCCACATCTGCCCATTGCTCACCTGCTGCAGGACCTTGGCCAAGTCATCTCATCACAACCCTTCTCACTCTGTCTACTTTGCTTATCTAAAGCAAAAAGCTTTTCTTCAAGGAGGTATTATTCTTTGTGCGTGAGTTTTAATTATATCTGTAAACACCCAGGCATTACTGTAAGATATGTATAATGAAAAATAAACAAGTTTACAGAAAACTTATTGTACTAAAATAGTACATATTTCACCTTATTTACAAAAAAAGCTCCCAGTGAGACTGGAGAGAGAGTTGTATTTTCACATATTGTAAACCAATAGGGAAAAAAATGCAGAGGAGGCTTCCTCCTACATCTTCATTAAATATATTTATGTGTGTAAGTCACACAGTGCTGCTTTTATATAAAATGCTGCAAGCTCACATGCCTAATGCTCAATTTCACAGTGGTACAAAACCAAAATTATGTATGCAGCCATTCATACACACACACACAGAGAGCAAGTGCCAAACACAAAACCCCTCACAGCACACAGCACTACTGTGTACCTCCAAAAGTCATGAAAACTGTACCAACTCCTCTTATATATCTTGTTCAGAATGCCACCCTCCTCCTTCAGACTTGGGCTTTTAAAAAGGTTTTTTACTAAGAAGAGCCTGTTCTATGCCTTCCACCCAGACTTTTCTCACAGAGGAACAAGTCAAGTGGAGCAGCTCAACAGCTACAACTCTCCTGTCCAGTTCTATTATCAGGAAAAAACCCAAACTCCATATTTGTCCAGTCTCAGCTCCCTAAACTTCAGGCTCATTCTGCTCTGGATATGTCCACACCAAATATGCATTTACCAGCAGTCTTTGTCCATGTTTCCCATGATGAAAAGGGATGGGTTGTAAAGAAGGACCAGGAGGTCCTTCTTGAGGGACCAAGTACCCTGCCCCAGAGCAGTGCCTTTTACTCCTCTGCACAGCATTTCTGCTGTCATCAGTGAGATTCACCCCCTCTGCACGGTCACTGACTTCTCCACCTTCTTGTGTTCTGACTTTAGCCCTAGCAGACAGGTGCTTCCTGGCTGTTACTCCAAACATCTCTGAGGCTGAGCTCCTAATAAATTCTGCATGCTGAATTTTGCAATGAAACTCACGTGGGAGAAGGTGATTGGTGTTAAGGATGCTGTTACATATTTTAGCACTCCAACTTGTACAGCTCCATGGAGATTTACATAAGATCCACGTATAGTCACTACTTGAATGAGAGCAGATGTCCCCATCGGAGATGGTGAGAGTGTTTGCCTCCTGTCACTCTTTTGCACTCACACACACAAATGCAAAATCAATGAAAGAGAAGTTGAACCCAAAGTAAGAAAAAGTTTAAAGTTACATACTGCACTGCTACAGTTGGCAAACCAGCTTCTCTAGGCTACAGTTTCCAGCAAACCGCTAATGTTACAAGCCAAGAAGTGTCCTTCTGGAGCACCTGCCAGGTGCTCAGGAAAAAAAATAAAACATTCTTCCACCCTGCACCATCCTTCCCACCTTATCCCACAGGAGAAGCTTGCAAGGAGCTTCCCGTCTGCTTACTTGTTTCTGTTACAAGATCTGAAAGCAAGCTGCCTGCCGCTGTAGAGAAGTCAAATGGTAATTTTAATCTGAACACAGTGCAGTATTTAGTGCTGGAACTGTGCCTACATCCTGGCAGGAGGAAGACCCCCTGACCATGGTCCTGCTCCATTCATCACTGCAGTGATGGGACCAATGGGACACGCATCCAAGACCTGTCACAGATGAGGGCCAGCAAGGACGCCCAGCAGAGCACTGGCAACAGGAGCTGTTCCTGCTCTGTACCCCATCACCAGAGTCCTGCAAGACGGAAAGAGGAGCTGATAGCAGGCCACAGTGTGCCCTCCTCCCCTCCCAAATGGTGCTCACCCCCCTTATCACAAAGCACCTGCAAGAGAGAGGCTGGTGAGCCCCCAAAAAAGCAAAGGGTTTCAGAGGAGACAAGGCTTCTCTATAGCACAGCAATCTCTGTGGGCAGAGCACTACAGGAGAAGGCTTTCACCCTCAAAAACAGGGTCTGGAGGTGCAAAAGCACCAACCAGGGAAGAAAAAAGCAATTCAAACACACACACACTTCCCTAACAGCCCATGAAAAATTTGCCCACTTCACAACCAGCTTCATTTATTAGCAAGCCTCGGTAACATGAAAATATGGGGGTGCAAAGGGGAATTATCACTAGGAAAGCTTCAAACCATATCACTCTGCCCACATTTAGTGCTGCAAAGCTCAAGTACAGCAGCTTGTCTTTAACCTTATTGGCACAGGTGTAATCTTGCGCTGTCCCATGCGTGTAGGTGCCCGCACATGTGGAAACAGCTAAGACGCTGCAATGTGTGGCTTCTGTAATTTGCCCTCCCATGGCAGCATCGCGCCGTGCCCTCAGCATACAGCTAAATCTACAGAGCCGCGGTGCAATGATGCTCCGTCTCGTTTGTTAGCTTGGCCTCTCGCTTAACATCTGCCAAAGTAGAAGAACAGAGAAAATAAGATGCACTTTTTTCACAAACAGCTACTCTCAAAGCTGAAAGCATTACTAGAGGATCTGACATCAGCACTGCCAATCTAAATATGTCAGCCCCGTTGTGCATCCAGAAATTGCCTTGACAGCAGCAGCGCAGCCAGCGGCCCGTGCTCTGAGCACAGGCGACAATGCCCGCGGTCAGACAGAGCTCTGAAGGCGGGAGCGACAGCTCTGAGCGAGTTCCCTCTCTCTATAATAAACAGGCGAGTCCTGCTTCTCCCACCAAGAAGAAAATCGCAGGTGGACCGAAAGTGCTCGTGATGGGAAATCAGGAGCAGCACTCCTGAATGCGAGCGCCGGGCAGACACGGAGCAGAGAACCCCGCTGGGGCAGGGTACAGGTGGACAGGGGACCGCGCCGTCCGCTCGGGCACCCACACCGGACACCGGCGCTACGTGACCGCCGGGGACACAACTTTCCCAAGCGCGGAGGCCGCGCCCCATCTCCCCTCTGCCAGAGCTGCCGGCGACAGTGTCAGCTCCAGGGCGGAGCAGCGGCTTCAGCGGTGTCAACAGCTCCGCGCTGCGAGACCGCGGCCAGGGCCGGGCTGGAGCAGCGCCCGCCCGGGGTCGGGGCCGCGACCTCCAGGCGGAGCAGAGGGGTGCCCCGCTCCCCGCCCGGGATGTTTATGCGGAGAGCGCCGAGCAGCGCTGCTAACCCAGCGCTCACCGCCGGCACCGGGAGCCGCCCCGCTCGCCGCCGCCTCCCGCGGAGGGACGGACGGAGCGGAGGGAGCGGCGGCGCCGGGACGGGCAGCTCCCCGGGCGGGAGGGAGGCGGCGCTACCCGCGCGGTCCCGTATTCGGTGCGCGCGGGTTTAATTTCTGCGGCCACCGGCCGGAAAGCTCCGGGGGGAGCAGGATCCACCGGCACCGCCGAAGCCACCACTTCCTCGGGCAGCGCCGGGCGGCAGCCGGGCCGCCCCCGCGCCCGGCAGGACACGGCCCTTCCCCACCGCCTCCCTCCCTCCCTTCCTCCCTCCCCTCCCGTCAATCCCCACCCTCCGTGGGCGGGGGGGCTCCCGCGGCCGCCCGGCCGGGTACCTTGCAGGCGGAGTAGACGCCCAGCTTCTCCAGCTTCTTGGCCCGCGGCGCGGCGCGCAGCTGCGCCTTCTTCCCCGCGGTGCGCGCCGAACCAGCCCCCCCGGGGTTCTCGGCGGCGCTGCGGACCGGCCCCCCGGCGGCCACCCCCGCGGCGACCGGGGAGCCCTGCTGCGGCCCGCCGCCGCCTGCCGCCCCGGCCCCGCCGCCGCCAGGCTCCGCCATGCCCGCGGCGCGGCGGCAGCCGCCCGTCCGTCCGGCCAGCCGGCGCGGCGCGGTGCGCCCGGCCTTAGACCCTCCCCTTCACCGCTCCGCCGCCGCCGGCTGCTCCCCGGGGGGGGCGGGAGGAGGGACCCGCCGCTCCGCGGGCGGCTCCTGCCCCGCCGGCGGGGGTGGGGGGGCCGGCACCCGCCTCCCGCCGCTGCGCACCGCAAGGGCGCGCCCGCCGCCCGCCTCCCTGCGCGGGGGCTGCGCGGGGCGGGCGGCGCCCCCGCGGGAAGGGCGGCGGCGGCGGCGCCCGCTGCGTGCGGAGCCGCTATGGAGCCATCCCGGCCCTCCGGGAGGCTGCGCGCAAAGTTCTCCGAGAAAGAGGCGGCATCGCTGGCGGTGTCGCACGGTCCCGAGCCCCGGTGAGCCCGCGGTGCTGCCGCAGCCGCTCTGGCCCCTCGGAGCGCCGCTACTTTGTTTGGCTTAACCATTGCCTTCCCGCATTGTGTACTCTGCGGCCACCTTTGAAGGGTTCGGTCTTCTTCCCCAGATGATTTCTAATTGAATGTAAAAGTACGGGTCAGTTTGAAACACCGGCTAATTCAAAAACTCTCTGCTCAGTTTCTCATGTCATGGTTCTGGGGCTTGGTTTTTTGTTGTGTCCAGAAACAAGTGTTGAGAGCAGGTCAGTTTATACCTTAAAGGGATTACCCTTTAATTGAAAGTTAAATTAAGGAAATGGCCCTGCTCCAGAGAGCGCACTCCACGCACAGCAGCAAGTGCACCGGGTGTGAGGCTGTTCTGCCCCGTTGCACGTATGTAAAACCGTGGTTGAGCCGTGAGAAACCACAAATGGCAATTCCCTACTAGGGCACCACGGTTTAAAAGGGTTGGGATTGAGGCTGGGCGTTTGCGTGGGATTTACGGTTCTTTGATGTGTGAAGCTAAACTATCAAAGAAGCAGTATGAGTTTGGAGGGAAGTCCCAGCGCAAAGAGAGGGCTTTGCCGGCACAGGGCCTTGGCACCTTGCATGGGGAAAGCAAAAATAACTCTAGGTTTGTGTGAAGTAATATTTGGGGGGGAAGGGTGGGTGACAAAACCCTGTGGTGTCCTTCTTCGCAGCTCCTGGGGGTATTTTCAAGCATGGTGTTATACAGCGAGTTGGCATATTCACGAAATGCTAGGAAACCAGAATGGAATAAAATGAGGTATTTAATGAAGCAAGGGGATCTGCTGTTTTTCTCTATTTACTTATTTATATTTTTATTTTGCTGAGGTCTTAAAGTCGACTGGGGTTTTAAAATCGATGGGGGTGGAGGTCAGACCTGTTCCCCGGCCTCCGCCGTGGGCTCGCCGGAGCCGGGGTATCCCGGGGAGTCCGCGGCGGAGGCCGGGGCTGGCTTCGGGCTTCCCAGCAGCTGTGACAGCGACCCGTAAGATGGCTGCTGCCATCCTCGCCGCTTTAAGACGGACTGGTTAAGGTGGAGGAGCCGCTGCCCTAGGCGGTAGCAGCCTCCGGATCAATAGAAAATAACGTCATACGAAAATCCAGTTTCTCTGGAATTTAGGACAGAATTATCTTCGTCTTTTATTTTAAATTTTTGGTTTAAGTGTCCGAAGCACGTTTTAAAATAGCAAATAGCCGCTGTATGTTAGCAGCTCCTACGAAGCTCTTTGCTTGCATTTTCTTTATGCCGGTTAGGTTTCTGCTTTCGGACTTGAAAATGAAACTGTTCTTGCTTAGTTTCGCTTTCAGCTTTCCCACGACTCCTCGGCCGAGCAAATGTTACAAGCAAAGAGCACATCTGGAACAACACGCTGGCTGCAATGGACCGCTTAATATCCCCGTCTGAACATAGACTCCTAGTTTTCATGGGAGTTGATGCACCTTTACGTGCCACTGGTTTTCCTTTTTTATTTTTTTCTCCCCAGATCACCAGGTTCTCCTTTAACCAGGCATGATATTTAACCCAGCATTAAGTCTGCACACTTGCATCTAATGAACTGATATGTTTTGATACTGAAAATACATTTACGGCTTTCACACAGATGAATAACCCAACTGATGTGCATCGAGGCCACTCGGTGGGCATTTATGTCTGAAGAAGCTGCACAGGTGAATGCTCACAGGATCACAGCCTAGGTGAATAACCTTATTCTTTAGGAAACTTAAAAGCCTGAAAACTTATTACTTCCATTAAAGTAAAATCAAAGACCAAAGCTGTCAGGAAGCAAATAATTTTACTGCAGTTCCTTCTTGAATCCTCAAGAGCATGGCTGCCTTACAATACCATGTCTCTTTTTTTCCATTATACCTTGATGCTCGCCAGATAACCAGAAATGTAAGTCTACCAGCTTGTGGCTACAGATACAGTTACTATAGTAACATTTATAAACACTAATTTCGCTACACTTGCAGAACTGCTGCCTGCTAGAAGCTGCTTAGAAAGAAACCACTCTAACTGTGAATAGGTAAGTCTTTCTCTTTTTTTTTTTTTAACATTAAGCCTGATCATTGCTCACATTCTAACTTTGTGCAAATATGTTGTTAAAAACAAAAAGAAAAAAAAGGCTTTACTTTGTCTCAAAAAGAGACACACAAAGTGTGTCTAGCAAAAGTGCTCTAGCAAAAAGTAAAATATTACATTTAAAATTTTAGTAAGACTAAGGAGTGAAAAAATAAACAAAAAACAAACCCCCTATGCTTTGACATACAAGGGGATACATGCCATTGTTGCACATATCCAAACAAACCCCCTATGCTTTGACATACAAGGGGATATATGCCATTGTTGCATATATCCAAGCTGTTTTCTTCTGTTGGCTGAACTCAGAAGTATAGTACTTACTAATTTTCTAATTATAAGGCATGCATAAATCTGAGCACCACGTAACCCCTCTGTTTGGGGGTTCATCATCTGCTTGGTTTTCATGATTAAACATGAATATATTAAATTAGATTAAAACTCACAGTATTGTCTGAAAAACCCTCACCACATTTTTCAGTTTCTGTCCTTTGGGGCATGTCAGTGGGTTTGCACAAGTCGAGCTGACTCTGAAACCCGAGATAAGGAAGCACAGGTGGGAGCAGATGACCCTGTCTGTGCTGCTCAGCTCACAAGCTCAGGTGAGTAGCCAGGTGACTTCAGGAATGCTACTCATCTGCATCAAATTAGGGAAGCCAGGAGCCACCAGTGCCAGCTCATGTGGGTTTCAGGTCTCGCCCAGGCTGCTGGTAGCCCCGAGGAGATCCCTGCTCAGAGCCCATGCTCCCAGCAGATCAGACAAACATTTCACATTTTTTGCTCCTGCATGAATTCACAGTGAACACCTGACAGGCTTAAATGCAAGAGCCTGTGTGTTACTATTATTCCAAGGAGGCAAAGGAGGCAGCTGCATTCTTGAGTCACAAAAGAGGAAATCAAAATACAGTTTAGGGTGTGCCGGACTCCTGGTTATTACCAAGTTGTCATTTAGGGCTTTTGGGGCCTATCTTGCTCCCATAAATTAAAGAATGACTCAGTTAATAGCAGCCTAATGCTGAATGTTACTGCTCTGACAGGGACCACCAGCCTGCAGCTGAGCTGTGGGAGTCTACCCCTAACCCTCATCCCTGTCTCACAGCCCAGTCAGACCCAGCATGCCCAACCCAGCCTTGTCTCCCTCTTTTTGTTCAAGAGAGATTTTCTTCCAGTGCTCCCACCTGTTTTCAGTCTTGCCATTCAATTCTAATCGGAAAAGCATAGCTCTTGCTCTTCCAGGGAACTTCTCCGAGTATGAAATCCTGTTGCATCCTTTCATTAATGCATTCCATGTGGGTGAAGTGGCCTCCTTCCTGGCCACCAGGCATTCAGGACTGCTATCAATAATTTATGAATCACTGGAAGTATTAACAATACAGAAGTTTTGCTCATTAGGCCACCTCTAGCATCTCGTCAGCTTCCCATGGTGCCTACATGTGACTCTAACAACACAGACCTTCACATCAGGTTTTTGCTCTGGTAGGAAACCTCACACCCCAATGACCCAGTTTCTAAAGGAAAAAACACAGAAAAATGAATGGAGAAAATGCCATCGCGACACCCATGGCTGCTCCAGTCACACAAATTTCTTGTTAGTGATGGACCATTTAGCAGTTTTTATATGTTTCTTACCCAGAGGATGCTCTTCTTGACTGCAGTCAGACTTTTGATTTAACCCAAACCAAGTGAGAAAACTAAAGGCTGGAGTCACTCCTGCCTTTGCACAATTTGAGCTGTGTGTGTGAAGTCCAGAAGATGTTTGTTGAAGTTATTAAGCCATCAGCAGTCACTGCATAGGCTTACACTGTATTATTTTGTGGTAGTGAGAGCTCTGGATTTCTTCTTGCAAACACGGGATGTGCTGTTGTGTTCTCCTTGTAAAAGCGTTGTTATCTTATTGCAAGAGTCCCATACCTTCTCAGTGATTTCTCATGGGTAGTTCTTCTCAACACTGCTCCTTCTTCTTCAAAGCCCAGACAGCAAGTGACTCTAGGTCCCCGTTCTCCCCGTCTTATCGGACTGTTCCTCCTTATTGGTTACAGCTGTGAGTCAAGCCTGTTTCTGATCTTGGATAATTGGCCTGGCTGCAACTCTTTGGGGGGTAAAGCTGCTTTTTACGCATTTCTTATACTCTATTCCCACCACAATTCCCCCCTTTCTTTTAATTACAAAGTTGCAGCATCTCTAGAAAGGTATGTCTGAGTAAATTGATATAACATCAGAAACCCTTATACTTCTAGAACATTGACAAGATCAATAGCTGTACAACTTTATCTATATATTAGGATAGCAACAAATTGACAATTACAAAAAATAGTTGCAATTTACAAACAAAATGCACATGTTTTATCAGCAAATACACCATACTGAATGATAGAGCTACTCTGTCTTCAATGTACTATCTATTTTTCTCTTACCTTCTGTTTAACTCCTCACAATTCTTTTGTTTATTCCTTTCTCTAATGTATTTTTCTGTTCTTTCTATCCCTTATTTGATGGCAGAGATCCCTGCAAACCTCTGGGACTCCTCTTGGTGCATTTTGACTGCTTGTGCCATGTAGGGCAGGTCATTTGGTGCTGGAAGCCTGAAATACCTCTGGGAGACTGGCACGGGCACTGCTGGCAGAGATGAGAGAGAAAGGGCCTCCTTTCTCCAGGTGCCAGCCAGCACCCTTGGTACAACACTGGCATAGATATTATTTCTGTAAGATGAAGTTACAGTGGCCTAAGCACATCTGACTGTGCAAACCCAGTCATGGGCCTTCCACATATCTGTGTGGCGGACCACCTGGAAATCCTAGATTTGCCAGGAACTAAAGACACAACCACAGGCACCACTGCTAACCACTCAGCCAAGAAGCAGAAGCTAGACAGGCTAAAAACTTCCATTTGGACCAACTGTAATAGTGCTGTGTACAGCTGAAAAATGCAGAGGAGCCCCAGGAGTACAGCACCAACCCCAGATGGGGATCTGTGGGGTGAGGGAGGCAGAATGTCACCAGGAGTGCAGAAGGCACAGTTACGTTATCACCACCCATCTTCTACCTTCTGCCACAGCTTTCTTTCTGGATCCCTAAAGCCTCACATCCCTCACCTCATGTGCCAAGGCTGGCAGGCTCAGTGTCCTCACTTGATGTTTCACGGCCTCTCTGCCCCACGCAGGCTCTTGGGGGATAGCAAACTGCAACTTCTGCCTCACTGAGACTGACCCATCTATGAGGAAGAGCTGCAAAATATCTGGAGTGTAGAAAGAGCTGGTTTGTCATTGTTTCACTACTCCCATTTCCCATTTTGATGCTTCCTCCCAGCTGAGGAGCTGCACCTCTGCACAAGTGGACAGTGTCACAAATTATAACTCTTGCCCAAGAAGACCTAATAATGGGGACTCTTATTTTATAGGGTGGCACAAAACCAGAGGGCCTGGAATCCCGGGATTCCAGTTTTGGACAACACTTTAGGAGACAAATAAGGAGACTAATTATCTTAATTTATTCCATAATTATTTTAATCATCAATCACTTCCTTCTTTCTTACCTATTATCAGGGAGTACAGGATTCCGAGTCCTGAATGTAGGCTCTGCCCCTGGCATTCTCCTGTGACTCACCACGTTTGTCTTTATCTCTTCCCACACCTATCATAACTAGACTTTCTTGAAGCTGCATCACTGCTTCTGGGGATGCAGTAAGTAGGCTATATATGCACACCTAAGTTGACTCACTTGGGAGAAGATGTCCTGCTCTTTCGGCACCATTCCCCCTCTGGATGGTTTTAGAGATTGAGAGGACCAGCTCTGATAAAAAAAAAAAAAAATTAGGGAAGGTATAGGGCATGGCTCCTGAGTTTGCAAAAGAGTTTGTTTTTTCAGTTGAAGACTTTCTCAGAGGTCTGATATGAGTTTAAGGAAGGCTTTGTAAGGGTTTTCACATAAAATATTTGCTTTTTGCTGCTTTGGCTGAAGATGATCACGTGAACCTGGGACCTGCTAAGGCAGCACACCCCAGCAGAGGCTGGCTCCAACTGTGCTGCAGGACATGAGCTGCACAGCACAGCCACACTGCGCCAGACAAATGCTAATGCCTCACTGGCCACCCAGGGTGGCTGCTTGACACATGCTGGTGGCATCAGGCACCCTGCAGCTCAGGGACAGACAGTCCTAGCCATGCTGAGAGTCTCTGTCATGGTTGCTGTATGTGGGTGTGACGCATTCAGTTTTCCAGGGGAGGTGCTGCTGCTGGAACTGTGCTGAAGGTGTGGAGGCAATGAAGCCATGTCCTGTTGTCACAGGCACATGGGAAGGAGAGGACTGAGAGGGAAGCACTACCTGAGACATAAGCAACAAGTAAATAAGTAAATCAGGGAAGCAGGAAAAGACAGGCAAGGAAGCTGGTGCTCATTCAGTGAGAATTTGTTTATATGTACTACTTGATAATATTTTGATGAGAAACTCAGGGAGACCGTGACCTCCATTTTACATCCCACAGCCCTTCTCTGCCTCTTGCTGTCACCCATCTTTCCAGCACTGGTTTCAGCACCAATAACAGTCACCATTTTCTAAGACCACAAGTATGTAGCAAATAATAAAACCCCCAAACCTACAGAGGAAGGAGTTCAGGCCTGGAGATTGTGCAAGCTAAGTTCTGACTGTGTCAAAGGGAAGTGAGGAAGAAGCACTCTCTGGGTGGAGATAGAAACGACATGTGTCAAAGGGAGATAACTGCGTATGGGACTTGTCTGTTGTGATACAACTCAGATCCTCGATCCTCAAAGCTCGGGAACATCTTCCATCTTTGGTAATTAAAAAATGATGATTGTAGTGCCAAACTGCAGAAACAGAAAATAATCTTGCCTTACCTTATTAACAGCAAGCAGCTCCAAGTGTCACAGCTAGAAAGGTTTTCCAGAAATATGAGATTTACTGAGACAATGGTATCATCTGCCATATGAGCCTCATGCTCTGCCTCATTCTGCCCCTTTTAGACAGGCCAGTGTATGGCAGACTAAGCACTGACCAGGAGGCTCTTTGTTATGACACACACACAGTAAATACAATTTTTTTGCCCTTGAAAACACATATAATCTTAAACTGTGGTTCACTCCCCATTCTTCTACATCTAATTTCTTTTTATCTGCTTCTATTTTCATCTCAGAACATTAAACTGTGTTGGGTTTTGGCTCCCTAAATAGGCACAGAGAAACTGCAGTGAGCTAGAAAGCTGAATTTTATCTTTCACTGCGAGGCTGGCAGTGCCTTAGCTTGGTGTATTGTGCTGTCAGTATCTCACTGTTATCCTTTAACCTGACAGCAAAAAAACTCCCAGTCTTTATTTGTTCCTGATGAGAGAAATGCAAGGAGAGAAGGACATACAGACTAATCTTTTATTCATAAGAGATCAGCAAAGCAAATGTTTCTTTTTTTTCATTTTTACAAGGTTTTTAGCTATTAATATAAGCAATTTATGCATAGCATAAAAAATTAACATCAGGACTGCCCTTTTCATAATTATAAGCAAAGCTATTGCAACTAAAGAGTTACAGCCTCTCTTGCTACATGAATTATTATGCATATTATCCTGGTTATTTACACATTGTAATTATCTGGGACTGTTTTGGTGCTTCGAAAATGTGATTTGTTAGCACTTACAGCCACTTATGGAGATACAAACCCATGTAAAATGTATGTGAGTGTTAAGAATTCAGTTTGCGGAGTTCAAACTAACATTTTGCTGAAAGTTATCAATTTCCTGTCTCTAATCCAAGGGGCTTTTATATACACTAAATATAAAATGGGTTAATATTTAAAAGACTGACAAAAAATAGCTTACCAGGTGTTTTGTATACATTAGTCCTAATTTTTCTCAGGCCTGAAGGCATCATTGTAATGAAAGCACTGAAAAGTCTTGTGCCATCTCTCAGTCTCAAATTCAAATTATGCAGAATAAAGGAAAAGGGATCTGCACAAGCAGCTTTATCCACGTACTTCCTTACTTTTCCCTGCTGAAGTGGTGCAGCATTTTCAGAGGAGTCTGATGTTCACCTCTTGTAGAGAGACAGACTTTCCTATAAACTGGTGCTACAGCAGATTGATAGTTGTAGCCAGCTGCAAGCCACCTCTGAAAGGATAAGCTATACTTAACTGTCATAAGAGGTTTTTAAGTGGCTCCACTTAATATCACCCTTTACAGAAGATATGTTATAATTGATTTACCTCAGATGATCAGAGGCACTTGATTCATTAAGATGTATTAGGATTAATTTGAGCTGGAGGAGGTTAGGGCTTCAACTTTACTGAAATTTCATCTAACTGCCATGACAGGAAAGAGGCACACAATGAAATACAGAAAAACTGCAGAAATCCTTATAATACACAGGTGATGGAGAGAAGTAGTGAGACCAAAAAAAAAAAAAAACCAAAAAACCAAAAAAGTATTTCCTAGCTGAAATCCTGGAAGAAAAAACAGGTGCAAAATAGTTTATTCAGGTGTGGCTGTATGGAATGCAAAGAGAGAGCCCCAGTAAAGGAATGAGGTTGAAAGTAGGA
Source organism: Motacilla alba alba (assembly GCF_015832195.1). Taxonomy (NCBI): domain Eukaryota; kingdom Metazoa; phylum Chordata; class Aves; order Passeriformes; family Motacillidae; genus Motacilla; species Motacilla alba. Next base: position 36,604,254 of record NC_052017.1, on the reverse strand, counting down.
TGAAATTCCCAAAGGCTGCTCTTGTAATGCGGCTGTGGGGTATTACTGCTGCTAAACTACCTTCCTTTGCCCTGGTGATGAATTATCAGCAGTTGACAAAGGTTAACTGAAACAGAAATCTCATAACAGAGACTTCAACAGCACATGCATTTTTGTCTGATTTTTCTCATCCATAAATGCTAGATACTAAGAAAAACCCATAATCAACTTGAATATAAACACTGTGTTTTCATACTTAGTAGATACATGAAGTATAGGCTGGCAAGCTTAGCTGCTCACATGGTGTCAGGATTTTGTGTTATGGTGTCTGTGCATGTACGTCACGTGCTGCTTTAGGGTGAGAGGATGTTATGCAAGCAGCAGTTCATGCTGAAATTTTCCAAGCCTGAAGTAGAATCACTCGGGAAAAAATTCTAGGTAAAATGGCTTAGCTGTTTCTGAGAATAGGATTTGGAAAATATGTTGTTTTGAATGTATTAAGCCAAAAGTCTTTTTTTTTTTCTAAAGAAGCTCCAAGACAGTCAGGTTTTAAACTACCACTTGGCAATTTGGCTGAAATGGCATCAGCAGTGCTTCTTTTGTCATCCTTGTCAATTTGCCCATATCAGAGCAAGTTACAATATTTAGAAAGCAGCCTCAGTTTGCCCATGCCAGGTAGAGACATGCCAAGGTGCAGGTAGTGAATTCAGGCAGGTCCCTCAGTGCCACCGGGGCTCTGTCAGGAAGCACCTTGCTCAAAGGCTCTACAGCTCTGATCCTTGGCTTTGCAGCACCAGGTGCCAGGCCTGGGAACAGCATTGGCGGTGCAGAGCGAGGTGAGAGAGACTGAGCTGATGGGGGAGACTGGAGCAAGGAGCTGGAGTGGAAGAACTGGAGCTACAGGGGGGCGGGGGGAAGATGCAAGCTCTGGCTAGAGGACAGGCAGAGAGGCTGGTGCTGACTAGAGCCAGGTCCTTGCAGTACCTAAATTCTACACTGCTAAATTCTCTGAGACGCATAGGTAGAAGATTCATTACTCACTTGAATTCCTTGTGGATAATCCACTCCCACACCATTTTGTGATCTTGCCAATATCAACAATCCTGGTACTTCTAAGAAAGTAAATAATTCTTTAATAAAAGCATTACTGATTTGCTAAGATAAAAATTCCACATGGCAGAGAGACACGGAAGACAGGTTTATTGCACTGGACAACCATGAAAGTAGGTCAGATACATGCTTTCTGGAGATTCTTGATGGCTGTCACAGTGTGACAGCTACAGAAACAATTGTAGCAAAGCTTCCACTTCCATTTCTTGAACAGCTTTCTCACACAAACTCCTCCCACAAAAATAAAAATGACAAAAAGAAATTCTAGATTTTTTTTGCCAGACTAATAAAGGCAGATTACAGGGAAAAAGAGAAGAACCAGGAAATGAGGAGACCAACAAGACCAGTCTATTATGAAAGTGTATGCTAAGTCCTTTTGGAGAATGCAGATTTTTACACCTGGGAAGGAATGAGGTTTCCAAAGTTCACTGGAGTGGCTGTTCAGTGGGAAAAAGAATTCCTAGTGAAGAGGTGGATGGCACTGGGGAAGAAGAAAGAAAACATCCTGGAAACAACACACACAGCCCATTAGCCAGGACAGCCATAGGTGTTGCTGGGCTACTGCACGTTGCTATTATAGGTAAGTATATTCCACACCAGGATTTTTTTCCCTTCATCCAATTAAACAAAGAAAAAAAAAAAAAAAAAAAAAAAGAAAAAGGAGGCAAGCCTAAATTAATCTAGAGATTTGTTGGCAGTTGGTATCTGGAGATAAAAAGCAGCAACTCCTTTAACTTGACAATGTGAAGGAGACATGATAAATTCCCTCACAACTGATACTGCTCTCAGACAACAGTATTCAGCTTATTAGATAAATAGCCTGAGCACAATATTTGAATTAAAGCATACAATTCAATTTACTGATGTAAAAGACAGAGTTAGGAAGCATTCCATAATACACAAGTGACCTCTGTAAGAACAGTATGTTTTTTGGTTTTTTTTAAAATCAAGATGTTTAAAGTGTCACCACTTTAGAACAGGCTTCTGTTTTTTGATGTGTCAATGTCCTTGCATCAATAAAACAAGCTTAAGATATTCTTTTAATTCATCTGTTTCATTGGACTAAGTGTCACCACATTTTGCTACCAGCAAACTGAAAACATGATTTGAGGGAATTATCTGAATTATTACTTTCTGAAATAGGAATCTGTTGTATTTTACTCTTATGAAAGAACTATTCAGACCTGTTTCCTTATGAAGTAGAACCTTGCTTTCCTTTAGTACAGAATCAGTTATTTATTACAATCAGAAACAATGACACATTCCTAACTCTTCTTCACAAACCCCTGCTACAAGGGACACTAGAAGATCTTGCAGACTAGCAACTCCAGTCATTTTATTTTCCCACCTGGTGTCTTTTGTTACCAGTTAAGCCCTCTCCTGTACTTAAAACAGCTGTGAGATTACAAGTAAGATACTTCCTTTCCCACAAAGGAGTGCACAAGCAGAGTTACATAAAAAAAGCTTGTGGGTGAAGAGTTCTAAATGGATTTGTGTCTGCAGCTCCATTCTATTCTCTTCCAGCCTCTGCCTGAAGCACATGCCCAGCACTACACCACTTCTCTATCACTCTCCCTGGCATTAGTAAGGAGTGGGCTGACATTGCAGCTGACATCAGAGGCACTCTCTTCTGTGATGTGTGCATTCACACAACTTGTAAGACTTCTTCCTATTTCTCCATATGAAACTTGGCTAAAATTAATGAAGAGGGTCAAAGATCAGTAGAAAAAGAGACAACCATTTGAGAGACTTCATTGTGGCCAAGACAAAAAAAAATCATGTTCTACATTTGAAAAACACAATTCCAGATATAAAAAAAATGCTTTTCCTCAACAACAACTTGCACTCATCTGCCAGCCTGTGAAACACTGTAAACCAACTTTATCATGCAGTGACACTGATCTAGGTAACTGTGGTGTATCCCACCTCCTCCATTCTTCAATGCTTGCTGCTACAGCTGTACTTTACCTCAAATAAGCTTTCTGCAGCTAAGTGACCTTGACTGGTACAGGTATCAAAACAGGTAGTTTAGCACTAGCCCAGCCATTCTTTCAGGAAATGCAGTCACACCTTTACTGGAATACACAGCATTAACTCATAAAAAGGCTGCAATGTTTTCAGAGGCATTTGTTTCCACCTTATTGGAAACACATTTTATTTCAAAGAAATTGATGAAGGCAGGAACTGAGGCCGGGTGAATTCTTTACCAAATTGCTTCTGGGTCTTGTTACCTGCCTCATCCATTCCTTACAGAGAGGGCTTCATGCTGGCTGCAATTAAGGATACCATAAATTCAAGCTCTGCTAACAAGGTTTGAAGTTCATCAGAGGTACTTTCAAATCTTTTATGATTAAAGTCCACATTTCTGAACCACTGCTAAATACACATTTATTTAATCTAATACAATTAATTTTCCACCAAATGTACCACATCAAAGGAAAAAAATTCACGCAACATGATTTTTCCCCAAGGAGTGTATTCTTACAGAAGTACAGACATGTTTCTTCAGCTCCAGGTAAGCAACTAAATAAGATGGTCAGATACAAGGAGCAGGAGGTGGTAACATGGGCCATCTTCTTCATTTAGTCCCATATTGATACATCAGCTAAGCTTTGTTGATTCTTTTGCCCTGTCTCTGGTTGGCAGACAAGAAAGACTTGCATCCAAAAGGGATTAGATTTTACTCTTTCTTGCAGTCAGATCGTTCCACATGGGTTATATTATGGCCTTGGATAGGCTTACAGTTGGTGGTCTTGCTCCAAGGGTTTAAAGGATATTTTAAACATTCTTCTAGCTCTCCATGGAAATCAGAGGAAGGAGGGGGAAGCAAGCACAAGGAAACATACAGAGCACAACTTAAGGCATCTAAAGTTTATAATTAATTAAAAAGGTGCGTCCTTCAGTTTGGTATTTTGAATCACTTTCTGATTTAAGGCAGAAGAAATCTGCTTTCACAGACTACACTCAGCTGTCTCCTACACTCGATGATGCCAATATTGCCCAAGAAACACAACTACTGTGTAAGCAATGCCTACTCATACACCCCTTTTCAGAGGTCTGTGCCCCAGTCTAGCCAGATGATATTAAAAATACAATGTAAATGAACACACTGCAGCCAGCTTCATGTCTAGAAAGCCACCACATCCCAAGCAAGTTCCTTCTGCCTGCATTGCTTTTGCCCTCATGCCAACACATTGGAGGGGACTGAACATAACTCAGGAAATGGTCTCCCAGGGCAGGCACAGAGGATCTCAAACAACATACTACTTTGGTTCACAGCTCTTTCCATTATGCTCTGCATTCAAATCTGACATTACCAGCTCCCTGCAATGCTGCAATTTCTAACACTTTTAATTCTCAGATTTCAGAAATGTTGGGGGACAGGGAAAATACCTCTTCCTACTAAAGCCAAGAAATTAGTCCTCAACTTCCCACAATGACCAAGAATTCTTGCTCCCTTGGGCGCCTTAACCAAGTAAGAGATTTAAGGCATCCTGTAAGTAAACAGTATATCTTACATCATGTCCAAATTATTTTCAAGTACTAGAATTTGTAGGCTGCCAGAAACAGTCTGAGCTGAAACTTCTTGGTGAATTCATTCAGACACTTGAAAGCACATGTTCTCATAGGAGAAAAAGTATTTGAGAAAAACAGAGAAGTCGCACCTTGACGGGCTTTTAAACAAGAGTGCATATTTTTCATATTAGACTGCACTTTAAGCTGAATGAAATGTCACCTAAGACTCCTCATAAGAGTTTATCTGCAGTCAAGAGATTATGAGTCCAGAACAGTCTTCTAAGAATGGAAGGGGAAAAAACACAGAAAACTTTGCTGTAAAACCAGAAACAAATTCAATGACGGACATATTGTTGCCTGTGAAGTAGACTATTAACTATGATCTCAGGTTTCTTCCCAGTTCTTAACAAAAGGCTGATACTGTCACAGCAGTATCTTTAAAAAACCCAGTATGCTATAAATGTTATTTGAACTTTAGCTGATGTATGTGCAGTCTTACATAAAAATGGAGTCATGTCTCTCAAGACTACAGCACTTCTAATGTGACAGAAAACACTTCAGAATGGTGGAAACATTGGCACTAATAAACCAGATTTGTAGAGGGATACCTGAGAACTACAAGGGCTCTTGGACATCACAGAGCTCCAGTAAAAAGAACATCTGTTATACCTGTACCTCATACTGTATCTGTCCCTATCAATGTTCCTTGCTAGGTTCTTATTTTGGCTTCTATTGGGCTTTGAGGGGCTTTGGATTACCTGAAGTGCTTGTACCAACTCTTAACATTCACTCGTTATTTGAGAATGCATGAACACTGTTCAAAAAACAGGACATCGTGTGTCAGTATCTAGTAGCCCTCACTGGAGACAACTTAACTGACTCAAACACTCTTAATCATCTGCAAGATCAAATACAGCTATTTTATTTCAATCAAAGTATTTTTCAGAGTGACTCAAAAGGCAACCTGAAACAAAATCAGTGAAAATGTTCTAGGAAGAACTATAGGCATAGTAAAAATGGAATTCCTAATAAGGAAACCAATGACCACAAAAATCAACCTAATCCAGAACTGCCTCTTTTCAGTAACAACGAAGTAAATTCAAAGAATAGAGATACACTACTCCAATTCTAGCATACAAGGTGACTCTGAAGAACTCAGTTTGAAGAAAGAAAATTTTAATCTAAGTTTTCATCCACAGTGAGACTTCAGAGCAAGAAAAAACCAACATTTTCTGTGCAACAGGTCCAAGTCACAGCTATAAACAGATGCAAGAGAATGTGCTGGCATCAAGGTCTAAAGCAATGAAAATCACCCCAAAATAGAGGAAACCATGCCATCTTATTCTGACTCAAATACATAGCTGGCAGAAAAAAATGGACTCCAATTCATTTTGTGACAAACTGCAGGTGATGTTGGGTCAAGAACTGCTAAAGACTGTATCACCACTGGGTTCTAAACCACCACCACAGTTTGAAAAAGACACAAGAATGTACCCAATCAATTGCAAATCACAAGCTGCAGAAGAGATACAGTCAGCTCAGAGACACTGTAATGCAACAAGTCACCTTGTGAACAACTGGCAAAGACTGCATTAGCTGCAGGTTCAAGAGACAATATTACTATTTTGATCATACTTCTAAATGGATGTGATAAGATACCCAATTACCTCAACATTTAAAGATTTATCATAGGGTAACTGGAGTGCCACAATATATACAGGACAAGCTTATATTTAGCTGTGCCATGAATTTATTGTAAGCATCTTAAATGCTGACCCATACAGTGAATCAGACATTTTGTCTGGAACTGTACAAATGCAGTAAAACCTCCTGAAACCCTCAATAAGAACCAGTAATCAAAATTTTTTTAAACCACTTTATTCAAACCTGAGCACCTCAATATAAAACTAAACACTGGTGAACTGTCATTTTTCTTGCTAAACCCAGATTACTGCAAATTTAAAATCTGCACAAGTAAGTTTCTATCAGTTCAACATTTAAATAGACTAATTCATCTCTTCTGACACACTTTGTAGATTTCATATAATGAAAATAACTAAAAGAATTAGTGCAATATACTGGACTGATCAAAATAAAATGTACTTTGGAAAACAAAGTTGCAAAGTTCATTACTGACAGACAGCAGTACTTATGTTACAGATACAGGAGCATCATTCATTACTGTTCTAGCCATAAAGGAAGAACTCAGAACCCCCTTTGATTAGAGAGGAAAAAAGTTAGCTTTATGTAACTGTACATTCTGTATACCTTTAAGCAACTCTTAAATATTACAGAAAGTATTAAACAAATGTAGACTACAATGCAGAGTACCTATTTACAGTACATTAATATCCAAATTTAAAATCAAGTTGGATGTACATAATCGTTAGTGCACTATTTTTTTTCCTTAGGGGAAAAACAAACTGTAATGGCCAGCAATGATCAGAAACAAGAAAGAAGTCACAGACACCGAGTTTGTTGTGGTTTTACTTGAAGAGCTCTTACAGTTTGTAGAGGACAAAAAAACCCCATATCCTAAGTTGCAGAGTTGAATTTACTGGTCTGTACCCTCTGAACAGATTAGAAATGAAGTTAGACTTGATTCATCACTAATTCATTAAGATAACTAACTGGGTTGATATAATTTACATATAGTGTACCAACTAAAACTCCACTTTCTGGCAAGCATAGGATTCTTAAAATTGTTAATGCAAGTATTATTTGTAATAAAATTATTAACCTATGGAATGTATAACTAAACAGTGGATACCTGCAGAAACAACAGGTTGCATCAATACTGCAAATAAGTTTAAGTAATTTTTAGACCCTGTTTCTAAGGAGGTTTTAAAGCACAATTGAGAATTATGAAAAGACCCAATTCTATTTATTATAACAGTGATCAGTATTGAGGCTACAGGAACTGGCCAATTAGGTCCACAGAAAGTAGTTCTTCTACACCTCTAATAATAACAACTGATTTTTAAAACCTTTCAACTGAAGGAAGTTTATTCCGCCTCCATCTCTCCTCTACTGCTGAAACATTACAGCCAGTGGTGGATACATGCATGTTAAAATTTTAGGTGAAAAGAAAACTCTGTATCATGAACTTGACTATTATCGTAAGTCTCTTCGCTGTTTGGAAGCTGTACTGGACCAGGTTAAGCACTCCAATTCCATGGTTATTAACAGTTAGGAAGCAGAAGAATATTCAGAACAGTTTAAAGCAATTGATCTTTTAGTTACTACAACATTGACTCTTGGGTGGTTGTGTGGGTTCAGTAAGGTCTACTCCTCTTCCTCTGGCAGAGCTGGCTCCTGCATTCTGTGGCTCATTCTTGGGCAATTTTTTTGCTGTAAGGTGAACAGGGAGTAAGAGTTAAACCTGAGATTTTACTAAGATTAAATCACCTGAGTAAACAGAACAACACATTATAGGCATATCAGCGTACTCATTGTATAATCCGATTTGATTCGGTGCATTGGTAATGAAAGAAGTGAAGACACTTCTTAATGATTAGCTACTTTATGATTTCCAGGAGTGAAATGCATTGGTAACTTGAGCAGTAAAATGTATCTGCACAGGTGTGCTATGCCAGTAAATGACAGCTCTTGTGGGAATCCACCCACACAGAACAGGCTTTAAGATCAGGATGTAAGTGCAAAAAGATACAGAAACATTGAAAAGGCAGAAAACACAGAAAGAAATGGGTCCAACAGTTCCCAGATACCCAGCCAGAGTAAGTGTTTGCAAACAACATATAAAATGGCTCTCAACACCAGATCAAGCCACTCCTGGATTTTTTTCAAGCTGTCTCTTCTCTCCAGTTCTTATCAGTCAATTGACTGGTAATTTCTTTGTTGCCCTTGTAGCTCCAAGGTTCCTCCTCAGTCTTAACACAAAAAATAAGGGTGAAAGCTGTCCCCCTTCTGAGCAGTAGCTTCACGTAGCTTTCTCTCCATCAGAAAATTGCTAAGTTCTACACAAAAGGACTTCCATGGGCTTGTCTTACCAGGGCCCAACAACCACCCTTGTTCTATAGTTTGGCTGAACGGTTTCACTCCAAAGTAATGACTTCTGTCAGTTTTTAAAAGAACTTTTTCTAAAATGAATGGAACCCAGCCAAAAAGCCACAGAGCAGACATCAACATGTTGTGGTGCCAGATAACCTCAGGGTGCTGGGAAAAAGGGTGGGCCACAGGGATCCTCTGATATCCCCTCCAACTTGGGCTGTTCTACAGTTCTGTGATAAAACCCAAGAATCCACACGGTACTAAGTTGCTGAGCCAGTACAAAGGGTCAATGCACCAACAGAAAAATGTCTTCAGAGCAATGTTTTGGATTCTAGAACTGTATCTAGAACTGAATTAGCATTTTTTAACTGGGAGTTCTGAATGAGTGCTGAAGCAGTCAATTTACAAGCAGCTGCAGCTTGCATCCAACAATTATTTCAACATTCTCATTTTTCATTTTCTCCCAGCTTTAAGATCATATTTATATAATACATGGTCCTGAGGATTGCATCCATATATTGCAGGCCATTCCAAATTACATGCAATAAATACTTATAACCTCATCAGAATTTCCATTCAGAGTCTATTGCTGCACAAATCTTGCTCTGATGCACTGACAAGCTGAATTTCACTCCACTGATGTGAAATTCTCACATGGCCAAAAAACATTGCAGACAAAACACACAGGTACTAATTGAGCATTTTTTTCCTCAAACTTACTTTGTAGGCTTCATTAAAATATGGAGGCAAGAATTATTGTTGATATATCAAATTTTTTAAAAATCAGATTTTGGGGACTTTTTTTTAAAACAGGAAGCAACCTGCACCATTAAACATAATTTTGAAATTTCACCAGAACAGTCCAATTGAGCATTTCTGTATCATTAAATGCAGGCCTATCTTGAACATTTATGAGAAAAATATACTTTCCTCCCAGACAGTTAAGTGCCTGTGTCTATCCCCCTTTTTCAATTATTTACACTTATTATGAAGCAAGTACTTGTTGTTAAATTATCAGTATTTCTATGCTGATACTTCAATTTTCATCTGCTGGAAGTTTGAAAGACACCACAAACTACCTCCTGCTCTCCTGGCTTGGAAAGCAGAAGATTAAGACCTCTTTAAAAACATTTAATTTTAACATCAATGAGGTTTTTTCACAAAAAGTGAGTTAGAGAGGTGCAACAGACAAAAGAGATTGAGTGAGCTTATTTAATGCTATACATTACTATTACCCACTGGCAAAGCATCTACTATAATTAAGGTTACTACTAAATAGATTAGTGGCCAGCCTAAAAATGAATTCTTTTTCCTCCACTTTCAGAAGTTTATGAACAATTAAATACAATTTTGGGTACCAATGGAACACAAAAGTTCTTGGTTTATACTTACTACTACATGCTAGCATCTTCACAGAAATCCCTAAGATTATGTTAAAAATATATGAGTAGATTTACTTTTCACATGCAGGGTCCTTTACTTATAACTTGGACACTGAATTTAAGTACACACTGCCATCTTTGGCACAGCTTTTGGATTCCAGATAGCTGTTTAAATAAAATGAAACATATGAAAGGGAGTAAGAACACTTCAATACCAAAAATAATTTACAGGAAAAACAGAGATCTTAGGTTAGCAATATTGCCATGGTCTGAATCGCATGAAAACCATTCCCTTCAAAGTTCTCATTTTGTCCATAAACTCACCAATTGCCATGAATATTTCATTTACGTTCATAGATGTTTTGGCAGACGTCTCCATGAACAATAGGCTGTTGTCATCTGCATAAGCCTGTGCTTCCTGAAAGTTAAAATAAGATTATTTCATAAGAAAAAAAAAAAAGAAAACTCATACAATTATTACACACTGTACTTTTAATTGCTACAAAGGAATAATCTCTACAGCATTTTGAAAGAAAGACAGTTTGTGGAAACACTCATCTGACAATGTTATACACCAGTTATGGAGAATTTACAATTTCACCAACCAGTTAAACAATTAAAAATGGAATCTTAAAGAGCCATACTAATCTTAAAAATATCCATGTGGAAAAATCTCAGGCAAAACTAAATAATAAATGAAAATATTTATGAAAGAGATAATACCAATGGAGAACATTAGCTCTGACAGTAAGAACAAATAAGCTCCAAAAGTGCCATCAAATGTCAGCAAGTCCATTATTACCCTGAAAAAAAGGCAGTCTGTGAACTATCTTGAATCTTTCAACCACTGAGGCAGATGGATCAGAACAGCTTATTATTCTGATATAAATTCATAATTCCAGCAAATAAGCAGTAATCAGTAATTTGGCATATTATCTCACTTTGCAGTATGAATTTTAATCTGATACACTGCTCTTAAGAACCATACTATTTTTGCCACTTCTTATTAGTCAATTCAGCTGAGAATCTCCAGCTTCTTATGATTATGTAACTGCCTTTGCATTCAGTAAGACATCTGCAAAAAAGCTGAACTACAGAACACCTTTGATGATAAGAATAATCGACGACTCTCTATAACTAAATGGCACCTGCTAAGATCTATGCAATTCTATCTGAAACAACGCATTAACAAATACTTAGAAATCTAATATTTGATTTGCAATGAGAAAGGCCACAAGGAGCCCATAAATCCACAGCAGCAAACCCTCTACATTTGAAAAACATTAAGACTGTAATTGTTCAAAAAAATAGTACAGGTAGGTCTACTTCGGTAGTTAAATGTGATTACATTATTGACTGCAGTCACGTATGAAATCTTTGTTAAATACTTCAATTTTTCATAAAACACCAAAGCTGAATATCAACTGCCACAGAGGTCTAATATTAAAAGGCAGAAAAACACCTAAACCACTGCTAACCTTTTAATTCAACCCTCTGTCGTTACAAAAGGATTCATTACTACATGCAGCTGTATCTCCAACAGTGACCCCAAACACAGATTAAAAACCATGAATTACTGACTAATAAATACTATCTTAATTCAAATTCAGTCAATTATGAACAGACCAAAACTACCTGCAGTTAGTTTAATTCAGTTTAAAGGCTATTTTCTGATGACTTGATTAAACTTCCTAGAAGATAAAATACACCAGTGAGAGCACAGCTGTAATCACTAAACCAAAAGAAATGCCATGAAAAGCTCAATTAAAATTTCAACACTGTTGAAACAGTACAGCCTAAGCAAGTTAGGCACATCAATCAGCTTTGTATCATACAATCATCAAAACTCTCGGGCTGACAGACAGAAGAGTTTGCACTGAGTTACTGTTATCGCATCCACTGAAACTCTAGTTACCGGTAATTTTGGGTAGAAGACAGAAAGAGGTCACATCAAAGAACAGATACTCAATTAGCCTTAAAGATAAGCAAATAAATTAATTATTCCTGAAAGTCAAATTAATTATTCCAAAAAGCCTATTCCTCCGTATTACTTGTACAGAAATAGGTTTTTCAGTAGCATGTATAATTTAATTAGTCTCAGTTGACATTTATATTTAACAGCATGACCTCCATAATAACTAGCTAGGCTGTGCATATAAGCTCCCCGTAGGTTTATTTACTATCTATTCAAACAAAATGCAATTTCTACGAACAAAAATTATGTACATACCTGGAAATCCACAGCTCTTTTGTTAGCTAGATCAGCTTTGTTTCCTGCTAAAGCTATTACAATGTTAGGACTTGCTTGTCGCTGAAGTTCTTTGACCCAATTTTTCGCTCTGGCAAAGGATTCCTGTTAATGATTATAAATGATGCAACTGAGTTTTATCATCCTTTTGTACTCACCTATTATCCCCATCTCTGTTATCTACACTTCAAGCAAGAAACACCAATGCAAGGCTGCAACCTCAGTCCAAAGGCACACTCCAAACTGCCAACTGAGCTTTTAAAATGAAACATTCCTACCTTAGTTCTCAAATGTGCTTAGCTGGGATAATGCTGAAGAGTAAATAGGTAGGAAGATCTTTGTGTAGACAGAGTAAGGAAAGAAATGCTTAAGAGAGGAAACAGGAATTTCAGTTTCTCTGGAAGATTCAAGCATATGAACAGCTACGCTGAAAAGGCCTCAAAATGACTTTTTAATTACTGAGGACTGCTCACTATGGTACATAATTTCTGTGGTTTTTTGAGAGTTTTGGGTTTTAAGTCTAATTTTATCAGAAACTAGTGAAGCTTATCTCATCCTAGTTCAAATAAAATTAAATCTAATAACCTTAGGTTTTGGTCTCAATAGCTTGTGCTACCCTTCCAATCCTTAATCAAAATTTGCAAAAATACAATGTTAAAATAATGTCTGCACTGTCAGGAACAAAGGTGCCACCAGCAACATGATGAGAGTAAAAGCTCAAACTCCATGAACTGATTTGAGGGTGGGTTAGAAACACTTTTACAAGAGGATTTTTCCTCTTCTTTTCCCTCTTTTTAATACAAAAAAACCCCATCCCAAAGCAAACAAACAAAACCAAAGAAAACACAACAGCAAAAAAAACCCCAAAAAAACAACAAAGAACAACAAACAAAACCCCAATTCTAGAAACAGTGTTTTAGCCAGAAAAGTTTAGAGACACAAATTGACATTACACAGTGCAGTATGAAATGAACAATCTGGTCCAGCAGAAGGCATCCCTACCCATGGCAGGAGCGTAGGACTACACAGCCTTTAAAGGTTACTCCCCATCCAAACCATTCTACAAAATGATGAACTGATTCACACAAGTCAGTGAGAAAAAAATAAGTAAAGATCAGTGCAAGACTGGTAATTTCGAAATCCCCCTTGTACATCCCTAATCCAGTACTTACCTCGTTCGTAATGTCGTATACCACTATGGCTGCTTGTGCTCCTCTGTAGTACATGGGTGCTAAACTGTGGTACCGCTCTTGCCCAGCTGTATCCCAAATTTCAAATTTTACCGTTGTATCATCCAGACATACAGTCTGGGTTAGAAAAGCAGCTACAAAAAAGACAGAGGTGCTGAAACCAGAAGTTTGCTTGTATCTCTATATTCACATATAGTTATGCTCACAGAAATGCAAAACATTTCAAGCCTACTATTAAAATACAGCAGTTTTGATGCAAGCATTAGCTGACAGTCTGTGACTCTGATCAACACAGAGGAGTTATTTCAACAACTGGACTTTCCTCAAGTTAGACATAAGAAAGCAAAAACTGGAAATAATTTCCTTTTTCATTATAGTGAATCTGAGTAACCATAAGCCTTCTCTTAAAGCTTCTACATACAGTCTGTTGAAGCAGGATGGATACTAGAGTACCAGTAACAGCATCCCATCATGCTACAATCCAACAGTTCAGATATTTTCATTTCAGCATATTTGTATCACTTAAATAGCACCTTAAAACTTTGATTTCAGCTCCTAACAACTTCAACTTAGCTAACAGGTCTGGAAGAAAGAAGCACTTCTTTTAAGTTCTTGTTCTCAAAGCAGCTACATTTTTGACTTTGCAAGTGATCTCAATAATTAATTTCAGCACAATTTCAACAGCCTGCAGTTTCCCTAAAACTTGCAGCCATTGCCACTACAGCTGAATGCATTACCATAAATAATTGTCTTCCAGTTACAGAAAATACTAACTCATTCCAAGTCTTCAAACAGTTACTACTAGTAAAATTTTTCCATTCAGATTAGGGTACAATCAGAAGTATAGAGGTGAGTGCCCACACAGCATAGAAATCCATATTAAAAACTAAACTAAGGAAAGCCCACTAGTTAGCTGAAGAAGGAACTCTGATCACTAGGCGCATTGACAGACTGTGGCCGATTTAAATCAAATGGCTGAAAAGACATTGAGGCTTGCATACCTGGGATTTCATCCTGTCCCACATACTCTGAGACATCATAGTGTATGAATCATTCCAAAACTGCTGCAACCTTCAACTCAACTCATTACAGAAACCAAAATTAAGCCAATCTTGCTCTGTAAAGGACATTGTAACTAGCATACAGAAGTGTCCCTGTCTCAGCTGTTAGCAGCAGCTGCATGGTACTTAGCTGCTGGCTGGGGTTAAACCATGACCAGAAGCTGACTCCTTAAGTGGTCAGGTGCTCCTGCTTCAGGGGTATTAGCATCCATCACAGATGAGCAGGCAGGCTAGAGAAGGTAAAAGCTTTGATGTTCCAATGTTAAATCAACATAAATCTCTCTAAATGCTACATATCTGAACACTGGTAGAACAGGCTCCACTTGGCAGCTCCCTAAGCAGCCCAGAACCAAAACGGAGTGGAAAAACACCATACATCCTACACTAAACTAAGGGCTTTCTCCCCAGAACCAGCTCAATATTATATTTCTCCAAGGCAGAGACAAGATGTTAAGCAAGCTGACTTTCAAGATCTCACAGACATTATTCTCTTAACAAAAAAATGTACCTACACGGCATAAAAGAAGGTATGTACTTGGAAAGAGAATTAAACAGGAGGTTTATTCTTTGTAATCCTCTTGTTTTTGTCAAAAGTAACATTTCAACCACTTTAAAATGCCAGGTAATTTCTGCAAAAACGGTAACTTTTTTTGACCTTGCCAAGGCCACAGTAAATTGACAATTAATCATCTGTTAATTATCTGAAAGTCTATCATCTTTAACAGCCATACTTCTGTCTTAAGCAACTAACAGGCCTTGCTACGCTGGTCTGAAGTGGCAGAACCACACCACCACCATCCAACATGTCTGCCTTTCACTGCACTCCCTTTCAGATGTTTTTATCCAGATTCACAATCCTCATAAGCCTCTCTTTGTTAAAAGGCCCTTCTGTATACAAAGAAAATTATGCCTTAGGCAACTACAAGCCACAGAGTTGGACAGTTTTCTCTATAGAAAACTTCTCTGAATCCCAACATTGCTGCATGTAATAGCTCTCAGCTGTATTATATAGCATTTCCTCTTTTCTATTTCATACAGAAGAGGCACAAGTTAATACAGATTACACTAAACCTTATATATCTGAACTTGAACTTAGGCTCTTGTTTAACCTTTGTTTAGATTTTGATCAGTGTAACACAGTTTGGGTTATTCCAAACACTAAAACAAGAAAAAATTAAACAGAGGTTAAAAGAATTTTGAGATCATTGAAATGGAACAATGAATTTTGCTTCATTTCAACTGTTTTTCTAAACAAAAAACCTTGGTGATATTGGACAGTTAATTCACAACACATCTTTGAGAATGCTCTCTGTATTACCACACAGCTGTTTATCAGAGCATACAGAAACTTTCATACCAAACACCTATCCTCAAGCCATGATAAAATGCACAAAGCCAAAAGTGTGCATTAGTAAGACTGCTAAAGTAGAAAATATGTGGTTGTCTATTTATGCTGACAGATAGAAAAAATAAACACATGTAACAGCTAGAAATAGGGCAAAAGAAGAATGCAAGGAAATTCAGCTTGCATTTATTTTTGTAAGCTTTCCAGCATTTTTACATTTCAACAACTGTTGGCGTGTGAAGACACATACAGACCACTGAAAGGCCTTCACATAAATATGACAATGGAACAGGCTGACTCATGCAAGCTGCAACAGCAACTACTGGAGAGTATTTATCAATTCACAAAATCCATACTTTGTAAAGTCTGTATGCTGTTAGGTAGTTTTAGGATACATTTAAATCTATCTGAGGAGGAATATAGCTCAAAGCCAAACAACTCCAAAATACAATATAACTTAAGAAATCTGCCAAGGGTAAGAGTGTTACAAAATCTGTTTAAAGCTAAACAGATTTTTTTTTAAATTCGGTAGTCAGCACCTGTTTTGTTTGAAGTCACAAAATGGAAAAACAGCACAATAAATTCTGTGATTACTAACACAGAAATATATCCAGAAATGTAGCAAGTTCTCCAAAATCAAAGTCAGAATGCCTAAGTGACAAACACAAACTTTATGGAAGATGTAATGGTTGTTTTTTTTTCATAGAAACTAAGCTTAGAAGTCTTACTAAGCAGTTATTTCATGCATTAAGCGTGCAGCACAATTAAAAGAGCCACACACCCACTTACAAACAAAATGTAACATTTAGCCCAGGTTTCAAAACTGTGCAGTTCAAGAACACATTTACTACTTCCACTTGAAAAGGATGTTTCTGTTTAACTCAGAAAGTTATAGTTCTCAATTACTAACACAGGTTTGACCCTTGCTGTCAGTGACCCACTCTAGAAGTGCCATTACATTAAAGGCTTTCAAGGGCAAGGATGATATAAATACATAACATGAAACAAATTAACAGGGTAATTTTCTCACCTCCAATCGTACTTTCTTGAAATTCATGAAACTGTCCTTTTACAAAACGAAGCACCAAACTTGATTTGCCAACTGCAGACTCTCCTAAAAGTACTAATTTAAATTGGCAAATTTTATTTCCAGCATTTGGCCCGTTGGGCCTTGTTGCTCCTCGATTAGCCATGTCCAAATTAGAAAGCAGTCCTTTGTTTCAACAGCTTTTGAAAGCAAGTTCCACTGAGATCTGAATCCTGGTTCTTCTGCCAGTAACAACCTATTTTGTGAAAAGACAGTGGGTGCATTAGATTTACAAACCAAGTAAGACAAGTCTCATTCACTAATGCAATATATTATGTATAACTTCACCTAGTATTTACCAAAGTCAACAGTCCAGACTACAGGTACCATAATTTGTAAGTTGTCAACTATAGCCAGAATTTACAATACATCAACCAGTTATCCTTTTCAACACCTAGTCTTCCCATCAAAGCTTCAAATTAGCACATTAAAATCCAGTTATGCTGCTTCTTGCAAGACCTCAGTCTCCTGTTAGCTCTTAACAAATCAAGACTGATGTATAACACAACAGATTCAGACTTTCAAATTGTCAGTAAAGTAACAAATTACAAGCAGGAATAACTTTTCATAATTATTCTATTGCTAACCAATATTCCAAAGTCAGCACTGCTCAAGGATGCTAAAAAACTGAGCAATTTGGGAAAACTCAAACACCAGTAGCTTCTTTGCAAGTGGAGTTCATCAATTCACTTCTATCCCATCTATCAAACACAATTTCTTTACATAAAAGTACAGATCTTCACACACAAGCCATTAATATCCTCTCTAATTAACAACTGTACTGAGAATCAAAAGTGAAGCCTTCCATATGAAAACCAACTGACCAGTAAGAATTCCAGGCCACTTTGCACAGACTACCAGAGAACTACCATACGATGATAAATTTTTATTTCCAATACTTACACGTGCCCTAGATCAGTATTAACAACAGAGATTTTGGTAAGAACAAGTATGAATAGCGTATTGCTTAGTCTGCTTACTCTTCTTTCCAGCTGCTTAAAATAACCCCACCCACAGTACATATTCATATAGAAAGGGAAGCCTTTAGACTCTGCTGGTACCACTTCTGACCTTAATATTTATGCTTTTACACACTTAATAGGAGATACAAAGCAAAAGACCTCTCAAAATTAGCTCATAATTTTGTCCTGCTCCAGCTGATCACTTATTTGAATTAAGCACACTTTGCAGGGATACAGCTTTTCTAACACCTAGGATACGAGTTAGGTTAGAGTACACGCTCCTAATGCAAAAAATAGCTTTAATTCATATGTTGCAAAAAACATATAGTAAGCAAACATAATAGTTACAAATGACTTCCTGTTCTTTATTCCTTGTGATAAAGCAACTACATTTTAAACCAAGCAGTAGTCTTTAACCACCTTCCTGTTTCAAACACAGATCAGGCACTTGAGCATTCCAGTTTGCTGCAGGCTTAGCTCAGATGCTAAGCCTTCCTCCTCCTTCCTAACTCTCCCCCTTCCCTCAACCCAAGTCCTGAAGATCCTTCTTTCCTGGAAAGTGTTCCAGCAGTCTAGCAGAACCCTACCCTTCAGTCAGATACTCCCTTGCAAACTAATATTCATGGAATAAATGAGAACAAAAATCTTAGCATTATTTATGGAGAAACGTAACAGCTGAAAAACAGATACTTCACTTCTCATTGTAAACAGAATACAGGTTTTAAAAAGTATTTTCAGCATCTTAGAGACACTTATTTGCTCATGTTCCTCCTTTTCTCATATCTCTCAAAATAATTTCCCTTCTTTGAGGTAGAATATAATGATTCTGCATTCTGTCCTGAGTTTGTGTTCCATTTGACTATTACATCACACTTAAAAATACATATTTTTAAAATTTCAGTTGTCCAACATAATCCATCAAGTATTATATACTTGATTATATACCTTTTAGCTGTATATTCTTAGAAACATGTGAAAGTATTCCACAGTGAAAGAATGAAGCAAAAGAGCCCCTGCAAATCCTACCATTGTTTTTATGAACTACCACATTAATTCTATACTACAATTCTTATTCATTAAACTAATTTTGGTGAAGTATTTCATAAAAGTTATTTTAACTCTCATCCTTACACCATAAAACAACGATTTTGCACTACTAGTGTGTTGGTTCTCAGGGAAGTCTTCCCCCCTCCATGCTATGGAAATGAGCTTCAGAAGTTGTGGATAAAATTTTGCATTTTTGCATAAAAATGCATCAGTGACAACAGTTAATCTCTCCCTAATTGTACTACAGCATAGAATGCAGCAAGGCATAACCAAAATATAGGTGATTCAGAATACTGTTAGCCATTTGTTTATCTTTTCCTTTGGAAAAGTAATGAACACAATTAGGTTATTTTTGTTTTAAAATGAAAGAAAATCCAACATCTGTTTGCTGTATCATTCCAGTGTGTTTGGACAACCATGAAATAATTTAAAACCCTTTAATCTTAATATATCCTATGTTTTTCCAGACTCTGCAGCATTCATAAAAACATAAGGACAACATCCAACGACTGTGTGACTTAGTACTCCTGGGAGCAAGTGACTTCTAGATGACACACGGTGAGGAAATCAAGCCACTGCACAGGTTACTCCCTATGACTGACTTTTTGCTTGCTGTTTCACATGCTGAGAGCAAAAGGAGGTATGAGAAAAGAACATTTCACTTGCATAATATTTATCAATTTCACCTGAGCATTGTAGTTATTACAGATTTTTATCACTCACAAAACAGTAATTACTACCCCTGGCAAAACTACTTCAGAACACAAAGCTGACACAGGTTGTCAAGAAAAATATCTAGTTTGATTTTTATAGATGCCCAAGCTAAAGAAGCTGTAGTTATCAGAGAACTTCAAAGTTTACATTCTTACAGCATCCCTCCTCTGAAATCATTCTAGACAGTCAGATACCATGTACAAAAATAACTAGCTCTCAAGCTGATAGCAGACCACAGGACCTGGCAGGAAGGCCATCTAAGAAACATACTGCAAACCTCATTCATTCAACAGTCACATCAATATATCTAATAAATTAGTAATGAAACCTACTAGTCATACCACCCACTTTTCAACAGCTCAGGATAAGAGAAAATGCAAGACTGAAAACCTGACAGAGCACATCCAGATGACTGTGACATATTTAAAAAAGTCACTAACACCTTCCATCAATGTATATGGAAATGATCATCTTTTGAAGTTTCAGATGATGCCAAAACTCTGTAGCTGAAGTTCACAACATGGCAGCATACTTACACAAAAAACAAGGGAAGTACCTGCTTAATCTAAAGAGCAGCAGTACTGCAGTTTGACACAGCCACTGCAGAATGGTTTTGGCCTGGTCTTTTCACATCTGTGAGCTGAACACACAGTGCTTTATAAAGATTCAGAAGTAGATTTCAATGCTACAATCCCCCATGCACACTCCAAGTCTCAGGGCACATTTGTTCTACTATTTCTTAATTCATCAGTAAAATACAAACCTGGAGAACCCGGGAGGAATAGTACACTCAGTACCCTACACATACACTGTGAACTCAGCTCTGGTAAAAAATTCCCAGGAAAAAAATCCACTGATACAGCTCCCCTTCTCCTCCCCTTCCAAGTCTGTATGCAATGTAATCAATATGTTTGGAATATGTAAAGAAAGAAAACATGGGTAAGACATTTTCATTCAACTACACAAAGGCAAGTACAGAACTGCTTGACTTGAAACAAGCTCCTAAACTGATACATATGGGAGTTATGGAAGTGACCTACTAATATAAAAATCTGCTAAACAAAATAGTATAAATTTTTTTGAGATGGATGGCTTCACAAGGATGGAAATGAGGGAGATTTTCTTATTTTTATCGAGTTTAACATAAAAACTCCATTTTGCAGTCTTGGGCAGTACAAATACATAGGTCACTCTGCTAAGTAGGAACTTTCACTCTTCTCCTGAATATTCCCCCCATGACAGAGAGGTCCATGCTGAAATGCCAGAACACAAAGCCTGGAGTATATTATTAGCCAAGTACTCCTGGTAATCCCACCAACTAATTTACTGGATGCTGGGTGTTCTCCTCACTCCAGAAGAGAAATCTGTATGTTGTTGGACAGTCTGAGTTTCATTTATGAAAGAGTCCTAAGCATTTTAACAGATCAAACACAAATCTTATTGTGCTTGAGTCTGAGTACAAAATACCAATAGCCCCAGCCAATACCTACAAACTCCCAATTTAATGGCATAATTCAGTCATGTAAGCGTAAGCACTGGACTATTTTCAACTGCAATACAGCTAATACAGAAGTATCAAAGTAACACTGGTGACAAAAGCCAGCCTACTGAAGAGATTAAGACAGTGAGCACTGTTCCTACAATTAATGTGATTAAGTGTATTATCAAATAGAAAGGCCACAGAAAGAATTCACGATAAATTTAAAACTGGAACATTCCACCACTTTTATATCTCATAGCAAACAACACTGTTTCTTACTAATAAACTTTTGTATGCTGCATTAACGGACACAAAGCATACAATGCTGAGGCTGCAACTATTACCTACTTTAAATTTCTTCCTACTGGACTTTCTTGAATGTTTTAAAATGCAGTAACTACAAAGGCTAATATATTAGCCACTCCTACTAACTGAGTTTTCCTTCCAGGTTCAACAGAATTGGTGTGACACCTTACTGCAGTGTTCAAGACAGTGACAGAGACAATCAGCAAAATGACTGTCATATGTAAGCCATATTGAAACATAATGAGACTCTAAGTTAAACACGTGAATCAACACAGTTGCTGCAAAAAAATCATAGCCCTACAATTAAAGGTAATAGCCATCTCATAAGCTCATCCGAATGATGAATGGTACCAACTGCGTTCAGATAAACTGGTTTATCATACAGGAAATGTAAGTGATGACTACAATACCATTGTCTCTAGCCACCTCACTTCAGCCAACATCTACCTTTTCCAGACATTTCTCATTGTGGAAGAACAATACCTACATGCAATCTGTAGGTAAGCATGACTGTAACTCTGAAGAGACACTCCAAAACTGGAAAAAATAAAAAAATACCACGATTTTTACTCTGCCTGAACGTTACATGAAAGAAACTGATTAATTTCAGCTGCTTAATTAGATGTTTAGCCTCTCATTGCCAGCCCCACGCTCTGAAAGAAGTGTAAGGTAGAAAAACAAAATCATTAAAAATACCGAGAGAACAGCCTTTCATGGCCCTGTTTGAAATTTTTGATAGTTCTTATGCAATTCAGCTCTCCTCTAAAACACAAAAAGCTTAGATTTGTTCCTCAACCCAACCCCAGCTTTGTGTCTAGCTCCAATTCCGTGCGATGCAGAAGATATCCAGCACACTAGGCCTGTCGCGATCCCCCCGATGGCGACGCATTGTCGGGAGCATTTTGCTTCCCACCTAGCTCACCGTCCTTCTTCCAGACGCAAGCGAAAGGGAAAGCGAGGGGCCCATCACCCAACCTCCCCTTCCATATCTCACGAGCAACTCCAGGGGCACAGCCCTCACGGCCGGCCGCAGACAGCGATACCTCTCCGCAGGAGCGCCCGCACGCAGGGGAGGATCCCCGCTCTCCCGGGCCCAGGCCCTCCAACCCCCGCCGCCACCTCCCCTCCCCCGCGGCTCCCTTCCAGGCACAGGAATAAGGGGAAGTGGGAAAACCGGGGGCGCCATTTTGAGCCGGGAAGGGAGAGAGCAGCGTCCCCTCCCCGCACGCCGGGCTGCCCACCTCGGCCACCCGTACCGCGGCACGACGCTCCCGCAGCGCCGGGGGAGCGGCCGCCGCCAGGAGCCCGGACAAGGCGCGTCTCGCCGCCGCCGGGGCCCCCCCGCGCCGCCACCGCCTCCTCACCTGGCCGGGGCGGGGGAGCCGGGGCGGCGGCGCAGCAGCGATGTCCGTCCGTCGGGCGCGTCGGTCGGGGCTGGCGGGCGCGCCGGGGCAGGGTGGGCGGAGGAGGGGTGAGAGGGAAGGCGGCTCCTCGGTGGGGGCGAGGGGCGGGGGCGCAGCCGTGCCTCACCCAGCCCCGCCGCCGACTTCCGCCGCCGCCTCTGCCCCGACCAAAACACACTCACTCACACACACAACACGCACTTCCGCCGCCGCCACGTCACGCCCGCACGCGCCGTGCCCTTCCGGTTCGCCCGCGCCAGTCGTCACGTGGCTCCCTTTCTTTCCCACCTTCTCCCCTCCTCCTTTTGTTCCCGCTCCCTCCCTCCTGCCCGGCCGCTCCCACGGCGGCCGAGCCGCACTCGGCTGTGGGGTGTTCCCCAGCTCCCGCCTCTCCTCAGCGCCCGGGGGAACAGTCCCTGCGAGCGACCCGCGCGTCTTCCATCCTCCATTTACGGTGGGGGTGGTGAGGCACTGGAATGCGTCGCTCAGAGAAGTTCGGGATGCTCCATCCCTGGCAGTGTTCAAGGCCAGGCTGGGTGGGGCTCTGAGCAACCTGCTGTAGTAGGAGGTGTCCCTGCTCAAGGCAGGGGAATTGGGACTGGATGATCTTTAAGGTCCCTCCCACCCCAAACTATTTCGTGATTCTCTGCCAATCCTCTAGGGACTGCATTGCAGCCTGAGGAGGCCACTGAGGAGCCAGGAATGGGAGCTGGGCGTTGCACACACAGAAAAGTCCTGGTTTAATCCTTTAAAACAAGCAGTTTCCAAAGCTATTAGTCAAATGAGTTGTAAGGAGGAACTACGTTGGAAAGCCTGAATTGCCATCGGGAATTTGCCTTTTTTGAACAGCCACTCATAAAGCCCAGAACAAGTCTTGATTGCTTCATAGCACAAAGCATGACCTTGTGAGAGAGCCGGATAAAGGCCAGTTGGCCACAAGCTGTAAGTGAGTTGCAGCGGAAACAGAGCAATCATGATAACCGTTTCTTCAGTATAGCAGCTTTAACAAAGTCGAGTTGGCATTTGAAAGAAACAAACAAACAAACTGGTAAGACATTTAGAAAGTGCATCAAAAATGGTGTTTAGTAATTGGTGCTATTTAATGAAGATTGTTTAGATACTCCATCATAGGAAATAATCAAGTTGATGTAGTTGTATTCTCAAAATACATTTTTTTATTTCAACCACATACATTTAAATGAAGCAATAATCAAGTTACTAAAGCCTGTGGTCAGTGTTACACTACTTTCCCCTTCCTTAGTATGACATATCAATACTTGAACATACTGAAGTGAATGGAGTGAAAACAGATTGGTTTTTTAATCTTCATCAATTCTTCTTTTCCATACACTTTTCCATTGGTACCAGTTTGGTCTCAGAGTAACAATTTCCCCTTTCTGCTTTATTAAGTTGAAGTTAATCACTTACGTAAGTGCTTTGTGAAAGGCCAATATGTAACTTCAAAAAAAAGGAAAACAGTCGTTGCATTCACCAGTGATGTAGAATGCCAGACTAGCTCCAGAGAAACATGTTTGTGTAAGTAAAGTTTACAAACTTCTTTGAGCTGTGAGTTTTCTAAATGTAAGAGTTCTCCTTTAAATCATGTAATCTTGCCCTAATACACTGCTTATTTGCCATAACCCTCTGACTGGTCTCAATATGTTCAACTGGATTGCAGGATTTGCTGAGCAAACAGCAGATTCCTGATAACCAAATGTGTTTTATGACACACCTGACAGGCAAGCATTGGAACACCAGACAACATCCAGTCGACCTGCCAGCTGCTCACTCACTCACTCACTCACCTCCCTGCTGTAAGACAGAGAACATAACAGGAAGAAAAAAAGCAGGAAAACTTGTGGGTTAAGATAAAGACAGTGTAATAGATGAAGGAAAGTGGAAGTGAAAAGGCAATACAAAGGAAATCACTGGCTACCTCCCATAAACAGGCCAGTGTCAGCCAGT
The DNA here is from genome assembly GCF_015832195.1 of Motacilla alba alba. NCBI lineage: Eukaryota > Metazoa > Chordata > Aves > Passeriformes > Motacillidae > Motacilla > Motacilla alba. The sequence continues at coordinate 36,579,448 of NC_052017.1, read as the reverse complement.
CTCCAAGCAGCAGCCAACTTGGAAGACATCTCCTTTGTCTACCTCCATTTTCTATTGCTGAGTGTAAAGCTGTGTGAGATGGAATATCCCTTTGATCAGTTTGGGTCGGCTGTCCTGGCTGTATTCCACTCCCATGTTTCTGGACCATCAGCAGCATTTCTCCCTAGGTGGGGCTGATGACAAAGTGGGTAAAAAGAGAAAGTCCTCACCCTGTGCAAGCACTGTTCAGCAGTAGCTGAAGTATTGCTGTGTTATCAACAGTAGCTGAATCACAAATCCACAACACAGCACCATTCAGGCCGCTATGAAGAAATTTAACTCCACCTCAGTAAGACACAGTACACACATGAACAGTTTTTGTGGAAAAATATTACACAGAATCTTTAGAATTTACACAATTTAGAATTACTTGAACTAAATTCAATTTAGAGATTAAACACGTCATACATGACATTTTGTGTTTCACTTATCTAATAAAGAGCCATACTACTCCATATGTAAGGATCATTATCTATGCTTCTGATATAAATAAATACTTCATAAAATTGAAATAATCTTTCAGATTATCAGATGTATCTGAAGTTCAAGGCTAAATGGAATTTTTGATGCAGGAATTCTATTCACATGATATAGCTGCATGTTTTACATGCAGGAGGTTCCTGCTGGCTTACTTAACTCTGAGTGCAAGGCAGAGCTGTAGCACATCTCTCTTGCTTTGTGAAATGCCCAAATTGTTCACAGCTGGTTGACGCTGACAGAGTGACAGCAAACACCGAGGGTTCACTGTGAATGTGTGAAATAGAGGCTTGAGAGAATGTGGCAGTAATCAAATGACCAAGTTCCTGTATTTACTGTATTTCTGTATTTCAGGCTTGACAGGCTTGACTCTCTGTGAGTTCTAGTGGTGAAGACAAGTTTCCTCTGTTGGAGTCTACACAAAAAGATGTTGAAGGAAAGCTCTGAAATCACACAGATAGCCCCTACCAGTGGTCTTGTTTTCATATTTTATTTCATCGTGGTTCATATATACCAAAAGTGAAACTGCTGTGTGATATTAGCAAATTTATGTTAGTGGGTCATGGTTTCACCAGGTAGCTTTCCATTTATTTTAGCACTTCTCTGCAGAGTTTTAATATTATGTTCTGCTCAGCCTTTTTGTGTTTAAATCTAATGTTAGATAATAAGTGTAATAATAAGTGGAAGTTGGCTTTAGAAAATGTACAGACTCTCTTTATTGTGTTTGAACTTCCCAATTTTTAAAAAAATTTTTTTTTGCTATAACATTCTTTTTCTTCTGTCTCCTATCTCTACTTGTGTACATTTTCTCTGTACCTACATTGGCTTGGTCATATCATAACATACAGAAAGCGTGCAGCACATAGAAAACAATAATTTCCTGTCCATAAATGAATTGAATAAAAAACCATGAAAGCAACCAGGCAGTAACAGCAAAGTGCATCAGCATGGCTGACATCATTCAGATGTTTCACAACATTCTGAGTGCTTTACATGGAGTTCTCTGGCCTTCACATACCTTCAGGAATCTACAAACTCAGTGCTTTGACTCCAGTCAGTGCCAGCATCATAGTCAGAGTGAGAGCTGTGTTGCAGAACACGGGGTGCTTGCACTTCATAAAGAAAGTAAAATGCAGGGCTTTGGACAGTTTCCATTCCTGTTTTAGCCTAAACAAGACAGAAAAAGGCATTAGGTTGTGGGAATTGGATGTTAGAAACTAGTGAAATGTCAAGCACTGTTGAGGAAAAAAAGTGCTGCAGTGGAATGGAAAATTTTCAATTTTTCCAAACAGTTTTCTCTAGAGATTCTGCTTTTGACATAGGAGGTGACAAATTCATGCTGAAATAAAGAAAGTTTTAATCTTTTTTTCCCCCTAAAATTTAGTTCAATTGTTTTTTGTTAATTCATCATCTTATCTTCAAAATTACAGATCCTTCCCACTCCACAAATATTTTTTCTGTGGCCAAAATAACTTTCAGTATAAGAAAGAATGGATATGACACTGATTCTAGAATGAGAGGAATTATAGGAAAGAATGTATATTGTCAGTAGGTTTCAAATTGATTTATAGGGACCCACGTTTCTGCAAAAAAGGAAAGAAGCAGAGAGGCAAAAAAAAAAGAGAAGGCTGAGGACTTCTGCTCTACTGGTTTCTGCAACAGGCACTCTTTTTACATGTCCAAGTCCTATTTTTATGCCTTTGACACAACCCACTCCATCGGGGCTGAGTGGATGGTTTCAATTAGCAAGTGTGGCCACCTACTGGGGAAAAAACAAGGTAAAAATAAATCAGCAAAGCACAGAATGTATAAAAATGATACCACCTTGAGCATAGGTAGAGAGCCATCTAGAAATACAACAAACACAAGGACAAAAGTTCCATTTCCTGAATTTCATCCTGGGATAAAATAATCCCAGTTTCCTGTGCCCTGTTATTACCATCTAGTTTTTACATTACTGTACTTTGCTCTTCCTCTCTATAAATAGTTCTCCCTTCTGACAACTTTACTAGATAGAAATTTATCCTTACAGATTAATGGATCACAAGGCAAGACATAACCAATCATTTTATTTATTAAACTACCAAAAATATTGCTTTGTTTTCCAGGAAAACTCTAAACTTCAAGCAACAACAAATATGGTTGAAATATGAAAAAAACGGAACACACTAAGACTTTACAAGAGCTTCTTTAGTTCCCAAGTGGACATGGATGCTCCATACTAGGGGGTGTGGTGCAGCCACATCTACAGCAGAAAAACACATAACTTCTTTTGAAAAAGGGCACCAGCATTGCCACAGCTAAATCATAGTTGATGCTATACATGATGGTTCTTGCCTGGAGAAGACAAGGATACATTTGTATGTGCTGGAAGTTCATGGATCATGGCACTGACAAGTACTGCGGGTGACTTGGACAGCCGGAGCACATCATTAGACAGCAGTGGCTGCCTGAGCCTCTCACCTTCCATTTGTAGAAAAGGAATTTAGTTTTAATTTAGCATCATTCATCTAAAGTCCTTACCAAACGAATGTTAGAGCAGAGAATAAAATGGTGACACCTGGTAATGTTTGATTAATTACAATTAAGGTCTGTATATTTATCTAAAATTGGTTTTGCCGTCGAAGGACTATAGAGAATGGAGCAAGGTGTGATTAAATTGAGATATTTTGCTGGGAAGAATAGGATAGTTTGCTACATGTCATCTGAGAATGAAATTCTTTTTAAGAACTGAGGGTCTGTTAAACAGCAGTGAAACTTGTTCAGTCTTTCCCACGCTGCTTTTCTGAAATAATCCACATCTGCTTTTCTGAAATAATCCGTTTTCCTTTCTACAAGGCAAATACAGTGGGTTAGATATATGAGGTGTTGACTTATTTAAGACTGTGAGAGCACTCACGTGTCTGATACATGGGGTAGTGCTGACGGGCTTCTCTCACCCACCTCCAAGCTGTGGGTGGGTGGGAGCTGCAGTTTTCTCTAGAGGCACAGCCCCAATATTTTAATAGCATGTGACAACGCTAGTGAAAGAGGCAGTATTTTTTATTACAGTAATAAAGATTGAAAATTTGATCAAACTTTTGACCATGTAAGACCTCATTTCAACCTCAAGATTCAACCCGCCTGTCTGAAAGCTGGTGGATTTTCAAAGATTTAACAGTCGGTCTACGGAATGTGCGACCTCTGCGGCTGGGCCTTAATTATTTTTCTAGATCATGACATTTACAAAACAGCCCGATGCAATTTATTTCCTGACTTTTCGCGAGGGGTGTGAGATGTAAGGGGGGGTGGAGGGAGGGTTGTGAGGGGAGAAGAGGTGGGCGCTGGCGTGAGGGGGGTGGCGGAGCGCAGTGAGGGGTAAGGCAGGGGGAGCTAGGTGCGAGGGGATGGCGGAGCGCTGTGAGGGGCCAGGATGGAGGGCGGTGGGTGCGAGGGGATGGCGGAACGCTGTGAGGGGCAGGACGGGGGGCGGTGGATGCGAGGGGATGGCGGAGCGCTGTGAGGGGCAGGACGGGGGGGCGCTGGGTGCGAGGGGATGGCGGAGCGCTGTGAGGGGCAGAGCAGGGGGAGCTAGGTGCGAGGGGATGGCGGAGCGCTGTGAGGGGCAGAGCAGGGGGAGCTAGGTGCGAGGGGATGGCGGAGCGCTGTGAGGGGCCAGGATGGATGGTGGTGGGTGCGAGGGGATGGCGGAGCGCAGTGAGCGCCGGCCGCACGGCGCATCTCGCACGAGCGCTGCCGGCGCTGCCGCCGCCGTTACCGAGCGAGCAGAGTAAGCGGCGGCCATGGCGGAGCAGCCACCGCCATGCCCCAAAGAGACGCTCCCCGACGGGACTCCAGAGCTGCCGAACGTAAGTGCCTTCGCCAAACGAGTCCCACCGAGGCCCCGGAGCTGCGCTCCCCTCTGTGCCTTTCTGGGGCGGAGTCTCGCCGAGGAAAGGGGCTGGAGGAGGGCAGCGTGTGGAAGGGGATGGCGCCTCTGCCTGCGAGCCCCTTCTCTCTCAGGGATAGGGATGGCTCTTTCCCACCCCCATCTAAACGGGGACAGTTGGACAACGTCTCGTATGTAGTGCCAGATCCAAGTGTGACTAGTTGTTTGTATTATTACGAGCTTCGTTATACATTATTTATTTTTTCATTGCATTTTTTAGGCTGGAAAGTTGAGTTCCGCGGGCAGCACGGTTGCGAGTTGTCTCAAAGAGACACCCAGGGTGAGTTGGTTCTGTAGAGGCTCATATTTTGTTTGTTTTTTTTTCCTACATCCCTTCGCTTTTGATAGCGCCGTGCATTTCAATGTTGTTTTTTATCGCATGGAATTATAGAGACTAGCTGGCAAGATTGGAAAACACTTCTGGCAGTTCATTTTCATTGCACATGTTTTACAAAAGTCACCATGCTTGCTTAGTTGGGACTAAATATAATTGTTTTAGGCAGTTTTTCCCCTCTGGTAATGCAATTAAAATAATTATTGGGAATTATTATTACTTCTGATGGAGGTTCTTCTTTACAAGGATGCCTGCCAGAATTGTGAATCCCACTGGCCCTTCCCCATGGTCCTGAAGAGTCAGAGGCTACTGAGACACAAATGGATTCTGTAAATAGCAGGTCTTCCTTCAAATAATTAAAGAAATCCCAACACCCTAGTTTAAATAATTTCCAAAATTCCTTCATTGATGGTGGAATTGTGAATTGGGTTAGAGGTTTCTGAAATTTATAATTGTAACATCTAGTTTTCATCAAGAACATGTGAAGTAGCTGTGACCCAAGTAAAAAAAAAATTATAGGAAGTGTTGAAACTTAGCCGTGCTAGTTTGATAAAATTTAGTCTGGGTTATGTTGACCTTATGCTCACAGTATCAGCATCTGCAGGAGCATATGCGTGTACTGCAGCCCTAAAGCATTCTCGTATTTTGTTCTTATATCTGGAACGACATAAATGTCTGCAGTAAATTTTCATTAACGTTTTGTGAATGTCTGGTGTAAACTTGATTTTGCTTTGCCTTACATATAGCCTGTTACTCCCACTGCTGTACGAAAATTTCGAAATACCACAGATCCAGCTCCTGGTGCTAAAATAATATTCTACGGCAGTGCAGATGATCCCGATGTTGCAAGTCACTTGACACATGGCATAAAGTCAACCTCCGAATTCACTGTAAGAATGTGACTCATTTACTCTTGTTTAAGAATGAACCTCTTAAGAGTGTTCTTAATAAAAGCAACCGATGTCTTCATAGTCAGGGATAAAGGTGAGTGATTGTACTGCAGCATTTCACAGCTGTGAATTACCTGACTTCTGAGGTCAAATCATAGGACTTAGCATTATTGAAACTGGAAAATATTTGAAGTTCAGTGACCGTTATCAGTGATGTAACTTTTCATAGTGACTACTGAATTATTAATTTCATTTCAAGGTTTAAGTTAATGAACAGTCTCCTGCCCACAAATTTTGCTTCTTGCTTTTTTTTTCCCCCTTGGGTTGCAGAGATAAAACCAGTTGTGTTCTTAGCAAAAGAGCTGTTATCTGTGAATGTGTTTGCAGTTTGGTGTAATTATTCTGTATGCTTCCTTACCTTTGGCTAGAAACTATTTTTTCTTAGCCAAAAAGTGGTGGTTTGGATATGTCAGACTATTTTGTATGTATTCTTTAGAAATTATCTTTGTAATCTGTAATAAAAAAAATGATGAGATCATTGGTAGTTTTATCACACAGTTAGTGTTCCTGTCTCTAAAAATAGCAGTTGTGTTAGTAAAGTGTATTTTTAGGAAGGAAGTCCTAGTATTCCAGATGTTGAGTAGGACATTTATTAGGCATATTCAAAATGAAAGACAGCCAGGTTTTGCTGTCCTTCCTTAGAAGTTTTTTTGTGTTGAATGGGTTGATCTGTACTGGATTAGCCTGTACTGTCTGTTGAAGATTTTGCATTATTAATTAAATATTATCTCTAGGAAGGGTTGGAAGCCTTGTCAGTTTGCTAAGCATGGGTTTGGATCAATTGTACTACTTTTTCAATATTTCTTTATATACTATTTAATGAGAATCTAATAAAAAATCTTCTCTAGAATCCCCATTACTTTGATGGATTGCCTGAAAAATCAAATCACTTTAGGTTTGGTCACATTTTAACTTGACTATTGTTTCTAATATGTGCTAAGAAAAGAAGGACTGCAGTCAGAAAATGTATATATTAAAAAGTGGAAAAGCTAGCATAAAAATAAAAATATCTCACAATAAGTATTTTATTTAGCTGGAAATTTAGCATAGCAATGGCTATTTCAAGATACAGTTTTAGTTTGCAACTCAATGGATAAAATTATGTCAGTGTATCATGGAAGATCTCATTAGAACACTTATGAGCAAACTTTTGTTTGCGTGGGTAGTCGTAGTGATGTGTGAATGATCAAAGTTTGTTGGTTTTCCTGCCTCTAGTGTTGTTTGTGATGTCTTCAGGTAGCTTCATTGATAAGTCCAGTTGCTAAAAGTGAATTTCAAGAAAAGATACAAGACATGAAAGAAGCAATTTACTCCAGTAATCGTGAAGCACCTTTGGGTAAATCACATGATCAATCTTTGAAGTTACCTGAGGGCTTGGATATAATTAATACTACATTCGGAATGAAAGTCTTCCAAGGTAGGAAAATGTGCCATTAAAACATATTACTGTAAATACAAGATAATCTGCAATTTATTATCTAGCACATGCTCTATGATTCCAACAACTCAATTTTAAGAGAAGAGTTATATAACAGCTGCTGAAAGGCCTAAAAATTTTTCAGTTTTGATGAAGAAACAAGCAACTGAGAACATATGGTTACTACCAGGGCTTTTGGCTCTCTTCCTGATCTGTCTTTATAGATTTCCTGGGAGAACTCTAGGGTAGCTGTCAACTTACCTTCCTTTTCCCAACAACTCTAATAGGTCTCATGGAAGAAATTTCCTTGACGTGTGTAGCTTTCCTCCATAGACTGGAGGAAATCACATCTGTGTTGCCCATGTAGCTTTCTTGCAAAAGTTCTGTTCATCTGGGTTTGTGATTCTCTCCCGAGTCCCATGTCATTATGTGAATAATGAATTAGATGTTTATTCATCTATTCATTAGATGAATATAGATTGACTAGCAATGTGGTAAGAAGTATCATCCTTCCACAGTATTAGGAACTTCTCTAACAAGGTATTGTTTACAATTAAGAATGAATGAATATGAATGAAGAATGAAAAATAAAGATATCCCCCCTTAGCTCCCCCAGCCATACATTCTTTATTTGTTTCCAGATTTAACAGCTGGAGAGTTGGTAAACCCACCAAAGACCTTTGAGGAAGTGGATAAAGAAGCGAGAGAAGGACATGATTTGTATGTTCTCTCACATGAGGATTATTACGTGGGTAAAGTAAAAGGCTCATAAGAAACCACATTAAAAGTTCTTCTGTGTGTGTTCAGTGCCTACTGTATGCTGTTTTGTGAGATGTAAACTATTAATTTTAACCACTGTATTAATACAATATATATTACTTTTAAAAATTATGTGCATAAAAAAAAAAGCAAGTAAGAGAGCATGATCTCAGTTTCAATCACTTCAAGATTGGCATTTATAACAGTATAAAAACTTCATGGAATTGGAAGCCTGATTTCTTTTGGGTGCTGTCTGAAAAGCAAAATATTTCCAGGAAACTAGAAACTCACAGATGCCTTAGTTGCTTACTGAGTTTGGCATTGTCTATGCCACTGAAAGCAATCCCAGATTTGAAGTCACTGACTGTGAGCCCAACCCATTCCAGTACTTTTTCCTCTAGTTCCTCTCTTTCTCCAGGATCCAAACAGAATTTCGGAGCAGGCAGACTTTCTGATGAGGAGCTTAGCATTAAGATCTGGTTGCAAAGAATTTCAGGCTGCTGGATGGCTCTCTGGAATGCAGGTTCCTCAGCCTACAGAATCCTCCCCATGGGTCTGTGGGCTGTATCTGTGTGATGTGGTCTGCTCAAGGAAGATTACCCTTTATTTCACAGGTCTGCACAGGAGCAGAGTGACAAATAGCACTCTAAAATGCAGAACACTTTTTTTTTTTTTTTTAGCCACTGTTATTTTTCCCAGTTCACTTGGGCTGAAAATGTAAATTTTATGTGGAGACTATTACATAGATGTGAAATTATAGTACTTTGTTATCTCACTGAGAAATTATTCTATAAATAATATTGGTATAAATTGGCCAAACCTGTAACTTTATTTCCTCTCTTTTCTGCCTTTCTTGGGTGTTTTAGTGAAATTATTCATTATCTGTTTCTGTCTCTCTTGTAACATCCATCCACCATGGAGAGGCCAAGTCAGAAGCAGATGACAGAAAAAAAGTCAACTATGTGCCCCACCAATTGTGTAAAAAAAATGCTGTGCTGCCATACAGCCATATGGAGCCCTTATTTGAAAACATGCAGTGGATAATATTTTTGAAATTTCTAATTATCATTCTTTTTAAAAGGTGATTGAAAAGACATTGGAGAAAAAGAATGACTGTTTTTTCTATGACAAAAAGACATAGCATGAGTATATCTGAAAATGCAGCACGTCAAAAACATTTTTTGCATTTTTTGAAAACAATAAATCAAGTGGTACACATTTCTGCTCAAGTGTCGATATTGTAAAGCAATGTTTCCTTGACCCTCACCACTTAGGCTACATGGTTTAGTTTATTCTGTTGGGCTTGTCTTTAATCAGACATAAAAACATCCAACTGATGCAGGTTTTGCTTTTTTATTTTGCCTTTTATGTTCACTTTTGACAAAGAGATTGTTCCTAACTACTCAATAAACAGGAAGAATGCAAATTATTTATCTTGAATTGAACAGGTTTTTTAGTTATTTGCCTTTGTTTCTTCATTGTTTTGTCTTAAGAATGAAGATACTGGGTACCTTTTACTTCCTTAGGTGTTTTACACAGGTTGAAATGTCTGCTTTTTCTGCAGGGGAATCAGTCAATAGGAGGTATAACTCACACTTTGACAAGTCTTTTGTTTATGGAATGGAAACCCCTCACTATGAAGATGGGCGAAATACAGCCAAGACCTTAAATTGGGTCTTGGACCTGGATTCGTAAGTTGCAATGAGTTAACTAATTAATTAATGGGATGAATTATCAGGAAGAGTGGGTCTTCATATTTAAAGAAAATTGAAAATCTCACAATCCTATCCTTAGCTGTATTGAACTGAATAGAAAATGCAAGATGTGATTTTCAGAATAGTTTATCCAGATAGCTTTTACCATATAACAACTCTTGGCATGTCTTAAGCATTATGTAAAGCCCTTTGATTTTAAGTAGCAAGATAGTTTAATCACTAAATTGAGAGGAGTTGCTGTTTTCTTTTAATATATAATAACATTTAAAAATATTATTGAAAAAATATTGAATATTTAAAAATATATATGCAAGAGTTATTTTTGTAATTTGTAGGAAGAGAGCACCACACCTTGTGTCAAAACGAAGTGAAGATTTCAAGGAAAAATACCAACCTCTGGTTGGAAAAGTTTTTGATCCGTAAGTAAGAAAAGATACCTTCTGTTACAAATAGATCAAGCACAAAATTCACTCACTTTTGCCATTTCTCCAATATCTTTTTATGTCTTGGATAAAACATATGCTTAATGTGCTTAATGTTTCCAGTGCAGCACTCGTTTAACAGAAGAGGACCTTCTACCTGTCCTAATTAGACTGAAAAGTACACAAGTTTCTAGTACGGGCTGTACTGTGTCCGTGTAGTGAAGTTAGATCTTACTGTTTAAGTGTTCAAGCACTCTTTAAGTCATTTTTTCCCCCAGTATTTTGCAATTAGTAAGGTTTGAAAGGACTGGCACATACCAGCAAATGTTTTGGGATTCAACCATTTTGCTTACTCTCCCACTGTTTCTGGTCTTCTTTGTTACATCATCTGCAATCTCACTGTATTACCTCCTTGGAAAAGGACATGGAGCTAAATTTTATTACCTAGCAGCATTTAGATAGCAATCTCTGTTGAATCAATAGAATGACTGACATTCATGGAGCAATCTGGGACAGTTTGTAATTTTACAGAACAGTGCTTAAGAAGCACCACAGAAGTCATAAGGTACAGTGGGGTTAGGATCCAGGTGTGCTGCAGATCTAGGGCTCCTGAATGTATCCAAAGGCTGTCTTTGCAGATGCTCTAGATTTCTGCAGAAATATATCTGAAGGTTCACTAACATTTACTTTGGTAGCAAAAGATAATTTTAAACTCAAGATCCCTTCTGCAAAAATATGTCTGAAGGCTCACTAACATTGACTTTGGTGGCAAAATATAATTTAAACTCAAGATCCCAGGCTTGAGTTGATCTGGGGAAGTGTTCTCATAAGTGCATGTGGGTAGTGAGCACAAACACAAGTCAGTTTCTTCTCTCCCTGTCACTGTGTCCCAGCTTACTGTGAGATCTGGACCATGAGCAACACAAAGCAGTGTGATCCGTCAGGGATGGGTTGCAGTGCTGAAATGCAGCACTTATATTACAAGACAGATACAGGCTAATATAATCTTATTTAGTGAATTTTATGCCATCCACGTCCTATGTGTGATATGAAAATGATAAAAAATACAATACATATATTGTAGTTTTTAGATTGTGGTATTTCCATTTCTGTGTGTGGGTTTTTGTTTGTTTGTTTTGTGCTTTAAAAAAAAAGCACTGATAATCTTTTAAATTCTGATGTGGATTTTTGATCCAGATAAGTGTTTTAATTATTTAATTATTAAAAATAGAATGAGCATTGTATCTTTTTAAAATGAAAAAAGGAAACAGTTCTTTAATGTTAAAAGCAGAATCTTCAATTTTTGGAAAATAGAACTGAGAAAAGTTTTCCGCATGGAGATGGGCTTGGTTGCTAGTTTTGCTAGACACAAAATTGCATGTGGAAAAGCAGAGATGATTCAATTTTTCCACTTTAGCCAAAAGTAGTTTATTTCAGACTTTTCAGTCAGAGATTTTGTCTAAATATTCCTATTATTTGACTAGAAGGACTTTTCTTACAGGTTTCTATCACTTTCTTTGGAAAAATGTCATAGAGTGTTTTTCTTTTTAATGAGCATAAGTGTTCAAAAAGTTAATGTTTACATTTGGCTGTGTTACGTTACAAACAGTGAATGTTCTAATCAGTTTTGTAAATGGTTGCTTTTCTGGAATGGTAATGTTGAAACAAAGTCCTGATAAACAAATTTCAGGTAAACTGTATCATCCCTATTATTAATCACTTTTTTTTATAGTAGCTGAGATTTTATTTTGGCTATTAATAAACTGTTTGACAATTAACAAAAAATGTCCTTTTTGACAGTATAGCAGAAACTATGAATGTTCCCCCAGACCATACATTTGGATTGGTGGTCCCTCCAGATGAATATGGTAAGTTCAAGAGCAGAATAAAATCTTACCTTGCTGATGAAATTCTGCTGAAGTAATAAACGTTGGTTGTATATACAATTTTCCTAAAATTTTAAGAGGCAAAGTACAAAAATTTGTTGACAGTAAATTTTTGAAATGTAAATTCGAGTGGATTTGAAGTTGCTAGTGGAAAAAAAGTAAATGTCAAAAATAAAGAAGCTTTTGGTTTGGGATTATCATGCTGGGTTTTTTTTTTCTTTTTAAAGCCTTTGTATCTGAATGTAACAAAATGGGAAATGTCAGAAAACCCTTATTGGTATCAAAGTGACAAACTAAAATGGCTATTTAAATCAATCATGCATATTCCCTCTCAATGATTTCTCAAGCACTTCTCTAAAAAGAGTAAAATTAACAATAAATAAATAGGAATAGTAAGTTTTTGAAGGTTGCGAGGAGATGGGCAGCAGAGTACAAAAAAACCTCTTAATTTTCATTATTCATAAAATTTTGAAGTCAACTCAGTCAATGGGATTGATGATGTTTTAACATTGTGTTTAATAATTAGGGAATACAGTCAATAACTGGGAGGCAAAAACATGAAGTGAGTCAGAGTCATACAGTTAATCTGGGCCAGAAAATGTCTGTTCAAAGAGTGCATAATCTTTTACATGTTTTACTATATAGTGTAATAAAGTTCAGAAGAGCAGAAGGAACTGAACAAAAGAGTTCATAATTAACAAGTAGGAAATAATGCTTGTACACTGCTGTTAGAGGGGGATTAGGTGAGCTACTCGTGTTTGTTCCTGTTCTGAATGAACTTCTTGCATTCCAGAAAGTGACATTGGCACATTGGGAATTTGGATGAAGATTGTAGCTCAGTGTGCTAAAGTGTTTAAAAATACTGATAAAGTTAGGATACATGCAAAATGGGAACAGTAACATAAAAATAGTGCATTGTCTTTCTAGAAACCTGTGATATGTAATTATCCAAAATACTAAATTTTGGATAGTATATAAGTATATACTTGTATCTCGTAAGTATGTGGAGCCTGACAGACTGGAGGTGGTAGATCAATAATATATGTTCTTTTTTGCTCAATTATCTGGACATTGAGTAAAAACTACTGCTTTTAGAAGATTTTGGAAGCAGTGGATAGATTTGTGAAGCTACATTATTACGTTCAAAAATTTTTGACATTAACTGTGTGTGAGTAGAGAAATAGTTATATGGACCATTTGATCTTGCAATGAAGTGGCTGTATCAGCTGTTCAGCAGTGCTGAAAATCAGCATCTTGAAGCTGAAATTCTCCTTTTCCTAATGAATTTGAGATTTTTTTTTTTTTGGTAAATATCTGATTACTGTATATGCACAACTAATGGAGGAATTGTATATTTTTATAGACGTTCATGATCTTCTTCATGTCCGGGTTCCATGTGAGTTCCTCCGTGGGAAGGACAGAGAAAGAGTTATCTTGATTGCTGTTCGAGAAAGTCTGAAGAAAGCTAACTATAGGAATTTTGATGTGTTACTAGAAGCATTAAGACATTTTGATAAGGTTAGTGCTCTGAAAAGGTATAAATGTAAAGGAATGACATTAGAGCCCCTGTGCTGTAGAGATACCGAAGTGAAGAAACACAAGCATAGCAAGGTAAATGTGGATGAGGACCGTAACTGTGAAGATAACGTCATAGTTACTGAATGTCTCATCTACTGTGATATGCTATGGAATTTGACACAATAGTATTTGGAGCTTTTCCTAATATTATTTGGAATATCCAGGTTAGAGGGAGCAAGGGACACACAAGCAGGAGTAATCTTAACAATTTTTGGAATTAAATCTGACATTCCTTCGTAAAGAGAAAACAGTGGAAGGGGTTATGTTCATATTTTCTTCCAAGCTGTACTTTTTGACTGAGTTGCCAGCCTCAGAATTTCAGGTATTTCCTTTTTTTTCTCTCTGGAAAAAAAATTGTAATTGACATTTCATATGTAACATTAATTGTAATGTATACAGAATGATTGATGTCTTACTTTTAAAGATATCTTGGCTTTCCCTCAACATTTATGATTAGATTGCTGTCTTGTCACAATACCCTGTCACACCTTTACTCTCAAATCACTGTATTATGTAAGTTGAAAATTACTTTTTGACACTTTCCAGATTTCTAAAATACTTAGGGTTTATTTTTGTATTCAGCAGTATTACTCTTCTTGAAATAGTGTGTCTGGTGCTATTTATATATATATGTATAAATATATATACATACACGTATAAACGCATGTATGTGTTTCTTTTGGTGAAGTTACTTTATAATGGCTTTTAGAGACTCTTAGGATATAACAACTGTTTTGTTTTCTTTGTAATAGAGTGGTGATGGAATGATGCACAAGGACAAGCTACGAAAGATCTTTTTTCAGCTGAACGTGAATCTGGATGATGAGCTCCTGGAATCCTTATTTGACTGCTGTGATTTGGATAAGGATGGTCTGATTAATTACCAGGACTTTGCAAACTTTCTGAACTGGAAAGATAAAATGGGTGTTAAAGAGTTTGAAGAAAAAATAATGACAAAAGGTAGATGCCTTAGTACTGGGAAAATGTGGGGATGATCTTGTTCTTAGGATAGCTATTGAAAGGGCATTGCTGTTGTAAACTAGGTGCTCCTTTAGAAGGGTAGGATTTAGAGACTAATTTAACTATCAGCAGAGTCTCAGGTACAGATGTGTTTCAGTATCCTGGAGTTCTGTGTTGCGTGCTGAGATTGACACTGGGAAGTTTCCCTAATAATACAGATCAAGAGAAAGTAAAACATCTCCTAGAAGCATTATCAGAAATGTAGATGAATTATGTTACCTCCTTTGCAGTTATTCAGGCAAAGTTTTTTGCCTCTTAGTCTATAATAATATGCTGATAATATATCTTGGCTGTCTCATAACTTTTTTATGTAGGGAAAAAATTAGATGCCTATCTTCCCAAAGACACAAAGAAAGAAGATGAACGACTGCCAGAACAGGAAGATCTTGAGTTAAAAGAACCAGAAAGCTCAGAAAAGATGCCAAAACCGCTTACAAGATCAGCAGACCGTGTATATACAAATTATCAAACGTCATCTTCTCAGTATAATGCTGTAGTTGGTGGCGTCCCGACATCCTGTAAGTACAGTGGACTGTGCTGCTACCTTCTGAGCATTATTTAAGACAAAATCAGGAGTAAGGTTAAAAAGTATTGCTACAGGTTCTACTAATGTAAAATAGCAAATTAATTTATCTAAGCGAAGTTTTTTTTAAGATTAGGACTTGGAAATTGGAAGGGATGGTCTATTCAAAACATTGAAACTAATCTAGACATCTTTGAGAAATTATGCTAGTAATTTTGGGAGAACCCTGTCCCCTTGCGATCATGTAAAATGCTTTCAGCTGGGAATACTAAGTCAGTAAGCAAGTACTAGTATATTACCGCAAGATTCGTTGTTTTCACACTTCATGATGTAGCTGAAGCTAGGATTTCTAAAAATGTGAAAAAAAGATACGAGGAAGGAAATTATATAACTTGTTTATGAACCTATGTCAAGCATCACATTTCTTCTTATTTAATGGAAAATGTTTTCTCCTCCCTGGCACAATTTATCCATGCTGCCTGTTGATTTATTTTTCACAGGTTATCCATTGTGTGGTGTTCCAAGTATTCGTTCAGATATTCCTGCTCCTCGAGTTCGCCGCCTCAGTGACACGACTAATTATGGTGACCAGGGCAGTAGTTTTTCTCTATTGTTCCCTTCTGTCTTCAGTCAAAAGGGAGTATATGAAAAACATCTTTTAAAAAAGAGACCAAAGGCAGAGGTATAGTGAATTTCCTCAGAATATTCTTCCAAGATAATGATTCTGCTAGCCATATGGGAGTGGGAAGTCATCAAGTAAACAGGTTGTAAAATTCATAGTGCAACATTACCTTGCTTTACATCCATTCAGCTATCTGAAAAATATGCACTCTTCACATTCTAAATTCTTTATAAAGATGGTAGATATTAATTTTATTGAGATTCAACCTATTGAAATTTCTGAGCAAGGTCTCAAGCAACATGGTTTATTAGTAAAGTTAGCCCTGCTTTGATTATCTCATTGGATGAATGATCTCCAGAGATCTCTTCCAATATAAGTTATTCCATGAAATGTCTTAAAAAGCCCCACAAGATTTTTTTACAGGTGTATAAAAGTAATTTCTATCACATAGGGGTGTTTAATGGAAAATTTTACCAAAAGCATCTCTCCTCAGACAAACTTGGCAGGCTTTGCTAATGACAAATTCAGCAAACCACTTGAAAGTACCTTTTAAGTGCTCTGCTGAGTCACAGTTGTAGGCTCAGGTCTACAAAGGATGGAGGACATTGGGAGTCACACAGCAATGCTGTGCTGTCTCGTAATTCTGAAGACAAAGATGGGATGTGAGACTCCAGGGACTTACTTGGGGACTCCGTGATTTTTCTGATGTATCTACAGCCTCCTACCACTCTGTTTTCTCACAGACCAGAATTTCTCTCACATAAATACTAAAATAACTTTGCTGTTTCTTCTTTTACCACTTTGTTTTTACATTTGTATACTATTCAGAGGGAAAAATAGTAAGAGAGAACTTCATGACATGAAATACAATTTATTAGACAATTGTAATGAAATGTGAAATTCCAATCTAAAATGAGAAAATAAGCTGTGGCAACCTCTTCTTCATTACATTAATGACCTCTACTCATTATATTAAATATTCAGCAGTCATGTTTGAAAGTGGATCTAGAAATGGAATGTATATTTTACAAAAAATAGTGTTGCTGGTTGGTGACTGGGGGTAGAAGGTGTGGTGTCACGCTCATCAAATGCCTTGTCAGAATGTTGTGTACATGAGCATTTACCACTTTATAATCTAGCTCTGAGAGCAGGAAATGAGTGCATGCAGCAAATAGCTAACAGTAAATGGAATTCATGCTTCATTGAGAAGCCAATTACATCTGCCAATTACATCTGTCAGGCATTAGATAGAGCTGTTCTTTGAAGTTATACCATGTCCTGAGATGTCATAGTCTATTGTAGACTATACCAGCTATATAGAATTCAGTGCAGAACCACCTCTGAGTCTGTTGAAACACCCTATGTTCATGAAATGGAATATTTGGGCATGTTATGATTATTGTTTTGATACGTGTAATTAATTTTTCCAAAAATTTCTTGGTTAATGAAATTATTCTATGATTCTAAGTTAATATTAGTAGATGAAAGCTCAGAGTAATTTAATACTGTTTTTGTATAGTGTGGTAGAAATGAATGCAAATTCTGACTATGAAATAGTTTCCTGAGGTGACTCATCTTGTTGCAAAAGAACAAATTAATTCTTGGGCTTGCTGTTTTCTTCACTGAAATTCTCTCCAGTCTGTTGAAGAGAAGTTATGTAGTTGAGGAATAGTGTGTAATTTGTATGCAGCCTGTTGATCATAGGTGAGAGTGAGTTTTATCCTGTCTGCACACAATAGTCTGTGGTTTGGTCAGTGATGATTTTACAGCAGTTGATGAGTCAGGACAGAGCTCTGTCTTAACATGGTGAAGCCAAATTATGAGACCGTAGTCCTTTATTCTCCCTGCAGTGGTGTCCTGTGAAGGAATATTGCTTTTAGTTTAATTTCTATATTTCACTGGCTTGTTAAAGACACTGGATCAGATCTGGTTTGTTTTACTCGTAGTAGTATGATTGATTTAACTGAAACAACACCTATGCTTAAAGAAACAAAGTTCAGTCCTAGTTTTCCTCCTGCAATTTCAGCTTGCACAAACACTCATAGATTTATGGGCTAAGATGAAGCTGAAGATTTGCTGTACTGAGGATCAGGCCTATTTTTATACAAAAATATAAAAGACAGTATAACAAGGATGATTTGACTGTGTTAAAGGTCTTTATCAAAGCATGCATAAAGTCTCCATAGCATAAATATAACACACATGTACACACACATATATGATACAATTGAAGAAACCAAATGTTTGCTGATACTAACAGAAGCACAGAGTGCATCAATATTTTTCTAAAGTTACCTTCCTCTAATGAGTCAACAGGTCAGTGTAATGAGGCATGCAACAGGAAGCATCCAAGTGAGAAAACATGGAAAAAATCCCTTCTGCTGAATTATTTTGGAGTAAAATTATAGCAAGGCTCAAAGTTGATGTGAACCATTTCATTTTAGTCACTTTACCCACTTATCTATACCAGCTGATGACCTTGTGTGTAGTACTGTTGCTGTGAAATGCAGATAATAATATAATCTGATTTATGTTCTTAACTGCAGACAGCAAAAATATAGTGGATAAACAGAACTTTACTTAGGGCTTTTGGAAAACATTTACTTTTCCCTGAGTCTTCTGTATTTGACTTTTTCCCAGTGTTGAAGTAGTGCATCAACATTACTGTATTAATTACAGACAATTTTGTACAGCTTTCATTGCAGTAAGATTCAGATTTACTTAAATAGGAACTTCTTTCATTAAGGATGCAGGATGTGGTCTGCAGTTTTAATTTAAGAGTGGGAAAATATTCTATGGCAAATAGAGGTTGCTAAATATGTAAAAGCCAGACACTGTAGAGTTCAACAAAATGCTGACTGGAATTACATGAATTGCACTATTTTGTATTATTTTTGTAGATTAAACAAGTTCTCCACAATATGGGCATGAATGCTTCAGATGAAAGATTTGAAGAAATATGGAAGCAAGTGTGTACAAAACATGAGATAAAAGAGCTTTGTGATTGTGAAGAAAGTATGTGGAATATACTGAATAGGATACATGAATCAGGCATAAAATTCTAGTCTCTGATTCTAGTCTCGGGGCACTGCTTTTATTTAACATCAGTCATAATTCTGGTGCTGAATAAAAAAATAAACAATAAATATTTATGTGTGTATTTTCTTTTTGAGTAGTGGGTTCACCACATATATATGAATCATTGCATTTGGTAGGAACTGGTATCCATGCTTGTTAACGTAATACAAATATTTACAAATATCTTACATCCCATTTTGCATTTTTTTAATTTATTTTTTTTGTCTTAAAAATGGAAAGACACTTTTGAAAGTGCTAAAGATAAATTTTCAGATATTCAAGGTCTGTCAAAGATTATTGGCATATCATGGCATTTTCCTTTTCTTCTCATGTTCCGTAATTCTTGTCAACAGAGATCTGTTTGTGGCAAAGTATTTGAGATGTTTGAACATTCATGTGAGAAAGTGCTTTACAGTCAAATAGTAAGGAAGGTACATAGCAATAGGTGTGGGATCTAAAGTGTTGTCATGAAAAAGACTCCATAAAAACCTCCATAAAAACTTAAGAAGTGCCAGAAATGAATGTCCAGTTGGTGGCAGAGGGGTCCTATTCTTTATGCAAACTTATGACTATTACTTAATAGTATTCAGCTTTCAGAATGAGGAAAAAAGTATGGATATTGAGAGGTGTTTATGTAATGAACATTACATTACTGAGTAGTCAGAAAAGTTTGTGAGGGCTTTCAGAGAGCCAGCTGTTCATTTGTGACCAGTGTGGTTTCTTGGGAAGAGGGAGAGTCATTAATAGAAAACACTTAAAGATTATTATGCAAATCTCAATTAATAGATATAAAGTCCAATAAGAATAAACAATGGAAAGAAAATAATATGAAAACCTGCAACTGTGAGCTGGAATGTTCACTCTTCTACTACAGTACTGAACTTTGTTGTAAAACAGATGGAAATTGTTCACTGTTAACAGTGAGAAATATTACTTCCAGACTTACAAATTCAAATGAAAGATCCTTGCCCAATGTAATCTTAATATACAGGATTTCAAGAAGGATGTTATTTTGTCACCTTTTAGTGTTTTAAATACCTTAATGAGATTTGAAGAATGTTGCCAGCCAAAAGCATTACTGAGTTTTACAATGAAAGTAAAGGTTTGTTTTGTTAAATACTAGAAATGCACATGTAATGCCAGCTTAACATTTTAGTTCTTTCTTTGCTCATGTTTGTTAAGATTCCTCTTTTGCCTATGTTCTAGGAGCTGGTCATTTACATGTAACTAGCTTGTTATATGAAATCTGCAAGCCAGACCCTTTTGTACATTATTTTTGTAGCATTAACAGTAGCTGTCTTACATCAAGTAGAAAGAATTTGCTTTCTGGTAATTCCAAGGAGCAGGTGGTGGAAATGCTGCTTGATGAAGGCAACTGCTTTCCTGCTGTGAATGAATGTTCTGCTCTGTTGCTGCCTTGCCTCCCCATCCTTCTGGAACTCTCTGCATGCACTCAGAAGTATGCAGGAAGCAGACTGACTGTCCCAAGTTGAACCATGACAGAAAGATAAATGTACAGCTGATTACAATTGAATTTAAAATGTTAGAATTTCACCACCTTCAGTGAAATCCTCTAAAGCTTGTTTTCTGCTCATATTATATGGGAAGGAAGAATCTTTTACCTTTGTGGTGGCGAACTTTCAAAAGCACTGGAGAGAATTACTTTAGAAAAAACAAAATAGTTTTCATCTTCAATATAAGATTTAAGATGAAATACTCAAACTCATGTCAGGGGAAAATGAAAAAAAACCTTACTGGATCTGTGTGTATGTATTTATGTATATGTATGTGTATATATATGAGATCTGTTGTGTTTGTTCAGCAGCTTGAAATTCTGTGAACCCTTTTTTTAAAAATCTACCATAAAGATACTCACTTGCACTCCTCTTTCAGTAGAATCTTTTCCTTTGTCAATGAAATGGAATTAATGTTGTTCTTGGTCAGTCTGCTAAATAAGTTCTGAGTAAAGAAGACTGCTAAATCATGGTTTCGTTTTTTGTGAGTATATTTATAACCACAGACTAAAGATTTTCTTTCAGGTTTGGGTTTGAAATTACCCCTCTGAAGCTTTAAAAGAAAAATTACTGAAAAGACCTGTAAATTCTGCTTGTAGGTGCTTGTTTTTCATCACCATACCGATTAGGAAGCCCCTGAAAGATTTAATCACTATGACACAGCGACTTCTCAGGAGTTCCCCAATTCTTTTGCTTCCTTTTGTGTACACAGAGCTTTGGTGCAGGTTTTTCTGTTTCATGTCTGCTTGACTTCCCAATATGTGAATTCAGTGACGTTTTTTTAGGCTTTAAAGCTGCAAGTTGTGTTCTGTAATTTTTGTGGGTCCCTCAATGTATTCCAGAAGACAGCAAAGATAAGGTTTGCTTTCGTCTCTATTTCAGGGTGATTCTAGGTATGGAGCTGGTGTAACCAGGACGGCACACTGCCTTGTACTAACCCAGGGGCTGTATCCAAGGTAAAGCTTTTGGGAAGAGATGCGAAAATAACTCAAAAGCCATGTGTTCTAAGAGTAAATGTATAAATTTAGTGCTTGAGGCAATTTATTCTGTTAACAGTTATATTAAAAACAATCACATGTTGACTGAGACGATGGACAAAACTAATAAACTATAAATTGTAGCAAAGGTAAATATTTTGTCAAAAATCAGTGAGTTCTAGACATTTTGTGTCAAATTTTCTTAATAGAATTTTCATAAAAATAGACACTGGATAAAAGACACAGCACATTCAGATACTTGTGCATTATTTCTCCAGTAATCTTCACTGTAATGAGTATTCTAAAGAATAATGTATTTTATAATGATGCATTTTTAACTGGTTCTGTCAAACAAACAAAGTTCATTTTGGAGCAGATGTATTGGTTTTCAGGAGCTGAGCAGGGAGCTCTTCCTAAGTACAGAGTACTTTACAGTATTATATTTAGTATTTTACAGAATACTAGCAAACCACTGTTTCCTAGTCCCCAAAAGCCATGACAGGGAGACTTACTTTCAATACCTAAAGACACCTGTAAAAGATAAGATTGAAGATCTGAATGTGCAAAATTACTTTTCATTCATTCTGTATTTCTGGCACTTTAGAATGTGAATATTAGCATATATAAGAATGTGAATGTGAATGTACATAGCTAGTCTGACTTACTTGGCAGTGACTTGTGCTACGTAAAGCAGATGTTGGACTAGATTATTCTGTTATTATTACTGTTATTATTTCAGTTCTCTAATAAAAAAAAATCATCTGTGCAATGACTTTTGTTTGACATGCTGGAAGATCCAGCCCACTGTCTTCCATAGAAATGTATGTACAAATAAATGTAGGCCTTTCCTTGATATTATTACTAGATAACATTATTGTATCTGTCTTAAAAAGATTTAGTGTTTTTGTTCTGTACATCAAGAACTATTGGTTTTCAGTGATTTACCTGATCAAGTAAATTTCCAGGTCCTTGAACTCATTCCTTGAAGTGAATAGCCACTTTTGTTTGTTTACTTGATTTGGTTTCTAAACAGCTGTATATAATTATTTGTGTTCTAAATAGAATGCTAATAATCTTTTATGCTAAGAAGAGTACTTCAAATGGATGCATAAGCAGAAAAGGTTCTGGGGGAAAGTGCCTAGAAAAATTATTTAAGTCTTTGTGTTGCCAATAGATGGGAGCAGGTATGATGTTTTTGGAACGACTTACACTGCCTAATTAGTTGATGTTTGCCGTTAGGATGCATTTCTTTGGACAGTAGTTATTTGCATTTGACAGTCTGTCACAGAGCACCATCTGCCTGAGTGGCTTCACCTTGCTGGATGGCCAGAGTGCTCTTCTAGTAGCTAGGTACAGGTTTAGGCATGCCGGAGAAACACTAAATGCTACCATGGTTAAGTAGTTCCAGTAGGATCTTTATTTCTTTACTACTCTTTATTACCCTGCTAATTTTGGAGATGTCATCATAGATTATGCAAACCTGTAGCAAAGATTTTGGAATCTTTGATCAGGACTAAACTGCAAGGAGAAAGGTAGTTAAAACAGTTGCCAGTAGGCTCTGATTTCCTAAGACAGGTGCTTGCTGGTTTCTGCCAGATATGTGTGGCTTCTCTGAGGCCTGGAGCATGTAGAGAACTTGTGCATCCTGGATCCACATTCTTAGTTCCAAATGTGGGAATTTATATTCCTGGGGGCACAGGTATGCACAGCTGTGTTCTGAGATTGTACCCTAAGAGATGAAGTGTTAAATTCTGTAATAAAACTAAAGAGTAAATCTGCTGTATTCTGTGTGTTTTCAAAGCTGACTTCTTATTCCAGGGCTTAGACGTAGATGAAAATGGCAAAACTAAGTCTTAATCTGAAAGAAAAAAGACCTAAGTACCTCTGACAGGTTTTAGTCATGGCTTTTGTGAAAGCTCTGTTCCTCTAGTAATAAGGATCATATGTTCTGTATCCTAAAAAAATAATCCTGTGTGTGGTATATATTCACTAGATAAGGTTCTATCACAAAATCAGATCAAAACTAGACAGAGGAGCTTAAGAACATGTACTTCTAGAAATAGCTTTCTTATAGGCCTTGACATTTTCTGCAGATTCTAGAAACTTTCCCCAGAACCTTTTCTGCAGATTTCTTTGAATCTGGAGTGGTACAAAGGGCTGAAATTAGAATGAAGGGTTTTCAAATGGTACCAGTTAATCACAGGGTGATGATTTTTTTTTTCAGTAGTTTTCAACAGATTTTAAAGACAGACGTACAGAATCCCAAATGACTGCTTTACTAAAAGTATGTTCCACAGTGCATGACAAAATTTAGAGTTCTCTGCTTGTGAGCAATGAATATAACATGAGAATGTAATGAGTATTTGCACAGGGCAGCCCAGGGGTTCTATGTAGCCCAGTGTGTCAACTGACAGTGGTCAAAACATGTTTATGGAGAAGTAGCCCACCAGGGCAAATGCTTCAATGTTTGTTCCAAGCAGTCTCACAGTGCTCCAACTACTTGAGCCTCAAGTGGTTGAAAGGAAGAAAGAACTTTTCTGAGAAGCATTCTTAACATTCAATGATCTTAAACACATTTCTCTTCATGAGCTTCTCCACTGCAACCTTGAAATTTTGGGATGCTCTACCTTCTGCAATATCTTTTGTCATGGATCTCCATAGTTTTAGCAATACGTTGAACAGAAAACCTAGCTCCTTTGCTTATTTAGAAGCTTCTTTCTAAGGTCCTTAATATGATGTAAGGTGATCATGCTATTTGAAGAAACAACAAACAAGTCAATTTCCAAATGCTGTCAGTGATACAGATGTTTACAAACCTTTGTCACATCCTTACTAAGTCTGGACTGGGGACTGCTTGCTTACCTGTTGTCTGCATGGAAATTATTCCTAAGTCTTCTTTTGACAGGTTATCTTTTTCTGAGATATTTCTGATTCTGCAGCACATTTTCTGAGATACCGTGAGCATGGATTTAAAAGTGGCAGACCGGAGCTTTCTCTGCACTGTCAGTTGATTTCCTCCAGTAAAAATATTGGGAATAACTACTGTATTTCAAACATGGAAGCAGGGGCAGTTTCAAAGGAGTGCAATGATTTTGCACTGAGTCAGAGGTCATTGCTGAGGGCAACAACCATGTAATATATTGGTGTATGCCTACTGCAAACATAGTTCCCCATGACCTTCTTAGCTCTTATGTACTGAGTCAAGTAGATTTGATTCCAGGTTGCATGTTGCTTGGAGAAGAGAATTTGGTTCCTTTTACACACCTGGACAGCCTACGTGATTTTTTAAATAAAATGCTTTGGAGGTGTAGGATGGAAGATGAAACCTAAAATTAAATGGCTTTGCTTTTATAAATACTCTGTTGTTGTGCAGTTACAGTGGGAATGTAGACTAGTGCTATAGCTGTATGTCTTAGTCTTATTCCAGTGGTTTATATCAATAACAAAATATCACTCATACAGTGTTTTGATCAAAGGACAGTCCAGCTGAAAGCCAAATGTATAAATGGATTCCAGACTTCTGACGTTTCAATAAGAATGTCTTTTGAAGTCCTTATTTGCACCAACTTTAGAATAGAAAACATTACAGAGAATTTCTGAGAGAAAAAACAAGCTGGTGATTATTTACCTCATTTGAACTGGACTTAAGTTGCAGTTAAAATAGTAATATGATGAATAGGGATGTAGGATTGAAGGGTTTTTTGTTGGTTTGTTTTGTTTTTTGTTTTTTTTTTTTCAAGTCTTCTATTTTCCTTATTCTACAGGTGGGGAAACAGACTCATATTACCATTTTTTTGAGAAGTGTTAAATGCATTTGTAGCTGTGCAGCTGTCTACTGAAGACAGTAGGCAATTGTCTCTGTGTACATGCAGGCATATAATTGTCTGTCACAGACCTGGTTTTCTTTTCTATTTTAATCACACAGGTGGCTAAGTCAAGCCTTGTTAAACCACTGTAAACCCTTATTAAACTACCATCATAAATGATTAATACATCCTTGCTCAAGATACCCCACAGTTCACCTCTTCACCTGCTTTGACATGAAACCTAATGCCAGTAGCAGAGATAAGATTGAGACCAAAAGCTTAGATATCATGCCAAGTATTTATCTTTTGAATAATAGCTGTTGTTCTTAAAATTGTGTTTGTTTGCGTTGGGTTTGTTGCTTTGTTATTTTGTATTGCTGGAAACAATTATCAGTAGCCTGAGTATGTTGTCACAGAAAGTGCTGGTACTTTGTTACCGACTCATTTTTTGCTTCATTTCCCACCATTTATTGTGTTTGTCAGCTTTTCTGTTCAGACAATTTACTTCGGGCTTGTGAGATTGACATCGCTGGAACACACAGCCTAATAGTGTTTGCAGGTGGTCAGAGATGTGCTAACAATGTTCCAGTGTCATGATTATTGGTATTATTATTTGAGAACAAAAAGAACTGAGAGATTACTCAGTAAAATTCTGCATAACAAACATTTGTTTGTAAAACTAGGCATGGTTCAGATGAGTGATGAGTGCTTCCCTTTCCACTGCTGCTTCACTGGAGAATTAGGGAAGCAGATTGCTATCCTGGAAAGAGCTTTGCATGAATTGAAGATTTTCTGGCCCTGGGGCTTGAAAGATGTCAAGTGTCATGTCCAATTCTCCCTCTGGTTAACAGTTAACAGAATTGGTAGGGAAAACTGACTCTGTTTGGAATGAAAGGAAAAGAAATTAATGTTTTGTATGCTGTTACACAGTTGTTGTGGGTTATTTCCTTCTTAAATGCAAAACCAGACCAACCAATCAAAAAAGAACGTAGGGGAAAAGAGTGTTTCCTTTTGAATTTTGTTTCACTGAACAGGTAGGAAAAAAAACACAATAAAAAAAAAATAGGAGAATACTGGGAAATTGGAAATGAGTAACCTATGAAAAGGCACATTTTTCTTTTCAAGAAAGATGTGCATCAAAAGGAGTTTGCTTGTTTGTTTGTTTTTTTTTTTATAAGAAGAACAAAATATGAAAAGACTTTTCAGTCAACTCCCTCCTTTTCTGCCAAAGAGCCTATGTGGAAGAAAGCTGTGGTTCTCTAAAGGGAAATTCCTGAAAGGACATTGAACCTTTCTTGAAATATAGCAAGGGGTTTGAGAGAAGAATATATTGTAGCTGTCTGTCGAGTGGAAGTTGTTCTGCAGAATTAAAGGATGTTTTGAAACATTGAGAGGGATGTTGTGAATTGGATTGTATGACAGCAGTGTGCCAGTACAGTGTGTTCCTGATTCTTTATTTTGAATGACTCTATAAATATAATAATAAATCACCATTCTTCCTTAAGTTGTTAGGCATGCAATAGAAGTACAGTACTTTATTATTCTCTTTAATTTCCTTGGAAACTGTAGGAATATTGATAATTATCACTTTATTGAGTGACTGCTGTTGGGGTGATGTAGAAAATATGCTTGCCTAAATATTTTGTAGTGTTTCATACAAGTGGGAGGATATGTTGTATTGCTTCAAATCCATTTTCCTGTCAGAATTGAGAGCTGCAACCACTGCACTTCTGACAAGCAACCCGTTTGAATGACATGAATTTCTACATGTCATTCACATCTTTAATTCCAGGATTCCAGGTTAGTAATGATATTCTGGAATGGTGAATCATACAAAATGGTTTTACCCAGCATTTAATAATATATTTCATTTTGAATGTAAATAATATGGTAATTGAGATATGTGTTTGTGAGATTGGTGATATTAAGCCCAGGATCCCTCTGTCCTTCTCTTTAACTGCACGCAATCTGTCGGATCACCAACTTTCCTAAAGGTTCCTTCACATTAAGCAGAAGGAAGAATGTGAGTTTTGTGGCAGTTGAATTTCTCAAATATTTTCCTCACTATTCAAAGACTAAGAGGAGATTTAGAATCTCTTTAAATTAAGCACATGAGCTTGGTGAATGTTTGGGGTTGTTCAGTGTGAGGAAGAGAAGGCTCCATGGATACCTTAAAGCAGCCTCCTAGTGCTTAATGGGGGCCGACAAGAGCTGGAAAGGGACTTTTTACAAGTGTGTGGTGGTGGCTATAAACTGACAGAGGGTAGGTTTGGATCAGGTATTGGGAGGAAATTCTTTACTGTGAGGGTGTTGAGGCACTGGAACAGATTGTCCAGCAAAGCTGTGGATTCCCCGTCGCTGGGAGTGTTTGAGACCAGGCTGGATGAGATTTTGAACAACGTGGTCTAGTGGATGACGTCCCTGCCATGGCAGTGGGATTGGGATGAGATTGTCTTTAAGGTCTCTTCCAAGCCAAACCATGTTTCTATGATGTTTCTGGGCTCAGCACCTGATTTACCTTCCTCAGTCCGTAGGCTCTATTTGTTCCTTCCATTTCCATGTACATTACATTGTCATGTGGAAGAGAGTATTTTCCCTTAAAATTATTTGTGAGTTTGATCTACGACATTATTTTAAAAAATCACAAAACCTTCTCTTGTAGCACGATGCTGCCTCAGCATGTGCTTTTAGTGACTGATGCCATTTAAATCTATTGACTTATTTCTCGATGGCAGCGAAAAGAGCGGGAGGAAATCCGTGTCCCTGGGAGATGCTGTTTCGCAGTTTAAGCTCTGTTGTGGCGGTAGCGGCCGTGCCAGCGGCAGGCGGCGCTCCAGGATTTCCAGAGCCGCGGCCGGGGAGCGCCGGACCCGCGGGGATGTGCGGCTGCCCGACGGCGGGAATCGCCTAACGCTGTGTTTTCCAAAGCCAACACCGTCAGACGGTATTTCCCTCTTCTGTCGAAGCCCGGAGTAAATGTCGCCCCTTCCTCCGCATTGAATTCTAAGGCGGGGGGGACAGAAATTTGGGGATGTTTAATGTTGCGTGTTCACTCGGGAAATACGATTCAAAAATACTGAAGAATTGTGATGTGTAAAGAAATACCTTATCGTACTTCCTCCCCTGCTATACATCTGTGTAAGTAATCATGGTGGTTTTTGTAGTATATATATGACTGGATTTCAACAGGTAGAAGATTTTCACTCAAGTTCAATAAGTATTAAACTAACACACAAGTGTCCAGAATATTTTTGTCTGTTAGGTTTAGCATAGCTCCTCTCTGCAGCAGACTTTGTTCATAGCTCAGAGATCCTCAGGAAACATCACATTTTGTCATTGATGCAAGCAACAATGCAAGGTTTATAAAAATATGTAGATACATACTTTAATATCTATGAAATATGTAAGTTAGGTGAACAGTTATTATTCCTTTAATGGTAAGATTTTTATTTGATGTATATAGCAGCCACAGTGAATGGTGATTAGAATGGGAAAAAGGAAAACTCCAGAAAAGATTCCTCAAAAGCAACTGCAGGCTTTATGGTAGTATTGCAATAACAATTTACAATAACCTAATAAACATGGAAAAAGATTCATTAGTAAGTGCATGTATTAGGGAAATACTTATTACTTAATACTGGATTACTTAATACTTACTTATCTTCAGTGTTGATATACAAGCTTTGATCAAAAGACAAAAAAAATGTGGGTTTTTTTTTTGTTTTGTTCTTATTATTTTTTTAACCATTGATAATTTTAAATACTGTTGGAGTAAAATAATGGAAAAAGTACTTTAAAAATTGCTATTTCTATTTTATTAGTGATGTGACTGGTAAAAACCATATTTTGAACTAAGCATTTGGCTGTGTAATGCTAAACATGGTGTTGTCAGGAGTGAATCATTCACTCTGTTGCTTGAATACACATTGGTAATGTGTTTTCTTTTTGATTCTTATATTTTCTGAATGCTAAACTTACTTCATGGTAAAATATACTCCAATTTGAACAGTAATAGGTTCACTCTAAACACCTGGCCCCAGGAACTGTTGCAGAGCATGGGATCAGAACTGGGAAATGTCACATCTTGAGCTCTTGAAATTGAACTATATTAAAACCTATCAGTCTTTCTCTGTAGAAAGCAAAATGAAACCAAAACAAATTGAGCTGAAAATCAATGAAATTGTTCCTGTATTAAACAAATCTTGAGCGTATACAACTTTTTTTTCTCTTAAATCCTCATCTCACACTCCTTTTTCCAGCAAACACCCAGACTCTAAGCCAAAAGATATCTTTTTGTAAGGTTACAGGGAGATGGAGAAAGAAAACCAATCTGAGTTTAACAGGAGTTCTTTTACAAAGGGGTTTTTTAAGTACTGGAGATTTAACCGGCTTTCTTTTTTTTTTTTTTTTTTTTCTGAGACTACTTGAATTACTTTTAAGAAGTCTGGTATTTGAAATGATAGGCTACCAGTGTTTTATAAAACTAAAGGCCATTAAAATTCCTCACAGAGTAACACGATATGCTGTCACTCATAGGCAGGAGATGTTACAAGCAAAGCAATATGTTTTAATATTACTTCATCCATAATCTTCTAGTGATTCATACTCTAAATTTCTTAAAGTGATCCTGAATTTAAATTCTGCTTTTAAAGAAGTAAATAGAAAGCAATATTGAAATTATGACACTTTCATCTAATGACAGAGGAATTGAACCAATATCGCAATTCTCTACTTGTGTATTAATAAATGATATTAATAATTTCCTGATTAATGTAGAGAAAAAATCAAGTCCTAGTCCTGACATTGTCAGGTTGCCTGATTTTTTTTTTTTTTCCTTAAAGGTTGGTGAAAATTCTAAAATTTCAGCTGAAAGAGCAAACACAGCTGTAAGTGTATTTGGACTAAGTTTGAATCTACCCTTAGGGTTGAATGGGAATCATGCTTTGCTTGCAAAAGCATATCCTCTCCAGTGCCATCCAGCAAAGCAAAACACTGCCAGCAAAACATTGTGGCCCTTGCAGAGAAGTCTCCGTGTTAGCAGGAGCTCTTGCCGCCGGCAGTGCTGCAGAAAGTGATGATAGTGACACACAGGCTGCTGACAGGCTGACACTGTGGATTAGTCTGTGGGCAAATGCTTCATGGTCAGACCAGTGTACAAGTCACTCCAGCCACGTCCCATCCTTTGTTCGATGTATGGGCTTGTACATGGAAGTGGAGTTATTTAATTAAGAGTTATGTACCTGCCCACTGTTTTCTTAGGGCTGGTGAAAATTCAGATGCCTTCCTAAGTACAACTGATTAGGTTAAATGGAACTATTCTCTTGGAACTAGCAAAATTATGCCTTTCATTAATTTTTGTTGTTAAGTCTTTGCTGCCAAGGCTGTCATCTTTAACCGTTATCTTAGACTCCCAAACTGATGCTAAATTTTAGTTCTTCCCTTTTTCTGTAAACTCTTGATTCCTGATATCTATCCCAAAGCTATGGTCTCAGGATGGAGACTTTACAAGTCTTCCCTCTCAAACTACTCTTGTACTTTCACTTTGCTTTCTCTCCTGGGAGCACAAATTTACCAACTTACTAAGGACTTTTCTTCGTCCTTCCTTGAGCCTTGTCTTGCATCAGAGGCCTTTAAATGGTCCTCGGAAAACATTCTAAAGCCTCTCTTCCCTACTTACTGTGGCTTTTGGACAAAACATGACGAAGATGAATAAAATATGTTGAAATTTTGGGCTTAAACTGGCTACTTATAATGGAGTAATAAAGTTGAGCTCATGCTTTTGTAGAGATTGCTGGAGTGACCAATGCTTCTCTGTCTTGAGGGTGAACTGTAGGACATGTGAGACCCTCACTGATCTTCCTTTGTGAAAAATGGGTCTACTTTGTCTAATACTTAAAAGTGTATTTTGTATGTGTTTTTACAGACAATAGAAAGTGAATAAGTCAGGCATCTGTGCCCAAGAAAATGAGGGAGAAAATGATTATTTTTTGAAATAAATTGTGGTTAGTTTCCCCAAAGAAAAAAATGCCAAAAACATAAAGAAACCTCAGAAACTCAGTGAAAGCTGCTGGACTTCTTTGGTTTGTTTCATCTCCCCTGAAATGTTTTAAAGCAACATTTGCTATTGAGATCTCTGCATGTCACTTCCTTTAGGTTTTACCTACCCAGGCACATCAGGCAGCATCAACAGATGCAATGAACTAAGATTAGTATCGATTCACAGGTGTAAATATTGTAAATGTTGAGACTAATTTATATTATAAATTTATATTTTAATTTCTTTATTTATATTTTATTTTCTATTTATATTTTAATTTCTATTTATATTTTAATTTCTTTAAAACACATTGTATTTTAAATATGGCTGCTGCAGTGCTTTTTTATTTATTATTTTCCAATCAAATTTTTCCAATTTTCTTTTAGAAATCCATAATAAATAAACTTATGGGCTAGCTGCAATACTTAATGCTGTGTCCAGCCACCTCTTTTTTTGTTGTATTTACCTTATTTACTTTCACCGTTCTTCAGAACAACATGCTTTATTTCAACTACAACATGTTTTTGTACTTGAATTACTCATTCCCTAAATCCCCAGATAGGTTGAAACCATGAGGAAGTCTGTGTTAGTATGATTTTTGTGTCCTTTAATAAAAGACAAACATGATCCTTATATGTTCTTGTAATTTTAAATGAGAAAAAAAAAGCTGTATTTTTTGTACTTACGTCATTGCTTTAAAGACTGAAGAAAAATAGGTTTATTGGTCTGCATGGCTAGGCTTGATGTGTGCCTAAGAGGTGAAAAAATCTTTAAAGTAAATAGAAAACTTTTACTACTTCCAATATACAAAGGTATTGTGGGTTCATGTTCTAGCTACTCAAATTTCATAAATATGTAATTTTAGAACAAAAATTAACAACATAGACAAATCATTAATTTTCAGCCTGGTTAATAGAAATTATGGCACACTACTGCTGTTTTACTACAGTCTTACAGAGTCTTCACTAAGACTCAGTTCCATCATATTCCCCTGCAATCTGTTTTACTCTTTGTGCCAGGTATGTGAGCTTTAATTACTCTGAGATGGGGTTTTAGTTTAAATAGCCTGCCCTCAGCCAGAAAGGGAATATGGTAATGTCTTTCACATGGGAAGAGTCACAGTTTTAAATGTAAATAACACTCAGGTGAGAAGATGAAAACAAGAAAAAGGTTTTCTCTCCCCACAACCCCTTGTTTCTACTTGGTTATGTGGTTGGGATCTTATTCAGCTGATGTTGCTTTTATCTCCCGGTCTTGTTCATGGGGGGGAAAGGGTGGAAAATTCCCCATCTTTGTGGTATGGCAGAACTAGGCTTCTGCTTTCCCTTGGTCTGATGATTTTGCCTTTTTGTGGTGGGATTCCAGTAATGCTGTAATGCTTTCATATTAGATGGACTGAAAAGAGGTATGTGATGGTCTTTTTGTTAATTCTTGTGGTATCTATGTGGTTTATTTGCTTTTGTTCAAGCTGCATGCAGTTCTAGAGGTAAATGGAAGTTTTACTTCTGACATTTTTTTCCTTTAAATAAAAGCATTTCAAATTCTTATAGCTGTAAAGAAAAACTTGAAAGGATTAATGTAATATGCTATATGGATACTGTATTGTAGAGCTATTTTCCTAAGACTAATTAATGATGTTTTTATAAAATATGCTATGAAATGCATCAAATTCACACACAGGATTACAGAATATTCTGAGTTGGAAGGGTCTCAAAGTAATGTAAACAACCCTTGAAACTGGGATATAGGCCTGGAACTTCAGGTTCAAGGATACTTATTTCTGTGTTTCTGCTTTCCCACTGAGACCCAAGAAGTTGCCTTAACAAATGTCAAAACAGACTTCATCAAAATTTATTTCTGTTCATTCTCCTAAGCAGTTTTGTTTGTTTACTGTCAATGTTTCTGAAACTCTTAGCTGCCTATTCTCTGCAACCTCGCACCATAAGTGGCACTACAGAACACTGCCTCTGGATTTCAGAGGGCCTTCATAACTGCTGAGTTGCAAATCCTCTGCACTTCAGTGCTGTCCAGGTCAAGAGTTTGGTTCTGCCTCCAGCAATGCTGGTTATAAACTGGTTGTTAACTATATAAAGCTAAAAAATTTAAGGAAGTTGTAAAAAATATGAGAGCAGGGCTTATCATTAAGTCTAGCTAAAACCAAATGCATGATAGGAGTGGTGCAAATGCTGAGTGTGTCTTGATTGGTGCCAAAGCAGACAGTGCTGCTGTCCTCAGTGGTGTCCTAGATGAGGAGTTCAGCTGCACAGAATGAGGACAGTTTATGATTTTCAGCGTGGTTCTGGGAGATAGAAGATGCCCAACAACTCATTATTTAGTGCCTCTGAGCTCAGTGTCTGGTCCCCATATGTTTAGGAGATTGGAGCACTGGTTATTCAGTTTAAGAGAAGGGACTATAATTCTTTAACTGAATGGCTGCCCTGGCTTTTTATAAACTGCTGAGAACATTTATATCAGGAAAACAGTGAATCTGTTATGAATAAATGAAAAATGAACAGAAGGTGCTCAGACTTTTTTAGCTAGCAATGATGAGAAATCAGTAAACACATGAATAAAATGATTGCAGAGTATCCTGTAGATGAGGTTGCAGAAATCCAGCTGACATGTTCCTGAAATGTTCCTTAATTATTTTAATTTTTTCCTGTTACATCAGATATTTCTAACCAAGGGTAAATGTTTTAGTTAATGTCACTAGTGGCCTTAGGTTTTAAATCCACATTTATGTAACATTTTCACCTCATTCTAGCTAAAGGAAAAGAAAAAGTATGAATATTGGCCTTCTTTAGATAGGAAAACTACAGAGATGTTATTTTTTGTGCCTCCTTCCCCAAGGGTGGGGGGGTGGAAAGGATGAAATTGATTCCAAATACTCTGTCTGAAATGCTGCACCTGTTCTTACAACAAGCTTCCTGAAATGAACTATTGTAGCTATAGCTTTTGTATACAATTTTTCTCTCTCAGAAAAAAAAAAGATTAGGAGTACTTTTATGTGATTTTGTTTTGTTTAGTTCTGTTCTCAAGGTTTTTGCTATTGCTATAGGTATTTTGGTGCTTCAGAGGGAAAGTGATGTCACACTGCTGTGATAAAAGGTGTGATTTGACAATTCTTCCTTTGTGCCCCATGAGGCGGAAGAGAACAGAATGAAAGTGCTTATTCCTGTTTCATTGCAGATAGGTGTGCAGGAAAGGCAGGCAGCCATCGCTTCCTGCAAAGCAATCTGCTGCACCTTGCCCATCCAGGAATGATCTCTGTATCCTCCTTGCAGGGTCTACTGATGTTACTTATGCACAATAGCTCCTCAACCTCCTACTTCTTTGTACCCCATTCAATGCCTAGGGGCTGACCCTTATGTTTCAAAAATATTTCCTGCATGACTGATAATGTGAAGAGAACACCGTGACTGCGTAATTTTTCCCTAGCACTTACATATACTTAAGTCTCTTAGAAAATTAACTCTGAGAAAACTAACCAAAGTTTACTCAATAAAAAGAACAAAAGGCACTGCTCTTCTAAAATAGAGGAGATTGTATGGATGGGAAGCAGTGTTAATTCACTGCTTAAATAGGATTGTGATCTGTGCTCCTTTTTCTTTTCTTTTTTTCACTAGATATGTTTTGGATACTTCTGAACTGATATTTACTGAACTTTTAACATTTCTTGAGGTATTTAACCTGTCTTATAGCCTGGAGTCAGAGGTGCAGGTATCTGTTGCCTACATCTCTCTAGACCTTTATTCCCTTAGTGACTTGTAAGGGGGTCTCACTGAATAATGGGTGATAACTTGGGGATTTCATTCTGGGATCTTCTGAACTACAGGTCAGAGTCCAGCTTGCTGAACTATTCATCTTTCTGTAGTAAGAGGGGAATACTGAGAATACAAGTATTGAAATAGTCCTAAAACTAAAGGTCAATGTTTTAAAATTCCTACTCAAAAAAGAAAATCTACCTGATATTTCAGAGGTGGAAATGGTTGGTGTGTTGGGTGTGCATGGCCAAGCTTTTGTAGCTGGAGGGGCTACAGGGATGGCTTCTGTGGAAAGCTACCAGAAGCTTCCTTCATGGAACAGCTTTGCAGACAAAGGTCAGTGGAAGGTCAGCACAGAAGGTGCTCCAGGCACTGGAGCTGAGATTCCTCTGTGGGCTGTGGTGCCGCTGTGCCCCTGCAACACATGGAGGCCAGTGGGAGTGCAGAGATCCACCTGCAGCCCATGGAGGAGCCCATGCTAGAGCTGGTGTATGCCTGAGAGGAGGCTGTGACCCCATGGGAAGGAAGCCCATGCTGGACCAGGGCCCTGGCAGGGATCTGCAGACCTGTGGAGAGATGAGCCCACACCTGAGCAGGTTTTCTGGAGGGACTGGTGACCCCATGGGAACCCCATGCTGAAGCAGCCTGTGCCTAAAGGTCTGCACCCCGCGGAAAAGTGATCCATGTTGGAGCAGTTTGTGGGGAACTGTTGCTGATGAGATGAACTTGCACTGGAGAAGTTCATGGAGAACTGTCTCCTGTGGGAGAGACACCATGCTGAAGCAGGGGAAAAACTCCTCTCCCTGAGCAGTGGGAAAAACAACATGGACTGGATTGACCATAGCCCCCATTCCCTACCTCCCTGATCTGCTGGAGGGGAGGAGGTAGAACTGGGAAGGAGCGGGGCATGGGGAGAAGGTGTTTTTAAGGGTTTATTTAATTTTCATTATCCTGCTCTGATGTTGTAATTAACTAAATTCAGTTAATATCCCACACTCAAGTCAGTATTGCCTGTGATGGTATTTGGTGGGTGATCTTTCCTGGTCCTTAAGTCATGAATCTTCTCTTTTATTTTCTCTTCCATCCTGCTATAGAGGAGAGTGATAGAGAGGCTTTGGTGGGTCTTGCATCCAGCAAGGGTCAGCCCACTACAGTTGGAAAAAACCTTTAAGATAGCAAATCCAACTGGAAAACTAACAGCTCATCCAAGAGAATAAAGATGCTAGAAATCACAAAATATTAGAGTGAGACTGGGGTTGTCTGTCTCTAGTTTATATTGAAGTTTTCTCTTTCTTTCATCTAGTGTTATCTGTCACTGAGAAATAATTTGTACAAACAGAAACAAATGAAATTTTTGCCAGGGTTTTCAGCAGCCTGCCACAAATTTTGTATAAAAGAAAAAAAAACAGCTGTAACTAAAGCATATGCAAGCAATTTGCATTTGCTTAGTGATCTCTTTTTCAAGGCAGAGGAATGGTGTTTGGGTTCTTGAACACATAATTCACCTGTATTATTAATGAAATTATTTAAGTTCCTTTAAGAGTTTGGCATTTTAACTTGCCTGTTTTAATTCCTCAGGCCAATATGGGATATAGAAAAAAATTTTAAAATTCCCTGACTCTTTTGTAATAATAGTTTGATACTCCATTACAGTTAAAACACAGACTTTAAATTTTATAATAGGAAAAGAAAGCGTTTCACTGCAAGCATTTGTGATAAGACAAACCTAAATGAACAAATATCCAAATCTAAACAGGTAACAACTTGCAGAACAACTTTCAGGGAGCCAAAAAGGAACCAAAAATCTCTTTGGCCACATGTAGCAGCTATTGTTTCAAAACACCATTTCTCTATTAGACCTTTTGCAAAAGTCTCACAAAGTAAGCATCTGTAGCAGTTGTAATCCTCCAGCAATTTCCATGCCCTCTCCAGTGTAAGAGGAGAAACTTGTGTAGCTGTGACTCCACTGTTGGGCTTCAGTGTAAATGGGTGTTAACTGCCTAAGACAATATGCTGTGAACTGTGACAGCTGGGCTCTGGGCGCTGCTTCTGGTTTTTTGAGTTTTTTTCAACTCCTGCAATGAGGACTGCAAGGAGCAACAGGCAGAATGAAGAGCTGCAGAGAGTAACACAACAAACTACCGCAACCATATTTACCAGCTTTTTGCATCTGTAAAATTAATATTTCTACTGTTCAGGAGTAAGGGTAGATGCATGCTAATGTATATCAAACTGAGAAATTCACAGGGCTGTGAGGGCTTTTCATTTACTATTATTAAAACTTTTCTGAATGTTCACAGAGAAGTTTTACTAAGAACTGCTGCAAAAATTAATATTGGTTGCGATTTTCTTTTATATAAAAGTCTTGCAAGTCTGGAGAAGTTCCAGGAAATGGGAAGATCTCATCAGCACTTAAACAAAATAGACAAAATAACCTCGGTAACTGGGCTGGTTGCCTGGACACCACCACTAGACAAGATGAGTGAGACTGATACGGGATGCAATCAGACAGTAATGTTAGCACAGCTAATGCCAATCAGCATGGTGCTGTGGAAAGCAGGTTGCCTGTTGTATTTTCTGTTAAGCTGGATTGGAGGTGCTAAGTGAGACAGTCTTTGCTTACATTCACGTGTGAAAT
Organism: Motacilla alba alba; assembly: GCF_015832195.1. Taxonomy (NCBI): domain Eukaryota; kingdom Metazoa; phylum Chordata; class Aves; order Passeriformes; family Motacillidae; genus Motacilla; species Motacilla alba. Next base: position 36,541,964 of record NC_052017.1, on the reverse strand, counting down.
GGAGCTTGTATGCAATGAGAATTTATTGAAGCAACATATGTGCTGACAGCAGATATGAAACAGAATTATGTCTATGTATATAAAAATAAGATGTGAAAGCATCCAGTAATGTGGATTTTTTCAAATTAGAGTTTTCAAGTAGGACTTTTTCCTTTAATTTTAATGGGTATTTTGTTGTGGAAGCATAAAGTTGTTGCTGGCTTAAAGGGGGCATGGAGGAAATGACAAAAGCTGGCCCTGTGTGCTTCTGAAATGGACAGTGAAATGGACTTGAAAGCAGTGAGGTTTTGGGATGCAGTGTATTAGCAATAATAATTACTTAAGAGACTATTTTTGGAGACTAAATACATAAATGTGCTACACTGAAATAGAAGTCTCCAGGTACACCTATAAACACGTTTGTAAAAGCACCAGTGGCAAATATTTGATCAAAGTTTCTCCTTATAAAGACATCAGTACATTATTACTGCATGCAATGTGGTTTTCATTTTTCCATTTCTATGGGGATGCAAGTCACAGAACACCAGCATTATTAAGAATGCCTATGTTCATTAGATAATAATTGGTAGGTAGCTCTTAACTCACTCACACCTTCTCTCTAGTACCCTTTGTGGGCTAACCCAAGCTGGATGCCCAGAGGCTGCCAGATTCCAGAGACCTTGTTTCCAGCAGGCACACAAATATCCCTGTGGCTTTAACTCCACCTGATCTGCTTTGCACAGCTCCTTGCTGATGCTGGTGTGCGTTAGTGGCCTTGTGCAGGTTGGGCTGAGTTTGTGGCCTTGGGACCATCAGTCTCTGGAGCTTATCAGACTCTGGGAGACGGTCACACACTACCTTCCTGCAGAAGCCATGGAAACATGAGTTATTTGTTTTTCAGAGCCTTCAGGTGCACCGTGTGTTTTGTCTCTTTCTGAAAACATAACATTATTTTTCAAGATGATTTTTATTGTGTTTAGAAAGACTCAAAAACAAACACCTCTGCTGCCCAAAGCTTAACTGATTCTTTTCAGAAAAAAAAACCCAAAAAAACCAAAAAACAACAGTTTTCTTGTGATTTTTGTTAAACAACAACAAAAACAATGTATGCTGCTGACAAATTTGAGATCTAATTTATATAGTTACATTTGTACAAGGAGGTACAAAAGCTTTCAGATATATTGAAGCTACAGTAGAGACATTTTTCCATTTCAGAGAATGAGCAAAAATAACTTTGGAGAAAGAAAAGCTGTGTGCTTACTGAAACTGTTGACTCATTGTTTAAGGGAAAGCATCTCTGTTATAAGTTACCTATCAGTCCTTCTGCTCTGTGGCTTGGGGGTTTGGGGATTTTTTAATGTTTAAATTTTGCTTCAGATTCTCAGTCTCGTCTCAAAATTGGATTTTGAGTGGTTACTAGTTGTAGACTGCCAAATCAAGATAATCCATCAAAAACCATGTGGAAAAGGTTGGTGGTATCCTAAATGGGACTGCCTGAAACAAATCTCTTCAAATTCTATGGTAGCTGCTTCAAGTGGGAGCAGCTTCCTCAGTTCCTTGTGGACTGAGTAAACCCTCCCCAAAGGTGGTGTCATGACTGTTCATGAGGAGTTAAACCCTTTTTTAGCAGTTTGAGTTACTTTGTTCTAAATATATTGTCAGACATAGGGCACTGAAACCCTGGCCAGAAAGAGACCTGTAAAGATATATATATAGATATATAATGTATATATATATATAGATATATAATGTATATATATATATATATATACACATAATAGCACAGAGAAGCTACAGAAAACAAAATGTGTGGTCAAAACACGAGCTGTAGAAATGGCCCTTGAAGAAAAAAATTCAGAATGTCATTGGGATAAGTGCTGTCTGGAAGGGTCTTTGGAGTTGGGAAAACTAAATTATAATATTCCTCTTTTCCCTGAATGTGGAAGAATTTGGACTAGGTACTTTTTTATTTTTTATGGTTTTTTTTTTTATGAATGCAGTGAATGTAGGAAATGACTACATAAATATCTTCTTTTTGAGAGTGCTTTGTGGGAGGTAGGAATTATTTTCTGAAAATAATAGAAATAAATTTTTGTGGCTCTTAAATAGATCAGATATGCCTGGGCTTTTCAAAAAATTGTGGATAAAGGGTGAATGTGTTTGTGTTACATATCTGAATTTATTCATTATAGAATGTCCATAAACATCTTCAACTAAGAATTGATGTTTTAAGCTTTCATAGGGATCAGGGAAGTTTAATTATATATTTCTGAGATGTGGAGCCATGCTATAAAAGTGAGCCACAAGAGTCAGCTTAAAATATAGACAGCTTGCAAAAAAAAAAGTGAACATCACAAGGCATGATTTAACCTAGCTTGAAAATCCTTGCTTTGTTATGGCTTTAAGAAGATAGCAAACTTTAAAGGTTAAAAACTGGATTTTACAGAAAATAATTTTTTCCCAGTAAAGCTGATGTGGAAAATTCTGGTATTAATTGTGGTTGATTTAATGCATCTTTGGCTATTTATGATTACTGTTATTATTAGCATCTCCAGAAGTATTTGCACATGATATGGTTCATAACAATGAATTGCAGACATCACTCTTCAGAGCAATGTGAAACCCCTTGAACACTTGTAAAGGTTACTACAGCCTGGAGAAGTCTGGTTGAAGAAAGTGATCCCAGGGCCCTTCATTGCCTTGAGAAAGGCTGTTCTTGGTTTGCTGGTTCTGTCCCCTCTAAAGGAACTGTGGCCTTCAGATGGTAGCAAGAGCAGCTGCAGCATCAGTCACTGTCTGCCTTTCCACACCCCTTCTGGCCTAGTCCTGCAGTAAAAGAGAACACAACCCATCCCAGTGCCAGCTACTGCTGTGACAGAATGACAGCTAACAGTCACAACCAGTGGGACAAATGGGAGCTGCTACTTGTGATCAGCGGTTCTCTGAGGCAGGAGAGGCAATTGGCAGGTGGGGTGCAGGAAAAGACAGGGCTGCCCTAATATGAAACTTCCTAGTAAATGGACTTATGTCACTTTTCCAAAATCAATCTCTAAAACAAAACAAAAAAAATCCCAAATCAAACAGCAAACCCTCATTTAAAGGCAAACCTCTGCCTTTATGTACTACAGTAACAATATTTTTTCTACTGTTCCTTGTAGGAAGTGCTCAACTTTAAGCCTCTGTTCTCCTTTTTCCTGATCTTAACTGTAAACCTAAATGATGTTTTGCTTCAGAAATGTGGTACTAATCTGAATAGAATCTTTCATGGAAACTGGTGAACAGGACCATATGTCTTCCTGTAGACAAATAAGTATTAGAAGTTTAATTGAGAAAAATCCCCAGAATATCAGCTGCATTCAACTGCATTTCCAAAAGCAGTTTCTAAAAACTGTCTACATTTAGTATGAATTATTTTTTTCCCTTTTGTGGTTTTATTCTGCCTTTTTTTAAAATAAAAATTTTAAAAAGTGGCATAAAGAGTAGGAGATTGTGAGGAAATGATTAATATCTAAATGACACTGAGGCAGATTAAATACCTACAGGAGTTCTTGCAGCTCAGGTTTTACACAAATAGCAGAGGTCAAACTTGTTAGAAGGATAAATGTGAGAGCTCCGTGGCAATCACTTGGTTATCACATGGTTATCACTTGTAGTGTCCGGGATGGATTTAACTGTTAGGTGTATGAAGATAAGGCTCTGTTACCCCTTGGTATCCCACAGTAGGGGCATTAGTCATTTTGAGGAAAGTGAATGGCTTTAGATTTTTGATGAAATGAGGCGGGTGAGGGGACAACTGTGGTTTGACCATGGCAGGGAAGCGTTCATGCACAGATCAAGCAGGACCAATGAGCAGGGGTGAGGGAAAGGGCCAGATCTATATTCCTCAGTAAATCCATGTCTGCATAAAAGAAATTCTCTGAAATCCTGCGGACTGGAACTGCTGCCAACAGGCAAGAGCTGGTGATTAAAGAAAATAATCCTTGCCTTTTGATGGCTTGTTCAGAATTTGTGCAGAGGATGAAGCAGAGCATGAAGTGCACCTAAAAGGCAAAATAGATATTTTCTGTTGGCTGACATTTATTCTTATTTTCTTTCATTAGAATGGCTTTAAACATCCATTTGCTCAGGATTTTGTGTGACATTATGTGTGTGCTTCACATGTCTGTAAAAAGAGAGGTAACCTTTAAATCCATCACTTTTGCACAATATTAACTCAGCAATGTCCTCATGGGGGTAAAGGCTCTGGAACTTGTAAACAAAAGGATTGTTGTAGAAACTCCAAATGCTCTCACTTAATTCCTCCTGCATTGGAATTACATATGTTCCCAGCTTAAACCATGCTTTTCCAGTGGCTTAGAATGGTCTAGCTGATTTTAATAACTCATTGAAGTGGGATGTAGATGTGTAGCTAAAAAATTAGCAGTATAGTAGACTTTTCCAATTTTTCTTTCCATTGGGAATGTGGCTATTTTCTACCATGTTAGATGTTGCTGCTACCTCACCTGGGGTGACATATTCTGTGTTTAAAAAATGGTAGTTAGGTGTTGAAAGAATAATGAATTATTTGTAATTGCTCTTATGATATTTATAACCAGGGTATTTTTGTCTGCATTTTGCTCTTGGTAATGAGAAGGTAGTGGTGTGTGGTTAAGGTTCTTAGGCTACTGCTCCCTATAGATGTTAAGAAATCACCACTGGAGATACACAATTCTACTAAAGAATGCTTCTTCTCTTGCATTTTGCTGTGGTTCAGATCGCTGAACCTCTGTTGAGATCCAAGCCAGCCAGAAAACAAGCAGTCTCTATGATATTATGCTACAAGGCTTGGAGGGAAATGAGAGCATCTTTACTACCTGTCAACTGGCTTGGTAGGGAATCCACTCAAATTAGCGGATTGACTTTATGCAGAGGAAGATGGAAAAAAATCTGGCTCTCTGTGCTGACCTCCTGTACCCCTCAGGTGGGCTGAGTTGGCCCTACTGCACATTTTGTTTTCCTGTGTGCCTTTGGGAGTGTTGTTGTTTTGTTGTTTGGTTTTTTTCTAGCATTTCCAGACAACAGTTTTGAATAGGATTTGGCTGTCTCCCAGCCCACACTGTGTGAGGACAGTGTGAAGACCACCCTACTTGCCATTTAAAAGATTTTTACTCTGTTGAGAAAAATTTTCAAGCTAAAAGGTTTCTCTGCAGTGACAATGCATGAAACTGAAGAAGATGGTGGGCACAAACTGTACAGGACTGTTCCTGCATCCTGTTACTGGTGATCTGAATCCTGTTGCACATCTCAGTACAAACTGCATTTCAATCTCTTTTCAGGCACTGCAACATAAGCCTCAGCTATCTCAGTAGGAGTTGAGCCCTGAAAGGACTCTGCGTCCCAGGATCAGTGTCCTGGGGAGTCTATTTGTGGTCAAAGGCTTTCTGCAACAAAGGCAGCTGATCTTTGCAAATGTGCAGTAGGATTTCCTTCCCCCACCCCTCCTTTTGAAAATGATGATTCCTTACGACTAAAGGTGTTGCTTTCTAGTGTGCTCCAGAGAGCTAATGTTGATTTGTTTATTTTGTGTTAGGTTTTTTTGTTTGTTTTGTTTTTCCCCCTTGGTTTTGTTTATCAATTCCACCTTCCCCACCCCCTGCTGTTTCCTCAGTCTGGAAAACAAAGGAGTAGATGGATCATCATTTCAGCTTTCCAATCCTTATTTTACCTGTGATTTTTACAGCTCCTAATAAGCTGTAGGACTAAACTGTTGAGATTCCTAATAGGAAAACAAGACATTGGTATGACAAAGCAAATCAGTGGTGCTGTCTCTCATGGGGAAGGTTTCACTGACTCTAACTCCCAGAATAAGCATCAGTAATTTTATTGATACTGGCCATCAATAACTTAATTGGATTTAACTTCATACCGGTTAAATCCACTGCTATGTGCTTGCTGTTTTCATAGTATGTCTTGTTCAAAACAGCATCATTAGCTGTAGAAATTTAATTTATGTTAAATGATATTTCAGCCTTGTGGATAGTTGCCTACAGGAAATATCCGAGCAATTTTTTCCTTCTTTCTGTAAGAATGGAGTGGCAGTGTGGATGGTAATGAATATTTAGAGTGCTTTTATTAACAAAAGAAACAGCGCCCACAACCAAACACATTTTATAACAGCATTCATTAGAATTTAATTGGAATTTTATCGAGATGAACGTGGTTAAGCACTACCGTGCACTAAAGGAAAGGGGGAGCTTCCAATGGACCGTGGAACTATTCCAAGAATGGATTTGTCATGTTTTCCATGTATTTACTTGAGGCTGTTTGGGGCAAGGATACTCAAGAGTTAAAGGCATGAGTTTAGACAGCATAATGGAGAGGAAAACACATCTGTGGTCCTTGTGACACTTTACAGAATTCTTAGGTTCCATTTTGTGTTTGTTTTCTGAACACACATGTAAATAAGTGAATTCTTTTCTGGAAGCACTTTATAGGCAAGGAAAACCTTAGAGCAGCTGTGGAGAGACTGCACATAACCCTGGAGCAGTCATTCTGTACCAAGAAGTGCGCTGTAGAGGAAGTGGTCTCCTAAGACTGTGAATCCATGGCAAAACTCCTTTGTGTTTAACCTTTGAAACAAATAATGGTTCCCGCCACAGCAATAATGTGCTCAGCAAAATTTTGATTTACATTCACAATTTTTATTCTAATCTGTAAAGCCGTGGGAGCCTTGTGAGGGGTGTGACCTAATGAAAGGCTGGAACTGTTTAAACAAAGCAGATCCTGTTCTTGTCAAGCAGTATGGTCTCAAAGTAGGGCACTTGGCTGCAATGCAGAAAAATTTGGTTTCTTGCCATGCAGCAATTCTGTGATGTTTGGGAAATCTCTCCCTCCTGTATGCTTCATTTATCTTTCTGAAAATTTGTAATGATCTCTCTTGTATGACCATGAGCTTCACAGCTTAAAATCTAGATAAAACAGGATATAATATTCAGAAAACATGCTTATAGGATTCATGGAACAAGGGACTTTATGCATGACAGCCTGTTGCTTTGGAGACAGACAGATATGTTCTATATCCTGCTCATTTTCTTGATTTAGAAGAGTCAAATATTCTTATGGTTAAGAATCAATACTGTATATGTTTGAGCAAAACACTCCGATCTAAGGCTTGCTGGCTCTATGGTTTGTCTAAAATTATTTTTTCTTTCTTTTTTCTTTTTTCTTTTTTCTTTTCTGGGACTCTGCTTCTGAAAAATGCATTTTCTGACATCTCCTGAAATTTGATTCCCAATAAGAAGTAAACCTTTAATTCCAGAGCATCACAAATCCTACCGTTTAGCAAGGCCACCTTCCCTCCTGTCTACCTAATCCTTGAAAGCCCTTGTTGTGCAAGTCCATTAACATTGCCTTTTAACATCCACTTATTTGAGGAGGTCCCAGGGACACATTTTGTTCCCCTTCTCCAGCTAAGTTACCTGCTATTCTCTTTTGAGACTGTCTTGTCTTACTTCATTATCTGGGGCCTTCCTGAGCAAGTGTTTAGCTGATGAGGCTCGGGCACTGCACAACAAAAAGGGGCTACTTAAGTCTTTTTAAACAAATGTTCAGGTTTCAGTAACTCCACAAAAAAAGCTCCTTTTCAGTGGAAGCAAATTCATACCTTTTGAGGAGGAGAGAATTAAAATTTGACACTAAAACAAGTAAAAGTCCTTTATGTCATTGAGGATGGACTGCAGCATCAGAATCCTAGAAACATCTACTGTATGATTATTGATAACTGATTTTTGTGCTAGATGCTGCATGTGCCAGTAAACTTGTAAGCTTTTTAATCGCATTAACATTGTCTGGATTAGATCTGGAAGAAGGGTAGCAGGAGGTTGATTCTTAGAGCTTGCCTTATTTCCTTAGAAGTAACAACTCATAAGGAAAAACTCTTGCAAAATTCAGGTTGTTCTCAGCCACGTTACTCAGCTGCCCTTTAATAGAATAAAGTCTCTGAGTCATGGTTGTCCTCGGGATTGCACTCAGCAGCTGTGTGTATATGTAATAGGTTGAGGAATTCCTCCTTCTTGAAAAGTCAAATCACTCAGTTTTCTCATGAAACAGAATCAGTTCTGATAGTTTTAAATAAAATGCAATGAATACACTCATACTGCAGTGGCAGTAGTGGTGTTGTACCTTCCCTTGTAGCCAGCACTGGAGTACACACAAGATTAAGAGCAGATCAGCTTGGTTCACACATTTTTGTAGTCCAAGTCAGAACACAAACCAAAATGCCAGTTTACTCAGATAAATGGGGATTAAAACCCCACGTTCTCTTCCTGGATTTGACAAATATTTGATTCAAAATGAACTAGAGAGAGCTCCACACAGAAATACCATGTGTTTCATGGCAGGAATACGTGCTGAGCTAGGTAGAGGTTAGTTAATTTATCAGTTTAATTCTGTGAGTTTTGTAAATGTTACATGAAAGGATATCAGAAGGCATCTCCACAGCACTGCATTTCTACTCAACCAAATTATTCCTGAGCTGGACTTGACAATCATTCTTGCAAAAACTCTGAATCAGCCATTTGTAGTTTTTTAGGGATAAACTGTTTTCTAAAACAGGATGTCTATTCCTAGGTATCCTAATTTACAATCTAAACAGTTCTGTGCTAAGTACTAGTACTATTATATAATGTTTTATCACAGTTGAACATGATTTTTCGTACTGACGTGACCATGACACTGTGATTGATCAAGTTGGTGATATTATAATTTTTTAAGCTTTTGTGAAGTTAGTGCTCTTTTTTCAAATTAACCAATTTTTCTCATTTTTTGAGCTGTCAAAAACACTTGCAACAGCAAGTGGATTTGCAACTTGCTGTTGGATCCTTTTTATAACACTAATTTTGTATTGCAGAAAACTACTACTCTTTAATAAGGTCTAAGATTTACTGAAATATAATCCTACTGTAGAATCACGAAGAATCAAATATTAATACTTCTTTGTTACGTATTACTTCCAAAAATATGCCACTGGAGAAAAGAGAATGCTCTACTCTCTGAAAATGAACAGATTTGTGGTAGTTTAATATAAGCAAGAAATTAAATTCCAAATAAGCCATGTCTCTTTACCCTGCTCCTTCTGGTAAGAGCAGGACAAAGATAGGGCATACTGGTTGAGATAACAATTTACTGAAAGCAAAACAGCAATGGTGTAAGAAACACACCCTCTGCCCCCTCTCTGCAACCAGGACAAGCTTGTAATACAGTTTCAGTCTTACAGAGTGGCAAAAAATCCCTTGAGCATAAGCCAACATCCCTTTATGTGATCAGAGTCACCTGAGCAAGTTTACTGTTATCTCAGTTTTGCATACTCTCTCGTCTCCCTTGGTTTAATAATGATTAAAACTGTGTGTTACAAAGCTCTTCACACATCATGTTATACATGGATACACTCCTGTGAGGCAAAGCTACTTGGCACTTAAGATTTAAAAAAAAAGAAAATAAAAAAAAATAGGAAATACCAAATCAAGGCTCTGGGAAATGCACGTTCGGTGGTGATGTCAAAATAACTGTAAAGGGAGACTATCAGAGTGAAGTCTATTTATAGAAAGTATGTGCCAGGAGCACAATGCACTGAAGAGAAGAAGAAATCTTTGAGTTAACAATGTGCACAGTGGCAGATATATATATATATATATATATATATATATATATATATATATATATCAGTCTTTTGTGCTCTACAGAGGTTTTGTGACTTTTAAAAAAGTGAATTTATTTTTTGAGAAAGTCGGTATAATAACACCATTAGAAATAAAATTCCTTTGGCTACCTGCAAACAGAGGAAAGTATGAAGAAATGTCATGTTCAAGCTTTCTCTGTTAGTACTTGTTAGTCCTTTTTTAAAGGTGCAGTGTGGCAGATGAAACCTTTTGAGTTTTACACAATCATTTTACAATTCTAGCATTTCAGGGTGTCCATGGAGAATGCATTTGAGCCAATGCCCTTCTATTTTCCTGCCTAGTGCCCATGGCTTTGGGGGAGGATCATCTTAGAGCATTTATACTGGTGACTGAAGAGAACTTTAAATTTGAAGTTTGTGTGTAATGATAATAGCACTGTGAAGCAAGCATCTAAACAAGCAAAAAGGTGCTAGAGAAATTGTGATGTCTCCAGTTTACCAGGTGTATTCTTGCTTTTGGAGGTATGGGAAGACTTAAAAAAAGCTACGTTTGATGATAAGTGTCCCTCCTCTTCCTTCAAAGGCCCTAATAAAAGAAAGAGACAGGGGGCAGAGTCAGTATGTCCTGTGTCTAAAATAACTTGGGGGTATCCAATCCTGAAATGTTGCTACAAAAGACTAGGTCTCAAAATATTTTGGTGCATTGACAAAATCATTAGGAGTGATCAAACTGGGGCCTTGGAGTAGTGTATGGTCTGGACATTTCTGCTGGTTTGCAGAACTTCTTCAACTTCTTCGTACTTCTTCAGTCCCTAACCTGATGGCTGTCACCTGCTAGGAACTGGATTATTTCTGAAACATTGTACTATGAAAACAATTAGGTTTGGCTTCAATGAAAAAAACCAAAACTTTTGCATTTAAAAGAAGCCACTGAGTGTTTTTCTTTCACAGTTCTCTCTTCTTACATGGACTACATCTTTGCATATAGGTTTGGTTACAAAATATAATCCATATTTTTTCCTTTCTCTCTTTCAGCCAGGTTAATGCTCATGTTTGTCTTTTTGCTGCATTTGCTTTTAGTTACTGTAGTTGCACGAATTAGTCTTAACATTATTTTTTTTTACTATACTTATTGTGATAAAGTAGTACAAAGCACTGTAGGTCAGTGTTTTGCACTGCAGTCAATTTTGCAGTGAGTGGGTTTCAGCATCAGTAGTACATCTATGCTCTAGAAGATGGTAGAAGATGGTACAACTGCAATTGCCAAGGAAGTATGAGAATTACCTGTGAAGGCATCTGATAATACTTGGATCCAGATGTTCCTTTTCTGCTTGACACATCCTTCCCTTCAAAGATGAAGTTTCAGTGTCTGTAGTGCACGAACTGACACACTAATACTGTGTGGGAAGTTCTTGATCCCAACAGCTGCCTTTGTTCAAATTATTAAAGAAACTGGTCTTTACACTAGGAGTGTGGCAAAGTCGGGGACCTTTTCTCTGTCTCTTAATTAGTCCAAATGTAGTATTAACCCAGTATGTTCTTAAATTTTATGTTCAGGATATTCATCAGCAATTCAAGAAATCAAAAGGCTGGCTCTCTGTAGCAAGTTCATTTGGAATGTTTTCGTTTCCATTGAGGAAAGTTGTTCCTGCACAAGCATTTTCAGACAATCAGGAAAGATTAGTAAGTAGAAGCATTAAGACCATTGAGACAGCAGTTGAAGAAAGAACAGCCTCTAAAAGCCAGAGGAATAATTGAGAGTGGCTGAGCAAAGCTCAATTTCAACCGTATTGGTGCCCAAGTGTGGCAGCGGCTCTCTGGCCACAGACAGCAACACATAACTTTCCCAGGTCTTTCTGGGGGAGGCTGTGAGAAGATCAGAGAAAATGAATGAGAAAAAATTCCTATCTTCACTTCCTGCGCCTGTTGTTGTGAACATGTAGAATGTGTTATGGAAATTGTTTACCAAAGAGTGATTTCCTAATCCTAATTAGCCAATGGTGATGGTGTTTGGATTGAAGGAACAATTAGGTCCAGGTGTATCATAACTGTCTATAAAAACAATGAGTTTCTTAATAATGATATAATAATAAAAAAGAGATTGAACAACCTTCTGTGAATCATAGAGTCAATGCTGATTATTACCTGGCTGGGGGCCCATTTGCAGCAACACCCAAGTCCTTTGAGATACCGTTTGAAAGGAAGAAAATGCAGCTGAAGAGCTTTTAAGAACTCAGGTCTGTTAAGAGTCTAGGTGACTTGGGGTGCTGGCAGTGGAGCCCAGAATGCAAGGAAGGCTTGGTCTTCTTGGTTCCTCTTCTATAAACCACAAATATTTAGAATTTGAGAGGACAGTAGAGATGCTGTAGTTATAAAGTACGTAATGTAAACTAGACAGCTGGTAGAAATGGTACTGTAAGTCTGGCCTGGGACTGAAGTTGAATATATGAAGTAAAGAAAATCTAGGGCTTCACATTAACCAAACAACAAGAGAACAAAATATTGCAATGAACAGGTGTCCATCTGTTGAACAGAATAATGTGTGGAGGCTGTAGGGAAAAAATAGAACAATGTGTTTTTGCTAGACACAGGAATTCAGGATTCCTTTCATTGTGGTGTTTCCCCAGTTCCCTTTCAGCTTCAGACTGCTTCCAAACATAAGCGATTCAATAATTTTTCTGGAATTGACATTGTTCAGTCTTCTGCTTTCAGAAGGAGATCATTATATGAGGATAAAGGCTACAGTTCAGTTGTCATGAGGGATACACAGGTTCCCAGGATTTCTTGGTTTTGCACAGTTGATTGAATTGTGCAGGTATTGTGGAAACATGTTTTAAAGAGAATTTGCAGCTTATCGTCACATGAGTCAACCAGGTGGTAAAGCTGATAAATGGAGCCTGGACAGGAAAAGAGAATTTTCTAAGAGCGAGAATAAAACCCAAACTGCCTGGAAATAGGAGACAAATGTAAAGGAGTTTTTGAGAAGCTGATGAAGATGAACCAAAGGAGAGAAGTATAGGAGGAGCAAGCTTTAAGTTAAGTTTATTTGACAGCCAGAGAGTGCAGGTAAAGGGATCCCTACTAAGTAAGCAGGCACAAAGCTTGTCTGACACAATCAGAAGTAACACAAAAAAAAAGGTATGAAGGGGAAAACAGGTCAATTTAATAATCAGGTACTTTTTACCACTGTCCAAATAGCAGGGAAATATCACTGCAGAATCCTTCACAAAGACATAACATAGCATAGCTTATCACAATACTAAATTATATTATTTGAGTACCATTGGTTAAATTTGAATTGTGAAGTCAAAAACTGTAAGAATTGTTAAACTTTAGTCCTTCTATAGTGTTTCTATAGTCCCTTGCCCTGTGCAGATGTGCCCTGGGAACATCTGAGCTAGACATACCCAGGGCAATGCACTTTTGCAATTTTTGCACAGAAACCAACTGCTCTGGCCATAGGGAGAAGAAGAGGAAAGAGAGCTGGAGGTGAACTGTGTTCACTCTCTTCTTGCTCTTTTTTCCTACTCCATCTTCTCCCTGTTTTGTATCCAGCCTTCTCCCTGCCACCTAGGAAAGTGACAGAGCAGAGAAATGCTCTGCTTGAGGGATCTGAGTTGGAGAGAGAGTGGGAAGACAGGAGCTATGTATTTCATGGGAGGATTGGGATGCAGGTGCTGCAGAGAGCAGCGTGCCTCTGGCAATAAAGACTTTTGGAGAACAAATTCCATCCTCTCTCTCCTCTCTAGTCCTTCCATCCAGAATATCAGGTCAGATGTCAAGCAGGGCATTTGAAGTCACAAAAGGAAAAGCTTACATTTTTATCTTCTTCCAACCCTCAGTTAGCCTAAATGTTAAATGGTATTACAAAAGGAGTTTTGTTGGTATCCATGTGGCAGAAGATTTAAGTGTTGATCTTGGGCAACTGCCTTGATGAACTGAGACTCTTGGAATGAATAATTTCTTGCTCATGTTAATTTTCCTTGTGTATCATTTGTATGAGCAATGCATCTATCTCATAAACTGGCCTCTTTCTGACTGGTGAATGTAGAGGAAATGCTGGATTGGCAGGATAGGGAGCAAGTAGACAGAGTGGTGGGTGGAAGCCTTGTGCCCTGCTGGTAACAAATGTTTTCTACTATGTGTTTTTGGCTGTTGTCTGTCCTATCCCTTTTTCTTCCTTTCAGGCCAATGAAGCAGAAGTGAGAGAAAGAAATACATGTGCAGCTCAGAAAGCTGCATTAAAAATAAAGAGGTTGAAATGAAATAATGTTGAAGTTATTTCCTTTTTTATTTGCTCAGCTAATAACTTTTCTTGAGCAAAGTTACTTGAGTAACCAATATAAAAGATAGACATGAACACTAAATCCAAACTCCCATAAAAAACTGAAGCATTTAGTGACTGGGAAATATCTTTTGATTTACCTAGGGTATTTTATTTCTATGAAATTCCTTGCCTTCTCTAGATTCCATGGGTGCTGAATTGTTTCTCTCTTTTGTTTTTGTGACTTTTAAACTTCCATAAAGAGGAAATCAAAATTAATTCAAGCTTCCAGGCCTGATACTGTCCACTTGTTCTTATACAAGCACCATAATTTATACATATCAAAGCAGTTCAGCTCATAGGTGAAAAAATCCAAGTACAGTTGCAGAGTGATTTATCACAATATGAAAAACTCATTTTATTGCCATCCCTTTTGTTTTTTTCTTAGCATTTTTTGAAATTTAATTTTGAGTACTCTTTTCTTTCCTTTCCCTTGAAGAGAATGTAATAGGTATTTGTCAGTTTTTTGTGCTGGCATTAGAAAAGCACAGACAATTGCATGTCTCTCTCAGACCTCCTTCTTCATCTGAATAAGACACATTGGTTACACTGAAATATTTATCTGTCTCATGTAAAGCATGATAAACTCTCTGGGAATCTGAGCTGTAGGATATGGTATTAGACATGAGGAGCTATCTGCTCCTTTGCTCTTAAACAGCTTTTCTCTTCCAGTACATTGTTAGTTTTGTGTGGGAAATCTGCTTTAGGTGTTGAGTGATGAAATCTCAGGTGCTCAGGTCAGTGAGGATTCATTTTTTTGGCCAGTTCACAAGGAAATGTGGATGTATACATATTGATGAGTCAAATTAGTCTCCTAAACAACTGTTGATGTAAAGTGTGTACAATCAAACCACTATGAATTTGCTGATCCAGGTTAATGTGTTTCACATTTCTCTTTAATTTATAATGACTTTCTGTCGTGAGGACAGGCAGACAGGAAACATGGTCATTTTGACCGGCAAAATCAAATGGGATTTTTTCAGTTGAGAAAGATTTCTAGTTGTGAATTTCAGTAGATTTTCTGTTTTGATCATATTAAATAGCCTGTTGTGATAGCAAGGTAAAAGAATGACTTAAGTGGTTTATTAGTTTGGGGTTTAATTTTGTTTATTTAAAAGTGTGCTTGAGTCACCCTATTCTCCTTCCTGGTACCTCAGAAACTGCACCTCCTGTGGGCTTCAAACTCTGATGTGGACAGTGATGGAAAACAGATAAGGTTTGCTGGTATTTGTTTGGTTTTATGGTTTTGGTTTTTTTTTAAGTAACCAGCTAAAAATTACTGAATTTGGAATAGAATTGAGATCATAGCTTTCTCCATGGTGGGCCACACATATATTGCCTTTATGGGATGCTTGCTGTGAGAGAGATGGGATGTTTCTAGAGTAGGAGCTGGATTCCAGCAGAGAATTGTAAAGGTTCCTCTGGAAGAAAATGTAGAGACACTGATGGAGGCCTGTGGGTGTTACACCAGCCCACCAGTCAGTCAGTACCAGATCTCCATTTCTGTGACTCTTGTAGGCTTTGCAGTGAGTGGGGTAAAATGAGATGGATGGGATAGGCACAGGCAGGAAAACTTTCCAGTGCTATTGCACAGGATGCCTGGGTCTGCTGCTGACACACCAGACCTTTGATCTCCAGAGTCGGGCTGCTTTGCTTTTCACTCTTATTAGAGCCATACTTGAGCCTGGATATGGCTCAAATGCTTCTGATCTTACTTGGATAGAAGAGGATTAAATGGCATCCAGGCAAATGGTTTGGTTTTAGAGCCACATGTCTGTGTACTTCAGTATTTAAGCAGGTATTAGCTAAGTATTCTTCCAAAGCCCTGAGATGGTGATGTACAATTTCCTAAATGTATGCAGTTTTGGAATGTCACAATATTCTGTGTGGTCTGTTCAACTCTATATGTGCTGTGTGGGAGTGGTACAGATGGAGCTAGATAAAGATCTTGCTTTTTATTTTATGGGCTCTTCCATCTGAAACACACAACTTCATTTTTTTCATCCTGTTTGTGTGAATTATTAAACTACTCTTAGAAAAGTTTGTTGATTTTTGACTTATGACATGACAGATTCTGTGTGTGTGTGTGTGTGTATGTGTATTTTTTGTTTCTTGTTTTCTTTCCTGAAATAAAAACCTACTGTCAGAATCTTATATTCAGAAAAGTAATTTGTATTTCTTAAGAACATAAAGCTTTAGCCTCTTATTTTGTGAATTGTTATGCTGAATGTAGAAATTTATTTTTGCGGTAAATCTTATATTTCAATGTGCATATCAGACTTCAACACAGAGTAAATAATCGGTTCTGATCCATACTATGTGAGGCTTTTGCCCCTTAAAAATCTAGTTCTGTATATTTTTGGGAGGGATTTAATATATATTTGTTTTGTGGAAGAGTACACTGTCTGTAAAGTCTTTGCAGTTTTATGGCTAAAGTGTTCACATAAAACTAGTGTAAATGGCTCAACAGATTTTATATTTTATATTTTATATTTTATATTTTATATTTTATATTTTATATTTTATATTTTATATTTTATATTTTATATTTTATATTTTATATTTTATATTTTATATTTTATATTTTATATTTTATATTTTATATTTTATATTTTATATTTTATATTTTATATTTTATATTTTATTTTGAAGCTGCTTTTAGGGAAGACATTGTATCCTTATTATTAATATTTCAGTCTTGTTTTTAAAAGGTTTCTTTTGCATTTTTTCCTTAAGAAGCATAAAATATTATTCTCATACTCTCAAAATACAAAAAAACCTGCCCCCCCCCCCCCCCCCCCAAACCCTTTCAATCTTCAGGTTTTTTTATTTTATTTTTAATGTAGTTCTTTGAATGCTTCAGAGGATAAAGAATTAAGAACAGAAGTTTTCATTGCAGGGATTGTGAAGCTATCCAGCATTTTAACAAAGCAATTGTTAGTGCTTTGGAAAGGCTTTTCTTTAATCAGATATTTAATGCTGCAGCAATCAGAAATCAGGATAATAGTGAGTCTTTAGCAGCTTGGAAAATTGGGACAATGGCTATTGTAGTGTGTAGCAGTGGTCCTTAACTCTCTGTCTAACACAGCTAAACACCTATTGAGAGCAAAGAAAGATGTGTTTTTCCCCCATTTTGAAGAGTTTCCATCCTCTATTAATTTTTGATGTAATACATGATAAAAATTTACTTGTTATTGCAATGATGAGTATCTTATCTTGCTGTGATGGCTGAAATCTTTCCTATTTAATGGGGTAAAACCTAGAACGGCCATGAAAATCACAAAATCCTTTTATGACTGAGGACCATATGCCTTTTTCTTTTAATAACTACATATTGAATGTCCTCTTCAAACTGCATAGTTATTTGAATTCCAGGCTGCAGTCTGACCCTAGAATTTTGCCAGGGAAAATTTGATTAAAGTGATTTCTACATTCTCTGATTTACATAATATCTTCTTTGTTTGTAACTTAGGAAGCAATAGAGTATAGCCAAACTTTTTTGCCTTCAGCAAGCACATTACAGAAGATCTTCACTGAAATAATGTACTTTTGTCTGAAGTTCTAACTTTCTATGGCTTTATGAATAGCCACAGAAATAAGAGGCCTGTGGCCATGAGGGACATTGTGAATACAGGTCTCTAAGTATTTCATAATTGCATTGAAAGGAACAAATTAAAAACATGTTGTTGAAGGAGATACAACACCGAATATCTTAGAGCCAAATCAGGACAAGAATTTCTTCTGAGAGGATAAAATTAATTTTCAAATGCTTAGTCTAAATAAAACATGAACTTTAGGGACCGAATTTAGATTTTTAACTAGTAGTATGTAATGGAAAGATTGCATTTAATGGAAAGACACATTTAATCAATTTTTATTTCCAAATTTCCTTCAGCATTTTTAGTTGTCTCATTTAAAAATGCTGTAAGTAAAAGTGATGCTAGATTCACTTTTAATTTAGGCTAACAAAAATAACCAATGAAAAATCTCAATTATTTTTGGAACTGAAATTGAATGGAGGAATACATTGCCTACAGACAAGGCATTTCACTCCCTGCTGCTGGGTTAAAGATCAACATAGACAAATCTTCCAGCAGTGAAAGTCACTTACGGATCTCCTGAAAAAATTAAGAATTACATGGCACTAGTTTGTTAAAGGGAAAAAAATCTAACTAATGCTCCTGAATGACAGAAGAAAATTCAGTTTAATCTTTGCTATACTTTAAAGACTGGGCATGATCTACACGTATTGTATTGTGTCTCCCTTTTCAACATTGAAACAAGGAAAAACAGTAGAGAACTTCAGACCAGTAACTAAGGAGGGATTTTTTTGCAAGTTTTTTTACTTGCTTTATACCCTTATTAGCACCAGGACAAGTAAAAAAGGTCAGATGCTTTGCAAGTGGGAGACAAATATCCCAACTGTGATCCTCCCCTATGAGAATAAATGAGCTTCCTATGTATAAAGGCTGTCAGCTGTCATGTGGGATATTGGTCAGTCAGAGCAACATTCTGGTAAAACTAGCTGGATCCTCTTGGAACAAGAGCTGTAGAGATTACAACAGCAGAATTGTCATATGCTGCATTGATGAGTTTCCCTGGCTGAGAGTGGAAACTTGATTCAGTATTTAAGAAGAGATCCATGTTTTAAATAAATAGAGGGCTGGCTGACGATGAACTCTTTCAGTTTTGTGTAAAAGTTTTCTTTTTTCAAACAGAATATCACCTTTTCCTCAAATGAGACATTTGAGACATACTTTGTGTGTTCAACAGAGGATTCAAGCAGGTAGGGAGGTATCTATCAAATCACTAATAATGTTATAGATAAGGTCAAAACCAGTAGTACACATGTTGAACTTAAAAGAAAGCTTCGAGGTCGTAGGAATCTGTCTATTAATGCTGTCTGTATGAACTTTTCAGTAATAGAAACAGTAACTTCATCCTAAAACTTTGGCTGCAGAAACAAGAAACCTGGTGTTTCTCCTTTGCCACGCTTCTAGAATCTCAGAGTGAGCAGCTCCCTTGCAGACTATGCACTAGATTGGGTGGCTCTGTTAAAAGGAAGTGTGGAAAATGTCTTTATTACCTCTGGGGTGGGTTAGTGACTGTTACACATGAGAACAAATACTCATATGCACCCTGCATATGTACTGTAAACCACACACAGACAGTGGTGCAAAGGATCCTGTGAGTGGACAGAATGGGCGTCTAAAGTGAGATTATCAGGTATTCCTTCCCCAGTAAAGTAGTGAGATACTTTCACAGCCAGCACATACTATCAAACCTCTGTAACTCCCTTCCTGAACCAGTTGCATGGTGTATTGAGCAAGTTTATATGATGATACTCAAAGCATTCCAATCTTAAAAATCCACAGAAGGAAGGATATTTAGACTAATGTTTTTTAAAGGACTGCCAAGTAAAGAAAATAGTTGTTTCAGGCTGGATGGACTAAAGAAGAGATTACTGCTCTTTAGTGTAAGATCTCTGAAAGTCAGGCTAGTGAACACATTGTAAGATAACACCAGGACAGCTGGACAGCTGGGTTAGAGCATGAATAAAAAAGACTTAACCTCTAGATTTGTGCCTAGCTGAATCTAAATAAGGCATTAAAAGAAGGAAAAAAAAAAAAAGTCTTGCATTACTGTGCACATCAGTTCTGTCCTTCTTTTGTGCAGGTTTGATGGGCTGTAATTGTCTTCCTGGCATTCACAATGAATCACATTAATTTTGCTTTTAACTCTTTTGAAATTCAATAGAAAAATATGCAAATTGTTCAGAAGGAAGCATGTAATTCAGAAGAGGTGTTATATGCTGGGTTTTTTTTCTAACTGAAAGAACAGAAGCTTCATTGTCTTTTCAGGACTCCTTTATTTATCTTGATAAATCAAGAGTCTGTTTCCTCCACAAAATTTGAAATTAATTTTTCCAGCTCCTGATTCTATTCTAGTGTTTCTAGTGTAGGAAGGAAGAAGGGGTTCTTGTTGCTGTTATTATGTAATTGCATACATTCCTCTATGACAAAGTGGGTTGTTCCCTCATGGATTTTCTTAAAAATTAAACCATCACATGATATTAACTGATTTAGTTGGCAATGTAGAGATGAGATTAACTCTGCTCTTAGAGTCTCTTTGTGAATAAACTTGCTACTGTAACTTTGAGGTGTCAGGGCTCCAGTGTGAGATCAAGTGCATCTCATGGAAGTAGG
Source organism: Motacilla alba alba (assembly GCF_015832195.1). Classification (NCBI taxonomy): domain Eukaryota; kingdom Metazoa; phylum Chordata; class Aves; order Passeriformes; family Motacillidae; genus Motacilla; species Motacilla alba. Next base: position 36,521,800 of record NC_052017.1, on the reverse strand, counting down.
GTTTATGGAGAGTCACAGTCATAACAGAAAGATTATAACACCTGAGCAGTGGGATGGTTTAACAATGCCCCCATACCCACCAGATACACCCTCAGGTAATTTCTGACAATTTCTCTCACATATTGTCCCCCAGCAGTCCAGTACCCTCTGTTGAAATGCTGATTCCAAACCCAAAGGGGACTTTCCCGCCCTGTTTTGAGCGGGATGGAATATGGCTGAAATAAGGAACGGAAAAACACCTTACCAAACAAACCAACTCACAAAACCTTGTCCTGTCCATGAATATTACCTTTGGAAGGATGGTATGCATCTATTCAAACTCTTATGTTTAGCTTGATGGCAATGCAAATATATGTTGAAATATATTGCTTGCTGCTGACGTGCTGTGAGCAGATCAGGGCGTACAGAAAGGCGTTGGCCTCTCGTCCTATGCGACCTTCTAGAAGTTACTCAGTACTATATGGACACATTTGCTTTGATTTTCCAGCTTAATTCCAACAGCTGCCTTTGCCAGAATATCTTGTGAGCTGGAAAGAGAGAACAGTCTTACTGCCCCCATATGCTGCCAGGGAGTGTCCCCCTGGAACACTTGTGTGTTTTTCTCTTACGAAATGAAGCGAGGAAGGACGGTAAAGAGGCAGAAGCACCGTAAATGGCTATTGATAGTCATTTTAATATCTCAGCTTTGACCTAGGAGCAAGCTATTACCCATCAGCTGTACTTCACTAAGGACAAAATAGAAACAAGAGGTTACTATGGAGAAAACACCTTGTGCCAACTCTCCATCCTGTGGGAACTTCTGTTCCTAAAGCTTTGAGAAGAGTGAAGCAATTAATGTCTGAGAGGCTAAAGTGGATATTGCTCATTAAGGTGTACTTCATGTGTATTTCTCCTGTTGTATTTGTGACTAACATTGGCCCCTGGGGGCTACCTGAAGGATAGTGTTGCTGCTTTAAGCACACCGCAGGGTAATGTCTGCTGTGGATGCCACAGGAAGCTGGTAATGAAGGAGAAGGTAGGCACTGAGTGGGGGAAAGGAGGAGTTGTGGGACAAATTGGCAGAGTGCCTGCTACATAGGGAGGGAAGCAATAGACATTTCTGCTCAGCAGGTGTGTTTGGTGTACCAAATCCCCCAGACTGCATCACCTAGAACCTTTTGTTTTAGCCCTGTTCCCACATTTTGAGTTGCTCTTACTTACGAGAAAGGTATGTCTGGTGTATTTGTGCTCTTGGGGATAGGTGTACATTTCCGATAAAGTCTGCAAGCGAGGTGCGTGTGGGAAATACTGAAAAATTACTGATGCTTCTAAAAGGTTTTTAGCCTTAATGCTCTTCCAAACAGCTCTTCAGGCTGTTTCTGCTCACACCTGAGGTTCTGGGTTTGGTTGTAGAAAAGGCCTAAGTGTTGTCTTTCCCACCCATTCTCTGAAGCAATACAAGAAGAACAGTAGGGGGTGCAGGGTTAGGGTTATGTAAACTGAACTGTCTCAAATTTAGCAACTATTTAAAAGTATTATTTTCATGCTGTGAAGGGCAGAGAGGCAATATATTACTGCACTGACAAAATTGTTTCTGTTTTATTTGGGGAGTGGACAGTGAGCAGCAATACATGGTTGACATCTCCAAAATTCAAAACAAAACATTCTTGGAACCACAGCTTAAATTTGTTCTTTATTTGTGTGAGAAGCCTTTGGTGTTTGTGCTGGAATTTTTAATTTACAGTATATCACTACTTCAGCCTTTCATGCTAACTGCAAATATGTTCCTTTAAGCTTACTGTTGTGCCTTCACTCGTTTGTATAAATACTTTGAAAAATTAGATTCATTGGCTTGCATCTTATGGTGGCTTGTTGGTTCCTCCATGCTGCACCTATGCACAGGTGTATTTTAAGTACATTTGTCTGAAAACTTAGATCCTGAAATTTTTCCATAGCTAAGGTTGAAATTCGATGTTTGATACTTCAAGGGATTTTGGTGTAAAAACTGCAGATTGAGGTCACAGTTATTGTTTTGGTGAAGGCAAAGAAACCTTGAACGAGAGAAAGGTGGTAGCTTTTACAGGGAAGTGAGGAGATGGGAAAGGATAGGAAAACTTCACCAACTGGGCTATTGTTTCTCACAAAAGCAATATGCTTGTGAATGGGAATTAACAGCAAGAAGTTCACACCTGATTTAAGTGCAAGAGTGAAGTCTTAAACACTTGGGTCCATCCTTTCTTGATGCATCCTTTTCTCACTGGCTTTCCCTCTTTGCTCATTCTCACACCTTCCTGTTTTCAATAGCCCATCTCAGGAGGGGATTGCCTTTGGCATTCTCCTTTATTAAAATAAAAATCTAAGTTTCTGAGTTTACATAAATTTATTGTCAGCCTCCAGACTTGTCTTGCTGCACCTGTGGTTCAAAATGATTTGCCATACACTACTATCAGATTGAGAATACTCTTGTGTTTCATTTTTCTTTTATTATCTGCTGCAATATAATCTGATAAAGAAACTATGTATTTTCCATGCATAGCCATGGAAGTAAAGGAGGATTTTTCCATTATCCTGACATAGAGGAAAGTCAGAGAGAGAAGAATTAAAGTGGAAAAATTGCTTTGGCCCCCTGCAGAAACTGAAATTTTATGTCACTCATAATTACATTCAAGCCCCTAGAAAAGGTACACTTGCTGAAGCTTTGGCATTCTGCAGTAAAGCAACATCCAATGCAGATTTTTCCTCACTTTTGTTCCTTCCAAGTATATCACTCACATTTGATCTCTGCTTTGTAAGCAGTGTGAGTCAAGGCCACTGTCTATCTGTTGGAATTCTTGCAGTTTTACTGAAAATCTCTTTACCTGATGGTGCCTTCTTTGGGAGGAACATGAGCTAGAAATAGCAAGAAAAATATATTCCATACCTCCAACAATAAATAGGATTTATGTCTCTAAACAGAATGCAAATACGTTGAACAGTGCATTGCCCAGCAATGCAAATACCCCACAAGAACTAAAAGAAAAAAAAAAACCCTCTGTACAGTGTCAGTCTTGTTTTTGCTGTGTTTCATCTGTGGTTGCTGGTTTTACCTGTGTGTGACAAACCCAGGGTTCAGTTCCTTCCACTTCAAGTGCAGTGTTGGTTACCAGGAGGACTTGGAAATGTCCTTTCCATTTTTCCTTCAAGGGTTCAAGGTTTCAAGTCTTTACATGTACAAAATCCCCAGGTTGGTATAATTTAAGCATAATTTTTACCACCTCCCTAGTTTTATTTGTATGACAGGGAAAGGCCTCTGCCCATCCAGAAAATGTACCTACCAATACCAGAAGATACCTGTACCCTTTTTGTCTAGGTAATTCAGGGAAACCTATTTGCCAGTAATCTCCAGGTGAATTTCCCTGTTTACTGTCGCAGGAGGTGACCTTTTCTGATTTATAGGATGTTTTTTTAAACAAATTGGACATTTCACTGTTATTGATTTTGCTATTTAAGTCATTCACACAAAAAGTACAGAATTTTCAAAAAGTACAGAATTTTGGAGACTAGAGATCATGGACTCAGTGCCCCAATGGGTTTTGTTGTGTTTCTTTTTCCATTATTTTCCTCATTACAGTAGGTGGAACTATAACCTGTTGGCTGTCCACCATCCCTATTGATTCTTAAGGGGTTTAAATATATTCCAAGTTCTGCTCTGCAGGTGCTCAATACTGAATAAGTTGTTTCTATACAAACTAAAAAAGAAACTAAACAAAATCTTTTCATTCCCCAGCAGTAATGTAACCAGAGGGTCAGCTGAGGAAGATTCCCCTGGACCCCTTCAGGGCAGTTTTTCATCTTCATTAAAGGTCATGGGTTTGATTGCTTGAAGGGCTGGGCTTAGGTTTCCTGTCTGACTTTCCCCTAGCCTGGAGCCACTCCCTTTTCCAATGTACTTTATTTGGCTGGATGCATGAGGGAATATCTCCTCTGAAATATCGTGCCTGCTAAGTACAGAAGAAGGTCCTGTTTGGATATTTCACGTGCATATTCATAGGTTTTTCTGAATGCATTGACATATGTTCCCTACCCTCTGTGCATGTGTTCTTCTGTCCTGGGGGTCTCTTTGGTGGTTCTTGGTGGTTGATGACCCCAAAGTCATACCTGATTGCCTGGTGAAATAGTAAAAGCTGGCATAACTGGGCTGGTTGATTTCCAGGTCTTCTTACAGAATGAATATTGTGTGGCTCCATAGACTGGTGGTTTTTGAAGAATAAGCATTGTATCAACCCATCAGGTGCAAATGATTTTTCATCTGACAACAGCTAAGGAGGGGAAAAAATATGCTCATAGAGGGAAACTTAAAAAGATGGGTTGGATGTCCCTTATGTATTAACAGTCTGAAAGCAGATTGCTCCCCCTCAACACTATAGCATCCCATGAGTGTGTTTCCTAAACCGGTCTAGTGAATTTAGGTGAATTAATCTCAGTTCTTGAGCAGCCGGATTTATAATGTGATCTTGCAGAGGAATACATAGTCTAGTTTAATAATACAGAGCTGTCTAAATAGATCACACGGCTTTTACACAATTCTGCTTTTCAGTGCAAGGAAGACAGAGTCAGATGCTGTGTTCAGGAGCACAGCATAGGTGTAACAGACCTGTCCACCTGCACAGATCTACGCCACAGGTATGACAGCCTTCTCCTAAAATGGTTGTGAGTCTTCCTATTGTTCATCCAGCTCTAAATGCTCTTTTGTCTCTGAAGAGGAAGGAGTTATTTGTACTGTGAGATTTGTTGTATCTAACTGAGCCTTGGCTTTTAATTTACACACCTACATAATCCCTGTAGAGAAGGAGGTGCTCTGAATTGTTTTCCTGGGATGCTTATCTTCCTGTGTTGGCTGAGAGATGAGATGTGGAGGGAAAGGCAATCTCCCCTTGTATTTAGTTGCAAAGACATGAATACATCCCCTTCTCTCCCACTACCCATGCTGATGAATCTTTTATTCAAGCAAACTAATTCCCAGACCTGGAAAAAAAATATGAGAAAGCATGTGGTGATTTAAAAACCAAGAAAAATAAAAATGTCATGGAGAACAGGCAAAATGCCATATGTGTTGGTTGCAGCAGTAAAGCCCATGGAGAGAGCAGTAGGGACTAGAATTAAACAGCTTTGAAAGCCATTTCACTACTGGTGTGTAAGCTGCAAGGTGGAGTGAGAGCCAATTCTCTTATCTCACCAGCATGAGCCTTACAATCAAAGCTGTCTGGGTTTTTAGTTGTCACCTGGACTGGTTTAGTGTTCTCTCACAGAAAGGTGTTTGGATTTACCTCCATGGTTGCATCTGGAAATAATGGTGCTTATGCACATCTCTGATAGCAAGCTCCTCTGCAATGCGCAGATGTGCTTCCAGGGGAATCATCAGGAATGCTTTGCACTCAAGAAAGTGCTTAATTTTTTTTTAGATCCCCACCTCGCACTTTTTAACCAAGGCCACGGTTGATCTTTGAATAGAGAGGGATTTTTTAGCAGGACTTTTTGCTGGTATAATTGGAAAAAAAAGCCTGTTTGGTTCTAGAAATGGAAATCTAGGACCTGTACATTTTCTTGAAAATTTAATTTTTTCAGTTGCATTAGAAGAATTAAGTCTTTAATTGCTTTATTGATTTATATATGTGTGCTTTAGGAGAGCACATAGTATTTACCTCAGCCTCCCCACTGTTACTCTGAAATTTTGTGGGAAACAAAGAAAGAACTGACTACCTCAGAAAAAAAATAAATGTCTTCTCTCTGTCTTTAATATGAATATCAGATAACAATGGCTTCAGTAAAACTTTCTGATACATTTAATATAAAAATCAAAGCTAAGTAATCCAGAGGACAATCAAGTCCATTATAAAACCAAGCTACAAATCCCCATGAGACCACTGATATCAATGAAACCTGTTGCTGATTTAAAATTTGGATAAGTTTAGTGACTTTGAGTACCAGAGGTGATGTTTGTCAAGATAAAACCTAGCGTCCACTGTGGTGAAGTGGTAGCATTCAGATTTCAAATAGCTTTTTTCTGTTTGAGAAGAACATATATATTTTTTTCCTCTGCTCAAGAAAGAGTTGCATGCCCTAAAATCTGGACATTTTTGTTAAGATCACTGTAGTTTATGGATGCTATTTAAAATTCTAAAAATCCTTGATCTTAGTTCTATTAATCTCTATCTTTCTACAGATTTTTTCTTTCATGTGGTTGTTTGGGAGCATTTGGAAAACTATTTAAAATGCAACATGAGTAAGGTGCTACCTCTATAATACCAAGGAATTGTCTTTAATTGCCTTTTAGATAAAAGCTAAAGGTCTTGATGTCATTTTTTTACAGGCATCTTATTAGCCTGTGTGACATGTGTAGGAAAATTCTGGCTTGTAACAGTCAATTTGTATTTGTTGAAAACAGTCATGTCAAACCAATCTAACTTCTTCCAGGGGCAAGGTAACTGGCCTTTGAATAGAAAAAAGAAACTGATGTTGAATATCTTCAATAAAACTTTCTTGTTGATATGGACTATATTCCCACAAGCAAACTAGCTTAATACATTTAATTGTAACTAGTAAAAAAGAATTTCAGTAGTCATGGGACAAAAAGGCAGACTGGATGAGTAAACAAAGTAGGATGCTTAAGGGATCCATCCTGTCTGAAATACAATTCAATGCTTTTATCAGTTATTATGAAGACAAAATTGAGGAAGTTCCCTCGATTTTAACCTGAGGAACAACTGTGCAGTTAGGAGTTCACTAAAATATCTGAGAGGTAGCATGGATCAGAACCTGAACAGAAGCTGACTGTGTCACACAAGTATCAGAAGGAAAAAGGCCACACAACTATCAGAAGGAAAAAGGAAAGGGAAGAGTTGGAAAAAATGTGAGATTCTGAGCATTGGAATGTCGTGGCAAGTTTTGGTTTAGAAGAGAATCATGGTGTATGATGATAACAAGAGCTACTATGCTGAGTTTCCTCCAGCACGATGTAATATAGGGGTAGTCCAGAGCAGGAGTCCTAGGAGTGCACGGATTTCTTATCCTTGTTTTAACAAAACTGAGGTCACTGGTGGTTAAAACTGACATTTTTCACTCACTCTTCACAGCTGTAAAGTCAGAAAAATTACTTGAAATCACAGCAGCCTACAAAATAGTACAGTTAGGCTAAATAACACAGTAATTCAAAATAAATAGAACAATAATTCAAAATAGTACAATCAAAGTGTTCACTATCTAATATCCACTCAGGCTTCAGCAGCTCCAGAATTCTGGGTTCTGCTGTTTTAGTGAACTGAATGTTCAGGATAGAGGGTGTGACTCCACAACATTTATCTCTGTTCACTATAGGCAGGTTTTAAAGTATCCTAATGATTTTAACACCAATACCTGTTAGGTAATGAGCACTGAAGGACTTAGTTTCCCCTTTACCTGCTGTTCCTCCTTCCCTTAGAGCGACTGCTTGCCATGAAAATACCCACACTTTTAACAGTGACACCAAAAATTAGTGACTTGCCTTAAAACCTCTGATTTTAAACAACAGGCATTTAGCACACAGGGGAACTTGGGACATGGCAAAATGACCCAAAACAGTGGAAAATAATAAAAGTTTTTTGTGGTAACAGCCACTGGGGAATTCAGTGTTTGAGTCAGCAGAAGCCCAGCAGATGGATCTGTCTGTCACGTGATGAGGGAAGTAAATGAAGTTAAACTTTCCAGTGCTTGAGCCTCATCATTCCAATAGCCTGGCTAACCCTCAGAGCTGCTTCGGATGTGAAACTAGAGGATTGGGCAGTCTACCAGCTGGATCAAGGAATCACTTTCACCAGGAACTATGACTTTCATTTGTTGCCAAAGAGCAATGAAATTCTTCTTTCTTAATGAGTGCCAGCAGCACTTGAACCTGCATTAGGTAGCAAGTCTACAGGAGAGGATGTGCCAGGATTTCACTGCTGCTCAGAAAGATGTGAATGATTAAAAAAATTTTTGTTGAGCAGCTTGCTTTTGCTTAGTAAACACCAAGCTAGCCAGGCTGTGCAGTACCACAGTTTACAGTTCAGTTGCAGAGGAAACACCATGGGTGTGCTGTACCTGCACAAAGGGAAAGCAGCAATTAACAAAAAAGAACAGTTGAGGCAGAGAAAAAATGCTGGTAATACAGAATAATGAAAAGAGATAGCCAGGGACTAGAAGAAATTAAACCCAGAAATAAGCAAGATGTACTCAATGTTTTTCACCAGGGATTCTATGTCCAAGCTTTGGCTTGGCACTTTAAGTCTAGGTGGCATTGCATTAGATTCTTTCTTGATGTAGATAAATTAAAGCTGCTTTGCAATTTGGAGTATGTGAAATCTCTCAACACCTTTTGATACTTCCAAGAGTGGAGAGGATGAAAAGTGAAGAACAGCCTTGAGCTCTCATCCCACCCCTTGAAGAAGGGAGCTTAAGCAGCCTTGCTCTTGCTCGTCTTACATGAATGTCCATCAATGCCCTCAGTTGCAAGGCATGCAGAGCAGCATAACCTGTCTCCCCAGCTGTCAAAGATGCAGGAAGCAGCACTCAGCTGTCCAGGTACCAGGCACAGGCAATTTTATGGTAACAGTGCCATGTGAGCTAAAATCTTGCTTGCCTTTGAGGCAGCAGTGACCACTGGTGAGAGACACCCGTTTTCTTACTATCTGAAAACACGTTTGACTTTGCTAGCTCTCTCAGCTCTCATTGCTGGAAGGTCATTATGAAGGAAAAGCATTATCTTCTTCACATTAATGTAATCCATGCTGTCATTTTGTTTACATTCTGTCAGGGCTCCAAGTCCGAATTGTAAGATCGACAGATGTATCTGCATCAAAAATGAGTTCTTTGCCTCTTCCTTAGAAAATTAAGAGAGAAGGTAAACAGGTAAAGGCAAAATATTTTACTTGTAGATACTTCACGGTATGAATTTGAGCTGTTATGGGATTTGAGCACAATTTCATGGGTTTCCTTTTAACACAAACTCCCCCTTCGTTTGAGTCTTTGAAGAATAGTGTGTCTGTATGTTTAAACCAGTTTTCAGCACCTGGGATCCTATTTAGTTAAATTATGTGCTGTATTTCTGTTAAAGTTGTCACAGTGTTTTGTGGACCAAGTATAAGTTCAGTCTGTAACTTTTACAATGGTGTCTGCCTTCTAAGATTTGCAAATTTATAATAATACTAGTTAAATTTTTCCTTTGCTCTTGGTGACGAGGAAAGTTTTATGAGGACAGTTATTCTTCCATCTGTAGTTATATCATTCAACTTTGTTTTCTCTGTCCTGTGTTATTCCACCTACTACACTCAGCATCCCTGCTCCTGCTGGTACAAGCTGTTGTCCCAGTCTGTTCCAGACGTTTAATCTGTGAATCATGGTGTTTATTCTGAGTCCACCTTTGCTATAGTGTCCCTGTGAGTGAGCTCCTATTGACCTTTCTGCCCTCCCAATCATCCAGATTAATTACTTTCACTACCATATTTCTATCTTTCTGCTGCTGCAAACTAGATCGTGTTCCTGAAACTATGATTTTTGTGGGTAACTTTATGCTTTTTATCAGTGAACCCCAGCATGGTTCCAGCTGCTTGATTGGATGCCTGTGCTGACCTAGCGTGCAGCTGCAATTTATTTCTTCCTCCTCCATTGCTATTTTTGTTTCTTGCCCTCTTGATCATTGCTAAGTTTTGGGAGGTTTTTTTTTTGAATCAGCTAATGCTCATTCATATAATTTTCTTCATCTCATCCCTGTCCAATAAACCTGCTATGTTTGATTTCTTCTGCCATTTATTTGTCTCCTTTGGCTGTAAGTGTGCATATACGCCTGTTTTATGTTTTATGGACTTGTTTTCACTTTTTCTCAAATGGCCTTTGCAATATGGCCAATTGCAGCCATACTTTAGAGAAGTAAAGCTATCCAGGAAATTGAGCTTCTACCGTTTCTGGGAAAACTAGAGCACTGGAATGGATTCCCCAGGGAAGTGGTCACAGCATCAGCCTGTCAGAGTTCAAGAAGCATTTGGACAACACTCTCTGGCACATGGTGTGATTCTTGGGAATGGTCCTGTGCGGGAACAGGAGTTGGATTCAATGATCCTCATGGATCCCTTCCAGCTTAGCAAATTGTGTGATTCCTTGTGATTCTGTTACTGTAGCAGAAGGCACATTTTAAAGAAGTTTTGCTAATCTAAGTCTTTCTCAGTTGCCAGTATGTATGGAATTTGTGTACAATCGCTGTGAAAAATATTCAAGTTTAACTATGCACAGCTGTTTAAAAAAATTACACATTCTTTACCATATAATTTTCTTTTTCTTAGAAGACTTGTTCAATTGACAGACTGGTGTTTCTGTCTTTTTTGCATGTACCTGACAGTTGCTTTTGACACCTTTCTTGTTTTCTTCTTTATGGGCTTCACAGGCTGCTATTGAACAATTTCCCATACTTAAGTATTTGCTATGATTTTTTTTTAAGCTGAATTTATCATATGGATTTATTTTTAACCCTTTTAATTTTTTTTTTCTTCTGTAACAAATTGCTGGTGGAATGGAATCTCTCTTCTTTAACTCCATCTTGCCAGAGGTTATTCTACTGAGACTGTCAATGGAAATGCATGAAGCTGAAAAGTCTGCAGCAGCAAAGAGTAGCTGTAATCCTTTGGTGTCATTTTAGAGGCAATGAGGTCTTTCAGGGGTAAAATAAGTCCACAGTTCAGGCTATAGCTATATTATGTCTCATCCCTGGGATACATTAAAAAATTTCTTCTGTTCCAAAGAGGATTTCCTAGCATGGAGAATAGTGTTGGCATGGGTGACAGCATCTCTTTGGATGACTGTATTTCTGATTTCCGGAGCTCTTCAGAAAAGCTCTCTTACTCTGAGAGTTTCTGCTACAGCAATTCTTGTTTTGCTTTGCTCCATCCAAAGGTAATTTTCTTTATCATCCATTAATTTCAGTGGAGATTTTCTACATGGAAACTGTAAGATCAGCAGTGGGGTTGTTTTAATTGAATACAGTTGAATGAAATAAAACAAGAGGCATCAGAGTAAAGGCTGTGCAAGGAAAGGACTGTACAATATAGGCCTCTTGCAAATGGAGATGAGGGTGGTTGGCACAGGCAATAATGCTTATGAGGAGCAAACCTTATCACTGCTACTAGATTTTTCCATTTTCAAATGGTCTGTCACATACATCTTCCATTTCCTTGACTGTGTTACCCTCAAATGTAGATGCCTTTCACCCAAAATTTCCCACCAGACATTTCAGCCAAGGTTGGACAACATGTTACCTGTGGGGACTTGCTTAACTGTCGTTCCCTGCCTAAGTTCTGTCAGGTGCTTTCCTCAGCACTGCCTCAGGTGAAAGATTATCCTTCATCACTGGAGGTAGGACTGTTCCAGATGTTGTGAAATAGCAATTAGGTATTTCCTGTTGTCTGTATTTTCATAGAATCACAAGGATTCTTTCCATCTGATGTTACGATGCTTTCTGAAACTAGAGATTCACAAAATATGTTCTTCAAAATTATCATATTGGAGAAAAATAAATGTCATTGAGTGACTTGTCTAACTAACTAACTAAAGTTCACTTGCCTAACTTATCTTTGCTATCTTTTGTCAGTGACGGAAAGGCTCGAAACCAAATATAACTGAAGTTAAGCTCTGTTTCTTTAGAAAAGTGAATAAATAAAAGAATGGAAATTTATAGTATCTGGCAGTTTGACTTCAGAATCTCTGAGAGGGGTGTTTAAACACTTCCTTGCATGGTTATAATCTTTATCACTGCTGACTACTATGTTTCTTAAATTACCTCTAAATATGTCTACAGCAGTGCAAAACCATTCACATGCTTACAAAGCATGTCTTACACAACCCAAAGGAGAATGGGGGAAGAGATCCAGGTCTGGGTTATCTAAGGAAGCAAGAAGATTTTTTTAGTGTAATACGTCAGAAAAGGACTACAAGAAGAATAAAATTTGATATGAGAAAGTTTTAAAGGTTTACACTGAACCTAGCTGTAATTTTAATATCCTATTTTATCCAATGAGCAGTCATATTGGCAGAGTACTATAGAGAGAAAAGATGTGGGAAAAAAAAAGACTTAATAGCATGGGCGAGACTCATGTTTATGACAGCTTCTGAAAGCTCTGTTCCTGTACCCGGTCAAAACAAAATTTCCATGCTAAGTTGCCTGAGATACATTCACGTACAATATAAATCTGAGATGAAGGGTGCCATAAACATAGTACAAGTTTGGCTTCTGTAGGAGAGAAATTCTTTAATCTGTAATGCAAATCTCAAAAGCTGTATAACGAACATAAAGAGCAATATAAGAAAATCATATAACTTAAAATTGCTTTGGAGGAAATTATTTTTAGAATGGTGCAAGTAGGAACAATTTAAAATTACTGCATAGTGAAGAAGATGCTTTCCCATAAGAGTGAAAATTGTGGAATGCTTACATCACAGTTTCTGAGAGGACACTAGAAAGAAAATCTGTCTAGTTTCCTCTGGAACAGGGATCTTGCCTTTCAGCAACCTTCTTGACCTCCATGGCAGAGATCTGAAGGGTCTGATTATTTCAGGGACACCCTATAACATATAACTCAGTCTCAGATAACTAACAAAAACACACACTTTTCCATTAACAGAGTGCAAATGAATCAGTCTGTTTTATAGCATGCCCTCTAGTAGTTAGCCTGTGAGAGCTTTCCTAAGGCAGTACATGTATAAGTAGCATTTTTTTTTTACAGTGATCAACTATAGTGTGCTTTGTTTTTCCATAAAGAAGAGAAAATTTTATTTACAGCAACTTATCACAGTAATAATATTTTTTCATTCAGTATTTCATATTCCTGCAACCAAGTTATGGGGTAGGATCTAACAGATACCTTGATCACAATATGTCTTTTCCCCCTAAAATCATCATCTAGCTGCATCCAAGGTTTTGCTGTCACAACAGGCAGCTTCCACTGCTGATGCATTGTCATCCCCAGCAACTGATTTTGGACATGAAGCTCCACTGGCAGAAGTGCTGGGAAGGGCAGTAGCTCTGAGCCAAGCCAGCAGGCTCATAGGCCACTTCCATGAGACTGACCACAGGCATGTGTTCCACCAGAGCTCCCATCTAGCTGTGCCATAAGGATGAGATCATTTATGTTGGGAATCCCAGAGGGAAGAGTGCTTGGAGTATTAAGCAGCAGTAATGACTGTTGATATTTCAACAGAGGATCTGTTGAAGGAGAACAACTGTGTGCCACAGGTCCCCTGAACAAATTCCTGGTTTTGAGGGAATAATTTTTGTCCTATGCTTTAGTAAGCAAGCTTTTGGTTTAGGTCCTGATGCAAGTTAAAACCAGCAGCATTGACACAGCTGCATAGAATTTTTTTTGGCTCAGTGAAAGAAAGCAAGGATGCTGAGATAAGGCAAATTGTCCCATGCCCTCCCATCGAGTGTACTCAAAGTGCTGTGAAGTGCTCAGGTATGCCACTAGGTGTTACTCTCTCAAAAAGACTGACTGCCTCTTTGGGTAAACTAAAACAACATGTGGGAGCCTAAGCTGACAAATTACTGCTGGAAACTTTTAGATTAAAAAAAAAAATTCTTCCTTAATACATATAATTTGAAAATTAGTCATTTTCAGGATTTTCACTGCACTGTGATTTGGGACACAACCAGGCTGATAATTGAGGGAGAGACACTATGTAGTTGCAAGGATGAGGATAGGAAGTAGATTTGACTGAAGTGAAGCAGCTCATGAGGCATGGAAGTACCCCTGCAGCATGCAGCTCTCAACCCTTTTGACCCATGATGGGCAGTTTTTGTGGCTGATACAAAAGGATGTTAAATGATCTAATGGAGTTTTTAAGGAGTAAATAAAACTCAAGTGAAATCTAAAGACAGCAATACCTGAAAAAATATGTATTGTTTGTTCAACAAAAAATTATGAGCATGGGATAGCTCTTTTGGCAAGTGCAAAGTTGTCTAATGTCACATTTTTTTTTCTCTTTGCTCTGATGAATAAGCGGGGAAGAACAGGCTCATGGATAACTGGTTTGATGTGGCTGGCATACTGCAGCTAATTTTTATTGTGTTGTCTAAGTGTTATCAGTCTAGTTCAAATATTATAGTTCAAATATTTCACTTGAATGTGTGACCTAAAAGGAGGTGACACATTTTAGGCAAGTGTGTTAAATTATTTTAGGGAGTTGATATTAGTAGTTTGTAATGTCTTTCCAACAGTTTTGGTTTTGGCAAATTAATATTTTTCTAACACTTTGCCCTCATCTGTACCAAAAATAAAAAGAACCAAGACCTAGAACATTTTGTCAAAAAGATCATGACCAAATGTATCTCACACCGTTTGTGTTCAGGAACTAATATGTATAAACAAACATTGATTCCATGTCACTGATCTGTTTGAAAGCTGGCTCAACATCTGTTACTGTTTGGCAGGGGAACAGAATGTCCAGATTTTTAAAGCCTTGCAAAATGCTTTCATATTTATTTAATGATTGATATTTCATTGCAGTTAATAACCTGATAAAATTCTTTATCAGAGGTAGGAGTATGAGAGAAGTTAACAGACAAGCACATCTGCTAGTCTTTTGGAGATCCAAAAAAACTTTTAAAATGAGAATCAGACTTGGAACTCCTTTTGAATTTATTTTCATCCTGAAATCTGGAGAGGATAGTAATGGGCTGAAAGGAAGCATGCTGTATTGCTGTGAAATGGGCCCCAGAGGAGCCTTTACAATTGGTCTATCACCAGTTTCATTAGTCAAATGTTTTCACTGGAGAAATAATGGGAAGCTGGCTGTTTTCCTAGCAAGTGATTACCACCATCAATGACACTTCTATGCTTTAAAATATTCCATCTCACAAATGATAGTAATCATGTAGTCATAATCAGAGTGGAGAAAGACTTCTGAAAATATTGGTTAGAAATTTTGGGAGCAAGAAAGACATCAAATACATATATATATATATATATATATATATATATATATATATATATATGTAATTAAATGGCAGAAAAGTGAAATTATGAAATGAAGAAAGATAATAGTTGCCATCTTAAATGTTCAAGTGTTCTATTTAAGACATTTTTGTTTACATTTGAGGTACATTGCCTTTAAATCAGATATTCAAACTTTAATGTAATTAGATGTTATCTTCAGTAAGTTTCGTAGTATTAAAATGTTCTGCAAATGATAACTGGATAACCCCAAGCTGATGTTAGAAGAACTCAAAATAGAGTGGTACAGTCACTCCACTGGTCTCATCCAGTTTGTTGCTTAGCCTGGCAGCAGCTGGTGGAGCTGAGATTGCAGCTGGAATCATTAGCAGCATGTTGCAGTGTTCCATGGATGACTGCCTGCTCTGCCTGGGGGCAGGCAGAGATCCCCTGCAAGAAACACAGCCCAGAGCTCCTGCACTTCCCTATGGAGCCTGCAGCAAAGTTGCTTTGTCTTTTCCAAGGCTAAACTGGCTGAACATGGCTAGATGTTGGCTAAACATCAGGTTCATGTCTCTGAATGGGGCACTTCACAGGGGTACACAGCTGTGTTCTAGGGCGACTGAATTTACAAAACTAGGGATTTAAACTTAGTTTCTCATTTAACTTAGCTAGAACTATAGCAGCCAGTGCTGAAAAAAAAAAAGAAAGGATAAAGACAGCTGGCAAATCTTGAAAAGTACATGTGTAGGTAAAAAGAAGATGTTTTTGTGATTATGCTTTAGAAAAAAACCCTTAACTTTGCTATAGTATAATGGTATGCAATTTAAGTTGACAAATTAAGCAGTGAAAATTGGAAAAGGCCAAGATTTAGTTTGCATGTGAGCTCTCATGAGTATGCATCATGGCACAATATTTGCTCTCCATAAGTTCTCTCAGTCTCTATTACTCCCAGTATATTCTGTAGTGGTTTTGAGCTTGAATCATTGAGCAAGCAGCAGAGAGTGAGTCCTTCTGGGTTTAATTTCTTTCACAAAACAAATGCAGGGGAAACTGTAAAAGTCTGCACTAGAACAAGTCCAGTATAAAAAGATCTTCTTGAGAACACATACACAACAGACTCTGTTGATCATATGAGAAGTTATTTTTCTAGAATGCTTATAGTTGTAACTGTTTGAATCTATTTAACTATTATGTGCATTGCCTCAGCTTTAAATAACAAAAGTTTTACTCAGTTGTCATAAAAAGCTTTCCAATCTGAGAAAGCCATAGAAACATGGCTTCCCAGTCTTGTTCTGGAAAAGCACAGAGCTTGTTTTATGGTATTACCTTAAGTTAACAAATACATTTTATTTGAAACACAAACAAGGCTTTGAAAATTTTGGCACTGACACAAATTTTTGTTAGAACAGTGAAGGAAAATGGGGTTGGATCCTATTACCAAATGATTGAATGGAACTTTTTCAGTAATGATATCCTCACTATTTCAACCCTTGAGTAAATTTGCTAGTAGAAAAGCTATTTAATCAGTAATTCCCTTCCACAATAAAATTCTTTAGAAGAAGACAAATGAATGTTTGCTAGATATTTGCAGTCTATAATGAAGAAAAAAATTAAAAGTAAATTGGAATATTTTGATTTCAAAAGCACAAACAGTTGATGCTAAAAAGTAAAAATCATCTTCCCCAAACATGGCACACATCAATTTAAGTTTAATTAAAAGTAACAGCATCAATACCATCTTGATGCTTGTCAGAATATTGAAGAGTTTTTGGCAGATGCTGGCAATACAGCAGTAAGTATGAATCTTTCCGTGTTGTAACATTTAATTTTTTAATGAAATCACACCGCTTATAGACTCTTCAGGTACGTTCAGGCCCACAGGGTATTGTTTACACACAGCACAGCATAAGTCAACCTGTTTTCTTAGGTGAAATCTATGCAAGTCTAAAAATAACTCTATGAACATATGTGCTACAGTATTTTGAGATAGCCTTTGTTTTCTCACAACTTAATGTAATAAATCAAAACTGTAGAGCCAAGCACATGCTGTTACAGCTCCTCTTGCACAGCCATACATCACCTCTCTGTGCAAGAAGGAAACTTCTGATTTGTATATCATATAAAAGCTGTAGAAAGTACTTATGGTAGGGTTTTAAAAAGAAATATTATTTGTAGAGTACTTACCACTTAAAAAACCCACATGCTAACAAAAGGGATGGCTGATGGGAGAGTAACTTTCTATTGAACTTTTTTACCACTTTAAGGGCTCTATACTCACAGATCACCTGCTGGGTGGTTGCTAACTGTTCATTACCTTGTGGTTTGTGTTAAATGAGACCAAGGTCTGTTCACCACAAGTCTGCCTCAGAGAAACTTGAATAACACATGGGCCTTTCACATTCTTGTGGATTTTCTTCACGGGCCAGTACTTAGCAACTGGAGCTGCTTTCCTCATTTGAGGAGCAAAGCAAATTGGTATTGAAGATGAAGAAACATTGTTCTATTTTGGCAAGTCTAATGTGTTCTCTCTTCAGTGGGAAAAAGTTTGTCAGGTTATCACTCACGATTATTAAATTGGCTCAAGCGTTTAAAATGTGAAAGCAAATTGCTTGTGGAAAACAAACTAAGCTTGTGACTCAAAATAAAACAAAACAAAACAAAAAACCAAAAAAACCACCTGTTGTGCTTAACAATGAAGGGCTGTGGGTGCCAAAGGGAGGCTGCTGCTGCTCAGCCTGACAGAAGGACTGAAGGGAAGCAGGAAAACACAAGGAAGCTGATACTAATGTCAGCAGTACAGAGAAACATTAAGGAGGCAAAAGGAATGGCTGTGTAGGGAAGTGTAATGCATATGCAAAGTTGACAAAGGCACCACCCATGCCCTCAAAGGCCTGCATCTACCTAATTAATGAGTATTAACAGCTCTTAGAACAATAACAAGTAGTGCAGGAAGGTTGCTTTCAGTTTTCTGGTTTGTATGTCTTGTATCTTGACATGGTGGAACTAAGTAGCAAGGTGGAGTTCAGGTGTTTAGTTGTTTCAGCAAGGTTTTGCCTTTTTTTGGAGCTGCTGTAGGCTCATGCAATGTCTTTTTTTATGACACCATGCCTTTGTCAATTAAAGAAATCTAAATCTGCAATCTGATATTTGCAGGTGAGTGAAAGAGCAGTCATGTAATTTAGAGTTATACCTTTTAGCTGGTTTTCCTCAAACCAGCTGAATGAGATACTACAAATGCTCTTAAAATTTATGAAGACAGTTCTCAGTATTTTTTTTTTCAAAAAAAGGTATTTTTATATTACTGTTACAAATATGAACTGGTGCTAAAAGTATGCTTTATACAGATAAAATACATGTAGCTAAAAATGTATCAAATTCAGTTTCAGATAAAATAACTGCTGACAGTCTAAATGAATTTAAATTAAGGCATGACTTACATTCTTTGTAAAATGATCTGCTTGTAAATTAAAAGTTTAGATTATGATGTGATGTGTAGATTGAAATAATGATATGGAGTCTTTGGTAGAAGACTGATTCAGTAGCTCATTTTGTGGGACTGACATTGTGCAGGTATTTTTGGCTTGTCTTCTAGTTAAGTTCTTTATTCTTTTCATTTTTTTCTCCACATTTGGCCTTCAAATATTCCTTATGTCTGTGGAATGTGGTATTTCATATGGTAGTAGCCTCAGCCATCTTTGTGTGCTGGTTTTCTCCTCCTTAGGGTGGATTCTGAACTTGATGTGTTCCCTGCAGTTGGAGTTTTCTGCTAGTCTGAGTGATGAGGACAGTGCCATGAGGCCAGGCCACAACAAAACACACCCATTTACTTCTGGTTTAATGGGCACACAAAAACCAGAAATATTATTGTGTGAGGCTGACTTTTTATCTGTCTTTAACAGCAATTGAAGGGTGCCAGGAGATCAGTCTTTTGCCTCACCAAGAACTCTGACTGAAGGCTTCAGCTTCTTCAAACAGACTAAAACACTCCACCTGATTCTGGGACAATTTTTTAGTAAGTCCTGGTCAGCACGTAAATATTGAAGTCCATGGTATAATAAGCAAGGGAGGAATGAGGGGATTCTTAGCTTTATTGTTCACCTGTTGGAAAAGAAGTGTTACTTGAAGGGAGATGAGAGCGAAGAACCCTTGTGCAACCTCTTGGACAGCACTGGTGCTGGTCACAGATGAGCAAGACAGGTCATCACTGTGGGGAATGCCAAAGTTGGCAGATTTTTTTGTCTCCTGTCAGAAGGTCACAATGTAGTGGGGTGATGTATTACATACAAATGCCATATGGCACCTCCTGACAATACTGCTGTAGTTAAAAATAACACCTGAACACCATAAGACTACTGTGGATTTCAAGAGTGTGTTTTTTCCAATCTATCCTGTTAGCAAATTTTGCATTGCATTTAATCTGACTACATTCATTGAAAGGGGACAAGCTATACTTTTTAAAACATGTTTTCTATAGTAAGTCACTAGACACTCTTGAATACAGTGGGTAAATAAACAAACACATCTGTTTTAAGACAGCCAGTAGTGGCTTTACTGCAAATGATGTCAAGTGTAGAAAGAGACAAGGTATTCCACTCAGAGTATTTAATCCCTTTCAAGATAACTTTCTTAGGTTAGGCTTAAATGCAGCACATAAAATGTTAATGCAAATAATTCTGCTTTTGTTGCCCATGAATAATTCAGACCTGAGTATCTGCTATGTGTAGTCTGCAAGTTCACAGAAGAATCCTATCTAACTATTCTGACAGTCAATCATTAGAAGCTTTAAGAAAGTATAATGTGCTCAAGTACTGTAACTCAGCTGATTGCACTAACACAGCTCTAAGAGATATATTTGTACTATAAAGAGTTGTACTATAAAGATTATTAAGAAAAAGGTAGTTACGTGTTATGAAGGTAGGTGTTTTCAAACCACAATTACATCCAGTAAAAAACTGTCATGCAAAAGTCAGTCTTTTGTAAGTTATAGTTGTCTTTGCCTCTGCTGAAACACATGCCTCTTTTGAATGTATGGCATGTCATGCAGCTATAAAAACAACTCATCAATAAGCCGTCCATTAAGACTTATTTAAAAATATTTAGATGCAGCACAAATTGATTAAAAAAGTGTAATGATCCAAGACTTGGAACACAAAGAAGTAGTTGAGTGGAAACAGCAGCAAGGTGGTAGGAGCTGGACGTCTACTACTCTCCTAGGCAGTGCTTTTCACCTTTCCAGTCTAGTCCTCCTTTCTTCTACTTGTCATTTTCTTCATGACAGAGATGATCTGCATGACCTGCATGTGTGCTGTGGTACATGACATTGCACACTGGGTCTTGGGGCAGGGGAAGTTTTAAATCATGTCCCTGCAATATGAAAGCATACAGTACGATGGCGATAATAAGGGTGCTAGGAAGAGAAGGGTGTCATCATGGTTTTCTGGCTTTTTTCTTATCTTTTGTAACAGGCATTTGTGTTATGTGATGACAGAAATAATTTGGCATGTGGAGTGCACATGGGTGGATGGGTTTCTAGGAGAAAGATGTAAAGGGGAAAGAAAACATATACAGAGGGTAAGGTAGGAAGTTATAAACAGAATGGATACAAGTCTGTATTTCCCATGGAAGGAAAAATGACTGTGATGTTTTTAAGAAAATTTACTTAAAAACTTTTTAATATCTTAACTCCTTATTAAAGATGGGAGAGTTGTCAGGGAAAGCAGTAGCAAGTTTGGCACAGAATTCAAAAGGCAACAAATGTTTTGATTCACTTTCCTGACTAGTATCCTAAGCTTTATTTTGAATGTAGCATTGCACATGACACATTTATCAATGACTGTTGTCATTATGACAACAGAATGGGGAAAAATATTTTTGGGCAATTGCCAGACATTTAGAGGTCCCCAGCAGTCAGGTTGGGTGCTCCTTCAATCCCACTCTGCATTCCAGCCTGCTGCAGTAAGCTCCACTATAGCAGAGTTCACCTTAATATGAAGGTCAAATGCATTTACTTTTCAAACAAATGAAAACCTCAGTCTTTTTAAAAGGTATCAAACAATGCAAACAGCTTCATAGCCTACAACCAAGCCTGCATTCTTGGAAGCATGTTTTCATGTTTGCTGTGCCTAAATACTGTGTTCAGCCAACTAATTTCAATGTCTCATTTTTGTATGTCACCATAAAAAAATCTCTTTATGTATGCAGGCCCAGGTTGTTTACCTGGTTCTGGTTTCTCTGTATCTGAATTTCTCTGGATAATTTCAGAAGGCAGCAAAAGGGTAAGAGGACATCACAACTCAATTTCTAGGCTTTTTTTTTTTTTTTTTTTAATTCACATGCTAGCCTGGATATGTTTTCTGGATGTTCTTTGTTATCACAGAATCAGCTCAATTGGAAAAGACCTTTGAGTTCATAAAGTTCAACCTATGACCAAACACCACCCTGTCAATTATAACATGGCACTAAGTGCTACATCCAGTCTTTCCCTAAACACTTCCAAGCACAGTGGCTCTACAACCTCCCTGAGCAGCCCATTCCAAAGCCGAATTGCTCTTTCTGTGAAAAAAAAGCCTTGGCATTCCTTCTACTGTGCCTTTATGGTTCATAAGGTAGTGATTTTATGTGTTTCTCTTGATAATTGGAATAGATTTTTCAGGAACAGATTAAAGATAATTAAAATTGTCAGAGGCAATATGCTTTGCTCTTCAGAGAGCTTAAGAGAAGTGGTAGACACTCAAATGAGAATTTTCTTATTCAGGATTTTCTATGAAAGTGAGAGATGATAAATAGACATGTTCCTTTTGAAAAGCACTCAAAAATGCTTCTGTACACAGTATTATTGCAAACCACTGTTACACGTCATTTGCTAGTGATGCATGCGGGAGTTAAAAGTGGCTTTGGACATGACTTATTCCTCTTGGTAACATCTACTATTCAAAGAAATATTAGATAACATTTAGGCATAAAAATGTGGAGAAAAAAAATGGAAACGTGTGAAAGAAATATAGAAATATAACCATATAATAAAACTAGTAATGGTGTGACAAGAGGGAGGGTACTAAAGAGAGGAAAAGTCATAGAAAAGATGTCTATTATTTTTGTTCATTTGTTGAAGTTTATGACAGAAATGTGCAACTTCTTTGAACCTCAGCATTATTCCTCTCGTTCAAAAGAAGAAAGGGTTTCTTGTGAAAATGAAAGTTCAATTGTGTAAATAAAAGTCATGTGGATGTGGTTCAGATTGCAAATGACTCCAGTAATGCATCATGTTCATCAGGGATTGGCAGTCTGGAGGCTATGAAGAGGGCACAATGCTCACAACATCAAAAAGTGCTACCTGAATTTAACACTGTGTTCATGTCAGGCTGAAAAATATTTATCAGTGATGGCTTTATAACTTTAATGAACTTGGTCTTTGTTTACAAATCCCCAAAAAGTTTGAAGTTACACTACAAAGGTGATATCACCTGTTTTCACATTGCATGTACTAATGTAAGTCTCTGCATATGCTTTTGATCCATATAGTTCTGCATATCAGAACTATATACCTTGTGAAGCTGGTGCTGTCATATTATGAATTATTTGGTATTAAAAAAAAAATCCCAGTATCTAGATATATATGACCGTGTTAAATACCCTTATTCTATTTCAGGGTTTCTTATCACTCTGTAGGTCTCTAACATTTCTTCCTGTTAACCATATATTGACAAAAACACTCATAACTTTTTTGTCCTAGGCACATACTTGTGTATTTTGACTTTTTTTTGCCTTTTTAACTTTTACCCGCTGCTTTCTGTGTGGCAGGGATTGGGTGTTACTAGTATTCAAAATTACATTCAGGAAATGTGCAAATTGCCTGGAGAGCAGTAGAAAGATGTTGCATCCATTTCTTACTGCAATTGAGTGAGATAACGAGGCCACGGTTTTCACTTTGAGTGTCACCAGGAACTTGGGGATGGGGACTGGTACAATTTTCATATGGATCATGTAATTCTTTAGCATTTGAATGGCTTGTGCAAGCTGTCAGGGGACTGTCCTGTTGGTGTTGGTGGCCAGCCTGTTGCTAAATAAATGCAGGATGTGCACCAGTACCAAGGTGGGTTGAGTGTAAGCTGGCCTGTGAAGCGTTTAGCAATGTCTGGGAGATGGTATGGGCTGTTTGGAGGGGATCTGTCCTGTAAATCCAGAGAGCTCATGCCTGCTTCTGCTTTCCTTGCCAAACTGCTGGGTATTTCTCACTGGCAAGTTGCTTTTCCTGTCCATGCTGTTGCTGCTTTGGCAATTTATGTATCTTCTTTACTGAAAAGGAAGCTTTTGGTGGTATGCTATGCGTTGTTACGGACTATGCATTGTCACAGAGTATGCACTATGCATTTGTGCCTTGCTGTCACAAGGCACTGCTGTGAGCTGTCAAAAATCCCAGAGAATTTTCTACTGTCAAAACCTTTTATAATTTCCCCAGCAGAATATTTTGCTGTGGTCATTCTGTCCATTCCTGGTTTGGAATTTTTACCTGCTTCTTGCCATTCCCAGCAATTACCAGCTCCACTGCCATTATTTTTTAACTCACACATACAGACACACACACACGTATACTCCTCCCAATACTTTACTTATTGCTTCTCATGGGGTTTTTTTGTTCTCATTGCAGTAGAAGTGCCTCCCTCCCTGGAGGTTCATTGCTGGAGCTTCTTACCTACTGTTGTGACTTTGCTTTTGAAGGATTATCACAATTCAATAAAAAATTTTGGGTAGGGAGCAAATTAAAATGGCAGCCAAAGAACCCTCAAGTTATAAAAGTTCTGAAGGTTATAAAGTCCTTTACATCCTGGACATTGGAGTACTCAGACATGAATTACAAGACTTGCTCTGTGGGCAAAGGTGCCATTGAGTCTGAGTCAACTTGATGGAAACTGATCCAGTTTTTAATGGGCTTTCTTAAGGAAGCTTAATTTGGGGGCTGTTTGTTTCCTTCTTGTGAAATGGAGTGTGGAGTGAAATGAAGCTGAGGGAAGATAGGTAGGAAGAATAAGAAAGTAGGATGAAATTTTAGCTCCAGCTGGGCCATCTGTTTTGATTTTGCTGTGAATTTTGTCTTCTTTTTCCTAGGTTGGCTTGACTTTTCAGACACAGATTTGAGCCTAATCCTGAATTATTTGTAACTTAAATGTATTTTAGTTTTCATCAGCTGCAGAAGTACATAGAAGACAAAAAAAAAGAAACACGTTTTTAGTTCGCTGAAAATGTAAATACTGGGTTGGGGACTATCTCACTTTGAACAAGAACAAATTAGTTTGAAATTTTTGCTGAATTGGAAATTTGAAAATTGATTTTTAAGTAGATGTTCAGTGTTCTGCTTTCAGGCTTTCTATACCTGGTTTTAAAATGAATGGAAAGAAAAGGTTGAAACAGCAAGAAACTTGTCTTAACAGCACAGCTATGTGTTTGATACAGCACTGGAGTCTTAGCATTCCTGTTTCCCTTGCTGGAAACCGTTACTTAGTGATTTTACCTGAAGTGGAGCCTACCTCAGACAATTTTAGTTTTCAGTTATAATGACATTCGCTAGCTATTCAAGTAACTGCTCTCTCCATGTGATGCTTAGTGGTTCCTTAGAGAGTTCAGGGACAGAGGTGAGAGAGGTGAGGATTTTTATTGTTGTTGTGTGAGCCTGGCCAATGTGGGATCTGATTCTTTCCTTTGCTGATCATATACTCTGCTGTGACAGTTCAGGCTTCTCAGGGAACTGCACCTGATGACAAAAGTATTGTATAAATAGACAAACAGAAAACTACCTGCAGGTTGGAAATTTGTGTTCCCATCCCTACAGCACATCACTTTAGATGTGAAAGGCAAGGAATTATCAAAAGAAAGGAAATTGGTAATAACACATGAAGTATTAGAAATTTATCTAAAAACAGTTTTAGAGAATCGTGTGAAAAAGCTTTTCCTGGCAGCATGCTGATTGATATGTAGAGGAGAGATTGATTACATATTATAAAGCTTTAATTGGCAGCCATCTGAGCGAGGTATTCTCTTTGGATCTAAGTTCTGTAAAAAATGTCCCTCCCTAGACAATGGGCTAATATAATTTTTCAGGTGTCCTCAAAAAGTTGTTGCTCAGAGAGTGAACTGCTTCTCATCCTGTAATAGATGAGAAATGCATGCTCCTGCTTGGACCAGAAGACAATAGGAAAGTGGTATCTGTGGTTTGCAGACTGGCTCTGCCTGCAGAGAGAAGGCACCTTGACCTTCACACACCCAGCTAGCTGAAAGCACTGGCAGGAAGAAAATGGTCTCTTCACAATAGATCAAGCAAGGAAGGGGTAGGGGCTTTTCAGTATTCTATAGCAGTACTAATGGAAAAATAACAGCTCAAAATAATTTTCTGAAATGTTCGGATAGAATGAGCATAACAAAGGAGGATACTTATTTGGTGAGGCAGCATCAATAAAGTACACCTTAGCAAGGTACCTGAGATGTGGTGGTCCAAAGCTGGAACTTCTGTTCAGTGTGAAATATCAGCAGCTGGTATTTTAGCTATATCTGAAGCAAACAAGAGATTTTTTTTTAAGCTTTTCAAAATCTTGTACTATGTAGTTATTCGAAATGGAATTATTTACTAGTATGCATATGACATAGTTTCTGAAACTTCAAAGCTGAGTTCTCAAAGTCCTTGAGATTAAAAATTAGGGTTTAGGGTTCCTTAGTATTCATGATCTAAATTTTCAGTGCACCCACAATTTGGTATCACGCAGATGATACCTGTATGATACCTCTGGTGTTGTGTTTAGCAGGGGCTACCCTGGAAAAGCAGACTCGAAAAGCCCAAAGACTATCAGGCTTACTGACTGGGACCTATCTTCATTTTATTAAACATCAGTGGCAATTTAGATATGTTTAGAAAGCATTTCAGGCTCGGTGATTCTAAATTTTCCAGTTAAATTTGTTTCACCTGAAAATTCCCAGTGTACCAAGTGTTTGACAGACCTTCATCATTTATGGGCACATAAAGTACATTGCTGAATGTGTATTTAAGTTATTGGTCTACGGCTTTTACCCCACTAGTTTGAATGGACACCTAATTCTGGTGGTTTTGAGAGTTGCATACGGTTGCTGTTGAGTCACATCAAAGCCAATGCTAGTTCAGCCTTGCACCCTAAAGAAGAACAAGTAGAAAGCAGAAGAAAGATATCAATTTTTCTCATTTTATGAAGCGGAGGCTATGTTAGCTTTAATATGATGGATAGGGATGTTCCGTCTTTGATTAGCTGGAGACTATACAGTATTTTTTTTTTCTTATGGGCAACAACCAGTGTGAAAGGGAAATATGCCCTGAATGTACAAAAAATGGAACAACTAAAAAATAACCAGACAAAAAAACCCCACAGAAATGCTTTTGTGAAAATATAAGTTAACAAACTGGAATGTAAATTAAGAACCTGTGTGGAAAAATAAAACAAGAACCCAAGATTAAGAAAAGAGTGTCTAGTGGGAAAAAGTCTTTCTGAGTAGTTGCAGTCTGATGTACTCTAAACAACCAGACAACTTCAGGCAGGTTCTGGGTTTCTGTTATTGCCTTCCTGTGGGTCATTAGCTGAAAACGAGAGCATCAGAATTTTGGTCTGATTTTTGTCATTGACACTAACAAGAGAAGACTTCAGCACTAAAAGCTTAAGTCCTGAGGTTCCTCATTTATTTCAGACAGCTCTTGTATCCATCCCAGCTTCAGGATAATGCCACAGATTTCTGATGAACCTTACATTTATAGGCTTTTGCAATCCCCTTCCTGTGTGTTGCTGATTCTTTCCCCTCCCTTGCAGTTAGTCTGTCTTTGGTTGTTGTTTTACAGCTTTTTCTTATTAAATGTTTTCCAGCTGGCAGTGAATCATTATGTGCTACGTTATCTGCTTTCCACTGCTCTGAGGATTTCTTTATTTATTAATAAGAACAATAGCAAACTGAAATGCATGTCCTTTTCATAGTCATTAGTTGCAAAGTACATTGTTCCAGGCCACCTTGCACCTCTGTCGTAAATAAAGCCTGTAACAGCCACTTAACCCACATACAATGAATATTAAAACCAGCATTCATTTGGCACTGATTTAAAAATAATAGATTTAGACTCTGTGTGGATCAGCAGTTTTAATATTTGAATAGGACAATGAATTCCTTTTATCTTGCAATTAAGCCATTCGTTTTATACCATTGTTGCTCACATGACAGAGTTTAGACAAGCTCAGGAAACCAAAAAAAAAAAAAAAACAGGCTCAGGAACTCTCCCTGTGGAGAGGAAAAAGGTTATTTCTAAGTCACCACATTCTGGTTTAAACCAAACAATAATGGGAAAGTAGAAAGTGAGAATGGATTCACATCAATATTAAGAATTAGTTTCCAGAGTTTACTCTGGAAAGCTCAGGCTGTGTGAGAGTCATACCCTGGCTGAAGAAATACAATAAAGCTGTAGTTAAGGAAAAAAGAGATTAATTTCTGCCAGTGGCATTTATGACTTAAAAAAACCCCTTAAATATTCTTCCACCCTGAACAACTCAGCTTAGAGCTGGCAAGGGACCTTAGAAACATTAGGATCTTGTCATAAACTCTCTAGACTAGACTTGGATGTGTCTGGAAAGTTCAGTGCTGTTATTTGTGAGAGAGAAAGAAAACTGGGAACTGTTTCACTGTTGGAAACTTTCACTTCTCAAATATAGTTTGGAGAACAAATGCCACTAACAGTGGTAGGCAAAAAACACGTTGGAGAGACGACAGCTTGCAGATTTAATCACCAAATGGTCACTGAAAAAAAACCAAGAGGAAGGTCCTGTACCTAAGTCTATTTTGGACTTCTAAGCGGGACATTGTAGAAGGTAACCTTGGACCAACTGACCACACGTAGAGAGTTTAAATTAAATGGAAAATAAAAATCTGAAACGATACGCATATGACAATCTGAAGTTAGTTGAACCTAATTGCTTAAGGATATGAATGCTGAGGATAAGGATATGAATGCTGAGGAGGCCTTGCTTTTCTTCAAATTAAAGATACAACAAAATACCTTAATTCCCTATTCCTAGGGAAAAAAAAACCCAGTTTTTTTAGTGGCAGGTTCCAGTTTTAACATCTTCATCCACAAAAGAATATCTGTCCACATCAGCCTATTTAACATCACCTGGAAAATTAGGTAAACATTGAATTATCCATCTGTGTTAACAATATGGATTTTGTTCAAATGTTAAACTTGAAGTTTGACTGTAAATAACTGTGAAGGACTTAATTGTTGCTGATGTGGGGAGAGCCTGTTCCCATTCCCAAAGCTGCCAGCTTTTTCCTTACCTTGTTGGGTGTCTCAGTGGATATTAAGTCATACAAAGACTATGCTGAGAGGCAGCATTGAGTATAATTATTTCCTTTCTTTTCCAAGTTTTTTTAATCTTTTTTACAATGTTTCCCAAGTTATAGTTGATTTCTGGTATCAGATAGAGCCTGGGTTTTCTGACTACTGCTTGCACAATGACTGGGGGAGAAGGTGTAGAAGAAGTGAAGGCACAGGATGTAAAATACCTCTCAAGGACTTGGCTGCCTGTGATTGCAAGGTTGGCTGTAGCAGCAGTGTGGCTTGCACAGCTGTGCATGCAGAGTCAGCAGATGTGCTGCATATTGCTGGAACACACTGTCTGCCTTCTTGCCCCTAAAAATACTTGACTGAGGCAAACTTTATCCTCATGGGTTGGTATTTTTCAGATGTGATTTTTATGTCTGGTGGCAGGTTAAGGAAAAGGGCTGCTGTGCTGCTCTTGCTAACCTGGGATTGCAGGTGCAATATAAACCTTACGCAAGGCCTTCAGAGACTTCCTTTTATTCCATCTTGCACACACAAAGAGGCCAATTAATTATCAAACTAGCTGGCATAATTCAAGTACCTGCTCTCAGAAACTTACTAAGTTCAGCTACAGAAATTGCTGTTGCTATACAGCCCTCACTGCAGACAACTCTCCCATATGTCTTGTTTGTAGGTACTCTATTTTTTACAGAGCATAGTCCTGGGAATCCTTTAGCATTTATGCTTGGAAACATATTCTGCTCTCCTAGGGCTCTGTTTCCTGGTGCAGCTCACACTGCTCCTTCTGCTGGGCAGCAGGACAGGCAGGGAGTCCACCCCTGCCTGCTGCCCCCAGGCTGGGCAGAGGGCCCCATGCTCAGGCAGCTGGCTGTTCTGCTCCTGCCTCCCTGCAAGCTATTGTGGGACCTTGGATAAATTTTTCATGCTCCTTTTTCTCTTTGTGCAACTCCTTTTTATTTTGTTAGGTTAAAAGCTCTCTGAACTTTGTATTATCTCCATATACTGTGGTGAATACAACAGACCCCTGAACTCTTTTAGGTGCTCCAGTTTCTACTGCAATGTGAATAATTGCTAAACTAAGCTCCATATGATGCCATTTATTTTCAAATACAATTTTCTTATTGAAGCAAAGGGCGACCAATGCTTCAAAAGGCTCTGTGCTGTGCTATGGTTCTGGTAAGGATATTATGTCCCTGAGAGTTTTTACGATTCACCTGTTTCATTTTTCTGCTAGTACGTAGCTATATAGACACCAGCTTTTGATAACAGCTGGTTGCTCGAAGACTCTGTTCTCACCAACATTTGAAAGAACACAATATTTACATATTGTTATGCACCATGAATAGGCAGCTTATCACCTTGGATGCCCTATACTTGTTACTGCTGAGAATTTGGTCCTGAAGGAGAGTATTAAGGATTGCATTGGGTCTGCCTGAGGTAGAGATCCTTTTTGCCTCTCCCAATTACCATCCTTTTCTCAAAACCCTTATGTTCCTGGGTTTCAGCCCCAAAAAGTCTAGTGGGGTGACCCTCTATGCCAAACATCCTCCAAAACTTCTCTGTCTCTTTGCTCTGCATCTGTAGGGGAGAGAAAACATAATGAAGGGCTCATGGATTGAGATAAGGTCTGAGATCACTCAGCAAATACTGTTGGGGCAAAAGAGACTCAATTTTGGGATATTATTTAAATTTCTTACTATGAAAATCAGAGCAGTATAATGAGAAATATTCACCATACATTATTCCTGCTGCTTAGGGAAAGAAATCTTTCCCTTGCTCCAGCGTGATTTCCCTATGGGCAACAGCTCTCCTTGAACTTCTCCAAAGTGAGCCCATCTCACAAGCAATTCTCCATGAACTGCTGCAATGTGGGTCATTTTTCCACGGAGTGCATTTCCTCAGGCACAGCTGGGTGCAACATGAGTCCCCCACAGAAACCTGCTCCAATGTGGGCTCCTCTGTCCTTGGGTCTGCAGGTCCCTGCCAGGAGCCTATTCCAGTGTGGGTCTCCCCCATAGCTGCAGGTGGATCTCTGCATCCCTCTTGACCTTCATGGGCTGCAGGGGTACAGCTGCTTCACCATGGTCTTCACCACAGGCTTCAGGGGAACCTCAGCTATGGTGCCTGGAGCACCTCCACTGACCTCGGTGTCTGCAGAGTTGTTCCTCTCACATTTCTTTACCTTGCTTTTCTTTGGCCACAATTACATCTATGCAAGAATTTTTTATTCCTTCTTTTTTGATCTGTTATCACAGAGGTATTCCCACCATTTCTGGTAGCCCCAGGCTTGGCCACTGACAGGTCCATTCTGGAGCTGGCTGGCATTGGCTCAGCTGGACATGGAGGAAGCTTCTGGCAGCCTCCCACAGAAGCCACCCCTGCAGCCGTTGCTACCAAAACCTGGCTGTGCAAACCTAATACATGTATAGTGCTTTACAAAAGACCAAGCTGCAATTTTATTTTTTTCTGTTTTTTTAAAAAAAAGCTTTTCATGTTGTTGGAGAGGTTGGGAATAAGGAATTTTTGCCTTCTCTGTGATTGTGGTACAAGTGCCAGTAACTATTTTTACGCTCTATATGTACGTTCATCAGAGATTCTCTGGCCCAATCTGTAACACAAACTGGCAATTCTGCATGGGAAAAAATAAGGAGGTGATTGCATGTCTTTGAACACATTTAAGCTACTTGACAATCATGACTAAGTAACATTTAAAAATTGTGTTATGAGATAGTGTAGCATTCAGAGAATGCGTGTGTCGCTGGTGTTCCTGTCCATCCTGTGTCATGTCCTTGCCTGCCACAATCTCTTTACAAGCAAAGGCACAGAAGAGACTTTGGCTATTTACTTTTGGAAAATTTCAAACTTACTGTGGGTGAAATGAAAAATATTTTCTATGAAGTGCTTATCAATTCCCTTTCCTACAAACAAGTATAGTGCAAGAAACCCATTCATTCATTTTCATACTGCAGGCTTTAAAATTCTGCTTAGAAGCTATTTGCATGGTTACTGAAATAATGTTGGCATTTTTCTGGTAAGAATACCAGCTGTATTTCTGTGGATCAGTGCTGTGTAGGGGTGGGGAAATGAAATCCAGCAGCACTAGATATATGTGTTAAGTTAAAAAAATCATGTAAGGAAAGTCAGGAAGTAAATGATTGACAATGCTGGCCTTTAAAAAGGTATAATTAGTCTGTAATATTGCTGCCTATTGAGGCTTGTGCTTCCAATTTGTCTCAGGGTGCTGCTGTTTTTGTCTTGTGTCTGACTGCAGAGTCAAGAAGGAACTGGTGTGTGGGATTTGATTGTTTGTACATAGGGAGGTTAACACTGAGTGGGATTTTTTAAATCTCCTTCTTCTTGTAGGAAGCTTTGATTTTTTTGAACAGGAAGCAAACTCTTAAAAGTGCCTCATGAAGGCAAACTCCTCCAAATATGTGAATTTTTAGTCACTACAGTTATTTTTTTATTGTATTAGGGTGAGAAGAAGAAGAACATAGTCTATTTAATTCAATGAAGAAGCCAGAAAGTAGACTACACTAAAAATAATGAATCAGAATAGTTACTATGTAGGCCAGGACAGGGTGAATACATACATTTAACATTACCCACTAATATGAAATGTGAAATTTAAGTGCAGATAAAGTGTGCTTAGACATTTTGGATATTTGCATTGACTGTCCAAAAAATCCTGAGGATTTGTGGATGTTAGATGTGAAGGCCTATGAGATTTTAATTAAAAAAAATGCTCAAGATATTTGCACACTTCCCTGAGAAGTCTTCTATTGCTCTTTGATTTACTTAAAACTTCCACCATTGTTTTCTAAGACCCTAGGGTTCTTTTGCACAAAGGACCCTTAGGCATCACAAGAGTTACAAACAAAATATTTGGCAACAGGCAAAACTGCAAGTTTATGCAGCTGTTCCTACAGCTGTCATTTATGACAGTGTTAACTC
Source organism: Motacilla alba alba (assembly GCF_015832195.1). Classification (NCBI taxonomy): domain Eukaryota; kingdom Metazoa; phylum Chordata; class Aves; order Passeriformes; family Motacillidae; genus Motacilla; species Motacilla alba. The sequence goes on along the minus strand of NC_052017.1, from coordinate 36,489,562 downwards.
TTGCACATCTTTGCATTTTGAGAGAAATCAACGTTATACACCAAAGGCATTTGAAAAAACAGAATGCATTCAAATATCTGTCTGAAGTTGTAGCTCTTTTAGGGTACCTGTCAGAGAACTTTGAGTATGTGAGGTTAATAACACAGCATTTAGGATAATAAAATTTGAAAACTGAGGAAATATTTCTCAGAGGCCTGTTGGTGAAAGCATTTATTGCATGTCATATTAATTCTATTGATTCTATGGTTAAATCCATACTAGCCATTTACAATTGGAATGCATAATTTGTAAAATTCAGTGTCATTGAAGAGAAAGATCTTCACTACTTTTTTTCCAACCTTTCCATTTCTTGGACCTTTCAACTTACCACAGCAAAAACAAAAAAAACCCCAAAAAAAACCAACCAAAAAAAATCAGTGGGTTCTTGGAGATACGTGAAGAGAGAACAAATTCAAGTGTTAATCTCTTGGAAATAATTTTTTTTATTTTTGTAAAGCTTAGTGAAAAAGGAATAAATTCAGTTGTCTGAACTGGGTGGTTGGATGTTAGGGCGTGGGATGCTTGTATTGATTTTCATACTGAGAGTCTTTTGAAAGTAACATGTAAGTATTACAGGGGTTGTTGCTTTAATCCCAGATATCCACTCCACTCTGTGTATAGAATTATTATGTCCATGGTAATCTTGCTTGGATACTGCTCAATTTCAAAATTATAAGCCTTCACATTTGTCCCTGTGAATTTTCATTTCACCTTCAAAAATGAAATTTTTTGCACTGGTTGCAGATACTTTCCAACAAAAGCTGCTTGGGGAATGCTTTTCCTGGGACTTATGTATTATGATAGTGTCAGGGAGTTTATAATAGTACAACCCCTCAAGACCTTCCTCTTTCTTTACTTGATTTTGGCCAGGTGTGCTGGTCTTGGCTGGGATTTTTAATTTGCTTCACACAGCTCTTCATACCAGCTCTTCACAGCAGCTGGTATGGGGCTGTGGATTGAATTTGTGCTGAAACAGGGTGATGAAAGGGTTTTTGGTACTGCTGAGCAAGGCTTACAGAGAGCCAAGGCCTTTTCTATTCCTCCCCCCACCCACCAGTGAGGGATGCTCAGGAGGTTGGAGGGGACGCAGCCAGGACAGCTGACCCCAACTTACCCAAGGGACGTTCCATACCATATGGTGTCATGCTGAGCATACTAAAGCTGGAGGAAGAGGAAGGCAGGGAGGGACATTTGGAGTGATGGCATTTGTCTTCCCAAGTCACAGTTATGCATGACTGAGTCCTGCTCTCCTGGAGATGGCTGAACACCTGCTGCTCACGGGGAGCAGTGAATTCATTCCTTGCTTTGCTTTGTTTGCATGCATGGCTTTTGCTTTCCCTGAGAAACTGCTTTATATCAACCCATGAGTTTTCTGGCTTTTACTTTTCCAATTTTGTTGCTTATTCTGACAGAAAGGAAATGAGTGAGTGGTGGCATGGGGCTGGGTGCTGGCTGGGGTTAAAAGACAACACCTGGAATGAAGATGCCGTTCTTTCCTTGTCTGAAGTTCTTGAGCTTGTCCCTGGAAGGAAGTGCACTCACCTGTGTGATGCCCATCCAACAGAATCTCTGCAATTCTGGTGTGTTCCTTGAAACTATGGCCAGTACAAACAGTGTTTGCCAGCTTTGTTTGGGATTTGCTTGGGATTTGGACTGTGCTTGACAGTTGCTGAAACAAGGAACAATTTAGCACAGATATCCTGGAGCTATTGCTATGTAATAACTGCACATGCCTTTTTTATTTTATTTGAGAATAAAATTCACAACACTAAAGCTAAGGCTGTGTATGCAAAGAGGATTTTTGTGTTTCCCCTGACCTTTTTAAACTTTCATACAAAACTGACACAAAAACTCCAGGACAAAACATCTGGTTTTAATCTCATGACACCAGTGTTTATACTGGAAAAAAACCCCCAAAACAATGCCATAAATCTTAATGCATATGCATAGTGGTTTATATGTCATAAAATGAGAAAGCAAATGCTTCTCCCAATTTTTTTTGTGTAAAGGAAATTGTTAAGCGATATTGGGAACTAGGCATGGCGTGTTTGTGCATTCTCAGTCAATAGCTGGAATATGGTGTGCTGAGGAATCAGGATTTGTGGAGAGCTGTGCAGCATGGAGCTGTGCCTTGTGGTGAGCACAGGAGAAGACTGTGGCTGTAGGGTGCTGAGGTGAGATGGGCCTCCTGCCCTGGGAGTGGAGAGCAGGCAGCCTCCCCCAGCCTTCTGCCCAGTGCTGAAGTGGGGTAGGTGACAGCAGATGGCTAAAGGTGAACCAGGACTGTTTGCAGAAACACCATAGAACTGTACTTGCTGCTGTGTTTGCTACTATCTATTATTATTTTGTTATTTTTTAAAAATTCTGGGATATTTATTTAATCAGTACTTCTCTATTTAACCTTAGATTAAGTAAAAACTGGAAGAGAGGGAAAGTAAGAAACCCTGTACATAAACACTCACGTTGAGGTGTAGACACTCTGGCAAAATTCAGGTAGCCCAAAATGGGAGATAACCCTTCATCCCTAGTTTGTACCAGTAGGAAAATGGCTGTGGAAGGATGCAGGTTGGGCACATAGTATCAACTGGGATTTGTATTCCCACACACATCCAAATGTTAAAATATATTCTGTCTTTGAAGATTCCATTAAAAATTCCTCTTAAGGAAGTTAAACCTTAATATGTGTTCTGTAAAAATTTTAATTTGATAACCACCAGTTTGCATGACTTATTAAATATAACTTAGTTTACTTATCCATTTTAGGACATTTATTTTGGCTTGCAAGCATGGGGTTTTTTTTAGAAAGCTTGTTAAAGGATATGTAAATTTGATGCTCACTGCACATCTTTATATATAAAAATCAAAATTCCAATGCAAAGCTGTAGCCTTGATTGCACTGTAGCAATATGTTTCTAGTACATTAAATACCATAAAAAAATGTTGGGGGGGGGCATTAAGTCAGATTCTGGATTAAATAATTAACCAAACCTACAGTATCTCTTTTAAAAAAATTCTGACTAAAATCAAAGCTAGTTTTTAGAGATGAAACAAAAAGATCAATTAATAAATAACTACTTTAATCCTAATTCTTTGATTCAGACTAACTAAAAATGTTATTTTCTCCGTTAATATTCCTCAGTTTGCTTATTGGTTTTCATCCCTTTTAATCTGCTTAACCAGATATAAAGCCCCTAAACAGGAATATGTTTTAAAATGTTAACTTGGTCTTACAAATGACAATGCAATACTAAGACACAAACCAAGAGTACTTAATGTTATCAGTATAACAACTCACTTTTTAAGTAGTGATACCTTATTATAGGGTACAACATTCCAGCTCTTTTATTTTTTTAAATAAAATAATACCTTAATTTATTTGTATTCCACCAGAATGAGTACATTCATTGGAAATTGCATGCACATAAAAGGGAAGCCATTTGTAAACTACATGATATCTTAACAATAAATTATATTTGATCTAATACATGATGCTAGTGCATTTCTTGTTAAAACTGCAAGCTTTTACCAAAATGAAACCAAACTCTTATTCTCTTTATAAATATTTTAGATAATTTTTAGGTACATGTTTCATACCAAGTATATAAAAATAGTATTTTTAGATAAATTAAGAGGTTTCATTTACATGACAAATAACGTGCAACATCTAAGCACTCTCTAGCAGCTCTATTTGGTTGATTGTCTAGATGACATGCAGCGAATGTCCTTTGCCTTCACAGAACTGACAAAAAGACCAGCAGGACCCACAATCACCTGAAGCAAACAGTGCCATAGACATTGTTTGGGAACAACAGTCAGACACTCAGGGAAAACCTTTGCTTCGATGAACAAAAGCCACCCACGACAGTTCTTTGTGCTAGACTTCCAGCTGCTCTGACCCTCAGGGTCTTTGGACTATCACAAAAGTCTGTCAAACAGACAAGTTATATCTGTATTCAAAATGTTTTTTCAACATGCTTCTAGAATCTAGAAATTTATTGTTTTTCCTATAGTATGAGCCATTACCTTTTCTTACTTTCTATAAGTCTGAATTTTGATGTTTGTAAGTCTCCATGATCGCCAAAACGGGGATCAAATAAAGCAGTCCTGCAGTCCTCTCTAAATTTAAAACTGGCAGCTGTGGAAAATGCTTTGAGTACCACTTCACTGTTTCTCATACATCTATGGCTTGGCAGTCTTTATCTTTAACATCTCTTGTGCTTGTCACAATGTCTATTGGGAAATCTGGAGTCTGTGCAGAAGTTACTCCGGCTGTTCCTTCCAGGTCCCATGATCCTGGCAGGTTCTCAAGGCTTAGTGAGCTGATTGCTCCTTGTCTAAAGCTCCCTTCCTCTGATCTGCTGGGCAGCACTAGGTGCAGTGATGTCTCTGATGAAGAGCATACTGAAGGAGAAAGTGTTGCTGAAATAGACTGCAGAGGAGTCAGGGTAGTGTCTGAATGGGGAGAGGTGCACCTTAAAAATTGCAGATTGTCTTTCTGAATTACCTGATACTGGGAAGGGGAATTTTGAAGGCCTGTTGTATAATAAAGTTCACCATCCATAGAATTTTGCAGGTTGGATTCAGTCCTTTGGGGACTGCTGCCTACAGAAGACAGATCTGTATTCCAAATGTCACTTAGTGTGTTTCCGTGACAAAGTTGTGCTTTGGTGCAAGTGAAGTTCCCAGCTTGGATGTGTGAGCAAGGTGGATGTGTAGTCCAAGCCACTCGAGGCTGCAGACTGTCCATTGTGGGACTCCGAGATAGGCTGTGCACAGCACAGAATCCTGGAGGCTTCTGGGATGTGAGCAGGTTTTCCAGAAGGTGCATCACATTCTTCATATCCTTACGTAATTGTGAGACTTCTTGACTTAAGGATGTCATCTGTTGTGAAAGGGCAAAATATCACAGTATTTATTCATTCACCATGCCTAAAATACGTACATACACCCCTCTTTTCTTTCTAGCAATAGCAATTCTCATCTTTGGCAGAGTGTCTCTACACTAAAGGAATGCATTTTGCTAGTGTATATATGGGAAATAGTCCTTACAGGTACTTTAATTAATCTGATTTCAAATTATTGTCTGTATATAAAAAATAGTCATAGGGTCAGAACTGAGCTGATTTCCAGATGCAGTATGACATCAATATTTTCTTGATTAATCATTAAATATTTTAAACCATAAAATTTTCTTATTAAATGATTTCATGCTGATGAATTAGGTAAAAATGAGGTCTTGTGAAATCTTATTTAGAAATACATATGAAGTATACTGCTGTCTTCATAGCAAAATAAAAGAAATCCATACTCTAAGTTGTTGGATGCAAATAGTAGGTAAATGAAAATCTTGTGGACTACTACTAAAAATAAAAAGAGGGAAAAAACTGAAAACTCTAAAACCTACTTGCTACCTCTAATTATTTAAAAAATATAATATTGTGGAACAGTTTTTTTCCATGCATTTTTGTGTGTGCTTGAAAGGTACAACATATAACAGACATTAATCCATTGCATAGATATCTCTGGTGCATGTGCAAAAGAAAGAATCAGATGTTTTATTAAACCTTTCTCTTAAATGCTGAAACTGCTGATAGCATCCATTTGGTTTCATAAAGAGCATGAAGTCTTTCCTCAACACTGCTTTTTTGGTGGGGATCAGATTGGCAAGTTCTGAACTTGTGCTTTAAAGCTGACTGGCATCTGAACACTAATGGGGACAACTTTTAGGCCTTTTTAAGGATGTTCTGGGCAAAGAAAAGTCTGGCTCAAACATAAAAGTAACCCACTCTTCATTTTGAAGGGTAGAAAGTAAATTTGTCTCCGTGATAGTTATCAATCTTTTTTAGATCAAAACACCATCATTATCATTAAAATAGAGTTTCTCATACTGATGCTACTCTGTTGAAAAAAAGACATGACTGCACATTCATCTTCAAGCTATGTGTCAAAAAGAAAATAGCTAATTCAGGGAGACTTTCTTTGACCTCAAGTAGAGACATCACTGATTAGATGACCTACAGACTAATTTTCCTTTTTCTTCAGGATAGTTCTGAAGAAATCTGCTGGAAATACATTTCAGGCTGAGTTTGATTGTGTTATTACAGGCACAGTAATTATAAAGAAATTTGGAGAAGAAAGTAGGAAGCTGCAATACAGTTCCTATAGATCTATTTATTTTTCTCTGAGCTTAGAGGGAAATATATTGTTTAATAATTATGTAATGATCACACTGCCTCTGGTGAGAAAATCCTTAAAGGGAGGAGACTCTTGAGTGGCAGGTGACAAGATCTCTGTCTCCACACTTCTCTTTCTTTCTGCCTCGTCTAATTGAGTCATGGTAGATAAAAAAAATGCTATGAGATCCTCTTCTGTCAGCAGAGATGAAGTTTTGAATGCCTGGTAACTTCAGTTAATGTGAGAAATTAAAATATGCTGCCAAATTTTTCTGTGAACAGGCTTCCTGTGGGGTCAGAGCAGCCAGTGAAGGTTCTTGGTACTGTCAGACTGTGAGAAAGCACTGAGATTTCTGGACAAATCAGCTTCACAAGAACTCCTATGTTCTGTTGGACCGTAGAAAATGGTATTGCAAAACCTCCAAAAGCTTTTTTTGAGAAGGATGGGGGAAGGCAGACAATCAAACTCATGGCTATCTAGATTCATTGGTCATCAGTTCTTTTTAGGATCATCACTGGCCCCCACACCTCATGGATACAGCAACGATTTTCTGTGCATAATTTCCCAACTTGCATCATTTTTTTCAGGGCTTTCTGCAGGTGTGCAAATAAAAATGTTGACACTACCTTATGAGTATGTACCTTACCTAACCTATGAATGCTGTGTGAAAATATCCGCAATATTAAAATGTCTTGTTTGGTTTGATCCTCATTTTTGTTTTCCATTTCTCATCACTTATGAGCTGTTTAGAAGTTGTATCATCATTTAGCATGTTTCTTTTGCCAAATCATTAAGAAAATATAGCAAGAATCAATCCCAGCATCAGCACTTGTGGCAGCCCTGACTTTCTCTTTATTGCAACTTGCTCTAGTGCCCAGATACACTATTTTTGATATATCAGCTAGCTCATAGAGTGTTTTCATCTCACAAACTTCCTTTTGCACGCACATAGGAATTTACCTGATAAACCCCTATAAAGTAGGCTTTAATGCTTTCCAGTAGTATGATAGTCAGAATAGTTATGCCAAACTTAAGTCACCACTATCAGTTAGTAAGATCTGCTTGGACCTATTCTGGATGTCACATACACACACACACACACCAAAAAAAAAAAAAAAAAAAAAAAAAAAAAAAAAAAAAAAAAAAGTAGCTTTCAGGATTTTACAATGACAAGATTACAAGATTAAGCCTCCAGTATCTATATTGCTATTAATTATCATATATCTCTATAATATTGTAGTTCTATGCATGCATAGCATAATATTAGTGTTCCTACCAATGTTACACTGTTTGTGCTATTATTTTTACACCCTAAAGAGAACTCTGAGCAGATCCAAATAAAAAGGTGTAACAAGGGAAAAAATGTTATCAGTACTATTAACAATTTCACAGTGTTTGGGAAAGTGCAAAAGAACAGAGATTAAAAGCCAAAGGAATTTTAAGTTTATGAAAGAGAAATTGAAAGTAGTATGGTTTCTTCCTGAGGAAAAAGGGCTAATTCCTGGCATGCCAGTGAGGCTGCACTCTTTTCAGGAGCTCACTGATTATTGCTAGGCAAAACAGCTACTGGTACAAATGGTTCCTGCTGTGCTAGGCAGACAGCTTTAAAATTATCTCTGAGATCCCAAATATACTCGAAATGCTGCCTTAACACTTCCTAGGACTTGAAAAAGGTCCTGCAATGTTTCCGGATGTAGAAACTGGGTTTTATACAGATTTAGCTTCAAGTAGCAAGAGGTGCTTCTCAAACTGGTTGAAAGCAATGTGCTGGTGCCTTTTTAGTAGACTATGTTATCAGGAAAGAATATATTCAAAATAGAGGTTAAAATAAAATTTTTAGTAGGTGTATTTTGTATTTTAAAATTACGTTGACAGTTTCAGAAGAAAGAGTATTTTTCTTTACTACCAGTATTAAACGGTTCAGCAGTTTGAGTATTTTGTTCCATGCAGTTAGGTAGGAATGGTGTGATGCTTGTTGCTTGTTTAAATGGCTGGACAGTTTTCTTTTTCTTCCCATTATATATTCCAATTTCTATTTTTTAAAGACTATTTTTAAACTGGAATGTCTAGCTCTCATCACTGTTCCTGGATAATTCTGAATGCTGTAGGGTGACTTTAATAATGAACCCTAAATTTAAATAATGGATAAAATAAGACTTTTTTTTCTGATTAGAAGCCGATTAGATTCTTATTTGTACATATTTTTCTCTCCCTGTGTTTACTCCCTTTTGAAATTCAAACTTCAGACCCAGATATCTTCCTGCTTTGACTCTTTCTGAACACCCGAAGAAGTGAAGATGAATATTGACTTCTTGAGAAATGGAAGCTGTATTTTGGCAAAGTGGAGGAGCTGCCTGGCTTGCACTGCATATGGCAGTTTCTCTAGTCTCTTGGTCTTTCATTGCTTCTTCTATTCTGGTTTTTCATTAAGTCAGGGAGATTTTCAGCTGGAATGAGTTGTCTTTGAGGCTCAGATTGACTAACTGCTGGTATTCTGTTTCTTACTGACTCTTGTTGAATGAATGAAACAAGAATTGAGCAGAGACAGACTCTTCATTGATCATCTATCAGCAGCTCTGTGGCCATTGGTATTGTGGTGACAGATGTTTCTGACTTAATGGCTTTGGAAACAAAGCTAGTTGCAGAAAGAAAAAAAAAATCCAGTGCAGCTAATCTGAGTTCAGATTAAATCTATAGGATTTGTACAATGATATGATGATTCACTTTCAGTGACATAAATCCAGGAATCTGGAATGTTGTGCAATTGGCTTTACCGTATAAGAGTAGGAAATTTGGTCCTTTGTCTGCTGACTCTCTAGTCAGCTCTTTGGTAGTTCCAGTGACCAGTTTGTCTGGGTAAATTAGGACACCAAGATTATTGCTATTAAACACATAAGGATAAATGAAAGAAGCATAAAGGACTAGAGTATTTAAATATATTCAAGTTAACAGGGGTCCCATGAAATTCAGTCTAGAAAAGGGGTTCCCAAACTGCAGTTTTAATGATAATATGTGGCTCTTCACTGAGAGTGAATCTAGTGGGAAGGAGAGGGGAGTCAGAGCATTATGAGAGGAAAGTTGGTTAGAAGTATGGAGCACCTGGACTACAAGGAAAGGCTAAAAGAATTGGGATTTTTCAGCCTGGAAAAGAGAAGGCTTTGAAATAACCTTCCAGTACCTAAAGGGAGGCTACAAGAAAGATGGAGAGGGATCATTTAGAAGAGAATGTAGTGACAGAACAAGAGGTAATGGCTTCAAACAAAGACAGTAGGTTTAGTTTAAATATTAGGAAGAAATTCTTTACAGTGTGTGTGGCGAGGCACTGGAACAGATTGCACAGAGAGGCTGTGGGTGCCCCTTCCCTCAAGGTGTTCAAAGCCAGGCTGGATGGGTCTCTGAGCAACCTGGTCTAGTGGAAGGTCTCCCTGCGCATAGCAGGGGCGTTGGGACTGGATGATCTTTATGGACCCTTCCAACCCAAACCATTTCATGGTTCTGTGATTGTTGGATGTGGACTCTGCCTTCAGATTGGCAAAGAATCAGGACTATGTCATCATAATGGTGGCAATAAGAAAATCAGGTTTGGAAATTATTGCTTCAAGGAATTAAAAATTACCAGGGACAAACTGACTGACTAGCTATTGATTGAGAGAAAATGGAGGATTGTGGAAATCCCAGGTGGCTGGGAGAGGAGAATCTGGCAATACGTACTGATGAAAGGAAACCTGAGGTAGTATATATGATATTGGGCAAAAATATGAAGCGGACAATTTCTAAGGGCATCTAAATGAATAGTTAAAAGAGCACAGGCAACATTATGGCTCTTAAGAATAAAACATGGCAAAACTATAATTCTCTGCTTTAACTGAAGAGCTAGCTGTTTTAAATTTAAAAAAATTAAATTAAATTTAAAAATAAAAGAAGAAACTTTAGATGTAATACACATCTTGTCAGAAGACTTCTAAGATGTTACTGTCCATCTGACACTCTTCTAGAACTACAAGAAAATGTGAATGGGACATAATCACCATAAGCTGTATTCTTACATGATTGGAATGATTTATGACCAATAGCTAGGTGTCATCCATGGGCATTTTAAGATATTCTTTTCAGCACCCTATCCAGATCTGTTTTTATTTGATGTTTATTTTGAATATCTAAATGAAATTCATGTTCACTTTTAAATATCAGTAATATGAAATTCAAGAAAGATAAATGCTAAACATTACATCTGAAAAGAAAATGTCAAGAGGCATGAATATAATATTCTGCCTATGCAAAGTATTATAGAAAAATGTCTATAGAGGTCTGCTGAATGACACTTTGTGGGCATTAATCATACTCCCAGGATACACAAACAGCATATCTTCTTTAATTGAACTAGAAGGGTTTTTTTTCACAAGGAATTACTAAGGCTGCTTGACATTGTGTACTTTGTCAATGACTTCCAAAATGTAACGAAGGACAATTCAAAAGAAAATTATACCAGTGAAGAGCTTTAGCAAATGTAATGGGCAAAGAAAATCAAAAGAAATTTGGTTTGCTGAGATCTGCTGGAATAGCATGTTTCCAGAATAAATTGAGTTTAGAAGGAGGACACCAATCAACTTTTTCTTATGATCTTCTAGGCAAAAAAGAAAAAGCTGTGAACTTATGAACTTGCATACCCACAGACATTCACATTTAGGTGTTGAGAAAATAGGTGCTATGAGTACAGAAACATTTTGAAATGCCTGTTACATATTAACTGGACAATTGTCCTCATCTGTCATGGTGATAATATTTTTTATTCAAATTTGAAGTCAGCTTTTGATGTCCAGTTGATTTGTATATTGCATGGCTGCCTCTTGGTTAATTCCTTTGTCTCAGGTGCCTTTCCACCAAGGAAAAGTGCCAGGGATACACCACAGCATATGGGACTCATGCTATGTATGTACAGTGTGTTCTAGTTAAAAAAATATAATCTAAGCTTCAGAGCATCAACTATTTTTGTTACCTTTCTCAGCCAATACCTATTAAACTAACATTAAAATAAGAAAAAAGTTTGATGGAAAGGCTTCTCTACAGCTATCAAAGTATGAGGGTAGAGAGACAAAACAACAAAGTTCTTTGGAAACATGAATCTCAGTGCAAAAAAAGAAGATGTATTTTTAAAAATCTCAGTAGGCAAAGTGAATTTAGTCCGCATGTATTGTTTAAAAAGCTTTTATTTCTTCATAAAAATGATACTTGGTTTTCTGTTTTTGCTTTAATGTGAAATTTACATGGCTAAAATCCAAACTGGGTAGATTACTTTTAATAGTTTTCATCATCTATAAATGTCATTAGTTCCCTTTTTGCCACATTTTTCTTGATTATAAGATGTTTTACAAACCAAATCACTGGGATAACCTTGCTGCAAAGTGATTTCTCTTGTGTGATGATAGAGTTATGAACTTGTTAAGAAGAACATGTATTTAATTGCTCTAAGTCAAGTGAGTTCATTATATGAACTCTCAAGTTGCAAATTGAACTTTAACAATATATCCCCAATGTAAAACTGGAAGACTGACTGGCTTCACCAAATTTTCTTTGGTGGCCTTCATTATCATTTGCATATATTTTTAATATTAAAAATGTATTTTTTCTGTACTGAGAGGAGAATGGGATCGATTTTTGGCAGCTGGAATTGAAATTTATTTTCAAATTATATATGCATAAAACTTATGATTTGGAAAATAAACATATTTTTTTAGAATTGTTCCTTTTGTTAGATGAAAGTTAAATATCCCTGTGAATATATTTTCTCTCTTCTGCATAAGTGCCAGATGCTTATTTTAAGTACTTGCATTTTAAAAACCTAAAATTAAAAATAGCTGAATTTCCACTAAGTGCTCCAATGTGGAGCTAAATAGAAGGCAATTATCTAGCTCAAAACCTGACCCTATTCATATTTCCTCATGTTTGTTAGTTTTTCAGTTGAATGGGAGAAATGTGAGTATTGTGTTCATTCTACTGTTTTAGTACTGTAATTGTGGGATCTACTAATGTGGTAAAACATGGAATCAGCCCCCAGATTTCTGAGGTTGAGGGAGGCTGCACTGAGGCTGGGTTGCATATGAGGAAACCAGGGGACACAACAAAGCAATCTGAGTTTGTCTTCTGTATGAGATGGCCTTTTTATCTGAGCTCTAAATCATGTACCTGTGTTTTTGAATGGAGAATGTGTGCATGCAATTAAGGGGGCAAATATGGCTAAATATTGGGTATTTTTCTTGTTTCAAGTGATCTGTTTTAAATAATTCAGGTTTGGCTTTTCAAACTGAATCAGAGTATATCTCTGCCCTTTTCATACAATGGCTTTCAAATGATAGAGAGTTAAAAGCCTTCAAGGATACAGGCAATGGGACAGTGATAGGCAGGTGCTTTAATCTAAATGTCTTGTCCATCTGTATATCTCAGAAAATCTGCTTAGTGGTTTCCTATTTTTACTTTGTGGGCTCCTTAGTAGTTATCTATGATTGCATCAGGTAAATGGTGCCTCTGAAAATATGATAAATGTTCAGATACACTCATTTGATCAGCCTTTGCGGACAAATGCATTGGAAAGACCAGGTCCTGTGTAGAGATCTCTGCAAAGGAAGGACACACACTTGCAAGGCAGAATATTCTTCCTGAATTCTTGTTCTGCTTAGTTTGGAGCAGTTCTTTGAATCAAGCTTTTCCCAGCTCAGCAAATGGACAATACTAATAAATATTCAGTAACTTAATCCTGAAACTATTGCTTAAATAACTGTGTTTTTACCAGAACAAGAACCTGAACCCTAGCTCTCACCTGACGTATACTGAAGTTACTGAACTTACAATGAATATCATGCCTGCCTTATTCAGTGATTATTTATTCTAAGAGGAGGGGACAAATATGGTAGGAGATAAAGTCGTCCTATTCCACTCTACCTTGCAATACTGAACTGACAGGAAATTCTTGTATCAGCTCGAATGCTCAATGAGCAGTGAAGTTAGGTGAGGAAGTGAAGAAGGTGGTTAACTGGCTAAGCAGCCAAACCATGGAGCTGTATAACAGCAGTTAGGGGTGTGTTCAAGTTTGTCTCACATCCACTGTGCTGACTCTGGAGACTACTCTCTTTAGAGGAAGTCTGTGCATCTATTACTACTAAAGTTAACAAATCTGAGAAGTGAAGCAAGGCACTGACTTCTGTTACTCTCTTAGGTAAATGAAATGTCCTTTGGATTATGTAGTGAATACCATATACCTAAAATACTGCCAAGAGCTCATCTGTATTTCTAAACTAGGCATAGCTAATTTTGTAGAATTTTCTCTGGGGTAAGATTTTGCTTTGCTAAACAGAGACTGTATTGAAAGTCTGAATGGAAAGACACATGTCTTTTACCCCCCATAATCAGCTGAAATGTTTCTAAGCTACCTAGTGAACTGTTGTAATACAATTGCCTTTCATGAAAGCAGTTATTTTTGCATTCTTTCATCGATTTCTGATCTCCACTGGAAAACATATTAATGACAGTGTTTACTGCTGCTGGCTACTTGTGACCTGTTTTCTCATATTTCCTTTACCAGGAGGAGACTGCATGTCTTTATTAGAGAGCTTCGTTTCTGACTTTGCTGGTATTTTAACTACTGCTAGTAGTCTGCTGCAGCATCAGTGCTAAGTTCCCATTACTGGTCATCATCAAATGATGGAATGATAAAAACACTGGGTCTAAAAATATCCTATACTTAATACAATAACAAAAAACCCCAAGCAGCAGGTACTGTGGATCAGTAAGGCTACCCAGAAACTCATTTGGGTAAGCACCAACTCTGTACTATCACTTCACAAACTCCAGCTGGGGTATGTTTGAGTACATGTAGAATATGCAATTAAGCAGCCTTTCAGTCATACGGTTTTTCCAATGTAAATTTTGATCCATGGGAGGACTTGGAGGATACCCATCCATCTCTGGGATTTGAGCCCAGAATATTACCTATGAAATCTAAATCTAGTCCTACTGCCTGTGTTATGTTGATGTGAATGAACAAGTTGCATTACATTTTGTTCAGATAGTATTATTAGAGCAAAATTAAAATTGCATGTGGAGAGAAATGACCTTGAATATGTGGAGGTTTTTTTCTTTTTTTTGATTAGCATATTGCCCAGCTCCAAGATTTATTTATCACTTTTCACCAGAAAAGCAATGAGAAGCTCAGAACTGTTCCGGTTGAAATGTTTGTTTGATCCACAAGATGCCTGCCTTGGAACATCTGTCACCATGATATATTTCCAACTGCCTCTTGTGGACAGCCACATAATACATCCTCCGATTTTAAAAAGACTGTCCTCAAAAGGGATGAATCAATATGACTTGTGTGTTTCAAAAGCATTACATAGGAAATATAGTTTTCTACCGTGATGGTGGTGTCAATGAACATCTCAAAGGTTTTTTTTGAGTTCTTTGACTAAATCCTATAAAAACCCATCGTTTTTCATGACCCATAGTCAAGGCTCATGAGACTTTTGTCTGAACTCTACAGTTTGACTACAAATGAGATGATGCCTCCATAGTAACTATAGTAACTGACTACACATGCAATTTCAGTTAAGGATATTTAAGTTATCTAATCATCTTAAGCTGACTAAGGATGAAGTAGGTTTATAAGCCCAATACTTTGTAAGTGGGAAATGATAACTAGATTAAATGTACACAATAAAGAAGGAAGAATAAAAAAACTTGGACATTTCTGGTAACCAAAGAGCTCACAGAAGAAGTGAAACTGTGTGGTGGGACTTATTTAAATGTTTCCTCATGTGGAAGTTTAAGGAATTGTCTCTAATTTTTCCACATTGAAAGACATAGTAGGCTGGGAACAGATTTTAGTCTGGCAGTACAACTGTGAAGTTAGTCTGTTGCTTTAATCTTGTTAGCTAAGTATTGCCAGGGCTGTGTAAATGAAACAGTTCAGCCACAGAACATCTCCTTAGTGTTAGATTGACAGTTGATTACAGGTTTGAAGTTATTAAAAGGGACGTATAGAAAGTGTCACTGAACACTACTGGCTTTGCATTCCTCAGGTCGTATTGCTTGAGCAGGAAGGGATGAGGTTCTCTTTCATACTAAGTAGAACACAGATAAAATTATTTGAATCATTTTATGTAAATTTGAACATGAATGGATTTGCATTTCTTTCAAGGAAATTCCCTAAAAGCGCAACACGCATCAAGACAAGAAAATCTGGGAGAAGGAACTTGGGGAAATAATGAGAGGAATGAGACAAATAGAGGCATACCCAGAAGAGACTAAGTCCGAAGAAAATCAAGTACACTTACTTCACTCTGCTTTTAGCCCTAGCATGTGACACAAACTTTTACGTAGGTTTCATGTAGAAAATTAATTTGAGAATGAGTTAAAAGCCCCAAACTGCCCTACATGTAGGAACCTCATCCAGTTTTGTATACTCATTTATAACACATTTATCGTATTCTTGAGTTTTCTCCAGCATTCCTTGAATCATTTTTATATCCTTCAACCCCCACAAAATCTTGTTACCTCATTATTAAGCCTGCTGATCTGCTGTTTGGTCTCTTCTGCTTTGATAACGAGCACAGCAGCACCAATTTCAGCCTCTGAAAGTAATTCAAATTCATGTAAATGACAAGATTATAATCACTTAGAAATGATCATACTGTTCATGCACTTCACCAATCCTTTAAATTTAAACCTGTTTTGCAGTTGGCTAGAATTGAAATTAAACCATGAGTTTAATGTTCATTTTAGAATGTTTGAGAGAAGTGCAATTAATAAAGTCCATGCTACTCTCTTCACTCTGGACCTGAAAGGAATGAATGACAATGACAGCCTTGGTGCCATCCATGTGACAGCTCAACACTTTTTAAAAATCATAAATATGACTAAACTTCACTTATTATTTTCCTGCTCGGTGTTAAGAGAAACAATATACATCCTATTTGCCTGCATGATATAGGTACTTAGCTTTGTGGGAACTGTGTATTTCTAAAAGAGGGGATGTTGGAAACAGTCCCTCTGTCTCTTCTTTTTATCTTTTTTTTTTCCCCCATCTCAACAAGTTCCATTGCTTTGTGGTGCTACTTCACCAAGCTTTTCAGGGGATAGGCGATTTAAGCCTTCCTAAAACCCCTTGTTATTCAAGGCTTTCACTCTTTTAAAAATCTGTATACTTCCATACCCTTCAATTTCTCTAAATATCTTAAAAAACGTTAAGAGCCAGGTTTACATATGGCTTTTAATTGATTGGGTGGGGTTTTTTTGTTTGTTTGCTTGGGGTTTTTTGTTTGTTTGTTTTTGTTTTCTTCTTACTTATGGCTTGTATTTTTTCCAGTTTGGTCTTAGAATGTTTTTATGTTCAATTTTGTCCTTGTGTTTAGCACCTTCTATGACCAAAGGTTTGGGAGCATGAGGCAGATCATACAATTCTTCTGGTAAAGCATAATGCAGGAAAAAACAGTTCCCTCCTCAAAATGTTTTATCATGACTGTCTGTTAGCAGGAAAACAACAAATGACCTTTGCGATCTTGTTGTATTTTTTTTACAATTGTGGTGCTGAAATGGTACTGAGAGTACAAATATATTTAACCCATTTATGCCACTAGTGAGGATGAAAGAAACAAAGGGGAACAAAAAGCAGTTATGAAAACTGTTTTCTCCAAAAAGTGATTTCCCCAGGCAATGCTCACCTCCAGTTGTAGGAGATAACCTGGATTCCTGCCTGAGCTGATCTGAGCTGAAGTCAAAGGTTTGGCTTTCTTCGTTTTGGTTTCCATCCTCAATCCCATCGACAATTCTGTTGAGAAAAATTGGAGTAATGGAGCAGTTTCATAAACATCATGTCCATAATTATGTTGTAAAAATTACTCCTAAAGGGCACATTTTTGAACAATGGTAAATTTTTCACAACATTAAGTTTAGAGAAAAGCAGAACCTATTATATTGGCATAACTTCTTGTGAGTCACTAAAAATGAAAATTACTGATAATGGAAGGAATATGAGGCCAAGTGTAATTAACTGAGGTTTCAAAATTTTCATGACTTTTACAGCATATTCTGGATCCATTCCAAAACTTCATGGACTTTATTTTGCTTTTCATATCTACAGTAATCTGTTGCTATTCTTTCTTCTGCACAACCTAAAGATGCCTCACTATGCTCTTGTGAAGCTAAAATCTCCCTGCACATAATCAGGCTCTTATATTAGGTTTACTTGGGCAAAGCCTAAGCCTGAACATAATATATTTATGAAAACATCTCTGTAAACTTCAGTCAAAAGTATAATTTCCATGCAAATAGTTATTCTAAATTTCTTTAAAATGAACTAGTTCAGGCAGGGAAATGTTGTTTGCAAATTTCATATAGGAAGATACTCAGACCAGTCTCCAGTGTCCCAGTTACATTAATAATGGTATTGGATCTGACTATTAAAAAAGGCATTTTTGCCAGTTATTTCTACCCATGCATAGCAGTTATCTCTAATTTGCAGTGTCAAGAAAGCCAAAGGAAAAAAAAAAGCAGCAGTATTTTATACAATAATCGATTTCTGCATTCAGGAAAGGGAAAACAGGTATTGGAGGAATCAATACCCAGTATTAAAATATATATAATTAAGAATATTATCTGTTCTAAGCTAAAATAAATTGTACTGTAAAGAAAACTATATTAAAGTCAATAAAAGAGAATCATACAACTGTCAGTTGACTGATATGAAGCATCAATTTCTTGTTTTGTCCAGGAACAAGCTCTATATTCTGTCTTACAGCAGACAGATGAGTTAAATACTAATCTGGAAGGGCTAAGATAAAAAATTCTTAGCCTCTCAGTCATTGGGGATTAATTTGTGATGATGGACATTCAACTTTTCATCTAATAAAGACATTTTCAGGAAAGATTCTTGACTGAAAATGCCTGGAGAAAAAGAACAAACAACACAGAAATATCTGTGATGTACTGGGCTTGAAAGACTCATGTAACTCAGACCTCCGTATGAATACCATGTGTTCTTGTCCTTTTTGGCTCTTCCTATGGATTCAGGTCTCCATGTCATGACTGAGTGGTCATGATGCCAGCTGGATGTTGCTAGACTTGACTGTAATCTTAATCAGCCTCTGGTAGAAGAGGAGACTCAAATATGGTGCTTGAGCAGCCCTAGCCTATACTGCTATCTGCAGCTGAAAACCAGAAGGATTACTTTGTTTGAAATTTGCTGTAAAACTTGTTTAATGTCATTTGGCCTCACTGCTTCAAAAGGCAAATTTTAAACACCAATATCACTCTTGTAGGGGTTTCTAATTATAAAAAATGATAACATTTTAACCGCCTTTAAAGCACACAGGAGAAAGCTTACTCAGATGTGACTTGGAATTTATAGATGCTACATTCTTTATAGTGTTTAAAGATGCAGACTAAAAGGAAATTATATTAGCACAAATACCTAGTTGGGAGTGCCAGACTTCTATGTGGAAAATACGTAATGTTCAATATGCTTATTCGTATACAAAGAACTCGCTGGGGAGCTACATAACCTAGTAAATTGAAAACATGATGGGACAAAGGTAATTGGTAAGGCTCACCCCTCTCTGAATCAGCTATTGTACAGCCCTGAATTTTCTCCTGAAGACAGAAAACTCCACTCTTAGAAGCCAAAAAAGTCAGAAAATATTAACATGTGACCTCTACTATCCAGTTACTTAGGGCTAGAGTGCATTCCTCCGTGTGGGTCTAAGGAGATTCAATTACATAAAACCTCCTCCTAGGGCTGCCTTTATTATCGCTTACATTTTCTTCCTTTTGGTGCTCTTCCACTTCATAGGCAGAACCCAAAAAGCAATTGGGAAGACTAGGGCTCTATTCTAGAAATCTAGCTTCTGTTCCTTGCACCAAGAGCTCTTTAAAAATTTGACAGTCTCTGGGCTTTATTCCTTTCACTGTGGGGCACAAAGAAAGAACCTGAAGCACCTATAAAGAGTTCTAATTAGTTTCCTCTAGGAAACATCCACAGCAGAATTTTCTTAAGAAACTTCTCATACACCTCAGAACAGCATTGACTGGATATTTCAATCAGAGTCTTGTCTTTCTCTTGCCTTCCTTTGCCAACACCAAATGTAAATGAGAATTTTAATTAAGGTCTTATTTTCTCCTTAATGCTTGCAAGGAAACACATAAGACTATTTTTTAAAGTGGTATTAACTTGCCAGTTTAAATATTCTAATAATATAAACTCCTTCTAGGAGATAATATTAAAATGTTTTGTCTGGAAAAAAAAGGGCTGAAAAATGTACATCTTGGGCCAGTTTTCCAGCCTGTTAACAGGATTAGTCTACAGTTAAAAAATTATGAATGGAAACAGGAAATAATAGCTGTAAACATACATTTTCATATTTCCTTTTGCAGCCTTGGGTGCCAACATCGGACTGCGTAAGTTCAGAGCAATAATGAGCAAGACTACATTTCAGCAGAAAATATAAAAAGTAGTTTTTCCTTGAATTACTACTTTTTATAGGAATGACAATGATCTTTACTCATAGCTGACTGAACCAAATTCATATGAGATCTAGAAAACAAATGAGAAAATATCACATAGTGCTATGGTTTTGTTGGCATAGTGGTGTTTCGTCAAAGATTGGACTCGATCTTGGAGGTGTTTTCCAACCTAAATGATTCCGTAACTTCTATGATTTTATGAAAATCTAAAATTGTTTTGTATCCTGGTACTAGTTGAAATGTGTCTGTACTAATAAAATACATGATGAGGGGGAAAGGGTTCTACATAATCTGCCATGTCCTTTTTATAATTGCATGTGTAGGGACGTGTGCTTTGACAGAGTAAAACAAACATTGTTCAAGCTCTGGCTATTTCACATTTGCAATGGCAAATTCCTGAAACTTCCACTCTGCCTCTAATGAATAAAGGAAGTGCTTGAACATGTAAACCACTTCAATTTATAGAAGACAAAGCTTAAACTGGAAGATGAATTACCGCATCTCCTTGTATGTATGCTTGTGATTTCTCTAAAGAACTGGTACTAAAACGAGGATTGCACTGCAGCAATTCAGCAACAAATTACATAAATCACTTGTAAGTAGCAAATTAAAAAAAGATACAAATTAAAAACTGGAAATATTTTAAATTTTACACTAGTAATACCTCAATAAACTGTCTTGCGATGCTTCTTTGTGTTAAAAGACACAACAAAACAGATTTGCTAAACTCTGTATTTAATGTCTGTATAACTTCCATTATCAGATTTCCTGTCTCTAAGGAAAAAAAAAAAACCCTCTAAATATTTTCCAAAATTGCTTGGCAATTGTTTTCCATTATAGTTCAGTACTCCAGTAATTTTTTGTATTTTCATGGCTATGCTATAATTTCATTCACTTGTTTTCTAAGTTTTTCTACCTCTGATGGATTCAGAATGTTTCATAGTGCTATTGGGGAAATGAATATTATAGACAAAATGATACCATAAGGCCAGACTATTTAAATAGCCATTTTTGCAATTGCTCACTTTTTTTACTGCCCTTTTTATGGGTAAAACACTTAAGTTTGCAATAAACTTCTAAAGCCGTAACAACATTCTGCATAGTGTGCAACGGTCCCTACAATAATGTGGGATGAACAGGAGTATAAACTATTAAAGAATAACTATTACAGTGTCAAAATCATGATTTTTTTACAGGAGTCTCATGATAGATAGGAAAATGACCATTCATAACTATTACCTTGGGCTCAGATCTGGTGGGCCGCTGGCAGTCAGTGCTGACAGGTACAATTTAAGGTTTTTCTCCTTCCTTCTAGAGTAGTAATGGAGCTCTGTTTCATGTTTGGCTCGTGAGGGGTTTGAACTGCAAGCACGGATGGGGGAATGAAAGGGTACAGTTCCTGAGGCCAGCTGCTTCAAGTTTCTCCCCAGGTGGCTTTTGCTGCTTGCAGTCTTCTTCTGCTGAGAGCTATTTGTGCTTCGTGTATCAATTGGTGAAAGGGTGCTGCTTTCTTCTTCTCCCTCCTCTTCCTCATCTTCATCTTCCACAATTGAAGGGAGTCTCTTCTTTATATTTCCATTTCCCTTCAGCTCTGTCTAAAATAACAAATAATACATACTAGTGTAAAATTCAGAGCCTGATGTTGCAGAAAACCATTTTTTCTGCTGTTCATTCTGGAACAAACCCAGACCTAACACAGCTTTCATTTCTCATTAGAGAGAGCTCTTTTGGAATTTATCCATAGCCTCAGCTATATGTGCAGACACAAGAAAAATACAAACAAATTAAAAAGGTCACTCGTGACATGGTCAGCAAACCCACTGCAATATGTTTTGTTACCAAGAAAGGGTACATGACTAGTTTTTACAAGCTATTTGCCATATGTACACTTGAGAAGATTAATTTTGTTTAGCTGAGGCATTATTTCTTGAGTGTTATGCTACCAGAATCTTGGTGGTCCACAGAAGAGATCCGAGGCTGATTATTCAAATAATATCACTTTTTCACGTGGAATATAATATGTTATACATATAATGTATAAATTGAATTTACACCAGTTAGCTCAAGCCCAATGGTCTCTGAATCCTTCTAAATTTTTGTAACTGAAGTAATTGCTGGGATGGCAGACAGACTTTTCAGTTCACTCCAAGTCCTGTTAATGTGCCAATAGTGTGATGGTTTCGGCTTCAGAACTGAGTCATCAGAAAGCAGAGCTATGTCTGGTTTTGAACAAAAATGCAATTTAGATGCTTGGTGTTGGAACCATGGAAATTTAGAGCCACCATAGACCTGGGTTCTGTAATTTATGTATTAATTAAAGTGCAAGGTAGATGAGTGGTTTTTTTTCATAGTAATAAAGTACGCTGATCATGAGTGCCAACATAGACAAGATCAAACCTTGACTCAGAAATAGTTCCATTCATTCCCATGGTACAACTTCTGTATTGGTAGTAGGTAAGTGGCCTAAGGCAGACTCACGTTCTAGGTCAAATTAACAAACCAAATGCAACTTCATGGTTTCAAAGGGAGCTGTTGTTTTTTTGGTTTTTTTACAGGCTAGTCCTCTTAATCAAGCTTGATTAAGGCCCTATTAGCTTTAGATAGAAAACCTCAGATGACCCTGCATAGTCAGATATCCCACATTCAGGCCAAGTCAGATTGGCTGGGTGGAAATACAGATTTGGGGAATTTATCCAAATATTCTAAGCCCCTATTAACATCTGTCAAAATATTCTGCAGCATAGATTTAATTTGGTTATAACATACTTTCGTTGGATGTATGCTTTTCTCTTGGTGTATGTTGACAGATTTAGTGAACTGGTATATTTTAATTTGAGGTATATATGAAGAGGTAAGAATTCCAAGTTGTGACAGAAGGTATGTCTTTATAAAATAGAAAAGCCTTGTTGTCAACTGTAGTAGTCATTCAAAGGCAATCATGATGATTAAATTGTACAGGACCTGGCACTGATACTGCCTGTACTCTACAGAGAACGAGTGCTACCCATATTCAAAACTTTGGCTTGGGTAGCCATGTATCTAAAATGTAGTTGCTATAGGAAAATATTCAAATTTAGCACCTGGGAAAAAAGATCATAAGCTGTTACTCATAAAATGGGCAGTGGCAGAACTATCTGCAGGATGCTATTTGAATTCTCATTCTGAAAAAACTGAAGTCTGTTTCAAAGAAGGAATGGAAGGAGTTTGTTCTGGCTATGATTATGTGCATGTTCAAAGTGAAGCTTGGCATAATTAAAATGTGATCAACATACCTGGGATAATGTAGGCTTGTTGGATAATTTTGATATTACCTGAAAAAAACAAACCAAAAAGGTAGGAAGTATGTACATCTGTACAGTTTGGATTCCAATGGGATACAAACATCTAAACCAAAACATTTATGTCAATACAAGAAAAGACACTCATGATAAAATGGCTGTATTAAATTAAATGGTGACATGACACTGAACTAAGGATAATCCTTACAAACAGGTGCTGTGAGAGTAAAAAAAAGTTGTTTCATCTTAAATAAAAAGTGATTTAATGAAAGAAATTATTTTACTTTAATAAAAAAAGTAGATCAAGACTCCAAACCTGCAAATAAATGTAGATGTATGAAAGCATGCCTGGTAGATTTTAATGGTGTTTTGGTAGAAATGCATGAGCAAGTGCTCTACATTGGCCCTGCTTAGCTTTAGCTCCTGTGCCAGCCTAGTCTGTATGCGAAGATGAACCAAGTATTTCCAGCATCTTTAAAGGAATTTTCAAAAGCAATGGTGGGACTGAAGCAAGTAGGAGCAAGGTAGTCCTGAGGGAGAGGTATCTAACCTATTCAAGGCCCAAATAATTTCTTTCCTTGAATTACACAGAAAACAAAAGAAAAGGAAAAAAAAAATTGTGCAACTTTCAAGAGTAACTACTTCAAATAAAATCCACTGGAACTCCTGAGTAATATCTGTTGTGAAAATTCTGCTGTTTATTTGAATGTCCACACTTGACTGTGGGCAAGTCTCTGGCAGCCTATATACTGTATTTATATGAATATTTCAGTCTGCCAGGTAAAATTTTGAGACGTTTTTTCAGCTTTCCTAAACCCACGTATCAAGGCCAAAAGTGCTTAACCCATCAGTCAATTTATTTTTCTCCAAACATAGGTAGAAGTCAGGCATTTCTGAAAGTCATTTGAACGTCTCAGTTTGTTTGACAAATGTCTTCAGAGCTCCTAAATATTCAAATTTTAGGCGCAGATTTGAAAGTCATAATTGTGTGTAGTTTTAGAATTTTTTGTTTTGTTCCAAGTCTTTCCGGTTAACCTAAAAACTGTTTTGTAGTGAGGGTACTAGTAGTGATATAATATGCAAATACAGAATATTTAAGTTTTCATAAGCAGAAACCCTACTCCACAACAGCCAAGCCAGTAGCAGGTGTATCATTAAATGTAGAAATACTAATGACTAATAACTGCCAAACAGAAGAACTGCAATAATGAGGCTGTGTAAACAAAATAACTGCTGTGTTCTTACTGAGTTAGATAGAGTACTAGATGATATTAGCAGAGAATGAGATGTCAGATACTGAAATCTCGTAAGTTGCATTTTAATCTGTGCCAACTGAAAAATCAATCTTCAAGATTCAGGATGAGAGGAAACCGGAAATGTGCTAAATATAAATATTAAATGTGCTAAATATTAAAGAATTAGGAAGTACTACTGGCCTGTTTTGCACATATGCTTAAAATATTAGTTTAAAATTGTGCCCAGAATTTTGGGACATCAGTTTGCTTGGTTCCTAGGCACAGAGGAATGTTAAATAGCAGCCTTAATTAAAATTCCAGGCAAATCCAAAATATTAGCAGCTTCACAAAAAAACATCTCAGAAAGTATGCATTTTCCTGCTGAAGTCTTTAGAAGTGACTTGTCGCTTGTAATTCGTAAGGTGGGTGAAGATTTCCCTCACTTTTTGTTTTAATGTTGCTGTTTCCCCCCCCGAATACCTGTTAGTCCTAGCTATACAGCTTGAAAACACAGACAAAGAAATCATTAGGTTTTAAGCTGCATGACCAGTTGCTAGCACTGTGCCCTTGCTTCTGGACCTCCCTGCTGCTCCTCTGCACAGGAGCCCCAGCCACCCATCGATCCATCTCTGCTCTGTATCACCCTGGCTTGGTCGCTGCAGCAGGGGGAAGCTGGCTGCACAGCAAATGGGGTTAGTGGCAGCACCTAGTTGCCTTGTGACCTTTCCAAGAGAAGGGTAAAGGAATTTTTGAAGGCAGGCTGCTTTTTGCAAAGAGGGCAGGGAGTGTTCTCAGGAGGCCATGTAGCAGAAAAGAAGAGTAAGTACAAACATGGAGCCCATGATGTGAGAAGCTGCTTATCAGACTCCTCCTGCTCCCCCAAACTAGCTCCTTTAACCCTCTGGGGACTATATAAAATATCAGTATCCAGAAGTATTGATATTTTAAAATAAACTATGGACCTATAAGCTATCTTTTCTCTAGAGCAAAATCCACAGTAAAGAGCTTTGTAATTTCTCCTATATAAATACACAGCAACCATACTCATTGCCTGTCCTGCACACACAACAGGGGCCTGGGCTTTATGGCTTAGTAGCTGAAAGCTGGCAAAGGAAACTAATCTGTGTCCAGAGAGAATTCTCAAGGATTTCACTTCTAAACTTGTTCCAGCACCTCCTCTCTGTATCTCCCTCCAGTCTCAGAGAGAAAAGATGAAAAAGACCTTGGACAAAGCCAGTCAAAGTGCAGTAAATTAGAAGTCCTCATTATGCACATAGCTTTATCTTTGTAAAAATGTAGTATCAGAGTAAATAATTAGGAGGTGTTGCCCTAGTTTCTAGGATGCTAGAACCTTTTATTTAGGCAACACACTAGCGCAGTCTTCTATAAAATGCTCTATTTTTCCTTATGCCAAGAGTGTGCCAAATACCTCGTATGCCTGCCTTTTAAAAGAAGTACAACTCTTAAAGAATAAGGGCTGCTGAAAAAAACCCCAGATATTTAACTTACTATGCATTGAGAAAAAACCAGAAAGTTTGATGCTAGGATGAGTTATGTGAAATACAGTCAAAGAGTCTAAATAAAGTATGATGTCAGCCCTGGTTTCTCTTTATGTCTTGTGAAGCCAGCTACTAAATTTAATTTTACAAGACAAAACAATAATAAATCATGTACCAAATGCAGACTCATATAAAATTCTTCCAGTTATGGAATCACAGAAATCTAGAATCTTCAATTTTTTTTTAATATCTTAATACACAGATTTTAAAAATTCAGTAATCCTTAACCTTGCTTATTAGAAGCACAAAAAGAATATTTCTCCATCTGAAAACACTAGTGGCTTGCTGTTGAAAGCCAGTGATGTGAAATTTTTTTCAGTGTCAAGAGGCAGTAGTCATTTATAAAGAATCTCTACCAGGAACTGGGACCAGCTCAGGTAATTAGCTGTACAATGATTCAAGATGAATTCCAATGATAAAACCCTGTAGAGAAAAATATAGAGACACAGCTAAATTGGAGGCTAATACATTATATGTCCCGCCAGTAAGTGTACATGCTGGGGCTCAATAGAATGTTACCAGTGTTTGCTGGTCTGGTTCTTGCTGCCTTCACAAAAAGTAGGAATAAAAATAGAAATGGAATTTCACTTATTTTCTTGTAATCATTGGTACTAAAATACATGAATAATTCTTAATATTGAGGAGCCAGAAGGATAAAATGCATTTTCAGGAATGGATTTGAAATCAAACTGGAGCATTAATGTTCTTAGTCAGCATTCAGAAATGGGAAAAGCCCATTTAGGAGAACTGGCAGGGTGGGAAAAAACCTCAAGAATGCATGCCAGATGTTCTATTCTTTCCAAATTTACTGTATGGTAAAAGATACAAGTACATAACAAGAGATTATTGTACTGCTGCAAAACGTAATGCCTCATATGTGCTCAGGCCTCAGTTTTCTGTAATTAGGAAATTTTTAATGAAATATCACAAGTCTTCTAAATCACAAAAGACTCAATCACTCACAAAGAGCTTGTTAGATATAATTGTTTTATACTGAGCAATTTGCCATCCCCACCCCCTTTGTGTTTTTTTCTTGTTTTGTTTTTCTTTTTAGGACATTCTATTGTTCATTGGCTTGTTCTTGTATTTTCTCAGGGTTATTCTTGTCTCTCTTCCTCACTTAATGGACAGATAAAGAAAGAGTATTTTGTGGAAGCAGGTGTTTTCAGCATTCACTGATACTTCTTACAATGCAGACTACATTGAATTGGCAGCAAAAGTTGAACAGCAGATTTGTCACAGGTGTTTTGTCCTAGGGAGACAGTAATTGTGAATTGCCAGGATCTCTGCAATCTCCTGTTAAGTTGCTGTCCTTAGTGGTTTGTTTCTTTGTAATTAACTTGTGAAGTTGGTTCAAATGTTCTGTAGCTGTTCTGTTTTTTTACAATTGAATACTTTCTTGGTTGCAAAATTCTCACATGGGCTTTTATATTTGGTGTTAAAAGTTTACTTTTTATACATTTCTTTAAAACCTGTATGTTAACCTCATTCATTATCTTTTTAAAATTATACTTTAATTGTTTCATTAGCAATACAGGATCTATTGCATTTCTTGTTAAAAAGATTATACAGAAAGCAAAAACTAATATCTCTGCCACTTGTGCCACATTAAGAATAAATAAATGGGAAACATGGATGGTATAATTAGTAATTTTTACTTCTATATGCTTACATCTCTTTTCTGAACCCCAAAGCAGGAGAAGAAATTGGGGTCTCAGCTGCTCTGAAAATGCATCTTTCACAGTAAATCTGCAGCTCTGTAGCAGTAAGAATTAAAAAATGGAAAAAAAAAAAGAAAAAAAGAACAGTCTATCAATAAGATGAAAAGAAAACAAAAGAAGGAATTGTTAAAACAGACAATAGACCTGGCACTGACTGTACTGTCTGGCAGGTTGTATTTTTGGAAAAGCTTTCAGATTACTGTAGAAAAAAAGATATAGTGGAGAAAGCTTGTTAATACTCCTACAGTTTGATTACAGTCAAGTAAAGACTTAGATAATAGAAACTACAATAAAGGCTAACACCTTCCAAAGCAATAAAACATATATGCTTAACTTCAAGCAGCTCTAAAGTTTTAAACAGGCTCATAACTATTTGCATGATTGGCCCTGGATTGATATTCTGATAGACTCCTCAATCTGAGACTGTAGATACAATGAAGGAGTTGTGTTTATTATGTTTGTTTTATCTTTAAATGAAGCTTCATGCTAGTATTTATATAAATATGTATATCTAACTTCAGAGAGTCTCTTGAAAGGAATAGAGGGGGAGAATGAAGTGGATATTGAAGAATATTCTCCAGTTAAATTTCTCATTGCCAATTGTATACTTGTACATATTCCCAATGTTGGCCAGGTGTTTTGTTAGCCCTGACAGCACAAATGAGTGGGATGAGTGCTAGCAAGTGCCTCCCTGAGGACAGCAATACAGACACAGAGAATTTTTAAGAAAATTGCTTGAATTTTTTGAATTAACATGGCATAAAAAGAAACACAGTAATAGAAATCCAATATCAGTTTTGGACAATGATGGAATGAACACTGAACAAAGTGTGGTTAGCAATGGAATCTGTCTCTGAACACTTATTTACATATATGCAGTACTGTACTGTATATACAGTATATGTGTATAAAATGCATGTATACATTTATTATTGCAATCATGTTATTATTTACCACATCATTGAACGCTTTCAGTGATGTGGTAAACAGTAACATGATTATAATAATATAATGTAATATATATCTTGGGTATCAAATCTATTTTCAGCATAACTGTATTTGCGCTCCTGTAGGCAGGTTTTGTAGCTCTGGTTTTACTGGGTGAAAGTATATATAGAATTAAAAAGAAAAATATGCAGATATATTGTTTTAAAACGTTGCATTTTTACAGAACGAATTTTTGTTTTTACATTCTTTCATATCTTTGAGCAGAGAGGTGGATCTAGATGACCTTCAGAGGTCCTTTGCAAGCTCTGCTATTCTACTGCTCTGTTATGTTTAAAGAAAAGTTGCTCTAAAAACATTACTAGCTCAAAATTGAGAACACACACACTTGTATCAATGTAAGATGCCAGTTTGATACACAACTTGCAAAGATTATAGGCAGTTTTCTCAAAGGCTACACTACATTTAGTTTTACACATTTCAGCATGTATCCTGAGGTTATAATGACTCTGCAAGTCATGTAGAAACTTCATCACAGAAGCCACTCTGACATGAACATTAGATATCAAGGTAGTCCATGCCCTCAGAACTAATGTTTTTGTAGAAAACATTGTGGTACTCTCATTTCCTTCATTAATTAGTCCTATATTACCCAGGATAATAAAAGGACAAGTTATTGTAAAAGAGCTTCTAAATTTAAGGTCCCCAATGGATCAGTGCTTTATCAACACAAAATAAAAGGAATAATAATATAAAACAACTAAAAATGAATCCACTTCCCAAATTGATATAATTTAAAGTTTAGCTATATTAGGATTAATTCTATTTTCCATTTTTTACAGCGTAGAGACAAAGATAATATTAATATTGTAAAAGTAATATTATCAAGTTCCCTAAGGCACACTGAGACATATTGGAAAAAAGTTATCCCCTAGCATGCCTGTCTAATTAAAATAGAAATATGGTTAGATTCCAAGGCAATACTCTGAAAGCCAGGAGCTTTTCCTGTCTAAAATTCTGTTTGACACAGTGTTTTATACCCTCCTCATACAACAGTCTAGAAACATCAATAAGCTGCTTTGCTAGCCTGGATTTTTTTCAACATGTTACCCTCGGGTTAAGCTTTATAATCTGATGCAGAATGTAATAATCCCAGGAAGTGAATGGGAATGGAGAGTGTTCAAAAAGAATCAAAAGCTAAAATTAGAAGTTTATTGATTTAAACCTGTTAATTCTAGTTACAATGAATTTTTTTTATTTGTCAAGGAAGTGCTAAGGCCTGCTTGTGAAAATCTTTTAATAAATAATGTAAAGCTTTTAATAAATAATGTAAACCTCATAATTCCTGTCTCTTAATCCATTCACAAAAGTAAAAGAGTTGGAATTTGGGGATGAGTCACATATACCTAACATAGTCCCAGACTAATATAAATAGGCTAATTTCCTCCCCTCCTCTTTGTCCTTTTCCATATCTTCTGTGATTCACCCTTACAGTGAATTGGCCACTTGTTTTAGGTGTAAAATGGGAAAGATTTATAAAATACAGAAACAAATGAAAAAAAAATTAATGGAAAAGATTTCATAATTGCTCAAATAAGTTGTGGTGGGATGAATCTTCTAACTGGAAAATGACCAAAATGACCGCAAATAAGAAGAATAAATTACTAGAGACAAAACCAGACAGTGTAGGTGTCTGTGTCATTATTAAAAAAAAAAAAAATAGAATAACTGAAGGCTACAGAAATGAAGCAGAAGATAATTAGTGAAAAAAGATTCTTCAGGTAAAGATATTAGGAAAGAAAATAAAAAGCCCAACCAGTCTATCTTTTGTGAATTACATGTTTCCTTGTTGCATATTTTTTTAGCAGCATACCACATCAAAGAATATATTAGAAACACAACATTGAGGTGATTATCCTGAGGGGTACTGGGGGGACGAGATGGCTCAGAGGCACCACACACACATCAGGCTCATCAATAACTGCTAGTAAAAAAGCTTTATGAGCTACCAGACCAGAAAAAAAGGGGTCAGACCTGGCCTACACTATAGCTTCAGGTGCCTTGCTCCCACAGTAAATGAAGAAGTTAATTGTCAGGCTGAGGGTCTGGAGGAAGGACTGACTGTACCCTGCACAGGGAGGAGGCTATTGCAGTAGATTTCCTTGTTTGAAACTAGCATCCAACTTAATAGGCAAAGATCCACCAAATCATTCTTACTGTCATGAATATGGGTAGGAGACCTGTGGAATATCTTGCAGAGAGCTATTGGGCAGAGCTCATTCCCAAAATACATCTCATCCATTTAATATCAAAAATAAAGTGTAAAACAGGTGAATGAACTGCTCTGATTTGGTTTGTTTTTGCCAGTGCTCACACCCATGTACAGCTGCATGACTTGTTCCATAGGAATAAAGAAATTGAGCTGTGTAAATGGCATCGTGTGAGTGCTGCCTTGTTCACCAATAGAGTAACTTTTTTTGTGAAGAGGAAGAGAGAGAGAGAGAGGGGGGGGGGGGGGGGAAGAAGGAAAAAAAAAAATCCAGATTGTCCCAGAGGTATAAATGGAAAATCTGAGTAGCTTGTAAAATGTGAGAGCCCTGAGTTATACTTGACAGCAACCCTACTTGGAGAGTAGTCCGTGCGCAGAGAAAGGTAAGAGACCTACTCCAATGAACATAACAGGAATCAAAGTTAATTATATGTTACCAGTTTTAAAATTAGTTTAGTTTTTGACAGTATGAGGAGCACCCTCATTCCTACACTATAATCACTGACAAGTTTATAGACCCCACTTCATATCAAGAGGTATAAAGGAAAAATTAATAGATGGTGTCTTTTGGGCAGAAGCAGTGGCTGCTCAGCCATCAGTCACTTAGGGCTTCTACCAGAACAACTACAGCAAAGGGAACCATGTGATGTGGAGTAAAGAGAAAGACCATAAACAGCTGATTCACAGTTTAGACATTATTTTAGTTGTTTGTTGGGTTTTGCTTTTTGAATAATCCTACAGATAAGTACTAGACTTCCATTGCTTTAGGTGATTTATTCAATTCTATATTTTACCTGTTGTAATAATTGTATAGAAACACAAAAACTGGCATTGATTGGTCTCTTATTCTGCAAGATGTACTTACTGACAAACACCAGTGAGTGACACCTGCAATAATAATACATGATCCTCCACCAAACAAGCTACTGACAAAGATGGATGCTTAATATGCTCTAAGCATATTTAAAAATTACAAGTTTTCCTCAAATTTATCCAGCCCTACTGTTAAAAAAGGACTGATTGACTTTTTTAAGGTAAACCATTCCATTTTACATAACTGCTGGGTGGTGTGAAAAAAACATCTCCTCTATTAAAAAGTTGGTTGGAATTATTTGGGAAATGTTCTATGAAAATTACTTATTATTAAAAATACTTTGCAACCTGTGATTGTCCTACAGTGTGCAGGATGAGCTGGGATCTAGGCTGGAGTAGAGGAATAGTGACTAAGTACGGCAGTGCAGTGAGAGCTGATTTGGAAATTCATTTTTTTAAATGCATGACTTTTATTATAAACATGCAGGTAATACCCATGAAATAAGATTTTTTAAATTTTATTTTGGAAATTAAACTCATCAATAAGTGTGGCATTTGCCTTCTTTGAACAGAGAGACATAATTCTCTCTCCCAGGGTTTTTTTCTGGAAAAGCACAGAGAGAAGAGAAAAAAAAATTCTTATCTCTACTTGCTGCTCCTTTTGTTTTGCACAT
Organism: Motacilla alba alba; assembly: GCF_015832195.1. Lineage (NCBI taxonomy): Eukaryota > Metazoa > Chordata > Aves > Passeriformes > Motacillidae > Motacilla > Motacilla alba. Next base: position 36,457,349 of record NC_052017.1, on the reverse strand, counting down.
GTGGAATGTGTTAGGAAGATTGTTTGCCTGAAGTGATTTGTCAGTTGGATTCTGCTGAGGAGTGTTTTGTTTCCTTGGCCAGTTGGAAAAAGCTGTGTCCTGACTGTCAGGAGACAGTCATGAGTTTTCTTCAGTATTCTTTGTAGTATAGTTATAGTATAGTATAATGGAATATAATATAGTTTAATAAAGCAATTTTTCAGCCTTCTGAATCAGTGGAGTCAGATGCCAATCATTCCCTGTGTCGGGGGTGCCCTGCTTTTTGATAAATAAGTAATTCTTGACTGTTTTATCAGGTTTTCTTATCTTATAAAACTTGCCAAAGTTAAAAACAACTTTAAAAAAAAAGCTGTTTTTCTTAATGTTTATAGAGTAGCAAATATGATAGGTTGTTTGCTTCTTTAATGTGAAATACTACTTTCTATGCAGACAATCAATGCATTAAAAAAAATCAGAAATTTCACACTACTTTCAATGCTGATTCATAATAAATAATCAAATATGTAATAGAAAGTGTTATTGCTATATTGGAAAGCAGCATTCATAAATTCAGATGACCCATAGTAGAAATCTAGATCTAGAAAAGCATGACTAAAAAGGCAAGAATGAATTCATGTCAAATATGTAATCTACTAGCTGAAAACCAAACAGTGGCAAGGCAGGATGTAATGTCAATTTTGTGCTTGCATTCCAAATACTTTTTGGTATTCATTTTCTGACTACAAGGGCAATGCCAACAGGTAGAACAAAGAAAGATAAAAGTCTTCAAATAAGCAGTTAAAATGACATGGAGAGGAATTACTCATATGCTTTTAAAATACTTACTTAAGGCTTAGCTGGAACGAGCCAGAAAGCTCAGTATATTTTAGATTAGAATTTGTAGATATTTTTTCTTCCCAAGCTGTGCCCCCTATTGTGTGCTCCAGAGCTTAGAGCTATTTTCAGCTTTACAAACAATTGACTTGGTCAGTTGTCAGATTTTCCAATAGAAAATAAATAGCATCCCTTGGAATTTCTTAGATATTGCTAATAACAACCTTAACTTTATGATATTAAAAATTCCTCATAACTCAGTCATTAAAATTTAATAAATTCTAAACACCAGCCTCTTCAAAGGACAAGAACAAATCCCTATTTTGTCAGATAATGCCTTCCAGAGGGAAGATGGGGGCAGATCCTTTTGTTTTATTGCTTCTTGGCTGCTAGATTGCCTTTTAAAATGTATTGGTCTATTTATTTATTTTATTATCAAGGAGCCTGGCTAAGGTGCCGTAAGACTCCATGTTCCCTGCCGGAGAAGCAATCTACCACATTTTCATGAAACCTTGTCCTTGTGTTTCATTTACATTGCAACACACTGATGGAATCAGCCCTTCCTTGTTATTTCACAAATGGACTGTTTTCATTTTAGAGAACAGCTTCTTCTTTGGGGAGAGGGGAAGGAAAGCTTTTCTAGGGGCCAGAACACTACTTTTAAGTCTACAAAAGGAAAAGTAGATACTTTTTAGTTGCAAGTCCTATCTACAAACAGAGATTTTGGCTCTTCCAGGAGTATAACCTCTTCTTTTTGAAAATGACTCACATTGATAGAGCTTTAGCGAGACAAAGATTGTGCCTGCATGTGCCTTGTCTTCCTTTGGGACTTAATCACAGCTTGATGATATAGATGCCAAGGAGGCTTCTTGTTCTTTTTATCAGTGTGACTCTAACCAACCTTTTATTTTTTAATCTGAAAAATGTTGTCTACAATGTAAATTCTTTTGCATGTACATAAGAAATAATCAGAAACAATAAATTCTCCCAAAGCCTACAAAGATATTGTCCAAGCATTTACTTATTCTGAGTTCTTCATAGGATATTCATAGGATAACTCAGAGTTGTGAACAGCTGCTAAAATGCATCAAATAAAACATTTTCCAGGGCAGGTGGATTAAAAAATAATTTCCAGTTTCTGTCATATTAATGTATGGGTATAGATGTATCCACATACCTTTTAAGAACCTTCTTCTGAGTGCTCAGTTTTAACAAATCAGATATGGGACATTCTCTCTGCCTAATACATATGCAATGCGTAATTCATAGTGAAAAATTGTACAGATAGGGTAAGGCACATGTCAAAATCTGTGTCACTCAGCAAACTATTTCCTTACTATGACAACATAGTCACAGACCTAGATAAAGTGGTTGAAATGGCTGAATTGTTTTAATGTCAACTTTAGCTACCAGAAAAATTAGTATTTTCTAACTATCCCTAATATTTGAATACATTTACAAACACAGTTATTAGTTTATTGATCAAAAGGGAGCAAAGAAAGCAAGGGGCAGAATACACAAAATCAACAAAAGGTCTCTTCTCCTAGCTCATATCTTGCTGTGATCAAAATGTATAAAATGATGGCAAAGTAGCACTGCCAGTGTGGCTGAACACACATTCATGGTTTTAATAATAAATCACTTAGCATTTGAATGGTTCCTCATGATAACTCTTAAGCCAGGAATTACTATCTCTCTGATTCTGTGCCTGTTTCTCTACCTTTTACTCATTAGAGCCTGAAACAGTTGTCTGGTCCTATACTTAAAATCTGGGCTTTTCTTCTGAGATTGCTAAACAGCTCTTTCAATAAGTCTATAACCAGTCTGCTTGTTAGTGGGAGAGCTGGTTACATCTCCTTATTTTAAGAGAAAGAGACACAACTATGGAAGTCCATGAGCCTTTTCCACAGTCATGCCTTACTCGGAGTTTAGTGCAGATGAACCACATCATTATATATCCTCTTAGACTTGCAAATGAACCAAGAAAAAACATTTAAAATACTTCCTTTTTGTGTTTGTGTAAATATGGAAGATATACAATCTTCCAAGTATCCAATTCTGACACTTCAAGAGAAGGATGCTACAGATGACTTCTGACCCCTTTTTTGTCCATGTGCTTCTAATTCAGTTCAAATCTCTGATTCAATTTTCATCAGAACAATGAAGATGGAAAGGGGATAGTGAACAACCAGGTATAATTTCTTGTTCATTCTCAGCTTTTTAATGCTGGCTTGAACTTTTAATAAATCTTCAAACTACAGTAGATTTTGCAGACTTCGAGTGAAAATGCAACAACATTTTAGGTCAACACTGAAAGACAGCTCACAAGTCATAGTGGGGAAATTCATGTTATTTCACCCTGCAGTTCACCTGACCCTAAATACTGCTAGTGATTCATTTTAAGCATTAAATTCACATTCAGCTACAGATTTACAGTCATTTAAAGCATCCAAGAAAAAGAGAGTGAAAAACACACTTATTCAAATGAATAGATTTACTGTTTAACTATGGAAAAGTTCTCCAAACCCAAAAATCCCATAAAGCTGCAGAACTCACAGATACTCTCAAAAGTAAAATCTCCCTATATTAGGGTGAGGGAATTCAGATGCAGTGGCCTAGCTGACAAGCTCTCCCATAACACCATTCCCAAGTACTGTATTTAATAAAAAAAACAACAAAAAGAAGCAAGAAGTCGTATTAATATACCTACAAACTGTGCACCTAAAAACTTTGCGCTTACTTTTCTCTGAGAGTAACCATCAGATAAATCCAATTAGTTCTGTTTGCAAGTATATTCCAGCTGAAGCAAAGACAGGATGTTTTCCTGCTGAAGCAAAGTGAGTGGTTGACCAGGCACACTTGCTACTGACAGATATCTGTCCTCCTTTTTTGAACCCTGTTTCTGTGGTGGTACAATTTTTGGCTGCCTTATTTATGTTGTTTATCCTTATTGGTAAGTGAAACAGTTGGAAAAGAAATTAGGTGTTCTACTGCAAGAGAAATAGTAGCTGAGGGGATAGTTAAGCAGAAGATGTAGGCAAAAGTGGCACTCATAATCTGTCTTAGATTCTATTCATCTGCCTGTGATACTGGATGCTATTCCATATCAGGATATTTTTTCCTTTAATTTTAAGGTGACAGATCATACCATGAACACATGGCATAGATTCAAAAATGCTCTAAATATTTTCTACTTTAAAGCAGAAAGGATTGGATGTGTCCCACATTACTTTAAATCCCATTCTTCTCAGAGAGCCTGAGAAACACTCACCTTCAAGGCTGCTGCAGGCTTGCTCTCAGCAGAGAGTCTGTACATCACCCAGCTGACTTTAATTGGGTTCCCTGAATTTATAAAACCTGAATGCAGCTGAGGGGGTGACCCCCAGATTTGTCACCATACAGAAGAGCACGAAGCAACACATTGAGGGCATCCATCAAGCTCCATGACAAAACTGTAGTGGGGAATGAAATCATCTTCAAACCCTATCTTTGCGTGGAGTTTTACTCCTTTTCAGATCAAACATTCCTCCCAAAGGGAAAAGTGTTAAACAAATTGATCACCAGGCTCTCAGTACAGCTGTGTAGTCTCAGCTGCTGTTTTCAGCAGCAGGAAGTTTGGAGACATTTCAAGAGACAAACAAATGAAATACCCTGGTTATTTTCCTCTCCAGAAGTACACACTTATATACGGACTCCTTTCTGCTGCAATGGTTTAATAGAGTGTTGCTGTGGAAACACAGGCACCAAAGTGCACCTAATAGGAAGCTATGTGGAAAAATCAGCCCATATATCAAACTCATTGGGGTTTTGCACTGAAAAGTACTTTGATGCACTCTTCCTTGGCATTATATTTGTCCCTTGTTTTGAGAGTATCCTAGTGAAAATTCATGTTTTTCCAATGTTACTTCTCTCTGTGTTAGGAGAAGAACAAAACAAACACCTGAACTGTTAAACACCAAATTGAAAGTTTGGCTATAACTGTCTTTGAGCATTCATGTGATAAAGTCAGAAAAAGAGAGATGTCATAAAAGCTTTTCACTATTAAAATCCAAATATACATATTTTCTAGACAGCAGTGAAAGTAATCATATAATCAGTGAAAGTACTTTGGTGAGTCTGTACTGAAGCCTTTCAGGAGCGCCTTATCTGGAATTTCTTCTTGTTTTGTTTTTGTTTTGGGTTTTGGGTTTTTATTTGTTTTGCCTTTTTTTTTTTTTTCCAAAATAAAGTACTCGTTTAAGCAGAAAAGCACATTTTAATTGCAATGTATGAAAAACAACTGTTTTTCATTTTCAGTGTGTGTGATGACATTCTTTACTAAAAGTGATAACCAATGATGTATGAACTGAATGTTCATTAGGCTGGCACATTAGCTTCAAGAAAAGGTATGGCTAAAAACCTTTATTTGGACAAATAGCTTACATAACTATGAATTATTTTTAGACATAAACAAAAATATTAAAAAAAAACAAAGATTTTTGTCTCATGGATGATGTTAAGGAAAATGAGAAGCAGGGAGGTTGTTCGATATTTGTAATCTTACCAACTGATAAAAAATTCATGTAGGTAATATCTGAATTATCAAACAAATGGAATCAGCAGTTCCTTTAACATAATTTGCATATTATGTCTTTACTGTGATAAAATTATAAGAAATTACTGAGGTATGTGAAACACCTGAAAGATTACAATAACTAGAGACCTTTAGAGATACTTACATCACTTTCATGGCCTTCTCTTAGATTGTAAGTGAGATCATGCTGGATGTCTTCAACAAACTTGTGAGCATACTCTGGGTAAAGGTCGAGCACTTCAAAGAGACCTTTGAGTATAATACATTGGAGGTCACAGTATGTTAGAGCTTTAACATCTGCATTTGTTTTAATAACTTGATCCCTAATGGATAGGTTTGCTCCAATTAAATCTCCTTTACCTGAAAGAGAATACAAAAATAATTATCTTCAAATCATAAATTCTTTACTTTTTTGAATCATAAAACTGTTTAATATAATTGCTATACCTGAACCTGAAGTCCCGTTGTTACTAACGCCTTGTTTAATTAATAACATGTTAAAGGATCATAGACTAATTCTTTTTTTCCTCTTTTTGCAGGTGCAAATTTATACACAATTAATTGGAGGTAGAAAAACTGATTTCCAGACAGGTAACTGGCTGATTTAAGGGAGCAATAAATTAAATATGTATAAACTGAAGATTTACACCAGTAACTAATAACAGGTGCAATTATTTTTCAAAATAGATGTTGTCAGGGGTTTTTGTGAGTGCCTTAAAACGTGCAGGTGTTAAGGTAGCATTTTAATGTTTTTGTCAAGAAGAAAAAATGGCTTAAGAAAGAATTCTTATGCTGTTTTTTTTTTTTTTTTCATGTATGGGCAAGAATGCCTTAGAACACTGGCTATATTAAAAACCTCAATTGATCATCTATTGAGGAGCACAAAAATTTTACAATTAAAAGCTCCCATAAAAATCTGATCTGAGATATAAATTCCAAAGTGTAGTCATTGAACCAGAGGTTTTCCCTAAAAGTTAAAGCAGATGGTCTTCGTTAAAGACCTGGGCAGTGTGATGGAGTGGACAATACCAGACTGGGAGAATTGGTTGATGATGCTGAAGGACAAAGCTGCTGTTTAGAGGGACCTCAATGAAAGATAAAATGGCTGATGATAGAAATATCATGAAGTTCAACAAAACCAAATGCCAAGTCCCATACCTGAGATGAAAACCCTCCCTACAGCAGTATGGACTGGGAACTGACCAGCTGGGCAGCAGCTCTGCAGGAAAGGCCCTGGGGGTCCTTGTGGACAAGCTGAACATGAGCCAACAATGTGTCCTTGCAGCAAAGAAGTTCAATGACCTCCTGTGCAGCATTAGCAAGAATGGAGCCAGAAAGTCCCAGGAATTACTCTTTCCCTCTATATTTGTCATACTTCATCTGGAGCACTGTGTCCAGTTTTGGGCTTCCCAGTAGAAGACATAATATTGACATGTTAGAGTGAGTCCAAAAAAAGCTATCAAGAGTCAGGGATTAAGGAATATAATTTATGAGAAAAGGCTGAAAAAACAGGCTATTGCTCCATCTCACCAAGAAAAGGCTAAGGAGGGATATTATTGCTGTCTTCAACAGCCCAACAGAAAATAGTAGAGAAAGCAGAGTTAAACTTCTCTTCAGAATGCATGGGGCAACAAGATGTACTGGGAACAGGGTGTAATAAATTAAATCCTCATTATAAATCAGGAAATAAAAGTCAGGAAATCGTGGAACAGCCTGTCTAAAGAGGCTGTAGAATTGGGAGCATCCTTGGAGATGTTCAAAACATGCCTGGACATAGGCCTTATGACTCAGAGATAAATTTGCTCTGTTTTAAGCAGGTTTAAGTTGGGTAGCTTCTGAAGGTCTGAAGATCTCTTCAATCTTACGTTATTCTGTGATTAATAAATAATAAGTTAAGACTGTCACATTGGAAAATCCACCCAGCATGTGATTCCAATTTTATGTTACACAGGAAATGGCCAGCTTGCAGAGTAAGTTAAACTAATCAGCCAACCATCCCTAAATCTTCTTAAATAGGATAGTTTTACACTTTAAAATACCATTTTTAGTACCTTAAAATATTTTTTTTCTTATTTATGTGGAGCTTCAGCAACTTTCTCAAAAGTACTTATCATAAACTCAAGGTAGGGAGGGATTTTCTCTTATGCTAGGAAATACATACATTAATGCTACTTTAGTGTCTCAAAAATCTCAGTATAAATGAGAACTAGTATGAGATTAGGTCAGTCTGGGAAAGAGAAATTTGATAGGTAACAATAACATCTGTCTTTGCTCAACACAACATGTGTTGCTACATTATAAAATATAGCATAAAGCATTACTAAGCAGTAATACATTTTTACATTTTACTGTAAAATCAACAATTCCTTAGATTTCTTCCATTCTATTAAGCAAGGGGCTGCCAGTGTTAATTCATTGCTGGTTGTTTATGTGGACAAGGGAAAGAATATTTCAAATATATTAAAACTGATCCTTAAACATCTTAATTAGAAACTTTTTTAGATATTCGAACAGTATTAGTATCCATATTGCATAAATATTTTGGGAAAAATGTTAGATTTTTATTGGATCATAGTTAAAATTTTGGAGTAATTTCAAGCCTAAAGATACTAAAATTGATCTGGTAATGCTAATATAACCTATTTTTCAAATGAAAATCATGCAGCAAAGGCTATAGGTAGTAACCTGAAGTGTCACGTAGAAATAATGAAGTGATTAAATGAATCTACTTTGAATGTCAACATTTGTTACATAACAGAATAATTTCAGCTATTCTTAGTAGCTCTTTTCTTTTTTCTTTAATTGGATAACAAACTTATATATACATGTTTCTCACAGACACATCTGTTTTTCAAAAAATCAGGGACGTAGTCAAAGTTATAAATGTTCTCATTATGGATATTTTTCAAATAACTTATGCCTAATATTTTTAACAAATCAAAGGTATATGCTCAAACAGTACATAACTCATATTAAAACATATTTTACCATAAAATATATCCTAACCATCATTATTAGAGATAAAGTAATAGTCTCTTGAGGAAGCAAAGATGTATTTAATGAGACCATTTCACTGAGTTGCTGCATTGCTCGTTAGCGAGAATGGTTCAGTAAATACAAACTAATCCATTAGAATTAGAATCAGGACAGAATTATAAAATATTCTGGGAACTGCAAGTACCTCAGCATGGTCAGGGAAAAAAACTGCTCTCTGGAATTTACATGACATCAGCATCACAATTTCTCATAGGGACCTACATGTTTGATGCATTCACCTTCTGCTGGTGTTAATTAGGTTTAAATGATGAAGCTCCCATTCCCTGTAAAAAAACCTTATTTTTCTGTTTATGTTTTTGCATTATAATTTCATAACTTCTCTCAGAAATCCACTAATCTCTTTCTTATTGTTTTGATTGTCACTACAACACAATGATGCTTTAATTAACACTTTCAGAAGTGTCTGAAGATGGAATCATTAATGAAAAATCATAGTTCCAATGGAACTGCCTCTTTAACTTTTGCTGGCTTTTAGCTTATATTTTATTATAATTCGTATTTTATATCTTTGATCTATGTGAGCCAATGAAATCAAGAGTTTCTTAAACTTCCTAAAAACAGACAAGAGATGCAGTGATGTGGACTGTCAATCTAATAGAATTAAAATGTTCTGAAACAAATAAGACCTGTATCATATTTATATTCTAAAAAGGACCAATCAAATGCATTCTAGTAAAATAAAGGAAATTCAATTACAGAAGACCAGAAACTTCCATTATCAACAGTCTAGTGTAATCCCATGAAACAGGAAGGAAAGCAAAAAAGGAAATGTTCTTTTTAACTCTGTTTTATAAGAATATTAAAAGTCATTAGAAAGAAGAATACATTTAAGTATAAACAGATATTAAAATCATAATAAAATAATTCTATACTTTTAGAGTAAAATTTTATATTTTATTTTGCCAAAGAACTTCATAAACGTTAACTGAGTCAGGTCTAATCATCCTTTAGCTGAAGATAAAGGGAATTTCTTTAGTAGGACTTAGATTGAGGCAAATCACAGAAATTTATAGGTAGAGATTCTCAAACCTCAATAAGTAAAAATGGGTATCTTGCAAACAACAACTGAAAATTTATTAGAACAGAATTTCTGGCCTTTCTCATTTCTAATATACTCAGATGACTGCAGACAGCATCAGTTAGTATGAAGTGGCTTGGGGTAGCAGAGCCAACATGTTTTTCACCACGTGGCTTTTCTGCAAGGGTGTTCATAGGCAAGTGCCAAAGAATGAAAAAGTAGGCTCTCATTGCTTTCTTTGACTTGGGAGCATTAGTGGGAGCATTGCCCGGACACTAATTTTCATGAAAGATTTTAGAACTGATGATCAATGCCCTTTGAGCTGTCAATACCATCACCAAATATAGCAGAAAGCAGCAAGTTGTGTCAAATGTTTGCAAGTACCTGTCTACATGAAAAGAAGAGAGAATAAGGAAACCAGAAGTGAAATGCTGCACAGCTAACAATCTGGCAATGGAAAGCTCCTTAGGTCAAAATGTAAGGAAGTTCAAACTAAAAAAAAAAAAAAAAAAAAATAGGAGCGTACACAGAATCTGCATTGGTATTGCAGGTTAAAATTAAACAAATTCTTTCTTATCAGACAATTAGGAAACACTAAGCCACCAGTTAGTAGTGAAGGTTCTCCTGCACTGGGGGACAATTCTTCCTCTTTGAGTCTGTGGTTGTGAACGTACCAAGGATTGCCAGCACAGTGCTGTCCTTCAGGACTTCCATAGAACCTGAGCACACAAAGTAGATCGCTTGCAGGGCATCTCCCTGCCGCAGGAGGTATTCCCCAGGAGCACAGAAGGAGGTTTTGATGTGCAGAGACAGAGACCTGAGGCAACCACGACTGGCACACTCGAAGAGGGAAAGCTGCAAAATCTCCTTGTTCAAGTGCATGGTGATGTCTGAACGCAGCTCATCTGGGAAGTCTTTTAAAAGCTGTCCAAAAAGAAGGAAAAAAATGATGAAAAAGAGAAAATTTGTGAAATTATTTGTTTCCACTTTTGCAGAAGTGGCCTGATTTAGTGGTGCGGCACATGTCATACTGTTGCAAATACTTCCCTTTGATTTTTCTTATCCCTTTGATGAGATGTACTATGTTAAGGAATTTTAACATGATAAATTCCAGGAAAAACATGAATAAATATATGCCTTTTTACTACCAAAATGAAAAAAAAATCCTAAAAAGCCTCACCAAGAAAAAAACCACCTCAGGAAAAAAGGTCAACAATACTGTTTGTATGAATTCCCTCTAATGCACAATTTAAGTTCATCCAAGCTCTTCTCTGTGGTAGAACACAGTAGGCTGCTCAGGTATACTATTGTATGCAGTGACATATGCAATGAAAACAGAGAACTCTATAAAATTCATCAATATGCAATATTACTTCTTCTATAGTAAAACCACTGCAAGAGGAATAACTAAAAAAATCACCTGCTTTGAATGTGTCTTTTTCTTGTTATTTTCATTTTTTAATAATGTAACTGGACACTGAAGGAGGGGTGGGAAAGGAATGGAGACAAGTTGCATGTTCAATAGAAGAACCTATGGAAACTAAAAGACCATGAGGTCTCACTTTTTCCTTCCAAGCTGCAAGTCCACAAATATAGGTTTTTTTGTAGCTTGAGGGGATGTGGCAACTGAACAGTGCAATCAGCCAATGCTTGACCAGGTGGGCTCAGACAAGGTGCTTTATCCAGAGGAGGGAAATAATGAAAGACTGATGGTCTCTCCAGGAGCTGTGGTTGTAGTACAGCAGTCACTCACTTTCAGTATGACTAAAGGTACAGAAAGTACAAAAGCTGAAGGAGATCATTAACAACATCTAGGAAAGCTTTGACATCTAAGTCATTTTTGTACCTTTGTAAATCTTACTAAGCTCCTTCTGTTGCTAAGATGCTGTTGAAAATCCCATTCTTTGTGCTGTGCACAACACAAAAAAAAATTTATCAGGAAAAGAATGTTCCAAACCTCAAATCTTTCTGCTTATTTCCACATTATCTTTAGAGACCACTGAGTTTTATAACACAGATAACAAGAAACCTAAAGGGAGTGCTCCATTCAAATAACACTCCAGCAGAGAGAAGCCATTATTTCTCCTGCAGTACAGTAAGACATAACCTGGATAAGTAATTTAAAACAAGCAAGCACAGACACCACCAGAAATCTGTCTTTTGATTTCATTCTCAAGTTACACTGTGCAACATTTAAAAAAGTAGTGATATAAATAACATAAAAAATCAGCCTAAATAATTTGTTTACGGTGTTGGAATAAATGAGATGAAGGAGGAAGGAAAGGGCATCAAAGTCCCTTATTTAGAAAGGACCTAAAATCCCCTTGTAGATATTTTGTTTACTGAAAGACAGAAAGAAATACTCATTATAGCATTTCTGCTGGCATCATCTAAAAGGTTTCTGATTAATGCCTCTTCAGCATTTGAGAATCACAGAGGACTGAATTTTTCTACATTATTTGATGTTTTAAACTTGCTTTTTCAATGGTGTACCCTCTTCCTGGGATAATCCAGTTTTATTTTTAGGCATGGTTTTCTTTGCTATGTAACTTCACACAAAACACAGCACGACAAAAGAAAAATCACCCCCCTCCTTGACTCATAGTCATAGTTCATAGTCAAAACAATCAAACACAAATACCCCCTTGTTTTATTACCTCATTGGAATCAATTCCATTATTGACAGACCACGTGGTTTGGAAATATTCAAGCATTCTTTGCTTTAGCTGCTGTGGCAGGTGATGGACCCGTATAAAGTCCTTCAAGTCCTTGGTTCTCGTGTGATAAAGGGACCACCTGGAGTACATCCTCTGAATTATGGCAGTCACATTGCCAAACACCAAGGCGTGCATCAGAGCTAGGAAGTATAGAAATTACATGCAATGTGGAGTGATTTGTTGATCAATAAAACTTAACACAGAACATAAACAGCATCTTCACAGAGTGAAAATTTCCTGATTGAGAGATATAAGAAAGCTTTTGAATATAAAACTCCTTGAGTAATGATATATTAATACTGTGGTATTAATATGATTATTCATTTCTGGTGTTTGAGACACTAGGAGTCACCGTCATGGGACAGGGTAGAACAACAACTTATCCTATCTAGTCAGGGTACCTAACAAAATAATTAAGTCAAATTAAGTCCATAGTCTAAGAGAAAATTAAAACAGAACACAGAATCGTAGAATGATAAAATGGTTTGGGTCGGAAGGAACTTTAAAGATCATCTAGTTCCAATCACCCTGCCATGGGCAGGGATGCCTTTCATTAGACCAGGTTGCTCAAAGCCTCATCCAACCCGGCCTTGGACACAGCCAGGGATGGCGCATCCACAACTTCCTTAAGAAACATCTTCCTGAGCCTCACCACCCTCATAGTAAAGAGTTTCTCCCAATATCTAACCTAAACCTACTCTCAGTTTGAGCCATTCCCACTCGTGCTGTCACTACAGGCCTTTGCAGAAAGCACAAGAAGGAACACATGCAGGCAGGTATGCTGAGAAAATAATGAGATACTAATAATCAGTGTGGAAACTAGACTCAAATGGTCAGGTGGAAACTAAACAGAATCTAATAGATTTCAGAGAACTCATATAAATAAAAACAATTACTAAAGGAGACCATGTGTAGTGGAAGAAGGTTGTAAATAACATTTAAAAATGTATAGTATTCTGGGTGCAATATTTAAAAAAGTCAGAAAGCAACCCCATTGTAAAGCAGAATTTCAGCCTAAAAAAAAAAATTCAAAGACAACCTGATTTCTTATGTTGCTTGACAGGGTCAGTTATGGTCAAAATCGTTCTGATATCCTGGAGTTTGTCTGCAATTAGTGATTGGCTTGGGAATAAAATAACCAGAAGCAAAACTGAAGAAATATTTATAAATATAGGTCATCTGGGTTTGTCTGTGCAGAAATGTATTTGCTTACTTGAGCTGGAAAAATCATGGCAAAATTGATATTTTGCCATGTGATATTGATCTGATGTATAGAACATACACATCTACAAATTGTTGATTTAAAAAAAAACTCAAAAACTTGATTATTTCTCTAAAGAGACATCTGTCTTTACAGTGCTTGAAAGAAAGGAGATGGACTTCTCAGAGTGACAAAGGAATTGGTTTATAAATGAGACAAACGAGTTATTGACCTTGTATATCACTTTACAGAAGTTCAATGTGAATGAGAAGAGACAAGGGAGAACAGCAGGAGGAAAGGATGCACTTTTAAATGGAAGAAATAGAAAATTCTGTAGTTTAGAGTGTTAGAAAACTTTTACAGGCTGAGAAAAATGCAAAGGAGCAAGTAACAATATATATGTCCTTATTGTGAAGGGAGTGCAGAAAAATAGATAAAGAACTGCAGTGCAGAAATAGCAGAAAAAAAGGATTATGGATGTAGTAAGAATAGTAAGCCTAACTGGAAGTTTATTTCTAAAAATAATCAGCTATTTCAACTAGGTGTTGCTCATGATGGTGCAGTGAATTGCTAGGTCATTAATGTCAGAAGCTAGAGCAACAGAATGTGAGGGACTGACTGGTGTAATACTAGATACAGGATATGATATTAGAAATATGACAGCTAGGTCCGAAACTATTCAACCAGACACAGATAAATAGGTTAAAGAAATAGTATAACTTCTTTAAGGATGCAATAATCAGTTTAAAAAGGGGGTGGGATAAAATGTTAGATGGTGTATGAATGCAAATTCATAAGACTCGCATGTGATGTAAGTCCCTCATCAGACTCCGAGGTTAGGAGCTGGACAGTGTAGAGATCTCAGTGATGTTATTATAGGCACAAATATCATCTAGAATTTTATTATTGTGGTAGAATCTGTCTTCGCCTATATATATTGGAAGGCAACTGCTTCTCATAATGACAAGCTATTCTTGGCTGTGACAGGCATTAGAATTCTTTATCAAATAATCATACACTTACCCTACTTTCTGTAAGAAACCTATTACACCTCTGTCTAAACTCAAGTAGGACAAGTTCAAAACTTCTAGGAACTGTATTTCATAGAGTGGCCCTTATTTTAATATATACTTTAAATCACATTTTGCTTAAGGAACAGAGGAACACCGCTGATCCCTACACATCAGTGGGCCTCCAATCTCTTAAATACAAAAATACACATTATTTGCTGAAAGAACATGGAGAATATAAGACAGAATACGGTATGATCACCTGCTCAAGGGCAGATCTGATCAATATTTTAGAGATGCTCGGTGTCCTAGGAATTCTGGTTACATTTTAATAAGTAAATTTTCTTTCCAACTTCTTACTACAGTAAGAAGACTTACTGTATTGAACAAGATCTTTCTTCTGAATATGACTTTTAAAAAATTTAACTGCCAAATTTATGCAAAATAAAAATTAATGTGAAGTGGCCAGTAAATATGAAAAAGGCATTCTATACGCAATTTATTTGTTAAGTTTACACTTTTCTTTTCTGTCTTCAACTTTTTCAAGATTTAAGTAAATTTACTTCATTTTTTCAGTTCATAGCGTCATACATTAAAGAGATGAAAGAGATAGAAGCGTCATACATTAAAGAGATAGAAAAAACTACTGATAAACTAACTCACCCTATCCATTACACCTGAAATTTCATTAACTAATGGCTTAATCAAAAAGTCTGAAAAACTGACACAAATTTTTCTTAGAACAGCACTTTCCATTAGGGAATTTTAAAATTAAATATCAGCTGAAAAAATACACTAAAATAGGCTTTAAGAAATGATGAGCCATAATGTCCTTAAGCATACAGAATAGCACTTTACTCCTAACAGAGTTTTCTAAGGCATGCTTACCAATGTTCACAGTATCATTTTAACTCCTTCACATTTTCTTCATTTTCATCAATAGCATCTAGAATATAATTCCTCAGGAAAATAGCTGCAGATTGGCCTGCTCTGCTTTTTGTACCTGCACATATCTTGTTCACAGGACCCTCGCAGATATAAATCCATTCTCCTACCTGCTTGCCTTTAAGCAGATGCACCTTTCAGTCATCAGTTCCCTCTTACTCCACTCACCTGACTAGCTCTTCACAATTTATTCAATGTACGAGCATATTACAAGAAACAAATGTGAAATTGTTATAACTGGGCCAAATAAATGTATGGGATCCTTCTATATTCTACTTTATGAAAGCTCTGCCATGTTAAAGTGAGTTAAATATTCACCACTGTCTTATACAGGAGACCTCTTGATTTCTTGATAGAAATGAAAACTCCTTCCTTCACTACAACACGTTTTATGCAGTGAAAACCCATAAGAACAGAGACCACAGTGTATTTTAAAACTATAATTTTATGCAGCCACCAAAATAAATTAATAAACTGCTTGTGGTTTTGTGACATTGTGAAACCCAAAATTTAATTCTTGGATGATTCATTACATTATTGCCTCTCATTTTCAGGACTGAGGAAAATGAAAATAATTCATTGAAACATTCTTTTACCACTTAATGCTGCAAATATATATCTTACAGGTAATTTTTTCATGTTCTCTGACTTTCAAGTGTAAAATTTCCAATTTCTTGTTGCCAGGAGAATTTATAGAGCAAAGCTGACACCCAGGGCTTTACTGAATAGCCCTGGAGAAACACCTGCTAGTGTTTCCAGAACAGCTAAGCCAGCAGAAAGAAAAAGGGAGGGCAGAGTACTCTAGCAGTGACTTGCTAGACCCTTCATGGCCAGTGTGACATCTTTAAGTTGCATTATGTAACACATCATGAAATAAAACAACTGATTTTCTGTGGGAGGAAGATGAATGTAAAGACAGAGCTTCTGGTACTTTCTCTAAAGGACTTGGCTTACAAATCTCTGCTTGTTGTACCCAGGTGCCTCAGCGGAAGGAAGGGGACCATGCATGAGCATGTGGCTTACTCCAACAGTACAGCCAGGTAATCAAAATAAATAAAAATGTAACTAAGAGCTCCAAATATGATCCAAAAACTGCATTCTGATTCAATTCTGAATCAAATTTTTATCTATGATAATTGAACAGCATTTAAAAAAAAATTTGTATGCCAAGGTTTACCAAACAGTCTCCTGGCTCTGTCCTGTCTCTCCTTCTGGTGTGGTCCTTCAGATAAGATACACACCAGCTCACAGACACTTTGTCCTGTGAACTGCCCACCTCCCCTCATCACCGTTCCCAGGGCTGGTGTGGGGATGGAGCTGCAGCTGGTGTGCACATCATACCTGGCTGTCAGGAAAAGCGTCTGCCGCAAGTGACTGAAATCCCCAACACATGGCTGGGCCACTTCCACTGTTAATAATGTGAACTTGCATTTCAGTGGGAAACACTGTCTTTCCTCACCAGAAGTGAACAAAGGGTTAGAAATATATCTGCCTGGGAGAGTTTATCTAGTGTAAACCAAACAAAGTTGTTTCCTTCTTTTGCCATTTTAAATTAAATTAATTAAGCTTTCCACTGTGTTTGTTTGGGGTTTCTTTTAAGAAACTTAGCAAAATTTCAGCTTTTATTTGACTTTTCCTACTCCTTGAAAAGGTTTGAAATGACACTTAATTGTACCTACCCCCAATCAGCATTGTGCAAATAGAGAAGATCTTTTCAGCATCGGTATTGGCTGAAACATTTCCAAATCCAACACTGGTGAGGCTGCTGAGAGTGAAATACAGGGCAGCTATATAGGCACTTCTGATTGATGGGCCTCCAAGTGTATTATTCTCATAATAAGGAGATTCAATTCGTTTTCCTAGCTCATGAAGCCAACCTGCAAAACAAAGCATAAAAAAGAGTTACTTTTTAGTAATACTGACACCACCGTAAAAACTTTACATTATACTAAAAAAACAGTTCTAGAAACCCCCACAAATCTACTTAAAAACATTATATTCTTCACATAATTCCGAGAATACAAATAACAGTAAACTGTGGGAATTTATGCAGCACTTAAGTATTGTGTCTCTGGGATATTTATTTTTATATGCAATTTTTTATGATAGGAATTGTATTTCTGCATTGAAATCAAGTGGTTTTGAATTGCATATTACAGGTCTAATTATATAATTTATAAAATCCATTAAGTCGCTAAAAAGAAAAAAATCTTCACCTAATAGCACCGCAGCAACAATGCAACATCATTTGATTCTTGCCATTAATTAATGCTTGGAAAGCTTTTTGACATTCTAAGACTAAATCATTATAATAGTAATTACATATTCAGAGCTTTTCACGTTTCTTTTTACAGTAGAAAAGATGCAAAGAACTAAACATAACGTACAAACCGGAATTAATTTTCAAAATATGCTTCAGTAAGTATTTTCTAAATTGTTCATTAAATCTTTCCTTTCATTTTGATAAATGGGTCTATGTGTGTCAGAGAAAGCAGAATTAGCTACTGCCTCAGATATTTGAAAAAAACAACAAAACAACCCCAAAGCAACAATGCAGGAAAAAATATCCAGCTGGAAAACACAACCTGAATGAATTACATAAACACAATACTTCACAAAAATCAAGACTGGGGAAAAAAGAAGGATAAAAATCTATTCGTGTGCCCAGTTTTGCCTGTTAAACATCTTGCTTGGGAGATTGGGAATCTTTCTTGGGTATACAGGGAGAACTGCCAAAAGAAAATAATCCTGACAGACAGAGTTTTATTTTTAGAAAAATTCTTTGGGGGTCCCGCTTTGTAAGCTGGGACCTGACTGACTGAATCACCTCCTGAAGATTATTTTCTCTACACTTCAGTCGCATCCATTTCAATGAATCCAAATATGAACTGGGGGAAATCTCATTGCACAGAATGTCTGCAAAAGTAGGGGGTAGATTTAGAGTATCTGTCCCAGCACTTCCAGTCAAGTTGGAAAAAAGTCTGTAGGAATTTAGTACCTAGAGTAGACCTGCTGAACCATGGTTGCTCCCATGCTCAGTTCCATGCTTTCTGGCATGCTGTTATCCAGAGAAAGCTCAGCCAGAAGGGCTGGGTAATGGCACAGCAAGGTCTGGCCATGACCCTGCTGATCCACTCTGTGCAGGACAGGGAATTTGATCAAAAGCATAAATGAAAGCAATCTGCATTGTCATACAATGGCAGTACTGAGCAGGATGTTTTACCTTACCAACAGACAGGTAAGCATACAAAAATCTCCTTGATTTTGCCTGGATAGATAGTATTGACCAAGTGGGGCTATTTCATATTTGTGCCTCCCAGTTATTTAAAATGAAAGTAGAGCAAAATGGGAAAAAAAAAGAAAAAAAAAAGAAAAAAAAAGAAGCCCAGCTGAATCGATACCATCACTCTGTGCATTACTGTTTTTCTAAGATTACACTACATTTCCCCAACAATAGCGTGGTCCTTTGTATGGCAGATTTAATTCCTATATTTCTACAGTAGGGAATGTAATCACAAGCATTAAAGAACATAGAATAAAAACCTAAGAAAATCTCTGGCAGAGAGGAGACAAAGTTAAAAAAGGTCTATCTAAACCTAGTGTAAAGCAATACAATCATAAAGTTCAAGATCAGCTCAAGATTGTTTCAGTTACAAAACTGAAACGAACAAGCTGTTTTAAAGAATTGTAACAGATATGTCTTTCAGGAGAAAATCTTCTGCCTTGGAGTGTTCTAAGAGGCACTGATTCTCAGCCTGTGTATTCACATTTTTCTCACTTTTCTTGCATTTCCAGTGCTATCCAGGAAAGGTATGCAGTTAAAGAATGCAGGACTGCATTCTTTAACTGGGAGACATATGTGAATTGCTTTCTCATTTAAAACTCCATGTTCAAGGTTTTCATCCAACCCTACTGAAACATCATTGCTCCTAAAGGATTCATACTGCTTGTAAAAGTAAGGTACAGAATATGTGTCTACATTGTGTCAATCAGTAGAAGTATCCACAATGTTTCTACAAAAATGCTACTACCAGAATACCAATATAATAATTTTACAGTTTCTAGCAAACACTTCTGGCCAAGATACCAGTCAGTATCTGAGATGAGTTTAGTATTCAATGTCCAGTTCTGTGGTACAACTGAAGGTCAGACAAATCATCCCCTCAGTAGGATATATGGCTTATCACTGAGCTAAGACAGCAGCAGTCAGCAATGATTGGCAATTCTTAATGATTACTAAAATAATGCCCGGAATGTAAAGAAAAGCTATGAAGTAAATTTATTTAGAGATTTAGACTTGGAATAGAAAATGTATCTCTGAAAGGGAAAACCCCAAAAAATATATTTCTCTGACTTGTAGATAAGACCATGTTTACAGCTTCTCATTTATATTTTGGCTTGCAGAGATTATCTTAATCAGGAACTTATGAAAAATTATATTTCAGCCAGAGTATATAAAATGCTGCAATATCTTCCAGATCAACTGTACTTCTCATATTTGTTGATAGCACTGCATTTTTTTTCAGTTTCAGGGTAGAGGCAAGATGCAGTTGGGTGTAAATACTTTCATCAGCCAATGCAATGAGGTAGCATCACTGACTAATGCCTTTTCCTCTTCAGTTCCTGTAGGTAACAGCTCTCAGCAAATTCTCTGGCAAGCTTGAGTAATTAATTTCTGCCCTCAGGGAAGAAGAGAAAAGTAAATATACCTTGTAGTCAGAGGGAGCTTCCTAGAATTTAGCATTATGAATCTTGTCTGGTTCAGAATTAGCATTGTCTAGGCACAGTTCTCTGACTTTGAAAACATTTTAAAGCCCCAATTAGCATAATTAAGAGGAAGGCCTTTCAAAGGGAAAAAGAGCACTTAAGTAATCAAGTCCCATTGGAAAAGTCAATAGGAATTGGGTATCTACCTCCATTAGGCTACTTTGAAAATTGCTGTAAGAATCTGTATTGAGTTTCATTTACTTATATCTGGTAAGTGCTCAAGTATCAGCAAAAGCCTAAAAAAAGCTTTTAAACCTTCATAAATGACATACTTTTTAACTAGATGTAAATCACATTATTTCATTTACTAGACATCCTGAAAATCAGTCCTTCCCCTGGCTCAGTGCTTTCTCTGCCTTGAGTATGTACAATACTCCCTATAATTTGCAGCTTCATTCTATACTACTACTTAGGTTTTCTTTTTATGCCAGACAATTAACATACCAAAATACTGTCTGGTACTTCAAAAACATAGAAATGAGTTGCATTTTCTAATGCATTAATTAACTATAGCACTTATTTTAAAAACAGGAGCAATGTTTTCTTTTCCAGTTAAAAAAAGGCCCAAAGTCTCTGGTTTATTCTGCACTACAATGTCAAGAAGAGTAAAAAGGTGCGGATAAGGGGCGCCTCTGAGAGCATCCCTAAATGTCTGAAAGCAATGGCAGTGATGATGCTAAAAGAGAAAAGTATGAGACAAAGGCCGAGTTTCTCTCAGATATGATTCCACATCAAATTTAGGGATTTCAAGTATTCCTATGGGGAAAATGAAGGTAGAAAAGCCTATCTGCTCTCATATAACCACCTTTTTTGATGTTTAAACAGTATTTCAGCCTTACTCAGGGCCAGACTATATTTGGCCCTTTCATGCTACTAAGGAAAGAGAGTAAGAAATACTAAGCTGATAGTAGAAAAAGAGAATATGTAGTGAGAAATGCTGGAGTTAACTAAAGGACACTGTGGATTGTATTTAGTGAGGATTATATTTAAGGAGTATGTCTGAGGCTGAGTTTTGTTTTTCTGACTCAATTGGAAAAAAATAATAATAGAAAAATGTCCTGAACTGGAGCACATGCAGCCTTCTGATATAAGTAGATTGTAAGTTTCAACACAGAAGTCACTATCATGTGACTACTAATGTGTGTTGCAGTGGAAAGTTTAGTGCCATTTAGGAGAAGATAAAAACTGTACAAGAGAAATTAGATCCTTCATCACTAGAATGCATTTTTAAATTAAAATCACTGTGTAGCCTGAGAGCTGTGCTGGTTCCCAATGCCGTAGTCCCTGATTGCTGCTGACAGCTCCTAACTTCAGATCTAGAGCTGTAGGTTTGCACAGCAGAGCACACCACCCTTCCATCATTTAGCAGTACCCTCTGATCTGCAAATAAACATCTCATATTTCCATTTTAAATGAGGAAAAAATGGTCC
Source organism: Motacilla alba alba (assembly GCF_015832195.1). Lineage (NCBI taxonomy): Eukaryota > Metazoa > Chordata > Aves > Passeriformes > Motacillidae > Motacilla > Motacilla alba. The sequence continues at coordinate 36,435,818 of NC_052017.1, read as the reverse complement.
AAGTTTCTATTGATTTCAGTGAACCAACGTTCTCGGTTGTATCCATCTCTATGTTTCTTTGTATTAACATCCACACAATAAACCTTAAGGCAGAACAGTTGTGAAGAGAGACCAAGTAGGTGAATTTCCTTCTTTTTAGGTAAAAGCACCTGGGATTACAGGTTTTAGATGTCCAAATCACTTCCCTCAACTGTCTGTGTAGCTTCTTCAGAATGGATCATAGCTAAAGTTCATTTGAAGAGGGGAGGCCAGAGCTAATATTGTACTTGAGATGAGATCTTTTAGACCAGCATAATGAATACATGTTACCATATCAAACCCTAATTAAAATTTATTAGACATTTAAACAGTACCTTCATTTTTAAGATTGCTTCCAGAGAATTTTGCACAATTACTCTCTAGATGTTGCTGACTGATATAATTCATTCAGAATCTAAAGGTGTATAAGAAGATGAAATAATTTTACTTCTTGTGTGTATGACTGCATTATTGAAAAATCATTGCCTCTGTTCTCATGGTGATTACTCAGATTCTTCACAAGAGCTTCAAAGCCTTTTTTATCCCTGTCTAGCCAAAATGTTTTTGACATGTGCAACTTTTCCCTACTAAAACATTTGTATTTTTTCCCCAGACTATTAATAGACCAAACAGCACCATTCTTACTATTTCACCCCATGGAATACTGCTGTTACTCTTTCATTGTCACAAAACCTGATCATCTGTTTACAGGTTTGATTTATGGTGGAGCTTTGCCTGTCATGTTAGGGGAGGCTCCCAGGTACCAGAGCAGATGGTTTTAGGATTAAAGAACCCCAGAGATGACAAGAGAAATCATACCTTCAACCGCTATTTCTGGAGTGCCAGATCTTATTTGACTGGGTCAATAAGTAGAACATGAATCAGGCTTTTCTTTCACACAAATTAGGAAAAAAAAATAGGTACTAACCCTCCCCCCCCAAACTTTCCCCCTCCCTCCCACCCCCCAAAAAAACCCCAAAAAAACCCCAAAAAAACAAGACGCAGTCCTGAGAATGTGTCACAGTTGCAGGTTCTGAGAATGTGAAAACACAGCTCCAACACATGTGCTCAAATGGCAGAATTGCACTCTATTAAAATACAGGACATGAATTTATGCTCTTTTCAAAATGAAGACAATAAATAAGCATTGTCTGTGTAAGCGGAAACCAGAAGTGTGTCTTTATGATATGTCAACAAGTACAGGGTACAAAGTAACAGCTCTGGCCAAGAGGATTATATTTGAAGTAAATTAGCTGGTATTCAAGATAAGTGAAAGCTAATTAGCAATGCATGAAATTTAAACTGGAGTGATTTTGATATTATTGTAACAGACATAATCATAATGGCTGCAGGACAATCAGGAACAATTAGCATTAATCTAATTCTCTTGCTCTTTATTCTGCTCACAGACTTTCCTGCAAAGAGTGGACACCTAAAATGAGAAAGAAAACAAATATGATAAAGACAAATTATTGTCTTACTATATTTCTCAAGCACTGAGACTGCTTAAAAATGTTAAAGTAAGTCTCAAAATAATTTATTCTAAATGCCTCTTATTTCGGCTTTGAAAAAATATGGTCCTTATCAGAGTATATTCTTTATTATGATGAATTTAATGATTTTTTTTCCTTAAACTAGAAAAACACAACATGGCTCTGAATGAGACTGGTAGTTTTACAGAAGTAAAGGAACACTTACTGCAGTATTCAAATTTTGTGGAGGGGAATTTTTGCCATGGCATAAAAAAGAAACAGGTTTAACTGGACCTATATGAAACACAATTTTATCTCAACTGCCTGTGAATGAAATCCTTGTGGTAGAGATGCTCTCAAGGCTGCCCTGTGTGACCCCGGGAGCAGAGCCCAGACACCAGCTGTGCTGACTTGGAACTGTCATGCGTGCAGCAAGGATGGGGATTAATGCTTTGGATCAATGCAGGGCAGGGGTATCTGCCCTCCACACATCATAGCATTGCCTTTCTCGTTCCTTTGAAACCCATTATCTGTATACTTTTAAATCTAGTTTTTGTCTATTTTAGTATTTTCCCCCATTTTATATGTTAAGGTCATAATCCCTGGCAAATTTCTGGTGCATTGGTTGCATCAGCTAACCCAGGTAATGAAGGGCTATGTTAAATTTGTACAAGCAGATTACACTTAATCTCTGGTTGAGTAGATTTTCAAGTGCCAAAATGCGAGATGTGGATATTACTTTGATGGAAACTACACAAGATTTTCTACAGACATATATGGAAATTTATATGGATTTACTTGAAGAATGTGCACATTACAAAGAAAAAGATAAAAAGCAAACACCTCAAAATCCCATTTAATGTGTAATTAAAAAGGAGAAAAATAACCTCTTTTGCATTAAGTACTCTATGCCTCTTTCTATTCAGCAGATAAAATCTTCAGAGGGGAGAGGACATTATATAAGAAGATTTCATGCTTCAGATCTCAGATGTATATACATATAAGATTTAAACATCCCTGTGAAAATATTAACAGCATATTTTTGGGGAGCTTGCAAACAATGGAAACTACAAAAAATGGAATATTTTAAAACTACAAGTAAAATAGCTGAGAATTTCAAAGCCATATCATTCTCAGAAACAAACCATGATGAGACATCTCTCCAAAATTATAGATCCACCAGTAGCAAATTTGAGGATCCTTATCATATTAGAATTCAGGTGAACACTAGGAATGGATAGATTCAATAAATATACCATTTGATTTCCATTGCAGAGAAACTGGACAGAATTTTTATTATATCTCTTCCCAAATTAGCACATGAAGAGAGAGATGGTCATGAGCCAAAATCCAAGGCACAAACACACTCCTAATAAAGCTGAAAATTCAGACTTTTGCATCTACTTTTTTTTTAAAATTATTATTATTATTTTAATGGATGAAATTAAAAAAATCAGGGTTTGGACATATATCAGATGAAATTGGAATCTTCTGCCAGACTTTGGGAATTTTACCACTGATTTTTGAGCATCTGTAACATCATCCAGAGAAAGTTTGAACTTGGACATAATGCAGTCAGAAGAGAAAAACAATGACAAATATTAAAGGTTCCTGTACTGCTCATAAGGCTTGGACATTCAAGATGCACAAACCTCTGCAGTCAAAGGCAGGTAGGTGACATGAATACCTTCATATCTGGCTCCTTTTGAATGCCTACCTTATCCTTTGCAGGTACAATAATCTGGAAGTAACTGTATCATCCCCAAGATCCTTAGGGAAAATTTTTGACTATCTAGAGACCTACGTTGAGACAGATGTTTTTAAAATACTTTCAAAACCCATAAAGCTTTCCAAGCTAAATGTGTACTCCTTGTTGTGTTAGAGCATTTTTAGATACAAGCTTAACCTCTGTCAGGTCTGCCAAAAGTTAATTTGAGTTGAAAGGTGAATTCTTCTATAAGGCTAACGAATACTCTTTGTAAATAAATTGGCTGTTGTATTTCTACTTGAATGTGCACTTAGAAGGTAGCATGAAAAAAAATTACATTTTGCAGAGCTTTAACTCATCTAACTTGACAAAGTCATAACAAGATATTGACCCATTGTTTTCCCTGAAAATGAAACTTTCATGGTGAAATAAATACTCAATGAACTAATCAGTTTCAGTAGGAAGAGGAGCTCAATCAAGGAATTAAAAGAGGGAAAAAAAGATCTAAGTTCTAATTGCAATGTTCCTTATAACAAGAAAAACAGAGCTGAGGCCACAGAAGTGCTGAAAACCTGAAAATTAGGCCTTAACTATCTAACAAAACTGAACTCTAAACTGCAAGTATCACTACTTAGAATAAAAAAAGTAGCACTTTTTTCTCATGGTAAAATTGATGCCACCTTCAAGATATGTACAAAATCTCCTTGTAGGAAGTAATTTCTTGTCATTACCAGTCTGTTAAATAATTTACATTTTTGCAGTCTGTTAAATAATTTACATTTTTGTTTTGGTTAGCTATCAGTGCAAGGAGAGGTACCTCCTATGGGAAACTTGCAATCCACCCCAGTGAAGGCATTATAAGAATTATAGTGCAAAAAGCCTCTGGTTAATCATTCCTGGGCATGTTCATGGCTTAAAAATAGTAGAAAAACGGCCTGATATTAAATATTTGCAATGATAGCATTTTATTAGAAAACAATATTGGAAAGCTATATTTAAAAATATTTAGTTAGCAACAAGTTAGAAGAGTCTGGAGTTTGGCACATCTTCCACTTAATGCAAAATGCTACATAAACACTCTACAAAATACAGTGTACATGAATTACCAACAGCTTCACACATTTCAAGCCCTGCACGTTTTTAGTCAGAAACTTACTATAGTTGATGCATTAAATCTTAAAATTTATAGATGATGTCCTATCTTCGTTTGCAAAATAAAGTTTTGCACTTTTACTTTTTGTCCTATTGTGAGAAATCCCTGAGGAAGAGCCCAAATAAAGTTTCCCAGTCAAAGCCCTAGATGCTTCTTTGCTAGATAATTCATATGAATTAGCTGTTTACATTTCTTCTCCACGCGGCAAAGTATTATCTTTCCAGGGAAGTTATTTCATGCCTATAAGTAGAGTTTATTCGGGTGAGAGAAGAAAGAAAGGAGTGATACTGGGGGGAGATATCCCTTTGGGCAGAGCTTCAAGACAGTCTCCAAAAAGCCAGCTAATGCTCTGCAGGAACACAGAGGTTTTCACCTCCATAAGGCTCTGGGTGAGTTGTCCCCCTCACCCCTACACTGCCTTGCGGCCTCATAAGGCTGCAGACTGCATCTCTGGGACATGCAGCTGGTATTCTGTGGATGGCTAAACAAATCAGACAGATGTGCTACTCATATTTATGAGGAAGACTCCAATATACCTCCGTACCAGTCTCACAGTATAATGTAATAAAGATTCCCCTCACAGTAGTGATAGATTTATTCCAAGGCAGAGACCTGTCTATATTACATATAGGAGCTATCTATAAGGATTTTAAGAGCTGACTCAGCAGACCAGAAAGGAACACATTCCTCTTGATATTGTATGACAGTTCTCTAAACATTTAGACTTACTGTTGCAAAGAAACTCCAGTGTACATGGTCAGTGCACCTGCATTCCTGCAGAACTAGGTCATAACTTCCTTCAGCCTCATTTATCAAAGAGTCATTTAGAAAAGGAATGTTCTTGAAACTCTTCTCTGTGATAAGCTAGTACAGCTCTTCTCAACAGTAATTTGTTAGATGACTATGTTTGAAAATGTGGGAGATTTAAATCCCTCTTGCTTTTGCAAGTCAGCTGTTTACTCTCTCTTCCCCACACCACTGAATCACAGAATCAACTAGATTGGAAAAGACCTTTGGACCATCAGGTCCAAAGAAAGGACAAGATGGAGAAATTCTCAATATCAGCTTTCTGCAATAGTAGAAGAAAATACATGCAAAGCACTTAATATAGGTAACTATTTTTATTAAAAGTTTTATTTTTACTAGGAATAGTTTACAAACAGCTCCAATGCCATTAACGTATTTGGAGTGAAGAAAAACTCTTTTTCATTTTTTGAAAATTATCTTGCTTTGTTCTCCCCAGTATATTTTTTTTCCTAGGGTTCTTATACTAAAAAAGAAAAATAGTAGCATAAGTAAATTAACTACTTTTTTGGTAAAATAGTATAATGTTAACTTAATTTTTAGATTACAAGTAAACCATACAAATCTAAACATATAGGTAATTTGAGAAAAAAAATTGTAAGGCCATATTCAGAAGTACGCAAATTATGTGAATATCATCTTTCTTAAGGAAATGCTCACAGTGTCAATGTAGAAAGAGTTTCAGTATTTAACATTACTGCTCCTTAGGCAATCTGACTGTTACTGTCATTTTCCAGGCTATTAAATGCCTTGCAGCTAAGTTTGGAATTAGACACATTTGTGCTGGTCGTCCATTCAGTGCAAAGAGCACGTCCAGCTATGCCCTCTTTGCTTCCCTGTGCTCCATCAGTCTGTACCCATTTGTTAGAGCTTTTCTGGACTTATATTTAGACTGTAATATCCTCTTGGGCAAGAGCAGCCTTTTTATCCTGTGTTAATTCAGCAATGGAGACAAGAGGGCCTTGACCCATAAGTAGCACCCCAGGTGTTCCTGCAATAATATTGATGGTAAAGAGGTTTTTTTTTATGGTGTCAGCTAAATAGTTAGAAACCTGTTTTGCAGCTTTATGTGTTTGGAGTCCAAATCGTGCCAAAAAGGTTTTAAGCTACTACAGGCAGGCTATTCATGTCTTTTTAAAGGAATAAGCACTCTCCTCCATAAGCAATAGCGATGACTTTAAAATGAAATACTTATTATCAAAATATGTCAAAATCTCCCACACAACACAGCCTTGCAGAATGTAAGCTTTAAAGTTGCTAGCAAAGCTTTGTGTCTAAGTGTATGCAGCATGGCATAGTTGGTAAATTAATCTCACCCCTACCCTGCTGGTCTCACCTGCTCAGGTCTCACCATCAGAGAAAAATAAATACAAAATAAAGTATTTCAGTTCTTATGACTATTTCTTAGTCCTAAGAGTTAATACATTAAAGTTCTGACTCAGAATCTGCAAATAAATTCTCATGGAAGTATTGACAGTGGTAATCAATATCTTAAAATCTTTGTAAAAAAAAGTATTGTTTATTTGCAAGAGCAAGATATGAAGAGGAATTATATTTTTTAGAAAAGCAGGATTATTTGCTGCACATATTTTATATTTTCATTTTGTCTAACTGTCAGCAGTCTGAAAGAGTAGAGCTGTTTTCTTCCAGACTCCTCTTTTTAAATCAGAGTAATGCAAGAAGTGGTTTCTGGCAGGTGGTACCTTCCCCTCTCCTGCCATTTTTCCCACTCCAGAAATCAAGTCAACTCTCAGCATCTACTGTTCAAATGCAGTCTCCTAGTTCGGCAAAACAGGAGCAGAAGCCTTAAAGCAGAGGCAGAAGCCTCAGCACAGAAACTGTTTCCTTCTGTAGGTCTAACTGAAAATGAAAGGTTAATTGCAGAATTGCAATGAAACCATGCTAATTTCCATCTGAATGGCCTGCATGATCATACAGGAGATGGTAATGACGGTATGGAGTTCAGTTTGGGCCAGCATAGACTGCTGCAGCCTACATGACATCCATTTCTCCTTGTCTTCTTTACTGCTGACATCCATGCTGGTTAGATAACAGCTAAGTGTGCTAACCCTCGCTACAATCCTCTCCTTGCTTGCTCCATAGATTTTACAGCATTGTTTAAATATTCTCCTTTGTGCTCTTATCTAAGGAGCCACTGTGTTGAACAGGGACCTGACTCTGACAGGCAGCCCTATGACAAATGGTATTAGCACTTTATTTGTTCTTGCTTTGTCTTAGTTTTTTTATTCCTTGATTCTACAACATAAGTAACATTTTTCAATTCATTTTTTTTATTATGTGCCACTTGAACCAAGGAAGTTTAAATCCAAACATATTTGGCTTTTGTGAGGAGGAGATCAACAACAGGGGATCTATTACTCTGGATTGTATCTAAAGACAATAAAAAAAGCCCCAGGAATTTGCAGTGTAATAAGCTTAGGCTTGATGTAAAGAAAGAGTAAAAAGTAAAGAAGAAAGGTGGTGACTTAATGGAAAAGTACACTACGTTTTTAAAGCTGATGCAGTTCTGAAATAATTCATCTGTGTCTGCACACATGACAGGTCTTTTTGAAGTGTGTGACATAAGGGAATCCTAAGCGTTAGCATTTTTATCTCCAGCTCTCTTAAACCTGACAAAGAAAAACAATTTAAAATAATTAGGTATAATTACTTTTACAGAATGTGTCTTGTGAAAAACTTTACATGCTGCAGAATTCATTGACATACTCTTGCAGCTTCACATTGGCTTCTTTGACTGAAAGTAAGTACTAGGTAACTTTAAGCACTGTCACCTGAAAGGACAAAAGGAACAGAAATATTTTTCAGGGTATAGGAAAATGGAAGAGAGACTGGAAAGCAAAGACTCTTGAATAATTTCTTCATTTCTATACAGATATGATTTTCTATTCTGGCCGCAGAAAACCCTTCTTTTATCAAACACCTGCTCTGGTAAAGGGCAGAGTAAAAAGGATAAATAGAAAATAGGAATATATGCAAAGGACATCTCTACATTAAAAATTTAAAGCATTCTTGTGCTACAAAAGAAAAGAAAAGCTGTTTCAGTCATTATGGGATGTCTTTGGAACACAACATGGCACTCTAGCACCCTAGGATCTCTACCTGTGGGACTGAGAGGCAGTCCAATCACCTATTGAAGCAGCTGCTGTAAAGATTTCAAAATACATAGCAAAAGCTTTGTGGGTTTGAAATGGATCAAAAAGTTATAGTTTGAACAGCTAAGCCATGAGCTTTAAAACAGAAGTAGAAATTTCAAAGTCGTAACAGAACTTCCTATAACACCAATGTGTAAGAGACACTAATGTTTTAGCAAATTGTACAAAGCTCTCAGGAGAGGCTAGTGTAACCCTAGTACAAGCTACTTAGCCAAGGTTTTCAGGACTTGGATGGAGCAACCTGTGTTTGACCCGATTTACTGCATGTGGTAGTCCTGATTCAACTATCTGACTGATCTAAATAAACCCCAGAGGCTCTCTGCAGACAAGAGATCTACAGTTCCAAGTACAGTAAAGGGTTAAAGACTCTGATGTAACTTCAAATTGATTGAACAGAGATTCTGTGCACAATATTTTCAACTTGCAATTAATTATACCCTCTGGTGTTCCCATTACAGAAGCCATGTAGAAAGGCGTTACAGAAGCCTGGCTCTTGGGACCATCCCCTCTTCTGGGGTGTTTACTAGGCAGATTTTTCCCCTACGTGTGGCTCTGAGAATTTCTGTCATGGTTGCAGAAATTGGTCCAGATACAGCTTTTCCATTAAGATAAAAACTTCTTTGTAGAATTAATAAATGATACCCAGGTAATCTGTGGTTCAATGCAGGAGGACACTGTCAAATCTCAGGAGCTTCGTCCAAATGCCAGATTTTTACCTTTGACTTAAAAACTGTCCAAATTTTTTTTTTTTACTAGTTACAAAATCTTGGAAATGTAATAATAATGATGTAAAAAATTCACACTCGATTTAATAAGCTACTTTCATGCCTGCTTTTTTCTGGGCTACAAATCCAATGGGGTATCTCAGTCCTGGGGTATTTGGTGATTGCTTAAAATGGTTCAATCAGAAGGCAAAGTATGGTGTGTAATCAAGGAACTAAGCCTACAGGAAAGAACAGCAGGGAAGACTTACTAAGGCCCAGAGCAGCTAAAATACAAATTGATGTTAATCTAAATGCAAAGGGAATGCTTCAGTTCAGTTCAATAAATGATATTTTAGTTTCACACACCTGCACCTCAAAAACACTGGTTTGAGTTTACAAATAGAAAGTGAGTAATTTCCACAAACTTAATTTCTGTGAATATTTTAAAATATAAATTTTTATTTTAAACCCTGGCAAGGTCTAGTATACAGTGGTCTGAAATTAGGGATTTTAAGGAAGAAAAATTGTTGTAGAAAGTATATTCATATTTGGTGTATCTTTATTTATGTAATATATATTCAACATAAAAAACAGGCAAAGAAGCAGGGCCAGGGTTCCAGATAAGCCTTTCCAAGACTTTAATTTGTAAGCATAGGTCTTTACCTTGTGCAAACAAGTTTCCACATACTTCCCACATATGATCTGGTGATTACAGTTTTGCACATGAAACTCCCTTGCAGCAGTTAAATTTCCCTCTGTCCAATCTAACCGACTGACAGACACAGAAAATATGTGCCTCTGCTTTTATTGTGCTAAAAATAATGAAGAGCTATGTTTATCTGCAAATAGAATTTCTTCAAAAGACAGATGAACTTTCTCTCATTTCTACCTTATTCAAAAGTCTAACCCAATTAAACAAACAAAAAAATTTTCTTTCATTAATATTTCACACCACAAGCTTCTCCAAATTTGGCCTCATATATAGTGTTTTACATAAAAAATTATTTTCACCATTCAGGTAAGATATCCAGCAGACTTTAAATAAAGATTTTTTAGTTGTTTTGAAATACATAGTACATTAATTATAATTTCTTCATGATTTTAATGATTTTATTTATATTTGTTCTAACAATCTAGATATTGTGAACCTCCAAGAATTCATGGAAAATTTACGGATTGCGTGTACAATAAAAGCATTACTTTCACAGAGGACTAAAACTTTTAAGGATTAAAAACAGCAATAAAATTATTTAAAAGCATTCCAATGTTAGATATTCTCCTGGGATTACAATTTTCTGTTTGAACTGCTTTAGAGTGTTTCATCACTACGTAATGCTTCAGAGTTTTGGTATATCCTTGTCTTTTTCAAAGTATGTGCAACGCAATAAGTACTGTTTGTAGTCATTTGTAAGATGAGTACTTTGAAAAGTTTCATAGCTTCAAAGTGATCATCTTGTTTTGGTTGTCTACTTTATTCCAATTTATTATTTCTCTATGACACTCCAGGGGCTAATTATTTTCTATAATGCTACAAGAAACCACCTAAACTAGTTGGCTGAGTCCCTCAGATACTGATACCCCAAATACTTCACAAGAGTGGTAACCATCAACCATTTCCTTCAAATATTAATTAGCAGTGAATTTTCAGCCCTGCTTCCTACAAAAAAAAAACCCACCAAAAAATGAGACAGGTGAGTATACAGGTATTTCTTTCCATACAACAATGGACCTTCAATACAGGTACCCCAGGTCAAGAGAGCATTAAAATTGATTTTACTAAATTGAAGATACCAGCACTCATGCATGCCATAAGTATATTATTAAAACTCTTTTTCTTAAAGATGCATCTTCAAAACCAGAAAGCACCATAGTTCTAGAGGAACAGGTTCTGTTATTACTATTGACTAAAAATGAAGAAAACCCATAACTGAGAACATAATGAAGCAGACTGGAAAAGAAATTTAAAGTCAAACATTCAGGTAGAGAGATGACAGACTGAAGTGAACAATTGATCACTGCTGGGGAATGAGCTAGCACTATAATATTTTATACACTATAATATCTGTGCAGTGCTGTGCAGTGTAGTCAGCATGATGTTCTTTCTTGTTCTGCACAAGGATTCATAAATCTACACGTGTCACTTCTAACCTGATGGATGTGTGTTTGGAGCAGTGAAACCAGACCAATATTTTACAGTAGAACACAGTTCTCTTGGCTGAGATCCTTGGAAATTTACAAGTACTCTTTCTGGCAGTGAGGAGAATTCACTTAGTTCTTACAGTGCCACAAAACAAACGGAACTGATGTTCCCACTAAAGCAGACCAGGGCATGCTGGGCACCTGTGCTGAGCCTTGCCATCTGCCAGACAGCACCAGAGCAGGTGCCAGCTGCAGCCTTTCCCAAGACTCCAGTTGGAGCTCATTAGAACTAGCTCTTCACAAGCTGAACATTTGTTGAAATTACTGGAAGCTGTTTTGATGTAGGTCCAGGCTCAAACTCCAGAAGATAGGTCTGGAATTTAGAAGTAGGTACACGAACCTGCATGCACCAAACATTCCCATCATCTAGGTCCAAAACCTGATCATTCCTTAGCATTGCAGTTTTGCCATGTGTCTTCTGCTAGCTGATTTTCCTGACAGCCCCACTACCTGGAGATTTGTGATCACACAAAATCTCAGTTTTCATTTTGGTTTTTTGGAAATAAGTTCCTGGTTGCCAATGTTGTTAAGAATGTGTTGCAAGGATGAGTCTCAGAGGGTTCAAAAGCAGACTTATAATCACTCATTTAAAAAAAATATAATTATTTTTCATATTTTTAAAATGTTTATTGAATGCTTAGGTTTAGTAAAAGTGCTCATGTCACATTCAAACCCAAGTTTTTAATCCTTTAGCAGAAGGAAATATTGTACAGGGACAAAGCCAGAATGATCAGAGATCATTAATAGTGAAGATAATTCATATATAAAAAAGAAAGATCTAGCTCAAATTTCATACCAAGTCTTCTGTCATGTCTATTAATTTAAGTAATTTTGCTTTGCAAAAATGCATTCATATTTACCTGCTTCTACAGTACATTCTGAGACTTACTATAATATGAAAACACCAGGAGTTAAAAGCTAATTATTACTTTGACAAATTACATATTGTATTGGTCGAGAATGGAAGTAATGGCACTGATTTTTCCAATATGATTTCTACTGTTATTTACCTAATGGTTATGCTGGGTCTAAGAACACCAGAAACTTGTTAGTTCACTAACATACAATATTTGTGGAAGAACTAGCAGATATACACTTACCTAAAAATAGCCTTTCTTCTGAAAAGAAGATAGCCTGAGTTTTAACCTGAGTAAATAAACCAATGTCACAAGTATCTATTGTCAAGGATAAGCTTAAATCTGTACCTTCAGAATTCCTGGTAAAATTGCTCAGAACCATGTGAAAACTAAAACCAGCTGCCTCTGGTTTCTTAGCATAAACTAGGAAGAAACTTCCTGACACTAAAACTGCCCAGGCTGTTGAAACTCAAGGGAATTACAGGTAAATCTCTCTCTTAATGGATATTCCAGCTTGATGCTGACTTACAAAATTCTGACAAGAGTGAGGCTACCTGGGGACGACAAACAACTTGGGCAGAATCTAGGAACCTGAACTCAAGGTTTTAACCTAAAGTTTGCATCTAACATGCATTTTGGAAAACCTATTTCAGCCAACTTCTGCATCAGGCCAGAAGCACCACAATCTTTACATGATTAAGATACTTGGAGGTTCTCTCCTATCTGCACCACGTGGAGATCTTCAGTCACCTTGTCCCTCCATCTAAATTTACTGAAGAACTCAGTGGGGAAGGTAGTTTTTTGAATTCAGGCTGTTCACTTCAGTCCAACATGGGACATATAACACCTGAGTGAAAGGCACAGTTCTTGTTTTCAAAATATCCTACTGGCACCACTCAGGTGCTGAGCACCTTTTTCTGTAACTTGCCACTGACAGGTAATTGTGAGTGTTCACTGGGAGTCAGCATCTAAGTCCTAAAGGCTCTGACTGCAAGAGTGTGATAAACAAAGAGTGTGTGGGAAGTTTTATATTGCAGAGTATGTGGTCTAGTCAAAATTGAGTTCTTGTTTTCAAAAGGGCTGTACATTAAAAAACTAATACAAAATGAGTAAAAACCTGAGATGAAACTTGAGGTATTCAACTGAAATAAAAATTTAAATAGCTGAAGAACAATGTCCTTTACAGGCCTGATTTTAAAGCTTATTCCAAAGAAAGCATTTATTAACTACAAAAAAGGCAGGTTATTTTTTTACTGTATTTTGCATTGATAACAACCCCATCCATAGCCAGAATGTTGTGTTACTGTAGGAATAATGAAAAGTTGCAGCTAAATTTCTGGTAGACAGGAAAGAATGTATTTTTGAGACAGTGGCACAAATTATGCTTGACAGTTTTGATTATCTAAGGGAGCCAGCATCCTGACTCTTGGCCCTCTCCTAATCTCCTTGCTACACTCAAGACAGCTGGGTTTCAACAGCTCACATGGTTCTCACAGAATGAATGCCTTCAGCAACAGGAAATATTTTCAATATTATCTGTTTCCTCTAGAGTCAGGTAGAAAAATCATTTTCTCATGTTTAATAAGATCTTTAAAAGGTATAGTATATGGCTCAGTATATATTAATACAAACCAGCAATCAGCAAACAAAGAGCCCATGCCTAAATCTGATGCCAATTAAACTATAGAAATGGTAGCCAATGGAATTGGAGTGTTAGGACCAGCCTGGAACCTAAACACAGTCTAGCCTCTACTCCAAGTCAGCTAACAGAAAATGTATCCTTCCACAGTTTGGTGAAGATCATGCCATGTCCCCTGAGACATCTGTTTCACCAATGAAAACAAATGAGGGCAACAAAGTGAAATGTAACAGAGAGGGGCCTGAAAATGCCAAAAGGGGAAAGCAGGACAAAAAGAGTACCACTGTCTCCAGTGGGTGGGAATGATTTGTCCAGGACTTGTGGTTTTACCAGACATTAGAGTCAAAATGCTGCACATGGAACAACTCTTTCCTAAGATGGGAGAATTTGCTGAGGTAAAGGTTTCCAGCATCTAAAAGCAGTGCCCATGCTATTTGTCCTTCAAATAATGTAATCAGTTAAATCTAGCAATACTAGAGCTGAGCAAGAGCTGAGCAAGAGTTTTTAACATTATGTCCCAATGCCCCCATGTCAGGACACTTCATCAGGAATAGACCCAGACACTTCACCTTTCTAGCCGTACAACCACGTAGTAGCTAAATTTGTGAATGTAACCATGTTTTTAAATTATTTGCCATGGGAATGTTGCCTGAATAAGGACAAAAAGTGAAATAAAGGCTTACAATTAGGTCCAGGAAGAACAAAGCAAATGCCATTTTCTGTTCTGGGTATTTTCATAGGAACAATGTTATCACTCCCATTGCCCCAATTCAAATGCAAATTAAGCACCACAGTTGTTTAAATTAGCTAGAGTAATAGATGCAGAGAAGCAAATGCTGCTAGATTTGGGCCATGGTGCATATCTGATAGCATAGCAAGGTTCAAAGTATTATGTTAACAGTGCTGCAGCTTTAAAATGTTTGCTTTAAGTGTTAGCAAACCTTAGTCTTGAAATCTGTGCTACAGGTTGTCTGGGGAAGCACTAAATGGAATAGGTAAAAGCTAATAGATTTTTTTCTCCCTCTGCCTCTACCCCCCAAAAATAGCAGCAAACATAAAAAGCAAATTAATATTTTTTTCATTCCAGACATAATTTTCCTTTCTTAGAGCAAACCCATTCCCATATTTTGGCTATTCCATACATTGCAGCACCCATACTCATGGTGCCATACTGTTTTCAAGTGGACATCACCTGAGACATTCCAGTGAAGAATAAAAATAGAATTTCCAAGGAAGAGATGCATTTCTTTTAATTAAAAAAAACAGTATAGGAATTATAATTTTTGTATGGTATTTTTTTAATGTTTGCCATTAGAAAGCCTCTCAAAGGCTAGAATAAACTCTGTGTATGATGCATTGATGGAAACTTGACTCTCCAGTTCTGGTATTAATAGATAGAAATTAAAAGTTAAAAAAATAAAACCTGTAAGTATAAGAGTAAGGATCACATTCTACTGCTTTGCCTGCAGTAAGAAACCTCTTTTACACACTCTCCAAAACAGCACAAATTTTTCAGCTGAGGTCTTCCTTTAGGAGAACAGTGCCTTACAGTAATACTACCTTAATTATACCCCAAGCAAGATTTCTCCTGTGTGCATTATTTACTTATGATTTATTATGACTTCCAGACCTCATTTTACTTTGCTTAATCACTCATTCTCTAAATTACAACTTCTATTCTCCCCTCAAAATATCCCCAGTGTGGATGCTATGAGGTGTAGTGAACTTGTCATCTGAAGTTTTCTTAAAAGACAAAGAAAGGCCGGCTACATATAATCACCAGAATAGCAAAAGATACACAGAGGACCAAGACTTAATTTCTTTGTGTTTCATCAGCAAGTAGTTTGCCTGTGGAGAGCAGCAGAATTTTTACTGATTGAAAAAATTACATAATCTAAATGTTTGTGCTCATATATGTGACACATAAGCTTAACCAGAAATTTTGTCAGTGGTGGAGGGGTCCTTGCAAAACAAAAACTTCATGACAGATATCTGGAATTTTCTGAGCTCTTTTCTTTCAACCAGTATCTAATATTTTAACATTATAAAACTTTAACATTTTAAAACCTTTTCATTAAAAAAAAAACCACCAAACAAACAAAAAAATCCAAATAAATCCCCAAAGCTATAAATTATTTAACTTAGCTCTAGAACTAATATCTGTAGAAGCATTACAGCAGTCATTGCAGTATAATTTTTATATTATAAATTTATAGCATCTAAATATTTTAGAGACCATCCACGAAGGTGGTAGAACAGCCTTCCAGGCAAAAATGCAAACTCATACCTTTAGGAAAGAAAAACCCTAAAAGAATGCCTGTCTGTAAACCCAATAGAAAAGTCCTTTTTCCTTGCAGAAGGTGGAAGTCTGAGAGCACCCACCACTAAGTGCTTTGGCCCATCCAATGTGGAAATGCACTACCAACAGCTGTCCAGGTAATGTCCCTGATTGTCACAGGTTGAGGTAAGTTGGTGGAGAGAGGCTGTTAAGGAGCAGTTCCAGCCTGGGAAGCCCACTGGAAGATGATCAGTTTGTGGTAACCCAGATACAACCCCCTGCACTGAGACACAAATGGAACTTCTGGGAAATGTCTCCGCTCCAGTTAAACTGGGATTGGTTCTAGTGAGGTTGTTGGGACATTTGGTTATTACTGCTGTTGCCGAAGAAAGGACAAAACTGATGAGTGAAGGTTAATGTTTTCATAGTAATAAGTGCCAAGAGCCCCAGGGTATATGAGGAGCATTTTCTGAATGTGGCCTTGCCTCAGGGAAAAGGGAGCATGGGGAGCATGGCCAACAGCCCGACCCAGGGAGCAAGGATGCAGCCCGCCATCATCATATGTTCTGCAATGAATGCTTTGAAAGCAGCTATTGTTTGTGGCCTACATAAGCTGACAAAGTGCCTTCAGAGCTGCTTCCCACCAGAGAGACATTATTATCATCATTATTATTATCTGGATTTGTTTCTCTGTTTGCGGTATTTGACCAATTTTTGCACAGTGGGCTTTCTTTGTATATTCTGCCCTAGAGCTGCAGTCTTTTCTGTCAGAAGTTTGCTCTCTATAAAGACTTCAGCAGCAGGTCCCAGACCTGGTTTACAAATGAAAAGACAAATCAACAATCAACTTAGAAGAATAAGAAGACTCCACAAATCTTCAAGTAACCTATTGAAAAGCTAGAAACACATATTTCTTGAACTTTCTTCTTTCTTCTTTTTCTCTTCCTGACCCAGCATCCTCACTTTTCTGAGGTTAAGTACTTTTATATAATTGTTATTTTCCCCTCAGATTTATCATAATTAGGTGATATTTAGAGACATGATAATAGGAGTAAGAAGAACCAAAGAAATTAAAGGAGATAAAAATGGGACAATCTGCAGTTTGAATGCATATCACTGAGCCTTTGGTCACAGGTGTTTGCATTATTTTTCCCACACCAAATATTTTTTTGTCTTGGGAAACTGTCTCACCTTTAAATAAACTTTGTTTATGGAAGATGTTTCATTACAAAAAATGAAAAGCTTGAAATCTGAAGAGTTAATGTGGAACACTCAGATCAGAATGAAGATTGGACTAAGACTGAGCATTCCATTAAAAAAACACCTCATCTGCTCTGCAAAAATTTAAGCCTGCAGATCCTCAGTAATTTTAGAGGGAGTTTTTAACTTGAAGACATTTCAGGGCCTATCTGTTTCAATGCATCAGAAGAAATAATCTGCACACTTGAGGGAATGTTTTGGTTGATGAATTTTCCTGATTTGCAAAACCAGGATGAGTTGTCTAATCTATTCTTCTACACAGTCTGTCTAGTCATTCCCCATACAGATCCTGAATTTTCCAAACTTTGAATCACTCTTACAAATCTAAATATATTTCCTATTTTTTCCAACGATTTTTATTTTAACCCTCTTCTTCAGATTGATTAGAAATTCAGAGTGCCAGTCTCTTCCTTTTCTGTACAAAAAGCACTAAATAATGGTATAAGATTGAACAAAACCTGAAATTTTGAGTGACTTATACACGCACTTTTATATATTTACATACATTTATGGATATATACACATGTGTGTATATGTCCACGCGGGAAGGAAGAACTTACCTATGTCCCAAGTGAGGGGGTTGTTCTGCTCCATCTCCCTTTTCCCTATGACATACCAGATGCAGGCCATCCAGTGAGCAAGCAAGGCAAACATGGACATGAGAAGCGTGAGAACGATTGTGCTGTGCTGGGAGTAGCGATCCAGCTTCTGCAGGAGTCGCAACAGGCGCAGGAGCCGCACGGTTTTCAGAAGGTGGACAAGGGAAACCTGGGAGAACAGGCAGACAAAACCAATTGTCAGCACCTAAACAGCTTGGCAGCAGCTTACTTCTATCACACAGTTCTCTTGTTTCAAGAAAGGAAATTCTAAAGCTCTATGAAATGTTGCCCACTCTTCATTCAGCTGCATTGCTGATTAGACTAAATCTTAAGACAGCAGAGAACAGCAAAGAAGATGCTTCAAAAAGAGTGTGAAATTTAGGCGTTTAAATACACAATTACTATTTCTGATATGAACCAAACAAACTTGAAATACTAGGAGATCTTTCATGTTATCTTTTTTTCATGCAGGGTTTTTTCAGATTTATCTTAAAAATTTGGGTTTGTGAAAAATTGAGTCTCCCCAGCTCTAGAAGAGAAACACAATTGTAAAACAGACCAAAATAATTTGATTGCAATACAAAACCACAAAATAAGTATCTCCAAGCACACAATGGTTTTCAGCTTCAGTTAACAGCAGACCTAATTAAACTGTGTATGAGATGAAACCAGCCTATAATTTTTCATGGAAGAGGCAATAACAAATAGCAGATATTTTGCAGAACAATAAAGCAGAGAAGTTAGAGAAGGCTCAGATTTGTTCTTAAGATTTAACCCTGTGTTCAGGACCAGGGCATATTTTGCTGCTCTGCACTAAGCAGTAGTCTGAAAAAGCTTTCATTAAAACTTCTAATACTGCTTCTTAATATCCTTAACTAAAATATTACTGCCTTTCAAGTTTATGTGGCAAAAGCAGCACCTAGTCTGCTCAGCACCCTAAGTATACATCAGTTTATGAAGTGTATGGCTCTGGCTTTAGAGGAGTTCCAGAATAAAGTGAACGGTCTCCGGATGACCCCAACCCTTCCAGAACATCCTGCAACCTGCATCCTCACCATATCATGCACAGCCCACAGTTTTGTCGGGAATGTACTTGGCTTGTGTTTCATCTGTTGGGCAGAGTTAGCAAACCATATACAGATTAGGATCCAAACAATTTTAATGTATTTGTCTAAGATTAAATACCCATAATTTTTACTAACAGTAAGCTTTTATTTTTGCTTCCTTCATTAATGAGACAGTAGGATTAAGGCCTGCTTGATACAGGATACCCACACCAGTTGGAAAAGTAACATCAGACTTGATGTGTCTTGCCACAGCACTCCCAGAGCACAGTAAAGAGCTCTCTCAAAATCAAGTCTAAAAACACAGCTCAATCAATATCCTTCTGCTTTTTCTAATCCAGAATATTCTGACGTTCAGCCTTTCTGTTACCAAAGCTAATAATCTGAAATCTAAATTTTATTGGTGTGCATTCACCAACAGCTAGATCTGAAGTGACTGATATATTCTGTAACATCAGGTGTTTTTGATTTTTTCAAAGATTTAACAACTCATTGATTATATTCCACTCTCAGGAATTAAGTATGTGAGAAACCTGTAAAAAAGAAAACAAGAAATCTATAAGCATTATTTTTTTTGTCACTACAGTTTTGGTAGTGCATAAATAATTCTCCCATGAGCCTCTTCAAAGGGCAATATTTGCCACCCATTATTTAATAAGGTTTTTTTTTTCTCAAGAACCTTTACATTTTTTTCATGTATATAGAAAGGAAAAAAAGAAAATCAACAAAAATATGGCATTTTTCAAAATACATTGTTAAAATAAGGTCTGACATTTGAGCACACAAATATTTACAAGGTCGTTTCTTGCATTTCATTTCTATGTCATTCTCCATCTACAGTGCCAGAGAATTTGTTATGTCTGTGGCCTTAAGCCCAAGAATATCTGCAAATCTAGGGCAGAAGGCTGCAAAATATTTGAAGTAATTGCCATGTTTATATTACTACAATCACATAACTTTAATTTATACATATTCTTTAACTGCCACGAAACTGTACCTACTGCCTCTGTTTCAGTGGAAATTAATTTTACAAAGTCTCCATTTCTTTTCTCTCATCAGCTTGTTTGAACCAAACATGGTTCTTTTGTACTTATAAATGTGTCCCCATTCATGGTTGACTCTTCAAGGTGTAGCAGTAACGTACAAACATTTGTGGAATGACTTTGTATATAATGAATGTGTATGTGCTATGGCCTACACACGGGAGCGTTCATCTTCCCATGGGAGCCTATGTTGTAGAACATCACAATTAAATAATGATAGTTTTGGTGAAATTATTTCATTCTTTTTTTAAGATTCCTACAAACAAGAAATTGCAAAAGGACTGTTATAATTCTATGTGTGCCCTGTCAGTTATCAGTCTTCCCTAAATTCTGAGCATTTTTGTAAAGCTACGGATATAAAGACATGAATCATATATCATAATATTCTTTTTAATGTGGAAGCAGGTTTCATTTTAAGGCCTAGGGGCTTGCCCCATTTCAAAATAATTTCTTCATAAAATTGAACACAGATGTAATTAATCATGTATTATTGCACCGAATTTTCTCATTAGTCGTGCCAAATGCTCCTCTGGTATCGTGCCCAATGTGTCATTGGAAGATCTAAAATGCCATCAGGCAGCTTCTTTTTCTATGTCACAAATTTAGGAAGACAAAATAAGGAGTCAGCACTCATACTTGTGCCTGCATAGATTTTCTTTTTGCCCACAGATATAAAATCATCAAAATTTTCCATTTTGTTAATCATTTTAGACTAGCTGGGTTAACCTTTTTCTGTCAAAAGGACAGGAACAGAATTTTATCTGAGACTAACACAAACTCAATCAGCATAGTCCTGAGAAGTACTGGCAAAAATAAAATTGCTACAAACCAGTGACGAAATCCTCTGCTTGGGAGAATCATCTTCTACATAAAAAAATGAATTAATGAAGAAACAGGATATATTTTAAGAAATTACTAGTGGGGTAGATTTTTAATCATTTTTCTTCCACCTGGATGTTTGCTTTTCCTGAAATGATGATACTTGTGCTCTACAACCATTGATAGCTACTCAAAAAGGAGCAATTCAATCATTGTAACTAGCGCTTAATGGCCTGGTTTTTATGGAAACATTTGAAATCATATTTTCCCTAAATTAAGGGAACCTTTATGTGAGATGAACAAAGGGATGGAAGGGGCTGGGGTTTCTGCATGCACTGCGGATAGGCAGGAATGTGCCTGTGGTCTCTGATCTCCCAATCTCCCTGATTTTAATGCTAGGGCAGAATCCAGGTAAGGTGTAAAGGCAGTAGAGCCAACTCATACAGTTTAACTTTTGTTTCTTTCAAAATATATACAAAACCAGCAAACGACTCCACAGCATTTACATGCACTCTGGCTCCATCAATCTCCAGCTGGGGTATGACATATCTGTGTCATACATACACAGGTATGTATGGCACTATACCTATGGCTTGCAGAATTTAGAGCGTCCCTAAAGGTTTTGCCTTTGTGCTGGGGCCTGAGCAGCAAAGGGGTGAGATGCTCCCTGATGCCCCTTCTCACCGTTCTGTTGAGGCAACATCTGAAAGTCGATGAAGTGAAAATCTGAGAACAGACATGAGGAAATGGCTTATTAAATCATGAAGTCTGAAAACAGTGTAGTGTGATTTACACCTCCCCCTGTTTTGAGAAAGTTGATAAGTCATTGTTATCTTGAGGTTTATATTAACAGTTGCCAAGTCTTGTGACCACAGGAGATTTGATACAGTAAGGCACTGTGTTCCCATCTAGGAATCATACAGAGGTCTTATTAACAGAAAAAGCTTAAAAGTACGACAGGAGATGCATATTAATCATCTTGAATTTTAAATAATGTGGCATTTTAATTGTAAAAATAATCATTGGATAGTACTTTGTTTCCCTGAATTAAGTATGGAAATCTTATCAGTCCACCACTGGGGACAAAAATTTGTTTTCAGGTTTTTAAATTTTTTCTTTGACTAAAAAACAAACATGGTTAACTGAATGAAAATTATTAATAGAAATAAAACCAACAGCATTATGATGGCTGTTTGGTTGGAGTGTAAGGGATAAACCAAGATAGTAACATATTTAAAAAGGTTACCCACCTTTTATAAAGAAACAGTGAACAATGTGAAACTAACTATCAAGTTCTAAAAAGCATTTGTACTAGCATTAGTTTGATGGTTCTTTATGTAATAAATGACATGAAAAGGGAGTTCATTGAAGGAAATGAAACTAAATGATAAAATCAAGCATGACGCCTTATACGGGACCCTTCCTGACTATGTATTTCTATGTTTGTTGGTTTGTTTTTTGATTTGGTATGTGTTTATGCCTCATCTCTGTGCTAGTCTGTAACTCACTTTTAATGAAATTGAGTGCATCTGTTCATGAAAGATCAAAATTATGGCAATTGGAAAGTGGGCAGCTGATAACCTTAGTCTTTTATGACAGAAATCCACAAAATTAAGAAACATCTGCTGATATTTTTTCAAAATCTAAACCTTTTGATTCAGAGGGGCAGGAAGTGTTTGCATTTTGGGGGGGGGGGAATTGTTTGCTTGTTTGTTTATTGCAATTTTGCTTTGTAGATCCTTACTCTACAAAATCCAATAGGGCTAGCAGACTAAAAACCTTTGTCTTAGCATAAGTAAGCCAACACAAATATAATCCATCATGATTGTGACATCACTGAATTTTAGAACAAACATTTTCAAAGCACATTGAGCTTTTTGTCATTACATTCCTAAAAAAAAAAGAAAAAGTTGAAACCAAAGTCAAAGTAAGTGACAATTGTAAGCAATACATGTTAGAACACACAAAAAATAAATTAGTAGTCATGCTGTAATTTTTTGCATGAAAATTCCCACAAGTAAAGAGGATTCCTGACTAAATAAACATGCCGATCATAACAATGATTTATTTTACCACCGCAAAAATGTATGAGTCTTGAAAAATTAAGGACTGAATTTATGAACCATAAGAGAGCAAAAGTCATAGCAAACTGTATTTGAGTAATTAGACATGAAGCTAACATAAATGCAACCGTTTACAGAGCAAACATAATTGAATTAAAAAAATGGGTGCATCCAGGGTGAAAATACACCTCAAAGCTGTAAAAGACACCTAGGTATTTTAGTTAATACAGTCTTCAAATCTGGGGGAAAAAAACCCACATCAACAAACTCCTCTTGAAAAAAAGAAAGCAATTGAGAAGACAGGTTATTACTTACCACAGTGACGTTGAAAGCATAAAGAAGATCAAAAGGAAGTGCAGCAATTAAGTCAATGATAAACCACGTAGTCACGTAGTGGATACAAATAGACCTTGCTTCAAATATCACTTGGCCAGACTTGCTGACATATGTTGTTCGGAAATTTAAAATAATATCTGCTTGACAAAGAATGAACAGAATCAGAGACAGTGGTTTCTTAATTCCTGGGCACAACACCAGGAATCCAGAATAATGCTGATTGGTTTTCTTCTGCATCATAAATATCAGATGAATAATCTAATATAGAAACAAAAAAACCCATGGTAGTAGGAGATGTACATATGCAGAGTTAAACTAATGAATGCATTATTATTTTCAAGGAGTAAACAAATTGTCTAAAACATTTATCACTCACTGACTTAAAAGCAGGTTTGAATTAAAAAACAACATCCACACATATTGATCTTTAAACTGTACAAATATTAGTATTTTTCTAAATGAAAAAAATAAGGGTATTATTTTTGTCTATAAAATTATTTATATTTTTTGAAATAAAAAACCATTAATTGTTTTATCTAAAATATGTGATTTTATATCTTTTAGTGATAACTATTTAGCACAGATGACAAATGTCATCCTCAAGGATAACCATTTTTTTATCAACTCAAAAATGCTGAACACACTTTAATAAGGGGTTTTTTGGGCTATGGTGGAGATCACAAAAGTGATATGAATTGCTTGGTGACTTGTGTATTTTGTATGTTCCCATCTAACATTCCAGGATGCGTGTCTTTCAGTATGAGATGTACTTTTGACAGGTCTTGCCAAAACACATTAGCACTTAAAAAAAACTTCAAGTCTTGACAACAAAGTCTCAATTATTTTCATGTCCTACAAGACAAAGACTATAATCTGTCCTCAAGCTATGCACCCTGTTTCTACTAACATTAGTGAGAACTACTCATGTAACTTTTACAGAGTCAGAAAAGAATTTAGCCAACCATTAAGGCTGGTGTTTTACAGCAAAATAGCTTTAGGGGAAAAAAAGAGATTGATTTGCATTTCTCCCTGGAAGTTCTTTAGGTAGGCTGCACTAAAACTGCATAAAGTATGACCTTTTCTTCAAGCCTGTTAACTACAGTATTCAAGAAGACAAGAAACAACCTTTTTCCTCCCCACTGGGGGCAAAAAAGAACAAGAGAGAGGTTCAGCACACAGAGAAAATCATGCTGGATCACTCCTTTGGGGTAGCAGAAAAGATTAATCTAGGATAAATTTTGATCAAATCCCAAGTCCTAATGTTCTGGGTGTGAAGAATAATAATTTGCCAGGTTTCACTAGCAGAAAATTTTTATGCTGTCTTCTGCAGCTGGAAGCTAGACAGCCTGCTATGATCATTTGTCATACTGGTTAACCTGTACTTTGCTAGTAATAAACCTATATTATTTCTAACAGTTTAACCTTGGCCACCTTGACCCTCCCTTTGGCCCAGTAGAGTCAGGTCTCCTAAATAAATGAAATCTTTGGGGAATTTCTCTGTTTTTTGGCACAGTGTTGATTCTGCAATATTTTTAGAATTTAGTGCAAAACCATAACACAAAGTGACCTAGACACACATTGGCAGCTATCTGGTTCACGGACTGAGGTCTTGCATGTCCTAATTGGTTCATGGTTTAAGAATGTTTTCCTTCTACCAGGTCCTCAGGCTGAAGAGAACATATAAGTGAAATCAGAGATATAATAATTTTAGATTACCTCATGAAGTAGTCTCAAGTGTCCCGGCATTCTTAAAGCTACAAAAATGTTATTAAATTTTCAATAATACAACTACGATGGGAATATAGCATAATTTCACACAGTTCATAATGAGAAAGGCAGTGAGTTTAACTCCACAGGTGCTTTGTAGAGAAAGTTGGTTACTAGCCACATTTCCAGATCAGTATGGCAACACCAGTCACATACAGAACACCTTCATGAAGATTTGTTTCATAGAGATAAGAAAGATAAAGATATTCGCATCACTAGTATTTTGAAACTGCTCATTCTCATTTGTGTCACAAACTCCAAAGGGTAGTTGTCAAAGTCAGAAAAAGTATTTGCTTATTTATTGCCCATTAGTGTCTGGGAAACCACTAAAGCTTTAACAGAAGAGGAGATAAATTCTTGCTTTAAATGTAAGTACATCCAGTACACCAAAGGCTTATCAATGTTCATATGCAATTTGCTGCTCAAGATTGAGGAGATTAGAGGTTTTTCTGCACTGCACCCTTTTCTGCCATCTTATCAAAGCAACTTAGGGCAACAGCCCCAGATTATAGCAATGTATAAAAAAATAAAAAAAAATAGGAAATGTTAAGTGCTTCTTTCTGCATCCAGCTTATTAGATAAAAGTCCAGAGGGGAGGAAGTAAGTGTGATCCATCTTGTATTTCTTAACAACTTTCTGAGCTATACTTGGGTGTAAAAAGTTTCTTCATCTGGGCAATCTTATTTACAGCTTAACTGTGTGCAAAAGTACTTAGTGAGAAATCTGTAAAGGAGAAAAACAAAAAAACAACAACAACAAAAAAAAAGAACTCCTGAGGCAAAAAATGTCTAACAGCACAACAAAATCTTTAACACAAGTTTAGAAATGACCATTTCTTCTGAGAGATTGTATTATTTCTAGGAATTATATCTTCCACAGTTTTTTTGGCATTTCTTTTAAGTGAAGGTTTACTCTTTCATTTTTTTAAAAAATATTTTCTTATCACTAATAATATCTTTACTACTGCAAAAATAGAAAATACAAATGCATTATTTAATATTTTATAACTTGTTTGTTATTCTCATTGGGCAGTAGCTTTTACAAGCTGATGACAATTGAAAGAACAATCTCAAATTCAACACAAGCATCAATAATGTAAAGCTTTGGAGACTGCAGATAACTCAAGGGCTTCAAGACTAATGGTTTTCTCTAGTGCTGAGTTTGCTCCAAATGTTCTGAGGTGAGGTGAGTTTTAATAATTTCCTACAACATGAAGGGCAACGATTGTCCATTTACATCTGTAAATCAGGCAAGAGGGACGTTTAATCTCTGAGCTGATTCTTAAATCCTATATGAAGTGACTCCAATATATTTGAATAATTGGTGGGTTAAAATTTTTCTACAAGAGATATGTTTGAATATACTATCTTTAAGTATGCTCTAACAAAAACTTCAGACTGCGAAAGCTTCATATTTAAAGCTGTGTTTGATTGTTTCAGGCTGGGACAAAGACTGCAATCTCTCTTCTGCTTTAGCACCTCTCACCAAAAATTAATAACAAAGATAATTACTAAAGAAAAAAACCTCTGAATTTATTTTATTGCAATTTTTTTTAATGTGAGATAGGAAATGATCACTTTTTAACTGGTCTTGTGAGCCACACATGTCATGTGCTCAGGAAAGCAAAACATGGCATTTAGATAATGTCTCTGACATAGGAAATATCATTACAAAGTTGCCTAAAACTAAAGCAGGAAGAACAGCAGAAAATATCAAACTGCTTAACTCATTACACCTGTCTTGAAGCACAGCACATGCATATCTAAATACCATATTTTTCTTGATGTAGAGAGGGAAAAAAGAGTGAAACATCTTCATTAGGAAAAATTTGAGTTCTTATTTTGTTACATAATTTAATTTCAGTTCAAATTAGACAGAAAAAAGGTCAGGATTCAAGCAAATTAAAGCTGAGTATAAAGTCTAGACTGTCCTATTGATGCTAACAAAGGTCCTCAAATAATGTTTAACTACATGGCCTTTTCCACAAGACTTATACTGTGTATAACACAGACACACTTTGTGTTAATAAACACCAATGTGTCTTAAATCAGCCACGATTTCCTCCTTCCCCACTCATTTCTGCACACACTGCTGTGTGTGAACCTTGAGCAAAGAGTATCAGCCTTCCAAGCAGTGAAGGCTCTTTTTTTCTGTTGAACACAAAGGTAAACTTGACCTGAAAGCACCCAAAAGGGAGGACCCAAGATTTCCAATTTCAAGAGGCTTGGAAGTAAGAGTCACCTCACCCTTGCACACTGTGTAGGAAAATGGGCTTTTGCTCCACACACCTTCTGATCACAGTTCCCTGCTGATGCAATTACTTCCTACTTTTTGAGTCCTGTTCCTCTGAGTCCCCTTTCTCTCTTCCTTTTCCTACTAACCCAACACAGCACAGACCTGAAGCCCCTTCAGGCACTAAGTCCTTAAGAGGCATGCAGCGATAATAAACAGTGAATTTGTGAAACCATGACTGTGATTTTTCTCCTGGTTGGATCCCACGGCTAATTAGCTCCATCTGCATGGATTCTCACAGCCTGTAATTTCCACTACTGGTGGACACACACCCCTTAAATAAAATCTTGTAATAAATATGGTATCTCTAAAACTCATGCAAAGATACACTGAAAGATTACAGAAAATGCATTTTTGTAAAACAAACCCCAGCTTTTTCAGCCATGAAATGAATTTAAAATTGTAATCTATATACAGTTGCAGTTCCTAATTTATTCATGTATTTTGCTCCCATTAAGCTCTTACACAGAATTCACAGCAGTAAACACCAGAACACATGGACCATTATCCCCCAAATGTCTTCCAAATTTGTAATTGTCATGCCTACATGGGTCTGTGAGATTTTCATTCCAAATACATGATATATCCCAATAACATTCCAATAAGATGATATAGCTGGAAAGCTATAACCAATTACTTTCCTTATTTGAGTGCTCCAATGGCTTTTACCCACCTATTGGTGACTATTTTCTTTTCCACAAGCTTCCAGTGTGAAACCCACACCCTAGAAATGCTTGATTCCTAAGAAAGGGCAATTTGTTTCACAGCTGGGCATAAAAGAGCTGGGAAATCTAAGCAAGCTCATAAGGTTTTGAAACTGGTGACCTCTCTTGGATTAAAGCTCTGTATGACATGCTACATCCTTGACCAAGTTGCCTCTTTCTAGATTTCTTCTATGCAGCACATTCACCCACAGACACATTCACACAGTGAATAGTAGGAAAACACCAATTGAAGCTGGTGTTCAACAAAGGGGGAAAAAAAAGTTTAAAAAGTGGAGGTTCTATTTAGGGCATAATGCAGATTGGTCTCCTAAATGATATAAAGGGAATAAAAGCCACCAACCGATAGTCATCCAGCTAACCTATCAATCATTAAGATGCTTTCCCCTTGTAAAATTTTAAAAGTACAATATGGGTTTTGTATAATCTCAATTTCTAATCCCTGTTGAAAAAATAGCTGGAGGCCAGCTGAGCCACTTTACCCATAAAAAGGATTATTTTACCTGAAGCAGCTGATTTCCCTGTGACATTTTTTTTCTCTCTTTAGGCTTGATTGTTTAAAAAATAAATCCGGCTGGGATTAAACACATGATCAAGTTACAACAGAATAATATTTCAGGATTAGGCAGGTGATTCAATAACTGCCCATGACACAGTCTTAAATTTCAGAAAATTCAAGGTAATGTACGTCAGTTTAACTGTCTTTCACTGGGAAATAAATGAGATCAAAAACCCTGTGCCTTTAGGGCAAGTGGCATACATATAAGCAGTGATGTTAGATGGCAGTCATTCAAACCTGTATTGAAAACTAGATGATTAAAGTATGTTAAGCCCAGTAATTTTCAAAGACAGTTTTCTACATTATCTCCCTCTTCTAGACGGAATGACTGACTCGACTCTAATTTCTTGTATTTTTTTTTCACTTTCCTTTATGTGATTTTACATTGGTTGTCTTTAGCTAGTAATACTTTCCCCAAAGTTAAGGCTCCTTCATGCATCTGATTGTTTTAGCAAATTTTATTTAATGATACGAGAATAATGAGATTAGAATCTGTCCAGAGAGCTTTTAGGAAAGTTTCCAGGAAATGTTAGTGTCATATTGTTTGAAGAACAATATATCTGTCCCTATATAAACTTTTATTTTTAATTCTGCTGTTGAGATAAACATTCCTAGTAAATTGCCTAGGAAAAATTTATTCAAATGAAGTGTGATTTTTCAGTTCAGCATCTTCCTTCCAGACATTTATAACCACAATTAGCTTGATGATTTTTTTTCAGATGCTGACATGATCAGGTGAGGGAGCTGGAGTTTGGTTTATGTAGGAAAAGAAAGTAATGCTCATCATATACCATTGTGTAAGATCTTGAGCCATTATGAAGTCAAATAAAGCTTACAAGAAAAAAAAAGCACAGCAAAGGTTAAGTGCCAATAAACTAAGTACTAAAATATAGAAATTTTATGCAATAAATATATAAAATAAAATAAAATACATACTATATAAATAATATAATCAAAATTATGTCTTATTAAAAGCCTATTGCAGCTGGTGGAGGAACAGTACTTTTTTCTTCTTTTTTAGAAAGTTATATCAAATGGTGAACTGATATTAAGTAATAACCGATATAAACTATAGAAAAATTGTAATGAAAACCTAGACCTGTTTGAGAAAGAGAAAGAAATCACTGGTACCCAATCACTGGTTCCAATGAAGGAAAATTACAGTTTTAGGAAAGAAACACTAGTAGAAAACTTGGTTCCTTTGTAAATAGTAAGGATAATGATAAATAGTTTCATGTAATTACAAGAGAAGCTAATAATAATCTCGCATAAAATCCAAGTGTATTCAATACCTACTTCTTGTTTAACTTTGGAATGAAGCAGCAAAGCAAGGTTGTGTCATATCAGATGTTAAATTACAATCCAGTGTGCCCAAAATAAGAGTAAGGAAGTAGCAACACTTAAAAAATCAAACACTTAACAAGATGTCGCTTCTGCAGGTTGATGGAAAAAACCTCCAAAAACAGAAATATGTGGTTTACAAGCTACAAGTAAATAGAGTTGTGGATTCTTTAAGGTCTTTGAAGAAGAGTTGATGTCCCTCAGGAAAAACATGCTTTATCCGAATGCAGTTTCTTTAACACATGGGTTAAATATGTCATCTTCTATTTAAGACTCAACTAGGTGGTAAAAAATTTCTAGTTCTTGTCAGAACCTTTGAGAACTGAAAGATCATACAAAACTAAATATAACTGAAGTCTCAGGTGTATTGTGTTGATGAGAAGGAAGAGGTTGGACCAAATGATATACTGCTTTTACTTAAAAAAATTAAGTATCCAAAGATATGATGTCTAGATCCTAATGGACTTGATATCCAAAATGGAATATCAAGACCCATCATTGTACTACCAGGATGGTGTTTTGTTAAGTAGGAAAATTTTTTCTCTTCCACTGTTTAAACAGAAAAAAAAAAAAATCTCATTGGGGAGCATTATCATTCAAGAAAATTATGGAAAAGGATTAGAATTAGTCCTTAAGCAATTGTACATTTAAAACATAAAATATGGTTATAAATTATACTTCTCCCTCCTATTTTCTTTTGAGTGCAACCCCAAATATCATTTTCTCCTGGTCACTAGCACTTCAGAATATTGTGCAAACAACCCCATTTAGTTTGTGTGGGCAGACACAGAGTCTGGAAAACTCATTTAAGAGCCACATTACACCTCCATTGGAAGAAGCTCTTTTAAGAAGTCTTGTCAGGCTTTAGCTGAATGACTAGAGTTCAGATGAACAGCAGGAACACGGTTAAAAACTACAAATTCTTAAAATCTTTACCAGAATTCACATGATATTATGTAACATGATGGACTTCTGAACAAGAGATTTCTGCTAGCATGGAGTAACTCTAATTCAGAGCTTTTGCTGTTAAAGTCATGATTGAATACACTGAGCTGTTTTACCAGGCAAAGTTCTTCAGTGAGAAGAGTTTATGTGGCATTTGACACCAAGTTGCTTATCACTGCACAGTACATGAGGAGTGGCATGGTCCCTGTCCTAAGGCAGTGCTATGATGTATGTTCTAAGCCTTGATTCACTCAAGTTTGTCAAATAAACAACATTTTCAGTGATATTAATGGAAGAAAACTCACTTTTGGGTGTGATGGATCATAGCAGAACTGACTCCCAAAATTAATCTGTAACTGACAGTCTGATTTGCTCTTCCTTACTATTTGTTATTACAGTGGAAAGTAATGTTATATTGAAGTTACATCCAAGTGGAAATACTGTTTTTCTTGGGTAAATTACCCATTAGTATATATAAAAAAAGAAATCTGAAGACATATTCTGAGTGGGTATTTTTATAACAAAAGTCACTCCTTCCAGAAGGACATGGTCAGTGATAATGCACTGACATGATATGTTCTATCAAACTCCATAATTTGGCTGCTGTAGATATGAATGACCAACACCCCAATGTCAACAGAGGGGGGTAATTTCTTTTGCCTGCTTCTTTGATTTTTAGCCTTTGGGTTTCGCCCATTTTTGTTGCTTTCTTTGACTATGAGGGTGCCTAACTGTGATTAGCTACTCTCAGTCCCATAGTAGCTGACACACCAGAAAAGCATCACATATCATGATAATTATAATAACACACTAAACTGGAAAGACTTATTTTTCTTATATACTGTCGGAATCCAGGATATCCCTCTGGGTGCCCTGGATGGCCTGAGCCGCTGGCAGGGGGCTCTGAGACCCTGGCATGCAGCCAAAAATCAGGGGTCCAAGTTTTGTACATGGGGGTCAGGAGTTCTAAGATGGAGGGATTTGGGTGTGCCCTGTCCTCCTTCTTTCTCCTTCCTAGCCTCCATGTCTTTGGTGATGTTGGCACTCACAGATTGGTTTAGAGTAGAAAGTCACCATTCAATATAGATAGTAGGCATTGGGGAAAAGGTATAAACATGTCGTACGTAATATATGATATAAAGATGGCATCAGCCCCTGGGAGGGCAGTGTGCCTTTGTCTGACCTGCTGAACAGGCCACAGCAGTTCAGAGAAAAGAATCTTTTAGATAAACAACAATAAACAACCTTAAGACCAGACAACAGAGGACTACAGAGTCTTTCTTTGAAGGCACGGGTTGGAGGAGAGACTTTTCCATCTTTCGGGGTCACCCCAATCCGGGGCTGGAAACCCCACAATATACTATGCTGTATCTTTCGAAAACAGACTCAATCCTCAAACATATTGAATAGCTAAAATATTTGTTGACTTGCAGTTTGACAGCAATTCACATAGATAATACCCATAAGTCAGAAAAAAAAAGAAAAGGAAAAAAAAAACCACATGCTAATTCACAAAAAGTGTGGTAAACTATTAAGCATCAAATAATTTCCATGGAAATTACCTAGATTAGATTACCTAGAAAAGATTTAAAGATTTTAATCTTATTGAAAAATACAATATTGTATTATCACTGTAGTATAGGAGAGTAAATAAAAAATACAACTTTTGTCTGATAAAGAGTAGTTAGTGGAGGCAATACAAGTAAAATTTTCAGGGTGCTTCTATTACCATAACACTTATCTGCATCTACCTGAAGATACAGAAATACTTTCATGAAATTATCACTTATGGCTTATGCTTTTCTCCTTTAGGTCGAGGTTGATGTTTTTGTGCACGGAAACAGCATTTTGCGTGCAGGCAAGCATCTCTTCTTCTTACAAGTATCCAAGAAAGGTTAGTGGAAAGATTTTTAACATTAATGGTGAGCTTGCCCACCTGAGTTTGATGTTTTCAGGGAGAATTTTTTGGAAACTTACTGCTGCTTTTCAGCATAAATATTTTGCACTGTTTTTCACATTACTAGGCAATCCATAGAGCATGAACATTTTCTCATGAACTTCTCTTTCAAATAGTATGTGTATCAACAATGTGACTCTGTTTACATGCCCTATTCATATGCATTCACAGATGAGACCATTTGTTGCTTAGAAATAAATTCCCAGAGATAATTTCAAGCCACTCCCTTGGTCCTTTCCTGTATTTTAGACTATTACAACCTAAAACCACACCTTCAAAATTTCAAGACACTACCATTTCCTTTCAAAATGCTGAAGTTTTCTTAGATGTGTCCTACAGACAAAGAAATTGTTTTAAATTACCTTCTGTGCATTTGTAAAGATAGGAAATGATAATCATTATAATAATGAATAAGAAGATAAAAGAAAAAAGAAAAAAAGCCTTCCATTTTAAAGCAATCTAATAAAATTTATAGCATTTAATACTTCCTCATCTTATTCCAATGAATTTCATTCAACATATCTTATTTTCAGTACAATATGCATACTTGAGTTACAGTGTAAGTCATGAATGATTATATTAATTTATACAAGGTTTATACCATAGTTTTAAGTCTCTACATATTAAATGTGTGAGATTAAAGGACTTAATATGATTTAAAACAGTTTTTGAAAGATTTTGAGTCATTTACATTTGTGCTTGATAGTAATGGC
Source organism: Motacilla alba alba (assembly GCF_015832195.1). Lineage (NCBI taxonomy): Eukaryota > Metazoa > Chordata > Aves > Passeriformes > Motacillidae > Motacilla > Motacilla alba. The sequence goes on along the minus strand of NC_052017.1, from coordinate 36,402,333 downwards.
CACACAAGTTCCCTTAGCCTACACTGTCATGCCACACAAATCAGAGCTTTAGGGCTGTTAAACATACTGCTTTAAAAAAAATCATAAATTTCTGGTAAAACACTGTTAAATAATATTTAGTGGGACAGAGAGAAATATACATACAAATAGAGGAAATCTCAGTGTAAATGAAGATAATAAAATTTTTTCTCTTTGAAGTGTAAACCACAGATCAAGTCTTGAGATGCCAGTATGTGTGTGGAGAGTGGAGGGAGGGATGTATGTAGGTTTTTTTCCCCCACAGGTGGGATAGTAGTACACTGCAGGAAATCACTTAACATAACTCTCCAGTCTGTTCATAAAAAGTATAATTTTATAGCCATAATTAGTATCCAGTGTTTGTCTTCCACTAGAAACTAAATGATCCAGAAAATCGAGCTCTTCTCTCTATAGTTGTTCCTGGCCAACTTAGATACAAAATACTCAGATCCTTTTAATCTTATTCAGCAAATAATGCATTACCATTACCCAGAAAGCCTGTACATATTTTAACTGAACCAGTGCACTGGTCCCAACTCCTGTTGAAGGCCTCCTATTCAAATAGTCCTGTGAGTAGACAATAAAGTACTGATAATTTTTTCAGATATTATTGCTTTCTTCAATCAAGATGTTCAATAAATTTTTAAAAAAACAAAATGGATAAAGAAAGGCAATATCTGGAAACTGGAATGAAACTGCTGCAGAAACAAAAACTCTGCACTGGATAGTTATGGAAGAATAAAATTATGCAATTGGAAGGTTATTACTAATTAAATTGAATGAACTTGGTGAGAGGTTCTCCTGCTTTTTTTTCTCCAGAATACAGAAAACATTAAAAATATTATTGAAAAGTAACCAAGATCCATTATGCTTCTTAGAAGTATTGATATTCAGGCTCCCAGACATACCTATCCAGAAATGAAGGACTCAGCTACTGTGTGTGCAAATACAGGAGCATAAACTTTGAAGCAAATAGTGCAATAAAGCAGGTAATAGCCCTCACCAGATAAAACACTTCTTAAGCTATTTTTAATGAGTTTTTAAAATACATTAAGGCAACAAGCTTCTTTTTCTGTGTGTCTTTATGGTTTTTGAATACATAAGGCAATATAAAAATTTTAAAACTAAACTAATTCTACTCTATCTTTGGTTAGAGGAAGCAAAAGATTTATTTACAGGAGGATGTTAGGGAAGGTTTGCACACATAACAAAGGAAAACAGATAATGGAAGTACACTCAAATACAACATCACACAAGCTATCACAGGAAACATCAAGTGAATGATTTAGTTTCATATGAGAAGACCTAATTAGGTTCTCCCTTCATGCTCTTCCCAGAAAATGTCACAAAACAGGCTATAATTATTGTTTATCTCCTGTCTGTGTTTTAGACAGCTTTAAAGGCTAAAGCAGTTACATCTCTAGCTAGATGCTTTTCTCATAAATATTTTTTTCCTATCAATGCTCTTGTAAGCATCCCAAGTCAGAAGAACACTTCCATATGTACTTTTATCCTGCTTAAGCAAAGGTTGTCACACACCACAGAATCACAGGTTAAGCTGAATTGAAAGGTACCCTCCAGGATAATCAGGTCCAGTTCCTGGACCACAGAACCATCCTCAGGAGTCACACCATATGCCCAAGAATATAGCCAGTTATGGATAACACAGCTAAAAACAAAGACCTTCTCAAGTCCAAATGAGTGTTTATGCAAACCATGCTCATAAAATGGATGTTGCTCCATGTTCTCAGAAATATGAATAAAATCAAAGTAGATAGACTCTATTTCTTCAATCCATGACTATTTTGTGATTACAAAGCTGTGATACAACTGAAGATCCTATATCAGATAGATCTCCCCACTGCATTTCTGAGGCAGCAGCATCATAAGAAGAATTTCTCTCAACATTTCTCATTGACTTTTCTCAGAGCACATAGATCATCCATCAAAGACATGCTTGTCAGAGCCACAATGCAACAAATGCCTGGAAACTTATGCTTAAATTTAAGAATGTTGTCAATCTTACTACTTTCAATATAGTTATACATGTTATGAGCCACATTAATTCAACATTTTAACAGACAAGGGACCCTTGAGAGATGATCATAAACACACTCTTTTCTTTAAATTCACTGCAGGGATTTAAATGCCATATGACAATGTCCTGAAAATACTCCATAAACCTTTCCTCAGAGCTGGAGATTTAAATCAGATAATAACTCTAGAAAAAGAAAATTATTCTGGGGAAAATTGAGTCATTATTCAAACTCTGCGGGAGGAATGTCGGTATCCTACAGTACAGTGTTTGTGGTTACCAGTAACATGATCAGACAAAGTCTCTTCTAGTGCTCCATGCACATTTCTTTGAATGCATTTAATTACAGCCACAGTGTGATTTCCTGAACTACAGACCAAAAATCTAACTAGAAAGTATAAAGTAAAATTTGCAGAAAATCTTCTTTGCTTTATTTTCTTTACTCAGCCATTCTATTGGTCATAGAGGTGAGTTTGCTTTTGACTTACTGATATATAGACTAAATGTTTCCAGCAAAATATATAACCAGAAAAGTAACACTGAGCAGTTCACCATCTTTCATGTTTCAAATGAATACTACAGCAGATAAATCAGTTAGATAAAGATCATACTCCTTTGCGCTTATATTCAAATAAAGACATTTATAACACAAACCAGTTATTTACACCATTTTCAAAATATTGTAATCTTGAATCTACTCTTTTTATAAAGTCATCCAGGTACGTCAAGTGGGATTATTTATTTAGTATTCTTAATGTAGCATTATTTTATGCCTGGCCAGAGTCATAACCTTACTCTTTTTACATAAGACACAGGATGATCCTTGATGATCTGCATTGCAGAATGCAAGTTTCTTACTGCAGTGCTTGAGAATCTTTGAGTGTGAATTGTTTGCATTAATGTGAAAGAGTCTACCAAGATCTAACACTGAACATAAAACGGACATTTAGACCTTAAGTCTAATGACAAAACAATGACCAAAGGAAGAAACAAATAATTATTCATCATAATATCTGATTCTTCCATAAGCCACATCACCTACCAGTCTTACTGTCTACAATAAAGCTGACAAAGAAAAGGAATAAACTTTTCAAAATTTTTAAAAGAAAATCTTCCGAGTTATTTATAAGTGTTTATGGTGTTTCAATTTTCTTTACTTCTAGAGAAGATTGTAAGGCTGCTTTTAATGTTTGAGCTAAGCTGTATTTTTTCATGAAAAAAATAAGGAAGATTAAAGTGGAAAGAAGCTTCAAACCTGAAAATAATTGTATTGGGTTTTTTGTTCTCTTTCTGTCTTAGGCTTCAAATGCAAGATGTGGCCAGCGATGTGTATTCTATTGCCATCTGTCAGAACCAGGTGAGGCAGTTTTTTTAAAATCTCTTCCACAACAGATTTTTTCTGCTAATGAGCCATTGAGTCTCACTGCATGACAGACAGAACTACATCGTCCCACTTTGAGAAGCTCTGCCCAGAGGGAGGAGCCAAGCATTCCTACCGGGATATAATCTGAGATTTAGAACACCACAGTCAGCCTTTTCCACTGGATTTCCAGAGGAAAACCAGGCCCATCTATACCCCACTGGACCTTCAGAGGAAAACTACACCCTTCTACAGGATCACTGCTTCAGGAGAACCACACCTGTCACTGCAGGAGGACTGCAGCCACTATTTAATGGGACTGCTGCCAACACCCCGACCAACAGAGTGTCAGGTCATATTCCAACTCTGTCAGTGTTGTTTTATGTTACTGCATTTTTATTTTAATTTTTTTCCTTTTACTTTTCCTAATAAAGAACTGTTATTCCTACTCTTATATCTTTACCTGAGAGCCCCTTTATTTCAAAATTATAATTTGGAGGGAGGGGATTTACATTTTCAATTTCAAGAGAGGCTCCTGCCTTCATTAGCAGACACCTGTCTTTTCAAATCTAGACACTTTCTCTCTCAGAACCCATCTGAACCCTTTTCATGCTCAAGAAAGACATCCCCAACTTGGTATAGTTCTTAAAAATGATAGCTTCTCCACCTTCATGTAGCAACAGATCTGAGCTCTGGTTTGTTAGTGTGACAGCACTGAGTGGTAGTGTAACAGTAAGATCTTGGGGGAAAATCTGTCTGACTCTATTCAGGTATTCTTTACAATCTTCAGAAATAAACTGAAAAAAGATACTACCAAAAAAAAAAAAATACAGAGCCTTTATTAAATATGACCTTGTCTCCTTTTTGATTCTTAAGAGTTAAAAGAATTAAATGGATCACAGAAATAAAAAGTTTAGAGAATGGATTAGGTGACAAACTCATACCTCTCATATTTTATTCCAGGTATCAATATAGCATATTGATATTGTACATGTGTGTTATTGCAGTATGAATTTAAATCTTAGATTGATATTTTAAAAATCTATTCAGCTTGTGGTCTATGACTCTTCTAAGTGTGAAATAAAAAAATTACTCCAATAGATTGAGAACAAAACTGTAGCAATTCTAGGGTATATCCCTATACAGGGAAGGTTTGAGGTATCCCCAGGGTGAAACAATGGGTTTCAATCTACCTTGAAATCAAAAGTTCCTTTAGAGTAACAGCAGAACTATCCAAATCAATTTAAAGTCAAAAAAAAAAAAAAAAAAAAAAAAAAAAAAAAAGGTGATCTAAAGTTCAGATAAAATATCAAGCCATACAGCTAAAACTGATTTTCTTTAAAGTCATGAAAGGGATGATTATTTCCTTTTCTGAAATATTATTCATTCTGTGAAAATCCTAAATGTCAGAAAAGAGATCCCAAACAACCCCAAACAAATCTTACCGATGATAAAAAGAATTTCCACTGCAATGTCACTGACAGTTGTGCTTCGAGTTGTAGACAGCTCATCATGGCCAATGAAGGAAACATTGTAAGGTACAGTCACAGCAACATAAAACGTTGCCAGTAAAATAAGCCAGTCCCAGCCAGCTTTAAAAGTGCTAAAATGCAGCAATATGAATTTGGATTTTTTTGCATCTGAAACTTTGTATTCTGGAAATGCTGGTTTATCTACGAAAACATTCTGAAAAAGAGAGAAAAAATTAAATGAGACAAAACAATTATTTGACTACACAGAAGCATTTCTTGCAATGGAGCCCTTAGGTAGTTGATGTTTTTGTAAAAAAAATCATAATAACGTATGCAGGCAAGAACAGATGTTATTTTTTTTTCTAACCTAGACCTCACATTCATTTATACAGGTGTTCATGGAATAACTTTTGTGAATGTTGAGGCAGGAAGAAGACTAATAAGTTAGAGATTAAATGGAGTAAGAGGGGACTGCATCTGGCAAACTATTTCTTCCTCTGTTGAACTAATTCTCCCTGCAGAGCAATAGTATTGTACTGGACAGATAGGTGAGATCTTTGTATACAAAAAGACATAGTACTGTAAATAGGAACATATGGGAAGAAGCAACTGGTATTGAAAAAAACATCCTACACACAGAGCTGTGAGGAAGTTCTTTCAGACTATCTCTAGCCTGGTCCTAGGGACTGAACAGCTCTAGTACTTGGAGTGCCTCTCCTGGTTTAATTTCATCTGCAGGAATCCAGTTAATGTGAATGAAAGCACAATTAGTAGGAATAACTTTTTAGTTTACTTTAAAATTGCACTCATGATCTAAATCAAAATATTAATCTACCATAACATGGCTCCAGAACCGATTACCTTTCTCACTCAGCTAGCTTTGTCTTGACTCTGTGTCTTACCACTGTTTTATGCAACCAAGATTGCAGTGTTAAGCTGTAGAAATTCTTAGTTTTCACATTTCATAGTGTTTACAAAAAACACCTACCTTCCCCAAAAAGCAGCATGTGGGACCTGACCTGTCTTGCATTATTTACTAACAAAATTCTTGCTCACTGTTACTGTGCTCCTGGTTAATGCTGGGCCAGTAACAAAGAGCCTCCCAAAACAATACTGTGCATTCAGCAAGCTAGGATTACCTCTGATCTTGAAGTTATTCACAATGAAATTAAAAAGACAAAATCTGCATAACCGTAGACTTAACTACATTTGCCTTGTCTGTCACAGCCTTTCTCTTTGTGTTTCCTTTGAAATACTGATGTCATTGCCTTCTCCGTTCTTGGTTCTTATTCATGGATTTAAGCAGCTGAATTCTCACTGTTTTTACAGTCAGCCCATTTTTTAATAATGAAAAGAAAGCATTCCTCATATTATTACTAAAGCCAGTAAATCAGTCTCAGAATAAATGTTTTAGCATGGTAAAAGAATATCTGCACTAGCATTTTGACAGTACAGGTAAGGCATCAAACACTATTTAAGAGTCATGTTCCCAAAAATATTATCATATTACTATATAATTAAAATATTATCATATTACTTATAATGAAAACCTGGAAGACCTGGTCATATTTTGCAGGTTTTTTTCCCTTATTATTATGTTTCTTCGATATGAAATGCTTGTAAATTTAAAAAAAAATTAATAATTTTTCAATATTTAATCTTTTTTGAACATTTAAGATTTAAATTTAGTGGAAGTGGCTGTATGTCCTGTGACATATAGAGCAGTTGTTTACTTTCATGTCCTTAATCTATACTAAGTATTTTTGCTTTTAATTGGTACTGCACAAAGCAGGGGAGTTATTTTTTTTCTCGTTAACATTTCTTTAGAAGTCATTCTGTTGCTATATTGTTCGTTTGTCTGTGGTTTGATTTAGCAACATTCACAGCATGTTTTGTGAACTTACTCATTATTTATAGTTACTAGGGGAATACAGAATTAATTTGAAGACAGAAACATTACTACTTCAATTAGGAAATTAAAAGATAAATATCACAGTATAAAGTTGGAGACATTCACATGAAAACTTGCCTAAATGAAGTGTGACCTTTTGGAGCTTAACAGCGTTAAGAGTTTCAGCTAGAGGAAGACCTTGAGTCTCTTTTTTATATTTTTTTTTTTTTTGTAAATAGTAATAATTGAGATAAAATAATTGATATGACAAGGTAAATTGTAACCTAAAATTCTGAGAACCTGTGGAATCCAAGTTCTGAGAAATTTTATAATGTGGCTTTCATGGCATTAAATGTCTGTTTACAGTAGGATTAAATACACTATGTTGCTATATGGTAACAAACACCACAGTAGGCAGAAATATGCTTCAGTGAGAAGCATTCTGATCCTTGTCACTGTACAATTGTGATCAGGATATATCTCAAGTACTCCCTGACCTTTTACAGCAAAGGCTATTTCTTTTTCTTTTTTCTTTCTTTTTTTTTTTCACCTACATTATTAATTTTTAATTTGTTCTTCTCTCTTCTTTGTAGATGTCCAGAGATGTGATAAAGGACAGCTCTACTCCGTCTGCGCGCTGACTCAAAATGCGATCCTGCTCTTCCTCTTCCTTTCCATTTTTCTGCAGAACAGAAGTGAGAGTGCATTAAAGATCAGGAAATAACACTTTAACCTTTGGGACCTGAACTACTGACATTTCAGACATCGGTAGAAATGTAAATATTATGCACACCTTAGCTTTTGCTTAATTTTTTGCAGCAAAGAAACAAAACCTCCCTCTCCTGAAGGGCAAATAAAAACCACTGCAAAGTTTTAATTGTCAAATGCCTTCACAAAACTCAGAAGCAAGTAATTGCAATATCTGATTTCATAGATAAGATAAATGTACTTTCTACAGTTTCAGACCAGAGGGAAGGATGTCTAGAAGTAACCACTAAAAATATCCTTGAGGTGATCCTACTCTCTCACTTCACAGAAAGAAAAAAGAATAATCCCTTGTACCTTTTAAAAACAGAGAGTCTGACTTGTACTAGGCTTCCATTATGTCAGAATATGCTAATTTGTAAGCTTGCTCATTAGAAATAACCAATTCTTACATTCATGTGTTTAGATTCTTTTTCCCACCACTTGGCCACCGGCAAAATCGTGTGACATATTCCTTGGTGACATGAAACCCATTAAGAGTAAAGACTGCACATTATTTTGGAAAGGTTTGTGGTTTTTACCTCCATTCAAATGTCTGTAATTGTCAATCATGGGAACAAATTTTGTTCTTGCTTATAAAGCAGTAAATTCAAAGTAATTCCAGTCACTCTGATGGAATTACAGTGAATTGATGCCAGAGTAAATGAAAGCAGACTTTTTGTGATGTGTCAGGATTAAGAAAAAAGAAATTATGGGACTAAAGGAAGAAGCCGTCTGTCAAGGAGGTTTAATTAAAGTCAATTGAATGCATACAAATTAAGGGGGAAAAAAATTAAAAAACCACAAAACTAATTAGCAGAGCAAGAATTTAGAAGCAAGCAAAATAGCTACATCTTGAAACCTGCCTAGAAAAGCAAGAAAGATTTGTATTATAGGAGACTGATGTATTTTTGGCTGAAAAGCACAAAACCATACATATCAAAATGTGTAGGAGGAAAAATTTTCCAAACTTCTCTGTAAAGAAGTTTTCGTGTAATTCATGCAAAAGCACTCTCTAGTTGAGGATTTTTTTTTAACTTGTCAGTAAAGAGAAGGGAGAAAAGAAAAGTACAAAAAAACCAAGAAGGGAAAATCTTTGTACTGCGAAGCCAAATCGCTACTCAAAAGTTGAAGGGTGCAGATGGAGAAGCCTCATACTTTTCCATCTCCAACACACATTGGTATCAGCTACAATGAAGAAAGCTAGAACAAAAAAGCATTATTTAGGAAAAGACCCAAATAAATTAATGTTGTTTTTTTTTTTTAAAAATCTGTCAATCATCAAACCACTTAAACTAAATTTTGAGTCTTCTTAAATTCTGGGTAAGAACAAAATGCTTATCTCTTTCTCTGAGGAAAAATTAATTTAGGTCAATTGAATTGGGTCTCCCCTGAATAATTGTTCAGCTATAGTAGCCTGGTTTTGTCATATGACTTTGACATTCTCTTTAAAACTATTTACAGGCCTCTGTTTTTTCCCTTTCTCAACCTAAACTGCCATGTTGTATGAGGCCACTCAGTTCACTCTACTGTGTCCAAAAGAAGGCAATAAAACAGGCTTCGGATCTGCTAGGAGGCAGGCTGGGAAAACACTTTTCTTGAGCTTCTGGCCAGCAATGCTTTTGAGATGCTTTAGCTAAAGCCTTCATCCTCATGCTGTACCCTATCTAATACCTGTCCTTGTCCTAAGCCTACAGAGCCCGAGGTAGTCCAGCCTGACTGATAAAACAGCCTTGGTGATGTGATCTGTGAGACCTACTGTGAGAGCTGTGTTCAGAAGGCACTCCTGGTGCCTTCAGGTGGCTTCCTTGAGTTCTTTCAACATCCCCAGCAACATGAGGCCTTCCAGCATGTAAGTGGCTCTCCTTACCTCTGGTCAACATTAGAAGTCTTCTCTTTACCTCAGCTAGATCACCCATGCCATTTTAAATATATTCTTTAAACGTATCCTTTCAGTAGCTATGCGCAGAACAACATGTAGCTTTCAAGCTACGGATACATGATTTCCTGGTACAATAGTGTAATACTGCCTTCAGGTTTTTTTCTTTATAACTCCTAAACCTCAGATATACCTTTCTGTTCTACGCTGAGTCCTGAGCTGAAAGCTGTCCACATTTCCATCTCTTTCCAGAATGCCATGAGACTGTGGAAACAGTCAATGTACACATATTCAGTTATTGTTTCTTTTTCTCCTCATGTACTTACTGATACAGAGTTTCACTTTCCATCCTCTCTTTAAATGAGGACAGGTTCCTTGTAAGGTTTTAAATTTTATGTGTCAGCAGCCTGATAATTTTCGAGTTTACACAGATTCCATCTCTCCTACCTAGGTTCAGAGTTTCAGTCACTAAGGATGTCATACTCACTAACCTGCTCAGGCTGTGGGACTTGATATGGCACTTAGAATCATACCAATTGCATATTTTCACAGCAAGTGGCTTCCATCACGTGCTGATTACGTTATTCACAAAGGATTAATGCTACCTCTGCATTAATACTGGGAGTCACTCAACTCCAAGAGACAGAAAAGCATGCATCAATAAGGAAAGCATTACATTAATTATGAAGTAGTAATTTTCTTACTAACCAGAAGTGGCAAAAAAGTTTTTATGGTTGTTATTAGAAGTGAAAAAAAATTAATTTATTGTAAAGATAAGATGCCATCAGAGCACATGTCAGTAGTTTATAAATAAGTGAATGACATTTGTGAATTTTCCTGCTTTCTCATCTCCCAATGCCTTCAGGAAAGGAATCAATCCTGAGCTTTAGCAAACTACATTGTTCAGGTATGCATCTGCATGTGTGTGATTATTTTCTGTAACTTCCCTCTTTTCTTGTCAAACTCAGTTCACAGCTCACTATTCTGGAAGAGACAGCTCATTTTTTATAAACTTCCATCTGTTTCTCTCTGGTTCTTCAAAAATTTAGATACCTGACAGACTTGATTTTTAATTTTTTTTTTTCCCATGGCTGATCTTAGAAAAATAGATCCAAGAATATAATCAAGCATAAGCAGAAAGTCACTTTATTACAGCTTGGTTTATTTTTGCCCCATGCTTAAAATCAAAAGGATTTCTCATGTCCCCAAAAACAGTGAGAAATCTTATTCTAGAAAAATCCCAGATTTTGGGATCTATTTCCTAGTGCTTCTACACACCCCTTCCTGTGTAATGGTAATCCCCTCCCCAAGACAGCTCCTAAAAAGGTTGCTTGAAATTTAGTCCTATCTCCCCTTTTTTTATAAAAGTGATAATACATTTCTTTAACTCTTACTGCTGTCCTTCTGATTGTTCTTCTTTCGAATGAACATGGGTATAGTGCCACAACCATCAGACATGACAATTACAAAGTATTTTCTAAGAAAAGAAAATAACAGAACATCTCTTCGCTAAGCTTAACATTAGCCTCCTAACAGCTTAAGACTTCTTATAATCTTATGAGGAAAGGTTGCAGCAAAAGAAAGCACATCCAGACACAAATGTCTTTGTAACTCTTGTCTTTTCTTATGTTTTTATAAGAACATAAGGCTTCAATCATCCATTTAAGGTTAATAGAATGGGGAGGCATGACTTGGAGGGAGACAGACTCCATTGCTAAAAGGTATCCAGATACAGACAGACTTGAAGAAATCCATGATGCTGCTCCATGCACACACTGGAAGGAACACTGTGAAAATGCTTAGTAACCAGGTTAATGCTGTGATTTTTGATGCTGGTTGGACTCTTCCCTGCTCAAGTCACAGTGGTGTACTGTTGTACCTGTGTGATCTCTCCTGCTGCTCTGTTCTGAAATCAGGCAGGGAAATAAACCTCCCCCATTTCCTTTCCTGTGTACATCTTTATGCTGTCACAACCACACTGTCTAGTCACACAGAGATATGTTTTCACCTGGAATATCTTACAAGTACTGAATTGTTCCTTTTTGAACCTGGGTTCAGTGAATGATTTGTAAAGAATTTGTCCATCATTTATGCATCTTACTACTCCATTTATAAAAGGCTTCCTGTAAGAAGTGCAGTTAAGTTCTTTTTGTCCTTTTTAATACATATCTTGAGAAACCCTCATCACTTGCATCATAAGGTAAGGAATACCACAACAGAAAGTGCAATCTTTGAATAGGCCCCCATGAGTAATGCATGTGAAATAAAATATATACAATGATGCCTGCAGGAAACACAATGGTTTAAAAACATATCCAGTATCATTGACACAAAACATGTTTCATAGGCAATCCTCAAGAAAAGCAAACCACCAAGGAAATTCTGAAGGAGACACCTGGGGTAAAGCAACTCTGAATGAACACGAATAAAACCTCTAAAACCAGATTATATGGAAAGTTGGTTTAATTTTTTTTCTAGGCTTTTGAAAAATCTGGAAAAAATTTCAGTTATTATTCAGGGGACGGCACACCAGCAGTTTCCAATAAACAGAAAACTGATAAAAGTCTTCTTTGGTGTTAATGACAGAATAAAAGCACTACCATGGGCAAGAGGCTGCAGGAGTTCTGTTGGTTGTATGACACATTCTCACTGTCAACAGCAACCAACACTTCACAAAACTCTTCACTGTATGGTGGACCCAGGCTAGCCTCTAGCTGCTTTTTTAATTCTGTTAACTGATTAATTGATTCAATAAGAAAATGCACCTAACACACATAGCAGCTATACACTGTAAATATTATTACAGAACATTTTTTAAAGGGGCAAATTTTACACAGAATCAACAGTATGATTATCATAATTTTAGTATTATGCCTTCAGAGAAAATTCAGCTTTGGAAAGAAAAAGAAAAGAAGCAATTTTATGCATTACTATTAATGTTTTTATGAATTAGAAAGACTTTTAAACAGCTTATGAGATAAAAATCCTTCACCACATTTTGGTCTGCTGATTCTTCCACTATGAAGAAGAAAAAGATGTGAGGAAAGAGACGTACAAAGCCAAAAGAAGGGTTCTTCCTCCTCTTCCGTTTTGCTGGTGGATTAGAGTATACCCCTAAATAAATAAATAAATTTTCCTTTTTTGATGCTTGTACTTGGGTCTATCTCATAAAACTCATAAAAAGAATTGGGAAAAAAACTTCCAAAAGACATATCTTCCTTCAACTGCTTCCAACAGGCTAAGTTTCACCAGAAGAACACTGAAAGTGGATTACTTTAAACTATTTTCTCATTTATTAATACTACTGCCAAAGGTTACAGAATTTTGTAATGAAGTAAAATGTTCCAATTCAAAAATAGCAATTTCATAATTGTGTAAAAATAGTTTATTTGCAAACTTTCTACTGTTACTACTCTAGAGTTGTCTCACAAATTGGAAAATTGGCATTTTTATCATGTCATCAAACTTGAGACATGTCTATTGGTTCAACTGAAGTGAGTGGTCATATCTAGTTCTTACAGAATAAAATGTAGCATTGAGTTTACAGCTGGGTCATCACTCACTTCCAGCTGTTTTCAAAGTGACTGTTTTTTTCCTGGAACAGTTTGCATTTCCCTCAGCAAATTTCCACAAAGCTGGTGAGACAGTGATATGCTCATATATCATTATGAAAAAAAAAAGTAATTGTAACAATAAAGAGAATATTTGAAATATTTTTCAAGTACCCCTATGCCAACTATTTAAGTCACCAAGAAACTTTTCATTCTCTTCAGCAAGTGTTAATATCTCTTCCTCTGCAAGTGTGTAGTATGTAAGGACATTATATCATGGAACCTGAGGTTTTTTTCTCTTTTCCTTTAATTCCATAAAATTTAACATTGTATTTTATCTATTGATATTTCTCCTCCTTTTTATATTCAGAAAAAGATTATCATAATCTCAAAGTCACTAATAGCAAAAATAATTTTTAAGACATTTGCACAGATGATGATGTTAAAGTACACCTTGCTTACTCAAGTGAAAATAGTAATACATTTACCCAAAAAATTGGTGTCTTGCAATGGAAGCATGTCTTTTCAGACTGAAGATTTGTGTTCTTAATAGATTTATGTAAAATATAGAACCACATAAGTCCCCCATAAAAATGTTTAGTGATCAATGTAATTTGCCCTGAGTTAAAACAGCAGGAGGAGGGGGGATAGATTTTTTAAAAAATGGTTTTTAAACTTAAGATAAATATATAAGTTCAAAATCCTATGATGTGTGTGTATGTTCCATGTGGTCATTTAAAGACCCAGAAAGTATCTCTGACTATCCCTCAAGGAATGATGTGCTCGTACTCTGAGAGTGACCTGCCCTCAGCCCAACCTTTTACAATTTTAAGTACAGAATTTAGGATGGATAGTTCTAAATCAATCTGTTCTACAGCTATGCAAAACTCACTTATAATAGATCTTACCTGCTGTGTCTTTACAGGACCTCAGAATTGCTCTGAGGGGCTGCAGCATGAACTACACACCCTATAACTGTAATTACAGTTAAATTTTGCAAATGGCCCAAGGCCTTCTAAATGTGTTTCTGAACACAAAGTACACATGAAATATGCATTCTAGTCCTCATGGTCCCTAAATAAAATGTAAGATACCAGGCTGTGTCTAGGCCAGTAGAAGTCTTTAAAGATATTTCTCTCTTTTCAGATTCTTTTTCCCACAGAAATAATAAAGATTGTAAATTATATAGGAAGGTTGTAAACTGTCTGACTCATTCAAAAATCACCTACCACACACACAACTCTGAAAAGTGCTTCAGCAACATATGTACTGAAGATAGTCCCTGTTTCTTCCATGCTTTCTCTTTCTGTCTTACATGGCTGAGTTTTCAAACTTTAAAAGGAATGCCTGAAGATATTTTTCAACAATCTGCCAGCAAAATGAAAACCAAAACAAAACAGAAACCCAAACAAACAACAACTTCTCCCTTCTCCCTCACCTTGGTAACCTTGTTTTCTAAGGAAAATCTGGAAGCAACAGCATAAATTTATCTAGGAACTGGTGAGTATGAACTTTTTGTTTACTAATGTATATATTCTCTCAACCTTCCAGAATATCCCAGAATAGTCTGCTGCTCTGCATTTGCTCAAGTACCAGACTTTGCTTGTCTTATTTCTTATTATTCTTCTACCTATATCACAAAGGACACTTTTCCCTCACCTCCAGAACATGCCCTGTTCCTCTCTGAGAGCTGCTGGAATGGAACTGCCAATTGCATTTAACACTTGGTGCAAGGCTAAAGCAAGAGCTACAAAGATTGATATGTCTCTAAAGATTCAAGGCTCAAATAAAACTTATTTGCTTGGATAAGAAGGTGAAAAGGTGAAAGGGAGAGCATCTACGTGCTCAGAAATGCCAAAAGAAACAGGGAGAGGAAGGCAGCTCTAGTTTTGTCCCTTAATTATTTAAACTGTAGTCCACAGACCAGGAGGAAAGGAGTTTCTCTTTAATGATGGCAGAAGAGTTTCAGACCCTTCTTACTTTGATGGTGAGCCAGGAGCAAAATCAATCTGGGGGGGATGTAACAGAGTCATTGCAGAATAAAGGCTTCTTCAATATGTTCTTCCTTTGGGCAGCAGGAATATTGGGGTAAAACTCTTCTTCTATCCCATCTCCTCCATTGATAGAACTGCATGGTGCCTGTGTACCCTGAAAAAATTTTAGCTGCTTTGGTTATTGTAAGTCTAGGGGACTGTAAGTTTATGTTCCCCATCCCAACATACTGCCTCCTGACAGGTATAAGAAGCTTTAAAATGAAAAATTGTCTCCGGAATATTCACTGCAGTAGCTTGAGCAATCATGAAGTAGCTGAGACAGTAATTAAGCAGCATAAATCAAAGTGCACATTGCAGAATTTCTTACAGGAGACCAGCGCTGCTCCAAATAGACATTTTAAACATAAAAAATCTGGAATGTAAAATGTTTGGCACATGGTATTTCACTTCTGGCACACTGAAAAGAACAACTCCTCCCTCCAACAAATGATGCATAATCAAAATAAATCTGTCTCCTCAGAATTTCATATGGACCTAAGGATTACTAAGAAGCCAGAAAAAACCAGACAGTTGAACCATAACATGCAGCTTAATTTAATCTGTTGTGGCAGAAGGTGTAGTCCAACTTTTAATTCACATTATTTTGAGAGTGAAGGCATCTTTACCAACAGGCAGACCAACCTAAAACATGAGATTCTGTGTAAGAAAATACTTTGTTTTCTTTGTGAAGAGTCAAACACAGGAACGGACTGCCCCGATAAGTTGTGGAGTTTCCATCCTTCATGCTATTGAGTGCATATCTGTGCGTGTTTCTGGGCAATTCGTTCAATCAGACCCTGCTTTGAGAAGGAGAAATTGGACCAGATAATCTCCAGAGATTCCCACCTCAAATATTGTATAGTTCTGTGGTTACTATATATTACACACATTTTTATAATAATTCTGGAATGAAGTTGAGAAAAACCTGTCCTAAAATAACTGCTTTCAAACAAAGAGTTCAAAATTTTCATAATAAAAAACAAAACAAAAGCAAATATATTACCAATATATTTGTGAAATGAGTAAAATTAATCAGAGGAATTTTAGCAGTAACTATAGCAGTGGAACCCTGCATCTATGTAATCTAAGTTATTCCATGTTAGCACATTGATTAGAGGTCTAAAACTAGTCACATAACAATTTAATTTCTTATTTTCCTACCTGGATTCCTGTATTTCCACTAAATTCCTGCATATATTCTAGTGTCATATACAGAAATGAAAAAGCATTGACCCAGCCGTGCCACACTAGAGTCCAGATTTGGAGAATAGAATTTTCAGTTTAATCACTTTTCCTCCAAAAGGACAATGGAACTTAGAACCAGTTTACCAAAAAGTAGCTCATTGTAAGTTAGGATGCTAAAATAAAACTCCCATAAATCCACTTAAGAAAGAGTTTATTAAAAAAAAAAAAGCAAATAAATCTTTTCCTGCATATTGAAAAGACCTTCAATTTGCTTAAAGTGCACTGTTTTAGGAAGAAAAGGTGGCGAGTTGTTTTCAACAGCAAAATGATTACAGATATCATTAAGCAGCTGGAAAGCAGAGCATATTTCTACATTAAACTTACAAGTAGGGCAAATGTGTAAATGTGTATTGTTGAAGGCAAATTAGCAATACTGAAAAGCTGAAGACTTCAAGGATATTGTCAAATTGACTTAAAAACCAAACCCAAACCAAACCAAAGAAGTATGAAAGTTGCTGACTGTCACAGCACTTAAAGTCTGTCAAACTTCTCAGGCACGTGTTTTTCCATTTTTCTCATGTGAGAGTCTTAGAACAAAGTCTGCTTCTCCCATTGGTTGATAGGGTTCTTTTCACTGGAAACTTTTATAGAGAGAAGAAAAGCAGGAAAAAACCCTGTTAAATTTGTATTTGGAATGACACATTCAAAAGAAAAGGTCACAGACGACATCTGACATTTGGGCTGGGAAAAGGAAAATAAGGTAAAAAAGTGGACTTCTGCAAGGCACATTGGCACAAAGGACCAACTGAAGTTGTGTGAACAGATGAGATAAAATTGATAAGAAAATGTCTGCAGAAAGTCAGACACCATTGGCTCCTGAGATTTGCAAAAGTAAATGCACAATGCACAAGAAGAAAGAGGCCATAAAATCAGAAGATAAAGTTCAGGAAGGTGTCATTGTAAAAGTACAAGGAGAACAAGATTTTACAGAAGAAACAGGTGATATCAAAAGTAGGAAAGACCTGAGGAAGTAGGAGTCTGGAGAAGGCTTTTGGAGGCACAACCAGTGACAGTGCACTACCATAAAGTGCTGGTGGGATGTCAAAGGGGCAGACTTAGGAGAAAATGAGCATGAAAAAATTTTGTTAGATAAGTTTTCTAAGGAGTTTAGAAATTAAAGTGAGATGGAATGTAACTATTAATGACCCATACAAGTCATAAAAGTCAGTTCTGGGCAGAAAACAGAAGATGGAAACTGAAACAAAAACATTGCTAAAGGGGCCTGGCATTGGCAGAATAGTTTCACACTGAGAATGTTTGTGTCTAGGTTCTCCTTCCATACACAGTCTAACCTCAAGAGATATGTTAAAAAGGCAAGGACTGTGCATAATGGCAATTGCCTTGTAGCAATAGCTCAGTTTCAACTACAGGTTTAAAAATTATTTGATTTTTGAAAAGACAAATTCAGTTATCCTTGAAAAAGTAAATCAATCTCTGAACATTAAAAAGGTTTTTTCATACATCCAAACAAAATATCAACTCAAGCTTTTGTTACTACAAGGTGCATTGCACATTCCTGATAGTAGCTGTGGTCTAAGTAAAGAAGCACCAATTACTTCTAGAAGTTAAATATTCTGAAATTTCAGGTACTGAATGAGTTGCACAGATTGTACTGGAAATTATTTTCTGAAAATAATGAGATGATATTCACCACTGGAGAACTAGTAAATCATTCTGCAGGGGAAGAATTTTAATGTTATTAAAAAAGTCCTGGTATACCTCTCCATTTATTTTTATATAGTCATGCGGATATACACAAATTAAAATGCTGAATTTTAAAAGAAAATTTGAATAAATGGCTAAATCCTGTTTGTTATCTCACTCTAGTTAATGAAATGCTATAATTGTCAAAGCCCCACACTAAGTGCTACTTTCTGCTTCCATGATGCTAATAACATAAAGTGATTGTTATGATTTTCAAATTAGTATGAAGGGATCGAACAACCAAGTTTCAGGATGATGCTCCAAAAAAATACATCATGGAAGAAAGCCAAGTGTCGATATTCATTCTTGTGGCAATTGAATGGGCATTTGCTGGTGTGGTGTAGCCCTGCACAAGTGCATTCCTGTGTCAGCACACAGCAGAGTTGTATTAATTTGTAAACGTGCTACAGGAAACAGGAGTTAAAATCTGCTTAGATTTATAATTTGTATGAAACCGCATCAAAAGACCATCTTAATCCATCCTAAAATAGGCACACAGCTACAAAATGTTTATCAGGTAAACAATGAAAAAAATAGCTGTCATTTTGTGAGTAATCAGCAACATACCTATTTCAAGTTATCACCGCCATACTTAATGTGATTTCTCACTGAGTCTATCCTGAAAATTTGCATCACTTGTAAGTAAATCATTAGCCTTTAGTGCACAGATGTTCTGACAATCTCTCTCCTACATGGTTCCATGTGTCAGGTTTTAAGAAATTACTTTCCTAAAACTTTTATAAGAGTAACGTTTTCTGAGGCTTAAGGAGAAACAAGATAACATATTTTTCATACTTTTATCTTTTTGCTTCAAGAGGTAGCAATTGGTTGAAATTGAATGTAAGGAAAAGCAGTAAAATATACTTGTGTACTACTTCAAAACCATTTTTCAATCTTCCAGCTTTGAAACTTTCAAATGTATTTACTTCAAAAAGTGAAGGATGCAAAATTCCTCCCCTGCTAAACCTTCTAATATTCAGAGCTTGAAAATTAAGTAAAAGATGAAGTTATTTGTCCAAACACACACAAGAGGCAGACATCGCAAGCATAAGTGTTAATTTATAACTATTAATCAGCACAAGAGAGCACAATATTTTACAGTTTAAAGTACTAAAATTTCATAAAAGAATACTGAAATCACACATCTCTGTAACTGAAATATGATTTTTTTGTTGATAAATGAACATTTAAAACCTAAAAAAAGTTTAATAATAATTATTCCCCTACTTTAGAAATCCACAAGGAGTAAATGTGTTCTAAGAGCCATAACTATGTAGTTTTTGGGATATGCAAAGATCAATGGCTATCATGGGGTGAAAAATTTAAATAGATCCCAGAGCAGTACCAGGCTGGGAAATACAACACCAATGGTGTTTTAAAGAATTCCGAGACCCACTCTTGGTGTCTACAGATACACTCTTTCTAGGCAGTTCCTTAGAGACTGAAAAATTACAAAACGAAAACATTGGTTCACTATACCTTTACAAAATGCAAATCTGGAATAAGTTCACTGCCTTTGATGCACAACTCAATGTTCACTGTGTAGCCTTCATTCCCCCATTTTGAGTTAGCAAAATTTAGCAAACCCTAATTGCACTATACAGTCAAAATTATTTTACGGCAGTTGTGAGCCAGTACCATAAGACAATTTTCCAAATTCATGGAACAGAATCTTTGCAGTGTTTCCTTTCAGAAGCAAATAAAACTGAGAAATTATTTCTTATGCTAATTCTGATGACATAATAAGTCTTATAACTTAAAGTGTAATGAAAATGAGATGACACAAGAAAATGCATGCTTACCAATAGGCAAAATAACTTCTAAAGCTGTTTTAAATTCTGCCTATTGGAAAACATGAAAAAACACGTTCATTTACTCTCAGCCATGCTAAAATCAGATTCATAGATGGAACTTTCAAAAAGGTCCAAAGCTTCTCCAAAATACCAAAATATACTTCTGTAAATCTAGAAGGTAAGTATATTAAATCATGGTACATGAAATCAATTTTAATTTTTAGGACAAAATACTCTGTCTCCTAAATTCCAAGTTTACAGAACCTGCAGCAGGATGTAAATAATAATAAAAAAAAAAAAACCCAAACAGATTATTTATCATTCCATGGCATATATTAATTTCCTCTTTGGAAAAAAAGTATGAGGTCTCTATATTGAATAGTGTACGTGTGAGAGAATGCTCATGCAGGTGCAATTCTTAAAAACATAGAAATGTTGGTTCTTATCAATGTTTTTGCAATTCTCACAAACCTTCCTTTTTGTCTTCTGCAGCAATCTTCGCTTTTGTGTCTGTTATGTCTTTGAAAGAGGCCAGAAAGAGTACCACATCTCCTTTTTCATTCTTTATAGGAACAATATCCAGTAAGCACCAGAATGAAGACCCTGCAAGGATAAAGAATGAATTTAATTCAAACAGCTGTCTTTTAGCAGAGAGAGCGGGGGAAAAAGTGAACTGCTTATTTAGGAGGTCAGTAGTCAGGGAATCACAGATGTTCAGCTCATGTAAATCACTTTGCATCACTGGTTGAAGCTCTCTAATACGCCTTTCTCCAGACACAAGACATCAATTTAAATGCAAAATTTATCTACAGGGATCATTAATAGAGTTTAATGAAGCTGCTTACTCCTCTGAAACCATGCTTTCCTTTGAACTCTCAACTGATGTTGCTTATTTCCTGGAATAGCTTTCACTTTGTTAACTTGGCATCTGAAGCATTCATGTCTGCCACAGAATCTACCTTAATCATCTGCCTTGATACTCATTAAAACCTCTTGACAGAAGACCTGATAGTCAGAACATCATTTCACTAATTCAAAGATATTTAAATTAATCAGATATCAGACTTAGAATAGAAAAAACTCATTGCACAGACAGTGAGATATATAATACCACACATCATCTCTAAAATTAATATCAGCTATCTTCTTTAGTTTCATAATGTTCACCTTTTTAGGACTCAGGTTGGACAAAACTGAGTTTGACAATATTTTTAATTCTTGTGAACACTTCTTTGTCCACACCTGCTACACAATGATGCAGTTTATAATAAATTCTTACTGTTTGCTTCACACGTCCTTTTTGCAAGATATGTTGTTCAATTCAAATGACATAATTCATAAGTTTTCTATCAACACCTCTTGGAAGAAGAAAATATTTGATGCCTAGATGCAAGCATCCTAGATTGTACTCCCATCCATTCTGGGGTAGCTCAGCCCAGTACCAGACTTTTGTCTCTTGCAGGTTTTAGGTATCCATGCTAACTGCTTTCACCCACCATCAGCCCACAAATATTATTTACAGGAGATCTAAGTACTATTAGAGAGTTTAAAATTTATTTTTGTACACCTTTACACTTCCACAATCTGCTGCTCCACAATGTACTATTTTAGCGTTCATTTACAAACAAAAGTCTACGTAAATTCAGAAAAGAAACAGGACTGGTTCCCTGGAACACTGCTTCTCCAGCTGACTACTGCCAAATGATCAGCTGAGCTTTGGAGGGCTCCTTGGGAACAGCAAGCAGAGTAGCCACTTCCTGCTGTGCTGTCTTCTGAAGTTTCCAGTTTTGAAAAAGAACTGGGCACAGGAAGATCACAGTCAGGTTTTATGATTTAGATTTTCAAGTGGAAGTTCTCTGGCAGCCTTTTGAACATGGCAGATGAGCATGATAGGTGAAAGAGAAGCTTTTCTTTTGAAGGACCACAGCAGTTAAAGGTAAAAAAATATGCTTCAAAGGAAATTCATCTGGCCCTCTGTGCCCCAGTCAAACTTTCCAAGAGTCACACAGGCACCTTTGAGACTAACATTACTAGTTCAGCAATCGGCCAGCACTTCCACTTAAGGTATTTAAAGAAGGGACATGGAGAAATTGGAACAAGAGAAAAGAAAACTGGAGGACAGAAAAAAAACCTGTGGAAAGAAGCAGATTGGCTTTGTATTCGGTTTAAATATTCTTATTTTGAAGACAAAGCAAGAAAAGATGTCCTTTTAAGAGAAGGTAAAACATGTCAGAATCAGAAACAAGACATTTTTATTGCTCTTTCTCCCACTTTGATTCTCCATTCTCCTTTATTTTTATTACAGATTTGACTCTATTAAAAATTCTGGGAAAAACTGCTCAATAGCATTACTGTCAAAAATAATTTAGAGTCACACTGTCCCAATCTGAAGTGGTCCATTCAAGGAGAAAAAGCATTAAGAATTTTTAATGCTTAAAAATAGAAATATAAATCTTTACAAAATACCATCATAACTTCTAAACTGGCCCAGATCCTACTGGCAAAATTACTTTCTACCCGGATGCATTCTACCAGCAGTTTCAGTGGGCAAGAAGTCTCTATCTCAACTCCTTCTTCTAAACACCATCAAGAGGGCCAGTGGTCTTTTAAGATGTTTCTATGTCCTTCAGAAGTGGAAGTATATCTTACTCTTTTCAATTTTTACATGTCTTATCTAAACACACACACACACACACTAGCCATTAAGGCCAGAAAGTTGCAAATATCAGGCATTTCAAACAAACCTAACTCAGTTACAGTAATATTGTCTGAAATGGTAATTTGTAGGCTTAAGGGAGTAGTTAGAACATGGTTAATTGTTAGAGACAAATCTATTTAATTTTTAATGGCTTAATGCATTGGCTCTTTTGTATAATCAAAATGCATTTGAATTCTTTACAGGTTTGTCACTGAACACTGGTCACTGAAATTGTCCCACATCCTGTCATCATTTAGTTTATCACAATCATATTTTCTTTTGTTTTCTTTTCTCATTCTCCTTCTCTGTAAATATATCTGAAAATATTTTGACTAAGCAAAGCAAACATGTATAAAATATGGTGTGTGCCACTAAAAAAAAATCACACATCCAATACATGCACTTCTCTCCTGGAGAGTTCCAGGCTAATACGCTGTGTGGTGGGCTGTCAGTTCTGGCTGTATTTATACACTGAATCTTTAGAAGTTCTAAATCTGAGCTGGTTGGTTTGGTGGGGCTTTTTCTGTGTTTTTATTTTATTTGGTTTTTCTGCCTTTTCTCTGAAAGGAGCAAATGAATATGAAGTTGTTTTTAGACTGGGTGAGATGATCTGTTTTAGGTCAGGACTAGGTCAATATAAGGTTGCATTCTGTCAAGAACAGAAGAGCTCTCTCTCTTTCACTATTGAGCAGCATCCTCGGAAAAATAAACTGCAATGCAATCCGCTACATAGCATTTACTGAAAGCCAGCGTCACATAATTCTATAAACCAAAAGCAGAACTTTCTCCACATCAAAAAAAGTAGTGCCCTATTTTGATATGGTTCTTTTGAATGCGCTCGTCTGTGAGACAGAAATTCCTTCCCTGCTTCAGATGGTGCATACAAAGGTTTTCTGTATTGTCAAGAGTCGTCTACCAAAGAAATTTCTTTTGGAGGTTTATTTATACACAGACTATTTTTATTGCTTCAAGCCACCACTCTTGGAGAAAGAATCTTATCTTTCTCTTGCATTATGAAGGGTCAAAATATATTTTAATATCCTCAAGGCTTATATAAGCACATCACAGGGAAGGAGAAAAGAAACCAAATGAAGCATAATCTTATCACGAGGCAATTTAGCTATAGTCCACCTTTTGTATATACAAAAAAAAAGAGAGTGCTTTATGGTCACTCTCTCAACCACCCTTTCTACTTTTCCTCATTTTGACAGCTAGAAGTCTGTCCTCAGACCAAAATCAAAGCAAGGGTCAACAGACCACAGCATTTAAAAGGGAGACTTTATACAAAACCCTGTCATTAGAATGCCAGTAGCCTTCAAAACCAAACACTCTTTTCACAAGAAAATAAAGCCTGCTTGAACCATGGGACGGACTGAGACCATTAGCTCTGTTGATGAGCTGGGAGCACTCACTGTATGATAACAGGTAATCTGTAGTCATGCTCACCCCAGACAGAGCCCAATGAAATACTCAGAACAGAAATATCTTTGGTGGATATTTGGGTATTGCAGAGGTTTCATAATAGAGATATGATGTGGGATGATGGCCTGCAAAGTTTACATAATTCTTTAACAAAATAAATAAGCTCTACACCCATCTTGTTAAAATTTTACTTTATACTTTTTAAGCAATACAAATATCTAAGAAATACTTGGAATGAGCGCTACTCATGCCAAGCTATGGCTTCCTTTTGACCTTGACTGTCTAGGAATAGTTTTGTCCAGGAGGA
This sequence comes from Motacilla alba alba, assembly GCF_015832195.1. Taxonomy (NCBI): domain Eukaryota; kingdom Metazoa; phylum Chordata; class Aves; order Passeriformes; family Motacillidae; genus Motacilla; species Motacilla alba. The sequence continues at coordinate 36,378,181 of NC_052017.1, read as the reverse complement.
AAAGCTTAAGGCTACCTTTTACTTTTTCACTGGTGTGGTTATATCCTCTTCCAGAACTTCAATTCCTCAGGACTGTTCCTGCCACACTGCTCTCTAGAGGGACACTGAGCCTTTTTATGTGGTCCCTTCCATCATTCAAGGGTCAGAAATAAGAAACACAAAATTTTCTGTGATCTATCTCCATTTCTCTGAGGCACAAGGAAGAGGAATCAAGCTCTTGTGAGAAGCTCTGCACATAACACATCAAATTAACCAAATGCAATGGTTCCTAGATTAAGAGCCCAAGTATCTGAAGAAAGAAAGAAAGTTTAAATGGCTTGCATACTAGATATAAAAGTCTTGTGGCACAAAACAAGAGCTCTTCAAGGAATAATTATATATATGCATAAGAGGGCAGACTTAGGCTTCAGAAGCCATCATAAATCTGGAATATTTCTTTTTGCTTAAGTAGATGACTTAGTAAACTAAATGCTCTTGTAGGGAGATGCAAATCAAGCCTTAAAGAAAACTATTAAAACACATCACCCTATTTCCAGGGATTTAGAAGACAAAGATAAAAATATTTTCATGTAGATAGCTGTAATAACTTGTCAACAAGATTGATGCTAAATCCTCAACATTACAGTCCTCAGTGTCTCATTGGTGGTTACTAATTATTAGCAAAATAAACCTGCATCATAACAGCAGAGATATTTAAATCTGATCATTTCCACTTTTCCATCACAGAAAGTGTGCATTTCAAGACTGGCAGGCTGGGATGCCAGAGACTTTGTCTGAGGAAACCAAACTCTCTCTTTCATCAGCTTACCCAAAAATTCCCAGACTCACTGATAACACATCATTTTGAAAGTTAAGTGCTTTTGACAAGATGTCAACATTTTGTTGAAGAGAGCAAAGTGCAAAGAAAGCAATGCTTAAAAAATTGCAACTGGACTGAACAGTAAAGGAAATGAGCTGCAAAAAAACCCTATAGCTATACATTCAAGTACTTTCTCTTTTGTAAATATCATAACTTTGACAGTGATCAATTAATACAGAAAATGCAAAGTTCTGATGCTTTAAGCAAATTATCACCTCATCCATCTCCATTATCCCTGCAAAAATCAAATTTCTAAGATAACAAAATCTATTATTTATTTTTCTTGAATTCTGCTACTGAAGGTGCCAGCTTATCTGCTACACCTAATGACATTCTTTGGTCAGAAAAAATTGCAAAATTAAGAACTCATGTGGGCTATGATGACACTGACTTACATGGGAACAGGTGGTTGTGTTAGATTTTCATACAAGCGGCAAAGAATACTCAAGAACTTGTTTCCCCTACTTCTGTGTGGCCACCAGGTCACACTTGTATCCTGAAAATCTCCTTACAAGTTTTAACAGTCAATGTAAATCTCTTCCAAAATGGATTTCTAATCCATTAATGCATCCAAAATGGATCCATTTCAAAATTTATTTACATCTCAGAGCAGAATACAGTTGTGTCCCAAGAATTTGGTAGATGAAAGATGATAGTAAGATACTGTAATAACAAAGCAAAAATTGTATTTCAGTATGAGTAAGTAGGGAATTTATAATCCTGTGGAGCTGATTTAAAACTTGCTAAAAATAGCTCCACAATCCTCTATATAACCTATGGAGTACCATGTGCAATTATTCAAATTTATTACATCTCATCAGAGATACACAAATCCATCCATGTCTTCCCAGCCTTATCTGTGCCCAGCTTCAACCTATGCTCTGTCCCTTCTGCTGCCAGGTAATCCAGTGCCTCATACGTCTCATACTGCCCAGTATGTCCAACTTTCTCTGCCATTGCTGCCATGATGTAGAGATGAAAAGAGGGAAAGGATGCCCTAAGAGAAGACCCTTTTCAACACAGCAATCTCCTATCCTTGCCTCTCCTGCAAACTGCCAGTGTTAAGCAGAGAGAAGCTTAATTCACAACCCTAAAGTTTCTGTTTGTCACTTTTTGGACACAGACTGTCAGCGTTATGGCAGCTCCTAGTTTGAGTGCATGTCTTTTCCAGCCTTAGTGGAACAGTCTCTGCAGGCAACAGCTAGTACAGTCTGCAGTGAAAATTTTATATAAACTCATTTATGAGCTCCAGCACATCTAAATTTCAGCTTTGTTTACTCAGCTTTCTGGTCTTTTGTTGTATAGCTCCACTATCTTCCCTAATTAATAAAACTATTTCAAAATCCTCTAGTTACCCTGAGTTTCCTCGAACAAAAGCAGAGAACTAAGCAATGACTTTTAATGCCATGTGAGATACACTATCCTTAAGTGTACCACTTTCTTTTTGTCTGCTTGAATTTCCTTCTCCTTTCTCCATCCAGATTAGAAAAAAAAAAAAACAACGACATTTAGGGAGATAAGTACTTCCCTGATGTAATACATTAACTGGGTTGCAGTTATGACAATTAGCAAAACACACAGGATTATCTAAAAACTAAGTTAAGTCAGTGAGATGCATTCTGTTTAAATGCAAAGAGCTTCAGGGCAGACTCATAAACATTATCAGTCTGCAACTTATTCTCCCTCCCCTTCCAATGATAATTACTTTGTCACAGTTATATTAGTACAGGGCATTCAGCATTTGTCAACTAACTCCTGGGAAACTACTAATTGAGACAATATACTTATATAAACCAATATACAATATCTATGGCTAAAATGAAAAACAACCCAACCAAACAAAAGCAACAGAAAACAAAACAAAATAGAATTTCTTCAATATCTTTATACAGATTGCTTCAGAAATAGGCAGGCTTGATCCCTCCTGATCAGTTTAGTCTTTACTTCGTTGCTTTCACTCAAGCAAATTTCCAAATAAGCCAAATTTTCTTTCCATTGAATACTGTATTTTTGATATCTACTGTTAAAACTGTGTTTATAACCTATGATCCTTATTCCTTTTGGACTTTCAGAGTCAACATGTAGATGTAAACACAGCAGTAAATATGATTTCTCAGCCTACTGAGGGATGCATTTCTGAAAAGAAGGCAAGAATTTTTTTTAAAAAAGGATGATCTCTCAAATACATTATGTATGTCTGCATATATATGTGCATATATATTCATATATGAGTATGAATAAAAATGTATTTATTATTCAAAAATGTCACCTTATATTTTCACATCTGAAGGAGTTAAAGCACATATTCACTTAAACATAACGGTGTTTTCAAATTACATTATTTTGCTTTTAAGTTCATTATTTTATTATCTGAAAAGAGAGACTTCAAAGATGATGTGAAATTTACTGCAGTCAAAAACTCCATCAATCTCCAAGCAGACCACTACACCTATGAAAAAAACCTCACATTTTCAGTTTCAAAAAACAAGTGATAATTATATAAACTAAAATATCTGCAAAATATTTTTTTGTGATTCTCATTTTGGTGTCTCTGCCAGTGACAGCCCCTAGAAACAGAAGTCTGGCGTCTGCAGAATGGGAGATCTCCCAGCACTGGAAGAGGTGCTGGCTGCAACCTCATGTTTATTCATAAAGTTTTCTAAAGGCATGACATGGAGATAAAGGGGATGCTACTGGTTACTCATCCACTTGCACTGAAAGACTACATTTTAGAAACTGATCAAGCTATTTTACACTACTTTTGCCACAGGGTTAGGTCAGAAAATATTTTGCTTTATAATTCTTGTCTATAATCCTTGTTTTATCTGTTCATATTATTCAGAAGTTTTCAGCAAGTTTATAGATTTTCTGTTGAGACTGCGTTTCAAGAACTTGAACCTGTGGGCACCTTTCTGAAAGGAGGGGGCTAAAGCTGGGACCTGAGATGGAGCTGAGTCATGGATCTGAACTGATAATTCCATCCTGTCAGGTTTGAGGGTTTTGTACAGAAGGGTTTTGAAACACACACTGAGCAATTATGTAAGATGGTAGAGAGGATTAATCTTCCCAATTCACCACCTCAGTCCATGTGAGCACATGCTGTAAACAGTCTCTGAGCCCGGCCAATGAAATCATAGCAACCCCATCAGCTGGAAAGCAGCAGGTTTTAACCTTTTAATTATTTAACTGCTCTGTGAAATCAAATTGCTTTTGCAATTCCCTACCCAAATCAGTGAGAGGGTTCAGTAGACAGTGCTAACATGAGCCTTCTACCACCTTCCAAGAAACTATGAAGCTAAAGCAAGAGCCCATTGCAGTGGTCAGCCCAGGAAGCAGCAAATAGTCTGCATCATAATCCAGAATGTGGATTTAGGGATCAGGGATGAAATAAGAAAATGCCAGCCAAAGCATATGGTCATCTGGAGAAATGACACTTTGAACTTTCTTTATCCAAAGAACAGCCTAACTCATGGTGAAGCACAGGCACCCAAGTCAGCTTTTAGCCAAAGCTTGATTTAAATCTCATAAAAAAATTAAAAAGCAGCAGACTCAGTGTGGCCATAAAATTGTGAGAAAAATTTCGAAGAGAAAGGCGACTAGTCTGATGTTTTGTGAACACCTTACTCTAAAATGTATACTGATAACTCTTACTAAAAATGGACGTATAAAAAGTAGCAAAATTAAATGTCTTTTAGAAAAAAAATCCAGCAGTACCAACAGCCATTCATGCCAGGTGCAGCTGGAAGCCCAGGGTGCCTGTGTGGAAACACTAATTGCATCTGTTAGCAGTGAAGGGCATCAAGTTGTAGCAATACAACAAGGAACACAAAAATTTCACACAGATTTATTTACATATCAATGTGGTTCTAGAAGAACAAGTCTTTTCTCAGTGAATTATGCTTTTAATACATCATGTTGCTGCTGAAAAAAGCTATTAGCTAATATCACTGTGAATGCCATCAGAATGAAGTATCAGCACTGCCAGTGAGCTGCAGTCTTGTTGATGTCTCATTAAATTCTAGAAAAAGACCTCAGATAGTTTAGATCACATTGCACGCAGGGGATTTTGCTGCCTTTTTTTTTTTCCCTTGTAACTGAAATTTATCCCTTGTTTTGTCTTCTTTCGGGCTTTTGCTGACCGCTTCACCCAGGCCTCTGTAAAGTTTCAGCCAGGGCACTACAGAGGAGCACAAGCCTGGTCTGTCTTCCTCTTCTGCTGCAAAAGTTGGGACTGTCTCTAAAACATCAAAATATTTAAGAGGTACACATTACCTTTCATCAGAAGCCATGGGCCAAGCAAATGAAGGGTTTGGAGAGAAAAGGAGAGAAAAGTTCCCTATTCTGTAAAACAGAGGAAAATAAGGACATGTCTTCTGTCCATATTCTATATTGCTTTTTAAAGAGGAAGACTTCCTAATGATTAATGAGTTATATGAAAGGGGAAAATGAAAAAGAACAAGAAAACAGAAAAAAAAAAAGAAAAAGAATAAAGAAAAGAGAAAAGAAGAAAGAAAAGAGAAAAAGAAAGAAGAAAAAATAAAATATTTTTTATAAAGTTACAAACTATTTATTTATGGCACAGGTAATTGCAATTAGATTTTTCCTTCAGATTAATCTTTCAGTGTTGCTTGCTTTTTTTATTTCCCTCCTCCTGTATGTTGAACTATAGTTTAGCAAATGTGAGCAAGCCAACCACAAAAGCTTTTTAGCTTTCTAATTTTTAGATGAGGTTTTCAAGGCAGAGAAGCAGTGGAGCAGCAGTGAGACCACATTGCTACAAGCTGCTTTGTCAAGCAACTTGTCAAGTGGCTTCCTCTACATTAATAAGTAGAAAATTAATAAGTAGTCACTAAAAAATAGTAGAAAGTAGTCACAAGAAAATTGAGGTCTTTATACAGATTTTTTTTCAGTCAGAAAATTCTAATAAATGTCTCTTTTCTTATTGCTGGGCTTAGCTTCCAAAAGACATGGTGTATATCAGGAATTTGTTAAAGGCAGATACTTTCTGTAGAGAAGCTTGAGGAAAAACCAATTTTCTTTCATTTTAACAGAACTTAATTTCTCTTCAATTTCTTCATAATTAATTAGTTATTCTAAAATTTTAAATAACATTGAACTCTTTATCTAAAAAAAAGCTTTTCTGTTTTCTTAACACAAGAAATGCATTAAATATAAATAATGTTGTGTAGCCTTTGCTATTCTCTAGCCAAGTTATTCAACCACAAACATGGCAGAGGCAATGGATCATGTCTCATGGCCTTAGCCTTATTTCATTTACCTGTGTCTGTCGTTGCTATTCATGTGAGAACACCCAGACTTCAAACAGCATTTTGCCTGATGAATCCAGGAGCTCAGTAAGAGGGTCTGACTTTCACCCTTTCTCTACTCATGCTCTGTCCATCTGAAATACCTTAATCCAAACCTTCCAGATATGGATACAGCCTTATCAAGACAGATATTCTCATGCAATGATGAGAAGACATAGAATACTTTGATTTAATCTTACTGATTTGTAATTAATGGAGAAATAAATACAGAAATTGAATACATCATATCTTCCTGACCTTACAATTTACCTACCAAACGTTTAGGGATCAAGGACATGCCTAAGACATGTCCCAGAAAGTGTTTAAATCAGTGTTCACATGGAAGCTGACAGTGTCCCTTGAGTCCTGATTAACTGTCACAGACAAAGCAAACTCTGCTTGCACCAAAGTCCTAATGCACCTTGTAAAGACAGTCCCAGCAACACCCACTTGCTCCAGTCCTCTTACAGTGGGGATTTTTAACTATGCACAAAGGCTTGTGCAAACAGCCTTTTTTCTGGGGTGCACAGATATGATGGTCACCACAGTGGAGCCTCTCAAATGTCCACAAACCACAAGAGGCCACTGCTGACTACATTGCGTTTCACACTACTTATACATACACAGAAAGAGGCCAATTTCCTCTCAATGAAGGAAAGCTGTGGAATTATTGCATGTTTTAAAAGGTTCTATGTAAGCACAGGCCTCTTTTCAAACACTACAAACCTAATTTTGAGACAAAGGAAATAAATCTGATGGGGTCATAAGGGACCCAAGCTGTGACCTTCTCAGCAACTGAAGATGGAGAGCTTAGACTGGGCTAAGTCACTGATAATAGGGCTTATTGTAGCATTATCTTAGGTTGTAATGAAAGAGGAAAAAAAATCCACACAGCTGCTTAATTGTGCTTCAGTTTGAGGGAATGTGAAGACCTCATTTAACTGCCTGTACTTGCTATTGACAAATTTCGCAAGAGGTATGACAGAGAGAAAAAGAAGGGTTTATTTAAATATATCTCCTCAGCATAGTGTCCAACTGCTTTTAGATTGTTCTGAACAGGAGATCCAGGAGTGAGCATTTCTCTCACTACTCACTTGAATTCCAAAAGATTAATTTGCATTTCTATTATCATAATTGACAACTTAATTTGTTGCAGATGTTTTAAAGAAAATGTAGAAATAGTATCAGGAAAAAAAAAGTTAAAAAAATCAGCTCCTAAGCAATATAATTTTAAAACTTTCTGAATAAGGCAACAATCATAAAATTCCTTGTCTTTTAATAGTCTCCTTTTCTGATTGTCTTCAAGAAACTAATACAGCTCTGTCAAAGAAAAAGCAAGAAACTTTCTGAGGAACAAAAATAAATACTGTAACTATGATGAAAAGTATATTTTGAGTTGAATTTTCAAAAGACATCTCTCTCTGAAGCTGCTTTATCTGCTGCCATGGTTCTAATATTGCTCTGTTGCTAGCATGGCAGAAAATGTTCAGGATGAGGAGTTACAACCCGTTTATCCTATTCTAAGAATTCATTAAAATTCCCAAATGAGAACACACATAAAAAAAAAGTTCTTGTCCACTTCTTGTGGTCTCAAAAGGATTGGTCAGAGCACAACTACTTAAGATCATTCTTCTCTTGAAATCCGTACCCAAATGACAAAGAGAATGAAATACTGCGGTTCATCCAGCACAGACAGATAACTCACTTTACTCAGGTTCCTACCCAGCTCCTAGCACACCACTCTTGCTGCAGTATCAGCTCAGAGCAGTCTGGAATTTCCATGAAATTGCATGTGAATTGTTGGGTTTTCTTTTATTATAGCAATCATTCCTTTAATTAACAATTACTGAGCAGAGGTGTTATGTGAATTCTTTAACGATGGTTAAATAACTGTGAAAGGTCCATATTCAAGCATAATAAATTAAGATCAAAGCTGCTTGTTTAGAATGAACAATTTAATTTAATGGTAAAAACTGAATCAGCTTTGACACAAGTTTAAATCAAATTAAAAATATTGAAAAATGTGACAATTAAGGAATAGATTCATGTTCAGTTTTGTAACCTTGAATGTTTCCCCAAAAAACAGGACATATGATCTACATTTTAGACCAAATTCAGAAGAGCAAAGCAACAACAAATTATTGCATTTATACATCCATGTCTCTCATAGTAATTTTTAATCATAATGTTGTACTAACTATTAAGATTTCAAGAAGAATTCAGTGAGCTCAGAATTACCTCTGAGGCTTGGAAATGCTCATTTGGTCTTGTAGTTAGGCCTACAAAGCAAGGCTGTGCTAAATAGCAGACTAAAGGCAGATGGGGGTTCCCCTCTGACACCCTAAAGCCCTAGCAAAACATTGAAATGTGGCTCTGTGATAACTAGGCATTGCTAGCTGCTTGTCTCCCACTGACCTATGTTCCCGGCATTATATCAGCCCAAAAATCAATGATTTTCCATACTGGATATACTGGAAAGTATCCATGCAATAATTTCAGGAATATTATTCCCAAAGTTCTTATGTCTTAAAATATTTTTAAATACTTTTTCTTGACAAAAACAAAGTTGAATAAGTTTAACAGCTTCAGAAGTTCAATTTTTCCTCTGAGAAAAACCCCAAACCCAACCCAAAAGCAAAAACATTTAGCTAAAATGGCTGTATTGCCAAATTTGGAGCCTGTGCTTTGCAGCTCTTTTGAAAAAACAGATTATTTTTTAAGATAAATTAAGCTTTTATACAAGAAACTCTCATGTTATTTTAATACCTATTCATTTCTGTTACCCAGTGGTACAGAAACACATGGAAATGAAAAATATAATGGGCAGTTGGGGAAATTTATTCTTATGCAGAAAATGTATTGGGGAAGCTTCCAGTCAAATTATGCAGAGGGATGCAGGTAGGATGCAGAGTGGGAATTCTTTTAGCCTCAACAATTTCTCTTTATCTATTTATCTGTGATTCAGCTACTTCTCTGATAATTGACCTGCAATCTCTTTCTGGCCTGTGTTAATCAGACCTATTACAGACTTAAAGCACCCCTTCAAAATGTAAAGGAATCACAATGTATCATTCAGGACAAAGACAATGAAATGAATGTCTTAGCTTTACTTGTTTAGATTAAATACCTTGAAATATCTTCTTATCATGCCCAGTAATCACTATAGAATACCCCAAAAAGCACTTCTTATCTTTCCAGTTTAAAACAATTTCCCCCCTATATTCTGACATGTTTTACAACTTGGAACTACGTTATTTGCATAACCTTCCTGAAACTATTTCAGGAAACTGTGTGAGTCTCTTCTATATGCTAAAAAACAAAACCAAACCCTCTCACACACTCCGAAGCCTTCTCAAAAAGTCAAGACAAGGAAGCATTTAGCAGGATCTTCCAGATTAACTTCAAACTTTTATACTATGAAGAGCAGCAATCAGGAACACAAGCCAGTTAAGGAACATTCTTCCTTTTTTTTGTTAGTGGAACTGAAGTTGCCATCTCCTAACACTCCAAATCACTTTGTTGTCACTGTATTATTGTGCAGTAATCCCTTTTAGAAAATCAGTTTTTAAAGAATATAATAGCAGTAATATTATTTGAAAGGAAAATGTTTCATTTATAAAGACAGAAGAAGAGAAAATCCATGAGGAAAATGTGGTCTAGACATATGCCTATAAACTCTAGCCACATAATGCAAGATAAAGTGATACTCAGCACCCATGGATCCATTGAGTCCATGGATCACTTTGCCTCTATTATCGTGGTTGAAATCCTGTCATTATCTCAAACTTAGTGTCACCTGTTTTGAGATCACATGAATGTGGCAATAGAAATATGGAAAAACTACACTGATATAAATGGAAGGAGCTGGGAAGTATGCATCATGGGTTGCTGCCTTCTGTGCCTCATACATCTTGACTATGAAATTTTCCTTATAATTGCCTTGCCGTAAGAGTCAAAACTGCTGGTGTAACTTGAAATTTCCTATAGTCTATGGGGTTGCTTAATGCCTGGAAATTTTCTTTATGTGACAATACATACTTGAATATAATTTTTTCACTTTTTGAAAGTTGTTATTATTTTGTTTATGCATAATAGCATTGAAAAGACATCACTTGGCTCATTCAGACATTCAAGCATTTTACTGATGGCACTGAAAAATTTACGTAGCTTGTTTTGTGGTGAATATGAATATTTTCATTCCAGATTCAGCAATAAGAGGTAAAAACTTCAGTATAAGAAAGAGCAGAAAAAAGTGTCATACTGACTGCAAAAAGGCCTCACAATGTAGTTTAGAACCCTGAATTTAATCTATGCAGCTTTGTAACATATTTAAATAAAATCAACAACACCAATATAAACATGGTCTGTCATAATTCAAATCTATTCTCACAGATTTGATGATAGACACACATAAATTATTACTTAGAAATGAACACTATATATTATATGCATTTATGCTGTTTCTTTATGACTAACAGAACATAAAAGAAAGACTTACCATTCTTCTTATAGAACATGATTTCTCCTTTAAATTCTATCTTTTCCTCCAACGATTTCTCAATTTGAAGAATCATCTGCTCATTTGTTTCAGCACCAAGTAAGAATTTACAGCTGCAGCTCTTCTGCATGACTTCAGTCCGTGCAAATCCAGCAAGCTCACAGAAGCCATCAGAGCAGTAAACAATGGGAAATCCTTTAGCCACCTGAGCATTTGCAAGGATAAAGTTACTATCTGCAGAAGAACACAAAAGTAAAATAAGAATTAAAGTGTAAATCCTGCACTGCTTGACGCAGTTCTTTCTTTAGCATCATAAGAAGGCACAACTGGACAGATACTGTAAAGCAAAGTCCCAACTGCCTGCAAACAAGGATATAACTTCTGGTTTCAGACTAGTATTCTGAAATTAAGTCAAAGATCTAGTCCACAGATCATATGCAATAGCTCTTCATGGCTTTGTACAGTTTGCCTCATTGTCTCTTCAAGGAATACTTTATGATAATTGCCTCTGAGATAGAAGCCAGCACATTAAAACAACCACTTGACCAAGGACTGGCGACATATATCAAAATTGTGGAGAAATTTCAAATGTTGTGCTGACACTCAGACTACTCTGCAGTCTGAACAGACCCAGCTACACCATAAAAAACCCAAAAATCTCAATAAGATAATGTTGACCTATATAAGCAAACTAATTTATTCTATATAATTTTGCAAGGGAATCCTTAAAAATACAGTTGAGCGACACACCAGGCTGCATGGAATTAGGGACATTCTAAACTACAAGGAATTATTTGTCTTTTATGGGAGGTGGGGTTGATTTTTGGATCTTTTGTTTGGTTTGTTTTTTATTCATTTGTGTTTTTTTTTTTTCTTTGTTATTGAGGAAAAAAGACTTCATTCAAAATCAGTTACCTGTCTTTTGGAGCCCCACCATACTTCTCCCATATGAAACAGGCACATCAAAGATTCACCATTCCATTTTACATAATGCTCTGTATATTTTTTCAGTGTGTTTAAGCTGTAGCTATCATGTATGATACATTCAAGAGTAGCGTATTGACATGGACATCATGGTGGCGTCCTAATTTGATTTTCAAATCTTTGGCAAATCTAACAGTTGAACCTGTTGGCAGCTTGATAGCTCATTCCCATCCTTCTCTGAAATGTTTTTGAGGGCTTTGTACCTAAGAACTTCATCTTCAAGCCATGTCAACAACTCTGACCCTTTACAGCATTTTTCAGTTATCAGGGAGACCCTTTCCAGATAACATATGAACTACTCATACAGGCGGTTTGCCTGTGTGTCCTTATCTTGAAGTGAAAAAAAAAAGTTTTATGGGCAGAATCTGTCTACATTTCACATGGAGGGAGGAAAGACTATTTTTTACCTATTGCTTGTTAAGGAATGTTTATCTTACAGCTTGCTAGCAGGAGCTTAGGAGCAGTCTAGTCCCAAGACAGACACCTCTCATTTTTCAGACTTATGTGCAAGTGAATTCATGTGTATGTATTAAGGGGAAATACCATTAACTAACCCATAATCCCTTGATAAATATTCATAAATTTAAAGAGAAAGAAATGAATTATTTTAATGGAAAACTCAGCTTGCTATACCTAATATCCATAAAGGGATATATTATTTATGACTGGGAAGGGAGGAACAGAATCCATACACTAAAATAGAGGAAAAATAAGTCTGTTTTTCAATCTGAACTGTCACAAGAGTTCTACATTTGTGAAATCCCAAAAACCAGCTATGTTACTCTTTAATTACCTAAGGGATAAAACACTATGTCTTATACTGCTTTCAATATTTTAAAGACAATGGAGGTTTATTAAATGACGAATTTTCTCTCAAGACTTTCCTTCAGTTACCTATATTTTGTACAAATTTAACTAAATTCTTTCAATAAATTGTGTGTTGAAACAGCCTTTTCCCATTTACCAAATAATGTGTTTCTAAAATACATTCTGTGCAGTGCTTGACTTAGCCTGTCATTTTTATTTGCCTAACTGGGGAATAAGTATCATTACCATTCATGCACTAACATGCTGCTGTCCCTGTCAACACCAAACTAAATCCCCACACTGCCAAAAGAATTAAAATCATATGCTTGCTGTGCATAATGAAAGTGTGACAGTGCAAGTCCAGCAGACTATTCATACCAAATACATTTGTAGCTAGCAAATTAATTTACTTCTCTGATTCTTGTTGTTTACGATACAATTATGTGATGCAAAGACTGCTGTGGGGTTTTGTTTTTCTTTTTAATTCTAATTGTTGAGAGTTGTATGAAGCAGAATCTGGAACACCAAAAGGACACAAAACGAGGAGAGGATGTGCAGTAGTGAATGAATGTCATTATGAACAGGAATACACTGGAGCTTACCAAGCATACCATGGTTTTATAAAAAATATAAAGTGGCCAAACTCTATTGTCACTTACACCCAGAATAATTATGGTTGCTTTAATATTCATGGAATAAACCAGTTTACTTATAAATGCCAATCCAGTACTAGCTAGAATAACAGCCAATCTTTCTCTTAATATCAGCAAGTATCTGATAAGGCTTGTAAGCCCAATTTTACTGAACTTTTTGGAGTACAACAGCAAAGCATCAGGAAAATGCAATCAGAATTACATTTGCTGCTCTTCTTGAGCTTGAATTAAAAAAAAAAAAAAAAGAGAGATGCACCTATAACCCCAAACTAAAGGACATATCTAAATAATTTGTCAAAAAATTTCGTGTCATACTAAAAAGGACCAAGGAATATTATGCCAAGTAATTCCATTGTGTCATCCAATTCTTCAGTAACATTTATCAAGTGATTAATATTTACCAACTGCATAAAGAAAATTTTAAAAAAAGCCCAACAAACCCATACCTTAAAATATTTTGGTTAAAAGTTTGTTTAGCTCTGTAATTTATTTTTATAGCTTCAAATCTTTAATATCACTTGCTATTACTTGTGTATGTAAAACATTATAAAATATTTTAAAAAACAAGTATCGAGGGTGAAATTTCTATCATTCAGTCTTCGTTGCGACACAAATAACAAATTCAGCATTTAATTTCATGATCTTCAAGGATAACTAGCTGGATTTTAAAATCTAGAGTAAGAAAATGACATTTTCTTTAGAATAATTTATTAGAAACTTATGGAATGGAAAACAACACATTTGCTTATTTTTGAACTTGCAGTAGGAAAGTTGCAATGAGTGATACAAATCTGTAGGCCAATATATTTTGGTATATGTTTATGTGCAGATTGCAACACTTCCATAATAATGTAGAAGTTGTTGAATTCCATATTATGCTTTCAGCCCTTTGGCTGGAATATTAAGTTATTTTATTGATCAGGTTGGTTGATCAGTAGACAATATTAGATTACTGGTAGATGTTTCTTTTTAATTTTATTTTTAGATAAGAAAATACATCCAAGCAAAATACTTGATCTATTGAAAAAGATGTAAACCTGAGCCTTTGGAGCAACAGAGTAGAGCTGCTGAAAATCTGTGTAAGAAAGAACATATCTGCAGTATTGAGGAATAAATCTGGTGCAGATAGCTCAGTTTGCCAACTGCTCACTGAGATGCAAATTGAGCTCTGGGTGGGAGCCCGAGACAAGAGACAATGAGCTGCCAACTCTTTGCTTAGCAAAGGGAGCAAAGATGGGTGGTACCAACCAGGTGGATGGACTCTGGGAGACACAGCAGGAGAGGACTCAGGAGAAAGAGAGACTTATGTGAGGAGAGACTGCGAGGGGATAGAATCCTTGGGTTTCCTTTGCTGAGGGTCCTCCTTGCAGACATCAGCTGAGGCCGTTTCTGTGTTTCTGTGTCATGAGCAAATGGCTTTAAGGAAAGAGTCATCCGAGCTCTGCTCTGGGAGAGCTGGGGTGGGTCTGGGAGGGAAACCTGGTCTGACTGTGTGAGTGTGGGGTGTGCGGGGAGTCAAACAGGCACCTGTGGGGTCACTGGGGCCACCCACGAGGATGGGGCCTCGGTGACAGCAGTAAAAGTCTCTGAGCTGGGAGTGAAACTGCCAGAGAGTCCAGAGAATGGGCAGAGTGGATGCTTTTTTAACCACTTGACCCTAGGCTTCAGCTCAGAAATTAAGTGGTGTAAGTCTGTGCAAAATAAATCTAAAAAAATTCAAACTGGATATTTGTACATTATCTTTGGATAAAAATTCTTGATTGTTTGTCCAAGCCTGTGAGAGCTGTGTGAAGGATGATTTAAAAGTGCTTCTGCTAAGATGGGAAAAGAAGCCTAAACACAAAATATCCAACATTCACAAGGTTTTCCTTCAGCAGCAAGTCAGCAGAGATGGATGAATATGAGAGAGGTCCCTGGCTAGCTAGCACAATTTAAAAGCAGATCTCTTTCAGTTGTGGTTCTTTTACTTTAAGCTCATTTTCCATGAAGATCAAGTTACTTTTTCACATGAAAGTTTGAAGGAAGACTACTAGGAACTTTCATGCCTGCCTTCATTTCAGAAGTAGAACATACTGGAGAGGATAGGACATTGATCAATGGAAGACTCATGTGGTTTTCAGAAATTTCTGCCAGAAACACAGCATAAAGCCAGAGACAATCAAATAAGACGAACCAGAACCATGACAACTGTACCTTCAATCACAGGCTTAGACAATATTGCCCTCTTTTCATGATGTGATACCCAAAAACTATAACTGGAATAACAGAAATTTAGATCTCATGCCATCTGATACAGAGAATCTTATTCAGCAAACATCCCATGATAGAGATTTAGAATTGAGATAAAGAAAAAGGCTTTATGCAATACTCTTCCTCCTAAATAATGCCCACAATTTATCTGACTGTTTGTAGTGACACTGTGTTACATTAATACTCTGCACTCCTTTCATGAATCCTACTGTCACATCCAGCAAAAAATGACAAAAGGATTTTTGCTTTATTACTCTGGCTATGTCTGCTGTAAACCTCATCATTGTGCTTCCCTGGTTCTTTTCACAGTTCTTTTCAATCAAAGTCCAGAAGTTTTCATGAAGAGAACACCTGACTTCTTTTGCAACTGAGAAAAGCCAACAACCATTCTAATTTTAGATGTCAAATTATTTAAGAATTAAAGAGGGAGAAAAAAATCCTACAAAAGAAAAAATCTTTAGCAATTGAAGAAGCTGCATTAAATAAGCAAGTGACTCACATAGTTACTCTACATCTTGTAGAACAGTCCACAAGTCTTCTAGATGGAAGGATGTACTACACTTAGATTTGATTCCACAGTTTGTACACAGGCAACTTAACAAGGGAAATCTCATTCCAGGTTCATGCAAATTACCGTGACAGAGAACATGACCACATTAAGAGTTAAGATTACTGATTAATTGAATGATTAAAGCACTGCATGAAAACATTTAGCTTTATGTCAGCACATTTAGATGCAAGTGAATTTAATTAGAGCTCAAAATAATTTGCCAGCTCGTGTCCTTTGAATCTGATTGAGACCAAGATGATTTTTATAATGCATACACTTCTAGACATTAAATTTCCTTTTGAAAAATCTCAGTACAGTTGACTGGGTCACTAATGTGAGGTGAAGACTTATCTAGATCTAAATCAGGAAAAAAGCTGATTATACTGGTATTTTCTCTCACTCTTCTCTGAAAATGAATTCCTATTCCAATGAATTTATAGTAGTACAGTGAGAGGCAAAATTATTGCATTATAGAGTACAAGTATGGACTGATGAACAAAAGATCTACAACTGTAACTCACTGTAGCCTTTATAATTGATTTAATTGGCCTACTCATTTCATTACAATAATTCATAAAATTGGGTAACAGCTACAAATTTAGAGTTATGAATCAGTATTTGAAGTACTCAGACCTATGGACTCAGCTAAAGGGGGGAGCTTTCATAGTTCCCACTTGATCTGAACTGACAGGAATAATTAGAGTAAGTAGAAAAGTTCTGAATTCAGCAGCTAAGAAATAAACCTTTCACTTTGTATTTACAAAATAATATTTAGTCTGACAGTGAAAATGCTTTACTGTATACAATATTTATAGCTACAAGAGTTAATCTGCAATGCAGTTCAGCATGGAGATATCTGAGCAAAATTTGGGCATCTGGTTGCTAAATCATTTCCCAGTCTTATTGACAAACACAAGATCATAAGCCACTTTAGAGACTCGGTATTTAACGATCTCCAACCCAGCTTTCTGTGCCATTAGTGCATCAGGTCAATACTGGAATAATGACTGCAGCTTTCTGCATGACCAGTAAAATTACCTACTCCTGTAAGAAAGCAGACCAAAAAGCCAGACTGTATCTGAGAAAAACAAAGTGAGAAACGAAAGCAGTAGCGAACCTCGTGGTAAAATGGGCTTCTGGCATCTTAGCAAGGAAAAAAAATCATTTGTTCCTCCATTAGAAATCTTTGTGCTTGTTCCTATTGCTTTTCCAATCTCAGTATCATTTGAATCTACCTAAACTCTATAATATAAGGCTGAGAAGGACTTTGTTGAAATAGTAGTACTGCTGATTTATCATCACAGAGCACCTTTCAAATAAACAAGCAGTGCAATTGTAAAGGGTGGACTATAGTAAAGGAGAAAAACTTTCAGTGGAGTTGACTTTCAAATTCTTCAAAATTAAGCTCCACTAGCAGAAGCAAATAGCTACATCTTTTCCTCAGAAGGAAATATTAATTAGTCTAAAATAAATCTTTGTTTTTGATTTTATATTTACCTGGAATTACAAACTTACATATATCAGGTGAATCAAGGTTGCAACAAAATATTTCTTTACCCACTCTTAAGCTTTCTGGATATTAACAAAATTTTATTTTTCAGTAAAAAAATATTATATTAATTATATTATATTATATTATATTATATTATATTATATTATATTATATTATATTATATTATATTTTATGAACTTTATTTGTGTTATTGATTGTGTGGTGATTGCCAGTGCACAATGCAGATGTAACTAAAAAGCTATATTGCAGCTGTCAAATATTTACATGCCAGTTTTATAGGCATTGAAGTGTGGCAAGTAAAACAGCACATGGCACTGGGAAAAAAATCAGAGAAATGAAGATATTAGCAATCAAGAGACACTGCAACTCACGAGTCACCAATATGTTGTGACAATGTGCAGTATCATCCAGAATTTACTTGCTGGGTGCTTGTTTTTCTCACAGAACTGAACCCTATATCCCTCATGAGGGAGTTCAGCTGCTGTTCAGTGCATTTTGTGAGTGCCCACTGCACAGCAGGGTGCACAGGTTCACATTTCCAAGGGAATCTTGTTTTCTAATTTCTCCAATAAAATACACTGAAATTTTAAGTTCATCCACTGTCGGAACTCAGAATGTCCCACAGACATTCTCGGATGTTCCAGACCCAGGTCAAAAGCATCTGAGACCCTGGCATGCAGCCAGAAACCCCTGTGGCTTTGAATCTGACCCATGGAACAGTTTACCAACTTTGCAGGAAGAACAAGAAGTCACAAAAGTTTAGATATTGTAGTAGAAGTAGTCACGAAGTAAAGGGTAGGATTTCTGAGTGCTGTACAGGGGGGTTTTAAGCCTTGTACGCAGGGGTCCAAGTTTTGTACTTGGGGGTCAGGAGTTCTAAGATGGAGGGACTTGGGTGTGCCCTGTCCTCTTTCTTTCTCCTTCCTAGCCTCCATGTCTTTGGTGGTGTTGGCACTCACAGATTGGTTTAGAGTAGAAAGTCACCATTCAATATAGATAGTAGGCATTGGAGAAAAAGCATAAACATGTAGTACGTAATATATGATATAAAAGATAGCACCAGCCCCCTGGGAGGGCAGAGTGCCTTTGTCTGAGCTGCTGAACGGGCCACAGCAGTTCAGGGAGAAGAATCTTGTAGATAACCAACAATAAACAACCTTGAGAACAGACAACAGAAGACTACTGAGTCTTTCTTCGAAGGCACGGGTTGGAGGAGGGACTTTTCCATCTTTCGGGGTCATCCCAATCCGGGGGTGAAACCCCACATTTGTTTAGCCTAACTATATTCGATTTGCTCTTTGTTTTTTTCCCCAACTGTTCCATTGATTTAAGATTCACCTGGAATTTAGAAATGGAATTGCTATAAGTCAAATTATCACATAGGGTTCTCATGAGCTCAAATCATACAGCCCAATGATTTAAGAGCCTGAGACCATGACTTGCTTTCAAGTGTTCAAACGAGAAAAAGGTTTAAGAAAACACTCTTCCTGAATAGAAATATTTTCAAAGACAAGGGCCACATCATCAACAAATATTTATTAATGTGATCCTGCTGTAGCTTCCTTTGTCTCTTGTCTGAAGTAGAAATAAAAGAAGGAGTTAAAAGCCGTTTTGTTTACTGCTGTATTAAGCACTATGCCATCTACTCACAACTGGTGCTCGGTTTACAGGCATACTAAATTTTCACCATTTCATAATATTTTGTGGGTTTAGTATCCTAGACTTGCCTTTACTACACACATGCCTGATGAACCTATTTATAATGCCATTGCAGTGAATAACCCTTAGAATACTTGCACTCAATGTATGCACTCCTACTGATAGTGCAATATATGAGCAGCCACATGTTACAGATTCTGCTGAGAGAGCTAGTGTAAGAATACAGGGGAAAAGATTTACCAGGCTTTATTCTTGCACAACTGAGAGGAAGAACATAAGCTAGACCTTTTGTAGCCAGTGAGAAATGGCTTTGAAAGATCATGTTCCTGGCTCTTTGAAATCTAATGCTCCTTTCTTCTTATTAGACTGTGTTAATTGTGGAATGGTAGCACAGGGGCTTGGGAAGTATCTTGATACCATCTATACTGGAAACAAGGAGCTAAGTGTCTTTATAATGTGATGATGTGGAGTTCAAGGAAATTTTCATCTTAGCACTTGAAGTGGATATGGTCTGGAAGACTCAAAGAATCTGGAACTTTTTGCAGTAAAGGACCACATATAAGAACACGCAGTGATATTGCCAGGGATTTGAAACTAGTTTGAGATTTCATGGAAATTCGTTTCCCCTTTAAAGTGACCATTTAAAAAAAAGTGTGGCTTCTATAAATTCTATATAAAAGAATGTTATCAGTAAGGACATAAAACAAATATTTTCTACAGAAATATAAAAAGATCTTAGTGCAAAGAGAGTGGAAAATCTTTATGGTCCTTCCACTTGCTTCTACCATGTGTGGCCAGAAGGTGTTTACTGTCCACATGCTGAGCAAAGGGGACTTTCAGCCACCATTCCCAAGAATGAAGGAGGAGAAATTCCACTTGAAGACCTGGAACTGATCATAGAAGAAACAGACCAAGCTGTCCCCTGTGGAGAGACTCCAGTGAGTCATGAATCATAACCATACTAATTCTCCTCTGGTGACAGTGGGGAATTTTATACCAAGGTTCCTCACCTGAACAAAATTATGTAGCCTCAGAACAAAACCCAGACCCACATCTGTTTTTTAAATTGAAGGCAGAAGGGACAGTGGTCATCCTTCCTCAGCACCATCTGCCTAATGAAGCACTTGGGCTTCCCAGAGGGTGATGCAGGATCCTCAGTTTTGCATATGACTTTCATTTTCACAGGCAAGATACCTAAATGACAATGTCAAAACCACTATCTATTCAGATCCCACATGTTGCTATTATATTCTCTGAATAAGAAACTTTTTTCCATTTTATACAAGTGCTACACTAACTTGAAGTTGTTACTCAGAGGCTCAAAGCTGATTTTCATGTATACTAGCCCTTATACATAAATTCTGGGCTTTTCACTGTCACTTTTAGAATCCCCTATGACTCCCATGAGAATTTAATGACAGCTAGTGGTGAGTTTTACTTATTGATTTTCCCTTATAAATATTGTACTTCAATATTAAGGTGTCAGAACTTTAGGAGTAACCGGTTTGAACCTTCGTAGTTTATATGCTCATCTCTCAATCCCTGAAATTAAAGGATAATCTTGAGTTAATTTTAATGGGGAGAAAAAGCAGACTCCCTTGTGCTCTATTCCAGTGAAATGAGTTCTCTGGAAACAACAAGGATTTCTGCACACAGTTTTCTCAGAGTAGGAACACTAATCTGAAATAATGCTGTGGAAAAGAAAGCCTTTATCAAAAATGCTCTTCTGAAAAACTGACACAAATCATATTAAAAAGTTGTTCATAAAATAATGAACAGTGTCCAGGAAATGCCATTTCCAGAGGGGAGAGTTGTATACTGCACTGTCTGCCATAATGAAGAATTACACAGTATATCCCAAACTCATCCTTTCTGAATAAAAATATCCTAAGAATTTCAATACAGGGATCACTGATATTGTCTTGAGCAAGATCTGTAAAAAACCAAAACTTTGAGGGTGGAAAATGATGAGACAGAGGTTACAGGTGAGAAAGTAATTAAGTTATCATAGTCAAAGGAAAACTAATCATCTTATGGTGGATTTTTCAAGTAAGAATGATCTCATAAAAAATCCAGGGGAAAATGCTAAAAATACGTGGAAGGAGGAGTTTTGTTGTAAAATAAATAATTAGAATAACCTTAATGGAAAAGCAGATGTATGAAATAGACATGGGCTATTATTTCTTATAATAAAGTTTCTATGGGCCTCCTAAAGGACTGGCATAGTTCATATCAGGAGTACCTGAGCTTGGACCTCCTGGTTTATGCAAGATATACAAATAATTATGGAAGAAGCTGCTTGGGGAACCAGAAAGGCTTGACGTGAACACTGCCATAAGATGGTCTTCTGGAGAAAAATCCAGATTTTGGATGAAGAAATGAATATGATCTGAAGATACAAAACATCTGGTGCTTCTTTGCAATAAAGAAGCACATATATAAATACACAGTGGAATTGTCAAGGTTTTGATTACCTTTGAAGGAAAAAAAAACCAACTTTGGACTAAGTATTGTCTCAATGAAAGAAATCAGATACAGGAAGAGATTGCTATAAAGAAATCCACTGAACTGAACCCCTAAGGACTTAAACAGTGCAGATAAGTGAAGAAATACACCAAAATAATGACAGGACTGAAGATAGTTACCCAAATCTAGACCCTTTTGTGTCAGCTTGCTTCGTTCTATTTCTAGTCCTTTTATACATGAAATAAAGAGACTAAGTATCACAGAACCAGCTTTGGCATTTCTAAAGCAAAAGTTTTGTTCTGCCACGGAACAAAACCAATACCCCTTCCCACCTCTTTTCCCCAAAGTGCTACCTAAACATAAAAAACCCCAAACCTTATTTCAGAAAGAGACTCTCAGGAGAACCATAGGCCAATGTTCAATAATTAATGCAAGTCCCAAACCTCAAAAAATCCCAGGAAAATATTACCTATTAACTGTACTGCAGTGAATCAGTATCATTAGGGAACCAGGTAATATTTCTGAGAATTCTATCAGTCAGAACATACAAATTCCACTAGAGTTTTTAATTAAATTCTTCTAACAGGTCCAAAATGTTTTAAAGTAAAAAAAAACCCAGTTGCTGGTGCTATACTTGCTAGACATAAGCAGCACAACTTTTTTGTTCCACAGGAAAAAGGTATAAGAATGCTGCAGTCTAATTCCAGTGTTGTTATGGGAGATAGTTTGAAGTCTTGCTTAGTTTTTCTGGAGCCCGATCTGAAGAAAGTGATGAAAAGTATCTTTACAAATGGCAGCAGGTACTTGTATCTGGTTGCAAAGTTTTCATGCTAGAGAGATTAATCTTTTTCATTCTGAGAGTTTGGAAATAATTTGTAGAAAGCCAGATATAAATATCTTTATCTCATCAAGTAAAAGCGGCACTGAGAAAACAGAAAAAAAAAACTAAAAATACAGAAATAAGGTTCCATAAATTACACTTACTGAAAACACCGAAAGTAGAAGAAAGCTATAAATTACAACATGATTATACTGCCGCATTTCCTATGCAATCTGATGCTATAAATGTGGAAATTCATTGCGACTCTAAATACTGTTTTGAAAGTAAAAAAAATAGTTCGGAGATTCAAAATCAGTTGGAGAATTTAACCAACAGCATCATAAACACCAACAAAAATGCTATTTGCAAAACAGGTGGCCAAACCACCGAAGCAGTATAAAACCTTTCCTTTACCCTACTCATCCTCAGTATTGGGGTCAGGAGGTTCAACTCCACTGGAACAGTTGGAAGCGATATCTTCAAGGCATTACTCAGAATAAAGACTTTTATTTATCATATATGGAGAGTGTGGTGACCAAAATCCTCCAGGTGTTAAAGCATCTTAAAGCACGGGAAGTGGGTAACATCAATGTCAAGCCAGGAGAGAAATCAGAACACTTCTGTACTACATTTACTCAGCCAGGCTCTAAATCTTGAGTAAATGCACCTGACTGTACCCATGTCTTCCCTTCTTGTAAATAAAGGTCAAAAAACATCTGTAGGTGAGATACTGTAGAACTAATGTCTTAATTTGAAATTGGTCTGAGAAAATAGAAAAAAGGTACATTTTTTGGCTGCTGGTTTTGGCAGTTTTCTATTTATACTAATTGAATAAGGTACATGAAGTAGGAGACTGAACTTGTGGATTGTATTGTGATGTAGAAAAATTATTCCATTTCAGACCATTCCATATCTGTAAATAAAAATAAACAGGGTAATTATGCACACTGTGCAAAGTAGCATAAATTAACTTTCTTAAGTTACAACAGCAATAATGAAAACTCTGGGCAAAACTTCACAAAACCTACAACTCTTGGTCCAAAATAACAAAAAAAAAAGGTATGAAACATGACCTTTAAACTCAAATAACCTCACACAAGCATAAAAAACATGACGCGGTGGATTTGCATCAGAAATAAGAACAAATGTTTTGTGGTATCGTTGATACCCTGGCCTTGGCAATACTATGGCTTTGTAACCTCTACCTGCATTATTGAGGCAGAGAGAGGTTACAAAGCATTATTTTCAGCCTCTTTAGTATTATTTTACCTTTATTCTCCACATACTGAAGTTTTTATATCACACTTCTCCTAGCCTTGCTCCTGCAAGGCTGAATAGTGATGGCCTCTCACAGTAAGCACCAAACACTGGTTTAAGAATGACCCTCCATTCCCACTGCCTCCTTATCTCACTTCAATATCAGTTTATCAGACAGAACTGAAACACCATGCACATGCAAGTAATTAACACTGACCTTTGTATCAATAAATGTTAACCTGTAAAATGTGTATACACAAACTTAACAAGTAATAAATACACATCACTGCTGGCTAATTCATCAATCGGCACTAATGCCTCATTTAATGATAACAACCAGTGGTGGAGAGAGGGAGGGATGGTTAAACAAGGTTCTGATAAAAGTGGGTAACAATAGAGAAAAACCAGGTGAAAAATCATCTACCTTACTGTCAACCACTGCACTAGAGAAATGCCCGGAACTCTTCAATGAATATTGTCACCGCTTTCCAAGGTGGCTACTGAATGGTTTTCCTTTTCCCCTTTTCCCATTGCACTCCCTGCCCTTCGTCAGTGTTAGTAACTACTTGCACTTGGTTAGATGCTTATGTTCTAGGGCGCTTTATGAGTATATCCACACAAAAATTTAAAAAGTCCTCTAAGCTGCTTTAATCATGGGCCAAAATTTTAATCAAGATACATTGAAGAAGTGAACAGAGAGAGGAAAAAAGTAGAAATAGGGGAAAAAAATGATTAAAAAATGGGGATGAAATCAGGAAAGTTGTTAGTGACATAATTGGCTTGCCAGTTCCAGAGGACACTGTGGGATACAAATCTGCGCAGGTCAGATTGTTAACCTCTTGGCTTCACTTCCTCATTCCATTTCATTAAAGATATTTCAAAGACAAAAGCGCATAAACAGTGACTTTCAGATATAATTAAGATATGCTTATAATTGAAGCCATCATAAGAGGTATTTTTTTACAATAATACCTTGAAGTTTATTTTTCGCTATATAAAAATACGTGATTGAATAGAATCCTTCAAATTTAATTGGAATACTGTCATAGGATTAAGTTTTGGGCCTGTCCCAGAGCAGTGCTTCCCTATGTTTCTAGCCCACAACTAATTGACTATATTTCAAAGGGTTCTTCAGAAGCAGGAAGTCTATAATGTATTTCTCTGGAAGTACTACAAACTAGCTTTTACTTAACATTTAAATTTGCTTTTAAAAATACCTTGTCCACATAATCTCTACATAGTAAGAGTATGACTTAAAAAAATTATTCAAACACATCCATATATTTTAAACTAAGACTAAAATGAAATAAAAATTTAATCAAAGTTTCAAGTAAGTGAATTTTTATTATGAAAAATGGCTTTTTAAAAAATAAGAAGAAACCAAAGGTAATAAGATAATAAGGATAAGCTCTTTTTTCACCATTTCATGCACCATGGTAATGAAAATATAAAACAGCACACAGAGGAAAAAATCAATTAAGAAAAGAAATAAAGAAAACCATTTCCCAAAGCTTTTGTTCTTCTCAGGATATAGCCCCAATAATGCATTAACCAACATTTTTGCAGCATGTAAGTAGAGTAAATAGGCTTGGAGCTCTGGAAATAGTGCACTGGAGATATTTCAGTAAAGGATTTTCAGTTTGGTGTTTTATCCCCACATTTTAATGAAAAAGCAAATTGGTAATATATAAATGGCATTTGGAGGACCAAATTCCATGACACAGACACTAAATTTCATTCTCCAGAGGCACTGTCAGCAGTTTATTTCAGTTGTAGAAGTCATCCAGGCCCTCTGTTTTAAACAATGGTCAAACTTGTTTCTCATCTCTTTATCCACCTGTTCTGGCCTCCACTGCCACTGCAATTCCCAGAACTATCACTATTTCCTATTTCTTTGGGTGGTCTGAATCCCTAGGAAAGGGGCTTTATGTTGATTTTTATGTTATCTGTCTCTGACTGGATTCAGGAGACAGGAAATAACAAGAGTGGGACAGAAATAGCATTTGCCTCAAACTTGAATTAAGGAAGAATCTGTGACTCTCACATTCTTGATCTTCAATCTATGGTACTAAAAGGTTATAACACAAAGGTTAGTCACGTGGACCTTTGCCTTTGCAGCATTTAACAACTAATCTCCTTCCTGAACAGCTTTCTCTTCCATTTTGGCTTTCCCAGAGAAGAATGAATAGCCTCATTCAGAGTTTGAGTCCCTGGATCTTATGCCAGCCCTCAAGGGATACAACTAAACCAGATTATTCCATCAGCTATATGCCCACAGTAGAAAAGAGAGTAACCTAACAATCTTTTGTACATATTTCATCTTCCACAAGAAGTGAAGGAAATCGTAAAATCTACGTTTAACATTTTCCTTTGTAAAAAGAGGCAATGTCAAGGATTTCACTTTACAAGTAGATACCATGTTACAACATTTTCAATTAATTCCAGTGACATTCACATTTTTCAATATATTTTTATGCAATTATTGGAATATTTAATTTCTGATTATTAGTTTCTCCATGTCTTACTGACATGTCAGACATTTTCAGGTGCTGTTTTTATTATGCTGAAGAAGTGAGAGCTGATGGTAATTGACACAGTCCTATTCAGCTGTTGAAACTAAACAGTAAGTTTTCCCTTTCTGTAACTCAAACCAAACTAGAAGAGACAAATGGCTCACTTATTTCATTTCACTTACAAACCCAGTACGAGTTTTTTCTTAAAAAAAACAGAGAAAAATTAAAATCCATATCTAGCCAAACACTTCTGTTGCTACATGGACATGTAAGCAAGATTTTATTGATCATGACATCCTATTTTTGTAACTGAGGTGTTTCATTTCCAAAAGGATTTTTTCTCTGCAAAGTCACATAAACAGAGACCACATTCATAACAACATTAATATGCAATCTATAAAACTTTTCAGGAACATGATAATTCACAAGAAGCCTGTTTCTCAGCTGTGAGACAAATGTGCCCCATTGATGTTCCACAGCATTCAGCACCCCATCTCAGAATGCACAGAATGCAGAATTACTGATGGTTGACTGGCACCATCGGTGATGCTTTCACCAAAACAATGTTTGTTTTGACAGGAAAATGAGGTGCATGCAAGCTCTCTGCTTTGCATTTGTGTTTCCTGGAGTTGATGTCAAATTTCAGGTATATTTGCAAGGGAAAAAAAAAATCCTAAGGAGGCCTTTCACAATAGAGTTATAACAAGTGAGTTATAGACCTTCCTTAACTATCAGCTGTGAAACAAAAATTTGGGTTTCTTTAATGGGATGTATAATGATAGAATCATAGAATTGTTTAGATTGGAACACAGTCCAGGATCATCAGGTATATGGATATGCAGCTCCTAGCCCCTGACTTTGTAAGTGCAGTCCACTATGAAAAGAGCATCTTCCTAATTCCTTTCCTTATGCCATGGTACTTAAAATCCTCTTTTTTCTCTGTTTTAGTTTTCCTTACATGCTCCCCTCATGATTCCCCCAGTTCCTCCCTTTCTTTCTGAGGTCCTTATGTCAAGGTGAGTAAGCCAAGTCAAACTTCTCAGGTGCTGAGAGCCAAACAAATGGGTCGGAATATTTTTTGTGGCTTCTGATTGTTTCTTCTGCAGGCCAGTTGCACAAACTTAATATTTTTAAATTCATCCAACAAGTTCCCAAGATTACTTTCTGGGGAAAGAGAACAGACAGAGAATAATAGGGCACACAGCTCATTTTCTTGGAATTAAGGCAAAGAGAAGTATTTTCTTTATGATATTGATTTTAATACTCTGAATTGTAAGATGATGCAACGATATTATATAATGAAAATTATGAAAGTGAAAATCTCTAAACAAATCTTTTTCTTGATACAGATTTAGATAAATTCAGATTAAGTAAAGTCATTGATAAAGAGTATGCTTACTTTTGTTTGGAATTGCTAAAATACACTGGTTTTGCTCATCCCAAGGTGTTAGCTTTAGGTCACTGCCATACCATGTTTTCCAAAGTATAAAGGTCCAGTGTATAGACTTTTATAATTTTACTGGGCAGAAGAGCCCAGATAAAATATGACTCTCTGATTTCAGTCACTGGGCTTTTTAGCCAGTGATTTTTGGCCAAAAACAATCCCACTGGTTTTTGTAGTTGTTGTTTGGTTTTGGTTTCACATTTTTTGTTGTTTGGTTGATTTTGGGTTTTGGGTGGTATTTCTTTTTTGTTTTTTTGGGTTTGGTTTTTTTGTTGGTTTTTTTTTTTTTTTTTTGGTGTGGTTTTTTTTGTTTGTTTTTTTTTTGTTTTTTTGTTTATTTTTTAATTAAGAGGTTTTGAACCTAATTCTTCCTTTGGGTTGTTAAACTGTTCAAAATTAAATACAATTGATCATAGTTCAAAGACATCATATCCATAACTAAAAAGCAGTAGCCAGAATAGAAACTCTCCAGCTTGTTATTGACTGGATATGTAAATTGTAGTTACAATTCTTCATCAGATTCTTACAGGAGATGTGAGAGCACTGAAGTTCCCTTTATTTCACATTATTATTATTTCTCCTTCATTTTTTTCTTTTTCTTTACTTTGATTCCAAATGTATGCCAAAGCTGTCTCATATAATCTTGTTTTTCTGCCACAATATACATTAAAAAAGGTTATTCTTGTAAATGTGATATTAGCAACTCAAGGTTAAATTCTATACTTTTGCTTCCTATCTTTATTCTCCATTTAATAGATTCTGAATCTGTCTGAAAATGCTCAGCTGAACGGATCCTGACAAAATCTTGTTCAAGTACAACCTCTTTGGTTTCTCTTCTTGTCTCTTTGGAGTCATGAGTGTGCAGACCAAAATCATGTTATCAAAAAAAGAGTAAAGCAAATCTGCTGATGACACCAAGCTGTGCAGTCGGCATGGGGGATGTCATCCAGAGAGAGCAGGACTGGCTCAGTGGGCCCTGGGAATCACATGAGGTTTGACAGGACCAAGAGCAAGGCACTGCACCTGGGTCAGGATGACACTCAGTACCAACACAGGCTGGGCCATGAACAGATTGAGAGCAGCTCTGTCCAGAAGGACTTGGGCTGCTGCTGGATGAGAGGACATGACTCAGGAGGGTGCACTTAGAGCCCAGAAAACCAATTGCATCCTGGGCCAGCAGGGCTAGGCAGGTGATTCTCCCTCTCTGCTCCGGTGAGACCCCACCCAGAGCACTGCATCCAACTCTGGGGTTCCCAGCACAGAAAGGACATCAACATGTTGAAGAAGGCTACCAAGGTGATTAGAAGGACAGAACATCTCTCCTATAAGTAAAGGCTGAAAAAATTGGAATTGTTCAACCTAGAAAAAGAAGGATACAAGATGACATAATTGTGGCCTTCCAGTACTGGTAGCACGCCCACAGAAAGATGGAGAGAAACTTTTTACAAGGGCATGTAGTGACAGGACAAATGGGACTGGGTCCAAACTGGAAGAATATAGGTTTCCATTAGACATTAGAAAGAAATTATTTACTATGGAGATGGTGAGATACTGGAACAGATTGCTAAGAGAAGTTGTAGATGCCTCATCCCTGGATGTGCTTCAAGACCGGGTTAGATGGGACTCTGAGAACCTGATCTAATGAAAGGAGACTCTGCTCATGGCGAAGGGGTTAAAACTAAATGAACTTTAAGGTCCCATCCAACCCAAGCCATACTATGATCCTATGATTCCATGGTTCTGTGTACTACTTGAAATATAGTTTACTACTTAATATAAAGGTAAGAAGCAAGGTAGGAGGGGAGAACCAAACATAAATCCTTTCCTGATAAGCACCATGATTTCCTCTCCTTGATTCCCTAAAAAAAGCAGTTTATATTGAGAAGGAATTAATGCCATTTTTATCTATATATGTTTTTTCCCACATTCAAATCTTCGTCTTTAGAGATACATATATTTAAAATCACAGTCTCCATGTTCTCAGTTACTCTGGTACATCTCCAGGGCAACTCATTTAACAGTAATAAATTTATCTTATTCTAGAAGAGATGGAAATCTGGAAGTTTGGGTTAAGTTTTAGCACTTTTCAAAGACATTTCATTTGAATCCAGCACTTTTACCCTGGCAGCTGGCAAATTAGATTCTGATTTCAATAATATTCATTTGCATTTTGTACAAAATATTTTCTCTGCATACTGAAGGAGAGACAATGATTTTAGGATCACAATCTAGCAATTAACCAATTTTATTGAATTGCAATATTGTTATAAAAGAGAACCAGTGAAACAGCAACTAAGGCAATAATCATTTTAGGTTGCTGTTTTACTGTCAATAAATAGAATTTGTTTCTAAACTTCCACATTCTCTCTTTAATAAACTGTTTCATTCCACTTTACAACAGATGTTACATTATTTATTCTCCTGCTATTTTTAGCTTGATGTTGTTTCATTTTTAAAATTCTTTCTCCCTGCAAAACAAGGGTGCCAAACAGCATTCAGCTGTCAATCTGAAAATATGTGACAAGCTTGAAACATGTATTGATAGGTTTTTCATCTTGATCTGTTAAAGACAGAAATTAAAATAGTATCAAAAGGACTAATTGCTTGATAAGTTAATATACTTAGAATATTTATAAACTATGAAAGAAAAGTAACATCAATGGCATCTCTCTAAAAGTGTGTTAATAGACTGTTCAAAAGATTTTTCATAGAAAAGACATTCCAAAGATATTAAAAGTGTTATGCAAATTTTGAAATTTAATTTATAATATGATTTTTCCAATCATTAATGCACAGAGCATTATGATAAGTTTAGAATGGAGTTTTTGTGTCTTCTGAGATCTCCTCTGCAATTGCATACTGAATATCTACTCCATCCAATCCCTTAAAAATCCTCATTTTTTTCTCTATAAGATCTATAACAAATTCAGTGCTTTCCCTGACACCAGATCAGAAGTTAATTCATTCATGTCAAAACTCTGCAATATTGCATCTATCTGCAAATCACTAACAGCAGAAATACGAAGAGATTTCAGACAGCAAAACCATACCTTTATTACTACTTTTAAAAGAAAAGAGAACTTTTGATGGATTTTGTTATGTGACCTGCCTCTGCATGGAACTGCTGTCTGGGCTGATCCTGCTTCAGCATACAGGGCCTGCTGGAGGAAACTGTTGTTTAGCACTCGTTCTACAAGTCTGATTATTATTTTGCAATCTTAGCAACTGATCTTTCACCAGAAGCAAAACAAAACCGAATAAATGTGAAATTCAAAACCAATCAAAACACAGAAACAGTTACAGTAGACTTGTTCATGAGAATCAGTGCCCAGACTGAATTATATAAAAATGGGTTTCAGTCTTCCCCAAAAAAACCCATTGGATTGCCATGAATTATTATACTGGGGACAGGGATAGTTCTGGGTTTTTTGTCACATGGGATAGATTTTATACTTCTTGTTTCTCTCTCATATTTATTTTACTCCTCTGATTTCTAGTATTTCCCCTTTCGCCTGTCTAATTTTTCTCATTTATGTTTTTCTGACTAATTTCTCTAGCTCAGTACAAGCCATTTCTAGTCCCACATTCCCAGTCAGAAGATTACTGAAAAAGGATAAGCAAAGAGATTGAAGATGGGAGTTAGTTTTTGTGTATTATTTTTGAGCTCAGAAATTAATTCTTTGTGACTTATTCGTGCAGCCAGTTATATCGTGCAATATAACAATTTCAAAGAACAAAGGGTAGGTAACCTTCCTGACCGCCAACTGTATAATCCACTAATATATCTCAACAGATAAAGACACAGGACATGTGGCAGCTGTCCTTGCCAATACTAACCTTCTCCTTTGACTTGCAAGAAGATTGTCACCTTGAAGAGATTCATCAAGTCTGGGAAAAGCTGACTGAAGTTTATAACTGACTTTAAGCTGAGACATTGTGCTCGGCCTCAAGATTAGAAACACAATATTGAGAAAAAATGAAGTTGGCTTAAACTGAAAATGTGTACTTATATTTCTTCAAGCACACAGAAATAAGTATTAATTAAGCAGTCATTATGTTACCTGCAACAACTACTTACCAATTATTTAACAATATTTTCCAAGTCAGCTAATAAAAGCTTAGAATCATAGAACAGTTTCTGTGGGAAAAGAGCTCTAAAATTGAGTTCAACCATTAACCCATTACTGCCAAATCCACCACAAAACCAAGTCCCTGAGAGTCACTTCTACTCTTTCAAATACCTCCAGGGATAGTAACTCCACCAGGGATAGTAACTCCACCACTTCCCTGTGCAACCCATTCAAATGCTTGTCAATCCTTTTGATGAAGACATTTTTCCTGATAACCAATCTAAACATCCCTTGTGGCAACTTGAGTCCCTTTCCAGTTGTTCTTACCTGGGAGAAGAGGCCAACCCCCACCTAGCTACACCTCCTTTCAGGCAGCTGTAGAGAGTGATAAGGTCTCACCACAGCCTCCTCTTCTCCAGGCTAAACAACCTCAGCTCCCTCAGTCCAGATCCTTCACTAGTGCTCCAGACCCTTTCCTAGCTTTATTGGCCTTCTTTGGACACACACAAAACGTATGTAGGAATGCAACAATAATCTGAAATAAAACAAGTGATATAAGCAGAAATATCAATAAACTGAGTCTGACAGGGCAGCATATTTCTAAATGAGCAGACTTCCCCCTGTGGATAAAGAGCTGTAGCAGGCAAACAGGACTTCCCTACTCTAAAACTGACATTTATTTGTTCTGGATTTCCTTCTATGAGTGAATGAAATCAGGGTATTTCCATCAACTAAGCATACATTTATTACGTATTCTACCCTGCCAGTTCCAATTTAAAAGCAATGTTTATGGAGGGGTTGCATTTATTAAGCATGCTTTGAAAGTGGTCTCTAGATGCCATGATTCAAGTTTATTACACTGTAGGAGCATAAACTTGAGTGGCAACATGAGGCATACATAGAAGAGTCACAGCATTATTTGTCAATTATAACTTCAGCAAGCTTGCAACAAGATTTAGACTTTAAACTCACAGCCCCATGGAACTGAGTACCCTGAGAACAGAGAATCAATTTCATCAGAAATGCTGTAGTCTGGAAATACAGGTTTGTTCAACATGAGGTGCCTCCTCTTCCTAGTAGAAGAAGAGATTTACTTGCATCTTTGTCCTTGTGGCCTTCCTTCTTTTTTACCAGTAATCAGAAATTAAGAAGACTGGACACTTATCCAGTGTGCAGGATTTGATCCCAAATGGGTTTAATCTGTAAATACATTGATTATTGAATTATGTATTCAATTTCTGTCTCTCAGTCCTTTCCACCCCACATGAAAGGTAACATTCACTGAGTCAGAGAGTGACTGAGCCAACCACAGTCACCAATATCCTAGGATATTAAACATTTTGGGTTTTAGTCACCCCTAACTTCTTTCTCCAGAATTTTTTCCCAATGTTAATAGACTGACTGAATATTTTAAAGAGTACATAAGAAAAAGCTGCTTTCTTTATAAGAAGACAGAGACCACCATAGTTTCAAATGTACTATTAATGGGAACAAAGGAAAATTTTAGCCATCTTTCTTTTAAATTACCTCCTTCTGTGACATGGCTGCCACTGCAGACTCCTATTTCTCTTTCACAGGTCTGACACCATAAAATCTATTGCAAGATCTAAGACAGAAACAGCAAATACTTAAGAGTTTATTTGCTTTGATATTAATTTTTCACAATTCTTGTATTGTGAAATAAGTATTATAAACAGAGACTTCAGGATTCCATGCCCTTGCCACCCACATAACAGCATGTTCTGACATATTTGTGTAGCAGAGTCTTTGAAGCTATTTTTTCCCCAAAGATACCTAGACAACAGATCACCTACAGGAAAGAAACAACAGCCACACACAGGAAAGAAAAGATAGACTGTATATATTCACTGTACTTTTTTAAAAAGTCCATTCCTTAAACCTTGGTGAAGTCTCCCCTGACTAAATATACTTCAAATCTGAACTAGACATGTGGTCTAGTAAAGACATTTAGAGGGATGATGGGTGTTTCCTGGTCACCATTCATCTGTTTTGATGTAGGTGTCACAAAAAAGTCAAATGAATAATTTCCTGAAGTTGTCTATTTCTATCCCCTAGTTATAAAGGGAGAAGATGGCTTTGACTTAAGGTGGATATTTAGAGAAGAGGAACAACCTATTTAATACAGTCCAAAAGGTCATGGAAAAGCAGAGGTCAGCTCCCTTTTATTAGTCCACTCTACTACTCTTTTAGAAGGTAAATCATGGTCTATGAAAATCTGGATAACAAATTTTAAAAGAGTGAAATGTTTTAAAAACCTGTTAAAACTGGAAAACAATTTAAATTCAATCCTTTGAACGGTTAAGCTCCATTTTGTGCCTGTTTTTGTTTACAGAAGACACCGGTACAAACATTTCAGGATTCCTCTACTCCACTATAAATGCAAAAGTGGTTCAAACGTCCTCTAACTTGAGGTCACCTGTGACTTTTTTCCTGGAACAAGCCTTCAATGCAGTCTATAGAGAAGCACCAGCTAATATGCATGGTCAAGCTTGCTGGTTCATAGTAATTTCCTGATATGTTTGGGAAGGAAAATGCCTTTCTGGCCTGGATATCTGATTCCTCTAGTCCAGGAGACTCCACACTGGCATAGAACACAGCTTTGAATTGCCGAGGAAGCACACAAATGATCTACAAGTTAGGATTTTTTTCTTGAGCAAGAACCAGCAGCCTAACCTTACTCAATACAGTCCCACACTTCTACATGCAATTATTCTCATGAGTCATCTTGTATGACTCATGTTGTTTATAAATAGGGGCAGAAATTCTGAATGTGCCCTTGTGTAAAACTGTTTTACAGCACAGGTCCTACATAAAATGTTTTCTTACAGGCAGTATGAGGCCTGACAAGGCAATGGACTCAATTTTAGCTACCTATGTACGGCCTTGTTTGCTATGCACTGTGATTTATCTTGACCAAGCTCTCTGAAAAGTTAATTTAAAAGATTGACTTTAAAGAACTTAGGGCTTGGGTATATAAACCAGCTAAATATGGCAAAAAGAAGACAGGAGAAAAAAGAAAATATGCCTTGAATTTGTTTAGCATCACAAGTTCCTCTAGTAACACAAGATCAGTTTTGTGCTGTGGCTCCCCGTTGTTACCTACAGCATGCAATAAACTTCAGGTTGTGCTGACTGACAATATCTTGGCTTTCCCAACAGTCTAGACAGTACATTGGCTATTGAGAACACACTTGAAACACATTTCCTTTTCTGTCCTCAAATACTTTTAACATATAAGGCTATTTGTGAGGTATGCCATCATCCTGAATTGAGACCTGTCTTCTCTGGCAGAAACTCTCTACACCTATAAGCCAAAGAGGAGGAAGAGCTTGGATGAATCATACTGTGCAAACAGTTAGCTCAGGACATTGTGTACCATCCTCTGAAACCTCTCACTTTTCACTAATGACTGAACAGGAATTTTAGTGAAATAAATTATATCTTATAATACTAAAGAGTAAAACTTGCAGTCTGACTACAATGTAGGCAGGGTTTTTTTAAGGTGTGGTTTTTTGTTTGTTTTGGGTTTGGTTTTGTTGGATTTTTTAAATCTAGAACAAAAAAAATTAAACTGAGAATGAAAAAACAGTGAATTAATGATTCATACACATTTTCTTAGAGATGATACTTTACATCCATGAAATTAATATTGGAAAATTTCAAAGCAGTTCCCGTAGCTTATGATATTATACTGAAAGATTGCAATGAAACAAAAATCTCAAATCTTACTTGTTATTATAAGTTATTCTTCTTTTAAAGTCATCATGAGTCTAGATTTATAGGGAGGAAATTAATTCCACACTTGCTGACAATTGTTTTTTCAATGTAAGAGTACAATAACAATAATGATTTCAGTGAAAGGCTATAAAGAATCCTCTAAAATTAAATGAAATGCCAGTGTAAGTTATATTACTGTTCAAAAATGAAAAGGAAATTAAAGGAAATAAAATCCATGAAAAGCTTATTATTAGGATTTACAGGCATATCTGCATATATGTTCCATTCCTCTTTTCCTGGTTACATATCATAAAGCATAAGTTTACCATCAACCTAAGGAATGTGCGTACACAAACTGAACAGAAATCTTCTACCTCAGCCCTCTCATTGGGGGTTGCACCCTTTCACAGGTTTTTATAGCCTGTGTTGTTTAACAATGTCATTTTTTTAGATCAACTGGATTAGAAAGATTTCAATGTCAAAAGAAAATCACTGAGAAGGGATTTTCTGGTTTATGACTGAGCCTAAGTGCAAACAGCTTTCAAAAATTAATTTCTCAACTAAAAATGTATGGAAGACCATCACCTCTTAGTGTTGGAATGAGATTCTCTTCCCGTTTACTTACCATGCAGTCTACAACAAGATGCAAGGTTTTGGCTGCTGCTGGCCAGGCAAGTTTTCCTCTCTTGACTCTCAAGCAAATATGAACAGGGTCAGTAATGACAGGCTACAGTTTTCAACCCCAGAAAGAAAAGGTGTTTGAAGGGAGCAGAAAGTGGAAGATTGCAGCTACATGAGGTGAATTTTCAGCAGGTGTTGAAAAGTTCACATAAGCATCCTTTAAACTTCTTTAGTTATCATCAAGACCACAACAACAGCACTTTCAGAATGAGAAGGTTGCATATGGCTAATGAATTGTGATTGCTCCATCTTCAGAATTAAATGACTCCCAGTGAAACAGACAAAAAAAAAGTGATAATTTATCTTCCTTAATTATATGCACAAGGCTCTGCAACTGAATATGTCTGATGTCTTCAGCTCTGTTTCTGGTTTATGTTTACTTTGAATATTTTCTTACACCATTTTAGTAATTTCATATAATTTCTGCTGACTTGAAAGGCCAATGCATTACTTATAGAAAAAGGCATTGCTATCTCTTTTCCCCCACAAGCACATTAAAAAAAAAAAAAAAAAGACATTCTTGGAAATAGTCTAAGATGCTCAATAGAAAGTATTCTACTTTCAACAACCAGAAAAAGACCCAATCCAAGAATCTATAGGGTCTTACCTGCCCCTGATGAACTTGATCAAGAGTAACCCAACAGAAGTTGAAGTGGACCACAGCAGCAACAGAGAAAAAGAGAGCAGGTACCTCAGCCCCCTGCTGTAACATTCTGATTCATTAATGGATCACACCTCCTTGACCTCCTTCCCTCTGTCTGGATGCAATGGAATGACTGCCTGGCGCTGTTTTCCTCTGACAGGTCTGGGATAGCTCTGCATTTGCAGACTCACACAATTTTCTTAGCACGTATTGTTTCAAAATAAGGAAGACCCACTATAAATAACACACTGAAAAATAATTGTAGCAATGTAAATGATCTTAGAAAGTCAGTAGCATCCTGTAAAATTCTTCAGTCTATGGCAATTGCAATACACGTAAGGAGAAATACATTTCACTTAAAAAATGAAACGTCACTAGAAAAATAGAAGAAAGTTTAAGGTGGTTTTTTTTGTTGTTGTAGTGTGTTTTCTTTATTTGGCATGTTCACTGTTTAATTTGTGGTTTTGCAATCCCTCTGTATAGTCCTTCCCCTGTCTTAGGAGTGGCACAAGCCCCCCATTTTGTATCTTATGTTTCTAAAATCAGACTCGCTCCCTCATTGTTACTTAGTTCAGTTAAGTGTCGGTTTTTCTGTTTGTTACCTAGCTACTCCATGCCAAGTTTTAAACCCCCTCCCCTTCCCAGTTGTTAATCCCTCCTGTCCCTACCCTTTCCCCAGAACCTTCCTTACTCCTCCTTCCATTAAATGTCAATCCCTCCCCGAACCTGCCCTTCCCTTTAGAAACTTCCCTGTCAGTTTTGCATGCTTTGAAACCCCATTAGTTTACTTAAGGTGTTCTCCTCCCTTGAAATCCTTCACTACACAGTGCATTCCCCGCCTTGTGCTCCAGCCCCAGTTCTCCCGATTAGTTAAAGATTGTATCATACCCTGAGACCTCCCCCATTTATAAACTATTGTCTGCCCTCAGTTGGGGGTTCTGGGACCCCGGGGACGGGGAGTTTTTCCATCGCATAGTTACCACAGCTCCACCCCGGACCTGTGCTGCTGCCTATTTTTTTTTTTCTGCGCCGAACCTCCACTGGTAGCTGGGATTCTGCGGAGCTCGAAAGGGGGGCTCTGTCGTACCCCTGTTATCATCTAGCCGGGACTTAGTGCACCGCAACAGTTTTTTATTACCACTTGATTTTTTTTTTTTTTCAGTTCTTTGCCTGGTAAGTAAACTCAAAGTGTATTTGAGATGGTGCTGTATTGAATGTGTCCAGTGGGAATTGGGCCATAAGCTTTCATGGGACATTACCATATGTCATCCTTTTAAATTAAGACATTCACAGTGAGCTTGATTATGAGAGAAGTCAGCATTTAGCTTTCCTGAAACAATCTCCTTGGTCCTGAACTCTGATAGTAGCCACAAGATCCAGAAAAGTAGCGGCACCTATGTGTCACCACAGAGCAACCCCTAAAGGCACGGGGACTTGATCTTGAAAAGAAAAATGTCAAAAAAGTATAATGAAAAAGCAACTTAGAAAAAACTCTAATGCATTCAAATGTATATGCCCAGACATTTTACTTCTTACCCTTATGTTTCAAGAAAATTCAGATTTAAATGAGTGAAAGATTTTATTCAGCATTATATTTTCCTGCAAAACACTACAAGATAATCAGGAAAACAGCAAATACACATAAAGGGACAAATAAAAAACAAAATAATCCTATTTCCTTCAACTCAGTGAAGTCATGATATTAATGTAAAAGCAGATGTAGATAAGATTCTGTAAACAAGTACCTACAGACCTATTCCATTTCCTTGGCAGAAAATGGTCCGGAAACAAGAGCAGCAGCATTAAAATCTAATGCCAAAAACTGAACATGGAACTTGTCAGGTGCTAAGAACTCAGAAGCATCCTGCAGGATTTTCCGCTCTATGGCACATGAGGTACGAAGGAGGGGTGTGCTCATTTCATATAAAAACAGAATTCTTAACAGCAAATGTTACACCACTTACATGAAATACTGAATGCATGATGACATTGAAGAGGATTTCTATTTATTTTTTAAAGTTTGTTTATACTGTTCCTGAATTATTTTCAGAGACAGTTTTGATGAATGCAGCCAAACTGGCAAACCAAGACAGGAAGAGCATCCACTGTTCCATTGTGGTAATTATGACCAATTTTTTTTTTGTGATGACAAACATAGGTGATTTCAACTTTTTATAAAAAACTGCTTAAACCACAAGTTTCACAGGGGCGTGCCAGTCCTCTCTGAGTATGCTTGGATTGTATTTACCACATCAGCTTTTCCCCATTTTGTTGTGCTGCACTACTGAAATATATGGCTTGTATTTCTGTCCTGGAGACTCATTTGAAGATATAGCTGTGTCATAGCTTCCTGAGTCTCCTATTTAAGAATATCAATGTAATTTTATTTCTCTCAAGAGTTGAGAAAAAAAAAAATTTAAAAATAATTATACTTTTGGAAATGCCTCTCTAGCCACAAATTATCTCCTAGTAAGTGTAGTTACTTACAAGCACATAAAAGAAATACTTCATTGAAATGTATAATAATTTCATATTTATGAATTGACTTGCCTGCATAGCTACTACTTCTGTTAAAATAGATCAATTTTATGTAATGGTCTTCACGTATGACAAATCCTTACTTGCTACTAAGGTCACATGAGAAAGAAAATTCATTGTAATTATGATACTTAAAATAATTAAACAGTTTGAAGAGGAGCTGGATACAGAATATAAGATGAAAATTCCAAACTCTCATTCTAATGAAATACAATTATCTACAATAACAATCTACAAACAGAAAGTAATTCAGCAAATGTATAAATTACAGTTTATACTAAGGGTCACAGTGAGTATTTTAACTTCGTGATTGCAAATTCAATATTTTTCCAAAACTACTCTTTGGCTCATGGTAAACCACATTAATATCTCATATGTATAGCCAGAAGGGATTTTGTCATCTACTTTAAACAAAAGTTTTGCTTCTAATATTTGTAGTCGTTAAATCTGACATTGATTTTCATACTTATATTTTCATTTTCACCCTCTTGACAAAAAGACAGACCCATTCCTATACTTGCATAAAGCCTCCTTATTCCTCTTTCTTAAAGGGAATGATTCTCTCTACCCCTGTGGCTCCTAAATTGATATTATCCAACATGACACAGAGGCTCATCTTTGGGCGTACATGTACAGTCACAAGTCAATACTCAGCAGTTACACCACATTCCCTTACCTTATTCTTTTTTACCTGATCATCATCATCAAAAGCCAAAGTGGAAAGAAAAAAAACAGTCCTTTAGCTGTGCAGTTTGTTAATGTATTTATTTAATTTGGAAGTTATTTTACTTAAAACAATTACAAAAGATACCTTAAACATTGTCTAAATCTTGCACACTCTATGAAGAAGCAGCTAGTAACAGAGGAAGAAATGTGGGAGTTTGACAGACACCAGTAGATTAAAAGGAATGTTTTGCTTAGTGAATTTTTGCTTATTAAAGAGGTGTGGATTCAGAAGAAATCTCATTTTATACCTTCAAGGAAAGAACCTCAAAGACAAGACTTAAGATTTCTGTTGCAAATCTTTCACCTAAACCCAGACCAAATTCTATTGCATATGGTTGAAAAATCCATTACTAATAAGTGAAGCACAGTGAAAGGTTTGCCTGGAATGAACAAATTAATGAAAGATCTAATTAGGCAGCAATTTCCTGCAGATTTCTTCCCTCATGAGTTGGAACATTTTTCTGACTGGAACAGGACTGGAACGTTTAGTCAGCACGATCCAATCCTGTTCTCCATGTATATTAAACACATTCATCAGGATTGTGCTCACATTTATCTCCCACATATATTTCCTCAAATACACAGAGTAATAAACACAAAATGCTTATAGCAAGTTGCGTATTCAATCAGCTGGGCTGGTGGAGTATTGCCCTTGGTTCACAGCCTAAGCCTGTCTGTGATAAGTGGTTTTTTACAGGCTGAATCACCAGCCACAGGAGTTTTCAGAAGTAGCATAATCTTGGACAGTCAAGCTATTCACTTTTCTTTTAGGAAGTCAGCACCTCTTTTCCAAATAGATCTGCTATCCTAACAGAAAGACATTAGGGAAAGGATTGACATTTCAAATGTGATGTAGATCTGTTGGTGCTGGGCTTTGTGTCTTTCTAGTCAAACCTCTCCAAGAACATTTGCATTCGCTTAATCACAGTCACCCATAGCAATTCAGAGTTTCCATGCCTTTATGTAAAATGCATCTTTTCCTGATCAACAGCTAAAATTGATCAGTCTGTCAACACTTAAACTTTCTTTAAAAATTTCATTGGACCAAAGCCCCCACTTCTAAATATTTCACTGGACAGTACTTTACTACATGTGTCACTAAATTACATGTAGGTGAGTGGCAGAAACTCTTGTTTTCTAAATGTTTCTCCTCCTTACAATGGGGAAAACCTCCCATCATCTCTAATCTATGTCATATTTTCTTTCTTCTGCGTGATGTAATCTGTCAAAGTCACTCACAATTTTTTTTCAAAGAAAAGTATACTCTCCAAGTCAAACCCAAGACATTTTTCTATAATGTGAAAATATTTCAAGGGATTTTTCCTCCTGTTCAATATACTAAATCTTTCAAGACACTAGTTAATAAGAAAGGTTATAATTATGGATTTCTCAAAGGGTTCACTATAATTCAAAGATATTTTTTAAAAGCGATATATAAAGAGGGACCAGTAAGGATAAAATCTTACAAATACACCTTTTAAAGATTGGTAGCAAAACTTACTTCTGCAAGACTCTTCATTCTTTGTATGGTTATTGTTTCATCACTTGTTTGTATAGCATTTTGTTATGTTAAACTAACTAGTCAATGCCAAAAAAAAAAAAAAAAGGAAAAAAAGACATGGCATAAGAGCTGTAATGGAGGGATTATTAATGTTTGCAGAACTGGAAAGCCAGTGCTTGAGTCTACAGAACTTCTGAAGCTACATCTATAAACAAAACCCAGGTCAGCCTTGCCTGTTGCTCTGTTCGGAACGCAAGATTCCTAGTGACAAATACCATCACAAACACATATTATCTAACACTATGATGCAAGTTTCATCAAAAATAATGTTTATCATGGCTATTCACTGTCTCATATCTCATCTGCTAGGAAAGACTATCCCCAAGAGCAAACATCAATCAATTTTAATTATTTCTCTCCACCCGGTTCTAATAGCATGGTGATAGTAGTAGTAATGCAAATCTATCTGTTCAGTGTTCCTTGCACCAGCACAACATATTTTTCATATTAAACTAAGTAATGGTTTTGTGCCTCAGATGCAGCTCTGCAAG
Organism: Motacilla alba alba; assembly: GCF_015832195.1. Classification (NCBI taxonomy): domain Eukaryota; kingdom Metazoa; phylum Chordata; class Aves; order Passeriformes; family Motacillidae; genus Motacilla; species Motacilla alba. The sequence goes on along the minus strand of NC_052017.1, from coordinate 36,336,154 downwards.
AATTGGCTGATGATGTTGTTGGTTGAAGGAAGAGGTGTACAGATTCATATATATATATATATATATATATATATATATATATATATATATCTTTAATCTTGTGTGCTTTAGGAAGATGACAAATATGTGAACTTAGCAATTTCTACTAAATAAAATCTACCAAAATCCTTTGTACGCAATTCAGTTATCTATTAAAACTTCCTAAAATTCAGCTAAAATGTAAACTTTGCAGTTTAAAAAAAAAATCTCAAAATAACTCCTTCTAAAGTCTTTAAATCCAGTTCCCTATCTCAAAATCACAAGGCACCACACTGGTATTTCTTTAGGCACCTCGTGATGCTGTTTTGTGCTTTTACCAAGGCCCTTTCCAGCAGCTCGTTCCTCTCCTTGCCAGCAGGTGTATGGCCATTTCAGTTGCTGCTCATTTCCCCTATTTATGCCAGGAGCACATGGTTTAACGTTTGAAGAGAAGCAGAGACTGATACCACTGCCAACAAGAAATTAAATGAAATCTGAACAGGCTAAATCTTGCTGGTAACAGCAGACAGATTTCCCATTTTCTTCAATGGAACTGTGAATATCTGTGCTTTGTCTAGTACTTGCACTCATTATACTTGTAACCATAGCTGCATATGCTGTGAACCTAAGAATATGTGTAGAGATGTTTACTAAGAGACACAAAATCTCATTTGCATGAACATCTTACATACCAGTTTGCAGATTTAAGCACTTTACTCAGTACTCACAAAGAATTTTAAATAAATTTATTCTAATACTGTGTAAACAAGTCCCTCTGAAAAATAATTAAGTGGTACCAAAATAAAACTGACATGAAAGATTCACCAAAGCATGTAATTCATAATGTATTTTTCCATTGTTCCTCCTTTACCTTTTGCATCTACATCATTGCTGACAGTCTGCTGTTCAGCATAATAGATATGTCAGTCCTTATTCCTACCTTTTTTGAGTCAGTAATTTTAGGACAGGTATAGAAGAATCCGTGCCTTAAATTTAGATTGTGTGCTTCTCTGAAAAAAATCTGGGATGAAATGGAGAAGGAGGTAAAGAAGGTAATAAAGGCAATGGAAAAACCTTAGTTAATTTCTGCATCAGAATGTCTACATTATGTAAAATAATTCTTTTCCCTTTTTACATAGCATTTTAGTCAGCTGAAAATGACACAACTAGCTTTGTTTTGCCCAACAGAATAATTTTCAGCAATACTATTTTAATGCTGAACATGTCTTCAAGTTACAAAAACAAGCAAAAAAAAGTGTTAAGCTTTTTAAACGCCATGTGGAATCTAAATAGGAAGAGTTCAGATGACTATATCATTCTACAGCCAGATTCTTCTCTGCAATGATACATCCAAACACTTGGAGGGAAAATGAGTAATTCCCTTATTTATCCTTTTTAAATGTATGTGTAACCAATATGTCTTTCATTTCACATTTTCAGCTTTCTTTAAAGAAAGCTCTTACAAGTTTAGCTCACTATGATAGGACTACTTTCCTCAGAAACAGTTTCTTAACTAGAGTCTTCAGTTATTAGTGATCATAATGACATGTCACAGATTCATAACCTTTCTGCTCAAAACTGGAAAAGACAGAATGAAATATTTTATGTACTTTCCTGTGACTCACAAGCGTGATATGGATAAGTAATATCAAGTTCATAGATTAATATTTACCCATACATCACTTCTGGGACCACAACACTTCAGTTTTTGGCAACACATTACAGTAGGAAAATTAATACTGTATTCCATCTATTTTATGATCACTTTACATGTATCTTGTCAGATAATCAGGATGATTTTATTTTCATTAACACTGAACATGCAAAAATATCTGGCAACAACTACATTTTAAGTGTTCTGTGTTGTAATTAGAGCAGGGTGAAAACCACAACAAATTTACTTTAATTACTTCCTCAAACTTAAAAATCAGTGGGCCATATTCTGCATTTTTCCTTCTACACCAAATAGATCTGAGAATTTAGTAAGTGCTCCTTCCAGTATATAAAACCTGGCTTCCATCCCCTCTTGTCTTTTTGATTTAGGGAAGAAAATAGAGAATAGGAAAGAAAGAGGAATAAACCTCTTTCTTTTTTTCCCCTCAGCTACAGTTGGTGATGTATGACAGAGAAAGGAGCTCTCAAGACTTCAGTTGCTCCTTACTATTTTTCTCTAACCACCTGCCTGTCTCTGCTGAAGAAGAGCAGCACCAGAGAAACAGCTGCTTTTCTTCCTCCAGGATTCTACTGGGAATAATGGGAGAGACCACAATGGGTAGAAAGTGAGCCCCACATGGATAATTTACTACAATTGTACATCCTCATAATTTCTGTCTTGGGGTATATGTGCCCTGAAAATGACTCCACTGAAATTAAAGGAGTTCTTAGCGGCATAAAGTAGTAAACATAGTCATTATAGATGATCAGTACTGGGTTTCTGCCTTCCTCTTTGAATCTGTCTTCACCTGGTGATACCACGAGCCCTTGTTTCAGTTGCTATATATTTCTCCTGAGTATTTCTCAGTACCTCTCTACAAAGTAGGCAGAAATTATATGAATCTGTGTTGGCTGATTTTTTGCACAAAAACATATCAAGAACACTAATAATATCCATTACACTGGCTGCTCTGTGAAGATACTAATCACCCCCGAGAGAATACAAACACTGTAAATCAACATGGCTGTTTGTGAAATAATCATTAGACCATGGCTGAAGGGAATGATTGCAGACTCTGGCCCTGTTGTTATTATTAGTGAAGCTGGAATTAATTTAAAACCATTCTCCAATAGAGTTAGCTTACTGGGATTGTACATGAAATGGAGACTTGACCTGAAGAGTAGGTTTTGTTCTTTTCTATAGAAATGCCATGCATGCTTCAAGCTGAAGCTGAAATTGCAACCAGCAGTGTGCTGAGATAGCCCCTTTCACCACATATTGACAGGGAAAGCCCTGTGAAGAAGCTTTAAAGAGCTAGCTTGAGAGCTGAGTGGCTAGTGTACAACTCAAAAATCAAAACTGTATGGAAAGGGAATGAAAGAAAAAAAAAAACCCTGAAAAACCAAATTAAAATAATTTAAAGCAGACCTTGCTCCAAAAAGAGAAGATTTCATGTATTCAGAGAAAAAGAAAATTGAAGTAAAATTAGACAGACTAGGAAAGAAAATTATATTAATCCTTATCAGCACTTCAAACCCACCTAAAGATACAAATTATGACCACTATTCATGATTATATTTTTAAAGTCTGTTTTCACAGAATTTCACCTCCTTCTAAAATTTACATACCAAATCAGAATATTTGTGACAGATTACTGTCTATTAAATATGGGTTTTAAAGTAGATTTATAAAAATATAATCTAATCTAAGATATATATTCATAAGTACACATGTTCATTTTCTAAACAAATATTTGTATCTACATCTAAATGAAACAAATTATCATACATCATGGACTATAACCAATCATAATATCTTTTCTGTTTGAGGACCCTTTTGTCATTTAGGACTCTTTAGTTTTATATCTATTTAACAAATCTGAAACAGAAAACAGCCATTGTGTTATTGATTCCTCTCCACTTTGACAGAGTTTCTCAAAATTTATATAATTACTTGCATTTATTATAATCTGTCTGCCATCTATGTAGCTCTCACAGAAATGCTAAAACATCATGCTGGGCTGCTGTGTTGACGGCAGGTTGCCTCCAATTTCCACCTGTTACTCTGTATTAAAATAGATAAAAGAGTATTAAATACAGAGGCAACACTACTTAGTGTAATTGCTGTGGGGATGTTATTCCATCATTACTGAGACACACCGCAGTGCAGAAGATAACCCTAGGATGCAGCATATGCCAGGAAACTGGTTCTGACATGTTCCGTAACTGAAACTAAGCCTAACAAAAACTAAACTACAAACAAAAATGTAAGTTAAGCAACAAGTGCTCCCTGAACCACCTTTACATAAATTTGAGCTAACATCTGGTTAACTGGTTGAATTCTGTGCTTGGTTTCATCCCAGAGACTGTGACTGAAAGGGGAAAAGTTGTTCAAAATATTTTGAAAGCATTTAACATTGCTACAGCTCTGGAAGCTTTTTCACAAACTTTTTTTGTTTAGTTTTTAGACACTCTATTAGGCTCCCCATATTAAAAAAACATTATTTACACATGCTCATTTATAGTATTTCCTATAAATTCCTTTATACAAAATGAAGTTATGAGATTTACATATATACTTACACATGCATACACAATAAATATCTAGTCATCAAATTGTGATTGTAGTCAAAGAAATACAAACCCTGATGAACTGAGAAACACCCAAAGGTCATTGAGGTAAATAATATGGAAAAGCTAAAAAAAAAGAAAGATCAGACAGGTCTATTAGAAAGACCATCTATTTTGTGGGGTAAAAAAATAGAGACTTAATGGCCGCAAAAGTAATATCTATCATTTTCTTGATGAAATAAAGGGATGTATCACCTGTATTATGAAGTTCCACATTTCAAAAAAACAAATGTAAAAAAGCTGAGTATACATAGTCTAGTAAACCAAAAGCTTCAGTCACAATCAGAAGAAAAAAGCCTATCCCTTAATGTAATGTCCTTCCTTTTCCACTCAAGCAGAAACTAAAGAAAACAAAATAAAGAGAAAAGAGAAAAATACCTACTCTAGATTTGGACATACATTTCCTCTCAAGTTTCTGTTTCAGTTGTTTCTTAAATCAGGGTTTTGGTAAGCAATTTAAGCAAAATAATATGATTTATTGTCCCAAAGATGTCCCCTTCCCCTTGGGATCTGATATATACAGAAATCTATTCTTAATCTCCCTACAGAGAGGACTGGAAGATACTTTGTGTGATGATAAAGCATAAAGAACAAAAAGAAAAACAACTTAGTGAGAGAAGTCAGTGTGATAACAAGGCCACTTTTCAAAGGGACCAAATTGCTGAGCAGAATTTAAAACCAGCCGCTGGGGCACAGAACATAGGCAAAGGATTTGTCCTCTGACAAAATAATCAGAGCCCCATTTTTTTTTTTTTCCTAAAAATGCAGGATTTCACTGTGCTTTTCAGTGCAATCAATCCCAGATGAATGTTTCCCCCCACGCTGAATTTGCACGCATAGCACTGTCTGGTAGAGAAATACTGTTCTATTTAGGAGCCACATGTACATCTGGGTATTTTTTTGCTGCAAACTTAGAAACACTTAGAAGGGTAATTTCACTTTTTGCTGGTTCTTGTTACTCCTTTCAGCATTTAAAAACTATTAATAAACAGAATGTCTTTGGAGTATTTTTTCTACACTATAATTAATGTAAATGGATAATCTGACTGTAAGGGAAAGTAGAAGGTGCCTAGTGCTGCTTCACTATTCAAAAGCTCATCTGACCTACCACTTCTAAATCACACATGAAAAAGGAAGAGGAATGATCCTGTAGTGATAAACAATTGGAACATTTGGAGCCCTGCATGTCATTAAAGTATGTCATGATCATAGTTTTACTCAGTATTATACCAGAAGTTAGACATGATATCATTTGCTGGTAACTGCAATTGATTAAATAAAAGTGTAATACATGCCTACTTAACAACATGCATAATGCAAGATATTTAAATATTTCTTGTTCTCTGCTAAAATCAGTTATTTCCATGTCATTTAATGGAGCTGAAAGACCCTAAGAAATAATGATATGTGATATTTAGGAAAACTTAACTTACAACTCCATTTATAATTGCCCACATATTTTTGCCTCTGCCTCTAGTTTTAAATTGTGTATTTTTTCGAAGCAAAAATGCAAACATGAAGACGAACTATTAAAATTATGAAAGGGTTTTCAGGGAGAAAGTGCTACAGTCTACAAAATTTCAGAAGTGACTGGAACATATCATCACTGGAAGAGATAACAGGGAAAGGAATGGTTTTCATCAAGAAATTCTACGTGTAAATATGCTTAAGAAATCAAAGTAGTTAATTACAAAGAAGTACTTAAGATTCAAATTCACACACACAAAGAAGAAAATTATGCTCTGTGATAAATCAATAACAGTGGGGAAAAAATGAAATTGCATTTTTAATCAATAGTTGAGCAGAATTATTTTGTTATACTTTTGCATTCTGATATGTTTATCATCTGATGATAATACTCCCAAAAGAGTTTTCATAGACTATTGCACAGAACACCATTACTTAACATCGTGATTTTTGGAAGTGGAGTATATATCAGCTTTTTTCCTTAGTTGATTTACTAATAGTGTATTAATATTCTCACCTAGCACTGCAATAGCTTAAAAGCAAATTATAATCTGTATTCACAACTAACAGTATCTGCAAATACTCTTTTTTTCTATGTATTAACCATTCACTTTGTCTCCTTACTACATCAGTGTGTAGCTGTTGCAATTTGAGAATAAATTTTACAAATTTTTGTTGCATATATTTATCAATGTTTCAAAAGGTTGCCTTGCAAGTTATGCTTGCTCATTCTTGTCACAGCCATACATTATTTATGAAATGTCTGTATAATGATAGATTATTTATACTCTGATATTTATGGCACATCCTGATCTAAAAGTCTGTATGAAAATGTTCAAGAAATAGCACAAACTGTAGCACATAATATGAAAAACTATTATTAAAAATGGATGGCAAACAAGACTTACAATGTTGGTTTTTAAAAAAACCCATATTTTCTCCTATCGTCTTTCAAATAAAAATCTGATTTAAGGTTCACCATTCGTCATTTATTGTATGTATTTTTGGCTGCACATAGGCATAGGATTTTTTAAATATTTCAGTCTGAACAGTAAGCTATTGCTGAGCTATAGTGTCCTGTAGATACTTTTCCTTCCTCCTAGGCCCTAAAGGTTAAGATTTAAATAAGTATGAACTTCTGGAATTGATTCCCATGAAAAAAATTATTTACTTTACAATTCAGAAGATATTTTTCTTGTTAAGATTACATAAGACTTTGTTTTATAGGTTTTAAAGACTATTTTTGGTGAAATCTTACAGAATGTATAAAGATCAAGTGCCACCGCTCCCGTGATTTATAGACAAAAAGTTAAAGAGTGGGCCTGAAAAAATTCATAGAGCACAAAAAAGGAGTAAAGACTAAACCCTGGCCCACAATAAGTCGGGAGTCAGCAGGGTTGAGTACAATTATCAGCCAGTGAGCAATTGAGTTCTTCCTAAACAAGAGTAGTGGATATGATAACTGAACGGCAGCTGGAGGGACAGCCAGCTGTGCAGCTGGAAAGGATGAGGACCATAGAGATTTGTGATCATGCTCTCTACTGCCCATGTACACCCCGTCTCTATGGGAAAGCAAAAAAAGGCATTATAAGAATGTAAAAATACACTGAATAATATGAAATAGATGAAAAACAAAACAAAACAAAACAACCCAAAAAAACCAAACCCAAACCAAACCAAGAGACTTTCTGAAGTCAAGGAAAGGAAGAAAATGGAAATTCCTGGAACAGGCTTTCTAATATGTTCATGATAGTAGGATTTTTCTACAATAAACCCTGAAAGAGTAATATATGTGCATTTTTGGCTTAAGACTCAGCAGTCTTTAGCAAATAGAAAGTCTGGTCTTCCAGCTGTTAAGTTCTCTGACTATTCATCACTCTGACTCCTAGAAAGTGGGTGTAGAGCACTCACACACAGAAAGGAATAAAATGTAAGTACGATAACTTCAAAATGACAATGAAATATCTGGAAGAAAACAAAGAAAAAAAAGAAAAGAATCCTTTATAATTTGTTTCTTATTGCGATATTTTCAAAAAAAAATACATTGCACTAAGAAAGAATAGATAACTCTAATTGAAAAAAATGTACAAGGAAACAAAAAAAGAGTATTTGAGGCACAAAATTATAAGGAGTAATAGCGACATTATATATAAACTTTGAAAAGAGCATGGAAATAAGCCCTTTTCTACAACACATTTCTGCTTCAATTAATTTGGCCATATTATCTGGAGAACATGAAACTGCAGGTATCATAAATCTTCCCAAAACAAAATTGGCATCATCACTGAAAAATCCAAAGTTTTGGTTAAGCTGGAGTTAAACAAACAATATTATAGCATCAGTATTGTTCTGTGAGTGACATATCACAGCAGCAGCTGGAACTTAGCACAACCCTACTGCTCTGCCAAACAGGGGTGGGACTATCATGGAATTGGCCACTCACCCCAAAGGAGGTTTAGGTTGGACCACAGTAAAAAAAAATATTCTTTTTTAAGTTTAATTGATATCTTAAAAAAAATAAATTCATTTAGAGCAGTAATCAAAGATAAAATAATAACAATGTTAATAGATTTGGGAAATGAATAATTTCTTAGTAATTAAGGAATGATAGCCAATATTTGCAGATCATTGTACATCTTCAAGGTGTTTTAAAAGCATTAAATATTCTTCAGAGCTCCCTTGCAAGTTAAGTGTACATGAAGTCTAATTTCAAGGATGGAAAAAATTGATTTAGGGAATTTTGATATTTATTCAGCCTTGTAACTGCCTCAAGAGCCATAATGAAGGTATAATTTAAATAATCCAAAATTCTACCTTTCTACTCAACTCTAGAACTATCAGATATCTTAATTTCCCCTCAGATTTGCCCTCATACCATACTCAGTCTTCCTACTCGGAAAGAAATTAATTTCCTATATTTTTGTACAGTACACTCCCACAGACTTACTTCTGAAGGAGCAAGATAGAAAGCATGACCATGGGAAATCCATAAATAGTGGGCAAAGCCTTTACTGAGGGACAAACCACCAATGCAACACGTGGATCACCACCTCCAGAAAACTGCAGAAAAGCAGTCTAATCTGCATATTACTGTGGTCTCACTGGATCTGGATGTTGCTACAGGACATCATGCACAGTGCCAGCAATGCTTCCTGCCATTCCAGACCAGGAATGAACCAGGTCTCCATGCCCACTCTACCTGTCCCACAGATTGCATGGAATTACCAGGGCACTCTGGTGGCTGCAAGGCATACAGCAAATGTGAAACACGCCCCAGATACCATACAGACATCACACATACAGGTTTTATCTAAATTAAAGGACATATAGGAGACCTATTCTTAGAATCATAGAATGATTAGGGTTCAAAAGGACCTTAAAGTTCCAACCCCACTCTTAGGAGCTATTCAGACCACACCTCGTTTTTAATGCAAACTCCTTTACAAGAGGCAATGACATATGTTAGTTTGAGTTAAAATAATAATAGTGTTACAAAGCACAGACATCAAGTACTTTCTATGAACTTACTGCCTGTGTATTTTCCCATTATGCAATGAAACACCTTGCACAGCTGCAAGCAGTATCAAGAGAGATGAGGATAACATTCCCATGGAAAATATTCTGTCTGTGAATGATCTGATCTGTGGAGTGACATTTTCAGCCCTCTTTCCTTTTTGAAGTCTGGGCTTGCCAGTTCCTGAGGAACAGTGGAGGAGAGCATACAGTGGCAAGCAGCCAGTATTTCTAGCCTGAGTGGGCTTATGGTTTGGTGAGTGCACAGAGCTCCTTCTGTTTACTGGGAAACAGGTTTTTTCCCTGATTATGACTATGAGAAGCATTGTTACAGGACTGCTCTGTTTCGCAGTAATCTCCCAAAGGCTTATGGGATTATGAACTAACATGAGGTAAGTGCCAAACAACTACCCAGTCGCTCCTGACCCACCTCTGTTTCCTTTTAACCTAGAGTGGGCAGCTTCTCACGTTCATCTGTTTCTACATCTACTCTATTTACCTCAGCATTGAAAGTCCAGAGTTATACAGGGATTTTAATTTGCAATTTACCTTCATTAAAAACAGAATTAAGTTCAGACCTAGAGTAAAAGCAGAGCAACCCTGTGTAATACCATTCCCAGTTTTAATTTTGCACACAGCTTTCAACACACTGCTCTGCAGATGTAACCTACTATTGATGATAAATATGGCCAGTAGACTTAAGTTCAAATATCAATACTAACTTGGTTTGTCAGAAAGAAATTTTACCTCTGGACTGGTTTTGAATTCAATCACTGCAGCAATTATAACTTGTTATAATATTTATACACAAATATATTTTAAATTAATTAATTAAAATTAATCAATATTATTCAATGATTGAACTTCAGAACTGTGGCCTCAATGGCCATTTAAAGACATACAAAGACAGTGACAAAAGACCACTAGTGGTCCCTTTTGTCTTGTCAGATTTCAGGCATTTATTCTATACTTCTGTACTGTAATCAATGGACAGAATGACACTTTTCAGATGGTGAAAACACCATCTGGACCCGCCTGTCCCCTTCCTATGTCTGGCAATCCATTTAGTAAGTGTGTTCCTAATAAAGACACTGAAACATTTGGTCCTCCAGAAGTTTCAAATTTTAGTCTAAAATTGACTGCATTCCTTAGACTTATCTGAAAATTATATTTCCAAAAATGAAGTCACTTATAGAAAATAATGCGCTGCAAGTTATATATAACATGCTGACTCATCAGATATGGATGATTTTGTACAGAATAATTCTGTATCTGTATTTTGAGATCTGTCAGGGGGACTTGTTCCCTATTACCCCATTTCTACACGTGGAAATATGAATGCAGGCCAAAGCAGCCAAAATGGAGATGTATTTTTCATTGTTAAAGTTCTGGCATTTTACAATCATTGATTCTGAAGGAATATTTAAAAGTATTTCTGTTCTGCTGATTTTTGTGTTATAAATGTATTACTTCATAACTCATCCTAGCAGTGGATAAAACTATTTTGAAGTACTTAATGGCATAAAATGTCATAAATCAATGGTTCTGTTTATATGGAAACTACTCTGATATAATCTTTACCATTGTATGGAACAACAGAGAACGTAGTAAGTACATGATGTTCAGACACTGCATGCCAGATAATGCTGTTATTTTAGGAAGAAACTGTTTTCATGGGGAAAACCACAAAAGACTACATGGAAGATTTGGAGTATCATGCAATGTGTGATTCATTGGCAATTACATTAGTGATTATTTCAGTATTTTAAAAAACCCAAACAAATAGCAACCAGATTTTTATTTTAATAACAAAACCAGCTGAGTTCATACTCCTCAAGTATATTTTTAGGCAAAACCAAAACTGTATTCAGCAATATTAAAGATATTAAATAACTGAATAAATACTCAAATAATGGCTTATCAGAAAATATATTATGTGCATATTAAGACTGCTATCAATATCACTCATTTCTAAAAAAAAAAAATTCTTCATACTCAGATGGGTTAAATTTATGGCCACAAATCTGAGTCTTTTCTCAAGTGTCAGAACTATCTCCAGCTGCTTCATTTTGTGCGCTAATATATGATTGAGCTGAAACAGTGTAAAAATGAATGTTGTTAGAAAACTCATTTAAGTGTCATTTATTTCTAAATTGTTTCAGGCAAATAAATTATTCCACTTAGGCAGTAATTTCTATTGATAAAATTAGTTGAAGTCCATCTGCATGGAAAAAAAATGCAAGACGCGAAACTAGGTGGCTCTGCTTTTGACCACTCTTTCACTTTCTGCATCAGTTCTCTTAAGAGGTGTGCTTCTCAGGGTGTTATGCAAGATCCTTCCATAAAAGCAGAAAAAGGCAACTCTAAGACATAATTGGTTTCACTATTTCCAGATGTGAGAGATTTGAGAGGAGCTATTACGAGATTCTTGTAAGTTTTATGCAGTTATGAAGGGGAGTTATACAGTCTATTTTAGACCTCTAATTAGAGTGCATCCAAGAAGCACTAAAGATTAGGAATGTAAGATTCCCTCTGCAGACAAAAGAAAGAAAAGCACTTTCCTGTACTCCATTCTGCAAATAACTTGAACCAGTTCAGCAAAGAAAAATAGTGCCATGTTCACCATACCTTTCAGAGGTATTCAGTGCTAAAAAAACCTCCTGTCTAAAATAGCAAGAAGGGAAAATAGCATATATGACTATCTTCTGAGCATTTAGACTGATTTATTTTCTTCCTCACAGCAATAGACTCCAAATTAATGCATCACATTTATTTTAGGTTACTGAAGCCAGAAAAGCCTTAAATTGGAAATCTTCAATACAGAATCAGTTAGGTGTCTATTTCATAGTGTTCTAAAGGGTAATATTTGAACTGCAATGGATTGCCCATGCTTGCTGAATCTCTCAAGGAAGTTTTAATGTACTGCTTCTTTTTGTAATAAACAGGACTTAAGTGACTGTGTTTGCCATACACCCCAGATTCTTCTCCCCATCTCCTCTCTTCTCAACACTAAATCCTCTGCCTATTTTCGGCAATATTTATCGGGGAAGAAGGGATACAATAAATTTTATAAAACAGCCAGGAGAAAAATTACTCATGCCCCAATTTCACAAAATTTCAGTGTCAGCTTGACTGTACTGGATTACAGAATATTCATTTGGCAGCTCAACTGCAAGGGTAAACAAGGATTCTTTGGCATACAGAATCCTTTTTTACCCCTTTCACATATTTGCAAAAGCTGAAGAGATTTTTATCTCTGATACTTTAGGAAATATTAAATGTTAAAATTTCAACACTTTGTGAAATTAGGAAACAAAGCTATTAATTAAGAAAAAAGAGGAAAGGATTATCCAAAGAAATTTGCCAGATTTCCATTTGAATTGGTACCATATTCACCGCATAATAAAGGTGACCAGTCCAGGGCTACGGTCTAAAGGTTTTCATTTCTCATCACTGATTTAATATTTCAGTTATGGAGAAAAACTTGGGCTTGTGCTATTGTTCTCACAAAACAGTTTGGAACCTGAGTATTATTTATGAAAATAAAACCTCACAGTACTTTTACAGTTAGTCTGGTGAATGAGGAAGCAACTAAATGTCCCCACACTTCAAGGACAACTCTCTCACACTTGGCAAAAGAAATTTTCCAACTGATTTGAGCTGGGTCAAGAACTGTCTTGGGAGAAAGTCAGGTTGGGTCACTGGTATCCAGCTGGAATGGAAGGAATTGGAAAAGATACTACATTGAAGAAGTAGCTAAGTGCACTTGGTTGAAGTGCTGGGAGGTTCTGGTCTTGATGACTTAGAAAGCAGGAAAACAACAGTGACACCTTAGAGTATTCATAGTAGTTCTATTTTTAGTTACAGTAGATTGAAAATAAAGTCAGCTCTCCCTCAGAAAATGCAGTTAATACCAGTAAAAGCCACTCTGGTTTTGATGATTCCCAAAATGTGGTAGAACACAATATTGCAATCCTGAAATTCTGAAATAAAAATATATCAATGTGATAAAAAACATCAATTTATTATTGCCCCATTTTCAATGATGAAAGTTTGTTTGGGTTCCTCTTTTAGTTTTAGGCTTTTTTTTTCCTTTTAAACATTCATAAAGTTTGCTTTCTGATTTTGGTCTGAAAGCTACGTGAAAGCTGTCATTAGAACAACTTTTTGGAAAGCAGGGTACATTTTTAGAGGAATATTTTTTTCCTCTTGGACATTTAAAACCACATTTTTATGAAAAGCTTTTGTCTTGCTGACTGAGCGTTAATGTTCTGAAAGATACGCATTGCAAGTAAAGATAGAATTGCTCTTTATAGACGTGCTGTTTCATCATAGTGTAGGTTGTTACAAATCTCCTGTCATGAAAAATCCTCTTCATTTCTTCAAAGTCTGTGATTGAGACCGTTATAAGATTAGAAAAAGCGAGATATTTTCTGTTTCTAATGCAAGATGAGTTTCTGTGGCCTAGGCTATCTAGTTCCATGCTTTGTTCCTTCCTGTTTGTCATCAGTACAGTCTAAGCCAAGTTTAACATTTCCAGCTAGTCTAGTCTTGTCAGGATGTCATTTTATAAGAGTTATTTTGGAAACAGAGGATACAGATGGAAACATGCTTCTCATGTGCAACAATCCATTCATATAAAGGAACTATGCTGGAAGGATTAATGGTGTGAAACATCTCCCTTTCATGGCAAGAATAGGACAGATAAGGTGCAAGGGTGGTTTTTAGTGGTGAAAGTCTTGTATCTGCAACTCTCATAGTAGTTTACACTACTGAAAATAAGATACAGCCTTCACTTTTTTACTTCTCGATTTCTCTTCTGTTGTAGCTATTATGTTCTCTAGCACCATATTTTAACAACAGAAATACCTGGATGCTACAAGAGCTCTTGAAATTATTTTGGTCATCATGACATTTCTTGAATAGCAAAATGTAAAATGTTACTGAAAATTACTTCTAAAGCTTAAAACTTGATAAAATTTCAGGACTGATCCAAAATTTCAGATAATTAAAAACTGAAGATAATTTTTTTTTGCTTTAGAAGTGTGTTTTGGTTTGTTTTCTATAATTACACCACAAGTTTGATTTTAAGTGCAAGTATAAATTTCATGTAGGAGCTATTGAGGATTTAACAAGTGTACAAATATATCCTTTAGTGTGGAGCAGCAGTGCTAGAGAAAGAAATCAAATTTCTGTAGAAAATTTGGTCTATTTCTGGGAGCTATTTTACTTTTTTGATAATACAGAGAACAGCTCTTGATTCTTGCCTCTTAATGCCAGCAGACAGGCCTGTGACCTTCAGACAGTGCTGTAATTTAGACCCTTTCCTGTCAGGGGTCCACACTGTTTGTGCAGATGCCAGCTCTGATACTTGATTTGTTATTCAAGGACTTATCTGTAAAAGAGGTTCCCAGAACAATAGAAGTATTGGTGCTTCCCTGCAGCAGAGCACCAAGCCCTGGCTGGAAGACATATCCAAATTTTCATCAACAGCCCCAGAGATATTCTGCATCATATGGCCCAAGATGGCATTGTATTATGTGCCAAGGAAAACACTGGTCTGTCAAAAAGGAAGGATTCCATTTTTTTGTACAGCCAGACTATTGGAACACTCATTGCATTATTTTGCTGCCACAAACTTTTCCTGCCAAGCCTGAAAAACCTATCAGGAAGCACCTGCTTTCAAGAGCAAACTATTCTGTTATTACATTTAGTTTATTGTGCCATTCACAGATTCTCCCTGGAAGCCATGAGTTAGCCATGATAAATGAACACCGAAACATTCAAGTGCTGTGCAAACTGCTACAATACTCTAAGCATTAAAACAGATGAAATAAAATCACTGTTCTCAGCACAGCAATAAGTCAAAATTTAATAGCTAGAAAAACAACTACTATCAAACTAAGAAGCACTGTACAAGGATTCTTTCTCATTAACTTCGCTTTAGAAAAATAGGTCATTGAATAAATAGTTATGTACATCTTAATTAAATACAAACAATAAATTTTATAGACTTCTGAGCATCAAAAAGGTCGGAAGCCAATGCCTTCATTCTATAAACGTAAAAAACTTCCTTCTTCATTCTCGCTTTTCTTAGAGAGTCATACCATAAAACAGAATATGTAAAGTTGGCAGAAGATGTCTCATAACCTTTAAGAGAGTGCCTGGAAGCATTAGTTTCAATGACAGTTCAAATAAATTGTCAACCATATCAGGCTAGGGAAAAACCTAATAATATTCTCCCAATTAATTCTAACCTCTTAGCTTTACTCATAATAATTTCACTCAGCTCCTAAAACTCGGCTTATTAAGATCCATCTATCGTGATGTGGGTCACAGAGTATTTCTACCATTGGGCTTCCTGGCCTTTGTCTTCCTTGCAAGAGGAAGTGAGAGGACCTTGCCTATACTGAACTCATAAAAGGGAAACTTGTTTTTAAATGAAGAATAATTTAAAAATAATAAATGAAATAATATTTACTCTATATAGTAAAATAATTACAATAATTCCAGATTGTTTATTTAATAAATGACTTTTATTTCCCTGACCTTAGTCTGCTGCTTCCCTGGAAGAGACACTCCTCATGCTTATCTCTTGTGAGAGTGCCAGTTGAACTATTTACCTGTACTTCATATCAGACTTATTGATGCATAAAGTGGTTGGTTTTATTTCCACCTTTTTCTTTGAGTGATCATACCTATTTATATGAAGTTATTGCTTCACTAATTTGATATATTCCAGGTGAGATTGATACAATACCAGGTTGTGATTACGTCTGTTTAAAAAGCATACCCACAAAATAACCCAGCAGAAATTAGCAACATTACAATAATTCACTAGAAAAGACACAAACAGAAGATCTGTAGCTCCCCTGACAGTTCAAACAATAATTCCCAGGAGACACATATCAGCAGAAAAATTAATAAATGAACTGTTTATCCTATCTGAAGTATTATTTCTTCTGTAATTAAAGTAGGTTATCATCAGCCTATATGCTTCACTATTTATAAGCTTATTTGAAATACTAAGTGTTGAAATGTCCAGATAGATAATTGCTTTTCTGAAGATATTGTTGGTATCAAAAGGAAGCATATTTTTGATATGTAACTGTCTTCTTTAATCAGAACAAAAGCAGGGGGGAAAACTGCAATTCAGATAGCTCCAACTGAATGCGGGAAGTAAAGTCTCTGCATTTCTCTAAGAGTTACTGCTCCCACTATCTAATTTGATGATTAGCACTGAGTTGTAATTGGACCCAAAATCCCAAATTCCCATCTGGATCCTGCTGACAGCTGTATGAACACAGTTCGTCACCTGCCTGTCTTATTTATATAAGAATCATGACTGATGTGTTTAAATGTCTGCAGCAATTTCCACCTGTCCTTCCTGACTGTTGTTGATCACTGCCTCTGCTGCAGGGATCGATCAGCAGCGTGGGGAAGCCTTTGGTTCATTCTAGAGCAATACCTGCTGCTCTCTCAGCAAGCCCATCAAGTCAAACCCTCTCTGCTTCTTTGCAGCTGCTCCCTCCTTTTTCCTTTCCTGGCCAAACATCACTTGTACCCTTTGCCACCCAGGACTATCCCTTACCTCTAGAAATCAATCACCACTGGAGTTCATTCTGTAAGTAAATTTTAAAAAAAAATCAATTTTGTGTTTAAGGTTGCTTATAATCTGGGTTTTTTAAAGGTTCTTAAAGAATAAAAGACTGCTTTTTCAAAATTCAGACATCACTTATGGCTACTCTCCACAGGTACAAAAATTTGCTAATTAATAATTAACTGTAATTGCTAATGAATTTGAAGAAAACAAAAATTGCTGATTCAGATGGGAAAATAGCAAGATTTTACAGGGAATTTAAAATAGTTGGATGCAAACCTCCACCCTATCAGAAGAAAATCTGGAAGTATGCTTTAACCTGTAAGTGTGTAAAGGATGAATCCTGTCTGTGGTCCACGCTGCACTGCAGTGAGTTCACACGACTGATGAGGGTAGCTAAGCCTCCCACCCCTTTCCTCAGGGAACGTGTTCAGTGCAGTGCGAGGGAAGAGCATCACCCGCCTAGTTCCAGGCAGGAAGTGGTTGGTAACAGACCCATGGGCCATGCCTTGCTCTAACCACGCTCAGGTGCCTGCTCTGCAAGGCATGCCAGCAGAGTCACTCTGCTGGTGAAGTCTAAACATCTCAAGTACATCAACTAAAAAAAATCCCAAACAAACCAACAACCAAAACAAATATTCCTGTAAACATACAAAGAGGTACCAAAGACAGTGGGGATTTCTAACGCATTCTGGTTTCTGTTTCCAGTGCAGAAGCAGCTCTTGAGCATGAGTAAGATAACTTAGTCATAGTTCTGCTTCAAAGAGGGCCATTAAAAACATGTTTTAAAAATCACATACACTAATTTACAGTAAGACCTTGAAAGGCCCCCAAAATATAGTGCATAACCACACTATTCTCTCACCTTTCTCCTCCTATGCTGTCACCCAATTATTACAGCACTGAAGCAGACACAACTTACAGCCATATATATTCCTCTGTAAATCAGTGATCCTGTTAATTTTCCTTAATCTTGGCAAATGTGTAGCTCAAGACCTTTCATTAATATTTATTAACTATTCTTTTCTACATTGAACTTTTAATTATTTAAATCACTAACATATAATTCTGTTACTACACATTTTATGAGGTGCATTCTTCTTCCCAATGTTCTGGAAGTGAAAAAAATAGAATGTTAAGTCCAAATTCCAAACCTCAAGATCTTTCAACACAATAAAGAAACAATCCAGTTTAATAAATGCAGTGAATGTCTTACCATCTCACAAAAATAATTCATACAGTAAAAATATGTGGATCAAAATACCATGTATTTTGATTTCAACCATTAAAAAGCACACAAAAAAGTACAGAAAACAGTTTGTCAATGATACATTGTGATTATTATTGACTTTTGAAGTTTTTTTACTATCCAAAGAGTCTTTTTGATCTTCCACGAACCAGATTGGTTTTTCTGCAAAAGTATTTTCCTCTAAAGCAATATTCCCTATTGTTTTTAATATGAGCATGTATTCCTAAACTAAATTGTGAGAAATTCCTAACTAAAATGCAAGAAAAGGCAGAACTTAAGCAAAAACACACTCATCACTTCTCCAGGAGTTATCTGACATTTAGAGGGGGAAAAAATAAAAAATCAAGTTATTTGTCCAAGGCAAATTTTCTCATTCTAAGCATCAGATAAATGACAGAAGGACCAGCTCAGAATTCTTTCATACCTTTGGAATAAGATGCCTAGCATAACTAGCTATAGAGTGAGATGGAAGGCAAAAAGAAAAGGCCACCAAAAAAAGCTGTAACAATGAATTTCAGGTCTATTCAGCTCAGAATGCATCCTTCTTTATTTCTGTAGGTTTAAAAAAGAGAAAAAAAAGCAAACTAATCCTAGACTTCTAGTCATCAGAAGTAAGGCCTGAGGAGAAAGTGAATTGAGTGCTGGCACACTGGAAGCTGTTTTCTCTTCAAAAGATCAACAGGGAAGACAACATATTTCTCCATAACACAATTGTCTTCAGCTGTCCCTGATATGATTGACAGCCAGCATTAAGCTTTAGGGATGCTCAGACGATATTTAATGTCAAGTTCAACATTGAATGCGCTTGTATTTTAAGAACAACACCTGTTCCAAAGTCTTTGAATACTACTATCAGTCTCAGAAAACAGAAGGAGCCAGAAGCTCTTGGCAAGATAAAGTCCATAAAGTCCAAAAGAAGACTTTTTTTTTTTTTTTACTGTTGAGGAAATCTCTCTCCTCTCTGAGATTTGAGAATATTGTGTTAGTTTCTTTATCTCGCTGTGCCTCCCCTTCCCCCATCCCCTTTCCTTGCCACCCTTTCTTTTGTCCTTATTTCTTATTTATTTATTTTTAGATTGAGTGGGCAAGAAACAAAATTACTCTGAGCAGGTTGTTCCTTACCTGCCTTTTTCTTTTAGTCACTTTAACACAAGGTAAGATGAGCTTGCTTGTGATAATGCAAAACTGCTGTAGCAACTGCCTTTCTTAACTTTTTCCAGGCTACAGCTTATGTAATATATGCACCCTGTTTTTCTTTCAAAAATTCATTTCCTCAGACTAGTACTAGGAGCAGTGAATGCTCTGCAAACCCATATCTTGCCTGATTTATTTTAATATATTCATGTACATCTATTTGTTTACACTACTACATGTGCTTGAGGCAGTGCTTTTAGAGCCCTGAAAAACACTCTGAGCATCTTTCCTTTACATCCAAAAAGACTGGGAATGTGTATAAAATTTCTACCTGCACAAATAAAATAAAAATTGATAAAACAGAAGCTGAATGTACAAATGTAATGATAACAATAAGAGAAATCTGTTTTCAGGATAAATCTATTTAGCCATTGAAATGTGTAGACAGATAAAAAAGTAATATATGTTTGGGGAAGGGAATAAAGGGACATTTACACAAACTCTCCAGTGGGAATCCAGATAATCATCTATGGTTTAGAAACACTAAAAAATTTCTTCCACTCACACAAAGCACACGTTCACTCAAATATATGTAACTTCAAATATACAGATTTGATTTGATCACTGCACTGTGTATCAGGTTTCTACTCAAAAACAATACAGAAGACAATATTCTTTTGTTACTCAGCAAAAAAAAATCCCTTATTTAATGAACATTTTCATTCTTAAATCTCAAAGGCTTGCCTTGAATTCAAATACAGGGTTTATTTCTGAAGTAATGATGTGTGCTATCAGTCCAACTTTATATTTAAAATACTAATCTAAGATTAGTGTGATTACTGAATTATATAGCCTCTGAATGGAAGAACTACAGATTTGTCATCCTGTCTTATTTCTGTCTAGCAAAAAATAAAAAAGAACATCACCCAAGAATTTGAATACATCAGTATTTTCTCTAGCAATTACATGGACTCTGAATGAAATGTGGATAATGGCCATTTTTTCATGATTTTGAAGTGATTGCACATTAAAATAATGCCTGAATACATTTTTGTTTGCTTGAATCAGATCCTTAGGACTAGAACTGAAAAATTAGGCAAAACATGGTCTTAAGATGCCTTGAAACCCTTCCAATTCCATCTTTCAGGTCCAATTGTAGCTCAAGTTAGAATCAGAAGTTACTCCAACAGCTGAAAGTGAAGAAAACCAGATAAACTGACCTTAAATTATGAAGTTCTACACCCTCAAAACTTGTGTCAAAAGAAGAGGAAAAGATTTTCCAGTTAGCTGCCTAATCTAGCCACTTGGTTACTTCCAGCTAAGAGTAACAACACAAAACAGGTTCCAACAGCCAATCCCTGGTTTATGTTAAAAATCATATTTGTGTTTTTTAGTAATGGAGCTACAGCAAGGAGCAGTGCTGGTCACATCTTACAGAGAAAAGTAGAAAGAGGCAAGGTCTGCTTTTTGGGGCTCTAAACTAAGAACAGGCAATATTCTTTCCAGTGTTGACTGTATATTTTTCCAGTGACAAACAATTAATGCACAACACCACATTATTTACTTGTTCAAGAATATGATAAAAGCACTAAGCAATTCTGCATCAACACAGGAGCAACAATAGAAGTATCTTTGGAAATTTCCCTCTGGCCAATTCAACCCACCTTTATGACAATGAATTTGACCAGCTTCCCTGCTCTTATTCCTTCAGAGGGACAGTTTGAAAGACCACCATATTTTCCACTGTCACTGTTTTGAAGTCTCTCTGACTTTGATCCGTGCTTATCACAGTTTGAGTCACCATTCCTCGGTCACAGGATTTTACAGAATTGCAGAATCAACTCAGTTGGAAAAGAGATCTGAGATCATATGTCTGAGATGATCAAGTCCAACCCATGACTGAACACCATCATGCTTACACCAAGTGCCATATCCAGTCTTTCCTTACACACCTCCAGGGACAGAGAAGAATTTCTTTCTAAAGTCCAACCTAAGCTTCCCCTAGGACAGCTTGAGACTGTGTCCTCTCGTCGTCTCACTTGTTGCCTGGAAGAAGAGACCAATCCCTGCCTGGCTACAGCCTCCTTTCAGGCAGTTGTAGAGAGTGATAAGGTCTCCCCTGAGCCTCCTTTCCTCCAGGCTGAACAACCCCAGCTCCCGCAGCTGCTCCTCATAGCACATTCTCTCCAGACCCTTCACCAGCTTCATTGTCCTGCTCTGTACCCACTCCAGCGCCTCAATGTTCTTCCTGAACTGAAGGGCCCAGAACTGGACACTGTATTCAAGGTGCAGCCTCACCAGTGCCATGTATGGTCTGGTCCTACTGGCCCGACAATTCCTAATACAGGCCAGGGTGCCAGTGGCCTTCTTGGCCCCCTGGGCACACACTGGCTCATGTTCAGCCAGCTGTCACCTAACACCCCAAGGGCCTTTTCTGCTGGGCAGCCTTCCAGCCACTCTGCTCCCAGTCTGTAACTGGAGCATATTTTGTCTTTGTCAGGTGGACCATTCTGATCCTGGAGTCTGATGAAAAGCTTCCTCCCCCTGGAAATTTAGTTGCTTCCCTACATCTGACACTGCTGCAATTCCTTGAGCCTGTTTGAGGGAGAACCCCCAGGCAGCCAAAAAGCACTTTTCTGCTTTTGAAGTTTCTGTGATACTATTAAGCAGCACATTGACTGGTGCAGAGAGAATAGGATTCACCCTGAGTGAGACAGAATTTGACAATAAAGTTGCAGAAAGCGTTAGTTCATTGGTTCAACTTAGCAGACATCACCAGTTTGTTTGTGAGACAGAAAAGCAAGTGCTGGGGGTAGCTGGGAAAGAGTGGGGGAGGAATCTGACCCTGCAATCTGGAAAGATCACTGCGTACAAAGGCTTTCAGCTCTGTACCAACTGACAATGATGCAAAAGAGACAACCTGGTTCTACCCACAGTGCCAGCAGAAGTATGCTGACATCACATTTGGTATGCTTAAATCGGTGTGTTCTCATCAGGTGCTTTTCAATCACACCTCAAGGGTAACTAAAACAATCAGAAAACTGATTCCATTTTATCAGGAAGGAAAAAAACCAAACAGTTATGAAAATTGCTGTTTGGGTGCAAAGATCCCTTTGTTAGTACTTGAGCACGATTTTAATTGGAAAATATATTTGAATATAGAAGTTGTTCAGCAAATAGAGAATTAACAAATTATCATCATTGACACTGAGCAAGAAGGAATTTACTCAGCTTGATCTTCAGGTTAGATGGATAGTGTAAAATTGTCAATAAGAATGTGAAGTACACACTTGATTTGGAATCTGATCACAATGACAGACAGGAGATAATTATAGAACTTCAGCTGTCATTTCATAGTATCACCATACGCAAAATTGTTGTTCTTTTTTAAATACAAATTAATAAGGCTGTTTGCTGAATCTCTGTTAACTTTACTGCCCAAGAAAGTCTCACCACTTTGGTGTGTATTTAGTCTATTTAAATAAATAAATGGTGCATGCTAAATATTTATGTACGTATGTTTATGTATAAATATATGAAGACAATAGAACATAATTTCCTACCATGCAACTATTTCTGAATGCTTTGCCTAATCTAAATAGGGTTAAGAAGAAACAATATGAAAATTTTTCATGCAAAATTTGAAGTGTAATAACTCACTTCAGACATTCAGTTTCATAATACTTGGTGGTGGGGTTAATGATAGGTTGATATCTAAAATATTTTCACTTGAAAATGTTATTTTGTCTTAAAAATATCAAAAGCAAAACAAAGCTAAACCAACCAAAACCCTTAAACCCCTCACCACTCATTTGAAAATGCTTATGTTTGTTTCCCACATAGGGAATAAGCACATTGTTAACAAAGGAGGCAAAAAGTCTTTGGATGACTTGGTGTTTACATTTGGGATGGAGAAGGAAATATTGTGAGAAACCATTAACTTAAATTAAGACATCATGTACACAAAAGATATTTTTTGAGTTGGAAGAAGGTGTCACTATAACAGCACATAGGCAGAGCCAAGAGCTCTGCCTTGGAAATCCAGAGAAGCAAACCTTTAATGCTGCTCTTCCACATGTGCAACACAGGTAATGGGAAATTTGCAGGAGACTTCTGTAATCTCCTGCACACCTAATAGTAACCCCAAAATTAATCTGATTTCTTTCTTTAGCATGTATTGTTGGTTTTATATGTAAAGAATACTGATGTGTAACATTCTGCAAAAAAAAAAAAAAAAATCTACTGGGAGAATTCTGAGCAGCTGAAGCACCTGCCAAGAACTTGTTTTATACATTTTTTGAGATGTATATTCAGTATAACAGTATTTCATAGTGAAATTTGTAACTGCTAATTAGACATAAATCATTGCAATAGTATAGTTTATAAAGTTCTGTCAATTAAATTTTGAAAATTCCGTGCAAAGCAAAGCATATTTTCTAATATTATCTGGAATCCCTTCTTGCACTTTTGCCCGGAATCAGAATTATCCCTCTTCTGGATTAAAGATGCATTGGTGGATTAGTCTATCACTGATGACAACATAATATATCCTTCCCAGAGGCTTAAACTGAAAAGAGGTCTGCTAACTACAGACTGTATTAAAACAACAGGAGAAAAAAAAAAAAGAAGAAAAATACATTGGACATGAGATAGTATTTTAAAATTTAAATATCAGTATGTGGGATGTCAAAGTTTGTGAAACATAACCTCAGGTTCAGTGTCATGTATCAATCCTACTCTTTCCACAGACTGTATCACCCATAAAACAAGTAAGACATGGGACTGATTCCTGCAAGGATTAGCCATGGGTACTACTTCTAGCTTTAGCCACCTGAGCAAGCTCAGGAATACCAGCCACAGGCAATTTAAAGGAAAAATAAATAATTTTAATTTTTCTACTTGATGGTCAGATATGTACACACGTTTTGAAAAATTGTGCTTCTTTGAAATTTTTTTGGCAAGGCAAAGTATTCATTTTATATTTAAATTTAGCATTTCCAAAGCAACAAAGCAGGTGAGCTGTTTCTGAACTGAAATAATTTCTATCTCTGAAACTTTGTTTCAGGTGAAATGAAGTTGATTCATCACTTTAAAACTCTAAAGGAGATGTTATATTATTCTGTATTTTAAGAGATGTGCCAGCAGTTTTCCACAGAATAGGATCTTCCTGCAAAGTTTTTCTAGGTGTAAAACCTAGTACATAAAACACCTTTCCATGTGAATGTCCCAGAATATTTCACATGCCAGTAATCATACAATGACAACTTCTAGAATACACTTGTTTAGTATTTAAGCCAGTTTCTGGAAAGCTAACTAAAAATAAATATTTCAATGACTCTAGTGAATAGATAATGTGCTGTACTTTCTGGTGAACTTAAACAACTAATTACATTCTTTTTCAATTATATCCCAAGAAAAAGCAGAGGAGTTGTTAACATTAAATTTCAATGTAAGATGCTGGGGTCTGTTTTTTGTTTAAGAAAAGGTCAGTCCTTCACTTCATGAAAGCCAGTAAAATCATTGGCTTAAAAAGGTAGCTCAGAATCCATCTAAGAAATGAGCTTTTTACCACACTTGCCTGTTGGTGTCACTGAGAAGATGAGGATTAGATATTTTTCCGGTGTTTTATTTAATAAGAGACCTGGATGTCATCACTAATGTTGCTTGCTAAATTGAATCTTTGAAGAACAGTATAGAATATGTGAAGTGTTTGTGTGTACAGCTCACAGGCTGTGTGCTCCATCCTTTGAAAGGAAACCATTGTTAAGGGGGAGGGTCCTGAGCACAAAGAAGGGAAGGATTGCTTTTCTGGCAAATGGCAGTATCAGCAACAAAACTCTAATGAGAGCCACATGCTTCAATATGCAGAAAATAATATTCATACACTTTACAGAAATAAAAGGTTGGAGGACGGGGGGAAAGGACTTTGAGATCTGTAGTCAAAGGAATTTAAAGGTACATCTAAGTAGTCTTATGAGAGATTGCTTTATAGTGAAGTATCAGTTACACACAACCCCGGATCACAATTATCTGTGTATCCTCAGACTAGCAGAGCAGTTATAATGCAGTTCTGTGCTTCTCTGCAATTGATCTCTGTGACTGCATCATTTTCTTGACGTTTCACAACTTACTGATTCAGTAATCACAGTTCAGCTGTCTTAATCACACGGTAATTGAACCATAGAGGGAATGCCAATAACCAAGAAGATACCAAACCAACTAGATAGCAGTGTTTTCAGTCAAGAAACAGCTAACAGCAACTCAAATCTGAGTTTGTTTATTCTCCACTATCGATGTCTAGATTTCTTAAAAGGGAATTAAAGGGAAGGCAGTCCATTTTGGCCCAAATCCGCTATTTCCCTGCTCCTTTTATTACGCGCGATCCCCGTCAAAGAAGAAGCAAAAGTCAAGATACAGGCGGGTCCCCCCGCACGGCGGAGGGGGAGCCCGCCAGCCGTGCGGGCGAAGGCAGCGCCTGGCCGGGGGAGCGGCGCGGCGGGGCCGGGCGGGCGGCGCGGGAGGAGCCGTGCGCGGCGGGGAGCTCAGCGGAGCCCGGGACCCGCCCGGGCCGGGACCTGTCCGTGGTCCTGCAGCCGAGCCGCCGCCGCTGCCAGCGCCACACCGAGGGGCCCTTGGTCCCCGCCTGCCTGCCTCCACCAAGGCCCTGCAACAGCTGCTGCCCCTGCTGAGCCCGGTTCACAGAAATTCAGCTTTTGGGGAGGTTTCGAACATCCTCAAGGCTGGGGGTACTTAACAAAAGAAATTCCCCAAACCTCCTACCAAAGCCCTGCCCAGGCTCTGAGCGTGCCTTTCCCGGGCGGTCTCTCGGCTGCCCGGGGCGCGGGGGAAGCCCCAGCCCAGCGCGCAACTTTCCTGCAGGGAGCCGGGCTCCAGCCCCCTCGGAGCCCCCGCGCAAGGCAGCGAAGACGGAGGGGACCTGGTGCCCTCCTCGCCTGCAAAGCCGTGGAGAAGCCAGGCGGGAGAGAGAGAGGTTGGGAGCTCCCTCGCCTCGCCTTCCTCATTGCCGGCTTCTGGTACCAGGGAAACCCCGGGGGGCGGAGGGAAGAGGAAGCTCCCACCGTACGCGCAGTGCCCCCCGTGCATCCCCTTCTCCGGGAGTCCGAAGCCCCAGCCCGGACTCACGTGTGCCGTCAAACCGGGTGGCGATGGTGTCGAGGAAGGTGTTCTGGGGTGCCAGTAATCCCTTCATAACCGGCATTGTTCCAGCGCGGTGCGAGGTTCCCCATCAAAGTTTGTCTCCGAGGGTGGCTCGAGAAGAAAGTGCAGAGGGCGCCTGGGGGAAGGTAGGGAGGGAGGAGGCGGAGGGATAGGGAGGAGAAGGAGGATGGGGATGCCGCCGCGCCGCCTCCGGCGCCGGGAGCCCCCGGCTCGTCAGCCCCGGCCCCGCACGGCGCTCCCGCCCCGGGGAGCCGCGCACAGGTGCGGAGCCGCGCCCCCGGCCGGCAGCGCCCGCTCCCCCTCCCCGCACCCCTCCCGAGGCGAGGGGGAGGGGGCGCCTGTGGAGAGCCGCCGTGAGGAAGGACGGGCTGGAGGAGAGCAGGGAGCTGGGGAAGAGCCACCTTTATCCACCTGTAGCGGAGCTGGGTGGGGCGGGGCAGCGCAGGGAACGGCGGCCCCCGGGGGCTACGGAGCCTCCTCCATCCCCAGCAGCCTCAGACACATTTCGGCTCCAGCACCTGAGAAGGGTCCCAGGCATCTCGGCTCAGTCTTATGAGTAACAATATCGCAGGGTAAAGCACGGGCTTACTTTGCTGCAAGGAGAAGAAACACCCTTGACAGATAGCAAATGCCTCTGGAGGTGCTCACTGGAGAGTGAGACTGGGACACGGATAATTCTCCACCAGTTGTGTGGCCTCAGACTTATTTGCATGGTTAGGCTATTTCATTTATTTAAGGAATAGGCATTTTTGATTGTTAGTATATCCTATAACATTCTTTCAACATTCTTCCCTGAAAAATTCCTGAAAAATTTTTTTTTCTGCCAGCCAGAAAGAGAATTAATACATAACCTAGCCCAGAAGGTCTATTGTGTAAATTCCAACAAATAAATATGAAACAATAGTGATAAAGAAGTGGCATTCCACATTCAGACGAGTAACCTGCTCAGACTGATACCATGGCTCTTTAAATGCTGCCAGATAACTCTCCATAGTACAGTCATTTCACTTACTGTAGCAGCAATAGAAAAACTTCCCCATGTTCTTTCAGGATTAAAAGACCCTAGAGAAAAGAAGTGGGAGTACACTCCCTAATCTACAAAGTCACTGTGCAGAGGAAGCCTGTTGGGTTCTTGCTATTTTTCAGTACTGCTATTTGTATTTTTTTGCTATTCCTGTTTATTTAGGATTCTCTTTCTCCAGATGGTTAGAAGACTTTGATGCCCACTTTTTAGCATAAGCAGTGCAGAGAGGTTACAAAAGAGAGAAAATGGTCTTTCTTTACGACAGATAATGAAACATAAAACCCCCCAGAACCTCAGAAAATGCTGATTCACAGGGTTTCTAGTGCAATATAAAGCCTACCCACGGTAACCTCACCTTGGCTCTGGAGAATGCAGCAGTGTTTTGCTGAGTCTGTTTGCATGACTCTGTCCAGTTGCCCTTGTACTGGAAGCTTTTCATGAACTAGTTTATATAGAGTTGCCAGATCAGTTTTCAGAAGTAGCACATGAACTGAGCGACTGCCTGTACAGTACTTTGGAAGTCTTCAAGATCTCAAAGTATATCAGTTTCTTGCCACCTGATAATCATCAAATTCATGTCAGCCTTGTCCTTAAAGTATATAGGCAGCAGCCTTGTCCTTAAAGTATACAATTTTTAATACCAGCAATTTTTAATTTTCATTATTATTTTCATATCTTCCAGTTCAATATAAGCAGAGTTACAAAATTAATTTCTATTTATAGTTTTCCATTTAGCCTCCCTGGCTAGTTGGGTTTGATGGTACATGTACTCACTAGTGAAATAAAGAAAATCTCATTTCAATACCTGGAAAATTCTGAAAAGCATGATCAGGTTTTCATTTCTGCCAAAGTGCTCAGCAACAGAGGTTGTTAAGATAAATCCAAAGCTTTGAAACCTGACAAAAGGCTTGCCTATGTTGTAGCTTGTGGTGCTGCAATTGTGTTTCAGTTTGCATTGTTTTCCATGGCCTGCCCAAGCACCATTTAAGTAGGGGTGCCATGAAAGAGAAAGGAATGCGTTCTTAGTCCCGGTACAGGCAGTCAGGAGAAGCAAACCCATATATACATTTAAACGTATAAATGTATTTCTCAATTTTGTTCATCACAAAAGGGAAAAGAGACATTTTTCCAGGGGAATCAAGTTGTTGCCTGATAAGTCTTCAAGGCCATAAATGGCCACACCAAGTCTGAGCTCTAATCATAGTGTTTTGAGGGCCATATGACATAACAGCTTCAGTAAGCTTAAAACTTTATTGAGAGCTCCTGGAGACTTCTTAATAATGAGACAAAAATGTTTTCATAAAGCCTTAGGACTTAACTTGGACAAAGAATGCCAAACAGTTATGCAAATACACAGCTCAGAAAGGATGGTTAAGTGCCAGAGGAGTTACATGGCATATTCCATGCTGATAGGGGTGAACAAAAATTAGTTATTGAAATTCACCACTAGCCAGGGGGATGTGATAGCAATGGCAGTGAAAGCTTTACCAACAGGGAAATTCTGCTGATGCGCAAGAGGGAAGGATACCAAATGTGGCTGAAAGCCCCTTCATCTCTGAGAACTTCAGGAAAGAGGAAGTTTGCTGTTCTTCACAAGTACCCAAAATCATGCCATTACTGTTATAAATTGCTTGTGGAAATGGCTACATACTATGGACAATTAGTAACAAGCTCCTAAAAATTTTGTGTTTGTGTTCTACGTATCACAAAGCAACCACCCAAATCCTTTGAGGTAGAGCTAATAAAATATATTACAAAAATAATGTACATAAAAAGGCTCAAACTACAAAAGATGAGAAATTGAAGTGCAGTATCCTATTTTGCACTTGTATTCAGCATATTCTAGGGACTTTTACTTATAAGAGTAATCCTCCTTAATACAAAGTGGTACTTCAGAGAGCTTACTGCAAAACACAGTAAACTCCTAAAGTTACTTCAAGTGACAAATTTACCAGGCTGAAATTATGGTAAGCAAAGAAGAAATAGTTAAGAAAAGCAGACAAGAGCTGAGCATATGTAAAAGGGAGGTAAAAGAAGGAGCTGAAAGTTTGCAATCAAGTCCTGGAAAATTATTTTTAAGCTTTAAATGAAAAGCAAAGGGATTCTGAACAGTCACAGACATATACATATATATATATATATATAAATGTTTAAGGGAAATTAAAGTAAAAACCCAGGTGATTTTTAATTTTTATCTTGTTTCAAGAAACCAGCTTTCAATTTTGCTGTATCAATTTCTAATATGTGGATATCTGGACATAGTGCCTAATACTTATTTTTGCTGGCAAGGACAGGTAAGCAAGAGTTGAAATCTAGCTTTCATTTTTTGTGTATAAGTCTATATCCAATTTACGTAAATAGCCCACTCCCCATATTCCTTTCTTTTTCACTGTGGAGATTTAGGTGAATTCAAAAGCATATGTAAAATTATATGTATAAGAGTTGCGGATAAACAGTACCAAAGCTGAGAAATTAAGTACTGATAGCACTGCTGCTACTCTTCAGCATGCCTTTAGCATCCAGAAATTGCAAATGAAGTTTATTCAGGGGCTTAGAGTTTAGACCAGAAGGGCTATCTAAGAAAATAAGGTTTACCACTTCAAATTACTCAATAGTATATAAATAAAGTCTCAGCCATACATTTCCCCCTACTTATCCACAGCTACTTGGGCACTCAACATAGCACATTACATTGTGAGGCATGGTATAATCTATATTATTGCTTGTTACCCAGAAATGTGGGCATGGGCAGAGTTTTGCACAAAATATAAGCAAGGAGCAGCATGTTTAGCATTTTTGCTCATAACTTTTCTTCATTTATGATTTAACCAACAGAATTTTCCCAAATTTTGCTATTCTCATTCCACAATATCATAAATTACCTCATGAAGAAAAATTAGGAGTTGCTTCCCTGGTATTACGATTTGACCTCAATTTACCTGCTACAATTATGCAAATGAAAGCACATAGTGAAAATCAAATTAACAAGGACTGCCTGTAGCTTACTTTTGTGCTTGAAATTGCCACCCACTTATTTGTTTGTTAACCTTAGCATTTGGTGGGAAAAAAAGAAATTATGAAAAAGCCTGAAAATACTAGAAAGTGGCAAAGAATGGCAACCTGCTGTTCATCTGCAATGAACAGGCTAATTTGGTCTGAAGTAGTGTGTGTTGAGAATATCATCCTGATAAATGATTGTTCTACTCCAAGAAATGCTGGCCCCTGCTTTTTGTTGTGCATAAGCCAACAAGAGAACTTTTCAAGAACAGAGCTGCATAATTAAAAATCTGACAAACAAGGGACAGTTTGGGTTGAAGCTTAAATGCAAAGCCAGCACCTCTGGCTCAGGAGGAGACTAAGTTCCTACATCCTAAGTTCCGGAAGAAGTTGCAAGCAGGCAGGAGAACCCACACATGGTGGTACTTTGAGTGAAGTTAAAGATTTAAAGCTCACTTTTCCTCTGCTCCTGGCAGGCACCCACGAAACCTTTTGGCAAAAGGCTCATTTCTTTCTAGTACTGGTGTTAAAGGATGCAAACCTGATGTTCAGAGACATGCCATTCACTAATGCACTGAAAAAGCACTGTGGTAGATGCACAAGGTTCTAATTATACTGATATCACCATTGTATTAGGCTGCTGTTTATGCTTTTGTTTTCTTTTGAAATATATAAGTAATCATGGATAAGGTTTAATTCCATTATACATATTGCTCAATTAAGTAGATTAATGATTTATACAATATTGATTTGTGTTTTGTATGGTTAAAAGCTCTTCATGCATTCACAGACCCAGGTTTCATATGTCCATTGGATTTACAATGAGAGAAAATGTCTCTTCTTTTCTGCTAAGTAGAAAATGAATTGAGATCTAAAGGTAGCTCTGTTAAACAAAAAAAAAAGGTGAATAGACTATCAGATCTCAAAATTAATAAGACTATAAAATTTCTGTCTTCCACTTTCCTGTCTATAAAAGCAGAATCATAATTTTCACCTCCAAGGATTGTGTGGATATGGTTAATGTTCAAAAAAACTACAAAATTTCACAAAAAACCTCTGATAAAGCTGGAAACAAATTAGCAGTTGTTATTGAAGAGATTGGATAGCATTGAGAAAGTTATTGAACCACATTTCAAACAACGAGGAATTAAGAAGGAACTCAATTGCTCTAACATTAATTGAGCACCATCATGTGGGGAAAAACTCATTGTTTATTGGAAAAAAAGTACTGCATAAAGGAGAAATGTAACTCTATGCACAAAATTAGCATCTAAAGCTGAATAAACAATATCTGTTTTCAGTAGAGTTTGGTTTTCATCAGAAAACAAAACCAAATCCCCCTGCAAACTAAAGCCAAATCCCTCAAAAATAATACTACTAATATTAAATAAAAAGTAAAATAAAATAGCTACACTACAATTCTGGTGACAAACCTTATAGTTGACTAAATAGGAACAGAATTTTTTTCTTAAAATTGTTGCAGTAAAATAAAGATAAAAAGAATCTGAGAGGTCATGAATTCAGAAAAGACTGAGGCATGGTAATGACTTATTTTGTATTTCCTGGGTGTGAAAGACGTCATAAGCCTTTCACCCTCACTGTGGCATTAGAGGCAATGCTGATGTTAAAGGATCTTGTAGATTATTCCACATCTCAAAAAATGTGGCCAATGCAGTGCACCTGTTAATGAGGAGTATTCATTTTCTTCCAAATTCTTTCTTTTAAAAAAGAGTGGATTCACTTACTGAATATCAAAATAGCTCTTGACAATATTCTTTATAGTACTATCAGAACTTAACTTTTTTATGACCCAGAGTTTAAAATAATTTCATTATAAAATGCAATCCATTACCATTTATCTGCTTGGATTCAAAGAGTACAGTATCAGAATTATTTGCAAGGCAAGATTGTGCTCAGAGAAAACAAAGGAGAACTCAGTCTAAAAGTTTAAGAGGTGATACTGGTTGTATAAGAGACATAGAAGGATGCTTTGAATACAGAATAATCACAAGCACAGCTCTAGATATGGGATTTTCTCTTAAGCCTTAAACATCATCTTCCTACATGCAGGTGCAAAAAGTGATTCCTCCCACAGATCCTTCCAAGGTAATTAGAAATTGTGCTACCATGCTTCCACACAGATATCCCCAGAACACTGAGAAATAGCTATCCAAATTTCATGATCACATTCTAAATACCATTATTGAAAAGCAACTCCAAAGACAGAACAAATCCCTTCGTAAGTACACCTATTTTAAAATCCTTAAATCAGATCAGTCTAAAATAATTTCTTCTTTTCATTTTCCAGTATTTTTGAGCACAATTTATATTATTCTTAAGCTTCTTCAACATCACCAAAATAACGCACATGACTCAGCCATATTTTTCCTGACTTGCACCAGAGCAATAAAAAGCAGGATGAGACACGCCAGCTGGTTTGACTTTATTAATTTTCCTGACCTGCAGAGCACCTTAATTCTTTCAGATAATGCTGAAAGAATTAAGCAGTACAGCTATGCTGGTTCCCAGCACTGTTGTGGTGCTGATGTGAATTAAGATTTTGGTGACCATCCATGAAGTGACAAGAGAGCAGGAAATCAGAGCAACATTGTTTGTATTAAATCAGTGCAAGTCACGAAAGACTACCAAGACACAGAATACTCAAAAGGAAACAGAGTAGTACTTCACTAGATGTCATCTTCAGATTTATCAGTGCAATTGCCTTGACAGAGGATTCATTAATAAAAAGTCTGGGTGGCATTACTAGGTCTTATTCCTTCTTTTCTCTTTGATTTTACTGCATTTTAAAAAGTGAAAATCTAATATTAAAATATTAATGTTTAAAACGAGTTAAAAGCACTGGAAAATTCCAAGCTCATAACATTCAAGTGTTTTTTAATCACTTCATATCATAAAGACACAGAAGATAGTGCTATGTTCTATGTACTTTAAATAGACTTTTATCTTAATATATAAATTAGACCTGACATCTAATTTGTCTACGAAAAAACATCCTCCTAGAGAGACACAGTTGATAATTCTCTGATATTTAGGGGTTTTGATGGTAAATATGAATACCATTCAATTATATGGCTTGTTTGGGTGTTAACAGTAAGAGCACATTTTCTCTAAGGTGCAATTGGCAAGCTTTGCAGAAGTTAACAGCAATGACTTGAAGTCAGATATTAGGTTTTGCTTCAGAAAGCTCCCAACAGAGAAAACTGAAGTTCTCCCCATTACGTAAGTATAATCAGTATATTTTTCAGTATCTTTCATAATATCTGAACAATAAGTGAATGATGTGAACGTAATTATTTTAGCATTGTTTTACACAGAAATAATTCAGCAGCAATAGTTATGGCAGGTCAAATGTACCTTCTACTTTAATACATATAGTAAGTGACCTTAATTGACACGTACTTTAACGGTATCTTGAGGTGTTTAATCTTTGCCATAGAAGATTGTAAATACAATGATCACAGAGACAAAAAAGTGTATTTAAAGTATCATCAAAATGTCATGAGCAGTAGCTTAAGAAAATTCCCAAATTTTTAGAGAAAAATGTGTTTAACTCTAAAATATATTCCTGTAGTTCCATTATACCTGTCTATAAATTGTGAATGCACTTTAGAAACCCCAAGAAGATTTATTAGTATAAATACAGACTCACCAAGATCAAATGCTTTGTCTCCTAATTGAAGAAATAGTGAGGGGGGCAAGGAAAAAAAAAAGGAGTACTGATTTGAAAAAATTATTTGAAGTAGGTTAGAGTTTTTTCAAGAATCCTTGCATCGACTAGGTAAAAGTGGTTAAGATACTGCTATACATACGTCCTTTCAGAAATATAAGAAAAGTGCCATTTTCCAGGGATTTTAAATAAAACTTTTTTAAACTACAGTTCAGGTTACATGATTTTTCTGTTATACCAGTAATAACTGAATTTTCTTCTACTTAAGTCAATTGCATTACTGTTTAAAAATAAATTGAAAACCCTTGAAACAAGAAATCCTTCACAACCTTTTGTTTTGCACTAAGTCTTACTTCTACATAACAAGTTCTTCAGAAGACAACAGTTAAACAGCAAGTAATTAAGGAACAGGAGTCTAACTTGATCCATCAAGGCTGTAACAGATCAGCCTTAATACTGATTGATTTGCTTTTTAATCTTCTCCAACTCATCAACTTCTTTTCCATCTTAATAAGAGTTTCATTAGTTGTTCTTCTCATGAGGCCATTTAAACAGAAGAACCAGTAGATACTTCAGTAGACACAAGTAATGTTTCTCTACCTAGGAGATACTCCAAGTCTTCACAAATAAATTATAAAAACTACCCTCTTTTCACCCTTATAAGAAAAACATATATATTACTCGCTTATTTTGGAGAGATTTTCATAAATGTGTCTTCCCCAAATGTGTACTTTGAGTCAGACATTTGCAAAGAGGAACACTGCAAAAGGACAGAGATAGAGAAAGAAGGCAGGAAAGAAGTTTTACTGTTCAGAGAAAAAGAATCTCAATGACTAAGTAAAAGAATTGGTAAAGAAATCCTATGGAAGTACGCAGTTAAGGAAACATCTAATAAGTGAAAGTTACCATGTTTGGCACAGGACTGAGCTTTGGACTAAATCTGTTGTGCAACACTCTTGACAACAGGCAAAACAGGGTTTAAGTAGGAGGAGATAAAATCAAGAGAGAGGAGAGTGGGCAGCACACCAGGTCTAAGAATGAACAGCAAGATCCAAGCAATGCTTAATCATGCAGAGGCCAGGAAAAAAAAACAACAGCATTTTTGCCTGTAACTGAAACAGTTGTGAGAAAGTGGTAATCAGGATTAAGGGGTTTTATGCTGCAATCACATCTATCTAGTTTTTGTGTGCTCTTCTTCCAGCAAACCTCCAACAGGGAAGAAACAGGTTATTTTTGGACTTTGTCTGAAGAAACAAATCTTGAACTTCAGTCAGCTCCAAAATACACTGCAAAATAGTCCGTGTGACACTTTGAACCGGAAGAATTTTTGTTTTTCTTTAGATTTTGATCTGTCCCGATTTTTTTCAATATTGCAAAGATTTTGGGATTTCAGATGTGTCAATCCTCTATTAGCTTACCTTCTATATAAAATATTCCTTACACTTTTTTATGTTCCATCTATAAGCAGTGCTCTGATCCCACAACAGATCCAAGCAAGTAAAGCCTCAGGTATGCAGAGCTCTCTGCGCAGGAAAATTAGTGTGGCATAGTAGATAGGTGTAAGGATTAGACTGAGGATCATATTACAGGATTAGGGCACCTATACATGCAATGGATTTTGTAGGAAATTACCAGCCTTGCATTAGATGCAGCCTCAGAGTCCTATTTATAGTATAATCTACTCCCTAGTCAGGTTGAATTAATATCCCTATCCTTTTTGCATAGACTAGCTGGTATATTCTTGGTACAATTTTCAAGACTAATCTTTTATCTAGGATGGCATTTGCTGTTACAGTGCAGTTTAAAGCTCAGTACAGAATTTGTGTCAGCACTTTTTGTCCCATGAAGAGCTGAAATTAAAACATTAAAGTAGATAATGTAGCCATGGTCCAGAAAAAAGCTCACAGCTTCTTTCAAGCTCATAATAACTGAACAATATAAAATCCATGGGCACTTTCCAAGTATTGTTTTGAGATTTCTCAGCCATGGAAAAGGTTTCCAGGTGTTCTTCTGAAGCACATTTATTTTCCAAGAAATAGTGTCTCATTATGCTGCTTGTACTAAAAACCTCCTCAGATTAAGGTTTAAATTAAGGTTTAAATTAATTTGTTTCATACTAAGGAACAGAAACCTGTGATCTCATTCAAGTATTTGATCTAGTGTTAAACAGCAGAGGTGGGAATTATTCTATCTAGTAGTTTAGTGGGATCAAATAATGTGGAATCAAATTCAAGGTGAGCTGAAACATTCAGTTTGGAATGCAAGATTGGGACAGAATTCATTTTCCCACCTTTTGGTACCATTTTTTCTACTTAAGCTGTTCTACCAGGCTATCCACAGGAGAAACCAATCAAAAGCTTCACAAAAATAAGTATCACAAATTTACTCAAGTGAACTAAGAAATATATGAGCATTATGGACCAACCTTTATGTATAGCTCCACTACTGATCATCTGTCAGAAGATGAACAAGGAAAATTAAGGGAATCTCTATCATTCAATTTGTTTGAAGCTATATATACACAGGTAAACATGTAGATGCAGTTTATGGTATTATCTCATTGGTATTAGCTTACAGTTTTCCTAAGTAAATTTAGCATTACTAAAATATACATGCCAATTAAACTTATAGGCTCCTGAAATCTAAACAGCTGGTTTTTCCATTTGAAATTTAGGTCAGATATTTAATAGACAGGTTAAGAAACAGATATTATCTGTGCTGTGTAAATGGTTGGAAAGATAAATTTACAGCTGGAACATTCTAGAGTTTACTGCCCTGGGCAGAGAATCATCATTCACAGTAGTTTTAGTTTGTTATATTCTTTTAGCAGTTGAGATAAGCACTTTGCTATTTTTTCTCTTATTGCCAAAACAAATAGCTTTTGTTTATATTTTATGATAAACTATGTGCAGAATTAGCACTTGAATAACTTGTAAAGAACAAAAATGCAACCATAACTATTGCAGAAACCAAGGTTTAGGGGGTTTGTTTCAGTTACAAAACAAAAGGAATTATTATAATAAATAATAAGCAAACAGTCTGGGAAAATGCCTGCTGAAAAATCCAAGGATCATGGTGATATTACATACAGCAAACAAGAAAAACAAGCATTTGGCAATCAAAAGTCTATAGTAGGTTATTGGATAAGTAAAAGGAGAGTCCTATTGGCTTATTCTATCATTTTTCATCTAATAATTTTCTTGTACAGAACTGAGAAAAACAGAATGCAAAGTCTAAGTTGTCACCCAATAACAGGCAACCTGCCTTTGGAAATAATTCTCTCCTCTTTGACAAGACACACAAAGTTTATGAATTTATACTGGGGTTCTCAGTTTTTTTGTAAAAACTTTTGACTAATCCTGTTGTTCTTCACAAACATTTAATTTCAAAACTATGAGTGTGTCTTCCAAATTTGGAATATTTGCATATTTGAGTACACTTCCAGACTCTAGCTCATAGTTGCTAAATATTGATGTCCCTCTCTTAAAAGTTCATCTCATTCAATTTCACACAGTAAAAAGCTTATTGTAACACCTCTGATATTTGGACCTCTTATCCTACTTAAAATAACACAAAATGTAAGATTGCATTTGGATTTTCACATTCTATAAACCAAAGTATGGACAGCCATTGCATTTCACATTAAGTATTACCACATTTTCTTACTCTGAAGAGGACATGGAATAAACAAAAAGTAAATTGCAAAAATTATCTCTGGAATATTTGTATCTTTACTAAAGCATTTTGTGACTAATACTTGAGAATTACAAGAATTACAGTAGAGAATCTTCTCATCACAGCTGAGATTGCAATATCATATTGACTAAAATAAAGGGTAAGGATCAGCTTCAGCCTGCTCAAACTTCAATTAAGGTCAGGTAAAACACTGAGTTCAAGGTACTAACAACTAAAGACCAAATTTTTAAAGATTTTTAGGAGATTAAAGAGGAAGGTGGGAAAGGTAGAGGATGTACAAAAAAGTTTATTGCTCTGTGTAATTTTGCCTCCTGAGGATCACCTGGTTTTTTCTGGAAGTCCCAATGGAGGCATGAGAAGTTGTTCTCACTTTCTCCTCCACTGCGCACGAAGCAAATTATTTATAGCCATCAGGACTCCCATTCTCCTTCTCCCCAGTGTTAATATCTCCCTATAATCATTCCCTCACCTTTGCTTATCCAGCCCATTTTGATAAATCTGACTAAGGCAGGCTGCTCCAAGGACCACCATCCCAGGCAATGCTGGACAAGTCAGCAGAGAGCAGAGATGAGTGATAGGGGCAGGAGCCTCTTCAGCCATCCAGCAGCAGCTGCTGAAGGAGGATGCAGTCAGACCCTGAACATTTTGGAAGTCTGGCCTTTGCATCATATCTGGGCCCTCTTCCTCCAGTGCAGTTACATCACTAAAAGAACAGCTTTACCACAAGGAACATGAAGCAATTTTAATGAAAATATAAGAAGCATGTGAAAGATTCTGGAAAGAATTAACTTAAAAAATACACTTTGAAATATTAATTTGGACCAACTGCTTCCTCAGGTGAAAATACAAGCCAATGAACTGCTAATTGAAAAACAGTTCCATCATTCATGTGGTTTTGGGTTATAGAAGTGTGATAGAAGAGGTTGGATATTATTTTCACAGCTACATGTGCCTCCATTTCTATAGTTTTATTGGGCAATATGCTACTCTGACTAGAACTATATAACTCTAACTTATAACTAGCAGAAATTTGTTCAAATTAATATTTTTACTGACCACAGGTTGAATTATGGGAAAGGAGCTTGTATGAGCATCTTTTGGCCCGCTTCAATTCAGCAATATACACAACTGCTGCAAATATTTGGAATACCACTTGTACTCAAGTAAGTACATGCTTTTTCAATAAACTTACTTTTCTGAAAAAGAACTTTGAATCAATGCTCTAGTCCTGTAAGCACAAGCTTAATGTTCTCCAGAGCTAATCCAGCAAAACACTTAAAACGTCTACTAATATAGGACAGGTAATATGCTTAACATTAAGCTCTGTTTAGTGAAATACCCTTAGCACTTGCTGCAGTGTATTTTGTAAGATAAGCATACTCAAGTATTAAACTCTCAACATGCATTTTTCCAGGACTGTGGTCAATGTTTGCCTCCAGCCACAGCATGACCTGATTATTTATATGTTTTAAAGCTCCTGAATAGACAGAAAGCCTAGGTCTCTGCTGGTGTAATTGTACTGATGGCACTGGAGATACAACACAGCTTCCAGTCCTTGGCTCTGAACATTATACAACGTACACATTTTGTGAGTTCCCACCGGAAACTTGCTTCCACTGCAAGTTTTCTATTGCTATCACTGTAGACGTCATGGACCCAGATCAGATGAACATTTAAAAAAAAAAAAACCTAAAAATTGAAATAATATCCAGACACGATTAGTTAATTCACTTGGCTGTATTTGATGTGGCTTTAAAAACTAAGTTTTAGATGTACACAGAATTACATTTATCAAAGAAGGATCTTTTTATTAGTTTCATTTAGATTTTGTTAAGTCAACAATCCATTCTCTTTCCTTAAAAACATTAAGAAAGTGTCTCAACAACCGTTATGTAACATTTGAAATAGGAAAAATATAAACATAATATTTCCAGCTATGGTCTAAGCATAAAATTGACACTAAAATTGGGGGGGGTGTCTTCTCCCTTAAATGCTTTGCACATGTGTTGTCTCACAACAACTCATTCTATATCTCCTTCATTAGTACATTCTCACTTTTTAAACAGCCTAACATACTGAAATTCCCATGTCTCATTTCTAACTATATTTGCCTATTTTTTAATTAGATTAAGGATGGTAAATTAGCTAAACATAAACAGGAAGATATAATTTTATTTGAGGAGTACAATTCCCACTCACCAACACTGTTTTTAACATTAGCAAGGCTTCATCTGCAATACAGGACTGCATGTAACACAGTGTTATTGTTTATTATTAAAGGGGCAAGTGATATATTTCACAAATACATCAGTAATGAAGCAGAATCTAGAGACAGCAATACTCAAGGTGCATCGGCCCAAGACCTATCATGTTACTGTAACATTTTACTTTCAGAAATAAAAATACTGAGATAAAAGTGTGTGCCATAAAAAATCTTTCATAAACCTGTCTCTCCACAGCCCACATTCAGGTGGTTACATAAGTACATGAA
Source organism: Motacilla alba alba (assembly GCF_015832195.1). Taxonomy (NCBI): domain Eukaryota; kingdom Metazoa; phylum Chordata; class Aves; order Passeriformes; family Motacillidae; genus Motacilla; species Motacilla alba. The sequence goes on along the minus strand of NC_052017.1, from coordinate 36,295,814 downwards.
TGATGTTAAGCAAATGAGTTATTATAATGAAGTTAAATACACAATTCATATCAAACTAACGTTTAAACACCTTTTAATGTCTTTGTACGTGTTCATGGAACATTTAACAAGGCTTAAATCTTTTACCACTTATTAAAACAGAGCTGCTCTGTTGTGCAAGATTTAAGTGATCAGCTTAAAGAGAAAAGATTAGACAATAAAGGAAATATTTTTTGTTGAGCACCCATGTGATTTTGAATATTACAAAAGCTGCTTATTTGCATCACAAGGGCCAGATACACAAAAACATTTAAGCACTGGGTATTCTTCCTTTTCAGCATGATATAATTATCATATTAGAAAGAGAATGAGCAGCTGTTAGGTAAATCTGTCCTGGCCAAAATCCACACAAATAAATACATACTGAAATAAAAGTACCACCTCACCCATTGAATGTCAAATATTACCTACTCCTGGTAGTCCCCATTCAAACTTGAGTGAGCACTGATATTTCAAAGAATGCTCTCGGGCATACCTCAGCAATCTATACTTAAATTGTACTGAAAGTGTATTTCTATACACAGAATCCTCAGGGCAGGGGAAGGGGACTGGAAGGAAGGAAAAGGAAGTTAGGAATCTTTTTGGAGGCTGCTAAAGCAGTTCTGACAACCTTTTTTGAGTCTGAAAAGAGAATAGCTAATTCAAGTCACAGGGATTCTGGTGAAGCATATTAAGATCTCACAAAACCAGCTTCAGTTACTGATTGATTTCCCTGTCATCCACCTCCTAAGACTCTTACCATCCCCAATTTCCTTCTGCATTATCACTTAGAGCCATCACTAACTCTTTTCCTTTCAAAACTTTGGTTTAGATTTTTTCCATTAAACACATCTGAGTTATATTTTTTCACTAGCTTCTACCTAAGCACATAATCTGACACTTTGTGATATTGAGTGAGGACTTAAGGATAGTGTATCAATACTAGCAATTAATTTCCTTCCTTTTATTGCTTTGAACAGCCGTTCAATCTAATTTTCAGGATTAATTATTTTCACTTCCCACTGGTACTGCAGACAGAACACAATGAGCATCTGAGAAAGCTGAAACCAATCCAGATTCTCATAAAAGCCTTTAATAATATGATTTTGCTCATCTCTCCTGATTTAAAAAGGTCTGCTTCAAGTCTTGCAAAACAAATTCCAAATTCAATTTCACTGCATGGTACTAGCAAGCTTCCAGCATATAGTACTCACATCAGAACTCATACACATTCCTGTTTACTGTAAGCCAAAAAAAGTCTTCCCTTGGTAATACTACACACGAGTACAAATAGAAAAGAAATTCTAAGAACTTTCTAGACTGAGTGACAACACATGCTAGGAAGGCTACAGTTCACTCTAATCTTAAAGCAGGATGCCACCTACTGCTAAATGGCCTGAATTAAAAATAAGAGAAACCAGTTTCCTAACGACATAAAGTAACCTGGAAACAATCATGACTAATGTTTCATGATTCTGATGCACAAGTCCAATTCTCAGAAAAGAGCTTCACAAGCAGCTTATCATGTTAAAATTTGTGCTCTACTGCTAGAGGAGCAGAGTTCTTTACAGTTAATTGAAAGAGCAGAATGCACTCAAAGGTAAGGTTATACTTATGGAAAGTAGTATTACTTTGCGACATAAAGTTGGTTTTGGCCTGCCAAGTTTGTTCTCCAGTTCACTGAAGTTAGCAGAGGAAGACTTTGGCCCAAAAGCTCTGGATTGGTTGCACTGTGGGCAACTCAGTGACTCTTGCTTGGATATCTAAGAATTTGTTACAGTTTGGGGGGAAAAAAAAGGAAAAAGATATAAGAAATAAATTTAATCTATCAACTCAGCATAGGGAGTTTACTTTAGCTTCAGACCTGGCTAGCAACATATCTAGAAATGTACAAGAATGTTTCCAATGTTTCTACCTGCAGAGTGTTCAGTCTTTGCCTTTTCTCATATAATCTAAGAAAAAAAATTCCATTACTACTACAACCAACCAACAAACAAACAAACAGAAAAGCAGCCTAAAGCAAACAAAACCAGCTTAACAAGTTCCTTCCTTTGTGCTCCTAACTTCCCTGGAAGAGTTTCCACCTCCTTACTTTTGGCAGTGGAATTTGTTTAATAGCTACTCAATGAATCAAATCAGCGAATTCTTCTAAATTCAGAGTAAACTTCAAGAAGCAAATTCCTTTTCTAGCCTGTATGTTTCCTCTGACTCAGGTTATATTGTAGCCCTGCCAAAATCTGTGTCAGCACAACGTGTGGCACAAGGTTCCCTAGCACAAGGTCTGGTGACAGGGTTCTGAGGCCATCTCTGCTGCCAGAGGCAGTGCACAGTGCAGTTTCTTAAAGTTGTCCTCTGCTCACAAATTGAAACAACACAGACACTTCCATCACATTTTAATTGCATGTGGCCAATTCAGGAAAGATTCACAGGTATTAGACAAACGCTTTATATTTTTTACACAAGAGAGAAATGTTGAACAGAGAACACAAATGGCACAGAGACCCTCCACTTCCATTTGTGGTTCTCCGTGCGACTCCTCAGTGCAGCATTTGCATTTTCCAGAGATGATGGTTTATATAACAGAAAAATATACTGATTTAGAGGATGGAGAATGAAATTATGTATTTTTTCTAGGGTGTTAAGACTATTTTGAGTTTCCTGCTTACCTTCAGGACAGCAGAAAATTGCTTTGCCACTACCCTCAACTAGTTTTAAACTAGGTTTGTGCCACCTCTGTAACAGATCAGATAACTTCTTTTATTTGAATTAAAATACCACAGCCAACAAATAATGGAGATTGAAAAAATGGCTTTTATGCATCTAGAAGTCCTACCACTCACTGCACAAACTAACTTATGAGATACAACAGGATGAAGTTTTATCAATGTACCATATATTAAGATAACCAGCTTGTTTTGTGTGATTAATCAAGACCTTAAAAGAAGAAAATGCAAAGCCTCTTTTAGGGGAAGAAAGGCACCAAATTACAGCCTGGCTGTAACACGAAGTACTTCCTAGACATCCAACAGCTTGGTTCAGAAAATCCAAACAGTATCTTGTCTCCTACGTTATATATAAGCAGCATATTAAGCATATGTCATAATCTTTCAACTATTCCATACATTAATCACCAGGCAATCACACATGTTTCAAAAGCAAATGTAGCCACTTGTGTGAGGATCAAGCTGTGCTGCAATGTCTAAGCATACCACACCTTGTAAATGCAACAACAAACACAGAGTCCCTCACTTTGAAATTACCAGCTCTCTAAGGAACCAAGACATGACCATGATTAGTCTAGCATCTTATCATCTACCCACCAAACCCCCAATCCCCCCAGGTCATTTAGAGAACTTTTTGTTTCAGGTGTGTAATTGCAATAATTAAACTTTATATTTCTGGATCTTTACAGAATTACTTTAGCCTACAGTGGTTTCCTTCAGAGATTAAGAGGGAACACTTGCATAATTCCATCTCTTACTCAGGCAATGGCTGCTCATTTTTGTGCGGGATGGGGCTGGCCACGCGTGTTTCCTCAGAACCTACTCAAAAATGTGACTTCTGATGATATTATCAAGAAAACACCATGACAAGCACATGCATAAAGGGACCATAAGTGACCTACAGGAAAACACTGTATGAAACCGTTCAGTGAAACAACTTTACCAGTCTGACATGTGACAGCAAGAGCTGGCCCAAAGGCACAATTCCGTGAATGTGAGAGTTCAAAATCAGCACAGGCCTCCCGTGCTTCACCCACTTTTGTGGGTAGTTATGTGCATTGGTTTTTGGCAGTGGGGAGGCTGCAGGGTGGCTCCTGTGAGAAGCTGCTAGAAGCTTCTTCTGTGTACAGCAGAGGCAATTGCTGGTGGCTCCAAAGATAGACAGGCTGCTGGCCAAGGCTGGATCAATTAGAAATGGTGGTAATGCCTCTGTAATAAAAGATTTGAGAAAAAAAAAATCGAAACAAAAGTTGTGGTGCAGTTTCAGTTGTGACTAGAGGAGAGCAGAGTGAAAACAACTCTGCAAACACCAAGGTCAGTGGAGAAGGAGGGGCAGGAGATACTACAGGGGTGGGGGACAAAGGTATTTTTAAGGGCTTGTTTCAGTTCTCACTATATTGCTTTGATTTTGTTATTAATAAATTAATTTCATATCTCTAAATTGAGCCTGGTTTGCCTGTGATGGGATTTGATGAATAATCACTTCTGGCTCTTATCTCAGCTCATGAACCTTTGTTAAATTTCCTCTCCTCTGTCCAGCTGCAGAGAGGAGTGAGTGAATGGCTTTCCTGGATGCCTGGCATTTGGCCAGTCAAACCACAGCATTATGTTAACCCAAGGAGTGAACTTTTTGAGATCACAAGTGGAAGAATTCTGAATATTGACTGTCAGATTGAAGACCGAGAGAAGACACCTAGTAAGAAGCTTAATCTCACAATCTTAATTTGTGAAATTGACAGCAATTATGACAAGTAATTGGTGATTTTCTGTGGAAAAAACTCAAAACTTTAATACTTTGTCTCATTACTTCAAAACCAGTTGTGTCCTAAAACCTATTCTGTTTCAAATAGAAAAATTTTAGATTTATCTAGTGTTAGATGCTTTTCCTGGCAAAATTAGGTATTTGAACATTGAAATACTCCATGAAAAGTTTTGTAGCGCTTAAAAGAAGATTTTCAACATTGCTGTTCTTCATGGACAGGATATTTCACTAGTATTTATACTTTGAGTCCTTCATTCAAAACCTTCTTTGAAGGAGAACTCACAGGACTTTTTTAGATGGCTATTAAATAATTCCTTCACTGCTTTATTTTCTTTCACATGCACCCACCTTACCTTTTACTTAACATGGCCTTTCACATATCCTACAAACAAAAAGAATGAGCCCAAACCAGAAATTTATATTTGCACTTAACCTCTAGAGACAGCATTCCAGCACTTTAAGAAATATTTTGACCCACTTCAGGCATAGAGTTAACTCTCTTCAAAGGTACAGCCGTGTTGATTTTTAAATCAGAGGAACAGGTGTTTTAAACAGTTCTGTGGTATCATTCTTTGTAGAAGCCTTATTTATTAATCAAGAACTGACAAATTTTATTTTGCACTGTAAGCACAAAACTAAGCAAGTAAGAGAAACAGGCTGTTCAGCAAGCTTAGCACATATTCAAGTGTCTCACTCAGGACTTCTGAGTTACAAATTGCACCCCACAACTAATAAATTCCTATTGCACACAGCTAAAACATTTTCTCAGATAATTTGTTGCAACACCTCTGGTTTAAACAGCGTTAATGGGGTCCAGGAAAAAACAAAAACAAAACAAAAAACCACACGTAGATTCTTATTATAACACTTCTGCGGGTGTTTCAGCCCTTTTTCCCCTCTGGCTCTTTCCGAGCAGCTCCGAGGACCGCTCCACCCGGATCGGGCATGGATCGCTCCCGCCGCTGCGACTGGCGGGGCTCGGCCGCCCCCTGGCGTCCCCTTGCCCGCACTGCGCCCCAGCGCAGCCGCGGCAGCTCCTTTGCGACCCGGCAAGGGAGGCAGGTGACAATTCGGCGTCATCTGGCCTTTCAAACGTCATTCCTACTAGCTTCATCCAGCATCAGAAGTTTAGACAGGGAGCTGTCTTCCTCCTCCTCTTTGCTATGTGAAGGATGAGGGAGTCATACCAAAAGAAATGGCTGGACTTTAAGGTGAGAGTAATGGGAATGGTAACAAGACAACAACAAAAAACTGATCCCGGGCTTTGCTGTTACTCCTCCCACGAGTTACTAATGACAGAGGCTGAATTATACAAATTTATTAATTGGTGAAGTCTGATAGCTCAGAAAGGTCTGTTGTGCATCTATCTGTGCACAGCAGCTGTATGTAATACGAGAGAAGTGAAGCAGGACAGAGCAGGGCTTGCTTTTGATCTTTACAGGATACTATGCAAAATTGGGGTTGCATGTTTTGGAAAGCTGAGAATGAGAAAAGAAACAGGCATAATAAGATCTTTTCTCTCTCTTTTTTTTTTTTTTTTTGAGATGGCTTAGAAGCTTATAGAAAAATAAAGCAGTTTAAATTGTGAATGATAATGTGTCAGATAACTATGTGTCTGTCTGTGTGAGTATCAGAAACTGGAGCCTTGAACTCTAAGGAACAAGCCTAATCTTAGGATTAGCAGTGAAGTCTCACTGGAGGCCTGTCCCTAGAATACCTAAACTTTCACCCTCAAAACAACACACAATTAATTGAGCTCCCTCTGCCAGCCTCCCACAGGCAGTATGGGTGGTATCTGCCATATTTCTCTGTCATTTCCTATTGCCCAATGAAGCCAAATTCACTACATTAACCTTTAGTTACTAATTCTACTTCTATTTTGTCTTTACCAAAAATATTCCCTTAAAAGTCTTTCTTCTCTGCAACCCACATTTTTTCCTGTCTCACAATATTTCTTGTACTATGTAAGCACACTGCCACACATTTTCTACTCCACTAATGGTGTTGATCTTGAATGCTCCAATTCCAGTTTCTCCAGCATTTCCAAATTTTAATTCTGCATTCACTTGCTATTGTAAAATACTTTCCAAATTAACAACAAAACTATTTGCTTGAAAACTGACCCCTTTAATCATTATGACAAGGGCAGGTCCAACAGTAAAGCCCAGAAAACTGCAATTGGCATGTTTGTGCAGCAGTTGGAAATAACAGATTTTATTTATCACTTAGTATCTGACAACTCCAGAATGAAGCAAAAATATCATAAGAAAGCAGCAGGATCCCATTTATGTTATCTATAATCTCCTTTTTGTGCCTCTTAATTACTTGTGCTTTGTTCCATATTAGACTATGTTTTCCTTGGAACAAGAGTGTTACTCATCTAATTACTTATTAAATACTTGGACATTCAGATTAGAATTTTTTTTGTGTGCATAGAAAAACAGCAGATGATAATGAAAACAAAAGGTAACAGGTTACAGACTTGTAGTGAGCTCAAATTTGTGCCCCATGTTTTCAATTTAGATTAATGAGTGCCATAAAGAATTATATAAGCTTTATAATTAGTGTGGGGGATTTTTGGCAAGCTGTTAGATTTAGTTATTTTTTAAAGCCCTGATACTTCATTCATTGTGGACTTTTGTCTCCTGTAAAATTAATTATTATTCTTTCAGCTTAGAGACTCTATTCTTGGAAAAGGCTACGTCAGGATGCATACTTACAAATCCTACTAACTAAGGAAATGTACTGCAAATGTGTTCACATTTTCAGGGCACAAAGTAGCTCTTGCAAGCTCAGCCCTGCTAGTGGAGTGGTTATTATGGCTACTTCAGGATTGATTTTAAGTATGAGTCCAACCTTATGCTGGAGTTCATACTTTTCTGATGCAAGCCATGTGGTTGTAAGCCCAGACTGTGGTGAGGAACAAATCCTGTTTCCATGGCACCCGTTAGCACAGGTCCAAGCAGGCATTTGTCTGTTGTGAAGAGCAGTGCACAGGAACAGTGGTACCTTCTCATGCCACGTCTCCCATGCCAACTCCAAAAGTGTCCGTACACGATTGAGGCAGGAGAAACAGGCCCAGAAACAATGCATAGCTGAGGTGGCAAAGACAAAGTTGCTCTGCCTTCTCAATCGAAGCACATGCCATCAGGCCTTTGCAAAATGTCACTCCACAATATATATGCCACCAAGACCTGGCCACCTGTTGGTGCAGGTCCCAGGGCAAGCCACACTTCTGCCATTCCTGCACCTGTGCTTTGGCAGATGGTCATAATGGTTTACCAATATGGAGTTGCTCAACATGTGCCTGAAAAGGGGAGGAACTACCAAAGATAGATTTCTGGAACATGTACAATATAAAACCACAAAGTTGTGAAGTATTAAAAATACACTTAAATCCAAGAACAGTTTATGAAATATATACAGAAGATGTGCTTACCTTGGCAGCAGTGGTTAATTAGGCTCAATACGAGTTAGGGGGGTAGAAGCAAGAAGAAAAACTACACTTGTGCTGGAGCACATTGAAAACTGTAAAATGAGGCTTTGTAGATCCAAATAACAAACAGAAAACTGCTGTTGTTTACTTTTGTTCAAGGCTTATCAGCCTTCAACTTTCCCTTTACTGCTAAAAACATGCAGCACAGCTTTGGCACACCTAAAATACCATACATATGTGTGGGAAAAGTCTACGTGCATTTGTCATTCTAGGGAGATAAAATATCAGTTGGGGCATGTGACCCGATAGGAATCATATTGTTCATGACTGGAAGGTGTTCAGAAACAGGTGCAGTGTGAAAATAAATACCTTGTTTCCTAATTTTATTGCTAAGGTAAAAAATCAGACTCCACTATTATTTTGAAAATACTGTATTTCTTTTAAACTTCAGCAGCCAAGCAAAGTGGTGGGGTTTTTCCCTCCATCCTGACCCTGTCAAGCTTAGAGTTTGATTTAAATGAGAGAAACCCAACCCAAAACTTGCTACCTGGGACCCCTTTGAAAAACACACTGTAAAGCAAAAGGGAGAAATTAATTTCTATAGCTACTCCAGTAAAACATTGATCTATCCTTCTGTACCTCAGTGGTAGAGCAGTTTTCTCAGTGGTTGTTTTCATCCCTACCCACCCTTAGCACACAGCATATATGTACCTAAATATTTAGTTCCTACTTTGATCACATCTACATAGATATTTTAAAAAGAAATCTTACTGCATCATTGAGCTGAAATGTTAGTTCCCAGGATAAGAATAACAAATATTCATCCTGCAGTGAGAGTCCCTGCAAGAGTTGTGAATGATTTAATCTGTGCCAGTGCACTGTTATCACTTTCTTCTCCCCAACAGCAACCTGAAGGAATTTGAAAGAACTGTCTTGAAAGCATGAAATTTTTTCTGTCTCAAAGCTGGAGTAAAAGCACCCAAGGAATCAATGTCAATTGCTCCAACAACAATAAGTTTTCAATCTAAATCCAACAGTTTCTGCAAAATGTTTCAGTCCAGTTTCTAGTAGTGCACACACACACAAAGACATCCTTGTGCTGCATTATAACGATCAAATCAAGAATTTATGCTGTAGCCTGATAAACTGACAAAAGTTTTCCTCGCCTTTATTTGCCTTCATGATGTTAGAACATTTAAAGCTGCTGCCTGCCTGCCTCCATGATGATCCCTGCACACTCTCACACAGATCTGCAGCTGATGGAAATCAATCCAGCTGCACCAAGGCAAATGGAGCCACACTGACAGACTCCACTGGGATGCCAGCCCCTCTGTTACATGGTGACCACAAGCAAGAAACATGTGCAAGCACATTCTCAGGCCTATCTTGGACTCAAAAGACTTCAGTTCCCAAAGGTCAATCAGATAATGGAAGTGGTGGTGTTGCTTTGCCTGAAGTTTTCTGAAAAACTGATTTCTGCTTCTTCATACTTTCTCAAAATTGAGTTTTACTTCATTCTTAAGATCTTTCTAAAGGCTGACATAACCACAATATGTAGAGTGAAGAAGCATAAAATATTGTAAAAAAGAAAAGACCATTAACAAGCATAATTTCTGAGCTAAATTCCATCTAGGAGCACATTGAGCTTTTAAGTAGTATTTAGTATTACTTAACACATTTTTCAACATCTCAACACAAACTGTAAATGCAGTCTGAATGTTTTCCATAGAGAAGAGACTTGCTACTGCATGATAGCCAATTTAAGTGTGTGTCTGTGGGTTTTTTTTCTTTCATTAAGTGGCAATTCAGCTCTTCATCTTTTCCGATTTTCTTTACTCACTTTCAAGCAATTACTGCTGGGGGCTCTGATGTTAATGAGTTATACACAGCATATTTAGAAATGAAATACGCTTTTAGAGTATGAAGTTAAGTTAATGGAAGCATCAACCTGAATAGATGTAAAAGCCAGACATCTTTGATATCAGTGCTTGATTGATTTTATAAGTCAGGTGTTCACATGAATAAGTAACCCTTACTTAGCTCAAGGAGCATTTTGACAAGAAATTTGCACTGATGAGCTATAAAGGCAGCCTTTTTATAAGACACTACTTTGCATTGTCTCTCATATTTTTGATCTTGTTTGCTTTCTCTCTTTAGTGATCTAAGTCCTTATCAACATTGCAGATCTCTATATTATCATAAAAGCTGTCATACAGCTACTTATAAAAATCCCTACAAATTAAGAAACATGAAACTACTGATCTGAAAAGCACAGCCCTGCTTCTGAAAATAGTACACGTTTTGTATGAAGGGCTCTTTGTTGTAGTCTCTTAATTTTTGCAGTGGAATACAGCTTGTAAGTGTTGACCAAGTTTCTTTTTCCATGGAGTTCAAAACAGTTGACATTTAAAGTAATGTAATTTTAAATACTCTTCCATCTATTGTTTATTCATGTTGATTAAAAACCTTAGAAAATTCCAATAAGAAAATCCAAGAGGTATTTTAAGTACTATGATATGTAAGAGCATAGAAACTTAATTTGTCTTACTAACCACAGAAGTTGTCAGACTTTTAACCACATAAAGTTAACCAGATTAACTTATTTCCTTGTTTTTTAGCGTCATCCTTTTTTTTTTTTTTTGCTTAAACTAAATCACTAATTTGAAATGCAATTGATTATATTAGACTAATGATACAGGGTTGACATACCAGGAATTGTTACTTTGCTCCTAGTGAATGTGCATGCATCACATGAAAGAGAAACCTAGATTTGCTTCAAATGTACACCCATAGAGACAAAATGTGAAAAGAGAAACCCTCAAAATTACATTTTATTATAAATCCTTTCTTCTATTGCAAGTAGGAAGAATTCTAGTCTCCACTGAAAATATCTAGCAAGTTCTCCTTCTCTGCAATACCCCACCACCTCTTCACCCAAGGACCTTTAGAAGAAGCCTTATCTGAAAAACTCACATGATCATAGCTATGCTCCAGAATTTTTAGCCAAAACTAGAAAATTTGTGGAAAGAGAAAATAAACCAACAAGATACATTCATTTGCTAATCATAAAATTATATAAATAACAGAAGAACTTACCCATGGAGTTGCTGACTTTTTACACCTTTGTAGCTTCAATATAACAAAAACCACAACAAACAGTATAGAAGACCAGAATAGTTACCTACATCATTAACCACCCTAGGATGAGGGCACATTAATTCAATTTATATCCTTTTACAGACACACCCTAACATGTTGAAGGACTCACTGTGTTTCCAGGTGATGAATGGCATTGTTTCACTAGGGTTATGCTAGACCAGAATCACCTGTGGAAATGATGAGACCTGTGCTAATTTCCAGGTGGCTCACACTAATAGAATCCTTCTAGCTTGAAAATCTGTTAATCTATCACAATGTGCATTACAAAGACAATCTTCTATGCAGCCATCAGGTGTCACTCTGTGCAATCAAACACTAAAAATGAAAATTAAATCTCTTCCTCTTAGTTTTCTGCTTATAGTTGCTCTTTAAACAATAAATAAATAAATAAGGAATTAGAGCCTAGCTCTTGTGAAGGGCAAATAAAAGATTTTTATATATTACCATGAGCACTTGAATTCTGCCTGACTTCTGGTAAAGGTGAGTTACACAGCCAAAGACTGGCTCATTGTCAGAGGCAGTGAAGTGGGGCTGAATTTCTAGATTATATCTTTGCCTTTGAGCTTATTTATTCTAATTTACTTTATGTGATACAGTAAATCAGGTTTCAGAGCTTTACAGAGTAGAAACATCACAGACACAATATGAAGACCAAAACTAGAATATGCTTTTCATATTTATATTTGTTCAAAACACTGTGGAAGTATGTCTTCCAGGCAGGCATCATCTCTAGACTAGGTGCCACCAACCTACACTGCCCCACTGTTATGCTAAATGTGATTTTTTTTCTCCCTCACAACCAATATTAGCATTGATTTATGTACCCTGGACAATTTAACCCTAACTTTGGTTACTTTGGTGTATACTGTGAAGTAATCCAGCACTTCACAGACCCAAATCTGTTACCACACAGCTGTAAAGCGTGTATAGATCCTGGGTAAGGCAAAGTGAAAAGCAATATTTGATCTAATTCAGTGGCAGAGCATCCAAGAATTTGCGGATATCCAACTAGGATTTCTGCAGCTGTGTCATAAAGACCAGAAAATGGCTTCAAGTGCTCATGCCATTTGAACTCCATCTCATGAAACAAGAAAGGTTCATCTGCAAGATGCAAATTAAAAATACTTCAAATACCACTTTGGCAATATTATCTAGTTATTGAGGTATAATCCTCAATTCCAAGGTGTTTCATTTTCTGGTTTTGCATCAACCAATAAATCCTACCTGAAAGTTTCAGATAAGCAGCATTCACACATTGGCTCTGGTATGGAAACAATCATACCCAGTCCAGCTCTCAAGTGTTTTCAAGAGTTCTGGATCAAAAAGCACAGTTAGCAGCAGACCCTGCCAACTCTTCATCTGTCAACAGCCCCATTGCACCTCTGTCCTTCTGCAGCTTCAGATGATCAATAATCTGGAAGACTTTTCTTGGCAGAAAAAAAGGATAAAAGGCAAATAAGGATAAATTTTCAGAATATGGGCACAGGGAAATCTGAATACAAATATATCCTCTTATAAGGAATGTCTATGCAGTATCTGCTCTGCAACCCCAACATGGGGGAACAAAAGGGCAGCTGAGCATTACAAAAAGGGATTGTTCTCCATCTGCACTGCCTAGCAGCAGCAGCACCTGATGCAGTCTCTAGAGCAGCAACATTGCCACAATTCACCACTGCAAACCAGGGTGAGATGCTGGCACATCTGGGTCTAGTGGAGCTCTGACTTCAGCAAGACCAGAATTCAGCCCAGGTTCTCGTTGCCTCGAGAGACAGGAAAGTGTGCTCACAGATATGAAGTAGAGACATTTATTCTACCACAAGCTGTAGTTTGTATTTTTATTTTCAAGGCAGAGTCTTACGGAGACCTATTGGATGCTCATGCATTATTAATTTTCTACAGCTATAAAAATATAAAATGGAGCATACAATAACATGTTGTTTATTGCTTATGCCGGTATGAGGCTCAGAAGCTCGGATCTCCTGCCAGACACTTACAAGCAGAACTGTTCCACTTCATGCTGATGACACTGCTCCATCAAACAGCACTAACCAAATTGCCCAGGGCTTTCCAAACAAACTGTTAAACTGCATTATCAAAAAATAGTCCAATAATACTGCCCATCTTAGTCTTATATTGAAAGGGTGGCTTGGAAAGCCTCCAAATATGTTACAAAAATATAATGGGTTCTGCAGATTTGCTTCTGAAATTCCAGCCATTTTACATCACTGTCCTTAAATGAATGACAGCTGATAGCTATCACAATATTTAGAGGTTTATAAAGAAAAATGTTCCACTTTAAAGGTAGCAATGTGTTGCATCAAATTTTAACATGCTTAATGACAAAGATTCCTGTTTATCTGGAAAAGTTGCTAATACCAGTCTGCTGGTTTCTCTAAACATTTCACAATAATTAAAAATGTTATTTCATTCCAAAGAAAAAATGCATTCTGGTTCTCTTGGTTCTGTACCACAGAAAAACTAGATTTTGTACTATCAGAAGGTCACCTTCATACCATTAATTTCTGGGCATGTTTGATTTTTTTCCAAGCAAGAACTTCAGTCAACACCACTGAATTAGTAAAGCTGCCCTTATGTACCTGTTTTTTTAGTGAGGAAAAAAGAGAGGGACCTTATTTTAGTTAGTTGAGCATCTTCCTCTTGGTAGCTGCCAGTCTTGTCCATGTCTTCTGCTTCTTCTTACAGCTTTACAGTGTTTTCAACATGAAGGACTAGCATCTGGTAGGACCATGTAATCAGAAGCAGGCAGCTTTCAGACTGGGGAAAGGATCCAGAAGCATCATGAGTTGTGTGATCTCCTAGAAACTGGGAGATGTTCAATGTTGTCCATGTTGTCTTCTCAAGGATCACCAATCTCCTTGGAAAACAGCAGAAGGTTAAGAGCCTTTCTGGAATACTAATATCCCACTGGGAGTTACTGGCAAGCTTTTGTGCTCATGATATTCTTCTTTCCCACTGCAATCCGGTTGCTAGCAGATCCTCTGAAGTATACAGTTGGCCAACTCTGTATTGGCGAATTGGGTCATGTATCAGGAACAGATCTGTGAAACAAAACTGTAGCTGCTAAACACCTCACATGCACACTCTTGGTGATTATTTAAAACGTGCATTGGGGAGTACAGCTTCCACTTCAGTTTCATCTCCAAGTCTGAACCATTTCAAAAGGCAAACATCACGGCAATGGGGATTACTGGGTGATTCACTGCAAAAATATGCTCCTGACCTCAAGAAAAATGCCTGTGAAAGCTTTCATGCTGTAGCCTCCAAAATTCTATAAGCTCTTAAGAGACAAACTGATGTCTCAAAAATTGAAAAAATCGGTTTCTTTTAGATTCACCAGTGTCAGAAGACTTCTCAGGCCTGAACTTACTTGTCTCTATCTAACACTCAGTTGAGGGGTTTTTTTTGAGTGTGGTCAGTAAAGTAAATAAAACCAGCAATATTTGGATGGTAGAAGTGGCTTATATGATATAAAATACTGGAAGACGTATCTGTAATTTTTTCCTTTTTATTTTCACCTATTTTCCTTGGTGAATTTGATGAATACAGTAGAAGAAGCAGGAACAGAGAGATCTAGATAGATCCTAGCACACTGTGAGCACTGCGAGTAAGCTTCTGCAGGTAGTTTTGCCAATGTCCCTCATTGCTGTCTGCAGAGCTTCAGTTCTTCTAAGGCAGGACACCTCTGTGCAGAGGCTGCCATTTAAGCTATTGTGGTATCACAGTGTGGGTGTATGAGAGGGGCGGGCAATCACGTCCTGGTAGCAGATAGTGATGTATAGACCATCAGTTTTAACACAGGGAAATTAGACACTTATTTATTTATTTATTTATTTATTTATTTATTTATTTAATTACATATTCTTGCAGGAAATACTTGTAATTGATTAAAAAAACCAACCAAACAAAAACCAAACAAAAAAACCCCCAAAAAACCAAAGCCATGGACAGTTGTTTGCCTTCTGAGTCATGGGCACCTGGGCAAAGCTCTAACTTTGAAAATATCTTTAGTACCTCAGACATTTTTAATGAAGCACATGTAGTAATTATCTTTGTTAAAATTGCAGATAGATTTTTAAAAATTATCTATGCCTTTAGAGAGCCTTTTTTTCTAAAAATAAGAACAACAAGCTGAATAAATAAGAGGTTAAATAGAAAACTTGGCACTTCCTTCATTAGCAATGTATCAGCAGTTCAGCGGAATCACTGGGAAATAGAGAAGAAAAAAATATTAATTGCAGTATAATTTAAAACACATCTTATGTGGAATTAGATCCTTGGGTCACATCTAGACTTGTTTTGAGTATTCTAAAAATGTCACATGCTTTCTATTTACCAGGCCAGTACGAACAGACTCCTACAGAATGCAATGAGGTTTCACTAATTTTAGATGTCCAACAAGCAGATTCTCTTTCTATTATTAGACATGAAATATAAAACCAAATAGTACAATGTGCTTTCCTATAGTGACAAATAATTTCCCCTTTCAAGGAAATGTGTCCAAAAGACATTGAAAATTAAACTGTTTCTTCTTCTCATTTGATAGACATAGCATAGGTAAGGGCTAACTAAGAATGTCCTACATTACCATTCAGTGAAGGTGCTCTATTTCCCACATACATACACTGTCTCATAGACTAGATGCAAAAACCTGCCACTGCAATTACACATTTCTCTGCACCAACTCAAACCAGCAATATGCACAGAATTACAACACCGTTACAAAGGTAAAGTATTTATGGTGAAATTTTATTTTCATTCTGGTTATTGTTTTTTCTCATTCCTCAATCTTGCTTAACAAAAAATCTCATATGTTTTCTTTAGCAACTGTACCACTCTAGGATGTGATTTAGCTGATATTATAAAAGTCACATAATCAGAAAAAAGTGCACCAAGAAAACCTAAGGTACTCACAAATTTGTTTCCTATTAGTACATGCTTTAAATACTTATATACACATACATATGTGTGTCAGGATATACTTGTAAATAATTAAGAAGCAGAAAAAAGTTAAATTTGCAATTTTTTGTAATTGGGAGTATATGATTAATCATCCAGCTAATAGCATAAATAAAAATATATAACAGGCATTTTTTCAGAACAGTCAAACAAAAATAATCCAAACAAGTCCGCTGTATTCATAGGGACAATTTTTTTATGACTACACCATAGGAAAAGGTTGTAATTAATGCAAAAATAAAGCAGACAATCTATTAACATAATCTGAATAAAATCCTTCCACTGTTAAATGCAGACACTAAGTGCTAGTATAATACTTTATTAATTAACAAAGTATTTATCCACTGGGAAATGAGGATAAAAGACCGTTCACTTTGTCAGACTGCAGAAAAATGTGTTAGCTCTTCATAAGAAATGCATAAAACTCAAACAAAAGAATTATTATTTCTTTAAACCAATTACATTTAATCTCAGAAGAAAGAATGAATAAATCTGCTCCTTCATGTTACTGTGATACAGCACCAAAATTATGGAGATCAGAGTCCTTATAAATTTCAAGGCTAGTATCCAGCTATTCTCTTGAACTGTTAAAAGTATTAGTATACCACATGGAATTTCAAGTTACAGGGTTTTTTTTAGGAGGATGAGGAATAGTTTTATAAATGCAATATTTCATTAAATGGAGCTAGTTTTTAGGTAAAAGAAAGATATGGTGCTTTCTAAAAGAACAGTCTTTGTCACACAACATAGTTATTCTGGCCAGACACCTTTATACGGTATATCCTTAAATTTTTCATGTGCTCTGGACTTCTTACTTTTCCTTTACTTAAATTTTGCAACTTTTACATTTTTGGATAATCATACTTCAAATAATTATAGACAACTTCTTACCCCTTTCCAGTTAAAAACAAGGAAACCACGAAGAACAGTACAAAAAAATATTGGCCTTCCAAATTAAAAAGAATTTACAGATCAAAACAAGCCAAAGGAACATCCTACTCAGAAGAGAAAATATTTTACATCAAGCAAGGGAAATTAGAATAGTAAGGATAGAGGAGTATTGCTCACTAGAAGACAATGCTCATTCAAAGTTGGTAAGTATATGGAATGAACTGGTCTAAAAATACCAGCGGATGACTAAAAATTTCTAACTTGACTACTTACCAATGCAACTGATTTTCAAAAATTTTGAAAAGTTTTGATTCCCATAAGACATAGCTCAACCATTTCATTTTCTGCTATTGATTCTGAACCTGAACATTGAGATGCTTCCTAGTGACTTTAAATATCAATTTCCATCCTTGAATTCACAGAAGAACTTTGGAGACTTACAAATGCAGAATTGTCAAAAAAAACTGAGTCACTTCCTATACACCTTTGTCTAAGGTCTTGCATTATCCCAGGAATAGGGAATGGAGAACACTGAAATCTGTTTCTATGTAGATAGCCAGTGAATCATTTCAGTCTTCCTGAAGCCTTTTATTCACACTCTGTTATCTTGCATTTATACATATCGCATTATTTTAGTAAAAAATGCAAGTCAATTACCACCAGATTTTCCTTTGATTTTTTTTTAAAGGGGGTTGTAAAACTAATAAAAAAATTTCTGTTCTAGTGTAAAAAACATCAAATGAGCATTTGAAGTGTATATTAATATTTTCTGTTGGAGTTCTAGTTACGATCCTTTGCCCTTCCAGACTTTTTGTGGACTTGAGTCTCAGACAGACTGCATCTCCCTCATTGAAACGAAACATCATAGGATTGTATTGTGAAATGCAAAGTCTGCTCACAGCATAAATACTTCAGAGCATAAGTTCATCATCAATTTATGAACTTTGAAGTGTTAAAAAAGTCTTGATGTGGACACCATTCCATCCTGTGTGTCTGCTGTGAGAAAATCTTATTCCTCCCTTCAAGGCAGCTCTTTCTACCTGGTGGGGTGTTATGAATACCACTTACTATGATAAGATGTGAAGCATTCATAATCAATAAGAGGGAACTAATTTGTTTACTGTTCATGGGTATGCATTGACTTCAGATTACTATCATTTCCCTTTTATTGGATAACATTCTAAAAACAAAAGGACGAAAATAAAACACATTCAGATAGGAAAGATAAAACTTTTGTTGCAATGAGTAAATGCTTTTTTTTACATCAACATTCCAGTAAACTAATCAAAGCTTACTTTTAAAAGGGCTTATAAAACACCAACATATAAAACAGTGAATAACTCAGGTTTCTAAAACTGAATAAATTTCTATGAAATTCAAGATTGCCTGAAATTTCCTCTAACTTGTATTCATGAAGAATGTACATATTCAAAGTGACTGATCTAGTAGACAACTTGATTTTTTTCTGTTTATTGTTCATCTCTTATAGTTACTATTGCTCCATTTCACAGAATAAGAAATAGAATCTTTCACAAAGTTGCAGAATGTCTTGCTCAGAACCAGAATTAAAGGTCAGAAGCTCCTAACTGGCCTCTGCACTTCACATACAAATAATTTTGTAGCAGCTTTAATAAATTTAAAAATATATTCTTGGAGGCTCAGATCTTATGAAATGACTTTCTTTACCTGAAACCTTAATACAGAACAAAAAGTTCTGCCTATCAATGCTTATTTTGTGTGGCACAGTCATGTAGCATGTGCTACTGTCTTTCTCCAAATGTCTTTGCATTTTCAATACTCTTCTGATACACTCTTGTTACATATTTAATGTTGTTACAGGTGCAAAATTGTAATTTCAATCTTGAATGCTGTTGCACATGTGCCTCAAAAACACTGAAGGCCAAAACTCTATGCTGCTAACACAGATTGTGGGTCAACAACATTTTCCTTTGCTTGCTAATGCTTTATTGTCTCTTAGTATACATTGAAATAATAATGGTAATTTATGCAGATATTTTGTATGCATAGCAAATAATGAGAAACACCTGCAGAAATTTCCCTCCTTCTCTGAGTTCAGCAACTAATTATATTTTTAAATAATGGCTACCATTGAACACAATTATCCAAATCACTTTAAGTAATGGAATCTTTTAAAGGTGTTTTTGAAAATTTTCACATAGTTTTTAAACAGTCTTTTTATATAGTAGATAGGAGACAAAGAACATGGTAAGCAGCTTAGTAACCCAAAAATGTTTTGGCAGCTACAAATCACACTGTGCTTTTTCTTCTGCAGCTAATATTTTGCTGATTTAAAGAAAGGCTTTCCCCAATACTTTCCCATCCTGATTAACATTCATGGGTGCTATAAAGGAAAAAAACTACGGGGAAAAGTAAAATACTGAGCCACCCCAGTTAAAACGACTGACTCAGCAAACCTTGCCTTGCCAAAGCTGAGATTTGAAAGCATAAGCGGGGATGGAAAATGGCAACCTTATGAATAAGGAATGAGAGTGTAATTTAAGGAAAAGAGTAGGCCCAAGGTCTCTGAAGACTGAAGTAACATCCACTCATTTGAGAGATACTCCTATCTTCGTACCTGGCAATGATGAGCATTCCTTCCAAGCCCCTGGCTAAATAGGACAGAGAGGCCGTTCTCCTGTTATATTCTGCATTGCAAACAAATAAGTGAAAAAGTGTCAAAGAAAATCGCATGACAACTACAATCAGTTCATCACATGGATTTTATTCTTTATATCTGCTTGTAAAGGAGGGAAATGGATCAGTTTTATTTCAGCATCTCTTTCTCCTGTTTCTACTTCCAAGCTTTCCTGAAAGATATAACAAAGTACAAAACTGTTTTAAGTACATATCAAACTAAAACATATAAATACCCCAAAGCAATAAATGAAAGCAAAAGAGTATCTGAAATCTCTATAGCATTTTCTGCCTTGTATTCAGATGTTTTACTTAAAGTTTCCTGCATTTTCCTGCACCTGGATAAGTAAGCAACTGCAATTGTCATATTATTCACACCAGACCCACCACCAGGCATCTCAGCAGTGAGTTAAAACTAATTTTTGCAACCCCAAAGATGACAGATCAATATTAACTCAAAGTCAGGATGCTCAGCTATGGAAAAATAAGCACACAGATGAAAACTAAGGTGGTCCACACAGGATAGGGAGAGCCCTGTGCGGTCAAAGTTACTGTTTCTATGGGGTAGAGGAGATTACTGTGGAAAAGTGAGCCCTACAGCCAGGTCCTAATGTAATCCACTGTAGAAACACAAGAGCAGCTTAGTTTTCTAGGATACTACTGTTCCTGTTGATGATCTGTGACCTGGGTCTACTTTGCTTTGAGGCTTGGTAGCCAGTCCCTGACTATGCAGGTCACACTTGGCTGCTGTAGTCTTTTGACTCCAGGATTGATGGATTTGTGTTTTGTGTTGCAAATACAGCTTACCCTTCAACAACATTGCATAGCAGATGAGAAATCTCACCTGGTAAAACATGCAGATTCTCAGTATCTATCCCAACACAAAAGTTGAGGAAATCACAGAAACACCCTAAATTTGAAATGTATCAGGCAAGTGCTGAATTTTAGAGCTCATTAGGGTCACTCCAGCTTGGTCACTTGGACAAGATCATGCCTACACAAGGCATGGCTGCACCAGATTTGCAATTCGTCTTTTTCATTTTCTGTTGCTAGTGGAAACAGACATCTTCTGTTGCTCCTTGAAGTGGACAGGGATGACAAAAATTACCATTACAGCCTCAAAGAAGCCTATTTATCTCTAGTATTACAGGTGCATGGCACAGTGAAATGGGGCAATTAGAGTTAAAAAGGAGGGAAATTAGGATTCAGTTATATGTATGATACTTCTGTGTGAAATGAGCTGTTATTCTAACTCATCTCCCTGAAGCCAGGCATCCACATCACATAAATGTGTGAACTGATACTTAGAGCTCACCTTCTGAAAAGAAGCCAAGAATTAACTTCTAATTTTGAATTAATCAGAACAAGAATAAAGCAGTTTGGGAAAGCATTGACACACCTTCTTACATACTTTATAGACAAACAGTAGAAATTATTTCTCAAGCCTTTGTATCAATATCTTCCGCCTGCACACAGCCCTGTGATGTGACTTTCAGAATCATGTCTTCTTCACTATTATTTTCTTATTTTGTACATGCAATATATTTTTACAAACATTACATAGATTCAGAAATGACATTATATTACAAATGTCAAAAGCATTTGAGTTAAAATCAAAAACATTGATTTTAAATTTTGTCCATTACTTCCATTTTGAAATTCACATTAAATGAACTTCTTCTTTTCCCTGCAAATTTCTTACACTTTGGAAAATTAACAAAAATATTTTCACATATGCCACAATAGAATCCCCCCTTACAAACAGTTCATTTTGACAGCTGTGTTGGATTTTAAAAAAATGTTTCCAAAACATTTTAAGATGCTAGAATAAATCAGTAAATAAATAATTTCTGTTTCCATCCTAATTCTAAAAATTTTGTTATGTCTTTAGCAATTCTGAAATTAAGAGTAATTTTAAAGAAATTCTTTTGAATTTAAGAGTAATTTTGTTAACATCTGCAAGAATGTCTTGTACCAAGATAAATTTGGAATCTGAGGAGTAGAATATCCTGGTTGTCTTAAGTTAAGTACCGAAAATTATATCCAGGAAAAATGTCACATGTCATCTGTCTTCAACATTTTCTATATGCATTTGTTAAACTGATTGATCAAACTATACATCTGAAAGAGAGATTACTCAGAGATTTTGAAACAGATCTCTGCAAGAGTGCAGTTCCAAGCTGGTCTTGATTTCCAAAATAAAGCCGGAGAATGTTAACATTCAAAGCCCAAATAGATCTGCAGAGGACTAAAAGGCATTTTGTTAGGACATGTAAATACAGAAAATAAACTGGCAAATTCTCTTCTGCTTTCTTTGTGATGTCCAGTGTGGTACTTAACTGGAAAGGGAAAAAGCAACCTAATGTTACCGAAGTAGGAGCACAATAATTAAATAACACCAATTTAAGGAAAAGTAGATAACTTTTTCCTGAAATATTGCAGTGGGCATGCAAGGGAGAAGGAAGGTGCTGTGGGAAGAGAATTCTCACATCCATGCAGATTACTGGGATTGCTTTACATTTCCAAATTCCAAAAGGAGATCCAGGCTGTACTATCTTGCAGGATCCAACTCAATCTCAAGATATCAAAGACTGATCTGAAGTATAACTACAAAATACATGATCCATTATAATCTCATTCGATCAAGTTATTTACACTGACTCGTACTTTATTGAGATGAAATGTTAAGTTTTTCTGTTATGGTGAGGACTGAATAAACAATACATAATATTATTATAAACCTCCTGGAAAGTATTCTCCCAGTTAAAATCCCTTATAAAAAAAAAAAAAAAGAAAAGTAAAAGTACATGCCTTTGCCAAGTGTAAAAAAGACCTTGCAGTCCTACCTGCCTTTGCCATAGACTAGGGTAAGGGTGAGTGTTGTAGGGACCATTTCTCCTCCCTTCCATAAGCAAATATCTCGGGTATGGTGCATGGAAGAAATAAAATGTTGTGGTTTTTTGTTTGTTTGGTTGGGGTTTTTTTAATGCTGCCACTCTCCAGCCACATTTTGCAAACTGTGGTAGCTCCCATCGTCCATGAGAGGGAACTATTGTTTAACAGTTGAAGATTCATATCCCCGTTTCAGTTCATTCAGAGCAATTTCCCTCTTCCTATCTGAACCCTGCCAAATGGGATGTTCAGAATGTAAAAGGACAATTCTGATCCTCATTAGAATGCTATTTTTGAAAGCTGGACTGTTTTAACTTTTAACAAGAAGGGTACTAAAGATGGTGCTACTAATGGGATTTGGTGTGCTATGCAGATGGAACCAAGTGACAGGCGCCTGATACCAGAAACCAGAGACATGATAGCAATAGACATCACAACAAGAACACATTTGCTACGTTCAGTGCTTTCTAGAGAAAAAGAAAACTTTTCCTAGGGATATATTAATTTTAAAAAGAGTCACGGTAAAACAAAAAGAATAGCTCGGTATTCTTCAGATTCCTGCTTGACAAATGATCTGTAACTGGTACAATGTAAACATACGCTATGAAATATTTGTTTTTACAGTCTCCCAGGATATTCCAACTGGCAAAATCCAGAATACTGCACCAGAAGATATATGGAGTGGACTCTTGGAGATTACACAGTCTTCTCCTATTCTGCTTAGCCCCTACAGTGGCAGCACTACAAAACAAATTAGAAAATATATGCTTCTTTAGGGTTTGGTGGTTTTGTGTGGGTTTTTAAAAATTTTTTTGGAGCAAAGGAGAAGACAACTGTGTTCATTCATCTTGACAGTCTCCTGATTTAGAGCATTGACATCCATTCTCTTTGTACAATTTGGCAAATGATCAATAGAATTATTCTCTGTGCAGGCAGTCTCAGATTGACTGCGGCAGCAGGTACAAAAGGCATCATACCAGATTAGGCTTTGGGATGAATTGACAGCGTAAAGGGACTTCAGTTTTATAAACTAGGCTGAAAAGCATTAAGTGTGTCGATAATGTGGCTGAAATTTATGGAAGCAAAGTCTTTTTTTGAAATTTGTACTGTTAATTGTTTTTTGTTAAATAAATTTTACAGAGACATGTAATATATATATATTTATTTTCAAAGAAAGATTTGAGAACTGCTAAGCCAAAAAGAGCAAACACTGTTATTGACTCTGCCTTTTCCTACCTTCCTAACTTTGTATAAGTGAGTTGTCCAGCTGAATTTAATGGGGGGAAACTTAGATGATTTTGTCTCTAAAGTTAAGAAAAGCTTTGCAGGTTTAAGTAAGATTTTATTTTTTGGTGAATTTTGATAATGTAGCTATTTTTCTGGTGTAAAAAATTACTCTGAAATAAACAGAATACCTCCAGAATTATTTAAATATATGTTGATTTAAAGTGTTACGCATTTCCTGGCCTTAATTTTGCCCTTTGTTTGAAACTGATAGTCATCAAAATTGTAGTGGCTTAACTGCTGTCTTTAAACAAGAAAACATTCCACATTTGATTAACAGAGAAACCTCCTCATCAAGACTTTTTTTAATATTCTATTTTTTATTCCCTCATTAAAAAATGCAACTAAATAAGATGTCTTATAAGTAAAAAAATGATCACAATTAAGCCCATTCTCAAATTAATTAAATAGCAATGTCCTGCAAACATTTTGCTCAAAAACATAAAATCCCTCAACTTAAAATGGTCTGAATTAACATTTATTTTTTCTATTAAAAAGACTCAGCTTCTCTCTGTGCTTCAAAACTGACATATTGTGCAATAAACAGCAATCAGCTTAAAGATGCTATATTAAACAAACCAAGTTTTGTTTTGCTAAACTAAGCAAAATTAGTTGAATGCCCTAAGTAATAGTTGCTGGTATTTTTTTGTAAATTATTTCTCCACTTGTTTTTGTGTCTATGCATAAATTAAAAATCTGCTGAAATTTATTATTCATCTGAGATGTAATTAATATGCAAAAATATGCAAATTAAGATGCAATTAGGCTTCAATTCTCTAGTGGAATTTTCCATTATAATTTAATACAAAGTAATAGAGTAATTGGTGTCACGTGTAATTACGGTTACTCACGTGTACTTGCAGACGTGAAAATGGTGTGGTATATGTTAGTTATCCTATGCAAATGTACCGTACTGGCTCTTAACACTTGGGAACTAGGTAAACAAAGATTGTTTTAAAAAAGGAGTGAGCAATAGTGACCCTTCTTGCTTGTCATTTTCAAGATGTACTGCCATTTTCAAGAACAAGAGTAATTGTAATTAATTTTTGCTGTGTTTATTCCTTAGAATTTATAAATAGGTGGCATGATGCAATACTAGGTTTTCTGGTTTTAATGTCTTCTCTAGGAAATCATGTTTGGCAAAATAAAAAATGGTCATCAAAAAGACAAGGACCTGGAGGAGCAACAATATGCATAACACCAACTTGTCAAGTTTTTAACACAAAATATATTTTTTCTCTTAATGTGATACATAATCTATTTCAATTGTTTTATAATTTGCTACTTCTTACTGTATAGCTTTGCACTACAACCTAAAAGGCAAAATCAGGTTCATACGCTTTAGCTGGAGGGAGAACCCCCAAACAGTCATGGATTTGAGCACATGTACTGCAAGAGCAAATCACACTGAATTCAAGTTTTCTGAAGTGTTAACATCTGCAGGATCAGCCTCTGAGTTTATATGAACTTTCAATATGAGTGGTATCTGTGATACTGCAGATACAAGATTTTTTTAAGTCTCTTTCCTGTCGTGAAATGTAATTCTTGCTTTGCGTTTACAGAATTTAGGATATAGCAATAAATTGTTCAAATCACGCAAGCAGTCAAAAATTTCATAATTTGGCTGATAACCACATATTCAGTTGGATCAAAGGGACAAATTGCCATGCACTTGAATTCACAAAAATAATTTTGTGAATTTTTATTTTTTGTGAAGGGAAAAACCCCCCAAGCAAAACCAGAAAAACACTTTCCAAATTTTATTGTAACAAAAGATGAAAACTGAACAAATGTAATTTTGTGCTTAGCTCTGACTCCAAAATCATCACTCCTGCACAGCATCATACACCTCTCATTTTCAACACCCTAACAGCAACACACATGATCCAGTAGCATGTGTGAAAAAGAATTATTCTGTTCCAGACTGGTTATTTTTGGGCGTCTTCTGGCTGGTTTATTTAGAGTGGTAAGGTATATTGTACAACCATGCTTTTGCTTTAATGCTATCACATTCTCAAAACCTTTTTCCCCATGCAGGCTGGAACTTGTTACAAGTTTAACGTGGATGAATCAATGTCTAGGTAGGTGGGGTGAAGAGAGGGAAATTGGAATGATTTAATGTAATGAGTATAGAGCTCCAATGTGCCAAACTAGTCTCCTTCTCTTTCTGTTCATTTGCTTCTACTGCCGCTGGCTAATTATTGAAAGGAAAAGCCATCTATGTGAGAAAATAAAATCTACCATTAGTCTCTTGTGCTGCGCCCTTCCCTAGCCCCACCCATTCATCCATATGTAGCTTTTCCATTCACTCCCATAATACCACCAATTACTATGCAGTCAGGACCATTCATATTCATATTCACATCTCACTGTGGACATTTAAGCTACACTCTGAGCAACACTCATACCTTAAACTACACCTATTATACAGCTGTTGTACAATTACTGTAAATGAAGTATACAATATGGGGCTCAGCTTGTATAATAATTTGTAATCAGTGATAGGGGAAGAGGGTTTTGTCTACTTCTGCCCTGCGTACCTTTTGGTCTCCTTCTTTCTATCATTCTTCTCTCCCTTTCTCCCCTTGGGCTTGGTTCAATAAAGGCTTATTCTGAGACACACAATAAAGAGATTCTCATCTAGGGTAAAATAACTTAGCCCTCCTGCAACTACAACAGCTTATGCCAGCTGAGACAGTCAGCCTGTCTGTCTCAGAACACAGCACTAATCTCTTTTGTATCACTCTTTGCTGAAATGGACTTAAGTTTGATTTATATCCAGGACCAGAACAAAATACGTAACCTATGTGTGATAAGATGATCAGAAGAAAGGTTGAAGTGAATCATTACAGGAAGCACTGATAACTAAATTAATGGCCTTTGATCTGGTTATTTTTAAATGTTTATAGTGTATTGGCTATTCCAACAGGCAAAAGATTACAGATTTGATGGGTCCAGTGGTCAATCTCGGGTTGATAACAAAGTAAAGGATATTCAGTAGAATATGATTTATGTAGGCCAACTATCTCACTGGTGGGCTGAAGTTTCCACAATCTTTCCATCTTTGTGATTTTGTCACTTGAACTTGGGATGGATTTGTCACTAATATTATCAAAGCCATGTTGTAATGTCTTGAAACAAAAAAATCCTTCCCACTGCTACCCAGTGAATGGTCAACATGAACTGTATTTTGCAGAAAACATAAACCAATAATTATTATAGATGGTTTAACAAAATTTTTCAGATTTTTTTCCTGTTTATAAACATATTTATAAAAATAGTGTCATACAATCAAAATTTAACAGTTGTGAAGTCTTCACTTGCCTAGAAATGTTCTTCAATAACATGGGAGTCCATTTCAGTATTGTTAGATATTTTTAATCATAAAAACAATTAAAGACTTTCTAATTCTTTTCTCTTACCCAGAATATAGCACTCAGACTCTATTCAATATTTTCTCAAATACATATGTGTGCTTTTTCTTCATTATTTTGTCATGTCCTCCTTCTATGTTTTTTCTGATCTACAAATTCCATGGGATTGTTCTTGTGACTGTCTTCACAAGCCTGTATGGGGACTAGTCACATATATTCTCCTCATATATTGTTTGTAGGACTATAGCCTTACAGTCAGTCTTAGTAGTATTTTAGAAGTCCTGCCAAATAGAAATGCAATGCTAACAGAATTCAAAAACGTTTTAATAGACATTACTGTTCCAATTACAGCAGGCTTTCTTCCTTTCTCCCTTAAAGCAGAAGGTCACAGTAAATATTACTGATGCCACCCCATTGGGTAACCTTTAACTGAGTTCTTGTTGTGGGTTTTCAGCTGAATAATTGCTGGTTTTTATACTTCTAAGTGGATTTCCTGATAGAGAGGTGCTGTGCATCTTTCCTCCTTGTATGCCACATTATAAGGAAATTACATGCCACTGTTCTTCCATCAACATTTTGTTTATGGACAGCACTGTCTCCCCTCCTTTCTCTCTCCTGCTGTCCAAGACTCCTGCTGTCCTCTGTCATAGGTGGAAACTGCTTTCCACCAGAGACTATTCAAGAGATCAATCTTTAAATTTCTCTCAAGATATTTATCGTAGTTCCTTGGGACAGTAGTTTCTAACACAAAATTAAGGACCAAACAGAGAATATTTGTTGTTGCTGCTGTGGTGCTTCTTCACCAACTCACTTTCACACAGTGACTGTCATTCCTACATTTGTACAGCAATACCAAGACTTCGTGAGACACATTTGTCACAAACTTGCATGTTTCTGCAGTGAGGTAGGTTTGTTCAAACAGTTGTCAGCAAGACAGAAAACATTGTCTTTTATGGGAAACAAGTACACATACCATTCAAGTGGTTCATGGTTCAAAGTTGCTGCATTTGCCAGTTTCATCAAAAGATACAGCATGAAAAGAGAAAAAACCTCATTCTCAGATAGCCTTGAAGAAGGCAGATGTTCCAAACACAATACATACCCATGACATCTGCTACAGTTCAGCTGTCTCAGAACATGAGAATTAGAACCTCACATTCAGGTGACAGACACCTGACTACTTCCTTTATGTCTGTAGTAAGGTCTTCTAGCCCAGGTTTGAGATACAGCTTGGCAGAAGATTTGCTTATTCTGTAGTTTAAGAAAGGGCTTAAGAAAAATAGAATCACTACTGGTAAAGATAAGTCCTTCTGCAGATAACAACTAAAACATTAATATATAACTTGTATTAGGGGCTTCTGATAACCTTCCAAAGACCTGTAGTAAATCCGTAAGATAAATGTTCTTAACTGGAGAGGTATTTTGGACCCTAAGTTCTCATCAAGTGACTTACCCACTCCAAATTTATCTTTCATCTCTTTGTGTAGGTGCAGAGAAGGAATTGGTTTTAGCTGTTTGATCATGGAAAGAAATGTGGCCTGCATCACAGCATGCAGAAAAGTTATAGTGTGATAAAGAATGGTCTTGATAAAAGCACCATCTTAAACAGCCTAGATCTTCCCTCTCATCCTTCTGGTCCCTGGCTTAATGTTCCCACACCCTTTATACTCTTCAGATGTACACCCAGCAGCAAGGGAATGTGATAAACTGACAAGGATTAAAAATAATCTGTTAAAATAAATTTGTTTTAACCTGACTGTGTTAGTCATACTGCTGCTAAAAAGAATTTCTCAATTTGCATTCCTGTTTCCCCAGGCTCTTCTCCTTTCTACGGTATCTTCTAAAGTAACATAGGTAGTAGACTTAATTCATTGTCATTTCCATGGAATCCAGATGATGATCCAGATTACAATTGCTTCTTTCATCCTTCTTCAACAGCAAGACATCTTGCTGCTCTTCTCTTTATCTGACAAATATCAGGTACCAAAATGTGTTATTTGCAATATTCCATTTTTACTTTAATGATCTCCTACTCTCACCTTCTCTCTAGGAGTTACTGTCTGTCTTCTTAGTCATTCATTGCTGTAAAATCCCTCCCAAATCTTGTCCAGCTTTGGCAGTTCTCTACAAAAGTAGAGTTGTAATCTCCACTTCTAATGACAGTAATGGCCTCACTGACTTGCTTTATAATACCTTATATTTTATCATGGTCTTCCCTGGTTTGGCCTCCCACTAAATGTCCCTAGTTCAGAACTAGAATCAGGGAAGAATCTGTAGGAGGTTAAAATTTCCTGGAAGTTCCTGTGCATTTTTAGTATGGAAGTGCTGAGAGAAAGACAGTGTGACAAAGAAGGAAGAGACCTCAATTACTAACAGAACAGCCAGTGACTCACATTTGCAATGCTGAAATAGGAAGAGGCTGAACTTCCGGTGCAACTTCAATCAATATTTAGTCACTGATATAGAGTGGAACAGAATTCAACAAGAAACACAACAAATATCTACTGGTTGGGTGCAGCTGCCCCGTAGACAGAAGCCCAGGCCATGTCTGGTGTTATGCCATAGAATGTTTAATCTTGATTAACTGGGTGACTTTCTTCTCTGGTTTGCAATTCTCCATGGCAGAGCAGCACTGTAGGGCAACACCTTTTCTTAGAAGAGAATTCCATCCTTGTCAAAGCTGAAGCTTGCATTTCAAGTGCAGAAGGGAGAGTTAGAATTTTAAAAGCAAACAAAAATAAAGGAAAAACCAAAAAGCTCCCCAAAGCTCTCTCAATTAGTTGGGAAATCTCCAGGCCACTTTACGTAAGACCTTTCTTTTCCTCTCCACCCATGACTAAATAGTATGTAACTTCTATCTGAAGCCATTTTACTTATTTATTCTGCTGAAAATCTGTATTTTACTACATGCTCAAGACTATTTCCTCCTCCCCAACTGCTGATCACCACTACTATTCTAACAAAGATGCCATATAACAATTAATTGCTTTGCTTTGTATTATAGCTCATCAACTTGTTGGGAGCTAGGAAAAATGAAATAATGGGGGTCACTTCTGGAAAATGAGTTTATTTTCATGCCAGCTGCAGAAAATGAGCAAGGTTGGCTTCATGCCAGTTAAAGGGACGCTGTAAGAGGTTTCTTTCTGTTTGCCTGAAGAACAAATGCTGATCTAAGGAGTTACACATGCTAATACACACATGCATGTTACATACATGCAATCTAAAAAATCATTATTGCACAAAATAGGCTAAATTTCACATCCTACTATAGGCCCTCACCTTTCCTCCTTTATATTTTTAACTTACAACAAAAACTCCTTGCACATTTATCCTTTTGAAAATCATTCACTAATTTAACATAAATACCAGCCAACAGGGATTTTGAAGCTACATGACCTGGAAACTAAATATTATTGAACTACTTTAGAGTGTGCTTAGAGTTTTTAGCTTTTTAAAAATAAGCCTGATCACCTGCTTCATCTATTTGTGAAACATTAAATGATTAAAAGTTTTATACAAATGGAAGGAACCCCATAGATATTTTCAAGCACTCAGCACCTGTGTACTGATATTTTGACTAATGTGTCTTAGATCCCCAAGAAAGCTGAGCTCTATAGACTAAGCAGATTACTTAATGGCAACATTTGTTAAGGTACTGCCATAAGTCAGTTTGGAAGTAACTGATGGTAGGACTCATCATTGAGAAGAGAGAGGATACAGCTTCTTTCTAACAACAGCATATTGCTGAAAATAATTTCTTCACTGAGATACAAAGCTCTGTGTAGCACTTAACTTGAACACCCTACATGGCAGTGCCCTTACCTTCCATATTTCTGTGTATGAAATGTCTGTTTCTTGTTATAAATTCTGGAAATTTGCATCAAGAAAAGAAATTATGAAAAGAGATGGAAAACCTTTTTATTATTGGAATGTGTGAGCCTTAATAGCAAAGAAAAAAAAAAGGAGAGTGTAACTGATAAATAAATGAAAGAAGGTGTAAAGAAGTATTAATGTTTTCATTATTTCATACCATTTCTACTCTGTTGCAACTGATTTCCATAGTAATATAGTTAGCTCAAAATCTGTCTTTGCATATAAGGTCTCCATAGAAAAAGCAAATGTGAAAATGGCAATATTTTCAACACTTCTTTTCTTTAATAAAACTAACATTTTCAAATCTGCTTTTATTAAAACACAATAAATACCATCAATTTTTGACATGAAATCTCATTACACACTGTAAATATTTATCACTTTGCAGAAAGAAGATTATACATTAGTTCTATTCATTCAATTCAAATCTGAGTAAGAATGAATTCATGTTTTATTTTTCTTCCTCTATTTAAAAAGGCCCAGTTGCTATAAGAAAATGAAAGAAATTCTCTTTGTTGCTGCTAACAGATAGGCAGAGAGAAATATCTCAGAGGTAAGTGCTCTGACACACTGTTCCTTGACCCTGCAATTACTCCCTGCCAATGCCATTTATGATTCTCACAAACTCCCATTGATTTCAAAGGAGTCAGTCCATGAAGACCTCTTTGTTCAATGAAGATACTAACCTTTCTGTTACTGGAATTTAGCTTCAAACATAGAGGTTACAATGAAAAAAAAAAAAAAAAAAAAAGGAAAACCTGATTATTTTATTCTCCTTTTACCTTTGTAACAGAATCACTGTTATATTAACCAGTAGAGCTCAGAACATGGATATGCCTCTGTTCACAAAGCTCAAAATTGAAATAGCAGTGGTGAAACAGCAGGACAAGGTGAATAGATGAAATAAATTGTGGAAGCCTATGTTATGCCTGTCTGTACTAACCAACACAAGGACTCTTTATTATTCTTTTCATTAAATCTAACCCCAAGTATTTTAAATCAATGTTTTAGCTTTGAATGTCTAGCTTGCATAAGTGGCATGTTTTCTGAGAAAATCATTCTTGCAGATCTGTTGCTCTTTGAGTTTATAGTTTTACCAAGATAACAATATAAACCATATCCTGTTGCACAGTCTTTGAAGAATTCTACAAGTATCATAATTTAGTTGCATATGTTCCATAAGTCTCACTCAAATCCTTTGAAGAATGTTTTTGCTAACCTACATACATTTAAGAAAAAAAAAAATGGGCTTCCTCTCCTTTTGCGGGGCACAGTCTTTGCAGAATAAAACAATTTCATCACATGTAAAGAGAATTTGACACATTGCTCAAGCAATCTGAAATTCTACAACAGATATTCAACCATTCTGATAATAAACAAGAAAACAAATAAATAAAATTGAGAAGCTTTCAACCACAATTAACTCTGATGCCAGGCTCAAGTACAAATTTTCCTGCACAAGCTGGGAAGTTGTGGCTGAAGAGCATTCCCACAGAAAGGCACCTGGGAGTCTTGCCAGCAGTGAGCCCTGTCAGCCCAGCAGGCAAATCCCATCCTGGGGTGCATCAGACAGCTCTATAAGCCAGTCAGAGGTGACCATCCCACTGCATTCAGAGTTGGTGTGGCCTCACCATGAACATCTTGTGCAGTTGGGGTACCCACCATTTAAGTAGGATGTAGAGGCCCTCGAATGCATCCAGAGGAGGGCAACAGAGCTGGTGATAAGACCTGAGGAATGTCCTGTAAGGAGCGGCTGAAAACACTGTGTTTGTCGAGTTTGGAGGCATTAAGGCTCTTGGTACCTTCCTGAGGAGGGGAAGTGGAGAGAGGTGCTAATCTCTTTTCTCCCATGTCCAGCGATAGGATGCATGGGAATAGCTTGAAGGTGCAAAATACAGGTTCAGACTAAACATTAGGAAATATTTCTTTACAGGGGGAATGGTCAGACTCAGGAACAGGCTTACTGGAGAGGTAGCTGACAGCTGCAGTGCTTAGGAGGTATTTGGAAATGGCCTTAAATACATGCAATAACTTGATCAGCTGTGAATTGGTCAGGCCGTTGGACCAGGTGGCCAATGTAGGTCCCTTCCAAATAAAATATTCTATTCTGATAATAAGATATCTATAATTGTAAGGCAAATGTGAAAAATAATATCATTCTGAATATGTGGTTGAACATAAAACACTACTAAGTAGAATTTATTTATTTGTAGTCATGTGAGAATTAAAACGATCTATGAATTAATTCAGTCAGAAGGGTACCAAAATATTTTAGCCCATGACTTCATGATTCACAGACTCACAGAACTGTTAGGTTTGGAAGAGATCTCTGGAGATCATCTAGTCAACCCTTCTGCCAAGGCAGGGTCACCTAGAGCAGGTGAAACAGGAATGCATCCAGGTGGGTTTTGAATGTCTCCAGAGAGGAAGAGTCCATGACCTCCCTGGGCAGCCTGTTCCAGTGCTTTGCTATGCTCAAGGTAAAGGAGTTCCTCATGCTGAGGTGGAATTTCCTGTGGTTTGTTTCATGGCCTTGTTGCTCTCTGTCCTGTCTCTGGGCACCATTGAAAAGAGTCTGGCACCATCCTCTTGGCATCTGCCTCTGAGATATTTATATGCATCATGACATCCCCTCTCAGTCTTTTCTCTTGATTAAAAGGCCCAGCTCCCACAGTCTCTCATAAGAGAGATGCTTCACATCCCTAATAATTTTTGTGGCACTCCACTTAATCCTTTCCTTGGCTTTCTTGTACTGAGGAGTCCAGAACTGTACACAGAGCCAGATGCGGCCTCACTGGAGCTGAGTTGGAGGAGGAGGACCACCTCCCTCGATCTGCTGGCCACATTGTTCCCAATGAAGTCCAGGATGCCACTGGTCCTTCTGTTTGCAAGAGAGCTGCTGGCACATGGTCAGCTTGTCATTCACCAGGACTCCAAGGTCCTTCTCCACAGATTTGCTCTCTAGTAGGTCAAGTACCAACCTGTGCTGGTACCTGAGGTTATTCCTCCCCAGGGATAGGCCCCTGCACTTGCTCTTGTTGAATTTCATTAGGTTCCTCCACCCAACTCTACCAGACTACCAGGGTCCTGGTGAATGCCCACACAGCCTTCAGCCACTCCCCCCAGTTTTGAATCATCAGCTGGGTGTGCATTCTATCTTTTGCCCAGGTCATCGATAAACAAGTTAAATAAGACTGGACCCAGTATTTATTCCTGCAGAATGCCACTGACTACAGGCCTCCAGTCGGGTCTACTCCACTGATCATGATCCTCTGTGCTCAGCCAGTGCTTGAACAACCTCACTGTCCACTCATCTAATCCACATTTCTCAAATTTACATCCTTCATAAGAAGGATGTCACAGAAGATAGTGTCAAAAGCCTTGGTGAAGTAAAAGTAGACAACCTCCACTTCTCTCCCCTTATCAATCCATCCTGCCATGTCATCATGGAAGGCTTTTAGATTGGTCAGGCATGATTTCCCCTTGGTGAATCCATGCTGACCATCCCAATGACCCTCTTTTCTTCTACGTGCTTGGGGATGACCTCCAGGGCAATCTGCTCCATCTTTTTATCAGGGATGGAAGGAAGGTGAGGCTGACAGGCCAGAAGTTTGTCTGGTCTTCTTACTTGCCATTTTTGAAGATAGTAGTAACATTGTCCTTCCTCCATTCATTGGCCACTTCTTCCATCCTCCATCATTTTTCAAAGATGATGGAGAATGACTTAGCAACGCTATTTGCCAGCTACCTCAGCACTGATGAGTGTATCTCCTCAGGGCCCATGGGTTTATGGTATAAAGTCTGTTTACCTGATCTCTAACCCAAACCAAGAAGAAAGGAAGTCTTCCTTTCTTCAGCCTTCTGTTACCTCCGAGGTCTGGTACTCCAAATGTCGACTTCAGCAGTAAATACTGAGGCAATAAAGGCATTCAGTAATTCCACCTTCTCTGTGTCTTCCATTATCACAACACCCATCTGATTCAGTAGTGGCCTCACATTTTCCCTAATCTTCCTTTTGCTACTGATGTACTTGTAGATGCCCTTCTTGTTGTCCTTGATATCCCTTGCCAGACTCAATTCCAAGTGGGCTTTGGCCTTCCTCATCACAGAAGATGACAGAAGTCCAAGAAAGTGAAGTGCTCTTCTAATAGAGATAGACAAGACTAAAGGATTTTTTTTTTCAGTCATGATCATCAGTTGTCTGTCTGGCTATTTAGTCTATTTGTCGAGATCTGTGTCTGATATCTTTAAGGTCTTCTTTTAATGTGGCTAAAAGTTGCCACAGAAGACATACAAATAACAGAACTATTCCTAATTATTCTTTTAAGAAGTTGAAATAAGCAAAGGAAGAGCAAAAGTGAGGATTGTGATACTCCCAAAGTCCACTTTTGGGTTAATAAAAAAATGAAAAATATTCATCATAGTTTTACCTCCATTTTCCTTTATCTTTGCAATCTTAGTGTCAATTATACAAAGCATAACAATACATTCCTAAACCCAAGAAAGCTGAAGATATTTCTTTTCCAGACAAGGAGGAAAATTTTACAATTATACATTAGCAGTCTTAATTCAAGGTTTTTTTCTTTACTGAAGTTTCCCCAAAGAATTTTCCTCTTGCAGTTCTAGTTTGCACATATGTGCAATCTTGCTATTCTATGACTTCTGTTGTCATCAAAAAAATATTGAATATTATGGATGAAATGCAGACTTTTGCAATTCACCTCTCAAATAATAAGAATGAAAGAATCTTTGAAAGATTCTGAATATGTTTAAATTCAAAATTTCTTTTTGTCTTCTGATGGGTGTTCCAAAGTTAAAAAGTAGTTCAGCTGAATAAATGAACTATAGTTATTGTTTGTGGGTTTGTTTTTTTAAATCCAGTACCCCGTGTTTCACTATATTTAAAAACTATACTCAACTAATGCAGATAATAAAATTTCCAATTCCTATATGAGTGCTTCTTTCAGATGTTGATTTTTCTCATGAAAAAATGACTCTTATTTCCAAGTAACCCTTAGCAGTGCAAAAATAAATAAAAAGTAATTAAAGACAGTAATTATAGTTTTTAAAACCTACCCAGAAATGAGAATATTAGAAGCTTACAATGTAAGTTTGAATTTTAAAAAATCAATGAGTATTTATCTGTGGATTGATGAGTTTGGATTCCCTCTGAACAAGTCTGTCCATCCTTATTTCTTTCAGTCTTGGAGAAAATTCACCTTCATTATTCATATACCTAAACAACTGTTAACAAGTACTTCTAATTGCCATATGGAACCAGAGCTCTGCGAGAGATATTTATATGAAACAGAAACTCTAGAAAAGGATATTCTCTTCTTTATTAATCTGATGCCAACATTTTGCTAATTAAACCACCACATGTCTCATGTCACTTCCTACGTAGGTCACTGGAAGAGGAGATACATTTGGGCACCCTTAAGGATGAATCCCAGGGGAGCATCCCACAAAAGCATGGTATTTAAGCTTGCAAGTTTATTAAACAAATCACAGAATATATTGCAGTCTAAATCACAGACGTGGCATGACACAATTAGAAGATTTATTGATTCTTTGGGCTAGAGATCTCACAGCTTGCACTGGGGGCTCTACACCCACCAGAACCAACAGATTTGCTTCATCACAAGTAATATTTCTAAACTAGAGCAAGGAAGTTTATAAAGTTGAAACTGCCTGACTTAAACTTTGCTTGTTTTCAACTTTGCTTCTATTTTAGCCCAACTATAAACTGAACACATTTTGTATTAGTCCCATGTGTCACCACCCCAAATTATTGGCACCCAGCCTGCAATAGCAGAATCACCATATGAAGCAAAGGAAAAAAATTAATAAGCAATATTTTTTATAGTCTAGCTACCGTCTGCCTTTATTAGAAGTTCTTACCTCTTTATGTAGTCCTTTACTTATTGAGTAATGCTGATCAGAATAGTGGTCAGAATCTCTACTCAAATAGAAGATGCTACAAACAATTGGCTATGTCATCTACATCATATCTCCAATAAAAGATGGCTGATTATGGCTGAATTATATGTTTTCCAGAACTCAGTTCAGGTGTGAAATAGCTCTTTCCAATCATGTTTGGAGTTCACTACTTTACATCAAAACACAGGGACATTTCCTCTGAAAGTCTACTTTTTATTCTCCTTTGTGGCACATAAAAGTGCCAATATTTCTATCAACAGAAACTCTGTTCAACATTCTATGAAGTTCACTGTAAAGTCACAAGGATGATTAAAGGACTGGAATACCTCACATGTAAGGAAGGCTGAGAGAACTGGAACCATTAAACCTCGTGAAGAGGAGCCTAATGGGGCATCTTACAAACGTATGTAAATACCTGAAGGGGCCATGCACACAAGACAAATCTACAATGTTTAGTGTCAGCACAAGTGGCTCCATAAACAGAAGGAAGCATTTTTTTACTGTGAGGCTGGCTGAACTCTGCAACAAGTTTTACAGAGAGGTTGTGGAGTGTCCTTCCTTGAAGATTTAAAAAAACCTCATATACACACATTCCTGGGTAATTCGCTTTGTGTGACCCACCTGGAGTGGGGTGTTGGATGATGACCTCCAGAGATGCCTGCCAATTTCAACCATTCTGTGATTCCGTGATTGCATGCTAAAATCTGTCTGAAGTGGAACAAATTATAACCCTTAAGCTCTTCGGATCTAGAAATTCCTTTCTGTTTTTCACAAGCAAGCAAGTAACATCATCATCAACTTTTTAGCTGAACCTTAGCGTAAAACACTCACACTAAATCTGCATATTGGTGCATGCTTATCCACCATGATCTCATCAATACCAGTGGTCCATGAATCACTCTAACTCTGAGATTTGTCCCTGTCATGGCTATAATTTAACTGAAAGGAGTCAATCTTGCCTGCCTTCCTTCTCTGATGCAAAGAATGAAAGTCATGATAGAATCATAGAGTCATAGAATCGTAGAATGGCTTGAGTTGGAAGGGACCTTAAAGATCACCCAGTTCCAAGCCCAATACCATGGGCAGGACATCTTCTACCTGACCAAATTGCTCCAAGACGCATTCAACATGGCCTTTTCATAATTATTTAGGTATTCAACATTGATAAGCTAGGTGAGCCAAGGTCGCTGAAATGATAAAAATTTAT
Source organism: Motacilla alba alba (assembly GCF_015832195.1). NCBI lineage: Eukaryota > Metazoa > Chordata > Aves > Passeriformes > Motacillidae > Motacilla > Motacilla alba. The sequence goes on along the minus strand of NC_052017.1, from coordinate 36,257,623 downwards.
GGCTTTAAGCTGGTGCCTGTCAAATATCTTTGTGATGGCAACTGATATGATATATGACTAGAGTGCTTGGGCTGAGGTCTTATTCTCTTTCCATAGAAAGAGAATGCACTTTCCATGCACTTCCATTGAGTAGTGCATTGTGAAGAAAGGTCACTGTCAAGGACATATCAGAAGCGCCAAGGACAACAAGAAAAGAGCTAAGTCAGAAAGCATCCTCACTTATACATTCTACTAGTGTTTAAAATGGAGGCACCCTAGAATCAGTGATAGCTCTAGGCAATTTGGGATGCCTGACTGCCTCATTCATTCAGATCAGCTTTTGACCTCAGTATCCACAGGATACTAATAAAAGGTATAGCATCTTAATTTTAGGTATAAGATACCCTTTTGATTTCATTAGGGATGAAGGGATGCTGCTCTGGAGGGAAAAAGTACTTGTGAGTGTGCTTAACTTTAAGCATGCAAGTAATTCTCTTACTTTCACTGGCTTTCAAAATTAAGACCAGGCTTGAGTGCCTTACTAAAATGAATTCCAACATAGAATTTCTGATAGTTGCCTGAAGTCATAATAATGGAAATTCTGAATGGGAGGAGAAAAATAGAAGCTTTATCAGTTTGATCCTACATTAGTTTAATATTTAAACTGTTTTCTGAAATATTAAGCCAGTGTTCTCCAGCGTTGTTTTGTTTTCTTTCTCTTCTCTTTTAGAAATATCACACTTGTGCAGTGGATCATATTTTGTCATTACATCAAAAAAAATCTGCATATGTGTTTAGAAAGACAGCATTAACAGATTATTGTTTTTTATATTAGTGGGGTTTTTTTCATTACATTTAATTTTTTTTCAGTATCCATCTTCTGAAAATGTGAAGTAGCCATCTCAAAATTCATTCAAGCTTTTCCCTTTTAAAGAGTTCAATCTATGCAACAAATATCTTGCTTTCTCCTGGGAAGCTTTTCTTTTAATATGTCAAATTATATGTGAAGGGCTAATTTCCATCTGGAGACATCAGTGAGGATCTTTCTTCTTCACAACCTTGGGAGGGAAATATTTAAATATTTTCCTCCTGAATAACTTTTTTTTTTTTTTTTTTTTTAATCTTGGCCATCTCTAGAGCTGTAAGGAAGTGTCTGATCCAGAGTACAAAAAGCATTTTAATTCAGCTTAGGTTCCCCATTAAAGTAAATCTGCAAATGTGGTCTCTAAATGTTGGAGAATTCCATCAGGGTTTTTCTGAGTTTTCACACCACAGTTTTATGTGGGAAAATTACTGGCCTTTTTTTTTAATGGTATATGGAATATAAATTGTTAAACTACTTTTTTTCACAAAATATTAGTTAAGGTATATTTCAGAAGTCTTCTAAGTCTAAGGCATATGTCAGATATCTTCTCTACCCTCAAATACTTAAGAGAACATGATATATCAGCCTAAGTCAGAGAACATGGTTAATCAGGAATAAAAGATAGATTAATTTTAGTTCAATTCTATAATCCTAATTTGGAAAAATAATGAAATACACTTCCTTTTAGCCCCTATGTCTACCTGAATAGACTGTGTTATAAAGGTATCTTAACAACTAATTTCATTTTCTGAATTGACAGCTAAGATACATTGCCTTCTGGAAGTCATCTATTAAATATTTTAAAATCAACATATCTTTCCTCCATTTGTAGTACAGCCTACCCTGCATTGCTGTTTTCCTTCTCTCACATCTCTGTATATTGCTGGGAAAATAGCCCCCAGCTTGGCTCCCTGCTCAGCAACAAAACTAAGCCAAATGAATTCACAGCAAACTATCTTTCTAGGTTTGCAATGAAATGAATTCACTATATTCAGGAACAAACATAACACTTAACATCACTCACAGTTTAATTACTGGTCATAATGTTAATTCTAGGGTACTTTGAAGGTACATCTAAAAATAAAATTTGAAACTTATAGTTTTCGGCAATTAAACTATACTTGTACAAACTTTAAGCTGACTGAGGGAAAAAAAATTCTATTCATTTGGTTGTTTTCACTCCCAGTAGAAAGTTACAGTTTGAATTTTTTACTTTTGGTCCAAAAGTAAATTTCCGATTAACGTTCTACAACATATGCTTTCCAATTTTCAGCTGCTTGGTATTTCCAACAAATATGTGACAGAGGAAGTTATAAGGTGACTTCTCTTAACTACTTTCACTTCTGGATTCACAGTCTTGTGGCAAAAAATTATAAAAATAAATACCTTTCTATTATATACGTTGGTACCATGTAGCCAGAAATGTTGAGTTAATTTTATAACAGCCATATTGTATGACATTATTTTATTTTTTCTTATTATTTACCAAATATCTTAGATGACAAAATAAACAACTAAAGGATTTTCTGTAACACAGTTTCCATCTTCTAGCTTCTAAAACTAGCTAATCAAACAATGACCTTATTTTTTAATAGAGGGGGCAATTGAAAATCATTGAACAGCCCTACCCCTTAATGATTTTTTTCTCAGACATAATTATAATAATTAGCATTATAAAGTGCTAATTATCTTTGGACACGAAGGACTTACACACCAGAGACAGAGGTCCACATTAAGTAAAGAGGATTTTGCTTTCTTCTATTACCATTTTTTTCCTTTTGTAAAGAGGTAGAGGACACTCAGCCCATCAGACTTCCCTTCTGAATGTTCACATCTTGTTATTGCAGGATGATTGACCCCAGTACAGAAAAAGGTATGTTCTTAAAAGCCATGTGGATTGACCCTTCACATGTCCAGTCTGTAGATCTGAGATTGTCTACTCATTTTATTGGACTTCATATTGTCCAGTAGTATTGCAAAGACCTTGGATCATTGTAAGGGATTGCTTCAGTCCTTCTCAGTCCTGAAGGGATTAGATTAATTTTGTTAGCAGACAGTATCCTTTTCTCATAAATTCTTTCTTATTGACACAGAAGGAAGGTTTCAGTCCCCTCAAGAAATACCAGTCATGTTCTTAAGGACTGTAATGTATAGTGCATATGTTTGAAAATCAGGAATGAGAACATAAGCATGACATAAAGAATAAAAGATTGGGAGTTATTTTTCTTGGCTTCCTGTACTGAACCTTACATCTGTCCCTGGCTAAATAATCCTTCTCCTATCCCTCGCACTGGATATCATTCCTTGAAGCATGAAATGTTTATCTCACCAAAATTTTTACTCTTGTTTGCTCCTATAGGCTATAAATATTGTTTTATATGGATTTTCTCATGCATGTTGACAGAGCTTTTGCACCAAGCACTGCTATTTCATTCAGTTGCTATGCTCAGTCCTTCATCTATATTCCACAGACTTCTTTCCAGTGCCTGAAAAACAGATTTTCATCTCCCTTATTCTCCCTCAGAAGATGAGTGTCATAAGTATCCCACTAAAAGGTGTTATCCACATATGTCTATTTCCTACGGTCATCTTGGTGTTTTGCTCAGTCACCACAGATGTATATAAAAGGTTATTCCTTCTGTATGTGTATCTGAGCTGTCTTCACTGATGACCTTCTGTATTAAATACGTATAGAATGTCTTCTCCTTTAACATAAGCAGTTTATGAGTTCCAAAGAAATTGGCAACTACTCATAGCATGTGTGGCATGGATAGATTGTTCTGGGTATTCAATGTAACAAATAATAGAATGACTGCAAGAGTTTGCTCTTGAGAAATTTTTTGTCTCTTCTAGAGAACATCTATTATCCACCTTTCATAATATTATCAGGGCTATCAGCAAGGCCTCAACCTTCCTCTAGCTAAGATAGTATGAAAACATCTCTAAATACCACCTGAAACCTTCTCCAACAATATTCTTCAGGCAATTTTCACTAAATTCCTTCAGAAAAGACTACTTATATTTCAGATTGCTATGTTGTTTCGCTGGGTTTGAACCAATAAATCCAAATTTTCTTTAAATGTTGAAAGTCCTATCTGGGCTCAGAAGAAGACATCTTTCTCTCAGGGGTTCTGGCTTTTCTTTCATCTCATTTTTTTAATCCCAAGTCACTGGTCAACAGTGATCACTTCTGAAGATAGAACTGAAGATGAGCATAATTACTGTGTAATTGATATGAAAAAATATTCTTTCTCCCACAGCAGGGCTAGCAGAATAGTTTTGCATGCTGTCATACAGCTCTTCTGGTTGTATTGCCTTTGAAGTTTATCTTCCAATCAGCTGCACCGGTCATTTAAAATCACAGAATCACAGATACTATTATTGCTTTTGATTGAATGACTTTTGAAGTATTTTTGGTCTGTGCATGTATATGTATATGTATATATATATATATATATTTCCCCGACTCTTCTGTGTGAGAGACAGCTTTGGGGAAAATAAATGGAACAGTAAATGGAATATAGCCAAATAGCATTTGTTAAAAAGGTCTATAAAATCTCTGCTTAAAATGAATTACAGTATGCTCAGATTCTGTTTAACATATGCATCCACTTTTAAGTTTCTTACTCTGGATGTCTGCTTGGCTAGCAAAGGAACTTCATTTCAGTTATTACAAACTTAGAGTAATGATCGTGTGTTGGATCAAGACAATATCATTCATTAGAACAAAAAAGGCATCTTCTAATAGCTGAGACTCCCTTTCTTCATATTTGTGTCAATTTTTTTAATGCTTTTTTTCCTATTTGGAAGGTTTTTCCTTTTAATAAAAATATAAAAATACAAACTTAGGGATAAGCAGGAATTAAAGTAATATGATATGAATAGAATGCATCACACTAAGCATCTCAAACTGTATACACTCACAGGAGTAATGAAAATCAAATATAACGTCATCATCTGCTTCCCATATGAACAATCAAGGGAGTCAAAATCTAGCTAAACCAGCAAGAGTAAACAGTTTAGTGATGAAAAATTGATATAAAAAGTTCACTGAAAATATAAATATCCTCTGGGCTGTCAAAAGCAATTGGTTCAGCTCAATCTGGTAAATCTACTTTTAATGATAATGGCAACAACTTTTCCTTTTTATTACACTTTACATAAATTTATGAGCTTTATCTCTTCAAACCAAAAAAGAATATATTTGTCTCTGTATCAGGTTTTAAAGTTATCATATGTCTTGGAAGCCTACCTGGAAATACAGGAATATAATCGTGCTTGTAAGCGACTTCTGTCAGGATGGAAATAGAATTCTTAGTACCATAGTATCATACAACTGCTACTAATTAAAAGGAAGGGGATGAACATAAAAAAAGACTGTAGCAATTTAATGGTTTTCAGTTATCTTAAATTGCTAAAAAAACCCCATTTATCACAATTAATGGTCATGTAAAAAAACAGCAGTTTAGAACTGAGATTTTTTTCTTATTAATGCCTTTTATACTTACATATATTTACAAATGACCTCTGGCAAATTGAGTGGAACCATGTCTCCATGTCTGTTCAATCTATAAACAGTCAATTTTCCAGGCCTCTCCAGCAGAGGCAGAAAAATTATTTGTGGTTATTAAATTCTAAATATCTGATAACTTTTTCTCAAGAAAACTACTGAAGTCAATGATATGTATACAAAAAGTGGGGACCTATAAAACATTAGCCATATATAATACTACTAGGAGCATTACTGAAGATTTTTGCTTTCAGTAATACACAGAGTAAAATGTTGGTAAATGTTTTACACCAGTAACAAATCAATACTACTTATTAACTAAATGTACTACTAAATTCAAGCCAGTTCACATAATTTTTGTTATTATTTATCTTTTAACAGTGACACATTGTCAGGACTTGAATTAAAAGCTGATTTCTCCATGAACTCGGCGTCATGTCCAGCACCGCTTTCACTTTTGTCTTGCATTTAGCCAGTCAATCTTTATATACTGATGTCAAAAAAGTTACTGTTTTGTTCTTCATGATGTTTCTATTCACAAAGTAAGATTACTCTGGTTTACTTATCATGTGAAAGAATGAGAGTATGCTTTCCTATTGCATTTCTGTCACCACTTCTAGAAATTACAGGTGCATCACACATGCAATATATTTCATACAGTCTTAGCTTGTGAGAAACAGCTTCATGTTTTCTGCTTCTTTGCTTCCTTGTTTCCAGCCATTAATTCAAATTTGTGTGCCTAATCAGAAACCTACCTTGCCTTACTGTGCAAAATCTGTAATCTCCATCAATTTCTCAGTTTCATAATTAAACAGCCAGTAGGTTTTCCATTGCTTGTTCTCTCTGTATCCAGAAATCTACTTTGAAATAAGAAAACCCTTCTTTTCAGCTGCATATTTGCATCATCTCTCTGAATAGACTTTTAACTTTCCTTTTTATCCAGAAATTTTACAATTGATTCCCACTGTTGAGATAGGAACATCTTTTCCTTGCTAGCCAATTGTAAAAATCCTTTTTCTGTTTCTAGATCTCTGAAATTAATCATTACTTCCCAAAGTATATTGTATTTCTTGCATTTAATTTATATGACTTATGAAAAGTTTCAGCTTCAAAATTACTTTAAAAAAATTTCTACTCAGAGAACCTCACAAAGTTGCTGTTCTGACACAAACTGTAAGGACAGATATATGTGCAGAGAGGACAAAAAGTATGGCCATGGTCACACTGAACATAGTGAAGCTGTTAAGTTTATGTTCCACGTAGACATATGAGCAAGAATCCTCCTTCAGGATGGAATGGGTAGAAGATTTCTCCCTGTCTTCACTCTCTGAAGCTTATCTAAAGCTTGTGCCTGAGTGCAGGCTTGCATCCACACAGTTTGAGTCACAGCCAGTGTGTTTAGTTTCATGTTGCAATTCAGTCACCTCAGTCAACAGTAGCTCAGGATAACGTGTGCATGTAGGATGCAATAAGACATTTGCTGTTGTAAGGAACTTAAAAGCTTGATGCCTTGAACTATTTACTTATAATTCTGTAGAAGGCAAAAAAAATTAAAATACTATGCGGAAGGACTTTCTAAAGCCACAGTCAGGGTGCAGTGACTGCCTCTAAGAAATGCTCAAGTAAGAACCTTGGCTTTAGCATAGATTAAAGTGTCTTTTCAAAAGTATTACCTTTAAGCAGTATTTCAGCCTCTACATCCTGTAATGTTGAGACTGCAGTGAGTTTTTTTCAAAGTTTGTCTATAAGCAAATTTTGAATATTATGCTCCACATTAATTAGAAATTAGGAAAAAAAGAAAAATTCTCAAAGCGACTGCAGTCTTCTCAAGTAAAAATCTGATAATACATAAACACACATATGTTGTCTGTGCAGAGTCCTTATATATAGAAAATACAAAATACTCTACATAAAATTTGCCAGTTTCAGTATTATATCCAACACAAAACACAAATTCAGAATTTGTAGGACTTTCACTGCTGCACATCAATACTATGCCCTAACCTATTTTCTTTAATTGCTTTACAGTGAGGTAACAAAAATTGCTCTAAAAATATCAAAGACAAGCCATTTTGATCGTTTCCTTTTCGGTATTTGTGAAAGAATGGAGGAGTTGGTGACTGGAAATTAATGTTTCTATTTTTTCTGGAACTGGTATTATTTGACCTCAGCTGTTTTTCTCATGGACTGAAAATAAATTTTCCTATTATAGAACTCACATGTACAAAGACAGTATTAATAGTTATTTCAACACAGCATGGCAAAATGCCTCAAAGTCCTATAGAACGTAAAAAGTATATTTGCCGATTAAGGATTTAGGAAGCAAATCCCAAGTAGGAAGTGCCACATACAATTATTTTGTAGCACAGAAACCATTATGCAATATGGCCAGCCTGGCATTGCTCATGGTTTTTTTTGTGAGACAAGAAGGTTGTTTTCTAAATATAGATAAAAATGTGATGCACTTAGGCAATAACTCACGGCAGAGAGGTAACATATGCTATCATAATGCAGTGGGAGCTGCATGACACAAAGAAAATATGAGCAATACCACCTTCTAGAGTTACAGCCCCTTATTGCCATTATAAAACATCTTTATTGGAAGAGAAAATGCAATATTTTGGTAGAAAGAGAAGATGAAGTACTAGGACAAGTGAAATTTTTCATGGAGAACATTCAAATTTACAGCTCTATATGTCTCCTGCTGTGTTCAGGGTCCATCAGAAGACAGATGTCTAAGGGTCTCCTGCTTGATATACAAGGCAATGATAGAGTGACATTTTTGAACTCTAAACAAGAAAGAGTTTTAAATAAAAAAAAACCAACCAAAAACCCAAACACTTCAGTGCACAACAAGCACAGAAATTCCTATTCCCTTCTCATCTCTCCCTTTCTTTGAAAGAATTTTTTTAATGAGTGTTCCATCAGGAGGATAATTTTACTGTCTGTCATATTTAATTTCAAATAATATAAACTGCTAAAATAGACTCTAGGGCCCAAACTCTCACTGATTTTAAAAGGGGAGGACTAGGTCCAAGCTGTTATTCTCTTGGTTGTTTAGCAGGAAACTGAAAATTCATGCCTGGAAATGTCTTTTGAAATAACATATGCATTCACTTTTAAGCTCTTTGGTCATTATCTGACTCAAGACAACAGCACTCTTGCTTCCAAGTCCACTAAAGCCCATGATAAAAATCAATGTTATAATGTGAACCTGAGTACACCACTAGAATTAATTTGTATTCAAGATCAGACTCAGGGAACAAAACTGAAATATGCTGAATTTTTAATTTTAATCAGCACATCTGAAAGAATACTAGCTGAAATATTCTCAAGTCCATCAATGAGTGGAATTCACTTTGGTCATTCCTTCCTTTATTTCCTATATATAAGTCTTCGTAAAATTTTAAATGAGGGTTCTGTTGAACAATTATTTTTTAATCTTTGCCTTTTATACTCTGAGACAAGTTCAAATGACAGAACACACACATTGCCTGAGAGTGAGTGTGGTGAGACAGGTTAAATTTTTTTTTTGCTCTTAGAAAGGTGTTTTTGAAATTCTTTAAGTCTTTTCATAATCTATTGCCTAGTTTGCCCACTCAGCCTATGCAACTCAAAGGCAGACCTAGTGTCAACATTTGCACAGGCACTAAAGAGCACTTCTGTAAACAGAGGGGTTTATGAAAGATTAAAAGAACTAATTAAATGCTTATCATTTTAACAACTAACTATATAAAAGAAATTATTTTTAAAAATGAGATTCAAAAACCACTTTGAGCTGTGATCTAGAGTTATTTTCACAGAAACTCCAGCACTGAACTTCTCTTATCTTTACTTTAAATTATTAAGAGAGTGTCCTGGTTTAGGGCAGAGAGGTAGTAGTAAAAACCATTTTTTGGCAGCAATTATCAGCCCTCAATTTTGTTTTAAAACAATTAAGGCATGTCACTACACCATCAGCAACTGGTACATTCTCAATTTCCATAAAAAATAGTCAACTACAAAACAGTAATTTCTGCAAAATCATAGAGAAACTTTACATCAAGCTTTCTGAACTGAAAGAATCAGGAACCCAAAAGCTTGGTTGAACAAAAAGCCCTATATTAACTAATGCAGAAACACCTGCAGCTTGACACATGTAACTTAAAGCAATTTATGTGAGGATTTATGTAGGTCATTGCTAGTTATGGAGGGCTGTGTAAGATACTTGTCTTGATGCACATGATAAGCACGTCTCACAGTTTTATGCACGTGCTGGTCAGCCAATGTGTAGAACAGCAACAGAGGTCTACAGAAGCAGAGTTAAAAGTCCCTGAGAAAACGTGCAAAACCCCAGGTGCTACATATTTAGGTTACCGTGTCATCTACTCAGATTTCTATGATCTCTCTACGCTTGGGTAAGTTGTAGGTGTGCGTAGGCTGCAGTCTTCATAAGGGTAAGGCTCCAAACCTCTTCACAAACTTGGTGTGAAGCAGGATTCAGCACTCTGAGATGTATAATCTCAGAAAGCAAGTACTGAATCCTCTACAAATCTCTCTTTACCACATATGAAGTGGATGATAAATGCATGTTCTACCTCAGATGGGAGATAGGGCCCATAGCGTGCAGTCAACAGAGGCACCACATACAGAATGCGGTGTGGGTTGAGTGGTGGGGCAGAGACGTGTTAACTCTGACGTTCCAGATAGGTGGTGTGCCATCTTCCCCTTTACCACTAAACAAACTCAAGTCCCATTTCGTATTATCCTTTCTATCTGCAACATGAAGCTAATGCTTGGTTAAGGCTCCTTTTTTAGAAACATCTCAAACTACAGGTTAAACATAGGCATCTTCTTCCCACTGACATGCTCTATCTTGCATCAATCAGAGTTTGTATGTTTGTACCCTTTCACCAGCTGACCTGGCAGTAGATTTCTTTTTGCCCAGTTGTGGTATTCTCACATTCAGGACTTCCACCTGCCCACAAAACTGTGCTCTTAAGTTCCCATATAGCTCAGATGGAGTTACAGATGCTTATCAGAGGGCAAAGAGCTGAAATAGTAACTCTTGGATAAATTGGAGAATGTACACTTTGTTTCTTTAACAAATATTGTTATGACTGTTACATGCTATGAGCTAAGTACTGTAGACATTATTCACTTCTTAGCTCTTATTCCTGGAAGATGGTAGAGAAAAAGAGTTAATAGTTCTACTGCAAATGAGAATAAAGAGCTTTTTACTAAATAATAAATTCAGGACATGATATTGTTTTATGCAGGTATGAATGAAAAATTATTTTATTTGTATTTTTATGGGTGATTTATAAAAGGACATATTTAGTAGCCTGGATTCAATTTTGCTTCATTTAAAACATCTCTATGTAATTTGTATGAAAGTGTTGACTATACTAAAGCCAAATGTCCTTACATCTTATTCCCTATTTAGAAAGATTCTGTATGCCAGTCAACAGATTCAAAAGAAATAACATATAACAAGCTACAGATGAGGAGACTTTTTTATTCCCTGATGGGAAAGAGAAGCACTAGGAAAAAAGTACATTCATGGTCTGTACAAAAATAATATTTCTTTTCTCCTCAACACTTACAGCTATAAAATAATGAACCTGAAGGCCTTTTGTTTTTAACAAGGGGGAAGGAAAGAAAATTAATAGAGTGGCTACAGAACTTTCTCATAGGACTCATCCTAATGGCATAATGGTTATCAACAGAAAATGTCAGATGGGACCTTTAAATGGCAATTGGTTCATGAAGAGAGATGTCAGCAAAGAACTAACAGATCAGTTCTTAAAAGTTGCCAGACTGACCTTATTAATGGCCATAAACTGCAGTGATTTCATTGTCAGGGCTCCAAGGTAGTGATACCTAGTACATAAGTGCTCTGCAGAAATAAGATTGCAGTAGCTCAGACTAATGAAAAAAAATACTGAGCAAGAGAAAAAGCACAATGATACTTCATGCATGAAGCACTCCAGTAAGTAAACTTAGGAAACATGATGGGATTTATTGCTCTTCCAGGTTCAGCCTGGGTAACCAAGGATATATCTCCAGGTTACTGCATCACAAAACAGGAGGCTATCCATGCAGAAAGCACTGTCAAGAGTGATATTAAAATGGGAATCAGTACAGTCAAACTTTTACTGGATAAACCAGACCAAGTCTCTCTGCAGTATGTTGTCAATGATGCTAAGACAACACCACTTTTAGTGCTGACACTCACAGTCTGTGCACTATTCCAGTTCCAAAATTAGCTTGTTCTTATAGGTCCAGCTAGAATCCACACACAGCAGGAACATGCAAGACCATCAAATATTTTGCAAATTTTCTGCTGGAGATAGGAACTGTAAGAGCCAAGTCAGCTGCTCCAAATTTTAGCTGTTTTTAGAACATTTCTTTAATCATCCCTTTCAGAAAATTTTCTTAATATTTACAATACTTCGCAATAATTTGTATTTACAGTTTTGAAGTCTTTTTTAGAATCTGGGAAGAAAGTAGACTAGTTCTCCAAGACATCACTTTTTCCCACGATGTCTGAATATTAGTTTATTCTGGTTAATACTGGTAGCTAAATCACAACAGATATGAACACACTGTACTATTAAAAGAGAAGTAGCTATAAGATATTCTACTGTCACCCTGTCAAGTATATGTTGTTCATATATTTGTTAATAATAAACCAAATAAGCAACACTGCAAACAGGAATACATAAAAGTAATATTTGTCAGTACTCTAAATTCTCATATCAGAGAAAGAATTATTCTAGTATTCAAGTTTATTCCATGTGTTTGTATTTTCAAAACCAGATTAAAAATAAAATAAAGAAACAACATTTGAAAGGTTTCCACTAGTTCCTGGTTTGGTCGCTCAGTGTAAGACAGATTTCAAAGTCTTCCATGCACATTGCAAGAACAGTTTTACTCACCATTGATTCTGCTTCTAATATCCCAAAATATTGTGTACAATATTGAGATGATATCGGTGTGCCCCAAACCTCCTGTCCTTTAGCCAACTATCCCAATAAAAGGTTAGGTGTCACCCAATCAGCCTTGCCACCCTCATAGAGTTTTTTGTAATTTTTGGTTTCTCAGTAATTTTTTAAACCTTAAACAAGGATTAGTATTAGATAAAGAAAATAATACTGCTGTTTGTAACAAAACCAGCACTGTGAAGAAAGTAATATTTCTCTTATCAGAAAAAAACCCTGACTCTAAATATCCTGCCACATATTGACAAGGCAGTGCTAGGACCTAAAAGAAATACTTGTATTGTTAGTGTGGAATGAATAAACAATGTGGATGTCTAACAGAAAACTGGAAGGGAAATATATGCCAGGCCCAGACAGCTCATGGAGTCTGTTCTCCAAAGGTAATGTTTTCTCACTCAGGTATACTTTCTGCCACCAGAGATCCCGTGCCATGTTCCATCTCTTGCACACGTTACTTGGTCTGTATGAAGCCAATGAGACAGGTATTCTTGGATGTGTACACAGCCTTTTCTTCTCAAATAAGTCATTCAGTTCATACATAAAGGATTTAGTAAACTACCTCTTTATTAACAGTTCAGGAAAATAACTGTCATTTTCTTTTACTATCTAAGCAAGTAACAATTTAAATGGATATTAAGAGAGAAAGGATTGTCTTATATCAAAGCTGCAAGCAGTTTTGCTTAAAAGTTTATGGTGTCTCAAGGCCTCAACACATCTCTGTGTTTTCTGCAGAGTGATAAGACAAAGAAAAAAAGAGACTTTAAGCAGTGTTTTGAAAATTCTCATGAGCCTATTTACTTTTCTATCACTGTAAAGAAAAAAACAAGAGTCAATTGTGACATTCCATAAACCTAATCTTCTTTACTTTTTGTTCTTGACATATCTTGTTAGAGTATAACAAGGTTTTCGATAGCAGACTCACATACTTTTCAATAAATACTATATTGATGAAAATTAAGGGTTAATGCAGAGATCACAGAGCTCATCCATTTTTAAATCAAAATTTACTGACAGTTCTACTGAAATAGATAAGATGATCCCTTTTAACTAGGGCTAATTCAGTAGAAAAAAATTATAATGAAACAGTTAAACACCAAATGAAAGGGTCAGCTCTTTGCAAGATTAAACACAAACTGATTTTTATTTTACTTCTGGGCCTCCACAATGGAAATGTACAGCAATTATTTGGAATTAGGTGCTGTTAAAACTGTGGGCCAAATTCACTTCACATGTATTCCATTGACTTAATAAGACTGTATGGAGAATAAATTTGGCCCAAAGGTTTTTTAATATCATCTGAACAACCAACTAACAATAATACAGTGCCACTTAGTGGCAAAAAAAAAGTTTTCACTATGTGAGATATGAAGAGAGACATTCAGAGATACAATAGCCAGTGCTACTTGTATTTGAAATTTTGATACAATCTTATCTGATAGCTTCCAGTTACATTAAGCTCATTATTGCCACAATATTATATGCATCTTTTCATATAAAAATACAAAAATGTCTGCAAAGAGGGAATGAAAGTGAGCCCTTGTAATTAATGTAACATTAAGAACACTCCCTTCACATTATATCTTCAAATTATAGCCATTTTCTAAAAAGGTTAGAATGCCTGTAAAAAGCATAAATATCTTAAAGCTATTTGTATTTCTCATGCTTCAGTAATGTATGCCTCACCTTCCTGAAAAATTATCCCTCAAAAAGGTCTAGAGTATTTCTTTTGTTTAAATACCTATAGAATTAGAATTTTGGGGAGCGACAACTATACTTAATATCATTTTAAATGGCAGAATGTAACTCATTATTCAGTGCAATATTATTCTCAGAAAGAAAGAGATAAAGACAAGAAGGTATTTCACTAGAAATAATAAAAAATAAGTCCAAAAGGGTCCACAATAGATCATGGGGTTCATCAACCTGCTGCAAAAGAGTGACCCTTATATTTCTACAGGAAAATAGAAATAGGAAGAAGCAATGCTAAGTTGGAAGGGACCTTAAAGATCACCGAGCTCAAACCTCCTAACATGGACACAGGGGCATCTTCCACTAGAACAGGTTGCTAAAACCACATCCAGCCTGGCCTTCCTGTGGTGCAGCTTTCACAACTTGTCTGGACAAACTGCTCCATTGCCTTAACATCCTCACAGTAAATTATTTCTTCCTAATATCTAACCTAACCCTACCCTCTTTGTGTTTCCATTCTCCCTCTTTCCATTCTCATGCTGTCGCAAGAAGTCTGTCTCAGATCTTTTGTAGGTCTCCTTTAGGTACTGCTCTAAGGTCTCTCTGGATCCTTTCCATCTCTGTGCCTGAGATCGCCCTGACTCACGTGCAGGACCTTGCACTTGGCATTGTTGAACATCATGAGGTTCACATAGGCCTTCCTCTCAAGACTGTCAAGGTCCCTCTGGATGGCATCCCTTCCCTCCAATGGCACCACACATCTTGGGTTTGATCTCTTTAGCTTATTTAAAGCCAAAGGCAGAATGCATTGACACCAGCAATGAAAATAAACCCCCTCTGTGTACAATAAATTGTTCTCTATCTTCAGAATACAACAGAGAGATTAGCATGAATTTCTGGGCCTCATATTTAGTTGTTTATAACCACTTTTAAATAAACTAAGGCTCATTATTTCCAGCTGGGTTGAACAATCCTTTGTCAATCATTTGGTTCCATTCATGCTTCCATCCTATCTTTTATACTACCAAAAAAAAACTTGCTGGAAGTGGACTTAAGCAATAATTCTGAACTTATATTGCTGATGAGATTCGTACTTTGGATGAGCACTCTGTTTCTATACACATACTTGAACTTTTAAAGTGAAAAGTGACCATTGGCTATCAGATGTAGGTGACATATGGATGCTATCTTGCAAAATGAGCTTTGTAGAACTAAGTCAAATTACATCAAGAAACTTTAATATTTATATACACCCAGTATTGCCAAGTGCAATGCCCATTACAGAACATATAGTACTGAATCAACTGACCTGCAGTAACACAAAAAAAGCAATAATTTAGGTAATTTAGGGAATACACTATAGTATCATAACACCATAATGTTAGAATAATTCAAGAGTAACTCACTAGAAAAATATTACATGAATCAGTAACCTTTCAGTATTACAGTACAGTAACATTTCACTTCAAAACAGGAACAGACTTTTGAAGCAGGTGTTCTGAATGTTCCCCACTTACCAAAACTCACGGAACTATAAATTAATGAAGATTTTAAAGATTTTTTTGGGGGTCCAACACCCTACTTGGGGCAGGGCCATTTAGATCAGATTGGTAATGGGTTTTCTTCCAGTCAAGTTTTTAAAATCTCAAAAAATGGAGATCCCAAATCTTTCTGAGAAACCTAACCCAGTGACCGGCCACTTTCAGTCAGAAAAAGTTTAAATTTTTGGGTCAGAATTTCCACCTTTCCAAGTCCTGTGTGTTATCTTTTGTCCAAAAATTGTGTGAAAGAGACTGGTTCTGTACTCTCTACAACTCCCAGCAGCTAGTTAGAAAGCAGTAAGATTCCTCCTAAACCTTCTCAACCCTGAACAAACCTGGGTTTTCATACTTTCCTCATTCATCATGTACTATAGCCAACTCAATCTTACTTCAGCAAATCAACACCTTTCTTATGCTGAAGGAAACAGACATAATATTCCAGAAGTAATATCAGAAGTGCAGAACAGAGGAGGATAATTTTTGATCTTGACATATTGGCCTCACACTTGCCAATAGAGCTCTCCCATTCTCCCCCTGACCCATTTCTCCCTGTCCAACTCCCATCAGCTTCCTGGTGGGGAGAAAAATCTGGAAAAACTAAACCTTGTGGGTTAAGATAAATAGAGTTGGAACAAAATACAATATATCAATAATAATGATACTAATAATATCAGTAAAAATAGTAATAATGAAAAGGACAGAGAAGAAAAAGAAGAAGAAAAATCCAAGACTGATGTCCACTACAATTACTCACCCCCTGCTGATGGATGCCCAGTCTGTGTCTGAGCAATGATCTGTGCCTTTTGGCCAACATCTCCCAATTTATATACTGGACATGACATTCTATGGCACTGACTATCCCTTTGGCCAGTTTGAGTAAGCTGTCCTGATTTCTTGTTCACCTCCACGCTGGGAAAACGTGGAAAAACAGAAGATCCTTGACTTATGCTAAGAACTAGTTAGCTACAACTAAACGTCAATGCATTATCAACATTATTCTTATAGTAAATCTAAAACACAGCACTTTACCAGCTAGCTACCCTGTCCCAGCCAGAAACAGGGCAGTATATTTTTTTCCAGTCTGAATTTTTTTTTTTTTTGAGCCATGGAATAACCTGAGATCTTATGATACAGATTGTTCCTGCATGAAACCAGAAGTTGGGCTTCAGGAGTTCACCTAATTTACTCCAGCTACTAAGGTGCCTTTACTTCCTAGGAATAACAGAGCTATTTCAGATTACAATCTCCAAATGCACATAATGTTGCACCTCCATGCCCCAGTATGAGCTTGTTACCTATTATTTGCTGATAATTATTTACCAGAAACAAATCTGATTTATCTTCTGTTTAAAAATCTTTGTTGGAATATCCTGAATGAAACAAACTAAATCAATTTTGTGATGAAAGAAATAAGCACAACATATGAAATGAGCAATTTATCCCACACATTTAACATATCATATGGGTGTGAGTGCATTTATCAATAAAGTTTCAGTTGTGTGAGTTAGAAACATGTAACCTCAGGAAGATGGTCCATTCTGAATACTATCATTCATCTGGGGATGATGGAGTATATTCATTGCATCATACAAGGGTATTCTAGTTCCACCATAATGGTAGTATTTTTTTAATTTAAAATTTTATTGGCAATAACAATAACCCTTACTACTTTTCTTGCTTTTTAATGCAATTTATTTATTGAAAAGAAATTTCTTGGTGTTTATTTCTTCTCCAATTTATTTTCATTGGTAAATAAGCGGGAAAAAAAGTGAAATTTCCAAATGTCAAGGCACCAGTGAATGATTTTGTTATGTTTTGTGCTTTGATCTGTAGGGGAAAAAATTTTTGTGCACTCAATAGTAATTTTTTATTTTCAGTTAACAGTCTAAGCTATGTAAACTTTAACATTTAGCCTCAAGTACTGTCTAATTAAAATGGTCCTAAAATTATCATTCTCTCTTCAAATGCCATGTCTGATTCCAAAGTGAATGACCCATTTGTTCTTAGGCTAAAGTATTCCTTTTTTTAGGTTAATCATAAAGGATTGAGTAAATCTCCCTCATTACCATAGTCTTGTAGAACTCAGTTTTATTTAGTCCTGTGCCAATCTGACAAAAAGATTAATTTCATAGGTATTTTCAGTTATTCTTAAAAAAAAAAAAAAAGAAAAAAAAGAAAAAAAGACTATTTACTATGCATTCAATCAGAGCCAGGGAAGTGACACTTATTGATTTTTTTATTTGTCAGGACATAAAACATGGAATCCTGGCAATTACTAGGACATTAAGTTCTTTTAGAAGTCTTTTCACTTACAAAATTCTTGGGGATTTAGATCTTCCTAAGTGTATTCTATAAACATTAGACCTGAGCAATTTTCCAGTGTCAATAGATCTTGTGATCTTGCTTTAGGTTATGAGGCAGACTGACTGATTTAAATGACTTGAAATTATTTTTCTCTACGCAATACTTCCATATCACCTTAAGAGAAGTGGTTTTCAATTTAAGAACCTGTTCTCTATGATCTTAATTGAACAACACTCTGAAAACAAAATAAATTTGCTTTAAAAGAAGGTATTAATCCGAGTAAATTTATGTGTATCTGTGCCATTTGAAACATCTTATCTATTATCTCTTCATCCCAGTTTATCCCACTGTTTCTGTTTCTTTCAAATGTATAGGATACTAGAAAAATACATGAGAACTACATGAAAGCAGTCCAAAGTGATTTGAGAAGTGCATATGCATATGTTCCATTGGATCTTGAGTTCATGTAACCCAGATCTTCAAACTCCACCTCCCCACTAAACTGAACCATTTCCAGCCTTCAATCAATTTCAACCTCACAGACCATACAACTCTAAGCACTGAAGTTTTGTCCTCCACACCTCCCCAGAACACCGGAAAATTCTGAAAACTGTTTCAAAGCAATGTTTGTTATTTAATTCCTTAATTGATATCTTCGAATGACAGTTTCCAGCCAGAAAAGGTTATTAGATTTAAAAACACCTCAGAAATCTTTGATAACATGAGCTGTTGATAAAATAACCTGTTTTACAGCTGTACACTCAAAATACAGACTAAAATCAGAAAGAGAGTGTGTACCCTCTAAAAAAGTATTTGGAACAGCCATCTTTGGGGGAAAAAAAAGATGAAAAGTCACACAAATGATAGTGGAATGAGAGAAAAGACTCAGAACTAGTTTAACTCAGCTGCAAGTAAAGCTATTGATCATGGTGCAAAAAAAAAGCAGAGCCAACACTAAGTGCTCTTGAAGTCCTACCATAGTGCCTAAATGTAGCATTATTCTTTCAGTTCTTGAGACAGTGAACATCTAATACTGATACTCAGAGATGTTCTGCAACACCTCAGTCAGAAGACCAGACTGACAGATAGTTTTTAATTTGAAGGGTCTCTTTGTCTAGAGAAAGTGTCTGGTAAATTAGATAGAAAAAAATATAAGACTTTTGGCTCTCCTTTCAATAAACAGAACATGTAATTTTAGCAGCATAATTACAGAGAAGCTGAACAGGTGTCATGGTACCAGGACAGGTCATCTGAAATATCTTTGAATATTAACCAAGGCAAAGCAGAGAGAAGATCAAGGTTTAGCTTCCAAGTTACAATTATAAACACAAAATGAGTTCTTCTTAATTTGGGAGATACCAGGTCTGCATACAGCATTAGCCATTTTCCAGTACATTTCCATTAGTAATGTCTTTGCTGATTAGTTTTTTTCTAAATTAGCATGTTTATCCATTAGCATATCAATATTGCTGCCAACCATCCTCTTAATTTTTAGTTTTCTTGCTGCAACAAAAAATTGCCAATAAAAGCAAGCTTTACTTGAAGCCTTAATTAAGTCTAGTACAATTCTTTTTTCTTTCTTTTTTAAGCTTGTTTAATAATACTGTGTAATATTTACTCAGATTACAGATTTGCTTTGCTCAATAACACCACTTGCTTGATTAATCAAAAACTTTGTATTTTGGTTCGGCTGCAACACAAGCTACAGTACTCTGCATAGTTTGGAGACATTCTAATGAAAGCCTGCCTTAAAAAATCAGAAAATAACAACATCCCAGTTAAAATAATTTTGCATAATTTCCGAAGCTCCTCTTAAGAGAAGGTAGAGACTCTTACACATAAACCTCTGATCTCTTTTATACAGTCATACCACATTGCTCCCACATTAACATGCTGAGATGTTTCTGATCAATGTCTTGCACGTAAGAGAAAGGCCAACCCAAGCTGGCCAAGTTTCTTTTTATTCCTATTCCTCTCTTTTTTTTTATCATCCATAATTTTTCCATTGTTTTGATATGTTCAATTACATTAATTTGAAGTCAGTCACAGCAGAATAGCTAAGACTTTGTTTAACACAAGTATACAGAGAGCTGGCTTGAACATATAGCAATGCCAGCTTCTACTGTCGACACTGTTATTCAGGACAGATACTCTTGTCTGACATAATTAAATCTTGACAGTAATTATTTCTGCTGATTCCTGGTAGACTGCTGTTAAAGATATGCTTATCCACTTTCAAACACACTATCTTATTAGACTAAATACATGCCAGTAATTACAAAGCTGCACTTTTTAAATTTGGGGTTCTCTAAAAGTCTTTTTAAAATAAGATGATAAAGCTTTCCCTGAAAGGATCCCCTGTGTTTTAAAACCAAGAGATCTCAGACAGTGCCTGATATTACAACACCTGATATGAGAGAGAGAGAGAGAGAGAAAGAGAGAGACAGGGAGAGAGGGAGAGAAGGCATGTTTGCATGTACATAGGGCAGATTATTGAGAAATTTTTGTTTTAGAACTCAGCAGGTCAATTTGTATCAAAATTATATGGAAATAATTCTCACTGTTCATTGTCACCTTCTTCAAATAGGAAGCTCTCCTGAGCCATCATGTTAATATATTTCGTATAAAACAGGTATTTCTTATTTAGTCCACTGTTTGGCAGGGGGAGATGAGGAGATTTTTGATAATGGTCATGCTGAACCATTAATATTACTTTTTACCTCATAAGGCTATGAAAACATGACAAAGGATAAGTAGGGAATGAAGTTTAGAATGAAGTTGGAGAAGAAAAGTAAGATCAGATCTGACCTGAATGTCTGAATATTATTATTAAGTATTAGCTTTAAACTTCTCCAGTATTCATATCTAAGAACATAAAATATTTTCACAATACAAGTACATTTAGCATAAGCAAATGTTTAAACAAAAGAACGAGGAATTTTAATGAAGCACCCTCAGGAAAATGTTTAAACTTTGCCCTTAAGTTTACTTTGTTCACTAATAGGCTTCTATTTCTAGTACTGAGTAGGAAGGATAGGTTCAATGTGTTAATAAGGAAAAAGTAATACTATTTAATTAATTCTGGCTGAACACACATGGTTTAATATACTTGGCAATATCATTCTATCACATGATATGATAATTTAATGGAACTTTTTTATTTAAATTGCTGGCAAGTTTATGAAATTATAAAGCAAATAGGCCATGCACTTGGGTGTAATTGACTGTATAAATGTGTTTTATACTATACTGTTGGCAAATTAGCCAATCCCTGTCACAGAATCAATTATTATCTAGCTGTATTCTGCAAACACAATAGCAGAAATACAGCATTTGCAGAAAAAAAACCCCACTCCTATAATTGTTAATCTTACATTCTGCATCTTAAAGTCAGGCAATAAACATTCATACGCTGTATAATCATCTTACAATAAGGCTGCTGCCAAATGAGTGCACATTTAAAATTCCTTGTTGAAGAAATTCCTTAACTGGAGGTGCTGCTTTTGTTTTTATTTGTCTTTTCCTCTTCAGATCAGTGAAGTGAGTAATACATATGTCAGTGACTCAAAAGATATAAGGCTTGACTGCATGACTGAAATTTCCAAAGCTACTTAAAGGGACTTGGACACTCAGTTTTTCTTGGAAGTGTGTCCATTCTAACCCCCAACTAATGACAGTTCTGATAATTTGAGTGCTGTACCAAAAAATTACAGGATGTAGTCATCATGGTTTTAATGCATGCTGTTGTTAGACACCAGTGGGGCTCTCTGAGTGAACTGAACATTTAAAATATTTTCTTCTGGTTCCACTAATAATAAGAAGTTGTTTGACTCTTTCATATGTCTCCCTCCAAGCTGGCCCTACTTAAATTATAAGCAATGTTTAACATAACAACTTCTTGATGGTGTAAACATAGAAACAACAAAATATACATGCTCTGTTGCAAAACTCAAAAACTACTGTTCTGGTAGAATGCAGGAAATCACAGTGGTTCTGAGCAAATAAGAGTCAACACATCCAGACTACCTTGTCACCAGCATTCCTTCCTGTTTCTATATCTCTGCTGTGCAAGGACTGGGACAAGCAGTTTTATGGATTTATGAACTGAGCAGCCATTGAGCAGCTACAAGCGGTCTCACAAGGCAGATGTGATAGTGCTTCTGTTCACTGGAAAGAATCAGTGCAAACTTGTAGGCAGATGGTTTAGTTCTACTTATGAATGTTACCCTGTACCCATATGGGGGGTTTTGTGCCATGATCTGCACTACAGCTACAAAGTGAAGGATGCTCACTGCCATCCAGGTGCATGGAATTGCATCTTATGTGGGCATCCTTCAACTAGCTCATGTACCAAAGCAGTTCAGGTGTTATAGCAGGCAGCACAGGCCCAGCAGAAGACTGACAGGTCTTGGAAGCTGAAGCTCACACTGCTGTGACTTCAAGACTACAGAGTCACAGGCTATAGGATATAAAGCTTTCTCAGGGAAGCCTGTGCATACCTGTGAACAGATGCATGGTAGATATCCCCAGCACCCTTAATGACATGCAGAAAGCAAGTTGTTTAGAGCTTTGAAAGGCTCTGCAATTCTTTCATGTATCTTTACAGCACTTATGTGGAAAAATACCACCATCCAGCTGAGAGTCATCAGAAATATTCTGTTGTTCTAGGGCTCCAAACTCAGCACTCTCAGTCTCAGCTCCATTATTTACCTAGACATTATTCCTTCCATGGAACCAAATTACTGATACCAATTTGAAAACAAATCTGCCAAAAGGGAAGGTATCAACCATGTGCTTCTGTCTTAGAATCAGCCCCACTGAGGACACTCATGAATATACTGTACATATTTCTTATGAAAATGAACCATGATCCAGCTACTAGTCCTCTTAGAATAGTACTGCTTCCTGTAGTTTTTAAGTACTCATTTACTGTCCATTCCTGCATTCTTCATATTAAAGGTTTAGATCAAAACTTACCTGACTTCAAGGTCTCTTGACTTTGATGTTCCCCTTCAAACTGTGCTGGTTTCTAAGTTTCAGGCTCTGATCTGAACTCAGATCTTAAGTTAGGACACAGTGGTTTTTTGCTGAATCCTAATCTCCCATAAATGTTAAAATCACAAGTATGAAGTGAAATTATGTCCTGAGCTTCTCAAGCAGCACCTATGAAATGTGTATGGTTTGTTTTATTGAAAAAAGGATGAGAGAAATGAGAGAGGATGAGTAGAAGGGTGAAAAAAGCAGAAAGTTTCTGTCATTATCAAGCTTTGTCAAATTTGTTCTCATCTTGTTCCACATCCTTAATCTGTTTAATTCCCTCTGGTTCCTCCTAGTACAATTTTGTCATCTCTATTTTATCCAGCTTTAGTGATCTCACTTGCTGGTGAAGTAATTTTGAACTCTTGTGCCTGAAAATATAACTTTAATTGCATGTAAAGGAAGAAATACATCAAGTTTGGGGACCAGAAGCTATCAGTCATATTAAATGTACAGCTGAAATTTTAGAAAGAGTTGTGCCAGTCATGATTGGTAAAATATAAATCTTTGGCTGTGTGACTCATTCTATACTAGGAATCTTAGGGATAATGGCAGCACCCTGAACTATAATTTTTAAATTACAACATGGCTGGAACATCTTGCAGAATAACTTGAAAGAGGGTTATAAAGATACACTGAGTGCATTGTCAGGAAATAAAAACAAGTGAGATTAGAGCACAACAAATACCCGCAAATGGAAGATCTGTATTTCAGGATTTTTTTCTGTGACACACAAATTAGGGTATTTTTAACAAAAAAAAAAAAAAAAGAAAAAGAAAAAAAAAAAGTAGAAATTGTATTATCCAAAGTCACATCACATGTTAAACCAGTTTTAAAGAACAAACAAATCCCTCCCCTCCAAGACCCCAAACCTAAACAATCCACATAATTATCACTGCTTCCTTGGATAGAAAACAGTGAGGAAATTAATCTAAGGACTCAATCGCAGTTACTGATCTTGGACAATAAAAGTTTCAAAGAAATTAAATGGGAATAATAAGGTAACAGGGAAGGTCAACAACCTCTTTAGAACATGTCGTGGGAATTACATAATAGTGCTGCCTTGTTAGCCAAGCGCTACCCAGTGCCTAGGGCTCTGCCCTCTGGGAGAGAAACTGACATCAGGTATATCCATCAGAGCAGTCTCTGTAATTTGAAACAGGGAGTTGAACTTGATACTTGTGAGTGCCTTCTACCTCAGGATATTCTATGATTCTATGATTTTTAAAAAACAATTATAGAATCCTGTTTCTCTGACTGCAGCAGAGGAAAAAAAAACCAAAACCACAACACAATAGAGCATATCCACTTATAGGTGTTCCTCCCCAGCAACATCTCTGTTCAAGTAGCTCTCTGTGCTCGACCCCAAGGCCATTCAGATAATTCAGTGATGGAAAGACTCAGAGACATACACATGCTTTCTGTAATGCAGGAAGTACAGCCTAGCTGGAAAGCTGAGATGCTCCCATTGATTCAGTATTTCTATATTTATTAACTGCATAAACCCAGTCCTAAGCAAGGACTCTGGTCATGCTAATTTACATGGAATTGTCCTGCTTGTCTATAAAAAAATGTTATTTTCTTGGAAAGGAAAAATTATAATAATCCAGAAGGAAGATTGCAACATTTTTTCGAGCAGAGAATTAGGATCTTACACTTCATAAAATAACTTTATAACTCTTGGTTTCATGCATAATGTGGAACACTCCTTCTATGGTATGGTGATCCATTTACCAGATTAGAGAAAGGCTGTGAGCATTGTCTACCTCGACTTCAGTAAAGCCCTTGCCGTTGCTTCCCTCAACATTCTCCTGGAGAAACTGGCTGCTCCAGGCTTGGACAAATATATCCTTCACTGCGTGAAGGACTGCCTGGGTGGCCAGGCCCAGAGGGTCGGTGGTGAGTGGAGTTACCCCCAGCTGACAGCTGGTCACAAGTGGTGTCTGCCAGAGCTCAGTGGCGGGGCCAGTCCCCTTTTGTAACTTTATCCCTGATCTGGATGGGGGATGGAGTACACACCCAGAAGGAGTGTTGATCTGCTGGAGGATGAGAAGCCTCTGCAGAGGGATCTGGACAGGCTGGGTTGGTGAGCTGAGGGCTGGGCTGATGGGCTGAGGTTCAACAAGTCAAAATGCCAGATCTTGCACTTCAGCCAAAACAACCCCAGGGAGTGCCACTGAGAGGACAGAGTGCCTGGAAAACTGCCCAGCAGAAAAGGACCTGGAGGTGCTGGTCAGCAGTGGCTGAACATGAGCTAGTGTGTGCCCACGTGGCCAAGAAGACCACTGGAATCCTGGCCTGTATCAAAAGTAGTGTGGAAAGACAGGATAGACATTGAGATGCTGGAGCATGGCCGGGGAATGGCAATGGAGCTGGTAAAGGGTCTGGAACACAAGTCCCGTGAGGAGCAGCTGAGGAAGCTGGGCGTGGTCAGACTGAAGAAAAGGAGGCTCAGGGGACACCTTATTGCTCTCTACAGCTGCCTGAAAGGTGGGTGTAGGGGAGGCTGGTCTCTTTTTCCAAGAAGAATAAAAGACCTCAAGTTGCACCAGAGGAAGTTTAGATTTGATATTAGGAAAAATTTCGTCACTGAAAGGGTTGTCCATCATATGAACAGGTTTTCCAGGGAAGTAAGCGGTGGTGTTACCATCCCTAGACACATTTAAAAGATATGTAAATTAGCACTTAGGGACATGGTTTAGTGGTGGACTCAGTGGTGTTAGCTTTATGGTTAGACTTGGTGATCTTAAAGATCTTTTCCAACCTAAAGTGTTCATGATTCTGTAACTTTCAGCAAGAAGATTGTGAAAAATTTTAAAAATAAGTGAAAATACGTAATTTTGGGTTGCATTTTCCAAAAATGGTGCATATTTGAAAGATTTCTACCAGGAATGGAAGAGTGTTTCTCTTACACACTGAGATATAAAAAGTTATCTTTCTTTGAAAGATGGAAAACAAAAAGAAAGTAGCACAATGTGGACATGCTATATAGGTGAAGGTTCAAGTTCAAATAGTTCAAGTTGTGTTTATGTTTCAATGATAAAGCAACCATCTATGAAATTCCACTTTATTTTTTCTTGTCTTTGAATGAGTGGGAGAGTTATAAATAAAATGTTGTTGTTCAAGGAGGTGTATAAATAAATTGGTATAATTAGGTGTCATAATTAAGGTGCCCATTGCTGTTCCAGACACATTTACATAATTGTCAGTGCTAAAATGAAAATAATTGTTTGTCAGAATTGCTTCTGTTAAGACTGATAGTTCCTTAGTTTGTATAGTTTTCTATAAGTATTTGTTTAGAAAATAATCTAAACTGAGCATTAATTGACTACATACAAGCCAAAATCTTCATACGTGAACAAGTGTACAAAATTTACCACCTTGGAATTCAGATAAAATATCTTGCCTGGTATCTTGCTACACATCTTCTGCATAAAGGCCAAGCTATGCTTTCAATGTCTGTATGAGATTTGCACGAGCTGAGTGAGTAACTGCTTTGCAAAATGGAAAGAGGAAAAAAATCTTGCCTTCTGAGAAATTACTAGCAAAGCAAAAGCCCTTTAGACTGGTTCTTTAGTGTTTTTTTTTTCACAGTTTGCTTTTATGTGTTGAATTACTTGTTAGAGTAGACCTGCACAAGTATCAGGAAGCAGAGGATTGAGCCTAGTGCCAGTTCATGTAATGCAGCTTTTAGATTACTGCCATAGATCAAAAACTCAGATTTTGGCTTAACCAGTCTGTGACAATTTTATTTTATTGAAAATCAAGCCAACCAGATATGTTAAGTGCAAATGTTTTTATCCAAAGAAGACATATCTTAGGAAAATTATATTTCTCAGAGCTAAACAATTTTGTATTAGTATAAAGCTGTACTTGAGCACAGCTGCAATAATTTAAGATGGTGTCACTTGTGTGTAGGAAGAACAGATTGTATAAACCCTCTAAGATCCTTCAGAAACAATGAAAAATTTTTCATACACTTCCTATGAATTTTATTGTCCTCAATGTTTTTCCTTCTTCCCTACTCTTCACCTTTGAAATTTCTCTTTTTTCTCAAATTAGAAGTGAAAATTCTCTGGGACAGTTTTGATCTATTAAGCAGGGGTCCTAGGCCACAAACAAATAAAAATTAAATAATATTTCAGTAGCAGATACAGTTTTATCAGGGAAGATGGGATAGGTAAGGCATAGAGTATTCTGTTCCCTTCCATATTAATGTAATCTTCATTTCATTTGGTACAAGACCATCAATATCAGAGTTAGATTCATACTCTGTGTATAACTAAAGATTTCTTTTTAATAAGTTATCTGACAAAAAAAAGTAAGAAAAAAATGAGATTGGAAGATTTTCACTTACTTTCTACATACATTATTGATATAATTATTTACATTATTTACATGTATGTGTATATATTCATGAGTGTTTATTATTTATATATGTATATATTTGAAGAGATAGAGGTAAATTTCTTGTTTTGAACTGTTAGCTCCTAAAAAACCTGTTCTACTTCTTCTTCTGTAATGCAAGAATGAGTTTAAAATGGGCAGTATCCAAAGAGAAATTCTGCATGTCTCTATTTCCTGCACAATAGTGAGAAAGAAGGTCTTACTGAAAAAATATGCGTCAATTCTTTTGTTTGTGAAAATATCAGTACATTTTCATGACTGCGAGTGGTGAATAAACACCAAAAGCCTTTTGATTAAATTAGGTAAACTTCTCACATTAACAGTAATGTAAATGCAAACTACCTATCTTACAGGAAAAAAAACCTAAATATATACATCTAAGTAAATACACCAAATTATGACTAAACTCTTCCCTGATTTGATTTTTCAATTAAACAATATAATTTCAAAATCTGCTTAAATTATTTACCTTCTTTCCTCTATTATTTTAGCGCATCTAATTATAACAATATCAGCAGTCATATGAAAAGCCATTATAGCTAATCTTGATTGACCAAGAATAGGACTGGCATCAAGGTCTTGGCTATCCTGCTTCTACCTACAGCCCTTCTACCTTTAAAAACATTAAGTTTTCTGTGCACTAGAGGATTATCATAATTGTAAGCACACATACTAAACAAAACTGAAATTCTCTCAATTAGTAAGGCTATTAAAAAAAAAAAGCATAGAGAAGAATAAGTTCCAGATACTCATAAGAGCCATGCTTGCTAGGCCTTTCCGGCTGGTTTTACAAAAACAGTTCTACCAGGCCTTCTAAATTATTTCTGCTGTAGATTTAGGCCTAGCTGAACCTACAGTTTTTACTGTGGAAATACACCATTTCTCCAGTTTTACGATACAGCACTACAAAAAACTTGTCAGCAAAAAGCATCCTCCAATATCCTTCTAGTGAGCTTTCTACCCTGAGAGCCCTCTAGAGAGAAGATTTTTCTTCAACCACTTTCATGCTCAAAGTAGGCTTTCATCAGCAATTGGAAACAAGTTTTTCCCATGTGGAAAGGGGAAAATGAGAAAGAGTGTTTGCAAGACAAATAGAGTTTAACCTGTGTGGTAGGTCTTAAAGGTAAGGAATATTCAGGAGGATTTAATTCAGTTCTGGACAAGAGAAAACCTAGAAATGGTACCGTCACTTTATAGGAGTAAACAATTTGAAAATGAGAAAAAATTAATATATACGGAAAAAAAAAACACCACAACAAAAAAAATCCAGCTGAAAACTGGAGAATTATATTTCAATGATCACCCAAATGCTGTCTGAAAGCACCTGGATGTCACCTAGTACAATGTCCCCTTCAGCGCGGGATTGTTGCCAACACATGGTCAGGTCAGCTGCGTATTTACCTCCCTGCCTTGAAAACCTCCAAGGATGAAGATCCCATGGTCTTTGGGAAAACATTACATATCCATGGCACTCACTGAGGCTTTTTTGTAATGTTCAGATGGACATTTCCAAACGGCAACGTATAACTCTTCCTCCTTGCCATATTATTTGTCAGTACCAAGAACAGCTCCATGTTTATCACTTCATTCAAGCAGCTGTAGGCTTCAGCTGGATCTCTGTTTCACAACCACTCCACCAGAATAAATAAAACCAAACCCCTCAGCCCTTTCCAACAGGTCATGTACATGACAACCTGAGCCATATTAAGAAGCTTCTTCTGACTCCTCTGCAATTTTTCAACATCCTTCCTGAACCATGGAGTTACAACTAGACAGAACCTTTGGATGTAGGGGGTTTAACTGTTTGCAACATAGATCCATTTGGGGTACCTTGGCAATGTAAAAGGCACTTCCAGTAAGTAACAAAAACTAAGGCAACCTTCCTGCCTTATCAGGAAAGTTTCTCCATGACTTTCAAATTTATCTGTTTTGTTTCTCCATTCCATAGATAAGAGGCTACTTTAAACAGACACTGGGACATAAAGAGGACAGTATTTCCAGAGACAGTCATGAAAGTAGTTAGCACCATCAGAGGCCTTTGGTGCAGAACAGCAGAAGATATGATGGGGTCTTTCTCCATTACTCCCATGGCTACCAACATGGCCAGAAAAATAGAGGAGCTTCCACCAGAGAGTGAGTAGAAAATCACACTGACAGTGTTGCCACTTGTAATGGCCACTGTCATCACCAGAGAAGAAAAAAGAGATTTGCTAATATCTTTCATAATTTTAAGATCGGCAAGAGCAGTGGACTTGATGAATGCATTTGGTTGTCTGCTTGCCCAGTAATTGGGATGAGTGACATCTTTGGCCATCATGCCAAGCTCTGATCGCTGTAGCCAGTGATGAACCTTCCCTCATGTCCTTGTGGCAGCTTAGCCCTTGGCTGAGGGCTTTCCATGACATGGACCACAGCTGGCCTATGCAGCATCTTGACTCAGGAAAGCCTCCAAATTTTTGCACAGGATTAAAAGCAGCTCTGAAAAGCCTTCCAGATGAGACATCAGTACTAGCAAGGATCTGCACTCTCTTCCCCAGAGAAAGGTTGTAAGAATTTTGCTGTGGAAAGTGTAAAGCCATGTCAGTATGAGGACAGTAATATCAGTTTTGCTCCAAAGTGTCTTCCTTACTTCTGTTGTGATACATGAAATCACTCTTTTTTAAACTAGACAAAAAATGAAGAATTAAAGACATAGTACAGACCTTCACAAAAATGTAGTTCTGACTTCATTGTCCTTGTTTAACACAGAAAATATCATACTTTCAATTATTTCTAAATATATAATGGTAAAACTGTAAGTTCCCTGGGGCAGAAACACTCTTTCACAATGCGTTTATATAGTGCCTTGCAAAATGGGACCACGTTCTCATGTGGTCTGCAGGGAGTTCTGTAACAAAATAAGTAAGTAATGCTTCCAGGAAACATATCAAACATGGACTACACTGCACCACCTACTGCACAGAACATTAAAACTGCTAAAAATGTCAACAGAATAAACTTGTGTGATGCCTAACGTGAAGGCAAGCAGTACATTTTGCAACACAAGAAGAGTGTAAATGTGTACTCTAAAGCAGTAAAAATGGCATATGTTGTTTAGGTGTAATAAAATGTAAGGCATGGCTTTTTAGTAGTCCGTTACTAAATGGGTGAATATTAAAGAAAATGTCATTTCTATGCATATATAATTATTACAGGTATCAATTGATACCTAAATCTTTTTAGTATACTTCCATAAAAATTAAATTTGAATGAGTAAGTTATCTGTTTTGTAGGCACTAAAGAATGTTCTCTAAATTATATCAATATTTTCTAAATTATGTTTAAGAAAGAGGCTACTCCAAAAAAGTAGTCTGCAATAACAAGTAGTCCATCTTGGTCAATTATTCCTATGTGAGTAATAAATCCTCCCTATTTGCCGACTCAGCCAGCAGACATGTTTGACTGAGTCAGGAGAATTGATAACCTCTTTGTAAAAAATTATTACAAACCAGATCAGCATGTCCATAATCTCAGGGTTCTGCATCAACTCCTTTTCCTCCTCTGAAATGACCTCACTAGTGAAGGAATCAGGCATTTTATGAGATTGGTAAACAGAATTTACAGCAGTATTTGTTTGGCTGGTTTTTTTCTGCAAATTACTGACTAATATCTAACTTCAGGAAACTGCAGGAGAACTCTCACCCGAAGAAAAGACCAGTGTGATGATTTTTTAATTGCCATCAATCTCTTTTAGTACTAAACACCAGTCATTCAAATCTAGAGTGTCTAGAACAGAAAGTCACCATCAGCACAACCCATGTAATAAGCAACATGTTGTCAGAAGCACCCAATAGTATCATAAATTATGTTTAACTCATCTGCTGCCACCCAAAAGCTCTCCTCAAGTGAAGCTTTTACTTCAGTTCTCTCTTTTATCAACCCCTGCTCTTCTATATTGAGATAAGGTTGCTCTCCAAACCAAGTGTTGAGGATTATGAGAAAGGGTACCTGATTTTCAAAAATATGAAAGCCAAGGTACCAAAAAAGAATGGCAAAAGAAATATAATTAATAGAGTATGCTATTAGCAATAGGAAGGCATAACTAGGAAAGCATAAAGTCCTATGCTATCCTGAAAGGGCAATCTCTGATGACAGGAACTTATTGGCATTTTCAGCTGCGTAGGCTTTATCACATCTACTCTACTTAGTAAGTGTGACGGACACTTCATGTCAGGGACTTGGATGTCATTCAGGCTGATGGGGTTTAGAGATGATATATCTTTCTTGCTCTGGTTAGGAACAAAATGTACAAAGAAATTGTGTGGTCACACTGTTCAAAGTTAAATGCAGGCCAGAGAAAAAAAAGTTAATGTGCCTGACTGCAGTATTTGCTCTCAGCATGCAGTTGCAAGCTTTGAAAGTCCCGTTTAAGTATCTCTTTTTTAAGATAAATACCTATTAAGTAATGTATATGCACAAGCTGAAGTGTTAAATGGTTTGTTGAAACCTATTAGAGTACACAAGATGATAAACATAAATTATAGCTAATATACTGCACCAGTGATTTTTAAACATAAAAATTACTGACACTGTAAAAACACACTTGAGTCATCGTAGCAGCATAATAGCACTAATCCATGTTTATCCAACCGTGCACTTTTCAAAAACAACACAAACCTCTAATAAATGCTTTGGCTTCACCTTGACAACTTATATGGGTTATTGCCTCGTTCATGCCTGGATAACCATGTGTTATGACTTAAATGTTCTTTAATATCAATTTATGCCTTGAAGAAAAAGGATTGAATAACATAGTGTACATATGGTTCAATTTATTACAGCAAAACAATCATTTTAGTTTGAAGATATTTTCTCATGGTGCATATCATAGAAATCTTATTCAATAGAGCTCTCAATAAACCAGATTTTTTATGTCACAATAAATGAAACTAAGGCAGCTAATTGTTGCTAAGATTCTAAATAGATGAGTCTATTTGGCTTTCTTGTCAATCAAGAAATAAATTCCTTAACACTTGTATTTCTGGATTCTAATGTCTCTAATTGGATTTTACACTATCTGATTAACGACGTAGTTTATAGACTACTGTAAAAAAATGTGATACTTAAAAAGTGGGAGAGGAAATTGTGGGCTGTCAGCATTTATGGAAAAGGCCAAGACAACATTGAGTAATTTAGCATTTTTGCAAAATGGCAAGGAAAAGCATAAAACCTGGTCAATGATGCCTCATTTGTGGTACTCTTGTTATGTGTCTGTGATACAAAAGAAGACCCTGGAGTGCTATTCTGAAGAATATTAAAATATGTAATAGTCTGTACCGAAAATGGATTGCAGTTTCAGGAAATTACAAAATAAAAAAGAAATCCAAAATTTAATTTAGAACTAAAAGCAAAGTATAAGCTTAAAAATCAGCCACAGACTCATGACAAGTTAAACTTGCAGAAAGTACAAGCACAAGGCAGAAAAGAATTGGTACTGCTACTTCTGCAGTACCAATTTTTACTGACAGTCTTATCTTCATGAACTCTCCATATTTTGCAAAAATGTTTCTGGCAATTCTTCAGACAGAAAGATCTTCTAATATATGAAGAGAAGGCAATCCTAAAGGAGTTATGGCTGCAGATATGCAAGTCTGGCTTTTGTCATGTAATTGCTATTGGAAGGTGAGGAAGACTGGCTGGAAGCTAATTTAAAACCATGATGACAGTAGAATCAGCAATGGCTGTGGGCACTAAGCTTTATTTACCCAAAAGTAAAAAGAGCAAACGAAACTAAATTGAATCAAGGTAAACAACAGTAAATTAAACAAAACAAGCAAAAAGTAGAACTCCAACATAGAACACCAAGGTAGAATCTCAAGAAAAAAACCCCAAAATTTATTCCCAATGTTAAACAAAAATAAAAATACCAAAATAAAACCAAGTAAATAAAAGGTGAACAAAAGTAAACATAAAATAGGAAAGACCTTCAAAGCCCAAACATACGACAATGACAATATGGAAGGAAACCTGAATTGAAAGTTATATAAAAATTAAAAAACCCCCAAAATAAAACAAAATAAAGGAAACAAAAAGTAAAATCCCAACAGAAAATTCTATTAAACCCCATCAGAAAATGAAAGGTAAACAAAGATAAACATTTAAAAAGGCTAACATAAATAAAACACCAAAGTAAACACATAAAATCAACAAATAAAAAGCCCCCAATATAATTGAATATAAATAAAATAACATTAAAAAAACCCAAAACATAAACCTAAGTAAAAGAAAAGAACTAACCTAAAACCTCAATGTAAAGCCCCAAAGTAAACCCCTAACGGATAAAATAAATGTAAAACCAAAAAACTTAAAACCAGAAAGTAAACAAACAAAAACAGCCCATGAAATTTAAAGAAAACTCAAGATAAATTAAGAAAAACCCAGAGAAAGTAGAATCCTAACATAAAATATCATGAATCCTACAACAAAATAGAACAAAAAAAGAAAAACATCCCAAAACAAACAAAAATAAACTGAAATAAAATGTAAAGCCCAATGTAAAACATAAAACAAAGCAATAAAAATCACAGAAGTGTAATGATGTAAAATGAAAAACCCAACAAAGTAAACCAAAATGAACAACAAAATCCCAAACAAAAATTTTAAGTCCAACTTAGCAACACAAAATCCCCAATGTAAGATCTCAACATACACCTCAATGTAAAACCCCAGCATAAAACCCAGCACAAAACAAAATATAATATAATACTAAATACAGTATTTTTAAAAAAATCAAAAAACCAAAAAAAATTCCAAAGTAAACAACAAAATACAAATAAAATGTAAAATCCCAATCTAAAACCCCAGTAAGTAAATGTAAGAGAACCAAAGAAAAAAGTAAACAAAGAACTCCAAACAAGAAGCTCTAGCGTTAAAACACAGTGATAAAACTAAAGAAATAAAGAAATAAAACTAAATAAAAACAAATAAACTAAAGAAATAAAAAATCAAACCTAATTTAAACAAAAAAGTGAAGCAAAACACAATACAATAAAAAATAATTTAAAAGTAAAGTAAAAAAAGTAAAACGCATTTTAAAAATAAAGTAACTTCACAGAATGGGTAAGGTTGGGAGGCACCACAGTGGATCATCTGGTCCAACTTCCCTGCTCAAGAAGAGTCATCTGACAGCACATGGCACAGGATCACATCCACAAGGTTCCTAAAAAAACGCAGTGAGGAAGACTTCACAATCTCTCCGGGCTATCTGTTCCAGCGCCCAGTCACTGGCACAGGACAAAAGTTCTTCCTCATGTTCAGGTGGAACTTCCTGTGCATCAATTTCTGCCAATTGCCTCTTGTCCTGGTGTCTGGCATCATCAAAAAGAGTCTGGCTCCATCCAGTTTCAGATCCACACCTTTCAGATGCTCATATGCATTGACAAAGTCCACTCTCAGTCTTCTCCAGGCTAAACAGGCCCAGCTCAGACTTTCCCAAGAGAGGTGCTCCAATCCCCTACACATCACAGCCCCTTGCCCCAGGAGCTCCATGTCTCTCATGTACTGAGTAGCCCAGAACTGGACACAGCACTCCAGATACAGCCTCACTAGGAGGCCACATATAGTTGAGCAGAGGGTCAGGATCTCCTCCCTTGACTTGCTGACAATGCTCTTCCTAATGTACTCCAGGGCACACTGCTGGCTTGTTATCCTCCAGCATCGCCAGGTCTTTTTCAGCAGGTTGGCCCCAGCCTGTGCTGTTACTTGAGGTTATTCTTCCCCAGGTGAAGAACCTTCATTTGCTGTTTTTGAGTTTCAGAAGGTTCTTCTCTGCGCATGTCTTCAACGTGTTGCGGTCCCTCCTAAGGGCCACACAACTCTCTGAGATATCCGCCACTCCTCCCACTTTTGTGTCATCAGTGATCTTACAGAGGAGGCATCTGCCCCTTCATCCAAGTCACTGATGAACAAGTTAAACAATACTGGGGCCAGCACTGAACCTTGGGGAGCACCAGCAGTGACAGGCCTCCAGCTAAACTCTGTGCCACTGATTACAACCCTCAGGTTCAGCCAGTTCTCCATCCACTCCACTGTTGACTCATCCAATCCACACTTCCTGAGTTTGCCCATGAGGACATTGTGAGAGACAGTGTCAAAAGCCTTGCTGAAGTTGAAGTGGACTATACTCACTGCTCTCCCCTCATCCACCCAGGCATTTGTTTCACTACAGAAGGCAGTCAGGTTGGTCAAGCATGATTTACCTTCAGTGAAGCCATACTGACTACTCGTGGTCACTTCTTGTCATCCATGTGGATAGAGATGGCCTCCAAAAGGAGGTCCTCCATCGCCTTTCCAGGGATTGAGGTGAGGCTGACCAGCCAGTAGTTCCCTGGGTCCTCCTTCTTGCCCTTTTTGAAGACCAGGGTGACATTTGCTTTCTTCCTGCCTTCAGGCACCTCTCCTGATGGTCATGACCTTTCAGAGATGACTGTGAGTGACCTGACTATGATGTTCACCAATCCTCACAACCCTGGTGGGTGCATATCATCAGGGCCCATGGAGCTGTAAATGTCAAGTTTGTCCTGGTGTTCTTTGACCAAATTGTCCTTGACCAAGGGAAGGTCTTTCTCCCAACATTTATACCCTGGACTTCTGGGTCAGAGATCCCTGGGTACTGGTCTTACCAGTAAAAACTGTTAAATTCCATGTTACATAATCTTTAGCTGAGTAGATTTGTGGGCCTAAGAATGCAATCTACAGCGACCAACAGAGTGAATGAGGAAAGAGCTAAGACAAGCTGTAAAAATCTTCACAGCTAAAGCCCTACAAGTATATTCCATCTGCACTTGAGGTAAAACTACAAAAGAGAACCCTCTAAAAGTAACCTAATTTATGAGTCATTTCAATTTTTTTTTCTTTCTCAGAAATTATTTCAAGTTCTCTTACAGGATACTTGAGTATCAAGGTATTTCACAATTTCCAGTGCATTTAGCTTCACAGTATCCTTGAGATATAAAAGAAGCACAATTACTGACTCTGTAACAGAGAAATTAGGGAAACAGCCACAGTTGTTGAAGAAGACTGGAAAAATTTGATAAACTGGTTGGTTCTAAGAGTATTGACAAGAATCTGAACCAAATGATTGCATTTTTTCTGCCTCCTTTCCCACATTTCATGCTTCAATCTGTTTGTCTCCTTTTGGTAAAAGAAAGAAAGGCAATCAGCAGTTCAGTCAGAGAGATCGGTTGGAATGCATAGAAGGAAAGGACACAACTAAACAAGTAATTTGAAAGAAACTTAAGTGAAACAAAAAAAATAGATTTCCTTATTTTAAAGAAAAAATCAGACACAACACCAGGTAGGAAAGACTACAAAACAAGACAGAGTGCTTATGTCTGTAGATTTATTTAGAGATAAATACTAAACTACCTGTTGTCTGTCCTGGCTTGCTATTGAGGAAAGAGGAATGACAGCAAAGAGCATTGTTAGCTCAATCGTGAGTAAGATACATCAGCAAGCATGGGGCAGGGCACTTGTCAAACAACATTCTTCTCTTCCTCCTCTTAATCCTGGGTTTCTAAGAACTAGGATAATTCAACGACCACTTCTGCTTTATATCTTTGGCAATGTATATGAAGTTATCATAAAGATTTTATTTAACTGCAGCTTGCCAGGCATAGTTTCATATTTCCTAAAGTTCCTGACGTATTTTCTGTTAGTTCCACATTTTGCTGAGATCAGAGATTGCTGTCTCTTCAAAAAAACCCTATTTTTTAGTGAGTCATTTTATACATTACATTACACAAAATGTGGCTGACTTTACAATTTAAAGAGAAACATTAACACAATACATAGAAACTCTTAGTGGAAATAGAACTTTAAAAAAAACATGGATGGTCTGAAGAGTTTTAAGAAAATGTACTCTTGAATATTGCAATAACTTAAAAAACATTAAAAAAAATTAAAAAAACCCCAGTGAATGGTGGTTCTGTCACCATCCCCTTTGAACAGTGTCATTTGTATAGTCATCCTTTTTTTTTCTTCAGAAAGACAGCTTTTTAAACCAATTTTAAATTTTTGCAATAGCTAAAATATGAATGAGAATGTTAACAAAGCCTATATTAACATCTGTATTACATGTTTAATGAAATTGCTGTGTAAATTACTGTAAATATTATTTTTATTTTTGTATAAAAGCATAAGAATTTATTTGCTAGTGTTTCTTGGTTTTTGTTTTTTTTTTTTTCATTATTTCTTTTCTAGGTGTGACTTTGGCAGGAATTTTCAATGAAAGAGCTGCTTACTATTTATTTTAATTTAAGAAGTCTCTCTTTTCAGGGATAGTTCCAGAAGCTGGATTTCACCCTAGCACTCTTCAAAACAACCATTCCCACCCTAACAGCTAATACTTATATATGTCATAGCAGAAAACTATTCATTTTAAATGTTAACCAACCTATGAGAACCACGACCAAGCAGATGATGACAAAAGCATCATCTGGGATTTTTATTTAGGATGAGGTTTCCTTGAACAAAAATAGTCCAGTAGTAGGAATATTAAAGTCCACATACAACCTCATTTCAGCCAAATACTGTGCTGTGAACAAAATCTTCACACTTTTGATCTCTGATTTTACTCTCGTAACTTTATTGCATCTGCATTTCTCACATGACACTTTACAAAGTGTCTTGCATGACAAAAAATCAAAAGCACACTTAGTTTTTCCAGTCCAAGCAGGTGTGTTAATCAACTATCTACAGCTGTTGTAGATGACAGAAGAGATAAATAAAATAAAATAATTTAAAAACCAACCAAAAAAACTACTGAAAAAACCCAAACAACCTGTTTGAATTCTTTTGCAGCTGCAGAGGATGTGGGACCAGATTCTGACACGAACTGAAAAAAAAAAAAAAAAAAGGTCCCAATTCAAGATACACCAATTCAGAGGAGGAAATTTTTTTGTTGATTTAGAGAGTATGTGTTGCCTTTATACCAACTTTCCTTTCAGCTGTCTCTTGCAAGGACCTTAGCTACATAAAAGGCATTCTGAATCTTCTGTTGGAGTATGTTCAACACAAATATTAAGACTCACATTTTAGGTCCCTGATATTGACATTATTCAGAAATGGTCATTTCTAACATGAGGTAAACTCATCCAGACCCAAATCTCTACCTTTATTTTTGGGTTTTTTTTGAGTGGTCTGCAATGAGGGGTCTTTTCACAGAGCAACTGGGAAAAGTGACACTGCTCAAGGACTGTTCTGGAAACCTATGGCTTACAGAGAGCAATTGGTTCTCTGCCACTTGGTAGTAGGGTACCTCCAGTAGCTCCCTGGTTTTCCAGCCACACAGATAAAACCAGCCACACTGATGCTAAGGAGATACACCACAGCAAAGCACAATGACAATGACATCCAGACTAGGAATGTGGATCACTTACTGGTACTGAAGACAGCTACAGTTTTATACCACCTTGTGGTAAAAAAAAGTTATTGCAGTATTCAAGAGTACATTTTCTATAAATTCTTCAGACCATCCATGTTTTGATGCTGCTTAGCCTCAGTACAGGTCCTTGACACTTCAGCTAGTTGAAGAGAAATCTAAAATATAAAAATAATTTCAAATGTTTCCACAGCTTCCATCTTCACTCCATCCCCTGCATACAGTGACATACACAAATGAAACATTGGTAAATCACTTGAAAGGTCTAGTAAGCTTACCCATGCAAAAAAAGTAGCTCTTCCTCCTCAGAGGGAGTCTGAACATTTAATATATGGGAACCACTATAATATCAGTTCTGAAATATACCTTTATTTTTTTATGACCAGGGTAATCCCATGGGCTCCCCTCAGTAGATTTTTGTCTTATTCTCTTCGAGAATCAAAGTAAAAATGCAGAAGTGTCTTTTCCACCGTTTTTACTTATGTATTTATTCCAAGCTCTATAGAATATTTCTAAATCAGAAACATTCTAAGTTGGCACATAGGACTGCAACTTTTTTATTCAGAAATCAAGTCTTCAGAAGAACATTTAAATTTAGGGTATTACTCTTCCCTAAAAAGGAAAGTAGACAGAGTAGTCAGTTGGGGTTTTGCTGTTGCCAGGTTCAGAGCAGTGGTGGGAACTGAGCCTACAGGGAATTCTGAAGACTGAACAGGAAGATTAATGATCCACTGTAATACTGTGTTAGCATTCATCTCTGAAAGTAGTAATTGTGATTCATGTTCATAAAGAATATGAAATATATTTTAAAGCATTACATTGTTTTCTTGCCATGTGGAGTAAATTTTAAGCTATTGAGTGTAAAGGTTTATAACAGAAAGGCAGGAAGTTTCAACTATTATACTGCAGAAAGATAAAGGAAACAAGTAGTATATCATATAGAAAGAAGAGCCTGAGCACTTCTGTAATGAGTGGACATTTAGATGGACAAGAGGCTCCTTAATATTTGCTTATTCTTTTCCCAGATTTGGAAAGTTGTGTAATGGACAAAGAAATATTAGAAGTTAGACCATATCTTTACAAAGTGTAAAGCACTATAGGGTACAAAAACCTAGTAGGCCAAAATTTTTCAAAAATTTCCAACAAATTTAGTAATAGCATGCTGATTTGCTTGATTGTGATGAAAATATTTAATGGTTTTCTTAGAACAAGTTTTAGTTACACAGTAATAAGGACTAGCCATTCCACTGCAACAATTTTATTTTCTTTATATGTTTGATTTTCTCAGTGCTAGTACTGACATGAGATTGAAAATCTGTTTGGTACATTGGGACTGCGCAGAGCAAAAACCCCTAAATCTACTGAAGATCATATGAACTAACGCAAATAACTGTGTGTGATGTGTCATTTCAAATAGTAGCTACCAACATACAAAAGAATTAATCACTTTTTAAACGATTCACAGTAGATTTCTGTAGAATTTTGTGAACACACATAAAAATAAAAATATTAATTTAAAAATACTTAACACTTTGGTATGTTCTTGTGACTTACTATTAATTATCTGGATTATAGTAGTTCCTAGCAATTCTTCCAATATGTTTCAGACATTGGCCAGCAACTTTACTTACAGTAACTTCTATAGTGTTCATTCTACTATAAATGTGAATATTACATCCTGCATTTGACGAAGTCTAGTTTATGTTGCCTTTTCCCCTCAGAATTACTTCAAACACTGAACTGGCTTTGGAATATTAATGTTTTTGCCTATGTGATGACTCAAGCCCAGAAGAGCTGGAAAACTCTAGAATATAATAGTCACAGGTGCCGATACAGTCAGTGCAATACAGATAGCTACCAAATTTCAAAAGAAGCTAGCTTGATTGATAAGCAAACTGATATAATTATGTAGGCTGAGTCTACAGAGGAACATTTGCAGTTGAGATCCATGCTGCCTGTTTTCTGCTGTCCTAATTATTTTTTTCTTTTTCACAGTATGGTTCCCTCTAGTGATTCTTATAAGGAAAGAGGTTACCTGATCCCTTAATCCAGCTAACATTTTACAAAAGAAGATCCAAATTAGTTTTGCTTACACCAGATGCTTTATGTGCAATTGGGTATCAGACAATGGTGACTGAAATATGAAACACACAAATTCAATGATCTCCTTTGAAAGAATCTCTTACCTGGGGGAGCTAGCATGAAATGAGTTGTTTGCATAGTTGCTGCCACTGTGCAGTCCTGTCTCCTCCCCTTATGCAAACCAATGAATGTGTAAGCTGATTGCCAGATATCCCCAGTGTCAGACTCTGTAACAAGAAATGCAATGAGTATTTGATGGAAGAGAAGTAAAATCAGATTTAGCAGACTGGTTACAGCAGGCAAATATGTTAGCAAACAAACATATTATGCCTACTACTGTGAATGAACTATGGTGATACGTTTGTACAGGTAAAAGATAGTAGAAATGGCAGAAAGTACAGATAGAAAATAAACCAATAATTAGCTATGCCAATGACTTGCTATGTGGCTTTCTGGATGTTACACAACTTCTTATTATGTTTTAGTGTAAGTGCTATAATATTTTGCCTAAAGTATCAAACAAAACATTTTAATGTCTCATTGCTTATAAAAGATAGTGTACTTCTATATTTAAAGAACATACATAGAAGCACATCCTGTAAATCAATAAAAATCTAGTGATTAGTCAAACTACAGTAATGAGATCCCAGTTTAAAGAAAATAAGAGTGTTGAATAAACTGGTATTTTTATATATATGGGTGGGTGCATTTGGAAAGTTAGCAAAACCCAGGCACCATTCCCTGGTAGAAGTTTTCATGCAGTCACCCTGTTATGAAGGACAAGAGCCTTGAATAGGGTGACTGAAGCCCTTCCACACCAGTCTCCCTCAGTGCCACAGAACAGTCCCTGGTACATTCAAGTTATTATGCAGTCAGAGCCTCTAGGAAAGAAGTGTGGAAAGAAGACAGAGGAGTTACCCAAATTAAATTTTTGGTAAATGTTTCCTAGGCATCTACACATAATCAGGTTTTAACTACCCAAGAGACATGACTGTCTACCCCAGATAATCAATAAAACACATCCTAAGTATCTAAGCCCCCATCCCAAGTGATGCAGTTCATCTCAACATCCTTCTCCAACTGTTATCACAGTTTCAGAGGCTGATGAACACCGATCACGCTTTGGCATTCAATACATTATTCTTATGAGACATAGCGTGACCCGTATTTTCAAGGTTACTGCTCGAGTCATAACTAAAGTGCCAATCTTTGCCCCTGTGATTAGTTTGGTTCCCATGCTGCATTGTTCCTGGACACTGGAGACAGTCATAAGCCCTGAGAGGTTGGAAGGAGGTAGACTTAATTCTACCTGCAAAATGTTCGTTTTATAAACATCCTACAGAGTGCTTTGCTTACAACAGTTACCTTCAGTAGGACCAATTTCCTGCTGGTCAAATCCCTTTGACCACATTTTGTCTCACAGGCTCCCATCTGTTTGAGACAGTTCTGTGGTTTTTTTACTCTGGACAACAAGCTGTCCACTGCTAACTTGTCCAACAGATGTGGAACCAATTTGGCATCCAGAGGTGCACCTCATCTTCAGACCCCTCCTTCAGGCCTTTCTCCATCAGTTACAGCTGCCCTCCTCATCTCGTCACACTCTCATAACAGCAGCATCAAGCAGAAATGGTGAAAAAACACCACTTCTGTTTTGAGACGCCACAAGAATATGGGTTTTAACCATAAGCTTCTTACCAGAGGTAAAAGAGAAAGCATGGGGGAAGAGACAAGATTCCTGTGAAGAAAAGAAAGATAGATGAAAGAGAGAAAATCAAGACTAGGGCTTTTTTTTTTCTTTAGACTCATTAAGTACAGAGAAATAGGAGACAGCAGGCCAAGCAGCACTTGTCCCTAATGCCAAGGGACAGGTATGACAAAAGTTTCTTTGGCAAAATATGCATTCATTAAACATTCTTTTTAGGTGAGAAGCTACGAGGAGTTACCTACAGAGAACCACAGGACTCTGTGGTTAGATTAGGAGCAGACATTCACATCCCAGACTGAGCCCTAAAATCTGGCACATCTCTCACAGACCAGATGCTGAGATGTGCATGCTACTGTCACGGAGATGGCATTCAGAATTTGGATTACATTCTGTTCACAGTGCCTTGTATTTTTGCTGGAAAAATAATGAAGATTTTGATGTATTCACAAAGGGCAACATTCCCAGGATCCTGGAGTCTGTCAATCTGCTAATGCCAGGCAGTAATCTGTCTGTGTGCTGCAAGTATGACAAGGATGATTGCAGCAAAGTCTCTGTGCACTTCAAGTGACTCTGTATGTTAAAAATATGCTGAGGAGCAGATACATCCTAGAAGAGAGCACAATATCTCTGTATGGCTCTGATGCTCAGCCTGGAGTGTTCAATGCAGGCCTTAGCTGTTACATGTCAGAATACGAAGAACAGAGAAAGGTTAATATTTCCACCCAGCTCCACTCATTCATCTCTTCCAAACTGCAAGTGGGGTGGGAATGGATCAAAGCAAGAACAGGTCCTAGCTTCCAGGTTATGTCTCTAGCTTGCATTTGCATCTCTAGCTTTGACACCCCACCTCCAAATATTTCTTTCATTGTCTCTCTTTTCCTCTCACCAATAGAAAATATCTACCCTGCTAACCTTACCACTTTCCTCACTGGATCCCCCTGCTGTGTTCTATCAGTTACTTTCTAAGCTATGTGGCCAACTGCCTTACACTAACATATTTCTTAGACTACTTCTAAGATACCGTAAAAAATCTTTCTGTCATTATCTCCTACCTTTCTTTACTCAGATTGTTGGCTAAGTTAGCCAATGTGCATTTGGGGTTCCACTTGTACACAGATCTTTGGCTGTCATGGATGTTGCAAAAAATTAATGTTTTTGTTGTATCACAGGTCCATTATGTGTGGCGTTTCATTAAGAAATTATAATATTTTCTCCAGATATCTTAAGCACTTGCAGTATAAATATGATAAACAGTGGATAAACAGATAGAAGCACATTGCACAAGGTAAAAATGTAGTTAAACAGAAAAAGAGGAGATGCATTCTAAATTCTAGAGTCCACATCCAAAAACTCCTCAGCAGAAAAATTCAGTTCTCAATTACACAGACTTTTAAGATACTTTTAAGATACTTTTAAGATACTTTTGAGACTTTTATATCTAATATAGATATTTAGTACAGAGGTACAATGATTGCTTACAGAAGCCACAATTGAAAATTTTCCAACTTTGGGGTTCCTCCCCAAAGAACTTCTCTACTCCAAATTCTACTTTTTTTCCATATTCTACAGATTACTTTGCTAGAAAAATAACTTCTTTCAAAGAGAAAAACTTTGGAAATACTCTCAGATTTCTCAGAGGTTTAAAAAGAGTTTTTCCTCAGGCATTTAATACTCTGTTAATCAATTGGACCATCTTTAAAAAAATATTCAAAATGCTTAAATCCTTCAGTGTATTCCCTCCATGTTACCCATATATTATAAACCTTGCAATCCTGCTAGTTATATCTAAACTGAAAAATTTTCTCCTGTCTACTACTAGAATAAAAATTA
Organism: Motacilla alba alba; assembly: GCF_015832195.1. Lineage (NCBI taxonomy): Eukaryota > Metazoa > Chordata > Aves > Passeriformes > Motacillidae > Motacilla > Motacilla alba. The sequence continues at coordinate 36,213,272 of NC_052017.1, read as the reverse complement.
TCTCAATGAGCCTAACATAATGTTGAATACAAAGACTGAAGTGCAATTTTAAGAAATCATTGTTCAAAAATGGGTGTCTCCAATCTTTATTATCATACATCATCACTTTTTTAGGTAGTCCTCTGGCAGCTGTGAGCAAAGTTTTCCAGCCATTTCTCTATTTCAGCCACAATAGGCTGAATCATCACCATCTCTAAACAATTTTTAACCAGCACATGATACATAATAAAAGTTTGCTAGGAAAATGCAGATTTTCCCATCCCATTTTTTAAAAATCCGACTGCAAATTTGAATATAAGAGCTTTCTTGGGGGTTTTTGCATTAAAAATATTCTCTTGTCATTAGAAAATAGTCATTAGAAAAGGTTTTTCCTATATTGTCTCTAAATACATGATACTAAGAAAGCCATGCTACAAGGTATGGTTGAAGTTTAAATGGGATTCCAGGACACTTTGTGGTCATTGTTTGACAGAAGGAAATCAGTGCTAGAAAAGATCACTGAGAAGTTACATGGAGGCAGTAATAATCCAGGTTTTCGTACTGACCAAATATCTCTTCAGATGACATGGAGCCTTTGGTTTTTGCTTATCCCCATGGGAATCAGTTATAAAAAATAAGTTTTCTCAATTCAGAGAATTTTTATTTACGGCAATTATTTCTACTGACATTTCTTTAATCTTCAGCCTCAAATGTATCATTACTCTGTAAAAACTGATATGAGTATATAAAGTCCTTACCATTTTTTCCATAGGTGGTTTCAAAATATGCAGAGAAACCACCACTAGGGATGAAGAGATTATTCTGCCTGAAGTAGTGGATATCGGTAGGCAGAGGGCTTCACAATCATCAGGGTGTTCAGGGATGATCACTTCATTCAGATGCTTCGCTCCCTGGACTGTTTTCCCCAGAAATATTCTGATTACTTTATCTGAGCTCATTTCTATTACAATCACTGCTTTCTGGGCCAGATGTATGTGTTCAGAGCATTCAGTCGCTACAGTTGGACCTGGAGAACCCCACGCTTCTGTTTTCTAACAAAAAGGAGCATAGAGTGCTCCTAATTGCAACAGCAAATTGTTGTATTATGCCTCTTCCTATTTGTTGATTTGTTGCTGGACGAGACAAAATTAACACCTGATATTCTATTATTATAGAATAATATCTGATATTATTCTGATATTATTATTAGCGATCGATAATTATCTGATATTATTATTAGCGATCGATAACAGCTCCTTTCTGTGTTGCAGAAGTTGCAGTTTGTTTCTTGTTCCTCTTCTTTGAAAAAAAAATAATAGTAAAAGCAAAGAAAATGGAGCATTTTGTCTAAGAATATAGAAGGGAAACATTCTTAATCAGAAAAGTTTAAAACATTTTGCTTAGGATTTCTGGAGAGAACTGAGGCTCATCCTTGCAAAACAATGCAGAAAAGCGCAAGCTGAACACACAGCCTTAGTTACCAAAGCCATTTCACACAATCAAGCATAGGACACAGATATATATGGATACCGGCACTGGGATATATTATGCAAAGAAGAAATGATGATTTAGGCAAACATTTTTTGTGTGTTTTGGTGAAAAAAAAAAAAGTTGCACACCTAGCTCAACCCACCAAAACCTGACCTCAATAAGTCATAATAGCTGTACTCTAGTCCTGCCACTAATTTTTTATAGATCAATTATTTAATGCAACTGCCTTTTAAAAAAGGTTCTGTGGCCTCTGCTTGCTCATTTGTGCAGAGGAAAAAACATCACACTGAGATCTCAAGTGTTGGAGCAATTAAAAAATGAGAAAGATGCTGTTCTAGGATTTTCAGGGACATTGCACTTCACAATCTTCAATTTTACAATTAGGATAACTTCCAATGTGTTTATAACCTTAAGAATGTCAACATGTTTCCATTATCTACTGTGTAGATATTATTTTGAACCTACTTCACAGTGCAGAATATATTAATGTATTTATTTAGATTCTGATAAAGTGGTCCTTCAGACACTTAAGGACTTTAAGCCTTCATAAAAATCTTGAACAGACAAGTATTTTAAAATGTTGAAAAATCATTAAATGTTAAATAAGGACTTGCATATATTTCCATTGCTTCATTTGCATTTTTTGATTAAAAATTACATGCAAAATTTACAAAGAGAACACTGAGGGTCTAATACTCTCTAGCAATTAACAGTTCACCAGGGCATATTTTTCAGTAAAAAAAAAAAAAAAAGTAAAAGAATAGAAGGGAAATAAAAAGCTTAAAAGAAAAAAGGAGAATGAAATTTATTTTAACTGGCTTTGAACATGATGGGCAGACATGACAGATGACAGCTCTTGTACATTCACTATTTCTGTCTGATAGAGGGTCAATCTCAAAAAGTGACCTATTATGTAGGGCTCTGAAAAAAAGGATCTCATGAGGGTCATTCCCTTTTACATTATTCTGAAAGGCTCCAACAACTGGTACGCAGTGTCTCTTCCCTCAGTTTTCAGAGGGCTTCAAAGTTGATACGGCTGGCCTCAGGCAGGTGCTCATTGAGTTGTGCCTGTAAAACTGCTTGAAGTCTTACAACTGTGTTCCAAAAATGAATTATGTAAAAATACCCTCTTGCTTACTCCTCATCTGCTGTCTTTCTGCAGTTAAAGCCACGTTGTATCCTTCTGAAACACTATTTCTTTTCTATTCTTAACTGTTTCATCATTTTCATACAAGGTAAAAAACTGGGATTATACTGGACCACTGCAGTCATATGTCAAACAGTCTCAAGAGGACAATTCATTCCATTGCCATTGTAATGCAGAGATCAAATACACTGTTGTACATGACACGACCTTCATAATTGTTTCAATCATTTCTGCGTCTCTTCCAAATTTAAATGTTCAGATCCCAGCTGCTTTCAGGTATATAGCTCCTAGGCCTGCAAGGGATTTTAATCACATTGCTGTCCACCCCGTATTTCAGAAGGAGGGGAAGAAAATCCCTGACTCATTGAGCCAACCTCTTTGCATCTCCTGAAAGGGATGAGGCAGAGAGAAGACTCACACACAAGAAAACAAAAAATAATTATCCATCTCATTTGGAATCTAAGGACACTCAATATGAGAATGAGAAACTATGTTTCTATACAAAGCAAGCTTTTAATTCCTGTATCAAATTATAGCTAGTATATGATTTATATGTGAGATTTTATATTCACAAAACCCAAATGTTTTCACAATTTCTGTAATAAAGTTCTATAAATGTAAAGCCAAGTGAATGTCTATAAATGTAAAACCAAGTGAATAATCTACTAGGAATAAGTTGTTAAATATATTTCTCTATTTGTTTATTCAATAAAAATCTAGGCCTTTTTTTCTCTGAAATCATTAACCAGATTTCTTTGCAAAAAAAAAATTCCCTCTTTAGAGAGCAAAAATTGCACATTCTTGTGCATTTAAACAGAAAATTTTCAGATCCACATAACACTTGTCAGTGTTTGTCTGCACAGTAAGTAGCACAGTTGGAGATGAAGAGATGCACAGTGGGAAATGAGGGCGCTCACCTGATTCGCTTGGTATCAGCTTTTACTTGGCAGAACCAACACCAGTTGGAAGCTCACAGAGAATAAAGTTATTTGTGGAAAATTAGTCATCTGTAAGGTCAAGAGAAAATTTCTTTTTCCAATTAACTCAAGCGCCATAGATTTTAAAACTTTGAGAACAGAACTCTAACCATGAAAAACCACAACTTGATGCTATGCTTTATTCTGAAGGTGCATTTTTTCCATTTCTTATTCATTTGAAACAAACTACCAGCTTTCAAAGAATCTTTTTTTTGCTGACAAAGCTGAAGTATCTTCTGCAAATCTTAATAAATATTTTCTTATGTAGGCTACTATACAGGGTGATAGTTGATTCATATAAAACTTAAAACTCATGAGTAATTCCATTCAGTTCATGGTATTACTCATACCCTTTAATGAAGATACACATTTAAGTATCTTGACAACTCTTTAGAACATACAGGGTCAATTAGAGAATTAGGGACTTTCATGTGGGCTGATTACCAACTTCCCCTGCTCCTCCCCTCCCCCAGAAGTCCATTTTTGAATCACTGAAGCCTCTTAGAATTCTGAATAACTCATACAGCAAAAAAATAGTAAAAAACAAGAAACAGAGTTGTAAAACCAAACCATGCTATGTTGCTGGCTTATGAGGCAGACTATGTAGAATAGTGTAATGGGGAAAAAAAGCAGACTGACTTACTTTTTCCTAAAATCTATTTTTCACCTTGCATCTGTGTGCCCAAGTCCCTCTGGAATTTTAAGAATGTAATGCATAACTAATTTTAAAATGAAACAAAATTACCATCTCTTTTTCTGAATGTAATTCAAATGTACACTTGTGCAAGATTTGGGTTGTTTATTTGACATGGCAAATGGAAGATGGACCCATACTGACACCAAGAAACACCAAAGAAATCCCCTGGGAAAGGCCCAACACAGGTCATTACACCCACTGTCCCTCCATCTGGCTAAACAGAAGCAAGAAGTTTTCTAGTCTGCCACCTAATTAATAAGAGCACAATTCCAGAATTCATTTGCAACTCAGTACTAATGAGTATATATTGACAGCAAGAGTTTCTATTTTAGACATATTAGTGAATATAATTGTATTCCATTCCCAGTGATTGGCATTTTGGATCACACATCATGAAAGAGGGTGGAGATAAAGTTTTCCTCTCTGAAGAAATTCAGTGTTGGATACCAGGGTTCCACAATAACAGCCAAATCAAATTGTTGGAACTTAACACTGTGAAGCACTTTTCTTTCAAATTACTTGATGATTTTGAAAACCGGAATCCATCTTTTACTATCTGCTTTTTAATCCATATGGAGCAGCAGTCCAAACTAAGATCTAGAATTAAAACTACTAAAACACATTGGAAAATCTTTGCACAAAAAAGAAAGAACAAGAACTATAGTTAATTCTTTTTAAAAAGCACTATCATTTTCCTTCTTTGTATTTATAGGAATTCAGATATATCAACTGTATTTTCCCATAGTTCTCACAATATTTCCATTTCCAATTAACCTGTGATGAACTTAAATAATGCAATTTCTTAAGTTGAAATTGCTAAATATCAAACTACAGCCATTGCTTGACAATAATTACATGCATTTTATATAAATAAATAATTTTTAAAAGAGCAAACATTCTGGTACTTTCAAATAAAGTCTTTACTGATTTGTCTACCACAATAATCCTTCTCTTGTTCTGTGTATTGTCTTCAGAGGTATCAACACTGAAGGACAGGAAAATAACACTGCAGCTTCTGTGATGCCCAGAAACGAGAATTTAAAACACCTCACTAAGGGTGCTATAGACAATTGCATCGCATTCCAGTGGAAAGAGATGTTAAACACAAATATCAACACACACAACATTCAGAGGCCCATATAAGAATCAGTGAGTGCAATAATAGGCATTTTGTAGGCAATGATTCCTTTCACACAAGTTTTCAGACTACCTTAAAACCCTGAGCCCTCTAGTAAGATTGAACTATTAACTGTGATGAAGCATATGTGTGCAACACTTCACAAGTGGCAAAGCTGGACAAAATGACATACAAGACAGCTGAATATGTGAAAGCATATTCATGAAGTAAGATTGGTTAGGGGAAATAGAATATATATACACATTATCAGTAAGAACATCCCTTTCCCTGACAATCTACAAATTTACATGTCACTATACAGTGCCAGTTATTAAAGTCTTTAAAACTGCCACTTAAAACAAGTGTAATCTAAATGTCACAGTATTTTCCTTACTTTTCTAAGGGTAACTACATATAAGCGACAAATGCGAAGTCACACAGGCATGACCAGTGCAAAGGGAGTTATACAAAACAACTCACAGAAATACACCCTTATCAAAAAGATATACATAATTTAAATTAATTTTTTCTTACGGAGCATCCAGAGTCAGTGACAGAGATCTGAGAGTGTTGCATCCTTGATTGTACATGAGCACAGCTAGAAAGTTTCCAATGAGGTCCAATTCAAACACAAATGGAGTGAGAAAAATGTCCTTATCACTTATCATGGTGGCATAGAGAGATAAATCAGCTTCCCCTAAGCACGGGCAAAATGATGAGCTGATTCCAGGAGCAGATTTCCATGGGACATCCCAGCAAACAGTGTCAGGACATCTGCTGCTCACAGCAGTCTAGCATCAGGCATCAGCATCAGTCTGCAGGTAATTATAATGAAGCAGCTACACTTCCAGCAAGGGCTACATTTTGCTTTCACCTACTAAATCAATGCATGGAGCTGGTCTTTTGTAGCAAGCTAAATTAGCTTGGTCAGTTGTTTTTTTTTTTTGACTGGAATTTTCTGAAGCCAGTTCTAAAACTATTCAGTGGACTACAGTATGTGAAAGCACAGCAAATATAGTTACAATAAATTTTTCATGAAGTTTAGGTCCTGATTCTATCTTTGTCCTTACCTGTGTCTATACCTACCTGGAAGTCTGTTCAGTATACAGACATCTACAGTCATAACAAAAGCCTACTGTTGAACACAATATTTTACACTCTAAGCTGAGCTTCTTCATAATCCTCTAATGCATCATTCGAAATGCCAATGCTTGTACATGTAAGTATGTGCGTATGGCATATTTGAAGATTTCAGGACACGTATGCCAGCATGAAAATACACTCATTTACATGCTAGGAGACATTATGGTAAAGATAATCCAGGGTGCAGACATATGGATTCAACTAGCAAACCCTCTTCAATACAAGCATTTTTTATGAATATGAAGGCACGTTAGCAGATTAGAACTGATGTTCCCTATACTGAAGAGAATTTCAATCTACGTAGCTAAAGAACAAGCCTAGTTTAGATTTGCTAGGTCCAGCATTTGCTACTAAAGGAAAAAAAATGAAATCTGTTTGATGCAGCATGCCCCTTTTATCTTTCAAATAAAGAACTCTTGACAGTCATAGAAAATATAATATTTATCCTCTGTAATTTATGAAATAACTGTGCATATAATTAATGATCTGAAATATTTAAAATAAAATATTTAAATTATATTTGTGTAAGAAAAAATGGGCCCCTATGAACTCAGAATTTTTAAAAAGCATTTTATCTCACTGTAAAAATAGTAGAACATTTAGAAGAGAATGCTGAAAGAAACAGCATTGGTGAAAGCTGCGGTTTGTAATTGCAAAGTTAATTATCTTTCCTAAACCATCAGTTGTCACTTAGATAGACCAGATTCTAGCAGGCTCTCAGGGGACTGACTTTATTTCATTCCTAATGGCTTGGGACCCACCATTTTGCTGTCTCTGAACATTTGGTCACTGAATGCACCATTTATGGAGTATTGTTTAATTAAGGGCAAATTAAGAGAACTGTGCACAGAATTTAATTTCATATCCTGTGTAAATTCTTTTAAAGAGGGTACTAACTATAGGCATTATAACTTTTCATTATCCACTGTTTCTACAAGGTATTGACAATTTATTGTTTGCAACAGTTAAGAGTTTTGTTTACCCTTTGGGGAATTCTGCTGTCTGTGCAGTTTTTTGCCTCATCATTCCATTAACCCCCTATATGCCACTTTCACTGTTTGGTGATCAGGCATGTGTTTGAAAATCCACTTTTTTTTTCATATATGCTCAAATATACTTCCATAACAAAATAAAACAAGGCTAGAAGATAAGATGTATTATATGCATATGCATATAGTGCACATGTGCAACAGGAATTCCTACAGGACTAGTGGAGACTACATTGTCTCCACTGCAGACAGCCAGAATTAAGTGAAACTCCTTATGCTGTTGTCTCTAAACAGAGAGTAAGAAAACACAGAGAGCTAGAATATTCAGTGTTGTACTGAACCTCCTAGTCCCTTCCTGGCAGAGACACCTGCACAGTTGTGATGAAGAACCGGTTCTTCAGCTACTCCATGTGATCTGCAGTTTGCTTCTCCTTCTCCATCACTCTCACCAAGTCTTTCTGTTTGAGCTTCAAAAGCTGTTTGGATTGTGATACAGAACAATGGCTGGAATGCCACCAACACACAAAAAAAATCATGTTTACTGAAACCAACTAAAAATTGTATTTACTAGCAATAAAATTATTTCATCTGGAGTGAAGAACCAATTCCATTTTATGCTCACAAAAGCATATAGCTTGAAAGTAGTTATTAATAGTCTTTGAAAGTAACAATCCGTCTCCAAAGAAAGCAAAAACCTTTTTCTAGAATATTTTAATAGTCATAGAGGAGATGTATGCTCTGGAGCAAAGGTACTCCAAACAGTACAAAACACAGCTTATAAATATCCTGCAAAGCTAGCTGTGATCTGTGTAGAGCACAAGCATGGAGCACAAGTAACTGTCAAACATCCAAGGTATATTTTACAGAATGAGCAGAAGCAAATAAATCAAAAGTTCCTATCAGAAAAGAGATAGAAATGGTTAGCAAAGCTTGAAGACATCCACTATCCTTATGCCAAAGCAGTGGCAATACTTGATTTTTTCAGGAAGATTGCATAAAATTATTCAGAGAGGTTAATCCAGCAAAGCTAGTAAGAGCTATGCAGAAAGGAGCACTGGTTTCAACCCACAGTAAGGAATCTCTCTTTCACTTCAAGTTCCCTGTTCTCACTTCAGGGTGTAGCTGCTTTGACTGAAGAGCGTTGATAGTCACCCCATTTCTTTCCTCATACTTCTGTTCCAAGAGAAGAGTAAATTGCAACCTTCACAAGTTGACTTCACAAAACGCCAACCAGGATAGCCAGAAGACATGTATTCCTAGTTAAATTGCATTATTTCTATATTCTAAGAAAATTACTTAACCGCTGGTCTGGGATTTTGATGTGATAGAGGACTCTGCTCTCTGTGTTATGTAATTAAACTTGTCTCAATCTTTCACTCACTCAAAGATATAAGATCCTTGATGTATACCAATACTGCAAGTAAATTAGGATAGGATCCTAATACAATTAATGTTTAACTCTTTTTACTTCCTACCATATTTTTTAATGGTGCCAAAGTTGATAATGCAAATCATTAGTATATATTTAAAAGCTCAGAGCATAAAGGATTGTTGTGGTTGTCGTTGTTCCTCTCTAGATATAGCTGCCTATTTCTGAGGAAACTGAATCTTCAAAGCATGTCTTACTGGAGAATGAAGCATTTAATTTTTTTAAGGAAGCTCATTTGTCTGCTTAGAAAAAGCATATGAAATTTCACTGCAAAAGCAATTATAAGACAAAATTAGCACTAAGAATGAAAGGACTATCTTAATGATGACTGTAGCATCACTGACATGACATTATAATACTGTAAGAATTATACAGCATCCAAAACCTGTCAAATGAGATTTAGGAATATAGTTTGGAAGTTATCCCCTATTGAGTTACTGTCCATAATCCTGATACAAATCCTGTAAAGTGTTCGTGTGAGGTAGTCCATATGCTAAGGGTAGCATATAATTTCAAAGCTGTCAGTTTTAATTTCTGTTTTATTAATTTTCCCATAAGTCTACAGACATACATTTCAGAGGATATCTATCAAGTAGATTGTATCCGCACAAAGAAGCAACAAAGCAATGGCTTATTCTGATGTGCTTCACCATGAAGATTTCACACATTGGAAGGAATAGGTGTAAACACCATGTTATGAGAAGCAGGTGGGATGATGTTGAAAACCTGGAGGACCAGAGATGAAGGACACAGGGATGAAGCATTGAATCAAGAGGAAAATATGGATTTTTGTGTGCATGCAGAGGGAGAATGGAGGGGACAACCTGTATTTGAATTACAGGTCTATACCTGCTTAAGTTTTTCAGTCCTACCATCACATTCTTGCCCTTAAAGGAAAACTATGACAAGACCTAATTTAGCCCTTTGCCTGAAAAAGCAGCTACGATCACACTATCTGGAAAGAGAATCCTTAGATACCTTGGTAAAATTCTGTCTGTGACTGCCTGTGATTAGTTGAAAGAAAAATGATGTAGGAAAATGTAAATGAAAAACAGGCCCAAACCTTGTCTAAAAGTCCAGAGCAATCCAGTAAACATAAAAGTTTGCAGGAACTCATTGCCAGTTGTATTCTTTTCTAATAGAATGTTTAGCAGAGATTGATCACCTCCTGTGGCAGCACGTGAGGACCTGAAGTAATGCATTTACCACAATATCAGTTTTCTTTCTACTACACAGCAATTTGCACTTTAACATAACTGTGAGCCTCACATTTAAAGGGCAGGACTATTAAAATGCTCTGAATTTGCATATTTTCTTGACAAAACATCATGACAGGAAAGCTGTGTCAGTAGCTGATCCCATATAGACCATCGTTACCTTTAACATACCTTTTTCATCTTTAATTCCCATGTAAAAGACAAGGAAACTCAGATATAAGCTCTCTAGATACACCTACACTGCCAAATAAAATAGGGTGAGTGACTGAAAACTAGAGTCTTGATTGTTCATACTGTTTAACTTCTCTCTCACCTTTGACCTAACCCCAGGTATCATCCTGGACACAGTTTATTCTCATGACAGATTCCAAAAGGGATATGATAAAGTTACAAAGCATGCTTCTCTCTACCTGACATTATAAACCACTTTCCCAAGTGTACTTCTTTCAGCCAATTTGCCTCCAAAAAAAACAAAACCACCAAAAAGTCATAAAGCCTGACAACAATGTAGGATTATAAAATTATACGTCCAGCCCCTACTCTGACTGATAAATTCCTTTACTAACTTGGTAACCCAAAAACTGAAGAAAGGAATTTTTTCCAATAACATCACTAGGGTTCTATTGAGCATTTCTGATATGAATCTCTGAAACAGCTTAATGGTAGAATCAAATTAATTTCCAGATATCTTTCAATATAATAGAGGCAATTAGATCATGTGTAGTGTAAGACTGGTTTCAAAATTTGCTGGCATCATGGATCACCATTGCATGAATTAATGTGAATGTTTATATTTAAGTTAATACTTTATGAACACTGCAGTATGTATAATATTTTTATCATGTAAAATAAACTAATGTATTGAAGATAATTAAGTTGCAATGAAAATGTGTTTTGATAATTTGCTAAAAATAACTGAGGCTAAATCTATTTTTGTCAAGAGCAAATTTGAAATCCAATGTTCTTTATTTTTATCTCTGCGTTTTTCACTCTCCCTCAGATAATTGCAGTTTAGAATAACAGCAGCTATGTCTGCATGGCAGTGCTCAGATTCCAGAAGGGCCTTAGACCATCTTGTGACCACAAGTATAAATCTCAGATCTTTTATCCAGTGGTTTAGCTCTAGACCTGTAAAAAAAGTAAGCCAGTGCTCAAGATCAAAGTGTTGGCTCTCCATAGGATACCATCTGGACTCTGCAGCTGCAATTCAAACACTGGGCATGGCACAATCATGTGAAAGTCAATCATACAAATAGCTGCTGCCATTTTGTTTCTCCTATATACTGAGTTTGACTGCTTGCATAGAGTACTGCCCTCTCACTGTCTTTCCATGTACTGAGGCAGACACAATGAATGAGACCACTCACATTTAACACAATTTTCTTTCACAAAAATAAACATTTTGTGTTATGAGCTCTTACAGTGTGAACTACTTTCTCTAAAACAATAATTTTCAAATAATTTGTACACACATGATTTTTCCATATTCTAAAAGACTATCAGGAAGACTTGTTGGCAATTTATTACAGTCAGAGAGAGTTGGATTCATAACAGAGAAATCATCTGCCACAAAAATTTGGAGGATTTATTCCATACTTCTGATCTCATCACTTTCAAAATATTTTAATAGATATAACAGATTGAGATTCACCACTGAGAATCCCAAGAGGTGATATTCTGCGTCTCTGATATCTCATCTATCTCTCCAAAGATTCAGGCCTTGAAACTTCTGTCTTGTATTAACACCACTTTCTTAGAAACTGAGCAAGTTTGTCATTTAGCACAAATGCTCTCTAGATCCTGGTCTCCTCCAACAGAGGAACTACATTCTCATATCTATGTGCAAAAGCATCTCAATTTAGCCATGATGATAAGAATCATTCTTACTCATTCCCTTATTCTGAGACTAAAATCTTTCAATGGTATCTCACCCTAAAACTCGTTAATAATGATAATTTTTAAAAAGACTAATTTCTAGTGTGATTTTTATACTGATAGAATCTCTTTTCCTGCAGAAACAGTTACAGTACAGCATTCTTTGAAAAAAGTGGAAGTACGGAGGATTTCTAATCCAACTAAAATAACAGTTTACCTGGCTGTGTTCTTAGCCACAAACCACGGGAATGCTTCCCTACAGCTTGGCAGGTGTGATTTGGAGATAATTGCAGCAAAGGGAGGGGGCCCTCTCTGGCTTGCAATTCTCCTAGAGAGACAGCAAGTCTTTTTTCCTGCTGTGTAACCTCGTATGATAATTTGTCCAATTTCACCTGTCTGCTAAAGTAGCTCTTACAGTTGGGTGTCTGTGGTTAATTGATACTGTTCTGGTTTAGTGCAGCTTCTGTGCTAGTCACAGGAACAGGCAGAAATAGTTTTCAAAGTTGAAAATTAAATCTGGAATCACTGCAATATCAGTATTTTGCTTAAGAGATTTGCTAAATGGTCAGTCTGGATGCTATTCTTTTCAAAGAGTTCAAATGTGTTGCAAGTTTTAAATTGGAAACCCCTTCTCAGGAAGAAATACAGGCTTACATACTGCAAAATTTAAATCAGAACTGGAAGATGGAGTGAAAAAAAATTTCCCTAATCTCTTGGCTGTCATAAATAAAGATATGATAAAATAGTCAGGGTGACCTTGGCAGTTTAGTGCAAAAACTTGTTCTCTGAAGGTTCATGGATTTGGAAGCAAAGATCTCATCAATAGCCTTAAATATGTCCACAGATTGAGAATGAAGTTGAATCTTAGATACAGATCCTGTAGCTAACCATCTGGATATTAGTTCCTTAGTTTTGCAAGGAACTTTAGCAGGTGCCTAAATTTATATTTTAAGTATTCATGGACAAAATGTTAAGAATGTTCACAGGAACCTTGGCTGAACTGTTGGCTGCATATCCAGACAATAAATCTATTTATAGACACATACATATATAGGCCATATGACACCAACAATCCATATTGTATATGCTAACTCAGCTGAAGGCTTCTCGGCAGTGTAGGCAGAATCAGTTTTATGGAAGCAGCAATATGGGTCACAGCAGATGGGAGAAAAAGGCTAAAAAGATTCAGTGGAGGCTTCAGCGGACAGAACAGATGGGTTGTGGGGGGAGAGAATGGGGTTTCTGGAGTAAGACTGGAGCTTGCAACTCAGAGGTCAATGAAGGTCCGTGATATTCTGGGTACAAAGTGATTGAGAAGACTAAAAAGGCTGGAGAAGCTAAGTGAGGCTTTGATGGGGTTGTGTTATCAGGGTAGTGACAGCTCTTCTATCCCTCTGCACTTCTGAGACCTTGACTATTTTCATGGGTAATCTCCCTCTTCCTTATTGTCCTGAAGCACAGAACTTTCACCATCTACCCTTTGCTCATCACCCATGGACCCATCCTCAACCACTACCCTTTTTGTGATAGGAAGGCCCGCAGTGTCCTGTCCTTCCACAGAGGCAAGGCCTGCTCCTCCTGGGATAAGCAGCAGCAGAACATTGAAAGGGATGGCTGTCACAGAGGACTTGGGCCACACACCTTCCTGGAGGAAAGGCAGACAGAAAAGTGACTATCCTTTCCCTAAGACGCTGCACATCCCTAGGTTACATCCTGTTTGTTCACTCGGCGTTAGCAACAGCAGGAGAGGAAGATGGCCGTATAAAGCAGGAAACAAAGACCTGCTGTTCATCCTGGAAAGCCAGGCCCCATCCTTGGCACAGAGGCAGCACACAGTCTGCTGCCATAAGCTGCTGCCTACCTTGTCTTTTGGCTTAATGCAACTCCGTATGCGAGTGTGACTGTTGTGTGTATATACATATGTGTGTATGTATATAGTTTAATCCAAGAAATAATTATAAAAACACAATAATGAGCTTCCAAGTATTATCAAGCCTATTAAGCTACAAATAGTTCATTGAGGACCAATTTCTAAGTGCTAAATATTACAGCTAGATTTTGCTTTTATGCAAAAATCAATGCAAACACATGAATCATTGAGAAGCATGCTGCAGCTTTCCAAAGTCAGTTTCTAATTAGCAATCCATTGATCCAAGTAGCTAGTACTACAAATAACACAGAAAAAAAAAGTGTTCTACCAAGTGTACAGAAAAAAGAGTCAATTTTTTGCCCTTTATAATTAATTTCAATTCTTTCCAGAATTGAGGAAAGTGACAAAGTTTTGCATGCCTAACACTATTTCCTATATTCAGAAATGTTCCTCCTTTCATTCAATCCTATCAGTTAGAAAACTTACTCAGATTATGCATGAGAATAAAACAAATACAGAAAATAAATGAGGGAAAACTAACAGAAACTCACTAAATAACTAACCAACCAACTAAAACTAACTAACCAAGAGCCAGTTAGTTTTCTTTTCCTTGCTGCAAGTGCTCTCCCTTCTTAGAACAGGGCAATTGAGCTAGCCTTACTACCCACTACACCAATTTAGAGTGTCCTGATGTTTAGACAGATATTTAGGATGGTGAAAAACTGTTATCAGACTGGAATGAAAACTAACACAATTTTGAACTTTTATATATTTATTTTTATTCATATATTTTTGTGCTCAGAATAAAGCATGTTTATATGCAAATCCTTCACATATAATTGTCCATTAGCTGCAGAAATTTTCAGCTGTGTCCTATAGGCAGCTAGGATTCACCATTCCTAAAAGTCATAGGAATGACTTCCATTAGTAAACACCGATTTCACCATGGATATTTTCATTATGAGAAAGAAAATCCTAAGAACTTCTCTAGTTGAGATTCTCTATTTAGATGTTTTGCCTTTTCTGTGAAAACAAGAGGATATTCTAAGACTGAACTGAATCTAAGAAAATGGCTGAACATAGTCAACATAAATTTAAATATTGCATAGTAGCAGATCTATGTCTTGCAATTTTTCTGGTTAAAGTTTCTGATCTGGCTAAGACCAGAGTTAAGCTGAAGTTTGCTGCAAAAGAGCCATTATTTAGTCTGTCTTCAGTGATGTATGGGGTCACCATCTCTCTTCATTTGGTGGTATGTATTTGTATTTTCCAACCAATGACCTTTATACATCTTCAATTTTCAAATAATGTAAAGGCTTAAAACTATTTGCTACATCTCAGGGTAAAATGAACAAGTTTAAAAACGCATTTAAATGTGAGCTGCATTCTGTAAAGAAAGCCAGTCTTCAGTATTCACATAATGGTGCTAACTGAACAGCAGCAGTAATTCCAAAACTCAGTGAAACACACCATCTAAATGGAAGTTTAAGATACATTTTCAATACAGGAGTTCAATATGTGCAGAAAAAAACCTGGAATTTCCATCCTTGTTAGTACCTGCACATTCAGCTATTAGTTTAGAAAGAGCAGCTTATTTGAGAATCTTGGAGGAGTATTTACATCAAAATAATTTCCTTATTAGAAACAAAATCTTCATCATTAGGGTACCTTTTTATGCTTCAAAAATTATATGGCTTTTCAGGGAATTTAGAAAGTTATTTTTAAAATAATATTTGCTGAAAATTGTGTTAAATATCTCTTATTTTTGACATTTGTTTGTGTGTCTGATCATGAACAAATTCCAAAGCAGAAGATCAAATAACATGATTGTAACTAAAGAAATTGATGAAATATAAATTTACAAGAATTTGTAGCAGAATTTATGGAGCAATCCTGAAGCTTAGCAGAAAGTACTAAAAGAAATTCTACTCCATAATCTTTATTAACACTGTATATCTGCTATAGATATGGTGCAATTTTATCTTGAATCTAGGGATGATTGCATAGATTGAAAATGGAGTCAAAGTTTGATAAAAGAATGTACAACATGACAAAAGGAATCTTAGCTTGTTGTAAAGAATTCTTGTTATAAATTGAGTCAGACTGATCAAAAGCTCTTGCTTTGTTTCTGTGCTGTATCTTGTAGCTCAGCTCTTAGACATTGAACCTAGAAAATGGGGTCCACAAGGCATATTTATGAGCTAAAATTTCACAAACCCTACAGAAATCCTCAGACAAACTTAGTTTTCTTTTAAATTTCAGTATATTTAACACAAATTTCTGTATATTCTGGCATCTCTCTTTTGCTCTATGTCAATTTCTGATGATAAAACTAGCAACTGTATGAAAACATGTTTTATTTGCTGTTGGCAAACATCATGATTTTAAGCACTTTATAACACATATTTATTAATTTATCATTGCTCTGAAATACTCGGGCTTACATGGTAGGCAATAAGGGAGAAAGAAAAGTATCCCTCCATTTTCACTTCAACTTATACATCCTCAAATACAGAAAAGTGATTTGCAATGAAAGAAAAAAAAAAGAGTGGTGTCACCAGCTTAAGAGAAGGTAGGACACTTTAATGAGAATTAGTAGATATTAGCAAATGTTCCAGCAGTCTGATCACATCAGTGAAGAACACAGAGCCTGTTTCTCTGTTTAAAGTTCATTAGAAAAACCATCAGCCCTATTAATGCATAAAATTCTCTGTATTGTATTCACCTTTCACAGAATGACAACATAGAAAAATTTTCTGTGTATTCTCGTTTCCTATGAAATTTATCATGGTAATACTCTTCAGTTTTCAGTTTACATGCCTCAGTTATTTTGAAATAACTTTGTCTAATCTTCTGATGTGCCTGCAGGATTCATGTATGCTTTCTAGTATTCAGGAAGGCAAAGCAGAAACTTCTTGAGAAGCAGCCGGTTGGTCTAATGAGATATTTAGAAACAAGATACTTCCAAAACAATGGGTTGAAATTTCTGTTGAAACACATAATTTCTGTTTGGTTTCCTTTAGATTGAGGTACAACCCCAAAACTTTACCCTTTGAGTAGTATTCCCACTGATTCTCTAGCATTCGGCTAAAGAATTTAGCATCCTCTAGCATTCAGCAGTGTCTTCTTATAGTAGAATTGCAGTGGTCACTTTTCAAAGCTCAGCATTTGCCCCAGGTTATCAAGCCATTATCTACAATGAAGTGATGACAGCAACAGGATTAAAAGCTTTTAGTTCCTGAAAACGAGGGAAAAAACATCTCAAATCTCAAAAAAAAAAAAAAAGGCCACTCCTTGCTTTAAACTCATGGAGAAGTGCGAGAGTCTCAAGTACTTAACAAATTGCCAGTGTGATCACGTTCAACAGTGAACATACTTGGTTACTTATAGAACATTGTGCCTTTTAAGTGTTTTGCATATGTCTCCTCTTCCAGGTTACAAAAAACCCTGAAACTCACAAGATTTTGAACTGAGATTTAGGTGGGAGCTGGAAGCCAGTGATAGGTGATCCATGTGAAGTCAAATGAATTTCTTGTATGTCTTAAGAGGTTAATTTAGCAGCAATCCACAAAAGCAATCTGTAATTTCTTCAGTTGCAAATAAAACCTGTTTCCTGGTTGTTAATGGTTCTAATGTTGTGACTATTATACAAAATGTGAGTAACTAGTACTGCTGTTGCTTGAAAAGGCTCAGAGCCATGGTGAAATCACAGAGCACATCACAGACATTTAAGTTCATGAGAGACTGCTGTAAACCCGGAATTTACCTTGTGGCAGACACAGCTAAGCAGGGAGAGGTTTCTCTGAGTTTGGTGTTTTTTCAGGCATGCTTGTTCCCTGAACGCTCCTTCCTCGTAGGCTTAGCTGACTACACTTTGGTGTGCAGGGTATTGTAATGCCACTTCTGGGTAAACTAAAACTCTGTTTGCTTTAAAAACTTGCATTGAATTCTTCTCCTGGATACCTCAACTTTATTCCATTTTCTAAGCATCTTTGTGAATTGGGCCTTAATGAATGTCCAAAAGTCACACTGAATTTAGGTGATTTGATGCTCAGATGTATACCTGTCTCACTACTGAACATAAGCAATAAACAATATTAATACAATTGGGAAATATGTCTCACAGGAAAAAGCATGTTTCCTTGTTTAGAAAGTAGATAAATAAATAAATAAATAAATTCTATTAATGAATAATGCAAGGCCAAATAAATGCACATGTGCCTGATCCAAAACACATTAATTTTCTATTGAACATTTAACAGGAAAGCAAAGAAAATGACTTCAGGTGTAAATGAAAAAACAAATAAAACTAAACAAAGTTTTCTTTAGAGACATTTAAACACCAAGATCAAAGAACCTGCCTGGTACTCTTACTAAATTACAGGCAGCTAAGACTGTTTTGCAAGCACAATATTCGCAGTGGAATTTCCAATACTTTTTTGCCCTGATTCAATGCTCTAAGAAGCTCATTATTTCAAGTCCTAGCTAGCTGCAGAGACGTTATCTGAGAGTTAGGCTGACATTGATAATACATTAAAAAGCTTAGAAGCACATTGTACAGCACCTACTTATGGTAGAGATATTTGTAACATGAAACGAATAAAACTATTAAAGTATTCCTGCCTTTGACATCTTTAGCCATTCAAAGCTGAGAGGAAAAAGAAAACAGAAAATCTTGTCAAAAAGTAATATTTTAAAACGTCTCATGAAGAAGAGACTTCGCATGATCTTTCCCTTTGCTGCTGCAGTCACGAAGGAGTAGAAGCAGTCAGCTCTGAAGTGAGGAAACGCATATAGAATATGATTTATTTCCCAAATCTAAGGCAGCATCATACCAGTTATAGAGAAAATTAATATTCCCTCTCCAGGCCAGGCAATAACTGAAGAAATGGTGTTCTCCTTTAACAGAGACATTAGCCAAAATTTCTCAAAGTGTCAAAGTGTTTAATGATTTCATGCTCTGCTTGGTACAATTTTTCATAAATTTGTGTTGCTGCTGTATCCAGACGAGCTACTTCTGTGCTTCTGATCAGTACATACATCTTCTAATATATACTTTTGGGGCTTTGATTGACCCATAATACTCAACAAGATGTTGAAAGTAGACAGAAGATGCAAGAACATTCCATAATTCAGTTCTATGCATGAGTATTTAAGAGTACTTAAATATCATAATATAAAAGCTTGCATGAGGTCTCCTCTCCCCCAAAAAACAAAAACATTTGTTCAGTGAAAACAGGTGCAGTGGCAACATTTTCCTTTGTTCTTGTAAAATGTCAGTGAACAAACGTCCTAGGACTCTGTAAAAGCTAAGTATTTCCTAGTCTTGTTTCTTTTATGTTTGATTATGCAATTTTCAATGTATTTTACATGAGCCCATCCAGAAACTCATTCTTTGCAACTCACAGTTAATAAAAATTAAAAGAGGACAGGAACATACACAGTTGTTCTGTGCTCATGTTTGCAGAATGCTTGGCCTTATATGGGTCTAGAGTCAGCTACCATTTGGAAGATTTTCTACACAGCTTTAAGGGCTGGGTGCACTTCTCTGAAGTGACAGTTTCTGTAGATAAGGTTGATAGGGTAGCAGTAGTTTTTTTCAGTAATCAGATGTGCTAATAGAATCAATTTCAGTAGTCATATCTAAACAGTACTCTGTATGGGTAGTCAGTCAGAATTTCAAGGAGGCCAGAACCACCGTGTAGAATGCCACAAGGCACAAGTGGCCTGGAGTTTATACACAGCCACTGTGATCCAGTAAAGGAAAGGTGTATGTGAGCAGTCAGGGTAAATGTGCTACAGTCAAGGTATTTCCAGAATTGACAGGAAAGTGACTAGATATTGGTAAGATCTTATCTGCAATACCAAAAGTATAGAATTATGGCTATGAAAACAAAGAGGAAACTCAAACTACAAAAAGATACAGATAACAGCTATGTAATAAGCAAGAAATGTGTGAGCATGCTGAAAGGGGTTTCTTTGCTTATTCTAATCGAACAAAGGCTGAGATAGGTGTATGCTGCTATCAGGAAGTACAGCAGTGGTAAACACAATGTTAAAATTTATATTGTCAGAAGAATAAACTGGTATGTTTTTGTCAAAAGTAAAATTCTTTTGTTAATTAACAAGACATTTCACAGCATTACAGCAAGGAGCATCTGGAACCATCCTTCACGTAGAGCAATGATTGTAAAAATATATCTGATAGATCTTGATCCTTTTATTAAGGCATTGTATGATGTGTAACCTCTGATAACAGGGGAATGGTCCCAATGCCTCAACCTTTCTTCATTTCTGCCTCTATGTTTCCCTCTTAATTTCATTCATTTGAAACGTACAGGCTGTGCTTGCCACTGCCGCTGCCTTCAGCAGTGTCTTGTTTGTAGAGCAAAACAGAAATAATGGAGACAGTTATTGCAAAACAAAAGTTAAAAAAATTGTAGTGTTGTTTTGGTATTAACAAGCCCTGCTGAGAAAAAACTATGGCAAATGACAGTCAAGAGGTATTTTACTTTTACGTAATTATATTTCTTTAAAGTGACATACATATATATATATAAAAATATATATGCACACAGGAATCTAGTAAGCATCAGCTGGCACATCTATTTAGCTATTCAAATATATTTTATCTGACAATGTTTATTTCTCACATTTATTTCTACTCACTGGGCATA
This sequence comes from Motacilla alba alba, assembly GCF_015832195.1. NCBI lineage: Eukaryota > Metazoa > Chordata > Aves > Passeriformes > Motacillidae > Motacilla > Motacilla alba. Next base: position 36,192,664 of record NC_052017.1, on the reverse strand, counting down.
GAATTGACTACATTATGCCAATGTTTGCCATGTTAACTATTTCTAAAGGTTACCAACTACGTAATCATATATGACATGAAAAAGTAGTTGAATTTCACTCCCCAGCAAACTGAGTTCTGAGTCATTGGTACTTCCTTCTGCTGTAAGCTGTAAGTAAACCACCCCCCACACTACCCCCAGTGTACACGTTCGAGAAATAAAAAAGTCAAGTAGACATGCCATTCTTCTTCATTTGTATATGAAAGAGCTGTGAGGATGTTACTCCCTTTTGGTTGCAAGATAATGTTCATATGCCCTTCTGCGAAAACTTCACAGAAACATCCTGACCTCTTCAGATGCTTTTTGTTCAAATATTTTCAGTTGAATAATGAAAGCCAAAGGCTTATGATGCATCTCCTAATTAAGACAAACAGCATTCATTTCCATTTTTAAATGCTATGTATTATTTTGCCTCCATCTTTCTTCTTTTTCTCTTTTCACTGTATCCCAACCATCAAATATAAGACTTCAGATTCTCCTCAAAACAAAGGCCTGCACAGCTGTTACTTTGCAACAAGCACATTGTGGGCCCCATCCAAAGCTCATTGAAGTCGCAGTCTTTCAATTGACTTCAAAAGGCTTTGGATAGACTCCTTTCTTAAGCTATATCTTAATATGTGGTGCATTTTAAAAGCTGGAAAACCTTTAATGCACTGACGTTTTTGCAGTTTATTATAACAGAAGATACAAGAAAAATGTGCAAAGAAATTGACTGAGTTAATTCTGCACAAAGTGTTAATATGGAATGTATTCTTGTGATACTGCTGCCAACTACTTTTAATATCCTAATAATGTATTGTTACTCGGTGACAATACAGAATAATTTTAAATCCCCATTCATAAGGACTCCAATTATAATCTAATTCAGCTCAGATTAACTATGCTTTGATGGCAATTTCCTTATACAAAAAAAAAATTAGTCTAAGATAATGCGCTGCAAATATAGTTTCAATGCTAATAAAAGGCAGTTTAACAGCCTAGAGAAGTTCATTCTGACTACCTTTTCATTGCAATGATAAACAGTACATAAAGCACTTCAATTACGTATTTAATGTAAAACAAGAAGTTGTAACATAAAATTCAGTCAAACCACTGATAACTTCACTTTAGGTATCCGAATTTTTCAATAAATAAAATTGGGTTTTTGCTGTTTCTACACACCTGTGACAGAGTTGAGATCGATGTTAGCAATGTCACTACAATCTGTTTCATATAATAATTTCATTGCTATGAAAAACTGCAGCAGCTTTCATTGTTTAAAACTGAAGCAGCTGTAAGAGGGACATTTCAGTTCATTACTGCTTCAGCCAAGCTTTGCACCGAAAATTATTCAGTAAACTTTCATGACAGCTTTTGATTTTTGCTACAACTTACAACACTCTTTTACTGCCATAAGTTGCTTTCTTGCAATAAATGTAAAACGATATGGAGCTACATTGCTTATGCCAGCTCAAGATTTGATCCAAAAGCTGATTCTGACATCAAGGCCCTGGCACAAGGACATATCATAAATCTAAATGAAAAATTACAATAATGATATCTGCCGAAGGTTTTAATCTTGGTGGTATACTAAGTGATTCCTTTCACTGGAGTGCAAGGATTACGATGCCTGTAATCTTTAATATTAACTTCTAATTGACATTTTTTTCATCCATCAAAAAGCAGTAATTATACTCCAACCTTCCTCTGTTTTTTTTAACTACTGTTCAAGGGGAAACTTATGGATGTGTGAAATCTTCTGAGTGATACATAGCAGAGGCAACCAGAACTTCACTTCTTGAAAAATTCTGTTAGTTGGATTTTGTATTCCAGAGCAAGCAAGAAAGGGGTGAAAGGGAATTCCTCTGAAACTCTTTTATGCAAACAAAAGTGACCAGAAAGCAGCCTAGTTGTGACTGACAGCTTTGATTAAAGGAGCCCGCATGGCAGATTGTTCCGTTTTATATTAAGCAGACAAGTGGACTGGTCTCCTTTATCCTCAGGTAGCCTAGATTACTAATTATAGAGACAAAATCTCCTCTAAGAATTTTTCTGTTCATTTTCAGAAACAAATACCCGTTAATTTTATAATGCTTGTAAAGCAGGTCTGAAAATTGTTCACAGAAGACCTAGATCTGAATCCCCACTTAGAATCAGCGACATGGAATACAATTTTCAACCTGCATCTTCTTCTCTGAAAAGCATCAATTTAAAAAACCCTCAATGTGAGTTGAATGGGTTCTTTCAGACACCACAAGTTCTGCCACTGACAGAGGAATCCTATTTAAACATATCTAAATATAATACATTTTCCCTTCAGTGATCCAAACCAATTCAAACACAAAAAGAACTCCTAAAGGTGAAAGACTCTCACAATGAGCCTATGCTATAGTCAAGATATGTTTACACATCTTTTCTTATTAATGGCTCAATTTAATCCCTTAATCTGAACAAATCACTCTACTGAAATTATAACCTTTTGAATAAACATTGGGTTTGCTTAATCTTTTTTTAATTGTTGATCATCCCTCTTACTTTTTGAACACTTTCCTTTCTCAGTGATTTTACTGAAATGAAATGTTGCAATTTTCTCCAAATTTGAATTGAATCAGTGACTTTCATAGTTTGGGTTTTTTTTCCCCTGTGGTATAAATCTAATCCATTTTGAAAGGAAAATGGGGATGATAACGAATCAGGCTTTAAAGTAGCGGAATAAAAAAATTTATTTATGCTGTAAACTATGGAGTATGTCCCTTTGGTTACTGCCATTTTCAAAGTCCTTTCAGTATCGGAAATGAGATTTTTCAAACTAATTACCCACTGACGACAAAAGAGAGAACAAAAGCCTTCTGGGCTTTGGTTACTACGCCCCAGTTCCCGGAAGGCAGAGGGTTATACTGCTGACCAGCAGATGGAGACACAGTACTCTTCTTGGATGTTACTGCCATATTAATGGAGTCACATTTCCTAGGCTCTCATTTGTACAAGCCTTCGAGTTTAAATTTCATAAATTCAAATTCTTGGCTTTGGGTTTGGTTTGGTTGCTATTATTTGTTTATTTATTTATTTTTTAATCAGCTGAATGCTGCCCAAATAGTTTTATTCATAGATCCCAAATGAATATTTGGAACTAATTCGGCTTGAGAAAGCCCACACATTCAAATTCAAAATCTGACTTCTCTCAATAGTCTTAAACATTAAAATTTTTTCCCTGAAATAATCCCATCCATAAACTCAATAGTTTTCTTGATAATCGAAAATATGAGTTTACAAATAATTGAAACATTTTTTTTAAATGAGTAGTGAAAAAAATAGATTTTCCATGGGTTGCAACCATGAAGAATCTTGGAATGATTCATCAACACCTCTGAATCCTGTGCCTTCAGATACTCAACACAGAGTTTTATCAGTTCTGTGAAATAGCACCGGCATTCTTTCTAATTTTTACTTTGACTCCAGAAAAACACACGGGCTACTCATTCTCTCAAAACAGAAGAACAAAGCAAAGACTGCCATATTTATTCTAACAAAAATTGTAACTGGTGCATCAATTATTCTAGCCACTTGTGTGTCTAATGCCCAGAACACTAGAATATTTTCCCCTTCTTTTTTAAGGGTTGCCCTTTGAAAATTCTGAGTTAACTTATATGCTAAATTCTGGAAAATAACAAGAATATTTTCTCAAGCAAGACTGTTTCCTCAAGCATGATAGTAAGTCACAGTAAATAACCAAGACTGAAGAGAAGAGAAATAAAAGCACAGTTTATGGTTATGCAACAAATCTGCCAAAGACTGTTCCTCGTATGTTTGAAGTAAAATGGCTTAGCCAGGAGGTTTGATGGAGGTCAAAAGACAGCTAGAAACCTGCATGATCAATAACAAGAAGGGTTTTTCAAGGTGATTGGACTGAAATCCCAGAATTCCATATTTATAAAGGCTTGATGCAGCTTTAGGGCACCAGAACTCAAACCATCCATCACTAAATAGATCATACTGGTAGGAAGTAACGTGGGAGAGAGTAGGTCTTGTTATTAGCGACATAAGGGGGCAAAGCACAAGCTACATGTTTCTGAGTATGTGGTGGAAACCTTTAACTTTCTCTCTCTCTAAAACATGGATTTATTTCATGACACAATAGAAAAAGGAACAAAAGTCAAATAGAAAAAGTACTCTTTTTCCAAAACCCATGAAATAGAACTCTCCTCAAGAAATGGCATGTGAAATCTGTTTGTAGATGATTTCCTAAAGTAATTACATATTATCTATCATGCTTCCATGACCCAGGATAATATCAAATACAGAAGTACATGGGATTTAATGTTGTTAGCTCTAACAGAGACCTCCTGTAGCATACTGACCAGAAACAGAAAATGTAGTCACAGTGAGCTCATGAGTTAATGGTAACTTTGGGTAGGTAGCCTGAACTGTTCTTCCTTTGAAGGAATGGCATGGGCATTTTCTTTATGTTGGAGAAATAAAGGATTCAAAGTTGTATATTTTGTTACTTCTCATTGAAACTGCGCTAATAATAATACCAGCTTTCTAGAAGTCCTTATTAAGTGCAAAAATAATGGTCATTAGTGCATACAAAAGGAAGAGGTAAAATTTTTTCTAATAAAATTGAAATTTTGTTTCATTCAAGTCCTCATCAGTTGTTTAGTGACCTCAGTTTATTTTCTGATAGATCGTAACAACAGACATTCCATTTTTAGAACCATCCTATTTTGAGACATTATTAGCAGTAGTGGTATTATCTCCTAACTGAAAAAAATTAGGACCACTGCCAAATTACATAGTATTTTGGTTCTTCAGCAGATACTGAGGACTATAAAGTGTAATAGGAGCTATGGTTTTTTGCATACTGCATATTTTAGCTTCAGTCCTAAAACTTCATCTGCTTTCTGACTTCAAGTATCTATGCCAACAATTGCTTTTCCATTAACACATATGAAGAGAAAAAAAAAGAGGCATAAGAGCTATGACAGTGTTCAGGTCATCCATTAATTCTCTAATGAGGGAAACCTCAAAAACTAGCTGTTGTTGAAGTGGAACGAATCAGACTTAAAGGGCTGGTGAATCTGATTTTTTATTTGCTGCTTTTTGCCTTCAGCAAATACTACTGAACAAATCCTTTTTCCCCCCAAAGGGATGGCTAGAGCTGGTTTGGTTTGAATCTCTGTCAATATTTTTAATTCAGGCAAATAAAAGTGATTAAGCTATGGTTTGAATAAGTTTGCCAAATAAATCTTAAATAACAAAATTAATTCTGAGTTATTCAAGAAAACACATGAAAATAGAGATAGCAATAACTTCTTGTTTTTCTAACATTTCAAGTATCTTTTTGGTTTTCTTAAAAATATAAGGAAAAGAAGCTTTTCTGCAGCAGTATGTGTAGTACATGCATAGTTATGTCTACATTTTAACTCTCCAGGAAGGGTTAACAGGGAGCAGGAGCATTATGAGCAGTGATGTTTAAGAAAGTGGTATATGTTAACCTTTACAACTATCAACACAGAGGCATTTCTTGCTCTGTGGTAACACTTCAGTTGCATGCTTATGGAACACATAGTCAAAACTTGTTGTCAATTATTTAGTATTCCCATAAACCATTAGATGGTCAAAAATATCTTTAATTGATTCCATCTCTACCTACACTACTTATTATTTATTAGTATAACAAACTTCTCCATGGGAACAGCTAATTGTACCTCCCTAGTGGCCACTTCAAGTGGAATAAGCATTGCACAGTGCTGCCTAAGATACTGCTGAAAGGTCTTCAGCATTTGGGATTTGATTAAAACTGTATTACATGTACACATCAGCAACCATTGCTAAAACAAAACAGCAATCTAAAAAAACAAAAGTCCTTCTGCTATACTGCTTAACACAATTGAAAAGTCTTGCATGTATGGAAAGAGGAGGATGGGAGAGTCTCCCATCTATTCCTTTCCCACACCCCCAATAATAATTTTGTAATAGAAATAATCCAGCATTCTCTTATACGATGAGAAGGGAAAGTGTGCACCCTACCAGCTGCACTGTGGGAGAGACCTTTTCCTCTGACATATATGTATCACAGCTAGCTGCTGCTGTCTAAGCTGAATGATTTTGTTTCCCTCTTTTTCTTTTTTTTTCTTTTTTTTTTTTTTAAGACATAATTGTTAATCTTATCTATGCTAGAAAAGACAGATGTTAAGGAAATAGCAAGCCACACCATGTTTAGATTTTTCTGTGGCAAGATATTCCATAGGCAATGTTTCACAAAGCAAGATTTGGACAATAAAACATACACTGAAACATGCAGGTGAGTTGTAAATACTGCTGAATGATGTTAACATAAGAGCAACTACACTATGTAGATCATTATAAACTATGATTTTAAAGATAGATATTACACTGATTATTGGATTAAAAGTTTAACAAAAAATGAACAGGTATTCTTTTTAATTAAATTAGCGTTGCTTTGTCACACTCAGAAACCCTTTGTTGAAATGAGTAATCTCTGAACATCTTTTAAGATGCAATTTAAAATACACCTGGCTGATTTGCAATACTCTTACTCATTCTTTTGGGGTTGGTTTGTTTGTTTGTTTTAAGCCAAGTGGCATATCTGGGAGTGATCTTTCTTGCAACTCTTAGGAGACATTTCTCAAAAACTGGATTCTAACCCTGCAGAAAGGATGCCCAGACTACATATTTGAAAGTAGATCAACAATGTAAGTGCAGCACGAGGTTTAGATCACAGGAAGTGTAAAACAAGGAAAACATCTTATCCAGAATAAGATCCTGATTTTTTTCAGAATATTAATGGATAATACAGTCAGTTCAAATGACCTCAAAGTCATTTGAAAGTATTGATTGTGAGGAACCTTAAAGGTAAAAATAAACTCTGGCAAAATACTAATGAACCTGCAAGCAAAAACTCCACCACTGCTTGCAATTGTAAGTGCCATGTTCCAAACCATATGTTGATCACCAACCAGACTACTTTACTATCTATACAGTCCTTTAATTCAAATTGCCTTCCATTTGAATCTTCCTACTTAAAAATAATAACTCTTTGCTTTCCTTTTCCTACCTTTTCTTTTTCCTGTGTTCTAAATTTATGAAAATGCACATTTATATAAATACTCTTTCTTGTGAAATTAAGTTGCTTTCTTTTTTCCTCTTCTTCAGCAGCAAACTAGAAATAAACCTGCCAGAATGCATGCAACATTTAAAGTAATGTGGAGCGATGAAGAGACCAAAGTGAACAAATTTCAAGTTCAAGGTACTAGCAGAAAAAGCTGAGTTACCAGATATGGTGGGCAAACATTACAAAGGTAGGAATAAAAGCAAAAAATTAAATTCTAGACAGAGATGACAGAAACAAGAGCTATTTAACGTGCATCAGTATAAAATGACAGGACTAACGAAGCATTATTTTGAGAAAGAAATCTTATTTTCTGCAAATGCACTTTAAAGCGGGGTTTTGGTGCAAACAATTGTTCCTTACATTAGATCAATGGCATATTTCAAATATACAGTCAAGACCTGTAAAATTGGAGAATCAGGGTCTCAGTTCTTAGATGGTGGAGTTGCTTTGCCTGTTGGAAGTTGTGGCTCTTACTATTGACAGCACAGTGTTGCTCACCAAGACTGCAGTAGGTATCTAATGAGCAACACTTGCTGCTCAGCTGCAATTGCAGTAACTATTTCCTAAGAGCAGGAAGGATCATGGAGTGCCAAATGCTGAGACTGTGACAGTTTGCACAGGGAGTGGGTTACAACCTCCTTCACATGGAACCCTTGCTAATAGCAGTGGAATAAAACTGAAATGAAATGTGATGTTACCGATTGTCCTTGCAGTGCCTCTGACTGGGAAAGCTGTTGCATCAGGGTAGTGATGACTGATATTTTGCATTATCTAACATCTAGGTAGAGTTTCTGCTTGTGTGCAGGTCAGACTCACAGGACATACACTGCAGGATTGCCCTGCACTTGCATAAGTTACCATACAGAACTGCAGTGGGCTGTCCATGCACAGTATCAAACTTTCTGTGTTGGCCATGGAGTATCCTCAAACTAGGTGCTCCAGCTGTATCAGGTCACATCTTGAGATGGCAGAGAGGCCAGTCCCTACTGTACCAAACAGATCTCATGGGATGTTACAAAGAGGGAAGGTTATTAGTATTTGCTAACACAGGTTTAAATGTAATTTTAGGACTAATATTCAATTTTATGTCTTCAACCATTTTTAGAAGAACATCAGGCATTTAGGTAATTCCATTAGCTTATTTTCTGAAAAACCTGCCAGCCTAATGTTGATCAGACTTATTTCTCTGTGTATGAGAGGTAGAAGAGTATAATTCCTACCTCCATGCCCTACTGCCCATACCTGCTGCTGTTCTGATTTCTCCTACAAGAACAGCAGAAGCAATGAATAAGAACAGGGCATAAGACAGATCTTAATGTATTTTTGCCCACTATAAAGGGTAGATAGCTGGCATCAATATAAATTGGAAATAGCTTCTGATATGTTTGTAGTCACAAAGAGTTGATAAACTAAGGAAATCTTAGACTTATCCCTGCCTCTTAATTGCTTCTCTTAGCGGGTTTTACCTACAGTAAACAACGCTTCTGTTAGCTCCCAAAAATGTGTGAAATATATAAAAGCCTTTTAACAGAATTGGTTTTGAATGACATTTTCAACATTTTTAGTAATCACTTTTACTGACTATTTTACTTCAAAATCTGTTAAAATCTGTTGGTTTATTGCAATCATTTTTCTCTTGAGAGGAGGAGCTAAAACACTGGTTTGTAATTGATCCCACTATTACTGCTAGGAATAATGTTTTGACAACATTAGCCTGACTCTACCAATTTTAGTGGATGCTCTTTGCCATGCCTTCCAGCTGCCATGAGACTAAAGCAAAAGTAGCACATTAATATATGCCTCCACCAAGTATGTCTTATGAGGTATAATTTTATGAGCTTGTTTTAAAAGTAGAACTAATTAAAAAAAAACCCAGAATGTTCATCCCATAAAAAGTCCAGTATCTCAATGTATATTTTAACTCCGTGGATATGACAACAAATTACAAATACACAAACATTTTACAAAACCAGACAATTTGACGAATTCAAGATGCTTGTAAACCAGTGTGCTTTCCACTGAGAATGGAGCAAAAATCTTTGGAAGGAATGAGCTTTAGAGCTAGGGAGAATATGTTCTCTTCATCTTGACAAGAAATCTAAAAATAGAAATTCTTCCAGATTATTACTTCACTAAACAAACTTGTTTTCTTGACCCATCACTTAATTAAAAACTTTCCCATCTAGTACGAAAAATGCAATTCTGTGTGTTCTAAATACCTAATAATAGGGGAAAGTCTCTGTAAAACCCAGGCAAACCACTTGATTGTGTATAGATTAACATATCTGGCTCAGTCATAATGGTAGAAATATGGAAACCCAGAGGGAATTGTTCTGCTGTTATTAGGACTTGCTATAAATAAAATATGAAGCATATATTCCAAGAACAAATCTCCATTAGGATTACAAAGAGGTATCTAAATGAAGAGAGAATTCTCTTGCTTACAGAGCATACTGAAACAGAAAATCATTGTAAACAAAAACATTACTAATAGAACTTTTTTTCTGAAAATATTTATGAATTTTATAGTGGAATATTGTTTTCACTCTTGAAAGACTCCACCCAGTCAATGCCTCAGACAGTATCTACATTAATTTGCCCTAATATGTTTTTAATAGAGATCATAATACCTAAAGCAAGCACAAATGTAGGCTAGGTGCAGAATGGATTGCGAGCAGTCCTGAGCAGAAGGACTTGTGGGTGATGGTTGACAACAGGCTGGACATGAGCCAGCAGTGTGCACTCACAGTCCAAAAAGCAAATCATACCCTGGGCTGCATCCAAAGCAGCGTGGCCAGCAGGGAGAGGGAGGGGATTCTGCCCCTCTGCTTCCCTCTGGTGAGACCCCACCTGGAGCACTGCGTCCAGCTCTGGGCTCCCAGCACAGGCAATGTATGGTCCTGCTGGAGCAAGTCTAGAGGAGGGCCACAGACAATCAGAGAGCTGGAGCAGCTCTCCTGTGAAAACAGCCTAAGTTGTGGTTGTTCAGTCTGGAGAAGAGAAGGCTCCATGGAAGACCTTTGAGCAGCCTACTGGGGCATGATGGCAGCCCAAAACAGAGCTGGAGAGTGACTTTTTACAAGAGCATGTAGTGACAGGAGAAGGGGAATGGCTTTAACAATTAGGGCAGGTTTAGATCAGATATTGGAAGAAATTTTTCACTGTGAGGGTGGTGAAGCACTGGAAGATGTTTCTCAGGGAAGCTGTGGATGCCTTGTCCCTGGAGAGGCTCAAGACCAGGTTGGATGGGGCCTTGAAAAATGTGGTGTAGTGGATAGTGTTGATGCTGATGGCAGAGGGTTTGGAACTAGGTGAGCTTTAAGATCCCTTTTGACCCAAACCATTCTGAGATTCTAATACTTCATAAAGAACAAAAAAATAATTATTTTTTCTTTTAAATGAGGGCTAAGTATGGGTTAAGATGACATTAAAAAACCCAGTCCAGATGCTAGCAAGATTAATGGGTAGAAACGCAAGAAAAATATGGTTTTTCAAAATATGAAAAGTCTGCTTAAAAGCTGAAGCTGAAAGCCCTTCTTCCGTTTACAGGTCTAGCTTCTAACACAACATACTGAAAAAACTGCAAGAGGTAAGCAATATGTTCATGAGCAATCAACAGATAAAGACAGACTAAATGCTATTTAAAAAAAAAAAAAGGATTTTTTAAACCTAAAGAGTAGTATTTATATATATAATAATATTTATATTTCTATTTATTATATTATAGTAGTAGTCATGCAAAACAAATCAAAATCAATTTTTTGGTAACAAATTCTTAGCTATTCCTCAATAACAATAGCAAAATCAAAATCCCCTTAGTAAAACTTTCTAAAAGAAACCCGAAACAAAACAGATTTCCCACAAGTTTCAGCTTTTTCTACTGACTGACCTGTTATGCCTCAGTCCTAAAATACTGTGCATTATCAAATTAGAGACCTAGTTATGTCCAGGACAAATCAGATATGTCTGTACAGAAAACACCTTGAACAAGAGCAGTTGCTTCAATATATTCTTGCTCTCAGTTGCAGCAAAGTCTCCAAGGATCTCCAGCTCTCCAACATCCTTTGCATTCACTGAGCAACTTCAGAGCAGCAAACATTTTCTTCTCATTCTATGAAGCATGAGAAAGTGTTGAGTTTCCTTTTTTTTTTTTCCTAGTCCAAAATTTCTTATTTAAATAACTTTTTGCTTCCTAGCCTAGCCTGGGGTCAGATTATGTATCCATTTACCCTCTAAACCAGTTTTTTATCTACCAGTTATTTGCTTGCCACTTTTCCCTCATCATAACTGCATCTCCACAGCTTCTTTTATCACCTGGATATTGGATACAGCAGGACTTAAAATACTCTCATTCAGTTGACAGCAGAAATCAACACAGTTTTCTTCGCAGAAGTGTCCTTTCTTTAATAACACCTCAAAATCCCCTACAAAGAGAGAAAACAGAGATGAGATGACCTCAGATGAGGGATTCAATGAGTGAGACGAGACCTGTCTATCTTTCCATTCTGCTCGTGGCAGAGCACAGGGAGACATTCATCATAATGGGTTTGTTGAACAATAATTGCTGATAGTAACTAAAGCAAGCAAGATACCACAAGGACTAGGTCAAAAAGTTCCTGTCATTAAAATCACAAAAATCTGTGCTACTTTACTTCTTACATACATATTAAATATACAAGAAAGTTTATAAAGAGGCAACGACTGCCATATTACATCAGCTTTTTTATGATTTCAGAGTTCCATTATTATCCTCAAAGGTTCAATGAAGACTTTGCTGCTACTCAATTCTTATTCTGTTTAAAATATTACTTTTGTCTTTAGAGGAAAAGAAGTGAGATCAAGCTTATTTTTATTTAATTGTACAAGTTCTCTAAAATATTCTTGGATGTTTTATTTAAATGAAAAATCTATCAGTGAAGTTCTGTTTTCTTGTGTGTTTCAGTTGTTTTGGGAGTAAGTTATTCTTGGATGCTAAGCTATTATTGTAATATCCATCACAGCATTCAATATGACAAAGTTACAAAACACTGGCCAACAGAAAGGACTTCTCATTTTTTAGCCTTCAATTCTGAGAGATAACGTCCAAAAGGATTTCACAGATATGTCTCATATTTGCCCTGAGGCATCAGTTCATATTTCAAAAATTATCTACTTTAGAAAATTCAGTTATCCCACTGTTCTGGTGCAGAATGTAGAGAAGAATATTTTTTTTTTTTAAAAATCCATTTTGGGATAATTTACCCTTTTAAAACAATGCTCATGAAAGAACATTAAAAATTTACAAAAATAAAATGTTTACATGCACACACGTACATGTTAACATATAGTTGCACTTACACACACATGCCTATGAAGTCCTGTTGAAGACTGAAGCTTACAGACCATGTCTTCTCCTTAATTATGATTTATCATGAAAATATTTTCATTCTGTCTGTCCTATTTCATTGGAATACAGACACCTCAACTGCCTCAACAGCTGCAGAGAAAGTGCAGAAAAAGTGTGTGGTCATTTCAGTGCCCATTTTTTCTCTGCAAATTTAGCTGTGGGGAGCAACAAGAACAAATTTGCTCCCATTGAAAAGAAGCCACATATCTGTAGATAACTTGTCTCACTGATGGTTTTTAGAAGATATAAAAAATACAGTAAATATGACTGAACTAAACTACAGAGAGCACTGGGGAAACTGGGTACAGGTCCACCCCTTGATGGTAATAAGTGTTGTCTTAGCTCACTCCATTCATGCCCACACATGATACAAGTCACACATCAGTTGTTTCAGCAGATTTTGGTAGATAGCATCACTTTCAGTCAGACTTGGAGCCAAAAGGTCTTCTCCATTGAAAGGAAGGCTATCCAAGCAATGTTGCAGAAACACATTAACCAAATAACACACACCAACAATAATAGGTCAAAAATTACTTTTTCACTTACTGTTAGAAATAAAACTGGTTTTCAGCTGCCTAAGATGTATGTAGGAATACACCTGTGAAGACTTCCACCCTAACCATACAAAAATATAGTTGGTATATATATTGGTATATAGTTGGTATATAATATTCTGTCTGTTCTATAAATGTGTTGACCTCCATGCCTGCTATGATGAGAAGAAAGAACAAAACAGAAAACAGAAAAATATAATAGATGACTAGCAACAGCTTCCTACCTTCTTACTTCTGAATACTTGTTGACTGATAAAATTTCCTGGTACTAGAAGAGGGAATGATTATTACTCTTTTATACTGCAAATAATTACTGTATTCTCTTTAAAAGGGTCTGAGATCACTGGTTATCCAGCTAAGCACATTTATTAACTAATCTGCTGAAGTGATTTCTTCTCCAAGCAGCAGCAGAGTCCAGCTAGAAAAAGGCTGACAGAATAAATTATTGCCTGACCAACTGTATTCACCAGTACAGTCACTCTGCTTACACTTCTGTTTTATTTGAGAATATTTTCTTAAAGCTGGGGTTTGGTTGCAGGTTAATTGTTTGTCACCCATCTACCACCTTGATCACAATGTCAGGGACAGATCCAGCCATACTGTGAAAGGGAGCAGTGACACAGAGATGCAGCTGCAATCAAGTCAGGTGACACGAACCAACAGTGTTAATTGGAGGGTCTGTGACTGGCTTATCCACCCCAAATAAGTCCACCCCTGGGTAAGCCTTTATTTTATACCCAGCAGACAGGTTCCTGTGCAATAAATTTTAAAAGAATCTCAGGAGCGTGAGGTAGATTTAAGGATGATGTTTTGCTGGTTTTATTATCATCAAACACTTGCTTTCCTGACCCCACTGGCTTCGGGAAGGACTTTTTATTGTGTAAGGTTTTACTCCAAGTATAGGTGGCAGAATCTGATCCAAAAGGATTTAAACAAATTTTTGGGTTTTCTTGTAATTTGAGTCATGTTTCTACTGCTTTCCCTTTTAACACTGGGTTTGAATTCAAGTGTGATTTCCAAAGAAACAGCTACGATAATCTGTGGTGAGCTGATTAATAGCACTTACGCAAATTTCAATGACCACAAAGTTGTGAATGTGTCTATGTGAGTGATCTTCTTCTTATAAAGTAAATGAGTCTTCTTTCACATATTTAATAATACTCAGAATTCCCTTCTCCTCCCCTTCCTCTCTGCATTCACTCTGAAGCCCTCTCTTTCTCTCATTTGTTGTTGTTGTGGCAAAGTTATGTTTTTCTATACTATTTCCACTCGCCCACAGTTAATCATTTATGGTCTTTTCCACTGCAAACATGCAGAAAACACGTAAAAAGGAAGTCTGTTATCACACAATCAGCAACTCCGATTACAGCTTGATCAGAATTGACATCATTGTGGTTTCATTAGCGATATTAGATAAGTGCAAACTATTTTCAATCTCCTTTTTTTTTTTCTGTCTTTTGCAATGTCAAAGGAGACACTCACCCTGCCCCAACTGGTTCTGTTTGACAGTGACAGGACTGCATAAAGGATTCCTTTCACTTACCATCTCAAGACCATTTTACATGCCAAACAAATCAAATCTACACATCTCTCACCATCTTTATCAACCTGCCCAGGCAAACTGTTGGAAGCATTACAACCTTTGACTTGTTAACTTACTTTTCTCCCTTTACAGCCTAAAGCAACTCTTAAAATGTAGAGGATGTACGTGCAAACAAGTAAGTTTTGCAATATAAGTACTGGGGTAGAGAAATTCTCCCACTGACAAGATCTGATGATGAAGATAATCTTCTCCCCCTGTGTTTCATGTTACATTGTCTACCTAAGTTTGGCAGATACACTTAAACCAATTTTTACAGTAAAAATAAAATAAGTACTCATCCCAGGAGATTTTTATTTTATTCTCAATATTTTTCTTTTGTTACTTCTATAGTTACAAAAAATGAATGAGAAAAAGTGCTCTCAAGTGGGGAATCCTGGATCCCTTAGAAAAATAGCTTTTTGCCAAGGAAAAACAGCTTTATTATTTTACAATATCTATTTTTAATTATAAAACACTGTTACAAAAAACTTCTTCAACACTGTTAAAAAGAAATGGGCCAGATCCTGGCTGCAAATATGATTCTTCAAATTTGGCTTTCTGTATGAATTTTTTTCTGCTGTTGACTTTTGTGAAGAGCAACACCATTCTGAATTACAGCAAGAGCCTTTTTTCCTTAGATGTTTCCCACTAGACTGAATAAGGAATGTACTTTCACAGACTCACAAGAAGCAAGGCATTCTTTTTGAGGAGCCTGAGAAAGCCCAGAGATCCTGGCAAAGGGAGATGAAACTCTATGATCTGCTTAGAGCAAGGCCTGGGGAAAGTTTTTTAGGGTTTGTGGGACTTAAGTGTATACCTACAGGTATGTTTGGACAGTGAATGTAACCATTCAGGATCTGATGGCTAAATTAAGATATTGTTGGCTGTGACATGGGAAGATCAATCAGGAGATTAAAGATTCTATGCCTTGACTGGTTTTTCATCTCTCTCCCTGCGTAGTTTCTACTGTCCCTGTCAGAGAGAGCATATGGCATTAGATGGAGCAGGTATTAACTACTGTGGTAGCTATTCTGGGCTTGGTCCACTTGAACTCCAAAGTACAACATCACGAGGAAGGATATTTGTAGCATAGCAAGATTATACCCTGAAGTCATACTTTAGAGACTCGGAAGACTAATGGATGTTCTTGTACCAAACTGGCTGGGAAGTTGAGTGGGATCCCATGACAGGTCCAATTTAAATATGCAAGTGGTCATGCACTAGGCAGTCAGCCTCATCTGTGCTACTTATATCAGTAATAATTAAACTGTTAAGTGAAAAGACTTTGGAAAAGAAGACTGGATGTAAAGTAGCATTAAGTTTTCATTGTATTATTTGGCATAATATTCACAGTGAAATGCATATTTTAAATCTTTAATAGAATCTGTATTCATTCTATAAAGAAGAGAGGGATGGAAAGTTCCTTCTTTCCATAAAAGGAAGGAAAGGAATTGAGAGACCGATGAAACATTGATTCTGGCTAAATATAGAATGTAGTCAAATATGGAAATTATTTAGAGATAGACAAATATTCAGTCTGGCTAGGTAACTGTATGCAGAAAAGCAGCCTTCCTCCACATGAGCTCTAAATCAAAACAACAAAACACAGTCCAGTTTCTCCTGCCTTGACAAGGAGGAAGGACATCTGGAGGTTTCCCATGGGAATATTCTTTTCTTCAAAATGAGGGACTTGAAATACCAGGAAAAGAAGTATAGAATTCAAATGGCAGACTGAAATCTACTAAAGGCAAACACTGCAGTCCCAAAAAAAGCACTGGTCAAAGTCAAGACAGCAATACCAAGACCTCTGCATGAGGTGAAATGAGCACACTTCTGTACTCCCATTAACTTTAAAATCCCAGCTGGATATAACACCTGTGCAGACACTGCATCTCTCTTCCTTACTCATATCTTTTCATAATCACCTCCTTTCATTTACCTATAACCTTCTATTCTCATCCAGACACACCTATTCTTTGATCTTCATTCAGGTCTTTCCCCCACTCACATACACTTCACATTAGAAGAGAGAAGATGCATCTGACAAGGAGAAGGGTTTCTGTCTGCAATGGGAGTTCAGCTGTGTGAAGGAAGGGGCTGGGTTTTTGGAAGAAGAGATTAAAATTTTTTTTAACAATACAGTAGCTTTGGGAAACAGATACATGTCTGAGTGGGGGAGGAGGTGGGAACAGTTAAGTGAGGAGAGCTACAAAGATATTTTCATACAGGTAAAGATAAACACAGTAAAACCATTGAAGTCTAATTTTGGAAAAACTTCTTAGAAGCCATTCCCGGCTAATTATTCTCCAGTAATAAATGAATAGAATAGTAAATGTTATTAGAATAATTTACTATTCATCAAGAATAAAAAATGAATAGAATAATTCATTATTCCCACATCCTTGTTCTTTGCAAGCTCTGGCAAGCTAACTAGGGCACTAGGAGGAGTGTCTCAGGAAGAACAGGGAAACAATGAACTCAGAACTTGGAAAAGAGGCTTTACTTTTAGGTGAAAAGTTCACATATCTATCAGCATTTTGTAATTGCACTACTGAGATGAACTATTACATTTGAGCCATATTCATCTTGCTGTACTGTATAAAACCCACTTAGCTAGTTATTGCATAGAGAGGCAAAATTGTAGAATAAGACTATGATCTTTTCATACAGACAACATTTTTTTCAGTGATTATTTTCTGGTCATACATTTGTTGGCACAAACAGGATAAACAAACTGATATGACATTTGTACAGGTAAAAGAAATTATAATTAACATTGCCTACATCCAATTCTCTTGCCCAGTTTCTTGGCTCCCTGTATTTTATATAGATATATGATGTATATTTTTTTTATTTTTATATGTGTATAACACACAAAAATAGTTTCTTCCACCAAATAATGTAATAATCCTTTCTTGTCTCACATGCTCCCCAGACAGCTTTCTCTGCATCACAGGCCCAGTTATGTCCATAGACCTAGCAGGTGCTGTTTCCCAGAGCTCCATTTGCTTCATGCTCCATTTGCTAAGCATGCTGCTCTCCACCAGCAGCCAAAGGTCACAATATATCACATCACCTGAATTTGTCTAGGACAAATCTATGTGTGCTATACAGATTCACAACAGCAATGTTTCTAGGTCTTTCTGTTTAGAAATAGTTTAATGTTAAGAGTCATGAAGGTGCTCTTATTAAGGCAAATATTCTGTTTTCTACAGGTTCTAAGACTCTTGCATCAGCAGGCACTGCTTCTGTCAGACTCAGTTCATTTGATAACATCTATGTTTCTAGAGTTTCTCAGTAAGTGAAACTAAATCCATTCATAAACACTTTTGCCCAGAAACATGCAGTGAAAGATTTTTTTCTGATATGGGAATACTTCTTTCATACTAAGTTCATATTGTACATTAGAGAAGAGTAAAACAATAAACTTAGTGTTGATCAGCTTAGGGTAGGGCACTAACTATCCTTATAACCTTGGGCAAGTTAATCTTTCTATGACTCAGCTTCTAAGATGTAAAATGGAAAAAAATCTTTATCTTGCTGCATATCTTCCTTTTTTGCTGTTGGTTTAAACTCTTAGTTCAGTGGGTTCAAGACTATCTCTTAACACTCATCTTGTAAATGGACAGTCTTGAAAGGTTTCTGCAGTCAGCACAGCTCACCTCTGTTCTGGGATGTGTCTGTGTTTTGCAATCTGTTTTACATGGCAGGTAAGCACTAGCTTTGCTCCATTCTCAGACCTGCTAGACTATGGGAAGAGAGAATAGGCAAGCCTAAGATAATTCATATGCATGGACAACTTTAAAAGATTATTAAATTTTATTTACAATAATAATTGACCATTAAAAAAAAAAAAAAAAAGGAGAGGTTGGGACTCAGAGATCAAGCTTACATCATAATTCTGCTGTAACCATATATGTTGAGTGATATTGCAGTGTTTTGCCTTTTGCTGT
The DNA here is from genome assembly GCF_015832195.1 of Motacilla alba alba. Lineage (NCBI taxonomy): Eukaryota > Metazoa > Chordata > Aves > Passeriformes > Motacillidae > Motacilla > Motacilla alba. The sequence goes on along the minus strand of NC_052017.1, from coordinate 36,174,036 downwards.
GTGTTTATTGTCATAACTCTAGTGAAATTTTAAACTTAGGGAAAGCTGTCATGTCCTCTCTCTAAATTTAATGTATAATAGTGATTCAAGGAAAACCTTTAACATGTGGCATAAATCAAAAATTTTGGACAGTCTGGGCCAAACCAGGCATCCGATAGTTGCAACTGAAAAAGGAGAGACAGCAGAAAGATGTGAAGAAGAGGCTCAAGAGAATTTCTAAAGCAGTACTTCAAATGCATGTGAGAGGAAACAATGTTTTTCCAGTGATTAGGAAATGAGAACATATTCAAATAGTTTTGGTACCTATAAATAAAGGTTGTTTCTCATAAATGTTACTCAAAAATTCTAAAATCTTTAGAGATGTTCGTGAAGTTTCCTAACAGAAGAACTCAGTTTGTCCCAGCTATAAAAATTATGTCTGTTGAGAGTAGCATGTTATTTTTTATTTGGTTTTGCAAAGAAACCTGCACACCTAAATTGCAGAATTTTTCCAATTTTGAGAAATATTCCTATTCTAGACAAGGACAAAAAAGTTTATTCATTGACATTTTCATGTTGAAATGAGACACAAAACTCATTCATATTAGTCAAGATACTGTGCTTAACAAGAAAAGGGAAAGAAAAGAAAAGAAATGAAAATAAAAGAGAAAAGAAAAGAAAAGAAAAGAAAAGAAAAGAAAAGAAAAGAAAAGAAAAGAAAAGAAAAGAAAAGAAAAGAAAAGAAAAGAAAAGAAAAGAAAAGAAAAGAAAAGAAAGAAAAGAGGAGTTAACATAGAAGTTACTCTAAATTAAAGTACCTTTTTTCTCTAAAATATAATTTCTACCTCTGAAATAACTTTGTGTTTTTAAAATGTAAAAATTCTTTGAAAATGTCTAATCAGCAAAGTTTCTAAGAAGAATATTCTGTAGTTTGTGAATTGTCACCTTTTGGTAAAAACAAAGTTGGAGAAAAAAGTTGACCTGTTTAGCTCATTTCTGTCATCTTTCTGCACCTTCTGACCTACAATTTTTATTTTCTGTTTCACCGAATTTTCTCTTTAATGTTACTGTTTAAATGTAAACTTATAATCTAGTTGATGTCATCCCTAATTTTGTCACTACAGGGATATAAATTTCATGATACTTCCTCTTAGAGGGCAGGGAGGATCAGGAGAAGCTTCTTGTAGAATCACTGCTAGTCTTGCCTAACAGTTTTTTTACTCACCTAAATACTTGAAAATAGTAGGGAGTATAAAATAATGCCAAAAACTAAGGAACATCTCATGGATTTAAGTTGATTTAGATCAGTGTTCTCTTAGCTAAAGAACTCCTGATATGAATTTACTAATTAACCAACACTGGAAAGTATGAGAAAATGAAAGTCTCTCACACTGTCCCTGAGGGAAGACGATCGACAAAAAGAGGTAAGGTATGAAGTGTGCCATAGGTGTGGTATGCTCGCAGGTGCACTTCATACATTCATAACACCTGGGAAGGCAATTCCCACAATTTTCTTTTTGGAATGATTCTCAAAGTATTTGTGGTTAAAAGTACCCACAAACCTTGCAGGAGAGAGTGAGAAATTCGAGCTTTGACAGTTGATGGTCAGTCACTACAAACTCAGTATGTTGCACATTGCTCAGTGAGTATCTGAAGTCTGAATTCAAAAACTGAGGCTTGGGGTTGACTCCTGCTCTTGTTAATTCAAGTTCCAGTGGGAAAAAAAAATTCTTAGTCTTTTATGGTTTTGGTTCTGATCATGCAGGGATGAAGTGCACAGTATTTTTCTGTCATTTAAGAAACACATGCCATTTCTACTTTTCTTTCTTCTCCTTTTTCATTTTAATGGAGATATACTTTGCAGTCCTCAAATCTGCAAGCAGTAAAAAAATAAGCACTACACCAACTTGTTTATCACAGTTATCAGTGCACTTGTTTGTGTGAGATTTCCTGTGTTAACAGAAGCGAAACATACCATAATGGGTGACAAATATATGTTTTGAAATTTGTGCAACTGGGATTACTACTTATATTTTGTGCAACTTAAGTTACTATGCACTTGGAAAGAAAACACGGAGGAATCCAAATGTAATGTGAAACAATGTGCCTATCAATACAGCCGACTTTTCACCACAACTAAATTTAATTGAGGACAAAAGGAACACATTTAGACACCTACAACTGTGTGATAAAAATCTATTAGCTTTTAGAAGAGGTCAAAAATGTTTGTCAATAACTTCAGAGGAAAATATCCTAAACTTGTATTTTAACAGCACCACAACAAAATAGGTAAACTAACTTCAGGAATTATTTTAATCTGTTGTTTGGGAATCAAGCAGTTCTTTTTCTTCTCTAATATCTCTGTATACTCACCAACAAATCCAGCATATTTCCCGAATACATACAACATTCTCCCTAGTAAGTGGTTTCAATAAATATATCAATTTTTAAATGCCATAGGTTTATTTATTTTTAAGTGATTAGAAACTTTTTTCAAGTTAATGTTTTCTAAAAGTGCTCATGTTTAATAATTTTTGTGAGGAGAGGTTTCCCATCCCACCTGTATTGCTTTCAGTGCATAGCAGAAGGACACTTTCCACTTGAAAGTCACCTTGATCTGAATGCCAGCAGCTTTCTGTCCCGTACGTCACATATTATTTAACAGTGCCTCCACAATATTCTGCCACTTAGCTTTTTGCTTCCATTACCAAATTCCCTTATGATTACTTCCTCTTAGGTTTAGCTGGGCTTGTTTGATCTACCACACGCAGAAAAGACTTTCCTAATACAGGCTGAAAAACTGCTGTTAGTCACCTGCCACCCAAGGATTTTATCTTCAGAAGAGAATTTAGGAGTAAAGTATCCTTCTTACCTGACTACTTCTAACCAAAAACTTCCTAAGTTAAATCAGTGACAGCAAAGTCAAAAGTCATTGTAGGTTTCTTTGCTAATCTACTGTGAAATAAATAAATAAAATTTTCTCAGACTTGAAAAATACCTTAAGCCAGATTTTCTATTTTAGACATGAATGCCTCATACATTCTTGCAAATCTGTGATATATGCATGCAAATCAGATCTTTACATCTGCCTACTTCAGGGTGTAGATATTTCTCTATATATGTGCAAATAAGCAAATATCTCTGACTAACATTGAAAAACAAGTAAATTAAAAAGATATCTATGTCCTTACATCTGAAATGAATAGTTTTATACACGTTATCACCTGTCTACTGGACAACATGAAAGAATTGGTTTGTGGATTTTAACCAAGGACTGAGGACTTATTTGGGGAAATTTCTAAGTCTGGCTGTGTTCTTGGGGCTCTAGACCACATGAGCAAAGGGGAATCTTGACTGCCTTGTCCAAGAGAGAATTCAGATCTGTGGTACCAGACTAAAAACCAACAGCACCAAACAGGAAATAAAAGCAGACTTGTTCTGATCTGTAAACTATATCAACTTCTTTTCTGGCTAAAATGATTACCTGAAGAGCCCGAGGAAATAGATGTAGCTATAATACATAGGGTCAGTCAGGGTACTCAGAAAATAGAGTTAAATATTTCATAAATATTTGAGTTTTCAGACTTTTTCTTCATGAAAATTCTGAGGAAAATTATACCCTGAAATGGGAAAAGAAAAATCATCTGTACATGACAGATGAGTGGACAAGTGCATGCAAAGCTATGGAATCAGTCTTTCATTTTCTCCAATAATTGCTTATACTAATGATATCACCTGCTAATACCAAGTAAATCACTGCCCAACAAAAACCTCGTTGTAACGTATTTTCAAAAGACAGTTCTGCTTTCTTTAATATTTTCACTGCCAGTTAAAACATTACCAAAAGGGACTAAGTTCTCCCATCAAATTTGTGAGAAAAAGGAAGAAGATTACTCTCTTTTCCCTTTATAAAATGCAATCTGAACAGTGGAAATTGCAAATATTTTTTCTGGAGAACTCAGTAGCCTTTCATGCCAGATAGTCTTGTCCTATTGCTGTCTGCTTCTTCTCTCTTGTTAGTAGTCCCTTAGCCCAGAAGAAATGACACTGAAAAGGTAATAGAAATTAAAATCAATTTTCAAAGCATTTGAATAGTAAAAATGGCATTTGAACAGCAATACAAATAGAAAAATGCTTCTGAGATCTATCTAATTGTGGTAAAGGCTTTTTAATGAGAAATGGTATGTCTCTGCGCTGTTTCATAATTCACTGTGCCATTCTCAATGCCTCTATAGTTTAAATACAATAAAATTTTAGTAGGATTTTGAATACTCCCCAAGTTAACAGGTAAGTCAATTTAATGCCATAAAAATAGATGTAACTCCAGAGATTTTAAATAGTTTAATCAGGTGTAACAATTTCTTCTAAAGTTCTGTGATATTTTCTATCATGCTAAAAAGCACTACAGCATAGCCAAGTGTGTGGCTACAGGCACCTGCAATGACTGATTGCATTTCATGTGCCTGTTGCTGAGCAGTGAAGTCATTCTGCACAAGCCAACACAGGATTGGGAAAGTCTGCAGAACCTCTGCATGGAAAAAAAAAAACAAACCACAACTGCTCAGGTTTGGCTTTTGTGATTGTACTACAGCAAACCCACATAATTTCATTGGGAAAGGGAAGAGACTTTCTGTTTTGAGGTAACTTCTAGGAAAAGATAGCACTCTCATTTGTACAGCTGAAAGTGATTTAATATGAGTACCCACAAAAAACCAAAAAAACCATACTTATTAATGCTTTGATTTGGACAGGAAAACATTGATTGGTTTGCCCTGACCACCTGTGATGAAACTACCTCAAGCCCTTTATCAGCTTTATCAGCTGCCTGCCTGTGCTGGTGGGCAATAGAAAACTAAGACTTTAAACCATTTTTCCATTTGCCCTGCAATATGTTTTGCAGCAAGCAGGAGTTACCACCAGTGCTGCTCCAGTCCTTAGGCCATACTCATTGTTCAAGGCTCACTAAATACAGATCTGTTTAGGGCTTTTTTCTCTTTCAAATTTAATGACTTTCTGTTTATTTTTTATTTTATTGTGCACCCTCCTACATCCCCACCCACTATTTACCCCATGTGGTAACACAGCAGAAAAACAAGGTTTGATCTTGTCTTGGGAATTTATTTTATGTTATTGTGAGTTTGCATTTATTAACTGAGTCCTGGGGGAGATATGACATTCACAATATTTGTGATTTTATTCTAAGTTTTACAATAATTAGCCCTCCTCTTTCGTGTGAAAAAAAAAAAAAAGAAAAACAAAAAGGGGGAAAAATAAAAATAGTGAGCTTGGGGATGATAACATCTCAAATACTAGAAGGTTAGTCTAAAAGAATACATGTGCACACTTACTCAAAAGCAGATATATTGCTTTTTAAAATCATTCAACTTTTTAAACTGGTCTCGTTACTTAAAAGCCTGACTTGTCATTCTGAACACTTGTGTGGCAATATGGGGTAGTTTAGTAGAAATTGCCTGGGGTTTCTTTTCTTTCAGTGGTGATAAAATAGAGTAGAAGGATATATGCAGTAATCTGATTCCTTTTAGAAATCTATTTTTTTCTTTATTTTCCTTATAATTCATTGTTTATCCCTGCTCTAATTGATTTTTTTCCTTTTGTTTGCAACCTAAGTGAAGGTAGGATGTTAAAGCTATCTTTCCAGAAACCAAATCCATGAAAAAAAAAATGTATTTCTTGCTTTCAGTTGCTCCAACTTTCCTATTCCTATTGAAGCTTGGAAAGCTCTAGCTTTACTGGGCACTAAAGCCTCATTATCTATACTGAATTAAAGTTAGCCTTGCTTTTGAAAGGTCATTATACAAAATGGTGGATAGCCATATTTTTACTCATACTGTTACCTCTTCAGCTTCACATTTAGAGTTTTTTGTCTTTACCTCAACATATTACCTTAACTACCTTTGATGAAACAATTTTCCAGCTGCTGTTTCTTTGCTTCTTTGAAAAAAAAATGGGGCTTGATTGGCATTTGTAAAGGAAGGTAGATTTCAAAAAGTGTTTAAAGACTGAAAATGTCTGTTATGTAACTAAAAAAAATCTAAAAATGGAAACAGTTTTTAGTTATTAATATGGAATTTTTAGAGCATGAAACAAATGGATCCTATCATGCATGAATCAGTATGAACTACTGAACATACCTTTTTATTCATTGCTGCATAAATATTCTGTGACTGATTATGATTTGTAGTGAATTAAGGAAAAAATATCAAATGGCTATAGAAATAGAAAAGGATACCCTGACCTATTGGTAAGTCTTATTTGTATTGTCATGACATACCCTGATAGCAATAAGATGAGAGGAGTGGACACTGATAATGATTTATTAGTACTGTGGCTTGGTGAAAAACTACAAGTTTGACAGAACACCTAGAAAATACCATTTATCTTTTCTAAAATATTTACCTGTGTCTGTTTGGATACTATTTACACACAACCACTTTTGTAAGTTTTGTCCTAATAGCTGAAGAGATGGGAAAGTAAATAAGAAAGTAAACCTATAAGGACAAGCCCAACACACTTCATATCAGCTCCACAAAGCATAAGTGTAACACATCCGCTGAGTATATCCATGGGACCTGCCTACACTGCTCTGTCAACTTTCTCTTGAGAGCCAAGATCAGCCTTAGACATAAGCTAAGGGAAAGTGCCCCAGGGTGAAGGGACCTTGCCTGTATCTATGCTGCTTGACCCAGGCACGGGTTGCTTCAGACATGCTGATTATTCAACAAGCCTCTCTAGCACCCCTGAGAAATCTCAAGTAGCCCTTGAGTTGTGCCCCACTTGTGAAGCCCTCAGGCTGTTTGCCCTAAGTAATTGTCTGCCTCTCACCATTACCTACCAGCTCTTCTGTTTATCAGGAAAATGTGGGAAGGAAGGAGAGAACATGAATCCAGACCCCTAGGCTATTACCCTTCACCAGTCTCCAAAGAGCTGTCTATACCTGTATCTGGTAGCATGCAATAAAACAGCAGAACAAGTACCTGCCCCACAGGCTTAGCCTGCCTGAATCCCTCACTGAACACAATGGCCTTTCCCACTGGAGAGGGGACAACCAACATATCCCACAGTCACCCTCCATCACTCCCTGCCTGAACATTCTCTGGAAGAAAGCTTTCAACTTTGTCTTTGAACTACAAAGCCCACCAGACTCCTCAAGGGAGAGATAGAAAACCCTCATAGAGCTTTTTTTTGGAGGAAAAAGTGTGAATTTTAGTCAAGGTACCTGCAAGAGCACCAAGTCAGAAGATAAGCTGCTGGTTGTGTGAAATTGTGCCAGCATGGCCACTCAGATTTAAAAGAGTGAGGATTAGGAAAGTAGGATGATACAACACCAGGTTATATCAATTTCAATTTCAGTTTCTCAGCTATCAATAAAGGCTCTTCTCTCTCAGCACATCCCTGCCTTTGGATACAGGTGGACCTCTTACCACTTCAGAAGCGATATACCTGAGCACACCTCCCCTGGGTTTTGGGAAAAGCTGGATGCTAAGCCCAGGCTGACCACCCACACCAGGGGCTTGTGGCTGGTCACCAGCAAGTGGGGAAATGTCTGCCAGCCCAGCTGGGCCTGCTGCTGCGATCCATCATCAGCTGATGCGGACGCCTGCGAGGGAAGGTGTTGCCAGGCAGAATGGGGCTATCCAGCAACAGGGCAGGGGGCAGGCAAGGGTGAGGAGGGTGAGGAGAGCCCACCCTCCCTCAAGGCCAGAGGACAGGGTCTGTCTGCATGGCTGCCCCGTCTTGCCTCTGGCTGCGTCCTGTCACACGCATAGGCTGTCCCCATGAACCATCAGGAGAGCTCCCTGAGAGTGGATGTGCAGGCCACCCTGCCCTGCACATGGGGTGGCAATACCAACAGCTGTATAAATTTCCAATGAAGACATTTTTATGAGGCATTTTTGTGAGCATATCATGCTTTCTGGGCTGTGAAGTAACTGACCCCGTTCTGTGGGGCAGGTGGCAGCATCCTCAGGCAGGGGTTGACTTAGGGAAAGAGAGGAGAGTGCTTCTCCAAAGCACCTCAGCCACATGGCACTGAAAATGTCCCTCAGGACCACGGAAGACTGAGGGGAAGGACACCCAGGACCAAGGGCAGCAGGGCAGCCAGGGAGCTTGGCATCAATGGGCTGACTGTGGGTTAATCTGCACAATACAGAGGTAACCACAGAAATGAAGGTATTAAACAAGAAGTGTGGAGGCGTTCATTTTCTGTGAGTATGCACAGACATTGTGAGAAAATATCTTCTCTTTCAATGATGGGTAAAAAAGCAACATAGCAGGTACCATGGAACTGTATACAAAGTTTTCTTATTCTTTTACCCGCTGAAAACTTTACATATGTAACATAATATGGTGTATGTGCTTGCAAAACATATATTTACATCATTAGTCATTCACAGAATAATGAATTAATTAACATCAGAATATTTCTGATATCAAGATGAAGCAGTCTTGTTTGTGTTTTATGTTTAAAGGGAAATGCATAGGTCAGAAATTATATTAGTCTCTTAGTTTCACACATAGATTAAAATTTCAATACTTTGTGGCAAAATCTCACTACCTCAAAAGAAAGGGATAGAGTTCTCCCTTAACTAGTCACATTTTTCCTTCGCTGTTTTTTGATGAGTATCCTACTGTTATCTGCAGAGCACCCAGCACCACCACCAAAATTCAGACCTTGGACTTTCTATTGCGATTCCTCTGTTAAAAAGTATAGAAGTGGAAGTGGAAAAGATGATGAAGAGCAGCAAAGAGGAGCTTTCCACTGGTGATTCCATGAAACAGTCCCATGAAAAATTATGCCAGGCTTGAAAATATATATCAACACTTTTCTACCACTGAGAGTGAAAGAAAGCACCCATCATCCATGAATTTCTACAGTAAGGAAAGTGTGGCACATATAGAACTACACAGTGCTCCATGCAAATATTCCTATGTAGTCAACCACCCTAGCTCTGACACCCTGGCACTGTTTTAGGGTTTTTTTCCCAAACCTTCTGTAGAGAAGTTTCTTTAGTGCAGCATATTAACAGTAGAGATCAATTCTTCTGCTCAGGCTGAACTTCTGGAAATTAGCAACATGGGAAAAAAAAACAAACCCCTGCCAAACAAAGAAATCTGGTGGTATACTTAACAAAATGTAGTAGAACTTTTCTGCAAATCAAAGAAATGCAATTGCAATTGCTAATGAAACCCTAAAAGGAAGGCTTTTAGAGTGATAGGCAGAGCAAGTCTAGAAAAGGAAACAGAGAGACAGGAAATGAGCATAAGTGTTGGTTTCTCTTGGCTTATGATCAGGGTATTTAAAGAAATGTTTTCTTTCCTGAAAGTCAAGAGGAAGAAAAAACACAGAGACAAACTAAAATCAGTTCAGACAAAGCTTTTAGATCATCCTTTGCTCTGAAACCTATGACACATTAGGGTGTTGCTATCTTGAAATAGCTAGATGAACCCTAAACTTTTTCCCTCTACATAGTTGTTATCTCAGCTGGATATATTTTTTGTAAGGACAACACAGCCCAGTGTTATATGTGTGAATGATGTGAGCCTTCATATCTGTATCTAGGTGGATTTAGAGCATTAGTTATTAAGGTAAGTAGGTTAGAAAAAGTAAGCTGAGTTTTGCCTCTGAAGTGTTTCCTTAATCATATGTTTCTGAAACAAACTATTTGATTAACTGACTTAAATAAAATCAAGGTTTTAAAATCTCATTGGAAGTTAAGTGTTAAAGACTACAAAATTGAATTACTTTAGGTGCTCGTATGTGGAATTAGCTCAAAAAACTTCAGGAAAGATACATTTTGCTACATCTTCTTGTTAGAAGTCAATTTTCAAATAAAACACAGATATTCTTATCCTGTATAAAAGATGATACTGCCTTATATTGCCTTTTCATTTAGATTCCATGTATTTATCTTACTTTTCAAATTCTAACCTGAATTCATGAATACCATAAAGGAAAAGCTTACAAATTTATAAATATCCCTGAATCAGCTTTTTTACTATTCCCAAGTAGATGCATTGTATTTGTCATCACTTCAAATTATTACTGCTTGTTTGTTAAGGGTATTTGTTCTCATGCCTTTATTTATCTAGACACCTAGAATTACATACTTGGGATTTTTTTCAGAATCATGGGATACATGCTAGGTACCTCTTTTGACTGGAGTTCCGTAATCTCCTGAAGTTCCCACTTCTGATTTCCCATTTTATTTCAACGATTAATCTTGCTTTTAGTCTTGATGGTTAAAGTCATCACCTAACTTAAAGCACTTTTACATTATTGGAGCCAAGTCTAGGTGATGTGCTGTCTTTAGCACCAACTCCTGACCTTACAGCCCACCTTTCCTTTCCCTACTCTGTATATCCTGAAGAACTATTTTTGCCTAAAGATTCTGCCTTTGAGGCAGATAAAGATCCAAACAACCGCAGAAAGCTTTGTAATGAATGCCAACACCTTGAACTACACTCAGGAACTAATTAGCAGTTGATGTAGTAACAAGTCAAGAAGCTGTTAATTCACACTAAAAAAAAAAAAAAAAAAAACAAAAAAAGGCAAGTTTCCTTGAGTAATTCATTGTCAACACACTCATTTAGACAGATGCTTACAACTGGCACACATACATAGTAGGTATGTACACACATCTGTCAGGGGCTGTATATATACACATGCTGAAGTTTACAGGTGATACTATCTCACTGAAGTACAACAATGTACCATTTTTTGAGTAGGACTGTCCCTGGTTTAAGAAAGTAGCATGTTTTTTACTGGGAAAGATCTATAGGCAATGGATCCACTCATTGCTAGAATCCTGGAGGGATGACTTCTTGTATGTAGTTGAGGAACACACTTGCTCAAGGTCACAAATCCAGTCTTTATTCCCAGCAACCAAAGGGAGTCAGTCTTCCCTCACATCTCTTTGAGAAGAGATCCTCTCCATAAGCAGTGCATGCCAAATGATATGGAGATAATACATAACAGGATTTACTGCATTAGTATAAAAAATAGAGATTGGTCATGTGTTCTCATGACACTCCCAGCAGGTTATGTAGGTTCACTGTGCTGTAGTGTTTCACTTATAACATTTTTCCTGGTTATAATTTCATCTAGAGCAGAGGAGTGTTTCTGATAGGTCCCAGGCACTGCAGCTGGTCTCCCCAAGTTGTTCTGCTCTGCGGCCATGCTCCCTGCTGCTTCATAGGCCCTGGGAGTTTCTGTGTACAGTACTCCAATTCCCATTCAGAAGTTAATGCAGTTGCATGGCTTAGGATCAAGACAGATATTTCCCATGGTTCTTTTTACTTCAGCTGTGCTAGCACCATTTTCAAAGAGTAGTTGAGTAACATGGACAGAACACCAGTGAATGTCACAGTCTCCCTCAATAGATATAAACAAATTGGCACCAGCAAATAGATAGTCATGTGATGATGGTCTGTGCCTCAGGACACTGAAGGCTTACAAGATCACTGAAAACACATTCCTCCTCCTACATTTTTCCTTCAAGTAAATGTATTGTTATATTGCTTTCAGATCCAGCCAGCAAAATCTGTCTAGTGCTGCAGGTAATCAGTCACAGATCTTTAGGATGTCAAAAGCCAATTTTCTAGAACTGTGCTGGGTTTCTCCTGGAGTACTACTAACAGAAATCTATGTATGAGTTCCCCTCTGCATGAAGAATGACATGGAAAGCTCTCAAGAAATGTTTTGCTACTTAACAGTAGGTAGCTTGCTGCTATTTTTGCTGAGGGCAGATAAATCACCACATTTTTTTAGCAGCAATGAGCACAATTCTGAATACTGTTTTCCTACATCATAAAATCCAGCACAGATGTAGTTATGAAAGTGTTCATATAGTTAGAGTTCTGCAACTATGCTGTAACCACTGTTCCAACACAGACCTGTTTCTTTGCATCTCTTGTAATTCAGATACATAGAGCTGATGATTTATGGTATTGTATGACTTGATTAATCAGTACTAGTTTACTGTTCATATGGATGTTCTAAAAAAGTAAAAGATCGACTTTCTTTTTTTAAAATTTTTTTAATGTGAGGAATGGAATAAAATCTCTGCTGTGATGACATTACCACTAAGGTATTCTTCTTTACCCCAGTCATCCAGAAGATCTCAATTACCTTTTGTAACCTTGGTTCATGAAGCGTTTACTGGACACTTGCACAGTGATACATAAGAACATCTGTATCAGACCAAACACCCTATTTCTGACAAGTTTATGTTCAGATGTTCTGGAAAACATTTAAGAACAAGACAAAACTGCCATACTACTTCCCCTCCCAGGTCTGAAATCTCTTAATGCTAGAAAAATGTCAATGGAGACTTATTAGATACATTTGTCCAGTTGTATTCTGAATTAATAAAATATTTTAGTATCCACAATTTCTTGTGCCAAGGAGCTTCACAATTTAAACATACACTATTTGAAAAAGTATCCCCTCTTGGTTTCATTTCAATCTGTTATCTGCACAGGAGTAAAGGTCTTTACACCCCAAGTGGATGTGGGATTAAAATTGTCTATTTGAAGGAGTTAGGAATAGAGGGAAGACACTGAAGCTAGAAGTTTAAAAGAAGTATTTTTCTGTTGTGATATGAATTTTCTTTTCTTTTGATTACTAGGATAGGATAAAGGAAAACTGTTTATGCATAGGATGGAACAATAAATTAATGTCTGATCCCCCTAAAGGTTTTACTTGGCATATTATAGCTCAGCTGGAGAATTACCTGGTACAGGATTTACATATGGCACATGTTATACAATTTCAGGCATGACCACTGTACACTGGCTCATACACTGGGGTCACAGAAGGAGATCCCATCTAAGCTGCAGCATTTAGGCAAGATGACTTGTTACAATATTGTCTGTTGTCCATGACTTGTTAAAATATTGTCAGGGCCATATAGGACACCCAACCAAGCAAAGAGCTGACCCCAGCACCCAACAAAGTCATGTGGAATAACCTAGGAGGGTTTTGACACCTATTAGTTGTTCTATGAGGAACATATAATTCACACTTTGCAGCAGGTCAGTCTAGACCACATCTCAGTAAACTTCTTTGCAAATTTTAGTGTCTCACATTAAACTGTGATAAAATTTGCAACAAATAAGCATTCAATGTGTCAAGAAAGTGTTTTAATATGTGAGGACTGAAGTTAAGTTGCCACAAATATGTAGTATACCATGCTTGCCTCAAACACAAATTGTACAGTGGCTCTTCCAAACTAAAGCTTAATTATTTTGTTTTGTTCCCATTGAGAAACTGGCACATAGATGTTTTGTAAAAACAAGTAGGTAGGTCTGTGGCTTTTATCCTTACTAAAGAGTTATTCCTGTTCTACTCCAAAAATTAAAAAATCAAAAGAAATATATGTAGAAGGGCATATTTTTCTGTATGGCTACCTGTATACTGGGTCAATACAATATTCCTTTTGTACATGTTAGCATCATTTGTTTCCTTTGTTGATACAATGATTTTTTTATTGTTGCTGTCAGTAGCAAGGGTGATAATGGATTTGTTATTCATGGAATTATCTATCTATGACTGGGAAGCAGACCTGACTGTAGCACTCGTATTTCTATAATATATCTGTAATTATGCATTCAGGAAATTTGACAGCAAAATGTCAAAACAAAAGCAGATTTGCTCTGTTGAAGGTGCTTGAAGACAAACAGTGTTACATCAGAATCTTGTATCTGGTTCAGACAGGCTATTTACTGCAACAAAAAAAATAGCCTTTTGAATTACTTTCAGCCTTCCATACCTCATGTTAAAAGGTTACTGTGGTGACCTGTCACTTACTTATCAGCAACACAGGGGGCAAAGATGAACAGGAGTCACAAGACAAGTAAGAGAAAATGATCACTTCAGAAGAATGATTTCCTGTAGCTTTGCAAAGTGAGGGTTTCCTTCAGTAGCATTTAGTAGTTATGGCTGAGTACCTCTCTTACTCGACAGGCATTTCTAACACCCATGTAAGGCATTATTGATTTTCACACAAGGCAATGCCTGCTTGCTTGTTGGAGCTACTGTAGCGCTCAGAGGAGGTTGTACCAAGCTCCAAAAAGAAGCAGTGATAAATTCCCTCATTCTATATGAAGGGCAATATAGTCTTTTCCCTTACCCTCCAGTATCTACAGTCTGACAGCTTCATATGGTGGTGTCTATGAATCACTGAACAGGCAGTGGGAGTTAATTCTCTGAAAAAAAATAGAAGGTGATACATTTCAGGCTATGGTTGAAAGAGAAATTTAATTGTCTACCTGAGAGAAAGTTAAAACCAGAATAGTTCTGCTCACCAGAGGAATTTAGGCTTACTGCATTAATTTTTTCAAAAATAGATTATTTTGTTACTGTTTTTTGCAACTATAACAAAATTGCAATTAGCAGTAACATCAAGCTGAATCTTTTTGCTTAATTTTTTTACATAAGTGGTAAGAAAAGACTGAAGAGGAAATCAGGGTTTCTTGCTACAGACACAGGTGTGACTTCTGTACCTGCATTGAAGGTTTCCAGCAGACCCATATGTAGAGAGGCATCTGAGCATCCAGTCTGGAAAATCTATGGTGGCTGTCACACAACACTTTCCCTCTTCACCTTCTTAATTCTTATTTTGCTTTTGACAGTTGGTAAGTCTTTTTAATGGCTCACCACAGTTTTAATGCACAACTTCAGACCAAATTGTTTGAAACCATGACTTAATTCATGGAATCTATTAAAAAATGTGTTGACAGCCTTCATTCCAGGAAGAAAATGTTAATTACTTGTATCACAGTAGCACTCAAGATTCAGGCCATATTGCCCTAGATTATAGATATGCATACTTCTTGTATCTGTTTTTTTTGCTCAAAATGAAATTGACTGATGTGAAATACTGCCACACTTATTTTGCTCAATACAGAGCTAGCTGTTATTATTATATATGTGAGGAAGGGTGACAAAGGCATGTTAAGTGAACTGCTTAAGGTTGCAAAGAGGTCTATGGCAGACCAAACAATCACTCATTTACTTTCTCTGGTACAATAAGAAAAAATCACATTTCCAGAGGACATAATGTCCATATGATACTAAAGAAAGTATATGATGGAGAAATAGGACCTTTAATAACAGGCATTTCCTACATGACAGTTTTTATTCTGAAGCTCAATTTTGAGATATCCTTGGGTTTGGGTCTCAGAAAAAAAAAACCAACTACAATTCCACCAGACCCAAAATGCTTCCAGCTGGGCTCTTAAAATCTGGGCCACCCAGATCAGTGGCCGTTTGTGAACATTTGCTCTTACAACTGTGATTTGACCTATATAAGAGAGTAATTCAGAAAATGTCTGGAGTCTTATTTTGTTCAACAGATCTGTAACTGATATGGGCTAATGAAATATCATTCACCATAGTTCCTAGCCAGATTCACAACAACTTCTTGGTCCATCTGTTCACTGAAGACACAGCATTTTACATATCTCTTTGTACCCATATTTGTAAAGTCTGTATTTAACTTACTTAAATATATTTATGATCCTTTCTCCTTCAGAAATACAGAAATGAGTGCATTCAAGAAATAGAAAATAATATAGGTTGGGTGCAACAAAAACATAAACCACCCACTTTGAAAAAAAACCAACCAAAAACTAAAAAAACCAAAACCCAACATGCTTGAATCTTTACTGCATAATCTTTTCCTATTCAAAAATACATATTTATGTGAATTCAATTCAGAGTTGTTCTTCTATCAATAAAGAACTACACATAGCTAAATTGAATAGCACATGAATAACGAATAGGCTAAATATTGATCATTCAAAATATTCACTAAGTGCTTAGAAATTTTAACTACTTTAAAAGAATGACAACTTTGTCTGCTAATGACATCTTCAGCAAAAGAGAAATGAAATTAATAGGTAATAGGATTTTATGCAACTTCTCTAGATGGTTATTACTATGCTTTTACATACATATTTTTCTTGCAGATACTGGCTATGTGTTGGAAAAGTTATTATTTTTTTAAATAAGCTGTTCACTCATTCATTAGAATTTCTGATTATCAAGTTGTGTTTCTTTGTTTATAAGGTATAGTTAAAGGCAATGGCTCTTTAAACTAATTTTTTTCCAACAATACAATTTAATGTATATGTAAATGAAGCCATAGCATTTAATAAACTGTGCCAGGTCATAAACACTGAAGATTTTCATTGGTTGAAAGGATCTTCATGAGAGAGTTAAGTTTGTCTTCATCACTTTGGCTGTTTTCTTTTATTTTCTTCACTGCCAGGAAATGAAGCCTGATTATAAAAGACTGATGGAAAAAAAAGTTAAAGGAGCCCACATTTCATTTATGAATTTTTAAAGATAAGATGCAAAGGTATCTTATAAAGACTGGCTAGGTATAAACAAAAGAGTACATAAATATATTTATTTGTAATAAAAAAATTGAATCCCCAAAGTTGTAGTGTCCCATTAATATGCTTTTCTTTCTTTTTTGAGTAAAAAGCTGTTGGTGAAAAGGGGTTAAATACAGTTTCTAAATGAAAAAAGAGTTTTATTGTGTCAAGTGTCAGGAAGTGAGTAGAGGTGCAAAGGAAAGAGAGAGCGAGAGAATAAGATCGTTAGAGATGATACCATGAAGTGTAACATAAATTCAGAGATGACAGAGCAGGTGAGGTCTTTGAAATGCAGCCATCACAATCATGTCACCTACAGCTGAGAATCCACAGAAGAAAAAGAAAGGATATGGAGGGGAAAAAAAAAAAAACAGGGGAAAAAAAGAGAAGAAAAAGCATAACCACAATCCAAATGTGATCTAAATACAGAGCAACAGACTTTACTACAGAGCAACAGACTTTACTATGTGGAGCCTACTGAAGAGATTTAAAAAAAAAATTCTAGTAAGCATTGAGTAAAATAGCAGTAATAGCATGCAGACCTTTCTTAGGAAGTATGTCATCTCTCCTTAGCGAGTAAGTTGCTTGCAGTGCCAGATTCTGTCTTATAGAATCAAATTAGATACATAAATTGCATGAACATTTGGCCCTACACATATTGTTACTTCGACTGTTCCTTTTATCTTGTCAGATACCACAAACTTTGACAACTTTATTTGTACTCACTCTGATAAATTCTCTAGTAGTGCACATAAGTGCTCGTATTTGCCCCAACAGAGAATGGTAACTTATGCCAGATATACTTTTATTTTCATGTGAATCTTCTTCATGGCTATCCAAGGAAATGATGTCAGGAAATTTTCCTTCTATTATTTTCTCCTAGTGCCACAGTATTTCAACTCATGGGCAACGTGTTGTATTGTTCTTAACTCTCTGAGCTATGCTCATCCCATTGGTTTTGCCTGAGGGCAAAATCCTGCAGTCAGGATTACTCAAAGATCATGGGAGAGAATAGGAGTGTTTCCTCACATAAGGTTAAAAGCCCCTTGTCTGGTTTAATATGCAAGGTGGGCCAAGTTTTCAGGTGGTATAAATCAGTGTAGCTGTTGAACAGAATTAGCATGTTTCAGCCAAGGAAGTGGTGCCACACTTTCATACTATAGCAGAGATGTTTGTTACACCAGGAAACAGAGTTGGTGCCACAGCAACCTTGTAAATTAAAAAAAAAAAACAAAAAACAAAAACAAAAAAAAAAAAAACACCAAAAAACCCAAACAAAAAACCTTAAAGAAAAACTAACGCTGCTAGTTAAGACTCCTTCAGTCCAAATGTTGTATCTAGTTATGATAAGAGAACATATAACAAACCCTATTTCATCAAAGACCAAAATTTAGAGGGCTCATACAAGATTCATTCCTGTTTACATTACATGTCAGATTCCTAGCAATTTCTTTTGCTGTGACTGTAATAGGAGCTACCTTGCATCCTATGAAATCTATTTAAGTTTCAGAAGTCAGAAGAGGACTATGAACTTTTCAAGAAAAGGATTAAAAAGAAAGGCACTAGAAGTCAGAGTGAAAAACATGCACTATCTAGAATAACAGAGAGCATGTCAGAGAGCATGTCAGTAAAAAAAGAGAAGCAAGGCACACTGACAAACTCAACAAGGGGAAAAAAAGGCTTTTCAAATTCAAACATCTGTGTGTTACCAAGCATTCTAAAAGTAAAAGAATTTTAAAAGTTTGCCAGAATAGGAAGTTATTTGGCCAGCTTCAGTGATTTAGATGGCATTTGCTTAGGTAAGAAAGTCAACATGGGACAATACTCTAATAATTAACATTTAACTTGCCATGTGTAATCAATTATTTCAATATCATCTTTTTCTTATGCCTAACTATAGCTTACCTATAAAGGAAAACAAGGACGAAGGGATAAAAAAAGTTTAAAAATATAGACATTTTCTAAAATTGATAATTTCTACCTAGCTGAATGTTTTTTGAAAAGTTATGATGAACATAAGAGTATGCAATGAGACCAAACAGAAGTTGACTACTGCAGGAAATATTGGTATAAGGCTGCAAGCAGGTCAGTGCAGTAAGTTCTAGTTTGTTTTCATTGATGACAACTAATGACAAAGTATCCTAATTTGGAGAAGTTATATAAGCTCCTTTGTCCTGAAATCTAAGCACCCTACAGAATTAGTTGGCCTTATAACATGTTTTCAGAGATCTTTTTAATGCAGGTACGTGATCTGAGGATATTTTAGACCTTCTCTCTCCACAGTACTTCCCCAATATTTGTGATACAGTTCTTTTCAGAGCTATCAACAGATAAACTTGACAGCTTTGAGCAGGAGAGGCTGGACTACATGGTCTGTAGAAGTCTCTTCCAACCTCAACTATCCTGTAATTCTGTGATCTTTTCAAAGGAATAGCTGTCTTCTTTTTAGTACGCTCTGTTTCAAGCAAAGGTTCAGTTCAGATTTAAATGGTCTAAACTCCACTTTTGCTCTTACATGCACTTTTTTTGATAGTGAGATGCCTTTGACAACATGGAGTTACCTTGCAGGCTTTTTATTTCTCTAGTACTTGCACTACTGCATTTGACTTGGCAGGGGAAAATCCCGGAATAACTGGGGGTGATTCTTGGTTTTGAAATTCATGCCCTGAGCCTTTTATTTCTGTTGTTCTAAACTGTATTTCTGATGTATTCAATTTCTACCTTCATTCTTATTTGTATCCTGCCATTTTTAGTCTCTGTGACTTCTGTAGTAAATAACACTATTTCCATGCTGGCCAAGAGGAAGTTTGATAAATTTTCAGGTAACTTCTCCAATTCTAGAAGAACAAAGCAAAAAAGATTCCCAGTCTTCCTTAATTGCCCAGATATGCTACGCACAGATTTAACACCAGACTGGACCTTTTCCACAGATCTTTCCTATTGTAGCTTTTTCTAATGTACAGATTTCAGATCTGGTGTATGGCAGGAGTGGGCACATTGGCTCTCTAGTGGCAAGGGACTACTTAGTGATAATAGAGCACATTAGATCAATACACAGGGGAAGAAAAAGCTTGATCCCAGATTAAAAGGGTAACAAGACAACTTGGTTTAAGAAGTTTTATTTCGTAGACAAAGTGCTGGACTTTATGCAGTATATAAAGCTTGTCTCACAGCAAGGAGGAACAACCCTATGTAACAGATGTGCCCTCAGTACCCAGGCCTCCAAGTACAACTTCCTTCTGTGCACCTGGGTGAAAAGAGGCTCAGCAGAAGGATAATACAGCTCTTGCAGTTTCATGGTTTCTCACCAGAACTGAGCAATAATGCTTATTTCCTAGTGTCCACTGAGGTCATCACCTGCCTGCCACTCTCCATGACCTCATTTGTAGCAAACCTCAGCTAAATCAGAAAGCATTCTTATGCAGCCCAGGGAAGCTCATGGAGCAGGATGTCATGTGGGTAATAGCCATTCTCAGCTATCTGCAAGCATATCTTCCTCTTTACAAAGCCACTGGATGCTGCAGTGCTGGGTACCAGTGACAGGCTTCAGCTTGAGTAATGCACATAAAGCAAGGGATATTCACAGAATTAGTTAAATATTTTCAGTAATGACAGAAATGAATAAAATAGTGAAGGAGGAAGAAATAGAATCCTCTAGAGTGTTTTATAACTTGACTAAAGGTATCATGGATAGCAGGGACTTTACAGGCTGTCAGCATTAACATTAGCAGTTTTTAACCATGACCTGAGCTCTGACAAGCTGTTTCCACACTGTCAGTCTCTCTGCTTGAGCTGGCAAGTCATATATACTAAAACTGTCCAGACTTTATCTGTGCAGTTACTTAAAAAGCCTATCTGGTGCGTTTGCCTGTCCCACCAGTACAAAGAGAGCCTGGAAAAGTCTGAGTGACCTGTTAATCTGAGCAATCTTATTGGATAGTTTAAAACAAAATATCAACATGCATCATCAGGTTGGCTTGAGACTTCTCACTGCCTTTCTATTTCAGCAGATTTTTATTTTTTTTTAAGAAAACACCTCACTGCTCTTTAGTGCAGGCAGTGAGTAAAATACTATTTATTAAAGAGATAAATAAAAGGAATTTCCCACTCAACCACTAAAATGTTATTTAAAAAAATAGTTGGGTAGAGGTACTGATGATTTAGAGGTATGTATGTTCCTGAATTTAAGTATCATCTGGCCTTTTCACTGTGCCTGTGGATTCAGTAGCCCTTTTAGAATACTAGCTCTGGCCATGCTGCTAGAAGGAGATCTGAGTGAGTTACAGCATGGCAATCTTACCAGATTCCCAATCAGCACAGCAGACCAGACAACAGGGAGCTCAAAGCTTTTCAATCTAGCTACAGCACATAATGCTTAAATACTTCCACAAATCTTGAAATCCCTCTGTTTTGCCAGTTTATACCAAAGTAAATGAATTCCTTCTTGCTTTAACCCTAAGAGATTCTACAACAAGAAATCTGCAAACTAAATGAATGTGTGAGTGTAAACCTGATGCTAAGCATGACATATATGAACTGCTATACATAAGGCACTGGAACTGGTTGCCCAGAGAAGTTGTGGGTGCCCCAGCCCTGGAAATGTTCAAGGTCAGGCTGGATGTGGCTTTGAACAATGTGGTCAAATGGAAGGTGTCTCTGCCCACAGTAAGGGGATAACTTGATGATCTTTATGGTCCTTTCCAGCCCAAAACATTCTATGATTCTATGATTGCTATATATATAAATTCTTTTTACTGGTTAGTAGAAAGAAAACTTTGGAGCACAGAATTTTACAAGCAGAAATAATATGTAGTAAAGTCACAGTGTTCTTTAATTAAATGCTTTAAGCAGAACTTGCTTTCTAGGAGACTTTATAAACAGAAAAAAAAATTACTCTCTCATGTAGTGAACTTACATTAAGTCTCCACTACAGAAAAGAAAATAAAAACAAACAACAAAACCCCACAATAATAAATAAGAAGCAGGAGATTATGGCAGGCAAAAGTTATGGAAATGTATAATGAGGGGAATGTGTGCATCTGTAAGATTCTATTGTCTCTTACAATGGTTTAGAGACCTTTATCTGGAGGCCTGGAGACCTTTCTCTCCCCAAATATCCTCATAAGAAGAAAACATCAGGTAATTCTCACTGTTAATAAAATTCTGAATATTAGGTCCACTGCACAGCAAGTTCCTTCCTCTGCAGTCTTGGTGAGCTCACTGCTGTTATGGTAGTATATATTCCTATAGGTTTTGTAGAGACGAAATATATTTTGCTTTGTATACTTCCCCAATACAAGTCCTAGCCAGTCTCACAATGGAAGAGTTGGAAGCTTTCTTTTGAGCCTTGATAAAGCAACAATCTTGGAATTGTTTTCTAAGTTCTAAGGCTCTTTTGATACAATCCCCAATTTGCCAGAGGAAATCTAAAATAAAAAACAAATAAGTTGCTAATGACATTTCAATTACAGGTAAATACAAAGCGGCTCCTATACAGACTTCAATGGTCCTTATAGAACTTAACTGAATTAATTGGTTCAATGCAATTTTTTAAATTAAAAAAGGTTTCTCTCATTCTTGTTTCAACAATGTTAGTGAGTTGTCAATTTGAAAGTGATTTACTTTCTTTCATATCTAGTGCATTCATGGCATTATGGGGTTTTTTGGTTTGTTTTATTTTGTCCAAATGGTCAATGAGCACTACTAGATCCTAAGCTCACATCTTTTATTGGTTCTCATATTCTGAGACACAAGTTATGAACAGTTTTCATATCTGAGGTTCCTGTGTAAAACAGGTACATTCTTGTTGTTATAATTTGAAAACATTGTCTGAAATGTTGTTTTAAATATTTCCTGAAACAGATAAATTCTTGTTATTATAATTTAAAAACATTGTCTGAAATGTAATGATTTGAAAACTATTTTGAAAGTGTAAGTGAAAATTATTGTAGAATTGTCAAATTACAAACCACTAATTGTTATCTAATAGAAAAGTGACACCAGATCTAAAATTTCACCACACCTAAAAGCCTAGCTCAAAATATTGAATCTTGATTTTCAGTTCCTAAGTCAAAGTAGAAGTTAATAGTGAGGAACTAGATTTGTCTGTGGACTGGAAGGCTACATCAAATCATCCATGAAGCAAAACATCCTGAAATGAAATTCTGAAGACTTCAGGGTTCCCCCTTAATTTGAAAATGTAATGTTGAACTCCATATCTAAGTACAGTGGAATGCAACAGAAATGAACCATTTAAAGCAACGATGCAGAAGTGGGCTAGAGCACATATTCAGACTTGTCTTGAAGCACATTCTTAGGTATGTTTCTCAGAAAGATAAGTTACTAATTATTGTAAAATCTTTCTGTCTTCAGCCACTCAAACGGCAAAGCAAGCAATTGGTAAATAACTAAGCCCATGCCTCTTCCCATGGAGATTTATTAGCAGAGGAAGGTAGGACATGAAAGGCTTGTTTGTGTTTATTTTTTTTAATGTTTTGTGTAGCCCATGTGTAAATCTAGTCAGATCAAGATCTAGTCAGATCATTTTTTTATTATTAGTTCTACCCTGCTTTTAATTACCTCTCTTTTTTTCTTCCTAGGATTACATTTGTATGTTTAACTTCTTACTGTGTACCCTCAAGGAAAAGAACAGCTAGTGACCTTGAAAAGAAACCATTGAAGGGAGAAAGTTTTTGGATCCTCCAGTTCCTTCTTGGGGTCATTCCAGAGTAAGTAAAAAGGTCCCTTTTCCGAGTGGGCTGTTCAGCCATCAGACAAAACAGCAGCTGATGCTGGAATTGGTCACAGCAAACTCTGCGCAGGGGAGGTCATGGTTCTGAAAAGTGTCAACTGGCAAACGCTTTGAAATCTGTACTTGCTGCTCTGCAACAAATTTCTTCCCAGAATGTCCTCTGCCAGAGCTAAGGGGACAAACAAAATTCATATATCAGGCCAACCTCATCAAACCGTAAATAAAATTGCAGCAACAGGCCAGGAAACTTCTGTACCCTGAATACTGCTTTTCTAGTGAAGGACAGTAATTAGCTGAAAAATGCAAGGTTGCTGAGCTGTTCTTAAACATGTCTGAATTTATTTATAGGGAAGCAGAGTGTTTTCTATATCTCAGTAGTGGTTTAAATTAATGAGAGTTCCTCTAATCTTTTCCACACTGGAAATAAGGTGTTAATAGTTCTAAAATGAAATAGTACCTAAAACACAACTCAGTCATTTTCTTCATAGTTCAAAGTTATTTGCATAAGATATATCACCCTTTGCAAATATTTACTTTGCTATAGCCAAAGACACTGCAAATTATATGTGATGGGTTTGAACTCCTGTCTTTCACACTTCTCTTTAAGTCTGTGTCTTTCACTCTCTCTTGCTGGGCTCCAGAAAATGAAAAGAAAAAATAATTTCTTTCTCAAATAAGATCCAACGTGGACTTCAAAGTGAAAGACCTGAATTCTACCTATAAAATTTGATTACAGCCTGATTAAAAATATTTGGGGGGGGTGGGGGGAAGGAGCTGTATTCATGGGCTTATTACAGGCACAAAAAGGGGATGCTCACACAGACCATAGAGAATTTATAAGATTTATTTATGATGTATTACTGTAATTTTTAATTTAGACATGCAAATTTTTTAATTTGCACTGACTGCTTTGCCTTAATGGTTTTGATTAATACTTGGAGGTAGTGTTTGTGAAAGAGATTTATACTGTGATTCATCTGCAAAATAATCAAATCATTACCAGCTAATGACAAAGCTGTGAAAAATGATATAGATATTGTGTAACTCCCAGCTATTTCAGTGCACGTGAAGGTGCCCAGTTCTTTCAGTAAATGTGAACTTGTGTTAATAACTGCTCTGAAGTTTGCTCTAATTTGGTAACAAAAAACATTGATCTTAATAAAGCTGCATGATAAAAGTAGCAGTGATTAACATCTCTGAACCCTACATTCTGTGAAGCTGCTGAAGTTTGAGATACCCCTTCTTTTAACCTAGAAAGTAAACCCCATAGAATTTTCTACCTGTCTATGCATCTTCCTTCAGTACTCTCAAACCATAAAGTCTTGTCATAGAGAGGAGAGTCTTCAACAAAAAGAGTAGGTAATGCCTGTGCCTTTCATTAGTAACAAATAAAAGTAAAAATTACTGACTGTCAGTTTCTAAGCTTTATGCAATTAGAAGTTTCTTGCTTCCTATAATGGAATTCTCACTTCATCTTCTTTTCTGGGAAATATGTTACTGTAAGACTAGTGAAAGAATCACTTGAGTGCTAATACATAGTATTTTTTGCAACAAGAGTGCATGGTCACAGACATACACGCATAAACAGGCATGCACAAAAAGTTTTATCTCTTAGAATCATCTCTGGATAAAAAGGAGACTATTTCAAAATAACCCCATAAAATTAACTACCAAGATATTCTTTTGCTTGAGTTCAAGCCTTTTATGGATTTCTAGCAGAATTTCATTTTTCCTTTTTTTAAAGGCTTTTCTGAAAGAGCAGATATATCAGAACTTTCTGCTGAAAAACAGGAAGAAAACAGGAAGAGAAACTAGTTGCTTACCAGCTTGTGAATTTATACCTCTAAACCCATCTAGATCAACAGATGTAAACTAGAGTAGAGCTATTAAAAACAGTTAAGCTATATGACTTTAAACCAGCTGCTAATCTGGTCCCATTGGTTCCATCAACCTAGGGACGCAGCCTCACTTCAGGACTTAAATTCAATTTAACTGCACACTGCTGCCTCTCTCCTTTCCCTTGCCAAAGCATACCTTACTGATGTTTCACTTGTATCCAGTGCTGATTCAGTTCAGCTCACTGATCTGACAGAAGACTAACAAGAAAACACAGTTAATTTATTGATGTGACTCACTCTTCAGCTGTGGCATTGCTATAGTTGAGTTAAGCTGGGGAGTTATGGTAAGCTGGGGAGTGTGTGTGTGTGTGTGTGTGTGTGGGGCAGCCTGCCCTTTGGACAACAACCTTATTGTTAAGTCAGGTGAGGCAATAAACCCTTTGTTACTCCACAGTGCAACTGAGGATATCAAGGAAAAGGAGAGTCCCACAAAATACACTAACCTTCTTTAAGCTCTCATTTTCTAAGCAGAGCCACTGTCAGATCTCTTCATGATCATAAATCTATTCTTTGATTTTTCTTACTGCATGACTCATACTCTCTATCTGCCTTTCCACAACAGCCTCTAAAATTTCAGCAGCCTACTTATGGATTAACAGTAACATCTTCTCTTCTGCCAAACCATCCTATAAAAGTGCTTGGTTGTCTGATAGAGTGATTCAGCCATTATCACTTGAGTAATCAAAACCTAGCCAACTCCCTGCCTGGGAGGGACACCAGTCTGGTGTACACACTCAGTTTTTCAACCCCATGGCTCTGTACACCTATTTTCCCTTTTCTGATCACAAATTTTAAGTGCCTGAGTTTACATACCAGCTTAGATGATTCACAGGTGAGCAAACTCAAGCCTGACCTACTACCTGCCAAATAAATTCTTCCTTCATGGGCAGAGCTCAAAACAAAGTCAGCCCTAGATCACAGCTGACTTTCTCCATCTGGAGAAGCAGTCTGGAGGGTGAGCCAAATTCTAACTGTGAGCAGCCAGGAAAGTTGAACTTAGATGTGAGCTTTATTCTAAATTAATGCAAGAGAAGGTCTGTGAGTACCTAAATCCTGTCTGTTGAACTAGAACTATGCCACACTCAAGATCACTTCTCTCTAAAGCGCTCTCAACTGTGAACAGCAAGTCTGTCCACTTTACCACAGAGCTCAAGACTCAACTGCACACTTTTCTTTCCTCGATGCCCTTTGCAGAGCCTCAGCTGCTTATTCATTCTGCCTCAGCTTTTGCATTACTGTGGTTGCTTCTACTCTGTCTCTGTTCTGGGAAAGAAGAATTCTACAGAAAAAGGTGCTTGCAGGTAAAGTGGGGCAAATGAAAGCAGGAGGCAACGTGAGATTTAAAAAATACCTACACAAACATGCTAAGAAAAAAAAATGTGTGTTCTACATAAACACTGAGACAATGTGAATTACCTGTGAAGTGCTGTGTGGTGGGTCCCCGGCTGTGTTTTCCTGTAACCCCTCAATTGCTTCTCCTGAGAACGTCTTGGAGCAGAAAGTCATTAGTAGCAAAATGTCACCTCTCATTCTACTTTACTTATCTGTGCTGCCAAATAATTAATTAGGTCTAATTTTAAGTATCCATCACACTGCTGATTAACACTTTCATTGAAGCCAGTGTGAAGTCCTGCAATTGCTGAAAAAGTGTTCATTTTCTCTCCTGAAAATAGGCCAGCCTAAAACTGCTGATCTGTGACTTCATGAAACCCATTGATTTCAATACCTAGTAGTGATTTGGTCCAGAGGAGTGCATGTACTATTATTTTTAATCCATCCAACCCATAATAACAGGAAGTATTGCCATGCAAATTCATACAGAACTGGGGCTAGATCTGCAAAGCGATTTGACAAATGCAAGTGTTGTAAATACTCCAATACCTAACTTTTAGACACTGTGTTAGAAAGTTATGCAGCCTGGCTTGTCTTGTTTGCATAGAGAAAATTTGGCACCTCTGAATAGAATTCACAGAAGACAACAAGATAAGCACAGAACTGCTGAAATAAATACTGACAGAAAAGGCTTTGGGCTGCATTGCTAAAAACACCGTGAAATTCTAGCTGGTCTGGTTCCTTGACCCTTCTGGAAATTAAGGCCTAAGCAAGGAGCATTCACACACTTACTCATGCCATAAAAATTAGGTGCAATTATAAACTCAGTAGTTCAAAGTCAGATGCCCAATAAATCCAAGCCCTTTCCGAGTTGACAAGCATCTGTGCTGTAAGTCTTAAGAAACTCAGTCTATGTCCCTTTTGAAGTTATTTGCAATTCCATCCACAAACAAGCTTCTGGAGTCTGACCTAATTCAACGCCCAGAGAAAAGAGTAAAATTTTTACATCCAACAACACTTTATTATTCAAGCAAAATTGGACTTAAAAATATATATAATAATATATACATTTTAATAATTCATAATGTGCATTTGTGGTTTCTTTCACCAAACTTTTTACAGCACTTGGGTGTGTAACTATTTCTTGGAAGATTTTTCTAGTGGTAAATATTTCATACACCAGGGCATCTTAAAACTAATTCAGTTTTCATCTTTACCACAGCAGTCTTTACCATGTATTCACCATTAAAAATAAAGAGAAGAGAATTCTGTAATATATCACTAGGACTTAGCCTCAGGCTAAGACACTTTAAAGAGAGCATATGATTATTGATCTAAGGTGGTCAAATTTAATGAATATTAGAAGGGGTTTTTTTCTGGAAAAAATACTTTACCTCCAAACACATCCACTTCCATTCACCTCTTCCATGATAATTTGACTTTTTGTTACTGATTTCTTATTTACAAGGTTTATATTTTGGCTCCTCATCAGACAGTTGGACACACACACACATATATATGTAAAACAATGCTATTATCCTTGATACAGGTTAATTTGACACATTAAATGGAGTTTCTAGGGGTTTGAAAATTATTTCTCTTCATCTAGTGTGCTTTATATATAATCATGCCCCAACCATTACAAAACACAACCAGTAAAGCATTGTGCAAGTCTTGAAGACTGCTATACTGGAACACTTATAAAAGAACTACTGAAGCCAATAAGAATTGCAAGTTTCCAGTGGGCTTCATTAGGCAAGACACTTACAAGACATGCATATAGAATTTATGAGGCAGGGTGATAGTGGCAAGGGACCAGAAATGAATTGTGTCTTCTTTAACGTAATCATGTAGGTATGAACAATTCATTCCACATTACTGCTGATGCCTTGAGAATAGAGCTTCAGTCCATCTAAAAACCTCCATTTCTGTTAGTGTGATGTCTTTTTACAATTTGAATAAGTGATTTCAAAAATTTCTGCTAAGTATTACCAGGCAGATCATGATGAGTTTATACCACTGATACACAAAATCCACTGGTTTCAATCTACACATGGATGAGTGAATCTGTGTAGCAGATTTGTTTCTCATAGTTGAATGATCTCCTTTTGAGTCTGCAAGAAGTCAATATTCAGTTTGAAATTTAGACTTTTCTCAGATATATCGTAAAACCACTAATTTACAAATGATTCACACTGAAAATGGCCAGTTCTGAGTTGTGAAAGTCTAACTGTCTTCAGGTAAAAGAAATATACCATGAAAAGTTTGCACCTTTAGTGGTTTTTCCAGCATGTGTGAAACCCCAATCACTTTAGTTTTGGTTTTCACTACCAAAAGAAAAAAAAAAAAAAAAAAAGAAAGAGCTAATGACATCGTACAATTTCCCTTTAAAGCTAAAAGGAAAAGGTTCTTAAATTAACAAACTCTTTTGAAGCCTCGGGTTTTTCTCCTTCCAGAAGTACAAGTTCTCCGTTATTGTAGCTGGTTTGAGTCTGTCTGGAGAAGCAACTGTATATTGTTGATATGTTGATACAAGTGTTCTGGAGAAAAGTTCAACTACCAGCACCAGGCAAACTGCAGCATTGCTGTACTAAGATCCTTGCAGGCATACAAAACCTGCAACACCTCCTGACTGCAGAAATCCAGTACAGCAAGACACAACCTTACAGTCAAGGCTTCATTTGGAGGATTTCACATAAGCTCTGTGCCACATGTCACCAGGCTCCACAAGCCACCAAAAGTTCCCTTTCGTGCTCTAACAAAGTTGTGACCAAATGCCAGTTTACAGGGATGTGCGGTCCTGCAAGAAGAGGAGAGGAGAAGTTCTCTCCAATAGCAGACGGCTGAGATTTAATAAAGCACCCCAGTGATCTTAGCAAGCAAAATCACCCCCAAAATTCAGAGAAAGGCAACATATTCCTGCCAACCTGACTATGTGGGTAGTGGAGGGAGAGAGAATGAGCTCTTCCTAGGAAGGGAGGAAGCAAAGAATTTTCTTCCTGGTCCCTTTGAGAAACCAGTAGGAACTCTGAAATACAGTCTGCAATATGAGGAAGATGCACATAAAGCACAGTTCAGTCTTAGCGCAGTAACCCTTGGTTATACCACTTTACTGGATATCCAAAACCTTCTATCACAGTTTCCCTGTTCCAGAAATTCACCTATTTAAGCATACAGACTCTTCTAAAACTTATCACATTCAAGTAATTTCAGCTCTTTACACTGTTATTATATCTGGAAAAATAACTCCAAGCATAGTTTGAAATATTCTGCTAATATCCAGTCTATATTTATTCACAGCAATTTTAGAACCAGAGTACTTATGCCACAAAGACCTTCTTAGTTAAATAGCCTTCTTTGTCTTTAACACTTACTCCTAGAAGAATCATCCTATCCCCTCCCAATCTTTGTTTGTCTAGGTTTAACAACCCATCTAATTTAATCTCTCTCCACGAGATTAATTCTCCATTCCCATAAACATACCAATAATCTTTCTCTGCTTATGTTTTAAGTTCATCTTTCTTGAACACAAGTGACCAAGACTTTGCATAAATTAAACAAGACCTTGTCAATGCTATGAACAATAAAATAACATGAAAATGCCTAAATTATAGCACGTCTTACAATTTTAATGGACTAAACAATTGCAATAGACTTTCAGAGTTGCTTTGCAAGGCAACTTACAGTTATTACCCAGAAAAAATACTATTTTCTTTTTGTTTTTTTCCACCATCTTAACTGAAAAATGCATATTCTGTTCAAGACCAAGGTCCTTAAGTTCTTGGCTTTGCAATCTGTGCTGGTAAATGTCATCTCATCACTTGCATCAACAAAATCATCTGGTTCTCCTTGCCTGATGGTCCAATCCTTTTTTTAAGATGATCCTTCTCCATTTTATGTTATCTGTACACCTCACAATTACACATTGACTTTGCATTTCTGTATCTCCTATATCACCAACCAATAAGTTAAATGGAATCATTCCCAAGGCCAATCATGAAAGCACTTGTAATAGTTAGTTCATCATTCCTCTGATAATTCTCCTGTAAAAAATAATTACTACCATCAACAATCAAGTTCAGCCTATTGCCATTGTCTGTGAAATCTAATCTAATTTTTGCATGGGACTTGTAAATATGCATATTAAAAATTCTTGGTCCAAGGCTTATAGACTGTCAGTATAAAGACTGGATGTTGTCCAAATTCTACAATTCTAAAGTACAGAACACTAATTTTTGCTTCTGCTAAGATATAATTTTTATTGCTCTACTCTCATTTCCTTTGGACATAGTTTATTTTTTTAGATTGAAATTGTTCAAACAATCATGCAGCTCTGGAAAACTTTTAACTTCAGAAGGCTTTTGAAATGAAACATATCATTGAGTTCTTTATATATATAGAGTAATGAAAAAACTTTCATGCTGCTCATGCAGAAAGAGATTGGGAAATTTTAAAATTTCAGAACCATTGCTCAAGGAGTCAAAAAAAAAATAACCTCTAGAACCAGGTCTACCAAATACAGAGACTTATGAGAGAAAAAACAAGGACAGAATACCTCCTGATCTGCATGGCCTCAGAGGAACCAGCAAATGACAAAAATCTAGGAAGAGCAACTTTTCTAAAACCACTCACTGAATTTGCAAAGAAAGAATGGTTGTGGTGGATAGGCACAGAGAAGAGTAGTAATCTATTATTATCCTCCTCAGTCATCACCTTCACTGAAAACTGATGGAAAATATTTATTTGATACTTGATCCAGTCCTTGGTAAGCCTCACCTCCTTCTTTGACACTCCACCATCAGCATCAGCATATAGAACAACTAGCTCCAGTCAGGTGGTTTATATGATTATGTTTATATGATTATATGATTAACAAGCTTTAGACATTTATTTTCTGGGCTAATTCAGAAAGACTTGAGAATAATTTAATTTGATTGCTATAGAGACTTTCTATAGAGACTCTCAAACATCTTAGAGAGTAGAGTTCACAAACTGTAAACGCTTGGTTAATCCCAATAATTCTTTACTCTTCCTTACAGTTTTTCCGCTTAACAGCATCATCACCCCTTTGAATTTAAACAATTCTGTTTCTGATAATGATTCAAGTTCTCAAGATCTGAATCCTACTTCTCAATCTATTAACTAAATTCCCCATATATCCCAAATTTGCCTTTCTAAAATCCCAAGCTTTGACTGCAGCCTTCATCATTGTAGCAGTAAAGCATCTCACAAACACAGGTAAAGTTACCTTTAAATTTCTGTTTCCACTCTGTAAGAAGAAAATAGTTTCCCTGTTGTACAGAAAGACAATAAGGTAAAATTAATTCTTTGCCTACAGAATCCATGGCTGAAGTAAGACCTAAACCCCATTCCTGAAAGCATCATACATGTGATAATTCTCATTCAAATTAAATCTGAATATGGGACAAAATTATGCACTGGGCACAACAGTAGTCACCTAAATATGAAATATAAACCCTAACTCCATTTCTCTCAATTGTACTCCACCCATTAGTACAAGGCACTTTTTTTCCCCCTGATACTCGGTGCCTCTTCAACAAATATAATTTTTACCTGCTTACGTAATCTCAAGCAACTTGAGATTTCAGGATACATGCCAAGTGCTTCAAAAAGCACGTATGTTCAGATCAGAATGTGTACAAATGAAAGCATGCTGATACAGTTACTGATGTATTTCTGTTTCTATTTCTTGCATAATATCAGTGCTTGGGCTCCCCTCACTTCTTTGGAAGGTATAGTCCCTTGGGGCCATGGAGATAACAACAGCAAACCCAAAGCACCTGGAGACAGAATTTAGTAGATGATTAACCCAATAGTGACTCAGAATGTTTGAAACAGAAACAAGAAAAAAGCAGGAAATAACTTGCACTGGGTAACAGGATTGAAATCTCAGCCCTATCCAAGTTAATGCTTAATGCAGAAATTAATTCTTGATATTTATGATCTTTCTTGAATAGTTCTAATGTCATATATGACAAATTTTGAGATGAGAAAATGATATGGGACAATGTATCAGCATAAGAGTCATGCACAAACCTGTTTGCTTCTGTGTACTTGCATTTGTTGGAAATTTATAAAGATTCTTCTTTGTGATAATAGGAATAAGAAACCTGTAGAAACTTACCTCTTCTTCCTTTAACGCTGACTTGAGGGTTTGGGGTTTTTTCTTGGAACAGCTATGCAAACTGAACTGAGGTGGGAGAACAATAAAACTACTCATTGTGGCTTTATTTATTGCAAAAGCACCAAACAAAAAGCCAGTGTCAATGAAGTCTTGCTATCTGTTGCTAGGAGAATAAATAAGGAGAAGCTTACAGCAGTCAAACTCCAAGGATGTTCCCCTAGTGTGGACTGAGAGAACATGCTCAGTGGAATCCACCTGGCTTCATCAGAGCTGGCAATCTTCCGTACAACCATCAGGAAGTCATTTGGATTCAGATTTCTGCTACTTGAGCTGAGGTGGAAGGTCAGAGTCTGATTTGGCTTAGGAATTGTGGCTAAATAGTCTCAGTGGGTCCCAACTCAAGGGCCCTGAAGAGCCTTTGTGGACAACACCCATGGAGCTGCAACCTCTACTGAGCAGGGTCCCAGATCAATTTTGGTTTATGCATTTACACTATTTTCTTATCAGTATTTTACTTTATTCACACAAGCAATGTTATGTATTTAAAGGAGACCTGAGATCTGGGGGAAGAGGTCATGTCTTTGAATTTATTTAAAAAACAAATATACATATATATGTAACATACACAGGAAGAGTTCTGTAAGGGGATGGAAAGCAAGAGGAAGCTATATGAGAACTTTTAGTATTTCCTGTTGTCATCTTGACAAGCCTAAAGTCGAGAATCCATCAGACTTGCTCTGTGGACAGCCTTAAAATGAAGCACAATTGTGCCTCACTGTAAAGTCACTGGGACTGTTTGTGATGATCTGCATAAATTAGGCATGCATCTAAATGTGATGTGGGACTATGAAAATTCCATTTAGAAAAAAATACCAGGAGGTCCTGGAGTATGTAAATAAGTGAAATCCTTGTGGTTTTAATTTTTTTTTTTTTTAATGAAGTCACTGTGCTATTGCTGTAACATTATAAAGCCTTCTGGATTGGTAGTCTCTGACAAAAGTCTGGGGGAAAAAAATCTTTCAAGGCAGCAGCATCACACTAGGTAATGTCAAATTAAAAATAAACAAACAAAAAACTCCAGTAGCAAAAAACCCCAAACAAACCAAAACAACAACAACAAAAACCATAGCCAACAAAACCACATTTCTCCCCATTTTAAGCAAGATTTTTCTTTTCTTTTTTTTCCCACTAAAACTATTAAATAAATATGCTTGTATTTTACCAGTGTGCTTGCTGCAAAAAGTGCAATCTATTTGTACAGCAGAGAGAATGAAGGACTTACTGCTTAAAGGCACAAAAAGGGTGTGTAATAGGATTCTGGCATCTTCCCAGACAGCTTGCAGACAAATTCAGAGATGAACAGAGAAGTATCCTTTTTGAAGTATATTTGGCCAAGGTCTCATTCACAAACAGATAAAACCAACACATTTCTGCATGATAAGGGTCAACAGAATAGCGTATTAGTTTGAGAAGAGAACCCATCTGCAATTTTCTTACATAAAAATATACGAGGACACAACAGGAAAGCTGTCAGCATGACAGTTGGAGGATTCTGCCAAGGAGCCAGATGCTAGTGTCAGAAGAACATGTTCCACAGCTTGGCATCTGGGTTCTCTCATTGCCCTCCAAGAAGGAAGAAAAGGAGGAGTGATAAGATATGCCTAAATGAATAAAACTACAAGCAATTCCACCACCACCCCCAGCATGCTCAAATTGCTACTTCTTTTAGAAAATCCTCAGCTACATGTTCTCCTACATCTTTTAAATTAAAATGGAAGATGATAAATTTAACCCACTTGTGTTTTAGTATGTTGAAAAAGCATTTGCAGTTCTGAATACGTCTCACATGATTTTACCTGCTCATGTATGTAGATATGCAATTTATTTTATTAATTTTTGTTAGCTTTCCACAATTTTGCTGCAGTGTATATTTCCAGCTCAATTTTTATCCCATGTCATTCTTGGGGCATATAATACCACATCTACAATTTACAGTTAAGAATAATTACAGCTCTATTCTTTCTCTGAACAGTTACTAACTGAGAAAAGCTGAGAAATATCTAGGGCAAAAAGCTAAGGGTTGGTTTAAGAGCCAACAAGTTGATGAAGAACTATAGGGAATCATCTCACTATGTGTGTAGGGAAGAAAGACTGTTCTTAGGATAGGTTTGAGAAAGACACAGCTGGTGCCTACTCCCTCAATGATTCTGATCTTAGAGTAGCAAGGCTTAGGCTGTGTTCAGTCCCCGGTCCTTTAGTCAGGCTCCCTTGCTAAGGGCAATTAAGTATCATCTCGTGTCCATGTTCCTACCCATGATGTCTGAAAGTGACAGCCTCCACTTGATTCTCAGGCGCTGGTGGATGTCTCCCTTTCTTCTGCTGACCTACTCTGATTAGGGAAGATGGCATGGTTCCCTTCATCAAGTTCATTAAATCCCATACGTAAAGATTTAAAATACTAAGGGCAAACTCCTGATGTTTCTGACACTTCTGTACAGAGACAAGAAGGTAGGAATAATGTACTTTCACCTGTCCTACGAAACAAACCAGCTGCTCTTCTCTGAGCTGACAGAAGATTTTAAGATTTGATATTTCAGAATTCCAAGTGACATTTGCTCCCATATCTTACTCTGGATAGGCTGAAGTAGCCACATAGCACTGATATTCTAGAAGGCATGGGAACGATTTCCACCTAGGACTATTCATCATTCAGACAAAACAGAAAAAGATGTCTCTTTGCACTTATTTAAGTGCAGTTTAAGTCACCTTCAATACCAGTCAATCCCCAGAATCTTGAGGCAGAGGAATGAAGCAGTAGTACTACAATTTACAAATTTTATTCCCTCCCCATGCAATAATGCCTAGCTTAATTGCTGGTGTTCACAAAAGCAATGGTTGATCTCTTTCAGGCGTTCTTCCTACTTCTCTTTCAACACAGCACCTGCAAAAGTGATGAGGGGAAATGTTTTTTCAAGTAACAGAGAAGAATTCAGAAAACAGTATTGTAAGCTCTGTCCCAAGTTGTCTTGTTTTTAACAAACTGCCAGAAGAATCTGTCACAATTTACTCTAGGGACAGAAGGATAAGGAAAGCAAACTATCACTGCTACTATAATACCTACTCTGGATTCAAGATAAAATATGCACTTAGGACAAAATCTTATGTTGTTTGACCTCCAAATTAAGAAAATGCTATCCATAAAAATATAGTCAACGAAGTCTTTAAAATCAAAGCCTATGTTGGAAAAGTGAATCTCCATATTTGTTTAGGAATAAACTTGCTCAGCTGAAATAAAAATATTATTTAATAACTGTCTATATTTAAAATTATTTTGGGATCTGAAAATCTGAATATTCTTGTTGCCTCTTCCATCAGAACTGGTAATAAAGCAACTGCTATTAGAATGGCTCCAACAATGAGATGTGGAACATGAGGTGAGAGAAATCCCAGATCAGTCTTCTACGCCTGTCACAGAGCTCACAGTATAACAGGAAAATTTTCTTTCAGCCAAGTGGATACAGTGCAAAGGAGCCTATGGGAACCAGCTGAGGAAAAGGTCCATTTCTATAATAATGCTCTCCTATTTTAACTTAACTAGTTGGTCCAAATTTTGTCTACATTATGTTCTTGGCCTTACTTTAGAGCTGAGTTTAACTCATTCTTAGAGAAATTATGTCTCCTAATCTCCTAAATCACTTTTAAAATAAAATAAATTGAAAATTCAGATCAGCTACTGCTGACCCCAAAATTAACCTTTTCCTGCTGAAGACAGAAATAAATCTGATCCAAAAAAGGAGAAAAAAACTTTGTCATTCATTGTTTCCATTGTCACGTTTGACAGAAAGGGACATATTAAAAAACGCTACCAAGTCCATTTTTTATTTTAATCTCCTTTTTCTTTTTTGAAGTGAAAAAAATATCTGACCTTGTCAAGCCAAGGCTGCTGTATTCTCTTTTAGTTTACTGCTAGGGCAGGAAAAATGCTGATCTTGGCACCTCTTGGAAAGACATCAATAAGAAGTCTAGATTCATCAACTTTTATTGCCACATGACCACTAGGACAACCTTGTGAAAGAAGACTTTTTCACACAGAATATGCAGTAGAAAGATGTATGTAAATGACAAAATAGCAAGAGCCTGGAAATGCACAAGAAGTAGTGCTGATCAAAGTTTGAGGACATTTGCCATTATAGGATCCATCTGATTTGGAGAACTCTCTGTGACATGAAATATATTAACAGAGCCTCAAACAAAAGCAGAGCAAAGCAGAAATTGTGTGACTTAGAGGAAGTTAATAATAGGGTACAGTTTTGTTTTCAATGAAGTATTAGGCTGACATTTCTTGATTCCCATTATATCATCCCAAAAACTTTTTCCCAATATCTCTGGGAAAAAAAATATCTTACCAGTGTCCAGAGCAGAACTCTGAGTGACTGCAAATATCGTGGCGGACCTGGTGGACATGAAACACTGTGCTGGGGAACCAGGGGAGCTGGACTTTGAGTGGACTCAAAGTACACTCAAGGGCACAGGCAAGACCCTTCAAGCAAAAAGCTTCTGAGTGCTGCTCAAAAAGGGTTACAGTATCCTTAAGCTGGGATACTTTGGACTCTGAGATCTGGTCCAGAAATGGCAGCATTCTGAAACAGCCTAATACCATGTTTTCATTTTCAGACCTGTTGTGCTAAAACAATTCAGAAGTATTGAAAATCTCATAGGACCTCCAAACCATCCAGTAGTGCCAAAGAGTTCTGCTGATGTACAACAAAGTTTGTAGTAACAGACCACCACAACTTTTCCAGTGCTCGTCTCAAATTTCAAAATCTTCCGAAGATCTATCCATGACATCCATGATTTATTTGTTTCTACCTGCAGCAGCATTGTATATTTTATGTGATAAGTTATGAGGAAATTAATTCAAAAGAAAGTTCTAAATTCCAGTGAGGTTCCTTTGTTTCAAATTCCCAAGAAATGAGTAAGGAGAAAAAGAGAGCACGAGTGCTTGCTTCACACTTTTTATGCCACTTTGATCCATGAGAGGAAAATTTCATTGTATGTTTAAAGTCTTTAAAGATATATATTATTAGCAAAATAAGGATTTTTACAATCAGTGAACATTTGTTTCCTCCTTGCCTCCTCCCTCCATACCCAAACCCCAGCTACCACACACAAATTTAGGAGAATATTTTGTTTGCTATAATTAAACTATGTGTGTTAATTAGGATTAGATTTTAAATGCACTGCTTGGGAAGTAGAAAAAATACAGAATCTGAATGAGCACAAATTGAGATGACACTTGAATTTCCACAGATGTTTCCATAATCCTAATTTCAAATTGATTGTACTTCCTGAACAGTAAGAAGCCATTTTCAGTTATTTATTCAGATATGCACTACTTTTTTTCAGAGGGTAGAAAAATTCAGTGGATAGTCCCATTGTTGACTCCTTAAAATAAATTGATACCAAAGAATATTTTGACTGGCAATAAGTTCCACAAAACCAAAGTACCCAGATCTGAAGGAGGACATCTGTAAGGATATACAGAATCTCTAGTTCATAAAGATTATTGCTGTTGCTGTTGGACAGGACACAGTAGGTTGATCCATCACACCCATATGTGCCACCATATATTTACACTCCTGTGCTCACAGTGGAGATCTGTAGGATCTATCACAAAAAACCAATGCAACCTGGCTCTGCACCAGGAAAGCCTAAATTATTCATCATGAAACCAAGTAGAGCCTGAGGGCTACTTTGACTTAATGGCAGCTGGCAGTGTCCCCAAGAGACTAAAATAGCAGCCATTAACCCATGTGCTCATTTGGTGGTTTTTCCCCTCTCTTTTATCACAATCTCTAAACCAGTGTCAGGCAGGGCTGGCATCTCACTCTCTACAGACATGAGCTCCTCTTGCCTGGCAGCTGATGGAGTCTACTGGAGGAATGGCATGGCACAAGAACAGCATGCTCCATGGACAGATTCAACACAATAACTTCATTCACAACATTACTATTGGCCTGGAAATGTTGGACCCAGATTTACAAACTGGCTGCAGAAAGGAGCTTATCACTATTATTAATGTATGTCCTTCTGGTCTGGCCAGGCCTTAGAATTTTTGCTGAAGGAATTCATGTAATTTAAAGCTCAATCCAACCTGATTTGGGAATAGTCCTAAATGATGGAACTCATAGTTTTTTCCTGGCCACATCTGTGGCACAGAATGTTCCAAAAACATCAGAAAGGATATGTCTGAGCAAGTTTTTCATTTTCTTTCTAAAAATTTCTAAAAGAATTAATAACTTTTAGCAGTGAGTTGAGCTGGGCTTGTGCAGACAGCTTTCGTACAAGCTTCTCCATACTGCTGTGCCAGTGATCTGTAACATAAAACCAAATACGTGAAAATTAATCTCTTTCCACAATGAAAAAAAAAAAAAACTATTCATTTTTTCATGTTGAAATCTTTTTTCCAATTTCTTTTTCCCACTTCATCATCAATTATACAGCAATGTTGGATCAAATGTGAGTAACCGAGTTGAATTCCACCAGCTTGTGAATAAGGAATATGATAAGATAATAGCATGACTGACTCTGGCACAACTACTTATGCTTCCATGTGGTGTATTTTTGTTTTCATACCACAATATGAACAGGGTTTTTTTTACAAATTTAGGTCATGCTCCACCTTTGGCTCTTGTCAGAAATTCCCTAGTCTATGTTTATGTATCCTGAGTGTAAAATCAGAATTGAATTATTTAAATTTGCAAAAAAAATAAATAATCAATGATACTTTTGTGCAGCATGGGACATTGGAACCACATTGTACAAATAACACTCTGCACAAAAATACCAACAACTCTCAAGGTGAAAGGAGAGGAAGAAAATCCTACATGGATCAGCCAACCCTTGAGTCAACTGCTTACTTCAGAAGCAAAAACAAGGAGACCTTATATGAGTCATAGATTAATGCTGCTTTGGATTTGTGTTTGAAGAGCCAAGCATCTTAAGTCAGTTTGAGGCAAACCAGCCCCAAATCTGTACCTGAATTGCCTGGCAAGATTCTGCCTCTCTCCTGGCTCCAATCAGATTGGGAGGCAAAAGCAGATGCTGGGAAGAAGAATTCAGCATCAAGTATGATTCTCACCTTCAGGTTAATGTAATGCCAAACTGCAGTCCTACCTGTAGAAGGGCTCCAAATCAGGAAAATACTTCTCAGTAACAAGTAGCTGCAACAAAAAATAACAAGGATTTGTTTTTTTTTAACAATCTTGCAGCTTCTCCTTGTCACTAAGAACATGAACAGCTCTTCCCAGTTTGCCTAGGAGCAATTATTCAATCTAGAATAATGAAGATAAGAAGCTCTTTGGCAAATGTCATCATCCATTGTTCACCACCATCAGCAAAAATAACACCTTTGACTCACATTCAATTGATTAAAGTTTAAGTCCATAAAAGCTGCCCTCACATCAGGTTTAGTGTTACTTATTTCATTAAATGTCAAAGTAACTGGTAATTAGTTCAATAGAATTACTAAATATTATTACTTCATATAAAATGCTCCATAACCTTTCTGCACATCAAAGCCTGTGATTTACACCAAAATCATTGCAAGTCAATGCTTCCACACACCAGTGTAAAATCAAGATGCCATACTGTGTATTCAGCTAAAATGAAATCCCTTGTGTTGATTCCTCCTCTTCAGTTTTTCTGTGTATGCACTTCAATATTTCTGAGAATTTTAGTCTAACCATATCTGAATCTTGCCTAAAATAGACATCTGCAGATCTACCAACTCAGGCCGTAATAACAACAAAACGCCTTTCAGTGCTCTTACAATTGTAGACATAAAGGCCCTATCATGCCTCACACAGTCAACCTATGTCAACTGCGGTGGGAGTCACATGAAACCAAGGTCAGAATCGGGCCTACAGATAAGGAAGTAGTGCCAGCAAAGTGTTTCCACTGAAAAGTCAAAACAAGTTTACCAACTAATCAAAGTAGATTTCCTGAAAATGACAACAGGTATAGGTGTAATTTCAAGAGCAACTTGAGGGTTTCATCAGCCCTCTCTTTTTTTCACTGTCTTTTGAGAAACAATTCGTTTTATCAGAAACTGCATGTGTGTGCTTGTATGTGTGAACAAAGAGTCACTACAGAAGTGAAGTGTTAACCAACCTGAGGTTTTTCTCTTTTGTTTCCTGGCTGTGCAACCTGGTTTGTTTTTTTTTTTTTTTTCCCTTTTATTACTGTAATTATAAAATTATGGGGGGGAGTGGTATGTTGACCATCACATGCAGGATTTTTACTGCAAAATTTTAATAGTCGTTTTTCACGTACATGAGTGCATGTGACTGTAAATGCTCAGTGTGCACATGCACATGCAGATTTTAGGGCTGTGGTGTATTTGTATGTCTGCGTAAGCACACATACTTATAAATACATTGTTGTACAGATGTAGTAGCTGCAAACAGCTCAATGTAGTTGTACGGCTATTTGCTGCAGGCTGTATTCAACTATATTCCATAAACACATAGCAAAAGCAAAGCAAAATAGAAATCTTTACATACATGGGTCTGTTAGTGGCTTTATCAGCAAATTCAGTCCAGTGTTTGATAGGTAAAGGCTGTCAACACTGTAAAAATGTAAACTTTATAAAGCCTTTTTAAATCTTCTGGTAAAATATTGAAGCCTTGATACCCCTTCTCAACTCTTCATTTACTGACCCACCTCTGGGGCTCAAAAATACTCAATCCATGCCTTAACTGAGAAGCTCATCTCTGCTATTACTTAATATAGTAAAATGTATACTTACTGCAGATTAATCTAACTGATTAATACCTCTAAGGAAGGGTTCAGGTTGGTCTGTTATGTGTATGTCTGCCTGACAAACAGTTCCAGGAAGGCTATTTGTATTTAAGACTTCTTACTGAGAAGTTGTTCTTGGTGCCATAATTTTCTTCTTTTAGAAAAAGTAGATTTTTTTTTTTAATTAACAAATCAGGAAGTTGCTGACTTTCTGGAAACTTCAGGTGAAAATAATAAATCCACCAAAAGAAAAAGAATAGTTTAGTTGGAAAAAAAAATATGTCTGATTTCACAGAAAACGGAGATTTGGCAGATACTGACCTTTTGAAGTGAAGGTAAAGTTACAGTCTAACTCCTGACCTAAATACCTTGCTTACATATTAAACAAGTATCTTGGAGGAACAAGTCTCAGGATACCTTGCATAATTTTGACGCAGTATGAGAAACCCAACTTGAATCTTTATCATTGGCTTCCTGGAGCACCAGCAAAGCCCCTTTACACCAGCCAGCTCTGCCCCTTCTCCTGTCCCACCTCTGCTCCTCAGCCCTGCCTTCCTCAGCCCCCTCTCTTGCCTAGGAAAGCTGAGCAGTTTGCTCCCTAAAGCTGCTGGATAGACAAAGATACCTGAGTGAGTTTTATACCTAGAACTACATGGCAGAAACACATTGTCAAATCTGCTCTTTGGCTTTGCCAAGGAAAACCAGGGAGTGCTGAAACTTT
Organism: Motacilla alba alba; assembly: GCF_015832195.1. Lineage (NCBI taxonomy): Eukaryota > Metazoa > Chordata > Aves > Passeriformes > Motacillidae > Motacilla > Motacilla alba. Next base: position 36,132,007 of record NC_052017.1, on the reverse strand, counting down.
GTCATGTTTTCTCCTTTTCTCTGAAGCCTCTGTTGCAGGGTACGTGTCAGCATCTGCCTGGTGGCATCTTCCTCATATTCAGACTCCTCCTCACTCCTTGGTCACAGCCTCACGGAGTGAAGGCTGGGTTTGCAGTATGCACTTTTTGTTGCCTTTCTTCAGACAGCTGAAGTCAGATTCCCAAAGTTAATCACAGTTTCCTGGAAAAATGTAGCATTAATTTTAAATGCAAACTATTGAAATGTACAACTAGTAATTCATATTTTCTAATTAATAAATACTGTGTGCATGATGCATTAGTAATGCTATTAAATATTTATCTATAGCTGGAGATATTGTGAATTATAATAAATTGTGAAAGTATTCTATTAGCTTTTTTTAAAAATAAATAAAATTGAAATTGTGATCAATATAATGAATACATGACATTAAAATTCCTCTTGCCACAAAAAACCATATCTGTTTATGTGTTTTATGAACAAATCTCATAAAAATGTTTGCAATATTTAAAAACAAAATATGTTAAATAAAAATAAAATCTACTATGGAAAGTAAATTTAAATATTTAATGATATAATTAAGTCTTATTAATGTAATGTTCTTTATTTTTTTAGATTAAAAATTCACAAGAATTGTCATCCTCTTTCATCTTAATCAGATGGTATGTTTGTCATAATTATTTGTTATGTATTTTCATTAACATTTGATGAATATTAACTTTGCAAAATAGAACAATCTTTTTCTTGAACAAATCTGCTGGAGCAATATAAGGCCAAGTGCCCTGTGCCTCTGCTGCAGCACCACTGAGGAGGCAGCAGAGCGACAGGAGGATTCTCACCAGCTTCAAGGACTTTTCCCTCCAGCCCATTGCCAGGTGCTCCTTCATGCATGAAGACAAGTATGCTAAATTTGGGTTTTCCTGTCCAATTTGCATTTCTGCTCATCTGGGTCAGACTTTCAGCCGTGGCAAACTGATATAACTTCATAATTGTCCCAGTTCAGAGAAGGTGAAACTTCACAAAATCTCTCCTCAGTCATCCTCTCCTGATGCTGCCTCTCCCCATGTGCCTCTTCAGAGCCCAGCTCACCCTCGAGCCTCTGAAACAAGCACAGGGAAGATTTGGAGAAAGAGATGTGAGACCCTCAAGAGTGTTTATGGCCTAACTTTGCCCTGCATTTCAAGTCTGCTAAGCATTACTCCTCTGGAGAATGATGACATACAGGCAGCATCCACTCTGAGCTGTGCACACTGCCTGTGCAGTAGTGAGGATGCCCACAGACAGAAAAGGCAGTGGAAAATGAGATCCTCTCTCCTAAGGGCTCTATTGAGCTTCAGAGTCTTTTATTTAGCACAACTCACATCAATGGGACGACATGTCCAGTAACACATGGAAGAGTTTAGATGAAATAGCAGCCTTTTGCATTATTTCAATACGTTAAGCTCTGAAACACCCACAAATCTGCACAAAAACTTATTACTTACCTTAGCAAAGCCACTGCAATATCTTCCCATGACTGTTAAAATACTTTTGAGTTGAATAAAGAGAAAGCTAAAATATTAGAGACTGGGAATTTAGACATCCAGTCCTACATTCCACCAGTATTGTTTACACAAAACCGTGGTATCAGATTATTTTTAAAGACTTGATTTTTTTCTCCTTTTCAATTATGAAGGATAAAATAAAATTGAGTGACTGAAAGAATAAATAGATAATGAAGTGTATCGCGATTTTTTTTTTGTATATAAAAGTCATTAAAATTACTGTTTCCTTCAACTGCTTAATTTAATTTCTCTGAAGCAGGTTTTCACTTGTTCTGCTCATAGTAATGTACAGGTATCAGATGTGTTAATATGACACCTCATGGGTCACACCCTGAGCTTGAAGAACCACTTTAACCTCTTCATTACCCTGTGGACATAACCTGCACCTCTTCCCATGAGGCTGCTCTCCCTGACCTACAGAGGTGTGCCTTTGTGGAAAAGGATGCGTCAGCAGTCAGGAGGCATCACGGGGTTCATCTTTCCTCTCTACCCTCTGCAAAACTCTTTGGGACACTTCACTGCTGTACAAGCAAGGCAGGTAATCACAGTTATCTTTGTAAAGCCAAAGCTAAAAGCATTACTTTTATATCTGTTGCCATTGGTTCATATTCTGTCCCTTGAAGTCCATGGAGATTAGGCATCGCACAGGAACATTTTTAAGACAGAGAAAATGCTCATTTCCCTTGCAAGAAATCTCTCTCTGATACACACATACACTATGAAAGTTTACACAATATTTTCATGAACTGACCAAGCACTGAAATTGTCTATATCCTAGAGAAAGAGTCAGTGACCTGAAGGCTTGTTTTATGGTATGATTAGGGCTAAAAACAAGTTTTATTTGACATCTTGAAAAAAACAGAGGCAGAAGCAATAGGGAATCAGAGGTGTGATGGGGGTCACAGAGAGAACAGTTACTATAAAGCACAGGCCAGGGGTGAACAGCAGTCAGGAAGCAAGTGGGGGACAGATGAGAGGATCAGAGGCAGGGGAGCTAGAGCAGGAGGAGGGATGCCAGTGTAAACTTTTCATGTTATCCACACAAACTCACAGTGCTGAGTCACCAGACAAAGGGAAGCCATGATTTCTGGGTATACTTCAGGAGAAAACAATAATGCCTTTGTTATCTTAATAGTAACTTTATGGTAAAAAATCTTCACTGGCCACCCTCCAGTTAGGAAGTTTGCGTATTGTACAGGCATTTGTGAGCAGAGACAATAAACCGCCTTGTTTTGTTTCCCTTTAGATTCATTTGGAGACATTTTTTCACTGTCTGCTGTTTAGAGCAAGAAGGTAAGGGTCAAGGGACTAGAGTTCAACCCCAAATTTGAGCTAGTGGCTTACTATGAGACCTGGAACAAGAAAACCAGAGAGATGGCAAACTCCCCTCACTTCCCCAGCATTACCTTGTAGCACCTCTGAGCCTCTTGCTGTTTAATGGGAACAGGAAGCATTTGGTGGGGTACTCTCAGATCAAGAAGGGAAATATGCTTAAATTATGAAAAGTTAATTGTCTTTCTGTTTATTATATGTAGGTGCAATGACTCTACCAGCCAGTTTGAGCATTCATTGCAATTAGGTTCAGAAACAGTCTTTTGACTCAGCAAACCTCTGAAGGTAGAAGCTGGTAATTTCTTGTGGACAGAGCATGTACCTAACAGGAGTGGAACTACAGATCTCTGTAGTTGTTGAATTGCAGCAGTAATTGCCTTTTCCACTTCACCCTCCCTTTGAAAACTTGCAGGTTTTATTAACATAAAAAAGTCTTAAGAAATTTTCTGGGCTGTATTTTATGGAGAATTCTGACACAAGATAGGAATCTTTTAACGTCTTCTCTGAGGCTGTTGAGAGAGCTGAACAAAAGAGGCAAACTTCACAATGGCTGAATCCCTTACAATCACTTTATTCCAAAACCAAAATAGTAAAACAGATCTACAGGCACCTAAGTGCTTGTGATCCTGTGGACATCAGTCAAGTAATCCTTGCATTGTATTCAAACCTTTACTCTCAGGCAAACAGGACAAAACTCAAATGTCATCCTCAAAGATAGTGGAGGAATGATCTGTGTAGCACAATCACAGTTAGTATCAATTCCCTGGCTTTCCTGTTCAGAAGACATAAGGAGAGATAGAGAAGGGTCTATTTTTTCAGTAATGTAGGCATTTTCTTATACCTGTGCCGTTGATTCATTTTTCTCATTCAGAAACAAACATAGACTGAAATTGTAAGCCAGCCCTTGTTTAGAGTAAACTTGTCGCTGCCTCTGAAGCTTTACCAAGAAATCTTGTTTACAAGGAAGAGATTATTAGGATTTATAAAGGGAGATTAGGAAGGAAACTCTCAATTTCTTTTTATTCCTAGTGACCCAATTGTGAAAATAGAAGTTGCGCTTTCCTTCAGCTTTGGTCCTTACAAGCAAATTAAAACATTAGGCATAAAGTAGTCTGGCTACCCCTATGGGCTATTAAGCTGTACTGTCCAGCAGCAGAAGAGGAACACACTACGCTGTCCATTTTCACAGTGATAGTGGGGACTCAGAGAAAATGTCTCCTGGAGGTTTTTTTAGTGTTGCAGCTCTAATGTACCTCCAACAAGGCAACAAGATACAATCTAATCTACAGTGAACGATCAGTGAGGTAATTAGAGAAAAAGAGATGAACACAACTATATTCCCAGGCTTTTGATGCTGTCTTTGGCAGGTATTATCCTCCCTTTGACACCTCTTAGATCACCCATTAACCATAAAAGGAGCCATGCCCATCCACTAGTTACTAATAAAGTCCATTATAAAGTCCATTATATGATTATATTTCAGAGACAAATGTTATTGATTATAGGCACAGAAGAAACAATAATCACTTTTTAGCTGAATGATTTTGTTACCACTTCATCTGTACTTTTATTATCACTTCACCAAAAGGCAACAAAGATGCTTAAATTAATGAAAAGCTTAAGGTGTCTCAAGCAAATTAATATGAAAGAGAATTCCGGGGAGAACAATGTCTTTATTGAGGAGCAGAATGGTAGAGTCACAGAAGTACTTAACTGCTATAGCCAGCTCAGTTTCCAGTGTTGGTAGCAGTGAAGGAGTTAATACTTGGGTGTTAATCACACAGAGAATTTCCTTGTGACATGAAGTGCTTGTAGATAAGCAGTAATATGCCTTGTTTTACAGGTTTTCTGTAGCTGGGGCAGGGTCCCTTGCTGCACAGCATATATTGAGAGAGACGGATACAGAGAACAGTGGTAATAGCTTTCCATGTCACAGCAATATAAACCAGACAATTTTTATAAACTGGAAACATGGCTTTAATAGTAGTTCTATACAAGAAAAATCTCCCTGAAAACAATGATATAGATGGGAATTTTTTCCCCTTCCTAAGCAGAGGTGAAAAGGAAAGCCAAGCAACCCACATAAATCTATTTTCAAGCCTCACGGGAAACCCCATAGGTGAATTATGAGTCATAATAAGAATTATTTGTTGTACTACTGTATGCAATCAATCAGCAATTCAGACGTAGAAGATTTTTACCTTCTGTCTCTATCAGATAAACCCCATAACCCTTACAGAGGACTTTAAACCAGATGTAAATTGATGTGGAGCATGAGCAACTCCCAATACAGCCATATTCAGAGTGACACTTCCCCTCCTTCAGGGGTTCTCAAACTTCTTCCGCTCAGAATACCAAAGCTACCAAAACAGGAAAAAAAAAATAAAAATAGAAGTCTCATCTTCCTATGCTCCCAACTGCACAATCTGATGGTTCCTGTACAGGAGGAAAATCCTGGCAGAGGAGTGAGAAGAAGCTGGGGGCTTATGAGCAACGCGATGTCCTAGAAAACAGTGAATGGCAATGTTTTTCAATGAAGTCCTGCTGAGGAGACATGATACTGGCAACATGTGTGTGTGTGTTTATCTGTCCTGAAGCCACACAGGCTCCAAGTGAAATATGAAGTGGAGAAAATATTCTACAGAGTGAATAGTGCAGTAGGAGTGGAAATGCAGAAAACATAAGGAAAGGTAATTTTCACTTTGCCCTCTACCTCTTGCTTGTCCCAGAGGTTCATTAACAGTCAATTATTATAGATGTTTTTATGCAATGTTCCAGAACACCAAAGTTGAGATTCCTTATAGAGGAGAGCATATTAGATAACAGACTCTCTGCTATTACACAGGAGTTTATATTTTCCCTCTGTAAACCCCACCCCAAATTCTGTCATGATCTTCTACAGCACAGAGGAACACGGAAAACGCTGAAAAGCAAGAGATTCCATGAACAACAGAACACATTGTTTGGTTCTTTATGGGTTTGGTTGCGTTTACCTAAACAAAAAAGTGTGCACAGTCCTAATTAGAGCCTGCTACCCAGGCTCTAATTCATCCCATTGAGATCTCTGCATTTTGGGTAAATGTTTGTGAAATTTGTCAGAGGACTCTGATCCGCAGACACAATATCCTTCACATATCCCCCAGGGAAGCCCAGCCAACCACAGCAGCAATCTCATGACGAACCTTCCCCAGTTCATCCCCAAGGGCAATTTCATAGCCCACAAATTCCACAACCGTCGGATCACATTTACATTTTTCCAGCTTGGCAAACAGGTTATTATGGTGGAGGCATTTGAGGACAAGTTGAACATGCCAACTGTGTTGTTTCTGGACTCCCAAAATAAATGTGGGTGTCATCCAGACATGCTGCTACATCCTAGTCTAACATCTTCCTCTCAAAGTTGTAAATAAAATGCTGGAATGTTGCTAGAGCATTAGAATGGCAAGGAATAGGACAGGATTTACCTGTACCAACTGCAGAAAGAGATCTGCTCTCAGCGGCCTGTCAGATGAGTTTATGTTCCCTGAAAAGGCATGTTTGTTCAAGAGCTTTAAATAGTTAATTAATAAGATGCAGAGGCTATTAACTCTCAACTGTGATTAGAACAGGGCTCAGTCACTTACAAAAAAATTCAAGAGACCAGAACCTTTTTTTTACAAAGTCATGGTTATCCACTTAAGGCATCAAAATGGGAATTCCTTGGAAATCCTTTAAATGAGGTAGTTCCATGTATCCCCAGCTTCTGACTCAGATGGCAAATATCCTCTGGAGCCAAAAAGCACTGCTTCAGACCAGAAGTTAACAGGTGAAGCATGGTATCTGCTCTCTGATAATATTCCTAGCACAAAGACTTTAGTACCTCACCAGCAGTTAGTCTCTTCAGCTTGTGGCTCCAGTGTGAGGCACCAGCCATTACATAAAAACTTCCACTTTGTTGCATCCGGTTATGAGGGAATCCGAGTCTCTCCCAAATATGGCAATCAAAAGAAATCCAAGAGAAACACTCTGAACAGAACCAGAATTTGTGGAAAGACCAGTGGACGAACCCAGAATTGCTGAGCATGATGGGGCAATATGCAGATTGTATCAATTCAAACAGAAGTGATTTACTTTGGTTTTGAATAGTGAAACATGAAATACAGATCTCAGCATTAACAGGCATGAAAAGAACTGAGAGCTATCAGTTGACTCTAGAATGACATTTGAACTGAAAAAGAGCACAGTATAGACTGTTTAGAAATCCAGAATTCAATCTATACTCAGAAAGTTTCTGGATATCCTTCATTGGAAAATTCAGGGGGAAACAGAATGACAAAGGATGAGGAAAAGGCTGAAGTACTCATGCCTTCAGTTTTTAATAGTAAGACCTGATGTCCTCTGGGTATGCAGCTTTCACCTTCCTGAGCTGAAGACGGGGACAGGAATGGAAAGGATCCCCCAGAACCTTCAGTGGTAACCTGCTACACCATTAGACACCAACACATTTTTGGGGATGCATATATCTCATAAGGGTGCTGAGGCAGCTGACCAAAAGGCTCACCAAGCACTTTTAATACTTGATCAGCAGTCCTGGCTCACTGGGGAGGTCCCAGTTATCTAGAGGCTAACAAATCGACACCCGTCTACAAAAAGTGCAGGAAGGAGGATCCAGGGAGCAACACCCCTGCCAGCATGACATCAGTGCCAGGGAGGTTATGCAGCAGTTCTTGAATGCCATCACACAGCACACATAGAACAACCAGGGGATCAGGCCTGATAGCATGGGTTTGTGAAAGGCAGGTCCTGCTTGACTAACCTGATCTCCTTCAATTACAAGGTGACCCACAGTGGATGAGGGAAAGGCTGTGGATGTTGTTTACCTGGACTAGATAAAGCCTTTGATACCACTTCCCCTATCATTCTCCCAGAGAACTGGCTTCTCGCAGCTTGGACAGGCAAACACTTTCCTGGGTAAAAAACTTCCTGGATGGCCAGGCCCAGAGAGTGATGGTGAATAGAATTACATCCAGCTGGCAGGCAATTACAAGAGGCATTCCTCAGGCTCAGTATTGGGGACAGGCCTGTTAATATCTTTATGAATGATCTGGATAAGGGGAACGAGTGCACCCTCTGCAAGTTAGGGACATGGTTTGGTGGTGGACTTGGCAGCACTGGGTTAATGGCTAAAGGTCTTTTCCAACCTTAATGATTCTATGATTCTGTATTGAATTTAGCCATCAACCAAGTTCAGTTACCTGATCAGAGTAAGGCATGAGAAAGAAAGAATCATCAACAAATTTTACTGTGATTGAAAATCAACTTCTTATAGCATAATTAGTTGCCATCAGTCTATCACACTTCTTGTGCAATAGGATCTACAAGGGTTCACTGTTTACCCAGTGGGTGGCACTCCACTAACCTGAATTATTGTATTGGGCAAGTAAGGGAGTCAATGTATCAGTCAAAAAATTACAGCAGTTGTCTTTCAGACAATGGATTGCAACTGCCAATGAAATTACACCAGCTTTCATCACATACACAGAACAAGACAAACTTTAACTGAAAAAACAAACAACCAACCAATCAACCAAAAAAGACATCATGATGCAGATGAGCAAATTCACTACCATTCATGCACTTTATGCCCTTCTGCCTTCCTGTTCCTAGATCTTAGACCGTGGCCCTTAACATGAAAAAGCTACAAAGAAACTCAATTTATTTTGGAACTCTCAGCATTTGAAGACTAGCAAAAATGAAGTCACAAAGTTGTAGTGATAATCTGAGATAAACTAATAGGCAAGTCAGTATGGAAAATAAACAGTGAGATGTGGCTACTGTTCCAACAGATGGACCTGTCTATAACCTGTGGGTTATAGACAAAAGAGGCTTCCCCCAAGTTTGCAAATATTGAACCCCAAGCGAAAATTTCCCTTCAGCTGTTTTCCTCACCACCACCTTCTTAATCACCTCCATAAATACAGGTTCAAATGAAGGCCATTTGAGGCACTGGCAGCCACTTAAAACAAAAAAGGCTACCACTAGCTTTCCTTGACTGAATCCAAGCCCTGCTGGAATGGAAGCCCAAAATTGTGGTGCCTGTTTGCCCCCCAGTACAGCATCCTTTTTTTGGCTCCCTGCACTTTCATTTCCTCTGTTTCCCAGTCACAAAAACAATCAATGTCCCCTCTGTCCCTGCCAGCCCTCGAAGTTACTCCTTGGAAAGCTCTCACTTGCTGGGGAGTGCTGCAGGCTCCACCACCCATTAGAAGAGCTGGCTCCACAGTGCCAATTTTGGCCAGAGCCTACCGCTATCCAGGCCCACTTCCTAAACATCTTGCTGTCTCTACTTCCCCTAACATTTTACTCTTTTCTCTCCTACACCTTTGGCAATGTCCTATTAGGGACTGTGCACACTCGTGCCAAACAGTGAGTACAGGGATATTTAGCTTGTTATGGAACACACAGACTAATAATTATTTCAACCAACCATTGTTTCAGCAATACCTAAATTAGTACACCATGGAGGCAAATATACCCTAAATCCTGACCCAAACAGTGGTTCTGATTGCCAGCTAATACAACTCCATGTTTCCAATAAAAATCACCAAGAAAACAACACTGAAGTTCATTCCCTGTGAATTTTATCATGCAGTAGCAGCCATAGAACATGTCACTGCTGTTACCAACTTTTGCTAAATTTAGTGGGAGAAATTAAAGGTGAAAGGTTTCATTTTTCAATGAAAAGCCTAATCTATTCTGAAGCAATATATTTTCATTAATAAGTTTAAATTCTGATCATCCCATTTTGAGGGCATTCTGTCTGGGCAGTCCTATGGTGCTATATTACCCTATTGCTCTGCAAACACTTTTTTGAACTATTCTGTTCCTTCTCCATTATCACCACTTCCTTACTCTTGGGACAAAATGATCTTTTCCCTGATATTTTAAAGCATTAAAACAGCTCGAGGGGTAAAGAAAACATTTTTCATGTAATCTTTGAAAAGTTTAGTTGTCAAGGAGACCAAGACCTTAGCGACCAGGTATGGAGGCCATTCAGCTCACTAACATGATTGTGAAAGAATGTGCAAGGATGCCAGTATACCTGGAGGCAAACATGCTTAGTGTTTCAGGAGCGTCTTGCTTCCTGACATACCTTTATTACACAACAAAACAGTGACTCAGATTTTCTTCTCTCTGGATGGTATCATCTGGTGAGAAAAACATGGTTAAAGGACCTTACTTGGATGATCTATTGCCTCAATAAATCACTGGATTGAGGTATGCTCTGGAAATGTCATTCACAGACTGACACTTTCCAAAGAAGAACATGTCCAAGAGCACATTTTATATAACTGCAGAATAAATGACAGTCAAAAAGTAACAAATTGGAAAGATGCTTTCCTAACTCCAGGCAAAAGGGACACAATCAAATAAGCCTTTCTCTGATATTACTTCTGTTGCCAGGATAGAAACATGTCACTCAATGCCCAGGCTGAGACAGAGAGAGGTAGATGCTTGGCATCTTCAATTTTCACAAAAGTCAAATTTTGTTTTGCAGGTTTTATTTCTGTCCATAGCCTGTTTGCTAGGATTGGGACTTAGAGAAGTGGGCAGCCTTTCACTGGAGCCAACGCTCTTGTAAGGTTAACCGCTAAACCAAACTATTTGCAGATATTTTAGAAGTCAATACAGAAATAGTATTTGAAGTCTGAAAGAGCCATGGATTTGCACCTCAAATACACTTAAAATTGAATAACACATAATAAATAGTGAATATAATTAAAAAGCGTTTTGTGATAAAATGCAGAGATAAGCATGTGCAAGAAACATCAGTATAAAACTCAGGAGCCCCTAGAGATCACTGTCAGAACCAGAGTTAGTCAAAATCTGTGTCAATGATTTAGAGAATGCAGTGTATGGATAATAGCAGGGCCTTTTTCAGATAGTCAAGTGCCACACTGACCATAAGGAACTGCAAAAGCCCATCCAGGGCGTGTGCACAACACTCAGGGGCCAGTGAGCTTCCATGTGGATCATTTTGAAGTTCTGTATCAAGGGAAGAATAACCTAGACTCTGCTTACCTGATGCTGTATTCAGAACAGTTTCCATTAGTGGAGATGCTAATGGAATCATCAATAACAGCTCTTTGCAATTCTGAGTTAAGTTTGCAACACCAGTCATAAAATGCTGGGCGTCATTAGGAAGGACAGTCACAACAAAACCAAGAAAATCATTTTGCCACTGGGGACACCTTGCTCCACCCATATTTTTAATGTGTTTGCAGTTCTGGTCTGTGCATCTTAAGACAGAACAGAACAGGAGATAGACTAGAATTAGGGAAAAAAATCACCTAAAAAACAACACAGAGAAGAGCAACTAAAGTGATAGAGAGGGTGTACCAGTAAATTTACAAAGAACAAAGAGAATAAGGAATCTATATATGACAAATATATGGTAAAATAGGACAAGTTATTAAATGCCATACTACCATGTGCTATTTGAAATATTGTCCTTTGTATTTTTGGTTTAGTTTTTTTCTTGCTTAGTGCTTTCTTCCAAAGTCCAAATGTGTTTTCCAACTTACCGGCCCATTGTTCAGGGATCTAGTTTTAAGTGTACTCTAAAGATGAAAAAAGTGCAGACTACAGCAAGTTGCTACTCTGCATGAGTGCTAATAAAATGCCTACCTAGCAACAACTTCTTGTTTGAATGAAATCACTCTTCTGTGTACACCACAGCCTTGCAAACCAGCACACTTGTCACATCCTGCCCAGCAGCAGTGGCCTGGAATAAATATAAGGAAAACTAATACAGCAAAGAACACAACCACCAACACTGGTGGATGTGTCATTAAAACAGACATTACCAAGAAGAGGAAAGGTAAGTTTAACTCATGGTAAAATAGAGAGAGAATAGCTACTCCTACTGCAAGGAAAGAGCATTTCTTAGCTGAAGAGCTTTCTAGAGTTACTTGGATCCCCTAAAACACATTGAACAACTACAGTATGAATTCCCAGTCTGATCAGTTCCACTCCTCTAATACTTCCTAGATATTTAGCATTTGTACACCAATACCTACATCTCTGGTTCCCACAAGGCAGCTTCCATGCAACAGTTTTAAAGAAATGGCAGATAACAGACCAGCCCACATTCTATTTAAGAGTCCCATTTTCAAAAGCATTGAGTTAGCTTGAACTTGTTTTGATTTCACTTTTATTTCAAGTACTTTTAACTACTGCCTTTCATGGACAGCTTTAGGGTATCAGCTAAAGCAGGTCTAATTCCATGAATTGTTTTTGTAGACAGCTTCTTGCAAGAAGAGGTGGTTCAATCTAGATTTTTTGTTGAAAAGAATTGTGGTTGTTTCTTGCACATTCGCTAGTTGGTTTTCATATTGGAAGTGAGTGGAGAAGGGCAAAATGAGAACTCCTTTTCATAACAATTACAGTACATTTTTGTTCAATAGCACAGAGGCTGACCAAGCCAAGGTCAGCAGCACTGTGTGGCCAGTCAAAAAATTTCCCAATGGAAATCCTAGGTTTATTTTTTTAACCCTTTTGAACTTATGCTTTTTGCACCTCCACTAGTGTATTCAACAAGTGTATTTTGTTCAAAAAATGAGCACTCACAAGTTTCAAGAATTTCCTCCAAAAATTAAAAAATTCACACTCAACCTATTTTCATGACTAATAGACACATTCATGCAATGCCTTCTCTCTTTCATTTCCTGTCCAGTGAGCAGTCTAGTAGAGATCACTTAGAGTAATACCTTCATTTTGTGTTGAAATGAGCATGATTTTTTTGGGGAAAAAAACCCCATTTATGGCTTTTATGCTAGTTCATTGTTTTATCAGAGCAGCAGAGAAAAGAGCTTCTTAATATTTAAAGTTCTGGGTTAAGGAGAAAGTCTAAAACACACACACACAGAGCCACTTGTTTCCTCATTGAGTTGACATGACCTGGCACATGAGTAGAAGTGAGGAAGGACAGCGCACATATAGGTCTTTTAAAATAAGGAATAGGATTTCACTATAGTTGACAATCCCAATCTTCTTAAGAGGATAAAAAATGATATTTCAATCCCATCTCTGTTTAATTTTCCTCCCCCTTTGGGGGCCTAAATGCAATATTGTTTGTTTGATCCTTACTAATTATTCTCCTTTTTTATCCCAGCCCCAAATCAATTGGAGCATCATAGCAGTTTTCAAATTAATTATTAGATTTTTTCCCCCTGACTCATTTCAGACACTTTTATTAGAAAAGTGATTGATATATTAACACCATTAATTACTTATTTGACCCATTAATTTTGTCTATCTGCACAGACCTAATTGAAACAGCCTACACTGATTCTAGGATCTCATTTTGCCGATCGAAAATTAATTTTCTGGTACTCTTGACTGCTGAGTCTGCGTGATGGTGAGAAACACTGTTCCCACCTCACACATCTGTTTAATATTCCCACACTTCTTTCTCAATCCCAAAAAGACATTCAGATTCTGCCCCTGAAAGATTTCTATGAGCTTCGTTCTCTTCTGTCAATAAACAAGACTACCTCAATAGGCCTCCATAAATGACAGTTCCCGTTCATTTGACATAATTTGCCTTTCCACCATCAAGCTAAATTTCTTCAATAGACTCTTAATTATTCTAACCCCATTATCTAATGCTATTATAAATGTTTAAATAATATTTGATATAGTTCTGCTCCCACTGAAGTTAATGGGAATATTGCTGTTGCCTTAATTAAGATCAAGATAAAATTTATATTGTTTAATTTGTCACATATTACTATTGGGTAAAAACAACCTAGTTAGTATTCAGAGGTACTAAACAGACCCAGCTCCCAGACTAGAACTGGCAGGGCCTCAACACTTCTCAGGAGAAGTCTGGGAGCCTGTGCTGCACAGTGGGCGAGAAGAGAAGGGAGCAGTCGCAGGGTCGTGCACTCTGCTGCGTATCGGCAGCCCCAGAAGGCTTCCCACGCTCTGGGATGCTCAAAGCCTTTAAATGGAGCGCTCGAGTCAGGATTTGTCAAAAGACAGGAAAAACACAGAAGTGAGAAAACGGAGAAAAGCCTTTCCCGATGTGAGAACAAACCAGAAACATTTTTCCAAATTATTTGATCAAAAATCTGGACAATTTTAAGTGAAGCATTTTTTAAAAATCTTTGGCAAAAGACACTGTGTGCATTGATCAGATCTGGTTCAAAAAGAAATACATCTTTTAAACCAGAAACTAAATATTATTAATATGAAGATTTTTTTTGGCTGGTGACCATTTAGCTTTCATTAAAATTAAAAAAAATAAATTACATGCTTTTTTCAGAAAAAGCCATGGTTATTCTTATACTTTGAATAAAACCATTCACTTAAAAAAAATGAACAGAGAAACTAGAATTTAATGTTTCTTACAGGTCTAATATTGTATTCTGTTCTCTTGTACAATGCCAATCTCAGCAGAAGAAAAAACCTAAGAATGGATTAATTTGTGACATCTTTGTTATGTTCACGGCCAAGATACGATCACACCTACATGATAAAATCTCACAATGCACTACTTCTAGGCTTCTGTGGAGGTGCCTCTCCCAAGGGTCTGGCTTACCAGAGTGACATGTTTCACAGAGACATCCGAAATTCCGCTGAGACCTCAGTTCTGTCACTGAGAAAGTCTCCGAGACACTTCCTCATTTCTCTACAGATGTATTCATCCCACTAGGCTGGTGACTTTTAGGACTATAATCAATAAAGGCTGCCCAGGGGCTGTTTCGCCTCCTGTTTTGGAGAAAGGGTAAAGCAAAAAGGTTTGCATGGCCCAGTTGTGGTAGTGGAGTTTTACAGGGGTGGCTTCTGTGAGAATCTGCCAGAAGCTTCCTCCATGTCCAACAGAGCCAATGCCAGCCAGCTCCCTGATGGACCTGCCACTGCCCAAGGCTGGGACAACCAGAAATGGTGGGAACATGTTTAGGAAGGAAAAACATAGTTATTGTGCAGATGTAATTGCAGCCTGAGAAAAGCTGCAAGAGAGAGAATTGTGACCTTGCAAACACCAAGGTCAGTGAAGGAAGGAGAAGAGGTGCTCCAGGGCACTGGAGTTGAGCTTCCCCTACTGCCCATGGTGAAGACAATACCACGAAAGACCTCAAGGATGTGGAGATCCACCTGCAGCCCGTGGAGCAGATCCACGCAGGAGTAGGTGAATGCCTGAAAAGAAGCTGTGAATCCTTGGAAGGCCCATGATGGAGCAGGCTCCTGTCAGGGACCTGTGGACCCACGGAGAGAGGAGCCCACACTGGAACAGGTTTCTTGATAGGACTTGTGACCCCATGGGTACCCATGCTGGAGCAGCCTGTGCCTGAAGGACTGCGCCCTGTGGCAAAATGACCCACATTGCAGCAGCTCACAGAAAACTGTTGTCTGTGGGATGAACTCGTGTGAGAGAAGTTTGTGGAAGGTGAACTTCCTCCTCCCTATGGGAGGGACCCCACAATGAAGCAGGGGAAAGACTCCTCTTCTCGAGCAGCAGCAGAAACAACACATGATAAACTGACCGCAGCCCCCATCCCCTGTGTCCCTGTACTGCTGGAGCAGTGCTGCGAAGGAGGGAAGGGTGGGGCCAAGGTGTTTTTAGGATTTATTTTACTTCTATTCTCCTGTTCTGATTTTGTTAGTAATAAATTCAGCTAACATCCCTAAGTTGAGTCTGCTTTGCCCACAGTGGTATTTGGTCAGTGATCTCTCCCAGTCCTCATCTCAACCCATGAACCTTTTGCTACATTTTCTCTTCTCCGTCCAGCTGAAGAGGGGCTTTGGTGTGGGCCCGGCATCCAGTCAGGGTTAGCCTACTATAATATTGCTGCTGCTTCAGAAGGCAGAGGAGCAGAATGGGCTATTGAAAGGAACCAATGACCCAAAGAGAGGGGTATTTATGGCTAACTCCTCTCAGTTTCACCCTGTCCTTCTCTCACTGTTTGTATCCCATTTGTTACCATGTATCTCCTACCAGCCTCAAAGAAAGCCAAGACTCAACTTCTTCCCAGTAGCCAAGTGGAGTTTCCAATTGAAACTCTGGACACAAGATCCCTTATCACTGCAGCATGTCTGGATATGATGAGCACAGCAGCAAACTCTGAAATGCAGGAAAAAGGTCATAGGTCAAAAGGTCATTTTAAAATATATGTGCAAACATAAAGGCTGAAATTCCCCAGTGGGGTCATTTGCTGGGATTTCAACATGTATCCAGAGCTACCAGGTCTGAGCCCTGATAATGACTTTCTGGTTATCACAACCGGGAATCCTGAAAATACAGTGCTTCAAATTCCTAAGCACACTTGATGATGCTTTTTTTAAATTATGACTCTGATTCATCCATTCCTTCACTTCCTCCAGAGTCTTCCAATGTTGCCCTCTCTTTCTAGATTGCTGGAAGCATCTTGCCAGTGAACAGGATCTATTCAGTGAATTCAGAAGTAAGGTTGCTTTGTTACAGAGCTGAGACGTGATGTCCTGCAGCTGGAGGCACTAAGAGGCTCCTTTCTGTCTCCTTTTCATTGATTCACAGTATCCCACAATGCAAAGAAAAGCATCTAGATGTCTACCCTACACCACTGAGGAATTTGCTTTGGGAATTTGCTCTCCAAGAGCTCCCAAATGATAAGGCTATCTTTTACTGCCCCTTGTCCAAGACAAAGGTGAAATGTCTTCAAACTGGTCCCTATAAAGAGATTTCTAGACCAGTAAGAGATTTCTGAATTATTGGTAGGATCCTGCAGTCTGAACTTCCTATATGCCCCCAGAAGTAGAAACTCATTCTGCAGTTCAGACCTTCACTTTACGTTGGAGTTCCCATTTGCTTTTTTAACTGCTACACTGATTTGCACCATGACGTTCCATTCCACTGTAACATATACTCAGTAATTAACACTTGCTGCCCAAATTAACCTATGTATTACTTGCTTACATTAGTCCTAAACATCAGTGTAGCAAGCAAATCAATGAGGAGTCTATGTCCCTCTGCTAGACCACTGTGGTCTTTGACTGTAACTAATGACAGTGCTACACTTTCATCATCTTCCTAATCTTATGGTTCTATAACTCTCCTCTAGCTTGATATTTATTTGTATTGGAAGAGAATAGCAAATAGATACTACAAAGTGCCTACTACAAAGCAATGTACTTGTATATAAAAGCACTTTCAGGCATTTATAATATTTACTGTAGGTCATCAAATATATTCCCTGCTGTGAAAGATCGTCTTTGTTGTTCTTAGGCTCTCCTACTTTTTTCATCTTCCACAAAGAGAAACATCCTTATCTGTGCATACCCACTCTAACACAAACTGTAATCTTCAGCTTTTATCTGTATTGTTCTTGGGGAAAAATACATCATTGCATATGAGCAGAGCTAAATCTGAGTAAAATATGTTACAAATCTATTAATCTATAGCAGTACAACTCTTAAACACATTCTGAGCAGGTTTCAAATATCTGCATTGTTTGTCAGTGCCATAAACAGCTTGATATGGAAATCAAAAGCTTGATATGGAACAGGGTTTTATTTTATTTATTTTTTTTAAAGCACATAAAGAGGTCTGTTCTTAATGTCAATTTTCTGTCATGACACTTTAAAAAAATCTCAGAGTATAGCAAGACCTGACTGAAAGATAGCACTGCTTGGGCTCTCCAACTGCAAATGTGCATCCACAAAGATCACACGCCTGGAAGCAACAAAAGATTATCCTTTATTTTTTATCTCTCTTTGCCCTTTGGAAATGCTAACCTACTGTATATAAAAACTGTGCATAGCCTGCCTGGTGAAAACCATCACCAAACACCTCCAAATGGTTTTCCTCTGTGTTAATTTGTTTCTTGGCAGTCACTATTTTTAAATGCTATTGCATTACACTTCCACAGTTGAGCTCATATGTAAGATCAGATTTTGTATTCAAATATTCAGCTCAAGAAAAAAAAGAGATCAAAAAATACGCCTGTTCTATGCATATTGATCTCAACTGCCACTTCCCGACTCTTAAACTGAGAGCTAAACCAATCTCCCAGTGACGTTAACTCAGGTTGCTCTAAGCTCAGTTGCTTGTCATCAGCCCACATAGACAGCTGGGTGTCTTGGGATGGAGGGATGTGCTGCTGGCCGTGAGCAGAGATGCAGCAGTTTTCAGTACCAAGAAGGACTCAAACTGGTGTGATCCCTCAGTCTTGACTTTGCTGGCTTACTGCCAGCAGACCACAGCCATGCATGACAAATATTTTGATTATTTTATTATTTAAAGGAACAAGGATGCAAAGCAAAACCCAAGAAAATAGGGAGTTGTGCATCCTGAAGCTGCAATTCTGTTTATAGAGAAAAATGAAGTTTTAAAAATCCTCGTGTTTTTGTGGGATGCTTCAAGGACGATTGAGTTCTTTTCAGAATTATTCAGATTGTGGATTTTGAATATTTTGCAAGTCTAGATGTAGGGTCTTTAGTTTTGGTGTCTGTAACACAGGCATACAGCTTAAAATACCCAGTCTTTAAAGTGTAGGTGTTTAAGAATAGGCAGGCTGGACAAAGGATTGGAGGATTCTTGAGAGCCCTGTAGAAATGAATTTTTCATTGGGTACCTATCTGTTGGTAATTTCTCTGAACTTTCAAAAACTTTTCAAAAATTTTTGCCTTTTTTATTTGACCTTTAAAAAAAATCTTAGCAGATTATAAGTAAAGCAATAAGTAGAGGGTTTGCATTATTAATAAAAGAAGCCTCACCTCAGTGGCAGTTTCTCTAATCACAACACATGTACTATAAATAATGGAAAGAAGGACGTCTCCTGCTCTCAAACAAATAAAGTTTGCTGTCTAACTTATGGAGATTAGTGAAAGACAGAAAGCTACATGCAGAGTTTGCTCTCAAGAGTTTTCTGTGGGTGATTAATCAATAGGGATTAATCCCAAGTAGGCTTCTTGTGCCATAGAAATCCATCACACTTTTCCTTTCCTAAAAGGCTCAAAGAGACAGTGAAAGAGAAGGGAAGGGAGTTAAAACTGACATTGGAAACAAGAGTGCAAAGTAGGTGAGAGCTTGCACAGCTATAAAAGCAGATCTAAGAGAAGACAATCTTCACACATGCAGCTCTACCTGAAGTCTAAACCAGTTCAACACAGCCAAGTACATGGTCCTGCACCTGGGTCAGGACAAACCCAGGCACACCTACAGGCTGAGCAGAGAAGTGATAGAGAAAAGCCCTGAAGAGAAGAACTTGGGGGTGATGCTTGGTGAAAAACTCAGCATGAGCCAGTGGAATATGGGGCTGCATCCAAAGGAGTGTGGCCAGCAGGTCGAGGGAGGGGATTCTGTCCCTCTGCTCTGCTCGCAGAGACCCCATCTGGAATGCTGTGTACAGGTCTGGTGCTCCAACAGAAAAAGATATGGAGCTGTTGGAACAAGTGCAGAAGAGGGCCATGAAGCTGATAAGAGGACTAGAGCACCAGCCAACACTGGTAGAGTGGATAGACCTGAATTGCTACCTGGATATTTGAAGAAGCACTGTTTCAGCTATTACTCGAGCTGCTCCACTACATGTTACTAAAATGAGAAACAGGTAGGTTAAGCCTGTGCTTAATCCTACAAGGTGCTGAGCAATCTAGTCTTAAATGAGATGTGACTTAAGCATTTTAGGGGCCTGTGAACAGGTGACTCTGTCGAAATGGATTAAACCCTTCCTTAACACCACTGCTAAGCATGTTCACAAAAGGCAAAGTTCACAGCAAGAGTTCTTTAATTAAAGAAGAGAGCATATTAGCAAAGAAGGCAAGCTTCTAATTGCAATTTCACAAACATTTAATAATATAAAGAGAGTATTACATACCAAATAATAGTGCTGCCATGATACTATTAATCATTACATTCATTTTTCCTGAAAAAGAGCAGCATTCAATCTCAGATTAGTTATCTCAGGATCAGAGAGATGGTAACTCATTCAAATCATGTCCTTATTTCATGGCTACAGAAGCACATAATTTTGCTAGAAAAGTGAAACATCAAAATCTCACAGCACTTTCTTTTTCTTTTTAAGCATACAATGGACTAAATTCTGACCTTGGTTACACCCATATAACTTCCGAATTGTATGGATGAAACTAACAACAAAATAGGGCCAACTTTGTGAGCCTTTCTACATATGTTTAATTGAGCTAACCAAGCGGGACAGGGTTTTGTGCATAAAGCACTTTTGTATTTGATTTTATTGTAAAAAAAAATTTTCCCCATCTCCGCCTCACTCCTTAAAAAAAAATCAAGATGAAGCAAGCAGGAACAATGCTAATTATATTTTGTATGCAGTAAGAATGGGCAGGAGGATGGGGAGGCATGGAAAACAGGCCTCTGCAGAAAATATGTGGAGGATGAAAACAAAGTTCTCCTGAGATGGATAGAAGTTTCAGTTCCACAGGCTTTGAAATGAATGGTTCAGATGTTGTGAACACAATGGATAGTAATGATGATTACTTTTGCCAATGCCTATGGTGATGTTATAAGCTAATTATATTAGTCATTTACGCAAAGGCAAGATGCCTTTGATAACTACTATTTGGAGCAACAATTCAGCATGTTGAGTCACTGTTAAGTCACTCTTAGAGACAGACTCCAATTCAACTTACACCCAAATGAGTCTTCAGCAACTTTGTTGGACACAGCAGTTTTACTCTGCATTTAAACCTTCATAGAAACATCCAGTTCTGGCTATCTTTCTATATGCATTCCTTTTTTATTTTTTACAGTTTGCCTTACTCACCTAATCCACATCTCATGGGATTGCATTAATGCACATACTGTATCTGAAGATACCTGATGTCCATAAAAAATATTAGTCTCCATTTAGCTTTATCTATTTTGACATTTACTACTCTGATTCTTTGGAGCCATTAATTTCTCATTAAATGATAGGGAATCCAGACATATTACTCAGTGGGGAATATAAGCACCAAAATACTTTTTGTATCCCTGAAAAAATTCTCCTTTAAATCTCCCTTGAGGAATATAACTAAGCATCAGCTTTTCATGAAAACCTAAAAGTGCCCATCTTATTAACAAACCAGGGTCATGCCCACAAATCCCATCCAATTCCCCCAAGGTACGAACAACTTTTCAGAGACAGAAAAAGGAAAATGTTAATGCCTGATGATTTTAAAGGACATGTCTCCAGGATTTTCTAGATGTTTCTGTATCATTAGAGGAAGACAGATGTGGCAACCAGCAACCTATTTTTTTCTATTTTTTTATTTTTTAATTTATGCTTACCGAGGCCTTTGCCAGCAAAGCTCTGCTCTGCCATAGTATCTCGGTAAGCAGATCATGTCCTACCACCCTAACACAGCTCTGTTATCCACAGTGAAATATTTCTGTTGGAAAATGGAAGGCAGCAAGCGCAGGAGATATCCACCAACTTTGTGCTAGAAATAAATCTTCATCAGAGAAGTCAGGTTTCATATGGTGGTAGCACATAAAAGGGCACTTAATCAAGACAGGACCTTTTCTAAGGTCTGCAAGTCCACAGGTCTACAAGGCCATAAGTGTCACAAACATCTTCTAAATCCAACATAATTTATGGCTGCAATGGTAGTAAAGAGAAATTTCTGAGCCCTCCCAAGTTAACATAGATCAAAAGTCAATGAGACAAATGGCAATCTTTGTGCCCATTTTGAGAATTGCACATACATTCCTCTGGTTTTGACCGATCAGTCTTCCTAAGCATAAATGCTCCAGAGCCTTTCCGGCCAGGAGCTCAAAATTATCCCATCCTTAGATTCTTAGCAAATAAAGCCTGATTTCTGCCCTTCAGGTCATTTGGGATTCTTTACATATTCATTAATCCGATTTCTCAATAATTTGACTATAGTTTTTAGTTGAAGGAAAAAAAAACTACATCTGTGGTGAATTTTCTTTGTTTTCAGTTTGTCTCCTGACCTTTGACATCTTAATCCATACTAACCCAAAGCTTTCAAACCTTGCATTTATGACAACTATTGTGGTTAGAATCCAATCAAGTCTTTATTAATAGCCACTGAATACTTGAATGTGATCTTGTGGGGAAGACCAAAGCTGTCATCATTGTTAATGGAAAATAGAAAGAGATTTTCAGAAAACTGTGTCAGGACTTCCCCAGACTCAAGTCACCTGAGGCTTGCATTGCTGCACATCAGAAAAGCCTCCAGTAAGAAGAAATTGCAATTCACATGGCAAGGATATAAAATGTAAAATTCAGAAATCATTCTTTGTCTCTGCTCACTTTTATGAGTCAGTAATTTTTACAAGTAACCTTTATTGTGTATTTCCACTTCATAAATTGTTGAAATTGTTTTCAAGCACAAAATTGAAGGCGGCACTGTTAGGGATACAATTTCTACTGATTCTTATATTAGCTAATTCCAAGCAACATGCAAGGCTCATCAGCAAGAAAATGCTTGTGTTTACACATAATATATGTACAATGAGTATATTAATTTTTATAGCACAATTTATTCCAAACTTAGTAATTGTAAGAATAGTGACCACACAATACTCTTTGCTTCACATATCAGCGTCCATTTTTCAGCATTCTGACCAGTCCTGGTGCTGCTCTTACTTTCTTTTTCCCCTCAAGGGGTCAGTTCATTGTTTGATTCCTTTGAACTTTGCCTGATGCCAGGTGTTTAGAGGTGGATGAATAGCGACAATAGTATAACACGCATTTCATGAAGAAATGACTTTTTGAAGGTCAGTTCCAGGAGCTTGAGCTTGAAATGCTATCTGAGTGAATACGGATTACAGGAGAGGACTTGATTCTTGACCTATGGGCTTTTTGTGCTTGCTAATTTTGAAAGACACTTTAAAGCCTCTCCTGGAGGATCTTCCTTATTTGTACCACCTTTTATCTAAAAAAGCATTTGATGTCACTTTTGCTTGAGAGCAATCACTTTCTCTGTTTAAAAGTGGGAAGAAGATTCCTCTGTTGGATTGCTTTGTTGCTGGGTCTTCGTGACTTCCTTAACTTTCAAACACTAACTGTTCATATTTATAAATCTTGTCTGCTAGGCAAGAGTGTTAGGAATTTTTTGAGTAGCCGCTACGCCGTGAAATCCTACTTGATACTTGCCCAGATAACACTGGCATCCAGCAGTGTAGCTGCAGTTTGAGATCCACTGATGTTCAAAATCCAGTCTTCTCAAATTCCGTCAAGACTTCAGTTACTTACAAACTGTTTCCTTTACAGATATTATAGACCCAGGGTAAAAATTTACTTCTTTCAGTATGTCAGTATTTCTGTTGTTTGCATCGTGTCAAAATCAAAAAAGTGAACAAAGCCTAAAACTGCTTAAAATATTTCATCTTCATCCTCCCAGTTTGGCAGCAAAGGTAACGTGCTGATTGGTATAAAGATGGCATAATGAGAAATTACAAATAATATCCATGTGATCCACTTCCTACTTTATCATCTCATTAGGGCTTACTATTCTTGAGGCATATTATTCTGAAAGTAAATTGTTCAAAAATTCATAAGGGCCATGTTGTTACGGGATCTGAATGGAGAGCTACATGTCCTACCAAGTGGAGTTCAGGGTAAATTTTTTGTTGGTAAGAAAATGGACTACAGAATTGTATTATCTTTTCTTCTCTCCTCCCAAATAACTTGTGAGTTCATTGTCCTATTTCAATCCAATCTGAAATGCCAAAGATAATTATGTTTCTATATAACTCATGAAAATTGAAAGTGGTAGGAGAGCGGGGACAAAGTTAGTATCTCTACTAAGGGGAGGCACTGCTAAGTTAGGCTGCCTCACCCTGTGTTTGGCTGACCAGGCAGCATTGCATCTTGCCCTGCGGCTTCCCTGCACCTAGGGGATGACGTCACATGGGAAGGGAGGGAGATTAATTCAGTTCAGGGATTAAGAAACAAAAGCATTAGATCTCATTAGCTCTGCTGTTCCTGGAACAACAAACCCTCCTCCCCTCTGCCACCTCTATCCTGGTCAGCTTTTCTTTCAATATATAATAATATTAATCCTTTACAGTTCTCAGCTCTATCTGGCAAGTCCTAAATTCTCTGAAATAGAGGACCAGTTTGCTATTTTTCTTTCCACTCTTGCTCACTTAAGTAGTCTCATTAACCCCACTATTCATGTAAGCCACCTGCTGTTTGCTTGAGCAAAGAATGCATAAAAGTAAGCAGGAGCTTTGGGAAAAGTAAAATTTCTACTTATACAGTTCACATGCCCAGTGCTGCATATATTTTTAACAATGGCACTACAAACACTTCCCATAAAAGAACACTTGGGACTAGATCCGTAGCTTTTTAACTCAATAAGAGTCTGATTTCAACAGAATTTTGGATCAAAGCCATGAAAAGCAAACTACTTCTAGAACCCAGCCTTTTACAAAATGAGCGATTGCTAGTAGGTGTATCACCAACCTTCAGTATTTTAACACCACACCCTGACATATGTGATTATTCATTATTCTGTGGGAAAAAGACCTTTATATGTAAATCCTGGGAATACAGCAGATTAAAATCAGGTAGAGTACTTAAACACATTTGTAATAATTAATAAAAAATTACAAACAGGTGAGAGAGGATAACTGCCTCTGAAACATTTATTCTACTAGTAATTTTATTACCATTGAATTCTTGCCAGCCAGGAAACACCTAGAGGCTCATGTTTCACACCCAGTATTGCAGAGGTGAAAAGGTAGAACATTCTGCCTTAACAAGTATGCAAAGAGCAACTTCAAGCGGAAACAAGTTTAGCACCCAGCTCTTACTGGCTCAGCCACAGAGAAGCTCTCCATAATAACTCGCTTGGCTGTGCAGCTTCTGTGAGACTGTGAGCTGCTTCTTTGGCTCCTGGCTGTGGAGAGGCATGTGGTGTGCATGCACCCTCCCCAAATCCACTTGCCCTGTGAAGGGTTCCACTAACTAGCTGCTTTTTCTGCCTGACTCTCTGCCATATATATGTATTTTTAAAAAAAGCATATCACAAGTTTATATTTAAAGGGAGCTAGCTAAGGAGCTACATTATAATCATGCAGGGTACAAACTGCGTATTTTCAAAACCAGAAATAAAATTTTGTAGTGGAATAATTATTTATCTCTTACAGAATAAATTTTTCTGTTGTAACATACTATACAACCCAGAGGCATAGTGATCTCTCCAGATGACAGTAATTCTCACTATCCTTATCAAAAATGACAGTTGTTCCTTTGAAGCAGATTGCCATGGTAAGGCACTAGCTGAAAAGTCAGTTTTGTTCTGTCACGATAGGAACCTATCCCAACTCTGCATGCACTAACATCTTCCTTCTGTGAAAGAAAATAGAATAAATCTTTTCCATTTCTCCCCAAGATTTGTATGTCTGTTCACTGTGCATGAAGTTGACTGGAAACCTAGATACACAGAGTAGAGCAGACAAAGTTGATCTAAACAAAGGCAGCACAAAAATATTTGCTTGTCTTCAGCCAGATTCCCCCTTCACTTGCAAATACAGGGTCTTAGAAATGCCTTTATTTAGTATCCAGAACTATTCCTATTTAGGACATACAAATAAGTGTTAGGCATTTTTTCATGAATGGTGATCCATGTACTTCTTCAGTACATGTTCTCTAATAGTGATAGGAAAAAATGTGTACCAATAAACTCATAAAATGGCACTCTAAATACTTCTGTACTGTGCCTGACATAATCTCTGCCATGAGGAAGAATTGTGTTTCGTTTTTGCTTTTTAAATCCAAGGCCACAGCATTGGCTTTAACACAGATAAAATTATTGGCATCACTATTGACGTTACTGCAGCTAGTACCACTCCTGCCCAGAGTACTGGCACAGATGCAAGTAGATACACCTTGAAAGGAGTTTGTTACAGACTGAAGTCAGTCCGATTTGACCAAGGAAGAACAAGGTTCAAAATAAGCACCAGCAGAATGGCACTTTAAATGCCAGTCTGTATCATCTAGCTCTGCAAACTGCTCTTGTATTCTTTCCCTGGGCAAAATGAAAACGTGGAAAATGAACACGCTTCAGGGTGTGATATGTTCTCATAATGATCACAGTCAAAGCACAGAAACTCAACGTAGTTAACAGGGAGAAGGAAAGCCTTCTAACCAGACTATGGTAGCATGGAAAAAATCCAGATGTTTTGGGCACATAAACCTCTCTAAAGACAGAAATAGAAGCTTTATATTTACACAATGTTTGGAATTGTTCAGGCAGAGATTGGTAGCTCTCCCATGCCACTGAGGTGACCAGTAACACTGCAGTGAACACAGCCCTGTAGTAATCCAAAGGCTCACAACCATTCTTTAGGAAGGTTTCACAAACACAATTATGAATTTTTAAAAGTAATTAAATTAATTTATCTGTTCACAAATAATTCATAGAACAGGGAAAGGCAAACTAGTAAGATGAGTCTGTAAACGATAAAGATGGGTGGGAGAGAGAGCAAATCCATCTAGCAGCATGTTTACATATTCATTACATCACTCACATTTAATTTGTACCAGGAAGAAAGGAGGAGCCTTATCCCCTATCATCTTGCACATGATGAGATCATTTTCATCTGTGCAAAGTGAACATGGGGTCTTATTCCATCAGAATCCTGCATTCCCATTTAAGGATTTTACATCTACCACACTCTGGTCTAACTGACCAGACATATTATCACCTCAGGCATATTGTCAGCCTGCATATGGAGCTAGCTAGGATTAGCTAAAAGACGCAGTTGGAATTATTTTTATAAATAGGAAATAAATAGCACAGGGTGGGGGAGAGAATGCTGGCTTATGATAGTAAAGGTGGTTTAGCATTATATATATATATACATACATAAAATATATACATGTGGAAAATTTATACTTTGTTATAATTTGTTAGCACTCTGGACACATCATTTTTCATCATGTACTTTGAAGAGAGAAAGATACACTTTATAAGAATCCTCCATGCTTATATTATAGCATCATTCTCTCTTAATAGCCTTCTGGCTATCCACATGCTTCATAGTAGAAATTATCTGCCAAAATCACTTAATGCTGAAGATATCATGGGACTGCAGGAAAAAGTCCACACCGTAGTTTGTCTTCATTTCTTCTTCGATTTCTTTATTTTTCCATCAATCACAATAGTTGATTCCTTAATGGTGCCCTTGAGAGTCCCTACTAAGATAGCAGAAAGTCCACAGACTCTCTCTTAGTCAGATGTTTCAAGCACTCTCTGAGGATCTTGTAAATCTTCTCTAATACAGAATGGATCATTCAGGTCTCAAAATGTTTAGTATAATCTTTCCTCCAGTCAGCCTAAGGGACCACAATCCTCAGGGTTGCAGCCCTTACCCTAATTTTCTGAGGTTTGGAAAATGTCAAGACTAATCTTAGATTCACATAGGGTTTCTTTTTGAATAAGTTGCTTGACCTTTGTGTTTCACCGATATTCTGACTGGTGCAAGCCAATTACAGGGAAAGTTTGTCACCTTTTTTTTTTTTCCTTGGGATACTCATTGCCCTTCCTGCTACAAGAAACAGCTTTTAAGACTTCTGAAAACCTATAGTTACTGCTGATCTGACCTCAAACCACTCAGCCACTCCTGGCTGCATGTTGGCAGAGAAATTTTCTTCTCTCATAACCTACGAGAATGTATTGCCACGGTAATACATCAGTAGTAAGAACAATACCCAAAGCATGTGAAAAGCCTTTTATTACCTACTTTCATAAGGTTTTACAAAGGTGAGGACATATTACTGCCATTTTAAGGGGAAAACCCAAGCACTGGGTAATGCTACATGCTCAAGGTCACCCAGTAGGGGAAGGTCAGAGGTGCAAACACAGACTTGGTTTTATAAGGCCACACATAGGATTCTAACCTCATTAACATGAGTCAGTGTTGTTCAGCAGATTAACCAATCAATCACATACTCTTTCCATTTTCCATTTTAATATGGTCTCTGACACCTAGTCCCTCTAATAGCCTCACTTAAGCCACTGAGAGGAATCACTTTTTATAGGCTAATGTCAAGGGTTTTTCCTCCTCACATGCAATTTAGGTTTTCATAATTTGCTTCCTGACTCTTATACTTGCACAAGGATAGACATATTTAATAACTGACTTTTTAAATTGTTTGACTTGCACTGACAAGTCCTGATTGAAGCAATCTGTAGATTTGTGCCCAAAAAATGAATTTAAGTTGAAAACCCAAGCATTCCACCTTTCCAGGTCTAAATATGTATACATGGAACTACCCTTCACAATTACGACCTACAAGGATGCCAGATGATATATGATAGTTGCCCATACGTCTTCAAAATGACATATTATTTTAAATTGCCATTTAAGTATCCTAAAACAGGAAAAAACACTCACAGACTACATTTTGAATAACATAATTCCACAAAATTTGCCAGGAGGATGGAGTAATTATCTCATTGACCCAAGACCCAAATCTGGTCCTCTCTTTGCTTATTCTGGCTGAAAACCAGTCAGTTACATCTACAAAGACCACAAATAAGATTTTCCAGCATTTCACAATATTAAGGCCTGATCAGGGTCTTTCAATAGTTTTCAGTATCATTTCACAGACACACCACTGTGTTCTGGCAGTGGATACTTGTGCTCATGGAGAACATGTGATTCAGCAGAGCCTGTCCCTAGATTTCAGTGCAATCAGATTTTGATCTGAGATACTGACACACCACTTATCCTCAGGAATCATGTCCGTAACATGTCATGGATTCCAGGAGGCAAAACATGTGATTTTTCCTTTTTCAGATGCCTCGCTAAAATAGACAGACGGCAGAAAGGTAAGGAAAACAACCTGCAATTTTACCCTGTATTCACTATAAAAACATTATCTGAAAGTGATGGGACAATATAAAATTCAAAGAGAACAACTTTTCTACTCAAAGATACACGAACTGTACTAAGATGTCCTGAAATTTTCATCAATGTTTCTCAGTATTGTCCCTCTTCTATTGCCACAATTGATCTTGAAAGCTAAATAGCTAAAATAGCATATCTGTCATGGCCATGCCTACAGTACTTTGAGATAGGAGAGGTTTGGATCTTTCCTTAATTTCTTGGTTATAAATGATGGAACAGATGGGCAAGTTGTATGATTCTTTGCAGTAGTTTTGTCTTAATGAACACACCTTGGGACACATTCTTTTCAATGTGTACATCTCCTTTATTTCCTATTCTTAACATTTGCAGTGGTGCTACTTGAGAAGTAGAAGGTAACCTAAAATTCCAAATCCGATTTACTCCTTTTATAAGAAGGTTTTTAGTATAAATAATGAAATAAACACTTATGTGAAAAACACAGACTGTGAAAAGGGAAATATCTTTAGCAGGAGTAGATTTTACAAGTCTTCCTAATTTTATTACATTACAGCAAGAGTTTCTAAGCAATCATGCTGCAAAGGCATCACACCTATTGTGAGTGCCATGGAGAACTGAGAAGTTTCCTCATACGGTATAGCACCATTACAGAGACACCTGTGTTAAAAATGACTTGAAACTTTTCTACTCCAAAGTATTCCTTAAGCTTTAAAATGTTTCTTTTCTTACCCGATTCTTTATTACTTGCATTGTGTTCCAGACCATAACTGTGACAGCAAAAGCATCATCTTTTTTTCCTCCCATTCTTCTGACAAAGTACTTCTCTGCAGGGGTAAAAAATTGCACGTGCAACTGTAATAAACACAAGCAGAAGTGTGGCAAGTTGGAATGAAAAAATCCATAGTGCAACGTTATTCATTTGGTGTTTACTTCCTTGCCTTCACGTAAGTTGCAGCTGCCACAAGTGGCACCATATTGGTCTGGAGAAATGCCCTCATCCAGCAAGAGATAAGGAATCCACTTTAACCCCAGTGTCCTACAACACTGCTGGGGTGGAACAGTAAGCCCAGCCTAAGTCCTGGTGTGCACATGAATTGCTTTTGAAGAGGGGAGTGAAGTGTTTCCCAAGATGAGTGAAGAAGAGTGGGAGAGCATTGAACTGAACAAACTTAAAAATACCTGACCATGAAACTGGTTCTTGTTAACCAGAATAGAATTACTCTATCTACTACAGCTCCCGCAGGAGTACAAAAGAACAAGGTTATCTTTGCAGTGGTCTTCAAGAGCGTTTCCTCTTTTGGGAAAGAATTGTCAACCAAAAAAACCCATGCATCTGTCTTTTATACTAGGTTCTTCACCCAACTCAGTATGGCAGACACTTAAGAGGTGAGAGAAGTGCAGAATGTTGAAAAAGGGTGGAGTTCTTCTACCTCTTCACAACCATAAAATTCTATGAGTTAGGGTCAAGTAAGGCAGCAGGGTGAGGCAGCTTGAGAAGTATAAAGCTTTTTACTTTTCACTCTTGTCCTGGTGATTGTTAACACTGAGTAGAGCCTTCTCTTTGTGTATAATACAACATTTTTGTAGAATCAATAACATCTCAGACCAAAGAAAAACTACCGATAGTCTTCTTCCCAGAAATAGCAAATTCTCAATTCTCGTTCACTCCTTTATCCGCCAGCTGTTTCAACTGATTAGTCAAAGGCACACTCCTTGTTGACATAAAATGTGTGGCAAAAACAAGTGTATAAATGAATAATTATTTCCAAGACTCGCAATGAGATTAAGC
The DNA here is from genome assembly GCF_015832195.1 of Motacilla alba alba. Taxonomy (NCBI): domain Eukaryota; kingdom Metazoa; phylum Chordata; class Aves; order Passeriformes; family Motacillidae; genus Motacilla; species Motacilla alba. The sequence continues at coordinate 36,101,515 of NC_052017.1, read as the reverse complement.
GCTTATTGGATTAGGAAAATAACAGGATTTAATGGGGTCATTTATGCTGCAACTCCAGTATAAAAATGTACAGTGCATGCATACATATCAGATTACTATCTCTATAGTCCATCTAGCTATAACCACTTAACTATTTTATCCATACAGCACTAATACATTTCTGGTCTCTTCCTTTTTAGTACACTACAGGTGAGTGTCCTTGGGCATCTCTGGAGTGAACATGTGACGTTGCTGTTATTGCCATTAGTGAACAAGCATTTTTCAGCATGAGCTAATTTCAGTAACTTGTAACTTTCCCAGATCTGGGGAGCTTTTAAGTCTCAGACACGTACACAAATTGCCTCTCTCATTGCATCTCCTCCCTCTACATATTGCTGGAGCAAGCTACAGGCACTGCCAGCCTTCACTGCAGTGTTCCTACAGGTTCCCGGGAAAAAGAAAGGAACAGGAAAGAATTATTCGGCAAATCCACATATGAACCAGTGTATTGGTTGTGTTTGGCAAGGATTTGGCAGCTGGACGGTTGTAGGGGTGACCTCTGAGAGAAAAGGATGGGGGCTGCCCCATAGTGGACACAGCTCCAGTGAGCTCCCCAGCAGACACACCACAGGACACAGCTGACCCCACCAGGGAATTTGGGCTGTCTCTGAAAACTTATTTAGGAATGGGTAGAAAACAATTGACAGCCGGGTTGGGGGGGGGGGGGGGGGGGAAGAGTGAGAAACAATAGAGGAAACACCAGTGTCAGAGGTGAAGGCACTTCAGCATCCTGAGGAGAGGACCATGCCAGAGAGGTTAGATATTCTTGAAGGAACAGCAACCCAGGAAGAGCCCACAGTGGAGAAGGTTTCTTCCCGATGGATTGCAACCCACGGAGAGGACCCACACCGGAGTAGGGGAAAAGTGTGAGGAGGAAGGAGCAGCAGAGAAACTGTTATGTATTAACGGTTACCTGCATTCCCCATCCTCCCTACAATGCTCAGTGGGGCTGTGAGAGGAGTCAGGACTAAAGGGGGGAAGTTAAGCCTGGGAATGGGGGAAGCAAATGAGTTGTTTTAGTATTTGTGTTCTTGTTTCCCCCTACCCAAATCTATTTGAACTGGCAATAAATTAAATTAATTTTACAGAGTTGAGCCTGTTTTGCCAATGACAGTAATTGACAATTGACCTCCCTGTCCTCACCTCAACCCTCAAGCTTTCTCATTCTTGTTTTTTTCTTATTTTCTCCCCCGTCCAGCTGAGGAGGTGGAGTACAGTTGGTTGGGCATTTGGCTGCTAGCCAGGAATAAACCATCACGCCATTTTCAAGTTCTAGATTGATTTTTTTCAGACACTATGATGTATAGGTGGCTTTGTGGTGCAGTGTGTGTCTGTTTTTTGGCTATTTGAAAAAGAATGATCAATGCCTTGCTTGTAAGATCAGTATGGACATCTGAAGCCGAAAAAGAAGCTTCTGTTTTAGTCTAGATGGCAGAGCAATGAACTCCCTGATGCTATCTTGATATAGAGTTGATCAGTAGAGTCAAAAGTTACTTGGTGTGGGAAATTGTAGGAGGGTCAGAATAAACAGAGATGTTCACCAAAAAAAAGACTGACTGAGTCCTAAAGAATACTCAAAAGCATAGAATCAATCAAGTGAGGAAATAGCAGTAGGTATTTCTCTATTTTGAATGACTCTGTCTTTCGACGTGTATGTTTAATCTGCTATGAATCCTTTAAAAACATGTATCTGGCAGCTTAAAATCCTGGAAAATAAGCACTAATACTGGCTGTAGGACCCTAGTTATAAGTGACAGAAAACCAGACTTTTTTCCAGGAATGAAGTTAAATCAAAGATTCAGGAACTAAAGTTTTTTTGGTTGTTGATGCTTCCTTTCACAGGAAAATCAGAAAAAGTGAAAAACTTTGGGCAAATGGAAACTTTTTTAAACAACATTTTAAACTAGATGAAATATTTAACTTAATCTGAAGTGGACATTTCATTTTGATTTTGTTTACTTTTTAGAAACACATTTCAATGAAAATTGAACATGTATAGTATATTCAAACCAGAAAAAGATACCATTTATTTTAAAGTATTGCAATGAAAAAACAAAATATGTCTTCCAATTTATTTTAAGGAGTTTTAGGGAAGTTACTTTTTGTTTGGTTGGTTTGAACAAATAACTTGATAAAATGAAATCAAATTCTCAGACTTGTTTGATACTGCTGAACCTGCCTTTTTAATGTATATGAAAAATACGTACACTCTGTCAGATGAAAAGTATTGACAAACTTTACCTGGAGCCAGACACAGTCCACCTGGAGAATTAAAGCTCTGGAGCTGTCACAGGGGAGAAGTCTGGGCAAAGTTGAGGGATGGATCAGTGCTTCCTATTGATCCCAGTAAAGTTGCTTAGGTCTTTGAATACCAGACAAAGCTATAAAACATATAACAAAACTAAAAAAAGAAAATACATATTCCCTTTGATGACCTTTTATTTAGGTAAAACTTCCTAAAAAAGTAAAATCAGACTGTACCTTACTTCCTTGGAAAGAGAATTTAAAATTTCATTAATATTTCTCTTCCTTAAAGCTTTGTGAACAAAGTAAAAAGTCTCGCCAAAAGAAGCAGACAGCACAGAATGTCAAACTGATTACTCCAAACCTGGATTCCATAAGTCAGTATTAAAGAGTAATGATATTTTCACCAAAACCATCTTCCTCTCTAATTGCTTGACAGGACACACCTCTCACATTTGACATTTAATGACAGGACCCTGCTCAGAAGCATATGCTTAGCTGCAAGAAAAGGGATATCTTGTAAAGTCTAGGAAAAACTCTCATTCTGAGAGCTGAGCATGTCTCAATACTTCACTTTGGTCTCCTAGCAAATTCCTGTCCTTTTTATGTTTAATAAGTATCACTTTCATATGGTTAGACTGACACAAGAGTTGGTCTGCAGGGCGTACCCAACTCTCATTTGTCAGCCTGGCTCTTCCATAGAGAGAATGGGAATATTTTGAGAGGTAGAAAGGCATGGCTGACACAGACTATCAAACCTTGCATTATTGCAAGGAAAACCTTGACTCAAACCTTGCATTATTGCAAGGAAATGGGGGTGAACAAGAGGGAAGGAAGGATACACACCCCTGCCCATACACAACCCCTACAGCCTGGAGAGAGGGAGGAAGCCAGGCAGGAACACCTCTAACAGCTCAGAGTCAGAATGGGCAGAAGGAGGTGGCAGAGCTGGAGCTGCTTCCAAGTTTCAACAAAGAAGAAAGGGAGGGTAACCTCACCACAGCCTGCTTTATGTGGGAAAGGACAGAAAAGAAGATGGCAAAGAAGAAAACAGGCCATCTGCCTACCCAGCACCCTGAAATCCAGCAGAAATACTAACTTTCAAGGTGGGAATCCTGAGATGGGATGCTGCCCCTGAAGCTGTCAGAGCTGGAACCTGCTGAAACAGGACATGAGCTTCTTTGGGCCTACTTCTCATCTTAGCCTCTGTGGTGTGAGATTTGCTTGCACTGACTGTAGTCAGTGCTGAACCTCACACCTCATCTATGCTTGTGGTAACCATGACTTCATCAAGCCAAACCACTTCTGAAATTTTTCTGCCTTTTCTTACCCAAATACAGGCTGCATTTTTTTTTTTTTTTTGAAAGGCCAGTATATTTTTGCTTTGTGATTTTTATGTTTAAACTTCTTGTTTGTGACAAAAAGTCATGTAGCCAAACTAAATAGGGTCATTTTCCTCACTTTCATGCACTTTTCCTGTAGAAATTGGTATGAGGCATTCTGGCTATCAGTATGTATTCCAAAGGCACATAAAGAACACAATCAGTTTTCCTTAGGAAAGGGGCACAATTATAGAAAATGGTCTTGTACTGGTCGAAGGCAAAATTCCTACCAAGACAGAGATCTCAGGGCCAAGTAAAACCACCAAGTCTCCATTGTCATGGAGCCACACAGGATCTCCCATGCCTATGATGTGAAATGCATTCCCACCCATCAGACAATCCCACTGACAAGATCTTGATTTAGATTATGAATGAAACCAGTCCTATGCTCTTTACTTAGTTTTCCTAAATCCAAACAGATTCCATTGCTGCTGGTTTTCTTAAGAATAGGCTTTTAACTTTTTTTCCTGTAAGAATGGCATCTTGGACTTTCTGTACTTGCTCAGGCACTCTTAGACATGTACACGTTCTCACCCTGTTCATCCCCAAAAATCTCACCACATCCACATGGTCACTGACTGAACAAACTGACTGAATTTCCCCTGAATTTTTGATTTTTCAGGATAAAATCAACAGGGAAATAACTTATCTGATACTTTTTTCCATGTCATTGTACTGGACAGTACCCAGGCCCCACCATTATAATTTGTTTATGAGGATAAAATCACTATTATCTAAAAGGAGGCACTGTGTTCTCAGTGGTGTGCAAACAATGGTTCAAATACTCTAGGTCTGTAATATAGTTCAAATACATTCTTTAAATTGCATTGTCAAATCTTTCCACATTTTCCTTTTCAAAATAAAAAACACTCTGATAGTGGGAATTGTTGGAATCAAAATCGGGCAGAAATTGGAAGATCCATAGCTGTGATTTCTGCAACTGACCTACAAAATGTGTCATTAGCCTCCCCCCCACCCCCATATATCCAAAGTTCAATGAATAACGTTCTGTGCTGTTTGATTGCAAAACATTTTGGTAACAATGAAGTAAAACAAAAGGGTTTTTTGTTCCTTTTTTACTCTGTTCACACGTACATTTGCTGTGCAAAGCCAGGTGACACTTTCAAGAAAACTTGAGGTAAATTCACTGTATATTGTTTTACTTACTCACCAAACACACAGATGTTCACATACACTCACTCTTATCTACATCAGTGACCAAAGCTGAAAATAAAAAACGATTTTCATGTTGTCTGCACCTCTATCACAGTTGCAAATCTAGGGCTTGAGAACATCTTCCCAGCTTGCACCTGTTTTATATATGAGGATTCATGAGCTCAGCACAGAATTTCAACTTTTCTACCTTCTTTTTCTTCCAATAAACACAAGAAAACAAACAAACCATGCATGACTCAAAATAATTTGACCCAACAATTTATCTTTATCCTTTTCCTCTTTGAAGACCACTTATTGTATTTTCTAGTTCTTTTTCCACTATCCTCTTAACAGAGCTACTCACATCTGCCCTCTCCCAAATGGTCCCTCTGTTTTAATACTGATCATTCATGCAGAGACATAGAAGTGATCACATTCCTTATCAGAGGAGTTTGTAGATATCACCATCACCCACCAACAATGTCTCCCTTTCCCACAACTCCTCTGAGATCACTACAGATGGGCATAGACTCAGGCTTCCTTTGAACACTTCTCTCCTTGCACAACTCATCCTTGTTTTCAAAAATGCTCTCTTCCCTCTGTGATTAGACTTAGAGTAATCTATGCATATTTGGTGACCAAAATTCATAAGTATAATTAAAGTACCCAAATTTTCAACAGCTAATCTCAAGAAAGTTGATTTACACGAGAACAGCCTCTTTGCTGAGAAGATATCACACCATTACTTCATTTCCTCTGCTGGCATCCTGTTGAAAACAAGGTAATATTTAAGATTTTAGCCTGCACTTTCAAATCCACATATACAACTAGTCTGAATTATCCCTAGGATTTGTCCTTTGCAATCATGACTCATTGCATCAGCTACTCTCCAGATGTGAACAAAGTGTTTCTCCCAGTGTAGAAACATGTTAGTGCAGGAGACAGGGTTTGGACAGCAGCTGGTGTGCATAATTAGAAAGGAATTCACTTCTGGTATGCACAGGAGGACCACAGAGTCATCACCTCAAACACAACATATATCCCACCACATATCCCACAACATATATCACACAGGGTATCCCTAAAAACATTTCCACAACAAAACAGCCTGAAAACAAAGCAAGCCAGATGGACGGACAAAGACATGTCTTTGGGGGTGTGACAGACTAAAAACATTAGTTGCTTTCTTCACAAAAGTCACAGCTTTAAAAAATATACCCAAAATTTATCTTTAAATTGCTTAAAACACCAGCCCAATGTTTATCCCACATGTACCTTGTCAGATACTGTCCACACTAGTCACACATGGGCACACATCTGTAGGCCAAGCACAGGTCAAACACATCAGTGTCATGCTGAAGGAATGAATCCCCATCCCACTGCACCCATAGGAAGGGCTTATTTATACACGGAATACTTTTGTGACTGAGAGCAGATGGGATCTGGACATAGATTAGTAGAGTTTGCACAGTTTGCTTAAAATCCCTTATGTAGGTTTTAACTTCTGTCTTAATTCCTGGTTGCATATTCATTTTCCATGAGTTTGAACATAAGAGCAAAAAAATTGTGAGTCAGCCAGTAAGAGTATATTTCTTTGTAAGTAGGAGCTCAGATTTCAGATACTTGACTTTTGTATGACTTGGACAAATTTACATTAAGTGACAAGGGATGTCACACTGCTGAAGGACATAAATGCCAATATGTGGATATATAGTGTATATCGTTTCAGACTCAAAAAAGAACTGCAGTAAGGAAACTGGAGTGATTATTTTTTTCAATACCTAGGAGAACTTTCAGCCCCTATTTATCCCAGCAGGTGCTGCATATGCACTTTTCAGTTGTTCTGAAAACAAATGAAAAGTTGTAAGGATAGGGCACAACCCCTTCAGATATGGCAGGATTTACTCAAAATGTTTGTGAAGAATCTATCTTCAATATTTTTCTGTCTCCAAGAAATTTACAAAGCAACCTATAAGGTTGCATAAATGCTTCACTTCTCATCAGCTGTAGGATTTGGCAGCATCCTTCACACCCTGGAGATTGGAAGATGTTTGTGTTATCAGCTAAGCCCACCAAAACCAAACTGGTGTGGGGCCAGAGTTGGAGAAACCATCAGCAAAATGGAGGGGTTCTACCTTTATGGTATCATTTCCACTATGAGCTGGTCTCCTTCAGCTCATTCAAGTCTTTTTCGTGTCAATCCCCAGCTCCAGCCTCTCTGAGAGTTACTTTTGTGGCCCACGGGAGATTAAAACAGTGTGCTGATCACGAGTCCCTCCACCTCCTCATGAAGGGATGAAACTAAAGAGACTGTCTGCTGTCAACATGGTGCATATGGTTTGCTTTTGAGACAACACTTTAAATTATGACTGAGGGCTCCCACTCACACAAGTGCCTCCAGCTTCAGCCTTGCACACTCACAGCTGCCCAAGAAACTATTGCCCTTTGAGATCATCTCAGACAAAGTGCACCAACATAAAACTGGTTTCTGCCCTGAATCACAATAAAATTTTCACATGACAATTATTTTATCGAAGTAAATCTAAAAAAAACCCACTTTTATTTTAAAGTACATCCATTACCTTCCTCAACGTTGCATCCAAAGCAAAGACGTGTTACAAAGTAGTTTGAAGACCATTTTCTGACTTCTGAGCTAAATCAGCACTTTTAATACAACCAAAGTAGACATAAAAGTGGAACATTGACATTGTATGTGTGCAGGGAAAGTGAGACTGTTAAGAGAAAGTTAAAAAAAAATCCCCTAAACATTACCAGTATGCAAAACAATATGAAACTATAATAAAACTACAGCTACTTAAGGGAATTGGACATAATATGACTGGAAGTAGAAAGAAAACTGATACATGTGCATATTGATAAGATGTTTAAGCTCTTGGAAACCAGTTAAATCAACAGCATGGCTAAAACAGCATAAAACAAAATGTTACCCCTTCAAATGCACAGGTTCTGATAATGGAGCTTTCTATCCAGTCCAGAGTTTCTTGCCATACTCTGTACCTCAGGGTTGCTTAAGCAAAGTGAACTGATACAGTGGGAATAGAAATGCTTCATCTCAAAGGCGGCTGTATTTTTAAATATATTTTTTAGCACTTCGTGATGTATTTGCCTGTGTCAGGAGACTTAAATATTTAAACAGGGTGACAAAGTTCATTTCAACTTCAATGACAGTCAAACCCCCTGACATCCCCCTTTTGTAATGTGAGCAGAATTTTCTTCATAGAAATAGCCCACCTCAAAGAAGTATGGAAAGGAAAAAGGAAAAGAAAAGGAAAAAAAAAAACCAACTTCTATTACAACTTTTAAAGCCCTGAAAGTCTGGAATGTCTCTTTCACCTTTACCTTCTGAGTCACCCCACTCATCTCCTACCGGTAGATATTTATTTTCTAAACAAGCTGCAGGCACACACAGCGCGGAAGCCAGCTGCCCGCTTCGCCGCTCTGAGGGGGCAGGCGAGGGGAGGGCGGCAGCCGCCGGTGACTCCCGGGGCCGGGCGCTCGCCAGCCTCACCCCAGCCCGAACCCTCCCCGGGCAGCTCAGGCCGCCTCCTTCTTTCCCAAGCACAGCTCTCTGGTCTGCCGGAGGGGTGTGCCTGTCCTCCGGCAGACCCGGCGATGAGCAAGCGCCTGTGAAATGTGACAGAACGAGAAAGGCGGATTCTGTGCTCCCAGCCGGCGCGGCCCCGGGGGCTCTGCGGGCTCCGGGTCACCCGCGCGGAGCCACCTCGTGGCCCGCGCCGGGAACGGCAGCCAGCTGCCCTCACGGCCCCGCACTCCTGCTTCCCGGGGAGCCGAGACGATCCAGGAGCCGTGCCGGTCCAGGAGCCGTGCCGATCCAGGAGCCGTGCCCATCCAGGAGCCGTGCCCGCTCCGGCTTCCCCTCCCCGCGCCCCTGAGTGCACCGCTCGGGGCCCGCCGCACACCCTGCAGGTGAGCACAGAACCACAGAACAGCCTGGCTGGAAGGGACCCGCACGCACCAGCGAGTCCAGCCCTTAGCTCTGCACAGCACATCCCCAAGAACCACCATGTGCCTGAGAGCGTTGCCCGTTGTTCTGTGGTTCTGGTTCTGGTTCACCGTGACTCTGGCCAGAGCGGTGCCGGTGCAAGCCCACACTGGTTGTTGTTGCTGGAACACGGACGGGCAGGCAGAGCACAGTGGCAGAAATATCTTCTGCTGGCATGGAAAAAGGGTAATGACTGTCCTCAGGTGAAGTACTTGGCTTGTATTAGGGAACAGTCACAGGCTGCTTGAGACAAGAGGCAGGAGGGAGCACTCACAAGTCCCATCCTGGCATCATCCCTTTGCTGCTATGCAGGGAGGGAAGAAAAGACCAGCTTGGGAAAGACCATTCCGGGGAAAAAAAATTGTTCTGTGAAATTCGCCTTATGATGAATTGCACAAAGGTATGAAAAAATAGTGTCTTTTTTATGGAGAGTTAGTAGTCACTACACTGACAAATCACAATATCATCAGGGTTGGAAGAGACCTTTAAAGTCATCCAGTCCAACTATCAGTCCAGCACTAATGCTGTAACCCCTAAACCACTAAACCAGGCCTAATCCCTAAACCACACCCGATCCAAATGCCTCTTAAACCCCTCCAGAAATGGTGACTGCACAACTTCCTCGGGGCAACAAACCTATTACAGTGCCTGACCTCCTTAAGAGTGAAAATTTTTACGTAATATCTAATCTGAGTCTCCTCTGTCTCAGCTGAAGGCCATTTCCTCTGGTCCTCTCACTGCAGTCACAGTAGAAGAGACTGGCCCCCACCTCACTACACTCTCAGGGAATTGTAGAGAGGAATGAAGTTCCTCCTGAGCCTCCTCTAGGGTAAACAACTCCAGCACCCTCAGCTCTTCCTCATAACACATTTTCTAGACCTTTCATGAGCCTTGTTGCCCTTCTCTGGACATACTCCAGCACCTCAATGTCCTTTTTAAAGTGAGGGGCCCAAAACTGAATGCAGTACAAGCAAGACCTCGAGAATGGCTCAGTCAAAAAGAGTTTAATCTGCTGAAAGGACTTGACTGGGCTGGGTGGTTTTTTTTTGTGTGTGTGGTTCATTTTTTTTTCCTAACTAGTGGGCATGTGGAGGGGCTGTGAGGAATGAGGCAGGAAGAGCAGCACCTGGAGCTCCCTCCACTCTTGCTGTGTCTCTCCTCGCAGTGAGGCTAGTACCTGAACACCTGAGCAGCCTGCGGGAAGGAAACAAAAACCGGCTCACTCCCAAGTACACCAGGGTGCTTGTAGCCCTGTTTTTTACTTAGTGAATCAAAAAGCATAAAGGAAATGAAAAATGGAGAAACCATGCCTCATGCTCTTCCAGAGCATTGCAGGCCAGTACCCTGTCAGACCTGTTTTTCAAGCACGGGGTGTAGAAATGGCTTCCTACACACACACAGGGCTAACACAGGAGTCCCCCAGACCCCTTATCTTCAAACGGGAACAAGACTGAAGAAGCTGATTGCCCAAACTATTTTGACTTTTCTGTCCACCTTGATCTTTTCTTTGTCCTTAGATCCGTCCTTCCGTAATCAGCCAAAACAGACATGATATGGTCTTCCACACAAGGGACAAAATTCTGTGTCCAAAAAGCCATGCCTGCTGTACAGCCATGCCATGAGACTCAGGGAGGAGCAGAATCTTCCTACCAGGAACTTCAGCTTCCCATGCAGTCAGGGAGAAGGCAAAGAAATTAAGTTTCTCCTTCTTCCTCCATTTCCAACTTGCTCTATGCAATAGCCAATGTGGCTGAACAAGAACAGCAAGGATCTTGTTATTCCAACATATGACTAGAAACAAAGTGGGTCTGACATGTTCCTACCTCAGTATCAGCCTCTGCCCCTCTGTCATGCTTGTGCAAGTTTTTGTGGAGATGCTTAGTAAAACAGTAGCTGAAGTAGCCAAGCCTGAAGAAGTACTTTGAAAATGAAAATAGGGTGATTGTTCTCAGAAGAGTTGTATCCATTGTATTGCTTTATGGAGCTGTTGGAGTAAGCAGAAGGGCAGCATTCTTCAGCCAGCGTTTTCAAGATGACATGTCTGCTGGTTTCCACCATTGCTGAACCATCAGAGTCACAGGAAGAACATTCCTATCACTTGTGTGTGTGATACAAAGACAGGGACTTCAGGTCCCTGCTTGGTGACTCTCAGGGGGGTCCTGCAAAGCCCCATGGAGCCTTAGCCTGACACCTGCCAATTCAACTTCCCTGCTTGAGACAGCAAGTAAGCAAAAGACTGTGGCATACATACTCTGATTCGTTAAAATGGAACCCATAAAAGCACTGGAGCTAGGAAGTCCCCTCAGGTGGACTAGAAAGCCACCCTGAGACAGAGGGTTCTGGTGCAGATTTCTGTCTCTGAGGGGTGGCCACCACCCATGGCAGCACAGCAAGCTGGCACAGGGCAGCTACGTCAGCGTGGCACTGTGCCCAACTTGTCAGCTCTGAGGAGGGTTTCCTCACTGCCCTGGGTCATGTCTTTCTCACAAAGATTTTACAGGGATGTCATAACTATACATCCTTCCAAATGCACGGTTAAGAGTTAGAGCTTTCCTAATCCTGCATAATTATTAACATGAGAGCAATTAGACAGAAAGATGAAATAGCTTGTTATTAAAAGACCAGTGAAGAACATAAAGAGCTACCAATTGGCATAAGAAATCTTGATTCCAGAATACTAAAGCCCATAACCTATGGAGTGTTTACTTTATATTATATGATTTAGTTGCTATGGGATGTATCATTCAAATTCCACCTGTCCTGTGCTGTGTGGGAACAGTATAATTCATCATGTAGATCTCCAGGTAAAGGAGAAGAGACATCTTGTGTGGCTGGATAGCCTAGTCCCACATTTTTATGGTAAGACTTTAGAATATTATTTTAAGTCAGCTAAAACATTAGAAATTCTGATTTATAGCTAATTTTTTTTCATCATTGAACTGATAAAGTAAGCTATAATGAGAACTTTCTGGATGATAGATGTCATTCTTCTGAGCGGTGCTATTAGCACTTGTCCAGTTTCAGGAATATTTATTAAAGGAAAAAAAAAAGACACACATATGGCTCGGTATAATTATGTAGCCCTTCAGAGTAAAAGAACTGTTCAAGAGAACACATATTCCTAAAGCTATGTTTATCTCCTTTTAATTTCTATTACTTTTTCCAAGTCTGTCAGCTTTACATATAATTTTACATTTTGTCAAATGAAGCTGATAACATTTATTTCACAGAAATAAAGGCCAACATTCATAAACTACAATAACAAGCCAACACATGCCAGCATCTGTGAATGGAAAGGGGGATAGGAAAAAGGCCTTGTTTTGGTAGGCAAACAAATTTCAGTTTGCATTTCACAAGAGATTATCATTAGTCTTCAGCAAACTCAGTGTCTGTGAACATCTTACATTATTCTTCTGGACCACAGAACCTTCTTCCGATTTTGAAGAGCTAGCTTGACTTTGCAGACATTTCTTTGATGTAACTTAAACCCTGTTTTTTTCCCCATGTAGGAATTGGAACTGTACAATAACTTAGCAGGTAGGTTATGGTAAAACCTCACACAGCTACCTAATCTGCCAGATATTTCTTTGGACCATGAATAGAAGGTATTACTAGTATTCCTTTAGCAGTATTTACTATTGCTAGTATTTCCTTTCTTCTATCCATATTATCAAATTCATTCTTCACACAGTGTTGAAATTTCTTTTTCCATGCTGCTTTCTTCTCTTTACTTCCCTTATTTTATCATTAGGTATTATTCGATGTCATCATCTTCTGAAAAGAACAAGAAGCTAATAATATTTCATGATTAGAAGTGGTCTTTGAATGGGCTTGTAATGAGGTAAAATGAGTTCACCCATCTCTAGTTGTTTTGTACACAATATTCTCCTAATAGTGAGAAATACTTTGACAGAATCCCCTTAATTAAAACATTCAACAAACTGAGAGCCTGTAGTAGCTGGCTTTGTAGGTTTACACAGTACTCTACCTTAAGCAGTGGCTGGGCTGAATTCAAGGGTGAATTAATGTGATCTATGATTTCTTCAGGCCAGAGGTATTTTATACTATCTTAGTTGTTGTTTTTTTTTTTAATTTTAGTGTACTTAAACACCTACAGAGTTACTTAATTACCCAGAATAATTTTGATTCACAATCACTGATTAATGTATGAGTTACATTCTTGTCCACTTACATGAATGCTTCACCCTTAGTCTGTTTTACTATAAAAAGCTTTGACAATGTTGGAGTGTGCTTCCCAGGATGTGCTGTTGTTTCACTGATGAACTCCTTGTGAATAGTGCAAATATCAAAGAATTTTTTCTCGATTGTAGGAATCAGTTACAATTTCTTTTTCTTGGAAGCCACCGTGGGGTTTGCAGCTTTTTTCATAAAATGGGTTTTTTAAGAGAAGAAATGCAAAAACTGCTGACAGAAAGTTATTTTCCCACTGAAAGTTACTACAGCTTGTTTGTGGGCAGAGAGATTTTCATTTAATTTAAAAAGTTCAGAAAAAAAAAGTAGATGTTATAAATAAACAAAACAAAACAACTATTTCATTGTAATATCCATGGCCCTTAGCCATAGGTGATCTAAAATCAAGCCAGGAACAGAAAACTGCAAAATTGTATACCAGCTTCTGTTAGTAAAAGCAAAAACAAGATTGGCACGTTGAGAAAGGAATACTACATTTTTGGTGTCAGTCTTTCTCTAGACTTTTCTGTACCTCTATACCTGTCACAGAGGTGTGATGGACAGGGAGAAACAGGAGAGTGCTTGGCATAAGTGGTGCATTCATTTGAAGTTGTAGGGCAGCACCTCAGCTGGGTTCAAGTGAGTTCGTTGATGGCAGTTCTTGGAATTACTTATTCTTGGTGGTGTACTTTGATTAACTCTTTGAAAAAAAATGGTGTTCAGATGTTATGCGGCAGGAACTGACAGTCATTCTGCAATAGCATGGGAGTTTATAGTTTACTCAGCAAAAGCTTGCATGCTGGTGTATTTTAGAAATGTTGGTCACCTCAGTACTTGAGAACTCATTCTTTTTGGAGTCTCTTAGTTCTCCAGAACAGAAATTAATTGCATAGTTTCAGAGTTTTAATTTCACTTACTATTTTTTTGCCTTCATAGAACTACCATTCGAGCAAGTCCTCCACTGTGTAGTTTAGAACAGTTATGAACTCACATGAACCATCTGTCCCTGACCCAGCAAACTTACCTTGTTTACTGAGCACTGATAAATTCGAAGGATAGGGTCTTTCTCTTGATGAACTGACACAACTGGTCCAAAGTTTTCTGATGCCAAGGGAAATGCTCACAGACTTCAGAAGTCTAGGGATCAAGCTGTAGTTTCAGACATCCAAGAATGAAAAAGGGCAATGAAAAACAGCAATGTCATTAGTACTGCAAGCTTAATATAGCATATTTTATGGAAGCATGGTGTAAAATCATTATAAACCACATTTTTTCACATATATGTTCAGAATCAAATTTCACGTATCGTTGCTGAAAAACTGTATCACTGGAAAAGACACATGGCATAATTTTAGTCTGCAAGGAATAAAAAAGATGCTTGCAACAGCATGCATCAGAGAAGAGCTTGTCAGTTTTATGAGGAAGAGAAGTGATGCACTGTTGGTAACAGGTCTGTCACAGCCTGGTCTTACCACAACCAGACTGCATCTGTATCCTCATGTCTACCTGTCTCCTATGTTACTTGGGCTGGACGTGTGTTTGATGGTGTTAAACTCACATTCCCAAAAGCCTGCTCTGCGAAACTAAGGTGTCTTTTCTGCTGTCTTTTGGGCACATAGGAAGTGAATAATATTCTCCATGATATGCCCCATGCCCACATCCCTGTGTTGTCAGTTGTTAGTCAATGCAGATCATTTAGCACAATGTACTTCTTCTGCCAGGAGAACGTGGATCCAGTTGACCCACTTATTTCACACTATGCTGGAAATATCAGACAGTGTATCTATATATATCATACGTGTTTGCCATAACAATAGGAACCAGGACAGATCTAGCTGGTTTTGCTGCTATCAGGATAATGCTGCTAGCTTGTGAAAGGCATTATGGGAAAACTTTTTGAATAATTTTTTGAGGCGAATCACAACCACTAGGTTTGGAAAATGATTAGGTAATGTAGACCAGCATTTCTCAGCATTGCAGTGGACAGTAATACCATTGCAATATTTAATTACCAGCATTTACATAAGGAAGGAGTCAAACAAAAAGGAGGTCATAATAAAGAAATATTCACAACTATTTGATTTTAAATTAAAAGTGTGGTAGTTGTACAACACGCATCTCCACTAATTTAAAGGGGCTGAAAAACTGTAGGCTCCAAAATACTTGCAGCAAATTAATAAAAATATCTGAGTTTTCTGTATTTGTGAGGAACTATTTAGTTGTTAAAAGTAATTGATAGTCTTCCTTTTAGAAGTAATGAACTATGTCCATATTTACATGTTCTTTTCACTGACAAACACAAAGGCAGCATCATTTTTGTGTGATTCCCTGGTTGCTGCAAGAAGTTTCAAGTGTCATCAGCACTTGATGAGATTAAAACTAAATTAAAATTTCTCCAAGTTTTGAAGCTTCATTTAAAGATATCCTGCAGGTTCTTTAAACGCCAACAAGTTGTTGGTTTCTTCCACAGAATATAAATTTGTTGCTGTTTCTTTCTGAGAAGTTATTTTTCTCCTGTGCTTCCCATAAACAGTTGCAGTAAGAGTACTTTACATATACAAAGTCATGTATACAATTTAAAAAAAAAAAGGGAAAAAAAAGGCAGTGTAACAGCCATCTCTTTGTGTCCACTGTGTGCAAAAAGTATGGAGCCACAAGCAGACATTTTCATCTATGTCAGAGGTGGCTTCTGTGATGCTCATCAGTGTTGCTGTATATGTCATTGGTTAGGCCACTCTCTAGGGGTTTTACTGTAAAATTTCTCCTCCAAATGTTTGTGAAGGGAAAATAGTGATTAAATCAGTGTCTTTCAGAGATGGAAACTCTGAGGCTATATCAAAATTAGTCTTGATGACCAATACCTGACGACTCAGATTAAACTCACTTTTCTAAGAACCGCATTGCAAAAACAATACAAAACCAAAGGCTTTTCTTCCCTCCTTGTTTTTATGGGTAAAAGTTATTTAGAAAATGCTAGTTAAAGTGTTATGAGCTGGCTATCTTGTGATTTGTTCCCAGTAACCACAGGAAAACTTTATCTGACCTTGTGGATGTGTGGGGAGGCTCAGGAAGAAGCACATAATGCTTTTGCTAGAGACTGCATCCTCACTGCAGAAAGGTTAATGCAAATAGAGTCCAGGCTATAACCTGCCCTGCCTAGTTAATTCAGCTGGTCATTTTATGAAAAGTAACCCTTGTTTTGCAGTTAAAGGTTTCAGGTGCAGAAAAAATTAGGGAATGATGCAAGTTGTCATTAAATGATACAGAGGAGTTGGCAGAGAAGAAACTTTCTATTTCCTCCTTCCCACTCTGCACTTCACAGTTTGCCTCCCCCTGGTCATGCTGACACAACTAGATGTTGGGCTGTGAAATAAACCAGATCCCTGAAATGATCCAAGTAAAAATAATCCTTCAGAAGTCTACAAATGAAGTATAACTCTAACAGAGCTCTTGGAGACCAATTTTAATGCTTATTTTATTTAAAATAAATAAGACAGAAATGATTAATTGTGTTATCAGAAAAACACTATTGTTAAGCATTATAAAGCAGTGCATCATGCTTTTATCAATTCATAGATTTATTTTTTTACAGCCAGAAGGGACTAAGCGTTAGGAAGATGATTTCAAGTTCATGGAGAACAAATGAATTGAATTTTGAGTGAAAAGTAAAAATTGACACCCTAAAGTTAAAACTGGATTGGCAGGATATCTAAAAATGCAGCACTGAGTATTTTAAAATGAGAGAGATCTAACCTTAATAGCAAGAAAACATGCAAGACCAAGTGTAAGCTTTTGAAAGATAAATTTATCACACTTACATATTACTGCTGCTTGCTAAAGCTGTCTCTGCCTAGTTAAAAAAGATTGATGAAAAAATGCTAAAAAATAGAAATGGAAAAGTGTGCATTTCATACAAGTGAAGCAGCAAACAAGAGAATAAGCAGATTGTCTAATAATCAATGTCTGTCTAAATGGTTGGCGGGGATAACTTTTAAAACCAGTGCTCAAAGTCATGCAAAAGAGAAGAGATGGTAGGTATTGGCACGGGCCCTTCAGTAATATGGCAGTGGCATTTTGGTTCCTAAATTATTTGTATAACTTGCACTGTATTGTAATTCTGTTACTTTCACAAAATACATGTGAAAATTATGCTGTTTATGCTTTAACACTTAAAGAATTTTCTGTGAAAGACAAGGTGATCAGAAAAAAAAATATTAAAAGTGCCCTGATTGAAAGAGTAGCCTCAAAAGGGTGTTTTGGCCCTTTACCTGAATGCTGCAACTTTCTGTTTTCAGTCTGCTTAGTTTCCTGGACTAGAGAGCACAGTTACAAAACCTTTATTCAAGGAAATTTCATATTGATTCCTGCAGCTTAGCTTGCAGCATAATTTTCTCATCTGCTTCTCCATTTCACTCGCTTACTTGAACAACTTTCTCTCCTCTGCTTGAGTTGAAGCAGCCTTTCATCAGCATCGTTCCAACCATCTCTTTCTTCCAGCTTCATCACTACCAGATGTCATGGTGTGATATTAACCTGTTTACATTTTAGACTTTCTCCTCCCACACAGTAGGTAGCTGGGACTTGTTTGGCTACAAAAAAATAGTGGTGGGAAAACCTCTATTATTTTCTAGAGAAATTTTAAGAGAAGAGTGAAAGATTCTCTGTATTTAACAAAATAGAAAATAATAAACCCAGATTTACTGAACCCTTCTATATTGCACGAAATTTTATAAGCTTGTCACGGCTTTGAGTAAAGGAGTAGCAGAAAAGGGCTTATCTACAATGCAATATAGTAATGAGATACTTCAGGTGTTTCAGATTATGACAGTTCAGCCTTTTCTGAAACAGAAATATAACTTTTGAATATTAGTGCCATTTCAAAATCATTTATTGCTTAGCTCTAATAATATTTTTTTCTTTAGAGTGTCATTTTATTCCTTGCATATTCATTAGGGTCTTGTTCTCAGCCATAACTTCTAAGACCTAATCTAACATGAACAAAACAATATTTAAATCAAAAAAAATTTGAACTCAGATTAGAGCACTCATATCTTCTGCAAGCTCTTTGCCTTGGTGCCAGGTAATATATTTCTCCTTCTGACATGAATACGCACATGGTTTTTCTAAGCTATATGTGGTAGATACCTTTGCAGTATTTCTTTCCCACATCCATATTTATCAAAAATCTTTTCAAAATGCTAATATAATCCTAAATGTCGGGAAGAAAACATCAGTTAAAGGGGCAATTTAAAAGGGTCTATTTTAATTTCAATTTACTAGTGTTTATTTCTTCTAAATGTTGAATTTTAACACTTGTTATTTTTATCTAGGTTCCAGGCCTTTTGTGACCATTGTTTGGAGAAAGACAAGAGAACAGTGAAAGACTGGATGAAAAAGATTTACAACACCTTTTCCCTGGTTAGTTACATCTATGTAATTATAGCAAAGCACTGAGTGGGTACCCCTTTGCCCTGCACCTGAAGCATTTTTTCCTTGACAGTGCACTGATAGTTTAGTAACACGGCCCCTACTGTGACTGACAGTTGGTTTTGGACTAAATCATATAAAATTGAATAGGAGATGGTGGCTATTGGCTAGTTCAGCCAAAGTCTATTTGGCAGAGTAGATTAACCTCCATGCAGCTCTGCATTATTGCACAGCTCCATGTGATGCTGGTGTCTGCAGCACAAGTTTACCCTTAGCTTGGCTACTAAGAGTAGCCAAAGGCAGCGCTGTAGAAAAACAGAGAATCACTGGAAAGGCTTTCTTTAGCAGCAACAAAGATTACATGTGTGCCAAACACATCAATATGGCAGATGACCTGACAGAACCGGTAGTTAAAACCATTTAGTCTTCTCAGGAATGTTGTTCCTGGGGTAAAAGCTCAAACCTCAGCTCACTGAAAAGAAAATTATTCTAGAGCATCATTTCTATAGTTAACACCTTAGGATTGAAAAATGAGTAAATGAATACTGTTGCTTCAACACTTTTATCTGCTTCATTTAGTATTTTCCAAGAGCCAGTTCAATGCTATCTGAATCTGTAAATTACAGAAATGAAAAGCATTTAAGTCTGTTGACTGGGGATAAAAGAAAATAGAATATTTCTATTGAAGAAGCCAAATATGAAGGTGATCTGAGAAATTGCATTAATGTAAGCTTTTGCCAGAAATCACAGATGAGTCTAGTCATCAGTTATCAGGGAGAGATAAGAAAATGAACAGGAGATTAAGTAGAAGTTGAATGGAAACATGGTGTAAGTCCTGCCATCTGACCTCTGCCAGCAGAACCCAATGTATTGGGAGCACCTGTGTGAGTTTTCCAAACCAAGT
The DNA here is from genome assembly GCF_015832195.1 of Motacilla alba alba. Taxonomy (NCBI): domain Eukaryota; kingdom Metazoa; phylum Chordata; class Aves; order Passeriformes; family Motacillidae; genus Motacilla; species Motacilla alba. The sequence goes on along the minus strand of NC_052017.1, from coordinate 36,082,149 downwards.
TTGTGCTCTTCTCAAGGTTGCCGGGACTGCAGGATTAGGGCTCCCACCTGATCTGCACAGACCCCAGTGAGGGAAGAGATTGTCATGCTTTATAGGCATGCTTTACTTTAGACACCTAGACCAGTTGAAATTCAAGGTAATTAAAAGTATGAGCCCAGGATTAAATTGCTTTCTTCCAAATTAGGTCTCAAGTTCATGGAATAAGTTAGGGTAGCCAAGATACCAGCCCAAGGTTGACAGGTGTAACACAGACACTATATAGGAGAGAGATGCCCTTCTGCTGCAGCAGCTGTAGGCCGGACAGGTGACAGGAGGGCGTCTCCTGCCTTCAGGAAACTGATCTGAGAGCCTAATTTCTCTTTGTAACCTCCAGAAAGATGTAGGCAGCTGCATCAGTTAATTCAGAGTGCTGAAGTTAGGGAAGAAGTTAGAACTGATTACAGCCCTCAGAAAGTATTTACACAGACAGGTGGCCTTGTCCATTCACCCTTGGAAATACAAATCCTCTCCTCAATAATAGTGACCTTTCGCTCCTGCCACCAAGACTAAGATGGGATTGAGTCTACTGTCGTGTAGTGCTGGAGTCCTTTTCCCTCTGCTGACTTCTGTCCTTGTCCAGGAGAGAACTTTATTGAAGTGAGGCAATGGCAAAACTGCCTGATGCTGAAGCCTGCAGCTTCAGGCTGTCTTAATCCAGGCTGCTGTATCTCACCTCTTCTGCTTGGCCTCTGACTGTGAGTTGCACTTAATTTAAATTCACACAGGGTGGAGGTGATATTTGTGCAGAGAGGTGGGGAAAATCCTGCCCTTGAAAAAATGCTAGGATGGTGAAAAGGAGGCATGTTTTGTACGTGGCCTTTGGCAGGTTCAAATGTTCAATTAGAATGAAGCAAAATCACGGCTTGAAGCATGGGACACCAGCATCTTCCATGTAAGTGTCCTAATATCCTGTGCATTACTGGCTTCTCCAGAGTTGCCTTAGAACACTTGTTTCATCCTGATACAAAAAGGGAAATTTCTGAATTTTTGGCAGGATAGTAAAACCACCCAGCTACAGTCTCAAGGCATGCACCCTCTCTTCATGGGAGGTGAGCAATCACACGCCACGTTGTTCCCTCAGGTACTGGCCCAGCTCCACAGGCTGATAAAGAGGGATAATAGGTCTACAGCCCCACCTCCTTCCTTTGCCTTTTTGACATGCTGCTCCCCAAATCTGAGTGACAACAAAGGCTACCGTAGTTCTTGGGCTGCCTAGGACACCCACAAGGCAACCTGTCAGGTCCTGCATGGATGCCAAGGCTCAGCTGGGAGCAAATCCTGCACAACACAAACAGCTCTGAAGACTCAAAAGCACTTCCTTCCTTTTCCAGCCACTGGGTTACCTGAATTACTCCAGGGTCCAAAGTTTCCTTCCTGCCCTGCCATTCTGCTCCTGCATCACATGTCCCCTACTGGCCAAACTCACCTGTTAGAGGGGCAGGAAGCAGGGTGAGATTAAACAGTCATTGAGAAAGGCTCGCATAAAGCAGAAAGATAATGACTGCTTCAGCCAGTGCTGGCAGCCACGGCACAAACTTCCCGCACAGCGCTGCCAATGTAGCTCGCTCCTGACTGCGACACACCTGCTTGCTGAGAGATGCACTGCCCGTGCCAGGGCTGCCCACCGCACCGACTGCGCCGCGCTCCCAAACAAGGCACACGGAGCCAAACCACCCTGTTCACTCCACTTTTAAGTGCAAAGAGCCAAATTCAGGCCTACAGCTCACAGTCCTGATGTAGTAACACATCTTTTGCATCCTTACCACCTGTGTATGTGCCGTATACCAAACCAGGAAGTCACACTTTTCTGTCCACAGAATCCTCTGCGTGATTTACAGAACATCACTGAGCACATTTTAAGAGAATTCAGTGCTGGAAAATGATTTTCAGTGAATCTTTTATTAATCTACATGTGCCAAATCATATCTGCAGGGGAAAAACAAAATTCGAAAAGAAGCCCAAACAAAAATAATAGAGCAATTATTGCTTGAAAATTCTGATTGCCTATAAATTATAAGTCTATTCAGCTCTGTGACAATTTATGTTTTCATTTATGAAACCATTCTTGTTATTAACTTTCAATCTTGTTTACTGAGGGAAGTAGGAATACACCAAGCAGGCAAATCATTTTAAACCATGTCCTGAAAACCTAGGGTTATAGCACACGGGACAAGTTTATTACCACTGTTTTAGAGCACATGATAAGTTTAAAATGGGGCCCTATTTCAAACAGCAGGGGTTGGTTAGGACAAGGCAACTTACCATGACCGCAGTTTCTAATGTAAAAGTGTCAATGTGCTCGGTATATTCATAATGTGTTTATTCTCATTACAGTTTTCAATTTGTCAGTGTTTTACTGGCATGCAACCACAGAGCACAGACAGCTATTGCTGGTTAACCTTGTTATTGCAGACAAGTTACAAGTCCTGACAAGAGTCTGATAACTGTGCCTACTTATTTTAAGCCATGCATGAGGAAAGGGTAGGAGGTTCAAAGTAAGTTATGCTTTCCTGTGTGAGTACCCATATGATCACTCAAAGTTACTGTAAATATAAAAGCAGAAGTGCCTGATTGCCATTTTGTCATTATGACATTAGACAAGAAGGTAATCAAAAGACAGAATCAAACATGAGGCTGAAGTTGCAGAAGTGTAAAACCCTGAAGGCTCAATCCTCTAAAGCAAATGTATGGATTTAGTCACCTGTACAGGTTTTTGCAGGATGGAGGACTCATTCACTTGCAAATAATCTGTCCTGGAATCTATATTCCAGAAGAAACAGTGACCAAACAGGTAAAGAGTGGAAATTACTATTTCTTATGGAAAAAGTATGCTTTTCTCCTCCTCCTCCTCCTTTTCCTCTTGACACATTTACCACTTACTCATCTGTCTCAGCACCTTGTTGTATCCTCATGTAAACTTGTAAACTTGCTGGGTCAGAATAATCTCTTTCCTATTAATTTAACAAAACCAAAGCAACTTGTAAAAAAGCCCACGATCCAGCTCTGATCTCTGACTGAGGTCACATATCACTGCTGGAATGTAAATATGATCTTACTAGTTGACCAAATGCTCCACAGCAGTTAAATAATAAATATACAGTCATGGAAGAAAAAAGAAAAAAAAAATTAGGCAATTCCTGGGTGCAATTTCACAGATCATGGTAAATCAGATAACACTCTTACAGCTTCCCAAAAAGAGACACATAAATAAAATCTTTTTAATATTCAGAGACATGGGCCATGCGCTGTTCTTTAAAAGTGAGGATCATGGATGTGCAGCCCTACAATTAAGGACTCATTCTCTGTTTACATTTTGCCATATAAATTAGGAAGCCACCAAGGACTGCTAGGGCAAAAAAAAAAAAAATATATATATATATAAGAAAAAAAAAAAAGTCATCAGTCTCTTACAAGCATCTGCCAGTGGCCATTTGCACATAACTTCTGATTGTTGTCCTGCTGTGGAGAGAAGTAGTGCTGTACTGTGTATACTTTTCGTTTGAGCAGAACTTCCTCATCATTAAGGTCTATTAGAGTTCATTAGTGTCCTACAACATGAGCAGCCAGCATATGGGAGATGGAGCAGAGAGAGCCAGGACTCTGCTCCCAAATAGCACCTGATCCATCCAGGAACATGCTGCCTCTGGAAAGGCAGTACCTTACACATATAGCATTCTTTCAGAGAAGGCCAATTTTACCAGAAAACTAAAAAAAAAAAAATTAAAAAAAAAAAAAAAAAAAAAAAAAAAAAAAGTGCTAAACTCAGACAGCTGTGAAGCTGCTGTAAAATTAAAATTAAAAAAAACCCTTTTCTCATTCATCTTTTAATGTTCCTTTAAATTAGATGGAGAGGAGAGATAGTTACTTGCTTCACCCTCACCCTTCTCCACCCTATCATTTAACCACAAAAAAGACTGATTTATAACAAGAGTAACTTCTGTACTATCAGACATCTACAAGTTTTTCAGTCTGCAATTTTACCTCACATGTATAGATACTGCAGACTTAACATGCTTCAAAAAGTTAGAACCATTTAATGAACTACTACTAATGTGACTACACTTCTGAGGACATGCAGTTCTCTCAAATGTGTTTCCAAGTGAAATAATGCTTCTGAGATTTATTATAACACATATATTTTTTTTCTTGAAAATTCAGGGCTCAACTAGTTGGAAAGCTGAGTGGTGTGTACAGACCTTGTTAGCTCTGGACTGGACCATTTTCAAGATAGATGGCTTTAAGTAGAACTGTGCTAAAATTATTCCTAAGTGTTTGAAAACTGGTTGGGTTTTTTGTTGTTTTGGTTTTTTTGGGTTTTTTTTCAAATCTGTTTTGATCCAAGTTTGGTTTCAAGAAAAACCAAGACAAACTAAATGCAAAACTGTCCATTTATGCATTTGTTGTTTTGCAGTGCTATGAATGTTTTGCATTAGCATACTCCAACTCAGAGTAGAAATTTCTCACATCATTTCACAAAGCTTCAAGATGGAACACCTATTCTTCTGATAAAATGTTTGTTTAGAGAAACCTCCCAAGCTCCTCAGTGATGGTTTTGCCACCTTGGTAAATATTTATAAATGAGTCACAAGCCTCTGAACAAAATCTTTGGCTTGGAAGCCTGACTGAAGCTCTGACATTAGTACACATATTCATATTTCACTTGCTGACCTTGTATCTGCCACTTTTATGTGAAAATCAAATGCTTTTCATTATTACATTCAATTTCTGTCTTATATTTCAAGCCACATCTGAATTCTGTTCCTTGAAATACATGATGATATGCTTCTTTATTCATACAGTTGTCAGCACCATGGGTCTTGGGTAAAGTTAACACACCTGATGAAACTAAACCATAAGGGACTTTTTGTTGGGTCTGTGAAAGTGAAATGGCACATTGAAATTAATTCTGTTTATATCCAGTGCCCAAAAGAAACTTATTTTTATACTCTGACATACCTCGGTATCAGGAAGTGAAACACCAAGAGTGATGAGGAATAAAGGGGGTCACAGACATTCCATCAAAACAAATATTCTTTTTTGTACATGAGATGCCATCCCATTTTTAGCTTTTTGGTGGACAGTCTGTAGGGATTGTGGTGTCTCCACAAAGCTATTCTACATAGGCAGCCCCTGTAACTCTCATTGGGCCAGTAGATTCACATGGTAACACACTGTTTTGGAAAAACATCAGACTTAAATCAGATTATTTGTTTGGGATTTTTTTTTAATTAAGTGCCAAGGAGAACTTAAGAATAATATGAACCGTGTGAGGTCCATCACCAAGAGATTCCTGGCCACCGTTTCTGTCTAGTTTTTCACAACCTCGAAAAGCCATGTCGAGCTTTCTTAGCCAGTTTCATCTCAGGATCAAAACAGAATTCAGAACAATGAAGTTTTCTAAAATTAAAGGAAAAAAAATGAATATAGTCTCAGTTGCAATCCTCATATTGATCTTCGTGAGGCCAAGATCATTCCATCTACGCCAACCACAATCCCCCCGATACAACTGGATACGCAGAGATGTCAGGCTGATCACTTTGCATGTCTCTGTAAAAGATTGTTGGGGACATGAATCCCAACAGAAATTGCAACTGGAAAATGAGCCACCTACAGAAATGCAGGAAATGTGCTGGAAGGAAAAGACCTTTCTTTCAGGCATGCTAAGTAAAACCACAGCAGGTATTCTCTTGCAAGTCTTCATACCACCTGGACCTTTTAGGTGTTGGAATGATATACTTCCTGATCTACAGCAGAACAAAACAAAACAAGCTTTAAAACAAAGAAAAGCAATTATTCTTTTTTTTTTTTTTCCCAATGCTTTAGATTTGGAAAGATGTGACAAAGAAACCCTAAAGTTGAGGGCAAACAAGACCAGGGAATTCATAGATAAATAATTAACATTCTTAATTACTACAGTCACAACGGCTGGTGGGCTGAGGTCAGGCTGCTCATGAAAAGGTGAGGGATAGAGGACACAATGGAGAAGGTTTTGAGGGGACAGGAATGCAAGTGATACAGAGTAAAAAAGAGAGTTATATTTCCATCAGTGTGCAACCTGCTGACATGGTTTTAAACAGCACTACTCTTACTCAAAATGTGTTGAAACATGGTAATTAGCCTGAATAGCTCATTTTTCTAGTGCTAGTGATCAGGATTGCAGGAAGAAAAACTATGAAGTCCATAAACTAAGTGAGAATATGAGCATACCTCCATGTTTCTGGACAGACTGCCCCATTTATTGCAAAGGCATTAACTGGGACATTTCTCATGGTGTTTGAAAGGGTAACAAGATTATCCTCAGCAATGTATCAGTTAAGAAAGTGTGCAGGAACAGGCTGATTATCAGAAACAGCACAAATATTTTATTTTCCTGCCTGAAAATAGTTGAAAGCAGTAGGAACACGTATCTGGTGCCAAAAAAATACAAATATTATCACTCCAGCATGGGATTCATGAGCCAGCTCTCAAATTTGAGTCCAAACATTACTGACAATTATTTTTAAAAAGTTCAGTAACATGTTTTTAAAAAATTCAAATGTTTCTGCAATTACTGTTTTCATCCAGATCACAAAGAGGAAGTATCAGAACGTGTAGAGAAAGGTCTGGCAGTCCTGCTGAGCAAGATGAAAACACAAGAAGAGCTAGAAGACTCACAAAAACAAACAACACCTCCCAACAGTTTTTTTGGTGGATCTTTTTTTTTTTCTTTTTCCCATTTCTCCAAACAAGAAGTTAGGAGAAGTGTTTGTATATTGAGGATAATATCCCTACATTGTTTCAAGTATTCTTTTCAATGCTGATTATTTATTAGAATATTATTTATTCATACTTGCCAAGCGTCCACTCTCAAACTGACTGAAATCAATTAAGGCAAATTCCCCTGCTTCACCCCATTTTCTGGGACAGCTGTAGAGGGCTGTGAGAGAGAGTCAGTCCCTGAGTGCCTACATCTGTTGGGTGACTGCAGAGACAAGCAAGGGTCCCAGGAGGTTGCACAAACTTCTCCTCATACAGAAGACACAGAGATCCACATCCCAAATGTGCGTGTTGCTGAGCCCTGGACTAGCTGGGCTGGACTGACAGCAGCTTGTCACCATTGTCTGCAGAGAGGAGGGACAGAGGGAGATGCCTGAGCAGTTCCCGGGGTGAGATCCGAGAGGAGCAGGGACTGAGGCTCTGGAGGCAGACTCAGGCACAGGTGTCCGTGACCAGAGTGCCGGAGGGAGGGTCACCTCGCCAGCGTGGGTCCAGATGGCATTGCACATGGCTCTCCTCTTGCCGGAGCTGTGTCTACTGAGGCAGCACCTAAGGTCACGGCAAGCCTTGGCAGAGACCTTGCAGACCTCCCTTTCCCCCCACAGTCGCTTGGATTTGGAAGGCCAGTGGGTTAGCAAACGACAAGCTGCTCTCCCCCAAGCTCGGGAGAGCTACCTGGTGACCTTCCAGAAGACAGAACCTACCAGCCTTTGCCCTGGCATGAGTGACTTGCCGGCTTCAGGAAATATAAAGAAAAAGAAAAGCAAAAAACCAGTGGTGCTCCTCCACCTATCCCAAAATTACAGGCAGAGGGTCAGTTGTTCCTTACCTAGGAGACCACTGCAGCATTATTTGGCTTGTGATGAGCACCTGGAGCAGCTGAGAATATTGGATCTGGGCTCAGAGGTAGCAGCTCTCACCAGCCAGATACTGTGCACCAGGCATGGAGTTAACACTGGTGCTTGTCAAGGTGCCTTGGATGGTAGATATGGTGCCTGATCAACTGGCTTTCATGCTCCCAACAGAACTAGCATTTTCTACTCTAGGCTGAAACATTGTGTTCTTCCTCCCTTCCTTCTCCAACCCTGTGAGTGGCCACATTCTGCAGTGAGCATGCATATTGGTGGGACCTTCATGTGGGATCAAGTGTTAGGATGGCTTTACCAAGGATCCCACAGTGACTATGGGAGTGGGGACAAGTCCAATGGTATAGCACACAGTGTGTGCCCCAGGGATGACGTTGAAACAGTCCAGGACACAGCAATGGTACCTCTCTCATGAGGAAATGACAGGAGTCGGAGGAGATGATCCTCTCTGGGTCATCAATAGTTAAAGATAACCTGAGATTGACATATAGTGATAGGATAGTCCAACTTCTGTCCAGAACCACAAACTCCAGGAGTTTTGTGCTTTAAACATAGTTTTTATGGACTTTTTTTACAAGTTCAAAGGGTGTGAAAATATGACCTAAATATAATGAATTCAGCCTCAGCTATACTATACATCACTCGAGCTGAAGCAAGAGTACTGTGTTGGGTGGTGCTGTGCACTTCAGTAAAGTATTAATATAATAGCAGGTGTACCAGCTTAGCTTATAAAACATTCCTCATTCTCATCCTTGATTTTAATTTGTTGTTGGGACACATACCACAGGGTTGAGCATTTCAGCTCATTTAAGGAGTTATGACCCAGCACCATACCATGGCTACCGTATTCCAAAAGACTGAACATCACTGTTAATCACAACTTCCCAGCAGATCCAGAGAGGGAATATCATAAAATTGTTTAGTAAACAGTGCATCTACTTTGAATAAAGATGAAAGCCCAATTTGAAATATTTGAAAATAATTTTTAAAGAAAAAAGAAATTGCATAAACTCTTATTACACGTTTCCACAAAATCCTTTTCTGCTGCTATTACAGTGTACCTGCCTGGGATAAATGTGTGGTTTACAGCATCTACATTACAATATATAACTTTTAGCACTCACTCACTTGATGCTGTAACACATGCAGAGACACTTTTTTTTTTCTCCTCAAACTTCTTTTGGATATGATTTCTTAAGGCTTGTCTATTTGGGGAAAGTTAAGCAGCATAGCAATTCCAGGATAACTACTCTGTGATAGCTCCCTGTGGACAATTCATTGCAATAATAAAAAAAAAAAAAAAAAGACTTTATTTGGGAATAACTACCATGCATTGTGACTAGTGGAATAATTATTCTAAAATAAAACCCAAGCTAATTCCAAGATAAAGTATATTCACCCATGTAGGAGGTTTTGTCTGTTTGGTTGGGGTTTGGGTTTTTTACCACAGAATATGAATTCTGTACATGAGCAGTAAGAACACTTTCTTTTTCCCCTAGAATAGATATGTCAGTCCATTTTTCCTGATAGATGAGGTTTTGATATTGAGTTAAATAAAGCATATGTCACCTGGATTCTTGTTAGCTTAAAATGTAGTTTTTCTCAGTCCAAAGTATTTGTGTTGGCAGCCTGTAACAGGCTGATGTGCCTTTCCTTGACAAGGATTTTCCATTCCTTGGTAACAGGAGGACTTGTCCTCCCCAGCATATTCTTTAGATAGGAGATCTGTAGCTGGAAGCCAAAGTGTTACAAATTTTATTTGGAACAATATGGGACCATGCTGGAAATTATCTTCTTTTTTGTATATCTCAAGCAAAAAGAACAATTGTCTCTGGCCCATAAATCCAGAAGAATCAAATTGTGATGGGCAATCTCTTATCTAATAGTGTTTTGTCTCTCTTTTCTCCCTAAATGCAACTGGCTATTTATTTTAAGCAATTAGGTAATAGAAAGAGATTTGAGAAGGCCTTGATGCTTTGCCTGTTAAGCAAAGCTGAAATAGTTCTCCACCTGGTCGAGACACCAGCCAGCCACAGGCATCTCTCCTGGTCTTATAGCACCAATCTTTCTCCAAGTTCACTCAGGCATTTCTTACCTCCTGTATTTATGACCTCTCCTGCCTTTGTATCTTAACTGGTTCTGCTCTCAGGCTGTGGGTGGAGAGAAATGTGTAAAACCACCTGCCCATGATGATGTGTTTCCATTCAGCTTCAGGAAAAAGGTTTATTCAGTAATTAAAAACTCTATTTTGTCTTTGGATGTGCCTAAGTGCTTCTAGCAGAGTATAAGACATGCAAACATTCCATTCCTCATCCATCTTGCTGGCCTTCTAAAGCCATGTAATTCTGTAATTTTGGTGGAAGGTGATCTTCAGGGTTCTTAGTCCTTTCATAATATGGCCTTTAATTTCCCTTCTTACCCTTTAGCATTTTTAAGAAGATCTGACAGCAAGGGCTGTTTCAGATACAGAATGTGTTCCTGATACTAACAGTGTTTTAATACATAGGCCAATGGAGATATTTAAACCATAAGGAGTTAAATTCAACTGTCTTCAATATGAATCAGCTTTATGTGCAGATGAATTGCCAGGCAAAGAGAAAACTGCAAATGTTGCTCCTAATTCTGTGTACACCAGCATTTTTGGTAATTTTTAAACATTCTATATTATCTTTTAAACAACAGATGGTGTTAATAAAATTATAAACCACACCCCATAAAATACCAAGCAGCAATAGCATTTTCCACGGAAATAATACAAGGTATAATATTTCTGCATTTATGAAAAGCTGAGCCTGAAAAACATTCAGGTTGCAAAAGATAAGACCCAAAATACTCCTTGTCATTTCTTGTTAATGCGGCTTCAGCATTTTAATTAGTATCAATTACTGCGAATGCAGTTTTTGATGTGTTTTAACTTGTTCAAAAGTTTCAAAAAAGAAAGTTTTTATTTGTTTGGTATTAGTCTCACTGCAAGTTCAGATGTGCAATGTGTAAAAAAAAAAGAATCTACTTTAAGAAGCAGAGTTTGCTTTTAATCATTTAAACTGAAAGAGATGGATGACATGTTAAGTTTTCTGTGAGCTCAGAGTATTAAATTACTTAATAAAAGAAAAGTAAAATTTGGCAATGCTGGATAAGTAATCAGAAAATAATGAAAACACTCTTAAATAGGTGACAAGTCAAAGCTCTATCTAAAGGGCCAATTCATATTCCAGGAAATCTCACATTTACTTTGACTGAAGCAAGAACTTTTGGTTCTTCCACAGATGGAAAAAAATACAGACTAGTTAACGTAAAGATCTTTATTCTACTGACATTTTTCAACAGTTTATAAACTAGATGGAAACACACTGGCTTTCTCCTTCAGACTAAACTTGTGGTCTGAATATCACTCCAGGAGAACACTACAGTAGTTTCTCAGCTACAGTATGGATATGGAGACATATGGACAAAACAAGTGTCTTCTATACATGCAGGAGAATGCCACCAAGCCTGTCATCACTTGGGTCATTCAGCACTTCCTCTGTCTATTTTGAGACCAGCCTGCTGCCGATTCACACTATGCTGAAGGGAGAATCTGTTTCTTCTCTCCTCCATCTATATTTCTGATATTCACAAGGCAGTTCTCTTTCCCCCAGAAGCCCAGCAGTCATGGCAGCTCAGCTACTGATCTGAAAGAAATGAAAGTGTAGAGTGTTTGTTACAGAGCTGGACAAGGAGTCTGGTAGTGAGGATGTGAGTGTAGCTAGACTGCAGCACAATGAAGTGTGAACCCTGTCAGACTCTGCACTTAATTATGGAAAGTAGTGATTATGCAGGATGAAAGTCTCGTCTCAGCCAACTGCTGCCAGGTCTACCTGTCTTAAGGTGTTCCAGCAAGGTGTGTGGCTGAATCCTCATAGCTCCACCCTCCTTTTGCAGTCTCCTGTGGCATGTGTGCATCTTCATTTTATAGTCTTCAGGGCTAGTCCTCTGAGTGCAGTTTGTATGAGTCAAGACACTCACGCTGGCATTACCAAGATCAGAATCTAGCCATTTGTATGTCTGAGCACATATTCTCCTTGAAACAAGTTTGTGGTAGTGTATTCAGGAATGTTTCGCACTCAGGTTCAGATCTGGTTCCAGCTGGAGTTCCCTTGTAATGTTCCAAATCTCATTAAGTTAATGAGAGTTTTTTTCCAGCAATTCCAACGGGATTCCCTGTTTCTGTGCCCACATCCTCAGCTCAGCCGTGCACTTGGGATGCCAGGGTGAGTGTTGGGAGCAAGAGGTCAGACTCCATCCTGGCTGCTCCCTTTGCAGCAGGACACTGAGCAAGGAGGTAAGGCAGACAAGTAGCCACCCCTCATGCCTGCCTCCTTCATGCCTTGCCTTCTCCTGCTCCCCAGTTTTTTCTGTTTATTGGTACAGTCAAAGACTTGAGTTTAGGAATTCAGGGGTAGGACACGCAGAGGAAAAATTAAACATGAATTCTGTGGGGAGTGCACACTGACATTATGGTGATGGGAAACAGTGTGACCCCTGTCTACAGGTCAAGTCCAAGCATTTAACACATGGGTGTTTTTTCCTTTCCAACTACATTATCAAATTGCCCTGTCACACCTGGCTGCCTTGTTGACCATTCCAAAATAAAAGAGACCGCAGATAGAAGAGCTTGCCCTCAGATGAACTGGGATGGCTGGAAACCTTGCACAGCAGGTGACAAAGCTGACATTTTCATGGAAAGAAGACGGTAGCAATCAGGACAGTCTAACCAGTACCTTTAATGAGAACTAGATTCACCCACACAAACAAGTTGAATGGACTCAGAGATATGTATCTCCTCATATCCAAATCATATACTTCCTATTAGCAGTACAATGATTATACAGACTCACTAAGAGAAGACAATCTTCCTAAATATTTATTTAGTGTTGATAGAATTGCTTACAAAACCTCTCTCTCATTCTGAGAACCCTGTACAAGACTCCCTTGTTCCCAAGTTCATTATTGCTACTTATATTATTACTGTAAATCTTTCTAATGCCTCAAATGCTTGGCTCAGAAGAACATTTTTATAATGAGGGTGGGGCAATGCAAAACTTTTCCTCTCCTAATTCATTGCTAAATTGTATTTGCAAGTTCAAATGCCAGAGTGATGAAATCACAATATTATTCATTGGATTTTGTTTGATTATTTGGTAGTGTTGTAGGGAACGTATCTATAAAACAACATGAAAAGCAAAGCAATAGAGCTGTAGGGGTTTTCCGGAATTTCTCTTCCGCACACATCAATTTTACTGGATGACTGTCCTGAAAGATTTATGCTTTGTGTTTTGAGGGCCAGGTTTTAAATGGCTCCACAGAATAAAAATATTAAAATTTAAATGCAACTTTAAAAATGTGTGTTGGACCTTTGGGCCTTCTGAAGAGGTCAAGTTCAAGACACTTATAAAAAGACCATTCCCAGAGAGACTGCATGGGAAAGCCTATTAACATTACTGCTTTCCCTTTATTTCCCCTTTGATCATAAAAGAAGGTTATGGGTGGCAAAAGCTGTAATGGTGGGAAGATCCCAAATAGGATAGTATGATTTAATCTACTGAATATAAAAAAACCCAAATTACCAACAACAATATGGTGGGTTGCCAAGTAAGAGTATAACTACAAAATACCTTAGTAAGGAGAAACAAAAACAATAACAACAACAAAAATGGGGGGAAGAAGCCCTGTAAAACTCCACAGTAGGAACGGGGTTTGCTTTTTTTTTTTAAAAAAAAAAAAAAAGAAAAAGAGAATTTTCATTACTTCTTTAATTAAGTCTTATTTTGTCCATATGACAAAAAAAAAAAAGAACTACTATTTAAAGTGTTCCTATATATTGACTAAAAATAAACAAGCTCTGCATCTGGCTTAGAAAATACCAAAGGAAAATTTTCTGTGTAGGCTAAAAACATGACTTGAAATCTCCATATTCCACACAGAGGATATCAAAGCCCTCTTTTTCCTACTTCTGCAGGTCTAATAGTGATAGTGAGTGATTTAGGGGAAGACAGGGAGAATCTACAAGTCTACATGAGTCTTTCATCCAAACAAACTGACTTTGGACTCTTACATATATTTTATATTAAAAGCTGGGGGCTTTTTCTCAATTTTACTGCATGAGGTAAAATGTAGAAAATATTCTCTATGAACTTTATAAATTCTTCAATTGCTGCTAAGGTGATTTTTTTACAATGTGGGTATCAAAAGGTCCCTAGTGCAAAACAGACTTAAGCTCATTGATTTTAAATAGTCCCATCTAAATAAAACCAAAATTTGGCTCCGAACACCTCTAGCAGAAAACTCTGCTACTGTAATGAATATCTTAAATGTAATCTTTTTTATTTTAATTAACATTCAAAAGAGAAGAGGAAGTTGGAAATCCAGATAAATCTGTTATGAGTCAATTAAGAATCTGGGATTAGCATATGCAATCAAGATGGGTGCAGCAAGATTTCATGGAAGAGTTCATGAGGAAGCAACCAGGATGTATCATTTGCATGGGCGGCCTCCTTGGTTTGTGTTCTACTCAACCTCAGTATTGTTGACTTGACTCACTGCATGAATATTGCCAAGCAGTAGCAAACCACGATTTCATTTTCCTGCTTGCACAGATGCAACTTACCTTGACATGCAGTTGTAAAAGAGACAAATATGAACTGTGACCAACTGTAGTGGTACTTTTCTTCTTTCTGTAGATGTTCTTTTTAATAAAATCTCTTCCTAAACCTCAGTTGTTTGAATATCATCAGCAGATATTGTAGACTGTCCTAACCTTTCCTTGATCAGATAAATGATATTGAATACCCCCCTGGGACTAAAGTGGGATACTTCACACGTAGGCCACCTGAGCAATGGAAGCCTTTAAAAGGGTGTGATTGATTAGCAGACAATATAAAAGGAATTGATGAATTACTATCAGTCAAGCATTTATATTCTAAAGCCAATGTCCAATCTACAAGAGAATGCAGCACTTTTTTTTAAATTTTTTTTCTTTCTTTTCTTTTTTTTTTTTAGTAAAGCAAAAGATACATTACATTTATGGTGCAGAGCTTGAAACCTTTTACATTTTAACCTTTTACATTTAAACCTTTCAACTGATTATTCTAGAATTTGGTAATCATGGAGCATCTATGTATGTATGTATGTATGTATGTATCTATCTATCTATCTATCTATCTATCTATCTATCGATCTATCTATCTATCCATGGTTTACCTTTTCTATAAATAAACTGAAAGCATGAGTATCCTGGGACAAAAACCAAATGTTTTCCTAGCTTCACCTTTCACAGAAAAAAGATTTCAAGCCTTTTAAAATGTGATACTCAACAGTAATAAAAATAATTAAGTATATATGTGTGATCTCAATTGTTTTGAAAAAGCTGTCCATAACACTGCAGAACAATACAAATTTAGCACAGCTGCTGAAAGACAGTCACTACTGAACTCATTTTCAACATATGGTGTGATTTTAGCTTAGATCTACAGATTGAGGCAGTTTGATGAAAACTAAACAATCGTTCATAAATCTTGAGCCTTGGTTACCATGGTTCACAGGAAGCCATACACCTAATGCCAGTTAAGAAAACTATTTGTTTTGCAATGACTACAACAAGATTATAGAATGTGAAATAAGAAAAACTGAATTTCAGCCACCTGAAGCAGTGTTAGCTGATCGTGCCTCCTTTCACTGGTTTCACATTCAGTGGTTATGATAGGCTCTGCACAACACTGCTTTCCCTCCTATCAATCAAGGCTTATGTTGGTACTGGTGTAACACAAGATTTTATCCCTTCAGATTGAACAAAAAAAATTACATCACCAATGTAGTTTCCTAATTTGAAGTTTTTGAAAAAAAACTACAGTACTGAGGGGTATGTGGGTTTTTTAAACATGCTGCACAATGTAAGATGGCAAGGCCCTAACAGTGCAGTGAAGACTGACCACTGTAATCATGGCAAACATAAGCCTTTATTCTGGGACAGAAACTTAAAAGTATCAAAAGAAACACATCTGTAGGATCTTCTTTTGTCTTACTGAATCATCATAGTCAATCTAAAAAGGAAAAAAAAAAAAGAGTAAGGAACCCTGCAATTCAGAAATGCTCTACATGGACTACATTTTTAGAGGGTGTAAATACATTAGAATATATCAATGTATATTAACAAATTAGGGTAAAAAGGTGTGTTCCAGAGGCTTCTGAATGTGTGCACACTATTAAAATCTGTCTGAGATCTGTTTGGCGAAAGCAACAATTATATTTCTTATTAAAGAATATGCAATTACAGCCCTCTTAGCACTTCCTGCTTCCTTCAACAATGAAGACCTGTCTGCACTGCAGATTATAAAGTCCTCCACTGTTTCACTGGGTCACCAGACTAAACAGGCCAATCCACTTTCACAGCAATTTATTCCATATTTTCTCTTTTGGGCCAGCCAAATTCTTTTATAATAAAAGTGGGCCTAGCTAAAGATTTACAGGACTGTCACCTCAGGAGAGTTAGCCCCTGTAAAGTGGAATAGAATGCTGTTTAAATTTAAACACCAAAAACTTTTGTCAAGTCCCTAGTGTATCTGATCTCATATCTATTATCTTTGAATTCTTCATCAGACATTGAAAAATATGACCATCAGACTTCTCACGCTTGCACAAAAGTTACCGTGGCCATAGAGCTGGTGCAAATGCTTTATATATTAAACTACTATTTTAAATCATGGTATTTGTCTGTCATCAGAAAAACCAGAAAGTCTACAGTTCAGATTTCTCAGGATCATAAATGGTTTGATTAAACTGCAGATGTTAATTAAGACCCAAATCTGTATCTTCATGCATAGCCAGAATAACCAGCTTGTTAGCTAGGGAAAGCCCAAGATATTTAGAATATTCCATATTGTAGGATGTAGATCACAAGTGGAAGGGTTCCAGGACAGCTTTGTAACTAACCTACTCTTCAGTCGTATCAAGCAGGTTTGGGGAAGGAAACACAGATGGGGCAGACTGTCTGAACTGTGCCCATACATCCTATACGTGGCAAAAGCAGTCAGTTATGCCATGGCAGAAGAAATCCATGCAATGGACTGCTGTCAAGTAGTTGCCTTTTCTTGGAGGAATATATTGTCCCTTGATTTTGGAAGTTTTCAAATAGGCAAAACAAAAGTATTTTTAAAAAAGAAATAGGTGTCTTCAAATATTATCACACTTTTCCTAGAGAAGGCCAAAATTTTAGTGGGTATTTCCATTTTAATTTAGATAAATTCCATAAAAAGATAATTTTAACATTGCATCCCACTGGACTCAAAACAAATATAAGTGTGTAGCCATGTTAGCCATTAGAGCTTCTAATGGGAAACACTTACAGAGAGAATTTTCATTATAAGTAATATGCAATCCAACAGTTTCCTGTGCTGTCCTTTGTGATGCAAAATAAAAATGGACCAGAAACTGTACCAAGAGAACAGTTCCCAGCAGATACGAAGTATTGCTGTTATTATGAAATAAGCAGTTATTAATAATTAGATACTGATTTATATGATTTATGGCCTAATCCTATAAAGCATACCGGTGCTACTACACTGAATTTTTTGTCCCATGGTTCCCTATCAGGTATCCAGAACCATGTTTTGAAAGCATGACTTTCCTGCGGCGTAGCAGGGGAGACACCTGGGTGGCCTGGAAAAGAGCCAGCACAGCATGTCTTGACCTCAACATAAGACAACTGGAGTTAACCAGGGGAAAAATTAGTTTGTCCCAAATCTACAATCCTGCCTCCTTCTAAAGCAAAGGCTCTACCTGAGGGTTACCTCTAAAGACAGGGCTCTACCCAGGGCTGTCTGAGAGATGCCTCCATCCACTCAGTATCTACACCCTCGTTCTTTTTATGAAAATAGGTTCCTGTGATCTTTCCTTCAAAACTTATGTTTTATTAAAACATAGCTGGAGGAGAAGCTGGCTTCCCATCTCCCTCTATATAACAACTCTGTGATTAGAGCACTAATGCAATCATGGGATTCATCTCTGCTGCCCTGAAAGGCCCCAATTTACAACTCCTCTCACCCCAGGGAGGACTCTGACCACCAGGCTGATGGTTATTTTAAAAGAGGCAGTCTCGACCCTTCTGCTGAAACAGTGCCCTTGAGCACAAACGAATTCAAGATTCCTTAGATCATAATCTTATGTTTAGTTTATTCCCAGGGCTGGGGCACACACTGAGTTTTCTTGAGATTATTTTTGTCTTCACTATGTTAAATTGTTGTGAAATACATACAACATCCCCCTAAAAAACAATAAAAACAAAATCAGAGTAAAAATAATAATAGTCCTGGGATTAAGTCCCATTATTACCACAGTGACCCTACTGCATTTTGTCAAGAATGCAGACATGTCAGGGAGTTTGGGCACACTCCATGAGTAACGTGGAGGCCAAGCTGACCAACAGACTGGAGCAGAAGAATATTGTAGGTCTAGAGGACTTGGGTGGGCATGAACAGTCCTGAATGGCCACTTAGGAGTCCCGGGTGGAAAAGGAACTAATTCTAAGGCAAACTCAGTGCTTTGAGGTTTAGGCAACTTCTTAGAAGAGGTTTTGTGAATCACAGCTGTTTGTTCACATGTTTGAATTCCACCCGATTCCCACATTTCAACCCATCAAGATCCTTTTATTGACCGAAACACAAGTATTGACAGAGACATCTTTGTGCTCACCAAAATATCTTTTTATTTAGGAAAAAAACAGCAGCAGTTACTGAATATCATGAACATTGAAAGCATTGAGGGGTTACCTTCACAGCATAATGCCTGTCATAGCTCATCTGACAGACTGATTATTCAAAATCTGGTGCACCTATGGTTGGGAATCATATTGCAAGGCTTAGGGCTTGACACTAAAACTGCCCTGTCTGTCCACAGGAAGAATTATGCTAAATCCCGTTTTCGTTTGACAATATTCCTGAGGTGAAAATATAATTTTGCAGAAGTAAAATGTTCATTTTGACATTGTGACTGATGTCTTCTACTCTGTGACAAGAAACATTAATAAAAGGCCTCACTAACTAGACACTGTAGACTCCAGACCAAAGACATGTTTCTCTGAAACTTCCTTATTCTGGACACATTCTGTTTAGGCCTTTAAAAAATCTACATTTCTAGAAACCAAGTGTACTTTTGTCTCTAAACAGCACAGTAGTGAGGTGTTTATATTATATCACCTATAACAGGAAAAGCTTTTTCACTAGATTTAACAAGAATACAAGAAAAAAAGGTAAATTTCTCTTATTTCTTCTGGGTTTGTAAACCTATTTACTAAGATCTAGTGGCACACCTTGTAACTCCTAGTTAGGTATTCAAAATTGCAACATGACTACAAGTTAAATATAATTTGTGAAATATATGCCATATTTGATAAAAAATGCATGTAGTCAGAATCATATGATGATTTAATTTGCATAGATGTAAAACCGGAATTTATTATACACAACCTATATTCATAAAAGTAGACAGTCACCTGGTTTCTCTTCACTGGTTTAATCTGGCAGTCTCTCAATACAGGCAACAGAATTTTTAAAAGCAGCCAAGACAAACCAGACACCAAGTGGAAGGAGAAAAGAACAGACAATGTGCAGGAAAAGTGGTTCACACAAATATTAATATATCTCCTTCAATCCTTTAAAAAATGATACTTTTAGACTGATGGAAGAGGGAGACGGCAGCCAGGCAAACCAGAAGTGAGTCTGACATCTCTCATGCACCTGCAAAAAGTTGATCTTCTTTTCCTAAAAGCAAAGTTTTACGAGGAAATCTACAGCATACACTTCACTTTTTTTAGGCAATCCAAAGATCTCCTGTAACAGAGATGTGGAGCAGAAAGCAGTTACCATCTTGGAGAGAGGCCGAATGGACTGAGGTACTGTGTAGTGTAAGGGCCTGGAAACATGGGCCTTCACTGTATGATTGGAGAGAACTTAAGCCAGTCTGCAGATAGACAGATGGATATGCTATTATTGACATGATGCCCACTCCAGTAAAGATATTTTCAGAACAGACATTCAAGTAGCAAGGTGATATAGGCCTGAGCTCGAGAGATTGGTGTCTAACCAACAAAGAGTAGAATAACCAACCAACAGACTGCAGAAATGCACTAAAGACCTATTCAGAAAAAGACATCTGACTATCTTCCACTGAGCCACTAGCAAGATGAAACATCAGAAAAGGTTGTGGTACAGCTAGTAATGGCCACTTGCATTTAAGATATGCACAGAAGGCTACTTCAGCATGGTTGATTACCATTTTCATCTACAACAGATAATATTTATAACTGGTTGGAACACAGTTCAAACCAAGTCTTAACGTTTCATCAAGCTGCTGAGAAATCCATGTGTACTCCATGCCAATATGCAGGTTTCTTTGCTAGGTTTCACAAATAATAGCATATAAATAGTTTTCAAAACGTAGGCTGGAGTTTTTGTATGTTAAGAAGGAAAAAATACCCAAATGTTATTTTCAGTTTCTGATGTGCTCAGCTTAAGCAAACCATGATGAAAGCAAGCAATTATAAAGAATGATGGGTGGCATGTGGTGGTTTTCACTGATATAGCATTATCCACACACTACAAGCTGGAAATAAACCATACTTGATAATGTACATATAACTTGAGAACGACACAAGTATCTGAGCACTACTGAGAGTTCTGTTGCTCATCTGTAATTTCAGGCAGAAGATGGCCTTCTCTGTCAACCATGGGTCAACATAACTCTCAAGTAGGCACGTGTTCCTGAAGCATTTCTTCTTGATAATGAACATTTCATTTCAAGCCCCAGGTAATATCAGATACAGAAAAAAGCCCACACATGCATTTGGTTCCCGGATCCATGTGGATGCTTTTAACCCCACTCTACTCCTCGCTGAACTTCACTTTCCACCCCTCTGTACTCATGTCTAAACATAAAGGTATTTACATGTCTGAAAGGAACTGGAAAGCAACTGTGATGTTTCCCAGAGGATTTTAAAGCTCTTCTCACACAAAAGCAACACATCATTATGTCACAGTAGCACTTCAATAAGGGGCATCTCAGGAAGGGCCTCTGACATGGTTATGATTAGCAGATTCATCACTTTCACTACCTCACTTGTAAAAGAAAGACTGGAACAGAAATATTTTCAGTTAGTATTATCCTTCCCTGGAATCACTTATGTCTGAAGGCCTTATGGAATGTGCCATCAATAAGATGGTCTTTGGATAAATGTACTTTTATGCACTGCTGGAAGTACCTAAAACTGATGGGTCTTTGAAATCGTGTGTGTATCTGTTGTTCCTTGGCAGGTTCTAAATCCACAAATTCATGAGTGGCTTATTGTGATTCATATGCCACTTTCATTTTTGGCAGGTAATGCTAATGGTATTGGAGAATGACTATTTGAATGAGATCTGCACCCACTTCCCTCAAATCAGGACTCTAAAAATGCTCAGAAAGGAGCTGTCAGCATAAATAAAAAAATAATTAAAAATAATGTGAACACTTATTCTGTATAGGGTTTCAACTGCACAATTCCAGGCATCAGGGATGAGCAGGATGAACAGGACTTTCTATAGTTCCTGTAGAAGGCTGGGCAAGCAAACATCTGGGGGGGGGGGGGGAATTGAGGAAGAGGAAATATCTACGTGTCAGTAATGGGAAAGTTATATTGTACACCTGGTTTTTAGGCATGCCATCTGTGCTCAGTCATACCAAATAGCTTTGATGACATGCCACAGCGAAAGGGCAGGCAATCTCTGTCTTGCTTCAGTGACATGAATGACACAACTTGGTAAAACTCACTGCTTAATGATATAAATCATAACTCTCAAACACAGTATATGGTTGTCCCATATGTTTTTCAGTGTTTAGACTCATACTAGGTATTTTGATACTGAAAGCACTGAAGGAGCATTATGGTGAAAACCAGTGCACACTAGGTAAGCAAGAGCATCTTATCTATACTAATCCTGGACTTCCCATCATAGTTTGTTGGTTTGTAACAATACCATAACATTCAGCTAATATTGTTTACACTAGCCTAGTAACAAGCAATTCTATTCCCATTACTGCTCACAGTCTGGTATTAAATATTTGTTTCCAAAGTAAACTGCCTGATGTAGTTCAAAAGTATTACCAAACTTTTTTTTTTTTTTAAGCTGAATAAACCTTATATTTTAAAAACAAAATGTGACCTTAAAAAAAGCATGTGTATTTTGACTAATATACAAAGTTGATGAAAAATAAGGTTTATGTTACATTTCTATTTTAAGGAAGGATTTTCCATAGTGCACTTGAGGATCTTTAAGAGGGAGCATAATCTAAACTCAGTTCCAGTTCTGGATCTGGTCTCAAATCCATGTGTAGCCTCAGGCAAATGTGTTAATTTTCCTGTTTCAGTTTCCCTGCCTTTAAAGTGGGGATAACGTGACTAACCCAAATAGCTTAGCTGCAATTTGTAGCAATGAGTAACTTGATTATTAGATTTCTGAGACATGAAACATGATTATTATTAGGGCTTACTGACCAGCCAGTCAGAAATGTGATACAAATAAAGGAGATGGGTCTTTGACAATAGAAGGATGTAGGTTAGTCAGTCAGTCAGTCAGAGTAGCTCTGCAAGGAGGCAACTCCAGGGAGTGGAGAGTTGGACCTATAAAAGAGAGAATGTTCCCTTTGTACTGATCTCCTATTTATTGCTCCATGGTATCAGAAGACCATAAAAAGCTAAGTCCTCTCTGAGAAATGAATAGGTCCAAAGCACTACAACAAATCAGCTGCAGGCAAATAAATTTTTATCTGTGTAAGTGAGCTCAATGTTATTTTCTAGTGGAAATGTCAGAATTGATTAAAGACCTAGCATTTCTATTAAATGAGAGAGTAGGGGATGATACGTTTTAAACTGAGAAAAAGTCAGAGGACTGATAACATGGAGATAAAGGGGTGAAATAATTTCTGGTGTTGTTGAAGTAATTTGTTATTCAACATATTGAGTCCAAATTTGCACCACTGTACCTAGTATAAATAGTAGTGCCTTTTAATAACTGTGACAAAAATACTCTCCCCACTGGCAAGGTCAATATTATTAATTGCGATTCCTATTATTAACCTTTGGGCTTCTGTATCCTCCATGGATTAATGATTATTCAATAACTGAGCTACAAGGTTAATTTCCTAATAGCAATTAATAGAAGGACATACTGCTGGCTAACTAGGAAAAGCAATGACAAATCAACTTCTTGGCCTTGGTCTTGTTTCATGCAAAGGTGCCTACGGGAATTGTACCTGTCAGCTCCCAAAGCTGAAAGAGAGAATCTGCCTCGAAGTCGAGACAAATAAAAAACGGAGATCAGGCTGACATCCGGGGTCCCCTCTCTCGTCAGTCCCCTAGGGAATAAGAAACAGCCTCAGCTTTCAGGGAAACCTGCGTTCATTGCCAGGGTCATTCCTCCAGGAACTCCACTTCCAAATCCTGCATCAGTGAAGAGGGGAAAGAAGGTCTTAAAAACAAAAAAAAGGAGAGAAAAGTACTTCCCCTAGGAGAAGTTTCATGAATAAAGGCAATTCTCAAACAGCGTTACGGTGGAGCACGTGGTGCCAGGTGAAACACCAGGCAGGAGGACCACAGCGATGCGGGACTCGGCCCAGCTCCGGGCCCGACGGGGCAGCGGAACTGCCGGCAGGCCGAGGCCTCCGGGGGATGCCTGTCCGCGCCCGGGCATCCCCAAGCCGCGGAGACCGCCAGCGCGGTAGCGGAGCTTCTCTCCCTCAGCCACCTCAAATCGCGGGTGGCCGTGGAGCGCTGCCTGCCCGAAAGGGGCTGCCGCCGGCGCTCGGGGAGTAGCGGCGCGGGGCGGCCAGAGGGCGCGGGGACAGCTGTGGAAATAAAGGAGCGGGGGAAGGATGGAGAGAAGGGGGAAGAGGGGGGCGGGGGCGCGGTGCTGGGGAAGGCAATGCGGGCACGGTGGAGGGTTTCGACCCGAGTTCCGGGGGGAAGGGGGGCACGGCAGGCATGGACACACGCACGCCACCATCCCCCGGCACTTCCACCAAGTCAGCCCCGCCGCCCCGCGGGGCCGGGAGCCGCCGGAGGCAAGGAGCCGCCGCGCACACACACACACAGACACACGCCACCGCTGCGCTCCAGCCGCCGCTCGCTTCTCCCCCCCTCCCACCGCCGCCGCGCAGGCAAGAGGCAGCGGGCGCGGAGCAGAGCGGGCGGCGCAGGGCTCGGAGACCCCGGCCCCAGTGGGACCGGCCTGCAGCGGCCGCGCTGCCCCGACGGCACCGCCGCCCCCTCCCCGGGGGCAGCGCGCACCTCCCCGCCTGGAGGGGCCGTGCGAGGCAGCGGGCGGGGGGAGCGCGGGCACACACACACTCACACACACACACGCTCACACACATATACACACACACACGCAGGCACACCCGCACAGACACACGCAGGCAGAGGCAGGGCTGCCCCACGCCGGTACCTTGCTGCCCTGGTGTTTTCCGTCCGGGCTCCTCCTTGCTGAGGCAGCTCGGGAGCGGAGCCGAGCGGGCGGGTGCGTGTGCGTGTGAGTGTGTGCGTGCGTGCATGCGTGTGCCTCTGTGTGTGTCTGTGTGTGTGTGTGCGAGAGCGAGCGAGCGAGAGAGACTCTCCCCCCTCCCCCTCCTCCTCCTCGCTCTCCTTCCTTTAAACGCCCACTCCTGATGGGTGAAAAGACAACTTGAACTTCAGTGCAATTAACTTCGCCGGCGCCTCGGAAGCCGGAGGTGTCGCCGGCCTCGCCCGCCGCGCTCCCATGAGTGAGTCGGTCCCGCTCCTTCGGCGTCTCTCCTCGGGGACGTGGGGGACGGGGGGGATAGAGCCGTGCCGAGGGCACCCGCCGCGGCGATTTACCCGGCTGTGCCGGCCCGGGAGGGCGGGCGGGAGGGAGGCGCGGGGCGGGTGGCTGCGCTTGGCGCTGCCGCTGCCGGAGCCTCCCGGCCGGCGCGGACTCACACCTGCCGCCGCGCCGCTGCCGGTCGCCGGCCCCGCTCCGCTCCCTCGCCCGCTGCCGCCTCACCCGCCGCCGGCACGGGGGGAGCGGGGGGAGGTGGGGGTGGGGGCAGAGGGAAAAAACCCCAGAAGTTTGGCAAAGTTCTTACCCAGCGCCGCGCGCCTCCCGGCAGCGGCGGGCGAGGGGCGGCGGCGCCCCCGACGGCGCGGGGCGAAGCGGCGGGGCCGGGGGGGTCGCGGGCAGGAGGGATGGGGGGGGTCGCGGGGTGGCGCTTCCGCGGGGCGCGGGGGTTGCGCGGGCGGCCGAGCGGCGGCGGCTGCCCCAGCCGGGGGCGCGCCCGTGGCGGTGGGTGGCACGTCCCCCCGCCCGCCCGCGACACGACCCGGCGCTGCCGCTGTCACGGGGAGCAGTGCCAGGAGCTCGTCTGTGTGCTCCGGGATTTACTTTTGATTTTTCCGCTCCGTCTCCGAACCCGCCGCCCGAGGTTTTGCTAAATCCTCGCTCCTTTGTCGCCGTCTCCGCCGGCTGCCGGGGGGAGCGCTCCTGACAGGCACCTGCCCGACCCGGAGTTTCCCTCTGCCAGTCTCCAGCTTTTTCTGACTGCGGGAGAAACTTCGCTACAATATAAGTTTTCTGAAACACTTTGCACTAGCTCCTAAGCTGAAATGAGTTTTAACTGAGAAAAGCTCTCCGCTGGTTTTAGTCCGTGCAAATGAGCGCAGCGCTTCTGCGAAAATAATTCACAAATTCAGATGCAGAGACTCCAGGGCGTGTGATCTGGAGGTGCCCTTTCATTCTGGTCCGTGCTACTGGGGTGGGAGTTAGCAGCGGCCCCTTATTTCTACTTTATATTATTTTGGTACAGTGCATTCATATATTTGTCTGCTGTAGTCTGCTGGCAAACATTAGCATTCAAGCTTACATTTTTGACAAATGTGCAGACAGGAATAGCATGAATAGGCATCTTAAATATTAACAACCTAAGCATCTGTTGTGAAACAAATTTAATATATTTACTCTGTTTTTCTCACATTGTTAGGAAAGGTTACAATAAGTGTAAAATTTCAGCTGCAGTTAGCACAAGGAATGCTTGGATATTTCACTATCTGTTCAAGCATTTAACACAATCACCAGATAGAAATGTGTCAAATCAGGCGCACTATTCAAAAACAACTTGAAACTGTAAGCGTAGAGTGTATAGACATGAATATAGCGTGTTCTCTGCAATTTCTATCTTCTAATCACTCTTCAACACTATTTGTAGAATTTGAGAGTGCTCTTTACAGTCCTGTACTCCTATATACTCTTTAATATGTTTATACCTCCACACACTCATTTTCTAATTCACTTTCTGTTTGAGATTGTTATTAGTATTACCTTGCTTTTCGAGTTGAAGCAATGGTTTTGTAAGGAAATGTGAAATAACATAGAGTAGGTAAAAAAATGAGCAAAAATGAGCAGGCAGAAAATGCAACGTGTTCACATATAAGCATGCGTCAGAACAGATAGTGCACACACATAATAAGGCAATAGAAGAGAAATTAAAATCCTCGGCTAGTATGCTATGTATGCCCACTCTTCAGTACAGCTAGTGGAAAAGAAACAACTGACTCCAAGGAATTCCTCTGTCCCTGTAATAAAACTGTTCAGAGTAGAACAAGAGCACAGAGGAGCAAAGCCTCCAAAAAGGCTGTAGAGTTATTTCAGGAATCAGTGCATTCCTTCCCTTTTTCCCACAAGTTCAAATATGTAATAAATAAGTCCTTTGTATGCAAAATAGTTTACTGGAACAAAAAAATATTTAAATGAAATGCTTTTTGTGCATGAATTTTGAAAAACTGGCCATTTCCTTTTTATATTCTTTGTTCTTGATACTTTAAATAGCAAAGTAACTCCCGCAGTTTCCCCTCTCATGCTATTTTAGCGACTCGTGTGAATCCTAACCTGCTGCTGAGCTCCCGAGAAAGCAGTGTGAAGCAGAGTCAATCTGTAAGTCACTGGTGGGACACAGTGCTTTGACAGTATCAGAAGCAGAGAGAAGCTGCCACTCCAGCCCCAGCTTGTACACGAGCAGGGCACCTCTTTGGTTTGCAGCATAGGCCCAGCGGGTCAGCGGATGAGCACCTGCCCTCTGTGGCTGTGCTTCCCAAGGCAGCGCCAGCCCTGCCTGCAGCCCTGCCAGCATCCCACAGGCACCAACCACCACGTTCAGCCCTGCTGGGGACGTGGGCACATCCACCCCAGCAGCGCTAAAACCTCTTTAGAGAGGTTTCTCTAAAGAGAATTCTTCTCCCACGTTACAGGTTTGGGATAGAGAGGGCTTCACATGTGTGCAACTGCCATTTAGATGATAATCAGCTGAAGTCTGGTGTTCTTCTTAAAAAAAAGACCAACAAAAAACCCCACCAAATCTTTTAAATGTATCAACAACTTGATTTTTCAAAGTACTGTTACCTTTTTAATGTCACCTAATTTTTTTAGTCTAAGTATTGTCAGAGGAATTTCAAGTAATTCCTTAGGTTTCCAGCTGTATTTGAAAAAAATTAAGAAGATTACTTTATTAATAAAATAGTTCATAATATATAGAAAAATACATTGAAGTAGATTTCTGAATTAAAACTGGAGGAAATACGACTTCTGAAATGTTTTAGTCATATTTCTAGGAACTATGGTATTTTAACATAGACTCTAGTGAAGCATTTTATTGCCTTCTTGTATATAACTGCCATTGCTCTCTCTAGATATATTTAATATATATCCAGTGAAGCCACAAACTTTCCTTCTACAACAGTTTAAACACATCTGGAACATTTTACTTTCTTATAATTTATGTTAATAGATGTAGAGTGTATATACAATCTTCTCAGACATCATTGCTTTTTCCAAAGGGGAATTTTTTTACTTTCAGTCAGGGAATATATTTATAAGAACAAAATAACTCAAAGTATAGGCAATTCTATATATCATTTTATTTTCTGTTATATTAGGTTGATTATATAAAGCTTTCATTTAGAGCAATGGGATGATGAAATTACAGAGGAGTGATTGGCTTTTGTTTTTTCAAATGGTTCAAGTCGAGGGCTGCAAAAATGAATGTTTTTTGTAAAGTTCTTTGAGTGCATAATATTTTTCATAGAATTCTGACAAATTAATTTAATAGAAAAGCCACAAGTCTCCTAGCCAGGTAAAATGGAAGTTCTGTTTTTGCCGTTATAGGCATCAGGCTTCAGTAACCTGCTGCTCTTGTGGAATGAACACTTTCTACTTAAAGCTATCATGCACCTACTGTTTATTTACGCTGCATTAAACTGACAGCATGGCAATCAGAGGAAAAAATATGACTTACTTTCCTGAAGTAAACATCAGTTTATAGGTTAGTGCCTGTATTTATATTCCTGTCGCCACTAAATAATGGCTGTCTCCATTTTAATATCTACCTGTGGTGTTACCCAGGGCAGCTGGCTCTTCCTTGTTTAAAACAAGCAAAAAAGGAAGGTGGGGGTTAGGAAGAGAAGAAAGTTTTGTTATCATTCCCCTCTAAGAGGAACTTAATAGAAAAGTGATTCAGTAGTCCTTTCTGTGGCAAGCCGAAGCCAGTTTTAAAGACATAGTATTCAGTTTTACTTGGTGTAATTGAATTGCATCTCAAACAGGGAAAACAGAATTCCTTAACAGTATTTGTCTATCCAAGACACTGTAATTGTATATTCAGGCAATGGCAGATTAAGGGCAGAAGCATTTTATTAATAACTGAAAGCACATATGTGTGTGTGATGAAAAATGTTCTGCAAATCTGTCACTATGCAATCAAGTGCATTTTTTAAACTTTAGTTGTCACAAAGTTGCTACTGATTCTAAAAAAAAAAAAAAAGAAAAAAGAAAGAAGTAAAACAGTTTGACGGTTAAAGAGTAACTTACAGTTCTTACTGCCTGCTATATGAAAATTTTGTAACTTTATAAAGTCAGTCTCAGAAAGCCCTGTTGATGTTACTTTTAATCTTGGAGTGATGAGTCCAAGTAGCCGCATTTGAACTGAAGATAACTGCAGTCAGAATAACTTACAGTTTGTAAAAAGCTTGTCTAAATTCTCTGTTGAAGGACTCCAAGAGTCCTTAATAACTTGCTTAATAATTTTTACCTGAGAGGTTAATTCCTTCCTCAGATTCTCTAAGTATTATACTTAACGCTAAGTCGGCTTGTTGGTCAGTTCCCTTGGTTGTGGTATCATGAACTCTCAACAGCCCTGACCACAGCTTGTAACTGTTACTTCCAAGAGGATATACTGTGATGTTCCCTTCAAAAATGCTGGTGGTTTTGAACATTTGCCATCCTGTGGCATCTAAGTTTACCACAGTTATCACCAACACTTCATTACATAATGGGTATCCATTCTGTTACTTTGCAAATGTCAGCCTTCTCATGGTTTCTGCACAGCATTGCTCTCAGTAGGTTTGTATTGATAGAGATTAATTTTAAAGAGACTTGCCAGCACTAATCTTGTAAATATGTTCTGATCTGGTCCTTGTGCCCTGTACCAGTTGTTACCTACTCTTAATCTGTTTTATCTGGTGCTGTGTACTAGGAATGGCATAGTAATAGTAGAGTACAGTAGTAGAACGTAGTAACATACCTCAGGCACTGTCTGAATTCTAAATATTTCCTTTCAAACTTGCTGAGCCTGACTTTGCTCCCATGCACACTGGTGTGTCACTGCAGAGTTTGGTTTTCACTGTTCCTGTAGAGGATCAGTGTTAGGTGCTCAGATGGGCTGAGGGACACACTAACACTTAGTATTTGTGGCAAGGTCCACCTTTTAGCTATTTATTTAGAACACCAACGCACAACAATCTCTTTGGAGATTGACACTGTGCATTTGTGTTTGCTGGGATTGAGACTGTAAAACTTGCTTCCACCGGAGTGCAGGCTAGCTGCTGTCTCTGAGCTGTTGTAAAGCAAGCATTGCCGGTGACACCTCTGCACAGCTGCAGGCTCACAGAAGTTAGCTCTCGCTACCTCATGCTTCGCTGCTGTGAGCTGCGGGTTAGAGAGGCAGAGGAGCCTGCTGGCTTGTGGATGGGCCTCGGTCACCCCAGCTGCACCTGGGCGCAGAACATCAGGATGGGCCACGTCTGTCAGCTGCGCTGGCCTTACATAACTTCCAGGGACTATCTGCTCTATCTCTTTCCCGTGGCGCATTATGACATGATATGACCTGAGGAGATGAGGGAGGTGCTTTAAACCTCAAGTGCATCTCGTCTTCCCGGGATCCTGCTCTGACAGGATTTACTTGGCCAGCAGCAATCATTTGTGGGTCATTACACTTGCTGCTCACTAGACAAAGTGGTGATGCACACAGACCACCTGTGCTTGGAGGACTGTCTCATAATCTTTTCTGGTGTCTTGACTCCTGGTTCTGGTTTCAGCCCTGAAAAAAAAGTGTAATTTTGGGTTAATAACTGTCCATGCCATATTTGCCATCTTTGATGCTGTAACCCTGATTTTGAAAATGTTCAGCACATAACTTCATATGAAGGAAAAGGAAGCTGCAGCACACTAACTATCCTTTTGTAAAAGCAGCCTTAATATGCTCCTGGTTTATTTACTCAGCTATAAAATTAGTAGTATATGTGTTTCATAGAACAGTAAAGGATTAGGTAATTCTTTATATTTGTAAATTAGTCCTAGAGTGGAAGACATTTTTAGCAGACGTGCCAAGAATTGCTGCTCTGAACTCAAACCCACATGCAAAGGTATGAGAAAGGTATTTCCTTTTCACTAACTGCACTTAGAATATGTGTCTGGTCATAATAGCCAGGTAATTAAAAACATTTTCAATGAAAAGGAGGGAAGTTCTAAACATCATACACCTTATATTCCTACTTCTATTATGTTAAATAAAAGACAGAAAAGAGAGGAGGGGAAAGAGAGTAGGAGAGAGCGTGCGTGCATGCAGGGTCTCAGAAGGACCAAAGGCAAAAAATGAAGTGGGAAGGAATTCCAGGCTGAGTTTTAAAATGCTTACAATCAAAGATTAAATTAATATTTTTGTGGAGAGCAGTATTAGAAAGATTTTAAATCATTAGTGCTTTTCATCATAGGTGGGCTTTCTTGATAAATTAAGAAGTCACAAGAATAATTAAAGGCATCTTAAAACTTAAAAATGACAGTTTTAGCTTCTAAGGATTCATTATAATGTAATAATACTGTATGCTTTTTAGTATTACTTCTGCACTAGACATTTAATTACAGTCTTTGTGAGACATGTTATCTGTATAGTAACTAGTGCATAAAAAGAATGATATTTACTTTTACATACAAGCTCTTGCTTGCCAGCTTTCTTTTTAAGATTATAGATTAAGATCTCCAATCCAGAATGTTCATGACTTCAATGAAAACAACTTAATTTGACACAATTTTGGGGAGGAATGGAGCATTTATTGTAATAGTACTGCTTCTCTAGTCACACTTTTTGCAATGATACTTGAACTGCTGTTTAGCAGTGGGTTTTTTTCTGTGCAAGGGCCCAAACTCAGCACTTCTTTGCTTGTTCAAAGGGTAGATTTTAGAATATCAAATGAAAAAGCATGTCTAATTTTTGTATGGAGAAGTAGGATTAAAAAAACTTCTAAGCATAGTACGGTAGGTTTTTCACAGGTGCGGTTTATAGCTGAGAGGAAATCTGGAGCTTGCTTTTGCTATGTCAGATATTGACTATTGTCTGAAACATACACTGGATAATATGAATTTATGGGGTTCATAGCTTGGTCCACCCCTTGCTGTGGAAAGGTGAGTGAGTACATTTGCAAAAAGGTGCATAAAATTAGTTTTTCTTTTGATATGTTTCCCGATTCCCCTAACTGTGGAAAGTGCTCCTTGACATAGTGAACTTCCCACAGTTCCTAGGTTCCGCACTGCTGTCATTGCAGGATGAGGCATGAGGGAAAAGAAACTGCATCCAACTGTTTTAAAACAGAGCTTTTCAGTCAATAATATCTACCATACATCTTTTTTTAGGTCTTGTTTCTCATTTCTTATCTAGCAGTCCTGTGCAGGAATGGTATGATATAGGTTTTGAGCCCCTGGTTTCGGTATGCTTTGTAAGAAAATCTCACAGTAAAGTCAATCGGTCAAAATCAATCTCTGTCCCATTGACTGTATTTTATTGACTTTCTTTTTCTTTTTTTCTTCCCTTGACTCACTGAATACCATAATCATTTTTGCCATTCCTGATGACTTTAGGTATAATCTTTTCAAGACAATTTTGTAGCATGTTTGCATTTGAAACTTGTGATTCCACTACTTTATTTGGCCTGCGAGCCCTACAAGTAACCGACTTCTGCACTGCCACTTAAAATGACAATTAGGATACTCATAGGCGTAGTTATTGTTTTCTAAGCATTCCAGAAGAATTTTATGGATACCGTGCAGGAGAATTGAACCAGTAGAATTTCTTTATATGTTTGGCAGGATGACAGATATGCCGTAAGAAGCATTATACTGTCTGATAAATTGCATTACCAAGCACTATTTCATATAGGTTCTGTCTCTTTAAAAATGCAGTCTCCTCTATTTGCCCTATTAATTGTTGATATGTTGCCATCCACGAGACAAAAATTAGAGCTGTAATTAAATAATCATGTGATGCTCCTTAGTGCCAGTGAGAGCAAACTCATTTTTCCAGGCCCTGATGGTCACTGATTATTGTATTACTACTGGCTTGCTTTATTTTTTTTTAATGGCTCTATATTGCTGGGTTACCTAACCACTGGCCTTCTTTTCAAAATTAAAGGAATTGAAGAGCATTAAGTCACTTAATTGGCCAGTAGTCTGTGGGGATACAAAGTAGTCATACCTTCTCTGCTTTTTGGTCACTCAATTGGTTCTACTGGGAGAACTACATCAGTGGTGTGGTTGTGTGCCATTTAATTTACACTGGTGTTTTGGCTGGGATGGATGCATATAGGGAATGCCAGGAGAATTACAAAAGGAGCAGGGTATTAAAATTCAGAAATGATTAAAATTGAAATAAAAGGATGCTGCTGCTTTGCCAGTACTCTGGCAGTCATAATGACACATAGAGATTAGTTTCCACCTTCATCTTTTCCTTCTTTCTCATTTCCTCTTGTTTATTGTTGACACATTTTCCTTATGTCTCTGCTTCTCAGCGCTTTTTTTTCACTGTTACATATTCCTACTTTTTCTCTTTCCTTAAGCATGGAGAAGCTTACTTAACCTTATTATAACAATAACAGAATAGGTTATTAATATTTAATATGCACATGATTAAAATTTCTCTCTTAAACATAGGTCAGCTCTATTATTAACTGACATGTTATTTTTCATTAAAAATTTTTATTCTGCCCTTACGGTTTCTCAAACACCCTTTACTTTGGTGGTGATTTAACACATAATGTTTAGAAAACTGTGTTAGGCTAGTGAAAAAAAAGAACTTACCAGTCATGGATAATCAATTATGCATGAATTCAGATATAACAGATGGAAACTGGTGAGTTAAAGTTTCTCTTTAGCTTCGTGATTTTTTTGTTTTGTTTTTGTGACACCTGTCTCTTATGTATAGATAAACATCTAACATAGCATACTGCTTTTCATGCATCTTTGTGTTTTTTGCTTTTTGGGTTTGGGTTTTTTTTTTTTTTGTTTCTTTTTGGTTTTGTTGGTGTGGCATAAACTTATTTTCCCCTGTTTATAACCTACTATTTTTAATTTGTTTGTCTGTGAGCATTTCTATGCTGCCTGCCTTTTCTAGGGCTGAAGTGTCCTGTGATGAAGCAAGCATTTAATCTTCTAATAAACTACACAATGTAATTTGACCTTAAAATTGTGTCAGCACGATATTTTAAATTACAGGAGTTCATTTTTGCCTTCAGCCGCTCATGGACTATAGTGTTATGACATTAAAGCAACAGGGTAGACTGCGGCTGGGCATATGTATTCATATATGCATATATGCACATTCTTGTGATTGTGATACTTATATAGGCGTTCCCTCCAAAGGCATTAATTAAATTTCTTTCAATCATTTGACAATGAAGTAGATTGCTTTACTGCTTTTTATTAAAAAGTTCAGTACGGA
Organism: Motacilla alba alba; assembly: GCF_015832195.1. Taxonomy (NCBI): domain Eukaryota; kingdom Metazoa; phylum Chordata; class Aves; order Passeriformes; family Motacillidae; genus Motacilla; species Motacilla alba. The sequence continues at coordinate 36,048,376 of NC_052017.1, read as the reverse complement.
CTGAGTGCAATACTTCTTTTGGTCATGGAAAGAATTTGACAGAACTAGATCAAGCAAAAATGACAATAACTCTTTTGATATGGCCACAGCAATGACCACTTGGTATTAAGCAAATGAAGATCTGAATATGTTTCCTTTCTCTTTTTATACAAAAGTATCTAAAAGAGTTTTAAGCATGAACTTAGATGTGAGATGTGTTTCTGTGTAGTTCATTCGTGGCAGCACATTGAGAGATTATTGTATTTGAAGGTGTTTGAAAAATATGGGGGTAAGTTGATTTGGGTGTTATTTTTCTACAACTGTAATAATTCGGAGCATACATCCACTTTGGAAGTGGCACATTTGCAGATGCGGTGCAGAGAGGTTTTTCATCTGTATATCCATAAAGGAAAAATGGACTGAGAGAATGCATTGCATCTTTCATGAGTAGAATATTCTAAAACTTCGCATTTTATCGACATTGTAAAGGAAAAATCTAATGCAGGGAGTTTGTAGTATAACCTGCCAGAAGCAAATTACAGAGAAGAAATCTTTCCCCACAAATTTTTGTATTTAACACAGGAACTAACTTTTTACACACCTGTTACGGCATTTCCTTCAAGTGTTTTCATGAGTATAAATTACTGTCATCAATATTAACCTCATTTTGCCCTCAAAAATACTGTATTCTAGTGAGTTTCCAGCTGCTGCTCTTCATCTCAGTTTCCATTGTAGCCACTTAGCAGGAAATCTAGAAACATAGTTGCTTTAAGAAAATATATACATCAAATACTTCAATGCATGTTTGTTAATTTCTCTCTCTCTCTTTTTTTTTTTTTTTTGTGTGTGTGTGTGTGTCTGTCTGTTTTGGGTTTTTTTTCGTGTTTTTGTTGTTTTTTCCTAAATCGGAACAAGTATGTTTAACATTTTGAAGTTATTTGGTTTTGCTTTATGTTGTTTGCATTAAACTAAGCGTACTCTGACACACGTATAAATGACCTTTATCTTAGTGACACTACATATGCTAAACCTTTTTGAGCTAGCACCTGGTAATATTAACAGGTATCTTGTTGTTTAAAAGAGCTGTGAATATTAACAGCTAATTGCTCCTGAAAAGAACTAAAAAACTCAGTCATTTCATCTTTGTTACTGTGGAATCATCTGAGTTTGAGATTGAAGGAACCCTAGAAGAAAATGCTAATTTGGCCAAAACCACCAACTTTCATTTTGTTTTACACTAAAACCACACATTTTGCATGTATTTCATTACAGTGAATATTGACTCCTGTCAAGTTTGGCCGTAATTAGATGCACAGTTTTACTTACAAGGTTTTGAACCTTAGAAAAAGTGTAGCAGAACATGTGCAGAGTTCTGAGTTAATGAAACTGGAAACAGGACATTTCATGTGGTTTTGTGTTTCATAATGAAAGTTTGACATAGTTCAATTCATCAATCAGTTCTAACCATTTCCTTCAACTTAAAACTCTTCCATGTTTTCAGTTTGTGTCACTAGATTTTTAGTTGTATTATCAGGTCAGTGACAGAGATGATTCTCCTGTTGTTGAAGAATCCCTGTGTAAGAACTCACTGTGGTTTGAGCTCTACAGCACGAAGTCTAGATAATAAGACTTGAATAATCCTCTGTAGGACTAAGTGCAACAGTTCAGATGTTTTCTACCGTAATGCACAGCTTTGCTTGGGTTGTGTGAAACTCATCCCTACCCAAAATTGTTGGATCAAATTTCTGTATTTGTAAAAGCATACTAACTGGGATAGAAGCACAGTGGTTGGAAGTGAGGGAAAATGAGTCACAAAATGGAAAAAAAAAAAAAAAAAAAGCAGAACCAGTCAAAAAAATGCAAACAACATTGAAAAACACTTAGGAGATAACTTGCTGTAACTTTCCTTTTAACAAGTAAAAATAGCAGGAACTGTGGCTTTCTATGTCCAGGGATCATGATTTACATACTGTTAAATTAATAGAGCTTCTATTCAGACACATCCCTAAAATAACCACTTATCAACTGACTCTCTTAGGTAACAATTATATGCCCATCTCATGCCTAGGAGTTATCTAGTGCTGTGATGATGAGGGTTTTAGCAGGAACCACTCTTTTTTCATCTCTCAGTGTCCCACATTAAGCATCTTCACATGAAAGACCTAAAAATTATACCTCTGGGTAGAAAGCTGTGAAATTAGTGACCTGCCGAACATACATTTAAGACATGGGAAACTTGGCTGATCCTAAGATGCCAACTTTCCTCCTTTCTTCAAGCTGCCTAATTGCATAAAATATTATTATATAAAGCTCTATTGCATTTTTTTAATTTGTTCTTTTTTGTGGAAGTAGTTGGCTGTAGTTGCCACATGGAAATTACAAGCATGACTCATCAAGGTCCTTGTCTAGTGTTAAGGATGGAAGAGAATATGGACTTCAAAATACTTTTTTTAAGTGGAAGCTTTTTATTTGAAGCGGTTCTGAAGTCCACAGTCGTAAAACATACTGGCTTATATTAAATGACATATAGGTAGTGTTTGTGGGAGTTGATGTCCTACTATTGACAGCAAAAAGTGAACTCAGTTTGTCCACACAGCAGGCAAGAGACTGTACAACTACAGACTAAGATTTATGTGATTAACCACTAATATTGATTGCTGTGATCTTTTATGGGAAAGTAGGCACCTCTCTATTATAATTTTAAGCAGCTAAGATTTCTTGTGGCAACCAGGGGTGAAAGACTCACTATTCTCATTAGTGCTCTTGTTCACCCTTCACTACATCATGCCAAACAGATTTGTTGGATTTTACTCCATAATTTTCTTCCAGCATTTTGCCTCTCCATGACTCACCAAGGGGTGAACTGAAATAACTGTTGGGGCCACATCTGCAGAAGTATGTATTTACTTCAGTTGCACCAGCATCTTAGTCAAAATAGACATACAGCTATGAAATGACTTGCACTAAATTGTGCAGTAGTTTGACTAAAAGTAACTTGTTTTATCCATAATCACATTTTGCATATTCTTATTCAACTCCATTTTAAAAAAAGATTCCGTGATTGAAGTACATTGCAGATAATATTTGCAGGAGTAAACGAGCCTCGTCACAGAGGCAATCAATAGGGAGATGTCTGTTTGTATATGATTTTACATATCTCCCAGCTAGCTGAGACATCCAGCTAAAAAATGCTGCACCATGGGACACTGTGTAGATATCTGATACTTCCCAGGAGCCTTGGGGTCTGTAAACTAATGAATGCGCTACATGTAGCCATATATGTAGGTTTTTCACCTCTGACAAATATGGTAAGGATAATTTACTTCACTTAATAACCAATTAAGTGCAGTTCAATACAGCTGACTATCGTAAGTTAAATATTCATTTTACGTAACTGTTTCAGGACATGGTGTGTGAGAGAACACAAACGAGCAGAAATTGCTCATGCAAAATGTGAGAGGGGACGACAGCTTGTGTGTGATGCCTTTCAGTGCTATGAATTTCATTTCATAGCACTTTTGCTTTTTGACAGGCATCCTATCCAGGCTGGGGCAGGTTGCAGTCAAAAAAATCTAGGTTGGTATGTAACTTTTGAGTTCAGCGTGGGGGATGTCGCAGAATGCTGTGATTCACATTGGTGTGCATTGGATTCTTGGGTCGTATGTAAATTGAGATTGCCGCAGTCAGGTTGGTTGAAGCATTTCAGTGGTGTCAGGCAACTATTGTTCAGGGCAAAGCGAAGGGGAAGTTAGTCTGAGGAGACTGAAAAACAACTTTAGTCTGAGGTGCAAAACTTGTAGGGCTATGGGACTGCGTTGGCACAGCAGCGGTGATGTGCTGAGGTTTGCACAGGTAGACGTGGGAAAGGACGGTGGGGTGCATCCTTCCCCCTCACCCACAGTTCTGCCTAACCCACGTGGCAAGTAGGCACAAGCCCTCCAGGGCGTCACCCACCTTCCGGCCACAGATGTTTACCTTCAGAAAGCCATGGAATGGTACTGCCATTGCCTTGCTGTCCAGCAGTTACCATTACCCATAGATGTGCGCCCATCATACCTTGCAGTGGGGGAAATGCATTCAAATTCCCACTGAAGAGAATTTCCCAGCTGTCCCGCTGCTGCTGCGCAGCTCTGCATCACCTCCAGCATGGGATGTTGCTTACAGGTTGCCCAAAGGACTGCAGCATTGTCAGAAGTACATATGTGTAAAAGCCAATCAGCCTGATCTCCCCAAAGAAATCTGATAAAAGAGAATACACAGCCATGCTGGTTTTGCTCTGCTGCCAGGTCATTTCTGTTGGCATTGCACAAGAGCCAAGCCTCAAGATTTGGGCCCACATTTCCTAATTTATTTTGAACAAGAAAATATTGGAACAGAGACCTTAGGAGGCTCTGAGGCAGCATGCCACACTGGAGAATTTGTTTTGCTTTGCAGCTACTGAGACTGCTGCTTGAGAGTTAATTCACCATGGGGTTGAAAATATGCAGCCCAACTTTTTAAATATTTGTCTTATTTCAACATAAGCTAGGGCAAAATGCATTTATAGATAATAAACCAGTGCAACAACTTTATTAAGGATTAATAACCTTTATTAAGCATATATTTGCCTGCTGTATGTTGACTAGAAGCTATGAAAAATGTGACGTTACTATTGCCGTGTGTTTAAATGATTGCCTGCATATGTATCCATGACAATATCTATTCATCTTCTGTTCTTTATATATGTTTTTATTATAAATATCTTTATTCTAGCTGAACATTTTAATATCAAAGTTGACACAGTGAAGTGCAAATTGGAATAGGTCAAATGAAAATCAGATATCTGCATCTTGAATTATTTCCAAGTAGTTCGGTATTGATAAGAGATATCTGATTGTTGTCTATCTGTCAAGATGTAGCAGCCTTCAGTAATTCGTGCTTTCTAGTCAAAGCAAAGGTTTCACGCTCAGCTTTCCAAGTCTGTAGTAAATACTTTACCAAGCATAAGTGGTGTATGGGAATTAGATTAATCCATGTGGTAGAGAGTTTATAAGGTTTAGTGCATATATGCAATTTCAAGAAGAGAGTTCTTTTCCATAATCATTTATCTCAAGCATAGGAAGCATATGCACAATTATATAATTAACAGAATATTTGTTTGTCAGTGTTTGGTTATGTGCGTAATAATATCATTATTAGGCCTTCTGTGCTCCTGTATTATCAGATTGTTATCTCCCTGCTCCTTTAATTCACCATCTCTGCTTTTTAGATTAATCACTTTGTTTTAATCCAAACATTGTGTTGTTTTGGTTTTGGTTTTTGTTTTTTTTTTTTTTGTTTTTTTTTTTTTTAACCAGGAATAGAATGATTTGTGAACACCAAAGCAAAAGTTATTTTAGAAGATTTTAATCTTTTGTTGTTGTTATTTGGTTTTGTTATTGTCATATCTGGTAATCATTTTTAAAAGGTGGTATTTTAGTCCCAAATCTTGTTCCAGATCATATTTGCGCTATTCTAATCAGCTCTGCATCTCTTAAATTATCATCAGTGTCCTTTTCCTCCATCATGCTGCAGGCAGCATACTGCCAGCTGAAACTCTCAACTCTCGCATCTTTCATGATTTTCTTTAGTGGCCAGTCTTGCTTACTGCTGAAGTTTAAGTTTACCTCATCAGGCTTTTCTGAAAAGGTTGAAAAAATAATACATTGATATTTTCCATTGTGCCCACAAAGTTTGAATTAACTAGTTAATAGTTTTCTTCCAAGTATCCAAATGTATTGGGAAATACATATACATATATTTTTTTTAAGAGGGACTGATTGATACTTTATCTTGTTGAAAAAAAGATTGGTTTCTAAACAAACAACCCACTAGACAGTTACCCCTTGATCATATGTTATGGAAGATGTCATCTACATTTTCCCTTGTTTTTCTTTGTGAAACATGTTTCTTTGGTTTTTGGGTTTTGGTTTTTATTTTTCCTTTTCAGCAGTCTCGGTAATGATCTTAGTAAGCCTTTTCAAGACACACAACATAGGTACAACTTTTCATGTTTCATACATATGCCACCTCCACTTGCTCCGCTTTGAATAATAGTATTATGTAACAGTGTATTCATTTTCCAGCCTTCCATTTCTTTGCTTCTGAGATTATAATCTATTTTATGCACTGCAGAATATGATAAATATTTCATGCATTTTGCCCTATTACCATTTTCTTTTTCCTGCATGTCCTATATGCTGTTTCTGCTTATTTTAGTAAACATCAATGTGATTCTTTACCTTGTCTTGATGTATTCCTGTTCTTTAATAATAAGTAATATATGCGTAGTGCAAATTTTCTTTTTTTATAGATTTAATGATTTTCCCTTTCTGTGTTCAGAGGCCATACTATTTTGTGTATAACAGGACTGGTATTAGCCTTCTCGCTCACCTACTTTTGTTGCTGCCTCATGTTTGTATTTTGTTGATGCTTTGTTGTCGGTTGTTTTAAAGTTACTGCCCTAAACATTTTGGTTATATACCTGCATATGCAGTAATTCATGTTTTCTTTGGTCGGTGATGCAACTTTCCCTTTAGACACAGTCTATTCAAACACTGCATTTTATCAATAAAGAAGTTTAATTTTGCCCTTATCTCGCAGCTTGTACAAACTTGTTGCTTTCAAGTTTGTCTAGTTGGGTTACTTTCTTCCAAGTGCATGATGGGAAAAAGCCATGTCTGTCTCGCAGTTGCTTATTTTGTCAATACTTTACCACCTTCTAGCTTTCACCTTTCAGGGGTGGCTTTCGGTCCCGCGCTGCAGACTTGACACAGGGACAGTTTTGTGGCGTGGGGATGTGGCATTCCGCCGTCCCGAGCCCGGAGCGATGTATCGCTCTCACCCACGGTGCGTTGCAGCTTGCTCTGGCTGGCCGCGGCGCCCACCGGAGCCACCAGAGCCGCGGTGGATGATGCCCTCCGCGGAACGAGGCCGGTTTCACTCAGCCTCGGCCGCCTTTCAGAACCGTGGCCGGTGCTGTTCTTTCACCCCTGTCGGTATCGAAGGCAAGGGGAGGGAAGGAGAAACTTCTTTCCCCCACGTGGGCCACCGGCTCCCCGGAGCGGCCCCCGCGGCGCGTCCCAACCTGCGGGGCCGCCGCCGCCGTGCACCTGCCCGGCGCGGCCCGCGCAGGCTCCGCGCGGAGGGGCGGGGGCTGCGCTAGCGCGGCGCACCCGGCAGGATATTGTTCAGCCTTCACCTCCGCCCCTCTTCCTCCTCCTCCTACTCCTGCTGGTGCTGCTGCTGTGCCCCCGTGCCCGTCCCCCCCGGCTCGCCCCCTCCGCCGCAGGCCCCATCTGCCGGGGGGGCGCGCTGTGGCGCGGAGCGGGGCGGCGCGGAGCGGGCATTGTGCGCGGCGCAGGCAGGGCCGCCTCACCCGCACCCAGCGAGCTGCAAATTCGTGCGCGCCCGGAAGCCGCACGCCCTCTTCCCCCGGCCCCCCCGCTCACCTACCGCCGCCGGCGGCCGCCCCCCCCCGGCCCGGCCCGGCCCGGCCCGGCGCCCCCGCCCCGCTCCTCGCTGCGGTCCCCCTCTGCCACCGCACTTCTGCCGACCCCCTCCCCCTTCCCCGGCCTCCCCTCCCCCATGCCGCTCTCCTTCACCACCACCACCACCACCACCTCCTCCTCCTCCTCCTCCTCCTCTGCCACTTTCTCTCTCTCTCCCAGGACGCGTCGGATGATCCGGGGCCGCTGGGGAAGGGCTCCGGGCAGCAGCAGGGAGGCTGCGTCCTCCTCCCGTCTCCGGCTGTGGAAAAAAAAAAAAAAAAAAAAAAAAAAAAGCCGGTGGCCTCGGTGTTATTTTGTATTAAAATGAGGAGGAGGAAGAAGAAGCAGCGGCAGCAGCGGCAGCGAGCGGTAGCGGAGAGGAGGAGAGGAGGCTGTGAGCAGGGGACGGCGGCGGCAGCAGCAGGAGGAGGAGGAGTAGTGATGAGTCAACTAATAATTTAATGGGGACAGAAACAGAGAGGGAGAGAGAGAGGAGGGGGGGGGGGAGCAGAGCAGAGCGAGGCAGCTCCGTCCGGGGACACACATACACACACACATATCCATGTAACATCCAGCAACAACCACCAAACCGGCCTAAATAACAACCATACCCAGCCAGCCAGGAAAAACGAGAATTAAAAAAAAAAAAAAAAAAAAAGACAAAATACAAAACCTACCATTATTATTCTTTTTCAATTGTTACTGGGTTTTTTTGCTGGCTTGGTTTTTGTTGTTGTTGGCTTTTTGCAGCCTTTCTATTTTATATTTTTACCCCTTCTTGCGAGTAACTCTTCTCGGAGTTCCCAGATTTTCTTTTTTTTTTTTTTTTTTCTTTGCAGAAGCAGAACCAGTTTTTTTTGTTGTTGGTTTTCTTTTTTTCCTTTTTTTTTCTTTTTTTTTTTCCCTAATAGGATCGGGGTTTTTTTTAATTATAATTTCTCCCGGTGTTGGACTCGGAGGGAGTGAAACCTCGTCACTTTTTTGTAGTGGTGGTGGTGGTGTGCCTTGTTGTGTGTTTCCTTCCTCCCCTCTGTTCTTTTTCTCTCTCCCCTCCTCTCTCGCTCCCTCTCTCCCCCCGTCACTCGCACACAGCCCCCGGTAAATGAGAGGAGACAGGTCCTCTCTGCCTTTTTTTTTTTCTTTTTTCTTTTTTTTTTTTTTTTTTTTCCTTTCCCGGACCGCAGAGGCGAGATTAAAAGTGGCATTTTAGTGCCTTTTCCTGCAATTTTCTCTCCACTTTTTTTTTTCTCTTTTTATCTCCAGTAGCGATCTCTGGGGCTGAGGTTTCCGCAGAAAGTTTGGGGGCTGTTACGGTGTATATTTTTGCGGAGGGGGAGGGGAGCGGGCTCCTTCTGTGTGTGCTGCTCCTCTGGGTGCCTATTGGAGAATAATAGTGTAAGTGACAACCTAGAAGTAGACTTTCTGCTCTTCACACTGGATAGAAAAGCTGCCTTTTTTTTTCTTTCCTTTTTTTTTTTAGTAGCCCCCTTTCTCACTTGATCCTTTATGCATTGGTTTTATTTTTGGAAGGATAGCTAGACTTAAATCACCCTCCACCTTAATTTAAACCTGCTACTTATTTTTAAATTATTATTATTATTATTATTAATTCCTCGTTTTGAGCGTTACACTTGTCTGATCAATTTGATCTGCAGCTCTGTCTTCCGTTGCTAAACCTCGAAAACTGGCTCTCTCAAAAGATATTTAATCTCTATTTTTTTTGTCCATTGCCATTTTTGCTCATGGCTACTCTGTTTCTCGCTATCTGTTTTTGCCCCTCCCCGCCTAGAGGAAAATAGCAACAAGAAAAAAAAAAAGGAAAAAAAAAGAGAATATTAGGGGAAGTAGTCCTCAGGTCTGCTGCCCCCCCCCTCCCCCCCCCACCCCTCTTCAGAAAGGGGGGGACCTAAAAACATCAGTCTTGAACTTCTTCCTCTTCAAGAGCTCGGGCTGCAAAGGAAACCTCCTTTGTTTTTGTTATTTATATGCTGTCAAGTTTTGAAGTGGTGAGTTTCGGGTCGGTTTTGCTAATTTCACTCAGAAAACTGCAGTGTTTCTGTTTCTAGATAAGTACTTTGCTTCTTTGTCTCTTTAAAAGGTCACAGGGAAAGCTTGGCCTGGATTGTGAGAGCCATATGGAACGGATAAGTGCGGAGCCTCTCTCAAATGTGATTATGGGTTTTTATGGGGGAGGGAGGGAAGAGGAGGGGAAAGGCATGGGGAGGGGGCTGATTCAGGAGGAGAGAAAGAAATAATATAATACCGGCAGCGTTACATCGCGACAAAAGGAGATACGGCACCGACTCTCATTCAGAAATTGCGCGGTGTGCCTGTACGTGTACGCTGGCTCCGGGAAACTGTGCCTTGAAATTGTGCTCTTCTCTCACTGATCTGTGATGAAAACTTGTAGTTGTGAAAGATGCCTAAATGCGAAACCCGGGGAAACTCCCGGCCTGGAACCGGCGGAGATGATAGGTCTTTCCTGCCACCCTCTCCCTGGGCAGGCCATGCTGGTTGTTGCTCATCACTATTCCAAACTGAGGTTTCAGTGAACTTTAGCCTTGGGCATGGAGTTTAAATGAGTAAATTAGGTGTTTTATGTGCATGTAATTTTGCTTTGTAACATAAAGCTTTTTACAAGATGACTAAGCGGTGAAAGGATGCCGATGGGTGGGTATTCTCAGGCCAAGCGAAAATGACCCATTTGGTGTTTTGGTTGCAGTCAGTGTATTAACTAAGTGGCGATCTATCACTTTTATTCACTGTACATGATGTAGTGCGATTCTGACTCATGATGACTAGATACTTTTTGTAGCAAAGAACCTTCCTGCCTTAGAGTACTTCTGAAGTTGCCAAAAGTGATGAGGACTTTCTTGTTCGAAGCTTTTTTGTGTGTGTTTTCTTTTACTCTGCCCCCCCACACCCCTTTTTTTCTTTTTTTTTTGTTAATCCTCTTTTTTTTTGAAATAGACCAGTCTCAGAATAGCAGCCCTGTGGTCTGTTAGCGTTGTTAGAAACATCGGAAGATGTTAGCAGTTCGAGTCTGTAATTCTTTGCTTAGGTTACACTTAGCATAGTTAAAAAAATTCTTTTTGAAAAGTGGCTAAAATAGACATGTTTACTGTTAATGAGACGTATGACCTAAAACAGATGGGATAAAGATGAATAGTGAACCTTAGCCTGTCACCTAACAGCATAAGGAAAAATAATGATTGCCTGAACTTCATCTATTTGGTTGCAATCTCGAGGTTGCTTGTAAAGGTTCGAATTAATACATTGCATTTTTCTTCACCGTATCGGGAAAAACAGCATGTTGTTCAAACAAGAAAAAAATACTCTAAAAAATTATCACTGGCATGTATACTAGTGACATACAAGTGTGTATATATAAAGATTCCAAGATATTTAGGCTCTAATAACTTGGCTATGAAATGTGCTGAAAATGTATTGAATTATTAGGCAACTGAACGAAAAGTAGCAATTATCCGATTCACACTTGTCTTTCTAAATATGACATCCCCAGTATTACTATTTGTACTTGCTAATGTAAATACTAGTTCAAAGATTAATGTCTGTTGACCTGTCCATAGTGATTATATTATTTATATATATATATATAACATAATTGTCTGTATAGTTATACCTTTCCCTGTCAGGGAAAGGTAGATAAAATACCTAACAATCACAACAGTATTGATTAGTGAAATCATAACCAGAAAGATGCCTTTGCTCTCAGCAAGATTTTTTAATATAGTTGAAAAACAGGTTCTGATCAGTGGCAAAAATCCTTAAAACTTACTCCGTTCTGTTGTAGGCTTGGGAGGTTTTTAGTGATTTAGCTGTGATTGTTATTCATGGACAGAGGTTTCAAAAGTTGATAAAAAGGGAAGTACAAGCATGCTAATATATACCTTTTCTTAATTTGCTATTGAAATTCTGGTTTTTTGGTTTCATATAGCTGTGTCAGCATCACCCAGGTTTTGGGTTCTTTATATATTTAAGGGCATCAAAAGTACTGTAGAAATTGTGGAGGATTTTTCCCCAGCTTTATGTTTGGTGAGAAACTATTCAGTTATTTATCTTAATTGAATGAACTACTCTGTTTAACACTTGAAGCTTAATATCTAAAAAATTGCATATTTTGAACCTTGTAAAAGTTGATAAACTCAGTATAATATTGGTTAGGAAACTCAAAAGCAATCATCTCCCGCCACTGCTTTCTGAAGTTAAATGTCAATTTCTTTTCTAACTTCTGTTTTTAAGGGGGAGAGGAATTGTAAATTGACAATAGTCTACATCTCTAGTAAATCTGTTGCTCCTTCAACTAAAGTTTTAACAATCTCTCTATTGTTGCTTGTCCATTTTATAATCAAATAGATCAAGAAATATTTCATTAGAATCTTTCTCTCCTCAACTAAAACATCCGCGAATAATAACAAACCTTTCTGTGAGATTTGTAACAATACCTGTCTTGGAGCACACACCTTGACAATCTTCATCACTTATATGGGTTTTAGACTCTCTCGGTTTTAATAGAACATCTCCAAAGATTTTTAATTTTTTTTTAAGAGGTACTCTGGTTGGCTTTTAAAAAACCATTCCACTAGATTATGATACAATCTCTCTGTAAACTGGGGTATGAGGTAATTTTTGAAGAATAAATTTGTTTCTTTTAGAAAAGGCATTTCTTTCTAGTTAAAATAGTTATCTATTCTTTTTTCCTGAGCTTGTGATACATACATATCTGTCTCTACATGTGCAGGCTGTGTACGTATACATATGCGCACACGTGTACAACATATATATTTTTTTTTTAATCATGGCAGGTGATCTTTAGAGGCGGGACTGAGTATGGATCATTTGAACGAGGCAACTCAGGGGAAAGAACATTCAGAAATGTCTAACAATGTAAGCGATCCGAAGGGTCCACCAGCCAAAATTGCGCGCTTGGAACAGAATGGGAGCCCATTAGGAAGAGGAAGACTTGGAAGTACAGGAACTAAAATGCAAGGAGTGCCTTTAAAACACTCTGGACACCTGATGAAAACTAATATTAGAAAAGGTAACGCTTTTGATAATTCTGCATTAGAGAAATATGATTTATAATATTTGGGGGGGAAGCATACTTTTGCAGACTCTACTTCATTTATATTTCAGGATTAAAATCTCCATTCTAAAATACTATATATTCCCAATTCTGATATAAATCACATTTGGGAAATGTAAGGTTCATTCTTGGGTGGAGCATCTTGCTTTTCAGGGTGGAGTCTGATTTTTGTTAAGGTAAAGGCTAGCTACTGTGATTAAAGCAAATTCTTACATTGAAATATAAGTAATTTAGTGCATTGATTCTTTGAGTAAGCGCTGGGCTAAGAAACGCAAAAATATGTAAGAGTAAATACTGAACCCCCAAAACAAATTTTCGCCTTTCCTCCTAATGATGGTCCTATGATTGGAAGGGCAGCAGTATTTCCATAGCAGTTGCAAGTTGGTTTAAAGGAGAGAGTGTAAATCTTTAGGTATCACATTGGAAAAGTCATTTATGATGTCAATCTTCGCAGTTTATTTTCTTAAGTACAATTCATTATTGAACAATGAACAACTTGGGTGTCATATTTTTCAGTGGCTGGTTTGCTGTAATTAGACATTTACACAAGGAAAAGGCACATTTAGAATCATTGATGTTTGTATATGGATGGCTTTTGTTTGCATTGAAAATACTTTTAATGGACAATAATGTGCAAATTTTACTTATCAAAATTTGTAAGTCTTTTTGACCATGTCCTGCAGGCTTGCTAATTTAAATTGAAATATGTTGCATGTAATTTGGCATATATCTTAAAACAGTCTCTGCTTTTCCTAGTATAATCAGTTATGTTTATAATCCAGATTTTTCTTGTATTTGCTAAGCAAAGTGCAAAATGCAACCAAGACTATTAAACGCACAAAGTTAGAAGGCAGAGGAATTTCATTGTGTCTGATGCATAACATTTATCGTACAATCATTTATTTTTTCCTCGGTTTGGCGAAAACAAAGAATATATTGATCCTGAAATGAACAGACACAGCAGTCCGTATTGTTAGATCTTTATCTATTAAAAATGGAAAAACAGCACTTCAGCAAATTCTTTGGCCTCTGCTCATGATTACCCTATTTATTGATTGTTTGCCAAGAATGTATGCATCTTAAGAAAGCCAGGGTAAGAGCATTAAAAATATAATTTATTACGGCTTTTCAAGCAGAGTGCATTAACATTGTACAGTGAAGCAGTGGGGCTGTATAAAAAGGACTTTCTGACGCCTGCAAACATATAAGTTCCATAAATTCCTAAATAGGAGATTTCAGCTGTCTCTGGTATTATGTGATATTTGCACAGCAAACTTTAATGCCAGGACAGTTTTAGACAAGGATTCTACAGACTTCAGTGCTCCTTATGGCAGACGTGCTGTTTACACAGACTCATAAACCTTCAGCAAAAGCTCTAACACTGCCTTCAGGTTTAAATCATGCTGTATTTTTAGCAGGGAGCACTGACCAATGCTCTCCCCTTTAATACTAGAAGGTTATGAAGTTGCTGCACTTGGAGGTCTTGCCAAGTGCTAGCAGGAGTGATCAGCCAGCTGAGATTGTGCTCTCCTGTATAACATTTTTCACATTAACAGAAGGACACCAGTGACAGTTTGCTAAAAGATTTAGTGACTTGATTTGTAGTCAGATGATACCTGTGTCACAGTACCGGGATCCACCTCTGTTAATCTGTGCTGTGCCTCAAAATTTGGCCAGGAGGCTCTCCTGTGTTGTTTAAAGTACCACATTTCCCAAAATGCTGCAACTGAAGAAACCATGTACCTGGCAAAAAAAGGTGCTGATAAGCAGCTAAGTACCTGTGTGTTGTGTCTGATTATAGCTTAATTTGTAGGAGTGATAAGGGGAAAAACAAATATGCTTTAGCTGGTTTAGGATATATCTGCACTCTTTGTTAGAATGAAGCTTTGCTTACACTTTATCTTCAGGAGTTACTGGTGAAACTACTGAAGAATTTTGAGCCCTTACTCTGAGTCAGATAGTAGTAGGTGAAACATCAATTGTAAGAGCCTGAAGGGGAGAAAAAGCCCAAAAAACAAACCACCAGCTTTTTGCAGATGAATCGTGTGTGTCCACAGCTTATTTAAAACCAATGAAATAAAAACTGCTTTGCATGTATTGCTTTTGCTTTGGTCTTCTCTCCCTTGCTGGCCAGTCTCACTCAGATTCAAAAAAAAAAAAAAAAATCTCCTTCCTGCACTACATAAATATTGGCAAGCTTTTACTCTTGTGTTTCAGTCTTTCATGCTGAGCCTATTGGGCAAACTGGAGTGAGTTTGTGAGCTTTTCCTTGCAAGCCTGAAGGGGTTTGTTTGCCAGAGATTGGCTCTCTGGTGAACAGATGTAGTTTAAATATACGTGCTTAAGAGGTATCTTTTTTTATCGTGATTTCTTACTATACGTTAGAGCACAAATCAGCAGACATGGTCTTACTCTGTTGTCAAGAGTAAAGCTTCCTTTTAGACTACAGCATGTCTGGTGCACCTTAGCAGGTTAGCAGGTTTCTGTAAGTCTAGAGGGCAGTGGTTATAGAGGCATTAACATTGTAGGACTAATTGGAGTTCCTGGGTGCCCTGTTAAAATAACCCTTGTCATCATTTATGCTAAAGATGATACCCCTCTGGCAGACTGCCATAAGACAGTTCTGTACATCTCCTTTTAACCCTTCTCCTTTCTGTCATTAAGAGATCCTAACCTGTGCTGCTGGAGACAGCAGAACAGGATTGGAGCTTAAAACCACAGGTCATTGTGTCATCCATGTCCATCTGGGAGGCTGGGAGGGAGTTTCATAAAGTCCAGGAATCTGACTGCTGGGAGAGACTTTGTCCCTAAATCAGCTTGGGTTGTTTGTTACTTCTCTCTCTGTCATTAAAAGGGAGAAAAATAAAATAAAATAAATCTAAAAAAAAAAACCCGAAAAAGGCAAAAGGAAAGAAAAAAAGGTTACTTGCTTAATATTCTGTGCAGTGTATGGAAGGGTTTGCCATATGATGCTACAAAACGGGAAAATGGTAATTAACTTGCAGGCATGCCAAAATAGCATTGTGGGATGTAAAGTGCAGGAGACAACAACAACAAGAACAACAAAAATAAGCCTGAACTGCAGGTACACTTCTTAAAGTGGCGTTGAAGTCATGGTTTGTTCCTTAAAGATGCAAGTGAAAGTAGTGCTCAATTGCACTCAGTGAATGAAGCACGAATTAGTGTTAACTTTTGCCTTGTTTCCTTGTGTACTCTTTTCAGAGTGAATATATAACGCACAAGGTGATTTGTTGTTGATGTTGAAACCAATTAAATATTTTTGGCAGGACTAAGAAAGTTTTAATGTTAACAAACAAAATTATGTGGCTGGTACTAAAATGGCTTACAGTGAAGACATCTGCAGTATGTATTTAGGTTCTCATGCTGCCTGCTACTCACAACAAATCAGGCAGGACAGAGAGAGTCAACTTCTCTTCAGTCAACCTTGTTATTTCTATAGAAGGTAATTCTTTAAATTTGCATCTGATCAAGGGAGATAAATTTGCATTTCTGCCTTTCAGGGAGATGTATGTTTTGTAGAAGTTTCTGTTTTTTGGGGAGGGTGAGGGAAAAGGACTCGGGGAATATGTTGATCAAATATTTGTGATGATTCTTGATGCCTCCTCTGCCTGTTTGTACAGGTTTTATTTACATAACTCTGTATAGACCCACCTACTCTACTATAACTCAAGTTTAATATTTTAAATTTATTTTTTTAATAGGAAGTATGCTTCCAGTTTTCTGTGTAGTGGAACATTATGAAAATGCCATTGAGTATGATTCTAAGGAGGAGCATGCAGAATTTGTGTTGGTGAGGAAGGATATGCTTTTCAACCAGCTGATTGAAATGGCATTGCTATCTCTTGGATATTCTCACAGCTCTGCTGCCCAAGCAAAAGGTAAATAAGATTATGAAATTGTACAATGAATTGTGTTTGTTTGTGGGGTCTTGGGGGAGGGGCAGGATTTCTTAAGCAATGCAATGCAGGTTTTACTTCTTAAACTTCTTGCAGATTCTGTGTCTGTATTTTTTTCCCTTGATGTGTTTTTATTTAGTTAGTGCATATTTTGTTCGTCGGGAATGTGGAGGTAAATTCCTTTTTTTTTTTTTTTAAAGAAGAAAAAAGACTTCAACTGAATCATTAGTATGCTTATTGACCTTAATAATCTGCTCCACTGAGGATCCACAAGGAAGTGTAAAGCATATTTGAGCAGATGGACTGTTGAGAGTCAACTTGCATTTATGACTGAATATCCAGCTCTGTTTCTTTTATTTTGTTCCTGATGGTTTTATAGACTGCAAAGTAATTTTTTTTGTACTCAATTCCAGCGTTGCAAAATTCTTACTAATTTGTTAAGAGGAAGACTAACTATTATATCATGTCCTATTGAATTCATGGGGACTTAGGAAAATATACTTCTATACATATTATAAAAACCTCTACTGCAATGCATTTGTATAATTTCATAATATAGATAAGGCCTATCCTTGGTGGTGTGTGGGTGGGGGTTTTTGGAGGGGGAGGGGGTTGTTCTTTTGTTTTGCCAGATTTAAGAGGTTAGAAACAAAGGTAGTGATCTTGTTAAAATCAGATATTTGTTTTGCTCCTAGGAATTAGGTGAATCACTTTCTTTCAATTTTTCCTGCCCTTCTTGCCCACTCCCCCTCCCCTCTGAAAATTACAATCCTGCAGGGCTTATCCAGGTTGGGAAGTGGAATCCAGTTCCACTCTCCTATGTGACAGATGCCCCTGATGCTACAGTAGCAGACATGCTGCAAGACGTGTATCATGTGGTCACACTGAAAATCCAGTTACACAGGTAAGTCATATACCAGTTCTGGGATGTGAACTGTTACTTGTCTGCTCTTAACTGTTAATATTGCTTGTATTTAATTCCCACTGTGCTTTGTGCTCAAAGTACAAAGGCTTGCCTAAATTCCTTTTTAGTTACTCTAATTCTTCTTTAACTTACAGTATACTATTGCAGAAAACTTTTATAGCTCTGATACATAGATTTTCTTTGGATATCTCATTAAAACTATATTGCATTTTAGTCAATTAAATGATGCATTACAAGAAGGCATTTTACATAAAGTTTACTTAAGAGAAAAATATTTTTGCATATCATGAACAGTACCATCTGTGTGCATTTTGTAAAAGAATGACTTGCTTGCACTTATTGTTGCTGTCTAGGTTCTTAAATTTCATGGCAACAAAAAAGAAAAAATGGTTAATATATTAATGCTTTTCATGATCAGTCGTGAGAAAGCATTACACCTTAAATTGTTTTACCAAGCGCATCAGAGCAGGAAGGTAGAAGTAACATGAAAAAATAGTCGCCACATGCAGCTGATGTATAATTCATGCATCAATACAGCAGATGTGTTGTATAAAGTAATTAACTAATCGGAACAATCAGGAGACCGAGAGCAATCTCCAGATGCATCTGCTTGATGCGCAAAATGAAATCTGTCTGTCTTAAAGGAATGTTCTGCAGCAGGATGCAATCTTGTAATAATCCCTTTTCTAATCTGTGTTTCAAATAGTTGCCCTAAACTAGAAGACTTGCCTCCTGAACAATGGTCTCACACAACAGTAAGAAATGCTCTGAAGGACTTACTGAAGGATATGAACCAGAGTTCATTGGCCAAGGAATGTCCCCTTTCGCAGGTACTTAGCATAACATGTAATAAATAATAAAGCACTATAGGCAACGCTGATGTGAGATTTGAGATTTCTACAGACTGTAGCAAGTAGTACCCGTGGAGTGGATCTGCCAAAAATGCAAATGCATTTGACCACTTCATGATCTTTATAAATATGCCTGATTCATTTTGAACATAGTCTTACAACATTTCCCATGGGGAGTCGTGAAAGGTTGTTTACACCACACTAAAATCATCTCACAGCAAACTGGATTTTAACTGGTTTTTGTCTGCAGTCTTTGAACTGCTTTGATGCAACTACTTTTTTCAAGCACATGTGTTCAAGATGTTAAAAGGCTCTTTACTTACTGCTGTCAAAAGTACTATTGAATCTGAATGCCTGTTAGATAACCTACAGTAGTTTTAAATGCTAATTCATAAACTGAGACAGTCTTTGGCATGCTATATGAGAAGGGAATAAAGAATAAATCTCTTTGGGTGATATGTTGTTGTTACAAAGAACCAAAGGAAAAATCAGTCATTTATTAGTTATAATCAAAATATACCTAAACAAAAATGAGACCTCAATTTATGCATTGCTAAATATTGAACCAATGCATTCTTCAAGCCCTAGTCATATTGTTCTGGTTTTGCCATTCTTTTTGTTCTTCTCTTGTCAAATTACTGCAAAGGCACGACTCATTTTTCTATGCAGTATGGTGTCCAATGATGCTGTGGCGGGAACATGGTAGTTTTTTACCCTCTAAATTTTAAAATGCACAGTGGAGATGAATTCAGTGTACAGATAAATGATGCTAGTTGTGGCAGGGAGGGAGAAAGAGAAATTAAGTGAAGGTATTTTTATGGGGATTTCATTTCTCTTGCTTAGAATACTGGAGTCTTTGTCTCTGAGAGACTTCAGTTAATCTACAGGAGACTACTCTCCTACTCTGTCTAGTTTTCATGAAGAGATTAGCAGACTTGTTTCCCATCACTTTTTTTTTTCCCCTACGGTTAGATTGTTTTCAGTGATGTGGCTCCAATATAGGAAATTTTGAAGTGGAAATAATCAAAATTATCTTCACTGGTTGCAAACCATTCCAGTAATATGTCTATGAAGTTATCTTGTATGTACCTACTGTAAAAGCATGTGAGCTTTTGCGCTGCTGGCTTATGGAGGCTGCAGATAACTTGGGATTTTTCTCCATTTTAATCTAATAGTGCTACTTTTCTCTTGATACTGATAGAAAGCAAATAATTTCTATTGAGGTGGAATATCTCATTTCTATTTGAACATTGTGTTCTGTATATATGTATATATAAAGCAGGAAAAAGCTTTTATAAAGGAATGCTTTACTATAGAAAGTATCCTGGTACAGGAGACAACTCAATTATTACATTCTTTTACAAAAATTTCTTTCAAACTATACTGAATTTTTATGTAATAACTTTAATGGACAAAAAACCATCTTTCTTAATAGCAGCTCGTCAAGTTAATGCTTGAGATGACTAACACCCTACACTACAGAACTCCGATTTGGGACGGTTTGTTTACTGATTTGTATTTCTTTATTTGTAAAAGAATATACTTAAAGCCATGAGCTTCTTTCTGTTGTTAAAAGTGTGCTTATTACTATTGCCATCTCTATCTCCACCAGTGCTACCGTAGTTGGTTGCAAGAATTTAAATAGCTTCTACTTTTCTTTTTTCTTTAAAAACCAAATCGTATTAAGCTTAAAGCACATTTATTTATTCTTAACTTTAGGAAAAACAAGCTTTTACAGTAGTTGATCGAGAGCCCATCAGTCAGTCTGAGTCTTTCTGTTTCCCTCTGGGAGCTTGAGGGAAGATGAGTTGATCTGACAGTGTCCTTTTCACATGAGTTAATTGATCAGAATACTTCCTGTATTTGCCTTACCTCTAACTCCTTGTATATCATTCCTATGGAAAGGGTGCTGATTTAATAGTGCCAGTGTTTTATTAAAGGGATTAAAGTTTTTGAATTGCCCTGCCATGGCCTGCTCCTGCAGCAGAGGTGAGAAATAAGAGCACGGCAGAGGTCAGGAAATGGCGTTTATTTAGGGGATCCATCAAAGTGCCAGCATAGGAAATTCTTCTCCTTCAGGACAGAGAAGGGCTCTCTCCTGTTATGTTTTTCCACGGGTATAGGTAATGCCATATGAAGTGCTTCATCATAAATGCAAACTAATGCAGTGACACCGTACCATAACTTATTAACACTGTTATGGATATAATTTATTAACCACAGAAAAATGACTCAAAGTGGAAACGAGAGTAGTTATTGTTTTCTGTCACTGTCATTAGCAATACTCTGTTTTGTGTAGGTATGGAAGGAGTTGCTTTAAAGTAATTAAGCCGCTGTGCTCAATGCATGGCATCTCTGAAGCTCCATTTTCACTTAAAGTTTAGTGTATTTTCTGCAGCAATCTTGCATTTTGTATATTAAAAAAATGCTCATATTTGTTCAGAATACTGGCATTCTATATACTGAAAAAACCTAAAACAAGCCAACTATTTTATAGCGCAGACATACTTAATAAATTGACAATACGTGAACAAAACTTTGAGAACCAGTCTGTTTCAATTATAGAGTCTTGAAAACTTAACAGTATTATTTGCTAGAGTAGTTTGGGGTTTTTTAAATTTTTTAGCCACTTATTTTCTTGTCCAACTAAAACCTTGAGGTGTAAAGGTATGAACTCTTCATGCCTTTCTTGATAAAATACCACTGTGACTCTTGCTCTCATTAGGAGAGTTGAATACATGGTCCTTTTTGAAGCTGCTGTAATTCTCACTCTGTGGCTGTGTGGCCACCCCTGAAGGTCAGTTTTATTGCTCAGTGTATGAGCCCACATCATGGGGAATCCCTGTCAACATGACTTGGAGTGCTTAGGACGGCCAGGAGCAAACGCGCACCTCTGAATTGCTGTGGAATTGCAAACAGCCGTTCAGACATTTAGCCTCAAATTTTTGGTATCAAGCAGTCAAGGTAAAAGGGCACTTCAAATTTTGCATGGAACACCCAAGCCTGTTCTGAATTATGCGCTAAAGTGCATATTTTCATGCTTTACATCAGGTTTGCAGATTTTATTGCTAGAGACTGGCAGCATGTGCAGATGCCGACTGAAAGACTTTTTGCATTTGATACACACAGCTTGCTTCATTTCTGTTTCCTCTCCAGACCTCTTTTGATGGGGAAGGTAACTTGGAATTTAATCTAGGGCTCAATTTTGGGCTGTCTTGTGCATTCCATTAAATTGGTCTATCTCGCGAGTGGCCTAGATCTCATTTCCCTCCTGTTTTGGCTCTTCAGTCTCCAAAGGGTTGTAAAGAAATTGTTCTACCATCAATTCTTATTTCCAAACCCTTGCACAGAAGCTCTACTCTACTTTGGCCTTCTGGGAGCTGCTCTAAAGTGATCAGGCAGGCAGACAGCTCTGTTGCATTTACTTACTTAATGTTTGTCCTTCAATGTCTCACCTTAGTTTAGCATTCTCATACTTCAATTTCACAGTTTTGCTCTGTTTTGTTTTTTAGTGCATAATTTTCTTCTTACTTCCACTGTTAATAACTGAAATATTATTGTATTATATATTTATTCTGTATTTATTCAGATATTAATATGGGTTTTTTTCCTCTTTTGCTCCTATTGAATTATTACATCTTTCTCTGTTTCTCTGTGTATTTTTATATATATATACATATATATATAAATACTTTTTTATATATATATAAATATATATATACTTATATATATAAATACTTATATATATATATGTATGATACATATAGTTCAATCAACTTTTATAAGGAAGAGGAGAGCAACATGGGGTATTGGTTTAAGCAAAAGGACAGGAAATCCTTTTGATAATTCTAGAACAAACTCACTGTGTGCTTTTGAACATTTAGATGTATCCCTTATCTTGAGTTCCTGTAACCTTTTCCATGAAAAGATGATAACAAGTCACCTACCAGATGATGAGATTGTAGAGATTAATTAGTATCTGGGCACTGCGTTAAAAATATGGCAGTGATCAAATGACATTGACTTTTCTACTGGTATTATCTTGCCTGATTTTTTTTCTACAAAAAGATATTCTAAATGATTGTTGTTAGTATTCACAAACAGGCACTAACAAAGCACTGCAAAAGCACTTCTGAAGCAAGATATTCTTTTTCTTACCCTGTAGTATCCTGAAATGTGCAGGTATTTACTTGGGGATTTTTTTCCCCTCCCTTTTGCTCATCCTTTGAGATTGTTTGTATCTAGTCTGACTCTCAGGACAACCAGGAGTCAGTACAATATAGAAGAGAAATTCCAGGCCTGATATAGAGTACAGTCTCAAATCTCAATGGCTTTTTGTTCAGTATTTTGTAGGGGACATGCAGTATTTAAAAAAAAAAATATCCAGAGGCTGTGATACTCGGGGACATAGTAATTTACGGACTATTTTAAAATTTTTGGAAGATATTTGTGTGTTCCCCCCTTCCCCCGCCTGTAATGTCATTTACATAATTTTGCTCTTGGTGATGAGGGAATAGCGTTTATTTCAGTCAGAGGGATGTATGCTTGCATTGCATGAAACGTATGCATACACAGTACAAGTGCTGGTACGATACCCGAGTCTGCATAGCTTTGCACTTGTGACAAATATAACTATCCTGACTGCGTTTTTAACAAGCTTTCATGCTGTAGTGAATGATTCTCTTCACCTGACATGGGCAGGGTATCGATCATATACTTTCCTTTCTGTTCAGATAGCCTGCCCTGAATTTGCATGCTGTTTTGTTCAGACTTTATATGATCTGGCAGAGACAACAGACAGAAAGCTTTCTTGGAACATCAGTGTTTCTCATTTTACCTGATGTGAAGGCACTTTGCCATCATAGCAAATAGGCAGTTCAATAGAAATCCTCTCACATTTCCATACCGTTGTTCTGATCCACCCTTCCAAAATCCTTACCAAAAAAGTTGTGTTTGCTCAAATTAAAATTTCTGTACCTACAGATAATCAAGGAATGAGCTATAAAGAGTTGCCAAAATATATACGTTTTATGAGCAGTTTTTGATTCATGCTTTACTAAACCAAAAGGTGTTTTTTGCCCCCTCCCCCTTCAATTTTACCTGCCTAGACCTGAGATCAAGTCCTTGGATTTCTTTGTTGCTTGTAAGTCTCTTCTGTCTTCCTCCCCTCCCCCAATAATTAATAACCTGAGTAAGGAATGCAGCTCTTTTTTCTGCTTTAGAAGTTACTGTACTTTAGATTTTAAAGATGCCATTAATTATTTCGGGGAAGTAAATCCTTGAGGGCCTGGGCTCAGCTTTTGGCAGGCAGGGCTTTTCAACCCACCCCCCAGTTGCTCAAGAGCATTCACTGTGATGTCTCTTCAAGCTGACATGGTATCTGGATTTTTAAAACACTTGCAATTAACTATTAAAATTTTTGCCTAAAATTTTTAGTCGTCCTGATAGAATGGGCACTGCAGAGCCTATTGCTGATGGGATGAGCAAGATGGATGTAATAGGTATTTGGGTAGAGCTGTGTGAGGACATTCACAGGGTACTCAACCTTTCAATCGATTGATTGTTTGATCATTGAATTATGTTCTTTAGATACACCTAAACACTCCCAGTGTTAAAGCTACACCAGTCTGTCTGTATAACAAGGATGTAAAGTCACTTTCCAAAACAGTTATGAGGCCTGAAATTATTGTGGGAGGAGGGGGAAAACATGTTTGGTTCTTCAAATAAATGCAGTGTCTGACTTCAGTGGTGTCTGTAAGGTGTCAGCATGTCCCTTGGTATCTGTGCTGTAATGTGATCTGCTTCTGAAAAGTGGAGGAGTCCAAGAGAGGACTGGTGTTAGTGTTGAGGGGTTTTGGGGTTTTTTGTTTGTTTGTTTTGGGGGGTATTTTTTGTTTAATTTTTTTTAAATTTTGTTTTTACACTCCTAAAGTCAGGAGTTATAAGTGCCTGTCCTCCACCAGGCTCTCTTGTGAAAAGTAAAAAAAATTAATGCTTTTTTGGGACTGTGTGTCCCACTTTGAGTACCAACCATTTTTTATTGCATCTTGGCAATTTTGAGAACTGTGTCACGTGAATGATTATCTGCATCACATGGACTTCAAGTTTTAGGGAAGTTACAGGATGAAAAAGGAACACAAATTGTTTTCTTCTGATACTTTTTCCTCCTAAAGCACGCATGTATTGTAGAACTGAGCCCTACTTGACTTCTGTTTTCACTCAGTGTTCCTGAGAATGGTATGTAGAATAACTTGCATTTTAAATATTTGTAGTGATATTCTTCTTTTTGTAAATATACACATAACCATGGTTTTTTTGTTTCTTTTTTTTTCTTCTGGGTACATTTAGTGGGTTAAGAGGCGGTCAAGCACATCTACAGAATTTTGTATTCATTCGTATTTGTTCATGTTTCTTGTATACCTCTTAACACAGTCATGGCCAAGTGCTAACCCTGATTCGTTTCTTTTTTCCATCATTTTATTAGAGAGTTAACAAACAACTTCTCCAGTGTTCTTTAAAGAAGGATTGCAAATAAATATTTTTTTTCTTCTTATTGGCAAATTTTTGGCTGTGGAGTACTGCACAAGTATAAACAACATGAGAGATCCTTTAACATAACATGAGAGAGCCTTTAGTCGCTTTGCTCCCTAGCTTTGGAGCTCATTGCCAATTGAAGTAAGGAAAGCTTGGCTGTTGGGACTTTTAAATCTAGACTTAAAAGTTATTTGTTCTGTTTAGCATTTTTAAAATGATTCTATTAGGAATTGTATGTGCTTCAGTTTTAATTTTAACTCATAATGATTGTAAAGCACCCTGGGATGCTTGCATGAAGGGCGCTACAGAAACCCAAGATTGTATTGTACTGTGTTGTAATGCATTGTATTATTACATGGTACTGGAGTTGGACCACGGACAATTCATATAGAAAGCATTTGAATACTTAGCTAAAGATAAGGGGGGGGGAGGAGGATACTGTCTTTCTTGCTTCTTTTCCCCCTTTTCTATCAGTTATTTTATTAAACTAAATTAACATGGCAGTTATTCCCTAAGAAATGCCAGCATAATTTACTGCTGCAAAGGGGCTCAAAATGTAAACCAGATGATAAACTAAAAATAAAAAAGTCCACATTAAGATTTAATTGCACTTCCCTTTCTATATTACGTTCTTATGTAAAATACATTACAAAACAGTACATTCTTTATCACTTCCTTCACTTTTAACTGAATTTCATTAACAATAAAGAAATATATTGTCTCTATTTTCAGTAATGTCACTTGACAGTTAATCCCTTAACTTGATGTACATGTCTTTAAGATTTTTTTTTTTTTAATAAAGAACACGATAGCACTGACTGGAGCCAAGTATTGCACAATCATGTGATTTGCAAGTTTCCCAGCTCGCAGCTTTGCCAGTGCAGGTCAATTCACACCTGCCACACTTATGCCATTCTGGTCCTCATGTTGCTTTTCCTCAGTGATTGTCAGAGGTAGAGAGAGTTGTGCATGCAGCTCCTTCCTTCCCCCCTCCCTCCCCACTCCAAATGTGTGGTAAACCTTGTGCATTGGAAGTGTCTGCTCAGGAATTAAATGGAGTTTAATTTCTGTCCATTAGAAAGCTGCGATCCACATCGCCAATTAAGCCTTCTATTTAAAGGGCGAGGAGATACGTATGTCTACATCTTAATCACTGCTGTGACTGGTTTGCAGAGACCTTCTCTGACTGGTTCAGTTATTACTAGCAGTGGTGGGAGGCACAGGGATCAGCGTGGTTATAAAACCTACCCAAAAGCTGAGCAAATTCTGTAGGTGCTGTAGCGTCACTGTCAGCAGATTTGAAGCTGAGGTACATCTGTGTTAGGGGACATAGGGGTGTAGGCATAAAGATGAGACAGGGAAAAATTACGTGCATTGATAATAATTTTTACCTGGCAGGAGCAAAAGCAAACAGGACCCACTTGTTGAGAGGCAGTGCTCAGAGACACGCAACTCTCACCTTGTCAGACCGGACTCATTGCATGCCTTCACTATAATCATAACTTAGAAGAAAAGAGATGTGTTTCTCAGACTGAGCAAAACTCTGAAAGCTTGCTTCCCCACCATCACCACTTTTTTTCTTTTTTAATTAGTGATTAAGTTCTTCCTTTTTATATCCAAGAACCATGGTAGGAGAACCCTAAGGCAAGGGTGAGCTTTGTCTCTCTTTCCTTGGACACTTCCTTAACAGCAGCACAAATGGTATCAGATTCTGCTGGTGCCTTGCAGCAGTGATCAGAGGACAGGTTTTTCAGGACAGTAGCAGCCTCAGATGTGCCTCCCTTGAAGCCGTGGAGTAAACTGCTCAAAAGGGAAGGTTCTGTTCCCCAGAGGTGGAATAGGATGAAACATTCTCCTCATATACACCTGTCTCACTTATTTTTATTTTGTTTTTTAAGTACTAAGATTTCCTACACTAAGAACTGCAGTTCCTCTATAAGCTTGCAACAGAAGAGGGGAAAGTGTGTCTGGCTGTGCCTCTGTTCCAAGGGATTTGATAATATACAGTAAACTGTCAGGGAGAAGGATGGGTTTTGTGATGATGGAAAACTGATACACATGCAAAGGACATTGGTATCAAGGTACAAGGTATCAATGGCCTTTCTAGAGCCAGAGAGAAGATTTCAGCTTCATAAGTTTACCTAGGGTGTTTGTATTTGAATCAGTATATTGGGACTTCCTTAGACTTTTAAGGGTTGTGTGTGTGTTTATGTATTCATGTATATATATCACAATAAAATTCCACCAAGATATATGGGCCAGCTTGCACATCCCTGAGCTCCTATATGTGTCCCTTACTCTGCACTTCTTGTAAGGTGGATCTTTGTGTGCTTAGTCTAATTCAGCTATTTTTTTTAAAATTTATATATTTTAATGTTAATGCAATGACTACTCAAGAAAAATTTAGTAAATAGAACCCTAAAGTGCACATACGTATTCCTCATGGAAAGCTGGCTGGAACATTTCTCTTTTGAGATACCTTCATTGAATCTTGGATATTTTTATGAATTCTTCAGAGTGTTTACACTTTTCACAAACTCTTGCTAGTGAAAGATAGCAACACAGAGGCAAAACTAATACCTTGGGTAACACAGCTGCTTACAATGTCACCTTTACAATTTTACGTAGCAAAACTTAAGATTCCATAGTGAATTTCATACTGTAAATTACTTTTCTCCTGACAAATTTTTATGTTTTTCTCAGTACAGAAATAAGTGTTCACGTGCTTTTAGCAGCACATCCCTCATAGAATTTGGGTCTATATGATTAAGAATAATCAGATGTACATGTGGTTCATAAAGAGGCATGTCACGTGAAACAGTAAAACTGAGGCTTAACCATTTAAACTAAGGATAGATAAGGGATGTTACATTCGGCACTAGAGGGATATTTAAGCAAGCAATCAGAGGCATGAGGAATGCACTCACAAGGAGCAGAAATCAATAAAGTTCAAAAAGCTAGTCATACATTTAAAAAAAGAAAGAAAAAAGGTACATTTAGAGGTTACAGAAAGAGATTACAATGGATGTGATGAAAGATCCAGCACAAGAAGTGTTTGGATAAATACTTGATGATTTCTCTAGCTCAGCCACTGGTAACTTGACTGAACATGGAAATTGTTGGATGAAGTTCTAGGGTCTCATTTTTATGTAGATCCCAAAACGGATGCTCAAAATGGCCTCTTTTGACTTTAAAAATCTGCAAAAATGTATGTAGAAAATGGAAAAGAGATTAAAGGAAAGGCTTATCCTTAACACCAAAAGAAATTCAGCAAGACAACTGTTAGTGCTACTGAGTCTGATGACTTCTTGTCTGGACATTGTGCCTTAGGGCTCAACTTCATGCCAGACATCTGATGCTTTGCTTAGCAGAACAGTGGAATCTGAGAAGAGACTTGCTGAAAATCATGTCCTATTTCCCAGAAAGGAAATCTTCCTTAACATGGTGGGTAATATTAAGCAAAAACTAAAATGAAAACAATCATTGTGGCTGGGTGAAGATAGTGCAATTATCAACGTCTCTATCAGGAGTATGTATATACTGCAGGCTTGTAGAAAATTTTAGTGTACACGAAGCTGACTTTAATGCATTAATAGGTCTAAAATGTCTTGTATCACACAAAGCATTTGCATTAGGTTAGTATTTGAAAGCACGTTCATTAGAACAGTATCCCAGATAGGAAACAAGGCAGAAGCACTCTGACCTGGCTGGAACAGTTGTTGGAAAGAAAAGCAGTCCACCAGAGAGGAATACTGAAGGTGTCTCATATTTTCACCAAACCAGTCTGTGAGATCTCCAAGACCCCACCTACCTCTTTATTCCCATACAAGAAAATCTGGTTTGTATCTTGGATTATTCAGATTGTCCTCTTGGTTTCTAGTTTCCCCTAGTATCCATTCATTGCACACCAAGAAGACCTGACTGCAGGTGCACAGGCTTCATGTAGTACATAGCCTACTGTAGGAACAGCAGCCTTCTGGAGAGAGGCTGAGGCTGTCACCACACAGAACTGGTAAGGAGGGATGTATTTTACTGGGGTTCTGTAGACCTAAAGTCCAGCCCAGGCTGGAGCGTGGCTTCTGGGTTTGTCTTCATCCAGCAGAAATTCTGTCTGTACCCCAAGATAGTGTTGTGATGGGCACCAGTGGGGAGAGCTCCTGAAAACATGCATCCCCAGCTCAAGCTGAAAGAGAAGTTTAAAGCAATCTCTTCATTTCATAACAGCTCTTTCAAATGGATTCCTGGCTGAAAAGGATAGCACATTTCTTACCCATGGAACTCTCAAATTTCAGAGCTCTGCTGGCAAAAGCACTTGCATAATCAAAATCTTAGGGTGTAATAACTCACCCCTCAATTTCATTTTCATTCTGTGAAGTAAACCAAGAATTAACTTATTAAATACTGGTTATTTTGCATTCTGTATTTTATCCAAGTTGTTTTTAGGAAGGGTTTAGCCAGGACTTTTACTACTAAGTATCTGCCATTTACAAATCGTGTGCAGTAAAATCAGGATTCTTAAAAAGATTTGTGTTGGACATCTGACAATAAAGCCAAAAATGCGTTATGTCTCCTTATCTTTTATAGGTTGAGGTTGTGACTTCATTTTCTTTCTTTTTTTTTTTTTTTTTTAGTCTAAGGCACTGTGCCATGAAGCTTGTAACGCAGTTATGAAGTTCTTCAAATCTGAATTAACATTTCCCACCTACCTATCTTTCTCTCTTTTAAGCTTTTAACCTTTGTAGATATAAGAGTAGTATCTTGGGAAGCAGCTTTTTATTTGAGCTTTATTTATATCCATCAGTGGGAGATGCTCAGAAAACATTGGGAGAATGCTGCTCTGTCATGCAGCAACTGGGAATTTACATTACAGAATGGTAAAAATAGTGCAAGGATCAGTTCCTTCAGATGCTGAATCCTCATTTCTGATTTTCAAAATCTTCCCATGTGTGGGCATATTTCTATCCATATATAAATATATGTGTATATATGTATATATAATTTGAGTTCTTTTAGTTTTATATCTTCCCTCATTACACCAATGTAGCTCTATGTTTACATTAATACATACATTTATAATACTTAAAGACAACATAAGACAGAAAAGGAAGAGGAGATAATTTCAGTTTTTCAAGGGTAGGAGAAAGGAGGAAAGGCATACTAACGTATTGGAAGAAAAGCTGGTGCCGTCTCTGTAAATCTGCCTTTTATTCAGTTTTAACTTATATGACCAGCATTTGCCATGCAGATCCTTATTCTCCTGACCCTGGCAACAGTTTGGAGGTCAGATAGCCATCCAAGTGCAATGCCAAAGGCACAAACAAAAGTTTTTTTCTTTTCTGTCCATCTGTGGGTTTTTCCCTGATCCTACATGTTTATAGGGCATATGACAACAAATTCCATTGCATTATTTGCTATAGTTCAAGCTAATGGACCAAGGAATTTAACATAATTCTTTGTATGCAGTTAAACTGTCCATGTCAGGACTTCTTGCTCAAAACCAGCTAGTGGCTGGATATATTTGGTTTGCTTTTATTCAGAATGGCAGATGATATTTCTCTGCCATGCCAGAACACTAGGAACGACATTTTGTCCTGATTGGGTTTTTGCAGTACATGGGCTGGCATAGGCTCAGGCAGGCTAAAATCTTTTGATTTGGGGATAATCTTGTGTTATCTGGTTGGGGCTTGAATGTTCTCTTCTCATTTGAAAAAAGGTTAACATGGAGCCATCTGAGAAGTAAGCACTCGTGAGAGTTCAGCTTCTGTTAGAACTGGTGCTTGCTATTTCCACGCAAACAAAAGCCACTGATAGTGGCTAGAATAGGGGAAACAAAGTTCCTCTGTCCTTTATGAAAAGATGCCCCCCTCCATCTGCCCCCAAATCTTTAAGTTCTGTTCTGCAACTTTATCACTATTCAAACTAGGTCTACGGACAAAAGGCTCATAGCTTTTCTCTTTTACTTTTTTTTAAAAAAGCATGTTAAATTTGCAGCATTGGAACATGCCTCCCTGCTGGTGTCTAGGGATGTAAAGCAGAGGATTTATGGGAGACAAAATAGAGTAAAGTCTTAAAAGTTTGGCTTTAAAAAATGGAGCCAGTGGTTTGACAGATTGTTCAGTAAATGTTCATTTTATTGAGAATTATAAAAAAGGTGCTTAACGCCTCTGTACCATTAATATAATACATTAAAAGGGTACTGTCAAGATTAGTGTTTGAGCTCTGAAAATTGACTGTAGGGTTTATGGGCAGCACTGTTCATACTCTGCTTGTAAGATGAGGTATCTTCTACTTACCACTTTACAAAACCATTATGTTGTTACAAGGCTTTATACTGAAAAACTTGATAAATAGTAAAACGTAAATAAAATCTCATTTGAAAAGTGAGAGGATAGTTGCTGCCTGTCTTATAGCCAGTTTTAGCAGATGCGGGTTTGAATGTAAAACAGTTGTGAAAATAGCCAGTGTCAAACTAGTGCAAAATTAAACTTGTGGGGTGTTCTGTTTTCAGTGTCTGTCATTGTTGAAATACTCCATTTCAAAAGCATGCATTCCTTTCTACAGAAAAAAAAAATCAGATTCCTTAGTTGAAATTAATTAGCATTCAGAAACCAGATAGCATGTTTTTGGGTATTCATGAGATCTCTGTTTGAAAAAATGTTTTTAACTTGTAGAAATGTGTTGCAACACACAGATGGGAAGAAAAAGAAAAAAAAATCTCTTTAGCAAGCACTGTGTGTAAAAGGAATATTACATTTTGCACGCTCCTGATTACCCTGTGTAAACAGTTTTTGACATCTGTCTTTATAGTTTTCGAGGAGAGGAAGACTTTGTTAAAAGAACCATTTTTATACAGCAGTCACCATTTCAGTCTTGCTTTACCTGTATTATGAAAGCAGATGGTCTGCATGTCTTTTGAATATTTATAACTATCAAAAACAATCTCTTGCTATTCACCCTTAGGCTTATGAGATGTCAGGACTGTTCTGGTTGAAAAAAAATCATCTTGGGTGTTTACAGAAAGGGGATTACATTAAGCTGAAATGACTATACATTTTCCAGTTTAATATTTGTCCATCAGCTGTTTAATCGTATTTAGATAATTGTGTAAATAAGTTGTTGCAGCCCTTGCCCCTTCCACTGAGCAGGTTTGAAGCTTTAAACACCAATGAATGAGTTGCAAAAAAGCTCAGATTTTTTTTTTCCTAGTTAAACAACCTAGAAGGCCTAAATAAGTTTTGGTTACAATGCTTCTTTTGAGAAAGATGTTTAAATTGCAAAGGAATCCCTGATATCTAATTCAGCCGAGTTGTTTTAGGAAGCTGCTGTGTCTGTTACTCTTTCCTAAGTCTGTTAGCATGTATTTGCTCTGTGTAAATGCTGCAGCCCAAGTACCCCTTCATGAGGCATGAAAACAACCTTATTCTGCCCATATAAAAATAATTTTAAGGTTATTTAGTGGAAGTTTTGGGACTGTGGGGGTTAAAAGCTTTTTTGACTGGAAGCTGAGCAATCACTGATAACAGATTTTGCTGTGGTTGGTTGATTTGGCAGAAAAGCATGAACAGTTTTGGTTTAGATGATTGAATTAACCTGATTAACATTGTTTTTGTTGTTTTGCAAAAAGGACAACAGTATACTTTTAGTGATGATCGAGCAACACTTCACCTGGTTGAAGAGCAGTGTTAGAGGCAATGACTCAGAAATGCCTCCCTTGAAGCACCTGCAGCAGTGGCTGCCGCAACGAGCCAGCATGAAAGGCTCGGGTCCTTCCCGTATCTTGCAGGATGCACCTTGCATTAGATTCTGGCACAAAACAAAAGGTGTCTGATGCTACCATTTTATTGGGTTTTGTTTGATGGGCATATGAAACGATTCCTGCTTGAGATTTATGATATTTCCCCAGGGAGTTCCCCAACTTCTTTGAGAAAAAGATGGTGTCTGGTATTTAATCTCTGGTATTTAATCTTCCAGAGAAAATGGGATTTGGTTCAATCTACGCTGGGTGAACCTCAGCTGAACCTCAGAACAAATTCTACCCCTACCTTCACACAGTTGTTGGATGCCTAATTATAATTAACTTATTTGGCTAAAAAAAGAGCACTTGGGCTGCAGCAGATGGTATCATTCCAGAATAGTGGGATTTCTGTGAAGGTGGCACCATTTCAGATGAGATCTCCCGATTCTCATAACATGACTGCAAGTGATGTGGTTGGGGGGAGGGAGATAGGGGAGAGGGAAAAGAGGGAAATTTGAGATCTTGAAGGCTAACAACTTACTTTCATGGATAAACTACAAGGAGATAAGTTAAGTTGCATATCTGTGACCAGTTTTTGCATTCTCTCAATTTTCTTTGGAACATGTGAAAAAGAAATCTGAGTGATGCATGTGATGCATTGGAATATTTGTATGATATATTTATATTTGTCATCCTTGTATGGGGAGGGCATCTGCCTCTGTGCCTCACAGATAAGGAGGATATGTGCAGTAGTACCAGGATATGATGTGCTTCAAATACAATAATTTTGATTTTGATTATTGATAATTCAAGACGTGGGGAACTCCTCGTTTGTAGTGACCCAGGTAATATGAAAAGCATCAATATGCCTTCAGTCTAGATAGTGAATCTCTAAAGAGCACTAACTCATGGGGTTAATCTTAAGTTTTAGGCCATAAGCATACCAGACATTTATATATATAGATTGGCATTAAAATGTGCAAGAATTCTATAGCAACAGGAAATTTCTATAGCCAAGTGCATCTCTCTGCACTGATGTGACTGCACGTTTGATGACAATAAATAAAGAATAGAAACAATGAAATTCAGTGTTGTCAAGATATTTTCTGAGTTAACAAGGTAATAATATTTTATCTGGCTTGTAAAATTTTGCCTTCAGTGAATTAGTAAATAAATCATTGATTCCTCCTGTTGAGGATTCTTAGCGTAGGTAATATCACTTGAATGTTTGCGTGAAGTGTTCTCAAAGAAAATGCAGGATAATTTTCATTTTTAAATGTGTTTATAATGTCTGTCTTTTTTTTTTTTTTAATCTACTTTGAAGAGCAGGAATGCCATCACAGTGTTAGCCATCAAAGCTTGAAATTCACATTGTGTCAGAGAAGCTAAAAGTCCCAGCAGTGTTTCTTAAACAGACCAGTCCCCATTTTGCACATACAGATCTGCAGTTTCTGCAGTAGTCTGTGCAGTCATCTAATTTGCCAGTTCAGATCCTCAGGACTTTTAAAATCATGCCTTATGTATCAAATGCCCATGTTTAAGATGTTTTAATCTATAAAAGAGCTTAAAAGATAATTTTGTACATATTAAACCTTAAGTATACTATTGTTATACTGGAAATTGCATTTGGGATCAGCTGAGTTTGGTTCTGGTCTTTCAGGCTAGACTATTAAAATTTCACTCTCCTTTTATACCACTGACAAAAGACTTCTATCTAGCTAGTTTCAGAAATGCCAGATTAGTATTAAGAAATGGCAAGAATTTTGGTGATTCAGAGAAACATTAAAATACCTGCCTGATGAATAGGGGATGTCCACATTTGGCATAATCAATGCTGCCTCACTCTAGGAGTTCTGAGCTTCCATGAACAGCTTGCTACTGAGCAATGCCTTAGAAAATGGTTATAATGAACTTCACTAAGATCAGTAAGGAAGGTACGTTTAGTCAGAAATTGGACTAGCCTTTTAAAAGAAGAATTTAAAGTAACATTTTTTGCATTTCTACTCCAGGCTCTTCCTTCCAGTGGCTATTGCAGTTGGTGTAACAAAGGGTTGATGCTCTAAATGATTCTTCAGACAGCACAAATATATCTAAATGTTACATGCTGAATACTGAAAAAATGTAATAATCAAGGCTTTGTCTTCTTGACTGTCATTGCTGCTTTGATACACTGGACAATTCTTGTAGTTACGCCAAAAGTAACTACTTTCCACATAGAAATTTAAAGGGTGGCAAAGTTCAGTCTGTTTAAATTATATTTGCTAATTTTGTTGTTCATACATCATATACTGAGTATAATTTTCAAGTTGGAGCATTATCTCATTTTGCAAGGCTTAGTCTTAATTGATTTGTAAAAGAATGTACTGGAACTGAAAGTTTTATGCATTGTAAATTCCACTATTTTAAAATTGGTCAAAACTGAGCAGAAGGTAAATTTCTCACTGTAGCTATTTGATATCTCGAGAACCTTTGAGAAAAAAAAATCATCTTGATCTTCTTTTGGTCTATTTTACAGCTAATACTCAGTTACAGAATTAGACATGACAATAAGCTTTTCATAAGCCTGTTTTTGCAAATCACTTAAAATACCCTGTTAAGGAAAAACAAGGGTTCATCTTGGGTTATTAGATACATATTTTATTCTACTTATAACTCCATATTTTATCCTATTCATAGGTCATTCAGATAAAGTTATATCTTACGACTTTTTTGGTGTCTTCTCTGTGATAAGTGGCACAGAGGAACTGGACATGGGTAACTGGGTCGCTGCTTGCATTTGTAAAGGCAGCATAGGAATTGTGTGTCTGTGTGGGTGTGTGAAGGGTCAATCAAATTTAAAAGCAGAAATAGGATGAACAAAATACACTTTTAAGATTAGCATCTTCTGTCCAGAGCCCATCCCATTGCATGATGTTTCTTGGTCGATAACTTTGTTCTTCCCTTAGTACATCAGCTATTTTTGCTCCCATTTATGATATACCTTGGTTTGTTTTCATGCTCAATTAATGAGTTTTTTAAAAGGCTTTGGATGATAGGATTTAAAATGCAACATGGTTCTCAAACTTTAAAAATATATTGGTTCAACAATTGAAATAATTTGTGCTTTGACTTGTACGGCTCTGTATTACAGATTTTTTTTTCTTCTCCCCTTTTCACACAGAGTATGATTTCTTCCATTGTGAACAGCACTTACTATGCAAATGTCTCAGCAGCAAAATGTCAGGAATTTGGAAGGTGGTATAAACATTTCAAGAAGGCAAAAGATATGATGGGTAAGCAAAAAAAAAAAATTGCCTTGATGGTGGTTACATACCATTATGTGTCACATTGAGGTCTGTCACAGTCATATAAGAAGCCAGTTCCCTTCACGATAAGTTTAGGATGCTTTTGATGAGTAGATGTAGAAAGTACATATATAGTGAAAGAATTCATTTAAATAAATATTTGCTATTGAAACAGCCAAGCTGACTTGGGTTGCCAGAGATGTAAAGCTGTCATTCTGTAAATCTAGAGATCTTCTACCACCCAGAATAATTGTTTAGAAAACCTGTTCCCGGAACTGTGACGAACTGATTTTTTAATGATATGTATTTTTTTTTCTCGTGCTGGCTAATGTATATTTAAAGAAACAGGCTTCTACAGCTATCACTACCTTCCAGCAAGAATGCTGTAATTTTATAAATTCATATCTTTCTCTAACCTTAGGACCCTAATTTCAATTAATTTTAACAAATAGTGGTTGTGACAATTGTTTGCCTGTTGTAGTAAGCACAAGTAAATTATTGGAGGAAAAAAAACCTATCAATTCTGTGATACCTTTTATCTTTCTTAAACCTGTTCACATAATTTTGAACACTTTATGTCAGAAAATTTCTACATAGATTTCAACAGAATGGAGAACTAGGACCTCAATTTGGATTGAATTTTGAGCTTGACTTAGCTTTCAGTATTTGAGGCAAAATCATTCATCTACCCAAACAGATTCCTTGCCTTTTATAGCTTAAGGCTGTAATGAAGACAATGCATCACTTTTGTGATAATTGCTTGAATTACTGTTCCAAGTGAATGGCCCACTTGGGTTGATCTCTACTTTCCCTGAGTGAAAAAAGGCAGCTTGTTTCCTTAATCTGCTTTGTACCTCCTCTGCAACATGGAACCCTTCTTCTGAGACCACCAAATTTAGTGGTAAGACTTCACTTGGTTACAGGTGGTCCACGTGTGAGGTAGCAGAGTGTCCATATGGGCAGAGTGACCTTTCCACAGCAGCCTCTCCCATGTCCTTTGCAGCAGTGCTCATGTATGGGGCAACCCCTGCAAAATCTTATTTATACAGTCTGCCAAGACAGGTTCATATTCCATTCACTTAGAGTCAGTGAAGCCAGCGAAAAGAAAATGTGTGTTTGTGTATTCTTGTGTAAAATAATGTTGGCAGAACAGGCAGCATTGCCCCCAAAGCCACCTGTGTGAGGGGTAGCAGAACCTCTGCTTGGGTATTGATCCAGGCTATGGACACCAGAACTCTATGCAGAACAACTGGCTTGCTTTTTATTTATCAAATTTCTGCCCACGACAAGACAGGGAAGGAAGATGGGGATGCAGGTGGGAATCCAAGTGCCGATTTCTTCATCCAGATCTGATACTTGTGAAGCAAAGGGTGGCCTTGCACTGATGACTGTTAGTGAAGATCATAACTACTTTGACAAGCTCAGACACTTGAAAAAAAAAAAAGTCTTCCTAGTATAAGAAAAAAAATTGCTACAACACTTTTGTGAAAATACTGGACTTTTGGTTTTAAATAAAGCTTATTTGCTTAAGGCTATTTCCAGACCAGAGCTGCTAAAGCTCTAGAATAAAAAAAGTTACAAATGCTAATAAAAAGGAGACTCCTTCATATCAACCTTGAGTTATTTTATACTGTTTAATCATGCACAAGAGGGGAACTGGAAGAACTCTTGTAGTTTATAAAACTGTGCTGTTATTTAAAAAGGAGGGTGTGTCAAAGACAGATGAGTTAATATAAGAAAAAAAATTCAACCATGTTGCAAGTCACTGAAAAAAACCATGCATACATGGTTGCAAGATAAAGCAGCCCATCTGTGTAATTTACATAAATTATACTAGTTCCTAGCAGTCCCATACAATTGATGCAGCATCTAGAAATCAGCAGAGCATAGGGAGGTCTGCACCTCACCCCGCTTATTACAGATTTCCAGTGGCTGGGAATTGCAGATGTCATGGCAGGGACCTCATGGGAGGAGCAAAACCAGTCACTGGGGACTTCTGTCTCGCTAGCTGGGACATGTTTTCCCACAAAAGCCCTCCTTACCCTTTGCACAGATGCACTTGCAGTTTCACCTGCATCATCTGCAGCACAGAGTGGGTTTTTGTCTCTTGTCTTTGCCCCATCTCTAGTTGTTTACTGCTTTGTCTGAAGTCCCCTGTGTCTGTCACAGTGGGATGCAGCCACCCGCTCATGGTTGGGTTGCATTGCACCATTTTACATTTGTTTATTTTTATTAGCATATCTTGTGAGGACAGTCAAGGTTGTGATTTTCAGTCTGATGTTGGCCTTTTCAATGTTTCTTTTCTGCTGTAGTTGAGATGGATAGCCTTTCTGAACTATCCCAGCAAGGTGCCAACCATGTCAACTTCGGTCAGCAGCCAGTCCCAGGGAACACAGCCGAACAGCCTCCATCTCCTGTTCAGCTTTCTCATGGTAGTCAACCATCAGTTCGGACCCCGCTTCCAAACCTGCACCCTGGACTTGTATCTACTCCCATTAGCCCTCAGCTGGTAAATCAGCAGCTGGTAATGGCCCAGTTGCTGAACCAGCAGTATGCAGTGAACAGACTTCTAGCCCAGCAGTCCTTAAACCAACAGTACTTGAACCACCCTCCTCCTGTCAGTAGATCCATGAACAAGCCGTTGGAGCAGCAGGTCTCAACGAACACAGAGGTGTCTTCCGAAATCTACCAGTGGGTCCGTGATGAATTGAAACGAGCAGGAATCTCACAGGCAGTATTTGCACGCGTGGCTTTTAACCGAACTCAGGTCAGTCATCTTTTTTATCTTTTTTTTTGAAGTCGAAGAGTGTCTTCTTTTTCTCTCTAGTAATTGCCATCTTCTAAGTCTGTCTTCTCATTTCTAGCTTGTCTTTTAGCTCCTCTGAAGGAACCATGCTCGCTTGCAGAATCACTGTCCATGTTGATACAGTACTGAAATCCTCAGGGACTGGTTTGTGGAAATATCCACTGTTCTTACAGGAAGCGTGGTTCCTCTCCAGTTGTGATGGTTTATGAATGGCTGAATTTCCCAGTAAAGGAAATTAACAGCTCTATGCAGAACCATTCATAAAGTCACCAACAGATTGCCTTTTGTGTTGTAGAGTTGTACCCGCTCTGCACACACACTGAACAACCTGGCTTCTTTCACAGGTGTACTGGAGATAGTCTTTTATCTATACTTGCATTTATTTTTATTATTTCCCAGTGAAAGTCCTAATAGCATCTTTTCAGGCTTCTGAAGAGATTAAAAATTAAAAGCTTTAGATCATCTACTCTCTTCATGGATTTTTGTAGTTTTGTTGCAAAAACAGTAGTTGCTGAGCTTGCCGGTGTCCACGTCAGAACATATACTTCAGCTCTTCAATGCAGAAAAAGCCAGCCGTAGCAAAGCTGATAAGTAACACTAAAATGTGTTATTTTTTACACCTGTTTTAGAAGCTAACCCTGTTATAATTTATTCTGCTCTATGAATTTAACTTAATGCCATGTTGCATGGAATTTAATCAAGCAGAAATTATAGAAGAAATGTCAGTATATTGGGTGCAAATAATAAGATCTCAAAATTTTAGAAGTATGTTATAACACAAAATAAAATATTTACGATAGGACATTGTAAAATGGGAAATATTTAAAAAATACATAGGTAAATTTGCTTTGGGTTTCCTATTTTTAAATGAAAACACATACTTAGGGAACAATTTGCCCATTGTAGATTATAGTATAACAAAAAATATCATAATTTGAGCTTCTCTTGAAACGTTTTTGTTTCTCCCTGCATAGCTTAGAGAATAAAAATTCTGTTTCATATGCTCTGGTGCAGGTTTGAATCAGCATGTCATTTATAATTGTTCTGAATTACTATTGCCTTATAATATTTTATATTCTCCTTTAGCTAAAAGAAAGTAGAGTAATTGTGTGAATTCTCTGTAGGGCTCTGTGTGTGTGTGTGTCTTTCCTCTTTACAGCAGAAGAGGTTTTCAAGATCTGGGCCTTTCATACCAAATTTCATGGCTTATGTGAACTCATGCAAGGATTATTTACATTAAGTTAGGTCCAGGCAGTGTTAGTTGTTATATTTACAAATAAGTGATACTTCTTTCATACAGTGTTTAAAAATTAAATTATTAATACTCCACAGTATTAAAGTAATAGTAGTAGCTTCATGTTATAGTGGTTTGCAGCTGCCATCTTACCTGGACAAAAAAGCCAAGCAAGTAATTCAGAAAATAAATTTTATTTTATATTTATTTCTTTCTCATGTTTGCCTAAAAGCACATTGTTTTATTTAAACTTTCCCCCTCTGAAGTGGTCAGTTTTTGTCAGCTAGTTTTGTATACAGCTTTTGGCATTTCCTTTGTGCATATGAGTACTTGTTACCTGAAATACAAGGATGATTGGTCCTGACTGGACATTGAATTTATATGACAGAGTAGGAAAAAATGCTCTTTTGATGTGATGAGTGCGACTGTAGAAAAAGATTTCTAGTGCAAATACTGATTCTTTACTTTAATATTAGTATTATTACACTAAATATATATCAAAATATGTATTACTATGTATTTTTCTTACTACAAATGTTATTAAATATTTGTTTAAAGTTCAGGTTTTCTCCAGACTTTGTGGTTAACCAGCTTGGTAAAATGTGTTGAGAGTGACCCAGAACTGGGAGGAAACCCCAAAATGAACATTGAAAACAGTT
The DNA here is from genome assembly GCF_015832195.1 of Motacilla alba alba. Classification (NCBI taxonomy): domain Eukaryota; kingdom Metazoa; phylum Chordata; class Aves; order Passeriformes; family Motacillidae; genus Motacilla; species Motacilla alba. Next base: position 36,007,837 of record NC_052017.1, on the reverse strand, counting down.
CTCCTAAAGTGATATGAAAAACACCTATATATTTTGGCAATTCTCAGTCAAATCTATTTGAAAGAACACAGAGTAGTATTCCTACATCTAACAAATTGTTTTTGCTAATCAAGTTAGTATTTGCAGTTAGCTAGGTAAGATTTTGCAGTATTTGCTATGTTTTGTGGCAAACATAAGGAGTAAAAAGGAAAAATACTAGGAGCCTAGAGAGTGTCAACCTCAGTTTTGCCAAGAAATATCTCAGCATACTTTTCATATGAAGCAAAGCCCCACTGAAATTCAGAGGAGTTTGTTGTGGGTGCATTTTGCCTTTACAAACCTGGAAATTGTTAATTTTCACCCATAGTGACATTGTCACATATGTAAATTGTCACCCATAGTGACAGCTAATATCCAAGCTTAAATACAGGTACAGGCAATTTTTACATGAAAACTTTAAAAATTTGTTCTACTTGCTGTATTTCTGAGTTCCTCACAACTTATTCAAGGATACATCACATTGAGCTAAAATTAGGATAGTACTTTAATAACTGATTCTGTTGAGGAGTTATTTTCTAATAGTGATGTAATATCCTAAGTTTTTTGTTGGTTTTTTGGCTAGAAAAGTGAAAATGCTTGTTTAAATTCATGTTCTGTTTTCTGAGATAGAAAGCTAACTGAGGCTTACCACTGACATTTTTGAAACTATAAGCATTTTTGAGCCATGTCCAGGGACCATATCATGCCATCAGTTTCTAAAGGCGCAAGAACTCGCTGAAATTGGTTAGGAGTTCTGTGCAAGAAAACCCTGGTGTCAAGATACAGTCTCAGAGGAGGGGAGAGATTTGCTTTCAGTGTAAAAGTTAAGGAAGGAAGCAATCTCTAAATTAAGAGTTATTTAGCTTAATGTTTCGGCAATAAAATGGCCTTCGAAATTGGCTGAAGATGCTTTTTTCAGACTTATGCTCTACAATATGAATATAGAATTTTGTGATGGTTTTTGAGTTGGAAGTTTTTACCAATGTAGTGCGGTAATTCAACTCTTGGGCCTAATTTTCAAGAATTTTTAATTTGGCTACAAAAATGTCAACTAGAAATATTTCTATCTTTCCACAATCCAAGGATTTTGCAAAGATACTTCTGAGCACTAGACAGCCTTATTTTTACTATTAGTAATTATCTATAAAGCAGAAAAAGACCCCCTTATCTGCACCTTAGAAGTGCATCCTTAAGAGTGTGACTTTAATATGTTCTTGAATAACTTCCCCCCCACCCTTAAGTTCCAAATGGTAATTTCAAGCCTGAATTCTCCAGAATGTGCCTTGTAAACTTTCATCAAGGTCCAGATACCTATAACTTGAATGAAACTTTCACATCTATACAGGCACAATAGGACAACTGTTGCAGAGAGCAGAAGTTTTGGTGGGAGGAATTTCTCTATAGTCTGTCTAGGAAGTCTTCAGAGTACATACAGTAGGATCTGAAGTTTAGCTTGTCCTTCAGCAGTTGTGATTCCAACTCACTGGATGCAAAGAAACAGGTTGAATCCTGTTAGCATCTCCTTTCAGTGCACAGTGGAAAACTTTGTTGAGTTAGTACTTGCGCTGGCAGATCTGAGTTTCACCTCAAGCAAGGTGTCCAAAGGTCACAAGTCTGCCAGGATAATTTTGGTAAATTCAGATGCTTATGTTTCAGTTGCCAGCTCATCAAAATAATAAATACAGTATTTTGTTTTAGCTCATGGCAGTGCACTGTGCAGATACCTCTACTGTTCTGAAAGAGCAAGTTCCATATTTTCTTGTGCTTTGCAGGCTAGAAAATGGTATTTGTGGTTAGTTTGCTGCCTTAGGTTGCCCCAAGCAGCCAGGGTGACAGTGAAGATGCATTGGGAGTAGCCCCCTAAAGTGTGGTGCCACAGGCCCCTGTCAGCAGAGAGACTCCGCCTGCTGTTTCAAATCTCAAATTAAACTGGGAGTTCCTCTACTCTGTTTTGTTCTTAAAGCTGAAGTGCAACATCAACATTTGTTGGGCTGAACTGCCCTCAGAGCCCTAAACAAATAAATAAACTCCGCTCCCATTTCTGTTGTGTTTTCTAAATATTAGCATGAGTCAGGAAGTGAAAGGCTTGGGTTCCCACCGCCAAGCTGACATTTGACTGGAAGGTGTAGCTTAGCCTGGTGCATGGCAGGGTGACAAGCCCGCACTGTGCAAGCAAGGAATTATGTTAGTCATGGTTGTGGCTGGAACTGGAACTGGGGGCTGCCTGCCTCTGTTTGTGTACACTTTCAGCTGTAAGGTTTGCTGCTTGGGTGCTGTTATACGTAGGTGACCTCATGGCTCTGTCTTTATGAAAAAAGGAAGAGTGCTTTCTGCTGCTTTTCTGTGTCTGAATTTTGATACTTTTCTTTTTCCCACAAGTGACGGTGTTTGATCTGAAGGTTTGTGAATATTTCTCAGTGTTTCTCGCTTTTCTCTCTCCCTTCTTTCTACTTGAGCCCCATGCTTGTTCAAAATATTAGCTGCCAGGACGTACTGCCTTTCATTCATGTATAATACCTCTTCTCATATGTGAAAACTTCTGTGTATTTAGGGCTGTGCTCATGCTAATTCTGGGCAAATGCTATTTCAAAGGAGAATGCTTGGATGCACTAAACGACTCTGTGTAATTGTAAAACAAAATCTAAGTTTACACAAGCCACCTTCTCAGGCACTACTTTTCTTTTTTTTTCCTTCCACTTTGTCTTTAGCACACTTTATTTTCCAGTAAAATGAAAAATGAAGATGGATTATTCAAAATTGATAACAGTAATGGACCATCATGTAATGTTTTATTGAATTTGAGTTCTGTAAATTATGTGGTAGAGAGAAATTTGCCTGCTTAAGTATAACAGAAATTGCCACTGTATTCATATAATTCTTCATAGTGTAATTTAAGAAAAAGTACACTATCCATATCACTATTGAATAAAAGGTAAAAAGGTGCTATTACACTATCATGACAGCTCTCCTCTTGCTACTAAGCGACATAGATAAATGTGTCTGCTTATAACTTACTTGGCTAGAGTCCAGGCTTGGGAGTGGAGTTTGGGAATAATCTTCCACCTGGACATGGGATAGGAGGGCCCTGCAGCCAAGAGGGATAGTGTTCAGGGATGCTCTGCTCTGCATGTTTTGGGAAGGTTTGGGCAAATTGCATGTTTCTTCTGGAAGCTTTGAAGTTTTATCACGCTGATAAGAATCTGTTTGAATCAGTGATTATGTTCAAGGCGGAGACAAACTGGGGGCCAGACAGGCAGTGTTTTTGTTCATATTGGCAGACATTTCAATTTATCTCCATTTTTAAAGAATTTGTAATGAGCTTTTGAAAGCCTTGATAATATTTATTGAACATTTTTGTGCCATTAGTAATGAATTATACTTGTGATGACATGTAAACTTTCTTTTTTTTTTTTCAATGGAACCTGGGAATATTTTTTAAAAAATTCATTTCCATTGCAAAGAGAATACAAGGGAGGAACAGTGATGAGGGCATTGAGCCTAACAGCGTTTATAATCTCTTTGCAAAAGAAGCTTAGTTTTTATACAATTTGAGGTACAGTATCAGGAGATCACACCAAGACTAGTATCCTGGAAAACCAGTTCAAGCCTGGTAAAATGGACAGTTAATCTGTGCACATCAGCACAGGCCAGAATGTGAGAGCCAATATTTTCTTTCTAGGATTTTTCCCATTGTGCATCTTGTTTAACAACTTTTAGCTCAAGTTTTGTGCTCAAAAATTGAAGTAATATGAGATAATATGTGAAGCAGGCAAACTGTGTTCAAAGTCTGCCGGTAGCTGGTATTACATCTCCATTTTCATGGGTTTTCCTCACATATTCTGACCTTTAGGTTTAGAGCCTGGAAGCAAACTTCTCCTGCTTTCTCTGTGCTCTGTCCTTCCTCTCTCTGTCTCCCTTCCTCTCTCTGCATGACTGTCCTCTGCTCTGCTCTGCTCCCAGCTCTACGAGTCATGACAGTGACTGGGGAAGAGAGGAGAATGAATACTTAGTGGCATTTCTAGTCACCAAGAGGTGTCCCACAGCAGTGGAAATGCAGGCAAATGTTAAAAAAATCAACAGCATTTTCTCTGTTTACTTATTTCACTGAAGAGGGAAAAGTTATACAAGAAAACCAGCCTTTTCTAACTTTTTAGCTGCCCACTATGTGGGTAAGGCTAATGCAAGCAAATATTTTCTATTATGGGCTAAAGTACTTTTTAAGGACATTTCCTGTGGCTGACAGTGGGGTGGCTGTTTGTAAGGAGTCTTCTCTCCTGACAATGTTTAGTCCACTTGAGTTTAGTTTTTCTTGCTCATTTTTTCATGGAGAGGTGTCTGCAGCACAGAAACAGACAGAAATCCCACATTTTTACAAGTACCTCTAAGGAGATGAAATGATGTGGGCTTTGGTCTCTTCTGCCAAGTAGCAAACAACAGGGTGAGAGAGAATGTTCTCAGGTTATGTCAGGGGATGTTTAGATTGGATACTAGAAAGAATTTCTTCTTCAGAAACGTTGTCCAGCACTGGAACAGGCAGATAGGGAAGTGGTAGAATAACCATCCCTGGAGGTATCTAAAAGACAGATAAATGTGGTACTTGAGGACATGGTTCAGTGGTGGGCTTGGCAGTGCATGGTTAATGGATGGTCACAATGATCTTAAAAGTCCCTTCCAACATAAATGTTTCTATTATGTTTTCTATATCCTATGCTCTGAAGACAGCTTTTCTGTGTCTCCAGTAGAACAAAATCATTTTGTACCTCCTCTTGAGGTGGATTGTGTAACCCTGCCACTTACAAACACTGGTAACTGTGGGTTTGAAAACTTAAAAGTAGAAAAAATGATAGACACAAATTTATTTTCCATGTTTGCTAATAAGTAAATTTATTTTTAGACTAACCACTAAGAAAAAAAATTTAAAACATCACCCAAATGCCACTTTTTAAGTAACTTGTTTATTTATCTTCTGTGAAATTTCTGCCTGAATACCAGAAAACAGGAGGGATCATGAAAAGTGGTAAGAAAGAATCCCCCGAGATTATTTTTTTTCTGTCCTCCTCCTCTGAAATATTTTTCATGCTTAATGCTGGGAAGATTGTTTGGTTTTTTCCATCCCATTTCCCTGTTACACATGCAGGCACAGACAGGGCCATGAGGACCACACTGGCTGAGGTGTAGTGGTTGGTACCTCTGTCCTCATCTCCCAACAGGGAAGTGCAGAGCTCACAACCATACTGGGTGGGCCCTGGTCCTGCCTAAGCACTGCTGCTTGAGAGCAGTGGCTTTGCAGCAGCACCTCCCTAAGGGTCTTTTGTGTGACAGGATAAGACCTTAGAGAGAGGTGACACCTTCCAAGGGTGCTGTGAGCATCAGACTTCCCAAAAAGATTCCCTTGGCCATATCATTCTCTTGTATCCTCTTAGGGATATATATATTCAGTCAGTATTACCTTTCTTAGTTTTAGCTTTTTATTGTTTGTTTCCGTCTCTCTATTTACCCTTCCATTATCCTGAATAACTTACAACAGTTCTTTAGGAAAAGAAACATTAGGTTATCTTATTCCTTGAAATTCATGTGTGTGTTCCCTTGTTACACTGTAAGTAAGAGCCTCCCATGCTAGTCCTCTCTCTTTCCCAGCATGGCAACAATATTTATTCTAAATAGTAGTTCACATCGGCTTTTCCAAAAGTTACCTTTCTTATTACCATCTTGTTACTCCAAGACAGCAGAGCATTTTGAATGCCTGACATATTTAAAAGGAGAATCTGGCAGAGAGAGGAGATTTCAAGAACCTGTTGACATTAAATATAAATATCCCCGGCAATGGACTATTTGAGGATTAGGGTTGTCCTGATGAAGAGAGAGGAAGGTGCAAGAAGAAAGCGAAACATGAGGGCATCCAAGGAGTTTCCTCACTTGTTAAACTCCAGTATGCAAATTGAAGAAAGAAATATTGACTTATAAAAAATATGGCCCTGAGTCAGTGAAGCAGTACTTCAGGAACATTGCAAGTTTATAGTCTCAGATTAGTTGTGAAATATCACATCCTTTCCAAGCTCTATTTAAGTTAGAAATGTGGAAAAGCTAGAAATGTGGAAAAGCTAGAAATGTGGAAAGCCTTTTTTTAAGGTTGGGTATGCATTTTGCCTGAGAACCCCCCAGTGTATCTCACTTACCCTTAACGTCTTGTGATTATCTGTGGACTGTGAAAGATATCATGGCAAGTTAAGCCAGTAAAAGGAGGAAGACCTATTAGGAGGATTCAGTTTATGTTGTGTTTAAAACAGGTGCTTAATAAAATTAAGGGTACAATTGAGGCTCTCTTCTCTGCTACCTAAAATGCCATTAATATAATCCTATGCAGAGCGAACTGTACATTTACTGTTCTCATTCCCAGCCCAGTGCTAAGAAGAATGAGGACTGATAAGCATTGGCTTTGCAGAGCACAGTTTTACAGACACTCACCTAGGCTAACTCTCGAGCCTATGTTTTCTTCCTTCCCTACAGGGCTTGCTCTCAGAAATCCTCCGAAAAGAAGAGGATCCCAAGACTGCCTCTCAGTCCTTGCTGGTAAACCTTCGGGCTATGCAGAACTTCTTGCAGCTGCCGGAAGCAGAACGAGATCGAATTTACCAGGACGAAAGGGAAAGGAGCTTGAATGCAGCCTCTGCGATGGGCCCGGCGCCTCTCATAAGCACACCGCCCAGCCGGCCTCCACAAGTAAACCACTCTCTCTGCCTTTGGGATTTGCTTGCTGTGTTCTCTCACTGTCCTGCTGGGTGAGACCTTTCTGAAAAAGAAGAAACCTTTTGCTGTCGCACTTTTTAAACACTCGTAGAATCATTATTTGCAGTGCATATTGCTAATTAAATTTTAAGAAATATAATGGATGATAGCAGTACTTTATTACTACCTATTTTCAAATTTTAAGATTAATTCTATCCATTATGGTTCCTACAGAATTTTTTGCTCATTTTATCGAGGTACAAGCTTTACTGGGCATGGAAGATGATAGCTTTTAGCTGTCATCTTTTCTTACAATTCTTATGTTCTTAATGTTATAGCTTCAGATAGGGATTTTGAAGGATTTGGACCATTAAACTGAGAGGGAATGAAAGCAGAAGTGTGAGTACCTTCTAGTGCCTTAAAAATTATTTTTCCAGAAAGCAAACAGGTAAAACTAAAGTGGTGGGGGAAAGAAGATCCTGTCCCAAAATGCTGGGCATGCTTTTACCATCTTGAGCTACTGACAACTGTTTAAAATAACAGCTTGCTATATCCATTTCTCTGAATGATTTGGATATGTTCATTAAAGCTTCATGTAGTATCTGTTAAAATGAAACTCCTACTGATTTCTCTACAATTTATTCAATTCTTCAAAAATTACAAAGTTTGATAGAGTGGGATTGAGAGATTCAATGGTGCAGTCCTTGTGTCCATCAAGGAAACTCTGAGGCTTATTTTAAGGTACATGAGAAATGCATGTGAGCCATAGGAATGCACAAGATTTCCACAAAGAAACATGGTTCACTCTAAAACCTGTATATTTTCAGAAATACTCTGTGTTGCTCTGGCTCAAGGTTGTACTTATGCAAGGAAAATCCAAAGTAATCTGCAGATATGTGGGAATCATGCTGTATACACAGTCCAGTTTTGCTAAACAAAGCAAGGCTTTGGGATTGTGGGAATTTTGTGACGGGTGATTTTTTTACAAAAACAGCAGGTTTTTGTTACCCATTCATAGGCTTGTGACTTTGACTGTGTTCTATACCCGTTCAGAATGCTAAAAATTCCTCTTGAGATTATTTTTCTAAGTTTCCTTCGGCTAATGGATACTAAGAACCACACTAAAGTAACGAATAACAAAATTGTAGGAGGGAGGACAGAAGATCACCTTGACCTGCTGCAGTACTTTTCACAAGAGAAGAAATTTTAACAGTCTGTACTAATGGTGTAGTTTTGTTATCATTAACTGAGTTTAGTCTATAAAATCCACTATAGATATTCTTCAAGATAAAGGACAAGAATCTATTTACATAGTGATGCTTTTGTGGGAAATAGTTAGAGATAACTGTGTTTAAAATAACATTTGAGTTTGTTTTAATATCTGTACCTGCTCCCACAGCCCAGGTAATTCAGAGCCAAGGCTAACCTTCCTTCTTAACTTATCTCTTTCTGCCAAGGTAATGTCTCACTCTGTCTCAAGTGGTCTTGGGCAATTTCACAGCTAAAGAACAGAGTTAATTACAGGACCTTCCTGAAGGATGTCAAGTCAGAGGTAGTCCTTGTACTGGTTTTAATTCACACTTTAAACTGTATAAATCCCTTGCAGCCAGAAAGAAAGTGAGACTTAGGGGTTTTCTTAACTGACAAAACATACTGTAAGTCCAAATTTGATGGGAAAAGGGGGCTAAATCTATCTGTCTCTACTGTGCTCTTGTTCATAATTACATTTCATTTTTTTAGTGTGAGTCAGGAGTATAGTTAACCTAATTGCAACAGTTCAAAGTGGAAACAGCATACGTTTTTGTTTTAATCCTTTTCAAAAGGAAAGCAAGTTTAAAAGGAAACATTATAGACTAATACTTGAGGTCTACAGAACAAAGCACTTATTTTTCCAGTTGTGCTGTTCTCTGTCATTCAGCAAAACACAGCCATTTTCCCTAGTGGATAGACTGAGAATGTAGAAACCTCTGAGTTGTGATTCTTTGTGACCTTCTTACATGTTTCCAGAATTCCTCACTATAAACATCTGAAGCACTTTTCACCTGCTGCCAAGTGTTCAGAGTCCTAAGTTTGAAAATTGAAATATCTGTGTTGGTAAGATAACTACAATACTTGATGCTTGAAATAATAGTGAAATTGTCCTAGTTGTAACACTGGCAAATATAATTTTACAAACCGCAGCAGAAATAAATTACAGTCAGGATACTGCAAAATTTTCAATGCAAACTGCTACTGTGATACCTCCCCCAAAATGTCCACAGTTTATTGAATATTTGATACTAAGGAAATAAAACTACTATCATCCTTTCTACTAAATTTATTATAAGCAATTATTTAAAGATCACTTTGCAGGAATACAGCATAATATTTTTCCAGATTGACTGTGAGCTTCTCGGATAACTATTGAAAGAGAAAACAGACCATTTATCCTGACAACAGAATTTACACAAGAGCCAACATATTTAATATTAAATCTTTAGACCAGTGTAACGTTTGAAACAATTAAACTATGAAACCATGAAAAATGGGAGCTAATATGCCACACATGAAGGTTTATTTTGCAATTGCAAGTTATCAGTTTCGGAAGGATGTGAAAATAAACATCCTGAAAAGGATCTATTTTGCATTTTTGTGTTGCCAACTGGTGGCCAGACAGTAGAGCAGACTTAACCGTTTAGCAGCTGAGCTTGTTCTGTGTAAGTTTTGCATTCTGTTGTATGCAAAAACAGAAAATGTGACCTTGGAGGTCTGATTGGGTAGTAGGAACTCACCAAGCGTAAACCCTGGTGCCTGAGTTAGAAGGAACAGTGTTGAATTTATCTCATTTTCACAGCATTCTTACTAGTTGCTACTTGAGCTAATGTATCTGGATTGTTTCCAATTCTTTTTTGAAATCCTTTAAGAAGCTCTTTGTCCCTGTTACTTCTCCCTTTCTCTCTGACTTAAACAAAATGCAAAAACTTACTTTTTTTTTTTTTTAATTGAAATCATTAGCCTCTAATGCATGAGCTTTTGGGATGCGTGTATAGCCCTCTAAGCTGGTCAAGTTGTAAAAGTCTGCTACTATCTTCCACACTGGTGGACTGAGCACAAGGAGACGGCGTGCACAAGGATTTTTCCCTTGGACATTGTTCGAGTTGCCACCCCTGGGGCAGAAGCCTGTCTATCAGGCTGTTTCCTGGGGCACTGGAATTTATAAGTATTAGCATCTCCATCAGGTAGGTACTGCATGGAGACGTTTAACCTCTGCAATCTAGAAGGAGAGGAAGAGGTCCTTTCACGTTCTGTTTCTTTTAATCATTTCCCCCCACTCTTCAACACCTTCATCTTGCAGATCACCCCACAAAGGCCCTTTTGGGATATTCCTAGGTCAATTTAAGAGAATGAGTCTATTGCATGTTATATGTAAATGAGAGAATCTGGGGGTACTTTAGGGGATGATGAGGTGCTAGGGATGGCCTTTATGTCTCATCAGGACAGTTTGGGATGTGGAGGGAAGATGACTCCCCCCTTCTCTGTACAATTTGTGGGGGAGGATAGAGACAGGTGGCCAAGTTACACATTTTCTTTTCCAAAATATTCTGCTTAAAGGTTTTTAGCCATCCTGCAGTTACAGACACTTCTTTCTCAGGACAAGTAATCTCCATTTCAGCTGGGCCAAGGAAGAAATCTTTCTTGCCACCCATATTCCCCCCAAAAAATTGTGTTAATCCTTGGGGTCCATCATCATCCTGTGTCATGTCAAGAGCAGAATATTTTAACAAGGCAATGTTTTAAGAATAGCCAAAATCTTGCATGAGTCATGGTTCTAGGTACTCATTGACCAAAACCTTCATTTCATAAATACAGTCCTGGCCTCTCTGACTGCAGATAAATTACAGTTCCTTCAAGTTAAAGCAATTGTGGGTTGGATCTCCGAGATAGGATGTTACTCTTCAAAGAATGGTATCTAGGAGACCACTGCTTTGATGGTGTTTGAGGACCTGTGAATCTCCATTGCAAGGAGTTCTGGATAATACCAGCTTCCTTGAAACTTTATGGTGGAGTCCTAGTCCCATATGCATGTGCCATGTATCACCACCAGCAAAATTTTTATTTTTAAGTTGGCAAAATTTTAGATTTAGTTTGATAATCTTTGTGCCAAGTCGCATTTTAATGAAAGTAAAATGAACAAAATAATAAATGCAATCGTCTCCTCCCACCCCCGCAAAAACCACCATGGAGGAGAGTTAATGGAAACCCTGACACTTAACTATAACTGCACTTCCAGGCGCCACTGTAATAATGGAGTAGTAAACCTTGTCCCGATAAAAGCTGTTCTGAAAGCAACAGCATTTATTGTACCTCCTCTGCTATTTGCAGAGCAGAACTGAAAAGTAGTTTGTTTTGCCTGGAATGAACTACTTTATGAATTTTAATGTACAATGTAATATTAAAAGCTAAACCAGGATTAAAGAAGATTTTTGTTCCCAAGCTAAAACAGTAGTTATGAGAATGTGTTATATAAGATTTTTTTGTTTCAGTTTTGATGGAGAAGAAATGAGTTTCCATGTTTGTGAAAACCTCTTCATGCTGGTTATTCCTTCTATGACAACTTACCCTTTTTTTAGGAAAATTGAATTAATCCAGAACTTCTTGCTGCTGTAATCAGTCTTATTTGATGAGAAGATATATCTGGTTAGGCCCGGAGGAGATATGGATATGTTTTTTTTTTCAAGTATTCTAAGAAGACTAGATTGATTGGTGATAGGAAGATGGCCAAATGAATTCCTGATTTTCAGTGTGTTATATTTGTAAAATAATGCTCTCCTCTTCAGTTAGTATTTTCAATATTTGGTTACTGTCAAAAAAAAAAAAAAAAAGCTGATCTATGGTTTCTTTCCAAACAGAAAATGTGGCTGTAGGTGTGGGTGGGGTGGGAGGTTGTGCTTAAGTGTGGATGAGATGAGAGATTACGTTTTGTTTTGTTTTTCTTTCCAAAATGAATACTTTTTCCACCTCCTCTCTCAAGTCCCGAAGTTGCACCATTGAGAGCTTTTTTGTTTTCTGTTGGGTTTTTTTAAGGAGGAGTGTGTTTTTTCAACCCAGCTTCAAAGAGCCTCTGTCTTGAACTCAATTCTAAATTCAACATGACAGCCTAGATGCTGCTTATGTATAAATTATGAAACAGTTATATGTATGGATATTCTCCAAGAGGTTAATTTGCATTATTGCGTGGAATTCATCAGACCAGAGCAGACCAATAGTCAATCTATACCAGCCAGATTCTACACCTGTTTTTTGAAGAGAAATTATTAAAACGCAGAAGAAGAATTTTTATACTTGGCCAATAAAGTGAATTAGAGAGGGAGAGGATATGACTGAGAATCACAACTCTTGGTAATCCCCAAACCATAATTTTATAACTTTAAGACTTTATTCCCCTTAAGATCTTTGGGCTAATACTGCTTTTTGATGCAGATATTAGTGGTTTTTGTATTCAATTAGTGTTCCCTAATTAAATACTAACAGAATGCAATAGGAGTTTGTTTGTTTGTTTTAACTTTGATGACATATTAGATGCCGTTGAATTTATTGTACCTGTATGAAGACAGATGTGATTTGCAAACCAGAATGAGGATTTTCAGTAATTCCCTTGGGTTAAATGCATATCCGTATTAAATTGGACATTGAGAAGTGTGGACTGAGTAGCATAGTTTAAATTATATCTACAGCATGGTGTGTCATGGTTTTTGATGGTCTGCGTGTTCACAGCTCAGTTTAGTGATCTGTGAAGTACTGCTACATCATGAAGCTGTCCTTTGAAGCTCAGTAGCAATCAAAAAGGCAGTGTGCTTACAGAAGAGAGACATTTTGATCGAGATCACAAGAGCAAAGTGTTTCCTTCCCAAAAGACTTGTGTATGCTAGCTGAATGCCTTCATCTTCTCTTCTTCTCCTTAGGTCCCTCAAAGATTAGTTACAAGTTAAAATTATTTTTGGGGGGAAGGACTGAAATTTGTTTCCCAAAATTTAAACCCAAGGTTCAAGAAGGCATCTTTACAAAGCCATCATTTTTTCATTCTCTAACTTAGCTTAGGCTGATTTTTACATGCACAGAGATAAGTCTGTCTTTAGCTGTATGTTTAAAATCCCCACCACTTGTCAGTTATTTTCTGGCACATCCTTCTTATTTAAAGTTTATGAATTGCCACTTATTTTGTATTTTTAAATTATTTCACTGTATGATGTTCAGGACATGCACCTGCTCTTGGAGTCCTGTGTTGATTTGTCTGGTGTGAGGCATACCTTTTCCTGCTCTGCAGTGGGAAGGAGCTGATCCTCTCTCCCTGCTGCCAGGTACCTCAAATGTTTCTGAGCAACCTTTGGTTCAGGCTTGGCCATCCTCTTCTGCAGTGTCGCTGGTAAAATGTCACTCTACAGAAAAGGGCATGGCTGCAAAGTACTAATTGTTTTCAGATGAAAAAGAAAATCATATGATCAACTGTATGCCACATTCTGGGATTTTTCTTCATTTCCATTTTTACTTAGAACCCTTGTGCTAATGTCTGCCAGAATGGGGGCAAGGGGAAGTGCTCTTGTGGACACCTCGTTCTTCTGAAGTTTTGCCCCTTGTGGTTAATAGGCATGTGTTAGCACAGTTCCTGAAAAACCTGATGGACAAATCACATTCAGCAAAAGTGGCCTGCACTCCCAGTTTCTGAGCTAGATTATTTTATATTAAAAGCTCTACGGATGATAGCTAACAAAAATTGAGGATGGCATTTCTAGAAAAAAATGGGCTGCTGATTTGCCTAAGTACATCTCTTATCCAAAGCCTTTGACTCCCATATTGTGAGACCTGTGACATATGAAACCTCATAGAGAGTGAGATTAGAAGATGAATTATCATGTTGTCATGATTTCCTTTTGAACCTCAAGGGACTTCAGCGCATAGGAAGATGCTGACTTGCACTGGATCAAACTGATAGTGAAAGTGTGGGTTTAGACACAAACTTAAGAGTAGGCTGAATCACCTTCTGAAGTGCCAGGCTCTGTCCATTAGACCTAGCATTAGGCTGAATGAGTGTCTTAAACTAGCTGTGTAACTTCAGAATAACCAAATTAATTCAGCTCTCAATAACCTCTGTATGAATCAGTATGTTTGAATTGAAATCTTAAGGTTTGATTTTGTTTGCATCATCACCTTGTGGGTTCTTGGCAGAAATCCAGTTTTCCTTTCCTCTGATCCACTTTAGGATTTGTGGCACATTAGGTCCACTAATCTTGAGCAAGCCTTGCAAGAGTAACTGCTAAAGACAGATGTTATCCTTAACTACTGAGAATATTGTAGGATAAGCTGAGTACCTGCTGATTTTTTGTACCTCTCAACTGATATTGCAGAAACTGCAGTCTAACCTTGGTGGGATGATGCTTGGTGTTGAAACATCACTTCCATCATTTCCAGAGGATGAAGGAAAGGATAGTCTCCTGCACATCATGTCACTACTGATGTATTTTTTTGTTGTTTTCCTTAATGCTGCAGATGCAGCATAAAGGTGGTACTGTAATCATTCTGTCTTGTTTACATGTTTGGTGTTTATTTAATCTGGATTGCAAGAAGAATAAATATTTGGTGTATGTAAGTGAAATACAGCTAGAATCAGTAGCTTTGAGAAAGTCTTATCTTGGTTTCACGCAGGAGTGGTTTAAGTATGCATTATTCTAAACTGTCTCTTAAAAACAGCTTAAGAACCAAACTGATAAGATAAATTTTAAAAAATTCAATCTAAAGCCACAACTTTTCAACATTATCATGCATTTGAGTGTACTGGGCATAAGACATGAATCAAAATATATCTGTCAAATTTCTATTTCATTAGAGATTCTTTGATGTTGCACTTAAAATTTTTATTTAATTTTGTGGGGCAAAGAAATCATGTAAGGATTCACAAGTCTCTACAAGACTGTTTGACAGGTTTCCACCTAATTTATGGCACTGAAATTTGCTGTGGTCTGTTAATGGTAACTCATATTTCAGATGCACTCACCTGTTACAATGCACTGAATTTTCCTGTTTCCCAGTTGCTGGAACCATAGATAACTTATAATGTTTATCCTGCAAAATGCTGAAAGAATATCTGAGAAAGATTGGATAAAATGAATAAAATGCAAAGGGGAACTACTTAGGGAGGGAAAGAGAGGAAAATAACTTTTTCATAATGAAAAATGTCTCATATTTTCTAGGTCAAAACTGCTACTATTGCTACAGAGAGGAATGGAAAACCAGAAAACAATTCCATGAACATTAATGCTTCCATTTATGATGAGATTCAGCAGGAAATGAAGAGAGCTAAGGTGTCCCAAGCACTGTTTGCGAAGGTTGCAGCAACCAAAAGCCAGGTAAAATTCCCAGGGCTCAAAGAGCTCCATGTCCTGTGCAATTATTCCCCCAGATCAGTTTCTTTGTGAATTAAAATGAGTAGCTGGGTCAGTGTGTCAGCCTAGTACAACAACTCAGAGCTCCTTGCTAAGTCTGGAGGTAACCTCTCGTTCCTCAGACAGGGTAGAGAAACAGCTTCCTGAGATGTCTCACTCCCTTTTCCCCACCATCCAGACACCTTCCCTGTGTGCCCATGGATCTTGGTGTGGCTCAGAAGGGATCAGGTTCATCAGTTCTTAGCTGGTGTGGATGTGGCAAAAGCTGTGGTCAAGATCTGGGTATTGCTGCCAAATTCATCTTGAGACTTTGGTGTTTTGCAATTACATGTGCTGCAATGAGGAACACTGGGGTGCTGTTTTTTTGCAAAAAAAAATAAATTGTGGAACACAATGTCTTCTTGGTTACCTGCTTGTTGCATGCATACATATATGATGCATATTCAGTTTTAAGCCTTTGTTTTGTGGTTTCTTATTCTGTTTTCTTTAACTGAAGATTTTCTGTCAAGTTTAGTGGCAAGAGGGAAATCAGCAGGCACTTGTTGGGTGTGATTATCATAAATGACATGTCTTCTGAGAAAGATCACTGGAGTATGCGAATACATTGATTTAAGTGAGAATGTACTCAAGAAGTAAAGGAAAAACATATAGAAAAATGAAAAAGCCTGTAGTTATACAAGTGCTTGAAAGAAATCAAATGTTGAATTTTCATATTAGATTAAGTGTTAAATCCACTTCATCACTACTTCTTTGTTTTTCTAAAATTACTTCATAGAAAAATTCAGCATCTTCCAGGGAAAGCTAGTGAAGCTCAGTTAGACTGATGTTTCTTGGGCCATCAGCATTTTAGTGCTGGTTTTCTTTTTAACAAGGCTTTAACTTTTGACTTCTGTGCAGTTCACATTTTGGAGTTCACTTCATTGTACAGAAAGGATGTTGTCTCTTAAGTTATATGGTGTAAGGAGCATTTAAAGGGATATTTTGGAAATGTTGTATCAAAATGATTAAACTCAAGCTGTGGACTGTAAAAATTATAGCTTTATAGGCCACATGCCTGCCTACCCTTCAATCACTGTCAAAGTGATAATTTCAACAATAATATGTTTCTTTTATTGTGGGATTCTAAACACCAAGTGCTGTTTAAACATTAAACTGAATTGTTTATGTTAGTGCTGTACTCAGTGTGTCATACATCAGGCCACTATAATCTCTCATGGAATGTAAAAATTCTGTCATGAATCATGGCTTGTATATCGGAAATTACTGTAATTTTGATTGGAAATTACAGAGCTCTTGAAATGTTTCTAATTATGATAGAATGTTACAGCAGCTTCCAACCTGTGTGCTCCTCAGATGTCTTTATTTACATGTCAAAACTTGGGGTTAGAGAACTGTCCGTTTTCTGCACCTTCCCCTTTCCACTGCAGTCTTCTGTAAAGCTAAGGTATGAAGCCAGGCTATCAGCCCACATCATTTTTTTCAAATCTGATTTGTGCAATAGTGTATTTTTTTAAGTGCAAAGCCTTAAAATTTCTAGGTGGGTCAGCTCTTTCAGTGCTGACTTTCAAAGGGACAAGCAATCAAAATGAAGCCTGAAAGCTTCCAGAGGACGCAGTGCAGGTTTATTTGAGCATTGGTATGAAATTTATATTCTTTTACAAACTTTGCTACTAAGTACAGAAAACAACACCAAACACATAGTTCTTTTCCATTTTACTCTGGTGATTATACCTGTGTTCTCAGAGGTTATTTTTCTCACCAGTGTGTCTAGGAAGCTTTCAGGTCTGTAGTTAAATAAATTATCATTTGTACTAGAAAGCTGCTTTGCAGAAGTAACCTCCTAGGTAGACTAGGATGTGCTGGGTCTTCTTGAACTAGCTGACTGCTAGTAACCCAATTAATGATCCTTGAATCTGTAGCACTGCCACCTATACTAAAGGAGGTGCATGTATTGTAAAAGATTCTTCATTGGGGCTCTTCAGTGGTACAAGTAAACATTCCTTGGGGCAAAAAAGTCTCCTTTGCGCATAAAAGAGGCTTGTTAAAACATATTCTCTAAGAAAACCTCTGTTGAGAGAGATCTCTTTCTGATATTTTTTCAGTTTGGAGATATTGATTCCATACTCAGAACTGGAAATCCTTAGATAACCCAAGTTATAGGGAAAAGTCTTAAGGACACATATTAGAAAATTATGTGTTGATTAACATTTTTGTTTTTAAAAATTGCAAAATTGAACGTTGCTGATTTTATCTCATTTTGGATATAAAAACTTAATTAATTTCTGAGTGCAGTCTGGAGTTGTGGTGTAAAACCATATGTGACCTAAACCAGCTCTGTGAGGGGACAAAGGCCTGCAAGGCCTTGCCTATTTTTTTTTTTTTCTTAATAAACTGATTTGGGACAACATTAGATTGGATGTCTAAGCAGCCAGCATCTGCAGGATGGCTGGACTTGCCTGAGCCAGGAGACTGCAGATAATGCTCTGCTGACTTGAGCACTTTGTACAGAATTGCTACTAAATGATGCACTACAGGAGTTTCTATTTGGGTAGCGCCAAGGTAAAAAACTAGCATCTTCCCTTGAGTTATGTTAGTGCCTTTGGCAAGAGTGGAACTGGAAATCCTGGGATAATCACTTCATTACAGTGAAAAGTCTGGAGGAAACATATTAGAAAATAATATGTTGATTAACAGTTTTATTTTTAAATCCTCCTGAGTTGTGGAGGACCAACTGCATGTGGACCTGATGCTCAACAAAGCAGCTGGGTGCTGGGGCCTGCTGTGGCAGAGCTGGTGAGATCAGGCAGAGGTTGCTGCGCTGTTGAGAGGGTTCATTTGCTGACTCAGGTGGGGGATGATTTGCCTGCTTGAAGTTTCACAGTGCACTTTGCTGGCAGCTTGTTGGTGTTCCCAAAGGAAAGGGCCTATCTGGTACATGGGTTTGAATGGGTTTGGGGACACAGCTAGACATTCATTCAATTGTTGAATTCTTTCCCCATACAGGAATGCATGCATTCTGTATATTTTAAAAGTTTCTATGTTTTTAAGGATCAATATATTATCTACAGAATAATTTAAAAATCTGGTAAATTCAAAATATATACTTCTAAAGTTAATATGATTATATTGAGGAGCTAAGGAAGATATTACAATTCAAATTCCTAGAATACATCATATCTTTTTGAAGTTTTAGAACTTTAATTGGAAAAGCACCTAATGCCCGTGTTTAAAATCTTCTGTTTTTATTGTAGGTTGTCTTTCTAATGGGCCTGCATGGGTTTTTTGTTAGATTATGTTGAAAAGAAAGCTTTGCAAAAATACACACAAAAGGAAGACAGAAAGGTTTACCAAGTGTTTTAAGATCAACAGCCTTCTCACAGGTTGTTGATCTTAATGGCAGAGTGGCAATTCGAACAGTATTATTTGCTAAAATTTAATCAGCACATCTGAATAAATTATAAGAATCCACACATAATATTTTGTGGCATACGTTACTTTTACAGTTTCATCATATTGGGTTTTTATTAAATTTGTAACCTGAAAGTCTGATTCGAGTACTTATGGAAGCACATTCTTAATTTTGTTATTAAAAAAAAAGAAAAAAAGTTGATTTGTATAATGATCATTAAGGTATCATGGTTCAGTAACTCTGCAGTGGTTACGATGTTCTCATGTGGGAGCCAGGGATGAGTTTTCCTTGATGGTGACAGATGCTGAAATCTAATTTTATTCCATAAAAATGGATAAACAAGCAAACAAAACCCCCATACCTAAGAGCCCTGAGAGATAAGGCAGGTAGAGACTTGTAGCATTTCTGTATGTTTGCTATATTTTGAGAAGTTATATGTATGTTACGGCTTATCCTGAAAAGCTGTGGCTCACATGTGCTAGCATGAAGCAGGGAAGAAAGCAATACTTTGCTGAAAATCAGGTTAAATTGCTAAAGCTTTCTTAAATTTAGGAAATTACAGTTTGCAAAAACTGCAGTGATATCAAGCTCCGTACCTCTGAGAGTCCCATGCACTACAGTTTAAGGCTGCTAGCCTGCATTATTTACCTAAAGAAGTTTAATTTTTAGTGAAATAAACGGGGGAAATCAATACTCTTCTGCAGTCAATCCTGCCGATGGCACTTTATGGCCCCATAGGTGCCAAATGCCGTCCCTTCTCACCGAATGAAAATGCCTGCATCTGGAGGGTGAGACACTTGGTTCTCAGAGGATCATGCTTTGATTTTAAAATAAATCTAATGGAGTACCACCCATACCTCAGGAAACCTCATCTAATGATGTAGACTTCTGACCTGTTACTTCTGAGCTGTTGTGTTGTGTTGCCCAGTTTCCTGTTCTCCATCCCTGTCTTTCACTTTGGTTAGTAGTAGTTTCACGTACAAAGTGTGGAGGTAAAATCATGGTTTTCAGACTATGCTAGAGACTGCATCCTGAGCCATCAGGCAAATATTTTATACAGTGGCTATTTAATTATTGACTTTTTTGCCTTTGTACACACCCAGAGTGTTCTCTTCCAGAAAGCTGAGAGGAGATCTGATGGGTAGGCACTAGGCACAGCATCTAGCACTCATGAGTAGATGGGAAGGAGTTAAATGGGAAGGGAATGCTAAACATTGGCACTAAAAATGCTTTTGGCATGCAAATACCATGCTTTTCCTGACATAAATATTTTCAGAATAGGCCATTAGAGTTCAGGTATATAAAACCCTGCTTTTACTGGAAATTTTAATGTTGTAGTAAACCTAGAGATTTATAGTGAAAAATTGATGTCTGTTATCTCACTTTTATCTTTTTAACCAGCAGTTTTATAAATGCTATATCTTTGATCTGGCTTTTTCCATCTAGAAACTAAGCTATATACTCTAATAGGAAAGTCATTTTTAAACAGCTTCCCACACTGAACAAGCACGGTATTGTGGATCTGGCACAGAGATGTAACATGCCATTACCGCAGATATAGAACAATCTATTCAACTATTTTCCAGCTGGAGGAAAAGAAACCTTTTTATCACCAAGAGTAACCCTCTGGTAACAATGTGGCTTTAGGAGGGGATCTTGAGATTTATTTCCAAAGCTGTTTCCTCAGGGAACTGCACCTCAGGCTTCCCAGAGGGGTGCAACCTGCAGGGCAGGAGGGGGTTCAGTCCTTCCCCCATCACCCTGCTCTCAGTCAAGTTCTCTCCTGCCTTTGTCTCCCTCAGAGCAGCTGAGTCACTTCCTGGGTTTAAATCTTGGCTTAAAAACCTCCTTCCCCCCCCACCCCCCCTCCCCCCCAACCTCAGTGTACAATGGATTCTCTGTGGAGCAGGGGGGGATGCTGCACAGGGAGACGCGAGGTGGAAACACAATGTACTCTGCGGTCTGCTGTTTCACAGGTCCACCTGGAAATAAACCCCACGCCCCGGTGCAAAGGCGAGATACAGTAGTTAGAAAACTTTAGCTGCAAAAACACACAACAACATCCATTTTTATTATTTTTTAATGTTGTTTTCCTCCCCCCTCATTGCCTGGGGGTGATTGCGCTGGCAGTTGAAGAGGTGCCATGAGCAGCAGGAGTCGGGGTGGGATCGGGTGTCAGCAGGGATGCAAGAGGAAGAGTGTGAACTGAGAAAGCAAGATGGGCTTTTGCATTCGATCAAGAATTGCCCCATAAAGCGGCATGTCATTCAGTGAAACTGTGAAACTTGGCAGATAGAGCTGATTTGTTTCTTTCACAAAATATCGAGTTACAGAGTTAGTGTGTTCTGTCTTGCCCAGGTCAGAGGAAATAAGATTTTCAGGTTTCTGGTAGGAGAAAAAAATGAATGTTCCATGTCCTTCCTCTGCCCTATGTCCTAGTCCCTCTTACAACATTGCCTCTCACAAATAAAGGTTAAAATCTCAGGAAATTTCTGTAGCTTTTTTAAAAAAATGCTTCTCAGAAAGGGAGTAGAAAAATTGAGTTTAGTTGACTCTCTTATCTCTTGATCATGGTAGACCCAAGAAAGGGCTGGCATTGATCCTGACTATATCCCACTTTATTGGTATGGCTTTGGTGGAGTGGCTTGACTTTAGTGAGCCTTGGGTTCCCCCTAATAAAGAATAGACGGCAGCTTCATGAGTCACCAAAATGCACTGAAGAGAAATCACCTTAAAATCTTCAAGGTGGTTCACATCAGCATGTAATTGCCCATGTAACCTTGGAGCCAGGTAGCCCTTTCAACGCGTTAGGCAGAGGCTAGATTTGTTGACACACTGATGAAAAAAAGTGCTTCCTGAGCATGCTTTACACGTGGGGTCAAATCAGCTGAGGCTGGAGGTTCCCAGCCAGACGGGTGGCAGCAGGAACTGTTCAAATGCTGCCATTTAAAGGACTGGTAGCAGCTTCAGGAGATGGAGTGTATTTGAGCCCTGAGGAGAGCTTCCCTGGAGGGATACGGTGCACACCTGCCCTGCTCTGGCTGGGAGTTAATGCTTAACGCTCTCACGGCCACAGCCTGTGGCGCATCCCTGGGAGGCGCTGGGACCGCTGAGTGCCTGGCAGGATGCGGCCCGCAGGTGTCCAGAAACAGCAGAGTGGGGGGTTCTGGTTGGATGGTTTTTGTCTGGTGGAAAGATCATAAATGAGTGAGAGAAGCTAGGAGAAGTACAAGTTTCAGTCATTAAATGTATAAATGAAAAAAGAGAGCCAAGGAGAGAAAGCTCTTTACAAAATATAAAGCTATGTTAAAGCATCAAGACGGCACAACATAAGGAATGTTTGGTACATGTTATTGAAACTGAAAAATCAGAGTATGGAATGAATTATAATTTAGCATAATCCATAATTTTACAGTTTTCATTTTGAATTATTTATCTTATATGATTTGATTAAAGATAAAACTGGCTGACAAGATCTCTAACATCTCTGCATGTCTTAATGTCAAATGAAAAAACTCCGTATTATAACTTCACCATTTTAAATTTTTTATTTGAATTGTTTCTATATAGCTCCCTTTTATTTTTAAAGCATATTTCAGCTACTCGTTGTGTACACGCGATTCCATAACCCATCAGGCTTCAGTGTTGCCTCAGTACCTCTGATTCAGTAAATCAGATCATAGGCAGCATGCTGTCATATAATAAGGTGTCTGATCCTTATTACCAGTTTGTTGATGCACAGACTCCTTCAAATTGACCATTGCAACACATGGTTTCCCCTGAAACTAGCTGTGATAATTAGCGTGGCTCTAATGAGACAGAATGTCACTGATCTTGTGCTGAACTGTCGAGTATCGACGCTACGGATGGGAACTGTCAAAGCTTGCCATCTGTGACAGAGCTTGGCATATTCCATTTGCAAGGTAGAGCATGCTCAATAGACTGTTTTTAAACAAATGGTCCATTTCTTGATTAGGGCTCTGTGTTCTGTTACTGTGGAAGACTTTATATCATAGTTAAACTTCTTGCTTTTTTTTCCCCCTTTTTCTTCTGCTGGGGTAAGCTCGTTAAGAAATGAAAACATTAATGATTCTCAAACCAGTCCTTCAGTCTTCTGTTAGACTTTTGGGGAGAGGTGGGGAGGATATGATCACGTATTTATTCTTCTTCATCCCCCAGTTATCTTCATGTATTTCTTCTAGGGCTTGCTATCCCACAAGCCTTTTATCTGATTTTTTAAAGCATTGAGGGGTAGGGATGGCATAGTTTTGAAGTATAGAAGAACAAAAATTTAAAAGTCTCAGGTGATGTGCAGCAGGAGCATGTGCACCTGGGATGAAAGATTGAACTGGTCAGGAAAGTCAGGCACCCAGGCTCCCTGGATTGGCCCTGCAAAACGCCGTGAAAAAAGTCCAGCGCTGCTTATCATTCCAAAATATGCTTTGTTGCTTTTTATTTCCTCCTTCTCTGGCAGACCACACAGGGCTTGTTCTGAAGAACATTTTCACTAATCTGATCAGGCAGCCAAATACGCCGGGAAAACTGCTTTAATGATCCCACTAATTACCTCAAGTCAATATGAACTGTATTATTAGACTGAGGGAAAATATTCCATTAGGTCTCCCCCTTGGGAGTTTCTCCGCTTTGTGATGTCACCGAAGCCTTCGCCCTCTCGCTTGTAATTAATTTTATTTACACACGCAGGCACGCACAAGGTCACACCTGCACAACCGGAGCTGGCCAGGGAGCTAGTGGCACTCAGGCTTAATCAGATCTGTCATAATTACCATTCTGCATGTTTCTGACACACGCTGTGAAATATTTCAATTTAACTGCCGCTACCAGCACAACCAGATGTAGTGTGAGTGTGGCTGCATTGGAAATATTATTCCTCAGGATAAACTCTCTCCTCCTCCTTTTTCCTCCCACCCCCTCTCCCTTTTACAGCTAATGTGGCACAGAAGCTGATGTATCCTGTAAATCTTGAATGCAGTGCTAGATTGATAACAGCAGATTAGACAGTTTAACCACAAACAGCTTGTTCATTTTTCACAAATGAAAACCACATGTGGTGTAACTAAAATTTCAGGCTTTTTTTTTTTTTCTTTCCCCTCCTCTTTGGTTGTTGTTTTCTTTTGTGTGTGTGTGTGTGTTAAGGTCTGCCTTTAGCTGTAAAGGGGTGAAATAAAAGAGTAAACATACAGGGGGAAAAAACACTGCTGTCTCTGGAGATGATTTCTCTTTGACCTTTATTAAAAACCTTCCCAGTTTTGGCAAAGAAATTAGATACCGCACAGGGGTTGTCACTCACTCTGAGACTTTCTAATCTCTGGGGTTTATGCCCACTTATTAAAGAAGTCATCCTACTGTGCTGGTTTTCAAAATAACATGCCAGCAAACACCTCACTTTAAGAAGAGCTTCTAACCAAAAAATGTAGTCTTCACTGCCACCTAAATTTAGCAGAAATAAAATTTTCTGCCCAAGTTTTTCACCATGGATTTTGTCTTCTTGCTTCAACCGTTCCCTGTACCCTTTCCTTTAGGGAAAAGATTCTTTTTAAAAAAAGAATCCTCAAAGTCTTTAGAAATTTTTGGAAATGGAAAATTAATCAGTATTTTTATTAAAATATTCCCATATGTATTTTGAAAACAGATAATGACAAATTAAATATTTTCTTATGAAAACATTTTTTACGAGACTAGAAATTCCTGTAAATTGTTTTGCTTTTTTTCATAAATTCATTTTTTTCAGGTAAATTGTTCAGCTTTCCCTAATTAAACAGCCATCAGTACTTGGTAAAGTGTTTTTTTTTTAAACCATCTACTCTTTAGTAGATCACAGTTGGCTAGTTTTCCTACACAGAGAAAAAAAAATCTATGCTATTTTGATAGAAAGTTTTAATTATAAGACTCTAAAACAATTTTTGGAGCAAGGAAAAAAATGTAAGTGTGCAGAATGGAACTGAGCAGATTCTCCGAAAGCTGTTCCAGGTATTGTCAGGCGGGAGGAGTGGAGCAGTACATGGGATAGGAATTCATCAAATCCAATCTGTAATAAGGCTTCCAGGGGAGGTTTAAAAAAAAGTAGCATTAGTAAGAGGTTGTTTTATCCATTGGCAGTGATTTGTGATGCAGTGGCAATATTGAAAGTGCAAGAGTCAGGGAGCTAAGGCTCAGTGTTTGAAGTCAGTCACAAGATGGTGACCAGGACAGGTTTTGAAAGCCACTGGAGGTGCAGTTTGTAGCAGGAAATTTGGCTATGTAGATGGCCCCCTAGGCTGCTGCAGGCAAGGTTAAAGACCCATGCTCATACCAGTTACTGACTGCATTTCTGGCTGCATTACTAGTTTCCAGGAGCTGAGTTGTTCAGTGCAGGTGTGCCATCAGTGTCCCTCACTGCATGGCAGTGCCATCTCCATTAGTGACTCCTCCAGGATCCGTGCAGGCCCCAAAAAAAGTGAAAATCTTATTCTGGAGGAGCAGCCAAAGCCCTGGAAGTGCTGTGGCTGCAAATATCAGAAAAAAATAGGTCTGAAGTAAGATGAAGAGGAGAACAGGAAGGGTTCATATTGGACGAGGCAATGCTGAAATGAACTGTCAAGATTCTTGCAGAGGTCTGGAAATACAGCACTCATTTCTCCAGAAAGCTATTAAAAAAATGTCATGCAGTTGGGAAGCACTGGATTGCCAAAAAAAAAAGAAAGTATGGCACCCTCTGCCACCTCCTCTGAGTCTTTTATTTTTAGTTTTTCTCTCTTAGGTAGAGGTGTTCTGATTCCTACACTCCAGATGTGTGAATCAGCTCTTCCCCAGGCAGCACCTGCTGTCTGCCTGACAAGAGGTGCTGTTTCTGGCAGGATGGATTTTCTTAATCTCTCTTCCTGCTTTCTATACCCTCACCTTCTGTTTTGTTTTTATCTCACCACCTTCTCTTACTCCTCTCAGTATGGCTCTTCTCTTAGTTCTCCTAGGACTTTTCCCACCGCTTCCTGTCCCTTAAACACCCACACCACCCTCTCTTGCTCCATCTGCCTCTTTATCCCGTCCTACTTCTGTCCCCTGCCTGCTGGAATCCCACCCTAGACACATCCCCACACACACCATGATTTTGTACACATATTCCTTGTGTGTGGGGCACAGTGTGGGCACTCCATGCCCTTGGCCTTTGCTGGACTGGTCACCAGCACTGCTGGCTTTTAGGGTGAAGCATTGTTCCTTTCTCTGTGTGGTGACACAGATTTAGCCAGGAAAAGAGCCATACTCTTGATTTCTAAGGCTGCTTGTGCCTTCTGTGAGCAGATCACTGATTCAGGAGGTTTTTGAAGATTTGAGTATATCAGTGTTTTAACTATCAATAGAAAAGGGGAAAGTTTGAGTGAGCTGTATGGGAATTAACTAGGGGCATAAAAGAAAACAAAGCTGTGGTGGCAGAGGCGAGGAGGAGGCTGAGCAGTTAGCGAGCAGCCTGTGGTTCCCGGCTGTGGGGGAAGCAGGGTACCAAGTAAACAGCACAGAAAACAAAAGCGAGCTCAACCCGCAACTAAACAGGAAATGACAGGGTAGAATTCCTGCTGAAAAACTGAGAGCTGCTAAATATGTAACTGCAAAGAAGAAAGGCATCTTTTGCAAGCACAAACATACAGTAACAGTCCGAGAAGTAATTTGTTAAAGAAGTGACAAATTACAAATCAGGTGAAGGGCTGCTGGGCAAAGGCTGGAGTAAGAAATAACAGATGTGTGTTTTCTCCCCTAAACTGTGTAATTCAAAACACATTACACCTGAAAGAGTGTTGCAGGATTTCTAGGTGCAAGGTGAGAAAGGAGATGATATTTTGTTCCAGATAAATTTTTATTTTGCTGTTCCTAATAATTTCTCATTGCATCAATTTTTTTTTTATTTTCTTCAAATTTAACCTGTAAGTCAAACTTCAGATTTTTGGTTATTTGTTAGCCTGAACTGTTGGCATCTATTGAATAGGCTAGAGCAGGCATACAGCTAGCTAAGTGGGGAAATTTCCAATTTGCAAATATTTATCTAATTTCAAATCTGCCAGATTCTCTCTGAAAGCACATTGTTATTCGGGGAGCATCTCATTTTTGTTCCTGTGCAGTGTTATTTTCTCTTACTTCAGGACAGAATTTTAGAAGCATATAAATATAGTTTTTAGAATATTTGTAAAGCAGAGATGTTTGGACTGAGAAGTCCTTTGCAGAATTCCCTGAAGTTTTGGACCCCAACTTAGCAAGAATGGCACACATATCAGTTAACATCTGTGGGTTTACTCAGGTGACTGGTTGTTTTGCTGAGCCTGGTGCTTAGCATCTTTAGTACCTATAGCATGCAAGAGAAAGCTCTACTGATACAGGAAGTTTCCACTCTTTATGTAAGACCAGTTATTAAAAAACAAAAACAAACTATGAAAGGCTTGAATTATCTTTCTATTTTTTTGCTTTAAGGGAGCCAATTTGCTTCACCTCCAAGTAATCATTTGCTACTCCTATTTTATATAAAGAGAGAGTCTAAAAGGATTGATCTTTTTCATCTGAGGAGCAGAATGGCAGGGATCAGGGTAGGACGACACATGCTGCTCCCTGCAGTCTCTGACTCAAGGGCAGAAGGTACTGCCGAAACTGCTGTCTGGAAATACAGCTGGGACTGGGACTCAGCTGGGCTGGCACTCTTCTTGGCCAGTGAGGAAAACTGTAACACTAAGAGCTGCTCTCTCTAGGAACTTTTCCCTTGTGGCTGTTCTTGACCTTATTCTGACGGCAAACTACCTGGAAGCTCTCTTGTGTTGGTTCCCACCCAGGAGAGAGAAACTTGATCTCTCCAGCTTCCCTTTTGATCCAGCTTTCCTATTATTTTAAGTTTCTGCCGCAAGCAATTGTTCTCCAAGTAAGGGTATTTTAGCTTTCTGAGGATTTCACTGCCTTTCTTTTTCCATGGGCGAGATACGTGCTTCTGGCTGCTCCCTTCTCATTTGCTGGGAGGCATCGAACTCTCACAGGTGTGGATTTTAAAGATTTTTTTTTTTTTAACTGCTTTGAGATAATGAACATTATTAATTTTCTGACTGTTGCTGTGGTTAACAAAATCTAATCTGGAGAAAAGTCAGAGAAAAGTTTCTTTTCAATTTTCTTAAGACTCCCCTCACCCTTGGCTTTATCAGGGCATTAAGTGTTCTTCACTGTGAAACTGCGAGCCACAGAATCCACCTTAACTGCAAGAGATGAGACATTTTCTCAGAATATTTAAATGTCTAATTCAAGTCTATATGAAAGCTTGTAGTTAGGCTGTGAAAATTTGAAGGGATGTCTGAGAATGGATTTGAGCTGTATATGTTTTGGAATGATGTCACTTGTTGGAATATCTTGTCAGCTGAACTGCATTTACAATGAAGTCCAAATATCTGTGAGCCTGTGATTCCTCAATGTGTGGTAGATCTTCCCCTGATCCAAAATGAATTCTGGAAAGAAAAAAACATGTGACAAGAAGCCATGAAATTAAATTGCTCCATCTGGGAAATTATAATATTTTAAAAAAATATATACATATAACAACATGATTGGTTAACGATATAAGTAATTACAAAAGTGACACTTTGGCCCAATGGCTCTTTTACTGGAGGTCTTTTCCCCCAAAGCAAATGTTAAATCTCTTTAAGCAATGTAATAATAAACATTTGCTGTTCACTGTAAATTCATAGTAGTAAAAAAGATTTTTAAAATTGACAGGCTCTTTCTATTAAAGACTCTTCTCTAACTAAACTGCAGATATAGCTGCCATACAAAATTGATTGCATGTTTAAGAAAAAATAAATGTGGGCTGTGAAGGGTCATGGTTGAATTTAGGGTTGTATTTACTTTCAAGGGACACATTGATATTGCAGAGAAATCAGTACTTCTTTCTGCTTAAATAAAAGATAAAGGGCTGATATATATTATCAGTCACCCTCTGTGAAACCTATTGACCCATTTTATATGTCTGTACTATAAAAAGCAATGTACCAGACTAAGACTGGCTTATTTAATAATTAGCAGGTGATTTTTCTTTTTATTATTTTTTTTTTATTATTGTTAAGTCCATTTTTGTCAGATGTTCTCTCACGGTTACGATGCCAGTTGAATCAGGTGTGTGTGAAAGAGGAAGGATCTGGAGTACAGGAAGGCAGAGTAAAGCTGCACCCATTATTTTTTGCATCTATTACTTTTTTCTCTTTTTGCATATGAATGTAGTTGCATTTTATATAGGATTTTCAAAGGTATATACATTGTGGTTTTGATGAGGGCTTATGCCTATCTATCATTGCCAGGTAATTGAAGGCAATGCTGTAAAAAAGATACATTTGAACAGGGGAAAGAAAAGGTGAAGGAAGCTGAGAGCAAAGAAACCAAGCTTGGGAGAAGCCCTTCATTTAGATTATTGAATTTCCTCTGTACTCAACTAAAAAGTAATGATACTTATGTTTTCAGTCAGGTTTAGAGTTACAGGTTAGGCGTTTTCTGTCCATGAGCTGGTGTTGTCTGCAGTGCTCATACACAGGGGACACATGGAACCAGTTTTGATAAAGCCTCAGACCTTAATCTAGGTAGTTTTTTTGCAAGCACTGGCTTTTGGCCACTGACCATAGCTCTGTGTAAAAACAGAGGTGTGGTATGACTGACAAGGCTGTGGGAGCAGCACAGCAGTTCTCCACGTCATTTTGCTTTTGTACTTGTTGGATGCTTGTCATTGAATTTTAGAGATTGCTTTAGCAAGTTTCCCTTTCCTATTTATTTGTTTGGATGTTTACAAGTATGGAAATATGTATTTAAATTTGAAATGCTGCAGCTAGGGAGAGGAAAAGGCAGAGGGATGAAGAGACATTAGGAATCGTTTTCTCCTAAAATATCACTGAAAATCTGTGTACTACTGCTAGGTATTCGGTGATTTGTTTTTCACCACACAGACAAAAGGTGGAGGTGCCACACAGATGGTGTAGCTGAATAATAGGTTGGATAAGAAAGTTAAGGAATGGCATAATCTGTCTCAGTATTTTTCAGAGGAAGTTTTTTTCTGCCAGTGAAGTTTACCTTTCTTCTGAAAAGCCATATGAGGTTGCGGGGTTTTCAGTTTCAGATCTCATCTATGATGATGGTAGATACAGATTTACTTAAAATCCACATCTGGCTTCCCTTTTCAACATTCTAGTAATGAAAGCCAGTAAAATAGATGAACCAGGAATATCTGGAGATAAAGGACAGATTCAGGTTTCAAACTTTCTCTGATTTAGGACAATGCTCAAAGACAAAGCCCGAAACTTAAGGCTGATTAGCGTAAATAAAATACTAATGTAATCATTGTTCAGGATACATTTATTATCACTTTAGGCCACATATCAAGAAGAGAATTCATATTCTGATATCTCTACTCATCTTCTGGAACCAACTGAAAATGAGCTTTTGCTTCCTAAGTTCAAGATGCACAATTTTCTTAGAAAAATAGGGAAATCCCAAAGTATTGAATATTCACTGCTGTTTTTAAAATTAGTCAAAACTATATGCCTCACAGAAGGAAATCAGTGCTTAAAATTTCCTGAAAAATAAGCTAAAATGAGCTCTAACAAATGTTTTGGTCAGTATCAAAAATTGCTAAGTCTGGTAGGTTATTAGTTTTCCCAGTTCTTTATAAAAATACCCAGTGGCTTTTCTTTTAATAGACTGTGAAGCACTTAAGTCTAGTCAGCTTTGCATAGGAGCTAGCCAGGACACTTTATGTATTTTAGGAAAGATAAACCTGCAGTCAGAACGAATTTTCCTGTAGCAGGAAATTCCGGAATAACATCTAAGGGTAAAAAGGACTGCTCTTCTCATGTAGGCTTGTTCCCACGTCTGAACCCACAAGTATTTCACACAGAAAGAAGTCAGATTTAAGGGATCTTAGCATGAAAATGAATTTTGAATTAAATGCTCTGTTCTTACCCTGCAGTGGGTGTTCCCTGTTTTCCCTGTTCTGTTTTTTTTCAGATAATGTAAATGTAGCACAAACAACATTTCCCAGAGAAAATAAGCAATGTCTATTGTTACTTATTGGTCATATTTGTTTGTGCTGAAGTGACGTTTGCTTATTTTTGCTCCTCAATGCCATATGCATGAGTTTACTGATTCAGAACTCCCTGAATTTTTGATCCTGTTCAACACTGTGAGAAATCTCAGTTGAAGGGTTTAATGCATTTTCCAATCAATGTGTAGGGGAAATTTGGCCTTATCAATTTAAATGCTGGAGATCCTTTCATTGCATTATGGAAGAATCTTCTCTAAGCAGAGATTATTCTTAAGAACTTCATAACATTTAAAGGTTAATATGTTAGGTAAAGAACAATATCTTAAGACAAACATTTTTATTACAGGACATGAAGGGATAGTTCTGATTAAATTACACGATTATTTGAATGGGAAAGAAGACAAAGTGCATCATTTCTTGCCCTCAACTTTAATGCCTTTAATCAAATAATGACCTTCTGGAAATAGTTAATTTTAAGCATTTGGAAAGATCAATACCACTTTGCCACCAAAAAATGGCCCAGATGATGAAATTTGATGTATTTAAAGTACCATTTCACCCTTTTAACCTAGTAAATAATTTAAAATGCTTTCAGTACTCCTTTGCTACCATTATGTATCTCACTCAAAGTATTATGACTTTTCCAAAAGCAACCTTTCTGTGCAATGTGCAGCTTACTAGTTTAATACTAAAGACTAGTACTATGCATATACAGTAGTGGTTGTGTTGGCCCTTTTTCTTCCCTTGTACATGTGGAATCTGTTGAGTAAAGAAATAGAAGTAGCTATGATGAGTGCAGCCATTTGGAACAATAATGAGATTGTAAAGCAAGTTGGATGGTTTTTGAAAGGGAAAAAGTCAATATTTAAAGTTTAGTCCCTGAGTTCTTTTCCTTTGTTTTGTCTATAAGCTTTCCTGTTAAAGGTGAAGGATTTGGATTGCTCAGACAATTAAGAGCCCATTTTACCAAGTGTAATTTCATATCTGCGTTCTATAAACTGGAGTGCCTTCAGCATTGTAAATAATAAAAATTGCCCTCTATTAGCATGTTTGTGGGCAGATTAAAAACAGTCTTCATTAGCATAAGTAACACTTACAGATTCTTTTAAAAGTAGAAAATTATTTGTTGAATGATAAATTGCTAGCTTTCTAGTTAGTTGCTGAAAATGTGCTCATTCAAAATGCCTACTTTAGTTTAGTCTACAATACTCAATTTTTTTTACTTAGAAGTACTATTTAATGGATTATGTACTTAGTCTTTGTTCACGGTAGATGCTGAAATGCAATTCACACTTTCTGCTAAAATGTTGGTATCAAATACCTCCCTATTAGACTGATTTCTTTTAACACCATATATTTTTATTACACTATATGCCCCAGAGAATGATACAAAATAATCTTAAATATACTATAACCAAAAAACGTGAGCATGTCTTAGCATTGATACTCTAAAATGTTTTCCCTTTCAAGCTACAGCCTTTCTAAAAAATGCTGAAGTCATTGTTATTCTGTAAGAAATACTCATCATTCGGCAAAATATTATCAATGTAACAAATTAACCAAAGAAGTTCAATTGCTTCACCTTGTAGCCTTCCCTTCTCAGACTAGGTGTGTTTGTTTCTGATTTGGAAAGCTTTGACCAGAGAACATTTTTCATTATTGTAATGCTATCCTTATTTGATGTAATTAGGGTAGGTATTTACACCTTAGGTGTAGATTTCTCTTTCCTTTCAATAATAAAGAATGGAAGAATATTTTATTAGAAACTCAATGTGAAAGAGCAGAAGATTTTATTTAAGCACAGCAGAGGTCTAACTGAAAAGAATACAATTTGGATATATGGATAAAATGCATAGATGCTTTCTTTAAAATAAGCATGCTCATGGGTATTGCAGAGCCTAAGTTTTGGCAGTTATCCTCTTTGCGCTTTTCCTGCAATAGTTTGGCAGTTCAGCTTTCACAGGTTTTTTTCCTCTAATGTCTTGTGTTTCTTTACTAAATCCCTATCAGAAAACCAGACAGAAGACTCTTATTTATTTTAAATATCTTAGGTTTAGCATCTTTTTTTTTTCACCATTTTCTTGCTTACTGTAGCAAGACCTTTGCAGATGGTACTTGGTTACTTGAAAGTGCATAACAGTATTTTCTTTGTAGCAGATGGATTTAAGACTTTTAGTTCCCAATAAATGTAGGTTTACAATACATAACTTTACAGGATTTGTGTTGTATATAACAGGTTTGAACATATTATCTCAGAATTCATCTGCATGGCATTTTCAGCTTATCCAGGGCCCATGCCAGTATTTTAAGTAATAGGGAGAGCATAGTGATTGATAGCAGCTAAAGGCGTGATTTTGAATAGAAACAAAGGTTTTAGAACAGAAGGTGTCAAATTAAACTTTGTCAGTTTGAAAAGTAGTAACATCCTGAAAGTTCTCCAAACATATTTACATGTGGCTAATGTTTATATTTTGCTTTGTACTCTCTTTATATTCAGTGTAATGTTGCCTGGCAAATTTACTCTGTTTTAAAATCAAGGTTGTTCCCAATGTCATTGCAGAGTTTTTTGGGGGGTTTGCCTTTCTGCATAAATGCATCAACTTCATTATTCTAATGCTGTTTTCTTAACAATGTACTCTATATGCTATATAAACCGGTTGTGATCTAATCTGATTTATAAATATTTCCATATTATTTTGTGGTCATTTCCACTTCCTGTAAAACTATAAAGACAAGGAAAAAAAGAAACTAGGCAGAAATTGCTCTAGACTTAAAAAAGTATGAAAGGAGAAAAACCAGCCCTGTTACATTCACTTGTAGATTCAGCTGCATTACCTGCAGCACTTCATACCTTTTTAGATCAAATGGAAACAAAATTTATCCCTATGCAAAATTTAAAATTAACTATTAGAAAAGTCTGGATGATTTTTTTCTCCTAAATTTTGTAAAAATATTTCATACTCTCTCATGTAGGTGACTTTTATAAATGAGCTTTATTTCATGTACAGAATTCTGAACCAGAAACTAAATTAAATACTTCTATTTTTAATTGTTTGTCTTGAACCAAAAGAAAGCATATTGGGATAAAGTTCTTACTCTCTTAACAAACTAAGTCCCTACAGCCTCTCTTACTGTCCATACACCATCTCATTTGAGAACACTGGTGAGAACAGCTTTCATAAATATGTACAGACATAAACCATGAAAACCAAAAAATCGTTTCTATCCTTTTAATTGTAAAAGAATTCACTTGTTTGCTTCCATGTTCTCCATCAAATGTTTCATCAGAGTGTGTCTACTTCTTTAAAAATGTGCCAAGTGGAATAGAGACATTTTGGTAAAACAGTAATCTTTTCTGTGTACCCTGTCAGAAGTATCTGTCTTCATTATCTCAAAATCCCTGAAAGGCTAGCAGAGACATGTTTCAGGTTACAATTCATCAAATAATTTTAGATAAGGCATTAGAAGTATTATTTCAGTGCAAAAATTGAGAGAAAAATGTTGGAAATACAATGTTTGCTATCAGTAGTTAATAAAAATAAGGTCTGACCTAGTAAATACAGAAACAGAAAAGACAGTAAGGGCAGAAGGTATTTCTTAGTTAACAAAAGCTGTTGTGAAATATGTTTCATCAACAGAAAATGTTATTGCCTAGGAATTATTTTTTCTATCGGATATTTTTTAATTATAAAGGGTTTCTACTGCATTTTTAAGAAAAAAAACAAACTCTGTGATTTCCGTGGTCAGCAGACAAAACATCTGCAGCTTCTAAGTGCATGGTGCAACTTCTTTTCCAGCCTGCGTGTATGCCTTGGAGAGGTGTCATGGGTGGAGAGAGGTTGTCTTGTCTTTTTTTTTTTTTACTTCCACCAAACTGTCATGATAGACAGTTTTTTCTTTCACCACTTTAGAAAGAAAACCAACAGTTTCAGTGTAAAGCAGTGCAGATTCCAGACAACCAAAGGACAATTTTTACTCTTTGGCATGGGATGGTTTGTGGCTTTGGGGTTCTTTAATTAAGAATTTTGTAACTGCTCTTCAGTTAAAAGATCTGGATTGGTTTATCTTCATCATCATCTCTCCTCCGTCCCCAAGAAGTTTTCTCTGCTTTCTGAGTGCACCACTTTTAACTTACTGCAATAAACAAATCCTGCTGTTCAGCATAATCCAGCACTCAGTACCCCATGGATGCGAGGTGAGCAGAGAGCCATTGAGCAACATGTTGTTTTTGTTAGGGGCAGGGAGAGCTCGCCCTGCTAATACATTCCAGTGAGATTCCCAAGACCCTTGCTACTGTTTTGAAAACATGCCATACAATTTCAGCTAGGACAGGCTGAGTGTTGTGTGCTCAGTGTGAAGGCATTTGGCCACATTTCCAAGTCATCTTGCTAAACCCTGGGGCAATACCCAGCATCTCCACTTAGTGCATGGTCAGGGAATGGGTTGTGCTCCATCCCTAGGGTGTAGGGGAGCCCTTCTGCTGCCCCTGCTCTCCCCCGTGTCCGCTCCCTCCCTTGCACACCTCATGAGCACCTGGCAGATTTTGGTCCCGTTTAAATTTTTGCTTTTTCAGCTCTGCTACCACCATCTCTATAACATTTGTCATTTTGATAGTTTCTTGGGGGCATTTTCTTCTGTGTCATTTGTTCAGTTTTTCACTTATATCCAAGCAAATATACTTCCAATTTTTATACACACCTCACTAAAGAGTTTCATATACAATATGAATGCATTAACATTATTTGTTTACTTTTAGTCTTCCTGTTGTGGGAATATTTTTACACTGCATTTATTAACTATTAGCTAAAGATATGAGTATCTTCAAGAAAATATATATCTATATCATATCTATGAGTCTATTGTATGTGTTAGTAAACCAGTCTGGATAAACCATTAATCCACTACTGGTACATATAAAAAGGACCTAAAAGCTTCTGTACATTTATATTATTTGTTGATTCAATAAAATGTCACATTATCTTTCCTACAGCATTAAGAAATAAAGCTGCATGGACCTATTTTTGAAAACAGATCCTTGAAGCTAAAATAAAGGAAATATGCTTGTTTTATACATGTAATATTTTGTTCCTAAATTTTAATATACTAGAAAATTTCTGCTGATGTACACTGTCCTAGCTAGAGGGTTTGCATTCCTCTTTTAGAACTACCAATGCACAGTTGAGAAAAAAAATCCTCAATTAAATTTTAAGAAGATGTAAAGAAACATTAAATTTTCGTGATGAACTCATATGTCTCTTTCGGAAGCAAATTAGCAACTGCTTCAGTTCTTGCAGGGGATTCTGCAGCCGACATCATATTACATACCCCAAAGACTCATAGGCACCTTCCTGTCCTTGATGTGGAAATGTATAAAGGGTGTATCAGAAGCTAGAGCACATCTTCCTTCCCCCCAATCCCTAATAATCTTGGACATAAAACTGAGAGCCTGATTTTTTTTGTGGGTCTATGAGGACAATCTGGAAACAGTTATGTATCACTTGAAATAAGTTCACCTGCAGAGAAGCCTCTTCTTGTAGCAGAAATTAAGAAGTTATCGGTTGACTGCATCTAGTCATAGGATTCCTGTCTTTTGAAGAGATTTTAGGGAGTTCCTCTACTGCTGTGATTTACGTTAGGCAGCCCTACAGTCAAGCAAAGAAATAGCAGCGCTGTGGTGTGAGACCAAGGGGAAGAGGCTTTCCAAAATGCCTATGGTTGGTAAGGGTCTGTGAAATGGCTGGGCAGCCTCTCAGTGCATCGGTGTTTGCTTTAAGCCCAGCCTGTGCAGTGAAAGCCCTTTTGATCAGGTGAGAGGATGAGAGAATGCAGCACCTCTAAAGTACACATTTCACCCTCATTTTGCCCCTTGCAGTGTGATGAAAAAATACTTAATGTTTTATTGGTTTTGTCTTCAAGGGGTGGCTCTGTGAGTTGTTACGTTGGAAAGAAGATCCATCACCAGAAAACAGGACCCTCTGGGAGAATCTCTCCATGATCCGAAGGTTCCTCAGTCTTCCTCAGCCTGAACGCGATGCCATTTATGAACAAGAAAGCAATGCAGTTCATCACCATGGTGACAGGCCTTCCCACATTATCCATGTGCCAGCAGAACAGATTCAGGTTAGTTTACCTTGGCCAATCCCGCAGAGCGCTAAGTAAATAAAGCTTTAAACGGAGCAAAGGAAATTAGTGTTTCTTCCCTCCTGGTCAGGCTAAATGCAGGTCTCCCGGTGCAAGATAAGAGCGCGCTGCCATCCACCACCGCAGTTCAAAGGAGGCCGTGCGACCACCCACAGTTCGTGTTCCGGTTCGCTGGTTGTTTGCAAATGCGTGTGGTGGTAGCACAGAGGCAGCTGTGTGCGGGGCAGGGCGAGCCCCGTGCTGGCTGTGCCTGGCTGGACAGGCAGCAGGGCCAAAAAAAGGCAGGGCTGTATGGCACCGGTCAAAGGTCTTCCTTCCCAGCAGACCAGAAGGATCTTGTGCTGCTGCTGTTCGAAAACCAAGCAAGAACCCTCAGCAGTGGCAGTTCATCTTGGATAGGAGTGAAGGGAAGGGGATTTCTCATCCCACTTTAACCCCAGTTGAGACTGGGGTGAGTCAATATTTGTTTGTTTTTCCTTCAGAGCCCCTCTCCCATCACCCTTGGGAAAGGAGAGCATAGAGGCGCTTTCCTACCAGGCCTGCTGACCGCTGGACCTTGGCTGGGTGCTGCTCCGCAGGTGAGCCGGCACAAGGGCACTATGTCAGGGAGAGAGAGGAGGGGATGCAAGACCCACACCATGAGGCTTGGAAGAGCTGCCCTCTGGTTCAGGGCCTCCTGCAGGAGCTACACACACCCTTTTTGCTGGCACAGGTGCTGCCAGCTGGGAGCGGAGCTGGCTGTTGTGCTAAGCTGCATAGCCCAGGTTGTCAGTGGGGACTGCTGTCTCTCTGAGCTGGGGACTCTTTAATCGCTTCTCACAAAAGGCCTGAGGTCAGCCTTGTAACTGATCCTTCTTAAAGGGCAGATATTACCCCATGCTTTTCCAGCCTCAGCTGAGACCCTGTGTATCACTTGTATTACCTATACAGAAAAATATTTACAAAGCTAGGAAGGATAGAGTTATCTCGCAGCCAGAAACAACACGAGTGTATATTAAAGATAAAGCAAACTGAATAAGACAATCCCTTAGGATATCAAGTACTAAAATAATTGTGAAAGCCTGGAAACTTGCTGTTTGATTTAGCAAAAAGAGAGAGAAAGATCTATATTAAGTAATAAAACAGCACTTGTTTGAAAATGTACATTGTTTTTAATAAAATCGCTTCTTAAGGGGATAAAAGGAGAAGCTTATGCACAGTATAAACATTCAACCACTATGCCACTTACTTAGATTTTCTTGCCTTGTTGATAAAAGTTGTGTGTTTGATCTCATAAATATTATTCACATAAGCAGTTGTATTGTAACCTTTTAGTATGACTTGTAAGAGTAAGGATTGGGAGATTGGGCCTGAGTTTTGTCTCTGCTGTTCTACATGGTAATTGTTGTAGATGCATAAATATGTAGCTCAGACACAAGTTTTCAAACTGTATATACAAAGCCTCCAGTCTTATAAGGATTTAATGTACTGGGAGTAGTCTTGAATCTCTTCAGGACAGGAGCCTTGAATGGGACTGCTCACAGACCATAAAACATGGAAAGACCTGAACAGGGATGAGGAAGGAGCCCAAATTCCACTGCATTTGTGTCAGATCTTAAAATATGAAGATTACTTAAAGAAGTGGCTTCTAAACCAGTTGTGGATGTCTGTGTGAAGTCTCCACAACCACAAGAGCCCCTATGAAGTGGACAGAATTATAATCCCTCAAGTATTTATACCATTTGTGCAGCATTTTGTGCTTCTTAGGGTCTCAAAGAACTGCTACTAGAAGCCTGGAAACCACTACCAAAACACAAAAATCGTTGAAGGGAGACTCTCAAAGGGAAATAAAATGCAGTGATAGCAACTGCTTGTTTTGCTGTGGTTGTTTTTTAATAATAACTGGTGGTTTGCACCATATGACAAGAAATTTGCTGATCCAAAATATCTTACTAACCAGTGCTTCCTGTGCTGTGCAGCAAAGAATTGTCAACACAAACAGTAGCTGATAAATTTACTTTTGATTTTAAACATGATCTTATAGTGTACTGTACTCTGGTGGTAGATGAGAAAAACATTTCTATCCCTAAGGCTCAGTGCCTCACCTTTTAAGAATGTTTCTGAATCCATGCTTGCAAAACTTCATTTTAAGCTCTTGTTAATTATTTACATCATGATTTGCTTTATCTTATTCTTCTGATGTGCATATTGGCTCATTTTTATTGCCTGAGTTTTTGGAATGCAGCATGTTCCCTTCTAATAATAATAGTGCAACTTATTTAGAGCTTTGCATCTTAGTGTTTTATAAATATTAACTAAATAATCCCCAGCACAAACACAAAGGCAGGTAAATAGGTCTGTTCCCTGTTTATTTGTTGGGATACAGGCAGTGCAGGCCTGTTCAGAGACTGCAGGCAGGAGAGGTCAGGGGAAACACAGATTTCCTACCTCCAGATCCCTTTGTCTTTGCTGAGGCTGGGTTTGACAGTGCCATGTTAGGCACTTCCAGCCAGCATATTCTGTTGTAATGTTTGCAAGTTCGACGAGACTTCAGTGCATGCTGAGGTCAGATCAGCAGTGAGATAATTCTGTACTTAAAGAGATAAAATGCTCTCCTTCTCCCTGACTCCCCAGCCCGTTCGTCTAGCTATTGCTAGAGAGTTGCAGCCCTTGTTTTTGGGCAGCAGCTGCCGTTGCTGGCAGAGCTCCGGCACGTTTGCCCTCATCTGGCACTTTTCTCACTTTGTCCTTGCTACAGTTCTGGCTAAGCTGGTCAAGTTAATCTTATACTATGTCATTTAGCATTTTGTCTTGTCTGCACTTGACTCATGGAGCGTGTTCATTAAAATTTGTCAGCTAAACTGCACCGATGTTGTATCATTGGTGCTTTTGGTCTAGCAAAGCTGCGGTGTTCTTTTTGTTCTTTGTTTTTTACCCTTCTTTTTTTTTCTTTAAACTTACTAAGCCTTTGTTTGTAGCTCTGCAATTTCTTCCCCCTGCTCCCTCCTCAGGATTTTCTCAGTAACAAAATATGAGCAAGAATACATGTACAAAAAAATGCTGTTCTTTGTCTTGCAGCAGCAGCAGCAGCAGCAACAGCAACAACAACAGCAGCAACAGCAACAACAACCAGGTCCCAGACTACCCCCAAGGCAACCGACAGTAGCATCACCAGCTGAATCTGAGGATGAAAATCGTCAGAAACCCCGACCGCGAACAAAGATTTCTGTTGAGGCCCTAGGGATCCTACAGAGTTTCATACAAGATGTAGGCCTGTATCCAGATGAAGAAGCAATCCAGACTCTCTCTGCTCAGCTTGACCTGCCCAAGTACACCATTATCAAGTTCTTTCAGAACCAGCGATATTATCTCAAGCACCATGGGAAGCTGAAGGACAATTCTGGTTTGGAAGTGGATGTTGCAGAATACAAGGAAGAAGAGCTGCTCAAGGATTTGGAAGACAGCATCCAAGACAAAAATGCAAACACGCTTTTTTCAGTTAAACTAGAAGAAGAGTTATCAGTAGAAGGGAACACAGAGATTAATGCTGAATTGAAAGACTGATTTAAAAGTATTATTTTCTTTCAACAGTGCCGCTGGTATTTACTAATGAAATGAAAATTCCATCTTGCATTGTGTCAAAAACCCTTATTATTCATTGTTTGGCCAATGAATCTTCCAAAACTTGCACAAAAGTTGAAAAAAAGGATAATGCAGACTGCACTAGATGTTTTACTCTATTTTACAAACTGCTTCGCAGCAACAGATGAAGCGTTGAGGATTGTTTGATATTAATTTGTGTTCACTGGATACACTGTGAGTGTACCCAATAAGCATGATACCAGTGATTTTGATTCTGGAGCCTTCAGACAAGCATTACAACTTTTGTGATTTACTGTTTTTTCGTTTCTGTTTTGTTCTTGTTTTTTAATTATTACTGTAGCACTCCACACTTGATCTTTGAAAAATCACATTTATTTAAAAAAATAAAATAAAAAGAGTTTGTTACTCTTGTTCTATTGTATGTTACAAAAGAACTATAGACTGTGGAATGCAGTTTAAAGATAACATATGCCAACAAATGCCTTGTATTATATGGCACTGCCGTAATTCAGATTTGTTTTCTTTTGGAAATAAAGGTCACTGTATTTTTTTTTCCATTCTCATTGTTACATGGTTTTAGAGAAAATGAAAAAGAAAATGTGAAACACGATTTAGTCCTCATTATTTATTTGTAGATCCTGCAGCATCATGTTGTAATTAATTTTTTTGGAAGTTTCCGTTAAATGTAATATTGCTTCTCTTGTTACCATACTGATTTTTTTTCTATTTATAAATGTATTTTGATGGGCAGTAAAACAAAGTGTCTTAAAAGTTTTAAATAGAGAAAATGTGCTTTACACAGTTGCCTATAAAAAGTGCTCTATGTTATCCAAGCAATTCATACTATAAGCTTCACTCTTATTGTTGTATGCAATTTTTACTATCATGCAAATAAGCTTAGGTAAATAAAACTAATAGATCACCTTAGAAACTTATGCAATTAATGTGAAAATAATTGATGTTTGCAATGTGTCTTCCTTTGGTTTACAATCAATTTTAAAGCTACAGCTGTATAAATTTTCTGTATAAAGGTGTATTTCTTTTTTATGAGTTTATTGCTATGAAAACACCAGTTATTTTGTTACAGCTGGCTGTTTTTATAAGTGTATCACAATTTTCTTTATGCAGAAATGTTCTGACTAGGAGTGGTTATTGACTGTAACTACACAATTAAAATTGTTTGTATGGTATGATATGGCAGGGTTTGTCTGCGTATGTGTATATCTGGGAGGAATAACTTGTTCTTAGCGCACATCATACCTTCTTGCCACCACTTTGTTCTCCTTTAAAATCACAGGCAGATTTTTTTAATGACCTTCTTAAAATTTGAATTTAGATAACATACTTCAAAAAGAAACACAGTTTGGTTATGAAAATCATAACCTGTCTTTTCTTGGTTTAAAAACTTGCCTGCCCAACAGAGATAGCAGGATATTATTGAGTCAGAAGGCTATCAGGCATAAACATATTTACAGTTCCTGGCAGTAATGCACTTATAATGGATACAGCTGGTTTTATTTTACACTAGAATTATGCTAACACTGTTCCTTGCACTAATGTATAAACATTAAAAAAAAACATTAATAGTCATAAAATAAATGGGAAAGATGGGCTTTGCCTGTAGCAGTCTCCTTCTAAGCAAGATTATTTTTAATGATCACTAATAAGGTTCTTGATAAAGCCATAACAATTGGTGACCTCTGAATTTATGCAAGGCTCGTGTCTAGGCTAAGGAGCAGTCTGCAGCTACAAGTTATGGAGTACACACTGATGTTCTCCTAGGAGAGAAGTAACTCACATGCGGTGTGACCCGGGATCAGTTCTTCCTGAAATGACTAAAAGTTTACACAACTCAACATGAATTTATTTCAAAGGCAAAAATTACTCTTAGCAAAAGTCTTGGTTTAGTTCTATCAAGTTCATAAGGAAGTTTAAAACTGCTGCAGGCTGTCCTTTGTCTCAATGTCCTTTGTTGGGTCCATTGAGCAGCTCTCAGCTGCAGCACCTCTTGGCTTCTTCCACGACTGTGTTGGGGCTACACCATGCTTTGGGCTTGGGATCCAGTCCAGTTGAAAGAAAAAGCCTTAGTACTGTTCTGGAAGGGAAATAAGCCTTAGGAGGGACACATCTATGTAATTTGGCATTGCATTCCAATAAAAAGGCAGTAAAACTATGTTCTCACTTAAGGGACTTGTAGTAGCTATAAAACTATCGATAGCCCAAAGCTATGCTGGTCACTAAAAGGCAAAAATAAGCCTAGTCTAGGGAAGTGACTGGGATCGTGATTGGATTTCTTCCCTTATTTCAATGGCATTGTTGCTCTGTACAGCCATGCAGATGGAGCTAGGACTGACCCCCGTACACAGCTGAGGGACAGGGTACATAACCCAGGCAATGCAAGCTGATCTGCTGGGCAGGACGATACTGCTGGCACCCTTGGGTACACTCTATAACTAACAATGTGTGCAGATACAAGGCGGAAGGAGAAATGAAGGAAAGACTTGAATGTACCTCTCTCCATGCTAAATGCTAGTACACACAGCACTCCAAATACCAGAAAGAGGGCGACCCTATAAAAGCAGAGGAAGAAATGTTTAGTCTTTGCTATTTCGCAAGCAATTTCCTTTTCTTTTATCATTTTAAGTTTTATGGGTACTGAAGTAGAGGCCATGTGTTCTTGCAGATGGTTATTATAGCTGTTTCTTTTCCATTATCTTCGTTGTTCTTTCTCCTACTGTAGCTGAGGTTATCTTCCAAATAGTTCAGCCTCTGTAGTCACACATTACCTGCACAGGAGTTCGAATCATTGCCTTTTTGTGTCCCAGTGGGTGGGCTGCAAGTACAGTCTTTTAACTTGGCCTGTGTGACCAAGAGCATTTTTGTTAAATCTTTGGCAGTGTTTTCAAAGGTGATATGGGTATTAAGGATTCCAGCTTTCTGTGAATGCAAGAGATTTGTACTGTTAGGAATTCAGCTACAGCAAGCATATGCCACCTTGACTCATGGACCAGTTAGACTACCTAGAAAATTACCTTATGTCCTTCTCTGTTCCTTAAGTTCCTTTTTCTTACCATCTGGTGGAAACAGACAAAAAAAAAACCAAAAAAACCCACAACAAAAAACAAAAAAAAAACCAAACAAACAAACAAAAACAAAAAAACAACCAAACAAAAAACCCCAAATGAGCAAACACACCTTTCCACTTCAGCAAAGATTAAGAAATCAGACGAGAATTCTGTAATGAAGCACAAAAATTGAGACATAAAACCACTCTTAGTTGGGAAGTTGTTAGTAAAACTCCCTGAGTAGGACTTCTCTAAATGTATGAAATGAGTGTTATATACTCATATATACATATATATAAATATAAATACAATATGTAGTATTATATACTACATGTATGGTTAGGGAAGAGCAGGGAAGGAATATTACTAGAAATAGACTTTAAGCTGCAAAGAAAGCCAAATGCCTAAAAAAGAGGGAAGTGAGTGCTGGGAGGGGATGACAGGACTTAGTTTTTACTATAAAAATGAAGTTAAGTATTTACCATGTTTTATGTGATGGTATTTACCATAAAAAATGGAGTATTTTTACTCTCTGATGATTCCTATTATTCTATATTTAACTGACAAGATTTATGTGTATATGCTAGAATCCCCAGTGTGTGTTTTTCCATCCTGAAAGAAACCCAGATAGGCCCCAGATTCCAAGAGGTCCGTGGCCTGGGGACAGTCTCAAGCCCCAGTCACATCTGCAAGGTGCTTATAAAGACTCTCTACCCTACAATGCAGGGGTTTAGATTTGTGTTTTGTATAACTACTTAAATTGGTAAGATGACCCAGCAAAAACCGCCAGTGGACAAAGGTAAATTATTGCACTCACTTTTTTCTTTTAGTTGGGAAGGTGCAGCAAATGGAGAAAGCAAAAGGTTCCTCCAAACTGGTGGTTTTGTTGCAAAGATTTACAAAGTTAGTGCTTTGATTGTGTGCTGGGAAAGCACCAAATATTACTAAGTTCATTTGCCAAAGCAAATGCTCCATATGTTAAGAGCAGTATAAATGAGATATTATAGAAGCTCTACTAGAACATCAAGTATTACCAATTCTGCTTAACTTATTGAACTTGTGCTTTGAAGTCAGGTACATTGCGGAGACCAAAGGTATTTTGATTTTTACATAATGATTTATATTGTGCTTTGAATAACAGTCTCATAGCAAAGCAGGGATATAAATATACTCCCAGGCCTTTTTTTGCACACAGAGGTAATTTAGGTTGGTCTCCTCACAGTGCCTTGCGTCCACACACTCTTTTACTACAACAAATGAGCTAATAATTCAAACTG
The DNA here is from genome assembly GCF_015832195.1 of Motacilla alba alba. Lineage (NCBI taxonomy): Eukaryota > Metazoa > Chordata > Aves > Passeriformes > Motacillidae > Motacilla > Motacilla alba. The sequence continues at coordinate 35,963,159 of NC_052017.1, read as the reverse complement.
CAATAAGTGATCCTCCTTGGAGCAGGAGTAGTGCTACTTGGCAGTGAGTTTGTTTGCTTTCAGGTTCATACGGGAGCCTTCCTGCCGCTCTGCTGCTGGCAGCCCTCCCACTATCTCAAGCTGCATTGTTTCATTTTAGCCTGACCCAGGCACTCTTCCTGCTCCAGGTCATCTTGGCCAAATGTCATCTCTCCTGGTTATAGGCCATTACTGAGGTATATGTGCCACGGTTTAATATGAGGCAGCAAGGACTGTATGTGTCAGATGTCACCTACCCATTGTCATCACCATTCATGCCATGAGCCCTGCTGAGTTGTTTGAATAAGCCACTTGCATTTGAAAGAGAATGACACCTGGAGCAAACCCATCAGGACACAGGTTGCTTCTGAGTTGATGGAGTAGAAGGGGCAAGGGGATGTACATTCCACAGGGGAGAAAGATGGAAGGTGCCAGAGAAAGATGAAAGAATCAGAAAGGTCACAATAGCTACCCTTGCATGGGTGATGGAGTTTTTTGCAAGGCGTGCTGTGGCAAAACTCAAAATACTACAGAGTACTCATCAAAACTCCATGGAAAATGCACAATTTTCTCCAATTGAGGGATTTGGCCTGTCAGGCAATATCTAGTTTAACACAAAAGCCTCCTCAGCTGTCCATGGCTAAAGAGGTCCCATATCAGTTTGTCCTCTGGCACCATCCCTGTGCATAAGATATGCAGGATTCTTTTTGCCAGCTGCTGACATGTTACCATGGCAGTTGCAGCTGGGACTCTCTTTCTAGGTTACTTGCTTACCCATACAATGTGCTAAAGTAGCATCCAGGCTGTAAACCCTCTCATTTTCTTACAGGATCACATCGAAACACACGCAGTGTGCTTGCAGCCTCAAACCTACTTTTTGGACCTGTCTTCTACAGTGCTCCTTCTCCTCAGATCAGATGTTCCACAGCAAAAGTGTCGTACAGCTCAGATGTTTATCATAGTGCAAGAGAACAGAAAAAACATTACTTTTGTGGGTGCAGAGATGTATAAAGCACACACAGGTCAGAAGTTTTGGAGCAAGTAAACTGCCCCAAGAGGTTTCAGAGAGAGATTTCATACTGCTGTAGTGGTCTCAAAACATTAGTTACAATGATTGGAAATTGTTGGGCCAGAAAAGTTCATGTAAAATCCTGCTATATTTGCAGAAGACATTCTGCCAGAACAAAATTTGAAACAAAGGGCACCCTGTTTTGTTATTTGCATTACAAAATAAACATTCTTTGCAGTATGAACCTTGTTGCCCTTCCACATCTATGCTAAAGCAGGACCCTGTAAACGAGCAGCACTGCCTCAGCTATTTGTCCCTCATATGTGCCCCATCTCCGGGGGGTTGCCCTGAATGTGGCATGCCCCAGAACAACTTCACTCATCTTCACTCTCCATCATCAACCATGGCCTTTCACCTGCAGTCAGCATTTTCACCTGGGGAAAGCAATTTAGAAAACAACTTACTTCACAGCAAACCAGGGCAGTGAAAGGTAAACTGGGCTGTCCTTTCACAAAGGAAGGAGAAGTGATTCTTTATCACTCACAGCATGGCAGCTTGCACTGTGAAATAAGTAGAGGTGCTGTTGTTGGCTTGCCTTAGTAGGAAAAATGCTATATCCCCAGCATAATAAGGATTTAATATCAGCTGGAAGAAGAGTAAAGGAGACAGAAAATGATGAAAAGGGAGTGAGAAGAAATATCTAGATAAAGACTTATTGCGGGCAGTCATGCCTAGAGATGTCTGGAGAACAACAGGACTAGTTTAAATTAAAGGAAATCCAAGTTACCCAAAAGAAAAAATAAGTGAGGACCACTTCGTGGTTCACATGGATGTCCTGTGAAAATGGGGAAAGATTGAACACAGAGTTGTTTCAGAGGAAAGATTTAATAGAAAAGGCTTGTATAAAGGCAGCTCAGCTTGCTGCAAAACCATAAGTGATGCATGGAAGGTGAATACAGAAAGAAAATTCAAAACTTCTTGTAACACAACTAGAGGCAATGTTTGAAATTATCAACCAGCAGGATTAAAAATCAGTAAAAGAGAGCTTTTTTTCTGCACGTCCAACTGCTGAACTCACTGCTGTACATGCCCCTTCATACCAAAAAGTACAAATGGCTTTTAAAAAGTGCAAAGAAATTGTGAAAATAAAGGGTTGATCTGACCTTCTTTTGGAGAGGCCAAGGACTGTTTTCCACTCTTTTATTGGACAGTTGCCAACCCAGTGATGGCATCCACAGGGACAGTGCTGAGCATCCAGCCAGTCGCTTTGAGTCCTCCATAGTCACAAGTGTGACAAATTTGTGTGGGCTGAAATTTTCTGTCTTCTTGGTCAGGTATGCTAACTGCAGTTTTTGTACTTTATTCCCTATATTCTTCATAACCAGATTTTTAAAAAACTGGTTTGAATAATTTCATTGAGGAATAGGTCACCTCATATTTACAAAACATTCCTTCCCACGCATGCCAGCAATGAAAATTTATACCCAAATCATTTTGGTCATTGCCATGGTACCAGTACAGTTGCTGTTCACAACTGTGCTTCAGCTGCAGCAAGAGTAAAGTAGGGCTCCTTTCACCCCATTTGCCTATAAAACCGGGCCATTTTTTATCACTTGTTACCACCATTCTTTCAGTTTTCCCTCTGCACATCCCACTTCCATTCAGGTTTAGCTGACCTCTTCCTTTCTCTTCTTCAAAAGCCCCGAGGAAAGGTTCACACAGGATTGAAAAAGAAAAATAAAAATGTATGTATTTACATAGGCTTCATAGGCCATCACTCCCAAGCTTTTTAATGATGCGCTACAGGATGGCCAGGAGAAGAATCACAGGAATGTACTGGTTTGATTCCAGGTCTCCTCCTCTGGTTCTCATTGAGTTTTCTGGAACACACTCTGGATGATGGGATGGCCACTGCTGGGGGTACTTCCCCAGGGCACCACACAGCCCATGAGCCTGACACTGCTTGCAAACACAGTTGGATAAAAGGACCGCAGTGTGAAGGCAGATCAAAGCAATGTGATTGCATTTCACGTTTGATGCAGCTCATTCCTGAAGCCAGAGTGAATTGCCTAATCCAATGTATCATTTCTGTGCAGGCAGACCCTTGGGCTGGCATCGTGTCCCATGGAGCACTGCTCCAGTGTGCAGCATCTGCCATCGTCTGCCCTAGGGCTTGGCTTCAGATTGCCCTTCTCCTTTCCACCTCCTTTTGGGAGATGCTTTGCACTAACTTTGAAGGCCAAAACTCAAGCTGTTTCAGGCCCTTCAGGGCATTTCTTACCCTCCCATTTCCTCGATTACTTGATCTTTGATCCACACTCCTGACCGTTAAAGATTCCAAGGGGCTTATTTCCAGTGGTTTAGCTTCAATTTCACTTGCTATTATTTTTGGAAATAAAAGTTTATTTGCTTACCCATTGTCTCTTCTCTTTAATCAATGTGTCAGCTGTTGATCACAACCTCTGCCAGCCAGCCAGTAGATGGGACAATTATTCTCACAAGGACTTTCAAGTCCAGACTTTTAACCCACAGGGTCTAACACGGAGCAGCTGCAAGAGCTCTGAGTAGCAGCTGCCCCTTTTCTACTGCAGCTGCTGAGCTGCTTTCCTGATGGTCTCTGGCTACTTTGCTAGGGCAAGGGGAAAACTACCTTGTTTTCTAGGCATCATAGTATAAAAGCTTCGTTCACTGTTGCTGTAACAAAGGAGGTGAAATGCCATGGTCAGCTCCCACCCAGCATGCTCATGATGCAGATCAGGGTACCTGGGGTAGTTCTTTCTACCTTCTACCCAGCCAGAAAATGAGTGAGAGGCACAAGACACAACAGGAAAGCTTTTCCTGTCCTTATAGTCACAGAGCACTGAGACTGGGGATAAAAATATTTAATTTAAGGCCGTACTACCCCACACCTCCTTGGTTTTGCTGTAAGCACTGGTCATCAGTATCAAACCATCTGTACTGCCAGAGCTGAGGGATATAAAGCTATAGCTGCAAAGTGTTACTGCTGATAGTAAGAAGTTATGTGCCACATGCAAGTCAAGCAGCTATAACTGCAGTTTTCTGCCTGGACATGTGGTCTTTTATCCACTCCTTCAGCACTGGCGTCTGGCAGGGTAGGCAGGAGGGCATTCCTGACATCAAGGAAATTCCCTCCTTCTGCTGATTTCTCCTTCCTGGGCTCTTCCAGAGCCTGCTTCATGTGATTCATTAAGGGAAAGCAAGAGACAAAGTGAATTCATATCCACACGCCCAGTCCTTTCACAATACCTCAAAGTGAGTTACAGGGCTGGCTGTAGGGTCAGGAAATTGTTTCAGAGGATTTCTGCTGACTTTTTTGAAATGTTCTATCCAGCTGTGTAATCAGCTGTTACATCAAGGCACCTTGATGCCCTACAAGAGGTGTCCCTTCCAGCAGGCAGATGAGAGGGTGCTTCAGCACAGAGCAATGAGTCTGCTGAGTCTGTGGAGCAGCATGTTAGTGGCCCACCACTGAAAGTGCCCCAAGAGAACAGCATCAGGGGCAAGCAAGGAACAGCACAGAGGAGAAAACATGTGAGTGAGGAGGATTTCCTTGATACTGAAAAAGTAGGAGAAACAATAATAAAGGAGAGAGGAAAAAAAAGAAATAAAAGACAGACAATGGAAATACACGCTAATATCAGTAAAATGCCTTACCCCTCATCCATACTAAGGATATTCCAGGATTTCCTTTCATGTCTTGCACAGACTTGCTAGTTTTATACTCAGACAGAAAAAAAGAACCAAATAGAAGGTATTTCTTCCCCAGTGAAGGAAGCGTTTTAAACTTTGATGGACTTGGATTCTTCTAGGTACTTTTTTATTATTATTCTTTCTTTTGGGTCCATACACATGATGTTTATCTCATCCTTGTATGGGAAGAGGGGGAGGAATGGGTAGGCTTGACTTGTGCTAACTGTTGACAACAGTTGTTTAATTTTTTGCAACATGCACCCAAGTATCATGAGACTGAGTAAAATATAAATAAATATGGTCTTTGGAAACCCCATACATCTTTATGGCCTACAATACCTTCAAATCATGGAAAAACACATGTTTATTTGTTTGTTTGTTTTAAAAAAAGATTTTGGTGGCAATGCTACCTCCCATCGCTGTAAACAAGGTCAGGAGGCCAAAATTAGTCTGTCCTATTTTGCACAAAATAGTCAACAACTTAAGATGTTTTTGCAATAATCAGAAAATTATTGACCGGTGTCAACACCCCCTTTCTGATAAACTGTTGAAATGTTAATATTCTTGGCAAAATTGTTTTTGCTCTAATTACTGTATCCATCTGGTCTATAAGATTGATTATACTGTGAGAATGTTTGTTCTCTTGTCTCCTGCAATGATGGGCCTCTCCTTGGCGCAGAAATAGTCCTGCCTCATCTTTACACAGAGACAAACATGCGGCAGAAATCAAACCAACCCTCAGCTCCTATGGAGTTGAATAAAAATTCCTTGAAGGAGTTAATACAGCAGACATCACCTGCCTTTTGGATGGACCAACTCTTGGAAAACCATTGCCCTGGCCCAGATGAAAATAGCTGGCTTTCACCCAGCATGGGTATCGGTGACCAGGAAGGCCACCAAAAACCTGGGAGCCCACAAATGCTGGCATTTCTGCTGCATTAGTGATTCAGCTGAGGAGAAGTTTGGCTACTTGGCAGTGCCAGGCCCCCTCTGCAACAGCTCCTTGGCAATGAGCAGCCGAGCGTCTGAGGAGCAAAGCGTTTCCTGTCCGATCTTCCATCAGCACCTGCAAAGGCTAATGTTACCTGGATTGGATTGGTTATTTCTGGAGCCAATGTCTAATATATGTGCTAACTGTGGCACGTGCCAATAAAGACCCAGTAAAAGTCATGTCAAGTATTAATCATTATTAAATCTGATTAAAACGAAACAAACCACGACAAAACCCCTATATGTTTTCTTCTGAAAAGAAAATTAAAAAAAAAAACAAATACAAAGCCAGTGGAAAAATGATTGCTTTATTAGAAAAATCTGCTTTCTCATCGCAAGTATGAGAGAAATTAAAAATTGCATTTGATTTTGTACTAGTATTTCAAAATACATGCACAAAAAAAGTCATACTAACTCAAAAAAATTATTTTCTCTGAGCATTCTTGCACAACACCTGAACATTTTCATTGGAAGATGATGCTTTTCTTACACAGACAAAATAAAATTCAGCAAAAGCATTTCTTTTAGAAATACAACTCTCATTTTAAAAAAATTAAAAAGCAGCAATTCTTTTCCAGATAGTGAACTGTGTAGTCATGTCTAAAGCATTCAAAAGCCACTGATACGTGGGCTGAGATTTTTTTTTCTAGGTTTTTCATTTTAAAAAAGATTTAGGGCCTTTGTAAAAATATTCCAAGTTCTTGACTCCATACGGTGAGCTCAATGCATGTGATTATCCTTGCAGAAAAAGCTTAAGGGCTAGAAACTTCCCAGAAGGAAGGAGGACTTTCTAGATATTGGAGGGATGGCTTTTTCACAGTTTTAAATTCATGGTGTTTGAGTACATATAACTTTTCTTGAACTGGAACTGCAACACAGCCTAAAGAGCATCTGCATTCATTTGCACCTTTGTGTTAGCACTTCATTTGTGCCAGTGGGGAGTATTAAGTTGTACTCAACTAATACAGGCTGCTTCCAGTGTCCCAGCTACTGCACCATGCAAGAACACTTTCAGAAGAGTTTAAGGGAGAAGGGGGAGAAAACTAACAGAAAAAAATTGTTACTATAGTTATTGGAGATAGTATGGAAGAATGAGGTTTTTAAGTGAAATTCCTCCTCAGAAAAAGATGTTGCATGCCCACTTCTTTAATGTGCTGTTACACAACTTAGCAATTTTTTTTTTACACCAGCGAAATAGAAATATTTCAATGGGAAGAGGGTGACTGTATTGCAGCCTTTACAAAACATCTCTCCTGTCTTCTTCTGGGCTTACCTTCTCTTCCCATTTCTCACAGCAGTTTCCAGCCTTAAGAGCCAGCCTATTGTCTTATCATTCCTTCCATTGCAATAGCAAGAAAAAATCAGGAAGACATCCTATAGGACAAATGTAGTAGAAGTTTCTGCAGACTTTTTGCTTCAAATAGGTTTTCTTAGGCTTGACATCAAGCACCCAAGACTTCTACTCTGCCTGTACTCCCTCATATCTTTGTGTCTGGTAACCACCATTCGAAGGAATTCCCACCCAGAAAAGACAGGGTTTGGCTACTGCAAAAGCCAGGGAGCAAGAAGATTCCTTTCAAAATTAGCAAAGTTGTAGTTAGGTACCTGGCATATGTAAGTCTGGGGTAGCTTATACTGAAATCAGAAGGGATTCCTAATCAGAATTTGAGCTGACAGTTATTTTTAAATTATTAAAAAAAAAAAAATCAAGATGTATGATTCTTGCAAACACCATGGCAAACATATCCCAGAAAGTTTTGACATGAAAATCTCTAAATCTCAGAAAGGAGAAGGATTGAAACTTACAATCCTTTCCTAGAACAAAGACAAATAACTAAGAAAACGACACCAGCAACAGTGAAGACCCCACATTCCTTGAAGAGCAACCAGAAAATCCAGAAGTTCAGAGATAAATTAGGGATTTTCTAAACATTAACCACTTGGGTTACTCTTTGTGCAGAGACCTGAGCACTTTCCTATCGTTCCCTGCACAAAATACATGGAGAATTGCAGCGACTGAATTAGGCTTAATAATTTCCTGTCTGTCTGCAGACTCAGACTGACATCCTGACTCTGTCCTACACTGGAGGACTATTTTAAAAGCTGCCTTTACAGGCACGCTGGATGTAATGCACTCTTATTTTTAAATGAAATCTTTGATTATGGAGAACAAACCCACGGCTAGGGAAGCAAGCTACAGAACCACAGTCTGTGGGGGACCATGCTTATCACAGCAAAATCGCCTTCTCAGTGTTCAGCATTGCTGCCGTGTCATGTTACAGTAATAACTGCAGATGAAGAGCTTTTAATTCATTGATAAAAGCAGAAGGCTGGAGTGGCTGGCTAGCTGTAATGAAGCTTATTATTCTGCAGCTAATTTGCCGATTATGGTAGAGTTTTATTTCTGAGCACTTGTACCAGAAGACAGCATTATCTACATAACATCTAAGCATAGAAGGTCCTGGGAAGAATGTTAATGAGCTGTCACCTATCTCAGCAAAGGTCCCCATTATTAATAGTGAGTATCCTAAGTATAGATCAGAAACTCTCCCTGAAGAGTGTGCAACCTGTGTGAAATATGATTGCTCATTTGGAACATAACCAGAAAGTAACGGCAACGTCATGTCTCATTTAAAAGATTGTGGTTTCTTTAATGATGGTAAGTGGATAAGGGCTCAGATGAAGCACCCTGGTGTGGCAGCAGGATTCCCACACACCTCAGCAGCCCCAGCTGGAGACTTATCCTGGGAAAAAAAGCTGCTCACAAAGGAGAATTCTGTTGTTCCCTATTTCTACTTTCTTTAACGCTTCTGTTCCCTTTTTCTTACTCTCTAGAGGCCAGGAGCCCATGAAGACTACTGAAACACAGGAGGCCATCCTTTCTCTTACTTCTACCACTGAAACCCTCCAAAAGCCTAAAAGAGGATAAGAACACATCTATTTTTGTGTCAGGGGATAAAAAGCAATGTCATGATAGATGCTCAGCTAAAGGATATGGCATCTGGAGACCCACCCATCACCAAGATCCAAGCAGACCTTTAGTCAATCACACATAATCATGGCATCTTCCCAGAAATTCCAAGACAGGTTTTTGTTATTCTAAAATTCCTTCAAAATCTCGCCAGGAAAAGCAATTCTTTCATATACCCTTGCTTTGCTGTGGCTGGTCTCCCACCACTCCCAGACACACAAGTCCAATTCCTGTTATATGCGCTTGGCAGAACATAACATCATATTAAAACAGCACCTCCTTGGACTACTCCCTTTCAGGAAAAAACATCACCACTGAGCTTCCCTGTGCCTCAGGAGTGAGGAAGAGCAAGAAGGGCTTTAGTTGTTTGGAAATTTTTGTAAATATGTCTACTTGTTGCTAAGCTGATGAGAAAGTCATATATTGAGTTAGACTTTTTCAGGTTCAAGCTAGACCAAAGCACAGCAGATATTGCTGTAGGTTATACTTTGGGTCTGTATGTAACAACACTGTAGTTCAGAGAGGTTATTTATCCTAATCCACAGAAGCCCATAATTGCTTTGCAAGCTCACTGCCTGTTCAAGGGAATTACAGGCCTGAGAGTTTCTCACCTGTGTTGTGTCCAGCCAGAAAAATTGATCTTCTGCCTCTAAGGAAAAAGAAAATAGAAAAGAGAAAATGCGAAATACCTCTCATTTTCTTTAAAACACAATACTCAGCAGCAGGTACAGTCTCTTTCTCTTTCCTATTCATTTAAATATTGATGTCAAAAAACTTGCTGTCATTTCCTCGTGGCAGTGTGCTCTGGTTGTTAAAATCAGTTTAAAATTGTACTTCATGACTGATTTGTAAAAGCATCAATTCCTGGAAATATTAACATCAAACTGATATAGCTGACATCAGATAATCATCGTCTGTCCCCACAGGAGGAGCTGTGGCAAGCCAAGGGGTGAGTGTGGTTGATCCCCAGGGCTTGCTAGCCCACTGGCTATCCCAGAGGAGCTGTGCCCAGGGCTGACATGGCCATAGGGGCTGGGTGACAGGGGCACCCCCACCTGATCTTACCCTTCCTTTTGGGCAGCTGGCTTTTGCCATGTTAGGGGCCACCTAGAGCCAGGAGGAAGACTGAAGAGAGCTACCTCAGTTGTGAGATTTATTTAAATCTGACCCTTGGTTTTTTTCCAGAAAGGGACATTTGGGGGTCAATTCCACTCTAAACTCTGCTGCCTGTGCTCCAGCACATGCTGATTAGCCTCAAAACACCAGGCTGCCAAGCAGAGCAGGCACACTGCATGCCAAGCAGCTTTCCAGGGCAATGCCTGAGCTGCATGACCCCAGTCCCAAGGCCAGGTGCAGAGTTCCTGCATCCCAGAGCAGGACAGTGTCCACACACCCACAGAGAGGAAAGACTTACCACTGTGAGTGTCTGAGGTCTGGAACAGGGGATCCACAGTCTTTGCAGAAGAAAAAGAAATTATTTGCAAAACAGCTGAGGAGATGGACAGCGGTGGAAAATTCCCCTTCCCAAGCAAATGTCAATGAACCAGCCTGACCTCCTGTGCATATAAGATATTTTATCTATTAGAGACCAATCCACGTAGCTACAGGCAATCTAGACTCCTTAGGGAAACAGAAGGTTGCCTACTTAGACTTATTAGGATGGGAAATGGCTGAGCAGCTGAATGAACAGGCACAAATAAACTACCTGATATTCTTCCAAGTGCTATACAGACACCATCCCCATTTCTCTTCAGTACTCTTGGCTTTGCAAAGCCAAAGGGATTTAGATGCTTAACATTCAAGACTTAGAAACCCAAATCATCAAAATGTAAACAGGCAGCTTTGAAAATCTGTCTGAGGAGACAGTACCACTGATTTTCCATTAGACTTGCGAAAACCAGATGTGCTTAGGTCTGGCAAGGGCAATTGCCAAGACATTTCAAAGATGTTTACATTCACAATGGCCTGGTATGTGGACAGTAATGCAGAATATAAGACTCACCCCCAAAACCTGGAAAGATCCAGGTGGATCACAAAATCCTTCCTAATAAGATCTAATTCAGGAAGGAAAAGACCTCCACTGAAATCTACAGAAATCTACACAGAACATCTGACATCAAACTCAGCTAATGGAGGAGTCATCATTATGTCATGTGCCATTCAACAATGACAAAATTTTAAGGAATTATAGGACCAGCTCACATTACTCTGTAGTTAATTTTTTATTTGTTCTTTTTTCATCAAAACATTTTCTCAAACAAACTCTTTGATATTGATGGCTCTGTATAAAGCTTTTCTCACAGAACAGTTACAAATGTTTTGTAACGAATGAGTATGTATGAATAGTTCAAATAGTTCTTGTAACTGTGCATTACCTTGAACTCATGTCCCACAAACTCAGTGCAGCCAGTGTATTGATTTTCTTTTCAATCTTTTCAATGATTCCTTTTTTCCCTTGAAAGAAAGAAATACACTGTAGCTTTCTGTCCATCTTCATATTGGTGGGAGGCTGAGAAAAACTCTATTTAATTGCCATTCCATCTCTAAAGTCTCTTATCCTGTGTTCCTTGAGCATGGAGGCCAACATTTTCCAACAGACTGTGCAATGTTAGGCATTTGAATCCATATCTATACACGTAAATAAAGTTAGCCCTGCTTTTCAGAGGACTCTCAGATCCCATCAGTGGGAGTTTTTATGGACAGAAGACTGAATAAGCATTGCAGGATTTAATTAGTACAATTACCCAAAGGAGTGCTTTAAAGATGGCTATATCAGAGGACGCTGATACAGTTCAGCAGATAACTGTTCTCTTTTTTTCCTGTGTATAAGCTTTCGGTGATGTTTAAGAGAGGAGAATATTGTTCCTTAAAAATTAAGTTCAGCTATGTGCCGCTTGAAGTAGTATTCATCCGATTAAAATGTCCTGCATTAAGGATGTCAATAGTCAGAAAAAGGAAAGCACGGAAAACTAGAGTCACAGTAAGAAAACTGTCTCTTCAGAGCTATGCTTAACTGCTGACTTAGTAGAAGAACAATCAAGGACAGTTAAAAACACCTTTAGGAGTAGCACATAACACAAACCCACACAGCTTCTGAAAAGGAGTAGCACTCATCACACATATCCTTGAAAAAGGAGGAAGTCCGAAGTCAAAAATCACCACAAAATTTACGGCCATTTTCAGCTGGTGCCTCAGCTGGTGTAAATCAGTGTAGCTCTGCTTGTTTGGAGGAAATGACACTGATTTACACTGGCTGTATTGGACTGCTGTGCAAATGTGGTTCTTACATAGCTAAAGAAAGAAAAAAAAATTGAAAAATAAGGAAGGGGAAGGTTTTTAAATCTACAGTAGAAAATGAGCCAGAAAATCTGTACCTATATTTGCTATACAAACACAGGTATTTTACTGCTTAACAGCCCCATAATAAAAGTAAAGTTTCAATTTAGAAGGTATCACACTGACAATTCAAAATATTTGTGTAACAGAATTAAATTGCATGCATGTATATTGCTGTGATGGTTTGGCATATCTGTCTTTATGGAACCAGTGAGTTCAGTTGAACATTATGAACTCAGCTTACACTCTTGATTTTGCTACATTCTCAGTTTTTACTGAATTATATATTTTCTTGTAGTGAGGCTATGAAGCCTGAGCCTGGATGTCTGTATGTGAATAGGTCAGGTAATATATTGCTCAAAAACTGAATAAAATAAATATACTGAACAGATCAGCCCTAACAAATACTAGGATGACTTCAGCCCTGCTTTATGCAGAATAAGGTTGCTGCAGTGGGTTTTCTTGTCTCAGAAAAAAAAAGAAGACATGTAGAATAGGCATTTTAAAAGAATTTGTGTAAGGGTAAAGAACAAAAAAGGAATGACTACGTGTAATTTCATGCTCAAGAAAAGAAAGCTGAGCTTAAAAAAATTAAGAAGATATTACAAAAAGGAATCTGCTAGTGTCCCAAAAGGACATCATTCAAAATCCAAAGACCTGTCAGGAGAAATGCAAGAAGAACAGCTGAATTAATTTTGCAATGAATTCAGTCATTTTTGTCCTGACCATAATAAAGAGAGCTATTCTTGGGAAATATTCTGCAAAGTGTACAGCTTATTTATTTAGACAAGTATTTCTTCATGAAAGGCTACACTGGGGAAAAAAAGAGTGCAGCAAACGCCTTTGGAGGCGGCACTTGAGGTCTTTGTGGTGATTGCATTGGAGTGGGCTCTTGCAGAGGGCAGTGGCAGAGCAGGGCAATGACCACCTCTGCTGGGGTGAGGCAGGGACAGAGGATGGGGAAGGTAGGGTGTTGCACACAGAGGAACTGCTTCTCCTACATTCCAGGACATCTGTCCAGCACTAAAATCCCCGCAGTGACCTTCAAAGACCAGGAACAGTCTGAGAACCCCCAGAGCTCCTTCTCCATGAGACCTCCAGCCACACTCACAGAGGGCTTGAGCTGGTCTAAAGGCAGTCCTTCTCTACTTCTGCTAAATCTTACACCTTGCAGATAGCTGAGCCAGTGGGATCATTTCTCAGTTCCTACAGATTTAGTCATTTAGTCACACTCATTTCACCCACCTCTCACATTACAGCCCTGCTTTTCATCAGGTCTGAATTTGTCTGGATGTACAAGCCCCTCCCCATAAACTGAGTTCATAATAGAAAAGTAAAGCAAGGAAAACAGCCAACAGTAGAGTACACAGAGGTTTATGCTGAAAATTTTTATCAGTTCTACTTACATTTTCAACTTTTTCTAAGGTTTTCGGAGTTGGACTAGACTGAAGAGCCTCACATGTGATAAAATAGGTAAGACAAGGAGAGTCTGGTTAAGAATGAGGTAAACAATTTGAGTAGAAAGTGGTTGAATGGGAACTAAGATGATAAAGATCTTCCTGACTCTGGCATAAACATCCCTTTGGCATGGTGGAGAAAACTGCAAAAGTGAGCAGGTATTGCAGCCATAAGTAGTGACTGCAGCGGGTGTTCACATGTGTTAGAGACAGATGAATGATTTAGTAGATAAATGGCAAAACAGGTGACACGACTTCTGATTCTGACTTATGGAAATTGATACCTCTGCTGAAGTACAACCTGTTCTCCAAATCCTGACATTAAGACGAATAGCAGCCAAAAGGCAACCCCAGCACTTGATATTTGCGGGAGCTCAAATATTGATTGCACTACTTATTAATGAGTTTCATTCATAATAAATACATGGTATGTTTGCACAGAGGAGGTGTTATCTAGGGGAGGCATTACATGCTGTATTAAACAATGAATAATTTCTTAATCTTAAATGTGAGTAAACAGCAGGATAGTAAGTGTCATGGTTATAGGCAATTTCAGAAAGGTGCAAGTGTAGCAAGTGCTCCAGCACACCTGATGAGGCATCTCTCACTCCAAATGAAGATTTCTTTGATATCAATCACTATGTGAGGTGATGTGCGCTAGAAACCACAGTCCTAAGTTACAAAGGGTTTCCTTTTTAAGCACTAGATTCCATGTTATTTCATTACTGTATTTATTATGGCAATTTTCTGTGTTGCCATTTTAGAGCTTCTCCTACCTTAATTATAATTACTTCTACAATATCTGGTCTTGGCCAAACCCCCCATATTTTTATTCTCCATGTAGATCTATTTCAAAGAAAGTGTTTCCTTTATAGAACAGATGACACACTTGAAATCCAGAGAAAATAATGTATCATAAAACCTATACAAAATGGACTTTTTGGAAATGGATGTTCGACATTGCCTTTCATAATGGCTGTATTCCCCAAATTGCTGGTCAGGTTGCCATTTACTGTAATGAAACAGAATATGAGGTCTTGTATTTAGGAACTGGAACTCCAGAGACCTCAGCATTCACTCCTCCTTTTTCCCTATGTATTTTTCACTACGGTTCCTAGGTGTTAAATTTCTCTGATCAGCTTTTGATATAAGAGGCAAAATAGGTGAGTATGGATAAGCAGAACATCCAACCAACAGTAAAAATTATCACTGTTTTATACTAAATGTTCAGTTTTTCTTGCATGAATACAGAGCATTACAACTGGGCTACTTGAAAATTTTAATGTAAAACTACTGCGGAATGTTTTCTTTCCTTCACAGCTATACCCACAAGCCTCTGTTTGCATAGGTCTCCAGGAGTTCATTCCAAGATTCCTGAAGGAAAAGAAAACTCAGTAAACATGGACATACCTACACTGCCCTGCCAGCTCAGAGCTCCAGCTCAGACTCTCCACCGGCCCAACCTGCCTAAATCCGTGGCCGAGACAATCCACCCTTGTCCCTGGGCAAACCCCATCCCTGGAGAGGACAGAATTTTGGCCTTAGCTGCCACATGAGACATGGTCATGCAGTGGGACAGGTACAGCTCTTTTAGACCACACAGAGAAGCAGCTCCTGCCTGCAGACAGGCACGGCTAAGAGTACAGAGCTCAGCACAGCTGATCCACTCCACGCTGCTGCGGGAGGAAGACTTATATGAACGTTTGTGTATAAGGCAGCAAACAGATAAAGCTCTTCCAAGGTTTGATATGATTCACAGAACAAGCAGCACACTGGTAAAGTATTTGCTGTAATAAAGTTTCAGCATTTTACTATCACTGTAGGCACCAAATTTCCCATCTAATACTAGCAAGCAAGACTGTTCTCAAGAGGAGCAGACAGCAACTCTCACACTTGTGCCTGGAGCACTGTCTAGGTCTCGGACACACAAACATCGGACTGCATGTGCAAAGTGGCATCTGCAAAGTTACATCATTGGCTCCAATGCAGATCCACTGAGACCCCAAACTCTTTTATTAGCTTCTTGACAGTGGTGGCAGCCTCTTGGATAGGAGAAGCATCACTTATTTTTGAGAAACAACATATGGTACTTAGAATCCAGTGGTTGCCAGCTTGTGATGTAATTAGCCATGATCTCTGAACATCTGCACTCATCAGTTAGCCTTTAAGTTGGTGATCTATTGTTGTACATCAGAATTGAGATTACTCTTTCTTTGGGCATGTTTCCTTCAAGAATGCTTAATACCTTTAGTTAAAGTTCTTAGCTTCAAAACCCTGTGAGTACTCTGTAGGCAGAAATCCTATTACAGATTATCACCTCGTCACACTTGAAAAGTTCTCCTGAGACTGAAAAAAGGGGACTGCTTAAAAGGCACTGTAGGACAGTGAAGGACCACAATACATGATGGTATTGTCAAAACAGAAATGCTCTCCTCAGAATAACAATGTTTACTAAATCATATTTGTAGCCTGATACTGTCAGACTTACTGTCATGCATATGCATGAGCTAAGTCCAGTAGATTTGGAATAGGAAAACTGGAGTTTAAAGATACTAGTCAGAAGAGCCAAGAAGATGAAAATGTTTCCAAATTTTGCTAGAGCTTTTCATTAGAATTAGAATTTTCATTAGATTTTTTTAAGTCAAAGAGTGACAGCCTTACAAGGAGAGCAAGGAATGAATTTACACGTTTGGTTTTCTTTGTGAATTGCAAAAGCAAATTAACCAAGTATTTGTGACCAGTTATAACCTTGGATTACCAGATGGATTGAAAGAGACAGTAAGGCAAGAGAGAGAAACTATTAGTTAAACAAGTAATCTCATTGAAGCCATATGGGCTGTTTAGGCAATTAGGATTACTCATAGAAGAAGGGACTTAAGGAGTCTTTCAGAAAGTCCATTATCTTTGATAGCAAGGTTACACTGGGCAATGTGAACTATCTGGAAGAGAAATTATGATGGAAGAAAATTGAAAAGAAAGAAAAAAGTTGAAAAGAAGGGTGAAACCCTGGGAATAAGAATTAAATCTAAAATAGCAAAATCAAACAATAAATGAATTGATACATAGTTTCCCTAGATGTCTAGAAAATACTGTTAATTAGTCCTGTGGCATCAGAAGGAGAAAGGAAACAGTTACTGTCACAAATGCTGG
This sequence comes from Motacilla alba alba, assembly GCF_015832195.1. Taxonomy (NCBI): domain Eukaryota; kingdom Metazoa; phylum Chordata; class Aves; order Passeriformes; family Motacillidae; genus Motacilla; species Motacilla alba. The sequence goes on along the minus strand of NC_052017.1, from coordinate 35,946,517 downwards.
GCGTTCAGCAATAAATCACTCTTTTTTTCTAGCTCTGTATTAGTACTTCTCATGTACACAACTGTAGGACTTCTAACACGGTCAAGGACATTGTTAATATTTGAGATTGTCAAGCTTAGTGCAAATAATAATCCAGCTTCTCAGTAAAGAGAAGAAGGCTACCATGTGGCCTATATTGAATTTTCTTAATGCAAGTTGAAGCATTCCTGGCATGCTACATTCCCTCACAGACTTTTTCTGCAGCTCCTGCAAGGTGACTAACATTCACTGAATTTTGCAGCAAAGCTTTATTCCCAGGCTAAACACACCATTTAAACATTCCCCAAAAGTTACGCACCGGACAACGTACCTGGGAGATAAAGAGATACATTCAAAACACCCCAAACACAGACTGGAGCCAACTGAACTGTCTGAACTTTCAGCACAGTCAATCCTGTTGGTTGGCCCAACAGTCATTAAGTCTTTCTAGGGAATTCCAAGCAAGATTATCTTCCATCACCACATTACACCACCCCTAACAGGTTTAAAGTCTCATCCTGATTCACAGTGGAAGCTCATTATGAAGCATGAATCCTGCATGCTGTCTAGTATCGAGATTAAATCCTTCCATATGTAAGGGATGAAAAATTCTTCCTTTCTGAGAAGTTTTTTCTGGAGTAAGCAAGTTCCTTCAGGTGAAGAAATAGTTGAGCCATGTAATGAGGCCCTGCAACGTGTCATTCAGCCAAAATCAGGTTAAGATAACCTCAAATGACAAGCAAGAAGAGAATGTTTATTTTCTCTGATTTGCAGTGGCTTTGCTATACTTGGCTGTGACACAAAGAATTGAGCTCTGATGAGCATTGCAAGAAGAGAAGATGATTGTTTTACCAGCTTGAAAGAGAAGGGAATCTGGGGAATTCATTCTTATTTATATTATTGCAAATATCTTTTGTTTTTTGGCCTGAGGAAAAAAAAAAAAAGAAGAAGACCAAGGGACATTTAAAGCCTCCACTTTTTTCTGTAGCATTTTCATCAGCTGACACAAAGCTGGCCAATTTATTGCTCTGACTGACAGCAGCTGATCAAGTGCTCCCACAGCCACTATCACAGTGTGAAACATTGGGTTCAAAATGGTGATGGGTTCATTTGCTGTAATTCTAAATGGGACAGAGCCCAAAACCAGGATCCCAGCTCCCTTGAACTCGAGCTGTTCAAAATTCAGATCCATATCAAAATCTTACTGCTCAGGCCCATCACTACTTAATTTACCAAGGCTGTTACTGGCACAGCACTTCATTCTGGCTGTCTTCACTATCCCTCACATGGCAGCCACAATAAATTATGCAGCTGGGAATGCAACAGCAAGCAAAGCAATTGACCTGTGCAAGGATAGTGATCTCTCTCACGTGACTTTGCTGCAGCCCCATGCTGGGCAGAGCAGCACTGCCCTCTGCCAAGGGGACCGGGGTGGATCCCCTACTCTTCTGCATGTGAGTAAATCTGGCCTGTTCAGCAAACGCTGCCTTCCTCCTGTTAGCAGTAGCACTGGAAAATGTTGACCAGAAAAGATTTCCCTTAAGCAGGATCGCTTCCATCCTTTTTAAGAACCCCATTAGTGAGCAATGCCATAACCCATAGGAGGACTTCTCAGGTAGGGACTTAGGTGTCTTTAATGAAGCCTTCACTTTAGTCTACTTGTATGTTTGCTGGAGAAATGGATGCAGATTCAATAGCTAATGGGATCAGTATTCCTACCTCCAAAGCCAGAATGTGGTGTCTACCTGACTACCTACTGTGACTGCCTGAATCTAAAGCCCATGGCTCATGGGCTCATTTGGCTGAGACTCAGGAGATGCATGACAAATACAGCAAAAGCAGGTTAGAAATGGGAGCCAAAGGAGCCAGCAAAGTGAACCTCGTGCCTCTCAGTAAAGAGTATGCAGCAGTAAAGGCCTGCCCCTCAGTGCTGAGCAGCCCCAGACTGCAGTGATTCAGATGCCACTCTGTGCTCCATGCACTGCCTTCTAAGGTCTTCAGAAGACAAAGCCAGAGCAAGATCTCCCTACCCTGGGGCTAACCTGAGCTTTCTTCCAAGGGTGGCGCTGCACAACTTCAGCAACAGATATCGCGCACTGTTCCTGGTAGTGTTTCCAGCTGACAAAGCCCCCTACAGACCGAGACTCCTCTTTCCTCCTCACCACTGCCCTGCAATTAAGCGCTCTCAAGTCACTGTTCCTACGTCCTCAAGCATAAAAACCTCCCAAAGGAGCAGAGAGGGACAAACTACGAGTCTCTGGCTTAGCTCCAGAGCCTAGTAGAGCTGCTGGCTCACAGATCACAGAATGACCTTCCCTCTGCAAAGGGAAAAAGGGGGCAGAACACAATCTCAGTGTTCCTTATGAGATTGGGAGCTTTCCCTCCATCAGAAAAAGGAGCTTCACAGCCCATCCTTATGTCCATGCAGAGATTCCCAAGGGACAGACAGTGAGCAGCACGGCCTATGGTAATGCTCGTAGCTAGTTTGCACCTTGCTTTCTGTCTGAAGCATCAAATATTCACCACGAGTGCCGAGCTACATATGGTGCAAGGTATACATTATTCCACTGGCAGCAGTTATATGACACTGTAAGTAAAATAAAGTAACAGGTAGATATATTTTTCTTGTTAATCACAAACCTAATTTTCTATTAAAATGTATGAGATGACAAAATCTCAACAAACTCTTTAAAGCTATTACTAGAGGATAAAGTATTCCACCAAAGTATTAATATTAACATCATTAAAAGAGTTTTATCAAGTGTGCCTTTATCTCCAGATTGCAAACAATAGCAGCCTGAAGGAGAGATATGCCCTTGAGTATTGTGGTATGAAAACCAACAGCAGTTTTAGAGCCACATAAAGTCTTCTTGTGGCTTCAAAATTAGGGGAAAAAAATTCTTGGAGCCACAATTATAAGAAGTAATAGAGTAAATGAATCTATTTTTCATCACCTTGGGCTCTGAAAAGAAAACATTTGAGAATTATATTGATAAGAGAAAGAGCTGAGATATTCAAATGCATTTAATGTTGTTTTAATTGATTAAACTAGATCAGGAGCATTTGAAAATGCATAAAGGAGCTGTTTCTGCATAAATATTCAAAATATATCTGGTTCAGAAGATAGGTGATGTTTTGTACATGCAAGTGATACAAGATAGTTATCTTCCATAAATCCAATAATGTCTTAGAGTCCAGAAGATTAAGAGTCTTAAATTTTTAGGGTGCATTTTCCCCCCAGTCATTTGTTCATATCACAGAACTCTTTCTTCCTCCTAGTGGGAAGAGAGTTCCAGAATTTTAGAAAAGGGATTTTAGAGATAGGAAGACAAGGAATGATTTTGGTTCTACTCTGACAACCTATGCTAGGTTTGTCCAGAAATGTGGTAGCGTCAGTGAGTTACAGATCAAAGCATGTGAAATCCTGGACAAATCCCCCAGTTGCTATTTGGAAAACTGTATCTACTTCCTAGCATCTGATTTCCAAGAGAGATCCACACCATTTCACCTGAGGACAAGGGTTCAGTTTTTGAAAACACTAAACCATTAACCCATGGATATCAAGAGCATTCCATTTGGTATCCCCAGATTTCAGATCACACAATACAAGTTTAGGAGAGCCTGCAATGTCCACTGCTCCTGCCCAGGTCCTGGCAGTCCTGTGATAAGAGCCCAGAAGCAATCATTCTTCCTTTTGCTAAGATAAGGGTACTTTATAAATGCCAGCATTGAATTACTTCGACAGATTTACCAAATGGGTCTTGTGGGCATGAAGGGATGGTCTAGGAGAAAGGACAGAGGTAACCAAAAGCCAGTCCACCTGAGGACCTGTACCAATATCAAAATTCCCAATCTTGACAAGGTCCCTTTAAAATGTTTCTTTGTTTCATGATATTAAACTCAAAATAGTCCCCTTTGCCACATCACTATAACACTGCTCTGAGATGAGAAAAATAGAAGAATATTGTACTGTAGATGTCTGTCTCCCAGCTGCATTGAGTGATGAGGCTCTGTCTTCCCTGTATGTTCATAAGAGGTAATTTCTTCTAGAGTCTCTCCATAAAAAACTCCTTACAGAGAGCCCACCATTAATCTTGAGCACAGTAAGTATTAGCCAACATGGTAAAAAGAACATTAAAAAAAATCTTGTCCCTAAGCTGTGGAAGCCTAAATAATGACAGTAATAGCATAATCTCACTCACACACACAAAGTTGTTAACAGACAAAAATAGAGTTCATGCAAAGCAGAGTACACAAGCAGAGCAGAAAAGCACAACTTTCTTCACTAATTCCCAAATAAATAATACCAAATATATTGCTTTAAAGTGCTTCATTTATTTTAAAGAAATACTTCTAAAAGAAGTGTTCCAATGACAGGCCATGAAGAGCACTTTATAAAAGATTAATTATATCCTGAAAGTTACAAGTGTCACAGAGTAAGATGACTGCTGTATAAAACACCAATATACCATCCTACTCAGCCACCCATTCAAACCAGGCCTGATCCTGAATTTCCAGCTGAGAACTGGAATTATTTAGCAATTATTTAGCTGAACATAAATATTTAGAGACAGAATCTGCTAACAAATCTTGCCTCTAGCCAGGCCCATAACAATATTCTTGGCACTAGTTTTCCACATATAAATCACCCCCCTAACTTCACACCTTCCTTATTTCATTTTTACAATTTTGTAGAATACCCAGTCTATTTTATTTATGTGATGCTGCATCTAGGAGTCTCTATACGAACACTGTTATTAGATCTAATTCTGGCTACATTGTCACCATTAAACGTAGCCCTACGGTATTAAAACAAGAGACAAGGGAAATAGGATTCTTAGAAGCAGTGGTTGAAAAAAAAATTAAAATGGTTTTCCAGCTGAGGAAAGCACAGACAAACAAAATATCCTCCTTCTCCCTGAGTTCTGCCACAAATCTCTGCATTGCTTCCCTCTATTATTTAGATGGAAAACCAGCCAATCAACTGGTTCCCCTTGGAGGACCAGCGAAGTGTGTGGTGGACTAAATCTGGTAATTTGGGTGCTTATCAAGCATGTGGCCAGGGAAGGCCTGACTCTGGCTGGAGCAAGCACACAGCAGCTGATGCCCAGTGGCTACACCTGCCTTTTGAGATTTGCCTTTTCTGAAGGAAAGCCCAGTGAATACATCTCAACATTTGCAGCTCCATACGAATCATTTTGTGAGGAAACCAGTAATCAAAGTGGTCTCTTAAGCCAGGACAAAGATTTACTATCTTAAGTGGCCCAAGAGGATCTGCTGGAGGTGAGGTTGAAGAGTCAGCAACAGTCTTCCATGTTCCTTCCTTCCTTCCTTCCTTCCTTCCTTCCTTCCTTCCTTCCTTCCTTCCTTCCTTCCTTCCTTCCTTCCTTCCTTCCTTCCTTCCTTCCTTCCTTCCTTCCTTCCTTCCTTCCTTCCTTCCTTCCTTCCTTCCTCCCTTCCTCCCTTCCTCCCTTCCTCCCTCCATCACTGAGACAGGTGTAGTGGGGCAAAATTATAGTAGTTCAGCAAAGATGCAACGTGAAAATATTACCCACTACCAAAGCTGATTTTAAATGCATCTTTCCTGGCCCAACTCTCTTTCTATCAAGCTACACAGAATTCAGGGAATCCTGCAAGCTATTTTTTGCATCTGTTGCAACCTGGCCATTTTTTTCTTCTGTGAAAAAGCACCTTTTTTGACAGCAAGCCCATAGTGCTCCAATGAAAGTGGCTACTTTCCTTGCTTTGTTTGTTCTGCAATTTTTAGACAAAAATGGAGCATGTCACAAGTTCACTGCTTCAGTTTTCTAGAGCAGAGCTTGAAGCCTTACAAGAGGAAACAAACTTTGAGGATGGTCTGTTTAACTGCAAGCAGGGAAGTGTTGAGCAGGCAGGGAGAGCAGTGGCCACAAGCACCAGCCCTTGGAGATCTGCCTGTTCCTGGTGTGGTAAAGTGCTCCCTCCCTTACCACAAAAGCAAGTCACAGTTCAAAACATGACTCTTCAGGCCTTCCCAAGGCTCCACAATGTGTTAGGGAGAGAAAGAATCAAAAAGCCCCCAAGCCAAACTCTGCTGCATGTGTTTGTTCAAACAACTGTTCCACACTGCTGCAGCTTGAACCTTGCAGTTCCAGCACACTTTAATTCATGGAAATGTGCCCCAACAAAGAGCTTACCAGTTTTCAACTCTAAATGCAGAGGGAAAAGTAGCATTAGCAGCAGCACCACAGCTGAGTTCTCTATAGATGGTAAATAAATCATGGGAACAACAATCCCCAATTTCACATTAATTGTTTGGAAATCTCTACAACATCAAACATTTTGTTAAAAATCTAGAAAAAAATCAGCATGGCTCTTTTGTTGTTTCTGTTGTTGTTTTGCTTTAAAATGATTTGTTCTAAATACAGCTTAACATGCAGATGACTGGTTTGAGACTAGTGTATTTCTTCAAGTCAGAAAAAATCCCCACAGTAATGGTTTTATATGGGGATATCAGCAAAGAAACTATTTAATAACGTATTTAATAGATACCTGGAAGTACACTCAATTCTTTCACAAGGATGGGGACAGCCATGCCTTGGGTTGGTCCAATGAATTTGGCTCTATTTGACTTAATTTGGGCAAGAGCATTTTTCAAATCAGAGTGAATAGTCCCTTATTGATTATGAGGCATTGGAGGACAACAGAGAAAACAGATCTGAAGTTCCTCACAAAAGAGTGAAGGAAGTTAATGATTTACTGGCTTGTGTTTTTTTGTTTGTTTGTTTGTTTGGGTTTTTTTGGGGTTTTTTGGTTGGTTTTTTGTTTTTTTTTTGGTGTTTTACTTTGCTAGCGTGACATTCAGAAAGGGTCAACCCAGTTTTTTAAGAACCACTGTCTCTGCTCGTGTTGCACTTTGACATATACAGCCTGATCTTGCCCTTGTCCTTTTTTCATTTGTTTATTTGTTTGGCTGATTTATTTGCAATTCAAACCCATATCTAATTACTGCCCAGTAACAACATTTCCTTTTTTACAGAGCAATTGCTTTCCATATTTTGGCTTCCATTGAATTTCAGTGTTCTGGATCACTTGCCTCTATTGTTCTATCTGAGCTACTGTTTTTCCCCACACTGAATCCCTTTATGCTGTTTTTGCCGATGATTCTAGCCTCTCTATAGCCCATTGTAATTTTTCTATCTTCACTCAGATTTGCAACTTCTTTTGACTTTGTATCATCTGACCATGAATTACATTAGCATAACTATTTCTTTCCTCTTCCAAATTTGATGCCTAACAACCAGCTCCTTTGTGTTGAAAACAAAGGAGTAGTTAAAATATAACTCTCCAATGTGTTGATAAAAGCTGTCACAGGATTTCCCTAATTTATTCCCAGCAACTACCTGGCCTATATTAATAGAGTCACCTGAAAGGTAGGCTTTTCTAGCCCAGTCCTTCCTCAATGGGTAGCAAAATAACCCCAGAAAAATGAGGAAACAACAACAACAAAAAAACCATTAAATTTCTTTATAGTCTTCACTTTGCCCTGATTCATGCCATGTTCCTCATTTTAACTTTCTGGCTAAATTCTTAATGGTGGTGTGGAAATAAAGAGAAAGCAAATTGAGCCAAAGTCTGTAGTGCTGAGTCACTGCTCTCCCACTCCTTTCAGCTGTGTCTGTTACAGATAGATGGCTTCAAAATCAGCCTCTGGGGGTTGGTAATTATGGGAGATGTGGCAAAGAGATTTAGGGACAGGATAGGTAGTAAAGACTTTTTTTGGGTGGTGGGGGAGGTTTTCTCTAGTTATTAAGGATTCTAAAATAACAGGAATATTCCTTTTAGGCACAGAATTCTGGCCAAATTTTCTCGCACTATGTACCATTTTAGGTATATAGTAAGATGAGAAGGGATCGTGGGTTACTTAAATCCCAAAAGAAAAACACTGAGAATGAAGTGGCTACATCTGAGAAAGACTTTTTCAGAGGAACTGAGTGTAAAACAAATTATTTGCTAGTGATCCTTGGCTTAAGTTGCTTTTGGTGCAAGCAGCCATATTGTATTAAGGGAGTTTTTGGTATGGCTGCAAGAAGTGAGTTTATAACTGTGCTGAAACTGAACTGCATTTTAAATCTTTATGAGATAGTATTAAAGATTCACTGATATCAGAATATCTACCATCTGGGCTATTCTCTAGTAGTTGGGAAATGGCTATTTCTTGGAGCCTCCAGGTCTATTTTAACCTGCCATCAGCTGCAACACCTGTTCCCCAGACCATTTTGTGGGCACTAATGTCTTTTCCTATTCTCATGGAGTTGCACAGGCAGAAATGAATGAAATTCAGCCATCATGTTCTCCTGGAGGTTTCACATGGTCCTCAAAGTTCCTTCTACTCTAACAGCAAGTCCTTAAGTTAATGCAGCCAACGCTGCAACACCAACCTTTGTTTTAGAATGTGTCCCAACAAAATGTGTTTAGGATAAATACTTCTGATGAATAAAATATTTTCCTTCACTACCCATCAGCCTGTAAACCAGTTGGTGACATGAGCCAACTGTGTCTTGGCTGCCCGTTGCATGCAGTAATGTATGGCCCCAGTGTGGATAGGGGACCATAATTCACTTGCAGGACTCTGCTGATGTCAGACAGCGCCTGAGCAGTTTATGAACAGCCGCAGAGCCTTGAGAATGAATTACGACCCTGCATTCACTCCTAGGACATCTGTTGTTGTTCAATATAGAGTATACTTCCTGTAAATTAAAAAAAAAAAACAAACAACAAAACACCAAGAAACAGCAATAACTGCACTACTTCTTCACCCACTCTTTAGTTTCCGAAGTATCTTTTTTTTCTGCTTTATTTGAAACCAAGCAGATTCACTAGAAAAACTGAGGTTTGCTGTGCTATTTTCTTACTAGAGTTGCAGGGCCATCATTCAAGACTATGGTAGCTTTGTAGCACAGGTAGAAGGCTGATTTCCCTTTTATGCTTGTGTATGTATAACCATTGACTCTACAAAGCCAAATTCCAACTAAATCAGTTTAATGCCACTGTTATTTGAGAATTATCAATTCCTTTTTTCTGATCTGAATGTAAAAGCTTCTTGCCATGTCACTTTAATTCTATTTCCGCAGTAGGTTCAGTTGCACCAGGGCAAATCTGAAGTAATCTGGTGCATTTTGTTTTTTTTACCAGTACTAGTGACTCAAATCCTTGGAGTTATTCCAGTTTTTCAGATTTTGGCCCAGAGAAGCTAGTTACAGCATGTGACATCAAAGAGGCGTTTGTGAAAAACTTTGTTAAATGGCCTATTTATGAACATTTCTGGCCATGTGTCATGTTTTCTGTAGGTTTCCCCCCTCCTCCTATTTTATTACTAGGGACATTTGCCTGAAAACAGACTATTTGTTACTTAGCAAGTTCATTTGCTCCTGCTGCTTATTCCTCACTTGAAGTCACTCCTGTGATTGTGGCATCATAATTAGTTGCTCTGGAGATGATTATGATGTCACAGAGGACTGTGTGTTATATGGCTGCAAGTGATGAATAAGCAGCAGGAGCAGATGATCTCTCAAGCAATAAAGACCACGTCTTTATGGAAATATCCCTGGAAACAGAAAGGCTGAAATTCTATATTAAAGCAATGGAATAGTTTCTAGTATGTCAACACTTTCCACAAAATAGAAGTGTCTCTTTTAAGGGGGGAATGGTGTTGGACAGGAGGGGTTATGCACTTCCTATCAGCTATGTGCATCACTTTAAAACTACTTTTGAAGTATTTGGCCTTCACATGTCCCTAGTGAATTACAGAGAGACTGAACAAGTTATACCTATCAATAAAAAGATGATGTATCCTACATAAAATAGCACATCCATTTCTGATGGTCAGTGACCCCCTTTACTACCTCTCAGTCATCACAGGAAATAGTAAATTACGTGGGCACTGACACACTGCCTAAATCCCACCACTGTCCTGCTCCAGCCAGAAGGGTCTTTGCCAAAGGGGTGTCCTGCAGGCCTGGGTAGGCAGGATCTACACATACCCTGCCCTGTACCTGCAGCAGGGGGTCCTCACACAGGACACTTCCTCACACAGAAAACTGTCTCCCAACCAGGCACTTCTTGGCACGTCAATTTTCTCCTGAAGTCTTTCTGCTGGCACAGTGCCCTCAACTTCAGAGCACTTTTTGAGTCTGCTCTGGGTCAAGGAAATAGTTCATCTCACCCCTTTCCTTTTTCGCACTGTCTTATTCTCACCTCTACCTTCTTCCCAGCTGCCTACAATGGACAGGAGGCAGGAAGACTGACTGCAGGTCACTTACATAACAATACCTTACATAATACCTAAAAAAGACACACTTCTCCCAGACATAGTTGAAGGTAGCGTGCCACCTTGTTTGCTTTCTGTTCACTTGGTTTTGACCCACCTCCATACTAGAGTTGCCCTCTCTAATCCTCTAAACCTGATAGGTATAATTCCCAGATAAGACCTTATCTCCATCACAGCACTTCAGCCTTTCCAAATGTCAAAGCTAATGAATTAGGCATTCCTAAAAAAGTAGGCTTTCATTTATTGTTTAATACGTTTTGGTGTTGCTCATTGTATCTGATTGGTTAATCTAACTTAATCTAGTGGGACAAAAAAAATCTGCTTGGCGCCACAAAATACAAGGGAATGCTTTTCCTACTCTGACTACAAAGCCTGCTGTTTAATTGTACAAATATTTATGGGTTTGGCTAAGGTGAGCACTAATTTGTTATTTTAGCCAAAACCTTCAAATAATTTAGAACATGCTAAGAAAATATTCACTGCCTTTGTGCAAACAGCAACGTGTTAAATGTTTAAGAGAAACTCTCATGCTACTGAAAGGACTTTGCAAGTAGACACTTGCAAAAAAAGAAAGCAAAATTTTCAGCGGTTATTTTCCGGAATGTTGAAAAATATAGCTTGCAAAAACCTGCCTTGTGGGCAGACAGTCTCACTGTGTCCCTAGTTATTTATTTTAATTAGTGTTTTGGGCTTTTTTAACCTCTGACATAGGTTTTTGTTTCAGAGGGCTTTACCCTTCTAGTCTTCAAGAAGAAAAGTGTCTGCTGCTGCAAAAATAAGAAAGGCAGTGATTGAGCATCTGCAGAGTCCTGTCGCCAGGCAAATGTGGACCCACTGAATTCAGATAAATACCCCTGGCTCTTGAAGAGGTGAGCTTCAATAAATCTCAGCTTCATCCTGCTTACAGACCAGGCTCTAAGGGATCGTTTACAGCAACACTTGGGGGGATCAATAGCCACCTGCCAGGAGAGTTTCTCTGGGAGCGCCTCCCTTGCCAGGCAGGGTGAGCCAGCAGCACAGTGGCTGCTGCTGAAGGACAGGGTGAGTGCTGGGAGGCACTGGGGCCATGACATGCCGTGCAGGCTTCTCCTCCCACTCCTTGCATCAAGTCGGGGAGTTGCAACCCATCTGCCAGGATGCTTTTTGGCAGTGGTGAGGGGCCTCTAGGGAATTCTTCCTGAAATGTTTAAACCCTGGCATAAACTCTAAGCTCAGAAATCTCAGAAAACCCATGGCTTTGGGTGCACATGGGGCACTCTTTATTTCCCCCTCACATGCCATGAGCTAAGTGCATGGATTTAAATGGCAGAGTATATATTGAAAAAGGGAGAAAGGAAAAAAAAAAAGGAAGAAAAAGAAGAAAAAGATGAACATATTAGTAATGGCTAACTACCAGCCTTCAGAGCAAGCTGGCCACAGTCCAAGCCTTCCCTCGGCAAGGATGAGTGACAGCATTGGTGACAAGTTGCTGCTTTCCTCCTCCAGCCATTACCCTCATGGAGATGCAGCATTTTCACAGCTACTCCCTCTCTGGGCATCAGGCTGCACCATCCTAGCCAAGGTCTAGCACCACTACTCCCAATCCCAACGCTCCCCTCCACTATTGCTGCTCACCTTCCTTGCCACCTGTTACTCTCACTGCCAGGTCTGCCACACAACTCTCTGGGAGCCCTGTGCTGCCAGCACATCCTCCACCAGGCCTTTGTCATGCTGAAATGACTCTTCACAATGCTGCTTTAACTCCCTCTAGCTGAACTTCAGGGCTTCCTTTGCTTCCCTGCTCCCTTAGCCTTCCAACATGTGGCATCAGGCTGTGGTGATGAGGCTCCTCTAGGAGCCTCAGAGGGGAGTGAATGTGTCCAAACTTTTCACACAGTCCCCCCTTGCCTCTACTGTGAGCTTTAATAGAAATAACCTGTCTGGAGAATAAACCCCTTTTCCTTTCCTTTTCAAGTCTCCAAGAAACAGTGAAAGAGCTCTCCCACCCCTGGGACCTTTTCTGAAGGTCTTTTTCTGAAGGTCTTTGCCAGAAACTGCTGCTGTGCTGTGGCCCAGGGCCCCACCTTTCCGCTGTAGCTGTTTGTTTGTTTGCTTGTTTTTGCCAAAAGCAGATAAAACACACATCAATTTCTTTCTTGAGGGGAAAAAAGCAAAGAGATTATCAGAAATTCACCATGATTCATGTCAGCCATATTCAAAAGAAGACATGAGGTTAAGTCTTTAGCTGGCTGGAAGAAGTTGCTGAAAACCTGAGCATGAAGGACACATTTCTAATGTCTCTCTCTGTGGTGCTGGAGGGAAAAACAGCGTCTGTGCACTGCTTTCTGCACTTTCTGCTCAGATCAGCAGCAAGGCTTTAGGTGAAGCAATGGCTGGTTGATTGAACATGATTGAAGCATATAAACTTCACCCCTCTGAAAAGGACGTGGAGAGAAGGAGCTGGTAGTTAAAGGAAGGGAGGACAAATTAGGAATGCCAACCTTCATTGAGAGGGGGGCAAAATCACACACAAGTCAAACCATCTCAGGCATTCAAACATCCCCTTGACCAAATGCCTACCTTTAAAACAGGGTTATCTGTCACCCAGAAGTAAAAGAACAGGGCCATCAGCTTCACGCGTAGAAGAGCTTTGCCTTGGCTCGGCTATGGGTCATACCTATGTGCCTTGTGACTTGCTGTCCTGGGACCACAGCAGAAATGATTGCTGTCATTCATGCAGTAACCCGCATAGATGCCCAGACGGGTTTGAAAACTGCCTATTCACTAACCAGTGTTTGAGAGCACAGCAAGATGTAGAACCTTAAACAAATGCCCTCTCTTCAAGAAAAGTTGGGGTGTTTTGTTGCTCCAAGAGAAACTGTGTTAAACAAGGAGGATGTAGGTCCTGTCGATCCCCCCCAAGTGATTTTTTTTACCTCCTGGAGGACACAGTAACTGCTGAGACTGCGGAAGTATTATCTTGCTTTCAGAGAGCTCTCTGATGAGGAATTCAGTGCTGTAGCTGTGGCACGGCACGAGACACGTGGTTGGGATGTAAAAAAGTGAAAAATAGGGCCCAAAGAGCTAGAATGTCTGTGATGAAGCTCCTCCTTCAGCAAAATGGGAAGTGTTAAAGCTCTGAATATCAATCAGCACTTCCCACAGGCAGTGGGATTCACTGGCAGGATCTGCCAGTGTCTCTGAGACACTGAATCCTTTCCTTAAATTAAAATTGTGACCAACTAGAGGCAAAGCAAATTACTAAGGTAATCAAAAATGAGTGACATTAGTCTTGTAAAAGAAATCTACAAAGCAAAATTCACTGTAGGATGCATGAAAACTCCATCAGTTCTTTGTTTTATGTAATTGAACCCCCCCCAAACACTTCCAAATCACAGAAAATTGTAAAAATGCACCACAGAGTTCAAGTTTACAATTCAATAATAATAATAGAGTATAATAATAATAATGTAATAGCAATAATAATAAACATCCACTGTTTTATTATAACTACAGATTGTGTCTGATTGAAAGTCATTAAAAACCTATGTAAAAATATGGAATAAAAAAGCAAGTAGTTTTTGCTCTAGCTGTTAATGTATAGTACACTTAGTTTCTCTAAAACAAATCAGTGGAAAGAGGGGAGGAACAACAGGAAAACCCAAAATAATAAACAAACCATTTTTAAGACATGTTATAAAACTCCTGAGATTCAATTGTAAGGGCACTTTCTCCCAGAAAGATGACAGCAATTATCTTCCTGCAAAGAAGGAGAGAAAAAGAGGGACACTCTCCTGCAGTTCAAAATACTAGCTGTGATTTTCAATCTTCCTTTTTCTCTGTCCTCAAGAAACTCAGTTAAAAGGAAGTGGTGTGCACTACCTGGTACCACCAGAGGAAAAGGTGCACAAATTACCCAGTCTTAGTCAGTTCCAGTGGCACAGAACAAAGACCCATGGCCTTTAAAAGGACATTTCACATAATGCCTTTGCCCGTGCTTCACCTGTTCCCACCCAGGGGCAGATCAGAGCCCACAAGCTCCTGAGTACTTTTAAGGGATGATTGCAGAAAGGATGCATGGAAAAGCAAACGATTCTGGATTTCAGGCACATGAACAACTCTTAAACCTCAACCCCATTATTTTATATTTCTGATTTAAACAAGACAAAAGTGAAAACCAGGAGATACCAAGAGATGTCGTTCATCTAGAATTTAAAATGAGAAGCCTGTTTTGAAAGCTAAGACATTTATAAGGTATATATTTCCCAATTTATTGTCCATCACTTTTTTAAATATGCAAAACAATTAACATTTCTCTTGGGCAACAATTCTGCAGATTAGTACAGACAGAAAGATTTTTTTCAAATATTCAGCCTTGGTTTTCCATTTCCTATCCCAGGATTCTAAGCGATACCCTAATTATACCCTAGGTATATAATTAATACCCTAGGTACTAGCCTAAAATAATCCTCTCTATCCTTGCTGTCTGCACCCATCTAATTCTTCTGGGAAGAAAAGATGTTAATAAAATAGATGAACTATTGTCATTTTTCCCCCAAAGCTTTAATAGAAAAGGGAGGACAGCTGAAGGGCAAATGGAGATTCTTACTAATTCCAACATCTTTTTACACAACTCTTACCTTTTTCTCCAAGCTTTCATAAGCTGTAGGCTTTTTTTCTCCCAGCTCTTACTGCCCTCAATATGAGTGCTACTGAACTTAGTCTGGTGTTTATACTTTACTATTATCATAAAAAATAGCATTTGCCCTGTGGACAACATTACAGCAGAAATGGTACTCAGTAGCTAGAGAGATCCCATATGAACCATCCTTTTCTGTCCTCTGGATCTCAAGGGAGTGTGAATAGATAGTTTCTTTCTGAATGTGATGTTGTCCAATATGTGGAGGAAGTTTTCTACAAGAGAAAGACTTTTGTACCTCTCTAGTCAGCCAGGTGTTATCTGCAGCTGTAAATAGGGAGAAGTGTGGAGTACAGGCTGGAATGGTGTCCTACTAAAGATTAAAATCTTCCTTGTTCTTTTTTTTCATTTGGTCAATCAGCTCTGCAAGATACGACATTGACACGTTGATCAGTTTCCAGAACAGCTTGTGAAACAATTGTTTACTTTTGACCAGTCTCAATTATATCTTATCTACACTAGGTCACACAGTCTATCAAACATATAACTTAAAATAATGATGATGGTAATTTGGAACTGGCAAATGCAATGTTATGAAAGGTTAAATTTAAATTTCCCTGGGGTCAAAGGTATTTAAGGATAATCCAGGCACTGGTTTGAAATACAGCATAGTTAGCTACCAGATGAAAATTATTTTTCTTGCAGCAATTACCATGGTAGTCCCAGAAGGGGTTTGTTATGTTAAAACAGCACTGAGACTCCAGAACTGTTCACAGGCAGGTTTTTAGGCTGCTTTGGAGGGCCTGCTGTTTGCTTTTGTTGGCAAGCATGACCTGTATGTTTATTTTATTCCTTCTTTACTTCACAGGGTGAATTTTGTTCTCTGCATGTATGAGAGGATTACAAGCAATAGATGTTAAAGTTTCTGTTTACCTACAAGGCATGTACAAACAGAGGGCCTGATCCAAACCCCGTTATCATCAGTGAAAAGTTGAGTCATCATCTCTAAAAGTCTAGTCGCCTTTTTCAAGGTAGCAAATACAAATATATGTTCTTCAAGCACCACGTTTGAAAATTTAAAATATATTCTTTAGGGGGGAAAAAAAGAGGAAACTCTCTTTCCTTTAATTTCTCCTTAGTTGGTGGGTACTTTTTTTAAGGGCAACTTTCTGTTTGACTGAACTTGAGTTTTAAACTTATATGTCATCAAAGATGATACCCCAGCTGTGGCTGGAGACCAGTTTTCCCTGGAAGGATTTATGAAGCTGTTCTTTCAGTGACTCCTAGCAATGTGAAAGACAATTCTCTGACCCACTCACACTTATGGTGTGTGTACTGCTCATAATGTGCATTTTTTGGTGAACATAAGGAATGCAGAACAATGTCAGCATCTCATTTGCCAAGAAAAGAAGTAAGAGAAAACCATACAAGAAGAGGGTCACCCCAACAGCAAGGATGGAAAAGAAGCACACTATATCATACATGCTATACGGCATGGAAATAAGTCTTCACATGGTGCATAGGAGACCTCATCACATTCCTCTCCAGGGAGTCAGCAGGAGGTAAAGAGCAAAACAGCCTTTGTGTAACACATGAGCACATCCTGTAAAGAGCATATATAGATGGTGAATCTCTCTAAAAACTGATACTTAGCATGCTAAGCAAACAAACAAGCAGCTGAATGCATGTAAATTAGATGAATGACTTGGGTATAGGAGACAGGAACCTCATAAGTCAAATGATTCCCAGCTTCCAGAAGGATTTGCATATAGCATAAGGAGGGACCTTCTGCAGATGCAGGTTTGCTAGCAGGGTGTTTGCCTGGGGAACTGTGCCTTTGTGGAACTGGCTGATTGGAAGAACAAATTAATAGACTGGAAAAAAAAATCCACTTTCCAAACTTCAAAATGCAAGTGCCTGGATACAGTGTGTTCATTTTCTTGCCCTGTGTGTTAGTTGGTTAGGTTGCACATTCCTGGTTAAAGCACCTTGCTTTCCTGCTCAGATACTTTTATGTCAGCAATCAAACAGTATTTTCTACCAGTAGGAGCTATGAGAAAGAGATAATTCCTGTGGCTGGGCACTGGAATGGGATGCAGTCACCCAATCATTGTTTTCCTCTGTTGCTCATTTATTAAACAAGAAAAAAATTCCAAGTTGTTTGTAAGGTCTTCAGAGTAAGAATTGCCCCTAATGTTTGTCAGCACAAGGCCTAGCATGCTAGATGACGTGCCTGCTACGTGACTCTGCTCTGCAGACAGAAATAATAACCTTCAGGAGGAGGGCTCTCTCACTGTACTCTTCTTTTCACAGAGTACTGAGTTGTACTCTGTTGATGCTGAGTCAAAAACATGCACTTTTCTTCCATATTCATTACTGTGCTATTTGGAAGGCTCAAGGACGTGAAGCGAACTTTAAGCTGAGAAGATGTTAACAGAATGTAGACATGAAAATCAGTGTTTCTGCCTCCATCTGTTTCTTGGGTCTCAAAAAACACAAGTGCCTCTGTAGCACAGTCAGTACAGTGACAACTTCTGGGCCCAGTGGGCAGACATTTTTCACGTCCTTTTTTTCAGAAAAACTGCCAATACTGAAACCTTGTCACTGCCATTTGTAGTACACTTTTAATTTAACACATCAAGATAAAATTGTTTCAGCCCACTGCCCAGCACTTGCCACCATGACTACTGAACTGAAGCAATGTTCTCAAGCATACAGAAAACGGGTGACAGAGCCTGCAAAATGAAAAAAAAAAAAAAAAAAAGGAAAAAGAAAAAAGGAAAAAACAGAGCAGATTAAATTAGAGTTCTAACTCAACTTAGACACTATGACCCCAGTCTTTTGGTCTTTCACATGCTCATTTGATAACCAGGATAGATAATACAGCTGCAGCATGGACAGAAAAAGAGGGAGGGAAGATTGAGAAGGTGGATGTACAGCTGTTAGGGAACTATGGTGTCATGTCAATAATTTAGTAACCTCAAATCTCCATCTTTGCATAGATAAGTACCTCTTATAAAGAAATGTCCACATCTGAAAACTCATGTACTGCTGTCCAGCTTTTTTGCAGGATGTTCTCTGGAGGCTTGGAAGCAATCTTGCTGAACTAAGGGACTCCCTCCTTACTACTTTGTCTGAGATGGTTTGCATTGCTGAGAAGTCCTTCAGACACTTGAGTACATAGTCTCACCATCATGTTGAGATGTTGTCCATTTGGGCTGTTTTCTGGCACCATGCCACCTCCACCATGCAGAAGGCCTGATAAAAGGGAGAAATTTAATTTGGTCTAGAGAAGACTCCGAGGTTTTTTTGCCAGACCTGCCATCATCACAATTTAGATCAGCCTGAAACTTGCTCTAAATTGTCATAAAAACTGTCTGGGACTGAAGCTGTAGCATCAAGTTAGCAGTGATTTCACTACTACTCACCTCTATTCTACTGAGGTGTCATCACAGGGTGGACAGAGGAGCCAGAGTGGACATGCAATTTATTACCAGACAAGACAGATGAAGAACAGTTTATAACTTACCAAGTGGGTTCTGCACAATCCTTTGATCTGTGTTACCCACTCTATTGTTAACACCTGTGCAATGCTCAATAAAATACTCCCACAAGCCCTTTTTGGTATCTCCAATGTACAGTCTGTTATATTTCTCGTCAATGATGCAGTGCATAACTCATTTAGAGGGGCATGTGAAGTGTTCATGAATGACAAATTAAGATTTAGTTCAAACATCCCTGATGGGGTCTTGGTGCATTTTACCAGGTTTATAGATCTGTTTCCTGGGAATGTATCTTATAAAGTTGCATTTGTGGGTTGTTTATTCAATGAACAAAGTGATCCGTTATGTTTTTGTCCCTGTTTTAGACATGAATGGAAGGTAGGGAAATGAGTGCTGTAAACACCTCTTCTTTCCAATTTTCACAAGAGTGAAAGTTGAAGTACAGCAAATGGAATAATCTGTTCAGGATTGCAAACTGACGCAGAAGAACACATAATCAAGAGCATTTAATTGTGTCCTATTTCTTCCATCCTGGGCATCTGGAGAAACAAATTTTTTCCAAAAATCTTTGGTTGATGAAATGTGGTGTGGGAAAATGGAACACTTAATTTTGAATGGAGAAAAATTAGTTTTAGTTTTAGTTATTCCAGGGGTTGTGAATGATGATTGAAATAAAAGATTATCTCTCCACCCCTTTCTTTGAGCATTTCTCTGGAATTTCTGTTGTGGTCCAGTGTGAAAAGCAATTTAGTGTTTCCAGACCAGAGGGCAAAATGAACTGTCCATCTCATAAAAGCATCCCATTCTTGATAAACTTCTATTATCATTTTGAAGGCCAAGTAGGTTTTGATAATGGGCCTCTGCCTTCTGTAAGCATCAAAATCTTCTGATTTTCCTCTATTGCTAGCTAAATTTTTGCTATTACTATATATCAGAGTTACTAAACAGTATAGTGGGAAATTAGATTTAGTTTGCAATGTCTCTTTGAATGTTTGTTGTTTTTTTTGTTTTGACCAGAATGTCATGCACCTCTGTTAGAGGACACCAACCACAATTCTTATGATTTAAATCACAGGCTAGCTATCAAAAAATTCTTTAAACCAGAACAAAGAAAAGATTTATTGAAAGTTTTCAGCTCCAGACAGGCCAGAAGAATTTGTGGAATTCCAAAAGAAGCTGAGGACAGATCCATGTTCTTTTACCCTTGCTGTGTACCACGTTTCTAAAGAAAAATTCTGTATTTGGATCTATTTTCCATGGATGGCCTCAAGGACTTGAAAATCTTTTACAAAGTAATTTCCTTTGGAAAAATAAAGAAAGACAAAACTTTCCAGGCTCATTCTTGCCCCACTGAAGGGTAAGCACTTACTGTTGAGTGCTGTGGGAATAAATGCACCCATGTATGTATGCAGCACAGGCTGCAATAGCACTGGGATTGCTCTGAAGGTTGTGTATTTCACAAACACTCTGCACTTCAGGCTTGGCAAGAGCCAAGCATTTTCCCTACTTCCCTTTCCAGTACAGACACAAAATATTCATTGATGTGGGTAAAGATGTGTCAGGAGGCAATGTGTTCATTCCCTCTGCCACAGGGAGTTGTTCTGCAAAGTTGTTAGTCTCTGGTAGCTTAGCTGATTCCTTTCCCTGTGTGTTGCAGGAGCATCCAGAAAAGCTTACAAGATACTTAGGGTAAAACCCTTTCCATTTGCAGCATAATCATGTCTGGCTCAGGAAAATTCACTGGATTTAATGTGGTAAAAAAGAAACTTCCTTTTCTGAGCTCTCACTCTCTCTCAAAACAGATTGATCAATAGAGCAACACAGTAAGAGCGAAGACCTGTTTTCAAAGAGGAAAACATCTTGTGAATAAGCCACTGGCCTGAAACTCAAGAAAATGTCTTTGCTTATCACATGTTTGCTGACAGAGAATCCTTGCAAAATGCTGGATTTCCAAGAACAGATTGCTGAACTCCTACTTTCATCTCAGGAAAACTGCAGCCAATAAATCATAAAACCAGAATTACAGAGACTTTGTTTTGGGGTAAAATCAAAACTAGAATTAAACATTCCACTTTCAGAAGATAAACCTCTAATCCTGGACTATAGAGCCAGTGAGCCATGGCCAATAAATAAATTTTGCCACTAAAAATAAAGGGCAAATTATTTGGCCCTATTAAACTGTCAATTTTTTTCCCTTTTATGTGCTGTTCCTGTAGAGGCCCAGATCCAGAGGGGGCTGTGGTCAGATTTTTCTCATATTCTGTTTATTCTCCTCTGAGCTCCTTGCAGTTTTGGGCATCCATAGGATGAATGCTTAAGAGCAAAACTTTACTCCTTGCTGTTGATGAAATTCAAGGGTCAGGTGGCACCAGTCTCATTGGAGACAGTATTGGAATGAAGCATTTTGAAATACCGTGTGCTTCACGTCCTTTCTGCTTCTTGTTAAAAGAAAGGTGAAGGAGAACAACACTAAGAAGAAAAAGGACATTGAAGCCTGTATTTACATAATTTACTATTTACATAACTTGGAATTTGAATTTGGTCTGCAGTCTGGAAGGATTTTTTTTTTTTTTTTTGCCTATGTAAGATTGTTGCGGAATTGGGAGGAATTTTGCTTTCCTGGTAGTGAGATATAGCTTTTTCCAGAAGTATGTCTTTTAAGAAAAGCACTCACAGCTGGCTAGTGTACTGGTGATATCCCTGTCCTCTCCTGATCCCTCTTTGTGACACATTACAATTTTGTGGATGTTGCCTTTAAATAAGTGTAGAGAATGCAGGGAAAGATGTTGCAGGATGTGAAACAAAATGGGTGTTCTGTGACCACTCCCCAGACAAAATGTCTCCCAGAGGTTCCTGCGACTGTGGGGAAATTACGTCCAACATTCCTATGCAGTCTTTAAAAAGAAATTCTGAAATTTAAATATTACTTTGTTTTCCATAATTGCAGCAAGCAGCTGTGATCAACACTCAAGTAGACCAAAGAAAAAGATCTTTCAGCCTTAACATTTTTCCTAACAAGTTAACTATCTGTGGCAAATTTCAGATATGTGCTACTCCAGTTCTCTCTATTAGAATTCATTCCATGCTATGGATTTTAGACTTATGCTGTCAAATTTAGTCATATTGTATTTTACAAGAGATTTGGTGCTCGTTTGCTTCTTTCTTAAGTTAGGCTTATTCATTCTTGGAGATAGCCTCTTCCATCAAAAAAGGAAAGGAGTGTGAACTTTTTGTAGTAAGGGTCTCTTAGGCATCACTTTGAAGACAGATGCAGCAAGAAATTCAAAATTACATAGAAAAAAAAAAAGAGTCTTTGATGGTTCTTCTTAATAAACCAAAATGGCTTGGTTCCAAGCCTGCAAGAACTCAAGTTTTGAAAGGTTTGTATTTTGAGCTTTCTGTGTTCCAATCCCTCACAAACATGGAGCCCATAGTGATGATCCACTGCAAAATACTCATTTCTGGGGAAATGAGATATAGGTGCTTCTGATGAGAGTTGTATGAAACCCAGAAACCTTTCCTCCAGTGGAGTGATTGCTTAATATCCTACTAAATTATACTCCTGCCTCTAAGTACAACTATTAGAAGTGATCCTTAAAGATATTTGGAGACTGTGGTTTACGTGTAAGGCAAACAGATTGCATTTGTAACATTTAACACACAATAACGATAATAAAACACACTGACGTGGGTTTTCTCTGTAAACAGTCTCTTCTGAAGATAGAGCCAGTGAAATGTTTTGAGAACTTTGACATTTATAGCTGTATTTATAATCTCTTTTGGATCATTTCCTCATGGAATCACATGTTTGTGTATTTTAAATTCTCTGGAGAAATAAAAATGTTTAAACAAAATAATGATGTGATAGGCACTTTATGAGGGCTTGTTCAACACGCGCACACGTACAAGCAAGGCTGGGTTTGTTCTGAAGTCAGTGAGTGGGAGTTTTGGAAGTGGATATCAAGGAGAGAGCCTCTTCACTGGTATGATTAAAAAGAGAGGAAAAAAGCAAGTATACCCAGGCCTGCCACAGGGACTTGCTGTCTGAGAAGTAACATGGCAGTTGTTACGCTTGCTGTACCAATATGAAAAAGAGGTAAAGAGGAAGGAGATACTCTTATGTTCATATGCATACGTATGCCTCGACATGTGTAAATGAATTCACACTGGCACACATCACATAGGCACTTGTATTAGTGCGTAATTCACAGTAGATAATTTATTTGCCAGTCTTTCTACTAATGGCACATACGTGAGCAGACTGCTTTTTTCTAAATGTGACTCTCATATTGCAGAATAAGAGGAGGCTTTTACTGTACAGTGAGAGCACAAGTATTTACTGTGAATATTTGACACTGGATGTTCGAATTCTGGTTGTATGTGCTTCCACACAAATCACATGATTTTTTTCCTGTTTCTACATCAATGGCGTAATAGTAAAAAGTAAAAAAGTAAAAATATTTGTTTCATAGAAAAATAAAAATATTTGTTTCATTAAAAAAAAAAAAAAAGAGAACTATTTCCAAAGGAAAAATATAGACAAACAGGATTAGACTTGTATAAGTTGGGTATATTTTTCCTGGGCAACTCAACCTGACTTAAGGCCTCATTCAGCCATTCAGCTACATGGTTAGATTGTCACCCATGTTCCCCAGCTCACAAGAAAGAAATTAGTCATTACAGGGGGGAGGGAGGCTGTCTGCCCAAATTCAGGAATAAAAAGCCCTAGGAGGCCCGTGCCAGTATTGCCTTCAGCATAGCTATGTCTTCACAACACAGACCTATATCGCCTGTAGAGTCTGGTGGAGGGGGATTGAATGCCACATTCCAAGAGCAATCACATATCTCAGCTCTTCCAAAGTGCTAAAAAATTGTATAAGCACAGAGAAGCAAGTTCATTTTTAAACTCAAGCAAACGCTCACCCAGAATGTTTTACAATGCTCAGTTTAGCTTTCTCTTCTATTTTTTTCACATTCAAACAGTATCACAAGCATGTCAGGAGTGTTTCTAAAAAGAAGAGAAGATACAAAGAGCTTGTGAGCCCTGGAAATTTTTTTCTATGTCAGCTTCAAAATTCTCACCAAAGCTGTGTAAGAAGCTTGCTAGAACAGCACCAGATGCTCAAGTGTCTTCACTAGTTGGAAAATGATAGCAATTCAGGAGCTACACATAGCTCCCATTGAAGTCAGTGATATCAGATCCCCACTGATATAAGGAGTCACTGGATGAAACGCCATCTTTATTAAATAAGTTCCCCTGTCTACCAACTAGAGAAAAAAAAAAAAAGCAGATATGGTTGAAAATAGAGGCTGTTCCAGAAGGAATACTGAGTTTTTCAAGTGTAATAGATGCTCTTGTAATACAGACCTTTTCTTCTGGGGATTTCACAATACTTGGAAAGATAGAACTGCTTGCAACTCTTCCCTGAAAAATTAAAAACTCAACTGTTCTTTCTCTCAAATTTTGATTTTGCTCCTGTTCCTAGCAGCAAATACGTATTTCGTTCTGTGGTATCTAGTGAAACCTAGGAAAACTTCATATATCATAGGAAAAGCACACAGATTCTGGGACAAATGTGTCATTGCTCAGCCTATTACTGCTCAAATATGTCTTAAAAGACAAGAATTACTTTAGCCTTGGCTTGTGGATGAAGAAGAATTGTCACTAAGAAGTAGTTCAAGGAATGGAATGACTTAAGTAGAGATCTCTGGAGAAGGGAAGAGAAAACAGAGGGTAGAATTCTAGCATACAAAGCTCATGTAAATAAAGCACTGACCTTTACTTCTGACACTCTGTTTCAAGTCCAGCTTTCTCTCTTAAGTAGAAGTCGACAAAGGTTGGTAGAGACATTTATTCCCTTGGGACCTGTGTAGGGCCCATCAGACATCCTAAGGGAAATGATTTGAAAGGTCACAACATAGCTGCTGGCTATCTTTTAGCTGTGGAAGGGCCTCCAAACTTCTCTTATTTATAGAGTCCTCCTGATGATTGAAAACTATCATTTGTTGTTGTTTTGACCTCTTAACAAGTATTCATCTGGGTTCCAGAATGTTTAAAGACTAGGGAATTCCATACTGGGCCAGAATGAGCAAGAAGGCAGCAATTGGCAATTGCTCATCAGCTATATCATGCTAGGCACTTTTTGCAGTCTGTAAAATGAAATCATACGCCTTCTCTAAATTACTCTGCTGCCCCACTACATGTATTCAGTTAGTGAAGTTCTCAGTTACTTCTTAGAAAATAGACCCAGAATTTTATAACAGATTAGAAAATCCCACTGTAGTTCTCAGAAAACTGTAGGAACTGTAATTGTGTAAACAAAGTCTAGGTAAGAAAAATAATTCCTGTGACTCATAGAGACTGTAAGATATTTAATATTTTTAGATGGCACACCACAGGTTTTAAAGAAGACTACATTCACCACTATCCACTAAAAAAGGTATTTTCTGAATTCTTTTCTCCTTCTCACCATGCATCAGACTTCTTTTTTCCCTCATGTATTTTCTCTCTTACCATTCTTTCTCCCATTGCGTTCATGTTCCTACATCCTTCTTTTCCTTCTCCTTGTCTGTTCATCCACACCAAGGATCTGCCACTGTAAATTACGTATTTTTGGCAGAGAGCATCCAGTAGGATAGAAGAAGATGCATTCCTTTGTTTTTCTTCTGGCCAGATCCACATGTGCTGAGCGACTCAGAGATCAAAACCCCAAAACACTTTCTATAAGCCACTAAACACTATGCAGTTTTTATTAGAGATGTAAAATGTCTCAGTATTACAAACTCAATTCTCCAACCCCATCTTTGACCAGAAGAAAATATCCCAACCTTTTTTAACTAGAATATATCTACTTAAGTGTATCATAAATGACTGAACTAAGTGAATCAATAAGCAAGGGGGGTTTTCATTTATGGACAGAAAGAACTAATCGGTAGTAATATGATTGTTCTCTGTAGAAAATGGGTAAGGTATAGAGTGCTGCTGTGGAGACATAGGCAGCATTAGTCACTGTCAATATTCTCAGAGAGTTCTACCTGTTGTGATGAAGCTTTATAAATCTTTGTCATGTCTTCAGTGCAATAGACACACAAATCTACTTACAGTTCAGGTAACATATTAACATAAATAGCCAAGTACCAAATAGGAGATCTGACAATTTCCTTTCAGGGATGGGGGTTAGATTATTAGGTGATATTGTGCTGTATTAACTTCTGGTTTTTTATTCAATAATCAGTGTATACAAGGAAGAAAAGCAGGGTTTAAGAGATACTCACAGATGGCATTAATAGTAGATTGAACAATAAAATATTATGCATCATTTAAATATGAAGACCGTGTCTCCCATTTATTAGAGGTGCTACTCACCTGAATACTTTCTGAATGTCATTTAAATAATATGATTTTTCCTTAAAGATATTTATGGTATCCAAGCTGATCATGCTCTTATGAGTCGATTCTGGGTCTGATGCTCTCTAGTTGCCAACTGAAACAAACCTATTGACATTACATAAATTCACACTAACTGATGCTTTTGTCCCTTCTCATCCAGGGCTTGGATGCAGTCGTCTCACTTATTGTTACACCAGTCTAGGAACGGATGCCCAAGAGGTAAAGGAGAATAACTGGTCTGGTCTAAGCTATTTTTGGGTCATATTGCAGAATGATTTGATTTGGTTCCAATTAGTAAGAGCCACAAGTGGTGTAAAAATCCACCTACAGTGTCCGTTAAGTCTTGAGACCGGCCTCTGTTTTACACTGGCATGTTGATTGGCTAGTATTAGCTCTTTCCCTCTCTTCTCTCCAGCTCTTGTCTTTTCAGGCAATGCTAACTCACACCTTATACGTCACGAAATGTCATCAATGGGGCACTTGTCACTATGAAAAGAAGATGAGCAAGTAAGTCAATAAATTCTTTTCAGTGTATACTGAGTGTCTGGCCCCATCTGTCAACGGCACACAGTGTATATTTTTGAGTTCCTGTTCATTGTAAAATATTATTTTAGCAGATGTTCCCAGAGGCAGAAGGATTTGATCCACTGTCCCAAAAGGCCTGGGATAAAGATGTACAATGATCAAGAAACAAGAGCTAAGAAAAGTAAATCTAGGTAGACATTGTGATTGCTTTCTGGGAGGGGGGAAAACAAGTGAAAACAAAACAACAAACAAACAAAAAAACCACTCCTTAAATATTTACTTCATTATGATCCTTTAGTAATGGAGGCCAATGTATCAGGAAGCAACTCTTTGACTCGGGACTTGAATAAGATGGAATGATAAATAACCAGAGTAACTGCACAGTGAATACATCAAACTGTGTACATGCAGAAGAGACACGGAGAGAAAAAAAGTGTGTTTGTACAATTATACTTATGCCCAAAAGTAATTATTGAGTGGCCTGCACTCTGGTCTGGAGGACAAAAATAATCATGTATTTTCCCATAAAAATAACAAGGTAATTACTATGTAAACACTATGTCTCTACATGGCAATTACTGCGGGCCAGGTTTTGCTCCCCCTATTCATACTGACTGCTGCTACCAGGTGAACTGGCCCCCACCTCCTTGTACCACAGCTACTATTTGGAAACTGTGTACTGAGTATGAGTAAAGGTGACAGCCTTGTGTAATTAAATGGTCAGTGAGCAATTACTATGTGAGTAAGCATAATGGAGCACTGCAAAAGGATCTCTTAGCAGAGGACCAAACATATTTAAATACTGCATTATTAGAGTCAACCTGTCCTGCTTCCATTGTCTGTAAAAAGATTTCCTTGCATCATTTTTTGTTCTGTTTCTGTGCCCCTTTTAAACAATTCTTGGGTTAAAGAGCAGAACCATAACAAAATAACAGAAGCCAAGGGCACATGAGAAGGGGAACACTGATCTCTTCACAACTCTGCTGAGCAGGTACATGTATGCTGGTAGAGTCATCTCTGAGCCCAAGCCAAGCCTGTGCCAGGAGCAGGAGGAGCATTAGCCAGCAGAGGTGGGTGGCATGCAAAATTTTGAATTCCAGACTGATTTCTGAAAGCTGTTCCAACTGCTATGTGTCTTGGTTACTCAGCCACAAGATCAGAATATGTTTATTTTCTTTTTTGTCTGGGATGCTTATGAGAGTGAAATCCATCACTTAAACATCAAGCAGTGAGGACCTGCAGGGACAAGGATGCCATCCATAGAAAGATTTTTTCCTCCTCCTCAGTGAGCCTCACATGTATTCCTTTGGGCTTTTCAATGCTTGTGTAAATACTGTGCCTCTGTTTTTATTTGATTGCATTTGAGGATCTCAAAGCACTGTGAGAACTCTAATGATCTTGGTGATACTGTTCCTGCTCTTGTTAAAATCAATAGCAACACACCCTTTGATATTAGTAGCAACACAGTCATGCCACAGGCTTTATAATATGTTGAGGAGGAAGGTATATATTTTATGTTTTTTCCAGTCAAAAAAATAACATTTTTTTCCTTAGGAGCAACAGGAATGGAGAAGCTTCTTGGAGACTGAGAATGTTGCTACCAAAGCAAGCAGAATTGTACCTCTTGATAACAGTGGTTTGCCTGAATTACCACCCTCTACTCCCTGTGCTGGGCTATGCAACAGTGGTCAATTGTCACAGAAGATAAAATGAAGAACCAACAGGCCGAAAATTTCTTAGTATAGAACTGAGACATTATAGTGTCTAATTGACAAACTGTCTTAAAAGGTGTTCATGTTTTCTGAAGCATTCTGTCAAAAGACTGCTGTCAGGCTTATTATAAATGTGACCCACCAGCATCTAATTGGTATCCCAATATCTCTAAGCTGTGACCTAGAAAGAGAAAGCAGAGCAGAAGAAAGCAGTAAAAAAAAAAAAAAAAATCTTGTCCTGGTCCTAGAGTGGTAGGGCAAATGCCTGTTCCTATACTGTACATGCATAAACGGCTCTTTCTCAGCTGCAATTTAATGTTGCTATACCTTTGATTGCAATTACATTGAATCACATTGCAACAAATCTTTGTAATGCCAATCCCATCTTTCCACCTCATTGACAGCTCTGGAGATGCATCTGAAATTCATAGTAGCCTCATAGCCTATGGCAAGAGAAATCCATGCTGCTAAAATTTTATTTTAGAATTCAAGCTGGTTTCTCTCAGCCTAGGATGCTCTGGTTTTAATCTTTTGCTGCCTAGCACAGTGTATCAAAATAACCAGCCAATATTGTTAAACTGTCAGGGGTCCTCACTGCCACTGAATTTTACCAGTATAAATAAATATTGCAACTTAAGGAAAAAAAGCATCCCTCCAGACAGAATTTTTAACATTAATAGAATTAAGAGGAGAGTGAAATTGTATATAAACTTCAACTTGATAACAGCCTTTGCCTTTCTTTTTTCCTCTCTTTTCTTTTTTTTTTTTTTTTTTTTTTTTTTTACAGAAAGAAAAGGCTTGAGTGGAATATTCAGCCTGATTTACTGCTCAGGCTGATAGGGACTCCAGGCTGGATCCCAAAATTTGAACACCGTTCAAAGGGAGAGATATTTAAAAATCCCAGAAAAAGAGATATTTCCAAATTAATGGCATTGCCCAAATGCCTTGGCTCCTTGCACCCCACCAGGAAGGTTTATTATTTTCTGGTAAAATGTTGCTTGAATGGGGAGTGGTAGTCAGTGATGCGTCAGTGCTGCTCTTTGAAGACATTAAAAAGCTGAATGCACAACAAAGAACAGATGTTCCAGCATGCTTTATTTATGCACCCATCAGCAATCTTCCAATGACCACAAAACACAAGCTTTTTTTTTTTTTTTTTTTTTTACTCCTCACAATATTATTTTCTGATCAACTCACACTCTATTTTTCCTCCAGCTGAAGACTTACGTGAATTTGGGAGGGGGGGGGGGGGAAATGTGTGTGCGTGCACGCGTTTGTGTGCGGGTGTGTGCCTGTGTGTGTGCATGTGCCTGTGCATGAGCGTGTGTGTGTGTGTTCTTGAAAGTCTGCTTCCATCAAAAGCAGCCTTCTATTGAACTGTCGAACAGGTGTGGATTCTGCAATTAGATCACATTTCAGAGAGAGAGAGACACTGAGGGTAATAATGGCGGTGAATTCTTCATAGTCAGATGCAGCACCATAGCGACCAGTAACAATGAAGAATAATAGGTATTAGTATTAGGGTGATTATTTTTAGTTTATAGAATCATTTGATTGAATACTGCCATAAGGCACCGTTAACGTGTGCACAGCGCTTGCCAGCTGTAGAGCAAACTTGTTTTACTGGCACTTATCTGAAATTCTCATCTCTCCCCCACCCTCTCTGCTCACAATTGGAATGAAAGTAGCGATTAGGAAGTGAGATGTAATGCAGATTAAATGTTATGATGGACTAAGATCCTGATAGGTTATTAAAACTCACTAGCATTTGGTGTTTTAAAGGCATAGTGTTTGCATATTTTTCTACCGGTCTACATCTTTTGGAGATGAAACAAAGGGAACATTTTAAAAATCCACTCATAACCAGGAGGCTTTTTAATAGTGAGTTTCCAAATTTATGACCTTCCTGTGTGTGTTTTACACCTGTGTGTTGTAAATATATATTAAGTATGGAGCAACTGTGTTACCAGTAACCATGGATCTGATTTAAACAGAGCTAAGGCCTCTGCACTGCAGTGGGCCAGATCCTCAGCTGATGTAACCTGGCATCTCTCCACCAAACTCAGAGGTGCTACATAAAGTTGTACCAACAGAGGATCTGCAGCAAGGGGAGAATGACAGCCTTAATTTGGAATTTCCCTGCATCTGTTGGTATAAATCAGAGGCCTAACATTATTGTCACATAATAGTCTGGTGTAGCAGAGGTGCTGTGAATTTTTAAACATAGAGAGAACTGTTGATCTATTGTTCCTCTCCCAGCCTCCTCCCTCTCTACTTTCAGCTGGCATTGTAAGGAAACAAGAATATTGCAGCATTGGACAACATGGAAAATTCTGATCTCTATTCTTAATAGATCTTGATATAGATGATTTGTTTTCTCCTTAGGCACAGAACTCAGTTGTTTAGAGACCCTCAGAAGAAACATAGTTCTTCCTTTGATGTCACCTCACATCATAAATATGCCATTATTTCTTCTGCAATAATAATTGCTATTAACAACAGTTGTAGGAGTATTTTATAATATCAAAAAAGCATGCTCATGACTTTAT
This sequence comes from Motacilla alba alba, assembly GCF_015832195.1. Lineage (NCBI taxonomy): Eukaryota > Metazoa > Chordata > Aves > Passeriformes > Motacillidae > Motacilla > Motacilla alba. The sequence goes on along the minus strand of NC_052017.1, from coordinate 35,915,893 downwards.
CAGAGAGGTGAATGTCGTAATCTATTTCTTGTAGACTAAGTAAATAAAGACTAAGTCTCACTCAAAGACTTAGCATGCACTATACAAATACCACATTCCAATTTCAGTTCTCTTTTGTTGATAATTAGAATTATTTTTTTTTAAAAATATTAAATTTATTTTTTCAAAATGCCTTCAATGTTAGATCATGGTTGTTTTATTTGCATTTGAGCCAAGGAAACAAGGAGGGTGTTATTACTTTTTCCCTTGACGTTATGATAGTGTCTATGCAGATGTTGCAATACCAACTTTTCTGTATGATTCTGAATTGCAATCATACTGTGCATTTATTCATCTGATTGAATACTGCCACAAGGCACAGCTAACGTATGTTAGCAGTGCACAGTATGCATAGCCTACTGCTCTTACTTCACAAAAATGCTAGCAAATGCAACAGTGGGTACAAACCGAAAACCACGCGCTGAATTTTGGCAGAGGTTGGCATAAAAACACCTCCAAAAGTTACATCCTGTGATGTAAATCTCAGTATGCCTTACACGAGTCACAAAAACAGCAACGGGAATCTGTAGCATATGTATGCACGCATAGTGTGCACTGACACTGTAATAAAACCACTATTGAAAATAGTATTTCACATGTGTCTTAGTTTATTTCTGTATACAAACCATTCAGGTTTTTTTATGTTAATATTTTCTCAGGTTTTTGTTTCAGTGTTTGGGTTGATGGTTTGAAAAACACAGTGCTAACTCTGCTACATTTTTTTTCTTTATACTCCTCAAATATATGCTATAGTAATTTAATATGCTTTAAAATTTCAATGCTGATGAGGAGTTGCATGCCATTTTTTAGCCCAGTGAACAAAAGGCTTACTGAGTCACACATAGCCTATTCAAATAGGAAATGCAGATGCCTGCTAATTTATCTTCTCACATAAATTCCATTTACCAATCCATACAAGAAATGCCCCCATGTCTTTGTAGTACTGCAACCAGAACGGATGCTGTCACTCAGGGGGGACATGTGACCATTAGTGCCACCACCTTGGGGAGCTCTTTAGCATACTGTCCTCCACTGCTGTAATTAAAACTAACAAGAGCAGTCTACAAGGGAAAATAAGAAAATGCAAAGAGAGAAACCTGCATATTACAGCTTGCAGCAAGCTGGAGAAGGAAAGTTGGGGAAACATTCCTATGCATTCCCAATATGCAGAGGAAAGCCAGATTTCTACAGAGGTTACCAGTGAGGAGAAAAATAAATACATAGACAAGACAGACTACTCACTATGTAGGAAGATTATTCCCAAACCATTAGTTTAAGAACACATTGGTTAGAGAAAAATACCCATTTCTTAAAGGAAAAGTGCTTTTGCACAGGGAGGAATAAATAGAATCAAAATTCCAATTTTTCTTCCCTTCTGTCAAAAGGAGATGCTAAAGAAGAAATTAGATATTAGAACTAGGGTGGGGCACTTTCTCCTGGGAGCAGTTTAGCCACCAAATATACAGTTTGAGGTTGACCACAGCTACCCACATATTTATTTTAAATTCAATGAATAGTTTCAGTTATAGAAAGACTCAAAAATAGAAGATGAGGTAAAAGCTCTTAAGATACACTGTTTTAAAAAGCAATATTGTGCAGTTCTGCTTGGAAAATATTGCTTTGAATTTTAGTAAATGGTATTCTAATGGATCAAAAATGCACAAAATAAAGAGAAATTTTATCTTGGATTAAAATGAAGCCTTTCTTATTTTACAATTCATAGTTAAGAAAGGGAGAACACATCTGCATCTTGTCAACTAGAAATAGATTTTTACTCCTGGTTTTGCAACTCAGCCTCTGACTCAAAACTCAATACTTTGGTTATGATTTGACTGAAAGGCACATGCTTGATGCAGCAGATAGACTTTCAGAAATGCCCAGCTCCCAAATCTCTCTGACTAAGTGCTTTTATGGCTTCACCTTTGAAAGCAAAGGATGAATGCAAGAGTTGATGGGCATGGGAAGACAAGTGGCTGTTTGTGTTTACCCAGCTTAAGAAAAGACCCAATTCCACTGCCATGGTGAGGAAGATCTGCAAGGTTGGAAAGCAGCAATGAAGCAACAAGTTTCTGAAAGCTACAGTTCTGCTTAGCTAAATCTTGCATTTCCACCCTATTCTGTCAAAACGCCTTTGGGATTTGGCAGAGGCGCAGTGGTTATGGGATTAGCAGGGAGCACCTTTCAGAAATGGTGTTTTATATAGAACAGGTGATATTTCTCCTCTAGTGACAGGACACCTAACCCCCATATCTTCTTGTAGACCTAGTTCTCACAGTGGGTTTTCACCACAATCTGATATATAAAAGCAGATGGTTAAGTCTGTAAAGACTTCACATGGGGAAATGGAAGCACTTGAAGGATAAATGACTTATGACAGGCACTTAAGGTCTCGGCTGATTTAAAGAAACTTGTCATAAGCCAGATCCCTGAGAACCACTGGGCTGTCATCACTGTCATCATGGTCAAGAGAGTGCTGGGCTTTCAGCACTCTCCAGATCCAATGTGTTTGGGCAGCAACATATATTTATGTAGCACAGGGTAGAAGGAAGGCAGCTGAACATCAGCATCCCTCCAGTACCAATGCCTTGTATCAATGTCCAGAGCTCAATAACAGCATGAAAGTCCAGTTGGTGGTGGTGATGGAGAAGAGAGATGTGGGGAGGAAGAGAGGGAAGGAGGTGGCTAATGAAAGATCAGCAGATCTCATGAGATGGTGTGTTTTCAGCATTATGCTGTCCTCTACACCAGTTTAGGGCATCTGGATGGGGTTATGGAACCAGACCTCACTGCAGAGGGTCCCTAAGGAATATGGGGAAAAAGGAGGGATGTATGGGGAGTGCCCTACTGTGCAGACCAGGATGCCTGTGCCCACAATTGAGCTAAGTTCACTAGAATTTCACCTCTTCAGCTCTTTCTACTGAATTTTAAAATAATGCCTTTAAAAAAATAAGAAGAAAGGGTCTCATAATTCTAAAAATAAATGTATTTATTAACTGATTCACTTTTTTTTTTTAAGATGGAAATGTATGATAGTAGAAAAAAGAGGCTGCCATGATGTTTTTTCTTGATGGAAAATAGCATTGTTTGATAAGCCTCATTGCTTTGCTGGTGCTTAGAAAATTAATTCCTTCTAACTCACTGATGAGTTGACCTTTGGCTGAACCAGTCTGCTGTCATTTTGGGACTCCATTTTTCATTTATTTCAGGACAAATTCGACCATCTTTGTTTCTGGTACAGAGTGCCTTACGTCTCATGATGTCCCATCAAAAATATGCTACTTAATGTCAGTAACTGGACTTCCTAGTTGTTATTTTAAGAAAACACTGTTTTCATTGCTAAGCACTTTGTCATTCTAAAACAGATCTGGATACTGATGTCTACAGACATGTTTGCACTTCATCTACTACCTCTCAAAATAACTTGATTCAAAAATGTGCTTTGTGCCCAAAAGGACTTATAATTTAAATTGAATATTGAATACTAGAGGCAAATCAGAAGAAATAGTCTGAGAAAGGACTCAAAGGGTCAAAGCAGTGGAGATATATATTTACTTTTTTGTTACATACAACATTATTTTGCTCCTACTCAGGTAAAACATGCGCAGGAGGCACCAAAGGGAACAGAAACATGGGAGAGTAATGGATGTAAGAAAACATGGTGAAAACAATGTCAAAAGGAAATGATGATGACATCCACCACTGTGAGAAGAATATGCTGTGAAGTCAGATAAAAGAGTTTGCCTGTTTGAAGTCAGAGGTGTTGAGTAAATATACTTAATATGAGTGTGAGATGGAGCAGCAGTAAAATACTTGATAAACAGACAATACAAGCCACCTGGCACTTTAAAATCCTGTTATAATTACATTTATTTTGCACTAATAATAAAATATGTAGAAATGATCTATATTATTTAGCCTTCTGATATATCATTTGCAAAATCATGTAATACCCAAAAAGCTCTGCCGTCACCATGTCATTTGAGAAGTAGCTTTTAGCATCGCCACACATTGTTTTCACAGCTCGCATTATTAATGCGATCATCCTCTAACAGCTGTCTCATGAATCAACACAACCTGACTCCCTGGCAATAAAAGTGGTAATCCCGACCTGTCACCATTTCACCATCACCACCACAAATTTGGATATCATGTGCATGGCTGCTGTGCTGTGCTGTACAGTCTGGTGGGGGGTGCATGTACACTGTGTTTGTGATGGCAGAAAAGTTTGAATCACTAAATCCATTCCAAGGAGACAACAAGGAGGGGATTGCCACAAATGTATCTGTATTCACATGTAATGTTCCCCCATCACACTAATTTCCTGTACATGACCACAAAAGTCAAATACCTACAAGTGCAGTAGAAAAAGAAGGCCTGTGGGCTCTGTACAATAGACCCAGTCTGACACAAAAGCACACATTCTTTTTACTAGCAAGAACTAAACTTAAATCTCACTAAGGATGCAGAAATTTAGCTCTGGTTGCCATTTCCAAAATACCGTTGCTGGACTCCACAAAAATCTGGATTTTACAAATCTTTTTTTGCAGGGAAATTATGAGATACTCAGTAGGAGGAAAAAAGAAAATGGAGAAACTTAAGAATTTCTCAGAGTCGGTGGTGAGGTCCTGAGGCAATATTTTTTTTTTTTAATTTGGATGGAGAAAATATGTAATTTTTTTTCTCACTGAGAGACAATATGAGTTCTGGGAAAGCAAAAAATTCCAGTTCAAGAATACTCACAAATTCTGAAAGTGCTTGGGATGAAGGTTTTGCTATCTATCCCCAGGACGGAGCATCCTTTATGTCAACTGATGTTGGTTTATTTCATTTCCATACTCAGTCCTCTGTCACTTACAGAATGAAATAGTAGGTCATCCATATCAAGATTCCAAATTTTATTTATTCAGGAGCAGTTAGGTTTTATGATTTAAGGCTCTTAATGGGTGCTGGAAATTTTTGCAGAAGAAAGATGATTGATGAGCTGTAAGGAAATGTATTGCTTTATAGGCAATTTAGATTTTTTGTGGAAAAGGATCCAAATAATTAATATAATCCCCTACATGTAAAAATGGGGTTTGAAGTCAAGATATATGATACCCGGAGGTGTACAAACCTGCATATACTGACAGCTTTGTTCATAAAAATACCCAAGCCAAGCTATTTTTACTGCATGAACCCCAAAAGTACCCAGTCCCAAAGAGACAGCTTTTTTTTGGAAAATGAACAGTGGTGTTTGTCCAACTCTGTCATAAAAAGAAAGGAGAGCAGAGCAATGAAAGAAAAATGAGAAGACAATGGGCTTTCCCTTCTCACATCACATACTCTCTCTTCCTTTCCTCCTCCCCCCAGCCAGCTAAAGCAACTGGCAGGTGCGGTATTGCTCTGCAGATGGACCAGGAGTGGCACACATACAGTTATACATGCCTGGCATACTCGTATTTCCTGCTTTATATCACATGCCAGCTAGCCAGGCAGTAGCCAGATTTGAGAGGACATCCCCAACAGTTGTTGTGCATGGAGAGGAACCAGTCTACTGGCAGTGCACTATCAACCCTTCTCCAAAAATAGGCTGTGCTCTTAAACCAGGGCAATAATTCTCATTTCCCCCCATTTTTTACACTGTTACACTTTCTTTGTCTTTACTTCCATGTCATAATTACAGTGGATATCTTTTGGATGGGAGAAGTTGGTACAAGTGATTCTACAGCCCTGAATTCCTTGAAAGTTTATACACATTTCTTACTGTTCTTCCTTGTCTCCCAGTCCTAAATCAGCCCTTTTTAGTTTGGGAGTGGGAGAGAATAAAGGTAGGAGGGGAGACCTAAATTTGCTCAAAAACTACCTCACAGATCACATTTATAGAAGAAGATGCAACTAGTTATTTGGTAGGATTTACAAAATCATATATTGAGACTGAAGGATCAAAGTTTGTGTGAATCAGACAGATTTACAAAATCATTGTTTCTAGGAACCTAAGTATTTTGTTAAATCTGGTCTGGTACCTTTACAGATGTGCCTATTTTGCTTGAAATCTCATCCAAGGCTCCTCTTAATTTCTGCCATTTCAAGGGTGGGAAAATTGCTGCTGTGTGCATCTGTGAAAATATTGTGGACTAGGTTGTGCTAACAAAGGCACTGGAAAACCAGTCTCACCATCTCCCTGCTAAGTTCTCCATCCAGTGGAAGTCCTGAGCGGTGGAGAATCACTGGACCAATTCTCACAGTTAAACCACTCCCCACATAGGATTTAACCAAGAAGAAAGTACGTGAATCCAGCAGGGATGTTCATGAGCATGTTAAAGCAAACTCAAGTTCCCTTTATGCGGCACGCACTATTTGAAAAAAAAGAGATCTCTAGACAGAGAACATACCAAGGAAATATCCCACCAAAGCAGGCTTCAGCCAGTCTCAAGGCAGGAGAGATTCTGCTCAAAATACTTACCATTACATTTAAAAATTAAAAAATATTAAAAACCCACAAGAAATTTGAACGTAGCAATAAAAAAAAAGAAGAAAACAATTACAAAGTTGGGTTCCCTTAAATCCTGACATTTATCACACTGTGGGATTTACTTTTACTGCAGTATTTAAAGGATTTCCTACTCTTAGACTTGGGAATACTGCAAATAGCACAGTAAATATAACTACTATGAGCAGTAAATGTCAAGATTTTAATGGTGCCTACTGTATGCCAGTTGGTTAGAGTCACCCATATCTGTCAACATGTAAGATCTGATTCTGCCTTCATTTACGTCTGCATAAACCAGGAGTAAGGACACTTAATTCAGGTGAGTTACCATCACACAAAGCCTATGTGAAATCAGAATCCAGGTCTGTATGCAAAATCTTGTTTGGAAGAAAAGCATTAGTCTAAATCAGTTCTTTCCGGAAAAATAAACATTGTTGAAATCAAAGGACTGGGATGGGACATCAGGATCCAACACACAGTTCCCATTGCAGGAGTGCTAGTCATGCGGGCAGAGATTGGCCATCACTTGTTATGCATTTATGTTTCTTATAGATATGAAATCCATGAGGGCAGAACCAATACTCCTTCTGTCAGAATAAGACCCCATGTCTGCACATTATTAATTAGGGTATTAAACAAAAATAAATTAACTTCTCTGTATCCAGAGACTTTTAGTCCCTTCTTTTCCTTGAGTCTTGCAATACCCCAAACAGCATTCTTGTGCTTTAGAGAAGCTTCTTTAATACACCCTCCTATTTCTTTCCATAAAGCAGCATAAAGCCATGGAGGATACTGCAATAATGTGGAAACAGATGCCACAGGCCATAGCTCCAGTTGTGAAAAAAAGTGTACTTAATTCTGCTTAACACACCAAAACCTTACTGAATGACAGCTCTGTGAAGGCAAAGAATCTTCTTTTATATCCAAAGGGCTTTTTTAAAACACATCCTCTGAGGCCAACAATAAAGGCAAGCCCCTTGCAGTTGACACTGGCAGAGTTGCCATGCAAAGCCACCAGCCCCTTCCTGTAGTCCCACACATTCTTATATCCTGCTGCCTCTCAGGTCAGCAGCCAGCTGCATACACTCCCTGAGAGGCTTCTTGAGACAATTCACCCTAACAAATCTCCAGACACAATAGGTAACAATATGGAAAATCATTTTGAAGTACCTTAAACTCTTAAAACATGATGTGGCTCTTTCAGAGGTATATTTTTTTCTGACATTAAAAAGTAGATGTTAGATGGAATCTTGAGATTTGATTCTGAGTAAAGGATTCCAAAGTTTTGGTACGGCTAACCACATTCTCTTAGACACACCCCACTTTTATTACCCAATAGAGGTTATTTCAGATCCTTCTATTTTCAGTCTGCCACACACTAAGTACTCATCATTTTATGACACATAGTTACATGGACTAAGATAATGGTAATTATATCTCATACTTCAAAGCAATTACCCAGTGAGGTGAGGAAGGGCTCCTTCTTCCACATTCCACAATAGAGTATTTGCAGCATGGAGTTATTCACCTTTCTGAGATGCATTAGCTATTGGTCAGAGTCAGAAGTAAGATACCAGATTTAATGGATTAAAGGTCTGATCCATTATCACACATCTTATAATTATCCAGAAGCATAAGTCTTTACAGTAATTAATCAGTGAGAGATTAGTGAATATTCCCAGTGGGAAGATACTAAGTCTGAGAAATAAGCGTAGTTTGGTGATGTCCTTAATTAGATATTGACTCATTATCCAGAACGCTTGTGTTTTTGGACATGATGGTCACATGCAAAAGAAAAAAAAATCCTATTTTCTTGTAGTCCTTAAAGAATATAAGGTAATTATTCCAGAAATTTACATATGAACTCTAGATACTCTGTGCTAGGGGATTCTGTTTTCAGCTTCTCTGTAGGTACGATGTATTCTTGTAGCTGCTCTGGATGCAGCCAAAAAATGGAGGGGGTGGTTTGAGCAGGGTTGAGTGTTCTGCCACTCTGACTCCCAGAGGAACTTCTAACCAGGAAAAAGGGATTGCCAGCCCTGTTACAGGGTCTGGACCAACCTGCCAATGCATAAAGGCAGGGGAGCCTCAGTGCCCATCAAAGGAAATCTGAAGGACCAGGGAAGAGATGGGAGCAAGGAAAAATAATTCCCTGAATTTCGACTCCTGGCTGTTAAGAATTTGAAACTCCGCATATAGGTGGTCTGGGTTTTGTTCCCCTAATTGCCTTTATATCAATCAGTTGACCTCTGTGAAATACCCTGATCCCCATGTTCTGAGCACAATGGTCCTGCTAACAGCAGAAATGGGAGCCCAGTGAGACCTCTGTAGAAGCAGGTTTTCCTCCTTTTTAGTTTCCTGTATCCTAACCCCATGCAAGGACCATTGCCCTGGGCTAACTCAGCTTTGGCTTTCCTGCTCTCAAGGACTGAGCAGAGAATCATCTATGTCTATGCACAAAGTCACAAAATCCTATTTTTCACGCCAGCAGATAGTGCCAATGAGGTGTCATTACTATTAGGTCTAAACAAGAAGTATGTGTCCTTTTCACAAAAAAAACCAGAGGTGTTCAATCTTTTCTACCAATATCCTACTTCATATTAACTTTATTTGGGATTTTCACACAAGGCAACTCCAAAGGAAACAGGTTTTCGTAAGATTTCACAGCCCCTAAGGAGACAGAGAGCTAGAAGCACGTCTCGAGCCTCCTCCACGCCTTGTCTCACTTGCAAAGAAACGGGACAACACTGTGATGAGGTCTGTTAAAGGCTCCCTCAGCTCTTTAGTCGCCTCCTCTCATTCCTGACATTGTGTCCCTTCTGTGTGTGGCACCATCTCACATTTCCCATACTCCAAATAACTTCTCACTCCTCCCTCAACTCCTTCCTTTGAGGAACCTTCCTTCCTTTTTCTCCTCAAAATTCAGCTCATCTCTCTTCCCCCCAGCTGAGCTGTGAGCTTACTGGAACAGGGACTATAGTGTATTCTCAAAGTACTCTATAAACATGTTTAATAACAATCTTTTTCAACCCTTGATCTTTCCTGGATGAATCCCACTTAATCCTCACTGAGATTTTTATGAATGGATTTTCCTTACCCTTTGAGCAACATCTTTTTGCTAATATTTTTATGTCAGCAGCTAAGTGGGAGATAGACTGTAGCTGCTAAAAATAAAGAATAAAAGACAAAAAACCACTAATTATTCAGATCAAAACAAAATCTGGAGAAGTGAGTCATAACTCAAAAGAAAGGGAAAAATGTCTTGCTTTTCACTGGGAAATGAAAAAAAAAAACAAAACTACAGAGAATTAAATTCTTGTCCTCCTCTTACACTTAGGAGATTATTGTCATCTTTAAGTTAACCAAACTAGATCATACTGCAGCTCTCACTTCTAGGCTGCAAGTAAGAAATGAAGGATGTTGCAAAAACACATACAAGTCACAAGGCAAGAAAGCCAAACAGCTTGAGCTTTACAAATGAAAGAAATGAAATTACCACAGTATTAAATAAAAGGAAGAATTCAAAGCAAAGAACACAAACTACTTCTGACTATGTAAAGCCAGTAAGATAGTACAACTGGTAGAAGGCTGGCTGCTTGTACACTGTGCCAGTTACTGAACTAGCATGCACCAAAATAATTCATAAATAGATATCTTTTGCTTTGAGCTCTTATTTTAAGAAAAATTTTAGTAGCAGGCAAGCTATAAATACTTTTGGATCCATCCTTGATGCAACTACACTGCAGTATTTGGAAATACATCTTTTATGCATTATTTAGTGTTTCAACTGTGGAAAAATACTTTCGTAAGACAGTGACTTAAATGTCTGAGATAATACTCATGAGTCAAGTTCACAGATCATGTGAAGAATGATGTAAGATATATATGGAACTTGCCATATCTTACTCCTTCTATAGCTTTTCTTAATACAAATCAACTCTTTCTAAATTACTGATCCTTGATTTAATTGCCTTTCATATGTATCTGCATGCATGTGGGCAATTTTTTTGCTACTGTCAAGTGTATTATCAGGTAGGCCTTATGTCCAAAGCTGGTAGAAGATAGTATTAGAGGACTTCAAAGTTGAAAAAATTATCAGCACCTGTCCATTAAAACATCGAAAGCAATCCATAATTTAAAAAAAATCACTTCTATTTATTATTTATTTAAAGCTTTATGGAATATGTCAGTCTCAGAGAAGTGGGCTGAGATTAGCCCCTCAGGAAAATAGTCCACATCTCACAGATTGGAGGAGAAGAGGATAACCACAGGCCAAATAAACTCACTTAGCACACAACAGCTATACCCAGCAGACCATAACATGGACTACATTTTGTTTGTGGGCTATTTATACATGCCATTACTAGAGAGAGAAGTCTTTCACTTGCTGAATCTTAGTCTGTTATGCACTGAGTGCTTTAACTGCTATCATTACAAATGTTTACTCCTTCTCTAATGTATTATCAAACTGCACCAATTTTCATAATAAAACCTTTGCTCCCATATAAATAATTTACTCATGCAAATAACAAAAGGTAGGAAGAATTAAATGTTGGGATTTTTTTTAAGAGATTATATACACTGTGAAAAATAAAGGGCATAATCAATTTTTTTTTTTTTTTAAATGCCTCTGCAACACAGCTTACTCTTGTTGAAACCAGAGGTTTTTTGATTTCACTCTGCAATCACAAAACCTGTCTTTAAAACTAACTTGGGGAGTGCTTCCACATTGGTAGCGTAAATATCAGGTACAGACATTCTCCCATCACTGAATGATGCCTTCCGTGTCCCTCAAGTTCTGTCAAGGATGACAGTTCTGTAGCAAAGAATCTCTAATGCTGCTTGAAGGCACAGTGTTCATTCCTGGTAACAGGATGGTCAAAGTTTGGAACTACAGACAAGCTGGTCCAAAAGGGAGAGGCATAAAGACAGTGTTCAGATGAAAAGGCCAGCCTCAGAGGAAAGCACAATTAATGATGTTTTGAAAGAGCAGAAAGGCTGAAAGTGAACACTGGCCAATCAGTTACATGGGAAGTAGCTATATAGGATATACTCTCTAATGCATTAGTGGAGCAACTGAACAGTTGTTTTATTAAATGATATTATGAACTCTCTGATCATAATTGCAGCTGCTACTTGTATCCCAGTAGACTAATATGCTCTGTTTTCCTTACTAAGGCACGTCTGGGACAATTGTAGGGGGACACACATGGGCGGGGAAAAATTGCAAATGAGAAAATGTGCCAGGATTCCACAGTTCAGACAATATGTTACCAAATATTAAGAAATGGTAAATATTAATTTGGAAGTATGTTCCCTATTACAAGCAACTTATACAAGATGGAGTAGCTTCCTAACTATATTATGCAACAGATTTGCTCAGTAAAGGTTTTAAAAAAAAAAGAGAGTGTGGGATACATACCTATAAGTAAGTGTCCACAGCTGGGTGCCTTGATCTTATTTACACACTCACATGCACACCAGGTACTACAGGTACCTCCAAGAAAGTACAGATTTTGGACAAAGAAAGAACTAGCCTGATAAAAAAAAAAAAAAAAAAAAAAGGAGGCCACAGCTGCCATTTGCACCTGCCAAGTCATATTCACATCTCATCATCTGGTAAAGAAATAGTCACATCCCAACACAGTTCTCCCACACAAATCTCATTCTATTAGGTCCCTTATGTTTCACTAGCCATTACTGTATGCCCATATTTGTACATTCATGTGTCTAGCTGCAGTAGACATGGATTCTGGATCATTATTAGTTTTGAAAGGGTTTTTAATTTTAGAAAATGCAGTAGCAAAAATATTGTCAGATTCATATTCCAATTTAAATATTAGAATGATGTCTCATTGTCTTTCAGTATAAAAAAATGAGAAGAGATTATGATTTTTTTTAAATGATGCTACTTTTATATGATATTGCAAAGAGAATAAGGCACTTTCCTTTAAACTGATTTCCAAAGCTATATCTGAGATCTATATCTGCTGTTTATGGATCACAACTAACTTTATAGTCATGTATAAACTGTACTTCTGAGTGCTGTAAGAGGTATCCCCTGTCTCACAATAAAAATATTATGGAACATTATATTTCCATATAGTAATGGCACTCTTATTTTACTAGTAGGAAAGGTATTGTACTAATTTAATTGAATAACATAAAAGTCTCACAAGCAAGATCAATATTTTATTTTCTCAACAGTTTTTGTCAATGAAGATTTAATTTCCCGTGCAGAGAAGTTGTTTGTATAGCTCACAGATATAAGTGGGGTGTGGTCCTTTCTGTGGAGCCCAGAGGCTTTGACTTCCCACACCCCCCAGTTCCAGTCCCACAAGAGCCTTAACACCAGAACACAAGCCTAGATGTCAGTAAGTAGAGGATTTATTTGCAACCCTATAAAAATGTATCCCTTGATCCAAAATCATATAAATTCTCTATGTTTTAGGTTATGCCAGAACTAAAGATTTCTGAAAGCTTAGCTGTGTTGGGTGGGATTTGAAGGTAAGAGAACATAAGCAAAATGAAAAAAAAACATAACTTAGCCTATCTCAAAGGTTGACATCAGAAGACTGAGGCTTCTGTAGAAGGTAAATATTTAGCCTAATCTCTGCTGTAAATCTAGAATAGTTGTTTTGATTTTTTTTAATTGAATGCAAGAATGCAGAAACACATGCAAGTTATTTGTATTATTTGCAAGTTATTAAGTACAATAATGTTTAAAGACAATAAAATTAAAGTGCTGCAAATCTGCAATTATAATCCAGAACCTTGGCAGAATGGACAGATACGTGAACTTTCCCTGAACCTAAAACCAAGTGCTACTTGAGAGAAATTTTCAGTTGATCTGGGTCAGCTGCTGTTGTTGCGTGGAAGCTATTGGCAGTCTGGTAGCCTGAGCCAGGTTTCAGCATGAACTTCACATTTGCTCACAACCAAAACTCCCTGAAAATTCAAAGGTTGTAAATTAGATAAAGAACTTCACAAGTTTCTAATTAGACTATAATCTGTCCACAGAATAGATTCATTTACTATTCTGTTAATCCTTATTTACTATTCTGTTAATCCTTACAGGCTTCTCATCTAAAGAAAAAAACTATCCTTTCCACCTATACTTACAGCCTGCTCCAGAAGTGACACCACACAGCACCAGGCACAGGTTTTCCAGACTATCGCTGCCATAAGCAAGGAGAAATACCAAAGCTCTTCTAAGTGTTTTACAAACAAAGTCAAAGGCATAAACACAACCTCATTTTACAGCGTGAATGAGGAAAATAGTATTCTGAAGCAAGTAAGGTCTGGTGGAGTTAGATGGGAAAACTGTAGTCACTTTGGCCATTTCAGTGGATTGGCTCCTCAGGAGAAGACACTCCTACCTGTCAAAAGATGCTAATAATAAAAATTATTATGATTATATACATAATTACTTCACACTTATCATTAATATCCAATGCTAATAAAGATGAAGCCTGAATATTATATTAAAATAATGTTGCCATTTGCACCTCAACAGCATATTTGTTTATCATTCCTTTAATTTTGCAACTCTGAAGGTGGAGATGTGAAAGGAGAGAAGGAGCAGTAGCTGAAGAGCATCTCCCTTCTGTGCTTTGTGGAACTGTGCTGGTTTGGGCTGGGGTAGAGCTGGTTCTCTTCAAAGTAGCTAGCAAGGGGCCACGATTTGAGTTGTACATGAAACAGAGGATAATACAGAGATGGTTTTGTTACAGATGAGCAGTGAGAGCCAAGGCCTTCTCCACTGCTCCCTCCACCCAGCAGCGAGGGGGCTGGGGGTGCACAGGAAGCTGAAGGGGACAGAGCCAGGACAGCTGACCCCAAATGGCCAAAATGATATTCCATGCCATATGGTGCCATGCTCAGCAGAGAAAAGCTGGGGAAAGAAGAGGGCAGGGGGTCGTGCATGGACTGATGTGTTTGTCTTCCCTTACAGCCAGGGCCCCATTTCAGCACCTGACTCCCTCCAGGGGCTGGTGGCCCTGGTGGTGTGACTCTCAGTTTGGCACATGACTGGTGAGCAATGGGGGAACAGACTTGTCCCTTCCAGACCTGATTTTCCTCCCCTACAATGCATGAGCTTATAGAGCATGTCGAGGGCAAATTCTCCTGAATGAAGCATTCGATTTATGCAGCTACTAAGACACTCACTGGCTCACAACACAATGACTATGAAAACAGTTAACTGACACCCCTACCTAAAAACTCTGTCTTTCTATTTTTATTCTTCATTCTTATCCTGACACATCACCCTCACATTTGTTCAGGCCAGAGAGAGGCAACTGTAAACTACCTTTGAGTTAATATGCACACAGATTCTCAACCTGCCTCTTAAAAACTCTTTATACCTATCCTCAAAGTTGTATTTTTGTATTCCTGGACTTGATAAATAGCATGTGTGGTGAGGTGGGAAAGGTGTTCATAATTTCCAGCTGAAGTATTGCCTGGTGAAGTGTCAGCTTGGGTTACATAACTCATATATAAACAGACTTTTTGTGGCTGGTAGGAGAATAATTGGTTCACCTCTTCTATTCCCTATCTCACACAGCTGCATTGGCCTCTTATTTCATTATTCAGTAAAGCTTGCAATGACCACCACATTCTTTACAAAATAGCCTATATAACATTAAGGAAAATCTCATAGATTAAGAAGATAAGGTCAGCATTTAAACCCCCAAAAAACACATAAGAAAGACACAAAGTGTTTATTGAACAACTACATTTTTCTGAGGCTAGTCAAATCCAAGCCTTCAAGGACACTACCATGGGAGAAAGGTTAGTGTGGAGCTGACTAGTAAAAAACCCCAGGTGTTTTAGGTACTACTGAAATGATAAACCATTATAACTTCCCAGGGGATGAAGTCAAGAGGACTGCCCTGACAGTAAGGTTTTGTTTCTGGGCTCTCTCCCATTCTCTCCTGGATGGAGAGTAAAAATTACTTTTCAATGATAAATAAGCATGCTGTTATTTTATTTCTGCTTCTCACATGGTCTTTTTTAGGTGTATGACTTTTTTTCATTTTTTCACAGAGTGTAAAATGAAGGCAATATCCAAATCCCCTCTCCTCTTACTGGAGGTATGAAAGCTAGTTAGGGAATATGCAGAACATGTTCTGGAGATGAGCAACATTGAACACATGACTGATATATGTCTAGGAGCAACAGCAATATCAGCAGCAGTACTGATGGCATGAGAAGGAACATACCTACTAAAGCGCACACATCTGCATCTAGACACGTTGCTATGGTACTCTGGGTCTCCTCTCTTCAAGTGGGAAACCTCCCCAGAAGAACAAAGGAGAATTTTTTTTTGTCACTGAATCATCCCTCTGTTGCATCTCATTGAACAAGTCCTGTAGTAGAATACACTGAAAAATCACTAGGAGGCAACTTCTTCAGGTTCTTTCTAAATACTACTGCTTACATTACCTGAATTTAAACTATAGTAAATTTTCTTACACCTATATTAAAAGAGTGGATAGAAAAATATCTCCTTCTGTTAACCTTCAGCTTAAAGCTTAATTCTCTCAAACATTTGAGAGAGCAAAATGAAATTATACAAATGTCTGTGGAATAGGAAATGTAAACAGGAGATGTCTCTGAGGCCAAGCAAATGTGTGGAAAACCCCAAAGTTTCCTGCATCATTTTCTTGTAGTGAATAGCACATAGTAGAGTTTGTAATAGGAAATTATTTTCTCATTCAGATGTCCAATCAAAACTTATGAGAAGTCCCCCTACCCCAATTCCCCAACTGCATCATAGAGAGCAATATAATAAGGCCCCATTGACAAAAACATTCCTTGATTGCAAGGATCGTCGATATCCTGAAAATGAGTTTTCACAACACTAGAGGTGCACTTCAGCTCTCTTTGCCAGGTGTTTGCATTGCAGTGATAATTTCCAGCACTGTGCTGGCTGCTGAATATGGCCCAAAATTGGAATCACCCCCATAGGAGTATTCAGATTGCATAGGAAAACCTGGGCAAAGAATAGAACAGACTACCATCACAAAGAATAGAGCAGCATACCCTGAATGCAAGCTGCATCAGAGCAAGTATGCAGGAGTCATTTTTACAGCTTTATAGCAGCAGAAGTTTCCATATTGATACACAGGAAAGCTCCAGGAGAATATCAGAATCCAGTCTCCTCTCTAGTTCAAATCTGTATTTTAGGGGACTCTAGGGTAAACACACCCAGTGTCTCTTTCCTTTTCACTGGGGCGTTGCCATAAATGCTTCCTTCAATCTAAATCTCTCTCTATGCAGGAGTTCAATAGTGACCCTCCATCATATAAGCTGCTGGTGAGTGCTGGTCTACAGTTTATTAATGAAGATTTCCTCCATTCCTCACTGAAAGCACAGCCTTCCTTTGCTTTTCCTGTATATGCAAAAGGAGAGATAGAGAAATAGGCCAGAGAGAGAGGCTCAGCTCATCACAGCATAAAGGACAGCAGTATCTGACCCCTCACAAAGCTCAGAGGTTCACATAGGCATGTGTGGCACTCCAGATGCTGTGCATGAAGCCATGCAAAGGTGACTGTTCACCCGTGCGCTGAATGCAGGCTGCCCATCCAAAAAGCATCACGTATGTGAAAATAGCCGCCACACACAGAAGCTACTGCCAGTTCCTTTGCTCTGCTCTTCTTTGGTAATCACTGCTTCAGCTGTCCACAGTTTTAAAAAGGTAATGAGTGAGAAGACATTGTCCCAAAGTTAGAGTGAAGAAAGGAAAACCCTGCTTCTGTGTTATGCTGTGAGGGCACCAATGAAATTGCTCCTATTTGCAATTACTTTTGTGAGATGACTGTGCCAGAGTTCCAGAGAAAAAAGTGCCACCTAAACAGAGACTTGCTCTTGATATCAATTTATTGACAGAAGGTTGAATTTCAAGTTTTTGCTGCCAATTATCCCTTACATAATCAAAATAATTTCTTCTTTATATGATCATGACTGTTCAAGTCAAGATGACTAGAAGCAAACTGATTTCAGGTGTCCTTCCTTCTGGTTGCCGCTTTGAATAATAGGAAGTTTGATTTTCAGTAGCTACTTTTTAAAGTTTCCAAAAAGCAGAAGCTCTCAAGTTGAGCAAAAAGCAGTTGATACTAAAAGTACTAGGCACATTTGAAAATGTCAACCCTTGTACAACAGGCAAACAATGACCATCAGTTACGGATTATCTCTGAGGTTGTTTTTTTTTAAGTATTCATGATGCTAAAAAAAGGCTTTAATTGATCATTACCTATTTTAAGGGAGTTGGGCCTTTTCACTGATTTAATATGAATTCTCCAATTTTGGCAAAGACTTATTCCCTAGTAAAGGCAAGGAATCTTGGGCTTATTTGTGTGGGCAGCACAAATCCAGGCCGCTTCCCATTCCCTAAGGCACAGCTACACTGCTAGTATAGCTCCCCTGCACCAGCTGCAGGACCACTAATCCTCATACTGTCAGTGGAACACAGACACCCCAGTGCTGTCCATCCCAAGAGCCCTGCAAGGAGAAGTTTGATCTGACTGGGTCTGCAGGTTGCTCGCTCTGGGAGCCATATCCTGTTGCATAATGAAGCAGCGCTGTATGTTTATGGACCAGACCTTCCTAAAAAAAGTGAACATTGCCCTTAATCACTGGTTTTTATGATTCATAAAGAAATGGAAGAAATGTGAATAAGGAATATGTGATAAGAACAAAAGATGTCTGTGCCCACTGACATTGTCAGTAGATTCCTGCTGTCATTGCACTCCATTGGGACTGCAGGCCTGGCTTAATGCAGCCTGATTGCAGCTGTGTCTGCTTTGGTTTCCTGAAAGAACTTGCAAGTCTAGCATGGTAACTTGTCATCTGCAAGCCAGGAGTTTTATTCACAGTTTGCTAGAAGCCACATTAAATAGCAACATCAGTCTGGAGATCAGCTTCTGCAGCAATGTTCTTATCCTTAAGCCTGTGCAGATGGGTGATTCCCTGTGTGCTTGCTTTAATGGCTGTGCTGCTGAAGACACTAATATCCTAAGACATATCTCTCCAGGGGGCTCTTGATATGAGAGTAAAATGAAATTTGTGTCCAGTTTGCCAGGCCCTCGCTAGTGCCCTAACAGCAGGATGCTGTATTAGAAAGACACTCTTCACAGGTGCACCTTTCACAAAAAGACTGTCAGAAAAACCTGAAACATTGGCATTATTTAACCAAGCTCACAAACAGCATATTCTCCAAACAACTAGAAATATTTATGCTTCCTATATTCTTGGAGTTCAGGAATCTGCAGCTTTGTTACCAGTGCCGCCTGTGAGGTTATTGAGAAATTAATTCTACTGTCAATGTGTATAGACAGAGCTTTGCTATAAAAATGCACCCAAATACTATGTATTTTGTCTTCCTTTCCTCCCTCCAAGCACTGTGCTAACAATATGACTCTTTACTATCAGAGCAACTTGTGATTATGTAGTGATAAGCAATCCACACTCAATATGCCATCCCATTAGGCAGTGTTAAGTTATTACAGGTCGTATTGCTAAGCCTAAATAAGACCTGACAGAAAAGCTCATTAAATCTGAAAAATACTCAAATGAAAAAAAAAAAAAGAACCCTTTTCCTTTCTTCCCCCCAAACTAGATTGAGGTACTTAGCTCAAAGGTCCTGATGACCTTTGTGAGAGAAGCCTCCTGTGGCACAGGAGTCCCTCACAGAAGGACTCTGCAATTCTCAGTATTGGATTAGCACCAGTTGCACGGATTCCTTCCCTTAGCTGACCCTGAAAGGAGTGGGGAGCTAATGGAGAAATCCTTCTTCCAGACCCTTTGGCTTTTATGGTCTCATGAGCAGGCCTCCAATCCCTGGAGCAGAGATGACACAGAGAATTCCATTTCATTCTTGCTAAATATAGCACCTTCCCACTCATTTTTTTTCCCAGCAGACAAACACAACCTATAGAGGCTTCTCTGCTTGCTACACATGTCCTACAACCCATAGACCAAATGACAGACTAAAACAGTGATGAAGAAGTTGAAATGCCAACTTGTGTCACTCCTTGATTCACTGTTCACCCTAGAGAAAGGACTTCATCCTCTAGGGAGCGTACCTAGCTATCAAGTTAAATGACAGTTTTAAAGCATCCTGTCTTCCGTCCTGGATATTCGTCACTCCAGTGACCTCCCCACAAGCATTGGTTAAACTTATGTGCGCAATTAGGCACTCTCAGAAGCAAAACTCCCCAAAAACTATGGCTCATTCACATCCCCAATTGTCTTTACCACACTGATTTAAACAGAAACTTAAACATTAGGACTGGTGAACTGATTACATGATCCCTTTCCATTCGGGAAAACTTTCACTCATTTTAATTCAGTGTAGCTGTCGTATACAAAAGCTACTGAAACCATTGTCTTATTCAGCAGCATTTGGTCTTCACTACAAAGTGCAAGGAGTCCTAGTGATACATCCAGTAATGTGTCTTCATCTCACAAAGTGCTTTAAGCTCCTAGTGAATGATGAGCAACTAAGTAATCCAAATCAAGTCATCAGGATTAGGCAAATGCCTAAAGTTAAGCACAAATGCGTTTTTCAGGATTGAGGCTCAGGGGAATGCAGCGTTGTTGTTCACATGTTCAATATAAAGCATAAAAAGAAAATCTGGATTTTTAAAATCCCTTTTGATATTTTGAAGTAAGGTGGAATCTTGGCTTACTGAAGTCAGAAGTGGATGCTGGATGTTGGTGAGAGAGGAG